>NC_082664.1:120776737-126316737 GCF_025265405.1 Mesoplodon densirostris
TAGATGTCAAGGTGGGTATGCTAAACCCTGCATTATTTCTTTCAGTGGTTATTAT
Source organism: Mesoplodon densirostris (assembly GCF_025265405.1). Taxonomy (NCBI): domain Eukaryota; kingdom Metazoa; phylum Chordata; class Mammalia; order Artiodactyla; family Ziphiidae; genus Mesoplodon; species Mesoplodon densirostris. The sequence goes on from NC_082664.1 coordinate 120,776,793, forward strand.
TCATCCTCTTTCCCAATATTAGGAATTCAGTTATTTGTACAACACTCTTCCCATTATAGTTTAAACAGATTATCTTGTATGTTTCATGACCATTTAAAACCTCAAGAATAGCTAGGAATGAAGCATAGAAACTATAGAAACTGGAGTCTGTTAAGCAAATTCTTTGGGAGGCAATATTCTAACATAACAGTTTATTTTTTTTTTAGAAATATAACATATATCCCCAAAAGTGTCCAACACTCAAATGAACAGTTCAATGAGTGATGACAAAGTAAACACACAATCACCATTCAGATAAAAAAACAGTAGCCTGCCAGAAGGTACCCTAGTGCTATCTCCCAATCACTATCTGCTCCCTCCTCCCTCTAATATCCATCCTGACTTCTAACACCATAGTTTTTTGTTTTGTTTTGTTTTGTTTTTTTTTTGCGGTATGCGGGCCTCTCACTGTTGTGGCCTCTCCTGTTGCGGAGCGCAGGCTCCGGACGCACAGGCTCAGCAGCCATGGCTCACGGGCCCAGCCGCTCTGTGGCATGTGGGATCTTCCCAAACCGGGGCACGAACCCGTGTCCCCTGCATCGGCAGGCAGACTCTCAACCACTGTACCACCAGGGAAGCCCCTAACACCATAGTTTAGTTTTATTTATATGAATGGAATCATACAGAATTCTTTTATGTCTGGCTTCATCAATGTTGTTGCATATACCTCAGTTCATTCGGTATCATTACTGTAGAATACCATTCTATGATTATACCACAATTTATTTTTTCATTCTTTTGTTGATGAATATTGTTTTGCAGTTTAAATCTACTGCAAATAATGCTGTTATGAACATTCTTATATATGTCTCTTGTTGGGCAGAGACACTCATTACGAAGATGCCAATTCTTTCCAAATAATTTTATTGTTTTTTCTCCCCTGCCCTCCAAACTTTTACATCTTTTTTTTTTGGCCGCACTGTGCATGCGGCATGTGGAATCTTAGCTCCTTGAGCAGTTGGAAGTGCAGAGTCTTAGCCAATGGACCACCAGGGAAGTCCCCAAACTTTTACATCTAATTGACCACTCAACATCTCTACTTAAAGGTCTAATATTCATCTCAAAATTAACAGCCCCTAACTTGAAGTCCAAACCTTCCCATTCATTCATTCATTGAATATTTACGAAGTGTCAAGCAAGTGGCATCTGTTGCCTGTCACCAGGTGTAGAAGTCCAAGAACTTCTGCTCACATCTTGGTACTGGAGTCACCATGGAAAACAACACAGTCAAGCAGTGGAGGGAACAGCACTTGACTCACACAGAAGAAATGAGCAAGATCAGTATCAGTACTGGGGGTTGGTTCCCCCATGGCCAGCAGGGGGAACCTAGGTAGCCATGCAGGGCAGCTGGCCTGCACTCACCCCTCATGGCTACAGCACAATGACTCCTCCTTCTCCCGCCAGGGGACAGATACAACAATGGGGCTGGTCAGGTGCCATATGATGCTTAAGCAGAACACAGGAGCACAGGCTGTGAGGACTCTATTTCTTGCTAAGTAAGTGTTCCAGGCCCAAGGCCCATTCTTACAGCCGAGAGAGGGGTTTGCAAGACTGCATGCCCAAGACTGTCTTTCACAACACAAAGCACCTACCATGGACCAGGCTGTTGTAGGCTTTTGACTTCCACAGTTTTCCCATCTCAGAATATAATTCTATCTTTCCATTTCGTTAGGCCAAACTGTGGAATCATTCTTGAATCCTCTACTTTTTGCATACACATACCCATCAGCAAATCCTTCAAAATTTGCAGGATCTAACCACTTCTCACAGGTCTGGTCTGAGTTGGCATCATCTCTAGTGGGATTATTATAATAACCTCCTAACTGGCTTTCTAGTTTCTGTTCTTGCTCCCCTTTTCCAACACATTTTATTCTCAATACAGTAACCAGAGTGATCCTTTTAAAACCTAAGTCACGTCATGTCATTTCCCGTTCAAAGCCCTAGAGCAGCTTTCCATCTCATTCAGACTCATGCAAGGTGTTCCACAATCCATTACCTCTCTGCTCTCATCGCCCCTTTTGGCCACTCTGCTCCAGCCGCACTGGCCTCTGCTGCTCCTTGAACCTACAAGGCACATTCATGATTATAAAACTCAGGGCTTCTCTATCTGAAATTGTCTTCTCTTAGATCTACATGACTCACTCCTTGATCTTTTTCAGGTCTTTGCTTAAATGTCATATGCTTAAATGTCACCCTTCCTGACCATCCTAGTGAAAACGGCCACCAGCTCCCTGCCCCATTACCCAAACCAGATAGTTCCCATTCCCTTTTCCAATTTTGTTTCTTTATATTTACTTATTTATCTGTCTACATATCTTCTTTAAAAGAAGATTGATGTAAGGGGTTAAAAACAACACTCAATGAATCCAAATGAAGCAAGAATAAGAATATAAAGGGAAGAAAAGGTGGGACAAACACAAGACAAATAGCAAGATTACACACTTACACCTAACCCTTTCAATGATCACATTAAATGTAAATGGCCTTAATCAGGATTAATTTTGCTTCTCAGCTACCCATTTTCTCTTCATTATTTTTCAGTGAGAATACATGAAAAATTACTAAGAATCCTTTTCTCTTTCCTTATTTATTCTTTACACACTTCCCGCTCTTTTTTTCGCCCTCTAAAGAGATTTTTTTAAATGAATTTATTTATTTTATTTTAAAATTTATTTATTTAAATAAATTTATTTATTTTATTTTTTTTAAATGTAAATGGCTTAAACATCCCAATGAAAGGCAATCTGACAACAGGATGAGGAGACAAGGCACAACTATATATAAATATAAAAATATGAAGAGGTGAAAACAAAAGGGTGAGAAAAATATATACCATGCTAATACTAGTCAAAAGAAAGCTGGAATAGCTATTAATTTTAGGCAAGACTACCAAAAGGTATAAAGGTCACTTCATAATGACAAGGCGTTAATCAAGAGACATAATTATCCTAAACATTCACGCCCCCAATAAGAGCTGAAAAATACATGAAGCAGGCAAGGTTCTGCCTACCCAAGGCCGCTGCTGTGCAGAGACCCCGGGGGAAGCCACCATCACCATGTCTGACCGGGAGGCAAAACCTTCAACTGAGGATTTGGGGGATAAGAAGGAAGGAGAATATATTAAACTCAAAGTCACAGGACAGGAGAGAAGTGAGATTTACTTCAAAGTGAAAATGACAACACATCTCAAGAAACTCAAAGAATCATACTGTCAAAGACAGGAAGTTCCCATGAATTCACCCAGGTTTCTCTTTGAAGGTCAGAGAATTGCTGATAATCATACTCCAAAAGAACTGGGAATAGAGGGAGAAGATGTGATTGAAGTTTATCAGGAACAAACAGGGGGTCATTCAACAGTTTAGATATTCTTTTTATTTTTTTTTATTTTCCCTAATCCTTTATTTTTAAAAATAGTTCTTTTGTAATGTGATGTTCAAAACAGAATTGAAAACTGGCATCCCTTTAAAACATCTGGTAATTTGCATTCTAGTGTCTATTATTCATTATTGTTTGTTTTCACTGCGCTGATTTTTGGTGATCAAGCCTCAGCCCCCTTCATATTGCCGTCTCCTTTTTAAAAATTACATATGTGCACAGAGAGGCCGCCTTCCAGGACTGTCCACTTTCAGGCTTGTGATAATATCGACTAATGCAAGTAATCATAATGACTTTGCAGCTGGCCCTGAAGTTTTAGCATGTGACTGCTTCACTCTTGGACTATGACTTTCAGTGGGAGATGGAAGTTTTTCAGAGAACTGAACTGTGGAAAAATGACCTTTCCTTAACTTGAAGCTACTTTTAAAATCTGAGGGTCTGGACCAAAAGAAGAGGAATATCAGGTTGGAGTCAAGATGACAAAGGTGGTGAGAATAAACGACTAGCTCCAAAGATGGCTTCACTGAAGAGAAAGCATTATAAGATGAAGGACAAACCTTGTCAGAAGATCCCAGAAAAGTTCTAATTTTCCTTAGCAGTTAAAGTTATTCATGCAGAAGTGTATACAACAGAACACTGCTCTTTTTGACTTTATTTGTACTTTTTGGCCTGGGATATAGGTTTTAAATGGACATCGTCAGTACCAGCTTCATTAAAATAAACAAAATATTTGTAAAAACCATAAAAAATACATGAAGCAATAATTGATAGCACTGTAAGGAAAAATAGGCAAATCCACAATTATAGTCAGATTTCAACACCCCTCTCTCAATAATTGATAAACAGAAAATCAGCAAGCATATAGTAGATGTGAACAACACTATCAACCAACATGACCTGATTGACATTTATACAACACTCCACTCAATATCAGCAAAATATATATTCCTCTCAAGTGTACACAGAGCACTTACTGAGAGAGACCAAATTCTGGGCCATAAAACAAGTGTTAGTAAATTTTAAAGTATGTTCTCTGAGCACAGATTAAATTAGAAATCAATAACAGAAATATCTCTGAAAAAGTCCCCAAACATTTTAAAACTAAATCATGTACTTCTAAATAACCCATGGGTAAATAAGAAATTAAGAGATAAATCAGGAAGTATTTTGAACTGAATATAATTCACCATGTCAACAAAATAAAAGAGAAAAATCACAGGATCACCTCACTAGATGAAAGAATATACAAAAGGCATTTGACAAAATTCAACATCCATTCCTGAGTAAAAAAAAAAAAAAAAAAATCAGCAAACCAGGAATTGAAGGAACTTCAAGCTGATGAAGGGCATCTATGAAAAAACTATAGTTAACATCATATTTAATAGTGAAAGACTGAAAGCTTTCTCTCTAAGATAAGGAACAAGACAAGAATATCACCACTTCTATTCGACACTGTACTGGAGGTTCTAAACACTGTAATTAGGCAAGAAAAAGAAGTAAAAAGCCTTTCCTTTCCAGACTGGAAAGGTAGAAGAAAAACTGTCTTAATTCAGACAACACAATCATTTATATAGAAAATCCAATTTATTTCCCTAGAACTAATAAATGAATTTTAGAAAGATTGCAGGATACAAGATCAATAAATGAAAACTAAATTTATACAAACTAGTAAAGAACAACTGGAATTTGGAATTTTAGAAACATCAAAATTTATAATAGCATGAAAAATATGAAATATTTAGAGATAAATATGACGCAGTGAAAGATCTGCACACTGAAAACTGACAGAAATTTAATACATAATAAATATATGGAGAGTTATACTTTGTTCATGGATAGGAAGATTTAATATTGTTAAGATGCTGAGGTAGGCAGAATAATAATCCCCACCCAAAGGTTCCTGTCCTTATCCCTGGAATGTACGAATATCTTATCTTACATGGCAAAGGGGACTTTGCAGATGTGATTAAGTTAAGGATCTTGAGACTAGGAGAGCTGGATTATCTAGATGGTCCCAATGGAATCCGAAGGGTCCCTACAAGGGAAAGGAGGCAGAAGAGTCAGAGTCAGAGAAGGAAATGTGACTGCTGGCTTTGAAGATGGAAGGGTGGTACAAGGCAAGGAATTCAGGCAGCCTCTAGAAACTGGAACAGGCAAGAAACGGATTCTCCCCTAAAGCCTCCAGAAGGAATGCAGCCCTGCTGACACCTTCATTTTAGCCTCATAAGACCTATTTTAGACTTCTGACCTCCAGAACTGTGTGCAAAGCATAAACAAACTAAGTTTGGGTTTTTGTAGGCCACTAAGTTTGTGGCAATTTGTTACAGCAGTAATAATCAAAAATTCTAAATTCTTTCGTAGAAATTAACAAGCTGATTCTAAAATTCATGTGAAATTCATGAAAAGAGACCATATCCTGAACATTTAAGTCATTTAACATTAACAAACTACTCACTATGTACTGATCTCTCTTATAAATGTTAGGGAAAGAAAAAAAAAAACATAGAAGGGAATGTCCCTGACCATGAGCTTCATTGATTCATTTGTTCATTCAACAAATATTTATTGAGCACCTAACAGATGACAAGCATTTTCTTAGATGGGACACATCACTGAACAAAACATTAGCTGCCTTCATGGAGCTAATGTGGGATGTGATGCAGGGCAAGGGTACAGAAAACAGTAAAAAATAAATATAGTTAGTGGCACACTAAGGGTGAAATGGTGGGAGCAGTCAACCCTAGTACAGGCAATAAGGGAATGCTTTGTTGAGAATTTATAAATAGTCAAACTGACTAAAAAGCGCTGCTTTTTATTACTACCATGAGCTAGCAACTCTAATCAATGTCACTGATGAAATACCCCTCCCTGAAAAAAATCTTTTGTTGATCTAAGTTTTAAACAATTGCTACAGTTGCTGCTGAGTTTAAATAATACACATGTAAGTTTCAAATTATCAGATTTTTATTATTTATTCTTTAATAAATGTTGTTTTCTACATAGACATTCATTTGGAAAACTCCCAGTTATAAAGCTGGCCCACATACATGCAGACTTAGCCACATACATCTGTTTCAAGAGAAGCTTATAAGGCTTTGACATACTTCAAGCTTGCCTAATGCAAAGTTCTTGTCTCAAACCCTTTCTTAGGATGCACTTCACTTCAACCCTGTGGTACGACACTCTTCTGCATTTAAACCATAGATTCAAAATAAACAATGATAGCACAGGGACTGTAAAGACCAAGAAACAGGACATGAGCTATTACAATGCTGTCATTTTATGGGACCTTCTTTTTGGCATTTATATTTGTGCTGAAAATTTTAAAACAACGAAAGTGCAAGCAACGGGATGGAACATTTTTGTTTGGCAAATGCAAATTTTAGTTCACACTCAAAATATGTTACTAAATTTGAATAATACCTTTAATATTAAAATATTATTCTTTTAAACTGTTAAATGTTTCCAAACTAAATAGCAAAAAAGAGAATAAAACATATCAGCAATTTTATCATTAGTTGCCTAGATTGTATGTTTGGAGATTTTCAGTATTATTTTTTTAAATCACTTATTAGTTAAAGAGAAATCAATTCCATAAAATACCAGCCTCTAACCAAAGAAGCAAAGTTCAGACATTTACCTAGATATAAAAAACTGGCTAAACATTTGTGCTTTTTTTCCTGCCTTATACTATAGTGTGCATTTCCTTTTTCTTATTTATCTTACTGCCATGCTTATAATAATGAATCTCAATAAATTTCACTGTCTGCATAATAACTAATTTCATTTATGAAATTTTTATGAGAATATTCCATCATTTAGGGGAGTAAAGTGTTAAAAATTATCCATTTTGGGTTTCATATGTTCTAGGCACATCACTGAACATAATAAATAAGTAAATTATCTAGTATATAAGAAAGTGCTAGGAGCTAGAGAAAAAACAAAGCAGGGTAAGGGGAATGGGAGTGTAAAGACAGGACATGAATGTTAAAATATAAATAGGGTGGTCAGCATGGGCATCACTGAGGTGAGGCTTGAGCAAAGACTTGATGGCATGGGAAGGTTACTAGGTATCTCATGGGAAGGATACCAGGTACCTGGGAATTCCACAGTTACTATTTTTCATATATTTGTTGCAATATTTCATCTAAAAGATCTTTATGGTATGCTCAGTTTGAAAATGTCTAATTTAAGACTTCCAAGAGGTTCAAGAAAAAATGTAATTTGATTGCATCCCTGCAGTCTTCCCTTCCTAAATCCAATCCAAATACCAATTACCTTTCCTTGAGCAGTTATTAAAATCAGCGTCCAAGTGGGCCAGAAGGGTGGGTTGAAGTCTCAGGATCCAGATGAAAAGAGCTGAGTTTTCCCCCTGGATGAGAATGGAGGCCCTGGCCTAAGCAAGTAGCCCTAAGGCAAAGGCAGGAATGCCCCAGTTCTTGGGAGAGAGCCTAACCTGTAGAAACTGGTCATCCCCCCCAACCCCCAAGAAGACCAGCCTGTGTATTCTGAAATTCCTACTGGACTCCCAGCCTCTAAGGAGTCATAGTGGAGCTGGGAAACTTACTTAGCTGAGTCCTTTCTACTCCTCTACAGAAGACCTAGAAGCCTGAGACTCATGTACCTCCCAACACTTAACACTTAAGGTATGTTGGACTTGAACCCCAAAAGTAAGAAGAGGCCTAAGTTAGATAAAGGAAAACGACAACATACCAAATAGGCTAAAGTGATAAAGAACAAACAGAAAACCCAGAACAGGTGGCTCCTAGCTGAACAAAACTGCCAGATGAGATCAACATCAGCTTGAGCCAAAAAATAATAACAATAATAATAATTATTGTTATTATTTTAGTTCTTTTTTTAATATTTATTTATTTATGTTCCTTATTTTTTTTTGGCTGCATTGGGTCTTAGTTGTGGCATACGGGATCTTTGTTGAGGCACGCGGGATCTTTCTCGTTACGGTGTGGTCTGTTGGGGTTTCTCTCTAGTTGCGGGGCACCGGCTTCTCTCCAGTTGTGGCATGCGAGTTTTCTCTCTCTAGTTGTGGCGCACAGGCTCCAGGACACGTGGGCTCTGTAGTTTGTGGCACGCGGGCTCTCTCGTTGAGGCACGCGAGCTAAGTAGTTGTGGCACGTGGGCTTAGTTGCCTCGCGGCATGTGGGATCTTAGTTCCCCAACCAGGGATGGAACCCGCGTCCCCTGCGTTGGAAGGCAGATTCTTTACCACTGGACCACCAAGGAAGTCCCAGTAATAATAATTATTAGAACATTTAAGGAGACTTGGAGCTAAAAACATATAAAAATTCAATAGCTTAACTGAAGAACTGGAGACCATATTAATGGTCTGAAAGATCACATAGGAGAAATATTCAGAAACACAGAGCATAACTACAAAGAAGAAATCATGTGTACAAGATAATGTGAAGCAAAGACTCAGCCCCAGGAGAACAAATGTTAACAGGAGCTAAAGTGGAAGGGGAGAAACAGGGCAAAGGCAATGATTAAACAGATAGCAGAACAACTATTCCACAACTGCAGAGATGAGACAGAAGATGGAAAGATTCGAGTTCCAGGCTTTGATGGGGGGGAGGAGGGAATCAACAACTAGACACACCCTAATAAAATTTCTAAATTTAAAGAATAAAGATATTAAAAGCTTCCAGTCTTAAAAAAAAAGTCACTCTCCAACACCAGAAGATTCTGGAGAACAAACTCATTTTTTTTTTTTTTAGTAAATGAAGGCAAAGAATCAAGCATTCATCTTACCTCTCCTATACAAACTGACCTCCAGGTAAACTCTAGTGGATATGAGGAAATCTTTCTTTACTTTTGTGAAGAATATAAAATATTTTATATTCCAGATAATAAATTAAGAAAAATGATAAAATTAGAATATCAACATTTTTGCAACTCCTAATTAATTAATGGCTCTAGGCATTGTGCTTCAATAGCGGCAACTCCCCGGAAAGATAAATAGGCATTACACACTTCCAATGGGAAGAAGACTAAACCACCTACTAAGTAGTCTGGCCAAAAATCCCCAAAAACAAAAAACAAAAAACTCAGCCTGAACTTGATCAAGTCTCTAGATTCAGTTATCAGTTCACAAGAAATACAGAGGACAAAGGATCACATTAACTGCACCACAGAGATGCAGTCAGCAAAATCATACTGTCAGAAATTCTTCAGAACTCGGTTTCTTCAGCGAATAAACTGCAAGGAAGGAAGAGAGGTGGATCAAATAGAAGAAACCTTAAAGAATAAAAGAAATACTAATCAATCATCCACGTGTGGTCCTGTTTCGAAGAATTATGAAACTTATGAGACTATTAGAAATTTGAGCACTGACTATTTGATGATATTAAGGAATATTTTAGGGTGAAAATGATATTACGATTGTTTTTTTAAGTTCTTATCTTTTAGAGATACCAATTGAAACAGCTGATGAAATGGTATGATGGCTGTGATTTGCTTCAAAATAACATGATGGACATGGATAGGGTAGCAACAAAGCCAGATTGGCCATGAGTTGGTAATTGTTGAAGCTGCTGATATGTACATGTGGGCTTACCGTATGTTCCGTCTACCTTTATTATATAGAAATTCAAGCATAATCAAAAAGTTTTACATGAGGCTTTTTTGTTGACTAAGTAGAAGCAAGGGTAAAAAAAGCATTCAGCTTACTACAAAGGATGCTACATGAAAGATCCTAACTCTTCTGAGAAATTCCAAACATCATAATGCCTAATATAATCCAAGAAGCTGAGAAAACAATTACTTATTTCTGGCTCTTGGGAAATATATATATATATTTTTTTCTTTAAAAAAAATTTTTTTTTTTTTTTGCCGTACGCGGGCCTCTCACCAATGTGGCCTCTCCCACCGCGGAGCACAGGCTCCGGACACTCAGGCTCAGTGGCCATGGCTCAGGGGCCCAGCCGCTCCACGGCATGCGGGATCTTCCCGGACCGGGGCACGAACGCGCGTCCCCTGCATTGGCAGGCGGACTCTCAACCACTGTGCCACCAGGGAAGCCCGGGAAATATATGTAACGGGTGATAATTTAGCATTTTACTGGAATGTTCACATTAGCACAATATAAAAAACTCAAAAAAAGTTATTTTTAACGACAAAGTCTTCAAAGAAAAAGATTATTTTAAGGTGTCATAACATATACCACGTTCATGTCTTCTTTCTAGTTGCTAACCTAAATGTTGCTTAAGATTTAAGTCATCAAAACAGTACTATGGTACTGGCAAAAGAACAGACACATAAACCAATCGAACAGAATAGAGAACCCAGAAATAAACCCATGTATATACAAATCAACTAATATTTGACAAGGGAGCCAAGAATATTCAATGGAGAAGAGACAGTCTCTTCAATAAATGGTACTGGGAAAATTGGATATTCACATGCAAAAGAATGAAACTAGATCCCTATCTTACATCACTCACAAATTTAACTCAAAATGAATGAAAGACTTAAATGTAAGACTTGATACCATAAAACTTCTAGAAGAAAACAAAGGGAAAAAGCTCCCTGACAATGGTCTCAGCAATGATTTTTTTTTGGATATAACACCTAAAGCACAAGCAACAAAAGCAAAAATAAACAAGCAGACTACATCAAACCAGCAAGCTTCTGCACATCAAAGGAAATGATCAACAAAATGAAAAGCCAAGCTATGGAATGGATAAAAATATTTGCAAACTACCTATCTTATATGGGGTTAATATTCAAAAAATATAAGGAACTCATACAAATCAACAGCAAAAATCAAATAATCCAATTTAAAAATGGGCAAAGGACCTAAAAAGACATATTTCTAAAGAACATGTTCAAATGGCCAACAGGTACATGAAATGGTGCTCAACATCACTAATCATCAGAGAAATACAAATCTAAACCACAATGAGATATCATCTCACGTTTGTCAGAATGGCTATTAACAAAAAGACAAGAGGTAACAAGTGCCAGTAAGGATGTAGAGAAAAGGGAACCCTTGTGCACTGCTGGTGGAATGTAAACTGGTACAGCCACTATGGAAAACAGTATTGAGTTTCCTAAAAAAGACTTAAAAGTAGAACTACCATATGGCCCAGCAATTCCACTTCTGGGTATACATCAGAAGGAAATAAAATCACTATTTCAAAGAGATACCTGTACCCCCATGTTCACCGCAGCATTATTTACAATAGCCAAGACAGGGAAATAATCTAAGTGTCCATCAACAGATGAATGAATAAAGAAAATATGGTATGTATACACACACACACACACAATGGAATATTATTGGGCCATTAAAAAAAACAAGGAAATCTTGCCATTTGTGACAACATGAATGAACCCTGAGAGCATTATGCTAAGCGAAATAAGTCAGAGAAAAACAAATACTGGATGATCTCACTCATATGTGGAATTAAGAAAAAACAAATTCATAGCAACAGGACAGATTGGTGGAAAACAGAGGCAGGGGTGGGCAAAATGGATGGAGGTGGTCAAAAGGTACAAACTTCCAGTTATATGATAAATAAGTTCTGGAGATGTAACGTACAACATCATGACTATAGCTAACAATATTGTATTGTATATTTGAAAGTTGATGACAGTAGATTTTAAAAGTTATCACAAGGGAAAAAAATTTGTAACTATGTGAGGTGACGGATGGTTAACTAATTGTGGCAATCATTTTGCAATATATACATTTATCAAATCATTATGTTGTACGTTTTAAACTTATATAATGTCAAACATCAATTATACCTCAATAAAACTGGGGAAAGATTTACATCAACCTGAGCTCTGGCTATTGTAGTATTTTGCCATCAACACAGTAGCACACACTGAGATACAGAGCCTGCCTATCACAAGCTTATACAAGCACAGCTTTTCAGGCACAGCTTATACACTGGTTAAATGATCAGAGAGCCTTCTATTTTATATTCATGTATTTGTGCAAGACTGTATGTACTATAGGACTAATCTAAAATTAATTAGGAAAAAGGTTAAAAGAAATATATGAAAATATAGAAAAGTATTTCAAATGTACTTACCTTAAAGTAACTTATACCTACATGAAAGGCTAAAATAGTGTTACTTGTCAGATATGACAAATTATGTCAAAACTTGAGTTTTTTCCTGCTTTTAAGACACCTCAGAAAGTGTCAGCACTCTATATATTGGCCCAAATTGCTGATTTATGCATCATAAAATATGAAAAATGTGCAAAATTGTTAAGTAGGCTATTAGCTGCCTCCTCACTTACTCCTGGTAGCTAAAGAGCCTCATAAATTATTTCAACAAACTTGTAGGACATATTATGCTAATGAAAGTGGCCCTGCTACATACCCACTACCAAACTGTAAAATTCAGCATTTTGCTTTTGATGTTTCACAGAAATGCGAAGTGTTAACAGTAACAATAATAATAAACACAATTATAAGAGCATAACACCCAAAGCAGAAAAAAAAAAGTAATTATATATACCTGGGGAATCTGTTCTTTCTTTAGAATCTAAAAGTATCATCTCATGCATCAGAGCATGAGATGTGATTCTCCTTCTTTTACCACATATACCCAAATAAGGTTAATAATCGTGAAATTATCTAATCCTTTTAAACCTAGCTATTGGAGTTAACTTGATCACCTTGATTAGTAGCCATAAGCAAAATATATTTACTCAAAATACCTCCCATGCAACAGAGGAGTAAGTTCTTTATGCCCTGATTACCAATCAAGGCCCCTCTGGTTATTGTTCTTTCTATAAAACACAGTCCTAGGACATTTCTCCAATACGTTTAAAAATCTCCCAAACTAATAAATCCTATGAAAATCACCAAGTTTACCAGAAAGTGGTACCTCCCATTGGCACACCTACTCTAGGTCACTGCAACTCTCATACCTGCCACCTGCCTTGCTATCTTCATAGTCACTCTCTTCTATTTATTCACAAACAAGGTTCACTTACGCCCATAACAGTTCCAATATCCAAACTGTATTTCTAAATCTGAGTTCAAGAAACACTCTAATTTATTTCTCGGATGCCATGTAGTCATTTTTTAGGTGAAAAGCACCCTAGATTCCAAATGAGCAGGTACTTGAGCTTAATTGGCTAGATCTTCCAATGCTGATGCCTTAATCATCTCTAAACAGAGCCCTGAATAGTGTCCAGCACACGGTAGGCAGGGAACAAATCTTAAACATGAATGAATTTTAATTTTCTAAGGCCTCATTTTAAAATATAACTTCTTAGACTCCTTCAACAACTAAACTGAAAACAAAAACTTCACTATATTTGTCTAGAGAAATTCTTCCTTAAATCATGTTATGCAAACAACGCATAGCCTCTATGAAAACTATGTCTGTTACACAATAAAATGAACCTTTTGTTTACTGAAGGAGAAAAGAGTTGGAAATGTGTATTTATAATCTGGTGCTTTGGAAAAAAAAATTTTGTCATAGGAAAAAAAATGTTAGAACATCTGTTAGAAGGTTCTTCCTCAAAAGCCTAAGCAATCTACAATATGTCACTGTATGTGACATATAATTCAATTAAACATAACCACAATTATAAAAATTATTTCTATATCAGTCAGGTGTAGGCTAGAGTATGCTGTAGAAATTAACAACCTCCCAAAGCAAAGGTTTTATTTCTCACTCACACTACCTATGCATCCTCCTTCTACCTGTCTTCCCACTCTACCTCACACTGCCCATCTTTCTCACAATAGGACCTAAGCTGACAGAGCAGCAGATACCTGCAACATTGTAGCAAAGAGAAAGATGACAATGAATCATACACTGGCTCCTAAAGCTCCTGTCCATCAAATAGGTCATTTCTGCTCACATTTCACTGGCCAAAACCAGTCACATGACACACAACTTCAAAGAGGCCAGGGATATGCAATCTTAGTATATCTGGTGAACAACATCAATGACTACTACTTTAAAAAAGACATTATCTGGAATCAGATGGATTTAGGATCAAATCCTTGTTTTGCAACTTGGAAGTATACTTAAAAATAAAAAATAGTAATAACTACCTTATAGGGTCATCAGAAAGATTAAATGACATAATGCAAAATCAGATACCAGAATACCTGACATTGATTCATTCATTCAATAAATATTTGGGGGATATCTGCCAATCACCATTCTAGGTACTGACATACAGTAATTATGTACTAAATAAGTTTTTTTGTTTGTTGCTATTGTTATTAGAAATGCCTTTTGAGTTCCAACCAGGGCCCCCAGGAATAAGCCTTCATTTCTTAGCAGTCTCCAGATTCAGAAGAGACTTGTTCTCTTGTTCTCCAATAACCATTTTCTTTCTTATATGGTAATAGAACCCATGATTTTTAGCTGGACACATGATCTCGTGGAATTCAGACTACATATGCCAGCTGTCCATACAGTTAAGATGACCACAGCTCTAAGTTCTGACTACAGGAGGAGGTATCATGAGGCAACTTACCAGAAACTTCCTTAGGGGACAGCAGGTGTGAATCTTTTGTCTACTTCTTCATCCTTTCCTCCACCAGGCTGTCTAGAATATCAGTTCTATCTTGGACTACGAGACCATGGCCGCGCATGGCAGAGGAACAAAATAGAAGGCTCCTCATTGCCTGACACTGTGGAGTGTCATACCAGCCCTGTACTGTTATGTGAATAATAAACATGCGTCTTATTTAATCCACTGTTATTTTGCATTTTCTATTATTCAGAGTCAATCTTAATCCTAATAAATAGAGCAACATAACCTGTTAACTCTTTAAAAAAGTAAGCTGCATGAAAGAATAGTAACGCTTGATACCTGTACATCTTCATAAGAGAAGATACCACTGTTGGTAGCAGCAGTGTACAGCAGAATGGCTTGAGAAAGACAACACTTTTAGAATCAGTTCTTCCACTCCTATGTAAACCTTTGGCAAGCTATTTAACCTAGCCAGGCATAAGCTTCTTGTATATAAAATGGTAATTAGATCTAAATAGAGCTATTAAATGTGAGAATTAGTGTGAAGAGGTTTATGAAAATACTTCATAAATGATAAATCATTAAATAGTATCAGTATTACTTTGTCAATTGTTCCCTCTCCCCACCTTTCCTTCAGAATTGGGGCATGAAGACAGATTGCAGTACATAAGAATCACCTAGACAGTCACCCTCAGAGATCCTGATTCATTAGGTCTAGCACAAGAACCATGAATCTGCATCTTCAACAAGCACCCCCAAGGGACTGTTGAAAGTAGCCTGCCTACTACACTTTGAGAAACACCACTCTAGTGATCAGACCCTACATATTTTTGTAATCCTGTGCTCAAGTGCCCCAATATTTTAAGACTCTGATGAAACACAAGGACAGTTCCATAGCTTCTCCAGTGCCTAACTAAATGCCAAGTACCGAATAGATAATTTAATAATTTTTGTTGAATTGATGAACTGAAGTGGAAAATGACAAAATGGGACTGAATTAAATGACCCACTATAGATTTCCACTTCTGGCCAACATAATGTAACAGGGACCAAACTTGCCTTCCTGCCTGAAACAGCTAAAAACTTGACAAATTAGAGGAAACAACAGTTTTCAAGACACTGGATATCAAGTAATAAAGGACATGATTCCTGAGAAATAACAAGAAACAATGGAGGTGAGCTTTACCGTTGCCCTAGTTACTTCTTGGGGCAAGTTTCCAGGCCAAAGTACAAGGAGAAGGAGCATAGAACCTGGTGAGCTGTCCCTGAGTAGAGGGGAGAAAGCTGCCAAGTCCAGGTACGTCAGAGTGGCTAGAGTTTGCAAGCCAGAATACCGGAGAAGAGAGAGCTGTACCAAGGGAGACCCCTCCTCAAATCTTCAGCATACACACATGTGCGAGCAAATGACCAGAGGCTGGGCAAAAAACCACCTGAAAGGACTTAAAGGAACAATCCTGAGCGCTTACACAGGGCAGGGAATAGGGTCTGTTCTTATCAGCCAGAGTGAGAAACCTCATAATTTAAGGACACTGGATAGAGTAAGTATGTTGAAGAATTTTGCCTCAGGAGTGGGAAAAAATGATCCCTAGATCAAATGCTGCTCTGGTCCCACCTGACAAAGCTCAAGCAAGACTTGAAAGGATTAAACTGTTTCCAAATAACTTATCCCAGCAAAAAGCTCAAGAATATTTATAGGAATCCAAAAATATCCTGCACCCAACAGGGTAAAATTCACATCAGGCATCCAATCAAAAATTACCAGGTATGCAAAAAAGAACTACTACTTCACTATTTTCAAAAATAATTTTCTTGGGCTTTTACTGAATCTTAAATTTTCCTTAAAAAAAACTCTACAATCATTTTTATCATTTTCACCCTGTGTGTTAATCGCAAAAGTCCTCATCTACATAACTGAACTGCTATTCCCCAAATGAAATATTAACACTTCTAAGACAAACAGCATAGTGGTTAAAGGAATAAGCTTTAGAGGCATGAAAAACAGGGTCTGAATTCTCTCTTAACTTATCTGTGTTCCTGGGCAAGCCACTGAACCTCTCTGAGTTTTAGTTCCCTTATCTATAAAAGGGGATAATAATATTTACTTCATAGGGCTGCTATAAGAAATATCCTGAAGTAAACAATAAATAGTAGCTATCACATCATAATTAGCACACTATCATAAGAAAAGTTCAGAAAAGTTACCACACTCAGACATTTACTGAGCACCTATCATATGCTAGATAATATGTAGGCACAAGGAATATAAAGAAAAAAAAGGACACTGTTAAGGGGACCCAAAGTATATCTTATGTTGAATCTGCATTTAACAGTTCAAGTACAAACTTCATTTTGTATTTCTTAATTTCTAAGTAGGGCAATTATTTTAAGTTCCTTCTACAAAAATTAAAGGACTTTTTTCCCTTTGAAAGGAAAAAAGTAAGAAGTTGTCAGGTTCAACCAATTAGGGCATGTCTGAGAAATCCTTGGAATCTGAAAAACGTGGTAAAACTTTAATTGAAAAGCAATCTGCAGGGGTACGTTCAAGATGGCGGAGGAGCAAGACGTGGAGATCACCTTCCTCCCCACAAATACATCAAAACTACATCTACAGGGCTTCCCTGGTGGCGCAGTGGTTGAGAGTCCGCCTGCCAATGCAGGGGATACGGGTTCGTGCCCCGGTCTGGGAAAATCCCACATGCCGCGGAGCGGCTGGGCCCGTGAGCCATGGCCGCTGGGCCTGCGCGTCCGGAGCCTGTGCTCTGCAATGGGAGAGGCCACAACAGTGAGAGGCCCACCTACCGCAAAAAAAAAAAAAAACTACATCTACATGTGGAACAACTCCTACAGAACAACTACTGAACACTGGCAGAAGACCTCAGACTTCCCAAAAGATGCCCTCAGGCGATCTACACGCAGAGGTGGGGCTAAATCCAAAGCTAAACCCCAGGAACTGTGTGAACAAGAAGAGAAAGGGAAATTTCTCCCAGCAGCCTCAGGAGCAGCGCATTAATTCTCCACAATCAACTTGATGTACACTGCATCTCTGAAATACCTCAACAGACAACTAATCATCCCAAAATTGAGGCGGTGGACTTCGGGAGCAACTGTAGACTTGGGGTTTGCTTTCTGTATCTAACTTGTTTCTGGTTTTATGTTTATCTTAGTTTAGTACCTAGAGCTTATTATCACTGGTAGATTTGTTTATTGATTTGGTTGCTCTCTTCCTTTTTAAATTGTTTTTACATATATATATTTTTTTCTTTTTTCTCTTTTTTTTTTTTTTTTTTTTCATACAACATTATATTTTATTTATTTTTATTTATTCATTTATTTATTTTTTGCGGTACGTGGGCCTCTCACTGTTGTGACTTCTCCCGTTGCGGAGCACAGGCTCCGGACGCGCAGGCTCAGCGGCCATGGCTCACGGGCCCAGCCGCTCCGAGGCATGTGGGATCTTCCCTGACCGGGGCACGAACCCGCGTCCCCTGCATCGGCAGGCAGACTCTCAACCACTGCGCCACCAGGGAAGCCCTTCTTTTTTCTCTTTTTGTGAGTGTGTATGTGTATGCTTCTTTGTGTGATTTTTGTCTGTATAGCTTTGCTTTTGCCATTTAACCCAGGGTTCTTACTGTCTGTTTTTTGCTTTTGTTTTTGTTTTTTGTTTAGTATAGTTTTTAGCGCTTTTATCATTCGTGGATTTGTTTTTTGGTTTGGTTGCTCTCTTCTTTCTCTTTCTTTTTATTTATTACTTTTCTATTTTTAATAAGTTTTTCTATTTTAATAACTTTATTTTATTCCCTCCCTCCCTCCCTCCCTCTCTCTCTCCTTCTCTCTCTCCCTCTCTCTCTCTCTCTCTCTGTTTCTCTCTTTTTCTCCATTTTCTTCTGAGCCACGTGGCTGACAGGGTCTTGGTGCTCTGCCTGGGTATCAGGCCTCAGCCTCTGAGGTGGAAGAACCGAGTTCAGGACATTGGTCCACCACAGACCTCCCGGCCCCACACAATATCAAACGGCGAAAGCTCTCCCAGAGATCTCCATCTCAATGCTAAGACCCAGCTCCACTCAATGACCAGCAAGCTACAGTGCTGGACACGCTATGCCAAACAACTAGCAAGACAGGAACACAAACCCACCCATTAGCAGAGAAGCTGCCTAAAATCATAATAAGTTCACAGACACCCCAAAACACACCACCAGACGTCATCCTGTCCACCAGAAAGACAAGATCCAGCCTCATCCACCAGAACACAGGCACCAGTCCCCTCCACCAGGAAGCCTACACAACCCACTGAACCAACCTTAGCCACTGGGGAGCAGACACCAAAAACAACAGGAACTACGAACCTGGAGCCTGCAAAAAGGAGACCCCAAACACAGTAAGTTAAGCAAAATGAGAAGACACAGAAACACACAGCAGATGAAGGAACAAGGTAAAAACCCACAAGACCGAACAAATGAAGAGTAAATAGGCAGTCTACCTGAAAAAGAATTCAGAGTAATGATAGTAAAGATGATCCAAAATCTTGAAATAGAATGGAGAAAATACAAGAAACATTTAACAAGGACCTAGAAGAACCAAAGAGCAAACAAACTATGATGAACAACACAATAAATGAAATTAAAAATTCTCTAGAAGGAATCAGTAGCAGAATAACTGAGGCAGAAGAACGGATAAGTGACCTGGAAGATAAAATAGTGGAAATAACTACCATAGAGCAGAATAAAGAAAAAAGAATGAAAAGAATTGAGGACAATCTCAGAGACCTCTGGGACAACATTAAACACACCAACATTCGAATTATAGGGGTCCCAGAAGAAGAAAAGAAAAAAAGGGACTGAGAAAATATTAAGAGATTATAGTTAAAAACTTCCCTAAAATGGGTAAGGAAATAGTCAGTCACGTCCAGGAAGCACACAGAGTCCCACACAGGATAAATCCAAGGAGAAACACGTCAAGACACATATTAATCAAACTATCAAAAATTAAATACAAAGGAAAAATATTAAAAGCAATAAGGGAAAAGCAACAATTAACATACAAGGGAATTCCCATAAGGTTAACAGCTGATCTTTCAGCAGAAACTCTGCAAGCCAGAAGGGAGTGGCATGACATATTTAAAGTGATGAAAGGGAAAAAGCTACAACCAATATTACTCTACCAAGCAAGGATCTCATTCAGATTCAACAGAGAAATTAAAACCTTGACAGACAAGCAAAAGCTAAGAGAATTCAGCACCACCAAACCAGCTCTACAACAAATGCTAAAGGAACTTCTCTAGGCAGGAAACACAAGAGAAGGAAAAGACTTACAATAACAAACCCAAAACAATTAAGAAAATGGTAATAGGAACATACGTATCGATAACTACCTTAAATGTAAATGGATTAAATGCTCCAACCAAAAGACATAGACTGGCTGAATGCATACAAAAACAAGACGTGTACATACGTTGTCTACAAGAGACCCACTTCAGACTTAGGGATACATACAGACTGAAAGTGAGGGGATGGAAAAAGATATTCCAGGCAAATGGAAATCAAAAGAAAGCTGGACTAGCAATTCTCATATCAGACAAAATAGACTTTAAATTAAACATTACTACAGGAGACAAAGAAGGACACTATATAATGATCAAGGGATCAATCCAAGAAAAAGATATAACAATTGTAAATATTTATGTACCCAACAAAGGAGCACCTCAATACATAAGGCAAATGCCATAAAAGGGGGAACTGACAGTAACACAGTAATAGTTGGGGACTTTAACACCCCACTTTCACCTATGGACAGATCATCCAAAATGAAAATAAGTAAGGAAACACAAGCTTTAAATGATACATTAAACAAAATGGACTTAATTGATATTTATAGGACATTCCATCCAAAAACAGGAGATTATACTTTCTTTTCAAGTGCTCATGGAACATTCTCCAGGACAGATCATATCTTGGGTCACAAATCAAGTCTTGGTAAATTTAAGAAAACTGAAACCGTATCAAGTATCTTTTCTGACCACAATGCTATGAGACTAGATATCAATTACACGAAAAAATCTGTAAAAAATACAAACACACGGAGGCTAAACAATACACAACTAAATAACCAAGAGATCACTGAAGAACTCAAAGAGGAAATCAAAAAATACTTAGAAATAAATGACAATGAAAACACAATGACACAAAACCTATGGGATGCAGCAAAAGCAGTTCTAAGAGGGAAGTTTATAGCAATACAATCCTACCTCAAGAAACAAACATCTCAAATAAACAACCTAACCTTACACCTAAAGCAATTAGAGAAAGAAGAACAAAAAGACCCCAAAGTTAGCAGAAGGAAAGAAATCATAAAGATCAGATCAGAAATAAATGAAAAAGAAATGAAGGAAAACAACAGCAAAGATCAATAAAACTAAAAGCTGGTTCTTTCAGAAGAGAAACAAAACTGATAAACCATTAGCCAGACTCATCAAGAAAAAAAGGGAGAAGACTCAAATCAGTAGAATTAGAAGTGAAAAAGAAGAAGTAACAACTGACACTGCAGAAACACAAAGGATCATGAAAGATTACTACAAGCAACTCTATGCCAATAAAATGGACAACCTGGAAGAAATGGACAAATTCTTAGAAAAGCACAACTTTCTGAGACTGATCCAGGAAGAAACAGAAAATATAAACAGACCAATCACAAGCACTGAAATTAAGACTGTGAGTAAAAATCTTCCAACAAACAAAAGCCCAGAACCAGATGGCTTCACAGGCCAATTCTATCAAACATTTAGAGAGGGGCTAACACCTGTCTTTCTCAAACTCTTCCAAAATATAGCGGAGGGAGGAATACTCCCAAACTCATTCTATGAGGCCACCATCACCCTCATACCAAAACCAGACAAAGATGTCAAAAAGAAAGAAAACTACAGGCCAATATCACTGATGAACATAGATGCAAAAATCCTCAACAAAATACTAGCAAACAGAATCCAACAGCACATTAAAAGGATCATACACCATGATCAAGGATCATACTCCATGATCAATTATCAATTACCCCAGTGGGGTTTATCCCAGGAATGCAAGGATTTTTCAATATATGCAAATCAATCAATGTGCTAAACCATATTAACAAATTGAAGGAGAAAATCCATGATCATCTCAATAGATGCAGAAAAAGCTTTCGACAAAATTCAACAATGATAAAAACCTTTTATGATAAAAACGCTCCAGAAAGTAGGCATAGAGGGAACTTACCTCAATATAATAAAGGCCATATATGATAAACCCACAGCCAACATCGTTTTCAATGGTGAAAAACTGAAACCATTACCTCTAAGGTCAGGAAGAAGACAAGGTTGTCCACTCTCACCACTCTTATTCAACATAGTTTTGGAACTTTTAGCCACAGCAATCAGAGAATAAAAAGAAATAGAAGGAATCCAAATCAGAAAAGAAGAAGTAAAGTTGTCACTGTTTGCAGACGACATGATACTATACATAGTGAATCCTAAAGATGCTACCAGAAAACGACTAGAGCTAATCAATGAATTTGGTAAAGTAGCAGGATACAAAATTAATGCACAGAAATCTCTTGCATTCTTATACATTATTTTTCCTAATGATGAAAAATCTGAAAGAGAAATTAAGGAAACACTCCCATTTACCACTGCAACAAAAAGAATAAAATACCTAGGAATAAACCTACCTAAGGAGACAGAAGACCTGTGTGCAGAAAACTATAAGACACTGATGAAATAAATTAAAGATGATACAAACAGATGGAGAGATATACCATGTTCTTGGATTGGAAGAATCAACATTGTGAAAATGACTCTACTACCCAAAGCAATCTACAGATTCAATGCAATCCCTATCAAACCACCAATGGCATTTTTCACAGAACTAGAACAAAAAATTTCACAATTTGTATAGACACACAAAAGACCCCGAATAGCCAAAGCAATTCTGGGGAAGAAAAACAGAGCTGGAGGAATCAGGCTCCCGGACTTCAGACTATACTACAAAGCTACAGTAATCAAGACAATATGGTACTGGCACAAAAACAGAAATATAGATCAGTGGAACAGGATAGAAGGCCCAGAGATAAACCCATGCACAAAAAAAGGTTCACCTTATCTTTGATAAAGCAGGCAAGAATACACAATGGAGAAAAGACAGTCTCTTCAATAAGTCGTGCTGGGAAAACTGGACAGCTACATGTAAAAGAATGAAATTAGAACACCTGCTAACACCATACACAAAAATAAACTCAAAATGGATTAAAGACCTAAATGTAAGGCCAGACACTATCAAACTCTTAGAGGAAAACATAGGAAGAACACTCTATGGCATAAATCACAGCAAGATCCTTTTGGACCCACCTCCTAGAGAAATGGAAATAAAAACAAAAATAAACAAGTGGGACCTAATGAAACTTAAAAGCTTTTGCACAGCAAAGGAAACCATAAACAAGACGAAAAGACAACCCTCAGAATGGGGGAAAATATTTGCAAATTAAGCAACTGACAAAGGACTAATCTCCAAAATATACAAGCAGCTCATGCAGCTCAATATCAAAAAAACAAAGAGCCCAATCCAAAAATGGGCCGAAGACCTAAATAAATATTTCTCCAAAGAAAATATACAGACTGCTAACAAACACATGAAAGGATGCTCAACATCACTAATCATTAGAGAAATGCAAATCAAAACTACAATGAGGTATCACCTCACACCAGTCAGAATGGCCATCATCAAAAAATCTACAAACAATAAATGCTGGAGAGGGTGTGAAGAAAAGGGAACCCTCTTGCACTGTTGGTGGGAATGTAAACTGATACAGCCACTATGGAGAACAGTATGGAGGTTCCTTAAAAAACTACAAATAGAACTACCATACAACCCAGCAATCCCACTACTGGGCATATACCCTGAGAAAACCATAATTCAGAAAGAGGCATGTACCACAATGTTCATTGCAGCTCTATTTTTTTTTTTTTTTTTGCAGTACGCGGGCCTCTCACTGTTGTGGCCTCTCCTGCTGCGTGGGCCTCTCACTGTTGTGGCCTCTCCTGCTGTGAGGACCTCTCACTGTTGTGGCCTCTCCCGTTGCTGAGGACAGGCTCCGGACGCGCAGGCTCAGCAGCCATGGCTCACAGGCCTAGCCGCTCCGCAGCATGTGGGATCTTCCCGGACCGGGGCATGAACCCGTGTCCCCTGCATCGGCAGGCAGACTCTCAACCACTGCGCCACCAGGGAAGCCCCTGCAGCTCTATTTACAATAGCCAGGACATGGGAGCAACCTAAGTGTCCACTGACAGATGAATGGATAAAGAAGATGTGGCACATATATACAATGGAATATTACTCAGCCATAAAAAGAAACAAAACTGAGTTATTTGTAGTGAGGTGGATGGACCTAGAGTCTGTCATATAGAGTGAAGTAAGTCAGAAAGAGAAAAACAAATACCGTATGCTAACACATATATATGGAATCTAAAAAAAAAAAAAGTTCTGAAGAACGTAGGGGCAGGACCGGAATAAAAACGCAGACGTTGAGAACGGACTTGATGACATGGTGGGGGGAAGGTTAAGCTGGGATGAAGTGAGAGAGTGGCATGGACATATATACACTACCAGATGTAAAGTAGATAGCTAGTGGGAAGCAGCCATATGGCACAGGGAGATCAGCTCGGTGTTCTGTGTCCACCTAGAGGGGTGGGATAGGGAGGGTGGGAGGGAGATGCAAGAGGGAGGAGATATGGGGATGTATGTATATATAGCTGATTCACTTTGTTATACAGCAGAAACTAACACACTATTGTAAAGCTATTATACTCTAATAAAGATGTTTAAAAAATAAATAAATAAAATAAAAACAACCTGCAATTAACATCACCTTTCAAAATTATTCTCAAATTAGTAAACTAAATTACATGCAGCCACAAAATACATAAAATGGACCAATCTGTTATTATGATAATCCTTTCAGAAAGGCTGGGCTAACAGATGTAAGGAATTAAAATCAAGTTCAAGATGTATTTCATTTGCTCATTCCACTTAAATGACAGATGGTTTAAATATTAACCCTATTAATAAAATGTTTGCATATTCATTATGAATCTGATTGCCTTACCTCATGACTCCACAAATTCATTTTATTAATTTTACTATAGGGCTGCCCATTTCATTCAAGGTCTTCTACACTTATGCCTCGCAAAGTCTGGTCCTTGGACCAACAGCATCAGCATCACCTGGAAGCTGGTTAGAACTACAGAATTTCACTGCCCGTACCAGATCTACCAAGTCAGAATTTGCATTTTTCAAAAATATCCCCAAGTGATTTCCATGCACATTGACATCTGAGTAGCACAGTTCTAAACTGTTGATTTTTTTTTCCACACTTTTTTTTTCTTACAGTATTACAAAAAGTGTATTTGCTTCCAAATTGTGGTTAACTTATCTACAGATAGTAACTTTTCATAATAATTCAATTCAGACAAATAAATCAATATATACATTCCATAGTCTATATACAAGATGTCTTAGACTTGACCTTACCTCTCAACTAGGACTTCAAGTCTTAGAAGTACTAGACTTGTTGTACCATTCATTTTTTCTCTTAAGTCAACATTTTTGCCTTAGCATGTAGCCACTGTGATGAAAGTCTTCTCTGTAATTAAACAACTATATAGAACAGTACCAGGAAATCAGATTCTCCCCACAATTTCAGGAAAAAATGAAAAAACTCAAAATAGATTTCAAAGTTGAACTTAAAAGGCCCCTAGAGGAAAAAAAAGCCCAGAATGACTCTATTCTCCACAATAATATATTTTTATGCTTTACCTAACACATATTTTTTTTTACTGCAGGTACCACATATTTTTAAAATGAGAAATTCACATGGGACTTAGTGAAGCTCTTTAGATGGCTCATCTTTTATCATTACTATTGCACAATAGTCACAGAACTCATAAAATAGAACAAATCTTGTTTTCTTTCGTTTTTCCCTCCCAAAATGACAGACCTGGGCTGAAACTGATCACAGCAGGTAGGATGGTTCGGCACAGATTCAAAGGAAGGTACAAATGTTCAGTTTTCAAAAGCACTGCAAAAGCCAAACCTCATCCCTTGTCACTGTAGCTGTGGCTTTATGCCAAACATCAGAAAACTGTTGAAAAGTGCCGCTCCTTATAAGCAATTATGAAGAGCTTTGCAAAGAAAAGGGAAAAAAAGTAATAACAGTTCCTTAGGATGGTCAATGTCCCTGGCCTCTGGGTTGCAATACAGGAATCTAATAGTTACCCAGTTGCATCTGAGGCCATGCACCCAACAAAGATGCCTGAGGTGAAAGGGTTTAAAGGGTGTTAAGAGAAGGTATCAAGGAACCTGTTGGGCAGTTTCAAAAATTAATTATGTCCTCAAACGTTCCCAGTTTTTTTTTTACAAGATCCTATTACAGATTAGTCATTCTTCGATTTAACTCTTTATTCACCCCATTTTGCATCTGCAGCCTATATAATTTCTTTTTTTTTTATTAGTTTCTGCTTTATAACAAAGTGAATCAGTCATACATATACATCTGTTCCCACATCCCTTCCCTCATGCATCTCCCTCCCTCCCACCCTCCCCATCCCACCCCTCCAGGCGGTCACAAAGCACCGAGCTGATCTCCCTGTGTTCTGCCAGCCTATATAATTTCTCAGGATACCGTGTTCCACAAGAGTACAACTAAGTATTTAATGCTTTTTTTAATGGTCTTAGCTCTAATAGTCTAGATTTGGTGAACAACTCATTATGCCCCATCTCTACTCACATTCACAGCCAAGTCTCTCAGAAGAGGTGCCCACGCCCATTGGCCACACTTCCTCACCTACTAGTCACTCTTCAGCCCACCCCTATCTGACTTCCACCCCCTTCACTCCACTGAAACTTCTCTTGGTAAAGACCATTAAGGACCTTCATGTTGCTAAATCCAATGGACACCGCTTAGTCATCATTATCCTTCACTCTGAGGCATTATTCAACAAAGTTAATTGTTCTCTCCCTCTTGAAGTAACTTTTTGTAGCTTTGATGGACCTGCTTTCTCCTGGGTACCTCCCAATTCTCTGTCCCTTGCCAATCTTCTTTAGGAAGTCGGTCCCCTCCTGACCTACCTTGGGGCTTGGTCCTGGAATCTCGCATCATCTCATAACTATAAATGTCACCTTCATGTTGATGACACATTTACATCTCCAGCCCAGATGTTTCTTCTGAGTCTAGACCAGCATACCCAACTACCCATTCAATATCCCCACTTGGATGCTGCATAAACACACTGAAACCCAATACATCTGAAACTGAAGTCTTGGATCTTTCCTTCACTGTTCCTCCTCCAACGTTTCCCAACCCAGTTGATCCTGCCAGAAACACAAAAGTTCTTTACTCTCACCACTTATACCTAATCAATCTCCAAGTCCTGTCATTTTGGCCTCCAAAATATAGCTTTAACATGCCCGGTCTCCCCATCTCTACTGCCATCCTCCCTCCCCATCCTCCCACCGCTGCCCTCCCGTCTAAGTATTACCATCTCTTGCCTGCCACACTAAAAAAGCGTTCTATGTGATCTTCCTGACTCTACTCATATTCCTCTCCAATTCTATCTCCACACTTCAACCAGAGTGAACTTTCAAAGATGAAAATGCTCCAACTTAAAATCCTTCAGTGGCTTCCTATTGGTTTTAGGACACTATTCACAAGGCATCTGCCTACCTCTCTAGACAACCTCATTCCATGTTATCAGTCTCCTTGTTCTCTAAGCACCAGCCTTACTCTTTCTGTCTGCACATTACACATGCTGAGGTTTTCCAGGTGCAGGGCCTCTGCACACGTTGCATCCTCTACCTGGAATAATTGTTCTCTTTCTTTTACTTTTCTCCTACCCGCTGCTGCCCAAACCACACCAACATATACACACATGCACAATCCAAAACCCCAGGGTCCACATCCAATAGTCAAGCCAGACCAAAAGGAACTGAATGATCAGCGACCCATGGCAATAAAACATATCACCAGGACAAAAAAAGAGGATAATATCAGTAAACCCTTACATAACTTTATATGAGGCACTGTTTCAGGTGATTTATATATATTAACTTAATCAGTGCTCACAACAATCTTACCAAGTAGATACTATTATTATCCCTATTTTAAGATAAGGTAAATAAGGTACAGAGAGAATAAGTAACTTAACCAAGGTCACAGAAATTCAGTGGCAAAGCTAGGATTCAAATTTAGTCCTTCTTCTGTGTGACTCTTGGCTGCCTGAAGAAAAACAACTTGATTAAAGACTATTCAACCCTCCCTTCCACATAAGGGATGTGAGACTAGTTTACATAATTATACAGCATCTGCATAAATACTATGTCCTCCACTAGACTAAAAACAAACGAGGGTAGGGATCATTTATACCTTGTTCACTGATATACATCCCCGAGCACCCTGAATAAAATCTAACACATAACTGACGCTCAGTAAATATCTGTCGAATGTATGAATGTTTACCACTCCCTTGCATAACTATTTTGAGAATGCACTGGGTTCCAATCATTATACATATTTCCTACGTTAGCTGTCGGCTAACCGCCCCTATCAGTCCTCTCCTTCTGTCGGCGTGGCTCTCGGCACGGCACTCCGGTACCAGGCCACAGCCTCCCCTCCCTCCCCGCGGGGGGTGAGAGCCTCCCGGCCCTTCCCGCCCTCAGGCCTCACCTTCCATGTTGTGGAAGAGGCTGTGCCAGCTTCCTGGACAAGCCCAGGCAGCTCTCCAGTGCCCAAGGGCATGAAGCGGCCATACCGCTGCAGAGGCCACTGTGCCGCACCTTCTCCCGGGAGCCCGAAGCCCGCGTGCTCTTTTCCCGCCTCCGCCATGTTCGACTTCCTGGCTAGCGCAGCTCGCTGGTGCCTGCCAATCGGCTCAACTAACCAATCAGGAAGCGAGGTGACCCAAGGCCCACCCTCCCCAAGAGTAGGAGCCAATGGACAAGCCCCAGAGACTCGAACGGGAAGTGGGGTGAGGAGGAGCGGGGTGGGGGAGTTGGAGGGGAGTAGGGGTTGGGGGCGGTGCTCTTCGCGTTAAAGGCGTAGCTGTGGACTTAGGGCGTTTTCTCGTCGTGGTGGACAAAGTGAGGATGGTAACTTCCATCTTGAAGTGGGGCTGTGACGCTTATAAATGGTAGTTGGTCTTGCCTTTGCTTCGTTCGGGCCCTCCCCTTCCCTCAGGCAGCCCGGGTCATTGTCCGGCCGCTCTGAGACCTTTGAGAAAACTGGCCGACTCCCTGTGACTTCTACGTGCTGGGACTAGGCTGGCTCTTCGAGGCTGTCGAAAACACAAGTGTGTTTTCCTTCCTCACAGAAGACTTTCAGGTGACAGTGGCGCTGCTCACCCGAACCCCACCGCAACACAACCCCAATTCCACCCACCATTCAGGAATTAGGGTTATTTCCTCATCATCCTGCAGCCCACTAGACATATTCCCTCCAGATGGGCAAGTTCTCTTAAAGAAGGTAGAGAATGGGTGGGATGTTGCCGACAGTGAAAGGTGTGCCCTCAATCAAAAGCAGGTGCAACTCAGTGACAGGCCTGAGTGATTTATAATCAACAAAGCACTTCTACATCTGTTATTTCATTTGTCCTCTCAATAACCTTGTGGTAAATTAAAGAAGCAAAACAGAGATTATTACCCCCGTTGAATAGATGGAGGCAAAATAATGTCCTGAGAGTAGAAGCAATTTGTATAAGGTTACACAGCCAGAGTAGAACTGTGGACTCTGCAATCTCTCCATGTGTCCACCCCACTTGCAAAGAATTTGGGTATCTGTCCAGTTTGTGTCAGATCAGAAGCATTGTGTATGGAAACTATGTTAACCAAACTAATAGAGTTAAAATGTAAGCAATTTTAAAAACCATGCATTTCAAAGGGTACTAAATGTATAGACAATGGTTGGAGAAGTGGTAATTTATTCACTCAACAAAGCACCATTAAATATCTACAGTATATAACTATGTTAGTCACCACAGGGGTTATGGAAATGGGTAAGGCAGCATCTATCCTTCTAGGACCTCAGGATCTAATAAAAAAGACAAAGAGAGGTACCTATGATACCCGACAGTTAATGCCAAGGGAAAGGTGCTCTAAGGATCCAGATAGGGTAAAAGTCCACAAACAGGAATGGCAGTGACATTTCAGTCCTAACGTGAAAGGTGAGAAAAAGCATCCCAAGGGAAGATGGAAGAAATTGGTATTCCAAATGGAGGGCAAGTTGAGGAGGAGAGTTGCAGAGATGAGGATAGTGACATAACCAGCCAGAATGCAAGGGATTTTAAGGAAGATGAGGCTACAAAGGTGAGTTAGGCAGAAGAGCACTGAACAGCAGCTAAGGAGAGTGAATTTTACTTGGTAGATGGTGGGGAGCATGGAAAATTGGCATAGGGGAGTGACACTATCATAATGGTGGTCCAGGCAGACTAATCTTTGAGGGGCATGTAGAATAAATTGCATTCAAGACAAGGGATATATTTTAGTTATCTTTCCATTAGTCCAGTAGAGCTTGAAGGGGTCAGATTTTAGAAATGACTTCTGAAGGTCCTTAAATGACACAGTAGTACTGTATTTAATATAGTAGTAAGTGGTTAGAAACTTGGTTTGAATCCCAATTCCAGCACTTGCCAGCTGTGTGACCTTGGGATGTCACTTAACTTCTCTGTGAAACAGGGTTAGCAAATACCCACCTTACAGGGTCCTAGGGAGGATAAAATAAGATCATATGTGGGAAAATTCTTGGTAAATTACAAAGCGGTACACTGTGGGTACTTTCTGTTTGCAGGGTTAAAGTGACTTTCCGTGGGCTCCCTATCGGCAGGAGGATGGGAATGGGAGCCTGACATTCGGTCTCAGAGGCGCTCACCTTCCAGGTCCAGGGCTGCGGATGCTGTCAGAACCCTTCACAGGAGCAGATGGTGCTCACAGTTGGGACCCTGTCAGTGCCCAAGGACACCCAGGGTCCTGCTGGGCTCCCACCTGCAAGCTCCCTTCCTAGACAGTGCTCAAGCTTCTGGGGCCACCAACGTCTGCCAAGAACAGATCATGTCTGCAAAGGGAGATTAAAGCCACAGCTCAGTGCACAGAGGCTCTTAAAAACCTATGATATTAACAAATGTGACTTGAGCGTTCAAGAGGTCCCAGACACTGTACGAGGTGCCGGGGATATAGTAGATGACAAAACAGATGTTGCTACTGCCCTCCTGAAGCATATGATCTAGTGTCTGGGGGTGAGATGGGGAGGTAGACAGAACATTGAGCAAATTACTCCATGTTTTTAATGGCCATTGTGTTTTCTTTGTTAAAGATAAATCTGTAATATTAAGGTGTAGTTTTATAGAATAAAAAGCACAGGTCTTATATGTTCGATTAGACAAGTTTTGACCCTATATACATTCATGTAACCACCATCCAAACAAGATACAGAACATTTCCAAAAGCCCCAAGTTCCCTTAGGATTGCCTCCTTCCAGTCAGTCTCCAACCCCCAAGGGCAACCATTTGTCTGATTTTAACCACTGTAGATTAGCTTTCCTGTTTCTGGACTTAATATACATATATATAAAACCATACAGAATATGCTCTTTTATATCTGCTTCTTTTTGTTCAGTGTTATTTTGTCTTTTAGCTTCATCCATGTTGTTGTATGTACCAGTAGTTCATTCCTTTTTAGTGATGAATAAGCATTCTATTGTGTGATTATATCACGATTTGTTCCTCACCTGTTGATGGGTATTTGAGTTGTTTTCTGTTTGTTTGGCTTTTTAAGCTGTTATGAACATTTTTCTGTACCAGTCTTTTTTGTAGAGATGTGCTGTCATTTATCTTCAATAAATATTGAGTGAAATTGCTAGTTTCTAGAGCTAGATATGTTTAACCCTGTAAAAACTTCCAGAGAGTTCTCCATAGTGGTTGTACCACTTTGTACTCCTACCAGCAAAATATGAGCGTTCCAGCTGTCCTTGCTGACATTTGTATTGTCCAGTCCTTTCAGTTTTAGCAACTCTAGTGGATATATAGTGGTATCTCATTGTGGTTTTAATTTGCATTTCCCTGATAATGAATAATGTTGAGCCCCATTTCAAATGGCTTACTGGCCATTTGTGTATTTTATTTCATGAAGCTTCTGTTCAAAACTTTTGCCATTACTGATTTGTAGGAGTTCTTTACATATTCTAAATACAAGTTTTTTGTCAGATATATGTATTGAAAATATTCTTCCCATTCTATTGCCTTTTCATTTCTTTAATAATGTTTTCCAAAGAGCAGAAGTATTTAATTCTGAATGAAGTCCAATTTATTAATTTTTCAGGGTTTCTTTTAGCGCTTTTTTTTGTCCTACCTAAGAAATCCCTGCATACTCTAAGGTTGTACCCATATTCTACTATGCTTTCTTCTAGAAACTTTATAGTTCTATCTTTTACATATGATCCTCCTTGCATTAAATTGTTTGTATAAAGTGAAGTAAGAATTAAGGTTCATTTTCTTATATGGATATAAAATTAATATTACACAGGAACAGCCCTCAACCAATGGCTGATGGAAATTGGCATATACATACCCCAATTTCCTCACTCCTCAAGTGGACAACTCTGAGATTTGTGTAATACCCCATTCCCCAGAGTTCACCCGTGGGATCAGGCTCTAGTTACCCATGATGTAACTTGCTTGGTGATGATTCTTTTTTGGCTAACTTCTCTTCCCTCTCTCCCTCCCCTACCAGTGTTGCCTGAGATCACTTCTCAAATAAATTACGTGCACTTGAATCTTTGTCTCAGGGTCTGCTTCTGGGGGAACCCAAACTAAGACAGGGACAAACAAGGCAGACAGTTCCCTGCCTTCATATATTTAGCTATAATATAGTCACATGCAAAGAAGATGGTACAAAAGGCAGTAATAGGAGGGAAAAGTCACTCTCACATCCAAAGCAGACCCTCCAATGCCTTGCTGACCAGCAGCAGTAGGACAACAGCATTTGTGATCAGGACTAATGAATAACAGGTGACAATGAGCTACTCCATCCCCCTCTTAGGAGACTGTTACCAGCTTTTTAAAACCTAGCCCCGAAGTATAAAAAAATGGTCATTTATTTCACTGAACATTTTTTGATCCCAAATCCTTTTACTGTGTAACTCTATTTTGCAGGTGGCACAAATGACGAGAGATGCTGGTTTCATGAGTAGTCAGCGTAATCGTTGGAGGCAGGTTGCAGGGCTGGTTTTGGAATCCTCACACGTCTCTTTCAAAGCAGGCCAGGGACCCCATCCAACCCCTCTCCCTAGGATGTTGAGTCAGCAAAGGAAATGATCGCTTCAGTCTCCTTGGGTCTCCTAGATGATAGAGAAATATGCACCCTTACTTCGCCTTCCATGTCCCTCAGCAACAGCTCTGGGGACCACACAGTGATTGGAAACTGCAGGGCACTGCTGGCGGCTGTGGGGTTTCCCAGAAAAGCCCTGTTTGCATAAGTCAAGCCAGGTGAGGTGTCTCCATGATGTCAGACCTGGGGATGCTGTGTAAGAAAGGGATGTTTCCATGGAACTCTACACTCACTTCTAGAAAGCAATTATTTTCAAGTTTCTGCTCTGTTTCTTTCGCAGGCAAAAACTAACTGCTCCATTTCAGGTAATTGAAGGGATTTCCATGTGACTGAGCACAGACAATTCCAACCTGTCCACAGGCTGCTGGTCACTGGCACAACATGAAGAGAGATTAATACAGACTTTTTCCACTTGTTAAACACACAGAGAATACTAATCAGCTAGTAAAATGTTTGCCTTCTGGTAGATTTGGGGGCACATTTTACCAAGGTGGATTAGAGTTAGAAATAGGAACTTTAAGCAAACGCTAAAGAAAGACCATGAACTCATACCTTCAAGGGAGGGGTTATATTTTACTTATGTTGGAATCCAGAGTTCCTGGCACATGGTAGGCCCTCAATTATTTAAAAAAAAAAAAAGATTGCAAATTTTAATATGGAAGAGTGAAATGGATAACTTAAAAATCATTTTGAGGGTATAAAGGGCTGACACGGGGAGGTGGTTAATAACCCTTTCTTATCTTTATCTCCACACAAGTTAGAACAAGAAGAAACATCTTCAGCCATATCATAAAGAACTGAAGCTAAAGCTGAGGAAGAAATTTTTGTATCTCAAAATCTTAATCTCAGAGCTGTATATTCAGGAAATTTACAACCCTGAAGCTACAAATATATAGTCAAATACCAGAGCATAGACAGGAAGACCCCCTCTTCCAATTTGATGCATCACTTATTCCATCATTTGTTGCCTGACCCAGGAGAAGTCATTTAACCCACCTCTGTAGAGTGAGGCTGCGATATTTACAATTTACCCCTCAGAGGACAGATGAGAGCATCGTAAAGAAAACGCTTTGTGCCGGAGGGTGACTCAGCAGAAGCATTTTTGAGCTTAGTTGTTGAGAATATTTTGAATATATGAGCCTGCAGCCATTGCAACTGCACCTCCAGCAGATGGTAGGTTAGGACTGGCAGAAGCTGGGAGGTCAAAATTTTAGGGGGACCCCAGGGAATGGTCAGGGCTGCTTGCACTGTTTTCTCATGCCAAAGACTGCAGCCCTGAGTGCATCACAATATGTTTCCAAATGAAAATCCTTTCCCCAGGGGATCATTCTAACAATAAATTGAGAGACCAGGAGAAAGAGTGATTTTTTTTTTTAGTGGCCATGTGAGTTCAGCAAATTTGTTCATTCCTTTATTCAGCAAGCATTTGTTGGGCTTACTCTGTGCCAGACACTAAGCAAGGTAACAGAGAAACAAATCTGAATAGGACACAGCTCTTCTCTTGAAAATGCTTATAGTCTGGTAGAGGGACAGACCCAAAAACAACTAATTTGCAGTGTAATGTGGATGATGCTCACTAAAGGTACAGACCAGGTATTTTGTTGGTGCAAAGTAGGAGTGATACATTCAAAAAGGAGCAGTAGGGAAGGTGTGCAGAAGGGTGGAGACTCTTTTTTGTCTTGTGGTAAAATTCACATAACATAAAATTCATGATTTTAACCATTTTAGTGTACAATCAGTGGCATTTAGGACATTTACAATGTTGTGAAACCATCACCACTATCTAGTTCTGGAACATTTTCATCACTCCAAATGGAAACAGCATACCCAGGAGCAGTCATTCCCCATTTTCTCCTCCCCCAGTTCCTGGAAGCCATTAGTCTGCTTTCCATCTCTATGGATTTGCCTGTTCTGGATATTTCATATAAATGGAATCATACAATAGACAGCCTTTCACGTTTGGCTTCTTTTGCTTAGCATAATGTTTACAAGATTCATCCATGTGAATAGCTTGTATCGTCGGTACTTCATTCTTTTTAATGGTCGACATACTCCATTATATAGATATACCACATTTTGTTAACCATTCATCATTTGATGGACATTTGGTTTGTTTCCACCTGGGTGGGGACTCTTGAACAGTGCTTTATTTATCTGAATAAAAATGGCTTTGCATGGGACTTCCCTGGTGGTGCAGTGGATAAGAATCCGCCTGCCAACGCAGAGGACATGGGTTCGAGCCCTGATCCAGGAAGATCCCACATGCCACGGAGCAACTAACCCGTGCACCACAACTACTGAGCCTCTGCTCTAGAGCCCACGAGCCACAACTACTGAGCCTATGCACCTAGAGCCTGTGCTCCGCAACAAGAGAAGCCACCACAATGAGAAGCCCGTGCACCGCAACAAAGAGTAGCCCCTGCTTGCCACAACTAGAGAAAGCCTGCACACAGCAAAGAAGACCCAATGCAGCCAAAAATAAATAATTAATTTTTAAAAATGGCTTTGCTATCCTTGTAAAACAAGGCAATACAGACTTCCAGTCACCATAGTATATAGTTAAGTTTACTACTCCACAGCTTCTTCCATCTCCAGACACATAGCAATGACAGGTCAGATATAAGAAGAGATAACCAAAAAGAGATAACTGGGATCAAAGATAAGGCAAGCATCTCTGGGGCCAGAAATTTGCAACAGTGAGTAAGGATGAAGCCAGGTCATGCTGGGCTCCAAGTCTGGACCCAGACAGTCTAGGAGACTCATTCCAACAGAGAAACAGGAGCCAAACAGCACCACACAAGACATAGAATAGAGTCAGGTACCCTGCATGAAGCCAGGAGTGGGAGTCAGTGCCCCTCCTTTGAAGGGGGCCTAACAAGGCTGCCACCCTGATGCTTGGTATAATTG
Organism: Mesoplodon densirostris; assembly: GCF_025265405.1. Taxonomy (NCBI): domain Eukaryota; kingdom Metazoa; phylum Chordata; class Mammalia; order Artiodactyla; family Ziphiidae; genus Mesoplodon; species Mesoplodon densirostris. The sequence goes on from NC_082664.1 coordinate 120,812,982, forward strand.
TTTCCAGGTTAATAGGAACCTAAGGAGGCAGCTGAACAGACACAACCTCACAAGCAGGAACCGAGCCAAGTCTCCTGCAGCCTCTGTGACAGGATAACCCCAACGTTGCAGCAGAAGAGGGGCACTGAAACACCCCTATAAGACTTGGTTCTGGACTGGGGCCTGGGAGGTTAGAGGAAGGCAGCAACACATCCCTTCCACTACTAGAAAGTAAAGGAAAGAGTGGATATATGTATATGTATAACTGATTCACTTTGCTGTGCAGCAGAAAGTAACACAACATTGGAAATCAACTATACTCCAAAAAATTGTTTTAATTAAAAAATAAGAAAAGAAAGTAAAGGAAAGATGAAGAAGCAGAGAACTTTCCACTTAAAATGACTTTAAAAAATCAAAAGTCTAAAACACATGAGGAAATATAATTCTAGGAAAGACAACAAAAGCAACAATAGCAATACAAACTCACTTCTGAAAAAATGAATTGAATAAAATAGACTAACAAAAATGTTTTAAAATGATCAGTACTGTTATGACCTACAACAACATGGGTAAATATAATTCATGGAGTATATCATATATCATATATAACAATACAGATAATATAATATTGAAAAAAGAAGCTGGACACAAGAATACCTAACAAATGTTTACATTGACATAATGTGAGAAAAAAAACCCAGACAAACTAATCTACAATGTTAGAAGTCAGGACAGTAGTTACCCTTGGAAGAGGGCCCAAATGGATGCTAGAAATATTTTATTTATTTATTTGGGTGCTTGTTACATGGATGCCTTCATTTTGTGAAAAGTCATTGTGTTACATATATAGTCAATCCTCTTTATTTGCAGATTCCATGTTTGCAAATTTGCCTACTCACTAAAATTTATTTGTAACCCCTCCCCCCCGCCCCAATCAATACATGCTACACCTTTGTGGTCCTTCATAGACATATGCGTTGAGGGGAAAATTCTGAGTCATCAGACACTTGTGGTCCCACCTAAGGTGGAACAAGGCAACACTCAGCCCTCTTGTTTCAGTTCTCATATCATAAACTAGGGTCCTTTTTGTAGTCTACCTACTGCCATGTTTTTCACATTTTTATCTTTTTTATTGGTGATTTCACTGTTTAAAATGGCTCCCAAGCATAATGCTGAAGTGCTGGCTGGTGTTCCTAAACTCAAGCTGTGACATGCCTTATGGAGAAAATATGTGTGTTAGATAAGCATCCTTCAGACATGAGTTATAGTGCTGTTGGCTTTGAGTTCTATGTTAATGAATCAACAATGTATATTAAATAAGGTATCATTAAACAGAAACACACATAAAACAAGGTTATGTATTGATCAGTTGATGAAATGTGGTGACCAGAGGCTCTCAGGAACCTAACCCTGCATTTCCCCTAGGAGCAATGGTTCAATATTCGTGAATTCAGTGTTCAATTTAAGCAATAAATACATTTTCAGTGTAATAAAAACTAAGAAAGTTTATACTTCCAGACACTCATTAAAATAATTATTAAAGGATTTATTTAATGATAACACAGAAATTTGTTTAAAATGCAGAGAAATTGACTGGTAAAAAGTAGTTTTTGTGTAAAAAGGAAATTCTAAAGAAGTGCAACAAGATGGAGGACGAGATGTTCAAAAACTAGTTAAATTATGGCAATGTCTGAAAGTAGGATTAAAATATTTAATAACATCAATTTTGTTAGAAAAGTTAGTTTAGTGTGTATATGTTCAACAAATTAGAGAAACTACTGAAAAAATAGAAGTGTAATCTTTGTTCCAAAGGAGTAGACTAAAACAAGAGGGTTGGGATAAAGAAAAACCTATCAACAAAAAGGAAAAATAAAGAAAAATGGTAAAGAGAAATCATCCGTAAGCTGGTACTGAAAATTCAAACATATAGATACTCACAAAAATGTAATAGATTATACTCTTATTAAAAACATAAATTTTCAAATCATACTTTTCAAGTTTAGCTATATGATAAAATTAATTACATTATATAAAGTTAGAATTATAAGATTATCAACTAGAAGAACATTAGACTATAAAATGTTCAAATTATCAGATGAAAACACCACACACACAGGTACACACATAGAAAAGTAATCACAGATTATAAAGTGAAATATCAGTATAGCAAAATATCAAAAAAGAAGTATTGAAAACAGACATATAAAAGACCAAATGTATTTTCATATTAATAAATGTAGGTATCAACTCACCTGAGAGAAAAAGACTATGATCTCAAAGTAAAGTAGAGGAGAACTTTATGAACTTTGTTCACATTTCAACAAGTTTCTGAAGAGAAAAAAATTACATGAGGAAGGGTAACTGATAGAGTAGATCAAAGGAAACTGCAGCCTGGAGAATCTTAGAAGGATGATATAGCCTAGAAGAAAGACAACATGCCTGGCAGAGATGGCATGTATCCCCAGAAGGCAGAGTAAAATGTGGGGCAGAAAACAGATGGATTAACAGAATGTCTATGAATGGAACACCTTCTCGCTATTTGAATGTAAAATACCTAGCCACAGGGTGTCTCCTCAAGCAGAAGGTTCTTTCATGGAGAAATTAAATAACTCCTATTTATCTGTCATTTGGGGGCTACTCAGAGTAAAAGTGAACTTCCTATCTGATAACATAAAGCAAAGTTCACCAATTCTACAGCCCAACCCATTTTATAGCTGCAATCAGTTTTTTAGTGCCTCACTCTTAAATAAAAACCCACAATATTATCAGATATTTGAGAAAAATCTCCACCATAAAAAAGAGACTACAAGAAAGGATAAATGACCACAGAGAAAAGAGATAACACAGAGAAGAAAAGAAAAATAATAATTCAAATCTTCAGAGAGACATGAAAATCTATTGCATCTGTAAAACAAGAAGAGGTTGCTATGAAAAAAGAAATTAGAGAAAAGAGTGCTTTCAGAAAATAAAAGGTATGTTGAACAGATATAAAAGAAAGTAGAGAAGTTGGAAAATAAAGTTGAGGAACTCTCTCAGAAAGTAGGACAAAAAGACAAAGAGGTAGAGCATGCGAAAGAAAAGATAAGAACAATCTGGGAGTTCCAGTAGATCCTACTCAGCCATTCTGACAAGCATACAACCTGGAAAAGTAAGAGACATGTGGACAATCCTGGACCAATGGAAGCTGGAAGACCATGGATAAATGTGCTCATCTTCTGTCCCTGGGGAATACATTTTCATGGCGCTTTCTCTGTGGTTCCCAAAGAAATCTATAGTGGAATGGAGCCCCACTAGAGTTGCTTACAATGGTGACCAGTTAGATACCTATTCTTGGACTGGCTTTCTCTCCTTCCCTCTTTCATTCTTCCCAGTTCCCCCACCTCTATTTCCAGGAATCACTTCCCAAAATAAACATGGAAGACTTTCTCTTGGTCTCTGTTTTTGGGGTGAATCTACACTATGACATAAAATGTTCCCAAATTTATCATGATGACAAAAAAAATCCAGCTTTATTCTTTTATGTGTTTCCAAGTAACCATGTATAATTTATTCTCTAGGGTGTAAACCTAAAAATAGAATTGCTCATTCACATGTATGCATTTTCCCAATTGTATTAGCAATTGCCAAGTTTCTTTCTCATGTGGTTGTACTAATTTACATTGTTGTCCATGCTGTTGAAAATTCACATTTTCCCACATCTTCTTCAATACTGGTGTTGTCTGATTTTAATTCTTGCAAATAACAGTCATTATTGTTTTGATATCCATTTCCTTGATCGCTAGTGAAATTAAGCATCTCTTCATATGCTCACTGTCCATTTTGTTTTCTTATATGAATTCCTTGTTCATATCCTTTTGAAACTCAATTTTCTATTGAGTTTGTCTTTTTGTTATTGATTTATAGCAGTTCTTCATATATTCTAGATACCCATCCTTTATCTGCTAGATACGTTGTGAATATTTTCTCCCAGTGTTTTACTTGTGTTCTAACTTACCCTATGATAATTAGCTTTTTATTTTTAATGGACTTAAATCTATTTTTTCCTTTATGTTTGTAATTTTTATGTTTTATTTAAGAAATCCTTCTTTTCTTGGAAGCTCATAATGATATTTACTTATTTTCCCTTCTTACAGTTTTACAGTTTGGTTTCACATTTAGGTCTTTAATACATCTGAAATTTATTTTCATGCATGGTGTGAGGAATCAGTGTTTTTGAGCTAATAAGCATCGAGAAGAAGCTTTTTTTTTTTGCCTTAAATAATGCTTCTTGCAGAAACATCTTGGCATTTTGCACAATGCATGTTTGTCAGACCTAGAAATGGCAGAAAGTTAGCAAAGGAGGGAGGAAGCATGAAGAAACTAGAGATAGTAGAGGAATTTCACATATCATCCAAATGTGAGTGCTGAGACCTTGTTTAGGCAAAGCAATCATACAAAAACTACTTTGAAAATGTTTACAGTGGGTCTCAGTAGAACATTAGTGAATATTTTTCCATCCCCTTACACCCTCTAGTCAATTGAAATATGTTCAGGGAGATCGTGAAAACTATGAGAAGAGAAAATAAGTAGTTTCACTCTGAACCAAACACAATGAAAAAAGGAGGTCTGCAGCAAGATCACTTTTCAAAGACTAAGCTAAAGGGTTTGGGAATGTTCTGCTATTTTGGAATAGCTACACACCCTATATTCATTCATTCATTCAACCCACATGTTTGTTTTTTTTTTTTTTAACACACATGTATTGAGCACCTACTTCATTCCAGGGACTATCCTGGATGCATGTGAGCTATAGAGATGAATAAATCCCTCTCCTTGCCCTCAGTGAGCTCCTTTCTAGGCAAAAAAGACAAATACGTAAGGAAATAAATCTCCATCCTATGTGATAAATGTAACAAAAGCAACTACAGGGCACCACACAAACAGCACAGAGCACAGAGGAATGATGTATCTAGGTCCGGAAGGGGAGGAGGTCAAAGCCATGTTCCTAGAGAAGCTAACACATGAGGGATTATTCAGAGGTGAACAGTTGTGCACTAGGTCGACAAGGGATGAACATGAGGAGCCTTTGGAAGACGTTCTAATTTGAGGGAGCAGAGAAAGCAGATATGAGAGGCAATTGTGCCTCCAGCTAGTGGGGGAGGGTTTGAAAATGTCACAGAAACAACATCTATTTCTCCCAATTTTCTATTTTTTCCTCTCTGATTTGAACTTGTCTTAGTTCTGAAGAAAAGATACAGTGTCAGCAAAGAGAACAAACATGGGCTGAAATTTACCTTCTTTTGAATAAATATCTAGATTTCTTTCATTCACTAATAAAATTTACAGTTAAGCACCTATTGTGTGCCAGGTGCTAGAGACACAAGAGAAATTCTTGTGAAAAGATGGTCATGTTGTACACCTAAAATTAATACAATGTTATATATGAATTGTATTTTTAAAAATAGATAGGCAGGCAGGAATACAGACATTGATAAGATAGATCCTCCAGTGAAGAGTTGTACCCAGGTCCAGCACGTGTAAAGACAGCACCCAATTCTCTTTGGGAGAATCAGGCAAGAGAAACCAGGGAAGCATGTGATCCATGAGTTCAAACTTGATAGGTAAATAGAAAGTTTGCCAGGCAGAGAGGTAGGAAGGAGGTCATTCCAGTGGAGTTCGCAAGATGTTATGTGAGAAGACTGATCATAACCTCCCTTCCAGCTGTACTACCTCATCCACAGCACATAACTCAAAGAAAAGCAAAGCGTCCTCTGAAGTACAGAGGCCACTGATTGGACAAGAGGTGGCCTCCTGACAGGAAGACAGTGTCTTATGAAGTAACTGGGCACAAAGTGCTTTAACCAATTAAGAGGCACTGGAAACTGAATTTAGCCAATCAGACTGAACCCCTTAAGAATTTAGAGAATGCAGAGTGGGCTGTCCAGTCAGAGTAGAAGGATGATGAAGCCTGTGCTCGGAGAGAAGAGGGGACCTGGCTAGAGCCCCTGGTGCCTGGAGTCCCCTTGAGTACTGGATAGCTTCTTGATGCTAGATCCTGTCCACATGTGTCCTTACAATAAAGTCCCTTCCTTTCTCAAGTAGCCTCATAACTCCAGGTCTTGCAGCCAAGCCCTGCACAACTACCCACACACATATACAGTGTGTAAAGTAATGGAGTGGGTAGCAAAACATTTCAGGGAACCTGTAGCTTAGGGCAACTCCAGGAAAGATATAAGAAAGGTCATAAGAGTTAACATTTACTGAGTGTTTACTATATGCCAGGACGGTTTTAAGTGCTTCACCATATAAACTAACCTAATTCTTAAAAGAACGCCATGAAGTGCTATTAGTCCATTTTACCAGTAAGGAAACCCAGCTATAGAGATGTAAAACAATATCCCCAAGTTTGCACAGATAGTAAGTGCACAGATAGCAAAGAATTTGAATGCAGGCAGTTTGGTTCTAGAGTCCTTGGTGGTTTAGCCACCAAGCCACACCCATTCTGTAGCATTAAGAGATGTTGCTGGAGAGGTAGGCAGGGGACAGATCATGAAAGACCTTGTATGCCTTGCTAAGGAGTCTACATAATTCAACAGAGCAGTCCTGCATTTAGCTGCTTTACATATTGCACTTCTGTTTGAAGATTTCATTTAGATATAGGGTCTGCTTCTAAAACTGTGATGGCAATGGCAGTGACAGAGGAATTTTGAGCTAGAGAGTGATGTGGTCTTTTGATTTACCTTTTAGAAGGATCAAGCTGGCATTGGTGTGGAGAATGAATTGTTGGTATCTGCAACCATAGGCAGGGCCATTGCAGTGGTCCAGATGAGAGGTGAACAGGTCTGATGTACAGCAGGGTAGCAGGAATGGATGTGAGATGTATTTAGGAGGGGGACTCAACAGGACAGAAGAGACTGATGGAAGGTGAAGGAAGGAAGTAGGGGGCCTGGGAGGCTGGGACTTGATACTCCATACTCAAGGGCACACCTCATACATGTGCACATTGGTTTGCATGCACACACTATGCATAGAGGAGCATTATTAACTCCAGGTAGGAAGACACACATATGCATTTCCACACTAGGTGTGGCAATCTGCAAAGCTCCCTTCCTCCTCTTACTCTCTGTCAGGATCCTGTTCTGAAATTGCTGTTCTATCTATTACAGATAGATTCGTCATAGATCTATCTATCTGCATGGTTCTCAGCCTGGGGCATCCCACCCCTCCATGAGGGGAGGTTTGAAAATGTATGGAGGCAATTTTAGTTGCTGCAATGACCTGAACATCCTATTGACCTTTAATACCCAGGGACCAGAGCTGCTAAACGTTGTGCCATAAAAAACTGTCTCACCCCAAATACCCACAGCACCACCTCTGAGAAATACTGGAAGAACTTTGTAGACCAAGATCCCTAGGTTTGAAACTCATTGCCTCCCTTTACTGGATGGGGCAAATTATCATTTTTGAGCCTCAGTTTCTCTACCTGTAAGATAGGAATCTATTACCCACCTCCCAGGAGTCTTACAAGGATTCTGCAAGGTAACATAATGCTTCACATGTATGGAGTTCTTGGTAAGACTAGTTTCCTTTCCTTGTTTAGCATTGCAGTCCTTTTCTCAACTTCCTTTTTTGGGTCACTAAGTAGTGTTCTAATTTCCAAGAAGCAAATGTTGCTCCCGCCCCTCTCATGATCCTGGGTGCAGAGCAGGCTGTGCAGTCCACTTCAGGGGTAAGTGATTGACAGCAAAATGTCCCTTGAAATAACTCATGAACAGCTTGTGGAAGTTAGCTGTCAGAAATTCCAGTTCAGGAAGAGCTGTTTCCAGCACTAGTGGCTGTCAGCCCATTATATTTATAGAGACAAGGGCAGCGTGGATGAATGGATGGTTCAAGCCCAAAATGGGGGTGAAATGATGGAGAGGTCTGTGGCTGAGTTTCCTTACTTCAGAAATCAGAGAGCTAATCTTTCTACAAGGATGTTTGCAAGCCCCTGGGTTGTCTGAAGTTTTTCAACCAGTGTCTTCAAGATGGTAATAACAGATACTTATGTTCGATTAACTCAGTGATTAACTAAGGTGTCTAGCACTGAGCTAAACACTTTATTTACCTTACCTCTAAATGTGCATAACCAATTTTCAGGGCAATTCTTGTATTACTTATTTTATAGATGTGAACACTGAAGCTTGGCAAAGTGGAGTAGCTTGCCCAGCATTGCACAGCTACAAACGATCAAGCTCATTTTGACACTGGCTTGTCTTGACTCTGATGCAGTCACTCTTCACTAATTGCAACAGATGACCAGGAAGGCTTTTGCTGAGTTTTATTTTTGTTCTCTTTAGTCCATGGTTCCCTTGGTGTTTGACAGTGACAGTCCTGACCTCCCTTGAAGCTGTGTGTCTGGTGGTGGGAATCCCCCTGTCCATGTACAGTGATGGGCTGGGTGTCAGTGAGGATCCCTGAGCTATGGGGTGCCCAGCACTGGTGACTGAAGGTAGACCAGAATGTTGTATGTGATGGTGTCTGTTAAACGATAATAACTATAATTGTGGCTGAGGTCACTGCTGCAGTGTAAGAGCCACTGACCACTTGATTGATTGGGTGACCACCCTGATTGATTAATAATTGTGCCATACTGCTCATTATGTATTTTAAAAATTTATTTATTTTACTTTTGGCTGCACTGGGTCTTCGTTGCTGCTCACGGGCTTTCTCTAGTTGTGGTGAGGAGGGGTTACTTTTCTTTGCAGTGCGTGGGCTTCTCATTGCAGTGGCTTCTCTTGTTGTGGAGCACGGGTTCTAGGTTCATGGGCTTCAGTAGTTGTGGTGCGTGGACTCAGTAGTTGTGGCGCACGGGCTTAGTTGCTCCGCGGCACGTTGGATTTTCCCGGACCAGGGCTCAAACCCGTGTCCCCTGCATTGGCAGGCGGATTCTTAACCACTGTGCCACAAGGGAAGCCCTCATTAAATATTTTGAATATCACCCCTAATTGTATTATTAAATTAAGGCTGATTTCAGAATGCTGGCCTCATTCTATACATTACTATGAAAAAGTCTAGTGAAAGGAGTTTGCTACTTTTTGTTGCATTTAGAACACTATTATTATAAATATCAAAGAGCATTTTTACATTTATGGTTTCTAAATTCCCAAAGAAATACTAGTTCATTGTAAGTAAAAATTTGGAATACACTTAAATACATTTATCTGTTAGCTGCCTAGCCAGGACTCTAGCAATACCCAAGATTTTTTTCAGGTATCTACCCCTCCCCATGGTAGCCCTTCTGCTTTGGGTGGGCCTTGCTTGTCCCGAGATAATCAGGATAATGATTCACAAATGGAGATGTGACACAATATGACCAAGGAGACTCAAGTGTCAGTTGTCTGGGCCATATAAGAAAAAACTTTCCTCTTCTTTTGAAAGAGCTACCAGGAAAGAGGTCCTCTCCCTGGGACATCACGGTAAGTATCAGCAAAGCTTGGAACTTCTGTAACCACTTTGGCACCATGAAGGGAGCCAGCCTTGGGGTGAAGTTGGAGCCTTGGAAGGCAGAGCAGAAAGAGGGAAGGAAACCAGTCTCTGAAGGGGAACAGCATCGCTGAACCTTTGAACCAAATCGGCCCTGAAGCTCTCCTCACCTCTGTCCTTTTCAGTTATGTGAGCCCATAAATCCCCTGTATTTTTCAATCCAGTTCAAGTTGGGTTTTCTATTCCTTGCAACTCAAAGCATAGTTGTTGGTTAACTGCCATAGAAATCTAAAAGAAAAAAAAAAAAAAAAGCAAGCTCAAAGCAGCCTACTATCAAATCAAGACACATTGTGAAGGCCGTTGGGCCTGCATGGCATTGTTTAAAGTGACCCTCATTTCCTTCAGCTAGAGAACAGATTGTGCTAAAAATCAGGCCAAGATTTGATTGTGAAGGAAGATGCATTCATAGCCCTAACAAATCTATGCTAAACTCAGGGCCCTGGTAAGGTGAGAGCAGGACCCTGACACATGGGATAGGGATATTTGGGTAGATGCCTTTGAGAACCTGGAATCCTCTGGGCCAGCAGGGGTGCCCCCCACCAACTTCTAGGAGAGCAGCCTTCCATTGCCACCCCTAGATTGATAACTAGGGTCAGGTTTCAGCGTGGCTCAGGGGGAAAATATTGTCCTTCCTATGGAATAAAAGAGATTATTCCCCAAAAGAGCTGCAGAACATAGCAAATATGTGAAAAAACATATATGGGGATGGACCTCAAGATTACTGGACAAAAAGATTTGAATATAAGGCTCGTATGGAAGATTTAATGATATGGAGACACTTCCATTACTTTGTCTTTAATATCATGGCAAGGGTGCCTGGACCTGGCACTAATAAGCTGTTGGAATGGCTCCTTGAAGATTGGAACCAATGATGGTCTATAGGAAATAAGGTGGAGGTGCCTTAGCAGAGTGTTAAGGAGGAGGTCAAAACCCTCCAAGAGGTAAGTATTAGAATGGGCTTATTATGTAATACCAGAGAGCACTCCAGTTGACTGTGTTCCCTGGGAAGGCCCAGAAGACACTTCCTTCATTAAGGCAATGAGGAATATACTAGTGAGGGGGCTCAGTGTTGTCTGCCTTCTGTAGGCCAGGGTTGATGGTAGGAGATGCTGCTGCAGATCTGGCAGCCCTAGCATCAACGAGATGATAGAATTCTGGAATAGAGAGGTCAGGAGGCAGCACATAACTTCAGAGACAATGTGGGTGTAATTACCATAATGAACATCAACACTTGTTATTTTGTATTTGTTTTTTTAATAGTCACCCTAGTGGGTGGGAAATGGTATCTCATTGTGGTTTTAATTTGAATTTCCGTGATGGCTAATGAAAGACTCAGTTTCTTGCTTGTAAGCTTGACCACACATTAAAAAAATAATAATGGTTGTTATATTTTATGTCTAAGTCTTTGTAGTGGACATCCCCAGAATACTTTTCCCACCACAACACAGAGTCTTTCTCTGCAGTCAAGGATTATTAGGGTTAAGGAAAAAAAAAAGATTAGAGTTAAGTATAGAGATGCACGGCTAGAGGGAGCAGTATGTTTTAGATTAGCCAGAATTTGTATCAGGAGAGGATTTCACATAAACGTTTTTGACATATGGAGTAACTGGCATAGAAAAGAGATGGCTATTAGCAAGGCAAGAGTTTGTTGAGGAGATGGCCTCTCCAATTCCAAAAGAATGCTCATTAGGGGAGCATATATTTGGAGAGACATGGAAACTGCTCAAACCTAGCTTCTGCTATGTCCAGAACCTTCTCAAGCTCTAGATCCTAAAACCATATTTTGAAATTTGGGATTTAAACTGTATCCAAGCAACCATCCAGATTACCCACTGGGTTGTCAGTGTGACAACACAGCTGTAAATCATTCATTCATTGATTCACTCATTCATTCAAGAACTAGTTTTCCAGCACCAAGGACCAGCATTGAGAACAGTGGCAGACACAGGATATATGGGACTCAACAAAACAGAGCAGGTCCCTGCTCTCCTGAGTCTTATGTTATAGCAACACTGAATACACAGCACTAGATGGCCTCTGAGCGTTCCTGGACCTGCCCCTCTCCCTCTTGCACAGAGTTTCTACCCTCACACAAGACAGTCACTTCTTTAAAGCTCCCATGGCATGCTCTAAGAATGCAGTTAGAATGATCCAGATAGAGACTATCAAGTGTGCCCTTTCACAAAGAGACAATCTCGATTTAATTAGAGCGAAGATGCCATTAACCCATTATTCAATCAACTGAAAGGCCCTCTAACCTAAAAATTTGGAAATGCAAATGAAGGCAGACACAGTTGGAGAGATTTTTAATATCTAAGTGTCCAAGGGCCAGATAACAGCTCACTCCACATGCACAGTTCATAGTCTCCAAGACTTTTCCCAGTAGTTACTATAAAAAGCTTTGAGATACCTTGAGCATAATCACAGTTCCAGGAAAACAAATTAGACAGCACATTAATTACACTGGTCGCTGAAAATATGGGGGGCCAGGGGGACCAAATGAAGAAGGATTGGGGCCTTTGGGATAGACAAGATGGAATAGTGTACTTCAACTTGTAAAAAATGCAAACCAGGACATCTGGGAGAACCGTCATCTGGAACCCAGATGGTCACAGGGAAGAACACTGCTGACAGAGAGCCCAGTGATTAAGGGGGGATTCGTCAAAGCCACTGAGTGCAGATCTCTGGGCTGGGCCCCATAGAGGAAGCATGACCTTACCATGCAGAAGCCCTGGCCATGATGAGCCATGGGGTAAAGCTCTCCTGAATGCCAAATCAGAAAGGGTAGAGAGACACACTGACTGAATTGATACACTCCAACCTGAATGATTCTCTGAGAGCAAACCCATCATTTTCCCCCAAATTGGCTGGAGTTTACCCACACCACTGCCATTGCCCATGTTGTAACATCTTCCATTCTTTTTCCATTTATCAATTTCTGTTTATCCTTCAAGACTCAGTTCCAGTGTGATTTCTTGGACCAGATAGCCCACAATTGCTCTCTCCCTTCCCCAAGCATTGGTGGCTTACAGAGTCCATATACTCATCATGGACTGCCTTGGGTAAGGAATGGGACCTTTATTCAGCTCCACCCATCCCCATCTCACTCCCAGCTCCTTCTCACCCAACAGCCCTCCTAGGCTGGTCATTCAATTAATGACCACCCAACCCTCATTTAACAAATGACCAGTCAGTATTGCTTGAGCTCTTTCTTTGTGCCAGGCCCTGTGCTGGACACTGAGAATATAGTGCCTAGCGGACAAGACTTACATGGTTCTTGCCCTCTCAAGGCTTATACTCTATGTCTCTTAGGTCATTCTCTTCTTGACTGAGAGGAAATAAAACGTACAATCACAGGAGCTGGTCACACCAGCCAGGACTTTTAGGTCCAAAAGGGCCATTCAGGTAATGTGCAGCAGAGCAGGGAAATAAGAGGAGATCAGTCCTAAAGAAGTCAGGGTCAAGTCTCCAGTCCCAGTTCCTAATACTCCCTGGACCATCAGCATGGGGCTGGAACCCTAGGAGAAGGAGAAGGCTTTTGTTTACCTGCCCTAGTGATGACCGAGGTCACCCAGAAATGGTCTTCTCTCAGCTGTGCTGCTAATCCTTTCTGATTCGAACTATCTATGCATGGGTTGAGACAAATGTAAAGTAGATTGAGAAGAGTCTTTACCCTGGAAGTAGGAGGTCTGGATTCTATTCCTGGTGCTAATGATTGAGCCTTGGATGAGTCATTTAAAGCTCTCAGACTCAGTTGCCTCATCTGAAAATGGGGATGGGCCTAAATCAGAAGGTCTCTTAAAGTCCTTTCCGAGTATAATTCTGACATATAATACCCAGGGAAGTACATAAAACATAAATGTAGATTTTAATCATTCTCATGTAGTGAACACCAGATAATCAACAAGTCAAGAAAGAATATTTCTAGCACCATTGATGCACCTCTATGTGTCCCTTTCTAATCACAACCCCCTTTCTCCCCAAGAGGTGTATGCTATCCTGATATGTACCGAAATCACATCCTACCTAAGTATGTAAGCCTAGATGAGGTAGTTTAGTTTTGCTGGTTTTTACACATTATATGGATGGAATCATGTAGTGTTTATTCCTTTGTTTCTGGGTTCTTTTGGTCAAAATTGTGTTTGTGAGATTCATCTATGTTGTTGAATATAGCTGGGTTCATTTTTGTTGCTGTATAATATTCCATTGTATGTATATACCACAGTTTATCCATTCTACTGTTGATGAACATGGGGTTTCCAGTTTGATGTTTTTGCTGGCAATGCTGCTATGAACTTTCTTGCCCATGTACGTTCTTATTCGGGAACTTCTGAGTTAGCAAATCTTCGACTTTATTTGAAAATGCCAGTTTTCCAAAGAGGTTGTACCACATTACACTCTCATTAACAGTGTAAGAAAGTTCCCCTTGCCCTACACCCTAGCCAATGCCTAGTGCTGCCAGACTTTAGAATTTTATTTAACCCATCCGATGGATGTGTAATAGAATCTCATTGTGGTTTTAATTTGCATTTCCTTGATGACTAATAAGATTGAATCCCTTTCCTTAAGTATATTCAACATTTCGACCTCCTTTTTTTACAATGCATCTGTTCGAGTACTTTTTACCATTTTTAAAATTATGTTGTCTTTTTCTTACTGATTTGTAGGTGTTCTTTATATAATGTCAGTGTGGAAAATATCTCCCTCCTCTCTGTGTCTTGTTTACTCACTCTCTTAATAGTGTTTTTTGTTTGTTTGTTTGTTTGTTTGCGATTCGCGGGCCTCTCACTGCCGTGGCCTCTCCTGCTGCGGAGCACAGGCTCCAGACGCACAGGCTCAGTGGCCATGGCTCACGGGCCCAGCCGCTCCGCGGCATGTGGGATCCTCCCGGACTGGGGCATGAACCCGTGTCCCCTGCAACGGCAGGCAGACTCTCAACCACTGTGCCACCAGGGAAGTCCCCTGTTGCTGTTTTAACAGACTAGAAACTTCCCGAAGACAAGGCCCAAGAAAAGGGACTGGGCACACAGTGGACGTAAATACAGACTGAAATGAACTGAACTAAAATGAACTCTCTCGGGCAAAATGTTACATACAGGTATACCTGTTTTGGGCTTTGCTTTATTGCATTTTTTACAGATTGAAGGTTTGTGGCAACCCTGCATCAAGTAAGTCTATTGGGACCATTTTTCCAAGAGCATTTGCTCATTTCATGTCTTCTGTGTCACATTTTTGTAATTCTCGCAATATTTCAAACTTTTTCATTATTATTATATTTGTGATGTGATCAGTGATCTTTGATGTTATTTTGCAAAAAGATTGCTACTTGCTGAAGGCTCAAGTGATGGTTAGCATTTTTAGCAATAAAGTATGTTTCATTAAGGTATATACATTGTTTTTTTTAAACAATGCTATTGCACACTTAGTAGACTACAGTATAGTGTCAACATAACTTTTATGTGCACTGGGGAACCAAAAATTCGTGTGACTCACTTTATTGCGATACTTGCTTTATTGAAGTGGTCTGGAACCAAACCCACAGAATCTCTGAGGTCTGCCTGTATTTAGGGGATCTAGCAGAGGGTGGATGCATCAAGCAGTTCAGTGCAACAACATAAATCATTCTAAGTATTTTGTGCAGAAGGAGATTTAACACAAGGAATTAGGTATGTTTTGGGAAGAGATTTGTGGTGTGGAAGTCGGGGTTCTGCCACCAGGCTGCTGAATAAATGAACACACCACTGAAGCTATCAGGAATGCACTACTGCTGCCAATTCTACAGACACCACTGGACTTTAATCTCACAAAGCTGGGCACTGGACAGTGGAAGCCTGAGTCTAGCTGCTGCCATAGCCTTTAAACCCTATCAACCTTGCTTACCACCGGCAGCAGTAAGATGGGCTCCCCCTCACTTCTTATTTCCAAGTATAATTTGAGAGTATTTATTGGCGACAGCTACTTTGAATCCAGGAGCATAGCTGCAAAGAAGTCTAAGAAACATAGCTTTTATCTTTTTCATCAATCTAACTAGACGGTAGAATGGAAGTTGAGAGGCCAATCTTCTCCAGCAAGGACATGGCGAGGAGAAGAGGAGAGGAGAGGGCTAATAGGAGGGGAGGGAGGGAAAGATGCGATCTGTGCTTTTCCTGCAGTTCTGTTGGAGGCACCAAGGAAAGGGGACCAACCATGGTATTTTCTAATCACTGATGGTTTTGCAAGAATAACTTCTGACAGGCCAGCTGACAGCTCCTGGGAAAGGAATAAAGCAGACCACATGCTCATATGTGTCTCATTCTCTTAGTGAAACAGAAACAAATAAGCATGAGCTGGGGGAATTCATGCCAAGGAGAGCAGCCTCTGTGAATTGACATGCTCCTGTCACTTTTCTTTTGTCTGGCTCCACTGCCCTTTAGAGGGTTTGCAAAGGGAAGCCAGGGGAGGGGAGAGAGTCTGGAGCTGCCCTTTTACCATGCTCTCTCATCCTGGGCTGGGTCAGGGAGACACTGCCTGTCTGAGACTTCTCTGGAAATTCTGTAAGGGCCTCTACTCACCTAGCATCTCTCCAGCCAGCGCCCAGAGTTGCCATTATGGCTTCTGCAACAATGTGTGCCAGGCCCTGTGCTGACTGCTTTGTGTATGGGTTTCATTCAATTGTCAACAAACATTCATTTAACAAATATTGGAAAGGTGGAATGCCTTTCGTATAGTAGGCTCTGGTCTAGGTGAACAAAGGAAACAAGAATATCTGCCCTTATGATAGATGTAAATGAGAGTCAGTCATGATATAAATGAGAGTCCTCAGATGCGGGAATTTTCCCATTTCTTTATTTTCACAGGCCAGAATAAATCAGTCTCTGAAGCACCTCAACCCTTTAACATATAAAGAACTGCTCACCATGTCTACCCCAATGCTTTGGTTCCTTTTCCCTCACTATTGGGCCGTACTTGGATCTTGGAGCCTGCTCCTCAGCCCCATGTGGTTAACATGGTTCTTCCTGCATCTTTTCCTGTCCCCTATCTCCTGCACTGCTATTCTTTTTTTATTATTATTATTTATTTTTATTTATTTTTGGCTGTGTTAGGTCTTTGTTGCTGCACGGGCTTTCTGTAGTTGTGGCGAGCGGGGACTACCCCTCGTTGCGGTGCGCAGGCTTCTCATTGCGGTGGCCTCTCTTGTTGCAGAGCACAAGCTCTAGGCACGCGGGCTTCAGTAGTTATGGCGCACGGGCTTCAGTAGTTGTGGCTCTTGGGCTCTAGAGCGCAGGCTCAGTAGTCGTGGCGCACGGGCTTAGCTGCTCCTCGGCATGTGGGATCTTCCCGGGCCAGGGCTCGAACCCGTGTCCCCTGCATTGGCAAGCAGATTCTTAACCACTGTGCCACCAGGGAAGTCCCTGCACTGCTCTTCTTGATGGAGTATTGACTCACCCATTATAGCCATCTACCTACTGACCACCACTCTTGTGCCATTCCAGCCTTCCTCCAAATCAGTTTGACCTACTGTCTCGAAGGTACATGCCACCCATGACACAGCGGGCCTCCACTTGCAGAAGGACCCCCGGATGTGGGTCTTTTGCTTGTGTGAGCGTTCCTCAGAGAAATTCTCCCATTTTCTGAGTGAGAGGAAAAATAGCTTGTCAGAGAGGCAGCTGTAAAGCCTGAGGACACTGCCTCAGTGGGGCCTGATCTATATCATCGTGAATTCTAACTGCAGCTGGATAAAGAGGAAATGCACCCTGTTCTAATAGTGGTGGTCACCATCCTCCTGCATCCTCTCTAGATGAATCTAGCCTGCGTACACGCCCATGCTGAAACTATGAAACTCAGAACCATAAACACATTAAAGGAGAAAATTCATACAACTTTCTTAAGAGATGCAGAGAAAGCAGTTGATTCAATACCCATTCACGATTAAAAACAAAAAACCTCTTAGTGCAATAAGACTAGGAGGGAGCAGCCTCAACCTGATAAAGGATACTAATCAAAAAGTTACAGCAAATGTGTTAGAAGCATTCCTTTGAAAGTTAGGAATAAGACAAGAATGGCCATCAATACAACTTCTTTTCAATAAGGTACTGTGAGTTCCTAGCCAGTGCAGAAGAAAAAAAAAGATCTTGGAAAGAAAAAAACATACCTCTAATAAAGCATAAGGCAATTAGTACAGAGCTGTCAAAATGTATTAAAAATAAAGAAGCAAAACCATCATTATTTACTGAGAAATTTGTGTTAGAAAATTATTTGCATAGAAAAATCCAAGACAATCCACAGTAAAATTATTAGAACTAAGAATAGAAGATGAAAATGCTCAAATATCAATTTCAGTCATATACAGTAGCATTAATACTTATAAAATATAATTTAAAAATATGAGTAAAACAGCAAAACAAAAACAAAACTAATAATTAAGAATAAACCTAGGGCCTCCCTGGTGGCGCAAGTGGTTGAGAGTCCGCCTGCCGATGCAGGGGATACGGGTTCGTGCCCCGGTCTGGGAGGATCCCATATGCCGCGGAGCGGCTGGGCCCGTGAGCCATGGCCGCTGAGCCTGCGCGTCCGGAGCCTGCGCGTCCGGAGCCTGTGCTCCGCAACGGGGGAGGCCACAACAGTGAGAGGCCCGCATACCGCAAAAAAAAAAAAAAAAGAATAAACCTAACCAAAACATTCAGGGCATTTAATGGAGACAATCACAAAACACTATTGAAAGATTTTAAAACAGACCTAAGTGTGTGTGTGTGTGTGTGTGTGTGTGTGTGTGTGTGTGTGTGTGTATGTTATGTTACATGTTTTATATATATGTTTATTTGTATATAATATTTATATTTGAGTAAACCCAAAATTGTAAAGATGGCAGTTATCTCCAAATAAATATCTACAATCAATATATTTTCAGGCAAAATCTCAATAAGATTTTTAGTGAAACAAAACAATTTGATCCTAACATTTATCTGGAATAGTGAAGGATAAAAAACAGCTAAGAAAGATTTGAAGCAGAGACTCCCCTGACCAGATATCAAGATTTAGTCTAAAGCTATGGTAGCTAAGAGAGTGTGTTATTGGAATAAACATTGACAAATTGAAAACCCTACATAATAGAGAGCCCACCAACATGTCTGTGCCTATACGGATGTTTCATGTATTATATGATAGAGTAGAATTTTGAATCAGAAGTAAGTGGTGCTGAAAACATTGGTTATACTCATGTAAAAAATTAGAACTGTAGCTCATACCATACACAAAAATAAATTCCAGATGGATTAAAAGATCTAATTGTGAAAGGCAAAACTGTAGAACTTTCAGAGGAAAATATAAAAGAGTGTCTATGTGACCTTGGAGTAGAAAAGGATGTCTTAAGTTAG
The DNA here is from genome assembly GCF_025265405.1 of Mesoplodon densirostris. Lineage (NCBI taxonomy): Eukaryota > Metazoa > Chordata > Mammalia > Artiodactyla > Ziphiidae > Mesoplodon > Mesoplodon densirostris. The sequence goes on from NC_082664.1 coordinate 120,831,818, forward strand.
GGAAGAAAGGCATCGGCAATAATAAAAATCAGATAAATTCAACTACATTAAGAATAAAAACTTTTGCACAAAAAAGATAACTATTCAGAAATCAAGTTTTTGACTGGGGGAAGAGCTATGCAATACATAAAACCAACAAAGGGTCAGTATATAGAATATACAAAGAACTTCTACAAATCAATGAGAAAAGGACCAATAATGCAAAGGTGAAAAGGAAGCTTCAGTGGCCAATACAAGGGAAAAGATGCACGGCCTCACAAATAATCAGCGAAATGCAAAATTAAAACAATATGGCGTATCAGTTCATACTCAACAGATGGGTAAAAATTAAGAAGTCTGATGTATACAGCAGAAACTAACACAACATTGTAAAGCAATTTTACTCTAATAAAGATGTGTAAGAAAAAAGAAGTCTGATGCAACACAGACTCTTATACAACTGCTTTGAAGAGGAGCTACTAAATATAAGATGTGTACACCCTAGAAATCAACAATTATTTCACTACCAGCTATATAGAAATCCAGCTATATACATGTGCATGAGAAAACATAAAATATTTTCATTTTAGCATAGTTTGTGTTAGAGAAATGTTGGAATCGACATAAATGTCCATCAACAGAAGAATAAATGAATAAATGTGATATAATCAGGATCAACATAGATAAATCCTGCAAAAATCGAGTGAAAGAAAGCAAATTGCCAAAGGATACTTAGGTGTGATACCATTTATATAAAGTTAAAAAATATGCAATCCACAGGGAGATCAGCTCAGTGCTTTGTGACCACCTAGAGAGGTGGGATAGGGAGGGTGGGAAGGAGGCGCAAGAGGGAGGGGATATGGGGATATACACATATAGCTGATTCACTTTGTTATACAGCAGAAACTAACACAACATTGTAAAGCAATTATGCTCCAACAAAGATGTTAAAAAATAAATAAATAAAATAAACTAAAATAAAGATATGCAATCCAGTACTAATTATCATTTACAGATAACGTACCTATGTAGTTTAGATATTAAAACGTTCGTAAGAATGGTGAACACCAAATTGAAGCTAGTGGTTACCTCTGAGGAGAAAGGGAATTGCAGACCATTCATGAAGGCTTCAGCTGTATCCATAATATTTTATTTTAATTTATTAAAAAGGTCTGAAGCAAAGATGGCAAAATGTTAATATTTGCCAAGCTGAGTGGTAGGTACATGGATGTTTGTTCAACTATATTATATACTTTTTTTGGTTCCTGAACTTATCTCCTAATTTTAAAAATTATATGGAAAAGAGCTACCATGCAGGTCAAGCCATAAATTCTCAGTAACTCTTCTGTCATCTGTCATCCCAGTCACGCTTGATCGTCTAATCCCCAGTCTTCCTGGTGTAACCTGACCTTAAATAGAACACTCTTTGTGGAAGGGAGGGTTGGAACAGTCCACATCAAAGTAGCCATACCATGTGTTGCATGCACAGTTGGAATCCTGGAAAGGATTAATTAGTCCTTTACTTCAGGTTCAAGTGCTATTATCCAACTTTTATGGAGCTGGTTAGGAAAGTTACTTGCGTCTGGGGCCCTTCATGGGTGTTCTTGCTGCCTTCCTCCTGTACTCTCCGGGAGAAGCGTGTGGCCACCCTCCCAGGAGGCAGGCATATCTCTGCCTCGCCCCCATCTTCCTGTCCTTTTTCATTTCACTTTATTATTTTTAACTTTGTATTAGGAAAGATTTCAAACATAAAAAGTAGAGTGACTGGTGAAATGAACCCTCATATCATCACCCAGCTTCAACAACTATTAATACTTTGTCAATCTTATTTCATCTATCTGCATGATTTTTTTTTTTTGCTGCAGTGTTATAAAGCAAATCCTAGACATCATTTCATCCATAAATGCTTGTTTTAGCAGATGATTTTTTTAAATTACCATAATACCCTTACCACACCTAACCAAATTAATAATAATACCTCAATCTTCTAATATAATAATATAGTATTACTTTCAGATCTGAACAAGTCCCTGTTCTTTAGAGGTTCCCACATATTTCAAACACACAGAACATAAATTTATTAAGGATCACAAGGGCACCTCTACCACTCTGGATACAGCACTGAGGTCTGGCACAAGTGGCCCAGAGCCCTAACATCCACTCTTGTAACTAACAAATTCAGGCCCCAGAGAATGGCTTATCCACCCTTCTTGCCCCAGGGCCTCTAGGTTAAAGGTCTGCATTCAAACACTCAGTAGGCGTCTGAACTATGCTGCTCTTAAGGTTGGAGATGTGTCCACTGCCTGCAGGATTTTAGCAGCAGAAGCACTTAAGTAGAGAAAAGACAAATTAACTTGTCAAATCCTTCCTCTTAGAGAGCATGAATGCAGTAGATTTTGTGTAATGAAGTGTCCTTCCTAGTAGTGCCAAGAGACCATTTTCTTGCTTCTCTTCATATTCTAGTTTATGGTTCTGGAGTCACTCATGAATTACAGTATTTGCAATAGTTGTATATTGTGACCGAGGAATATTTTGCAAAATTAAAGAATTCATGTTAGTCTTAAATTTGTATGTTAGATCTAGATGTGATATCCCTGAAGTATGATGCTGATTCTTAACTCTGGCAACTAGAAAGACAATGCATGCTAAAATTGTTAATTTTTTTTTTTTTGGCTGTGCCACGAGGATTGCGGGATCTTAATTCCCCGACCAGGGATCGAAGCTGGGCCCTGGCATTGAGAGCGCCAAGTCCTAACCACTGGACCACCAGGGAATTCCCATGAATATATTTTTTTAAATTTTATTGAAGTATAGTTGATTTACAATGTTGTGTTTAATTTCTGCTGTATAAAATTCTGAATATTTTTAATAAAAATACTTAAGATATAATAAAAAATTTAAAATAAAATTTTACCTTTAGCTAAATAATTTGGATTTAAACTCCTGATATATGATTTGTATTTTTTCCTTTTAGTTCAGTAGATAATTTAGAATATTTCAGACCAAGGATTGCAAACACTTTCTGTAAAGATCCAGATACTAAATCGGCTACATATAGCATACAGTCTCTGTCCCATATTCTTTGTTTTTGTTTGTTTGTTTATTTGCTTTTGCAGCCCTTTAAAAATGTAAAAGCCAACCACAATGAGATACCACTTCATAGCCACTAGGATAGCTAAAATAATACATACAGACAATAATAAGTGTCAACAAGGATGTGGAGAAATTGGAATCATCACACATTGCTGGTGGGAATATAAAATGTACAACCTCTATGGAAAACAATTTGGTAGTTCCTCAAAAAGTGAAACATGACCCAGCAATTCTACTCCTTGATGTAGACCTAAGAAAATTGAAAACATATGTTCACACAAAAACTTGTACATGAATATTCACAACAGTATCATTCATGACAGCCAGAAAGTGGAAACAATCCAAATGTTCATCTACTGATGAATGGATAAACAAAATGTGGTATGCCATGGTATGATAAAAAATACACTTGGTCTTTGTCCCTCGTTCCTGGTACAGAGCTCCTAAAATTCTTGGAATATCCTGAGTGATAGGAATGTCTTCTGTTGTTCTTTAGAGCCCTTTTAGACCACACCTGATTTTATGCTAATGACATGACTCAAGGTGGGGGTCTCTAGGTGGTTTCAGGATGGGAGCTGGTCACCTAAAAGACCAAACACATGATTAGAGGGTGAAAACTTTCAGCCCCATCCCCTGACCTCCAGGGAGGGTGTGAAAACTCTTGAACAAGGAGATTCAGAGAGCTTCTGGGTTGGTGAAAACATTGACATACTGGGAAGATGGCGCCCCCTAGAGAAGGCATGAAAGCGCCATGCCTCACTCCGGACCCCCTATACCTTGCCCTATGCATCTTTTCCAACTGGCTGTTCATTTGTATCCTTTATAATAAGCCAGTCATTATAAGTAAAGCATTTTCCTGACTTCCATGAGTTGTTCTGGTGGATTACTGAAACTGAGGGGTATCAGCTCCTGAATTTGTAGTCAGACAGGCAGAAGTGTTAGTACCCTGGGCCCTCTGTTCGTGGCTGGCATCTGAAATGGGGGCAGTCTTCTGGGACTGAGTCCTTAAATTCTGAGGTCTGTGCTAACTCAGATAGTTAGTGTCAGAATTGAACTGAACTGTTGACATGCAGTTAGTATCTGAGAATTGTTTGTTGTTGGTGTGGGAAAATGACAAGTACTTGGTGTCAGAGAAAAACTCCACACATCTGGTATCAGAAGTGATATCAGAAAACGCCACATCTATAGCCATACAATAGAATATTATTCATACACACTACACATATGGCACATGCTACAGCATGGATGAACCTTAAAAACATTATTCTAGGTACGAGAATTCAGGTAGAACAGCTCACATATTGTGCAATTCCATTTATATGAAATGTCAAGAATAAGTAAATTCATAGAGACAGAAAGTAGATTACTGGTTGTCAGGGATTGTGGGGATGGGCGATGGGAAGTGACTGCTAAAGGGTACAGATTTCTTCTGGGGATGATGAAATGGTCTGGAATTAAATAGTGGTAATGGCTGTATAATTCTGTTAATATAATGAAAACCACTGAATTGTACACTCTAAGAAGGTGGACTTTATGGTATGTGAATATCTCAACAGAGCTGTTATTTAAAAATGTAAAAACCATTTTTAGCTCAACAGCCATACAAAAACAGGCCAAGAGCTGAATTTGACCTGCAGACTGGAATCTGCTGACTCCTTTTTAGATGACAAAACGTTTTTTTGAAGCATGAGAAAAATAATTTAAATTTCTGCTCTTAACTCAAGCTGTGTAAATGTAAGGGATGTTCCTGATCCAATATCTAATCTATTTTCAAATTTTCTTGATTTTTTTCAAAATGTCTTTAACACATTCATTCTCTTCTCCCGAGGTTCTGTCCTGTCTTGTGTCTCCCTCCAGAGCTGGTAGTTGGTCCTTCCCTATCCATTGTTTCATCTGATTCCATACCAATGGAGGAAGAAGAGACGTGGGGAGAGGTCCTGGATCAAATATCTAAAACACAAGCAGACCTATCACACTGTGGAGATTCAAGAACATAAATCCTCCGTATTTTATGGAATGATGTAATTAAGGGGATGATGGGAACAGAGTAAGGGTGGTCAGGGGTGGTGACAGTGGGGAGGATGTGTTGGTGGTGCCGGTGGTAGTGGAGGACAGAGTTCTGATGCAGATAACAGCAGTCCATAATGGGATGATTACCAAAAGGGAGATTTTGAGAAGAGTCCCTTTTGCCCTAGCAAATTTGCTATTTTCTCTCATTTTTGAGTTGGCCTGGAAAATGAGTCTTTGCCAGGGTCTGGGCAAGTAGGAGTCTGCAGTAATATTTAGAGTTCTATTTTGTGATTTTATGGAACTGCTGAAAAGGTCAAGAACATTTCTTTAAATGCCAATGGCCTGAGGGTCCAATTACCCAGGGGAGGACATTCTTGGAAGAGATGCTTTGTGAGTCTAGCAGAATGGTGTGGGAGGAGCTCAGCAGTAGGGATCCAAGGAGTGGCCCCAGGCTTCCCAGGGAGAGGGTCCTGGACAGGGAAGCAGAGGGAGGATGGGCTCTTGCAGAAGCTGTGGCTGCATCCCCCCATGGACAGAAAAGCCCAGTAGAGCTTCCCTCTCTGAGTAGAGCACACTGCCCTCTCCGCCCTCCCTCTAATGCTGGGTCCACAGAGCCTACCGGAGCCTAAGGAGCACCCTTCACCCAAACGTCAGACTATGGAGTCCCCAGGGTCCTTTGTGTAGATCCCTGGGACTGACCTAAGGAAGGTCACGTGTTCAAACCCCTGAGCAAGTATTTTCAAACTTCAGTGAACATAGGTCTCTTCTGGAGAATGTATTAAAAATGCAGAGTCCTGAGCCCCGCATGGATTCAGAGATCTTACAATGAGCAGTATTATTATTTTGTAATGGGAAAAGAAGTTATTTTCATAGGAGTTAGGCAGCTTCCTAATATGCATATTCCCAGGCCCCCGACCCCATTAAATCAATACCTGGAGGAAGGGATGCATGGAGGGAGGTGATGGGACCCAAGAACTTGCATTTTCAGCAACTTCCCCGGAGGATTTTGAGGCTGGTCTTCTCCAGGCTTCCCTCTAAGAACCAGTGTATTTGACTGGAGAATCCTTCGACCCCCTTGGATCTCTCCTGCAGAAAACTATGTCTGTTGAAGTACCAGGTGGGCAGCAGGATAACAGGGATTTGAAATCAGACATATCTGGGATTGAATGCTGGCTCTGTCACGTTCTGTATGACCTTGGGCAAGTTACTTAACCCTTGAGCTTCCATTCCCTCAGCTGTAAAACAGGGATACTAACGTCCAGATCTGGAGGTCATGGAAAGTATTCACTGAAATCGTGAAGGCAAAGAGGTTAGCCCAGAGCCTGGCACGTGCTAAGTGCTCTGTAAGTGCAGCTCAGCTACTATTATTAAGGCATCTGGGAGGCTTCAGGTAGAGCTTCTGGTCCTGGCCATCTGTTTCCCTCTGCACACAGGGCTGGCAGTGTGTGGGTGCGTGTGTGTGCCCATGTCTTTGATCCTCCTTGTTGCACCTCCCCCCTGACCCATCACTACTATGCCAACCAGCTGGGATGCTGGCCCAAACAAGGCACTGGGGTGTGTTTTGCCAATATCCCATACCTGGTCATGGCCAGCTCCTCAAAAGGGGCACTCTGTGCTTATACACAAGGCTGATTTGAACACAGATGCAGACCGTGGCCCCATGCGACCCTGCGTTCAGGGCTTTCCCCGTGGCCTGAAACATTTGGAAGCTGGAGCTTACTCTGGACAGATGTGGCCAGGGTCCCATGCAGGGTCCTTCTCCCCTGATCCACTCTGCTCTCAGGACAGACTCTAGGGAATCAGTCATTTCGCTGAGGCCAGTGGCAGGCCTGAGGGCTTTCACCATGTCTTTGGCATTCTCCCAGCAAACAGGGAGCTCCTCAGAGTTGGCCTGAAGGGACTTGTGTGGACTTAGCTGGGGAGGGGGATTGAGGTTCCCTCTCTCAGCCTGCATTTGAGAGCCTGGGACTGGAAGACAATCCCCACCAACTGTTCCACCTGCCACAAATAGCTCCTGCTCAGACACAGTGGTCTTGCTGTTTGAAAAAGGAGCTGAGAACACTCTACACCTTGGCATGGCTTTTTTTCAGGCTACCACTTATTGAGTGCTTACTAGGTGCCCAGAGCTTACATTTCCTACCTCTTATAACCTGTACCATAACCCCGTTGATTAGGTACTATTATCATCTTCATTTTACAGGTGAGGAGTCAGGACCTCACAGAAACTGTTTAAGATCCAATAAGTAGGGAATTCCCTGGCAGTCCAGTGGTTAGGACTCTGTGCTTCCACTGCAGGGGGCTTGGATTTGATCCCTGGTTGGGGAACAAGGATTCCACAAGCCGCGCGGTGCAGCCAAAAAAAAAAAAAGATCCAATAGGTCTTAAAGGTTGACACTTAATTCAAACTTCAAATCCCAGGCTTCTGTCTTTGGACTTTATTCCAGCTGCTAAGTAAAGCTGACAAAGATGAGAGAAGGCCAGGGCAAGATGGTGGGTGTGGGTTACCAGGGCCAACATCTAGGGTGACAGGTAAGAGCAGTCCATGAGTCAGGATGACAAGTTAGGAGGTGTGAAGGAGGGAAGGAAATACATCCAGCTTGTCTGTGGCCCTAGCAAACCAGAGCTGGTGAGAGTAGTATTCACAAAACTTCTGTAATAGGACCTGCAAATATACCCCATAGTCCTCCTGGTGAGAGAGCAGGTGAAGTAGATACCTACTCTCCATCCCTCCTCTCAGTTTCTGGGAAGGGCCCCCCTTCTCCTAGTAAATTGCTCCTTCCCCCTGTCCACTGTAGGGCTCCCATGGGAGCTGCCATTTCGTTATTTGGTCCACTGGCCATAGTTGAGAGCGCCAGGGACAGGAGCACCCAAGCTGAGCCAATCAGACATCTTTGCTGGGATTTTTTTTTTTTTTTTTTTTTTCTTTTTTCTTTTTGCGGTATGTGGGCCTCTCACTGTTGTGGCCTCTCCCGTTGCGGAGCACAGGCTCCAGATGCGCAGGCCCAGCGGCCATGGCTCACGGGCCCAGCCGCTCCGCGGCATATGGGATCCTCCCAGACCGGGGCACGAACCCGTATCCCCTGCATCGGCAGGCGGACTCTTAACCACTTGCGCCACCAGGGAGGCCCTGCTGGGATTTTTTGAACTGGTACTGAGATAAAGAGCCCATCTCTCTCCAGGAGCTACAGTTGCTGGGGTGAAGCTCAGGAGGTGTAAGAAGCTGACCTGTAGTCAGATCGAAGCAGAGACAAGGATAGAGGTGTAATGTGGAAGACAGATTCCTAGCCGCATTCGAGACTTGAGTTCAAATGTTCCTGAGGCCCAGTGGTATTCCTGCTCCCCCTAGATTGACCGTTCAACACTTCTTTTGGTTGGGATGTGTTTGCCAATGTCCCATACCTGACCCCAGCCAGCTTCTCATAAGGAACAACCTGGCAACACCACATATACCAACAAAGTCCCTTTTTGTGCACAAGTTAGTATGAACTGGGTTCTGTCCCTTGCCACCAAGAGACCTGATCAATCTATCCCCTCATCCATCACCACTGCTTGAGGAAGACACAGCCAGCATGTTCCAGAAAGCTGGGGCAATGAAGCCAACCAGAGGGGCCCAGGTGCTTGATGGTGAGATGTGGCCAAGTGCAGGAGAATCTCAGGCCTGGAACAGCTGGCCCCGATTCTGGGCTGCAGAGCCCTGGTCAGAAGCCAATCTTCTGGGCCAGGCTGGCTCCTGGTACCCAAAATGGAGGCCAAAGGGGCTGGGCTTAGAGGTGGCCTCTTTAAATTTGTCATCACTCAGATGCCTGAGCCAGAAGTGATGCTTTTCCTCTGACCTGGGCAGCAGGGCTGAGTTTCAGGGAATCACTGTGAAATGTACTGGGCTTTCCCTGGGAGTCCAGGGCCTAGACAGATCCTTCAGGAACTCTTCAGCCAGATGTCCCTCAGAGCCAACATGGTTGGGAAGCAAAGAAAGGATGGGAGGGAGAGAGGCAGGGAGGAGAGGAAGAGGGGAACGAGTTACTCTGCGTAGGGAGAAGAGAGACAAGGAAGAGGAATCTGCAGAAAAATCCATCTTTATTTATTTTATCAGCAGTTCCCAAGAGGGGCTTCCCCCTTTCCTTCCTCCAGCAGACACCGTGGACTTTATTTGCCTTTTAAGAAAGAGCTTTTCTGCTCAGCTAGAAGGAGTGGTCAGGAGGGTAGGGCTGAATAGCAAGGCTCAGCAAGGCTCCTGAGTACCCCTCTGGGTCTCAGCTACCCCCAGGGGCTTTAGGTCCTAGGGGAAGGTCCTAGAGGACGCCCATTTTAGGATGGAGAGAGCTGGACCCTGAGACTCTGCAGCTGGCCCTCCTGTCCATACTGGAGACAGAGCTGAATATTTTGGCCTCAGTTTGCTGCCTGTGAAATGGGGATGGTGTGAATAGGGTCCAACCGCTGTTGTCCTAGTGGTTCTCCTGTTGAGGGTTTAGGGCAGTAAAGAAGTGCCTTGCCATCTCCCGCATACTCACGACCCTACCCCTGTCTCCTTTTGGCTTACACTAAACTTTCTGTTGTGTTTTCTCACAGGAGGGTCACAAAAGTCCCCAGAGGAAGGCCAAGCAATAGCCAGCATCTCTACATCTCTACATTTCTGGAAGGATAAGTAGCCAAAATGGGAGGCTCCCTTGTTCAGAGCTGCTCGGCACATCCCCAGAGAACAGAGTTCTGCCCTCTGCACCATTCTGTTCTCTCCTGCAGCCCTGTCCCCACCTCTCTGCGGCCCCACAACTTGGCATTCCCGACCTAGTCACGCATCTTTCACCGAGCATTTCTAGCTTTTGTCATGGGCTAACTTTTTACGCGTTATGCTCAGTCTCTTTGACTAGAGTGCGCTGGCAGAGGTTCGAGGCTGTGTTTCACCATCTCTCTGTTCCACTGTCTCTCTGTGCTCCCACCCCTCGCCCCTTCCCCTCCAAGAGCAGCCCCTGCCTGAGGACACAGTGGAACTCTGAAATATTAGGGGAAATGAAGGCTGACTGGTGGAGCATGCTGTGCTGTGAAAAGCTGTTTGGACCCCATCCTAGCCCCTCTCCCCTTCCTCTCTAGACTTTCCAGACACCCCTGAGGTCTCTTCAAGGCACACCAAAAGCTGGTTAAGCCCCAGGGTGCTTGGGAGGTAGGGAGGGGAGAGGAGACTGTTCATTAAAATTCACATCAAGAGAAATAACTAATCAGAAGCCATTTGTTGCTTAATTGGTTTTAAACTTCAGGAAGATTTCTCATTAGCCTAGGGGTGACCTCTGCAGAGCAGCCCATTTGGGAATGGGAGAACAACAGGTGGCAGGGAAGGGGGGAATGAGAGCAGAAGCCCCTTCCCCTGCCCTCTTCTCCCCAGTTGGGCCATCAGAGATGGTTCTGCACTTCCTGCCGCAAGCTCCCAGGGCCAGGCTCGGCTTTGCAATCTTTCTTCCTTCAAGGCCCCCCCTTCCAGGAAGCCTCCCATGACTAGCCAGGGGCATAGCTACCCAGACTTGAGCTCCTTCTGCACTTACAGTCTGTGCCATATAAGCTGGGTGCCTTTTAGAGCAGTTGATTGTGTTTCCCAGCCTGAGAGCTTCCAGAGAGCCGAAGCTTCCTCCCCATTCTCCTCCTCATCTCCTTTCCTTCTACTTCCTCTGCTGCCCTTCCTCCTCCCACTCTTCCCTCTCCTCTCCTTCCTCCTCTTCACCCTCCTCCCTCTGCTCACCCACATTCTCCCCCCTCCTTGTCCTTCCTCCCCAGTCAACGCCCCTTGTGTGGCTAAGGGAAACATCAAGTTAGTGACCAGCACAAAGGGATGCTAAAGCCCCTGTTATTTTCATCAGCATTCCAAAAGCTACTTCTCAAGTGTGGCCCCTATTCCAACCTCTACCAGATTGCTGCCTTCTGCCCAGGAGGAGGAGGGGGGTTGGAAATCCACTGTACTCAGAGAGATGGAGGAGCTAGAACAACTTTGCTTGGAGAAAAGAAGATTGGGGAGGCCATAATGACCCTACCTATCTGTGAGGGGCTGGCTCAGCAGAGATAACAGCCTTGTCTTGTGCAGGCCAGAAGGTCAGAGCTAAGGCTGGCACTGGACTCAGGGCTAGCAGAGGGACAAAGAATCAGGCCCAATGTAAGGAAGAAGAGTAGTGAACATCCCCTGGTTTTCCACAGGCTTCTAGAAACAGCATTCCTCCCTTTGCAGATCCTACCCTCCCACACTCCGCATGGTTCCAACATGGCTACCTTCAAAGTACACTGTCGCCCATCCTCTGGCCATGTGACAAAGCCTGGCCAATCATGATTGTCCATGGCCCTGCCCCCAGTGATTGGCTCAGGATGGGCATGTGACCCAAGGCTGGCTTGTCTTAATCCTCTCCTAGGAATTTATATGTTGTCACTGGGAGAAAGAAGCTCTCTTCTGGTTCACTAAGATGTGATGATATATGCTGAGAGTTGTTGATTGCCCTCTCCCCAGTCACATGGAAAAACAGAGCCAAGAGCTACAGAAGGAGAGAAGGACGGTCCTGATAACATTGTTTGGATCTCTAGAGCCCTTGAGGTAAAGTCCTGATAACATTGTTTGGATCTCTAGAGCCCTTGAGGTCACCTCCATTCCTACCCTTCCCAATTTCTTGGGCCAATAATTCCCTTTTTTGGTGAGCCATTTGAGTTGAATTTCTGTCACTTCAACTCAAAGAGTTCCTCACTGATGTAAGGATTTTCTCACAGTCAGACCTGTGCAAATGGGGGCTGGGCTGCCTCAGGACATGGCAGCTCTCCAGGCAGAGCAGGACAACCTCCTGCCAGGGACACTGTAGAGAAAATTTCTGGATCCAGTTGTGCCAGATAACAGCTAACATTTATCGAGTGCCTGGCGCTTTATAACCATTACCTCAGCTAATCCTCACAACACCCCTATAGGGAGGCATTATTCCCCCCATTTTATAGATGAGGAAACAGAGATTCAGGGAGGTTCATCACCTTGTCAAGGCGGCACAGATCCAGGGTGAAGAGCAAGTCTTTCTTGACTTTAGGACTCATGCTTCTTTCTGCAAGCCCAGAGATTCAGAGGACTATTGTCCACACCCCAACTCAAAGCCCGGCCACCTCTGGAGGGGGCGGATGCAGACCCGGTTTCTGCAGTCAGTTCAGCAGCTCCTAAATAGGACAGTCGATAGAGGCACAGTGCTGTGTCCAGGTGAGCAGAGAGGCACATGGCCCCAGCTGCCTCTGGGGACAGGCTGCTGGCAGAACCACGGGAGCGGAAGAAACCCAGAGGAGGGGGAAGGGCCTCAAGAGAGGGGGCAGGCCAGCAGGAGGCAATTCTTCCTCCAAAGACCTGGATGAGGGGCTCTGCACCTTTTTATGTATCACAGATGCAGGGAACAAAGATACATGTGCAAGTATGTGATGTTTTGCACACAATTTCAGGGGCTTTGGAGACTCCCCTGGAGCAATGCATGGAACCCCAGTAGCCCAGTTAAGAATTGCTGATCAAGAAGCATGAAAAGTGCTCAGGGGCCTGCCCCAGGCCAAGTGGCAGTGTAGCAATAAAATCTCAGAGTAAGGGACCTACCACAGATGATGATTTTAGCCAGCAAGTCTAACTAGGGAAGGTGACTAAATGTCTTTGTCCCATTTCCCTTAGGACCCTGCCCCCCAGTATCTTACTGACCCACAGTTCTCCTACCTCCAAGACTGTTCCTGCCCAGGGGAGGTGGAGGGATGTATCTGATGAGCTTCCTCAGCCTGAGATGGGGGAGGGCAGCTGAACACCCCCCCATGTTTTCTCAGTCCATGTCTACCCCAACCTGCAGTGCCGTGACTTTGACAATCAATCCATTCTCCCCAAGGTTTTGCGAGCGGCAGAGTGACATGGGCAGCATTTCTTCCCTCCAGAATCCAGCAGCCAAAGATCCACAGACTAAGGTCTAGACCTGTGTGGTCCAACAGGATAGCCACATGTGGCCATTTAAATTAAAATGAATTAAAGTTAAATGAAATTTAAAACTCAGGTTCTCGCTCAGTCACACAGGCCACATCTCACATGCTCAATAGCCATGTATGGCTAGTGGCTACTGCACTGGGTAGTATGGATATAGAGTATTCCCATCACTGCAGAAAATTCTATCAGACAGCACTGGTTTAGACAAAGAGATTCTGAACAAAGACATAGACGGAACCACAATCCAGGAGTCAGGCTGCCTTGGTTCAAATCTGTACTCTACCATTTACTAGCTGAGGATCCGGGTAAGTTCCTTCACTTCTTTGATCTTCAGATTCCTTCTCTCTAACATGGGGATAATAATAATGCCTGCCTCATAGGGTTGTCATGGTCATTAAATGAATGACCCACATGACAGTTTAGCACGGTGCCCCGCACATAGTCAGGTGAAGTGGATAGCTTCAGTGTGCCCCTCCAGACCCACTCTCTGCACTTTTCCACCCTACTGCGGAATGCCTGAGAAGCTGACCTTTTGGACTGCATCAGTGGATTTCCTTGCCCTCTGGCCTCTGGTTGGATTTGGTCATTGGAAGACACCATAGAAGACCAGAGGGCAGGTTGGGGTATTTGTTCCATGGCACCCTCCCTGCCAGGCCACTGTGGGTGGGCTCTGTCCCTCTATGAGAGGCCACAGCTTCTGTCAGGTGGCCCTCTTTGGAGAGGTCCTCACTCCAGGTTCCAGTAACTGCTCCTTCCATTTGTCCCTTCAGGCCCAGGGTAGAAGCCACTTCCCGCTATTTCTCAGTGGGCTGCTGCACTGTCCCTTGTTGGTTTCCCTTTATAAATACTCTTTTTAAATTTTAATTTAATTTAATTTTTTTATTTATTATTTTTTAGCTGCATCGGGTCTTAGTTGTGGCATGTGGGATCTTCATTGAGGCATGTAGGATCTTTCCTTGTGGCACATGGGCTTCCCTCTAGTTGTGGAGTGCGGGTTTTTTCTCTTCTCTAGTTGTGCCAGACAGGCTCCAGGGCACGTGAGCTCTGTAGTTGTGGCGTGCAGGCTCCAGGGCATGTGGGCTCAGTAGTCTGTGACACGCGGGCTCTCTAGTTGAGGCGCGCAAGCTCAGTAGTTGTGGCGTGTGGGCTTAGCTGCCCCATGGCATGTGGGAACCTAGTTTCCTGAGCAGGGATAGAACCCACTTCCCCTGCATTATTAACCTGTCCTCCATGACCTAGTGTGAATATGTCTTCTCTGTCCTGCGGGGTCCCTGACTGACACAGAGGCCTCTGTCTTGGTTAGCCCTCCTGCTAGGAAGGGGAGGAGGAGGAGGATCATGGATGTTCCTCTTTCTCCATCTCTGCCTCTGCCTCCAAACTTTCGTTTCCCAGAAGAGACTGAGTTTCAGGAGCTACCCAAATGAAGTGTGGAAGGAACAGCTCAGGGTGAGCTGATGAGGCAGGAGGGGTGAGCTGTTAGTGAGACGGAGAGGCAACAATGGGAGGATGGAGGTGAAAAAGGAGAGAAGGGAGATGAGGAGACATCTAGGACCTCCTAGAGAAGCTTTGGCTTCAAAACAAGACAGATTCGAGGCTGAAGAGCAGAACGCAGTTTGACTGCCTGGGGGTGGGAGGGCCTGCTGAGAGGGTCTTGGAGCTCAGGCCTCTGCTGTGGGGTCCACACCTCCCCCACCACATCCCCTCAAACAGGACAGTGGGTCCTTTCCTTCCCAGGGCCTCCCTCTGGAGCCTGACACCCCTGCCCGAGCCCCCTCTATCTGAGCAGCCTGCCCTGCTTATCTGTCCCCTTAGACTCTGAGCTGTGACTCTTATCTGGATGCCTGGGCCCCTGGAGCCGGGCATTCTTAGAAAAGCAGGAGACAGAGAAGCACAGGAATGCTGGGGGTATGCCCCTAAAGAGACTCTATCTAACAGGGTGTCTGCTCCCCACCCTAAGCTCCCCCCACCCAACCCATCACCCCAAATCTGTGCTTCCCTAGCCAGGTGCACCTTCCTCATCATAATTGCCCGTCTCTTCTCTTGTCATGGCACTATCCAATTACCATTATATCACCAGCATCTAGCAACTTGCTTGACACATAATAGGTATGCAGCATCTAGTACATGCCCAACCAATATTTATTTATAAGAGAAGCTGCCTTTCCCCTCCCTGCCCAGAGCAGAAGACCCCAATCACACAGGCATGGAGGGTGGGAAGAGCCCTGCAGGGTGGGAGCCAAGAGACCTGAACCATGCTTTCACTCCATCAGCCTGGTGGCTTTGGACACTCCCTTCTCTTTCTGGACCTCAGTTTTCTTATCTGAGACTTGGACTTGATTGGACTTGAAAATCTACGGTTCTTGTGCCAAAGAATGATTTTGTAAAGTATCATGATTAATACATAAAGGTGATTAATACATGAAAGTTTTGAATCACAGTCATAAACCTTGGCATGTTAGTCTTTCTTTTTTACTCATGGCCAAGAACCATAGGTATTTTTATCTACCCTCCCCATTCTAAAAAGAGTCCATCTCCTCAACCATCCATGTAAGGCCTCTGTGCCCACAAAATTAGGTAATTGATTAATTCACTCCCACTCTCATTTCATTCAACAAGTATTTATGGAATGCCTGTCAGGGATGAATCGTGTATTTCCTTCACTGTCTTTGTGGGAAGCTCAGAGAGAGCTAGTAGGTACCAAAGATGGCATAGAATTTCACATGGGCATGGAGGTGGGTCAGGGGAGGGCCCTCCCTCATCACCTGCCCATTTCACTCCTTCTGTTGTTGAGCAAAGGTGCTCTTCTTGGGACAGATGGCCCTGTTGCACTGAGCAGAGGTCTGGCTGCCTCACAGGCTTCCCATGGGGCAGCTGGTGACATCTGATTCAGGGATTAAAAGCTCAGAAGTCTGGAAAGAGCAGAGGGCCAGGTAACCTCCAGACCTTTCCACATGGCCCACTGGAGAACCACTCATATCCATCAACTACACATACCAGCCAGATGTAGGTAGGAAGGATCATTAGGTTCCTCTCCAATGGGGCTGACCTGGAGCAAAGCCTCTGAGCCCAGGAACTGCCCAAAGGATTTTCCTGAGTCAGACTCACTGATGCGTGGAGGATGGACCAACAACCTAAGGCAGGATAAGCATGCTCACCATCCAACTCAAGGTTGAATGCTAAATAGGACTCACCAAGGACTCTGGCTAGAACTAAAAGGGCCTTCCCTCTGAGTGCTGGGTTCTGGTCTGGCAGTGTGTCTTTCCCCCACATAGCCATGGAAACTATCTGATAGTGTAGTGTCCTCGCTCTCCTGTCCACAGTCTGTTGGTACAACCATAGCTTCATACAATGTGGCAAACACAGCATTCACATAACCAGAGTCACAGCCACAGCAAACAGCAGTCTATTCTTTCCAAGAATCCCTTGGATATTTCAGCCTTCCTATAACCTCCTCTCTCCCTTTGGTCTTAGGTACAAATGGGCTCAGAATAGTTTGTCTGCAGGGTGAAGAGGAGGGGAAACTTTCATTTATGTCATCTGGATTGAAGATGCCGGCTCAAGGGTGGCGGGCTGTCTGTGGAGCCCCAGACGGGGAATGTAGGGCAGCTCCTCCCGACATGTCCCATGGGCGACACCTAGCAGCACTGGGCTAGGTGCATTGTTAAATTTGGCCAGGTTGTTTCCCCTTTGGAAAGAGAAGCTGCTGAGGGCAGCTGGAGAGAGTACACCCAACCGCATCCACTAGCCCCTCAACAGATTCCTCCCTCAGGCTCAGGCTGGGGTCCTATGGCTGCTTGGCAATCCTTTTACAAAACAAGTGTTATTCAACTTACAAAAAAAAAAAAAAACAATACAGACACATCATAGAAAATTTAGAAAATAAAGGTAAGTAAAAAGAAAAATCACCCTTGATTCCACATTGCACCACCCAGAAACAGCCACTGCTAACTAGTATATATTCCTACAATCTTATATCTGTCCTTATATAGACATATTACATACTCTTTTCAAAAATCAGATTGTTGGGTTTATACTAGTTTTTCAATTAATGCATCCCAAATACTTTTTCATTTCATGAAATTAATTTTATTTTCCAATATCATTTTGAATGGCTGTATACCATTCTATTACATGAACCTGCTTTATCAAGTTGGGGTATAAATTAGATAAATATTTCATAAGTATTTTTTTTCTTTTAGCTGCACCATGGGGCTTGCAGGATCTTAGTTCCCCAACCAGAGATCGAACCTGTGGCCCCTGCAGTGGAAGTGCAGAGCCCTTTCCCCATCATAAGTATTTTTTTTTCTTTTTTTTTTGCGATACGCGGGCCTCTCACTGTTGTGGCCTCTCCTGTTGCGGAGCACAGGCTCTGGACGCGCAGGCTCAGCGGCCATGGCTCACGGGCCTAGCCGCTCCGTGGCATGTGGGATCTTCCCGGACCAGGGCAGGAACCCGTGTCCCCTGCATCGGCAGGCGGACTCTTAACCACTGCACCACCAGGGAAGCCCCATCATAAGTATTTTTAATTAACCACTTAAGACCATCTGAAGTAACAAGAAATACAGTATCTCTCTCTTGGGTTCGTCCTCCACACTGAATTGCTCAAGCACATCAAGGACTTCCTCAAAAGGGCAGTTCATCCAAGGCCAGGTGACAAGAGCGCTGGAGCCTCTAATTAGCTGTGGCTTCTCTTGCTACCCACAACATGTCCCTGTAGAATCTGGTCCTGTATAGTCTCAGTGTCTTTGTCCACCAACGCAGTGATGTTCTCACTGGTTCAGATTTCTAAGAGTTTTCAAAGGTAATTCTCCAATGGAGGAAGACCCCCAATGTTCCAAAGTGCCTAGGATGGGAGAAGCTTCCAGCCCCATATACACACCAGCCAGAAATCTGCCAACTTAGCAGAGCGCTAAGCTCTGAGCTGAGCTTGGACAATCTGTCAGTTCCCGCCACCAGTGGACCTCATTCAGAACCATCCTTATATATCAGAGAGGGTCTGACCATGTTGATCCCCAAAGGAAGGAGTAAAGTGTTTCCAATCCTTTCCTTTTGGAGCCTTTTTGCCCTATATGGATTTGCCCACCTCCTTCTCAGCAACCATTCTTGAGAAGTTAAATGAGTTTCCTCAAGTTTCCTCTCTGCACCTCAACTTTTTGCCGGTTTGTCATGCATTCGTTTATTTGCCTCTCATAACAGAACTATCCTTCCTTCTCTTCCAAGCTAAACTCATGTCTTGCGTAGGCTGTTGATACTGCTTCCTTCCCCTCCTATATGTCCTCTCTTTATTATTTATCCTGTCTGTATCATACATCTTCAACCTCTCCCTCTTTACTAAGTTCTTTTCCTCCCCAAACAGACAAATTCCTCAAGACTGCAAAACCAACAAGCAAATAAACCCTTCTCCAACCTTAATTTCCCTACAGCTATGACCCAACTCTCTCCTTACTTTTCTGGCCAAATTATTTTATTTTATTTTATTGGAGTATCATTGATTTACAATGTTGTGTTAGTCTCAGGTGTATAGCAAAGTGATTCAGTTATAGGTATACATATATTCATTCTTTTTCAGATTCTTTTCCCACATAGGTTATTACCCAAACTTCTAAAGAGAAGAAGTGAGAATCTACTGTTACTGTCTTGACTCTTCAAACCCACACAACCTGGGCACCTCAGCCATCATCCACTGAGATCACTTTCTCAGGGGTCAACACTAATCAGGGTCACCATGTATCCCAGTTTACCAGGAATAATCCTGGTTTATCCCTGCTGTCCCAGAGTCTTCTCCAAGTGTCCCAGTTTAAACACTAAATGATATGGTCACCTTACCAGTAACCAGCTACAACCAACACAGCCCACAGCTCCATCACAGCCATTCTCCACAAACTGCCAGCAACACTGGCCTCTATTGACTATGTCATTCTTGAACTTTCCTCCTCCTCTGGCTTACTTGACGCCTCTCCACTGGTTTCTCACCCCTCCTTTCTGTTGTGCTTGCCCTCATCCACATCCACTGCATTCACTTTCCCCATAAATGCTGGAGCTTTGCAAGCTTCTGTTCCTCTCATTTAGCATTTACTCTCTGTCCGAATTTCACCCACACCCACAGCTTTAGCTCATCATCCCTGCCTTAGCCCTCAATTCAGTGCAAATCTAAAGACTTCTGGGAATCATGGTGGCTTAAATGCAGGTTTACAAAGCTAGCCTCTCCGAACTTGACAGAAATGAACAAAAAGAAACAAAAATGAGGGCTGAAACCGTGGCAAGATTCTCCTCAGACACAAAAGAAGATTTAAATAGAGACAGACCTTCCTCTTGCCCTGATATAAAGATATATATTCCCTCTAAATTAATTTATTAATTCAGCACAATCCTAATCAAAATACCAGCATGATTTTTAACATGATCAAATAATTTTATAGTTAATCTGGTAAAAGAAATAGCTAAGAGAATTCTAAAAGAGATGAGCAGTAGAGGAGAGAGACTCCTTTATCTGTTTTTAAAAAAGATAACAGAAAAAAAAAAAGATAGTACATTGCAGTAATTTGGGGGCGTGGGGCAAGGAGTGATACTGGGATGGCAAAAGGAAAGGAAATCATGGAAGAGATATAGAATTCAGAAATGTATATAGAAATGTAGTAAATGAGAAAAGAGACATTGCTAATTAATGAGGGAAGATGGATTATATATGTATATGAAAATGTATTTACGGACAAGAAAATGTAAGTGAATATTTCTTGAGGTGGGGAAGAGCTCTTTAAGTATGTTATCTAGGTCAGAGATCATAAAAGCAAAGTCTGATATGCTTCAATATATAAAACTGAAAATTTCTGCATGGAAAACACTCCATAACAGAAGTTAAATAACAAATGAGGTGAGGGGGAATAAATATTTGTAGCAATAAATGATAGAAAAGGGAATATTCTCCCCAATATAGAAAGTGCTCCTTCAACTCTATAAAGAAAAGATGAAAACTGGGCTTCCCTGGTGGTGCAGTGGTTGGGAGTCCGCTTGCCAATGCAGGGGACACAGGTTCAAGCCCTGGTCCGGAAAGATCCCACATGCCGTGGGGCAGCTAAGCCTGTGCACCACAACTGCTGAAGCCCGCGAGTCACAACTACTGAAGACTGTGCGCCTGGAGCCCGTGCTCCGCAGCGGGAGAGGTCACCACAGTGAGAAGCCCGCTCACCGCAACTAGAGAAAGCCCGCACACAGCAACAAAGACCCAATGCAGCCAAAAATAAAAAAATAAATTAATTAATTAAGAAAGAAAAAAAAGATGAAAACTAAATGGAAAGAGGGAAAGGGTATGAAAAGGGTTTGTAAGTCATTATTTGCTTAATCAGCCACCTTGTATAAAGGCAGGGAGGGTGTAGTCAGCTGGAAGAGCGACAGAGCACAAATGTTATCAAACCCTCCCAGTCTGGGACTATAAATAAAGTTCCATTAACATCCATCACCCAAAGTTCCTGCTGTTTCTCTTCCAGCACCTACAGGACCTCTGCCCTCTTCCTCCTCTGCCACAAGTATTTCTGGGAGTTCCAAATAGGGAGCCCACATATGCTGAGGCATCACCCCATCAGCCACAATCCCCATATGGCTTCACTGGAATTCTTCCTCTCCTGTCCTAGTTCAGTGCCGGCTGCCAGCAAAGTCATTCCAACAGCGACCTGCGTGTGACTACTGCTCTGAGGAGGCACCTCCCTTCTAATGTTCCCAAAGCCACCATTCCCTGGAACCAGAGGGCACTGAGCCCCAGGTAGAGGTGAGGAGGATGCCTCCTCTACCACCCTCTATCGGGCCTCCCTGCTAACACCAAGGGGATTAATCCAACTCAAGAGGAAGGGGAGTGGGGAAGGGGGGGCGGGGACAGAGAGGGAAGAGGAAAAAGGACAGCATGAGTTTCCTATAGCTGCTGTAACAAATGACCACAAACCTGCTGGCTTAAAACAATACACTTTTATTCTCTCACAGCTCTGGTGGCCAGAAGTCTGAAATCAGTTTCACTGGGCTGAAATCAAAATGCTGGCAGGCTGCACTCCCTCCAGAGGCTCTAGGGGAGAATCCTTGCCTTTTCCACCTTCTAGTGTTGCACTGTGTTTCTTGGCTCTTGGCCCCTTTCTCCATCTTCAAAATCAGCAGCATAGCATCATGCTTCAGGGGTCACGCTGTCTTTTTGTTCTGTGTCAGATCCCCCTCTGCCTCCCTCTTATAAGGACACTAATGATTGCCTTGAGGGCCTACGCAGACAATCCAAAACAATCACATCTGCCAAGTGTCTTTTGTCACATAAGGTAACATTCACGGGTTCCAGGGATTAGGACGTGATTATCTTTGGGGACTATTACTCAGACCGCCACAGGGGCAGATGCCTTTTCATCATCCTCCAGACTGCTCATCTCTTTTCTTCCTAGCCCCCAACCACCTTCCCCATTTTAGGAAAATAGTCTCCATGCATATTTATAGATGCAAATAAATGCTAATATTGGGGGGGTGTTGTCCATACAAGGAGTATCAGATCCCCAGCCTGGCAAACCAAGTAAGTGCCCCATGATGGGGGTCAGTCCTGGACGTACATGGACAGTGGGTGGCAGGTCAGTGCTACAGAGTGAAGCCTCTGAGAAGGACAAAGCACCCCACCGGCTGATCACAGACAGAGTCACAGCAAAGAGAGGGCTTGGGGCACCAACTGACTGGAGCCCCTTTTCTACAGTCCCGTGGCTGACCTTGTCTGTCTCCCCACCAACTGCTGATGGTAGCAGCATCTTTACGTTTATCCCCTTGTTCCTCTACCTTCGTTGCCATTGTTTGCTCCTTCACCAACATGCTGGGCCCAACTCACGGCTAGAAAAAGATGGACATTGGATGTAGGTTCAGGCTGATATCCAAGAGTCAACATAGGATGATAGCCTGGGCCTGACCAGAGAGTCCTAAAACAACCCTAAGGGAGATGGTTCTGATGGGCACACATAAACAAATAGGAGACAGGAGTAAGGGAGCACTGTGGGATGGGGTCTGCCTCCAAGGACTGCCTTTGAAATGTGGTGGGCAGTGTTTTAAAGTCATCACCATAATTGTCAACAACGGACATCTCCATAATCACCAGCACAAGAGTGTCCCCATCACCATAAGCAGAAAGCCTACGAAAGTTCAGGTGTAGAGTGACAGGGTAAGGAGGGTACTGATGGGAGGGAAGGCTGGGGAATTACTGTCAGCCAGGCTGAAAAGTAGCTTACTTGCCAGGTTAGAGAGTTTGGGTTTTATTCTAAGTCCAGGGGAAGTCATTGAAGAGTCTTCAGTAGACATGGCCAGTTTTACATTTTGGAAAACCACTCTGGTAACATCATGGATAATGGATTCTAGCTACACAAGGCTCGAGGCAGGTAGGTCAGTTAGGAGGCTGCTGTCATAGCCTAGGCAAGAAATAATTTAGAGCTGTGTCAGTGGGCATGGTAAGAAGTAGACATATTTGAGAGATATTTATGAAGGAGAAATAGCAAGACTTTTGAATTGATTGGATGTGGGAGGTGAGGGGATGGAAGAAGATGTCAGGAATGATGCCCAGGTTTCTGGCTTTAGCCACCAGAGGGATGTTGGTATCATTCACTGAGAGGGAAGAACAGGGGGTCTTTGGAGATAGAGCATGTGGAGGGGGAGGTGCTTGTAAGACATCCAAGAGGCTGTTGAGGGCTTCCCTGGTGGCGCAGTGGTTGAGAGTCCGCCTGCCGATGCAGGGGACAAGAGTTCGTGCCCCAGTCCAGGAAGATCCCACATGCCGCGGAGCGGCTAGGCCCGTGAGCCATGACCACTGAGCCTGTGCGTCCGGAGGCTGTGCTCCGCAACGGGAGAGGCCACAGCAGTGAGAGGCCCGCGTACCACAAAAAAAAAAAAAAAAAAAAAAAAAGAAGCCGTTGATCAAACAGATCTGGAGTCCAGGGGAGCAGTCTGGGCTGAAGGCAAGGATGGGAAGTGAAGCCAAGGGCCTTGGTGAGAGTGTCCAGGGAGAGAGATCACATGAGAAAAGAAAGGGCTCGCAACAGAGTCAGGAATAATGCCAACAGGTGAAGAGCCAGCAGAGGGAACCTTCCTCCTCACATAAGGGAAACTGAGGACTGGCCAGGGATATATAAAGAAAATCAAAAGAGTATGTATTCCTGAAGTCAAGGGAGGAGAATAGGGGGAGGGGAGGTGGTCAGTAGCATCACATGATGCTCAGGGGCGACGTAGGGACAGGAATGCAAAGTGGATTTGGTCTTGCTGAAGACACAATGGGTAGGAAAGCCTGCTTTCCGTGGGCTAAAGAATGAGTGGCAGTTGAGAAAGGAAGGCGTGTGAAGCCCACCCTTTTAAGAAGATTAGATGTGATGGGAAGGACAGAAAGGGACAGTGGGGTTCAAGGAGGACCTTTTTTGGGGAGAAAAGATTTGATCAGGTTGAAATGTGGATGGGAAGGATCCTGCAGGAAGAGGTTGGACACTGGAGAGAAGTGGTAACTGATGGACAGGATGAAGACAAGGCAGATAGGAAAATACAATGGGGTTGCCGGGCAGGCAGCACCGAGGCACACTAGATGATGAACTTGAGGAAGAGCAAATCTGGGTGGCTCTGTGATTTTTCCCTGATTGCCTCAGCAGGGCTGCTATAGCCCATGAACCTCAGAGAGCGTTGGTGGTTGCATTGATCCAGGGCTGGAGTTTCCAGGTTGATAAACAAAAAGGATCGTGGGGCTGGAACAAGGGAGCAGAGAGCACTGGAGGTGAAGGTTGAGGTGATGGATCTTGGAGTCCGAGCTGGGGAAGGAAGGGGCCGAGGCAGGAGGTTGGTGGACAGAGCTTGCTCCACCCTCAAAGAGCAGGTGGAAAGGGGAGACCCAGAGAGGGTGGAAGGAGACAAGGCTGAGGTTGGACTGGGGAGCCTGAATTTCGGATTGTAGAAGGTGGAGCGGCTCTAGGTGTTGGCCATGGAGTGGGTAGCTGAAATTGAGAAGAAGGGCTCTGAAAACCCAGAGTCAGGGCCAGGGTTCAAGCGCAGTCCTCTCCAGGACTTAGGTGGGGAGGAAGCCAGGTGGCAATGATCCCTGGGTGACAGCCCTGAGGGTGCCGGGTGTGGGAGCCTCAGAGGAGCAGGTGGGTGGAGGAGTTTTATGGGTGGTAGATGTCCCAGTGGTCTGGGAGAAGCCATAGGGAGTAACCCCGTCACTTCCTGACCATGGGGCAGGGGTGGTCTGGGAGAATGAGGAGCCATCCTTCAAGGACAGCAGAGGAGGGGGTCTCTGTGGAGAGGCTGAGGGGCCTGTCCTCTCAAGGGCCCTGGCAGAGAATTTCCTTTCTGAACATGACTCAAGAAGGCTGTGAGACAAGGGGCCATCAGAATAGCCTGCAGAGTTAGCACAGCAAGAGAGGACAATGACTCCTTGGCCAGAACTGTTTATGACCCACGTTGGTCAGTGAGAGCCTGACCGAAAGCTGCAATGACAACCATAGCCCTTAGAATCATAGCTCTTCTGTGCTCTCCTTAGGCAGAAAACGATGTCCTGCTCATCCCCAATTCCTAGTGCCTTGGGGGGTGGGGTGCAGAGAGGAGATGAGTTCCCCAAATGCCCATGGACTGAAGGAATTCTTCCCAGTAAGTCCCAGGCAATTGGAGTCCAGGGACCTCTTTTTCACTAAAAAAAAAAAACACTTGACTTTGAAACTTCAAAATACATCTGACATGGGAGCAGTTGTGATTGAGAACATTGCTAGTGGTGGATGAGGGTAAGAGACTGGGTCAGACACAACTGCCTGCGAACCCTGGCTCTTCCTCTAACCGTGGAAGTCTGGACAAGTTAGTCAACCCCTTTAGCCTCAATTTAATCATCTGTAAAATGGGGATAATACCACTTACCTGACAGGCCACTAGCAAGGATTACATGAGCTAATCCATACTAAGTACTTGGCATGGCGTCTGGCACAGAGCTAGCTCTCCTTAAATGTTAGTTATCATGACTATGAATTCAATTATGCTTTAAAACAAATGTGTATTTTTACTTATCACACTAGCACCCACACATGGGGTAAATGGTTGCTCATATACATGGAAGGCGCATTTCTTAGTCAGCGGGCTGTGCTTGGGGAGACTGCGGAGATTCAGGGACCCCTTGCAATAACTTGGAGCCTCACAGGGCCCCTCGGTCAGTCCATGTTAGCCCCTATCTCACTCTGCGATCTGATCTCTCCCCAAGGCAGGCATTATCGAGGAAACTGAGGCCTAGAAACTTGACCCTGGACAGACGGGCAGGAGTGCACAGCAGAGCTGGGCGGGAACCGGCCTCACTCACCTCTCTTGTTTTCTTCCTGTGGCAGCTTCAGCCTGTTGGCGTTTCCACAAACGCTGGGCCTGGCTGGGCCTATGTGTTTGCAGTGTTGCTGCTATCACCGCCAACTGCGCTGCTGGCCGTGGGAGTGTGGGCCTGGGCTCCAGGAACTGTTGTCCCAACTCTGCCTGTGGTACCAGACTTAGTCACATTTCCTTCTCAGTCCCTACCCAGTCCCTGTCACAACATCTGTCACAGTGTGTCACAGCCTTTGTCACAGTCTCTATCACAGCATCTGCCATAATCCCCATCACAGCCCCTGTCGCAGCCCCGTCCCATTCTCTGCCACAGTCTCTTTCACAGTCCCTGTCACAGCCCCTATCACAGTGCCGTCATATTCTCTGCCACAGTCTCTGTCACAGTCCCTGTCACAGTCTCTTTCACAGCCCCTGTCACAGTCTCTGTCAGAGCCCCTGTCACAGCCCCTATCACAGCCCTGTCACATTCTCTGCCACAGTCTCTGTCACAGTCTGTCACAGCCCCCGTCACATTGTCTGCCACAGTCCCTGTCACAGTCTCTGTCACAGCCTGTATCACAGCCCTGTCACATTCTCTGCCACAGTCCCTGTCACAGACTCTGTCACAGCCCCATCACAGCCCCGTCACATTCTCTGCCACAGTCCCTGTCACAGACTCTGTCACAGCCCCATCACAGCCCCGTCACATTCTCTGCCACAGTCTCTGTCACAGTCTCTGTCACAGCCCCGTCACATTCTCTGCCACAGTCCTTGTCACAGTCTCTGTCAAAGCCTCTGTCACAGCCCCATGACATTCTCTGCCACAGTCTCTGTCACAGTCTCTGTCACAGCCCCCATCACAGCCCCGTCACATTCTCTGTCACAGTCTCTGTCACAGTCTCTGTCACAGCCCCCATCACAGCCCCGTCACATTCCCTGCCACAGTCTCTGTCACAGTCTCTGTACGGCCCCCATCACAGCCCCGTCACATTCTCTGCCACAGTCTCTGTTACAGTCTCTGTCACAGCCCCTGTCACAGCCCCGTCACATTCCCTGCCACAGTCTCTGTCACAGTCTCTGTCACAGCCCCCATCACAGCCCCGTCACATTCTCTGCCACAGTCTCTGTCACAGTCTCTGTCACAGCCCCTATCACAGCCCCGTCACATTCTCTGCCACAGTCCCTGTCACAGTCTCTGTCACACTCTCTGTCACAGCCCCTATCACAGCCCCGTCATATTCTCTGCCACAGTCTCTGTCACAGTCTCTGCCACAGTCCCTGTCCCAGCCCCTATCACAGCCCCTGTCAGTCTCTGTCACAGCCTCTATTGCCCTCTCCCTGACTCTGACTCTGCTCTGGAACCTGCAGGGTGGCCTGTGGGGCTCAGCCTCCGTTACACAGCGGAACTGTCTCTCCCTGGAAGGCGTCCAGCAGAAGGCTCATGTAAGAGCAGGTTATCCTGATGTGCAGGGTTTGCGGGAGGGAGGCTGGGCCATGGGGCTCATACAAAAGATGTGCTATGCAGGGAGCTGGAGAGCAGATCTCCCCAGCAGCCGCCCGGCCCTGACTGTGGCTCACTCCCTGACCCCCGGGGTCAGGGGTCCAGGTCTCTGTCCCTGGGGGGATGACTAAATGGTTTTGTGTGACCCCACTGTGAGCCTCCAAGAGCAAGGACTGCGTCTTATTCTTTTCTCACTCCCTCACTGCCGAGCTGAGCATAGGGCTGGGCTCCCAGGGCACAACCCGATGGTCATGCCCAAAGTCCTGTCTTGTCTTCAGTTGGTTCCAGTCACTTCCCTTTGCCTCCAGAACGAAGCCACCGAGGGTCCTTGTGCTCACTGCTCTGGACCACCAGGGCTGCGGTCTCCCAGACCATCCAGTACAGGGGGTCCCCAGTGCCTGGCGCTCCCACCTCTCTGCCTCCACTCTTCCAAACCACATGTGCCTTCTTCAGAGACCAATTCAAACATGACCGTCTCCCCTGCTCCCCTCCTCTATGCCCTTCCCCCTCCATCCTCTGCTCTCCAGCCACTTGTCCACATCACAGCACCCTCATCCCTGCTTCCAGATGGGAGTTTCTGTATCTGTGTTATTCCAGCCACAGCCTGAGGTGCCTGGAACTTAGGGGCTGGACCTTATAGCATCTTATAGAAGGTACTCCACAAGTGGGCTACATAAATAAACGGGTGAATGATTGAATAAATAAAAGGAGTGATGTGAAATTGGCGGAAGGAGAAAATGTAGAGGAGTGGGGAAGAGAACAGAGGGCGTGTCAGGGAGGACAGCATGGGCAGGGCTTGGCGGGGGGGAGGAGCCCAGTGCTCGTGGGGGGCTGTGAGCCCACTCCCTGGGCCACCTCAGGGTTCCCGAGTGAGCCCCATCTCCCCAGGTCTCCTCACTCCCCCTCCTTCCACCCTCCATCTTGCCCCATTTGCCAAGCCTCTTTCCTCTTCCCCCACTCCTAGGCCATCCTGTCTCTTCCTTCCCTCCCTAACACCTCCAGCCGAGGCTGTTGAAACCACCCCCGGGGCCTCTGTCTAAACTCACTTCAGCCCTGATAGATGCTGAATTCCAGACATGGGGCAGAGGAGAGTCTGGTCCTTACTTCTTGGCAGCTCGGCTCAGCCAGCACCTCGGGGGCCTCCTCCTACCCCAAGTGCCTCACTCTCCAACCTGGCTCTGAGTCCAGGTGGCCCAGATGTCCTGGAGCCCCAGCAGGACACAGAGACACAGTCCAGGACTGGCTGAGCCATCAGCACGTCTTTCTTCTGCCTCCCTGGGAGGAGAGGGGCATGGTGTCCCGGCCAGGGTCCTGGCAGAGCGCTGGGGGAACAGCTGGGAGTGCAGGATGGGGAGACTGGAGAGATCAAGGGCAGTGGAGCCATGGCTGGCCTGGAGATGAAAGCCCTTTGGGCTCTGTTGGGCTCCGGGCACTCCCAGGTGGGGTCCTGCACAGAGGCAGGGGGTGGAGAATAGAACAATATAATAGTTCACACTCGCAGATCCTAAAGAAACCAGGCAGAGCTGAGAAGAAAGCAGGAAGTAAGCCCAACAGGAAATTGAACCTGGGGGGCTTTCTTTCACTAGTGCCTTAATGTCACTGGGGAAGGGTGGGCATGTGGACTCCAAAGGCATTTTTGCAGCCAGAGTCTGGTGGGGAGGATGTTGGGAAGGAGGGGATCAGAAGGACCCAATACCCTCCTTCTATGGGGACAGCAGACTTTCTCCTAGGGCCGGCTTAGGGCAACAGCTTAGTGGTCCCTTAAGGTGGACCTTTACTCTAGCCCTGCCCTCTGGTGATGTCTCACTTACCCCACTGAGAGAATACAGCAGGCCTCACCCCTACCAGGCTGTTCCACTCACGGTTTCCCCCGTAGCGCGCGCACACACACACACACACACACACACACACACACACACACACCCCAGTAGAAAACCCTACTAGAAAACCCAGTCCACTTTCCACCTCCTCCAGGAAGCCCACCTTGACCATACATACTCAGGAGGACAATTGCTCTGAGCTTCTGAACCACTTACTCTGACCCTTGATTACAAACCTCTGAGATAGCCTTTTGCTGCTTCGACCAGACTGGGAACTGCCCACGTTCTGCCTTCTCGGCCTCCATCCATGTGTGGCTGTGCTCAGGGACGGAGGCCGAGACTGGGTGATTGACTCGTTCTTTTCATACATCTACATCCAACTGGGCCAGCTCCCTGTTTGCCTCGTCCCCCTTCCAGTTTCTTCATCAGGAAGCCTCAAGACAGGAAACCCGAGGGAATGTAGTGAATTCTCGGGGGCCTAGTCCCCAGGTCAGGACTCCCAGCAGGAAGTTGATATATCCCTGATCCAGCCCACAGAGCAGACCTGCCTCAGAGCAGAGCAGAAGGTGCACTGGGAGGATGATATCTACGCTAAACAGAAAGATGAAGTTGCACCTGTGTCTGGTGGGGGTCTTGAGCACAGGGTCAAGGGTGTGACCTCTGAGTCAGTTCCCTCTGATCCCACTTAGGCAAATGCCCATCCCAGAGAGAAGAAAGTCTCCCTTCTGGACACCTGGCCAGGGCATATAGAGGATGGAGAATTCAAAAAAAGCAATCCTGTACAGCAAGACAACCCTTTCATCCCAACAGCCATTTAGATGAATATGACCTAAAATCAGATTCCAAAGGCCAAGTGTCTCCCCCTCTGTTGGCTAACAGTGGTTTCATTCAATATTCCGTTGTTCAGGGTTTATGGAGAACCGACCACACATGAGAAGCCATGCTCGCCACATTCGTTTTCTCATGTAGTCTTTACAATAACTTAGGAGATATATGTCATCAAACCCATCTTACACACGAGGAAGATTGAGGCATACACAGGCCGTAAATGACAGACATATTTCATTCTAGAGCTTTTGTTTTCCAGTTTCATGCTGTATCATTTATAGCAGGGGATCCCAGACTTTTGGAATACACAGACCAATAACATTTCAAAAATGACTTTTGGGAACAAACACAGGGCCCTATGCCAACTTTTTATTTAGCCAAGGACATAAAAAATACCCTCTCCCAGCACTATGATTTCATAAAAGGGCATTTTAACACAGAAAATGCGACAAGGATATGATGGTAGAATAAAGACAGTCTTCTAAGAAAGGACAGTTGGCAATCTTACCCTAAAATATCCTACATTGTTCTCTCTTTTTTGGTTAAATTTCAGGCAGAACTGGCCAAAACCTTGTCATTACACTGTGTGGGAGCCACTGCCCTATCCCAGAGCTGCCTCTTTAAGCAAGAAAAAGGCCCTCAGACCACGAGCAAATAAACTTCCAGAATTTCCCATCCCCATCTGCCCATCCAGGTTGCCACCAAGTAAGATCTGAGGATGATATATAATAATCAGCTACATCCCCACCCCACCCCCAGCAGGTCGTCTGAATCTCACTGACATTCAGCATCCCTTCCAGGGAAGGAAGCCCATCTTTCCCAGCCCCTTCTCTCTTAGACCCAGCTCTTTTCTGGGTTTGCATTCCAGGAATACCCAGGCCCCCTGCAGCCCAGCAGGAAGCACATCTGTCTCCCAGAGGTACTCTGTTCCCCATTGCAGCTGATAGCCACAGATCTTCTCCCTATCTCAGTCTAAAGGTAGGGCCTTTCCCTTGCTAGGGTCTCCGGGTCCTGTGTATTGTGTTACAAGACCAACCACAGCAGACCTCAGGCTTTCTAGGCAGTGCTGGAAAGGAGAAGGTGTGAGACCTGAGTGGAACAATGGGGAGAGCACGGAATGGGGGGGCTCCGTTCTTTACCTCCTCTCTGCTTTAGCCATGCCAGACTCAGAACTGCCTCTCCCTCTGGTACGTGGGCTTGTTCCCACTTCATCTGTGTGAGTCACCTGGGCAGCAGAGAAGAGCCTGACCTGTGGAGCTCTTGGATGGAGTTCCAGCTCCACCATTTTCTTGCTGTGGGACATTTAGGAAGTCACTTAACCTCTCTGTGCTTTAGTTCTCCTGCTTGCAAACAGTAGTAAGAATGTTAGGTTTAGGGACTTCCCTGGTGGTGCAGTGGTTAAGAATCCTCATGCCAATGCAGGGGACACAGGTTCGAGCCCTGGTCTGGGAAGATCCCACATGCCGCGGAGCAACTAAGCCTGTGTGCCACAACTACTGAGCTTGTGCTCTAGAGCCCGTGAGCCACAACTACTGAAGCCCACGCACCTAGAGCCCGTGCTCCGCAACAAGAGAAGCCACCGCAATGAGAAGCCCACGCACGTCAACAAAGAGCAACCCTCGCTTGCCACAACTAGAAAAAGCCCGTGCGCAGCAACCAAGACCCAACGCAGCCAAAAATAAATAAATAAATAAATTTATTTTTAAAAAAAAGAATGTTAGGTTGAGCTATGCGAAACTGGAAAAATTTGACCATATTTGGCCCACAAAAATTTCATGTAGTTTAACAAATGAAGTGTGAACTGTAAAGTGCTGGATACATGTCTCTCATCAAATCTGACCCCTCCTCCAGGAAGTCCTCCCTAGCTATCAAGCTTCAGTGAGTTCCCCCTCCTCAAATCTCATTGGTTGAGGCATGATTTAGTACACACTTCTTTTCTGTCTTGAGTTTTCTCCTCTTTCCTGAACATGAGTGTAGATTCCCCACAACCTGGATCCCATCAAGGGCAAGATCTGGGTCTCCCCCTCCTCTTTCTCCCAGATTGCTGGCATGCCACAGCTATCCTCCATTATGGTTTTCACAGAGAGGAGATAGGAGAGACCAGGCCTCACGAGGGGTTCCCATGTGCCAGCTTTATCAAACGGTCATTTCTTCACCCAAGGGTGGTCCTAGATGGTCCTGAATGGCTGGTGTTAATTAAATTGAGAGGAAGTGAGGTGCTAGAGGGGGAGAAATTAAGGGACCCTGACCCCTGGCCAGCCTGTGGTACCAGTGTCCCAGGAAGCTGAACCCTGGTTGTATCCACCATCTACTTCAAGGAGCCCCTTCAGTGGCATTAACTAACTCCCGGGGTCCCTCATTCGTGTGTTGAGTTGACATTTATGGATTTTCTCTCTGTCCCCCCTGAGTTGGTGTGGAGATTCCTGAGATGAATCAGACCTATCCTCCCCTCAGGGAGCTCAGTCCTGAAGGGGACACAGACTGCACTGTGTAATCAGTGCTCAGGTTGATGGGATATCCTGGGCCATGGGACCCCAAATGGGGGACATGTCCAAGATTTGGGTGGCCAGGAAGAGGTTTCTAGAGGAGGAGATGTCCCTACCATGGGTCACTGGGAAGCCTGTCTGGGTTGACTTCCTGAAGCTGGGGTAGGGCAGCCTAGCTTCCGGCTGACACAGAAGCCCAAAGAAGTGAGTTAAATGGAGGTCTTCCTCCTGTGGCTGGCACACCAGGGCAGGCAGGGCTCACCGCTGGTTAAGAACACTCTTTCTCAAGGAGGCCCAAGGACATTCAGGGATTAGGCCTCCCAGCATCTGTGCAGAGAACCGTCAGCTCAGAGATGCTCAAAAGTAGAAAGGCCAGCAAGCAGTGATGTCATCACCCTAGTCATTCCCTCTCCGCATGGGAGGTCCTGTGGTCCAGTGGGTAGAGAGCAGAAAAGCTCCTGCCAGGCTGCCCCCAACCCCCAGTCTTGCTTCCAAAATTTCTGCTCTGAATGGGGTGAGAGAGATGGTCACAAGTGGGCTAAGAATGAGAATAAAAAATTCTTTGAAGAAAAACTTCATGTTATTCCTCAGAGAGATGGCAGGGCTAGGGGACCTTTTTGCCTCCCTTCTGTCAGAGTTTGCTGAAAATCCACCTCAACATTAACCCAGACTCCAACCTTCCCCAGCCAACCCCTTTCCTCTAATGCCCCATCCCCACTTCTGAGCTAATCTGGCATGTTGGCCCTGACAGGATCTGAGTAACCCCTGCGCCATCTTGGCAGCCCCCAGGCCAGGGAGAGGGGGTCTGGCAGCCCAGCCTGTGTGGATGGGGGATGGGCTGTCAGGCTGTCCTAGAGCGCTGGAGAGGAGCAGTCCTGGTGGGATTTGTCCATAAACCCGAGACTGCACACAGAGAGAGGACCACAGCCGGGATCGCCGGCTGGCTTGGGGGGTGGGGGTGAGGAGCGGACTCAAAGGGAGTGGGAGCTGTGCAGCTGCTTGGGGGTAGGGGGCCTGGGTGGAGCAGGAACTCCCCTAGCGTTGGGTGTCACAATTTGGATGAGAACCCAGGGAGAATGAGGTCCACAGCTAGCCCCAGAGTGCCAGGTCGCCCGGAAGAGCCCGCCTGCTGGCTCCTGCTGCAGCCGGCTAGTCTCCGAAACCCGCATCGGAACCACCCCGGGAGAGGTGCGTGCGGGATCGGACCCCGCATCCGTGGTTGCTGCAGGCGCATTTCCTCGAAGTCTTACCTCGAACAGCTTGGTTCTCACCCGCGCGCCCTGTGCCTCCCGGAGTTCCCCCACGCCCTTCTGGCCGGGTCGCTGCGAGGCTCCGCAGGGGAAAGACCAGCGGGGGATTTGCCCCCTCCTGTGTCACAGGAAAACCCCGGGAGCAGCCCCGTCGCAGTGCCTTTCCCGGAAACCCCCCTCTCCAGGCGCGTTGCGGGAAGGCCCGGGGCTCCGCATGCAGACGACCCGCCTCCCCGGAGGAGGGTCGGAGACCCAGCTGAAAAGCATAACCGCCGGGGAGAGGCGGGCCCCGAGCTCGGAGAAGGAGAGATCGGGAAACCCCGCCCCACACCCCTGTCGGAACCCTAGGCTTGGGATGCACTCCCAGCCTTTGGCCAAGGAAAGACACTCGAGGGTTGAGGATTAAGGACGCCTCTCACCTCAACCCCTAGTTCCGGCGACGGTCCACCCTGCGCCCCCCGCCGGGCCCGCCTCCACCCCCCCCTCCCGGCCCCCGGTCCCCGGCCCGCGCGCCACTGCCCCTTTAAGAAGCCCAGGTAGGCCGGCCCGGCTGCGGGAGCCGCTCCTATGGCAACCCGCGAGCTGCGGCGGCTTCATGAATATTCCGGGGCGCGGGAGCCGGGCGCTGCCGGAGGGCGCTCCGGGGGAGGCGGCCGCTGATGTAAGCCCGGCGGGCCGCTGGGCTCCGCTCGGCTGCAGCGGGAGCCCCGGGACGGGCCGGCCGGGCTTGGCCAGAGGAAGCGAGGCGAGCTCGCGAGTGACTGGCCACAAAGCCTGGGCGGCGGGACAGACGAACAGCCCGCCTGCCCGCGGGACACACGCCCCAGAGGAGTGCTGGTCTTGCGCTCTGCGCTCCGGAGCGGTTTTCCGAGCGCCGCGACCGCAGCGCCGCTTCAACCCGCGCCCATTGTTCCCCGCGGGGGCGGGGCGCCTGGAGCCGGGCCGCGCGCCGCGCCCCTGACCGCGGGAGGGAGGGAGGGAGCGAGAGAGAGCGGGGTCCCCGCGCCCAGCCCGGCCCGGGAGGAGGCGCAGCGCGGCGAGCCCCGGGACCCGGAGCCGGACTGGGAGCCTCCCCGCTGCAAGCAACCTGCCCAGCATGGGCGCCTGAGGCGGCTCGGCGCCGGCGGCGAAGGACACGTCCCCGCGGGCGGACTGACCGGCGGGCGGACCTGCAGCCGGTCCGCGGCGCCGCACCCGCGCCCCTGCCCCCGGCCCCTGGAGCCATGGACAAGCTGCCGCCGTCCATGCGCAAGAGACTCTACAGCCTTCCGCAGCAGGTGGGGGCTAAGGCGTGGATCATGGACGAAGAAGAGGACGCCGAGGAGGAGGGGGCTGGGGGCCGCCAGGACCCCAGCCGCAGGAGCATCCGGCTGCGGCCGCTGCCTTCGCCCTCGCCCTCGGCGGCCGCGGGCGGCACGGAGCCCCGGGGTGCGGCCCTCGGGGCGGCAGACAGCGAGGGGTCGACCCGCGGCGCGGGCAAGTCTAGCACTAACGGCGACTGCAGGCGCTTCCGCGGGAGCCTGGCATCGCTGGGCAGCCGGGGCGGCGGCGGCGCCGGAGCGGGGGGCGGCAGCAGTCACGGGCACCTGCATGACTCCGCGGAGGAGCGGCGGCTCATCGCCGAGGGCGACGCGTCCCCCGGTGAGGACAGGACGCCCCCGGGCCTGGCGGCCGAGACCGAGCGCTCTGGCGCCTCGGCACAGCCCGCAGCCTCGCCGCCGCCGCCCCAGCAGCCGCCGCAGCCGGTCCCCGCCTCCTGCGAGCAGCCCTCGGTGGACACCGCGATCAAAGTGGAGGGAGGTGCGGCCGCCGGCGACCAGATCCTCCCTGAGGCCGAGGTGCGCCTGGGCCAGGCCGGCTTCATGCAGCGCCAGTTCGGGGCCATGCTCCAGCCCGGGGTCAACAAATTCTCCCTGAGGATGTTCGGCAGCCAGAAGGCGGTGGAGCGCGAGCAGGAGAGGGTTAAGTCGGCCGGGTTTTGGATTATCCACCCCTACAGCGACTTCAGGTAAGGGGGCCCGGCGATGATACTGTGGATTGCCTGAGCGGTCGCAGGCATGCTTCCTCTCTCGGCCCTGCCTCTCAGCCGGAGTTAACTTTCCTTCCTCGCGCTGGGAGCTTGGGGCGCCTCTAGGCTCTGAGACACCCCCAGACTTCCTCTTGCACCGCTCTGAGAACTTTCCTCTGTGCTCAGGCCTCCCAACCTCGTCCTCTCCGGGTCTGGGCCGCATTAGAGGCAAGATGAAAAGGTGTTCTGAGCCTGGCCTAGCCCTGCCCGCAGCCAAGGTGATGCTTTACCACCTTAAGCCCCACATTCCACCTCCCTCTTCTGGGCTGCAGAGTCGGGGGGACATTCTAAAAGCTGCCCCAGGTCTTTAAGCCTGCAGAGCAGGGCGCCAAAGAGAGACAGACCTTTTGGCAGCTGGGCCAGCTCCTTGGGCGCTGACCCCAGGCATTAATATCTGCCTTCAGGTGTCCTGGGAAGCTGCAGCTGGGGAGGGAGAGCTGAGCTCCTGGAGGATTGAAGTCCAGGATAAAAGCCTTCTGCACCCACCTTAACCCTGGGCCCAGCCCCTCATGCCAAGTAGTGGGCCAGGAGCAGGCACCCTGGTCAGCTGGCATCCAGAGTAGCAGGAGAGCATGACCTTGCTTGTAGTGGTCAGTGAAGATGCCTGGTGTCCTGACTGATGAGCAGTTGCCCTGTGACCCTAAGCCCGTCCTGTGCCCCATCCTCACCCCAGCAGCCCAAGCTCCAGCAGCTGCTAGGTCTTTCATGGGTCAGTGGTGGGTCCCCAAACAAATGGTGTGACTGCCAGTCAGGGAGAGGGACCCCAGCCCCTCCTCATCACCTGAGTCAGATGCCACTGAAGAGCAGATGCCACTCGGGGCCTGTGGGGGTATCTGTGCAAAAAGAGATATTGGTGATTGCTTCTGAAGTTGGGATCAGGGATGCCTCTACCCTAATCGAGATCTTGGGGTTCCTCAATGCCTCTCTGGGCTTTCCTGATACACAGGATTGAAGTGAGGGTCTGAAAAATGTTTACGCTTTTGAGCTGGGTTTGATTGATCCTCTCTCTCTCTCTCTGGGCCCTGCCCCCTATTTAGCTCTCTTCCCTGCCTACCCTGCTTGTCTGCCAATATAAATGAGCATTTTGCCAACCCAGAGCCCTCTTTGCAAACTTCAGGGAAGCTAGGTTTGTAATGAGAGCAAAGCCGTTTTCCATCCAATGAGAGAGATTTCTGGTGCTGGGAATGACCAGTCAGGCAACACTCAAGGGCTTAAAATAGGTGGTGAACGGAGGGCCCCTACCTTTTCCTTTTTTGACGGATTGCTCTGCCTAACCCTAATATCCAGGGTTCCCATTCCCAGAGGGCATAGGGGGACCAGAGGACAGACTAAACAGACAGCCACAGTCCTCAAGTTGTGTGAGCCGATGTGAGACCCTCTCATGAGGAACTGTGGCTGGTTCCCAGTGCCAGGTTCCTAAAGTGTGACCTCCCCTCTGGTCAGTACTAG
Organism: Mesoplodon densirostris; assembly: GCF_025265405.1. Lineage (NCBI taxonomy): Eukaryota > Metazoa > Chordata > Mammalia > Artiodactyla > Ziphiidae > Mesoplodon > Mesoplodon densirostris. The sequence continues at coordinate 120,868,559 of NC_082664.1, forward strand.
GACCTGAGGATCCCAGCCTGAGCTAGGGAGGAGTGGGCAGGTGCTGTGGTCTCCTGCACCCCCTGGGGGTGCCCTGGGCTCCTCCTCTCTCTGAACTCCCTGGTTGTGATGGCAGGTAGGCCATGTCAATATCAACCTCCCTTCCTTCACTCAGCTCCCCTCTGGCTTTGTTGTCTGAAAGCCTCTGTTCAGGGTTCTCACCACCAACCTCGTTGCCTGGGGTGGGAGGCTGCAAGAGGCCAATCCCAGGCATGCCTAGCTTCCATCGACAACAGGCATTGATCAAGCACCTTCTGGGTACTGGCCCTTGCCCTCCCAGTTGCCCCTTACCCTGGATGGTGAAGGGCTGGGGCCCGGCTGATTGCATCTATGGGAACCTCTCCCACCTTCCTGATCTTACTCTGCCTATTTTGGCATGTCTATCTGCAGTCCCCTTGCTGCAGAATCTCCTACTAACTGCAGGCCACCCGGGACATGGCAGAGGGGAGAGTGGTAGGGATAGGGAGGTGTGGCTGCAGCAGGATTGATAAACGGGCAACAGAAAAAGGGTCAAGCTGGGCTTTGAATATGGATTTGTGGAACAAGCAACAGGAACTGGTAGCTGGAAGCATACACCTTCTGTGTGCAGCCTGATGCTGGGTGAGGTGTAAGAGAAGAAATCCAAGAAAGACTGTCTGTGTGTGTGTGGAGGGGTTGTGGTCATGCCTCTAGGCCAAAACAGCTGGTCTCATCTTCACAAGGTCAAAGAGGCAAGGACTTGGCCAAGTCTTCTAAGCTTAGAAAACCCACCAACTCAACCCAGCCTCACCTCCCCGCCTTCCCCTCCTCCCAGCCAACCCAGCACCCTAAGGCTTAGTCCCTCAAGTTTCAGCCACTAGCCTTTGGCCTCTATGTGGAGCCAATCCCCACCGTCCAGCTCGGGCTTCACAAAAGCTTCTGCAAGCATTGCTCAGGCCAGTTGAGGATTTCTTCATCATTTTCACGGGCAGGAAGCATTGATCCAACAGAACTGGTTTAATAAAGAATCGCCAGTGGGCTTCCCTGGTGGCGCAGTAGTTGAGAGTCTGCCTGCCGATGCAGGGGACGCGGGTTCGTGCCCTGGTCCGGGAGGATCCCACATGCCGCGGAGCGGCTAGGCCCGTGAGCCATGGCCGCTGAGCCTGCGCGTCCGGAGCCTGTGCTCCGCAACGGGAGAGGCCTGCGTACCACAAAAAAAAAAAAAAAAAAAAAAAAAAAAAAAAAAAAAAAAGAATCGCCAGCGAACTATGATAGATTGAGTTTGTGGTTTGGAGTTCAGGGCTTGCTGTCATGGATTGCTTCTGGCATCTCCTGTTCTTGGGGAGGGGAAGGTTGGGTGCCTTTTCCAAGTGCTGGACTGGGCTACACTCTGAGGGACCCACATAACTTGGACCACGTATATAATAGACTTTTCTTGGCTGCCTCTGCTTCTCCTCACCACCCCCGTGACGCACACACGCCATGCCCTGGCTACCCCCATGGCTCCTCCAGGCTCACGAGCTTGTCTGGCCTCCCCTCCCCTCCCACTCCACATTTGCCTTTTGAACCTGTATCTAGGGCTTGGTAAGGGAAGAGACCAGAACGTGCAGCCCGTCAGGATATTGGTCCCCAGGCTCCTGCCCAAGGCTGGTTGGGCTCTTTGGTCCAGGGTGGGTCCTTCCTTCCACATGAGGCATGTCCTAGAAGCCGAGCTTGGTGATGGGAACCTGGAACAAATAAAAAATAGTATCTGTGTGATCTTGATTTTCTAAGAGGAGAGAAAAGGAGTGGGGACCCCCAGTGAAGATGTATCAGGTTTTGTTCCCAGAAGCTGGTCAGGCTTTCAAGCATCAGGCTCAGGGGTTTGTCCGGGGTATGTGACATCTAGGTGTCTGAGCAGGTATCTTGGGGCTGTGGGGTGGACATAAGGGCTGGCAGGAAAGTCCCTCTGTGGGATGTCAGCTCTAGGGCTACTCCTGTGCCCCAAACTCTAGCTTGGCCTTGAGAGTGGAAGCAGGCCGAAGCTTGACCCTGCTTATCCCTCTCCACCTTCCCTTTCCTAGCCTGAGCCTTCGGAAGCTGTGAGAAAGGGAAGGAAACAGAGGGCCCTAGAGGGTCCTTTACTTGGGGACAGAAACAGCTGGGCTCCGAAATCATGGAAACTGGGCCAGTGGCTCGGTTGGTCCCAGGGTTGGCCTAAAACCAACTTCCTGTGCTGGCCCGTGACCCCAGGCACTGACATTGCCCACCTCACATCACTCCCCAGCTCTGTCTGCTATGGGGCCCTGCTTGGGTTATGAGCCTTCTCTGAGCCTCAGTTTTACCATCTAGAAAAATGGGAATCCTGTTGCCTATGGCCATGTCAGACAACTGTGGTCATCTGGTGGAGGTGAGGTGTACTGTCAGAGACCAGTGATGCAGTCGTGAACCACACCGCCCTGCCCTCACTGCTCCCTTCCCTTAGTTCTGAGCAGCCCAGACGGGCTTCTGACCTTGGCGCAGGCTAGTGGTTCTGAATCTGCATCAGAAAACTAACTGAGAACCTGCTGGAAACTATAGAGTCTCTATCCAGAAAGATACACGTATCCAGACACACTCAATATGCACTCAATTTCTGGCGTCTGTGGAACCCCTAAGTTGAAAGCCATCTAGGTTGTGAACCCCACTCTGGGCTATCCCAGAAGAGAGTCCTGGCCTGGGAGGGGCAGGTGCTAGCCTCCCAGAGCCTTCCCTGGGGCCCTGTAGTCTGAGGCTTGGGCTTCCCATTGCCTGCAAGAAGGAAATGAAAACGGGGGCAGAGTTAGATGCCTGGAGAAGGAAAGGTGCTCTGCTGGGGGACTAGTCACTTTTCTGTTTCCTCGGTGCCATGCCCATCTCTTTCCCTTTCAACCGTGGGAGGGGCTGTTCAGGTAGGTGGTGAGGAGGAAGAAGGCAGCAGCCGGCTCTGGGTCTGGGGGGTTCTGGGGCCTTCCTGGGGGCATTGTCCGGGAATGTGCTTCTGCTATCAGTGTGAAAAGCCAGGCCAAAAAGGTGCTGCAGGCCCCTGTGGTGCTAGTGGAGGGGGAAGGGCGCCTTGGTGCAGAGGGGAATTCCAAGGTGAGCTGCCTGGGCGGTGCTGTCAGCTGGCACAGTGGGCAGCGGGATTCTCCAGGGATGAGGATGTGCTCAACCTGCTAAGACTGGAGCAGGTGAAGGATGTGCTGCGAAGGCCGGCATCCGGCTCGGGGCCGAGGTGCTCCTGGGATGCCAGGTGCACAGAAACCCGATGGGGCCAGCGGGCCAGGACCCTTACATTGCCTGGGTGGAAAGCCCTGGGCTCCACGTTCTCCCCGTTGCAAGGCTTCAGTTCCTGGTCTGGACACTGCATGATGAGGCTGGGGGGCCTCTCCCCTGCCCAGCCCTGCTCCATTTGTTCCCCTAGCTGCTGTGAGCCATGAGGCTTTGGGCTGTCAAGTGGCCTGTCTTACACAGTGCTGGGCTGTCTGCCTTCCATGTGTCCTCCTCTCCCATGCGTTAGGGCCCCCGGGTCTTCTGGGATGCGCCCTCTCAGGCCACTGCAGCCACCATTGTCCATCTCTCCATCCCTGCCCATTGCATGGCATTAGGATGGAGCTCTGTGTTTGTTACAATGCAGTGCTTCTCACTGTCATGTCATCCAGCTCACCTGGGGATCTGTTAAAATACAGATTCTGACTCATTAGGTCAGGGGTGGGGTCTGAGATTCTGCATTCCTATAAGCGCCCAGGGGATGCTGCTGGTGCCCAGCCCAGAACCATGCTTGGAGTACTGAGGTTCAGACCATGTGTTCCACGCTTAGCCTGGGCTCCCTGACTGAGTTCCCGGAGGCCAGAGACTCTGCCTTCTCCTCTCGGCCTCTAGCAAAATCACGGCAGGGTGAGTGCTGTGAACTGGGGTGAGCGGCTCTCAGCCACAGAGGTCAGTGCAAACTTGGGGGAGTCGGCCTTCCTCCCTTCCCGCTATGTTGCTTGGACCCTGCCGGTCCTGGATGCTGGCTGTTGCGGTGGGGTGAGCAGGAAGAGGCCAGGGGGCCAGAGGGCCCTCAATGCATCCTGTCCCACTGCTTTCGCAGCTTCTCTCCCATTCAAAGGGCCAGAGGGGCGGCCGGCTGGAGAAGTGGCAGGGAGTGCAGTGACTGCTGTGCTGCACTGAGATTTCTGGGAAGGAACAGATGTTGTCAGTGAGAGAGTCCAGAGGGGCTGGGCAGGAGAGCTGGTGTGAGTGGGCTCTGACAGTGGCTGGCTGGGAGGAGGACAGAGGCATCCAGCGGGAGCAGCCACCTTAGCACCTTGAGGTTGTGGTGGGGAGGTGGAGGTGTGTGAATCTTAATGCCCCCTCCCCCAGCCCAGACTATGCCTAGCAGCCCCCCTGTGGGCTGGGCTTGCCTGTCACGTCTCTCTGCCCCTGCCCAGCCTGGAAGGCACCAGTCTACATATAGATGACAGGGCTGACAGGTGTCATAGCAGCCTGAGTGGCCCTTGTGCCTGCCACAACACTGGCCACCGCGGGGGAGTTCACCCAGAGCAGAAGGTCCAGCCCCAGTCCCTGGGGGGACTTGTCATGTAACTGAGGAGGCAGCCAGCTCCAGCGCACACACACCTCTTGGCTCAAGGGCTCTCACAAAGCTGCTGTTTCCAGTCGCTAATTAATAGAAGGGCTACGGAGGCCAGCCAGGCAGTCCTGCTTGGGCCCAGGGGATGTTGAAGAATCCACATTTCCCAGCCAGAGCGGGCTGTGGGGAGGGCAGGGGCACTGCCTTGGCTTCAGAGAGGATGTTCTCTGCCAGCCAGGCTTTACTGAGAAAGCATTGCCAGGGCCCTGGAAATCTGCGATCCCAGAGCCTAAGAGGCCACTCAGAGACACTCTCTATCATCAGCACCTGCCCAGAGCAGGGGTGGGAGGCGGCACAGAGAGGTGGTGAGCTCCCCGTCACCGAGGGCACTCAAGATGGGACAGCAGTACTTACACCAGAGGTTGCTAAGCAGCATCCTGTGGACCAAATACAGTACCCAGATGTGTTCTGTTTGGCCAGCATAGTGTGTCATGACAAGTCTGAGGCAATGTTTAAAACGGAAAGATGTAAGACAAAAATTTGGCTTTCTAGCTTCTCTTGAAAAATTGGAAACTCTGGTAGCTCTGGCCCCACAGTGCCACCCGCAGCAGGGAGCTGGAGCACACTAGAGGCTTTAAACTGGCTTTTGCTCTCCAGTTGCCCACAGTCCCCACCTGTCCCTGTGGTCTCTGGCCATGCCGCACCTGCACATTTAGCTGCCTGACCCCTTAGGCTTCTAAGTGATGAAACCAAACAGTGGCTCAAACCAATAGAGACTAAAGCCAGGTGGATTCACAGATCAGTAACCACCATTTATGAACCATTACCATGTGCCAGACTGTTCTAGGAGCTTCTTTTCTTATGTTTTATTTATTCTTCATAGTGGCTCGAAAAATAGGTTCTATTATCCCCAGTTTACAGATAAGGAAACTGAGGCTCTGATGGGAAAAAACAAACAAACAAAAAGATTTGCCCGAAATCACACAGCTATGAAGCACCAGAACTGGAATTTGAACCTGTTCTCTAGGACTCAAAACTCATACTTGTCCTTGCTCTCTGTTCCTTCTTTCTTTTCTTTCTTTCTTTCTTATGTGTGTGTGTGTTAGCTTTTAAAAGCGAAATTACCAAAGTAGTTCAAGAAAACATTCTCCTGAGAGTGAAAACATTGCAGATAATGCTGGACACATATTATCTGTGTGGAGGGGCTCAGTGGGCATGGGAAATTTAACAGGTCTCAGAATACCAGATCTGGACAGGGCTTGGCAAAGCTCCTGGCCTAAAGCCTTTATTTTTTTAAATTTATTTTTATTTTTATTTTTATTTTTTTGTGGTACGTGGGCCTCTCACTGCTGTGGCCTCTCCCGTTGCGGAGCACAGGCTCCGCACGCGCAGGCTCAGCGGCCATGGCTCACGGGCCCAGCCGCTCCGCAGCATGTGGGATCTTCCCGGACCGGGGCACGAACCCGTGTCCCCTGCATCGGCAGGCGGACTCTCAACCACTGCGCCACCAGGGAAGCCCAAGCTTTTATTTTATACACGGGGAGCAGAGCACCAGAGAGGGAAGGCGACTGGCCGAAGGTCAGAGAGTAAGTCCAAGTCAGAGATGAAACCAGATCCCAAGCGGGTTATGTAACATACGGCTCAAAGGTCTTCAGGCTGCACAGTCTACTCCACCCCCAGCCAGAGGGGTCCAGAGAAGGCTTCTCCTGAATGGTCTCATCCCTGGAGCTTTTTCTTGTCTCCCCAGCCCCATGCCTGAATTTTGAAGTGTTAGGGATTTTCAGGGTCCCGTCTTCATTTAAGCTCATCAATGAGAAGGGAGTCTTTCCGTGCCTGAAAATGCAGCATCTGGAGGCTGAGACATGCCTGTCCTAACCCCCAACTCTGGGGCTGCTGCTCCTGGGGATCCGGATCAGGATGCTTGTCCACCTGCTCCTCTGACACCGCGACATGTCCTGGCTGGCATGGAGAGCTTTGGGATTTTGGAGCCACATCCAGATGCCATTGACACACCTGTTCCTCGATAGGAGTGTTTGGAGTTTAAAGGGGAAGGGAACAAATAGTGGTATCTGTGTTCTCTCCACCAGAGGAGTAGGTGGTCATGTGGTCTGTTCATTACATGTATCAGAGAAGTAAGGAAGTGGAGTCAGTCTCTGGTTTAGGGCTCAGTGTGTGTCCAGGGCCGAGACTCAGTCTATGCTCAGGATCAGGGTTCAGCCTGGGACCAAGATAAGGCCTTGGTCTGAGGTCAGGAACTGGAGCCCTTGAACAAAAGCTTTGAGCCAAGCCCAGTGCCTCCCTGAGGCACCAGGGCTGGGGGCAGGGTGGGCATGTTGCCCACTCCATCCGATGCCCCCCACCCAGGAAGCCCTCCCTTCCTTTAAGCTCCCTGAGTTCCTATACCTCTTAGCATCCCAGCCAGCTGCCTTTGGTCTTCTCGGGGAGGTAAAGTACAAATTGTAAATACGCAGCGGTACCAACGCCAGAGCCACCAAATCTCACACATGACCACTCCTGCCCTGCTCTGGTCTCTTATTGTTTGGGGCTGTGTCTGTCTTTCCAGCCAGGCAGCCAGCTCGTGGCTCCTGCAGAGTGGCACTCGGGGCTGGGCAGAGAGGTGTGCTGGCTTGGTAGAGGGACTCTCTACTCCCCATTGCTCCCCCAGCTCTGGGCTCCCACAAATTGCGGAGCAAGCAGTGGGGCCTCCAGTCTGCTCACCGCAGCTGTGGGGGCCTGATAATTGGCTGCTGATGATTTTGTGTCTGTCTAAGCATTTACCCGTGTGGGTGGATGTGTTATGTCTGCACGAAGAGGCTTTCAGAAATTAATACATAATACGGGGCTGGCTAATACATTATCTTCTGGGCTTGGGGAGGGGCAAGCTAAGGGAGGTCATGCCCTCTGGGAGACCAGACACTGCATTCCAAGACTGTTTTCACCCATTATGATGGGGGTCACTCCCCACCTGGCAAAGAGGAGAGTAGGACTTCAGCTCCTTTTAGGGTCCCCCAGTCTGATTAGGGGGAGGGCCGACAAGAGGTAGACCAGTTTGGACTGATGGTCAGGGAAGGCTTCTGGAGGAAGCAGAGCTGAGCTGGATCTGAAGGAGAGAGAGAATCATTCTGCACACTTTCTTAGAGGCGAGTGTCTGGGACCTTGAGCTGCCTGGCTTGGGTGGGTGTTGGCAGACAGTGAGGATTACTCAGATTGCTCAGAACCTGCCATTTTGGACCTGCACTCCTTAAGCTTTGCCCTTGAGGACTCTGACCCCATGGCCCCCGGTCTTGCCCCTGAGGCTGCCTGAGTACATGTGTGTGTGTGTGTGTGTGTGTGTGTTTGCATGTGTTTGTATGCGTCTCTGGCCTCTCACCCTGGGTCCTTGAAGCCCAGGGGAGCTCTCCCAAGCCCTGGCCCCAGCTGTAAAACCTCTGAGAAGACTTCCTTCTTCTGCCATCCTAGGCCCAGAAGGCAGGTGTTACCACTGCAATAATGTCACTGAGTGTGTGGCCTGGAGCCCAGAAGTAATTACCCTGTGGTTCCCCATCGCAGGCTGGAGCAGCCCCTGTGAACGATTAACCCGAGTCCCTGACCACTTGATGCCAAACCCAGCCATGGGCTTCTCCCACCTACAAACTGTCAGATATGATACGGGGCACTTATCCCCTTCCCCAGGGACAGGAAAGAACCTCACCCTCAGATCTCATCAATGCCACTGGCAACTTTTAGGAGAAACTTGGTCCAGCAGGGGAGACTCTGCAGCTGTGGCCTGTCCTCATGCAACATCGGGGCTGGCCCAGCCTGGAGCTCTGGGCCTCTCATCCCAGCGTTCCCAGCTTGTAACTGACCACCCCTCCCACGCTGAGTTTACCCTCCTGACCCTCATCCTCTTCTGCAGTGTGACCTCAGCAAAGTCCTTTCCTTTCTCAGTGTCCAGAGTCAGGGCTCAGTCTGAGGCTGAGAAGGGAGCAAAGCTAATTGGCCAAATAGGTATTGAACCCGTAATCCTGACCCCATTAGTACACATCGAGCCAGCAGGGCAGGGACAGCGCCGCTGACAAGTAGAGCTGATGGGAATCTCCCTCCCTCATTCCTGAGACTCTGCCGAGGCCCATCCAGCCGTGATCTTGGATTTACGGGGCCCCCGTGCTCCCAGAGTGGGTGGGGGATTCCTTAACTCCTGGCCTCTTTCTGCGGAGTTTCTGCCAGCCCCTATCCTGGGGCTCAGGGTGGGGGGCTCCCTAGCATGTTGTGTGCTTATGCTGTAACCCATTAACCCCTGTGGGAGTGGAGATCAGGCTTTCTTTTCTTTGTTCCCCGGGCAAAGGCCCCAACCCACTCCCTCCTCCCAGCCACCTCTTGTAGGGGGCCACTGTCCCCTCCTGGAAGCTCCAACCTGGCCTTGGAAGAGTTCAGATGTGAGGATCCATGGAGACCACAGGTCACACTGGACAACTATGGTTGGAAGAGTCCAAGGGGAAGACCAGCAGGACCATCACCTTCGGAATTGGCAGGGGAAGGAAATGTGGCAAGCTGTCCATCCTGTCCCAGAGGCTCTGGGGAGTCGTCCTCCTGCCATGTTGTGCTGAAGCTTCTGCTGACAGAGCTGAGGGGGCTGGCTGGGAGTAAGAGGCCAGTTGAAGACTTGGTTCTGCCTCATCCAGCTCTGTGGGCTGAGCTGAGCCCTCACCACCCTGGCCTTGCTCTCCTCATCTGAAAATGGGACCAGAGATTGGGTTTTAGCATGACCCCAAATCCAAAATTGGTGGCTGTAGAGTCACCTGGGAGCTTTATGCAATTATGGATGCCTGGGTCTCCGTGGGTGAGGCCCCGGGTGGATATAAGCTTGGGGAGCACCCAGGTGATTCTGCTTCTGTCACTTTAGGAGCCAGTGAGCTGGCACCTGTAGGGCCCCTTCTGTGCTAACAGTCTGCAGTTCTCTGACTGCACTGCATTCACCATAGCCCTTCAGTGCTCCCCAGAGCCTGGGAGTGAAATACATCCAAGCCATTCATGATGGGCCTCCCCAGGGAGTCATTCCCTTTTCTTCCTCGAAGGTTGTTAGCAAAGAGAACCATAAAACTCTGGGGCTGGAGGGACCCCAGGGAACATGCCCCTTGCTTAATGTCCTTGTCAGACTGTGTTTTCTTGGAGGGAAGGCGGAGTCCTGTCCAGCTCATGTCCCCAGAGCCCAGGCACTCCCAGGAGACCCACAGCCTAACAAGAGGGCCACGTAGAGACCCTCCCAGAGTCAATATTTAGCCACCTTCTATGGGACAGCCCTCCCCTGGTGTCCTCATTAGCCCTGTGCAGCACCAGTGCTGCTTGGCCTTAGGGAGTTCTGCCCCAAATGCATCCTGTTTCCTCCTTCACAGGAGCGCGCCCTTCCCGCAGGAGCAGATGAGCTCTCCTACCTAATTTCCCCTGAGCTTGTGCTCACCTGCTACTCCACAGCAATATTCCATTTTTGCTTCATTCTCCTAAGTTGGGAGAGCTGTGTTTGAGCCTTTTTTGTTTCTTATAAGCCCAGGTGGAGAAGTTCTCCAATTGCTGGTCCCCTCCACAATTTTCCCCAATAGTCTTGTCAGCTGAGTGAAGCTCAGAGAGGTTAGGCCACTAGCCTGAGGGAACATAGCATCCTGGCAGTTCCGGGCAGCTGTAGCGCAGGTGACCTCTGCTGTATAGTTTGATGTGTGTGTGTGTGTGTGCACACTTATGCTAGTGTGTCTCTGTGAGTGCACAGATTTAGGGTCTCCAGAGAAAGTCTAAGACCATGGGAGAAGCAATGGGTTGACGTCTTGGTGTTCCTTATGGCCAGGCCTGTGCTCAGCTGTGCCATTGAGAAGGTGCAGTTAACGATCCTTTCCCTGAGGAGCTCTTCCTCCGCAGCCTTCATGGATCCCCACGTCCCCAGAAGAGTCCTGACTACTCAGTCTGGCATTCAAGATGGCCCCATCTTTTCTTCAGATCAGCATTGGGTTGGGGGAGGGGGTGTCTTGGTTTTCTGAGGTGTGCACTCTTCTCTCAGGAAGCTTTCCATCTGGCCAGCTGCCCTTGGCTGGCCTCTTTAGCCTCTGCACTGCAGAGATCCATGGAAGCGGCGTGTCTTTAGAGATTATCTGGCTCCATCCTCTCACTGTACCAATGGGGACACTGAGGCAGGGATTGTGAGAGGCAGGGCATTGTTCAAGGGCACAGCAAGTTAAGAGACTGAGATGAGTAGAACCCAAGACACTCGGGTCCCTGGCCTAACTTCCTTTTGCTGTGTAGCAGGGACCTCCTTCCTGCAACCACAACGCCAACCTTCCTGACCAGTGGGCACTCTCAGGCCCCCTCCTCTTTGGGGCTTTTGTGCCCAACAAGCCATGCTGCCCCCCACCCCCCAAGACCGAGGGCTTCTTGACGTGGGACCAGTCCACACACTTCTGGATCCCCATAGTCCTCAGACCAGGACCTGCATCTTAGTGGTTACAAGAATAATGATGATGATAACAGCCAGTCTGTACGGAGTATTTGCATTGTGTAGCATATTATTATCTCACTGAATCCTCTCAGAACCCTGTGGGGTGGGATTAATGTACTCATTTTGTACATGAGAAAACCGATTGAAGGCTCCCATCCCCGCGCCCCACTGGATTGCACTTTGAACCATGGGGGTGGGGAGCTGGCAATTTGGAGAGAAGGGATTTGGAGATTCTGCCATATGGGATTGCAGAAATCACATGCTCCCCAGGCAGGGAACCCCAAACTGAGGATGTGGGAGCCCTTCCCTCGGGATTGGGCGTGACTAGAGGAAAAGAAGTGCGTGGATTCTGCCAACATCCCCGGGTGGTTGGGCACAATCCCCACGGCCTCCCTCTGATCCCCAATTAGAGCCCCCAGGTGCCCCTCCTCACCTTGAAGGGCGGTGGCTCTGCAGACCAAAGAGAAGGGGGGACTAGCCTGTGGGCTCGGGAGCGGGAAGGGGCATCATGGCCCAGTGACAAAATCACTGGACTTGGATGCCGCTGTCTCTACTGAACTCGGTTTTCCCTTGTCAGTGCCCCTCCCCCATCTGCTGCCTTCATATTGAAGGTTTTTGAGTTTTATTTTTGATCTTATTTTTCCTTCCCTTTCTTTGTTTTTGTTTTTCCTGCCATCCCTGTCGTAACTTTTTGTGTTAGAGGGTTTCAATATCTCCTCCTTTGCCCAAGTTGAAACAGGGACCCATCATTGTGTCTGTTTCCAGAACAGTGCCTTGGTCACGTCACAACCCCCAGACATTTCCCTGCCCCTCCAAGTACCCCCAAGCTGTGTCCATGAGCGGGTGTGTGGGGGGAAGTGGTGGTGGAAACCAGAGACAGACACTGCTGCTTGGAGGGGTTTTTAAATTATATTTAAAACAATTGTTTTGTATAAATAAAAGAAAATGGGAAGTGAAAGAAAAGAAAACAAATTTCAGAGAGGTTAAGTGATTTGTCCAAGGCCACACAGCCAGGTGTTCAAACACTAGAGTGCTTAACCACTGTACTGTCTGCTACAGCTTAGCTACTCCAAGTGTGGTCCCTGGACCAGCAGCCTCAACATCACCTGGGAGCCTGTTAGCAATACAGGTGTCAGCCCTCACCCCACACCCAGAGAAGCCGAGTCTGCATCTTGGTTAAGATCCCCCGGTGATTTGTGTGCAGATTACAGTTTGAAGAAGCACTGTGCTACATGACTGAAAGATCACAGAAGGGGAAGGGAAGATTCTGGCAGTTCCAGCTCTCACCCAGCTCACCTTTTCCTTGGGGAATGAGGGACCAGGGCCTCAGCCCAGGACGGTGACTGACCAGGGAAGAGGCAGGGGTAAAGGGTCATTTTGTTTGGGTCTTCAAAAACAGAAACAAAACCAAATTTTGTTGTTCCGGTAATAGGTCATCCTTATAGAAAAGTGAGAACCTAAAGATACGCCCAAATCCCAACCACCCACCCATAAACCCAGCGCTAACTAGCTGCCCTTGGCTCTGAATCTGTTTGGGAGGCCGCTTTAGGCGGCCGAGGGAGCAGCTACCTGGGAGCGCTGTGATTCTGAGTCAGAGATTTTTGAGGTGGGTTAAAAATAGAGCCCTACTGGCCAGGCGCGGGTGGGAGGCAGACAGCCATTCATCCGCTGTAGCGGGGAGAGCCCAGGGTCGGGGAGGAGCAGTGAGGGGAGGGTGGGCGTTTATTCCCCTCAGAGGTGCGAGCGGAGGGCGGTGGAAGACAGCGCTTTCCAGCGGGAGGGGGCGGGGAGGCTAAAATGCCAGACTCCTGCGCCCCGCCCCCCTCGGGTGGGTGGAGCGTGGGGAGGGGGCGGGGCCGCAGCGCTGCCTCCGAGAAAGATGAAGGAGACCCTGGACGCGCAGGGACGGGGAGGGGCTCGTTGACGCTTCCCAGCAGCTTTATTGATTGTGAGGGAGGGAAGGCAAGGAAGGTGGCCCACGTGTGTGCGTTCCCACGTGGGTTTTGTGGGCAGGCACGTGGTCTCCTTTGCCTATTACACCTGCCCTTCAAATGGCCTCCCTCTGTCTCCTCCTCCTTAAGCGCCTCCGGGAAATCTGCTCTTCCTGGCCTCGCGTCGGACAGCACCTTTGTCTGCACGGGCCGCCTGGGAGTTCCCCGGGGACCCGTGTGTCTCTCCCCTGACACATGTTAGAAGACTCTTTACAGCATGGGACACTGGTCGGTGGTTACTGGTGGCTTTATTTTTCTGATTAAAAGGTAATATTTGCCCACTATGGGGAATTTAGAATATAAAGGTGTAATGGAGAAAACAAAAATCACGTGTAATCCCACTACTTAGAAATATCAATGTTAACATCTTAGTGTATTCCTTTTTATTTATTTTTGCCAGTTTCCACCACCCCTCCCCCCAGCAGCCTTTAATCCACCTGTTTATTTAACAATAAGACAATTTTGCTGAGGAGCCCCACTCCTCCCCCTACGGGCCCAGCTCTGCGTTTACATCTTGGAAAAGGAAGAGAAGTCATTTCTGCTCTTGGGGAGCACACAGCAGGTTTGGGGAGATGAGACATCCTGGGTCGACCAGGTGGGGACGATGTCGGGAGATTCTAGGGGAGAAGTGGAGCTGCCTCCTGCCCTCCCCTCCCCCCACCTCCTGGATCTCTGGGCCAAGCCTATTGGAGAGAAGGGAGAATCCTCAAAGTCCCCAGAGAGGGGGCATGACTGTAACAGAGGGGGCTTAGTGTGTTGTGTCACCGTCGGCCTGTGCTGGTCAGGCTGGAAATACAGTCATGGCCTCTGTTGACGTCTGTAGCCTCAGTGTCCCCCCACCAGCCCCCTGTCACCCCACTGTGTCAGAACCCCAACCCCATGTTTCTCCTGGCCTGTCTCTTGTTCATTTACCTCCCCCGCCACGCCCCCTTCCAACTCCTCCCTCCTTCTCTGTGGCTTTCCCACCATCATCTTCACCAGGTGGGGGCCATTTGCTAGTGGATGTTGCTGGGAGTCTTCGTGCCTTGGGTGTTCGGATGGGATAAATTCCTCCCTGATCATCGGAGGCCTGTGAAAGCCTCGTGGGAAGGGGTGTCAGAGGGCTGTCCATTTTGTGTAGCTTCTCCTGGGCCACCTGCCACTCAGCCTTTGGCTCCCAAGGGATTCATTCAATCATTCATTTATTCACTCTTCCACCCATTCCCATATTTCCACCCATTCCTTTGTTTTTTGGACCTTTTTTGGACCTACCTCATAAAAAGCACTGTGCCAAGTTCAGAGAGTCAAGTGGCCACAGGATAGACAAACATGCAATTCCATCATAGTGTGACAAACACTATGCTAGGGCAGCACAAACAAGGGGCACCTAGCCAGATTTCCTAGGAGACAAAGATGGCCTCCCGGGCTTCCCTGGTGGCGCAGTGGTTGAGAGTCTGCCTGCCGATGCAGGGGACACGGGTTCGTGCCCCGGTCTGGGAAGATCCCACGTGCCGCGGAGCGTCTGGGCCCGTGAGCCATGGCCGCTGAGCCTGTGCGTCCGGAGCCTGTGCTCCGCAGCGGGAGAAGCCACAACAGTAAGAGGCCCACGTACTGCAAAAAAAGTAAAAATAAAAAGATGGCCTCCCAGGAGAAGTGACGGCTCCTCTGAACCAAGTGGCCTGGGGTGAGCAGGGGTGGGGAGGAGAGCTCCAGGCAGATGACAGTATGTAGGAAAGCCCAGAGGGGAAGGGAAGTGCAGTGTGTCTGGGGCACTGAAAGCTGCTGAGTGTGTCGGGGGCAGAGCATCTCACACGGGGGCGGCGTGGCGAGAATCGAGGCAAGAGAGGAGGCGGAGTCCAGATCAGGAAGTGCCCAGGAATGACAGCGAGGAACTTGGAGTTTAGCTGGGAGTGTGGAAGGACTTTGGCCTCGCCAAAGCGTGGAGAGGTTGTGGACCCTACCCTGGACCCTGAGGTCTGTGGGGTCCTGGGAGAGGCAGAAGCCCAGTTAGGAAGCTGCTGAAGTAAGCCAGGTGGTGAGCTGATGAGCCGTGCCGAATCCCACATGACTGAGTGTTGGAAGGTAAGTGAGATGGGAGAGTCAAGGATAATCCCCAGGTTTCTAGGCTAAGCATTTGGATGGATGGCGGTATCACATGCTGGAAGCACAAGTCTATGGGGGAAGCTGCTAAGTTATATCTGGCTATGTCAAGAGTGAAGTTCCCATGGGACATCGAGGTGTAGATGTGTAGTCAGCAAGTGAACACATGGCTATGGGGCTCAAGGGAGAGGTCTGGTCTGGAAGCCAGTGGAATAATGAAGCCTTGGGAGTTGGTGAGGTCACCCAGGGAGAGAGTAAGGAGGGAGAGGAGGTGGGGGCCCAAAGGAACAAAATTTAAAGGTCATGCAGGGGAAGAGGAGCTCCTGCAACGGGAGGGAAAGGAGAGGCAGAACAGAGAGCCAGCAGAGCGGGGTGTCCCAGCAGATATGGCACACAGCGTCAGATGATGCAGAGGGTCAAGACAGAAACAGACCAGAAAGTGTCCGTGGGATTTTGCAGCAGGACGTGTGCATTGGCAGTGTTGCTGGAGGGTTGAGAGGCGTGTTGGGGACGGACGTGGAAGTGAGAGAGTGGGGATGGCGACACGTCTTTCAGGAAGCTTGGTTCTGAGGGGAGAAGAGATAAGACAGTAGGGATTCAGGAGAGATTTGATTTTTTTAAGTGTAGAGAGCTTAAAAGCTGATGGAAAAGGATACGTAGAGAGGGAGATTGAAGATATGGGCGAGAGAGAGGATAACCTGTAGATTAAGCTTCCTGGGGAGGAAAAAGGGAACAGTGTCAAGAGGGCAGGTGGAAGAGTCACTGATTCCCTTGTGACTGGGGAAGGGAAAAGTGGTGAGGAAGAGACAAGCAAGGGAGTAGTCTGGTGGCAGGAAGAGGACGGGGACATTCTGGGGGCTTCTGTTTGTGAAGTAGAAGTGGTGTTATCTGCTGGGAGGGAGAGGGGAAGTGGTAGTTTCAGAGCTTTGAGGAGAGAGGAGATAATTTGGAAAAGCTGCTGTGGGAAATGGGTGGGAAAGGTCATTAGGGTCTCCTGGAGGATGGGCTGGTAGAGGTGAGGGCCCAGCTGAGCATGGAAACCTTGATGAGGAAATAGAGGCACAAGGAACTAAGGCGCTTGGTATTTAGTAGGACTGGTCTGAGGTCTGAGGTTTTCTGCACAGCCCCCCATGTAAACAGGAAAAGAGCTGATGATGGTCCTGAGCTAGGATTGTGATCTGATGAAGTGGGTGCCAGAAGGATGGGGCAAGAGAGGTTGATGAGCAGGACCATTATGCCTGGGGGTGACGGGAGGAGGCAGGAGGGTTCTCATGGGAGAATTAGAGGGTCAGCCAACTTCAGGCTCCTGGGACACTAAAGAATAGACTTAGCATGATTGGATAAAAGAGCTGGAAGGAAAGGAGGTTAGGGTGAGAGAGAGCATTGAGATTAGAGATGGACCAACTGGAGACAGTGACCCGATCCAGGGTGTGCTCTTGGAATGGACTGGAGTGAAGACACTAGAGGCAGGACTTCAAGCCACTGGGAGGCTGAGTGTTTATTGTTGGGCTGCTGAGAAGGAGTAGAAGTCACCCAGGATGATGGCAGGATTCGGAGTGGAACAGAAGGTTGTGAACCAGGTGCCAGCATCACCAGGGTCCCCAAGGGTGGCAGATGCATGCTGGAAAGATGGGCAGCAAATGACAGGATGCTCAAAGGATCTCGTAGACATTCCTACCACAGACAGGAAGGGGCATCGGTGTGGAGGGGGGAGGGTGCTCACTCCACCCTCTGGGGTTTGGGAGAGTGACACAACTAAGGTTCGCTTAAGGGAAAAAGCAGACGGATTAGGGAGTGAAGAAGTTGGGGATGAAGATGCCGTGGAAGAGAGCACAGGAGACAGGTTTGGGAGGGAGGGGTGCAGTAGGAGTTGGCACAGGGTTTGGGAGGGAGGGGTGCAGTAGGAGTTGGCACAGGGTTTGGGAGAGAGAAAATACTACCAACCAGGTTTATATTTGTATAGAGTGCTTAGAAGTGGGACTCTGGAGTCAGGCTGTTTGGGTTTGAATTCCTGATCCACCATATACAGCAAATTTCTTAATTTCTTGTGCCTCAGTCTCCTCAACTGCAAAATGGGCATAATCATAGTATTTACTTCATAGGGTTTTTATGAGAATTAAATGAGATAGTCTATATAAGGGACTCAGGTGAGTGCCTGGCAAATAGTAAGTGCCCAGCAGATGTTGATGGCTGTCCTCCTCCGTTCTCATCGTCTTCATGAGCAGCTTGGGCAGTTATCTATGCTGGGCCTGGAATGGAGGGTGAAGCTCCCAGCTCCCATCCATTTCTCAGACACAAAAGACTCCTGGCTTCTTTGTTGAGGGGCTAGAAGGAGAGTTCGGTGGTACCTGATGAAAGGGGCAGGATGTGATGACTGCTAACATAGACACACTGCACAGTTAGGCGAAGCTCATGGAGAAGGAGGCAATTGAACGGGGCTTTGGATGAGAGAAGGGATTTCAAAAGATAGGGGTTCAAGAGGTAGGGGTGGTTCTCAGGAGGAGGAACCAGGAGGTGGATGGAGATGGGGCCTAAAGTTGGGTGTCCAGTTGACTCCTGTGAAGGAAGTGGAAGGGAGAAGAGGGAAGAGGGGTCAGGGGGTGCCAGACCAAGGAACTCGAACCTTCTTCTGTAGTCAGTGGGAGTCTACCAAAGGGGGGTTCAAGCATGGAGTGACATAATCATAATGCTATTTGGCCAGATAACCCAGAGAGCTTGTGGCTTGGAGGGAAAGAGGGAGGAGGCCAAGACCAGGTGGGCGGCAGGGGCAAGGGTCCAGGTGAGGAGTAGTGAGGAACCGATCTAGGACAGAGCAGTTGGGGACCGACTCAGAAGCTGTCATTGAAGAGGCCAGACAAGACTTGGCCACTGCTTGGGGGGCCTGCAGGGGTGGGTGGGAGGAAAGAGAAAGCAGCTGAGGATGGCTGTGAGGTTTCCAGCCCAGGTGATTGAAATGCTGACTGTGCCATTCAGCTTTGAGGAGAAAGATGCTGAGCTCAGCCTTGGACTTGTTGGGTGGAGGGGCCAGCAGGCCCTCCAGGTGCCAGGTGGGAATGCAGTCTGGTGCTAGGAGCGGTCTGAGTGGGAGCTGTCTACACAGAGGGAAGGGTACAAGATGGGGCCGTGGGTGTGCTGCTCACCCAGGAGAAAGCACGGGGGACCCCCCCCCCCCGCATCCTGCCGCCAGCACTGCAGGGACACAGGCGTGTCTGGGACAAGCCTCCTGCCCTCAAGGAATCCACAGTTTTCTAGGAGATCCAGAGCCAGGGCTCAGGCTAGGCTGTGGCTCCATCAGTGAGAGGTTGGGGAGGCCCAGAAGAGGTAGCACTTCAGGTGAATGTTGAAGGATGGAAAAGATCTTAATGGGCAAAACCCAGACATTCTCTTTCTTACAGCTGACAGGATTCCCAGTGGATATCATTTGTGTCAAAATGTATGCAAGTGGGTGTGCAAGAAAGTATGCCTGTGTGAAAATGGATGCGTGTACGAAGACAAAATTTAACAGAGGTGCATAGATGAGAGTGTGTGTACAAAAATGTGTTCATGTGTGTGTGAGAGAGAGAGAGTATATGTGCTCAGAGGCAAGCATGGGCAGGTGTGGACAAGAGGAAACCACTCACTGTTGTGGTCTCTCCCGTTGCGGAGCACAGGCTCTGGACGGGCAGGCTCAGCGGCCATGGCTCACGGGCCCAGCTGCTCCGCAGCATGCAGGATCCTCCTGGACCGGGGCACGAACCCGTGTCCCCTGCATCGGCAGGCAGACTCTCAACCACTGTGCCACCAGGGAAGCCCCTTGGGGTCTTTTTTTTTTTTTTTTTTTTTTTTTTGCGGTATGTGGGCCTCGCGCTGTTGTGGCCTCTCCCGTTGTGGAGCACAGGCTCTGGACGCGCAGGCTCAACGGCCATGGCTCACGGGCCCATCCGCTCCGCGGCATGTGGGATCTTCCCGGACCGGGGCACGAACCCGTGTCCCCTGCATCGGCAGGCGGGCTCTCAACCACTGCGCCACCAGGGAAGCCCTTGGGGTCTTTTTGAATAGAGCTTTTTCAGTCACCAAGTAGTCCCCCATTGAAAATGTGCAGGGACATTAAGGAATCACTTGAGATGCTTCTGATCACTAGGACTGAGGGAGAAGAGGGGTCAGAGAGCTGCGGATGCAGTGGGGAGGCTGTTGCGACTTCCCCTGGCTGGGCCAGGACCCTAGGGCGGGCAGGCACACCGGGAGCTGTCCGTGGTGCTGAACATCTTTTGCTCTCTGCCGGCCCAGCTTTCAGAAATCTGTGCAACCGTCTGGCAAAGAGTAAGGAAGCGTAGTGTACAAGGCCAAGGTCAGCTCCCAAAGCCCAACTTCTGTTACCTTCTCCAGGAACACTTTATGACCTCATCCTTCTAGGCCACCAGGAGCCCACCTTTTTAGATGCCGGGGCTGCTGCCTGGGATGGTTTCTTAACATCATTGCCCAACTTGTCTTCTGTCTTCTGGCTAAGCCTTGGACCATGAGCTCCCTGAGATCAGGGCATCTCTATGCTGAGGTAAATAGGTCCTGCCGTCCAATTATCCAGGGAATATTGTGGGCCCTGACTTCCACCACTGGCTGTTCTGGAACCATTATTAAGTTCCCATCCACCCACCCCCTGTAGATGCTTTGCTTTGGCTCTTTCCTGGAAGATTTCATCTACCTCCCTCACCTCTTTCCTGTGAATTTTTTGACATGAATTACTTATTTACTCATTTAAAAATATGGGCTAGGCATAGGTCAGAGCATTTTACAAATATCAATTCATTTCGTTCTTATAACAGTTCCACTAGTTAGGTAATTTTATCCTCATTGATCAGACGAGGAAACTGAGGCTTGGAGAGATTAAGCAACTTGCTAGGAAATGATGGAACCAGGACTCAAATTCAGGTGGGTTGGCCTGAGAGCCTGTGCTGCTTTCTTCCCACCATATTATGCTGCCTTTTGAGTGTCTCTTTGATGCTCCAGGACAGTGGTGTGTGGGATGAAGTGCTCCAGAGTTCCAACCCCAGCCCAGATCAGGCACCAGAAAATATTCCTTAGCATCTGGAAACTCATGATTGAAACAGTTAATCAGAATGCAAGGAAATGGGTGTTTTTGCCTCATGTAATTTGGTTTTATGAAGACCACTAAATGAAAACATTCTCCTGTTAATTACTGTCTCAAATTTGGTCTGTAATTGAGGGAACTAGAGCTTGGGAGAGTGTAGAAACCCACTGGAGTGGCAGGCCTGCCCGAGTCAGCATTCCAAGCTGCCTTGCACCCGCTCTGTTAATTTTAGAAACTCTCCCAGTCTGGGTGTATTATTAGCTTTATGTACAGAGGCCACAAGGCTCTCAGTGGCCTCTCTATGTCACAATTTTTTTGTTTTGTTTTTCCCAAGAGATTAAATGAAAGGTACAATGGCCATGTGTACATAGGGGTGTTTGCACACTGTGTGTGTGAATGAGGATACCTGTGTATGGCATCTAATGAGTGTCTGCAGCTGTCTTTGAATGGTGTGCATGAGGCTGAGTGGAGAGTATACACAGCTTGAGAGCAGCATAGAAGCTGAAACCGTTCTCCCAGGGCCCACAAGTCATTAGCAGGATGTGCTGTGTTCTGTGTAGTGGGTGTGAAGGCTGGGGCGGGTCCTCCCAGGTGGCACAGGGGGAGTAGGGCTGACGAAGGGGTGGCGGGCTCTGGGGCAGGGAAGGAGCTAAAGTTGACCTCTTGGCACCAGACTTAAGAGTGAAAAGCCTTAGCCCAGTGAGGCTCTGACTTGAAGTCCCATCTTGATGCCCTGAAGAACTTGGCTTTCAGAGGAGCTGCCAGAAGCTGCCTTTCCAGAAGCCACACTTCCCTGAGCTGTGTGATGTGGGACAGCTCTCTCGCCCACCTTCAATGAAGCAGGCCCTGCCCTCTCCTTGACTCAGAGCGCCATTCTGAGTCTGACAAAGAAAGCAATTTGCTGTGAAGTAATTTTTTTCAAACTTGGAACTCTTCAGGCCAGGGCACTTTGGTTTTGCGGTGGGACCCACTGAAGACTTGAGGAAAGCTTATCTTTTTGTCTCCTACTCCCTTCCCTCTGGCTTCCCTGCAGTAGAGAATTAAAGATGGCTGAAAGGTTATTTCTCTTGGGAGAAGACAGGCTTATTTCTTCCCAACATAATACCTTTATCTGTCATTGTGTAACTGTCTAAATTACTAGCAGAGAGAAACAGCTCTGCAGTGCAAGTTTTCAGTTTTAGGGCCAGCCCTGGGGTGGCTGGTTCTTGGGCAGGGTCCCTGGTCATGCCTTCTAGACATAGGGTCTCTGCCTACCTGTGCTACCTGCATACTCCAGAGCGGCCCCTGCTGGGCCAGGTAGGAGACCTGTGAGTTGGCTTTTACCTCCTCATTTTGCTTAACCTTCACCCTGAGGGTCCCTCCCCACCTCCCCAGGAAATATTAGCAGTTGCTTTGAGGCCTTAGAAGAAGTGATGCTGGAAGCCCCCACTGGTCTCATTCTGTTGCATTGAGTGGTACCTCACTGGTGCCTGAAATCCTCCCATTAACACTGCCTGTCACTTTGCTGTACACCTGAAACTAACACAACATTGTAAATGAACTATACTCCGATAATTTTTTTTTTTTTTTCGGTACGCGGACCTCTCACTGCCGTGGCCTCTCCCGTCGCGGAGCACAGTCTCGGGATGCACAGGCCTAGTGGCCACGGCTCACAGGCCCAGCCACTCCGCAGCATGTGGGATCTTCCCGGACAGGGGCACGAACCCGCGTCTCCTGCATCGGCAGGCGGACTCTCAACCACTGTGCCACCAGGAAAGCCCCGATAAAAATTTTTTAAAAATTTTATCACAGGGCTTCCCTGGTGGCGCAGTGGTTGAGAGTCCGCCTGCCGATACAGGGGACGCGGGTTCGTGCCCTGGTCCGGGAAGATCCCACATGCTGCGGAGCGGCTGGGCCCGTGAGCCATGGCTGCTGAGCCTGCGCATCTGGAACCTGTGCTCTGCAATGGGAGAGGCCACAGCAGTGAGAGGCCCGTGTACCACAAAAAAAAAAAAAAAAAAAAAAAAAAAAAATTTTATCACAGAAGCTTTGGTAACTGAAATAATTATTCTACCAAATAATGTTTAAAGGAAACTTTTTTAAAAAAATGAGAAAATATTTGCAATATTTTATTGTGATTAATATATTGATTATTCAATCAGTATTTATTTAAATGTGTACTTGAACATCAAAAATATCTACTTTGCTAAATATAAATTATTTTCTGGAAAAAATAAAATAAAATTGTTGAAATATATTTTAAAAAAAAGAAAAACACTGCCTGAATTTGAAGATATCACTGACCTTCCCTACTGCTGTGTTAAAAGTACACCTCTGGGGGAGAGAGATGGTCAGACATTTTCTGACTATAGGGGATAGACTAAAGGGAGGCCCCCCGAGAGCCAGTGTGGGAGAAGGCGAGATCAGAATTACAGGACCGAGTGTGGAGGCCCCGCCCCTCATTGCACAGTGGGGAAACTGAGGCCCAGAGTGGGGAGGGCACCTGCCTGTCAGTGACAGAGCTAGGACTGGATCCCATGCCTCCAGAATCCCAGGCTCCTGCTGTGTGCCTGGACCTCCCCTGTTCTCTGGTCACGGTCTGTGGCATGTCTGCCTGCCATCCTGTCTCAGGCCACAGTTGACCCTCAGGGAGGATGGTGCGGGGGTGAATTACTTCTGCCGCTAAAACAGCCTCTTGCCTCTCTCTGGATGTCATTATTTAGTTTGCTTTTCAGCCTCTCACTGGGGCATGGGGATTGGAGTAGGAGGCTTGTCATCGGGGATCTCACGGAGGGGCAGGCAGAAGGCATCCCTAAGGATGACTAAGGAAGAGCCTGTTTCTATGCCAGTCATGACATCTTGCCCTGGTACCCATGCACCTATCTCCTGCAGGGTCTCAGAACCTCTGAAGACTTCTCTCTCCCACCTTTGCTGTCTCTGAGCTTTCTTTTAGTCTGTAATTCATTCCCTCTCTCCTCCTATGACTGACCTATGTGTCTCTGGGCAGATTTTACTGGGACCTGACCATGTTGCTGCTGATGGTAGGAAACCTGATCATCATTCCTGTGGGCATCACCTTCTTCAAGGATGAGAACACCACACCATGGATTGTCTTCAATGTGGTGTCGGACACGTTCTTCCTCATCGACTTGGTCCTCAACTTCCGCACAGGGATTGTGGTGGAGGACAACACAGAGATCATCCTGGACCCACAGCGGATTAAGATGAAGTACCTCAAAAGCTGGTTCGTGGTGGATTTCATCTCCTCCATCCCCGTGGACTACATCTTCCTCATTGTGGAGACACGCATTGATTCGGAGGTCTACAAGACCGCCCGGGCCCTGCGCATCGTCCGTTTCACCAAGATCCTCAGCCTCCTGCGCCTCTTGCGTCTCTCCCGCCTCATTCGATATATTCACCAGTGGGAAGAGGTGAGTGTTCAGATCCAAACCTCTTCAGGGAAGAGGTATCTTCCCTCTAGGGGAGCGAGGGACCAGCAGGTAACCTCAGATAGTTGGATGTGGGCTGTCGGATTGTAGCAGGCACATCTCTTCCAAGAGGACAAATATTAGTAACTTCTTGACTTCTTATCATGTGCTAGATACTACACGAATCACTTCACAGGCAATATCCCATTTAACTCTCTAACAACCATAGAGGGTACCATATAGGTAGGTATAAGTACTCATTTTTTACATGAGGACATAGAGAAATATGAAGAGATTTATATAGTGTCACAGAATTATTAATTGGTGGACCTGGACTCCAGAGCCTGCATTGTTAATCACTGCACTGTACTGTGGAGGTTGCAAACTCAGAAGCTTGTGGGAGCCAGGCAGGGAATATGAATGGGTGAAAAGGGCCATTTGGAGGACAATAGGGAATGTCGTGGACTGGGCAAAACTGGAGAACATATCTTCCATCTGTATCAGGCAGCCTCTACTCAACTCTAGCCACTGTGGTCAAGTGAGAATGGGCTCAGGGTTGCTAGATCTACAGATTTATCATGAGAAGCAGAAATCTGGATTTTTGTGCAAATTTTGTTGGCAACAGTCTTAGGTTGGGTTCTTCTGGTGCAGACCCTGAGATGAGGATTTGTATGAAAGTGATTTTTTTTTTTTGATGGGGAGCAAAGTGTTTCCAGGAAAATCTGGTAAGGGACTGGGGAAGAGGGGCAGGGAAAGGAAGGGAAGGAAGGAAGGAAGCCAAATAAGGGTGACACCAAGCAAATCTTGTGGGGAGCTCCAGGATGGTGTACACCACACCTGGGAGTTGCCCCAATCAGGGCAAAGGAGTTGGACTTTTTATATCTGCTCACCTGTCAGTCACTGGCTCAGGACCCTTCCAGCCCTTGGTGCTAGCAGGCAAAGCGGTTTCCTGCAGCCAGGCTTCTGATAAAGAGCCACAGGTGCTAGCTGTAGGGAGTGCAAGCCTGGTGCTTTCCTGGAGTTGTGTGAGCACAAACTGTAAAGGGATCCTAGTGGCTCTGGGCAGAGCACTGACTATAGAAACTGAATAAAAAATTGTAAAAGAACTAGGTGGCCAACACCATTCTGAACAAACCTAACTCACCTGTGGGCTGAATGCAACCATCTGTGGGAGAAAGAGAGGACTGCAGGCTGGGGTTTGAAAAAAGCAGGTGACCTTGTGAGACTTCCCGCTACCACCAAGTACCACCTTTTGGAGGCAGCCACAGGCAGGCCAGCCTGAATGTACCAGGGTCGGGGGAGATGTGTTCTGTGAGACTGCCCGCCTTGGGGTCTGGAGCAGGCTGTGGCCTGGGGAAGCTTCCACAGAGGTGCATTTCTTGCCTTGGCTCACTGCTAGTCTCCTGGTCTCTGCACGACGGGATGGAAATTCCCACACTCAGGACACGAAGCCCCCACCCCACTCCCAGCAACAGCACCCATGGCTGAGAGTCGGGGCACGTGCAGATCGAGGTCAGAGGTGTCACGAACACCTGTGCTGCAGAAGTCCCTACACCAGCCTGGCAGAATCACTTCACGGCAGAAATTCTCTCTGGTTTGGAATTTGCATTATTTCTGCTGATGGGAGGAGCAGTGACTTGTCCAAAGTCATGCAGCAGACCTCTGGCAGAGCCAGATCAGACCCCAGTTAGCACTCTTGACTCCCGGCAGGGACCGGGTGTAGTGGAACGCGTGTGGGCTTTAGGGCTAGGATGACACGTGAGACCTGAATTAAAATCCGGCTCCACACTGCCAGCTGACTGACCTTGGGGCCACCTTACCCCCTGAGCCTCAGTCTCTTATCGGCAAAGTGGGTAGAAGTCGTACATTCCTCAGTGGATTGTTGTGAGGATTAAAAGAGATGATGTTTGTAAAACCCTTAGTGTGGAACTGGGTGCAGAGAACTGTTTAATAAATGCCCCTCCCCATTCAGTTGCCTTAGTAACCCCCTATGCTTCTACAGGGTGTTTACTTTCCTCAAATACTTTCTACCCATGATTTCATTGGTTGCTCAAGCCTGGCTGACAAAGTCAACAGGGCAGGATTTATTACCTGTATTTGTCAGGTGAGGAAACCGAGGGTGGAAGGATCAGCTGCCCCAGTGGTAGGATATTGACCCAGGCCGCCTGACTCCCAGTTCCCCGCCCTTCCCACTTTCTCAGGTGGCCTGAAAGGAGGCTGACTGGTCCTGTTACTGCTCCCTCTGTTGGGGACGACTCCCCGCTGAGACTGGGGAGGCAGGCAGTGGAGGGTCAAGCGGTGGGGTGAGTTCTGTGGGACAGACTGGGTTTGAGGAACCTGGGGGACATGTAGGTGCAGAGAGGTTGGATGTGGGTCTGAGCTCAGGGCTGAGAGGGGACAGTGCCTGTGGGGGTGAGGGTGGTGGTAGCCAGGGCCCCTCTGAGTGGCTGCAGAGGGAAGATGGAGGCGTATTTCCTGGAATGCCCTGAGGGGCTTGTCTCTTGGTTTCTGTCCCAAGTGGAAATTCAGAACCTCGTTGGCTCCCTCCATCCCCGAGAAACCCCCAACCTTCTGTGTGTCTTGGACTTAACAGCTGGACTGCCGTTAAAAGCAGAGTAGTCGCTCTTTCCCTTCTCTAGCATCGGTTCGTGTCTCCAGGCCCCAGCCCGCTGGGGGCCAGCCTTGCTCCCCACTTACACCTGGGCCCTGGGGGCCATGGTATTTTGGGGAGATTCGGCAGAGTTGCCGGTAGGCGGGCAGGGTGGGCCCTGGGACAGGAACTAAGCTCTTCTTTTACTGCCCCCACTGCCCCTCTGCCCTGGCCATCCTCTGGACTATCCAAAAATGGCCAGGCAGGCTCTGACCCTGGACAGAGGCCCCAGGTCAGGACCCTGAACTGGACATCGCTCCCCTGTCTTGTGGGCAGGAAGGGAGATCTCAGGAGGCCAGATGGATGACTCCCCGCCCCCTCCACACAGACACCCTTATCTTGCCTAGCAGCTGGGAAGGAAGTTGCTTTGAGCTGCTGTCTGCCGGTCACACTGCCCAGCTAGGGGCTCCCGCCGGACTCCTGGGGTTGGATTGGGGTTTCCCAGCTGGCCCCAGAAACCCTGTCTCCAGACCCTCAGTAGCCTGCCCCACCCTTGGGGCTTCTCCCAGCCTCCCCTTGGCCTGGAGGCAGCCGCAGGGAGACCCTCTGAGGCCTCAGGTCTGCACGAGACCTGGGGAGGGAGGCGTTTCGTAGAGAAGAGCCTGCTCTGTCTCCTCGTCCAACTCCAGTTCATGTGAATCTCTCCCCTTCTTTAGGCCTCAGTTTCCCTGACTGTCAGATGTATTCTGATGTCCTCAGAGGCTGGGCATCAGTCCCCACTCCAAACTCCTTCGGCGAGGATCATGTTAGCTGGTCATTCTGAGGACACGGTGGTGGTGCCGGGTGAGGGCTGGAGAGTCGGCCTCCCATGGGGAGGGAAAAGCTTGCCCAAGATCCCCTGGTGAAGCTGCAGAGATGCTGGATTCCTGACCCTCAGCCTTCAGCTGCCTCCCCCAGCCCAGCTCAGCCCAGCCCAGCCTCCCAGCCGAGAGTTCCCGAACGTTAGTAGCAGCTCTTGGGAGTCAGGGTAGGTGGAGGGTCTCGGCAGGCGTAGACGACTGTCTCAGAGGACGCCAGCCTCTGCCTGCATCCTGGGCGATCTAGGTCAGCATCCTCCCTCCCAAGCCTCTTCCCTCCCTCTGAGGTGCGAGCTTGTTATAGGCATGGAGGCTATTGTTAGAAACTGTGGTTGCCCCCCTTTGGATGTCCCCCTGCAGGGCCCAGCACCCCAGTGACCCATCCCAGAAGCCTCTTCTTTCCCTCGGCAGCATCTTGGCGCAATGGGAGGGGCTGGAGGCAGGAAGTCAGGCCAGGGGGGCTGTGCAGCCCCCAGTGAGGCTCCTCTCCCTGTGGGCCTCAATTTTTCCACCTCTCTCAGAATCGGGAGTTTGGGATGACACAGAGGCATGGTCCTGGGGGGCAGGAGCTGGTCCTCTCTACGGGCCCTAGGAAGGGACCTAGCGTGACCCTCTAGTTTGTACCCAGGATACGCATGCACCAGCCACTGTTTCAGGACCTGGATTGCTGTTCTCAATGTGGCCGCTTGTTCCTGAGACAAAGGGAGGAGTTTGTTCTTCTTCCCCGAGGAGAAAACAAATCCCAGGAGGGAACTCAACAAGGCCCCAAGAAGAGACCTTGGCAGAAACTCCGGTTTCTGGTCTCTCCCCAGGACTGAGAAATCAGCTCTTTATTTTGAGGGCTGGGAAAGAGACAGAAGGAGAGGGACCAACATGTGCTGAGTACCTCCTGTGTGCCAGCTGTGGACATCCTCTCCTGATCCCCAAGACAGCCCTGGGAGCTGGCAGTTATTGACCCATTACACAGATGAGGAAACTGAGGCTCAGGGCAGAGAAGGCACTTGTCCAAGATGGGAGACGGTGAGAGACATGTCGCCCTGCCGTTACCCTGTGGTCCAGAAACTACAGAAGGGAATAGGACTAGGAGCTTCCCCCAAGTGCCATGCTGGGCACAGAGAGTGAGCTGTCCAGGCCACCTGCCTGGCAAGCCTTGTGGGGCCCTTGAAATGAAGACAGTCAACCCCGAAAGTCAGAACCAACATCATAAGAGGGGGTTTTAATGAAGTATAAAGAGCAAGACAAATATTTGCGCAGTGCAGCTGACTTGCGGGTGGCCTATGGCCCCAGCCCACAGTGGGGACAAACGGGTGTTTAGCAACCTCTCCCAGCAACGTCCAGCCTTGCTCTCAGCAACCACCCCTGGGTGCTGTAGAGTGTTGGGGGTGGGGTGAGTGTCCACCGTCTGGGGTACCCTTCTAGCCTGAATGGATGTATCCCCCACCAACTCTTTGCAGAAAGCTCAGACTTTGCCATGCTGGTGCCCCTAGCTTTGTGTGTCTGAGAGCCATCTGCAGTACCCCTCACCACCACCAGAACTACCATCACCCCTCCCTCCCCTTCAGGACACTCCCAGCATCTGCATCCTTCAACCAATATCAGGCACGCCACAACCACCACCACACTCTCTGAGGATACATGAGTCTGTGCCACCTGCAGGAAAAAGCACGTTTTTTTCTTCCTGCAAAAGCAGGTTCCCCGTGGGCTGTGCCTGCCCAGACTGGGGCCTTTTTCGAATACCACTGTGTATACTCGTGGCAGCCCTGATCACCATCATCCCCACCACTGTCTTCATCACCTTCACCTTTGTCACGTAAGCACTTCTCAGTTCCTGAGACCCTACCATGTGCTCTGCATACTCGTTGCTGAGGTCAGTATAAAGGCAAAATTATACAAGGACCTGACCTTGGAAGAAAATTAGTTACAAAGAAAAGAAAAACAAGGATGATAGAAAAAGGAAAGAACACGTTGCATTCAAATGTGCCAACCTTGATCTGGTCTTTAAGACCCAGAGTAATACAAAGAAAGGAGCAGTTATTGCAGGCTATGGAGTCTGGGATGCTTTCTAAAAGTGGTCCAAGCCTTCCTTCAGTGTGGTATCTGGTTTTGGCTGCTAGAACAAGATACCACAGGCTGGGGGGCTTAGATGACAAATATTTATTTCTCACAGTTCTGGAGGCTGGAAGGATGAGATCAGGATGCTGTCATGGTCAGGTTCTGGTGAGGGCCCGCTTCCTGGTTTGTAGATGGCTGTCCTCCTGTGTCCTCATGTGGCCACATATCAACTCTCATGTGTCTCTTCTTATAAGGGCACTAATTCCATCCATGGGGGCCCCACTCTCATGACCTAATCATCTTCCAAAGGCTCCGCCTCCTAATACCATCACATTGAGAGTTAGGGCTTCAACATAGGATTTTGGGGAGATTTCAGTTCATACGAGTTGGGAAATGAAGGAACTTAATAATAATGATTCTCTCCCTCCACCACCCATGTATGTGTTCAGGGCCCAGAGCACTTTCTTAGCCAGTTTAATTTCTTGAATAACCCTGAGAAGTAGGGGCAGATGTCTAGCTTTGTTTTAGTTGAGGAGACGCTGAGATGTAGAGGGAGGTGAGGACAGGTGTTAGCCATCTCTGAGACTAGGTGGTCCCATGTCTCTCACCCTCCCCATCCCCCCAGAGTTGGGGAGCTGGTGGCATTCTGGTCAACCAAGACTTTGCAAGGTTAGTGGGGCCAAGGTCATAGAGCTGTTGTGTTCACCTAAGCAGCTGCTTTACAGGCAGAAGTGGGATCTTCCCTTGGAGCCACAGCTGGGGCGCTGGTACTGAGGGAGCTGCCTGCCCTGCCTGGTCTCTAGTGCCCACCCCTCCTTATACAGAGATGTGTCCGCTAAGCTGGGCAATGGCATGCTGACAGCCCTGGGGCTGGTTTCTGGGCCCCAGTGGGGCTAGGCTGCCAGGCACACAGCTCTATCTACAGTATTATGCTGTGCACCAGGCTTACAGAGGTGAGATGCCGGAGAGTCCTGCCTGGTCCTGGGTCCAGCTTGCTGTGTGGATCTGGCCACATCACTTGGCCACTTTGGGTTTGAGTTGTTTTATTTACAAAACGGAGCTACTGAAAACCACCCTTCCTGCCCTGGGCCAATCTAATAATTTGCAGGCAGCCCTGGGTTCAAATTTGCCCCTTCTGCTGCCACCATGACCAAGGGCAAGTCCGTTTACTTCTCTGAGCCTGGGTGTAAAAGGGTTAACAACATTTTCAGCAAAGGGTTGTTGTGAGTTTGAATGAGATGATGACTGTGGGACCGTGTACCCGCCCCCTCAGGTTCGATGTTACTGTCTCTCTGTTGCTGGGGACACAGGGGTGATGGGACAGCTAGAGCTGCCATCCTCCAGGAAACTTTCCAAGCTCTGTTTCATCTTTTCAGCTGGTACATCCAGAGTCATGCTACTAAGGGGGCCACAGGCAGGCGCAACCCAGGGGGTGATAGTAGTATTCATCTTTGGTTTCTCCAGACCAAGACCCAGGCTAAGCCTATATTTCAGAAGGGGAAACTGAGGTCTCAAGTATCAGAATACCCTGCCACCAGCTACGGGGCTGTTGCTCAAAGACCACTAGACAGGGGTTGAAATATCTAGGGTCTGTTTCTTTGGCTCTCAGTTTCCCCCATCTGAAATGGGCTTAAACTAGGTCTCTGTGGCATTTGACAAGTCTTCAGGTTTGGCCCAAAGCCCCTCTCCAGGAAGGCTCTCTACCTGGGAATAATATGGAGGGACCAGAACTAGGGGTGGGAGACACCTCCAGAGTCTCCCAGGCCAGAGGCAAGGCCAGAACTTCCAGAGACCTCCCTGTGGACTTCTTTCCATCTCTGTCCCCTCCCCATCCTGTCACCATGGTGACCCCTGCTGAAACCGGACCAAGAGGCAGCTTGAGGAGGAGGGAGGTGGGGCAGGGATGCTGGGATGTATGCATCCTTGGCCCTGCCCAGCCACACCTCAGCCTCTTGCTTGGAGCCACAGGAGTGGAGATACACGGGTGGCCATGGTTGCTGTACCTTATTAAACTGTACAGGAGAGCATTACTACTCATACATGTTAACTAATCATAAGGATTAATTATTAATAACTTATCAATTAATAATGGTTTGCAATTTATTGAATACTTCCATACCCAGTACTAAGCACTTTATATGTATAATTTAATCCTTTGACAACCCACTCAAGGTAAGAAATTTTATCGCCATTTTCCAGATGAGGAAACATGATCAGAGAGGTTCAGGAACTTTCTCAAGGTCACACAACTAGGAATTGGGTAGGAGTTGGGCCTGGGATCAAGGTCTGTGTGAACTTGGAGCCTAGGTGTCTGTACTGCTCCCCCTGCAGCTCCGTGGCTGCCTTTGGCAGAACCCGCTGCCCCTGGGGGGTCCTGAGAGTCTAGTGACAGATTTAGGGAAACACCATGTCCCTGGTGTGACCACAGACCATAGTACCCCGAGGAGCCTCTGGTGGGCTGGCTCTTCTTCGTGTTGTCCTCACAGCCCAGGTGAGCTGCCTGTTTCCAGGCTGTATGGGGCTCTACATGCCCTCCCTTCACGTGTCCGGCCTGGGTGGCTGGACTCCCCATGGGAGCCCACCCCCGTATCTGCACGGATCCCAGGTGGAGTCCCTCTGGAGCCCCACAGCCTGCAGGCTGCTTCTCCCAGGGCCAGCCTGACGCCTTCCCACCCTCGCCACGGGCGGGACCTGCACCGAGCTGGGTGTGCTGCCCAGTGTGTGCAGAGCATCAGGGCCTGCAAGCAGCTGCGGGGTCTGCCTGGGAGCGGGCTGGCCCCCAGCTAATTGGGCCAATATCTGCCCACAGATCTTCCACATGACCTACGACCTGGCCAGCGCCGTGGTGCGCATCGTGAACCTCATTGGCATGATGCTCCTGCTCTGCCACTGGGATGGCTGCCTGCAGTTCCTGGTGCCCATGCTGCAGGACTTCCCTGACGACTGCTGGGTGTCCATCAACAACATGGTGGTGAGTGCCCAGCCCTTGGCCCTCCCCCTAGGTGCGGGGGGAGGGGACCGACGAGATGGATGCGAGTGGGCAGAGCAGGGCACGTAGGGCCCTCTACTGAGTCTGGGGCCTCGGCGGAGCCCTTGGCTCTGTGCTGCTACCTCTGCCGCCGTACAGCCTCCACTGCAGTCGGGAGCCTCGCTATTTGGCCCTGATTGCACCCAGGGAGACTAAGACCTGGGCTTCCTCAGATTGTATCAGGTGTGGGAATACCGGGCTGGTGGCTCCTGCCCTCCTACCTCTGCTCCCCGAGGCTGCCCAACCATTAAAAGCCAGCAGAGTCCTAGGAAGGAGAAACCAGTGAGGGCCACTGTGGCAGCCCACATGGACTCCCAGATCACACGTGGCTGCCACTTTCTGCTCCAGCAGCAGAGATGGGCTGTCCTTCCGCACCCTCCTCCTGCCCCACCCCACAGACACACAGCCCGGTCCTAGGTGGGGTCCTGAGCAGGGAAGGCAGGTTCGAAGAAGCCTGATCCCCTCCCTCTCCATCCATCCACTCTGTGGGTGGGTGAGAGGAGCATGGGGCAGGGTTCCCCAGCCTCCTGTGAACAGGGCACGCTCCTGGCAGGGTGGCGGGTCCCCTGGGCCTATGGGCCTTTCTCTGGCTCTGCGAATCCTTGCGTCCTCCTCTCACTCCCAGTCAGTTTGGTTTGGTCTCTAGGCAAACCCTCCAGGCCCCAGGGGAGGAAAAACTGGCTTTGAAAGAGGTGAAAGAGACCCTGAGGCATCTTTCAGCATCAAACAGGCCTTTGCAAAACAGCCTTTTGATGAGCTAAGTGTAAATGAATCGGCCACATGGATTGAATTTCCTGGTCCCCAGAGGCTCAGCAGTAAAGCCAGAGCCCTGGCTGGAGGCAGCTGGGGACTGCCTGGGGGACTGGGAGCCCAGGCCCCCTCTATCCCTGGAGATCAATCCCACAGACCTCCCACCCTCTGGAATGAGAGTCCCTAGACTAGCTCAGCTGTGTCCAGGATGGTCTGAGTGAGCTTGAACTTGGCACGTAGCTCCTGTGCCCTCCTCCAGGTGCTGGGAACAACCTGGTGATTGCGGAAGTGCTTAGGGCTCTGGGCAGGGGTTCTGGGCGTCATGCAGTAGGGTGGCTTTCCACATTCATGCTAACGCATCTGCCTCTTGAGCAGAGAGCACTGGGGAGGTGGGTTTATCCGGTGGCCCCTTCATTTGGGGCAGTTTCCTCTGTGGGAGGGTGACAGACCCACACATGCATTAAATTCAGGAGATGGCCCTTCTGAGCGCAGTGTTCCCACACTGAGCCTTCCTTGAGACACCGACTGGCTTTGGAGACAAAAATAGCCAGGAGCCTCGCTCCCTTTCTCCCTTCTCCGCCTCCAGCACTGTGTGTGTTTCAGGCCATCCACCTTTGGGGTGGGGGAGGGTAACTAGTGGCCGCAGCCCTGGATGGATGCAGGCCGGGTTCACACAGGAGGCGACTTAGCTCGGCAGCAAAGTCTTTAACTTTGCTCACCCAAAACGAGGACAGCGTTTTCGGCTCAGTCTGCCCGAGCTTGTCCCCCCAGGGGAAGCATATCTGGTTTTATAATTGAGGTCAGTGGGGAAATGGGCTTCACTTGGCAGTAGTTCGGTGCGGGGGATGGAGCTGCTTTGGCGAGCTCAGGACAGCAGGGTGGCCCAGCCTGGAGCCCTGGCTGCTGGGGAGGCTCCAGGCTGCCCCCGGGGCTGAGAGATCCGGGGGTGTGGAGATGGTGGGGTGTTAGGCTGGCACCCATCCCATCGCTGGGGCTTCTGGTCTGAGCCCTGCCCCTCCACTGCCAGAGAAAGGCCTAAGTGAGGGATTCACTTGGTCACCATGGGCAGCCAGTGTGGGCCTCCCTGCCCCTCACCCAAGGCTTTCAGCCAACAGCAAGGTTGTAAGCCCAGGCCTCAGCCACTGGGAAAGTTAGGCTGAGGGGTGGGAGGTAGCAGGGACTTTCTAGCTCCTCGTGAGAAGGGCCTGCCCTCTCCTTGGCCCAGGTCCCTCCCACCCCTCCCCCAATCCGTCCGCCTTTGCGTATGTCCACAGAACAACTCATGGGGAAAGCAGTACTCCTACGCCCTCTTCAAGGCCATGAGCCACATGCTGTGCATTGGGTATGGCCGGCAGGCCCCGGTAGGCATGTCGGACGTCTGGCTTACCATGCTCAGCATGATCGTGGGTGCCACCTGCTACGCCATGTTCATCGGCCACGCCACCGCCCTCATCCAGTCTCTGGACTCCTCCCGGCGCCAGTACCAGGAGAAGGTAGGCTGGAACGCTGGGGTCCACCCTGGGTTCTCTCAGGGGAACCTGCCCATTGCTCCTTCCCACAGGGAGCACAGGCTGCCAGCCACCGGGTCCCCGAGGGTCCAGCCCCCTGTGATGGGGGCTCCTGTATGGGTGACAGATTGGGGGGAACCCCTCCTAGGTGAGAACTACTTCAGCTCCCCAGCCTTAAACCTGTAAATGTCTTTTTTTTTTTTTTTTTTCTTTTTGCGGTATGCGGGCCTCTCACTGTTGTGGCCTCTCCCGTTGCGGAGCACAGGCTCCGGATGCGCAGGCCCAGCGGCCATGGCTCACGGGCCCAGCCGCTCCGCGGCATATGGGATCCTCCCAGACCGGGGCACGAACCCGTATCCCCTGCATCGGCAGGCGGACTCTTAACCACTGCGCCACCAGGGAGGCCCTGTAAATGTCTTTTTATTTGTACCCCGCTTTCCTTCCTGCTGACATTGGGGGCTTGTCTTTCCTGACTGAGGGCCCCTTTCCCTCCTGACCTCCCCACCCCCTGCCCACTATCCCCTCCAACCTCCTCCTCTCTGAGGGCCTTCCCATCAGCATTGAAACTTGCTCCATCTCTCCCTTCTTAAAAACGTCTGTCCCTCCACCATCATCGGGCTTTGCCTGCTATCTTTTCTGCTGTCTGCCTCTTTTTCATGGACACATTCCTAAAACCAACCGACCAACCAAAAAACTCGCATTGTTTATGGCTGCTGAACCCACTTTCTTCTCTCAGCCCACTGAGTCTGAGGTTACCTCTACCCTCCGTGTTGCTGAAGCCAGTGGGTTCTTTGGGGTCCTTGTCTTGCTTGGCCTCTGACAGTTATGACTCCCTGCTTGGCTTCGCACTTGTTTCCGTGACCACGCGCTCTCCATTCTCTTCCCTGCTCTCCTTGGCTGGCTCGTCTTCTCAGTCATCCCACATTGGGCCCCTGGTGGCGTGGGCCCAGCTCTCTGCTTCCCTCTCCCCCATCTTCCTAGGGGCTGCTCTTTTCCCACCTCACGCTCACCCCACGCTCTGTGTCCATCTCAGTGCAGTGGGACCCAAACAGTATAATCAGCCCCCACCTCTTTCCTCAGCCCCGGACTACCTGATGCCTCCCTGGACCTCAGCCTCACCATGTCCAAAATGAGAACAGTCTCCTGCCTTCTCCACTGCAAACCTCCACTCTGTTCTGTCTTGTTAGTGGATACAGTGGCGCAGACGCCCAGGCCAGAAACCAGGAGCCATTTTTGATGCTTGTTAATGGCTGTCCCCGTTGTCATCTCCCTCCCCTTTATCCTGGCCAGCCCCTGCCTGGGTCACGGTAGCTGGAAGAATGTTAGGGAACTTCAGCTCCCAGCTCTCAATTCCTTTTTGTCATCTCTCTGCAGCCGTGTCCCCACCTCTTTGGAGTGCTACTATGTGAAAATAGACTCCCCTGTTTCTGATTGTTCCTGGGGTACAGGGACTTCCCTTACCTCTCAGTGTGGGGAAGATCTGTTCTTGCCTAATTTTGCCTCCTGTCCCAGCCATGCTTCTGAAGACCCCCGCTCTCCACCCACAATCCAGGGATGGCTGGAGCAGCACCCACCCATCACCCCTGGGGTGAGCAGGAGCATTTCTTATTTGGTTAAGCCCTGGGCACTTAGGTTCACAAATCTCTTGTCCCCAAACCTCTTTTTAAGGCCCCTGCTCTACCCAGCCCCTCTCCTGGGCTGGAGTTGCTCTTCAACAAAAGATAGCCTCAGCCGAGGCCATGTTTGGATACATGGCCCACCTGATGGGTCAGGCATCCTGGCTTCAGCCTCCAATCCCTCTAACCCACTGCAGCCCATTCTGCTGCCTCTGCCAGTTTGTTACAACGGATGGGAAACAGCTCCTTCTAGAGTCTGTGGGTGAGGCCTCTCTGGTCCACAGTGTAACACAGAAGAGACCAACATTTAGAGGAAACTCTATCGACCTCCTGGTCAGTGGGCCTCCTGTAACTGGGAGTTGGACAGTCCCTATTGTCGGCCGGCCGTCTTCACAGTATTGAACATGGTGAGGAGTGGACGCTCTGATGGCGCCCCTCCTCCAATCCAAGCAGCTGGGAGTCAGGGCCACACCCACACCGAGGACCTCAATCTCACAGGTCGGCCATAAAGGCCCACAGGGTCTGTGCCAGCTCTGCTCACCAGCAGCCGAGACAGGGTGGTGCGAGCTGGGGCAGTGGGGCCGGCTGGCTAGGAGGTAACACCCTCTCCCTCTCTCCTGGGACTCAGTACAAGCAGGTGGAGCAGTACATGTCCTTCCACAAGCTCCCGCCCGACACCCGGCAGCGCATCCACGACTACTACGAGCACCGCTACCAGGGCAAGATGTTCGACGAGGAGAGCATCCTGGGCGAGCTGAGCGAGCCGCTGCGGGAGGTGAGCTTTGTGGCTGCCGGCCCGGGAGGGGGTCCAGGCCTTCCTGCTGGGCGGCTCCCCTCACCTCCACCTCCCTTTCTCAATCCACCCTGTCTGGGGAGCAGGAGATCATCAACTTTAACTGCCGAAAGCTGGTGGCCTCCATGCCGCTGTTTGCCAACGCGGACCCCAACTTTGTGACCTCCATGCTGACCAAGCTGCGCTTCGAGGTCTTCCAGCCGGGGGACTACATCATCCGCGAAGGCACCATCGGCAAAAAGATGTACTTCATCCAGCACGGGGTGGTCAGCGTGCTCACCAAGGGCAACAAGGAGACCAAGCTGGCGGATGGCTCCTATTTTGGAGGTGAGACAGCCAAGGGGCCCTGGGGGGACAGGGTAATGGGCTGGAGAGACACCGAGGATGACATCGCAGACCCTCACGTCACTGCCTGGAGGCGGGTGTCCGTGAGCCCAGGACAAGGGTGGTCCCAGAGACGAGAAAGACAGTCTGGTACCCATTTGGTTGGGGGCTGGCATCCCCGATGCGGTCACGGCCTAGGGGTGGGGCCTTGTGAGCCTGTCCAGCTTCTGTCCCAGACAGCGGGGCCCCAGGTCAGGGTGGGGTGGGGGATCCTTTGGAGTCTGCCGGGGACCCCCCCCACCACCACTGCAACCCCCTCCCACCCCGTGACTCCTGCCGTCCTGGCAGAGATCTGCCTGCTGACGCGGGGCCGGCGCACAGCCAGCGTGAGGGCTGACACCTACTGCCGCCTCTACTCGCTGAGCGTGGACAACTTCAACGAGGTCCTGGAGGAGTACCCCATGATGCGGCGGGCCTTCGAGACGGTGGCGCTGGACCGCCTGGACCGCATCGGTGAGGCGGCCCGGCGGGAGGGTGGATTCCCCCCGCTGAACAGGCCGGGCGGGCTCCCCTCTCCTCCCACCCTATCCTGAGCTCCTGTTCTTGTTCTGTGGCCCAGGCAAGAAGAACTCCATCCTCCTCCACAAAGTCCAGCACGACCTCAACTCAGGCGTCTTCAACTACCAGGAGAACGAGATCATCCAGCAGATCGTGCAGCACGACCGGGAGATGGCGCACTGCGCCCACCGCGTCCAGGCCGCCGCCTCTGCCACGCCGACCCCCACGCCCGTCATCTGGACCCCGCTGATCCAGGCGCCGCTGCAGGCCGCCGCCGCCACCACTTCCGTGGCCATCGCGCTCACCCACCACCCGCGCCTGCCCGCCGCCATCTTCCGGCCTCCCCCGGGGCCCGGGCTGGGCGGCCTCGGGGCCGGGCAGACGCCCCGGCACCTGAAGCGGCTGCAGTCCCTGATTCCGTCGGCGCTGGGCTCCGCCTCGCCAGCCAGCAGCCCGTCGCAGGTGGACACGCCGTCTTCCTCCTCCTTCCACATCCAACAGCTGGCTGGATTCTCTGCACCCGCCGGACTGAGCCCGCTCCTGCCCTCGTCCAGCTCTTCCCCGCCGCCTGGGGTCGGCAGCTCCTCCTCGGTACCCACGCCATCCGCCGCGGCCGCCGCCGCCGCCGCCACAGCCGGCTTCGGCCACTTCCACAAGGCGCTGGGAGGCTCCCTGTCCTCCTCGGACTCTCCGCTGCTCACCCCGCTGCAGCCGGGCGCCCGCTCTCCACAGGCCAACCAGCCGGCGCCCCCGCTGCCCGGGGCCCGGGGCGGCCTGGGACTGGCGGAGCACTTCCTGCCTCCCCCAGCCTCGGCCAGGTCCCCGTCGTCCAGCCCCGGGCAGCTGGGCCAGCCTCCCGGGGAGCTGTCCCCGGGTCTGGCCGCCGGCCCACCAAGTACGCCAGAGACACCCCCGCGGCAGCCTGAGCGGCTGTCCTTTGCGGCAGGGGCCTCAGGGGGGGCCTCTCCTGTAGCCTTTACCCCCCGAGGAGGTCTCAGCCCCCCTGGCCACAGCCCAGGCCCTCCAAGAACTTTCCCAAGTGCCCCTCCCCGGGCGTCCGGCTCCCACGGTTCCTTGCTCCTGCCTCCGGCATCCAGCCCCCCGCCACCCCAAGTCCCCCAGCGCCGGGGCACCCCGCCCCTCACCCCGGGCCGCCTCACCCAGGACCTCAAGCTCATCTCAGCCTCTCAGCCGGCCCTACCCCAGGACGGGGCACAGACTCTCCGCAGAGCCTCCCCGCACTCCTCTGGGGAGTCCGTGGCTGCCTTCCCGCTCTTTCCCAGAGGCGGGGGCGGCAGCGGGGGCCTCGGTCTCCCCGGGAGGCCCTATGGTGCCGTCCCTGGCCAGCACGTCACTCTCCCTCGGAAGACATCCTCAGGTTCTTTGCCACCCCCTCTTTCTTTATTTGGGGCAAGAGCCACCTCTTCTGGGGGGCCCCCTCTGACTGCTGCTCCCCAGAGGGAACCTGGGGCCAGGTCTGAGCCAGTGCGCTCCAAACTGCCCTCCAATCTATGAGCTGCGCTCCCTCCCTCCCTCCTTCCTCTTTTTTTCTCCTTTCTTCCTTCAGGTTTAACTGTGATTAGGAGATATACCAATAACAATAATAATTATCATAAAAAAACCCACACCAGAAAAACAAGACAGCAGAAAACAACCAGGTATTCTTAGAGCTATAGAATTTTGGTCACTTGCTTTTATAGACTATTTTAATACTCAGCACTAGAGGGAGGGGGGAGGGGAGCAGGCAGGGCCCAAATGCAAAAGTGAGAGGAAGGCAGGTGGGTTCTCTGGGGCTTGGCAAGGGTGGGGGTGACCCATGTTTGGGGTACCTAGAGCAGACTTGTCATTGTATTCATTTTAGGGCAATAGCCACCACCAGGCCCTTAGCTGTGAACCTGGAGCCCCACTCTGCTGGGGGTCATCTCATTCCTCCAGAAGGGCTGCCCTTGGGTTTGTTGCTGGGGAGCCTCAGTCGCCTGAGTCCTTGGGACAAACGGGCCAGGGCCCTGAGAGTCTTGCATTTTTTCTACTGCAAACTTAGCAAGATATGTATATGAATATGTATATGTATATATATGTAAGATGTGTATATGTATAGTTATGTAGTGCTCTGTAGAGCCATGTAGATAGCCACTCACACGTGTGCACATGTGTGTGCAATCTAGTTTAACCCCATGTTGCCAGGACACCCAGGTCACCTTACATCCAGCAACCTGCCTTGGCCCGCAGGTTGGGCACCACAGGGCCTGGGGGAAGTATTCTCTCCAGTCCTCAGGGAAGAGGACCCCTGGGCTTCTCAGCAGGCCCCCTCTCTCCCCGTCTCTGGTCTCAAATCCAGTCCCAGCCCGACCTCTCACATGGAAGCAGAAGACTCCAGGCTGTGCCTCTCCTTTCCTGTAGGGCCTCAAGCACATTCCCATCACCTCTGTGGCCCTCAGTTTTCCCATCTGTACAGGGGGAGGTGAGGGAAGCTTCTATTTATTGAGTCTGCTCTGTGCCAAGCACTGGTTTAGCACTTTACACATGTTAACTTCTTCAATTTTACAAAGGCCAGGAGGTGTAGTTACTTTGATTCTTCCCATTTCACAGATAAGGAAACCAAGTTTTGGTAATTATTCCAAAATCACATAACTACAAGTGGCAGAGCTGGGACTGATCTGAGATTGTAATCCAGGCCTACCTGAGGCCAAAGCCGATGTTCCTTTCATTAGAAAATTGTGTTGAGAGGGGCTGAATTCAACAGACCGGATTTTAGAGGTAATCAGACCTGAGTTCAAATCCCAGACCTGCCACTTCGTAGCTGTGTGACTTTGGGCAAGTTATCTGAGCTTTCTGAGTCTGTTACCCCATTTGTAAAATGGGAATACTTATGGTACCACCTCACAAGGACCTATGAGGACCAGATAAGAAAAGTTGTACGTGTGAAATGCCCAGCCCAGCGCCTTGCACGTACCATAGTAGGTGCTCAGTAAATCATGTTTCTTCTGCCCCCTCCTCACGTGCCCAGCGCATTGCCCCAGCAAGCTGTGGTGAGAGCCTGGGGAGCTTTGGCTGCGGGCTCCAGGGCTTATGATCTCAGGACACAGGAGGTGGCTGCAACTTTCTAAGGGCCTAAGGAAGGTGTGTGGCCAGTGGTGGGCTTGAGCCAGGCCTCCAGGTGTGAGAAGAGTTGGAGGGAGGGAAGGAAGGAGAGAGGGAAGCGGGGGGTCGGATGGAGTGCACAGTGGGGACATGACTGAGGTGGATGTGGAGTTGTGGAGTCAGGGGCTTTGGGAAGAGATCCAGAGGCTGGATGGCCAGAGGGAAGGCCTTAGATGACAGGCTAAGGGGACTGACCTTGATTCCGAAGGCAACTAGGAGCCAGAAGCAGGTCCAGAGCAGGGGCCGTTGTGAAAGCAGCTCAGACACCTGCCAGAGACAAGGCCAGTGGTCTGCCCACTGTCTAAAGGGCGGGAGGAGGTTAGGCTGCCAAGACCTGATTAATGAGGAGGGCTGGTACTGCCTTGGCCATCTAGAACCCTCCTCCATACTCTTAAGCCAGAATGTTGACAAGATCAGGTTTTGTCCTGGGATGTGGACAAAATTTCTCCATAGATGGGTCACAGGGAGTGTGGGGCAATAATCCAGGGAAGAAGAGAGTGAAGGATTCTGGGATCTTAGGGAGAGATGAGGAGCCACCTGGCCTTGGTCTCTACTGGGCAGGAGAAGCCCCCTTGGGCCCAGGGAGTTCTCAGAGCTGGAAGTAGCAGCACACTCAACTTGAGTTCTGCATCCAAACTGTCTAGCCCTGAGTACGTACACACACACACACACACACACACACACTTTATAGCAGCACACTCAACTTGAGTTCTGCATCCAAACTCAGTCTAGCCCTGAGTACGCACACACACACACACACACACACACACACACACACACACAAACACTCACACTCACTCACTCACTCACTCACTCACTTTATAAAAAGCTCTGACTCAGCCCAGCCACTCCAGAGACTGGGAAAGCCAGGTCCGGTCAGTGGGCCCTCCCATCCCCAATCCCCACAAGCAATTTTCAAATCTTCCATTTTTAAAACAGAAAATGGTAAATGCGCCGAGTTGTATATTTTATTTCAATAAAAAATTTCCAGTAGGTGCTGCCTTCTTCTAGGGGCCAGGGATTGGGATGGGGGGAATTCAGGAGCCTCAGGAGCCAGGCCGTGGAGGGCAGCGGGACATAGTCCCTAGAGCACGGGGCGCTTGTGTGCACAAGCCTGTGCCCCCACAAGCAGGCAGACAAAGCTGCAGGGGAGCGCGAGGTCTGGCTATGGACAGAAGTGCGCACTGTGGGCGGGGCTGATGAGAGTCATTAAGGAGGAGGGTGAGAAAGAGAGTATGTGTCCTTTGTCTGCTAGTGTAGGTGCAAGACCCTGACTCAGGTCCTTCCCACCCCGGCTGTGGGGCTGCAGAGTCCCTGGGACTCCTTAGGAGGGTAGTCCTAAGGAGGAGGGTAGTCAGTGTGCACGTGAACTGCAGTTGGATACTGAAGAGGGAGATGCCCTCTTAGCTTGATTAAATGGGCCCTCAGAAGATGGAGGGTGGCTGGGGGACAAAAGTTGACCAGGCTGGGGGGCGGATGTCATGGCCAGGACAAAAGGTTGCTTTTCAGAGTGGCCATGGAAGGGCCACAGCCCGTGGGCTCCTGCTGAGGTTGGGGAATCTGAGAGGCCTCACT
This sequence comes from Mesoplodon densirostris, assembly GCF_025265405.1. Taxonomy (NCBI): domain Eukaryota; kingdom Metazoa; phylum Chordata; class Mammalia; order Artiodactyla; family Ziphiidae; genus Mesoplodon; species Mesoplodon densirostris. The sequence goes on from NC_082664.1 coordinate 120,910,920, forward strand.
GTTAGGAGGTGTGGCACCTACTCCCCACTGTGGTAGGAGGGGTAAGCCTGACCCCCAAACCCTCTGCAAAGCCTTCAGATGGCCGCTTCCCCCACCCCTGGCCACAGAGGGTCCCCGAGGGCCCTTGGAGCTGGACCTCGCCATGTAGGAGAGAGGCAGTGATCCACCACTGGAAAAGCGAAGTCCCAGGGGCTCCCAGCTTGGCGCAAAGATTGCTGTGTAGCCCGCCCTCCGGAGGGGAAAGTCCTCAGAAAAGGGCAGGGAACCCGTCCCCATCCCCATCCCCATCCCTGATTGCTTAGTCGATGCTGTTGCCATGGTAACCGGCCTGGGAGTCCCGTTGCTAAGGAGGGAGCTCAGCAGGCCCTGCGTCCCCATGACAACTGCCCCCTGCAGCCCAGGCAGCGGTGGGTCCTGGGGGACGTGCAGGGGGGGAGGGCACGGTGGGATGCAGGCCTGGCCTCTGGGTCTATGGGGAGGACTTTGTGGACAGACAGCAACTGGGGGGTGGGAGGGATTAGCTGTGGGCCCAGCCAAACCGAAAGGGGTAGATCCAGGAGACTCACCCCCACCCACCCTATGCTGGATCCACCCCAGGTCCACACAGGGCCTTGTTCCTCCACTGGGGCCTGGAGCAACTCCAGTCACTATCTTCTCTGTTCCCTGACTTCAAAAGGTCAGCAGTCTGCTTAGTAAGCACCTACTGTGTGCTAGGCACTTGGTGCTTTCCTGTTCTCTCATTCCATCCTCACAACAACCCTAAGGGGGTAAGGATTAGCCTCAATTACAGTGAGCCAAAGGGCACCGACTCAAACCTTGTCCTTCCCATTGGTGGTACGTACCAAGGGCTGGATGGTAGGAGCAGTCTGTCTGTGCAGGCAAGAAAGGGTACATAGTCTGTAGAGAATTTAAAAACAAGAATAAAAATGACTAAAAGTGGTTTGCTTCCTCTTATCTTTCACCATCACCAGCTACCAGCGATTCTGAACAGTCAGTGATAAAATACTCCTCCCCACCATGGCAGACAGCCAGCACCCCCTAGAAATGCCACCGAACCCCCTGCTTTGACTCCAGCGAAAACCTGCCATGCTTACAGTTGCCAGCACCGGGGTAAGGTCTGAAGGCACCCTCTCTGCCCTAGTAGGGCTAAACCAGATTGGGGTTTTTAAAAGAACATTTTAAAAGTTTAATAAAATCCCTCCCTTGACTCCATGTCTCTTCCCAGCTGCCGCTCCCATCTTCTCAGCCAAACTTCTTGAGATTTGTCTGGACTCCCCACCCTCATTTCCCTTCCTCTGAGTCACATCTTCTACGCAGAACAACTGGGTCCTCCATGGCCCTCATTGTGAAATCCAGGGCGGATTCCTCGGCTTTGTCCTGCTGCCCTCCCAGCAGTGTGTGGCCTGCTGACCAGCCGTCCCCAGCTTTCAGGACCTGCTCTCCTCTCGCTGCTCTGCCTTTCTGTTCAGCCTCAGAAGTAAGGGTTCTTTCTCCTGAGGCTCAGTGCTTCTGGGCCCATGGCTGTGACCCCCATCTTCTCACTCCACATGTGCTTCCTGGAAGCCTCACCTGTGCCAAGGGCTTCCCCAGATTTCCCCCTCAGTTCAGGCCCCCACATCCCCTGAGCTTCAGCCTGGGTGTCTGCTGCTACTGCCCCCATGCGGTTCCTCATCCTTTTCTGGTCAACCATGGTCCTTTTATTCTTTCTTGAGTTTGCAGCTTCCAGTGCATTACAGAGGGAGTTCTCTCCAACCTGGCCCTCCCCCTGCTGATTTTGCATTTTCAGTCTTCTCTTGAGGGTGGAATATTTCATACACACAGAAGAAGATATAAACATAATAAATACTTAATATTAAAAATGTGATAAACAGCCATGCACCAATCACTTGGTTTAAAAAACAGAACGTAAGGCATACCTTTGAAGGCATCTGCTAGTTCCCATCTGTATCCCTCTCTCACTCTCCAAGAGAAACCACTCAGCTGAACTTTAATTTTAGCACCCTGTTACTTCTCATGATACTTTTTACTACAGAAATAAAATGTCTCCAAACAACGTGTTCAGTTGTGTACCAAGGTGGAAGGGTGGGGATTGGAAGTAGTTGTCTTTGTGGGGAGGAGAGTTTTGTCCACAGTACTGTTCAGAATTGCTGATGCATGGGGATGAGCAGCAGCAGATTTAGTCCGTTTTATTATTGTTTTAACTTTCTTTACAAATAATGTACCTTTTCATTGCCTGCACCAGGGTGGGCCATACCTCTTCCACTTTCATATACCACTGAATGTATTGTAAATTTTTGAATTTTATGTAAGTGGCATCCTGCTGTATGTATTCTTTAGTAATCTGCTTTTTTTTCCATTCAATCCTGTAATTTTGAGAGCTTGTTGATGCATGGAGCATAGTTTACTCATCTTTACTGCTGTATAGCATTCCGGTATCTGAATATGCCACCACTGACATATGTGTTCTTCGGGAGACAGATATTTCCGTCATTTCCAGTGCTCACTACCCCAGACACTGTTGCTACAGACGTTCTTGTTTGTGGCTCCTGGTACAGATGTGTCAGGGCATCTCTAAGCTCTGCATCTAGGAGTGGAAGAACTGAGTCATAGGGTGACTTAATCTTCACTTAACAAGATAATGCGAAGCCGTTTTAACTAGTTCTAACAATTTACACTCCCACCTGCAGGGCATGAGAGTTACTCTTAATCCACATTCTTGCCAATGATTACAATCATCAGATTTTCTTATTTTTCCCAGTCTAGTGATATCTCATTGTGTTTTAATGTGCAAATCCCTAATTACTAGTAAGGCTGAATTTTTTTTGCATATTCATTTGCCATTTATGTTTCCTCTTCTGAGCAATATTTTTTCACGTCTTTTGCCTGATTTCCTGTTGTTGTCTTTTTGTTGATTCATAAGAGTTTTGTACACATACATCTATTTGTTCATTGTATGTGTTGTAAATATCTTCTTCCAGTGTATGGCTTATATTTTCTTTCTTATTTTTGGTGTTCTTTGATGAATAGAAGTTTTACATTTTAATGAGATCAACATTAGTGGGTTTTTTTTTTTTTTTTTGCGGTATGCGGGCCTCTCACTGTTGTGGCCTCTCCCGTTGCGGAGCACAGGCTCCGGACGCACAGGCTCAGCGGCCATGGCTCACAGGCCCAGCCGCTCCGCAGCATGTGGGATCTTCCCGGACCGGGGCACGAACCCGTGTCCCCTGCATCGGCAGGCGGACTCTCAACCACTGCACCACCAGGGAAGCCCAAGATTAGTGACTAAAAAAAAAAAGTCTAGTACTTCTTTAGTGCCATTTTTGCTGGTTTAAGAAAGCTATCTTCCTCTGTTGTTATAAAGATATTCTTCTATATTAATTTTTAAACCTGTGAAGCACTGCTTTTCACATTTACCTACTTGACCTAGACTTTGGGTATGATGTCAGAACATGGTTCAATTTCATTTTTGCCCCATGTGGACAACCAATTATTCCTACCAATTTACAATGTTACTTATATATCACATCTGGGTCTATGTCAAAGCTCTATTCAGTACCATTAGCTTGTCTATCCTTGTTCAAACTGTCTTAGTTACTGTGGCTTTATAAAGTGTGTAGATCTTAGTAGAGCCACCTTTTTCTTCTTCTTAAGGCATATCCTGGCTACTCTAGTCTCTGTGCTACCATATACTTTGTACAATCAGTTTGTTAAGATGCATGAAGAACTCAGTGGACTTCTGCTTTGAAATTACATGAACGTTATTATTAAAATTTGTATTCCTATGGATGAATGGGGTACAACTCTCCCCATATTTGGGTCTCCTTTAATGTTTCTTTTGTATTAGGGCAATTAGCACTAGTGACCCCAACAGAAAAAGCCCAAAATTTCAACGGTTTCACACAATGAAGATTTATTCCAGCTCAGGTAAATTCCCCTGCAGGCCAGGCAACCACTATCCTTACTGATACCAACTTGATCCTGTGGTCTCCAAGATCACGTGGAAGGAGAAGAGAGAACCGGAAGAGATGACGGATTCTGAACTACTTCTCTCCGGCCATGACACACCTCACTTCCTCTCATGCTCGGTCATCGCTTGGCCACAATGTAACTGCAAAGGAGGCTGCTCTATGTGGGGGGAGCACATGGAATATTTGCTGGGCATTAACTGTATCTGCCAAATCTTTCACATGGCTTTATAGTTTTCTTCATGAAGATTTATGCATTTTGTTAGATTTATTCCTAGTACCTTTTATTTTTGTTGCTATTGCTAATGTATCTATTTATATTTAACAAAAGTCACCACTTTTCAGTGTACAGGTCATTGGGTTTTGACAAATTTACTCAGTCCTTAGAACCACTTCAACAATGAAGATAATGAACATTTCCGTCACTCCTCCAAATTCTCTCCCGTCCCTTTGCAGTCTCCTACTCCTGACTCCTGGCAATCTGCTTTCTGTCACTAAAGTTTTGCCTTTTTTAGAATTTCATATAAATGGAATCATAAAGTATGTCATCTCTTGTGTCTGATTTCTTTCATTCAGTCTAAAGCCTTTAAGCCCTGTCCCTGTGGTTGTGTGTATTGTGGAGCAACCTTCCCTGGCACGAATATGCCAGGATTTGTTTATTCCTTTACCCACTGGCAAACAGTTGGGTTGTTTCCAGTTGGGCTATTAAGAATAAAGCTCCTATGAACATTCATGTTCAAGTCTTCACGTGGACGTGGATTTTCATTTTTCCCTAGCGGCACTGTTGGGTCATTTGGTAAGTATACGTTTAAACTTTGTAAGATACCACCAGATTATCTTCCAGTGCTGGAATACTGCTTTGCACTCCCACCTGCAAACTGCATGAGAGTTCAAGTTACTGCAGATCTTTGCAATACTTGATCTTGTCTTTTATTTTTACCATTCAAGATGGTGTGTTATGTTAACTCCTGGCTTTAATTTCCATTTCCATAATGACTAAAGATGCTGAGCATCTTTTCTGAGTGTTTATTTGCTACCTATATGTGTTCTTTGGTAAAGTAACTGTTCAAATCTTTACCCATTTGTTTTCACTGGGGCATTTGTTTCTTATTATCAAATTATAAATAATATATTCAGGATACAAGTCCTTTATAAGATATATGTTTTGCAAATATTTTCTCCCAGTTTATGGCTCGCTTTTTCATTTTCTTAACCATGTCTTTCAAAGAGTAAATATTTTTAATTTTGATGATGTTCATCTTATCAAACTTTTCTTTTATAATTAGTGTCTTTTGACAAGTGAATTAAAAGGGTACACTAAAAAATGTTTACTTAACACAAAAGAAGGCAAATTAATAGAGGGGCAAAAAATAAATACCTATATAAAACAAATAACAAAGGGGCAAGTGTAAATCCTACCTTATCAGTAATTAACATAAAATGTAAACAGATTAAGCACTCAAAAGGCAGAAATTGGCAGCATGGATTTAAAAAATGATATAAGTTTGAGATATATCTCTCTCTCAAAATTATATTACATAGTTTTAATATATAAATACATAATTATAAATATATTAACATTAGTCATTAATATATTAAGAATAGAGAATGCTATTTGTTGATATATTAATATATATTATATATTTTATATGTATTATATGTATTATATGTATTATATGTATTATATGTATTATAATCCAGTTATGTACTGTTTATAAGAGACACACTTGATATTCAAAGACACAATAGGTTGAAAGAATGTGATAAGATATATCATATAAACATTAGCCAGAAGACAGCTGGAGTGGCTATACTAATATCAGACAAAGTAGACTTTAAGACAAAATTGTTGCTAAAGACAAAGGCTATTTTAAGATGATAAAAGGATCAATCTGTCAAGAAGAATTAACAATTATAAACATATATACACCTAACAGCAGAGCCCCAAAATCCATGAAGCAAACCTGACAAAATGGAAGGGAGAAATAAATAGTTCAGCAGTAATAACTGTAGACTTCAATACACCATTTTCAATAATGGATAGAAGAACTGGATAGAAAACCAGCAAGGAAATAGAAAATTTGAACAACAATATAAACTAACAGGCATCTAGAACCCTCCACCTAACGACAGCAAAACTCATACTCTTCTCAAGTGCGCATGAAATATTTTCCAGGGTATACTATGTGTTAAGCTACAAAACAAGACTCAGTAAATTTAAAAGGATTGAAATCATACAACATGTGTTCTCTGACCATCATACAATGGTATTAGAAACCAACAACAGAGGGAAATTTGGAAAATTCACAAATACATGGAAATTAACACACTTCTACAGAACAAGCAGGTCAAAGAAGAAAGCACAAAAAATATTAGAAAGTAAATTCAGATGAATAGAAACAAAAACACAAATACAAAAACTTATGGGGTGCAGCAAAAGCAGTGCTCAGAGAGAAGTTTATAGCGGGAAGCTCCTATATTTAAAAAAAGACCTTAAATCAATAACCTAAACATTCACCTTAAGAAACTAGGAAAAGAAGAGCAAACTAAGCAAAGCAAGCAGAAGAAAGGACTTCATAAAGATTAAAACAGCAATAAATTAAATAGGTAATAGAAAGACAACGCAGAAAATCAGCTAAATCAAAAGTTGGTTCTTTGAAAAGATGAACAAAGTTGAAAAATTTTGACAATTTGACCATTGACCCTCTTGGAGACAGTAAGGCAACTGAGTACATTTCCAAAAATGATGTAATAGAAATATGTACTCTCTTTGCAAAACACACATGCTTTTGTATAAGGTGGATGGACACAGTATTAAAGTGCTGTCAAAACTCTTAGCTAGAGAACATTCTTCCCCCTGATAATTATGACTCTGGGTTAGAATTGCTGTTACCGAACCAAAATTTGGGTCCGCTCACCCACAGCATGCAGTAAAGCCAATCTACAGGCACTAGGTTGTGGTGAAGGAAAGTATAGCATTTATTATAAGGTGCCATACAAGGAGTCCGGGACAGTTAGTGCTCAAAAAGCCCGAACTCCCTGATGACTTTCAGCAAAGCATTTAGCATCCCGGCGTACGTGATCAGCTCATGTACAATCCTCTGACTGGTTGATCGTGAGGTAACAGGGTGGTGTGACAGGGGTTAACATCATTCCTTAGGTGCCAGTAGGTCTGAGGTCTACCATGCTCCTGGTCATCAAGTAGTTAATTTCTTCCATTTGGTGGGAGTTTTAGCATCTGTGAAACAACTCAGGAAATGTGCATCAGATACTGTCATCTAGGTACTTCAGAGAGGAGTTAAAGCAGAGGATATGGGGTAAGGGTCTGCCCCACAGGGAAGGCCCCATAGGGTCCTGCTTGGTTACATTGCCATTTTGAAACTTCCCAAGTAACAAATTTTTTGATTTCTGTGAACAAACTTGAAATTGCAGTTTCTTTGATCTGACAGTCCATAAAAAAGATCTGAATAAGTGTTTCAAGGAAAGTTTTCCTTGAATATTTATGCAAATATTGCAATGTTACCTCATTTGGGGGACATCAAATTAACTCTGTTAATTCTTTTTCTTTATATATATATATATATATATATATATATATATATATATATATTTATTTATTTATTTATTTATTTATTTATTTATTGTCTGCATTGGGTCTTCGTTGCTGCGTGCGGGCTTCCTCTAGTTGCGGCAAGCGGGGGCTACTCTTCATTGCAGTACATGGGCTTCTTATTGCAGTGGCTTCTCGTTGCAGAGCATGGGCTCTAGGTGCATGGGCTTCCGTAGTTGTGGCTCGCAGGCTCTAGAGCGCAGGTTCAGTAGTTGTGGTGCATGGGCTTCGTTGCTCTGCGACATGTGGGATCTTCCTGGACCAGGGCTCCAACCCGTGTCCCCTGAATTGGCAGGTGGATTCTTAACCGCTGCGCCACCAGGGAAGTCCAACTCTGTTAACTTTTTATCGAAGAAAATAAACTTGCTACTTGCCACCCCCCCCCCACCACACACACATAAAGAAAGAGCTTGACTGCCAAAAACCAAAGGACAGAGATAGAGAAGACTCAAAGTACCAGCAGGAATGAAAGATGGAATATTACTATTAACCTTTAAGAAGCGAAAAGGGACATAAGGGAACTCTATGAACAATAGCACGCCAACAAATCAGATAATCTAGATAAAATGGACAAATTCTTAGAAACACACAAACTGCCAAAACTGAATCAAGGAGAAACAGAGAATCTGAACAGACCTATAACAGGTGGAGAGATTCAATTCGGAATAAACTTCCCATAAAGAAAAGCCCAGGACCAGATGGCCTCACTGGTGAATTCCATCAAATATTTAGAACCATGAACACCAATCCTTCACAAACTCTCCCAAAACGTAGAAAAGGAGGGAAAACTTTCCTTACTCGATAAAGCCAGTATTACACGGATACCAAAACCAGCTAAAAAAGTACAAAAGAAGAAAACTACAGACCGATATCCCTTATGAATATAGACACAAAAATCTTCAACAAATTCTCAAGGGAGGTGAGGAGTTTTACCTATTTTTAAAATACAGTGGTGCCAGTCAGGCTTCCTTGGTTTCGTTTCCTGACAGGTAGATTTCTCCTGGGCCACCTTCTCACAAGTTTCCCTTCCAGGTCCCAGGGCTCCTCTCCCTGCTTCCAGGTTCCTGGTATTAGGCTTTTCCCCAGGGAAGCACTAGCTTCCCTTTTTGTTTGCCACTTGGGTTGTTTCTTGTCCTCTGTTGGGGAAATCCCTTACTTTCTTTTGAGCAAATAATTTACAAGTCGTTCTGTTGTAATTTAGCCAGTATCTGAATCTTTCCTGCTTTTCAGATCTAGTGCAAGCAGTGCTGGAAGAAACTCTGTTTCCTTTCTCTAGTGAATTCCCCACAATTCTCACAGGTACTTACTCTGTGACTGGCAGATGCTGCAGTCATGGTTGGAAGTTCCTTCCTCACTTTGCCAGATCACTTGGTCAGGTCTCTTAGCACTTTTCATGCTGGATGGTGGTTTCTGTCTGTTAAATGTCTGTGTCCTCCTCTAGACTGTGAACACATCAATAGAGACGGTCGTACTCATTCCGCATCCTCAGCACCTGGCATGCAGTCAGCCTTCGGGAACCTTTGTGAAACCATGAATGATTTCCAGCTTCTAGGGTGAGGAAGAGAGAAGGAATATTATGGGCCAGTTTTCTGACTGGCCCATAATATTCCTTCTCTCACACCACCCACCCACCCACATGGAGATCTCTTTGGCTTTAGTTCCAGCCAGGTTCCCTCCTGTGTATTGGTCTAGAATGTTCATCAGCTGGTTCTTTTGCCATTTCCTAGGCAACTTTGTCTATGGAGCCTGATCCATCATTCTGCCTTCGAGAATAGATCCCAGCTCTTCCTGTCCACTTACAGAAAGCTGCCCAGAATTCTCAGCTGGGGTTTGAGTTTATGGAGAAAACTCATCTTATTCTGAACTCACTAGGACTGACCCCCACCTGTGGCACCTGGCCAACCAAATGCAGCTCGACCGGGCCTAGCATTACCTTTGCAGTGTTCCAGGGATATGGGGGAGCATAGCAGCAGCTCTGTGCATCCTCCATATCCTGGGGCCCTGGCACTTAATCCAGTGACAGGAGGCCTAGCACAGTCCTAGAAGCCCCAGCACCACGCAGGATGGCTGGGATCTGTTCTCAAGGTATCTGATGCCCATGTGAAGAGGGTTAGCTTCCTACCTCTGCACTGGCCTCCTCCTCCCTCCAGATGGAAAGTCTCATTAATTCCTAGACTCAGCTCAGCCTTACCTCTGCTGCAAAACCTTTCCGAGTACATGCTCTCAGGAAGGATTAGGATTTTGTCAAATTCCCCCAGCACTGGGCCACAGTGACTGCAAGTCCATCTTCCTCACCTGTCAAGTTCATTGAGTCAACACCTCTAATGTGCTAGGTACTGGGACGGAGAATACAAAAACAAGCATGATTGTTTTCCTTAAGGAGTTCACAGTGTATTAGAAGAGACAGAGGACAGGAACAGGAACCATCAGGTTTAGCGGACTGAATGGTTAGGCTGGGTGTTTAAAGATAAATAGAAATTTACAAGGCAGAGAAAGCCAGTAGTGAGGGTAGGGGGTAGGGAGACAATTTGAGGCAAAGGGAATAGTACAGAGGTCAGACTTCATGGCTTATTCTCTAAGTGCAAATTGGTCTGTATTGCTAGGGCCAAATTTGGGTCAAAGGGCAGATTAAGTGGCAAATAAAAGTCAAGAGGTAGACAGGGCCACACTGGATTCTATTTTGCAGGGCAGGTGACAGGGGAGCCATCGCATGATGTCGAGCAGGGGAGAGAGGCCAGATTTGAGTTAGAAAAATCAAATCAGGCTGCGCAGAACTGCAGCCACAGAGCACGCACCTCCCTATCCCTAGTGGCTTTTGCAGCCTGAGCCCCTAGAGCTGGGCCACCCCGACACTGGGCTGGAGTCTGTGGCCAGTGAGGAAGCAGAGGGGGCCCGGGACAAGGGCCCCTGGGACGGCACAATGATAGAAAATAATTTTTGGTTGAAGAAGATAGAAGTTAATGTTTCAGAAGCAGAAAAGCAAACTGGAAGAAATGCCATGAACATGCAAGAAACATATATTGCTTACCTCATTGAAACAAGGTCAGCTGAACATATTGATGGTCAGAGTGTCCTAACAGACTCACTATGGAGGCAGCAGAGAGAATTTGAGTTGTTGAGAAACTACCTTTTAGTTTACTATCCACATATTGTTGTGCCACCTCTACCAGAAGAGCGAGCAGAATTTGTTTGGCATAAACTCTCTGCTGACAACACGGACTAGGATTTCATGGAAAGACAATGAATTGGTTTAGAAAACTTCCTCTTGAGAGTTGCTTCATATCCCGTCCTCTGTAGAGACAAGATCTTCTATTTGTTTTTAACACAGGCAGGCAACTGGAAGGAGGCTGTGAATGAAACAGGATTTCAGCTGAAGGCAGACTGCAGGTTAAAAGTGCTTTATGCAACATTCAGAGTGAAAAACCCAGACAAGAGATTTACCGAACTAAAACACTACAGTGATGAACTACAGTCTGTCATCGCATATCTTCTTCGAGTCAGAGCGAGAGTAGCAGATGGACTGTATGGTGTATATAAAGTATATGGGAATTTTGGGTGAGTTTTCAGTGAGTGGAGTGCCATAGAAAAAAGAAATGGGTGATGGACTGCAGAGTGCTGCTCATCATAGGGATGTGTATGCACCTTCTACTGATGATATTTTGCAAGATGAAGAACATTATGCAGATCAGTTAAAGGAGTATCTTTTTTATGCAGAAGCCATGAATAAAATGCGGGCTGTGTGCAGGAAACATGAACTTATGCAGTATGACTTGGAGATGGCTGCTCAGGACTTAGCATCCAAGAAGCAGCAGTGTGAGGAACTGGCAACTGGGACCCTGAGAACATTTTCTTTGAAGGGAATGATTACCAAGCTCTTTGGTCAAGAAACTCCAAAGCAGAGAGACGCCAGAATAAAGGTGCTAGAAGAACAAATAAATGAAGGAGAACAACAACTGAACTCTAAAAATCTGGAAGGCAGAGAATTTGTCAGAAATGCTTGGGCTGATATTGAACACTTCAAAGAACAAAAGAACTGTGATTTAAAGGAGGCCCTCATAAGCTATGCCGTCATGCAGATCAGTATATGCAAAAAGGGAATTCAAGTTTGGACCAATGCTAAGGAATGCTTTAGCAAGATGTAATCCTGTGAAATGAGTTTCTCTTCAGTCAAAGTGCCCCAAAACAGAAACACAAATAAAAAAATTTAAGTTCCTACCAGTATACACAAAAATATATAGTAAGTTGAGTAAATTCAGCTTTAATTTGATTGTAGTGTTAATACAGCACAAAAGGACGTATTTTAATGAAGATTAAATATTACAATTTGAGGTTTTGGGGACTGGTGCTGATTCTAAAACATTAATTAGATAAAATATACCAAAAAATTGTCAGGCTTCTGAACCAATGACTGAATATCAAGATGTTAGGCAATTTTTAGATGTTCATTTTAGTGCCCACTGTTTCAGATCTGCTTATGTAGGGAGTTTTTTCCTAAGGTTGAATTCTTATCTTTATTTGGTAAGACCCACTAGTCTGCTATAGGGGGGTTAATTTTTCTTGCCTTATAGTTGAGCTGTTTGGTTTGACAAAGCTCGGCAGAAACTTGGTGTGAAATCTAAGAATTTCTCCCACATTCTTTAATGCCCCCAAACATTGCATACACTAGAAAATGCCTTCAATGTGTGTTTTACCAGAACTTTGATACTGGTCAAAAATTTTACACTGCCAACAAAGAAGACTCAACTTCTCAGATATATAGTGAAATGCGTTGTTGTGATCTAGGAATTGGTATATAGCAAGTTTTAATTGAGTATGTTACATACAAGCATTAAATTCTCAGATAATTCTTAACCTCAGTGATGAGCCTAAATTTACTCTGCCTGGCTCTCTACACATGGCATTTCAGGGTACACGGTGTAGCATTTCAATGTATAAGATATATGTAGTGAACAAATGTGTTAGTATCTTCATTATTAACATCCTTTTTTATTGCTTGGCTGTAATTTTTGTAAAGATAAATTATATTGCTTTTGTGTGTGTTTTTGTGGTATATGTTCAGAAGCTAAGCCATCCTTGGTATTTTGCTAGCTTTGCAGAACCCTACCTGTGTACTCATTATTACTAATTATGTAAAAACAGATTTCCAGTACTGTTCAGCGTTTGACTTTTTTTACATGTTTAAAATGTTGCTGAAGTTTTGTGCTGTTTGCCAAACTCATGCAATAAATAAATGAAGTACTGTGTTATTTATTTATTTATTTTTGCTGTACGCGGGCCTCTCACTGCTGTGGCCTCTCCCGTTGCGGAGCACAGGCTCCGGACACACAGGCTCCGCGGCCATGGCTCGCGGGCCCAGCTGCTCCGCGGCATGTGGGATCTTCCGGGATCGGGGCACGAACCCGTGTCCCCTGCATCGGCAGGCAGACTCTCAACCACTGCGCCACCAGGGAAGCCCAGTACTGTGTTATTTAAAAAAAAAAAAAAGAAAAATCAAATCGTGTGGAGGCTGGATTGCCAGTGAGGCTGAGGTGGGGGGATGGGTCGATGAGGAGTTTGCCCAATAGATGACCAACAGGAGCCAGTTTGGAGACATTTGAGAGAGAGAGCTGCAGGGTTTGCTGAGCCATGTACTGTGGTGTTGAGGGAAGAGTTTACAATGGCTCCCAGAATTCTCCTTGGGGAGACCAGCTCCACAAAGGTAGAGCCACTAATGAGGGGCAGGCACCTGTGTGCACACCTATGATGGAGTGTTGGGGCTTTGCTCCAGGACACTGAGGTGGAGGGTGTGGAAATGTAAGATGACTGCAACCCAGACACGAGCTGAGGTCAGTCTGCCTATTTAAATCTGGATAAGGCGGATTGGGATTCTCATACCTTGACATGGGAAAGGTCTTGTGCCCTCCTGTGCCTCCTGATTTCTACGAACTCTCAGGTTTAAACTCTTTTGGTCACTTCTGGCTCTGAGCCAACCCCATTTTTGGTCACCCTCAATCACCATGCCAGACTTGTGGTCTATCCATCACCACATCGACCCAGATGCCCCTTTCTTTGAAGGGAGAAAGCCAGTAATTTGTGCAAGGCCTTGTGCACATGGCAGACATTATACAAGACTTGGGGAGTTGGATGGGTTTACGTCATGGAGGTGCAAAGAGCAAACTGCACTAAATTACCTCTCAGATCCTCTCATTTCAAACATTCTTTGGGGCACCTTAAGGGCAGCCTCTTCCCACTGTGGGCATTCTCCCACCTGCCCCTCATTCTCTCATCTTCTTGTTGATATACCCGCTGCCTCCCCACCCCCAATTATTTCAGGAAATTCCAAATTCTTCTCACTATAGCACAGCAAGAGCTCCCTCTCACCCCTTCTGAGCTTAGCTCTAGGCCCATGTTTTCATTTCACAAACCCATCAAATCCATAGTTGAGTAAAAGAGCATCTTGGGATGAACATCATCCGCTGTGCTCAGAGAGTAGTAATTATAGTCACAGATAACATTTTTTCAACATTACATACTTTTAAAAGGTTATGGAAAATGTAAAGTACTATTTCCTTGAATTACTCTCTCCCACCTCGTCCCCTCTCCCCCTCCCTGGTGAACTCTCTCCTTTGGTAGCTGGGGACCCAAGGTGAAGAGTCATGCACCTCCTGTCTGAGGCCCCTTGTCTATGGGTAGGGCTGGCCCTGCTTTTCCACCCCCTGCCCCATGCCCCCTCCCCATCAGTTTGACAGCTGGTTCAGTGCTGTTCTCCAGTCTCTCCTGATGACACAACACTCCTGGCAGGAAGGTGTCTAAATTCAGGAGGGGCTGATAGACTGGGGAAAGAGGGCATTTCTTCTTCATACAGAGCCTTGTTCATAGTGTTTGTCTTAGAACCAACTGGAGGACATCCTTGCACCCAGTTCATCATTGTGGTATCAGCCTCATTTCTTATAACTGTGCCAGGCAGACAGGTCTTTGTTATCTTTCAAGTTCACCCCAGGACACCAAAGGGCCATGGCTGCTGGAATGGGAGGGTCCTGGCACCAGTAACACTAGGGACCTACAAGGATCCCTCTAAGGGAGCTGGAGGGGATGTGTGTATACGGGAAGCCTTCCCACACACTCCAGGCCATGAGTCCTCTAGCCTGTCTATCCATCCTTCTGGGAGGCAAGCATCTGCTATTATCAGAATCTGCCCTTGGCATTAGGCCTTCAGAGAGGAGTGAGAAATTGTGTCTCCACTGAGTCCACAGTCCAGTGGAAAAAGACTCAAAACATAAATCACTGTAAAATGTGCCAAGTGCTCCATGTAGGGATGCAGAGGAGGGTCCCCACCGGTTCTCTGGCTGTTAGAACACGGGGGTAGTGGTGTTCCAGATGCAAAGACTGAAAAGCATGTCCCAGGTTGCCTTCCTCTGCTAGACACTGGGTGCACAAGGTGACAGCGTCTGGTCTGGGGCTGCGCCAGACTGGCACAGGCTCTGGCACTGGGAGCTCTGACTCCACCCTGAGGCCAATGGGGCATGGCTAATGGGAATGATGGGATGTGGGTTTCATAAAGTACACTTGGCCACAGAGCAGATGAAGTCCTGGGGCCGAGGGAGCAGTTAGTAAGGAGGCTGGGCTCTGTATCCAGCCCTCATGCTACTCCACATTCATGGAGGGCAGGCCTATGGCTGCTGTGCTCCCCGCTCACTATTCTGAGCCCAGACTCTCATACACTGTGAGAAAGCTTACAGCGTTATGGACCGAATGTTTGTCTCTCTCCAAATTCGCATGTTGAAATCCTAATCCCCAGTATGATGGTATTTGAAGGTGATTATTAGGCGATGAGGGTGGAACCCACAATGGGATTAGTGCCCTGGTGAAAAAGACCGCAGAGAACTCTACCACCTATCTGCCACATGAGACACAGTGAGAAGACAGCATCTGTGAACCAGGAGGTGGGTCCTCACCTGACACCACATCTGCCCTTTCCCTGATTTTGGACTTCCAAGCCTCCAGAACTGTGAGAAAATAAGAGTTTGCTGTTTAAGCCCCCTAGTCTATGGTATTTTTGTCATAGCAGCCCAAGCTGAGACACAGTGAATGCAGTCAGAAGTTGAAATAGCCTGGGAAAGGGGGCGCTCCTTGCAGACACCCGCTCTAGGCATCACACACCTGTGCGAGGCGGGGTGGGGGAGGCCTGGGCCTAGCGTGGGTCCCAGGCTGTGCGCCAACAGGACGAGCCGCTGCGCAGGATGCTGCCACAGCTGGGACGCGGCCTGCACACCATTCAGAAACGGCTGCGCTTTTTTGCCTGGGGTGGGGCACCTGGCTCTTTCTGACAGGTGTCATCTTTGATCCTTCGGGCTCTCAGTCCCTGCAGGGGAGCAATGGTCATGGGGGTGGGGACAGGGACAGGGCTGGAGGACACCCAGATCACCACCCGGCTCACCCGCTACACCGCCCTGGGTGCCCCTCCGAACTCCTGCCTTTACAGTGATGAGGGCAATGGTGAAGTCCGCTTGAGGATGGGAAACGGGACCCCGAAGTTCTGTTTTCCTAAGGAAAAAGGAAAATAACACTTTGTCCAGACCAGAGTTTGATTGGATTAAAAAAAGTGTATTGGATTTCCAATACTAAATAAAAACATGAAGTTGTTTTTCAAAAAGCCATAGAGTTTACAGCATCAACTACAGAAAAGGCCAAACAAGTGTGTACAGAAACTAGTCCCCAGCAGCCCTCCAGGTCCCCTTCCAGCAGGTGACAAGGCAACAGACACATTTGCTCCAAATCCTCCTGAAGGAAGCTGCTGGTCAGCAGCTCAACTAGGACATTACAAGACACACAATGGTTTAATTTCAAAAATCACAGGAAAATGTAAGAAAATGTATTAAACTGTGAAAAGGTGCAATACAGAATAACTTTCCTTTTTCTTAATTTAAAAAAATCCCCCAACTTTGAACAGTTATTTAAAAATAGGCCCCTCCCCCCACCCCAGTTCTGTGGCAGTATCCAGGTACCAAGGCCCTGAGGTAACCGAAGTATCAGGGTTCATGGGAGGCAATGCCCCGAATACCGAGCATGTTTCTTTGGGCAAAAGGTAAGACAGTTTCTGGGGAATCTAGCCCTCCTGGTGTCCAGAGTGTTCTGAGTGCTCTTTTCAGGATCAGTTTAAGTGCACTGGGTTTCCAGAATCTGGCCTGGCACTATCCTCCGTGACCAGCTAGCAGGGCAACAGGAGTTCCAGCATTGCACTTTTCATTGCCCCCAATTAAGAAACAGAGTTCATCTTCTAGAAAAGCAAATGTGTGATAAGACCTAAATAGGGGAAAAAAACAAGGTACAAAGGCAAGTGGGGCGCCTGTGTGGCCAGGGCAGAGCACAGGCGCCAGGGCAGGTGGGTCCGAGTGCCCACTGGTGTTCTCAGCAGCTGACCTCTTCCTGGCTACAGAACCAAAGCTCGATCCGCCTTCTGCACCGCCTTCCACACTCTCTTCTGGGGATTTGTTGGGGAGTAGGGGGAGATGCCTGAGGGTCAGTCCTGTATTCTTAATAGATTATATTAAACAAAAAGAAAAATCTCAGCTCCTTACATTTTTAAGAAAAAGCATACAAGAACCTCCTGCAAAGGCAAAGGCTTCTTGTGTGGCCAGCCTCTCAGCACACCTCAGAGACCTTCTGCTGCCCTGTTCAAATCAGGGGCTTAGCTGAGCTGCTGGGATGGTGTGCGGGAGTTGGGGAGGCCGCTGTCCCCGTCCCCTGCTATGTACAGAACAATGTTCAGAAAGAAGTGGGGAGCCTCACTGGTGCTGCAGCCCCTGCCTGCTTCATTCTTGCTAACGCCTTCCCCACGGGGCTCTGAGGCGTGGAAGTGAGAGCTGGACTGGCTGAGGACAGGAACTAGGGAGAAGCAAGGAGTCCTACATGGGAACAAAGCTCCCTCCTTAACCTCCGACTTCCCCAAAGAGAACACATGGTAACAGCAGGAAAGGGTCTCTAACCTCTTCTCCGATTTTCCAGGAACTCAGCCAGGCTCGTGCCCTGTCCTGCATCACTCCTGCAATACAGCACCTGACTCCTCAGCGTGGACATTCTTATCAGGATATGACCAAGACACCAGGGCAGCTACATCCTCGAACCCACCTATTGCACAGAAGAAATTTTTAACTAGATCCAAATGAAACTCCAGTTGCAACTTAGTGACAATAGAGATGAACATGCCAGGACAATAAAGAAGATGCTTCCATTCTCTGCAGGCTTCTGGAAGGAAGTACAATGATTGAAACATTCACAGGACCTCAGCAGCCCCTCAATTTCCAGTTCCCAACCCCCCCACCCCAATACTGCAACTGCACAGAAAGCAACAAACAAGTCTTTTCAATGTTACATTTCATTCAGATAGATCTGTAATCTCACAGTGATGAGAGGAGAAAGTCAGGCCTTTAATAATCATAATAAAAAAAATAAAAAAGCTTACAAACAGCAATGCAACATTTCCTCCCCCCCCTCAAAGTGATGGATTAACAGCTGGTAGAGGATGCAATGACTCAGAATCAAAAATAAAAATAAAAACACAAAACAAGCCAACCCCTGGAACAACCCACACTGTCAATGACTTTCCATACATAATTCAAACAAGTAGTCAAATGTCAACCACTTGTGGAGAACACCACAGACTTCCTTGGTTTTTGATAGTGTTTTTCTTTTGAAGGTAAAATAAAATAGGACACAAATAAAATTGTACATAAATGCCAACGTCTACACTCCATAAAGGCGATGCCGTCGTAGCATGAAGACACAGCCTGACCACAAAGTGAGACAGAGGTTGTACTTCTTGCCTCTTCCCTGGACACAAAATTTTGGCCCATGGTGCCCAGTCCTGCAGAATATTGGCAGGCAAAGGGAAGCTGCCTTGACACGGCATCTTCCAGGCCGACCAGGAGAAGGCAGGCGGCCAGGCCTGGAGCTGGCCCCACGCGGGGGTGCTGGCCGGGCGGCCTGCTCACTCTGTGTTTTCAAGTGCTGTCCTCTCGTGCTCTGTACAACTCCTTGTTTTCAAGGCTAAGTCTCAAGACTTCTAGACTCAGGTCCGGAGTCACGTCCCGGTCAAGGTCGTCATGCTGTCGTGATGGCGTTTAGGTCCTTCATCAGTCCTTCCAGGTGGGCCATCTCTTTGGTCAGCTCATCTGGTTCATAGCTCTACAGAAAAGAGAACACTGTTACCAGGCACAGTCCAAGCAGCCGTCCAGAAGGAGGGCCCACAGAGAGACGTCAAAGTGTCAAGTGGTCAGTGACAAAACTGCCTGAGAGACTGGACCACCCAAGCCCCTGCTGGCCCGGCAGCATCAGAGGTTGCAGGATGTGCCCAAGCCAGCAACCACTCATTTCTTTCCACTGCAGAATGCCTTTCCTCCAACCCACACTGCCAGGGTCATGAGGACCTCACAGGCCAGAGGCCCTGCCACTCATCCCTTCTAGTCTCTGTTGGACCCAACACAGTTGGTATGTCCCCTGTATCTCTGGGCCCCAACCTCTCCTCCTAAGAGAGTCCTGTACCTGGAAATGCAGAGGCAGAACATATTTATTGGAATGTGGGAATGAAAGATCAAGGAGAGACCCTGTTGATCTTTGTTTTGAGAGCAACCATACAGGCACCTTCCTCTCCAGCATCCTGCTCAGGAAAGGTCATTAAGGGGGACTAAGGGGAAAAAGAACACGTGGATGGTTCAAACCAAGACAAGAGGACCAGAGAGACAGGACACAGTTAAAAGGAAGGCAGGTGGGTGGGCTGGTGTGACAAGCTAATCCAAGCAGATCAAACCCTCAGCACGGCCCCAGCTCACAGGAGCTGCTCAGTGCTCGCCCGATGAGTGAGTGAGTGACTCTGCCTCACACTTCTGGGCCAGCACAGAGTATCAGTGTGCCCGGTGCACTCTCAGGCCTTGGGACATGCACCTAGTCATCCTGGCGGGGCTGGTGGCCCTGCGAACTCACACTCTCGGAGTCTTCCAGCATCCTTGTGGTCTCCTGCACTTCAGGGGCACTGGGAACCACCACTGGCATAGGAGGCCGGCTCCTTCCTAAAGTCCCGATGGAGGCCGTCTTCACCGAGTGAATGTGATGATTTAGAGCTGAGGGGGAAAGGGCACCATCAGGTGTGTGGCTGAGCTTGCTCCTCCAGACCTCACAAAGGTACCCAAGGTCCAAATGCTGCTAAGGGTGAGGGATGCACCCAGACCCAGGGCAGAGATCCTGCTCTGAAAAGGCACTGGAACAAGATGGCAGGAGGGAGAAAGCAGGGCATCCAAGAGGCCAAATGTTCCATTTGGATTTAGAAAGCTCATCTCCTAGTCCAGTTGCTCTCAAAGTGTGGTGGCCCAAGGGCCCCTGGCAGGATATCTGGGAGGTCAAAACTCTTTTCATAATAATGCCAAGACAGTTTTTGCCCTTCCACCAATGGTACAAAAGCAACAGTGGGTAAAACTGCTGGAGCCTTAGCACAAATTAAGGCAGTGGCACCAAACTGTAAAGTCATTCATGGACATGCATACTTGCAAGTTTAAAAAGAGCCAGTTTAAGATCATCGTTAATGAAGTAGCAAAAATTATGTTATGAAATCTCAACCTTGATTACACATCTTTTAAATATTCTAAAATGGAAATACGGGTAAAATACTTCTGCTGTACACCAAAGCATAATAGCTGTCTTCAATAAAGGCACATGTAATTGAGCTGTGAGCTGAACTGCTGCTTTCATCACGAAACATCAATGTTAGTACAGAGAAAGACTGACACACAAACCGGTTATTCAGACTTGAGCATTTGGCAGATATTTTCTAGAAAGTGAATGAAGTAAAGTCAGTCACTTAAGGGAAAACAATGGACAGTATTTATTTTCAATGATAAAATTTAAGTTTAAAGTGAAAAATCAGAATTTTGAAAAACTTGTATCTGCCACCATGAGCTTGAGAGCTTCCCAATACTTCCAGACATTGGTGATATTAATGAATGTATTTTTAGATACCGTTTAACAAAATGTATCAAAATTCGGAGGATCTGTATAACTTAGTGAACCATTACTTTCCAAAGACCAACATGTGATGTTCAGTACCGTGCATTCAAAGTACAAGATATGTGGATTTATTGGAACAGAGTACAAATAATTATATGATTTCTGATTCCACATTACAAACAAACCTATAAGAAACTACAACTTGTTGAGTTTTGCTGTAGTATCAAAAAAGAATATCCACAGTTGTCTGAAAAGGTTATAAAAATAATCTTCCCTTTTCCAACTACATATCTGTGAGGCCAGATTTTCTTCAACCAAAACAACATATTGCAACAGATTAAATGCGGAAGCAGGTGTGAGAATCCAGTTGTCTTCTATTAAGCCAGACATTAAAGAGATCTGCAAAAATATAAGACAATGCTACTCTTTTATTTTGAAATAGTTATTTTTCATGAAAAATATGCTATTTATCTTAACATGATAGATTAATTGCTATTTTTAAATGAATAAAATAGTTTTAAAATCTGTTTTGATTTCTAATATAGTAAGTAATGATAGGTACAACCCATGTGAAGAAAAGCTCTTGTGCAGCTTCAACAGCCTGTAAGAGTTATAAAGCGTCCTGAGACCAGAAAGCTTGAAAACCAGTGATTTATTCTGAAACAAACCATCATAATAGAGAAAAATGTGAAAGAGTAGGAGGCAGAAAGCACGTCTTTGAGGTGAGAGGGCTTTTGTTGAGCTGGGTGAACTCGAGGAGTTAACTTTCCTTCTGCAGGGTTATTCCTCCACCCTAAGGTTCTTCCTTGTTTCCAAGTCTGGGCCTCCCTGACCCTTCTCCAGCTGGCAGGAACCCTATGGAGTGAGGCAACTCTGGGAGGAGGCTGGGCAGACCAGATCTGTTGTTCATACCCATGCCACTGGCTTTTACCACCAAGGACTCTGCACCCAAAACACAATTCAGAAAGTCAGCCTCTGCTCCCCGCCAAATTATTCTCTGGTTTATATATGTTCCCAAAGGAGGAGCCCTTAGACTCCCTGAGAGGGGCAATGCACCCTGAGACACTAAATTGCAGGGATAAGCTTGGAGGACATTTGCTTTGTTACTCAAGGGCCCCTCCAGTGGTGCTGCTGTCCCCACTCACCTTGCTGGGATAGTAATGGTGTGCTTGGCAACGCTGGATCATAGGTGGGAGGACCTGGGGGAGGGATTGCTGGCACAGCAAAGCTCTTCAGTGGGTGGGAAGGGCGAACGTGGGCTGTAGGAAGACTCTGGCCTGAATCTTCCTCTTGGGAGCTGGCCAAGTAAGAGGAGCTGGTAGCACCTTCAGGATCCTGGTGATCAGCACAGCATGTCTGAGACGAGGAGGCTGGCATGGTGTCAGTGCTGGGGGTGTTTCGAACAGACTCTACAGCGGGAAAGTCCAAATGTTAGCATTTATTTTACCACTGAACATATGCACATTCCAGGGTTCTGGCTACCTCTAAGGGCTCCTGAAACCAGCTCAATAAGCACTTAGGATCAATGCTAGTCCAAGGGGACATGGATTAGCACCACTGTCAAAGCTAAGTAAGAACAGTCTAATCTAAGAGTCCTGAACAATTTTGTCAACCAGATGCTGGATTTGTTTCACCTACACAACCAAGTGGTCACAATTTTACAGATTTAAAGTTCTTCTCAGTACTCACTATGGAGCACATATCAAGGTTCCTGAGATGTTATCTATTAAGATGTAAATAAGAAGAAAGAAGGGACTTCCCTGGTGGCGCAGTGGTTAAGAATCCGCCTGCCAGTGCAGGGGACACGGGTTCGAGCCCTGATCTGGGAAGATCCCACATGCCACGGAGCAACTAAGCCCGTGCACTACAACTACTGAGCCTGTGCTCTAGAGTCTGCGAGCTACAACTACTGAGCCCATGTGCCTAGAGCCCGTGCTCTGCAACAAGGGAAGCCACCGCAATGAGAAGCCTGTGCACCTCAGTGAAGAGTAGCTCCCACTCGCCGCAACTAGAGAAAGCCCACATGTAGCAACAAAGACCCAACACAACCGTAAATAAATAAATAAATAAATAAATAAATAAATAAATGGAAGAAGGAAAGAAAACTGAAAATTTCACTCACTGATTGACAGTCTCAGAGACTAGCCTTTCACAGACAACATGTCTTACCACCAAGACTGGCTGGGTACCTGACAAGGACCAGCTCTGACTGCGAGGCCTGGTGGTGACTGCAGGAGAGGCAGTGCCACAGGCCCTGCACGCTCTCTGGCTACTGTGCACACCCTCCCCAGAGCAACAGCCCCACAGCTCAAGTGAGACCTGGACAACCAAACAGTCCAGAGGTCTGTAAATGGATTTAAGATCATGCCATGAGGTATTTGGGGGTCCAGAGAAAGAAAAAGCCTGGAGAAGGGGAAAACTCAAGAAGAAGATGACAAAAATCTCAAAATATGTGAAGAGGGGTCAGAGTTGTTCTGGAAGGCAGCATGGGGGGTAGTAAAAGCACTGGCTTTGGAGTCAGATAGACCTGAACCCTAATCTCTACATACGAGCTGAGCGAACTTGGCAGTCACCAAATCTCTGAATCTGTTTCTTCACCTATAAAAATAGGGAGAATAACACATAATTCACCAAGGATTTAATTAAGAAAATGTATGTAAAGTGGTAAACACAGGGTTTGAGTAATTGATAAGGTTCTTTTCTTCGTAAATTACCCGAGTGCTTACTCTGAGCCAGGCACCATGCTAAGTGCTTTATACTCATTAGCTCATTCAATCCTCCTAGTAACTCATTAGACACTGGGAGGTTAAGCACGGCCCAAGGACACAGAACCGATGGGGCAGGATTCTGAATCCCTGCCCGAGTCCCAAGTCCATGCTCCATCCACTACACAACACACTGCTCTTCCGTGCCCAATACCACCCGTCCCCCGACTCTGCAGGGGCAGAAGCAGCACCAAGTCCCAGGGAGACCATATGAGGAAGATCTTTCAAATAGTGTGAGCTGGTGCAGATCACCAACCCCACCCTGAGGGGGGGTCTGGAGGATACCAGCTCAGGGCCATAGGCTGCACCAGGCAGCCTGAAGGAGGGCCTCCCTTGATTCCTAGAGTCCTCAAACTTATCAAGGAAAATAAACCCTTTTAAGCAGTAATGCATGATCAACCTGCAGAAATCCAACCTTTCCCTGCCTTTGTTGCTGAGATAGCAATGAATCTGTTCTCTTCGGCTCTCAGGAGATGGGCCATGGCAGTCATGAGTGCTACTCCCTTAACTTAAAGGCCTTGGGTCCCAGCAATGAGCGACTCATACACCCTCCCCAAGTGTTGAGAGCCTGGCTATGATAACCCTCCCAGGCCTAGGTCACTTCTCGTCCTTTCCAGGGGTACGCTGAGGATCTCACTTCTTATGCTTGCTCAGGTCAGCTATCACCACACCTGGGGAGCTGCTGGTCCCACCCTGTGTGATCCTGGGCCGGGTGGAAGCTGGTTATCGAGGGTAACAAGGATGAGGAGAGAGAAAGCAGGCTCTAGCCTGGACCATGTCAGATTGTACTGGCAGATATGTTAGGTCAGCTCTGGGCACACAGGCCTACCTTGGATGCCTCAACTGCCTTAATTTGATGCATATGCTTCTGAGGGCCAGAAATGGTGGGAAACGTGAAAAAGGAAAAGAGGGCTACCTACGTGAATCAGAGTGTGGAGCAACTCCAGAAGGCACCAGCACACTGTATTCTCTGTGAAGGGTGTGCCCTGAAATTGTGCAACACCTCTGGCCCAGGAGGGAAACTATGTTGTAACTAAAATTTCTGCTTTGGTGAGGGACCTACTTCCCGACTGACCTCTCAAGAGTTGTCTGAGACACACAAAGTGAACAGTGGCTGAGCGCTTGGGCAAGTGGAAAGCACGCTTTCTGCATCAGGTGGTAGTGACATAGTAAATGTTCAAGGAAAAGACACAGCCAATGCCCTCTAGAGCAAAGACGGCCCTGGACAAGGTCTAGTCATGCCAAGCCCACATCTACAGGTCTGTGGTAATACTGGACTCTAGAAACACAAGAAAACACAACAGGAGGAGAACTTTGATCACTTCTAGATACCTGCTCTACATTTCAAATCCATCTTCAGTGGCTCCATTACAAGTTTTACCTTCTTTTATCTCCTCTGGTCATTAAAACAGGGAACCCTTTAGTGGTACAAATAGTTACTTTTCCTCTTTTTGCTTTCCGCCTGAATCCATACAGAACCAAGCTTTTATCAACACTGGACCACTTGGACGAGGGGTGGGCGAGAGCCCTATGCTTCTTGCCAACCTTCAACCCCCTCCTTGTCCAAGAGGGAGGAGGAGGGGGCTGATCCGACTGGGAAGACCCTGCCATGCACTTAGGTAGGCTCATATCCCAGTGGGTGAGGCCTTTCTGTCTTAAAAATGGAGAAACAGAGTCAGGACACAAAAACCACTTTCTAAGAGCAGGTTTGGAGGGCTGCTTTCTTGTCTGTTCTGTCTGAGATTATGTCTGTGAGGCAGCCTTTGGTTCTCCATAGCCTCCTGTAGACTGTCTTTCCCTAAAGGCAGGGCCCCACACTTGGATTTGGAGGGAGGGAGAGGCCAATTTTAGACATGAGTTCAAGCAGCATTCTCCAAACCAAGTAAAGGTTTGGGAGTAGATAACTTTCGGAGTTATCAGGCATCTCTTAATAAGCTTTGACCTCCATTTGATGCCTGGGGTATGTTTATAATTGATCAAAACGTAAAGGAGGAAGGGATGTTATTGGCAACCCAAGCTTCTAGCATGAAGTTTTGAGGTTCTTTTAAAATGGAATTCACTTGAAATTCCCTTATTTTCCAGAACTACCAAAACTGAGTTCTACTAGTAACATACGTAACTATTAAAAGACAAATTTCAAATGATGGAAAAAGAGTACACTGTATAGATGAGAAGTGGTTTTTTTTGCACCTTAAAACTGAGAAGATGGAAATTAATTTTCAGTTAATGAGGAACAATATTTATTCCATTTGCTGTCCTCTCACCTTCACTTTTTCTTCCTTAAACCTGTTTCGATAGAGCTGTTTCTTAAGATTTCCTAACTGGGACATGTTAGTCTGGCAATGTATATCTTTAAATACACTGCAGATTGTTAGGCTAATTTCCTATCTATTTTTAGAGATGATCTATGCCTGTGAGCCCTTTCTAATTTCAGTAATCCACTAGGCAACCTGAGGTTTACAATATGCACAAGCTCAACATGGCCACTGGCCCTGCTGTCCCCAGGTGCTGCTCTTACTTTGGTACATGGCAGAAGTAAGTAATTAAGACCTAACATTAGAACTACCTTATGGCTGCCCTAAGAACCTTCCCAACATTAGGCAAAGGCAACATCTAGTGTCTGAAAATCACCCAGAACACATTTTCCTTTCAAACTGGAGGATTAAAAAAATAGACTGAAAATATGACAGAATTAAGATGCAAGGTGATGGAACAAGACATGGTTATGTGATTAGAGTTACGTTTTTACTAAAACAACACCTTGCCCTAAGCACTTAAAACTTAGGGGAAAAAATGGAGTGAATTTTATAGAAACAAATTTGAGTCAGTAACAGAAACGTTATGATAAACAAATAACACTGAAAAAAAAATTCCAAATCGTTCTAAGCAGGGCAAGTCCTCCCCATTGCAGCCTGCCGATGCTTTTCGGAATGCTTTCCACCTGGGGCTCCATCCTCATCTCTCACCTGTGGAATTGGCCCTGTCTGAAAGGGACATGGATGTGCCAATGGGCCATGAGCTGCCCGGGTGGTAGAGATGACTGCGAGCTGGAGAAGCGAGGCTGCTGGAGTGGAAATGATGGTGAGGGTTATCGAGGGAATGGATGGGATGGGCACTAATCACAGCTGTGAATGAACACAAGACAGAGAAATGCTTAACATGCTTGCACAGACACACACATATCACAGTTCAAGAGCAGTTACCCCGCGCCCCCCTCCCATACTGTACGACCACTTTCTTGGCTTTTTGGTGGCATATGGCTGAATTTGGACAATTAGCCATGGGTTTTATACTTGCTTTAAAAAATCAACACACTCCTATGCATATGTCTCTAGATATACACAGAAATAAAAAACGCTGAGGATTTTTACTAAAATGTTAACAGTGATTATCTTGTGGGGAAGAGGGGTGAAGAATTTAAAAAGAAATTTCTTTTGGTTTATCTTTATTTTCCAATTCTTCTACAATAAATATGGATTATATGAGTTATTAAAAATATCTCCTTGAATATGTCATAAAATATAAATCCATAAGCAAACAAATGGTGGTTTGGGTATCTATTATTTTTTTCTCTTGCTTAAAAAGATAGAAGTCCCTTTTCCTTTGAGTATATTCCTAATTCATTCTGTCTTTTCTTACTTGCTGAATGAAGCATGAAATAGGTATTTAGGCTGAATGAATAAGTAGCTGTTTAATCAGTTTTCATCTTAAAAGGAATGCAAGTGGAACTGAACTCTTACGTTCCAATCTAGTACTAAAAGCATGAAACACAGGCCTAGGGCACCATCTCTTCCTGCTTCCAGTCTGGGAGCTCAGCCACATCCATTCACATATTAAAAGATAAACGGATTTTTCCTAAATTGCCTCTTTCCTTCCCACACTGGCTAAGGAATTCAATTTGCTGCATTTAGCAAACAAATCCAAATTTTCACACAGATGTTCCACATACAACTTTCTATGAAGATAAAGTGCTTCTTTAATGAGGCTTAATTATTGATCCCAGAGATGCAAACAAACAAAATCAGAAGCCCAGTTGGGGTATAAACTTTTCTTAGGTACTCCCATAGAGTAGCTGGAGAAGCAGAATGTTTAACATCAAGATAACCAGCTCTAAATCCCCCAAACAGGTAAACAGGCAGGGTTGGCAAGGAACACATAGGATCTTTTTATTCTTCCCTTTAGGCAAGGACTTCACAAACTTTGTGATAAAACTTAATTTGCCTTTGGAGTCTATTAAAATATCTTGTCACCAAGAATTTCCCTAGATCTTTGGGGTGAAGAAAATCCCAGTCAATAAAATAGAGGCCTTGGGCTTCCCTGGTGGCACAGTGGTTGAGAGTCTGCCTGCTGATGCAGGGGAAGCGGGTTCGTGCCCCGGTCCGGGAGGATCCCACATGCCGCGGAGCGGCTGGGCCTGTGAGCCATGGCCGCTGAGCCTGCACGTCCGGAGCCCGTGCTCCGCAACGCGAGAGGCCACAACAGTGAGAGGCTCGCGTACCGCTAAAAAAAAAAAAAGAGGCCTTTATTCTGCAGCTTTCTCTTTGCCATGTGCAAACAAGCAGGTGGCACAACCAGCCAGGGACCCTGGAGCAGTGCTGCCCCTCCCCGCTCAAGGCCTGGGAAACTAATCAGGGGCTTTCCCTGCCCTCAGGGATCAGGAGCTGCAGGTGGTCCCTTGGACTAAAATACAACTTGGAAAACCTGGCTGAGGAGAGGTCTTAGGGCAGCTTGGCAGTCAGCATCTCCTCCAGGGGAAGACAGGTAGTTTTCAGAAGTAGGATGTTTCAGAATCAATGTTTTCCAGAATTAAGGCTAGGGTGAGGGAAAAAGCCTCCTGATTTTTATCTAGGAAGTGCAACTTGAAAGTGTTTTAGGTACAGAGAACTCTCACAAAAGAAAAACAAAGTTGACTTCAAGGCATTGCCAGTTTTTCCAAATTAAGTAAGTTAAAAATGTGAAAGTGCCTGTCTAGAATACAGTTGGCAATCATTAGCTATTAGCTGAATCAGAATCCAATGCTTCTGGTGCAAGGCCTTTGATGGAACCTCATCCTGACACCACCAGGCCTTTCTCAACAGTGCTCAGACATTTATAGCCATGGTAGGTGGATGGGGGATGCAGACTCCAGGGAATCCCAGCTTGTGAAAAAGGACTGAAGCCACGTGGGGAAAAGCATATCTCTAAACCTGAAGATCACAAGTATATTTGGGAACCTGGTTTCAGATTCTTGAATTAAAGAATCCACTCACCCACCCAACTGTTGAGGCATAAATTAAGTAATACTGTATATTTATGCATACTCCTTCCCACCACCAAAAAAAGAAAAAAAACAGGAATGCTGTCAACTAGTACAGCACATCTTTTCTGTGTAACATATTTAAAAGTAACAAATCTAGGAATAGGGTTAGTCAAATTTTGCAAGTTTTAAAAATAAGCCAGTTCAGGCAAGAACTAAAGTCTTATATAAAACAAACAAGTAAGTAGTCAAGCTACCATCTTCTTATAAATCAAAAGCAACTGGAATGGAATAATTTACTCTTTTTTGGACACTTCTAAACCTGGGGACCCCGTCCAGGGCACCTCTGATGAGAGGGAAACCGGTTTTCCTTGCACACTTCCAAGTACAGGCCCCTCTTTTTTTTTATCATGGACCCTAAGCAAAAACTACTTTGTGCAGAAATGACCTATTAGCAAATCGGCCCTTTCCCTTTCAAAGCTGACTTTTAGAATCTCGTGCAAGTGACAGCGTGTGTGCAGACATTTACACTCTCAGGGATTCCAGTAGTTTCCAAGTATATGGTGCCATCTTCTGTGTGTAGGATATCTGTGATTATTTAAAATCTCTGTCACTTGTTAACAGGGATGGCTAACAGTTCTGAAATGGGACATCTTTTAAGAAATGAATAAAAATCCAAAAGCTCATTTAGGTTAAATTAAAAAGTGATCTTTCAGGATTCGAATCCAGGCACCTGACAGTGTTAATGTTTACTAACCTACTGTTCAGTCCAGAGCAAATAACTTCAAGATCAAATAGTTTTTTAAACTTGATATTGGTAGGCAGGTGGCTTCTTATCTCTCTAGAATGGCACAGAGGACCCTCAACTGGAAGTCCCATTGTGCCAGCTAATCTGAAAGGCTTCCCCACGTTGAAAACAGTAACAAGGGAGAAGAAACATTAGTTAAAAAATATAATTGGTCTGTCCCATTGCTTTTTGGTTTTTTAATCATGATAGTTAACTTATTTTGAGTTTCAAATATTATTAAAGAAGGCTGGACAATTTTCATGCTTATCAAAGTGAAGCATGGGTCAGATAAGGTTGAAAAATATTGCTTTAAAAACTCCACGCTGTCCATCCAAAACTCCTCTAAAATATAACGTCTATTAACTAAAAAAAAATTCCGCAGGTGCCTATCAACACTGATTATGTATCGGGAAGCCCAAGGAATACTGTGACATCTAGCCATCTTCAGCCCCATCTCTCCTGCAGAGACTCGATGTACTTTTAAAAAGACTGGTCACTTCCCTAATGCCTGAGAAACTTGTGGAAATTGGCTTCTTAACTTATTTGCACTGAAATTAAAGAAGCTACTTGGAAGAATAAATATTAATTGCAAAATATGGCAAATGCTTGATACTTATTCCCTCATGGTGCCAAAGCTTTGGTAGATTATTTTTTGTGTTAGGATCAAGTGAAGTCAAAGAGATCATTGATAGTTGTTCCCCAACATGACTGGATAGATTGGCAGCCCTCAGGAAAAGAGAAGCTTTTAACTTACGCTGGGGTGGCTGGGAGTCAAAGGGCATCATCATTTTTGGTCTCATTCCCCGCCTTCCAGCCAGTGTAGACATGCTGTCCTCTGATTCATGCCCTAGACATCAAATATGGAGGCTGGTTACAAACATGTGCCCTAGGCCAATGAGCAGCCTCAGCAGTAAAACATTTCAAGTGGGGGATTCAGGACTCACAAACAACAATGGGACAAGGTGTTTCTGCAGGAAGTGAAATAAAGAGGAAAATGACCATTAGCGCATTACAGGAGTCCCTGTTGAGTCAACTCAGTTGACACAACGCTGCTTACCCTGCTTCACTGCAGGTCTGTGAGGGAGAGCAGCCAGACCAAGAACATGCTGAACACCACAGTGAGAGTTGGGGTCCAACTGAAGGGACGGAATGAAATGCACAGACATAGGCTATGTTGACTCAAATGCTTGAGTGTCAAGTTGGTGAAGCACGATGAGAGACCTAACAGAGCTAGAAGACTGTCTCATCTGGGTATAGAACCTCTCCCCCCAACAAGCTAGCTATTCTTCATCAGAGGTTGATCCTGTAACACACATTTCTTTAAACCTAACCTCGTATAGGAATCACCAAATTAAGGCAACCTTACAAAACGGAAAATGGTTTAAATGAAAATAGTCTCCAAACATTTGGGAAAAACCTGCACCTCTATATGAATTCCGCCTTTGATGGATGTTGCTGTCCATGGAATTGTCAACCGGTGTGATATCTTGAGAGTTACGAGGAATTGGAGTATCAGTCATGATGGGGTTTGGGTCTGGAGACTTATCAATGGGTTTCAGCTCCAGTCTCTCATGATGGATCCAGAGGTCTGGGGGTTTGACATCTTTGGAGTTCCCTTTGTACTTGTGGGAGCCATTCACTGATTTGCAAGCAGCTCGTTTCCTAGGTACAAAATTAAGAGGATTTTTTAAAGAAACTCTTGAATATTATTAGTCAAAAGGTTTGGATGATTAAAACTTCCCTTCTGAGAGATGCTTCAGGCAAAATCAGAAACAAACAAACAGGAAAAACAGAGTCAAGAAGTTTTCTTCTGGGAACAGTAAGTGTATCTCTTTGTCCACATATATTTAGAGGTATGTACGTGGGCATATTTGAATATTGCCTTGTGACTTTTTGAGTATAAACAGATTAGACAGCATTTTTTTTTTTTTTTTTGCGGTATGCGGGCCTCTCACTGCCGTGGCCTCCCCCGTTGCGGAGCACAGGCTCCGGACGCGCAGGCTCCGGATGCGCAGGCTCAGCGGCCATGGCTCACGGGCCCAGCCGCTCCGCGGCATATGGGATCCTCCCAGACCGGGGCACGAACCCGCATCCCCTGCATCGGCAGGCGGACTCTCAACCACTTGCGCCACCAGGGAGGCCCCTAGACAGCATTTTTTGATCAAATAATCTCTAAAGCAAAAGGTTGCTCCCCAAGTTTCCAATCAATAGAGAAAGGACACCGTTAACTAGAAATATAACAATGGAGTAGACATAGAGTCTGCTTATAAAGGAGGAAGGGAACTCCATTTTAGGTAACTCAAACTAGGACCACCACTGGATAAAGTCAAGAATGGGGATGACAGTGTCAACTTTTCTGTGCCTTAGTTTCTCCATTAAGTCACTCACCCAACTCAATAAGCATTTATTAGGTACCTACTGTATGTCAGGTCCTATGCTGGACTGCTGTGCCCTCAGCACTTCTGGCCAAGTGAGGAAGACAAACACTGAACTATTTTTTTCTTTTTTTTTTTTTTTTGCAGTACATGGGCCTCTCACTGTTGTGGTCTCTCCCGTTGCAGAGCACAGGCTCTGGACGTGCAGGCTCAGCGGCCACAGCCAACCGGCCCAGCCACTCCGCGGCACGTGGGATCCTCCCGGACCAGGGCACGAACCCACGTCCCCTGCATCGGCAGGCGGACTCTCAACCACTGCGCCACCAGGGAAGCCCTGAACTATTATTTTAAAATGTTCTGAGCTTAATGAAATGCCAAGTGTTATAGTAACCTCTTAATAGTTGGACATACAGTGGACAGGAAAAATGTGAAGGAAAAATGACATTTAAGCTAAGACCTAAATGGGACAGGGCAGAAGGTGCATTCCAGGTGGTAAAATCAGATTATGTTAGAGCCCTGAAGCACAGAGCAACAGCCTGGTGTGTTAGAGGGACTGTAAAAAGTCCTGAGTGGTGGCAGTGTATGAACCATGGGGAGAATGATATGAAATGATGCTGGCAAGATGGGCAGGGATTAGATCATAAAGGGCTTTTAGAGCCACGCCAAGAGTCTGAAGTTCCCTCTATGAGTAAAGAGAAACCCCTAAATGGTTTTAAGCAGGAGAGTAAGGAGATGAACTCTGAGTTAAAAATTTAAACCAACTGGGATGTGAAGAATGGATGTGAGGGGTAGGGGACAAAACAGGAGGGCAGTTAGGATGCAACTGCAATAATCTCAGCCATGACTGATGGTGGCCTGGGACAGTGAGAATGGAGGAAAGAGAGAGATTTGGCAGTTATTTAGGAGCCCAAAATGACAAGACTTGGTGAAAAAATGAATGTGGGAAAGGATAGGAATAAAGAAACAAGAGGAATAAAGGATTATGCCGAGGTCTCTGGCTTAAGCCATTTACTAACACTGGGGAGAAGCAGGTTTGACAGAAAAGATTATAAATTGTTTCGGACATGCTAAGTGGCTCTGAGACACTAAAGATGAAACATAAAACAGGTAATTGGTTCTGAGACTGAGGCCAGCCTGAGACTCAGAAGAGAGAGGCCTTGGCTAGAGAGAGAAATATGGGAGTAGCTGAAATTCAGAAGTAAATGAAGCCAAAGAAGCAGGTATCACTAGGAGACGGCGCAGAAGGAGAAGAGAGTAATTCTAGGACCAGGCCCTGAGGAACGTCTGCATTTGATGGCTGAGTAGATTGGAGAGGCTGCAAAAAAGAACACACCATCACAGAATACAAGAGAATGTATTCAAGAGAATGGTTCAAGAAGGAAGGAGTAGTTGACTGTGTTAAGTGTTGAGAGATTAAGGACTGAAAAATTTCCTTTGGCTTTAGCAATATGGAAGTCACTGGTGACCTCAGCAAAAGCAATTCTGCTGAAGCAGTAGGGGCAACATTTGGATTAGAAAGGACGGAAGCATGAATGGGCAGTGAAAAAGTGGACAAGTGAGCGTAGACAAGTATTCGAGAAATTTGTGGTGAAGGGAAAGATAGAGATTTGTAAGTGGTTGGTGGTAAGGACCATGCAACAGAGGAAGGGTTCTAATTATTTCTTAAGACAGAAGAAGCTTGAGCCCACTTACATGCTGAAGGGGCAGAGCCAACAGAGGGTGAGAGGTTAGCTGTGCCGGAGGAAGGGACAACCGCAAGTACAAGCTCTTAGAAAGCAGGAGGCACTGGGATCCAGACGGTAAGTGGAGAACCGGTCTCCGACAGGAGGCAGGGGGAGAAAATGATTATTCCCAACATGGAAAGGTTTTTAGATTTGATGGTGGCACACTGAGGTAGTTCTCATCTTTTGAGAGTGAGGGGGCTATAGAAGGATGTGCTGAGAAACTACAAGGGGCTAGACTCTAAATACTCTGTCAGCTTTGAGGTTGTAAGAGTCTATGAACAGCTACAATTGAAACGGGAGGTGCCTCAGGTATTAAAGAGGAAGAGAAGTACTGAGAAAAGCTCACATATTTTCGATGGTCAATGGAACACTTGGAAAGCAGGTCACTGGGGGAGGAGGAGGGGAAAGCTCTATGAAGACTTGATACAATTCTTTTAACCAAAGGGACGCAAATTATAGGACCTGCAGATGCAAATACAGAGTACAGAGCCTATTACAAACTCATTTTCCTACCTCTCAATCTGAAGACTAAGTACTTTATTTTTTATTTA
Source organism: Mesoplodon densirostris (assembly GCF_025265405.1). Taxonomy (NCBI): domain Eukaryota; kingdom Metazoa; phylum Chordata; class Mammalia; order Artiodactyla; family Ziphiidae; genus Mesoplodon; species Mesoplodon densirostris. The sequence continues at coordinate 120,944,908 of NC_082664.1, forward strand.
CTTTGAATTTTAAATCCCCCCAAACATTAAGGAATTCTGTCATTTTGCTTTTTCAGATTCTTTTATTATTATTATTTTTTTTTTGCGGTACGCAGGCCTCTCACGGTGGGGCCTCTCCCGTTGCGGAGCACAGGCTCCGGACGCGCAGGCTCAGTGACCATGGCTCACGGGCCCAGCCGCTCCGCGGCATGTGGGATCTTCCCAGATCGGGGCACGAACCCGTGTCCCCTGCATCGGCAGGTGGATTCTCAACCACTGCGCCACCAGGGAAGCCCTCAGATTCTTTTAAATAAAGATCTCAAGATGTCTAAAACTAGATGTAAAATCAAGTTCATGGGAAATGCTGAAAAAGAAGCTTATAGAAAAGTTGTAGCATAGAAAAATGTTATCTCTGAGGTTTTAAAGAGAAACAGTTTTCTACAATCAAAGGTAGGTAGGGAAAAGCTGTAAGAGGCAGCAATCAAGAGGCTTATAAAGGGAGCCCCCATTCTCTTGGAAAAATGATGAAGGTAAGCTATAGAAAGCTATTTTATTTGGGCAAAAGAAAGACTAAAAACATCACATCACCTACAGAAAATGACATAAAGCCATTACTAGTAGCAGTTAGATGGTAGCTTGTACTTGCCCTCTATTTTGAAAACAGATTTATTGTTATTAAATACACGCATCCTTGCCTTGGGCAGACCAGGTCTGATGATAATCACACAGATGTGAATTTCTCTTTTCTCTTTATGGAGCAATACCTCCATCTTACGATCCTTTAGGGTATTGCAGTTGTTGTTCTATTACCCATACTGTGTTTTGCTATTAGGGGTAACTCAAGAATCTCCTTTTTTATGGCATCTGTCTTGCTGGCCAGAGATAGGAGTAGAATATGACCTAGGGTCAAGGATTCTCTCAGGTTCAGGAGTGCAGGCTGTTATCAAGCACCATATTATGGAATCACCTTGCTATCTCCTCTAGACAATGAGCCGCAAGCCTCAAAATCCCAGAGGAGTTCAGAGCTAGCAGCCACCTGACCTCTCTGCTAATGTGATATGCTGATTATAAGTAATCCTTTCTTGTTCATTTAATCAATACATCTCTCCACCGCATTCCCCCCACCCCACCTCCTGCAGTCCCAACCTCAACTTCTACACTTGGTAGCACTTCTTTAAAAATACTCTTAAGCTTAGATTTAGAGTCTATGGTCTATGGTCTCCGTCCATCTCGGCTGACATTTGTGCCATGAAATTCCACAAACTCCTGTGCATCTGGTTCACTGTGTGCACAGAGACAGTCTTCCAAAGGGGCCCCCAACAAGGCTGGACATTGTCCACTTTCCTCTCCAGATCGATTGTCTACTTGGCTCTGTGACTTGAGAGGCTGAGTTAAATGAACTATATCTACATGGTAACTCTGTCCCTGGCTTCCAGTTGGTTTGGCAGGTAGAATGCACAGGCAAGACACTGGAAGGTAGGAGGTATTTTCTCTCCGGCCCCCTCACTGTTGGGCTAGAGGTTGGCAGTAGTTACAGTCCTACCACCCCACATGGTTCCTGTCGCAAGCCCTCTCCTGCTGCTTCAGATCCCTGAAAACAGCTCTCTCTTCATCAGAAAAACCCCTCGCCCTTTTAAGGGTGACAGTGGCCTATCACTGCTGCTGGCCCTTGAACACTGCTGCCTAACGCTAACCCCACCTAGGACGTTGTAAATGGTCCCTTCATTAAAGCCTCCTTCACTCCCTTTCAGTGTGCCACCTCTTTCCTGCCAGGACCCTGAATGACACACACTTAATAAGAGGAACCGTTCTGCATTTCCTTTAAAAATATTTAAAACATCGCTTTTCACGTATTTTATGTTTTAACTCTGTGTACAACTCCAGATACAGAAGTCACCTAGAAGCAAAAGAATACATACAAAAAAATGTATGGGCTACAACTGGGGCTCCTTACTTTTTCTGGTGAGAAGTGGTACGCCTGGTGCAAAAGACAGCGATGATCACGACCACCACGATGGTGATGACGCCAACGGAAACGATGATGACCAGCAGCATGTTACTGTCTAGAGGAGAGGTGGGGCTTCCATGAGGGCTGTTACTGCCTGGAAAGGGAAAACCGTACGCTTGCTAGTGTTAGAGAATTCTAGCATAAAATCAGGCTACAGAACCGTCATGTGAGTATAGATACTTCTGTGAGCTTCTTGATAACAGCCATCACCGTGCCTTGTATAAAAGTGCCTCATGAACATGGCCATCTCCACTAGATTATGACATCTAGAGAGCGGAGTTTCTGCCCTATGCACAGTACCTTGCACAAAGCTGGTGTTCAATAAAAGTTTCTCAAGTTATACTGAACACTATGCTTGGACAAATAAGGGGGTCTGTCTCCTGGTGTCTTATGTAAATTCATTTTATAAAGCATCTTTTGTGAATCATTTTAGTTTTCTGACTTGGAAAGCTATTTAAAAAATGTACATTCATAGAAAACAAAAGGTTTTCTCCAACATATAGATGTCTGCCATCACAAAAAAATTACTTGAAAAATAACGTCTCTCTTTTTATAAATACACAGTCTATGCAGAGTTAATTTTCTTATTCAGCTTCAGGAAAAAGTCTGTACATATGCATTAATTTGACAAATATTTATTGAGTGGTTACTATGAGCCAGGCATTGTTCTAGGTACTAAGGATGCAACAGTGAACAACAAAGATAGGTAGGGGGGCAGACAATAAACAAATAAGAAATTATTAGTTTGTAATAAGTGCTATGAAAAAATAAAATGAAGGTATATGATACAGAGTGACTGGGTGGCTATTTTAGATTGAATGGATGGGAAAAGCTTCTCTGAGGAGATGGCATTTGGGCTGAGATTTGAATGACATGAATGATCCCACCATACAAAGACCTGGAGGAAGAACATTCCATAGAGAGGGAATAGCTAGTGGAAGGATCCTATGGCAGGAATGAGCTTGGCATGTTCAAGGAAGAGAAAGGCAGCCAGTATTGCTGAAGCAAAGAGAGATATGCAAAGTTAGAGAGAAGGAAGTGAGCAGAAAAAAGATGAAGGTGAGGCTGGAGAGGTGTGCAGAGGCCACATCATTTAGGACCTTGAAGAAACAGATTTTCTTCTTCTTCTTCCTATTATTGTTCCCTCATTGCTCACAGGATGAGGCTCAGCTTTTTATCAAGGCCTTTTGTAGTCTTGCTCTTCCATTTTCTGAAACATAGTTCTTTGCTTCCCACCTCGTTATAAAAGTTATGCATGTTCATATTATAAAATATGGGAAATCCCTCTACACAGATCTAACCACTATAGATATATGGTTACTCTCTCTAGTTACTTCTAGTTACTCTCTCTTATTGCCTTAACAATCAAAGCTGTACAATAATAGGATGAGCTGTTTTGCTTAACTATTGCTAGTGACTAAATATTTAGTCACTAGAAGAAGTACTTAAGAAGAGTCATCCTACCCGTCTGGGATGTTGTGGAAGAAATTCCTACCATGAAGGTATGGCCTAGGAACCTGTGTTCTTAGAAAAGCTCCTAAAGTGATTCTCATACACAGCCTGGCTTATAAACTTATGATCTAATCCAAACTATATTTATTGTGGGAATCCCTTCCATAACACTGGATTAGCGGACCTTTCACTTTTGATTCTATGATTTTATAGGCTACTAAGCACAGTCCTAAATGTGGGATAATTTTGACAGCTTAAGAGCTTATTCTTCTACATTTGCTTTAATCACTTTTATCCTTCATTTCTGGGAAAAAAGTCAGCAGACAGACAACTTGAATTGTACACACTGACCTTCAATAAAATAACATTTTTATATTTGGGAAAGACTATGGAACTGGGAGCCAATACAATTAGGCCATACTAGGGCTTTACATAAAACTTTTATTAACAGCAGTGCTGAGTTACTGGGTGGGGCAGTGGTGGGGCAGGCACTGCAATCAGAGGCTGGGGAGCTGGGGTGTGGGAGGCAAGCAGAGGTGGTGGTGGCAGTTCTTTCCTGCATTCAACAGAGACAAATTCTCATTTAATTGCAGCTGACCTCTAACTTCTGAGCTGGCCAAAAGCTCCCTTTTAAAATAGAGTAAGAATGAGCTGCCAATGGGAGCATCATCCTCCCTACCAGGGACATTAAGGCTCACCTGGACTATTGCAACAGCTTCCAAACCACTCTTTTCTGACTTCATACTCGTGACACCCAACTCATTCTCCGCTGTCATCAGGGTAATAATAGTAGATACTCAATAAATGGAAGTCATAGTTTACCAGTAGTATCAGACATCTTACATATGTTACTTACATGAGGAAGCTCACATTTCTTAGCATCAGCGCTTGAGCTTTTGACAGGCTGGTTCTAACCTACCTTCTCTAACACGAGACTCTCTATCCTGTCTCTAGGCAGTGTGATCCCTGGAGAAAGCAGGTATTTTAAATTTTTTTTTAACATCTTTATTGGAGTGTACTTGCTTTACAGTGTTGTGTTAGTTTCTGCTATGTAACAAAGTGAATCAGCTATACATATACATATATCCCCATATCCCTTCCCTCTTGCGTCTCCCTCCCACGCTTCCTATCCCACCCCTCTAGGTGGTCACAAAGCACCGAGCTGATCTCCCTGTGCTATGCAGCTGCTTCCCATTAACTAGCTATTTTACATTTGATAGTGTATATATGTCAATGCTACTCCCTCACTTTGTCCCAGCTTATCCATCCCCCTCCCCGTGTCCTCAAGTCCATACTCTACGTCTGCGTCTTTATTCCTGTCCTGCCCTTAGGTTTGTTAGAACCATTTTTTTAAAGATTCCATATATATATATATGTGTTAGCACACGGTATTTGCTTTTCTCTTTCTGACTTACTTCACTCTGTATGACAGACTCTAGGTCCATCCACCTCACTACAAATAACTCAGTTTAGTTCCTTTTTATGGCTGAGTAATATTCCATTGCACATATGCGCCACACCCTCTCTATCCATTCACCTGTCAACAGACACCTAGGTTGCCTCCATGTCCAAGCAGGCTGTTTTAAACTGCCGTGCCTCCACACGAGCTTTTATTGCATCCTAGGAGTTCAACCCCCTCCTCAACATTTAGCAATCTTCTCTGTGCCTTTTAAAATCTGGGTCAGAGATCATCTCTTCTACAAAGCTTTCTCTTTTCTCTATCAGGTAGTTTGCTACTCAATCCTCCTGCTCCTACAGCCTGTTACATAGAACCTGAACCTTTAGAAATATGTGTGAATAAATGAATGAATGCATAAATGAAAGATAGGACAAAGAAATAACTGCTTTTCTCACAGTCTTGAATATTATACTGTGGACAGCACATAAATGTAACATATGCATCCCAGGAGGAGAAACTCATAAAGTTCTAGAAATCAGAGCCTAAAAATTTCTTGAAGTAGGCAAATTTGTCTGGCTCTCCTAAGAACTGGCTGATTTCACAGAAGTCTGGGCAATATCACTTTTTATTTAAATAGATACTGGAGACTGAGATAATTTTATTTCCACAATTAGATCAGGAGTTTCCAGAGGACTAGAAACTCTTTTCCTTTCTCTTCCATATGTTTCTTTTTTTTTTTTATTGGAGTAAAATTACTCTACAAGTGAGGAGACAGTAAGGGTCATTTCTAGTAACTACTTTTGTGGACATTTTGCCATCCTGGATTCCCACATCTGGTATAGAACCCCATGGCTTTCAGGCTGTGTGTGACAGTGGAAAAGGCACAATCTGAAGTCAGAAGACCTGGGTTTTGGTTCTAGGAGTTCCAGAATATGTGGGTGGATCCAGGCACAATACCCCTCTGCTGAGTCTCTTAATGTATGAAATGGGAAAAATGATACTTGTTCTCCCTGCCTCCCCACAGTGTTATGAGGATCAAATGTGATTTCATGTGTGAAAGTAACTTACAAATGGAGACGTTCAGTAGAGAAGTAGGTGTCATCATTTAAGTAATTAGAAGGCATCAGCTCTTAGGATGGCTTGGAGACTGGTAATAATTTTTTAGAATTCCCAAACTAAAAACACTGCAGTAAGTAGTGTGGGGAGAAATTAATGATTCCAAAGCACTTCTCTGCCTTGTTCTAGATGATAGCTAATCCCACTAAAGGGTTTATTTTTGAAAGCAAGATTCTAATTATTTTCTAGAGGCAGTGGGCAAAAGGAAGACTTGTTTGTTTAGAATTATTTTAAGCTGGATATGTGGGGAAACAATTTTATTTCTGGATCCTATAATGAATGAGTTTATAGTAATTCAGCAAACATTTGCCAGAAAATGCCTAAAGCCAGCTCTATTAAATAAAAAGAAATTAGTAACATGCCACAATCCACCACACAGGAGCTACAAAAAACATTTCAAGATTTCAAGCAGAACAGCATCATGCCCATAGGAGGCCAAAAAAGCCACAGGAAGGGCTTTACCGCTCATCGGAGGTTTGTAGTCGGATCCTAGGTCTGGCAGACGGCTTCCTTTCCCTGCAGACCCTGAGGCTGAAGAAGAAGAACTCATGTCAATAACAACCCAGTCCATTGGTGTGACAAGTCTACTTCATAGCTAGTGAATGTTTTCTACAAAAAAAAAAAAATTTCAGTGTACTCTGTCCATGAGAAAAGGAAGTAGCACGCACACAACAGGGGAAAATATAGCCTATTTGTGCAAAACAAACTAAGGTATAGCTTTCTATGCAATGAGGCATCTGAAAGGCTGACACCCTTGTTCCATGGCTGTATCTAGGGTGTAACAAAGCTGCCCCTTGCTGTTAAGGTTTCTCTAGCCCAGGAAACATTTGCTGAAATACTACCCAGAGCACTTATGGCTAAAGTAGCTTCTCGTGGAAAAGGGACTAAGGGGACCAGTTAGGTTAACTTCTGCATTAAAGAAATGGACTCTTCCAAGGGACCAGCTATGTTGATCTGGCCTAGTGGGTGTCAGTAGTGTTTGGATTCTTTTCTCAAAATATAAAGCTGCCTTTCCAAATATAAAGTTACCCTAATGGGAGCAGGAAGGCAACTGGACGTTCAAACTGGGTTCTCAGTTCTTGCTCAGTCAACCTAAATATCCAAAGATAAAAAAATCAAAGTCTTCCCTCTAGTTGCTCACAAAGGACATTGTCTCCTAATCCATCATCATGGAACATAACAAGTGAGGCTGCTGACCTTGGGCTTGGGACCACCTCATAAGCAGATCTCAGAAAACACAAAGATCAGTTTTTTAGAAATTTATACTCTTGGTCTTGAATTTTATTCTTCACATTTATAGAAAAAGCTGCCTTGTAAGGCAAATATAAGGAGTCCGTCCCCAGTAAAGCAAAGGTATTCCTCAATCCAAAGTCTGGGGCCAGAAGGCAGTCTCATACTTCTTTCGAAGAAGTTTGCAAGAACTGCAAAGTAGAGCTGTTCCACATAGTTAATACAGCACAGTGCGTAACTGACTGCCTGCACCGCAACACTGGCTCCATCATGCACTAACTGTTTGACTTTTGGCAAGTTATTTAGCTATTATTTTTGGGTCTTAGTTCCCTCATTGTAGAACAGTGATAATAATGGTACCTACTTCATGAAATCGTTGTGAGGATTAAATGGAAATTTAATCCTATAAAGTATTTTGAATACTGCCTGACACACAGTAAATGTTCAATAAATATTAATTACTAAATAAATCTTTAGGGAAGAATATTATCTTATCCTTTGCAGAGGTAAAGAGCATGAAGCTTCAGAAAACACTTATAAATGAGAGTTATTTCTACAAAATAAAGCTTGACTGGAAATGCATAAACCAGATGTGTTGCTGTAAAACATTACAGCTAATATCAAGTACTGCTATAAATGATCAGACTTGGAGGAAATGGAAGAAATTAAAATCTGAAGGTTTCTGTATGAGTTCATTTAATGAATAAATCTAGAAATGAAAACAGTATTTTCTATGTTTCCAGAAGCTCAAAACCCCCAAATAAGGTCTTAGGTATCCAAAAGGGTATATTCTGGAATTTAACTCAGTCCTTGACCCTTTCCCATTGTCCATACTCATTACTTTATCCCTTTACTTCTGACGCCATCATTCCTCCCAAATGGCACACACCATATTTCAAGATTCCAGTTTTTCTTTTCACTGTGATAAGCTGGCAGAGATGAAACAGCCCTTGTGAGGCTCTTCATATTTAAGTGTACTTATTTGTCAGGTAGCCCACATTTAAGCCAAACTATCCAGAGTAACATATTATGTAAATAATTGCCAATGAACACACTTTGCCAAGAAACCGAGTGGCTTAATTCCTATATTTCTTAACATTTTTCCTTTATATTTAACCTATGAACAAGAAATTCCAGGGATTAGCCAAACACCAAAAATAAATATGGGCAAAGAATTTTAAATACCAAAGGTGCGGTGTAGCTGAGAATTGCACCCTGGCTTATGGGGTGAAGTGAGGGAAGAACAGTGAGCACATTTATATTCTGTGCATATTCAGTCTAGTTACTTTTCTAGTCTCAGGCTTAAGTCAAAGGTTCTACCATGATTAGGGTGCCTTACACACAGACACACACACACACAGACACAGAGATATGTTTGCAGTTTCTCTAACATACAACAAAAGGCTCATTGAATGCAAACACATTTCTAAAGCACTAAAACTTGAAACTTCAAATTTTGAATCTTCCTTGCCATTAACCAAGATCCAAAGACTCGGTATTTCTAGTAACTACTCCTAAAGAATCAAAGCAACCATCAGATTTACTTCTACTGCTCTTAGTATAGAAAACGGATACCAACTTTAGCTGACTTCCCAGAGATGAAAATCACAAAGTATAGTTACCTCTCCACCATAGCAATTGCAGTGAAGAGACTACACTGACAATTTCAAGAATGGTGACACTGAGGCCCAAGCTTCCTAAGCTTCCACTGTAAACTGTCTCTATCCTCTTTTAAAATAAGCAGATATGGGCCTCCCTGGTGGCGCAAGTGGTTGAGAGTCCGCCTGCCGATGCAGGGGATACGGGTTCGTGCCCCGGTCTGGGAGGATCCCATATGCCGCGGAGCGGCTGGGCCCGTGAGCCATGGCCGCTGAGCCTGCGCGTCCGGAGCCTGCGCGTCTGGAGCCTGTGCTCCGCAACGGGGGAGGCCACAACAGTGAGAGGCCCGCATACCGCAAAAAAAAAAAAAAAAAAAAAAAAAAATAAGCAGATATATTTAAGAAAAGAAAAGGAAAAACAGCTCTGAATTAAGCTTACAACAAGAGGATAGAGACCACTAATTTTGTCACAGATAATCACACAATTCAGTAGGGTACACTTGTAGATTTTCTGTTGGGGGGAGGAAAAGAGGGTATTCACTGAATTTGATTCAATTTTTCACTTAGAGATGTTAATAAAATTCTAGATGCTACAAATATGACAAATTGGTATGCTTGTTCTCATCATGGCCCAAATCCCTATCTGTGTTACAGAATTTCAGTATCTTAGAGCAAATGATAATCTGGCCCACATATAAGGCCAATCTCCTACAGGAGAAGTTCGACTCAGTTTTTTTCCTGCCAGTCTATTTAGCTTCTAAGTATCAATAGATTCCCCAGCTTTTCAGATACTCCAAGTGCCACAAACATGGACTCAACTCTACTGTGGCCAATAAATATTTGATTTTTAACACATGGTACTGGTACTGACTTTCAGGAAAAAAAACCCCAAAAAACCCGAAAAGCTAATAATAGGTCACAAAAGAGAGGAAAGGAAAGAGAGGCCATCTACTCATTTACCTTGATCATTAGCCATTTTATCAGAGGAGTCCGCTAACAGGCCAAGCACAGGGGAAGAAAAAAACAAGAGCAAGGATCACAAGCTTTGAAGATGGGACAGGCAGAATTTTTAAAGGAAAAAATAAAAACCCACAAACTTCCGAACACGTTGAGTCTTGTTTTTCATACTAACAGAAAAGAAATCCATGTATGGTTTCCATACTTCCAGACTCAGTTCCTGACTTTTAGTCCTAAGCTTACTTGGTTCAATATTTTACCTTCACGTTCTTACCTAGAGTTTTCTCTAAAGGGCCCCTTTTAGTCTCTTTCTCTCTACAAAGGTCCATGAATAAGCCTTTCAGGTTAAGAGCCTGCATGTGTTGAAAGAGAATCATCCATCACAATAAACATGCTACTTCGCTGTATGGGAACCAAGAGAATCCCATCTGATCTGACTGGTAAGGACTTTTAGATCACTGTGATTCATCTGCCTCAAACAGCCCGAAGTCAAGAGTTCCCCTGTAAATTATATGTTTAGGTCAGTAACCTAGGGAACATTGATTTGGTAGTCAGTGGGTGGGATCATTTTGAGATAAATGCTCACACTGTGGCTCATAAGCGCATCATCAGGACTTCCTGTATCATCCACAGTCTCTACATGCTACAGTGACATGTGCACGCATAGCCCCACTCAAGAGACACACAATGAAACACTCTGTTTGGGAGGCTTTACCTTTGGGTGTTCTGAACTGGACAGCTTCAGACATGGGCCCCATGCCCTTTGAGTTCCGAGCTTGGATTTTGAAGTAGTATGGTGTGTCAAGTGTTAATTCTTGTATCTGGTGAGTCAGCCTGTTTCCCACAACAGGCTCAATAACCCAGTCATGTATCTCTGCATTCACGTCCGTACTGTAATATATGATGTAACCTATCCAAAGGAATTAATGGGAAAAGAAATCTTATTCCTGCTTTTTCTTTTGCAATCAGTTAAGTCAATAAAGATATATGTTACAGCATATACAAATAGAGAACTAGTTACAGATTAAATTAGCAATGGTAAAATGCATTTTAAATGCTACACTAAACATAATATAGAGAAAACCACAATTTCAACAGTGCCAGACTGTAAGTTACCATCTATATCTGCAGCTGAAGTAATAAAAGTAAAGATAAAAATATAGGGTTAAATATTCTCATAAGCTAGGAAATTATATAAGGAAAATAACCTAATCATCATTCCAACATCCTATACTTCAAGGGTCTACAATTAACTCAATGCAGTTTTGAAAACTAGTAACTAGTAACGGCCTGACAATGCTATATATATATATTTCTTAATTAATTTATTTAATTTATTTATTTTTGGCTGCATTGGGTCTTCGTTGCTGCATGTGGGCTTTCTCTACTTGTGGCAAGCAGAGGCTACTCTTTGTTGTGGTGTGTGGGCTTCTCATTGTGGTGGCTTCTCTTGTTGCGGAGCACGGGCTCTAGGCGCGTGGGCTTCAGTAGTTGTGGCTCACAGGCTCAGTAATTGTGGCTCACGGCTCTAGAGCACAGGCTCAGTAGTTGTGGAGCACGGGCTTAGCTGCTCTGCGGCATGTGGGATCTTCCTGGAGCAGGGCTTGAACCTGTGTCCCCTGCATTGGCAGGTGGATTCTTAACCACTGCGCCACCAGGGAAGCCCAACAATGCTGTTTTAACTCTCACCAATGTGATTTCCCAGGAGAAAAACTCCTAGGAGATGCGCAGCCACCTCTGCTAAATTCTCCCAAACTTGGGGTGAAGTCACAGTGAAACGTCACCTGATACATCCACCAGAGGGCACTCAATCTCCATGGCTGAGGCAGGAAGAACCACAACCACAAGCCTACCTGACCTACACAGTGCAAAAATGCACTGCATCATTACTGGTTTTAAAGACAAAACAAAATGTAATCCATGTCAAGTCATGCTTAATTCCTTTATGGAAGAGGCACATTCTAAAACCTAAATTAAAAATTTCATAAAGACTTGGGATTTATGGAAAGGGATTCCTATTGAAAGCCAAGGCAGGACAATGCTAAGAAAGGCCTTCAGTTTCCTTAGGCTGCCTTATTCATACAAAGAAACTTCAGGAGGCATACATCTACCTGGAGCAGAGGCAGGTTTTCCTCCCTGATAAGGCCAAGGAAGGCATAGTGCCCTCTACTCTGAAAAAATTCAAGGTCCCTTCAAAGGCCTAAGCCAACTCGGCCTTTTAACTCTAGTTGTAAGAGCACAGGAAGCTGAAGTAGCAGCTCTGGGTGAAAAAAGAAACTAAAAGCCTAATGGCTTTTTTTGGCTTCTGGGTAAAAGAACTGAGTTTATATTTATTGGGTATTATCCTGTAGAATTAGGCAGGGTCTTTAATCTCAAAGCTGGTCATCTAGTCAAGAGATAGAGAAGAACAGCTTTCCTGAGGAAAATAAGTATGTCCATTAGTTCCACTATAACCAAAGGCTGTCTAGTGCAACCCATGACCTTCAGGCTTTCATGCAACATGGGTCAGAACAACCAGCTAGTGAATCATTTTTATGTCACTAAACAGCACGTCCTTGCTCCACCTTCCAGGACCATCATGACTCACACCTCATAAAATGGCCAAGGCAGGGCTTCCCTGGTGGCGCAGTGGTTGAGAGTCCGCCTGCCGATGCAGGGGACATGGGTTCGTGCCCCGGTCCGGGAAGATCCCACATGCCGTGGAGCGGCTGGGCCCGTGAGCCATGGCCGCTGGGCCTGCGCGTCCGGAGCCTGTGCTCCGCAACGGGAGAGGCCACAACAGTGAGAGGCCCACGTACAGCAAAAAAAAAAAAAAAAAAAAAAAAGGCCAAGGCAGCTTTAAGACCCCCACTTCTCCTAACAAGGAGGCACTCTCCTGGAATGCTTCTGCCAGGCAGGAACAGGGAACAGTCACACACTCAAAGGCATCTTAGGCCTCTTACCTGTAATTTTGCCATTGGCTTCAGAGGGAGGCTGCCAATTTACAATTATGGTCCTAGGTTTTCCCTCTTTACTCACAACTGTCACATCCTTGGGTGGAGAAGTAGGAACTACAAAATAATAATACTTTCAATAACTCCCATCCATTTCAATTTAATTCACCCTTTCCTCAACCCTTTCCATTTAGAAGGCACAATGAAGGGCAGAGGCAAAAAAGATAAAGCCTCCTGGCTTCAAAGAATTCACTGTCTATCTATAAATAGCTCCAATGAAAAGAAGAATATGCAAAGTACCAAAGAGGAAATACCGCACCATGAGGATACAGAATAGGCACCCAGATGGGGAGGTCAGGGATATGCCTGCTAGTTAGGGAAATCAAAAGGCATTTGTAGTCCCTGCTTGATAGATCAGGAGACTGAAAATGAGAAATGTTATATAATGTGCCCAAGATGACATTTTCCCCCCAATTTGGATTGCTTTGTTAGAATAGTTTTAAGTATAAAGTAACTTTCTCTCTACCTCTCTATAGTAGGTAAACCAAATAGAGTGTTTGAAAACCACCATTCCCCCAAAGAATAAATGATTTACAAATTGATGGGGTTTTTTTTATGTTAAATTTACGCTGAAAAGATACTGTCAACTATTGAAGGTTATTGCTCTGAAATGTAAAGCTGTTTATGGAACAGAGAAAACAAAAAAATAAAAATGACAGTGCATCTGTATTTCCATGTTATGGCTGAAAACTTTTAATGTACTAGTTGGAAAATAAGCAAAGTAAGTATATCCTTAAATTTACTCTTCTCTTCCTAAAATACTGGAATTCTCCTAGTATAAAACGAAGCGAGCCCAGTGAAATGCAAACTCCTGATGGAGTATCATTTATTACCTAATGGGCTGGAATGAAAGCACGAAGATATTCTTAAAACTGGCAAAGAAAGCAAACTCAAGGTCTATTTAAGCTTTTGTGCATTACATTTCTTTCTCTCCAAATCTATCCCCTTTTCTCTGCAGGAAATTCAACCAACTGTGAAGATAAAAAGACATTAGGGCCAAACCCAGTCTACGGAGACTTCATAGCTCCATTTTTTTCATTATTCATTTAAAAGAGAGAAAGAAATAGGAGGGTGGAATAGACAGAGCTTCCCAAGGGTTACACACCTCGCCATGCTAGGGAAGTACAAGGGGCAGAAGGGTAGGTCTACCAGTGAGCAAAAAGCAAGCAAAATCTTAAAACTGGATGGCTTGCTTTCCCCTTGGTTTACGTAGCTGTCTTGTTTCTTTCATGTTTACTTACAGAGAAAAACCCTAAGAATACTCCAGTGGGATATTTTATAAGACACTAACCAGTTTGCAAGAAAGCTCCTAGGGCAGGCTTGGGAGGTTCTGGTAAAGGGCTGAGGCTCTAGCAAGCACAGCATTGGTGAAAGGCAGGCCACTTCATCTTTTCTATCTCAATTTCCCAGTAAGGCAAGGTTAATAACCGTAATTCCTTACATCTACACAGTGCTTTACAATTTACCATGTACTTTGTTTATAGGGTACTTTATTTTACCCTATAAAGTAGGAAAGGCAGAGATCACCTCTCTTTTATAGGTGGAAGAGACAGATTCAGAGAGGCTGGATGACTTGCTTATGATCACAGTCAATACATGATTGACCTTGGAGTTGAACTCAAGTCTCATGACTCCTAAAATCTAGTACACTTTGCATTATATTGTCCTGCTATTTGCTAATGTTCTTGTACAACGATGAAAAAACATAATTCATCAGCTGAAAAAGCAAACACTGAACTCCAGCTGTAGCTGCTCACTGTGTTCTGTAAATATGTCAATTCATGCACTCAATTCTTTCCTTGGGTAGTAAAAACAGGTGATGAGATGTCTTATGACTTGAGATATGGCACAACATTAGCACGGACTTTCACTGGCTTTCACATCTTGCAAAGAGAAGAAAATGCCATGTGACAAAGTTCTGACAACACATACCTAATTCAAAAGTGGTCCCATGTGCTGTCATACTCCATGTGCTTGATCTTCGACCTTTGGTCACCATCACAGAGAATTCATAGAGTGTATTTGGTTTTAAACCAGTCACCAAATAACTCAAAGTCGTTGCATTAGCATTCTGGAAATATATGAATCAAGAGCTTCAGAGTCAGAAAATATCAAGAATTAGGTTTTCAACCAGAACAAATGTGCCAGTACCTTATACTTGGTGTTTGCTGGGATGTTGGTTTTCCATCGGACTGTGTAGTATCGGGAGTCTGTAATCTTCTGGTGTTTGGGCAGTGAGTTGTCTGCCCATGTAATCCTTATGGTGTCATGACTCAGAATGGAAGCCTGAACTCCCACTGGTGGCATCATGGGAGTAGGATCTGGCACTGGAGTGTATGGAGCATTAATAACAAATAAATCAACTTCAGAAGTGTCTGGGTAAAAAGTAATTAAAAAATGGAAGTGCCATTTTAACATAAACAAAAATAAAAGAAAAGGGAAATGCAGGGTAATATAATGGAATGAAAGGTGAGAAATGGAGAAAGAGAAAGAGAATCCAGAGTTAACAGATAACCACCATTCATTTAAAAGAATATTTCCACTTGTGTTCTTTCAGGAAAAAATTGCAGGAAAGCATCTAGAGAAACAGTAATTAACTATTTTCTTCTCCTGTATTCTGTATGTATATTGAATAGGTATATAAAATTTGGTAATCCAGTGATTATATTAATGTATTCAAACTTGAATTTTCTTTTTCCTAAAAAATTTCCTTTAAATTACTTGAAAATTCTACCTCCTGTCCAAAAAGGATCATTAAAAGATGAAAACTGCTTTTATCATCAAGGGTATTCTTTCTAAACAAATAACACAAAGCTCATGACCTGTTTTAATATTTCAGTGACTATGGTTGAATTTTTGGGACATGGCTTATCAGTGGGTATCACTGGACATGTAGGGGTCCCTACTCTAAAACATGAGTCCTGAATATCAGCCAACAGCAACTTAGCCTGGCCTTGGTATTGGACGTATCTGATACCCATGCAGGGTCCAGTTCAGATCTGCTGATGTCCTGGGTCTAAAAGAAGTGCAGCAATATGGCTCACATGCAAATAAAGCAAAGGGAACTCAAGGGCATTACTCTTCGTAGAGGAAAGGTAAGCTGACGCCACGCAGGAATATTTCCACACTTTCTCCAGTAGACTTAGAACAACCCACTGATGAATCCCAATCAGTTATGGGAAATGCCATAGTTATTAAGGGTCTAAGTGACACAGCCTTTATGAACTCTAGAAATCAGAGCACTTATTTGATAGAAAGGAAAGTCTATACTCATGTGCTGTCCTGCACCATATGCAACAGACACATTCTCTAAGCATCATTGTCAAAACAAAGGCCAGAATGAGCACAAAGGCACCATGAGCCCACGGCAATACAGCAGCATCCATCTGGGCTTTCCCAACTCTTGGCCAGTTTTCTAAGTATATACACACTGATTTATTTTAAGTGAAGGTTTTAAAGTGGGTTTCCCACATAGTTATGGTGACTAGTCTTTTCTATAACCTAAAATCTGAAATGGCATGGGCCTTGTTTATGAATAATTGCCAAGCTAAAGAAATAGTCTCCATTTGTGTATTTCCTACACAATGAATACTAAAAATAACACAGGAACAGCATACGTTGTAATCAAGGGCTTTGTTCAAAGATCAGGACACATACCAGTTAGTTACAGAAAATGCACCTTCAGGTGCAAACATCGCCAAGACTTCTTTGAGAACTTTTTTCTTAATTGTAACAATTCTTGGAAAAGATAACTAGGTTACATGACTTATGAACATTTCCCCTTGTATATTTCTAGCCATGTTATATTTTTAAGTCACATAAAAGAAAATAATTCCGCATTTTTTTTATTATAGACTGATTTAAGAAAGTAGCAAACCGCTTAAATATTCTTTTTCATCTTACTTTTTTTCCTTTCTGAAATACCAAAGCTATTTTTAAGAGAACTTATAAACTGTAAGCACACAGGAGCAGAAGACAGGACAGAACTATCAAATATGTAGCAATGGTGCTGGTGTTTTTAAGTAAAAGCATAAAAAAAGAGGACAGAGATTATCTTTTTAAAACAAATAATGCCAAATCCATACTATTAAGCAAAGTATCCAGAATACATAGCAGGCAATACAGATTCACAATTTTGAGAATCAAATAGAAAAGAGCATTTCTGAAAGTGATAAATTCTTTGGTTTTCAGTACCCTTTAGAAAACTTTGCAATTCTAATATATTCACTTCAATGAACTTTCTCATTCAAATCTAAATCACGTTTTACATAATCTACAGAAATTTTACATTATTCTTTTAAAGATATTTTAAATAGATTAAATTACAAAGAAAAATAATAAATATTTGGTCTCTTTTGTAATAAATGTACAGTTGATCAAATGGATAGTACATATGACTTCATACTTTCTATAAATAAAGGGTATAAGAAACACATAGAAAAATACCTTCCCAACTAACTCAGGTGACTAATAAAAAAAATGTTGGATTCATCAATCATATACATTTATTCTATCAGTAACCTATATATTCCCTCAGAGATATGGAGATCCTTTCATTTTTTTTCTCATTTTAGTTATAACTCACATGACCAAAAGATGAAAAATCGTTTTTAATTCTCTCACGACTATGCTTTCTAGATCCCAACATATTAAAAACATGTGTTACACATTTACATAGATTTGTTTACATGACAGGACTGTTAACATTTTCTAAAAAGCAAAACAGGGATTCATAGAACTTTCCATGTTTAAAGCCCATTTATCTTCCTATTTGAATCCTGTACCCTAAATTGCCATATACTTTTCCTTTCACTGATACATATGGGGCAGGCCTCATGCCAACATTCTACTTAAGCTGCTGGAAAAAATGCTGAAGACCAGAGATAGACAGGGTACCTTACCTGTGTGAGGTCTGGTCACAGCACTCTCATAGAGGGGGATACCTTCACCCACATTGTTAAACGCTTTCAGGGTAATCACATAGTGAGAGCTGGGATCTGAAGGAAAGAAACAAGTGGAAACACTTAAAAAAATTCTCACTACAGAATTAAAAAAATCACGGGTGATGATGCATAATCTTAATTGCAAAAAAAGCCAGGAAAGATTTTTAAATTTTTTATGTGGGATTATTCTGGGGGTGGGGAGGTATGGAGATGGCAGCATACAGAGTATATAGAAAAACTGGCTGGGATAAATTTCCTGGAATCAGTCCCAGGAGTCAGGTTGACTGTTCCTGAATCCTCTCTTGGCTTCAACTAATCAATGGTTTAGTGATGTTATTGTATAGTGAAGAGCTTGGATTAAAATGAATAAATAAGATTTTCATGTGCTGGAAGCCCATAGGTGGAGCTTGGAATTAAACAAACCCCTTCCTTTCCTTCTCAGGAGGACAGCAACTGGAACAGCCAAGCTAGACAAGTAGGAGACAAATTATTAACTCAGTTAACTGCTGAAGATCCTTAACTCTCTGGGGTGCCTCCAAATCCAGGAATGCCAACTTAATCCAGCCTTCATGCAGACTTCTTGGTTGGAAAAGACATGGCCCAGAATTTCAACCAGCTAGGAGGTGATGCTGCAGGAAATGTAAGACTGAAAGAAACACCCTTCCAGGTGATCATATAAAATGCTGCTAGTCAGACTTAGTGAAAAAGAGAGGTATTAAATAGTTGGAATAGTATTCATTCTCCTACTGGCTAAGGGAAATCAGGAAGAGTCTACTTTATCACATTCCTGATCCAGGCAAGGTTTAGTATGGGTACTTCAAAAGTCTAGCTTCAGAAATGAAGACCTGGGCTCCACTGAAGTGTTGCAGGGGGAGAAGCTGACCCATAACACTCACTTCTGGCAAAGTTGGGTTGATTTCCAAAGTGGCCACACCTCAAGTGGCCTGCATTACTTTAAAAGCTGCTTGGTGGTCCATCCTCTAGATACCAGTGAGCAATATATAAAGGCACCTGGTCTTCCAATGTGAGAAAGAATTGACAACAAATGGAATCAACGAGACTTAGTACTTGACTGGCAGGAAAGGGTGCTGATATGGGCAACATGGTGGAAGGTGATGGCATTCACCGAGATTGGGGACAGAGGCAGAGCAACTACGATACACATTTTCCAGACTTGATTCTAGGCCCCCTTCTCTTCCTACTCTTCACTCTCTCCCGATGTGCTTTCATTTATTTCCTTGGTTGGATTAGCACGTATGTGCCATCAAGTGCAAACTAGTCCTGACTTTTCTTCTGAGCACCAGACCTCTATGTTCAACCGTCTATCTGAATTTCCACTTGGATGTCTCAAATCTCTCTCTCTCTCCTTTCTCTGCTCCTTCAGCTGCTCCAGTTTTCCCTAGAGTTCATAAATGGCATGACTATGCAACCTGCTGCTCAAGTCAGAAACTTGGGAGTCATTAAGACCTCTCCCTCCTCCCCTACACAAATGATCAAGCCTTGTTGATTATACCTACTTGCTTCTCACCACTCTGCCTTGCTCCCTGGGCTCCATCTTTATTGGCCATCCCTCAGCTCACTGAGCGCTATGTGCTCTCTTACCACTGGGCTGCAACATGTGCAGCTGTCCCTTATGCTGGGGACACATGCCACCCTTCTTTACTTAGACAATGCCTATTCATCTGAAAGGGCTCTTCCCAGACTGGATTAGCCTCTCTAGTTACATAGCCTGTGGCACCTCATTTCTCTTCCTCAGCACTCTAAACAATTTCAATTATTTAGAAATTGTATTATTTCTAATAATAGAGATCATGTCTGTTTGATTCTTTGTCTCTAGCACAGGGTCTGGGGTATTTGCTGATTGACTGAAAGTTTGCAGGAGAAGATACTAATTTTTTTTTTTTTTTTTGCGGTACGCGGGCCTCTCACTGCTGTGGCCTCTCCCGCTGCAGAGCACAGGCTCCGGACACGCAGGCTCAGCGGCCTGGCTCACAGGCCCAGCCGCTCTGTGGCATGTAGGATCTTCCCGGACCGGGGCACGAACCCGTGCCCCCTGCATTGGCAGGCGGATCTCAACCACTGCACCACCAGGGAAGCCCGATACTAATTTTAATTTTGATTAAATTATGATAGAATATGGGACATATCCCAGTGCAAATACCCATCAAGCAGATGTTTATATATGGATCTGAAGCTCAGGAGAGAGCTCTTATGTGAATAAATGAATTCCTAAAAGTATTTCTCAACTGCTGACTTTTGTTCAATATTATATGCATCTTAGCTCTATCTGTGATGATAAATATAGCAAGCTTATTTTACTTTACGCAAAATTAATTTTTTGCTACTTCTCAATGTACACTCTCTTAACTAATAAAATCTGTTTACTGTTTTCAGCACATACAGTGCTCCTTCTCATCTCTTCTTTTCAACCACTGTTCTGACTCAGTCTTTCAAGTACAGGTCAAGCTTCTTCCCTGACTGCTCTACTGTGCCGAACCACCTTTTCCTTCTCTGAACATACTTCACTTCAACTCATCTCATTGTTTCCTGTGTTTTACATTTCTTCTCCGATTAGACTGAAAGCACCTGAAAGTCAAAGACCATGTACTGCCTGCACTGCAGAGGATTTTCATTTCAGTAGTTTCATAAAGGAAACAGTAGGAGTGGGTCACCACAGAGATATTTTTATCCTATCTTATTCTTTTGCTCTCCTACAATTGCCTTATAAGACTGTTCGTGTGGGGAACACTTCCTAGGTTAACTGTGCTGTTTCTTCTTGAAAGGAAAAAGAGAAAGGCTACTCTGTTTTTGAATAAAGCATTAGATTGCTGCTTATTTTCTACCAGAAAAGATGAAGGTAAGTAATTTGTTGGACACCTAAAATTGTCCTTAGGGAAGATATTTACAAAGAAATGATGTGAACAAAAAAGTTGGTCAGGGAAGATTCTGAATTAAAAGGCAAGTCTTTCAAAGAAAGATCTCAATAATGATATAATCCAATTTGGAAAAGTAATTATATCTACCCAAGTCAATTCATTTTCTATTATAAAATATTAACTATATCTCAAAATTTTGGCTTTGTAATTCAACTTTGAGGCATAATTAGTATGAACTAAAATGTACCCATTTAAATGTACACTTTTAATTTTGACAAATATATACACCTGTGTAATCATGACCACAGTCAAGATAGAGAATATTTCCAACACTCCAAATAATTCCCTTATGCCCCTTGCAGTAAATTTCCACCACCCCAATTTCCAGGCAACCACTCATCTTGCTGTGTCACTATAAATAAGTGCTGTCCCTTCTGTAATTTCATAAAAATATAGTAACACAGTATGTATTCTCTTGTGTTTGGCTTCTTTTGCTCAGCATAATGTTTGTGATTGCGTGTATCCATAGCCTATTGTTGCGTGTATCCATAGCCTATTTCTTCGAATTGCTGAGTAGTATTCTACTGTATGGATATAGTATAACTTACCATTTACTTGTTTACTCCCTTTAGATTATTATAAATAAATATATTATGAACATCTGTGTAGAAGTCTATGTGTAGATATGTGTCTTTATTTCTTTTGGTTAACTATCTATGAGTGGGAATGTTGGGTTGTATGGTCAACGTTTTAAGAAACCTCCAAACTGTTTTCTAAAGTGGTTGTACCATCTGATATTCCCACCAGCAACCGTGAGTTCCAGTTCTGCATCCTTGCTGATATCTGGTATTATCAGTCTATTAAATTTTAGCAATTCTAGAGGTTGTGTAGTGATATTGCATCGTGGCTTTATTTGCATTTCTCTGATGATTAATGAAGCTGAGCATCTTTTCATGTGCTTATTGTCCACTCATATATCATCTTCCTTGGTGTACTGTCCATCCAAATCTTTTGCCTACTTTTTTATTGGATTGTTATCTTCTTATTGAGTTGTTAGAGGTGCTTTTGTTTGCTTGTTTGTTTTTACATCTTCTAGACTGAAATTCGTTGTCAGGTACTTGAATGATGAGTATTTTCTTCTAGTCTCTGGCTCACCTTTTCATCTTATTGGTGTCTTTCCAAGGAGAAGTTTTAAATCTTGAGGAAGCCTGATTTATTAATTTTTTATTTTTAATTTGTGCTTTTTTGCATCCTAAGAGATCCTTGCTACCCCAAAGTCATGAAGATTTTTTTTCTGTTTTCTACTAGAAGTTTTATAGTTTTAACTGTTGTATTTAGATCTGTTTTTGTGTATGGTATGAGATAAGGGTCAATGAAGGTTCTTTTTTCTTTCTCATACAGATATGCAATTATTCCCACACTTTTTGTTGAAAAGACTATCCTCTTCCCACTGAATTATCTCAGTATTTTTGTCAAAAATCAATTGACCATATACGAATGGATCTATTTGTGGATTCTATCCTGTTTCACCTACCTTTTACATAAACACTATCACAATGTCTCAGTTATTGTAGCTTTATAATAAGTCCTGAAATCACGTCGTGTGGGTCTTCTAAACTTTATTCTTCTTTTTCAAAAATGTTTGGCTATTCTAGCTCTTTTGATTTTTCATGTAAATTTTAGAATAAGTTTATCAACGTCTAGAAAAAAGTCTACTGGGATTTTACTTCGGATTGCATTGGAGAGGACTGTCATTGTAATATACTGTTTTCCAATCCATGAACATGATATCTCCATTTATTTAAGTCTTCTTTAATTTCTCTCAGCCATCATTTTCCACTCTTCAGTGCACAGATCTTCTATATATATATATATATATATATATATATATATATTTAAAGTTTATTCCTAAGTACTTCATATTTTTGATGCTATTAAGTGGTATTGTTATTGTTTAAAATTTTTACTGGAGTATAGTTGATTTACAATGTTGTGTTAGTTTCAGGTGTACAGCAAAGTGAATCTGTTATACATATATATCCATTCTTTTTTTGATTCTTTTCCCATATAGGCCATTACAGAGTATTGAGTAGAGTCCCTTTGTGCTGCACAGTAGGTCCTTATTAGTTATCTATTTTATATATAGTAGTGTATATATGTCTATCCCACTCTACCAATTTATCTCTCCTCCCCCTTACCCCCTGGTAACCATAAGTTTATTTTCTACATCTGTAACTCTATTTCTGTTTTGTAGATAAGTTCATTTGTACCCCTTTTTTTTAGATTCCACATATAAGCAATATCATATGATATTTGTCTTTCTCTGTCTGACTTTACTCACTATGACAATCTCTAAGTCCATCCATGTTGCTGCAAATGGCATTACTTTGTTCTTTTTTATGGCTAATATTCCATTGTATATATGTACATCTTTTTTGTCCATTCCTCTGTTGATGGTGGTATTGTTATTTTAATTCCAATTTCCAATTGCTTATTGTTAGTATGTGGAAATACAACTGTTTCTTTATGTTGACTTTGTATCTTGTGACCTTTTAAACCCAGTTATAGCTTTAGTAGACTTTTTAATAGATTCCTCAGGATTTCTACCCCAGTAACAATGAGCATGTATAGTGCTCAGATATTGGTTTCTAAATTTCATTTATAAAAAATCAGGAGCAATAGCTGATTCAAGGGCAAAGGCTAGGAAAATACCAGATAAGCCTGTAACATCTTACTGTGTCAAAAAGAAAGAAAGTGTTCAAAGAAAGATGGGAGATGTCAAACAGAGAAAGAAACTAGTCATAAAGAGACTCCCATTGGCCACTCTTTCACTATGGAAGAGAAGGAAAGCTCTTTCTTATCAAAGAATGCTAATAAATGTAGAAGAAATAATGGAATTAGGAAATCACCACTTGGGAAACACCACAGTAATAACTGTTAACTAAAGATTCTAAAACTAGTGAGTAAAAGTTCAACAAGAAACAAGATATATACAAAGATTCAAGGTACCTCCCCTACAAGGTATTTTTTAATTATGAAGGAAAAAAATAATAATTTTATAGTGGAGAAATGTGGATGATACCATTTTAACCAAGTGGTTAAAATTAACATCACTAGCATTAGACTCTCATGTGCCTCCTGATATGATGTACTGACAAGAACACATGCATCTATGTCACTCCTTCCAAAAATGCATAAGCTGAATGTAATGAGGAAATATTACAGAAGTCTAAACTGAGGAACATTCTATAAAATATAAATGGTCTCTATGTATTTTTCAAAAATGTCATAGTCATGGAAGTCAAGAAAAAAACAAGGAACTGTTTCATATAAAAGAAAACTAATGAGAAACAATAAATACAACATGTGATACTGCAACAGAAAATAACGTTTTTCTTTTGTTATAAAGGACATCAATGAGACAACTAGTAAAATATGAAGTCTATAGATAGTTTCACAGTTAATTTGCTCATTTTGATAACTGCACTGTGGTTATATTAGAAAATGCCCTTATTTTTAGGAAATGCAAATTAAAAGTAAACATGAGTGGATATAGAGGGGCATCATGTCTGCAACTTACTTTCAAATGGTTCTGAGAAAAAAAAAACCAGGTACATATAGCAGATAAAGCATATGTGGTAAAACGTTAACCTTTGGGGAATCTGGGTGAAGGATATATAAAAATTCTTTGTACTATTTTTGAAAGTTTTCTGTAAAAATAAAATTATTACACAATAAAAAGTTAGAAAGATAGAAATCACATGTGCGATTACTTCCTCTACTTAGCACACATACCCAGATTTTCGATGGTGTAATAGCGCTGTTTATAGTCCACTTTTATGGTCTGGGCATGAGGGCTGCCAATGCCATAACCAATGGCATAACCTCTGACCACAATGTTCTGATTCTCCGGAGGTGTCCAGCTTACTACGATGCTAGTGACAAGTGGGCGGACGTGAAGAGAACTAGGCACTTCGGGGACACGAGTTTCTGGGAAGGAAAACAGAAAAGCAGGATGATATCCAGAGCCACTTTCCTTTAGAATATTTCATCATGCTTGGGAAATGGTGTTCAGCCTTCTGCTTTGGGGCTAAGTTTTTTCCATTTTGCCCAAGAATTCAAAGAGAATCTGTATGTACAGTAAAGTATGGCCCATGGTTTTACTGCAGTCTAAGAAAACAAACTCAAACAGCCTGAAATACAAAACACTGCAGTATTAATTTGGAAGGGAAGAGAAAGAGATCCAAGAAAGTCTTCCCAATGGAGAAAAACAAATAAATTGTCTTTCAATTGTTACCCATTCCTCTTGGTCCTACATCTGATTCTCAAACTCTACCAGGTGGAATGAGAAAGGCACAACATCAACTAATTAGAAGCCTGCTGTCAACAGGTGATCAAGTATCATATTACAGCAATGATATCAATTATTTGCTCCCCAAAGTAATATGGTAAGTCAGAAAATATGAAACTTTAGGACCACAAATTGATTTAAATGGTGGGAGACTAAGAGGCTTTAA
This sequence comes from Mesoplodon densirostris, assembly GCF_025265405.1. Classification (NCBI taxonomy): domain Eukaryota; kingdom Metazoa; phylum Chordata; class Mammalia; order Artiodactyla; family Ziphiidae; genus Mesoplodon; species Mesoplodon densirostris. Next base: position 120,969,976 of record NC_082664.1, read on the forward strand.
AAGGTGGCAATTTACAGTAACTTTCACATACATTATTTCAAGGCATAAATTTCTACCACTATTTAAAAATTAGTAAACAAAGAATTAGAGTCAATACCCAGGTCTTTTGTCTTTTAAGTGCAGCACCTGTCTCTGATAAAGGTACATACACACACCCACATGGAGTTACTGAATAAACAGGTGAGAAAAAGGGAAAGGTTTCCAGGACTAAGGGAAGATGGAAACTGTAACTGAAATAAAGGCACAATTTATGTGGTTCAGCCTTAAATTTTAGATCATTTATCTACTTGATGGCCTTGGTAAAAAACCAGACTTAAAGCACTTGTACATTTTTACTTGTGCTGGTTCTGCTTAAAGGGACGGTTCTCTCTCTAAAAAAAAAAGAAACATTCCAGGAGACTTGCTGTATTACAGGAACAACAGCAGTATAAATCCACTAAAGTTCACAGATTTAAGCCATATACACCCAAAATCTGTGCCTTTCCAGTCTGACTCATTTGACTTCAGTTAGTACCTAGCCTGTGCCAATCATGCCGATTGTTGTTCTTACCATCTAAGTCACTTTCAAAAGTTTCAGCAGACAGCCAGTCAGTAGCAGGGCCTGTACCATTGACTGTTAGAGCAGCCACTCGGAAATTATATTCAGTCCCCCGATCAAGACCTGCAACCCAAATGACAGAAAAAAAAAGGGACTGAAACAAGAGCTTTGGAAAAACAAAAGATCAGCAATCCCTCATTAAAGCAAATATCTCATCCACCAACTTAATAAAAAGCTACTGTCTAGATAACATTTCAGTTAAAGTTAATACAGAACAAGCAATACATAAATACAGCACAGAGGAGCTCCTACCTCTGAAGTAGAGGCTAAAGCCCACAGAATCCAAGAGGAAAACAAAATGAGTAAAGCTCCCAGGAGACTTCAGATCTTTTAAAAGAGCTTAAAGGCATCTTAGAGATCACTTAATGCAATCCCTTCATTTTGTTACTAAGGAGGCCAAGGCCAAAAAAAGGTCAAAGGAATGAAAGAGTTACAACAAAGGAACAAAGTCAGTTGGTCTCAAAAGACACCAAAGACCAGAAAATAACGCAGAGGTATAACACCTACCAGTTTATCTCTGTTCTCTGGGCCACCCCATAACCACAGTGGAAAAAATTTTAAACATCAAATATGGCCTAGAAATCTATTTCTTAACAGCCTATTGCCCATAAGTATATACTATAAGTAAAGAGAAATAAAGCCTTTCTACTATGCAATCTTTCATATTTACTATCAGCTAACAAAGTACCTGATATACCAATGTACCAAAGGCAACAAAGATCTACATGTAAAAGTCTACCCTACAAACTGGGGTAACAGTCAATAATATGGTCAGCTATTCATATATTCATGCTTCCATTTTTTTCTCTCTCTCTCTTTTTTTTTCGGTACGCAGGCCTCTCACTGATGTAGCCTCTCCCGTTGCGGAGCACAGGCTCCGGACGTGCAGGCTCAGCGGCCATGGCTCATGGGCCCAGCCGCTCCGCGGCATGTGGGATCTTCCCAGACCAGGGCACGAACCCGTGTCCCCTGCATCGGCAGGTGGACTCTCAACCACTGTGCCACCAGGGAAGCCCTTTTTCTCCTTTTATTGTGTTAAAATACATGTAACATAAAATTTATCATCCTAGTCATATTTAAGTGTACAGTTCACATGCATACATTTTTAGAGCACTTAGATTCTAGATATTGTGATAGGTCTTGTAAGGGTTATGAAAAATTATCCTACCTCCCCATATTCAAATAACAGCATCTTTGGCCAGCAACATAGTACAGAAACTCCAAAGAGAGAGCTACTGAGAGAGAAGTTGTCTAGGATGCAGGATGAGCCCTTGCTCAGTTAATCAATCCTGTCACGTGGTGTGAGAGGAGAGATGGGAGGGGTTCTGTCCTCTGCAGGCCCATCCTGATTCTGTTTGTCCACAAGAAAGCAAGAAGCAAGACAAGAGGAGAAACAGAACGGCTGGGGCCAAGTCAGTTTACCTCTCTGTCTCCTCCCTGCACACACTGAACAGGACGTGCCAGAGTGGGCTACACAAGCATTTGTAACTTTAACAGACAACAAACATGGTTCAATTGAGGACATGGAAGAATTCAACCAATCAGATTATCATTCCCTCTCCTCTGGGGAGTTGGAATGTAAGAGAGGGAGAGAGCAAGTGAGAGAGAGAGTGCACATAAGCAGGTGCAAGTGAGAGAGACGTGTGAGTATAGAGGCTGAGCTCCTCTCCCTCAAGATAACCTAGAGAGCTCATTGACTAAAACCAAGGCACTCGATTCATATTATAAAGATATGGCAGAATGTGTTTAGTGCTGTAAGTGGTACAAAAAGAAGACACAACAATTACTTCTGGCTAAAACTTAAAATCCTATAATTTGTTGTTCAGTACAGGATCTTGGGAACCCACACTGTTCTCTAATACTTATCAGCTTCAAGTTAATGCTTCAAGAGAACAATGATCTCCACTTTTGCTCATCATTGTATACTCAGTGCCAGTACCTGCTAATAAAAGTTCAATAAAGTCTATTAAACAAATGAATGAATCTAAATATGATTTTAAAATGCAAGAATTTTCTTGATAAAGAAAAGGCTATTTTTATGATGAAAGTGGTACTCTGCTTATACATCAAATGTTCCACTGAGAAAACGAATAGTCTCCTCATGGGCAAGGACTGTATCTACTTTTATTTATTAGAAACAAGAAGAGTGCCTGGTATACAATAAATATCTACTACTAAACATTCAAAATAAAAGCCTTACCTTTGGGAAATGTTATTTATCTGTGTCTGGAGTAAAATCAGACTGACTTTTAAGAACATCTGTGACCAATTTTGCTGTAATGCTCCTTTGGTGAGACTTCTTAGCAACACCCCTACAGCCATATTTACCTGCTGCAGCTTAGAGCTATGGGGTTATGAGAGGAAACTAGAAGACTGAAAGATACCCTTGAAGACAAGCATTCACCTTCTCCTATTTTGAAAGAAGTCAATCTCATCCATGAGGTGAGGAATACAGAGAAAAGCTTGCTGGTTTACTGGAGTACAGTTTTTCACTGTCACTGGTTCTCCAATTTTTAGAAACCTATACCTATACAGATTATATGGATTAGGGTTCATTTTTATCGGGTGTGCCACTTGCTCTGTTGCACACAAAGGGAGAACTATACAAAAGGGCTATCCTTGACAGAATTTTCTAGAACTTTATCATGTCTGTAGAAGCAAGAATGATTATTGCATGGCTGTGGCTATTCACAAATGTTGTTTCAGGCCACCTATACCTGAGTGGTGTCAGCGTTATAGAAGTCATTTTGTAGGTCTCTGCTACCAACTAGACTGAGTGGATTCTTTGCTTATATAGCTTTGCTTTACCTTTCAGATTACAAAAGAGTTATAATGTGTGTGTGTGTGTGTGTGTGTGTGTGTGTGTATGTATATATATATATATATATTCAAAAAAGAAAACATGGAGAACACAGAAAAACACAAGTAAGGCAATGAAACTCAAACGCAATTTCACCAGAGATGGCAGAAGCTGTAAGAGTGTTTTCCACTAATTTTTATCAAGTCAGAAGTAGACTGAACTCTTACAAATTGTTTTAAACCATTTTTGCTTTGTGTAAGTCAAGGGCCCAGAGCAGTCATTAGACTAGCACAATTCAGTGTTTGAGAGAGACACCATCTCCTAGCTTTCGCCTATGTGCAAAGCAGCTTACCTTCAATCAGCTCTGACAGCTGTGTCCCAGTCACCAAAGTCTCAGTGACATCGCTCTTTCGGGAGGCCTTTCGGTAGCGAACCTTGTAGCCAGTGACCTGCCCATTTTGTGTGGCCGGAGGAGGTGGCTGCCAGTGAATCACAATACTCTGGGAAAGACAAGATTACAGGGAGAAGACCAAATAGATCAAATCTTGGTCCTGTTTTATGTATTATTACTCTGAATTCAGTGTGTAAGAGAAGGAACCATAAAAGCAACAGAGTGTTCAGACAGTTTTACTAAGTTATTTAATAATCACTCAAAAATAGTGTTTTAATTTTAAAACCATCAAAGACCAAATGGGGAGACTGTATTTGTGGGCAGTATATGCTGGGCACTTGATTTATTTTGCCAGAATGAAGACATAGGGCAAGAGTCTCAGGTAAGTTTTTGAAGGAAAACGTAAGGTCAGAGGCATGTGGATTAGGAAGTAAACTACTGTTAGGTGTAAGGTTCTCTTCTACTTCCACTGTAGCAACAGCTAAATTAGACAATTTCTGTCTAAAACTTTTCAAAGAGGGGACTGTTAATTACCAGCTGGTTGTTTCTTAAAGGAAAAGGAGTCCCATAGTCCTTTTTGAAAGAACTGACTGTCTCAGTTGTCTATGCAGCCCAGTAGGGGTTTTGGGCGTCTGAGAGGCACACATGGCCTTCAGTGCACAGTGAACTTGACCAGGAGGGACAGCTTCAGCAATGCAACCATCTGACAGACGTCTACCTTTGATTCACACTGGGCTCACCTCACCATACCAAAGAGGCTATGGTATCATAAACAACAACTTACTTCTTTCTACCTGTCACCAAGGTTCCGGATGGTTAACATCTAGGATGTCATGATTTACATAATAATAGCAATGTACTTGAAGAAAGCCTAAAGTAATTTTTGCACAACAGAAAGGCAGTAAAGTTGAACAGAATCAACCAGAGTTGGCTTCTAAGCCCAGCTTTAAACTGGCAAGTGTAATATCTATGTTACTTTATTTCTTTGCTTGATTATGATTGTTTTGATACAGAATCTCTCTCTCTATTTGCCCTTCTGAGGCAAATAGAAAATGAACAACAGCAATATAAAGTTTTACCTTTGAATTTCTTACTTCTAAAGACAGATTCTGAGGAGCAGCGCTGGGAACTGCACAGGCGAAAAAAAAGAAAAGAAAAGAAAAAAAAATTTCAATCACTCAGGCATCACCCATCATGTGACTGTTCTTGGCTGGACTTTATACAAATGCATATCTCAAACACTGATATACAACCTGAAGGTCTAACCCAGCAGCCAGCGCCCTCATGTTGAAAGTATCTGGACAAGGTGTGGGGCCATATCTGATTCACTTAAAATAATGAGACCCGTTCACATACGCACCCATACCCAAGTCAGGCTGTACCTTTGGGAAATCAGGTACTTATTTCAAGGATACGATAGTGACTGTAAACTTTTCTAGACCGCAAATACATTCTGAATCTTTAATGTATTCTTTTGAATATTCTTGGGAGTAGCATATCTTTATCTTGGGATACATTTTCTGGAAACAAGTCTAATGACTATGGCAAGTGAATCAACTGGGTAATATCACTATGAGTCCAAAATGTGATGTACACAAATCAATGACCTTGGCTTTCTTGTGGGGTCCTAAACTGGTTTTAAAGGCAGCTTCCAGGTAAAGCAAAGAGATGTTTAAGCAATGACAGTCCAGTTAAGAAACCATCTGGCTTCCCAAGGGAACTATGTAGCAGGGAACACTCATTCAGATGTGAGAAGTTTGGGACCGTTGGTTAAAAAACAGCTGTATAACTTTAGCTTCTCACATATTAGAACATAAGACAAGGGTATCTCAAAGTTTATGGTCCACACACCCTCCAGTGTCTCCTTTTGTAGTAATTATAGGAAGCAAAGAAAATTTAAGTAAACCTGATTAGTTTCTTCTCCATCACAAAATGCTAACTTTGGCTTTTCTCTCCTAATCCATCCATGGAAATTTCTCCCTCCCATTCTCTGACATTTGGTGACCAGGTGTATAATTAAGTGCCCACTGCGCTATAGGCTTCTGGAGGACAGAGACTATTTCTTGTTTGCTGTTGAATCCTGTGCTAACAACAAAGTACATCAGGCCTCAATCAAGAGATCCAGGCACAGAGGGTCTGGAGAAGGACTTGGGAACCTGTGTTTTGAAAAAAGTCCATGGATGGTTTTGATCATCTCCCTGTTAGGAACCTCTGACTTAGCTGAAAAGGCACCAACATAATTGTTGTTGCTGTCTTCTTCTTCATCATCATCACCACTGCCACCATCATAGCTAAGATCTGCTGCATGTTCCTACATGACAGGTACTTAATCCTTAAAACAATCCTACAAAGGAGTTTCTATTATTATTCCCATTTTATAGATGAGAAAACTACAGATGCAGCTCAGGAGAGTTAACTTGCTCAAGGTATTTGTTTCAGCTGGTGTAGGAACTAAGATTTATCTTACTCCGAACTGCTGCCCTTAACCACCATGCTGAGACACATTCAGTTCCCATGACAGGCACTGTAGTCAGCATACCAAGCCACTTAATGCAGTTGAAAGTGGCTCATGGGTAGATTTAAGAGCCTACCTCAAAAAACAGGGTAATGTAGTTGGCTAACCAAACTACAGTTTGCATTTATTTTTCCCAACTTTTTATCCTGAGAAATTGCAAACACAAAGAATGACAAGAAGAATACAATGAACACCATGCATTCTTTTCCTGGATTCACCAATTGTTAATATTCTGCCACATCTGCTCTATTTCTCTCATTATATTTATACAAACATGTTTATCTATCTACATATTGTTTCTGGATGGCTGAGAGACAGTTACAGTCGTCATGATACTTCACTCCTAAATACTACAGTATGTATCTCCTAAGAACAAAAACATTCTCCAACAAAATACAATGATAATACAATGATCACGTTAAAAATCTAATCAACACAAAAATATTACCTAATAACATATCTAATATTTAATACTGACTGATACTATACCAACCTAACATTAAGTAATTGTACCAAGAGTGTCCTTTTTAGCTGTTTTAACTCCCAGAATCAAAGACCACACATGTTTTATTTTATTTCATGTGTCTTTACTTTCCTTTAATCTAGATTCTAGAATGACTCCCCTACCTTTTTTGTTTTTTTCATGAGACTACTATTTTCTAAGAATTCAGGACAGTTTATTTAATTCTTTGCAGAATGTCCATCAATTTCAATATGTCTAGTTATTTCATCATGATCATATTTAAATTAAACACATTTTTGGCAGGGATACAACATAGAGGTGAAGTTATATCTTTCTCGATGCAACATATCACATGATGTCAGTCTGCTCCTTTGTTGGTGATGTGATGTCTGACTACCTGCTTAAAGGAGTCAAACTATAGCTTCTAAGGCATGCTTGTTTATATATAAGGGCTATACACATATACACACATTTTTAAAGAAAAAGACATGTTTGTTAACACTTGGATTTAGCTGAGTTTCAGGACATAATACATACACTAAGTGCAATAAACTGCTATTTTCTGTTCTACTTTTAAAACATTTTTTAACAATGCTGATCTTGACCAACTCAATCTTGTTGGCAGGCTGTACTTTGAAAACGACTGCTTTAGGGTCATGGGTATAAGCAAATATTCAGTCACAGGTGAGAAGTAAACTGTCACAAAATCCTGAGGAATGTAAAAGACCTATTTGTATGCACCCAACATAAGAGCACCTCAATACATAAGGCAAATGCTAACAGCCAAAAAAGGGAAATCGACAGTAACACAGTAATAGTAGGGGACGTTAACACCCCACTTTCACCAATGGACAGATCATCCAAAACGAAAAAAAATGAGGAAACACAACCTTTAAATGATCCATTAAACAAGAAGGACTTGATATTTATAGGACATTCCATTCCAAAACAACAGAATACACTTTCTTCTCAAGTGCTCATGGAACATTCTCCAGGATAGATCATATCTTGGGTCACAAATCTAGCCTTGGTAAATTTAAGAAAACTGAAATCGTATCAAGTATCTTTTCTGACCACAATGTTATGAGACTAGGTATCAATTATAGGAAAAAAAAATCTGTAAAAAAATACAAACACATGGAGGCTAAACAATACACTACTAAATATCCAAGAGATCACTGAAAAAAAATCAAAGAGGAAATAAAAAAATACCTAGAAACAAATGACAATGAAAACACAACAACCCAAAACCTACGGGATGCAGCAAAAGCAGGTCTAAGAGGGAAGTTTATAGCAATACAACCCTACCTCAAGAAACAAGAAACATCTCAAATAAACAACCTAACCTTACACCTAAAGCAATTAGAGAAAGAACAAAAAAACCCCAAAGTTAGCAGAAGGAAAGAAAACATAAGATCAGATCAAAAATAACTGAAAAAGAAATGAAGGAAACAATAGCAAAGATCAATAAAACTAAAAGCTGGTTCTTTGAGAAGATAAACAAAATTGATAAACCATTAGCGAGACTCATCAAGAAAAAAAGGGAGAAGACTCAAACCAATAGAATTAGAAATGAAAAAGGAGCAGTAACAACTGACTTTGTATTTCTGACACTGCAGAAATACAAAGGATCATGAGAGATTACTACAAGCAACTATATGCCAATAAAATGGACAACCTGGAAGAGATGGACAAATTCTTAGAAAAGCACAACCTTCCGAGACTCAACCAGGAAGAAATAGAAAATATAAACAGACCAGTCACAAGCACTGAAATTAAGACTGTGATTAAAAATCTTCCAACAAACAAAAGCCCAGGACCAGATGGCTTCACCGGCGAATTCTATGAAACATTTAGAGAAGAGCTAACACCTATCCTTCTCAAACTCCTCCAAAATATAGCAGGGGGAGGGACACTCTCAAACTCATTCTATGAGGCCACCATCACCCTGATACCAAAAACAGACAAAGATGTCACAAAAAAAGAAAATTACAGGCCAATATCACTGATGAACATAGATGCAAAAATCCTCAACAAAATACTAGCAAACAGAATCCAACAGCACATTAAAAGGATCATACACCATGATCACGTGGGGTTTGTCCCAGAAAAGCAAGGATTCTTTAATATACTCAAATCAATCAGTGTGATAAACCACATTAACAAATCGAAGGAGAAAAACCATATGATCATCTCAATAGATGCAGAAAAATCTTTCAACAAAAGTCAACACCCATTTATGATAAAAACCCTGCAGAAAGTAGACAGAGATGGAACTTACCTCAACATAATAAAGGCCATATATGACAAACCCATAGCCAATGGCATTCTCAATGGTGAAAAACTGAAACCATGTCCACTAAGATCAGGAAAAAGACAAGGCTTGCTAAAAAGACAAGGCTTCTCTTTAGCCACAGCAATCAGAGAAGAAAAAGAAATAGAAGGAATCCAAATTGGAAAAGAAGAAGTAAAGCTGTCACTGTTTGCAGATGACATGATACTATATAGTGAATCCTAAAGATGCTACCAGAAAGCTACTAGAGCTAATCAATGAATTTGGTAAAATAGCAGGATACAAAATTAATGCACAGAAATCTCTGGCATTCCTATACACTAATGATGAAAAATCTGAAAGAGAAACTAAGGAAACACTCCCATTTACCACTGCAACAACAAAAACAAAATACCTAGGAATAACCCTACCTAAGGAGACAAAAGACATGTATGCAGAAAACTATAAGACACTGATGAAAGAAATTAAAGATGATACAAATAGATGGAGAGATATACCATGTTCTTGGATTGGAAGAATCAACATTGGGAAAATGACTATACTACCCAAAGCAATCTACAGATTCAGTGCAATCCCTATCAAACTACCAATGGCATTTTTCACAGAACTAGAACAAAAAATTTCACAATTTGCATGGAAACACAAAAGACCCCAAATAGTCAAAGCAATCTTGAGAAAGAAAAACGGAGCTGGAGGAATCAGCCTCCCTGACTTCAGACTATACTACAAAGCTACAGTAATCAAGACAGTATGGTGTTGGCACAAAAACAGAAATGTAGATCAGTGGAACAGGATAGAAAGCTCAGAGATAAACCCACTCACATATCGTCACCTTATCTTTGACAAAGGAGGCAAGAATATACAATGGAGAAAAGACAGCCTCTTCAATAAGTGGTGCTGGGAAAACTGGACAGCTACATGTAAAAGAATGAAATTAGAACACTCCCTAACACCATACATAAAAATAAACTCAAAATGGATTAAAGACCTAAATGTAAGGCCAGACACTATCAAACTCTTAGAGGAAAACATAGGCAGAACACTCTATGACATAAATCACAGAAAGATCCTTTTTGACTCATCTTCTAGAGAAATGAAATAAAAACAAAAATAAACAAATGGGACCTAATGAAACTTAACAGCTGTTGCACAGCAAAGGAAACCATAAAAAGACGAAAAGACAACCCTCAGAATGGGAGAAAATATTTGCAAATGAAGCAACTGACGAAGGATTAATTTCCAAAATTGACAAGCAGCTCATGCAGCTCAATATCAAAAAAACAAACAACCCAATGCAAAAATGGGCAGAAGACCTAAACAGACATTTCTCCAAAGAAGATACACAGATCCAAGAAACACATGAAACGATGCTCAACATCACTAATCATCAGAGAAATGCAAATCAAAACTACAATGAGATATCATCTCACACCAGTCAGAATGGCCATCATCAAAAAATCTACAAACAATAAATGCTGGAGAGGGTGTAGAGAAAAGGGAATCCTCTTGCACTGTTGGTGGGAATTTAAATTGATACAGCCACTATGGAGAACAGTATGGAGGTTCCTTAAAAAACTAAAAATAGAAATACCATATGACCCAGCAATCCCACTACTGGGCATATACCCTGAGAAAACCATAATTCAAAAAGAGTCATGCACCACAATGTTCACTGCAGCTCTATTTACAATAGCCAAGACATGGAACCAACCTAAGTGTCCATCGACTGATGAATGGATAAAGAAGATGTGGCACATATATACAATGGAATATTACTCAGCCATAAAAAGAAACAAAATTGAGTTATTTGTAGTGAGGTGGATGGACCTAGAGACTGTCATACAGAGTGAAGTAAGTCAGAAAGAGGAAAACAAATACAGTATGCTAACACATATATACTGAATCTTAAAAAAAAAAAGGTTCTGAAGAACCTAGGGGCAGGACCGGAATAAAGACGCAGACATAGAGAATGCACTTGAGGACATGGGGAGGGGGAAGCGTAAGCTGGGATGAAGTGAGAGAGTGGCAGGGACATATACACACTACCAAATGCAAAACAGGTAGTTAGTGGGAAGCAGCCGCATAGCACAGGGAGATCAGCTCTGTGCTCTGTGTCCACCTAGAGGGTTGGGATAGGGAGGGTGGGAGGGAGACGCAAGAGGGAGGAGATATGGGGATATATGTATATGTATAGCTGATTCACTTTGTTATATAGCAGAAACTAACACACCATTGTAAAGCAATTATACTCCAATAAAGATGTTAAAAAAAAAAAGACCTTTTTGGCAGGCAAATATGATTACTAAGTAGAGCAAGCCCAGCCTTCCATCAGCCCTGTGATGGTCTGTGCTATGAACAAGCAATAATATTTACTTATACAAAAGCATCTAGTAAAAATAAAAATACAGAGAAACTATTTAGTACCAGGCACTACATGTTCTATGCTCTCTCACTGGATCTTTACAGCAACCCAATAAAGTTGGTATTATAAATTTCACATATAAGGAAACATGCTCAGACATGTGAAGTGACTTGACCGAAGTCACACTACTAGAACTGCTATCTGAACCAAATCTCCTTGACATCAAAGCTCATGATCTTGCTACTACGCCACCAGTGCCCCCCAAGCATGGTATTTTGTTCCAGAGGAAGAAAGACTCACCATCTGAAAATGTTCGAACAGCTACATCTTGTGTGGAGACTCCAGGACCATGTTTATTGTAGGCCACCACTCGGAAACTATACTCTGTATATTTTTTCAACCCGTTAATGGTGTGGGAGTGAGTTGAAACATCAACATCCTTGAATAAAATAAAACAATTTATATATACACAACTCAAGCCAAAAGATATGCTGCAAAGTAAAGAATTAACTATACAAATTCTATATTTGACATAATGCAGATTTTTGTCCCTTTTATAGAATATTATTTAACAGTTAAAGCAAATTAATCATAAGCACTGCAGTTTGCTGAGAAATACTCCTTGATGTTTAGGAACGCTTGCTGGTAAAAACTACAGAATAAACCTTTGTACCAAGAAATAGAATCTATCAACTTTTCATTTCTTATACATATTTTTTTCCTCAGATTTCTAGACAAGCAGGTATTGAGTTTTGGAAATATATTTCAACTCTACTATTCCAATCAATGCATTACAAAATGACTTCCTATTATACCTGTTCTTTATCAGTTCCTTTTTCCATGTAGTACAGTTTGTAATTCTGAATTTCCCCATTTCCAGACAATGGTGTTTCCCAGGTGACAGTAATGGAAGTAGGTGAAGTTGCATATGCTCGGATGTTAGGTGCTGGGCCAGGGAGCTGAACTAGAAAGAAAATTTCAAGACAGTAAGACATAAATAAAATTTACTGCAGCCCTCAAGACCGTTCTCAGCAATAATGGCACACTATGTTTTTTTTTTTAATTTTTATTTATTTATTTATTTATTTTTGGCTGCGTTGGGTCTTCGTTGCTGCACGCGGGTCTTCTCTAGTTGCAGCAAGTGGGGACTACTCTTCATTGCGGTGCGCAGGCTTCTCACCGAGGTGGCTTCTCTTGTTGAAAAGCAGGGCTCTAGGCTGGTGGGCTTCAGTAGCTGTGGCATGTGGGCTCAGTAGTTGTGGCTTGCAGGCTCTAGAGTGCAGCCTCAGTAGTTCTGGCACACGGGCTTAGTTGCTCTGCGGCATGTGGGATCTTCCCGGACCAGGGCTCGAACCTGTGTCCCCTGCGTTGGCAGACGGATTCTTAACCATTGTGCCACCAGGAAAGCCCTGGCTATGTTTTGTGTTTTTTTTTTTTTTTTTTTTTTTTTTTTGTGGTATGCGGGCCTCTCACTGTTGTGGCCTCCCCCGTTGCGGAGCGCAGGCTCCGGACGCGCAGGCTCCGGACGCGCAGGCTCAGCGGCCATGGCTCACGGGCCCAGCCGCTCCGCGGCATATGGGATCCTCCCAGACCGGGGCACGAACCCGCATCCCCTGCATCGGCAGGCGGACTCTCAACCACTTGCGCCACCAGGGAGGCCCCTGGCTATGTTTTTAAAACAATAAAAACTATGAAAACAAGTGATCTGACTGAAGTGGTTTCAGGATAATATATAATTAAATGATTTCCCTCTTTATGACTGAAAAACCAAAAATCATCTGTGAAGTATCTCAAATTTATTCAAAGGAAAAAGTGAACAGTGCAGAATTTTTCTTGTGGTTTATAAAATCCTAGCTTTGCAGTGGGACTGCAGCACATAAAAGCAAACATCACAAAAAGAGAGTCTTCTTTTACCAGGCTCTGGGGATACAATGAATGATGGACAGAGTCCCTGCCCACAAAGAACTCCCAGTCTAGAGGGAAGTCAGACATATAGTTACAAAGAAGATCCTAAGTGCTGATAGATTAGGTAACGTCTGTAATGAAAACTGAAAGAAGAGAGTACACAATTCTGCTTTGGGCGGGGGTGGTTAGGAAAGGGAAGGATTGGTGAGGACTTCCGGGGAGCAGGAAGAATGAGTAGTTTTCTCAGACACCAAGAGGGAAATTGATCCAATCAATTTGGACATAATAGGTGAGAAGACAGTGTCATGTGGTTCAGGTTGAAACAAAGAATGGATATGGGAGAGAGAGTGCTGCAAAGGATGACAAGAGCCAGATAAAGGAGAACCTCTAAGGCCCTGCTATGAGTTTGGATTATTTCTTGTAGGTGTTAGGTAATTACTGAAAAATTATGAGCAGGAACATGACATGATCAGATCTGCATTTAAAAAGAACATGTGAACACATGCATGGAAGAAAAACAATAATGGCACAAGACTAGATAAATAATAATTTAAAAAATAGCCACCATTTATTGAATGCTTGCCATCAGTCCAGCATTAAGTGCTTTACATTTATTTAAATTACATCTTATTTAATCTGTGCACTAACCCAAATGAGACGGATACTGTTATCATCCCTACTTATGGATGAGGCTGAGAGGTTAAGAACCATTCCCAAATGATGGAAAAGTTGGCAAGTAGTGGAGCTAGGAGCTGAGCACTTCCTCGTTCTAAAACGTGGACTCAGGAAAACCAGTTAGGGGATTATGACAACACCCTCTGTGGGATGGTGTGACTGGAAGATCCCATGATTGGTTGACTGATTATCTGCCCAGCTCTAAATCCTACAACAGGTCACATCCTTTTTTACTATATTCTTTTTGTCTGACTGACAGGTTTGAGTCCCAATTTATACACAAATCCTGGCAGGTGCCTATATCTACACTTTGGTGGATGCTCTATATCTGAAAACCAGTTCTCTGGTGCCAGTGCTTCTGTAACAGACATCCATTAGATTTAAGGAAAGGGGAAAAAACTAACAAAAAGTAAAACAAACTGGCTTGCTTAAATAACAGCATGACAGCTTAAGATTAGTTTTTGTACCAAAGCAGAGAAACCTGAATATGGTTTTTTGGCAGTTGTTTGCATTATTTAGGCATGAATCATGTTATTCACTTAAGAGCATATTTTGTGCAGCCTGACAGGTGGGATTTGTCACACTTCTGCTGCTATGGAAAACTTTCCTCTAACTTTTTAAAAGGGAAGGAGAACAGAACAAATTCCCTTGAAATCACTTTCAGTATATTCATTGGCTAAATGTAGGCAAAGATGATCCTAAAATAGGAGCTAGTAAATTATTTCATTTCATCTGTACAGTGGCATTAAAAAATGGAAAAAAATTTAAGTTGGTTTGAAAAGCTAAAAATGTAAACTATTTTCCCAGGGCTGACTCCAACACTTACGGCCCGTCCCACCTGCCCCCAAGCTGAATACCTCCAGATAAAATGCAAATCTCTCTCCACTAACTCCTCTTTTGCCAAAACATGTTATAGTCACTCTCTACCCCTAAAATACTCTCACCAGAATCTGTTACCCCTTCCATCTATATTCTTATTTAGCTACTTTCTTTTAATCGAATTCCTTGAATAAATGATTGTGCTGCCTACTTTCCTTGTGATGACTGTACATCACATTATTGCCTGTTTACTTGTCTGGCGCTGGTACCAAACTGTAAGCTCCTTGTGAACAGAAGTCAAGTCTTACTCGTCTTTACATCTTGCTGCCTAGCATGGTGCCTGGCACATGACAGGCACTCAATAAATCTCTTCTTTCATCTCTAACTTGACAATGCCCCTTCTAGTCCAGTGGTTCTCAATAGTCTGACTTGTAAGTTCTGAAATGATAATGAAAACCACAGGCTCTTTCCCAAGGAAAATGTGAACATGTACAGACACACAAATATTTTCATGTATCTTCAGAAGGTTCATGGCCCCAGGATTGAACCCTGAACTGAATCAAATTCAGTGGTCTTTTCCTTTATTTTCATCATGACTCACCTTGCATGTGCACTGTTTGTCCTATTTTGGGGTGGGGTCAAGCAGTGTCCTTCCCCAAGAATGCTTGCTCTAAGCCAAATGCTTTAAGGCCAACCTCAGGTCTCATCTTTTTCTAGGAACCTGATTTGATATACCTAACTTTTACAGTAATTCTTCCTTGTTCTGTATCCCATTATCTCTCATGAATGATGCCTGTATGTGAGAGTTAATGAAGGAAAATTGAGTTTTGCTTCGTGGCTTGAGTTTGATATCTAATAGATTGTTCCTGCTCTCATCTGAACACAGTAACCATGAAATTCAACATCCTTTCCCTGCAGCGAGAACACATTCTTTCCTTAAATCAGCCCCCCGGCTCTCTGTTGGCCCTCTTGTTGTTGCTTGGGTTTGATTCCTGATCTTTAAGCTCTATTACTGAAATGATCAATGGCCTCCTATCTTGACTGCTCATTCTTTTTTTTTTTTTTTTTGCGTTACGCGGGCCTCTCACTGTTGTGGCCTCTCCCATTGTGGAGCACAGGTTCCGGACGCGCAGGCTCAGCGGCCATGGCTCACGGGCCCAGCCTCTCCGCGGCATGTGGGATCCTCCCGGACCAGGGCACGAACCCGTGTCCCCTGCATTGGCAGGCGGACTCTCAACCACTGCGCCAGCAGGGAAGCCCTTGACTGCTCATTCATTAAGGGGAGAATTCCTATCTTGTCCATCCCCTGCATCTCTAATAGTCTGTGCAGTGCCTGGTAGAGGAGGTCCTCAATAACTGTTTGATGGATAAATGATTTGCTGCAGCATTAGAAAGTGAAGTTCCACAGCTTCTTGACTTTACTTATTCTACCCATCAGGCAGAGTCCTTGAATTATTTCCACAGTTTCAGTGGTAAATTCATTTAATATGTTTAGTTCCCTGGTCAGTAGCTTTCATGAATTTATCTCCCATGCTCCCTAGCTGAAGTAAAATTTTGTTACTGCAAGTATGTTAATACAGAAACACTAGTGCAGTTAACAGTAAAAGAAATCTGGAAAAGACTCCAAGGAAAAACAGTGCCTCAGGTTAAAAGTAAAAGTGTAGAAGAAAGCCTCATGAGATAAGCATTAATTCTGATTTGACTGCTTCTTGTCATTTCTGGCCTATAGTTTAAAACCAAAATTTAAGACATAGAAGACATTTATAAGATAAATCAACTTGACACTCATTTCAGTTGGAGAAAATCTTAAGAAATGTAACTGGAAGTAACATTATTTAGCACAAAAGACAGCAGGTCCAAAGTAAAGCCCTGAAGAGATTCCAAAGAGTGTGGTATGTATAAAGATCAGGGCAATCCCGTTGAACAATTATTAAATACCTACTTCCTATGTGAGGCACTGCATTAGATATGGTGTGAAATAAAAGGATAACAAAGACTCCGTCTTTGCCATAAAATTAATGATATATATTCATAACCATAATTCAAGGAAGAAAATGATAATGTATCTTGGGACTGTCGAGATAAAATATTAGATAAGATCAGAGGGAAGATTCTAAGAAGGCATCTGAGCTAGGTCTTAAAGGATCAGTAAAATTTGGGTGTCTATCAGCAGAATTATATTGTCTTACACTATTTGCTACTGCTTGATGTGAATTAATTTGATCTCCCCTAACTATTTTGTAAGGACCTTGAAGGTGAGGAACTGTTATCTTCTGCACTCCTATGGTATGCCAGGCTATATATAAGGTAGCCCTTCATACAGGTCTCCCTACAGGTGGGGCTGACAGAGAGGTGGGAGACTTACCCTCAGGCTGTGTTTCTACTCGTAGTGGAGCTGAACTCTCTCCGGAGCCATGTTTATTTTGAGCCGTAACTCTAAAGATGTACACAGTCGCCGGCATTAGGTTTTGGATGGTTACCTGCATTTCCCCGGGGCGACTGGTATTTTCAACACGTTCCCTTTGGAGAAAGAGGGATTGATTAGGAAAATTTCCAGAATGTGCAGTTTCATTTTTATTGTAATGTCTATAGATACCATATGACATAAAATCTTAATAAATCCAAGTCAAATTAACTCAAAAAAGGAAACTTTTGGGGGCGGAACAGTGCACAGAATATGGACGCTGGCAAAGAGCAATGTCATACATGTCTGATAAATCGCTTATGTTCTTGCTTAAACATTACTGATATTGCTGGCCATAATCACAACTTCCTTTCAGAAAAGACACAAAGAGTCTTCTTGGTGCCATCTCAAATGGGGCAGCTGGTCACCAATTCTGTACGCTTTAGGAATCACTGAATTTTAAGGGGTTATCCTCAGGGAGACATATAGAAGGTGATTATAGGTATGACCCAATTTTCACAGACAGTATCAAAGAATGCTGTGTATCTTCTGGATAACAGACTCTCAATAAGAAGAAAATTAGAGATTATCACTTTCAAAACTGAGAACAAAACATTAAAAATTTAAATGAATCCAGTCTTTAAAATAAGCTAATCATGACTCTGATTTTTATAATTTATTTCTTAAAACAAAAAATCTTCTTGAATGATTTTCAAACTGATTTGAAATGTTTAACAAATCTTATCACAAACAGTACAAATGGCCAGTGGTCTAGTGTTATGAGATGAAAACATAAAAACAGTTATCAGTTAGGTTCTTTAAAAAGGTGGCCTCCAGGCTCTATTTTGGGGGTCTCTGTGTCCACACTTGGGCCCATAATTATGCTCAGTATACTGTACTCACTATAACAAAACCCAGATTATATTTGCTTTCAACAAATATTGTAAAGAAAAATAATTGCTTTAGACAAATAGCTGGTCTTTAAGAATTACTGATCGTGTGAGAAAAGATCTGTGTCTATCTTGAGAGAGCAATAAAAGGGCCCAAAACTACTCTGTGGAAGAAATTATTTTAAATTACCTAATAATCTGTTGAATTAAATTCTTACTTTAAAATACTGATAATTTTCCCTGAAGCTACTGATTAAAATTTGTTTAGTTCTACATGGCCATATGCCAATTTGTCTGACTGTGTGTGAACATTTGCATTTCAGAGATGTGAGCGTTTTTCAATAGTTTTCTATAGTTCTTTAAACTATGTTACTTTAATTAAAACAAACAAACAGTACCCACCCACAACGTATTTATAAAGGTTGTCTGTCTATAGTCAGTTAGGTCCATTGGAAAAGAATATCATGGTAACAAAAGTTATTGCTCAGAGACACTTGAGATATCTATAGATATTATTTTCTCTTCAGCTAAACCTCTAAATCACAAGATTTAGAAGGAGAGTATCAACTGATTTCTTATGCTGTGAGGTTTCTGACACTTGATCCAATCACAAATGCTAGCTAAAAGGAAGTATGGTATTTGACATTTCATTAAACTAACAGCTCCATGCCAGAGCACAGAATAGTCTGTTTCGCTCACTGTACATGAAAGTTTAAACAAGTTCTCTCTCAGAAAGACAGCGGGGTGGGGGGGCACTATCTTACTTTAAATCAAAGTGAAAGAGTGTCTCATTCGTGTTCACATACCACAGAAGCACTAGCAGAAGGCTCACACACAGAAGTAGCATCGCAAATGTGTGCTGAATGAATGAATGGAAATTTGCCTTTTGATGTATAAATGATATAGTAATGATATCACGTTTATCTTTTTGTTTGTTCCTATGTAAAAGGGGAAAATATCTAGAACAAATTCCTACAGAAGCATTACAATAAGAAAAAATCAGTAGTAGGTATGATTCCCTAAGATGAAACATCTAGCACCTGAAAAGGCTTCTAACAGTAGACTGCTCTGAGGTCCCAGAACCAAGTGTCTGTCTAGAAAAAAACTTTTGACTTCAGGAAAGATCCAGGGTGAGTTATGAAGGACAATTCTCATAAATGTGTGAGGTTACGATGGGTCTTAGGTTAGAATGTCTTAGCTAAGAGTCAAAAGAGAAAGGAAAAGATACACTTTATACTAAGACAGCGCTGGGCCAGAAGTTAGGAGCTCCAATTCTAGTTCTGGCAACACTACTAGCTTGCTAGGGGATCGTGGGAAAGTCATCAATTCCTTCTGGGCTTCAGTTTCTTCATGTATTAAATGTAAGAATGAGCCCAGGGTGGTGAACTTTTTCTTAAAAGGCTTGATAGTAAATATCTACAGGCCAAGATGCCAAATGAAAAATATTACCAACCATCTCCACAGTTAAAAATCCAAGTATAACTTTGGTTGGTCCTCCCTATCCACAGTTCTGAATCTGGGGATTCAACCAATTGTGAATCGTGTAGTACTGTACTATGGATTTACTGAGAAAAATCCACATATAAGTGGATGTGTGCAGTTCAAACCCATGTTGTTCAAGAGTCAACTGTAGTTACTTGTATAACCTATTAAAATGTAACCGTTTGAAAATGTAAAAACTATTCTTAGTTCTTGGGCCATAAAAATAACAAGTTTGGGCTTCCCTGCTGGTGCAGTGGTTGAGAGTCCACCTGCCGATGCAGGGGACACGGGTTCGTGCCCCGGTCCAGGAAGATCCCACACGCCGCGGAGCGGCTGGGCCCGTGAGCTATGGCCGCTGAGCCTGCACGTCTGTAGCCTGTGCTCCGCAACGGGAGAGGCCGCAACGGGAGAGGCCACAACAGTGAGAGGCCCGTGTACCCCCAAAAACAACAACAATAACAACAACAACAAAAAAAACAAGTTTGATTTGGCCCAGGGTCTATAGTTTGCCAGCTCCCGGACTAGACTAACAGATACGTAAGGCTTTGTCCAACTCTGGAATAACTTACTCTGTACTTTCCATTTGGTGGCTAACAGAAATACTGCTGTTTACATTAAAGGCATTGAAAAAAAAAAGTGCACATTTCACAGGTGAAATGGCAGAGGAAGAACCCTTTGGAATTTCAGGAAACTCAGGTACCCAACAGAATTATATAGCACGTGACCAAGGCACATAATGCCACCTGGTGGTTGAATTATCAAATGCAGGAAGTAGGGGAATTTGTAAATGCAGGCAGCGGCATATATCCTCACATCAAAATGTTTTAAGTCTATGAAGATAATGTCTATGAAGACCTTCGTTTTTTAGATGAGAAAATTTAACTTATAAAGGTTAAATAAATTTTGTTTATAAAACACATAACAGGGATCTAGCCTTTGACTTAGTGTTATTTCTATTCTTTCATTGCTTCTATTCAGAAATCATAATCTTAAAGTAATGAAGTGACAAAAATTATTATTACAATCTCCAAGAATATTCCTTTGAAATATTCCCCAGATTTATTGTCTGTTCCAGGTCACTGCTGTCATCTTCATCTGGGCCTACTGCATGCCTAGATCAACCTAACTACTACTGATCTGTCTCCCTGACTCCACTGCTTTTCCTCTCTAATCTTATGCAGTGCCCTCCAAGTACTGCTAATAAAAGCTGTTTAACAGTGTACACTTGCTCAGGAGTCTAAAATGGTCCCTTCTTAACTGATTATGTCAAAATTCTTACTGGCATTCCAACACTTGGCTCCAAACGTCCACTTTATTGTAATCTCTTACTAATTCTGACCAAGAACTCTAGGCCAGAGCTTTCTTACTTTCCCATCCTTCCAACAACAGACAACACAAATTAAATTGGATCTTCCTTGCCTCTCCTCTTTCTTCACATATACTTGCCCTGTCCTCCTGCCCCTGCCAAGTTATCTTCTACATTTTTTCAATTCCAACTTCATTTATTAATCATCCCTGCTTATTTCAACACGATTCACTAATAAGTGATAGATTTTCATTAAAAACAAAAGTATATATAATTAAAAATATTAAAAGTCCTAGTTTTTCTCCCTCCTTAAAACCTGTTCCACCCTGAGACCTAAAGGTGGCATTTAGACCTATATCTTGACATTTTGGGCAGGATAATTCTTTGTTTTGGTGGGTGGAGGGGAGCTGTCCTGTACATTGTAGGATGTTTATCAGCATCTCTGGCTTCTACTCACTAGACAGCAGTAAGCATCCCCTCCCATCTCAGCTGCAATAACCAAAAATGTCAGCAGACATTGCCAAATGCCCACTGGGAGATGGCGGGCAAAACTGTCCCTGGTTGAGAATCACTGACCTAGGCATTTATGTACACATCAAAATACATAGATATAAGTCATTTAAAAAATTCCTGCATCATACTTCATATGGTTATACATATATTAACTATATGCCCATTCCTCTACCAGTGGATATTTACTTTGTTTCCTTTTTTAATCCTTACAAATAATGCTACAATAAGCATTTTTTATGAGTGCCCTATGTGTATGTATATTGGCGTATCTATAGGACAGACACCTAGAAGTGTAATTGTTGGGTTGAAAGGAATGTGCATTAAAATTTTTTTTTTAATTCTGCTAAATCACCTTCTCCAAAGGCTCCTCTAACTTATACTGCCACCAAGAGCCTAGATTGGATTTAACATTCAGCTCACTTAACACTGGATATTATCAATTTAAAATTTCTGCCAGCCTTACAGGTGAAAAATGGTAACTCATCATTTTGTATTTCCAAGATTGTTAGTAATCGTGAAAACTTCTTTTTTTTAACTTTAATGGGCTTTCCACTAACTTCTTTGAGGCACCTACTTATACCATCTGCCTCGAGATATGTGTCTTTTACTTGTGATTTGTAGAAAGTTCTTTATATAGACTGGGTATCAATACAATCTTCTACAAATGTTAAATTTTTTCCCAGCTTATCAGTTGATAATTTGATTTTGTTTATTATGTTTATCACATGGAATTTTACAGTTATATAATAAACTCTGTCTATCTCTCCTATATGGTTCCTGAATTTTCTGTCTTCCTTTAAAAGATACGTTAAGTGATGAAAATAGTTTCTATATTTTCTTCTAATACACTGTTTTAAAAATACGTCTTGATACATCTATAACTTGTTGTTATACGTAAGACAGAGATACGACTTTTATTCCTTCTATTAAATGGAGGTTAATTATCTCAATATTATTTCTTGAATAATTATTTCTCCATTCATTAGAATTACTCACTTAACAAGTATTTATTTATACTTGTAGTGCTACTTATAAGCCAGGCTCTGTTCCAGGTGATGGTGATACTCCACTGAACAAGACAAACACCATGAATGCGTTAATATGAAGAGAAAATTTCTGAGTATTAAGTGTTCTGAAGAAACACAACACAAAAGCTAAAAAACAAAATACAGTGGTATGTTACAATGATGTTCTGGTAAATGTTTAACAACTGGCTCTGGTTTGTAGCACTTCTCACTGTAAATACTCCCTCTATGCTCAATTTTGAGCTACTGAGCCATGTCATCGGGTTTGCAAAATTTCCTGAAAATTTAACAACTGGCTTGGGAACAAGCCACCAAGCGCCCCGCTGTGCGACAGTGACCAAGGGGTTAAGCTGGATGGATAGTCATGGAAGACCTGAGAAGGGATCATCTGAGGATGACGGACAGGAAGTCAGACAGTTATTTGTGAGGGAAATGCAGTTCTGGTAGAAGGAACAACAAGGGCAAAGGCCCTGTAATGCACATAAGCTTGCTTCTGAGGAATTACTAAAAGCTTTTTTCCTTCTGTGAAATCCCATGACGTTTGCAATGTGATCTAAAAGCCTACTGGAAATATTTTAAGACAGGTTCTGTTTGGTAGTAATATCTTGCCTTTCTGGGACTAGCTCTATGTTTCCTTATCTTTGTAACTCCCCAAACATCCAGTGCAGTGTTCGGATGAACATTCTATTACCCTGGGAGCAGCTCCACCTACCTGACTCAAATTATGTCACTCAGATGTCTCAAGAGTATTAAACCAAGGGGTACTGACTTGACGAAGGTGCCTATACTTGCTGAACTTGCCAGTCTGGTATTAAATACAATATATATCAAATGTAAGCACCCTTGTAGAAATACAAGCTTTATTTCATGGGTTAGGGCCATAACCAAAACAGATTATTTTAGTTTTCTGATTTTGGTGTGAAGTAACAGCACAATGAAGGAATCTACTTAGCAATATTCAGAGTACACAGTCAGCATGTGGCATGGTACCTATGGTACCTCCCAAAGAGTTTATAATCTGGTTGGGAAAACAACACAAATACACATAAAATAACAGAAGAGTAACAACTATGGTAGTATTAGATCATGTGTTATCATAATTAAGTGCCAATATCAGTGGCACAGACATACATACAAGAGAAAAGCTGTATGTGCTGAAAAAGGTAGAGGAAGATTTATGAGGGCTTCATGGGGCTTAGTCTGGGCCAAGAAAGATTAACTGAATTTTAGTTTTAGTTGAAAAACCTTTTTTTCAAGGGGGAAGTGACTGAAGAGAACAGACTGGGAAAAAAGGTTGCATAGTGACAGGAATTAGACTGGTTTCATTAGAAAGTGAGCTAAACTGGGGTTAAAGGAAAATAAGGTTGGATAGACAAAACAAAGGTAGACAGTGGAGTAAAGCAGCCTGGTGATTCTGGAGAATCTCCAAAAGCAATGGAGAGGCAATGTGAGTTCCTGAAAGAGGTGGAGATGGAGAGAAATTTAATGAAATGCTGTTTTAGGAAAATGAGTCACTAAATACTCTTGTGTCGTCAAGGAGACCCCCCCACCCCACCTCAGAGCTCAGCAGCCCACATCCGTGTACGGGTGCAGACAGATATTCATTAAGATTACTTGAATAACTACCTTAATTTCTAGAATCTGAAAGTTCTAAGAAAGACATAGCCTATGGGTTGTGCTTGACTGACTTTTATGAAAAAACGGTAGCCCTGGTTACATTTTAATACTTCTA
Source organism: Mesoplodon densirostris (assembly GCF_025265405.1). NCBI lineage: Eukaryota > Metazoa > Chordata > Mammalia > Artiodactyla > Ziphiidae > Mesoplodon > Mesoplodon densirostris. Next base: position 120,994,149 of record NC_082664.1, read on the forward strand.
ACTTAAATAACTCTCTCCCCAAGTCATCCCAGAGAGGCAGCAAAGAATACCAGGACTTCACTCTGTTTAGGAATTTACTTTTAATGACCTAAAACTAGGTCATCGCAGTGATCATATTTCTGGACTGAAAGTTGGTACAGATTCTACACAGTAGAGAGTCAGGGTGGGGACGGCTGGTCTTGGGTGGACAAGATGCAACCAACCGGCTCCAGACGTACAGGCACTTACCTAGCAATCCCCTCCTTGGTGTAGAAGACAGAGTAGGTAAGGTTGTCCCCATGAGGATCTGATGCAGGTGTCCGCCATGTCAATTTGATGAAGCGGGTAGAGACCAAGGAGGCCACGACATCTCGAGGAGCTGAAGGCAGTGGTCCAGTTGTGGCTGGTGCTAGATGGTCAGTAGTGGCACTGGTCAGTGAAGTGGGAGGTAATGTTGGGATGGCAACATCTTGTCATGTGCAAATATTGGGGAATATGAAGGGCAAACCACGACGGTTTTAAAAAAGAGAACAGAAAAAACAAAAAACAAAAAAGAAATAAACAAAACCACGATGGGAAACAAAATAAAATGAATGAACATAAAAAAGGCCATTAAACTGAAGGCTAACATGCAGGCCAGGGCTAACTACTGAAAACTAATGGGCACTAGTCAAGACACATCACTGCAGAGCAAGCGGACTTTCTGGTCACTATAATGGTTGTCGGCAAGGGACGGAGTGTGACAGCTAAGAATAAAACATTTCATGGAAGGACACATCAGTGCCCAAGTAATTTTCTTTAATTCTGAAAGCAGCATGAAACATCTGTCGAACTTTGCACATAAAAGTCTTATACATGATAAAACCTCAGTATTTTTTTCCCACTTTATCAAAATATGGAATAATGTGTGTAGTATGGATGGGCCTAATTACACTCAACATAGGCCCGAGACTATCATGATCTCACTGCAGAGCTGTGTGTGCCTTTAGCTCTGCAGGAGATTCAAGAGTCAGATCTTCAACTGGAGTCTAATATTAAAGTTTGCTCTCTGTATTTGGCAATACTCAGGGAAGTCTGATAACCTTTCTCAATTCACTAAGTTATAGTTCATTTCCTCTCATCAATTCATTTGACTACAACAGTATAAAATAGTGCATCACAAATTCCAAAGTCACACAAATATAATACTTATTAGGTAGCATATCTGTTTGGTACAGTCCTCACTGCAGTGTAATAGATTACGACAGCTTGCAGACCTCAGGGACTTGATGGGACAGATGAAGCAGTGGCAAATCAGAGCTCTGCAAGTCGAAAGCCTCTGTCTGTATGCTGAGTCAGCCCATTCTGTTGCTGGACACTTCTGACTTTAGAAGTCCATTCCTAATATTAACCTAAAATCTCCTTCACCTTGGAGTATACATTTAATCTCACAGAATTCATCAGAATTCTGTCATAACCTTAATGGGGAAATTAGAAGAGAGGGAGAGAAGAAAGCATGACAATTCTGGACCTCGTTTTCAATGAAATGGTAGGACAACAACCTCCTAAAAATGTCTATGAATTACAGGAGAATCTTTTAAAGTGAGGCAGTCTAAATAAATATGCCACAGAGAATAAATTCTCCAAGGGAAAGGCAGAGGAAGACCAACGTAAAGTCTCTAGACAGCTACCATTTATTGAGCACTTTCTACATGGCACTCTCGCTCTTTACACGGACTCATTCAATCCTTACAACTCTGTGAAATAGCTATTATCATTGTATCTCTATATTATATGGAGACTGACATTTAAAAAGGCTAAATCACCCTTCCTAGGAATAGGAAGTGGTGGAGTGTTAAAACCAGCCATGGTTTTTAGCTTAAGAGGCCTCTGGATTTAGCCAATAGAAGTTTTTAGTCCTTGTTGTGCCACTCAGGGTTATGGGAGCAGTCAGGGACTCTTGTTTGTTTTTGTCAATTCCCCTTGCTCCCAAGTCTTGTGAAGGCAATGCAAAGGGCCCAGGATGAAGGCCTGCACATGCAGTAGGTGTTACAGGAGAAAAACCCTGAGCTTGTGGGATTTACCACTTTCATAGCAAGGGAAAGCAAGCTCCAGACAAAGAATGGACCTGCTGTGGATATCTTTTTTTTTTTTAACATCTTGATTGGAGTATAATTGCTTTACAATGGTGTATTAGTTTCTGCTTTATAACAAAGTGAATCAGCTATACATATACATATATCCCCATATCTCCTCCCTCTTGCGTCTCCCTCCCACCTTCCCTATCCCACCCCTCTAGGTGGTCACAAAGCACCAAGCTGATGTCCCTGTGCGGTGCGGCTGCTTCCCACTAGCTATCTATTTTACGTTTGGTAGTGTATATATGTCCATGCCACTCTATATGTAATTCTGTTGTGGTTGGAGACATACTTTGTATGGTTTCAGCCTTTTAAAAGGTACTGAAACTTCTTTTGTGTCCCAGTATATAGTCTATCCTGGCAATTGTTCCATATGTGCTTGGAAAGAATCTGTATCTGTAGTTGCTAGGTGGAGAGTCTATGATGTCAGCTAGGTCAAGTTGACTGACAGGATTGCTTACGTCCTCTATACTCTTTCTAATTGTTTTATCAGTTTTTGAGAGTAGGATATTGAAATCTCCAAGTGTTATCATTTATTTATGTATTCCTTCTTTGAATATACCAATTATAAATGCATATACATCTAACAAAAGGGCCCCAAAATATATGAATCCAAAGAAATCTGGGAAAACCTTAAATATTTGGAAATCAAAAAATGCACTCCTAAATAACCCGAGTCAATGAAGAAATAGCAAGAAAAACATTTTTAAAATATTTTTAACTGAATGAAATGAATATACAACATATTAAAAATGAAGAGATGTAGTTAAAGCAGTGCTTAGAGGGAAATTAAAATACCTTTACCAGAAGATAAGTCTCACATGAATTACCTAAGGTTCTACCTTACTGAAGAGTGTAGACCTTAAGCTTTTTTTCTTTCCTTAATATAGCAGGTTAAGTTTTTCCGCACACACAAAAAAAGTAACCATGTGAGGTGATGGATGTGTTAACTAACTTAAATGTTGGAATCCTTTCACAATGTATATGTATCAAATCATTATGTTGTACACTTTAAATATATTACCATTTATTTGTCAATTATACCTCAATAAAGCTGGAAAAAAATTAAATTTTAACCACATTCTTAAAATACAAGGGTAAGAAATTAAGAGAAGATGTAAGCTACCAAAATAAAAAATAAAAGAGGGGACAATGCTATGAATCCCACAGATATTAAAAATTAATATTATGAACAAATTTATGCCAATAAATCAGACAACTTAAAGGAAATAAAAACATTCCCAGGAAGACAAAAATTACCAAAGTTACTCAAGAAGAAACACAAAATCTAGACAGAACTATAATAGATAGAAAAATTTAAATAAAAATCTTCCCACAGTGAAAAGTCCAAGCCCAGACCGTTTCACTGGTGAATGCTATCAAATATTTAAAAGAAGAATTAATACTAATCCTTCACAACTCTTTCAGAAAAAGAGTAGAAACACTTCCAACTCACTATGTGAGGCTAGTAAAAAGCCAAAGATACCACATGAAAAGAAAACTACAGAACAACCCTCATGATCAAAGATACAAAAATCTTTAACAAAATATTAGCAAACCATATTTGGTAACATATTAAGAGGATTATAAACCATGATCAAATAGAATTTATCACAGGAATTCAAGACTAGTTTAACATCCAAAAACCCATGTAATATATTATATTAACAGAAAAAAACCTGATCATCTCAATAGATGCAGAAAAAGCATTTGACAAAATCAAACACCTATTCATAATAAAAACTCTCAACAAATTAGGAAAAGAAGTAAACTTCCTAGACCTAAAAAACCTATGGTGAACATTATACTTAAATGGTGAAGGAATAAATGCTTTTTCCCCAACGTTGGAAACAAGGATGTTAGCTCCTGCTTCTCATATTAAGCATTGTACTGGTCCAAGCCAGTGCAAGAAGGCAAGAAAAACTGAATAAAGATTAAAAAGGAAAAAGTAATACTGTTTTTATTTGTAATTAATAATTAACTGAGTAGAAAACCCTAATGAATCTAGGAAAAAAAAAAGCTACCAAAATGAATAAATATGTTTAGCAAGGTCATAGGATACAAGGTCAATATATAAAAACCAACTCTATTTCTATACACTAGGAATGAACAATCCAAAAGTAAAATTAAGAGCACAACTCCATTTACAACAGCATCAAAAAAGAATAAAGTATTTAAGAATAAATTTAATGGAAGACGCGTAAGATTTGTACCCTGAAAACTACAACTCATTGCTGAGAGAAATTTTTTAAATTCTAAATAAATAAAGATCTAAATAAATAAATGTTCATGGATTAGAAGACTTAATGTTGTTAAGATGATAAGCTGCCCCTAAAATTTAATATGAAGATCTGCAAAAGATCTAGAATAGCCAAAATAATTCTGAAAAAGAAGCAAATGGTTGGAGGACTTGGATTACCCAATTTCAAAACTTACTATAAAACTCTAGTAATTGAGACAGTCCAGCATATGAATAGGCACATAGATCAGTGAAAGAGAACTGAGAGTCCAGAAGTATGCCCCTATATTTGTGGTCAACTGGTTTTCAGCTAAGGTGTCCAGAAGTTTCAATGTGGTAAGAACAGTCTTTTCAACAACTGGTGCTGGTACAACTACATATCTCCATGCAAAGCAATGAACTTAGATCCTTACTTAACACCACAGACAAAGATTAACTCAAAACAGCTCCTAGACTTAATAGAAGAACTAAAACTTCTGAAAAAATATATAGGAGAAAGTCTTTGTGCCTTGGGTTAGAAAAGTATTCTTAGACATGATAACAAAAGCCCAAGATACAGAAGAAAAAAACAGATAAATTGTATTTTATTAAAAAAAAAAAACTTCAGCACATTAAGGAAAACACAACTAAGTAAATGATAAGCCAGAGACTGGCAGAAAATATTTCCAAAGCATGTATCTGATGAAAGACTTGAACATATAATTCAGAATATATATTCAGGATCAGAATATATAATGAACTTTTATAAATTAGTAAGAAAACAAGCCAATTTAAAAACGGGCAAAAGACTTGAAAAGTCATTTCACCAAAAAGAACATACAAATGGCTAACACACATGTGAAAATGTGCTTAACATCAATGTCATTAGGAAAATTTGAATTAAAATCACAATAAGATACTACTACAGGGACTTCCCTGATGGCGCAGTGGTTAAGAATCCACCTGCCAAGGCAGGGGACACGGATTCAATCCCTGGTCCAGGAAGATCCCACATGCTGTGGAGCAACGAAGCCTTTGTGCCACAACTACTGAGCCTGTGCTCTAGAGTCCATGAGCCACAACTACTGAGCCCACAAGCCACAACTACTGAAGACTGTGTGCCTACAGCCCGTACTCCGCAACAAGAGAAGCAACCACAATAAGAAGCCCACGCACTGCAACGAAGACCCAAGGCAGCCAAAAATTAATAAATTAATAAAAAAAGATACTACTACACACCCACTACAATGGTTACAAACAAAAAAGGTACATAATACTTAGTGTTGGAAAAACTGGAATCCTCATACACTGTTGGGAATGTACTAATTCTTTAAATCGATGAACACAAATTGTCTCCATTTATTATTCACATCTTTAATTTCTTTAAAAAATGTTTTATAGTTTTCTGAGCATAAGTTTTAAACTTCCTTGGTTAAATTTATTAAGTATTTTACTTTTTTGATGCTATTATACATGAAATTGTTTTCTTAATTTCAATCCCAGATTGTTCCTGCAAGTATATATAAATACAAATGATTTATGTATACTGATACTGACTTGCTAAGCTTATTTATTAGTTCTAATAGTTTACTCATGGATTCTTCATGATTTTCTATATACAAAATGATGTTATCTGTAGAGAGTTTTACATATACTTCAATAACACTGTTGAAAAGAATGAAATGGTTTAGACTGACTAGTTGCAACAATTAAACAATATTTTTTTCTAGTGTAAAATAGCAATAGTTACTGAGTCCTAGGACTTCTCTGTTGCTAAAAACACCTGAGCTTAAAATCAACCTATCTGAAGTCATCACAAAATTTAAATGTCCAGAAACTACTCAAAGGCTTCACAGGTATGCCAACTGATTATCAAGGATCCTAAGGCATAAGTGAACTATACAGATATCTAGGCCAAATGTAGTAAAAATCTGGTACTTAAAAAAAAAAAAAGGTCTGATTATATTAAGAATTAGGCTGGTTGCTTTTCCTTCTGCCACCAGAGTTCATTTGTGAAAATAAAAGATCTGATGATGTGCTCGCTTCAGCAGCACATATACTAAAATTGGAATGGTACAGAGAAGATTAGCATGGTCCCTGCACAAGGATGACACGCAAATTCATGAATCGTTCCATATATTTAAAAATTCTCCAGAAGGGATCAATAGCAGAATAACTGAGGCAGAAGAACGGATAAGTGACCTGAAAGATAAAATACTGGAAATAACTACTGCACAGCAGAATAAAGAAAAAAGAATGAAAAGAATTGAGGACGGTCTCAGAGACCTCAGGGACAACATTAAACGCACCAAGATTCGACTTATAGGGGTCCCAGAAGAAGAAGAGAAAAAGAAAGGGACTGAGAAAATATTTGAAGAAATTATAGTTGAAAACTTCCCAAATATGGGAAAGGAAATAGTTAATCATGTCCAGGAAGCACAGAGAGTCCCATACAGGATAAACCCAAGGAGAAACACGCCAAGATACGTATTAATCAAACTATCAAAAATTAAATACAGGGCTTCCCTGGTGGTGCAGTGGTTGAGAGTCCGCCTGCCGACGCAGAGGACACGGGTTCCTGCCCCGGTCTGGGAAGATCCCACATGCCGCGGAGCGGCTAGGCCCGTGAGCCATGGCTGCTGAGCCTGTGCATCTGGAGCTTGTTCTCCGTAATGGGAGAGGCCACAACAGTGAGAGGCCTGCATACCGCAAAAAATAAATAAATAAATAAAAACAAAGAAAAAAATTAAAAGCAGCAAGGGAAAAACAACAAAAAACATACAAGGGAATCCCCATAAGGTTAACAGCTGATCTTTCAGCAGAAACTCTGCAAGCCAGAAGGGACTGAAATCCCAGGAATGCAAGGATTCTTCAATGTATGCAAATCAATCAATGTGATATACGATATTAACAAACTGAAGGAGAATAACCATATGATCATCTCAACAGATGCAGAAAAAGGTTTCGACAAAATTCAACACCCATTTATGATAAAAACCCTCCAGAAAGTAGGCATAGAGGGAACTTACCTCAACATAATAAAGGCCATATATGACAAACCCACAGCCAACATCGTTCTCAAAGGTGAAAAACTGAGACCATTTCCACTAAGATCAGCAACAAGACAAGGTTGCCCACTCTCAGCACTATTATTCAACATAGTTTTGGAAGTTTTAGCCGCAGCAATCAGAGAAGAAAAAGAAATAAAAGGAATCCAAATTGGAAAAGAAGTAAAGCTGTCACTGGTTGCAGATGACATGATACTATACACAGAGAATCCTAAAGATACTACCAGAAAACTACTAGAGCTAATCAACGAATTTGGAAAAGTAGCAGGATACAAAATTAATGCACAGAAATCTCTTGCATTCCTATACACTAATGATGAAAAATCTGAAAGTGAAGTAAGAAAACACTCCTATTTACCACTGCAACAAAAAGAATAAAATATCTAGGAATAAACCTACCTAAGGAGACAAAAGACCTGTATGCAGAAAATGATAAGATACTGATGAAAGAAATTAAAGATGATACAAATAGATGGAGAGATATACCATGTTCTTGGATTGGAAGAATCAACATTGGGAAAATGACTATACTACCCAAAGCAATCCACAGATTCAATGCAATCCCTATCAAAGTACCAATGGCATTTTTCACAGAACTAGAACAAAAAATGTCACAATCTGTATGGAAACACAAAAGACCCCAAATGGTCAAAGCAATCTTGACAAAGAAAAACAGAACTGGAGGAATCAGCCTCCCTGACTTCAGACTATACTACAAAGCTACAGTAATCAAGACAGTATGGTACTGGCACAAAAACAGAAATATAGATCAATGGAACAGGATAGAAAGCCCAGAGATAAACCCACTCACATATGGTCACCTTATCTCTGACAAAGGAGGCAAGAATATACAGTGGAGAAAAGACAGCCTCTTCAGTAAGTGGTGCTGGGAAAACTGGACAGCTACATGTAAAAGAATGAAATTAGAACACTCCCTAACACCATACACAAAAATAAACTCAAAATGGATTAAAGACCTAAATGTAAGGCCAGACACTATCAAACTCTTAGAGGAAAACACAGGGAGAACACTCTATGACATAAATCACAGAAAGATCCTTTTTGACCCATCTCCTAGAGAAAGGGAAATAAAAACAAAAATAAACAAATGGGACCTAACGAAACTTAAAAGCTGTTGCACAGCAAAGGAAACCATAAACAAGATGAAAAGACAACCCTCAGAATGGGAGAAAATATTTGCAAATGAAGCAACTGACGAAGGATTAATTTCCAAAATTGACAAGCAGCTCATGCAGCTCAATATCAAAAAAACAAACAACCCAATGCAAAAATGGGCAGAAGACCTAAACAGACATTTCTCCAAAGAAGATATACAGATTGCCAACAAACACATGAAACAATGCTCAACATCATTAATCATTAGAAAAATGCAAATGAAAACTACAATGAGATATCATCTCACACCGATCTGAATGGCCATCATCCAAAAATCTACAATCAATAAATCCTGGAGAGGGTGTGGAGAAAAGGGAATCCTCTTGCACTGTTGGTGGGAATGTAAGTTGATACAGCCACTATGGAGAACAGTATGAAGGTTCCTTAAAAAAATAAAAATAGAACTACCAGACAACCCAGCAATCCCACTACTGGGTATATACCCTGAGAAATCCATAATTCAAATAGAGTCATGCACCAAAATGTTCACTGCAGCTCTATTTACAATAGCCAGGACATGGAAGTAACCTAAGTGTCCACTGACAGATGAATGGATAAAGAAGATGTGGCACATATATACAATGGAATATTACTCAGTCATAAAAAGAAATGAAATTGAGTTATTTGTAGTGAGGTGGATGGACCTAGAGTCTGTCATACAGAGTGAAGTAAGTCAGAAAGAGAAAAACAAACACCGTATGCTAACACATATATATGGAATCTAAAAAACAAACAAAAAATTGTTCATGAAGAACCTAGGGGCAAGGCAAGAATAAAGACGCAGACCTACTAGAGAATGGACTTGAGGATACGGGGAGGGGGAAGGGTGTGATGGGACAAAGTGAGAGAGTGGCATGGACATATATACACTACCAAATGTTAAACAGATAGCTAGTGGGCTTCCCTGGTGGCGCTGTGGTTGAGAGTCCGCCTGCCAATGCAGGGGACACGGGTTCGTGCCCGGTCCGGGAAGATCCCACATGCCGCGGAGCGGCTGGGCCCGTGAGCCATGGCCGCTGAGCCTGCACGTCCAGAGCCTGTGCTCCGCAACAGGAGAGGCCACAACAGTGAGAGGCTCACGTATCGCAAAAACAAAAAACAAAAAACAAAAAAACAGATAGCTAGTGGGAAGCAGGTGCATAGCACAGGGAGATCAGCTCAGTGCTTTATGACCACCTAGAGGGGTGGGATAGGGAGGGTGGGAGGGAGGGAGACACAAGAGGGAAGAGATTGGGGATATATGTATATATATAACTGATTCACTCTGTTGTAAAGCAGAAACTAACACACCATTGTAAAGCAGTTATACTCCAATAAAGATGTTAAAAAAAAAAAGAAAATAAAGAAAATAAATACACTTCAATTATAAATGAGATTTTAAGGCCTTTTACAGATACTGAGATACCTGTTCTTTTTGGTTTGTTTTCTGTGATGTAATATTTTATGTTACATCAATTTGTGTTAATGTTGAAATGTTTTCATATTCACCTCCTTGGTAATGTATTGTTGTTATTATTTTATTTTGCCGCTGTATGTGTTTTGCTAAGATTTTATTTGGGATGCTTGTATCTATGTTCATTCAAAAGGCTAAACTATTATTGTATTCAATTTTGGTCAGGTGTTTTTATTATGATTAAGCTGGCTTTCTAAAAGGACACGAGAAATTCTATATTTTTTCCGTGCTTTGCAAGAGTATAAATAATTTATATGAGACTAATATAAAAATTATCCATAAAGCAATTCAGATCTGGAGCCCTAATGGGGAAGGATATTCTTCAACAATTTTAAAAAATCGTGGTTGTCATATTCAGATTTTCTACCATTTCTTGAGTCAGTAATTGTTCCTTAAAATCATTCATGAGAATTTAGATCAATATAGTAAAGTGAGCATGCTCATTAACTTATGGGGAGGAAAATAAAGGATAAAGTGTAACAAGTGTAACAAGTAGATCAGAAATGTTACAGAATGCATGAAAGCAAGACAGAAGAATAGATACAGGGAGCCAAGTGCTACCCAACATGCTATAGGGCAGCGGTCCCCAACCTTTTTGGCACCAAGGACCGGTTTTGTGGAAGACAATTTTTCCACGGAAGGGGGGCTGGGAGGAGATGGTTCAGGCGGTAGTGTGAGCGATGGGGAGCGGCAGATGAAGCTTCCCTTGCACGGCCCAGGGGTTGGGCACCCCTGTTGTAGGAGACACTGTCGCAGAGATGAGCGTGGTCCCGTGTAGTCCCAGTGCCACAGTCAACAGGTGGGTGTAGAAAGTGGAGGAGTAATTCCTCAGGGTGATAAAATGGGAAGCAGTGCTCAACCTCCTCCCTCTGCCCCTCCCCCCCACGCTGCTTGCGGCCCAGCAGTGGGAAGCCCTCAGAGGTTCTGGTTCACAGTGGGCCAGCCCACCCCACCCGGTAACCCTATCGGTGACCAAACTACACAGAAAAGCATAGGCAGAGAAACAGAGGGTCTTACAAGCCTTGCAAAATATGAATTTGCTGTTTTTGTAGGTTAGAAAACAGTCAAACATCAGTAATAACATTTGGTTAACCTGCTTTGAACCACCAGGAAAGGTCGATACTTAATTGCATTAAAAGAAGGAACAATATCCACAGGTAAAATTGCAAAAAGAAACAAAACCAGCAAAAAACACTTTTCAGTAAGTAAAATTAATATTGTCAGTGATGATCAAGAAGACCACTGCATTCACAGAAGAGAATCAACACTTCTGCCTTAAGATTGAAATTTCTTCACAGAAAACCTCTTTGCCAATACCTAAAGAAATGAGTAAAAATTAAGAAACAAGCTACCTCTCTCCCATTACAAAATATATCAGGAAAGAAGGAAGGGAGGGAGGGAGGGAGACAGGAAAGAAAAAGAGAGGAGACCTAATTCAATTTGAGCAGACCTTGGGATAAACTTGACTGCTCCTATGTCTGTTTCAATCCCTAGAAACCATTCTGGTGAAGAGACATAAACCTGAGAAATTTTACTAATATTCCCAAGTCTGGAGAGATGAAAACTGAGGAGGCAGCTTTATCTTTTGACTTTTCTGATCAATAAGTAATAGAAATTACTGGGGAGCAGTGAAAGCATGAGATATATTGCTGGGTGGCCTCATCCAATTGGCAGAGTAAAAAAACTGATGATAGAAAAGATTTTCAAGAATGAGCAAAAACAAAAAATCTAAAAGAGTAATGTGAAAAGTATATTGGTGTTGACTTTTAGGAAGGTGAGTTGCCACCCTCTATCAAACTAGAAATGATAAATCCTTCCAGGAATTTATGCTAAAGAAATATTGGCACTTGTGCCCAAAGATGCAGAGATGCTCAATTTCCATGTTGTTGATAACAGCAAAGTTGCTAACATCCTAAATGTCCATCAACAGAGACGTGGTTAAGTAATTTAAAAGGCTACCTTCCCAAGGAACACGGTGAAGCTGTAAAATTGGATGAGGTAGATCCACATGTCAACACTAGATTTACCATCAACTCATTTGCTTAAGTGAAAAAGGAAGTTCCAGAGCAGCATGGATAATATTATCTCACAGGTAGATTTTCCCACACGGAAGACATAAATACACACATATGTAAATGCCTCAGTGGGGGAAAACAATGAACACTCAACTCTTGGCGGTGGTTATCTTTAAGAAGAAGAGTTAAAGAGATATGGAAAAGGGGATTTCTTGGTTTTGCTGTACGTAATTGTTTGATTTCTTTCTATGACAATATACTCATGTTTCACTTGTATAATATTTGCTTAATAAACATAAAACATGCTAAAAAAAAGAAAAAGATCTGATGATCACATCACTTCCCCGAACTACCTACAGAATAAAGTCCAAATGCCTCAGCACAGTGTTCAAGGTCCTCTACAGATTGGTCCCATCCAGCTTTCCAGTCTCATTTCCAGGACATGCTGTGCTCTAGGTGTGCCTGGTTACTGAACAAGAATGGACTTTCCAGGTCTGTACCTATGTTCACACCACTACTAGGTTTAGAGCGATGAACAACATGTAAATCAGACTCGAGTCAAAGACAACTGGGAAATTTGAGAAAAGGTATTATACCTTGAAAATTTGAACATCAAAAATGCTGTTAGCTTTGACCTGCTGCTCAAATCCTGGGCAGTAGCTTCACGCTGGCACTTTCACTGATACCTAATGAATGATCTCAATCAGCTCTTAAGTGGAACTAACTGAAGTGATCTATGTGAGATCCTGAAGGATTATGTTTCTCCTGATCTAGCTTTTTGTTACTTGAATTAATCATCAGAGCTACTCTTCATTTTTCATTTGAAAATAAAAGGATTTGTCACTTTTCATTTGAAAGTGAGAAATCACTTTCAAAATCCAGCTACACTGTGGTTGATGGCTCCAGTTTAATGATACATTAGATTTGTGACAAAGTGTCACTTCTAGTAGATTATAATTATGAGCCTAATCAATAGATCTACGCACTTAAAACAGTTTCTAGGTAGAGATCATTAAATTCTGTGCTGGGCACGTTGCTCTCGGTTAAGTGGATCCAGTTATCCTAATTTGACACCCACTCATACCAGCCAAGTGAGCTGTGAGCAGTCACATTTAAGTTTTCTTTTGAAACTCTGTTTTGAAATTTTCAAGACTTGTTTTAAAAATTTGTTTCTTTTTCATAATATTTCTTTAAAGACAGATTAGTTTTAGAACTTCTTTCAAAATCTTCTGAACTCCTTCAGAAGTTAAGAAAGTATCTTGGGGAAAATGTCTCTTTTGCTGCCTCCACACTTCCTTGTGTAAAGGAATTACTTTGTATTCCCCAAGAACATTCACAGCAGCATTATTCAGAATTCAGTGTTCAGAACTGAGTCAGATTTACATGGTGCTTATTGCTCTAAACATAACAGCAATGTGATCACAAGTACAGTTCCACAGAGCATTTCTTTGCGGAAACAATCATATTTGGAAGATTGTGGAGATTGGCCATGCTTATCAGCATGTTGAAGACTCACAGCAATTTTGTAGGAGAAAAACCAGTTCAGTTTGTTAACCTAGCATTTCTCATTCTTATTCGATCATGAAATCCCTTTTCCCTCAAACAGTAATCCAGTTTGGGCAATCCTGAACTAAATGATATGTGAGCTAGTACCTAGCAGAGAGATCCTTTACAAGAGCCCCTGCCTGAAAACCTCCAGTCATTGTTCAAATGCTTCGGTAGATAATCTATTTCATATTTTTTTACTTAAAAATCAAAATCTGATAATAAGCTTGTTATAAAAGTTATTTAATACATTACATAAATATACAAAGTATAAGAATCAAAGTTTCACTTTTATCATCTCCAAAATACCACTGTTAAAAGTCTGGTGCATGTTCTTCCAAATATTTTCCTTTTCATGATACACTTACACATACACATAAGTATGAGAATGAAATTATACCAAACATGTTGCTTTCCAAACTGCTGTATGATATAATGTGTCTTTAAGAGCTTCCCATCAGTATATATAAACAGACCTGAATATTCTCAATTGCTGCATATTATTCTAAAATAAAAATACATCACAATTTTATTCATCATTTCTTTATGTTGCTTACATTTATGCTGTTTAATTAATTAATTAAGGCTCCTATGGGCAATGTTTCTGTAAACTTTCTTATACATGTATCTTTGTGTACAGGTATAGACATTTCTGTAAGACAAATTCCTAAAAGAGAAAATGTCAAGCCAAAGGTTTATAAATGTGAAAGCTGAGAGATGAAGGTTATTTTGGCTTCAGTTTTAGGACAAAGGGCCAAATACATTTCTGGGTCCACCACTTTATTAAAATACCCCAGACAACAAATAGGACAAGAAAGAGGAACACAAACTCCATTTTGGACAAAACTGAGTGATATCTGTAATCCCAACCCAAAATATATGAAGAAAGAAGGGAGAGAGAAGAGAAGTAAATTAATTAATGGAACAAAGTCAATCTAAGTGCCTCCAGAGGGACACACTGATGAGACTCAAACCAACCGACCTTGAGGAACTGGCAGCACTTCAGGGATGATGTGGGGGTAGAGGACTTAAGAGCTTTTAAATCTCCAACTCACCCCTGAAGATGGGAGGTTTACACTCAGGAGAAACTAAATTGGAGAGGCTGTGGGCTCAGAGGTGACCATCAGAGGGATTAAGACCACATACTAAAAACATGGAACTGCCTATCTCCCTCCTCAACAGGTTCCAGTAGGTTGGCAACCAGGTAGGCTTACTATCACTAGGTAGAAGACTGAAGCATCCCTCTCTGGAAAAACTGAGCAGAAGCAGAGAAGACTCAGAAATACTGCTATCTGGTGAGGTCCCAGCAACAGTTACAAAAAAATTGGCTACCCAATTATTCTATAATAAAGCTCAGCAGTTAAAAAGCTTTACCCCCAAAATGGAAAACAGGATATTTACACAATCTCAAGGTGTAACACCTAAAATACTTATTAATTATAAAAGAAAAATAACAACTTCCCAATGGAGAAATCTGGCAGAAACCACCATAACCACATGATCAAGCTGACATTACCAAATAACAAGACATATTGATATCATGTACTCCTGATTTGGATGTATTGAAAAGGGCACAGCAATTCTGTAGTATTTGTCCCCCCAAAAGTCCATACCTTAATGTAATCATGAGAAAACACCAGACAAATGCAAACTGAGAACATTACACAAAATACCTGACCAATACTTTTTGAAACTGTCAAGGGTAGGACAGACGAGGAAAGACTGAAGACCATCTGCAGATTGAAGGAGACTAAGGAGATGTGACAACTAAATGCAATATGCAATCCCAAAGTGGATTTGGAACAGAAAAAGGGCATTAGTGGAAAAACTGGTGAAATCAGAACAAACTTTGTAGTTTGGTTAATAGTTAACCAATGTCAATTTCTTAGTTTTGTTTACAGTATCAAAGTTATACAAGATGTTACAGTATCACAGTTATATAAGATGTTAACATTAGATGAAGTTGGTGAAGACTATAAGAACTCTGCACAATCTTTGTAACATTTTTGTAATTCTAAAGTTACTTCAAAATAAAGTTTTTTAAAAGGCCCATTTATATAAACAGAGCTTTCAACACTTTTTAAAATACCATACTTTCAAATATGAATGAATTTCCAAAGACTACTTTGGCAAGTATTTGGGGGTAGTTCTCTTATTTGATCAAATTTTCCCAGTTTTTTCTTCTGTTCCCTTTATAATATGGTTCCAGAACCTTTTTATAAACTCTCAAAATGAAGTTGCCAAAATATACACAAAGATACTATATATTTTTGTTATTGTAATAAAAATTAAGAAAGCTTCCTGGCATCCATATCACACTGATGAAATCTACAGAGCCAGCAGTAACCTAAAAGCCATATGATTTCTCACATGTGGTACTAAGAAGAGTTTATTTCACTATCCTATACTGAAATTATGTAATTATTTAAAATTAATTATATACTGCTTGTACAGAGCTATATGAAAAGAATGTTCTGTGTACAGCTGTGTTAATAGTGATTATATTAGCATTAACTTACGTGAACCTTTAGGCACAGTTCAACAAGATAGTTGAAAAGAGAAATTTATATTTGTTAGCATCATTGCTTTTTCTTAATTCTGGCAAACTTCTGCTCCTCCAAGGGTTATTTCAGATATCATATCTTTCCATACTAGAATTTCCATTTAGTTCTTTTTTACATTTCCATTTCTTTACTGAACTACCATTTGTTCCCTCACTATGTTCATATTTTCCTTTATATCTTTGAACACATTTATAATAGCTGCTTTAAAATTCCTTGTCTGCTAATTTCATCATGTCTTCCATTTCTGGGTTTGTTTTCTACTGATTGACTTTTCTCCAGATTGTGGTTCACATTTCCTTTTCCTTTTTTTTGGCCAGTCCACTAATTTTGATTATATTTTAGACATTGTGTATGCTACCTGTTGGTTGTTTGAATTTTGTCATTTTCTTAAGTAGAGTGTTGAACTTTGTTCTGGCAGGCAGTTAACCCAACTTGTTCCTTTCACGGTGTGTTTTAAGCTGTTAGGATGGTTCTACAGTAGCCTTGAACCTAGAGCTGTATTAGCCCTATTCTTAAAATACAGCCTTTCTATAGTATCTGCTGAATACCTGGTGTGTTTTATGAGATCTCTCTCTACTCTAGTTGAACAGAATGTGAATATTTCTCACCTCTGTGTATGCTCCACTAATTTTGAAGCTTTCCAGTAGCTGTTCTTTCCTTAGTAGGTGTTCTTTGGACTGTGGAGAGTTTTGCTCTGTTTATGTGCAGCTTAGTATTTAGTAAAAGACTCAAGGGGAACCCTATACAGTTTTCTTGAGCTTCTTTGCACACCTTTCTTCTCTCCAGCAGCCTGCCCCACAAATTCCACTACCTTTCTAGCCCTAAACTCTGTTCTGTGTGTCCTCAGCTCACTGAAACTGCTAAGCTGCCTGCTCCCCTCTCTCAACCCTGTACTCCAGTCTGGAAAGTGCTTCCAGGAAGAAAGCTGGGGGTCATCTCTTAAGGATTATGGTCCTGCATATTTTCAAATGTCTAGAAACATTTATTTCATTTAATTTGTCCAATTTTCTAGTTGTTTACATGAGGAGGGCCAGTCCAATACTGGTTACTCTGGAATGCATACTCAGAAAAGTATAACGTCCAAGTACTTTTAAAATATTACAATAATACCATTATATCAATACCCTTTCAAAGAATTGTAATTATAAAAACCCACTGTATTAAAAGCATTTCTAACTCTGATCATTATAGGAAACATTTATGTATTTTTACATTAATTGTTGTATTCATTTGTTTCCTTTGCAGGAACTAATATCTACTACACATTCAATAAATATTTGCTTAGTGACTGAATAAATAAAAACTAAGGAAACACTTAAGAACAAAAATATATAATTGTGGGAATATGAAGGACTTTAAAATATACATTTACATCATAAAGAAAACTTTTGAAGCTGAATTTCTAAAGAGGACTTATTTAATTTACGTGAAAATAAAAACTTTTAACTACACAAAGCTAGGCAGTTTCCCCTAACATTCTAATCTAAGTAATTCTATTAGCCAAAAAAAGCCAAAATGATGTTTGTGGGTATATAAGTAAACATATGCTATTCAACTTTCAAATTAATCTCAAATTATTCTTCTCTAATTGGTAAAAGTTTCACCCAACTTCTTTGCTTTATCAAATAAAAGTTACATGTATTCAACACTCAATTTCACAAGATAGGTCTTCAAGCTTTCTTATTAGTAAGTAGCTTTGAATTCATATAACGTTCCACAATTCCAACTCCATTACACCATGAGCACAGTAGTTGGCCCAGGATAGAGTTAATGAAGTACTCAATGGTTGTGCTAATGAAGCCCAACCTGCACTCTGGATTCCTGAACAAAAGCAAAATTGTTCTATGGCTACAGGAAATACTTCCCATCCCAGTCAGGTTCCTGGGAGTGGATGAAGGAGTGACCAGGATGAAAAGTATCACCACCTCAAGAGCAAAACCAACAAACAGCTGTCCTAATGATGCATGAGGCACTGGATTCTTGTAAAAATGTAGTTCATAATTTCTCAATTTTTCAATAATTCTTTTTCTTCTGCCTCTTGTCTTACCTTATACATTAAGTCTGGTCTCCAAAAAAAATTTTTTTAAAGATGACAGTGAAAGCATCCTGGCATTTCAGATAGTAACTATAAGGTAATGTCACCATAGTACCATTGGGCCAAAGAGATAAGCTATTTTTATAATTGCCATTGGAAAGTCAATCAAAATTGCCATAAGTGCTTGTCCCATTCTGAAATTATCATAAAAATATATGTATGAATGTTCAAGTATCTCAGTGTTCATCCTTAAAATTTCTCTACTGGGTCCTACTCCACAATTCTAACAGAGAAGTTCATTTCCCCCCACTGTAGATACCTCAAAAAAAGCAATAAAAAAAATCTTGAAAGCACAGAAAAACAACGAGAGTCCAATAAAAAAAAATCTGTTCCTTCAGATTAAAAACATTCAAATGAAGCATTTACACTCAATGGGGAAATGACAATTATACAAGACTATTAATCACAACACTTTATTAAAAATAAAAACACTAACACAATGTGAAAGGAGTTGCAAATTATTTGCTCCTGAGAGTAATCTGTCACATAAAGGAGCCACTGAAAAATATGTGGCAGTTATAATGAGTTCAAGGCTGTATACTGGTTGTTCCCAATAGTATCTCTCAACAGATTAGGCATATTTCATGAAAGCTCATTAGTGAGAAGCATAAGAAAAAGATTTCTCCCCCCTTTCTCAAACTAATACAATTCATTGTTATTTTCAAATTTTAAATATAATAATATTGAATTAAAGAAAGCTAAAGCAAAGAAGTAATGCTACACAATGGTGGTGATTTAGGCTCAGCATCCTCTTGTACTGTCACAATCTGATTTATAAACATCTGCTCTAACATCTGCTTTCAGGAGACTCATATAAAGAAATAGCTGTAGCTCTGCTACCTATTGCCCTATCCCATTCTGCTGGATGCCCCCACGTGGGAGTTAGTGTTAAGAATCTTAAGAGTTTTATAGATTCTAAAGGTTCAAAGTACAGCTTTAGAAAATAGAGGCAGATTTTAGTTGAAAGTAAGGAATAATTTTTTAAACATAAAATTCTATTCAACAGTAGAATGGGATGGATGTCTTGTGAGAAAGAATTCCCTATCACTGGAAAACAGTTAAGGGTGACTGTAAAAACAATCACTGTGTAGGTAAAATTTGTAACTCTAAAATTCTATGAATTTCTGAAACAGTAAAAATGGTCTTCCCAATAAATCTCAAGGATTCTATGCTTAACATATCACTTGTTTGAAATGGCACAAATCTGATCGTTATGTACTATTAAAAAGATACTTTATAATCAAATTGCTTTGTGAAATTGTGACATGAATTTAAGAATTGACAAATACATGCTATTCTCCTTCTGGGTTTATTGTGACAGAAACAATGATTTATTTGATGCCTACTTTTGATCTATGAATCATGTTCCATATTATGATTCATATTATTTAACTTCTAGAAGCAGAAATCAAAAGGTTTATTTCACATGCAAACAACTCCCAAATATCTTGAATCTCCTTGATATATTTATGCAAATTCAGATACCTTTATCCATACCGGTATAATGAGGAGCCTCTAATTAATTCTAAAACTATTTGTCATTTCCCAAATATTCATAAATATTAATCCCAACAGCAGAATTAAAGCAGATATGCTCACGATCCCTACTCATATTAAATAAAATCCACACAAATACTTATAAGTCAACAACCCTGATGTAGAAATTGATTTAAAAGGATCCATGTATAAATAAAGGTGCAAACTGAACTGAATAAATATACATTATGTATTAATTAATAATATTTACCTAAATGGTACATATCAGGCAATGCTGGGAATCATAAAGATAAATGACACAAATGATAGAAGACACAAATCCTTTTCCCAGTAATCTTACAGTTTAGTAGAGAAGAAATTGTAGGCATCAAATGACTATATTATATATAAAGTAGGAAGTAGACAGTGCTAGGAAGGAGATCAAACAAATGTAAAATGAGGTAAAAAGTAAGATCTATTTTTGCTGGAATATTGCCAAGAGCTCTGCAGCTGAGGTGGCATTTAAAACTGGATCTTAAAAAATATACAGGATTTGGTCCTGGTAGAGGGAATTTTATCTTATGAACAAAGCAACTTAAGTAATAAAGTATAAGGTAAGTAAGGAACTGAACTTAATTGAGCTTGGTGGGGTAGAAGCTATATGTCCACGCAATTACCAGTGTTTAAATGGATCTGTGAGTCAGAAAGGCTAGGTTCATATCCTGCTTCTCACACATATATTAAATGTGTTATCCTGGGCAAGTTATTCTGTGGTTTTTAAACTTCATTTTTCTTAAGTATACATACAAATAATAACAAAGTCCACTTTACTGTGTTGATGTAAGGATTAAAAGAGATAATATATTAACAGCATTTAGCATGTTCCCTGGCACAGAGTAAGTGTTCAATTAATATTAACTTACTATTATCAGTAGTAATAACTGATCTATTTTGTTAATTGAAAGTGAATGATATTGGAACAAGTTGAGCTGAACACACACATCTACCTTCTCTTCCAACCAAAATCCCTTGAAATTACAGAAAAAACTACTTTAATAAGAAAATATGCCATCCTGAAAATTGAAATGTTGAGGAATTCTTAAACGATAGAAAGTGGTTTGGTGAAAACAAAAGAAGAGAGAAAATCTACAGCCAAACCTCGCAGAGGAGAAAATAATTTTCAAACGAGCATGAAAGAGCAAGACCAGACATGTTCCAAAGATTAAAGACATGAGAAAACACGTGGGTAATTAAGTAAAAAACTACCTTGGAAATACCTTGGCCAGATATGTTTTCTCTTCTGCTCACACCAAGCCACATATTGCCCTGGTTTTACCCTTGATCTAAAATGTTAAAACCCCTTCCCCAAGGAAGAAACTTTTATGAATAGACTCTACATAGGTCAACAACAGGCAGACAAGGATAAAGATAAATATGTATAGAAAGCTAAAGCATCTGGAAATAACACAATAAAAGAAGTTTACAAAACTCAAGAAGTAATAATCAAGGGAAAAGAATAAATCAGCAAACAGGAGAAAACTTTAAAAGATGTTAAAGATTTGAATACCATAAAACAAGAATAAGTCATTATTTTAAGAACTTTTAGATATCTTAGAAAATAAAAATAAATGCAGGAGAGATGTCTGGTTTTGGTTCTGGCATGTAAAGAGCCTGAAAGTCACCATTCCTGTCCTTACAACAAGAAAAAGCTGGGGAAACTTACAATGCATGACTTTTCTTGGATTTTCCGATATTACAAGGCAAACTGCTGCCCCCAAATCTGGTGAGACAGGTGCATCCAATGACATACAGCAACCAAGACCTGCTTACAAGAATCAGAAGCCACTGGAGCCATAAACTGGTAGGAACACTTAAACGGTAATTCTGATGAACTGCTGGAGGTTGAGAGGAGACTAGTGTCAGAATAAGAAATTCCTAAGGGTCACAGTCTTAGTATTTTTATGGGCTTTCCCTATAGGAACTCTACCAGGTTCTCACTAGGAGGATGTAAAAAAGATCCCCTCCTGTCTCAGGCAGGGGCTATGAAGGAGTAACCAACCATTGTGAAACATGCTGAGAGCCTTTTCCATAACAAAAGCCTACTTTCCAGAGGAAAAGATTTTGCTGGAGAACAATTCTGAAAACTTTATTCCAGTTGGAGGAAAGGAAGTCCTACCCCCTCCAATTTCTTCTAGCTTTCTTGTTTCACCTAAGGGGAGAGGGGGGAAATACAACAACTGACAGTCAACATGGGACAGAGCTTCCATGTAGACTGGGAACACTATAGGCAGGGAAGGAAGCAAGGAGGAAAAAGCTATACCACTAGAGAAACACCTGTGAAGGTCACAGCCATGAGACGTAGGCCCACTTAAAATCTGAGACTTAATCAAAAGATTATAAAATAATGGTCCTCCTTCTCCACAGCGTAACATCACACAAATGAGGCTCAGGTATAACAGTGGATTATAGGTGAAAGAATTGCAAGAAATGCTCTCTCTGAGGAACAGAAAATAGGAAAGTTTCAAAGTCAGGAGTAGAAGCCAAAAAAAAACCAAGTACGCCTTGGAATTTGAAGCGTGTTACCTGTAGCTACAACAAACATTAAACACAACTCAACTCCTAACTAGATTAACATAAATTATCACACTAAAGGCCTATTCACCTTAGTTCCCATTACCTGATACAAAATGCCCAACTTTCAGCAAGAAACTACAAGACACGCCAAAAGACAAGGAAAAAACCCACAGTCTGAAGAAACAAAACAACCCTCAGAACAACAGACACAGATGTTGGAACTACTGGGTAGGGAATTTGAAGTAACGATGACTAATACACTAAGGGCTCTAATGCATAAAGCAGATAACATAAAAGAACAGATACATAGGCAGACAGACAGAACTCTAGGCAGATAGACAGAACTCTAAGAATCAAAAGGAAACGCTACAAACAAAAAACAGTAACAGAAAAGAATGCCTTCAACGGGCTCATCAGTAGACTTGATATGGTTGAGGAAAGAACCAGTCAACTTGAAGATAGGTCAAAGAAAACTTCCCAAACTGAAATGAAAAGTGGAAAAAACAAAACAAACAAAAAATCCAGAAGCTGTAAGATAGTATCAAAAGGTATAACACATGGCTAACTGAAATGCCAGAGGAGAAGAAAGAGAGAATGGAGCAGAAGAAGTATTTAAATAATGCCCAAGAACTTTCCAAAAACTAATGACAAGCACCAAACCACAGATCCAGGAGGCTCAGAGAAACCAAATAAGATAAATATTTTAAAAATTCATACCTAAAACATATATTCAAACTGCTGAAAACCATGGAGAAAGAGAAATTCTTGAAAGAAGTCAGAAGGAAAAAAAAAATCACCTTACCTGCAGAGAAACAATGAAAATTACAATGAACTTCTTGTCAGAAACTACGTAAGAGAGTAAAATGAAATATTTAGTGTTGAAAGAAAAAAAAATAACCACCAACCTTGAATTCTATATCCAGCAAAACTACCCTTCAAAAGTAAAGGAGAAAGAAACACTTTGTCAGCAAACAAAAACAGAGAATTCATTGCCATCTGACCTGCCCTGAAAGAGATGTTAAAAGAAAGTCTTCAGGAGGAAGAAAAATGAAATAGGCCAGAAACTTGGGTCTACATAAAGGAAAAGTGTGAGAAAAGGAATAAATGGAGGTAAGATAAAAATCTTTTATTTTTCTTGATTGAGTTAAAAGCTAACTATTTGCTTAGAGCAATAATATGGATAAGTGAAATGAATGACTACAATATACAAGGGATGGGAAGGAGGAATTGGGAATACTGTTATAAAATACTTGTAGTATGGGCTTCCCTGGTGGCGCAGTGGTTGGGAGTCCGCCTGCCGACGCAGGGGACACAGGTTCGTGCCCTGGTCTGGGAGGATCCCACATGCCGCGCAGTGGCTGGGCCCGTGAGCCATGGCCGCTGAGCCTGTGCGTCTGGAGCCTGTGCTCCGCAACGGGAGAGGCCGCAACAGTGAGAGGCCCGCGTAGCACAAAAAAAAAAAAAAAAAAAAAAAAATACTTGTAGTACAAGTGAAGTGTTAATAGTGTTATTTGAAGATGGACTTAAATTAGTTTAAAATGTTTATTGCAAAATCTAGGGCAACTACTAAAAAAATATTAAAAGAAGTAAAACTGACACACAAATAAAGGAGATGAAATAGAATCATATAAAATACTCAAAACCATAAAAGGCAGAAAAAAGAGAGGGGAAAGAAACAAAAATGCAATGCATAGTAAGAAAACAGAAACACAGAAGATATTAATCTGACCACAGTAATAATCATATTAAATGTAAATAGTCTAAATACATCTGTTAAATGACAGGCTGTCAGAATGGATTAAAAAAAAACAAGACACACAACTACATATTGTCTACAAGAAACTCACTTTAAACAAACAAATTCAGATAGATTAAAAGTAAAGAGACAATTACCTCACACCCATCAGAATGGCTACTATAAAATAACAACAACAACAAAACAGAAAGTAACAAAGTATTGGTAAGGATGTAGAGAAAATGGAACCCTTGTTTACTGCTGATGAGAATGTAAAATAGTAGAATGGTATAGCTACTGTGGAAAACAGTACAGAGGTTCCTCAAAAAAATTAAAAATAGAATTCATATGATCCAGCAACTCCACTTCTGGGTATATACCCAAAAGAACTGAAAGCAGGGTCTCAAAGAGATATTTGTACACCCATGTTCACAGCAGCATTATCCATAATAATGAAAATGTGGAAGCAGCCCAAGTGTCCGTTGGTGGATGAATAGATAAGCAAAAATGTGGTAAACATGTACCATGGAATATTGCTCAGTCTTTAAAAGGCAGGAAATTCTGACATATGCTATAACATGGATGAAGATTGAGGACATTATGCTAAGTGAAATAAGGCAGTCACAAAAAGACAAATATTATGTAAAATTTCTGTTTGCCAAGGTGGAAAGAGTTCTGGAGATGGACGGTGGTGATGGTTGCACGGCAGTATGAATGCCAACAAACTGTGCACTTTAAAATGGTTAAGACAGTAAACTTTATATGTATTTTACCACAATAAAAAATTGGGAAAAAACACTTGCAGAAGATAAGATAGAGACAAGGAAGAAGAGGACAAGAATAGCTAGAACAAAAAACCAAATTCTAGTTTAGGATAATATTCAAGGAATGAAGCAGCCATGAACAGGAAGCAGATTACAAATTCTCTTCTTAAGCACTGTCAAAGGAGGCTGAGTTACAAACATCTTTTTGATATGGATTAGAACAATGACTTCAAAATTTTGAGTAGGAGGACCCCTTTTTACATAAACATTTTTTTTTTTTTTTGCGGTACGCGGGCCTCTCACTGTTGTGGCCTCTCCCGTTGCAGAGCACAGGCTCCGGACACACAGACTCAGCGGCCATGGCTCACGGGCCTAGCTGCTCCGCAGCATGTGGGATCTTCCCGGACCGGGGCACGAACCCGTGTCCCCTGCATCGGCAGACGGACTCTCAACCACTGTGCCACCAGGGAAGCCCCATAAACATATTTTTGAAGAACTTCATGTGTTAGTGGTTATTGTTTAAATATCTTTTCTTTATAAAACCACATAATTAAAGGTTACAATGAATTCAGTGGAAAAAAAAGTAAAGAGATGGAAAATGATATACAATGCTAACACTAATCAAAAGAAAGCTGGAACAGCTAGCTGTATTAATTTTAGACAAAGTGGACTTCAGAAAAAGGAAGATTGCCAGGGATAAAAAGGGATATTACACAATAATAAGGTTTTCAATTCTCCAAGATGACATAACAATCCTAAATGCATATGCATCCAACAAAAGAGTGCCAAAATATATGAGGCAAAAATTGATAGAACTGCAAGGAGAAACAGGTAAATTCACTATTAAAGTTGGAGAGTTTAAACACCCTTCTGTCAGTAAATTATAGATCAAGCAGGAAGAAAATAAGTAAGGATATACATGATCTGAAGAGCATCATCAATCAACTTGATCTAATTGACATTTATAAAACATTCCAACCAACAATAGCAGAATGCACATTGTTCTTAAACTTAGATAAAAATTTACCAAGAGAGACAACATGTGGGCCATGAAACACATTTTAACAAATTTAAGAGAATAGAAATCACACAAAGTATGTTCTCTGACCACAATGGGGTTCAACTAGAAATAAGTAACAGAAATAAATGTAAACCCCCCAAATATTTGGAAATAAACACACATCTAAATAATCCATGGATGAAAGAGTCACAGGGAAAATGAAAAGATACTTTGAGTTGAATGAAAAATACAACTTATACAAATTTCTGGGATGCAACAAAAGTACTGAGGGAAATTGATAGCATTAATGCACATATTAGAAAAAGAAAAAACATCTACAATCTATAACCTAAGTTTCCACCTCAGGAAACTAGAGAAAGAAGAGTAAATTAAACCTAAAACAAGCTGACCCCGGAGGAAGATGGCGGAAGAGTAAGACGCGGAGATCACCTTCCTCCCCACAGATACATCAGAAATTCATCTACACGTGGAACAACTCCTACAGAACACCTACTGAACGCTGACAGAAGACCTCAGACCCCCCAAAAGGCAAGAAACTGCCCACATACCTGGGTAGGGCAAAAGAAAAAAAGAAGAAACAGAGACAATAGGATAGGGACGGGACCTGCACCAGTGGGAGGGAGCCGTGAAGGAGGAAAGGTTTCCACACACTACAAGCCCCTTCGCGGGCGGAGACTGCAGGTGGCGGAGGGGGAAAGCTTCGGAGTAGCGGAGGAGAGCACAGCAACAGGGGTGTGGAGGGCAAAGCGGAGAGATTCCGGCACAGAGGATCGGTGCCCTCAGGCACACACCAGCCCGAGAGGCTTGTCTGCTATGCTGCCGGGACGGGCGGGGCTGGGAGCTGAGGCTCGGGTATCGGCTTTCAGTCGGAGTGCAGGGAGAGGACTGGGGCTGGCGGCAGGAAGAGAGCCTGAAGGGGTTAGTGCACCACGGCTAGCCCGGAGGGAGTCCGGGGAAAGGGTCTGGAGCTGCCGAAGAGGCAAGAGACTTTTTTCCCTTTTGTTTCCTGGTGCGCGAGGAGAGGGCATTAAGAGGGCTGCTTGGGGAAGCGCCGGAGACAGACGCGGACCTCGGAGACGGGCGTGGGACGCTGGGGCTGCTGCTGCCGCCGCGGGGCCTGTGTGCGAGCGCGGGTCACTGTCCGCCCCGCCTTCCGGGGGGCCTGTGCACCCCGCCACTGCCGGGGTCCCGGGACCCGGGGACGGCTTTCCCGGGAAAGCGCACGGAGCGCCTCGGGCTGCTGCAACGTCACGTCGGCCTCTGCCGCCGCAGGCCCGCACCACACTGCGCGCCCCTCCCTCCCCTCTGCCTGAGTGAGCCAGAGCCCCCGAATCAGCGGCTCCTTTAAACCCGTCCTGTCTGAGCAAAGAACTGACGCCCTCCAGCGACCTACACGCAGAGGCGGGGCCAGGTCCAAGGCTGAGACCCGGCAGCTGTGAGAGCAGAGACAGGGACATCTCTCTGTGCAGCCTCGGAGGCAGCGGATTAAAGCTCCACGGCCCATTTGATGTGCCCTGCGTCTGTGGAGTGCATAAATGGACAGCGAATCATCCCAAATTGAGGAAGTGGACTTTGAGGACAAGATTTAAGACTTTCCCCCCTTTTCCTCTTTTTACAACGAATTATCCCAAATTAAGGAGGTGGACTTAGAGAGTAAGATTTCAGACTTCTCGCCCTTTTCCTCTTTTTACAACGAATTATCCCAAATTGAGGAGGTGGACTTGGAGAGCAAGATTTTTGATTTTTCCCCCTGCTCTCTTTTTGTGAATGTGTATGTGTAATCTTCTGTGTAAGATTCTCTCTGTATAGCTTTGCTTCCACCATATGTCCCAGGGTTCTATCTGTCCGTTTTTTTTTTTCAATAATTACTTTTTAATTTTAATAACGCTACTATATTTCATACTTTATTCTATTTTACATTACCTGCTCTTTCTTTTTTTCCTACCTTCCCTTCCTTCCTCCCTCCCTCCGCTCCTCCTTTCCTTCTTTCTTTTTCTTTCCTCCCTACCTCCCTCCCACCCTTCTTCTTTCCACTTTCTTTTTCTTTCCTTCCTCCCTCCCTCCCCTCCTGTCTTTCTTTCTTTCTTTCCTTCCTCCCTCCCTCCCTCCCTTCTTCCATTCACTCTTCCTTTTGCTTTCATTCCTCCCTCCCTCCCTTTCTTTCTTTCTTTCCATCCTTCCTCCCTCCCTCCCTCCTTTCTTTCTCTCTTCCTTTCTTTCCCTCTCTCTTTCTTTCTTCTACTAATTCTTTCTTTCTACTTTTTCTCCCTGCTATTCTGAGCCGGGTAGATGAAAGGCTCTTGGTGCTGCAGCCAGGAGTCAGTGCTGTGCCTCTGAAGTGGGAGAGCCAACTTCAGGACACGGGTCCACAAGAGACCTCCCAGCTCCACATAATATCAAGCAGCGAAAATCTCCCAGAGATCTCCATCTCAACACCAGCACCCAGCTTCAGTCAACGACCAGCAAGCTACAGTGCTGGTCACCCTATGCCAAGCAACTAGCAAGGAAGGAACTCAACCCCACCCATTAGCAGAGAGGCTACCTAAAAACATAATAAGGCCACAGGCACCCCAAAACACACCACCAGACGTGGACCTGTCCACCAGAAAGACAAGATCGAGCCTCAACCACCAGAACACAGGCATTAGTGCCCCCCACCAGGAAGCCTACACAACCTACTGAAACAACCTTAGCCACGGGGGACAGACACCAAAAACAACGGGAACTACGAATCTGCAGCCTGCAAAAAGGAGACCCCAAACACAGTAACATAAGCAAAATGAGAAGGCAGAAAAACACACAGCAGGTGAAGGAGCAAGATAAAAACCTACCAGACCTAACAAATGAAGAGGTAATAGGCAGTCTACCTGAAAAAGAATTCAGAATAATGATAGTAAAGCTGATCCAAGTTTCTATTTCCAAGATCCAAAATCTTGGAAATAGAATAGACAGAATGCAAGAAACAGTTAACAAGGACCTAGAAGAACTAAAGATGAATCAAGCATCGATTAAAAACACAATAAATGAAATGAAAAATACTCTAGATGGGATCAATAGCAGAATAACTGAGGCAGAAGAACGGATAAGTTAGGTGGAAGATAAAATAGTGGAAATAACTGATGCAGAGCAAAATAAAGAAAAAAGAATGAAAAGAACAGAGGACAGTCTCAGAGACCTCTGGGACAACATTAAACGCACCAACATTCGAATTATAGGGGTTCCAGAAGAAGAAGAGAAAAAGAAAGGTACTGAGAAAATATTTGAAGAGATTATAGTTGAAAACTTCCCTAATATGGGAAAGGAAATAGTTAATCAAGTCCAGGAGGCACAGAGAGTCCCATACAGAATAAATCCAAGGAGAAATACGCCAAGACACATGTTAATCAAACTGTCAAAAATTAAACACAAAGAAATCATATTAAAAGCAGCAAGGGAAAAAAAACAAATAACACACAAGGGAATCCCCATCAGGTTAACAGCTGATCTCTCAGCAGAAACTCTACAAGCCAGAAGGGAGTGGCAGGACATAATTAAAGTGATGAAGAAGAAAAACCTGCAACCAAGATTACTCTACCCAGCAAGGATCTCATTCAGATTTGATGGAGAAATTAAAACCTTTACAGACAAGCAAAAGCTGAGAGAGTTCAGCACCACCAAACCAGCTTTACAACAAATGCTAAAGGAACTTCTCTAGGCAAGAAACACAGCAGAAGGAATATACCTACAATAACGAACCCAAAGCAATTAAGGAAATGGGAATAGGAACATACATATCAATAATTACCTTAAATGTAAATGGACTAAATGCTCCCACCAAAAGACACAGAGTGGCTGAATGGATACAAAAACAAGACCCATATATATGCTGTCTACAAGAGACACACTTCAGACCTAGAGACACATACAGATTGAAAGTAAGGGGATGGAAAAAGATACTCCATGCAAATGGAAATCAAAAGAAAGCTGGAGTAGCAATTCTTATATCAGACAAAATAGACTTTAAAATAAAGACTATTAGAAGAGACAAAGAAGGACACTACATAACAATAAAGGGATCGATCCAAGAAGAAGATATAACAATTGTAAATATTTATGCACCCAACATAGGAGCACCTCAATACATACGGCAAATACTAACAGCCATAAAAGGGGAAATCGACAGTAACACAATCATAGTAGGAGACTTTAACACCCCACTTTCACCAATGGACAGATCATCCAAAATGAAAATAAATAAGGAAACACAAGCTTTAAATGATACATTAAACAAGATGGACTTAGTTGATATTTATAGGACGTTCCATCCAAAAACAACAGAATACACATTTTTCTCAAGTGCTCATGGAACATTCTCCAGGATAGATCATATCTTGGGTCACAAATCAAGCCTTGGTAAATTTAAGAAAATTGAAATTGTATCAGGTATCTTTTCCAACCACAATGCTATGAGACTAGACATCAATTACAGGAAAAGATCTGTAAAAAATACAAACACATGGAGGCTAAACAATACATTACTCAATAACGAAGTGATCACTGAAGAAAAAAGAGGAAATTAAAAAATACGTAGAAACAAATGACAATGGAGACACAACGACCCAAAACCTATGGGACGCAGCAAAAGCAGTTCTAAGGGGGAAGTTTATAGCAATACAGTCCCACCTTAAGAAACAGGAAACATCTCGAGTAAACAACCTGACCCTGCACCTAAAGCAATTAGAGAAAGAAGAACAAAAAACCCCCAAAGTTAGCAGAAGGAAAGAAATCATAAAGATCAGATCAGAAATAAATGAAAAAGAAATGAAGGAAACGATAGCAAAGATCAACCAAACTAAAAGCTGGTTCTTTGAGAAGATAAACAAAATTGACAAACCATTAGCCAGACTCATCAAGAAAAGAAGGGAGAAGACTCAAATCAATAGAATTAGAAATGAAAAAGGAGAAGTAACAACTGACACTGCAGAAATACAAAAGATCATGAGAGATTACAACAAGGAACTCTATGCCAATAAAATGGACAACCTGGAAGAAATGGACAAATTCTTCGAAATGCACAACCTGCCAGGACTGAATCAGGAAGAAATAGAAAATATGAATAGACCTATCACAAGCACTGAAATTGAAACTGTGATAAAAAATCTTCCAACAAACAAAAGCCCAGGACCAGATGGCTTCACAGGCGATTTCTATCAAACATTTAGAGAAGAGCTAACACCCATCCTTCTCAAACTCTTCCAAACAATTTCAGAGGAAGGAACACTCCCAAACTCATTCTACGAGGCCACCATCACCTTGATACCAAAACCAGGCAAGGATGTCACGAAGAAAGAAAATTACAGGCCAATATCACTGAAGAACATAGATGCAAAAATCCTCAACAACATACTAGCAAACAGAATCCAACAGCACATTAAAAGGATCATACACCATGATCAAGTGGGGTTTATTCCAGGAATGCAAGGATTCTTCAATATACGCAAATCAATCAATGTGATACACCATATTAACAAGTTGAAGGAGAAAAACCATATGATCATCTCAATAGATGCAGAGAAAGCTTTCGACAAAATTCAACACCCATTTATGATAAAAACCCTGCAGAAAGTAGGCATAGAGGGAACTTTCCTCAACATAATAAAGGCCATATATGACAAACCCACAGCCAACATTGTTCTCAATGGTGAAAAACTGAAACCATTTCCACTAAGATCAGGAACAAGACAAGGCTGCCCACTCTCACCCCTCTTATTCAACCTAGTTTTGGAAGTTCTAGCCACAGCAATCAGAGAAGAAAAGGAAATAAAAGGAATCCAAATTGCAAAAGAAGAAGTAAAGCTGTCACTGTTTGCAGATGACATGATGCTATATATAGAGAATCCTAAAGATGCTACCAGAAAACTACTAGAGCTAATCAATGAATTTGGTAAAGTAGCAGGATACAAAATTAATGCACAGAAATCTCTGGCATTCCTATACACTAATGATGAAAAATCTGAAAATGAAATCAAGAAAACACTCCCATTTACCATTGCAACACAAAGAATAAAATATCTAGGAATAAACCTACCTAAGGAGACAAAAGACCTGTATGCAGAAAATTATAAGACACTGATGAAATAAATTAAAGATGATACAAATAGATGGAGAGATATACCATGCTCCTGGATTGGAAGAATCAATATTATGAAAATGACTCTACTACCCAAAGCAATCTACAGATTCAATGCAATCCCTATCAAACTACCACTGGCATTTTTCACAGAACTAGAACAAAAAATTTCACAATTTGTTTGGAGAAACAAAAGACCCCGAATAGCCAAAGCAATCTTGAGAATGAAAAACGGAGCTGGAGGAATCAGGCTCCCTGACTTCAGACTATACTACAAAGCTACAGTAATCAAGACAGTATGGTACTGGCACAAAAACAGAAAGATAGATCAATGGAACAGGATAGAAAGCCCAGAGATAAACCCACGCACATATGGTCAACTTATCTTTGATAAAGGAGGCAGGAATGTACAGTGGAGAAAGGACAGCCTCTTCAATAAGTGGTGCTGGGAAAACTGGACAGGGACATGTAAAAGTATGAGATTAGATCATTCCCTAACACCATACACAAAACTAAGCTCAAAATGGATTAAAGACCTAAATGTAAGGCCAGAAACTATCAAACTCTTAGAGGAAAACATAGGCAGAACACTCTATGACATAAATCACAGCAAGATCCTTTTGGACCCACCTCCTAGAGAAATGGAAATAAAAACAAAGATAAACAAATGGGACCTAATGAAACTTCAAATCTTTTGCACAGCAAAGGAAACCATAAACAAGACCAAAAGACAACCCTCAGAATGGGAGAAAATATTTGCAAATGAAGCAACTGACAAAGGATTAATCTCCAAAATTTATAAGCAGCTCATGCAGCTCAATAGCAAAAAAACAAACAACCCAATCCAAAAATGGGCAGAAGACTTAAATAGGCATTTCTCCAAAGAAGATATACAGACTGCCAACAAACACATGAAAGAATGCTCAACATCATTAATCATTAGAGAAATGCAAATGAAAACTACAATGAGATATCATCTCACACCAGTCAGAATGGCCATCGTCAAGAAATCTAGAAACAATAAATGCTGGAGAGGGTGTGGAGAAAAGGGAACACTCTTGCACTGCTGGTGGGAATGTGAATTGGTACAGCCACTATGGAGAACAGTATGGAGGTTCCTTAAAAAACTACAAATAGAACTACCATATGACCCAGCAATCCCACTACTAGGTATATACCCTGAGAAAACCATAATTCAAAAAGAGACATGTACCAAAATGTTCATTGCAGCTCTATTCACAATAGCCTGGAGCTGGAAACAACCTAAATGTCCATCATCGGATGAATGGATAAAGAAGATGTGGCACATATATACAATGGAATATTACTCAGCCATAAAAAGAAACGAAACTGAGCTATTTGTAATGAGGTGGATAGACCTAGAGTCTGTCATACAGAGTGAAGTAAGTCAGAAAGAGAAAGACAAATACCGTATGCTAACACATATATATGGAATTAAAAAAAATGTCATGAAGAACCTAGGGGTAAAACAGGAATAAAGACACAGACCTACTTGAGCATGGACTTGAGGATATGGGGAGGGGGAAGTGTAAGCTGTGACAAAGCGAAAGAGAGGCATGGACATGTATACACTACCAAACGTGAGGTAGATAGATAGTGGGAAGCAGCCGCAGAGCACGGGGAGATCAGCTCGGTGCTTTGTGACTGCCTGGAGGGGTGGGATGGGGAGGGTGGGAGGGAGGGAGATGCATGAGGGAAGGGATGTGGGAACGGATGTATATGTATGACTGATTCACTTTGTTATAAAGCAGAAACTAATAAAAAAAGTTAAAAAAAAAAACCTAAAACAAGCAGAAGAAAGGAAATAATACAAATTAGAGCAGCAAGTAATGAAAATGAAAACAGGAAAACAACAGAAAAAGTAAGACTAAAAGCTGCATATTTGAAAATATCAGTAAATCAAGGAATCTCTAGCCAGGTGCCAAGAAAACAAAGCTGAAAATCACTGATAATGGATATGAAAGAGGGGCCATCACTACTGATCTCATAGGCATTAAAAGTATAATAAAGGAATACAGATCTTCCTCGACTTACAATGGGGTTAGGTCCTGATAAACCCATTCTAAGTTGAAACTACTGTAGGTCAAAAATACATTTAATATGCCTAACCTACCGGACATCATAGCTAAGCCTAGCCTACCTTAAACGTGCTCAGAACTTTTACCTCAGCCTAAGTTGGACAAATTCATCTAACACAAAGACTAGTTTATAATAAAGTGTAGAATATCTCATGTCATTTGCTAGATACTGTAATAAAAGTGAAAACCTGAGTGGCTATATGGGTAACAGAATGATTGTAAACATACTGGTTGTTTACCCTTGTGACTGCATGGCTGACTGGGAGCTGTGGCTTGCTGCTGCTGCCCAGCATCGTAAGAGAGTATCGTGTGGCACACTGCTAGCCTGGGAAGAGATCAAAATTCAAAATTCGACATACAGTTTCTACTGAATGTGTATTACTTTTGCACCACTGTAAAGTCGAAAAATCTTAAGTTGGGGACTGTCTGTACTTCAAACTCCATGCCCACAGAATTAAGAAAACAGACCAATTCCTTGAAATATATAAATTATGAAGACTCACCCAATTAGAAATAGATAACCTCAGTAGCCCTATATCTATTAAAGAAACTGAGTCAATAATTAAAAGCCTTCCGTAAAGAAAGAACCGGCCCCAGATGGTTTCACTGGTGAATTCTACCAAACACTCAAAGGATAAACAATATGAATTCTCCAGAATCTCTCTGAGAAAACAGAAACAGAATACTTCCTAAGTCATTCTATAGAGAAAGCATTATCCTAATATCAACACCACATAGATACTGCCAGGAAACTACAGGCCAATATATCTCATGAACACAGATGCAAAAATCCTTGAGAAAATATTAGCAAGCAAGCAAACAAATAAGTAAATAAATGGGGGGAGAACAGACAAATCTCCTGTGCAGAAAACCTGCAAATAGTTTATGTACTCTGCTATAAGAAGGTGGAGCATAGCTCCCTACTCCTTAAGTGTGGGCTGTGTACCATGACTTGCTTCCAAAATGTATAGTATGGAAAAGGGAAAAAGGAGTCACTTCACAGTGGACATACCTGTCAAACACTACCTCAGCCAGGTGATCAGGGTCAACACACACAGTGATCAGTCATGTTGATAGTACATACCTTGATATGATGTGATGAGAATGGAAATTTACCCCTTTGGTCCTCCTCCCCAAAACCCATATTCCTAGTATAATCATGAGAAAAATATCAGGCAAATCTTAACTGAAGGACATTCTACAAAATACTTGACCAGTGCTCCTTGAAACTTATCAAAAACAAGGAAAGTCTGAGAAACTACCACCGCCAAGAAGGGTCTAATGAGATGTGATGACTAAATGTAATGTGGTAGTCTGGATAGGATCCTGAAACAGAAAAAGGATATTAGATAAATACTAAGGAGCTCTGAATAAAGTATGATCTTTAGTTAATAAGAAAAAGTATCAGTGTTGTTTAATTGTGACAACTATATCTTACTAATGTAAGACATTAACAGTAGGGGAAATGGCATGGGATGTAGGGGAACTCCTTATACTATTTTCATAACTTTGTTATAAATCTAAAACTAAAATCTAAAATAAAAAGCTTATTAAAAATATAAGCAGATAAGCATACTGGACTCAAAGATAAAATTAGTGGACTAGAAAGTAATTCTAGGGATTTTGCCAGAAAAAAACACTTAAGAAGTGGCATGTAAAGGGAAAGTTTAAGAGGAGTTAACAGAATAAGCAGCAAGAGCAACAAATGTCAAATACATACCATCATAAAAATTTTCCGGACCTAAACAGATGTCTGTTTTAAAGGGACCACTCAACACTGGACAATATGAATTGGGAGTGGAGGAAGAAAGAAATCAGCATCATGAAACTGCAGAATTCAAAGGGTAAAAATTCCAAAAGCTTACAGAGAATAAAGCTTTAGACTATTATTTAAAGATGAACAAGAAAGAGTCCCAACAGTATGCCAAAATACAATGAAAGCTTAAAAGAGAGCAAATAATACATTTTCAAATATGCAGTCTTGAAAATTTACTTCTCACACATCCTTTCTGAAAAATTTACTGTAACATATACTTTAGAAAAATAAATTAAAAACAACAATTACAAGAAAGTATAAATTGTAATCCAAAGAATATAACTGGGGGGAAGGTACAATATATGAGCAAGAAGGCAGTGAAAGCAGCGTGATAAAGTTTTTTAATTATCTGGTGAGGGGAAAGATATCATGGTTAACCCTAAGTGCTGCTAGGGAAAAATATGGGTAGATATCAATATGTATGCCAAATTTCAAGGATAACTATTTGAAAAATAGAAACAAATTAAGGTGGGTTGGCAGGACTCATACAGATGATAAGTGTAAACCTGTCTATAGTCAATAACCATAAAATAAAAGGAGAACAAAAGTTTGAAAATGAAAGACTAGAAAATATACATCAGGCAATGCTATTAAAAAGAAAGCAGGTATAGTAGTGTCAGTATCAGATGAAACACAGTTGAAGGCAACAAGAATTAGGGCTTTCAATGAGTGTTCCCTGTTGATAAAATAAATACCATGTTGTTTTGATTCTAAGATGCACTTTTTCCACATTTTAACATGTCTGAAATCAGGATGCATCTTACAATCCATGGTGTCTTAGATTTGATGAAACACAGTAATCCACCAGGAAGATTATGATTCCTAATGCATTGACAATATAGTTTCTGAATATATAAAGCAATAATAGTTAGAAACATAAGAGCTGAATAAATCTACAATCATACCTTTCTCAGAAATATATTTTCTTAGAAATTGGCAGATTCAGTAGACAAAAATTAGGTGAAGCTCTAAAGGATTTTACAACCATACTTAATAATGATCTAATATTTACGAACCATAATATCCAGCAAACATAACACCCATAGAACTGTCACCAAAAAACTGACCGTGCATTTTATCACAAAAAGAATCTCAAATTCCAATGAATTGAGAAATGCAGCCATCTGCTAACAGTAAGGGAACAGTAGATTTAAAATAACTGCTACACAGGGAAGGAGGAGGGAGTAGACTAGAAAAATTTAAAAGGATTTCCCAGCAGTCTGAGGCCCAAATGAAGCTGGTACTTATGAATTCAGTACTGGTCTTCCTGGTTGTGAGAGAATAACATACTCCAAAATAAAATAATTCAAAACTATCCAAATACCTGAAATGTCCATTAGCACCGTTGCTGAATAGCTAAGAAACTGGTTAGGGGCACAATGCAGTGTGAACACATACTCACAAAAATAGTTGGTTACGGCTACTTATTTTGAGTATTCAGTTTCAAAGAAAGGGAATAGAGTTGCATGTGAATGTTCCCACAGACTTTAAAGCTCCCCCTCTGAGGAACTAAGTCCCAAAGGTAAAGCAGAACTAATCTGATACCAGAGGAAGGCACTCTATTGGACAGTTTTCGTAGGCATATGTTCTGAAAAGCAGCCCTGGCAGTGAACTGCTGCTTTAAACAAATGACTTATATAAACAATTGAAGGAAGTTATAAAACAAAATGAACACAAAACATTCCTCCCATTCTTGTGTGCAGGAGAGATGTTTCAATTTTAAGGAAGTCATCTGACATTTTCCTGACATCAAAAGCACTCATTAAAAAAGGTGTGCCAGTTGCTGATGACGCACCTATCACAGCAGTGAGCCCAGAAAAAAGACAGCCTTCTCTCCTTTGATCCTAAATCAAAACGCTATCTTCTTAACAAGATTCCAAAACCCAAGAGGAAAGGAAAGACAAAATGTGTAAAGGTATTTCTGCTCATTACCCACTTAGACTAACAAAAAGGGAAAACTGACTTTGTTCCAGTGTGCTTAATGATTAACATTAACTCTAATCATAACCAATTTTCCAAGACATTTGAGTATTAGCATTTTCTAAAATTCAGATTCAGAAGTCAAAAGTCTAACAGTTTTTCTTTCCTCTGATTGTGTAAAAAGTAACAGAATACAAGTAGTACCTAATCCAAATCTTCAACAAAACTACTTGACAAGAAACTACATCTACTCAAATTTGTAAAGGGGTGTAAACTGAAGAGGAGCTCTAAAAATTAGGAGACAATTGTCACCAGACTAGAATCCAGCTAAAAAGTCAGGAAACGGTCAGGAAGAAACTGTGTAAGAGGAAACTCAGAGAGTAATTCTGCTGGTGAACAAAGGCTGTTTCTTAAAATATGCACACAGCTAAAATATTAGGACATTATAGTAGTTACGAGGCAGTAGAAGCATTTACGATGCTAATACTATAGACACCATTTCTCAAAATGCATATCAAATTATACTATACATTTTATGTCTGGTGATCTCTTAAGCATGCATCAATCAGGAGGTATTCTCAACATCAACAACACTAAAATCTAAAATGAAAAACACTCTGATCCAGTACTGAAACTATATGAAATCAAGGCTATAAGCAGCCAGATGGTCAGTGATGTCTTTTAGACCCAAATGATATTCTGCCAACTATGACATTACTGTGTAATTTAGCATCTTTTAAACATAGCTACCAATTAAAAGATATTCAGACATACTATCTTCCTTCTGGTGTTTTAGCACTGCATAATGAATTCTTTCTTTATAACAAAATAATAGGGACAATTCAAATTCAAGCCTGCTCTTTGATAATCTCTAAATCCATTTTGTGTCCAGAAAGGTCATCTGCAAAACTTCTACTTAACTGCTAAACACCAAAAATTGTAATTAAGGCACTAAGTTATTACCTGGACCTCACAAGTCCTGGTCTTAAATTCGTGACTTCTGATATAGATGAAATGTTAACTATTAAACAAACTAATCATACTTTAATTTCTATTTCTACCTCCCCAGAACTATCTAAAAACAGAGCAGCAATTACAGCACAACTCAACAGTAATGGGGACAAACTTTCCTAACCTAAGTA
This sequence comes from Mesoplodon densirostris, assembly GCF_025265405.1. Lineage (NCBI taxonomy): Eukaryota > Metazoa > Chordata > Mammalia > Artiodactyla > Ziphiidae > Mesoplodon > Mesoplodon densirostris. Next base: position 121,033,035 of record NC_082664.1, read on the forward strand.
GGCTAAGATCATAACCTTGATTTATACAGAGAATCTCTCTACTTGTATTTAGTGTAAAACTTCAATTTTTTCCTCTCCCTTATCTTAAATATCCAAAAAAATCACAAATCTTGTTCTATCTTCTTTGTAGAAACATCCAGCTGACATTTAATAAATATTTACCATGTATGAGCCATTGAGGGATAAAAAGAATTTCTCTTTCCACTGTCACCACCTAGTTGAGGGTCTCAAACATCACATCTGATTTGGTAGAAAACTCTCCTAATCAGTATCACAGATACCATTATTTTTCTCTCTAAACGCATTCAAACACATTTCAAATACACTAATCCTCCTAAAGTGCTACTGTTTCTTCATGTACCTGAAAATTGCTAGGGTCTTCCAGCTACTCAAAAAATTCCAACCTTTTGACTTGGTATTAAATAATCTGGTTTAGACACATCTTCCAGGATGTACAATCTTGTATTTATACTTTTCTGAGAACGCTGAACTGTACTGCTTTCTATTGTTCAAATGCAGTTTGAGTCTTCTTACTTTTGCACCTGAAATGTCATTCTTTTTTTCCCCTTTGTGTAACATGACCAATCTAAAATCCCATTCATCCTTCTATGCTCAGTTTAAATGCCATATTCTTCAAGAAGCCTTCCTTGTTTTTCAAATCTAGCAGAAAGCATTTCTTCCCATTCAGAATTACAGTACCTCTTTGGCATTTAGCACAGCTTGTACTGCAGTTCTTTAGATTCATAATCCAAAACCTCTACCCTATTAACTATTTAGAACCTTTTAGATTCAATAAATTAGCAATAATTGGAGTGACTTTAGAACATATTGTCCACACCCAGATAACTTCGAGAGTGAAAAAAGGCACTTTTGGTAATTATGTTGGGACAACTGACATAAACTAGGACTGTCTCTGGCACACTAGATGCGTGGTCATCCTTGCAAAATGATATACCTGACCAACGTTATCAATAAGTGTAATCACAGTAGACTGTAGATTTAAAAGACTAAACTTGAAATTAAAAGAACGTAAATGATCTCTGTCTTAAAAACATTAAACTAGGGACTTCCCTGGTGGCGCAGTGGTTAATAATCCGCCTGCCAATGCAGGGGACACGGGTTCGATCCCTGGTCCGGGAAGATCCCACATGTCATGGAGCAACTAAGCCCGTGTGCCACAACTACTGAGCCTGCACTCTAGAACCCACAAGCCGCAACTACTGAGCCCGTGTGCCACAACCATTGAAGCCCGCGTGCCTAGAGCCCGTGCTTGGCAACAAGAGAAGCCACCACAATGAGAAGCCCGCACATCACAACGAAGTGCAGCCCTTGCTTGTCGCTACTAGAGAAAGCCCGCGCGATGCAACAAAGACCCAATGCAGCCAAAAATAAATAAATAAAACATAAATAAATTTATTAAAGAAAAAATAAAACTTGCTTAAGTGATAGAAGTGAATTTTGAAACTAAAAACCTAATTATCAGTCCTAACTTTGATGCCAACTAGCTATGTGATATAAGGCAAGTCACTTAACTGAGTCTCCAGCTCAGCTAGACGAGATACTCAGGTCTCTAAGGTCCATCCCAGCTAGACTCTCCATGATTTTACATTACTTCTCCTGATGGCCTATATAGTAGGGTTAGTAACTATAAATCTCAATTTATTTACACAGTATGTATACTCAATAAAATACTTGTTGGTTTAACAAAACAAATTTGCTTTCAATATTTTAACAAATTATAGCTAACTGTCTTAGTATTTATATGACATGATTCATCTTCCAGGGAAAAAATGCTGTAATAGAAGATATTATATTTGGAGATAAGAAGATAAGCTATTTGGAGATAGTTACCAAATATTCTTAACAACCTATTTTTTTCTCCCACAGCATTTTCTTTCAAGAAATAAAAACTCAGAAAGTTTTAAACTACCCTGAACAAAGTGAAAATCACTATGTATAGACCTGATTGCAATATTCCAAGTTTAATTTCCAATAGTTTTTATTTGGCTTTTCAAAATTTTACAGTAGTACATTGTTCTATACTCCTCATCTTCAGACTTTTCCAATTCTGCTCCTCAGATACAAGCACAATTAACAGATTGTTGTGTAGATCTTTAAAACCTTCTTACACATATAAGCATACATAAATCTTTATCCTACTCTCCTACCTGTTCCACCCAAGAAATCTTTTCTGCAACTTGCTTTATTAATAATAAAACTTAAGTATTTTTCCATATCTACCTTATACAGATCTACATTATTAACAGGTACCTAGTATTCCATTGTATTCATGTATTTAATCAGCCCCTTATTGGTTGCATTGATTGGATTGCTTTCAGATTTATGTTAGTCTAACACAAATATCTTTAAATATTTGGTAACTATACCTGCAAGATAAATTACTATAAAGAGAGTTATGTGATAAGAGGGTATGTGAATTCTAAATTACTAAACTGCATTTCAAAAAAATTTATATTGTCATCAAGAATGCAAAACACCAGTCTCCTCATCCGCAAGTCTGATGAGAATAGAGAAGTTAAAAAAAAAGGTAAACCTCTAAGTACCGACAAGTGCATAAAATACTGTTTGGTAAAATCACAAAAAAATGATTTCACACCTTCAAATAAAAAGTTTATACATGAATGTGTGTATGTGTATATATAAGCATAAAACACACACACAGAGACTTCTCTAATGCTCAGGTCCCAACTAGCATATTCCATCAGAAAGGCCTCTCTGTCTATCCTATTTAAAGTAACTCCCAATATACCCTCAATAATTCTTTATCAGAGCATTCTTTTTATTTCCTTTAAGTAGACACAAAAGCTGAATTATTCTGTTTATTTACTTGCTTAATGTCTGTCTCTGTTAATACAACAGAAGCACTATGAGGGCAGAGAATCATGTCTGCTTGTTAGCTATTTAATCCCTACCACTTAGGGCAATGGATATAGAATTTTATATCACATACAGAAATTTATTCAACAAATATTTACTGAACAAATAAATACATATACAATGTTAACAAGGGCTATCTCTAGAAAGTGAGATTGGGGAAGGGTTAAAAGAAAGGTACAGTTACTTTTATTTCAGTCAATTATGCATTCTTATTTTTGACAATGAACATGTATTATGTTCATCTATTTCAGTGCCACGTTTAGTTTTATTTCAAATACCTTGCAATCTGGTCACATAGATCTTTTTTTTGTTTGTTTTACAAATTTAAATGATATAATTGAATATTAAATGGATTTCTGTTGTCTACTTTAAAAAAATCCTCAAACCTTGCTTCATGAAGTTAACCTTTTATATGCACTTTGATTTGGTTTAATGCCAACTACTGAATTTCCATTCAGTAGTTTGCCTTTGTATATTCTTTCAAATTACTATTACCTTAGGACTTCCCTGGTGGCGCAGTGGTTAAGAATCTGCCTGCCAATGCAGGAGACACGGGTGCGATCCCTGGTCCAGAAAGATCCCACATGCCGTGGAGCAACTAAGCCCGAGCGCCACAACTACTGAGCCTGTGCTCTAGAGCTTGCAAGCCGCAACTACTGAACCCACCCGCTGCAACTACTGAAGCCCGTGCACCTAAGAGCCCGTGCTCTGCAACAAGAGAAGCCACCGCAATGAGAAGCCCGCGCACCACAACGAAGAGTAGCCCCCACTAGCCGCAACTAGAGAAAGACCGTGCACAGCAACAAAGACTCAAAGCAGCCAAAAATAAATTAAAAAATTTTAAAAAATACTATTACCTTAAAGTTAGAGTATTTACAATTTACAAAATACTTCACAGATATTATTCTATTTGCCCCTCAGATGTGTGCTATGTAGAGATTATTGTTTATACTTATAGACAAGAAAACCGATGCTCATAGAGATTACCTCATCTTAGTAGGGTTGGGACATAAAGCCAATACTTCAGATTTTGAGCACCAGGTTTGTTCTGTTACACACAGTGGCAGGTAACATAAAATTATTAGCTGGCAATGCCTTAATCTTTTTGCAAACAATGTATCTATTTATTTCAATACCTAGATAGAGTGTTCTGAAAAGCACCTTATATTTAATGCACCCATTTCTAAAACAACTGCATTTAACAGATTATTTGAGTGATGTGAGGCCTCAGAGATCATTTAATTCCTTAATTTTAAATAAAATTTAAAAATCACAGAATTTCAGTGCCTGGTCCAATCACTCAGCAAGTTAATGGGAGATAAGAACCAGAACCCAGGCATTGACATTAGATGCATTTTCAGTATTAGAAAGTTCCTAGACATGGAATTCATGCTAAGAAGTCAAATTTCATCACAGTTGCCTTGAGTTAAAAGTTTTATTAAAGTTATAATTACTGCTACAAAAAAGCAAAATAACTGATTAAAATTTATCCTTTGATTAAAATCAACACCAACTCTCACACATTCTAGTGCTTCAGATTTAAAATATTCCACTAATGACTAACAATTTCCTGCTATCTAGCCAACTTTTAATCATGCCAGTTCATTAGTCACTTATTCCAGAACTTCTACTATTCAATATTTACCTCAGATACTATACGGAATTTTTTACAAATGTTTCTGGCAAAAAAAAAAGTAAAGTTCAGTAACCTTATCTACCACAGCCATAATATCCTAGAAGTCATTTAATTAGTCGGTAAAATATGAATTTCCTTTACTAAAAACAAGTTCATATTACTCCCTTTTCACCAACCCATTTTCCCTTACTGGAACTAAAAAACTGCCAATTATCAGACTTGACATGAATGAATATACAAAGAAAAATTGTATTTGTGTTTTTATATCTCAGTCTTACATGATAGTTTTGGAATCTATTTTTAAATTCCAACTGACACAAAGAAAGGATAATAAAAAGTTAACAGACAAAAACACATTTTACCTTAATTCTTATTACTCATACTTGCAGTACTTAACTGTCAATACTTAAAAAAAATCATTCAACAGATGATTATAAGACATAAAGTATATTAGCATAAAATGACATAATTTGAACTAGCAGCAAATAAAAATAATACTGTTGAGTTAAAATATTTTAAAAGCCACAATCTTCTAAAATCAAGAGTTGCTGTTCCTAAAAATGAATAAGAGTAAAGTTAAATACTAAAAAATGCATTTTAAATGTTTTAGTTAAGGAAGTATGTTTGACATCCAACTCAGAGAAACAGAGAATAGAATGGTGGTTGCCACGGGGTTGATGGATGGGGGAAAAGGGGAAATGCTGGTCAAAGGGTACAAACTTCTAGTTTAAGAGTTATAAGTTCTAGGGATGTAATGTACAGCATGGTGGCTATAGTTAACAATTCTGTAGTGTATACTTGGAAGTTGCTATGAGAACAGAACTTTAATGTTCTCACCGTAACAACAACAAAATGGTAATTACGTGAGGTAAAGGATGTGTTAACTAACTTTATTGTGGTAAACACTTTGCAATATATACATTCATCAAATCATCACATTGTACACCCATTGTTCATCTTAAACTTATACAATGTTTTATATGTCAATTATACCTCAATAAAGCTGGGGGGGAGGAAGTATGTTTGAGACATACTAATTCTCAAATTCTATTTCCCAATTTGATTAGAAATACTGTTTCCTAGTGTTGTTGCACAGATGTTTTATATATTTTAACTATAATTATGAAATTTCATTTAATGTTCATAGGTGATAATTAACTTAAAAGCCATGCTGTCCAATTATATCACAGGCCAATTATGGCTGCTTGAAAGTACCTTCTTGCAGCCAAGCACTAGCCAAAGGCTGATGACCAGGATTTATAACACACACTTCCAAGAAGAACAAGAAAATTCCCTCTACAGGGCTTCCCTGGTGGCGCAGTGGTTGAGAGTCCGCCTGCCGATGCAGGGGACACGGGTTCGTGCCCTGGTCTGGGAAGATCCCACATGCCGTGGAGCGGCTAGGCCCACGAGCCATGGCCGCTGAGGCTGCGCGTCCGGAGCCTGTGCTCCGCAACGGGAGAGGCCACAATGGTGAGAGGCCCGCTTACCGCAAAAAAAAAAAAGAAAAAAAAGAAAATTCCCTCTACAGAAATAATACTGTGTCAAAGATGCTCAAATACTTTCAGATTATTACTAAACAAGGTACGGGAAGATAAGCACCATCACAACAGGTTTTTTTCCACTTTCCATAATTTACTCCATGGTGCTTCTAGTGCCTAAGTGTCACAGAGGTAGCCATGAAGATGTGCTAGCAAACTCTCTAGTTCGTAATTCTTCACTCATAGCTCCTCCTTGGAGTCAGTCGCCTTTGCGCATCTCCTAGTTATCCACATACTGTGTTTGACTTTCTTCTCGTGTCCTTTTATCTTCACCCTCCTGCCTTCTGACTTTTTCCACCTACCCACACTTATTTATAACATTTTTAAAAAAAAATAAATTTATGTATTTATTTTTGGGGCTGTGTTGGGTCTTCGTTGCTGTGCACGGGCTTTCTCTAGTTGCGGCGAGTGGGGGCTACTCTTCGTTGCCGAGCGCGGGCTTCTCTTCGTTGCCGAGCGCGGGCTTCTCACTGCGGAGGCTTCTCTTGTTGCGAAGCATGGGCTCTAGGCGTGTGGGCTTCAGTAGTTGTGGCACAAAGGCTCAGCAGTTGTGGCTCGCAGGCTCTAGAGTGCAGGCTCAGTAGTGGTGGCGCACAGGCTTAGTTGCTCTGTGGCATGTGGGATCTTCACAGATCAGGACTTGAACCCATATCCCCTGCATTGGCAGGTGGGTTCTTAACCACTGCGCCACCAGGGAAGACACTACCCACTTATTTAAATTTAGAAAGTTTTAAGTGAAACAGACTTTCACTGACCAGAAATAACTCAGAATCACAAGATACGTAACATACAGTCCAGTGTTTGGCAGACTTTTTTCTATAAAGGGCCAGAGAGTTAATATTTTAGGCTTTGTGGGGCATATGGTCTCTGTCTAAACTACTCACTTCTGCCATTATAGAGTGAAAATGACTACAGACCGAACATAGACAATCTGTGAACAAATGTGTGTGGCTGTGTCCAATAAAATTTATGCACAAAACCAGGAGGTTGGCTGGATATGGCCTGTGGGGCACCGTTTGCCAACCTTACTCTTGTCCATCCTCTGGTGAATAGCCCTACATCAACAATTCCCTAATTGCACCCTTTAAGATGTTAATGAGTCTACTTAAAAAAAAAAACAAAACTCCATGGTCAAATAGATTTGAGAAATGCTATATATACTCTTGGAGATTCACAATGCTATGAACACAAAGGAAAAAAGGCTACAAGTGGGCCAGTCTCCATCCTGCTCCTGCAGGCTGCTTGTCCCTCTAGTCCTTGTCTCACTAAATCAAAGGTATCAGTGAGGTCTACCAAAATTTGCTCTGTTTACTTCCTACCACACAGCCCAACTCTCTTGTGAAGGGAGTTATTTGTAGCTCTTTCTTAACTTCTATCCATGATGTTTTTGGCAGAAAGTTCTCAAAATTATGTGTTTAGTGTCTTTTCTAAATTGCAGCACTGACTGAAAGATGGCTTTACTATTAAGTTAAAAAAGAAAAACCTTTACTGATTATAAAAGTATTACAGGGCTATTTTAGAAAACTGAGAAAATATCACTACCCAAAGATAACCATTGTTATCTTTCCCACCATTTTGGTGGGGGAATGTCTAAATGTGTACATACAATTTTTTCAACTAAATTTGGATTGTTATATATAATTTTGTATTTTACTTTACTACTTGACATTATATCCTGAGATTTTCCTGATATCATTAAAGAGTGTTCAAAGACATGGTTTTTAACGGTCAAACAGCTTTTCCATCATAAGGCTGTACTATACTTATTTTAACTACTTCCTCTATTTTGGTACATGTAAGTCATCTCCTACTCTTTCTCTCTTTATCCCTACCTTTTTCTTTTTTAATTGATAATGCTGATATTAATAGTCTTTGTCCAAATCTCTGATTCCTTCCTCAGGGAAAAATCCGAAAAGAACAATTAATGGGTTAAGTCAGTAATTTTTAAGATATAATTGTCAAAATGGTTTTAGTAAATGATATAACAATTTACATTTTCACTAAGAGTAAAAGACACAAACATAATTATACCCTAACCAGTCATTAAAAATGAACATTATATTTCATTAAAATATATAAAATCTTTATTAGGTAAAAATGACATCTCACTAAAATGATTTAATTTTATATTTTTAAGTGAGGTGGAACATATGTCCTGTGTAGAAACTATCTTTATCTTTGCTCTATTGTGAATTATATGCTTATGTTAGTCACTTTATCACACCCATTTGTGTGCATTCTTGTTACATTCAGAACACTAAATTTCTGTAATTCTTATGATATTCTTCCCTAGCTTGTCTTCCTTTAAAGTATTTCTCATACTTTACATACAAAACGTTTAAATTTTTATATCTTAAGATACCAACATTTTCATCTGTATTCTCTTTTATTTCTTTTATAAGTAAAAGTAAATGGTGATAGATTGGAAATAACCCAAATGCCTATTAACTGGTGAATGAATTAACAAATTGTGGTCTATTATAAATGGCGACACTCTTCTATCATCTTTTCAACCTTTTATGGATTTAATTTAAATTTTAACTCTATTTTATTTTGATATAAGGTAAATATATAATTTAATTCTTTCCAAATCACCAACAAATTGTCCATGTTCCATATAATGTATGATCCTTTCAATCTGCACTGATTTGTGATTTCACTTTTTCATACATTCAAAAATTGTGGGGCCTCCCTGGTGGCGCAGGTGGTTGAGAGTCCGCCTGCCGATGCAGGGGACGCGGGTTCGTGCCCCGGTCTGGGAGGATCCCATATGCCGCGGAGCGGCTGGGCCCGTGAGCCATGGCCGCTGAGCCTGCGCGTCCGGAGCCTGTGCTCCGCAACGGGGGAGGCCAAAAAAAAAAAAAAAAAAAAAAAAAAAAAAAATTGTGAAGTGTTATTTCTTCTACATAAGCTTCTTCTCCCACATTCTTTTAGGCCATCATTTTTTTGTGTGTGTGGTATGCGGGCCTCTCACTGTTGTGGCCTCTCCTGTTGCGGAGCACAGGCTCCAGACACGCAGGCTCAGCAGCCATGGCTCACGGGCCCAGCCCCTCTGCAGCACGTGGATCTTCCTGGACCGGGGCACGAACCCGTGTCCCCTGCATCGGCAGGCGGACCCTCAACCACTGAGCCACCAGGGAAGCCCCTAGGCCATCGTATTTTTTAAATGATATACATAAGACTGAGAGTAAAGAGAAGATTTTTAAAAATCAGCAGGATAGATACAGGTTCTATTAGAAATAATTTAAATAACTGGAATTGATAAGGAAAAACCAGTAAGGGAATAAATTCTATCTTTAAGTAGATAAAATAAGACGTTGAGGTGTAAGTCCACATAAAATAGTGGTTGTTTACGGCAGAAACAAGAATGAACTCCTAACCGTTAAAAATTATATATAACATGGCAAAAAAATTATCAAAAGATAATAGAGATGGTATCTATGGGGATCTTCAAGAGAATGTTCAGGGGTGAACTTCAGATGACTAAGACACTCCTCTGAAGGCAGAGAAATAAGACTTACAATGCCATTTACTGAAGAGAAAGTTAAGGAGTTTTAATTTTCAATAGTGTGAATGGCTACCACATGACAACTGGGGACACAGTAATCTCTACATACAAGAAAATAAAATATAGTTAGCTGCCTTCATTTATAGCAAGAGAAGAGTTCAGTTAAAAATCTTGAAATCGGGCCTCCCTGGTGGCGCAGTGGTTGGGAGTCCGCCTGCCGATGCAGGGGACACGGGTTCGTGCCCCGATCCCGGAGGATCCCACATGCCGCGGAGCGGCTGGGCCCGCGAGCCATGGCCGCGGAGCCTGTGTGTCCGGAGCCTGTGCTCCGCAACGGGAGAGGCCACAGCAGTGAGAGGCCCGCGTACAGCAAAAAAAAAAAAAAAATCTTGAAATCTACCAAAACCAAAACTTGTTATTATCTTCCTCAATCTCTTTTCTGAGCTTCTGACTTCCCTCTGATTCTAGACATTTTTTTTCTGGTTTTCTATTATAACTCAAACTCAACACATCTTAAATTGATGCTTTACCTCCCTAAACAAACCAGCTCTACTACCTTCCTTTTCAAAATTTTTGGCATAAAGTTGTTTCTAATATTCCCTTAAATCCTCTTAAAATCTACAGAATTTGTAATGATGTCCTCCCTTTCATCCCTGATTTGGTAACTTGTGTTTTTCTCAACCAGTCTGGTTAAATGTATTCCATTTAACATACTTTAATAATTAAAGTTCCTGTCTCATAGTTCCAATATCTGGGTCCCCTGAATTTGATTATATTTGATTGCTTTATCTTTCTACAATGAGTTGGAGTTCCCTTGCTTCTTATGTTCCTGTCCAATAATTTCTGACTGAATGCTGAGCATGATGTACAGAAAAGCAGAGGCTGATAATTATTACTTACACTTGGAAACTGGCATGTCTATTCTTCTGTCAAGCCATTAGTGTGGAAGAGTTTAGTCAATTTAGACAGGAATTAAACTTGGTACAGATTTTATTGTTCTTATAGCTACCTTCAGCACATCACAGGTTTCAAATTCTTCTACTGGTAGACTACCATTGTCTTGTGCTTAAGGTGAGAGATGAGGAGCCAGACAGTTTTTCTCAATTTTCCTATTTTCCTCGCAGCTTTCAACCATTCCTGTATACTTCTGCCACAGAGGGATCTCTATGTTCTTGACCTTCCCTGATCAGCAGAACGCTTTCGTATGGTGGTAGCCTCATGGCTGCGGCAGGTGGGATTTTCAGTTGTCTTGGTCCAGCCTCAGTATTAGATAGGCCCAGTGGCTCTCCTTCCTATGGCAGCCAAAATCTGCTTTGTACTTGTGTTGGTCTCTAGTAGTAGTTCCCTATTCTTCCTCCCGTGGTAAAAGACCTCTCCTAGGTATTGGTATAGGATTCTAGGGCCCAAAAGTTTTATGTACTTCTTTCAGAGGTAAAGGGTTTTTCTCTTCTACTCTTCCCCCAGCAGCAGTGGGTCTTTGCTTGTGTCCTGGGGAACAGAGGGTTCCTCCCCCAAGTAGTAGTTTTGCTTCTAATTCCCTCCAGGAATTTACGAAATAAGGTTTTCTGCCCCTCTCCAATTGGTTTGAGGCTTAAGGGACTCTGAGTAAACAGGAGGGGCTTTGCACCTATGTTGCAGCAGCCGCAGATCACCTCCTTCGCCTCTACTCCACCGAGGTAACTTTTCTCAAGTCCCTACCTTGCCCCCAGCCTTAATAGTGAGTATCCTTTGGAGCCCCAGGGAAATATATTTGCAAGCAAGTATGAACTCTCCTTTCATCTGAGGCCCCCAGAGATTCCAAGGTAGTCCATACTTAGTCTTTAATATTCAGTTAAAATTTTAGCTGATTTCTTATCCATTTTTATGACAGCCATCTCTTTCTCCTGTGTTCTACTAAAGGTGAAACAATTCATGATCCATTCTTTGGGAGAGGAGGGTTGTCCAATCCTTTCGAATTTAGGTTACTTGGTTGTTTTGCAAGCTCAGCTCTCTGATAAGCTCATAGAAATTATGGTTTTGTAGATCATCCAGCTTTTTATTGTAGGTTGAGTGTGGGATGTTCTGTGAACACTCTTTACAGCTTGAGTAGAACTTCCCTTCCACTTCCTTTTCTATTCTTGTAAAGGCATCACCATTCTTTCAGTCACCCAGATAAAACCTTAGAAGTATATTTGATTTCTCTACAATATTGTTTAATATCCAATCAGTTGATAAAGTCTGAATTAGATAAATCACTACCATCTCTTAATTAGGATCCTTTCTATTTCTCTAGTACAGTACTACTTATTATTTCATCATTGTCTCTTACAGCAATATTCCTTCAACCACTCTGTCTTCTAATTAAACCTGACTTTGTCATCAGACTGCCCTACTACAGTATTGCTTTGACTGTTTATAACCAAGGCCATGATCAATCTGATCCTGTTCTGACTTTACAGGCCACCTTCCTACAGGAACAGATACTCTATTCTGTTTCCATACTGAGCCAGGTCCTCTTATTAACATCTGGAAATCTTATAATTTGAGGTCTATTACAAAGGAAGCACTTTCCATGAAAAAACTTCCCTGTTGACACAGAATTCCTCTCTTCTGAATTGTATGCTGCCTTATTTATACTATAAAAATAACACTTATTATGGACTAGTATTAATGTCATACACATCTCTTACAACATCATAAACCTCAGAAAGGCAGAGATCAGATCTTATAAACCGTTACAGTCTCTCTTTTAGTTTTCCCACATAAGTATTTATCTTACAAATTAAAATAGCAAAATTAATAATATGACATTTACTCTCCTTCCTAGAATCTGTGCATCCTTAATGCATCCTGACAAGGTCACTAAAAATTTTCACCAGTTCACAAAACATTGTCTGTTTTTGAAAGGTTGTTTCAAAAAAAATAAAACACACACTATGACTATAATTATTATGCCATCCAAGCATTTTCAGAGGAAAGTCCAGTTAGGATTAGTTTAGCATCCTCCTAGCAAAGCCACCATTTATACTGTTAGCATTAAATCTATAATGGTAATCACAAACACAAATATACTGAAGTCCGTTTATTTAGTTCCATGGAAATAACCCTAGGAGAGCCATGACATTTACTAAGGAAAAACACTGCCACTAATAAAAAGAAATAAGCCTATCTACCTCACTTATTCTGTTAATGCCTTATTTGGAAATCATACTCAGGCATTTTGCCAAAATGGAAAAGTGACATGCTTCTACTATATCGTTTTCAATGTAAAGGGAAAGGTAAAATGACAGACAAACAGGAAGAAAAAGAGCAGTTCTACTATTTTATGCCTTTTTATAACAGTACTCTGAAATACATTCTCAAGAAGTAGCATATAAAAATCCTACATGCTATTTTAGTGAAAAGCCAGAGTAGCTTTGCCCATTAGTTTCCCTGATCACAATGCAACCGGAACTTAAATTTGACTGACACCCAATGAGATGTCTAAAGCAGCCTCTTTTTCATGCATTCTTGAGAAACACACAAATTGAAAAATGCTTTCCCTGCTAAAACAAATAGTACACCCAACAGTTATCCTTATCAATTTCACACAAAACTGTCATCCAACAATTCAACTTCTAGTAATTTAGTATGAGAAAATAATCATATAAAGAAGTTCAGCATAGCCTCGTTCATCATAGTAAAAAAACAGGAGACAGTTTAAATGCTAACCAATGGGGAATCATTTATATAAAACAAAGTGTATATTTACTATTCAACAATGAAAAATGTTGACACAGATCTATACTCACTGACATGGAAAGATGTTCACAGCATGCTGTTGCAAGAAAATAGGTTATAAAACCATATACACATCTGTGTGTGCTCATACGCAGTACTCCTAGATGGCAGGGTTTGAAGCATGTGCTTGTAATCAATTTATTGTCTTTCAGCTCCAAATTCATACTTTCCTGCCTGCTCTGCAAAAATGAAGCCAGGCCCTTTACATATTTTTCCTTTGCTGACATGTGTTAAAACTTTCAGTACAGGGTGCTGGTGAGTAGCTTCCCTCAATACCCCAACCCCACTGGTGGTTTTTTAGCAGAATACCTTCACTGAGACACCTCCTAGTGAACAGCTTTTGCCCAGCACAACAGACAGGAGGTTTTGAACAAGATTCTATGGGATGGCAGCACAGCAACTTCTCCATCATCCATTAAACCATGGCCACACCCTCTCTAACATGGTTTGGATCAGCCCTGAGAGGGGACTTTTCCTGAACATTCTCAGACTACGGGATGGGGCTGATCCTTATGTCTGCCATTCTTTTATATTCATTAGAATTCTCTTTACTCCTTACTAGCCAACCCCTTGCCACTCCAACCCCCGGTTACAGTTAATAATTTTTAATAAAGAATATTTAATTCTTGAGTTTTTGCTCAAACTACTGTGTGGTTTCCCCAGAATTGACCCTGACTGATGTGAGTTTTTTTTTCCCTTTTTACTTTTCAATGTTGTCTGAATTTATAATAAGCTTTTTTTTTTTTTTTCTTTTGAGGTACGCGGGCTTCTCACTGTCGTGGCCTCTCCCGTTGCGGAGCACAGGCTCCGGATGCGCAGGCTCAGTGGCCATGGCTCACGGGCCCAGCCGCTCTACGGCATGTGGGATCTTCCCGGACCGGGGCACGAACCCGTGTCCCCTACATCGGCAGGCGGACTCTCAACCACTGCGCCACCAGGGAAGCTCTCTAAGCATTTTTTTGTGTGTGAAAATCAGAAAAGGCAAGTTTATTTTGGAAAAATTAAAGAAAAATTCACTAAATAAACATTAAAGTTTTTCTACTTTAATAGATCAGAAATATATTTGTAAGATCAAAATGACTGAAATCTGAAGAACATTCATTTGTGTACGACTATAAATGTTCAGTTTTTCTTTTCTTAATACCAATTTCTTTTCAACATTACACAAAATTGTGTTTCTAGGTCATTTAAAAAAACAGAAATGGGGCTTCCCTGGTGGCGCAGTGGTTGAGAGTCCGCCTGCCGATGCAGGGGACACGGGTTCGTGCCCTGGTCCAGGAGGATCCCACATGCCGCGGAGCGGCTGGGCCCGTGAGCCATGGCCGCTGAGCCTGTCCGTTTGGAGACTGTGCTCCGCAACGGGAGAGGCCACAACAGTGAGAGGCCCGCGTACCACAAAAAAAAAACAAAAAACCAGAAATGATTTAGACTGCTATTTTTTTCTCTCTTAGTTATGCCATATATTAGCCTTTACAAACAGATTATTAATCATTAGATATCCTGGAATGACAGCTCCTGTGATAGGTCCTAGTTCCTCAAACACAGTCAGCCTCTTTCATCTTACTATTTCATCCCCTCTTACCATGTTCAAGGATTATCAGTTGGGCTCCAGCTTGTGCGTTTCCAACATCATTTTCAGCAATGCACTGATAGAACCCTTCATCTGATTTCACCAGACCCAAAACTTGAAGATTATGTTCCTTCTGAGGAAGAAAAACATAAATAAAATTTTATGATTTAACTGATAAACACTAGTTCAAAATCTCAAGGATATGCTCTTTCTGGAGAGGAAAAACAAGTAAAATTGTATGATTCAGGTACTGAATATTATCTACCTATGAACCTGTTAACTCAATTTTATTGACAAGATACTGACTCAAGTGACTAGAAAAGGAAACACTGTCATTAACAATTACGAACTCAATCCTTATAGAAAGTCTTATCTGCAATATATGCAAACTTACACCTTTGCTTGGAAAAATATCTGGCATGAAATACCATGTGACCATAGTGAGAGTCTGAATTTGTGAATTCAAGGCATTTTCTTAAGATTTTCTCTAATATCAATAGTTCTAACAGATAAGTTAAATGAGGCCACATATATAAAAGCTTTTCTTAAACTACAAAGTACTAAATGAATGTCAACTACAGTTATTGTTATTGATATTTTTAAAAATAGTATGAAAATAATGATAAAAGAGTAAAAATGCTAATTTAACCATAACACACTGCTTTTTAATTAGAGTTAAATACTTGTGAATTACTTTTTGTAACATATGAGATTACATACTTTAAAAATAGAAAATGTATTCCTATGAAGAATGAATTAGTTATATGAGAAATTTGTAATGAGACATTAAGTCTTGAACAACCATAATTACTTCTGATTATGTCTATGAATGTCAGGTATGCATCCTAAGATATGTCATTAATCTTTATTACTAAAACCTAGATAATTCTGTTAACAGGATGTTAGATAATGATAATAATGACAGTGGATAATATTTACTAAGCATTTCCTATATACATATGAAGTAAAAAGAAATAATGACTGAGTCTTCCTAAGTAGATTTAAGGCTACTTATTTACTTTTGCTTTACTTTTTAAAAGAACCGTTATGTTTATTTTCACAACTGTCCAACACTGGGTCACCCTTATTTTGAAGGGTCTGGGCATCAGTATAAGAAAGACAGACTTCTGCTCCTTGAATAGAGAGCTATGAAGACAATTGGTACATGTGAATACACACATAGGATAATCATTACCCAGAAAGTGGTGGCGGCTGTGTCAAAGAGTGCTAGTACGTCCGAGTAGGACTAGACTGTTGGTTAGGAGATGTGGACTTCAGGCTGAGTTCAAACACTGACTTGCTCTGTGATCTTACATGAGCTACCAAAACATTTCTGGGCTCAGCTTTCTCATCAGTCAATGAAGAGATTATATTCTAAGCAAATTTTTCTATCTTCATCTTATATACACCATTTCATGTACTACAGATAACAGATCTCTTGGTGATTACATTTAAAGATATTTAAAGGTTTCAGAGATAAGTTTCTTTGAAAAATACTTACTACAATCTTAAAGTAATCACTTGGGATAACCATATCCCCATTCTTGACCCACTTCACAGTTGGAGTTGGCTTCCCAGTCACTTCACATTCAAATACAATATCCATAGATTCATGAGCATATATATTAGTAGGCTGCTTCAGGAATTCAGGTTGAGCTTTAAAACAGAAAGAAAATTAAGATATTAATAAAAATAAAAATAGGTAGCTATTTATATTTCAAGCAAATTTTAAAAATCATAGAATTCATAGGATTTTTAATTATTTGAGGCTTTCATACATTTTTAGAAAAACATAAGAAATACATACTTAAAATATGTTAGGAACATATCTTTAAAAATTAATATTCTGTCATAATTAACTGGCAGAATAATTATAACAATAATTTCTGAGTTTCTCTGTTGAGAAATATTTACTAAGTTGACTGTTTTGAAGAAAATGAAAATAGGAAAGTTCTAAGCTGTCCAAAAATTGAATATTGAAGTCTATTTCCCTAAGATTTAAATCACTTTAGAAAAGCCATGATTACAATTCAAAAAGAGCTGAGAAGACTGACATTATCTTCCTTTTCAGTCAGCTTGATGAGTAACAGAAAAACCCAAAAAATAATACAAATGTCACATCAGAGGCCTTAAATGGTTTACTTACAGAAACACACACACACTTCCATTAGTAACACCTTTCATTACATGCAATGGTTTTTAAGGGTGGGAGGTAGAGTGACAGAATCTTTGGGAAATAGTTAAATGTATTTGAAAAAGCGTGATTATCCCATTGTCTCCCTTTCCCCTTAACCCAAAGTTGTAAATCACTGACTCAAATAGATTCAGTAAGATTTTGAATTTAAAGGGTAAAAGTAGATCATCTAGTCCAACTTCCTACCTAATGCCATAATTTCCTATTCCTGCTACATCCATGACAAGTGGTCTTACAAATCCCTGTTTGAAGTTCCAAATGACAAGGAACTCCCTATATCACAATGATGACAACAACAGTTTTTTTTTTTTTCTTTAACAGTTGAGTTAAAATGTGCTCAGCCTACTGGAATTTTGATTGGGACTGGGCTGAATCTGTGGCAATTTGACACCTTAACAATACCGAGTCTTCCTTTCCATGCACATGGTTTATCTCTCCATTTAGATCTTTGGTTTCTCTCATCACTGTTTTATATATTTCAATATACAAATTTTGTTCATATTTTATTAGCTGTATCCCTAAGTATTTTAAATTTCTTGGTGCTACTGTAAGTGGTACTTTTTTTTTTTTTTAGTTTCTAATTGTTCACTGCTAGTATCTAGAGATGAAATTGATTTATGCATATTGACCTTTTATCCTGTGGTCATGTTAAACTCATTCATTAGTTCTAGCAGCTTTTTATAGACAATTCTGGGATTATTTATATAGACAGCTATGTTGCCTGCGAATAGAGAGAGTTTTATTTCTTCCTTTCCAATCTTCTTTCTTTTTTCATTTTTTAAATCTATTGTACTGGCTAGAGGGGGCAGGTCCTGGGAAGAAGTCCTGACTAGCTTTATAATTTGGGTAAATGAAGAGTAAGAGTATAGAGAGCAGGTAGAACCCCAGGTAAGCAGTAGAAACTAGAGATGGTAAGAATGTAACACAGTGATGCAAGATCAAGAAAACATAAGTGTACAACTAGATGAAGTAAGGGAAATCTATTAGCAGTGAATTTAACTCTCTTTTCAAACATTGGTTAGTCATCTGTATTTATTCTTTTGTGAATTATCTATACACATACTCTGTTATTTTTTCAATTAGAGTGTTCACAATTTTCTTATCTATATATAAGAGCTTTTCACATAATGCCAGTTATTAATTTATGGCCTCTCAGCTCCAAATCCACTCTTCTTTGTCATGATGGATGTGGACCTTTGTCAGCTGATGCAGTGTTAGACTTTGTGAACAGAGGGCACTAGAGGGACATTGTAAGGCATGGCAGAAGAAAAGGCTTATCTTTCAGGTTGGGGTGTGCTGTTCTTCTCGTCCCTACAGTGTGGCAGCTAGAAGGTATGTGGGAGACCCATTGGTGATCACCCTCCTGCAAGTTTCTCTGCTCAGTCTCTAGTAAGTTTCTCCAGTTTACTCTAGCAGGTAGCTTTCTGTGCACGAGCTCTGACCGCTAGCATTCCATTAAACAGCATCCAATATATCAGCTCTGACTCAAGGCACCCCGCTGAGGAACTTCCTGCTCATCATCAGTCTGGCCCATGGCATCCCAGCAGGAGGCTTTCCAACACCAGCTCAGGCCTGTGGCATCCAATAGGCGATCTCCTGTGGACCAGTCTGGCCCATGGGCTGTGTTCTCTGGCAGTGACTACACTCTCTCCAAGGTCTGAATTGCAACCTTGAGTAAGGGTGCCCTCTTCCAAGTTTGTTCCTTTTTTTGGATTCTCTCCCTCGGCTCTTGAGGTAGTAGCTAATTCTTATATTTACTCTTTCTTTATTCTTTAGAATCCTACTTTATCCTATTTAGTAGTTAAAACAATTTTTATTAGTTAATAATTCTTTATGTTAAATTCTCCTTGTTCAAATTCCTGGTGCAATTTCTGGCTCCTGACTGGACTCTGACTAATATAGTAAGATATTAATCCTTTCTCTTACATGCCAATATTTCTTCTCAGCTGTTTCTTTTGTCTTTTTAAATTTAGGATGCTTATTGTACCAAAGTTTTAAATCTGTATGTGGTAAAATTTATTAGTCCTCTCTTTTTTTGGCATCTGTATTTTATTATTCTTACTCCAAAGGGTTTTCCTTGCTTCCATACTATAAAAATATTCACTTACTTTTTCTTCTAGTATGTCTATGAAACAATCTTGACTTCACTGAGTTAAGCATACAGCTTTATATTTTTCTAAACAGCAACTCCAGTAGTCCCAATCAAAGTAACCCATTTGAAATAGTTTTAATATCTAAATCCTATATACTCTTAGGGGTTTATTTTGCATATTAAGTGGTTTCATTGACCTGTTTATTCCTGGGCCAGAACCACAAACTTAATGATTGTTACTATATAGTATTTTAAAATATTTGGCAGAACAAGTACTTTCCTAATTTATTCCTTTATTTCCTCAAAAAATTCCTAACATGTTCATTAAGATGTTTTTTCCCAGATGAATTTAGACTCATCTTTGTTTATGTTTCTCTGTTCCTTCTCAAAGAAAACAAACAAACAAAAGCAACCTGGAGTTTTCATTTGAACTGCAATAAATTTTAGATGCTGGAAAAATAAACATATTTGCAATCCTGAGTGGTCCTATTTAAGACTAGGTATTTAAGTTTATTTGGATATTATTCAGTAATGATTTATTGTAAAGACATTGTAATGACTGAAGTCAAAAGACCTACAGTTGAGTGCTGGTTCTACCACTAGACATTGTGCTGACCATCGGCTTCAAAAAATCCATGGGTTTTAGTTTGTTCCTACACTAAATAAGGGACTCAAGCAGACTATTCCTAAGTACACTAAGATCTCAAACCAACTGTGATTTTATGATTTTAGTTTATACCTCTGTTGTATAGTAATTAGTAGCTAACATTCACGAGTGCTATCCACTTATTATCATTATCAATTCATGGCCAATACTGTTTCATCTATACCCCAAACCATCCCATGGCCTTCTCAGATTACTGTGAAAGCAAACTCCAGATTTTATATTATTTCACATATGAATACTTAATTAAGTACCTCTACAAAACAAAAACTCCTATTTCTAAGCAAAATCATCATCAGGTTGGTATCTATAATAATTTCTTACTATCATCAATTATCCAGTTAGTATTCACATTTCACTAACTGGCCTATTTTTTTAAAAGGTGATTTATTTTATTTTAATTGTGCAAACAAGGTACATTCATTGGCATTGTTTCTTATGTTTCTTTTAATCTACAGGTTCCTCCTTTATCTCTTATCTTTGTTTGCAATGTGTTTGTCGAAGAAGTCATTCGTCCTGCAGAATTTCCTACAGTCTGTCTTTTGCTGACTGCATTGCCATGGGGTTATTAACATATTCATCCTATATACAGGCAATGAAATGTAGAAGCTTGATTGGAGTCAGACTCTTTTTTTCCCCCCAAGACTACTTCATAGGCAGTGCCTTGTCCTTCCATCATTAGGGTTCATAATGTGTGACTGTGTCTCTTGTGATGTTAACAGTCTTTGATAATCACTGCCTACATAAAAGGAGTTGCAAAATAGTAATATTCTTATTCTATCATTCCTTATATAAAGAGAAAAATCCCCTCATCAATTATTTGGTTACCCTTAAGTATAATTCTTACAGAAAGAACAGAATAATGCTCGATTCTCTCCCTTTGCTTACCAATTCCCAAAACAATGATCTGGTTCTCTAATATCATCTCCCAAATGTGATCAATGAAGGCTTTTTAAAAGTATCATTATGAGTTCACAGATTAAAATATATTTAGTTTGTTTCAATCCACTGAAGTTATCCTTCTTTTCATTTTCAAAGTATCCCATCTTTGACCAATGGAAGCCTGAGTCCACTGGAAGTTCCTGAGTCGTTTTTGACATGATCCAAGTGGTCTTTAGTATATTCTGGTCACTGTTTTTAGGTCCTATTTGTGGACAAAGCCAGGAAATCTGTACTATTTAAATATAAAATTATGATTTCATTCTGGTATCTCCAGTTAAGTTTGAGACTATAGGTTTTAATGGGATCCTATTCATTTTACATCTCTATTTCCTTTTTCTCATGCCAAAAAGCTCTGTTCTCAATGATGCCACCTTAATTATTTATATGCTTTATCTTACACTCAGTAGTCTCAGAATAACAATACCAACGTTTCCACCAAGAGATAAAAGTTGAAGATTTCTTTTTGTCCTTGAGAATATTCTACTAGGTATATACAGTTTAATTACTATTTTAAATTTATTTGGAACAGTAACTTTCACTTGGAATTTTAACTTTCTGTGTGGCTATACTACCAACTAGTTACACATATAGAGTCATTTGTTTCATTTTACTTCCCCTTTTCAGCAATTTAAAATCTGCAAAAAAGGGTATATTCCAACAAGTCTTGCTTCTAACCCTGTTTTCTCTACCCTTTTCCCTCCCCTCTCCTATAGGTAACCATTAATTTTTTTTGAATGATTTACCTTTCATTTTAAAAATTATAAGCAAACAAACACAGTTTGTACCCACCCCTCTTCTTCAGATTAGTTATGTACTAAACAATTTTTTCTACCTTCAAAGCCTTCAATCTTAACCACTATGGTACCATATTTCTGAGGAATTGACATACGCCTTAAGTCTAAGGGACTGAGGCGCCCCCTAAAGCAGAGTATGTAATTCTGGAAAACAGCAAAATTCTCTTCAAAAGAAAATCCAATTAATATAATTTTAGTATGCATTTTCAGTAAACAGACTTTCAAAGACTATTAGAAAAAAATCATCACAAACAATGTTCAATTCATCATTTACTTTTCCCTTTCATGAATTATAAAATAATGCCTTTAAAATGTTCTCCAGATTTTAACTTCTCTGTAGAAAGTATTCACACCAATTAAACACAATGTAAGAGCAGATGTTTGTGGTTGGGAAGTTAAATTGATAACCAGAGAGCAAATGAGTCAATTACCATAAGAAAATAAGCATCGTAATGGAAGATTATGCATTTTGTTACCAAAGAGATAATTAAGCTTCAAATTCTCTTTGACAGCTCCCTATCCCTTCTAATGCCATCATCATTACAAGAACAATTTTAATTGCTAAATGCACAAGTAGAACTTAATACTAAAACATATTACACTTGCAAAATTCCCTACTGGAAACATCACTTAATTCCATAACTGTTATATAATGATGGAAATTGCCACTCAATTCAAACAGAAAACAATATAGGGCCAACACCAAAGTTTCAAGGTTACTTTATTATGCTGTTATTTAGAAGATTATAACCAGTTTCGTTTACATTAGTTCTGAAATGTTGGAGTTTCTACTGTTTGATTTTAAAGGTTTAGGCATTGAAATTCTTAAAAAGCACTTTAAGCAGAGAAATAAAGCAACTTTGTCCATTTTATGTTAAACTGCACACTGCACACTTGCTGTTCTTAAGCTTCTTTTCAATAATTCACAAAATTACATGTAAGTCCTTAAAAAAAAATCCCAACAAATAAAACCCAAGCATTTTTAAGTCTGAAATCCCCTCAGGGATGTTGTCTGACAGTCTAATCACAAGTCTGCTGTAAGTACTGGCTCAACTAACAAAAATACATTAGAACCCTCCAATACTTCTTGAGAAAGCTTCTTGTTCCAATGACGATGAATGTTGTCCTTAATCTCCAGGTGAAACAGGTGAAATCAATTATGTAGCAACATTATGACGGAGTTGCCACACGACCTCGAAATTATATTTCTATCCTATCCCTGTACCTCCACGTCCAGTTGCACTGCATTTCCTTACCCCTACCTCTCAACTTAGCTAACAGGTACTCATCCTTCAGATCTCTAAAAACAATCCCTTAAAGAAGCTTTTCCTGATCCATAGCCACCCCCCTTTTCCTCCCCAGTCCTAGGCCATCACTGCCCTATTTACCATTGAAACGCCAGTGGCCTAAACCATAAGAGGTGTTCAATGCATATTTGTTAAAATCAATGGTTACTTGAATTCTAAAAATTCCATTAATCGGCACTATCAGAAAATTAGATGTTGAGAATAAGAATTTTTTCAAGGGGTTTCCCTGGTAGCGCAGTGGTTGACAATCTGCCTGCTAATGCAGGGGACACAGGTTCGAGCCCTGGTCTGGGAAGATCCCACATGCCGTGGAGCAACTGGGCCTATGAGCCACAACTACTGAGCCTGCGCGTCTGGAGCCTGTGCTCCACAACAAGAGAGGCCGTGATAGTGAGAGGCCCACGCACCGCGATGAAGAGTGGCCCCCGCTTGCCACAACTAGAGAAAGCCCTCGCAAAGAAACGAAGACCTAACAAAGCCAAAAATAAAAATAAAGAAAGAAAGAAAGAAAGAAAGAAAGAAAGAAATTTTTTCAAGGACTCTCAAGCTTCTCAAGGATTTAATGTTTTATACCACTGCTTCTCCAGCAGGAATTCATAAATCTAATCTTTGCTGTGAATTTTCTGCATAAGTTTTAAAATGTGCTTTTAAATGTTTATAATATAAAATCTTAATAATCATATAACTTCAGCACTCACATTTATCTTTTTAAGTTGGCTTTTGTGACTGTAGAATTTAATCCTAGTGCAATGTTTCTCAAACTTGGGGTCTTAGGGTTCTTAAAGCTCTTAAATTTGACAACAGCTCTACACATGGTTTTTTGGTGAAGAATTCACAAAAATCTTTATTAAATATAGGTTCCCCTTCCCTGACAAGCCTGAACATACTTATTCTTTGTATGATATCCCACTATTATCATGATGAACATTAATTGTGTGCCACATTTACACAGAGAAGGTATGAAGGCCTCATGATTGATTATTTTCACTTAGTATTATACATACATTAGATATGCTCCCTAGATAGCTAAACTCAATTTGTAAGCCCTCTGCTTTTCAGCATTGTAGGAGCATACAAATGACTTAAAGAGATTCATAGACTATTTGCAGAGATATGCAAAGATACTGAGAAAAATGTTGGTTGTTGGGTTTCACCACACATGCTTGAGAATTCCAGAAGATAAGGCCATATAATCATCATCTTAACAAGTTTTCCCAGATTATTCTATCATGCTAAGGTGTGAGAACCGTGCATTAGGGGGTCATTAAAGGAGACTACTGTATACATCATCACCTTTTTATATACACAGAGAACTCCCCAATTCTTGTGCCTTCCAGGACCACAGAATTCACTTGTTTGCTCAATTATTAAACAAATATGTAATAAGCAACTACTAAGCTACAAAGACGTTTTACTGGATGCTGTGAGGGAGAGAGATAATAAAGACATGTATTTAATAAACTGTAAAGTAAGATAGAAAGGTATGATATTTTAAGAGAAGATGACAGTGTTACATAGATGTGAATTCAAAAGGAAGAGATATAATTAGCTATTGATGCATAGAGGGATCTACAGAAAACTGGTTTAGTGGTTATCTCACAGGAGGGTAACTGGGAAACTGGCAAATAAGGAGAGTGACTTGTTACCATATACTTTTTCCCTCAACTTTAAAAACTGGTAAAATAAACATAAGATAAAATTTAGTATCTTAACAATTTTTAAGTGCACAACTCAGTGGTATTAAGTACATTCATATTTTGGGGCAACCATCACCACAATCCATCTTCAGAACTCTTTTCATCTTGTAAAACTGAAACTCTATACCTATTAAACAGTAACACCCCACTCACCGGCCTCCCTCTAATCCCTGGCAACTGCCATTCTACCTCCTGTCTCTATGATTTGACTACTCTAAGTACCTCATATAAGTGGACTCATATGGTATTTGTCTTTTTGTGACAGGCTCATTTCACTTAGCATAATGTCCTCAATGTTCATCTATGTCATAGCATGTGTCAGAATTTCCTTCCTTTATAAGGCTAACTATATTCCATTGTATGTACATACCATGTTTTGCTTGTTCATTCCTCTGTCAATGAACACTTGGATTTTTTCTAATGTTTTAGCTATTGTGGATAATGCTGCTGTGAACATGAGTGTACGATTACCTCCTAGAGATACTGCTTTCAATTCTTTTAAGTATACCAGAGGTAGAACTGCTGGATCATATGGTAATTCTATTTTTAATTTATTGAGGAAATACCATACTGTTTTCCAAAGTGGCTACACATTCCCACCAACAGTGCACAGGCGTTTCAATTTCTCCATATCCTCACCAACACTTGTTATTTTCTGGTTCTTTGTTAGCAGCCATCCTAATGGGTGTGAGGTGGTATTTCATCGTACCATTATGCTTTTGTACCATTTGACCTTTTGCATGTTCATGGATTGTCTATTTAGAAATTTTTACTGACTACTGGATGATTTAGATTTGGCTGCTCCTGGCTACTCCTTAGTATTCTTTCACTTGTTTTTTTCTGTTAGCTTTTGCTTTCTTTTCTCCATCTTCCTTTTTATCATTTTGAATAAGTATTCAGTACAAAAGGTATAAAGAATACAGGAAACATAAAATCCTCCCCTTTATCAAGCCCAATACCACTACCCTCCTCAGAGATAAACACTACTAATATTCTTGGTGTGTGAGTCTTGCAAATTTTTTCTATGTATTTCAAACACACTACACACATACACACATTTTAAAGATACAGAATGGATCAGCCAATAAATACTCTTCTGCAACTTGTGTTTCTCTCTTAGTAATCTTACATATCAGTATATATGGCCACCTCTATTTTGATAGCAGCATAGTGATCCAGAGTCTGACTATATCACAGTTTATTGAATCACTCTCCTGCTAATGGACATTTAAGGTTGATTTTAATTTTTCTATTACAGGTAATGCTGTAATATGCATCTTTGCATATAGTTCTTTGTACACATGTGTAAGAGTTTCAGAAGAATAGAATTTTAGAGGGAATAGCTAGTCAAGGTGATTTCATATTTAAAAATTTTGTAAATATTACCAAAGGCTATACAAGTTTTATGTTCCCATCAAAGAATCAGTATCAATAAGACTATTTACCATTCTCCTGGAGGTCCTAGCTAGTGCAATTAAGAAAAATAAAAATACAAATATAGGGGTGGAGTTGGAGAAATCTCCTGTTCCCTCACACAAGCACACCATGGCAATGACTGTCTACTAGAATACTCAAGAAATCTTTCATGGAAAAATTCCAGTGTGCATTGTCATACTATTTGTAGTCAAGGGGAAACTTCAATGATTTAATCAATTGGATAATAATTAAACTATGGTACACCAGCTGAAGGATATGTTATAGTCTTCCCATTCAAAGTGTAGTAATAACAGCACTGGCATCATCTGGGAGCTTGTTAGAAACACAGTCTCTATCCCCCACCCTAAACCCTCTGATTCAGTATCAGCATTTTTACGAGATCTCTAGTTGACTCACTGCATGTTAAAAGTTTAATAAATAAGCACTGCTTTGAGCATTTAAATACTGATGTAGTCTACATGTACAAACATGGAACAATCTAAAGATTAAAAAGTCAAAAAGCAACTTGCAACACAGATGGGATGATCCTAATTTGTTAACAAAAAATATATTTCTAGATGTACACATAGGTAAATGCTTTTTAAAGACACCTAGAAGTATATACACTAAAATGATGACAGTGGTTACTTCTGAGGAAAGGGGTAGGGATGAGGAAGGGGCAATGAAGGAGATTTACTTTGCTAACATGGTTTGATTATTTAATAATGGTATTGTATTACTTATAAAATTTAAAAAGGAAAAATAAAAGCCAAAACAATGAACTGAAAAGCTATTAGAACTGAATATAAATTTTTTAACTAGCAGTATAAATGATTAACATACTTTTCTCTGTCATTCATATTTTCATACAATACATATGTACAAATTTTAAAATATAATTCACAATAACAAAAAAAACAATTAAATAGATATGCACCTAACTAGGAAAGTATAAAACCTTTAAGACTAAAACTATAAAACTTTACTAAAGGACATAAAAGAAAGTATAAAAGAATGGAGCCACAAATATAGACCCAGGCATGTAAGAAATTCTCATGACAGAAGTGACACATTAAATCAGGGGGAAAAGATGCCTAACTCAGTAAATAATCCTAGAAATGATGAAGCTATTTGGAAAAGAATAATGCTGGATTCATGCCTTACTCCTTATACCAAAATAAAGCTCATATCTATCAAAGAGTTAATGGTTAAAAACAGACCCATAAAAGCACTAGAAGAAAACATGAGATTTAAAAAAATAATCTTGGAAGGAGGCCTAAATATGACACAAACCAAGAAGCCGTAAAAGATAAACATACTGTGCTAAATAAAAAGTTTAAATTGTGCATGATTAAAAACTATCATTAAGTAAAAAGACAGGGGGGAAAGGGTACACAGAGGTCTAACTTCTTTAAAATATAAAAGTTCTAATAAAGAAAAAAACCTCACAATCCAGTTAAAAAATGAGAAAAAGATATGAATGTACAGTGCGTAATAAATACACTTCGAAATATGTGAAAGGATACTAAACATCACTCGTGTAAAAATATGCAAATAAAAATGTCAAGATACTATTTTTTACCTCTTCGGTTGACAAGAGTAGGAGAAATGGACATTCTCATATATCTTGGTATTAATACAAACTGATACAATCTTTCTTGGGTAAAGTATAGATATATGGGCTTCCCTGGTGGCGCAGTGGTTGAGAGTCCACCTGCCGATGCAGGGGACATGGGTTCGTGCCCCGGTCCGGGAAGATCCCACATGCCGCGGAGCGGCTGGGCCCGTGAGCCATGGCAGCTGAGCCTGCGCATCCAGAGCTTGTGCTCCGCAACGGGAGAGGACACAACAGTGAGAGGCCCACATACCGCAAAAAAAAAAAAAAAAAAAAGTATAGATATATGAAGTATAGTAAAGCAAAATCTAAGTTGCACATACTCTTTATAATCCAGCATTTCACTTTGAGAGATTCATCTAACAGAAAGACTCACACATTTACATAAACATGAGGGTATTCCCTGCTCGCTGTTTGAAGTAGCAAAAGACTGGAACCACTAAAGAATAAGCTATTTTAACCACAATCCATTAAGACATCACTGTTTTTTCCATTTTTACTCCTCTTCATGTTGGGTAACAGTGGAGTGGCTGAAGGTGTCTTTGAACTCAAGGCAAGCCATGAGGAAACTGAACTACATATACCTTTAGTTGGTTTAGTGGGATGATGTATTTATGTGATTTGTCGAAGCATCCATGTATACTTAAGCTGTCTCAGTATAGAATGGATTCTGAAATACTCCTTCTGCCCACTGTACCGACATGACCCGACACAGAGACACAAAGGTGCAGAGTCATATTCATGTCACCACAGCCTAAACACTGGAGCAAAAAGACCAAATTAACTTTCTATTCTCATAGAAAATGACCTTAAAAATCATTGTCATATGAGGAGACAATCAAATAAAATGCAGCCAAAACAAATATTACATAAGTGTCAAAAGTCAAAAAGAAATGTGATTTTTCTGGAATTTTGTGTTGTTTGTAGTGATTATTAGTTTTTTAAAAAACTTAATTTGTTGTGGTTAATTTTCTCATTGTAAATAACTACTCTATTCATTTTCTTACACAAGGCTTCCAAAATAATTTTCACTCCAGGCCCCAGAAAAGCTGCATCTGCTCCTGATGACAATAATCTCTGACCGCTTGTTATACCTAATGTCATTTCTGCACACATTTTTGCTTGACTAGGAACAGAATATCTCTAGAGGGATATAAAAGAAATTAATGGTAGTGGTTGCTTCTGTGGAGGGGGGGGATAGGACATAGGGTTATATTTCATTATATATATATTTTTTATCCTCTGCATATATTACCTATTAAAAATCTTTAGCTAAAAATAATAAAAGTGGAGAGACATACATACACCTGGCTGGGCAGATTTTATTTTGTAAAAAGGTCAATTATAATTCTTTTGAAGTTAATCTATAAATTCAATGAAATGCCATTTTATATCCCAAGAAAAATTTTAAGAAAACTTGACAAGCTGATTTCACAGTCTATTTAAAAAATGTGAGACTCTATATGTATAAAACAGAAACAGACTCACAGACATAGAAAACAAACTTAACAAAGGGCAAGGGGGGGAGGGATAAATTAGCAGTTTGAGATTAACAGATACAAACTACTACATGTAAAATAGATAAACAACAAGGATTTACTGGATAACACAGGGAACTATATTCAATATCTTCTAATAACCTATAATGGAAAATAACCTGAAAAATATATATATAACCAAATCACTTTGCTGTATACCTGAAACTAACACATCATAAATCAACTATATTTCAGTCAAAAATTTTGCAAGAACATTTTCATAAAGAACAATGAGGGACTCAACAAATTATCAAAACTAACTCAAATGGTACAGTCTTGATGTAGGAACAGACAAACTGATCGACAAAATAGAGTCTAGCAATAAGACCCATATAATTTTGGAAACTGGGATTATATAGAGGTGATATTTCAAATAACTGTAGGGCAAGAATAGTGTTGGGGTAACAATCCATTTGGGAAAATACAGAGTTTGATCTCCACTTATTACCATATATTTTAAAAACTCCAGATGGACCAAAGATCAAAAAGTAAAAATAAACTATAAAAGTATTAGAAGAAAATGGGAAAGAATATTTTTAATTAGGGGGAGGGGGAATTGTGCAGCCTAAACAAGATCCAATTCCAAAAGGAAAAATCCCAACATAATTGACTACATAGAAATGAAAATTTTCTGTATGATAAAATACACCTTAAAATTAAATGTAAATTATAAGAATGTTTATGTTATGTTAATGCTTTATTTTAAGTAGCCCAAATCTGGAAACAACCCAAATGTCCATCAAAGGTGAATGAACAACTGTGATATATTTATACAACAGAATACTACTCAGCAAAAAATAGGAACTAGTGATACGTGCAATAGTGTGGCTGAATCTCAAGTATGTTGAATGAAACAAGATTAAAAAAGAGCACATACTTGTGTAATTCCATGTATATAAGACTTCAGAAAATGCAAACTCATCTACAGTGACTGAATGCAGATTTGTGGCTACTTGGAGATAGGAGTGTGAAGGGCAGGTGAGAGGGATTACTAAGAAGCATTAGACAACCTTTGGGAATGATGAATATGTTAATTATCTTGACTGTGGTGATATTTTCATGTGTGTAAACATATAAAATTTATCAAACTGTACACTTTAAATATATTAAGTGCACTGTATTGTATCAACTAATTACCTCAATAAAGCTGTTAAAAAACATATGTGAAATATCTGAATAAGTTATTTGCAATTCATCTGTCAAAGAATATTTAGAATACATAAACAATTCTACAAGTCAATAGAAGACAACTCAAAAATTGTCCAGTAAGAACAAAGAAAATAAAAGTCAACAAAAATCTGAAAAGATGTCCATCCCCCCTGTGAATTAAAAAGCAAAATAAGATCTCTTTTTTCCCATCCCATTTGCACAGACTAAAAAACTTGATAACACCAACACAGGGGAAATTATGGGGAAACCAGTATTTCCACACTACTGGTAAGTAAATAAAGTGATACCACCTATTGGAAGGGCAACCTAGCAAGATATATCAATATTTAAAACATTAATACCTTTGACTTTAGCAACAGTAGTCCTAGAAATTATCATATAAAGATAAACAAGTGTACAAATGTATACGTATAAGGATGTTCATAAAAGTGTTATTTATAGTAGTAAAACACTAGAAACCACCTACATTATTTATTAGGGGTCTGGATAAAGAAATGAAAACACTGGAATACTATATAGCAGGGGTCAGCAAATTAAGGGCCATTTTCACAAATAAAGTTTTTTTGGAATACAGTCATGCTCACTTGTTTCGGTACAGTCTACAGCTGCTTTTCTGCTGCAATGGCAGAATTGAGTAGTTGTGACAGAGGCCATAAGGCCCACAAGACTAAAAATCTGGTCCTTAAAAAAAGTCCGCTGACTCTGCTATAATTCCACTATATATAATATAGATTTGTATGTCCTGACACCGAGATGTGACCATGATACCCAACAGAAAAGACACAGAAAAAAAACAGAATGAATGGTATTACTTCATTTTTTAAGAAACCATGAATTTGTTCATGAAATAGTTTGAAATATATAAACTAAAAGGTTAACAGCAATGCTATTTGTGGGTGATGAGATTATAGGTGACTTTAATTTTTCTTCTTTCCAGATTTCTTTTGCTTTTGTAGAGGGAATATAAAATATCAATTATTCTTATAATCTAAAAAAGCAATACAATTATTTTTGTAGCATCAATTTACAGTCTGGAGAAATAATTTTGTAATCTTATTATGAAAACCTTGAACGAATGTAGTTACCTGAATAATAATTCAATCAAAACCAGTAAATGATCGTTAAGCTTCTTCTGAACTAATTCCTCACTTCCAAAGATGCAAAGCTTGTTCTTAAACATGTTCTTTATTTATCAAACTGTTACTGACATATTTATTTTTCACTCCTTACCACTCATGAAAATTCTCCAAATTGGCCTAGCAGAGAAAGATCTCTGTATACTATTTCCAAATGCAAATTAAAGTATATATGCTTGAAAATCCCGCAGAGCAGCTGAAAATGAGCATTTTAACTCTTAGGAGAAGTTCAATAAATCTCTGAATTTGCTGCTCAATACAAGCTCCAGCAGTTCAATACAAAGCAGAATATTTATTTTTCAAACTGTTCACCCACTGGTAAGCCAAGGGCAGTCCAATAGTCATAGTCAATTTGGGTGCAGGCATTGAAGAAGTACATTGTCCATACAAGGTAAAAACAATAACTTCAATATTTAAAACATGAATACTTTCGACTTTAACAATAGTAGTCCTAGACATTAACATAAAAGGTAACTAAGGAAGTTATACACTAGCACATACTGATGTTTTTCCATCAGTAATGTGCCAGCAATTCTCAACAATGTCAGTGATTAGATACTCCTCCCAATCAGAGTGGACTACTCCCACCCCTTTGTCAGCTGACTTATCAATGTTTCATGAAATCAATTTTTTAAAATATGTAACAGGAAAAGGCAGGATGGAGTGGATTAAGAAACAGTGCACCTCACATAGTATGGGCAAATATTGCTCTGTAAAACTTATTTCAGAGACAGACATATATATGTATATTAGATTGTAGCATAAAATTATTTCTTTCTATTTATAGTAGTTAAAAATGTTTTAAAACCACTGGGAGAGAATAAAGACCCTAATGAACTGGTAAACACTGATTAAAGTGTTCAGATTAAAGAGTACTAGACCAGGAATCAGAAGTTGTGGGCTTTGCCTTCAAATGTGTTTTGTGATTTTAGGGAAATTACTTTTCCTTAAAAGGATGTAAGAAATATGTATGTAAAAACACCTTGTTTGTTAGTACAAAAGATATTTAAAGAATATTCCAGGTAGATCCATGTAACATAAATGTGATAAAGTATACAGACTATACTTTGTAAATAAAAGTTGCTTGATATTTCTATTATAATAAAATTTCTTGGCAAATCAAAATGGCTCATAATTCCACTGCTGTCACTGTTCCATTTTTTTTTAAATGCATGAGCCAACTATTTTCAGCATGCCAAGGAAAAAATTTAAGAGGAAAATATAATTTGGGGACTTTAGAAGTTTTATCAATCAGTAAATTAGTAACAATACCTCTAAAGAGTTTTAGAAGAGAAAAGGGAACTAAAATCTGTTGAGTATCAGCTATGAGTCAGGTATTGTAACGTACTTTATTAAATCTCTTTAAAGTCTCAAAATGTAAAGCATATATACGTAAAGTATAATTCTGTTACACAATCACTGAAAATCAACCATTATGTTGCTACTAAAAAGGGCTGAAGATAACAACTCTGGCCAATGTGACAGTTTGCTTACATATTATTTTCTCACTTTAACACACTAGTGTGATATGGTCTAGATTTTATAGTTTTCTTTGACTGGACCTCAGGGCCAATGAATCACAAATAATTTACCTACAAGCATGAAAAGCCAAAATTCCCCAGGGTTTTGGCAAAAAGGTGTTTTACCACTGCCAATGCAATGACTAGATTTTGTAATTAGATTTTTTAAAAAACCTTGTAATTAGATGAAGGCTAATATACTAAGCAAATTTAATTATTTACTCTAGGTACAGATATTATCAAAGAGCAATATATGAAAGCAAACATATTTGGGATCAATTTGTAAATTACTGACATTTCATAGCACATTTGACATTATTCCTTTGTTACTTCAAGAGAAATTCAAATAGCTATCCTGAGAAAAATTACAAATCCAAAAATAATAAAAGTAGAAGTGATGGAGAGCTAAGATTCAACTATTTCTAAAGACATGTAAACCAAAGGCCTGAAATTATATGTGTTTTAATTTTCCTATTGGCCATTTCTTTCAGGTACCAATAAATGGACAATTCTCTAACACAACACTTTAAGAATTCTCTTTAAGATGACTGACAAACCCATGTACCATCTACAGAGAAAATCTATGTTTAGAAAATCCAGAAAATAACCTCACAAAGGAAGATACAGGAATGACCAATAAGCAGATGGTAAAGTATTCAACATCATTAATCACCAGGGTAATGCCAATTAAAACTATAGAGAGATACCACTACATAGTCACCAGGATGACTGCAATTAAAGAGACTGACAACACCAAATGCTGGCCAGGATGTGGAGCAAAAAGAACTCACATACATTGTTTGTAGGAATAAACAACCACTTGGGAAAAGGTCTGGTATAATACTCAGAAATACTACTCAGCAATAAAAAGGAATAGACTGCTAATTATGCAACACCATGGATGAATTTAAAATACGTTATGCTTTGTGAAAGAATCCTTACATAAACAAGTATAGATGACATGACCACATTTACATGAAGCTTTAGAATAGGCAAAACTAATACACAGTGGGAAAACATCAGAAGAGTAGATGGTTCTGGGGTAGTAAGGACAGGATTTGCTGGGGAGGGAACTTTCTGCAGTGATGGTACTAGTCTGTATCTTGATAGGTGTTTTGGTGTATAGTAATGCATATTGTTGAAACACTATGGTCAGGCCACCTAAGATGGCTGCTCTCTTGCTCTCTATACATCCCGTGCACTACCAGTGCCTGCTTCACCTACAGCCTACTCACATGACTGACCTTCCTACATACTTGCCCTAGGCCCCAGCTACTGATGTTCTAGCTTTAGAACAGAACTCTCTACTCTGGGGCCAGTGAGGGGCGTGCCCCTCTGCTGGTTTCCCTGGTAACTGATGAGCCAATCTGACGTCAATTCCCCCTAAAACTGGTAGTCTCCCTATCCCTCACCCCACACCCTCTGCCCTGGAAGCGAAGACTGCCACCATGTCCCACCCTGCCTTCTGCTGCACATGATGGGGTGCTGCTCCAGGACCTTGCTTCAGACATGTGAGAGCTCCCATCCATTAAACCACTCATGTCTTTGTTGCTGACTTTGGGCTCTTTCTTCAGTCTTGAAGGGGGGCAAGTGCAGCCCAACAAACACATTAACAGTACACTTAAGATGTGTGCATTTCACTGTATATAAATCTTACCTCAAAAGAAAAAAAACCCACAAACAAAATATTATGCCTAGCTAATATGAACTGAAGTATTTGGGGGTGTCTACCATTTACTCTGAAATGTATCAAAAAATTCAGATGGATAGATCGAGTGATAGACATGTGATCCAGCAATTACAATAAATGTCAATTGTAGACTCTAGGTAGTGGGTATTTTCTGTGAAATTCTTTCAACGTTTTATCATGAAATTTTCCCAATACAGAGAAATGTTGAAAAAAATGGAAAAGATTTTTTCTTTTAGGAAAAAAATATTCTTCACCACCCCGTCATTCTTACTACTAGAAAATTACTATGATTAAGGGTTTAAAAACAAAAGTGCTACCATTTGAAAAATAGTTGAGAAAAAAGAATAATACCATATAAGACAGAAGTAGAAATGCATGGCAAAGATCAGCATCTTGCCAAATGATTTGGTTTTGACAATGACACAGAACACCCAACTGACCCCAGTCATTTCTCAGTATTCCAAAGTTCACAAACCAAATTCTGTCCATTCTGTTTCTTCAAAACTATAGAAGAAAATAATTTAGGCCTGTGATCATTACTGAATTTTATCTTCCACATAAATATTCCTTTCTTAAACTTTTACTGAGAAATAATTCACATATAACATTATACTACTTTCAGGTATACAATGTAATGATTCAATACATGTAATATTGCAAAATGATCACCAAAACAAGTCTAGTTAACATCAAAAAAAAGTCATTACAAATATTTTTCTTGTGATGAGAACCTTTAAGATTCACTGTCTTAGCAACTTTCAAATATACAATCCAGTATTGTTAACTATAGTCACCATGCTATACATTATATCCCCAGGACTTATTTATCTTATAACTGGAAGTTTGTACCTTTTGATCTCCTTCATCCATTTCACCCACCCTCCACCCCCAACGACCACCAATCTGTTTTCTGTATCTATAAGTTTGTTTGTTGTTGTTTTTAAGATTCCATCTATCAGGGCTTCCCTGGTGGCGCAGCGGTTAAGAATCTGCCTGCCGGGCTTCCCTGGTGGCGCAGTGGTTGAGAGTCTGCCTGCCGATGCAGGGGACAAAGGTTCGTGCCCCGGTCCGGGAAGATCCCACATGCCGCGGAGCGGCTGGGCCCGTGAGCCATGGCCGCTGAGCCTGCGCGTCCAGAGCCTGTGCTCCGCAATGGGAGAGGCCACAACAGTGAGAGGCCCGCGTACTGCAAAAAAAAACAAAAACAAAAACAAAAGAATCTGCCTGCCAATGCAGGGGACGTGGGTTCGAGCCCTGGTCCAGGAAAATCCCACATGCTGTGGAGCAACTAAGCCCATGCGCCACAACTACTGAAGCCCGCACGCCTAGAGCCCGTGCTCTGCAACAAGAGAAGCCACTGCAATGAGAAGCCTGCACACTGCAATGAAGAGTAGCCCCTGCTCTCTGCAACTAGAGAAAAGCCCGCGCGTAGCAACGAAGACCCAACGCAGCCAAAAATAAATAAATTTATTTTAAAAAAAAGATTCCATCTATCAGTGAAATCATGTGGTATTTGTCTTTCTCTAACTTATTTCATTTAGTATAATGCTCTCAAGGTCCATCCATGTTGTCTCAAATGGCAAAGAACAATTAAAAAAAAAGTTTGGACTCATTTTCCTTTTCTGATTCACAATGTGATGTCAAAAATTCAAGGAATAAATTTATCTATTAAAAACATCGAGTGTCATTTTTTTCTACTTTCTGAACAAGAATCACTGAAAGCAACTGGACAAGAATGAGTCTCAAAGACTCGGCTGAGGGGCTTCCCTGGTGGCACAGTGGTTGAGAGTCCGCCTGCCGATGCAGGGGACATGGGTTCGTGCCCCGGTCCGGGAAGATCCCACATGCCGCGGAGCGGCTGGGCTCGTGAGCCAAGGCCGCTGAGCCTGCGCGTCCGGAGCCTGTGCTCCGCAACGGGAGAGGCCACAACAGTGAGAGGCCCGCGTGCCGCAAAAAAAAAAAAAAAAAAAGACACAGCTGACACATAATAATGCAGCTTTTGTCATTCTGGGCTAGAAATGCTTAATTACTTTTCTGCGTTGCCTACTGTATCCTTGAGGATAAGAACTGCATCCTATTTGATTTTATCTCCAGTGAAACTAGATTCTGCCTTCTGCCCAATTTACAGTAGATACTGAATAAATATTGCTTGGAAAATATCTTTGATATTACTTTTAAGATAGTCATTGAAATTCTGTTTTTGTAATCACAGACCAGAAAAAAATCTAAATAAGCAATGAAGGGGATGGTGTGAGGAAACTCTACGCCCACCCTGCGCAGCCTCCAGTAGAGTAATGCCATGTTTATCTATCAATATTTTAAATTTCTGGCTTTCAAAATGAGATTTTACTTTTTAGTTCCTTGCCTCCCACATGCCCCCCCCCCCAATAAAAAAGTTTGAAAATCTCTGACATGATCTCAATCTAAGAAATCTTTCTGGACAAAAAGACCAGTAAAATGTTGGTTATCATTACAACGGGGATTGGGAAAAAGCAGAATAGATTTAGATTCACATAGCTTTGTGGCAGTTATTCTGGAATGTAGATTACGATTCAAAGCAGTTACATTTCCGATAAATTAAGGGTAACTGTGTTGTACTGAGATAAGATACTCCTGCTGGGGCAAGATCCCATCCCTGTGTATAAACTGGGTTTATCTGAAAGTGTCATCAATAAACAATGGTAGAGGGTGGGACTGTGTAAAGGTGGAAGAAATCTGCAATGAAGAAGAAATATGTTCTAGATATTCTTCTCACCAGGAGATTATCTTTCTACTTCCCATTTTGGAGCTTCTGAGTTCAATTTTTAGTAAGAAGTTCATAAAACTTCTGCTGCTCTCAATTCTGGCTATCGTCTCTTTAATGAAGAAAGAGGAATCTAACTAAAATTAAAGAAGAGAATGGGAGTTTAAGAGATGTAATATATTTGAGAAACTTACTGACAATATGACTAAAATTACTGGCATTCTTCCTAGCAAGGATCTCTGCAACAAATTTGGTAAATTTGATAGCACCCCTTAAAGTAAAAGAAATATTGTTCAATAAAAGTAAGACAGTAAATACCATACAGAACATATTCCCTCAGAAATACTGAATATATCTAAAAATCAATGAATAAGAGACCCGGAGTGGGCTAAGCTTAAAATTCTGAGGTCAAGACACGTAATTTAGGAAGTAGAATAGTAATGCCAAAGATGACAGTCAAACTTCCTCACTTATTTCTGGGCTAGAAGGGGATGACTTTGCCCTAATATCACAATTCTTATGTTCTTTAAATAAAGACTGAAGAATGCTTACTGATATTTTGTCCAATCTGCTCATCTAGACAAGCAAAAGTCCAGCATGCACTAGACTGGGCACAAGAGTGAAGTGTGACCGGCCTGGCTCACGGACTGCAAAATATGGTGCAAAGGTCATGTGATGGTTACTGGCATGTGACAAAACCAAAACAAGAAGTCTTCTGAGATGTCAATCTGAATGATCCAAGGAAGAAGCAGAATCTAGGTAAACAGGCAAAAAAGAACCAAAGAAAGTAGGATCAAGTGAAGAGGGCTTAGATAGAAAGAAAGATTCTTTGAACCCCGGGGGAAATTAGCTGAGGCACATTTACTAAATGCCTACAATGCGTCAGGGGCTATATTAGGCATCTTCTTTATATCATCACTACAAAGAAGGTGTTCTCATCTTCATTTTACAAATAAGAAAAATGAAGCTGAAGTAAACTGATTAATTTGTCAAGATCACATGGCCAGAGACTGGAAAACAGTGACATGCCACCAAAAACATCTCTCTTTTCATCATACCCTACTCCTTCTATGAGGTTCAGTGCTGATCTCTTAGTGGTTTTATAGAAACCAGGGATCCATTTCTATACCACAATTCCTGTTTATTTGCCCCACAAAGCTTCCCCCTGATTAGGGTCACTTGTTAACAGAAAATCACAATAGAGAGTTGAGTTCTTCTTATGCTGTATTTTGACTAATGCACAAACAACAAGCAGGTAGAATCTTCAGGCATCTCAATGGCTCTTCTATTCTGTAACATTTTCATGGTCAAAAACCATGCATCTGTATTCCACATAAATCTAGGTTCTAACCTTACATCACATTTCATTTTATTTCATGTGGATATTCCTTGTCTTTTCTAGAATACCTGCAGGTTCTCCCCTGAAGGTGGTTAGTTGCCATGGAAATGAGGCTACTGTAGTTCAGAATAAATTTACGTAACTATTAGAAAATTATTTCAAGCTTGTAAAATATGGGATTTATCTGAAAGCTAACATGACCACTGATGCGATAAAAATCTAAGAATTGTGAAACCAATCCAAAATGATTCAGGTTCCAACACAGTATTATAAAACAATTGTAAATCATTCTTAATTTACAGCAAGGACTTCAAAAATGTACAGTTTATAAAGTGAAATTGTGAAATAGTCTGGATAAAGACAGCAAACTATAAAAATGTCCCAACATCTCATCCACTAGTTGTCAAATATGCAGTGTCATGCACTACATTAGGTACTAAGGATCTAGAAGTTGACAAGACCTAGTCCTGTCTTCAAGGAACTCAGAATGGTAGGAGAGAAAGATACACAAAATGAAAAGAAATTTAAGTGTAACAGGTAAAGCAAGGAAGGTGTGTATAAGGTATATGTGCAAAACTAAAAAGTACCTAATGGAAAGAGGTGGGAAGAGGATGGGTACAAGAGATGGGAGTGAGCAGGGCTAGAGTTTCAGAGATTTCTGAAGAAAGCCAGGCAAGAGGGTGGGAAGAGAAAGATTCTAGGCAGAAGGGATGGTACAACAAAACAACTATATGGGGTTTCTCAGCAGCTAGCTGTTGCCCTTGAAATTAAAATACTTTGAGAAGCAGTGGCAATATTGCTCAGACTCAGACTCTCGTTCTCGCTCTGCTTGGCATTTGGAAGAAAAATGACCCCTTCAAGACAAGTAAGTATCCAGTATTCTGAAAATTACAGGGAGGAGACCTCAAGAGGAAGATATTTAAGGCTTCTTGCTATTTGGTTTGAGGTGATTTTAAGAAGAAAGTCAAAGAATATGACCCAATTTACACCATAACTTTATGACACAAATCATATCTCTCACATGGTACTTTGGCACCTTACTTTTCCTCATTTAATATATTCAAAGCATTTTAACTTGTCATTTAATAGTCTTCTAAAATATGATTTTTGCTGGATGCATAGTATTCTGGTATATGAAGAGACCATTATTTATTTAACCAATCAGCTATTGTTGGCCATTTAAAAGGTTTACAATTTTTCTCCATTAAATATCTATCACTCCAATAAATACATATCACTGCAATTTCTATGCAAAAATCTTTATACACATCCAGGATCATTTCATTAACGCGAATTATTAGACGTAGAACTGCTGGCCAAAGTAGGTGCAAATTTTAAGCCTTTTAAATTATATCATCAAACTGCTCTCCAAAAAGATTAAATTTGCACTACTACTACCAGCAATGTAGGAGACTCCCCATTTTACCGTAATTTTGCCAAAAGGAGGTTATTATTTTATTTTATTATTATTATTTTTTTTGCAGTACGCGGGCCTCTCACTGCCGTGGCCTCTCCCGCTGCAGAGCACAGGCTCCAGGTGCGCAGGCTCAGCGGCCATGGCTCACGGGCCCAGCTGCTCCGTGGCATGTGGGATCTTCCCAGACCAGGGCACGAACCCGTGTGTCCCCTGCATCGGCAGGCGGACTCCCAACCACTGCACCACCAGGGAAGCCCCAGGTTATTATTTTAAAACCCTCTATATAGGCCAAAAAAGGGGGCTACATTAACCTGCATTTATTCCACTATTAGCAAGGCTGAACTCTTTTCAGGTCAACTGTTCAGTTTCATAAACAGACTGTTTTATCTTTCCCTTTCCTTCAACTGAGGCTTTCTTTCATTCTTGTTAATTTATAAGTGCCACTTATATCTGCTGCAATTATTTTTCCAAGTTTTTAATTAAAGGATTTTGATCACTTTAGCCACTCTGAAGAATGGATTTCATAAGGGACCAGGTTAGAACAAGAGAGACCAGTTAGGATACTACTGCCACTGTCTTAGAAAAAAGATTAACTGAACTTGAACTAGGGGAGTAAAAGCAAGGAGAAAGAAAGACTAAAGAACTGGATGTGGGAAGAAATTTAGAAGATCAGAATGATCAAGAATGATTCCCAGATTTCTAGCAAAAGTGAATAGGTGGGCAGTGATACCACTGAGATACAGAAAAATCAGAGGAGAAAGATATTTAGGGAAAAATGTTAAGTTCAGTTTTGGGCAGGTGAAGTTTGAGGTACCTAGGGGCATCCAATTAGAAATGTCTGAAGCTCAGCAGAGGGTCTGGTCTAGGAATCTCGGAGTTACTGTTATGTAAGTTATATCTGAAACTGTGAGCGTGAAGAATAATAGGTTGAAGACAGAACTTTGTGGAACACTAATATTTTAATGAGAAAGTTGAAGAAAAGATGCTCATGAAAACAAAAGTAATGGACAGGAAAATAAGAGGAGAAACAAGATAAATACAGTGTTATCAAGCCAAAGTAGTGGAGCATTTCATGGGTCGTAAGTAAAGATGAAGGGATTCAATGCACACCAAGAAAGCAAACATGGATTTTAAGGGTTTTAAAGCAGCCATTTGGAAGAAAGCTCATCTTTAATGATTTCAGTATTTTTTTTTAAGTTTCATGGTGACTATGGAAGACCTCAAAAGGTCAAGAATGGGAATTAATAAAGATGATAAAGTACTGTTTGTGAACATATGTGTATATGAAGGTGACAATTATGACCTCAATAATATAAATGAGGGTAATGGTTCATCTTCCTCCAGAATAATCTTTTAGTGGTTTAAAAAAAAAACGCAGTTGCTTTTCACTTCCTCACACCATACACAAAAATGAACTCAAAATGGTTTAAAGACTTAAATATAAGACATGACCCAATAAAACTCCTAGAATAGAACACAGGCAAAACATTCTCTGACATAAATCATAGCAATGTTTTCTTAAGTCAGTCCCCCAAGGCAACAGAAATAAAAGCAAAAATAAACTAATGGGACCTAATCAAACGTAAAAGCTTTTGTACAGCAAATGAAACCATAAACAAAACAGAAAGACAGCCCACGGAATGAGAGAAAATATTTGCAAATGATGTGACCGACAAGAATTAATTTCCAAAATATACAAACAGCTCAATATCAAAAAAAAACAACCCAATCAAAGAATGGGCAGAAGACCTAAATAAACTTTTCTCCAAAGAAGACATACAGATGACCAACAGGCACATGAAAAGATGCTCAACTCCACTAATCATTAGAGAAATGCAAATCAAAACTACCAGTCCGTATGGCCATCATCAAAAAGTCTATCAATAATGAATGCTGGAGAGGGAGTAAAGAAAAGGGAACCCTCTTACACTGTTGGTGGGAATGTAAATTGGTGCAACTACTATGGAAAATAGTATGGAGGTTCCTCAAAAAATTAAAAATAGAGCTACCACATGATCCAGCCATCTCACTCCTGGGCATATATCTGGAGAGAACTATAATTCAAAGAGATACATGCACTCCAATGTTCACAGAGGCACTATTTACAATAGCCAAGACATAGAAGCAACCTAAATGTCCATCTAGAGATGAATGGATAAAGAAGATGTGGTATATACATACAATGGAATACTACTCAAGTAAGTCAGGCAGAGAAAGACAAATATCATATGATATCACTTATATATGGAATCTTAAAAAATGATGCAAATGAACTTATTTACAAAACAGAAACAGACTCAAAGACATAGAAAACAAACTTATGGTTAACCAAAGGGGAAAGGGGGGAGAGGGATAAATTAGGAGTCTGGGATTAGCATGCAAACTATTATATATAGAATGGATAAACACCAAGGTCCTACTTTTCACCACAGGGAACTATATTTAATATCCTGTAATAAACCATAATGGAAAAGAATATGAAAAAGAATATATCTATGTATAACTGAATCACTTTGCTGTACACCAGAAATTAAC
Organism: Mesoplodon densirostris; assembly: GCF_025265405.1. NCBI lineage: Eukaryota > Metazoa > Chordata > Mammalia > Artiodactyla > Ziphiidae > Mesoplodon > Mesoplodon densirostris. The sequence goes on from NC_082664.1 coordinate 121,075,756, forward strand.
ACAACATTGTAAATCAACTATACTTCAATAAAATAAAATTTTAAAAAAGATGATGTGGTGTGTACACACACACACACACACACACACACACAAATGGAATACTACTCAGCCATAAAAAAGAATGAAATAATGCCATTTGCAGCAACATGGATGGACCTAGAGATTACCATACTAAGTGAAGTGAGTCAGAAAGAGAAAGACAAATATCATATGATATCACTTATATGTGGAACCTAAAATATGATACAAATCAACTTATTTACAAAACAGAAACAGACTGACATAGAAAACAAACGTACGGTTACCAAAGGGGAAAGGTGGGGGTAGGGATAAATTAGAAGTTTGGGATTAGCAGATACAAACTACTATATATAAAGTAGATAAACAACAAGGTCCTACTGTATACCATAGGGAACTATATTCAATACCTTGTAATAAACTACAATGGACAAGAATATGAAAAGTATATATATATGTATGTATAACTGAATCACTTTGCTGTACACCAGAAACTAAGACAACTTGTAAATCAACTGTAGTTCAATTTTTTAAAGTAAATAAATAAATAAATACATCTCAGTTGCTTTTAAAATACTAAAAGTCTATGAAAAGCAAGGTACAAAGGAAAACATGAATAATAAAGTAACCACAAACATGAACTCGTTCTAGTTGTCATATTTCACGATTTCAACACAAAGTTTCATTCATATATTCAATAATTATTTGCTGATAATCTACAATGATAAAAAATTATTAAGACCAGTCCCTGTTGATAAGGACCTCAGTCTAGCAGCAGTGGGGAAAGGCACATAAACAAATCAGTGAGAAAAACTACTGGTAAAAAGAGAGCTATTTTAAGAGACATAATAATTACCTGAGGGTAAGAGAATGGTTAAGAAAAGCTTCAAAGAGGAGTGAGGTGAACTATTCTTTAAGAACTATCTAGAAATTTTAGCTGTGGGTGAAAGGATACAGGGAACAGAGCCATCAAATTGCATAGTATGTTCAGATCCTAAATGCTGTCTGATAAAGATGAATCCATTTCCATGCAAGGTTCAGGTGGAAGAGTGCCAGAAGTTTATTTAATTAACCCTTATAATAACTCATTTAACTGATAAAAGAAATGAAGAAACAGGTAAGTAAGTTAAATAACTTGGCCAAGTTCACATAGCTAAGTGACAGATGTAAGACTGGAACCCAGGCATTCTGGGTCCAGAGACTGCTGTTAACTGAGAGGTACCACAGAGAAGTAGTTAACACATGAAGGGTCTGGGTGTGTTCTGTACATATGCCATAAGGAGTTTGCGTTTATGCTAAGCCAAGAGAACTGAGAGTTCTAATAAATGAGAGCAGAACACTGTAATTAATCATGAAGTAAAGGAAAGTTAGATCACGAAGAAGACTGGGAGAAAAGGGGAGATCAGTGTCTTAATGTGGACAGAGATCAGAGTGAGCAGAATAGAAAGGCAGGAGCAGTATAGGGTTGGCCAAAATGTTCGTTCGGCGTTTTTCCGTAAAATGTCTCTAGTAGCGCTTAGTGATCTTTAACTTCATTCAAAACAATTTTGTTAGATTGTATTGTGACAGCTGTCATATCAGCATGCATTTTTAAAAAAACTTATCAAAAGTGGTGAATTTTTGTAGAGCCATCTTAATATTGAAGACAGAAGAAAAAAAGCAACTTTTCTGGCATATTACGCTTTATTACTTCAAGAAAGGTAAAAACACAACTGAAACACAAAAAAAGATTTGTGCAGTGCATGGAGAAGGTGCTGTAACTGATCAAACATGTCAAAAGTGGTTTGCCAAGTTTCATGCTGGAGATTTCTCACTGGATGATGCTCCATGGTCGGGTAGACCAGTTGAAGTTGATAGCAGTCAAATCAAAACAATAACTGAGAACAATCAACCACACGGGAGATAGCTAACATACTCAAAATATCCAAATCAAGCTTTGAAAACCATTTGTACCAGCTTGGTTATGTGAATCGCTTTGATGATAGGGTTCCACATAAGTTAAGCGAAAAAAACCTTCTTGACTGTATTTCCGCATGCGATTCTCTACTTAAATATAATGAAAATGTTCCATTTTAAAAACAAATTGTGACTGGCGATGAAAAGTAGACACTGTACAACAGTGTGGAATGGAAGAGATCATGGGACAAACGAAATGAACCACCACCAACCACACCGAAGGCCGGTCTTCATCCAAAGAAGGTGATGTTGTGTATATGGTGGGATTGGAAGGGAGTCCTCTTATTATGAGCTCCTTCTGGAAAACCAAATGATTAATTCCAACAAGTACTGCTCCCAATTAGACCAACTGAAAGCAGCACTCGCTGAAAAGCATCCGGAATTAGTCAACAGAAAGTGCATAATCTTCCATCAAGATAACACAGCAAGACTGCATGTTTCTTTGATGACCAGGCAGAAACTGTTATAGCTTGGCTGGGAAGTTCTGATTCATCCGTTGTATTCACCAGACATTGCACCTTCGGATTTCCATTTATTTTGGTCTTTACAATATTCTCTTAATGGAAAAAATTTCAATTCCCTGCAAGACTGTAAAAGGCGGGCTTCCCTAGTGGCGCAGTGGTTGAGAGTCCGCCTGCCGATGCAGGAGACACGGGTTCGTGCCCTGGTCTGGGAAGATCCCACATGCCGCGGAGCGGCTGGGCCCGTGAGCCATGGCCGCTGAGCCTGCGCGTCCGGAGCCTGGGCTCCGCAATGGGAGAGGCCACAACAGTGAGAGGCCCGCGTACCACAAAAAAAAAAAAAAAAAAAAAGACTGTAGAAGGCACCCGGAACAGTTCTTTGCTCAAAAAGATAAAAAGTTTTGGGAAGATGGAATTATGAAGTTGCCTGAAAAATCGCAGAAGGCAGTGGAACAAAAGGATGAATATGCTGTTCAATAAAGTTCTTGGTGAAAATGAAAAATGTATCTTTTATTTTTAATTAAAAACCAAAGGAACTTTTGGCCAACCCAATAGGGTGACATTAGGGTATGATTTCAGAGAAAGATGGTGTAATTTAAAACTTCAGTGATAGATTTGTTATGAGTATTAACAAAGTCAATTTAGAATTTATCAATTTGTCTCACAAAAATACAAATGGAAAAATTTATTCTTTTGGGGGGGAGGGAGGATGTGTATCATAGGCAATTATGAATGTTTTAAGAGAAAAGGAAAAACCCCTGTTTAAAAAAAAAAACTCATGACCCATTTTAAGTGTTATCGACAATCTGAGATGACAGGAAATACACGATGAGCTAATTCACGTCACAGCATGTGTAGAAATCCCAGGAGTTAACGATAAAACAATAAATTTGAAATATTTAACAGATGAGGACTGAACTTATAACCCTTTCTGCATTAACACTCACTAAGGCATTTCCTGTAGCTGTAACTTTTTAAAAAATAACAGAAATCAGACAGCTATGACTATAAATATAACTATATAAATAAATACACATATATAACCTCCAACCATTTCTCATAAACTGCTTTCCCCATCAGAAAAAGAAACAAATACTTTCAGTTATGGGACAAGATTCAATATAAAATTTTCCAAAAATTTTTTGTACATAGTGACTTCCTATCTATAAACGAAAAGAGAAGGCCTCATGTGACACACATTAACATTACAGCTTGAATTACTGTAAATACCACCTAGATTTTGAAATAGAACATTAACACACCAGAAACCCCATTGTGCAATAGTCACTACCCTGCTCTTGTCCAAAAGTGATCACTATCGTGATGAATTGGGAGATTGGGATTGACATATATATACTAATATGTATAAAATGGATAACTAATAAGAACCTGATGTATAAAAAAATAAATAAGATTTAAAAAAATAAAACCATAGGTTAGTTTTGCCTATTTTTAAACTTTATAAAAATGGAATCATACAGTATGTATAATTTCGTGCCTAGCTTTTTTGATTCAATGGTATTATCCATGTTGTTGAGCGGTGGTCTGTCAATTTTCATTGTTGATAATATGCCACTGTATGATTAGAACACTATTCTATGGCTGATTGTTTCTGGTTTTGATTTACTGTGAATAAAGCTGGTGAGAACATTATCATGCATGTTTTTTGATGCATATAGTTATATACTTCTGATGAGTATACTCCTAGGAATACAACCATTGTAAAAGATAACGTTTGTATGCAGTTTTAGTAGAGTCTGCCAAACAGTGATTAAATCAATGTATAGTCCTAACAGCAGTATATTAGAGTCCCCATTATTGTTCCTCATCTTAGCCAACACCTGGTATTGTCAGTCTCTTGAGTTTTAACCACTCTGGTGGAGTACAGTGGTACCTCATTGTGGCTTTATATTTCTCTAAGAACTAATAAGAACCTCTTTTTCAAATGTTTAGTAGTCACCTGGAGACCTATGAGGTAGCTGTTCAAGTCTTGCCCATTTTCTACTGGATTATCTGTCTTTGTTTACTTACTGATCTATAGTTCTTTACAGAGTCTATATCAGAGGTTGAAACTTTTTCTAAAAAGGGCCAGATAGTACATATTTTAGGCTTTGTGGGCCATGTGGTCTCCGCCACAACTACTCAACTCCTTTGCTGTAGCATGAAAGCAGCCACAGTCAATACATAAATGAGTGTGACTGTGTGCCAATAAAACTTCATTTATGGACAATAAAATCTGAATTTCATAAAATGTTATATATCACTAAATATTATTCTTCTGATATTGTTCAACCATTTAAAACTATATAAACTATTTTTAGTTCACAGGCTGAATAAAATGAAGGGGTTGGCAGACTTGGTCCATGAGCTGTATTTTGCTGACTCTTGGTCTAAATAAAGACCTTTGTCAAGTTATATATAAGTCTTGTCTTGTTATTCTTTACAAGAATCAACTTCTGGCTTTGCTGAAACTCTTTATTTTGAATGTTTGTTTTCTATTTCATTAATTTTTGCTCTTATGATTACTTGTTTACTTTGGGTTAAATTTGTTATTCTTTTTATAGCTTTTTTGAGATGGATATTTATTTGTTTATTTATTTTATTGAAGTACAGTTGATTTACAATATTGTGTTAGTTTCTGGTGTACAACAAAGTGATTCAGTCATATAATATATATATATATTCTTTTTCAGATTCTTTTCCATTATAGGTTATTACGAGATATTGAATATAGTTCCCTGTGCTATACAGTACAGTACCACCTTGTTGTTTATCTACTTTATATAGAGAAGTTTGTATCTGCTAATCCCAAACTCCAATTTTTCCCTCCCCCTACCCTTCCCTTTTGGTAACCATAAGTTTGTTTTCTTATGTTTGTTTTTGTTTTGTAAATAATTTCATTTGTATCATACTCCAACTAGTATGATAATCCTTAGCTCCATCCATGTTGCTATAAATGGCATTATTTCATTCCTTTTTATGGCTGAGTAGTATTCCACTGTGTGTGTGTATACCACATCCTCTTTACCCATTCGTTGAGATATATATTTAAATCGCTAAATTTTCAGCATTTTCCCCCTTCTAATATATGTACTTAAGGCTATAAATTTCCTCTAAGCATCCCCTAAGTTTTGAAAGGTTAAGTTAACAAAGATATGACCTATTTTTAAATTTTCATCATTTCATTTCTGACCCACAGATTATTTCAAAGTGAGTCACTTAAGTTTCAACGTGAGTCACTTAAGTTTCAAACACTAGGAGATCTTGAACTTACCTTTTTTTTTTAAAGTCACTTTTCTGTAATTAGTTCCAACCTTAATTCCAGTGGTCAAACCTATAGAATTTCTATTCTCTCAAATTTAAAATTTGTCCTGTAGTCAGTATATGGTATATTTTATTGGGTGGGCCAAAAAGTGCCTTTGGTTTTTTAAGTAAAAATAAAAGATACATTTTTCATTTTCACCAAGAACTTTACTGAACAATGTATTTCACCCTTTTGTTCCACTACCTTCTGCCATTTTCCAGGCAACTTCATAATTCAATCTTCCCAAAACTTTTTATCTTTTTGAGCAAAGAACTGTTCCAGGTACCTTGTATAGTCTTCCAGGGAATTGAAATTTTTTCCATCATTCACTTTGTAATAAAGTAGAAACTAACACACCATTGTAAAGCAATTATACTCCAATAAAGATGTTTAAAAAAAAGAGAGAGACTATTGTAAAGACCAAAATAAATGGAAATCCAAAGGTGCAATGTCTGGTGAATACGACGGATGAATCAGAACTTCCCAGCTAAGCTGTAACAGTTTCTGCCTGGTCATCAAAGAAACATGCAGTCTTGCTGCATTATCTTGATGGAAGATTATGCGTTTTCTGTTGACTAATTCCAGATGTTTTTCAACGAGTGCTGCTTTCAGTTGGTCTAATTGGGAGCAGTACTTGTTGGAATTAATCATTTGGTTTTCCAGAAGGAGCTCATAATAAGAGGACTCCCTTCCAATCCCACCATATACACAACATCACTTTCTTTGGATGAAGACCGGCCTTCGGTGTCGTTGATGGTGGTTCATTTCGTTTGTCCCATGATCTCTTCCATTCCACACTGTTGTACAGTGTCCACTTTCATCACTCGTCACAATTTGTTTTAAAAACGGAACATTTTCATTATATTTAAGTAGAGAATCACATGGGGAAATACAGTCAAGAAGGTTTTCTTCACTTAACTTATGTGGAACCCTATCATCAAAGCGATTCACATAAAGAAGCTGGCGCAAATGATTTTCAACACTTGATTTGGATGTTTTGAGTATGTTGGCTATCTCCCGTGTGGTATAACGTTGATTGTTCTCAGTTATTGTTTTGATTTGATCGCTATCAACTTCAGCTGGTCTACCCGACCGTGGAGCATTGTCCAGCGAGAAATCTCCAGCATGAAACTTGGCAAACCACTTTTGACAAGTTTGATCAGTCACAGCACCTTCTCCATGCACTGCACAATCTTCTTTTGTGTTTCAGTTGCGTTTTTACCTTTCTTGAAATAATAAAGCATAATATGCCAAAATTTTTGCTTTTTTCTTCCATCTTCAATATTAAAATGGCTCTACAAAAATTCACCAATTTTGATAAGTCTTGCTTTAAATGCACGCTGATGTGACAACTATCACATACAATCCAACAAAATTGTTTAAATGAAGTTGAAGACATCTAAGTGCTACTAGAGTCATCTTACGGAAAAAACTGAAGGAATCTTTTGGCCCACCCAATAGTAACGGTTCACAGGCACTTATAAAACATAGAATTTATTTGTTTGGTGCAATATTTTATAAATGTCAATAAGGTCAAGTTTGTTAATTGTGCTGTTCAGTTCTGTAATATAACTTTGTGGTTTTTATTTTGTATGTACTTATTTGCCTGTGCTATATATCCTATCAGCTACTGAAGTGTGTTAAAATTTATCACTAGGACTGTGGGTTTGTCTCGTCTACTTCTCCTTGTAGTTCTATCAGTTTCTGCCTTTCACATTTTGAAATTATGTTACGAGGTAATACATACTTAGAATCGTTTTATTTTCCTGGTATATTAACTCTTAATAATATGAAATGTCCCACTTTATCTCTAATAATGCATCTTGCTTTTTTGCTTGGTATCTACAACAGCTTTTTTCCAGTTAGTTTAGGCATGGTTTACCTTTTTCCATCCTTGTCATTTTCAAATTTTCTGTATCCTTATATTTAGTGTGTCTCCCATATAAGTAATACATTGTTAGGTTTTAATTTCTTTCCAATCTGACTTTTAATTAGAGTAGTTAGTCCATTTACAATTACTGATATATTTGTATTTAAATCTACCATCCCACTATTTGCTTTCTATTAGTCCATCTTATTCTATATTCCTTTTCCTTTCCTTTCTTACCTTCTTTTGGAGAATTTTTAATTTTATTTTTATTTTCTTCTTCTATTATCTTGTTAGTTATAGATTCTTCTATTATTCTTTCAAGGCTTCTCACAGAGATTACAGTACACATCCCTGCCTTATTAATCTCTAATATAAAGTAGTACTTCACCACTTGCTGGAAATTTTAAGAACCTTAGAAGACTAACTCCATATCCTTACTCCTGACTTATACGTTTGTGTACTGTATTTTAAATCTCATATAACATTATTTTACATATTCAATATTCACTTAGATTTACCCAAATATTTAACTTTTCCTTTGCTCCTCATTTTTCTTTCATCACCTAACTTTCATGAAAAATACCATCAATTTGTGATGCGATCAAAGTCATCAATGTTTTATGTCATGATTTCTGCACCTAAAGTTTTACCTAAAGTAATCTGTTCCTGCTCCTAGGTGACAAAGTTATTCTCCTACAATTTCTTCTATTAACTTTACAGTTTTGCCCTTCAAATTTCAGTCACTATTAAACCAAATGCAAGTCATTTGCATGATCATTGTAACATAGAAATTCAATTTTTTTTCTCTCCATTTTAGGAAGCCATTTCCCCCCAAACCATTTACTGAACAATTAGCCCATTCCTCATTCCTTCCACTGGTCTATTTCTCAGTTCTTGTGACATACAATACTTTCTTTAAAAAAAAAAAATCACTGTGACTTTTTAATACGTTTAAATATCTTGTATAGCAAGCTCTCACTCTTTTTACTTTCCATAGCAAACCCAGTAGTTCACAAACCTTTATTCTTCTCTGTACATTTTAGAAGAAAACTTCCAGGTTCATCAAAAAATCCATTAAGAATCTTGATTCATATACGACAAATTTATACATTAATTTGGGAGGATGAATGACATTTTAAATATTATATCAACCCATCCAAGAGCATGAAATATCTATTTTGCTACTTATTTATCATCTATGTTCTCTACTAGAGTTTTAAATTTTTCTTGACAAAGGTCTTGTATATTCTTGGTGAGTTATCTTTCTAGATATTTTATAGTTTTTTCTACTGAAAATTTATCTATTTTAAAATAATTTTTCTTTTTAAATATTAAATATTTTCTATTGATTATTGCTGGTATAGAGAAATAATTTTGATTTTGATAAATTTATCCTGTATGGCAAACCTGCCCAGTGTTGTTTTCTATTATATACTAGTTTGCTGATTCTGTAGGTGATTTCAGGTAGACAATCAAATCATCTGTCAATAGAACAATCTTATCTCTTCTTCCCATTTCAACACTATTATTTCTTTTTCTTCTCTTATGGTACTGGTAGAACTATGTTATTAAATAGTAGAGGTAACTCTGGCCAACCTAAACTTTTCTGTCTCTTCTGTCATTTTCTGAGAGGAGTATCGTAAACTCTCTAACAATTATTGATTTATCTATTTCCCTCAGCTGTTATTTAGTTTTTGTTTGATATATTTTGAGGCTGCATATATATTTATATTGACTATACTGTTTTTTTAGCTTTCTTTTATTTTTAATTAGTTTTTATTGGAATATAGTTGCTTTACAATGTTGTGTTAGTTTCTTGCTGTACAGCAAAGTGAATCAGTCATACATATATCCCATGTTTTTTAGATTTCCTTTCCATTTAGGTCACCATAGAGCACTGAGTAGAGTTCCCTGTGCTATACAGTAGGTCCTCATTAGTTATCTATTTTATACATAGTAGTGTATACATGTCATTACCAATCTCCCAATTCATCCCACCCCCCCTTCCCCCCCTGGTAATCATAAATTACCATACATCTTGATTCTACTTCTGCTTTGCAAATAAGTCCATCTCTACCATTTTTCTAGATTCCACATATAAGTGATATCATACAATATTTATTTTTCTCTTTGACTTTACTTCAATCTGTATGACAATCCCTAGATCCGTCCAAGTCTCTGCAAATGGCACTATTTCATCCCTTTTTATGGCTGAGTAATATTCCAGATTATACATATGTAACATATCTTCTTTATTCATTCCTCTGTTGATGGACATTCAGGTTGCTTCCATATCCTGACTATTGTAAATAGTGCGGCAATGAACATCAGGGTGCATGCATGCATCCTTTTTTTTTTGCGGTACGCAGGCCTCTCACTGTTGTGGCCTCTCCCGTTGTGGAGCACAGGCTCCGGGGCCATGGCTCACGGGCCCAGCCGCTCCACAGAATGTGGGATCTTCCCAGACTGGGGCACGAACCCGTGTCCTCTGCATCGGCAGGCAGACTCTCAACCACTGCGCCACCAGGGAAGCCCGCATGCATCCTTTTGAATTATGGTTTTCTCTGGATATATGCCTAGGAGTGGGATTGCTGGGTCATATGGTAGCTCTATTTTTAGTTTTTTAAGGAACCTCCGTACTGTTCTCCATAGTGGGTGTACCAATTTACATTCCCACCAACAGTGTAGGAGGGTTCCCTTTTCTCCACACTCTCTCCAGCATTTACTGTTTGCAGACTTTTTGATGATGGCTACTCTGACTGGGGTGAGGTGATACCTCATTGTAGTTTTGATTTGCATTTCTCTAATGATTAGTGATACTGAGCATCCTTTCATGTGTTTGTTGGCAATCTGTATATCTTCTTTGGAGAAATGTCAATTTAGGTCTTCTGTTCATTTTTGGATTAGGTTGTTTGTTCTTTTGATATTGAGGTGCATGAGCTGTCTGTATATTTTGGAGATTAATTCCTTGTCAGCTGCTTCGTTTGCAAATATCTTCTCCCATTCTGAGGGTTGTCTTTCAGGTTGGTTTATGGTTTTCTTTGCTATGCAAAAGCTTCTAAGTTTAATTATGTCCCATTTGTTTATTTGTATTTTCATTTCCATTACTCTAGGCGGTTGATCAAAAAAGATCTTGCTGTGATTTGTTGACTGGATGTTTTGTGTTATATCTTCTTGATCTATGATTCCTCTTACGAATAAATGTTCCTTCTGCTATTTTCGTCTTTTAGCTGGCTATCTCAACTTTCTTTTGTTTTGCCTATTATGTCTTTTCTATCCTTTTATTTTAAATCTCACTGTCTTATTAGTTTTATGTGTATCTTTGCAAACAAAATATTGGGGTGTTTTTGTAACCTAATCTGCTTTTAATTGATGAGTTTGACCCATTTACATTATTAAAATTACCATTATATTGGGAGTTATTTCTACATTTTATTCATACTTTGTCTTTATACTATACAATGTTTATTTTTTCCCCCTTTTGTGCTTTCAGTTAGATAAACCTTTCTTCTGCTGTTTAAAAGCTATATGTATATTCTATTTCATTCTGTGGTAATTGCCCTTAAGTTCCAAACTCATATTTTACTTCTTAATATTTATATCTATAGGTGTAGATATTAGTATTTCTAGCTTTCTCCTAACAACACACGTACACCTGTCTACACCCACTACTTTGTATTGTCAAAAATTTTAGTAGTTGGCTATCATTAACATACTTTTTCTTTACTTTGATTCTCTCCTTTTTAAAAAACAACAATAATGAATGTTCCCAAGTTACTAATGCTGCACAGCAAACCCCAAAACATAAAACAACCATTATTGGCATAAAACAACCATTATTTTCTTATGCTCACAGATCCTGTAGGTCAGAAATTACGACAGAGCACAGCAGGGATAGCAGGGATGGCTTATCTCTGCTCCACAATGTCTAAGAAGACTTGAATGTCTGGGGGTGACACAGAAAGCTGAGGGCTGAAATCAACTGAAGACTTTTTCATTCACAAGTCTGGTTCCTTGGTTAGATGACCTGAAAGTTGGTCTCAGGTGGAGCTGTCTATTAGAGCACCTACAATGTAGGCTTTCCTCGTGGTCTGGGCTTCACACAGCATGGTAGCTAGGTTCTGAGATGGAGATCCCAAGAGGAAGTGTCTGGAAAGCACTAACTTCAAGAGAACCAAGAGGACTCTACATGGCTTTTTATAAGCCTCAGAAGTCTTATGATAACTCTATTGATTCAAATAGCTCTAAGCCTACTCAGATTCAAGGACAAGGGGTGTAATAAACTCCAGCACTCACTAGGAGGACTTCAAAGAATTTGGGGGCTACATTTTAAAACTCCCATATCTCTTACAGCCTTTCCTGAATGTGTCTCTTCTTATTTGAGTATTCATTCCAAAAGTGCTTTCGGTGTGTATTTTTGTGTAGCAAACCTTCTTAGGTCTTGTATGATGAGAATTTTTACTATGCCTTACATTTTGGGTACATATAAATGCTATGTGAATTCAATGTTCTTTTCCTTTAAACCTTTAAAAAATTACTCCACTGTCCTCTTGAAATCACATCTCTCAAAATCAACACTAGGTGCAATCTAATTCTTGTCCCTTTATAGGTGATCTGCTCTTTGTCACTGGGAGCTTTTAGAAGCTCTTTTTGACTTTGATGTTATCAGCCACTGTAAATGAGTCTAATGGTGAGTGTTTTCTCCTCTCCAATATTTAGCAGTCATTAAAAGCCCTCTCAATCTAAGGTCTTCCATTAATCTTTAATTCTGAGAAATTTATCTTAATTATTTCTTCAAATATTTCTTTCTCTCTTTTTACTTCAGATCTCCTCTAGGATTCCTATTTATCTGGATACAAGCCCTTCTACATCTAAATTTCACACCCCTTGGTTTTTATTCTATGCATTCTCTCATTTAATGCTATGTTCTTAGAGAGTTTCTCAATGTAATCTTCCAACTCAGGAGTTTGTTCATCAGCTGTATACCTTAGACTATTACTCAGTCTACCGTGTTCTTTATCTTCACTACATTTTTCATACCTAATATTTCTACTTGGTTCTGTTTTCACATTTTCTAGTTCTTGCATTATATTGCTAATATCTTTCTTATCTCCTTAAATGTATTTATCATGCTTATTTTAAATTCTTGGTCAATTCTTCCACTAATTCTCCATCAGATGGTATATGTTATTCACTTGGTTGTCTTTCTCTGAGAGCAGCTGTACATTTCAGGGGAGTAGTTTGGCTATAAACTAATGTTCTTCTGGTGTACCAGCCTCTCTATCTGAGAACATGTATGGTCACCAGGCCCTAACTGCAGGAGGATGAGCCCTGGAGCAAAGAGCCCTATGGACCTCAGAACTACTGTTTTTTATTCCAATTTGCTGGGCATTCCACAGGTAACTCCTCTGGTCAAGGTTTCATATTTAAATTCTTAGGTAGAAATAGCACGGGCCTCAGAGTCTTCCTAGGTTGAAACCTACCAATTTGGGAGTTTGGAGGCAGTGTGGGGGAAAAAGTTGAAAAGTGATCCCCTAAGGGCAGTCAGGCCATACCAGTTTCATTAATGCCATCAGAGCCCCAGTAGACCTTTTGAATGGACATGGAAGCCTGGGCCATTCCTGTTCATTTCTGCTGTGAAAAGACAGGCAAAGATAGTCTCAAGGCAACACCAGCGGGTAAGATAAAATTTAATAGCTTCCTTCCAATCTACTTTCTCACTGTTACCGCTGGCAGTCCTTCATCCCAGGCTGCAGCCACCACCCCCACAAACCATCTTTCACTCATCCATAAACACATACAGGTTCATAGCGCCTCAGTCTCCCCATAATTCCCTCTCACTCCTTTAGTTTCTTCAGAGTTCATTTTGGGTGAGGGAGTCAACAGCTAGAATTAGTTTGACAGAAAATGGAAACCAGCCTAGAAACTACTTTCTTCATCAAAGGTGTAAAGTCTTGCTCAATTTCAACCACTCCCAACCCAGTTCAAAGATTTCAGGCAAGCAGATGAATGAAAAGTTAATATTTAATAGAACATCTTACCACCGAAAAAGCTACCTGGGGCATCTAGTTTAGAGAGTAATTCTTTCATGGATAGAAATCTTATGCCATCTCTAGCTTCATACCTTTGAAAACACCTTTTACCTATTTTTTCTAACTTTTCATCAACCATAGACTTATAAAGCATTCGGTGTAAACTTCTGGGTGAAATAAAAAACAACCAAAACTCTTCTATTGGTCTGCTCACTAAGATTTTTGACCTTGAGATATTTTTAAGCACCATAGTTCCCCAGTCATCTACTGAAAATCAAAATCATGGCAGACACTCTCAAACACATATGTACAACTATTAGCCTCAAGCCAATCTGAAACTATGTTAGATATAGAGAAGTTAGCAGTTAGGCTGCTATTTCAATAGTAGGCAAAAATGGAAGGACCTAACATAGAACCTTAGACATTCTCCCCAATTGAAGTTGGGGAGGAAAAGAAAGAGTTGGTGAACTGTTGATAAGACTTGGTAAGTAAATGAATTTGGTTGCTCCCTAAAATAAGGGCATCAAAAAAGCTAGTTCAACCTTAAACTGTATTGTGGAATACAATATCTAGTACCAAGGAGGTGATGTTTTTGCTCTATTCTGTACTGGTAAGATGGCATCAGTAATACTTTTCAGTTCTGAGCACCACACCACATTCTCTGAAGGTCAAAATCTTTTTAATTTTTGCCAATATGATGGTGGGGAAAATGGTATCTTTTAAATTTGTATTTTTCTGACTGCTAGTAAAACTGACTATCTACTGATGAAGAAATGCAAATAGCTAATAAACTCCTGTGAATTGCCTGTTGGCAGTCTTTATCAGCTTTCTTTAGGTTCTTTTTTAAAAAATCTCTTTCTGAAAGGTCTCTTTATTTTAATGATTCTGACCCTTTCTCAGTTATGCGTTACAAATATTTTCTCCCAGTCTATCATCTGCACAGGGTTTTTCTATAACTTTTTTTTTTTTTTTTTGCGGTACGCGGGCCTCTCACTGTTGTGGCCTCTCAACCACTGCGCCACCAGGGAAGCCCCTATAACTTTTTAAAAATGTGTATGTTGTCAGAATGTGTTGGTTTTTGCTTGACATGCCATTTTCTCTTTTTCCTAAGATAGTCTCTCCCATCAGAGATAATACAAATGCTATCCCATATATTCTTCACCTTTTCACATTTAGACCTTTGAACTGAAGTAGAGATCCAACTTTATTTCCTTCCACTTAAAAGTCTTTTGTACCAATACCCTTTAATAAATAAAACACTTTTCCCCTCTGAATTGAAGTACCAATTTGATAATATTTTAAAGTCCCATAATTACTTGTAACAGCTGGATTTTATTCCTTTCTATTGTCTAGTCTATTCTTGGGCCAATGCCATGCTGTTTTGACTGGAGAAGGTTATTTAATTTTAATATCTGCGTTTCTTCACTCTTATTCTTTTCTCAGTTTTCTAGAATGTATTCACTTAAAGGGCATTTTCTTTAGGCACAGATGATAAGATGGAACAGGATACAAAGTACCAGATGTATGTGTTATCCTGTAACTAAAAACTGCAGTTAATTAAGCTAATAGAATCTTAATTAGATTCCATACAATGAATAAAAACAAAGAGTAGAAATTAATTGCATGGACAAATGTAACTAATACATATGGCAGACACTACGCCTCCCATTTGAGGCTAATAACAAGGTATTTTACTTTGGAGGAAACTGAGGCACAGGTAGAAAAATGGAGAGAGTACCAAGCCAAGAACCTGACCAACGAAAAAAAACAAAAAGAGAAAACATCCACCAAGGGAGGCACGGAAGTTCACTAATATTTTACTTGTCCAGTTCCAATTACCTAGAGGTAAAGAAATCGGTCATTCTACCACTGGTCTAATCCTACTTACTATCTAGCCAGAGCAATGGTTGAGCTCAAGTGAGTTAACAGTTATATGAATTCTAAGGCCTGCTCTTTTGATTTGCAGAGATTATGAATCCACCCACAAATAGCAATACAGAATATAAACATTCTATGCCTCTGCCAGCACAGAACCCCAATGTGCTCCCCAATTCCTATCAAACAGAGTAGGAATGTGACTACTTTCCACTCTGAAACCCACAAAATGTACCAAGAGAAAGAAACCTTCATATAAAATACGAGATCACCCCAAACCATGTATCAGGAAGTATTCTATCAAATACAATACACTTTGAGACAACGTGATAATGAATATAATAAGTTAATATATACCTCTACATATCCAAGCAGTGCTGGATTTCCCTAAAAGTAACAGAGAAGATCTTAAAGATTTTTATCTGAAACAAAGACAGATTTGCAGACAATTCATAGGAGAGAGAGCAAATGTTCCTTTGAGGGTACATTTCCATAAGGAGGAAGAACAAGGGAGATGGGGAGATTATGTGTACATGCCATGGTCATTTTCTTTGACTTCCAAATCAGAGAACCTACAAGGGAGATGCTGTGATGGTCAGCATTAGTTGAAAAGAAAGAAATCATCACATCAAACAGGTGTTACGTTGAGAGCCACACTGTGCTCCTTCCTAGGTGATCTATTCACCCTAAAGGAGGGAACACCAATGCTTAGGATATGTGGTTCTGGGTCAGAGGAAGAGACAGCATTTTTGAGAGAAGAAAAGTGAACTGAACCTTCCAGATGCCATAGATCACACCCTTCCCTACCCTACAGTACAGATAATAACAACAATAACTAACTTTGAGCTTTTCCCATATTCTAGTCACTATTCTGGGAGTTTTACAAGCATTACTCTTCTAGTCCTGAAAACAACTCCAGTGAGGTAAGTACTCTTATTATCTCCACTGTACAGATGAGAAAAATGAAGGTCAGAGAAGTAAATTTCCTATGGTTATATAGCTAGGAAGTATAAGACCCAGCATTTGAACTCAAGTAGCCCATTTACTTTTAACTATTATGGTGTATTGCCTCTTCCACATTAACGTCTAATAATTACAAACCCATAAATTACATAGGATTTTTAAAATTTATAAAGGAAATATTTGCATACCTTGTACTGTAAGCTCTGCTTGAGCTTCAATTGTCTCATTTCCATTATCAGCTATACAAAAATAAGTGCCAGCATCATCCTCGGTGACACCACTGATCTCCAGACTACCACCTGCCAGCAATACCAATCTTTCAGAGCTGCATTAAAAAATATTGATACATTTCAGAACCAGGAAAATAATACCTGAAAAACATTCCACATAAAACAGATAAAACACTTAGTATTATTTATACAGCTATAGATGGACTGAGACCAACATAAAATATGAGACTTTAATTTAGTCCAATTTGCTTTGCTCATATTTCACATGCATAAATATCACAAATATAAATCAAAATGTTACAATGAATTATCTCCGACACTTTAATTATTCCCAAAGGGATATCATTTTTGTGACCAATTCTACTTCCCACAATCCATCTCTGCTTCTTTACTCTGCCCAGTTTTTTTTGCAAATTATGTAATTTTCAAGTCTGGTATCAATCAGAGTCACACAACCACACCTATGCCATACTCAAATGACTAACAGACAGGGCAAATGTCAGATCAGAAACAGTAAGTCATGGGGTCACAGTGCCTACTGAAAGTTTCCGACGGTGGCTTCGCTAGGAAAGGGAGGAAAAGAGGAAGGGAAGGGAGAGAGAACAGTTGTCAGAGAGCAGCTTCCTGGGTGTGGTAGCTGGGCATGAACCAGCCACCGTCACGCCATTATCAACAAGGATGCTGATCATTACTAACCCAACTCTACAGAGTGACTTAAGTCTATTTAAAGAAAATATATATTTTTTATTTTTGTACAGGCAAAGTATTTTTATAAAGGAATTTTGCTATATGTAACATTGAGATATATTATATATTATTTGAAGTTATCCTTGGAAAGGAAAATAACTACCAGAAGAAAATTTCATTTCCTCTCCCTACTCCCTCCTTCCCTTTTTCTCTCCCTCAAAGAGAATATTTAAAAAGAAAGCCAAATGATCCTATAACATCAAGGAAGAAATCACAAACCAACATTCTGATGAAATTTTTATAAAGTGAATAAGCTTAGTTAAATTTGGAGATTTTAGAGAGTTACAATTTTATTTTTACTTTGAGGTTCTACATCTAACTGATTTTCATAGGCAGATTTCTCTCTCAAATCTTAATATTGTTATATTTCCTGTCTGTATCTATGCTCAACAAAAAAGTTTTGATTACAATTTGGCTTTTCATATGGAATTCTTGACAGGGAAAAAAGTCAGAGGAAACGACGACTATTCAGTCTGCGCCACACTTAGTAATTCTCATTGTAAGTAAAGTGCTATCTTGGCCTAAGTTTCAGTACACTGCGGGTTTGGGTAGTCTTCCTGAATCTGATAGGCAAGATTAAGTTTCTGGACAAAGAAAGGAAAACCAGAATCAGATTTGGTGACTTCTCTAAGAAATACCCTGCAAGATCATGACTAAACTTTATCAAGTGGCCTTCCAATGTGAACTATCTTAATTATTTCCTCAAATTACAACTTTATGTGATAGAGAAGCAAGACAACATATAATGGAAGAAAGCAAGAATGACTGGGATAAAAGAAACAGAGATAAGACAGGGTTTGGGTGCCTCAGAAAATAAATTTACGAAAATTAATATCCTATATATTACTCTTGGACAAAATCACAACTAAGTTTCATAAATGGAAAACAATGTTCACAAAAGGGAAACCAGCACTACACACATATGATACCCAGCTGAGAGGAACACAATTTGAAACACTAGCTGGTATGGTACCTTTGAAATTGAGGTATAGCAATTTATATCTAATACTTACACTAAAAAATATTCCTTATACTGCTATGCCTCATATTTGCCATAACTGAGTACGAGTACAGGAGAAGTCAATCTTTCTTAATGGAGCTTATTTTACTTCCCTTAAAAGAAGGCTGGGAGGAAGAACGCCCACTAGCTTATCAGAATTCACTTAACTTGTTCACCTAACATATGGTGGCTTATAGTAAAATGGCAATCAAGCTTTTAAAGCTCCAAAATTCAAAAATGCAGGCAACAGAAACAATAAGTGAAAAAGCATTCGTGGTCAACGGACCCAAATTGAGTGTTGCTGGACACAGGAGTGTATGTATATATGTGTCTCTGAGTAGCCGGGGGTCAGCTGAGGAGAGCTTGGTGTGCTAAGGCTCAGGTCCCCAACCCCAGGCCGCAGACCAGGACCGGGACTGGTACTGGTCCACCGCCTGTTAGGAACCGGGCCGCACAGCAGGAGGTGAGGGGCGGGTGAGCAAGCGAAGCTTCATCTGCTGCTCCGCGTCGCTGGCATTACCCCTGAACCATCCCCCCGCCCCACCCTCCCTGGTCCGTGGAAAAACTTTCTTCCACGAAACCGGTCCCCTGGTGCCAAAAAGGCTGGGGACCGCTGTGCTAAGGAGACATTTCTTTAGCAAAAGGGAAAGGCTTTTGAGCAGATCAATAACAAGATCAGATTTAGTGAGGAAACAAGAGGAGTGGGGAAAAGATTACAAGTTGTAAAGTTAGTGTAATGGTTCAGAGTTAAAGAGGATGAATTATGGCAGCAACAAGAGGGGTAAAGAGAAGGCATAAAGTAATGACCAAGAGATTCTTAAAAAGCTGGATGATGAAGTTAAGGAGAGGGATTTATCATTCATTTAACAGTTATTTATTGGTGTGCCTATGTATGTCAGGTAGCAGCTGGGATACTGCAGTGAACAAAAACAAAATCAGTACTGTCATGCAACTGAGTGGGAAAGACAGACATAAAAAATGGTAGTTCTACAAAATGGTATACCAAAAGAACTTGCCAGGAAATTAGAAATAGACATTTCGCTGGAGAGAATGGAAAATAATAATATCGAGAGCACAAAAGGACTTCTTACACACCCTCTTCCTCTAAAACAGCAGGAAAGGAAGGGTGGGTGAAAGCTAATCTTACATGCTCTTGTTTTTTTTTTTCTTTAAACTTTTTATTTTGAAGTAACTGTAGATTCACATGCAGTACTAAGAAATAATACAAAGAGATCTCATGTACCCTTTACCTAGTTTCCCTCAACAGTAATATCTAGTAAAACTACAACCAAGAGACTGACATTTCCACCACCACAAGGACCCCTCATATTGTCCTTTTACATATAGCCACACCCACTTCCCTCCGTCTACCACCTCCTCATTAACCCCTGGCAATCACTAATCTGTTCTCCATTTCAATAATTTTGTCATTTCAAGAAGAATGTTATGTAAATAGTCATACAATATGTAACCTCTGGGGATTGGCTTTTTTCACTCAGTATAATTATCTGGAGATTCATCCAGATTGTTGCAATTATCATTCCTTTTATTGCTTAAGAGTAATTTCATAGTACGGATAGACATTGTTTGTTTAACCATTCACTCAATGAAGGACACCTGGGTTGTTTCTAGTTTGGGGCTACTATGAATAAAGCTGCTATAAATATACATGTACAGGTTTCTGTGTGAACATAAGTTCATTTCTATGGGATAAATGCCCAAGAATGTAAAATGTTAGGTCATATGGCAGTTGCAACATATTTTTTCAGAAACTGCCAAACAGTTTTTCAGAGTGACTGTATCATCTCACATTCCTACCAGCAATGTCAGAGTGACCCCATTTCTCCACATATTTGACAGCATTTGGTATTGTCACTTTAAAAAAAATTTCAGGTATTCTGATAGGTATGTAGTGATATCTTGTAGTCTTAATTTGCAGTTCCTTAATGGCTAATGATGTTAAACAACTTTTCTTGTGCTTATTTGCCATCTGTACATCTTTTTTGGTGAACCACCTATGCATACCTTCTGCCCATGTTCTAATTCAATTATATGCTTTTTTTTAATACTGAGTTTTGAGGTATCTTTACACATTTTAGATAATACTCCTTTGTTAGAGATGTGGTTTGCAAATATCTTCTCCACTCTGTAGCTTATCTTTTCATCCTCTTAACAGGGTCTTTCACAGAGCAAAAGGTTTTAATTTTGATGAAATCCAGTTTCAACTTTTCCTTTTATAGATTGTGCCTTTGGTGTAAAATCTAAAAACTCTTTGCCTAGGCCTTGGTTCTGATTTTCTCTTACGTTTCTTTTCTAAAATTTCATGTTGCATATTTTACATTTAGGTCCATGATCTATTCTGAGTTAATTTTTTACATAACGTATGAGACTCAGCTTGAGGTTCAAGTTTTTGTCTATGGATGGGTGTCCAGTTATTCCAGTAGCATTTGTTGAAAAGGCTACTTTTCCTCCACTGAATGGCTTTTGAATCTTTGTCAAAAATTAGTTGGGAATTTTTGTATGGATCTATATCTGGATTCTTTATGTTATCCCACTGATATATCGGTCTATCTTTCCATCAACACCATATAGTCTTGATTACTGTAGATACACAGTAAGTCTTAAAATCAAATAGACTGATTCTTCCCACTTAAAAAAAAACTGTTTTAACTACTCTAGTTCCTTTGCTATTCCATATAAATTTTAGAATAATTTTATCTATATTTACAAAAAGTCTTATTGGGATTTTGACAAGAATTGAGTTAACCTGTATATAAATTTGAAGAGAACTGACGTTTTTACTATGCTGAGTCTTCTAATCCATGGACATGGTATGTCTCTCCATTTATTTAGCTCTTCTTTGATTTCTTTCATTAGCATTTTATAGTTTTTAGTATACAAATTTAACAAGTTTTGTTAATTCACACTTAAGATGTGAGCATCTGCAAATGCTACTGTATTTGCAATTTGTGTTCACATGTTCATTGCTAGAATACAGAAATACAATTGATTTTTATGTTTATCTTGTATCTTGTGACATTATTGAACTCATTTCTTAGTTGTAAGTTTTGTGGATTCCTTAGGATGTCTACATAAACATATCTGCAAATAGGGATTGTTATATGTCTTCCTTTCTGATCTATATGCCTTTTTTTTTTTATCTTATTGAACTGGCTAGAACTTCCAGCACTGTGATGGTGAACTTCCTTAACTGGTTCCTAATCTTGATGGGGAAGTACTGTCGTTTGTCATTAAGTATAATGTTAGTTGTAGGTTTCTGTAGATGCTCTGAAGTTATTTTTCTAAGGTTTTTTTTTTAACATAATGAATGGGTGTTGAATTTTGTCAGCAGCTTTTTCTCCACTGATTAATCTGATCAGGTTTAGTTTTTTCTTTTTTTTCTTTAATTCTGGTGGATTGTACTGATTAATTCAGGGATACTAAGTCAGCCTTGCATCCCTGGAACAAACCACACTTATAGAACATGTAACTTTTTATTTATTGCTGAATTCTATTTGCTAATATTTTGTTAAGAATTTTTATGTTCATATTCATGGGGGATACTAGCCTGTTGTGTTCCCTTTTTGTACTTTCTCTGGTTTTGTTAACAGGGTAATAATAGCTTCAATTCCTTCTCTTCTATTTTCTGGAAAGATTGTGTAGAATTGGTTTTAATTCCTTAAACACTGGTAGAATTCTCCAATAAAACTATCTGGACTTGCAGACTTTTGAGGGGGTTTTAAAATTACAAATTTAATCTACTTAAGAGTAAGAGGGTTACTCAATTTATCTATTTCACATTGGGTTAGATGTGGTAGTTTGTGTTTTAGAGGAAACGGTTTGTCTAAGTCATCAAACTTACATGATGTATAGTTGTGTATAGTATTCCCTTATTATCCTTTTGATGTCTGCAGGGTCTGTAGGGGCATTCCTGGTTCAGTCCTAATACTGATCATTTGTGTCTTCTCCCTTTTTTTTCCAGTTCACTGATTATTTCCTCTGTCTCATCAGTCTCTTGCTGAGCTCATCTATTGAGTTTTTCTTTATTTTGGTTATTGTCTTTGTTCAAAATTTTCCATTTAGTTCTCCTTTAAGTCTTCTTTTTTTTGTTTGTTTGTTTGTTTGTTTGTTTTGCGTTACATGGACCTCTCATTGCTGTGGTGTCTCCCGTTGCGGAGCACAGGATCCAGATGCGCAGGCTCAGCAGCCATGGCTCACGGGCCTAGCCGCTCTGCGGCACGTGGGATCTTCCCAGTCCGGGGCACAAACCCGTGTCCCCTGCATCGGCAGGCAGACTCTCGACCACTGAGCCACCAGGGAAGCCCCTTCTCTTTCTTTTTGAAGAGACTTTCTATTTATCTGCTGAGATACTCTATTTTTCCATTTGTTTCATGTGTGTTCATAATTCCTTGTTGAAGCATTTTAATGATGACTGTGTTAAAAATCTTTTTTTAATATATCTTTATTGGAGTATAATTGCTTTACAATGTTGTGGTAGCTTCTGCTGTACAACAAAGTGAATCAGCTGTATGTATACATATATCCCCATATCCCCCTCTCTTGAGCCTCCCTCCCACCCTCCCTATCCCACCCCTCTAGATCATCACAAAGTATCAAGCTGATCTCCCTGTGCTATGCAGCAGCTTCCCACTAGCCATCCGTTTCACTTTGATAGTGTATATATGTCAATGCTACTCTCTCAGTTCATCCCAGCTTCCCCTCTGCCCCCCCATCCCAGGTCCTCAAGTCCGTTTCTACATCTGCATCTTTATTCCTGCCCTGCGACTAGGTTCATCAGTACCGGTTTTTTAGATTCCATATATGTGTGTTAGCATACAGTATTTGGTTTTACCTTTCTGACTTACTTCACTCTGTATGACAGACTCTAGGTCGATCCACCTCATTAAAAATGATTCAATTTCGTTCCTTTTTGTGGCTGAGTAATATTCCATTGTATATATGTGCCACATCTTCTTTATCCATTCATCTGTCGATGGACATTTAGGTTGCTTCCATGTCCTGGCTATTGTAAATAGAGCTGCAATGAACATTTTGGTACATGACTCTTTTTGAATTATGGTTTTCTCAGGGTATATGCCCAGTAGTGGGATTGCTGGTTCGTATGGTAGTTCTATTTTTAGTTTTTTAAGGAACCTCCATACTGTTCTCCATAGTGGCTGTATCAATTTACATTCCCACCAACAGTAGAAGAGGGTTCCCTTTTCTCCACACCCTATCCAGCATTTATTGTTTGCAGATTTTTTGATGATGGCCATTCTGACCGGTGTGAGGTTATACCTCATTGTAGTTTTGATTTGCATTTCTCTAATGATTACTGATGTTTAGCATCTTTTCATGTGTTTGTTGGCAACCTGTATGTCTACTTTGGAGAAATGTTTATTTAGGTCTTCTGCCCATTTTTGGATTGGGTTGTTTTTGCAATACTGAGCTGCATGAGCTGCTTGTATGTTTTGGAGATTAATCCTTTATTGTTTCATTTGCAATATCTTCTCCCATTCTGAGGGTTGTCTTTTTGTCTTGTTTATGGTTTCCTTGGCTGTGCAAAAGCTTTTAAATTTTATTAAGTCCCATTTGTTTGTTTTTATTTCTGTTACTCTAGGAAGTGGGTTAAAAAAGATCTTGCTGTGGTTTATGTCAAAGAGTGTTCTGCCTACGTCTTCCTCTAAAAGTTTGATAGTGTCTGGCTGTACATTTAGGTCTTTAATCCATTTTGAGTTTATTTTTGTGTATGGTGTTAGGAAGTGTTCTAATTTCATTCTCTTACATGTAGCTGTCCAGTTTTCCCAGCACCACTTATTGAAGAGGCTGTCATTTCTCTATTGTATATTCTTGCCTCCTTTGTCAAAGATAAGGTGACCATATGTGTGTAGGTTTGTCTCTGGGTTTTCGATCTTCTTCCACTGATTTATATTTCTGTTTTTGTGCCAGTACCATACTGTCTTGATTACTGTAGCTTTGTAGTACACTCTGAAGTCAGGGAGCCCAATTCCTCCAGCTCCATTTTTCTTTCTCAACATTGCTTTGGCTATCCGTGGTCTTTTGTGTTTCCATATGAATTGTAAAATTTTTTGTTCTAGTTCTGTGAAAAATGCCATCAGTAATTTGATAGGGATTGCAATGAATCTGTAGATTGCTTTGGGGAGAAGAGTCATTTTCACAATGTTGATTCTTCCAATCCAAGAACATGGTATATCTTTCCATCTGTTTGTATCGTCTTTGATTTCTTTCATCAGTGTCTTATAGTTTTCTGCATACAGGTCTTTTGCCTCCTCTAAGATCAGGAACAATACAAGGGTGCCCACTCTCACCACTATTATTCAACATAGTTTTGGAAGTTTTAGCCACAGCAATCAGAGAAGAAAAAGAGATAAACGGAATCCAAATTGGAAAAGAAGTAAGACTGTCACTGTTTGCAGATGACATGATACTATACATAGAAAATCCTAAAGATGCCACTAGAAAACTACTAGAGCTAATCAATGAATGTAGCAGGATACAAAATTAATGCACAGAAATCTCTTGCATTCCTATACACTAACAATGAAAAATCAGAAAGAGAAATTAAGGAAACACTCCCATTTATCACTGCAACAAAAAGAATAATATACCTAGGAATAAACCTACCTAAGGGTGCTTTAAAAATCTGTCAGGTAATTCAAAGACCTGTCATCTCAGTGTTGACATCAATTGATTGTCTTTTCTCTTTTGAGATTTTCCTCGTTCTTGGTATGAATGAGTGATTTTCAACTGAAATCTGGATATTTGGGGCATCATATTATGAGACTCTGGATCTTACTAAACCTTTTGTTTTCAGCTGGCTTCTTCTGACACCCAGAGGAAAAGGGAGTTGTCACCTCATTATGTCAGGTGGAGGCAGAAGTCCAGGTTCTACACTCAGTCTCCACTGATACCTAAGGGGGAAGGGGGGACTCCTCTTTACCTCTTAGCAGGGTTGGGAGTTCTGGCTCCTCACCAGGCTTCCACTGATACTGCACCCCTGGCTGGGTGCAGTAACAGTAACTCATTACTGTTCCCCACATGGCACCCAATGACACCATGAAGAGAGGGTGTCAATGCTACATGGTGCTGAAAGTCCTGACTCTCCACAGGCCTCCTCTGATACCACTACAGTGGAAAAGGGAAGTTGGGAAGGAGTGTCTCTTATTGCCAGGTGAGATAAAAGTCCAGGCTCCCCGTGTGTCTCCACTGATACAGCAGGGGTGGGGGCCTCAATACTTCCCAGTTGGGATGAAAATCTTGGCTCTCTACTTAGCCTCTGACACCATATAGCAGGGAAGATGGGAGACCTCATTACAACCTGGTGAGGGTGGAAGTCTAGGCCTCCCACTTGGCTTTTGCTGGCATGGGAGAGGATAGGGCCACAGTTTCTTATGTGGTGTTTGGCTGGAGTACGAGTGATTATAGTCTAACAGTTTTTATCTTGCCAGGCTGCCTCTTTCCTGGTCTTTTGGCTAGAGAGAGCACACTTTTGGTAGAGCTTTTCTGTTTATGCCTAGTGGTGTTTCCAAGTTATCAGCTTCTTCAGCTCAAGCTGGGACATATGAGGCAAAAACAAAAACCAGGGAACACACCATCATGGTGTTCCTTTGGTCTAAAGGCCCCTAGCCAGTCAATCTTCCTCTCTCCACCTTTCAGAGTCTTATGTTTGTTTTACATATAATGGCTAGAGCTTTTAGTTGTATTTAGCAGGAAGAATACAGAAAAATACTACTCAATCTTCCCAGAAATGGAAGTCCTCTATTTGTTTTTTATATACTCTAATTTTTCTACTATCGTCAACTGTAATAACATTAAGCATCTTTATAACTATAACCTGTTCTTTTGCAGCTGGGTTCTAATCTATCATTCCACTAAAACATGACATTATTTAATTACTAAATTACATATTGCTGTCAGTCACCTTGCACTTTGGCATCTGTATTTTCTAAATTCTCCCCCTTTCAAATAAAACTACTCAATGAATGGGATACATTTCCACCACCGCCCCCACTTCAATACCTATGTTTGGTTTGGATCTGAACAAATGTGATCAAAAGATTAAGTAAATATATCAATTCTTAAGACATTTATAAAAGCCATGGAAATATTTTAAAATATTCATTTTCAAAGAGGTCTTAAAATTAACGATAGAGAAGGATGTCTAATAATTTAAGATTTTTTTTACTAGAGCCAGCCCAGTTACTACCTGGATTTCTAGCCACCTTTTTCTTTCAATTTCTAAATTTCTTTCTAATTTGAAGTCTAAACAATTTATTAACTAAGGTCCATCTACATATCTCATAAGGCTCTGGGAGAAACAGAGATATTTTGAGCAATTACCTGCATCTAACCTGAAGCACTCTTGTGTTCCATTCACCTACTTACATTTTCCTATACTACATTCAGATATTCAACCAAAATATATTGGTCACCATTATCCCTACTCAATTATATGCCAAGCACTATGCCTGGGTCTGGAAACATCAATGTGAACAACACCAACACTGTCCTGCTCTTATATTCTTCTGAAGCTTCCTGAGACAGTGATATATCAAAGCAATGCTTCTCAGACTTTTCTACCATATAACCCAAGTATTCAGAAGCCTACAGAACTCAAGGTTGGAAACAGTCTACTCAATCTTATATCTCCTATTTATCCTTAAAATTCAGAGTAATATTACTAGGAAATTACTAAATTTGTCTTAATTTTCTTCATAGCACTTATCATAAACTAAAATTTCATATGTTCATATGATTATTGCCTGACTCTTCAGCACTGGAATACGAGTTCCGTGAGAGCAAAAACCTCTATTTGGTTCACCACTCTATTCCCTGCTAGAATAGGGCCTAACATAATCAGCATTCAATAAATATTTGTTGAATACTGAATAAACAAATGAGAATCACAGAAATTCTCACTTTTATTTCTGACCTAAGAAATCAAACTCTTATATCATTATTTATCTTCAGAATGTACTTCTATGGCTATGAAATATAAAACTTTTAAAAATAACCTATCTCAGCTTTCCCATTCCTGATACTTTGTTCTAACAGGCAGCCAATTAAAATTTCTACTCTAAGAGCTTGAAATTTTTACCCCCTATTTTAAGGTTCCTTATGTTTCAGGTAGCGTAAGTTTAAAATAATTCCCTTGAAGTCTTAGAAATTCTTTGCATAACATTTAGCTGGGAAAAAGAGTGGGGGGAAAAGGAAGTAAAATACAGCCAGAAGTTGGTGACTGCATAGGTATTCGGCAAGAAATCAGATGATACTTAAGATGATACTATCAGTTTTGCTAATGGAACATATGAGGAACAATCTGATTGTATTCTAGCATCCCCACTGATCAGTAAAGGTTGATCACCAAGCTGACTAGTCAGATATCCCTTTCCATGTCTTGTTTACTGAATGACACAAATTAAGATTATCTGTTTACTTTGAATTACTCAACTGGGAAGCTCTATACTTGCTCTGTCCAAATCAATAGCCACTAGCCACATGTGGCTACTGACACTTGAAATGTGGCCAGACTGACTCAGGAACAGAATTTTAATTTTATTTAATTTTTATTTAAATGTAAAAGTTGAAGTAGCATTAAACACAAACTTCACTGTTTTGGTAGAACTAAATTTCCCTTTCACCTGTACACTGTATAAATTAGTATATTTAGTAGTGCGTGTATACTAGAAATTTTAAAACTATATATGTGGCTTACATCACATTTCTATTGGAAAGCACTGCTCTAGCACAATGGTTCTCAACTGGGGACAATTTTGTTCCCCAGGAGACATCTGGCAATACCTAGAAACATTTTTGGTTGTCACAGCTTGGGAGTGCTATTGCATCTCATGGGCAAAGGCCAGGGAAGTCACTAAACATTCTACAATGCACAAAATGACTTTGCTTGGTAAACAAAACATACCTAACTATCACCACCACCACCACCTCAGTTCTCTTACCAGAATACAACTGAGAAAAGTATCCATTACCTAAGGAAGTAATGAGGGGGCTTGGGAGAGATGACAGGTGGTTCATGTCAACAGAAAAGGCTGGTGTGTAAGATGAAAAATTTGTGATCATACAAGGAAGCTGGTATGATTTTAAAAGACAAAAACAAAAGAATGAGGAATACATTTTCTTTTACTGTCTAAGTAAAGAAAAAAAGTACTATCGACAAAATGCATATGAGAGTAAGTGAGACGTCTCAGGTAGTCAGGATCAGAAACTCTTGCAACAATTTAGGGAAGGAGGTCCTAAGGCCTGAATTTAAGTGTACTGCAGCTCAGAAAAAAACCAATGGAATAATTAGCCCTTAATATCTTAAAAGCATTTTTTTCTTTAAAAATCCTAATCATATACGGCAATATAAACATATTTCAAGAATGATAAATGGGCATCATGATATAGTTAAATAAAAATGAAAGATATAATCGTTTTAAAATTAATCAAGAGTCCCAAATAAGATCAGACCAAGCCTCACACTAAGGCTGAAAAGGCTTTTAGGCAGACATTTTTACCTTTCTGTGTCAAGTGCTTCCTCATTTTTCATCCATCTAATGGTTGGAGTAGGAAGTCCCGAAGCAACACATGGTAACACTGCACTCTGACCAATGACTCTGACTAAGGAAGAAGGTTGTTTCAAAAATACCAAGTCTGATGTAACCTCAGGATCTAAAAAAAAAAAAAATTTAAACAAAAGACAATAATTAAGAAAGCACTTTACCACTTTAATGATAAAGAATGGCAAATTCCTATTCAGTCTGTGTGGCTTTATACAACAAAATAGTTTAAGCAAAAGTGACAAGAAAATTCCATTTAAATTAGCAAACATTTCTTAATAATTTCCATGTTTAAAACTTTGTGCTAGGCTCTCTGGAGGCCTTAAAGATGTACAAGTTATAGCTCCTGCTTTCAATGTGCTTACTGGTCATCCGAGTGAGATCTGACATGAATCCCCTTCATTTTAAAAGATAACATAAAGTAAATGCTTCATGAGTGGTACAAATAGAAAAAAGATTGGGCAAGCTCAGGACCCTTAGCAGTATCCTCCCCACTCACAGGGATACCACAAGTGGTTTCTTTTCCTTCCCTACACCTGTGTGTTACTTCTGAAAATCTTTGATCTTCATGCTTTGACTTTCTCACTTAGACTGTCAAACCTTTGATTTTATAATGGTGCAACTAACAGGCTACCACTATACGTGTATTCACTTCATACAGCTGCCCTCTTATGAGCATATGAAAAGGCCATACTCATAGGGTAGAAGATAGGGTTCTCTACTAGATGGGGGTGATATTTCTAATGTTAAGTTTTGAGAAAAAAGACTGTTCTCAGGCAGAGATGTGACTTTTATCCTCATACTCTTAGAAAAAGATGTTCTATAGCCATGGTAACAACCACCAGAGCTGGCTTTAAACTTATGTAACCAGTCGATGACAGTTCTGCAGCTATGGTAACAAGTAAACACCGTCTAATAGTTCAGTACAACTCACTTCAGTGAACATGCCTTTGAAAGCCAACCAATGAGTTTAACCAATGCCTTTAAAAGTCAGCCATTCAGTGGTGGAATCCCTTGCTTCTAAGGCTGACACTGCTCTCATCTCTGTAACCAACCATAAAACATGCTTCTATTACTGACATCAACCCATCCCAGCCTCCTAACCAACACACCAAGAACAATGTCTTCCCAAAAATTTTACAGGAGATTAGCAGTTTGCATTATTCAAGGTGACTATGCTTCACAAGCATAGCTCTCCCTTAAGTAAACAAAACATTCCGTACTTTTTGTTTCAGATATTTTTCATGGTGGCTCATCCTTTTGACACCAAGAATCTTATTTACTTGAATCTGGTTTTAGGATTTGCTTGACTGCTACCACAGATTTAGAGAAAAAATATGACCTCTGTCTGCTATCAAATATGCCCTCTGTCACATAAAAGCAAGTCAGGAAGTAGGCAGGAAGACATCGCTATATAGCAATAGTTCTTTTTCACCTTGAACTATTTACCTAGAATTAATCAAATTTTGATCAAAACAAACAAATCTGAACACATATTTATTGGCTTCTATGTGCCAGTTACCATTCTCAGCAGCAGAAAAAATTCCCCACCCTAGTTGAGCTTACATACTAGTAAGGGGAGAAAGACAACAAATAAAAGACATAGTATGTGAGCTGGTGATATGTTCTCAAGTAAAATGAAGGGCGAAGGAGAAAGCGCTGGGGCACAAATGGAAGACTGTTGTTTTAAACAGTGGTCAAAGAAAGCTTCACTGATAAAGTGATATTTGAGCAGAGAGGTAAGACCATGAGTCAGGCAGAGATATCTGAGGGAAGAGGATTCCAGGCAGAGAAAATGGCAAGTAGAAAGACCCTAAAGCAAGAGCATGTTTGGAGTGTTCTAAAAACATAAGGTGGCAATAATCAGAGTGAGGGAGAGAAGGGTATGAGATGTAAGAAGAGAGATGGGGGAGGGAGGTGGAATTAAGGTTATACAAAACCTTACAGGCCAAGGACTTTTAACATTTGCTCTGAGATGGGAAACCATTAGGAGGTCTTGCGCAAAGATGTGACATGATCTAATAAACATCTTAAAAGATAACTGTGGCTGCTGAGCTGAGAATACACTGGGATAGGAATGATAAGGGCAAGAACGATGACGACAAAGAAAGAAACTGCATTTTAAAAAACCAGTTCAAGGCCCATTAGGAATACTCTCAAGAGTGGCTGCTCATAATATTGGATAACATTGGCCTCCCTTTGCAAGCCAATCCATAGGCTAAAAACATGCCTACAAAATGGTTATATATAAAAACGGTCCAAACAATGTAGGGATGGTCCAACTCAGATTTGAAATGAGAAATATGGAAAGAATCAGGCATGTAGCAGTGGGAACAGAAGCTGAAAGGTCATGAAACACCAAGAGGGTAGAGGGACTATGAGGAGCCACAAGTGAGAGGACGTGATGAGAAAGCAGAAGTTACAGAGCTGAGAAAAGACGCACAAAACATATTATGAGGAAAGCCAGTAAGGGCAGAAAGAATGAGAACCCACAAAGAGAAGGAAAGACAGAAAGAGGAGTGTTCATTAAAATGGGGGAGCATCACAAAGATCCAAGAACTCTTGCTCACCAGTGTCTCTAGAGATGCTGTACTAACAGTTACTACTCTGCCCATCCCTTATATGAACCAGCCTGAGTGAGTCCCTGATTCTTATAAGTAAAAAGACTTAACTATAAAAACAACCCTATTACAGGGAGGTAAGAGAACTACAAAAAGTATGCTATTGGGGGACAGAGCAGAAGATAGAGGTTTGACAAAAGACACAGAGCTAATGTTTCTTTGGCCACAAAGAATGCCACAGATACTTTATTGCTTGGTAAATTTTTACTGACCAACACATTTGCTAAAAATCTGTCTGGTATGTTTTCTTCTTTTCTCTCCCTGTAAGAAACTGAAACTCTTTACGCTGACATTAATACCTCACCCCACACCTGTAACAGTGGTTATTAAAAAAAATTCTAACTGAACAATTTTTATCCATTAATAAACATAAAGCCATCAGTGCTGATAATAAACTAATACCTGGAAGAACTTTTAATTCAACTTCATCACTATACTTTGGTGGCCCACCACTTTCAACTATGCAGCGATAGAGTCCCCCATCTCCTTCAGTTGCGTTGCTGATAACTAGTGTTCCACTTGGAAGTTTGGTAAGTCTATCATCCAGAAGAAGAGGCTGTCTGTTCTGTTCCCACCTCACAAATGGGACCAAATCTGCATTAACTTCACAATTCAGAATTGCACTGTTCCCAACATAAACCGAAGAAGGTTCTGGTTGGCTGGAAAATCTTGGAAGACCTAGGCAATAAAGAAAATGAGAAAATAAGAAGTAGTTAAGTATTACTTTAAAATGTAGTCATAGGAACCAGGAGCAAGTCAGCTTGTGTGGCCACATGTGTAGTGGAACCAGGGTCAAGAAGGTCCATGGGTCAGGATATTGGCTACATACAGGGATACAGATCAAGTAAATTAAATGTACTAGGAATCACTGGAGTGAGATTCCTCACAGTTGAAGCAAGGCACAAATACTAAAAGCAGAAGGGTAGAATAAATCCCATGGTATTGCACTAGAACAGAGGTATCAGTGTAAACTTAACAGTTTTATCAAACTATAGATGTATATAGAGAGATGTATATCTGGATATAAATGTATATGCGTAAAATATATATACATTTCATATACAGTTATTACAGATACACACACACACACATACTAACTCTGTCCAGAGAGCCCAGAATCAATGTCACTTCAGCAGCAATGTGTACATATGGTGACCTAATCATGATTTCTAAATACCATTCTCCACTAATGCAGCTTGGAGAAATTGCTGATTCTAGGACTGGAGTAGGGAAAGAACAATATGAGTCTGGAAAATCTTGTGAGAGAAAGTAAGGAAGTATCTAAAGAATAACAGGGACATATCAAAAGGACACAGAAGTCAGATCAAAAGGAGTTTCCTCTGGCTAAATGTGGGATAATGATCATTAATGCAGGAAGAATCAAGAATGGATGCTAAAACTAGAAAGTGAAAGTTGGATGAAGAATAGGATATTTACAGAGTATCAAATTACTTCTTCTCAAAATACTTATTACTAATTAATAAAAGTACAAAATATTTATTAACTTTAGAGTAGAGAAACATAGTAGAGACAATCTTAACCAAGTAATAAAAGTTAACTTCACCAGTAATGGAACAAAACACCACATGCTTCCTGATATGATGCACTAATAATACAGCATCACTTCTGTGATATTTCTCCCCAAAATGCAAAATCTG
Source organism: Mesoplodon densirostris (assembly GCF_025265405.1). Taxonomy (NCBI): domain Eukaryota; kingdom Metazoa; phylum Chordata; class Mammalia; order Artiodactyla; family Ziphiidae; genus Mesoplodon; species Mesoplodon densirostris. The sequence continues at coordinate 121,109,071 of NC_082664.1, forward strand.
AATCTATTCATGGAGGAAAATTAGAAAATCTGAACTGAAACAAGGATAAACTGAAGAATGGTTTGAGATCGTAAGAATCTAAGGAGAGAACTACTAAGTAAAACTTGTAACCCTGGACCAGAAAGGAAGGGGGATGATGGGGCAAAGTTTCTGCTTTTGTTTTTTCTGCTACTAAGAACATTATTGAGACAACCAGTGAAATATGAATTGTATCTATGGATTAAATGATAGTATTTTATTAAGGTTAATTTCCTAATATTGATGGATGTTTACTTAGGAAGAGGTCCTTGTTTTTAGGAAATGCACACAGAAGTATTTAGTTTGGGGTAACATCTGCAACTTACTCTTAATGGTTTAAGAAAAAATTTTATGTGGGTACATGCATACTAGATGATAAGCAGATGTGGTAAAATGTTAACAATTGCGTAATCTGATTGAAGAATATATGAGATTTCTTAGTTTCATTCTTAAGACAATTCCACAAATTTATAATTATTTCAAAATAGAATATTAACCAAAAAAATGTAGTCATAAATACTTTGTAGATGCCACAGAATGTAATGGTTAAGAGCAGATATACAAGGATCAACTGCTCCACATCCTCATTTGGTACTGGCATACTTTTTGACTTTTAGCCACTCTAACAGGTGTGAAATGTGGTTTTAATTTGCATTTTCCTAATGATTAATGATTTTGAGCATCTTTACATGTGATATCAGCTACATCTACATTTTCTCTTATTAAATGTCTGTTCAAGTCTTTTGCCCATTAAAAAATAGGGTTGTTTTTCTTTTTATTGTTGGTTTGTAGTAGTTATTAAAAATATATTGTAGCCATGAGTTCTTTTTTAAGCATATACTATGAATATTTTCCCCAATCTGTGGGCTGACTATTCATTTCTAAAGGTGTCTTTGATGAGCAGAACTTCTTCTTATAATAAAATCTAAATTATCTTTTTTTCTTAAAAAAAAAAGAGATATACAGAAAAACCTAGTGGTTACGGGGGGAGAAGTGGGGTGGGGACACAGGGGAAGGGGAGTGGAAGGTACAAACTATTGGGTATAAGATAGGCTCAATGATGTACTGCACAACATGAAGAATATAGCCAATAATTTTATAATAACTGTAAATGGCAAGTAACCTTTAAAAATTATATAAAAATTAAAAACAAATTTTAAGTGACTCTGATACGCTCAGAACACAACAAAATGTTTCTTCAAAGACTAGCAAACATTAAATAATGAGAAACATAATTCCAGGTTTTCTAGTTCTATGATAGTCAATTAGTCTATATGGAAATGACACACAGGTTGTCTAGCTCTGCTACAAATTTTTTCTTATTTTTTATTTCAAGGGGATTTTTGAAGGAAAGAAATAAAGATAAAATTAACCAAATATCTACTTTTCAGAAATTGGAAAATTAGAAGCAAGAATTAACAAAGATAAACAGAAACTAATAAAGTAGAGGAAAAAAGGAATCAAATAAAACCAAGAACTAGTTCTATTTTTAAAAAGTCAAAATATTCTCCCTCCTGTGCTCTCATGAAAATGAGTAATTTTTTAAAATATAAACCCACAACAACATATGGGAAGTTGGCAGACAAGAGATTTCAAAAAGTTTCTGGATAGGGAAAGCAGATGGAGGAACTAGTAACTGACATATCGAGGCAGAAAACGCTGCAGCTTCTTTTGCTCACAAGTAGGAGGCCAGTTTGTCCTGCTGTCTTTGGAGAATTTCAGGAGAAAAGAGAGAGTGGGAGTGAGGCATGGGATTGACAAAAAGGGATTAACAGTGTTTGTATTTAGACTACCCAGTTACCTCACCTTTGGGCACAAAACACCCACAGCCAGGGGACTGTCCAGGCAGTAAAAGAAAAATTTCTGCTGGGGAGATATGAGACAGCCCAGAGAAAAAGACCTCTCATATTTAATTCTATGAGCTATCTACTTAGTGTGCTTTCAAAAATTCCCCTCTTGCTTGACTTAGCCGGAGTCAGTTTCTATTGCTTGCAAACAAAGAACACTAACCAATAGTTTTTCAGAACGGCAATTTAGCAGGAGCATATTTTTGGGGGGCAGCATTTTTTTAAAAATAGTTTTACTGAGGTACAATTTATATATGATAAAGGCTACCATTTAAAGTGCACAACTCAATGGTCTTTAGTATATGCAGAGTTGTGCAACCATCACTATCATCTAATTTTAGAACATTTTCACCATCTCCCAAAGAAACTTTGTATTCACTTGCAGTCATTCCCATTCCTTGTACCCACCCCTTTCCCACCCCCTTCATGCCCTCATTCCCCCCATCTCCAGTCCTATTCTATTCTATAGAAATAAAGATTTGCAAAAGTTTGTTCACTATACTACTGTCTACAACAACAAACAATCTTTATCCATCAAAAAGGGAATTTTTAGATAAATCACAATATATACAAATACAATGGATACTATGCAACTATTAAAAAGAACTTCTATTTATGTCTTAGCTTAGATATTATTTCCTCCTGATACCCAGGCCAAGAGCAGGTTAAACAAATCTCCTACAGAATGTTGTTTGCAGCAAAAGAACTTGGGTTTTGTATTAAAATTGCCTATTTACTTAGGTATTAGGTCAAAAATGTTTCCTAAGGGATATGAAAGCTAAAAGGAATGATGAACAAACCTAGAAGAGGAGAAGAAAGAGAAGAAAAGGTGGAGGACAGGATTAATAGGCAGTGAGGAAGCCGTGAACAAAGGCCAGAGGCAGAGGATGAAAGGGAAGTGAAAACATTCAGTACTGCCAGAGCCTAAAATGAGGTGAGGGTGGTGATGGTGGTAGGGGGCAGGGACAGAAGCAGAACGGAGTGTTAGGAACGAAGCTGGAGAACTGGAGGTCAGCTCACGAAAGGACTCAACAGGCCTGTTAAAGAGTTTAGACATTAACTTGACGTTGTTTACTGGAGAGCCACTGAAGGGTGAGAAAGAGTGCTCTGACCACAGAGTGGAGACTGGGCTGGAGGAGGGAAAAAATGAGGTGGAAGACAGTTACAAGGTTGTGATGAGGGATGACCAGGAGCAGCCTCAGGAAGGAGCATGTGGATCAAGTACAGAGGAATTAGGAAGCAGAATTCACTGGATTTGGTAATTGGACGTGGGGGACAGCGGAGAGGAAGGAGTCAAGATTAAAAGCCCAGCTTAAGAACGTGAATGATAAACAAAAGCTGACCTAAGTGACATTACAGGGGCAGTCAGTCATAATGCTAACTTAGTTATCAACATTTTGGAGAAAGTATGGCAAAAAGATTTTTGAAAGAAAGAGAAGAAAGAAAAAAGAGAAAAGGCAAACTGTCAAAAAGCCTGATTCTTTTCTCCTTTTATTTTTCCATCCTCAATCTGTGATTATGAAATAATTACAGTGGCTGTACATCACACTCAAATTCAACCTTGAGTACTTGGCTGCAAAGAGAAAAAGAGCCATCACACTCTGAATGAACAAGCAAATACAGCCTGTAGTGAGCAGGAGGTGGGGAGTCATGATTCTAGAGTGGGAACAAGATGGGAAACTACTGTCTCCGTCATATTCTTTGTTCACATGTTAGCATTTCACCAAGGTGATAATAAATATAAGACTTAAAGATAAAACAACTTTTGTACAATCTGACCCTTAACAGAAACTTACTTCATCTGGTTCTCAAGTGTAGAAACACTGATCTGAGGACTATAATATCTACTGCAAACAGTATGACCTCTTTAGGAACCATAGCTTATCTTTCTAGATCTTTAATTGTTCTTACACTTTCTAACATTTTTCAAACAGGAATGCGCTAAAAGAGAGTGAACTTTCCTCTTTACAACTTTCTGCTCTTTATATATATACATATATATCCTACGGATTTTTTTTTAATTTTTAATTTTTAATTTTTGGTGGGCCTTCTCTAGTTGCGGTGAGTGTGGGCCACTCTTCACTGCAGTGAGCAGGCTCCCCACTACGCTGGCCTCTCCCGTTTCAGAGCACGGTATCCTACAGATTTTTAAATAATCCAATTAAATGGCATTTCCTTGGTTAAGGCATAAAGAACCAAGACTGACTATACTACAAGTTTTACAAAATCATGCTAAATAGTTATGCAGGTAGGGTAAAAGTTCACAATCAAAGTGACAATTTTCCTGCACAACTTCTTTTGCCATTTCCAAGTTAAAAAGGTAAAAAGACCTGGCTCAGTACTTCTGATAGCAACTTTAAGCCATCTAAACCATTAGAAAGTGGAAAAGTGCTGTAGTTTACTCCCTACAGCACTGATCAAGTCCTAGCATAATCCTATACACCTGGTATATGCTCAACAGATACTTGTAAAATGAGTGCATTTGCTGTAACCAGTTTAATGAAAACTCTAAGATAATACTGCTTTTATCAAGATTTACCCTTTATAAAAATTTTGAAAATACAAATAAATTACTCAACAAAACTTACCTGCTACTGTGAGCTTGGCTGTTCTGCTGACAATAGTTCCAAGACTCTCAACAGTGGCCACACACTGATAATAACCTTCATCAGGTTTATTGTGTTTGGAATGCACCACATTGCTAATAAATAAAGACCCATCTGGGAGAAGCTGGCGTCGATCGTCTGACACTAAGTTTAAAAAAGTTCCATCTTTTTTCCATTCAATTTTTGGAGAAGGTTCAGAATATGCTGAACAGTTTAGTATACCAGAAGAGCCTCTAATTGAGAGGGTATCCACTGGTTCCACCAAAAAATAAAATGGAGTGAATGTCCGAATGCTGGATCCTGCAAAAATAATAAAGAAAAAGAACAAAGTTAAGCAAAACTTTCCTCTACTACTGCTGTAAGAAAATATAACATGTCCGAAGATTATTTTTAAGTGGTTTCCCCCTTAGGTATGATACACAAATACAGTCATTTCACTATGAATATCTAATAAATAAAATCTACTTTTTATTAGGAAATCAAAATTTGACCCATTTAGAAGAACATTAGGAAAAAAGACCCTGCTAGCAGAGATAATCCAACCTTGTTAGATGATATGAGTATCTAGTAAAAGTTTTATTTCAAACCCTACAATGGGATTTAGAAATATTTAAAATTACGGTATTCAAAGTGAAATTTTCTACAGAATGTAAAGGAGGTAGAAAATTGAAATGATTCTTTGTTAATACGGTATCTTGTCTATGTTTATCAGCTATATTTCTTTCATAAATTCACTATACATACCCTTTGTCCATTTTTCTAGTGGATTATTCATTCTATTGACTAAAAGCAATTTTTGGACATAGCTATCAAGTTTTGTAAATGTTCTTTTTTCTACTTTGATATTATGATTTTTGTTATAAGAAAATACATTTTAACTACATAAAAGTAAATGTTACATTTAAAAAGGTTTTCTTTATCGCAAGAATATTTTTTAAAATTCAGCTTTGTTTTGTGCTAGTACTTTTGTGGTTTCATGTTCTATATTTAATCTTCATCTAGAATTCATTTTGATGTAAAGACCACTGGAGGGATCAGGTTAATTTTTCTAAGTCTTCAGCCAGTTCTTTGAACATGGAAAAAACATAATTTAAAGAAAACATTTGCTATAAACCCTATATTCTCAGCCAGAGAAAGCTTTCCAACTTAGTTTTACCTCTTTTTTTCACGAGAACTACTGATCAACTCCTTTGTGAACAACTCGAGTTGGAACCAGATTTCTTCATATGAACAAATGAAACCAAGACTTTTTCAAATATATATCTACACAGCCCTTTATTTATAGGTTATTTACATTATGAATTTAAGTATGACACTAATTCTTTATTACATAATAAAAGAATAGTTATAAATAAATATGAAACACACTGGCAGAGGAAAGGAAATAATATTCACTTGGTTTAACATTTTCCAACACTTACAATGATAAACAAATTCCAAATAGACTAAGCACCCTTTCCCAAACACCATGAGGGGTTTCAATCCCCATTTGATGAATATGAAACTGATTCTTCAAGTCCTAAAACTCTTGAAAGTGAGCTTTAGGAATTTTTCAGAAGTAACCTACAGTAATTTGCTTCTGATTACTATAAAAATTTTTATATTGCATTAATTTACTGGAACTATAGTAAAATAAATCAAAATATAAACTTCAAGGCAGTAAAAAATGGTTAGATAAGAAAATAGTTATACAGAAAAGGTATAAAGGTAATTTAAGTCTTCATTATACCACCCAAATTTAAACAACTCAGAGATGTATTAGATTGGCAGTTAAATTATGCAAATTAACAATTTAAAATAGTCATTACCTATATTAATAAAAAAATTAATTAAAAAATTTGGACAAAGTCTTTGCCATTTGACAAAAAATACAAAAAAAAATTACACCAATGTAAATCTTTTACAGTTTAATGTTCTATCTTGATTTTGATTTTATTTCATTTAAGAAGCCTATGCCGGGCCTCCCTGGTGGCGCAGTGGTTGAGAGTCCGCCTGCCGATGCAGGGGATACGGGTTCGCGCCCCGGTCTGGGAGGATCCCATATGCCGCGGAGCGGCTGGGCCCGTGAGCCATGGCCGCTGAGCCTGCGCGTCCGGAGCCTGCGCGTCCGGAGCCTGTGCTCCGCAACGGGGGAGGCCACAACAGTGAGAGGCCCGCATACCGAAAAAAAAAAAAAAAAAAAAAAAAAGAAGCCTATGCCACATCAACCAAGTTGAACAAAAGAGTATATGTGTTCAAAAAATTAAGAAAAAATTATACTCATGAAAGTTTACAAATGCCTTTGAAAAATCAAGGCACTTCAAAATTTTACCAAAAATATCCATCCATTCAGTATACTTAGAATATAGCATTGCTTAAATATTTACATTTATCATCTTTTATGTTATTCCCTCAGCAGGGGGTGACCTAGTATATTCTTCCTTCACTTAAAATCTCTCAAAGGCTTGCCACTACTTTTTATTTAAAAAAAAATCTAAATAAACTCCTAAACTGGCTTGCCGCATCACTCTGTGACTGGCCTCTGCCTACTCTCCAGGCCCCTCCCCTTGAATCACTCTTCCTTCACCCGGTAAAGCATGCTGCACTCCTGTCATACAACATCTGCCCTCTTCACACAAGCTATTCCCACCAGCACCCCTCTCCAATTAACTACTAGTCTTCCCTCAAGCTCAGCTTAAATATCACTTTCTCAGAAAAGCTATCTGTCCCTAAAGCCCAGGCAAGATTAGTTTGCCCTGTTACAAGCAGGCATGGCATAAAGTAATCTATCCACATAGCACTTCAAATGTATGCATCTTTAAATGTTTGTAATAACTTATTAAGGCAGAGAGAGTCGCCAATTTTCTTGGTTCCTGGTACCCTTATTTGTTCAGTAATTTTTTTCATGAATTCCTTAGGCTAAAAGAAATACCTAAGAGTTCTGGTTGTTAGGTTCAAATGAATGAATAAATACTTGTGTCTTAACAAGTTAGTACCCTTTTGAAAAAATAATACACATAAATTGAAAGATATTTTAACTTCATCTTTCAGTAACCACAATTACTTATTATGGGATGTGTGCACCTACTGGGCTTTGCACAACTTCTCAAACCTTGAAATCCCATTGGACATTGCCATCCTCATTTCCTGTTCCACACATTTCTGCATGATACTTGCTTTTTATCACAGTGACCACCAAAAACTCAACTTCACGAAGATATCGCAGCATCAAGATGAAAGCAGCACAATCAAATGTTGAACTGTGAACTACCTTGACCTAGAAGTTTACATGGTGTCTAACAGATATGTTTCCCTAAAAAGTCTGAAATATTCCTGTAAGTTCACTGAGGCGCTGTGGGGTATCTCAGGGTACAGTTTGGGAACTGCAGGTTTACAATCTATCTTTCTCCAGTGTTTTTATTCACCATATTCCCAGTGCCCACCTAGCACAGTGGATGGTATCAATCTTTAGATTATACAACCAGATAACTTCTAAAAACTTCCACTGCTTAAAGTACTAATGAGACCACAGGTTCCATTCCAATATAGGCAATTAGTATCACTCTCTTGCATAATATAACTTACTAACAAGCAGGGTTTTCATTAATTTTGATGAGTTTTTTAAAAAAAAAACTATATAGAAGAGCAAAGAACACCAAGAAGCGCCAAAATAATTTAGAAGAACAAAGTAAAGTAACTGCACTCATCAGTTACCAGTATTTATAAAGCTACAGTAATTAAGCCACTATGTTCTGAAACAGGGAAAAACAGAGTCACATAACAAGCTACAGAGCCCCAAAATAGAGCTATATATATTTGGAAACTTAATATGCAGTAGAGATGGCATTTTGGGAAAAGGATGAATTACTCAACAAATGCTACTAGGGCAACTAGTTATCCATAGAGGAGAAAACTGGGACATCTACTCACAACATATAATAGACACGTGTTTCTGTGTATCAGGCACTGTTCTAAACATTATTTACATACTAACCATACAATCTTCACTACTATCTTATGAGATAGGTACTATTATTATTCCCATTTTAAAGGAGGAAACTGAAGCACAGAAATGTTAATTAACTTGTCCAAGGTCACACAGGTACAGTAAATGACAGAACCAGAGTCTGTGATCTTAACCACACTGCACCACCACTCATATACATATAGAAAAATACATTCCAGACTTATAAAAAAATTAAGTCATAAAAATTTTAGGAAAATACAGGGAGAGAGTACCCTGGAGTTAGGCAACCTTTTAAATCAAAATAGGAAATCTCAAAGCTAGAAAAGATAGATTTGCTTTACTTCACTGTGTTTAAATTAAAAAACAAAACAAAACAAAAAAACTCTTGTATGGCAAAATATCATAACAAAGCAAAAGAGACCAGACTGGAGGAAAATATATCACATATAACAGGTAAAAGATTTAAAAGGTCACACCACTCAACAGAGGGTGAAACTGTGTTCCAATAAAACTTTATTTACAAAAACAGTCAGCAGGATGGATTTGATCCATTGGCTGTAGTTTACTGATTCCTGCCTTAGAATATTTAGCAAGCAAAAAACGAGTAAGCTATGTTTCAACTGATCTGAAATGAGTTCTGTGAAAAATGGACAATGCAGACATATGCATATGATTGTAGGAGCACTGAGAAACATAGGAAAGTACACTTCAGGTTGTTACGACCTGTCACTGGGAGGGGAAAGATGGGAGGGGACTGGTGGGGGATGGGGGGACAGGGAGGGAGGATAAAAATCCCCAAGCACAAGTAAAACAATTCTGTGATAAAAATCAGCTTGTATGCAATCCACTGATAAATATTATAAACATGTATGTGGTAGATATGGGTGTATGTTTACACTTGCGTGAATACCTAAAGGGATAGACTTAACTAGTCACCAAAACGGGGATCATCTCAGTGTGGTGAGATTTCAGTTGCTTTTTAACTATTTCTTTCATCTTTGGTATTGTCTGAATATTTTACATTAAAAATAGTATTGTTTCTTTAAGCAGAAATAAAGCTATTTTCATCTTTATATTTAGTGTACATAGGAGGGGACAATATGAAAAGTCTGGGGTATATTCATATACTTAGATTGAATAACTGTCAAAATACATATATTTGTTAAATAAAAAACATCCAAGTTTTAAAATGTGTATAACATGACCCCACTTATACTAAAATATATGTACACAGGTATATATATATGTGTGTGTGTATATGCATATAATTAAATGTAAATATAGAGGGGAAAGTCTGGAAGAAAAGTCAACAGAGTTTTCTCCTGGGGAGAGCAGCAGGATTGGGCTGCTGATGGAGAGTGTATAGGGAGAAGGCTTTTTACTCCATGGATTTCTGTATTATTCACTTTTAAAAATATGAACAATTGCTTATACATTCTTCTTGTCATCTTTTTATTTTATGATAAAAATTTTTTTGTTGTTGGTGGTGATTAATCCTTTGCTGAGGACAGAGGTTTATTTTTCAAAAGATCCATCACCACTGTCTTTAACCACGTTTCCTTTGTCACAGTAGAAGAGTTATCAGACACTACACCCTGGCTGACTTCGTATAAAAACTGTCCTGTACTTCTCACCAGGGTCCTGATTCCCTATCCACTTAAGTTTGCTTAATTTTAGTTTACTACAACTAGAGTCACTGTACAAATTATTCTGAAATAGGCTTAATGATTCTATCTCATCTCTTCTACGTTCCCAGGTCTCTGAAAATTTCTCACTTCTTAATGGAATAGCTCTCACTTCTTGATAGACTGTTCCTCACTTTTTGATAGAATATTTCACACTTCTCGACAGAATTCCATCTTATGAAAGGAAAATATCCACAGGGAACTCATTTCAGTTGGAATCCCCCCACCCCCAAATATCAACAAACCATAACACTCACTGCACACTTTAATTATGTGGCCAATAATTATTCTAAATTTTACTGTACCCAGAGTAAAAAAAAAAAAACAACAAAACACCACGTAGTATATAAATACTAGCAGAAATAAAATGATATCTAGCTGTCTTATTGCTCAAAGAGGTTCAAAGTTATTGACAGTAGCAGAAATACAGAACAGAAGGGTAAGCAAACATTTCTATACACCTACAAATATAAGCATTCTGTAGAATGTTATTCATCCTAGGAAAATTATCTCTTCACTATAAGCTAAGAGACTAATGTTGAAGGACTTCATATTTCTTTTACTCCTTAACATTACTTTTGATCATCCCAACCCATCCAGTCAGTCTCTAAATCCTATATTTCATCCTTCCTGAGCTCTTGGTGTCCACGATCTGCATATAGCTCAGGCTCTCTTGCTTCTAGTTCTCAATTTATAATTAAAACATTTAAAAATTAGAAAGTTCAAATAATTCAACATTCTAAGGGCTCAACCAAATACATTCATGTTATCTACTAAGAAGAACAAACAACACTTAAGAGTTAAATGTTTTCTACCCCGTTTTGCTATACAGCAATCAGTGCTCCCCTCTCTGCTTCACACAGCTAATTCCTCCTCACACAGCTAATTCCGCTAAACTGAATCTACTGAGCATGCAAAACTCCTTTCCTGGGGATTTCAAGTAAGATAAGTGGTTAGTAGTTAATATTATATGGATGATTTTAACTGTGTGATAAACACATATGGTTTTTTTTTTGTTTTTGTTTTTATTGCGGTATGCGGGCCTCTCACTGTTGTGGCCTCTCCCGTTGCGGAACACAGGCTCCGCACGCGCAGGCTCAGCGGCCATGGCTCACGGGCCCAGCCGCTCCGCGGCATGTGGGATCTTCCCGGACCGGGGCACAAACCCGTGTCCCCTGCATGGGCAGTTGGACTCTCAACCACTGCGCCACCAGGGAAGCCCAACACATATGTTTTGAAAAACTTTTATGGCACAGATATACCATAAAAACAGCAAATGTGAACTTCTAATCAAAGCAGGATCAGAAATTCTTTTTCAAGATCATAATATCCTAATAGGTAACATCTGATTGTTCTACTTTACAGCATCTACCTTCCCAACCACTCCTCAAAATGAAATATATGTGAATTTATTCAATAAACATTTATTATAGTAAGAGTGCTTTCCTTTTCTTCAATTTTCAGCCTTCCTCCTCTTGCCCTCCTCCCGCAAAAACAGCCATAGTGGAAAAAAACTTTGGTAAAATGCAGTCAGGCAGGCATGGTTTCGAATCCTAGCTCTGCTATACTAGTTAATTTCTCTCTGTATCCAAAATTTTCTCCCCTATAAAATAGGAAAAATAATGGCTTCCTTTTAAGGCAATTTCTGTGAAGACATGTGTAAAAGCACCCACCTCATTACTTGGTCCTCAATAAATAGTAACTATTCATAGTTCAAAAGCTTAAAATATTTCCCCCCAAATTGCTAAGATCTAGGACCTCGGCGTTCACCAGTCACATTTTAGAAACTGTTATGCATAAAATATGGACCTTATTTTTCTACTTTTAGTCACATTTTGACAATTATGTATAAAATAATGTGAAGTGATCTTAAAACTCAAGTTTGGTCATCTTTCTTCTCTGCCTAATCTTTCAACAGCTCCCTATTACAGCTAATATAAAATCCAAATTCATTACCACAGCATTCAGAAGGGCTACAGGATCTGGTTCCTGCCTCTCTACAGCCTAATCTTACATCACACTCCTTCAAATTCAATAAACTCTGGCCACATAATTCAATTTCTTGAACAAGCAGTTTTCTTTCCCGTGCTGAAGTCTTTGCATTTGCTCTCCCTCTGCCTGAACACTAGCTCCATACCACTCTTCTGTCACAGGGCTAGCCTTTTCTCATCCTTCACGTTTCAACCCAACTGTCACTTCTACAGAGGCCTTCCCTGACAACTCTCTCTGAAAAAGTCTTTTATCCTGCCCTTCATGTGCTCTTCTCAGCAATTAACTTTGTTTTTAAGGCCTATCTTCCCAACTAGAAGGCGAGACTACAAGGGAGTATTAAAGTGACCCCTGGTTTGTCACTGCTACTTGCTATTTGTACCTTGGCTTGTTTTTGTGTTTTGTTTGTTTGTATCCTTTTCAGAATCCTACAGGTTTGAAGGGTGGGTGGGCCAAGATGGAATTCAGTATTAGTGATTCTGAGTGACTTTGCATAACATCAAATCTCCACTGTTTTTTAAGATCAGCCTCATTCTCAAAAATTTTATATTCAGATGATTTCAAATCTGTCCTTTGTAAAAATGTTTTAGTATCACTTTTTAAAGTGTCATAAATAAATAATATTAATACCTTATAACTTCCACGTGATCAGCAAGAAGACTAGGTACATTCTGATAACCTACGAACAATACCACTAATGTTATGAACAGTTACCTGAAAATTCTCTAATTCTTAGAAAAAGTATGTTAATAATAGTCAACATGCCAACAATATTAGCAATACTTATATTACACATCAAAATAGAGGGAAAATCTCAATTGGTCAGTTTTCATTCTGCTAGATGAGAAAAATATAAGAATTTTTATATTAACTATATAGAACTGCTATTAACTATATAAACCTTCACGTTTAGATAGTTATCTAAACATTTTATAAGCAATTTTTTGTTATTTGTGGCCAGAAGACTGTCCTAAGAGTAATACATCTCACTCAGTACTTGATGGGTCTTCTGAATTTCTGAAACAAGTTTTTTTCAGTTCCATTTTTGCATATTATACTGAAGAAAATGTAAGCTCAATGATAATATAATGCAAATATTAACTTGGAGGTGAATCCAAAGATCTGAATGGTGACAGTTTTACACTGTAATTCAATACTTCTTTGATTGTTATGGTTCACACTTTTCTACCATGAGCAGTATGTTACTAGTGTTCTGACTACAAAATGTTTTATCACAATAAATTGTCAAGTTTTTTTTAAATAGGATATCTCCTTTGTAAAACTTCATTAAATACTTCCTTTCCAATCATCTACAGTTATTCTGACCTAATACAAAAATGGAGAGTAATCTAATTTGAAACACATTCTAAATAACTCTGAACTGGATACAACTATACTCATGAATATTCAATATCACCTCTACTCCATATGCTAACGCTTTATCTCACTGCTACAATTATATAGGCTTTTGTAATAGGGAGGTATTTGTGGGTTTTACAAAGAGAAAGGCAACAACAACCCAGTTTACTGTAGCTGTCAATATTTTGTGGGTTTTTAAGAAAGTCATAACAATAAATTTTTTATTAACTCATTGTCATTTGCAGAGTTTTGGGGTTTTCCCATTCATTTCACCAAATTATAGTAACCAGAGGAGTGAACACTTGAAACCAAAACTGTCCTGGAAAATCTAGTTCATCTTATTGGTTCATAAAGTCACCACAGAAGAGGTAAAGCAGGAGACTGAGGGCAAGAAACAGCCTGATACAAAACAGAAGTCAAAGGATCCAAGATCTAGTCCTAACTCTAACAAAATACAAGGATACTTCTAAGACAAAATAGTAATTATGGGACCAAGTCTAAAGGTACTATAATAATACTTAATATTTACTGCACAGTTACCATGTGCCAGGCATTATTCTAGCGCTTTACCTATATTAATTCTTTCAATCCTCCAAAACTAGTGGTAGTAATTATTATTATCCCCATTTACAATGAGAAAACTAAGCCACAAAGAGAATAAATAATGTCTAAAGTCATGAAGCTACCTATGAAGAAGGCGAGATTCGAACCAAGTTAGTCTGGCTTCCCTGTGCCCAAGATCATAACCACTAAACCAATATCCAACTGGATATTGGAACTATCCTATAGAGTAGCCACTTCGTGACGTGGCTATTGAGAATTTGAAATGTGACTATCTAAATTAAGATTTCATAAAATACAAAACAAACTTAGAAGATTTAGTGTGCACACACACGAAGAATACAAAATATCTCATTAATAATTTTTATACTGATTACATGTTTAAATATTTTGGATATATTTAAATAGAATATTTAAAAATTAATTCCACTTGTTTCTTTTTAATTTTCTAATGTGGTACATAGAAAAATTTTAATTATGTGGCTTACACTATATTTCTATTGGTCAACACTGCAATGGACTATGCTACTCTTCATTAATATGCTTTAAAGCAAACAAGCAAGTTCTTTCTTAAAAAAAAAAAGCTGCATTGTTTCTGCAAAGGGTAAAAGACTATGAATCATGACAGTAGATATGAAGGGATCAAAGCAAAGCTCTTTCTGGCTGTCAAATATAAATAACCGGTCTACCATATCTAAATAGTAAAAATTAAAGAATTTTAAGCAACTATCAGCACCCTCTTTTTGACACTTACTCAGAAATGCCTATTTAGAAATGAAACGTTTTAGAAATTTTAATTAAAAATTGTAGTAATAATCAATTCATTATTGATGAATGCTCAAACTATTGGATGAAGGTTTCTGAAAAAAGGATAGTCACACAATTTCTGAGTGTCATCCACAAATTACTGATTATCTATAAAGAGGAAATGTACCTTCATAATGAACAGATCTGGTGGTCATCACCTTAACTAAGGGATCAAATTCAGTATTACCAGTAGTGAGACAGCCTGACATCATATACTCCCTGATGGCATGCAGTAAGAAGCACTGTAACATTCATGCTAGAAGTGTTGAACCTAAATCTAAGCATGAAGGAATAATACACAAATTCAGAATGTGAGACATTCTACAGAACAAATTCCCTGGACTCTTCCAAAAGGAGTCAATGTCATGAAAAACAAAGGCAAGAGAATTATTCTAGATGAAAAGTGACTGAAGAGACAAAAACAAATGCAATGAGTGGACTTTTATTGAGCCCTGGGCTTCAAAAAGCATGTAGGGAATATTTGGGTGAATTAAAATTTTTAGTATATTAGATAATACTCAGTTTAATTTTCCTAGATGTGATTAATGGTACTGTTATGTAGGAAAATGTCCTTACTCCTAGATGCTTTTGCAATATAAAAACATTAAGAGCAAAACACCCCACTGGATTGCTGATTGTCTAGGCAATTACAATATATCAGAAACTATGCAATATGAAGCATATACTCTTAGGCATAAGGTCTCAAGAAAATTCAAACAGGTAGAATTAATTATATAACCCAGAAGTTATAATTTATAGAAAAATAATCTCTTTGACCTAAATGATACGGTACACACTTGTTTGGTTCTTTAGTTTTTCCACTGATCCTTTAAGCTACCCCACATCATTCTAATAAATTTCTTTTTTGCTGAAGTTAGTTAAAATTTGTAATGCTTGGAATAAAAAATCTTAATTGATACTCTGGGTATATAAGATTTTAAAATAAATTTAATATCACTTTTTCATATAATTAAAGAGTTAGAAATTAATAAAGTGACAGCATTTTAAGAAAAGTGTTCCAAATATTATGTCAATTCAGTTTAACTTAACCTACTGACTATCAAATCTATATTTTGACTATTTAAGGAGAAATTTTTCTAATTTTAGGATCTAGATCTTGACCTTTATAAAAAACAATGCACATAAAATATCCTCTCTTAATAATAACATAATTTATTATTTTTCTATTTTTGAAGTTTACTTCTCACTGCTATTTCTAAAGTGAGCTCTAATAACCTTTGATACCGCAGCTTTGTTCAGGGAAATTAGATAAAATAAGACTAAGATTAGGTAGAGTAAAAGTCCCTGAACAATATGCTAATTACCACAGATCACTAGGTCCAAAAGGGTTATTACGTTTTTAGAGAGCAGAGTTTCAAGAGCTTAAATTAATAACAATGACATCAAAGATTTCTGGACTTCAAGGGCTCTTTAAAATAATAATTTATACAAATTCTTTCAAACGTATTACTAAGGATCTACTATGAATAAGAATAAAAAATTCTTCTCTTGTTGTTTATTGTTTCTCACTCCACCCTTAAGCTATTCTCAATCCCACAATCCAACGTAAGCTTGATGAGAGCAGAAACCTTGCCAGGCATTTACAGTAGGTACTCAATGAATGTTTGCTGAATGAATGAAAGATGATAAGCACCTAAGTTACAATATTAGACACTAGTACCCACCCTCAGACTGCTTACAGTGAAGACACACAATGATATAATCACAACTCACACAAATACAACCACAGAACAACATGGTAGGAGCCACGACAGGGTATGTATAAGCTGCACAGAGAGAGGCAAACTCGCCTAGAGAGTCAGGGAAGACATACATGCAAAATGTGATTATAAATGTGATATCTGAGAGGAGGAGCCAGCCAGTGAAGAGCAGAATGTGCCCAGTCAAAGGAACAGCAGGTACAAAAGCCTAGAAACAAGGTGGTAGTGGAAGAGGCAAAGCACTCAAAGAAATTCAGAACTGGGTGGGCAGGGACCAGGTCATGAGGATTTTTATATGCTAAGTTAAGAAGTCTGGCAAGGGCTTTAAGATAAGAAGTGAAGATCACATTTACTTATTAAAAGAGTCATTTTTGCTGCAAAATGAAGATTAATTTAAAGAGAACAAGACTGGAGATAAGGAAAACAGTTAGGAAACCACTGCAGTGATCTCAGTTAAAACCTGATGAAGTCCTATTTAGACAAGTAGCTAGAGTGACTAAGAGAAATGGGCAGACTTAATGAATTTTTAGAGTCAAAGCAATAAGCTTTGGAGTCTGATTAAATGTGGAAGTGAGGTAAGTATGGAGTTACGGGTGATGGAGGAGTCCAAGATGACTGACAAGTTTCTGGCCGGAACAATGGCTAAACTGAAGTGCCAGTCACTGAGGAAAAGGACACAGTAGGGGGATCATGGTGTCTATCACAGAGATGGAGAGTTTAAGTACATACAAGCTTGGAACTCAGTAGAGACTCAGGATGGAAATACATGTTGAAACTGAAGTTACAAGAGAAAATTAGATAGACTAAGAAATGTAAAATGTGAAGAAAGCAGAGGGCCAGTTTCTGCAGAATACCAACATTTAAGGCAGAGAAAAAGCCTGCAAAAGTCACAGAGGTCAGAGGGTAAGAGAACATGTCATCCCAGGAGCCAAAGGAATATTTCAAGGAGGAGGACGAACTGCTGAGAGTAAAATACAGATGGACACTCATTCACTGGATACATTTTGAGAAGGTCATCGATGACCCAGGCAAGAACAGATTTAGTATAGTTAGCAAAGACAGATGCCAGACTACAATGCACTCAGGAACAAGATGGAAAAATGAAGAAACAGAGCCTGTAAAATGTAGAACAGCACTTGTCAAATGTTAGTGTATAGACCAATCACCTTGTTATATTCTGTTAAAATTCAAATGATCATTCAGTAGTTCTAGGGTGGGGATTTCTATATAACAAGTGTCCAGGTGCTGCAGATTCTGCCATTTCACCAAACAACACTTTTGACAAACAAGGGTATCAAGACCACTTTCAAAATGTTTGGTTATAAAAGGTAGAGGAGAGACAGGGTGGTAAATAAAGAAAATCTGAGCTTGGTCTTCTTTTATATTCTTTGTTACAGAGGAGAGACTTGAGCATGTTGAAAGACAGAAAGAACCAATAGAGGGTAAAGTAAAATACTCAGACAAGAAGAGGGTAAGATTAGGATCCAAAGTAACAGGGACTAGACTTACCCTCCTGCCTTAGACAACCAGCACACTAGACAAAAATCAATGAAATAATGCTTTTCAGACAATGGACAACAGGCAGCACAGGACTATGACCCCTGAGAGAAAGTAAACAAACAAGATGATTTCTAAAATTACCCCCACCTTACAGCCTACAGATATCCCATCTTTCCAAGCCTCAGCTTGAGGAAGAGGAAAGCAGAGGGAGTTCCAAAATCACACAGAATTGAAAAGACAGAGGTCAGAGTTGGGGAGGCCAAAGTGACTACAATTTGCAGGGCAGAGTACGCAAGAGGAGGAAGCTGCAGAGAGAGGGAGCAAGGGAAGGAGGGAAAGAGGAACTCCTGAGTTTGGCATAAGAGTCCCCTTAAATCTTTGGATGACTACTAATGTGCACATGAGGGAACTGAAATTGTACAAAGTATGTTTTCCAACCATAATGGAATTAAACTATAAATCAATAACAAATATCTGGAAAATCCTAAAATATTTGGAAATTAAGCACCATGCTTCTAAATAACCCATAGATCAAAGAAGAAATCACATGAGAAATTACAAAATATTTTGAAGTTAATGAAGATAAAAATATAGCATGTCAGATTTGCACAATGTAACTAAAGCAATGCTTAAAGGGAAATTGTATCAATATCTATAGTATTAATATCTATAGTATAAAAAGTATATAGTTTAAAAAGACATGTAGGAGGGTTAATTTTGGATCAGACAAAGGACACTTCCTTTGTTATAACAATAAGTTAGGATAAGATTATGAGTAGGCTTGGTGGTAGTTAAGGGAGTCATTGTTAATTGCTTGTATAGTCTCTTAAGCATAAGGTGAGTACAACTGTTGATGGTGTGGGTAGGCTGCAGGGGTGTGTGTGGAAGGTGTCTGCTGGTAGTGATAAACACCTGAAGCAGCTTCAGTGAGAAAGGAAGAGAGCACAGAAAAAGGGAAAATAGGATTACTCAGCTACACTGAAAGCTCAGTTAAGGTTGGTAACTGTATTTAAAGAGGTTCAAACAAGAGAACATGATCTTGTAGAGTATAAAGGGAAGAGAAAGTTCAGACATTTAAAACTGAATTTTTTTAGGCAGATGAGTAAAAAGTGACAGTGAAATAGAGCTGAAGATATCAGAAAGTGGTTGTCAATGGAATCTAAAACAGATAGGAAAGGAAATAAACAGGAGTGAACTGTGATAGGTAAAAATGGTGCCAGTACAATGTGAGAAACCTGGAAGGAAAGGAGACTGCTGAGACTGTGATATTATTTCAGTATTTCAGCACTGCTGAGTGATGACAAGGGGCAGGGTGCCACTGTGGAAGCTGATGCTTGAAGTAACATAAAAGAGAAGTCACTGGAGATGAGGAAGTTAAAGTACTGAAAGTAATGAAGCTGGTATTAGAAAGATAAGCCAAGCAGACACACAAATTATCCAGAACAATGACAGACTTGGAATGAAGGGGAAGATGGTAAAACAAGACGTAAAGTTTTCAATGAACCAAAGAGAATAGTAAGTACACAAATGATAGTGAACAAGAAAAACAGAGATAAAATTCAGTGGCCCACATCTTTAAAGAGGAGAAATTTCTCTGAGTAATTATTTCACATTTCAGAAAGCTATTTTCCATTATACTTCAGAGATCAGCTATGTTCTAGAGAGCTGATGTTGCTCTAAGTATCACAGAGTACTTTTCTCATATGGAAAACAAGCATTACAGATTTTATTCAAGTGCACTGTACACCATATGTCTACAAATTGTTACCAAGTTCAGCTTAAAAAAATCCTGCATAAAGATGCATTAATTCTTGAACACAGAAAACAAACAGCATATGAATAATTTATTGAAAGCTTTTGCTGTCAGCAGCTTTATTAACAAAAGCAATATTTATGAAATCCCACAGGACAATCTAACAACTTAAATATATACAAAAGAGAATAACACAACACTACAAATCCTTAATAATGAATCTTACAGTATCAAAGCTATTTTCTGCAAAGAATGTTGTGCATGTACAAGCTCTCATTGCAAAATATACAGATGTCTCAGAAAAACCATGTCATAGTCTCACAAGGTCTGTAGACTAGGTTCTAGAATTCTTCTATTCAACTGTATATTTACTGGTGAAAATAAACTGAATTCAAAGGCTTGTTAACTCAAGACTGCATTAGTAAGCTGTCATGTTGTCACAGACAAATTCAAATCTCATTCACTGACCTCTTAATCTCTTGGTAACACACTCCTGATGTGAAATAATCTTGGGGGGAGGAAAGAGAGGTGAAAACCTCTAAAACCTAAGAAAGATGTTAACAGTATCAGAAGGATAAGACACGAGCCCCAAAATTCTCACAATGAAGCCACATATGTGCATATAAATAATAACCAAACAGTTGTAAATACATTTGTGAGAGTAAAATAAGACTTTTCTATGCTACTATAATTGTATACCACTTTCACACAGATGTAGAATTAGACTAAAATGAAATGCAGATGGTCCTCAATCATTTTAAAAGATGCTCAACCTCATTCATAATAAGAAAAATGCAAATTAAAACTGTGCTGAGACACGATTTCTCACCTATCATAATGGCAAAAACCCAAATGTTTTGAACATACTCTCCAGGCAATGGATAGGGAAACAGGCTGATGGGAATGCAAAATGGCATACCCACTACAGAGGGAAGTTTGCAACACCTAGCACAATTATATATGTATTTACCCTTTGATTTAGCAATCCCATGTCTCTGAATCTATCCCAACAGTAGACTGGCCAAAATATGAAAAGCAAGACTAAGGTACAAGCTAGTCTATTCATTGCAGCACTACTTGCAGTAACAGCCTGGAAACAATCCTGATATCTATCAATAAGGGCCACAATGAACAAACTATGGTACACTGACACAATGAGGTACTATGCAGTGGTAAATAGGATAATAGAGTAACTTTATATGTAGTCTACTACAAAGTGATCTTTAGAATAAATTAAGTGAAAAAGCAAGACTGGAGAAAGTGGGTATATTTATCTAAGGAAGGTAAAATATGAATATATACACACATAATTTTTAATCCATTTAAAGAGAAAAAATATGACTACAGGAGACTAGAACTGAAGCTGGATGTCTCTGAATGGATCTTGTTCATCGATTTGACTTTAGGATCATGTAAATACTTTACATAGTTAAAAAACAAAAAATTAAAATTTCAAAGCTCCTAAAAATTAAAAGCAGAAATGAAACAAACCCAAATCTCCAGCTGTCTTTTTAACCACACAGAAAGAAATTAGTCTAAGAGAATTTAGGAACACAATAGCCTAACTGTACACAGTGGAATATACCCTAAGGACCAAAAGAACTACAAAAGTTTTAAACTGTTTTAATAACCATTTTGTTGCAGTTGCTATTGATATTGAGACTGTGCATGCATGTGTGTGTGTTGGAATAAAGGAAATGAGTAAATTCACTGAGGTCACAGAGAACAAGATTCTCAGTGTGGAAGAAAAGCAATACAGATGTAAAATCAGTAAGATTAGGTAAAAGCCATGTATCATCCCTCAGTTTTACCTGTATGTAGCAACACGAATTTGTATTTTATTTATTTTAAAAACATGTATTTCCTAGTGCACTTCACTGAAAAGAACTAGTGACAATGAGCAACCCAGTATCAATAAATACTTTCCAGACCCAGATTTGGCCTCTAAATTCCATTTTTCCACACAAAATAACATTCAAATAAACTAGCTAATTCTAGGTTTGCAATTGGAACATGAGATGAATCTGCAGCATCTTGTCACACCAGAAAACACAAAGCTATCGATGACTACTAGCGTCATCCCAAAAAACCCAAGAGGCTCTTACTGGCCAAATATGGGACATTTAAGCATCAATCACCATAATAACATAATAAACTGAAATACTCAAGTATGCTGAATACCATTACTTTATAATGACCTAAAAACAAACACTAATCAGTCAGCTTTGGAGAATGTTACAGAATCAAATCATTATTTTGAAAAGTGTCATGTAATTAAGTGTTTTTCCTAATCAAACTGTTCCTTATGGCAATAAAATTGTTGATCAAGTAAGTTTCTGTTTATAGAAGTAGCCCACCTAATAATGAAGGAATGACACAGTATCACAATTTTGCAACCCCTAATGAATTAACAGCTCTGGGAAATAAACATCAATGGCTCAGGAGTCAGCAACTTTTTCTGAAAAGGACCAGATAGTAGTATGTTAAGGATTTGCAGGCTACATACAATTTCTGTCACATATTCTTCTTTGTTTCAAAAAATTTTTAAAGACCCTTTAAAAATATAAAACCCAACTTTAGCTCATAGAATGTACAAAAACAGGCCACAAACCAGATGTGACCCATGGCCATAGTATGCTGAACTCTGGTGGCTAATAGCAACAGGGAAACAGACCCAATCACACATTATATGCCTCTTGATGAAAGCATACACCATCACTATCTATGTGGTAGCCTCAACAAAACAAAAACAAAATCCTGAATCAAGTCTCTAGATCCAACTACAAATTAAGAAAAAATAAATAAAAAGGACAGAGTAATATGGTGAAAGACACCATGGGGATGCAATCAACATCATACCAACTGAGAGAAAATTCTTTGAGACAAATGACACAGTTACTTCAACAAATAAATTACAAGGAATAAAGGGAGGTAGGGGGGATAACTGTTAACTTAAAAGAAACTTGAAACACATACCAAACAACTGTGTAGATCTTGATTCAGATTCAAACAAACAAACAAAACCTTAAAAAATATATTGTATACAAACATACATAGCATTATTCATAATAGCCCAAAAGTAGAAACAAAAAAACAACCCAGGGCTTCCCTGGTGGCGCACTGGTTGAGAGTCCGCCTGCCGATGCAGGGGACACGGGTTTGTGCCCCAGTCTGGGAAGATCCCACATGCCGTGGAGCGGCTAGGCCCGTGAGCCATGGCCGCTGAGCCTGCACGTCCGGAGCCTGTGCTCCGCAATGGGAGAGGCCACCACAGTGAGAGGCCTGCGTACCGCAAAAAAATAATAATAATAAATAAATATAATAAATAAAAATTTAAAAAACAACCCACTATCCATCAAATGATGACTGGATAAACACAATGTGATATATCCGTACAATGGATTATTATTCAGCCATAAAAGGGAATGAAATACTGATACAAGCTACAACATGGATGACCCTTGAAAACATTATGCTAAGTAAAAGAAGCAATGTGCAAAAAGCTACACATTGTATGATTTCATTTATATGAAATGACCAAAACAGGTAAATCCAGAAACAGAAAGCATTACCTTGGGGGTGGGAGGGCGCGGATAGGGTATGGGAAGTGACTGCTAATGGGGTACAGGGTTTCTTTTTGCGAGGATAAAAATGTTCTAAAATTGATTGTGGTATAACTACACAGTTCTGTGAATATACTAAAAACCAGTGAATTTACATTTTAAACAGGTGAATATATGATATGTAAATTATACCTCAATAAAGCTGTTATTAAAAAACAAGTATTGTGAAAGCAACCAGGGCTCCGTGGAAAAATGGCTAATTCTAGGATTGGGGCAGGAAAGTCTGGAGCATCTTGTAGTGACAGAAAGTAAGAAGTACTTAAAAATACAAAAACAAAACAAAACAAAAGAAACCAAGATGGAGCTACACGAAAGGGACAAATGAACAAATAAACATTTCCAATGCCCAAAGATGGAACAATCTGAGCAACAAAATGAAGTGGTATTATAGTATAACCCAAAGTATAAAACAAATATCCATTAGTCATACTGATATAAATAAAAGGTTGAATAAATATAACAGTAGAGAAGAAAAGACAAATCTCCCATACACAAGAACTCCAAATAATTTACACAGATCCTCTACCCTCAAGGAGGAGGAGCAGAATCACCACTGTTTAAGTATAGGCTGTGCATAGACCTCCTTCCCAAAAGAGTATGGTATTGGGGTGGGGGGAGGAGGTGGTGCTAGTTTTACAGTGGAGAAACTTAACATTAACTATCTCAGCCAGGTGATTAAGGTAGACGTCAATAGTGAAAAGTTGGTTGATATTATACACCCTGGAAATGATATGATGACAACAGTTAGCACTTTACTTCTATGGTCTTCCTATTAAAACCATAAACCCAGTCAACTCATGAGAAAAACATCAGAAAAATCCTAACAGAGGGACACTATAAAATACCTGACTAGTACATCTCAAAACTGCCAATGTCATCAAAAACAAAAAAAGTCTGAGAAATTCTGACAGCCAAGAGGGACTAAGGAGACACGACAACTAAATGTAGCATAGTATGCTGGATGAGATTCTGGAACAGAAAAAAAAAACATTGGGTGAAAACTAAGAAAATCTGAACAAAGTATGGGCTTTAGTTAACAATAATACATCAATATAGGTTCACTAATTGTAACAAATGTACCATTCAAATATAAGATGTTAATAATTGGGGGAACTGTGTAGAGTATGAGAACTGTCTGTACTACCTTTGCAGTAATTCTGTAAGTCTAAAACTAATAGTAAAAATAAATTTATTAAAAAGTAATAATTATGACATTTATAAAACAATTAGAAATGTAAACAGTAAGTGGGTATTATATGACACAGTAATTATTTTCACTTTTGTTTTATATGTGAAAATCTTTATGACTGACATAAAATATAAACCCAAGAAAATAAGATAACTGAAAAAGAACAGGTACAGAAGTTACATGGTATAACCAAATACCAACTATTATACATTCAAGATCAATGGACTAATGAACATTTCCAATGAAAGTGTTATCAACTAAATGCTATAATAAATGCAAAAGTTTTGTTTCAAGATTAGAAGTGCCATCAAAAATAAATGATATAATTTAGCAAAGAGGATCCTAAGATATTTGTTAGATAAAATAAGAACAAAACATATTGTTAACAAGTACCTAGAAATCCAGAAGGTGAGCTTTAAAATAAAGCTCTTAATGATCTCCCTCAGACCAAGACAGCAGCTGACACTTGTCTAGTACCCAGATTTCTCTATTACATTGATACTCTATATCACCCAAAGATAAAAGAGCAGTAACTAACCTAAATCCAAGGAACAGAAGTCAGAAAGCCATCTAACCCCTCCTACATTACAAATGTGACTTCTCTGTAAGCACCCTGTAATTTTACCCTATTTCAACATAAGCATAAAGGCATATTCTAAAGGCAAACAAAAGATTTGGGAATTATCCACATAATCTCTCCATCTGAACAGATAATTCAACTTCATGCACCTCCACTGAGTAATCACAAATCATTTTAAGTGTTTATTTAAATACTTTTTCTTGCAGGTGTCATATGAAAGAATATAATAGAGCACAAAAGAAGAATCAGTAAAGGCACCAAACACAGGGCTGAGTTCACTGCTGATTTTTATTAAATATCAATACTTTTATTATTTAAGAGAAAAATATTGTTTTCCATAGGACTAATTCTTTAAAACAGTGAAACTAATTGGAAAAAACACGGTTATATAAACAAATTTTTGCCTCGTATACTCCACTTTTCAGGAATGTAATGCATAATGCAAGGTCAAATAATACTAAACCATAACTGCATGTACGTAAACCAATGCCCATACAGGTTCCTGCAGAGGAGGCACCAGTTTGTTTAACTAAAAACTTCTGGGGTTCAAATTTTAAAGTCTATAAACTAGCTATATAACTAGAATGGCTAAGTAAATTACAGCACACTGATATTATAAAGTCACCAAAAAATTGTGAAGGGAGGCAACAAGAGTAGTGCCTAACAGCATGCGTTCAAGAGTCAAGCCACATGAATTCAAATCCCATTTCTATCACGTGCTAATTACGTGGCCTTAGGCAAATTATCTAGTCTCAGTTTACTCACCTATAAAATGGAAGTAAGAGTCACTGCCTCATAATGCAGATGGGAGGGTTAAATCATATAATACATGGAGAACATTTAGAACAGTACCTAGCACATAGTAGGCATTCATAAATGCCAAGCACTAGATTGTAGCAAAAAAATATGCTACAGAGTGTGACTTTAAAAAAATATGAAATTATATCTGTGCTCTGATTATAACTATGTAAAACTATGTATATACAGATACAAGGAATAGGAAAGAGGTAATATGAAAACCTTATTTATTTGTAATGTTGGAATTATAGTGATAACTTTTAAAATTTCCATCAGTACATTTACAAATATATAATAAAATTATTTATACAAGACAATAAAACAGTTATAATTTTTATGTTAATAGTTATTTTATTAATGATTTCTAGTTAAAAATTATAGAATCTGCTGGTAATCAACAGTTCCATTTTGTTGTTTCTATTTAAAAAAAAAAATCAATCAACATATGCCCATTCATGGGGTTACCACCTCTCTCCAGAGGTTACCTTATTACCAAATTAGTGTGAATCCTTCCACATCTTTTTTAACAATCCTCTCTGTCTCTGTCTTTCATTCACACACACACACAGTTTAGGGGTTTTACCTTAAAAAATGAAAAGGACAGTATATGTAATTCTGCAACTCACTTAACGATGTGTCTTGAATATAGTTCCATGTCAATGCATATACTTCATTCTTTTTAACAGATGCATAGTAATCCATGCTATTAATGTGTACTTAGAACATCTAAATTACCATCCAAACCAGGACACTATTGAGAGTGAAACAGAGTGCTCTTAAAATTATGCTGGTAGCACAGGTATAAATCAGACCCATCCCAAGCTCACTGGGACACATGACCACCCTACACAGGAGAGCTATACCTACTGGTTAGCATTTAAGTCATCTCAAATTTTTTGCTACTATGAACAATGCCTCAATGAGCATCCCTGTACCTATAACTCTTTGCACATATAAGAGATATCTGTAGGGTAGGTTTCTAGAAACAGAATTACTGAGTCAAAAATAATATCTATCTTAAATTTTGATAAATACCATCACCTACAAGAAGGATGTATCAGTTTATAATACCTGTCAATAGTATGTAAGATAACTTTTTCCTTTTTCTTTTATCAAAATTGGGTAGCTTTTTAAAAATTTGTTTGAACTTGCACCTCCCTCAATATGGGTAAAGCCAAGCATCTTTTTAACACATCTTCCATGCATTATATAGTTTTATTTGACTGCTTACCAAAGTCTTTATTCTTTTTTTCTAAATGTACTTTAAAAGTCAAAATTACAGAATTAAACATTGTTTTAATTTAAGACAGGAAAGAACCTTAACTACACCCTCATTCTATGCAAGGTGACATAGATGTCTAAAAAGTCAAGTGACTGTCCACTAGTTGGTCCTATATAATATTTCAAAACATTTTACTTATAACCAGAAAAAACTATCTTGCTTATCAGACATTTTTTCTCTAAGATATCAAGAACAATAATGATACTTTATCAGGTTATTTACAAATTACTGAGAAAATTAATTCTAATCTGTACTCCCACTCCTTTTACTACATATTAATATGCCCTGTCTTGAAAAAGCAAAATTTCCTACTTCTGAAAAGGGGACGAGGGGACAAAAGAAATTTGCCTTTAATGAAACAAAATTTAGTTTCATAATTATAATCAAGAAACAACAACACTACAACAACCTGGATGGACCTGGAGAGTATTATACTCAGTAAAGTAAGTTAGAGATAGACAAATACTGTCTGTTACCACTTATATGTGAAATCTAAAAAATAAAACAAAAGATGTATAACAAAACAGAAACAGACTAACGGATATAGAGAACTAGTGGTTACCAGTGAGGAGAAGGAAGGGAGGAGGAGCAAGATAGGGGTTAAGAAGTATGCACTACTATATATAAAATAAGCTACAAGGATATATAGTATAGCACAGGGAATATGACCAATATTTTATAATAACTTTAAATGAAGTATAATTTATAAAAATTCTGAATCGCTCTTGCACACCTGAAACTGATATAATATCATAAATCAACTATACCTCAATAAAAAAATATTTTAATACATATGAAGAGGGTGGCAAAGTCAACATGATGGTGTGGAAAGATGCCGAGTTAGTGTCTTCCAACAACTAGGGCACCTGTCGGCCGCTGGTGGGGGACCCTGATGCCCAAGGAGACAGGAGGAACTGCCAAGTGAACCAGCTGGATGTGGGGGGACTGAGGGGGGAGGAGAAGTGGAGGCCAGACAGGATCGGAGCCCCTCTAGGCCGCATGGGTCCTTGGGGTCATAGGAGGGAGGCCGGGGAGAACAGCAGAGGCAGGTGGGAGGAGCCATCCAGGAGGACAGGGAAAGGAGCAGAGGGCATTTGCCCCACCCACTCAGGCAGGGGAGACTGTTGAGCTCCCAGACTGGTCCACTACCCTCCAAGGCCCACCCTTCCTCCAGCTGCACTGATCCTTGGGGCATAGGAAGGAGGCGAGGGGAGAACAGGAGGCAGGAAGGAGGGGCAGGAGAGGACCAGAGGGCATTTGCCCCGCCCACTCAGGCATGGGGAGCTGCTGAGCTCCCAGGCCTGTCCCCTGCCCTCCAAGGCCCCCTCCAGGCCGAGTGGGTCCTTAGGGGCATAGAAGAGAGGCCAGGGAGATCAGTAGAAGCAGGTGGGAGGGGCCCTCCGGGACCAGAGGAGGAGGAGAGAAGAGGAGGGCATTTGCCCTGCCCACTCCAGCCCAGGAAGCCAGCTGGGCTCCCAGGTGAGGTCCCCCACCCGCTGAGACCAGGGGTGGGGGGCATGCCTGGGCCCCTTCTGTTCCTTGAGCCTAAGCCCCAGCCCCCCACAGCATCCAGGGCCTTTTCCAGCCCTGTGGGTCCTAAGCATAGGCCCCTCCCACCACCCAAGCCTCACCCTTGCTTAGGCCCCGCCCTCCACAGCCAAGGCCTTCCCACCCCCTATTTTTTCCTTTTTTTTTTTCTTTTCCCTCCTCCTTTTTTTTTTTTTACTATTGTGGTACTGATGTACCTCCCAGTTTTTGATTCAACTATATTTTTATTTTTATATTCTTTCTAACATATCTGTTAATTTTCCAGTCTAACTTTATGTTTTACTTTGTTATTGTTCTCTCTCTTTTTTTGTTTTGTCACCCCACGCAGCTTGGGGGATCTTGGTTCAAGAGCTGGGGGTCAGGCGAAGCTCCTGCAGTGGGCACTCTGAGTCCGAACCACTGGACTAACAGAGAACCTCAGACCCCAGGGAACATTCATCACAGTGAGGTCTCACAGAGGTCTTCATCTCAGCACCAAGACCAAGATCTACCCAACAGCCTACAAACTCCAGTGTTGGAAGCCTCAGGACAAACAACCATTAAGAAAGGAACACAGGGGCTTCCCTGGTGGCACAGTGGTTGAGAGTCCGCCTGCCGATGCAGCGGACATGGGTTCGTGCCCTGGTCCGGGAAGATTCCACATGCCACGGAGTGGCTAGGCCTGTGAGCTATGGCCGCTGAGCCTGCGCGTCCGGAGCCTGTGCTCCGCAACGGGAGAGGCCACAACAGTGAGAGGCCCGCATACCGCAAAAAAAAAAAACAAAAAAACCCAAAACAATTTAAAAACTGGTAATAGGAACATACATATCAATAATAACCTTGAATGTAAATGGATTAAATGCCCCAACCAAAAGACACAGACTGGCTGAATGGATACACAAACAAGACCCATACATATGCTGCTACAAGAGACCCATTTCAGACCTAGGGACACATACAGACTGAAAGTGAAGGGATAGAAAAAGATATTCCATGCAAATGGAAATCGAAAGAAAGCTGGAGTAGCAATATTAGTATCAGATAATATAGACTTTCAAATAAAGACTGTCATAAGAAATAAGGAGGGACACTACATAATGAGCAAAGGATCAATCCAAGAACAAGATATAACCATTATAAATGTTTATGCACCCAACACAGGAGCACCTCAACACATAAGGCAAATGCTAACAACCATGAAAGGAGAAATTGACAGTAACACAATAATAGTAGGGGACTTTAACACCTCACTTATACCAATGGAGAGATCATCCAAACAGAAAATAAATAAGGAAACACAACTTTTAAATGACGCAACAAACCAGATAAATTTAACTGATATTTATAGAACATTCCACCCAAAAGTGGCAGAATACACTTTCTTCTCAGTGCACAGGGAACATTCTACAGGATAGATCACATCTTGAGTCACAAATCAAGCCTCAGAAAATTTAAGAAAACTGAAATCGTATCAAGCATCTTTTCTGACCACACGCTAGCAGAAAGGAAATCAATTACAGGAAAAAAAAAACTACAGAAAACACAAATACATGCAGGCTAAACAGTACACTACTAAATAACCAAGAGATCACTAAAGAAATTAAAGAAGAAATAAAAAATACATAGAAACAAATGACAATGAAAACACAATGACCCAAAACCTATGGGACGCAGTAAACGCAGTTCTAAGAGGGAAGTTTATAGCAATTCAGTCTCATCTCAAGAAACAAGAAAAATCTCAAATAAACAATCTAACCCACCACTTAAAACAACTAGAGAAAGAAGAACAAATAAAATCCACAGTCAGTAGAAAGAAAGAAATCATAAAGATCAGAGCAGAAATAAATGAAATAGAAACGAAGAGAGCAATAGCAAAGATCAATAAAACTAAAAGCTGGTTCTTTGAGAAGATAAACAAAATTGATAAACCTTTAGCCAGACTCATCAAGAAAAAAAGGGAGAGGACGCAAATCAATAAAATTACAAATGAAAAAGGAGAGATTACAACTGACACTGCAGAAATACAAAGGATTATAAGAGACTACTACAAACAACTATATGCCAATAAAATGGACAACCATGAAGAAATGGACAAGTTCTTGGAAAAGTACAACCTTCCAAGACTGAACCAGGAAGAATGAGAAAATATAAACAGACCAATCACAAGTAATGAAATTGAAACTATAATTAAAAATCTTCTAACAAACAAAAGTCCAGGACCAGATGGCTTCACAGGCGAATTCTATCAAACATTTACAGAAGAGTTAACACCTTTTCTTCTCAAACTCTTCCAAAAAATTGCAGAGGGAGGAACACTCCCAAGCTCTTTCTACGAGGCCCCCATCACCCTGATACCAAAACCAGATGAAGATATCACAAAAAAAGAAAATTATAGACCAATATCACTAATGAACATAGATGCAAAACTCCTGAACAAAATACTAGCCAAAAGAATGCAACAACACATTAAAAGGATCATACACCATGATCAGGTGGGATTTATCCCAGGGATGCAAGGATTCTTCAATATACACAAAACAATCAATGTGATACACCATCTTAACAAATTAAAGAATAAAAACCATATGATCATCTCAATAGATGCAGAAAAAGCTTTTGACAAAATTCAACACCCATTTATGATTAAAAACTCTACAGAAAGTGGGCATAGAGGGAACCTACCTCAACAGAGTAAAAGCCATATACGACAAATCCACAGCAAACATCACTCTCAATGGTGAAAAACTGAAACCATTTCCTCTAAGATCAGGAAAAAGACAATGATGTCCACTCTCAACATAGTTTTGGAAGTCCTACCCACAGCAATCAGAGAAGAAAAAGAAATAAAAGGAATCCAAACTGGAAAAGAAGAAGTAAAACTGTCACTGTTTGCAGATGACATGATACTATACATAGAAAATCCTAAATATGCCACCAGGGCTTCCCTGGTGGCGCAGTGGTTGAGAGTCCGCCTGCTGATGTAGGGGACACGGGTTCATGCCCCGGTCTGGGAAGATTTCACATGCCGTGGAGCGGCTGGGCCTGTGAGCCATGGCCGCTGAGCCTGCACATCCAGAGCCTGTGCTCCGCAACGGGAGAGGCCACAACAGTGAGAGGGCCACGTACCTCAAAAAAAAAAATAATAATAAATAAATAATAAATGATAAATAAATATGCCACCAGAAAACTACTAGAACTAATCAATGAATTTGGTAAGGCTTCAGGATACAACATCAATGCACAGAAATCTCTTGCATTCCTATACACTAAAAACAAAAGGTCAGAAAGAAAGGAAACAATCCCATTTACCATCACAACCAAAAGAATAAAATACCTAGGAATAAACCTGCCTAAGGAGGCAAAAGACCTGTACTCAGAAAACTATAAAACAGTAATGAAAGAAATCAAAGATGACATAAATAGATGGAGAAAAATACCATGTTCTTGGATTGGAAGAATCAATACTGTGAAATGACTCTACTACTCAAAGCAGTCTACAGATTCAGTGCAATCCGTAACAAACTACCAATGGCATTCTTCACAGAACTAGAAGAAAGTATTTTACAGTTTGTATGGAAACACAAAAGACCCCGAATAGCCAAAGAAGTCTTGAGAAAGAAAAACAGAGTTGGCGGAATCAGGCTCCCCGACTTCAAACTATACCACAAAGCTACAGTAATCAAGACAGTATGGTACTGGCACAAAAACAGAAATACAGATCAATGGTATAGGACAGAATGCCCAGAGATAAACCTACACACATATGGGCACTTAATTTACAACAAAGGAGGCAAGAACATACAATGGAGAAAAGACAGCCTCTTCAATAAGTGGTGCTGGGAAAACTGGACAGCTACATGTAAAAGAATGAAATTAGAACACTCCCTAACACCATACACAAAAATAAAATCAAAATGGATTAAAGACTTAAATGTAAGACCAGACACTATAAAACTCTTAGAGGAAAACATAGGAAGAACACTCTTTGACATAAACCACAGCAAGATCTTTTTTGACCCACCTCCTAGAGTAACGGAAATGAAAACAAAAATAAACAGATGGGCCTTAATTAAATTTAAAAGCTTTTGCACAGTAGAGGAAACCATAAACAAGACAAAAAGACAACCCTTAGAATGGGAGAAAATATTGCAAATGAAACAACAAAGGATATATCTCCAAAATATACAAACAGCTCATAGAGCTCAATATCAAAAAAACAAACAATCCAGTTAAAAGATGGGCAGAAGACCTAAATAGACATTTCTCCAAAGAAGACATACAGATGGCCAAAAACTACATGAAAAGATGCTCAACATCACTAATCATTAAAGAAATGCAAATCAAAACCACAATAAGGCATCACCTCACACTGGTGAGAATGGCCATCATCAAAAAATCTACAAACAATAAATGCTGGAGAGGGCGTGGAGAAAAGGGAACCCTCCCACACTGTTGGTGGGAATGTAAATTGATATAGCCACTATGGAGGTTCCTTAAAAAACTAAAAATAGAATTACCATATGACCCAGCGATCCCACTACTGGGCATATATCCTGAGAAAACCATAATTCAAAAAGACACATGCACCCCAATGTTCACTGCAGCACTATTTACAATAGCCAGGTCATGAAAGCAACCTAAATACCCATCGACGGACAAATGGAAAGAGAAGAAGTGGTACATATATACAATGGAATATTACTCATCCATTAAAAGGAATGAAATTGGGTCATTTGTAGAGATGTGGATGGATCTAGAGACTGTCATACAGAGTGAAGTACGTCAGAAAGAGAAAAACAAATATCGTGTCTTAATGCATATATGTGGAACCTAGAAACATGGTACAGATGAACCGGTTTGCAGGGCAGAAATAGAGACACAGATGTAGAGAAACATATGGACACCAAAGGGGGAAAGTGGTGGGGCGGGGGGTGGTGGGATGAATTGGGAGATTGGGATTGACAGATATACACTAATATGTATAAAATAGATAACTAATAAGAACCTGCTGTATAAAAAATAAATAAAATAAAATTTGAGAAAAAAAAGATACATGTACCACAATGTTCACTGCAGTATTATTTACGATAGCCAGGACATGGAAGCAACCTAAATGTCCATCAACACATGAATGGATAAAGATGTGGCACACATATACAATGGAATATTACTCGGCTATAAAAAGGAATGAAATTGAGTTATTTATAGTGAGGTGGATGGACCTCAAATCTCTCATACAGAGTGAAGTCAGAAAGAGAAAAACAAATACTGCATGCTAATGCATATATATGGAATTTTAAAAAGCGGTACTGATGAACCTAGTGGCAGGGCATGAATAAAGACAAAGACACAGACACAGAGAATGGACTTGAGGGCCCGGTGGGGAAGGTGAATCTGGGATGAAGTGAGAGAGTAGCACTGACATATATACACTATTAAATGTAAAATGGATGGCTAGTGGGAAGCTGCTGCATAGCACATGGAGATCAGTTCTGTACTTTGAGATAACCTAGAGGGACGGGATGGCGGGGGTGGGAGGGGAAATGGGGATATATGTATACATATAGTTGATTCACTTTGTTGTACAGTAGAAATTAACACAACATTGTAAAGCATTTATACTCCAATAAAGATGTGGAAAAAAAGTTGTTACTATAATACTGAGATTTTGATTAAATGTAAGCCTACATAAGAACTCACATAAAATGTGTAAGCAAGAACAACTGAAAAAATGCACCTAGGTTGATTAAATTCCAAGCAAGACTTGCACTCATCTATTCCGTGTGGTTTGTGTAAATTATACAGTAAGGTGTGGATTCCTATCACATCACACCAGAATATTGCAGTTTTAGTACTTACTTTAAGCTTAGGGTACTTAATGCCTAATTTTAATAGAGTGGACGTTCTGTCTTTCCCACTAGACTATATGCTCCGTAAGGACAAGAACTATGTTTATCTTATTCTGTGCTCAACCCCAGAACCTAGAATAGTACCTAGAACACAGTACACATAAAATAATTTGTTAAACATCCCATAGTTTTGTGTTTTGCAGATTGTATTTGTTTTCTAGCTGTCCTGAAATAGAGTGTTCTTTGTATCTGGGTTCCTTTTTCATTTTGTGAATCTTGGCAAAACACCTGTCACAAATTAAGCATGGCTTAACTTTATTTTTTGAGTCTAGACTTTTATCTATACATACCAAGACATGGAAATAAAATTTCTGCTTTTTGTACTACCTCAAAGACCTGAAAATATAGTCTACAGTGGGAGGAAGTATGTTGTCCTGTTACTTTGTTAAAGGGAACTGAATGAAACTGAACATACATTGAGAAAACAAATTTTAAAATGTTGGTACACAAATACAAAATCAGATTTTTTCAAAACTGTCACTGGAAAACCATGTTTCACAAGGGAGTGCCAGATGTCAAAAAACGCCATTTTTCTTGAGCACACATAATTTCCTAAACACCAATCTGAAAGTTCCTTAGCTGGTTAAACTTGGTTCAAAGCTTTTGACAAGTTTATATTCTGAAAAGGCCCAATTTATTATAAATACAAGGTGATTATATAATTTATTATCCAAACCAGGACATTTCTTGAGAGAGGGAACACTAAAAATAATTATACCAGCAACAACAGGTAAAAACTGCCCTAAGCAAACCATGACTTATGTTAACTACATATATGTAACCTTGCTAAAATACACCTAAAATCAGATTACTGACTACTATTTTGGGAGTCTTCTCTACTTTTACACCAAAGGAATCTGTTTCACTAACCTTGTAGATCAAGATGTCTATCTGACACAAATGACATAAGTATTTCCTACGAAAAATTTAAAGCACATATTTTCAAGAACAACTTCATTAAAGGTAGATCGTGTAAATTACTCAATAAAATCAGTAGAGAATAATATTATGGAAATTGTGAATCACAGGTCACACCATTAGCATGATCAGAATTAATTTCTTCCTGATATTTTTTCACAGTCGGAATTTAAAAGTTTTAATTTCTATATCAAAACTATCTCCGTAAGTGTGTACACTTATAAAATATACTCACAGTCATTTGAAAAACTAAACTTTTAAGAATGGTACAATCCAGTCCTTAAAATTTCTTAAACTATGTATATACATATTCATATATTAACATGTATTTATATATAAAATATAAATATATATGCACAAACATTTTTCAAGTATCCATTAGGGAGAAAAAATTATACATTCTTTCTAGAAAGCAATTTGGCAATGTCTGTGAAGAGTCAATATGTCAAACTTTAGTTCCAGAAATAAACCTTAAGTAAATTGTCAGGAAAAAAATTATAAAAAAGGCATTTATCACACTTAAATGTTCAACATTAGAATACTGTTTATGTAAAATTATAGCATACAATGAAATTAGGAAGCCATACTGGGTCCAGGTATAAAATGACATTTGTAATATTATCCCAAACTTTGTTTTAAATACACACACGCACTTATATGCATTTAAAACATACACAAGCATATATGCAAAAGAAGAAAACTAGAAAAAAAATTCCAAAATGTTAACCATAATCATCTGAATTGTGAGATAAGTGATTTGGGTTCTCTTAATCAATTTCTATAGTTTCTAATGATATTTTCTTAGCTTTCTCCAATAAATGCACTGCTATGCTGATTATGAAAGTTTTAAATTTTACACTTAGTTTCAGAATTGAATTTTACCAAATACTTAAAGAAGAAATAACATACTACACAATCTCTTCTAAAAAACAGAAAAGGAAGGAACATGGCACAACTAATTTTATGAGGCCAGCACTACCCTGATATTAAAACCAGACAAAGACAGAACAAGAAAACTACAGATCAAAATTCCTCTTTAATATAGATAAAACAATTTAAGAAAATATTAGCAAATAAAATCCATCAATATATTAAAAGAATACTAAGTCATGACCAAGTAGGAGTTTATCCCAGGAATGTAAGATTACTTTTATAATCAGAAATTAATCAATGTAATCTACCAGAGTAACAGACTAAAAAGGAAAACTTCATGATCTTACCAAAAGATGCAGAAAAGTCCTTGACAAAATTCAACTTCTATTCATGATAAAAACTGTCAGCAAACTAGGAATAGAAACTTCTTAACTTGATAAATGGCATCCACAAAAACTCTAAAGCTAACATCATATTTAATGGTGAAAGACTGAATTGCTCTCCTCCTAAGATCAGGAACAAGTCAAAGATGTCGACACTTACCATTACTATATCGCACTTTACTGGAAATCCTAGCTGGTATAATATGGCAAGAAAAATTAATAAAAGGCATACAGATCAGAAATAAAGAAATAAGCGTGTCACTAGTTGCAGACCATATTCGAAAATCACAAGGGATCTACAAAAAAGCTTCTAGAACTATTAAGTGAGTTAAGTAAGGTCAAAGGACACAAGGTCAACATACAAAAAATCAATCATATTTCTATATACTGGCAATCAACAATTAGAAATCAAAATTAGAAAACAAAACCATTCACAATAGCTCTAAAAACACGAAATATTTAAGTATCTGAAAACTATAAAATACGGATGAAAGAAATCAAAGGTGACCTTAATAAATGAAGACATTTTGTTCATGGACTGAAAGACTCACACAGTTAAAATGTCAATTCTTCCCAAATTGTTCTATTGATTTAATACAATTCCAATCATAATCCCAACCAGAATTTTTGTAGATAAAGACAAGATGACTAAAATGTATGTGCAAAGGCAAACAAAGTAGAATAGATAAAGAATTTCAAAAATTAGGAACAAAGTTGGAGAATTCAAACTACCCTATTTTAAGACTCACTACAAAGCTACAATAATAATGAGGTATTAGCAGAAGGAGAGACATATAGATCACTGGAACCAAAGACAGAATCGAGAGATGGACTCACACAATTATGGTAACTGATTTCTGACATAGATGCAAATACAGTTCAATGGAGAAACGACAGTCTTTTCAACAAATAGGGCTGGAAAAATAGAACATCCATATGCCACAAAAAGAAAAGAGGACAGAGAAACTTTACATAAAAAATAACTCAAGGGCTTCCCTGGCAGCGCAGTGGTTGAGAGTCCGCCTGCCGATGCAGGGGACACAGGTTCGTGCCCCAGTCCGGGAAGATCCCATATGCCGCAGAGCGGCTAGGCCCGTGAGCCATGGCCGCTGAGCCTGCGCGTCCAGAGCCTGTGCTCCGCAACGGGAGAGGCCACAACAGTGAGAGGCCCGTGTACCCCCCCCAAAAAAAACTCAAAATGAAACATAAATCTAAATATCAAATGTAAGCTATAAAATTCTAAAAGAAATCAGAGAAGAAAAAATTTTGTAAACCTGAATTAAACAAAGTGTTCTTATACATAACACTACAAACATAATTCATAAAGGAAAATAAAATGATAATTCAAACCTCATCAAAGTTTAAATCTTTTGCTCTGTGAAAGACTGAGGGTATGAAAAGATAAAAGACTGGGAGAAAATATTTGCAAACCATTAACAAAGAAAATTGTAAACAGGCTATATAAAAACTAAAAACTGAAAACTCAACCATCAGAAAACAAACTAATTTTTTTAACGGGCAAAAGATTTAAATGGATATTTCACCAACAATGGCAAGTAAGCACAGGAAAAGACATTCAACAACATTAGTCACTAGAGAAATGCACTTTTTTTTTTAAAAGAATCAATTTTATTTATTTATTTGTATTTGGCTGTGTTGGGTCTTCATTGCTGCGCACTGGCTTTCTCTAGTTGTGGCGAGTGGGGGCTACTCCTCGTTGCGGTGCACGGGCTTCTCAGGCTCAGTAGTTGTGGTGCATGGACCTAGCTGCTCTGCGGCATGAGGGATCCTCCTGGACAGGGCTCAAACCCATGTCTCCTGCACTGGCAGGCGGACTCCTAACCACTGCGCCACCAGGGAAGCCCAAGAAATGCAAATTTAAAATACAAGATACCCCTACATACCTATTAGAATGGCAAATAAACAAAACAAAACAAACAAAAACTGACAATAGCAAGTACTGGTAAGGATACCAAGCAATTAGAACTCTCATATACTGTTGGAGGGAATATAAAGAAGTACAGCCACTCTGGAGAACAGGTTGGCAGTTTCTTATAAAGTTAAACACCTACTACATGGCCCAGCAATCTCACTCAGGGATATTTACCCTAGAGAAATGAAAAAATGTTGACACAAAACCTGTACATAAATGTTAATAACAGTTTTATTCATAATCCCCACATACTGAAGACAATCCAGTCATCCTTCACCAAGTGAATGGTTAAAGAAATCCACCGTACACTGATAAAACTCACAGAACTGTACATGCATGCAAAATTAATTTTATAATATATTAATTTAAATTTTTAACAGAATTAATTATCTTTACCCAACCCCCACTCTTGCCACAAACTTTCTCATCACCTATGTTTCCTACATCAGTAAATAATACCACCATCCATCCGGTTGCTCTGATGCTCTATGAAAGAGCATCTTTCACAGAGCTTATGAAAAGCTCTATGGGTCAGCTAAGTACTCATTATATCTAGCTGACAATTATGTACCCAATGCCTAGAATATAGCAGGTACTCGATAGATATTTGTTATCTAAATGTGAAATCTGAAACTATTAAGGAAGAAGAGAATGTAGGAGACAAAGGGTCACTAACACAAAAATGCCCAAAGAGTAAAGTGAAATTTTAAAAAAACAATGGATTTAACCACATGAAAATTAATTATTTCTGTTCAAAGGACACCACAGGCAAAGTAAACAAACAGATGACAGAGAAAAATGATCTGCAACGTCTAGAATCAACAAAAATGATATCAGGAATGTACAAAGAACTGCAAATTAAAGAAAAACTAGAAACCTGACACAAAAATGAATATAAAATGTAAATTTAAAAGTCACAGAAGCAGAGAGCTGAATGGTTGCAATCACTACAAGACTCATTAGTTATCAGGAATATAAAAAGAACTGCAAATCAACAAGACAGACCAGAAATCTGACATAAAAATTCATACAGGATGTAAATAGGAAAGTTAAGGAAGCAGACAGCTAAATGGCTGCAATCATCGCAAGACCCATTAGTAATCAGAAAAATGCAAATTCAACCAACACTGAAATAACACTCTACCTGTGTCAAAACGGCAGGTTAGAAAGATTAAGTCCTATCAAATACTGGCGAGGATAGAGGAGATGGTAATTCACATGTATGGCTGGTGGGAGTATAAATGAATACAAACATTCTGGAAAACAATCAAGACATATTTAGTGAAATTAAATTATAAGTATGCTGTATGCATGTCTCCCTTGCTAGTTTATAAACTCCACAAGGACAGAAGACATTTGGGTTGTTATTCACGCCTTTCTCTTCTATACCTAATACAGTGCCCAGTATATAATAAATATTTATTTGTGTTAATAAGCTCATTTAGGACCATTAAGTACTGTTAATGTATTTGCTTAAAAAAAACTTTAAAATGCCTCTGGCTGTTTTTCAAAGTGAATAAACAGAATGCTTTATTTCTCTCTCCAAAAAATTGTCTTTGTCCTGATATCTTTTTTTCTGAGTCAATGATTATTCATATTAAAAGTTTTAGAATAATTAATGACAAACTTTTCTTCTCAAAAAGCTCATCTCTTTCGAATTCAAGGGGAGTACGTTCTCATAGTGACTGGAGTAACTATTTCAACTCAGTAATAAACAAATTTCATAAGCCTGGAAGAGTCCTATACAATACAGTCAACAGAAATACATTAGTCAAAATTTCCCTGTTCTGTCATGTTTAAGTAAATTTTCTCACTCAAAAAAAAACTTACGGAAAGAAAATGTCTTATCTAAAGAGGCTAAGTAAACTCTAAATCTAAACTCTCATCAAATATTTAATGCTTGCTGTAATATTTCACCACCAGGTGGCAGATCCATACAACTTTCTAGAAATGCTCTTATCAGTCCTGAGAAGTTAGTCCAATTAGAAGGAATTTTAGGAAAAGTGAAATAATTTTAAGCATATTTGAACCTGAGCCAGTTAACCACAGGCTAGATGTGATTGCTCCTTAGAACATTACACATCTATTTAACTGTAAATCTGTCTCCAGGCCATGCAGGGCACACAATTATCTTTAAAGAAAGCAGAACACTAAAATACAATTTTAAAATGTGGTTATCCACAGTCCAGTCATTCAAAACCCTCAGAAGTGTAAGAAAGAGATTTGAATCCAAAAGTAAGGAAAGCAAGAGACGAAAAGAAATTGTGAAGAAAGACATGAGTAAAGAGAAGAAAGGACAAAGAGGAGAAACACCTACCAAACCAAGAAGCTATCAAAACCCAAGTTATAGCAACCCAAAAAACCAGTGACATTTCAGTGTTTTCAGAAAAATATTCTAATCAATAAACACTAATCTCAAGTGAATCAGTTAATTAAGAAACTGACTTTTCAAAAATTTTCATTAAAATGATTCTTAAATTCTAAAAATGTATTAAATTTCAAGATGAAATATACTACCTTGGAATGACTCTTCAGTTATTTTAAGATGCTATTGGAAACACTTCCTGCAAATGCATCTTTTCAGTCTAAGGAGAACATCCTCACCTGCTCACCACCCTGGCTGTGGCAAACCTCTCCTCCTCCAGCCCTAATCCAACTTCTCCTGCCTCTTCCTGGCCCATGTTTGCAGAAGCAGCAGCCATGGCTCCCGACACTCAGAAAGAGATCCCTGGCCACTGCAAATACCAGGCAATAGCTCAGCTTCCTCACTAATATTTCCTTCCTGGTATCCTTCAAATCTACTTCAGCCACGAATAGAAATCAATACCCAAGCTGCCTCATGAACCAGGGCTGATCTACGTTTTGTGGGGTTTGAAGAATATATAATTTGGGGGCCTTTTGTAAGAAAAAGAATAGGGAAAAAGTGTCACTTTTGCAGATTGTATAGAAATATATAAGTACTGAACACATTGCTAGAGCCTCTCCCAGACCCTAAAAGGGGTCCCTGCAAATGAGGGGATGCAGAACTCATCAACTTACCGGTGAATCGTCCTGCCATGAACACATGCTAAGGAAAAACAAGCCTCTTGTTAAATACAACTGGTACATCAATTCCAGCCAGTAAAAGGAAAAACACTGCCTAGAGAGTTACAGCATTCTTAGTTACTTTAGAACAAAATGGCTAAAATTAAGGACAGAGCCTAACAGTCTAATGATGACATGAGAACAAAGCATGAGGAAGAAAAACTGTTAGCAGAACCAAGGAGGGGAATGTAGGGAACAGTTTTTCCCACTGGGCTCTTATTTACATAACCCAGCTTCAGAAAACTCTCACTTTTCTTCCCTGACAGAAGCACTCAGATAGAGAAAAAACAATTCTCAAACAACTTTGCACCATACACCCCATCATTCTATAGTCCATGGTCCCTAACACTATCAGAAGAAAGTTGCCAAACCTCTCATTCCTTCCTGTAATACAAACTGTTTTGATATACACAAAGGTCTCAGCAGCTTATCTAAGTGAACAAGAACACAAGTTCTCATTTCCTAATAACTTCCTGAATATTTTATTATCGTTTCCTCCCAGGAAATTTATTCACTCTATGTAGCTCCAACACTAACAGTCCATTTTTGAAGGGAAACTATTCAAATATACCAGAAGATCATACAAAAGATTACCTCCACTACTAGGTTATTGTTTGACATATGTCTGAGTAAAAAAGATATGACTTGAAAATACATATGAATTTCATAACAAACACACAGAAAACAAAGGGAGACATTTAAATCAGAATATATTTTCACAAACCAATTTAAAAAATGCAAAAAAATTAAAACTATATATTCATACCGATTGAATGGTACGTTTAAAATATACATCTACATTTCAACTATATCTACATTTCAATTATACCTCAGTAAAAAATTAAAATTAAAAAAAAGATCAAGAGTAAGATTGGGTAATTTCACCCACTAACAAGAA
This sequence comes from Mesoplodon densirostris, assembly GCF_025265405.1. Taxonomy (NCBI): domain Eukaryota; kingdom Metazoa; phylum Chordata; class Mammalia; order Artiodactyla; family Ziphiidae; genus Mesoplodon; species Mesoplodon densirostris. The sequence goes on from NC_082664.1 coordinate 121,151,860, forward strand.
AAATTATTGGCATTCTTTACTAACTCTAGTTTCAGGGAAAATGCTTCCTAGAAATTACCTTGTTTTAACACCAGAATATTTTTAATACAAATTTGTATTACTAGGGTCACAATTTGGGGCCTACTGTATGGCATAACAGCATATAATACATGCCAAACTTCACAGCAAAACCTCTGCTCTTTGGAGCAAAGGATCTGGGACAGTAAATAACTAGTAACAGTAAGACTTCAATAATGGGCATTCTCTTCACCGTACACATTCCTGAACAATTTAAAAAGAACTTCTTTCCTTTCACACTGGAACAGAAGAAGTAGGTATGACTAAATAAAGAGGATGGGAATGAGTGCACACTAAAGAGTTAAAGAGCAATGGTAAATGGGAGTGTTTCCTTAATTTCTCTTTCAGATTTTTCATCATTAGTGTATAGGAATGCAAGAGATTTCTGTGCATTAACTTTGTATCCTGCAACTTTACCAAATTCATTGATTAGCTCTACTAGTTTTCTGGTGGCATCTTTAGGATTCTCTATGGTATCATGTCATCCGCAAGCAGTGACAGTCTTACTTCTTTTCCATTTGGATTCCTTTTATCTCTTTTTCTTCTCTGATTGCTGTGGCTAAAACTTCCAAAGCTATGTTGAATAACGGTGGTGAGAGTGGGCACCCTTCTATTGTTCCTGATCTTAGAGGAGGCAAAAGACCTGTATGCAGAAAACTATAAAACACTGATGAAAGAAATTAAAGATGATACAAACAGATGGAGAGATATACCATGTTCTTGGATTGGAAGAATCAATATTGTGAAAATGACTATACTACCCAAAGCAATCTACAGATTCAATGCAATCCCTATCAAACTACCAATGGCATTTTTTTTTTACAGAACTAGAACAAAAAAAATCTTAAAATTTGTATGGAGACACAAAAGACCCGGAATAGCCAAAGCAGTAGAGAAAAAAAACAGAGTTGGAGGAATCAGACTCCTTGACTTCAGACTATACTACAAAGCTACAGTAATCAAGACAATATGGTACTGGCACAAAAACAGAAATATACATCAATGGAACAGGATAGAAAGTCCAGAGATAAACCCATGCACCTATGGTCAACTAATCTATGACAAAGGAGGCAAGGATATACAATGGAGAAAAGACAGTCTCTTCAATAAGTAGTGCTGGGAAAACTGGACAACTACATGTAAGAGAATGAAATTAGAACACTTCCTAACACCATACCCAAAAATAAACTCAAAATGGATTAGAGACCTAAATGTAAGACTGGACACTATAAAACTCTTAAGAGGAAAACAAAGGAAGAACACTCTTTGACCCAAATCACAGCAAGATCTTTTTTGATCCACCTCCTAGAGTAATGGAAATAAAAACAAAAATAAACAAATGGGACCTAATGAAACTTAAAGGCTTTTTGCAAAGTGAAGGAAACTACAAGCAAGACAAAAAGACAACCCTCAGAATGGGAGAAAATATTTGCAAATGAATCAACGGACAAAGGATTAATCTCCAAAATACATACACAGCCCACACAGCTCAATATTAAAAAAACAAAAACAACCCAATCAAAAAAAATGGGCAGAAGACCTAAATAGACATTTCTCCAAAGAAGACATACAGATGGCCAAGAAGCATATGAAAAGCTGCTCAACATCACTAATTATTAGAGAAATGCAAATCAAAACTACAATGAGGTATCACCTCACACCAGTTAGAATGGGCATCATCAGAAAATCTACAAACAACAAATGCTGGAGAGGGTGTGGAGAAAAGGAAACCCTCTTGCACTGTTGGTGGGAATGTAAATTGATACAGCCACTATGGAGAACAGTATGGAGGTTCCTTAAAAAACTAAAAATAGAACTACCATACGACCCAGCAATCCCATCACTGGGCATATACCCTGAGAAAACCATAACTCAAAAAGAGTCATGTACCACAATGTTCATTGCAGCTCTATTTACAATAGCCAGGACATGGAATCAACCTAAGTGTCCATCAACAGATGAATGGGTAAAGAAGATGTGGCACATACATACAATGGAATATTCCTCGCCATAAAAAGAAATGAAATTGAGTTATTTGTAGTGAGGTGGATGGACCTAGAGTCTGTCATACAGAGTGAAATAAGTCAGAAAGAGAAAAACAAATATCATATATTAACGCATATATGTGGAACCTAGAAAAATGGTACAGATGAACCAGTATGCAGGGCAGAAATAGAGGCACAGATGTAGAGAACAAACGTATGGACACCAAGGGGGGAACGTGGTGGTGGGGGTGGGATGAATTGGGAGACTGGGATTGACATATATACGCTAATATGTATAAAACGGGTAACTAATAAGAACCTGCTGCATAAAAAAATAAATAAAGTAAAATTTTTTTAAAAAAGAGTTAAAAAGCCAGCATTCCAGGAGGGAAAACTACACTGTTTAGTATATTGTAGTATAGCCAGCTGGTTAACAGCCTTGCCTAAATTAAATTCCTGCTTGTCACCTACTAGTTATATAACCACAGAGTAAATGACTTGTTACACGCGACGCACTTTTTTAAAGTCTCTGGCATGTAGAGCTTTCCACAATGAGAAAACTGAGGCACAGAGAGGTTAACCAGCTTGCCTAAAGTTCCCAAAACCTTGGGAACACCCAGCACTGCTAGTGAGATTTACAGAAAGACAAGGAAAATATAGCCAACTGTATCTTTTTTTTTTTTTTTTTTGCAGTACGCAGGCCTCTCACTGTTGTGGCCTCTCCAGTTGCGAAGCACAGGCTCCAGACGCGCAGACTCAGGGGCCATGGCTCACGGGCCCAGCTGCTCCATGGCATGTGGGATCTTCCCGGACCGGGGCACTAACCCATGTCCCCTGCATCGGCAGGCGGACTCTCAACCACTGCGCCACCAGGGAAGCCCCCTAGCCAACTGTATCTTACACAGTCGAAACATAGGGCATCTCCTATACCTGTATAACCAACAACTGCTCATGCCACACCCTACTCCAGAGTGTCCCTAAAACCTTTTAAGAATCTTTTACTGTGTACTGGACTTCTTACTGAACAGCAAGGTAGGAAGCACTGCCATTATCTAAATTACACAGAACCTTCTGTGGAATGAGAAGAGGGGAGTGAGGCCAGCCCAATCACCTACACTGCTGCTTTTCAATCATCCTTGAAGTACATCATCATGTAAAACGGCAACAAATTTCAACTGACAAAATCTACAGAATACTGGAACAGCCACTATTTTTAATACAGCAACACAACTGAAAACAGTATACCACAGAAATCATTCTAAGATATCAATATCATTCTCCCTCTCCTAAGGAATTCTCAACTTATTTGAGCAGAGAATACTTTTTTTTTCCACAATAAAACTAATAACTTCTTGACTAGAGGAACAACGTTCCAAGAAACACCAATTTTTGGTAAATAGCCTAGACTCAACCCATTCCTCCAATTCATAGCATACCCCATTGCCAAATCAAGCACCCACCCCTATCTTGTGCCACTTCACATTAACACTCCAAACCTCTAAGTAAATTACTTTCTGTGCCCATATCACAAATGCTTTCTTACTCATAGGTGTTTGCTCATTATATTTCCTGGCCCCCTTCCCATCTCCACATACTCTACTCAGCCAGGGCCAATAGCCTGTGTTCCGATGCAGGAACCATGTACTCAGCCCTTCACCATCCAGCTCAAATTCTACCATTCCTATAAAGTTTACCCTGAGTTACTCTGTCTGGAAGTAACTTCTCCATTTTTAGAACTCTTAAAGCACTCTACACCCCTTTTACAGCATCATCACTTGCTACACAGCATTTTGATTATTTTTATGTATGATATGCCCTTTAACTCTTATTTCTCCCATCTCTCAATACCTAGCACAGTGCCTCACACATGTTAGCTACTCAATAAATGCTTGTTGAATGAATAAATGAGTCTGAGAATCTTATTTCCCATTGGAGAATCATAATTAGTTTTTAGTAAACAGTTAAATAGACTGGACCTCTCCCTCAGAGAACACAAACTATTTGAAGTTGCCAAGAGCTACATCTTAAATCAGAGAAAGTCACTGAGCTATAGAGCAGAATTTCATTCACACAAGCTTCCTTGTACTTACCTGTTTACATGTTCTTCTCTGTGAAACAGGCCTTTATACTGCCAAAATTGAGGAGGGTGGAGAACATAACTAGTTTAATTTGTGTTTTAAAAAATGCAGCCAATTAAAATGTAGTTATGACAGCCTGAAAATGTGGCTCAAAAATTGCTATGTTATTATAAGATACCACCTATCCTACAGAATTTTCCTCTTAATCATAGATGTTTTGCAACTTTTTCTGATAACTCAGGTCTTTCCCAGATAGTGCCTCACCTCCCCTTCAGGCGAAGAGGGAACTAGGACCTAAGAAAACATAGTCACCTTATAAACCAAAACATGATCCTTCTAAATCCTAGGAGATAAACAGCAATGACTTGGGAAGAGAAGAAGAAAGGAAGAGTTAAGGAGATGAACAAAGCAGTGGCAAAATAAAAGTAAGACAAGTCAGGCTTGCTTCTGAAGGAAAAAAATCTGGTATCAAAAGGAAGAAACAGCTTCAGGATTTGAAGAGGTTTGGGGGTGGGGGGAAGTGTTGAGGTCAGGAAGAATCAGAAACACAGAACTGGACAGAATGAAGTTACTTACCCTTTGCACTGTATAAGATCTCAGGCCTTCTCCAACTGCCATAGCCCTCAAGAGGCCCCCTTATGTTTACTGTCAGTACCTTCTATTTATCCATCGACCAATACTTACTGAAAATCAACTATGTATGTGGCACTGTTCTAGACACTGGGAAAATAGTAATGAGCATTCATCTGGCACAAAGAACAAGATATATGCTATTGTTATTTAACTTTTTCAGGTCCTTTAACCCTCAATCAGACTATAAACCTGTTGAAGGCAATATATTTCAACTAGATTACAAACACCTTGATAGTAAGGTAAATATTATGTACTAAATGTCATTATCCTCATAGCTTCCTGTATTTAGATATGCCACAGGATTTATTCATACCCCCGTGTTGCTACCGACAAAAAGGAAAATATTCATCATGACTATCTGAAGGTGAAGTTATGCCATCACAAACCAAAAGCAGCCAAAAGGGAGACCAGAACTGCACCTAAGTTCCTGGTTCTCTGTACTTCTGATAAATTCACTGGAATCAGTATTTCACCATTTCCCTCCCAGATTTCTACACTCTCTTTCCACACTCAACTATTCCCCAAACAGTGAAAATATGAGAAATCCATTTTATATGTGGCGAACTTTTTGCTATATTTAGTAATAAAGGAAATTCAGAGAGAAAATAAGCTACAAGAGAAAGTGTCATAGTGCCAGTCACAGCTCAAGTAATGGTAGATCTAATCAAGTGGACCAGAGAGAAAGGAAAGGGTGACGCAGATGATCCTGAAGGTCCCCTTCCAGTGGAAAAAAATTCATGAGTTCTCATATATGCACACATATGCGGACAAAATAATTTTAAAATAGGACTGAATTCCTTATTTGGTGACAAGGCATCATATGACACAAAAGAATCCATCAACCAGCCTGGTCTCCACATGGACAGTTTACACTGAGCAACACCCTTCCATCGTCTCCATCAAGTAGACAATAAGCACCAACATGTACTTCCAGATGTAGAGTTCTCCCAACTCAAATCTGTTCCCACTTCTAGAAAAACAACTGAAAATACATTATCTTCCTAATGATGGATCATGAGCATTTTTTTCATTTTATGAAGTTGGCACATATAAAGGTGTACCACTTACTTGGCATTTAATCATATACCACTTTGAGACATATTGATTCTTACATTGTCTCACGTTACATCAGAAAAGTTCCTTAAGGGCAAAAGCTGTCTATGTCTTCTGCAACTCTGTACCCGCCATATCACAGTATCCAGAAAATATAGGCACCAGAAACAAAATGAAACAAACAAAAAAACACCACCACCAACCCGCCCAACACAGACACACACACACACACACACACACACACACACACACACACAAACTGCTAGATAAATGGCTGACTTTCTATTTAACTTGGGATTCCTGGAAGGGTGCAATTGCATATTATATTCACTTACCTCTCTGTATGGTCTACAATATAATTAGCTACGTCAGAGGAACATAAATAGCTACTACTGAATCTAAGCCTCACATTTTTCATCTACAAAAGCAGAAAGATAAATTAAGTAATTCCTCTTATACTCTGATTTTGAAATAGTCTTTCATTCAAAAATAAAATATTTCTGGAGACGTAATATGTGCCAGATACTGAGGCCCTGAGGATACAGAGATAAAAGTTTAGGCCACTGAGGATACAGAGACAAAAGTTTAGGCCACTACCTAGAGGGGCATGGTCTAGTGATCATAATTTGAATTCCTCCATCTGGCCTCTGCACCCTGCCTGACCTTGGTCACACTCTGCCCAGGTCACCAGATGACAGCATGTCATATGTTTGCAAAGCAATCCATGTAAGCAGTGAGGAGGAGGAGTAGGCTGGGGATGCCTATGGCTATGGATAAGACTGACAGAAAGGGGACAGCTACTGGGGAGGGATGTGAAGACAGACACAGAGAAAAGGGTTACTCCCCACCCATAAAGAGCCATATGCCTATATGGAAACATAGGGAAATAATTCTATCTGCCTGGAACTGTTATTATCTCTATCATCTAAACAAGATGATTGTTTCCCTCACACACTGAAAACCCATTTTATTACACTGAATACTGCAGTCACTTCTGACAGCTTCCAATGGACCACAGAAATAAGACAAAAGAAAAACAAACTAACAAGCAAGAGAGCTTCATTTTAGTCATTCATTTATCTACTTTCTATGCTTTTCTTCTCCTTACCTTACCCATGAACTTAGAGTAACAAAATGCCCAAACCGAGGGATAGGTTAGAAGGGGAGAAACAAGGAGACTGCCTAATCTTGAGACAAATAAACTACATAATTAGCCTCTGAGTAAGGGGGAATTGGTTATAGAAGTCCCCACTTTTAGACACAACAGGTTTTTAGAGATGGATGTCTCAAAAGTGAATTACCCTGAGGTGAAATCCTGATTGTTTTTACAATGTATCTTAACTATGCCTGAGCTGTTACCTTTATCTGTTTAGACATGGATTGAGTCCTCAAATGAGCAAAATCTGCTGTGTAAATCAGCTACTTAATTAAAGAGAAGTTTAGTAGGCTGCAGGGACAGATTTGTTGAAATGGTGAATTAAACACCGTTACAGGAAGAGGCTTCCTTCACTTATTAATTCTATCATTAATCTACAAAATTTAAGTCTGTCAAGAGTAGTTGCTGTTTATGCATTTTTCACTTAAAGATAGTAGTTTAGGGTAAACATTTACTGAGAACCTACCATCTCCAAGGTGCTCAGCTCATGAGCCCGTAGCATATGAGGGGAGAAAAGGCATAGAAAACAGTGTTATCCCCACAGAATTTAAATTCATGGTAAATCTAGTACAGTATATTCTCATATTAGTACTTTTTAAAGTACTGACAATCCTAACTCTGGTCTACTTGCTCACCAACTCTCCTGAAACCTGTTTCTTGCTTTTCAAACCTCTACATGCACAGCAGAAGACCTCACTTCCTTATTAAGAATATTCACCTATTCTACGCTCCTTCCCTCCAGTTAAAGAGTAAGCCTTATCTCTCCTCTCTGATCTACTGTAAATCTTTCTACTTGTGCTCAGAACCTTCTCAGGAAACTTATATTATTATTTCGTTTTCCTTGTATATTCAAACTACCCCTCTCACATAGTCTTCCACTGCCTTTTAAACATGCTCAAGAGTCTTGCCCAATAAACACACACACACACACACACACACACACACACACACCATTCTTATTAGACTCAACCACCGCATTCAGTCATCCTCATTCACAGCTAAATTTCTGGAACTTTTCACAGTCTTCATTTCCTCCCTTCCCACTTGTCCCTCAACCTGCTTCCAAATTCCACTTAATGCTCTTAGTAAGGTCATGGGTGACTCATGGGTAGCTAAATACAAAACACATTTTTCACTTCTCACCATACTTAATCTACCAGCAAGTCTGATACTCCCTTCTTGACTTCTATGATACAACCCTCTCCTGGTTTTCCTCCTATTTCTCCACTCAATTCTCTGTCCTGTAACAGCCCATCCTCTCTACTCAACCATACGCTCTAAGCAGATGACTCATAAACCTACAGCCCACATCTTTCACTACACTCCAGACTGTAACAAACTGCCCCCTGGATAAGGCATATCAAAATTCATTATATCCAAAATTAAGCTCATGCTCTTCTTGTCCCCCATAAACTTATTTCTTTCTCCTCAAAAAATAACATCAACCATCCTGCTACACAAATCCTAAGGAACCTTAGCAATCATCTTGGACACGTTTCTCACTGCAAAATCCAATCCATCACCAAATTCTATTTTATCACCTAAATGTCTTCCCATTCCATTAACTCTTCTGCACCTCCATCATTCTAATCCAAGAAGTCATTGCAGACTGCCCAGGCTACCGAACAGCCTACGAAGCAACATTGGCAGTACCACCACACATGTATACACACTGTGGTTTTTTTTCTTGCGTGTAATATAATGGTTATTTAAATACCTTTTACTGGAATTTCAAATGCTTTAAAGTTAGGCAATGTACAAATCACTTGTTTATATATATATATATATTCCTTCCCTATCTCATTCCCACTAAAATGAACTTTATCAAAACAGGGTTTAAGTTTGAATCATCCTCAACACCCCAGCACAGAGCCTGGCATACAGCATATACTCAATAAGGGTTTATTGAATGAATGAGTCTGAAATTCACAGTTTTGGAGAAATAATTTTTTAAAGTTTATATATATAATACTTTCAGTTTAACTTTTCATGTATGTTCCTGCTTCCAAAAGTTGAAGCAGTTAACAAAGCAAAACTAAAACTTTTTAAAATGTATTATAACTTTGAATCTTCCAGATATTACATTAATACAGTCCAAATTCTAATAAATTTCACATTTGAAAAATCATGTAAAGCCATTAGATACGATTATTCCCATGGAAAAAACAAAATAAAAGACTTTCAGCGAAATGGCAATTCTCTTCAACATTCCATATGTTCGTAGCTATAAAAAGACATTTCCTCAATATAAGTGAAATAGCAACTACCCTATCATATGAATTATATTCCCTTGGAGAGGAAGTTCATTCTAAAACACTATTTCTTTTAAATTCAGAAGCAATATTCTGGGGTTCTTTTCAGTCAACATTTAGAAAATATTTCTCAAGCTTTGTGAGTAAGAAATCTCACAGATGCTTCTTAAAATGCAGATTCCCAGGCCTCTGGAGCACAGATTTATCTCAGTATATATATAATGATGCTCTGAAAAATACTGAGTATACTTCAAGAATCACTTAGGCATGCTGCCATTGGCTAAAGCAACCAGCCCCTATGAAGATCTCAACTAATCTTAAAAGATAATATAAACCATTGATTTTGGGGAGGAGGTGGGGGGAGGGGAACTTTATTTCTGTTTTCTTCTACCTCTTCCATAATTCATTTTCATCACGAAATTATCCTGTGTTATGGTACACAACAAATATTGATTAAATATTTTTTCAATTGAAACTGAGTTGAACCGCATTCATATGTCATATTTACAGCTTGCAGAATTATACTTCATTTGTTTAATGTAATTAAAGGTATTAATACTTCACAATTATCTCACAAAGCACACCACTGCTTCCAGATGTTCTAACAATTGAACAAGTGTGAAAGCCACTGCATTAAAAACTGAAAACCTGGCAGCAAGTGTACTTTGTCATATCAAGTTTATAACATTACATAAATAATGTATTTAACCTAAGATGAACATATGAGGAAAATCAACTTATATCATAACAAAACATTAGTCAGGAAGATTCAATTTAAACAGCTTTTCCTAAATCGTACTATTCTTGTTGGATATAAAGTGAAGACAGCCAACATTCCTTATAGTGTATTTTATGTCTATAATAGAAATAACGTTGTCCTTCCTGAAACAGCATAATGAAGCTAGCCATTTTCTTTTCCAATCCACCCTGTGGCCTCAGCTACCTGCTTTCCTAATTCCTTCTACTATACCTAATCATTCAAACCACTTCCAAAGAATGATTTTCAGACTGGCAAATTCTAGAATTAAGACTGAAGCATATTCCTAATTCTTCTTCCCGTAAGTAAAAGGTTGCATAATGAATACATAACACTTCTACTTTTCTGTTTCATGTCCTACCTACCTTACTGAACTCTGAATTCCTTATTAAAAAGAAGTCATTTATAAAGCAGAAACTAAAAAAAAAAAAAAAAAAAAAAAGAAGTCATGCCATCCCACTTTCCATATATGTGTTACATATGAATAAATGCAATAATGCATGTAACATAAACCCTTATTCTTTGATATGATCACCTGGTCAGAGAATACACTGAAATTTACTATATATGGAAAAAAATGAGTAACACAGCCAAAATTATAAATAAGATTTTAACTGGAATATTTTCTACATACATTAAGAACTATTATCAATACTTTGTACCCATTTATATTTAACAATAGGTTAAAAAAATCAAAATTTTAAGAACACTGCTGCTGTCATTCTCCCGAAGAAAAGTCTTTCGGCCTCAGAGAAATGTATCTCTGCCTCAAGAATAGGTATATAAGATTGAGAGACTTGCTGAAGTCTGTAATCCCCAAACCTAGCACAGTCCTGAAAACATACTCAACATTCACAAACATGTCTGTGGAGTAAAAAATACCCCATTCCATAAAGAGTTCGTATCAGGCAAGAGTTAATTAGCCTATTAGAGTCCTTCAGAAATTGCATTATAATGTATATGTACATAAAAGTAAAAAGAAAATAATAAAACTATTCTTTTTTAATTGGGTCAGACACCAAACTAAACTAACTGAAAAAGAGAAAACACACACAGTGCAGATTATCAGTTCAAGATGGCAAAACCCGAGCTCATAAATGTAATCAGTGCCTACCCAGCACTCCACCCCCAATATCCGCTGAAATAATCAAAGGAATAGATTAAAAGAAAAACCCAGGGGAAAAATCTGTAGCCCACTGAAGATCACAGAAGAGTGCCAACCATATGTGGGCCTGGGGTGCCTCCAAGAAAAAAGCCTGGCAAAGCACCTGGCAGAGCATTCACATTGCAGATCATGTGTGAAGTAAAGTTTTGAGACAAGGGGCAGAAAGAGAAGAGGCTGCTACTGCTAGTTCCACAGCCAACTGCCAGCATTTAAATTGTGAATTTTTTAATTCCAGCACTGAAAACAAACACAGTAGCAGTAAACCTATTTCACAGCAGTATGACTATACCTTGCACCCCTACTCCCTACAAACCAATGATCTAGCAACACAAAATTACTGCAAGTCTAAAATTTTCTCCTTTCATCTAGACCTGAAACATCTGAACACAAACCCACGTAAGTTTAAAAGAGTCCATATCAACTAGCAATACTCTGCACACACAGACACCATCCCATCATTACAAGTACCCATCAACAGACACTTTAAAAGACCCAGGAGCTAAAGGAGTGATTGTTCTATCAACTGAAACAAAATTTTTCACCTGGAGAATTTACTGAGAGAAAACTTTAAAGTACTAGAATTCCCAACTACAGAAATCTCAACTGTAGAAATCCTAAAAAAAACTTAAGAGAATACCACGCACATGAAGAGAGAATCTGAAATCAGGACAGACTGCTTTCAGCCACAAAACAACTGAATAATTTTTCAAAGAAATACAACAGGGGCAATAAATGCAGATTGCACATGACAAAAAACCAGACAAGCGTGAAAATTTCTAACAGAACATAAATAGGAGAAAAGACAAAAGGGGCATTGCAAGAGTTCAGCTTCCAGGAATGACGGAGTAGGCAGTTCGGACCAACTCTTCCACTAAGGAGAAATAAAGAAACTAGACAAAATACGAAAGATCTGTGTGAGGGCAATCAAGGTCATGAGGAATTAAGGGACCAAGATCTAGAAAATGAGAAAATCAAAATAAATAAACCTGGCATTTGGAGCTGTTTTTTTTTAACCTAGAGGTATCTGTGGATTCTAAAGGCCACTACTGCTGAAGAGGCTGAGAAGATGAGCATAGCTCTTGACAGACATAAGCCCTGAGGGGACAAAAATTGGAGCGAGGACCTGCCAAGGAGGAGGATAAACCTCTTAAACTGTGGATTAGGACCTCAAAGGGCTACACACAAGAAATAAAAGTAAACCCAAAATATTTCAGCTCATAAGGTCTGAAGCCCAATTTTAAATCATCTCAATCCCTGAATGGATTAAAGTGACCTGAGATTATTAGTGACTTCATATAACCACATTCCAGAAGAGAAGCAAAGGTAAATCCTTTCTGAGAGAAGATAGTAGCATTCAGATTATGTCTATAATTTTTCATAAACAATCCCGGGCACTCAATCACAAATAAACAAGCACATAAAAACAAAAGACAACCCCAAAACCAGGAGAAATAACAAATATAAAAGCAAACCTTCATGGTAACACATATGACAGGATGGGTTAAGGAATAAAGATACAGTATGGAGAATTTCAGCAGAGACCTAGAAACTATAAAAGAAAACAAAACAGACATTCTAGATCTGAAAAATACAATAAACGAAATTAAGAAATCAAGAAATGGAGTGCTGCCTCTGGTTATAGAATGCACAAAGTCATAAGAGACTGTCACTCTTACCTCAATAACCAAAACAACACAGATAAACTACAAAAACCATAGTTTTCCTGAACCCATCAGAATGACGAGGATTCAAAGAAGCCTTACACCTAAACTCCAATGGGGAAGAAAAAATATTTGAAGAGATAATGGCCAAGAACTTTCCAAAAATGATGAAAGTAATCATTCCACGGATACAAGAAACTCAGCAAGAATGATAAATACAAAGAAAATCACAACGAGGCTCATCACAGTCAGATTTATGAAAATCATAGAGAGTAAATCTTAAAAGTGTCCAAAGGCGGAAAGAGGGAGAGAAGCACATTCCCCACAAGAGAGTAAAAATAAGACTTATGGCTGATTTCTCATCAGAAATGGAGTTCAGTGGACAATGGAATGACGTTCTTAAAGGGCTGAAAGAAAAAAACTGTCACCTAGAATTCTATATCCAGCAGCCCCCACCAAAAATATAAAATTGAAGATGAAATAAAGATGTTTTCGGACAGACAAAAGCTGAGTGAATTCATCTCCAACAGACCTAACTAATACTGAAGGATATTCTCCAGGCAGAAGGAAATGACCCCAAATAGAAGCTCAGAGATGCAGAAAGAAATGAAGAGCAACTGATAAATAAAAGCAACAAGGGTAAATCTAAATCAATAATGGCTTATAAAATAATAATGTCATGTGGCTATCAAATATAAACAGAACTAAAATACATAACAATAATAACAAAAATTAGAAGAAAAGGACAAATAGAATTAAGGTGTTCAAAAGGTCTTGTTTATCCAATAAATGGTAAAAGTAATAAGTCAAAGATACATTTAACACCTTTTTGGCCAGAGACGTATTATGGCCACAGGAGTTAGTGTCTGCAAAAATCCCCCAGTCGATAATGTGTTAAGAACCACTAAATGAATAGTAAAAGAGTATATAACTGGTAAACTAAAAGAGAGGGAAAAACTGCATAACTGAAGATAACCAAAAGGCATCAAGAAAAAAGAGAAAGGGGACCACAGAACAGGCAAAGCAATGAGAAGTAAATAATAAAAATGGAAGATTTAAAGCCGAATATATTAGCCATTACATTAAATGTAAATAGACTAAGCTCTAGAAAAAAAGGCAAAAATTGTCAGTCTAAATAAAGAAGAAAACCTAAGAGTATGCTACATACACAACATAAATATAAGACTATAAAAACGGCTGAAAGTAAAAGGGTGAAAACTCTTATTTTAACACTAAGCAAAACAGCTGATATAGCTATATCAAAATCAGAAAAAGTAGACTTTAATCACCAGAAAGATAGCAATTCTAAATCCGTATGCATCTAATAATATAGCCTCAAAACATATAAAGCAAAAATTGACACACCAAAAAAGGGGGAAATAAAGTGTCATAGAGAAAAGAGACAGAGAAAATATACTTATGTGGAATTCCAGAAAGAGAAAACAGAGTATAGGTAGTAAAGTAATAGAAGAAATTTTCCTACCCTAAAACAGATTCGTGTGTTCAGAACAACAACAAAACTCACTAATAAGAGAAATCATATCATACACACATTTTAAGTTAAATGAATTCAATCATACATGAGAGAAAATGAAATAATTTAAATAGAACCATTCTACCTGCCATTCAGTATAAGCATGCAATATGAGATATGAACTTGTTGTTCTCCTAGTTGAGCTCAGCTCCAGTGTGCCTCTCTTAGTATGTGCATCTCATCACACTTCAGTTCTAGAGTTTTAAAAAAAAATGATTTTGAACAATACAAATGCAAGTCTTCGTTTTTATTTAGTAGTCAACAAAGAAATACCTTGTTCCAAGACTAAGAAGAAAAGTTATCTAAGCCCAACTTACTGAGATGAAATATCAGCCTCCAATGTAGGGTCTTCCTAAGGTATTTAAATGAGAAAATGATAATATGCAGTTTTCACATTACTGGCTGAATTTAAACCTAATGCCTAACCAAAAATACAACTTCACTGTACCATTTTTTAAAAAGGAAAAAAAAAACAATGAATAAACTTCCATCTAAACATATCCTGATGAAATTTCTAAATCTCAAAGTCCACGCACACACAAAATTCTACAAATATACAGATATTTTTTAAAAGATGAGGGTATGAGGGTACCTAGTAGACATTAATATTATGTATAGCACTAAATTTGGAGGGCAGGGGGGGCTCTGTCCAGTGAGTTCTAAAAGAAAAAGGAAACTTATATCAAGGTCAAATTATTATGCATATGCAGAGGCAAATCTTAAAACAATTTTGAACAAAGTGGAACTACATACCAAGTTAGTACCATAATATTACCTGATATTTCTTACCCACGAACATTAATGACTGATAAATAAGGCTGACTCTGAAACTGCAAAATCTCTACTTAAATACACCTACTCTGAAGAAGGAAGTGCATACTTCCACAGAATTTTTTTAAAATAAGGATTTCTTCATAAAGTAGCCAAAATTAATTCCTCAGTACTTCCCAATACACATCATCCTGAAGCTTATTTCTGCAGCTCTGAATAAAATCCAGAGACATCAATGTTTCGTAAAAGATACCCACAAAGCCTAACAGGAAATAAATGAAGTTTTAGGAAGCAAATATGTAATGATAAGGTTAACTTTCAGGCATTAAGAACTGGAACAAGCACTACCTCCAGCTTCCCTTCTAGCATCACAATCTTTAAAAGATTACCTGGCCTATGATTTCATCATCTAATAATCACCCTCCGTTTCATAACAAAAGATAAACTTCAGAATAACAAAAGTGAGCCTTTTCAAGAAATGGTTTACTGATCAAGAACATTTTTGTTGCCTTTGCCTTTACTCTGCCTCAACTCATACTGCTCTTCATTTTACTCTCCAGAAAATCCTGCCCATCTAAAAAGCCTACTCACGCCTTCAAAACCAGCTCAAGTCCACCTCCTCGAAGAAACTTGTTAACCAAATACTCCAAACTAAACAAATCCTTATCCTTCCCCACATAAGCTTACTCATTTAACAATCTAATTATACACAGCCATCAGATAATATAAACCAAATTATATAAGTTTTATCTAATTTTCATGTATTTTTAGCCTCTCCATCCAGTTTATAGAAATAATAAAAACAACAACAGTTTACATTTAATGAGTGATTAAGATAAACCAGGCTCTGTTCTAAGCACAGACACATATTAACTCATTGTTTACCTCTGTTCAGAGTGATAAATTATTATATATGTTATTTATAGTAAAGAATTGGAAGCACTTCCTGGTGGTCCAATGGATAATACTCCACGCTCCCTATGCAGGGGACCCGGGTTTGAACCCTGGTCCAGGAACTACATCCCACATGCCTCAACTAAGAGTTCACATGCCGCAACTAAAGGATCCTGCATGCCGCAACGAAGACCTGGCACAGCCAAATAAATAAATAAATGTTTTTAAATAAATATCTTACAATTCTTTAAAAAAAAATTGTTCAGAATTGCCTTTTAAGCTTCCCCTCTCCCTGCCTAGCACTCTAATCCAGGGCCACAACATGCATGTAGAAGGGAAAAGAACAAACATTACGTTAGCACTATCCCATTTATTCACACAGATGTTTCTGAATAAGATATCCAGGGGCAAAATGAACTTTTAACATTTTACATAGCTCTAATTCTAGGTACTTATCTTGTTCTGCAGACAGAGTAATATTTCCTTCCTTTGGACACCCAATGATGGGTGTATATTCAAGTCTTTGCCCTAGGTTTTCATCTTCCTTCCTCAGTGAAATGATCTAGTCTCATGGCTTGAACTATCACCTCTATCAGATAATTCCTGAACCTATATTTCAAGCCAGAGGTCTAGAGAGACCTCTCATCTGAGCCCCAATTCTGTAATACCTTTACAGAGATGATCTGCTGACATCTCAGGCTCAGGGTATTCAAAAATGGAAATAATATCCTGTCCCTTAAACTTGTCTTTCCTGCTACATCCTTAATCCATTTTCCACTTTAAACCACCTCAGTATCTTGAGTCAAACTGGCATGCAAGTATTTGATTAACTGAACTTACTCAAAACTAATATTGCTCTGTCTTAAAAGAGGTAGTAGCATCTGTTTCAATTCCTATTTTTCACTCAAATCAATGAGCTTTTTTCCCTTCAAAATAGAACAGTTTGAAAGTTTATGAATCCATATCAAGCAAACATGAACAGTGGTTAGCAGAAGTCAGGTAAGCAGACTGACTCGACTACTCTGCACTTCTCATTCCGTGAAAAACCACAAGTAGCCATGGGAGTTTTGACAGTTGTAAGTTTTGAATTGTTCCTATTCTTAATTATATTGTTTAATTTACATTTATAAATGAACCATTAATTCAAGACAGTATAAAGGAATATGAACAAAAGACAAATAGACAATTCTCAAAAATAATATAAACCATTAATAAAAATCTGAAAGACGCTCAATTCCATTAATCATTTTAAAATATAAAATTTAAAGAGATATATATTTTCATCTATCAGATTGGCAGAGACTATGAGGTCTGAAAATAACTAGTATGTTGGCAAGGCTGTGGGGAAACAGCACTCTCTCATTTGCTGTTGATAGAGAAAAATCAGCTTTTTGGAGAACAACTTGGAAATAACTAGCAAAAAATTTAACACACATGCTCTTTTACCCTACAATTCCACATTTACAAACTTATTCTATACTATATTTGAACATATGCACAAAGACATTTTGTAAAAGTGGGTTCACTGCATATGTTTGCAATAAAAAATTTGGGAGCATCAAAGGAACTGGTTAAATAAATTATGATACATCTATAAAATACCATGTGGCTTTCAAAACAACTGTGATAAATTTGTATGTACTCACATGGGAAGATGTCCTAAAACACACTGGAAAACAGTATGCACAGCACTACCTCACTTGTTAGTTTTGTTATACATGTATATATTATATATTTTAAATATTTAATTGTATATATAAAACAGAAAGTCCATAGCTATTAAAAGTGATTATCACTAGGGAGAGGGTTGGAATGTATGATCTCGTTTTTTATTTTACATACTGTTTGAAAATTTTAAAATATTTTTTATTTTCTTAAAATCAAACCAACAATTAATTTTACCCCCAAATTTAAAGGTGACATACATATTTTAGCCATCAGGGTTAAAAATGCTGCTAATAAGCTCTATTTACAATAGCCCAGAGATGGAAACAACCTAAGTGTCCATCATCGGATGAAAGGATAAAGAAGATGTGGCACATATATACAATGGAATATTACTCAGCCATAAAAAGAAACAAAATTGAGCTATTTGTAATGAGGTGGATGGACCTAGAGTCTGTCATACAGAGTGAAGTAAGTCAGAAAGAGAAAGACAAATACCGTATGCTAACACATATATATGGAATTTAAGAAAAAAAATGTCATGAAGAACCTAGGGGTAAGACAGGAATAAAGACACAGACCTACTAGAGAATGGACTTGAGGATATGGGGAGGGGGAAGGGTAAGCTGTGACAAAGCGAGAGAGTGGCATGGACATATATACACTACCAAACGTAAAATAGATAGCTAGTGGGAAGCAGCCGCATAGCACAGGGAGATTAGCTCGGTGCTTTGTGACCACCTAGACGGGTGGGATAGGGAGGGTGGGAGGGAGGGAGACGCAAGAGGGAAGAGATATGGGAACATATGTATATGTATAACTGATTCACTTTGTTATACAGCAGAAACTAACACACCACTGTAAAGCAATTATACTCCAATAAAGATGTTAAAAAAAATGCTGCTAATAGAGAAATTCTATGGCTTTGAGGGGTAGGGACTAGCAGAGAAGGAACCCTGCCCTGGCACCTCACCTCTTTTCCTATTCATATTTCCTTTTCTCCCACCTCAAGTGTCAGCCTGGACTCACACTAATTTGAGGTGAGATGGGACTCCAGAGATTTCTGAGGGAAGATATTTCTTCCCAGATAGCAAATGTATCTATAGGAGGAGGGGCAAAAGAAATGGCCAGGGGCAGGAAATACCCATTGGCAGTGATGGAGAGGAAAAGAAACTTTCCTCAACCTGGCTGAGACAACCATTTCTGTTTAAGGAAGATCTCTGTGTTCTTATGTTTACTTTAAATCTTATTCCTTACAAAGGTGACTAATTGCTGTTGTTAGGGGGCATTTCAAGACAGTCTTTCTACCACTTCTGATCAACTATCAACTTAGAAATAAGACAATACAGTTTGTTAGAACTACATATGAATTAAAGATAAATAGGCTCTAAATAAAGACTTTTGGGACTCTGAGAAACTTATTTACTTCAATGTACAGACTTTGAAAATTATTTCTCTTATTCCCTAGTCTTTAGTTATGTTCTGGAGGTGAGGGTGCATGATGGTTGAGTTCTATGTAGGTGGGGTGCTATTAATAAAGGGGTTATCGCCATAGGAAGTATACATACAATCTCCTGGACACACAACACTGTGTAAATTTAAAACTACTAATAACCCAACTTCAAACCAAAAGCTTTCAACTATTAACCAAAAAGATCCTCAAATTTTAGTTTTTACATTAAAAGTCATGCTATGAATAAAAATTATAAATAAAACTTATAATTTGTTATTCTATTCCCTGAATTTGTATATGATAATGCTATCATCTTAACTAGACCTTACACATAAAGATATTTCCTGGTAAATTTTTTTTTTACTCATTTACTTTGCACCTGAAAAACAAATGTTCTGTATTCAGTTTCCATGTCGTATCACTTTAAAAATTCACTCTGCTCAGGACTCCTCAGTAAGTTTTACTGGCTATTACTGACCAGTAATAAATCCTGAAAACCTGTACGATCAATCTCCGGATTTCCTGAAGACATGGAAGTAGCTGCACCCCCAGATGGCTCCATTATTAGCATTCTCATATATTCAAACATTCCAGTAATCATTTCACACAGAGGAAATGAAAAATAACTCCCTCTGAGAGTTCTAGTCTACTGACCTGTTAAAACTAAGTTGGGACTACTCTTAAAGACATAGAACCAAAATTATGAGAAAAGTAGTACTATTACTTGATTAATAGTAACACAATGATTCCAGAATTTGTTTCTCTACCTACAGCAGTAATTACACTTTCTCTCTCCAAATTAAGTTATTATCTCTGCTATTAGACCAAGGATAGAAAACATGTCCAATTCATCTTAGTATCTCCACAGTGCATGGCTTTGTGCATAATTATACCTCAAAGATAACATATTTGCAACTAGTCAAAATTACCTAAATTTCTAGTTTTGGCTATACAAGAACTATCCGACTGACTACAAAATTAAATGTAAACATTCTTGCCATAAAACAAACTTAAAGGAGGTTATTTCTTAATGCCATCCGCAGCAACATGGATGGACCTAGAGATTATCATATTAAGTGAAGTAAATCAGAAAGACAAAAACAAATAACATAGTATCACTTATATGTGGAATCTAAAATATGACACAAATGAACCTATTTACAAAACAGAAACAGACTCACAGACATAGAAAACAAACTGTGGTTACTAAAGGGGAAAGGAGATGGGAAGGGATAAATTAGGAGTTTGGGATTAGCTGATACAAACTACTATACATAAAATAGATAAACAACAAGGTCCTACTATATAGCACAGGGTATCCTATAATAAACCATAACAGAAAAGAACATGACAAAGAATATATATGTATAACTAAACCACTTTGCTGTACACCAAAAATTAACACAATCTTGTAAATCAACTATACTTCAAAAACAAATTTTTAACAGGAGGTTATTTCTCATGGTTCTTTTTAATAGGAAAAGCAAAGACACAATCTGAAATTCAGACTGCCCAACTGCTAACTCCTTAATAAGAAGAACTCAAGTACTGATTTTAGTAAAATAGGACATATAAAACCACTCACTACCTCTCTCTCTCCTTTCTTTACATAAGGAAGTCGAAGGCAGAATCAAAATTATCAGCTAGATCAGTAACCTTGCCAGTTGACTTTACATCCGTTATAAGCCTAAGAGTAAGTATATTTCAAGTAGTACTGCAACTTAAAATATCTCACAATTGCTTAACACTGAAGCTTTATTTCTTGAAATCAGCCCTAAAGCTATTTTTACACATATAAAATAAAATCATACACGATCATTTACGGGCAATTTAAAAGATTTTCCCAATCATATCTGACTTCACACTAGAAAAAAAAAAGATGCATAGTAACTTGGGCTTTAGAGAATGACAAAAGGTAATTCTTGAATCAAAGAACAGAAACGAGATCAGTGTTCAAACACAAAACTTAACAGAAGTCATTTAGCTGAGATGAATCTACCACTCAATTTTATAGACTTCAGAGTTATAGAAACTTGGAGATAGAAGGGACCTTTGAGATTACCTATTAATTATTAATTAATTCCTTCAGTTAACAGATGAAACAGAGAAGCTATGGGACCTGCATTTTAAAATAATGGCCTTAAGGTCACAATTAAAGATGAAAATATCTTGAAGAAATTGTAAAAGTACTGGTCAATGAATGGTATTACTCAATGGTATCATTACTCTTCTAAAATAAATGGAACCCTGACTTCCACATACACACACAAATTATCTTTTCACCAATAATCCTATACAAGGGAATCCAAAATACAGAAGGAAAAACTACATGTGGGAAGATGTTCATTACAGCATTCTTTATTAGAGCAAAATACTGAAAACAACATCAACATCTATAAAAGGAGAATAATTGTTAGCAGCAGTATGCAGTATAATAAAGAGCATAGGCTTTCGACCTGTAAAGGACTGGATTTGAATGCCGACTTTTCCACATGAGAGCTGTGAGGCCTATGACAAGTCACTTAATATTTGACACTCAGTTACCTCAACTGTGGAAT
The DNA here is from genome assembly GCF_025265405.1 of Mesoplodon densirostris. NCBI lineage: Eukaryota > Metazoa > Chordata > Mammalia > Artiodactyla > Ziphiidae > Mesoplodon > Mesoplodon densirostris. The sequence continues at coordinate 121,173,532 of NC_082664.1, forward strand.
GGGGAGATATTACCATCTTCCTCACAAGGATGTATAAAGGATTAAATGCATGTAATAGAGAGTGGTACAGTGCCTACAGCTCAGTGAGTATTCAATAAATACTTTTATTGGCCACTATTAATATTATATTCATTCACTGGAATAGTATACAGACATTTTAAATAATGATTATAGGAAAATCTGTATTCAGTGGTATGGAAAGATCTCCAACGCATTATTAAGTGAAAAACAAGTTGAAAAACAATAAGTAGTATGATCCTGCTTATGTGTAAAAAATAAAACTATACACACATATGTAAATACAGAAGGAAAAGTATTAACAGTGGTTATTTACAGGTTAAAAAAGGAATTTGTTGGTGGAAGTTTTATTTTATGTACTTTCTTTTTACTTCAAACAAACATGTATTTAAGTATTTTTTTAAAAAAAACTTACTTTAACTGACGATTTAAAGATAGTGCGGCAACAAAGAAAAACGGAATAATGCACATATAAGGTTGTACATACACCATGATTACAACATAAAAATGATGTGCCATATAGACAGTGACTAGAAAGAAATATACCAAAATTATACCAGTGGGTCTAAATGAAGTTTTTTGTCTGTTTTCAAAATTTTTTGTCAAAAAACGCCTTTGATTCTAAACAAATCCAAAACTGGGGTTATATTTTAATATCATCTTTCACTGGCTTGTGTCCCATGAAAAAGTCAATTTTTAAAAATCATAAACACTTTTCCTCACCTCATTAGCTCTCTGGGTCAATAATATCCTACCTATAGTCATTTCCACTGACTGCTCTCTTATTGTTGATGCAGTTTTACCTAGAAGCCAAAATGCCTACCAATGGCATGGTACATACCTCCCAACCACACAAAAGTCAGTAATAAAATGAAGGGTTTGGCAAGAAAGACTATGAAATAGATAAACAGAACTTCCACATAATGAGATTAATGTTACCCCTATATTTTATATTAGCATAGAGAAAACTCTATGCTAATATATGCTAAACCAACAATGATCAATTGCTGGAAAAAAAATTACACTTTCAAAAAATTTAATAGAATTATACTATATTTTTAAGTTCACAAAAGAACATTAAAACCATTCTATACAGACACTGTACTTTACAGTTTATAAGCAATTTTACATTTCATTCTTCTGACAATTCAGTTAGGTAAACAAGGTATTATTCTTGCCTGCCTATAGCCCCCAACAGATATATGGAAATGTGTAGAACCATGAGTCACATCCAAATCCTCTGCCTCCATATCCTAAGTCTTTTTTCACCATTCTACATATTAACTTTCATATGGTTTACCAAAAGCGGTCACATTTCTTATCTCCTTTGAACATTCATCCTGGAAATCTATGAACTCCTTTATACTTCATCCTGTTAGGCGGGCAAAGCAGGGCATCGGTCTCTGCTTACAGATCAATTAGTATGATCACTGATCTTTCCAAAGATGACAAAACTAATAAATATTAAAATTGCAGCATATCCAGAAGAAGATGACCGAACTCACAAAAGGTCAAAAACTAAGTAAGATGAAGAGTGGCTGAAGGAATTAGGATGGTTAATTTAGAAAGAAGGAGAGAGCAACACACACACACACACATTTTGTCATCAGACATGTGAAGGACCATCATATAAAGGAATCAGATTTGTGCTGTAAGGCCCGGGAGTTAAAAGAAATTCAATATTCATTCAATAAACAATTAATGGGGATCTACTCTGTGCTGGATGCTTTTCTACACCACGTAAGAAAAGTCCGAATCCTCAAGAGGGTCAGACTAGTAGAGGAGACAAGAAATAAGTAACACAAGATGAAAAGGACTCAGAAAGCTATGGGCACACAGAGAATGATGACTCTAACTCTCTTTGCGGGAGGGGGCTAGTAGAAAAAAATGCACTGAACAGATGAGTAGGTGGGAAGTGGCATGAACAGGAAGAAAGGGACTTCTCTGGTGGCTCAGTGGTTAAGAATCCGTCTGCCAATGCAGGGAACACGGGTTCAAACCCTGGTCCAGGAAGATCCCACATGACACAGAGAAACTAAGCCCGGGCATCACAACTACTGAGCCCATGTGCCACAACTACTGAAGCCTGCATGCCTAGAGCCTGTGCTCCACAACAAGAGAAGCCACCGCAATGAGAAGCCCATGCACCACAACAAAGATGAGCCCCCACTGGCCACAACTAGAGAAAGCCCAAGCGCAGCAACAAAGACCCAGTGCAGCCAAAAATAAATAAATAAATAAATTTATTTAAAGAAAAAAAAACCAGGAAGAAAGAACAGCATGTGCAAAGGCCTGGAGACCTGAAGCTCTGCAGTTAATCTGGAGTGGTGGAGCACCAGGTACACATTAGAAGTGCCAAGAGATGAGGCTTTAAGCTGGGAGTGTGGGAGGCCTGTAATAAGGAACACAAAAGGCCTCACAATCTTCATGCCAAGAAGTTCAGACTCTAACACTCAAGCTACAGAACACTAACTAAGAGTTTATAAGTAGCAGAGTGGCATGCTCAGAAAAATATATAAGAAAGTTCATTCTAGCAGGAGGACAGACTTCTAGAGGCTAACAGCGGAGATAAAGAGATTAATTTACAGAGCTACTATTGTTACTCTAGGTGGAGTGATGATGATTCGAGAAATATCTAGGAGGTAAAAAAAAAAAAAAATCAAGAACTACTGGCTATGGGAAAGAGGGAAGGAGGAGAGTCCAAGATGACTTCTAGATCTCAACTTGGTTGAGTGATGAACAGTGATGTCCAAGGTGGGTAACAAAGGAAGACAAGTCCACGCAATCATTCAAACAATGTGAGAGTCCTGGACCAGAAATTGGTTTGTTATTGTCTGGAGAGAGGGGATGAGGGAAGAGGTACAAAGATGAGTTTACCTTTGGTCTTGTGTAATGCAAGGTACCTCTTCAGTGAAGCTACAGAGTGACACGTGAAGCAGAGTGGACTAGGAGAGTCATTAGCTTACAGTAGCAACTGAACACAAGTAAAGTATACAGAATGAGATCAACCTTAGATACCAATATTTGATGAGAATATGAAAGAAAAACCTGAAAACAAATGAAGAATTGATCAGAGGAGTATGAGATGAATCGGGAGATAGGGTGACGCCAAAAAAAGGCAGGAGAAGATAAAAAAAAACTCAAGAAGGTGGGGAGGGTGAAAATTAAAGTTAAATGTACTACATAAAGCAAAGTTTACTATAAGAAGTTATTCAAAACAGGAATAGACTACCTTGTGAGGTAATGAATCACATCATCAAGTTAATGATTCAGGCAGATAGAGTCACCTATGCAGGATGTTGACAAGAGGATTCTTACCTTAAATGAGAAGTATAGCTACATGACCTCTATAGTACACCTCTGAAGTCTAGGTCAAGGCTAGCCTCAGCATCATTAGGACATCAAATGTTCTTTTGCAATCTGATCAGAGAATTGGATATTTGATTATTCTAAGAAAAGTTTTAAAAAACAATTTCTACATATTTCATGTAACTCAGAAGCAACCAATACTGGATTAAAACTTTTCACTATTTCTGCTCTTGGGATACAAAAAATTGATGCTGAAATGGTAGAAATAGCTGATCTAGTCTACTTCAAATTCAAACTGATTTCAAATAAGCTCTCACATTGTCTTCCTAACGTTCTCCATTCTGGCATCCCAATCCCACCTGAGCACCATTTCTTAACCTGTTCCCTCTGATTAGAGAAGACCTGCAATGCACGGGTGGCTTTGTCATGTCATCTTTCCCCAGGTCCCTGCATATCTTTTCAGTAATCTGCCCCTCCTTGCTTCCTACCAGACTATGTGCCTAATCATTTCCAACCCTCTGCCACTGCTGACCATTTTCTATCACCAGTCCTTCTCTCTCTCCTCCACCTCATGTCTACCCAATGTTGGAAAAACACTCCATTTATCCTATTGTCCCACATCCTATTGTTCTCCTTTTACTACCAAATATCTCCATACCCTACCACCTATTCACTGTAATCCCCTACAGAAAGGTATCTCAGCTACCCCTCTACAGAAATTAAAAAATTAAACCACTTACGAATGACATCTGATTTATTGAAACAGCTTGTTCCACTGCTACTTACTCCCTTCTCAATCCCCTTGATGTCTCTGCAGCTTGCGAAAGAACTGACCAACCCTTCCTTGCTGCAGTTATTCCTTTCCCTTTTGCAGTGAGGCAGAATGGTTTGTGGAAAGCACCCTGCACAGGATCAGAAGATCCGTGCTCTAGACCCAACCATACCACTAATTAGCTGTGACTCTCCTCACCTCCACTCCTACTCAGATCTCACTTCTGAGACACCCTGACACCCAGTCTAGGTTAGGTCCCTGCAGTATATGCTTTCTCAAAACCTACTCTTCTCCTCAGTAGTGCTTATCACAACAACTTAATTACTATATAATTAGTGGCTAAATGGCTATCTTTCCTACCCACAGGCCAGACGGCAAACTACATGAAGGCAAAGTGCACATTTCAGCCATGCTTTACACCTCTCATCAGCACAAAATAAAAGCCCATCAATTGAATTAATGTTGAGACAGATGTTATGACTTCCTAAGAGACTTATTATTTTTATTAATCTAAAATTACTAGCACTTTACTTACAAAATTATTGACAAAATTTTAAGCAGTAACACACACATAATAGGATGAACTACATATAAAATTTTACATGTAAAATTAAATAAGAGTCTTCCAAGATAGTTACATTTTTCTTGCCTATCCACAACAATAGAAAGGGTTGGATCAGTTACCTACATTTCAGGACCAACATGTGTACTCCAGGCTGAACGTGCAAGTGTGATACTAAAACACTATTGTTTATGTGGCTGGGTTTTTTTTTACAACTTTATTGGAGTATAATTGCTTCACGATGGTGTATTAGTTTCTGCTTTATAACAAAGTGAATCAGTTATACATATACATCTGTTCCCATATCCCTTCCCTCTTGCGTCTCCCTCCCTCCCACCCTCCCTATCCCACCCTCCAGGCGGTCACAAAGCACCGAGCTGTATGTGGCTGTTTCGGTAATACCCATTGGTACTTCAGGGTTAAAGCATTTAACACTGGCAAAAGCCGTGTGCTACATATACTCTGTAAGAATATCAAAAGAAAGCTTTTATCAGCCAAATTACATTGCAGTGTGATTTTAAATATAAACCAGGGAAAAACAAGTAATGGTTTAGTGAATAGAAGCTGCCACTGTGCCTGACAAGATGACTTTCAAATACAGAAATTTCAGATCTCATACAAGTAGGTGAAAGTTGTCAAGTTTTACGATACACCACCTTGGTCAAACAATTTAAACAGATTACATGCTAATTTGTCCTTCATCTGCTGAGTGTGTCCCGCTCCGCAATTACACTGTAAGGTCCTTACGGGCAGGTTTGGCGTTCTGTTAATTGGTCCCCTTAAGTAAACAGGAATGCAGGTGACTTCAATAATCTATGATATAGAAAAACTGAAAATGGCTTTTGCAGCTAAATATACTTAAATATTGCCACTTGAAAACAACGTACAAGTACTTAAAATCCGATGCTTTGACAATTCCCTAGGTTAAGAGCAGTTAACAGGCTGTAAACATAGTTGTAATTCCCAGGAAAGAACAAGCATTTTCATAACGGAAACATTAACAGAATCACTTGGAGCTGTTCTCCAAGGCGCCCTCATCGTTAAGTCAACACCACTGGTTATGAGGGGACAACCGTGTCCCTCGGACACCCTCTCTCTTCCACGGCCTCGGGGCTACAAATCCCGCACGAGGAGTCCCTCGAGATCAACCAGCGCTTCCCTGCGACTTCAGCTGGGAAATCCCTGGCCAGGGAATGCGGAGTTCAAGCCCCCCTCCCGCTTCCTTTCCTGAAAATTAATGAATTGGCCGTACGATTGTTTATTTAATGAGGTGTGTAGTGGCCTCTACTGGTGCTAGTGTGAGCACAAGAATGTCCCACTCTTACAAGTGGGATGAGCCTGGGGGAGGGGAGGGAGGCGAGGGGTGAACCTGCCTCCGGGTACAAAGCGCAGAACTATAGCCCGGAGCCCCCGATGCGCCCCCATGGCCGCCCCTCCCCCAGCAGCGCCCTCGCCTGCCCACTTCACTCTCTACCCTGCACGACCCCCTTTCTCCTCGGCAACCCGAGACGAGGCAGAGAAGTTCCTACACGTTTCCTCCTGGATCCTAAACAAAACCACCGCAGCGGCCGCCGCCGGTGCCGGTGCCGCGCCCCCACCCCCACCCCGCGCCTCCCGGGCCCGCACCCCGCGGCCGCCGCTTACCTGGGGACTGCGGCGGAGAGCCGCTCCTGGCGGCCGCGGCGCCCGACGCCCGGCGCTCGAGCAGCAGCAGGCAGCAGAGCCAGAAGGAGGAGGTGCTGAGGAGTCGCCCGGCTCTCCGCTCCGCCGCCATCTCTTCCCCGCGAGCGGCGGCGGCGGCAGCGCGGCGGAGCCCTCGCCTCCTTCCCTCCCGCGCGCCTCAGCCGGTCCCTCGCTGCAGGCTAGGCTCCCGCGGCCGCCGCCGCCGCCGCCGCCGCTGCTCCAGCCCGGCCCGGCCCGGCCCGCGCGGCCCCTCTCGCGGGAGGGGAGACTCAGGGGCGCCTCCCTCCTGCAGTGGGGAGGAGAGGGGAGGAGAGCGGAGAGCGGGGAGTCACTACATTCCGGGGCGGGGAGGTGGGTCTGTCTCCAGGTTCCAGGCGCCGCCACCCACCGCCGACTCCGGCTCCACACAGCAGCGCAAGGGGGGCGGAGACCACGGGCGGCAGGGGTGGGGGGCGGGGACCCGGGGCGCGCACCCCCGCGCACGCGCAGGCGCGCGCCTCCCTCGCCCACACCCCCTCGGCTCCGCGCGCGGCCCGCCCCCGCTCCAATCCCGGCTGCCGCCTCGCGGGCCGCGGCGGCGGGCATGCTCCCCTCCCCCTTGTCCCCGGAGCCGGGGACAGGCGCGGGGAGCGCGCGTCGAGCGCTGCTGCTGGCGTCAGGGAAACCCCGGAGAAGCGGATCCTCCTCCTCCTCCTCCTTCTCCTCCTCCTCCGCCTGGCCTCCTCGCACCGGGGAGAAATTCCCCTCGCCTCACCTCTCCAGACGCCTCTGGCTACGGAGACCTGAGGGCGAGAGTCGCTCCGAGCCCGGGCTTGTCCGGGAGGCCGGAGCGGGCGCGCACCTCTTTCAGCCTGGGCCCAGGGCCCCTATATAGGGCCTCAGAGGAAGCCGAATGGCCTCCGGGAGGAAACCTGGGTGCGCAGAGGGTCGGCGTGGGGACTTAACGTGCCAGCAAAAAACAATAGCGATCCCTCCCGGCTCTTGCTGGGACCTGGCGCGGCTCCCGTGGGAGGGGGCCCGCCGCCCCGCCTCTGACCTCCCGCTTCCCGGCCGGGCCGCCCTCGCCGCGAGCTTACCCAGAACAGTGCCGGGTCCGCCCGGACCGCTGGACCCGCGCCCCCACCCGCGGCTCTCCGCCCGGGTCCAGGGAAGCAGGGCGCAGACAAAGGTGCCCGGTGTCCACTCCACCAGCCAGTGCGGGGACCTAAGCCGAGCCCCATGACTCCCCAGGGCTGATCCTCGGGCTGTAACTGAGACCTTTTACCTCTACTTTTGCGGGCCACCTCGCATTTTCGTACCTGGAAATCACGTCTCTTCGCTGGTAAAGCGGGAGCAGGAGGGATGTGATTTTAAACCACTTGGTAATCGTGAGGCAGCACCCAGGCTGCCCAAAGTTAGGAGAAAGCAGTTTGGAGTTATACTGCTGATGAGAATACTGAAAATCTTATAAGTTACACCCATGGAAAATATTTTGGGAAAATATTGTTGTGTTAGTTATGCACTTGGAGAGTCATGTTCGATTGTTAATATGAGTTGGATTTTTATTCACTGTATCGTATACCCAGTAACCAAAATGTGTTGCTTTCCGCAAGTAGATGGCTAGTTCTCTGACTTCCACAGCCCTCTGTGCCTTCTCGTAATTAGTTTCTTCAGATATTTTCTTTTATTCTCAAGTGGCAGAAAGCAGTGTGAGGTTTGCGGTAACATTGGGAGGGATAAGCTCAGAGTCCTCATAAAACCTCTCAAACCATCAAAACGGTGGAATCAGGAACCCTTTGAAACAATTGACGCTTAAAAGAGCAGACACGGGCTTATTGTTTTCCACTAGGGAAACAATTTAAATATCTTTTTGTTTTGGTTAGACTTGTTAACCAGCAAAAATATTTCCTAAATACCCCTGCTTGACCAGTTACATTAGAAATAGATTACCTCCCAATTACTTCACAAGTATTTGCTTAATTAACCTTTAATAATCACATCATTATTCAGTTTTCTGAGGTAATTAATGAGAAAGCTCTTTGGAAACTGTAAATTGCCTGGCAAATGTTAATATTCAGTCATCTTTTCTAAGTCTGGAAAATTTTCATTGTATCAAGTATAAAATGCATAATGTGACTTTGAAAAGGAAACTTGCATTTATAAATGAGTTGTGGCTAATAAAGTAATCAGGTTGTTTTTCATGTATGACCTTTGTGAACTCTCTAGTTAATTTATCAGTCCACTGTGTGTATCAGGATTAAATCAGAAGTTTAAAGCACCTTCTGTAAAATAGGGTGACCGAATCGTATATTGCTGGCTTGTGCTTAAATCACAGTTTTAACAAAACCCACTCTAATAAACCACTAATAAATGAAGCCCCAGATTAAAAATTACAGATTTTATAACAGTTCAAGAGTAAGATTGTAAAGTAACCCAGACACACACTTGAATCCTTCACCTTGTTTCAATGTAACCGACATTGTAGACATTCCCTTTAAAAATCATCATTTGGAGTAATTAACCTCTCCTTTCTTTAGTAAGGCATCTCTGAGAAAACAGTTTCTTAGGCATCTTGTTTATCATTTTCATTCTCCAAACAAGATTTCCAACTAATACATCAATCCACATTTATACGGCTAGCCAACGTATTTTTATGTAGTCCAAACTATTAATCTACAAAGTGATATTAAACCATTCATGAAATTAACACTTTTTTTCATCTGAGTAAAGTTAGAACGTGAGACCCATGTTCAAGGAATAGTGCACAAAGAAACTTTTACAGCAAAGAAAACAGACTGGCCATTGTGTTAGTGTAAGTTATCAAAGTGCAGGCCAAAAATAACTAGAGCAAATATTCTTGTGAAATTTATTCTAAGTACTATAATATAAAAATTAATAAAGCCTATGAATCTAAAACTTGGTAAGAATCTTATTCTCTATAGTGAAAGGATTATTTTTCAACTTTAGAGAGGCAATATAGTTCAGTGTTTAATTGCTGGCAGTAATTAGATTCTGCAGCTGATTCCCTGGCTGAATCCCAGTATCCAAGGTAGAGAAGAAAGCTAGCTCCTTGACAAGTAGATCCCAGTACAGAACACTCCCAAGTCACAGCAGTTTTAAACTAGGAATTACCCAGGTCTTAAGAACATGATTTTCTTCTGCATAGATGTTGACATTTTTACATTTGCTCTTTACATTCCACTAGGTAAGAATTTTTATTTCTCCCTTTCTCTTCCAAAAGCCACCTGTTCTAGGGAGCCATCTCTAATTAAGCCCAGTTAAGAAGGATATGTGCTCCTTAAGGACAAAGCCTTCACAGTATTAATTTTGCTTGGTACACGTTGCTTTAGTTAATCACACATCTTTAGTTCAATCTATTGACTCAACAAATATTACTGAGGACCTCTTATTTGCCAGATATGCTGGGTACTGGGATAACAAGATTATTGGTTCTTTCGTTTAATATTTATAATGCACTTCGTATGTCTCAGGTCCTGCCCTCTCTTAGGGGAATGCAATGGTGAGCCATATAGACAAGGTTCCAGGCCTAGCAGGAAAGATAAACAATTATAACAAAGAAGTGTGAAGAGTGTTATGGTAGGGAAAGATAAGGAGTGTGGGAAAACATAGTAAGAGCATCTAATCTCACTAAATTGTTGGGGGGGGGGCGCTAGGGAGGAAAGAGGAGGAGGGCTGGGGAATTAGAGAAGCAGCATGAGTCTCTAAACTGAGACCAATGTGGAAGAAGAAGGGAAGGACTTGACTACCCCTGCAGTGGGAATTGACATCACATTTGCATTTTAGAAGGATTACTCAGGCTGCTTCAAGGAGTGTAGGGTAAAAGGAGACAAGACCAAGAAAACCAGTTTAGATTTTTGTTAACAGTAGTCTGGGGAGGAAATGTGGGTGGCCTGGAGTAAAACAGAGGGAATTAAGAGAAGCGAACAGATAAGAGAGAGATTTAAGAGATAGAAACCACAGGGGTGTGTGGGAGAGAGGCAACATGGGTGATAGATTTCAGCTTGGGCCACTGAATGAAGGTGGTGACATTCACTGAGAAGGGACCAAGGAAGAGGAGTAGATTGGAGGCACAGTGAGTTTAATTTTGGACAAGTTTAAGGTGTCTATGTGATATTTGAGTAGAAATATCAGTAAACTGTTATTTGTGTCTGTAGTTTAGCAGGGAGAACTGGGCCAGAGAGAGGTGAGTCATCAGTTTATACCATATATTCCCAGATATAAGGTGCCTTTGAATACAAGGTGAGCCCCCATTTTCCCAAATAAAATCCATCCACCTAATAAAACTTTGTGGTCAAATTGCATGTATAAATTTTTAGAGATATAGATGAAATAATCAAGGATCTACTTATAATGTTCACTGTATTAATTATACTTAAATACTTTAAGTTACATATTATATAAAATGTAATTTTAAAAATAATTTTATTGAAACTCCTCACAGTGATTTATGATCACCAGGGTCACATTTTGAATCTCTGACATAGTTCTTAAGGACAGTCGTCTTCACTTCCACCTAAGTTTTTGACCCTATATATGGTGTTGTCACTGAGAATTTTATTCCAGGCCGCTGTATCTAATCACATTATATCATTCATCCTGTAATTGTATTCACTATCATATCATCTTCCATATCATCTTTCAAAGGCCTGTTTACAAGGACATCCAATATTTGCAAATGTGAAGGAATTTCTCTAGAACTAATTTCTAAATCTGTGTTAAATTTCCTTCCTTCCTTTCTTACCCGTTCTGTCAGGTGACTTCTATATGAACATTGAATGAGATCATTGCATGCTAATGTGTATTCCCCCAAAGAGCATTTTGTTATTCAAGGACTTTTTAAGGGTCAGAATATAAGGTGACACCCTCAAGAGATTATTGTGTGCTGGAAGAAGGCAGGTGTTGGTCTTATATTCAGGTATGTATGGTAATGCCAAGAAAGTGGTTGAGATTGTCTCAGGAAAGTTGAGGACAGAAAGGAGGATTGAGGACTAGGACCAAACCCGAGGAACACCAATATGTTTAAAGTATAGAACAGAAAGAGGAACTTGCAAAGAAACAAGCAGACATGTAAAAGAAAACCAGAGGCATATGGTATCACAAAAGCCAAGGAAAGAAAGTGTTTCAGGAATACAGGAGCAGTCAGTTAGTGTCATGTGCTCCTGAGAGGTCAAGTAAGGTAAGACCTGAAAAACACCCGTTGAATTTGGTCATGAACAACCTTAGTAAGTGCAGTTACAGCAGAGAGTGAGGCCACCTGATTGCTACAGCTTGTCACTGAGTATGAACAACTTCTTCAAGGAAGAAGAAGGGGGAAGAAAGAGTTGTGAAATCTAGGATTTTGTTGAGAGGGCTGTGGACTTCAATGCTAATATAAGGAGCAAATATAGCGGGAAGTGTTGAAGATTCAAGAGAGAAAGGGAATAATTGATAGCTGTAGAAAAAGCGTAGTAGATAATTTGGCAGCTGTAATTCAGTAAAGCCCGTGATTATCTGACCTCAGTAGTCTCAGGCAACTGGCAATAGGCAAAAAGGACTTCACAGAACAGAGTTACACCCTGGCCTTGTGGTTTCCAGGCAGCTTTCAGCTGTATTTGAGCATGTTCCCTTCTCGTGACACCTTAATGAAGACTGAAAATAAGAGGCAGTATTCTGACATTTGCTACCCAGTCCTCTAAAATTCTATCCTCAAAGGATACATGGTTGGGTTCCAACAAACAGCAGTCACAAAACAAGGCAGTCCAGCTTTCCAGTAAGAATGACAGAATCTTGCTTTTTGATTGCAAGAAACAAAAACCTAAAACAAAATACTATCCTAAGTGGAAAGAAATTTTAATGGAAGAACCCTGGAATCTTAGAGCAAGGATGCAGCCGGACCTCAGGAATAGAACCAGAGCCTAGAGCACCTTAAAGAAACCAGAAAGTCCTCTTTTGGAAAGTGCCTTGCCTCTGTACATATCTCTGAATCTGCCTCAGCTTCACTCTTGTTACAGAATGGCTTTCTGCGTGTCTTGGTCCACATCACAGAAAACGGCCACTACCATCAACTTCCAAGTTACTCTGTTGCCGTGTGATGCTGACTGTCAGTCCCAATTACAAATTTCCCAGTGAAGGGACTGATTGCCAATCTTGGTTTAGATGCCCACTCCAAATCATTCGGGGAGTAATATGACAGCTCCCATTGTAACCAAATAAATAAAGGAGGAATGTGAAATTCATGGAAAAGAGGTGCCAAACAATTCAATAGGCATTATGGCAGCTGGGTTCTATTTGTCACTATATCTCAATTGCCCAGCCTGGTACCTGGTGTTTAATAAACATTTGTCTAAGGAATAGATATTTGATGTTGATATAAAGATTTTTTTAATTATGGAAGGGAATTTAGATATTGGTCAAGGGATTTGCTTGGATGGGAAGAGCCAGAAAAGAAGGAGGAAAAGATGCGTATAGGCAAATAGGGTTGTAAGAAGATACAAAATTTGTCCTTGAGCGGCTTGATATTCTCCGTGAAGTAGGCAACAAGGCCATCTGCTGCAAGAAGAGAAGGGTTGTGGTAGGGTGTTTGAGGAGAGTGGTAAATGTTTGAAAGAGTCACAGAAGGGTTTAAGAGAAAGAACTATATAGGTATATATGAGCCCAGCTGAAATTATCAGTAGTAATAATATATTTGTGATTTTTCTCCATCAGGCAATGCATGGTAAGAAGAGAGATGGTAGATGGTTGCAATGACCCAGTTTCTAGGAGTAGGTGAAGAAGCAAAAGGACAAGGGACTGAGGCACTCAAGGATTCTGAAAAGTGAATTTATTGAAGTGGTAAATCATGTGGTTTAGTCTACATAGGGAAGGAAATAAATCGAAAATGGGCAGAATGACTAAGATAAAAAGGAGAGTGTCAAGGAATTGGAGCACTCACGAAAACCAAAGAGTAAATGCACTATGTATGAGAAAGGAAGCAGGAGCATAAAAGAGAAGATTATGTATTCAACACTAGAACTTTACTGTTTCAGAAGAGTTAAGGAAACCGAGAAACTTTTAGATAGTAGTCTTCGGTGCATTGCCTTGGGGTGCATTACTCATATGTGTTGGAAATGTTGGGAGTTTCTTTCTTACTGCTCTGGACTCAGCTCCATCCAGTTGCCTGCATTGAGCTTGCATATGATAAACACACACACACACACACCAAGCTGCTTTCCACAAAGGATTTGAAGTGGCCAAAAAAAGAGATTACCAGAAGTGGTGATGTAATTAGATAACAGAAGTAAGCAGTGACTCAAGCAGAGATTACCAGGCTCCTTATTACAAGTTATAACCCCCGGCACATGCACAGACAGCTCTCCAACACTAGGAAGCTAAAGTAGGCAACATTAAAAACCCCAAGAAGCTTATTTATTCCTTTAGCTTATGTTCTATATAAGGGTCACCTGTGTTTTGGTCCCTTTTTCTCAACCCTCCTGGGCCATCCTGAGCTGAGAAACTCCCACACAGAAGACACCCCCAACCTTACCACTAATTGGGAAACAAAAAGAGAGTTGCCTCTTTCCAGGTTTCAATGGGAGGAAGGAATCAATGGGAATGCTATTCTGTATTGGTCTTTTCCTGCCCTGCATGTTGCCATGCAATCTCCTCCTAGGTGTTGAAGGTGGTGGGGAAGGAGAAGGAGGAGAGCAGAGGCAGTGTCGCCAAGAGATGGGTCATCCACAAGGCCAATGAAGTCACCCAGGATGCTAGGCGTGGAGTGGAGAGAAAGAGTGCAAGTCACTCTACACATAAGATATCTGAGAAGTGACTCAGATGTCAGTCATTAGATGACCCAAAAAAAAAAAAAAAAAAAGACAGTGAACTGGATGCCTGGATGCCATGATTCTCAAAATCAAACAGAATTCTTATTTTGCTTGGGATTTTTTGTTTTTGCCCCAAAACATAAGCAAAATGTTGAGAAATGACAGTGGAGGCCCAGGTGAATATTAACACCACCTCCTGGTCACTTGAGATCTGAACAAATGAGGTCCACAGAAGTGGCCTCAGGAGAGACTGTCAGCTTTCAAATAAAGCAGGAGATAGAGGGAGTCCCTGTGCAGAGACTGGGGGAGTGGAGGCATTTGTTTACCATCCAGTGGGACTTCCAGGGGAATAGAGGAAATGGTTAGGATGGAGGGTCAGCAATGAGAGCTTGCATCAATGAGGAGGAAGCACAGAACATTTTAAAATAAGCCTGCAGGACAATGACCACTAGCATGAGGGGTTCTGACTCAGTGGTGACACTAAGCCGATGTATCATGTTGAGGTCTGTGGACTGTGTTTGGGTCAGTAGGTGGAGGCCCAAGGGCCAGAGGAGGGTCAGTCTGTTGGCTCCTTGCATGAGGGTTCTAGATCTCTCATACACACCTTCAGGTGGACAGCCAAGAACTATAGCAGCTGGGGCAACACTGCAGGAGCAGTAGTGACCCAAGGGCAAATGTAAGAGAGGTTCCTCCACCCCAGAAGTTCAAGAGTGCTGCTCCTAGGAGGGAAAGCCTCCCTGCCACTTAGGTCAGGTATTCTCAGAGTCACTCAGGGACTGTGTTTAAACAAACACAGATTCCTAGACCTCACCCCAATCCTCTTGAATTAGAAACTCCCAGGGGTGAGACATAGGAATCTGTATTTTTGAGAAGTCACTCAGTGACTTTCTGTATAGGAGGAACTTAAGGGTGGTGATGTAATTAGGTAACAGAAGTAAGCAGTGACTCAAAGTATAATCAGCTTTGTAGATTTTCACATGCTTAAGCCCAAACTTATATAATTATACTAAAATAAATCAAAACATTCTCTTATAATTCCTTATTTTTAGCACTTTTGCTTTTTCTCCTCTCTTTTTCCTGCTTGTCATTGTTTTAATTTGATATCATACCCTCTTATCATTGATGATTTTAAAAACTGTCCCTTTTGCTGTTGCATTTATCATATTTTCCAATATTAAAGAAATGCATCTTATGGAACACCTGAAAATGTCAAAAGTAAATAGAAGAAGAAAATCACCTGTATTCCCTTTTCCCACACCATTCTGAAGGTTTAGCTGTATCTCCTTCCATTTTTATTTCTCTCCACAAAGTTTCTTTTTCTATATTTGTAATCATAACATATATAGAAAAAGAAACTTTATAAGCTTTTCTATATGTACTTTCTTAAACTAGTTTCTTTGTAGGAAACTAGTGTAGGAAAATTCGTTATCCTTACATATATATCCTGCTCTCTTAAACTTATTATTTCATCATAAATACTTCCCCATGTTATAAATTATTATTCTTAAAAATGTAGGTAATAGCTTCACAATATTATATTAGGTAGGTGAATCATTATTATCTAAACCATTTCTTATTGTTGGACATTTGGAGTTGTTCATTCATTCCACAAATATTTATTAACTTCCTACTATGTGCTGGGCAGGGTTCTGGAGCCTGGAAATACAGTAGTAAAGAAAGTAGGCAAAGACTTCCCTGGTGGTGCAGTGGTTAAGAATCTGCCTGCCAATGCAGGGGACAAGGGTTTGAGCCCTGGTCCAGGAAGATCCCACATGCCGCGGAGCAACTAAGCCCATGTGCCACAACTACTGAGGCTGTGCTCTAGAGTCTGTGAACCACAACTACTGAAGCCCACGCGCTGAGAGCAGAGAGCCTGTGCTCTGCAACAAGAGACACCCCCGCAATGAGAGGCCGGCGCACCGCAAGGAAGAGTAGCCCCCGCCCGCCGCAACTAGAGAAAGCCCCCCACACGCAGCAACAAAGACCCAATGCAGCCAAAAATAAATACATAAATTTATTTTTAAAAAAAAACAAAAGTAGGCACATTCTCACGGGGCTTACATTCTAGTCGGGGAAGACTGGCAAAAAACAAGTCAGATGATAATAAATGCCATAAAAATAAAACAGGGAAAGGGGGCTAGAAGATGACAGGGCTGCTATTTTATAGAGCACGGTTAGCACAAATAATGCTGCAGTGAGTAGATTAATTTACAGTACTTTCAACTTCTTCAAATTATTTTGTCACGATAATTTACCAGTGAAAAATTTACTGCGTCAAGAAGTGTGAATATTTTCATATTCTTGATACATACTCTTAATTACATTCCAAAGGGTTATGGCAATCTGTATTCCTACCTTTGCAGTGGCATCATTGAGTTTTTACACTATTTTATAATCTTTGCTTATTTGGATTTCTTGTTGATTTGAATGAGATTTTAAAGAGCACAAAATTAACTTTTATCATATTTGCTGCAAATAACTTTTCCAGATTCTTGATTGACTCAATTTTGGTGGTGTGCTGCTTTCTCCTTCCATAACCACCATTTGTCCCAACACTCTGCTGAATGATATTTTCCTCATACATTGGTTTGTGCGGTTACATTTATCATATACAGTATTAACATTTTAAGTGCATCAGGATCTGTTTCAAGGTTATTTACCTTGTTCATTTATCTGTCTATTTTGAGTTAATACCACACTGTTTTAACTATGCAAGTGTAAGACATTCTAATATCTGGCCCGGCTAACTCTCCCTCATTATGCTTACCTTTAGTATATATTTTTTGTTTTCTTTATGGTTTTTCTTCTAAGTAAATTTTATAGTAATTTGATCAAATATTCATCCCAGTCTGCTCCCTACCATTTTTGCATTTTTGATGCCGTTAGGAATGATATTTCCTTTTTCATCACATTTTAATACATTATTGCTGTTACACAGGCTACCTATTGATTTTTGTGTATTTATCTAATCCTACCATTTTATTGAACTCTTTTTACCAATTCAAATAGCTTTTTAATGGAATCTCTTTGGTTTTATAGATATATAATTCATTTTCCCTTCTCTTTCTAACAGGTTTTACTCTGTGTTCTTGATAATATGTTACTTGATGTTTTAGGATTTATTACTGTTATGTTTTTATTTTGAAATACACCTCTTATCAAAATAACATTAGACTCTTTACTGAATGGCTTTGGCTTTGAATTTTACTTTCTTTATGTTTACTTATGCCTAATATATCTTTGCTTTGCTTTTATTTTTAAATTTTATCCTTTTTGTTTTAGCTTTGTATAGTGGACACTTGTGGGAGTGCTTGTCATCCACCCATTCTCTTCCAAGCACTTGATGCTACCACGTTAGTTCAGTGTGACCCTATTTCCTGGCCACAGCTGATTGGGCTTGATGTAGACAGCCCACCTGAGATTGGCCAATCATGGCACCCTAATGCACTGGCCATATTTGATTGGTTCATATATGGGTGCCTGACCTAAATGGAGTCCATAAGGGACTCTTTGACTTGAATCCTGAAAGAATGAGTCTAGTTTCTTTCTGGTGGTTTAAAGTCTAAAATTCTAAAACCAGAAACTGTCCAAGGCCATGTTTTTCAGCATGTGTCCAGCAAGAGAGAATGAAGCTGATATACAGAAGCTCATCAACAATGAATGGGTGAATGTTATCCAAGTCCTCAGTTTCTGGTGTTTCTGAGGTACAGTTGCATCTTTGCACCTAGAGTTGTTCAACAATACGTGCAATCAAAAGATTCCTAGTTAATATAATATATATCTTTGTAACCAGTTGAGATTCACTGTTGAAGCAGGAATGCAAGTGAGATAGCTTTCCAGTTTCTCAAGGTGATAAATAATTGTTTTTTTGTTTGTTTTTTGCGGTACGCAGGCCTCTCACTGTTGTGGCCTCTCCCGTTGCGGAGCACAGGCTCCGGATGCGCAGGCTCAGTGGCCCAGCCACTCCGCAGCATGTGGGATCCTCCCAGACCAGGGCACAAACCCGTGTCCCCTGCATCGGCAGGCAGACTCTCAACCACTGCGCCACCAGGGATGCCCAATAATTGTTTTTGATGTTATATTGGCCAGATCAGTTCATCAGAGAACTAAGAGAGGGAAGAATACAATACATTAGTTTAGGTTATCTAGGTCCCATTCCCCTCACCTCTTTTGCCACCAATTCTCCCACTCGATTGAGGTCATAGGTAGTCTGGTCACAATGTGACCACTTTTCCAGAGCACATGTCTGGGCAGCAGCCAATTAGTTTCATGGCCTCTGGATAAAGTGAGAGGAAAAGAGACTAGATTGATAGCCTTTGAAAATAAACTACTCCCCTTCTAAAACATGCCCTGCAGTGTTGTCTCCAAGACTGTCAGCTTGTACCTTTTGCCAGATAAAGGTAGTCAGAGAAGAAAAAGAATCACTTCAGGGAATTGACTTTCCAAAAGGAACATCCATCCTGTCACCTCCCAACATTCTTAGGGAATTGATGGTCAAAGTCACACTCTCCAGGCACGTGACACTGAGGGGTACTGATCCTAGACGAAAATGGAATCAAAGACTACCACATTTCCCTGACAGTTAAGCCACCAAGAATGTCAAGATCTGTACGTCTGCTTTCAGGACGATGGAGTCATTGTTTTGGATAGTTTTAGTCCCTTACTAGCAACTTAGAAATCAAATTACTCGGCTGACTGCCAGAGGCTCTAGCTCACTGACTGAACCACTAAATCAGACTAATTGTGGTAACAAATATGCCTGAATAGTGCTTCCTTGAGAAAACGCAACCTTCAGAAGCCACAACATTTACTTGTGACTTGGCTGGACATATTGACAGCTAAGCATTTCTGAGGCTGCTTTTGATTTGTATTGATTAAAAGAAATACGGAACGAATTTTAAGAGTCCAAATGTACCTTTGCCCTGATTCAAACACAAATGGAAACACCAGATGGAAATTTATAAGTAGAATACAAACCTAGCCCAAGTCAGTAACAATTGAGAGCATTTATTGCCTGACAGTCACTTTCAGACTCATATGAAATGATCTGAGGGGTTTGGTGTAGTTCATAATATGCCAAATGTCAATGGCACAAATGCCTTCTAGAAATTATTACAGTTGTTTGGCTACTGTGTTGACAGTCTCAGCAAGACAAATAAGAAGTATAAGGCTACCAACAGCATACATTCCTTTCTCAGTCCTAGATGTGGTGCTCTGAAGACAAAAATGAGGTGAGGACATATAACTTTTACTATTTCAGCCAACTTGACAGATATCTTCAAAATGTTCAGTTTAGCTCTTTTAATCACAGTGATGCAAACATTAAGGGAGAAAAATCAGAGGATTCCTTTAATAACTGGATTGTAAAGTTAATGGCAAGAAGGAAATGTTGTAATATAATTCAATATGGTATAATGCAAAAGGAATCCACTGGAAGTGTGTGACAGCACATGGAAGGAAGAGATTTTCCTGAGGATTGCCATGTGCTGTTATTTTCATCAATGCTTTGGACCCTAAAATGAGCTCAAAGATGTTTAGATTTTATTTTAAATGAATTATTCATAGACCAAATAGCAAATTAAAAATAGCATTACTGCCCAATCCTTTTTCTCCAACACAAAAACTCTAAGAGAAAGAAAGGGTAACCATCGCAAGTAGAATAGTTCAGCCACAACTCAAAAGAATTGAACTTTTTGTGTGCCTAGCTTTACCACTCACTCACTAGTTTACTTTCATAGATTACCCAAATTCCCTGTAGCTACATGTGCCAGATTCCAGAGATACTTCAACAACTATGAGCAATGAGGTAGACCATATCAATGTAGAAAGTAATCTATGAACTACATAGTTCATTTTTCTTCCTCTGACTTTGGTACTGAAAGATACTTTATGAGGAAACATGATTTTCTTCCAGGGGGTCAGCCCTGAATATCCGCAGCTTCCCTGATTGGCCATTATGAAATATTTGCTCATTTTTCTATGTCCTGAGAGAGTAGTTCTCCTAAAGCACAGCTCCAAGAGGCAGCATGGATGAATTAGAGGAAAAGAAGGTATAACACGAGTCAGGAGGCCAGAGCTTGGCTTCCTGCTCTACTCTAGTTGAACTTGTTTATTATTACTTCATCTGTTTCCAATACAGCTAGACTCTGAGTGCTGCTGAGGCATGAAGAGTATCTCCACTGGGTTACAGGTGAAGCTGAGATGCTGATTTCCTCAGCCCTTGGGGTGGCTGAGGGGTCACAAGCATACTCAGTAGAATGTTCAACCCCAGCACGCTGTAAACATATTATCAGTTTCTATAAGAGCCAAGATATTAAAAACACTGTGTTTACTAATATTGACATTTCTCAGTCTAGAAATACAAAGGCTAAAATAGGACCAAAACTTTAAAAAGATATGGTGTGAACACAGTGACAACTCACCCTTCTTGGGTTTCCTGTTCTGCTCTTACTTTCCCGCTGTCCATTTTCCTTATAGCCATCATAAAGATGATTCAAAACACATGTCCTCCTTCAGTCCCGTCAGTGATGCCAGTTGTCTACAGGGAAATGTCAAAACATGGCCTATCAGATCCATCTTACTCTAGCCTCCGTCTACTTTCCAAGGCTCACCTCCAATACTGCCACCCGAAACCCTGCAGCACTATCACATAGCTTCTAGCTCCTTAGTTATCCCATGCTTTTTCACGCCTCCATGCTTTTGCTCAAGCTGTGCCCTCTGATTAGAATGTGTATGCCTGGTAAATTCCAAGTCCTCTTTCATATATCAACTCTTCTAGGAAGCTTTCCTTGCCCCAAACCCCATACTCCCACAATCCCACCATCATACAGCTCCCTCCTTTTTAGTTAGCAACTTGAACACACTTCTGTGATTGTACTTTTTGCCATATTATGATTTGCAGGTCTGGTTCTCCCACTACGGCAGGGACCACGCCTTATATTTCTCATTAATTCTGATGGCTGGCACTGTAGATGCTGGGGTAACGTTTGTTGGGCAGATGGACACGCCAACAGATGGTTGAATGGATGAATGAATTCAAGTTAATGTGGCCTTGTTCACAAAATCTCAAAACTGTGGTACAACAGCTTTATGAATAAAAAGAGGTAAAATTTTATATAATGTACACTCATTTGGCACTTAGCATGTCACAATTTATCCCTTTATATTAATCTCCTGTTTCTCCCAGGAGATCATAACTTACCAACATACATACTGGTGAGGTATGCTGTAGGTAGCAAGAGACTTGATTCTTCTTGGACTTTGTATTGCAAGTGTCTGGTCTCCAAGACAAGTCCAGCCACTATTGTTCCAGGGGCCCTCCTGGGAGCAGCATTATTTAATGGGCAACCAGTTAGAACCATGTGGAGCTTAAGATTTGTTGCCAAAGCCAAAGGCCTGCCCACCTTCTAATCTCTGGAGGTGTTCCTATGTATTAGTAAGAACACTCCCTTATCTTTACTTCTGAGCCCAGAGCTTAGCTGAGTAAAGTAAACAGACTAGAATCAAATGGCTGAGTTTCCACTCTAATTCAAAGCATTATCTCTGAATAGAATAATGAAGTTTCATTAGGGATTTGGGTCTTTTACAGTGATTGCCAAAAAAAGTGGTTGCTACAGCAAAGAAAAATATCGGAACAAAACAGGACTCAAATTGAGCAAGACTCACCTTTCTATTTCCTTCTCTTCCTTTCAGTGCTGGGATTCAAGAACTGTGGTGATTATGTAGATTAGTAGTATCTACTGTTATTCTTCTCATCTAAATCAGAGGCCCCAAATCATGGACAGGCAATTTGCTAGGGAAACAGGACGTTCTGCCATTAAGTAAAGCCTCTCTGATGTCCCTGTAAGAAAGCCCTTGGCTTTTTAGCCCTCATCAGCTCAGCCCTTACAGTGTCAGCTTTCAGGAAATATCAGACTCTTCTAAGTTTATGGAGTTCCTGCTTTCAGGAAGCATTTTTTACTGCACAGCTAGAGAGTGTCTTTTTGAGTTTGGACTTCCTAACCTTGAGAAGGAGTTGACGTGCTTCTTCAGAGTGTGAAATGAGCAGATGGTGTTGTTTCACTCCAATTTGTTTTGCGTGGAGTGAGGAGAAGGCTGTGGGGGAAGGGATAAATGTGTTCCATTCCTGATTGCTAAACACAACTTATTGGCACAAAACAGCCACTTCACTAACGTTGGATCATCTACTTCTTAATAAGGACTGGCACTTTACTTACTCCACTTCAGTCTGGAAGTCATTTTCACCATGTTTTTCACTTTATCCAGAAGGGATTATACTCTCATTACAGCAAAAAACAACATATTTGGACTGCTCAAGCTGATAACTGTGAGTCCTTCGAGGTTATGAAGTCAACCAATGCATATTCTTTTTTAATAGTAGTTACCCCTCTCCAGGTATGTCCACTTCATTTTCAACCCTACATTCAGCTCACCAACACCCAAAGATGTCCCCAGTGAATCAAGACAAGGAGCCTGAATACACTCATGGAAAAGTTCATAAATTTCCAATGACCCTCAGCTAGCTGACCCTCTGTCAGCTGTCACCATGTGTGTGCTCTGTTTCTACTACACACTGCTTTGATGCAGCTCTAGCAGCTTTTTATGCCGTCCACCCACCCTGTTTCATCCACTGGCACAAAACCTCAGTAATTAACGTAAACTTTGCTGAAGATTTCACTGGGGGAGAGAGAAGGAATGGAGAAGAGAAATAACATTCATACCACCCAGAAACACCCCCCAGACATCATCATCTACATGTGTATTGTGTTTCTCTCTACCCTTCATCCATACAGCTCTAAATTCAGCTCCGCCCCCTGATTTGCACAGTCCTGTCAGTAAAAGCTTTGCAGTTATTGGACCTATCACCCTCTTTAGAAGGCAAGTTAGTAACCATTTATTATTATATAAGCCTACCCTCTGGGGGTTTCACCCTCACCCAAAGAGACACTGAACAACACCAATATTCTCCCCAGTAAGTAATCTTGTTAATATAATCTTCTTCACCTCCTTGTGCCAGCTCCAGCCCAGTCTCCAGAATTCACTAAGGCTACTTCCTACTTTGTTTATTTAACCTGTTACTCCCTACTGTTGTCTCCAGTTTCTTTGACCTCCTGTGTTCTCTGCCCCTTGGCAACCAAGACTCATTTTAGCCCTTCCTTACTCTGGTGATCTGTTTTGGATGCCCTTCTTCAACCAGGCCCGCCCATCCCCCTAGAACAAGGATGCATGCACTGCTGCCTCTTTAGGGGGGGCACCCCCCGACACACACCGCTTCCATCCTGCCTGGACCACCCGCTGAGAGTGGTGAACTGGGTGACACCAAATCCCAGTTCTTAAATGAGATCCTGACATAGCATACAAGGAATTTACAAATGTGTCCATCCTCCACTAATATCTTTCACTCTGAGGGACAGGGTACTAGTAGCCTCAGAGACTGACCATAAGCTGATGATGGCTGATCACAGCTCAGTTCTGGAATTCTCCCTGGTCTGTGCTCTGTCGGCTGTTTGTTGAGTTTAACACTTGCAACCACCTAGCTGATTTGACAGCTGTCCATTTGGGCCTGGCTCTGCCTTTGGAATACTCACCCTCGGAATTAGAGCCTAGCCTCTGCACCTCAGTGTCAGGTTTGACGTTGCCTGGGGGCTCCCTTCCTATAACTTTGGTGGCCTTGCCTTACCATAGCTGTGGGAAGACCCTTACCTGGAGACCTGCTTCGTGGGCATCTCCCAGTCCCCCTCCACCCCAGTCACTAAGGTGGCACAAAACATGTTCAAAGTTTCCAGGAAAAGAGCTATATGAACTTACAAAGTTATAATAGGTTTGCCAGGTGTCTGGTACTGAACCAGACAATCTGGTACTTTAACTTCCTGTCTAGTTGAAACAAAACAAAAAAAAATTTTTTTTTTAAAAGAAAGCACATATTTCTGAATACTTACGAGATAAAAGAACTATTTCTAAAATGTTATATATATAAGATGCTACACAAATGATAAATACAAACATTTGAAATAGGCAGATAAATTATTTAAATCAGCTTTTATATCATCCCTTCTTCCCTCCAAGTCCCATCCCAAGTGCATGTTTGGTACGTTTATAGAAAAAAACTTAGAAACCTAAATTATCATTGTTGAATGCTGAACCTCCTCTTTTTTTAATTTAAAAGAAAGTACTGTTAAAAGAAAGTACAGGGCTCCCCTGGTGGCACAGTGGTTAAGAATCCACCTGCCAATGCAGGGGACACGGGTTCGAGCTCTGGTCCGGGAAGATCCCACATGCCGCGGATCGACTAAGCCCCTGTGCCACAACTACTGAGCCTGCGCTCTAGAGCCCACGAGCCACAACTACTGAGCATGCGTGCCACAACTACTGAAGCCGGCGTGCCTAGAGCCCATGCTCCTCAACAAGAGAAGCCACCGCAATGAGAAGCCTGGGCACCACAACAAAGAGTAGCCCTGACTCGCTGCAACTAGAAAAAGTCCGCGGGTGGCAACGAAGATCCAAGGCAGCCAAAAATAATTAATTAATTAGTTAACTATTTTGAAAAAGAAAGTACAGTAACTAGCTCTGCCATTTTTTAAAACAAACTATGTATGTTAGGAAGATATATAGATAACAAAAGTATGTGTTCAATCAACTATTTAGAATTATTTTCAAATGTTTGGTTTTCAACAGAATACAAAATGTGGTCTCCCTGAAATTTGTCTCCTAATCTTTAAAATACAGATGGATTTCAAAGGATATTTAATCATGATTTTTATTCCTTTTTCATTTAATGATGTATTTTTAAAGCGCTATTTGATATCTCAGAGCACCTCATGAATTCTTTTAATAATTTCTTCTGTTTTGAGCTAAGAAGCATTTTTTGCCAAAAGGAGCTGGAACATACAAAGCTTTGGGACTATATTAAACTGTACTGGTTTTTCATTTTTTGAAAGCTTGCCAGAATATTATCTTCTCCAGTTGATAATTTTTTCCTTTTTTTCCTCACCTAACAATTGAATAAAAGTTAAAAGGTCACATCTTTCTCATCGTAACACCAAAGCAAACATTTCTCCAATTACCCATAAAGGGCAGATGTTTCCAAGGAATTATTTATTGTATATTAGCAAAAAGGTACAGGCTGTAATAGAAGGCTCTGTGTCACACATATAAGTTCTTAGCAATAACAATAAAGTATCCCCAAGCCTAGGGGAAAAAAAGAAAGAAATCCTGCCACATCGACTATATTTCTAAGAATGTGTTACCCAACTGGCTGCTAAAATGCAACTCTATTGTGGATCTGAGGAATTGCTTCTTGTAAGTATCACCTTCACAATTCATTTGTTTCACAAATGTTTATTGCCTGGCACTGTTATAGGCACCAGAAATACAGCAGCAAACAAAATAGAGGAAAATCCTTGCACTCTACAGCTGTGAGAAGAAAGTCACAGTTCCTTTAACAGTACTACCTTACTAAAAGTATATATAGTACATGAAAGATTACTAGAATCCAAAGAAATCCAGGCTTCCACAGTCAGATTATAAATTTCTTTCTGGGTGGTACCCTCCTGGAAAAAAGGACTGAGAAGTATCCCTCTCCAAACTCTTCCTCTGCCCAGATCAGTGTTTGTCAAACCCATCAGTAATTTGTTGAAACCATGGATGGTCCATTTTGGGACAAAAAAATTCTGAATCCCTGGAAGAATTTCTTTATGTAAATAACCAACATATTTTTCAGGTTTACCTGATTGCCGCATGAAACAACCATTCTTCACACGTCTCTAGTAATATAAGAAAAAGTAGTTTTGGCCAATGAAATTGAATCAAATCAAATAAGGAAATATTCTCATACTGTTGCATGTAGGTTTGTCTTACAAGTACAATGCTATAAAATGGCATATGTATTATGTAGACAACTGGGAAAAGCCAGGTAAGTCCCATCCACCCACACTCCCCTCTCCCTACCCCAATTTATCTCTTCTACCCAGATGTCTCACTGCAGGAAAAAAAAATCCACTATGGGACTGTATTGAATTGCCTTCTCTAGGTATCATTTTTTAAAAATATGCAGACACCTCTTGGAGGAAGTTATCATACTCTGCTAACAGTCACTACATCCAGAAGATTGAAGGGAACTAACACTGAAAGGGTTCATGCTGCCTGCTAGGCACTTCACATGTCACATTGGTTAATTCCTACAACAATCTCTAAGAGAAGCTTTTCTCATCTTAGTGATGAGGAATCTGGGGTCCAGACAGGTTAAATGACAAACTGCCAGATCACACAGCCCTCAGTGTAGGAGCCAAGAGTCAAATGTGACCTTTCCCTCCCTCCGTCTGAATTCATTTATCAAATCCTTCTCCTCTGTGGCACAGCAAACCTAACGATAGCCTTGAGAGTGATGACTGCCTGGCAAGAGGGTTGAAAGTGAGGGGAAAGAACAAAGAAATGAAAATAGAGACAAAAAGGAAACATTTTGCTGACTTTTCACTTTTCTAGGAGGTCAGATTCAGCACAGAGCTATATTCTTACTGCTTTGATAAAATTCCTGATCCTCAGAAATACTGACTTGGCAGGACCTTAGAGGTCATCTAGCCCAACCCACCATTAAAAGCTTTATTCAGTCATTAACTCACTTTATTACTGTTGGTGATCTGGGAAGGAGTGTCACTGACTTGGCAAGTGAGAGCATTTCTCTGGACCACAATTTTCCACTATCTCATTGTGGGCTGGTCTGGAGAGATCTGACTTTAAATTATAAGAATTCTTTACAACTATTTAGCTTTTCACAATTATCAAAAGGCCTTCACATATATTATGCTCTTTAAACCCTCATTTCTGTGATACAGGGAGGGGGTTGTTTTACAGGGGCAAGAGCCCAGACCTAGGCCGGGTAATTGGGGTTGAAATTCTCACTAGCAACACACTAGCCATGGGAACTTGGGGAGATCATTTAATCTCTTTAAGCTTCCTTGGGAAAGTTGCCTTTTCCTTTAAGCCTCCAAGTCCTCATCTGTAAAATGGGGACAATCATATCCCCCACACGAGGTTGAACTTAAGTGAGGCCATGTGTGTAAAGTGCTTGCTCATGGCAGGTGCTCAGGGTTGGTTGCTTTTCTCTTTCCCGCTCTTCTTTTCACAGCCCAAGAACAGGTGGTGAGAAGAGGTCAAGCAACTTTCCCAAGAAAAAACAGCCAGAGATTGGTGAACAGAGGCCAAGCCCTTTTTCTGCAATTCTAGGGCTCTTTGTACTATACCTTCCTGCCTGGAATAACTTACTCTTCCTTCTCTGCCCTTTGGATTTGTACACACCTGACTCTTTTTACCTAACTCCCGATTTCTTTGTACAGTACTAGATTTCTTCCACTCCCTGTCTTTATGCTAGGCCTTCTGTTTTGCTGTTTTGGAGAGCTTGCCAATTTCTGTGCATACTGCCTCTTTCTAGTTTCCTGTATGATTTATATGCTCTTTGGAAGTTTAGGACAAATGCACAGGGTGCTTTCAGCCATATCCCTCAAATGTGAAATCTGGTCCTCATACGGGAGACAGAGCAGCTGTGGTGGCATTTGGGCAGATGGGCTCTGAGTCACCTGGCTTCTGGTGCCCAAGTATGACGTGCTACCGGCTGCCTTCTGGATTTTGATTACCGCTCCCATGGCACTGCAGCTTCGCAACGCTCCTCCAACAAACTCTGATTCAAACAGCCCTACACTCAGCCTTTCACATACCCTTGTAGCACACTGGGAGACCCTCAAATGAATTGCTGCCAAAGGAATTGGTGTTTTTAAAGAGGTCATGGTTAAACAGAAATACATCCAAGTCTTAAAAACTATCTTTATTTAGGTAGTTTTCGAAATGCATTCGAAATGCACGATCACAGTATTGAACCAGAGTGCGAAATAAATGTGTAGGCAAGCAGATTTACGTTACAGCGTGCATACATATCGTGGGTATTTATGCAGAGCACATAATAAAAAGATACTTGTCACTCATTTCCTTTGTCATAAATCCAAGTAGTACAATTGGAATATTACCCAACCCAGAGAAAATATAGTATCATAGATCTGAGAGAATTCTCAAGAGATCATCTTGTCGACCTACCTAACTGTAAGCAGAGGAAATGTCTAAACTAATCAGAATTTAGAGTTAATGTTCCCTTATTGTAGATCTCTATTCTGCTATGAAGCCTATTTACATATCTAAAATTGTTTTCTTACAGCAAACAAACAACCCCTTGAGAATTGCCACAAAAAAGAAGGATCATATTTGTTTTCCTTCCCAGGGAAGGCCCTAGGGATATGATCTTAGAAAATCTGTCAAGAAATTCAATGTCACACATCCCTTAAGTCCACAGGGGACTCTATTCCCTCCAGGCTCCCTCTCTCCCTTCCCTGAAGGGTCCTCAGGTGTTGGCCCACCATGGCCCAACTTGTGCAAGGCTGATTGCCTACTTGATGCCTCTGGTCTGTAGGACCACAGGCAATTTCTAGAAATCTTAGTTTTCTGGGAGGTCAAAATAAAAATAAATCTAGCTGTTGGCAAGAGATCTATGCTCTTCTGGGCCCCCATTAGAACTAAAGATTCTCACAGTCCATTACAAACCAGCTTCACTCTTAACGCTTTATTGTTCCCTGCCCCGGAGCACCAGCCCATCCCTCAAGGAATGAGAGAAGAGAAGGGGAAGGACAAACTGAACAGCAGGTGATAGAGATGGTCTTGGTCACATGTGTCCGGTCCAGCGTGCCCTTCCCCTCGCCCTCTGCCTTTCCTCATGTTGGTCCCTCCTCCCGCGGAGCAAAGCAAGAAAATCAAAGCAAAGCAAAGCAGACAATGCAAAACTGCAGACCACATATGGAAGCCTGTAGGACACAAGCAGCCTTTTCTGCACCCTGCCTGTCTACCACACTCAGCATGCTCTTAAACTTCTTCACACAGTTGCCAGAATTCATTTGAAAGGGCAGCTGGAGTTTATCTCCCTTTCCCTGGATTCCCATCTCTCCAGAAAAATCCAAAGTTCTGTGGAGTAACAAAATAGCAATATTCCCCTAAACAGTTTTAAAATATGCTTATAAGCAACATTGTAGGAAAGAGGGAAAAATAAGTATGCACAAGAGCTGGCTTAACTATTTTGTGAGCCAATTATAAAGAGAAATCTATTTTTTTTTTCTGTGAGAAGACAGGGAAAGCAAATAGGTTCTATTCAGCCTTAAGAATTATACCCCACTAGGGCAAGTCCTCACCAGGAGCTTATTCACTTCCAATCAATATAGAAATTCCACCCCCAGCGACTCTTCCAGGGTCCCAGCAGCCCCCAAGACTCTAACATCCACTCTCTATGAACCCTGCCACTGGCTCAGAGCTAATTTGGGACACAATTGCTTGCTCTTTGTCTGTAAATCTAGTGAGCCCCATTCACCTCTAGTGTTTCTTATAAACATGAACACACACTTTCAGCCTTTTACCTTCTCTTGTTTTTCTTTCCTAGAGTACTTCCTGTTCCAGGTCAGGGACTGGGACTTTGTGAGCTTCTTTCTGGCCTAGCCCAACTCTGCACAGCCCAGCCCAGCCCAGCCCAGCCTAGGTGCTCACACTATGCCCATTACCTGCAGTCTTTGTCCTGCCCCTCAACATCTTCCCATGCATTAACCTGGCTCCATAACATTTCAAGCAAGAGATCCTTGTCGGTGAGGATTGATTGTCAGCAGAGTTAAGAATGTGGGGTCATAAGGGACGTGTCCTCTCAGCTGTACTTTCTGTCTAGATTCCAGTGCTTCTAACTGTACTATGAGAGATCCAAACCTTGCACTTAGTTTCCCCAAAAGGGAGAACTGAACTGGGTGCATATTAGTCTGCAAGGGCTGCCATAACAAAATACCACACACTGGATGGCTTACGCAACATAAATTTATTTCCTCACAGTTCTGGAGGCTGGAAGTTGAAGATCAAAGTGTCAGCAGGTTTGGTTTCTTCTGAAGCCTCTCTCCTTGGCTTGCAGACAGCTGCCTCTTGCTGTGTCCTCACATGGTCTTTCCTCTTCGCGTGCACACTCATGGTGCCTGTCTGTGTATCCAAATCTCCTCTACTTAGAAGAACAAGAGTCAGATTGGATTAGGGCCCACTGTAATGACCTCATTTTAACATAATCACTTCTTTAAAGGATCTGTCTCCAAATTCAGTCACATTCTGAGGTACTAGGGGTTAAGGCATCAGCATATGGTTTTGGAGGAGGAGCACAAGTCAGCCTCTAACAGGTAAGTTTGCCACCTTCTGATATGAAGTGCCCTCACTGGGCAGATTTTATGCCACACTATGTCAGAGGCAGTTATCATGTCCAGCTCACGGGTGGCTGCCTTTGTCTTGGCATCTGTGTCTGATGAAGCCAGTTATGGTGAGGGTAATGATTTGGTTTCACTCAAAACATGGCATAAGCAATAGCAACTGCCACAGGAAAGAACTGGTTTGGGCCACTTTCCTGAAAGGTAACTTCAGGTGTGGCAGGTGTTCTCAGACTCCTGTAGCACAGGCTGATAATTCATGTGGTTGCAAGCTGTTGGCAGCATATCAGGTGCTTCCTCCCTCCCCATCAGACCAGATATGACACCCAGGACTGTGTCCTCCCCGCCCAACCTCACCTTGGCCCTCTCCAGCCTGGACCCAGTTTCTATATCACTGGCTCACCTGGCTTGATGCTTCTAAACACACACACAGCCCTCCCCTGGCAAAATGGCAGCTCTCTCTAGTTTCTTTGTTATCTACCCCTTGACTCATCTTCCACTAATACTTCTTATAAACCACTCAGTTCTCTTGGCTTCTAACCTCACTACAACATCCTCACTATTGCTTTCAGATCTTCCCTCAACTCATCAATCCCATGACTTGCTTTCCAGGTCACACTTGACTTGGACTCCAGTACTTCTCCATCAGTCTGCTCCCCTGAGGCAGCCCCTATCTGATTATTCTAGGATGGGGACACAAACCTGCACACGGTATCTTGGGCATGAAGGTTTGATGAACTTGGTGGGTCAGGGCTCAGGTTTTGGCTTTTGGGGAATGCAGTGCTGGAGCTTCTGACATGGCTAGAAGACTTATCACCCTACATACTTTGTAATTCTTAGGGTAATTGAGAGAATGGCTCTATTAGTCAGGGTTCTCCAGAGAAACAGATATACATACATATAAAATGGGAAGTTGGCACATGAGATTATGGAGGCTGAGAAGTCCAGCAGTCTGCCATCTGCAAGCTGGAGACCCGGGAAACTGAGTGGTATAATTCAGTCTAAGTCAAAAGGCTAGAAAACCAAGAGAGCCAATGATGTAAATCGTAGTCCAAGGGCAAGAGAAGATGAGATGAGATGTCTCAGTTCAAGCAGTGAGACAGTTAAAAAAGGGGACAAATTCCTCTTTCCTCTGCTTTTTGTTCTGTTCAGGGCCCCAATGAATTGGATGATGCCCACTCATGTTGGGGAGGGCAATTACTTTACTGAGTCCATTGATTCAAATGTGAATCCAATCCAGAAACACCCTCACAGGCACACTCAGAAATAATGTTTAATCCAGGCACCCCATGGCCAGTCAAGTTGACACATAAAATTAACCATCACAGGGTCCTTTCTGGGTTTCCACCTGCTGGGGGGAGGGTAAGAAGTGGGTCATCTTCATGTACAGCTAGACATGCAAGCATAGATAATTTATTTGGCAGTCTGCACCCTTAGGCATGGCAAAAGTTAGTCAGGCCCATGCTGGAGAGAGGGAGACAGAGGAACAAATGAGACTCTTCCCAGAAGCACCTCCAGCCATGGACCAGGTGGCTAGGTTATGCATAGGTTGAGACGCTTGAGCCAGTAAAGACCTGGACTGCTGCCATATTAACCCACACCTGGGCAGGCGTTCCTCCAGGGAGACCTCTTACCCTTCTCCCCTCCTGGTACCAGGATGACCCAGGACATACAGACTGCCTCCCAGGGAGCAGAAAGTCAAGGAGCTGCCCCCTTCTTTAGTTTTCAGTTAGAGCCTTGCCGCAGACTCAGCCCCAAGGTGACTTGCGGCCTAAACTCAGCTACTTCTGCTAAGGTTCTGGGGCTATTTGAAAGGAAAAAACAGCAACCAGTGAGTTGAGGTTCCATCTGCTCACCAGGCCTAAATGCAGCCTTTGCTGAGAGCTGATACCGGCTCTTCCTCATCCATCTGGTGAAGGGACCCAAGGTTCCCAAAGCTGAATCTTTGAGGGGAGCAGCCAGGCCTACAGAATCATGTTCATTCACTGAGGAAGGGGGAGAAGGCATCTCCCAGAGCTACTTGGCTCTGCAGATTCCACTGCCCAGCAGGAGACATTAAGTTTGCCCTTTGGGACCCAGGGGTAGTGAAGGTATTCAGGTATTTAGAGAAAACCTGGAGAACCACCTGATAACAAGCCCCTGGGTCTCCTCTTAGGAGACGTGGCCAGTGCTGTCAGAGCGACCCAAGTCCTAGAGTGATGTTTCTTTGAAGTTGCAGAGCTACCGCCATGTTACCCAAACTTCCGAAGAAGTACAGTTTCACCTGGTCTTCGAACTAAGGTGTTCAAAGACTCCTTTCATGTTGTTTTGTTTGGAGTATGTTTTTGTCCGCCAGGCATCTTTCATCTTGAAGAAATGTCCCTCCCTCACACTGTGTGATTCAGGGGAAGCTACAAATTAGGGAGACCTGACCCTTCCACCACAATCCCCGGTCAGACCCTCTTTCCCAGGTATTTGAACCTGGAGTGGGAACCCAGAGAGTTATAAGATGGATGGAACTGGGCTTTCCCCAAAAACTGTTGCACTGGAGGAAGGCAGCACCTCCCTTGTGTTAAAGATGAGAAAACTGAGGAAGAAAACCTAGGGACTTCCCTGGTGGTCCAGTGGGTAAGACTCCGTGCTCCCAATGCAGGGGGCCCGGGTTCGATCCCTACTTAGGGAACTAGATCCCACATGCTTACCACAACTAAGAGTCTGCATGCCACAACTAAAAAAAAAAAAAAAAAAAAAAAAGTTCCTCTGTGCTACAACTAAAAGATCTCATGTGTGGCAGTGAAGATCCCGTGTGCCACAACTAAGACCCAGAGCAGCCAAAATAATTATTTTTAAACAAAGAATCAATTTTAAAAAAAGAAAAAAGAAGATGAGAAAACTTGAGACTCAGAAGATTAAATGTCTTGTCCGATGTGCCACACTAGTAAATGGCAGAACCAGGATCTGAACCCAGGTCTGTGCAACCCCAAAGCCCATGATTGTTTTGTTCATTGAAAGAGTCTCCATATACAAAGTACTTATTTCCACTTTTTACAATAGAGAAATTAGGGGGAAATGGCTATAGTGCTTGGTACTTTCATTCAGTGAGCTTGATGTAGAAGCATATATGAGATTCAGTTATTTCTCATTTATATGCATAGTATCATGGTATTTCATCTCCCCACCTTGCTGCGATTCCCACATCTGATCATCCTTGTGTTTCTCACACCTCCTACCATTAGCCAATGAAGAGTTTGCAGTCTTTTAGAAGGACGCTACTCTCAGATTTCAGATCTGCCCTCATCCTCACCTCCATTAAACAGGCACTGTCCTATGCATGTGCTTGATTTTCCTGAATCTTTCTTTTCTCACCCAATTACTGTGCCTTGTTGGAGTCCCCCCACCCCACCCCAGCTGCCTGTAAAAGCAGGCTGGAAGCCAGCGTGTCCCAGTAAATACTGAAACTGTTCTTGTGTTTTGTCATTAGACATTACCCTTTAACCAAATAAATCATGTCTGCTGAGGGCACAGG
Organism: Mesoplodon densirostris; assembly: GCF_025265405.1. Lineage (NCBI taxonomy): Eukaryota > Metazoa > Chordata > Mammalia > Artiodactyla > Ziphiidae > Mesoplodon > Mesoplodon densirostris. The sequence continues at coordinate 121,207,415 of NC_082664.1, forward strand.
AACCTCTTCAGAGATGGTTTATTTTCATACCACCTGCGAGCTTCTTTCTTCCTGATAAATCAGCACTGCTGCTTTACTCTCAATGCTCCAGTGGTAACAAGGCACAAAGACCGTCAAGCTTCAGCCCATAAGTGACTCTAAATGCACCTATTATTCCACTGTTTTTCCAGCTGACTCCTCCTGAGTTCAATCCTCTGTGCTAGGCAGTTGTAAGCATCCCTGTATCTTGCTGGAGGCTCACAGGGTTGGAGAAAGCATTTGATTTCTTGGGTGTGCTGCATGCTTTGGGAAAATCAAACCAAACAAACAATTCTTATTTGAAAATCATATTCTTTTCATAATCCTCAAAGGGAAAACTTAAATACAGTGTCAACTTCATCCAATTAGCCCAGAAGCATATGTCAGGCTGTTTCTGTGAAGATAAACTCCAGAAAAAAGGACCTGCTTGAAATACCCCTTGTGGACTTGAAAAACAGTTTCAGCACTGTGTAGCCATTGGCCTTGATGTACCTAGAAGCAGTGGAAGGTGCACTGTAATTTAACATAGCTTGAGCACAACTATTTCCTCTTTGGAGTCTAAGGGTCATGATCAGTCGTGCTTGGGTTAATTCTTGCAGTCACTTCTCTGCTTCTGCTATGGACTCTGTCAACTCTTGCCTCCCCCCAACCCCCATCCCCCTTTTATTTAAAGTGCCTGCCTTTCTAGGCACTGTGGGGAGGGAGACACAAGAAATGGCCAAATAGATCCCTTTCAAGGGCCTCTCAATACCAGTAATGTAAGCAGATTGTATCGCTGGTGGCTGGACCCTGAAGAGAATTTCAATTCTATCAGAAGCAGACGGAAATAGGCTTTTAAAATCCTTCCTCGCTGAATTCTAACCTGCTTGGGAGCTGGCTGCCCACTTTTGCCTGTCTCCTAGCAACCAAGACCCTTTCTCTGCAGGCACTGCTGCTGTCCACCAGGCCAGACTTGGGAGAGTCAGCCTCTCCCTGCTCTCCCCAGCACAGGGCATGGATGTCACCGAGGGAACGGGTGTGAGCACTTGGAGAAATTGCTAAATGATCTGTAAATTCACGGTGAGGATGACAATCTAAACAGGGCCACCTTTCACACATTTTCAGGGGATCTTGGGATTTAAATTCATCCTTCTGCTTCCTTCCAATAATAGCTTGCATGGGTGGAATGCTTTGTATTTTACAAAATACTTTTGCTTCCATTACCTCATGCAATTCCTCACAAGAGCCTTCAGAGACCTCTACAGTGGGAGAAAGCATAGGGAAATTGTATAAGTTCACTTTTAGATGCTTTTAAAGGACCCAAGAAGAAACTCCAGGTCATTCGATTAGTAGGATAAAAAAAAGTGGGGAAAATTCCAAAGACCAGTCTTTATTACTATTATAGTAGTAGTAGTAGTAGTAGTAGTCGTCGTCGTCGTCGTCGTCGTCGTCGTCGTCGTCAACGTAGTAGTACTACTAGTAGTAACAAGGTAGTGTTCTGGCCAGCTAAACTTTGCCTTGAGCCTAGGAGTTTGAGTAGAGCCCAGGAAAGGTGATGTATTTTCTATCATTCTTATCTCTTCCCCAGCAGCCACTATTGGGATTAAAAGTGATAGAAGTCCCTTTGTTTATAATGGCTTTATTCTGAGTTTTACCTATAGCATTCTTCCCTTCCGGTGAAAAGAGGAAAAGAAGAAGGGAGAAAAAACTCTATATTAGTCTGCTCAGGCTTCCATAACAAAATACCACAGACTGGGTGGCTTAACCAACAAAATTTATTTCTCAGAGTTCTGGAGGCTGGGAAGCCTCAGATCGAGTTCTGGCTGGGTTGGGGTCTGGTGAGGCCTCTCTTCCTGGGTTACAGATGGCTGCCTTCTCAATGTGTCTTCACATGGTGGAGAGAGAGCTCTGGTGTCCCCTCCTCTTCTTATAACGGCACCAGTTTTCTCAGATCAGGACTCCACCCTTATGATCTCTAACAAAAATCACCTCCTGAAGGGCCCCATCTCCAATACAGTCACATGGGGGGTTTGAGCCTCAACATATGAATTTTGGGGGGACACAACACAGTCCTTATCAATCTCCTTCATTCTTCTGCAGGACGGAGGGAAGACAAGCAAAATCTTCTCATCTATTCAGAAACCCTGCAAAATCTCCCTTATTTGGGGTGGAGGCAGTCTTTAACCTCTGGGTCAGGAACTTTGGCCCAGTGATAAAAATGTTTGCTTGTGTTTCCTTGTCTCATGTGTGGATTGGAACCCTTTGAAAGAAGTTATTGATTCTCTGTGGTTTACAGCATCTTTATCATTTTAATAGTGTTCAAACAACTAGCATGATTGTTCTAAAAGACTCTGCTATTAAAGATGGGGTCTAAGATGCCATTGAGGAAGATGCTACTGCCCTCTCACTTATCACAGCACAGTTACCAGCAGCCTAAGCTCATTGGGAGAGATGGCAGCAGCTGGAGATCTCAGAGTGACCCCTTCTAATGTGACAGCATGTTAGAAAGCAGCAGCTGCAGTGATGGCGGTACCCCAGGTACCAGGAAGACCAGAGATGGTGGTCTTCTGGGAAACACACACTCCCTCACTCTTGCCCTGGCTGTTGATGTCATCTTCTCACCAGTATTTCTGGTTGTCAGACTGAAAGGAGAAATGAGAACTCTTTGTTGCAGCCACAAGGTTCTTCATCATATCATAGAAGGTTCTGGATAAAGGCAATCAGGCTAAACAAAGTCCTAACTTCACTGGTTCACAATCTTGAAAAGAGACAACACAAATATAAATTTTAAAAATAAACTTTAAATTTTGGAATAAATTTAGATTTACAGAAAAGTTGCAAAGATAGCGCAGAGAGTCCCTGTATACCCCTCAGCTATTTTGTGTCCCCTAATGTTATCTTACATTACTAAGGGACATTTGTCAAATTAAGAAACTAACATCGGGACATTACTGTTAACTATAGTCTAACTTTACCCAGATTTCACCAGGTTTTCCATTAAGGTCCTTTTTCTGTTCCGGGATCCAGTTTTGGGTCTCACATTGCATTGAATTGTCATGTTTCCTTAGGCTCTTCTAATCTGTTGCAGGTCCTTAGTCTTTCCCTGTCTTTCATGCCCTTGATATTCTTGAAAAATACTGGTCAGATATTTTGTAGGACATTTCTCAATTTGGGTTGATTCTGATATATTTTTTATGATCAGACTGAGGTTTTGGCTTTTTTTTTTTTTTTTGGAAAAAATACCACTGGGGTCATGTGCCCTTCTCATCACACCATATCAGAGGGTACCTGATAGCTACATGACATCAGTGATGATGCTAACCTTGATCATTTAATGAGGGTGGTGTTTGCCAAGTTTCTCCACTGTAAAGTTATATTTTCATACTCTATTCTTTGCAAATGAGTCACTAAATCCAGCTAATCCTGGGTGATGGGGGATGAGAGGAGAGAGTATCTATATATGTTATTTGGGAAGATTTGTCTCTTTTTCCCCACTTATTTATGAAATATGCATTTTTAAAATATCACAATACATGCCCTGGAAGTTCAATGCTCCTGGTCTGAAACAAAGTCAGGTACTCTCAGGCAGGAATACCAAAAAAAAATAATCAAAAAATAGAAGGCTTAGATCCCATTTCAAAATCATGGAATTTTGAAATTGTTAATGGAGTCTTTCATTTTAAAAATGTTTTAAAATACCCTCCCTTTAACCACTTTGTAATACATACTAGTTATTAGAAAAGATATCAAACCACGAGATGTCCACTTCAACAGGCCTTGCTAAGGACTGGGAATTACTTCTGAATTGAGGCCATAGAGGGGAATTTTCAGGGCAAAAATGATATTGTCTCTTGTGAAAGGTGAGTGTTAATCTTCAGGATTAAAAAGAGAAGAAAAGGAAGGGTACAAGCTCCTTCACAAACCAGAGAGCAGAAGCTTGACAGGGTAGTATAGACCAGAGATAGCGCTTCTCCTGTCTGGAAATGCAGAAAAAATTGCAGTATTGATACCATAGGCGGCCTGGAGGATCTCTTGAAGAAAAAGTGCCTCTTTCTAACTTGGGGTTGGGAGAGATTAATCAGCTGGATTTGCAGAAACGAGGTGTCCCTTGGAAAAGTCCAACAAGGCCAAGAATCAAGCAACAGAGAGCCAGAGGCTTCCCAGGTCAGAGCAGAATCAGCGGGGAGGCCTAAACCGATCATTCATTCTAAAACCAAGGCAAAAACATCAACCACCAGTCAAAACAAAACCAGGAAAACCTTTTTTAAAATGTTTACTTTTTAATTTTAAAATAAAATTATATTGCAAATATAAAGTAATCAAAAGTATATACAGGGCCTCCCTGGTGGCGCAGTGGTTAAGAGTCCGCCTGCCGATGCAGGGGATACGGGTTCGTGCCCCGGTCTGGGAGGATCCCATATGCCGCAGAGCGGCTGGGCCCGTGAGCCATGGCCGCTGGGCCTGCGCATCCGGAGCCTGTGCTCCGCAACGGGAGAGGCCACAACAGTGAGAGGCCCACATACCGCAAAAAGAAAAAAAAAAAAAAAAAAAGTATATACAATGAAAAGGAAGTCTCCTTCTAACTTCAAATCTGTGGGCCCATTCTTAAAAGGCAACCTCCATTCATGGTTTCTTATGTTTTCAAAGATGCCCACTGCAGCATTATTTATAATAACAAAAAGGCTAGAAGTTACCGAGTGTTCATTGGTAGTGACTAGTAAAATAAACTTTTAAAATTTATTTAATACAATGGGATGCTATGTAGATATTACAAAGAATGAATTCATTTTAAACACTTATATGGGGAGGTCTGCAGAACATATTATTAAGTGAAAAACAAAGCAAGGTATGTAGAACATGACTTGTCTTTCTGATTAAGGTCACATGAGCCATATTTAAAAGTAATTGCCCCTTGGGCTTTCCTGGTGGCGCAGTGGTTGAGAGTCCGTCTGCTGATGCAAGAGACACGGGTTCGTGCCCCAGTCTGAGAAGATCCCACATGCCGCGGAGCAGCTGGGCCCGTGAACCATGGCCTCTGGGCCTGCGCGTCCGGAGCCTGTGCTCCACAGCGGGAGAGGCCACAACAGTGAGAGGCCCACATACCACACACACAAAAAAATTAATTAATTGCCCCAGCATCACCACTAAGGTTAGTCTTATCAGAAAATGGGAAAGAAGTCAAAGACTTGGCAACAGTATGTTGGAGAAGATTGTACCTACTAAAATGATGTTACTACTGCATTGTCTTGAATCTAAATGTCACCAGAAATTTTGCCCTTGACACTAACATGGCACTTCCTGATGTAACTCATGGCACACCACAATAACCTGTTATGAATACTGTGTTTCAATGGTTCTAAAACACTCTTTTTGTCATATTTTAAGAACTCTGAAATCAGGAGGTGTCTTAAAAATCTCTGTCCTCTAGGTAGCAGTTGGTGAGGGGACTGTCATTGCCTGCATGTGCACAGCAAAATTTGGTCAGGGGCTTGGAGGAAAATCTAAGAGATGTTAGTTCTAAAATTCTAAAGGAATTGTTGCATCAGCAAGGATGATACTCTGTGTGTGTGTGTATGTGTGTGTGTGTAAGGAGGGGAAAGGAACAGTCTTAAAAAAACACTAATTCAAAAAATAACTTACCAGAACCAAACTCTGAATGTGAAAAGTTTTAAGAACACTGTAACCAATTTATTTTGTTTAGATTTTTCCTTTTTATGTACACACAAGAGTAATGTAGGATAAAAATCTATGTCTAAATAAATTTAAAGAGTTCTTTCAACAAGTATAAAAAATTCCAAGCAATAAAACAGCATGATATCAGAGTTTAATCGGCAGCCTTTATTATTTCTTAGCAGAACATAAAACAAGGGTATGTCTTACAAACAATGGTATTTTAGATTCAATGAAACATGGGGTATGTTTCTTATTTTTTTTAAAAAAAGACAACCTGCTGAGGGATTCAGAATACACAGCTCATATCTTTGGTGGACCCTGCTCTTAAATAAATTGGTTGAGTTTCAGGCACTCTTCTGCACCTATGAAAGGAAAGGTTTGGATCTGAAAAACATTGTTTGGGAAAGGACAAGAGAGAGGTGGTTAGTGAAAGTGAATGTATTCTTTCTTTACCTATAAATTGTCTTTTTCATCGTAACAAGAGTGTATTAACAATCATTCAGGGACTTCCCTGGCGGTCCAGTGGTTGGGACTTCGCCTTCCAGTGAGATACCTGGGGTGTCTCTCATGCACCTAGCAAGTGTGTTAGGTCCACTGCATGAGGTGCTGTTATTTTTTTCTTCTCCTTTGGTCTGTTCTCCTTCCCTTGGGAGTGTTCAAGTCCACTCAGTGCTGGCATTTAGCCAGGCACTGTTGCTGCTTCCTCTGGCTGCTGCTGGTGCATGGCTGTCCCCACGTTCTACTGCAAACTAGGGGAAATAACTACTGTATCTCCCTTTTTGGCTTACACTATTGCCATGTTTTCAGTCCTCTTTACTGTCTAAGAATGGGCAAGTGACTTAAACTGAGCCAATAAAGGCTCTTCCCTGGAATTTTTGAACTTGAGGAACTCAAGTCTCTAGAGTGGTAAATCTAATGTGAACTTGGAAGTTGCTGGCAGATAAGTTTCTAGAACTGGTTTGAGTCAAGAAAGCCATAATGGGACTTCCACATTTCACCTTAAATAGTTGTATGCTATATCTTCCATATTCTTTCTTTTAAATAAATAATTTCTTTCTTTCTTTCAGAATTTAAAAAGTTAGTTAAATGAGAGAATGTGCAGTTTTTCATGTTTTATCTTAAGATCCAAACTTCTCTGGTGGCACAGTGGCTAAGAATCCACCTGCCAACGCAGGGGACACATGTTCGATCCCTGGTCTGGGGAGATCCCACATACTGTGGAGCAACTAAGCCCGTGCACCACAACTGCTGAGCCTGCGCTCTGGAGTCCATGAGCCACAACTACTGAGCCCATGAGCCACAACTACTGAAGCCCGCGTGCCTAGAGTCCATGCTCCGCAACAAGAGAAGCCACTGCAACAAGAGAAGCCACCGCAACGAGAAGCCCACACACCGCAAAGAAGAGTAGCCTCTGCCCGCTGCAACTAGAGAAAGCCCACGTGCAGCAATGAAGACCCAACGCAGCCAAAAATAAATAAATAAAAATTAAAAAAAAAAAAAAAAAGAAAAAGAAAGCCAGCATGCAGAGAAAAGCAGAGACCTGGATTTCAGGCCCGGCTGAAACTTTGCCCTTCTTTGTGATTTGGTTACATGAGTCAAATTTGCATAAGCTAGTTTAATTTGGGTCCTGTTACTTGTAAAATGAAGTATAGTCACCACACCGTGATACTCCTCATTCAATATTCACACCTACTCTTCTTCATACCTAAGTCCACGATGGGTTGCAGTGGGAGATAAACCCAGGCGAGAGATCCTGCATGGAGCCATCACTCACCAGCTGCATCAGCCAAAGCTATGGTCTTGGGCTAAACTGGCCTGTGGCTAAACAGTTTAGCTTGCGGCTAAAGTGGCTAAACTCTCCTACGCTAAATTCTCTACCTGACCTTTCATCTTTATAAGCTCGGTACTTCCTCTCTGTTACTCAAACTCTATTTTTCCCCTCCCTCCCAAACCACATCTCTTTTCCTCTGATGCTCCCATTCCTTTATTACCAAATTCCTTTATATCTTCAATATTTTCCTCAAATATTTCCTGCATTTCCAATCTTCACTGGTGCCAAACTTTCTCCGAGAGACATCACTTTCTCTGCTGCCCTCTTGAAAGGAGGCTGCTTGTTTTTATATGCTTCATGTTCTTCAGCCTCAGAAATTGACATCTTGTCCTCCTTGTTCCAAAAGGCTGCTTCTAGAACATTATCTCCTTATTCTGTTGTGAAACTAAGAAGCCCATTTTTAGCCCTACTACCCTCTCCTCATCTTTTTTTTTTTTTTTTTTTTTTTTTGTGGTACGTGGTCCTCTCACTGTTGTGGCCTCTCCCGTTGCGGAACACAGGCTCCGGACGTGCAGGCTCAGCGGCCATGGCTCACGGGCCCAGCCGCTCCGCGGCACGTGGGATCTTCCCGGACCGGGGCACGAACCCGTGTCTCTTGCATCGGCAGGCGGACTCTCAACCACTGCACCACCAGGGAAGCCCACCCTCTCCTCATCTTGATGCCACCTTTTACTGCCCTCTTAGTATCTCTCCTTCATTTACTGGTGACATTGCCCCTGACTCACAGACTCTCTCTCCACCCCAATGCATGCCATCATCCTGGGGAACTTCAAGGTCTCCACAGGAACAACCATCCAAAATCTTGGTCTCCTAGTCACTGACTTTTTCACTGCCAAAGGCCTTCCCTCTGACACCACCCCAGACATCTCCTCCCACTGTTTCTGTTTGGATCCTGTCATTTCCCCAAAACTGTACTAATGTCCTTGCCACTAATTTCGACATCCTGCTAAGCTAACCACCACTTCTTACCTTATCTTGCTCATCCAATGACTCACCATTTCTGCCCTTCAACAATATTGGGGCCTCATTGGAGCTACTCCTTTGACCTTTCTGCTTTCTCCTTGTCTGTCAGCTCCTTTAGCAGAAATGGCATTCTAATGCTGTTCTAATTCTAATGTCGCTAATTCAGAGACATTAGTATAGGAAGTGGTCTCTGGTGCTAGAGATGGCATGATGCCATGTCCAGCAGAGATAGAAGCAGAGCTATATTTGATTTCCCCACATTCTTGACATCTCTGAGGAGTATTAGTCTTTCTAGGCCTTGCCAATATGATTAAAAAAAAAAAAAAAAGCTCCTTCACTGATTACTTAATTTGTATATCTGATTACTAGTAAGGCTAAACATCTTTTTGTATGGCTATTGGTCATTTGTGTTCTTTTGTGAATTGCCCGTTAATGTCTTTTGCCTATATTTACATTTGGGTGCTCATCTTTTCTTATTAATTCATAAGAACTCTAAATATTAAAGAAATTAGTTCCTTGTTATATATATTGCAAATATATATTTGTCTTTTAACTTTTATTATGGAGTGGTTTCCCCTCTCTAGAGATTTTTAATTTTAAGATAATTACGCTAGTGGTCTTTTCTTTACATTTCCTGCCTTTGATGGCAGGTTTCAAAAAAAACTTCCCCATTTGTTCTATAGACATCTTTATGGTTCAAGTTTTTACATTTTAAATTTGTAATCACCCACGAATTTACTTTGATATGAACAAGTGCAATGTGGATCTAGTCATTTTTTTCCCACTAAATGGCCAGCAAGATGTCTCAACATCATTTATTGAATGTTATCTGATTTCCAGTAATTTGAATTCTATTCCATTGATCTGTCTTTCCTTATGCCAGAACCAGACTGTTTTAATTTCTATAGCTTTATAAAATGTTTATAATCTCCTAAAGTAAGTTTCTCTCATCTGCAAGATATCATTATCCTGATTCTCCATTAGGCAAGTGTTTTCTTATGACCTCCAAGTAAAGTTTTTGTTGTTTTCACAGAAACTAAATATATAAATTTATTTACATCTTTTGCCAAAGGGATTATTTTTTATCAACTTGTTTTTTGTTTTTTGTGTTTTACAGGTATTTCCTTTGTTTTCTATATTTTATTCCATATTCTATGTTGTATTAAAAACAATAATGGGGGGCTTCCCTGGTGGCACAGTGGTTGAGAGTCCACCTGCCAATGCAGGGGACATGGGTTTGTGCCCCGGTCCGGGAAGATCCCACATGCCACAGAGTGGATGGGCCCGTGAGCCATGGCCGCTGGGCCTGCGCATCCAGAGCCTGTGCTCTGCAACAGGAGAGGCCACAACAGTGAGAGGTCCACATACAGCAAAAAACAAACAAACAAACAAACAAAAAACAATATTGGGAATGTTTTTTAATTGAAATACAGTTGATGTACAATATTATATAAATTACAGGTGTACAATATAGTGATTCACAATTTTTAAATGTTATACTCTAATTATAGTTATTATAAAATATTGACTATATTCCTTGCATTGTGCAATATATGGTTTCTTGGGTTTTTTTTAAATTGAAGTATAGCTGATATATAATATTATATAAATTACAGGTGTACAATATAGTGATTCACAATTTTTGAAGGCTACCCTCCATTTATAGTTATTATAAAATAATTGCTATATTCTGCATGTTGTACAATATATCCTTGTAGATTCTTTTATACCTAATAGTTTGTACCTCTTAATTCCCTACCCCTATATTACCACTCCTCCCTTCCCTCTCCCCACTAGTAACCACTGGCTTGTTCTCTGTATCTGTGAGTCTGTTTCTTTTTTGTTATATTCACTAGTTTGTTGTATTTGTTAGATATAAGTGATATCATACAGTATTTGCCTTTCTCTTTCTGACATTTTACTAAGAATAACACTTTCCAAGTTTATCCATGTTGTTGTAAATGGCAAAATTTCATTCTTTTTATGGCTGAGTAGTATTCCATTATATATACATATATATATACACCACATCTTCTTTATCCATTGATCTGTTGATGGACATAGGTTGCTTCCATAGCTTGGCTATTGTAAATAATGCTGCTATGAACATCGGGGTGCATGTACCTTTTCAAATTAGTGTTTTTTGTTTTTTTCAAATGTATACACAAGAGTGGGATTGCTGGATCATACGGTAGTTCTATTTTTAGTTTTTTGAGAAACCTCCATACTGTTTTCCACAGTGTCTGCACCAATTTACATCCCTACCAACAGTGTAGGAGGGTTCCCTTTTCTCTACATCCTGTAATAGGAATGTTTTATTTGCTTGAATTATCTGTGGTAATTTATAATTCAGAAGTTCTGTTTAACCTATTCTACTAATGTCTTTCAGCTTAGAAAAGTAATCCGTAAATCTTCATTTCTTTATCAATGGCAAAAGCATAAATCTTTTCATAAAACTCATGTTGTTTTTTTATAATTAATATTTTTTCATTTTTAAAAATATCTTTATTGGAGTATAATTGCTTTACAATGGTGTGTTAGTTTCTGCTTTATAACAAAGTGAATCAACTATATGTATACATATATCCCCATATCCCCTCCCTCTTGTGTCTCCCTCCCACCTTCCCTATCCCACCCCTCTAGGTGGTCACAAAGCACCGAGCTGATCTCCCTGTGTGATGCAGCTGCTTCCCACTAACTATCTATTTTACATCTGGTAGTGTATATATGTCAATGCTACTCTCTCACTTCGTCCCAGCTTACCCTTCCCCCTCCCCGTGTCCTCAAGTCCATTCTCTACATCTGCATCTTTACTCATGTTGGTTTTTTTTCTGTTTAGTCATCAATGAATAAAATAAGTAGATTCAGACTCAGGGTTTGCCAACAGACAAGATACAGGAATTTGCTTGACACTTTCTGCTCGAAACCCATAGATTGGATTGATAAAGGAGCTCCCAGCAGACATTTTTTGGTATATTTCTGCTGGACGCAGAGACATACTCCAATCCACCTGCCATCCATTCCAACCTGTAAATTTTCCAAACAAGAGGGTCAGATGCAGTTGGTGGCTTTTCTCTAAACAGTGTCAGACTGAAGGCTGCACACCTACAGTGGTCTTCCTATTTCCACTCCTGCTCTCACTGTAGAGGTGACTCTCTGTCCAGGATGTGGTGCTTCTTGGCTTGCCTCCTGCCCCTTCCTGCTCTATTGCATGCTGGGAGTTTCAGTCTCCAAGTGCCTGGAGAGCAATGTGAGTGCTGGTAGACTGACAGGAGGCTGAGCCCAGCTCATTCAGAATGTGACTCCAGAACAGTTAGGAAATGGCAATTTGTTTTTCTGGATTGTCTGGTCTGCACCTGAATTATGTTTAGATAATGAAGGAAGACTCTAAGTAATTCCTTCTTTCTCTAGGCCATCTGCCCTGTTCTCCTTCAGAGGTTAGAGCATGCAGGAGGCAAATCAAATAATATGCTTCTTAATCCTTCCTCTTGTCTGCCCCACTGCAGGCCTATGACATGGTTTTATTTATAGTTTCCAACGCTGTTGCTAGTTTTGTATCATGGTCTATCCTCCTGGCATTTTAATGGGAAGGCAGGGGGAACTGTATCAGGAACAGCACTCTGCTGCCAACCAGAAGCCATCTATATATCTTTTTTTCAAAGTAAATGATGTAACTTAAAGCCTACCCATTTCAGGAAATGCAAAATTTGCAGTTCTTGTGGGACTATTATATCACCATCTTTGCATTCACTTAGGGTATTTCACTTAAGAGGCAGAGTAATAATCTAAGGTACTTCATACTTTACATGTATTAATGCAATAGTCACAGGTTAATATTTCATTAGGACTGAATTAACTATTTACAGATGTGCATATTAAGGGGGACTATCTTAATATTATACTGGTGGGGGGAGGTTCACAAATCTATCCATTTCAAAATGATTCATACTGACCATAATGGTGTCTCATTATAAGAAAGTATAGTATTATATCGACACATTTCTCTTAGTGTGATATTAGTAACTTTCTTTTCAAAAATATTTATTTATTTATTTATTTATTTGGTTGCACCGGGTCTTAGTTGCGGCACGCATGTGGGATCTAGTTCCCCGGCCAGGGATCGAACTCATGACCCCTGCATTGGGAGCGTGGAGTCTTAACCACTGTGCCACCAGGGAAATCCCAGTAACTTTATTTTCTAAGGAGTCCTGCATAGTGCCTTCAAATGTAAAAAGAGATTTTTTTTAAGTTAGGGGCAGGGAGGAGGGCAAATGAGTTACTAGGACAACAAAGAGGAAAAAGGAGAAAATAATATTTTAATTTTTTTTTCTTAGCCTTCCCCCCCACCAAACTGTTGTTTCTTTGCTATGAAATGCAACAGCCCTAAGCTTTGTTATTTCAGCATTTGTTCTGTCTCTACTAACTGTACGAGCCTGGACAAATCCTGCCCCTGATTTTTCATAAACTGTAGAGTGAGGCAGGGATATGTCAGGCCAAGGAAATATGTTACATGACAGCAGGTGTAGCTGAAGTTTTTCAATGAACCACTGGGTCTTGGGGGTACAGAGTGGGGAGCAAACATTTATTAATCTCTGTTAATAGACTCTGGCACAAGAAATCTGTGATCCGGATACTGCTGGGCTCAGGACCACAACGGAAGCATCGTGTTCACATCCAGGCCCCTCATTTTAAGACAGACACACTACACTGAGAGAATGCAATGTGCCTGGGAAAAAGTATCCAGGTGGCAGAAATTAAAATGAAAGAACACACACACACACACACACACACACACACACTCCATGGATGGTAGAAGAACATATTGAGAAACGGGCAGAATATTTTAGAATTAGAATATTTTAAGTGACACTATGGAGAGAAGATGTTACAATTTGCCTCTGTAACTCCAGGGAGCAGGACTAGGAAAAATGCCTGGAAGTCTCAAGGGGACAAATCTGACTCAGCGAGAGGTAGGATTTTCTCACAATGGGGGTTATTTAGCTCTGAGAGGGGCTGCCTGCTGAGTTGTTGCATTTCCTTAGTACTTAGAGTTCATATGTTAAGTCAGGGACTCAGAGATATAGGTCAGGGTTCCTACTTGGAGGCGACAAATAATTAGATGATCCCTAATGTAAGATTTCTATTCCACTTTCCTGTTACAGGCCGGGATTATAATTGAAACATTACATTATAATATTTAAATTCATGTAATACTTTTATATACCATCAGACCATGCAGCAATAGAAACGCAGGTCATGGAGTGATTTGAATCACAAGGAAATCACAAAGAGGCTTATTCTTTGTTCCAGAATTTCAGAGCTGAATTTTTATGACCCAAGCTTTTGATGGTTAAAAAAATATTCTGGTTCTTTTTCAATGTATGACGGTATTTTCAAAATACCTCTCAGCAAAGGTTAAATTATTTTTAAGCCTCTCTCTCTCCTGCCCTCCCCACTGACTGTTAAGGCTTAGCTATAAGACTGAAAAGAGGAGGAGGGAAAGTAGGGAGGAAAAGGAAGAGGGCGCCCATCTCTTCTGGCCAAGGTTACTGAGAAGGAGTCCCAGGCAACCAGCAAGAGGAAGTAAAAGAAACACCCCCTCCTCTGGCCTAGGAGACTGGAACAAAGAAAGAGAACAAAAGCAGGAGAAACGAGACTGTGCCCAGAATTCTTCAGGGAGACTTCAGCTCAGAGTGGGGAGGAGTGTTAGTCAGGTTATGGGGGATCCTAGGTGGGGGCAGATGTCTTTGACACTCTGGAAGGAGCTGTCTCAAAGGCTGCACTGCCCCAGCCTTTGGGGGTTACATCAGAGTACTGTTTGGTGGGGCAGCATGGTTTGCAGAAGGAGTTTGGTTTTTCTGAGTAGCTGCTGTTTTTGTTGAGACATGGGTAGGACCTAGAAGTTTCCACATGCCCCTGTGTGAGTGCAAATTCAAGACACAGCTGAGCTGAAGGCTGGGGGGCCTGCAAGAGGGCCTGTGATGGTGAGGGGCAAAGAGTCGGACCTGTCCAGGAACTGGGGGGAAGCCAAGGAAGAACCTCAGAGGGCTCCGTGATGTCCACAGGAGCTGAGGAACCAGTCAGCCAGGGAGCTTCTCTGTGGCTTGCTCAGGCTGAGACCAGACCACAGACAATGGCAGAGGAGGCTCACAGAGCAAATGAAGGTGTCAGAAAGAGACACCATTGCCAGAGGGGCCAGTGAGGATGTGGAGAGCCACACAGGAACACAGATCTGGATCTAAGACCTTCTTTCCTGCTCACAGGCACTAAGCCATGCCCCTTTCTCACACACCTGGCTGCCATCTTGCAGAGGAGCAGGGAGAACAGCTGGATATCTGAGAGGCAGAGCATTTTTATTTAAAGGGATTGAGCATTTTCTTAAGGACATCGTTTAAATGATTGTACCACTATACCAGGTTATAAGATTGGCCTAAAATTTAAAAGTTTTTGCTGGCTTCCCAGTAGGTGAGACCTCATCAAAGATTTGTTATGGATAACCTAGAGAAGCAACATTCTCTTTGCACATCTGAATTGGAGCACAAATAAATTTTTGACTCCATTACAAATCTCAATAGCGTAAAAACTGTGACACTGAGCTTGCAGATAGACATTTGTATTTCCGGTGCCTAGGGTGGTACCTAGAACGTAGAATGTGCCCGATAATTATTTGTTAAGTTAATAAATTAATTAATGCCAATTTTCAGTAATAGGGTGAAAGAACATTTTTACAAACTCAGATGTATTATTGTAGAAATATCAGTCACTTCCTTAGTTCGATGCAGGCTCTCTGGGGGAATCTATATAATTCAGTCTCTGTCTGAAACAGGACCAGCAAGATAAGGTATCTCATCAGGGAGAAATTGAAAAGAAGAAATGGAGTAGGAGGGACTAGCATCAGAAAGGACTGTGTAATAAAGGTCACTGAGAGGAGATGGAAGAAAAAAATCAATGAAGAGCTGCAAAAGACCAAAAAAAAAATTGTAATAGCCGAAGATAATTTAAGGCAATGACAAATGGAGTTGAGTTTGGGTTATGTATATGAGGTCTATCTTGTATAGTCCATTTTATTTTTATGCAATCTCCTTAATACTCCATGTCATAAAGTACTTAACATAAAACACTCAATAAGAGAACCAGTTACAGACTGGAAAAGACATAAAAATAATTTAACATTTTTTCACATTGCATTTTCATACCAATTAATTTTAAAATGAGTTGCTGTGTTTGTTGATCTGCATATTTACTATTGAACACAAATCTCCTCTTTGCATCAGCATAGCTCAATACAGTCATGGGATAGAATCAAAGCCCCCTGGGGGTGATGCTTTCATAATACACTTTATGATAGAATTTCTGCAAGGCTAAAGACGGTCCACTCATCCTAAACACGTTTTTCTTCCTTATCCATCTCTTTTGATTCTTTTTTTACATTATTAACACTTCATATCTCAGATCTACCCCAGCTCAGACTCTCAACTCCTCTTGTCTAAACCAAGGATAGAAGATATACTTAACTCCTGTGCCATTTCAAATGGTGCTGTATTGAAAAGGATTCTGAGGCCTCATCCAGGTACACAGGGAAAGAATATCAAGATCATTGAGTGATGTCTACTGTGGATGTGGGAGAAGGAGGGCCAGTATGTCAACCATGCATGCACCATCCCTGGCCCAGGTGTTTTAACAATTTCCTCACTATCTCTTCATCTTCAGTCTCTTGCCTGCATAATACTATCTTCCTAAAGTAGTCAGGAACATTCACTTTCCCCCTCTTACACCTTTCATGGCTCCTTATTTCTTACTTATGGGAGTCTAGTCTCCTTAGCATGGTGTTCAGGGCCTTCACAGTCTGGCTTTACTTTTCCAACCTTCTATTCTGTTATAGCTTTACATCCCTTTACTAATTTCCCCACTTTCCAGCCACTCTGGACTCTAGATTCCAGGAGTATGCCTGCATTCATGTTTTACCCTTTCTATGAAATAGCCTTCACTTGTATATCCTCCATATCTTTTGTGATTTAGTTCAAATGCCCACTGCTTTGAAAAACCTTCTCATGTCCCTTCCGACCAGTCAGATTTAATTGATGATTCCTGGAATATATTGTGTACCCAGATGAAAATGAGTTCAGGTAAACACTGTGAACAAGAAGCTACTTGCCAGGTTTTGCCAACTCTGGGTCCCAGGGCCTTTATTGTGATAGTCAGAGTAGTAACATCCTAACCAGAAATGTATGTATTGTAATACCGGGACAGACTTTATAAAAGAAAGGAAGGGAGAATCAGTGAACCCATATTCTGGAATGAGACTAAATACTATTAATTTTTAAGCCTAAATATATTTGATGAGCTTTGAAATTAAGTTCTTAGCACAAATGAACCAGTGGAAATCTTACCTAGACTCTGTTCTGATTCGACAGCAGTGAATGTAAATGAATGTAAATGTAAATGAGATAAAACTACCTATTAAAAGTAAAGGACTCACTGGGTTTTTATTTTTAAAATGACATTATATGGGTTATTTATTTGAGATATTTTTGCAACATACTGACTCTGAAAAATGGAAAATACAAACATGGGAAAATATGTGCAAGGAATGTGAACAAACCAAAAAAAACAGATTAAGATATTATTATCAGATAAAGTTGAATTCAAAGCAAAAAATGCTAAATGGAAAATACTCTGGCCATAATGAAATACAAGAGCAATGAATATTTTTGTACTAATCAACATAGCAGCAAAGTTAATCAATGGACTATACTAGTGAGAACAAATGAAAATAAGTCTTTCTGTGAAGGCTACACACAGAATGGCCCAGGTAACTCTTGTGAGATCCAGTCTTCACTGATGCCAAGCTACCTACTAAACATCTTCATTGGATATCTAATAGGCATCTTAAACTTAGATTTTAAACACAAATTATTAATTTATCTCCAAATCTGTTCTTCTGGAAATCTCCCTCCATTCTTCCAATTGCTCAAGCCAAAAACCTTGGAGTTTTTCTTGACTCCCTTCATTCTTCCACAGCTCACATCCATTCCTTCAGCAAATTCTGTTCTACCTCCAAAATACAGCCCAAACCTGATCACTTTGTGTCATATCTTCCGTTGCAATGCTGGTCCAAGCCATCCTCACCTTTCATCTAGATTATTGCAATACCTTTATAGCTGGTCTCTCTTGCCCTCATGAGAACAGCCAGAGTGGTCTCTTTTAAACCCAAGATTGTGTCATCCTCCTGCTCAAAGCTCTTCAATCACCTTCTGTCGACTCCGGAAGCCCTTACTCCAGCCTGCAAGGCCCTACGTAATCTGGCCCCCACTTACTTCACTTTATCTCCTTTCACTTTTCCCCTTGTCTCACTGTGTTCCAGACACATTGACCTCCATGCCACTCATAAAATAAGTGAGGCCTGTCCCTGCCTCTGGAGCTCTGCCCTAGCTGTTCCCTCTGGCTGGAACACTTTTGCCTGGAGAGCAGCATGATTCACAGGAGGTCCCTGTCGAAGGAGGCCTTCCCTGATCACCCTCAATGAAATAGCAATTCCCCTCATTCTCCGCCTTTCCCTCCTCTCTCACTTCCCATCTTCATACCTGCTCTGTTTCTCTACATAGTCCTTCTCACTCTCTGACCTATGATATGTACTTACTATTATTATAGTTTGTCTGATTTCTGCAGCTCCTCCTTCCACTCTAGAATGGGCCATGAGGGATTTCTTTTTGGGGTGGGGTGGGAAATGAGTTGTTTGTTTGTTGCTCTAGCCCCAGAATCTATAACAATGCCTGGCATATGGTAGACATTTAATAGAAGGATTGAATGATTGGCCAGTTACCCTTAGCTATCCCTTGGAACTCAGGAAGGATCCATGAAGGCCAGGGAGAGGTAAAGTGGTTGGCTGAGCTGGCCTAGACTGACTCCTCAAGGAGGGGCCTTGGCTCTTGGCTCCACCTCAGTTAAGGGAGCAGACTTTGTTAGTTCTTGCCTTGTTTGTAGGACCTCTATGTTGTTAGTTCTTGCCTTGTTTGCAGGACCTCTATGGTGTCTCTCTTGGCCTTTCTTGCTTTCACTTCCCTCCCTTTCCTCTCACTACCACCACAAGCACCCTGGTCAAAAAGCCTTTCTAAAGGCTTTATGAAGCACTTTCTAGTTCTAGGGCATCTGCCGTGAGCAGCTGTGGGGCTCCAGGGTGTGGACTGCCTGATATTTTTAGGCAAAGAGAGTGTTTAGCAATGAGCTCAGCCACATGAACTGGAACAGAATAGGGTCAAACCACCTGCTCTAGCTCCTGCGGTGTAACTGATGCCTCCAGGTGCTGTTAGCACACGATTCAATTTGTGCTTGTATTCGAAGGTCACATGTAATTAGTTCATTAATGAAGAGGTTAAGAGTATGGACTTTGACAGACCTGAGTTCAAGCTCTGCCACTGAGTAGCTCTAAGACCTTGTGAAAGTCACTTGAACTATGTAGGCCTCAATTTCCTCATTCATGAAATGGAATAATAATAGTACTTGTTTCAGAGAGCAAATGAAAACCCAGGTCAAACATTTAGCACAGTAGCACAGTGCTTGGTCCACAGCAAGGACTCAACTAGTACCAGATGCTACTGTTACAATGGCTGGTATTTCCACCCAAATTATATAGTGAAGCACATGTACTGTGAGAGATTCCTGACAAGAGGAAAATCTCTTAACTCTCATCCTGACCCCAAATGCTTAATACAGACCACTGAGTTCTGAATTCTCAGTAACTGTGCTGTGTCCTTGAAGTTGCTGAGTAGCTAAAACTGGGGAGGGCCCGTGAGACAGAGTCTGAGGGATTAAGAAACAAAGTAAATGTTTACCTGAATTTTATGTGCTTGGTCTGTTAAATAGCTCTGTTTTCATTCTTGGCCCCAATTGATCAGTGATTCAAAGGAGACCTTAACTATGCACTCCTATATATAAAGTTGATTTAGCTGTTTGTTTTGTAATGGTATTGGTATTTTTGGACTTTTAGAGTAGACTTTACCATTATTATCAACTGAAAAGTAATGTGCCCTGCTCAGTATGGATTTCCAATCACTACTGAAGGAAATGTGACCAGATCTGTGTTTGTGTGTACCATGGGCTAGCTGCTATCAGACACTTTTTTCTCTTGCTTGTTGTATGTCTTTGTAGTTTTGGTGTACATGTTAACCTGGAGACCCCTTTGAGATTAAAAATATAAAAATAAAAATCTGAGGTTTTCACTTTCTTTTGTTCTCCTCCACAAAATTTAGCTGTGGTCTGTTCAGTGAGAGATCTTGAACAGGGGAAGTGGTTGGATGCCTGAAGAATGGGTTCCTGACTCCCATTTGCATTCTGCCATCTCAGTGTTTTTTGGAACCCAAGTTGCCTCTTTCTTCAATCCCTTAGGACTCATTCCTTCACATTCTTAGCTCTACAGGTATCTGTTTAATATGCATTTGTGTATGTGTCTGTGTGTATGTGTGTAAGATAGACAGAAAGACCTGTCCTTGACATAAGTGGGATTCAAACCTATCCAGGAATGTCTGATCAACCAAAGGACAGATCCACAAGAAGGAGTTGATTTATATGAAGGTTTAGTATGAAACGTAAGGCATTGGTTGGAGCTTATGAAGGGAGAGCTAGTGTCAGCTGGAAACTTGTTCCATGCTCCTCTCCCAAGGACTCAGGCCTGAGGTCTGTGGAGAGAGAGACTGGAAGAAGGAACCATTTCCACAGGGACTTGGAACACCCAGAGATCACTGGGTAGCTCCCACGCAGTAAGGAACTCTGCTGGTATAGGCCTTTTTTGGCAACACTGGGAACCCAAGGAGAGAGGACTTCAGGAGAAGCAGTAGCATTCTCACAGAGGACCCAGCAAAGGCGGCAAGGATGAGGCACCCCTCCCAGCAGCTTCTTAGATAATACCCATCACCCATCGTAATGGGTGCGAACCACACCAACATTCTTACCCTCAATGTTAACATAGTGTGCCCTTCTGCCAGGCATAGTGCAGGGCACATTTAATCCCATTTTACAGATAAGATAGTAAATTGTCCTAGGTCACCCACACAGCATGTGATGTATTTGATTTTAATCTAGGCAGTTTGACACCAAACCTCTTGCTCTTAATCACCCCTTGATACATCTCCAGGGTTGTATGGAGCAGAATAGAAAGTCCAGAAATAGACCCAAATACATGTGAGTGTCTTGTAGATGATAAAGGGCCTACCTTTAAAAAGTGCAGGCAAAAAAGGATTTATAAATAAATGGTATTGGGGCAAGTGTGCAGCCATCTGGAGAAAGGTAAAATTGGATCCCTACCTCACACTGTACACTAGGACAAACTCCATATGGATCAAATATATGTTTCAGTATAAACATAAAGTCATATGCATGCTAGATGAAAACATGGACAAATTCTTCTATAACACTGGGGTAGGAAAAGCCTTTCTAACAGGAGTTCAAAAGTCATACATGAAAACCATGCTAAGTTCAATTATATAAGAGTCAGAAGACAAATGACAAAAATGGAAAAAAATGAATACATCAGAAAAAGGGCTAATCTCTGTTTATATAAAGAGATCTAAAAACTGAGAAGATAAAGACTGCTTACTCAACAGAAAATTAGGTAAAGGACATGGACTGTTGACAGGAAAAAATGCAAATGATTCTTTTTTTTTTTTTTTTTTTGGTACACGGGCCTCTCACTGCTGTGGCCTCTCCCGCTGCAGAGTACAGGCTCCGGACGCACAGCCTCAGTGGCCATGGCTCACGGGCCCAGCCACTACGTGGCATGTGGGATCTTCCCGGACCGGGGCACAAACCCGTGTCCCCTGCATCGGCAGGCGGACTCTCAACCACTGTGCCACCAGGGAAGCCCGCAAATGATTCTTAAATATATGAAAAGATTCTCATCCTAACTCATAATAAGCAAAATGCAATGAGATGTTATTTGAAGTGATGTTGAGATACCATTTTTCACATATCTAATTGGCAAAAATCCAAACATTTGACAACATATTCTGTAGGCAAAGTTATTTGGGAAAGCAAGGATTCTCCTCCATACACCATTGGTGGGAGTTCACAGTGCTACAACCCTGTGGTGGGCAATATGAAAATATCTATTAAAATACAAATGCACTGACTTTCTAACCCAACAAGTCTATTTCTGGGAATTCATCCTACAAATCCACCTGCACATGTGCAAAATGACAGATGCCTAAGTTAAATCATGATGGCATTGTTTGTCTTGGCAAACTGGAAATAACCCAAGTGTCCATAACTTGGGATCTGATTTAACTAGGCTAAAGACACACAGTGGAATACTGTGCATTTGTAAATTGAAAGGAAAAATACATAGGAACCTCTCTAAATATTGTTTTGTCAAAATATACAGGCCATATTGCAAAATTTAAAAAAAGGCACAAAAGAAGCTATATAATTTGTTACCTTTTAAGTAAGAAAGGAAAAAAACAATAAAAATATATTTGCATTGGCATAAAGAAATGGAGGGAAATGTAAAATAGTTTAAAAGTGTCTCTTGGAGCAGAGGAATGAAGAACAAAGTGGTGGGGTGTGGGAGAGAAACCTTACATTCACTCTATAACTTTTTATACTGTTTTGATTTTTAACCATGAGAATACATTAATAAAAAAAAAAGAACAAAAAAACTTACTTGTCTATATATTTATGTTTGTTGGCTGCTTTCCTCAACACTGTGTGCTGATTTTAGCCTTGGTTAACAGAGGCTGACCTAGTTTTGGTCTATCTTCAAAACAGTGAACTGATCCCAAAGTTATCAGCCGTGCAAATTAGAACCAGGTCAGTTGTGTTTGGTCCAAGAGTGCAGGCAGTAGCAGCTGAGCAGGACAATTTCTTAAAGATTTTTGGAAGAGGCTTATAACTGAATATTATTAGGCCAAAGAATGACAATAACCCAATTTAAAGTTATAAGTAGCCTACTCCAAGAGAAATGCAGTTCTCCAGACTATTCTAGAATCGAGACACAGGTCGAAGTCAACATGGGGCTCTACTGTCAGCTCTGTGGTATCCAGGAGTTCTCTGCATGGCTAACCCATCTGACAACAAGGGGGAAGTAGGTCTCAGAACTGGAGGCATGGCCAAGGACAAGGAAAGTTGATGTATACCTTTAGCCTCCACCATTCATTGAATGATAACAGAGGGAGTTGAAATTGAGAAAAGACATAATTGAAGGAGAAGAGTAAGTGACCTGTGGGCAGAAGAATCTGAATAGACATTTTTCCAGAGAAAACATACAGATGGCCAACAGGCACATGAAAAGATGCTCAGCATCACTAATCATCAGAGAAATGCAAATCAAAACGACTATGAGATATCAACTCACACCTGTCAGATGGCTATCATCAAAAAATCCACAGATAACAAATGTTGGTAAGGATGTAGGGAAAACAGAACCTTAGTACACTGTTGGTGGGAATGTAATTTGGTGCAGCCACTGTGGAAAACAGTATGGAGGTTCCTCAAAAAACTACAAATAGAGCTACTATATGATCCAGCAATTCCACTCTTGGGTACATATCGGAAGAAAATGAAAACACTAATTTGAAAAGATACATGTACTCCAACGTTCATGGCAGAATTATTTACAATAGCCAAGATATGGAAGCAACATAAGTGTCCATCAACAGATGAATGGATAAAGAAGATGTGGTGTATATATATGCGATGGAATACTACTCAGCCATAAAAAGAATGACATTTTGCCATTTGCAACAACATGGATGGACTTAGACAGTATTATGCTTAGTAAAATAAGTTAGGCAGAGAAAGACAAATACTGTATGTTATTACTTAAAAATGGAATCTAAAAAATAAAACAAACTACTAAATATAACAAAAAAAAAGCAGATTCACAAGCAAAGAGAACAAACTAGTGGTTACCAGTGGGGAGAAGAAAAAGGGAAGGGGCAATATAGGGGTAGGGGATTAAGAGGTACCAACTACCATGTGTAAAATAAATAAGCTGCAAGGATATATTGTACAGCACATGGAACATAGACAATATTTTATAATAACTACTAATGGAGTATATTCTTTAAAAATTGTGAATCACTATATTGTATGCCTGAGACTAATATAATATTGTAAATCAACTATACTTCAATTTTTAAAAAAAGAATAAATGACCTGAATCAAGAAGGTTAAATAGGGGAGAGAAGGAAGGAGAAGGGAACTAACACTTTTTTTTTTTTTTTTTTTTTTTTGCGGTACACGGGTCTCTCACTGTTGTGGCCTCTCCCATTGAGGAGCACAGGCTCCGGACGCACAGGCTCAGCGGCTATGGCTCACGGGCCCAGCCGCTCTGCGGCATGCATGTGGGATTCTCCCGTACCGGGGCACTAACCCGCATCCCCTGCATCGGCAGGCAGACTCTCAACCACTGCACCACCAGGGAAGCCCGGGAACTAACACTTTTTGAGAGCCTACTGTTTGCAAGTATTTTGTTATTAAATCCTTCCAACAGCCCTGTGAGCTAGGTTTTATTGCACATATTTTAAAGGCGAGGAAACTGAGGCTCAAATTGTTTAACTAAGCCAAGCTCAAGAAGGTAGTAAGCAATGAAGTCACAGCTCTTTGATGCCATAGTCCATGCTTCTGGTTCTGTAACTTTCAAGTTCATATTTAGCAACAAGTTTTTCAAGTCATTGTCACCCTTTTCTAAATAGCCTTAGTTTCTCCTGGTATCCCCAGCCCCAGCTTCCACCAGTAGAGAAAGGTTTGAAGCCTTCCAAGACCTGCCCTTCAGCTGCCAGAGCTCCCCCGGTCACACCTTCCCTTGGATTTTTTCCTGTTGGTCCTTGATCTCTCCCTGCCCTGGCCAAGGCCTCACGTAGTCAGTGTTACAACTCTGAATGCCTACTGAAAAGATGACCATCCACTCTCAAGGGTTTTGTTTGTCTTTAGAGCTTTATCTCTTGAGGAACTTTCCCTGGTTCTGTCGATTCCCAGTTCAAGTGGTACCACCTTAGGTCAAAATTCAAGTTGCCCTTTGGTACCTGCAGGTGGAGTCCAGGCATCCCCATTCCCCTCCCGCTGATTGGTCTCTTGCTTACTGTTTCAGGGAACTCTGATGAGTTAGGAAGAAACCTGTGCCTTCTCTTTGACTTAGAGGTTTTATCTTGAGGTAGAAGGTCTTTCTGACTTCACCTCCTCTTTAGGGGATAGTGGGTCTTGATGTCAACTCTTAAGGTGCCAGGTTGTATGGCCAGATTTGCCTTTAGACCTTTGAAGTCTATATTCAGATAAGCCAGTAGCCATATTGGATCTGGTCCCAGATGGTGGTGGCTAACTCAAGCATTTCTCTCCAGGCCCAAGGCTTCCCAGCCACCCAGCGAGGCAGCACATCCTTCTCTTGTTTGCAACCTACATACTGCTTTCTGCCTGCCCATCGCTCCTTTCATGTGCCACCTCTTCTAGAATCAATAAAATCTCAAATACACTTAATCACTTAAATAGCAGTTTCGTGGTGCTATCCATCTGACTGAGGTGTAAACATACATGTGTAAGACACACCACATGCTGGTGTTTACCCAAGTTAATATGCTGCCATTCTGAGACATTGTGCACCTTTTTTTTTTTTCTCACTGAATCTTTCAGTGACAGCCCAGTGACCTTTATTCTGAAACAAGGCCGTAATCTGTGAAGTTAAGTTCCACTGCTGCACACATTTTGACTTGTAAGTCATAAAGGGACATCCACAAGACCTGACTCTTTTTTTTTTTTTTTTTTTTGCTGTACGCGGGCCTCTCACTGTTGTGGCCTCTCCCGTTGCGGAGCACAGGCTCCGGATGCGCAGGCTCAGCGGCCACGGCTCACGGGCCCAGCCGCTCCGCGGCACATGGGATCCTCCCAGACCGGGGCACGAACCCGTATCCCCTGCATCGGCAGGCGGACTCTCAACCACTGCGCCACCAGGGAGGCCCAAGACCTGACTCTTTATAGATAAATTTAACACATACATATGTATCTTCCCTGGGCACCTCAGATTAGAGGCCTTTGGAAGAACACAGTGTTCATTTTTATTCCTCTCATAGCTGGAAGCTGCGTTAAGCCGTTACTTTTTTATTGATGAGCCTAGAGCCCAAAGGCTGGAGAGTTCTGTCTCCTGCTGGTCACTCCTCCCCTTTAGGGAGCCTAAGAAAGCTATTTCGCATCTTGGAATAGCTAAGAGCCCTGTGTAGAAGCGTCTAGAAGAGATGCCACTGGCAGCTACAGTCCATGCTTGAACTCTGGGAAACAAATCACCCAGTTTCCAAACTGTTGCAATTCACTACAAGTCTTAGCATTAACAGTCCCTGTTTCAGACTGGCACCCAAATGTCTGGGGTTTGGAAATTTATAATTGGTACTTGAAAGAGCCACCAAAACTTCTTGGGAAAAAGGTTGAAAGACTTTCTCACAAACATCGGTATTTACGCTTGCCAGGTACTTTACAACGACGGTCCACTTGCCCATCTCGTCTTTAGAAAAGTGAGTACCCAGTTTCTCTGTGGGACAGCTGTGCCCCTTGACAGCCTCCTTTCACAGCCAGCTTTGTATGGCTTTGCTTCCTTCTGCTCTGGAAATTGCAGAGGAATGACTTGGAGATTCAGGTGGGAATGTTCAGCAGGTACAAATGAATTCTGCCAGCCATCAGCGCACGTTCCTGTTTGCATACAAATAATCCCGAAGATTTAAAAATACTGAAGTGAGATGTGTAAGTCAATGATTTTCTACCTTCTTCGTAAGGCTTCGGGTTGGGAAACTGACAGGAGAAAAGCTCTCCGCTTCAGCAGATGACCCAAGCATACTTAAATATGTGCCTACGTCTCTCTATTTAAAATCTAACCCTTCCATTTTAAAATAGTTGGTCAATAAACTTATTTTTATATGATGAAAGTTATAAGGTTATCTCTGTATAATTTTTGAAAAAGTCAGAAATAAAACGTGGCAGGGGCGGACTCCCAATCATCATCCTACCATCCAAAATCAAGTGCTGTAACATTTTGTTATATTTTCTTCCAGTCTTTTGAAAGCTTTGGCTTTCAAGATTTTGCTCTTTTTTTTTTTTTTTTTTTTTTAAGGAACTGATTCCCTTGCCAATATTTGCCTCACCAAATACAAAGTAAACCTTATAAGACAACTGTACTTTTCTCATTCACCACTGGGCCATGTAGACAGCCCTGGGGCACTCTTCCTCTCCCACAGCCCTTTCAAGAGATGGGGCTGAACTTCTTCACAGCTTGGGAAGTAATCTTCCCCGGTCTCCTTTTGGAATCTATACATTAAGGTTTTCAGGAGTGGGCCCTGCTTTCCCTTTATGTAATTCTCTGGTGATTTAGCCAACAGGCTCTGTCCCCCTTCCCTTTGGACATGGTTTGTCAAACGGCCCCTGTCACTGCCCTGAGGAAGTATTTTTCACACACAGTCTGTCCTCCAAGCTCAGTCCCGGGAGTTAGCAGCTTCCCTCCGAGGGAGACAGATGTCCCCTTAACAGCACCCTCAGTGAGCAGGAAGCCCGAGAAAGGTGGCAGGGTCCAAACAGCCCACTGCCAGGTTATTTCTGGTGGCAGTTCTATTTCAGAAGAGCTAGGCTTAAACTTGACAAGATTAATAGGCACGTTAAAGAAATCTAAACACAGGCTGGAGGAGTGCCACAGAAGTCATTAGTACAGGAACACACACAAACTTTTCTCTCTTTCCCCACTCCCTCTTTGCCATCAGATTCTGGGTGAATTTCCATTTGGTTTTTGCTCAAAGTTGGATGAGAAGGCCTTAAGAAGATAGGTTCTGGGGTAGCTGTAGGAATAGATACCTAATTTGTGGGACAGTGCAAAATAAAAATGCCTGCCTTTTGTTCAAAAATTATTAAGAATGTCACAGAGGTGACAACAGGGCATTAAAACAAGTACAGGGTCTGTCTGAGCATGGGGTCCTATGTGACTGCAAAGGCTGCATGTACGATTCATATTTTTGTAAGCATGTATCCATGTGCCTGTTCTGGTATAAGGGATCTGCTTCGCATGTGGAGAATACTACTTCACTTTCTTTAAGCAGAGCAGTAGAGATGGCCTGTAATGGAATAAGCCAAATAGGATATCCCTGGGCCCATTCCTCTAATAAGCTCAGCTATTAATGATTAATTCAGGGTCTGGAATTAAACCAGCAAGTGACTGAAAGGGAGAATATATTGATGAGTGATATGTTGTCGTTAACAGAACATGAGTAGCTTTATTTCTTCCCGTTATTATCTCAAGTACATGCTCTCCATATGTTATCACACATTTTATACAAAAGATACCAATTCTGGTAAATCCTTGGGAGCCAGGTCCGTTTTGGTTTCACTTCTAACTCCTCCAAGGCACTTAGCACTGTGCTTGGCAATGATATTGAATGAATCAATTCAGGAATGGCCAGAATGTCAGGTTTTGGAGAATGAAGGAACAAAGGGAGACCTTACGCCTTTATTTCTTTAAAAAAAAAAAAAAAAGGTTGAAAATACAGGAAATGTTTCTTCGCAGGGCCTGGGCAGAGCAAAGAAAGATTGAACCACGTTCAAGGTTCGGCGGAAAAAAGTAAACAAGGGAGAGATTATACATAATTATAGACAATCATGTTTTGGGGGATAAACAGCAATCAAAAGCAAGGAGGTGCCGAGGCCTGGCCCCTTTCCAGACTCAGCCAGGACCCAGTAGTGGAGAGAAAGCCGTGGTAGGAAACATTCCCCTGAGACCTGTTTTCAGTTAGTTAGGGGACAGCCTGTTGAGCTATTTTGTGTTGTTTGGATTTTACTTTTTCTGCCCAGGGGTGGGGTGGCAGTTATGGAGTTGCGCTGGCTGTTCCCTTGGCACTTTGGAGTTGATTTTTATTTTTTTTAAACTTTTGTCCTAAGGCATTACCAAAAAAAAAAAAAAAAAAAATCAGCTCTCCAAAGGAACACTGAAACCAAAGCCAAATCATTTGAAATGCTTGGCCAGTACAGAGGAAAAAAAGAATTTCTGAACCCAAATCTCTCCATTTGTTTAACACATCATAGGCCAGCCAACTAAAATGTATTCTTTGCAAAAATCAAACAGTGACCAAGTTACTGCAAGAGACAAAACAAGAGACCAAGGAGATGTTGACCACTCAGACCCCAAAAATACATTTTGGGAAAATAAAATTACATTTCGTTTTGCACATTTTGCGGTCAAGTTATCCAAATAATTACACCTAGATCTCTGCTGGGTGTTATCTATGGGACTCCACTGTCGTTTTTCTGAGCTTAAGCCCCTAGCAGCACTAAGACTTGATTGGATGCTGTAAAGACTGACTTGGGAATTGGAGAGCCCAAATCTTGAGAATCCTACCAGCACCAGATGGCTATGGCATAAGCCTAGGAAGGAACAGCTCTCATCCCCTGTTCAAAACCTGCTCTTCACACCCTTAGGTCCCTGAGCATCATCAGCGTAATCTTTACCCCTGTGTTTAAATTAAATGTGTATTTCACACATAATCATAGGGTACTATGGGACTTCCAAGATGGTATCCACCTGAATTAATCATGTTAAGCTTCTACACAGGTAATTAAGTGGGTAGAAATAGCCTGGGGCATTGAAATAACCAAAACTGCTTCGGTGTTGGGACTTTGAAATGTCTTCAGAAGCCTA
Organism: Mesoplodon densirostris; assembly: GCF_025265405.1. Classification (NCBI taxonomy): domain Eukaryota; kingdom Metazoa; phylum Chordata; class Mammalia; order Artiodactyla; family Ziphiidae; genus Mesoplodon; species Mesoplodon densirostris. The sequence continues at coordinate 121,236,526 of NC_082664.1, forward strand.
GCAAGGGTGAGGCACAGTAGTTCTTAAAGTGAACATGCATTAGCATCACCTGGGAAGCTTGTGTAACCTGCAGAATTGAGGCTTCACCCTCTGAGAGTCTGATTAGGTGAGCTGGGGTGGGGTCCACCAATCTGCATGTTATAAAGCCAGGTGATTCTGACTAAGGTGGTCAGAGGCCCATGCGTGGAGAGATATGCTGTAAGTTTTCAAACTTGAGCAAGCATCAGAATCACCAGGAGGGGTTGTTAAAACAAAGATGCTGGGCCCTACCCGCCGAGTTTCTGATTCAGGAGAAATTTGTGGAGAACCCAAATTTCTAACAAGTTCCCAGGTGATCCTGCTACTGCTGCTGGTCTAGACATCACACTGTGCCACCCACTGCTTTAGACCCTTAGTATTCAGAATATGGTTCCTAGAAATCAGCAGCATTAGCATCACACAGAAGCTTGTTAGAAATGCAGAATCTGAAGCACCATGCCACACTTCATGAATCAGGATTTGCTTTTTACTAAGATCCCTACGTGATTCACATCCCGTGAAAGTTTGAAACCTGTTGATTTCAATAATAACAGGCGTTTACAACCTTAAGTACACATTAGAATCACCTGCGAAGCTTATAGAACGGACCTATTCCTGGAACCCAGCTCTAGAGAGTTCTGGTTTCATTGCTCTGGGTACAACCCAGGCAACAGGATTGGTAAAAGCTCTCCAGGTGATTCTAACACGCAGTCAAGATGGAGAACCACTGCTGAAGAAGACACTGGGTGAGTATTTGTTGCATGATTGTTGATAGGAATTTCTAGCAATGCCGGGGAGATAACTGCACTTTAACTCCTGCCGAATTGCCTGTTTGTAAACAGGGTGCCCGCCACACCGAGCATTCACAGCCCTGACACGAGCGACCAAGGCAGAAGAAAAGTCTCTTAAAATGTGAGTACTCTGGGCATGCACAGAAACGAATACAGAAAAAAAGAAGAGAACTTAAACACACACACACACACACCTCTAATTAGTATTCTTAGTGAGACTTGAGAGGACATTGCAGTGCTAAAATAGAAAAAAAAAAAAACTGCCATGAAAAAGGAGCAATCTGAGAACGAAAAGTTCTTAGAGATGAAAAACATTGTTAAAATGCTCAGTAGAGCAGTAAATAGCAGAATGTATATTATAGAATGAGGAATTAGTTATAAAAGTGGTTTCTAAATGCCCAACTAGCTGAATTAAAGTCAACAATCTTCCAGTGCACTTTAATATTAAAAATGTCTCTGGACCCTACCCTAGACTTGTAGAATCAGAATCATCATGTGGGGGCTGGGAATCCATATCTTTAACAAGCTTCTGGAGGTCATTTTGATGGGGTACCAGATCTTAGAACCATTCAGTCAGAAGACAGGCTTAAGGGATTCTCCCAGAACCCTTAAGAAGAAGACAGGGAAATTTTGAGAAACAACAAACAATAAGGGGCACAGAAAGGGCCATAATGTTGCAAAACTCTGTTGGGGCAGCGGGAGTGGGGTGGGAGGGTGGGATGGGAGGTGGGTTGCTTGTGCACCTTTCACCACCTGTGAGTGGTGGCTTCCGGGTTGCCTAATGTTGTGGTCTTGAATGGAGGATGGATGTCGGAAATATACTATATGTAACAGAAGTTCCAGAAGTAGATAAATGAACAAGTGCAGATGAAATTATCAAACAAATAATAGAAGATCATCTTCAGATCAAAAGGCACACCAAATGAGAGGCTGGCTCTATTTTGTTAGAGGTTTTATTGAGATATAACTCTCATAGCCTACAATCACTCATTTAAAGTGTACAATTTAATGGTTTTTAGCATATACACAGTCATGCAATTATTAATTATAGAACATTTTCATAACCTCAAAATGAAGTCCCATACTTATTAGCAGTCATTTCTCATTTTCTACCTCCCACTGTCCCACCCCCCAGACTTAGGCAACCACTAATCTACTTTCTATTATTTGCCTATTCTGTACATTTCATATAAATGGAATCATACAATATTGGTCTTTTGTGACTGGCTTCTTTCACTTAGCATATTTTCAAGGTCCATCCATGCTGTAGCATGTTTCAGTATTTCATTTCTTTTTGGGCTGAATAATATTCCATGGTATAGATATACCACAGTTTACTAATCTATTCATTATTTGATGGGAATTTGGATTATTTCCACGTTTTGGCTGTTATGAATAATGCTGCTATGAACATTTGTGTACAAGTTTTTGGGTGGATGTATGTTTTCATTTCTCTTGGGCATATACCTGGGAGTGAAATTTCTGCATCATGGAGTAGCTCTATGTTTAGCATTTTGAGGAATTACCAAACTGTTTTTTAAAGTGGCTGTACCATTTTACAATTCACCAGCAATACATGAGTGTTTCAATTTCTCCACATCCTCAAGAATAATTGTTATTGCCTGTCTTTTGATTTTAATCATCTTGGTGGGTATGAAATGACATCCTGTTGTGGTTTTCATTTGCATTTCCTTGATGGCTAATGATGTTCAGCATATTTTCATGTGTTTATTGGCCACTTGTATATCTTCTTTGGAGAAATGTTTATTCAAATTCTTTGCCTATTTTTTAATTGGGTTGTTTGTCTTTTTATTGTTGAGTTGTTTGTATATTCTAGGTCCTAGACCCTTCTCAGATATATAATTTGCAAATATTTTCTCCCATTCTGTGGGTTGTCTTTTAATTTTCTTAGTAGTGTCCTTTGAAGCACAAAAATTTAAGCTTGCTTAAGTCCAATTTATCTTTTTTTTTTTCATTTGTGCTTATGGTATCATACCTAAGAAGGCTGTCTAACCCTAGATCACAAAAATGTACTCCTTGATTTTCTTCTAAGAGTTTTATAGTTTTAGCTCTTTAGGTCTATTATCCATTTTCACATAATATTTCTGTATATGGTGTGAAGTAGGAGTCCAACTTCATTGTTTTACATGTGACTCTCTAGTTGTCCTAGCACCATTTGTTATAGAGATGATTCTTTCCCCCATTCAATTGTCTTGGAACCCTTTTGGAGAATTAGTTAACTATAAATGTAAGAACTTATTTCTAGACCTCAATTCTGTTTCATTGATCTGTATATCTACCCCCTGCCAGTACCATACTGTCTTGACTACTGTAGCTTTGTAGTAAGTTTTGAAATTGGGAAGTGAGTCCTTCAATTTTATTCTTCTTTTTCAAGATTGTTTTGTAATTTTGGGCCTCTTGGTTTTCTATATACACTTTAGGATCAGTTTGTCAATTTCTGGGGAAAAAAGGCAGCTGGGATTTTGATAGGGTTTGTATTGAATCTGTAGCTCAATCTGAGATGCATTGCCATCTTAACCCCTTCCAATTATGTCTCATTGGCCAGAGCTGGTTACGTGTAGGTTTGCCAAATAAAATACAGGATTCCCCATTAGAGAATGAGGTATCACCTCCCACCAGTCAGAATGGCCATCACCAAAAAATCTACAAACAATAAATGCTGGAGACGGTATGGAGAAAGGGAACCCTCTTGTACTGTTGGTGGGAATGTAAATTGATACAGCCACTATGGAGAACAGTATGGAGGTTCCTTAAAAAACTAAAAATAGAACTACCATACAACCTAGCTATCCCACTACTGGGCATATACCCTGAGAAAACCATAATTCAAAAAGAGACATGTGGGCCTCCCTGGTGGCACAGTGGTTGAGAGTCCGCCTGCCGATGCAGGGGACATGGGTTCGTGCCCCGGTCCGGGAAGCTCCCACATGCCGCGGAGCGGCTGGGCCCGTGAGCCATGGCCGCTGAGCCTGCGCGTCTGGAGCCTGTGCTCCGCAACGAGAGAGGCCACAACAGTGAGAGGCCCGTGTACAGCAAAAAAAAAAAAAAAGAGAGAGAGACATGTACCACAATGTTCATTGCAGCTCTATTTACAATAGCCAGGACATGGAAGCAACCTAAGTGCCCATCGACAGATGAATGGATAAAGAGGATGTGGCACATATATACAATGGAATATTACTCAGCCATAAAAAGAAACGAAAATGAGTTATTTGTAGTAAGGTGGATGGACCTAGAGTCTGTCATACAGAGTGAAGTAAATCAGAAAGAGAAAAACAAATACCGTATGCTAACACATATATATGGAATCTAAAAAAAAAAAAATGGTCATGAAGAACCTAGGGACAAGATGGGAATAAAGACGCAGACCTACTAGAGAATGGACTTGAGAATATGGGGAGGGGGAAGGGTAAGCTGTGACAAAGTGAGAGAGTGGCATGGACATATATACACTACCAAACGTAAAATAGATAGCTAGTCGGAAGCAGCCACATAGCACAGGGAGATCAGCTCAGTGCTTTGTGACCACCTAGAGGAGTGGGATAGGGAGGGTGGGAGGGAGACGCAAGAGGGAGGAGATATGGGGATATACGTATAGCTGATTCACTTTGTTATAAAGCAGAAAGTAACACACCATTGTAAAGCAATTATACTCCAATAAAGATGTTAAAAAATAAATACAGGATTCCCAGTTCAATTTGAATTTCAGATAAACCACAAATAATTTTTTGTCATAAGTATGTCCCAAATATTGACTAAGACATACTTTTACTAAAAATTATTTGTGGTTTATCTGAAATACAAATTGAACTGGGCTTCCTGTGTTTTTATTTGCTTAATCTGGCAACCCTATTCACATGGCCACCCAGAGCTGTATGGGGTGTTGGAAAGGTGAAGTGAATATTTAGCTTTTCTAGCCTCTGTATTTAAGGAAGAAAAAGATGAAGGGGTTGGCAGTTGGTGTTAGATTATCTAACGAGTAGTATCTGCTCTTGCCTTGTTCTTTTAGTCCCAAATTCTTCTTTGTCTAAAATTAGATTTTGGACCCAGATTTTTGTTTTTTATTTTGACCTGGAATACATTTGTCCATCCGTCTCTTTTCAAACTGGCTATGTCATTTTGTTTTAGGCAGAGCTCTAGAATGTAGTTGACAGCTCATTTCACCTTTAAAAATGATCCCAACCTCAATCTTTATCTTTTAATAGAGAGATCCAGTACTCTTATGTGTTATATGGTCATTTGCCTTCTTAATGTATTATTTTTTGTTCTGTTTCCTTTCTTCTTTTTCTGTCACCCTGACCTCTCATAATGGCTTTGTTTCCTCTCTTCTTTTAGGATTTGAAATCTACATATTCTATTTCTGATTTGCCTATGGTTACCTTTATCCTACAATTTGTAACAGAAATATTTGAGCCTATGTTTCTCTGGGTTCCCTGCTGAACAAGAAATGACAGTTGGCAGTTATCAATTCTTACCTCCTCTGCTACCTTGTAATCTTGTTTAAGAATTCCAGAGTACTACTGATTTTGTTTGACATCATATGTCCTTCTCCATAAAGAAACGTTTAAAAAATGTTTGCATTGTAATTTACACTGAGAGTATCAGCATTTAAATTTAACTGTTTTTCAGTTTTTCATGCTCCTTCATCCTTTCGTTCTTTTATTCCTATTTTTCATTTGGATGAAATTTTTCTTTGAGAAAAATTTTTGATAGGATACATGAGTGACACCCTTCCCAAACCTTTGCATGTCTAAGCATGTTTTTCTCTCTCCTTACACATGAACGGCCATTGGTTTGCCATAGACTCTTCAGGCCTAATCCTCTACCCTCAGAAGTCTGTGCACATTGTCATCTCCTGATATTTAGTATCACAGAAGAAAAGTCCAGCACCAATCTACTTCACTTTTCATGGTAGCAAACGTATTATTTTCTGACTAGATGATTTTAAGATGTTCCTTTTTCCTTAGAATTCATAAGGTGTGAGGCTTAAAGAAAAAAAATCAACCCACTGTTTGTGATAAGGATACTCAAAGTAGAAATACAAGGTGTATTCATTCTGTATTGTTGCTGTAACAAATTACCACAAACTTCTGGCTTAAACAACACACATTTATTGTCTTACTGTTCTGAGGTCAGAAATCTGACAATTGTGGGCTACTGGGATAAAATTTAAGTCATCAGCAGGGCTGTGTTCCATCTGGAGTCTCCAGGAAATAATCCATTTCCTTCCATTTTCTCTCTTCTAGAAGCTGCCTGCATTTCTTGGCTAGTGGCCCCCTTCCTCCATGGCAAAGCCAGCAACATAGCATATCTCTGACCCTGCTTCTACTGTCATATCTTTTTTACTTTTCTGCTCTCCTGCTTCCACATTTAAGGACCACTGTGATCACATTGGGCTCACCTGGATATTCCCAGTGACTTGCCCTATTTTAAAGCTAGATGATTAGCAACATTAATCACATCTGCTAACTTAATTCCTGTTTGCCATGTAACCTAACATATTCACAATGTCCAGGGATGTGGGCCTGTTTGAGGATCCACTATTCTCTATTCTGCCTACCATTCTCTATTCTCCAACCTTATAAAGTACATCTGCAAAAAACAAAACAAAAAATAAACAACAAAAAAACATAGCTAATAGTCATACTTAATGGTGAAAGACAATGTTTTCCCCCTAAGATCAAGAATAAAACAAGGATGTCTGCTCTTGTGGACATCGTGCTGGTGGTTCTAGCCAGGGCAAATAGGCAATAAAAAAGAAATAAAAGGTATCTGGATTGAAAAGGAAGAAATAAAACTATCTTTCTTTTCAGATGACATGTTCTTATAAATAAAAAATCCTAAGGAATCCACTAAAAACTGCTAGAACTAGTAAACAAGTTGAGCAAAGTTATAGGACATAGGGTCAATAAAAAATAGTCAATTGAGGGCTTCCATGGTGGCGCAGTGGTTGAGAGTCCGCCTGCCGATGCAGGGGACACGGGTTCGTGCCCCTATCCCGGAAGATCCCACATGCCGCGGAGCGGCTGGGCCCGCGAGCCATGGCCGCGGAGCCTGTGTGTCCGGAGCCTGTGCTCCGCAACGGGAGAGGCCACAGCAGTGAGAGGCCCGCGTACAGCAAAAAAAAAAAAAAAAAAAATAGTCAATTGTATTTCTATACACTAGCAATGAAAAATATGAAAATAAAATTAAAAAACAATTCCATTATAATAGCATCAAAAAATAATAAAATAAAAGTGAATTTAATAGAAGTACAAAACTTGTACTCTGAAAACTGCAAAACGTTTTTGAGAGGAGTTAAGGACAACCTAAATAAATGTTCATGGCAATGCTGGTGGCAATGTAAAATGGTGTAGCTGCTATAGAAAACATCCATCTCCAGAACTCTTTCCATCTTACAAAACTGAAACTCTGTACCCATTAAACAACAACTCTCCATTTCCCCCCTTCCCTCAGGCCCTGGAAACCACCATTCTACTTTATATCTTTATGAATTTGATTAAGTGCTTTGTGTGAGTGGAATCATACAGTATTTATCCTTTTGTGACTGCCTTATATATGTGACTGACTTAGTATACTTTTCAAGGTTCATCCATGTCATAGCATGTTTCAGAATTTCCTTCCTTTATAAGGCTGAATAATATTCTGTTAGATGTGTAGACCATATTTTGTTTATCTATCCAGCAAAGGACATTTGGGTTTCTTCCACCTTTTGTCTATCGTGAATAATGCATGCTAACTGGGTCAATACCCTTTAGAAAGCTTTGCCTGTAGCCACATCTTATGACTGTTATTTTTGGTCAGAACTGAATCCTACCTGCAAGGGAGTCTCAGAAATGTAGTTTTTATCGGGGTACATTGAGTCCCAAAATAAAGTTGGAGTTCTATAAGGTTACTAGGTAAACTAATAGCAATCTATGCATCAGATTGTTAAGCCTATAAAAAGTGAGTGTAGAGCAGCTGGCAGTCATCATATACAGTGTATGGAAAGAGCCTACCAAGAGCTGGGGAGACAGAAGTCAGACATCATTTGACTCCTTGTTCCAGCTGTGCTTTAACCTCCCAGCTACACCAATACATTCCTTTGTTTCTTACAAGCTAGTTTGAGTTGGGCATTTGTCATTTGCAAGAGAAACAGTTCTGAATAATGCAAGAATCACCAGGAAAAGATTGGTTAAATAAATTCCAGTACATCCTTAGAATAAAATGCATGTCTATTAAAATTAAATGTGTATAACAATATATATTTATCTCTATCTATATATCTCTGAAAAATTTTTTAAATACACCAAAATGTTCATGGTGATTTATCTCTGAGTGATGACACTTTCAATAATATTTACTTTCTCCTTTACATCTTTCTGAATGCTGCATAGTGAACATGTATTACTTCTATAATAAAAAATACATACATAGTTATTTCCTTTTGTAAAAATGAACAGAAATTATACAATGATCTTATTTTAAAGTGTGTATGTGTGTTTGTGTGTGTGTGTGTGTGTGTGTGTACTTGTATTTATAAAATAAAGTCTGGGAAGATATTCACTGAGAGGTTAGCAGTGGTATCTCTGGCTGGTAGGTCTCCTGGTAGTTTTCATTATCATATTTTCTATTTGGAGTTTGTCTAACTATTTTGCATTAATTACCTATTTACAGTGTGTGATGGTTAGTTTTATGTGTCAGTTTGGCTTGGCTATTGTCCCCAGTTATTCAATCAAACACTAATATAAGTGTTGCTGTGAAGGTGTTTTATAGATGTGATTAATTTCTATAATCAGTTGTCTTTATTAAAGGAGATTATCCTCAATATGGGTGGGCCTGATTCAATCAGTCGAAAGGTCTTAAGAGCAGAACTGAGGCTTTCCTAGAGAAGAAGTTCCACCTGGGGCCTGAAGCTTCGGCTTGTGTCTGAGGTTTCCAGACTCCCCCTCCTGAAGGCCTACCGTATGGATTTCAGACATGCCTGGCCAGCCCCAAATTATACAGTATAAGCCAGTTCCTTGAAATTGATCAACCTCCACCTTTCTTCTAGCTCTCTCTCTCTCTATACACACACACATTTTATACCTATGTGTGTGTATATATGTATTGTATATATAATTTTTTTAACTGGTTCTGTTTCTCTGGCAGATCCCTGACTGATACAGATTTTGATACCTTGAAATAGAGTGCTACTGTAACAAATACAGTTCACCTTTGAACAACAAGGGATTACATACGTTAACTCTCTGCACAGTCAAAAATCTGGGTATAATTTATAGTTGGCCCTCTGTATCTGTGCTTCCTCTGTATCCATGGTTTTGCATCATGGGTTCAATCAACCTCAGATTGTGTAGTACTGTAGTATATAGTTAGTGAAAAAAATCTGTATATAAGTGGATCTGTGCAGTTAAAACCCATGTTGTTCAAGGGTCAACTGCACCTAAAAGTGTGGAAGTGACTTTGGAATTGGAAAATGGGTAGAGGCTGGTAGAATTTGGGGGCACATGATAGGAAAAGCCTAGATTGTCTTGAACAGACTGTTGGTAGAAATATGGTTGTTAAAGACTCTGTCCAGTAAGGGCTCAGGAGGAAGTAAGGAACATGGTAGAGAAAGCCTGTACCATCTTCAAATACAACACGTATCATCATAAATAGAATGTTGGCAGATACATGAATATTAAAGGTGCTGCTGGTGAGAGTTCTGAAGGAAATGAAGAACATGTTATTGGAACTTGGAAAGGAGATCTTTCTTATACAGTGGCAGGGAGCCTAGCTGAATTGTGTCCTACAGTGATGTGGAAAGCAGAACTTGTAAGCAATAGACTTGAATATTTAGCTGAAGAGCATTCCAAGCAAAGTGTTGAAGATGCAGACTGGTTCCTTCTTATCGCTCCTATAAAATGTGAGAGGAAAGACACAAATTCGGGAAAGAAATGTTAAGCAAAAAGGAACCAGTACTTAATGATCTGGGAAATTCACAGCCTATCCAGATTGCAGAAAATGCTAATATTAAGAGATTAACTGTTAGGAAATTGTGCTCTGGAGAGAAAGCCAAGGTTATGGCTGGACAACCTTTTGCTAATGCTGAAGCATTAAAGGTGGGACTCATGGAGCCACTTAATAATCTCAACAGAAGCCAGAAATAGATGGGGGATGAGCCAGGAGTCTGTGGAGGACCCTTCTATCTAATGGTATGAGTCTCTGAAATATAGGGGAGACTTACAAAGTTTTTGAGCACATTAAGCCAGCAGAAATACTGCTAACTTGTATTAAAAAGGACAGGGAGGGCTTCCCTGGTGGCACAGTGGTTGAGGGTCCGCCTGCCGATGCGGGGAATGTGGGTTCATGCCCCGGTCCGGGAGGATCCCACATGCCACGGAGCGGCTGGGCCCATGAGCCATGGCCGCTGGGCCTGCGCGTCCGGAGCCTGTGCTCTGCAACGGGAGAGGCCACAACAGTGAGAGGCCCGTGTACAGAAAAAAAAAAAAAAAAAAAAAAAAGGACAGGGAGAGGATGAAATAAAGGATGGCTGTCAGACTCCGAAAATTCTATAGGCAGGAAAACTACTCAGCTGCAAACAAGGAAAAGGAAGAATAACTCCTTGGGCCTTGAGCCCAGAAGTCAAGAGGCCAAAGTCAGAGCCCTGGCCCCAGAGGGAAGACTCTTGAACAAGAGAGGGTTGCTTCCAGTCCTTGAAACCTAATGAAATTTTCCTTGCTGGCTCTGGAATTTGCTTAGAAGTAGTGATCCCTTTATTCCTCCCATTTTTTTCCCGTTGGAATGGGAATATCTACAACTATTATACTATGCCTGTACCACCATTTTATTTTGGGAACAGAGACTTGTTTTTTAGTTTCACAAGTGCACAAATAGTGAAGAATTTACCCCAGGATGGATGATGCTTAATCTCACCCATACCTGATATAGATGGTGCGATTTTAGACTTCTGAGCCAATTAGATTTTGGACTTGGGTTGATGCTATAATGGGCTGAAACTCTGGGGATGTTGGGATAGAGTGACTGTATTTCTCATGTGTGACAGGTATGAATCTTTGAGGCCAAAGGGTAGACTGTGATAGGGTGGGAAAAAAATGATCGCTTCAAAGATATCCATATCCTAATTTATGTGAAAAAAAGTCTTTGCAGATATGATTAAGTTAAGGATCTTGAAATGAGAAGATTATCCTGGATTATTCAGGTTGGCCCTAATGCAATTCTTATGCAAGGGATGCAGAAGGAGGGAATGTTTACACACAGAGAAAAGGTAATGTGATGACCTCAGGATGGAGAGAGAGATTGGAAGATACTCCGGGTTTTGAAGATGGAGAAAGAGGCCATGACCCAAGGAATACATGCAGAAATGAGAAGCTGAAAAAGGCAAGGAATGTAGCTCTAGAAGTTGGGAAAGGCAAGAAAATGGATTTTCTCCTAGAGTCTCTGGATGAAGCACAGCCCTGCAGACACCTTGGTTTTGGCCCAGGGAAACTAATTCAAACTTCTTGCCTCCAAAACCATAAGAGAATAAATTTGTGTGTTTTTAAGTCACCAAATTTGTGGTGATTTGTTACAGTAGCAATGGGAAACTAGTGCACTATATGATCAGAGACATAATGTAGCAATATTAATTTGACCCATATGCTATATATAAATACTACTGAGGTTGAGTTCTAAGATTTTATTTGGAAAGTTTATATTGGTATTCCTAAGAGGGTTGGTCTGTACTTTTCTTTCATGTATTATCTTTGTCAGGTTTTGGTGTCAGGATGTACTAGTCTCTTAAAAAGAAATGGGGTGCCTTTCCACTTTTTCTAAGTTCTAAAACACTTGAAATAGCAGTGGAAGCAGTGAAACTCTTTGTTTGCAGTGTTCTGATGACGGCTGGTTCTTTGCCAACATTCTTAATTTCTTCCATGGTCTTTTAAAATTTTCATAATCACATCAGTGCATCAGACAAGCTGTTTACATATATCTTTTTAAATCTCCACATATTTCTATGGGGTAAGTTTTATTGTTTGTATCATTTCACAGATAGGGAAACTGAGGATGAGAGAGGTGAAGTAATTTGATAAGGTTACACAGCTCCCATAGGGCAGAGCTCAGACCTGAAATGAGGATTGTCTGGCTCCAAGCTCTGTACTTTCTACCTTTGCTTTGATAATGTCTCCTGGTTCTATATTTCTTGCATACTTTTTACTAGTCTATATCTTAGGAAATCTCTCATTTCACTTAGATTATTAAATGAAAAGCATAGCATAGAAAGTATTTAACTTCTGCTAAATTTCATCTGCATTTGTGGCTGCATCTCTTTCCTTATTCTAAATTTTGCAGTTATGCTTCCTCTCTCTCTCTCCTTGAATTGACTGCTTTATGGATAATCTATTTTATTACCCTCTCCCTCCCCATCCAGCTATCTGACTTAATTCTTTTTGTTTGTTTTCAAACTAGTAATTATGGTTTTAAAATGTTTTCTTTTATCCTATTTGCCCTAACTATGTTTTGTTGTTTTTCTCTAGTTTCTTCACTCGCTAAATGTTTATTGGTTGCTTAATATGTGCCAGACATATTCGATTGATTACTTAATTCATTCTAATTTGGTAAGTGAGGTGTTTAAGTCTATACATTTCCTTCCAAGTACAGCTTTGGCTACATCCTAAAAGTTTCAGAGTGTACTGTTCACAATATTAATATTTACCAAACATTCTGTATTTACATTTTTGTTCCAAGGAGTTTTTGGTTATTCTCCCATTACCTATTTATAGTGGCACTGAATTGTAATCAGAGAATATAGTTTATTTGTAAATTTTAGAATGTCTCATAGACCAAGAGATCAAGTTTTATAAATATTCCATGGACTTGAAAACACTGTGTATTCTCTAGTTACCAGATCTGGAAATCAATATTAGTATTAGTATTAATCAATATTAGATCATCTTTGTTCTTTCAATTATTCAACTCCTTTGGATTTCTCTCTATTTTGCCAGCTTAACAGACAACAACTGAAAAGGATATGCTAAATACAGAGGTTTTTTTTTATTCAACAGGATTTGTTGTATATATGTCAGTTTAACAGTGATGGTATAGGCTGTCAGCCAGGATATAAAAATAGAGTTTAGCAGTATCCTGAGACTCACATACCCTGCAGAATGTCTCTTCAGTTTGTTTTCCCAGTAGAATCCCTCTGGGTTTTTAATACCCAAATTTTATTGAACACATATATTTGTCAATATATTTTTGTCTGATGTTTACATAGGAAAAAATTGCATTTACATACCAAAAACTCAATTCAACATTTTTTTAAATTCAACATTTTTTAACAAAACAACATGCAGAGAAGTCTTAACTTACTTTCCAAATGTAAATGGTAGATTATCAGAATCATGTACGTTCACAGGGTCATGGGAACTACACGTGCTACTGCATATGAAGCAACTGGCCTTTGCTGCTTTTGCTGCTGCTGTTTTTTAAGGTATAATTTATATATGGTAAAATATGCTCTTTTAAAAAAAGTATACAGATCTGCAGTTGCAACAAACCTCCCCACTATCAAGATAAAGAATATTTCTTTCATTCCAAAAATTCCCCTCTGTGCCCCTTTGTAGTCAACTCCTCCCCCACCCCTGCCACCCTGGCAACCGCTGATCTGTTTTCTGACCTATAAGTTCAGAAAAACTATAAGTTGTGCCTTTTCAGAGTGACATATAAATGGAATCATACAGTAGGTGGCCTTTTGAGTCTGGCTTCTTTCACTTAGCATGATGCATTTGAGATTCATTTGTATTGATGTGTGTATCATGGTTTGTTCCTTCTTATTGCTAATAACCTTCCATTGCATGGATAGGCCAGTCCATTTATCCATTCCGCAACTGAGGAACATTGAGTTGTTTCCAGACTTTGATTCTTATGAATAAATGCTATCAATTCACCTACAGGTTTTTGTGTGAACATACATTTTCATTTCCTTTGGATAAATATCTAAGAGAGGGATTGCTGAGTCATGTGGTTATTGTATATTTCTCTTTATAGGATACCATTGAACTGTCTTCCAAAGTGACTGTGCCATTTTACATTTCCACCAGCAGTGAATGAAAATTCCTGTTGCTCCATGTCCTCGTCAGCACGTGCTATTGTCAGCTTTAAAAAAAAAAGTTAGTTATTCTAATAGAAGCATAGTGCATTTCTCTGATGACTAATGAGGATAAGCATCTTTGCATGTGCTTTTTTGTCATCCATATATCTTCTTCAGTGACATCTCTGTTTAAATCTTTTGCCCATTTAAAGTTGGATTATTTATATTTTCTAATGTTGAGTTCTGAAAGTTCTTTCTAGATTCCTGAGTCAAGTTCTTTATCAGATGTGTACCTTGAAAACATTTTTTCCCCTGTCTGTGGCTAGTCTTTTCATTCTCTTAACAGTATCTTTGGAAGAGGAGAAGTTCACAATTTTGGTGATGCCCAATTTAACAATCTTTTTTCTTTTATAGACTGTGTTTTTGGTGTCATACTTGAGAATTTTTTACCTAATTCAAAGTCAGAAATATTTTCTTTTAGAAGTTTTATAGGTTTAGATTTTTCACTTAAGTGTTAGATCCACTTTGATTTAGACTTTATAATTTTGACAATCAAATGATGGTGTCTTAAGCATTTAACAAGCAAAAATGATAGTTGTTACATACATAGGCATTTTGCTATATTTCAGTTATGTTTTAGGAAATTACTTTAGAGTTTTGGGTTGTTACAGAATGGATTATCCCCTTTTAAAACAATGATCAGTGTTTGGGAGCAGAACTTTCGGTTTTTCAGGAACATACTATTGATGTTAAGTTAGATATGCTTGGTTTTTTTTTTAAAGATTTTTTTTTATGTGGACCATTTTTTTAAAGTCTTTATTGAATTTGTTACAGTACTGCTTCTGTTTTATGTTGTGGTTCTTTGGTCGCAAGGCATGTGGGATCTTAGCTCCCTGACCAGGGATAAAACCCACACCCCCTGCATTAGAAGGCAGTCTTACCCGCTGGACCACCAGGGAAGTCCCTAGATATGCTTGTTTTTGTTAAGATGGGATTGTACCTCTCTAGCTCTCATGCAAAATGTTATTTTATGGAAGCATAAACTCTCTTTTCGTAATTATTATTCAATAGCAGGGTCGGAATAAATAAGAATGGATGAAACTGTATTCAGGTCACTAAAATATGAGTTTATTTGCTTCATTTTAGTCCCAATGAACATCCTTGCTTACAAAACCAAGCTACTTCTCTAAAAAATGAGTGAAATTTTAATAAGCTGGAGGAAGCAGGTGCCCAGGGGAGAATGGATCTGTTGCACTGTCAGAAAACCCCTCTGCCAGCACACACACAGATAAAACATGCACGGCAGAAGGAATGAAAAGAATCAGCCAGCTAAGGAGACTCATACAGATTGTGTTTGCACCTGACAAAACTGTGAGTGGGCAAAGCATTAAATTCTTTTTTGTATTCATTTGCTGTTTTGTTTGAATTTTTTTACTGTAAGTAACTCAGCTTGATGTGTTTCTTACTGGAGATTTTCAATAAATCATCAAGAACTACACATATAATCAGATAATTCCTCATGGCGTTTATTCACTTATTTATTCTTCCATTTACTTAATATATACTGGCACCTACTCCATGTTTGACATACAACAGTGAATAAGGAAGATGTAGTGCATTGGTTCAAGGGCACTTAGCAATTTGAGAGTGATGGGCAGTAGACAGAAGATTCAAACCTGGAGGATCTTGAAGAATATCTACCATAATCACTACAGGAATGAGGGTCTACTGATAGGCACATAGTCATTGTAGAGTTGCTGGGGGCTCTAGGGGCTGCATGCAGCACAGGTTGTGCTGTGGCCCTGGCAAATTTGGGTGATGGGCTCCCTAGAATGCTCAGGAGCAGGAGGGCATTTTCTCTTGTGTATTAGTTTTTTACTGTTGCTGTAACAAAGTCCTACAAACTTGGTTGCCTAAAACAACACAAATATATTATTTTACAGTTCTGGAGGTCAGATGTCTGAAATGGGTCTCCTGGGCTAAAATCAAAGTGTTGGCAGGACTGTGTACCTTCTGGAGGCTCTAGGGGAGAATCTGTCTCCTTGCCTTTTCTGGTTTCTAGAAGCCACCTGCATTACTTGGCACATCATCCCCTTTCTCCAACTTCAAAGCTAGTAGCAGAGTATCTTCAAACCTCTGACTCCAATACTCTTGCCTCCCTCTTTCATTTCGAAGGACATTTGTGCTTACATTGGGTCCATCCAGATAATCCAGGGTAATCTCCCCATCTCAAGATCCTTAACTTCCTCACATCTGTAAAGTCCCTTTTGCCATCTAAGGTAACATAGTAACAGGTCCTGGGAATTAGGATATAGACATATTTGGGGGGCCATTCTTCTGCCTACTAAACCTTGGGCTTCCTGGGCCCATCATTTGTCTCATGCCCTACAGATAGGCCTTGCATCTTTCATGATGCCCTGCACTCAGAAGTCCAGGACACTATTCTGGGTATCTGGAAGGAGGCAGGCCAGGAAGTCCATGGATATGTCATTAAATGGATAATCACTCCTGGTCCAAAAGATCATGTAGGAGCTTACCTACAACTTCAAGAAACCTGTAGAAGGCTGTCTTCCAGGCCATCCTAGATAGCCACTTTGCCCCTAAGCATCTCTTATCTGTGTATCGGTCAGAGTAGTCTAGGTTCTGTTGTGGTAACAAGTAATCCCCAAATCTTGATAGCCTATAACAACCAAGGTTTACTGGGTAAACCTGGTAAATCCATATCCATCATGGATCAACAGGACTCTGCTCTGTGCTCCTTACTCAGAGACTCAGGTGGACAGAGCAACCACCATTGCAAACATCACCCATTGTCATGGCAGAAGGATGGAGAGAAATCACGGTGGGGGAGGAGCGTCTTGCCCAGCAATTAAACACCTGGGCTTAGAAGTGACACATCACTTCTGCTCACAATTCATTGGTCAAAGCTAGTCGACTGGTCCCACTAAAACACAGTGGGATCAAGAAGAGCAACCATGCCATGTGTCCAGAAGGCAGAGAATCAAGAGTATTTGGTGAATAGCATTAATGACTACTAGCTTAGTGTTTTCCACTGGTTCCTGATTTGAATGAGGCTTTGCTCCCTGCAAGGCTATCTTTGTGAATCCTAGGAATGATCTGAGATAATCCAAAAGCTGGTGTCAAGTAGTAGCAAATGGTAGCCTCATATCATCACCATGTCCACTCCCTGCAGGCATGGTTTATCTGGAGCTTCCCCTGCAAAAAAAGCCCCAGGATGTGGCAAGAATTTGATGTGCCCTTGAGCTCCTGCAGACCTGAGTATGAGGCTTTGAAAACCAGTCCTTATACTTGGCAAGGTCTGTCCCAGTACAGCTCAGAGGTAGCAAGTTTGCTTGGTTCTTATCCAAGTGGGCTATGAGGGTATTTGCATGGTCTGTTGGTACCAGGACATTGGAGTGAAGCTGGCAGAGCCAGGGGATTCATTCCAGCTACATCTGATTATTAGCAGGAAATAAAAAAATGAACATAAGGCGAGTGACAATACTAACCTCTCTTGGGTCCCTCCCATCCAACTCCAGCCACCCACCTCAAACTCCACAGGTAAGACTCAAAGCATCTTATAGGTGAGAGGTTCCACTCCCACTCCCTACTAAACTCTGTCCCAAATGTGGATGCTCGAAAGATATCAATACATTCACCTGGACTGGGACCAGCTTGTACTGGGTGGTTTATGGGTGCTTTTGAGCCAGAGTCCAGCTCCCAAATTTGGAATGGATGGATTTTAATTAAAATCTCCTTGCATTTTGGTGAGTAGTCAAAACACTCTCTGGATCAGAGAGGAACTTGAGGTGGTTCGTGAAAATCTCAAGTAGAGCTGGTTAATTCCTCTTCCCACATTTCTTCTAGAAGGACACAGTGCCCACCCAACTGGGTCCCCAAGTACCAAACTTCACTATGGTAGTCAGGGTAGATGGTACCCAGCTCTATATCCTCATTACATTCTCTCTGCAGCTGACTGCTTGGGGCTAAGAATAGAAAACCTGCTGTACTCCTGCCACTACTTCTCCTCAAACCCCTAGTAAGGCAACCCTGGTCCCAGTGCCTAGTAGCATTTTGAGTCAGTGGCTACAGTCCAAGCTGGTTAACTATGGCTCGCTCTTCAGAGATCCTGTTGGTGCAGCCAGCTGGCCTGGCCCTGACAGAGGGCCCTGGGTGCTGAATGGTATCTGCTTAGGTGGATCTCTTGGGAATCCAAGAGCCCTTGTGTGGGCTGTTGACAGCTTATGCAGGAAGACCCACCTCTAGGTTCCCCCATTAGGTGTGGGCAGACAAGCCTCTATTGGTATGATCTGATGGAAAATGACCCAGGTGCAGCCTACAAATCTCCACAGTTGCAAAGAAACCTGGCTAGAAAGACTGCAGAGCACAGAGTAGCAGGAACTCTGATATTGGAGCCATCATGGTCAGTGGGCACGGCTTATGGGTGGCTTAAAGTAAGCATCTGGACCCTGGCCTCACCCTTGTCCTCAGCTAGTGAAGGCCTCTCTACATGGAGAAGTTTATGCTTTCCTCCTCCTAGAGCCTATACTGAGTACCTCCAAACCCTAGGATAGATCTTCCTTACCGTGCAGCCAATAGGACAACCCTGGAATGGTGGGTTCTTGGCTCTATACCCCATGTGAGCTCCAGCTCTGAACTCTGGAGGGGTGAACTTGAGTCTCTAAAAACTTAGTGGAGGAGATTTTTTTCTGAATAACTGAAACTAATGTATATTTTCATATTGGTAAACACAGAATTTACAGATATTGAAGCAGGGCCAATCTCTTGGCTGGCAAATGAATTTTGAAATATCTTTGAAAAAAATGGACATAGGTGGCCCAGGAAAAAAATCAGTTTCCTCCTGTGGAATCTACCACAAGGTCTAGGGGACACTGGCCACAAAGCTCTTTCACATTCTGTCTGTGTGGACTACAGTTTCCAAGCAATGCGTGAACTAAGCGTAACCAGTTGGTTGATGGAAAGAATTTCTCTTTATAGAAGCATTTTAGCAAATAAATGAAAACCAAAAGATAGAAGGTCACCATTTTGCAACCCTTTATAAAACAGTTGAAATAGTAGGTCAGACAGTGACACTCAATGGCTGTTAGTATCGCACACAAAAAATACAAACAGAATTATGTACTCCCTGGTGGAAAAACACAACACCATTTATAAAGTATTCTTGTTTTTTAAAAAAATCAAACCTGAACTCATTGAAGCTCTTTACCAAATGAAAGAAAATATAAGGGAGAGAGGAACATGTTCAATAATACCACAGGGATGCAATCAGCAAAATCCAGGCTGCAGGAAACCCTACAATTCAAATGGCTGAGTTTCTTCAGTAAATAAATTTTGAGAGAAAAAGAGAAGCTACATGGAAAAAAAAAAAAGACTTCTAAGCCACATAAACCAATTATGACATATGGATCTTATCTGGATCCTCACTTGAGCAAATATAAAAATAACACATTGGGAAATTTTAACACTGACCGAACATTTGGAGACATTAGGAATCGTTTATTGTTATGTGTAATAATGGGATTGCGTCCAAAAAAGTCTTTCTCATTGGCGATATATGCTAAATTATTTACAGATTAAATGATATCTGAAATTTGCTTCAGAGTCATCCCAGTAAAATGAGAGATAAGGAGTGGAGATGAAAGTAAGTGGGTATAAAATTGAAACAAGATTGGCCATGAATTGATAATTGTTGGAGCTGGGTGGTGGGTTTATGGTATATGGGGGATCATTTCACTATTCTCTCTACTTTTGTATAACCTTGAGATTTTCTAGAAGGAGAAGAGGAGGAAGGCGGAGGAAGAATGAATCAGGTGGTAGTGCAGGGGGTCGAGCAGAGGAGACTGGCAGCAGGGGTGGGGCTGGGGGCTGTGAATTGGCAAGAGGCTCATGGGGTTAGACTCCAGAGATCAGCGTCTGTGGCCTTCTGTGCTGGCTGGGCGGTGCGAGAGGGCCTGCAAGACTGGAAGCTCTCCTCCTACCTTCTCCACAATAGCAAAGCGGCTCTGAGTCTGTGTGAACAGGGAAAGCCTGCCATCTGTACTTCCATTTCAAAATGAAAATTAACCACCTTTTCCCCTGAAAATTACCAGAATGTTTCTCCCAGATGGGAACTATCTGGGTCTCCCTTTGGCAGAAGGCAAAATTTTCAGCACTGTGCTCTCAGAAGAGTCGATCATGAATCCAGAAAAATTCTCAGTAGAACTAAAGGAAGCTCAGGGCCCCTTGATAAAAAGTATTTGAAATGCAGGGAACTGAGAAAAGGAAAATCAAAGCCTGAGACTGAATCAGGAATTAGACCAGCTCCTGGAATATATTTAAGTCAGATCAATCCACGAGGGAGTTTTAGTCACAGCTCACTTTTTCTCTCCCACAGCCCATGGCTGGAATCCTAGCCCTTCAATCAGCTCACCAGAAATGCAGCAACATCCATCTTCTAAAATGCTTTATCACAGTTTTGCAAAGTCCTAGTATATCCCCACCTGCCTCCCTTGTGTGTTTATTTACATATTGATTTATTTATTCCTCTCTCTACAGCAGCAAGTCTCTTGAGATTATACTATTTTTTTTAATTAAAAAAAATTTTTTATTGAAGTATAGTTGATTTACAATGTTTCAGGTGTACAGCAAAGTGATTCAGTTATATATATACATCTATTCTTTTTAGATTCTTTTCCATGATAGGTTGAGATTATACTATTTTATTTACAAAGATATTGGGGTCATGCATCCGGACCATGAAGTCAGGGAGAAGGCCATCCTTTGCATGTGCTGAGCTGCACAGATCAGTCTTGTCAAAAATCACGTGTAGGGAGGGAGTGTGAGGATGCAGCCTCCAGACTGCTGACTCCCTTGGTCATCTTGCTGCCAAAGGAAAGGGCTTGCACAAGAGGGAAGTCCAGGAGAAGAAGGAAACGGGAATGAAACAGCAAGCAAAGTGATAGCAAAAGCAGCAGGGAGCTCTGGGTAGGACATCACCAGGACCCCACCAGGCTGAGGAGTCAGGTCTCCCTGCTGCAACCCCAAATGGTCCAGTGTCCCCAACAGCAGGGAGTCTGCCTCATCTGCTGTCAGGGCCTGCACAGCGCAGGCCCCTCTGATTCCCCACAAATTGTTTCCCAGACAGAGAGGACTGCTAGAGGAAAGAAGAAAGGAAGCAAGAGAAAAAGAGAACACACAAGAAAAGGGCCTGGAAGAAACTGAGGTGAGGGAGAGAGATCTGTCCCCTGGCAAAGGCCCCGGGCTGCATGAAAAAGACTTCCAGCACTTTTTATAGACGACCTTTTTTTTTGTGCTAGCAAAGCAAATGCTGGAAGACTCCCTTCCTTCTGATTAGCATTCTTATCACTACATTTCCTCTCTCCTCTCTCTCAGTCTCAGGAGCACTTTTATTTTTAAGGGAAGGATTAGCTGACACACAGAGATGACATCTTCTCAGGGATCACAAAGGAATTCTCATTGGCATTGTGTTGGACAAACACATGCTGTCCACCGCCACTGCTTCTGGCCAGCTGACTGGTCAGACTAGAGAAGCTGAGGGTGCCCGGAACTTGGCTTTCAACTTCCTTCTTAGGGTGGAGGCTCTGAGACATCAATGTTTAAAAGGAGATGTTTGTGTTTGCGTGGGATGGGTTTGAGGAGGACAGCCTTGTAGGAGGACGTCAACTCAAGGCTGGGGCAGCTTTCTGGGCAGGACGTGTGTGTTCCAATTGTGGCTTGAACTTCCAGCTGAGGTTTGGAGTTGGAACCCGAATTTGTCCACTTCTTAAAGGGCCAGTTCTCACGCAGCACCAGTGGGACAGTCTGATGAACTCAGCTGTCTTGGCTGAAGGCTCTGAGACGAAAAACTTCCCCACCAAAGGCTGCATTCTTGAACCTGCTGCCTCAGAGGTTTGAAGGGAAAGTAGCAAAACGAACCTCATCCACTCATCCAGGGAAAGTTCAAGCTAATACATCTTGGCAAACATAATGAAAAACACAGACAGTTGCTTTAAGAGAGGAGCCCAGAAAGAGGTCAAGTTCTGCTGAGAGAGGCAGAGCAGCAATTAGATGGGAGCTTATGTTGCAGCGTGGCGGCAAAGGGGTCAGAGAGAGGATAGGACATTCTGCATCTGATTTCAGGAAGGGGGCATCTCGCCACCCTGCCACAGCAGTGCTGAGCTCGGTTCTGGGAGAGCAAATCTGGAGCCGCAGAAACCCAGGGCACTGATAGGGCCGGGATGGAGAAGCACTGAGCAGGGTTGGATTTATGGGGCCACGTTCAAGAGCTCAGTGTGGCTTGTGTTGCTTGGCTGAGAGGAGAGTCAAGGTTTTATGCTAGTGATGGGTCCAACCACATGTATGCAGGGAAGGAGGAGAGTTACTTTACTCTGATTCGAGGTTTCAGAATGAAGAGTTCTCATTGGAATGTATAAAATAAAATTTCCAGCAAAATCAATGACACCCCCACATTCTATCAGCTTGTGGAATACTCTTCCGAGGGAAGTGTTGGAAAAATAATGTTAGGAGATATTTCCAATTATAGAGGGGAAATTAGTACCAAATTCACAAACTACATATCCAGGACCAGCTGGAACATAATAGCCACATGTTATCTTAGATATAGGATCAACCAACTGGAGAAAGAATCTGAGGAATCGAGATCAGAGGTATGATTTCCACCCAAGCAGTCTGGATAACCGCCACACTCCCCAGCGCCCCAATCCCTCCACAGGCTTATGCTAAGACAATTACTGGGACCAGAGAATAGAGGAAAGCCCATTTATATGCTTTGCTTTGACTCTCACTATTTTTTAATTTGCTGCTATTTACCAATAACTTTTTTTAATTGGTTCTTAAAGGGAAAGAATTATATATCTCCTGTTCTCCCATTAGGAGCTATATTTCAGAATAACCAAATAGCGCCAGTTGAGAGGCAAAGCTCTTTTTTACAGAAGAAATGCAAGCTTATAAATTAAAAAGGAATGATAGAATTGGAAAGTTTCCATTTTGCAACCCCCTATTGGGATACTTGATTCAGACAAGGATCATCAGTGGGTGCTCAAACCATCCAGAGAAAGTTTGATAGTGAATTACATATTGACAAGGTACCAATTATCACCCTATAGTTTACTTGCTAGTTCCAAGGAAGGGGAAACCTTACTTTGCAGTGAAGCGATCAAGCCATCACCACTTTAACCCAGTGATCAATGTTGGCATTACTAACAGTAGGCCAAGCCAACATTACAGTTGACCCTGAGAGGTGCCAAACCCAGTGCAGTGGGAAATCCACGTATAGCTTAATTTTTTTTGATATCCCTAGGCTACACAGTTCATCTGTGAGTTTTTTCAAGTTGTCATAAGTCTCCAAAAAATTCCAATATGTTTATTATAAAAAACTCACAAATAAATTGACCCACATATTTCAAACCCATGTTGTTCAAGGGTGAACTGTATATGCCTCCTGGTGGGATGCAGTGCTAAGTACACAGCATCATCTATGAGATTTTCGGGATAAAAATATTTAACCTGAATCACAACAGGACTTTAGATTTAACTTCTATCTCAGGAGAAAAACAGGGGAGGCAGGAACATGTTAGGTGTCACCTCAATGAAGCAATGAGGCAAATCCAAAAGATGGGATATTCTGCAGTATCTTCAATAAGTCAGTGTCATAGAAAAAAGGAGTGGGGTGTGAGTTCTAGATCAAAAGACACTTAGAAGAGCTAATTACCAAATGATCCTTTATTTGGTCCTGGAGTGAGCAGATCAGCTGTAAAGGGTATTTTTAGGAATAAGGAAGAAATCTGAATAGACTAGGTATTATACGATTTTTAGGAATTATTGCTAACTTTGTTGGGTATGATAATGATATCATGGCTGTGGAGGAAAATGTCCTTTTTAGAGAAGCATACTATATATAATATCTAAGAATGAAGTGTTATGACTTTTACAATGTATTACAAAATACTTGAGAAAAAAGGTAAGCAAAATAAAAAAATGTTGCCGCTGACCATAGGAAACAATGAGAACAAATTCTCCCCTGCAAATATTTGTTGGCTACATGCTGGGTATACAGTAGTGAACAAGATGGGCACATGGGTCCCACTCTCATGAAACTTAGAGTTCAGAGAAAAAGGTCAGGAAAACCCAATAATGATAATAATAAAGACAACCATTATTTAGCATTTGTTATGTGCCAGTGTAAGAGTGCTTATCTGCAGGACCTTATGTAATCCTCCCAATCGCTCTATGAAACGGGTACACTTATGCTTCAGCAATTGGAGTTCAGAGAGGGATGTCACGAATCGCAAGGCACAGAGCTGGTGAGTGGCTGAACCAGCTCCTAAATCTTAGATTTGTGTGTGCTGGTCCTGGCTGCTCTCCAGGTGTGTGGCAGGAAGTCCCTGCGACTCTGTAATGTCTGAGCATGGATTTACACTGCCTCCTTTTCTCTACTTCCGCCTCTTTTCTCTTGTAGTTGTTGTAAAATGACCTCGATCTTGGCTGTCAACCAAAAGATAAGTGATGTTTCATTTATAGAAATGATACAAAAAGTAAAAGAATAAAAATGCAGTGCTTCTCATCTCTAAACTCTTTGAAACTGCCTAGATTCCTCCTTGGTCTCTAGCACCTCCTTGGTGCTAGAACCTACATTTTCAACTTCCTCTAGTTAAGACTGCTTTCTCCTCAAACACATTAAGATAAATATATTTAAGACTAAGTATTCAGTTATTTAATGCTATGGATGGTCTTCAGTTATTTTACTTGCTAGCATTAAGCAAAATTGTTTCCCATATTGAAAAAATATGCAGCTTTTCTCTACATTATGCCTCTAAGAGCTAGAACTGGACCTTGACCTCCACTTGGCCGTCACTGGTTATCAAATATTTATTCAGTATCTACTGTGTGCCACGTACTATACTATATTTATAACATGGTTTCCTTGGCTCTCCAGGTTCCTCAGGACTGCTTTACAAACAAGGTTTGCAAATCCTGGCTCATTTGCAAATTGGGAATGGCCTGAATACTGACCATATATGTGCTTAGGGCTAGCACTCAGTGTCCACAAGGAAGTCAGGTTTTATGAGCCTGTCGCCACTGCATGATGCATTGCCAAAGGCAGACACCTTTATGGCATTATGGTAACTAGTTTCTGCAGTAGAGGCTCCTCCTATCAGAGGAGGTGTGGTGGGTCCCAGGCAGCTCCCAAAAGCTCAGCCATGACCTGGGCACCGACAGCAGTATTGCAGTGAGAGGGCTATGACAAGGGGCACAGGGAAACCCCCCAGCCAGGGATCATTGGCAGTTCAATTGGAGACAGATATGTAGTGTCCCCATCCTTGGGCATCTAAAGCCACCTTATTTGTGGCTTTTTTTCTCTTCCTCTTATGCCCTTAGGAGCTCTATTGATGTTAGTGGATTTCCATATCCGGGAGGGACTTGAAGAGCTCCAGAGGTTTAAGGATTTATTCCTTGTTAGCCAGGAAGTCCGAGGCAGAACCAGAAAGGCACAGCTCAGCACTCCGGCCGTGCATTAGATTCTGTCTTAGTTACAGCCGGAGGACTCCAAGTTCCCTTGTGCCATTAAAGGAAATACTCAGTGGGGCTGCACAGGCTTTGGCATGTGTGAAATTTCACACCTCAGAGATAGCACTTCTGTGTGTGTCTGGGCTGCTTTCTTACATGTTAGGTTTTTTAAAAGTGTGAGTTATTCTATACCAAGTTATTCTATACCAAGACGTTTATCATAAATTATTTAATTTCTTTCCAGAAAAACATTTCTCCATTCTCCATTTTGTTAATCACCTAGCTAGTCACAGAAGCAACTGCTGTGTTTTTTTGTGGGTTTTTTTTTCCACTTTTAATTTTTTATAACACCGTTATTGGAGTATAACTGCTTTACAATGGTGTGTTAGTTTCTGCTTTATAACAAAGTGAATCAGCTATACATATACATATATCCCCATATCTCTTCCCTCTTGCCTCTCCCTCCCACCCTCCCTATCCCACCCCTCTAGGTGGTCACAAAGCACCGAGTTGATCTCCCTGTGGATGTGGTTGCTTCCCACTAGATATCGATTTTACATTTGGTAGTGTATATATGTCCATGCCACTCTCTCACTTCGTTCCAGCTTACCCTTCCCCCTCCCCATGTCCTCAAGTCCATTCTCTATGTCTGCAGCTTTATTCCTGTCCTGCCCCTAGGTTCTTCAGAACCTTTTTCTTTCTTTTTTTTAGATTCCATATATATCTAAAATACCGTGTTAGCATACGGTATTTGTTTTTCTCTTTCTGACTTACTTCACCCTGTATGACAGTCTCTAGGTCCATCCAGCTCACTACAAATAACTCAATTTCATTTCTTTTATGGCTGAGTAATATTCCATTGTATATATGTACCACATCTTCTTTATCCATTCATCTGTCGATGGACACTTAGGTTGCTTCCATGACCTGGCTATTGTAAATAGTGTTGCAATGAACATTGGGGTGCATGTGTCTTTTTGAATTATGGTTTTCTCTGGGTATATGCCCAATAGTGGGATTGCTGGGTCATATGGTAATTCTATTTTTAGTTTTTAAGGAACCTCCATACTGTTCTGCATAGTGGCTCTATCAATTTACATTCCCACCAACAGTGCAAGAGGGTTCCCTTTTCTCCACACCCTCTCCAGCATTTGTTGTTTGTACATTTCCTGATGATGCCCATTCTAACTGGTGTGAGGTGATACCTCATTGTAGTTTTTTTTTTAAAGTATGCACACAATTCTATGGAATTCAATTATTATTATTATTTTATTAGTTTCTGCTTTATAACAAAGTGAATCAGTCATACATATACATCTGTTCCCACATCCCTTCCCTCCTGCGTCTCCCTCCCCCCCACCCTCCCCATCCCACCCCTCCAGGCGGTCACAAAGCACCGAGCCGATCTCCCTGTGCTATGCGGCTGCTTCCCACTAGCTATCTACCTTACGTTTGGTACTGTATATATGTCCATGCCTCTCTTTCGCTTTGTCACAGCTTACCCTTCCCCCTCCCCATATCCTCAAGTCCATTCTCAAGTAGGTCTGTGTCTTTATTCCTGTTTTACCCCTAGGTTCTTCATGACATTTTTTTTTCTTAAATTCCATATATATGTGTTAGCATACGGTATTTGTCTTTCTCTTTCTGACTTACTTCACTCTGTATGACAGACTCTAGGTCTATCCACCTCATTACAAATAGCTCAGTTTCGTTTCTTTTTATGGCTGAGTAATATTCCATTCATCTGAATCCTACACATTGTTATTTATTTATTTATTTATTTATTTATTTATGGCTGTGTTGGGTCTTCGTTTCTGTGTGAGGGCTTTCTCTAGTTGTGGCAAGTGGGGGTCACTCTTCATTGCAGTGTGCAGGCCTCACTATCGCGGCCTCTCTTGCTGCGGAGCACAGGCTTCAGATGCTCAGGCTCAGCAATTGTGGCTCACAGGCCCAGTTGCTCTGCGGCATGTGGGGTCTTCCCAGATCAGGGCTCAAACCCGTGTCCCCTGCATTGGCAGGCAGACTCTCAACCACTGCTCCACCAGGGAAGCCCCCTCATTGTAGTTTTGATTTGCATTTCTCTAATAATTAGTGATGTTGAACAGCCTTTCATGTGCTTCTTGGCCATCTGTATGTCTCCTTTGGAGAAATGTCTATTTAGGTCTTATGCCCATTTTTGGATTGGGTTGTTTGTTTTTTTTAATATTGAGCTGCATGAGCTGTTTATATATTTTGGAGATTAATCCTTTGTCCGTTGATTCGTTTGCAAATATTTTCTCCAATTGTGAGGGTTGTCTTTTCGTCTTGTTTATGGCTTCCTTTGCCGTGCAAAAGCTTTTAAGTATCATTAGGTCCCATTTGTTTATTTTTGTTTTTATTTCCATTACTCTAGGAAGTGGGTCAAAAAGGATCTTGCTGTGGTTTATGTCAAAGAGTATTCTTCCTATGCTTTCCTCTAAGAGTTTTATAGTGTCCAGTCTTACACTTAGGTCTCTAATCCATTTTGAATTTATTTTTGTGTATGGTGTTAGATAGTGTTCTAATTTCATTCTTTTACATGTAGCTGTCCAGTTTTCCCAGCACCACTTATTGAAGAGACTGTCTTTTCTCCATTGTATATCCTTGCCTCCTTTGTCATAGATTAGTTGACCATAGGTGTGTCAGTTTATCTCTGGGCTTTCTATCCTGTTCCATTGATCTATATTTCTGTTTTTGTGCCAGTACCATATTGTCTTGATTACTGTAGCTTTATAGTATAGTCTGAAGTCAGGGAGTCTGATTCCTCCAGCTCCGTTTCTTTCCCTCAAGACTGCTTGGGCTATTTGGGGTCTTTTGTGTCTCCATACACATTTTAAGATTTTTTGTTCTAGTTCTGTAAAATATGCCATTGGTAATTTGCTAGGGATTGCATTGAATCTGTAGATTGCTTTGGGTAGTATAGTCATTTTCACAGTATTGATTCTTCCAACCCAAGAACATGGTATATCTCTCCATCTGTTTGTATATCTTTAATTTCTTTCAGCAGTGACTTATAGTTTTCTGCATATGGTTTTTTTTGTCTCCCTAGGTAGGTTTATTCCTAGGTATTTTATTTTTTTTGTTGCAATGGTAAATGGGAGTGTTTCCTTAATTTCTCTTTCAGATTTTTCATCATTAGTGTATAGGAATGCAAGAGATTTCTGTGCATTAATTTTGTATCCTGCTACTTTACCACATTCATTGATTAGCTCTAGTAGTTTTTTGGTAGCATCTTTAGGATTCTCTATGGATAGTATCATGTCATCTGTAAACAGTGACAGCTTAATTTCTTCTTTTCCAATTTAGATTCCTTTTATTTCTTTTTCTTTGCTGATTGCTGTGGCTAAAACTTCCAAAACCATGTTGAATAATAGTAGTGAGAGTGGACAGTCTTGTCTTGTTCCTGATCTTAGAGGAAATGGTTTCAGTTTTTCACCATTGAGAGCGATGTCAGCTGTGGGTTTGTCATATATGGCCTTTATTATGTTGAGGTAAGTTCCCTCTCTGCCTACTTTCTGGAGGGTTTTTATCATAAAGTGGTGTTGAATTTTGTTGAAAGATTTTTCTGCATCTATTGAGATGATCATATGGTTTTTCTCCTTCAGTTTGTTAATATGGTTTATCACATTTATTGATTTGCATATATTGAAGAATCCTTGCTTTCCTGGGATAAACCCCACTTGATCATGGTGTATGACCCTTTTAATGTGCTGTTGGATTCAGTTTGCTAGTATTCTGTTGAGGATTTTTGCATCTATATTCATCAGTGATATTGACCTGTAGTTTTCTTTCTTTGTGACATCTTTGTCTGGTTTTGGTATCAGGGTGATTGTGGCCTGATAGAATGAGTTAGGGAGTGTTCCTGTGCTATATTTTGGAAGAGTTTGAGAAGGATAGGTGTTAGCTCTTCTGTAAATGTTTGATAGAATTCACCTGTGAAGCCATCTGTTCCTGGGCTTTTGTTTGTTGGAAGATTTTTAGTCACAGTCTCAATTTCAGTGCTTGTGATTGGTCTATTTATATTTTCTATTTCTTCCTGGTTCAGTCTCAGAAGGTTGTGCTTTTCTAGGAATTTGTCCATTTCTTCTAGGTTGTCCATTTTATTAGCATACAGTTGCTTGTAGTAATCTCTCATGATCCTTTGTATTTCTGCAGTGTCAGTTGTTACTTCTCCTTTTTCATTTCTAATTCTACTGATTTGAGTCTTCTTTTTTTTCTTGATGAGTCTGGCTAATGGTTTATCAATTTTGTTTATCTTCTCAAAGAACCAGCTTTTAGTTTTATTGATCTTTGCTATTGTTTCCTTCATTTCTTTCTTTTTAAAATTAATTGATTAATTTATTTGTTTATTTTTGGCTGCATTGAGTCTTTGCTGCTGTGCACGAGCTTTCTCTAGTTGCGGTGAGCGGGGGCCACTCTTTGTTGCAGTGTGCAGGCTTCTCGTTGCGGTGGCTTCTCTTGTTGCGGAGCATGGGCTCTAGGTGAGTGGGCTTCAGTAGCTGTGGCTCGAAGGCTCTAGAGCACAGGCTCGGTAGTTGTGGTGCACAGTCTTCGTTGCTCCATGGCATATGGGATCTTCCCAGACCAGGGCTCGAACCCATGTCTCCTGTATTGGCAGGCGGATTCTTAACCACAGCACCACCAGGGAAGCCCGTATCCTTCATTTCTTTTTCATTTATTTCTGATCTGATCTTTATGATTTCTTTCCTTCTTCTAACTTTGGGGGTTTTTTGTTCTTCTTTCTCTAATAGCTTTAGGTGTAAGTTTAGGTTGTTTATTTGAGATATTTCTTGTTTCTTGAGGTAGGATTGTATTGCTATAAACTTCCCTTTTAGAACTGCTTTTGCTGCATCCCATAGGTTTTGGGTTGTCGTGTTTTCATTGTCATTTGTTTCTAGGTATTTTTTTTATTTCCTCTTTGATTTCTTCAGTGATCTGTTGATTATTTAGTAGTGTATTGTTTAGCCTCTATGTGTTTGTATTTTTTACAGATTTTTTCCTGTAATTGATATCTAGTCTCACAACATTGTGGTTGGAAAAGATACTTGATACAATTTCAGTTTTCTTAAATTTACCAAGGTTTGACTTGTGACCCAAGATATGATCTATCCTGGAGAATGTTCCATGAGCACTTGAGAAGAAAGTGTATTCTGGTGTTTTTTTTGGATGGAATGTCCTATAAGTATCAGTTAAGTCTATCTTGTTTAATGTATCATTTAAAGCTTGTGTTTCCTTATTTATTTTCATTTTGGATGATCTGTCCACTGGTGAAAGTGGGGTGTTAAAGTCCCCTACTATGATTGTGTTACTGTCGATTTCCCTTTTTATGGTGATTAGCATTTGCCTTATGTATTGAGGTGTTCCTATGTTGGGTGCATAAATATTTACAATTGTTCATCTTCTTCTTGGATTGATCCCTTGATTGTTATGTAGTGTCCTTCTGTGTCTTTTGTAAGTCTTTTTTTTTAATATCGTTATTGGAGTATAATTGCTTTACAATGGTGTGTTAGTTTCTGCTGTATAACAAAGTGAATCAGCTATACATATACATATAACCCCATATCTCTTCCCTCTTGCATCTCCCTCCCTCCCACCCTCCCTCTCCCACCCCTCTAGGTGGTCACAAAGCAGCGAGCTGATCTCCCTGTGCTATGTGGCTGCTTCCCACTAGCTAACTACTTTACATTTGGTATTGTGTATATGTCCATGCCACTCTCTCACTTTGTCCCTGCTTACCCTTCCCCCTCCCCATATCCTCAAGTCCATTCTCTAGTAGGTCTGCGTCTTTATTCCCGTCTGGACCCTAGGTTCTTCATGACCATTTTTTTTTTTTAGATTCCATATATATGTGTTAGCATACAATATTTATTTTTCTCTTTCTGACTTACTTCACCCTGTATGACAATCTCTAGGTCCATCCACCTCACTACAAATAACTCAATTTCGTTTCATTTTATGACTGAGTAATATTCCGTTGTATATATGTGCCACATCTTCTTTATCCATTCATCTGTCGATGGACACTTAGGTTGCTTCCATGTCCTGGCTATTGTAAATAGAGCTGCAATGAACATTATGGTACATGACTCTTTTTGAATTATGGTTTTTTTCAGGGTATATGCCCAATAGTGGGATTGCTGGGTCATGTGGTGATTCTATTTTTAGTTTTTTAAGGAACCTCCATACCGTTCTCCCTAGTGGCTGTATCAATTTACATTCCCACCAACAGTGCA
Organism: Mesoplodon densirostris; assembly: GCF_025265405.1. Classification (NCBI taxonomy): domain Eukaryota; kingdom Metazoa; phylum Chordata; class Mammalia; order Artiodactyla; family Ziphiidae; genus Mesoplodon; species Mesoplodon densirostris. The sequence goes on from NC_082664.1 coordinate 121,268,181, forward strand.
AGAGGGTTCCCTTTTCTCCACACCGTCTCCAGCATTTATTGTTTGGAGATTTTTTGTTGATGGCCATTCTGACCGGTGTGAGATGATATCTCAATGTAGTTTTGATTTGCATTTCTCTAATGATTAATGATATTGAGCATTCTTTCATGTGTTTGTTGGCAATCTGTATATCTTCTTTGGAGAAATGTCTATTTAGGTCTTCTGCCCATTTTTGGATTGGGTTGTTTGTTTCTTTGATATTGAGCTGCATGAGCTGCTTGTAAATTTGGACATTAATCCTTTGTCAGTGTCTTCATTTGCAAATATTTTCTCCCATTCTGAGGGTTGTCTTTTGGTCTTGTTTATGGTTTCCTTTGCTGTGCAAAAGCTTTGAAGTTTCATTAGGTCCCATTTGTTTATTTTTGTTTTTATTTCCATTTCTCTAGGAGGTGGGTCAAAAAGGACCTTGCTGTGATTAATGTTATAGAATATTATGCCTACGTTTTCCTCTGAGAATTTGATAGCGTCTGGCCTTACATTTAGGTCTTTAATCCATTTTGAATTTATTTTTGCGTATGGCGTTAGGGAGTGTTCTAATTTCATTCTTTTACATGTAGCTGTCCAGTTTTCCCAGCACCACTTATTGAAGAGGTTGTCTTTTCTCCATTGTATATTCTTGCCTTCTTTTTCAATGATAAGGTGACCACGTGTGCGTGGGCTTATCTCTGGGCTTTCTATCCTGTTCCATTGATCTATATTTCTGTTTTTGTGCCAGTACCATATTGTCTTGATTACTGTAGCTTTGTAGTATAATCTGAAGTCCGGGAGCCTGATTCCTCCAGCTCCGTTTTTCTTTCTCATGATTGCTTTGGCTATTCGGGGTCTTTTGTGTTTTCATACAAATTGTGAAATTTTTTGTTCTAGTTCTGTGAAAAATGCCAGTGGTAGTTTGACAGGGATTGCATTGTATCTGTAGATTGCTTTGGGTAGTATAGTCATTTTCACAATGTTGATTCTTCCAATCCAAGAACATAGTATATCTCTCCATCTATTTGTATCATCTTTGATTTCTTTCATCAGTATCTTATAATTTTTTGCATACAGGTCTTTTGTCTCCTTAGGTAGGTTTATTCTTAGGTATTTTAATCTTTTTGTTGCAGTGGTAAATGGGAGTGTTTTCTTAATTTCACTTTCAGATTTTTCATCATTAATGTATTGTCTCTTGTAATAGTCTTTATTTTAAAGTCAATTTTGTCTGATATGAGAATTGCTACTCTAGCTTTCTTTTGATTTCCATTTGCATGGAATATCTTTTTCCATCCCTTAACTTTCAGTCTGTATGTGTCCCTAGGTATGAAGTGGGTCTCTTGTAGACAGCATATATACGGGTCTTGTTTTTGTATCCATTCAGCCAGTCTATGTCTTTTGGTTGGAGCATTTAGTCTGTTTACATGTAAGGTAGTTATTGATATGTATGTTCCTATTCCCATTTTGTTAATTGTTTTGGGTTTGTTATTGTAGGTCTTTTCTTTCTCCTGTGTTTCCTGCCTAGACAAGTTCCTTTAGCATTTGTTGTAAAGCTTGTTTGGTGGTGCTGAATTCTCTTAGCTTTTGCTTGTCTGTAAAGGTTTTAATTTCTCTGTTGAATCTGAATGAGATCCTTGCTGGATAAAGTAATCTTGGTTGTAGATTTTTCCTTTTCATCACTTTAAATATGTCCTGCCACTCCCTTTTGGCTTGCAGAGTTTCTGCTGAAAGATCAGCTGTTAACCTTACGGGGATTCCCTTGTATATTATTTGTTGTTTTTCCCTTGCCGGTTTTAATATTTTTTCTTTGTTTTTAATTGTTGATAGTTTGATTAATATGTGTCTTGGCATGTTTCTCCTTGGGTTTATCCTGTGTGGGACTCTATGCACTTCCTGGACTTGATTGACTATTTCCTTTCCCATATTAGGGAAGTTTTTGACTATAATCTCTTCAAATATTTTCTCAGTCCCTTTCTTTTTCTCTTCTTCTTCTGGGACTCCTATAATTCAAATGTTGGTGCAGTTAATGTTTTCCCAGAGGTCTCTGAGACTGTCCTCAATTTTTTTCATTCTTTTTTCTTTATTCTGCTCTGTGGTAGTTATTTCCACTATTTTATCTTTCAGGTCACTTATCCGTTCTTCTGCCTCAGTTATTCTGCTATTGATTTCTTCTAGAGAATTTTTAATTTCATTTATTGTGTTGTTCATCATTGTTTGTTTGGCCTTTAGTTCTTCTAGGTCCTTGTTACACGTTTCTTGTATTTTCTCCCTTCTGTTTCCAAGATTTTGGATCATCTTTACAATCATTTCTCTGAATTCTTTTTCAGGTAGACTACCTATTTCCTCTTCATTTGTTTGGTCTTGTAGGTTTTTGCCTTGCTCCTTCATCTACTGTGTGTTTCTCTGTCTTCTCATTTTGCTTAACTTACTGTTTTGGGGGTCTCCTTTTCGCAGGCTGCATGTTCGTAGTTCCCATTGTTTTTGGTGTCTGACCCTAGTGGCTAAGGTTGGTTCAGTGGATTGTGTAGGCTTCCTGGTGGAGGGGGCTGGTGCCTGTGTTCTGGTGGATGAGGGTGGATCTTGTCTTTTTGGTGAGCAGGTCTGCTTCTGGTGGTGTGTTTTGGGGTGTCTGTGACCTTATTATAATTTTAGTCAGTGGGTGGGGTTGTGTTCCTGTCTTGCTAGTTGTTTGGCTTAGGGTGTCCAGCACTGTGGTTTGCTGGTCATTGAGTGGAGCTGAGTCTTAGCATTGAGATGGAGATCTCTGGGAGAGCTTTTGCTGTTTGATATTACGTGGAGCTGGGAAGTCTCTGGTGGACCAGTGTCCTGAAATTGGCTCTCCCACCTCAGCGGCATGGGCCTGACACCTGGTCGGAGCACCAAGACCCTGTCAGCCACACGGATGTTCGAGGGGAGTGGTTCCATACTGAAGGGTCATGGAGTTCCCTGTAGTTGGCCACGTCAGACTCGGAGCAGAGCTTAGACTCTTGTATTCTGTTTTATTTATAGAGAACATCATATTGTAAGCATGCTCTTTCTGTCAAATAATTTTCAAAAACATTATTTTTAATGGCTGCATAATTATTCAGTGATTGAATTTACCATAATCTATCATTTAACCAACCTCTGACCATGTAGGTGGTTTCCAGTATTTTACTATCATAAAATATACTTTGTTGAACACCCTCAATATGAATTTTTGCCCAACCAGGGTTACTTCCTTAGAATAAATTTCTTGGGTGTAATTTTTGCATCAAAAGGAATGCACTCTTGAAAGTCCTTTATCCTCCAGAAGCCTTGGTAACTCACCCTTCTGTCAGAAAAGTGTTGTCCATTTGATGGTACTAGACCATTTTACAAATATATTTTTTAAAGCTCTCCCAATTTAATACATAAATATTAAGACATAAATGATGTCTCTGTATTGTTCTAAGACTATTTGATTATTGGTGAAGCTATGCCTTATCATACCATAAGTTTCTAGGCAGAAAAAAAAATCCTTTCAAGCTTTGGTTCTATTTTATCGTTATGATTTATTACAGGGTTTATTCTGAAGTTCCCTGTTATAAAAATAAGGAAATGTTCAAAAGTATTACTTAAAAAGTATTAATTGTGGAGGATTTTCAAATGTTGCTGATTATCATAGATGTGCTTAGGTTCATTCAGCAACAATTTTCATACATAGGAAAAATACCCACAATATTTTTGCAAAGACTATTACAGTTTGCTTTTGAAAACACTTTCCCCAAACACTTCATAGGTGATCTTGCTTCTGGTGTTTCAAATATAGGTTTTCCCCAATGTTCTGCACTCAGTCCTCTCATTTTGTCTTGAAATTAAAGTCAGTAAGCCATATCTACCTGCTACTTTGTGCTTCACCAAAACAAGACAAGACGTGGGCCTTGGCTTATAGAGGCTTACAATTTATATAGATGCCAATATATAGAACTAAATTAAAATGCCTATAGTGGCAAGTGTTTTTATAGGGGTATAAGATGCTGGGAGGCCACTGGAGGGTGTGTTACACCACCCATGAGGATTTAGGGAGGCTTCTTATGCTGGATTTTGGAAGACAAGGCAGATTTTTTTTCCCAGAGTGACTAAAAATTTTTTTCTGGTCTCAAATGCTCTTGTAGAACCTTTGCACTCACCTATGAAGGTTGGAATCTATGTCCCTTCCTCTTGAAAACCTGAGTGGGCCTTTGTGATTGTTTTGAGGAACAAAATGTAGCAAAAGTAATGTTGCATGACTTCTGAGGTTAGGTCATAAAAGGTGATGTGGCTTTCTCCTGGCTCTGTCTCTCTTGAGACATGAACACTTTTGGAGGCACCATGTGAGAAGTCTGGCTACCCTGGACACCTGAGCCACCATGCTGGAGAGATGACAGAGAGGGGGTGAGGCAGAGAGAGAGAGAGACGCCTGAAGAGCCCCTGCTGTTCCAGGCCCCACCTGTGGGATTCTTCCCTGCCTGAGCTCTAGACGTGTGAGGGAGAGGAACCACCTTCATTATTAGGGATGATTAGTTCATCCCTAATCACCACCTGATTACAACTATAGTTGACCCTTGAACAACACAGGGAATTAGAGGAGTGAAGTCGAAAATCTGCCTCTAACTTATAGTCGGTCCTCTGTATTCAAGGTTCCTCTGTATCTGCAATTCAACCAACCATGTATTGTGTAGTGTTCACTGTTGAAAAAAATCAGCATATAAGTGTACCTGTGTAGTTCATACTTGTGTTGTTCAAGGGTCAATAGTACTTGAGACATCCTGAGCAAGAACCACCCAATTAAGCCCAATCAATCCACAGAACCATTAGAGTTAACAATAAAGTGACTGTTGTTGTTTTAAGCCACTAATTCTGAGGTCACTTGTTACCCAACAATAGCTAACTGCCCCACCAGATGTGGGAGAAAGAGCATTCCAGGCAAAGGGACAGTCTGGGTATTTTTCTCTTTCAGCTTGCTTTCTGTTTTGTTTCCAACTGTCCTTTCTATGCAGATAACTCCTATAGCTGTAACTTCAATTCTCCCCTCTCCCAAATTGATGTGCAATAGTACCAGCTGTTTATTGGACAGCTCTATCTAGGTATCCTACCTGAACTGCCAACTCAATATACCACAAAAGGAACTCAAAATGATCTCCTAGGAACATATTTTCCTATGTTCAGTATTTTTGTTAATGGCACCACTACAGTCCCAGTCAGCTAAGCCATTCACTTTGGTGTTTTCACTGATTTTTTTTCCCACTACCCGAATTTGACATCCAGTCCCTTCCTACATCCTGCAATTCTACTTCCATAATACAGTTGACCCTGAACAACCTGGGTTTAAACTGTGCAGGTCCACTTATTCGTGGATTTATTTCAATAGCAAATAGTATACTACACGATCCTAGGTTGGTTAAAACCGTAGATGTGGAGATGGAGGGTCAACTATAAATTATAATAAATGTGGATTTTCAACTGTAGTGAAGTGTTGGTGCCCCTAACCCTTGCATTGTTCAGGGGTTGACTATATTTTGTATCTGTAGTAATACCACCATCACCATGTTTTTGAACCTATTTCAAGTTTATTTTATTTATTTATTTATTATTATTTACCTTGGCTGTGCTGGGTCTTAGTTGTGGCACACGGGATCTTTGTTGCGGCATTCGGGCTTCTTAGTTGGGGTATGCAGGGTTCTTAGTTGTGGCATGAGGGCTTCTTAGTTGCAGCATGAGAGCTCTTAGTTGCAGCATGCATGTGGGATCTAGTTCCATGACTAGGGATTAATCCCCAGCCCCCTGCGTTGGGAATACACAGTCTCACTCACTGGACCACCAGGGAAGTCCCTTAACCTACTTCAAGTTTAGATCCCTCACATGGCCCAGACCAATACCCCCAAACTAGTCTCTAGTTTCCTCCATTCTCTGCCGCCACGATGGTTTTACCACAAAGCAACTCTGATCATGTCATATTTTGCTCACAATCTTCCAGTAACCTCTTACTCCTTCTCCCCCACCCCAAAGGTCTTACCAATGTATGGAACAAGTAAGAAAAAACAAACAAACAAGGAGGATGTAAGGCTTCTGATTTGAGCAGATAATGAAATGATACTCAGTTAGAGGGTAAGGAAGGCAGATTAAAAAGTAGAAGGCCTTCTGTATTTTCTGTCAGTCTCCACTCACCCCAGCATTGTGTAAGTGTCCTACATTCCTGGGGACTTGTCACCTGCCTGGGTCATATTCCTCCTAGTCACCAGTCATTCCCTCTTCTGTCTACATGGCCAGCTCAGGGTGGGACTGGAAAGAGGTTCTGGGAAGAGCATGGAACCAGCCTTGAATGGTGGCTGAAAGCTAGGGAATAGGAATAGTCTGCAGTGTACATCCAAGAGTCTAGCACAGTCCTTGGAAGAAGATCAGTGCCAGAGAGGCATAGCAGAGAGTCAAGAGCAAGATCCGTAGGAAATACAACTAGGTCTGAGGCCAAGGAGAATGTGGGCAGAGAGTGAGATTATAAGCACAGAGTAGCTGCCTGGGGTGGAGCAGAGGAGATGGCGGGGATGAGTAGGGAGTCAGTGATGGTCCATGAAGCAATGAGGTGGGTGAGATTCACTGCCTAGGGCATCAGGCTGGGCTCTCTCCAGGGAATCTTGACACGCTATTCCCTCTGTGTCTTAAAGTGGAAGCTGCAAAGCACCTGATCCCATCCTTATTCTTTCTTGGATGAAAGGACTGAGTGGTTGGCATCAGTAGAGCAGGACAAAAAGAGTAAGAAGTGGGATGACAGCAGAGTGCCAGGAGGAGAACTGACCAGCAGGCTGGCCAAGCATTCCAACTTCTAAGATCAGCCATCAGGCCCACAGTTCTGGTGCCTTCAACAATTTGAAGAAATGGCAAGAAACCTCCCTCCTCTGGTTGAGTAGGTCCTAGGAAGTTCCAATATGGAGCACCCAATGTTGGGGTCAGATTATGTGAGGCAGGGAGAGCTTGCAGGAGACTCTGTACAGACCATGACAAAGGTTGTCCTTCTGGAAAATGCCATGCCTGGGAAGCTTGAGGTTAGCAAGGGCTATACGGTTGGGGGGGGGGGCATCCACCAAGGGTTGTTGGGTAGGACGGGTATTTCAATCATTTAGTACTCATCAACAGCTTTTAGCTGACTTCTTACTGAGCTACATCCTACACCAGTCTAGGGAAATAATGGAGAAAAACACGGTCCCTAGCCTCAAGAAATTCAGTGTATTAGGGGAGTCAGACCAATAAAAAGTGATTTCAGTGCAGTATGAGGCAGGCGGGGAAGCCCCAGGTGGGACACTTAACTCTGATCTGGGTGTCAGTGAAAACTTCCTGGAGAGAATCTTGATAATTTCTTGAACCCAGGAAACCATCTGTGTTCCCCTAACCCAGGTTAGAAATTTCTCAGCACAGAAATTTGGCACCAGATTTGGGCTTTGCCTTTTAGGAATTTAGGATGTCCTTGACATTTCAGGGAGCAACTCACCCCAGCAATTACAGGCCAGGAGGTATCAAAGTAGCTGTACCATTGCAGGTCTCTGGCCGAGTGGCTCGCACAGGATGATGTGTCTCTCCACTGGTGGGTGTGGTCACCTCGAGCTCACAGTGGCTGGGCACCTGATTTTCAAGAAAATCAGGCTCACAAACATGTGGGTAGATAAGCGCCCATACCGTCCATCCCCAGAAATCTGGGGGCAGCCACTGGGTTGAGAGCAGAAGTAGATGAAGGCAGGCCCGAATGAATTAGCCCATGGTGTACTCCTCACACACCAGCACAGCCTCTAACTCCTTCCTGGCTTCCACCTGGCCCAGAGGAAGAACAGTTGCTAGCCTGACAGGTCAGAGTCCAGAATATTCATTGGGCCACATTTTATTGACAAGCAAGTTTACTGTTCTTTAAAGGTACCCACCCTAGGTTCCACTTTCTCTCTCTTTCTTCCTGTCTTGGTCCTAGGAAGGTCTTCGTCTTTGGGGCCTACTGTGCTTGTGCTTCCTGCCTGTATGTGGTGAGCAGCCCCAGGACAAACCTGGCCACGCTTTCTCTCCCTGAATAGGTAAATGAGTCAGATTCGGCCCGGTCAGTCTTTGGCATGTGTACCTGCATTTGCTCCCCCTAGATTTAGATTCAGGAAGAGGGGAAGTGGAGGATCTTGCATAGACCTCAGCCATCTCATACAATCATCGTTGCACCAGCTTCTTCATTTTCGTGTCTGCCACTAACAAGGCTGATTTTTAAAGTGGCACTTTTTAGTTCTCATCCTTCTACTCTTCCTTATACGGGCTCCAAAGGAGCAGGCTGATTGGCAGGATAGTATCAATATTTTAGCCTTCCTGCATCCCTAGTTATAATACCATTATAATATTTATAATTCCACCGAAAACTTACCCCCGGCCTTTAAGGGTAAAGGGAAGGCAGAGCTTTCTGTTTATGGGCACATTGGACCAAAGCCCAAAGTCCTTGGGATCCTCCCAGGCATACTGGCTCAGCTTCAGGAAACAGTAGTAAGCAGACAGATTGGGCAGCTCAGGGCCTGGGGTGAAAGTAACAGCCTTGCCTTCAGCTCTCCAGAGTCAGGAGACTGTGCCAGTTGCTCAGCCTTTCTTGGAGCATGATGTACTGTGGCATGAGTCTGGCAAGGTTTTCAGCTGGGAGGCCTGGACCAACTGGTCCCGGGGAGGTGGGTGTGTGTGGAGAGGGGGGTTGGGAGGTGGCAGGAATCATGCAAGTCTTTCTTGGACTGATCTCTGAGGGGCCTTTTACTCCTGAATGAATCCTGGCCAAAAAGGTCATAGTAGGCCAAATAATGCCTTCCAAAAATGACTACACCTCATCCCTGGAACCTATGAATATGTTAAGTTATGTGGCAAAAGGGACTTTGATGTAGTTAAGATTATTATAGTTTTTAATTAATTAAGATGTGATTAAGCTTATGGATCTTAAAATGGACGATTATCCTGGATTATCCAGGTGGGCTCAGTGTAATCTCATAGCCCTTAAAGTAGAAACTTTCCAAGCAGAAGAGAAGGCATGAAAGATAAGGCATGAGAAGGACTTGAACTTCTGTTACTGGCTTTGAAAATGAAGGATGCCATGAGCCAAGGAATGTGATTGGTTTCTAAAAACTAAGAATGACCCCTGGCCAATGGCCATCATTCCTACAACCACTTGCAGCTGGATTCTGCCAGCGACCTGCACAGGCCAGAAAGGATCTTCCCCTAGAGCCTCTTAAGCCTCTTGTGGTAATTTGTCATGGCAGCAATAGAAAACCAATACAGAACTGGAAGGCTAAGAGGTATTATGGAGTCAGTCCATGACCTTGGTCTTGGAGTGCACTTGGTCATCTGCACTTCCTTCAAGAGCTGGTAGATAGAATTCCTAAAACACAGGCTGATTCTCATTGGGATGCCCTACCAGCCTCTGGGGGCTCTGGTTCTGAGCAGTGAACTCTGTGTCTTTCTCATACACTGTTGTCATGGATGTTATCTGGGCCCTCCTATGACAGTCCTGGTCCCATTTACCTGCTGATAGATGGCTTTCTGAGTGTGGAGACCCCACAGTTGCCCTGAGGCCTTCCAAGCAGAAAGAGTGGCAGGGAATAGGTATGTCTAGTGCAGCCAGGGACAGCATACTTCGTGACCCAAAAAGAGCGAGTTGTGGTGATCAAAGGTAGTATCTTGTCTTTAAGGGTATGGTTCTAGACCCTGAGGACAGACATATCAGCTGAGAAGTCTTTGAGTCCTCCTGGAGACCAGGTCAGAGGGAATTATGTCAGCTCTGAGCTGTGGGATCAGCCAAGGATAGGCCTAAACCTTCATGAGAGTCTCCCTGGCGACAGTGCCTGGATACAAATGATCTAGAAGGTAACCTTGCTCAGATTGGATCCAATTAGCCAGAGGATGTTAGTGAAGCTGGGTTTTTACTGTATTTGTCTCAATTGGCCTGCTCTCTTTATTAAAGAGGAGCAGATTCATCTGATGAACCACCAGGTATTACTCACCCAACTTCTCACCTAAGTGGACAGCATTTGCAGAAACACAAACAGCCCCAACTTGACCAAGTTGTCCAAGTGGCAGAGGTGGTAATAGTTTAGGAGGGAAACCAGGGTTCTATCCTTTCACCAAATCTTTCTGGCAAATTAATAAATTGGGAGAGGAAAATCCCAATTAGATTGTAGCCTTTCAACTCAAATCCTAAAAAGGAGATCCTAACAGTAACCAAACCAACAGGGAATGGAGTCAAGGAGATTTCACTCATACTATTTTTTAAGCAAATGGTAAATCCTAATAGAACTGCTGTCAAAGATAAGTAAGCAGCAAAAAACTCAGCATGGCACCTATGCAAAAAAGCACCTACAATAAAAGACTACAGTAGACAAAAGATGAATGAAGAGAATTCTTCTGAAATTTTACTCGAGGAAACAGAAGAATGACAAAACCTTGGACTGGTGAGAGGCAGGAGCCCAGTTCTTTCATGCTCTGCTGGTGGTGACATAAATTGGCCCAGCCTTTCCGGAATGCATGAGGATGGGAGGAAGGAACATTTTAAATGAGTGTACCTTTGACCCAGCAATCCCACTTCCTGTAATTTTCCCCAAGACAATAATTACCAAAGCCTACAATGAGCTACAGACAAGGGTTTCCATCTCGGCTTTGTTTATAATAGTAAAAAAAAAAAAAAATGGATGGGTTAAATCACTGGTTAAAGAAGCTATTAGCACTTCCATATAGGTAATGTGTAAAGGATGATGTAGCTCTTTATTTGATGACATGGAAATTTGCCTATGACACATGTAATTGAATGCAAAAAGGGGGATAACAGAACAGCATGGTCCCACTTGTAAAATATTTTACTCTTTTTTTTTTTTTCTCTTTCCTGTGGTACACAGGCCTCCCACTGCTGTGGCCTCTCCCGCCGTGGAGCACAGGCTCCGGAGGCGCAGGCTCAGCGGCCATGGCTCACGGGCCAGCCGCTCCGCGGCATGTGGGATCCTCCCGGACCGGGGCACGAACCCGCGTCCCCCGCATCGGCAGGCGGACTCTCAACCACCGCGCCACCAGGGAAGCCCTCACTTGTAAAATATTTTAATAAGTGCACATAGTGGTCTGGAAGGATGTTTACCTTAACAGCTGAATTTTACTTTATTCTTTGTGTATTTCTTATTACTTCAACATTTATAACGAGCATGAATCTTTAACAGAATAAAGCTATTTTCAAAATAAAAGAAGAAACAATGTGGTGGACGTCGACTCGATCTACTGGAAGTGATGAAACCCATGGTTGACAAGCTGGAAAATGTCAGTTACTGTGGGGAATCATAAAGAACGACATAGGCATGTGTTAAACATTTTATTTCCATTTAACACACACAAATGAACACCCATTCACTGTTTTTGATACAAGGCTGTGTGTCATCAAACTGCTGTCACAATGCAGAGCTCTTATAGATTGTTTCCCCATAATATCTGCCTATATTTAATTTGATTCTGCTTTTAACTCCCCTTTATCAAGGCAGTACTCATTCCTATTTCTCCTCTTCCTTGCTTGCTTCTAGATTAAGAACAAAAAAGAGTTGAAAACTTGTTTTTTTAACCTGCTGTTTCGCAGGGGTGACCATGTGGCAAAATTCTGGTCAATAAGGCATTAGCAGTCTACTGAGGTTTTCTGGGACCGCTTTATTTATTTTTTTTAATTGAAGTAGAGTTGATTTACAGTGTTGTGTTAATTTCTGCTGTACAGCAAAGTGATTCAGTTATACATAGATATACATTATTTTTTTAATATTCTTTTCCATTATGGTTTATCATAGTATGTTGAACAGAGTTCGCTGTGTCATACAGTAGGACCTTGCTGCTTATTCATTCCATATAAAAAAGCCTACATCTTCTAACCCCAACCTCCCACTACATCCCTCCCCCAATCCCCTACCACTTGGCAACCACCCGTCTGTTCTCTATGTCCATGAGTCTGTTTCTGTTTCATAGATAGGTTCATTTGTGTCATATTTTAGATTCCACGTATAAGTGATATCTTATGGTATTTGTCTTTCTCTTTCTGACTTACTTCACTTAGTATGACCATCTCTAGTTGCATCCATGTTGTTGCAAATGGCATTATTTCATTCTTTTTTATGGCTGAGTAACATTCCATTGTATATGTGTACCACATCTTCTTTATCCAGTCCTCTGTCAATGAGCATTTAGGTTGTTTCCATGGCTGGGCTATTTTGAATAGTGCTGCCATGAACATAGGTGTACATGCATCTTTTTGAATTATAGTTTTCTCTGGATATATGCCCAGGAGTGTGATTGCTGAATCATATGGTAATTCAATTATTAGTTTTCTGAGGAACCTCCAGACTGTTTTCCACAGTGGCTGCACCAACTTACATCTGGGACTGCTTTAGCTTTCAGCCTTCCATTTAGCTGTCCAGGCAGCTACTAACATTTTGATCCTTTACTCCTATTCTGAGTTCTTTACTCCCATCCTTACATCACTGGACCCACCACACCCGCTGGGCATTGCTGGCTTTGCCAGACATCACTGTGGATACAGTAGGACTCCTTGACCCCATCGCGTTAATTGGAAACTGACACTGCATCTGCTGGGCACTGCTGTAGCTTGCGTGCATGACTGCTGCTGCTCCTGTCATCTCTGCCGTGTGTTGCTGCCATCATCATAAGCACCACTGCCAATACCCCAGGCCCCAAGGTGTCAAAGCTGTACAGTGGTCTATAGCAAAATGGGGGGAGAGTGCTTCTATCCCTTGATATGTCACACTCAGAGGATCCCCAAGGGAGGACGGCTTATACCCCTCTGTCTCTCTGAGTATTTGGCAAAAACTCCCTTTCCATTTTATTCACGCTCTCTTGCTGTGACCTGAGCCACAAGAGACTGGCTGGGGCAGGTCTGAGTGAGGGGCACCCAGCTGTATTTGGAGTTTTCTCTCCTCCCTGAAAACCAAGGTTCCGTTAATGGGTCAGCTTGGTATATTTGACTTCTGTGCTGAGTGAGTTCTGTCCTAGTAGACTCTTCGACTCCACATGCCAAGAGACCCCTCACAAATTCTCTAGACATTTTTATATTTTATGGGTAAGTACATTTGGATTCAAGCTGGGTTTCCCATTGCAGATTTTGGCAGCAGGGGAGGGGGAAGCAGGTAAATGTTCTTAAGTCTTTTTATTTTTAAACAAATAAATCTTCTTTTATGATAAAATTAATAATACTCTTTATGAGAAGTAAAATACATAGAGAAAAAAGACACAGTGAAGAAAATAAAACTCACCTGTAATCCCACTACTTAGAAATAATCACAAATAATGCTTTGAAGGTCTTTATTCCCCCATTGTTTTTCATTACTAAGATCACACCGTATATGTAATTTTTCAGGCTGCTTTTTCAATGACTCACCATTATATCATAAGCATTCTCCCTTGACACTGAAAATTATTTATAAGCAAACTTTTAATGGTTATATAATATCCAATGTTACGTGCATTAGTCTTTTGACTGAACGTCTCAGAAATCTGTTCAAGCCAGTATAATTTTTTTTTGAATGAGAGACATTTATTATGAGGATCAGGGATGTTTCCTGGAAACTAAAGGCAGAGATGTGGCCAGACCTCAGGACTAGATTACACACCGAGGCTGGACTAGAGTGTAGGAAAGCCAGAAAGCCCCTTACCTCCAACAGGCCTCTGTTTTCCCCCCTGCTTCTTCAGTTTCCTTGGCTTTCATACATCAGCTTTTACAGGAAACATGGCCATTGACTCCTGAGTTTACATGTCCAGGAAGTCCAGTGAGAAATTAATCTCTCTCAGCTCTAGTGGCAAATATTTGGGGAGAAGCCTTGGTTGGCCCAGTTCTGATCAGGTGCTGACCCTGGTTCAGTCAACAGCAGGGAGGGGACCAGGGTCATCTGGTGGGAACCTGGCTGTTCCAACTGAAATATGAACATGAAGGGTAAAGAAGAGGGAGTTTCTCCAATGCTGGGACAGGCAGTCTGTCAGACAACCAATGCTGATATTCCATAGTTTACCAAAGCATTGTCCTGTCATGTTAATCAATACACTCAAGCTGATACTGAGCTGGGGGTGAGGGTTGATGTGTTACCTCACTCCTCTCCCCAAGAGCAAACAGCTCCCAGACCCTGCTCGGCAGAGATACCAACTTACACTCATACATGGGTATTAATGGAACGAACAGAGAGAACTCTTCTAGGTTAGCAAAGGCCGTCTCTGGATATCTCCAGACCCAGGCTGGGAGCGTTTGGTATGCAGTTCTCCCTTCCTGGGAAAGCTTCAATTTGTCCATAATATGAGAAGTCTCTCATTTAGTAGGGTTAATGACTGGTATATTTTAACAAAGGAAAGGAAATGTATCTTTTCATCATGAATAACCAGCCTGCAGCAGGGGGTAATTGTGTCGGAAATAAGGCTGAGATTTTCGAAGGAGTTGGATGGTTTTATGATCGTTAATAACATTCACAGTTATGCATGCATAGATTTCATATTTCATGGTATGAGCTGATTGCCTGGAGGGGTCAGGAAGGCATATTTTCTAGGATTACATGAGTGGGTAGGCCCGTTATCAAAGACTTCTACCTTCTTCTGAAGCATTAATTGCTGGTCAGTGACTTGATGAAATGATCAGAAATGAAACAAAGTCCTATGGATTTATGTGCTTCTCTCTGGGCTTGTTCCCGAGGTCTCACTGACTTGCCAAGAGCCTTGGGGGACGCTCCGGTTCACTGGTACTGGCTCAAGTCTCGGAGGGGCTGGTATTGAGACCTGTATCTCTCTTTTTTTTTTTTTTTTTTTTTGGGGTGGAGGAGTGGTCACAGATTCAGTGCACTTATTGGAGGAGACAGAGTCTTATACTAGATGTTTGGACTTTGCATTGGTATCTGTTAATGGAATGCTATATACTGAATGTTTGTGTCCATCCAATATTTGTATTTTGTTTTTGTTTTTGTTTTTTTTTCATTTATTTATTTATTTTTTTTTATTTTACAAATTTAATCAGTTATACATATACATATGTTCCCATATCCCCTCCCTTTTGCGTCTCCCTCCCACCCTCCCTATCCCACCCCTCCAGGCGGTCACAAAGAACCGAGCTGATCTCCCTGTGCTATGCGGCTGCTTCCCACTAGCTATCTACCTTACGTTTGGTAGTGTATATATGTCCATGTCGCTCTTTCACTTTGTCACAGCTTACCCTTCCCCCTCCCCATATCCTCAAGTCCATGCTCTAGTAGGTCTGTGTCTTTATTCCTGTTTTACCCCTAGGTTCTTCATGACATTTTTTTTTCTTAAATTCCATATATATGTGTCAGCATACAGTATTTGTCTTTCTCTTTCTGACTTACTTCACTCTGTATGACAGACTCTAGGTCCATCCACCTCATTACAAATAGCTCAATTTCATTTCTTTTTATGGCTGAGTAATATTCCATTGTATATATGTGCCACATCTTCTTTATCCATTCATCCGATGATGGACACTTAGGTTGTTTCCATCTCCGGGCTATTGTAAATAGGGCTGCTATGAACATTTTGGTACATGTCTCTTTTTGAATTATGGTTTTCTCAGGGTATATGCCCAGTAGTGGGATTGCTGGGTCATATGGTAGTTCTATTTGTAGTTTTTTAAGGAACCTCCATACCGTTCTCCATAGTGGCTGTACCAATTCACATTCCCACCAGCAGTGCAAGAGTGTTCCCTTTTTTCCACACCCTCTCCAGCATTTATTGTTTCTAGATTTTTTGATGATGGCCATTCTGACTGGTGTGAGATGATATCTCATTGTAGTTTTGATTTGCATTTCTCTAATGAGTAAAGATGTTGAGCATCCTTTCATGTGTTTGTTGGCAGTCTGTATATCTTCTGTGGAGAAATGTCTATTTAGAGACCTGTATCTCTTGGTTCCATTCTGATTTCCACAGATTGAGAAGTAAAAGAATTTCCTGCCTCTCACAGGAAGGAATCTCCCCCAGACACCCCCCAACCACCCTGCCCCCAGCCATGGGAATTCCCTTCAGGCTCCAGTGGTGAGGACTGACTCTTGCATCAGTTCCCTTGCTGTACAGGAGGCTGGCAAACACAGCCCTAGGGTTCCCTTCTTGACACCGTCCTGCAGGGAGGCTGGCTGGGCCAGCAAGAAGGGGTCACTGTTGGGTTGGCTACTGGGCAGCTGTGTGTCCCACCCTGCGATGCACAAAGCCTGGTGCCAGGTGTCACGGTGAGACACAGAACAAGTACAAGCCGTGGCTTCCACCCTCAGGGAGCTCAGTATCAGTCAAGTGCAACCAAAACGATGATACTGACTCTGAGTAAGAAAAGAAATAAAAGGCTGAAGAGACCAGTATGTGCTGGAATAGTTGGAACAGACTTTTGGAGGTAGTGAGACCAGAGCAGGAGCCTTAAATGGATGGTGGGATTTTTTAAATGGAGAACGTTCCAAGCTGGGGGAGGGCACACAGGCTAATAGATGAAGCACAGGGCACCACGGGGTGGAGGCATCCGGGCTGAGTGGAAGGGGCTCCCCAGGACCAGCCCAGAAAGAGGCTGTCTCCACAGACCGGCTCGAGGCCTCAAGGCCCTGAAAGGTTGGCGGAGAATATGTACTGAGTGCGGAAGTATTCGTGACCCATTGGAGGTTCTTGAGCCAAAGGAAGGGCCCTTTCAGGAAGAGGACCCTGCTACTAGTATGGTGCCGGGTGAGAGGGGAGAGAGCCTCAGAGAAATAGGTTAAGAGATGGTTGCAGTGATCTGGGTACTAGGGGGGACAAGAAAGGTGCCTATGTCATGTCCTGAAACTGCAAGACCGGGTTCCAGATAAGAAAACAAGGTTACCGATTAGGGTGAAGAATAGGAAACTCGGGGAGGGACTGGTAGGGCTGGTTGGTTATTCAGGAGGCCTGAGCCTGGGAGGATCAGCCTTTGAGGGAAGCCAAAGGAAACTCCAAATGCATCCTCAACATAGGACAGTCCTATAGAGCCAGAGAAATCTGTAGCTCAGGAGAGCTGCCATGAGGGCCTGGCTGTTGGGGACAGCCTCCGGCTGGCAGCAGAGGAGAGTCTTGCACTGCTCAGAACCTGGGGTCCTTGAGGTAGACCTGATCTGACATCTCCCTAGAGCATCCGGGAGGCTCAGCTGAGGCAGTGAACTGGGACTGGCTGACTGTCAGACCAGGGCAATGGCCTTGGAATCTGAGTGGAAAGGGCAGGTCCAGGGGGCCCCTTGAGACTCTCACCTTCTGGACAAATGTCAGGGCAGAGCACAGACATGCAGCCTCTCGAAAGGAAACCATTCATCAAGCATTGAAGTAAACCCTGCAACAACCTCCGGGAAAGGACCTCAGGGATGTCCTTTTGTCACATAACCCCTTTGTCATAGAGCAGGGGAGACAGGCCCAGAGAGCAGGGGCACTTGCCAAAGATCACAGATGAGTCCTACCACCCATCCTAGTGCATGGGGCCTCTGACGGGCAACACCCAGAACACAGTGAGTCTCCCTGCTGTCTTTCCAGCCCTTGTCTACCAGCATGGATGCTGGAAGGCTGAGCCTGTGTTTGCCACTTCAGCCCCCTCTCTGCCAAGAGACTCATTTGTCCCAGTGGTGTAAGCAGCTGGCTTCTCTTCCTCAGATAAATCCCACATTGCTCTGAGCGAGGTACTTCCCTCGCCCTCAGGGGACACCATCTCTTCCTCCCACTTGGCATCCTGCCAGGTCTTTACCCTGGGGGGCAGCCAGCATCAGGCCTCCCAGGGCCCTCAGAGGGCAGGGGTTGCACTAACAGGGCTACAGCTGTGCTGAGAGAGTGACGGCCAGGTCCCTGGTCCTTTGGGCTGTTGGCCTCTTCCCTTGAGCCAAGCCTGGTTCTTGGCACTGAGTTGAATTGTGAATGTCCAGAGACTTCTCTGGGGGCCCAGGTAACCTGCCCTTGGGTCAGCATTTGGGAGGGAAGAGGCTCAGATACACACACACACACACACACACACACACACACACACACACACACACACACACACACACACACACACACACACACACACACACACACACACACACACACACACACACACACACACACACACACCCCTCATAACAGCTCTCGGAACTGCTGGGCTGGAAGTTGGCATAATCAATGTATTCACAAAGCACAGGTTTTAATAATGAGACCAGGAAATTGGAGCACTGGCTTTCAATCCTGGTTGCACACTGTAATCACCTGGTAAGTTTTTAAAATTCTGATGCCTAGACCCCACCCCAAAAGAGTCTGATTTCTCTGGTCTAGGATGTGGCCCAAACATCAGGATATTTAATACCAATGTTCAGCCAGTGAGAACCCTTGAATCAGAGAGATTGAGAGAAGTTCATTTTACATTGCAGAGAGTCAAAAATATGGCCTCTCATCATCCCAATTTTTATAGGCGCTACAGGTTCATCTGTGGGTTTTGCTTTACCTTCCAGTAATTGCATAGCAACTTTCCTTTGGGGAACAATTCTTCTCATTTCTGCCCACTCTCTCCCAATCCTCCCCAGCTTCTGGAGTGGGTACAGGGCCCAGATGGACTCAGCTAGGCTCAGTGAACCAATAGGCTGCTGACCTTGGACTTTCCCTGAAGCTATCAAAAAAGATAAACTCTCTCTCCTGGGCTTGAAGCTCCTAGCCTGTGAGCCTCAGGTTTCTGGGGTCACCATGAAGAGAGGGTGGGCCTGGAAATGAGACCAACACAGGAAGAGCAGAGATTAAAAAAAGAAAAGGCACAGCACTAGTGACAACATCTAAGCACCTGGATCCAGCTCTGTTTGAAGATTCCACTGGGTTTCACCTTTATTGAGTCAATGGAGTACAGATTTTGTTTAACCCAATTGTATTTGAGTTTGTCAGTTGTATCTATAAGAATCCTACCTAAGAATATTTCTCAAAATCTTAAAAATAAGCTCTGATGGACATAAAGTTGTCTTTTTCCCCTTGTATTAGTTCTGCCTAAATAGGTTAATGACCAGAGCAAGACAATATTTTGGACTTAAATAGGTCTGGCTCTAGGATGCCTACCTCACAGGTCTGTTGTGGGGAATCACATGAGATAAAACTTATGTAATGAGAGGTCCAGCCGGGTGTCTTACCAAAATGTTATGGTTTGTTGTTACGTTTTGGTTTTTTTTTTTTAGATAAGCTGCCAGCCACAGCTCAGTCTGGTTGGGGGCAGGGATCACCTCACCTACCCCTCTCAGTTATACAAACTGTCAGTCCAGCCCTGGAGAAAAGATGTAA
The DNA here is from genome assembly GCF_025265405.1 of Mesoplodon densirostris. Classification (NCBI taxonomy): domain Eukaryota; kingdom Metazoa; phylum Chordata; class Mammalia; order Artiodactyla; family Ziphiidae; genus Mesoplodon; species Mesoplodon densirostris. The sequence goes on from NC_082664.1 coordinate 121,287,468, forward strand.
CAGGACTTTTATTTGATGTGGCAAAGCCAGACAGTGCCCTGAGTAGCAGAACTTTGGGAAACAGGAGAATCAATTTGCAAAAAGCACCCAGAAACCCTTCTGGGAGGATTGAACTGATAGCTCAACTCCTCTCTGAGACCCGGGCTGGTCCCCTGACCAAGGCCCAGTGCCAGAGAAGAGCAAGAAGAACACTGAAACAAAGCTGCCATGAGAGCAGAAATGGACCAGCAGATGTTCTGTATGAGTCATAAATGAGAAATGGGAGAGAATGGTTCTAGGTTTAGGATATCAGGCATGCTGGAGCCTGCTGTGTTTCCCCCTTCTAATGGAGACCTCCACCTTGCAGAAGCAGCAAGAAGCAGTCACTCCCTACCATGGTAGCAGCAGTCATAGCTAATGGGTGTTAAAGCACTATGCTAAGCTCGTTTACATCATTACCTCCTTTAATAATCCCAAGAATGCTATGAACTTGGTACCATTATAGTCTCAGTTTACAGATGACAAAGCTAGAAGAGTAAAGATGAAGCACTTTCCCCCAGGGAGTCTGACTCCAGAGCCCACATATCCCACCATTCCTTGGCCGTCTCCCTATGGACAGTCTGACAAGTGCTTCTTGCCCTCTATCTCTGACCTCCATGATAGGCAACCTCACTGGAGTGGACTTTCACCCTGGCCAAGGCTTGGGGAAGAAATGTAGCACTATGTAGCACTATGACTGGAGGGCCTTGGCCATTTTGGGGTGGAGCCATGATGATACTGGAGAAGTGGAATCACCTCTACCCCAAAGGGCCTATTCCATGGTAGAAGCCAGAGAGGACCAGTTACTCTACTTGGGAACAGCCCTTCTGCCCCAGGCAGCTTCTCCACAGTAGCTAGAGATCCTTCCCTGCCTGGACAACACAATAGATCATGGCAGAGAATGTGTTCTTCCTCCCTGTATCCCTTCTTACTTTTAGTAACAGAAATGCCCCAGCAAATCTTAGCCAGCCATGTGGCTGCCCAGCTAGAGACTATATAACCCAGCCTCTGTTGCAGCTAGGTATATCCATGTGACGAGGTGTTTGGCCAATGAGATGTGAGTAGAAGTGGTGTGTGCCACTTTGCGGTCTTAGCTTAAAAGGATTGGGTTTCCCTTTTCTCTTCTGTTTTGGGTGGGAAAGAGTAACAAATGGGTCAAAGGCCTTGGACCCAGAGCGGAAGCCACATATTCAGAACGTACCTCAACAACTGTATGGACTTTTATGTGTAAGAGAAATAGGCATCTGAAACTTCTACCTTAGATAAGTCACCATAGTTTTTGGTTTGTCTACGTCCTCAGTAAATAAAACTCAAACCGACTGAACTATCCAACCCCCTAAGAAAAACAAACCCCCAACACTTATAGCACATGGAAATTCCTAGACAAAGATTTTGCTAGGGGAGAGGAGTCTTGAAGGAGGTACACTGGATTTCCTGAGAATACAAGCATGGCTGGCCATTAACTATAAGGAGGGTTATTAGTTAGGATAGACTAGGTTATGCTTGATTAATGAGCAACACCAAAATCTCTGTAACCTAATGGACAAATGTTTATTTCTTACTCATGTAAGTCCACTCCAGGTCCAGATGATTCTTTAGGGCAAACATACTCCATGTGGTGACCCAGTGACCTGAGCCCCTTCCATGTTTTGGCCCTGCCGTCTTTACACAAGTCCTTCTCCAATACCGCTGCAGCAGGAACAGAGAGCCTTGCAAGTCTCCCATCATCAATTACATGCTTTGGTCTAGAAGTGACACATGTCACTTCCATTTACAACCAATGAGTGACCAGAGCTGGCCATACAGCTCTAACTGCTGGGAGGCCGAGCAGTATCATCCTCCTGCTGCCAAAAGAAGAGCACAAACGGAAGTCTGCCCCAGAGAGGGCCTCTCTGATCATACACGTAACATGCCCAGCACAGGGGCTACATGCTCGATAAATAGGGCAAAGTGGGGAGAAAAGGCCCAGAGCAAGGGAGGAGGAGAAAAGAGAAGAAGAACAAAGAGAGAAGCATGGAGGAAATTTATAGAAGGAAATTAGCTCCAGAGCCCAAAGCAAGGAGGCCCCAGGGCCCAGCCAGTGGTGTGCTAAGATCCAGTTCACACACCAGCTCATGAGAGTCGTTTGCTAAATTTTCAGGAATTTGGCAAACCAGTTGTTTAAACACAGTGATTATTAAAAATTAAATTATATCCGGTTACAGTTAAATACATTATATCAAAGACGAAGGTAATAAATACTCAGAATACATCACTTCCTCCTTCTCTTACTGCATTTTATGACTCTCTCTGTTCCGGGGGTTATTCCCATCCATTACAGCATGGTGTGCTACTGAACTCCTCTTCCCGACTCTGTCCAGAGAAATGATTTGGTAGCTGGTGGGAGTATTTACCGCATGGAAATCAGCAAATGCTACAAATCAGGGCTTCTGTCCCCTAGAGGGCTGGTGGTTGAACATTTATCAGCCCGGGTCTGGCCTTCCTCTCCCAGCACATCTAAATTGGGAGTTTCAGTGAAGCCAGCAGTTGTGCTCTGACCTCTCCAGAGCAGGGCGGAGGCAAGAAATTTCCATTTGTCACCCGGGATGGGTTGAGAGCAGGGAGTTTCGGGAGTACTGATGGGTGAGCATTTGCACTTGGAGTTCCTATGGGAATGGGCTGTTGGGTCAGCGACCCTATATCATAGCATTTTGCAAATACCGACATTCCCTTCCATGTCTGCAAAGCGTGGCCCTTGCTCAGAAGCCTAAAGAATTGTTTGGTTCCCAGGAACCAAAAGCTGGTTCTGAATAGTAATAATCACCTGCCAGGAGCCTATTGACCAGGAGGACTGCCTGCTGCCTGTAACTCCTGGTAACAGGGAGCCCTTCTGAGAGCCATCCTTGCACTGGCCCCACAATGAGATGGTGGTGCCTCTTTCTCCCTTGAAGCGTTTTGTACTGGGTCTCTAAAACAGTAGCTGCCAGAACTGAAGCCAAGCCTGGCAATTCAAACAGCAAGAGGCCTGAGTTTACTTGGCCAACTCAGAATCTAGCTGTGCGTGCATGGGTATTGTTTCTATAGCCACTGTAAAATTCTCCTTTCACTGGCTACTTCACTTTCCCCTGAAGCCCTGAGCCCTCTCTCCTCCCCTTCGCCACCCAACTCAGCCATTACTGGCCCCTTGCCCTCCTGTGTTCAGGGTCCCTTTTAAAGCACTATTAGGTGTCTGGATGGTTTATGGATCTCTGGGCTTCTGACTCCATGTACTGCATTACTGTAAAAGCTGGACCATCAGACACAATTGCAGAGGGGAAAGTCGGAGGGCGTAGTGCGTGAGTTTAGTTTTTAATGCGAGAATGTATTACACCAAATGGACGGAAATGCTACACTGGCAATTTTTACTTCTTTATAGGCTTCTGATTTTTAAAAATCAATTAGCATGTTTTTAACTTATATTAACTCACATAGCCTCAACATCTTCAGTCTTTTGGAATCACCACTACTCTAGTAGCCAGCTAAACTTGCTCAAGCCTCCATCCCATGTGCCATGGCCATTTACTGCCCTTCCCACGATTTCTGAGGGATCCCAAAAGGTTTCACATTCTCCTGGTCTACAAACTCAAATTCAAATTCCTAATCCTTCTGAATTCCGGATCTTTTCTTGTTGCCTGCTTTTGAGTAACAATTTTGTGTTCTCTTTGATTTTCTAAAGCTCCACTCACATAAGGTTTTACATGTGACAGACTCTTTTTTCTAAAGGTTTGAGGATAACTAAGGGGTCTATAGGATAGTACAGAGCAGGGAACAACCTACAGTGGAATTTTAGACCAATGGGATCTTACAGGCCTGGACCATCCCCACCACAAGGATGTCAGTGGCCAGCCTTTCCTTGAGCCCCAGCATCTGCCATTCCTTGGACCTGCTCTCTTTCTTACTATCTCCTTTCTAGATCTTTCTCCCATTCCCAGGGCCTTGGAGACTCTCTCTACCTGATTGCCAGGACAAAAGTGGTGACCTTTTCAGAGTAATCTAGCCCCGTTTGGTTTCCATTTTCATCCATTTAGACTATCCCATTCATAACCAATGAGCCCATGATGGACTATTTTAATCAATAACACTGTCCACCCCAGCCAGTCATCCTGGGCTGACACCCCCAGCAACACAGAGAACAGGGGAGAGGTTTTGAAATTTTCATTTTTCGAAAACTTACCTAAGAACACCTCCTCGGTGTAAAAAAAAAAAAAAGAAAAATCAACCACACTTTCCCTTAACACTTCCCACTCTCTCCTATGATCCTACTCACCCCCCACCCCCAGATGACCACTGCCAGGGGGTGCCTGCCAGACTCCTTTCTATGCATTTCCACACATTTGGAAATATATGTAACTTTTATTTGTGTGAGAAATTTATTTGTAAATTCATGCATGTTATTTTGCAAGTTGCTTTTCCATTGATAACAACGCGTGTTTTAGATGTTTTCATGCCAGCATCTTTCAGAAACAGCAACGTTCAGTTAGGAAACCACCCACGTGCCCATCGATAGGAAGAGAGTAAATTGTGCTCCGTGAGCACCTTGAACCTCCGTGCAGAAGCAGACACCCCACACCAGCAGCCAGGACTGAAGGGAAGCAGAGAAGAGCGGTGTCAGAACCCGCTGCCTCCACGTGGGATTTCTATGCCAGGCCCAGTGTCCTTCCTCAGACTCAGACCTGGCCCCTCCAGCTTGATTCTGGACTGAAGGACAGACCCCTCCATCCCTCTCTTCTTTACTGACCCGGAAAAGAAGCCCAGGAGCCCTTTGGATTGAAGAGTGTTACTGCTATTTGCCTTGGAGACCCAGACCCCGACCAAAACTCCCAGCATGGACAAATGCTTGGGTCCCTGGTCAGTGGTTCCTAACTTCCTCTGGGATGACGATTCCCGGGGAGGGGTCGTCCCAACCCTGACCGCAGAGTTTCTTTTCATGTTCAGGCCCCTTGGTCAGCACAGTGGTTCAAGTGGGCAGATTGTGTTCCTGAGGCCCGCAGGACTGAGCCATCCTGGGTCCCTCCACCCAGCCCCGCCCAGCCTGAAATGATTACTTGGGGACATTTTTCCATGGCCCATTGAGATCCAACCTGGGGGCTGAGCTTAGTGCTGGGTGTAAATCCCAGCAGGACACTGGGGAGGAAACAGGAGCAGAAGCCCAGTGTGTGACCAGGCCAGGCTGGGAGGCCTGGATTTGTCGGGTGTGGAGGATCCAGGACGTGCTCCTGACACAGGGAGGACTCTCCAGCGTTCTCCCTTGGGCTTGGGAAACACAGGGTGAGAGGGTGGTGGGCAGGGGACAGGCTTCTAGAGCAAGTCAAATTTGGTGGTTTCCTTACCAGGGCAAGTTAACCTGGTGCTGACCCAGAGTCATGGTCAAGTGGAGCCAAGATGATTGCTGGTACAGAGAGTCAAGTCTGAAGATGGGCTGAAGATGAACAGGAGTGATCCAGCTTCCCTGGAGGCCTCCTTCACACCCTTCCCCCAGCTGTCCCTGCCCTCCTGGGCCCTCACTTCATCTGCACTTAACACCTCTGGATTATGATTGTCTGTGTGTAAACAGTTTGCCAGGTTGTGACTTCCTCCCTCGCTGGACTCAGTGACAGGGGTGCAGAGAACATGGCTCGGTGCTGACGCTCTGTATGGTCAGCACAGCTGCTCTTCCTGCAACGACTGCATGTGATGGGGTCCAAAGGAGCGAGCATGGCCGATGGACCCACTGGCTGCCAGTGTTGGTGGTCTGAATGCCCAGGGCAGGCCAGGGTATCAGTGACATCGGTGTCTGTGGCTGAGAGACCTGGGGGTGGTGGGAATGTGGGTGAGAACATGCCTCTTTGCCTTCCTCTTCTACTTGGCTTCCTGGCAACAGACCCAGACATCTGACCATTCTCTTGCTTTATGCCTAACATATAACCTCCCGGACTGGCTCTGAGTTACATGGAGGTTATACACATGTCATCACAGGGGTCCCAAGCCCAAGTATCACTTGCTCAGGCCTCTCCTGATGAACCTAAAAAACACTTAGCTCACCTCCTAGTTACTCGATATTACATTAACCTGTTTTATTTTTTCATGTTACTTAGAACCACCTGAAATGATTGGTGGACATGTTCAGTGTGTGTCTCCCTAAGGAGAAGACAAACCCTATGGGAGCAGGAGGTTTGCCTGTCTTATTCCCTCTTGTAACCCCAGAGCCTGGCGCATGCTATGGGGGTGAGAAAGTGGGGGATGAATACGGAGGAGTTGGGGCAACCAGTTCATGTCCACCCGACACCCAGGTGCAGAAACCAACCCTCACCACTGAGTTCTGGTTGGAAACGGGCCAGGACTTCCCACCCAGGCCTACTTTAAGAGTAATATCAACTCATCTGCTGGAGCTACGCAAACACATATTAACTCCAAAGGGGAGGAAAAGCTGGGGAAACAAGGAACGGCTGTCATAATGATTCAGAACTTGTGCTATTTATCACACACCCACAACAAACACACAAAAATGTTGAAAACTGGTGTTTGCAATGGTCCTGTTCTCCCCTTAACTGGCGTTGGCACTGGTGATGTCAGCCCCAGCCCGACTGGAAACAGAAGAACCCCAAATGGGCCCAACTGGTGCATTCCTGAACTCAGTGAAGGGAGGAGACTGGGGTGGGAGACCTAGGAAATTTCCCACTGACTCCTGGGATTTTTTTTCCCCTTAATAAAAATAGTCACAAAAAAACTAAAGAAGAAATTCACTAAGTCTTTTTCCTTCCTAAAGTCATCACCTTCTTGAGCTCACTGGCATGTGGTAACGTGCCCAGCAGGGACGGCCTGGAAGACACGGGAAGGCAGTGCCCTCTGCTAATAGGCGGGAATGTCAGCGCTTCTTCTCCTCCCATTTTACCAGGCCTTCCTTTCCAGGGGCAGTCACCTCCAGGGCTCCTGGGGACTGCTCTGTAACAAGCACGGTTCTGTTTCTGTTTCTAATGGAAGACTGGCATTCAACCCACAGGAAGGAGATATTAATCACCACAAATGGATGCAGATTGCCCCTCTGAGCTTTGTAAATTCCACACCACCTCTTGTTTCACTGCTGTGGGCCTCGGTTTTCAGCGCGCCCTGCCAGAAATGAAAACCTTTCATCAGTGGAGAAGCGGGGCCCGGCTGCCTCTGTGTTTGGGCTACAGAACTGAGGTGGAAAGTGTTATTTTAGGGTGTTGCCAAGAGCGAGAGCTGTGATTCGAGCAGCAAACTCAATTACGCTCACCTTTTCACTTTTTGAAAATAAGAAATAATGTTTTAGGCCCAAATTTACCCTGTTGATATTTTATTTATTTATTTGGGTTAGGAGAGGTAATTTAAGTTAAATTCATTCAGTGGACTTTGAGTTATGGGAAGAGGAAAAATAAACTCTCTGTTATCCGTGGGATTTTGTGTATAAACACACACGCACGTATGCACCACAGATGCAACACACACACACAGCTACAACAAGTCAAACAGAGACACATAGCTAGTCACTTAGGATAAAAACTCACTCTGTAAGCTGCGAGAGAAGGTTATTTAAAATAATAGAAATAGAGGCAATTTCAATATAAATTTTCAAACATTTTCCCACAAGTTAAAAATCAAAGTATAACAAAGTGGTACTCTATATGGCTAGGATATCTGGAAACTTGGCCTTTTAGTCAACAGATCATTTGTAAGGACCTACTGTATGCCAGGTCCTATGTAGGCTTTGTTTCTACTGGGAGATGAAAAATACAGACCCCAACTAGCTTGCCTTCAGTCCTGGGGACAGGACGAGGGAATGCTTTGGATATTACATGAGAGGTTGGCAGTAGGAGGCAAGTGAGCCAAGGAGAAGCTTATAGGGAGAATGACCAGAAGTTGCCTGAATCAATAGAATAAGAAAGAAAAACAGATGCCTATAAGGTGTCATCAGTTGATGAGAAAATTTTAAATACTAAAAAGCAAGCATTTTTTTGAATGAATGAATAACAAAGAAGAGCCAGTTCTTAAGATGGGTAGAGTGGGGCACCCATCTGCTGGGACAGGCCCCTTTCTGAGACAAAGGCAGGGTATCCGCTCACAAACAATGTGACATCTTAGAAAGGTCCCATGCGACCCTGTGATTCCAGGACATTTCCCTAAGTACTCATAAATGTGTTCTTTCCAGCCATTAAAAGAAATGCAGAAGATTGGGGGCAGGGGGGATGAAATACAGAAATCTTGAGCTTTGAAACCTTTGGGGATGGAGGAATCTTATGTATAAACAAGAAGTCACAGCTGAGCAATGACATGCCGTGTCATACGTGCACAAGAGAAACAATATTCCTGAAAAGCAAAACTGTGGGCAGACACTTCCGGCAAGATCTGAGTTGAAGGAATTCATTTCTCGCATCCAATAAGTGCTTTAGGCTTGAGTTATGGGGACAGCCTCGTCTGATCTGACAACGTAGCCTGTCACCATCTGACGGAAGCAACCTGACATTTGAAGGTTTTGTGACTTGATATTATCCATCCCTTTCTCTTCTGTGTTTTCAGCTTGCTGTGAGTTGGCAAACTGTGAGTGTGACGTTAGTTTCCTAGGGCTGCTGTAACAAATGACCACAAACCTGGTGGCTTAAGACAGCGGAAATTTACTCTCTCACAGTTCTGGAGGCGAGAAGTCCAAAATCAAGGTGTCAGCAGGACCATACTCTGGAAGCTCTGGGACAGAGTCCATTCCTTGCCTCTTCTAGCTTCTGGTGGCTGCCCGGCCATCCTTGGCTTGTAGCTGAATCACTCTGGTCTGTGCCTCTGTCTTCCCATCGGAGCCTCTTCTGTCTGTCTCTCCCCTCTGGGTGTATGTTATAAGGACACTTGTCATTGGATTTATGGCCCAATGACAGATAATCCAGGGTGATCTCCCCCTCTCAAGATCCTTAATAACATATGCAAAGACCCTTTTTCCAAATAAGGTCACATCTTCAGGTTTTGGGGATCAGGATGTGGACTTATCTGGGGGTCACCTTTCAGGCCACTATGTACACCATCACATAATTGTCCACGGGTGCTGGTAAATCTTTCAAAGAGGCTGACTCCAAGGGGATTCTGCAAGAAACAGAGGGCGCACAATGCAGCAAAGTTCTTCTGGGGGTAGGATGACAGTGGTTCCAAATGTGAGCAGCAAGACAGGGGCCACACTGTAAAGAGCATCTTGGCTTTTCTCTCAGTCTTTGGCCATGACTCCTCACTCTTCAAGTGTCTGTCTGCTAAAAGTCAGAAGTATCTCCGCTAAATTGAAATCCACAGTCTCTCAACTATGAAACCATTTCAACTCTGCCTGCACAAACCTCCCTCCCTGACTTCCATCCCAGAGAGGAAAGGATTTAGCAGCTGGCGTGTATTTCAAATGTCAGAGGCTTCCTTTTTCTCAAGAATGGGTGTGTAGCTGGGGTGAGTGAAGACACTTCATGCTGCATTAGGCATTGTACACTAAAGAGAAGCTGATAGGAGAAGAATTAATTACAGTTTAACAATAATAATAAAAAGCAAAGCCAGAGATTGAAATGAAATAGCCAGGGGAACAAATGGGTTTCCGGGAAGAATGGTGTCTATTCACCATGGAGAATTTATATGTAGAATAAATGCTGGGAATTGGAACACAGAAGAGACAATCAAAGGCCTGAGGAGGCTCCAGCAAGCTGGGGCTGCTTTCTATTGAATTGTCTCATTAGCTGGCTGGAGGTATAAATAAATTCCTCCAGTGTCTTTGTTGTCTGACAAGATGGAAAGCAGAATGAGTCTTGACCGGGCAGGGGGTGGGAGATTTGGGGAGAGGGAGGGTGACCCTGACAGCCCTTGGAACCAAGGGAAGGGCTGGGAAGGAGTCTGCAGGGAGAAAAGACTAGCCAGCGGACTGACGGACGAAGGTGTCTGCTTCCTTTCATGGTAGAGGCAACCGGCAGTGGGCGGCACTGAGGGCCAGGGCGGGGCTAGCATTCACGGAGCCCAGAGGCTTTGTTCTCAGGCCAGACACAGGGCTTTATCATGGCAAACCCCACTTTACATCACCACAGCTTACACTGGGAGCAACACTCAGAGCCACAAAGCCTTCCTCTGGGTGCCCTCAGCCACCACCTTCAATCACAGAACCCTCCATCAACAGCCGTGTCGTGCTTGTTTGCAAGGAGTTTTATGCGAAACTTGTTGCAGTGACTAGAAGTACCAACATTTGTGAATAATTAATATTTTTAAAAAATAAGAGGATACTGGGAAGGTGGCAGAGGTGGCAACATAGTTGCTATTTTAGTAACAGCTTTATTGAGATATAATTCACATACCATACTACATGACTGTACTACATACCATACTGCATTCACAGAGTTGTACAACCGGCACCACCATCGATTTAGAACATTTTCATCACCCCAGAATGAAACCCGGTGCCCATTAGCAGTCACACTTCATTCCCCCCCGCCCCCGCTTTCCCTAGCCTTAGGCAACCACTAATCTACTCTTTGTCTCTATAGATTTGCCTATTCTGGACATTTCATATAAGTGGAATTATACAATATCTGTCCTTTTGTGTCTGGCTTATTTTACTTAGCATAATACCTTCAAAGTTCATCCACGTTGTGACATGGTTCAGAATTTCCTTCCTTTTTAAAGCTAAATAATATTCTATTGTATGTATATAGTACATTTTGTTTTTCCACTAATCTGTTGATGGGCATTTGTGTTGTTTCTACCTTTTGGATATTATGAATAATGCTGCTGTAAACGTTCGTGTACATGTTTTTGTGTGGACATATGTTTTCATTTCTCTTGGGTATATACCCAGGAGTAGAACTGCTGGGTTACATGGTACCTCTATGTTTAACAGTTTGAAGAACTGCCCAATTGTTTGCCAAAGTAGCAGCAGCATAATTTTTGAACTCCTCAGTTTCCTCCATAAGAAGAAACAGAACATGGGAATTCCCTGGCGGTCCAGTGGTTAGGACTCTGCGCTTTCACTGCCAAGGTCCCAGGTTCAATCCCTGGTTGGGGAGCTAAGATCCCACAAGCCGTGAGGCAAGGCCAAAAAGAAAAAAGGAGAAACAGAACAGAAAGGATAGCAAAACAAAAAGCCCACAAACAGCAACCAAAATGTTTCTGAAAGTGGGGTCTCCAAACCAGAAGTGTCTGTATCACCTGTGAATTTGTTGGAAATGCAGATCCCAGAGGCCACACTAGACCTCTGCATCTGTGTTTCAACAAGCCCTCCAGGCATGTGGTGATGCTGATTCTCAAGTTCGAGAACCACTGATCTACAACTGAACTGGGTGACAAGGTATCATAACAAACTCCAAAGTACAAGCAGGTGGGTACAAGCTACTTATAGCTGCAAGATCACGTGATTTTGGCAATTAGGTGGGAGGAAGGCGAGAAAAGGAAATGGTCCAGTAGCCCTGAGAACCAGGGAGTCACAGATTGCCTTTGGAATCTTGGTCGCCCAACCTGAGAACATCAGCCAAAAGCTGGAGGAAGTTCAAAGTCTCCAATTTGCATGTGAGTGCAAGAGGATCTCAGGAGGTGGAAGGTGCTGGAAGGGTCCTGGCTTTCTGAATGTTCTTAACTAACAAACCAAAGTTTTTTCTAGGGTACCTGCTGGGAGTAGAATTTAAATTGAGTATCACAGGGATGAAAAAAGAGAGAGGGGATTCAGGTAGATGTGAGAGAGAAGAGCAGTGGAGACACAGCTGAGAAAATACTTGGAGAGAGAGAGAGGTTGATTGATTGATTTTCACGAGATTTAATCATGTTGTGAAAACAGTGAAGGAGAACTTCCAAGGTAGTGAATCTAGGAAAGTTATCCTAGCCTACCTTTCCCTCCTAAAAGTACAAACATTTCTCTCATTAAAATGAGCAATAGAAAATGATCGTGAGCAAATCCCCCACCAAGTCACTCTAAGAGAAAAGAAAATAAGGGGCATAATACCGTCTCTGCAGATGACAAAGACATGCTAGAAAGACATGCCTGCAAAACAGATAAACCTTGTAACCTAATATATGAAATGAACTAAAATAAATTAAGAAAAATGATGTTATGAAAGAATAGTCCTAATACTATTAGATTCTAATAAGCTTGGAAACACTTAGAGATGAGGTAATTGAGAAAGGAAAGGTTTGAAAAGAGAAGTGACAGAACTCAGAAAAGAATAAGAAATAAAAAACAATTTTGTAAATGAAGATTAAAATGGAAGGACACGTTCCAGCTATCTACTGATGCATAATGAATTACCCCCAAATTTAGCGGAAGAAAACAATAATTGTATGGGGATCATGGATTCTAGCCTTAGCTGGGTTGACTTGAATGGCTGTAGGCTGAGACAGCTGGGAGTTGAAGGTCTACTTCCAAGACGGCTTCTTCAGTTTCATCTCTGGCACTTGGGCTTGGCTGGCTGGAGGGCGGGTTCAGCTAGGCCTGGCGGCTGGAGTGCTGACAGGTGGCCTGTCCTGCATAGCCTTCTCAGGGTAATCAGGTTTTATACATAACGGCTCAAGTTTCCAAGAGTGAATGTCCCAAAGACCAAGGCAGACTAGCTGGGACTTTTCTGACCTAGCCTCGGAAGTCACATAGCATCTCTTCCACTGTGCTCTATCACTCAGCACTGTCACAGACCCACCCAAATTGAAGGGAGGAGACATAGACTCTATCTCTTGTTGGGAAGAGTGTCAAAGAATTTTTGTCCATTTTGCTCAGCTTTATTAAAGTATAATCTGAATACAGTAAAATTCATCCATTATAATCATGTTGGATGACTTTGGATGATTAGATATAGTCTTGAAACCACCAGCACAGTAAAGATATAGAACAATTCCCTCACCTTAAAATGTTTTCTCACGCCTCTCTGTGGCCATGGTTTAAAGTCACTACAGAATCTAAATATGACTGAACACTAGTTGCAAAGGATCAAAGATTCTTAAATAAAAAAGAAATGAAGAAAGTGAAAAATGATTCAAGAGAAAATGGTGTGTGCACCTCATTAGGCAATGAAGACCTAATGCATGTGGAATAGAAATCCTGAAGATGAAAACTAAAGCAACAGAAGGAAACAAACACAAAGATATTTAAATTAAGAAAGTTTTTCTGAAATAAGACTTGAAAGTTCATAGTGAAAGGTCCATCTCCTATCTGGGAAAATCAGCCTACAACAGCCAATATTCTAGTAAAATTGCAGATAATGACAATCAGAAGAAGAAAATCCTGGTTAAAAAAAAAAGCATTTCATTTTGTTTGTGAGACCACTTGGGGGTCATCTGGGATAATAATTCCTTGCAAGGGGTGGGGAGATGGTATTTCTATGTAAAAAATGTAAAACCAAGTCCAAGTTTCTTATAGGTTCAGGAACACAGAGGCATCGTGTTATGTCCTCCAGGAAGCAGACATCAATAGAGATTTTTGGAGTGATACCTGTAAAGAGTAAAGAATAAAGGGGGAGAAAGAGGAGGCAGGGAAAGCTTCATGTTGCCATGCCAGTCTAACACCCGTGGAAGGAGAGGGGAAGAGGAATGGCTGGGTGGAAGAGTCTCAGACTTTGGGGCAGCTTTGAGAAAGCTGTCAGCCCAAAAGGGAGCTCTAGCACCAAGGGCACCCAACAGGACTTCAACGTGGGGCAGCAAGAGTGGGAATTAGTACACCCTCCATGCTAGGTCATTGCCAGGGGCTACCCAGGAAGTGCACCTAGAGCTTGGGGCAAAAGCTCCAGTGAATCCCCAAGGCACTATAGCCAGAGGCTGTCAGCTAACTGCACTCCTCATAATGATATCAAGTTCTTTCGTGAAGGGAGATCCAAGTGGCACACCTCCATGGCCGCCACAACAGGGTTTAGCAACATTTCCATCAACAAACTTATGATATCTTTAAATTAAAGCAAAGCACGTGTATCACGATCATTTTAAACATGTAGAAAAGTATAAAAAGAAAAGGAAATTATTGTTATCCCACTAGAGATTTTCTATCTATAACATAAACAAATAAGATCATGCTCTACATACTGTTTTAAACGTTTGACACTGAAAATACATTACAAACATATTCATGTTCCCTTTTAATTTACATAAATTTTCTAGTGATGACATAGTGCCCCTTTGTATGACTGTACCTTAATTGGTTTAAGTGGTTTCCTACGGATCAGCACTTCAGATGGTTCAAGTTCTTTGTAACTGTAGACCTCATTGCAATGATAATCCTGGCACATGTGCTCTCTTCTTGGAGATCTCCAGGGATTCCAGAGCCTGCCTCAGTGGTTCTCTCTGATACTGCATCGTCTTGACAGGATGTTGCCCTACCCAGGGCTCCCCTGAAACATTGCCAAGGGTGCAGGAGTGCAAAAATAAGGACCCCCAAGAGAAAGGCAACTGTGTCAGGTGGCTCTGAGAGCCCTTGTGGTACAAAGAGCCAGGTCCAGCATCATGGCTCAGGGAAACCAGATTCCTTTCCTCCTGATATGTTTCTGCCAAGGATCATGGCCCTATTGGGCTGTTTAGTTTATTTTGCTGTCTTGTTTTATATTTCAGAGATTTGGTTCCCCCAGTTCCAATGAGAATTAGGGGAAGAAAATCCTCAGAGGTAGAGGGCCATTGGCAGCCTTCGTAAGAGTGGCTTCCCCAGCCTTTACCTGGGAACAACCTCCATCTAAGCCCAGCATGAACAATCACAGTATCTTCAGTTTCCACGGCAATTTGCAGGGCTAGCTCCCATGCGGAGCCCAAAAGATTCTACTTCTGTCCCTCCAACCCTCTCAGGTATCAAGGCAGAACCCAGCCGAGGTACCAGCAGAGGCTGGTGGTTGGTGCACCTGAAGCTGGAGATCAAAAGCCACAGAGAGCTAGAAAGAGAATACAAATCAGACTCTGGTGCTCTTTGTTTTCTTACAAGTGAACTTAATTTCTGTATCAAACACCATTCTACTGCTCTTACGATTTTCTCCTGAATCATTTCAGGAGTTCCCCCTCCCCTTCTTCCTGGCGTTGGAAGTAAGTTCTTGGGCTTACAGAGCATCAAGTGGGAGAGTTCTTACCCGTTCTCAGTCTTTGTTGTATGTCCACCAACATCTGCTGAGCTGAACATCACCCCTGCTGACCCCACACAGATGTCTGCCAAGAACTGTACACACCCCATCTGCCGGGCAGGCCACAGTCCGTGCTGGTCACTCTGCATCCTTCTCTTCCTTCTTTTCTGGATTTCTAAGTTTTCTGCCTAAACATGTGCTGCTTTTGAAATTAGAGGGAAAAGTTATTAAAATACTGTTATTTAAATGTATCTTTAGTACTGCCGAATATTGCTTTTCTGTCTTAAAAGTGTGCTTCTGGGGTGGGAAACGGGCAGGGTTTAGAATAAGCTCTAGATAAAGGTCATCACTTGAAAGCAGAACTAGGACAGTTCAACCTGTGATAGATGCAAAGCAAACCCACCTTAAGATGTGTTTATTAAGATGTGTTGCTGGGGATTCCTGAGTGATGCCCTGGCTCCGTGGAGGAGCCCTGGAGTTACATGTAGGAAGGTGTGACTGGAATGTGACTGAAAGCAAACAAAACTGCCCTGCCTGTGACTTTCTGGCCCACCCAGCTGAAGCAGGGCTGTGTTATAGGGCAATGAACGCAATGCAGGCTGGATCAAAGGAGCATACAGCCTTCCAGGAGAACCCTGACTAGGAGTATGCAGATATACAAATGTACTCCCTCGTTCCACTCCCTCCAAGTGGATTCCTAGTTTTGAGAAAATGGTTACTGTAGCCAAGAAAACACTTCTGTTCTGTGTGTCTGACATTGTCCAGAGAAAGGGATGATCTGGCCAGCCCGCACAAATGTCCTGGTTTTGTTGGCTGGCCCTAGTGTGGAAATGGGTCTTTAGACTAGTGGAGTTTGATGATGCCACTGTCCATTAAGATAAGCCTATCTGTTACAAAACTTTCTAGAAAGCAATAATGGCAAGTTGTATCAAGAGCCTTTAATAAGTCTATACACTTTGATCCAGCAACTCCACTTCTAATAATTGTCAGAAATTCAAACAGCTTTACACACAATGGTGTACATTAAGGTGTCACCCAGAGTGGTAACAAATGAAAACCTCAGTGTTTGACAATAAGGGAAGAATGTTAAGTAATTGTATACCCATACGTTGGGCTAGCATGAAGCCATTACAAGCGATTTTCAGATAATTGTATTGACAATGGGAAATGGTCATAGTCCATAGTAAGTTTAAGAATTGGGATTCAGAGCTGTGTATCTAATATTATTTTAATTTTATAAAATGATTACATGCATATTCCTAAGTAAAATATTAAAAAGAAATATATCAACCCTTTAGGTATTCATAGCTGGTGATCTTTATTTTCTTCTTTGTATCCCTCACCAAAGAGACAGCTTTTTGTTGTTTATAAAAATAATTGGATAAAGCAATTATACTCCAATAAAATTAATAATAATTGGATCTATTTGTTATTCTACCAAGCTCACCAATTTATCTTATGACAGTAATGTGGAATTCAGAGGTATAGTAGAAAAGGCACATATCCAGCTAGCTGCAGGTTTTAGGCAAGTCACTTCATTTCTCTATACCTGAGTTTCTTCAGCTGTATGATGGGAATGATAATATTTACCTCTCATGGCTATTGTGATTATTTAATAAGGGGAATATAAAGTGATGAGCACATATTAAGTGTTCAATAAATATTGGATTCTTTCTCCTGCTTCCCCCCTCCCCACTCCTATTTTCATTTATACCAATAGGAAGTAATAAAAAGAATGTGAGTATTTAGATCTATGTACCATTCTATTATTCATTATAAATTAATTGGATGGCCTGATAGTTGTGGTTTTTAAAAGCACATGTTTCAGAAAGGAGGAAAATCTCTGTGCTTGAGGAAGATGGCAGGTAACAAGGGGAGGTTTCAGAGAGAACACAGACGTTCTTAACTTCTATTTTCATCTGTCTCCCTATCAAGGAGAAATGCCATCAAACCAGACTGGAGGAAACTGAAGGCCAAGATAGGCACACAGATAGTGGGAAACTACTTTAACCAAATATACAAATTGGACTCTGCCTCACTCTTGGCTGCAACATGAAAAGGAAAGTTGCATTCCGTGGGAGGCCACTGTTCAAATATTGCATAAGTGTCTTTGATCTGGTGGAATTTTTCTTGAACCCCTTAAAACCACACTGAGAGCACTGAGAGTCAGGGGGGCAGAGAGGGGAGAGGATTTGGGAGAAAGAGGTCTTTGGAGAGAATGGTTTGCGTCCTGTGGGTACTTCCCCTTCAACGAGAAAGAGACAGAGAGAGGCTTCAAAGGAGAGCAGTTGGAAGGCAGAGGCTGAGGATGGGACACAGGAAATTGGGGTCTGACTCCTGCCTGAAAAATCTAAAGAATGAGAAGCACACCATTGTAAAGCAATCATACTCCAATAAAGATGTAAAAAAAACCCACAACAAACAAACAAAAAAAGAATGAGAAGGCTTGAAGCACTTGCCAGGCTCAGGGAGTGAAGAGCTAGTTTACAGAAGTACAAGTGAAGAGCTTCCCTACCCTCAAGACTTCTCAGCACCACCCCACCCCAGAGGAGTCAGAATTCCAGGTTAGCACGCTGAAGTAGGAGGAAAGGGGAAAAAAAAAAAAAGATGCCTAACACACAGTTTGACCAGCTGTAAGCTTCCTGCCTGCAGCAGGCCTAGGCTGATGAGGAAGATTTAACTTGCAACAAAGCTCACAGTTCTGCTCCTTATGTAGAGTAGACTTCTGTATCTAAATGGAGACTGTATTGGTGACTTAAAGTGATTATAGAACTTTCATTTGTCATGAGTGATCAGAAAAGTCACGGGACTGACGAATTTTCATCCACAAACAGCAGAAGGATATCGCCCACTGGATTAATTTTAAGAGACAGATGGAGATGAAATAAAGTTGCTTTCTGCTTATACCCCAGAAGTTCACTTGGACCAAATACACTACCTAGCTTGCTTAAATGAGTTTAAGTCAGCTGGTCCAGAAAAACGACCTTCCAGATGGCCACAAGAGTCACCTGTAAAATCTTTGCGATGTCCTGGAAAATGGAGAGCATAGCCAAAAAATGAAAATGTCCTGATTTTGAAATGGGGTGATAGATGAAATTTACAACCTGGCTGATGCGTGCCACCAGCGCCAACACAAATCTTGATGGGGTTATTAAACAGGTGGTTTTCTGAGTACTTTAAAAAGAAAGCGTTTTGGCCAGGAGCGAGTATGGAGTCACTAGGCATAAGTCTAACCTGGTTTCTTTTTTGTATGAATTATTAGATTAGTGGCTCAGGAGGAGGTCATAGACTCAGTGTCTTATTTCTGCGAGGGCTTTTACTAAATCCCTCCTGATTCTCTTGTGCAAAGGTAGAGACCTGTCAGTGGGGACTGAGAAGTAGATTTAGAGTTGGTTGAACAATTGCTCTGCAGGAGTGTTGATGAATGAATCCCTGTCATCCAGGAGGGGGGTCTCTGGAGGCACTCCAGTGGGCTTTGTTCTGGCTCTGTCCAGGTTAATATTTTTTATTAATAACTTGGAAGATGACATAGAAGTCAATTTTATCAAAAGTGTGGAAGACACTAAGGCAGAAGAGATAGTGAACACACGTGAAAGGCTATAAATTTTTTAAAATTTGCAGTCATAACTGCTGACAGTTCGGCAGTGAAAGTTGAAATAGCGGCAACCAGGGCAAAGCCTGCTGAGGGCTGATTCAAGCCATCTTTTCACCCCCTCCAACAAATGCTAACTTGCACGGCCCGCTGTTGCTGCAGGCCCTCTTGGTTACCTAGTTCCCTATGCCACCATCCCCAGGGTCAGCCTCTACCTTACTCTTCTCGTTAACTTAATGACTCCCCAGCTCCTCCCCACAGATGGGTCCCAACATTGACAGGCAAAGCCCACTGCTGCCCTTGAGCTCCATCAGGACCTTCCCAGATTAGGCCCCTGTCCTGACTCAGCCACATTTTAACTCTCTGGGCATCCTGCCAGCTCATGGCCCATTATCAGTCCCCCAGAGCTCTGTGAACAGGACCAGGAATTCCTTTCCCTCCTTCCACCAAGTGTCTACTTGTTTCAACATCCTAATCCCATATATCCATGGGCATAAATATATATGTACTTCCCACCGGTATGCAGTCTCACAGGGATGAACGTCAATTCTGCATTGTTTAAAAATTCAATTATACCAGTACAGAGTGGGGGAGACTTGTCTTGACAAGACTCTACATTGAGCCTTTGGGCCAATTTGCCTAAGACCATTTTGCCTAAAGTCAATTTGCTTAAAGTTCCGGCTGTTAAAAATGTATATCTTTTTTTTAAAGATGTTTTTCTTTTGATGTGGACCATTTTTAAAGTCTTTACTGAATTTGTCACAATATTGCTTCTGTGTTATGTCTTGGTTTTTTGTCTGCAAGGCATGTGGGATCTTAGCTCCCTGACCAGGGATCAAACCTGCATCCCCTGCATTGGAAGGTGAAGTCTTAACCACTGGACCACAAGGGAAGTCCTGAAAATGTTTATCTTAAGAGCACATTTGTGGCTCTTAAGAATAAAATCACTCTGTCTCTATACAGCATTTTGAGTGTTGGATGATTCCTCCTATTGTAAATATTTTGTGAATTTGTAAGCAAATTTAAGGGACTTCTACTTTTATGTCACATTTTTGTAAGTTATTTTTAAACGTACAGTATATCATTTGGCAGATTCTAATAATGTTCTATGCCTAGGTATAGACCCTAGAGAAACCAGCGTATTTTTACACAAAAAGACTTGTGTAACACATATGAGCAGAAAAGTTCATTCCTGTTTTATTCATAATAACCACACACTGGAAATAACACAAGTATCCATCAACACAAGAATAAACAAATTCAGTTATATACATACAATGAATTACTACTTCATGCAACAACATGGATTAATCTCAAAAACATATTGAACAAAAGAAGCCAGGAATGCATGGGTATGATTCTATGTGTATGAAGTTCAAGCAGAGGCAAAAATTAAAATATGGTGGAAGAATTGGTACAGTTCTTATCCAAGAGTAGGAATTGACTGGGAAGGAGCATAAAGGAATTTCCTGGGGTAAGGAAACATTCTATGTCTTGATCTGGAAAGTGGCCACATATGCAAAAAGTCATACATACACAAAAAGTCATCAAGCTCTACTCTTAAGATCTGTGCATTTTACTAGGTATAAATTAATACCTCACTAAATTATTGTTTATATTTCTTTATATTTCATATGTAAGTTTCCACTCAAAAGCACACCAAGTTTGAATATTTTTACTTCTGGTTTGAAGTTTAGTGAGGTTTTTACATACTTTTGGGGGGTAAAGTTTTAATTTTGAAGGAAAATTAGCACACCTTCAGGTTGGTACCTGTTTAGTGAGCTTCACTTCATTTGAATAGTAGACATGTGATACATCCCTCAGCATATTCAACTCCATGACAGTTTAATTTTCATAACATCTAATTGGAAAAGTCATGCCAGGTGATGGATCTGAACACACACGTCAGCACACAGCGTCCCAAGTTCAGGTAATTGTGGATATTTGCATCTGGGATTGAGCCACAAGCAATTTTCCATAAATCATCCTCAGTCTTCACGCCCTTGCCCAAAATAGACAGCTCTCACCCACCCACATCCCATGCTGATCCTAACGGATGGTTGGCAGGCACCAGCTGGTGTCCTGCTTCCATATTCCCGTTAGTTTGGAACAAGGCCAGCCCAATGGGCAGGCTTTGAGTAACTCTAACTGCCTTGAGGTTGCCAGAGGAACGTAGGGGTTGAACTCCTTGTACCATCTCTCAGGGAACAGCTCTGCAGGCCCCACCTGCATGCCCATTCCAGGTCACTCAACTTCTCCTAGGATGAGAGACCCTTACAGAAGCAGCAGCCCAATCCCCCATCCTCTCTCCTTGACAGTAATGTCAAATACAGCCCACATGGAAGTAAAATCAGAACATTCCTCTGTAAATATCCACTGGAAGTTTTGTTAATACATGATTAGTGTTGCTATGGGCAATGCTTGGCAAAATCCCCAACTGGAGCCTGGGCCCCCAGTTCTGGCCATGTAACATTTTTTCCCCTTTTTAGGGGAAGGGAAGGTATTAATAGATTAGGCCTATTGTTTTTAAGCAAGGTAGACTGAGTCCCTGGTGCTCTTTTTTGTAAGATGTCTGTCTGGGAGCCCTGAGGAGAATGAGCATTATCCCCTAATCCCTAGTTAGAGACCCTTTTGTGAAGGAATCCTGTTGGCTTGTTCTTTTGTGCCATAAACAGATTAGGGAGAATCATGTTCCTCTGTGTCCGAAATAAGGTAGAAGGAAGGTGTAAGTAGATTGCATCCTGAGCCATAATATCTGGCCTGGAAGAGAAGAATGAGAGAAATAAGGACCTCCTCTCCCTTTTCTGGAAGAGTAGAAAACAGTGTGGATAATGCTTTCATTATTTTATTATTATTTGTTTTTTGATGGTACATTTGGTAGAGATTAAAGGGTTTTCGCCAGTCTCTCAAAACTCAGCTTGGCTTTGAGGAAGAAAGTCCCCAAGTTTAGCAGGCCCTGAAACAGATGTCTCTAGTGTCTTAGCTAATAAACCCACCAGGCTCTTGGGTGAGTGATCAGGCATATCAAAAAGGTTAGAAGCGCAACCTCTAGAGTCAAACTGACCAAGGGTTGAATCCTGACCAGCCAATTTACCTCTAGTTTACAGGCCTCATCTACATCTCATGGTGTAGAGTTAATAACTACACCACCAGGTCATTATGAGAGTTAGATGATACATGTAAAGCACTAAGAAATAATAATTCTTATTTATTGTTGTTCTCAAGAAAACACACAGGAGGTGCTGCATCCCATTTTGGGGGTTTGGAGATTTAAGAGGAAACATAAAGTGGGAAATAGTCTATGACAAAATATCAGATCATGGGAGGTCTGGAAATCTTGAAATACGAGGAACAGTTAAGGAAACTAAGGGTGTTTTGCTTGGAAGAGAAAGAATTGTCTACTTGAAGGGCTACATAGTATGCCAGTAGTGGCTAAAAAGCCACCTGACAAGGATGTCCTGTGCCGGATGGCACCTTTCAGCTCTAAATGAAATTCTGATCCCCCAAAAGGCTCTGCCCTGAAAGCAGCAGAAATTGGGGGCGGGGGGGCGGGGGGTAAAGGCTGTGACGCATGGTTAGCAGCTGATATCCAGGGCCCCCTGTTGGAAGATGCTGAGCAGACACAAGCCTGGCCCTCTGGCTGGGCCAGAAGGACCTGGGACCCAGAACAGCCCAGGGAGGGAAGCAGGTAGTGGTTTATCCCAGTTGGACCAGAGAGGTCTTTTGGAAAGATCCTAACACTATTCCTAGTATTTTGTCCAGTTTCAGGAGAGGCTACCTCAGGTCACAAAAGCACTCCTCCTGGGTGGAGTGGAGTTTGTTTCCTTGTGGTCTGGCCAGGAAGCGCCCAGCTGGGTGGCCAAGAGGCTGGCTGCCTTGGCTGGAAGGCTGAATGACTGGCCAACTGGTGCATCTCCAGGGAGCAGATTGATCCGCCTCGACTGGCCGGTCCTCCAGCCGCTGTCGCTGCCTGCAGAGCGTCCCCCTCCAGCCAGCTGCTTTTCTCATTGCGAGGCTTGTAAATGGCGTGATTTACGACTGTGCTCATCCATGCTGGCCCCCGGGTATACACGCTTTCCCTTCCAGGCAGGAAAGTGAATAATGAACTAATCACCCTGCTTCGAGTTCAATACGGAGCTGAGTGTTTGCAGATCTTTATTGTACTGTGCAAGCCAAGTCGAACCGCTCCATTTACACTCCTGATTCATTTAAGTTTGTACAATTCTGCCTGCTCCTGGGGAGTTGCAGGCTCATGGCTTCTTGGTCTTGGAGAAAGCCTCACGTGTCCCTCCCAGCCATCCTCTCCCCTAAGAGTGGATGCCAAAGACTCCTGGGAGCTCAGAGAAGCCAAGCCACTTCCTGAGAGACTGCTGTCTGGGATGTCTCATGTCCCAAATGGTGCTGTTTAGGGCATCTCTCAGCATCAACAGAGATAGCTGATGCCAGCTGGTGTGTGTAGCACAGAGACGGCACACAGGAAATGCTTGTTGAATGAAGGACCCTGGCTCCACAGACACAAAACTAATGTTTTGCAGTCAAAACAAACTAATGTTTATCAAAACTAATGGCTTGCAGTCATGGCTATTCTGGTTTCTCTTTTCCCTTGTTCAGGTTCTGTAGGACTTTAGAGCAGAGTTTTCACTAGGTCTCAGATCTGTTGAGATCTGAGTGATGAGATGGGGCAAATTCTTTCTCAAGTTCACTGGGAAGCAGTAGGATGTCAAGTCTGCGTTTGAAGATTTGGAGCTTTCCCAGCTTTGGCCACTTTTCTTCACCTCTCAGAAACCAAAGTCTTAAACAGGTACCTTTACCCAGTGCTTGAATAAGAAAAGCAGTAGACCTCAGGGCTCTGGACAGAGAAGGCTGATCTGGGCTTCATCCTGATGGGCTCCAAGAAAGGGACACGTGTAGTCTGAAGACATATTCATGTCAGACTGCAGCTGAGATACTGCCTCATCCACTTCATGATCCAGCCTTCCCACTCTGCACACCTTGGTCCTACAGCCCAGCAGGACCTCCACACCCAAGCTTCTCTTTTGTGAAGCTTTTGTTCACATTGTTCTGTTCTCTGAGCCCTTGCTTCCTGCCCTGCTACTTGCTGGGGTGCCTTCTCCCCCCCAACTCCTCAAGAACTGCCTCTACAGCTATCTCCCCATGAAACCTCCAGGCTTCCTCTTATCAGTGTCGTCTCTCTTCCTTTTGGTCTTAGCCACACTGGTGGCTTAGCATTTGGTCTGAATGCTCATCCCTCATTTAGACCTTCTCTAACTTTCCCCCATTCCCTTGTCTCCTGGCCAACTGGGCACGGCTTCTGCATTCTCACTCTAGTCACTGGTAAAGTGTGAGGACAAGAAGGAGCTGAGGGCAGCCCCTCAGCCACCATTAGGAACCTCATTACAGACCAGCCGTGACTGCCTTCTTTCATCCACTAAACAAAATCATTTACAGAGCCCCTGCTCTGCCCAGGCAACAATGAACATGGCTTCACCTCTTCTGGTTTCTCCCCTCCTCACTCCAGCCACATCAACTTTCTATATACCCTCAACTCTGCCGTGATCCCTCCTGCCCCAGGGCCTTGGTATATGTTCTTCTCTATGCCTGGAGCATTCATACTCTCCTTCTCTCCTAGTTTATTCATTCTGATCTTTCAGAGCTCAACTCAAACACCAGTTCTCCAAGAGAGACCATCCTGGAACCACCAACACCAGTGATCCTGTCTCTTGCCCCTTGGGCTGGATGTTTTCTCTGAAACTCTAATCACAACTCTAATTACAATGAGTAATTATGTAATCAGTTGTTTAATATTCACCCCACCCCGCCCTGAGATGTAAGCTCTCTGAGGGCAGGGCCATGTCTGCCTTGCTCACTGCTCTGTTTTTATTGTCTAGAACAGGACCTTATACACTGGAAGTGCTCAATAAGTACCATTTAAATAAATAAATACAATGTATAATGAAAGACATTTAAAGATCTCTTCTTACATTTCAATCTAGTAAACCTATCAATAGGGGAAATGTGGTCAGTGGGCATGATAGCCAGCCACTGGTGGTCTCCATTCCTCTTGCCATTCCAAGTGCTAGTGATGGTGCTCTTCATCTTGCAAGATGTTGCTCACATACGACACTGCAGGCAGAGTTGGAAACAGGAGTCATCCTGGGAACAATACCTACCGGGGATTAGAGTTTTTCATACACTCCATCATAGAAGATCCAGGGGCTACATCTTATAAGATTCAGACAGACATGGGGTGAGCTGTGCATGTCCACCTGCCATCATCTGAAATCAAATGGAGTGTAGAGTAGGGGCATATGTAGAACTTATGAAAACATAAAATTAGTAGAATATTATTTACTATAAGAATCAGAAAAGAATTAGAAAATCATTTGTCATCCTTAACAGGATGCAGAAAGACACAATGTCTATAAAACTGGAGTATTATCAGAGCCTAAGTGATCTAGGGGAAAGGAAATACCCACCTCCAGTTAGCTCTAGCCTCCCATGTGGGAGGCTAGAAATACACAAATCCAGCCACTCTAGCCATCCTCTCCCACCTAAAGATGGGTCAAAACTGAGAAACACTTGTGAAGCTCACAGTTCAGAGGCATATGCTCACTAAAAGACTGAACCCTAATCACAAGACTATAGAATGCTTCCCCTCCCCCACACCTCCCCACCACATTACTAAAGGCCTATATTCAGCAGTTCCTTCTACCTGGTACATCAAGTCCAGCTATCAAGAAAAAAAATACAATGCATAATAACAGGCAAAAAACAATTTTTTTACAGCTTTATTGGAATATAATTGCTTTACAATGATGTGTTAGTTTCTGCTTTATAACAAAGTGAATCAGTTATACATACACATATGTTCCCATATCTCTTCCCTCTTGCAAAAAACACAATTTGAAGAGACAGAGCAAGTGTCAGAACCAGTCCTGGCAGGGAAGTTGAAATTACCATACCAGGAATTTAAAACAACTATGATTAATACACTCAGGGCTCTCATGTATAAAGTAGACAGCATGCAAGAACACATGGATAATGTAAGCAGAGAGATGGATATCCTAAAAAAGAATCAAGCTAGAGATCAAAAACACTGTAACAGAAATGAAGAATGTCTTTGATGGGCTCATTATTAGACTGGACACAGCTGAGGAAAGAATCTCTGAGCTGGAAGATATATCAATAGAATGCTCCAAAACTGAAAAGCAAAGGGAACAAAGACTGGGGGAAAAGCCAGAACAGAATATCCAAGGACCATGGGACAATTCTAAAAGTGTGACATACATGTAGTGGGGATACCAGAAGGAGAAGAAAGAGAGAAAGGAAGAGAAGAAATGTTTGAAACAATAATGACTGAGAATTTCTCCAAAGTAATGTCTGTAAACCACAGATCCAATAAGCTTAGAGGACAGTAAGCAAGATAAATGCTGGGGAATAAAAAACAAACTTAGGTATATCATTTTCAAACTAAAGAAAGTCACAGGCAAAGAAATTCCCTGAAAGAAGCCAGAGAGGGGAAAACATCTTACATACAGAGGAGCAAAGATAAGAATTACATCAGACTTCTCCTCAGAAACCTCTTATGCAAGCACTAAGAGAGTGCAGTAAAACATTTTTTTACTTTATTGAAGTATAATTGATTTACAATGTTGTGTTAATTTCTGCTGTACAGCAAAGTGACTCAGTTATATATATTTTTTCTTTTTTGTGTTCTTTCCCATTATGGTTTATCACAGGACATTGAATATAGTTCCCTGTGCTATACAGTAGGACCTTGTTGTTTATCCATTCTATATGTAATAGTTTGCATCTGCTAATCCCAAACTCCCAATCCTTCCCTCCCCCACCTCTCCTCTCCCTTGGCAACCACAAGTCTGTTCTCTATGTCTGTGAGTCTGTTTCTGTTTTGTAGATATGTTCACTTGTGTCGTATTTTAGATTCCACATATAAGTGATATCATATGGTGTTTATCTTTCTATTTCTGACTTACTTCGCTTAGTATGATAATCCCTCCATCCATCCATGTTGCTGCAAATGGCATTATTCCATTCTTTCTTATGGCCAAGTAATATACCATTGTATGTATATACCACATCTACCTTATCCATTCATCTGTTGATGGACATTTAGGTTCTTTCCATGTCTTGGCTATTGTAAATAGTGCTGCAATGAACATAGGGGTGCATGTATCTTTTTGAATTACAGTTTTCTCTGGATATATGCCCAGGAGTGGAATTGCTGGATCATATGGCAACTCTATTTTTAGTTTTTTGAGGAACCACCATACTGTTTTTCATAGTGGCTGCACCAGTTTACATTCCCACCAACAGTGTAAGAGGATTCCCTTCTCTCCACACCTTCTCCAGCATTTATTATTTGTAGACATTTTAATGATGGCCATTCTGACCGGTGTGAGGTGATACCTCATTGTAGTTTTCATTTGCATCTCTCTAATAATTAGCAATGATGAGCATATTTTCACATGCCTATTGGTCATCTGTGTCTTCTTTGGAGAAATGTCTATTCAGATCTTCTGCCCATATTTCTACTGGGTTTTTTGTTTTTTTTTTTTGCTATTGAATTGTATGAGCTGTTTGTATATTTTTGAAATTAAGCCCTATCAGTCGCATCATTTGCAAATATTTTCTCCCAGTCCATAGTTTGTCTTTTCATTTTGTTTATGGTTTCCTTTGCTGTGCCATAGCTTGTAAGCTTGATTAGGTCCTATTTGTTTATTTTTGCTTTTATTTCTATTGCCTTGGGAGACTGACTTAAGAAAGCATTTGTGCGATTTATGTCAGAGAATGTTTTGCCTATGTTCTCTTCTAGGAGTTTTATGGTGTCTTCTCTTATATTTAAGTCTTTAAGCCATTTTGAGTTTATTTTTGTGTATGGTGACAGGGTGTGTTCTAATGTCATTAGTTTACATGTGGCTGTCCAACTTTCCCTACACCACTTACTGGAGAGACCGTCTTTTCACCATTGCCTCCTTTGTTAAAGATTAATTGTCCATAGGTCTGTGGGTTTATTTCTGGGCTCTCTTTTCTGTTCCATTTATGCGTATGTCTGTTTTTGTGCCAATACCATGCTATTTTGATTACTGTAGCTTTGTAGTATTGTCTGAAGTCTGGAAGGGTGATGCTTCCTGCTTTGTTCTTTTTCCTTGGGGTTGCTTTGGCAATTCTGTGTCTTTTATGAGTTTGTATAAATTTTAGGATTATTTTGTTCTAGTTCTGTAGAAAATGTCACTGGTAATTTGATAGGGATCACATTGAATCTGTAGATTGTTTTGGGTAGTATGGCCATTTTAACAATACTAATTCTTTCTTTTTTTTTAGTGTTGACTTTTTTATTAATTTTTATTGGAGTATAGTTGCTTTCACAATATTAATTCTTAAGTGGAATAAAATATTTAAAGTGTTGAGAGAAAAAAATCTCCAGTCTAGAACTCTGTGTCCTGAAAAATTATCATTCAGAAATGAAGGAGAAATAAAGACTTTTTCAGAGAAACTAAAATTAAGGGAATTTGTTACCAATAGACCTGCCTTGCAAGAAATGTTAAAAGAAGTTTTTTTTAGAGAATAGGTAAACAATATAGTTCAGAAATATGGATTTACTTAAAGAAAGGGAGAGCACTGAAGGAGAAGTAAGTGAAGATAAAATAAAAACTTATTTTTCTTGTTCTGAATTGATCTAAAAATAATAATTTGTTCAAAATAATAGCAACAATGTGTTTGAATATATATCTCTATATATGCTTATGTATGTTTATACATAAGTTAAATGAATGATGACAGTGATACAAGGGCTGGGAGGGAGAAATTAGGACACTTTCATTATTATAAGGTACTCATACTACCTGCGAAGCAGTAAAATGTTATTGAAAATGGACTTGTAAAGGTGTATTACAAACTCTAGAGGTACCACCGAAAAAAAAGTTTTAAAAAACAAGTATAACTAATATGCTAAGAAAAGAGAGAAAATGAAATCATACAAAATGCTCAATTAAAACTACAAGAGGCAGAAAAAGAGTGGAAGACAAAAATAGGAACAATAAACAAGAAAAATACATAGAAAATAGTAACAAATATGGTAGATAGTAATCCAACTGTATCAATGATCACTTTGAACGTCAGTGGTCTAAATGCATCAATTAAAAAGCAGATTGTCAGAGTGCATCAAAAACAAGACCCAACTAGATGTTCTCTATAAGAAACCCAGTTTAAATATAAAGACACATATAGAGTTTGTTTTTTATAAATTTATTTTATTTATTTATTTTTGGCTATGTTGGGTCTTCGGTAGCTGCGCGTGGGCTTTCTCCAGTTGTGGCTAGTGGGAGCTACTCTTCTTTGTGGTGCATGGGCTTCTCATTGTTGTGGCTTCTCTTGTTGTGGAGCGTGGGCTCTAGGCACATGGGCTTCAGTAGTTGTGGCTCATGGGCTCTAGAGTGCAGGATCAGTAGCTGTGGTGCACAGGATTAGTTGCTCCATGACATGTGGTCTCTTCCCGGACCAGGGCTCAAACCTGTGTCCACTGCATTGGCAGGCAGATTCTTAACTACTGCACCACCAGGGAAGTCCCTAAAGACACATATAGATTTAAAGTAAATGGATGGAGGAAAATATACCATGATAACAATAATCAAAAGAAAGCAAGAATAGCCATATTAATTTCAGACAGATCAGACTTCAGAGAAAGGAAAGTTATTTGAGATAAAAAGGGCATTACATAATGATAAAGAGATCAATTCTCCAAGAAGACAGTACCAAATTCTGGCAAGGATGTGGAGCAACAGAAACTCTGATTCATTGCTGGTGGGAATGCAAAATGGTACAGCTACTTTGGAAGACAGTTTGGCAGTTTCTTACAAAACTAAAATATACTTTTTTTTTTACATGTTTTATCATTTTATTAGGAATAATTCCAGATGGGTTACGAATAAAACTTATTCATTGAGTTTGATGAGTTTTCCAAAAACTCTTAATGAAGACATGTTCACCAATAAATGATAAAACATCAGCAGAACTATCATATACTGGGCAAAGAGTCAGGATGATACCAAAAGCAACATGCAACATAAAAAAGATACAATATAAAGGAAGACAATCTGCTGAGTATTAAAAATCATCTCAATATGAACTCTTTGCAATTAGCACAGAACTTATTAGCTATCAAATCCAAACCACACCAAGGTAAGCTTGGCTGATAGAAGCCAGGAATCAATAATGGGGGGAAATATAAGCTCCTCAGTGCAAAAGAACTGAATAGTGTTTTGGAGCATTTCCCTGGCTGGTACAAGCAGTATTCAAAACTCTTTTTGAAAAAAAAAAGTCTTTTTGGCAAGGGAGAAAAATAAAGACAAATGGAATGCTACATTTTTAAAATCAGCAGACTGTCGCAGGAATGATAAAGGTATCAGTAAAGTAGCAAGGAGATAACTTTAAAACATTATTTGTTGTGGGCTCAAAAAAACATTCAAAATGGATTTATTTAAAGGTGTCACGTTAGCTATGTCCAGGCATTTAGGCTTAAGGAAAGTAACATTAAAAGAGGACACTTTTTTTCCCCAAGTTAAGAGAATCTCTTTAAAACCAAGCATATTGCTAAATGGCAACATTATACTTGGTAAACAATAATTGGCAACAAAATAAACGCTGTACTATTCTGCCCAAACCAGTCCCAGATACTGTTAATTAACCAAGATGCAAACTAATTTTGTTGTAACAAGCCTAGACCAATTCCATCAAACATGTCCTTGGTTAGATATCCAGTTTCATTTAACGTTTTGAAAGCTCATTTGACAGCCAGTCAAGTCTCTCATACAGACCAGTTCCTTGTGTAGCACAAGTGGCTTGAACATACCATGTTCTGTTACAAAGAGACTGAGGACCTAACTTATCTGTCATTTCACTAATGGCCATAGCATTCGGCAAATCCTGTTTGTTTGCAAAAAGCACAAACATGGCATCTCACAGCTCATCTTCCTGAAGCATTTCTGCAGCTCTTCTGCTCCTTCCTGAATTCTTTCATGATCATTGCTATCGACCACAAAAATAAGACCCTGGGTACTTTGGAAGTAATGCCTCCAGAGAGGCCTAATTTTATCTTGACCACCAACATCACATACTGTGAAACAAATGCTCTTATATTCTACTGTTTCCACATTAAAACCAATGATAAGAATGGTAGTGACTATCTCTCCTAACTTCAGTTTATGCAGAATGGTCATCTTGCCAGCAGCATCCAATCCAGCCATCAAAATGCACATCTGCTTCTTGCTGAAGAGACAGGAGAAGAGGGAGGAGATGGTGAAGCCCATGGTGGTAGTGGCACTTGCGAAGGGCAGGAGCAGAAGGGGTTTGGGGTGACCCCGGGCCTTCTTTCACGCTCCTGGCAAACTGAGGGAGGAAAGAGGAGCTGAGGGCCGCAGGGATGGCTCACTAGCCGGTGTGTACGATGGAGCTCCCCTCTGGGACGGGAATTAGCAGGGTGATGACCTGCTCAATGACTCTAAAATACTGTTATCATGTGATCTATCAATCTCACTCCTTGGTATTTACCCCAATGAGTTGAAAACTCATGCCCACACAAAAACCTGCAAACAGATATTTATAACAGTTTTATTCATAATTGTCAAAACTTGGAAGCACCGAAATGTCCTTCAGTAGGTGAATGGATAAATAAATTGTGATACATCCAGACAATGGAATATTATTCAGCGCTAAAGAGAAAAGAGCTATCAAGCCACAAAAAGACATGAAGGAAACTTCAGTGCATGTTACTTAGTGAAAGAAGCCAATCTGAAAAGCCTACACACCATATAATTCCAACTCTATGATATTCTGGAAAAGACAAAACTATGAAGACAGTAAAAAGATCAGTGCTTGCCAGGGTTTGTTGGGGAGAGGGATGAACGGGTGGAACACAGAGGCTTTTTAGGGCAGTGAAAGTATTCTACATAATACTGTAGTCGTGGGTACATGGCATTTTACATTTGCCTAAACCCATAGAATATACAACACAAACAGTGAACCCTAACGTAAACTGTGGGCTTTAGTTAATAATAACATATCAATATTGGTCCATCAGCTGT
The DNA here is from genome assembly GCF_025265405.1 of Mesoplodon densirostris. Taxonomy (NCBI): domain Eukaryota; kingdom Metazoa; phylum Chordata; class Mammalia; order Artiodactyla; family Ziphiidae; genus Mesoplodon; species Mesoplodon densirostris. The sequence continues at coordinate 121,319,204 of NC_082664.1, forward strand.
AACAAATGTACCAGACTAATGCAAAATGCTAATAATTGGAGAAATTGGGGTTGGGAAGTGAAGGGAACTCTCTGTACTTTCTGCTCAATTTTTCTGTAAACCTAAAACGGCTTAACAGTTTTTAAAGTCTATTAACTAAAAAAAACAAGAACATCAACAACATGGAAGTAATGACATTAAATGATTGGCAAGTCATCTTGGATCCTGAATTCAGCTGAACTGCATGTACTCAGGGACAGTCTATAAGCCGAAGGCAAAGCTAGACCCCCAAAGTGCTTCCTTGGTGAGTTTTCTGCTGTTTTCTTTAAGTTGCAGCCATGTCTGAACTCTGGTTTTGCCATTTCTCTACAACTTGCCCCGTTTGACAACTTGAACAATCGCAGCTCTCTTCTGGCCCAGCACTTACTAACAGGGGTTGCATCCTTATGCTGTTGGTATTGTATGCTGAGGAAATTACTAAACACATTTTTTTATCTTTCCCTTTACAAAATAGAGCTGCATAAAGTGACATAGCAATCATTTTCACAATTAGGGAACTCGAGTAGTCGAGAAGCTAATCAATTATACTGTACAGTGCTCAAAGGCTCAGAAATTTGCAGGACCGGATACCTCTGGAAGTAGGAGTAAAGGTAGATCTGAAAAGAGAAAGGTAGTGAAAGTCAGCTAAAGAAACAGTTAGACTCCCCCCCCACACCTCCCCCCCACCACCACCACCGACCATGCCCTCATCCACTTAGCTCAGCTAGGGAATAGCCCCTGCCTCACTCTGCAGAAAACTGTAGGTTTATTCTCTGGAGAGCACAAAACAAGTCCTAAGAAACACCAGACTCAATTGAAGGCAGGGATTACATACTGGAAGTTGAAGCATCCTGCTCTCTTCTCACACTTGGATTTCAGAATCCTAGAAACAATACATGGCTTCTGGTAGGTTTCTATGGGGAGTCTAACCAGTCTAAAAGGGGGAAAAAAAACTATTCAGTGAAGCCTCAGTTGACAAGTCTTTCACACTGGCCTGATTATCCAATCATCTTTTTAGTGCCCTACACCTTGAGCAGAGCATATGAAGACAACATCATTAGTTACCAAGGAAATGTAAGTCAAAACCATAATGAGATAACATTACATACCACTAGAATGACTAAAATTAAAAAGACTGTTAATACTAAGTGTTGGTGAAGATGCAGAGCAATTAGAACTCTCATACATTGCTGATGGGAATGTAGAAACAGTGCAACCACTTTGGGAAAATGGTTTGACAAATTTTTTTTATATAAAGTTAAGAATATCCTTACCATAAACCCCAGCAATTCTACAACTTGGTATTTACCCAAGAGAAATGAAGACATTTGTCCATGCAATACATTGTACACAAATATTCATAACAGCTTTATGCCTAATAGCTTCAACTGGAAACAAACCAAATGTCCATCTCTAAATGAATGGATAAACAAATTGTGCTCTATTAATGTAATGGGATACTATTCAGCAATAAAAAAGGAAATAAACTACAGATTCACGCATCATTAATGAATCTAAGAAACATTACACATGAAGTCATTTGTATGGAATTCTAGAGCAAGCAAAACTAATCTGTTGTGGCATGAAGCAGATCACTGTTTGCCTAAGGTTGGAGTTGGGGGAATAATGACTATAAAGGGTACCAGGGGTGATGGAAATATTCTACATCTTGATTGTAGTGCTGGTTACATGGGTATATACCCATAAATACATGTTAAAATTGGTACATTTATTGTATGTAAATTATACCAGTGGAATGAGAATACAAATTGTATCTCATAAAGTTTACTTTCTAAAAAACTTCATTACATATTCAGGATCATTGGACATTTGAGAAAAGCATTTAATATGGGAGAAAGAGGCCAAGAGAAATAACCAGAAAAAGTAAGCTGAAGAAAACAGACTGTGTATGGGACAAAAAAAGACTTTAATGAAAACTTACCATTAATATCCTCAGAGATATACCTTGCTTCAAAAAAATGATACAACACCTACAAAATAAGAAAGATTGCTATAGTGAAATAATATTCAGAGAACAAAAAAAGAGCTCTTATAAATTAAAAGTACAACAGCAAAAAAATTTTAACTGAATAGAAATGTTGGAAGATTATCTTTATTTATTTTTTATATTGGAGTATATTTGATTTACAATGTTGTATTAGTTTCAGGTGTACAGCAAAGTGATTTAGTTATACATATACATATATCTATTCTTTTTCAGATTTTTTTCCCATATAGGTTATTACAGAATACTGAGTAGAGTTCCCTGTGCTATACAGTAGGTCCTTGTTGATTATCTATTTTATATATAGTGCTGTGTATATGTTAATCCCAACCTCCTAATTTATCCCTCCCCCTATATTTCCCCTTTCGTAACCATAAGTTTGTTTTCTAAGTCTGTGAGTCAGTTTCTATTTTGTAAATAAGTTCATCTGTATCATTTTTTTTAGATTCCACATATAAGTGATATCATGTGATATTTGTCTTTCTCTGTCTGACTTACTTCACTTAGTATGATAATCTCTAGGTCCAACCATGTTAATGTAAGTGGCATTATTTCATTCTTTTTTATGACTGAGTAATATTCCATTGTATATATGTACCGCATCTTTCTTATCCATTCCTCTGTCGATGGACATTTAGGTTGCTTCCATGTCTTGGCTATTGTAAATAGTGCTACAATGAACATTGGGGTGCATGTATCTTTTCAAAGCATGGTTTTCTCTGGATATATGCCCAGGAGTGGGATTGCTGGATCATATGATAGCTCTATTTTTAGTTTTTTAAGGAACCTCCATACTGTTTTTCATAGTGGCTACACCAATTTACATTCCCAACAGCAGTGTAGGAGGGTTCCCTTTTGTCCACACCCTCTCCAGCATTTATTATTTGCAGACTTTTTTATGATGGCCATCTGACTGGTGTGAGGTGATACCTCATTGTAATTTTGATTTGCATTTCTTTAATAATTAGCAATGTTGAGCATCTTTTCATGTGATTTTTGACCATCTGTATGTCTTCTTTGCAGAAATGTCTATTTAGATCTCCTGCCAATTTTTTGATTGGGTTGTTTGCTTTTTTGATATTGAGCTGCATGAGCTGTTTGTATATTTTGGAGATTAATCCCTTGTCAGTTGCATCATTCGCAAATATTTTCTCCCATTTTGTGCATTGTCTTTTCATTTTGTTTATGGTTTCCTTTGTTGTACAAAAGCTTTTAAGTATAATTAGGTCCCATTTGTTTATTTTTGTTTTTATTTTCATTACTCTAGGAGGTGGATCCAAAAAGATACTGCAGCAATTTATGTCAAAGTGTGTTCTGCCTATGATTTCCTCTAAAAGTTTTATAGTATCCAGTCTTACATTTAGGCCTTTGATACATTTTGAGTTTGTTTTTGTGTATGGTGTTAGGGAGTGTTCTAATTTCATTTTTTAGATGTAGTTGTCTAGTTTTCGCAGTACCACTTATTGAAGAGACTCTCTTTTCCCCATTGTGTATTCTTGCCTCCTTTGTCATAGGTTAATTGACCATTGGTGCATTGATTTATTTCTGGGCTTTCTATCCTGTTCCATTGATCTATATGTCTGTTTTTGTGCCAGTACCATACTCTTTTAATGACTGTAACCTTGTAGTATAGTCTGAAGTCAGGGAGCCTGATTCCTCCAGCTCTGTTTTTCTTTCTCAGGATTGCTTTGGCTATTTGGGGTCTTTTTTGTTTCCATACAAATTTTAAAGTTTTTTGTTCTAGTTCTGTGAAAAATGCCATTGGTAATTTGATAGAGATTACATTGAATCTGTAGATTGCCTTGGGTCATATAGTCATTTTGACAATATTGATTCTTATGGAAGATTATTTTTTAAATATCTTCCAGAAAGTGGGAGGGGGGAAAAATACTAAAAGTATGGAAAATTGAAAAGAAAATCAAGACTCAGTTTGGGAGGTCTGTGATATGAATTACAGAAAGAAAAACGGGAGGGAATCATCAAAGAAATAACTCAAGAAAAAATTTCAGAACTGGAGAGTAGGTGTTTCCAGATCAAAAGAACCCTTTGAGTATCTAATGGGTAAAAATAGAGCCACACTAAGGCATGTCATGATAAAATTTCAGAAACTAAAAACAAAGAGATGTTTCCAGAAAGGGGGAAAACGTCTTCATACAATAATTAAGAATCAAAATTGCTTTTTAGACTTCTTGATAGCAACATTAGAAGCTGGAAGACAGGGAATAATTCCTCCAAAATTCTGAGTTAAACTTGTATACCTGACCTAGAATCCTAATTTAAGTCAAATTGTCAATTAATGGTTGTTTTTTTAAGAAACTACTAGAGGTTGTGGTTCATCAAAACAAAGGACTAAATATAGAAAGAGATGGGAATCAGGGACAAGGGGATCCAAAAAAGGTATGAGGGAACTCCCCAAGATAATGGTGAAGGAAACCAAGATCACATCTGTTTCACAACCAGCCCATACCAGAGCAGATTAGAAGGCTCCAGGGACAGGTACTCCCAGAAAGTGAAATTGAATGTACATCTGATGCATCTGGAGCAATCATGAGCAGATATAGAGAATTGGTAGAGGATGTGGGGTTGAATTAGCGATAATAATACACACAAAAAAACTAGGCAAATGGAAAAATTAAGACAGTTAATTCCAGGGAAAGTAAAACCTTATGCAGGAAGGGGAAAGTAATCTTAATCATAGGACACTCATAGTTCAACCATGAATAGTATTTACATCACCATAATAATGTAAACATTGAATATTGAGGTAACCAAATCTATGATATAAGTTCATTGAGAGCATAAGGAGATGGGAAATATTCATGCTTGTGAAAATCTAGAAGTAGCAGCAGAAGCATGTTATTTAGTAATTCAGAGGTAAATAGAATCAGTTAAAGAGTTGGAAGTATAATAGTTGCCTCTGGGAAGCAGGAAATTAAGGGAAGAAGAGACGAGTTGACAATTTTGTAATAAGCCATGCAGAACTCTTAAAACTAAGCACACAACACCTAGCTCCTTGGAGAAATGGCTATTCCCAAGGCTAGGACAGGGTGGGTACAAGATGAGCCTAGAACAGCTTGTTATTCCAGAAAGTAAGGAAGTACTTAGAGAATGCTGGGGTGTGTCACAAGGACACAAGAACCAGCTTGAAGGGATCCCCACTGGCCACATCTGGGACAGTCTGCCCAAAATACTTAAGTGCAGTAATGTGTTATAAACCATGGAAAAAATAAGGGTTTGTGAACCTACACTTAAAACTGATAAATAACAAATAATAAATAAATACGTAGGGGTGGGAGTCGGGGGGGTTGGTCTCTTGAATGTCAAGGAGGTCTCTTGAAGAATGTCAAGAGCCAGCTGGTGGATGTGGAGGGAATTCTAGAGTTAGGAAAATCTTCATTTTGTAATCATCATTATAAAGATTGAATCAGGCAAGAATCATCAGTGGATACTAATTCTAGGAGAAGTTCTGATGAGAAGCAGGATACTTATATGGTCTTAAAGTGTCTATCTATAGGCTGCTTATTAGTTGCAAGGGAGAGGCGAAGAACTAATTCTACAATGACAGAAATAGGGCAACACCTTGGCAGAGTGATTAAAATTAATGACAGCTAGGAGGGACAGGTGAACATTGTGTGTTTCCACATGTGATACCCTGAAAGGACACCACATCTCTAATACAGTATTCTGGTCATGAAGTCATAACCACAATTTAATCAAAATGAGCGTTTGTATATATAAGGAATATTCTAGTTTAAAAGATAGGTGAGAGGGACTCTATTCTTAACAAATGTCAATGTCATAAAAATCAAAGAAAGGCTGTGGAAATGTTCTAGATTAAAAGAGGCTAAAGAGATATGACAGCTAAAAGCAGTACTTGACCCTTGACTGGGTTCTGTGCTGCAGGGGAAAATGCAATAAAGGACATTATTAGATCAACTGACAAAATTAGAATACAGACAGTAGGTTAGATAACAATTACTGTAGCAATGTAAGTTGTAAGTATGTGAAATTGATAACTGTACTGTAGTTATGTAAGAGACTATTTCTATTCTTAGGAAACACCAAAGTATTTAGGGGTAAAGGACTATGAGGCATATAGCCTACCATCAAATGGTGCAGGAAAAAATTTTGGAGAGAGAGGGTACATGATAAAGCAAATGGGTTTAAAATGTTAACAATAAGTAAATCAGGGTATATGGATGCTTCTTATTCTATTTTTATAAATTTGAAATTATTGCCAGATAAAACGTTAAAAAGAAACTAAACACATCCTTTTTTTTTTTTTTTAAGGTTAACATATTTTTTTTTTCTTGGCTGCGTTTGGTCTTTGTTGCTTTCTCCAGTTGCGGCGAGCAAGGGGCTACTCTCCGTTGCAGTGCGCGGGCCGGGCTTCTCATTGCAGTGGCTTCTCTTGTTGTGGAGCACAGGCTCTAGGCACGCAGGCTTCAGTAGTTGTGGTGCACGGGCTTAGTTGCTCTGTGGCAGGTGGGATCATCCCGGACCAGGGATCGAACCCATGTCCCCTGTATTAGCAGGCAGATTCTTAACCACTGCGCCACCAGGGAAGTCCCTAAACACATCTTGATGTCCCCTGAATTTTAATTAAAAAAATAATAGTACAATAAATACTATGTATCCACCTTAAGAAATAAAATATTACAAATTGAAAAAATTTACATTGAGCAACCTGAGTATTGATATATTTGTGGGGAAAGACTAATAAATCACAGGTTCCACAGATACACAGAAGACATAGATTAGATATATATGTAGATATATTTCTGTGTCCCTAGTATCTAGTATCTTTCATCTAGAGCCTGCTAACATGTGCTCCCAATGTTTAAAGTTCAGCATGTATTGTATGGTCTCAGTGATTTAAAAAACATAAAAGTATGGTTATAAAAATTATACTATGAGGAAATACACAAAACTGAATTTCATTTTCTGCTTCATAAACTTATGTATTTTCCAGACTTTCTCTAATGAGCATACTTAACATTTATTTTATCAAAATAGTTACAGTTTTAAAAATCAGCCTAGGGCTTCCCTGGTGGCGCAGTGGTTGAGAGTCCGCCTGCCGATGCAGGGGACACGGGTTCGTGCCCCGGTCCGGGAAGATCCCACATGCCACGGAGAGGCTGGGCCCGTGAGCCATGGCCGCTGAGCCTGCGCGTCCGGAGCCTGTGCTCCACAACGGGAGAGGCCACAACAGTGAGAGGCACGTGTACCGCAAAAAAAAAAAAAAAAAAAAAAAGCCTATATAATTTTGCATGTATCATATGATCACAATCAATAAAACTATAGACAACAAAAGAATGAAAGGGAATGTACCAAAATTGATTAGTTCTGGGTGATGAGAACATGATGTTTTTTTCTTCTTTCAATCCTTCCCTATTTTCCTAATTACTGCTATAATAACAAAACACCAATTTTCTTTTTTCATCAATGAGAGAGTTACAGATTATTTTTTAAATGAGGTCCTCACACCTCACTATATGCACCAAAACTAATTCCAGGGATTTTAAAGAATTAACTTTTCAAATTGTACAAAACTTGGAGAATATGAAATCAAACCTCTTGAAGGGGGTAATTTTCTAAACGTATGAATACTAAGAGAAATCACAAAGAAAAGGATTTGCTGTGTAAAAATTCTGTAATATTGTAAAGTCAGAATAGTATCTCAAGTCCCAAGGTTGTGACTTCACACTTTGACAGGAATGCTAACATAAGCTTCCTTAACCCTTCAGCCCTTTTGACGTAATCTCTCTCCAGGCCCCTCTCCTTGGTGGCTCAGATTGGCCCGTTTATTCATTTCCACTCCCACCTCTCAGGGAAGACAACCTGGAGGGTTCTAGTGCAACAAGCTCCTTTCTTGCTTGACCTTGACATAAAGCAGTTACAATTCTCAACACTCTCCTTCCGTCTCTTTGCTTCCTGACCCTCATAGAGATGAAAGCTAGAGACCGCCTTTTTCCCTCCTTTATCCCATTTCCTGGCAGAAGGCGAGAGGCTTCTCTCCCCAGCTTGGCCAAGGACTCCTGCAGAAGGGCCAGTGTGGCCGTCCTCCTCTCTCCAGGATGGCGTCTTTGTCTACGATTGCTGTTCCATCTCCAGCAGCGAGGCAGACCATCTGCTGATGCCTACACCAGCTGCCGTCTCGTCTTAGCTTTCTCGTCTCCCCCGAGAATTCCCTGATTCAGGCACATGGTATTCTTTCCTGCCCTTGCTCAGCCTGGGTCCTTATCTTTAGGGAGCTTTCACAATCTCTCCCCTTCACTTAGCATTGCCCTGGTTTCCCCTTGGGGACTGAGCTCTGTAGCCCTCCCCGAATGAGTCCCCTAGTGTTATATATGCCACCACATGGGACCATAGAAAAGGGAGTGCATCCTGGAAAGTATTTGAGAACGCTCACAGGGGACATATAGCTTCCGCCAGGAGGAAAACAGATCCCGGGGCTCTCAATCCCAGGGGACCTTAGTTTCAATTCCCCATATGGAGTCTCAGACCTGTGAATCATGCCCAAGTTTGAAATTTTACTTCGGTATAGTTTCACGGAGAAAAAGAAAAAATATTTTAAAAGCTCATTCATTTAGATAAGACTCTTTTTCCACCTAGAAAGCTCTCCCCAACATGTCTCCACATTTTTAAATCAGACACATCCTTCAGGGTCTGGAATAAATGCCATCTCCATCAGAAAGTCTTCTCTGATCTTCAGATGAGTGTGATCTTTCCTCCTTCTCAAATCTCCTAGTCCTGTATTCATATGTCTCCTGGGCAGAACAGATGCTTCCCATCCCCTGCTACAATGCCCATTCCCTGCCTTTCTCAGCCTACTGCTGAGTCCTCAGCACACGCAAGGCCCAGCTTGGTCAAGTTACAGCATGAACTGAGTTGACCTGAGCGAAGCTGCTGGCAACCCTGAATCATGACAGTAATAATTCTCTGCAAATGGCTGCTGGCTGGCTGGCTGACTGCATAAAACTCCTACCCAGACCACAGAGCTCTGTTTTCCAGAGCTCTCTAGTGCCCTTCGCCCCTGCTCTCTCCGTCATGACCTGGTCCATGCCAGGCCCAGGACCTTGAGCCCAGCATGGTTCTTATAACACTAATGAGTTACAAAACTCGTTTTCCTTCTTCCCTTCATTGTCAGTCAGGTCCCTCAAAGCAGAGACTGAGACGGATTCTTGGGCAAGTGATGTATTGAGGGAGTACTCTCAGGAGAAACCTGTAGATGAGTGAGAGAAGCAGGAGAAGGCAGGGGAGGAAGCTTTGCAAAGACGTCAGGGGAAATCTAGCCACAGCCTGATCAGTGGAGAGCCCTGAGTCACCAAGTGCCCAGAGGCAAGGGGGCTGGGCTACTAGATTCCCCCACTGGTCAGCCCTTGGCCAAGATGCCTCCTGAACGGGTGAGATTTGTAACCTCCTCCACTTCCAGCTTCTATCAGCCGAGGGCACGCCTCCAGGCAAGAGTGCAGGTGTGAGCCGTTAGCAGCCAACACCCACAGCAACCAGAGGTTGGGTGCACCAGCCTGGTACTGGGGATCTGGGTGAGACACTAACATCTGTTACACCCCCGGCTATGGACTGAATATTTGTGTTCCCCTTCCCCACCAAATTCATATGTTAAGGCCCTAATCCCCAATGTGGTAGTGTTTGGACATGGAACCTTTGGGAGGTAATTGGGTTTGGATGAGGTCGTGTGGGTAGAGTTCCCATTATGGCATTGGTGCCCTTCAAAGGGAATGAAGAGACCTGAGCTCTCTCTCAGCCGTGTGAGGATACAGTGAGAACACAGCTGTCTATGAGCCAGCAAGCAGGCCCTCACCATCACCCGACCATGCTGGCACCTGGATCTGGGGCTTCCAGCCTCCAGAACTGTGAGAAATAAATGTTTGTTTTTAAAGCCATCCATTCCATGATATCTTGTTACAGCAGCCCTAACTGACTAAGACATGGCCCCTTACTTTTTCTCTTCCTACGCATATTTTTTTGGACAGGTCTGTCACTTTCACTTTTTAAAAAAAAAAAAAACCTTCATAGTTGGACAGGAACACAATCACCTAATTCCAGTCTTGATCAACATTACTGAAACCCCAGACTACTTGCTTCCACAGATTGGACAAGGGGTCATTTTGAAGTTTCATCACAGCATCTTAGAGACCATCTACTCTTGTTTCTTCATTTCATAAATGAGGAAACTAAGGCACAGATAGACAAGATTTACTTTGTGCAGCAAATTTTGTAGCAGAACCAAGCCTGAGGCTGCCTAACTTTTAGTCAAGAGCTCTTCCACCATACCCCCATTCCTCCTTACATCATTGCTTTATGACTGTTTTGCTAAGATTTTCTAATTAATCATTATTGGAAATGATCATTAAGTTCATTGCTTGGGAAAAAGTTGCATGCCAGGAATAGTCTTCCTTTCTGTGGTTTATGTCTTAGATGAGGACATGGAGTTAAGCCAGATATAGAACCTACTTAAAACCCTACAGAGTTTTAAACCAAACTTGAACCTTCTGGAGTTCGTTTATTCATTCTTGGCAACTTGCTGCTTCCGGATTCTTGGAAACTTGCTGGCTCATTTAGAAGAAAAACTCATGAGATTTCTTGTGCATTGAGTAGCTCTTACAGAACAATCTTTTGAAGTGTAAAGTGTAAATGAATAAGAAACAGAAGACTGAAGTTCTCCTAAAATACACATGTATGTAATCATTAAGGGAACAGGCACACTAGGCAAAATGCATAATGGTTTCTTGTGCAGAAAGAGTGTTATGCCCAGCAAATCCCAAACATGCTAGTTTTCCCTTTTTCCGAGACTCTCTTTGTCAAAGGACATTTGAGGGAGCATGACCAGGGCTAAACCCATTCTACTCTCTCTCTCAAGCATTTCTCTTGAAATATGCTCTATGAATAAGGGTTCTTTCTGCTTTGCAATCCAAACTGGTCAGAATAACCCATCACGGAATCAGAGCCTTTAGGCTAAAAGAATGTTGTCATCCAGTTTCCTGACCATCATGGGCCAATTAGGACAATTGCTTTTCTGTATTTAAAGCTCTGAAGGCTGAATGCTGTGGAAGAGCGGTCGCCTCAGAACACATGATTTCCATTGACACAAATAAGACATTTTTGCTTCTTCTTTGACCTTCAGTCACCTAGAAGGCTGGCTGGTCTCTACCCTGGTCCACACTCCAGCTCTCTCCTAGCCCTAGTTCAGTTTAAGACTCAGTAAGATTTCCTCTTATACAACAGTTCCTCTCTGTTGTATATTAGATATGACGGTACTCCTCCTTAATAGCTGGTCTATCTGTCAAAGTAAAGGACAAATATAAGCAATTGTCTAATGTCTAGAAACTCCGTTTGGTTATTCTAGCCAATTGGCTCCCACTTCACCCCACACATCACTCTTCTTCAGCATGATGAATTAGATTAAATTCTCCCTCCACCACCCCAGTAGGATGGAGCATCACCCCTTCCACACAACTGCAACAAATTTTCAAAACAATTTTCAATTCTGTTTACCAGCTTTTAAACATTCCAGGTCTCCCTACTGTTTTGAAACATGGCAGATACAGCATAGCTGAGTAGATGGAGCACAGCCTTTGGAGCCAACTGACCAAGCCTAACTCCTGGCTCTGCCCCTTTTTATCTTTGTGGCCTTGGGTAAGCTACTCGACATTTCTGAACCTGAGTTTCCTCATCCATATACCAGAGTCACACTGGTTAGCTTGTCAGGGAGTAGTGAAGGTCGAATGAGTTGATGTTCAAAAATACCCAGCCCATAACAGGTGCTCAAAAACTGGGAGCAATTGCTATTATTACTGTTTTAGTGACATCCGTTCTTCATCGCAGATTGTGAAAACTCACCCCAATCTTACTGAAGGTCCTCTTGCTGACAGCTGGGACCAAGGTCCAAACCGTTCCTGGAGCCCTTGCTGCACTTCCTCTCCTCCTGCCCCTCCACCCCAGCCATGGAGAGGAGTGTGTAGACTCAGGAAATTGCGTTCTCAAGGTTTCCCAAGGTGAAACAGGCCCTCCCAAGTAAAGAGATGCTTGAATTATCATTCCTTTCTTGTTATTCCTCCAGGTTTTGTTTGGTGATGGGGGAATATTTTGAAGCATCAGCTCTTCTCCTTCTCCCAACTTGCCTCTACCTCTGACTTAAAAAAAAAAAAAAATCAGCCGTTTGCTGCTGCATGATCTAGCTCTCCCCGGAGGAGTTAGCCAAATTTCCAGGTATTTCCAAGTATATATGAGGCATCTGGAAATGTGGGTCTGGAGTTTAGAAAAGGGTTAAAAGATGGAGACATGGATTTAGACATTGTCTTAGTCAGTTCGGGCTGCTATAACAAAAGTACCAGAGATTGGTGGCTAAAACAACAAACATTTATTTCTCACAATGCTGGAGGCTGGTAAGTCCAAGCTCAAGGAATTGGCAGATCCAGTGTCTGGTGAGAGCCCACTTCCTAGCTTGTAGACACAGCCACTTTCTCTCTGTATCCTCACATGGCAAAGAGAGAGAGGGCTAGCTCCCTTCTTCCTCTTGTAAGGACACCAATCCCCATCACAGGCTCCACGTTCATGACCTAATTACCTCCCAAAGCCCCACCTCCAAATACCATCACATTAGGACTTCAACATAAGAATCTGGGGGGAGACACAAACATGCAGAATATAGCAGACATCCTCTACCTGAGCTATTCATTGAACCCCTGGGGGTGGGTGCAGTCTCTGAGGTGCTAATACAGCTCATGTGCTCACAGAGCCAAGAGATGATATGTAATATGTCATATCATCTATTATGTAATAGCCAAGGAAACTTCGAAAAAGGAAAATAATGAGGGAGGAGCTCACCTTAGAGGATGCTAAAATATATTACAAAGGTAGTTTGAAAAAAATCTAGTATACTACCCAACAGAACAAAATAAGTAGTCCAAACCATAGTGCACACATAACAAATTCATATGTGATCAGTAAATGCTGCCACGTAATTGGTTGGCTGTTTGAAAAATCGAATTAGTTCTTCAGGCAGCAGCAGTTAGTTCTTACCCAAAATTCTACAGGATCCCCCAATTGGAAGCAAAAGACTGAGATGGTAGAATTGCAGGCAGAAGCAGCCTGGGTCCCTGAGTCACCACTTGGAAGAACACACTCAGGAGCGCCACCTGACCATTACTGGGCTTGACATCAGTGAGACTTAAGGCTTTGTTGTGTTAAGTCTTTGAGATTTCAGGGTTTAACAGTTGTAGCAGCTAGCGTTAATTATCTCAAATACAACGCCTTCGCACCTTATGCCACACGTCAAAATCAAAATAAATTCTAGATAGAATAAAAATTAAATGTTAAAAACTGGAAGAAAATAAAGATGAATGTTTATTTGACCTCTGGATAAGGTTTTTCTAAGGCCTAAAAGTGGTAGAAGACACTACAAAAGAAAAGATCCATAGTTTAACTTCAAAGAAAATTTAAAACTCTGTTTACAACAGATTTGAATTTAAAAACAGAATTGAATAACAAGTGGGAAGGATAGGTTTGCAGCAGCTATGATAAAGGGTTAATAGCCCTAATATTTAAAGAGCTCATAAAAATGGAGGCCAGGGGAGAGAGAAAGGATTATCTGAAGCAAAGCTTTAATCATAGCTGGCTTGTCCTGATACCTAAAATGTTTCTGAGTTCCACTGGTTCTGCCAATTGATTTGTGTTCTGTACATGCAAACTGTATTTAACATTGGCTCAAACCCAACCTAATTAGTAAAGTCAATCTGCCTCAAAGAAAAGATCATTATGATGCTTCATACAGCCAAATGTCTGTGATATTTCTAGTATGTGCTATTGGAAGTTCTCCACATGACTGCTCCCCTCTGTTGGTGCAAGAAATTTAGAGCTGGTCATACCACCCTTTCTGAGAGCTGTACAGTAATGGTAGGACTGTCCCTAGGAATAGAGCTAGAGCAGATGATGAAGAAATTGAAGCAATTTAAAAAACCAATCCTGCTTGTATTCATTGGGTCATACAGTCATTGAATTATATTATTGAGCCCATTACCTGGTACTAGTTACTTTCTATGCATTACCTTATTTAATCCTCACAACGACCCTGCAGCTAGGTCTCATTTTTTCCTCTTTTTCAAATAAGGAAACTAAGACTCAAGTGGGTGAAATAATTTGGCCAACATTACACAGGGAACTGGCAGGGCTGAGATCTGCGCACATTATGTTTGACTCCAAGGGCATGTCCCTAATCGCTGCCACGTTGCCTCCTGCTGATCTGAAGGAAGGTTCAACATAGATGACATTTCTGGCAAGAGCGGGGCTTGAGGGGACATACAAGGGAATGGAGAATGGATAGAGTGAGGCAAGGGTATGGATTCTGCTGCCAGCTACCATCTGGCCTAAAACAACTAAGGAAAACCCAGACAAAATATATGAAACAACAGTTTTCAAGATACTAGATATCAGAAAGAGAAGGATGGTGATCCTTGGGAGATGGGAATAAATGTAGGTCCTATGATTGCCCCACCTAACTGCCCAGAGAAATTCCAGGCCACACTGCAGGAAGCGGGAGCCCAGGCAGAATCCAGCAGTCTATTGAGTTGAGGAGATGGAGGTGGGATGGCAAGGAGGCTACAATTCACAGGCCAGCAACTGGGAAAGAGAGAGCTATACACGGAGAGAGAGCTCTGGAGATCTGTAGAGAGTCTTTGAGTTTTCAGCTAAGTTCTCATCAGTACCTACATATAAAGAAACAATCCAAGACCATGGAAAGAGAAAAGATTAGAAGGAAAAATTCCTGGGGCTCACACAAGGCTAGAAATGATTCTTGTTTTCAACAGCCAGACTGGAAAACCTCAGAAATCATGGGACATTGGGAAAAGTACCAGGAAGGGTTTTGCCTCATTTGTGAGGCAGAATTAACCCTAGAAAAAATTCTGTTCTGGTTCCATCTAACAAGGCTTAAAAGTAAGATCTGAAAAAAAAAAAATCAAACTGTTTCCAAGTAATATAGCTGCATCCCAGAATAAAGCTAAAGAATCATATAGGAAGAAAAAAAAATCCAGCACCCAACAAGGTAAAATTCACAGTGTCTGACATCTAATAAAAAATTAGGATTGAAAAATAGAGGAGAATAAGGCACGTAATGAGGAGAAAACCAACCAATTGAAACTGACCCAAAAATGATACAGATGATGGAATTAATAGACAAGGATATTAAAAGTTATTATAACTGCATTCCATATGTTCAAGAAGCTAAAGGGAAGATTGAGCATGTTTAGTAGAGACATAAAAGGTATAAAAAAGATCCAAATCACATGCCTAGAGATCTAAAAAAAACTGCAATATCTGAGATGAAAAATAAGCTGGATGGGATTAGACAGCACAGAGAAAGGAATAGCGAACTTGATGACACAGCAATAGAAACTATCCAAAATAAAATAGAGAAAAAGGACCGAAAAAAATAAACAAAGCAACAGTGAGCTGTGGAACAATTTTAGTAAGCCAAATACATGGGTAATTGAAATCCCCAAAGGAGGACAGGACCAAAAGAAATGATGTTGAAGAGATAATGGCTGTAAATTTTCCAAACTTGATGAAAACTATATATTCACATATCCAAAAAGCTCAACGAGATCCAAGTACAAAAAATATCACAACCAATTGCTTAAAACAGTATAGTTAGTAACCCTACAAAGGACATAAAATAAAATAATAAAAATACACAATTAATTCTAAAGAAGGCAGGAAAAGAATACAGAAAATAAACAGCAAAATGTTAGATTTAAACCCAACCATGGGGCTTGCCTGGTGGCACAGTGGTTGAGAATCCGCCTGCCAATGAAGGGGACACGGGTTCGAGCCCTGGTCTGGGAAGATCCCACATGCCACGGAGCAGCTGGGCCCGTGAGCCACAACTACTGAGCCTGCGCGTCTGGAGCCTGTGTTCCACAACAAGAGAGGCCGCGATAGTGAGAGGCCCGCACACCGCGATGAAGAGTGGCCCCCGCTTGCCGCAAGTAGAGAAAGCCCTCGCACAGAAATGAAGACCTAACACACCTAAAAATAAAAATAAAAATAAACCCAACCAAATTTTTTTAAAAAATCAAATTAAGGTATATGTTCTAAACTACCCCAGAAAAAAAATTTATAAGATTGGATAAATAAAGCAAACTCAAACTATAGGAAACCCACTTTAAATATAAAGACACAAATAGATTTGAAGGAAAGGGATGGTAAAAGATATACCACAGTTCATTAGATTCCTAGGGCCGCCATAACAAATTATCACAAACTTGTTGACTGAAAACAACAGAAATTTATTCTCTCACAGTTCTGGAGGCTAGAAGTCTGAAATCAAGGTGTTGGCGGGCCATGATCCCTCTGGAGGCTCTAATGAAGAGTTCTTCTTTGCCTCTTCCAGCCTTCTGGTGGCTCCTGGTGTTCCTTGTCTTATGGCAGCATCATTCCAATATCATCTCCATCTTTACCTGGCCTCCCCTTTGTCTCTGTGTGTCTTTTTTTTTTTTTTTCGGTATGCGGGCCTCTCACTGCCGTGGCCTCCCCCGTTGCGGAGCACAGGCTCCGGACGCGCAGGCCCAGCGGCCATGGCTCACGGGCCCAGCCGCTCCGCGGCATATGGGATCCTCCCAGACCAGGGCACGAACCCGTATCCCCTGCATCGGCAGGCGGACTCTCAACCACTGCGCCACCAGGGAGGCCCTCTGTGTGTCTTTTTATGTCTCGAAAGGACACTCTTATTGACCCACCCTAATCCAGTATGATCACATCGTGATCCTTAATTGCATCTGCAAAGACCCTATTCCAAATAAGATCCCATTCTGAGGTTCCAAGTAGATATGAATTTGGGGGGGACACTTTTTAACCCACTACACATTCTAATACTAATTTTAAAAACCTGGCGTAGTTATGGTAATACCAGACAAAGTCGATTTCAGAGCAACAAATATATCCAGGGATAATAATATCATTTCATATTGATAAAGGGATCAATTACTCAAGACATAATAATTCTAAATGTTTATGCAGCTAATAACAGAACTTCAAAATACATGAAGCAAAAACTGATAGAACTACTATGATAAATAGACAAAAATTCACAATTATAGTTGGAGATTTCAACACCCCTGTCTCAATAATTGACAAGATGAGTAGAAAAATAACCTGTAGGGCTTCCCTGGTGGCGCAGTGGTTGAGAGTCCGCCTGCCAATGCAGGGGACACGGGTTCGTGCCCCGGTCCGGGAAGATCCCACATGCTGTAGAGCAGCTGGGCCCGTGAGCCATGGCCGCTGAGCCTGCGCGTCCGGAACCTGTGCTCCACAATGAGAGAGGCCATAACAGTGAGAAGCCCGCGTATCAAAAAAAAAAAAAAAAAAAAAACAAACCTGTAAAACATAGAAGACCTAAAAGCACTATCCAAAAAATTGACTTAATTGATATTTATAGACCATTCCACACAACAAGAGCAGCATGTACATTATTGTCAAGTGCACACAGAATATTTACCAAGATGGACCATATTCTGGGCCATGTACCAAGTTTTAAACACTTTAGAAGGAGTCAGTTCATACAAGGATGTTCCCTGATTGCAATGGAATTGAATTATATGACAATAACAGAAACATCTCTGGAAAAGTCTCCAAATATTCGGTAACTAATAACAAGAGAAAAATCAGTGAAACCAAAAGCTCAATATTTATTGAAAAGATCAATAAAATTAATAACCTCCCAGATAGACTGATCAAGAAAACAGGATACACAAACTGCCATTATCAAGAATGAGAGAGACATCACTACAGATTCTAAAGATATTAAAAGAATAAGGGACCATTAATCTGGGCAGCCCAATAACCATTAAAGAAATTTAATTTGTAGTTAAAAACATTCCCACACACACAAAACAAATTCTAGGCCTAGACAACTTTACTGGTGAATTCTTCAAACTTTAACAAAAGGTGATAATACCAATGTTACACAAACTCTTCCAGAATACTGAAAAAGAGGGAGTACTTTCTAACTCATTCTATGAGGAAGTTATTATTACACTGATACCAAAATCAGAAAAAGACAGAAGAAAAGAGAACTACCAACCCACATCCCTAATAAACATTAATAAAAAAAACAAAATTACAGTAAATTGTATCTAAAATATATAAAAAGTATATCACAACACAGTGGGGTTTATTCCAATAATGTAATATCAGTTGAACATTTAAAAATCAACAAGTGAAATATGGTCATTTCTGTAAATGCATAAAAAATATTTGGCAAAACCCAACATCCATTTCTGACAAAACTTTTCAGAAAACTAGGAATAGAAGTTTCTCAACTCAACAGGGAATATCAGCAAAAACCTACAGGCAACCTCATACTTAACTGTGAAAGACTGAATGCTTTCCTCCTAAAATCAGAAAAAGCTAAGTTGTCAGTTCTCATCATTTATATTTTACATTGTACTGGAGATTCTAGCCAGTGAAATAAGGCAATAAGAAGAAAGAAAAGGGATAGACTGAAAAGAAAAAAGTAAAACTCTCTTTATTTGCAGTCACCTATATAGAAAACTCCATGCAATCTATGAAAGTTACTAGAACAAACAAATTAATTTAGCAATGTTGCAGGACAAAAATCAATAAACAAAAATCTATTTCTTTTTTTATTGAGGTATAATTGACATATAACATTATTTCAGGTGTACAACATAATGATTGTATACACATTGAGAAATGATCACCACAATAAGCCTAGTTAATGTCCATCACCATACATAGTAAAAATATATATTTTTTCTTGTGACGAGAACATTTAAGGTCTACTATCTTAGCAACTTTCAAACATGTGATAAAGTATTATTAACTATAGTCACCATGCTGTACATTACCTCCCCATGACATTTATTTTATAACTGAAAATTTATACCTTTTGACATCCTTCACCAATTTCACCCACCCCTCACCCACTACCTCTGGCAACCACCAGTCTGTTCTCTTCTTTTTTTTTTCTTGGATTCCACATATAAGTGAGATCATACAGTATTTGTATTTCTTTGTCTGAATTATTTCACTTAGCATGATGCCCTCATAGTCCATCCATGTTGTCACAAATGGCAAGGTATCATTCTTTTTTATGGCTGGATAATATTCCATTGTAAATATATACCACATTTTCATCAATCAACGGACAGTTAAGTTGTTTCCATATCTTGGCTATTGTAGATAATACTGCAATGAACATGGGGGTGCATGTATCTTTTTGAGTTGGTGTTTTTGTTTTCTTTCGAAAAATACCCAGGTGTGGAATTGCTGGATCATATGGTAGTTCTATTTTTAATTTTTTAAGGAATCTTCATACTATTTTCCATAGTGGCTGCACCAATTTACATTCCCATTCACAGTGTACAAGTGTTATGTATTCTTTACCTCCTTGCCAATACTCATTATTACTTATCTTTTTGAAAATAGTATTCTAATAGGTGTGAGGTGATAGATCATTGTGGTTTTGCTTTGCATTTCCCTGATGATTAGTGATGTTGAACATCTTTTCATGTACTTATTGACCATCTGTGGGTCTTCTTTGGAAAAATGTCTATTCAGATATTCTGCCCATGTTTTAATTGGATTGTTTTTTGCTATTGAGTTGTATGCATTTTTTATATACTTTAGGTATTAAGCCCTTATCAGACATATAATTTGTAAGTATTTTCTCTCAGTAGGTTGCCTTTTCATTCTATTGATGGTTTCCTTTGCTGTGCAGAAGATTTTTAGTTTGATGTAGTCCCACTTGTTTTTCTTTTGTTGCTTTTGCTTTTAGTGTCAGATTCCAAAAAAATCATTGCCAAGACCTATGTCAAGGAGCTTACTGTCTACGTTTTCTTTTAGGAGTTTTATGGTTTCAGGTGTTATATTCAAGTCTTTAATCCATTTTGAGTTAATTTTTGTCTATGGTGTAAGGTAGTGGTCCAGTTTTATTCTTTTGCATGTGGCTGTCCAGTTTTCTCAACACCATTTATTGAAAAGACTGTCCTTTCCCCATTGTATATTCTTGGCTCCTTTGTCATAAATTAGTTGACCATATAGGTGTGGGTTTATTTTGGGACTCTCTCTTCTATTCCATTATCAATATGTCTGTTTTTATGCTAATATCATATTGCTTTGATTACTATAGCTTTGCAATGTAGTTTGAAATCAGGGAACATGCTGCTTCCAGCTTCTTTTTTCTTTCTCAAGATTGCTTTGGCTATTCAGGGTCTTTTGTGGGTACATACAAATTTTAGGATTATTTGTTTTATTTCTGTGAAAAAATGGAAATTTTTTCCACTGGAATATTGATAGGAATTTCATTGAATCTGTAGACTGCTTTGGATAGTATGGACATTTTAACAATATCAGTTCTTCCAATCCAAGAGCAGGGAATATCTTTCCATTTATTTGTGTCTTCTTCACTTTCTTTCATTAATATCTTAGTTTTCAGTGTACAGGTCTTTCACCTCATTAGCTAAATTTACTCCTAGTTATTATATTCTTTTTGATGCAATTGTAAATGGGATAGTTTTCTTTTTTCCCCCAATATTTTATTTATTTATTTATTTATTTATTTATTTATTTATTTATTTATTTATTTTGGCTGCATCAGGTCTTAGTTGCAGCACGTGGATTCTTCATTGAGGCATGCAGGATCTTTCCTTGCAGTGTGCAGGCTTCTCTCTAGTTGTGGCATGCAGGTTTTTTCTCTTCTCTAGTTGTGGCAGGCAGGCTCCAGGGCACATGGGCTCTGTAGTTTGCAGCACATGGGCTCCCTAGTTGAGGTGCGCAAGCTCAGTAGTTGTGGTGCACGGGCTTGGTTTCTCTGTGGCATGTGGGATCTTCCCGGACCAGGGCTCGAACTTGTGTCTCCTGCACTGGCAGGTGGATTCTTAACTTACACTACCAGATTTCAAGACTTCTAAAGCTACAATAAGCAAGAAGTTGTGGTATTGATGTAAAGATAGACAAATAGATCAGTGAAGCAAAATAGAGTCCAGAAATAGACCCATGTATGATCAATTGATCAATTCGTTTAAAATAATGTAATATCGGTTGTTGTTTGAGGACTGGGGGTAGAGGATGTGGGGCAGAGAGGCGTGGAAAAGGATTGCCAAGGGGAACTTTTGGGCACAGTGAATATTTTCATCTATTTTTTAAAAAAATAAATTTATTTATTATTTTTTTAAATTTATTTTTGGCTGTGTTGGGTCTTCGTTGCTGCACGTGAGCTTTCTCTAGTTGCGGTGGGCAGGGGCTACTCTGTTGCGGTGCGCAGGCTTCTCATTGTGATGGCTTCTCTTGTTGCGGAGCACGGGCTCAGTCATTGTGGCTCACGGGTTCAGTAGTTGTGGCTCGCAGGCTCTGGAGCGCAGGCTCAGTAGTGGCGCACAGGCATAGTTGCTCCACAGCATGTGGGATCTTCCCGGACCAGGGCTCGAACCCATGTCCCCTGCATTGGCAGGCGGATTCTTAACCACTGCACCACCAGGGAAGTCCTGAATATTTTCATCTTCTTGATTGTAGTGATGGTTTCCTGAGTGTGCATATTATACACTTTAATATGAAGTCAATTATACTTCAATAAAATTGTTAGATAGACAAGGAGAAGTAGGAAAGGAAGGCCTGAGATGTTTGGGGAAGGTCACTGGAGAATACTTTGGGATTCATGACTCTTGAAGAGAAGGATCCAACTGATAACATTAGAAATAATAATAATTATTATTGTTATTATAGGTAATGTTTATTGTCTGCTTACTATCTTGTATTTCTATATGGGGGGAAACTGAAGCTCAGAAAAGCTAAGCATTTGTGCCAGGTCACAGAGTCAGGGAGCAGTGGGATAGTGATTTGGATCCAGATTCCATACACTTAACCAGATCACTGGAGGGTTTCCAGAAGAGACCACAGGGAGCCCTGGGTTTCCTCCAACATTAGGGAGGTGCTAGCATGAGTCTAGTAAGAGCAGTTTCCAGCCCTCCAGACTCTGCTGGGCCATGCAGACTCGGAGCTGCCCAGTCCCACGAGCCCTTCCCCTCCTGTTTCTGCTCCCGATGCTCTGAGGCCAGGCAGGCACAGCCATCCTCGACAACTTTCAATTCCGGCAGCACTGGCCTCACGAATTCCAAGCCAGGAT
Organism: Mesoplodon densirostris; assembly: GCF_025265405.1. Taxonomy (NCBI): domain Eukaryota; kingdom Metazoa; phylum Chordata; class Mammalia; order Artiodactyla; family Ziphiidae; genus Mesoplodon; species Mesoplodon densirostris. The sequence goes on from NC_082664.1 coordinate 121,341,391, forward strand.
GCTGGGAGCCAGAACTCCAAGAGACATTTGAGAAGATGAAGACGAAAGCTGTCGGGAAATGTGACACATGAAGGCATGCCTGGAATATCTGCAGGTTCAGCCGCTTCTCTGAATCCTCCCGGAGTTGGGGGGAAGGGTAGGAGGGGGCACTGGGGCCAGTCATGGCAGGTGCTCTAGGATGTCTCACTAGGCCTGGGAGGGCCTTGGAAGAACCAGAAGAGAGAGCAGCAGACACAGTGAAGCCTCAGGGGGTTTTGCCAGAGGAACCAGACACCGCAGAGGGCTGACGGTTTGATTACGTCAGAGGGGCTGGCAAGGCCACGGCCTCCTCCAAAACTGGCTCTAGGCCTATAAGAGAGATATGTGGGAGAATCCCACATATCCCTACGTTTTGCAGCCACCGTCAGGATGCTGCCATTCCTAGCCTGGAACCCCATGGGATCCAGCTGCAATCAAAGAATCTGAGACAGTCACACTCCAGGGGAAGCTGGAGAAGGGGTTCTGTCAGTTTTCTTGACATGGGTCAGGGGATTGTGACACTGTATCACTGTCTCCTTCTGCCGCTGACAGTAGCTCAGGCCTGTATTTCCTCAACAATTCCCCTTAGGGTAGCAGCATTGGAAAAACGGAAGGGAATTCCTACCAACCTCCCCCTTTCCCATCTCCGCCTACCCTACCCTGTCAGTTTCCTATGGCTGCTGTAACAAACTACCACAAACTTAGTAACTTACAAAAACAAAAATTTATTATTTTACAGTCTGAGGTCAGACGTCTGAAATGGCTCTCTCAAAGCGTTGGCAAGGCTGCTTTCCTTTCCAAGGTTCCAGGGGCAAATATACTTTTTTGCCTTTTCCAGCTTCTAGAGGTCACCCACATTGCTTGTTTAATGACCCTTCCACCTTCAAAGTCAGCATTTTGCCTAATGAAACATCTTTCTCACATCACATCACTCTGATTCTGACTCTTCCGCCTCTCTCTTTCTCTTACAATGACTCTTGTGATTACACTGGGCTCACCTGGATAATGCAGCATAATCTCTCTATGTTAAGGTCAACTGATTAGCAACTTTAATTCCATCTGCAACCTTAATTCTCTTCCTCCCTATCATCTGGCGTATTCACAGGTTCCAGGGATCAGGGCAAAGACACCTTTGGGGAGTTATTATTCTGCCTACCACCCCTCCCCCTCATGCACACAAAAAACTTATATGTCTACTTAATTACAAGGATTAAACAAATCTTACGTTTCCAAGAAGTGGGGGACAAAGGTGAATCCTAGCAGCTTCTTCGAATTTGCTTTGGACAAGAAGATTGGTGAACAGGAGAAATGTTGCCTTAATTCATGGCATAAGAAAAAATCACCAATGATACCCCAATGCTCTCTCCCTGATGAAAAGATCTTGGAAGCCACTCAGGTAAATGCTTGTCTTTATAAAGGTACTTACAGTTCTCCAACTTCATGAAGGGAATGATGCCAAACCCCCAGGATCTCACCCAATAGTCAGAATAAGGAGCTAGTCCTGACAAAGGGATTTTAGAAAATTCTTCCCAGCCAGAGAGACTGCCCTTTCTTAATTCTGAAAAGGTTGCCCCCTTTGGGCAGCCAATTTGTTGTCTGTTTACAAGTTCACGTCTATTATGGCCGTAGTTTCCTCTGTGTTGAGCAACTAAAAGCCAGACCTGGAGTCAAACTCATTAGAGCCCCTCTCTGGATTCCAATAACACATGCTGCCAGCCTTAGAGCTGTGCTTGATCCAGGCTGGGCACCTGATGATGTGTGTTAGTAACCAGTAGCTGTCATAACAATTTATCACCAGCCTAAAATAACAGAAATGTATTTTCTCACAGTTCTGGAGGTCAGAAGTTTAAAATCAAGGTGTGAGCAGGGCTGGTTCTTTCTGGAGGCTCTGGGGAGAATTTGTTCCATGCCTTTCTTCTAGCTTCTGATGGCTATCAGTAATCCTTGGCATTCCTTGGCTGGTGGCTGCATAACTCCAGCCTCTGCTTCCATCTTCACACGGCCTTCTCCCCTGTTTTTCTTCCTCTGTATGTGTATGCTCCTCTTCTCATAAGGACACTTGTCAATGGATTTAGGGCCCACCCAGTTAACCCAGGATGATCTCATCTCTACATCCTTAACTCAGGTACATCCGCAAAGACCCTTTTCCAAATAAGTTCACATTCATAGGTATGATGAGTTAGGACTTGGACATCTTTGGCTGGCCACAATTCAACCCCTACAAAGTAGAATCTGGCCCCCAAATGGCATTGGGTGAAGTCCTGAGACTGAGCCCAAACTCCACTCCTCCAGTGCAGGCCACACCACAGCATCACTAGCCTTCGACCCTTTGCCAATGTATACAGTCTTTTCTAGCCAAGAATGCCCTCCTCTCATATGCCTGGAAAATTCCTAGTTACTCTTCAAAATCCATCTCAAGAATCTCCTTCTTTATAAGATCTTGCCTGGCCCAACTCCACAAGGGATACTGATCAAACCATCTCTGTGTTTCTCTTTCTCCAACGAAATCTTGTATGTTCTTCTATTATAGCACCTATTATAATTATCACTTCACACATCCGTTTCTCCTACTTAGGCCATAAACAACTTAAGGATTCAAAGATCCACATGCTCACATGCATCCATTCATTCAACAAATATTTACCGAGAGCCTGATATGCATTAGGCATGTAAGAACAGCTAAGGAGAAGCACACACAACTAAGATATCTTATAATGTGAGAACACAGCTTAACCCAGATCTGGGAAACAAGAGGAAGTTCCCTGAAGATATGGTGTCCTTTGAGCTGAGAGTGGAAGAATATAGTAGAAATTAACCAGAAAGAAGAGGAAAGCGTATTCCAGGCAAAGGGGATAACATAAGCAATGACCCAGTGGTAAGAGTGAGCTTAGCAAGTTCAAGGACCTGGAAGAAGTCAAGTGTGGCTGGTGCAGGGCTGGAAGTTCCTGTACTTTCAAAATGAGGCTGAGATACAGGTAAGTGTCATAGTACACAGCACACAGGACTTGTGAAGGTGTTTGGTCATTATTCATCTTTATGTCCCTGCTTAACCAATGAATTAATGAATGAAAATTGACCATCATCCACTGAGATCACACCAAGAGTACTTTTGCTTTTGCCAAGTGTGCAAAGACTATATATATATATATATATATATATATATATATATGTATTTATCTTTTCAAACTGAATTTGTATCCAATAGCGACTTGATTCAGAGTTGAGAATCTAGTTTCAAACAAAAATATCTTGGGTAGTAAGTACTGACTGAAAATTACCAGCATACCTGTACCGAATACTGGATTGGGCTTGGTCCAACTCAAAGATACTTCTAACTTACGAAGGAAAGAAACTAAAATAAAATTAACAAAGAGCTTAAAAATATCCACCCCAAGAAAAGGAGGTCAGCCTGCAGCATTGATTGGTCATCCAGGTCACAGACAGTGAGCTGAATCAGTAACTTGGGGAGTTGTTAAAAATGGAGCTTGTTAAAGATAGAGAAGTTCAGACCCACCCTGGGCCCAGATCAGAATTTTCAGGATGTGGCTCAAGCCACCTCAAGGTTGCTATTAAGCAACTCCCAAGCACACCAAAGTTTGAGGATCACTAATATAGTGACAATTTTACTATGGCAAAATAACATCTAGTGATTTTTTTTATCATGAAATGTTAGTGGCATTATTTATAGTGACACTGTAAAGAGGATGAGAACCAGGACAAATGAGATGAGGATGGCAGTGGATACTGGGAAGGTCAAACGATGAAGGTTAGGCTCCTGAAGTAAACAACTCTGAAAGGACTGATAAGTTCTTTTCAATCACCAGTTCTCCTTGGTGGTGGAGAAAATGTTTAGGGTACTGTTATAACATGAGGTTCTTATTCCCTTAGCCCTGTACCCAGTAAGGTACCACCTTGACACTTCTCCTGCCTCTTGATCACAAAGTGTGTTTACATCACTGAGAATATGAGACGTGATGGCACAGCCCAAGGGCTGAGAGCTCAAGAGCCAGGGAGGAAGTCAATCCAGTAGCCAGAGTCACCGCAGCCCTCCAAGTGGCTGGGGTAGAAGTAGTAGTCAGCCCTGGGGGACAGACACCAGTTCTCCTAGGGGCAGATGCTGTCTGTGGGTAAGGATTTGGTCCTTAAAATTATCCACAGATTGCTCTGCATCCTATAGGTTTGCCATCTGGCCAGTGAGACTAATAGCCCCTTGCAGAGAGCAGGAGGACAATGGGACCTGGATACCGAGCAGACACAAGGGGAGGGTGCACAGAAGCAGCCCATGGAGCGGTCCCTGCTGGGTCCCCTGACTCTCAGCCAGCCCCTGGTGGAAAGGCTTCATGTTTCCAAACTGCTCCCCAAATTATATTTTTAACATATGAAAAACTTTAATAAATAAATGTAAGTGTTTTCTTAGAGCCTGCTTGTCTGGCCTGGGCTCCCTGGCAAGGAGAGGGAGTCTAAGGTGTGCTTAAAGTTAAAAGCTGTTGAGAGAAGTCTATGTAATATCAATGGTTGTTTCCATGTTGCCAGTAAATGGGTAAAGGCTAAGGTCTGGGGCAGGGCAAGAAAGAAGGGATCAGGGATGGCAGGTAGGCCCCAGTTCTTCCTTACTCGTTCCTACTTTCAAAATAAGGTCACATCATAAGTGAGATTCCAGCTCACAGGCCAGCTTGCCTTTGGAGAAGTCATGCAGATAACCTCAGAGAAGGGCAGCCTTCACCTGTAAGCCAAGAAGACACCTGGGCTCTTCTCTTGAGCCCTGTGCTTCTCCACCACCCTGACGTAAAGGGACCAAAGTTTGTGAGGGGGAATGGGAAAGAGGGTATAGAGACAAAGCTCCCAGGTCACACTGCGATAGGCCGAACAGTGACTCCTAAAGATGTCTACACTCTAATCCCCAGGACCTGTGGATGTGTTACGTAACATGGCAAAAGTGTCTTTGCATGTGTGATTAAGGTTACTGATCTTGAGACAGGAAGATTATTCTGGATTATCTGGATGGCCCCAAGTTTATCACAGGAGCCCTTAAAAACTGAGAACCTTTCCAGGCTGAACTCAAATAGGTACCATGGAAGAAGAGGCAAGAGAAATTTAAGGAGGACTTAAATGAGTGGACTTGACCCACCACTGCTGGTTAAAGATGGAGGATGGAGAAAGAGGGCCACAGCCAAGGAATGCTGGCAGCCTCTAGAAGCTGTGAATGGTCTTCTAGTGACAGCCAACAAAAAACAGGGACTTCAGTTCTACAACTGCAAGGAACAGAATTCTGCCAACAGCCTGAATGAGCAAAGAAATGGATTCTTCTCTGGAGGCTCCAGAAGGGAATGCAGCCTGCAGATACCTTGATTTTGACCCAGTAAGATAAGTATTGGACTTCTGCCTTACTGAACTGTTAAATAATAAGCAGATGTCATTTTAGCTGCTAAATTTGTGGCTATTTGTTATAGCAGCAATAGAAAACTAATACATCTCCCTCCATAGACCTATCCCAGTGGATGCTGGGAACTGAGCAGGAGCCAGCCTGGACGTTATGGGCTTGTAGCTGACTGGAGTAGGTTGTGTAAAGGTCTACACCCATGGAGGGGTTGGCTCCCTAGACCCTAGAAGATGGGGGTTTGGGCAAGGTGAGAGTAGAATCAGAAAAAATCACCATCTTTACTTTCTATTCCAAACAGGGTAAAAGGGGTTCAGAAAAGTGTTTCCTGATTCCATGGGTGGCCAGGTGGTCTTTCTCTTTTTCTGACTAGCTCAAGCTCCTCACTGAAGCCTGCAATGATCCCATGCCTACAGGGTTCTCCCTCAGCTCCCTGGAAGCCACCCTGGCAGCCACCCTGGCTGGGACAGGGGACTGGAATCTGCCATCCACTGATGCAAGTAGGGAGGCATGAGGAGGGATGCACCCCAGAGGACTTCCCCAGCCTCAGCATTCTTCCTACCTATTGGCGGGGGGGTGGGGTGGAGATGTCATGTCTTTATCCACCCCCAGAGATGTGAAAGTCTCCCAATCACTTGTTTCCAAGGGTGGGGGTGGGGTGGGCAGGAGAAGGAATCCCTACACTGGGGCTAAACTTAGGATGGAGCCCAATTTACATCTCTGGGCTGGGCACACAGAACGCTGAGTGCCACGGCAGTGCAGGAGAAACATGATGGGCCTACAGTGGGCAGCTGCAGAGCACCCAGGGAAGCTCCTTCTCCCCAACCACAGGCTGGTGGAGGCCAGGGATTGCTGCAGCCAGATCTGCTAATAGCACCTCTCTATCTCCTCAGGTATATGCCTAAGGGCCTGAGGGGGAAGGGCTTTCCCAGGAGATACCAGGAGTCTTGGTCAAGCTCTCAGGAGGCCAGGAGCCCCTGAGCCAAGGGGCAGCCCCACTGCCTGGAGTGCACACATTCCCCAAGCCAGCTCAAGCTCCCATGACCCCTCCCAGATGGGCCAGCACTGTGCAGCCACTTATCCAACAGGTGAAGGGACTGTTGCACAGACACCTGAGACCAGGGTGGGCACGTCTGTAAGAAGATAGGGCTTCACCATTTTCTCAGCTCTCTGAAAGTTGCACATTCAAGGACCTTCTTACTCTGTCCCCAGACTCCCTCCCAGCCATTCTCTTGCCACTCCCTGCCGCACTGAATCACTTCCTCCCATGTGCCATGCACACTTAGGCCTCTCTGACTTTCTGTAGCCAGACCTTTGTCTAGAATGCTCTTCCCCGTCTCATGAAAATAAATTCAAAGTCCAGTCCCCTCGTCATCCTCTCTGGGGAGCCTTCTCCAACTTTTCCTCATTTCCTACTGCAACTTGAGCAGAATCATTGCTTTGCCTTTAAGAATATTTATATTGCTTGGCCCAGACCTCCCTTATGTACACTTGTTGCAGGATAATGGTTTGAAATATTAGCCAATGAGTTCTAACCCCTTCTCATACTTTCCTTCAGCCCAGATTCCTTTCCCCATCTGAAATGAGTCATCCTTCACTGCCTCAGGGAGAGGTTGACAGAGCAAAAGATGGAGTCAATTCTCATATTTTGAGTTTCAGTAGCCTGGTCACAAAGGGTTATGGAAACAGTTTGTTTGCTGGAAAGACGGGGGAATTCACAATTCACAGAAATTGAAGCTGCCTATCGTTCCCTCTAATTCTCTCCTTCAGAGATTAGACCAGACCCAGGACCAGTGCAGCAGCTTAACAATATCACAGTCTATGATCATGGTGCCCTTAAAGTTGTGCAACACACAATCTACATGAGTGTGCAGAGTGGCCTTAGCACCACGCTCTTTCCCTATTTCCACTATCTCCCCTTAGCATGGAAGCCCTTGTCCGCATTCTTGGCTCCTCATGGTTACAGAATAGCTGCTATACCCCTAGGCGTTACATCCATGTTCTGGGTGGAAAAAAGAGAGAAAGGCAAAAGGCTCTTGGTGAGATTTTTTTTTTTTTTCGGTACATGGGCCTCTCACTGTTGTGGCTTCTCCCTTTGCAGAGCACAGGCTCCGGACACACAGGCTCAGCAGCCATGGCTCACGGGCCCAGCCGCTCCATGGCATGTGGGATCTTCCCGGACCGGAGCACGAACCCGTGTCCCCTGCATCGGCAGGCAGACTCTCAACCACTGCGCCACCAGGGAAGCCCTCTTGGTGAGATTTTTATTCAGGAAAGGACACCTTTCATATGGACTTCTGTCTTGATCTCATTGGCCAGAACTGTGTATATCCTATATCCTCTACTCATAAGGAAGCCTGGGCAATAGTCTTTTCATTTTCCAAGCTCTATTATAGGAAGGTAAGGAAGAAGCTTTTGAGTAGCCAAGTCCCATTGTCTTCCACGAGAGGAGAGTACTTCAGGCAGGGGGCACAACATGTGCAAAACTTGAGAGTAAGAGCATCCCTGCTGCATTCCCAGGGCTACAACAGTGCTGGGACATAGAAACACTCACCAGACACTTGCTGGATGAATGAATGGAGAGATGAGGTGAGAGCATAGCATGGTAGAAAAGCTACAAGAGGGGCTTCCCTGGTGGCGCAGTGGTTGAGAGTCCGCCTGCCGATGCAGGGCACGTGGGTTCGTGCCCCGATCCAGGAGGATCCCACATGCCACGGAGCGGCTGGGCCCGTGAGCCATGGCTGCTGGGCCTGCGCGTCTGGAGCCTGTGCTCCGCAACGGGAGAGGCCACAACAGTGAGAGGCCCGCGTACCGCAAAAAAAAAAAAAAAAGGTAAGGAGTCCATTTGGAGACTATTGCAAAATCCAAGCTAGAGAAAATGGTAGCCCAGAGAGTACTGTGGTAATCAGGATGGAAAGACATGGTCAGAACCTAGAGATATTTGGATTGCACATGACAGTGGGCTGAACATGGGAGAAAAGAGAAAAGTCAAGGATAGATTCAAAATTTCTGACTTAGGTTACTGAGTCTATGGTACTACCACTCATTGAATCAGGAAGCATAGACATAGCAGGTTTGGGTTTGGAGCAGGGTGATGATGAATGCAGTTTGGACGTTATACCAAACTCTGTTATGTTATGCCCACACCCCAAGATCTTCTCATCCTCACCTACCCCTCAGCGTTTAGTCACCATTTCAATGAGGATCCTCAGCTGCAATCACTAGTGCCCACTCACCTCATCCCTCATCAGGTTGGACTTGGAGTGATTCTCTTTAGCTATTTGAACTGCTTCTTAGGGCTCCTCGTGTAGTAGACAGATGTAGTAGACAGGACTTGGGTAAATGTGCCACCAGAACCTTCTCCACATGTTCCACAGGCAGCTGTCACAAATGGTTAATTCTATTCCATCCCAGGTCCTGCAGCTTGGCCAGCAGGTTCCCAGGTGAAGCTCCATCTCCACTTCTTTGTTTACCATAATGCACTGCAGCATCTCTGCCCACTCTCTCTGCATCAATAGTTCCTTCAAGCTCCAGCCCTCCTTGGACTTGGCTGGACCCACTGGAGCTATGGCTTCTCTGATCAACTTTAGGCTCACCAAACTGGAAGCTTGTGATCTGGTTTCTCCAACACAACCCAGAAATGCATGAGAATTAATAATCATAAAACAGACCTGACCCATGAGGTACAGGAGAAAAGAAGAAGCCACCAGGTGAATCTTTCTCTCTATGCCTCCTACACTAAAAGAGTGTTCTTCAAGGCATGGTTCTTCTCTAAGTCCCGTCTAGAGGACATTCCATGTGCCTAAGCAACATTTTTTTAACTTGCAGTATAGTTGATTTACAATCTTGTGTTAATTTCTGCTGTACAGCAAAGTGAGTCAGTTATACATAAATATACATTCTTTTTAAATATTCTTTTCCGTTATTGTTTATCATAGGATAGTGAATATAGTTCTCTGTGCTGTACAGTAGGACCTTGTTGTTTATCCATTCTATATGTAATAGCTTACATCAGCTAACCCCAACCTCCCACTCCATCCCTCCCTCAACCCCCTCCCCCTTAGCAACCACAAGTCTGTTCTCTACGTCCATGAGTCTGTTTCATAAACAGGTTCATTTGTGTCATATTTTAAATTCCACATATAAGTGATATCATATGGTATTTGTCTTTCTCTTTCTAACTTCAGTTAGTATGATAATCTCTAGTTGCATCCATATTGTTGCAAATGGCATTACTTCGTTCTTTTTTATGGCTGAGTAGTATTCCATTGTGTATATATACACCACATCTTCTTTATCCATTCATCTGTAGATGGACATTTAGGTTGTTTCCATGTTCAATAACATTTTTGATTTTTTTTTTTTTTTTTTTTTTTTTTTTTTTGCGGTACAGGCCTCTCACTGTTGTGGCCTCTCCCATTGTGGAGCACAGGCTCTGGACGCGCAGGCTCAGCGGCCATGGCTCACCCGCCCAGCCACTCCGTGGCATGTGGGATCTTCCCAGACCGGGTCACGAACCCGTGTCCCCTGCATCGGCAGGCGGACTCTCAACCACTGCGCCACCAGGGAAGCCCTCAATAACATTTTTTAATGAAGCTGTGGCTACTTTGGTGTATTAGTTTCCAGGGCCACCATAACAAAGTAGCAGAAATGGATGGCTTAAAGCAATGGAAATTTATTCTCTCACAGTTCTGGAGGCCAGAAGTCTGAAATCAAAGTGTTTACAGGGCTGTGCTAACTCCAAAGGCTCTAGCAGAGAATCCTTCCTTGCCTCTTCCAGCATGTAGTGGCCCCAAGTGTTCCTTGGTTTGTGACAGCTTCACTCCAGTCTCTGCCTCTGTTTCACAGGACTTCTCCCCTCTGTGTCTGTGTCTCTGTGTGTCCTTTCCTTTTCTAATAAAGACCCCAAACATATTGGATTTAAGGCCCACCCTAATACTTGATTCAGAATATATTTCCTAGGATATCCATGCCAAGACTTATTGAGTTTGGGACATCCAAGTAGAGATATCTATCAGGTGATTAAAATTGAAGCACAGGGGAAAGGTCTGGACTGGAGGAATAAATTATAGTATCTGTTTTGTTCATTCTGTATTCTTCTCTCTTCTTCTGGTAACAGGACATCACCTTTATTTTAGAAAACCATCCTTCCACACAATTCATTGTGGTCCTGGGGGCGTTGGCAATTACAAGCCACCACCACCACCCCAGACTCATTACATATTTCATTGAGTAGGCCTGTGACTCCAGCTGGATTAAGCAGAGCCAGGGAATGAAATAATGATATCGGGAGAGAGAAGTTCTTTCTTTCCTCCAGAGTGGTTCTCTAGGGTGACAAAACCTTGAGCTATCTACAACCACTCCTCTGCCCCCACCCACACTGCATGAGGAAGCCAGTCTGCAATAGAAGAAAGTGAGGCCAATACAGTGATAGAAAAAGAACAGAGAAGAGAATGGAGGGATAGAGAGGCCTGACAACATTATTTGAGTCCCCAGAGCCAGAAATGTCTGAGGTCAATGCTGTCTCTCAACTAGTCTGTCATACTAGACAAAAATTTCTCTTTATTTTTGCTTGAGCTAGTGTGAATTGAGTTTCTATCACTTGCAACCAAAAGTGCTCACTATATGAATGGCATCATGATTAGATACTAACAGAATAGATTAGATGCTAAATATGTAGCCCGACAAGAGCAGAAGAACTAGGGCAGAGACCCACAGAGCAGGAACATTTGAGCAACAGTCAGAGAAAGTTTTGTGTGTGTGTGTATTTTTTTTAATTTGGTATTTTGATAGCTTTTAAAAAATGTTTTATTTTATATTGGAGTATAGTTGATTAACAATGTTGTGTTAGTTTCAGGTGTACAACAAAGTGATTCAGTTATACATATAATGTCTCTATTCTTTTTCAAATTCTTTTCCCATTTAGGTTATTACAGAATACTGAGCAGAGTTCCCTGTGCTATATAGTAGGTCCTTGTTGGTTACCTATTTTAAATATAGCAGTGTGTACATGTCAATCCCAAACTCCCAATCTATCCCTCTGTATTATCCTTTCCCCCAGTAACCATACGTTCATTCTCTAAGTCTGTGAGTCTGCTTTTGTTTTGTAAATAAGTTCATTTGTATCATTTTTTAAGATTCCACAAATAAGCAATATCATATGATATTTGTCTCTGTCTGACTTACTTCACTTAGTATGATAATCTCCAGGTCCATCCATTTTACTGCAAATGGCATTATTTCATTCTTTTTAATGGCTTAGTAATATTCCATTGTATATATGTACCACTTTTTTTATCAGTTCCTCTGTTGATGGACATTCAGTTGCTTCCGTGTCTTGGCTATTGTAAACAGTGCTGCAGTGAACATTGGGGTGCATGTATCCTTTCGAACTATGTTTTTCTCCGGATATATGCCCAGGAGTGAGATTGCAGGATCATATGGTAGCTCTACTTTTTTAAGGAACCTCCATACTGTTCTCCATAGTGGCTGTTTCCATTTACTTTCCCACCAGCAGTGCAAGAGGGTTCCCTTTTGTCCACACCCTCTCCAGCATTTATTATTTGTAGACTTTTTGATGATGGCCGTTCTGACATGTGAGATGATATCTCATTGTAGTTTTGATTTGCTTTTCTCTAATAATTAGCAATGTTGAGTATCTTTTTATGTGCCTCTTGGCCATCTGTATGTCTTCTTTAGAGAAATGTCTCTTTAGGTCTTCTACCCATTTTTTGATTAGGTTGTTTGTTTTTTTGAGATTGAGCCGCATGAGCTGTTTGTAAATTTTGGAGACTAATCCCTTGTCGGTCACATTGTTTGCAAATATTTTCTCCCATTCCATGGGTTGTCTTTTGGTTTGTTTATGATTTCCCTTGTTGTGAAAAATCTTTTGAGTTTAATTAGGTCCCATTTGTTTATTTTTGCTTTTATTTTCATTATTCTTTTGTTTGTTTGTTTTTGTTTTGTTGTTGTTGTTGTTTTGCGGTATGTGGGCCTCTCACTGTTGTGGCCTCTCCCATTGCGGAGCACAGGCTCCGGACGCGCAGGCTCAGTGGCCATGGCCCACAGGCCCAGCCGCTCCGCGGCATGTGGGATCCTCCCGGACCGGGGCACGAACCCGTGTCCCCCGCATCGGCAGGCGGACTCTCAACCACTGCGCCACCAGGGAAGCCCTCCATTATTCTAGGAGAAGGATCAAAAAAGATATTGCTATGATTTATGTCAAAGAGTGTTCTGCCTCTTTGTTCCTCTAAGAATTATATAGTATCTGGTCTCACATTTAGGTAAAAGAGACTGAAGACTAGCAGCCAGAGAGGTAGGAAGAAAACAAGGAGAGTGAGGTCATGGAAGACAAAGGGAGTGAGACTTGTAAGAAGGCTTGGTCAGTATCATCAAGTGCTACGGAGAAATCAAACAAAAAAGAAATGGAGGGCCTCCCTGGTGGCGCAGTGGTTAAGAGTCCGCCTGCCGATGCAGGGGATACGGGTTCGTGCCCCGGTCTGGGAGGATCCCATATGCCGCGGAGCGGCTGGGCCCGTGAGCCATGGCCGCTGGGCCTGCGCATCCGGAGCCTGTGCTCCGCAACGGGAGAGGCCACAACAGTGAGAGGCCCACATACCGCAAAAAGAAAAAAAAAAAAAAAAAAAAAAAAGAAATGGAAAATTTCACTGGGTTTAGCAGTGGGACACCCCTGGTGATCATGATGAAAATGGTCTCTATGGACAAAAGGGGGTAGAATTTTGATGGTCAAGTGTTGAGGGGTAAGCAAGGAAGAAAGTAGACACAATGAGTGTAGAAAACACTCAAGAAATTTGGTTGTAAAGGGGGGAAAGTGACGGGATGACAGCTGGAGAGGACATGGTGATGTCAATGAAGTTTTTTTTTTAAGATAACAAAGATGTGAACAGATTTAAATATGTGTTGATGGGAAGAGACCAATAGGAAGGTAAAGATTACAGCTATACTGGGACTTCCCTGGTGGTCAGTGGTTAAGACTCCGCACTCCCAATGCAGGGGGCCCGAGTTCAATCCCTGCTCAGGGAACTAGATCCAGAATGCCGCAACTAAGAGCCCTCATGGTGCAACTAAAGATCCTGCACACCGCAACGAAGATCCCATGTGCCACAACTAAGAGCTGGGGCAGGCAAATAAATAAATAAATATTTTTTAAAAAATTGCAGCTAGGGTTTCCCTGGTGGCGCAGTAGTTGAGAGTCCGCCTGCCGATGCAGGGGACGCGGGTTCGTGCCCCGGTCTGGGAGGATCCCATATGCCACGGAGCGGCTGGGCCCGTGAGCCATGGCTGCTGAGCCTGCGCGTCCAGAGCCTGTGCTCCGCAACGGGAGAGGCCACAACAGTGAGAGGCCCGCGAACTGCAAAAAAAAAAAAAAAAAAATTGCAGCTATAAGTGAGGGAGGAGACAGAGCAGTCCCAGGGAAGGTGAGAGGGGCTGGAATCTAGAGCATAAGCCTTCACATAGTAACAGGAGGGTAAGAGGGGAATATAGGAGCAAGTTCAGATAGGTTTGAGGTTTGATGGCAGAAAAATGGAGGAATTTTATCTGTGAAGTAGCAGCAAGGTTATTGCTGATGACAGCATGGGGCTAAGAGGTGATGGGCCAGGGAATGGTCAGGGTGGAAGTTTGAGAAGGAATGGCACATGTGGAGAACAGGAAACAGAGCCCCAGAAGAAACCTAAAGGGATGACCTGACGTGTGGAGCCACTCTCAGCAGTGTCAGTACAGGTGTGAAGAAAGCAAATGGTTGAGTCCACATGGGGTTGGGATTTTACAGGACTGAGGAACAGCGGAGTAGAGGCCCTTGGAAAGCAGGATAAGGAGGGAAGGGAAGGGAAGAGAGGAGGAGGCTGAGAGAGAGGCTAGAAGTGGACGGTTGAGGACCTGGAAGTGGGAGGATGGAGAACAGGTGGAGAGGGTGTGTTTGAGCACAGACACTCATGAAGCCCCTACCTGATACCAACCAGAGGCCCCCGCCTGCCCCCAACACCCATTCACGATTTGGGTCTCCTTAACTAAATTATGAGTTCCACGATATGCAGGGCTACTTGGCCATTGATGACAGATGAGGATAGATAGATAGATAGATAGATTTTGCATCAGGGAAAATTTTCAGTTCCTTTACCCATGAGGAGTTGCCAGGTAGGGGTCCCCACTTTTGTGGCCATCACACAAGCACACACAGACATAGGCAAACACAGGGTGCAGAGTGCAGGCCTCTGGGGGCGCATGGACTGAGGCCAACACAAGGATTCACCGCTAATAATGCTAAAGCCATCTCCACTTTGTTTTTCCACCAACACTCCAGCCGCACCGGGCTCCCCTCTCTGGTCAAGGCCAAAGACTGATGGTGTCAGTAACAGCCTCTCAGATCAGGAACTGGCCTCCCACCCATACTCTGGGACTGATGAAGCAGGCTCCACAGAGCCAGCTGCCCCTGGCCCTCCCACAGGGAGAATGACCAAGGGTGCCAGCTGGCCTCGCCCATGGCCTGAGGACTAAGCTAAGCAGAGCGGCCCCAGGAGCCCCTGAGGGTCCTGACGGCCAGTCCATCCAGATGATTCAGTTCTTCAACCTGCCTGTGCTGCTCATTTTCCCTGATGGAAGAGCTCTAGTTGCCCCCATATTTTGCCCAAAGAAAGCAGGGCTGAGGGGAGAATAGGGTCTGAGACAGCAAGAGGCAAATGCCTACAGATTGTCCTCAACCGTCCTTCCCAGAGAAATCAGCACTGGACTGCGAGTCACCTCATTAGACCCAGAGCAAGGCAGGCGCCTCTGAGTCGATGGTAGGATGATAAGGAAAGAGGAGCAGGAAATGCGGGCTTTCTGGAGCTCTTCTTCCCAGCCAACCAGGAATACTCATGCTATTGCCAGCAAATCTGCCTAGGTTAGAGGTCTCTAAAAGTCGGTCCCCTGAGCTTCTTCCCTTGACCGTTTCTAATGGTGATGCGACTTAGAGAAACAACTCCCAGAGAAGGACCTTTTGAGTCCTGGGCTAGGAAAGGCTTCCCTCCCAGGCCTCCGGGAAGCTGGGACAGAGTAAGCAAGGAGAAAGGGGATTTTCTGTTCCTGCCGCCCTGCCAGCCACCAGCCCTGGAGGGAGTGTGTGCTACCCACTGCCCACAGCTGCCCAGGTGCAGGGCTCCAGGCTGAGAACAGCTCCCTTTTACTCCCTCCATGATGGCTGGGTCGGGGCTGAAGCTGACAGCAGGAGAGGGGCTGAGCCGCTGCAGGAGCAGGGCAGGCCCATGTGGGGAAGCGGCGGGCAGCTGGGGGTGCTTAAGGGACAACTCCCTCTGCGATTGCCCACTCCTTGCTACTGCTCCTCATGCCGGAGCTGGCCTGGGCCTTCACTTAACCCCTCTCACAAGAATTCTGGGTGATTGATGACTCTGGCCTTGGCAGTGATGCAGAGCTGGGTGGGAGGTCGGTAGAGATGAGAGGTTCGGCAGCAGGGCAAGGGGTGGCTTCCTTGTGGGCCTGGCCCTCTGGCCTGACACAGTGGAACTGGTGGAATATGTCCACCTGAGTGGGGTTGGACAGTAGCGAAAAGAGAGAAAGGGAGAGTGCCTCTCAGGGCTCAGGTTTGTGTGCATATGGGATGTGTGTGTGTGTGTGCATGCATGCATGCATGTGTGTGTATGTGTGCATGTGTGTGTGTGTGTGTGAGAACATTGCTCCTGTGTGACAAAATAGGACTGGCTTATGTGGAGGGAATATTTGAGTGTACAGTGCCCTCTGACAAGGGCATGCTTTGGTGCAGGATGGGCTGGTGGTTATTGTGTGTTTCTCAGTCATCCATTTGTTGTATTAGTTATTTACTGCTGCATAACAAATGACTCCAAAACTTAGTGGCTTCAATGAACAACATTCCTCATCTCACTGTTTCTGTGGGTCAGGAATCCAGGCACAGCTGAGTTGGGTCCTCTGGCATGAGAGTCTCATGAAGCTGCAATCAAGGTGTCAGCCTGGTCTGCAGTCACCTCAAAGCCCAACTCTTCTGGCTGTTGGCAGGAGTCAATTTCTCACTGGCTGTCACCTGGAAGCCACTCTCAAGTCCTAGCCACGTAGACCTCTCCATAGGGCAGCTCACAACATGGCAGCTGGCTTCATCAGAGCCAGAAAATCAATAAGAGAGAGAGAGAGAGAGGGAGATGGAGTCATGATCTTGTATAATCTAATCTCAGAAGGGACATCAGGGACTTCCTTGGTGGTCCAGCAGTTAAGACCGTGTGCTCCCAATGCAGGGGGCCCGGGTCTGATCCCTGGTCAGGGAACTAGATGCCACATGCCGCAACTAAGAGCCCACATGCCGCAACTTAGAACCCACAGGCCACAACTAAAATATCCCTCATGCCGCAACTAAAAAAAAAAAAGATCCCACGTGCAGCAACTAAAGACCTGGCACAGCCAAATAAATGAATAAATATAAATTTAAAAAATAAAGAAGTGACATCCATCACTTCTGCCATATTCTACTCATTGGAGGTGAGTCACTAGGTCCAGCCCACACTCAGGGGAGGGGATTGCACAGGGACGTGACTACCAGTAAGTGAGATCATTGGGGGCTGTTTTAGAAACTGCCTACCATGTCCATTAATTCATTCAGCAATCATTTAATGAGGACCCTCTATGTACCAGTCACCATGCTGAGTGTGGATGGTAGAACAAAACGGTGACTGTCGCTTGAAGATTACAATCTGGAAGGTGAGGCACATATTAACTAAAGAAACAAGCAAATGAATATCAAAATCTACTACAGAAAATGCCTCAAAAAGGCAGTGGGCAGTGGTGGGGGGCAGCACATTGTGCTATGAGAGCATTTCACCAGGGGACCGGGCCAGGGGGCACCCGGAGGAAGGGGTGATTGAAGAAAGAGCTAACATGTGAGGGAAGACCAGGCGTTAGCTGGGTGATGAGAAGAGGTGAGAATGGCAGGGGGCACCCAGCCGGCCAAAGGAACAGCATCACCTGTGTTTGACTGTGGTGTGTGTAAGCCAAGAGCCCATGTGCGCGTGTGTTCTGTTCCTGGGTGGATATGGGTATTTACACTGTGTGTGTGGACATCGTGGGGAAACAGCACTACTGGTGCACTTAAAAGGCTCTAAGGAAGGGACAGGAGGTGGCAGAGGACCGAATCTGAGCAGCACTCTCTCTAAACATCCAGAATTATGTTTCTTCACTCTTCTCCCTGCTCTTCCACCCTCTCCATGCCCTCCCTGGAAGGTTTCTTTGGGGAGTCTTTTATGTCCTCATAAAAAGCAAAATCTGCTGATGCAGCCTAATGCATTATCCTGAAAAGCAGAGCTGTCTGGGGGAAC
This sequence comes from Mesoplodon densirostris, assembly GCF_025265405.1. Lineage (NCBI taxonomy): Eukaryota > Metazoa > Chordata > Mammalia > Artiodactyla > Ziphiidae > Mesoplodon > Mesoplodon densirostris. The sequence continues at coordinate 121,359,121 of NC_082664.1, forward strand.
TAGTTCTGCCCCTGACCCTGCTCCTGCCCCAGAGGGGAAGCTCCATTCAGCAAACCGGCATCTCCCTTGTTAAAGAGACGGCCTTTTGATTGAGACCAGTGACTTTTTATGGGTCCAAAAACAGGAAGGCAGGGCCCCCTGTAGGAGGGAGGTGGGGGATGTTCTGCAGCCAGTAGGAAGGATAGAGCAGGGGGTGGGAAGGGAGCTGGGAGAGCCCCTGGTCAGGACAAGGCCCCTCTGGGTGTCAATAGAGCCAAATGTGGAGGAGGCTGGTGCTGAGGCAGGTTGCAGCATGACATGTGGCCCAGCCCCACACACCTGTGTGAGGCTGACAAATCCCACACACTGCCTGGTCACTCAGAGACAAGTCCAGACCTACACAAATCCGCAGAACTGAGCAAAAGCCTACACGATCCCTGTCCTCTAGGCACCTGAGGAGGACTTCCCTCTTCCCAGCAGCACCTTGGTAAGCTATGCAAGCAGTCCCTGTGTCTGGAATCTTGCCCCAATCCCTCAGCCCAGCAGTAAGCATGTGACTCCCATTCATTCATGTCTTCATTCATTCAGTAAATATCCACTCCTGTGTGCCAGGCACTGCATTAGGCTCTGGAGACACAGATGTGGTTCCTGCCTTGATCGACTCTCCAATTCAAATAGCAAGTAATCACTGAATGATTTTTCACTCACCGGGTAATGACAGTTGTGAAAGTGACATGAAGGAAAAACACAAGTGAGAGCTAGCACGGTTTGGAAGACATTATGGTGTCAGGGAAGGGGCTCCTGGTCTATATGTTGTCCTCTGGTCCTTGCTGAGCCCTGCAGAGGTGACCTGGCCTGTCCAGGTGTCAGCCTTGGTCCCCACGACATTCCTGCAACAGTGTCCATTGCTGGCGTGACATGCGGTCCATTTTCCCAGCAGATTAAGAGTACCGTGGTCTACTCCCTTCTGACCCACCACCCATTTTTACAATGGCCGGCCCTGTCAATCCTCTGATCCATCGCTATACTGTGCTGGCCTGGGACAGCCCTTCCCACTGTCTCTGCTCCAGGGTCCCCTTGCCCTAAAACAAATTGGACCCCTTGCGGCCATGGGAGCTCACCATAGTCAGCCATCTGCTTGGCGCCTCTCCAGGGCCCAGGAACATTTTCTTATCCCCTTTACAAACCACTGGAAGTGAAAGAGTCTCTGGGTGGGGTGAAATGAGAGGCTAATTCAGATTCTCTGTGACAAAAAGTTCTGCCATTTATATCCTAGAAGAAATGAGACAAAGTCTCCTCCATCCTTACATCCCCAAACCCATCATGAACCATGATGTGGGGACTGAGGTACCAGCCCCACCATGTTTCTCCCTGGTCCTCATCACTTGCCCTGCAGCCTGAATTTTTATCTCTTTCTATGTCCTACTCTTCTTTCTTCCCTGTTCAAACACCCAGTCCTCTGAGCTTGGGATCTTCAGAGCCCACAAATGCTTTTTTCTCCACCACAAAGTCTGACTTTAACAAATGAAAATCTTGCTTTTATGACCATTATAATTTCCATCATTTTAAAGCAGTGGTTCTTAACCTTAGCTGCACTTTGTAGGGACCTGAAAAGTTTCCATTCCAGGAACTTCTGATTTAATTGGTCTGGGGCTTAGCCTGGGCGGCAGGATTCTTAAAGCTCCCAGATGATTCTAGTGTGCAGCTAGGGTCAGGAACCACTGCTTTAAAGAGTCCCATTTATGAATAGCAATGATTTCTTTTGTCTCCACTAATCCTGTCCTCCCCGAGAAGAAACCTAAGCCTCAGCATCATTCATTGATTCAACACGTGTTAGTTGGGCCCCTTCTTTGTGCACTGTTCTAGGTGCTTGGGACACAGCAGAAAACAAAACAGACAAAAATCCCTACCCTTGGAGAGGTGACATTCTAACCAGGAGAGACAGGCTAGAAACAATAACAATAATATGTAGTAAATTTCATAGTACATTCTCAAGTGAAAAGTGATAAAGGAGAGGGGATAAAAACAGGGTGAAAGGATCCGAGAAGGAGAAAGTTCATCAATCAAGCTAGACCTTATGGAAAAGGTGACATTTGAGAAAAGACTTGAAGGAGATGAGGGAGTGAGCCAAAGCAAATTCCCAGAATAAGAACCATGGTGGATATTTCACAATATTATCCTGCTACCTGTATGTAGGAGGGAGGACCAGAAGGACTTGGTGATTGACTGTTGGGGTGAGTAAAAACAATCCCTTAGGGATGACCCTCAGATTTCTTACCAAGTGTCCTTCTCTGAGATGGGGACACTGAGATCTGGAGGTGAAAGTCTAAAATTACATTTCAGACATTCTGGTATGAGGCATCTACAAGACATCTAAGTGAACCAAAACATAGACCTGGGGGCGACCAATCTCAGCCCATGGACCACACCTGGCTTGCCATCTGGTTTTTAAATTTTAAAATAATTGGAAAAAATCCAAATGAGAATAATATTTCCTGACATGTAAAAATTATGTTAAATTCTAATTTTTAAATGGTCAGAAAAAACTGAAAGGAGAATATTTCCTAACACATGAAAATTATGTAAAATTCTAATTTCAGGGTCCATCAACAAAATTTATTGGAACACAGCCACGCCCATTCATTGTCACATTTTCCATGGTTGAGTTTGCACTATAATGGCAGAGTTGAGTAGTTGGAACAGACACCATTTAGCCCACAAATACTAAAATACTTACTGTCTGGCCTGTCACACAAAGACATTTGCTGAGCCCTTGCATAGACGATTGGATGCATGGATCTGGAGCTCAGGAGGATCATGTAGGCTGATGATGTGGGTGTCGTTAGCATCCAGAGGTATTTAAGTCATGGATGGCGATGAGATCGGAGCTTGAGAAGGGAAGAGGATGAGGTCAGGCCCTGAAAAACTTGGATATTTGAAAGTTGGATGGAGGAGAAAGAGGCTAGGAAGGAGATGAAGAAGCAGTAGCCAAGAGGTTGGAGGAAAATCAAGAGACTATGTTGTCATGGAAAAAAAGAAAAAGTGGGTAGACCAAGAGGTCAAAGATCAATGCTGCTGGGAAGTCAAATGTCATGAGAATGGAAAGTATCTAATGAATTTAGCAACAAGAAGGTAATTAGTAGGAAAATTTCAGTGAAGCCATAGTGGGAAAATTTCAGTGAAGCACAGAGAGAGGAGGCCAGACTGGAATGGAATGAAGAGAGGATGGTGAGGAATGGGGATGTGATATGAGGATAACTTTTTCAAGAAGCTCAGCTGAGAAGGGGACTGCATCAGCCCATAGAGATAAAATGGTGTCTAGAAGTGGAGGAAAGTCAAGGAGGTTTCATTGTTGGTCAATGTTTGTTTTAACATCTGATTGATCGGAGGGTATTTGATTGGCAAAGGGAGAGAACAAAGACACAGGAGAGAGAACAGCCACGGATGGAACAAAGTGGCCTGGCCCTGTAGAAGCTCACTGGCAGGAGCCCTGCCTGGGCCCCTCCTCTACCGCCATGAGCCCTTAGAATTTGGGGAAATAAGCTCAGAGAAGGGGAGCCCCCGCCCTCTATGGCAGGTGCAGTGGAAACGGGAGACCCTCTGGATGCAGACAATGTAACTTAAAATCCTGGCTCTGCCTCTGTGTGACCTTGGCAAGTGACTACTTGGAGTCTCAGTTTCCTTATCTGTAAAGTGGGGCTAAGCCTCCCTAGTTCACAAGACTGGTGAGGATCAAGTGCGATAGCATTCATGCACCAGCCACTGTCTCTAACACATGGGAGACACTCAACAAACGTTAGATTCCCTCCTCCCTGTCCCAAACCACTCCCAGCCCAGCTACTTCTCAGACTTTGTCTTGGAAAAAAGAGAAAAGTATCTTGGACACAAACTTGACCTACATTCAGTGCCAAGTCTCTTGTCTTTGAGTCTCAAGTCTATTGCCTTTGGAAGAGAGGCAATTCCAGGGATGCACTTAGCCAGCTGGCCCAGACTTGGCCAGATGTGTTGTTTTGGAAGCTCCCAGGGAAGGAAGGATCCTGAGATTCCTACTTCCATTTAGACCCTGGCATGAGCCCTCTGACCTCCTGAACTCTGGAAGCTTTTGTCAAAACAGGAATTCCTAGCCCATTTTGTCAGAGTTCTAGTTTTGTAGGGGGTTTTGTGGTATCGTGGACTGTGGGGCTGGCTAGAATTGTCAGCAGGGCACCAAACTTTCACCTCCAGAGAGCTTACAGGAGAAGATTGTTTCTCGTTTGACTGCTGAGAGCCCACAGAGATGGACGGTGCCCAGCACAAAAGAAGGTGTGGCCAAGATCAGGAGACATGGCCGATGCTGGGTGGGGGGAGTGGGTTGACAGGCAGTGTCCAGCATTAGCACACTTGTGGGGCCATCTGCACAGAACACCTGCCTCCTGCAATCAGTCTCTCGGGCTGTGACTCAGCAGCATCCTGTTCTAAGCATCATCTCCCCAACCTGTTGTTTAGAAAAGATAAAATAGATCTATTTCCCTGGCATTTCCCTTTCAAAGCTGGCAAAGTGGCTGCAACCCCTGCTTTATACTCAGTCAGGGAAGCATTTCATCATTTTCTAGGACAAAAATCCTATGAAAGGGACAGACCAGGCTGGTCTTTCATCATAAGAGATCAGCGCAACAGGCCAGGGAGGGAAAGAAGCCATTTGTTCTGGAAAGTGAATCAAAGTATCAAAGCTGCCTCCTGCAATTGTTTAAATTAAATATTATGTTTCAATGAATGTAAGATATATAATTAATAAAGGTACCCCAGCTTTTTTGTAGTCTTACTGGACTGCAAAGAGATCGTTACCAGAACAAACTTCTCCCACAGTGCCCCAGATGACGGGTGTGTACTTGTGAGCTGATACATGCATATGTGTGCGTATGCAAGTGAGCGTGTATGCCTAAGTGTTTCTGCGAACTTGTGGCTAAGGAGTCATTTACTACAAAAAGCCCACCTAAGCCAACTTAAGTAAAAAGGAATTTATTATAAGGAACTGGGAACATCTCGCTGTAACAGACAAGTTGGTCAGTTTCCCTACCCTGTCAGCGTCTGCACCTTCTGATTGGACCAGACCACCCCCTCACTGACAGCCACAGCACATTGGACTGGGACATCTGACCCACGTGGCATTAGTTGACTTCTCACTCCCAGAAAATTGGGACTGGGACACAGACATGTGAGTTAGTTCATGGTAGTGTACCCAGGAGGACATGTCTCAAAGACATGTGTCAATGTTTGAATTATGTAGCACCTTAGCACAGTGGTTCTCAACCGTTTGCATGCCACAGGATCATGTAGGATGTTTGCTAAAAATGTGGTTTCCTTGGCTGCATCCCCAGAGATGCAGGGCTCTGAATTTTTAATAAATGCTTCAAATGATTTGAATGCAGGTACTTCAGCAAGAGAGAAAGGAAAGAATTTCATTGTCCCAGAGAGAAAAAGAAAGAAGCGAAAGTAGCTGCTTTGGTTGACGATGGCTTCCTTTCTCAGTTGCAGTCCTTCATACGGCCCTTTTGTCTTTCCTGTCCTTGTTTTTTGTGGATAACTTTGATTTGTAATACTCTCTAAGTTGGTTTCTGTTTCTTGCTACCAAAGAATTCCTAAAAGCATTTGTGCTTATGGAACCCAAGGGTATGTGACCATCTGGTCCCATTAGCCATAACTGGTAGGAGAGGGGGCAGGACCACTTGCTACAAATGGCCACCTTGACCCACGTCTCTGACAGGTACAATAGCAGGTCCTTTCTAAGAAGGAATGTTGTCTGGGAAGACACCCCAAACACATTTACCACAGGAGAATTTTCTGAGAGGGCCTAAGGGCCTGTGGGCATTTGTCTGCCTGTGTGTGCATGCATGTGCCCAGCTCTGGTCTGCTGCCTGTGAACCCTGGGTATGGTATTTTCTCAGAGGCAAGAGTATAATTGTGAGTGAGTGTGTGTTACTGAATCAGTCTGTGCACATGAGTGGGAGAGAACGAAGCCAAGCTGCATTCTAGGTTATAATTGTCCACATTAGAGACTCATTAACTATATTACTACATCTATGCATAGTACACCAGATCATATTTAGAAATGAGCTTCTTAAAGAGATAGAACAGAGAACCCTGTTATTGGGGCATGGTGAGGAGCAGGTAGCATTTGGAAAGGTAAAAGGTAATAAGGGTTGCTGCTCAGAATACCTGGGGCTGGGCAGAGACAGACACCAGGAGTCTGTAGGGTCTATCCCCAGACATCCCCAGCAAGCAGCAGGTTCAGTCTGCATGGTGTGGGAATGCGGCCCGAGAACCAGGAGATAACAAGGACACAACGTGCCTGGTGAGAAGTCCCCGAGGGGTTGAGAGTTCACTCAGTGATCAGAAGAAGAGTTCTGGTACTGTCTCAACAGGATGACTTTTATCTACTTTCATGAGACTCTTGCAGCACCCTAAGAGCATTTCTACATCTCTGAGAGTCACCACAATTAATTTTTCATTATACAACAGAGCAAAGAAGAGAAAACCTCTCCTTCCCATAGACCCCACCACCACAAGCACTTTATCTGTATCTCTCTGATGTCATGTGTTACTTTCTATCTCATGTTGTATCATGTACATTTCCATCTACAAGCTCTTTGGAGGACACCCTCAGCCCCTCACCTAGATCCTCCTCAGATCCCCTTTGGCAGTGCTCATCCCCCAGCTTCTGTGTACTTTGCTACTAATTGTTTGCAGCTGTGACCTCCTTCAGGGGCTTGCTGTTGGGCTCCTGGAGCTGCTGCAAACACATCCGCATATCCAGAGTTATAGGTCTGGGAGTGCCTAGGAGTTTACTCCCCATCCCCTCTCCACCACCTTCCAGCAACGACTAGCTGATACAGGGTTAAAAAGCCCACCTCTCTTGCCTGCGTAGATGCAAACTCTTAGATGCAATTTATATTCCAGAGCTCCCCAGGGATCAGGCAGAGGTTTTGACTTCAACTGAAATCCTTCCTTTCACTGACCTTCCCCTTCTGATAGTGCTTCCTCCACTCCTTTACTGATTTCTCCTTGGAACACTTTCTTAGCAAGTCCCTTGAGCTCAAATCCTTGCCTCAGAGGCTGCTTCTCAGAGAATCTTATTCCTAGTGTCCTAACTCTGCCCACAGCCCCCCAAAAGGCAATTCTACATACCATAGGACTTCACCTCCCTGGCCACAGCTAATTAGACCAGGTGGATTCCTTATCAATGCAGAGCCAATTAAATTCTCAAAATGGATAATCATTCTACATGTGAGAACTAAACTATAAAGCTCTTAGAAGAAAACAGGAGTAAATTTTCTCAACCGTGGGTTAGACAATGGTTTCTTAAATACACAGTTTGCTTGGACTGCTACAAGAAAATATCATAGACTGGGTGGCTTAAACAACAGACTTTTATTTCTCACAGATCTGGAAGCTGGGAAGTCTAAGAGCAAGGTACTGGCTGATTTGGTTCCTGGTGAGAGCCTTCTTTCTGGCTTGCAGATAGCAGATTTCTTGATTTTTCGTGGTGTCCTCATGTGGCAGAGAGAGAGAGAGCAAATTGTCTGGAGTCTCTTCTTGTAAGGGCACTAATCCCATCTTGAGGACCCTACTCTAATGACCTTATCTCCTAAATACCCCATCTCCAAATACCATCACATTGGGGGTTGGTTCTTCAACAAACTGATTTGCGGGAACACAATTTGTGTGCCAAGAAGCACATGAGAAAATGCTCAGCATCGTTAATCATTAGAGAAATGCAAATCAAAACCACAAAAAGATACCACCTCACAGCCACTCAGATGGCCAGTAGGTGTCCAAAAGTCAGACAGTCACAAACGTCATCAAGGATGTAGAGGAACTAGAACCTTTATACACTGCTGGTGGGAATGTAAAATGGCGCTGCCACTTTGGAAAACATTTTGACAGTTTCTCAAATTGTTAAACCTAGAGCTACCATGATTCAACAGTTCCACTCCTAGGTATATACCTAAGAGAAATGAAACACATCCACATAAAAACATGTACACAAATGTTCATAGCAGCATTATTTACAGTAACCAAAAAGTAGACACAACCCAAGTGCCTCTCAACCGATGAGTGGATAAACTAAATGTGGTATATCTATACAATGGAATATTATTCAGCAATAAAAAAAGAATGAAGTACTGATACATGCTCTGACATGGATGAACCTTGAACATGTTATGCTAAGTGAAAGAAGCCAGACCTAAAATATTACATATTGTTTGACTTCATTTATGTGAAATGTCCAGAATAGGCAGAGAGACAGGGGATAGGTTCGTGGTTGTCTGGAGGTGTTGTGGTGGAGGGAGGTGGTGGGGATGGGGTATGACTGCTAATACATCCAGGATTTCTTCTGGGGGTGTTGCGACTGTTCTAAAATTAGATGGCAGTGATGGTTGCACAACCCTATATATATATATTTTTTTAAAAACCACCGAACTAGGGGCTTCCCTGGTGGCGCAGTGGTTAAGAATCTGCCTGCCAATGTAGAGGACACGGGCTCAAGCTCTGGTCTGGGAAGATCCCACATGCTGCGGAGCAACTAAGCCCATGCACAACTACTGAGCCTGCGCTCTAGAGCCCACGAGCCACAACTACTGAACCCACTAGCCACAACTACTGAAGCCCGGGAGCCACAACTACTGAAACCCACGTGCCTAGAGCCAGTGCTCCACAACAAGAGAAGCCACTGCAATGAGAAGCCTGCACACCACAACGAAGAGTAGCCCCCGCTCGCCGCAACTAGAGAGAGAAAGCCCGCATGAAGCAACCAAGTCCCAGGGCAGCAAAAAATAAATAAAATAAATTAATTTAAAAAAACCCACTGAACTTAAAATAGGTAAATTTTATGGCATACGAAACATATCTCACTAAAGCTATTTAAAAACAAAGCCTCATAGTTGGGTCCACTGGCTATTTCTTTGTATCTTCCTGATAAACGGGCTCCTCCTCCCCCTGCACTTCTCCTTTACTACTTCCTCACCACCACATTCACAACACTAATGACACCAGATGTGTGGAGGTTTTCCACACCAAGCAATTCTTTGCAACACCAGCTGGGTGTCCTACAATTCAATGCAGTTTGACACTAACCAGAGTTAGTTAGACCCCCACAGGTTAAGGACTTCATCCCACAAGACTGCCCCCGCCTTCACCTCAGACTCCAGTCACAAATCTAGGTTGTCACCTGTGCTTCTGAACAACCAGCTATAAATCAGTTTCCCATAACCCCGTCCTTGGGTTCAATCATTCGCTAGAACAGCTCCCAGAACTCAGGGAAACACTTACTTATGCTTACCAATTTATTATAAATGATATGATAAAGGATGCAGATGAAGAACCAGATGAAGAGATATGTGGGGTGAGGTCCAGAAGAGTCCCAAGCACAGGAGCATCTGTCCCCATGGAGTTGGGATGTGTCACCCTCCCAGTACATGGATGTGTTCACACACCTGGAAGCTCCCTGAAACCCCACACTTTGGGGATCTTTATGGAGGCTTCATCAAGTAGGCATGATCGATCGCTAACAAAATCTGCAGCCCTTTTCTCCTTCCCCTTCATGGAGGATGAGGGTAGGGTTGAAAGTTCCAAGCTTCTAATCATGGCTTGCTCTTTCTGGTGAACAGACCTCACCCAGGAGCCAACCTAGCATTGCCCCATTAGAACAAAAGACACTCCTATCACCCAGGAAATTTGAAGAGTTTTAGGAGCTCTGTGCCAGGAACTGGGGGCAGAGACCAATATATGTTTTGTCTATTGTTTCACACTAGCCTTAAACTTCTGAGTGGGTTTCTGTATCCCGATGCCAAGCATTCCTAAAGACACCACGTCTCTTCTCCCTATTAGACTGTGAATTTCTTAAGGACAGGCTGTGCACATAATTCGTATATCAATATGTTGCTCCAAATGCCTTGCACTCTCTTGCTCTCAATTTCAGAGGAAGAGTTACCTTTTCTCCTGCCCCAAACACACCTATACACCTGTAGTTACCCTCATACCACTCTGTCCTCTTGAGGGCCTCCTTTTCCTGTCTCCTTCAAGACCTTCCATATTTTAAAACACAGAGTCTCTGGTCATTCTTGGACCCAGGTCTCCTCAAGCTATCCTGATACTTTCTCCATCCTTCACAGCCAACCTTCTCTGAAAACCAGACTATTCTCTCTCACCCTGTTTCCTCACCTCTTTTGTCCATTATAGGCTGGTTTCCACACCATCACTCTCCTGGACACAGCTCTCACCAGGATAACCTGTTAATTCCTCATTGCCAAACACAGTAGATTCATTTAATCCTTGTGTTAGTCATGGTCCCAGCTTTTACATAGCTTTCTCTTGGGTCTCCTCCAGCTTCTCTGACTGTTCCTTCTAAGGATGTGTCCTGCCTCTATTTCCCCTGTCATCCCTTAAAGGTTCCCCAGGGATCTACCTTCTGTTATAATGCCTCCTTCATCATCACAGTTCCCTTGGATGATCACATAGATTCCCAAGGTTTAAACCTCCAAAGATTCCCAAGTTGACATCTTCAGACTAGACCTGTTCCCCAAGATTCCAGCTCGTACACTTCCTAGACATCTTGACCTTGATATTCCATAGGAATCTCAAATTTGATATGTCTAAAATGTAATTAATTATCCCCAACCTACCCCCAACTTCACAACCACCACAGACCTACAACTCAGGGGGTCCCTATCATTATGCTTAATGACACCACCATCCTCTCCAGTTCTTAAGCAGAAAGCTAAAAGTATCCTCAGACCCTCCATCTCCCTCACCCCACATAAAATCTGTTAACAGGTTATTTTATTTTACATTTAATAAATCTTTACACACTGGGCTTCAGCCACACTGAATCATTTGTAGTGCCTGAGATACACCGTGACTTTTCCCCACCTCTGGACTTTAATATGCATCCTTAACCTCTCTTTGGAATGCTTCTTCCTATGTCATCCTCCAAAACACAACCCAACTACTGTCCTTCTTGGGAAGCATCTTCCATCATCCCCAGCAGAATCTGCTGCTCCTTTGAAATACTGGACACCAACTGCTGGACTCTCGCCCACATGCTTACTTTATGCAACTTTCCCAGCTCCCTCTGTAGCCTCAGTCCCAGGGCACAGAGGGAGGAAAGAACACAAATCTAAGGGATCTTCTACCCCTCCTTCACTTGTGTTCCTGTCCTCCACCTATTTTTCCTCACCTTTCTCCTGCTCTCCTGGGCTACGGTTCCCAGGTTCACGTGTCATCTGGCTTCTGATGGTGTTTGGCCCTTGGGGAGCACTGGCAGGAAATTGAGTCAGGGTTGGGGAGCCAGGCTATTTCTCTCTCTGCCTCTGCTTTAGTTGCATCTCTGGCAGTTGCTGTGTCTTTTCCATCCCTCCAGTTCCTGGCAGACAAACCCACTTGGTTCAAACGCTTACTGAGCGCCTTCCAGCCTAAGGGTGATAGTTCTTCCTGCTACTGTTAATCTCTGAGTTGTCTCACTGTCTTCTGTTTGACTTCTTGGCCCTTCTGTCACCTGTTGTTTAACAAATTCCTTTCATTAACGTCCCTCATTTTAAATATTCAAGTGGTTTCTATTTCTTGGTTAGATCTTGACTGATCCAACTCTAAATAAGAAAGAGCTTCACTGTGAGGTGAAGACAGGAGTCTGGAGCCTTGGGAGCATAGGGGAGAGGACTGGACTAGAGACCCTTGTGGGAGAGTCATTGACATAGAGGTGGAGGATAAAACCTAGGAGCACTGGAGGATGGAACCATGAGAGCAGCAAGATTGATTACACAGTGGATAGGAAGCTCACTACTCAGGAAGCAACCCATCCCAAATTAGTGAAAAATACTTGTTTAATATTAATTGAAATCTGCCTCACTCTAACATGCACCAATTTTTACCATAGATCAAATCTCATTTTTTCCACATGCTAGTCTTTTAGGTTTTCAGTGAGATATATCTTGCTGCTTCCCTTATCTTCTCTACTGTGACATATCCAAATCTTTCCACTTATTTTTGATGGGGCAAGGTTTCTGAGGCCCTCACTCTCCTGACCTGGTTGCTCTCCTCTGGACATGCTCCCATATAGCAGTGTTCCTTTAAGACAGGCTCCTAGGGTGGAACGCAGGTCTCTAGATATCATCCCACCTCCTTGCTGCAGACATTAAACCTCTGCTGATGCACCCAAGACTGAATTCCCTTTTGGAGCTGTGAGCCCAACTATTGGTTCACTGTGGATTTTCAGACATGTCACAGAATGGGAGAAAGGATGTGTCTTCCATTTGAGCTAAACTTGCCCATTCTTGTCCGTGGTAGTTTGTTGGACAGCTCAAGATGCACTCCAATCCCCTTCTCCTTGCCCACCTCCACTCTAGAGGAGGGAAAAGTGAAATACTTTCTTTCCCAGCTTTCTCTGAACCTAGTTCTGGTCAATTAAATATGAATGCAAATCTGTTGGGGGCTTCTGAGAAAGCTTTCACCTTCCTAATAATAGGAACAGATGTCTCTGGAGCCATCCTTTCCTGGTCTTACCTGCCTTTAACACAGTTATAATGTGACTCTAAGAGAAAAGCCTAGAGAATCTCAGAGAGGCTAGCCTTGACACTGTTGGGTCACTGAGCCAACGCTGACAACCACCTACTTTTGGACTTCTTACTGTGTTAGGAAAAAAGTCTGAACCAACACACTGGGGAAAAACATTGTCAATTTATATTACAAAGAGTGAACATCCCTAACATTTAATAGAGTTTCTACAATAGAGAAATCAACAACTATTTAGAAAAATAAGCAAGAGACATGAACAGACCATTAACAGAAAAGAAATGCAAATGAATGCCTCTTTACTATATGAAAAGATGCTCAACTTTGCTCATAATAAGAGAAATACAAACAGGGGTTTCATCCTCGCCTATTACGAGGGCAAAAATTCAAATTTTAAATTTATTTATTTTTTATATTTTATTTTGGGTCTTTGTTGCTGCGCGTGGGCTTTCTCTACTTGCGGCAAGTGAGGGCTACTCTTCGTTGTGGTGCGCGGGCTTCTCATTGCAGTGGCTTCTCTTGTTGCAGAGCACAGGCTCTAGGCCACGTGGGCTTCAGTAGCACACGGGCTCAGTAGTTGTGGCTCATGGGCTCCAGAACGCAGGCTCAGTAGTTGTGGCGCATGGGCTTAGCTGCTCCGTGGCATGTGGGATCTTCCCGGACCAGGGCTCGAACCCGTGTCCCCTGCAGTGGCAGGCAGATTCTTAACCACTGCGCCACCAGGGAAATCCAAAAATTCAAATTTTGACAACCTACTCTGTCAGTGAAGCTCTGGGAAATAGACACTTTCATAATTTGAGGATGGGAATGCAAAATCGTACAACGCCTATGGAAAGAAATTTAGCAAAATTATCTAGGCATTCAGTCTTTAACCCAGCAATCACACTTCTAGGAGTATATCTCAAAGACAAAATGGTAAAACTGGGCTTCAGAAAAATCAATGAAAAATCTACAGTTAATATCATATAATGGTGATAGACAAAAAGCTTTACCCCTAAGATCAGGAACAAGGCAAGGATGCCTGCTCTTTCTACTTACTTTATTCAACATTATGTTGGAGCATAATTCAACAGTGCAATTGGGCAAGGAAAAGAAATGAAAGACATCTAGTCATTATTTGCAGATGACTATCACCTATGTAGAAAATCTAATGAAATTTACAAAAAAAGCTGCTAGAATAAATAAGTTTGCACTATTGCAGGATATAAGATCAATATACAAAAATCAATTATATTTCTAGATATCAGCAATGAACAATCAGAAGTTGAAATATTTTAAAATACCAATTAAAATAGCATACACAAATATGAAATACTTAGGGACAAATCTAACAAAAGATGTGAAAGATCTAAACACTGAAAACTATAAAACATTGCTGAGAAAAATTAAAGATCTAAATATACTATGTTGGGACTTCCCTGGTGGTGCAGTGGTTAGGAATCTGCCTGCCAATGCAGGGGACACAGGTTCAAGCCCTTGTCCAGGAAGATCCCACATGCCATGGAGCAACTAAGCCCGTGTGCCACAACTGCTGAGCCTGCACACCACAACTACTGAAGCCCACGCACCTAGAGCCTGTGCTCCACAACAAGAAAAGCCACCACAATGAGAAGCCTTGCACTGAAATGAAGAGTAGCCCCTGCTCGCCGCAACTAAAGAAAAGCCCGCGTGCAGTAACAAAGAACCAATGCAGTCAAAAATAAATAAATAAATTGTGTTCATGGGCCAGAAGACTTAATAAGATGTTATTTCTCCCCAAATCGATATACAGATTCAAAGCCATCCTAACCAAAATACCAGCAGGCTTTTTTGTAGAAATTGATAAACTGATTCTAAAGTTCATATTGAAATACAAAAGACCCGGAGGAGCCAAAACAAAGTTGGCAGAGAAGAAAAAAGTGGGAGGACTAACTGCTTAATTTTAAAACTTACTATAAAGCTACAGTTATCAAGATAAATATTGCTGTAAATGCAGACAAATCAATAAAACAGAAAATAGAATCTAGAAATAGATCCACATATGGACAATTGATTTTCAGCAATGGTACAAAGGCAATTTAATGGAGAAAAGATATTTTTTTTCAATGATACAGGGACAATTGGCTCTCCATATGCAGGAAAATGAACTTTGATTCATACCTTGCACTATTTACAAATATTAATTCAAAATGAATCGTGGATCCAAATGTAAACTAAAACTATAAAAATTTTTTAATCTTACTGAAGTGTAGTTGATTTACAATGTTGTGTTTAATTTCTGCTGTACAGCAAAGTGACTCAGTTATATATTTTTTTTCTTTTTTTTTTTTCTTTTTCCTTTTTGCCGTACGCGGGCTTCTCACCGTTGTGGCCTCCCCCGCTGCGGAGCACAGGCTCCGGATGCGCAGGCCCAGCGGCCATGGCCCACAGGCCCAGCCGCTCCGCGGCATGTGGGATCCTCCCGGCCCAGGGCACGAACCTGTGTCCCCTGCATCGGCAGGCGGACTCTCAACCACTGCGCCACCAGGGAAGCCCCATATTTTTTCTTTTTCATGTTCTTTTCCATTATGGTTTATCATAGGATATTGAATATACTTCCCTGTGCCATACAGTAGGACCTTGTTGTTTATCCATCCTATATATAAGAGTTTGCATTTGCTAATCCCAAACTCCCAACCCTTCCCTCCCCCACCTTCACTCTCCCTTGGCAGCCACAACTCTGTTCTCTATGTCTGTAAGTCTGTAAAACTATAAAACTTTTAGAAGAAAGCATAGGACAAAATCTTTGTGACCTTAGGTGAAACAAAGATTTCTTAGATATAACACTGAAAGTACACTCTATAAAAGAAAAACTGGGGCTTCCCTGGTGGCGCAGTGGTTGAGAGTCCACCTGCCGATGCAGGGGACATGTGTTCGTGCCCCGGTTCGAGAGGATTCCATATGCCGCAGAGCAGCTGGGCCCGTGAGCCATGGCCGCTGAGCCTGCTCATCCGGAGCCTGTGCTCCGCAACGGGAGAGGCCACAACAGTGAGAGGCCCGCGTACCGCAAAAAAAAAAAGAAAAAAAAAAGAAAAATTGATAAATTAGTTTAAATTTTTTAAAGATTAAAAATTTCTGCTCTTTTAAAAATACTGTTAAGAGAACAAAGACAAATCACAGACTGGAAAAAAATATCTGTAAATCATTTACCTGTTAAAGGATATGTATACAGAATATACAGAGGACTCACAAAATTAAGTAAGAAAATAAACAACCTAATTAAAAATGGGCAAAAGATTTTAAAGACCAAAGAATACATATGGATAGTAGATAAGCATATGAAGATTTTCAATGTAATTCATCATTAGGGAAATGCAAATTAAAACCACAATAAGATATTACTACACAGTTATTAAAATGACTAAAATAAAAAGAATGACCCCAGCAGGCATTGGCAAGGATGCAGAGAAACTGGAACACTGCCAGTGGGAATATAAAATAGTGCAACTACTTTGGGAAATAGTTTGTCAGTTTTTTTAAAAGACAAATATAGACCTACCACGTGTTTCAGCCTTTCCACTTCTGAATATTTACCCAAGAGAATGAAAGGACATATCCCAACAAAGACTTGTAGATGAATGTTCACAGCAGATTTATTTGTAATAGGCAAAAACTATAAATGATTCAGTTGTCCATCAGCAGATGAATAGATAAACAAATTTCAGTGTAACCATATGAGGGAATACTACTCAGCAAGGAAAAGAATGAACTGTTGATAGATGCAACAACATAAGTGAATCTTAAAATAAATATGCTGAGTGAAAGAATATAGACAAAAAAGGGTCCATACTGAGTAATTCCATTTATATAACATTCTAGAAAATGCAAACTAATCTATATTGACAGAAAGCAGATGAATGATTCTCTGGTGTGATAGGCAATCTCTAAAATGGCTCCTTATACTTGCCACCTCCCTTGTGTAATTCCTTTCCCTTGAGAGTGAGCTGGATGTAGCTACTCTAATGAACAGAATGTGGCAAAAATGATATTTCACTTCCGAGATTAGGTCATAAAGAGATGATGACTTCTCTCTCTTTCTCTCTCTTATGAAAACAGCTGCCATGTTGTAAGCTGCCCTAAGGACAGGCTGATGGAAAATGGAAGTCATGCACTCAACAGCTTGTGAGGAACTGAATCCCTCCAACATCCATATAAGTAAGGTTGGATGCAGCTCTTCCCTTGGTCAAACTGTAAGAGGAGACCACAGCCCTGGCCAACACCTTGGTTACAACTTTGAGAGAGACCTTGAGGCAGAGGCACCCAGGTAAGTTGTGCCCACACCCCTGCCCCACAAAAAATGATAACTGTTTGTTGCTTTAAGCTGATACATTTTGGAGTTATTCCTTACACAGCAATAGCTAACTAATACACCTGTAGATCAAGGGTAGGGGCAGGTGTGACAGGTGGGAGAGGGATTGAAAATGGGCATGAAGAATATTTTGGGAGTGATGGATACATTCATTATCTTAATTGCTGTGGTCCCATGGATATATACATATGTCAAACCTTACTAATTTATACACTTTAAATATGTGTAGTTTACTGCATGTGAGTTATATTTCTATGAAGCTGTTTTTTAAGAAGTTTGCTGAAAAGTCAAGTAAGGAAAGGACTTCATCAATGGATTCAGTAACATGGAGGTTAACAATCTAGAGTGACTTACTGTCTGGATTTGCCAGGGACTGAGGTGAGTGTAAGACATTCCATTTTAAAAATTGAGAAAGTCCCAGGCATATAGGGATGAGCTGGTTACCCTGCTGATGACACTAACAAGAGTAATAGGGGCATCCATTGCGGAAGTCAATGGCAACCTTGTCAAAAGTTGTCTCAGCGGGATGATGGGAAGAAGAATTGGGGATACTGCATATATTATAGTCAACTCTTTTGAGGAGCTTTGTTGCTGTAGTGAGAAAAAAATGGTGGGAAGAGCTGGAGCAGGTGTGAAGTCAAGGAAGTAAGTTTTAAGATGGAAGTCATTACAGCCTGTTTGTGTGCTAAGTGAAGTAATCTAGTAGAGAGCAATTTTTTTATAATACTGAGAAGAGATACTTGCAGGAGAAAAGGCCTCCAGTAGGTGAGAACTACTTGTTAAAGGCAGTTTCCTCAAGTGTCCTAAGGCTCCCTGCCAGGCCACAGGGGCTCCCAAATGGGTCACAGGACCCAAAAGTACAAGTTCTCTCTTCAGTTCTTAGATCCAAATTGACTCTCATATTTTGAGTCAATTCAGGGTTACTTACTAGTCAGGTAATGAACTAGTCATGAAAGGTTACTAAATGTGCTATTCATCAACGAAAATGACCCCCTGCTTTGATTGTGTCCTTTGCTAAGAAATCTGTCTGTGACCCAATCTTTAGCAATGTTGTCAAACTCTTACCCTGCACGCACACTTACTTATGGTTAGAATTTCACAATTTGGGGGAAGGATGCATTGTCAGTATTTCATCAGTGTTACACTGAACTGGCTGTGTTTTTTTTCATTGCTAATTGCCTTGCCATTTTTATTATAGAAGTCTCTTTTCATTTAGCTTTATCAGTATCCATTTAGCTTTTTGTAGGTTGTTAGGTTAATTTCAGAGTCTATAGTGATTCAGATTTGCATCAATAATTTTTAACCTATAATATTCCTATAATAGACTTCAAGACCCTGTGAGTCTGATGTTCAAATGTGAATCATTCACCTCTCTGTTGACTGTAGGGGAAGGTGTCATGTGTGGTGGACCGCTTGTGACTATTGACTACTTTAATAAGTAAAATCAAATTATTGAGTTATTTTTAAGTTTTTAGGAAATTGTTTTATAGCACAAAATTTAGTAGTATGTTCATATTCTTCTAACTAATAAGTGAATCATTTATATTGCTGGCAACATGATATATCCAACTTGTGTTTCTTCTCTTTCTTTGTAATCCTGGAGTTTTTTCCTAGTGGAAACTCAAGGAGATGGGAGAACACAAAGCTTTATATTCTCCCTCTAGGTGCCGCAATCAAAAGATTCAGGAGCCCCTGATTGTAGAGGGCTTTTTAGGGCTTCTCAGGACAAGGATTTGTGCCGGCACAGGTCAAGTTTACATTTCCCAAATCATGTCAGCTGTGGTTTTCCTAATTCCAGGCTAGCTCACAAGTGTCCACAGGCCATTCCCTCTTCCCAATGAGTGCCCAGAGGACACTGTGGCTTTGCTGCACAGGAATAACATCCTATTTTCTGGGCTGTGTCTTTGCTTTTTTCTTTTCTCCTTTGCCCTCTCTCTTTTCCTTGTCCCAAGATTGACTGTTCTAACTATAGTTTCCAACAGGTGTGCAGCCAGGGCAGGGAGGCTGTGGTCCAGCTGTCCCCAGACACATGGATTCTCTCCAACCGTCTTGCTGGAATCATGGAGCCCTGAGCACACTCACTGAGGGAGGATAACCCTCTTGGGGTCATGGCAGGGGGAGGGGCAAAGGCAAGGGAAGCTTCTCATTCCCAGAGCAAAGCAGAGGCCGGGAAAGTGTGGGAGTTATCCCCAGATCTGGGAGCACTGCTCGGGTTCAACAAGGAATCAGGAATTAGGTCCTATTTTCCCATTCGTGGTTGATACTGCCAAATGTCTACTCAATATCCATCCCCTCCTCGTTCTTTCTTATTAATATAACACTCATTTGAGCCTCACCTGCCTCAGAGTAAGCACCTACTATGGGTGAACTACTGCTGTATTATTTAATGCACACATAAACTCACTGTGCAGAAGAGTTTGTGCCTACAGTCAGTGATTTACCTGAGATCTCACAGCCAACAGGTGGCAGAACTGGGTTTCAAACCGAGGTCTGTCTGACTCAGAGATGTATCCTCTTTTCTCTCTACCTCCTGTCTCCCTAAGAAGAGGAAGATCCACATGCAGAGGTGGGAGCCCTAGAAAGCACCTATGATACCCAGGCTTATCTCTGGGGATAAGATCATCCCATAGAAAAGGTGGCAGGCTCTCCCCAGGACCACCCAAAGTTTCACTCCCTTCTCTCAATGCATGGCCCAGAGCTTGGCTCAGAGTACAGACTCAATGGGAAAAGAGGAAATGGAGGAGAGGAGAGACAAAGGGAAAAAAACGAGGGAGGGAGGGAGGAAGATATCAAACAGGCATGTCTTCAGCTACCTGCCCCAGCCCCAGGTCCCAGGTTTAAGGATAGTTTATCAGTTAGGACTTACATTCAGTGAAGGAAAACAGAGATGGAACTTAAAAACATAAGAGTTTATTATGACAGGTAGATAGTGGTGTTGTGTTAGTGGTTCAAAGATGCCAGGTTTGCAGTCTCTGTTTCTCCTCATGGTCACAAAATGGCTGTTGTAGCTCTAATCATCATGATCTAGGCAGGAAGAAAGGAAAGCAAATCTTTCTTGGAAACCTTTAACTTATGTCTTAGTGGCCAGAACCGGGCTGGGAAATGTAAGGTTTTAATTTTGTTTGGTGACTCTGTCACCCCCTTTCCCTGCCTCCTTCTCCACTTCTCATCCCAGGAAATGATCTCTAAAGTTCAAAGGAGGCTCAGCTCACACACGTACCCTCATAAGAAAGGACAAAGCAGGTCCTGCTGAAATTATGAAGATTCTAGAAGATGGATCCAAACCCCAGAAGTTTCAGACTTGACTTTTAGAGCACAAGCTCTGCCCCCATCTGACCCACTGGGCTTTCTGTAGCTTGATGGCTCCTCTGGGAGACCCCCTAGTCCCCAGAACACACAGAGAAGGCAGGAATTGACCACAAATATCAGGGAACAAATTCTGGGTCCGTTATGATGTTTTCAGCTACAGGTAACAGAAAACTTCAACTCAAAGTACAATATCTCTGAGAGAGTTTATCATCTCAAATATCAGGAAACCCAGAGATGAGAGGAAAGGACTCCAGACAGGGTATTTCAGCACTCCAGTTTTTCTCTCTCTGGTTTTCTGAGAGCTGCCCCACTCTATGTGTTGGCTGGTAGCAAGATGGTCACGGAAGTTTCCAGGCATCACAGCTGGATGAAGAAGAGAGACCATCTCTTCCTGGGATATTTATTAGAAGTGAGAAAACCTTTCCCAAAAGCCCCCTGCAGATTTTTCTTCATGTCTCCTGTGGCCTCTCCACATGGCCTGGGCTTCCTCACACTATGGAGGCTGGGTTCCAAGGGCAAAATCAGGATAGAAGCATAACCAGATGGAAGCCGTATCTCTTGTCATGACCCAGCCTCAGAAGTCCTGTAGTGTCACTTCTACCACCTTCTCCTCATGGAGATGGTCACAAAGTCTCACCCAGCTTTAAGAAGAAGGGAAATGGAATCTAACTCTTGATGAAGCAGTAACAAGTTCTGGAAGAGCATATGAGAACTGATACATTATGGCCACTTGGGGAAAATACAATCTGTTGCATCAGAAGATCCTGTCACTCTCTGCATAGCCTCCCCTTTCCCACCACCCCCTCACTGATCACTTCCATATCCAGGTCTTACCTGGCATGATCTAGATCACCTGCAGAACCCTACTGCAAGGGAGTCTGGGAAATGTTGTTTGGAGCTTTCCAGCCTCTACAGGGCAGGAAGGTAAGCTGAAGCCGGTCGGAATAGGTAATGAATGAAACAGCTTACAGTGTCTGCCACAGCTAAGAAAGAAGAAAGGGGGAGTAAATAAATAATTGAGAAGTGGCTCGTGGGGTCTGCTACAGATCCGTACCTTTTCTAATCTCTACTGCTTAACTCTTTCCTGCAACATCCAACAAGTATCTATTGAGCGCCTCCCGTGTTCCAAGCAAGCTAGACTAAACAAAACAGATAAGGATTTTAGAATCTATGAAAGACAGTCTTAGACAGAGAATCATAAATAACTACGTATTTACAATTGCTGTAAGGGCTTTACAAAGAAATAGTGTATTCTGTCCTTCCTATTCCCACATATATATCTTGCCAGCCAGCCTGATAAGAAACTTCAGGCATTAGAGACTGCCCTGAGCCTTCCATAAATCCTCTGTAGTCATTACAGGACAAAGCTCATCTAGGTGCTCAGATATTACTTAGTGTATTAACTACTCAGAGTTAAGCAGTAAAGATTAATAAAGGTAAGCAGGTGTTTAAATAAATGTAAAATTCTGTAACAGGCTAGTATCAACCATATCTGGACAAACTTGGCACTAACCAAAGAAAAATAAAGGCTTTGGCCTCAAAGATGAAAAAAGTTCAATTCCAGGTATAATCCCAATACTGACAAGAGTAGGCAGTGGGGTCTATCTCAAGACAGAAATGTGAAATTCCAGGGCTTCCCTGGTGGTGCAGTGGTTGAGAGTCCGCCTGCCGATGCAGGGGACGTGGGTTCGTGCCCCGGTCTGGGAAGATCCCACATGCCGCGGAGCGGCTGGGCCCGTGAGCCATGGCCGCTGAGCCTGCGCATCCAGAGCCTGTGCTCCGCAACGGGAGAGACCACAACAAGGAGAGGCCCGCGTACCGCAAAAAAAAAAAAAAAAAAAAAAAAAAAAAAAAAAAAAGAAATGTGAAATTCCAGTTCCAAGGCCAACATTAACTACTTGTTTCAGGAGATGTAAACATTAGATTTCCTCAACATCAGCCCTGAGAAATGGAACTTAAGCTCCCAAGGAAAATCTGCCATTTATTCCAGGGAAATGTGGGTGCTGACAATGGGATGAGGTAACCGTGATTGGACTACATGTCTGGAAACAATTACATCCATATTGATCTACACCAAAGGTGTTCTCATGGGGTCACATGTTCAGTGACCCCAGAAGGTCTGTGTTTTAGTCTTGTTAAAATAGATTACTCGTTTGGGCTAACCACACAGGGCTCTTTTAGTAGCTAAACCAAGAGCTGTGTTGATGACATTGTAATATATATTAAATCATATGTTATTTCCTCAATTAACATAACGAAGTCAGGGGAATAAACAGCACATTCTTTTCCTCTCTGATGTTTTCTTCTTAAGAAACAAACACACAGCTTCATTACCAACAAGCTCAGAATAAATTAATTGGAGCTGAAATCTGTGAAATTAGATTCACTTTTCTAATTAGCTGAAGAGTTCACAGATACCAAGGTGGTCTTTATCTCAGGCTCTCTTCTTCTCTGGAAGAGTATGGCCATTTGTGATCTCAGAAAATTAAGCCTTCCCCTCTTACATTCTACAAAGGAAATTCTGTTTGAAGTGTAAATGTGAATTTCCTTTGGCCACCTGGAAGATTATTTTGAAGCTGTGAATCCTGAGCAAATTCCCCATTATTCCACCCCATGGTTGGGAGATTGTGTGATACAGCAATTTCCCTTTCCAAAGGATTTTTCTTTTTACTAATAATGTCCTCAGCTTAGTTGGCATCTTCCTCCATGGAGTTCAAAGTGATTTTGAGACTTTTTGTCTTCAATTCTCATATCCCAGACAGAAGAAGTAGGGGCCAAGAGAGAAAGCAACTGCTTTCCTGACAGTCAAGTAAAGGAAGCTGAGGTCAGGGAGCCAGGTGCACCTGGAACAATGTTCTCAAGATGACCCAGTGGGTCAGTGGCAGCCCTGGAGCATCCCAACTCTATTTTATTCCTTACTCCAAGCTAACCAACAATCCCAATTGTCTCCCCAAAGTCTAATATTGTCAAACAGACCCATGGGGCTCTAAGTGAGAACTCTGGAGGCCTGACACTGCCCCTTCTAATGATTCACTCTCAGTGACTTAAAGTGACACAAAAGGGCAAAATTTGTCCAATGAAGGAATCAGCTCCCTGTCCATAGTAGCTAGATGCTCACTTTCAGGAATTTCCTGAATCATGTGTGCATTCAGTTATTTGACCAAATTTTATTAAGCATCTATTATATGTCAGATACTATTCTGGGCACTGCAGATAGAGAAATAATAAAATGAATGAAAATCTTTGCTTTCACAGAGGTTGTTCTAGCGGGGAAGACAAAGAGTAAACAAGATAAATAAGCAAAATATAAGGTTTATTAAATGGTGATAAATGCTAGGGAGAAAATAAAGTAAGGAGGTGGGATTTAAAATTTTAAGGTGCATGAGGGGGTGTATTTTTAGTTGGAATGACCAGAAAACACTGCGTTGAAAGAACCCGGGAAGAGGTGGGAGACCACAATGAATGCTGTGGAGGGTAACCTACCCTTGTGTGGAACAGAAGACTAGATGTTTTCTATAGTCTCCTTTGAAGTAAATTTATTCCTCCTGCTTATGCATTTGTGAATGTGGCTGATATCTATCCTCTATAGGAGTTAAGAAATTAATTAATATCTGTACTGAGTTGAATAGAGTCCCCCCAAAATTTACATCCACCTATAACCTCAGAATATAACCTTATTGGAAATAGGGTCTTTGTAGATGTAATTAGTTAAAATGAGGTCATACTGGATTATAGTGGGCCCCAAATTCAATGACTGGTGCCCTTATAAGAAGGCCATACAGGGGCTTCCTTGGTGGTGCAATGGTTGAGAGTCCGCCTGCCGATGCAGGGGACATGGGTTCGTGCCCCGGTCCGGGAAGATCCCACATGCCGTGGAGCGGCTGGGCCCGTGAGCCATGGTCGCTGAGCCTGTGCGTCTGGAGCCTGTGCTCTGCAACGGGAGAGGCCACAAAGGTGAGAGTCCTGTGTACCACAAAAAAAAAAAAAAAGAAGAAGGCCATACAGAGACACAGAGAACACACATGGGAAGACAGCCATGTGAAGATGGAAGCAGAAATTGGAGTGATGGGGCTACAAGCCAAGGAATGTTAAGGGTTGCCAGTAACCTCCAGAAGCTAAGAGAAAGGTAAATTCCCCCTGAGAGCCTCTAGAAGGAACCAACCCTGCCAATACCTTGATTTTGGACTTCTGTTCTCCTGAGCTGTGAGAGAATACATTTCTGTTGTTTTAAACCACCCAGTTTGTGGTAATTTGTTACAACAGTCATAGGAAACCAAGACAGATTTTGGTAGCTGGAAGTGGTGCTGCTATAACAAATACCAAAAATGTGGAAGTGCTCTGGAATTGGGTAACAAGTAGAGGCTGGAAGAATTTTGAGGTGAATGATAGAAGAAGCCTAGACTGCCTTGAAGAGAGTGTTAGTAGAAATATGGACATTAAAGGAGATTTTGTTGAGAGCTCAGAAGGAAGTTAAGAGGATAATAGAGAACACTTCTGTTATCTTGGATAAAACATATACTGTCATGTACAGAAAATTGATAGACATACAAACATTAACGATGTCTCTGGTGAGATCTCAGATGAAAATTAGGTCACCTTTCTTCCAGTATTGGAAACTGGAAGAAAGGTGAGCCCTGTTATAAAGTGGCAGTGAACTGGGCTGAATTGTGTTCTAGTGTTGGGTGGAAAGTAGGTCTTCTACTTACTAAGGGTATTAGATAAGGATATCCTTAGTAAGGATAGTTAGCTAAGGATACGTCCAAGCAAAATATGGAAGGTGTAATCTGGTTTCTCCTTGCTGCTTATAGCAAAATGTGAGAGGAAAGAGATAAATTGAGAAGGAACTATTAAGCAAAAAACAACCAGAACTTGATGAATTGGGAAATTCTCAGCTTATCTATAGTATAAAAGATACTAAGGCACACTCTGGAGATAACATCAAGGGTGTGGCCAGACCTTCTACTCAAGAGATTTCATGTGTAATTCGTTGATCCAACTAACCATCTCAGCAGAAGTAAGGAGGAGAGTTGGGGTTATCCAGGAAGGACCTAGAGAGAACTCTCATGTCTCATGACATGGATCCCACAAGGATTTTGAAGATGTTATGCCACCAGAAACACTACCAGCTTGGGCCGAAGAGAGCAGAGATGGAACAAAATGAAGGAACACTACTGACTGCTGGGATTCTACAGGCAGGAAACCAGACAGTAGAGCTACTCAACTGTTATCCTTCAAGAGAAGAGAAGAATGACTTTGAGGGGGCTCGGAGGTCAGCAGGGCTACTTGTTCCCCTAGAGAAAGTGAAACCCAAGACACCAGGGCCCTTGAGCAGCAATTCTTGTTCTCCACACACAGTACAGAAGCAGAGGAACGTCAGGGAACAGCAGAGGCAGAGGCTGAGGTGCTTGGGTATCAGCAGCAATCCTGACAGATTGGCAATTAGACACCCTATCCCTATTTTCCAGGTACCATATCAGCCTCGCTATGCTGGTGAGATCCTGAAGAGGAAAAGGAGGCTCAATAATTAATCTAATGGAATTGTCCATTACCTTTGTGGGATAAAGCTACAACATCATTATTAGGTTACTTTAAAGGAAATGAAGAACGTGTGTATTTCTTATACACATGAGTGAAGAGACTAAAATTTATGTCTACCCGAATGTTTCCAAATTGTCCTTATAAAAAAAGATTAGGGGGCCTCCCTGGTGGCGCAGTGGTTGGGAGTCCGCCTGCCAATGCGGGGGATACGGGTTCGTGCCCCGGTCTGGGAGGATCCCATATGCCGCGGAGCAGCTGGGCCCGTGAGCCATGGCCGCTGGGCCTGCGCGTCCGGAGCCTGTGCTCCGCAACGGGAGAGGCCACAGCAGTGAGAGGCCCGCATACCGCAAAAAAAAAAAAAAAAAAAAAAAGATTAGGGCTTCCCTGGTGGCGCAGTGGTTGAGAGTCCGCCTGCCGATGCAGGGGACACGGGTTCGTGCCCCGGTCCGGGAAGATCCCATATGCTGCGGAGCGGCTGGGCCCGTGAGCCATGGCTGCTGAGCCTGCGCATCCGGAGCCTGTGCTCCACAATCGGAGAGGTCACAACAATGAGAGGCCCGTGTACCGCCAAAAAAAAAAAAAAAAAAAAAAAGATTAAACCAATGAATATTCTTAAAAGCAATTATGAATGGAGCTGTTTCCTTAGTTGCATGAATAGTAGATGTATCTGTTATCTATTACCATGGAAGAAATCTCCCCACAATTTAGTTGCTTAAAACAACAATGATTTATTATTTTTCATGATTATATTGATTGGCTGGGAAATTCTTCTCCTGGTTTCTCCTGGGCTTACTCATTTGGCTGCATTCAGATGGAGGTTTAGCTGGTCTGGAAGGTTCAAGATAGCCTCATTCACATGCCAAGTGCTGTATGTCAACTGGGGCACTTTGGTTCTCCTCCATGTGGACTCTCATCTCCCAGCATTGACTTCCATACATGATGGGCTCAGGGCAGCATTCCAAGAGAGGGAGAGTAGATACCGCAGGGCCTCTGAAAGCCTGGCTCTGGAACTCACACAAGCTCACCTGTGCCACATTCTATTGAGAAAAGCAAGTTATTAAGCCAGCCCAGAGTCAAGGGGGCAGAGAATTGACTCTACCTCATGATGAAAGAAGAGGCAACATCGCTTATAAAGATGTGTGACCATGGGAAGGCAGGATCCATTGGGGTCCATTGTTATAATGATCTACCACAAACCGCCCTCTGGTCCTAATGATTCACATCCCTGCCACATGCAAAATACACTCATCCTCTCATGAGACCCACAAATTTTCAAACAATTACAGCATCAGTTTCCAAGTCCAAGAGCTCATCATCTAAATCAGATTCAACTGTAGATGGGGTTTCTTGGGAACAGCTCCTTGGATAGTGCTCATGTTGATCCAGAGACCCATGAATTAAAAAAACAAGTTATTTGACCTCAACACAATCAACAGAAAGTGGCAAGACAGGAATAGGCTATCCCCCAAGAGACATCTCCATTTAAAAAGAGGGTAAATGGGAGACACATAATAGTAACTGTTTCATAGCATTTTTGAAATCTAGCTGGGCACATGTCAGCAGTTCCCCCAACTCTAGGGTCAAAGAGTGTTCTTTATTAGGGGTCTATTTTCTGCTTCCTGGGAGTAGTTCCCTAGTTATTGTTCTCTTTGTTTCTTTGCTCCACCATCTGAGACTTTTTTCCTTTTCAATAATTAGTGGATCATATTTACAGCTGGGTAGCTCTCTCTACCTGCTTCCTGCCTACAAGAATTTAAAAGCCCAGAGACTTCTTTTCATTTTGCCGTTTCTGTTCCTTTTAATCCAAGCTAGTAATGTTTTTGCTGGTACAATTCTCTTTAAAATTGTGTGGGTTTCCCATGAATCTGATTGAAAATCACTGCATGCTTCAAAAGCCACATTCATACTTTCCAAACTATGTGTCTTTCTACTTTAGGTTGGTGTCAGAGTTGTGTTAGAAGCTCACGTGTCTATCTAAGAGGATCTATTAAACACCACCTTAAATCTTTCTGAGATCTAAACAAAGAGTCTTATAGTCATGATCATGATTCATTCTTTACCTGAGACCATTTCTTACTTTGAGAATCTTTTGCTGGTGAAGAGTGTCCTGGACTCTCCACATTGCCTCTAAATTCTTTCTGCAAACTGAATAGTCTTGAGTTTCTTTTTCTCTTAAATACCTTATCATGTGCTGCTAAAAGAAGCCAATGGGCACTTTCAATATTCTTCCTGGAAATCTCCTTAGCCAGATCCACAGGTTCATTAACTACATTTTTTGTTCTCAAAGGTAACACTAATTGTTCCTCCACAATATAACACAGGTTGCCCTTTCTCCAGATCTAAAGAGCCGTTTTCTCACTGCCTTTCCAGCAACCACATCCTCATCATCCTTCCAGCCTCTAGCTGCCACTCAGCCCCAAAGTCTACCCACGTTTTAAATTTTTGTTAATAGCACCTCTACTAAGTACAAAGTTCTATTTCAATTAGTCTCTGATACATTAAAAAAAAAAACTACCCCAAAACTTAGTGGCCTAAAGTCAGCAATCTGGGCTATAGCTCAGTTGGACAATTTGTCTCTGCAGCAGATGGTTTCGGCTGACTCACTCAAGCATTTGCAGCCAGCTGGTACCTCAGCTGGGGATGGAGGAACAAAGATGGCCTCACTTACATGCCTAGACTCAGCTGAGATGACTGACATGATTGAAGATGGCCTGGGCCTCACTCTCTGCACAAGGATTATTATCTTCAAGGAAGCTATCATGTTCTCCTTTACAGGGAGTCTCAGGAAACAGGAAAGGCTCCTAAGGACCAGGCTCAGAACTTGCACAACATCCCTTTCTCTGCATTCTCTTTGGTCAAGCAAGTCACAAGCCCAGCCCAGATTCATCATGGGAAAGAACTACAGAAAGGCACAAATTCAGCACCTTTGGTTCTCAATACTATATCCGGAGCCTAAAAGATTGGAAGTGGTCTGGGACCCTCTAGGCCAAAGGAGAGGCTCTGATCCAGAGTAAGTACTCAGTCAGTGCTGACAAATGAGCAAATGAACACGTGCAACCTGCTCTCCTCACTGACTGAGAGAGTAACTTGCCCCAGGAGAGAGAAATTCCCCAGTCCTGCCCTTTGCTGCATCGCCATCCCCTCACTGTAAGCTCTGGCTTTGGCCCCCTCCTCTCCACTCTCACCCGCAGATGT
This sequence comes from Mesoplodon densirostris, assembly GCF_025265405.1. Lineage (NCBI taxonomy): Eukaryota > Metazoa > Chordata > Mammalia > Artiodactyla > Ziphiidae > Mesoplodon > Mesoplodon densirostris. The sequence goes on from NC_082664.1 coordinate 121,388,015, forward strand.
GGAGCCAAGACCGGAAGGATAACCCTCATAGCCACAGGTTCCCGCCCGCTCCCCACTTGGAGTCATCATGCCTGGGTTACCATGATGGCAATGGGCTCTCTCCTGAAGTCCAGCAGCACAGCAGCTTGGGACCAGAGACCCAGAATGATACAGAGAACAGAAAGGAGGGGGTGGACAAGAAGATGCACGAGAATGTCCCCACCACAGCATGACCTCACCAGCCACAGAACCATAGACCATGGAGGACCTGAGCCACTGCACAGGTAGAAATGGAGACCCGGAGAGGAGCCTCTGGTCAGTGGTCAGTGGCAGAGCCATGCCTCAGGCCTGGGGGTCTGACCTTTAGTAGTCCATTTATTCTCTTAGAAGGTCACTCAGCAGACACTGACCTGGATCTGAAGGCTTGCCAGGACTTGCCTCTGGCACTCAGGAGAGGGTGCAGGGGAAATAGAGTGAGCAAAGAGAGAGGAGGCTGTCCCTTCCCCAGGGATCCCCCCCAAAAGAACCCTCTCTCCACCTGAGGCCTCCCGTCAGCAGGAAGCCCACGAAGCAGGGCCAGGTCTTGGGCGTATCTCTTGGTCCGGAACTTGCTGTGTTCTTCCTGATCCATCAGAGGGGAATGTTGCCTCCCCTCCACTAACCCTCAGTGCTCACCCAGTATCCCCAGCCTCTTGCCCCAGCTGCCAACTGGGACAGCCCCGACACAGCCTTCACCAGCCCCATTCCCTCAGCCCCCACCTCCCCTGACCCTCCCACCCGCTCCAGGACACCCACCTGTGTCAGCCCCCAGAGTGCACAGCCCTGAGCTCATCAGTCAGTCACCTTCCCTGCCCCTGCTCTGCGCTGGGCCCGGGAGACAGCAATGATGCAGAGCCAGCCCTGCCCTCAGGTCCTTCCAGACGTAGACAAATAGCCATTTCCCTCTGACAAGTAGATGGATGCTTTCCTCTCAGGAGAGGCTCTTAGAGCCTGGGAAATGTTGCCCCCTCTGCGTCCAGAGCAGCTCTGAGGGCAAAGAGACCCGGAGCTGAGGTCCCTCTCCCCAACCACCACCTCCTCCCTGGGATTTTCCATAAATCCTTGGGTGACAGGGAGAAAAGGACTAAGAAGAGTGAGGGAGGACTGGAGAGAGGTGCACACTCACAGCCATCCTCGTGCACACACAGACTCAGGCCTGCACATCCCGCTCAGAGAGGGGCACACACATGCCACAAGGTACATGCACACAGAGACACAAATACCAGGCGCACGCTCGCACATGCATGCACACACACACACAAGCATACCTACACACACACACACTTAGACACACAAATGCCTGCACACAGTCACACCCAGGTAAATGCACACATAAATGTACCTACTGACATAGGGCACTCACATCATCACACAGGGTCACGGGCAAACACATAAATAATACGGAGATACACACATGCCGCAGCCATGGCACACAGACACTTGCACATAGACTAGTTCGCATGAGGTTGCCCGAACCTCATAATCACAGTGGGCACGTGCATCACAGTGGCTCCACCTGGGGCTGGGCGGTGTTCTCTACAGCCTGGGGTATAGCACAGCCCCTACCCGGGTGGTCTGAAGACTCTGACGGGAAGAGGGGAAACGGAGAAGGGAGGAAGATGCATTCTGAGGAAGTCCTTAGCCAGGCTGAGGGACGCATCCAGTGGCCCTGGGACAGGGGAGGCTCCAAAAGAAGTGTCAGGCAATTACAAGTCTGGGGGTGTACAGCTAGCCACGCTCCCCACGCTGCAGGCCAGGAAATGCCAACCCAGTGTCCAAAATGAGGGGCTGCTCTCCGGGCCTGAGGAGGCTTCTGCTGAGAGGGAGGGAAGCAAAACCTCCCAGCCCTTGCCCTTCCCCCACCCTCACTAGGAATCCCGACACAGACCTGCTGCTGCAGCAGATTTGCAGGGGCGGGAGCAAAGGAATCGATGAGGCTCAGAGCATTTACAGCCAGTGGGAAAAGCTGCCCTGGGCCTCTCTGACATCAGAAATAAATGGTTCCGCGAACAGAAAACCACTCAGACGCGGCCAGAATGACCAAACTAGTGAGTGCTTCCACCCTGAGGGACTGCTGGCAGCTTCTGGCTGCAGGGAGCCCTGGCAGGGCTGTCTGTGCAGCCCAGGGTCAGATCACACAGCATCCAGGCCCCAAGACCCCAACAGCCCAAGCCACAGCCACCGACATTTCTGCCAGGCAGCCTCTCAGCCCTGGGCACACGTGAAACCAGAACCTGGGGGCCCATCCTCTTAAGAAAGCAGCTGCTTGGAAGGATCTGTCTGTGGACAAAAAAATGGGGTTTTGTTTTCTTAAACAGAAAATCTGGTTTCTTTCTCATCTCATATAACTCCAAGTCTGCTGACAAACTCTAGAAAGGAAGAAACTAGTAGGCACACGAGATCCCTGGCTCATGCAGGACCCCAACCACCTGCTAAATCCCCCCAAGTGTTTCTAGGGGTCCCAGAAGGTGACCCACATGTGCTCATGGATGAAGCTGGTCAGTTGCTATACAACAACTGCAGATTTATTCCTCTTCTGCTAGGGACTGTGTCTGCCTGACACTGCCACTTCTGCTGGGTAGTTCTGGGTCCCTCTGACACCTCTGTGGGGCCAGAGCCTGTTCCCCAGCCAGGCAAAGTGGGGCAAAACCTCTCTCCTCCCTTGCCATGCTCAGTCAGAGGCATCCAGAGCAGGGCTGCTTGGGCCCCACTGCCTTACAGAATTTTAGGGAAATGAGTTTTGCCATTCTGACCATCCCAGCCATTCTCCCCTCCTGTGCCTTAGCATCCAGACATGAGCCCGTCGGCGCTGGTAATGGAGACAGAGGCAAGGCTGGACCCAGAACTACTTCGCCCCTAATGCCTCCATTGGAAAAACTCAGTGGCCTGGTCACCTCTTCCCAAAGGACTGATGGTCTATACGAAAGAGGATCCTGTCTCACCGGTTGCCAGAAATATCTAGCCTCATCTGAATTCTGGAGATGGACGTTGGTTTGGCTCAAGCAAGGAGTCCCATTACATGCAGACACCTTTTGAGCCTACAGAAGTAATGACAGCACCCTAGTAATGTCAGAAGCAAGGCCCCGGCTTGGAGCCACCCACCAGTAACTCCACCTGAATCTGCCCAACAGACAAGAACATTGTCTCCCAGGGGTGGATCCTTGTGTCCTGCTCTGAGACCTGACCACCACCTGCCCCCTAGTATAGTGGGCAAAGGCAGAGGATCTAGACTCCCACACTCCTCGCTCTACTTGCTTCTGTTCCATATAAAATAAAGACTGCTGGTGTTGAAGAAAGGAGGGATTACTGACCCGAGCTAAAACCCGATGTTCTTCCAAGAGCTCACCCCACCTCACTCCTCCAGTTCTGGCCTTAGTACCCTTGCTCAGTTTTGCAGCCTCTACCCTGCTGCTCTGAGACAGGCCCTGAGCACCCATGACACTGCAGTCTTGATAACCAGCCTCACCAGAGACGCTGCTCACATCCCAACTTCATTTCACCTTCAGTCTGACCCTGAGTGACTCTATCCTGCAAAGCTGTAGCCTGTTACCTTTGGCTTCTGTATTTACAGGGAAGTCTGAGTGTAGTAACACTCTCTGGCTGGACATCACCCAAATATCCACAATCTTCTCAAAGACGATGCTAACAACATCCCCAAGTGTGTTCTTCTTGGATTCAAGCAGCCTGAAGAAGATTCTTGGGAGAGAAGAGACCTCTAGAAGAGCAGATCTGTGTATCAGCTGGCACAAAGTGAGAGGAAAGTCTCACAGTTGGCTCTGAGGACTAGGGGAACTGTTTGGGGCTGTGATCCCCCTTGGGGGGCAGCAAAGGATGTGAAGTGGTTCAGAACATGCCACCCCCAAATATACTGCTTTGGCATGTTGGTTATCTTGAGCTGAAGGCACTTGAGAAACAACAGGTGCGGGAAGGGCTCTCTGCCCTCCCCCTTTCTACTTAAAAGCAGGTCATAAAATCTCCCCTGAGAAAGGTGCTCTCCCTGCACCAGGAAGAGAACATTCTCTTCAGCAGAGGCTGGGAGCCGATGCCTAAATGAGCCTGTACAAGCAAACCTACTAAAATAACCCTTATCTTCCATTCGTTTCCCCCATATACTCTAGGCGCTGTCCCACAGTGTACTGCCCGGTCCCCTTTGTCTTGACACATCCCCACAGTTTATCGTTCTTTGTACAAAAGGGGATAAAAGCTTCTGGGCCAAACAGCTTCTTCAGGTCTTCATTTTCCTTCTGAAGACTCCCATGTGCACATAAAAATATTAACTACATTTGTATACTTTTCAGTATACAAATCTAACAGATAGATTATACTGTTAACCGGCTCTTGTGTCTGCTTAATTCTTAGGACAGCCACAGAACCTAAGAGGGCAGAAGGAAGCTTTTCCTCCTCTACAGGAACATCTTAGAACCTAGCAGTCTGAGGAGATGTGCAAGGTGTGCTGATCATTTAGTTGCCCCCAAACTTTAATAAATGCTTCAGAGTTCAAAAACTCCAACATTTCTGTCATTCCTTAAGCCAATTCTGATGCCTCTTGCTGTAACACGGGGTATCAGGTTGTTGGCACTTGGGTGCTATGGTGAGACACCAACAACGACTTGGTTCATCTCTTGACACCAGCTGCACGAGGCATGTGGAGAGTCCCCTAGATGTGAGAGATCACACCCAGGGCAGGGCCCTGCACTGTAACCCACTATAACCAGTGCCCAGGCACCAGCCTGCCTTTGGGTTAGTCCCACAAGGGAACTAGGAAAGGGTTCCAAAAGAGAATATAGGAACCAAGAAGGACGGTGTAGAGGGAGGTGATGCAGACTGTGCTAGGAGAAAGGCGTACCGCCCACGGCCTTGGAGATATCTGTGAAGATGAACACAGGGGTTGGGAGAAGCAGATAAGGAGCCCTTCCCGTCCTGGAGGTGAGACATCTCTAATCCTGAAGTGCACGCACCCAGCCTTCCGCTCCCCTGACTCCACGTGCCCTCTCTGTCTGGGACACGGAGACATGGTGCTGGCCACAGGTGCCTTCCTGGTCAGTTCTGGGAAATTCACTCCAGGCTTCTGGTATGATCTGTTTTATGTGTACATTGACCATAGGGAAAAGAAGCCCTAATATCTCTCTCTACATACATTGTGTGTGTGTGTGTGTGTGTGTGTGAATACTATTATTATTATTTTTAAATCTGACTGCAGTCGGAGACGTGGTCCTAAGAGGACGATAGAATTCCTCAGAGGGAGAGAGTTGCTCTTTTTCTTGGGAAAACACATTAATGGATCTCTTAATTATGCAAAGAGAGGCTCCAGAGCCGCTCTGGACGTGAGGATGAGACAAAGAGGAAGCTAAATTGCACTACGTAAAAACTCACAGGAATTTTGGAACCATTCCAGGAGGTCGTCTTAGAAAAGGTGTCCCCGGCAAGAAGGGAAAAGTCAGGGGCCTAAGGAAAAAGGCAGCTGCCACAAGGAGCTGCCTGTGCCGACAGCCCTTCCAGCACTGACACCCTAGGGGACAGCACTGGTTTCCTCCCCACCACACTGGAGTCACTTTACCTAGATGTTAATGAAAAGGGTGGCCTAGAACGCTGGAATGCTGAGGTGTCTGGATTACAGATTTCAACTATTTCGCTCCCTGGGTTGCAGATTTTCATTATAAAGCAATAAATTGGCTTTTTGGTGTCTACATCTGCTTTTCTGGGAGCCGGGGGAGGGTGGAAGCAGCATGGGGAACAGTGAGTTGGAGATGAGGCAACTGGCCACCAAAGAGAGATTCAGGGATTGAACAGAGATCACCCAGGGGTATCTGACTTTAGTTCTGTTTTGTGCTTTGCGAGGTCACCCTCTGTCCCATTGCTTCATCAAATCATCACTAAAATCTGCATCACTTGCTAGTGATTTGTGGAGTCCTATCTGACCTTGGAAGGATGTGATCATGCTAAGTCCTGCCCCAGCATGGGCACGGGTGATAGCAGACACTTGGTCACACCTGGGCTCCACCTGAACTGATGAACTGAACATGTTCCATTCAAAGTGCTGTCCTTAATTCTCAGGTTCTGTCCTTCCTATTTTTTATGACATGATATTTTTTTCACATACTTACTTGACAAAATAAAAATTTCAACTTAGTATTGCCTCCCTTTTTATTTTTATTTTTATTTTTTTAAGTGTATTTTATTTTATTTTGCTTTATAACAAATTTAATCAGTTATACATATACATATGTTCCCATATCCCCTCCCTTTTGCGTCTCCCTCCCACCCTCCCTATCCCACCCCTCCAGGCGGTCACAAAGCACCAAGCTGATCTCCCTGTGCTATGCGGCTGCTTCCCACTAGCTATCTACCTTACGTTTGGTAGTGTATATATGTCCATGCCGCTCTTTCACTTTGTCACAGCTTACCCTTCCCCCTCCCCCATCCTCAAGTCCATTCTCTAGTAGGTCTGTGTCTTTATTCCTGTCTTACCCCTATGTTCTTCATGACATTTTTTCCCCTTAAATTCCATATATATGTGTCAGCATACAGTATTTGTCTTTCTCTTTCTGACTTACTTCACTCTGTATGACAGACTCTAGGTCCATCCACCTCATTACAAATAGCTCAATTTCATTTCCTTTTATGGCTGAGTAATATTCCATTGTATATATGTGCCACATCTTCTTTACCCATTCATCCGATGATGGACACTTAGGTTGTTTCCATCTCCGGGCTATTGTAAATAGGGCTGCTATGAACATTTTGGTACATGTCTCTTTTTGAATTATGGTTTTCTCAGGGTATATGCCCAGTAGTGGGATTGCTGGGTCATATGGTAGTTCTATTTGTAGTTTTTTAAGGAACCTCCATACCGTTCTCCATAGTGGCTGTACCAATTCACATTCCCACCAGCAGTGCAAGAGTGTTCCCTTTTTTCCACACCCTCTCCAGCATTTATTGTTTGTAGATTTTTTGATGATGGCCATTCTGCCTGGTGTGAGATGATATCTCATTGTAGTTTTGATTTGCATTTCTCTAATGAGTAAAGATGTTGAGCATCCTTTCATGTGTTTGTTGGCAGTCTGTATATCTTCTGTGGAGAAATGTCTATTTAGGTCTTCTGCCCATTTTTGGATTGGGTTGTTTGTTTTTTTGTTATTGAGCTGCATTAGCTGCTTATAAATTTTGGAGATTAATCCTTTGTCAGTTGCTTCATTTGCAAATATTTTCTCCCATTCTGAGGGTTGTCTTTTGGTCTTGTTTATGGTTTACTTTGCTGTGCAAAAGCTTTTAAGTTTCATTAGGTCCCATGTGTTTACTTTTGTCTTTATTTCCATTTCTCTAGGAGGTGGGTCAAAAAGGATCTTGCTGTGATTTATGTCATAGAGTGTTCTGCCTATGTTTTCCTCTAAGAGTTTGATAGTGTCTGGCCTTACATTTAGGTCTTTAATCCATTTTGAGCTTATTTTTGTGTATGGTGTTAGAGAGTGATCTAATCTCATACTTTTACATGTCCCTATCCAGTTTTCCCAGCACCACTTATTGAAGAGACTGTCCTTTCTCCACTGTACATTCCTGCCTCCTTTATCAAAGATAAGTTGACCATATGTCCGTGGGTTTAACTCTGGGCTTTCTATCCTGTTCCATTGATCTATCTTTCTGTTTTTGTGCCAGTACCATACTGTCTTGATTACTGTAGCTTTGTAGTATAGTCTGAAGTCAGGGAGCCTGATTCCTCCAGCTCCATTTTTCGTTCTCAAGATTGCTTTGGCTATTCGGGGTCTTTTGTGTTTCCATACAAATTGTGAAATTTTTTGCTCTAGTTCTGTGAAAAATGCCAGTGGTAGTTTGATAGGGATTGCATTGAATCTGTAGATTGCTTTGGGTAGTAGAGTCATTTTCACAATATTGATTCTTCCAATCCAAGAACATGGTACATCTCTCCATCTATTTGTATCATCTTTAATTTCTTTCATCAGTGTCTTATAATTTTCTGCATACAGGTCTTTTGTCTCCTTAGGTAGGTTTATTCCTAGATATTTTATTCTTTTTGTTGCAATGGTAAATGGGAGTGTTTCCTTGATTTCACTTTCAGATTTTTCATCATTACTATATAGGAATGCCAGAGATTTCTGTGCATTAATTTTGTATCCTGCAACTTTACCAAATTCATTGATTAACTCTAGTAGTTTTCTGGTAGCATCTTTAGGATTCTCTATGTATAGTATCATGTCATCTGCAAACAGTGACAGCTTTACTTCTTCTTTTCCAATTTGGATTCCTTTTATTTCCTTTTCTTCTCTGATTGCTGTGGCTAAAACTTCCAAAACTAGGTTGAATAAGAGTGGTGAGAGTGGGCAACCTTGTCTTGTTCCTGATCTTAGTGGAAATGGTTTCAGTTTTTCACCATTGAGGACGATGCTGGCTGTGGGTTTGTCATATATGGCCTTTATTATGTTGGGGAAAGTTCCCTCTATGCCTACTTTCTGCAGGGTTTTTATCATAAATGGGTGTTGAATTTTGTTGAAAGCTTTCTCTGCATCTATTGAGATGATCATATGGTTTTTCTCCTTCAGTTTGTTGCTATGGTTTATCGCGTTGACTGATATGCGTATACTGAAGAATCCTTGCATTCCTGAGATAAACCCCACTTGGTCATGGTGTATGATCCTTTTAATGTGCTGTTGGATTCTGTTTGCTAGTATTTTGTTGAGGATTTTTGCATCTATGTTCATCAGTGATATTGGCCTGTAGTTTTCTTTCTTTGTGACATCCTTGTCTGGTTTTGGTATCAAGGTGATGGTGGCCTTGTAGAATGAGTTTGGGAGTGTTCCTCCCTCTGCTATATTTTGGAAGAGTTTCAGAAGGATAGGTGTTAGCTCTTCTCTAAATGCTTGATAGAATTCGCCTGTGAAGCCATCTGGTCCTGGGCTTTTGTTTGTTGGAAGATTTTTTATCACAGTTTCAATTTCAGTGCTTGTGATTGGTCTGTTCATATTTTCTATTTCTTCCTGATTCAGTCTTGGCAGGTTGTGCATTTCTAAGAATTTGTCCATTTCTTCCAGGTTGTCCATTTTATTGGCATAGAGTTCCTTGTAGTAATCTCTCATGATCTTTTGTATTTCTGCAGTGTCAGTTGTTACTTCTCCTTTTTCATTTCTAATTCTATTGATTTGAGTCTTCTCCCTTTTTTTCTTGATGAGTCTGGCTAATGGTTTATCAATTTTGTTTATCTTCTCAAAGAACCAGCTTTTAGTTTTATTGATCTTTGCTATCATTTCCTTCATTTCTTTTTCATTTATTTCTGATCTGATTTTTATGATTTCTTTCCTTCTGCTAACTTTGGGATGTTTTTGTTCTTCTTTCTCTAATTGCTTTAGGTGCAAGGTTAGGTTGTTTGTTCGAGATGTTTCCTGTTTCTTTTTTTTTTTTTTTTTTTGCGGTATGCGGGCCTCTCACTGTTGTGGCCTCCCCCGTTGCGGAGCACAGGCTCCGGACGCGCAGGCTCCGGACGCGCAGGCTCAGCGGCCATGGCTCACGGGCCCAGCCGCTCCGCGGCATATGGGATCCTCCCAGACCGGGGCACGAACCCGTATCCCCTGCATCGGCAGGCGGACTCTTAACCACTTGCGCCACCAGGGAGGCCCTCCTGTTTCTTAATGTGGGATTGTATTGCTATAAACTTCCCTCTTAGAACTGCTTTTGCTGCATCCCATAGGTTTTGGGTTGTCGTGTCTCCATTGTCATTTGTTTCTAGGTATTTTTTAATTTCCTCTTTGATTTCTTCACTGATCACTTCGTTATTGAGTAGTGTATTGTTTAGCCTCCATGTGTTTGTATTTTTTACAGCTCTTTTCCTGTAATTGATATCTAGTCTCATAGCATTGTGGTCAGAAAAGATACTTGATACAATTTCAATTTTCTTAAATTTACCAAGGCTTGATTTGTGACCCAAGATATGATCTATCCTGGAGAATGTTCCATGAGCACTTGAGAAAAATGTGTATTCTGTTGTTTTTGGATGGAATGTCCTATAAATATCAATTAAGTCCATCTTGTTTAATGTATCATTTAAAGCTTGTGTTTCCTTATTTATTTTCATTTTGGATGATCTGTCCATTGGTGAAAGTGGGGTGTTAAAGTCCCCTACTATGATTGTGTTACTGTCGATTTCTCCTTTTATGGCTGTTAGTATTTGCCTTATGTATTGAGGTGCTCCTATGTTTGGTGCATAAATATTTACAATTGTTATATCTTCTTCTTGGATCGATCCCTTTATCATTATGTAGTGTCCTTCTTTGTCTCTTCTAGTAGTCTTTATTTTAAAGTCTATTTTGTCTGATATGAGAATTGCTACTCCAGCTTTCTTTTGGTTTCCATTTGCATGGAATATCTTTTTCCATCCCCTTACTTTCAGTCTGTATGTGTCTCTAGGTCTGAAGTGGGTCTCTTGTAGACAGCATATATATGGGTCTTGTTTTTGTATCCATTCAGCCAATCTGTATCTTTTGGTGGGAGCATTTAGTCCATTTACATTTAAGGTAATTATCGATATGTATGTTCCTGTTCCCATTTTCTTAATTGTTTTGGGTTTGTTATTGTAGGTCTTTTACTTCTGTTGTGTTTCTTGCCTAGAGAAGTTCCTTTAGCATTTGTTGTAAAGCTGGTTTGGTGGTGCTGAACTCTCTCAGCTTTTGCTTGTCTGTAAACGTTTTAATTTCTCCATCAAATCTGAATGAGATCCTTGCTGGGTAGAGTAATCTTGGTTGCAGGTTTTTCTCCTTCATCACTTTAATTATGTCCTGCCACTCCCTTCTGGCTTGTAGAGTTTCTGCTGAGAGATCAGCTGTTATCCTGATGGGGATTCCCTTGTGTGTTATTTGTTGTTTTTGCCTTGCTGCTTTTAATATGATTTCTTTGTGTTTAATTTTTGACAGTTTGATTAATATGTGTCTTGGCGTATTTCTCCTTGGATTTATTCTGTATGGGACTCTCTGTGCCTCCTGGACTTGATTAACTATTTCCTTTCCCATATTAGGGAAGTTTTCAACTATAATCTCTTCAAATATTTTCTCAGTCCCTTTCTTTTTCTCTTCTTCTTCTGGAACCCCTATAATTCGAATGTTGGTGCGTTTAATGTTGTCCCAGAGGTCTCTGAGACTGTTCTCTGTTCTTTTCATTCTTTTTTCTTTATTTTGCTGTGCAGCAGTTATTTCCACTATTTTATCTTCCACCTCACTTATCCGTTCTTCTGCCTCAGTTATTCTGCTATTGATCCCATCTAGAGTATTTTTTATTTCATGTATTGTGTTTTTAATCGATGCTTGATTCATCTTTAGTTCTTCTAGGTCCTTGTTAACTGTTTCTTGCATTCTGTCTATTCTATTTCCAAGATTTTGGATCTTGGAAATAGAATCTTGGATCAGCTTTACTATCATTATTCTGAATTCTTTTTCAGGTAGACTGCCTATTACCTCTTCATTTGTTAGATCTGGTGGGTTTTTATCTTGCTCCTTCTCCTGCTGTGTGTTTTTCTGTCTTCTCATTTTGCTTATGTTACTGTGTTTGGGGTCTCCTTTTTGCAGGCTGCAGGTTCGTAGTTCCCGTTGTTTTTGGTGTCTGTCCCCAGTGGCTAAGGTTGGTTTAGTGGGTTGTGTAGGCTTCCTGCTGGAGGGGACTAGTGCCTGTGTTCTGGTGGATGAGGCTGGATCTTGTCTTTCTGGTGGGCAGGTCCACGTCTGGTGGTGTGTTTTGGGGTGTCTGCGGACTTTTTATGATTTTAGGCCACCTCTCTGCTAATGGGTGGCGTTGTGTTCCTGTCTTGCTAGTTGTTTGGCATAGGGTGTCCAGCACTGTAGCTTGCTGGTCGTTGAGTGAAGCTGGGTGCTGGTGTTGAGATGGAGATCTCTGGAAGATTTTCGCCGTTTGATATTATGTGGAGCTGGGAGGTCTCTTGTGGACCAGTGTCCTGAAGTTGGCTCTCCCACCTCAGAGGCACAGCACTGACTCCTGGCTCCTCAATTTGGGATGATGTGTTGTCTATTCATGTATTCCACAGATGCAGGGTACATCAAGTTGATTGTGGAGCTTTAATCCGCTGCTTCTGAGGCTGCTGGGAGAGGTTTCCCTTTCTCTTCTTTGTTCTCACAGCTCCTGGGTCTCAGCTTTGGATTTGGCCCCGCCTCTGCGTGTAGGTCGCCGGAGGGCGTCTGTTCTTCGCTCAGACAGGACAGGGTTAAAGGAGCAGCCTCTTCGGGGACTCTGGCTCACTCAGGCCGGGCGGGAGGGAGGGGCACGGAGTGCGGGGCGAGCCTGCAGCGGCAGAGGTCGGCGTGACGTTGCACCAGCCCGAGGCGCGCTGTGCGTTCTCCCAGGGAAGCCGCCCCTGGATCCCGGGACCCCGGCAGTGGCGGGCTGCACAGGCTCCCGGAAGGGCGGTGTGGGCAGTGACCTGCGCTCGCACACAGGCTTCTTGGCGGCGGCAGCAGCAGCCCCAGCGTCCCACGCCCGTCACTGGGCTCCGCGCTTTCAGTCGCGACTCGCGCCCGTCTGTGGAGCCCCTTTAAGCAGCGCTCTTAATCCCCTCTCCTCGCGCACCAGGAAACCAAGAGGGAAGAAAAAGTCTCTTGCCTCTTCGGCAGCTCCAGAGTTTTCCCGGACTCCCTCCCGGCTAGCTGTGGCACATTAGCCCCCTTCAGGCTGAGTTCTCGCCGCCAGCCCCAGTCCTCTCCCTGCGCTCTGACCGAAGCCCGAGCCTCAGCTTCCAGCGCTGCGCGCCCCGGCGGGCGAGCAGACAAGCCTCTCGGGCTGGTGAGTGCCGCTCGGCACCGATCCTCTGTGTGAGGATCTCTCCGCTTTGCCCTACCCAGGTATGTGGGGGGTTTCTTGCCTTTTGGGAGGTCTGGGGTCTTCTGCCAGCGTTCAGTAGGTGTTCTGTAGGAGTTGTTCCACGTGTAGCTGTATTTCTGGTGTATCCATGGGGAGGAAGGTGATCTCCGCGTCTTACTCTTCCGCCATCTTACCCGGAAGTTATTTTTATTTTTTAAGTATAGTCGATTGACTACCTTATTTTTAGGTGTACACATAGTGATTCAATATTTTTATAGGTTATACTCCATTTAAAGTTTACCTCCCTTTAAAAAACAAAACAACAAAAAAAAACCTTTCTTACTGGTTCTTGAAATCCCAGAGTCAGACATAAAGCCACACTGACGGTCCTGCACCTCACATGAATCTTACTGAGGTCAGAAATGCAGGGACCCTTGTGAGGAGAGTGGCTCTCCCTTTCATAAAGCTTTTTGCTGCTTCTGCATTACCGTGTGCAGCGTTACTATTCTCTGTAGCATCAGGAAGGCCAGCACAATCTTTGAATCAATGAAACCAGCCTGTACAGGCAACAAATGAAAGTTTTATGGACACTTCATGTCCTTGGGCAAACTTCTTGGGTTTTTTCTGAATAAGCATCAGACTTAGAGGCACATGTATTTTCATCTAATGTTCAGTTCCCAACATCAGAATTTTTCATCTCCTCAATCATGCTTAAATACCGTTTAGTCTTGATTATACATCATGAGGGAAAAAGCTTTTTCATGGTATCTTGTAGCCTTTTACCTTGTCCTGAAGTGCCATGGCCCTTTCTCACCCCTTATCCTACATAAGATCTCCACCTCCCCAGGCTCCTGCACCCACGCCTCCTCCCAGGATCTCCTTCCTCTCTGACCACGCCCAGATGAAGCTCTTCCTCCATGCTCTGCCCTTGGTCCTCTTCCCTCTCCACACCAGTGTTTCTCAAAGTGTCATCTGGACCTGCATGCAATCTGTCCAGGTAGCCTGTTAAGCACGTGACTTCCTCCTGCGGGCCTTGGAGAGGCTGTGAATCAGCCAGAGCTGGAGCTCAAGGGGACCTGAAATTACACAGAGCCACCTACGAACCTCTCTCCCTTCCCCAGGTCAGATGGAGGCTCAGTGGGCGACCACTTAGGGCAGGGCTCCCGGTGGCACATCTATCCTAGGTTTCCCATCATGTCTTTTAAGAAGGCTTCTCCCAGTCAAGATGTGCAGCCACATCTGTTCCCTTTTCTCTCCCCCACAATCAGCAAGGACATTTCTGCAGCACTGCACTGGGCCTTCACAGCTCTCAGGTGTTCAGGCCCCTGTGCCCCAAGGTCACTGGGAAGGAACTCGTGGCCAGCGCCTCTGTGTGTGTGCAGGCAGAGAGTGAGCACGGAGCCAGGTGTTTGCACCATGCGACACTCCACCATCTGCACATCCCTGCCAGCACTTGGTAGTACTCAACTTCTCTTTTTGCCAGTCTATCACATAACAGTCTTTCTTTGTTGTTGTAATTGGCATTTCTTTGATTACTAATGTGGTTTGAGCATCTTCTTAAATACTCCTTAGCATTTTGAGCTCCCTCCTCCAAAAATTGGTCGTTACCCTTTGCCCATGGTTCTGTGCGTGCTTCTCAGCTGCTTGGCTCTACCCAGAGGCTCTTGGGAGGGAAAGAATCAGTCTGGACTCAGAGTTATCTCCACCCACAGAAACAGCTTCCATGGTTTGGAGCTGCAGCCCTCCCTGGACACGCTGTCTCCTGAACTCCCTCACCCACATGTGCTTAAATAAATGAGCAGTCCTAAACCAGGGTGAAGAATGTGCAAGACCCAGAAGCTCAGTGACCAAGATGCTACACTGGGGAGCAGTTTATCTGGTGGGCGGACTTCCTGGGAGGAAAAAGGCCAAATTCCAGAGGTTTTTTTTAAGCCCCTGTCGGGAAAGGCTAAACAATTGTTCCGGCAGACACCAAGTTGGGTGTGGAGAGGGCTGGAGCGAAGCCCTGATTACCAAGGGCTCCTTGTTCCTGCTCAGGCTTCTGGCCTATGGAGTGAGATGAGTTATGGAAGAATATTAACCTCCCTGTAGAACACGGGCCACACCTCCTTCATATGTGCTGAGGACATTGAACCTTCATAGATGGAGCTTCCACACCAAAGACGTGGTGGCACTGTGACCTTTCACACTGAACCCCAAACCATTCCCCCACACGTTGGGAACACACATAATATGTGTGAGACATTGTGTGAGGGCAGAGATACGTGTGTCCAGTCATGTGGGTTTGGGCGGCATGGAATATTCGTTGCAACGTGTGTGTGTGCCTGTGTGCTTTTGGGTGGGACATGTGTGTATGTGGGTCTGCTTATGTGCAAGTGTTTGTATGAACATGACTGAGCACAAGTGGTGTGTGCATGTATGTGCACAACTCTTACAAAGGACAAGTAAGTGAGGGGTGCCATACTATGATAAATGAAGAATATGAAAAGCTCATAAGGAAAGTAGAAAAAGAAATTGTTATTGACTGAAAGTTTGTGTCTCCCCCCAAAATCCACGTGTTGAAATCCTAACCCCCCAATGTGATACTATTAGGAGATGGGGTCTTTGGGGGTGATTAGGTCATGAGAGTGGACCCCTCATGAATGGGATTAGTGCCCTTATAAAAGAGACCCCAGAGAGCCCTCTCTCCCTTTCCACTATGTGAGGACACAGCAAAAAGATGGTCGTCTATAAACCTGGAATAGTGTTCTCAACAGACACCACATCTGCCAGTGCCTTGATCCTGGGCTTCCCAGCCTCTAGAACTGTAAGAGATAAATGTTGGTTAAGCCATTCAGTGTATGGTATTTTGTTACAGCAGCCCAAGCTAAGACAGGAACTAAAGGAAGTAAAATTGTGTTTCTCCCTTCTCCTTCTCTTCTGTATACCTTCTCTGACTTTCAGCACATGGTGACTCAGAAATGTTCTGAAAAAATCTTAGAGTTGGATGGAATCATCTAATGCTTGAAACCCTCTGGCAGCACCCCCAACAAGTAGCTGTCTTCTTCCGTTTAAACACTCGTGATGGGGCCTAGGGTGTTCACTGCCACTCCAGGGAGTACATCTCTTTATCAGGTAGCTCTGATCACTGGAAATACCTTCCTAAAATTACCTGAAATCAGTATCCCTGCAGATTCCACTTGCTGACACAGGTTCTATCTGACAGTTTTCCCAAACCAAGTGTCTCTTCCCTGTGCCAGCTTTGTCATGGTCTCTTGAAATATGACCCCCAGGACTCAACATGATTCTCCAGACTCAGTCAGGTCAGAGTAGGCAGGACAGCTGAAAAGTATTTGCCATATCCAAAACAAGGTAGGGATAGGGACTGATATCTAGAAAATTCTGAGATCTCTTACCAATCAATGTACAAAAGACAGGCACCATGGAAACTGGCAAAGGATAGCAACCAGACAATCTATGGAGTAAGAAACTCAAAAGGCTGAGGAGTATCTGAAAAGATGCTCAAACTGTATAGCAATCAAAGAAATGCAAGTTAAAACAACAATGAAAGATTATTTTACATGTGTTAGACTGGCAAAAAGCGAAGCAAGACCAACTGTTGGCAGAGATGTGGGTGGTGGAACTCTCACCACTGGTGAGAGTGTCAAATGATGCAACAACTTGGGACAGCAGCCTGGACTGCCCAGGTAAAATAAGAAGGCACTACCCTCTGACTCAGTAGATCCTTGCCTGGGTATATAAATGCCCAGAGGCGTTTTCATACAGGTCCATAAGGACATGTCCAAGGATGTTCATACAGTTGTTTGTAATTGCAGGAAGTTGAAAGCAATCTGAGCACCCATCACCAGGGGAGTAGGTAAATATGGGAGGATTCAGCATTTTAGAAGCATTTAGAAGCAATGAACTTGATGTACTTGTGGCAACATGGATGGAATTTACAACAAAGCGCTGTTTGGGAAAAATAAAACACAGAATGAGCTCTATGATATGATACATTTATATAAATTTTGAATGACAGCAATACACGCTTTACAAGAAGATACACAAATAAGAAGAGTGTATTCTAGGCAGACAAGGAATGGAGAGAAAAAAGAACAAATTAAAAAACAAATGAAACAAGGAAAGGGGCTTGTGTGGACTGAAGATAGTGATATGCCAAGAACCAGAGGTTGAATAAATAGCATATTTCCATTAATGTGGCCTAAGATCATATTAGCATTTTTAAGTAGCTACACAAAGACTACCAGGTTTCTATGCCAGATATTCCTACCACCCCCATCTAAATAAATGCTTTTTTAGACCTAAATACAGAACTACTCACTTAGTCCTATTTCAGCTTATCTTGGCAGATTTGGTCCATTTTTCCAGGTTATTGAGCTCTGTATGGATCCTGATTCTGTTATCCATGATGCTGTTACTCTTCCTATCTTCGTGGCATTCAGGATTAAAGTCTACATGACCTCTTCAGTCTCTTTATTTTTTTTTAATTTTTTTAAATTGAAGTATAGTTAATCACAATGTTGTGTTAATTACTGCTGTACAGAAAAGTGACTCAGTTTATATATATATATATATATATATATATATTAAATACTGACTATAGTTCCTGGTGCTATACAGTAGGACCTTGTTGTTTTTCTATTCTATATATACCAGTTTGTATCTGCTAATCCCAAACTCACAATCCAACCCTCTCCCATCCCCTGCCCCTTGGTAACCACCAGTCTGTTCTCTATGTCCCTGATTCTGTTTCTGTTTCATAGATAGATTCATTTGTGTCACGTTTTAGATTCCACATATAAGTGATATCATATGTTATTTGTCTATCTCTTTCTGATTTACTTCACTTAGTATGATAATCTCTAGCTGCATCCTTGTTGCTGCAAATGGCATTATTTCATTCTTTTTTATGGCTGAGTAGTATGCAGTCTCTTTAAATCCTCTCCCATTTAACTCTTAGTAGTCATCCATTGTAGGTCAGACCCTGAACCAGGTACTGGTAATACCAAAATGTAAAGGATGAGGGCTTCCCTGGTGGCACAGTGGTTAAGAATCCGCCTGCCAATGCCAGGGACACAGATTTGGGCCCTGGTCCGGGAAGATCCCACATGACAAGGAGAAACTAAGCCCATGCACCACAACTATTGAGCCTGCGCTCTAGAGCCCGCGAGCCACAACTACTGAGCCCACATGCCACAACTACTGAAGCCCACGCACCTAGAGCCCATGCTCCGCAACAAGAAAAGCCACCACAAAGAGAAGCCTGCACACCGCAACGAAAAGCCCGCACACTGCAACGAAGAGTAGCCCCCACTCACCGCAACTAGAGAAATGCCGTGCACAGCAATGAAGACCCAACACAGTCAAAAAATAAAGAATGAGTCCCTGTCCTCAAGGAGCTCACAGTCTAGAAGGGAGAGAGACATGAGAACCCAAGGTTACAAAGTAGCAACATCCTTGCTGCAAAGCAAGGGACATGGAAACAGAGGGAGGAAGGGCAACCAGGTCTCTCTGGGGATTAGAGAATGCCCCAGAGGGGGAAGAATTTAGGATGCAACTTGACAGGAAAGGAGTCAGCTGGGAGGGAGAGCTGGAGAGTAGCAGGAGGAATGGTCCTTCAAGGAAGGGAGTGAGCATGCATGTCTGTGTTGGCCTGCCCAATCTCCATTCCAGCTTCTCCCAGAGTCAGTTCTCCATTTTTCCTCTGAAAAGCTGTCCCACCCTGGAAAAGCTGATTCCAGCCCCTGCTCCAGGGATGGGCTCAAGACCTGGACCATCAGAGCATCACCTTCCTCTCACCACTGTGATTGGTTAATAAGTGGGCACCTGACTCTAGGCAAGCCAATCAGATGCAACCAGAGCTAATCCAGTACTTGGTTTGAGTACCCATGTGAGAGGGACACTCTTTCTGCTGGATTTGTTCCTGTGAAGATGTAGTCGTCTGGAGCCGTGGCAGTTATCTTGCCACAATGTGAAGACAAGCCTATAGGAGAAAGGAACCAAGAAGGGAAAAAGCAGAGCTGAGAGATAAACAATCTGGTGACACTGCTTGAGCCTTTGGACACAGCCACACCTGAAGCTGAGCCAGATCTACCCCTGGACATTCAGTTATGTGAACAAATAAATTCCCTTTTTGCTTAATTCCATTTGAATTGGATTTTCTGTTCCTTGCAATTCAAAGAGTCTTGACTGGTCCAAAGTGACAAAACATGAAATTAGACAAGTAGGCAAGGGCCAGGTGGGAATTTAGTTTCTATCCAATGGGATAAGCATTGTAGAAACTGAAGAATCCAGAGCGAGGTGTAAAATTACATGATTTGCATGATTCACACCAGAGATTAGTATGGTGGCCAGGGTGGAAGATGAGACCAGCGGCAGAGAAGCAAGTTAGGAGCCTAATGCGGTAATCCAAGCAAACAAAGATAGCATCCCAAGCTAGGAAGAGGAAGGAGTCTTAGCTTAGTATGTTATAACAAATTACCATAGACTGGCTGGCTTAACCAACATTTATTTCTCATAGTTCTGAAGTCTGGAAGTCCAAGATCAGGATACCAGCATGGTTGGGTTCTTGGTAAAGGCCACCTTCCTGGTTTACAGATGGCCATCTTCTCATTGTACCCTCACATGGTGGAGAGCAGAGAGAGAAGCAAGCCGTCTTGTTTCCTTTCTTATAAGGAAGTCCCAGAGGCCCCATCACCAAATATAACCACATTGGGGATTAGGATTTTAACATATGAACTTTGAAGGGATACAAACATTAAATCTGTAACAGAAGGAAAGGAAAGAATGGACTTAAAAGAAACTAAAGAGGTGGGATCCATTGGATTCAGGAATGGAGTAGAATTGAGAGAGACATGGGGATAAGGGAAAGGGAAGACTCTGGAATAACTCTTGGGTTCCTGGTACTGGTAATTTTATGGGCCACAGTGCCCTACCTGGAGACAGAGAACACTGCAGAAGACACAGGTTTATAGCAGAGGAGAGGGAAGAGATGGAGGTGAGAAGGAAAGGGCAGTGATGTGTTCAGTCTGAGACATGTTGAGTTTTAGGTGCCTATGAGACATCTACTGAAATGTCCAATAATGCGTCCACAGGTCTGGAGTTCAGAAGACAGGTCCATAACTATGGATATAGACATAGGGTGAGAGAAGACTTCCCAGAAGAAGTGATAGCTGAGCTGAGAACCCAAGAATGACTTAGAGAGAGCTAGGTGAAGAGAATGGGGGAGAGCTTCAGGTAGAAGGCACTGCGTACATGAAGACCCCCAAGGCCTGAGAGAAGTTGGCCTCTGCTCTGACAGTCTGGCCTTTATTTTGAAAATAATAAAGAAAATGGAGATTCCTGGTAAATGCAGCACATCCACCTCTGCCTGTATCTCCTGTGAGCCCCCAGGAGGGCTGGTAGAGAGAGAACGTGGCCAGCACACAAGGGACCAGCCACGGCAACTAACAAAAGCCAGAGGTATCTTCTTGTCAAACTTGAGCAGCAAAGCAGCAGACGTAAGCAAAGAATAGCTAAAGCCGTTCCAAGAAAGAATTTCCTTTGAAATACCACAAATGAAAAACAAAATCCTCTTAGCCTAGTGACCGGCTCCTGATGGAATAAAGCACTTTCTCTGAAACTACCCCCAAATTAGCGAAACCATAATTAGGATTACTAAATGAATAGATCAGAATTCCATAGAGAAAATATTTACTCAGGCAAAACCTCCTCAATTCAATAGCTCTTTCAATTAATTTTTTCTAAAGTTTTGGATTTCCACAGACTAATCTGCTGGCATTTAGAAGGATTTGTAAGCCACTCTCCAAGTAATTAAAAAGTGTGAAATGTCTTTGCCAGGAAGCTCTTTGGGGACCTTTTTGGTAACATACAGAGAGAAGAAAGGTATCTGAAACACCTCCCTATAGCCGACAGGACCCTGCCTCTCAGTGCTAGTTCATCTCCCACTGGGACATGCCTTACAAACTTTCTCAAGCAGCCTAGGGTTGTGCAATGCCTTGGCCAAGTCCTAACATGGTGGTTGCCCCAGCTGGAGGGACAGAGCAAGCATGGGAGCCTCCCTCACTGTAGAACCGAAGGTTTCATTTGGAGGAAGCTAATGGATGATTAGAGCTGATAGGGCTCACACAACGGAGACGGAGACGGACTGTGGTACTTTGATTGTGATACTGAATCAAGCCTGGGCCACACGTGAGATAGGCTGGGACCTGCGACCCTTCACCAAAGTGCTGGCACCTGGACAAACATTTCATCTCCTTGAGCAACAGAATACAAAGAACCTATAAGGGACTAAACACAACTGCACGCACGCACGCACAGTTGGGGCAATTATGAACAATAAGATACAAAAAGGTATCTAACTACCAACTACCATTTCTAAGGAGCCGGGAGCAAAAGCAGAGTACTGCACACGATCTCTGCACACAGCACCACCAAGGGCAGGGGCAGACCATCTAAGCCGCCCTCCAGCCTGACCCACGGATCTGCCCACATCCTCATCCCGTTAAAGGAACCAGCCGCTCTTCTCAGGGAGTGAGCAGGGGTTACTTGTTTTTACTCCCTCATGCTGCAGCATGAGTCCTAATAAAGCCTTGCCTGAATTCCTCGGCTGGTCTCTTATCAATTTCTACTGATTAAAAGAGTCCAAGTCCCCGAGTCGGTAACACATGGAGTGCTGAGATTAATTTAGAGTACCCTTAGATTTTGACGAGTGGGACAAATGGGAGAATCCTTGATGTGTAAGGTAAGCAAGGTCCTACCCAGAGCCCTAACTCACCTATTGCCTCTGTGTTCCTGACCCGCTCACATTCCCCAACCACACGAGTCTCTTCATCTTTCTCCAAACTCACCTCTTGCCCCAGTTGTGCCCTCTATTTTAAATGTTCTTTTCCTTAAAGAAGGGAGTTGTCAGACTGGAGAACACAGTGTAGAGGTACCCAGTGCTCCAAGTAGACCTGAACCCGGGCCTGGTGCTCTTGCAGTGCAAGCCTCTGATCCACCCTCACCAACCCTCAAGCATTCCTCCTTGTTCCTCCAAAGGAAATCCACCACACAATACATTAGAGTAAGAAATTTATTTATTTATTTGTTTGTTTGTTTATTTATTTTTATTTTTTGAGGTACGCGGGCCTCTCATTGCTGTGGCCTCTCCCGTTGCGGAGCACAGGCTCCGGACGCACAGGCTCAGCAGCCATGGCTCACAGGCCCAGCCGCTCCGTGGCACGTGGGATCTTCCCGGACCGGGGCACGAACCTGCGTCCCCTGCATCGGCAGGCGGACTCAACCACTGCGCCACCAGGGAAGCCCAGAAATTGATTTTGTTCTGAAGTTTCAACAGGGAAGACACAGTAGAGTGTCACATCGCAGAGCACACAGCAAACTCAACAGGAATTCTAATTAGACATGTCACTCTCCCTGCAAAGTTTCTCGTCAGCCACACAATTCCCCTCCCTCTTGACCCTTCCAGAAAGCTTCAGCCTCTACTCCTGCCACCCACCCCCATATATTTCTCTCTCTTCCTGAAGAGAAGTTTAACTTTTCCTTGTCTTGCTTCCAATTTTAGAGTCTTCCTCCCATGACCTCACTCAACAGTCTTTGAGTTCCATCTTCTTTAGGAGGCAGTGGGAAGTTGTAAATAACAAACAATATTTTTCCACGTCAGACCTCTTTTGCTTGTGAATAAGTGCCAGAACTCCATGGTTTGAGGCCTGGCTGAAGATGAGTGAGCAGCTTTAGTGGTCACTCTGGCTGCGGGACCTCCCCGGAACCACCTGGGCCTTCCTGTCCAGGCTGCCCTGAGATCCTTCTGAAGACCCTAGCAGGGGCTGTTCCACTTGGAAGTGGGCTGCAAAGGCCTCACCAGACCACAGGAAAAAGAGACCCAAACTAAAGCAAGAAAGTGGAAGAATGGATCTTTACAGGAAAAGATGCCCATGCTTCAGTTGCCTGAGGGCAGCTTCTATAAACTATAAAATCTCAAGTCACAGGACATTCCGATTGGGTGGTTGCTGGGTTCCCACATGCCTTGAGAAAAGGAGACAACCAAATCCTTCCTCTCTTCTTCAAGCCTTGCCCACCTATTTCCACCTGGGAAAGCTGGGGTTGCCATGCCGATCCGACTCAGGTAACCGAATACAGCTGTTTCCACAGGGGTGGGCCTGAAAGCTGCTGGCAGGAGAATTCAGCTGAGTCTTTAGTATCTGTTTGTACCCATATGTTGCCCTGGGGGGGGGGGAATTATAACTCTTACTCAATAGAGGAGGATAGAAAAACATATCTAATGGACTGGGGCAGCCCCAGATAGATGTCTCATTGCTGAACCCCTAGGAAGGGCTCAACTTAATGCCACTTGAATTTAAGCCTGTGACTTAGCAGTGGTTTGGAGTCCTGGCTGGTGGGGGGTGTCTGAATTTCTGATTCACCAGCAGGGGGCAGCAGTGAGCAAGAACCAGAAGTAGTTTGTAGGCTGACTTCTGCATTACTGGAAACTTTGGAAATACTGAGGAGGAAAACACTTGGAAGGATTGGACTTCCTGTTATTCAGATTGGTGGGGATGCAGAGCCTTCATACATTGAGATATTTTGTTTGGGAGCATTTTACCTGCAGAATCCACCAAGTTGGCTGTTGTCAGATATTTATACAGATTTTTACATTGATTAAGATTGGCATCTGACAGATTGTACTTCCCAAAGATGGCCACAGCAATATCACCCATCCCACATGTCCTTCTATGATGTAAACCTACCACACCCCTATCAGGAGGTTGAGTTTATTTCCCCTTTGTATCTAAGTTATCCAACATTTGCTTCAACCAATAGAATACAGCAAAAGGGATATTGCATCAGTTCTGGGCATAGCTTTTAACTGGCCTAGTAGCTTCTTCCTCCTGCCTCTGGGAATGCTCTCTCTTGGGTCCCTTTCAGAACTGCGCTATTGACTATATTTTCTTCTTTTCTGTATTCTTAATACTCTGGCATTTGAGGCCTTGATCTGGAGAGAATGCCCCTCCCAGGGTTCGTTCATTCCTAGACCCTCCCTTACAAGTGTGCCCTTGATATACAAACCAACAAATCTAGAGCCCACACTTCCACCATCTCCTTTATCATATTCTTACACACTAAGCCAATATCCCCTGTGCCTTATCTCACTCCAGGGCCACGTGCCAGACAACCAAGGACCACGCCCATAGCCAGGGCCTACCAAGGTTATTCAAACTATCCAATCCTAAACTTACTCACTGTGCCTACCCTGGCTCACAGGCAAAAACTTCCAGCAAAAACCCTGATAAAGGCTCTGGAACGTGCTCTCCTCTCCCTGATTTCTGCCTCCTGATGACCCCAGTGCTTCCTTGTGTGGCCCTGCATGGCAGGCAATGCCTCCTGTTTCTAGGGATCTGTGAGTGTAAACGTCTTCCTCCGTGTCCATCATTTCCATGTCTGCATGTCTTACCACACCTGATTAAAACAAATCCTGGGTACACTTTAGAACAGCCACCATGCTATGAGAAGCCCAAGCCACATGGAGAGGCCACAGGGAGGCGTGACAGTCAATAGCCCCACCTGAGCTCCCTGACAACGCCTTGTGTCAGCTGCCAACCACATGAGTCAGCCCTCCTGGACATTCAGCACAGAAAACCACACGGCTCTAACCAACTTCTGACTGCAACTGCTTGAGAGATGCCCAGTGAGCTCCCCTGAGCTAAGCCCAATCAACTCGCAGAATAATACATTGTGCTGTAAACCACTCTGTTTGGGGGTGGTTTGATACACAGCAGTAGATACCCAGAGCATGCATGATGTTCTTTCACCGAAGGATCAGTTCCCATAACGTTAAATTCCCACGAATGGTACTGTAGCTCCTTGCTACTCAAAGCTTGAGGACCACCTGGAAACTTGTTACAGATGCAGAATTTCAGCCCCATCTCAAATTTACTGAGCCAGAGTTTGCATTTTCACAAGAACCCCTGATGAGTTGAGTGCACATTAAAGTTTAAGAAGCACTGCAGAAGAAAATATTGACTATACTCTGCCCAGCTCCCCTCGAATCCTTACTGGAGCTGTTCTGTCTGTACATGCAGACAGCCAGAAGTGTCTGGGAGTTTATGTCCCCTGGGGTAGCCCACACAATGACCAACCAGTATGACAGTATGAAAGCCTAGCTCTCTTGCCTCGAGGTGGAACAAACTAAGGGGTAATTTTCTCCAGAGCCATCAGGATCAGTCTAAGACTCGGACTTTGCCTGAGATTTCACTCTTGCTTCACCTCCTCCTCTCCCCTGTCCTGCTTTCCCCACTCCCTTTCCAACTTTTCTGACGAGCTCTTCCCTAATAAATCCCTTTTAGGTGACCCCTCATCTCAGGATCTGCAACAGGTACCTCACATGAGAACATTTCAACTAATCAGAATGAGACACTGCCCTATCCCATCCTAGGCCCACAGGTAGTAGTTATTGGCTAACATATTAGAACAGATAGCATTGGGGGGATAAAAGGCCTGGGGGGCGGGAAAGAAGGCGATGAGCAGAGACAACTCTTTTGAAGGGCTTTGCTATCGAGGGGAGCTAAACGATGACGCAGGAATTGGAGAGAAATGAAAGTTGTGTTAATTACATTGCTGTATAACCCATAACTTCAAAACTTAGCAACTTGAAACAACAAACATTTAGTATCTCACACAGTTTCTGAGGGTCAGGAATTCCTCAAGGTGGTCCTGGTTCAGAGTCTCTCACAAGGTTGCAGTCAAGATGTCAGCCAGGGCTGCAGTCCCATCTGAAGGCTTGGTGACAGCTGGAGGATCTGCTCCTAAACTCACTCACATGGCTGCTGGCCGGAGGCTTCAATTCCTCTCCACTTGGGCTTCTCCACAGGGTTGTTCATGACATTGCTTCCCCCATAGAGAGTGTTGAAAGAGACGTATTTGCACATGTGTAGGCAGGAACTGGGAGGGACATACTGTTAACAGTTGGTAAAAATCCTTAACTCTTGGGAGTGGGATTGAAGGGCACAGGACTGTGGGAATGATGAAGATAGATTCCCACTTTGTATGCTTCTAAATTCCTTCTGTAATTTTATTTATTTATTTATTTATTTATTTATTTATTTATTTTGCGGTATGTGGGCCTCTCACTGTTGCGGCCTCTCCCGTTGCGGAGCACAGGCTCCGGATGCGCAGGCCCAGCGGCCATGGCTCACGGGCCCAGCCGCTCCACGGCTTATGGGATCCTCCCAGACCGGGGCACGAACCCGTATCCCCTGCATCGGCAGGCGGACTCTTAACCACTTGCGCCACCAGGGAGGCCCCCTTCTGTAATTTTAAAACATTAAAGGAGAAAGCTTAAATGAATTGCCAGTAGCTGGTAATGAATAAAACTGCAAAAATACCTATGAGAAGGAGAAGTGACAAGCATAGAAATTTTGAATTGGGTCATAAAAAATATGTGGAGATAAAATAATATGTGGATGATTTTAGAGGCATGTATCTGTCCCATATGGGATTTCTGGAAGCAGGTTGTGAGCTCTGGAATTACTGCCGACCCCAGGCGAAATGGAAGTTCCTACCTCCACTAAGAAAACGGAAAGCATTCTGGGAATCTTCTTTCTCTCCCATTTGCTCTCCCCAACATAGGGGGGCATCAGCTCTGACCAGCTCTCGTGGCCTTCTTTCACCAGCTGCCTGTCTGGGGACTGACCATAGGCTTTCTAGTCTCATATTCGTAAACACCTCAGATGCAAACATCTCCTGCTTCCTACGGCAGGCGTGACCATTTGCCCTGGATGTAGGGTCCCAAGTGCTCCAGCAGACACAACAACTGAAGCAATTCAGTCTCAGGTTTTAGCATCAGTCCCTGAGAGTAAAGACAGGTAAATAGTTTACTCCCAGCTCTAGAAATGCACCTGCCCTCTGGCCCTGCCACAGAAGTAGCCACATTCCCTGAGTTCAAGGGACAAAGAAGCCCTCTTGAGCCTGACCCCCTAACCCAACAATGTGTGGAGCTGACCGTCAGGCCCAGGAGAGGTCCTGGCTGTGTTGAAGGCAACATCACACTCTCGGTGTGGTCCTTGGCTCAGAAGCCTCCTCTCCAAGCATGACACTCAATGCCCCCTCATTGTACACAGATGTGGGGTGACTCAGGGAGAAGCAGGAGCTGCAGAGGCTTGTGGAAATGATGGGAACTTAGGGGTCTGCACCTATGTCAGGACAATGAGAGAACAGAGGTCTTGGTGGCCTGAAATGAGAGCCACATGACATAGGGTAAAGCTCAAACAGAGACTGAAAAAGACTGAGGGGTAGGACTCATCCTGCTGGTTTCTGGTGCCACCCTTAGACAGAGGCAAGAGTAACCCCTACCCAGGGTCTCTTGACTTTCTGAGTAGTGTGGTCCGTGGACCAGTGCCAGTCCACAAACGGTCTGTTACTGGTTCTTGATGAGTTCACACAAAAACCGAGACTAATTTCATGTCTGTTGAATCTGTAAAACTTTAGCCTTGTATTTTGTATGGATTTTTTAAATTTCATTTTTCTAGTGATTTATTTTTATTGGATTTTTACAAAAGAATTGGTTTGGATTGGATTGGAAAGTTAAAAACCGATCCTGCACCACAGAAAATTTGCAAAGCCCTGCTTTAGAAGATCCCACACATCACAAATACACAAAAAATAAATTGATTAAGGAGCACTTGGGATCTGGTGCTCAGCACAGGCATAGCGCAGGTATGCAGGTAACACAGTTCAGGCCCCAGGAAACACCACTGCCCTATGCCCTAGACACAAAAAACAACTGTGTCTGAATGTCCCAAAGGTTTCTTGGCTGTGCGTCTACCCACATCGGAGACAGACACTGCTTCAGAGTAAGAGGAAGATTTGAGTGGCAGAAGCACTTAGGTAAGAAAAAAAAAAAGACAAATTAATTAACTTGTCAAATCTTTTTTCTCAGATAGCATGAATGCAGTAGTTTCTTGCAGGGTGAAGCACCATTTCCCAGGAAGGCCATACATCCATTTTCATGCTTTTCTTTGTGCTCCAGTTCGTGGTCCAGGGGATACTCATGAAATGGTGTGGTACTGACAGTTTCACATGTTGGCTGAGGATATTTTGCAATGTTCACACTTTATTTTACCTCTAAAACCATATATATGTTAAGTATAGATACATGACACTAATTCTTCCCATCACTGCATGAATCTAGATATTACTTTAAGAGATGGTGAAATTTATAATGTAAGAGGTAGAAATTTATATTGTGAAATTAAAATATTTTGTAGTATTTTCTGTAATAATGATAACTTATCTTAACTCCATTAAAATATTTGAATAGAATGTGTACAATTCATGGTTCAGTTGCAAATTTAAATATGGTTTTTAAAATTTTGATGACAATCTCACTTATTATTGAAAGTTTCTCCAAATCAAAAGGAATTTTTAAAATTATCTAAGAATTACATTGATTCAAAAAAGATAGTCTAATTTATCATCATTTTCAATAGAACATAAATTGTGCAAAAATCTTGATTTTTGGTAATTAAGTAATCAAGGTAATTAAGTAATATTGCAATAAGGAAAGCAAGAAAAATAAAGTTAATGAAAAGATATACAACAATTTATGATTTATGTAGATGTTGATCTTATTACTTATCTAAACATCACCACCCAGTCCACAGAATGTCCAAATATGTGCAAAAATAATTAAATTCTGTTATCTTAACTGGCTTGCCAACTTTCATTCCTATAAAAACCACAGTGTTACACTGTGTTACACTGTAAATAATTTTTTTGATCTTATGAAGGTATATTTTTCAAGATGGGGGATAGAATGTTTTATCTAATAGTTTATTAGCTTTGTTTATAATTTTAAATATTTACCCATGTACTACATGGGCCTCCATTTAGTATATAGACCTGCTTAGAGTTGTCTTCCTGAGCTAGGCTAGGGCTGCCCAGCAGTTGACTGGAGGGTAGTGAGTTCACTGCACACTTTAATTCACTTAGGAGAGGGAGCATCAGGTGGATGGAGACATGACTTGAACACAAATATCCAAAGGGAAACATGGCTTTTAGATAATAATTATTTGCAACTGATCTCATGTCTCATTTATTCTTCAGTTAGTAGAGATTTAGATAATAATTATTTGCAACTGATCTCATGTCTCATTTATTCTTCAGTTAGTAGAGGTTTTTGTCTGAATTTGGCTTAAGAAAGTCACTGTAGGTGTGACTGACAGTGGATGTCTGTAAGAGCCACCTTCGTGATTCTCCTTTGTGGGTGTCCCTTCTTTGATCCTGGAGGGACAGGATCTGAGTCCTGCTGAGAGAGGATGCCTCTGTCTTAGATAGTCACTCCTCCAAGCCCTGCTCTGGAATCAATGCTGCTGGTTAAGGACAGGAGGAAGAGAGCTTCCAAACATCCACAACTGTCCACCCTGCCCCACACTAGAGGTGGAGATCTCCTATGGACAGAAAAGATCACAGTTTACCCCGGTGCCTCTGGACCGTGAGCCCTGAGGGAAAGCACTGTCATTTACACCATTTCTCTGCTGAGAGGCATTTGCTTTGTTCCCAGGGTGTGTGTGTGTGTGTGTGTGTGTGTGTGTGTGTCTCCACACACACAGGCATTGTGCATGCACCTCTATGATCAAAGCTGCAATAAAGCACCCCTGTACATGGGCCCTTAGATGGAGGCTTTCATTTCTCTGGAATAGATTCCCGGGGGTGGGATTACTAGGTCAAAGGGCATATGTATTTTTAATTTTAATGGATTTTTCCAGATTGATTTCCAAGAAGGCCGTAATAATTTATATCTTCACCAGCAATGATTTTTTAAATTTAATTTCATTTATTTTTTTATACAGCAGGTTCTTATTAGTTATCTATTTTATACATATTAGTGTATATATGTCAATCCCGATCTCCCAATTCATCCCACCACCACCACCGCCCCCCTCCACCAGCAATGATTAAGTGCGCACTTTTCCCCCATATGCAATAGGTATAGAAGCCCTTTTTAATTTTGCCAGCCTGAAAGGTGCAAAGTGGTATCTTATTAGTACTTTAATTTACATTACCCAGAATTCTAATGAATTTAAGCATCTTTCCATATAGTTGGATAATTTTCTTCTCTGGCTTGCATTACTATCATTTTATTTATTTCTCCATTGGGTTATCTTATCAATGGGTAAAAGTTCTTTACATATTACAGCTTTGACTATCAGCTATATTGCACATATTTTTTCCAAATCTAATGTTTGTTCTTGACATTGCTTACAGTATCTTTTGCCATAAACGTGCTTTTAAAATGTCTTTATGCAAAAATGTCTATCTTTTTGATCTCCTAGATTTCCAACTTTGGCTGGGAAGGTCTTCTAACCCCTAGTTTATATGAGGCCTCCTTGCCAAATTTTTATTGAAGTATAACATACATATGAAATACTGCACATATTTTTGTGGATCCATAAATTTTCACAAGTGAAAACACTCATGTAACTGGGACCCAGCTCAAGAAACAGAACATTCCCAGCACCCTAGAAGCTCTCTCATGTCTCCTTCCAGTCATTACCCTCCCCAAAGATTAACCTCTACCTTGACTTCGAACATCATAAGTTAGTGTTGAAAGTTTATTTAAACGAATCATCCATATGTACTCTTCTGTGTCTAGCTTCTTTAACTCAGCAATGTGTTTGTGAGATTCATTCATGTAGTCCACTCATTCTCATTGCTGTGTAGTATTCCTTACATAAATATACCACACCTTGTTTATCTGTCTTATTGTTGGGTTGCTGCCAATTTGGGTCTTTTACAAATAGTGCTGCTATGAACATTCTTGTACATAATTTTGGTGAATTTATGTTTGCATTTCTGTTGTATATTTACCCAAGAGTGTAATTTCTGGATCACAGGAGAGATGTACATTCAGCTTTTGTAGGTATTGCCAGTTTTCCAAAGTGGTGATTCCAATTACACCCTCACCAGTAATGTAAGAGATGGCTTAGTTGCTCTATATCCACCCCAGAACTTGATTATCATCTGACTTTTTCATTAGGTGGATATATGCTAGTGTTACACTGTGGTTTGTCCTGCCAGATTTTTCATATTTTCTTTTTTACATTTTAAGCCCTTAATTCAGCTGGAATTTTATGTTTGTTTATGATAAGATAGGAGTCCACCCTGACTCTATTTCAGACAAATAGCCAGATGTGCCAGATTAAATAATATATATTTTTGCCCAGCTTTGTCTTGAGTATAAGTAGGCATATGCCAGGTGGAGTGAGGTCAGGGACAGCACTCCAGGCTGACGGGGCTGCAGGAGCAAAGGCACAGAGGCATGAAGTGGCATGATGTGGGTAAAATTAAAAGTGTGAGCAGCAAGAGGCACAGGATGGGAGGCAGAGCCAGCTCTTGTCTTTCTCGCAAGAGTCCACAGGCACAAGGCTGCTGTTGAATGGGTGCACCAAAGAAGGAAGGATCCCCTCCATTTCTGATGTCTGGGGACCTTCTTTGAGATTCTCATTTTGAAAAGTGTGATTATGTCACTTTTAGGGGAGTGCTAACTGAGGTACTTATTATGATCCATGACATTTGTTATTTCATTTAATCCTCACAATGACTTCCTGACGGGGACACTATTAACCTCAACTTACAGATGAAGGCTGGAGGCTCAGAGAAATCAAGCAGCCTGCCCTCAGTCACACAGCTAGTAAGAGCTGAGATTAGAGCAGCCCAGGTCTGTCTCCCACCTGAGTTCCTACTCTTTCTTCCAGACACACTGTTGGCATTGCCAGTGGACAGTGACTTGAGCTTCCAGCCACTTTCCAAACAATGGAGCATGTGATGAAGCAGGGATTTATAATCATTCCTTCAAGCCCCTGCGAACAGACCTTGTTGGTGGCTGCTTTCTCTTCCCCAGTCACACTGAGTGGTTGATTTCTTGGGAAACTGAGTTGCTGTTCCAGACTGCAATGGCCTCTTCAGCTGAAAAGCAAGCAGAGTCATACTGAGGTGGCTGTTCTGGGCCCATACGTGCAAGTTTATGAGTCCACGGAGAGAAGCGAGCGCACTCCAGGAGAAGCAGAATGTGGTGAGAGAGACAGAGAGCGCAAGGTTGCCTCTGTCCTCTGCCCCCTTCCCATTTGCAGTTCTAAGTCACAGAAGACCCAGCTGTTCTTTTCCCACCTGGGAGAGATCTCTGTGCCCTACAATAACTGTCCCCCACCCCCTGTAACCTGCACTATCTCTGTTCCCCTACTGCCAGGGAGACATGGACACTCATTGACAAGAACACACTGACATTCAGACACACATCAGACACCCAGACACACGCAGGTGACACACAAGCTCCACGCTGGCACAGCAGAGCCCAATCCCCACTTACAGAGAAACTGCCTCCTGGAATGTGAAATCCCAGAGAATCAATCTAGCTCAAGCATTTTCAAATCATGCCATGTGAATTATCCTGCAGAAGGAAGTCACACAAATAATGAAGCAATTTCCCACCAAAGGGAAGACTATAACTGCTAGAGATAATTGTAGAAAAGTACACTGAAATTATGAGGTGCCATTTCCCTCTATCAGACTGGCAAAGATTTAAAAGCTTGATAATATCCGGTGTTGGTGGGTGTGTAAAGGTAGGCCATTTGGCAGAAAAAAATAAAGAATTACAACTTCTGGGGTAGGTAACTTGGCAATAAATGTCAAAACGTTAAATGCAGCTGCCCTTAATCCCAGTGGTTCCACTCATAAAATTTTACATATGTAGAGATAGATATCACCACACAAGCATACTGATTAAGGAAGTTCACTGCAGTATTTGTTTACAAACCAGAACATTGGAAACATCTAAAAAAATCCATTAATAAAAAACTGGCCAAATAAGTTAATGGTATACAACTACTATATATAAAATAAATAACTAATAAGTACCTACTGTATAGCACAGGGAACTCTACTCATTACTCTGTAATGACCTATATGGGAAAAGAATCTAAAAAGGAGTGGAGATATGTATGTGTGTGTGTGTGTGTGTGTGTGTAACTGATTCACTTTTCTGTACAGCAGAAACTAACACAACATTGTAAAACAACTATACTCCAATAAAAATTAATTTTTAAAAAGTTAAGTATACATATCATGGAATACTACTTAGCCATTAAAATGCTGAGGTGGACCTCTATGGTTCTAACATGGAAATATGTCCACAATATATTTTTTATTGAGGGATAGTTGTTTAGAATATTATATAAGTTTCAGGTGTACCACATAGTGATTCACAATTTTTAAAGGTTATACTCCATTTACAGTTATCATAAAATATTGGCTGTATTCCCTGTGCTGTACAATTTACCCTTGTAGCTTATTTATTCAATACATAGTAGCTTGTACCTCTTAATCTCCTACCCCTACCTTGCCCCTCCCCGCTTCCCTCATCCTACTGGTAACCACTAGTTTGTTCTCTTTATCTGAGTCTGTTTTTTTTTGTTGTTGTTATATTCACTAGTTTGTTGTATTTTTTTAGATTCCACATAGAGGTAATGACATACAATTTTGTCTGTGTCTGACTCATTTCACTAAGCATAATACCCTCCACGTTCATCCACATTGTTGCAAATGGCAAAATTTCACTCTTTTTTATGGCTGAGTAGTATTCCATTATATATATTACATTGTATATACCACATCTTCTTTATCTGTTCATCTGTTCATGGACACTTAGGTTGTTTCCATGTCTTGGCTATTGTAAACAGTGCTGCTATGAACATTGGGGTGCATGTATCTTTTCGAATTAGTGTTTTTGTTTTCTTTGGCTATATACCCAGGAGTGGAATTGCTGGATCATTGTACTTCTGTTTTCAGGGTTTTTTTAATTTATTTATTTATTTAGGCTGTGCTGGGTCTTTGCTGCAGCATGCAGGCTCAGTAGTTGTGGCATGCAGGCTTAGTTGCAGTCTGTGGGATCTCAGTTCCCTGACCAGGGATCAAACCCAGGCCTCCTGCATTGGGAGAATGGAGTCTTAATCACTGGACCACCAGGGAAGTCTCTATTTTCAGTTTTTTGAGGAACTTCCATACTGCTTTCCCACAATATGTTTCTTACTTGAAGAAAAAGTAAAGTACAGAAGAGCACATTTTTAAAATCCCATTTGTGTTTTTAAAAACATGTTTGTATATGCATAGAAGGTATCTACAAGGTGTACAAGAAACTGTTATAGTAGGTAGCTCTGGAGTTGAAAGGGGAGAAGGAGTGAGGGGAAGAGAAAGGAGGCTGATTTTTTTACTTAATAACCTGTACTATTTGACATTTTCACAATGAGCATGCGTTAACTGTATAATAAATTATTTTAACTGAGATTTTAAAAAATATATTAAGGTTTCCTGTAAGATTTCACTTAGAAACAGAGCTCTACCACAAAAATTTTGAAGAATCTTTATACCACCCAACCCTACTGTATAAATTGCCAGGTGAAATTGTGAAAGCCTTTGGAAATGAGGAGGAAACGTACTGTATAGAGTACTGGGCTAGTGTAACCTTCCAGGCTATCTGACTCTATAGTAGTCTCCACCTGCCATTGTCTCTGAGTCTGTAAATTGTAGAAAAATGAAAATAATACAAATGAGTCTTGTCCATAGCAGTAAATGCATTTTGTCAGGTGAAGGTACAATTGATTTCCCCTCACTGTGGAAGAAGCCAATTTTGGATCAATTAACAAATTCATTTCATTATTCTTCATTGCCAGTATGTGTACCTGGTCTATTATCTTATTTTATTTATTTATTGGCTGTGTGGGGTCTTGGTTGTTGCGCACAGGCTTTCTCTAGTTGTGGTAACCGTGGGCTCAGTAGTTGCAGCACGAGGGCTCTAGGGTGCAGGCTCAGTAGTTGTGGCACATGGCCTTAGTTGCTCCGTGGCACGTGGGATCTTCCCAGACCAGGGCTCGAACCCGTGTCCCCTGTATTGGCAGGCGGATTCTCAACCACCACGCCACTAGGGAAGTCCTGTGTATCTGGTCGTTGTATTATCCTGTGAACTGATGTTTAACACATCACTGGTTCCCTCATTAATTAAATAAAATCTGACACGTGTTCATTTTATATTTTTATGAGTTACGATTTTTCCGTTTAAACAATGATCTTTTAAGAAAGTGGAGACAGTGAGGACCCGTTGACGAAAAGGTTTGCCCAAGGTTAGGTGCTCTCAAATTTGTCTATTTTACCTACATCATCAAGTAACAAGGATTGAAATCCTTCCCAATTTGACTTGAATACTTACTCCGTATAGAATATCGTTAATTTATAAGATGCTTTCTCACAAATATGTATACACACAGTCACACACGCACAAACACCCTGCTGACATGTACGAACTCCCACACAGATGCAGGACCCCTCCCCTCCCCCTGCCCCCCACGCGCGCGCGCGCGCGCACCACTGGAACACTGTTCTCTTCTACAAAGCGGCTGAAGGGCTGGGGGTGGAGCGTGGTCCCTTCCCGCAGACCCTCGATTGTGCCACGCAGGGAGAAGAGGTGGCTCCCTCACTTATAACCGTGGGCCAGAGGCGGAGTGGTGCTCGGGTGCTGCGATAGGGGCTCGAGTCCGGGGAGGCAGGCCAAGCCCCATCCTCAGAGACAGCACAACCTGGGAAGTGGGCCGCCCCCCTGGAGAACCAGGCACCGCCCCGGGCGCCACGCCCCGGAGTCCTGGGGGAGTCCAGTAAGGCTGCCCGGAGCCGGTGGCCTCCGCACTGAGGTTTGAAAACCCTGGAGTCGAGACTTCAAGCCCAGGAGCACGGCGGCTGCTGAACTGAGCAGGGGATGAAAAAAGCCGAGTCTCCAAGCGCGGACCGGTTGAGCTGATGGTGTTTTTGTTGTGCGGGAAAAGAAATCCCACGAGAAGAAAACCCGGCGCTTGGCCGGGCCCCTGAGCCAGGAGCGGCTCGGCTCGAGACACCCCTCGCCTTGGCCCGCGCGGTCCCCGCCCCGCGAGTCTGACGCTCTTGCCGTGGGCTCTCGGCGCCCCCTGCGGGCTCCGAATGGCTCTCCCTCCTGGCGCGGGCCAGCCGGGGGAGGCGTCGGCCGGAGCCTGAGGGGCGCCCCCAGGATGCCGGCTAGGCTGTCGGGTCCTCGGTCCCTTCGAGGAGCCGGGGGCGCTCCTGTAGGCGGGGCTTGGTTCTGATGCATCCCCGAAGGTTCCGCATCCACGCATCTCCATCACCGAGGGAATTCCATCCCCATTCCGCAGATGAGGAAGCCGAGGTTCAAAGTCAGAGCCTGATGCATCCACGGGCACCAGGTGGAGTCTGTGGGACCCCAAGGCCCATCCTCACTCGCGTTCGTCTTTCTCCGCCTAGGGACCACTTCCTTTGCCCTAGAGAGCCTAGTGTAGCCACAGACTCTATGGTTTGAAGTGCACTCCACGTTCCCTCTCTGTAGGATTTCTTGGAGCCCGAGAGGTCGCCTGGAGCATCCTTCATGGAACGGGCTGGCCAGGCTGCGGTGTGGACAGCAGTGCATGTGGAGTGGGGTTATTCTTATCTACTACAGAAGGGAGGTAGAGTAACTTTACTGGAGGCAAATCTGAGAACATCATCGGTTGTGCCCTTGGACATAGGTGTGACTCTATCCTTAAGAGACGTTTAAGAAACTCAGCAGATTTTGCTGTGAGAGTGTTCATCCCTCATTGTTTGTAATAGCAAAAACCTGTGAGAAGTCTAACTCTCTACCAGTAGGTTAAATAACTACTAGTCTATGCAGCCATGAAAAATCATATTGGATAAAAAAATTTGGTGATATATCAAAATGTTCATTATATTGTTAAGAAAAAATCATTACAAAACAACGTATACAATAATAAAATTCCACTTTTGTGAAGATGGATGTATCCGTGTACACTCATTAAATAAAAAAGTCTGCAAAGATATACAGCAAAAAATTAACATTGATCAGTGGGATTAAGGGTGATTTTTAAAGTACTTATACCTTTCTGTATTTTCTAAATGATATATACTGAATATGTATTGTTTTATGATTTATTTTTTTAAGCAGAAGAAGCCCAGTATTCACTTACCCCAAGAAGAGCAGCCTAAAGAGTTGCATCGGGCTTCCCTGGTGGCGCAGTGGTTGAGAGTCCGCCTGCCGATGCAGGGGACACGGGTTCGTGCCCCGGTCCGGGAGGGTCCCACATGCCGCGGAGCGGCTGGGCCCGTGAGCCATGACCGCTGGGCCTGTGCGTCCGGAGCCTGTGCTCCGTGGTGGGAGGGGCCGCAGCGGTGAGAGGCCCGCGTACCGCAAAAAAAAAAAAAAAAAAAAAAAAGAGTTGCATCAAGGAAGTAAGAAAGAGGATTATTGGGGCATTTCCTTCCCCCATCCCAGGACAGCCACAGGAATCATGGTCACCAAGAGCTGCTCCTTCTGAAGAATGTGACAGTGATGATACATTTTCCAGAGTGTTGATTATAACACAGTTTGCAACATGACTCAATTGGTGGATCACACATTTGGCCACAAATCAGGAGCTCTGGAAGAAAAATCGCTACTGGATACCCACTCAAGTTGTAATGGATAAAGTAACTGACCAATGTGCCAGATTCCAGAAAGTTGACAAATATGCAGTAAGTAATGCGGTTCCTTTCATGTACTAGCTCCATGCAAATTGACTGGAGCACATAGAGCAACATCTGAAATCCATTGAAGAAGGAGGGGATTTATCTGCACCAACCTGGGCTTGCAGCTCTAGGCTGTGCATGGTGAGCATGTGAAGCCATCCTGTTGATGGATTCAGTTGTGATTGGGAACGGTGGTGACAAAGTAGGCTGTCAGAAAGGAGCAAGTCGTCCATATTCTCCCAGGCAAGGAGACAACACTGAAAACTACTTTAGGCTTCTTCCTTTTGAAACTTGGCAAAGTGGAATTTGCTGAAAAGTAAGCAGTACAGTCTGTTTATAATTTCATTTCTCAAGAAAGCCAGCTAACTTTCATCATGACTTACTAAGCTTGTATCTTTTTTGGAAGTTAACTTTTTCATAAACCTTAAATAAAGATATGTAGAATTTTTATGTGTGAAAATAAAATCTAATTGTTAGCGTATTTTTCCAGTGAAGTAGTATCCACTTTTTGTTTTGAAAGTTATTCTCTATTGTTCTAAACAGTACATAGTGCCAAAAACTAAGAAAAACATGTATGATAGTTTTAACATCAGGAATGACTTTTTTAAAGGAATCTGTTTGCAATAAATTGTAATGAACTGTAATGACCCTCTAAGGAAAGATTTAGATGACCCTTTAAAGAAAGATTTAGAAATAAATTGCTAGAAGTATTAAGTCATTAACAACTAAAAAAAAAAAGAAAAACATAAACATGAATGAGGATGGTGGGAAATGAATTGCGTTCTCTTTCTGGGAGGTAGGGAAGTAACATCCACACTGGAACCTGCAGGCCCTGCCACTGCTGCTGAGGCCAGTGACCCCAAGAGCTGACCACTTGGGATATTTGCTGCCCCTGGGCTGAGTACTATGGTCTAAGTCTGTGGTATAAAGAAGGGCTACTGCCGTAGAAGGAGATAGATGAAACCAGCTTCGTTCTCAGAAGAATTTTTTTCTTTCTGTCTCAGAATTTTTTTAAAAGAGAGTGTAGCATGTCTTTAGAAATCAGAGATTCAAATCTCAGCACCCAATGTCCCAACCACCACTATCACTAACTGTGTGCTTTTGGACAAGTTGCTTAATCCTTCCCAGTTTCTCATCCGTGACATGGAAAGAACAATATTCATATTGTGCAGTAGCTGGAAGATGTAATATTATTCAACAAGTATTTATTGAATGCCAGGCACTATTCTAGTCACTGACTAGGACAGACAAGCTCCCTGTTTTCATAGAATTCATATTCTAATTGGATGAGATCACGATAAACAAATGAGAAAATCAGATATGAATAAGTTCTAGAGAGAAAGTAAAGGAGGGAGAGATGATAGAGCCCTACAGGCTCATGCTGTTATATTGGCTGGTCAGGGAAACTCTGTGTGAGCAGATTGTATTTGAGCAGAGATATGAATGGCAGGCATGCAGAGATCCAGGGGAGAAACTGGATAAAGGGTCCAGAGGACTTCTCTGTACTATTTTTGCAGCTTCCTGTGAATCTATAACTATTTCAAAGTAAAAAGGGTTTTAAAACGCAATTAACTATTGATACACACTACAGCCTAGATGATCTCAAAACAATTATGCTGAGTGAAAAAAGACCAAAAAGAGCACATACTGTATGATTTTATTTATATAAACTTCTGGAAAGTGTAAACTGATCCATAGCAACAGAAAGTATTTCATCAATTGCCTGGGTACAGAGTAGGAAGCAGTGATGTCTGGAAAGGAAATGGTGGGAGAGAGGGATTACAAAGAGACATGAGGAAGCTTTTGTGGTAATGGATATGCTTATTATCTCGATTGTAGTGATGGTTTCAGGGTGTGTATATAGGGTAAACTTATTAAATTGTATACTCTATTGTGAAGTTTATTGTATGTTAATTTGATCTTAATAAGGTACTAAAAATTATTAAGTACCTAGAAATAAATAATGCTAAAGATGTGCAAAGCTTCTACACATAAAAGTCTAATATGTTATTGCAAGATATTTAGATAGATCTAAATAAATAAATGGATGTATTGTAGTCTTGATGGTAAAACTCAACATTGAAAAGATGTCAGTCCTCCCCAAACTGAAACTGATGAAAATCCTAACTGGTTTTTTTTTTTGAGAAGTCAATTTGAAAATGTATATGGGAATGAAAAAAGGCCAAGGACAGCCAAGACACTCTTGAAAAATAAGGTAAAAAATTTACATTATCACATCAGAATAGTGAGGTGCTGGTGTGAGGACAGACCAATGGAACAGAATAAAGAGCCCCAAAACAGATCCACACATATGTAGACAATTGATATTGGACAGAGGTGGAAAGCAGAGTCATTGAGAAATGACCAATAAAAGGCACTGTGTCAATTGGGTATCTATAAAAC
Organism: Mesoplodon densirostris; assembly: GCF_025265405.1. Taxonomy (NCBI): domain Eukaryota; kingdom Metazoa; phylum Chordata; class Mammalia; order Artiodactyla; family Ziphiidae; genus Mesoplodon; species Mesoplodon densirostris. Next base: position 121,427,828 of record NC_082664.1, read on the forward strand.
TTCCTCCCACAGTACACAAAAATCAATTTCAATGTGGATTAAACACATAAACATGAAACGTAAAACCATACAGCTCTGAAAAGGTAGTATAGGAGAATATCTTCATGACCCCAAGTAGGGAAATATGCTTTTAAACAAGTAACAAAAAGTACCAATGATAAAGGAAAAGGCAGCAATAAAAAGGAAGAAACTATTAGCTACATTAAAATTAAGAACTTTATTCACTAAAGATAGTATAAAGAGAATGAAAAGACAAGCAACAGGGGTGGAAGACAAGATATTCGCAACTAACTAACAGATAAAAACCTTGTCAAAACCACAGTGAGACACCATTCTTTGCTGCTAACATCCTATAGAATGGCAAAATTTTAAGAATCTGTTGGTGTGTACGTGGAGCAACAGAAACCCTCATATGCTGCCAGTGAGAGGGTAAACTGAGGTACCACTTGGAAAGATGTCTGATATTATCTAATAAAGTTGAGGAGGACAAGCGCTATCATATGACTCAGAAATTTCACGCTTAGTTTATACCCTAAAGGAACTTCTATACCTGTGTATCAGTAGTGTGTGCAGAGCAATATTATATATAATAGTAAGGCACTGGGAAAACTCCAAATGTTCTATACACAGTAATGTGGATAAATAAATTGTAGTATTTTCATTCAATGGAATATTGTTTAGGTTCTGAGTAGCTAAAAATTAGAAAAGTTCACTGTACAGTGATCTGTGAAGAGATGCCTGTCCTCCTTATAGTGAGAGAGTGGCAGCCCAGGAGGCCTGAGAAGAAAATTAAATATAGTTCTCAGGAACCAATCATAGCAATGGCAGGGAGTGTTTTGACATGTGTCAACATGTAGCAGACATGTGCTAGGCTCTTTTAAGATAACTCTAGCTCCCACAACCATTCAGTGAAGTAGGAATTATTCTGCACGTAAAGAAACTGAGGGACAGAAAAGGTTAACTGACTTGCCTGAGGTCATACAGACAGTGGATGGCTGAAGTGGAGTTTTAAAACCAGGCATCAAATCCCACATCCTCTCCATTTAAGTCGAAAGTGGTGATTGCCTGGCAACAACCATTCACCACCTCTCCTTTCTTCCAGAACCCTGATTTTGTCATGATGTACCCCCTCCTCTGTGCTGTCACCCTAGGGATGGCAGAGCCAAAGACAGAACAAGCCTGGGCCCCTGACGACTGGAGAGCAGTGACGTCCTGCCAGACCAGTTGAACGTTTTTGCTTCCTTTCATTTACTTTTTCCTTTATTGTAGTTTGGAAAACAACTCTTAGGCTAAGTGGTTCGAGAACCGTTAAGGTTCTTGAATGAAGAAGGAAAGGCAGCTGGAAGGCACACTTTCCATTGCCTTCCAAATGTACGTAGCAAGTGTTACAGACCCCAAATCAGAACTATAACATATGCTGCATGGCCTCCAACAGGGCTGGTTGACACAGCCTGCAGAGGAACGCCAAGCAGAAGGGCCTGTACGTGTAAAAGGGCTGCAATAGGCAGGGTGATAGCAGCATTCCAGGGAGCCTGAGCCATTCCAGGAGAGCACTGTGGGGTCAGTCTGTGCTTCCCCACCAACTGCACCACCACCCCCCGCACCACCACCCCCCGCCCCCTGACTCATTTGCCCTGTGAAGCTCTTGGGTCCCTGCCACACAGAAGCTCAAACAGCTCTGCACCTTCCACTTTCCCCTGCTCAACACTCCCTCTGAGTCCAAGCAGTTCGTCCCAAAGTGGAAATCCAGAGCCACCACACTGTTACATCCCCACAAACTAAGAAGGTCCCTGCTCCCAACCTGTGTAGGAAGTTCTGTGACTGTCAAGGAGCTATCATGCCCTCCTCACTGCTTTGCTGCTAACATTCTTGTCACCCAGCTCCTGTGCCTTCAACGGCCCTACCTCTCCCCATTCAGCAGCCCATCCTCTGCACTTTGCTAGTGCCCTCCTGATGGCAGGTGAGGGAGGAGGATGTCTAATTGCCCAGAGCTGTGGCTACAGACACAAAGCCTTCTCTTTTCAGATCCTGGGATCCTTTATTCCTTCTTTTCTGTCTCCTGGGAGTTTTCTATAACCTTCAAAGCTATGCTCTGTGGTGTCCCTGGCATCAGCAAAGGCCTTGACACAGAGCAGACTTCAGCGAGCAGCTTGGATAAAACCCCAGAGGCTTGGAGCTACGGAAAGAGGCTTGGAGCTACGGGAAGAGTGGGTTAGCCCAGGTTTCATGAGGATGTTTGGTCCTACTTTAGTTTCTGTTCCAAATGTGGGAACAAACGTGCTCCTTAAAACCCTTGAGATCACATGGGTTGTGTTGACTGGCATTTATGTCAAAGCCAAAGCCTTAAGCTAATTTGGGACTGACAGGACTCTGCTAATCCCTTATATAAATATGGGATCTGCTCCTTGACCTTCCAGGTCAGGATCTTGGGTGGCACACCTGTAGCCTTCGTTTGCCTCTGAATTTTCTGGAATAAAGTTGCTTTTTTCTCTCGTTTCAAGGTCCTGGGAGAGAGAACCAATAACAAAGGCCATGTCTGGAAGCAATATGGGTTGGGGGAGGGGTGACTTGAGGCTTGTCCAGTCCTTTTCTCTTTGTTCAGACTAGGCAGCGGAGCCACAGCTCCCCAGTCAGGGCTGTTCTGTATAATTGCCCCCAGAAATCTAACTTCTAGAAAGACAAGTGGCTTGCGAAGCATTCCAAACTCATTAAATAGATAGATGATCAGCATCTGAAATGACTATTGTTCACTCAGGAAATCTTTCAAGAGGGACCATACTACCAAGAGAGCTGAATGCCTGCCCCTGAGCCTCGAGTGAGGAGTGGAAGGAATCAAGGCCCCTGTGATTGTGTATAAGACCAGAACCCACATCAGGCTCCACCATGACCGGCAACTGTCACTCACGTTCTTCAATTCCTGCAGCTCCTGCCTTTAATTGTCTGTTGAAATTGAAGTTGGTGCTGGGCACATTGTCCAGCCTCGCCACCACCCACAATGCAAACAGATGCTGACTGAACAACAAACAGGAGCCCCAGAGTACCTCCATAAAGACCAGATGGGGCACGCTTGCCGCTGCCACCCACAGAGTACCAGCAGCCTGTTTAGACTTTTACATGAGAAATGAACTTCCATTTTGTTCAAGCTGCTGTTGTTTGTTACCAACCTGGGTTCTTGGACTCTTTAATCAATAGAAATTAATAAGAGGCCAGATGAGAAATTCAGGCAAGGCTTTATTGGGACTCATGATGCAGCACAAGGGAGTGAAAACAAGTAACAGGTGCTCTTTCTGGCTCCCCGAAGTCTGGGGGGAGGGGAGCAAGCTGGTCCTTTAATTGGGGTGAGGGTAGGGGGCAATCGGTGGGTCGGGCTGGAGGGGTGGCTTAGGTGGTGTGCCCACCCCCTTGCTGGTGCTGTGTGCAGGGGGCATGCACAGTACCCTGCTTTTGCTTCCAGCACCCCAGAAGTGGCGGTTGGCAAGGGAGCAGAAGGGTGGGAGAGGACTGGAGTGGGAGTTTGGGATTAGCAGATGCGAACTGGTATATACAGAATGGATAAACAGCAAGATCCTACTGTATAGCACAGGGAACTATAGTCAGTATCCTGAGATAAGCCATAACGGAAAAGCATATGAAAAAGAATGGTTATATGTGTATAAATGAGTCACTTTGCTGTACAGCAGTAATTAACACAACATTGTAATTCAACTATACTTCAGTAAATTTTAGGGCTTCCCTGGTGGCACAGTGGTTGAGAGTCTGCTTGCCGATGCAGGGGACACGGGTTCGTGCCCCAGTCTGGGAGGATCCCACATGCCGCGGAGCGGCTGGGCCCGAGAGCCATGGCCGCTGAGCCGGCGCATTCGGAGCCTGTGCTTCGCAACAGGAGAGGCCACAACAGTGAGAGGCCCGTGTACCGCAAAATAAATAAATAATTTTAAAAATAAATTAAAAGAAGCGGCAGTTGGCTTTTGGCCTTTTTGTATCTTGTTGTTCATAATTTGCTGTGACTGCCCATGCATGCAGTTATTTTTAGTCCCTCATAGTTTCTTTGTAGTCTTGTTCCAGGAGGAGAGGAGGAGATGTTTGTCCAGGTGCAAGCACTGCAGTAAAGGGTTCCAGGTCCCAGGTTCCAGCCTGCCTCTGTTTTGCCTCTGTGGGTAAACCCCAAATTCTAGTATTGTATATTTGAAAGTTGCTAATAGAGTAGATCTTAAAAGTTCTCATCACAAGAAAATAAATAGTAACTATATAGGTGATGAATGTTCACTAAATTTATTGTGGTAATCCCCATTTTATTGCACAAAATGTATATGTATAGAAAATCATTATGTTGTACACCTTAAACTTATACAGTGTTATATGTCAATTATAGCTCAATAAAACTGGAGGGGGAAAAAGTTCTGGCAAGGCTAGAAAGAAGCAGAAGAATTCAGTACATAGTGCTGGCAGTTCAGCAGGTATCCTGGGAGCCAGAAGGGAAGGCCCCAAGTGGCTTTCTCTCCACATCACTTGGCGTGGAGCACTTCCCTGCTCCTCTAAGCCTGTCTGCTCCATGGTCTTCCCACAATTCAGCTTCCTCTGCTCCCCCAAATCTTCACCTTGGAAATATATTGAACTGGCCCTATCTGACCTTCAACCTTATGTGATCTTGCAGGTCCACAACCAAAACCAACTAGCTACAGACTCTTGGTTCAAATTCTCAGTAGAGAGAAATAGTCTCTGGCCAACCAGTGAATTCATTGCTTTTGAGATAAGTACTGGTTCAGTCACTTCTGGGGTGGTAGGAAAACCTGCTCACTGGGGGTCATCTGGGGGAGTAGTTTCTCTGGGAACTAAATGACACATCTCCCTGAGGAGAGAGAAGGGATGGGCAACTCTAGTGAAGACAGCTTCACACAGATCTCACTGGCTCCTTGGCTTCTTTCTTTTCCGTGGTAGCCCAAATCTCTTCCTGTGTGAACATCTCCTTTGAAAGCGATGCTATGGGCGGGTGGGCTGGGTGGGGTGAGCCGCAGAGGATAGATGACCAGGATAGGGAAGTGCTGGCGATACGGGGCTGGGGGAAATGAAGCCTAATACCCAAGATCAAAGCTAGAGAAATAAGATCCACTGCCAAGTCCAAAGGTCAGGGGCAGTGTGGAAAATCAGACACAGAGCCAAAGTCAGGAGCCAGCAGATCTGGAAAAACGGAAACTGGCCAGGAACAAGACCAGACCCGGCATGATGGCTGCTGAGAATGAGTAGGCAGCAAGCCTAGTTTCACTGGCTCTCGACCTAGGCTCACACACAAAAGAGTCACAATGAAAACAAGGTCTGCTGGGTTTAAGTCATATTACCAAGGGAGAAGAGGAGAAACGAGGGTTTCTTAACCCAGGTCCAAAACCCCCCTGTGTGGTACACAAGAATGTGTGCATTTGTGCATTTTCTGAAGTTGTTAAAGGGAACAGCGCCCCCAAAAGGGTTATTTTAAGGTTTGAATCTGATCATCCAGCAAGGACGATCACTGAGGGCTCTCCCAGTCTCGGCAAATGCCCCGAGCAGCTGCGGGTCTCCGCCACGCTCCAAAGGGATAGAATCCCTCTTGCCACGCGTGCCCCAAGGGCTCACAGCAGCGCTGCTGCCATCTGATTCCTCGGGGGAGCGCCTAGCCCGGGCCTGAAAGAGGATGAGCTTAGTTAACGGGGCGGGGGGGGGGGTGAAGGTTGGGCGGGGGTCCCTGGTGGCGCAGTGGTTGAGAATCTGCCTGCCAATGCAGGGGACACGGGTTCGAGCCCTGGTCTGGGAAGATCCCACATGCCGCGGAGCAACTAGGCCCGTGAGCCACAACTACTGAGCCTGCGCGTCTGGAGCCTTTGCCCCGCAACAAGAGAGGCCGCGATAGTGAAAGGCCTGCGCACCGCAATGAAGAGTGGCCCCCACTTGCCGCAACTAGAGAAAGCCCTCGCACGAAACGAAGACCCAACACAGCCAAAACTAAATAATTAATTGAAAATCCTTCCCTCTACTTTAAAAAAAAAACACAAAAAACAGTGGAGGATGGACAGACGGGCAGAGGGACAGATTAAGGGGGAGTGTGATTTGTGCCCCTCTGAGGAACTGCAGGCGCAGCTCAAATGGGCACACCGACTGGCTCAAAGATTGACATGGGGTTTGCCCGCTTCTTCAAAATCCGTCTGGTTCATCTTACTGGGAAAACAAACGTATCTGTGCCGCTCTATTTCGGGGTACAGATGGAGTTCCCGTAAGGGGTACAGCGCCCGGACAGGCATGGCCTTTGTCCAACCTCCCTCAGGGCCTCCGAACCGCGAGCGCCCCCAAGAGCCAGGACTTGGACAAAGCAAGAGGGCTCTCCGCCCCTCTCTCACGTCCATCGCCCCGCCCCTCCGGGGGACTGCGGCGCGCCGGCGTGACGTATCACGCGTGTCGACGTCGGCACGAACTAAGCCCGGAAGAGGCGCGGACCGGGAAAGGATCTGTTCTCTGCAGCTCACACACCTCTGTGTCTATGGCGCTGTGGCGCGGCTCCGCGTACGCCGGCTTCCTGGCTCTAGCGGTGGGCTGCATCTTCCTGCTGGAGCCGCAGCTGCCGGGGTCGGCGCTGCGCTCGCTGTGGAGCTCGCTGCAGCTGGGGCCTGCGCCCGCGCCCCCAGGACCCGGCTCCCCTGAGGGCCGGTTGGCTGCTGCCTGGGACGCGCTCATCGTGCGGCCGGCCCGGCGTTGGCGCCGCGTGGCCGTGGGGTGAGTGCCTGCGGAGCCTGCCTCTCTGGACCTCTCCAGGAGGTGCGGGCGCTCCGGGCCTCCGAGGGCTGCCTTGGCGGAGGTCAGGCGGCTTGGGAGCTGGGAGGTAGAGCCGGCGCGGAAACGGGTTCCCAGAGGTCCCCGGGAGCCCCTTCGGCGCTGGTGTCCACGCTGCCTCCTTGGCGAGAAGCGTCGGACGTCTGGGACGAGCCCCGTTCGTCACTGCTGCAGGGACTCACCAGACTGCTTTTTCCTGTCGGCTGGCCCCTGCGCCCTTCTCGTCTCGGTAGGACCCCCCCTTCTCTCATCTCCATAGAACCAGCCTAATATCCTCTTGCAAATCCCGCTCAGCCTGACTCCTTACAGTTCGAGCCTCCTTCATTCCAAGCCCTCCTCTGGCGGCTGCTCTTTGGCAGTCAGAGATGGTTGGTCTTAGCACTTTGGCGGCACCCTCTTGCTTCTGAACTACTTGAAGGAGTGGTCGCTGCCATTAGCTACCGAGTTTATTTCTTTACGCCTTGTTTCCGCTTCCTTAATGCCGTAGTCTGGAGACCACCATTCTACTGAAACTTCTCTCTCAAAGCTCACCGGAACCGTGTTGATTTTCACATTCAACTGCTTCTTTTAACCTTCTCTGTCGATTGTTTGCAGCCTTCCACGCGTTAAGCACACACTTCTCCTTGAAACTCCTTTCTTCCCCTGATTTCAGTGACATTGCATATTTAGGGTTCTCCCAAATCTCAGTGCCTCCTTTCTTTGTATTGCCCTCCCGCGTGTAAGTAATTATTCCCTTTACACGAATTTTAGTTCTTGTCTCAGTTCGACTTTAATATCTTGCCCTCACCACAAAAACAGGCCTTCTCCTGCTCTACTAGTTCCTGTGAGTATTGGGACCAGAAAGGTTAAGGTAAAGCAGAGTTATCCTGAAGATTCAATTAAATAATCCATGCTATTTAGCATAGTGTCTGCTTTAACGAGCAGACACCTAACGTTAGCTACTATTTTTTTATATCAGCATATTTATTGTTTCTTCAGATGTATCCTCTTTTACCTCTTCTTTCAAGTTCAGGTCCTTTCACCTGCATCCTTATCAGCTTCTTAATTGTCCTCCCTGGTTTTGTGAGCATTCATTCAACAAATATTTGTCAACTACATGGTATGTGTCAGGTCTGTGCTAGGTTCTGAGGATACAGGGATGAATGAGGCAAAGTCCCAGCCTCGTTTGTTGGAAACAAATATATTCGTTATTGTGTTAGTCTGCTCGGGCTACCATAACAGGATACCACAGACTGGGTAGCTTAAACAGCAGACATTTATTTTCTCACAGTGCTAGAGGCTGATAGCCCAAGAGCGAGTCCTCTCTTAAGGCCTTGCAGATGGCTGCCTTCTTGCTGTGTACTCATTAGACCTTTCCTCCATTCATGAGCACTTCGCCTTGCAGATGGCTGCCTTCTCGCTGTGTACTCATTAGACCTTTCCTCCATGCATGAGCACTTCTGGTGTCTCTTCCTCTTTTTAAACAGACACTAGTCCTATTGGATAATGGCCTCATTTAACCTCAATTACCTCCTTAAATAGCTCCTACCTCCAAATACAGTCCGATCTGTGGTTAGGGCTTCAATATGAATGGGGGGTGGGGGGCGGGGGGCGGTGAGGTGACACAATGCTGTTTGTAATGATTAGGAAAAGTGCTTTGATGAACTAGTGGTGGAAACAAGGTAGCCTTGTGTCCCAAAGAAGAATTACTGATTCTTCGCTGGATGAGGTTTCAGGAAAAGCTCCATCTGAGAAAGTGACAATCCATTTACTATTGCTACATCACAAATCACCCCAAAACTTAGTAGCTTAAAACAATGGTCATTTTATTCTCATTATTCTGAGGTTTGATTGGGTTCAGCTAGGCAATTCTCACTTGGGGTTTTGTGCAGTTTCAGGCAGATGATGGCTGGGACTGGGATCATCTCAAGGGTTGATTGTTGTTGTCGGCTACAACCTCAGCTGTGGTTTCACCTGAACACCTACAGGTGGTTTCCCTATTTAGCTTTTTCACAGCAGGGTGACTGGGTTAGGGGAGGGAATTCCCCAAGAGGACCAGGCAGAAGCATTAATGCCTTTTGTGACCTAATCTTAGAAGCACATATTGTTGCTTCTGTCATAGTCTCAGGTCCAAATGGTTTTAAGGGGAGGGGACATAGAACACACCTGGATGGGGGGAATGTGAGCATCACATTGTAAAAAGAACATGTGGGATGGGACATCTTGTGGCCATCTTGGAAAACATATTCTGCTACAGTGACTTGCAAGGGCCAGGCCCTGGAGAAGAAATGGAATTTCTCCACAAGAAGATGGGGGAGTAAGCCCACCTAGGCAGAGAGGACCAAATGTGAAAAGGTATTTGGCTCGTTTGTGAGTAGCAAGTTGGCCCTGTATTTAGGGCAAGGGCCTTATGGTAGAGGGATGTCAAGCGATGATGCTGAAAGGAGCCTTTTGTATCATGGTAGGTGATGGGAAAGCCATAAAGGTTTATAAGCAGGTAAATGATGCTAAGTTCTTTGCAGAGACTAACCAGTGGAATGTGAAATTTGAGCTGTGGCTGTAACCTATTTGACTGCTTCACGCTATTTTTGTGGGTAACAGACATCCATTGTTACCAACATTTCTCGTCACCCAGATTTTCAGCCAAAAGATGGGAATGTACAAGCAGTAGGTGGGTGCAGTACTGGTACCAGAATCTCATTTGGCAGGTGCGTATGTGTTGTAGTTTGATCTTTCAGGAGAATACACACACACACAAACACACATATATTCACTCTCTTTCACATACTCAGTCAAAACACACAATTTGATATGACGCATAAAAAGGAAAGTCTTGAGACTGACGCTAGTTAAGAGTCCATAGAGCTTTTTCTTGTTTGGCAGTGGTTTTCAACAGGTGAGATTTGAGAAGAGGTTGGGTGTTGTACAGTAAATAGAGGCATCAAAAATGACAGGACCTTAATACTGGGGATCTTAAAACAACCTTATGCAGGCAGATACAGAGATTGTCATCCAGCTTTCACAGGGAGTAAACTGGGGCTTGGAAATACTGATTTGCCGAAGATCACACAACTGTTGAATGCCCGAGGTGCAGCCTAAACCCATTTCTGGCTCCACATTCGTGCCACGTTGTTGCCACGAAGTGATTAAGAAAAAGGAACAAGTTTGTGGTGGAAGGTAACCATTTTGATTTCAGAGGAGGGGAAATGTACATTCCTGTGGAATTTTAGAGGAAACTGGGCCCTCAGCTGCCGACAGCCAGAGGCTGTAGTTGAGAATCAGGGTTGCAGACCTTGGAGACTCCAGCACTTAGGCTGAGGCCAGAGACTGGACAACATCACCCAGGAAGAGAAAGAAGGGAAGGTAAATGGCAAGGGTGGGATTCGGGGAGGCACTGCCATCTATGTAAGGGGCAGGTGGGAAGGGACCAGGGAAATAAAGGATAGGAGAGGTTTCAAGAAGATGGTCAATGGCGAGCCCACTGCCACATCTTTCTAAAGCATGTGCTCCCTCCCCTGCTTCAGAATTGGGCCCTGGTCCTAAGGTTCATTGGGTGAATGATGAACCCCTCATCGTAGCCTTCATTCTCCCTTACCTGGCTTCACCCTGACCTTGGAAACCTGTCCAGCTCTTCTCCCCTGTTGAAACTCTCCTAACTGGATCAGCATTCCTATTGTGTCCAGACACAAGGTTAATCCCTTTGTCTACATCTTTGCTTGTGTATGCTCCCTGTGGGTTTCAGTATCAGATAAATCTGGATTTGAATTTAGGCTTCTCCAGTCATGGCCTTTGGAATATTAGTTGACCCCCAGCCTCACTTTCCTCAGCTGCAAGCAGTGATGACTACTTCCCTATCTTAGAACATTTTGCGGATTGGTGTGGTCTGTCTGAAAATGCCTGCTTTCTTTCTCTGTCCAGAGCACCATCCAGGGTGTGGCCCAAGGACTGCTATTCCTGCCTCTTGAATTTGTCTTCTCTGCCGTTCTGTATCTTACAGCGATTATGATTAGCTCTCATAATATCTCAGGTAGAGTGTGAAAGCTAGAAAGAACCTTAGGAAACGATTTACAGACAGTAAAGCAGAAGAGAGGTGATAAGGACCACCATCCTTGTCTTTAAGGAATTTACGATCCAGAAGAAACTGTCCCTCATTCCCACCCCACCCCCAAGTCTCTAATAATATGCCTGGCAGCCCTGGCTCCCAGCATCCTCTCTGCTAGCACAGCCACTTGTTCAGGCATTCAGCATCTGTTGCCTCACTTTATCTTCCAGTTGTTTCATCTGTGTCTGTGTTTTCTCAAAACTCACATTGTAATCTTTTATACATTTCTTATTGAGCTGTGAAATTCTGCCTAAGTGTCAAATGAGCATAATTTTGTCTTCTGGTTTTTTTACCTGCCCCCCACCCCGCCCTTTAATTTTCCCCGATAAGAAAGCACCTTAGGTAATGTGCTTGTTTACGTTTTAGTATGCTGTTGAAGTGCAGAGAAAGATTCTTGTTCTGGTTGAAGTATTATAAAATATAACTAGAAAGCACACCTAAAAGTACTTTGTTTACTATCTGGCACATAGTAGTGTTCAATGATTTTTTTGTTTTAAAAAGCTACAAAGTAAATTTTTTCCTCTCTAAGATTTTTTCCTTTAGTATTCATGACATGATTAGGTAGGGGATAGAAAACGTTCCTATGATGGTTACCTTGTTTTAACTCAATTTGTTCATTTGGGTTTTGTCTTGTGCTGCAAAATGTGAACATTGTTCCTTTCAGTTTTGTTTTTCTGTAAGTGCAGCTTCCTCCATTCTCATCTTTAAAGAATCAAACTCTTTAAAGTCTCAGCACAACTAGATATGGAGGTGGTGTTTATTGAAGTCGATTTTGAAGTCGTTATTTCCAAATATGGGTATATCCCTCAGTATCTGAACTTTTGCTGTCCAGACTCAGGACCCAAATGCACTTGGATACATTTTCTAGGTAGGGCTGCTTGGTGGGAATGGGTGTCTCACGCTATCCAAACTCTCACTGTCTGAACATTGGTAGCCTACTAGAGTCTGAGAGCCAGGGATGCCTGTATTCCTGTTAAGATTCTACCCTTCAGACATCTAACGTTGCATCCAGTAGAAATAAAGGACACTTCGTGTGAGGTGGGATTGAGACCAGTTTACAAGGTGTGTTGGTTCATTATTATGTAAGACTGTGAAAGGATTCTGTTTTAAATGTATCATTAAGAACCTTCCACATGCATGTCAATGTGTTTATGTGCTGAAAACTATACTCACTTTTAGATTATGTTTTTCCAGTTGACGAGAGTAATTGTGTTTGACTTTAAAGGAATAAGAACATTTGAGTATTTAAATGCTGTGCAGTAGGCAAAAACCTTTTCAAAAACTTGGGATTCATAGGGGAAGAATTAATAAAAGAATCTTTATGATGAGTATGCAGTCAGTTTTGCGTCGCGAGGAGGGATGTGTTTCTTCCTTGCCCTGTAAACCTTCCTTGAGTGATGTAAATAATATCTAGCCCACATGAGAACCTTTAAAAATTGTTATTAAGTTCTAAAAGTAATGTATGCTTGTAAAAATTAGAAATATATCTGATGAAAAAGAAAATTCCTCTCCCTTAACCACCATCTCATTCCTCATCTTAGAGTTGGCCACCATTAATGATTTGATCAAGAGATTTTTAAAGGAGACTGGAAGGGAAACACTGTAGTTATATATTATACACTAAAATCCAATCCATTGGACCTTCTTTATTGATGAGTTTACCTTCTGGTTTCAAAGCTACTCGGAATTAACCTGGAAGCACAGCCTTGTCACCAGAAGCTGTTTCAGTTGGTCTTCCAGCCCCACTGGCAGGGATGGCAGAGGCAGGAATAAAGGTGCCTGTGGTGGGGCAGGAAGACCTCATTTAGCTACCCAAAGTGTTTGGAACTTCTCGTTTAAGGGATGACTTTTAGCAAAGAAACATTGAAAATGTAAGCCAGAACTTTTCCATGCACACATAGGAGGGACCATGCCAGGCAGCCTTATATGTACTTTATAATTTCTGTAGCACCAACCAAGTGATGTTGCACTGGCTTCTTACCAGCCTTTAAAGTTCATGGATAGGTCTGGTGAACACCTGCCAAGTGATGAGTTGTTACAGGCTACAGGTGCACTTAAGTCTTTAAGGCACCACTCAGCTCTAAGAATTTCAGCTGGGAGTATTTAGACATTTAGGTATTTAGTGTATTTTACCACCATCCTAATATATCTTTAAGGGGAAGATGGATTTTGACCAAAACTTTTATTTTGCTTACTCTGCAGCAAGCAGTGTTCCTAAGCATTTATTAACTTAATCTTCACAACAGCTCTGAGTTAAATACTCATAGTACACCATTTTATAGATGAGGAAACTGAGACAAAGAGAAATTAAAGTGACTTGCCCACGTCACACAGCCAGGGTGAATCCAGACAGTTTGGTTCTGCCACCATTTTCTCAGAAATGCTAAATTTGTGTTATCATGATACTTTATTCTGAAATGCTGAGCACCTGTCTTCTCTCTTTGTAACTAGTCTAAAAGTTTGCCAAACTGTTGCCAAGAGTCCTGTGTTCTGATCCTAAGACATACATCCAGATAAAGTAATCCTCTTTCTGCCATATGCTATTTACTTTCCAATTCAGGTTTCAAATCCACTTCATCTGTTTTTCTGTTTGAATACAGGCCTCTGAAACATTTCCCTGTTGTTAAATGCAAAGTAGTTGCCCCAGTGCTTCTGTTTCTTTCACACTGTCTCTTTCTTCCTTCCTTCCAGAGTCAATGCATGTGTGGATGTAGTGCTGTCAGGGGTGAAGCTCTTGCAGGCGCTTGGCCTGAATCCTGGGAATGGGAAAGATCACACTGAGCTGCGTTCGAGGAATGATCTAGAAGAAGCCTTCATTCACTTCATGGGGAAGGGAGCAGCTGCTGAACGCTTCTTCAGTGATAAGGAAACTTTCCATAACATCGCCCAGATTGCATCAGAGTTCCCAGGAGCCCAGGTCTGTTTGCCAGTGGTAAATTAAGATAGGGTGGGGAAAGACACCTTGTTTGTATGGTTTCTAAAAGCAACCAAGCAACTTTTTTCTCCAGTTTGCCCTAAGAGGGTAATTGTTAGGAATCCAATTCTACAATGTTTTTCTCTTTTTTGAAAACTGTATCTGACCTTCCTTTAACTCTGCTGTTTCTAGTCAGTTCAATTCAGCCAACGTTTATGAAGCGTATTTACTAAAATTTTGGTTCTGGGTTATCCATTAAATTGCTCTTTTTTCGTGTTATTCAAGTTTAAGGTAGGAAAGATATCTACTCCAAACTTGTTTGGGTATTGCTTGGCTGATAACTTGCAGTAATCTCAATATGGCTGAGTCTTTCCTAAGCAAAACAAGGCCAAACCCACAGAGAAAGAGTTCTAGCCTTTGCCTGGGAACGAGGGAGCTGGGTCCTTACCTCTGCTGTGCTGGTCCAGAGCAAGTTTTCTCATCCTCAGCATTATTGACATTTAGGGCTAGAGAATTTTTCCTTGTGGGGGTTGTCCTGCACATTGTAAGATGTTTAGCAGCATCTCTGGCCTCCACCTGGTAGATGACAGTTTCACTCCTCCTCTTCCCCAGTTGTGACAGTTAAAAATGTCTCTTGACATGGTCATATGTTTCCAGGGTCAGGGAGAGGAGGGATGCAAAATCACCCTGGTTGAGAACCACTGGTCTAGTTCGGTGGCTCTCCGACCTGAGTGTGCATCAGAATCACTTGGAAGGATATTGAAACACAGATTCCTGGGCTGCACTTCCAGAGTTCTGATTCAGTGCCTGTGGGGTGGACCTAAGAATTTACCCTTCCAGCTGCTTTCCTAGTTATGTTGATGCTGTTGTTCTGAACACCTTGTTCTGAGAACCATTGTTCTATAGGGTAGAGCCTCTCAGAGATAGAACTTAGAGCTCCCCAAGCCCACCTGGTGATCATAAAGCCCTGGGGCCTGCATGGTCCAGACACTTCCTCAAGGCTCACACACCTGCTGCTACACTTGCCCTCACACCTCTTACCGGCAAGTTTTGGTTGTTTAAGCATCTCTCCACCCCACCACGTCTCACCCCAAAATTTTCTTACCTAAAATCTGCCTTTGGCCCATCACCCCAGTCTGGGTGTTACTTCTGACAGGGGGAGCTCTTAATGCCTTTTTTTTTTTTTTTTTTTTTTTTTTTGCGTTACGCGGGCCTCTCACCGTTGTGGCCTCTCCCGTTGCGGAGCACAGGCTCCGGACACGCAGGCTCAGCGGCCATGGCTCACGGGCCCAGCCGCTCCGCGGCATGTGGGATCTTCCCAGACCGGGGCACGAACCCGTGTCCCCTGCATCGGCAGGCGGACTCTCAACCACTGCGCCACCAGGGAAGCCCTTAATGCCATTTTTGATTGGTACCTTTCATAGACCATTCTTTGTGACCACTTATTTTGATAACTATTAAGATTTTAAAGTTTTTTTTCCCTTTGATGCCACCCATTTGAACATTAGAAACGGGCATGAGCATTACCCAGCTGAGTTTCTAAAGGAAACAGCAAGCTATTAAAACTTCAGTTAAAATCATTTTGACAGCTGAGTTTGGTAGTGAGAGTCTGGTCTTTTTTTTTTTTTCCCCCTTTTAGTCTGCGCAGCGCAGCTTGGGGGATCTCAGTGTTCCCCAACCAAATCCTAACCACTAGACCACCAGGGAACTCCCGAGATTCTTATCTTTTATGAAAGAACCTTGATAGTTCTAAAAAGATGGCAAGTCTACTGCTTAAAAGTCTTTTAAGATTGTGGTATTTAAACCACCAGTTTGCTTTCTATTTTAGTTTCTTCTGCCTTTTGTTTCATAATGCAAACATTTTTTTCTACAGAAATTTTATCTAGCTTTTACATCATCTAAATTATTTCTTAACATTGTAAAACCTAAAATGTGTTATTTATCTTCCACTAGTGTGACACTTCATTTGGTGCCTTGTCAAACTCCCTTAAACTATAAGGCAGATTGACTGGTAAACAGCAGTTAATAATAACTATTATATGAAAACTCTAAAATCCACTTCATGGAATCTTAATGTTTCACCCAAGATTTTTAGTAAATTCTTCTAGCCACCATAGTAAATAAAAAATTAAGGTTAACATGTTAAAAGGCCAAATTTCAGCCTGTAGATCACAAAGTTTTAAATTTATCTATAGTAAGCCATTACTGTCCCACCTGAATCCAGTGATCGGTCAACACAAACCTTGGTTGGGCTGAAAGTGAGGTCTAGCATCCAGAGTTGAGTTACTTATTCTGTGCCTCTGCATGGGACTGGGGACTAGAAAGGTGAGGTGGTAGCATTCCTCCCAGGCAAGGCTGTTGATGAGGTTTCTCAACTTTCATAATAGAGCATCCGCCATATTTCGTACTTGTCAGGTTTCCAAAACACGTGAATCCGTCCTTAGCACAATGGAATACTAGCCTTGAATCACTTGCTCTTCTCCTCTAGGTCCTCAGCTGAGAGATGTGGTGTTTAGGAGACAACATTGTCCTCTATTGGAGTCTGTTACCTTTAGAATTTACTCCCAGGAAAGCTCTTATGTTTCCTGATGCATCAGTGTGTTCTTCCTTTCTTAAAATCTAGCAACAAACATTTACTGAGCACTTATTGTAAGAAGACAGTCCTTGCCCTGGAAGAGCTAAACATGTCCCCGGATGACATTAGCCCAAGTGGACAAGGGCTGTAATGGAGGTTTGTTCTGAGTATAGGGGTGGCGAGTAGCAAGGGATCTGTAATCCTGTCTGGAAGGGGGGTTGTGGAGGTGGAGGTGGCCATGGGAAAAGGGAGACAGAAGGCATTGCAGAAGAGGTGATGCTGCAGCTGATACTTGAAAAGTGATCAGGGACTTACCAATGAATGAGAATGGGGAGGCATCCTAGTCAAAGCAGCATGTGCCAAAGGCACAGAGACAGGGAGGAAGGCAGACTTGGAGAGCTGCAGGCATGGTACAGAAGGGAGGGCAGGAGATGGAAGTAGAAAGGAAAGCAGGGGACAGATAAAGAAAGGCCTGTGTGCCTCACTTAAGAGTTGGATTTTAAAACTGATTCGGAAAAATACATGCACCCCAATGTTTATAGCAGCATTATTTACAATGGCCAAGATAAGGAAGCAACCTTAGTGTCCATCAGTAGATGAACAGATGAAGATGTAGTGTGTGTGTGAGTGTGAGAGAGAGAGCGAGATGGAATATTACTCAGCCATAAAAAAGAATGCAATTTTGCCATTTGCAGAAACATGAATGGACTTGGAGGGTATTATGCTAAATGAAATAAAGGCAGACAGAGAAAGACAAATACTGTATGATATCACTTATATGTGGAATCAAAAAATAAAACAAACTAGTGAATATAACAAAAAAGAAACAGACTCACAGATAAAGATAACAAACTAGTGGTTACCAGTGGGGAGAGGGAAATGGGGAAGGGGCAATAAAGGGGTAAGGGATTAATAGGTACAAACTATTAGGTATAAAATAAGCTGCAAGGATATATTGTACAGCATGGGGAATATAGAAAATATTTTATAATGACTATAAATGGGGTATAACTTCCAAAAATTGTGAACCACTCTATTGTACACTTGTAATTTAAATAATATTATATATCAACTATGCTTTGATAAAAAAAAATTGAGTTAGATTTTAGTTCACTGTAGTATTTATTGATTGATTTTTAGGAGGAGACTGTCATAGTCATATACTCATTTTAGAAAGGTTACAGTGCTGAAGATAAGGTCTGTCCATGCTTGTCATATTTCCTTTTGTTTCCTTATCTGTTCCGGTTGCCTGGAAGCTCAAGGCCAAATTTGATCTACAGTTAAGGCAATTATACTAATTTCCAAGGGTAGCAATTTGTTTTTTCCACCTTTCCTTATAATTCATTGTCTGTTAACCTATGGGGTTAATGTTTTTATTAACCTCATCTGTATGTACTTATAAAGTCACTGCAAATTTTTTTTGGAAAAAAATGGACTGTAAATTAATTCAATAAATCAAAACATTATTAAGCTTGGGTAACATAGTTATGCTAAAATACTGTCTAATAACCTTGAACTGTCTTATAGCACTATGTAGGAGGAAATGCAGCTTTAATTGGACAGAAATTTGCAGCCAACTCAGATTTAAAGGTAAGTCAAATTCCCAGATTAAAACCTATGTCCTTCACTAGTGTTTAAGTAATTTTAGAAGTAAGAATGAGTATCTGTCTGTTCCTTGATTCAACTTGTGCCAGACCCTGGGGCTCTTGTTAGGAATATAGTAGTGGAAGGAGAGGAGTGGTAGCTAATGCTTTCTGAGTGCTTACTGTGTGCCTGACGATGTTTCTAGTGTTTGATATGGATTACCTCATTTAATCCCTGCAACAGCCTGTAAGGCTAGTTGGTACTCGTGCTGGTACTGCTATTCTCTTGCTTTCCACATGAAGCTTGAGGCATAGGGAAGTTCATAGCTAATAAGAAATAGAACAGGGACTTCCCTGATGGCACAGTGGTTAAGAATCCGCCTGCCAGTGCAGGGGACATGGGTTCAATCCCTGGTCCGGGAAGATCCCACATGCCACGGAGCAGTTAAACCCATGCGCCACAACTACTGAGCCCACGCACCACAACTAGTGAAGCCCACACTCCTAGAGCCTGTGCTCTGCAACAAGAGAAGCCAACACGATGAGAAACCCGCGCACCGCAACAAAGAGTAGCTCCCGCTTGCCACAACTAGAGAAAGCCCGTGTGCAGCAACAAAGACCCAACGCAGCCAAAAATAAATAAATTAATTAATTTTTTAAAAAAGAAAGAGGGCTTCCCTGGTGGCGCAGTGGTTGAGAGTCCACCTGCCGAGGCAGGGGACACAGGTTCGTGCCCCGGTCCGGGAGGATCCCACATGCCGCGGAGTGGCTGGGCCCGTGAGCCATGGCCACTGGGCCTGCGCGTCTGGAGCCTGTGCTCCGCAACGGGAGAGGCCACAACAGTGAGAGGCCCACGTACCGCAAAAAAAAAAGGAAAGAAAGAAAAGAAATAGAACAGTTCTAACCTAGGACCCCAGAGTCCATGTTCTTGAGTACCTTATGTAATGGTTAAGAGTATGTGGGCTCTGGAGTCAGTGCCTGAGGCTGGGAATTGTACAGTGATGAGAGAAGACTTAACTGGCTGTTCTGTGAGCCTGGATCCAGAGTGTTGAAAAATGAACACCAGTAGATAAGGACATGTCTTCAAGTCTTAAGCCATTTGGTTTAAGTAGAATTAAAAATTACTGCTATGTTCAAAATAACATCTGAGTAAGAAGCTCTTTTGCTACAAGTGGAATAGATCTGAGGGGGAAAGACAGCAAGGAGGTTATTGCTGCTGTCTTGCTATAAAATGCTCGCGGTTTGGATAGGGTAGCCAGAAGAGGAGAAGCCTATCTAAAGCCTACTAAAATGGAATCACTTGGTGCTAGGCCATACATGGGGCCAAAGAAGATAGGTTTAACAAAGATGATTCTAGAGTAAGTGAACTTGAGAAGTGCAGAATAGATGTGGCTACTGACGACAGAGAAAGGAAACCATAAACAGTTCTCAGAAGCCCAGAGATGGACCCAAAAATTCAGATAAATGTTCAACAGTTTGAGGGGAAAAAATTCACATGGAGCCACACTGTACACCGAGGGATGGATGTGCTTAGATGTGGAGAGCATATTAAAGTGTGAACATTCACATTTAATAAGAGTTAAAGTTTTCATAAAATATTAGGGTGTGGGAAATTTTTTTTTAAAATAGTCATTATCTTTATAGATAGTAATTAACTCCCAAACAGAGAATATTAGAAATTACAGGGCTGACCTTCAGAAGTATTACCAGCTAATGGATGGAAGAGAAGGAAAGATCAGTCATAAACTAATTAGAGAGAACCCAGGCCCTTCCCATCAGAATCCTGGGCATTTGTATGGGTCCATAAAAGGCCACTCTCTTGACCCTGAGAAGTAATTCTGGCCCTGGAAGTCCTGGGTTAGATTGACCTTTCAATATTGCCCTCGTCTGGGACCAGTATTTGCTGTTGGTCTCTGGAGAAGCTGGGCCTGAGACCAGTCTGACTGGAAAGCATTCTGATTTTTAAAAAAAGAAAAAAAAAAGTCTGGCCTTGGTAAAAGATTGAGGAAAGAAAAGGGATATCTGTTACTCAGTCCTCACAACAATCTGATGAAGTTAAGGTATTATCACCGTTTTAAAGACAGGAGATCCAGAGAGGTTAAGTAATGTAAGAGATTAAGTAATGTGCATAGGGTCACCTAGCTAGTAAATGAAGGAGCCAGGATTCAAACACTAGGCTCTGCCACGACCTCACCACCTTATACTGCTCTCTCAGAGAGATTCAGTTTAACTTGCTGAAATGCTTCTCGACATGGACCAAGTGATCATCTGAGAACGACCACAGATTAAGGATTAGGTATTTTCCAAAGGCAATAATAATCGTTAACACTTTCATAGTTCTTACTGTATGCCAGGCACTGTCTTAAGTGCTTTACATTATATTAACTCATTTGATCCTCACAGTGCCCCATAAGGGAAGTCTATTATTATCCCCATTTTGTAGACAGAAAAAATGAGGCATGGAGAAGTTAAAACTGTTGAAGGTCACATACCTCGGAAGGAGTAGAGCTGGGATTTTAACCCAAGTAGTCTAGCTCCAGCATCCATGCTGTTTACAACCAAGCTATGTTGTCTCAGAAATAGACCCTGGTGAATATAGTAAAGGTAAAGTCAGTGGAATGGTGAAGTAGGAGCCAGATTGCAGAAGAGAGCAGTCTTTACAGAATATATTTTGGAATTTAGCCAAGAATTATAAGTAGATGTTGGATCTTGTCAAATGCTGCTTCTGCATCTATTGAGACAATTGTGTGGTTTTTGTTTTTTAACTTTGGTATATGGTTATTACATTGATTTTCAAATGTTAAACTAGCCATGTATCCCCAGAATAAACCTCACTTGCTTCTGATGTATTACCCTTTTTATATATCGTTGGATTCAATTTACTAAAAGTTTGTTTAAAATTTTTATATCAATTTCCCTGAGGGATATTGGTCTGTATTTTTCTTTTCTTATATATCTGCCTGGTTTTAGTATCAGAGTAATACTGGCCTTATAGAATGAATCGGGAAGTATTTCAATTTTTTTAAAAAAGTGTGTGTAGAATTGGTATCACATCCTCCTTACATGTTTGTAGAGTTCACCAGTGAAGTCCTCTAGGCCTGAAGTTTTTGATACGGGAAGGGTTTTTTTTTTGTTTTTTTTTTTTTTTGCGGTACACGGGCCTCTCACTGCTATGGCCCCTCCCGCTGTGGAGCACAGGCTCCGGACGCACAGGCCCAGCGGCCATGGCTCACGGGCCCAGCCGCTCCGGGGAACGAACCCACCTCCCCTGCATCAGCAGGCGGACTCCCAACCACTGCGCCACCAGGGAAGCCCCCGGGAAGGTTTTTAACAATTTCGATTTAATAGATAAAGAGAAATTCCAATTTTTTATTTCTTTTTTTTTTTTTTTTTTTTTTTTTTGCGGTATGCGGGCCTCTCACTGTTGTGGCCTCTCCCGTTGCGGAGCACAGGCTCCGGATGCGCAGGCCCAGCGGCCATGGCTCACGGGCCCAGCCGCTCCGCGGCATATGGGATCCTCCCAGACCGGGGCACGAACCCGTATCCCCTGCATCGGCAGGCGGACTCTCAACCACTGCGCCACCAGGGAGGCCCCCCAATTTTTTATTTCTTGAGTGAGCTTTGGTAGTTTTACCTTTCAAGAAATTTGTCCATTTCATCTAAGTTGTTGAATTTATTGGCATAAAGTTAGTCATAATGTTCCCTTATTCCTTTAAGGTCTGTAGAATCTGTAGTGATGTTCTGTCTCTCTTTCCTGATACTGGTAATTTGTCTTTTTCTTTTTTTCTTTTCCTTGATAAGTTTGGCTATAGGTGTGTCAATTTTGATCTTTTCAATAAACAATGAGCTTTCAGTTCTACTGATTTTTTTTCTGTATTTTTCTCTTTTCTATTCATTGGTTTCTGTTTGCTTTGAATTTAACTTTCTGGTTTATTAAGGTAGTAGCTGAGGTCACAGATTTGAGACCTTTGTTTTCTGGTACAGGGTGTTTAGTGCTATAAACTTCCCCTTAAGTACTATTTTAGCTGTATCCCACAAATTTTGATACTTTTTGTTTTTATTTTCATTCAGTTCAAATGCTTTCTGATTTCCCTTTGATTTCTTGAGATGAGGTATTTAATGGCCCATTTATGTACTACTTAGAAGTGTGTTATTTAGTTTCTAAATATTCGGAGGGTTTCCAGATATCTTTCTATTCTTGATTTCTGTTTTAATTCCATTGTGATCAGAGAATATGCTTCTCTGATTCCTTTTAAATTTATTGAGACTTTTATGACCCAGAATATAGTCTATCTTGGTGAAGTTCAATGTACACTTGAAAAGTACATATTTTTCTGTTTTGGAATGGAGTGTTCTATATATAAATGTCAGTTAGGCCAAGTTGGTTGATAATGTTATTCAAGTCTTCTATATTCTTAATGATTTTCAGTCCACTTGATTTATCTAATACTATTGAGAGAGGGGTATTGACATCTTCAGCTATACTTACGGACTTGTCTATTTCCCTTGCAGTTCTATAACTTTTTGCTTCATGTATTTTTAAGCTGTTATTAGATGCATAACTCTTTAGAATTGTTACCTCCCTCCATGAATTGACCCTTTTATCATTACCAGGGATAAAGAAAATAATTTCATAATATTCTTTGCTGTGTAATCTATTTTGATTAAAATAGCCATTCCGGCTTTGAATCGTGTTATGATATATCTTTTTCCATCCTTCTGCTTTTAACCTATTTGTGTCTTTATATTTAAAATGTGTTTCTTGTAGGTGATATATAGTTGGGGCTTGCTTTTTAATACACTGACATTCTCTGTCTTTTATTTGGGGTGTTTAGACCATTTACATTTAATATGATTATTGCTATATCAGATAGGTTTAAATCTGACACCTTGCTACTTGTTTTCTTTAGTGGTTGCTTTAGGGTTTATAATGTACATTTTTAGCTTATAACAGTCTGCTTTCAAGTGATATT
The DNA here is from genome assembly GCF_025265405.1 of Mesoplodon densirostris. Classification (NCBI taxonomy): domain Eukaryota; kingdom Metazoa; phylum Chordata; class Mammalia; order Artiodactyla; family Ziphiidae; genus Mesoplodon; species Mesoplodon densirostris. Next base: position 121,450,749 of record NC_082664.1, read on the forward strand.
ATTAAACCACCAGATAGAATGTAAGAACTTTAAAATAGTATACTTCCATTTCTCCCGTCCAGTCTTTATACGCATATACTTTACTTCTAGATAGGCTATAAATCTCATACTATGCTGTTAATATTTTTCTTCAAACAGTTAATTATCTTTTAAAGAGATGTAAATAATAAGAAAAAGATCTTATATACTTATCCAGAGTTACCATTCCTGGCGTTCTTCATTCCTTTGTTTAGATCAATATTTCCATCTGGTATCATTTTCCTTCTGCCTAAAAGATTTCCTATTTCCTGTAGTGCAGATCTGCTGGTGATTAATTCTTTCAGATTTTGTATATCTGGAAACTCTTTTAGGCTAAATTGCAGCAGGATCTGTAGGGCTTACTCAGTTTTTTTCTGTTTCTTAGGGATCACTGTCCTTTGTTGCCCAGTGCCCAAATGTTTTGAAAACCATTATTTCATAAATTTTATCTGTTTTGTTGTTGTTTCAGGCAGGAGGGTAAATCTGGACCTTCTTATCTCATCTTGGAAGCTGAAGTTCTAGCCAAGAATTAGAGAAAAGAAATAAAATTATAGGGGCAAGACTTTTCAGAATTGGCAAATAGCGAGCATGTGTTGAGAGGGAAGTGTATTTTCACCCACAAGCTGGGATTTCTTAGATGCATGAAAATGCCTCTGTACAAACAAGCAGTTAATTAGCAAGTAAAAATGCCTTTGGAAGCTTCTGGATGGGACATATCAAATCTGAAATGGTGACAATCATCTTTGAGGACTTTCCTTCGAATCCTGGTCCAGGCCCTCATGGTTCAGGGGCTCTGAGTCTGTTAACCTGGTCATGAGTGGGGCCAGAGCTGGCATGGCAGAAACAGCAGCAGGTGTGAAATGGCTTCCAGAAGGAAAAGCCAGGAAGAGGCCCAGGTTGGAGTTGAAGAAAAGGTTTTTAAAACGTTGCAGAGCACCTCCCCCCATACTGTCTGAATCGAGGTGCTCTTTAATTCTTCTATGTGGAAGGCTATCTTGTTCACAAAGCAGCTAAGTGTAGTAGGGAGCCTGATCCCACAAACTAGGTCCCCTGGTTGATTATTGTGGTTCTTTTCTATACTGTGTAAATTCAAACAGTTGTTTTCATCTGGCAGTTTTGAGCAGACAACATCCTGTATTTGTTTGCCTACACAGGATGTGAGTCAGTTAAGAAAAGAGAGAAAGTGAGGTACAGTGTGTCTTAGTCTGCTCAGGCTGCCCCGATGACAAAATGCCATAGACCGGGTTGCTTAAACAACAGAAATTAATTTTCTCACAGTTCTGGAGGCTGGAAAACCCAAGATCACAGTCCCAGCAGGGTTTGGTTTCTGATGAGAGCTCTCTTTCTGGCTTGCAGACAGCCACCTACTTGTGTGTCCTCACATGGCCTTTCTTTAACAGGTGTGGTGAATAGAGATCTCTCTCTCTCTTCCTTTTCTTATAAGGCCACCAATCCTGTTGAATTAGGAACCCACCCATATGACCTCATTTACCTCCTGAAAACCCTATCCAGATATCATCACATTGGCAATCAGACTTCGACATGGGAACTTGGGGTGGGGGTGGGGTGGGGGTGGGGAGGCCACAAACATTCAGTCCCTAACAGGGTGCATGGGATTCAGCAGCAGCCTAGGTACCTGTGTAACGTGTGTGACGTGGGTCTTCTGTCAGCCTCTCATTTCTGGGTACGTTGTGTCTATACCCCCCAGGCCCTGGTAGTAGCCCCTCTAGTCCATACCTCCAAACCAAAAGCTTTCAAAATTGGATTTGGAATCCAGTGTTTTGTTGAAATGAATAGAAGTGCTGGATGTATCTTACTGAACAGATTCCATGGGACAAGGGACAGATCTCCTGATAGACTTCGTATTGCTTGTCTCCAGATTCTTCTTTGTGGTCCGGTTGGTCCAAAGCTGCATGAACTTCTTGATGACAATGTATTTGTTCCACCAGAGTCACTGCAGGAAGTGGATGAGTTCCACCTCATTTTAGAGTATCAGGCAGGTAAGAGGAAATGAGTAAGTAATGGTGTAAACCTGGTCAGAGGGCTGTGTGTTGTCAGATGGCGGTATCACTGTGCTAGAAATTTATCTTTGTAAATTGGCAGGATCCTGTTCTTGCCTTACCAAAAGCTTCCCGGCCCCTGGTTCTGCTGAGTTGGTACTGACCATTGTCTCAAGGGAGAGTGATATAGAGTATTACAGCACTGAAGAAAATTCCCAGGTCTGCAAATGTAATTGATCTGAACCTAAGAGATATCAGGCTGTAGGAAAGCAAGCATCTTGAATAAAAATGAAAATGTGTTAAACACATATATATAAAGTTTTTCTTTATTACTAAGAAGAGAGAAGGGCAGGTAAAATCTGCTGAGTTCTGTGCTGGGTTCTGCCCTAGGCCTTTCTGGCCAGCTGTTCCAAGCTGCTTACGGTTAATACCAGGCCTCTGGCAAACTTCCTTTGAAGCATTTTATTTTCCCTTGGGTGCATAAGTGGAAGTGTTTTGTATATAACAACACATTTTATTTCCCATTACATAATGTTCCAATGTTTATAACTCCAAATCCACCCCATCCCACCCTACCCGCCCCGAGTAGATTTTATGTGTTATACAGACTACAGATCTGATTTCTGAGAGAATCCTAAATACCTGAACGTATTCTAATTTTGTTTATTTGATTCCGTGTATTTTCCCTGCTCAGAACTCAGACTCTTGAATTTCTGATTCAATACATTACTAATTCACGTTAAAGATTCAAGCATCTAAACAGACTAATTGGTGCCTTAAAGCAGTACTTGCTTAATATGCATCAGTGAACTGCTTCCAAGTCAGACAATTAAGAGAGCCTCACCTACCTACTAGAGTAATTTAATATAAGATACAAAATAGTGTATCTTAAAAATTATGCCTTCCACCAAGTACAAAAAAAATAATTGTTTCTTGTTTCTGGTTCTCTTTTGGGTGCTTACTAGAATGAGGGAATTAGGGAGGGCAGGGTCAGAAAATTAGAGACAAGATGTTGGAATGGGCAGTTCCCATTTGCACAGTTTTTGAGTTTCTCTCAGTGGGAAATCAGAATGATGGCTCTTACTGCCTGAAGGTAGTGGTATGGAGTGAGCTGCTCAAATGAAAGGCGTGAGCAAATCTGTTGACTGGAAAGATCTAGAAGAGCTGAAGGTATGCCTTTGAGGCGCTGCTGCTGCTGCCAGTTCCAGATTCATCTCACGTCCGCTCTGTTGGCGCTCACATCATGAACTTGGGACCTTTCTGGTCCCTGTGCCTGTCATTTTCCCTGGTGACTACAGAGTAGAGAGACTAGTTTCTTCACCAAGACTTTGCTGTTGTATTTGACAGCTGTGCCTTGTATGTGGTTCAGAAGACAGCACAACTTATCTTGAAAGGAGATTGTCTCCATCCTTGGGTTTACAAGCTTCTCATTTCAGTTTTTCTTTTCTATGCCTTATTTCTTAGTACAAAGCGGTGGCCTTCCACTCAACTTTATGTAAAGTTACATTTTCATCGGCCCCTGGAGGAAACCTAGTCTAGCAGCCCTCAGGTCAGCTCTCTTAACAGAAATCCATCCCCTGCTTCTCTCTAAATGAATAAATTCCCAGAGGGGATTTGTCAACTTTTTTTTCCTTCTCTCCTACCAGACCTTTCCAGAGAAGCTTATTTTCAGGCTTTGGGCTGGGGATCCAGTGAGTCACTGCATAGGTTTTGCTGACTTACTGACTGAAGGGCAAGATCATAAATTGAGAGAAGGGATCACTTAAGGGAATAAATTCAAAGCTTAGTGAGAAAAGAGGGGCGTTGAATATTATTACGGTCTCACCCTGTCTGTGTTTCAGTCATTTTGCTTTTCGGGCCACTCCATCAGTCAGTCCTGCGTCCTGTGGAAACTGCCAGCGAACAGCTCTCCACATATCCCTCCTTGTCTTTGCCTTGCGGAAGCCTGTTTATTTTTGCCTCTCTCACTTTTTCCCTGAGGAAATTAATTTGTTTTGAATGCCATGTGGCTCTTCTCTCCTAGGTTAAGTTAGTGCTTCTTCGCAGTTTCACTCTAAGTGGCAGTTCCAGGTCTCTCCTCGTGGAGAACACTCATGTTGTGTGTTTTTCCCATTGTACAGCGTCTTGTTAGTTGGGGAAGTATTCGTTTGGAAGTCATACCCGCATCTTTTGTGTCATGGACATTGGAGTCATCGTTTTGTTCTCTTCCTCGTGTGTTCTTTTGCTGATTCAGTCACGTGGCTATATGCCGGGTGCGATGTGAAGCAGTAGAAATATGATGATAGAAGAAGACACAGGCCCTACCCTCAGTCCACATTCCCTACAGGAGGTGGAGTCTTGAATAAATGGTTGCACAGTTATGTGCCAAGTCCTGTAATAAGGCCCAGTGGTAGCCCAGGGAAGGAGGTACTGTAATCCAGTCTGCTTGGAGGTGGAGGGTTCAGAAAAGCTTCCTAGGGAAGGCCGTCCCTGTGTTGGGTCTTCAGAGATGAAGCAGAGTTGGAAGGCTGCTGTCAGCTGTGTGGATCACCACTGGGTATTTTCTTTGGACAAATAATAAGGCATGGGCCAGGAGTTAAGAAAGGAACGTGGTGTTTTAACAAGTATAACCATTGCATCAGGTTTTAGGAAATAGGTGATGTTTTCTTTCCTGTTATACAAATGACCCATGTATGAAATGTTTTTCAGAGGAATGGATTCGGTAAAGGTGAACTCAGAGCAAAAGAAGGATGGGTTTTCCCCGCCTTGACACCTGCTCTAGAGTAAGCCCCACCCCTCCCCCCACGCGCACTCTGCAGGGAGACGGGGCTGCTGTTGGCAGAGGAAGCAGGAAGCAGGGCGCTGACCCGGGGGCCACATCAGCCGGCAGCGAGGAGACCCTTTGCTGGGGTGGCTGCCGTGGGGAAAAACTTTCTGAAGGAATACCCAGTAAATGATAAAACCAATGAAAGACTAGGCTTCAGCATATGGACTTTGATTTTGTAAATGGGACCAGTCCTTTGCGTGGAGGGAGAGCTGTGTAACCCTAGGTCATAAATCCTTGCCCCCCAGTCTCGGGCAGTGCGCCAGGCTGGGGGTGACTGCTCCTCCTGGTGCTCAGGGGACATGGCCTCCAAGGCACTGCCTCAGGCTGAGTTTTGAGATTTTCAAGACTTCAAGGAGAGGAATGTGGGATGCACATGGGATGGCACCGAGTGAACTTGGAGAGGCCTCTCCACCCCCCACTGCCCCCCTCCCCTAGGACTCGGGCACTGGCTCACTCCCCTCAAGTGCTTGGCAGCTGGGGGCTCTCAGTTGGTAGTTCCCCACCTGACTGCACATCCGAGTCTCCAGGGGTGGGGCCCTGCCACCTGCACATTAAAATCTAGGTTCCGCTGGAGATGCGGCCTCCTGGCCCGTGCCGAGAGGCACTCCTGTAGCTGCACACAGACTCCCAGCTCCTGCCCCCGCCCAAGACCCCACCGGGGAGGGTCTGGCCTCCCTCTGCTTGAATCAGATTAGTGAATGCTGAGTGGGCACTCTGTGCAGGGGACTGTGACTGGGCTGTGGGAATCAGAGACATACAGTGTTGAGGGGGGATGGGGCACAGACCTGCGAAAAGTGAAGTAATGATACAAGTTTGAATACTAGTTAACATAGTATAAGAGAGGACACAAAGCAAAGTGATGAGTCACCAAACCATGTAAAGGAGAATCTCTGGGTCCTCAAAGCAGTGAGAGTACACCTCAGGCTGGAGCAGTTGGCATCCCTTTCAGGAGGTAGTAACACTTGAACTTAGTCTTTTATTCATTATTCATTATTCCAGAGCAGCTCGCTCACGGGAGGCTAGAGCAGCCAGATACTCTTAGCTTCCGGATCAAGTGCCCAGGAACCACCAGTGGGCGGCAGGGAGGAGGAGGTACAGTCATTCCAGCCTCCTTAGGTCCCAGCTAAATGAAAGGTGCTGGGGCGTTACTGTGAGGTGGAAGGTGCTTTGGGAAAGGCAGCATGTCCTACGTTCGGGGACCCGCATGGTGCCCACTGTGCACCGGTGTTTGGAAGTTGTGCTCTGCGACTGGGAGGGACACGGGCGTCCTGTGTTTGGACAGGAGAGCTTCCCTGGGACTCGAGGGGAGCTACTTGCCAGCTCCTTGACAAAGGCACACAGCACCCGTGCTGTGTTTCTGTGTTTTTGTGGGGCTGGGGTTGGGGTTTTGGGTTTGTTTCTTTCTGACCACCATCCTCCTGGCTGCAGCACCATGCTTCCCTTAGGCCATGGCAGCCGGGGTCCACTCAGCCAGAGGCCAGCCTGCCCAGAGCCAAGGCTCCAGTGAGGCCCCCGCCAGCCCCCGCACAGCTAGGAGACTTAAAGCCTCTTCCTTTTCTTCCCATTGTGTTGACTGGGCTTTTCTAGGGGAGGAGTGGGGCCAGTTAAAAGCTCCCCATGCCAACCGATTCATCTTCTCCCACGACCTCTCCAACGGGGCCATGAATATGCTGGAGGTGTTTGTGTCTAGCCTGGAGGAGTTTCAGCCAGACCTGGTGGTCCTCTCTGGATTGCACATGATGGAGGGACAAAGCAAGGAGTTCCAGAGGAAGAGACTCTTGGAGGTAATGGCACTGTTACGGAATTTCACAGATCGCAGCTAGTGTTTTCCTTCAGGTCCCTGCCTCTCCCAGCCTCTGCAGCTTGCGCTGCCTTGCCCTGGGTCCTGGCCTCCCGGGACGTGTCGTGGCAGCCGAGAAGCCTGCCTCCCGCTCCAGCGAGGCTCCTCATGGGGTTCTCTCAGGCACGGGCAGCATCTTGAGTAGGACAGATCAGAACATCGTCTTGCCTGAGCCTCTGCTTCCTGTGCTAAACTGAACGTGGCTGCAGACTGCAGTGTTTGTAGTTTGTGTTCTTTGTGTTTTCTGTATCATCTCATTCACATCAGCTGTGCTGCAGACTCACACAGCAGTTGAAGCTGACTGCTCGGTTTGGGTCCCCAGGAAGAGGCTGGCTGCGCGAACGTGCAGGGGCGGTTCCTTGTGCGCTCTGAGTCCTTAACCCCAGTGCCTCTCTGCAGAGCCTGGTTTTCCCTGTTGGGAAAAGCCTCCCTTGTCCACAGTGTCTGTGGCCGCCCACGTGGCCGGGAGCTTTCATGAGGATGCACTGCCTCTCGGGACCTGTTCCTTCCCTCTTGCCTGACTTCCTTCTGTTTCTGACGGCAGTGCTCTCCTCTTGCCTCTGCAGGTCATGACCTCCATTTCTGACATCCCCACGGGTATTCCAGTTCACCTGGAGCTGGCCAGCATGACCAACAGGGAGCTCATGAGCAGCATTGTGCATCAGGTAACCCACGGGCAGCACGGCGGGGCGGGGGGGTCACTGAGGTGTGGGTGTTGTCTCACTCAGACCTGGGTCCATGAGATCCAAGTCCAGGAGCCAGGACTGTGCTGGAACAGGATCTCCTACTAGATTAGGAGTATGGCGGTGTTACTGATGGGCTCTTGGGGCGTGTTTCTCTTTCTGGAATGGGGAAGTTGGAAGTGAATGCCTTTTGCAGCAAAACTCAGCGGAGAAAACTGAAAGCCCAACTTGGGTGCTTTCAGTTGAACTTCAAGAAGTTCAGAGAAAGAAAGTTTGGGGGGGCGCTTCACTCCCTCACCATCAGGCCCTGAGGTGTTCAGCCTTTCGACAGTAGCGATGACCGGATAAATCCAAGAGTGTGATGCTTAAGAGCACAGACTTTGGAAACCAGGGTTGGAATGCCAGCTTTGCCACTCGCTAGCTTTGTGAACTTAGGTTAGTTAACCTTTCATTTCTTGTCATTTAACCTCTTTAATGGGTAATACATTTCATGTGGTTCAAAACTCAAAAAATATTAAAAGATATACAATGAAGTCTCGCTTCCTCCTGCCCCCTGTATCCACTGTTAGTAACCTCTTTACTAGTTTCACCTGCTCCCTCCAGAGTTATTGTGTACGTATATAAGCAAATATGGGAATATAGCCTTATTTTTCCATCCCTTTTTACCTCCAAAGATAGCATAGCATACTGCATACACTGTTGTACACTTTGCTTTTTTTCACTGGATGCGTTTTGGAGATCTCCTCTTTGTCATCACTTGGTTAGAAGAAGCGTGTGGTGCATCCAGTGTCTTTAACTCCAACCAAAGCTGGGCATTTGGTGGTCTGCCCTTTGCTGTCCCATACAGTGCTTCGGCAAGTAACTTTGTATGTGAGTTTATTTTGCCCATGAGCAGGTACATGTGTATGATAAGTTCTCAGAAGTAGAATTGCTAGATTGGGGCACAAAAAGCATTTGTAAGTTTGATATTGCAGAATTCTCGTCCATGAGCACTGTACCAGTTTACTTCCACTAGAATTCTCTACAAGTGCTTGTTTCCTCATATCCTTGCCACTGGAATGTGATTAAAAACATGCTTTCTTACCAATCTGACGGGTAAAAAGTGGTATTTCAGAATAATCTTTTTTAAATAGACTACGTTTAGGGCAGTTTTAGGCTCACAGCACAGGTGAGCAGAATGTAGAGCCCCATGTAGCCCCTGCCCTCCACACCCAGAGCCTCCCCCATCAACATCCCCTGCCCCAGAGTGGGGCATTTGCAACAGTCAGTGAGCCTACATTCACATGTCATCATCACACAAAGTCCATCGTTTACATTAGGGTTCACTCCTGGTGTTTTTCAGTATCTTTTTTTTTTTCTTTTTTACTTTTTGGCTGCAACTTGCAGCATGTGGGGTCTTAGTTCCCTGATCAGGGATCGAACCCGCACCCCCTGCAGTGGAAACGCGGAGTCTTAACCACTAGACTGCCAGGGAAGTCCCATTTGGTATAATTTTTATTCTCATATTTCTCTTTTTGAGGTTATTTTTTCACTTCTTTAAAAAGCCATTTTTATTTCATTTTCTGTGTAACTTTCTACTTAACCTTTCTAAGCCTCAGTCCCCTTAACTGTAAGATGGAGGCAATCCCTCCTTCCCTCAGAGCGTTACAGTAAGAAGTGAATGAAATAGAGCCAGTAGCTCAATGTCTAACACAGAACATGCAGTAAACGGAAGTGGTGTTACATTAGCAAAGGGACAGGCCCTTGATTTTTTTTTTTTTTGCCACACCGCACAGCTCGCGGGATCTTAGTTCCCCAACCAGGGATTGAACCCACACCCTCAGCAGTGAAAGTGCGGGGTCCTAAACACTGGACCACCAGGGAATTCCCAGGCCCTTGATTTTTAAAAAAATATATACACGTGCACACACACCCCTGCATACCCACAGGGCTCATCTCTCTTGCACAAACATTCACCTTATTCAGGTCCCTGGCTCTAAGGAAGGAAGTGCTAAGTAAGAAGGATAGCAAGGTGGACATAGTGGTACCCCTCAAGATAGAAAACCATGGCTCTTGTTTGGTGCCCTTTCACACACAGTGTTATTACTAAATTCAGTCTTCCTAACCCACACCTGCCTAGAAAGCTTAGATCAGACGTGAAGCCACTCTCCTTGCTTCTTGGTGTTGTGTGTGAGGAACCCTTACAACCCTGCCTGTGGGCTTCTCCACTGTACTGGTGTGACACCTGCTGACATACGGGAACCGAGAGTCAGTCCTCATCGGTGGTGAGAGCCTCTGCTGTGTGTGCAGAGGCAAAAACTGGGCACCGTGGAAAGCAATACAGAGCGTACCCCTCTGCCTTTGTCTTCCAGCATATAAACAGAAGACTGGCTCTAATACAGAGTTACTGCAACTTTCCAGTTGACCGCAAGTGATGATGAGCATGGAGATAGAGGTGTAATAGCCAAAATAGGGACCTTGATCTGTCACTTCCCCCCGCAGACTTCAGGAGCAGGGAGTCTTGTAAAGAAGAAAGCTGCTGGTCCTACCTGCCTTCCCTGACATTAGTCGTCGGCTGTGTCCTAGGATACTTAGGAGCTAGATGTCCATCAGAAAAAGACCCGCATTCTGTTTCTGTTAGCAGGTCTTTTCTGGCGTGACTTCCCTTGGGCTGAACGAACAGGAGCTGTTGTTTCTAAGCCAGTCGGCCTCTGGACCTCACTCTTCCCTCTCTTCCTGGACTGGTGTTCCTGATGTGGGCGTGGTCAGCGACATCCTCTTTTGGATCTTGAAGGAACATGGGAAGAGTGAAAGCAGAGCCTCAGACCTCACCAGGATCCACTTCCACACGCTGGCCTACCACATCCTGGCAACTGTGGATGGACACTGGGCCAACCAGCTGGCGGCCGTGGCTGCAGGAGCTCGCGTGGCCGGGACCCAGGCCTGCGCAACAGAAACCATAGACACCCGCCGAGTGTCTCTGAAGGCGCCCCGCGAGTTCATGACCTCCCGTTCGGCGGCTGGCTCCAGGGTCATGTTAAACCCAAACGAGCCAGTGGTCGAATGGCACAGGGAGGGAGTGTCCTTCCACTTCACACCAGTGTTGGTGTGTAAAGATCCTGTTCGAACTGTGGGCCTCGGAGATGCCATTTCAGCCGAAGGACTCTTCTATTCAGAAGTACACCCTCACTAGTAGGAAGATTGTTGTGAGTCATTTTTCTGAAGGAGGAAAACTAGCCAACCTAAGAATGACAGGAATTAAGTGGTTTGGGAAACAGGATTGAGAGTGTCAAAACCCTTTCTAGATCTAGTTGAAAGACAGCCAAAGAAACAACAGCAGATTAAACTGTACCAGATACATTCCAGCCAGTTGACCATTACACAGAAACATTTCAGGTTTTAATCAAAATTCAGCTATTTACTAACGAGACTGGATTTTTCTTCTTGTTTTTTGTTGTTTGTCTTTTTTATGTTGTGTGTTACAGGGGTGAAAACTTGATTCCCAGATCCCCTCTTCAAGTATTTTAGGCCTGACTTCTTTACCCACGAGAGCATGTCGGTTTGGAGAAAGCACTCCTCCTTGCCCACCTCGGGAGTGCGTGCTCCCTCACCCGCTCCCCTGTCTCTGGTAAAGTGCAGTGTGAGTTCTCGCGTTCTCTCAGCTCAGCGCCCATGGCAGGATCATGATTTCCATTCAGTGTTCTAATGAAAAAATTGAATGAGCACACCTTCTCAGTCTTCTGCTCTCAAACTTAGGACAGAGCCACAAGTAAGGACAAAATAGGCCCTCCTGTGCTTCAGAGACACAGCAGAGGCTGGGAGCCTCGTGGTTCCCTTGAGGGAGCTAGTCACTCTGCAGTTGAGGAGCCTGGCTGGCTTGCAGGGTGGGGCTGTGAGCTGAAGGGCTGTGCCTGGGCCCAACCTCATCGCCCAGCTCTGGACGTTCTTTCTGCAGTAGAAGACTGATCTATGTTCTTTCTGATCCTTGAAGGCATCTTACAACTGGAATATGCTTCTGGGTGTATAACAGATCATGTGTGTTTTACATTGACACATCACATCCATTAAAGAGTTTGACCTCATAAGAGTCCCAGGATCATGAATAAATTTGTCACGTTATGTATTTATTTTTTATAAATCAAGGAGACTTCAGCGTGCTTTTAAATATTAAAAACAATTTACATTTCAGGAATCCGAAGTCTGTTTGTGATTGATTTCATTTCTACGACGACTCTGGAGCCATAAATCATTTTGATCTTGACTTGTGACTTACATGTTCCTCTGCTTTTGAGGTGTTTGATTATCTTGTCTTCCCCATCACTAGGTTAGGCAGCCCCTCACACTGAGTCTGAGCTGTAGGTCTGTCTTCTGGTTTAAAGTGACAGAAGAGGGACTTCCCTGGCAGTCCAGTGGTTAAGACTCCATGCTTCCAATGCAGGGGCACGAGGTTTGATCCCTGGTCTGGGAACTAAGATCCCACATGCTGTGCGGTGCAGCCAAAAAAATTAAAATTAAAAAAATAAAGTGACAGAAGATACTAGTATCAAGTACTTGAGCCAGTATGACCCAGCAGTTGGAAAGAGTGTGGTGAGCCTTCTCAGTATGTTCAAAGAGCAGTATAGACACGTGCCAGCTGGTGGCAGGCCAGCTTAGGTCACAGGTAATCATTCACGCTGGGCTCACAGCAGCAGCTTCTGGAATCTCAAAGCTACCTCAAGTTCTCCATTTATGACCTTCCCCCCTGCCTTGCATGAGAAGGAAAGGCTTGATTACTCCTTCAAAGACAAGCCTAGAGAATTATGCAGCTTGAAATTCAAAGCAAGTAGCTTATTAAGAAAATCTGGCTGTTACCTCATCAGTCTGCCTTGAAGCTCAAAAATAATTAAACCACTTCCTAGTCTATTTTTAGAAAAGCTTAAGTGAGAAGAGATTTCTATTTTCCCAAGAAGAGTTAGAATAACTCATCACTTACGTTCTAAACCTAAGCAGCAGTGTTCTCCATGTGACCTTTTTCTTACAGGCAGCCCCTGTCCTTAGCATATTCTCAACATTTCTCCAGTTTTCACTGGTGATGTTGAGGAAGGCGTTCAGGAGACGGCAGCATGTACCTCAGAGCAGTGTTTTTCAAAAGGTGGGTTTTGAACGATTAATCATTACTAAATCAACTTGGTGTTTATAGAAAGTATCAAAATGCATCATACATTATGGGGATAATTATTTTAAGTAATGTTTTGTAAAACTTTATTCCTGAATGTGTGTGTGTAGATATGAATATACACGCATCCCTCTGTGAACATCCCACCTTGTTGAGAAGTAGGCTAAGCTTTGGAAGTAAGATTAACTGGGCTGTATCACCCAGGACAGACAGGTGGAGCCAGAAGTGAGTTGGAAAGGCAGGAGAAACAAGAGGTGGAGCTTCAGGCCCCTTTGCTTTGAACTATATTTTACAGAGATTTCCATGTATGATTTTATATGAAGAAGAAAAGCTTGAAAATCCCCTGGACTGGAAAGGGTGCCCGGTGAAAAATGATCCTTCCTAAAAATGTTCTAACACTCACTTTTGCATTCCCTTGAAATTGATTTAACACCCAGGGAAAAGCTGCAGCACACAAAACACTGTCAGGAGATAAGAATTCAGCCAAAAATCAGTAATATTTATTGCGCAGATTCAGTTTGCATTTTATTCTCTTACTCTGCCAAGTTTGAGTGGGGCAGAGGTAATCATCAGCAGAAGAAATCCAAATTCTGTGCAGGGTTTGAGGTGGTGAGTATCGTATGACATTGGACAAGGTACCTTTCCTGAGCCTCATTTTTCCTCATTTGTAAAATGGGGCTAGTAATGGTCCTTACCTTCGTAGGGTTCCTAATTAAAGAGGAATGCAGAGCAAAGTATTAGTATGTGGCATGTGTATAAAAGTTTAATAATTGTCAGTTACTGTTACTAAACTGAACAGGCAATTTTCTGGGTCTCTTTAGGACTCCTGAAAATCATTGAAAAGCTACCACAATGATAATTTAACATTTTATTTTTGGGTCTTTTTTTAGGTAAAGATTTTCAAACAGTGAAACTACAAATTTTAAGTCCATTTGGTAAGTTTTGAGAAATGTATATACCTATCTAACCCAAGTGCCTATCCAGATACAGAATGTTTCCATCATCTCAGATAGGTCCCTCAGGCTACTTCCAAGTTATCCTCAGCCTCACCCTCAACCCCAGCCCCCTGAAGCACCCACTATAATCTTTTTCACCATAAATTAGTTTTGCCTGTTCTGGAACTTCATAGAAATAGAATCATAACAGTATTTAGTCCTTTTGTATAAAGCTCTTTAGTTTTATTTTTTTGTTTCCTCACTGATTTTTAAAAAAATTCTTATTGAAATACAGTTGATTTACAATGTTGTGTTCATTTCAGGTATACAGCAGAGTGATACATTCTCTTCCATCATAGGTTATTACAGAATACTGAGTGGAGTTCCCTGTGCTATACAGTAAGTCCTTGTTGATTATCTATTTTATATTTAGTAGTGTGTATATTTTAATCCCAAACTCCTAATTTATCTCCCCCCTTCCCCTTTGGTAACCATAAGTTTGTTTTCTATGTCTGTGAGTCTTTCTGTTTTGTAAATAAGTTCATTTGTATCATTTTTTTAGATTCCCCATATAAGCAGTATCATATATTTGTCTTTGTCTAGCTTGCTTCACTTAGTATGATAATCTCTAGGTCCATCCATATTGCTGCAAATGGCATTATTTCATTCTTTTTAATGGCTGAGTAATATTCCATTGTGTATATGTACCACATCTTCATTATCCATTCATCTGTCAATGGACATTTAGGTTGCTTCCATATCTTGGCTATTGTAAATCATGCTGCAGTGAATACTGAGGTGCATGTACCTTTTCAAATTATGGTTTTCTCTGGATATATGTCCAGGAGTGGGATTGCAGGATCATATATGGTAGCTCTACTTTTAGTTTTTTAAGGAACCTCCATACTGTTCTCCATAGTGGCTGTACCAATTTACATTCCCACCAACAGTGTAGGAAGGTTCCTTTTTCTGCACACCCTCTCCAGCATTTGTTATTTGTAGACTTTTTGATTTTGGCCATTCTGACTGTTGTGAGGTGATACCTCATTGTAGTTTTGATTTGAATTTCTCTAATTAGCGATGTTGAGCATCTTTTCACATGCCTTTTGGCCATCTGTATGTCTTGTTTGGAAAAATGTCTTTTTAGATCTTCTGCCCATTTTTTCATTGGTTTGTTTGGGGTTTTTTTTTGATATTGAGCTGTTATGAGATGTTTGTATATTTTGGAAATTAACCCCTTGTCAGTGCATCATTTGCAAATACTTTCTCCCATCCTTTGCTGTGCGGAAGCTTTTAAGTTTAATTAGGTCCCATTTGTTTATTTTTGTTTTTATTTCCATTACTGTAGGAGACAGATCCAAAAAGATATTGCTGCAATTTATGTCGAAGAGTGTTCTGCTTGTTTTCCTCTAGGAGTTTTATAGTATCCAGTCTTACATTTAGGTCTTTAATCCATTTTGAGTTTATTTTTGTTTGTGTTAGAGAATGTTCTAATTTCACTCTTTCACATGTAGCTGTCCAGTTTTCCCAGCACCACTTGTTGAAGAGACTGTCTTTTCTCCATTGTATATTCTTGCCTCCTTTGTCGTAGATTAATTGACTATAAGTGCATGGGTTTATTTCTGGGCCTTCTATCCTGGTCCATTGATCTATATTTATGTTTTTGTGCCAATACCATACTGTTTTAATTACTGTAGCTGTAAAAACCCTTTTCGTTCAGCATAATGTTTTTGAGATTATGTTGTTGCATGTAGTTTGTTGCTTTTTGTGGCTAAATAGTATTCCACTGTGAATACAGTGTTTCCGTTTGGGGCTTTTATGAATAATGTTATCGACAAGTCTGTGTGGGCATTTTCCTTCCTCTTGGGTAAAAATACATGGGAGTAGAATTGCTGGGATGAATGTATATCATGAGATAAGTGACAGACCTTTCTCCAAAGTGGATGGCCCGTTTTACACTCCCACCAATGATGCATGACAGTTCTGGTTGCTTCTTGTTCGTGCCAGTATATAGAGTTGTCAGTGTTTAACTTTAGCCGTTTTGATGTGTACATAGTGGTATTTCATTGTGGTTTTATTTTGCATTTCCTTGATGATGGACAATGAGCACGTTTTCACATGCTTACTGGCCATTCATATATCTTTGTGAGGTGCCCAAATTTTTTGCCCATTTTTTTTCATTTGGTTTGTGTATGTTGTTGTTTGGGTTATTAGTTTTTTTATTATTGAGTTGTAGGAGTTTTTTATATTTTCTGGATATAAGTCCTTTGTCAGATGTATCTTGTGAATATATTCTCCTTGAATATATTCTCAATCTGTAGATTGATTTTCATTTTCTTCATGGCATAATGGGAAGTTCTTGATCCTGTTTTTTTTTAATTTTTGTAGGACTGGATTTAATAGAATTCACTGGTGAAATCATCTGAGCCAAGAGTTTGTTTAGGGTAGCTTTTGATTTATAGATTCAATTCCTTTGATAGGACCTATGAAGCCTTTACATTTCATCTTGTTTCAGTTTGGGTATGTTGCATTTTTCAAAGATTTTGTATATTGCATCCAAGTTGTTTTATTGTCATAAAATTTTTCATAACATTCCTTTATCTTTTCCATGTCATATAGGACCTGTAATGCTATCCCCTTTCATTCCTGATATTGGTAATTTGTCTCCTCTTTTTTCCCCTTCATCAGTTTAGCCAGGGATTTGTCAATTTTTGTGCGTGTGTTTTTTCATAGAACTTTTGGCTTCTTAGATTTTTCTTTAATATTTTCTGTACTTTGGGTTTATTTTGCTCTTTTTTTAGCTTAAGGTAGAAACCTTTATCAGTGATTTTCTACCTTTCATTTGTTCTAATAGAAGCATTTATAGCTCTAAGTTTCCTTGTAAGCATAGCTCTTAACTGAACCCTACAAATTTTGTTTTCATTATTCAGTTCAAAATATTTTCTAATTTCTCTTTTGATTTCTTCCTTATTATAAGTATGTGTGTTTAATTTCCAAATATGTAGGTTTTCTAGATATCATTATTAATTTCTAATACAATTTCACTGTGTATAGAGAACATATTCTGTAAATTTCAATCTGTTGACTTTTGAGACTTATTTTATGGCCCAGTATTTGGTCTGTCTTGCTAAATGTATTATGTGCACTTGCAAAGAATGTATTTTCTACAGTTACTGCTTGTAGTGTTCTATAAATGTCAACAGAAATTGACAAACTGGCCAATATGTCCTTTTACACTTTTTGTCTAATTAATTCTATCAATTGCTGAAAGAAAAAGTGCTAACATATCCAACTATGATCGTGGATTTAATTCTATCAATTTTTACTTGATGTACTGTGAAGTAATGTTAGTTGAGTACATATTTCTGATTTTCTACTGAATTGACTGTTTATCATTATGAAATGCCCCCCTTTATTTCTGGTAACACCCCTTGTTTTGAAGTCTACTTTATCTAACATTAGTATAGTACTAGGCTTTTTTATCCTTTCTGTGCTTTTTAACTGAACTGTTTAGTTCACTTACATTTTTAAGTCTAATTACATTTTAATGTAATTATTGATATGACTGGATTTACATTTAACATTTTGCTATTTATTTTCTCCTTGTTCCATCTGGTTTTTTACCCCCCTCTCTACTGTCTTTTTATTGGGTTGGCCAAAAAGTTCCTTTGGTTTTTAAGTAAAAAGATGCATTTTTCATTTTCACCAAGAACTTCATTGAACAACATAGTCACCGTTTTCTTCCACTACCTTCTGCCATTTTTCAGGCAAGTTCATAATTCCATCTTCCCAAAACTTTTTATCTTTTTGAGTAAAGAATTGTTCCAGGTGCCTTTTACAGTCTTCCAGGGAACTGAAATTTCTTCCATTAAGAGAATTTTGTAAAGACCAGAGTAAATGGAAATCCGAAGGTGCAATGTCTGGTGAACACGGCAGATGAATCAGAACTTCCCAGCCAAGCTGTAACAGTTTTTGCCTGGTCATCAAAGAAACATGCAGTCCTTGCGTTATCCTGATGAAAGATTATGCATTTTCTGTTGACTAATTCTGGATGCTCTTTGTTGAGTGCTTTCAGTTGGTCTAACTGGGAGCAGTACTTGGGATTAATCGCTTGGTTTTCTGGAAGGAGCTCGTAATAGAGGACTCCCTTCCAATCCCACCATATACACATCACCTTCTTTGGATGAAGACCGGCCTTCGGTGTGGTTGGTGGTGGTTCATTTCGCTTGCCCCACGGTCTCTTCCATTCCACATTATTGTACAGTATCCACTTTTCATCACCCTGTCACGATTTGTTTTAAAAGCAGAACGTTTTCGTTATGTTGAAGTAGGGAATTGCATGCAGAAATACGGTCCAGAAGGTTTTTTTCGCTTAATTTACGTGGAACCCAAACATCAAAGCGATGAACATAACCAAGCTGGTGCAAATGATTTTCAGTGCTTGATTTGGATATTTTGAGTATGTTGGCTATCTCCTGCATGGTATAATGTTGATTGTTCTCAATGAATGTCTCAAGTTTGTTCACTATCAACTTCAACTGGTCTACCCAACCATGGAGCATCCTCCAGCAAGAAATCTCCAGCACGAAACTTTGCAAACCACTTTTGACGTTTCATCAGTCACAGCACCTTCTCCATACTCTGCACAAACCTTTTTTTTGGCGTATCATCACTTGCGTTTTTACCTTTCTCAAAATAACAAGCATAATATGCCAAAAAATGCTTTTTTTCTTCCATCTTCTATATTAAAATGGCTACACAGAAAATTCACCAATTTTGGTAAGTTTTTTTTACATGCGTGCCAATATGACAGCTGTCACAATACAATCTAACAAAATTGTTTTGAATGAAGTTAAAGACAACTAAGGGCTACTAGAGCCGTGTTACAGAAAAAAAAAAAAAAACTTTTTGGCCAACCCAATAGCTATCCTTCTTTGCATCTTTTTAATGGTTACTCTAGGGATTATAATATACAGCCTTAACTTTTCACAAACTATTTGGGATTAGTTTTGTACCATATCATGTGAAATATAAAAACTTTTCAACCATAAGTTTCCATATACCCCCTTGTCCTTTAGTTATACATATTAAACCTCACATATACTGTTATAATTTTTACTTGGAACAGTTATGTGTATTTTTTAAAAATTAAACCAAGATAGTATTTTACATTTACCCACTGGTTTATATTTGTTGCCTGTGGGAGGATTGGTCCATTGTGAGCTACTCTCTATTATCAGACAATAGGGATTTTTCCTTAAGAACAAAATGATCATTCTAATCATACATTCCAAAATTTTACTAATATTATTCAGTAAGAAGAACACTTTTCCCATTGCTAGTTCATGCTTCCACTTTCTTGCCTCTAATTTGAGCCATCTAAAACCATGTCTGTATCTGTAACTGTGTACTTGGTCTCATTTTTCTAATTGTCATGTAATTTTCCTGTGATGACATGAGCAACTCCCATACTAGGAATTAGAATAGCTCCTTTCTCAACAGAGTGAATGAGAGACTGCAAATCCACAAGCCCCAAAGATTGGGCAGGTACAAGGTTCTTTTAAAAAGTTTTTATTGTGATCCCTCATTTTTATACCTGAATAACTTTGCCCAAAAGGATGATACATAATCTTTATTCTGAAAAGTATATATAGATATAGATAATGTATTGATAACATCTGGTCAATGGTATCATTGATTATCAAATAAAAATTCCTCAGTTAAGCAGCTCTTCCTTTTTTTTAAAATCCCTGGTGCTGATACCAGACCAGCCCTTTATCTCTACTTTTCATACTGACATGATCTGGCTCTACACTCTGACTTCTCAAGAACAAGTTATAGGGACTTGTTCTGGATGCTCTTGGGCAGGTGCAGCTGGGATACTCACTCAGTAGTCTGGGCCTCAATTTAAAGAGCTTGTTTCATTTTTTTTTTCTTTTAGACTATTAGAGCTGGATTATTAATCAAAGATTTGTATTTGCTTCAGTGGCTGATATATACCACATAGCCCAAGGATCAGCTCAGCTAAGACAAGGCTTCGTCATGACAGGACTGCTGCGCAGAGGTCTGTCTGAGACTTTCCTTCCACAAAGGAAGGGGTCAGCCAGCCAAGAGATAAAGTCCTTTCCAACACAGATAGCATCACATGCCCTGCTGGCTCTTGGAACTACATACATAGAGCCGAAGCCTTGCTCTCAATTCTTCGGGAACCTGTCTGGGCCATCTTCTCGCTCGTCCCCGGCTGATGGGGGCAGCAGGGGCTGCACAGGCCTCAGGCTCCTCGTGATCATCGTAACACGTTCTGTGTTCCAGCTCATGATGCCCAGGGAATGTGCTGGCCTCCATGCTGCCTGTGTCACGGGACCTTTCCTAATCTGGAACATCCTCGCCAAAGAAACCCCAACGCTCGGCTCATCCTACACCTATTTTTCTCTTATTTGTGCTGGTGCTTCAGTTGGTTGTGCTTCCACAGTGGGCTCTGGCTCCAGAGGAAGAGACGGTGGCTTTGTGAGCTGGGATGTTCCTCCGACACCTAGGAACAAAACAAACAGCTTGAATTCTCAGTTCCATGGTTCCAGAAGAAATCAATATTTTCACTGTCAAGTTTCAAGAAGAAATCCCATATTTTCTTTTTTTTTAATTAGTTTCTGCTTTATAACAAAGTGAATCAGTTATACATATACATCTGTTCCCATATCCCTTCCCTCTTGCGTCTCCCTCCCTCCCACCCTCCCTATCCCACCTCTTCAGTCGGTCACAAAGCACCGAGCTGATCTCCCCGTGCTATGCGGCTGCTTCCCACTAGCTATCTACCTTACGTTTGGTAGTGTATATATGTCCATGCCTCTCTCTCGCTTTGTCACAGCTTTCCCTTCCCCCTCCCCATATCCTCAAGTCCATTCTCAAGTAGGTCTGTGTCTTTATTCCTGTTTTACCCCTAGGTTCTTCATGACATTTTCTTTTTCTTAAATTCCATATATATGTGTTAGCATACGGTATTTGTCTTTCTGACTTACTTCACTCTGTATGACAGACCCTAGGTCTATCCACCTCATTACAAATAGCTCAATTTCGTTTCCTTTTATGGCTGAGTAATATTCCACTGTATATATGTGCCACATCTTTATCCATTCATCCGACGATGGACACTTAGGTTGTTTCCATCTCCGGGCTATTGTGAACAGAGCTGCAATGAACATTTTGGTACATGTCTATTTTTGAATTATGGTTTTCTCAGGGTATATGCCTAGTAGTGGGATTGCTGGGTCATATGGTAGTCCTATTTGTAGTTTTTTAAGGAACCTCCATACTGTTCTCCATAGAGGCTGTACCAGTTCACATTCCCACCAGCAGTGCAAGAGTGTTCCCTTTTCTCCACACCCTCTCCAGTATTTATTGTTTCTAGATTTTTTGATGATGGCCATTCTGACTAGTGTGAGATGATATCTCATTGTAGTTTTGATTTGCATTTCTCTAATGATTAGTGATGTTGAGCATTCTTTCATGTGTTTGTTGGCAGTCTGTATATCTTCTTTGGAGAAATGTCTATTTAGGTCTTCTGCCCATTTTTGGATTGGGTTGTTTGTTTTTTTGCTATTGAGCTGCATGAGCTGCTTATAAATTTTGGAGATTAATCCTTTGTCAGTTGCTTCATTTGCAAATATTTTCTCCCATTCTGAGGGTTGTCTTTTGGTCTTGTTTATGGTTTCCTTTGCTGTGCAAAAGCTTTGAAGTTTCATTAGGTCCCATTTGTTTATTTTTGTTTTTATTTCCATTTCTCTAGGAGGTGGGTCCAAAAGGATCTTGCTGTGATTTATGTCATAGAGTGTTCTGCCTATGTTTTCCTCTAAGAGTTTGATAGTTTCTGGCCTTACATTTAGGTCTTTAATCCATTTTGAGCTTATTTTTGTGTATGAAACCCCATATTTTCTGAGACTGGTGGGACTGTGGCATATCTGGGCAGCTGTGAAGACAGACCATAACTGAAGAAATAAAGCAACAGTCAAGTCTGCCTTCAATGACCTTATAAAAGAAATGTTTAATTACCTGCACCATGCTGACTTATGATAAGGCAGTGAGAATTAAAGCGAGACTACATAACGAAAGGTGCTGCAATGTATTTCTAAACCTGAATATTGTAAAGACCCAGTGTACTGACATCCAGGTAAGCCTGCCAGTAGCTGTTACCTTTTACACAAATTGCCTTAAGGAAACAAGTGGGAGTTTGGCCACCCTTGAGCTTTTTTCCCCTTCTAGGCAGCACTACATTGGATGTGTCCTGAGTCTGAAAAGCACAAGCCTCATTCAAAGCCGTAATCTCTTTGCAGGCACATGTGGCTTGTACCCATAGGTCTTCATATAGCTGTGTGTAGCTTCCTACCTGAGGGGAGCTTCCTATATGCAGCTGCTGAAGACATTGCCTGTCCTAGAGCTTGATTAGAACCCAGAGGCTGCTGGAAACTGGCGGCTTTACTGGTTGAAGTGGTCCGCTGCTTTGATTTGGGATCTTTAACTGGTTTAGTCCAGACCAGTGCCTCCCCGACCTGGAGAGCAGCTCCCAACTTCTGGGCCATCTCCACCATCTTGTGCCCAAATGGGAAGGAAAAAAAAAAAGAGTCACAGGTCTGACCGGCAGAGACAAGCCTTATCCCAGGTCTTCAGTGGGCAGGTGGGGATTAGCTGAAATAGTGTCTGCTGTACTAGAGTTTGAGGGAGGAAACACTTACTGCAAAGAAATCATTCTCCAACAGCAGAGACCATATTGCCCTGAGTGGATGGCAAGGGAGTTCTTTAAAGGCTCTCAAACCCAACAATTCAAGTTTGGTGCACTGTTGGACTAAATTCCTGCCTTTCCTATGTGAGGAGAATGGGAGGAAACTACAAAGAGACATAATACAACTCATTTGAGCTGAGGTCTATCAATAATAGATAAAACTCAGTAAGCCTGAATTTCCTCTTATTATTTTCTTCCAGGAAAGTTTCTTCTCAAGCTGTTCTTAATTGAAGAATTCATGCCACTAGGAACGTCTAAGCCAAAACAGGCATGAGCCTATATAATACCTTATATTTGGGTTATTTGGGCTTGATTCAAAAGTCTTGTGACAGCTTGCTTATGACTCCTAGGAGCGAAGACTTACCTCCGGGTCAAATTCCAGAGAGCTGCTGTCCTTGAGTAGGTTGACTTTCTTCTCCATCTCCTGGTACTGGGCCAGGGCGCCCCTTTCCTCTCCCTGGTTGTACAGCAACACAGCATAGTTCAGGTTTACCAAAGGGTTACACCTGTGCAAACAGACAGCAATTCTTATGGAGCTGGGGCTTAGCAACACATGGTCATTTAGAGATCCTTCTCACTGCACAAAAACAAAACTGGCTAAGTACAGACAGCTCCACTCCACAGCAAGGTGGGGCACACACGTGTTGTGTGGACCTTTGGAGAAGAATCAGGGAATTAACTGCCCAACCAGCAAAGCAAGTACTGGGACCAAGCCTGACATCTCAGCCCTCAAAAGAGATGAAAAACAGGTCCCTACCCTGCTGCCTAACAGAGGCCAGTGGAATAAATCCCAGGATTTATTCTGAGCCCAGAGTCCCATGTGACATTCCAGCGAGCCCACAGCTATCAACAGCCCAAGCCCAGTGCCAGCTCTCACGTTCTCTGGCCTCCTGACTACTAAGGGCTGGAAATGTTTTCTCAGAAAGAGTCAGCGTCGGGCCCTGCGGAGCCACTTGGTGCTCAGGAGCCACGTTCTTCAGCACAGAGGCCCGCTGTGCACAGAGGCACGGGGAGCGAGCAGCTGGGCTGGCTCGGCAATGCCGGGGCCGTGGCGCCACCTCGCGGCTCTGCGGCGCCCAGCCCTCCCAGCAGCGTTCCCGACAGGGCGGCATACTTATCCAGGCGGACTGCTTCTGCGTAGGCTCTCCTGGCATTCTCTGTGTCTTCCAGATTGGTCAGAGCCACTGCAACGAAGAGAGTGAGGGCAGTGGCTGAAGAGCCCAGCGGAGAAAACACAGGCAATGTTTCAAGACGGCAGTTCGTTCAGCCGCCAAACCTAACTAACTCCTGCTGTGCCCGCCCAGCTCCTGGCACCACCGTCTGCGCAGCCACTCAGCTTGGATTCCAGGTATCATCTTGTTCAACGGCCCCCTCTCCACAGTTAGTCAGCGGCCGGGTTCCATGAATTCCATTTTTTACAGCTTCTCTGGTGACACTGCCCTGGTTTAGTCATGCCAGGCCTTCCGTTTTGCTCCCCGAGGGCACTGTCCTGCTTGCCACAGCGCAGGCTGCCAGGTATCTCGCTGAGACAAATCTGACCGCGTCACTGGCCTACTCAGGAATACTCACATGCTCACTGCTCTCCAGCACCCATAACCGTACCTTTAAACTCTTGTTTAACAACAGAACACTCTCCCTTTTTAAATCAGTATTTTCTGAAAGCCTGACCTATAACACAAACAACAGCAGAGCTGCTCTGGAAGCCCTGCGCGCTCCACCTCCCCAGCTGTTCATCTACTTCTACCAGACACAAGAGGAGATCTAGGAACACAGTTGGGAAAAACAGAGCCTCTGGGATCAAGGGTACAGTCCCTGTGCTGTACTCAATGGTCCTCCATACTCTGACGCCAGACTACCTCTCCTGACTCATCTCCCACCACGTGCCTACAACACCATTGCCCACTAATGGCCTGGTACCTCCTGCAGTTTCATGGCTGCATGCCTTTACTCAGGGACTTCTCAGCCATTCTGTACTACTGAATTCCAGCTTATCTTTTCACAACTCAGTGTGAAGACCATCTCTACTTTGCGAAGTTAGAATTGCTGCTTATGCCATACGGTACAGCTATTTGTTTACATTCCTGTATCCCATTATGACTGGGCTATCTTTGTATTCAGATAGCCCCCAAGTAACCACCACTCAATTGGCTTTTGCAACCTTTCTCTTATAAATCAGAACCTCACAGTAATGACCAAAACAAACAAACAAACAAAAACCAAAAAGACGCCTGAAGACTACTGTCAATGAGAACATGGAAACTGCTTTTAGGTATACATTTCTTAACTTTAGTATAAGGAGAAGTATCCCCCAGAAAGAATATTTAGTCAGTACTTTTATACTGTACTAGCAACAACAATAATAGACTAATTATATAATGACAACAAAACCAGTAGTTAACATTCATTGTGTCTAATCACGTAATCCTTTCATCAACCCTATGAGATATAGCTAGTAAGTAGTAGAGGCAGGACCCTACCTACAGCCCAAGATCTTAACACCTGATGATAACTGGAGCTTGGCTGGATTCAATACATGAACTGTCAGGGGAAAACCACTGTTAAAAGATGAACTAGAGACGAACCTGATTGAACCTGCTGGGCTCTGAGTGAAATTCCCCTAAGTGAGAAGCAACAAGGTGCTTTGTCATCTTTTTCTTTCATATTTCTTCAAACTCTAGAACAGTAATCCAGATTCCTATGGGATCTGCAAGGGAATGGCTTCTATGGGACATTTAACCACTGGCCTCCTATGATTCTAATTCATTTTTCCCTGAGTACAGAATGCGAAAGGGGTTCTTCACACAAATGTCTCTTACCAGCCAAGAGCATGTAGAGCTCCCCCATCTTTGGCTGGAAGTTGATGGCTGCACTGAGAAAATGGAAGGCTGATGCATACTGCTGCATAGTCAAGTGGACAAGGCCCAAATTATAGAGAATCTTCCAGTCGAAGGGTGCCAAGTAGTTGGCTCGTTTCAGGCAGCTGATAGCCTGGAGGAGAGAGCAGGCACTCAGTGAGAGGCTGGGTGGGGCAAGCTGGCAGAACCAGTAACTGAACACAAACCAGGAAAATGAGGAGACACTCACTGCCACGTATTTCTTCTTGCCAAAGAAACACATTCCAATGTTATTCCAGAGTGGAGGACTTTCTGGAACAGCACAAGCTACAATTCTGTATTTGGTGAGGGCAACATCAAATTCCCCATGGGTCTGCATCATGCTGCCTGCTGCCAAGATGGCCTGAAAACATGGGATGTGGAAAGTTGGTAATTCAGTCATTCCCAAAAGGCTGTTGCAGTGAAGTAGCCTTCCTGAGTACAGATACTCAGCAGGCCCATCAGCACTGGTGAGACTGAAAAGCTTCTTCCAGGGACCTGTATACTATATCCAAGCTATTGGAACAAACGCTCATGAAGAACACTCCCGCACCCCATACTGGCTCTCTTCGGCGTAATACAGAAAAGTCACTGACTTTACCCAGCTTATTTCTTTCCTACTGGTGGCCAGGGGAGTCACTATTTCAGAGTATCAGGGCCCTGTAAGTAAAAAGCACCTTTAACCTGTTCCCTACAGCCCCTACTTGGTACACCGAGTGCTCTAGACAACTCAGGTGCACCTGTCTTTGGCCACTAAAGGTGCAGCTCCTTCTGCCACAGGGCAGAGGGTGAGTCAGCCTTAGGCTTCACTGATCAAGCTTTTCATGTCTCTAAGGAAAAGGGTTAAGGTGGGGTGCTAAGTCAGGCTAATACGACTTCCAAGATAGGACTGAGTCCGTACTGTTAACAGCCCGTTTTGCTGCATCTCCCTCAGTGATACATATCCACATGATGATCTCCTCCTCCCCAAAGTCCTATCTGGACAAGAGTTGTAATCTCAGATTCCTGAGGAATCAAGTCATTTCAGCAGACAGTATAGAGGCTCTGCCAATTTCCTAAGTAACATATAGAACTTCACCTGCACTACAGTTTTGCTTTCTGCACAAGTTAACAGGCCCAGTATAACAAACGTGCTCTTTTAGAAGATAAGACACTTTACAGTATTTTCAAATGAGAGCCACGTTTATTTATAACTTTTCTAAGGAAAAAGTACTTTCTCAGGTATACAGAACGCTTTCTAGGGCCAGATCACCTCTAGGAGTGGTGGGACCATCTGTGTGAAGGCTCTTGGGTTTGACAGCCTGCAATACCTTGTAGTTGGTGGGGTCGTAAGTCAGTGCATTTCCAAGATGTTCAAATGCCTTCTGGTAAATGCCGAGCTTGGGGAAAAAGCAAAAGCCAGAGAATTACATTGCAGGGGACGGTAGTTAAGGAGACTGGCCAACCACACCCTCATCAGACACACCCTGACTTTTCCGGGTTCTTCGGACAGAAAAAGAGCTACAGATACCGGGTTCTTAAAAAAGGAAATTAAGATCCCCACGTTTGTTTTCCCTACTATTTCGTTGATTTGTCCCCTAATAAGGTCAAAGTAGCTGTTTGCCAGGAACAGCCTCATCCACACTAGCGCTGTTCCACCCAAGGCCTCTTGGCAGGAAATGGGCTGGTTCGCCGCATTTCCCCTGGGGCCAGCCTCCCAAGCCAGAGCCCGGGAAGGCCCAGGGTTAAGCTCCTTTGAAAGAAAACGGAAACAGACGAAAAGGCTACCACAGATGCAGGGCTGGAGGCAGGATCAGCTAAGAGGGGAACCTGGGGCATCGACGGGGTGTGGGGGGCAGGGAGAAGCCCTGAGGGATCCCTGGGTCCCAGGGCCTCAGGCAGACACAGAACAGCGATGGGGCCAAGAGAATCCCACCCATACTCGGGAACGTGGAGGGGATCTAGACAGTGCTTTGCCTTCTCTCTTTTCTAGAGGACGTGGCTGGGAAGAAGGAACAACAGAAATGGCCTTTGCCCCAAAGCCCTAGCGGTACCACAGCTTCTCCTCCCACCACAAAATGCCAGCCCCTCTGATCCCAGTTATTTCTCGTATGTGTTCTTGCCTTGGTTGGATAAGAATTATAATTGCACTAGGCTCAAACAGATTTATTTGCTTCTGATTTGAATGCTGAAAACTAAGTTAATTCCTTTAGCAGACAAAGAATATCAAATGCAGAGAGTAAAGTTCATGTCCTTCTTATGGCCTTTAGTAAGTTGTGTTAAAGTAAAAATGCAGGAAAACCACAACACACACAAACCCAAAAGCACTTCTAACGTCAATGCATGGATGAGCAAAGAATTCCTCTTACCTGGAGGTAGAGTAATCCTAAAGTTGTGAGAAGTTCTGTATTTTCTGGTGAGAACCTGCAACACAGAGATGCTCAGAGGGAAACAAGATGTGTATGAGAGACACTAAGATACACACGTAGTAACTCCCCCTTGTGCACTACCTGAGACACCACCGCGCCTCCCACTTCCCGTAGGGACTCAAAGGGATTTGGGAATTTCCTTCAAAGTAGGTCACCTCAACCCTAGCTACAGGGAGGACTGCTCAGCAAGAAAGAATGGGACTTGGGGCCTTCCCTGGTGGCACAGTGGTTGAGAGTCCGCCTGCTGATGCAGGGGACACGGGTTCGTGCCCCGGTCCAGGAGGATCCCGCGGCTGGGCCCGTGAGCCGTGGCCGCTGAGCCTGCGCATCCGGAGCCTGTGCTCCGCAATGGGAGAGGCCACAGCAGTGAGAGGCCCGCGTACTGCAAAAAAAAGAATGGGACTTGGAACCCAGACTCCTTTCGCAGGACGTTTTCTTAGGGCCAAAGTCCTTAGAAAGAACCTATGGGATATTTTGTGCCACTGCCTTGATTACACTGATAGAATTCAAGAATAATGCCCTGTAAACCAAGTCAGTCTAGAACACACACAGTTTTAGCCCTTTCCCTCTTGTGAGATTTTTTTTCCCTGTTCTCACTGCACTCAATGCCAGTCAGCATAATTTCCCATGTGATTTAGGATCCCAAGGCCCCTAATGCTCTGCTCTCCACATTAAACAAAAAGCCACACTAAACAGCCAAACTAAAGAAGGAAGACACATACCCGCTCTAGGAAAGAATTAGCTGTTGGCTTTGTGGAGTAAACACCGGCTTAAGTAAAAGATTATCTGCCTTTCCAATCCCTCAATGACATTTGCCTTTGTCACAAAACAAAAGCAACACTGAGCTCACAGGATCTGACTACAGGAATCACTAGACAGCTTCAACAGTGAAAATGACAGAAGGTGAAGAACAGTGTCTCCCGTTTCTAAGGAATGAGGTAGGGTGCTGGTTACCTCTGGGGAGACCAGAACCACAGGGGCCAAAGCCCCAGCCCGGGGAAGCCTGAGCTGGCCAGACAGAGCTTACTCAGTTCAACTGAGTATTCACCCTTCACTTTCTGCCATAAATACCCAACCTGATCATTTCCTCCCCCAGAGCAAGTAAGTAACTTCCATGATTCTGGTGGGTGTCCATCCCCCCACCAAAACATGACTACTCTCTCCAAAGCTGCGGGTCATAAACAATGGTTTCTATAATCTCAGTGAGGCTCCAAATGCTCAGCTGCCCTCTCTTCTCCTTTGAGAATTTCAGTGACTTAAGTCCTTGACCAGCCACTAGAAGAATGTGTGAGCTAATGTAATTTATGTGAGCTAATGAGCTCAAAGAGCCAACTTACAGAATGCAGGGGTCAGGGGTCAAAGCTTCCACCCAGCACCAAAGAGACTTCAACATAACGCTACATGGCCTCCTTCCTACTTGTCCATATAAACAGCCTCTTGATGACAGAAGTCTCTTTTGTAGCTTAACAAACCAAAGGATTTTTATGTCTTTTCAGATATAAAATATGGTTGAAGAAAATTCCAAAAGCAGTCTTATGACTAATATAACCAGAAAAGTTACTATCATGGTAGAAGACAAAGGTAATTAACAAATTAATAGAAATCTAAGTTTAGTTCAAAGTCTAATTATCAGGAGTAACAGGCTTTGTGGCCTTAAACCAGAGATGAGGCATTCTCTTAACTGACCAAACAAATGAGACACTACAGCATTTTGCTACAGCTCCTCCCACTTAAAACAAACCCAAGACCCCAGACAGAAAAGACAAGATAGCATGTGTCCCTAGAAAAGAAACACAGAACACCACACTGGGAAAGCCAGGCAGTTACGTTTTCAAGGGGGATTTGGCCGACCCTAATGATATTTTTCAAAAGCATGATATTGGTCTCTGGCTAATAAGGCCAGATCTTTATTACTCAATCAGGAGATTTCTCTCCCTAATATCCTGAAACACAAGATCTTTTATAAAGTTTAAAACCACAATGGCAAACTGCCAGCTGACTCCAAAATCTCTTTCCTTCCTCCTAAGCACATCTGGCCACCTCCCTTGCAGCTAGATGTGGCCACCTCACTAATTTCAAACCACAGAATGTCAGCAGGAATGATGTGTGCAACTTCCTACTTATTCAGTACTTAGCTTCCTATACCACGTCCCCCGACCACAGCCTGGAGCACAGATGCTACAGTAAGTCAGCTGCAACCATGCAGGTGAAGGCAACAACCTAACGAATGATGAGGAAGGAACATGGAAGGAACCTGGATCCCAGACTGATCTTGTGGAGCAAAGCTGCCCACCTAGGCTAGACCAGCTACACTGATGGGTGAGGAAGAAACATGTCTGTCTTCCTTACTTAAACCATCGGGAGCTCTAAACCTTAGCTTAACAGTAACTCTGGCTCCTACAACTCACAATGTGTAACCAGTCACACGTGTTCTCTCTTAGACTTGGGAGTTCATGTCTACTCCCATTTTTGTTTTAGTTTCTCGCTGCTCTGAAGGAACAGACACACTTACTCCACTGCTTTCTTGTAGATTTCGATGGCCTTGTCCAAGTCTCCCTCCAGCAAGTGGATCTTGCCCAGCATTATGTAAGTCAGATCATGCCTGTTAAGGTGTAGGGCATTGTGCAACTGGTCTTGTGCCTAACAAGATTGACAGAGTAAAGAGAACCAGATCACTACCATGAAAGGACAATGACCCTGTATGGCTAATGTAAAGACAGAGCTCCTGCTATACTAATAATGTAGGAATATCACATTTCAGCAAATGCCCCATTACCCAAAAAACTAAAACATACCCAAACCGTGCTTGCTCACAGGACAGCTGGCAACATGGAGTGTCTGCCTCTAGAGCCACTTGGGAGGCTTGTACAGATGATTAAACTTTTTGAGTGTTTTCTGCTTTTTGATATTCACACCCATGACTCATATTTCGTAAGTCAAAAGGGATATCATGGTCTGCCCCAAACTCGACCCCAGCTGCACCGCTGACCAAATGCGCACCCTTCCCCAGGGTGGACCTCATTTTCCTCACCAATATTTTGATGAATGAATGAATCCTCATTTATTCATTCAACATGTATTCATCAAGTGCCTGTTGCTCTAGGTACTAGTATACCAGAGCTAACGCAAGAGCTTATGTCCTCGTAGATGATGAAAAGGGCTTCGTTTAGTCCTTCACTGATTCAACAAGTATTTCTATAAATGTCAGGTACTGTATTTGCTTAGCCTGTAGGCTTTATAGTAAAATCTAAATATAATGCTTCTCCTCCATACAGGTCTGACCAAAAACCAATTCCACCTCTCCCTGGGCTCAAAATAATCCTGTGAAAAGATATGTACTTACTTGAAATATCCTCTGAAGAGAGAAAGCTCCTAACCAAATATGTAACACTGAAGATCTAGATCTGCCCAGAAAACCTAAGGGACCCACTAAATATGTATATTTTATTTACATAGATATAGGTATTATTTATTTTTATATATCTCACAAGAGCAAAAGTTATTCTCATACCTCAACTGCTGATGTACAGGGTTTTTTTCATACCCCTGAGGGACTGATTAGGTTGCATCAGTTTACAAATTGATATATATTAAACACTGTCAAATGGGTATCAACTAATTCAGATTCTCAGTCCTGTCAGCACTGGAGAAAGGAGAATAAAACTTCATGATCACTAAGTGGGAGCTTTATGAAGGAAACTCTACCCAACCCCACTATCATTAACTTTTAGAGTTCTCTATAATTTGGTCTATCCCTCAATTAAGATATATACATTTTTTCCCTTACTGAGTACCAGGGTAAGCGCAAATGTTTTATCTGATGTAAGAGCCTTAGGCACTACAGCCTAATCACAATGAAATATAAAAATGAAACATCAAAATCTCACACGGAAAATAACCTTAAAAACAAACTCTCAGAAATCAAATCTATTTAAGATTAAAAATTCATTTCCAATGACCTTAAAAACTAAAATCTGTTGCCACTGGAGCATAAGATAGCTCACAAGGTCATAATTACACTTTTAAGACTTACAGGTCCACTTTTTGATATCTAAGTTTTATTGAACATTTGTGTTTCCATTCTGGAAAACTAAACTAGGGGATGGAAAATAAGAAGAGAGGAAGAAAGCAATTAGATTGCCATTCCCTAATAATATTTCTAGAATTTGTCACTTTCTTGTTAAAAGCAGGGAAAAAAAAAACCATGACTAGTGACAAACGAGAAGAAAAATGGGGATAAATGTATATGGCAGTTTCAATTTTTACTTCTAAGAATCTCGGCAAGCAGTAGGAATAATACAAAATGAGCAATGGCACCTCTGTAACAAGTGTACCCTCAGTGAAATCCCCAGCCAACCGCTCAGCCACCACCACCATTTCTATAAATTACCTTGTCCAACTGTTTCAGGTAAATGTAGCAAACTCCTAGGTTATGACAGATCTCCTACACACAAAAGAAAGGAAAACAACTTACTAAGTTCCACAGTAACTATTAGAGTGAAACAACAGGCGTCTAGAGATTATTATTGCTTGGCAAAATTTAAACTTTAAAACATGCACTATGGTTAATTTTTTACTTGAATCTTAAACAGATTATAAGAGATAAAAGCAGAATAAACCAGTGATCTTCCTGGGTCTATTTAGTACCTTGGGGTGCATGCCCAGCCCATTCCTACACCTTTTTTCCTCTAAGAGCTGCTCACTGAACAGCTTTGTCCCCTCTTCTCAGAAGAGACTACCACAGCCCCTTCTCCAGCCCTAAGGAGGTGTGTGTGTGTGTCAGTCGGAGTCCTTTTCCTAGGAATCTAGGAATTCACTAGGTGGTATGGACTTGGGGACTGACAGCGCCATCTGGAGGCCACTAGTATGGAATACACAGATGTAATTGGAGCCGATCTTCAGAAGACTACAGCACAGGTCAGCAAACTCTGGCCCACCGGCCAAATCCATCCTCTGCTTTTTTCTGCAAATCAAGTTGTACTGGAACACAGCCACAACCGCTTGTTATGTATCGTCTACAGTTCTTTCACACTAGAACTTCAGAGTCAAGTAGCTGCAACAAAGACTGTATAAATCCACAAAGCTTAAAATATTTACTAACCTGCCCTTTACAAAAAAAAATTTGCCAACCTCTGATCTACAGAAAGAAAATAAATCAAGCAGAAGAAATGCAGAGCAGCTACCTTGGTTGCTGACATCTTTCCAGTTCTAGTTCACCGCAAGACCAATCTGTATTTCCTGACCTTGTGTGTTCTGTAAAATCTCTCGAACGCCCTTATATTAAACCTCCCTTTATTTAAGGCAGCTTTAGAGAAAGGAAAATACAAGGGTGAGAAAACTGCTCCTGGGAAACAGTAAGGACCGTCTTGTTAGTAGTGGGGAGGTGGAGAAGCACATTCAGACCCAGAAGTGTCCCTCTCGGAAGAAACATGAACCTTATAGGGCTCAGAGACAACAACTGGTTTAATGTTTTCCAAGTTCCCTAACATAACAACAACAAAATAGCAATCAGTGATTCTATGCCAGATGTTTTTCATATACATTACTTTAATTTTCCCAGCAAATCTGTAACATAATCTAACTATTCTGATTTCAGAGGTAAGAAAATGGAAGCTCAGAGAAGTTAAGTAGTTTGCCTAACTTAGGTCAAAAAGTGTCAGCACTGGGATTTTCTTTTCTTAGTTCTAAATCTTAAAGAATTTCAACCATATATAAATATAGACAGAATCACCATGTACTCGTCATCCTGCTCCAACAATCATCCAATCCATACCCCCCCATCTCTCCCACTACTTTTGTAAGCAAATACCAGATAGTATCACATTTTATCCACAAATATTTCAGTATGTATTTCTAAAGGATAAGATCTCTCTTTTTTTAAGCTACCCACAATACCATTATCATACTTGAAAAAAAATTAGTAACTGCTGATACTGAATCATGTTCAAATTTCTGATGAATGTCTCACATTACAAAAAAATTATTTTTTCTTCAATCACGATCGAGGGACTTCCCTGGTGGTCCAGTGGGTAAGACTCGGCACTCCCAATGCAGGGGGCCAGGGTTCGATCCCTGGTCAGGGAACTAGATCCCACATGCGTGCTGCAACTGAGAGTCCGCATGCCGCAACAAAGATCCCATATGCCGCAACTAAGACCTGGCTCAGCATGCATGCATGCATGCATACATACATTTATTTTTAAAAAGTCATAATCCAAATAATTTCCACACATTGCAAAGCACTGGGATTTGAACTCAGGCCTGTCTCTAAAACTTGTATACCAGACTTCCCTGGTGGTCCAGTGGTTAATAATCCACCTGCCAATGCAGGGGACAGGGGTTCGATCCCTGGTCTGGAAAGATCCCACATGCCGCAGGGCAGCTAAGCCCATGCGCCACAACCACTGAGCCCATGTTCTAGAGCCCACAAGCCGCAACTACTGAGCCCATGTGCCACAACTACTGAAGCCTGCGTGCTCTGGGGCCCACATGCCACAACTACTGAGCCCACATGCTGCAATTACTGAAACCTGTGCACCTAGAGCCCGTGCTCCACAACAAAAGAAGCCACTGCAATAAGAAGCCCACACACCGCAACAAGGAGTAGCCCCCGCTCGCCAAAACTAGAGAAAGCCCACAAGCAGCAACGAAGACCCAGCTCAGCCAAAAAATAAATTTTTTCAAATAAAACTTGTATACCTTCCACTTCATCACCCTATAAGAATATACACAGGGAGCTGGAGAGGAGAAATGTAGCCCTACTTGTCCTTTAAATGTACTGGAAGGTAACTAACCCGTAACCTTTTTAAATCATTTCTCATAGATATTATTTGAGAAAGCAGTAGCAATATGCCTTAAACAAACTGACAACCAAGAAAATTTTTGAAATTTGAAAAGGAAACTAGAACAAATCAGAGTTAAATCCTGTCTTTCATGGGGTGAGAAGATGCAGCAGACATCCTGCAAGGGCAATTGGTACAGTGGAAAGATCACAGGCCGAAAGTGAGGAATCCTAGATTCTAGGCCTGAATTCTGGCTCTGGTTCTGCCACTACCTCACTGTGTGCCCTTCAGCAAGTCACTCCATCTCCCAAAGCCTCAGCTTCCTCATCTATCAATACGGGAAATTCTCCCTACTTAACAGCTGTTCCACAAGTCAAATGAGATCATGGCGGGAGGAATTATTATTCCCCTGCTGCGGCCAGACTGTGGAATACCCTGATGAGTCGAAGGAAGTAGGGCTACAAGGTTTGCTACAGGCCACAGGCACTCATGAAGCATGTAAGGCAGAGAGTGGCTGTTTGGGGAATGACCACCTCTACTGGCACCAATGGACTGGTTATCCCAGGTGAGTCAGTAATACCAAATGAGCTCTTTCAACCAACTGGACAAACTGAAAGACATTCTCCATTCCCCCTGTCCTGTCCCTGAGCTCTCCTGTCTCACTTCCTCTCTGTCTCCATCTATGGGCTCACTTTCTCTTCAGCTTAGCCCTTCAAACTGTTTTTTCCAGGATTCCATCCTCAGCTCACTGCAGAGTGAGCTCATCCAATTTCATTGTTTTAATTATCACCTTTAAGTTGTTGACTCCAAAATGTGTATCTGTAGCCCAGAACACTTGAGTTTCAGATTTCTATATCCAGCCATGTATTGGATCATCTCAATTTAGATATCCTACCAGAAGGTACAATTCATCATGTCCATAATCTTCTAAAAGACAGGACTTAACTCTGATTTGTTATCATCACCCTCTCCCAAAACTTGCTCCTCTTCCTTCCTGTATTTCCTATTCTAGTTGATTGTCCCATAAACCACCAATCCATCTTTGCATCTGCAGCCCAGTGCCTGGCACACAGACGTTCATTTGTTGAAAGAAGGACTAAGTGAATGAAACGGCAACTCCATTTTCCTTTATCTGTAGCTTTACTTTGGCCTTTGGCTATAAAATACTCAATGGCATAAAGACGTAAACATCTCAGTCTTTAGACCTGCAGAAGAAAAGTGACTGACAAAAATAATAGTGCTGTGGGACTTCCCTGGTGGCACAGTGGTTAAGACTCCACACTCCCAATGCAGGGGGCTGGGGTTTGATCCCTGGTCAGGGAACTAGATCCCACGTGCATGCCGCAACTAAGAGTTCGCATGCCACAACTAAGGAGGCCACGTGATGCAACTAAGGAGCTAGCAAGCTGCAACTAAGGAGCCCGCCTGCCGCAACTAAGACCCAGTGCAACCAAATGAATAAATATTTTTAAAAAATAATAATAATGATAGTGCCATAAGAACTGCAGGGAAAACCCATGCTAGCTCTTTCTACTAATCAATCTAATCCTTCACTCTTAGATATGTCTTTCTAAGAATCATCAGATATTCTGAAAAAACCAATAGCATGAAAAAGAAGAACCAAAACAGAGGAAGAAAAAGATAATTGTGGAAAGCAGAACAGAACTTCAAAGGGTCAGAGACATAGAGAGGCTGCTTCAAGAAAAGACAAAGTTCTTAGAAATTAAAAATATAATTACTGAAATAAAAAATATTGAACAGGTAGGCTAAATAACAGAATGTGAATATAGCTAAAAACAGAAGTGATGATCTGGAAGATAAGACTGAGGAAATGTCTCTGAATGTACAGCAAAGACAAGGAGGTAGAAAATATGAGAAGCAAGTTAGGAGACAAGTAGAACAGGTACAGAACACGTCTGATAGAGTAGAAAACAGTGTGGCAAATGCTGCTAGTTATTTACCTAACATTCACTCTCTCTGTTTACCTTACCAACAGAACCCTAATTTTGTTTAGAGTGACAATATATTTCCCAACCTTCCTTACAAAAGGGGTAGTTGGTGTGATGTAAGTGAAAGTCTGTTGGGGATTTCTGGTAAAATTATACTTCCTTGATGAAGGTTATGTCCTTTTCTCTTTGTTGCTTCCTCTTTCTCCCTACCTAGAATGACGATGTGATGTTAGAGCTGCAGCAGTCATCTTGTAACCATGAAGAAAAAGCCTCAGCATTGACATTGTTGGACCACCAAATCAATGTCGGCAACTACTTACCTGGATTTCTTGTTTCGTAAGAAAAAAATAAACTCCTAATTTATAAAGCCAATGTTTGGTTTTTTTTTTTTTTTTTTTTTTGCGGTATGCGGGCCTCTCACTGTTGTGGCCTCCCCCGTTGCGGAGCACAGGCTCCGGACGCGCAGGCTCCGGACGCGCAGGCTCAGCGGCCATGGCCCACGGGCCCAGCCGCCCCGCGGCACATGGGATCCTCCCAGACCGGGGCACGAACCCGTATCCCCTGCATCGGCAGGCGGACTCCCAACCACTTGCGCCACCAGGGAGGCCCAAAGCCAATGTTTAATAAAATGTTTTGTTGCAGTTACACACAATCCCTAACTGATACAAAGAGACAACAGAGAGGAAAAAATAATCAAAGAACTACTCAAAAAAAAAAAAAAAAAAAAAACACCTTGCTGACCCGAAGAAAGGCAAGGGTCTTCCAAGTGAAAGAGCCAACTGAATGTCCACACATAAGGGGGATAAAAGAGAAAAGAAACACGTCTAGACAACTATTACTGACATTTCAGAACTCCAATGATAGAAAATCCTCAAAGCTTCTAGAGAGGAAAGTGGGGTTATCAACAAGAACCAGACTGGTAACAGACTGCTCATCAACAACACTGACAGCCAGAAAACTAGGCAGCAATGTCTGCTGAGTTATGAGGAAACATGATTTTTGATCTTATACCCAGCCAAATCATCGATCAAGTGTGAGGATAAAATAAAGACAGTTTTGGCATGTAAGAATTCAGTAATAACAAAAGACAGCCATATGATAAATGGAGCCATTAGCATGTCACTAATAACGAAGTTCCCTACTTACCCAATCTTTCTGGTTAAGTTTAGCTGCTTCATTATATACTTCAGTGGCAGCTTTATGTTTTCCCAATAGAAATCTAAGGGAAGAAACACATTTCCTGTGATTATTAACACAAAGCTTTTACGAGACTATAACCCCACCAGGCCCACATCTGACTCATGCTCCAGCCAGCAGAGAATTCGGACGCCTCTTCCCTGTAAGCTGGCTGTACTGGTTTAGCCAGTGTGGCTGCTGCACACCAACAGCAGAAGCTCTCGTGGTAGGGACAGAGTTGGTTCCAAGGCCTTGGGCCTATTCTACACCAATTTTAGTGGAAGTCTTCTGTAATTTATTTTCTACAATACACTACAAATGTAGACCAAAAAAGAAACAAGCCAAACTAATTACCATGTTAAACAAAAACTGCCACAATTTTTCATCATGATCTATTATTAGGGACAGGCCCTTCTCTCCCAAACTAAGTCTCTTTCCTTGATACTGGATCATCATTCTGGAGACACAGGGGAAAATCAGCCTCTATGCAAAGACAGTGCAGGTTATGAATGACAACGTAGGTAAGAAAGTGAGAGTGGGAACTCCCCAGAACACTTTACTACTCTGGAGTAGTAAAGCTATTAGTACTTAACAGCTTATGAAGACAATGGAGGTTGCCTGCATCTAGGAACCTTCAAGGCATTCACTCAACAAACTCTTACTAAAAACCTACTGTGTATCTAGTATTATGCTAAGTGTTGGAACAGTAGGTGAGAAAAATTCCATGGGCTGCCAATACGATTAGGGTACTTGAGGCACAAAATGTTCCTATTTATATGAGAAACATTATCGGTGTTCCCCCATCAAACTAGAATATACAGTGTTTGAAATACTCAGTTCCTTTACACTAGTTATCTCATTTTCTCAAATTTCAAAATTAATCCACACTCTTCAGAGTGAATCTATTATACCCATTAAGCAACCCTCCCTCTATGTATCCGGCTGCCAGAAGCAGCTCCAGCCTGAGAATGCACTTTACATTGTTCTCTGTCAGTGCCCTAGGGCCTCCAGGCTGCCAATACTCACAAAGATCTGGCCACCTGCTTGAGGTTATCAGCAGACTGAGGGCTGAGAACAGCGCACTTCTGAAAGAGTTCTAGGGATTCTTGGATATTTCCTTCCAGGCGAAATATCAATGCTGCCAAGAAAGAGAAAACACAGAAAATAAAATCATGTTCTAGGAAGAATGGACCCTGACATCTGAAAAATTGGAGAAGAGGGAGGTAGCAAATCACATCAAAGAAATCCTTTGGATAATTGTCTCTAATACAATCAGATATGACTTCAGATGGATTGAAACAAGCAGCAAAGTTGTTGATGAGCTAAAACATTTTTTTTAAGGTATCTGGAATCTACCTATTCCTCCACTCCCAGCTTCCACCACGCAGATAATCGGGTGCCTTGTAAATTATCCCACAAACTCTTCACTATAAGAACATTCTTTTTTTTTTATTAGTTTCTGCTTTATAACAAAGTGAATCAGTCATACATATACATCTGTTCCCACATCCCTTCCCTCACGCATCTCCCAAGAACATTCTTATAGCTCCTCATCAGATGCTCTATTTATCATGATAATTCCGATATCCACCTGACAGTTTTCAGAGTACACCCAAATGGGGCAAGTGCAATCAATAACTCAAGTCCAACAAGGAGATGCTGGCAAAGAATGCAGTAATATTTCAGACTTGGTTTTCAGTATAGCAACCAATCAGAATCAATCATTTTTCAGAAGAATTTACATGCTTAACTACTACCAGGCACTATAAGTTTGGAACTTGTGATATTGGGAATAAAAGAGCATTATTTGGGCTTCCCTGGTGGTGCAGTAGTTAAGAATCTACCTGCCAATGCAAGGGACACGGGTTCGAGCCTTGGCCCAGGAAGATCCCACATGCTGCTGCGGAGTAACTATGCCCGTGCACCACAACTATTGAGCCTGCGCTCAAGAGCCTGCAAGCCACAACTACTGAGCCCATGCGCCACAACTACTGAAGCCCGCGCGCCTAGAGCCCACACTCTGCAACAAGAGAAGCCACTGCAATGGGAAGCCCACGCACCACAACGAAGAGTAGCCCCTGCTCGCCACAACTAGAGAAAGCCCGCGCACAGCAACAACAACCCAACATAGCCAAAAATAAAAATAAACAATTTATTTTAAAAAAGAGCATTATTTGCCATTATGTCCTAGATAAGTCAATATCTTACCAATTATGTCAGAAAATTATATATTAATCTGAAAACTACAAATGCAATGAGTGGTAAACAAAACCATTCATTTACATCAAAGAGTCAAAAAGATAGTTCCTGGGAAAACTAAGGATGCTACTTTGGGCACTACAGAGTAAAATTCCAGTCAGTGGTTCCTATACTTGATTTCTGATGAATTTCATTTATTCTCTGTTTTATCCTGTATACCTCTAGGCTTCTTCCCTTCATCCTGACTCACCTTACAAAAAATCCTCAAGCTTTTCCTCACCTCTTTTAGCTTGACTACAAGGAACCCTTCCAAAAGCCTCTTCTGGACCTGAAACTGCTGCATGAGGCAGGGACCCTAACAACTGTTCTGAAAAACACTAGCCAGAAACCAGAATAGGGGTGAAGGGTAGTAGCAAGGTTTTTTAAGAGAACTAGTCACTTCTGAGGTCAAATCCAGCACAATAATCATGTTCTGATTTCAAAAAACAGTAATATTGAATAAGAGATTTGTGGAACATTTACTTGAATTTAAGTATTTCGTAAGTTGTTTGCTCTTTTTCCAGAACCTAGGCAGAGTGTGCATTTCTCTGGCAAGAGAAGAAATATATGTCTTACCTTGGACATAGAGAGCATATTCACATAACCCCTGAGTCTCCTGAAGCTGTTCTTTGATAACATCCTGAAAAAGAAAGAAACAATACTTCTGAGTAGTGGTTAAGTATCTTCAAGTGTTTTTAAGAAAAGGTAAACATGGACAAGGAGTACATGTAAGAAATCTACGATACTTAATGATGACTAATAAAGTAGTTCATTCAGATTTTTAAAAAATTTTCAACTCTTGTTATGATTGCTTATTCTAGAACAGGGGTCAGCAAAGTACAGCCCACAGACCAAATCCGACCCACACAGCCTATTTTTGTACAGGTCTCAAGCTAAGAGTGTTTTTTTTATTTTTAAAGGGTTATTAAAAAATAAGAGGGGCTTCCCTGGTGGCGCAGCGGTTGGGAGTCCGCCTGCCGATGCAGGGGACATGGGTTTGTGCTCCGGTCCGGGAGGATCCCGCATGCCACAGAGCAGCTGGGCCCGTGAGCCATGGCCGCTGGGCCTGTGCGTCCGGAGCCTGTGCTCCGCAACTGGAGAGGCCACGGCAGTGAGAGGCCCGCGTACCGCAAAAAAAAATAATAATAAAAAAAAATAAGAGAAGATGAAGTATATGAGACAGAGACTATCTGTGGCCTGCAAAGCCTAAAATATTTACCATCTGGCCCCTTACAGAAAAAGTTCACAAACACCTATCTATATTCTAACTAGGCAGGCTAAGAAAACTATGAAAAGATTTCCATGCACTATTATAGATGCTAGGAGCTCTCTGATGAGCAAAGTACAGGCTCTACCTTTGTCCTATGATGGGCTAAGACCAGGGAGCTATACAGCTCAGAGGGCAATCACCTGATTCTAACCTGGAGAATCAGGGAAGGCTTTCCAGGGTAAACAGTTTCAAATCCCGTGTTAGCAAGGGATGGGAGAAAAGCTGAGGTGGCCCAGAGAGTCAGAGAGAGAAGGGCTTCAAATGCCATGCTAAAAAAGGTCGAGAGCAATGGGAAAATCGTGATAAATTTTAAGTGGGAAGTAACCAGATTCTATTTGCTCCATTTTTGGAACATTGTGGAAATAGATGGAAAGGAGGCAAGATTAGAGGCAATGTTGGCCTAAGAACTCTTGTGGTTAATGTAAATAAAAATGACAAGGATTAACTAAGGCGTGGGGTGGGGGGGAAGTGGACAATGTCTTGAGATAGTAAGAGAAAGATCTCCAGAACTTGATGATTATCTATATTATATTAGGGAAAGTGGGTCAGAGGATTCTGACACAGACAGCTGGGTGAATGATGGTACCTATCCCCGAGACAGAGAACAGGAGGAGGAATAGGTTTGGAAAGAAGAAGATAAATTCAGCTACAGAAAAGATGAATTTGAAATGCCTGGGAAGCATTCAGTACGCATCTCTAAGATCAGGAAGAAGTGTGTGGAATGAGCAGAGAAATGAGTCAAGGACAGAACCTAGAAATAGCCCCAACTCTTAAGAAAAAAGCAAAAGAAGAGAAGACAAAAAAAAAAAAAAAAGGAAACAGAGAAAGTGGTCCATCAAGGAAAAGGGAAATAAGAAAAGGATAATATCACAGATGAAAAAAAAATCTTTCAAGATCCATACTGGAACATTGCTAGTTCTTTACATTGTCATAGGTACAAATGTCACAGGTATAAAAACTACAACCTTAAAAGCATTATAAAGCTCCGAATGCCAAAAAACGAGAATACCAGGGATATATTTTGCATGATGATACTATTCTCTGCCAGCAAGTATGTAACGTATATAGTAAGTTACCAAAGATACAGCTTAGAGAAAATACAAATGGTTTTAAAATATATAAAGGACCAAGCTCACCATAATAAGAGAATTATAAAACTCAATGAAATGCCTTTTTTCACCTATCCAGAGATCAAACAGTTAAATACTATGCCATATTGAACATCTGCTCTCCACCATGAGACCAACAAGTCCCAGAGAGTGGCTGCTCCTTCAGCCTGGTCTTGAAATGAGAAGACAC
This sequence comes from Mesoplodon densirostris, assembly GCF_025265405.1. Lineage (NCBI taxonomy): Eukaryota > Metazoa > Chordata > Mammalia > Artiodactyla > Ziphiidae > Mesoplodon > Mesoplodon densirostris. The sequence goes on from NC_082664.1 coordinate 121,492,933, forward strand.
ATGGAGCACACTTGAACCTGACCCACAGCCTGTGGTCAAACCCAGCCAACCTACAGCCAATCTGAAGGCCCATGAGTAATAAGTATCTGTTGTTAGAGGCCACTGACATTTTGAGGTTGCTTCTTAAGCAGCATTATCATAGCAAAAGCTAACCAATACACAAAATGCAGAGAAATGAGATTTCATACATTTTTAGTGAGAGCTAAACTGTCACACAAACTCTGAGTGACAGACACAGTTAGTTGCCTAACCAAAGCCTGCCTCTCATGTTCTCTATCACTGGCCTCTCACCTTGCATGCTTCATAATCCTTCCGGATATAGTGGAGATGTATCAACCAGTTCTTCTTCTCCAAAATAGGAAACTCTGGAGCTGGGGAGCATATTTTGACAAAACAAACAGCACAGTCATTGTTAGGTTTTCTCCTTGAGCATTGTCCTCAACTAACCACAAGCATACTGTAATATCACATTAAATTCTTCATGCTGCTGGATCATAATACAGTGCATCAAAAATGAGTGGATTATTAAATTAAGGGATACTTGTCCTACTATTACACATTGAATATATACTTCTGTTCAGTTTTGGTCATTTATAATGTCAGTTTCTCAACTGATAACTTGCCTGAAGAGAAAAACAGAATCATTCTTTCCCTCTTTTCCTCTCTCTCTCTCTCTCCCTGGTTTTAGAACGTGAATAAGATGACTTTCCAAAGGATATTTCAGGAGTGTTACTAACAAAATATACATACCATAGTTAATATCACATCTGATAGATCAGAGGACCCAAAATAGCTAAACACAGTCTTAGCAATAGCTCAAATGTGAAACATTATACTGTTGCCCAGGAATGAGAAGTCAACAAGGAGAAAAATATTTGAGCCACTGAAAATGATTCATGATACAGAAACCCTGAGTTACTATCCCTTCGAATTCAATTAAAATACAGGTAAAAATTCATTAAGAAATTATTTTTCTATGGTAAAAAGGAGGACAAGTATTCACACCAACCTGAGAACAGTGGTGACCTCAAGGAAGGGAGAGGGAAGAGTAGAATTAGGAAGCAGTAAAAAGGAGATTTCAACTGTTAAATGCTTTATTTATCAAAACAATTAAAAGCTCTAAAGTATACATGGCTAAGTGTATTTATTTATTAAATCTGTCCTGTAAGTACACAGGTGTTTGTATTTTTTTATGCATTTTAATACATGCTTGAGGTAATCCCTGTTTTTTTTTGTTTGTTTGTTTTTGTTTTTTTTGCGGTATGTGGGCCTCTCATTGTTATGGCCTCTCCCGTTGCGAAGCACAGGCTCCGGACGCGCAGGCTCAGCAGCCATGGCTCATGGGCCCAGCCGCTCCGCGGCATGTGGGATCTTCCCAGACCGGGGCACGAACCCATGTCCCCTGCATCGGTAGGCGGACTCTCAACCACTGCGCCACCAGGGAAGCCCTGTTTTGTTTTGTTTTGTTTTAATGATCATTTTCTTTTTGTTGGCCACACCATGCAGCACGTTGGATCTTAGTCCCCGACCAGAGATGGAACCCACACCCCCTGCAGTGGCAGCATGGAGTCTTAACCACTGGACCACCAGGGTACTCCCTGATTTTTAAAAATGTAAAAGAAAGGGTATAGCAAGGGAAGAAAGGGAAATGATTTGTAATCATTTGTAATCACTCTGTTCCAGAACCTTAGGCAATATATCAACAGAAAACCCAAGACTTATATGTCCATAGTATGACAGGAAGGAAAAAAAGCTTACTGTGACCCAGAATTAACATTGCAGGAACACAAAAATTAAGAATGCTGCTTACTCTTTCCCAAGAATAGGGAACAGCAACAGAATCTGTGAAGTGAAATTATGACAGAAAGTATGGATATGATTTTATATACTGGAAGAAAGAAAAAAAAGATAAAATGTTAAGCAACTAACTCTTCATCTTCTGATTACCCACATTCTCTGACTGAGACCACCTTTCTTCTAGTCAGCAAGGGCCTATGTGAGATTCTTCAATGACTTCTGTCTCCTTCCTTCTCTTCTCCCAAGCCCCAACAATCATCAGATGTTAGCCGTTCATGTTCTGCCTAACTAACCACTTCCAGAATTAAATTTCCTACTAAAGACCACACAAATCACCAAGCTTAAAGATGGATGTGAGGGACTTCCCCTGGTGGTCCAGTGGGTAAGACTCCACGCTCCCAATGCAGGGGGCCCGGGTTCGATCCCTAGTCAGGGAACTAGATCCTGCATGCATGCCTCAACTAAGAGTCCACATGCCGCAACTAAAGATCCCACATACTGCAACTAAAAGATCCCGCGTGCTGCAAAGAAGATGCCACATGTCGCAACTAAAACCCGGCACAGCCAAAATTAAATAACTAACTAAATAAATATTAAAAAAAAAAAAACAACAAGACGGATGTGAGTGGGTGTGCATGTAATCTTGGATCAAGTCTCAATTGTATGGCCTACCTCAATGTTACCTACTCTCTAAAGCAGCACTCCCCAACCTTTTTGGCACCAGGGACCAGTTTCATGGAAGACAATTTTTCCAGGGACCGGAGGGATGGGGTGGGGGATGGTTTCAGGATGATTCAAGCACATTACATTTACTGTGCACTTTATTTCTATTATTACTACATTGTAATACATAATGAAATAATCATACAACTCGCCATAATGCAGAAATCAGTGGGAGCCCTGAGCGTGTTTTCACTTGCCACTCACTGATAGGGTTTTGATATGTGTCTGCAGGCAATTAATTTATTATGGTCTCTGTGCAGTCAAACCTCTCTGCTCATGATCATCTGTATTTGCAGCCGCTAGCATCACCGTCTCAGCTCCACCTCTGATCATCAGGCATTAGATTCTCATAAGGAGCGCGCAACCTAGATCCCTTGCATGTGCAGCTCACAGTGCGGTTCCCGCTTCTATGAGAATCTAATGCTGCTGCTGATCTGACAGGAGGTGGAGCTCAGGTGGTAATGCAAGTGATGGGGAGCATCTGTAAATACAGATGAAGCTTCGCTCGCTCGCCCACGGCTAACCTCCTGCTGCGAGGCCCAGTTCCTAATGGGCCATGGACCACTACCGGTCCACGGCCCAAGGGTTGGGGACCCCTGCTGTAAAGGGAAGGAGACAACTGAATCCTCTGAGTTTACAATATCACTAAGTATCATTGCTTCCACAACCTAAAAGAAAATTTATAAAATACAAATTTGAGTCTTGCCTATTATTACAATCTTACAATAAAAGATGAAGTACTTTTTGTGTTCCATGGGTGAAGAATGGAGGAAAAAAATGTTCGATTTGTAAGGTATCTCAAGGGTCCAGAGGCTCATGAAATGGAGTACTAGGGGTGAGAAGAAGGGAAAGCACCACCAAATTCAAGTGCCTAACAGTCATTTCACACTCCTGACGATACAGTTTGTCTAAAAGCTAAAAGAACTCTAGGCTCATCAAAGACTTTATAAATCATTTCAGTGCCCCATAACTGTCCTATTAACTGTGTAGTCCTGGGAAATTTAGTTTCCTCATCTATAAAATAGAGACTCATTCATTCATTCAATAAATATTCACTGAGTACCAACCACATGCCAGGCACTGGGGATAGAAGAGCAAACAAAACTGGTTATAAGCTTTCAGGGAGCTTATAATCAGGACAGGGGTGGGGGGTGCGGGTTCGGAGAGTGCTGGCAGAAGGGATAGATGATAATAAAATCTCCATTATTAGTGATATTCTTCTCACATTTAAATAGGAGAGTCAGGGGATAAAATACCCCACAGAGGTGTGAAGACTGAATGACAATACATATAAAGAGGTTCAAGTACTGTCTGGTACACGCTAACCCTTAAAGAAGTGTTAACTGTTGTTGCTGTTATTTTTATCATCATTATTATTAGTCATTTTCAAAAATGAGGAAATTCTGGATACCACAGAAATCCCTATGAATTCTGAATTTACAGTTAGAATTTTACCTGTAAATGTGTAAATGTAAGTTGAATTTCTTGTATTCCAAATCAGTGCTCACTCCAATTCCCCCTACAAACAGGGATACTGGTTCTTATATGCTTTCACAAGTATTATGAGAATTACCTATTTGAAAGGTCCTCTAAAAAAGATAGACATGGGGCTGCCCTGGTGGCGCAGTGGTTAAGAATCCACCCACCAATGTGAGGGGCACAGGTCCTGGTCCGGGAAGGTCCCACATGCCGAGGAGCAACTAAGCCCGTGCAGCACAACTACTGAGCCTGCGCTCTAGAGCCCGCGAGCCACAGCTACTGAGCCCACGTGCCGCAACTACCGAAGCCTGCGTGCCTGGAGCCTGTGCTCCACAACAAGAGAAGCCGCCGCAATGAGAAGCCTGCGCACCGCAACGAAGAGTAGCCCGCGCTCACCGCAACTGGAGAAAGCCCACGCACAGCAATGAAGACCCAGCGCAGCCAAAAATAAATAAATTAAATAAACTAAAAAAAAAAAAAAAAAAAAAAAAGATAGACATGTAAGTGCAAAGTAAAGCCTCCTCTATTTTACAGCAGAGCGAGGTGGTCATCTGCCATGTTACACTTTAGTAGGAGTCTGTATTACCATGGAAGTCAGGCGGCCAGCTGATGAGATAAAGACAAGGTAAAGCCTTTCAGTCATCACCAAGGCAGTGGGGGCAGAAGGCTGGCAACCTGGCAACAATATGCCCTTGCCCTTCTCTTCTCCTGCCCCCATTCCACTCTTTTGTGACACCTCTTTCTTTCCTCCTCTAAGGATGCACAAGACATATCTTAAACAATTCCATAACTGAACAAACATGACATCACAAGAATTCTTCTTCCCTGTAATTTGCCCTAGGTACGAAATTCTCATAGAAATAACCAAAACTCAAAACTTTACATAAAACTGATTAATGGTAGTGAAAAGCATCCTGGATATATGAATGTTGAGCAGAAAATTCCTGTGCTTTGAATTTTTAGTTGAAAAATTTTCCAAAATGACTAAGGCTTTTGTAAGTACATTGTAAATGAACCCTTCTTTGGTAAAGGATCTCTTCCAGGACCAGAAGACAGGCAGCACATCAAATTTTTACACGTAGAAGTCCAAACTTGATTCAGTACCAGACTTCTATGGGACTTGGAGCAAGTTATTTAAGTCTCTGGGCCTCCATTTTCATGCCTATAATTTTCACTGGAAAATTACAGAAAATCTGAAAGTGATCATTCAATAAAATGTTAATTTCCTCATGTTATAATAGGAATTATAACACTTTTCTACCTCAATATATTATTTGAGACATCAAAAGATATAACAGATCTTGAAAAGAATGTAAATGGAAGACATTTTTATTGGTATCGATTTGAGCTCTGTATCAGACAGGGTTTAACAAGGAAACCCAGAAACCACTTGAGGATGTAGAACAGAAGGACTTCAATGCAGTGAACAGGTGAGGGAAGAAATGAGAGGCCCAACAGGGAACAGTGATGCAAATCAGAGGTTAGCATGGGAACAAGTCACTACCACCTCTAGGCTGAAGGAAAAAGGGAGGGAATGTATTGCTACCAGTATCCAAGGCTGAAGTTACCTGGAGGAAGCTGAAAACAGAATGGCCTGACTGGCAGAAGCAACAAAAGAGACGCTTCCAGAAACCACCCCACTCCTCTAACTTTCCAAAGCAGAGAGAAAGAGGGGAAAGCCCTGGCTTCTCCTACTTCCTACCCTCCAATCTCTTGCCAGTTCCTCTCACTTGCTAACCCAGCCAGAAACTGCTGACACCAGAGCCTGGGAAGGAGTGAAGCCCACGAGGGTCAGCTGCTCACAATACTCAGCGGAGAAGGGAAGGGTGAGGAATGGATCTGAGGGCAAACAGGCCCAGGGTCAGCAGAAACACCAACTCTGCTCAGGAACATAGATGATGACGGAGGAGGAGGAAACTGGACTGAATCAGTAGTCACCCAAGGATCCACGTTAGAAGATAACTTTTTAAAAAAATATTAAACTGCTACCTAACCAACTTGTTTGATTCTCATGAGCTTAAAATGGGATGAGGAAGAAAGGAAAAGGTCATATAAAAGATCAATTATGGTTTTACTACATACCCTAGATTATTTTATTTTACTTTCTCAAATCAAAACTTAATTATATTTTATCCTTCTTAGGGGTGCATGGGTGTGTGTATCCCCCATGTGTATTTATTTATATATGATATTTTTATATATTTATATGATTTACTTATATCTATAATTATATAATATTGATATGTAATTTATACATATATGTATTTGATATATATCTATATCAAAGTGTTTTCTCCCCTATTATAACACTGAATGTTCCCATGAGGCTAGTGAGTCATGCAATTCAGGGACTATTCCAACATTACAGATGAGGAAATTAAGACTCCAGAGGTTAAGTGATTTGCCCATACTCAACAACTAATTAATGGAAGAGGCAGGACTATAGCCCAGGTCCCCAAAGTTACTCGTTACACTATACCAAGTTTCTGCCCGAATTGTAAATGACTTTCTAATTTTAAAATATAAGTGTCTGGGCTATCAACTAGACATAACTTAGCAATACAAAATTAATAATGATTTTAAAGTTTTTCTATTATTAAAAAAAAGCAGGGCTTCCCTGGTGGCTCAGCGGTTAAGAATCCGCCTGCCAATGCAGGGGACACGGGTTCGAGCCCTGGTCCAGGAAGATCCTACATGCCGCGGAGAAACTAAGCCCGTGCACCACAACTACTGAGCCTGCACTCTAGAGCCCACAAGCCACAACTATTGAAGCCTGCACGCCTAGAGCTCATGCTCTGCAACAAGAGAAGCCACTGCAATGAGAAGCCCACGCACCGCAACAAAGAGTAAGCCCCTGCTCACCGCAACTAGAGAAAGTCCACAGGCAGCAACCAACACCCAATGCAGCCAAAAATAAATAAATAAAATAAATTTATGAAAAAAAAAAAGCAAAACAGGACTTTTAACATATTAAGGTAGCAAGATTTTCTAATTTTTGAAAAACTTGGTTGGGTTTTGTTTTTTTTTTAAATACATACTTATGGTAAGACAAAACTGAAAGGACACATAGAGTATTAAAGACTCTCTCCATTCCTCCTCCTCACTAGAGGTGAATAGTTAGTATTTTCTAAGGAATTTCTATGCCTATATAAGCATATGGGCAAATGTACATGTACACAAAGGGGATTATATTAAACATATTTGGAAACTGTTTGCTTATATCTACTGAACCTAAGTACATCCTTTCCAGTGACCCAGCAATCCTGCTCCTAGGTGCATGTGTACCCAAAAAACATATATTGATACTTCATGGTGGCATTATGTATATACCATCTCAAAATTAAAGTATCCCAAATGTTCATTCAGAGTAAAATGAACAAACTGGAGTATCATCCCACAATGTATTGATAATACTAGATTATAATGAAAAAAAAACAGCCACTACTACATGCAACAATATAGATGAATACCACAAAGATAATTTTTTTTTTTTTTTTTTTTTTTTTTTGCAGTACGCGGGCCTCTCACTGTTGTGGCCTCTCCCGTTGCGGGGCACAGGCTCCGGATGTGCAGGCTCAGCGGCCATGGCTCACGGGCCCAGCCGCTCCGCGGCATGTGGGATCTTCCCAGACCGGGGCACGAACCCGTGTCCCCTGCATCGGCAGGCGGACTCTCAACCACTGCGCCACCAGGGAAGCCCCCACAAAGATAATTTTGAGCAAAGAAGCCAGATATTGAAAAGTACATACTGAATGATTCCATCTATTTATATTAAGTTGAAAAGCAGGCAAAACTGATCTACATGGTAGACGTGAGATACAAGTAACCACCTTTGAGAGGAGCGGTTAATGACTGGTAGGGGGCATGATGGAGGCCTCTGGGATGCTGATGATGTTCTATAACTTAATCAGGATCATTAGTACCTGAATATGTTCACTTCGTAAAAATTTACTGAGCTGTACAATTATAATTTATGCACTTTTCCGTATGTATGGCGTATGTCAATAAAAAAGTGTCAAGAATCAAACTAAACACCTCCTCAACCAAAAAAATTAATTTCTGCGGGACTTCCCCGGTGGCACAGTGGTTAAGAATCTGCCTGCCAAAGCAGGGGAGACAGGTTCAAGCCCTGGTCCGGAAAGATCCCACATGCCGCGGAGAAACTAAGCCCGTGCGCCACAACTACTGAGCCTGCGCTCTAGAGCCCGCGTGCCACAACTACTGAAGCCCACATGCCTAGAGACCATGCTCCACAACAAGAGAAGCCACAGCAATGAGAAGCCCGTGCACCACAATGAAGAGTAGCCCAAGCTCGCCGCAACAAAGACCCAACACAGCCAAAAATAAATAAATAAATTTATTTTTTAAAAAAATTTAATTTCTGCAATACCAATGCAGAAGAGGAGGGGGGGACATACAACTCAGTCTGCGGGTAAGGGTCAAGACTTCCTAGGCAAGACACAAAAGGCATTAACCATAAAGGAAAAAAATTAATAAATCAGCCTTCTATCAAAATTAAAACTTCTGGGGACTTCCCTGGTGGCGCAGTGGTTGAGAGTCCGCCTGCCAATGTGGGGGACACGGGTTCGAACCCTGGTCCGGGGGGATCCCATGTGCCACGGAGCGACTGAGCCCGTGCGCTACAACTGCTGAGCCTGTGCTCTGGAGCCCGCGAGCCACAACTACTGAGCCCATGTGCCACAACTACTGAAGCCCGCACGCCTAGAGCCCATGCTCCGCAATAAGAGAAGCCACCGTGATGAGAAGCCCACGCACTGCAACGAAGAGTAGCCCCCACTCTCTGCCACTAGAGAAAGCCCGCGCACAGCAATGAAGACCCAAAAGAGCCAAAAATAAATTAATTAATTTAAAAAAATACTCTGAAAACAAACCACAAGCTGAGATTAAGTTTATCACATAGTAAATACTGTCTCAGCTTGTAGATAAAACTCATTCTGGGCTATATAGCCACCCCAAAATGGATAAGGTCTTCAATGAAGACTCCTTTAAAGAAGGAAATAGGCCCATGAAGTAAATCAATAAACTCACCTCAATTATGGATAAGGTCCTCAACTGAAAGCCAGAAGAAAGTTATCTGAGGTCATATCATGAGGAAAAATGAAGAGGACTTAAGTAGCCCCATGTAGGATATTATTTTCTCAGAAGCATCAAGTAGTTCTGATAAACAATTCCAAATAAGTTGCTTGTTCTTGAAAAAGTCCTAATATATTTGGACAAAAATCCCAAATAGAAAGTTGTTTATCCCTTCCACAGCTGGCATTCACTACCCTCAAGACTAGAGTCAAGCTAGGATATGGGCCTTTCAAGCTGAGGAGGGAAGGGGGCAGGATGGGGGATAACATCCAAATCTAGACTCAGTACTTCTCAGTCAAAATGCCACGACTGCTGCTTGTTCAAATAAAGTCTCTCTGCCTGCTAATCCAACTTCTGTGTGAATTCCTCACATTAAACTTACCAACTTCCTACCTTCTACTTTAAAGTATCATACTACTTAACCACAGCAGTGGTTCTCAATCAGGAACAATTTTGTACCCCCAGGGAACACCTGGTAATATCTGGAGACATTTTTGGTTGTCACAACTGGGTGCTACTAACATCTACTAGGTAGAGGTGAAGGATGCCGTTAACATCCTACAATATACAGGACAGCTCCCACAAGTTACCTTGCCCAAAATGTCAATAGTGCCAAGGTTGAGAAAATCTGAACTACAAATTAAAAAGACATCTAAGGATTTTTTTTAATTTTATTGAGGTATGGTTGATTTACAATGTTGTGTTAATTTCTGCTACACAGCAAAGTGACTCAGTAATTTATACATATATATATATTCTTTTTTATATTCTTTTCCATTATGATTTATCATAGGATACTGAATACAGTTCCCTGTGTCATACAGTAAGACCTTGTTGTTTATCCATCCTATATACAATAGTTTGCATCTGCTAGTTCCAAACTCCCAATACTTCCCTCCCCCACCCTCTCCCCCTTGGCAACCACAAGTCTGTTCTCTATGTCTGTGAGTCTGTTTCTGTTTCATAGATATGTTCATTTGTGTCATATTTTAGATTCCACATATAAGTGGTATCATATGGTATTTGTCTTCCTCTTACTTCACTTAGTATGATAATCTCTAGGTCCATCCATGTTGCTACAAATGGCTTTATTTCATTCTTTTAATGGCTGAGTAATATTCCGTGTATACATATATGACATCTTCTTTATCCAGTCATCTGTCAATGGACATTTAGGTTCTTTCCATGTCTTGGCTATTGTAAATAGTGCTGCTATGAACATAGGGGTGCATGTATCTTTTTGAATTAGAGTTTTGTCTGGGTATATGTCCAGAAGTGGAATTGCTGGATTATATGGCAACTCTATTTTTAGTTTTTTGAGGAACCTCCATACTATTTTCCATAGTGGCTGCACAAATTTACATTCCCACCAACAGTATAAGAGGGTTCCCTTTTCTCCACACCCTCTCCAGGATTTACTATTTGTAGACTTTTTAATGATGGCAATTCTGACCGGTGTAAGGTAGTACCTTGCTGTAGTTTTGATTTGCATTTCTCCAATAATTAGCAATGATGAATGTCTTTGCATGTACCTATTGGCCATCTGTGAGACATCTAAGGATTTCACAGTGAAATGGGGAAGGTTTTTGTTCAAAATACTACTTTGATTTTCACTTTGTCAAAGTTAATTAACCCTTAAGGCTGATTTTTTTCCTGTTTACTTTACACTTCCCTATATTTTCCAAATTTCTATAAGCTTATATTGATTTTCTCATCAAAAAATCATAAACTTATATTTAAAAATAAAGACCATTATCCTTTCCTTTTCTGTCATCTTTTTCCCTAAAGACAATTTTCCTTCAGGCTGGCTGTATCTTGGGTTTTTTCTATTCACATTTTATTCATTATTGTTCTGTATCTGGAGCAGGAATGACCAGTTTACTGCACCATGAGTTTACTGCACCATCTTAATTGGAAGCCCAATTTAACATGAGAATTCAAGAGAAATTACTGAATAATATTAAACAAAGTTTTATACAAAACAAACTCTTTTCTGTTATCCTATTCTTCAGAGTCAACCAATTCACATACCTGTACAATATAAAAGGCAAAGGGAAGTAAAAGAGAAGTAATCAGTAGCAGTACTACAAGCAGAGTCAGAATAACCACAAAGAAATAAAACAGAGATGGAGCATATGATGATGGAAACAAGCGAGCTAGAATGGCTGCTGATTCCTGAAACAACACTGTGGGGGAAGGAGGACTGTCTGACAGTTTCCTGTGCATTCTCATCTGCACCTGTATCCTTACAATATTTACATCACTTACTTATCTGACTGCCTGTGCTCTGCAAACAATAATGATTATCCTTGACTCCTCAAAATTCACTCCTTATCAGTTGATTAAATCAAGCTGATTACTGGTAATCCTATCTCCCTTGTCCAATGACTGGCAGGCCCTATCAATTTAGCCCAATAAAAAGTATTCTCAGGAGATTCTGGGGAAAGTCTTTCTTATTTTTAAAAGAGAACCAAAAAATAAAATAAAATAAAATAAAAAATAAAATAAAAAAATAAAAGAGAACCATGAGAAGCCGGACCATACACCGGGCATTGGAAAAATGGAGCCTGAATGCCACTGGCAGCTATAATTCAGGAAAAGGCAGGCACTGGGCAACAGAGTGGAAATGCAAAAAGAACTTAGGCCCTCATATATATCACTGAATCGCTTGACCAGCCCTGGAGCCCACTCTAATTCTGGACTTCATCTTACATAAACCAATACACTTCCTTATTGTTTAAGGCACTTTGAGTTGGATTTTCTGTTATTTAGTGTTGAAAGCAACTCAGCTAAAACAAAGTCTGAAAAAGATGAACACATCCTTCATACAATACTGTACTCCATATTTCTTACTTTTATTGTAAACATGATAAAAAATAATATAGAGAGAAATGCCGTGGGTACTACATATTAAGGATAAGAACATAAATAGCCAGTTTGGAGAGTAACTTGGTAGAATTATTAAAGTTTAAAATATGCATTTTTCCCCCCACAATTCACAATGACTCACGTACAAGAATGTCCATTACAGCAAATAGTGGTGAAAACTTAGAAACAACTTACACGCTATCAAAAAGAGAAGAAACTGGGCTTCCCTGGTGGCGCAGTGGTTGAGAGTCTGCCTGCCGATGCAGGGGACACGAGTTCGTGCCCCGGTCTGGGAAGATCCTACATGCCATGGAGCGGCTGGGCCCTTGAGCCATGGCCACTGAGCCTGCGCATCCGGAGCCTGTGCTCCGCAACGGGAGAGGCCACAACAGTGAGAGGCCCGCGTACCGCAAAAAAAAAAAAAAAAAAAAGAGAGAAGAAACTGCAATATATCCATACTATGGAATATTATATTTAAAAATAATGAAGTGATCTTTACCTACTGACATGGAAAGTCCTCCAAGATACACCAATCTAGCAAAATATATGTTACTGTAATAGGAAAAAACAAATCTGACTCCATGTTGGATCTGTTTCTTTCACTTTAACCTTTGTATTCTATTGCTTTTGCTTCAAGTTAAGAATGTTCCCTATAGCCTGAAATATACAGGACAGCCCATTCTCAAGGCTCTGACCTTTAAGGGTATAACACTTTTCCATTCATATAGAGATAAAAAGTTGCAGAACAGAGTATAACATTTGTCTTGTTTACAGGAACATCTGACCTATGAGGACAGCTGCAAGAACAAAGGATTCCTACACCAAGAAGTCTGCAACAACCAAGCACAGCCCTTCCCTTTTAGTATAAATGAAGCCTGAATTCTGACTTGGGTAAGACAGTTCTCTATGACATTAGTCCACCATCTTCCTTGCCCCAACACCTCATCTCCTGATTTATTGGCCTGACATGCAGCCAGCAGAATGAGTTTGGACTTGGTAACATTACCATTTATATGAAACACTCACGCAACAGTAAGCTATACATTTCTATTGCTATATACATACACACATACACACACAGTATAAAAATCTGAAAGACGCACACTGAATGGTAATAGTGATTACCTATAGACTGGATGGTGATTTAAGGAGTATTTTAGCTTTCTTTCTTTCTTTTTTTGTTAATATTCATTTATTTATTTAGTTGCCCCATGTCTTAGTTGTGGCAGATGGGCTTCTTAGTTGCAGCATGCATGTGGGATCTAGTTCCCTGGCCAGGGATCGAACCTGGGCCCCCTGCATTGGGAGCTCAGAGTCTTAACCACTGCGCCACGGGGAAGGATACTTTTATTAGAATAGATTCTTAGGACAAGAAGTACTAGGTTAAACAATATAAACTTTTAAAGTTCTTGAAACTTATGGACAAGCATTTACTTAGAAGTATTGTGTCAATTCATACCTATGTATTTCTATGCCTACAAGGGTGCCTAACATGATGATTTAAAAATAATAAATAACTTATCACTCCAGTTCCACATGCTACTTACAACAGTGAGGGAAAAAGAGGATGATGCTTAGCTAAAACTTTCATTCCGAAATTAAATCAAGGACTTCCCTAGCGGTCCAGTGGTTAAGACTCCATGCTTCCAATGCAGGGGGCACGGGTTCTATCCCTGGTCAGGAACTAAGATCTTGCATGCCACGTGGAGCAGCCAAAAAATAAAATTAAATCAAGACTAGACTCTCAATTACTTTATATCTACCTTCCTTTTCAGACTAAGAGAGAAAAAATGTTGAAAAAGTGGGGTTTTTTTAACCAAATGGTACTGAATAAGGTTGAGTCAATTTTTTAAAGGAAATACTGAAATAATTGAAGTATATATTTCTTAAAGAAAAAAAAAGACATAACTCAATCACTATTAAAACAGGCCTAGCCGCAACATAAAGACAAACAACCCCATTTAAAAATGGGTAAAGGATTTCAATAGACATTTCTCCAAAGAAGATATACAAATGGTCAATAAGCACATGAAAAGAAATGCCAACATCCTTAGTCATGAAAATGGAAATCACATGCACAATGAGAGACCACTTCATGGATGAACCTTTAAAACATTATGCTAAGTGTAATAAGCCAAACACAAAATGACAAATACTGTATGATTCTGCTTATATGAAATATCTAGAATAGGCAATTCATAGAGAGAGAAAGTACAATAGGTGTAGGGGATTAAAAGGTACAAACTATTAGGTATAAAATAAGCTACAAGGATATATTGTACAACGCAGGGAATACAGCCAATATTTTACAATAACTATAAATGGAGTATAACCTTTAAAAATTGTGAATCGCTATATTGTACACCTGTGACTTACATAATATTATACATCAACTATATACTTCAATTTAAAAAATAAAAGTAGAATAGAAGTTACAGTGACGGGGTGGGGGGAGAGGGAAAATGGAGCTACTGCTTAATGGGTACAGAGTTTCTGTTCGGAGTGATGAAAGAGTTTTGGAAATAGTGGTGCTGGTTGCAAAACATTGTAAATGTATTTAATGCCACTGGATTGAACACTTAAAAATGGTTAAAATAACTAACACATTGTAAATCAACTATATTTCAATCAAAACATGGTTAAAATAGCAAATTGTATACTATATATATTTTCCTACAATTTAAAAAAACAATAATGAGGGAATTCCCTGACGGTCCAGTGGGTAGGACTCGGTGCGTTCACTGTGGTGACCCAGGTTCAATCCCTGGTCAGGGAACTAAGATCCCACAACCCACACAGCGCAGCAAGAAAAAATTAAATTTAATTAAATTTAAAAAGAAAAACAATAATGTAACGTACAAAAACCCACTGAAGTGTACACTTTAAATGGGTGAACAGTATGGTTTTAAAAAAGAGGCCTATGTATGTGACTGAAAATAAACAATTTGTTATATGCTGGTAGATTTTATTGGAAAGTCTATCTCCCATAGGAGCTCCTTTAAAAAATTTTTTATTTTATTTTAAATAATTTCAGGTTCAGAGAAAAGCTAAAAAAAATAGTGCAAAGAATTCCTGCAAACAGTCATTAGGGATCACTTTGGGTGATGAAAATGTTCTAAAAGTGGGTTGTGATGGTCACTGCACAACTATATAACTCTACTAAAAACTCATCGAACTGTTCACTTAAAATTGGTGAATGTTATATTGTATAAATTAAACCTCAATAAAACTGCCTAAGAAAACAAACAAATAACCACTTTACCCCAAAAAACTTTCTTACTTTTTTTTTTTTTTTTTTGTGCGGTACCCGGGCCTCTCACTGTTGTGGCCTCTCCCATTGCGGAGAACAGGCTCTGGACGCGCAGGCTCGGTGGCCATGGCTCACGGGCCTAGCCGCTCCATGGCATGCAGGATCCTCCCAGACCGGGGCACAAACCTGTGTCCCCCACATCGGCAGGCAGACTCTCAACCACTGCGCCACCAGGGAAGCCAAAAATACTTTATTTCTTAAAAAAAGAATATCCTTCTTACATAACCGTAGTAAAATTATCAAAATTAACATTGATACGATACTATTATCTACAGTACCAACCTTATTCATATTTTAACAAACATCCTAATAATTTCCTTTGTAGCAAAAGTCTTTAATTTTAAAATGTTTTAAAAGATGTTTCTCTGCTCTAGGTAGGACCAGGTGCCACATTCAGCTATCGTGTCTCTTTAGTCTCCTTTACTCTCTTTCATGACCTCAACAGCATTTTTTTAATTTTATTTTTTATAGGTTTTATAGGTTCTTATTAGTCACCCATTTTATACACATCAGTGTATACATGTCAATCCCAATCTCCCAATTCATCACACCACCACCCCCACCACCCTGCCGCTTTTCCCGCTTGGTGTCCATACGTTTGTTCTCCACATCTGTCTCAATTTCTGCCCTGCAAACCGGTTCATCTGTACCATTTTTCTAAGTTCCACATATACGTGTTAATATACAATATTTGTTTTTCTCTTTCTGACTTACTTTACTCTGTATGACAGTCTCTAGATCCATCCACGTCTCTACAAATGACCCAATTTCGTCTCTTTTTATGGCTGAGTAATATTCCACTGTATATATGTACCACATTATCTTTATCCATTCGTCTGTCGATGGGCATTTGGGTTGCTTCCATGACCTGGCTATTGTAAATAGTGCTGCAATGAACATTGGGGTGCATGTGTCTTTTTGAATTATGGTTTTCTCTGGGTATATGCCCAGTAGTGGGATTGCTGGGTCATATGGTAATTCTATTTTTAGTTTTTAAGGAAACTCCATACTGTTCTCCATAGTGGCTGTATCAATTTACCTTCCCACCAACAGTGCAAGAGGGTTCCCTTTTCTCCACACCCTCTCCAGCATTTGTTGTTTGTAGATTTTCTGATGATGCCCATTCTAACTGGTGTGAGGTGATACCTCATTATAGTTTTGATTTGCATTTCTCTAATAATTAGTAATGTTGAGCAGCTTCTCACGTGATTCTTGGCCATCTGTATGTCTTCTTTGCAGAAATGTCTATTTAGGTCTTCTGCCCATTTTTAGATTGGGTTGTTTGTTTTTTTAATATTGAGCTGCATGAGCTGTTTATATATTTTGGAGATTAATCCTTTGTCTGTTGATTTGTTTGCAAATATTTTCTCCCATTCTGAGGGTTGTCTTTTTGTCTTGTTTGTAGTTTGCTTTGCAAAAGCTTTTAAGTTTCATTAGGTCCCATTTGTTTATTTTTGTTTTTATTTCCATTACTCTAAGAGGTGGATCAAAAAAGATCTTGCTGGGATTTATGTCAAAGAGTGTTCTTCCTGTGTTTTCCTCTAGGAGTTTTATATTGTCCAGTCTTTCGTTTAGGTCTCTAATCCATTTTGAGTTTATTTTTGTGCATGGTGTTAGGGAGTATTCTAATTTCATTCTTTTACATGTAGCTGTCCAGTTTTCCCAGCACCACTTATTGAAGAGACTGTCTTTCCTCCATTGTATATCCTTGCCTCCTTTGTCACAGATTAGTTGACCATAGGTGCATGGGTTTATCTCTGGGTTTTCTATCTTGTTCCGCTTATCCTATGTTTCTGTTTTTGAACCAGCACCATATTCTCTTGATTACTGTAGCTTTATAGTATAGTCTGAAGTCAGAGACTCTGATTCCTCCAACTCCGTTTTTTTTCCCTCAAGACTGCTTTGGCTATTCGGGGTCTTTTGTGTCTCCAGACAAATTTTTAGTCTTTTGCTCTAGTTCTGTAAAAAATGCCATTGGTAGTTTGATAGGGATTGCATTGAATCTGTAGATTGCTTTGGGTAGTATATTCATTTTCACAATATTGATTCTCCCAATCCAAGAACATGGTATATCTCTCCATCTGTTGGTATCATCTTTACTTTCTTTCATCAGTGTCTTACAGTTTTCTGCATACAGGTCTTTTGTCTCCCTAGGTAGGTTTATTCCTAGGTATTTTATTCTTTTTGTTGCAATGGTAAATGGGAGGGTTTCCATAATTTCTCTTTCAGATTTTTCATCATTAGTGTATAGGAATGCTAGAGATTTCTGTGCATTAATTTTGTATCCTGCAACTTTACCAGATTCATTGATGAGCTCTACTAGTTTTCTGGTAGCATCTTTAGGATTCTCTATGTATAGTATCATGTCATCTGCAAACAGCGACAGTTTTACTTCTTCTTTTCCAATTTGGATTCCTTTTATTTCCTTTTCTTCTCTGATTGCTGTGGCTAGGACTTCCAAAGCCATGTTGAATAATAGTGGTGAGAGTGGACATCCTTGTCTTGTTCCTGATCTTAGAGGAAATGCTTTCAGTTTTTCACCTTGAGAATGATGTTTGCTGTGGGTGTGTCGTATATGGCCTTTATTATGTTGAGGTAGGTTGCCTCTCTGCCCACTTTCTGAAAAGTTTTTATCATAAATGGGTGTTGAATTTTGTCAAAAGCTTTTTCGGCATCTATTGAGATGATCATATGCTTTTTATTCTTCAATTTGTTAATATGGTGTATCACACTGATTGAATTGCCTATACTGAAGAAACCTTGCATCCCTGGGATAAATCCCATTTGATCATGTGTATGATCCTTTAAATGTGTTGTTGGATTCTGTTTGCTAGTATTTTGTTGAGGATTTCTACAACTATATTCATCAGTGATATTGCTCTGTAATTTTCTTTTTTTGTAGTATCTTTGTCTGGTTTTGGTATCAGGGTGATGGTAGCCTCACAGAATGAGTTTGGGAATGTTCCTTCCTCCACAATTTTTTGGAAGAGTTTGAGAAGGATGGGTGATAGCTCTTCTCTAAATGTTTGATAGAATTCACCTGTGAAGCCATCTGGTCCTGGACTTTTCTTTGTTGGAAGATTTTTAATCAGTTTCAATTTCAGTACTTGTGATTGGTCTGTTCGTATTTTCTATTTCTTCCTGGTTCCGTCTTGGAAGGTTATCCCTTTCTAAGAATTTGTCCATTTCTTCCAGGTTGTCCATTTTATTGGCATAGAGTTGCTTGTAGTAGTCTCTTACGATGCTTTGTATTTCTGCGGTGTCTGTTATAACTTCTCCTTTTTCATTTCTAATTTTATTGATTTGAGTCCTCTCCCTCTTTTTCTTGATGAGTCTGGTTAATGGTTTATCAATTTTGTTTATCTTCTCAAAGAACCAGCTTTTAGTTTTATTGATCCTTGCTCTTGTTTTCTTTGTTTCTATTTCATTTATTTCTGCTCTGATCTTTATGATTTCTTTCCTTCTGCTAACTTTGGGTTTTGTCTGTTCTTCTTTCTCTAGTGCCTTTAGGTGTAAGGTTAGATTGTTTATTTGAGATTTTTCTTATTTCTTGAGGTAGGCTTGTATAGCTATAAACTTCCCTCTTAGAACTACTTTTGCTGCATCCCATAGGTTTTGGATCGTCGTGTTTTCATTGTCATTTGTCTCTAGGTATTTTTTGATTTCCTCTTTGATCTCTTCAGTGATCTCTTGGTTATTTAGTAACGTACTGTTTAGCTTCAATGTGTTTGTGTTTTTTAAGTTTGTTTCCCTGTAATTGATTTCTAATCTCATAGCGTTGTGGTCAGAAAAGATGCTTGATATGATTTCAGTTTTCTTATATTTACTGAGGCTTGATTTGTGACCCAAGATGTGATCTATCCTGGAGAATGTTCCATGCGCACTTGAGAAGAAAGTGTAATCTGCTGTTTTTGAATGGAATGTGCTATAAATATCAATTAAATCTATCTGGTCTATTGTGTCATTTAAAGCTTGTGTTTCCTTATTTATTTTCATTTTGGATGATCTGTCCATTGGGGTAAGTGAGGTGTTAAAAAGTCCCCCACCATTATTGTGTTACTGTCGATTTCCTCTTTTATAGCTGTTAGCAGTTGCCTTATGTATTGAGGTGCTCCTGTGTTGGTTGCATATATATTTATAATTGTTATATCTTCTTCTCAGATTGATCCCTTGATCATTATGTAGTGTCCTTCCTTGTCTCTTGTAACATTATTTTAAAGTCTATTTTATATGATATGAGTATTGCTACTCCAGCTTTCTTTTGATTTCCATTTTCATGGAATATCTTTTTCCATCCCCTCACTTTCAGTCTGTATGTGTCCCTAGGTCTGAAGTGGGTCTCTTGTAGACAGCATATATGTGGGTCTTGTTGTTGTATCCATTCAGCCAGCCTGTGTCTTTTGGTTGGAGCATTTAATCCATTCACATTTAGGGTAATTATCGATATGTATGTTTCTATGACCATTTTCTTAATTGTTTTGGGTTTGTTTTTGTAGGTCCTTTTCTTCTCTTGTGTTTCCCACTTAGAGAAGTTCCTTTAGCATTTGTTGTAGAGCTGGTTTGGTGGTGCTGAATTCTCTTAGCTTTTGCTTGTCTGTAAAGCTTTTGATTTCTCCATCAAATCTGAATGAGATCCTTGCTGGGTAGAGTAATCCTGGTTATAGGTTCTTCCCTTTCATCACTTTAAGTATATCATGCCACTCCCTTCTGGCTTGTAGAGTTTCTGATGAGAAATCAGCTGTTAACCTTATGGGAGTTCCCTTGTATGTTATTTGTCATTTTTCCCTTGCTGCTTTAATAATTTTTCTTTGTCTTTAATTTTTGCCAATTTGATTACTATGTGTCTCAGCGTGTTTCTCCTTGGGTTTATCCTGTATGGGACTCTCTGCGCTTCCTGGACTTGGGTGGCTATTTCCTTTCCCATGTTAGGGAAGTTTTCTACTATAATCTCTTCAAATATTTTCTTGGGTCCTTTCTCAATCTCTTCACTTTCTGGGACCCCTATAATGTGAATGTTGTTGCACTTAATGTTGTCCCAGAGGTCTCTTAGGCTGTCTTCATTTCTTTTCATTCTTTTTTCTTTATTCTGTTTCACAGCAGTGAATTCCACCATTCTGTCTTCCAGGTCACTTATCCGTTCTTCTGCCTCAGTTATTCTCCTATTGATTCCTTCTAGTGTAGTTTTCATTTCACTTATTGTATTGTTCATCTCTGTTTGTCTGTTCTTTAATTCTTCTAGGTCTTTCTTAAACATTTCTTGCATCTTCTAGATCTTTGTCTCCATTCTTTTTCCGAGGTCCTGGATCATCTTCACTATCATTACTCTGAAATCTTTTTCTGGAAGGTTGCCTATCTCCATTTAGTTGTTTTTCTGGGGTTTTATCTTGTTCCTTCATCTGGCGCACAGACCTCTGCCTTTTCATCTTGTCTTTCTGTGAATGTGGTTTTTGCTCCACAGGCTGCAGGATTGTAGTTCTTCTTGCTTCTGCAGTCTGCCCTCTCTCAACAGCTTTTTTGAAGATGCAGGTTAATTATTTTGTAGACTGTCCCTCAGTTTGGGTTTGTCTGTTATTTCCTAATGATTAGATTGACGGTATTATTTTTGGCAGGAATACCACACAAGTTATTTAGGAGGCACAAGATATCAATTTGTCCTATTATTGTGACCTTTTAATTTTTATCACTTGGTTAGGGTGGTATCTGGTAGGTTTTTGCATTATAAAGTTACTAGACTATAATCAAAATGTATCTTATGGAAAGATACTTAGAGAATCATGTAAGTAGCATGTTTTGGGTTTTTTTAAAAAATATTTATTTAGTTATTTGGCTGCATCAGGTCTTAGTTGCAGCACTTAGGATCTTCATTGTGGCATGTGGGATCTTTAGTTGCAGCGTGTGGGACCTTCAGTTGCAGCATGCAGGCTCTTTTACTTGCAGTATGTGGGCTCTTAGTTATGGCATGCAGAACCTTGTTCCCTGACCAGGGATCGAACCCAGGCCCCCTGCATTGGGAGCGTGGCGTCTTAACCACTGGACCACCAGGGAAGTCCCGTAAATATCCTGTTTTTCATCAAACTTTTACCCACTAGTTTTAGCATCCATTGAGGAGTCTGGCATGAATCAGTTATTACTATGATGGTTGCCAAATGGTAATTTTCTAACTCTATCATTCCTTCTACATTTATTAGTTATCACTCTATTTTATAAGGGAGAGTTTTTCCTTTTGCTTCATTTCTTATTTACTAGTATATTTATATCAGTATAGACTGGTGTATTCTTATTTTATTCAGTGTGTTATAATCCATTGCTATGATTATTTGAGGCTTCAGTCACTTCAGAACTGGCCACTGGCCAGTGAAAGCCCTTCAAACCCACTCCTGCATCTTTCCAACAAATACCCATCACTAGGTAAACTATTCCTTACTTTCTGGCACAAGATGTCCCAGGTTCATTCTCAGCCTTAGCCATGGAATTAGGCATTTCTCCAAGGAACCCGTCCGTGTTCCTTTTACTGCAGAATAGTGTCTAGAAACTAAGATCTGGGCACTAACTGTACTCACTGCTACTACTAGGGTGTCATTGCTGCTACCCCTTGTCAATGGACAGAATTAAGAAAAATATATATTTTATATCTACATATCTATATTAAAAACCATGTATTCAACACTGATAACTGCCATTTCCAATCCAGTATATCAGGGTTTGATCTCATCTCACTCCTTTCTGTATTATGTAATTCCCTTCTCCAACATAAGAAAATTTGACTCCAATAAACCACAGTATATGTGCTTCTGCTTATATTTTACTTTTAAGGTTTTTGTTTGCCCAATCTTTGTTGATATGAATATATGATTTCCAAAGTCAGAACTACACAGAAAGACATACTCAAAGAAGTCTTACATCCTCCAACCTTTCCACTGCATTTCTTTGCAAGGCTTTGTAAACAGCCAATCCCATTTGTTTCTGAGATATCCTTCTGGTGTTTCTTTTTCCAAAAATAAGCTCATAGGGCTTCCCTGGTGGTGCAGTGGTTGGGAGTCCGCCTGCCGATGCACGGGACGCGGGTTCATGCCCCGGTCCGGGAAGATCCCACATGCCGCCAAGCGGCTGGGCCCACGAGCCATGGCCACTAAGCCTGCGCGTCCGGAGCCTGTGCTCCACAACGGGAGAGGCCACAACAGTGAAAGGCCCGCGTACCACAAAAAAAAAAAAAGCAATAGAGAAAAAACAATAAAACCAAAAGCTGGTTCTTGGAAAAGATCAATAAAATGTATAAACCTCTAAACAGACTGATAAAGAAAAAAAAGAATTACTAAATTCAGGAACAATAGAGGGAACATCACTATACATCCTGGACATTAAAAGGAAAATAAAGGAGTATTATGAATTTTATGCCAATAAATTTAATAACTGAGATGAAATGGACAAATTTCTTTGAAAGAGAAACATTATCAAAGCAGTCTCTAAAGAAATATATAACCTGAATAGTCCCACATCTATTAAAGAAATTTAGTTTGTACTTAAAAACCTTCCAACAACAGCAAAAAAATCCAGACCCAGACAGCTCCACTGTCACATTCTAGCAAACATTTAAGAAAAGAAATAACACCAATTCTATACAAAATTTTCCAGAAACTAGACGAGAGAATAGTTCCCAACTCGTTTTAAGGCCAGCATAGCCCTGATACCAAAAACAGACAAAAGCATCACAAAAAAAGAAAACTATAGACCAACATCCCTCATAAATACAGATGCAAAAATCCTTAACAAAACATTAGCAAACCGAACCCAGCATTATATAAAAAGTTTAGTACACCATGACCATGTGGAGCTTATCCCAGAAATGCAAGGCTGGCACAACATTCCAAAACTCAATCAATGTGATTCAGTAGATAAAATCTTGGGTCATGGAAGCCTGAAATCGAGGGCAGGATAAGAACGGGTTATACCCTTGACATTTTACATGGCTGTGTCACCACCTTGCACAATTCCAAAGGCATCATTTATATTGAAGTCTTTGTGTTCTACACAAATCATACCCCTGGCACTGTGCAATATAGTGGTATTGCAAATGTGTAAAATGGTTGCCCAAAAGGCAATGCAATCTTGAGTTGGACTAACAGAAATGAAAGATCCAGATGAACAGACTTTATCTTCCAGACATTACACTTGGCCCTGTTCACACAATATCTGGAATATTCTACCTAGTCCTGAACTCTAATACTTCCAAGAGGGCCAATGAATTTCACTACAGAACCAAAGTAATAATGGCAAAAGAGTTCTAAACATTATATATGAAAAGAGTTGAAGAAACTGGAAATGTTTAACCTTCAGAAGGAAGGACCTATGGAGTATACACTATAATTATATGCCTTTATTTTCTATGCCCTGAAGACTGTCAATTCCCTGAGGGCAGAATCCAGCCCTATTTATCTGTGTATTGCAAATACCTATCACTGGTCCTGGAACCCACTAAGTATTCACATGTATGAGGGGTTCAAGAACAGGAAAAACTAAACTTTAATACTAGAAGTCAGTGGTTGCTCTGCAGTGGGGAAGGGAGAAAGAAATGATTGGAAAGGGCATTACGGCACTATTACATTTTATAGCATCTTGTCAAATGTGCCCCTTCTCGCCAGAGCTGTAAAGTTTTTATCTCATTAGCCTGAATTGGCCATGGGCCAGTTCTTGATTGGTGTATACTAATTACAACTCTGCTGGACTAGGAGTCAACTGAACCACAGAGTTTGACCCTGGAGGAATTATGGAAAGAACACTGGAGAGATGATTACAATACCCACAAGTCCCACCACCAGACTAGCCAAATCACTCTGGTGATGAAATGAAATGACAGATACCACAGCAAGATGATTCTCATGTTCAGAAATGGTGTTTAAATTATTAACGATGATGTTAGACATTGGCAGAATTCATCCAAATTTCAAAAATAATCTAAATTGTACATGTATTGCTCTTTATAGTGTTTTCCTAAAAAACTCTTTGAAAGTATATTCCTGAAAGTTAATATTTTCCAAAAACTTGTATTATAATTTCAAAGTGTAACTGAAATGCCCCAAATAAACACTTTATTGACAAAATCAACTTTAAAACTCTTAGCATACAACAGGAAAACACATGCTGCAAAAGGGCATATAGCCTGGTGCTCAGGTATGCAAAAAAGAGCAACACACAGGACCCTGGGCAAGTCACACCCCTTCCATGACTTCCTCATCTAGCAAATAATAAACAAATGAATAAATAATAAAACAGATGGTCTCTCCTGCTAAACAAA
This sequence comes from Mesoplodon densirostris, assembly GCF_025265405.1. Lineage (NCBI taxonomy): Eukaryota > Metazoa > Chordata > Mammalia > Artiodactyla > Ziphiidae > Mesoplodon > Mesoplodon densirostris. The sequence goes on from NC_082664.1 coordinate 121,517,496, forward strand.
AAGTTCAGGTATTTTCCAATGCCTGGCAAGTAGCTAGGACATCCAGTCCTTTAGACATGGAAGAACATCCAGTATAGTCACTGACAACTTGATGCAAACCCTCCTAAGACTTCATAGGTTAACAAATGAAGAAATCCTATTCCTCTATATAAAATATATATCTCTATTGGATTTTATTTTATTTTAAAAAAATTTTTCTGGCTGCGCTGCATGGCATCTTAGTTCCCTGATCAGGAATCAAAACTGGGCCCCCGGCAGTGAAAACACCGAGTCCTAACCACTGGACTGCCAGGGAATTATCTCTGTATCACATTTTCAAAGGCAGTTCTTTACAATATAGGTCCTCACCTAGTTAGGCTTCCCAGACTCAATTTTTATAAAACCTCACACTCATTTAACATATGTATACATGAGATTATTTGAGGCATGATATGTACTATAGGAACTTTAGAGTGGTTTTTCCACAAGTAGAAAATCAGTACACATTTATATAATAATAAAACCCCATTTAAACATATTTACAGGTAGGGACTTCCCTGGTGGCACAGTGGATAAGACTTCACGCTCCCAATGTAGGGGCCCTGGTTCCATCCCCGGTCATGGAACTAGATCCCACATACATGCTGCAACTAAGAGTTCGCATGCCACAACTAAGGAGCCCACCTGCCGCAACTAAGACCCAGCATGACCAAATAAATAAATAAATAAACATATTTATAGGTAAAATCAATCCCGTAATATCTAACAACTTCACAAAATAAAAGCTAGATATGGCAGAACATTCAGCCTACTGCTTTTCCCAACAATCATATTTTTAAAAGCTCTAGTGGATACAGGATAGAAGAATCAATAAGACAGAGAAATTGTGCAAATATACACACAAAATGAAATTACATACAGACCTTTTTTCAGCCGGGGTTTTAGAGATTCAGCAGATGCAGGACACTGAGTTCTCTGAAATGAAAGAAGTCTGTTAAAACACCACCATAAATCTTGCTAGCTTAAAGAAGCATCCAAATAACAATCATCAATAGCTCTCCAATCATGCAAGTAATCCATTACCTGCATACATGTACAAAGAATTATTTTGAATATGGTTTAAAAAACAAATGTCAGGTCATACTTTTGCTGTCCAAACTATTAATAATGTATAATGCATATTTATAATATATAGTTACTTACAATATATTTATTATAATTATAATGCATGATATAATGTATACAAATTAATGTCAACATACTAGTATTATACTTAATGCTATACTTCTTAGCAGCCAACCAAAAAAGTGATAATTTTGATAAGAGGAAGCTTATGAGGTCACCTACACAGAGATGGTCTAGCACTCAGTTCTAGGAGGGAGTATTTTAAAAGGGGCATTATTATTTAATATTATAGATACTATACTGTACTATAACTTCACAGAAAATCTTCAAATGAATTTTTCTTTTATTTACCTCCCATGTTATATATGATAAGGTATGATATAAGCAAAAATAATGGCTGAACATTTCCAGAAGTAATGAGACACACTCATCTTTAGATTCTGGATGCTCAACCAATTCTAACCAAGTTAAATGAAAATAAATCCACACCTTACATACATCATAGGGACCTGCACAGGGACAATAATAAGTTCTTAAAAATAACCAAAGATGGCCTTCCCAGTGGCGCAGTGGTTAAGAATTTGCCTGCCAATGCAGGGGACACGGGTTCGAGCCCTGGTCTGGGAGGATCCCACATGCCGTGGAGCAATTAGGCCCGTGAGCCACACCTACTGAGCCTGTGCGTCTGGAGCTTGTGCTCCGCAACTAGAGAGGACGCGATGGAGAGAGGCCCGCGCACCGCAATGAAGAGTGGCCCCCACTTGCCGCAACTAGAGAAAGCCCTCGCACAGAAACGAAGACCCAACACAGCCAATCAATCAATCAATAAACTTAATCGTTAAAAAAAATAATAATAATAACCAAAGAAAAATAATATCACCAGATTACCTGCAATGAAAGGACAGTTAGATTGACAGCTGACTTCTCAACAATTAAAAATGGAAGATAATATCATATGACATTATAAGAATAACTATCCCCAAGAGTAAAGTACTAAGTAAAATGAATATTAACCTAGACATGAGATCAGCAAACTATGGCTCACAGGTCAGATACAGCCTATGTTTATGTGGTCCACAAGCTAAGAATAATTTTTATATCTTTCATGGTTAAAAAAATTTTTAACAATATTTTATAACACATGAAAATTATATAAAATTCAAAATTCAGTGTCTACAACCAAAATTTTATCACAACAGTCACACTCACGTGTTTACACATTGCCTATAGTTGCTTCCACTCTACAACTGCAGAGTTGATTTACTTGTGACAGAGGATATATGGCCTATGAAGCTCAAACTATTTACTATTGGCCCCTTAAAAAACAGTTTGCCAACCTCTAATCTGAACTCTTACACGAATCAAAACTAACGTTCACGAACAATGGCAAATTTTAAAAGGCTTTCAGACAAATAAAATTTGACAGTTTTTAGAATCCCTAAATAAACTTTTAATGGACGTATTTACATTAGGAGAAAGGAAAACAACCCCAGAAGGAAGGAGTGGAACAAGAAAAGGAATTGGTAAAATACGGACATATATTATAAGCATCTACTTACTGAATAAAACAAAGTATAATTTGTGGTGCTGAACTGAGAAACACAAAAACTAAAAAACTGAACAATGGCATGAATTGGCAGAAAGCAAAGGGTAACAAAACATTCGATGATCCCTGTATTATTCAAACTTTAAGTTAAAATATGTATTATTTTTAAAAATCTGGACACTCACTTAAGGAAGATTAAAGTAAGAAAAGGAGAAAAAAAATGAAATTCTCTAGTTAAAAGACAGATTATCAGAATGGATTTTTTTAAAAATCTAGATATATGCTATCCGTATGCAGGTATCAGAATGCGGAGAAAGCTCTGACCCTCTGAAGATGCTGGGCTGGCAGGTTCATGCTGCTGATTAGCAGGTGTGTTGACAAGCTTTCTAGAACCTATCTGGGGTGAGAAAGAGGGCTGTGGGGAAAAAAAGACTTCTAATGTTAAGAATAGCTAAGGAACTTCCCTGTTGGCGCAGTGGTTAAGAATCCACCTGCCAATGCAGGGGACACAGGTTTGATCCCTGGTCTGGGAAGATCCCACATACCACGGAGGAACTAAGCCCGTGCACCACAACTACTGAGCCTGTGCTCTAGAACCCTCGAGTCACAACTACTGAAGCCCGCGTGCCTACAACCCATGCTCTGCAACAAGAGAAGCCACCGCAATAAGAAGCCCGCACACTGCAACGAAGAGTAGCCCCCACTCTCCATGGCTAGAAAAAGCCTGTGCGCAGCAACACATACCCAATGCAGCCAAAAATAAATAAATAAATGAATAAATTTATTAACAAAAAAAATCTGGGTACTTACTTAAGGAAGATTAAAGTAAGAAAAGAAGGAGAAAAATGAAATTCTCTAGTTAAAAGATTATCAGAATGGATTTTTTTAAAAATCTAGATATATGCTATCTGTATAAAGAAATATCTAAAACATAAGGGCAAAGGAAAACAAAGTAAAAGGATGAGAACAGATACAGCAGGAAAACAGAAGCAAAAAGAAAAAGTAGCAGTATTAGCACTGAGACAAAATAGACTTCAAGAAAAAAACCTTCATCAGGAAAATGAAAACAAATTAAAATAAACGGAATATTAAAATGGAAAGAGAAAATTTTAAAAACTTTAAAAAATACACTATACATAGAGAATCCTAAAGATGCTACCAGAAAACTACTAGAGCCAATCAATGAATTTGGTAAAGTAGCAAATACAAAATTAATGCACAGAAATCTCTTGCACTCCCATACACTAATGATGAAAAATCTGAAAGAGAAATTAAGGAAACACTCCCATTTAACACTGCAACAAAAAAAAATTAAATACCTAGGAATAAACCTACCTAAGGAGACAAAAGACCTGTATGCAGAAAAGTATAAGACACTGATGAAAGAAATTAAAGATGATACCAACAGATGGAGAGATATACCATGTTCTTGGATTGGAAGAATCAACATTGTGAAAATGACTAAACTACCCAAAGCAATCTACAGATTCAATGCAATCCCTATCAAACTACCAATGGCATTTTTCACAGAACTAGAACAAAAAATTTCACAATTTGTATGGAAACACAAAAGACCCCGAATAGCCAAAGCAATCATGAGAAAGAAAAACGGAGCTGGAGGATTCAGGCTCCCGGACTTCAGACTACACTACAAAGCTACAGTAATCAAGACTGTATAGTACTAGCACAAAAACAGAAATATAGATCAATGGAACAGGATAGAAAGCCCAGAGATAAACCCACGCACCTACGGTCACCTTATTTTTGATAAAGGAGGCAAGACTATACAATGGAGAAAAGACAGCCTCTTCAATAAGTGGTGCTGGGAAAACTGGACAACTATATGTAAAAGAATGAAATTAGAACACTCCCTATACCATACACCAAAATAAACTCAAAATGAATTAAAGACCTAAATATAAGGACAGACACTATAAAACTCTTAAAGGAAAACATAGGCAGAACACTCTATGACATAAATCACCGCAAGATCCTTTTTGACTCACCTCCTAGAGAAATGGAAATAAAAACGAAAATAAACAAATGGGACCTAATGAAACTTAAAAGCTTTTGCATAGCAAAGGAAACCTTAAGCAAGATGAAAAGACAATCCTCAGAATGGGAGAAAATATTTGCAAATGAAGCAACTGACAAAGGATTCATCTCCAAAATATACAAGCAGCTCATGCACATCAATATCAAAAACAACAAACAACCCAATCCAAAAATGCACAGAAGACCTAAACGGACATTTCTCCAAAGAAGATATACAGATTGCCAACAAACACATGAAAGGATGCTCAACGTCACTAATTAGAGAAATGCAAATCAAAACTACAATGAGGTTTCACTTCACACCAGTCAGAATGGCCATCATCAAAAAATCTACAAACAATAAATGCTGGAGAGGGTGTGGAGAAAAGGGAACCCTCTTGCACTGTTGGTGGGAATGTAAATTGATACACCCACTATGGAGAACAGTATGGAGGTTCCTTTAAAAAGTAAAAACAGAACTACCATACGACCCAGCAATCCCACTACTGGGCATATACCTACCCTAAGAAAACCATAATTCAAAAAGAGACATGTACCACAATGTTCATTGCAGCACTATTTACAATTGCCAGGACATGGAAGCAACCTAAGTGTGCATCAACAGATGAATGGATAAAGAAGATGTGGCACATATATACAATGGAATATTACTCAGCCATAAAAAGAAACAAAATTGAGTTATTTGTAGTAAGGTGGATGGACCTAGAGTCTGTCATACAGAGTGAAGTAAGTCAGAAAGAGAAAAACAAATATCGTATACTAACACATATATATGGAATCTAAAAAAGGAAAAAAAATGTTTCTGAAAAACCTAGGGGCAGGACAGGAATAAAGACACAGATGTAGAGAATGGACCTGAGGACACAGGGAGGGAGAAGGGGAAGCTGGGACAAAGTGAGAGAGTGGCATGGACATATATACACTACCAAATGTAAAATAGCTAGTGGGAAGCAGCCACATAGCACAGGGAGATCAGCTCAGTGCTTTGTGACCACCTAGAGGGGTGGGGTAGGGAGGGTGGGAGGGAGATGCAAGAGGGAGGAGATATGGGGATATATGTATATGTATAGCTGATTCATTCTGTTATAAAGCAGAAACTAACACACCATTGTAAAGCAATTATACTTCAATAAAGATGTTTAAAAAAATACATAAGGTAGGGAAGGATTACTTCCAACAAGATATAAAAGCACAAACCAATTAAGAAAAGATCTAAACATTCAACTACATTAAAATTAATAACTTCTGGGGACTTCCCTGGCAGTCCAGTGGTTAGGACTTGGTGCTTTTACCGCCAGTGTCCCTGGGTTCAACCCCTGGTTGGGGAACTAAGACCCCATAAGCTGCGCAGCTCAGCCAAAAAAAAAAAAAAAATTAATAACTTCTGTTCCAAAGAAGAAATAAAGACAGAAGACTAAGAGAAGAAATTTGCAATACAAAACAAAACCAAAAAATGACAAAGAATTAACAGCCCACAACTATAAATAACTATAAATCAATAAGAAAAACAGTGAGGTAGAAAAATAAGCAAAACAAAAGAACCAGGCATTGCACAGAAAAGGAAATGGAAACAACCAGTGATGCTCTACCTAATTACTAATCAGGGAAATGTAAATTACTATCACATTAAGACCTCATTTCACATCCACCATGTTGACAAAATTTAAAGCTATATCAAGGATGTGAGCAACAGGAACTGGTGGTAGAAGCATAAATTGTTACAATCACTGCAGAATCTCCCATAAGTTATAAAGTTGAAGATGTACGTAGCCCAGAAACCAGCAATCCACTTTGAGGAATACCCTGGGGAAATTCTTAGATCAGCAGACATATATGAGTGTTCATAGCCAGGTCTGAGATACTCTTACTCCTTAAATTTTGCACCCTAAGCACTTCAGTTGCCTTACCCTAGTCCTGGCCCTGTTCATAGAAGCATTCTTTTTTTTTAAATTAAAAACCAGAAGGAAAAAAAAAGTTGAACTTACAGAAACAGAGAGTAGAAAAGTGCTTGCCAGGGTTAAGGATGAATATGGTCTAAGGATCTAATGTATAACATGGTGACTGTAGTTGATAACATTGTACTGTATAATTGAAATTTAAGAGAATAGAATTTAACTGTTCTCACACACAAAATAGTTATACATGTGAGGTGATGAGTGTAATTAATTAACTCAGTGGTGGGAATCCTTTCACTGTGTGTGTGTGTTGTATCCTCATGTTGTACACTAACTTTATTTGTCAGTTATACCTCACTAAAGCTGGAAAAAAATCAGAAATAGCCCAAATCTCTATCTAATAGAATTCCCTATAATGAGATACTTCACAGCATTAAAAAATGAAAAAACTAAACATTAATTTTTTAAAAATCAATATATTGTTTAAGGGTATTAAGTATGATAAAAGCTATAAAGAAAACCAAAAGAGGGACTTCCCTGGTGGCCCAGTGGGTAAGACTCCACACTTACAATGCAGGGTGCCCAGGTTCAATCCCTGGTTGGGGAACTAGATCCTGCACACATGCCGCAACTAAGAAGTACACATGCCACAATGAAGATCCCGCATGCCACAACTAAGACCCGGTGCAGACAAAAAATAATAATAAATGAATAAATGAATAAATAAATTTTTAAAAAAGAAAACCAAAAGAATAATTAACATAAAATTGAGGAAAGAGATCATTTTTGATGGAGAAGGAGGAAAATGAGGTAGGGGAGACATTTAGGTTTCAAAGTTTTTTTTGTTTTGTGTTTTTTATGTATTTATTTATTTATTTTTGGCTGCGTTGGGTCTTCATTGCTGCGTGTGGGCTTTCTCTAGTTGTGGTGAGCAGGGGCTACTCTTTGTTGCAGTGCCTGGGCTTCTCACTGCAGTGGCTTCTCTTGTTGCGGAGCACGGGCTCTAGGTGCACGGGCTTCAGTAGTTGTGGCTTGCGGGCTCTAGAGTGCAGGCTCAGTAGTTGTGGCACACGGGCTTAGTTGCTCTGCGGCATGTGGGATCTTCCTGGACCAGGCCTCAAACCCATATCCCCTGCATTGGCAGGTGGATTCTTAACCACTGTGCCACCAGGGAAGCCCCAGTTATGTTTAATGACTCATTTCTTAACATGTGAGGTAGGAACACATGCTTTCATTATAGAGTTGATGCTTGAACAACAGGGGTTTGAACCTTGAAGGTCCACTTATATACGGATTTTATTCAATAGTAAATACTACAGTGCTACATATTCCAAGGTTGGTTGAATCCACAGATGCAAGGGAACTGGGGATAGGGAGGGCCACTGTAAGTTTTACTTAGATTTTCAACTGTGCAGAGGATCAGTGCCCCTAATCCCCATGTTGTTCCTAGGTCAACAGCATTGTTCTTTAAAACTTACAAATAACCTTTTATTCTTTCTTTTAGAAGTATGATATATTTCATAACAACCAAAAAATCCTCAAAATAAAAGAGAATACATAATTTGTTCTTTTAGCTATTTTATTACCTTGATTTAACATATACAGAAATCTTAATAATAAAAGAAATAACCCATTTTTAAATGGGCAAAAGATCTGTAGAGACACTTCAAAGAGATATAGATGCATAAGCACATTAAAAAATATTGAATATCATTATTCATTAGGGAGATACAAATTAAAATCACAATAACCACTACTACACATCCACTAGAATGGCTAAAATCAAAAAGACTGTTGACAAGGGTGTAGAAAAACCGAATCCCTCATACACTGCTCATGGGAATGTAAAATGGTAGAGTATAGCCACTTTAGAAAACAGTTTAGCAGGTTTTTTTTTAAAACATAAATTTACCATACAACCCAGCAATTACTCTCCTAGAGAAATGAAAACATATGCATGCAAAGATTTGCATGCCAGTAACAATAGTGACATTATTCAAATAACCAAAAACAAGAAACAATTCAAATGTCCATCAATTTGTGGATAAACAAAATGTGTATGTTCATATGGTGGAATTCTGCTTAGAAATAAAAAGTTACAAACTACTGCTAAATACAACAATATGAATGAACCTTAAAACACATACTGATTCCATTATATGAAATTGTAGAAAAGGCAAAACTATGCAGACAGAAAGAAGATCAGACATGGGCTTGGGTTTGGATTAGAGATTGGCTGCAAGTGGTTACAAGGGAACTTTCTGGACTGACAGACGTAACTGGATCATGGTGACAACTGTTCAACTATATAAATTTACTAAAACTGACCAAACTGCATACTTAAAATATGTAAATTTTATGGTATGTGTATTATACCTCAACAAAGCTGTTTTTTTCTAATATTTATTTATTTATTTGGCTGTGCCAGGTCTTAGTTGTGGTATGCAGGATTTTCGTTGCTGCATGCGGGATCTTCAGTTGCAGCATGTGGAATCTTTTAGCTACGGCATGCAGGATCTAGTTCCCTTACCAGGGATCCAACCTGGGCCCCTTGCATTGCAAGCGCAGAGTCTTAGCCACTGGACCACCAGGGAAGACCCACAGCTATTTTTATAATGCAAAAGAACCCAATTTTTTTATTATTATTATCTAACTGGGATTTTCTTTTTACTTTGGGGAAAAGTAAGAATCTTAAAAGAGTCAAAAAGCATTTTCATGAGTCAGCAATGCTTTCTTCTGCACAAAGTAGAATTAAAATAAATTATAATTTTTTGATGAGTCTTTTTCTCAAAAGATCTTCCAGTACATTCTGAGATACAAAGGATTCTATTAGCCCACTCAATCTCATTCATAACTGGGATATATATAGAATAAGTTCTTTACTTTTTTTGGTTCTTTCATTTTTAAGTATTCTGTGATGACTTGTTCATCTAACAAATATTCATGTAGCACTTGATATGTGCTAGGCACTATATCTGAGCCAAATCAACTAGTGCAATAGTAATTTTTGCTTTCTGTTCTGAAAGGTTTAATCTTTTAATTTACAGGAAGATTGATGGGTATTTATACAAATACACCAAAAAATAGTAATTAGGGAGTTATAAAAATGTTTATAAGTATAAAGCATAGAAACCAGAGTTATTTGCTTGTTTTTTTTAAGATCTCTAAACTATTTATTATATATTCTTTTTTTTTTGCTTTACGCGGGCCTCTCACTGTTGTGGCCTCTCCTGTTGCGGAGCACAGGCTCTGGACGCACAGGCTCAGAGGCCATGGCTCACGGGCCCAGCCGCTGAGCATGTGGGATCCTCCCGGACTGGGGCACGAACCCGTGTCCCCTGCATTGGCAGGCGGACTCTCAACCACTGCGCCACCAGGGAAGCCCTATATTCTTAAATAAAACATAAATATCAGTCCCTAGTTTTCCTAAGGAATAGGTAATAATCTTCAGTAGTTTGGTAGCATATTAGAATTTCTGTGTGTCCCACCTTGAACTAGTTTTACTCCACTTTGCTGGGATGTCTCCTAGTCTCAAGGCCTTTGCTGCAGAATTCTTAGATTTTTACTTATGAATTTGTTCAAAATTCTCTGAGTTTTAAGTCTTTTAGTCTTCTCTCATCCACATCTATGTATATCCATATCTATAGATCTACATGTTTTTCCTTTGTGTCACAAACAGATCACAAAATATACCCTTGTTAAAAACAAGACAACAGGCCCAACATGGAATCATAATTTGCTAAGCCTCATGTCACCAAACGGAGACTTACAGTTTCAGCTCTCCCAGAAATGGAATTTTAAACCAGTCAATCAGGAGTCAACTGTTCAGCCCTAGTTATATAATATGACTGATAAACCTCTGCCAACCCCTAAAGGAAAGTGACCTTGCAATAACCAACGCACTTTTTGTCTGTAACTTCCTTGTTCCTGGCTCCTTGTTGCCTATAAAAGTATTCTATTTTGTACAACTCCTCAGAGCTCCTTTCTATCTGCTAGACTGGATGCTGACTGATTCGTGAATCACTGAATAAAGCCAAGCTGAACGTTCTTTTTTTAACACCCCACTCCACAGCTAGCTTTTATTTAAATGTAAACCATGGAAATCTCTCCACATCAACGTATGTAGTTCTAACATTCTTTTTAATGGCTGCATACTATTCCTCAGTATGGGTATATCAGAAGTCATCCATTACCCTACTAATGGGCATTCACTTTGTTTCCAGCTTTTTGTCATTACAAACAGTGCTGCAATGAGCACCTTGGACTGGGTGCTTATGTTCTGCTTTTATTTCAGTGGAATACAGGTCTAGGAGTGGCACTGCTAGGTCCTTTTAATTCTATTACACGATGCCATATCACTTCCAAAAAGGATAAAATTCAAATTTCCATGCAGTGGTAACCTGAAAGATGAGTTACTATAAATATAACACTGCTAGCATTAAACTTGATAATAATGGAAATGATTAATTAACTTGCAGCTGAAGTGCTAAAGTCATATCAAAAAAAAAGCCGGACTTCGCTGGTGTCACGGTTATTAAGAACCTGCCTGAGGGCTTCCCTGGTGGCACAGTGGTTGAGAGTCTGCCTGCTGATGCAGGGGACATGGGTTCGTGCCCTGGTCTGGGAGGATCCCACATGCCGTGGAGCGGCTGGGCCCGTGAGCCGTGGCTGCTGAATCTGTGTGTCCGGAGCCTGTGCTCCCCAACGGGAGAGGCCACAGCAGTGAGAGGCCCGCGTACCACAAAAAAAAAAAAAAAAAAGAACCTGACTGATAAAGACACAGACCTACTTGAGAATGGACCTGAGGATATGGGGAGGGGGAAGGGTAAGCTGTGACAAAGCGAGAGAGAGGCATGGACATATATACACTACCAAACGTAAGGTAGATAGCTAGTGGGAAGCAGCCGCATAGCACAGGGAGATCAGCTCGGTGCTTTGTGACCGACTGGAGGGGTGGGATAGGGAGGGTGGGAGGAGGGAGACGCAAGAGGGAAGGGATATGGGAACAGATGTATATGTATAACTGATTCACTTTGTTATAAAGCAGAAACTAATAAAAATAATAATAATAAAGTCAAAAAAAAAAAAAAGAACTCGCCTGTTAGGCTTCCCTGGTGGCACAGTGGTTAAGAATCCGCCTGCCAATGCAGGGTATACGGGTTCGAGCCCTGGTCCGGGAAGATCCCACATGCCGTGGAGTAACTAAACCCTTGCGCCTCAACTACTGCGCTCTACAGCTCGCGAGCCACAACTACTGAGCCCGCGTGCCGCAACTACTGAAGCCCACAGGCTTAGAGCCCGAGCTCCGCAACAAGAGAAGCCACCGCAATGAGAAGTCCGCGCACCGCAAGGATGAGTAGACCCTGCTCACCGCAACTAGAGAAAGCCTGCATGCAGCAACGAAGACCCAACGCAGCCAAAAATAAATTTAAAAAAAGAATAAAAACGTCATCCTCTTTAATTCACTACCAGGGATTCAAAAGTATAGAACAATTCTGCCATCACGTTCCTATTCCGTTCATGAACACCTACCTATACCTGCAGTGAGGACTAGAGGATAAGCTATATTTGCAACAATGTCATATTACCCTTATACCTTACATTTAAGACTATGTAGCTGAAGTATTTTCTTTAATATGTTTTCAATGTCTAAAATCTAGGAACATTAATCATGCTTTTAATTTTTTTTTAATTCGTAGCTTAACAAAAATCTTTGCTTTGGGCCTCCTGGTCTGTATTCAGAGTTTTCTAATTACACTATAATAATTTGATTTCGCTGCAAATGAAGAGAGACTAGAAAACAAACAGGCCCCCTGACAAGGTAATACTGGCCTTGCTCCCTAGCAGCCAAAACTAAGTTATAAAACAGTCTGTCAAAGGCTGCTATTTTGTCTCCTAAGTTTTCCAGGGGGGTGTTCAAAGGGCAATAAATCCCGAATAAGTAAGTAAAGTCATTCTAATAAACGCGCAGAACATGCTCTGAAATTCAATATTAAAACAAGGTAGACAAGGTTTCACACTTGGAAATTTGTAGAAATTAGATCCAATTATGAATTTACGCCTCAAAAATAACTACTACTGGGTCATCCCGAATTCACCTGAGTTACTCTGTATTAGCAGTTCTGTGGAGTTTAAATCAACGACTAACTCAGGCCAGATGAATTCCTAAACTTGCGAAAACATGCTCTCGCCCCATCCGCAGACGGTACTGACGAAGAAAGCTTCCAGGATTTGTCTCATTCAATTCCTAATCCAGGGGATTAACAGAACCTGTCTCTGCACGGGTGGTAGTGCTTCCTTTCCAAACCCCATGAGACAGAAAACATGGAGCTAGGAAAAGAGCCATTTCCGATGAAAATCTCCTAGAGCACCCCAAGAGAGACCCAAGTCCTAGCACAGGCCTAGAGCTGCAAAGAACTCAGCAGGGCCCCAGACGGAGCAGTTCCCGGGAGTCGGACCGTGTCGCCCCGGCCACCCCGAGGCGCTCCAGCCCCGGCCACGCATTTCCCCAGCGGCAGCTGCGTGGGACACAGGCCGACGGCCAGCCCCCATCTCCGCTCCGCCCGGCCCTGCCCAACCACGCCTGGCAGCCGGGACACCAAGCAGAACCTCAACGCTCACCATCGCGAGTCTCTGCTCAGCCATCTTAGCTCCGCCCACCGCTGCGAGACCGGAAGTCGGCCGTTTCCCAAAAGACCAGGCAAGCGGAAGTCGTAGGATTGGGGAAGAAGGGAGGGGCCTGAGTAGGGAAAGAAGTAGATCACCGAGCGGGAAGCTTTGCCTGGGAGGCGGAGGGTCTTCTGGAAGCGGGGAAAGGGTCGGGTGCTTTCCTGCGGTCCACTTGGCTCTAAAGGAGCCGGTGAGGGAATGCGCAGCCAGTCGTCCCCTTCATCCCGGCCAGCCCCTACCGCCCTACACCATTGTGTGGACGCTGCTTGAGAAACCCCCAACAGCGCTGGGTGGAGTGGCCAGCCACAACTGGGACGGCAGCGCGCCCTCCCGCCGCCTGGCCCTGCTCTGCTTTGATGCCACCCAGCATTTATTTCTAGCGTCTTTCCGGGAGTCCCGGCCCCCAAGCCCAAACCCTACGGCGGAGAACCTCATTCTCGCCTTACATAAAAATTCCTTGTTTCTCGGCTTTGTCCAGCTAAGGTATTACCCGCCTCATCAGCCTCCCACTTTTGTTTACGCTAGAGTTCGCAAATCCGCTGCCGGTGGGCTGCATTTGAAGGCAGTCTTGTTTTGACTGGAAATACTTAAAAAACAGGAGATCTCGCAAGAAAGCCAGAAATTCGGCCTCGGAATAAATAAAGATCCGACAACGGACCTGCATTCCTGCTTGGCGGTAAAATAGATCTGAAAACAGCTGCTACTGTAGTTAGGCATTTGTTGGCCTTTTTGCCACAGTCCTCTCTTTCCAGCACACTTCAGCCGTTTTTACATTACCTTTCTAGCCCCTGCTGTGGTGAATTAAATGCTCAGTCTTTCCACTGGGTGATCGTGGAAATACGTGAGCTTTCGAATCAAACATGAGTTCCGTATGTGACTACTGCATGACGTGAGCCAGTCATTTCTTTGAGCTTCATTCATTTCAGTACCAGGAGCTATGCGATGAGCGAAATACGTGGGATCCCTGACCTTCGAGTGTAGCGAGGAAGTCACACATTAAATAACGTAAGTAAAGTTTATGAAGAAACAGTTCACTAAAGAAGAAATACAAATGCCTCTTGAACATACGAAAATATAACTTTGCAAGGAAGAGAAAACATGCAAATTAAAGTTTCCAAGAGATATTTTCCACCTCATACATTGTCAGAGAACAAAAATTTTCATTGAGTTGTGAGTAAACATGCATTCTTCATCTGTGGCTAGAGGGAATGTGAATTGGTACAACCTCCATTGACAGCAGTTTGGAAATTACTACCCAAATTTAAAATGCACGTAACCTTTAACTTCTTTAATTCTAGGAATATATTCTATAGGTATAAATGTGGAAAATGACTTTAAATACAAAGTTATTCAATGCAGCATTGTTCATAATAACCAAAACCTGAAAACAACCTAAATGCCCAATAATTAAGGTTAAAGAAATAATGATGAGCCCATACTGTATGGTACATGAAAAAGAAACCATTTACGTAGCGATATAGAAGAATTGCCAAGATATATTAACAGATAAAAACAAAGTGCATAAAATGTACATAGGATCTGTGTTAATAAGAGAAGGCAAAAATAAAGATGATAATTATGTACATAATTGCTTATATACTCAAAATCTCGGAAAGGATATTCAAACTGCTAAAAGTAGTTACTTGTAAGGAAGAAAACTGGGTAGCAGAGGGACGGGGAAGGGAAGAGACTCTATACCCTGTTACAATTTGAATTTTGTATGAAATGGATGTATTACCTATTCCAATAACAGAGAAAATTAAAAGAACAACATAACTATATAATTAGAATTGTGATAAATGCTGAGGAAAAATACAGAGTAGTAAAAGCAAATAACAGGGAGATCCAATCTAGACTTGTTTAGACAGGGAAGTTTCCCTGGGTAAGGTATGTTTAAAATGAGACCTAAAGGATAAGGCATTAGCTTGGGGAAGGGGGATGAGGAAGTGGGCAGGCTGGGGAAAAATTCTAAGGCAAAGGAAAAGCTTGTGCAAAGGCCCTGAGGATGGAAGAACCTTGGCCAGTTTGCAGCACAGAAAGACCAGCATGGCTGGAAAGAGGAAGGGGAAAAGAGTTGGTTGCAATAGGTGGAGAGGTAGGAGAGACTAGTGGTGTAGATCCAGAGGCCATGCGAGGGATTTTATTCTAAGGACATTGGGAAGGCACTAGAGAGTTTTGGGCAAGGAGTGACATAGTCAAAATTAACATTTAATTCATGTTAAATGAATTAATGTGTTCATGTTAGCTAATGAGTGGAGAATGAATTGAGAGGGGGACAAGAATTGATAACCTAGGGGTGACTAAAAGGATACTGCAAATGAAATGATAAAACAGTTCACTTGGACTAGAGTGATGGGAAAAGGAGAAAAAGTGAATGGATTCTCAAGAATTTTAGGAGGTAAAACAAATTTCCTAAGGTGTAGAATTGGATATGGGAGAATGAAGGAAAGGGATATAGATGTCCCAGAAAGATTACTACGTTTCTAACTTTAAAAGCAACTGAGTGAATAGTATAGTCAGTTACTGAGATGGGGAGCCTTAGGGAAGATGATGTTGGTAGAAAACTCATGAGCATACTTCCTAATATATAAAATCTCCCTGAAAGGGGTCCTGTGAGAAATGACATTTTTTGTGCCTACGTTATTAAATAAGTAGAAGCCATTATTATATGTTTAAAAATCTCTCCTTTGACCCCAGATCTTAGAAAAAAGAGCACTTTCTGTGCAAGGGCCTTTTTCATGAGAAAGCACGTTGGTTTCTCAAATGTCAACAACCAAACTTAATGTGCTAATTAGATAGGTAATTAGAAAAAAAATCTCAAAAAACATAACATCTTCACAGGAAGATCCCAGAATCACATAGATAATGTTTCCTGTATAAGTCTTCATTTCCCTTAGAAAACCTCCTTGGATGTAATCTTGTTTATCAGGATCATTCAAGTCATATAGCTGGGTAAGATATTCCAAACAAAATGGTATTTATCTTTTTTACCCCATAGTGGGGGCTGAGGAGGCAAGAGAGCAATCTGACATCAGTAACTTTTTAACATCCCCAATATATGTATAAAGAAGGAATTACAGTTCAGTTTCTACATTTTAAATACTTTAATATGTCACTCCTACTCTGGTAAGGTCTATAGCCAGCTTTGTTCTGACACCACCTGCCAGGCAACTTTCCAGAACCTCATGAGTCTTTTGCGGTACCCAGTCTTCCCCAAACCCATACTACCAACTGCTGAGAGCCCAGCCAACACCTTGAGAAACACTGTGAATTAATATGAAGCTCCAGGGGCCTTCACGAAGCATTTTAAATATGCCCATTCCTGATACTACACATACTCAACCACAAATGTGGGCAAAGGCATATATACTGCAATGTTTGTGAGAAAAACAAAAAAAAAACTGGTAACAACCCAAATGTCCATCACCAGGGACTGTTCAAATAAATCACAGTACATCCATACGAAGACATATTATGCAGTCTGTAAAGGACTTCAAGATGGTGAAATAGTTAAATGAGAAAAACAAAGTATAGAAGATATAGTATGGTTCTATTTGTATTAAAAAAATAAAGGGGGAAGATATGCACACTTTTTGTATACAGAATTTTGAGAAACAATCAAGAAACTGGTAATGATGTTTGTCTCTGTAGAGGGAGTAGAGAGGACTTGGAACCTATAATGGGAAGGTAATTTGCTTTTCATTGTTCACCACTCTATAAAATTTAACATTTTATTATCCATGTATATATAATTTTAAAAATTACTTTTAAAATATGTAAATGAAACTTTTTTTTAAACTCCCATTCCTAGAATTCACTTCTCATTTGGATGTAGAAAACCACAGAATATATCTCCCACCCTAGCAAACAAAGGCTAGATTAGCTAGAAAATCAAAAATATTTTTAACTCATCAGAAAGCTAAGGACATAAAGAAACCCTAAGTGAACTAACCTCCAGAAAATGCTAAGTCTGCTAAGTCCTTCATAGGAGAGAAGAGATACATGGCTGCTCATATTCCTGGCTGAACTATGCTAAGAAGAGAAATCCACCACAGGGGAATAAAGAGAAGCCAGTGGAAATTTAACAAAAATGTCAGTCTCATTGAGGCGGGCATGACATTAGAATCTAGAGGACCCAAATCCACAGAGAAAACCTGCACCCACCCACCAATCTTACCTCTTGGATCTTAAAAAGTACAGGTAGGTAGTAACCAAAAGTGGGAAGGGGGTGTGTATAATAGAAAAGTTGAGACAGATTACTCCTTCCCTTGAGGTAAGTGGAGACTTTCCGAAGTGCGAGATAACCTTAAAATGAGGAGGCAGAGCAGGAATGCTGAGAAATCCACCACAGATACTCTTGAAGGCTGACAGTGAGGCAGGAGGGCTGAGAGACCCATCCCCCAGGCATTGTGGGCATTCTTCCTGAAAAGACTAAGGGTAGGGCACACACAAGAGCTGAGAGAAATCCACCTCTACCCCCTTATCCCAGTGCCCAAGAAAACCTGGCAGCTAGGCTGGTTTGTCCACATTTTCCACTAGAAGAGGTCTCCCACATTTCCAAAAGCTGACACCTTAGCCACGAAGCAAAGTCAGGGTGAACTGAATCAAACTAAGGCTGCAATAGTGCCCAGATCTAGGTCAAATATACATCAGATTGACTGAGCCATTACTCAACTGGCTGAAAGAAAAATGGGCATGCCCCAATTTGAAGTAATACTTAAGTCTCCTGTTTTTATACAAAACGTCCAGCATCCAATCAAATATACAAGACATGTGCAAAAGCAAGAAAATAAGATCCATGGTAACAGAGGGAAGGTTCAAGAGAAGCAGAATGAGAAATGACCCAGATGTTGAATTATCAGTGGGATCTTTAAAATAACTCTGGCTGAAAGTAAAATGCATATAAATCTAGTGGAGGCTAAAATATTACAATCAATAGATAGGGTTTTTGAAATAACTATGATGAAAATGCTTTAAAAACTCTAGTGGAAAATGTGGACAACATACATGAAAAATGGAAAATTTAAGCAGAAACACGATAACTATACAAACATAATGAAATGCTAGAAATAAAAAGTACAGTATCAGAAAGATTTCATCAGATAGGTTTAAGAGAAAAGCATCAGGGTACTTGATGACAGCTAAATGGAAAGTATTCAAACTAAAAACAAAAAGAAAAGAATGAGGGAAGATCATCTGAGATCCATAGGATAATACCAAATCATCTAATATAGGTGTAACTGGAGTCTCAGAAGGAGAGGCAAGGTGGGAGAGTATGGAACAGAAGAAATATTTGAAGAGATAAAAGCCAAGAAATACTCAATATTAATGAAAGACAGCAACACAGATACAGGAGGTTCAGTAAACTCCATACAAAGAAAAACATACCTAGACATATCATAGTCGATCTGCTGAAAACCAAAGATAAAGAGCAGATGTAACCATGGGGGGGAATCACATTATGGACAGGGAGACACATAAAAATGATGATTTGTTACCAGAAACAAATGAGACCTGAGGACAAATAAATGACTTTAAAATACTAAAAGAAGAAATAAAAGGTCAACATAGAATTTAATATTCAACTAAAATACCCCTGAAAAATAAAGATATTCTCTGACAGATAAAAGCTGAGACCATTCATCTTTAGAAAAACTGCAATAGAACAAATGTTAAAAAGAAAGTTCTTCATATTAAAGGGAATTTATAACACATGGAACCCTAGACTTGCTGGAAAACATGAACAGAAATAATAATGAAGTATTGTGGGAAAGTATTCTGTGGGAAACAGAATAGAGAGTCTAGAAATAACTACACACACATATGGTCAGTTGATTTTCAACCAAGATGCCAAGTCAATCTAATGGGTGAAGGAAAATCTTTTTAAACAAATGTTGCTGGAACAACTGGGTATCTATGTTGAAATAAACCTCATTCTGTACAAATAATTAATTGGAGATGGATCATATACTTAAATGTAAAACTCCAAACCATAGATTTAAAACCTAAAACCAGTGAGATGGATCACAGATAGCCATAAAACCCCAAACCATAAAACTTCTAGAAGAAAATACATTCTTTGTGAGCTTGGGGGTCATAAAATCATAAAAGAAAAACTTGATAAGGTGGACTTTATCAAAATAAAAATTTCTGTTCATCAAAAGATCCCAGTAAGTGAACAAACCATAGTCTACAAAAAATAATCACAGCACATATACCCATCAAAGGACTTGTATCCAGAATTCACAGAATAACCACAATAAAAAGACAATTCAATTTTAAAATGGGAAAAGACATTTCATGAAAGATATACAAATGTAAAACAAGCATATGAAAAGTGCTCAACATCACTAATCATCAGGGAAATGCAATGTAAATTAAAATCATAGAGTTATTTCATACCCACTAAAATGGCTAATATAAAAAACACTGGGGCTTCCCTGGTGGCGCAGTGGTTGAGAATCCGCCTGTCGATGCAGGGGACACGAGTTCGTGCCCCGGTCCGGGAAGATCCCACGTGCCGTGGAGCGGCTGGGCCCGTGAGCCATGGCCGCTGAGCCTGCGTGTCCGGAGCCTGTGCTCCGCAGCGGGAGAGGCCACAACAGTGAGAGCCCCGCGTACCGCAAGAAAAAAAAAAACAAAAAAAAAAACACTGATAATATGAAGTAACTGAAACTCCCATACATCACTGATAAGAGTACAAAATGATAAATCACTTCAGAAAACAGGAAGGCAGTTTCTTAAAAAGTTATCATATGACTCAGCAATTTTCTACTCTTAGGTATTTATCCAAGAGAAATGAAAACATGTACCCACAAAACAAAAAAATATAACTTAATATATATATATATCCTTATTCATAAATTGCCCCAAATGAAACAACTTAAAAGTCCATCAATAGGAGAATGGATAAACAAATTGTAGTACATTTATAGAATGAAATACTACTTAGCAATAAAGAATAATTTATCAATACATACAATATGGATGAGTCTTTAAAGCATTATAAATGAAAGAAGCCAGATGTAAGAGTACATATTATATGATTCAGTTATATAAAGTCCAAAAGCAGGCAAAATAAATCTTCAGTGAGAAAAATCGGCAAACGATCATTAGAGTAGGGAGGGGAGCAGGGATGATTTGAAAGATGCACGAGGGAACTTTCTGGGTTAATGGTAACTATATCTTCTTTTGGGTGGTTAACTCACAGAGGTATACAATCGCTGAAACATCAATCTGAACACTTAACGTGTGCATTTATAATACATTGATTTCTATATATCAACTTAAAGGTGAGTTGAGGATACCTACTCCAGGAGCATCTGTCCCCGACCCTTTACTGACCTATCTGATTTGTTCTCCTCAGTATGATCTTTGGGCTCTAATCTGTTCAGGGCTAGGCCCTTGATCATACAATTTATCTTAAAGGGCACACAATCCAGTGCCCCTAAGTAGCATTTAGAATCTGTGAAGCAATTCTGTGGAACCAACAGTTCATTTCCATTGGTTAGTGAGCAACCATTTGACCATTGTAAGGCACTGACTTATACTAATGTGATTTTAACATGAATCGATGGTATTAATACTTAACTTACCCTATTGCAAGGTAGTCAAAACAATGGAGTAAAAATTAATTCTTCAAAGGCATGTAGAACACTATTATTCTTCATAAAAACCATTCTCTGGTATTTGCTGCCATGACATTTACAATGCTCTCAACCAGTCACAGGATTTTGGATACAAATTTATTTCCTATCCAAAGCAGGTGGACACTCAGATCATGCTTCCTCCTTTGTTAGAAAACACTATAGTATTTGCCCTAGTTATGTAGAAATGAACCACAAGTCAGGGTCATACGGTAGGAATTTATTAACAAACCAACAACTTTGTTCATACCAGGAAGACCAGCAATTAGGTTATAAATGACTTGAGAGCAGGTGCAAGAACTTACAATTCTAGAGCATTTTATTAGAATGTCTACTGCCTAAGTAGACCCATAAGAGATGCTCCATGAATTCTGCTTATCATTTTACACGGCACTCCCTTTGAGAAAATGATGTGACCTGCAGAGGTGGGAGTACACACAGGGAGTCCCCCTGTGAGAAGAAGGTGGGAAATTCAATAAATAGTGATGTTTTTGGATAGGGTCCCTCAGAAAACTCAGGACAGTGTGTTTGCTCACTCCTTAGGAATCCCAACTTGGCCAACTGATTCCAGAGAACCAGATCCTCACTGCAAAAGCCCTGATTCACAATTCTAAGAAATTGTCATTTAACATACACTGAAGTGGTTTCTAGGGCACTGCTTTGTTGTTACCCACACAGAAACCAATTTTAACCATCAGAAGGAAATCTAAAATCTAGAGAAGCAAGTTTTCATCCTAGACAGCTTTCTGGAGAATTACCTGTCTACAACAGAGAATTCACTTCTATAATCACCTTCCATATTCTCACTCTGAAAGAAACTTGAATACTCCGTGGCAAAAAGCAGGCAGCTTGAAAACTAAAAACCAAACTTTTATACAGGTGTAGTAGTGAGGAGGGATATACAGGTGCTAAATAAAACACCAAATCAGGAAATGTTATTTTGTGCACAGGAAGCCACATCATCAGCTCAGTATCGGCAAGACTGCCTTCTGGAAAGGGTTTGGAAATACGAGACTTGCTTTTTTAAACTCTCATTAAAATGCCAGGGTGGCTCTGAAATGTGAGGGAGAAGAAAAAGGCATACTTTGGGTCCTTCTTAGTAGAGTATCTGAGGTTAACAACAAAAAGACATGTTTTGAACAGAGAGGAGCCAAAAATAAGAATTAGTCATGGGAGTCTCCTGAGGTTGGAAGTCCCCTAACTAGTCTATGTAATTTTAGCAGATACTTTTGGCAAGGTTGTTTGAGAAGCAGCTATAGTAGTGAAAAGAATTTAGTGTAGTGCTCCAAATGTGCCTGCAGATCTGCCATTAACTGGCTGGGTGACCCTGGGCAACCGAGTCTCTATGTAGAATCAGGATTAAATGCTTCAGACAAACAGACCCCTTTGTTCACTGCTGTACCACTAGTGCCTAGAACAGTGCCTAACACTGTGGGTGCTGACAGAAGGAAATTAGGCTTGAATCTTCATTCTGCCACTTACAAAAGGATGACCTCAAAGAAATAACCCACCTTCTTTGCGCTTTTATTTTCTTATTTATAAAATGGGGGTGGCAACTATCTCATATGATTTGCAATTTTAAAAAGATGGCCATGAAGCATTTAGTAAACACTAAATAAGTTAGCCATAATTATCTATTATATACAAACTCTTTAAATTTATTTAAAAAAGAAAACTTTCAGGGCATTTTGGTATTGTCAAGGACACCTGTGATGTACAGCCAGTGAGCCATGATCTCCAAAATTTGCCTCCCAATCCACAGGGGTAACCCCCCAAAGCCACATTTGTACCAATGATCTTGTTCCATGGCTCTGTCTGGTTGTCTACATGTGTCTGGGACAGTTAACATGTAACATCTAGAGCTATGGCGGTGGCTGACAGGAAAAGCAGAAGTCTTTAGAATGATGTGGATGTACAGACTGCAGACAGTGCCAGTTTAGGAGTCCAAAATGGCTTTCTAGTTCCTGGATCTGATCTCATTCTGCCTTTGGGAGTCTATGAGACAGCTCTGTATCCTTACTTTTTGCCTGTTAGTACCAGTAAGCTCATTATTTGTAACTAGGATTTGTTTTCCCATTACTTTTCTTTGACCCTCACAATACTCCTATAAAAGACAATATGACATGATAGAATGAACACATGGAATTAGACAAGCACAATGCTGCCATAAACTGTTAAGTTCGAGTTAATAGTCTATACACCTTTCTTCTCATTTATAAAATAGGATAGCAAAGCCTACTTTGTTTTAGGGCTGCTTAGAAGATACAAATAACATAAGTAAGGCATCTGGCAAGAAGCACTCAACAAATTATAGCTCCTATTAGTATCCCCATTTTACAAAGGGAAAATTATGGCTGAGAAATACTGATATTCTTTCTACTATGCCAACTACACTGGGAATAAAAATAGGAAAATCCACTGTCTTTTAACATACAAGTTCATCAAAAAAATGAAAGTGACAGCAAGAAACTTGTGACTTTCAAGTGCTCTGAATTTAAGTGATTAAACAGAATTGTGCACTGACTCGAAACAGATAGCTTAATCAACAACTTGCTCAGACTCTACACTAATTTACTTCCAGATAGGGTTCTCTCCCTTGATAAGAAAATATATTGCCAGTTGACGTGAATATTCTACTGAGCTTATCAGTTCTACAGTTCTTTTAGTTTTGTGAATTTTATTTTCTCCAAGGTGGACCACTTACAAAAAACCAACAAAAAAACAAATTGGGCGCTTTACACTATACCCGAGGCGGCACCATTCCACAAAACCCATTCAGCTAGGGCCTACAGTGTGGCCCTTTCCTGAGCTTGTAAATTCGCCCCACGTCCTACTGTCCCTTACGACTAGAGTGCTCAACTACATTCCTCTTTGAAACTATGTAAGTATCTAGATCAATGGTCTCAACCTTGCCTACAGGTCTCAGACTGCACTGCACAATCATCAGGGTTGGGGATGGGGATAGGACTTTAAAAATTATTGATGTTCAGGACACAACCCAAAGCAATTAAATCATAATTCCTATGGGGTAGAACTCAAGCATAGTGTTTTTTGGTTTGTACTTTTGAAGTTTCTCAGTAATTTCAATGTGTAAAATAGACATTAAATTAGAACACAAGTTGGAAAATGACAAGGCCCATGTGCAGTTCTTTGAGCCACATTTAAGAATATTTTACTGATCATTTCAAAATTGAGAGAATTCACGTAAATTGTATTTCATAGGCTCCTCTGAGAGCCCACTTAGCCCAGGGTAGTCTATTAAAATGTTTACCTAGTTCTTGTAGACATCTGAGTTTGAGACTCTTGCTATTACTTGAAACCCCTGGATTACTGTAGTAGTAAAGTTGTGCTTTTGGCATTGTTAGAGCTGCTAGCTATCAATGTGTGACTGATTTATATACTAATTGGCTCCTACTCTGAAAATGGCCCTAAACAAGCATATCTATAGTTTAATCGTAGTCTGAAAACTGCTTTTCAAAAGAATCTCGTATTATTTTCCCCAGCCTAAATGCTATTGCTTAGAGAAACATCAACCACAGTTGCCTCCACTCCTGCAGTAGGCACTATTTGATTACTTCCAGTTGAGCATTTCCGAGTCAGCTATTTCATCTTGGGTAATTAAGTGGAGAAACAAATTCCTTAAAATGAACCAGAAATACACCAACTTTATCCCCAAAGAAACCTGAAAAAGTATGAGGGGTTCACACTTTTTCCTGTTTCTGAAGGAGCCAAGATTTCTCCCTAACACTCACTACTTATCTTCTGAAAGTCCCATAGGTCATCCAGTTCCAAGAAGAAATGCTGAGAAACAAATGGAAATGAGCTATTCTGGGCATTTTCAGTTACAAAACAACTTCTGTAACAAGTTCCAACAGACTATCCAAAATTCTTCACATTGGAAATTCATTTGAAATAACTAGACCTACAACTGCAATTTACTTGGCCCCTGTTTATCAAATCAAATGATGAACTGTTTACTGTCAACTATCACACAGTCTTCTCATGATGCCTGTCCTAATCACCAAGATGGGAAGAGCTATTCTTCTATCCATGGCTCATTTATTTGATGAGGCAAAACACAGAGCCACATTAGTTGCAAAGTCTGCAATAGCAAATTGAAGATCAGAGATAGTACATAGCATTCCTCTAACAGTAGCAGTGACAGGCATTTATAGTCTTTGATGTGGTTTAAAAGTACAACACCGTAGATAAGAACCACCTTTCTTGGTATTGAATGCTAGGTCATTCTGAGACCAGATTAAGAAAATACGATACAAAGAGGTAGTATGATGTTCATCAGATAGAAGAAAGTTTGAGTCCCAGATAGGATAAATTGTGAAATCTTGGGCAAGTTACTTAACCTTGTTGAGCCTTATTTTCTTTTATAAAACAGAGTAATTTCTACCCCACTTGCTTTAGACAATGATACAAGTTAAAGTGCTTTGAAGATACAAGTGATAAATGAACTCTCATAATTACAGATCCAAATAAGACCAAATTAAATTGTCCTAAAATCTGGACTTGGCTAGAATATCAATAACAAAGATCTCAACTTTGGGACCTTCTTTAAGACAACTCTCCCTCCATTCCTATGGGAGATATCAGCTTCTAAAAGTGAGATAAGTGGAAGTAATGTGAAGGAGTTTTAAGCATGAGAATGACTTTTTAAATATTTTATCTTTATAAATTGACAAAGATCTACTGAGCATTTAATATCACTGTTACAACATGAATAGCAATCTAAATTCAATGTTCAAGACACAGAAATTGGAAGTCTTCGAGAAAATGCTCTGAAGGCTTCATTAACCAAGATAATTGTTGGGGATAGTCTCATTCACAGTTCCCTGAAAAGAAACTGAACCAAACCTTGACATTTCATGTTAAGTAGGAACAGTGAATAAGGCACATACTGCAGGTGACTGTTAGGCCACCGTCTTTTTTCTTTTACCTATAAAAATAAACATAAGTAACTAATGGAATAACAAAATAAAAGTTTATTTTATTAGAATTAGGAATGTTCTTTCCCTCTGGGCAACCTGAACAGTCCAGTTACAATGAAAATCTAAGAACAGTTATTTCCACAGCACAGGGTGCTCTATGCACAAAATTACAGGGTTAGGAGCATTTTATCAATTTACCGATCTGATTGTCTCACCAACCCTCCCCCTCCCATCCCCCAAGTGCTCTATACTGGGATGTGTAGCTAAAAGATTTTGTTACATCAAGTCCTTTTCTCTCTTATGCTAAATTTCAGTTCCTAATCATGGTTGATCCACATTTTACACTGCAGATTCAACCATTTCAAATCAAGTCAGTCAGTCTTGGATCTGTTATATTTGTGTGTATGTATACACCTGTGTATTTAATATATTTATTTAAACACACATAAAACACATACAATCTGGGTCGCAGCAGATTACACAGAATTTAGAGTCTGATGATATTATATACTACTCAATTTTACCACTGTGGTTTGTATCCTGCGCTTTGGATCGACATTTTATTGTAAATCATTTAAAGTCCATCTACTGCTCAATGAATTGTTCAAATGAAGCATGCACTTTTCAGAAGACCTCAAGAAGACAGGGAGACCCTGGTGCTGACCATGAATAGAGCCCTCTGACAGAAAGACTTAGGTAGGTGAAACAGGGAAGCTGTCATACAATATGGCTTGCCTATCCCAGCTGGGGTCACTGAAGTTACTAACAATGAAAGCAATTAACTCAGGGAATTCTGTCAAATATGGAGACAGCTGTTAAAAGCTTGGAAGTGGAAAATGCCAATTTATCTTGATCCATACAAATTAGGGAATGCACTCACAATTGCTATACCCTCAGGTAATATGCCAACACTGAAACTAGAAAGCAGCTCTAAAAAGCACTGTTCCTCCATGGGTGGGGGCTGATATTATGAAGTGCACACATTGTTTTTGGATAATTGTTGTAAGGGGAGCATGTAAAAAGGATTTATGACACTCAAACTTAGATACTGCAGTTAACTGGTAAGGTTTTTTAAAAACACCACACATACACAAAACATTTTAATGGAACCACATATATCTAGATAGCAACTCTGGCTGCTTTTCAAAGTTACCAGGGAAAGGAACTTATTCAAGCTTTCTTTAAAAAAAAAAATCCTTAGTTTTGATAAATGTCTTTTAAGATTGATGCAGTCATTGAAAATAAAGTCAAATGGTTGACAGGGAAAGGGGAAGAGAAGAGAATACGGAAGAAGCAGACACTGAGTTCAGATTTGCACCTAAGGTGGCAAGAGAAGGGAGAATAAAAGGTACAGGTAAAGTTGATCCTAAAGCAACAAGTGGTTTAAGGAAGCAGCATAATATATTCAGCAAACATTCACTGATTTTTGATGGGAAAAGAATAGTTGCAAGTACATCTCATGTAACAACCTTTTCTAAAAGGAAAAGTAGGGTTGATTTAGCAAAGCCTAACTTAGGCAAAAGGCCAGAGGAAAGTGAACCTACTTCCCAATGATGTAATAAGATGTACAATGCAAGAGCAGACAAAGCTGCCTCACAAACGGTAAACACTCCCTAGGCGCAAGACATTTAGAGGAAGACAAAGAGGTCCTTCAGCCACAAGTGGTATTTAGTATTAAGACCTCAATCTAGTTGCCTAGTTCACTCTGTACTCCTGTATAAAACTGACAGATTTAGGGATGCTAATCTGTTGAAAAATACCACAGCAAGAATGGCCTAAACAGATACATAGTTAATAAAACCACCACCACCCTTTACTTTTAACATAGCTCTTAGTAGAAATTTCATAAAAATGGACATCACAGCTAAAACACATTATTAATTCTCCTATTTGCTGACAATAGAAAAGAAGCAAACAGTGGTTTCTATTTAAATGCACTAGATGGGAATATCAAGTTCTAGGGTGTTTGCCTTCAAACTGAACCCACAGCAACACACATAAGCAATTTCAGTATCTGCCATTTTTAATTCACAATCTGAAAGTAAGTGAATGGCTATTTATTTATATTTAAAGGAAAAACATTCTATCTGACACCCTAACGTAAAGAAGGGGTGAGAGAAGAGCCATAACTAAAATCTTAAAAGGCTCAAAGCAGCAATTAAGGGGAAAAATTTTTGAAATGTTTCCTCTGGATGTGACAGGAAGCCTTCAGCTATATGACACGGGCACACAAAGGCTTACGTAGATGCATGAGGCCGTGGAGAGGGATGAGGTTGGGGACTGGCTGATTCTTGAATTGCAGCAGCAAAGCTCCCTGTTGCAGCCCTTATCAGGCCATGGCATTTAGTCAGAACTTGACTTCTCTATACCCAACCAGGAGCTGGGAATTCAGGGCATGAGGCCCATGGCTAGCAACAAACATATCAAACCAGAGAGGGCAAAGTCATCTCAGGAAAGGGAAATCAAAGAGTTCTAGATAGGTCTTCCAGAGGTGCTAAACCAACACACCTTTTAGCCCAACCCTCAACCCTGGAAAGATAAAGCAAACTGAAAGAAAATGCACAGCAAAAGACATAATCTTGAAGATTTTTAAAGAATAAATATTTTTTGTAATTAAACATTATGCAAACACGTGCCACGCTTGCTTTGTCCATGCATATGCACTATATACAATTTTGAAAAATACTGTGTTGTCCTCTTGTTTTAAAAGTCATATACAAAGTTTTTTTTGTTTTTTTTTTGTTTGTTTGTTTAACCCCTCTTTCTGCCTACCCTCTTCCCCGCCCCAAGAATTTTCTTTACAAGGAACTAATCATCATTCACTCATGACCTTGGGGTATGAGAGAGAGACACTCTGCGTGTTTGGGTGTATCCGTATGTGCAGGGGAGGAAGGGGAAGAGGTCCTTTACCAAAGTACAACAAAATGGCTGGTCTGGACATGAAAAGCAGTGTCAAAGAGCTATTTTAAATTTTAACTGTACTACACTCAGGAAAAAAGAAAATGAAAAAAAGGAGTCAGCTTTGAGAATGAAGCTACGTTACAAGTTAAAGTTGGAGGGCTTTTAGTGTGTCTGTCACACTTTTGTTGGCGGCCTAGAATACTGTTGTACAATGGTTTATCTACCTTTTTTTTTATTACAATATAATTTACTTAAACTTTCCATTAACAAAACAGAGTTCTGGTCCTATAGACCAGCGGTGTCAGAATAGGCTTAGTGCCTCCTTGTTTGTATCTATTTTGTTTTGTTTGTTTTAATTGCATGAGCACTCTAGACGATAAAGTTTTCAGAGTTCATTTTATGCAGGGCCATTCTCAGTCCTCAATGTACTCCCACAGATCTTTTTCATAGCCTTCATGCACATGCTGTAACAAAACCCTTCGTCGACTCTCACAGTATCTGTAATCAAAGAGAAAAAAAAAAAACCCGTTGTCAGCCTCCAATATTAAAAAAAAAGAGGCATTTACTTATTTTTTAAGGTTCCCTACAGTTTATCCAGACTTAGAACCAAGCACCTGTTTTTTGTTGTTGTTGTTGTTTTTTTTTTTGGCTGTTCCACATGTCTTGTGGGATTTAGTTCCTTGACCAGGGATTGAACCCGGGCCCTCAGCAGTGAGAGCTGGGCGTCCTAACTACTGGACCGCCAGGGAATTCCCCCAAGCACCTGTTTTTGTTTTTAAGAGGCACATTTTCAGGTCTAGATGTAAAGACATGACTATTTCTCATTTTAAAAAGGTATTTTTTGATGTTCCCAGTTTTGGGAAATCAATTCTAGAGCAATAAAATAAAGGCCTTAGAAATCACCTGACTCAATCCTGTCATTCTACAAGTAAGTAAACAGTTTTAGGAAGAAGTAGTTTCAGGGGTTATTTATTCACATCTGTAAAACCTTAAAGTACTAGGGGCAGCTATAGCTGGCTAAGGGAAGTGAAAATGTTACTTAGGACTAAATCTCCAAGTCTTCCAAATACCCAAAGGTTTCTACTACTATTAAAAAGATATTAGTATTTGCCAGAAAACAACTGTGGGAGAAAGAGCTCCATGTTGAGAAGGCAAACATTCTGCATCTTTCACTTAAGTGGTAACATATCTTAAAGTATCATCTATCTCTAGGACAAAGTAAATTTCTCCTTAGAAAAACTCTTTAAAAAGTTTGGGTAGCTCACTTGTCAACAGCCATGATCCACAGGATCCCTAGGCTAGGGCCAGCATCATAATCTCACCCCTCATCCTAATAGCCACTTGCCCTTTTGGGGCTCCTTCTTCCTGTCAGGGCAGCAACTACATAGATAAAACTGCATGGAAGAAGCTGAATCAGCCAGTGGGATAAAAAGCTGATTTCCTCCCTATGCCTGACTAGCACTACCTGGAATCTGTTGCCCAAAGGACAGAAGCAATCTGTGAGAAACATGGCAGCTGCTCAGTTACTGAATATGCTAAACCCAAGTTTCACCATCATCTAACTTCACCACTAAGGCATACCAGACCACCGGTGGCCGACATTTTTGTTCAACAACTACTGGAGAAAACCTTACCTGTACTTATCTTGTACTTTCTGCTTTATATCCTGCAGAGAGTCTTGGGAAATATCTCGTTCAAGGTAGCCCGAGAGCACCTCTGTGGCATTCTCTAGATCTGCTTGGTTATTCTGTAAGAGGAAGAAAAATATATAGTAAATTTTGCCTTCAAAAGAAAGCTAAAAGATAAACCATCTTAGCTGCTTCCTTGATAGACTGTGGCTCAACACCAATTTTCTAATTTTCACAGGTGGTTTAACTGCACCTGTAAAGCCCTTCATCACTTTCACCCCTAACAACTTGTTTTTTCTTTTCCAGGACAATTTTTTAAACATTAAAAGAACTAAAGATTTATCCATTACCTCTGGAAGAATATTAAGGACAATCTGAAAGGACATAAGAAAAAGGTTTTGGAATCTTCCAGTTCTGAAAACTGCTATTGGCTAAAGCTTGAGGAAAAATAAGAAACCCATTATTCTTTATATCTAGCTAGATATCTACTTCTTATAAGAGAACACTGTATGGAAGATTAAAATTTTGTTATCCTTTACTACTATGGCTAGTTCTATATATTTACCCATATAAATTCCCATCTGCTAGTCACTGTTATTACCCAGCCATCTATCAACATCAATGTTGCATGCATCAATTTTTAATGAGCATCTCTACTTGAAAAACCTCTACTGCTAAAAGCCCCCCTTTTAATCATTACTTCTCCACAAAAGGCAAGCACCATATTAACTTCTAATACCATGTATTAGTTTTGCCTGAATAAAGACTTTGAAAGAACTTATGACGTGCTAGGTGTTACATAAGCATTATACATGGATTGTCTCACTTAAACCTCTTAACATTTATAGAAAAATTATCCCCATGCTAAAATAGAGATATAGACGAGGTTAAGTAATTTGCTTCAAGTCAACAGACCTAAAAAGTGATGAAGTCAAGATTCAAATTCAGGACTAATTCCAGAGCCTGCACACTAAATCACTAGCTGGCTAAACCACATCAATTTGAACGTAGTTTACAGCAAGAAATCTAAATTTCTTGTATCTTCCTAATAAACATGGAACTTTTCTTTTTTAATTTTTTTAATTTTTATTCATTTTATTTATCTTTGGCTGTGTTGGGTCTTCGTTGCTGAGCACGGGGCTCTCTCCAGTTGTGGCAAGCAGGGGCCACTCCTCGCCACGGTGTGCAGGCTCCTCATTGCAGTGGCCTCCCTGGTTGCAGAGCACGGGCTCTAGGCACACAGGCTTCAGTAGTTGTGGCACGCGGGCTCTAGAGTGCAGGCTCAGTAGTTGTGGTGCACAGGCCCAGTTGCTCTGCAGCATGTGTGATCCTCCCAGACCAGGGATCAAACCCGTGTCCCCTGCACTGGCAGGCAGATTCCTATCCACTGCGCCACCAGGGAAGCCCTTAACACTAAACTTTTAATCCACATTTTTGGGCAGAGAGTAAACTTTAAAACTCTATATATCTAATCTATGAAAGGCAAGTAGTCCTATGACACACAGGTGTTTTTCCCCACTCAGTAACTATTCCTACCTCAAAGATAATGGACTGGTTATTCTTTTTGAGGTAGAAAGCGAAGACATAAGTGTACATGAGTGTGGCACGACACTGGCAGAGGACATCAACTGCTTTCTTCAGGAACTGCACCTCAATCCAGGACATGTTGTGCTGTTGCATCTCTTCCATTTTCTGCTTCACCTGAGCATATAGTTTGTGCTCAAAGCGTAGACTCTGCATGTGGTTCATATAGCGATTACAGTAGAACAGGTACCTCTGAAGGGCTGCCCTAGATCGCTGTCCCATTAAGAAAAATTAAGGTCACATAATTATAACAAATGTATTATATATACACAAAAGCTGATATCATATTTACTGATGAAACGGTATAGGAATTTAGGCTAAAATCGGGAACAAAGAGACATCTACTGCTACCTTTGTTATTTAATATTTTTTACATGTCCTATAGCTGTACTTTCCAATACAGCAGCCACTAGTCACAGGTGGCTATTAAATTAAAGTAAAAAATTCAGTTCCTCAGTGTTCAACAGCCATATCACAGTCAGTGCCTACCACATTAGATAGTAGTAATAAAGAACATTTCCATCATTACAGAATGTTCTACTGGATAGCTCTGTTCTGCGGTATGTAATAAGGTACATCAATATTTTAAAGTAGAAAACAAAAGAGAGGCAACCAGACATCATATAACACCTAATATAATGCAACAGAAACTATACAGTACCACCAGTTAAGTGTTCTGTGTTCTTTCCACACCCTTCCCCAAATCAAGTCTGAATTCAATTATCTAGAATTAACCACCAGTTTCAGGAAATTCAGGGACAGAAGAACCTATTAAATAAAACCAGGGAGCTGCAATCAGCAAATCCAGAATGTGTTAAATTCTACAAGAAAAATAACTTAGCTTCCTCAACAAACAAATGGCAAGGGAAGAAAAAAAAAACAAAAAAATGAAAGGACCTATAGATTAGAGGACCACATCCAACTTGTGCACCTGTATGGACCCTGATTTAAACCAACTATAAAAGAAAGTTTATGAGATAAGTGGGGACATTTGAACACTGGATAGTTGATGATATTAACAAAGTACTGCTTTAAGTATATAATACAGTATAATTATAAAATAATATATAATAAATATATATACAAACATAACTATGGTACTACAGTTTTATGAAGAGTCTTTTAAAGTACATGAAGTATTACAAAAATATAAATATATATATATAAAATATCAGGTCTAAATTTGTTTTATATTATTTATCATACTGCAAAAAGAATTCACATAGGTCTCTCCCATTATACTGAAAATCTCTAGAGGAGATACAGTTTTAAAACAGTAATCTTGGGGGAATTCCCTGGTGGCCCAGTAGTGGTTAGCACTCTGTTCTCACTGCCAAGGGCCCAGTTCCAATCCCTGGTCAGGGAACTAAGATCCCACAAGCCTTGAGGCCCAGCTGGCCAAAAAAATAAAAAAGTAATCTTGTTATCTCTAGCACCTAATATGCAGAAAATGATAAATGCTTGTTAAATGCAACCACCATGAAAGGGTTTCTTACCATACATACATATTTCTTTTCTTTTACTATCACCTCCTCTTCCTCTCCTCATGCCTTAAAGCCTACTAAGAGCACAGATACTACTAGGCCCTATGCTTGGTCTCTTGCTTACAAATACTATCTCTGAACCACATAACTAGCCAATCACATGATCCAGTATCATACAACATTGAAACATCTCAAAAAACCTACACAAGCCATATTATTTCAGCAGTCAGGTAGGTATTAAATCAATGCTTACACGATGGAAAATTATTCCAATTATATCTAAAAATATAATATGTAGAAAATAAGCTGCTTGGCATTTTATCTCCCCCCAAAGCACTAATATTTTTAAGCCTGTCAAATTCCCAAGATGAAATGGAAAACCTAAAACACATATTAAAATGTATGTTACAGGACTTAATGTGACCAGCATTTGATTTAATGTGACCAACAATTCTCAAACAGCTTGCATCACTAAAATACCTTTAAAATTCAACATGAAAGAAAACCCACACCAACACTGCAAATAAGACCCAATTTTAATCAAATGCCAGAATCTGGATTGAGAAATGCAATCAGTATCCTGAAAACACTTTGGAAAAGCAAACAAAACAACAACCTGACTGCTTAGAACAGGGGTAGGCAAACTCTGGCCTGTGAGTGAAATCCAGCTGCTGCCTATTTTTTGTAAACTAAGTTAACTTGGAACACTGCCATGCCCACTCTTTTAAGTCTATGGTTGAGTCAGCATTTCAAGAGCAGGGACAGAACTGAGTAATTGTAACAGAGACTATATAGTCAGCAAAGCTGAAAATATTTACTATCTGGCAACTCACAGGTCTAGTAGATAAGAAAATTCAGGGAATTCCCTGGTGGGGGAACTAAGATCCCACAAGCCTTGAGGCCCAGCTGGCCAAAAAAAAAAAAGTAAGCTTGTTATCTCTAGCACCTAATTTGAAAAGAAAGTCAGTCTAGTAGATAAGAAAATTCAGGGAATTCCCTGGTGGTCCAGTGATAAGGACTCTCACTGCCAGGGGCCTGGGTTCGATCCCTGGTTAGGAAACTAAGATCCTGCAAGCTGCAGAGTGCAGCCAAAAAAATAAATAAAAATAAAAATAAAAATAAGAAAGAAAAGAAAATTCAAATGTCCACCTCTGTCATAACTGTGGCATAGTATATTAAGTCAACAACTTTCTACAACACAGGTAACATCCTTCCAAGGCACTCAAAGTACCATCTATGTTCTTTCTGTATTGTGTGCCAACCTTCTAGTACTTTTTAAGAACTATAACTCCCAGAAAACACTAGGCCTGAGTATGGAAGTAGGGGAAGTGAGGAAAGAATATGCTAGATGTGTGCAATGGTGTGCTCCATTCTGGGAGGTATGGCTCCCACTTAAATAAACAAACAAATACAGGCACTCTATGAAATTTTTCCCTGTACACCCACAGGATCAGAAGATTCTAGTTTAGTCCAAAAGAAATGAGCTAGAAAAATAATGCATTCTAGCATCTATGATCTACACATTAGCAGGGCTTAGAAGCTATATGCCCAATAATCCACCCTCCCTGTGGACCTCAGAAAGGGATTCTACCAGCACCCAAATGCAGACCAGGTAAGGCCAAGGATAACCCATATACTTTTTGTTGTCAGCAAATACCATATCTGGCTAGATCTAACTAGACTACTCTTCATTCAGGATAAGTAAAAACTAAAAGTCTAACATGGTTATTAGGAAAAATGTAATGCAGCATAAGAGAAAAATAACAGTTCTTTATGGACTCAAAAAAAATATTATCAAAATTAGAAGAAAATTTTAGGAAAATTTATGGTCTCTCCAGCAGAATTTAAGACAATTGTGACTGCTTACAACAAAAGCAGAAAGCCATGAGGGCTAAGATTTAAAAACAAACAAACAAACCCAAAACAGAAGGAAATGCAATGACAAACTGAGCTAAATAAAATGCAACACTAGAATCGATTCCAAATGGGAGGTAGGAAACGCATGACTGTCATTGTAGAGTTTTGTATATAAAGATTACACGGGGTGATATTTCTCAAACTGGAGTCTAAGGATGCTAGACAAAACTGGAGTAGGGGTGCCAAATAATCTGGTTTAAACAGACCATGGAATGTTTAAATATTAAAAATCTGATAATAACCTAAAGAAAACACAAACACTCCAGACCATATGAATGAACTTATGAGAATCAACATTTTCAGGTCTTACATTTGTGAAATGGCTAAAACTGGCATTAAGCAGGATTACTTTAACTGCACCAGAGTTGAGAATAATAAGTGATAAAAGAATATATTAATGATAAATTCTGATCAAATCAAATTTTGACGCACTGTAGGGGTGAACGTACAATAGGTGAGATATAGAAAACTGGTGGGAGAACAAATTATCACATGGCACTTAGTAGTATGGGTAACCCTAAATTTAAAAAACCTGGTCTGACAACAGTCTATCAACAGTAATTTAATTTCAGCAAATAACTTATCTGTCAAATTAGTTTTAACTTAAGTTCCACTGGTTTTGTGGTCTTCTTGGTTGGTTGTATAGTTGCTTAAGAGTTTACAGCTGGTTTTATGTTTAAACATATTTAAGCCGTATTATAATAAATATAATTTAAATCAACATTGGAATTTGTGGGGGGGTTTTTTCCTCCTTTAAAAGGATAACAAATATTGTGAAAGTCTGTAATATGACTGCCTAGGTTATATAAATATATTCCTTTGTATTTATGGTAATTTAAATTATAATAAATTTTAAAGAAGCATTTAAAAAGTGAAACAATAACAAACAGGTTTTGTTTTGGATTGCATCCTGGCAAGACAAGCCATTTAAAAAGATTTCTGGGGGGCAACTGGGGAATTTCAACACAGAACAGATGAATGTAAAGAATGATTAAATTCCAGGATTCTACTATTATGACAGAATTATCAGGCTGAAAGGAACTAAAAGTGTTACCGAATCTAATCCACACCTAGGGTTTGAATCCCTTCTACTACAATAGTGGGTTATTTCCCTATCCAGTAGGAGGGAAATCCCTACCTCCTGAGACAGTTCATTCCAAATCAGCTCACTGAAAATCATTAGAGCTTCTTGATGAACAATGAGATAATTAATTAATTAAAAGAAGTAAGACTGCATATAAATTGCAGCAGTGCCATTTAACAAATACTGTTCTTTAGTCTCCTTGCTGGGAAGGGGAAGTCTTGATACTGAAGACTACTGAAACCTGAAAGTGTGCTAGATTAATTTTTAAAAATGCAAACAAACTTATAAATAGGAGTACTCCTGATATGCATTTTGCATAATATCCCCTCTCTACAGGTACACAGATACCCAGTATTTACTGGAATGTCATTTCAGCAAATCTTTCAGAACTGAACACTCCAGCTAAATCATTCCCTAATCAACATAAAATGCATATTATTCCTGTTCAACTGTTTGAAAATAAATGACTTACCTCCTGTGCATCTCTTGCTGCCTTTGCATCATCCTCATTATAGCGGTTACAGTTGTACCTTAAAGTAAGTGAAGAGGATTCCATAAAGCCATAAATCAATGAAAAGGGAACAAATCACAGAATATTAGCCTGGATTTAGAGATTACCTAGAACCAATACTCTCCTTTACACAGATAAACTGAGGCACAAAAAAACAAACAAACACCCCTAGTGTTTGAATCCTTTCCATAATAGTGTGTCAGTTCTCTACTAGTAATAGGCAGTTAGTTCTCCACCTCCTGAGGCAGTCCATTCAAATCAGCTTACCGATAATCATTAGAAAACACTGTTATTCTAGAACTTCCACTTACCAACTGTAGTTTGAACTTCTAATTCAATTTTTGAAGAAAGAGATCACCTCATCTCCTAGGTTGTCTGTTATTTAGCCAAATATTCCCAGTTTTTCCAGAATTACTCACCTTCTTATCTTCACTTGTATACATCAAAGAAAACCAACAGCTGACAGACTGCTATGTAACAGGTGCTGTGCTATGTGCTTTATATGCTATTACAGTTTACAAGAATCACTGAATCTTCCTAGAGAGGTCAGCTCAGAGTGGAGATGTATAAAACTGGCACTTCCCTTGTTCCTCTGTTTTCTTTTATGGGAACCTACATTACAGGAGCAGCTGATGTTTACTGAGTGTTAACTACATACCATCCACTTACTAAGGACTTCAACTGTACTATCACGTTTAATCCCCTCAAGCACCTTATGAAATATTATCCTCATCGAGCAGATGAAGAGAAGATAAGCAACATATTTAAGGTCACAAAAATAGAGCTTCAGAGATGGAAACTAAACTTATGCCCATCTGGCAACTGAGGCCCATGCTCTTAACTAGTGAGTTCAAGTCTTCAGAGTCTTTTAACAGTAATCTTCTCAGAAGAATTTTGAATTTAATGTAAATCTTGTTAAACTGCATTCATTATTCCAGCTTGCCAAGTCCTTCAGGATTATAATGGTTTATATAGTCAATATCCCTCTTCGATGTTACCCCAAAATGTATACAAGATTCTTACACTAGTTCAAGAAAATCATCAGTACAACTGACCAGAAAAGCAGTATATAGTTGATGTGAATAAAAAAATGAGGACAAAGCCTTTCAGCAAACCTTTAAAGCGTTCCACTAGAAGGCACAAACCTATTATCTGTACTCCAAGAAATGGTCATTCAATTAATCCCAAACCTCCCTGTCTGTATTCACAGCCTAGGCCACAAACCTCTCAGTCCACAATGAAATACCTTGCTGAAATCTACCAAACATTCCTTAATCCATCAACCTAATAATACCATTTGATTCTGGAATTTCACATAAGAGAAAAACTAAGTTATACAGTTCATATGCAGCTTGTGGAATCAGAAATTTTGGAAATTTGGGATTACATTCTCTCTGCTCCCAATCTCTGGTACCTTTCCATTTTCCGTAAGTACTCAGAAATAACCAACAATGGCTCACTGATCTCATCTTGAAGTTTTTAAAGTAACCCAGACCACAAATCACCTGAGTCAGGAGACTTATTAATTTTCTCCCAGCCTGGGTTATAATCCTCTTTTACCAATAATTACTCTACTCAAGTTAGCCCAAAGACTGCCTCTTCTTGCCCTCTACTGGTCAACTATTAACACCTCTTCTTTCTATCTGATACATCCTTTTATACTTTCCTTTTGATATTTTTAGATACTTTTAAGCCTCAACTCATTCTGGGCTTTAATCTGCCAACATTAAGCACTTTAAGGCCAAGAAAGCAAGCAGGGTCCATCTATACTTCTAACTCAGATGACTGATAGTGCTACTTGGAATGCTTTTTTGAAGATTTCTGAGGCACTTTCAGATTTAAACAAGAAAGCACAGCATGATATACCTGCAATGTTAAAGACACAGGCAACATTTCTGACACCTCTGGTCCAGGCCATTCTTCATTCTTCTGTATCCATCATTTGTTTGTACCCTTTCCATTTTTCAATACAGCTCATTGAAAATTTGAGTTGTGATAAGAGATTTCCTTACACACACACAAAGTCTCTTTAATATCTCTTCTTTCTTATTCCCTCTCCCCTTCACTAGGCTTGTTTAAATAAATTCAAGTGAATTTAGTTTCCAGGAACACTCTAATATTCCAGTTTGACCTCCTAAAACCTAGAGTACCTATACCCCAAATACCTTTCCTTGGCTCTCACAGTGGTAAAATCACTTTCTTTACTTCTATCTAAGCAATTAGTTTTTACCTGGTTCAGAATTAATTTCAGACAAATAATCCCTCTTACTATTCCTCTAATTAATGAATCTAAAAGGGAAGACTTGCCACTGTCTTAAGTTCAGATCCTCCTCATCTTGTCTTGAACTTGCAATTTCTTCCCCTCCCACCCACGCTCTACAAAGCAGTCACGATGTCCAGATAACGTATGTAAGTAAAGCACGTAAAACAGAACCTTCTCATCTGAACTACAGATCTAATCTTGTCACTCCCAGTTAAAATCCTTCTGATAATGTCCAAACTACTTTAGGTCCCAGCCTACTTTCTCTTTTCCTATTCCCCACAATTTGAGTGGCCAACACCAATAGGAGACAGGCAAGTAACACAAATGAATGAAACAGGCAATTTGAATACTATAACACCGAGAAATATTTCCACTTTTACCATTTTCTCATTTTGAGAAAAATGCATCAAGGCATCCTCAATCTAACTTGTATTTTTCCCAAATTGATAAGAAACGTACTTGGAACAAACGTATGTATTGCTACCAAATGTGACTAGTGCCATCATGATATATGAAAATGCCAATAAGCTCCGGTCTTGGGAAAACAAACTGCAAAGTAAAGGCTTCATCTCGATTCCAGGTAATTTCTGCCAAACAGAAATGCAGGCCTGTTCCTATGTTTCAAAGCAAGGCTAAAAATCTAGATTGCATTGGGCAATTTTTCCAATTTTTAAAGTTGGAACAAATGTTTTGTCTAATGGCGGTGCAGGGTAACTAAAACACAACTGTGGAAGGAGTTTTGCCAAGTCTCTTAGTTTTCAACTATTATCTAGAAAGACATATTAGACAATGCAACTCTTTTCTGGATAAGTCATGTACTTTCACATGATTCTACCATTGTTCATGCAGCTCTTTTTGCCCTGAATGTTTTTCCTACCACTTTTTAAACAAATGAACCCTTAGTCCTCCTTGAAGTTCAACTCAACTGTTACATGATCTGTGAGATAAGCCTTATTAATCCCTCTCTCTGGATATCTTGCATATACTTTTAACACTGATCACACACTGTATTCATTTATCTAGATGGTGATTTCCATGAGGTAGAAACCTTATTCATAATATGTGGCAGATATATCACATACTTATGTGAACATGTTCTTCCCTTCATTTCCCCAACCTACCAGGCAGATCCATGTGGTTCCCAAGGGCCAAGACACACCCAGCAAAACTCTGCTTTACAGTTCTGGTTACGACAGACCATGTGATTACAACCGCCATCCTTCTCAATTGTGACATGGCATTTGGGACATTCCTATGAAGAGAAACTATAAAGTTGGTGTCAATGCTACACTGAGGAGAAGCCAGTTTTAGATTTGGTTCATTTTTAAATACCACATTTATTGTGATTAACACATGTAAAGCACTCAGTGTCAAACACTTAACAAGTCCCATTGAAAATGAGTTGTTATTATTACTGGCTATTAAGATGGTTAACAACTTAAGGATCTGTTTTAGTGGGGTTGGGAGAAAAAAACATTTTAGGTACTTTTAACCAAACACATACTAATAATAGTTTTATGGGAGGTTAAACATTTTCTCCATGTAAATATAATATATGCTTCTAGTGTCATCTAGAAATAATCATTGAGTACTTCCTGTATCCCACACACTGTTCTCAGTGTTTTATATGCATTAACTCATAATCTTTATAGTGGCCCTACTCCTATTTCCATTTGTCAGATGAATAAACTAAGAAAATTTTAAAGAAACTAGTCCAAGGTCACACAGGTAGCAAATGGTAGAGTCAGGATACAAACCCAAGCAATGTGGCCTCAGGAATCAGGCAAGCAAGATTGGTAAATTCTTTCTGTGGCTACTCAATTTCCCAACTTTCTTGTGGTCCATTTACAATTGTGCTACAGAGATCACTTTTCTTTTTTCCAAGACTGTATCATTTTCTCGGTTGCTAATAAGCCAAAGTTATTACCCTGCAGGCATGTTTTTTTTTCTCTTGAAAAATCTAGAAAATTAAACTTACTCATTTTTTTTTTTTTTTTTTTTTTTTTTTTTCGATACGCGGGCCTCTCACTGCTGTGGCCTCTCCCCGTTGCGGAGCACAGGCTCCGGACGCGCAGGCTCAGCGGCCATGGCTCACGGGCCCAGCCGCTCCGCGGCATGTGGGATCTTCCCGGACCGGGGCACGAACCCGTGTCCCCTGCATCGGCAGGCGGACTCTCAACCACTGCGCCACCAGGGAAGCCCACTCATTATTTTTAATAAAACTATAAGATGTAAAGCTTGGATTTTGTTGTACATTTTTGTATCTGACATCTGTTACTCCCATAACCGGGCGAGAGTATCACCCATTATATTACTTGCAATTCAGCTACTGTGAACAGACTACACTACCCATAAACTATAGTAATTCAATAGGTCAATACAGCAATATTTAATTATACATTTTCAATCAAATTTTTGAAGTCACTCACATAAAAAATACTACATTTTCCCAAAGAAGCAAATTCCAGGCCTAATATATCTGTTTCATTCTATATTTCTTAGCTATAATTAACTAATTAGTATTAATTTCTTAATATACCAACAATCTGCAAATCCTTTAAAAAAGCTAATAACAAAAATAAGCTTCTGAAATGTCTCAGGAGAAAAACTCCTCAGTTTCATCTCAAAACTGCCAAGTAGATAAACCTGTTATTACAAATTGCCATTCTTGCTTAATAATCTACCTTCTAAACAAACTCAAAACATATTCAAGCCTATATTCCCTATTTTAAACATCTTGGGGATTTAGAGTATTTGGGGATTTTTCTAGATGCAGAAAGAGAGCTACAGTTTAATCAAACTACTTAGGGAAAATATAACTGCCCTATTCTAAATACTAGTTTGAAAGCAGATTCTGGGATTTCAATGAACATTTCTGGTGGGGAAATCTTCAATTTTTGAAAAAGAATGCTTGGCTACCAGGAAAGTTTTAAAAAATAACAAAAGCAACCACTTCCTGACATTATAGTTAGGTTTTTTTGAGTGCCATAAGGTATGTTTATCATGATGGTTTTAGAGAGTACAGAAATATCAACTTCAAAACTACATTCCTCAAAGATGTGGGCATTTGTTTTATGCCACAGGACTCACTGTTTTACTGCTAATGCTTTCTGGGAGATAGAAATGTATACATATATTTTAATCTTTTTGGGTAGAGCAGGGTACTAATGGTATAAAATCATGTGCTGGACTTCATCATTTAAGCACTCATTCTTATCACTATCCTGAGATTGAGTGATGGAAGAGTGCAAAGCTGTAACTAACTCTGGTCAAACAACTCAATATTCTTTAAAACATCATCTTCATATGTGAAAGACAATAATTAAAATGAATAGCTCATGAATAACCCTATTATCCATCACTCAAGTCACTTCCTATACGAATAGGATGTAAGATTGAATGTTTACACAATTTTCTACTAAGAAATTAGCTGGGTACACAGTTCAGACTCAAATGCTTACTTATTACTTAGTGATAGAAAAGACGGGTGCTCAAGATTATCTGCATTTGTAAGACATTCATCTAGGGTTAAAGAAGTGGTTCATAGCATGAAGAAACTGAATTTTGAAACTAGTATCATGACCAATGTTATTCAAAAAATAAAACCCAAAAAACCAAGGATACTCATATTACCCCAAAGCTTCTATTTCTCAGGATTCAAGTCTCTTAATAAATCATATTTTGGGAGTTTAACATGTTAAAAATGTTAAACTTGTTAAGCCCAATTCAGTTACATAATAATAAGTTACTCAGTTATTCTGACTGAACTGCCCTAAAGAATGACTCCTTAGAAGTTAAACCCTGGGGATTTTAAAAGGCAGAAATACAGCCTAGTCAAAAAAAAAAAAAAAAAAAAAAAAGCTAGGTGGAAAAATACTCTATAATACATTTGCATACTAAAAGGCAGCCGAGAACAGTATGAAAAGATATTATCAAACCCCAGGGTAGAAAAATTATCAACTACTGCTTTTCTGATAGAAGAAAACTTCTACAGCAGAGTACCGTGCATATTGCACTATAGTAATCAATAAAATAAACTCAAACAGTAAAACAAAGGCAAGTTATTAATAGGCAATAATTCTGAAAATAAAAAGTAAACCTTAATCAAGAAAAAGGTAAAACAAGGCCCTTTATTAGGTAAACTTACTACTTTTGCTAATGCTGATACACCTATCCTTATCAGCTTCAATACCAAGAGTTTACTGAAGGAAAATACCAACCTTTGTGTTGGCTGCAATCCAATTAGAGGTTTCACTGTCATCATCACACTTTTTAATCCACTTCTTCAACCACTGTTTGAAAACAGGAACCCTTTTCAGTACAACAGAAGACTCAAGGATAGCAAATTACATCAACACTTAAATACAGTCAAGCTTAAATGTAAAAACCAAAGGATAAGATTATCACTGGGTTTACCACCTTTTAAACCAAGAAATCCTGTGATTCTCATATCCAGTCCAGGTACATAAAAAAAATCAACCAAAGGAGGACTTTCTCTGGCTGAAGCTAAGTGGGGAACCTAGAGCTCAAGGAGAGAGGCCCAGCTGCAAGGTGTGTCATTCCCCTTAGCTAATTACAAAGCCTTCCAAGGGAGGTGCCTTAACCCTCATTATCTTGATAATAATCAGGAGATGACTTTATTCCTAAGGAATGTTCCCTGAAAACTTGCAAAGATCACCTGAAATAAAAAGGGCAAAATACTATCTTCCATTTACTAATGAATAAATAACAAACTTGTGGGCTGTGGCTTTCAGTCATCAAGTCTTAGAAGTACTCTACTACCTTATTTAAAAATGAAAATGCCAGGCAAACTCACCTTACATTTAACAGGGTCATGCCAATTTTCTCCACAGTTAAAGCTGTTAAGTGACACAAGAGTTAAAAGAATTAAGTCCTGCCTACTGTAAGTAAAGTAAACAAACAAACAACTTCATGCTTTACAGTTTCTCAATACTTTCACCAGTTTCTAGTGAATGCAAAATACAAGGACAGGAACCATGTCTATTTTATTCTACAGTAAATTATTTAGCATTTAGTATTGGGACCAACAGATATTTGGGTGTCTGTGTGTGAAATGAGGAATGACTTGTAAGCATGAAGACATTCTATGATGACAATTTCATAACAGATGACTATTTAAATAGCTACCAAACTGTAAAGACAATAAAATCAGTATAGTTAGATTTGTATTTTTCTGATAGCTTTTAATATGTATAATTCCTTGCTGCAACCATTATCTAACTGAAACCAAAATGAAATCATGTTCAATAATTTGAACTTAAATTTCAACCAACGCTTCATAGGCATATATTAAATATTTTATTTAACACTCCAAATGAAGAGTTAAAGAATGACTTTGTAGGGTAATTCTATACTTTAGTACTAATGCACAGTAAGCAATATGTGGGAAGCAAACAAGTCACATCTCTGCATGATCCAAACAAATGAACTTCAGCCAGTAGAGATAAATTGTACCAAACAAGGTACAAAGCAAAAGACTATGTCTACATATTCTCTAAGACTATATATTAATTGCTAATCCCTTTCTGTTTTCTAGGCACATGGTATATACATTTGTTTAAAAAGTATAAATTAAGAATAAACACAAATGCTTGTGAAAAAGTGACCATGGTATGGCTGATTAATTAGCTAATCAAGTAATTTGGGAATGCCAAGAATCCCTTGCAAATTAGAAGAATAAAGTGCTACATCAGTTTAAATGAAGTCAGGATAATGGTTA
This sequence comes from Mesoplodon densirostris, assembly GCF_025265405.1. Classification (NCBI taxonomy): domain Eukaryota; kingdom Metazoa; phylum Chordata; class Mammalia; order Artiodactyla; family Ziphiidae; genus Mesoplodon; species Mesoplodon densirostris. The sequence continues at coordinate 121,562,463 of NC_082664.1, forward strand.
CTTCTGGAGATGAACATGGGGAATGGAATGGAGAAGGGAACATCAAGAAGCTTCAAATGGGGCTTCCCTGGTGGTGCAGTGGTTGAGAGTCCACCTGCCGATGCAGGGGACACGGATTCGTGCCCCGGTCCGGGAGGATCCCACATGCTGCGGAGCGGCTGGGCCCGTGAGCCATGGCCGCTGAGCCTGCACGTCCGGAGCCTGTGCTCCGCAACGGGAGAGGCCACAACAGTGAGAGGCCCGCATACCGCCAAAAAAAAAAAAAAAAAAAAAAAGAAGCTTCAAATGTATCTGTCACGTTTTATTTCTTGACAAAAACAAACAAAATACTGATTCTGATTAAGCTGGGTTGTAACTATGTAAGTACTCATTGTTGTTATTCTCTATACTTAAATCTGTATTTGAAATATTTCATACTAAAAGTATATTTGAAACTAGGTAAGGAATCGGACTCTACCCTCTGTCTACAGGGTAAACTCTGAAACAATAATGCATATTTAATCTTTACCAAAATAGCATGTATTTTACATAAATTTAATCTCTTTGAGTTTACCTACTCTTTTTGGAAATATTTAGTATTAATGATGTATATGTCTAATTCTATAGATGTTTGGAGAAAAAAAAAGAATGATACAGAATACCAATAAAATGTTTATTTGTTAGTTACAGAGCCCCCTGGCTTGACTGGCTTCTCATTCCTAAAAGATCCATAAGGGAATGGAAGACCATCTTAACTCTCTAATACGTGATATTGGAAATTCCCTGCTAAATTGAACCTAAAATTCAAAGGCTAAAGAGTATGCTATAGCACTCCCAGGAATCCAGGTTACCAAGAAAGCTGTGGCCAGGGGCCCCATAGAAGAATTCTTAGTTAAAGAAAGCACATCTATCAACTAAGTTTTATCTTTCCAAATTTATCTGCATATTTTTAGGAGTAAGATTAAACTTGTTAGAATAAAGGAAATTAAAAACAAAACAAAACACCTAACTGTGTATTTTATTTCCTAAGAGAGAACCTGAAAACAGATCAAGAGCCATAAGGGAACCAAACATAATTTGACAAAATAAGCAGTCAATCAGAAATGAGAAGAACTTTTAAAATTTACAATAAATAATGTAATAATAAATATAAAACGGATAAACTTGAAAAAAAAGAAATGAGAAGAACTGAGTTTTTGTCCCAGTTCTTTAAATTTGCTGCCATATACTTTCCAGTGGAGCACACAAGAGAATGTGATTACAGCCGTATTTTTTTCCCATAAGAAAATAAATCCAAAAGTTAGAGCAACAAAGAAAGAGGAAAAACTATCTTAAGATGTGACTTTTTAATCTAATTCTTATTTAAAAGAAATACAAACTATTTAAAGTCAACATCACCCACCTACCTCAGATAAAGAATATTTTCTACTATTTTTTTTCTTTTTCTTTTTTTAAAATTGGGGTATAGTTGCTTTTTTCCTACTATTTTACTAACAAAAATAAATAGAAAAGCTATGTGCACTACTCCAATTTAGGAAATCACTTGCTTACCAAAACTGGCGCCCACATTTGCAGCGAACAGGTTTAGCATCAGGATATTGGACTTTAACAACATGGTGGCAATCTGGGGCAGGACACCACTTTAACAGTCGATTGCACTGAAATACAAGTTGGAACATAAAAAATGACAGCAAATTAAATCATGATGCAAGATTTTCCAGTACACCATGCAATTATTTATACTACTTCCTCACTATCACAAAGTGGGGATGGTGTCACCGACACATAAAAACCTGCCACCAATATTTAGTCTCCTACAGCAATGCTTTTGGACGTACTGTTCTTCTAAGATTATAGATCCCTTGAAGACCTGGTATTATAAAATATAACCTATCTCTTATTCTACCTTCAAAATCCCACTGAGAACTTTAAAATAAATGATCACCATTATGTGATCATTAACAAGCATCAATTTGTCTATGGTTCTATTTCAGGGTAATTTTAAAAGACACAAGAAAACAAGATACGCTTCTACTTAGGGAAGGCGTTTACATGCTATAGAATAATATGAAACAAGCTGAGGGATACACATGGAATTTCTCTCTTTGACCACAGAAAGCTCTTCTAAGAACAAAAGCCAGTGCCTAAACCACAGCAAAGATTCCATTTTAGTTCATCAAAAGAAATACGACTTTTGAAGTACTTTTATTATGAGACAAAACATGGCTCAAGGAACACTCACTCCATCAGAACTCAAGTTTATTGACCATTTCAAAAAATATACTATCCCTAAAAAATGCTATTTTCTAGAAGATCTGACCTTCAGTTTAATCTCTAATAAAAATTAAAATTACATTCTAGAACTGAAATACCAAGTTACACTGGTGCTCTTGTACAGGGGCTGGCAAACTTCTTTCACATAGAGCTAGAAAGTAGAGATATTTGGCTCCGTGGGCCATATGGCCTCTTTAGCAACAACTCAACTCTGCCACTGCAGCAAAAAGCAGTCACAGAATAAAAAAACCTGCCTGTTCAAATAAATCTTTATTTACAAAAACAGGCAGGCCATAGTTTGCCAACTTCTGTTAATACATATTTGATAAAAACAAACAAAAAACCACTACATAATTCTTTTTAAACGAAGTTTACTGATAATGGAAGGTAAAACAAGCAGAGATATAGCAGGGTTAGAGTGCCCAACATGATTAAACATGACATCACTAATAATCAGCTAAAATTCTCTGCTAGGGATAAAAGAAGACTATAAAATAATTTTATTCTCAAAGCTCAAGATCAATGAAAAGACATCTACTTATTGGTTTGTCACATTCCTTTGAGAATAAAGGTATTTTGGTATGCTTCATAAATGAAGACAAAAACTGAAGTTACTGTAAAGGTGTTTCTTATATAAGACGAACTGATATTTCTATTAATAAACAGAATTCCTTTTATTTAAAGAAGGAAAACTTATGCGATCACTTACCTCTACAAAGCTATTTGTTATTAAATGCTGATACTTTAATTTAACTTTTGAATCTGTGATCAGGCGCCTGCAAGCGAGAATAAAAGTTTATTAGGAAGTTTTCAGCTAAGAATATTTTCCACATTTATAAAATAAAATTTCAATGCTCTGTGCTATAAAAACTGCCTTAAATTGAAAATACTAAAATACACATAAACTGTCAACAAATGGAACTGCAGGGATCAAAATAATAATTTCAAAGTTTCTATAGTTTTATTTTGGTAGACATTTCCCCATTTCTTATATTCTAACTATTCTGTTTTTACCCAGTTTGTATTGTAGTCTAATGATTTTCCAATATTGTCAAATTTAGGCCCCTTTCAGAGTTTTCTGACTCTGATATCTTGCCTTAAGACAGCAATTCTCAGCCACCTTTTATAAGATCCCCTCCCAAAAATCTGTGTGTGAAATAAAGGATGTTGGTAGGAATGTTCAGAAATGGATCCAGGTTTTGCTAGATATAATTTTGATAGCCTCCTTCTTCTGAAATCTTTTGGTAATTTATCAGAAATGCTTACTGACTGCAACCTGACTTCCTTTATCCACCTAGAACACCTTAATTCACAAGAATTTCTTGAACTCACAGGAACCCATGAAAGTGAAGAACCCTGAAGCTTACGCTTCATTAATTTTAATGGTAAATACTCCTATGAGTATTAGAAGAAAATGATGTTAAAGCAGAAAAAGAGTAACTCACAAAGCCAGCAAGAACGATATCAAAAATGCACAGTCCAGAGAGAGACTTTCAAGATGGCGGAAGAGTAAGACATAGACATCACCTTCCTCCCCACAAATACATCAGAAATACATCTACATGTGGAACAACTCCTACAGAACACCTACTGAATGCTGGCAGAAGAACTCAGACTTCCCAAAAGGCAAGAAACTCCCCACATATCTGGGTAGGGGAAAAGAAAAAAGAAAAAACAGAGACAAAAGAATAGGGACATGACCTGCACCTCTGGGAGGGAGCTGTGAAGGAGGAAAAGTTTCCACACATTAGGAAGCCCCTTCACTGGCAAAGATGGGGGGAGGTGGCAGGGGGGAAGCCTCGGAGCCACAGAGGAGAGCACAGCAACAGGGCTGCAGAGGGCAAAGCAGAGAGATTCCCACACAGAGTATCGGTGCCGACCAGCACTCACCAGCCCAAGAGGCTTGTCTGCTCACCCACTGGGGCGGGTGGGGGCTGGGAGCTGAGGCTCGGGCTTTGGAGGTCAGACCTCAGGGAGAGGAATGGGGTTGGCTGCGTGAATACAGCCTGAAGGGGGCTAGTGCGCCACAGCTAGCCGGGAGGGAGTCCGGGAAAAAGTCTGGAACTGCCTAAGAGGCAAGAGACCAGTGTTTCGAGGTGCATGAGGAGAGGGGTTTCAGAGCACCGCTTAGATGTGCTCCAGAGACGGGCACGAGCCTAGGCTCACAGAGAGGACACCAGAGATGAGCATAAAATGCTAAGGCTGCTGCTACAGCTACCAAGAAGCCTGTGTGCAAGCACAGGTCACTATCCACACCTCCCCTCCCGGGAGCCTGCGCAGCCCGCCACAGCCAGGGTCCCGTGATCCAGGGACAACTTCCCTGGGAGAACCGCACAGCGCGCCTCAGGCTGGTGCAACATCACGATGGCCTCTGCCACGCATCCCTATCCCTCCCTCCCCATCCCCACGCCCACCCCCGGCCTGAGTGAGCCAGAGCCTCCTCATCAGCTGCTACTTTAACCCCATCCTGTCTGAGCGAAGAACAGATGCCCTCAGGCGACCTACACGCAGAGGCAGGGCCAAACCCAAAGCTGAACCCCAGGAGCCCTGCAAACAAAGAAGAGAAAGGGAAATCTCTCCCAGCAGCCTCAGGATCAGACGATTAAACCCCCTCAATCAACCTGATGTACCCTGCATCTCTGGAATACCTGAATAGACAACGAATCATCCCAAAACTGAGGTGGCAGAATTGGGAGCAACTGTAGACTTGGGGTTTGCTTTCTACATCTAATTTGTTTTTGGTTTTATGATTATCTTAGATTAGTGTTTAGAGTTTATTATCATTGGTAGATTTGTTTATTCATTTGGTTGCTCTCTTCCTATTTTAAAAAAAATAATATATATATATATATATATTTTTTTTTACTTTTTCTCTTTTTGTGAGTGTGTATGTTTCTTTGTGTGATTTTGTCTGTATGGCTTTGCTTTTACAACATTAGTCCTAGGGTTCTGTCTGTCCATTTTTTTGTTGTTTTTTTAAGTATACTTTTTAGTGCTCGTTATCACTGGTGGATTCGTTTTTTGGTTTGGTTGCTGTCTTCTTTCTTTTTTTATTCTTTCTTTAAACTACTTTTTAATTTTTTTATTTTTAATAATTTATTTTTTATTTTAATAACTTTAATTAATTTTTTTCTTTCTTTTCTTTCTTTCTCTTTTTCTCCCTTTTCCTCTGAGCCGTGTGCCTAACAGGATCTTGGTGCTCCAGCGGGTGTCAGGCATCTACCTCTGAGATGGGAGAGCCTAGCTCAGGACACTGGTCCACCAGAGGCCTCCCGGCTCCACATAATATCAAACGGCGAAAGCTCTCTCAGAGATCTCCATCTCAACGCTAAGACCCAGCACCACTCAACGACCAGAAAGCTACAGTGCTGGACACCCTATGCCAAACAACTAGCAAGACAAGAACACAACCCCACGCATTAGCACAGGGGCTCCCTAAAATCATAATAAGGTCATATCACCCCAAAACATGCCACTGGACGCAGTCATGCCCACCAGAAAGATAAGATCCAGCCTCATCCATGAGAACACAGGCACCAGTCCTCTATACCAGGAAGCCTACACAACCCACTGAACCAACCTTAGCCACTGGGGGAAGACACCAAAAAACCCGGGGAACTACGAACATGCAGCCTGAGAAACGGAGATCCCAAACACAGTAAGTTAAGCAAAATGAGAAGACAGAGAAACACACAGCAGATGAAGGATCAAGGTAAAAACCCACCAGACCAAACAAATGAAGAGGAAATAGGCAGTCTAGCTGAAAAAGAATTCAGAGTAATAACAATAAAGATGATCCAAAATCTTGGGAGGAGAATGGGGAAAATACAAGAAACGTTTAACAAGGACCTAGGAGAACTAAAGAGCAAACAAACAATGATGAACAACACAATACATTAAATTAAAAATTCTCTAGAAGGAATCAATAGCAGAATAACTGAGGCAGAAGAACGGATAAGTGATCTGGAAGATAAAATGGTGGAAATAACTACCACAGAGCAGAATAAAGAAGAAAGAATGAAAAGAATCGATGACAGTCTCAGAGACCTCTGGGACAACATTAAACGCACCAACATTCGATTTATAGGGGTCCCAGAAAAAGAAGAGAAAAAGAAAGGGACTGAGAAAATATTTGAAGAGATTATACTTCAAAACTTCCCTAATATGGAAAAAGAAATAGTCAGTCAAGTCCAGGAAGCGCAGAGTCCCATACAGGATGAATCCAAAGGGAAACATGCCAAGACACATATTAATCAAACTATCAAAAATTAAATACAAAGAAAAAATATTAAAAGCAGCAAGGGTAAAACAATAAATAACATACAAGGGAATCCCCATAAGATTAACAGCTAATCTTTCAGCAGAAACTCTGCAAGCCAGAAGAGAGTGGCAGGACATATTTAAAGTGATGAAAGGGAAAAACCTACAACCAAGAATACTCTACCCAGCAAATATCTCATTCAGATGCGATGGAAAAATTAAAAGCTTTACAGACAAGCGAAAGCTAAGAGAATTCAGCACCACTAAAGCAGCTTTACAACAAATGCTAAAGGAACTTCTCTAGGCAGGAAACACAAGACAAGGAAAACACCTAAAATAACAAACCCAAAACAATTAAGAAACTGGTAATAGGAACATACATATTGATAACTACCTTGAATGTATATGGATTAAATGCTCCAACCAAAAGACATAGACTGGCTGAATGGATACAAAAACAAGACCCATATATATGCTGTTTACAAGAGACCCACTTCAGACCTAGGGATATATACAGACTGAAAAGGAGAGGATGGAAAAAGATATTCCATGCAAATGGAAATCAAAAGAAAGCTGGAGTAGCAATATTCACATCAGATAAAATAGACTTTAAAATAAAGACTATTAGAAGAGACAAAGAAGGACACTACATAATGATCAAGGGATTGATCCAAGAAGAAGATGTAACAATTGTAAATATTTATGCACCCAACATAGGAGCACCACAATACATAAGGCAAATGCTAACAGCCATAAAAGGGGAAATCGACAGTAACACAATCATAGTAGGGGACTTTAACATCCCACTTTCACCAATGACAGATCATCTAAAATGAAAATAAATAAGGAGACACAAGCTTTAAATGATACATTATACAAGATGGACTTAATTGACATTTATAGGACATTCCACCCAAAAACAACAGAATAAACTTTCTTCTCAAGTGCTCATGGAACATTCTCCAGGATAGATCATATCGTGGGTCACAAATCAAGCCTTGGTAAATTTAAGAAAATTGAAATCGTATCAAGTATCTATTCTGACCACAATGTTATGAGACTAGATATCAATTACAGGAAAAGATCTGTAAAAAAAAAATACAAACACATGGCAGCTAAACAATACACTACTAAATAACCAAGAGATCACTGAAGAAATCAAAGAGGAAATAAAAAAAAAAACACCTACAAACAAATGACAATGAAAACACAATGACTCAAAACCTATGGGATGCAGCAAAAGCAGTTCTAAGAGGGACGTTTATAGCAATACAATCCTACCTCAAGAAACAAGAAAAATCTCAAATAAACAACCTACCCTTACACCTAAAGCAATTAGAGAAAGAAGAACAAAAACACTCCAAAGTTAGCAGAAGGAAAGAAATCATAAAAGTCAGATCAGAAATAAATGAAGAGGGCCTCCCTGGTGGCGCAGTGGTTAAGAGTCCGCCTGCCGATGCAGGGGATACGGGTTCGTGCCCCGGTCTGGGAGGATCCCATATGCCGCGGAGCGGCTGGGCCCGTGAGCCATGGCCGCTGGGCCTGCGCGTCCGGAGCCTGTGCTCCGCAACGGGAGAGGCCACAACAGTGAGAGGCCCACATACCACAAAAAAAGAAAAAGAAAAAAAAAAAGAAATAAATGAACAAGCAATTAAGGAAACAACAGCAAAGATCAATAAAAATAAAGCTGATTCTTTGGGAAGATAAAACTGATAAACCATTAGCCAGACTCATCAAGAAAAAAAAAGGAGAACACTCAAATCAACAGAATTAGAAATGAAAAAGGAGAGGTAACAACTGACACTGCAGAAATATGAAGGATCATGAGAGATTACTACAAGCAACTATATTCCAACAACCTGGAAGAAATGGACAAATTCTTAGAAAACCACAACCTTCCAAGACTGAAGCAGGAAGGAAGAGAAAATATAAACAGACCAATCACAAGCACTGAAATTGAGACTGTGATTAAAAATCTTCCAACAAACAAAATCCCAGGACCAGATGGCTTCACAGGAGAATTATATCAAACATTTAGAAAAGAGCTAACACCTATCCTTCTCAAACTCTTCCAAAATATAGCAGAGGGAGGAACACTCCCAAACTCATTCTATGAGGCCACCATCACCCCGATACCAAAACCAAAGATGTCACAAAGAAAGAAAACTACAGACCAATATCACTGATGAACACAGATGCAAAAATTCTCAACAAAATACTAGCAAACAGAAATCCAACAGCACATTAAAAGGATCATACACCATGACCAAGTGGGGTTTATCTCAGGAATGCAAGGATTCTTCAGTATACGCATATCAGTCAACGCGATAAACCATAGTAACAAACTGAAGGAGAAAAACCATATGATCATCTCAATAGATGCAGAAAAAGCTTTCGACAAAATGCAACACCCATTTATGATAAAAACTCTCCAGAAAGTAGGCATAGAGGGAACTTACCTCAACATAATAAAGGCCATATATGACAAACCCACAGCCAACATCATCCTCAATGGTGAAAAACTGAAAGCATTTCCTCTAAGATCAGGAACAAGACAAGGTTGACCACTCTCACCACTATTATTCAACACAGTTTTGGAAGTTTTAGCCACAGCAATCAGAGACGAAAAAGAAATAAAAGGAATCCAAATCAGAAAAGAAGAAGTAAAGCTCTCACTGTTTGCAGATGACATGATACTATACATAGAGAATGCTAAAGATGATACCGGAAAACTATTAGAGCTAATCAATGAATTTGGCAAAGTAGCAGGATACAAAATTAATGCACAGAAATCTCTTGCATTCCTATACATCATTTTTCCTAATGATGAAAAATCTGAATGAGAAATTAAGGAAACCCTCCCATTTACCATTGCAACAAAAAGAGTAAAATACCTAGGAATAAACCTACCTAAGGAGACAAAAGACCTGTATGCAGAAAACTGTAAAACACTGATGAAAGAAATTAAAGATGATACAAACAGATGGAGAGATAGACCATGCTCTTGGGTTAGAACAATCAACATTGTGAAAATGACTATACTACCCAAAGCGATCTACAGATTCAATGCAATCCCTATCAAACTACCACTGGCATTTTTCACAGAACTAGAACAAAAAATTTCACAATTTGTATGGAAACACAAAAGATCCTGAATAGCCAAAGCAATCTTGAGAAAAGAAAGCGGAGCTGGAGGAATCAGGCTCCCAGGCTTCAAACTATACTACAAAGCTACAGTAATCAAGATAGTATGGTACTGGCACAAAAACAGAAACATAGATCAATGGAACAGAATAGTAAGCCCAGAGATAAACCCATGCACATATGGTCACCTTATTTTTGATACAGGAGGCAAGAATATACAATGGAGAAAAGACAGCCTCTTCAGTAAGTGGTGCTGGGAAAACTGGACAGCTACATGTAAAAGAATGAAATTAGAACACTCCCTAACACCATACACAAAAATAAACTCAAAATGGATTAAAGACCTAGACCTAAGTGTAAGGCCAGACACTATAAAACTCTTAGAGGAAAACATAGGCAGAACACTCTATGACATAAATCACAGCAAGATCCTTTCTGACCCACCTCTTAGAGAAATGGAAATAAAAACAAAAATAAACAAATGGGACCTAATGAAACTTAAAAGCTTTTGCACAGCAAAGGAAACCATAAACAAGATGAAAAGACATCCCTCAGAATGGGAGAAAATATTTGCAAACAAAGCAACTAACAAAGGATTCATCTCCAAAATATACAAGTAGCTCATGCACATCAATATCAAAAAAACAAACAACCCAATCCAAAAATGGGTGGAAGACCTAAATAGTCATTTCACCAAAGAAGATATACAGATTGCCAACAAACACATGAAAGGATGCTCAACATCACTAATCATTAGAGAAATGCAATTCAAAACTACAATGAGGTATCATCTCACACCAGTGAGAATGGCCATTATCAAAAAAATCTACAAACAATAAATGCTGGAGAGGGTGTGGAGAAAAGGGAACCCTCTTGCACTGTTGGTGGGAATGTAAATTGATGCAGCCACTATGGAGAACAGTACGGAGGTTCCTTAAAAAACTAAAACTAGAACTACCATACGACCCAGCAATCCCATTACTGGGCATATACCCTGAGAAAACCATAATTCAAAGAGTCATGTACCACAAAGTTCACTGCAGCTCTATTTACAATAGCCAGGACATGGAAGCAACCTATATGTCCATCGACAGATGAATGGATAAAGAAGATGTGGCACATATATACAATGGAATATTACTTAGCCATAAAAAGAAACAAAATTCAGTTATTTGTAGTGAGGTGATGGACCTAGAGTCTGTCATACAGAGTGAAGTAAGTCAGAAAGAGAAAAACAAATACTGTATGTTAACACATATATATGGAATCTAAAAAAGAAAAGGTTCTGAAAAACCTAGGGACAGGACTAAAGATGCAGATGTAGAGAATGGACTTGAGGACATGGGGAGGGGGAAGGGTAAGCTGGGACAAAGTGAGAGAATGGCATGGATATATATACACTACCAAACGTAAAACAGATAGCTAGTGGGAAGCAGCCACATAGTACAAAGACATCAGCTTGGTGCTTTGTGACCACCTAGACGGGTGGGATAGGGAGGGTGGGAGGGAGATGCAAGAGGGAGGAGATATGGGGATATATGCACATGTATAGCTGATTCACTTTGTTATAAGGCAGAAACCAACACACCATCGTAAAGTAATTATACTCCAATAAAGATGTTAAAAAATGCACAGTCCAATCTCATTAAAATCTCTTAAATGTATAGCAAAGTTTTGTACAATTTGGCTTCATCTATTTCTTGAGTTTCTTATCCCACTCACTTCTCTTTTTCCATAAGACCCCACCCTGGGACTTTCCTGGTAGTCCAGTGGTTAAGATTCTGAGCTTCCACTGCAGGGAACACAGGTTCTACCCCTTGTTGGGAAACTAAGATCCTGCGTGTGGCACAGTGTGGCCAAAGAGATAGAAAAAAAAGACCCCACCTGTCCTGAGCTACTTTCAGTGTACTCCCCTCATATCTGTATTCTTTCAAAAGAGTATGCACCACCCTTCCTCAGAGGCTTTTGCTTGGGGCCACCTCCCTTGGAAAGGAAACAAAAGATTATCATAGTGGGGCTGAGGCGGGACAACCTAGGTTAGAATACTGGCTTCACAACGTACTAGCTATGAACTGAGGGTAAGTTCTTTGACTTTTCCATTTTTCAATTTACTAATCTGTAAGATGGAGAGAAGAAATAGAGCTGGCCGACTAGAATAGTGCCTGGCAAATAGTAAGCACTCAATAAATATAAGATGAAGTTGCTATTATTATTATTATTTTATTTCACTCAGCTAAGATGTATTGTTACTCATGGAGGCCTTTTCTGACAATTCACCATACCAGTCTAGACACAGACCACCTTTACCTTAGTTCCTATGGCACATTATACACCTCTCCTTTATAGAATGTGTCATAATTTTCATTAGACAGCTATCTGTATAATCATTTGTTTAATATCTGCCTTCCTGTTTCCCTATCCCCAACCAAACAATAAGATCCATGAAAAGATCTCTTATGTCCAGTACACTGCCTGGTCTGTGGTAAGTGTTTAATAAGGATTTTTTAAATGACTAAACCTCCACATCTTGCAGATGTTGAAAATGAGGTATAAAAATGATTAGTGCACGTGGCAGTTCCTCAAAAAGTTAAACACAGAATTACCATATGACCCAGCAATTTCACTCCAAGGAATCAAAAACATGTGTTCAATAAAAGTCTTGCACACAAATGTTCAAATAATAACACAAACGTTTCCACAAAAAGTATAAATAACTCAAATGTCCAAGAATTGATGAATGGAGAAATATGAAATATCCATATAATGGAATATTATTTAGCCATAAAAAGGAATAGCATCCTTATACATGCTACCACATGGATGAACCTTGAAAACATTATGTTAAGTGACAGAAGTCAGACACAAAAGATCACATACTGTATGACTCCATTTTAATGAAATGTCCAGAATAAGCAAATCCATACAGACAGAAAACTGATGAGTGGTTGTCAGGGTCTAAGGGGAGGAGGGAGTGAGGACTGACTGCTTAGTGGATATGGGATTTCTTTTGCTACACTGAATTGTATACTTTAAACTAGTCAAAATGGTGAATATTGTTATATGAAATTCACATCAATTAAAAAATAATTAAGAAACAGACTCAAAGTCAGAATCCCCGATTTCCAAATACATCTTACTCCCTCTATTACCAATAATGCTGCTCTGATGTGACAAACCCTAATGATTTCTTATAGATAATTCTAGCCTAAGCATAAGTGGCGAGAATAAAGGTCAGCCATAGCTATTAGGCCAAGATGACTAAGCCTTAAGTTCGTGACAGGGAAGAAAAAGAAAGTGATCTCCCATTTTTGAGAATAAGCATTCTCAAGAAGGCAAGTGTCAACCTGGCCGTTAATAAGCTAATTATCTTCACAAGGTCCTGCTGCCATCACTTATGATGAAAATAGCTATTATGCCAATTCTCACCATAGAAGGCAGCTCTTTATCAAGGTAAAAAAAAAAAAATGACTTTTACTGAATGCCATCTATATATACATTCTGAGCACACGTTCAAAAGCATTTAAACGCCCTTGAGTTTTGGGATAATTCTATGCTTTTACAAATGAGATAACTGGAGAGCCGTGCTTTGAAACCAGGTAACTTTAAACACAGGGTTTTTTTTTTTAGTATGCCAAGTACTTTAGTAATACTTACACTAAACATATAATATTTATATGCCTTATACTTATATAGCACCCTGAGTAAGTCAACAATATTATGCTTCAATTTAGGACTAATGATGAAATATTTTTCTTTAAAAAGGGTTTTTTCTCCCCCTGACAAACCAATTATAGGTAAGTATAAAGAATGAAATAAAAATCACCTTTAACCCTATTGCTCAGGAGGAATAATCACTCAAGATTTTTATGAATCTAGACTCTTTCCTCTTTTTTTCTGTAAATGTATGACATATAATTTTAAATAGAAAATTTACTACATATTATTTTATATCTTAGTTTTTTAAAACTAACATTATAGGCATTTTCCAATGTATTAAAATAATTCATAAATCTTTTAAAAAGCTGTTATTACATTCCATCTTCCCCTACTAGTGGGCTTTTCGGGTTGTAGGATTATGACAATGTGATGATTAACAACTTTATAAAAAATCTCTGCTCAAATTTCTGGTCATTAAAAAGAAATGTAACATATACTATCATCTGAATTCATGTAATCACAATCAAAGGTCAAAATGATCTTACAATCATCTCTGGCTCATCTCCTTCTTTTATCAGAGTCTGACTCTAACTCTACCTTGAAAACACACCCAAAATCCAACCATTTCTCACTACCTCCTCGGCTACAGTCCTGTATCAAACCAACATCATTTCTCTTCTGGTCTGTTTTAATAGTCTCGCCATCTCCTTGCTCCCACTTAGTCTTTTTTTTTTTTTTTTTTTTTTGCGGTATGCGGGCCTCTCACTGTTGTGGCCTCTCCCGTTGCAGAGCACAGGCTCCGCACGCGCAGGCTCAGCGGCCATGGCTCACGGGTCCAGCTGCTCTGCGGCATGTGGGATCTTCCCGGACCAGGGCACAAACCCGTGTCCCCTGCATCGGCAGGCGGACTCTCAACCACTGCCACCAGGGAAGCCCTAGTCTCTTTTTTTTTTTTTTTTCTTTTTGCGGTATGTGGGCCTCTCACTGTTGTGGCCTCTCCCGTTGCGGAGCACAGGCTCCGGATGCGCAGGCCCAGCGGCCATGGCTCACGGGCCCAGCCGCTCCGCGGCATATGGGATCCTCCCAGACCGGGGCACGAACCCGTATCCCCTGCATCGGCAGGCGGACTCTCAACCACTGCGCCACCAGGGAGGCCCCCTAGTCTCTTTTTAATACGAGCAGTCAGAGCAATCCTCTATGACCAAGTCATTCCTCTGCTCAAAATCCTCTCATGGCTCTATCTTAGAATAAAAGCCAAAAACCTTAATGGCCTATTAGGCCTGACACAATCAGCTTCAAGCAGCCCTCCAACACCCTTCTCTGCTTCCCTTCAATCTGTAACTTTACATTTACAGTTCAAAAACATTTTTTAAAGTTTAATAATTATCAGTAATTTAATCCCTATCTATATACACTTTACCTTATTAATTACCAAAGCTTGACAAATTATTTCATTTTGCATTTCAATGAGACGAGGAAATTATTTTCAGTGTGAACTTGAGTTCTGATCCCTTAAGCATATATTTTAAAACTGACAGTATTCTATACATTTGTGATAAATTTCCTACTTAGAATACGGAAGTAGTGCTTTTCTGTTTCATCGTAGAGAAATGATGGGGGGGGGGAGCATTAATTTACTCCACTATGAGACATACAACTTTAAAGTCACATGTTTTCAAAGCATTCTCCATAAACTCTCTGTAGACTGCCTTAAAAATAAATACAACCTTGGGGTAAGCAAAGATTTAGTAAGTAGCAATAATCATAAATGAGGGAAAATGAGGAATTAGATGCCATTAAAATAAAAACTTTTGTTCACCAAAAATCATTCAGAGAGAAAAAAGGTAAGCCACACATTGGGGAAAATAGTTGTAATACATATATCTAACAAAAGACTCATATCAGAATATTTTAAGAATTCTTAGAAAGTAATTAACAAATAGACAAAATAACAAAATTTTAATAATGAGAAAGTGACTTGAATGGGCACTTCGTAAAAAGGGATATCCAAGGAAAGGTGTCTGACATCATTACCCACCAAGGAAATGCAAATTAAAACCACCATGAGATATCCCTACATACCCACCAAAATGGCTAAAATTAGAAAAGACTAGTGATACAAGTGTGAACAAGGACTAGAGCAGTCACACATAACTAGGAGAAGTGGAGGTACAACTACTTTGGGAAAGTAGATAGATACTCTGGCAGTATCTATTGTAAGGCTAAAAATCTCACTCTTCAGTATATACCCAAAAGAAATCAGTACATATCTACCCAGACACTTCTGGAATATTCCTTGTAGTTTTTTCACAGTAGTCAAAACCAAACCAACAAACCAAAAAAACTCCAAGTATCTATTATCAGGAGAATGAAATACTACATAGCAAAAACAAAACAAACCTAAAAACATACACATATACTTAACAACATGCACGTACCTCAAAGAAACACATTACATTAACTGAAGCCGATACACACTCAGAAAAAGAACATGCTACATAATTCCATTTAAATGAGGTTCAAAAACAGGTAAAATTAACTAGTGGTGACAGAAGTCAGAATAGGTAGTGGGGGTGAGATGGATACCACCTGGGAAGGGTCACAAGGATGAATATTCTGGGTACTGGAAAAATTCTGTACCTTGATCTGGGTGGTTAGTAAAACATACTTCTAAAGTAAATGTACTTTACACACTTTACTGAATTTATTTTAGAACTTAATTCAAAAAGTAAAAACAAAAACCAATGCACAGCAAATTGAAGTGATTACAATTAAATAAAAATGATGTATTTCCACTGTAAAAGATGAGATGCTCTACTATACTGTGATTAATACACATATCAAAGTTCAGTTTGTCTCTTGCCTCAGATGGTACAAACCATCTGAGGGTCTACACAGCTTCACAAGCCTATGTGATAGAATGTAAAAAAATAATCATCTGACTTGGATGTTTGGAATATTCATTCTTCTTGGAGCAGCACAGACTTACAGGACTACATTTACTTTGCTCTGGATCCATTCAATTACTTGGTTTTATGTAATATTTACAATTATAATATTATAAAAGCACTGGCTTACCATTTTGTGACTAAACCTACTGACAAAACATAAGAGAAACTGTTCCAGAATAGATTTAACTATAAAGTTGACGATATAAAGTAATTATGTTATCTAACAGAAATTAGGGGGTAGAAGAGATTAAAGGTGAATGACGGCACAGAGGCAGCAATTTCCTCACCTTACATAGTAAGTAGTTAAGATTTACTGCTTAAAGTTGATGGAACAGGAAATAACTATCAAAGAAGAGCTTTTAAGTTATATTATCTAATTTAAGACCATCTATTTTTAAAAGAACATTTCTGCCCTTTTCAGACAAGTGAAGAATTAGCCAATAGAGGTATGGAATATCTATACCAAGATCCTAAGATCCATTTAAAAAAAATCTTTTTTTATAATTGAAGTATACTTGACTTACAATGTTGTGTTAATTTCTGCTGTAGAGCAAAGTGATTCAGTTATACATATATATACACATTCTTTTTTATATTCTTTCCATTAGTTTATCACAGGATATTGAATATAGTTCCCTGTGTTATATAGTAGGACCTTGTTGTTTATCCATTCTATACATAATAGTTTGCATGTTAACCCCAGACTCCCAATCCATCCCTCCCCCATGCCCCCTCCCCTTGGCAACCACAAGTCTGTTCTCTAAGTCTGTTTCTCTTTGGTAAATTTGTTTGTGTCATATTTTAGACTCTACGTATAAGTGATATCATATGGTATTTGTCTTTCTCTTTCTGGCTTACTTCACTTAGTATGATAATCTCTAGGTCCATCCATGTTGCTTGAAATGGTATTATTTCATTCCTTTTTATGGCTGAGTAGTACTCCACTGTATATATGTACCACATCTTCTTTATCCATTCATCTGTTGATGGACATTGAGGTTGTTTCCATGTCTTGGCTACTGTAAATAGTGCTGCTATGAACACAGGGGTTCATGTATCTTTTTGAATTACAGTTCTGTCTGGACGTATGCCCAGGAGTGGGATTGCTGAACCATATGGTAACTCTATTTTTAGTTCATTTTAAAAAAATCTTATGTATCACTTAAAGCTTTTAAAAAAAATCATCTGGAATAATTTTGCTAGAACTGAGTGGCAATGAGTTTGTCATCATCTCTGCTTATTTGTTTCTAAAAACCCCCATATATGAAAATAAACCACTCCATTTTTTAGACACACCTTGCAGGATGTTGAATCAGAACATCACAATTCCAGATATGTGTTAATGATAACAATGATTAGTCAAGGTGTGACTAATACATTACTTGCAGGTCTTTAAAAGATTAAACAGACACAAGTTTACCTTCATCATCCCTAAGATTACTAGAGAAGCTATACATAGAAAAAGAAATTTAGGCCCCAAACAACTACATAAAAAAACTAACCTACTGTGAGTTCCCTGGCGGCCTAGTGGTTAGGATTATAGGCTGTCCCTACCGTGGCACAGGTCCAATCCCAGGTCGGGAAACTAAGATCCCACAAGCTGCACGGCGCAGCCAAAGAAAAAAAAAACACAAACCACTAACCAACTACTAGTATGAACAGAAAGAGACAAACATTTATTCAGTCTCAAGTGATAAATAATTTAGATAAATAGTTTTAATTAATCTCATGAAAGCATCAAAGAAGGGGAGCCCCACTTAGCCAAATAGCCCTAATGGTATCACAGCACAAATCAATCACTGGAGTTAGCAATGATAACATACGCTTATGAAAGCAGGGAGAATAATATATTTCCAGTTACTTATTCAAGGACACGTGCCTATTACACACGTTGCGAAGGAGTAAAAAGGTGAATCCAATGAATCACTAATCTTAAGAAGTGAGTCTAAGAAGCACTGAAAGATCAGTGAATAATTTCTGGGTAGTATTTTACCAAGGTTAGAGTCACACATCCTGAATGGAAGTAAGAAAATAATTCAGTCAACATAAATAGGGTACCTGGGGTCAACTTACAGCCTAAGAAAGAATACAGACAAGGATATAGGCAATTACAAAAGTGCAGGGTAAGGGAAATATGAAGGAGCTAAGGAACACATAGGATGTCTATCCAAACCAAAATGAAAGTGAGTTAAAATGAGGTGTTAAGAATGACTAAGATGATGAGTAGATTAAGAGAACTGGAGAGTAAAACAGAAAGCGAGTACTGCTTGTAAGAAACAAAGTCAAGAGACAGTAGAAAAAAAAAAGTTAAAAAAATCCTACCAAACCAAATGCAAATAAAATGCACAGTACTTTCAAGAAACCAAGCTCTACGTAGCTAGAATAATGAGAAAAGGTGAGGCAAAAGATGAAGTTGCATAGGTAAGCAATATAGGACAATGAAAGCCATTTGTGAAGAAGAACTGGAAGGTGGTAACACTGGGTATAAGGGAATCACTTAGGAGCCAGTTGCAGATTCCCAGCTAAGACAAGACGATGGCGTGAATCAGGTTAATGGCAGTAGAAACAGAGAGAAATGGATGGGTTTAAGGGTAATTAGGATGTGGAATTTATAGAATTTCGTGCAAGGATGACTGAAAAATGCAGGAGAAAAGTGAATCAGGGATATCACCAAGGTTTCTCATTCAGGCAAATCTTTAACACCAAGTGGTGCCATTATTTGATACTGAGAAGCAAGAAGAATGAGTCTGGTGGTGGTAAAGGTAGTAGGAGGGCTGGACAAGATAAAGCCAGAGGAATGTACAAATGAAGATGCCTGACAGGCACTAGGGTATATGGGTCCCAAGCTCAAATGAGAGTGTAAATCTGGAGATATAAATTTGGGAATTTCCGGGGCTTCCCTGGTGGCACAGTGGTTAAGAATCTGCCTGCCAATGCAGGGGACACAGGTTCGAGCCCTGGTCCGGGAAGATCCCACATGCGATGGAGCAACTGAGCCCATGTGCCACAAATACTGAGCCTGTGCTCTACAGCCTGTGAGCCACGACTACTGAGTCTGCATGCCACAACTACTGAAGCCCACGCCCAGAGCCTGTGCTCTGCACGCAAGAGAAGCCACTGCAATGAGAAGCCCATGCGCCGCAAAAAGTAGCCCCTGCTTACTGCAACTACAGAAAGCCCGCACAGAGCAACGAAGACCCAATGCAGCCAAAAAAAATTAATAAAATTAAATTTTTTTTTAAAATTGGGAACTTCCAATGTATGCCTAGGGAAAGTGTATAAAGTGCATAAAGTGAGAATAGTGGGATAGACAGAACCCCGAGGAGCACTCTTTTAGGAAGAGGCAGATAAACATGATTTTGTAAAGTAAGAGTACAACTAGAGTAGGCCTAGAGTGGTGGCCTTAGGAGTACATGGCTAAGGTGAAGGGGATTTTCCTGGAAATGAGTAGATCACAGAAATGAAAGGCTACGGCAAGAGTTTTCAAACGTAAGTATGCATCAGAAGCATACTAAGACAGCCTGTCGTTCATATTGCTGGGCCCTGTCCAAAGAGTTTCTGATTCAGTAAGTCTGGAGCTGGGCCTGAGAATACGCATTCTCTTAACAAGCTCCATGTTGATGCTGCTGGTCGGGGGACTACACTTGTAGAACTACAGGGCTAGGGTGTAGAATGAACTACACATATGGACACTGAAACCACACTGGATGACAGCAAGCCTTGGGAGAAAGTAAAGATTGTGCGTGAGGTGATAGCACTACAAATAATTGAATGGGACAGACCAAGGTGTCAAGCAGAGAAAAGCACAAAGGACCAGGATACAGCTGGACAACAAGACTCAAAGGATTTATGGATTTTAAACTGAAGAAGCGAAATGGTCTGAAAACAGCATTTGGGACCAAGGGGAACAATGACTTTACCTCTTGACCATAAAATACACAGGGGAAAAAAAGCTAGCTTCAAATTGAGAGGGCTAAAGGGTAATATGTCTTCAGGAAGAATCACGTTTCAGTTTCAAGTTCCAAATGAGTTTAATTCGAATTAAAACAAGAAACCATTTTTAAAATCTATCAAGTTGGAAATTTTTTAAAAAAACTGATAATCCATCACTGGGAAGGATTCAGTGTCTCTCATACTAAGAAAAAAAAAAGCGTATTTCAGTTATGGATCTTAAGATTTTTTTTAAATAAATTTATTTATTTATTATTTATTTTTGGTTATGTTGGGTCTTCATTGCTGCACGCAGGCTTTCTCTAGTTGCAGTGAGCGGGGGCTACTCTTCATTGTGGTGTGCGGGCTTCTCATTGTGGTGGCTTCTCTTATTGTGGAGCACAGGCTCTAGGCGTGAGGGCTTCAGTAGCTGTGGCACGCAGGCTCTGTAGTTGTGGTTCATAGGCTCTAGAGCGCAGGCTCAGTAGCTGTGGCGCAAGAGCTTAGCTGCTCTGCGGCATGTGGTATCTTCCAGGACAAGGGCTCAAACCCATGTCCCCTGCATTGGCAGGCAGATTCTTAACCAGTGTGCCACCAGAGAAGTCCAGATCTTAAGATTAAACATGAAAAACTGCACATTCTCTCATTTAATTAACCTTTTAAATTCTAAAAGAAAGAAATTATTTATTTAAAAGAAAGAATATGGAAGATATAGCATACAACTATTTAAGGTAAAATGTGGATGTGCACCAGCATGCACATCCAAAGAGCTGAAGAAGCCCCAAAGATGATAAACACAAGGAGAACCACATCTAGATATATCATAGTCAAAACTGTTTTAAGCCAAAGATACAGCAAATCTTGAAAGCAGCAAAGAGGGGACAAAAATATAATTAATAGCTGACTTATCAGAAACAATGGAGGTAAGAAGACAATACAATGACATATTCAAAGTGATGAAACTATTAAACAAAAAGCCAAAGAGCATATACATTTGTAGAAATCACCAAACTGCATTACAAAAAGGTTCCAACAGTATACTCCCCATTGTACTATATGCTCACTCATATTAGATATTACCAAATTCTTTCTTATTATCAGTCCTAATAACCTTCTTTGATGAAACTCATCATAAACTGTCAAACTCTTTTCATCCTCATCTCTAGTAATCTGTTACTCTGTGCTCTAGCTACTACAGAATACATAACAGAGAAGTTCATGGACTATTTAAAAAATATTGGCATCCCTTCTTTAATATTACCCTCAACCCAAAATTTTACTTTGATATTACTCCCTAAGTAAAGCTTCCCTAAATTCTTCAGATAGAGTAATTTGCTTCTTTGTAAATGTACTTTATATATACATTTATATATAAAACTTAAACTATGCATTTTATTTATTTATTATTATGAACTTCTTGGAGAAAGGAAATGTATCGTAATTTTTTTGTTGTTCTCCTGTGTATATGTGCTAATGAGTAGGTTCCCAGTAAATGTTTGTGGAATGAATGAAAAGATACAGTGACCTATGCTGATGAAATGTACTGATGAAAGAATACAAAGAATTAAAGTATCAGCGGACAAGATAAAGAAGGCTGCAGGGATGGCGGTACTTTAAGATGATACGTGTTTATGCTTGTTCACTTAAAACAATAATGGAAATAAGATTTACTGAAAGAAACAGTATTAACACAAGCTGACAACAACAGTAAATATATTTTAGTAAACCAAAGTAGGTTAGGATTAACAAAGTGGAATCAGTGGCTTTATAAACTGTACTGGTTAAGTCAATTTATGGCTTCATTAGATTAAGAAATTTGCTCACTAAAGCACAAGGCTGCTTTTACTTTTATTACCTTCAAATCCCAGTGCTTAAACACAGACATACCTTTATATAGGCAATTATCCAGGGCTAATTACACAATTTGACTGTGGATCATACAGGCCCTTGATATGTTTATCTTCCTAGACTGAAATCAGTTAGGTAGCCTGAGGTCATGAAAACAGCACTGACTCAGGAATTAAACAACCTGGGATTTTACCCCATGTACAGGAGCTAACTATGCTTGTTTCTTCAAGTTTCTTTCTCTACTTCAAAAGGGAACCTTTCACAAGGCCAGTAGATAGCCAACAGCCTCCAGCTGCAGTGTCTTTGGGATCCAGTGGCAGTGTTCCAGCTGAGGCCACATTCCCCCTGGTTAGCTCCCAGTGAGAGACTGAGCATGACAATGGTACCAGGGCCTGGCCATTTCTGCTTACTGAGGTATTCCTCTGTGGGAAACCTATATGCATTGGAGTTCCCCACAGGGCTGACAGAGACTCTCACAGCTGCAACATAGTCTGAGTCTCTTCCTACTGAATCCTCCTTCCTTCTTTCTCTCATTTAACAAGTGTCAGAACTGTATCATGGTCTGTCTAGTGCTCCTCCTCCTCTTTATCCTACATAGATGCTATCCCACAATAAATCACCTTCCCTTTTAACTTTGTCCTGGCATCAGCTTCCCAGAGGACATCAACTGACACACTGACATATCCTATTCTCCAACTACAAGGTTTACTGAAATCTAGCTATCATGTATTGCCAACTTTACCAGAATACTGACTGGGCGTTTAACCAGGTTACAAACAGGCTTGTGTACTACAAAGGAATATAGATTAGAAAGTCTCCTCAGACTCTAAAAATTTCACCTCCTCTATGGTGTTGAGCGAAAATTAATTTGGTTTAACCAACTAATCAATATTCAACATGCAGAATCTATCAAAAGTACTTACATAACTGTGTTGTCATCCACTAAGATATCACAACCATGTGCAGGACACGAAATAGTCTGAAAAAGATCAAAATTTAAACTATGTCTTCATTCAACAAATATTTACTGAATGTTTACCATTGCCAGGAACTTTGCTAGGTTCTGAGGATACCTTAACATTTATAGGACCTTAATCACTCCCCTTCTATTAAAGGAAACGTATGTGTGTATGTGTATCACCATAAAGTAAGTAAAACTGCTAACCCAAACAACTGGTTTTTCAATATAAAACTTGACTGGCAAAAGCAAGAGATATGACAAAAATTCTCAACAAGTTTAGCCTGATAAATACAAATGTTAATGCCTGCTGAGAAAATATTACCTGGACTGGATCTTTAACTGGAATGCCTCATTGTAAATAGAAAAAAGTCTCAATTATCTTTTAGTTGTTTTAATCTAGAAAAAAAGTCCACATGCAATTCACAACCCAGAATGCTTCACCTGTTTATATTTGTGTAAGGGTCTAAACACTATAAGAAATTCTAGAAAAACTCAGAAACAAATTAGCATTTTTACCTGTCCCATGCCTTCTTCCATTATTTTGGTAGTTAAATATTCGCTCCAGCACTGCATACAAAACTTATGTCCACATTCAAGGCCAGTGAAATACTGCAACAAAAATAATACATGGACTTTGAAAAGACATTATCAGGAGAATCACTATACATAGTGACTCAATAAGGCCCTACTAGGTCACATTTCTCGCAGTGGCTAAAATGTCCAACTTAACATGACTAGATGGGCTCCTAAAATGAACTTCTAGGTGGTGAAATCTATACACGCAAATTCATTGAACACAAAACACCTATTAATGAGATATGCATCTGCAGTAGATATTTATAATTTTTAGGAAAGGCACAAAACAAGTTTGTACCAATAAGCATATGAAAAGATGCTCAATATCCTTAGTCATCAGGGAAATGTAAATCAAAGCCACAGTGAGACATCACTTCATACCCACTAGGACAGCTATAATCAAAAAGACATAATAAAAGCATTGACAAGCATGTAGAGAAATCAAAACTCTCATACACTGCTGGTGGGAATGTAAAATGCTACAGGAACTTTGGAAAACACTGGCATTTTCTCAAAAAATTAAACAGAGGGCTTCCCTGGTGGCGCAGTGGTTGAAAGTCCACCTGCTGATGCAGGGGACACGGGTTCGTGCCCCGGTCTGAGAAGATCCCACATGCCACGGAGCAGCTAGGCCCGTGAGCCACGGTCACTGAGCGTGCGCATCTGGAGCCTGTGCTCCGCAACGGGAGAGGCCACAACAGTGAGAGGCCCGCGTACCGCAAAAAAAAAAAAAAAAAAAAACTTAAATATACCATATGATCCAGCAATTCCACTCCTAGGTATATACCCAACAGAAATGAAAACATATATCCCACATAAAAACTTGTACACAAATGTTCACAGCAGCATTATCAACAATAACCCAAAAATGGAAACAATTCGAATGTCCATCAACTGACAAATAAGCAAAATGTGAAATATCAATAATAACAGAATATAATTCAGCCATAAAAGGGAGCAAAGTATTGATACATACTATAATGTGGACGAACCTTGAAAACATGCTAAGTGAAATAAGCCAATCACAAAAGAGCACATACTGTTTGATTCCACTTATATGAAATGTCCATAATATGCAAATTCATAGAGAAAGAAAGTAGATTTGTGGTTGCTCAGGGCTGGGAAGCTTAGGAAGGAATGAGAAGTGACTGTAAACGGAACAGGTCTTTGGGGGGTTACTAAAATGTTCCAAAATTAATTGTGGTAATGGCTGCACAACTCTGTGACTATACTTAAGACCACTTTAAATAGGCAAGTTGTATGGTATGTGAATTCATCTTAATAAAGCTGTTATTTTACTTTTATTTTTTGGCCACGCCACGCGGCTTGTGGGATCTTAGTTCCCCAACCAGGGACTGAACCCAGCCCACGGCAGTGAAAGCACCAAGTCCTAACCACTGGACCGCCACGGAGCTCCCAAAGCTGTTATTTTTCAAATGTGACACAAATACAGCACTTCATGGAGCTGCGTGGAACATGGCTAAACTAGAAAATAAAATGTTATGGAAGACAAAATATTTCCTCAGAATAATAGTAACATTTGAATAATAGTAACATTTTGGTCTAATCTTATACTACTTATATGATGTGAAATACTATCTGTTTGACAGTTGGTTAAATGAAGGATACTACTATCTTCTATAATGGGATATTAAAATCAGGTACTTTAAATAATATTAAGAGAGTCTAGAGGACTGTATTTTCAAAAGACAAATAATGGTTATCACACTTTATTGTTTTTAATTTTTTAAATTCTTTTTTTTTTAGATTTTCTTTCTCTTTTTTTGGCTGCGTCGGGTCTTCACTGCTGCGTGCAGGCTTTCTCCAGTTGCAGTGAGCAGGCAGGGGCTACTCTTCACTGCGGTGTGCAGGCTTCTCCTTGTGGTGCCTTCTCTTGTTGCGGAGCACGGGCTTCAGTAGTTAAAGAACAGAGGCTCAGTAGTTGTGGCTCACAGGCTCTAGAGCACAGGCTCAGTAGCTGTGGTACACGGGCTTAGTTGCTCCGTGGCATGTGGGATCTTCCGGGACCAGGGCTCAAACCTGTGTCCCCTGCATTGGCAGGCGTATTCTTAACCACTGTGCCACCAGGGAAGTCCAATGGTTATCATATTTTAGTTTAAGAATATTTTACAATATTTACTACCAAATTATTATTTTTTTTTTATTTTATTTTTTTTGCGTTACGCGGGCTTCTCACTGTTGTGGCCTCTCCCGTTGCGGAGCACAGGCTCCGGACGTGCAGGCTCAGCGGCCATGGCTCACGGGCCCAGCCGCTCCGCGGCATGTGGGACCCTCCCGGACCAGGGCACGAACCCGCGTCCCCTGCATCAGCAGGCGGAATCTCAACCACTGCGCCACCAGGGAAGCCCTACCAAATTATTTTTAAACGAGTAAGTAATATAGGCTGATGTTAAAGACAATTATTTAACAATATGAGTTTATGTTGGAAAAATAAGTCTCCCTCATCCCCATCCTTCTCTACCTTGTCCTCTACCTCTCTACCCAGAAGTAATCACTATTTCCAATATCTTACATATTATATTCTTTCAGAGATGTTCTAATGTACACAGGTACACACACGGTAAAAGTACCACAAACTTTCTTCCGCATCTCGGTTTTCTTTATTATTATTATTACCTTTGTGATTAAATGAATGTGTATCAGGAAAAATTTGTGCAAGTGAAATTGTAACAGTATAAATTTAGAATTTGATTATTACAAAGCTTTGTTTATAGGGGCTGTTGCAATTTATACTATAGAAGAGAACCTTGGTGGGAATATGACCTTGGTGACCCTTGGTGATCCACGTCAAAACCTTGGTGACCCATGTCAAAACAATGTATTATCCAACTCCTTGATCTCTGCCAATCTAACAGTTGAAAATGAAGTAACTACCATTAGTTTTCATTTTAATTTCTTTTTATGAGTGAAGTTTAAACATTTGAAAAAAGATTTAAGGCTGTATATTTCTTTTTCTGTGAAATTTCTTCTCCTATTTTGCCCATTTTTCCTCTGGGCTTTTTTTCTAAATGATTTACGGGGGTGTTTTACTTACATAGAAAATTGGCTGTTTATAAGTGTGGAAAATATTTTCTCCCAGTTTCAATGTTTACATTTTGCTGCTACGCAGAAGCTCTTTATTCATATAAGGCAAAATGTATTAGTTTTAGAATCTATGGCTTCTAAATTAATTTAGATACAAGCAGTTAGGTAAGAATTGAAGTTTCCAGATGGCTACCAAGTTGTTCCATCAACCATTTATTAAATAATCCACCTTATCTGAAATGCCTCCTCCATTATATACTAAATTCTCCTCATGTATACTTGACTCTCCTGTTCCACCACACTGCCTATTCCTGTTTTTTCGGTTGCCCCGGGTCCTAGTTGCAGCTCGCACGCTCCTTAGTTGTGGCATGCAAACTCTTAGCTGGGGCATGCATATGGGATCTAGTTCCCTGACCAGGGATCAAACTCAGGCCCCCTGCACTGGGAGTGCAAAGCCCTATCAACTGTGCCACCAGGGAAATCACTGCACTGCCTATTCCTGAATTTGGTAGGACTAGTTCCCTCCCTACCACCATCAATCTATTCTTCTTTTTCTTTATTTCATTATTATTCCTCTTTCCAAATACTTGGCATTCATTTATCTCCCCTTTTCTTCATACAGACCTTCCATATTTCTTGCCAAGTTTATTCCCAGATCTTTTATTCATTCTGTGGCTCTTAGAGTGGCATTTTACATTCTATAACATTTTCTAATTAGCTGTTATTTGAAATATGCTTACAAAATTTCTGATGTTGCTTATGATACAGATGAAAATAGTCAGGATACAATATTACAGCATATCAACTATATAAAAAATACCTGGAAAGTAGCCAGGGAAGAAAATGTTTCAGAGCCCTGAGACTAGTTTTACAGAACAAATCATGGAAAATATCAAGGTTAAAATATGGTTCTATTCAGGGACTTCCCTGGTGGTCCAGTGATAAAGAATTCGCCTTACAATGCAGGGGACGCGGGTTCGATCCCTTGTCGGGGAACTAAGCACACGTGCCACAACTACTGAGCTCACGAGCCTCAACTAGAGAGCCTGCATACTGCAAACTACAGAGCCCATGTGCTCTGGAACCCACATGCCACAACTACATAGCCCACACACCCTGGAGCCTGTGCACAACAACTAGAGAAGAGAAAAAAAACCTGCACACCACAACTGGAGAGAAGCCCACGCTCTGCAACGAAAGATCCCACGTGCCACAACTAAGACCCAAAACAGCCAAAAATAAATTAAAAATAAACAATAAATAAATATTTTAAAAAATATATGGGGGGGCTTCCCTGGTGGCACGGTGGTTGAGAGTCCGCCTGCCGATGCAGGGGACACGGGTTTGTGCCCTGGTCCGGGAAGATCCCACATGCCGCAGAGCAGCTGGGCCCGTGAGCCATGGCCGCTGAGCCTGCGCGTCTGGAGCCTGTGCTCCGCAACAGGAGAGGCCACAACAGTGAGAGGCCCACATACTGCAAAAAATAAATAAATAAAATAAAATAAAATAAAATATTTTAAAAATGGGGACTTCCCTGGTAGCGCAGTGGTTAAGAATCCACCTGCCAATGCAAGGGACATGGGTTCGATCCTTGGTCCGGGAAGATCCCACATGCCACGGAGCAACTAGGCCCATGTGCCACAACTACTGAGCCCACATGCTGCAACTACTGAAGCCCGCGTGCCTAGAGCCCACGCCGCACAAAAAGAGAAGCCACTGCAATGAGAAGCCCACACACCACAACGAAGCACAGCCCCCACTCACTGCAACTAGAGAAAGCCTGCATGCAACAAAGACCCAGCAGAGCCAAAAAATAATAATAAATTAAATTTTTAAAATATGGTGCTATTCAGAGATTGACAATGATTCTAACTCATTCACAAAGTGAGTGAAGATGAATATTTGGGAAATCAATATTCTCATCCATTAAAAAAAAGATCTGGGGGCTTCCCTGGTGGCGCAGTGGTTGAGAGTCCGCCTGCCGATGCAGGGGACACGGGTTCGTGCCCCGATCCGGGAAGATCCCACATGCCGCGGAGCGGCTAGGCCCGTGAGCCATGGCCGCTAAGCCTGCGTGTCCAGAGCCTGTGCTCGCAACGGGAGAGGCCACAACAGTGACAGGCCCACGTACCGCAAAAAAAAAAAAAAAAAAAAAAAAAAAAAAAATCCAGGAAGTCAATAAAAAGAATCTATTCTCATTACTCCCCAGTAGTGAAGGAGATATGGCACTAACCTGTTGCCAGATTACTAAAGGAGAGTATTTGATTTTTGAGACTATAATGAGAAGGGGCATTCTGTAAAGGACAAATACAATAGAGTCATGTATCGGCAAGTCTAAAATGTTTTACTGGTGACTTAAAAACACATACACAGGGCTTCCCTGGTGGTGCAGTGGTTAAGAATCCACCTGCCAACGCAGGACACGGGTTCAAGCCCTGGTAGGGGAAGACCCCACATGCCGCAGAGCAACTAAGCCCATGCACCACAACCACTGAGCCTGCACTCTAGAGCCTGCGAGCCACAACTAATGAAGCCCGTGCACCTAGAGCCCGTGCTCCGCAACAAGAGAAGCCACCAAAATGAGAAGCCTGCGCACTGCAACGAAGAGTAGCCCCCACTCGCCACAACCAGAGAAAAGCCCGTGTGCAGCAACAAAGACCCTACCCAGCCGAAAATAAATAAAGAAATAAAAAGAAAATGGCCTTAAAAAAAAAAAAAGAACACATACACATCCTCATGTGCTTTATTAATTTTTCAAAGACTGAGAGATTAAAGGTCACAATGGTTAGTAAGTGATCACTATAAGTAACACCTTCACTTCTGGGACTTCTACACCAGGGCTCATTATAAGATAAGAAAAAAACAGAAAGAAAGCTTTTTTTTCCCTCCCTTTCCAATAACTTTTCTTTGTTTTTCTTGAGGTGGACCATTTTTTAAAGTCTTTACTGAATTTGTTACAATATTGCTTCTGTTTTATGTTTTGGCTTTTTTTTTTGCTGGGAGGCATGTGAGATCTTAGCTCCCCGACCAGGGCTCGAACCTGCACCCCCTGCATTGGAAGGCAAAGTCTTAACCACTGGACCACCAGGAAGTCCCCCAATAACCTTTCTAATTAAACAGATAACAAGACTAAACAAGATAAATTACAAAAATAAATCACACACGCATGCCCAAAGATAAAGCAAAAACTAACCTGTAGTATAAAGACATATTCATTGTGCTCAAGAGTTTTGTCATCAGGCTTTCCTGGTGGCACAGTGGTTAAGAATCTGCCTGCCAATGCAGGGGACATGGGTTCGAGCCCTGGTCCGGGAAGATCCCACATGCCACGGAGCAACTAAGCCCGTGCGCCACAGCTACTGAGCCTGCGCTCTAGAGCCTGCAAGCCACAACTACTGAGCCCGTGAGCCACAACTACTGAAGCTCATACGCCTAGAGCCTGTACTCTGAAACAAGAAAAGCCACCGCAATGAGAAGCCCGCACACCACAACGAAGAGTAGCCCCTGCTCACCGCAACTAGAGAAAGCCTGCATGCAGCAATGAAGACCCAACACAGCCAAAAATAAAATAAATTAATTTTTAAAAAAAAAGAGTTTTATCATCATGGATATATCAGGGTATCATCCTGTCTGTCTTAGTTCCCTTTCCTTCCTCCTCCTCTGATATATTTGTTCCCTTACTACCTTGTGTTTACCTACTTGGCTCCCTGGGTCTTTCCCTGATTCAGGGGATCAGATTATCTATTCGTTAAACTTACCCCTGTTTATATCATAAATATATCTGACCAAGAATACACTAAAAATATATAAAATATTATCTACAACAGAAATTAATGGTGCTGAAGAAAAAGAACTGAAAAAAGAATACATACTCTTAAAAGTTTCATTTATCTCCACCATTTACACAGATAGCAACTAATGTCAAAGAAAAGAACATTAAGAATTATCTTTCTTCTATCAGAAGTTGCCCATATAATCTCTAACTTGAAGCCATTTTGTTCATAAAAACTGAGCAAATAATCAGGGCACCAGTTCCCTCATCTGTAAAATGGAATGAGTTAAAAAGGAAGATAGAGCACAAAGATTCAGAAGTGCCCCAGGGATGAGGAAGCCGAGGGTGGACAATCGTCACACAATCTTCAACTTTGCTTTTATCTATTTAACATACCTTATTCTTAGAAAATACAAATTATTTATGTCATAAAAATGATATGGTAGCTCAAGCTATATTTCCTAGTAGAGCTAAATCTTATGCTTTGATTCAAAAGAACATTATTATAAAGTGAGTAACTGTTGCCAGGAGCAGGAACCCCCTGAACTGGCCACAACACAAGGGGGCAGAGGGATGGGGGAGGCATCTCTGAACTTAAAGAGTGTTCCAAAATCTCAGGAAATTGTTTTTAAAGAAGAGACCACCCAAAATAGTTAACTCCAAAGTATTATAAACTAAGCTGTCAGAAGCATTTACTTAAAATAAAATCTGTTTTCATGTCGCACTGTAATAAAGCAAAGTTGCTTTCTACGAGAAAGGTATCAAAGATACACAATAATAAAAGGCTAGTATCAGTGTTTGAAGAGAGTAGTGGAAACTGAAACATGGGAGTTATTTAAGTAATGTAAGTAAAGAAATCATCCATCCAATTAATAAAGCATGAATGAAGAATCTCAGGTGACATTTACTTGCAAAACTGAATAGGTTAAAATTATCCTTCTTCATTAGCCTAAAAACTGTGAGAAAAGAAGTCCTAGTTTCACCATGATTACTTTTTCCTAACACGGTTTCCTTAACACTTTAACTTACTTTCCAACCCATGCTGCTGTTTGCTTTTCCTGTCATTTACATAGCCAAACTTCCTTTAAAAGACTAATCTGTTTATATTTATTGCTTCCCCTTCCTTTACTACTTTCAAGTCAATAATTCTTCAGCCCATGCAGTTTGGTTTCCCATCTTACCACAATACTTAAAATATTGATAACTTTCCAGGATCATCAGTCAACTTCTTGTTGTTAATTCCAAACTCACCTTTCAATTCTCTTCTCTGAAGCTAGCACTGTTTACCATTCTTGGAACTGCATTCTCTTCCTTTGGCTTCGGTATTTCCTAGTTTACCTAACTACCACACCTTCAGAGGTTAGTTCAAATGTCAGTGTCTGTGGGAAGTTCTCCCTGATCCAAAACTGGGTTAGGTGTCTCTCCAACATGTTCCCACAGTATCATGCCCTATCAAAGCATTTACCATTTTTTCTGACTATGTCATTTTACTCATCTGCCCAGCTAACCTGTAAATTATCTAAGGCAGGCATTATGCCTTTATTCTCTGTTGTTTCTAACGCTTAGAATTGTGCCTGGTGTGCTGAATGATTGAATGAATAAATAGTGGTTTCTCCATTATCAGTTACAAGTGCAAG
Organism: Mesoplodon densirostris; assembly: GCF_025265405.1. Classification (NCBI taxonomy): domain Eukaryota; kingdom Metazoa; phylum Chordata; class Mammalia; order Artiodactyla; family Ziphiidae; genus Mesoplodon; species Mesoplodon densirostris. The sequence continues at coordinate 121,594,497 of NC_082664.1, forward strand.
CACAATTTACACTGCGAATATCTACTCATGATTTTCAATTCTAATTTGTTCAGACTGCCAATACCAAGGGCACTGAGGAAGTTACAGGAGTTATTTGCAAGCAGCTAGCTTCAGTACTCGAATTACATTTAAGATTTAAACTAAGGAGGAGCTGCTGTAATAGAGCACAAAGGGAAATGCCAAGGAATAAGGAAACCTTGCATAAGCTGGGACAAATTATTTGGGTCTCAGTATTACCTCATAGAAACATTTATAAACTGTAAACACTACACAAATGTCAACTATTAAAGAAAGATGATAAAATGGTCAAAACATGGGGCTTCCCTGGTGGCGCAGTGGTTGAGAGTCCGCCTGCCGATGCAGGGGACACGGGTTCGTGCCCCGGTCCGGGAGGATCCCACATGCCGCGGAGCGGCTGGGCCCGTGAGCCATGGCCGCTGAGCCTGCGCGTGCGGAGCCTGTGCTCCGCAATGGGAGAGGCCACAACAGTGAGAGGCCCGCGTATCACCAAAAAAAAAAAAAAAAAAGGTCAAAACATGAAATTAATGTATTTTTAATAGGAGTGCTGATTGTTCTTTTTAAATACTTAAGTTAGGATTGTGATTTAAGGAGAGAGAAATGAATAAATAGTAGTTCAGGCTGACAGAGGTTTGAAAGAATGTCTTATTCAATTTATTTGAAAGATTAAAAACACTGAGAACCAGCCAGATTAGATGATTTACTACCCAAAGCCAAAAAGCTAGTGTTAAGAGCTGTGATCAAAACTTGAGAATTTGGAAATTCAATTCAGCATTTTACCTACTAAATTATTTTAACTCTGATTTTCCATTTCTCTAAGAGCATATAATTAACTTTCTTTTAAAACTTCTTTTCTAAGCACTTGTATATGTAAACAAATTAACTTCCTTCAAATGGGAACCTTTAGAGCTACACATGTTAAACTCTAAGATTAACAATGAAAAACCTTCAATATGTTAAAATATATAACATGGGTGACAATGACCTGGTATACACTAATTACTAGAAAAAGCTGCTTAACTATTAGACAATATGAACAAGGTAGTTATAATTGTTGTATAATTAAATTATTCTTAGATATCTTGAAACATCTTAAGAGGTGAATTACAAAAGTAACTAAACCCCCTTTTTTTTCCACAAATGTAATATTCCTACAGTTAACAATAACGTGCCTTCATAGGAAGACTATGTTTATTTAAGCCTAAAATTTCTTCACTAGATACCCCAAAGTTAATCATCTAAATTCAATAGGTTTTTAAGAGTGATACTTGTACTAAGGAATCTCCGTTAGAATGGATCTGTGTGAAAATCCTGAAAACCCTGAAAGCTCCCTAGTGAAATAGCATTAAAGACATTTTATAAGTGTTTTGGATATTTATTCTAAAAACTTAGTTTTAAATCTATTTTAATTTTGATGGAAAATAATTCTGTTTGCTGCCTACCTATTACACAATTCTCTCACAGTGGTAATATAAAAATGGAAAAGATTTAAGTGTGTAATGACAACTTGGACACGTTGCTGCTTTAAAAAGCAAATGGGGGCCTCCCTAGTGGCGCAGTGGTTACGAATCCTGTCAATGCAGGGGACATGGGTTCGAGTCCTGGTTCGGGAAGATCCCACATGCCGCGGAGCAACTAAGCCCGTGCGCCACAACTACTGAGCCCGAGTGCCTAGAGCCCATGCTCCGCAACAAGAGAAGCCACCGCAATGAGAAGCCCGCGCACTGCAACGAAGAGTAGCCCCCGCTCACTGCAACTAGAGAAGGCCCACAAGCAGCAGCAACGAAGACCCAATGCAGACACACATACACATACATACACACACACACACACACACACACAGCGCAAATGGGGGAGGACTGAGAGAGAACAAGCTCTTACTCTTTCTTTTCCTTTCTTTATCCTTAATATATTGATAGGTTACTGCTTTGCTACAATCCCAGATTCCCAGATCTTCCTTTATTTAAATAATGAAAAGTTGATTTACCCTCTGAAATAGAGAGTCAGTGCTAGCCTTAAACTACCAGATACTCACCGAGTTAGGGTAGTTCAAGTAGCAGATCTGACAAGGCATATCCTGTGCTGATGACCTTGTATTCATCTGGCGGGTTCGAGACTTTTTACTTGGATTAATTACATGACACTCAGCAAAGAGCTTCTCCAGGTTTCCATCAAAGTACCTGCATTATTTAAACAGAAAGGATGAGAGCCCAGCAATAGCACACTGTTAGAGCTCTCCAAAAACCTGATTTTCTATAGGGAAAGTCAGTGAAGTAAATTAAACCAAGACCATAACCTTCCTTGCTCAGAAGAAATAAGCTGTATGGCTACCAACTGTAGCAAATAGAAGCATATGTGTATGAAAGCAGATTGAATTTTTGTTGCTATTTTGACACTTTTTACTTTGTTTCTATCATGAGAGGTTAAGCTATTAGTAATATTAACAGCACTACAATTAAAACCTAAGGATGAAAGTTGTACTATCTCTAAGTGGGACCTTATGAAGAGTAATGGTATTTCAAAAGGCTAGGCTATATTTTATACCAATGAATTCATTTTATTAATAATTTTAGTTATACCAGTTTAAATATATTAGCAAGTAAACCACCTATAAAGCATACCTTATCCCACAAATCATTTAAAAAATGAAACTATTACATGTGTCTCATTCTACAAAAGACTTGCTTTCTAAATATTCTTTTAAAAGTTTTTAATAGGAAAAGGGAAGAAGGAGGAAACAAAAACATGTATCTTTAAAAGTTTTGTATCAAATAATCTATACATTAGCTTTTTCATAAAATATGTATCAAAATATATAGAAGTAGTTCACCATCTAATATGTCAACAGCATGGTATGGCAAGTACTAGCTACAGAGTTTCAACTGAACTGTAAACTTCTTGACAGAAGACAGTGGTAAATAGCACAATATCTCCCATTAATCCAGTTAAGACATGGTCTTTGGCCTCCTGAAATATCTTAATATTCTAAATGGAAAAGCAATAGATAGAAAAACTTTCAATTTGTGAATCAATATAACCAGCAAAAATATTAACATGGAATCTGATCAACTTACTTTTTAGCTTGTTAAGTCTAGGTTTAAATAACTACAAAGTTCTTTATATATAAACAGGAGGCTCTCAAGTTAAAAATAATCGATACTCAAGAGATTCTCAATATTTTTAGTGGAAGTCTTGTTCAGGCTTTGTTCAAAGCATTTGCTACATCTCCGGAAAATCACTCATGAGAACAAACCGCATCACTCTCCTAAGACTGATAAATATCTTTTTATAAATACTTTGACTACAGTTATGTGTCAATGAACTGGTCAAGTTATCAATCAAAATGTCAACATATTATAAAAGAGGAACTCATATGAAGTTGTCCCTGATCAAAATATATAGAGCAGATAAATCAAATGCTCTCCTACAAAGGTTATCTCTGAAAAAAACCTAAGATGTAAGTTTTATCTGAAAAACAGAAAACGTATGAAGCTAACACTTAATATGAATAGGTAAACCAACTAAACCCCTTGTTTTTATAAAAAAATATTCATGCTCACAAGAAAGGATAAACTCTTGGCATCTAGAACTTAACTACACAAAATTAGCAACTCCTAATACTTTGGTGAACAGACTAGACAGCATTCTATGCAAATACAAACAGACATGTGCATATTTCATGTAATCTCATATTCCAGGCTTATTACCTGCTTTCTTCACTGAACAATATGTAACATCTTTGTCATGAGTATGGGTGGGTCTACATTATTTTTCATTGTTGCATATTTCCCTGTAGGTATATACTATAATTTACTTAACCAACCTTATACTGAAAGACATTTAGAGATGTTCCACATGTAACAATCCTAGATTAAAATCTTGTCCCAGGGCTTCCCTGGTGGCGCAGTGGTTGAGAGTCCGCCTGCCGATGCAGGGGACACGGGTTCGTGCCCCGGTCCCGGAGGATCCCACATGCCGCGGAGCGGCTGGGCCCGCGAGCCATGGCCGCGGAGCCTGTGTGTCCGGAGCCTGTGCTCCGCAACGGGAGAGGCCACAGCAGTGAGAGGCCCGCGTACAGCAAAAAAAAAAAAAAAAAAAAAAAAAAAAAAAAAATCTTGTCCCATTTGATGGGGGAAAATAATTAGACCTAACTTGCATTTCTTTATTAGTGAAGCTGAACTTCACTAATTTTTCTGTGAAGATTCTGTTATTATTTTATGAGTTTAGTATGTAAACAGGAAGATAACCCTTTGTTTTATGGATTGCTTTCTTCCCACAGCTTCTAACTTGCCTTTGAATCCTGCTTAATGGTGTTTAATTGCCACTTTTAATTTTTATGTAGGTAAATTTACGATGCAAAACTGTTGTGATTTATGGATTTCATATGAAGTTTTAAAAAAAATCTCTATACCCAAAGACTATAAAAATTATTCATGATTTAGGTCATTCCTTTAAACTGTTTCCATTAAAACTGTTGATTCGGGCCTCCCTGGTGGCGCAAGTGGTTGAGAGTCCGCCTGCCGATGCAGGGGATACGGGTTCGTGCCCCGGTCTGGGAGGATCCCATATGCCGCGGAGCGGCTGGGCCCGTGAGCCATGGCCGCTGAGCCTGCGCGTCCGGAGCCTGCGCGTCCGGAGCCTGTGCTCCGCAACGGGGGAGGCCACAACAGTGAGAGGCCCGCATACCGCAAAAAAACAAAAACAAAAACAAAAAAAACTGTTGATTCACATGGAAATTATTTTTGTGTAGTAAGGGGGAAAGCAGGGATTCCATTTTATTTTAAGCCAAATGTCTAACCATTTACTTTAGGTCTCAGCTTGAACTGCACTTCCTCAAATAAATCTTCTTCGACAGCTCCTCCCCCTCCAATTAGGTAAGGTTCCCTTGTATTACGTCCTCACAGTACTTTGTACTCCAGTGCGACACATCACATTACTAACTCTGTAATCGCCATTTATGTTTTTCCTGCTAGAATGTAAACCCCATGAGGACTATTTTATTACTGAGGTAGCCCTAGTACCTAGAAGAATCTTACTATAAGCGTTCAATTTCTTTTTAAAGAAAAGAGTGACTTCTTAATGATACCTGATAATAAATCTGAATCCTTTATTTAGGAATATTTCTTAAAGATAGCAATATATTAGAGTTTATAGTTTTTGGTCTATTATAGAAGGCAAATAGCTTTCAAATACAGCCCAGGTAAACAGAATGGGGAGTTGAAGAATCCACTCATATTGCTGATCACAGCAGGCAGGCCTAGAAATTTTTTTCATTTATTAAGTTCCATCTTACAGAAATGTAACATTTTAAAATTTGTTCTTTATTTTTATTTATTACTTGCTTTGTCCACCAATGACTCTGCTATAGTTTTCCGGAAGATACTGAAGTCTAATTTATTTTTACTAAACATAACTTAAAATGGGTACTTAAAGCTATTTCGCCAACTTTCAATGATACACTGATTGTCCTTGTATTATATGACCCTACACTTAACCCTATAGTTTTGTTTGGAACTTCCTGGAGCTTTTCCCAGTTGATTATCATTTTACATAATTTTTTCACTAATTACACTGTTTTGACATTATATAGCTTTTCTTTCAAGAATAGTAAAAACTGCTTTTTGTTTCCTAAGCTTGATAGCCCTAATTAATTACTTAGACATAATTAAAATGTTTAATTGTATTCAAATGCTCACTTTGGCCAAAATCCTACTCACCCCACCCCCAATATTCTCTATACTGACAGCCTCCATTTTCTTCTGGTACCCACTGTTATTGAAGTCTGTGATCAAAATAATTCTCATTTTATAATTCAAATCATTTTTCAACTGACATATATACAAGGTTTCTTCATTCTTTTTTTTTTTTTTCTTTTTGCGGTATGCGGGCCTCTCACTGTTGTGGCCTCTCCCATTGCGGAGCACAGGCTCCGGACGCGCAGGCCCAGCGGCCATGGCTCACAGGCCCAGCCGCTCCGCGGCATATGGGATCCTCCCAGACCGGGGCACGAACCCGTATCCCCTGCATCGGCAGGCGGACTCTTAACCACTGCGCCACCAGGGAGGCCCCTCTTCATTCTTTAAGTTTAGTTCTGTAGGGTTTATCTTAGCATTTAACTTTCTCTTTTGAAATGCCATTCAGGTAGTAATTACTTCAAGAGCTTTTAGTTATTAAGACCTGCTTGATTTGTGCCCAGCCTTTGCTAATTTTCCTCCCTGTCTACCATCTACTAATTCCTTCTTTGTCCTTTTCTTCTCTTACGTATCTCCATTTTCCATAGTATCTGCTCTATTTCTTGCGGTTGCCAACGTGGTTTTATCTTCTGCAAGATTACTGCTTGTCCCTTTATTTTTTTTCTTAGTTCTGTTTTCAGTCTTGTTCTGTTGTTTCATCAGTTTATCTTTGATCCCTAATCTCATAGAGTCTATGTTTACTTTAATCTTCTTAAAAGAACAAAGAAGGTTTTTTCAGCCTGCTAATTATGATAGTTTTCTTAAGGACTACTACTATGCTCAAGAATACAGGTGGATTCTTAACTCCCCACAGTTTGTATACCTGGTCACTATATATCTGAAAGTTCCTTCAGTTTGCTGGCTCTTACATACACCCTTGCCTGTGAAAAACAGACCAAAATGAAGAGAGACTAATTCAGTGTGAAGCACTGAAGTTCAGGTACCTTGTTTAATGAGTTAACACACATATTTCTCTCTGCTTCACTGACTTTGGTCAACAGCTGCAAAGATTATGGTAGGACACTGCTGCCCTCCTTTCCTGCAAAATTTGCCCATCCTTTTGAGAAAATCATATTGATGAAAAGAAAAACAGAATAGCAGTGTGGTTTTTCCTTCAATCCAGCCTTTCCTCGGTGGGGCAAGGGCATGATTAGAGTATCCCCACCCCATCTCTCACATGGCCTAGATTAAAGATTGTTAGAATGGCTAGGAATTCCCTGGAGGTCCAGTGGTTAGGACTCTGTGCTCTCACTGCCAGGGCCCTGGGTTCGATCCCTGATTGGGGAACTAAGATCCTGCAAGACCCACCACCAAAAAGATTGTTAGAAGGGCGATCTGAGAGGTTCTTCAGTAGAGATTATAAATCCTCTTCTCTCTCTAAGGTTCTTTCTGTTCAGTATGCTTATATAAATATAGTTAAGCAAACTGGCACTTAAATCAGCCAACCTTCCAGAAAATCTAGATCTTAATTTTTCATTTTCCTTGACTATTAGACAGAAATATACCACATAACAAGAATTAAATTTCAAGGCAGGAAGAGTTACAGCTTAAAAACTATGTCTGGTTATGGAGAGGGGAGACATGGCAGGTGGGGTATATCACTGGCTAAAGTTTCTTCTTGAATCCTGAATGACTAGCATCACTGTTTGCCATGTCAATATTTAATTTTGTCATTGTGAGTTTATTTTAAAAGCCACTAGGGCTTCATACTTCATAAAAAGATCACTGTTGATGTTGTACTTATTTTCACAACAAAATGGGAAAAGCAAAACTGTTAAGCTAATTTAAAGTTATATACTGGGCTTTTCTACTGCTTATTTTTGGGTTACCAGAGTTCAATTCTCCTTATAGGTCTTTAATGCTCCCATACATTTTTATACATCACTTATCTACTACTATAAGCCTGAGAGCGAGCTAAAACACACAAACATATATATGAAAATTTATTAAAATAATTATATATATATATATATCCACAAATAAACATGTATAGAAGTAAACGAACTTTTACTTCTAAATAACCAAATAATTTTTGTTTCACATTCTCATGTGGCATTTTATGGGTACCAGATTTCAATTTCAAAAGGCAACAAAACAGTTACAATTATTCTATACTTTATGTTCTGACAAAGCACTAAAAAAGATCTGTGACATCAACATCTCTTCTAGGAATTGCCATTTCAACCATCCATTGCCCCATTAACCTGCTTCTAAACGGTGTAATTCTTTCCACTTTTAGAAAAGGTATATTTAAGGAAAAATATCAAAGGTGCAAAGGAAAAGATTTCCATTTATATCTTATGGATGAATAAAAACTGCCATATTTATAAAAAGCAAAAATAATAGATAATGAATGAAAACGTGTCTTAAACCAGCAAAACGGAACAAGAGAGTAGACACACCAGGAGATAAGGCTTTCTCCAGTCTTTACATATAAACATTATTTTCAGAGCTTATTCCTCATCTTCCATAGAAAGAAGCCAGTAGATCTAATATTGTATGGTAGTATAAGCAAGTCATTAAGAATTACTGAAGAGTTCTTTTTCTTTTGGGGAATGAGATTAGAACTGATGATTTGAGCACTATTTTTCATTTATAACGCCCTTAAAAGCTTAAAATAAAACTTAAAACCTTTCAGTAACTTTAACTGTGTTACTTAGATAAAAATTTAAATTTAAAAAGGGCTCCTGAAGTAGAAGGTAAACTTTAAACAAATTAAAAGATTTACCACATTCTTTGTGGTTTTTAAAGGTACTCTTTCAAAAGGACTAAAATTAGAATATAAGGTTAACTAGCAAACATATGAACCTCTACTAAGTAAAGTTCAGAATTCCAGAGAACTAGTTAACTGTCTAAAGATTTAGGGATAGAAAATCTTTTTTTCTAAGGAAGACTTTTGGTCCTCGTAAGAAAAAAGATCTAACGAGGACATACACAAGTCTATAAAAACTTGCTTTCAAAGTTTTGGGTTTTTTATGCTAGTCTAAAAGATAAATTTAGCTCATATTTTAATATTATTATACATGGTTTATAGCTAAGTAAATGTACTGATTATGTATTTTTAAGAAAGAAATACTTTTTGAGATTCTGATAGATTTTTTCCCCTATAGGGGAAAATGCAGCCTAAAACAAAACAAAACCAAAAACCCAGCAGGATACTAAAAAACAATCTCCTGAGCTTGCTTACTGCTAAACAAAAGACCACTTGACAAAAAAGTTACTAAATACTGATAATATTACTTTCAAGTTGCAGTACAAAAATCTTATTGTGTAATTTTTAAGAACCTTTCTGTGTTCTTCCATTCTTTATCCTTTTGGTTCTAAGTCTTGATGAAGGCAAGTGTATCAAGAAAACTAACCACAGTGAAACAGATCTAAGATAAACTCCATCTAGGCTTCAATTAGCAAAATCATAACAGAAACACAATAACTATGCCATCTTCCAAAAAGGCTCCCATTCCCATTTATTACAGAACAATTTAAATACACAAAAGCCAAAAGAAAAATAACTTGAACTCCCACATACCCACCATCCAGCTTTACCTACTATCAATATTTTGCTAATTAAAAGACTTTTTTGAAGAATAAGACTTCATTCTCATATGAACTTTCAAGGCAGATCTGAAACTACGCCGGAAATCGTAAGAAGAAGCTAATAACTATTCCCTTCATAACAGAGAAGAGAGAACTCTACACTAGAGGCCTCAGAAGACACAGATGCTGGTTTCACTGGGTATTCCAGCCACACTTAAATACGCATGTGTCATCTTCACTGGTAGTTGTCCATGTTCTTTGGCTTGATTATGATTATTCCAATTTACCAAGTTCTTCTAACCTGAAATCCCTGGCACTTCAACAACTGTACAGTACCCAAAACATTCTATCTTATTTACACATGCTCATTCCCCTCCCCTGAGAATCCAAAGCTTTTATTAATTTCTCAAAAGAGACCATGGCTCTCAAGAGACCACGGCCCCCAAAATGACAAGAACCAATACTATTTTTTTAAACTATGTTTTACTTCAAAGAAAACAAAGACAGTGGTTTCTGTGCCCTCTGTCCAGATATGTGCATGCAAGGGAAGTCTACACCCTCTGCTCTGCTCAGCTCAATGGTCTTTTCCTCCTGTTACACATGAACAGCACAACTCAGTAAATAAAATGAAATAAGCTACTTGTGATTTATGCAATAATGGGTCTGATTCCAATTAAAGACAAAAATGATTTCTTTGAGTACAAAAAGATATACCCTTTTATTACTCTGATAACGGTGTTTCAATATATTTAATGGAAGCCCACAGGTTGTCAATGTTAAGAGCCTATAAACCAAAGTATGTTTAAAAATCTCTCTATGCTAAAACCAAGAATAAGTTACCAAAATATGAGACAGGGGCTTCCCTGGTGGTGCAGTGGTTGAGAGTCCGCCTGCCAATGCATGGGACATGGGTTCGTGCCCTAGTCCGGGAGGATCCCAAATGCCGCAGAGCGGCTGGGCCAGCGAGCCATGGCCGCTGAGCCTGCGCGTCCGGAGCCTGTGCTCTGCAACGTGAGAGGCCACAACAGTGAGAGGCCCGCATACCGCAAAAAAAAAAAAAAGAGACAGTATATGATTAAGATCATTTTTACATAGTTCCCTCACAGATTAACCAACCATATGTGGGAAATGTGCTAGTTAGCGGTAATGTTAATTGCTTTGAAGGAAAGAGACCTACAGCTATTTGCAGTATGTCATTCTAAGTATGCAAGAGGTAGGAGGAGAATGCTTAGGGAAGTATAGAAAATAGTACCTAACTTCAGGAAGTCAAAATGACTTAACAGTAAATGTGATAAGAATTCAGGGAATAAGGAGATCCAGGGGGCATCATACAACCCAGGACAAGAACTAGAAAACTGCTAGTACTTCAGAAACCCTCCAAACATCCCTTTCTCAGTAACAAGCTCCTCTTTCCCCCAGAGATAATCACTACCCCATTTTTCTTTAGAGTTTTACCACCTAAATATGCACCCTTAAAGAATATAACTTATTTTTGCCTGTTTTTGAATTTCATATAAACAGAACCATACAGGGGATAAGTATTCTGTCGAATTTGTTTTCCTTTCACTCAATATAACAGTTTTTAAGATTCATCTATGTAGTCACTCGTAGCTCTAGTTCATTTATATTTAATTGCTGAAGTTATATAAATATACCACAATTGTATATCTATCTATAAACATTTGGGTTGTTTGTAGTTTGGAGCTGGTATGGGTAATGCTGCTATGAACATGCTTACATACAACTTTCAGTTTAGACATACATATTTCTTTCTGTTAGGTATATATACCTGTGAGTGGAATTACTGGGTCAAAGATATGCATGTAAATGCTGAGAAAAAATAAAAAATTTATATTTCTTTCTAAAATCATTTATTTTAACAACTTATCTGTAGACTCCTTTGGATTTTCAATGTAAACAATTCATATCATCAGTGAATATTAACTATTTAGCATCTGCCTTACAACCATTATACTTTATTATTATTATTTTCGGTAAACTACTGGCTAGGATCTCCCTCAGTATGAAGTGAATGTTGAACATAAGTGAAGATAACAGACACCCATGTCTTGAACTCCATCTAAAAGAGAAATATTTTCAACATCTCAGCATGAACTATGATATCTCCTACAGATGTTTTTACAGATTTATTAGATTAAGAACGTTCCCTTTAATGCCCAGTTTGCCAATGGTTTTTTTAAAATCATGAATGATTACTAATTTTTAGCAACTGCTCCTCTGCATCTACTGAAATATTCTTCTCATGAATTTGTTAACTGACCAACCATATTTAATTGTTTCAGGTTAAACTAACCTAGCATTCCTGGGATAAATCTCAGCTGGCCATGCTGGAATATTATCTTTTTTACGTATTGCTGAATTCAATTTGCAAATACTTTGGGTTTGTGTTTCCCTTTGTTTGTATCTATTTACATGATAGAACCTGTAATTTTTCTTTGGGTTTTGTATCAAGATTGTGATAGACTTAAGAAGGTGAAGGATCCTCTTTTTCTGTTTTCTAATATAAAGTTATATAAGGTTAGAGCTACTGTCTCATTAAATGTTGGTAGAAATTTCTAGTATATCCATCTGGACTTGGACTTTATAGAAAATTTCACTTTATAGTTATAGCCCCATATGGGTTTTTTATTTCTTATGTAAATTTTTATGAATTGCAAATTTCTAAGAACTTATCCATTTCATTTCAAATTTCAACACAGTTATTCACATTATCTTATGAGGTTGGGTTTTCGTGGTTTTTTTAAAATATCTGCAGGATCCAAAGTGACATTCCTTTTCATTACTGATATTATTTGTGCTTTCTTTCCTTGGCTAATCTCATCTTTTGGCTTCTTAATCCCCTTTACTGTATGTTTCTTTTCCATTTTATTAAAGTCTGCTCTGTTATTTCTTCTTCTATTTTCTCTTAATTTATTTTGTTGCTCTTTTTCTATCTTGACACATCTAGCTCATTAACTTGAGGCTTAAGATGAATGCTTAGCTCATTACTATCCTGATACATGCACTTAACACTAATTTATACACTTTTTAGTACAAATTAGGCTGCATTCCACAATTTTTTCCCCTTAACATTCAAATAGTTGCTTAAATAGCAATTATGAATATTTGAGACTTAAATCAACACTGATAAAATTTTAAATATAAAGCCTAGGTACAACATAAAGCCATCTATATTAATTAAAAGATAGCACTGTTTCTAAATACATTTTCTATGATTACACTATTCTAGCTTAGCACTTATTTTCTTTCACCTACTGAGGTATCATCCTACCATCACTTCCACTTTTGCTATTGAGAAGTCAGCTGTTCTCTAGAAGAATGTAAATATAATATACACTTTCTATATCTATTTTTCCCTCTATATACATTACATACACACACACTCTCACAGTTGTTTTTTTTTTTTGCGGTACACGGGCCTCTCACTGCTGTGGCCTCTCCCGCCGTGGAGCACGGGCTCCGGACGCGCAGGCCCAGCGGCCATGGCTCATGGGCCCAGCTGCTCTGCAGCATGTGGGATCCTCCCGGACCGGGGCGCAGGCCCAGCAGCCATGGCCCACGGGCCCAGCCGCTCCGCGGCATGTGGGATCCTCCTGGACTGGGGCACAAACCCGTGTCCCCTGCATCAGCAGGCGGACTCTCAACCACTGCACCACCAGGGAAGTCCTCTCACACTTTTTAAAAGTAATCTTTTTGTATCTTTATTGCTTTTATGATTTTCTCTTTATTTTTATAGTTTCACTATGATGTTTTAAAATGTGAATTTCTTTTTACCATATTTCATAAAATCTAAAATGCTTTGGGGGGCTTCCCTGGTGGTGCAGTGGTTGGGAATCCGCCTGCCGATGCAGGGGACACGAGTTCGAGCTCTGAGCCAGGAGGATCCCACATGCCGCGGAGCGGCTGGGCCCGTGGAGCAACTAAGCGCGTGCGCCGCAGCTACTGAGCCTGCGCTCTAGAGCCCACGAGCCATAACTACTGAAGCCCGTGTGTCTGGAACCTGTGCTCTGCAACGAGACAGGCCACCGCAATCAGAGGCATGCGCACCACCATGAGGAGTAGACCCCACTCAGGGCAACTAGAGAAAGCCCACGAGCAGCAACAAAGACTCCACGCAGCCAAAAATTAACTAATTAATTAATTTTTAAAAGTAAAATAAAATTCTTTAGTACCAAAATTTCATGATCTTATCAGAAAGTGAAATGGGAAAATTTTTACATAAGTCACATTTTCAATCTTGTTGGACTGTAAGGTGCCGTCAATTGAAAGATGCATTCAGGGCTTCCCTGGTGGCGCAGTGGTTGAGAGTCCGCCTGCCAATGCAGGGGATGCGGGTTCGAGCCCTGGCCTGGGAAGATCCCACATGCCGTGGAGCAGCCAAGCCCTTGTGCCACAACTACTGACCCTGTGCTCTAGAGCCCACGTGCCACAACTGCTGAGCCCATGTGCCTAGAGCCTGTGCTCCGCAAAGCCACCGCAGTGAGAGACCCGCGCACCACAACGAACAGTAGCCCCCGCTCGCCGCAACTAGAGAAAACCCGTGGGCAGCAACGAAGACACAATGCAGCCAAAAATAAATAAATAAAATTAAATTAAAAAAGAGTAATCCTGAATCTTAAAAAAAAAAAAAAGAAAGATGCATTCAGATTTCTAAGATGTGAAAAACTACATCTTACAATCAATGAAACAGTATTTTATTATGCATGGGAACTGTCAAGCTTCTTAGGGCAATTTTGTCTCTTACCAATCTGGAAAATTAGCCATTTTACCTTCAAATATCATCTCTGCCCCATTTTCTCCTCTTTTTCTAAACTCAAGGGAGATCTTCTTGTTCTATCTTCTATTTTCTTAACTTCTCTTGTGTATTTTCCATCTTTTATTGTCTGTGCTTAATTCTGAAGTGTTTTGATCTTCTAGTACACTAAACCTCTCTTTAGCTTCGTCCAACCTACTGTTAAACTAATCCACTGAGTTAATTTTGCTTATTTAATAAGGTTTTTTTTCAAATCTGTACAACAGCTCATACTTTCTAGTTCCCTTATGATAGCATACCCATTTTAGTCTATGTCTGACTAATTCTAACATCTGGAGTCCCAAATTAGTATGTTTTCATTACAAAAATAATTTGAGGAAGTAGTCTGAGTGAGGCCTTATGTTCTTTTCCTAGAAAAGATTTACACTTGCTTCTGTCAAGTGCCTGGGTACATTAACAGCCTGGGACCATCTTAATCTAAGTTCAAGGCTTAAGGTTTTCTGGGCCACCCAGATGACCTGAATATATCTTCAGTCTTTAGAGGAGCTGGTTTACCTAATCCCCATTCTCGGTGGGCCGAGAACTCCAACTTTTTTCCCACTAACCAGAGGCCAACAAAAATCACAGCTCAGTCTCTTAGCCACCTCTTCTGGATCAGCACATACTTCTAGGGCAAAGCAGACTGCGGTGCTTGGCTCATTTGTCTAGATTTCCACATTCTCTTGGGCCTTAACACTGTAATTCCTATTTTTCTAATTCTTTGATGTTCTTTCTTTTTAAATTTATTCATTTATTTATTTTTGGCTGCTTTGGGTCTTTGTTGCTGTGTGCGGGCTTTCTCTAGTTGGTGGCGAGTGGGGGCTACTCTTCGTTGCAGTGCACGGGCTTCTGATTGCGGTGGCTTCTCTTGTTGTGGAGCACAGGCTCTAGGCACGCAGGCTTCAGTAGTTGTGGCACATGGGCTCAGCAGTTGTGGCTCGTGGGCTCTAGAGCGCCGGTTCAGTAGTTATAGCACAAGGGCTGAGTTGCTCCGTGGCATGTGGGATCTTCCCGGACCAGGGCTCGAACCCGTGTCCCCTGCACTGGCAGGCGGATTCTTAACCACTGCACCACCAGGGAAGTCATTCTTTGATGTTCTTGATTTTTTAAAAGATGTTTCAATATTTCATCTAGCTTGTTTGTTTTTTTTTTTTTTTGGCGGTATGCGGGCCTCTCACTGTTGTGGCCTCTCCCGTTGCGGAGCACAGGCTCCGGACGCGCAGGCTCAGCAGCCATGGCTCACGGGCCCAGCCGCTCCGCGGCATGTGGGATCTTCCCGAACCGGGGCACGAACCCGTGTCCCCTGCATCGGCAGGCGGACTCTCAACCACTGCGCCACCAGGGAAGCCCCATCTAGCTTGTATTATTGTATTTAGTGGATGGAATAGTCCAAATTACCAGAAGTTTCCCAGTCTCCTGTATTTTCTGTCTCAGTTAAAACTCCTTCACATCTCTTACATCAACACTCTGCTTTCAATTAACTGTCACCAACTTAAGTCAAGCCAACGTTTTCCTTTTATCTGTATTATTGAAATAGTCTTCCAATTCGCCTTCCTGCCTCTAATCAGCTTATACTGCTACTGTAAGATTTTTTTCTACAATAATGCTCTTGTATTACATTTCTGCATAAAACTTACTCAATAGGAAAGAAGTCCAAATTTATTTGCTAAGCATTCAAGGTCCTCCATAATGTACTTCCTACTAAACACATCCAATCATTTCCCCTCTATTCTTCATGTACTCTAGCCACTCTAAATCTCATTACCATTCAATACATGTTCCTTAAACTCCCTCCATGCCAACTTATTTTCTGAACCTGAAATGCCCAGATTTCCACATTGCCCTTCCACCCCCCGCCCTTCCAGGTCCAATCAAATGCCATCTCATCAATAAATTCTTTCTCACCTAAGTCAGAAATAGCCTTTTATGGAGCCAGAAGAGAAAAGCTCCATGTGCCTCTGTGTCTGCGTGGGCCAGAAGAGTTCTGCATGCAGACTAGCAGGCCAAGATCTGAGCCAAAGCAGCATTTTTATTTCAGATTTTAATAACCTTTTGTATGTGTTGAAAACCAAACTTTTTAACAAGTTTTTAAAGCTTGTCATAAAAAACAGACATCTTTTACAGTGAAAAACACACGGGGGAAAAAATCATCTATTTTGATACACCCTTTGATAATGATAAAACGCCTCACACATCACTCTCTATAGTGCACAAAATGAATGAGTTCTGAGCTAAGTAGAAAAAAAGGTCAATGCTGTTTTCGTTTTCTTTTAGAATCATTACCTTCTACCATCTTTTAACCAACTGATCTCTATAGTAGAAACACTATCATAGTTAACATAGGTAAGTTTGAAACTTGTCTTATTTTAATGTAAAATTCCTTTTTCCTACAGGCAGTCTCTCTCCTTCCTCACAATCCTACTGTGCAGGTACTATTGTTGCTCTTGTCAATATTGTCAGAAATGTTATTTTCTTTTAAGTGAAATTTCTAGCCTTACTTTGAAGTCATGTGTTCCCTCTATCTTTCAAATTTCAAGGTTCCCCTTGACACTCTCCCTTACCCCAGGAAGCCTTGGAGACCTTACCCTGGCTCTCTGGACTTTGCATACTTTAAATAATATAACTACCCTTAACTACCTGAAAAAAAAAAAGCTTCATAATTTTCATACCTTATTACTAATTTTAATGGGTTGTTAATTTCAGTCCTGTAGTTTCATTTTGTTTAGATAGGGCTAGGCAAGAAAATAATAAAGACAACCATATTCAGCAGTGGGAAAAAAAAGAGAAACAAATAACCTTTTATGTATTCCCATAAAACTTTGTATCTAAGTACCTTGGGGATAGAAACTACGTATGATACATTGTTGCGTGTACCTCTTCATCACTAAACTTCTGCTCAATGTCTTACACATAACTAATTCTTGAAATTTATAAAGCAGCAAGATAGCAGGGAGACTAGGGACAACAGAATGGATTTAAAAAATAAAAAATAAAAGGAAATAAGTTCACATGAGGTCAATAAAGGAGAAAACTGCTCCAAGTTCATACAGCTAGTAGGTGGTGGAGCAAAGATCCATGTTCTTAACCACATATAATAAGTATAATATAGTATAATATATTATACTATATATAGTATAGTATAATAAGACAGTACATTTGCTGCTTTCCACACACTGTTCCCCAATAATACCTGAGTTGTTTAAAGAGGAAAGACCTCACTATACTGTAGAATAGTAATGAATGCTATCACAAAAGCCAGACATCTGACAAACCAAATTTACTTTCACATTCCAGCAGTTAACTGTGAAATGATATACTATTATTAATGTGTATAAGGAAAGCTCCATACTATCATAATAATATACAAGGGCTAACTCTAGTACCTAATCACTAAATGGGTGTTAATGCTTCAGAATGAAAAGTGAAAAGCTATTTGTAACATAGTCTGGAAAAGACTGATACCGGTTTTTAAGATTCTTTGATCATACCAGTCCATTTTAAAGTAGTGAGTCATCAGCCACCTGTATTTCCCCTCACCTCAGACAGGCCAGTTAACTCTTTTACACTCACCTTATATACTGTCAACTAAAATGAGTCTTAAAATACCTGTAAGAGAAGAATCTCAGCTGCAGGAAAGAAGATAACCGATTTTTTACTTGTTACCAACTTTAAAGGAGCTTAATTTGGCACAGGGTGGCTGTGGTGGGGGTGTTTTGGCTCTAACTCCTGCCAAACGAAAATCTGATTTACATGCACATAATAAGTTAAATAAAAGTTCTATTGTAGAAAACAAAACCTAGAACGGGCTGAATTTAATTAAAATATTTACTAAACACTAACTATATATATTAGGAGTTGTGTTAGGTGCTAGGAATGAAAGACTAGTGAGGTATTTTCTACACAAGGAACTCTAACAGAAGTGGTGAAATATCAAACCAAATACATAGTAAAGCACAAAGGAAAGAGTAATTAACTGTCTTGAGAAATAAGAAAAGTCATCTTAGACGTAAACCTTAAGTAGGGTTTTGAAGAACAATCAGAACACAGGACAATAAGAAAGGTATGCTAGGAGAGGGCCCATGACAGTATAATTCCAAAGGTGCTCCCTAGAGCTGTGGAGCTAATAGCCTATATTGACACACACAGAAACTCTGTGGTCAGATAAAGGAAACATTTCCAAAGTTGAGGCAACACAAAAATGAATTTGGTGACCACCTTAAAAGTTCTGTACTACTAATGTGTAGTATAAGAAATAAAGAGGGGACTTCCCTGGTGCCAAAGTGGTTAAGAATCCGCCTGCCAACGCAGGGGACATGGGTTCGAGCCCTGGTCCAGGAAGATCCCACATGCCGTGGAGCAACTAAGCCTGCGTGCCACAACTACTGAAGCCAACATGCCTAGAGCCCGTGCTCTGCAACAAGAGAAGCCACCACAATGAGAAGCCTGTGCACCGCAACAAAGAGTAGCCCCTGCTCTCCACAACTAGAGGAAAGCCCATGCGCAGCAACGAAGACGTAGCCAAAAATAAATAAATTAATTTAAATAAATAAATAAATAAATAAATAAATAGGAGATTCAGAAAGGCAGACAGAAGCTGGAATTGTCATAAAAAGAGAGAGAAGGACAACTCACTTTCTCAGTCTCTCCTGATGGGAGGATAAATGCCTGGCAGGAGCAGGGTGATCTTTAGTTTATGTATAGTACTGAAGAAGGGTCCATGAGAAATTCATTCTACCAAAGAGGTAAGGAGATACCCAGCTTTCAAAGGCTGCAATAGCAGAAGTACTAGTCATGGTGTCACGTGCCCAATATTTGATGCTACGAGCTGTGATGCCCGTGCCCAATGGCAACAGCAACAGCTCTTCCATTAGAATAGTTTGACTCTGATTTCTGGCATTTTCTTGGACTCACACACTTCGTGGCTGATTCTCAATACGTAATGTCTTTTCCACTTAACCTCTTAAAGTTTGTTGACAACTAAAAAGCCTGACTGATAACACCAGAAAAGGAGACGGTTCAAGATATGACAAATGAAATAATGGAAGGAACATCCCACAAAAATTATGATAGAATCAGAGTCCAGATGGAAAGGTTGGCCTTAAAGAAGAAGGACAGATTTGTTACTGCTGCACTTCTGATTATCCGATTTTCTCTGTTTTGCTTCACCTGGAGAAGCATGGGAAGAAACCTAGAGAATAGAGAAAATTCTATTTAATTTGTAAAAGAGAAATGAAATAAATCTATAGAGTTAAAAAACAGAAGGCTGGGTAAGAAAGAAAACAGCAAAGGTCTGGAAAATGGCTATTAGAGACAAAAGAGACCAAAAAGTTAAAATGGCCCCTCCCCACCTGCACCAAAACGTATTTTTAAAAAGAATATATCGCTCATTTTTAGGATCAGGACAGATCTGTTTAAACTGTAGACTAGAAGGCCGGGGGGGCAAGTAAGAAGAATTATTGGCAAGAATCTATTTATACTTTTATTGCCCCCACTGGACCATGAATTCCCCCCTCCAGGGCTGGGACTATGGCTCACTAATGAATAAAATAAAAGAAACATTTATATGCCTAGTATATGGAAATAAGAAAGAAGAGTAGAGAGGACTAAATTTAAAACACTTCACAATTTTGACTAAGAATCATCTTTAAGTACGTCGAATGAATCTAAATAACACTTGAATACATTCTGTGTTACCCAGTGGGAAGCAAGATCTTTTTTTAATGTTATGTAACAAAATTTACTGGCCATATTGTCTAACTTTGTAACTCCTGGGATCCTAAATAATTACAAGTTTATCATATGAGTAACCTTCATTTTTATACTCACGAATTGGGAGGCGCAGTATCACTGAAGCTAAACCTCCTTACATTCCATGCTTCTTTTCATTTTCCAAGGGTATTAATGGGGTGAGGGGTGAGGGGAGAGGGAGGAATGGAAAGGGGCCTCGGCATTGGCACTTTAAAAATTCTCAGGTGATTCTAATGTAGAGCCACTTTAATAGTTTATCAATTGATTCTCTTGAGTCTCCTAGGCATTGATTATATTGTCTATATAGAATTTCTCTTCCTTTTTTAAAAAGAAAGTGTTTTCATTAAAAATGAGTGCTTGCTTTCTGAAATAGTTATTTTATTATAGAGTTCTGTGATTATTGAGGAAAATTCACAGAATACAAAAAAGCATAAAGAATCTTTTAAAAAATCCATAATCCTCCAATCCCCAAAACAATCTTCATGCCACTTATTTAATTTTCCATGTTTTACTTATCAGAACTTCCAATACATTTAAATGGTGGTAACAGCCAGTAACTAACGTTTCAAAATTAAATATAATTTTGCTGTAGATTATTAGTTAATACCCTTTATTAAGTTAAGAAATTACCTTTTTAGTTTGCAAAAAAATTTTTCTAACACAGGGGTAAATGCACAATATTATTAAATACATTGCTGGCATTCATTATAATTACCTCTTGGTTTCTCTTCATTACCGTGTTAAAAGTAGTAAATGTTATAGACAAGTCTTTTCTCCAATGGTGACCCATTCTTGCATTCCTAGGAGAAATCCTACTAGACCATTAATTCTTTCAATTCAATTATTTTATCCATGAATTCAAAAGGTATGTTGATAATGAAGATGGTTTTCTTATGCTGTCTTTGTCAAATTTTGTAACCAGGGTTATTCTGATTTGGCTAACATGAATTAATGATGTCCTATCTTTTTCTATGTTCTGAAATAGTTTTTCAGAACTAGAAAAACTAGCAGTTCCTTAAAGGTTTATTAAGTCAGAACTTACCCATAAAATCATCTAGTGCTTTTGGGGGAAGGAGAGGGATCTTTTAGTATATTTATTACATTTTTCCACAGTTGTTTTTGTATTTTTTTGGGGGGGTGGGGAGCGGTAATTTCCATTTCTAAGCTTTCGAACTTAGTGGTAAAAGTGGTATACACAGTATTAATTTAAAATTTTGAAATATTTTTCCTAACCACAATTATGCATTATTTCCAATATTGTTTATTTGTGCCTTTTCCTCCTACCAAATCACATTTGCCAATGGTTTATTTCCCTCCCTTTTTTCAAAATAGACTTCACATTTATTTATTTATTCATTCATTCACCCATTCATTCATTTATTTATGGCTGCGTTGGGTCTTCGTTGCTATGCGCGGGCTTTCTCTAGCTGCAGGGGGGGGGCTACTTTTCGTTGCGGTGCGCAGGCTTCTCATTGTGGTGGCTTCTCTTGTTGTGGAGAACGGGCTCTAGGCGCATGGGCTTCAGTAGTTGTGGCACGTGGGATCTAGAGCGCAGGGTCAGTAGTTGTGGTGCACGGGCTTAGTTGCTCTGCGGCATATGGGATCTTCCTGGACTAGGGCTCAAACCCGTGTCCCCTGCATTGGCAGGCGGATTCTTAACCACTGCGCCACCAGGGAAGTCCTACTTTTTTAATAGCAGTTTTAAGCTCAAACCAAAACTAAGCAGAAATTACAGAGGTTTCCCATATACCCCGCCGCCACACACACACACAACACAACCTCCTCCACCATCAACACCTCACATAAGAGTGGTACATTTGATGTAATCAATGAACCTACACTACTGACACATCATTATCACCCAAGTCCATAGTTTATTTACATTAGGGGTCAGTTTTGGGGTTGTA
Source organism: Mesoplodon densirostris (assembly GCF_025265405.1). Taxonomy (NCBI): domain Eukaryota; kingdom Metazoa; phylum Chordata; class Mammalia; order Artiodactyla; family Ziphiidae; genus Mesoplodon; species Mesoplodon densirostris. The sequence goes on from NC_082664.1 coordinate 121,616,249, forward strand.
CATTCTATGGGTTTAGACAAATGTATAGTGACATATACCCATCATAACAGTTTCATACAGAACACTTTCACTGCCCTAAAAATCCCTTTTGATCCACATACTCATCCTTCCCTCCCTCTAATCATGATCTTTTCATTATCTCCGTAATTTTGCCTTTTCCAGAATGTCATATAGTTGGAATCATACAGTATGCAACCTTTTTAGATTGGCTGCTTCCACTTAGTAATATGTATTTAAGGTTCTTCCGTGTCTTTTCATGGGTTGATAGCTCATTTCTTTTTAGCAATGAATTACATTCCATTGTCTGAATGTGCCACAGTTTATTCACCCATTCACCTCCTGAAGGACATCTTGATTGTTTCCAAGTTTTAGCAATTATGACTAAAGATGCTATGAATACCCATGTGCAGGTCTTGGTGGGCTTACGTTTTCAACTCATTTGGGTAAATACCAAAATGCGTGACTGGACTGTATGGTAAGAAACTGCCAAATTAGAAGCAAAGTGGCTGTACCATTTTGCAGTCCCACCAGCAATGAGTGAGAGTTCCTGTTGCTCCACATCCTCATCAGTATTTGGTGGTGTGTTCTGAATTTTTTTTTCTCCCTTGGCCGCACTGCGTGGCATGTAGGATCTTAGTTCCCCAACCAGGGATCAAACCCATGGCCCCTGCAGTGGAAGCTCGGAGTCTTAACCACTGGACTGCCAGTGAAGTCCCTGTGTTTTGGATTTTGGCCATTCTAATAGGTGTGTAGTGGTAATTTTAACTAGCAACTTCATTTTAATTAGCAGTGCCCTAATGATCATGTATGATGTTAAATATATCTTCATACGCTTATTTGACATCTGTGTATCTTCTTTAGTGAGGTATCTATTAAGATTTTTGCTCATTTTAAAATTGGTTCTTTTTCTTACTGCTGAATTCCAAGAACTCTTTGTATATTTTGGCTAACAGATATCTTTTGCAAATATTTTCTCCCTGTCAGTGGCTTGTTTCCTCATTCTCTTGATATTTCCCTTTTTAAAAATCCATTTCAAAGATCCATCTTTCTGCTTTATTTATTTTTGTTCTCTAATTCATTAATGTTGCTTTCATCTTAAATACCTATTCTACTCTCTTTGGGTTTATTTTGTATTTTTCTAACTTCCTGTTTCAAAGCCTCACTTGGTTTTCTACCTATTTATCTTTTTTCTTATAGATACTAAGACTGTAAATCTCCCTGTACCTCTTCAGCTACATCCCACATTTGTCCTCCCATTATTTAGTTCTAATTATTTTAATAATTCCATTTTGGGATTCTAAGAGTTTTTTGCAAGAGTGAAAATAGAACACATATCAATTTTTCTTGGAATTTATTATAGCCCAGAATGTGATCAATTTGAAAATAATATACTCTGAAGGGTACACCAAATACCAATTCATATTTTAAATCCTCTCTATGTTTATTTATTGATAAACAGTCTAGAAGAAAACTCTAGTGTAACAGTTATATGTTGAGAGACAGCATCCACAAAACAAGAATAAAATGAATATGTTGGATACAGTTGAAATAAACAATTCAAGATGGCTAAATAGCAGAATGGAGGCAGAAAGAAAAGCAAGTTAGTGAATTAAAGGTAAACCTGAGGAACTTCCACAGACCAAAGCAGAAAGACAAGTACAGAAGAAACATTTTGAAAAAAGGTGAAAAAAATCCAGAAGTTTCAACATGTAACCAACAGGAATTCTAGAAAGCACCAAGAGAATGGAGAAAAGATAATATTAAAGAAATAACAGATAAGAATTTCCCAAACCAAAAACATGAGTCCTCATACTTAAAGTGCCCAACTAGCTATGTTTTCAAAACCTACTCCAAAATTTCAGAATATTAAGGATTTCTCTTAGAGCACTCAAAAACTGATCACATATGAAACCTGACTTAAATGACTAAAGGATGTATTATTCTAGAGGGAAAAAAAGTACATCTGGAGAAAACAGTAGCATGCAAGAAACAAATTAGCCAAAAAAAACATAAGTTAAATACACTGATAGTAAAAATGCTTAACATGAAATGAAAAATTCAAATATTATCAACTTATCCAACTGAGAGGGGAAGAGCAGAGGATAGAGAAGAAAAGTATGCTACAGTTTTTGTCTTATGCAGGGCATGGATATAAATAGTGTGACTAAATATTGTTATAAACTTTGCATATACATATAACTATGCATATACAAATTGTAAGGTTGACCCCTAGAAAAGCTGAAATAAAATATGTAACTTTGAAATTATAAGGGGGGGAAAAAGGGAAAGAAAACTTGATCAAACCAAGAAAGTAGTCAAGAAACTAACCAAACAGAAAACATGGTAAATATAAAGCACAAATTAAGGTAAATCAGTAGTGAAATATAAACATATTAGTAATTATGAAATAAAGTGTAGCAGTGCTACTATCAGACAACACAGGATACAGTAATGTGAAACTCATTAAATGACACAAAAAGATATTGCGTAATGATTTAAAAACATTATTTAAACATTTACAAGTACCCAGTAACATATCTCCAGAAGATGTAAAATAGAAACTGAAATTACAAGGAGAAACTGAAAAGTTCATTCACACTAGAAGTTCCCAGAAGCTGCCTAATTTTCAATTCATACTCATCACACTTAAGTTCTACAATATTTAATTGAAAAATGCTTTCAGCAGTGTCAACAGTGTTGTAGGACAAACGTGAGAATGTCTTTGGAGAGATATATTAATAAGAAACAAACTGTAAATAAGTCTAGTTCAGTAGAAGAGTATCAGATGTAATCAATGAAAACTACTTTTTTCCTCAACTTTCTTGTGTCATAAAGTAAGTCTGAAAATAAATATGAGCAAAATTAAGAAATACCACTGACTTCAAAAAAGGCGGTCAGCTCCATGGGAAAAAGAAAAAAAAGAAAAATCACACTAGTCAAGGATTTTATTCTTCATGAACCTTGGGAAAGCTGTATAGTATGTGTTTAAGAACATAAGCTTTGGAGTCTAACAAACCTGAGTTTGAGTGCTAACACCTTGCGTTACAAAACTGAGATAAACATATCAAGCTCTAAGTCTTAGTTTCCGTATCAATTAAGTGGGGATAATTTGCAGCTCCATAAAGCTATCACCTGGATAAAATTAAATAATGCCTGGCACAGAGGACTCAATAATTAAGAATTATTGTTGTTACTATTAAATTGTAGCTGGGGTGCAAGATGTGAGAAACTGGGTAATATTCTTGGTATTATTTAATATCTGTTTTGCAAAGTGCTTTTGATTTTAAAAATCAAATGGGAAATATTTTCCATTTACTTCTCATAATATTTGGGTTCTCAGTTCATAACAAAAACTAGTTGTAATTTTTAAATTAAAATTAGAATTGCTAATTTTAGACTGAGAGAATAAGGCTGATAGAATAAAGGCTCTCATCCTACCACAAAGTGCCCCAAATTTCCAATTTAAGGAAGAGAAAAAGATAAAGAATGGCACTATTATTATCATTCTCCAGTCCCAGTAATTTCTTCCCTTTTGGAACCAGAAACATTTCCAGAGAGAAAATACCCAATGGAATTTAATCCTGCACAGAAACAGAGAACAAACCAGTCAGTCCAAACAGCTGTTTTGGTGGCAAGGATACTATCCCTGGAGCAACTTCTTTGTTTTTACTGAAGAAATGTCATTATTACACCTAAGGTAGATTTAAAGGTTTATGGGCATGAAGGTTTTAAGTAATTAAAGGAAGATCTTATTCGTGTGCTCCAAGAATATATCAAGCCCTTTACATATTTTTAGTTCTCAGTACTCAAGAGGATACATTTTAGAAGACACAGAAGCAGAGCCCCCATACCTCACCTCCAAAATAAAAGGAGAAATATTAAGCCTGAGCTCCCTTAACACTAAGTTTATTGCAAAACTTACAGATGGGGAATACATTAAAGCAAATACCACTTGTACACTGGTTTGTTCACATATTTACTTATGTCTCATAAATTCAGTTCAACAGGCTCTCTGTGTTACTTCTAAGTATAAAGCTGACAATATAGTTCCTTACCTTTCCATTAGCTTCTCTTTATCCCAATTGAAGTGGCTAAGGAGTATTCTTGTGATAGTTGCTGGATTCTAAAGAAGGGGGAAAAAAAGTCATTTTAAGGTAATAGCACTTCACTGACATTTAGTGAATTTTTAGGTTGAATTTAAAGTTCTACAACACCCCACCCAAATTTCCTTTCCTAAGATATTTCTTTATTCCCCTAAGAAAATACAAACTTTTTATGGACACCAAGGGGGAAAAGGTGTGTGTGAGGGGGTAAATTGGGAGATTGCGATTGACACATATACACTAATATGTACAAAACAGATAACTAGTAAGACCTGCTGTACAAAAATTAAATAAAATTAAATTTAAAAAAAAGGAAAATACAAAGTTTTAATTATAAGATCAAGACTATTTAAAAATAGTTTGTCACACTAATATGTCAGGTTTCTATGGGATTCTAAAGTAGAATTCAAAATAAGCCAAGAAAAAATTAAATGAAAAACTACTGTATAATTAAGCGCTCATTAAAGTGAACCTTTTTGCAATTAGATTTAACAGACTGCCGCATCAGCACACTGTAAATCAATAAAATTTCTAAAATTTTATGTACTGAATAGTTCAAATGAATCCAAACCATTTTTAATTCAGAAGGTCCTTCAGACATACTTAATGAAAACAACAAAATATCTGCACTATGAAATAATTTATAGAATATAATCTTCAGCTGCTATTTCGTTTCTAGAAGGAAAGGCTACCACCATGAAATAAGCCCGAAGTCGACTGCCTTATCATTCAATGATGTCACAAATACTTCCATTTCCCTTGAAACCAGTGAGCAGAATTTTAACTCAAAAGGCAATGGTGGTGGTGGGGGGGGTGCCCACGGCCGGGGACTTCCCTGGTGGTGCAGTGGTTAAGAATCCGCCTGCCAATGCAGGGAACGTGGGTTCGAGCCCTGGTCCGGGAAGATCCCACATACCACGGAGCAAATAAACCCGTGCACCACGACTACTGAGCCTGCACTCTAGAGCCCGCAAGCCACAACTACTGAGCCCATGTGCCACAACTACTGAAGCCCGCGCGTCTAGAGCCCGTGCTCCACAGCAAGACAAGCCACCGCAATGAGAAGCCTGGGCAACGCAACGAAGAGTAGCTCCCGCTCGCCGCAAGCAGAGAAAGCCCACGTGCAGCACAAAGACCCAACGCATTCAAAAATAAAATAAATAAAAATTAATTAAATTTTTAAAGGCAATGGGGGGCTTCCCTGCTGGCCCAGTGTTTAAGAGTCCGCCTGCCAATGCAGGGGACACAGGTTTGAGCCCTGGTCCAGGAAGATCCCACGTGCCGTGGAGCAACTAAGCCCATGTGCCACAACTACTGAGCCCACGTGCCACAACTACAGAAGTCCGCGTGCCTAGAGCCCGTGCTCCGCAACAAGAGAAGCCACCGCAATGAGAAGCCCACATACCACAACGAAGAGTAGCCCCCGCTCGCCCCAGCTAGAGAAAGCCCATGCACAGCAACGAAGACCCAATGCAACCAAAAATTAAAAAATTTTAAAAAAAGGCAACGGGGCCTAAGAGATGGATGAAATCCAACTCATTCAAAGATACTAGAGCTAGTTACAATGTCAGAAGTGAAATTCAAACCTGAGTTTGCTTATTTGTATTTCACGTATGATTTTATTACATCAAATAACATTATAAAAAGGTCTCTGTATATAAACTACTTTTATTTCACCATAGTTAGACAACAGTATTAGTTAACTACTGATTTAGTTAAAAAGTAATCTGTATAAAAATATCATGAAAGAAATCCCTATCCATTATTCTCAATAATACCATTTTTCACAGAAAAATTCACATACATCCACTTCCCCTTTGGCAAAAATGTCAAAGATGCAGACATTATAAGTCCCAACCCTCCACTCCAGGCACATTTTGCTAATCCATCTAGGTATTCCTTACTTCTTGAACCCAGACTCCCTTAAGAATCCTCCTTTAACACAGTACTTGAGAAAGACACTACCAATCTAGAAGAATTAATATATGTGAAAAGGAACCTATTAGCTGATCCTAAGTTGTAATATTTGTACAGAATATAGACATTGTCAAGTGTCCAGAAATATGATACAACAGGTTTTTACAATAGGATTTGCCTACAATTGAAACAGCTATTCATTTAGTCATATGTAAAATAAGGGAAATAATCCTATTAATTGGGAAAATTAAGTCTAGTCGTCTCCACTGGGGTTTTGCAAATATAACTTTGCAGCATCCAATGCATGATATAATCTCTGCCACCAGACAGCACACTTGGGGGAAAATGTTTCAGGAATTGTTAATTCTCAACTTGCAAAGAGAAAAAAAAAAAGGAAGAGGAGGGGAAATGCCCTCTTTGACCTAATATTGCTAAATACCTTTTCTGTGTCTGAGTTCAAAAATTGGTCTCGGGACTTCCCCGGTGGTCCAGTGATTAAGACTCTGTGCTGCCAATGCAGGGGGCATGGGTTCAACCCCTGTTTGGGGAACTAAGATCCCACATGCCGAATGGCAGTGGCCAAAAGATTAAAAATTAACTAATTAATTAATTAATTAAAACTGGTCTCATCCAGAGGTTCCCAAACCTGTTATTGGTTCTTCAAAAGTTACTATGGAATGTTCTGTTAAAAACAGATTCCTAGGTTCCACCCCCAAATGTGCTCATCACCAGAGGGATTCAGAACATTAGGCTACTCATCCCTCAGGATGAAGAAAACATGACAACTTTTCTGATTTTAGCCGTTTAAAATTTTCTCTGTAGGTGTAATGTGTTTAATAATGTACACACTGTATTGGAGGTACATGCTCAAAAGTTTTTCCCAATAGGACATTACTGGAAAATCTGGCTAAACCACATGATGATGCCAGAATATCTACATTCTGCCAGGGCTCTACACTATAGGTCAGAGGCTGTTTCACAATACTAAATAAATATATTTGGGTCACTATCTTAATGCAGCTGGCTCAAGTCATTTACGTGCATTGCACATAAATGGAAAGGTGATGGTGGGGGGGAATGACATTTACTGTGCATCTACTGTATTCCAGACCCTGTACAAGGTATTTTATACATCTCGTTTAACTCTCAAAGCACTCTGTAATGTAAATATACTTACCTCCCATTTTAAATATGAGAAAACTATGACTAGGCTCCAAAAGGTTACAAAAACTACCCAATATCATGCAGCTAATTTAGTGGAATAGTTGTAGGGACTTCCCTGGTGGTCCAGTGGGTAAGACTCCGCTCTCCCAATGCACGGGGCCCGGGTTTGATTCCCTGGTCAGGGAACTAGATCCCGCATGCATGCTGCAACTACGAGTTCGCATGCCGCAACTAAGTATCACACGTGTGGCCAACGAAGATCCCGCATGCCACAACTAAGACCCAGTGCAGCCAAAATAAATAAATAAATAAATAAATAAATAAATAATTTTTAAAGCTGATATTTAAGTGGAATAGTTGTGAATTCTCACCTAGGACAATTTGAATCTAATATTCCTTCGTTTATTCTATATAGGACAATCCAAAGGAATATTAAAGAGCTCATTTAACTACTAGTCATATGTCTAAATATCCTTTATATCCTCCACCAAAGGGTAATTCAGGGCAGGATGAAGAGAGAATGGCAGAAAGCTAAGAGGCACAAGTGAGCTTTCTGAGGGACTGAAAAATGTTCTACTTCTTGAATGTGATAGCTGGTTATATGAGGGAAAACATTTATCAAAACTCAAACTATACACTTAAAAATGGGTACCTTTAGTCATATCAATAATGTTTATTTTTATTTAAAAACAGAACAATCTGTCTTCTGGTCCTGACCAAGATGGAGTAATTAACACAACTCTCTCCCACCAATTACAACTAAAAACTCTGGACAAAATACAAAATACAACTAACAGAGTACTCTGAACATTAAATAACAGCAGGCAGATTGGGGAGAGCAGTGAAAAACAACAAATAAGATGATGGTGAGTATCGTTTTGTTTTTTCTCCTTTATTTCCTGGCTTTGGCACAAGGGTAGACCAAATAGGCTTACTGTATAGTATGCACAATCAGCAAAAGCTGAAACAAGTGCATCTTCTTGGCCAGAGGACTAAGGCAAAAGGCTCCTGGAGAAGGTGGGGAGAATACATTTTTCCTTTTTCCCTTGTTTCTCCCAGCCCTGACCTGAGGCCAGTCCCAGCCATGAAACTACACTACTGCAGACCACAGAAAACCACAAGAGAAAACCGACTGCTCTGAACACAGGAACCAGGAAGACGAACCCTGGTGTGAAAAAAAAAAAGAGGGTGGGAGAATCTCTATTATTTTCTTTTCTTTTTTTCTCTTGCCACTTCACCTCAAGGCATGACAGGCAGGAAACTAAAACTGAGAGAACTCCATGCATCTGGCTAGAGGAATGAGGGAAAGGGCCACTGGGAGATAAGAGTGTAGAGGAAATCACTGAAAGGAGAGAGATGGAGAAGTAGATTCCTAATTCTGTGTATGAACCAAGTCCTGGGCTCACATGTAAGCTATACATGTGTGGAACACAGCCAAAGAATAGGAGAGGCTTCCAGAACCAGAACCAGAACCAGAACTATGATATAAACCACTGCCCAAATCCTAGATCAACCTAAGTGGGAATGGGAGGGGCAAACTCAATATAGCAAAGACTTTGAAAACTAAACAGATAACGGAACCAAATCTGTACATAAAGTGAGAAAGAACTTTCAGGTAGAACCTAACTGGGTTGACTTATTTACTAAAACAAAAGATCCTCACCACTCTCTAAAGGATTTTAAGAGGACGCAGAATCTCACGCAACATTCCAAACATCCACGACAGAATCCGAAATTACCAAAGCAAGAACAAAAATCTGATCAATTATCAACGGAGAAGACAATTATTTGATTCTGACCCCAAGATGACCCAGATATTAGAATTATCAGACAAAGACTTTTAAAGCAGCTGTTAAAAACATGATACATTGGGTAAGGGTGAACACCTTAAAATGAATGAAAGAAATTCTTAGGAAAGAAACTCAAATTATAAAAAAGAACCAAATGGAAAATTTTAGAACTAAAAAACCCTAAGATCACTCGATGGGCTCAACAGCAGAAAGGAGATGACAGGAGTCAGTGAACTTAAAGATATGTCAATAACAATAAAATTGTGTATATGTGTGTGTGTGTGTGTATACACACACACACATAAAAGAAGTCTCAGGGCCTTGTGGGATAATATCAAAAGCTATCAGCCTAGAATTCTATACTCAGTGAAAGTACAGTTCAGGAATGAAGACAAGGATACTCTCAGACAAAAGAAAACCGAGAGAACTCATTGCCAACAGACATGCTCTAAAGGAAATGCTAAAAGAACTTCTTCAGACAGAAAGCAAATGGTACCAGAGGGTAACCTGGAACTTTAAGAAACAAGGAAGAGCAACAGAAATGGTAAATGAGTAAATATCATAGACTATTCTTCTCTTCTGATGTTTCTGAAAAATATACAAAACTGTTGAAACCAAAATTTATAACATGTCATGGTAAGGTGAAGGATTAGATGTAACACATATGACAACTACAATATAAAGGGACTGATAGAAAGGTCATCTATATAGCTATAAGGTTCTATGTTTCACTTGGAGTGGTAAAGTATCAACTCTAAGTAGACTGTGAAGAGTGAAATATTTATATTATAATCCTTAGAGCAACCACTGAAAAAAAAAAGAGAGAAGGTTAAAAAAGTTAAAAAATGACTGATCATTTTGTGTGATACTAGCTTTTGGTTTAAAGTATATGTATGTATTAAAAGCTCAATGAAATATCCACCTATTTTCATTTAATTAAGCCCTTAAAAATCAGAAACAGATGTTGACCTTTATCAAATGCTGTTACAATACCAAAGGAAATGATCACATTGTTGATCTTTTTTAAACCTATTGATGAGATAAATTATGTTAAAATAATTTCTAATAATAAGCCATTCTTGTGGGGGGAAAAAAAACACCAATAGACACATGAAGTGGAATATTTTCAAAATTCCAATCCAAAAGAAAGCAGAAAAGGAGGACCAAAGAGAAAAATAATTTAAAAGACCAAAATTCAACCACATCAATAATTACATTAAATGTAAAAAATGAAGGAAAAAAACCCACTTAAAAGAAGGGGATAACTATATAAATACCAAATTATTATGCTGTATACCTGAAACTGATGTCATATGTCAATTACACCTTAATTTTTAAAAAAGAAATCTTTATGCTGCTAAATAAGAGACAACGAGCTTATTTCTTTTTTAAAGGCAAAATTATTTGTTGTTTATAACAACCCATTTTCCAATATAATGACACATAGAGACTAAAAGGATGAAAAAAGACGTATCATGCAAAACACTAATCAAACAAAAGCTGCAGTGGCTATATTTCTCAAAGTAAACTTCAAAACAAGAAAATTTACCAGTGATAAAAAAAAAAAAAAACTCACAATGGAAAGGTCAAGTTACTAAGAAAACATGCACTTAACAACAAAGCCTCATAATAAATAAAGCAAAAACTGTTAAAAAATGAAAGAAAAACAGACAAATCCACAATTATACTTGGAGATTTCAATGCTCCTCTCTCAGTAATCCATTTAACAAGTAGACAGACTATTCGGAAAATAAACCATCTTCTATCAAATAACCCAAGGGCCAACAAGGAAGTCTTGAAGAAAATTAGAAAACATCCTGAACTGAAGAAAATGAAATTACAACACGTGGAAATTTGTGAAATGTAGCTAACACTGTTTAGGAGGAAATTTATTGTACTAAATGCTTACATAAGAAATGCAGAAAGATAAATTTTTTTTTAAAAAAAGCAAACTATATCTAAAGCAAGCAGAAGAAATAATACAAAGAGAAGTCAATAAAACTGAAGATAGAAAAACAAGAAAAAATAAATGAAACCAAAGCTAGTACTAAAGATCAACAGAACTCTAGCAAAGACTAACCAAGAGAAAAGAGACCCAAATGACCAGGAATTCACAACGTAGATAAAACAGACCAATTTTCTTAAAAGTCACTAACTACTAAAATTCACTGAAGAAATGGATAATATGAACATTCCTATATCTATTAAACAAACTGAATGAGTAATTAAAATCTCTGCACAAAGAAAACTCAAGACCCAAATAGTTTCACTGGTAAATTCTACTAACCGTTTAATACAGCGGTCCCCAACCTTTTTGGCACTAGGGACCAGTTTCGTGGAAGACAATTTATGGACGGTTCAGATGGTAATGCTTACCTGCCACTCACCTCCTGCTGTGAGACCTGGTTCCTAACAGGCCACGGACCCGTATCGGACCTGGGGGTTGGGGACCACTGGTTTAAGGAACCCAAAAATATCAATTCTACACAATCTCTTACAGAAAACAGAAGAGGAGGAAACACTTCCTAATTCCTATTATAAGACCAGCATCACCCTGCTATCAAAATCAGACAAAAAAAAATTATAAAAAACTACTACATGAGCAAAGATGTAAAATTCCCCAACAAAATATCAGGAAATCAAATCTAGCAATATATTAGAAGAAGGATAATTACACCACAACAAAGTGGGGTTTATCCCAGTATTGCAAAGCTACTTAAACATTCAAAGAAAAAAATCAGTAAATATAATCATATTAACAGACTAAATAAAAACTACAAGATCATAACAGTAGGATGCAGAAAAAGCATCTGACAAAATTTTACATCTGGTACTCATAAAAACTCTCAGCAAATTAGGAACAGAGGGAATTTCCTTAATTTGGTAATCTATTAGAAAAGTTACAGCTAAATTACAGAAAATCTACTAGAAAAACTACAGCTAATAGAAAATCTATTAGAAAATTACAGCTAAATTACAGAAAAATTACAGTTGTGTTAAAAATGACATACATGATCTATGTAGAAAATTCCATGGACCTACAAAAAAAGTTGCTAGAATGAGTTCAGCAAGGTTCCAGAATATAAGACCAGTATATTTTTTTAAATTTTTATTGGAATATAGTTGATTTACCATGTTGTGTTAGCTTCAGGTGTACAGCAAAGTGAATCCGTTATACATATACATGTATCTACTCTTTTTTAGATTCTTATCCCATATAGGTCATTACAGAGTACTGAGTAGAGTCCCCTGTGCTATACAGTAGGTCCTTATCAGTTATCTACGGACCAATATTTTTTTAAAAAACAGCTGTATTTTTTTTACATACTAGCAACGAAAAAATGGAAATCCAAAAAAATTTTAAGTTCCATTTACAACAGCACCAAAATATGAAGTATTTAGGTATAAATTTAACAAACTATGTGAAAGTACACATATGCTGAAAACTGCAAAATACTAGTGAAGGAAATTTTAAAAGATCTAAATAACTGGAGATATGCCATCTTCATGGGTTGGGAGACTCAATGTAGTTAAAATATTAATTCTTCCCAAACTGATCTATAAGATTCAACTCAATACCAATCAAAACCCCAGTGGGATTTTGGGGTAGATATCAACAAGATATTTCTAAAACTTATGGATTAGCAAGAAAACTAGAATAGCCAAAATAATTTTGAAAGGAACACCACCTGACTTAAAAACATACTACAAAGGTATAGTACTGGCAAAAGAATAGCAGGGAAGCCAGAAATAGATTCATACTAGTATGGCAAAATGATTTTAACAACAGTGCTAAAACAATTCAATGGGGGAAAAAATCTTTTCAGGAAACAGTACTAGAAGAATTAAGACATCTATCCATCTACATCCATACAGATATATTTTAAATCAACTCTGACCTATACCTCAGACTTCATATAAAATTCGTAATGGATCAGACGTAAATGTAAAACATATAAGTATAAAACTTCTGGGAGAAAAATCTTTGTGACCTTGAGTTAGGCAAATAGTTCTTAGGTATCAGAAGTACAATCCATAAGAAAAACAGATAAACTGGAATTCATCAAAATAAAAAAGGCACTTAAGAGAAGGGAAAGACATGCCACAGACTGAGAGAAAACATTTGTAAATCACACATCTGACAAAGAATTTGTACCTAGAATACATATTGCAAAAATCAGGGCTTCCCTGGTGGCGCAGTGGTTGAGGGTCCGCCTGCCGATGCAGGGGACGCAGGTTCGTGCCCCGGTCTGGGAGGATCCCACGTGCCGCGGAGCGGCTAGGCCCGTGAGCCACGGCTGCTGGGCCTGCGCGTCCGGAGCCTGTGCTCCACAACGGGAGAGGTCACAACAGTGAGAGTCACGGGTACCGCAAAAAAAAAAAAAAAAAAAAAAAAATCACTTGAAGCCTAACAAGAAAACAAAAACCCAATTCTAAAAATAGGCAAAGCTAGGGCTTCCCTGGTGGTGCAGTGGTTGAGAGTCCGGCTGCCGATGCAAGGGATGCGAGTTCGTGGCCCAGTCTGGGAAGATCCCACATGCCGCGGAACGGCTGGGCCCGTGAGCCATAGCCACTGAGCCTGCGCATCCGGAGCCTGTGCTTCGCAACGGGAGAGGCCACAACAGTGAGAGGCCCGTGTACCACAAAAAAATAAAAAGAAAATAAAAATAAAAATAGGCAAAGCTCTCTTCTAGTTATTGCGGCGTGAGACACCCTCTACGAGGCGGTGCAGGAACCGCATGGGAACCAGCACAAGCGCCAGAAGTTTTTGGAGACGGTGGAGCTTCCCATCAGCCTGAAGAACTATGACCTTCAGAAGAACAAATGCTTCTCAGACACCGTCAGGCTTAAGTCCACTCCCCACCCCAAGTTTTCTATATGTGTTCTGGGGGACCAGTGTCATTGTGATGAGGCCAAGGCTGTGGATATCCCCCACATGGACATCGAGGTCCTGAAGAAACTCAATAAGAATAAGAAACTGGTCAAGAAGCTGGCCAAGAAGTATGATGCCTTTTTGGCTTCAGAGTCTCTGATCAAGCACATCCCACAAATCCTGGGCCCAGGCCTGAATAAGGCTGGCAAGTTCCCTTCCTTGCTGACCCACAATGAGAACATGGTGGCCAAAACCGATGAAGTGAAGTCCACCATCAAGTTCCAGATGAAGAAGGTGCTGTGTCTGGCAGTGGCTGTTGGCCACATGAAAATGACCGATGATGAGCTTGTGTACAACATCCACTTAGCCGTCAACTTCCTGGTGTTGTTGCTCAAGAAAAATTGGCAGATCATCCAGGCTCTGTACATTAAGAGCACCATGGGCAAGCCCCAGCGCCTGTACTAAGGCACAGCCTAATAAACCATACTCCCACCATTAAATAAATAAATAAATAAAATAAAATAAAAACAGGCAAAAATCTGAACAGACATTTCACCAAAGAAAATCCATACAGAGACATGAAGAAGCACATGAAAGGATGCTCAACATCATTAGTCATTTGGGACACACAAACTGAAGCCACAATGTTATCACCATATGCCAATTAGAATGTTGGGGTGGGGGGAGAAATCTGACAATCCCAAGTGCTGCAGTGTGTGTGGTGCAACTGGAACTCTCATACACTGCTGGTGGGAATGCAAAATAATACAGCCAGGGCTCCCCTGGTGGCGCAGTGGTTGAGAGTCCGCCTGCCGATGCAGGGGACACGGGTTCGTGCCCCGGTCCGGGAGGATCCCACATGCCGCAGAGCGGCTAGGCCCGTGAGCCATGGCTGCTGGGCCTGTACGTCCAGAGCCCGTGCTCCGCAACGGGAGAGGCCACAGCAGTGAGAAGCCCACATAATGCAAAAAAAAAAAAAAAAAAAAAATACAGCCAACAAGAAAAAGTTTCAAAGTTTCTTACAAAGATAAACATATACTTAGCATAACCCCAGGATCTCACTATTAGGAATTTACCCAAGTGAAACGAAAACTTATGGTCACCCAAAAACCTGTATGAGGGGCTTCCCTGGTGGCGCAGTGGTTGAGAGTCTGCCTGCCGATGCATGGGAAACGGGTTCGTGTCCTGGTCTGGGAGGATCCCACATGCCGCGGAGCGGCTAGGCCCGTGACCCATGGCCGCTGAGCCTGTGCGTCCGGAGCCTGTGCTCCGCGACGGGAGAGGCCACAACAGCGAGAGGCCCGTGTACCGCCAAAAAAAAACCTGTATGAGGATATTTACAACAGCTTTATTTGTACCTGGCAAAAACTGGGAACAATCTAAATGTTCTGCAACTAGGGAATGGATAAACAAATCGTGGTACATCCACTGGATGGAATACTACTCAGTAAGAAAGAACTACTGATATACGCAACAACATGTATGAACCTCAAATGCAAATTCTAAGTGAAAGAAGCTAGACTCAAAAGGCTATATATTGCATGATTCCATTCATATTGACAAGGTAGAAAAGGCAAAACTACAGGGATGGTGTACAAATCCCCTGGTTGCCAGGGATTAATGGGGAAGGGGTTGACCAAATAGGGTAGAAGATGGGAGTTTTTTTAGAGGGTGATGACGGAACTGTTCTGTAAGTTCACTGTGGTGGCAGTTACATTCTCTAGGCATTTGTCAAAACTCATGGAATTGTACACCCAAAAGTATAAATTCAGTGTATGCCAACTGAAATATAATTTTAAAATATAAATTATAAAAGTAATCTTAACCTGCACTGGATCCTCTATAATGGAAGTCTGACTGATAAAAGTACAATGATACCTTATAACCCATCAATTACTGGGTATTTATCTGGAAAAACAAACAAAAAAACCCCCACAAAACACTAATTCAAAAAGATACATGCACCTCAATATTCACCGCAGCATTACCTGCAATTGTCAAGATATGGAAGCAACCTAAGTGTTCATCAACAGATGAACAGATAAAGAAGATGTGGTATATATATGCAATAGAAATTTTGCCATTAGCACCACATGGATGTACTTGGAGGGCATTATGCTAAGTGAAATAAGTCAAAGACAAATACTGTGTGATATCACTTATATGTGGAACCTAAAAAAATACAACAAACTAGTGAATATAACAAAACAGCAGCAGATTCACAGATACAGAGAACAAACTAGTGGTTACTGGTGGGGTAGGGGCAACATAGGGCCGGGAGGTACAAACTACTGGGACAGGCTACAAGGATTTATTGTACAACACAGGGAATATAGCCAACCTTTTGTAATAATTGTAAATGGGGTGTAACCTTTAAAAATTGTATAAAAGGGCTTCCCTGGTAGCACAGTGGTTAAGAATCCACCTGCCAATGCAGGGGACACAGGTTTGAGCCCTGGTCCAGGAAGATACCACATGCTGTGGAGCTACTAAGCCCATGCACCGCAACTACTGAGCCTGCGCTCTAGAGCCCGTGAGCCACAACTACTGAAGCCCGCATGCCTAGAGCCTGTGGTCCGCAACAAGAGAAGCCACTGCAATAAGAAGCCTGGGCACAACAACAAAGAGTAGCCCCCGCTCACCGCAACTAGAGAAACACCCGCGCACAGCAACACAACGAAGACCCAAGGCAGCCAAAAATAAATAAATTTTAAAAATAAATAAATAATAAACATTGTATTTTTAAAGTGTGGCATCAAAAGGGCAATCCTAAACAGAAGAACACAGATGTCAAATTATTTAGTTCCAGGCACTTTATATATATTATTATTTCATTTAATCCTCACATTAATACTTTATGTAAGGTAAGCATTATATACATTTTACAGATGAGGGTAGAGAGGTTAAGTGACCTGACCCAAGATAAAACAAGATTTAACAGGATCTGAATATTAGATGACATTTATAAAAATTTATACTTATGGCACCCTTAAAGATTCTTATTTAATTGCTTTAGGTTGGGGACTGGTCAAAGGAGAGAAATCCACCTGTGTATGCTACCAAAATTCATAATTAAAATTCACTAATCCATTATTCTAGTGGAAAGTCAACTCAAGCTCTTGGATGAAATAAACAACTCTTCATCGTGTTCTCACTGGTGTTCCTCTTTTTTTTTTAAGGATATAAACAAACCAAACAAAATCAGTTAATGAGAGAAATCACTATAATTAGAAAACTATTACTACTGGCAGCGATACATTTAACTTCCAGGACAATAAGGCAATCTAAAATGTCACATCATCTCTAGTTATAAACCCTAAAACAATGGTTTCCCCATTCTGGCTACATATTAGGATCTCCTGTGGAACTTTAAAATACCAATACGTGGGGCTTCCCTGGTGGCACAGTGGTTGAGAGTCTGCCTGCCAATGCAGGGGACACGGGTTCGAGCCCTGTTCTGGGAAGATCCCACATGCCGTGGAGCAACTAGGCCCGTGAGCCACAGCTACTGAGCCTGCGTGTCTGGAGCCTGTGCTCCACAACAAGAGAGGCCACGATAGTGAGAGGCCCGCACACCGCGATGAAGAGTGGCCCCCCGCTTGCTGCAACTAGAGAAAGCCCTCACACAGAAACGAAGACCCAACACAGCCAAAAATAAAATATATATATATATATATATATATATATATATATATATATAAATTAATTAATTATTTTTTAAAAAATACCCATACATGGACTTCACCTCCAGCAATTCTGATTCAACTGTCTGGAATGGGACATGGACACATGTATTTTTCACCCAAACTTTTAACCTTAAGTTCCCGAGATGATAGTAATATGCAGCCAGAATTAGGAACTAATGCTCTAAACAGTTTCCCACTATGGGAGCTCTGAAAAAGTAAAGTATATATGTAGAACTCTCATATGAATATAGTAGTGTAATATTTTAGTAATTTGAAGAAAATTACATTTTAGGGTTATAGCAGCAGCATTTGCTTTGAAAATATCTCCAAAGTTCCATTTTTGCATTTTTAAAAAGTGGGTATGAATATGCCAACTGTCCCAGCTGACACTTTATGCACTGTCATCCTCTATCGTTTGATCAAATGATTCTCAACTTTGGTAGCACATTAGAATCACCTGAGCTTTTTAAAAAACTGATGTGCAGGCCACATCCCAGGCCAAATACATCAGAAGTGAGGTGGGGGAGGAGAGGTGGAGGAGGGGACTGGATACAAAAGGGAAGAACCTGTGCATTACCATATGAATTCCAATATGCAGCCGAGGTAGAGAACCACAGTTCTAGATGTATGCATGTATGCAGACAGGCCCAAATTCAAGAGTATGACAGACTCTCCTGGTAGATCAACCAAGCTGCTGAATGACATTCCTAGGATTAGTACTGTGGGGAGGCAACTATTTTTTGAAAAGTCTCAGCAGACAACCTTCTTATTTTAGGGGAAAGCTAAATATTAGATGAATGGGTTTTATAATATTAAAGAGTAGCCTAAGATGAACCAGCAAAAAAAAAAAAAAAAAAAATTTTAACCCAATTAACATACACAGAAAGATTTCCAAAGCCTAGATTTTATTTATCTCAGAATTTGATCTGCAATAGAATTATAAATAGATTCCATCTCAAAACTCAGTTTGACAATTTTCCTACACAAGAATGGGCTCATTCCAATGCAGGGGACGCAGGTTTGATCCCTGGTCGAGGAACTAAGATCCCACATACTGCGCGGCAACTAAGCCCGCATGCCACAACTACTGAGCCCATGCACCTCAACTAGAGAGCCCGCATGCCGCAACTAGAGAGAGAACCCTCACGCCGCAACTAAAGAGGAGCCCACGCACCGCAACTAAGACCCAACGTGGCCAAAAAAACAATAATAATAAATTTTTTAATAAATTTAAAAAATATAAAAATTTAAAAATTTTTTTAAAAAGAATGGGCTCATGCTTCTACATTATGCTTCTATCTAGCTTAATCTGAGCTCCTTAAGAGAGCTGCTGGTGATCCAAATTTTACAGACTATTAATGTGCCTTTTAAAAGCAATATTAGAAACCCAAAAGCCATAAAGTACAAAAACTTCTGTATAGAAGTATTTGCAACACCTACAATAAAAGGTAAATAAGCAAACATACATGTCCACAAAAGACAAATAATCCAACAAAAATGGGCAGTTTATGAGTTCAGCCAAAGAATACAATTGGCTGAAAAACAAGAAAATATTCAACCTCAATAATACGACTACTGTTTTTAATCTACCACAATGGCTAAGATCTTAAAAACTGATAATATGCGGAAACAAAGGTGTGGGGAACTGGCCTACAACATGTTAGTGAGATGGCAACTCTCTTAAAACCTTTGTGAGAATAGTTTAGCACAACTGATCAAAACTTAAAATGCACTTGACCTAGGACCTAGAAATTCCACTTTTAGGAACCTAGCCAAAAGAAATCCACAAGTGTAAAAGGGTAAGAATAAGAAATTTCACATGCACATTATTTGGAAAAGCAATAAAGCAAAGACAACCTACATTTTCCCAAGAGGAAACTGCCTATAAATTATGCTGTAACCATACTTAAAATATTATGCAGCAATTTAAAAAACAAAAAGAAAATAGATCTGTGTGCACTGGAATGGAAGGATACTACCGAGATACCACTGAGTGAAAAAAGCAAGTTACTGAGCAATGTACAATATTCCATTTTTGTGTTAAAAAAAAAGAAGAAAAAAGTAAATTTGTATGACATATTGAATGTACACTTTAAAAGGTTTAGAAAGCTGTCCTTGAGAATTATATCCCCAGGGACTGGTTTGGGAATAGGGTAAAAGATTTTTTCTATTTTATAATCATATTAATAGAAATTTAAAATGTTACTTTTACAATAATTAACAGTAGTATAGGCCTTGCTACTTCAAAATGTGGTCCACAAAATCTCAATCACCCTAATCTCAAAGGGTTAGTTAGGAATGCAGAATCCTAGATCCCAATCCACATCTACTGAATGTTCATTTCAACCAGACCCTCAAAAGTTCCTGAGGTGACGTGTACGCACATTAAAGTTTGAGAAGCACTGGTACAGACTATAGGAAGCAACATCTGAGCTGGTCACACTAACTGTAAGTAGTTTCATTTCCAAACTCTCAGATTTAATTAAATACTTGATTTCCTTCTAAGAAATGATCATGTATAATTCAGGTATAATTTGCCTTCCATTTAAAGGTATATAAGAATGCTGAGAGCTTTATACTAAGAGTCACTAAAAGGCTGCAATATAATTAACATTCAATGACATACAATAAATCCTTTAGGTATCCAAAGTTCATACAGTACTACATACAAAATGGAAGAGTAGTATCTTGTCACCAAAAGATGCTCTTGACTTTGATCAATCAGGATTAGGTGCCAGGAATAGAAACCACTAGATATTCTGAGCAAAGGGGGAGTTAATAAGAGAGCAATTGGGTGCTTAATAGTTTTAAGGACTGGAGGAATGGGGCTGTAAGGCTATGTCTGTCTATAAGAATGACACCAGAACACTACACAACTGAAACACAAGGGACTCTCTCCACCTGAAGCCACCAATGGAACCATTAAATTCAAGAACAGCAGATAACTGTGATCCAAAGGAATCAGGAAGTCACCACGGCCACTGCCACAACTGCCACTATATAACCATGAAGGTGATGTACACAAGAGTCTAGCTGCTGCCTTTGCTACAAATGCCTCTTGATAACACAGAAAGTGAAGAATGAACAATGCAATGCTGCATTTCCGCTACTGCAGAAAAATCTCACATTTTCACAACCCAGAAAAAGGGGGCGGGGGGGATGGGGAGAGAAAAGGGAAGAAAGACGAACCCCCTTCACACCTCACATACGTATCTAATTGCCAGCAACTATTTCACATCTAAAACCCTAAACGCAAAACAGTCTGAGAAATAAAGTTTTTGGCTTTCTAGCCCAACAATACAGAGAGGTAATTAGGAGGGTTGAGGAAGACCATCTCACAGAATTCTCAGATGGCTTAAAAGATATATTCACAAAAAGAATTTACAACTAAACAACACTAATCCTCAAAGTTTCCAGTTTTGAATATTTACTTCTAAGCTACCATCAGCAGAAGGAAGGTAAAAGAAAAAAAGGGGGGAAATGAAGATGCTTCCTGGATATTATTTTAGCAAGAAGTTCACACTTTACTCACTACCCTTGGGGATTATTTAAAATAAAATTTAACACCAACAAGTTTTGACCAACTATTTGTAATTCTGTAGATCCGTGATACTTAACTTGAAATTTTGCTGAGATATGCATTTGAACTACAAATTTAATCCTGATGTACCAAAAGTTGTTAATGAATGCACCTAGCCAACTACCTATCAATAATATTTCAAATTTGGCTTTGTTCTTCTTCACCTTGCCCTTCAAATGCCTTGTAGGTGTTATATGACGGAAATTACTTCCTCCTATATCATCTCAAATTTGAAAGGTCAAAGATCTCACCTCTAGAGAATGTCAAGAGTTTAATCAGAATAAGAGAAATAAAATGTTTCTGTAAATGGAAGGAAGGTTACCAAACTGTGTATAATCATTTAATTTTCTGTAAAAATTCAACTGCAAACCAAAGGGGTTGGGTGATGGAACAGAGATATATTTACATAAACAGTAGAAACAGTATGTAAAACCTCTATTTTACAACAGAAAAACAAACTCATGTAAATAGCACTATATACTTTAGCATTTAGTTGAACAAGAGCCAAGTCACCTCCAACAATCATTAACTCTAGTTTTAAAATTTCACCGTTAAATGAGGCCTCATTCAGGCAAAATCTGGGGGGAGTCTCAGTCTCCTAACTGGCTATTCCTTGAGTGGAGGGAAAAAATCCTATAGATAAAAAAGGTAAGAACTAAAAGGTAGGGCCAAGAATCAGGTAACTCCAATTCCAAACTATCTTGGCATAACGGAGCTAATCTAAACCACAAATGAAGATTCTATATAGACCACCTTATGATATTTTACTATTTTTGTGGTGAATTGTGAGAAATAATTAAGGTTATTTAGCAACCTTGAGTTATCTACTCACATCCTCACCTCTGGATTCCAATGGTCAAGCCCAAAGTATTAGCAATCCACATGGATATTGTGGCACATACTGAAAATGTTCCACCACACAACCAAAACATCTGAGTGACTTTCATGTAGCCAGCCATCTCCAAACTACCTAAAGATGGCATACAAAAATTAGTTCTGTGAAGTGAACTGAATATTGTTAAGAAGTCTTGTATGTAGTTACTTCTTCTTCTGGAGGCACTTAGAAAAAGAGATACCTATACATTCCCAACTACTACTTTTTTTTAAAAAACAGTATTTGACCTAGTACTTTTAACTGTATCTTTTAACTAATATCTTTCCTTTCCCAACATGGCAACTCGAAATACCTATCGATAACTGGTAGGATTCTGATTAGCAACTGACTGACTACTTTTTACTTATTCATACTCTATACATGTATATGTGGTACACAAAATTTTGTATAATATAAACATAAGTGAGATTATTTGAAAATCATAGTGCTTTAGAGAACAAACGTATGGACTCCAAGGGGGGAAGCGGGGGTGGGATGAATTAATTGGGAGATCGGGATTGACATATATACACTATTGATACTATGTATAAAATAGATAACTAATGAGAACGTACTGTATAGCTCAGGGAACTCTACTTAGTGCTCTGTGGTGGCCTAAATGGGAAGGAAATACAAAAAAGAGGGGATAAACGTATACGTACAGCTGATTCACTCTGCTGCACAGTAGAAACTAGAACACTGTAAGGTAACTATACTCCAATAAAAATTAAAAAAAGAAAATCAGGGACTTCCCTGGTGGCGCAGTGGTTAAGAGTCCTCCTGCCAATGCAGGGGACACAGGTTCGAGCCCTGGTCCGGGAAGATCCCACATGCCGCGGAGCAACTAAGCCCGTGCGCCACAGCTACTGAGCCTGCGCTCTAGAGCCCGTGAGCCACAACTACCGAGCCCACAAGCCACAACTACTGAAGCCCACGTGCCTAGGGCCCGTGCTCTGCAACAGGAGGAGCCATCACAATGAGAAGCCCATGCACCGCAGCGAAGAGTAGCCCCCGCTCACCGCAACTGGAGGGGGCCCGCGCGCAGCAACAAGACCCAACGCAGCCAAAAATAAATAAATTTATTTTTTAAAAAAAAGAAAATCATAGTGCTCATATTTTAAAAGTGTGAAAGTTTTACTTAAGTAAATTTGTATCTTACAAATGCTTTTCTAAGAAAAACTACTTGAAAATAAAGTGACTGTAAATGTCTTTAAAGATCAAAAAGCAGTCATAAATCCAAATGATCTTGAAATAGACAAAAATATACTCCTGTATCATTTAAAGAAAGTTTTATAACAAAGCTGTAACAGGCCACATACATCCCAGTACATTCTCTTGCCAATTATTCTCAAAATTCACAGCTCAATGGTTAAGAATAATGAACAAGGGACATGTGGCACATACAACTGGGATCTTTCTTCATGAAGGCTTGGACTAAGAACACTTTTACATATATTTGCAGAAGGGATTTTAAAGAATGAAGGTATCACTAAATGTGGACCTTTAAGGATGGGATTGCACTGAATCACTGTTAAATTGTTAAAAATTTAGTGGATGGGGCTTCCCTGGTGGCGCAGTGGTTGAGAGTCCGCCTGCCGATGCAGGGGACACGGGTTCGTGCCCCGGTCCGGGAAGATCCCACATGCCGCGGAGCGGCTGGGCCCGTGAGCCATGGCCGCTGAGCCTGCGCATCCGGAGCCTGTGCTCTGCAACGGGAGAGGCCACAACAGTGAGAGGCCCGCGTACCAGAAAAAAAAAAAAAAAAAAAAAAATTTAGTGGATATACACAGTTTTAGAAGCTAATGGTAACCTCAAGGTTTAACAACCATCTTTGCCACATCCCAGTTGCTAATCATTTCCAATCCTTTGAGGAAACCATTTTAAATTCTTTTAGCTGTTTCTTCTGGTATTTATTTTTATCCTAAATAATATGCTTATGCTCAGATAGTTACTATCTTTCCATTTAAGATATTATCTATCACCTTCCTTGTGAAAGTTGAAGATTTAGCACTCCTACATGCACCCACTCCCAAATCATCCTTATAATATTTTATCATAGTTTTTATTCAAGCCACTATCCATTGTTTTTAACAATCAACTAATAGGAACTCCGAGAGGAGAGGGAAGGGAATTACCAAAGCAGTATTAAAAGTTTATTTCCCAAAGCTTTAAAAGGACACAAGTCTTCCAGTTGAAAGGGTCCAATATGATCAGAAGATTCACATTTATACATCTCTTCAGAACACAAAGGATAAAGAGAAAAGGCTGAAACTTTTTTAAAAAGTTATCAAGAAATGGGAAGCAGACTGGTATTAGATTTATTAGCAACAGTGAATGCAGAAGGCAGTAGCTTTCATATGCATTCCAGTCCAGAAGTTTCCTGGCTAGCCAATCTAGCAACCAAAATTAAAGGCAAACTGAAGACCTTATCAGTCACAATGAGCAATATCCTAAAAAAAAGTTATGTGGGAGTTAAATTAAGAATGTAGTCCAGCAAAATGAGACTAAATCAAGAAAAAAGACATAAATCTAAGAAACAACGGCAGAAGTGTAATGTAAAAGGTCGTGATTGATGGCTACACAAGAGGCCTAGTGGGAAGGGCATCCTGATTACAAGAACAAAATGGAGGACTCCAGGAGAAGTGCAAATACAATCCAAGCGTAAACTGGACTACTTGGACTGTCACTAAATGATATAACCATAAAAACAAACATTACTCAATGGTGTCACTTTAAAAATCAAGCTATGAGCGAACTAAGACTTCATTATGATCACAAGACAAAGGAACTTTGATAACATAAAAGTATAGGTAGCATAAACTGCAATCCTCAAAGGTGCGAAAAGGAAGAGGAAAGAGATAATGCCAAAGGGTGATGGAAAGAAAAGGGTGTATTAATTAAAATTATAAATGTAATCATTTGAAGACATAATAGGTCTTTACTTTTTTATTTGCTACCATATGCAAGTATTACTCTCTTTTTTTAAAATAACAAATTACAGATTGGAGAAAAGAGCTACAATAACTATCATATATTAAGAACTAACTAAGTGGCTTCCCTGGTGGTGCAGTGCATAAGAATCTGCCTGCCAATGCTGGGGACATGGGTTTGAGCCCTGGTCTGGGCAGATTCCACATGCCACAGAGCGACTAAGCCCATGCGCCGCAACTACTGAGCCTGTGCTCTACAGCCTGTGAGCCACAACTACTGAGCCCGTGCGCCTAGAGCCCATGGTCCGCAGCAAGAGAAGCCACCACAATGAGAAGCCCGTGCACCACAACGAAGAGTAGCCCCCACTTGCCACAACTAGAGAAAGCCCGTGTGCAGCAACGAAGACCCAATGCAACCAAAAATTAAAAATAAATAAATAAAAAATTTTTTAAAGTTTAAGAGCTAATAATAGGCACAAAGGATATGAAAAGGCAATTCAGAGAAATGTTCAGTTAAAACAACCAAGTAAATTTTCTTTATCAGACTAATGAAAATTTTAGGATTCTTAATAGTGTCAGCAAGAGTATAGAGAAAATGATAGTTCACACACTGTCGGTATAAACTCCGTAACCATTTTTGAAAACATTCAGTCGTATTTATAAAAACCGTAAATGTCTATACCCAAAGGCCAGCAAGCTCACATCCAAGGTTAGGTTAGGTGAAGAAAGGAAAAGGAAGGAAAGGAAAGGAAGGAGGCACACAATAGAGAATGAACAAAACGTCCAACAATAAGGTCATATTAGAAAATAGTGTACAATCGTTAATTCCATAGTATACCATTGAAGGAAAAAATAGTAACTTGCAGAATAAAGTGAGATTGGAAAGGAAGTGGGAAAGAGTACAAATACAGCTATCTTTCTTCTAAAATAAAACATTTCAATTGTAGATTAAAGTTTATTGACATAAGCATAAGAAAGCACTACTTTTAAAAAAATCAAATCTTAGCATAATTTAGATAGTTAAATAGTTTCCATCTTTACCCTCTTACTAAGAATTCCTTTTCATAAAGACACAGATTAACCAGATTTTTGTAAAGATATCACCAACATGCATTTGAAGAAGGTGAAAACTAAAAAGCAGAAGTTACTTTTGAAATGTCAATCGTGGCAGTCAGGATTAGAACATACCTAGGTCTCTAAAATTCAGAACTATTTTGCTTTATACTGAGTTGGACTGCTAGATCTGACCATTTTGAAGAAACTATAGATTCATGACTAATATTCATTTTAATATGCCATGAGATAAGATAAAGAATAATTTGTGATTTATTTAGACCATGAAATACCTAAAATACTTCTGAAAGAAGGTGCTAAATATGAAATATGAAAGTTTTAAAAAGTTAACCAAAAAGGTTTCTAAGACCAAAAAAACAGGGGGGGCCAGGAGGAGGGCATCTTAAAATACACCAAAACATCTTGTTTTAAACACTATTGAGCCAAAATATCGGTACTGTGGTTTACCATGGAACTTCACTTCAAAATACATTTCCACATTCAAGCGACAGTAGACTAGATCTCTTCGATATAGTATATAGAGTTTATTAAAGTAACTATTATCATCAGCTTTTTTGGGCCAGAATTTAGGCTATAAGTATGTAAGATTTTAGGTTTTACAGTCATTTTGAAAACCCAGCAATCTTCACTGAAAACCAAATACCAACTTTTATCTGCCTTTTCATTTGGGAAGCCTTGAGATGCACTGTATTAACCTATTAGAAAAACAAAACCTTTCTTTTAGAAGCACAACAGCAAAGAAAATGATGCAAATATCTGTATCATTCAGCTATCCCTACAAAATCTCACTTTACAGCCAATACTAGAGTAATAAATAAGCAATCCAACATTTTACCGTATTATATATAAAGCTTTCATTTCTTTTTCTTCATGTTTGCATTGTGCTGCCTAAGTTCTTAAAACTTGCCTGTGATTTACGTCTTAGGATTCAGCTCTCTCATTCTAACCCAGTATTTACTTAAAAAAAAAAAAAAAAAGCCAGGAATTGCTATTACAACTGCTATCATTTAGCAAGTAAATGGATCCAAATATCTAAGTAAATGCTACGAATATTTAAATAAAAATCCTTAAGATTCCTTATATAAGTTAAAGAACGACCTGGAAGATTTCGATTATTTCCATCAAAACAGAATCAGATATATAACATTAATATATAAATATACACACATGGTCAGATCAATCTATCTTTCCTGCTTCTTCTCCCAGTTTTATAAATGTGATCCTTATGCAACCAAAAATAAATAAAATAAACAATAAATATTTTTTTAAAAATAATAATAAAATAAATGTGATCCTCTGTCATCATAGTTTCTGAAAATCAACCAGGTCCATGAATCAAGCAAATATCATAAATATCCTCCATTTAATCATTTCTTCTATTATTCAGCATTTTTTAAAAGATAGTGGCAAATACCAATTTACTTTGTTGCCTGAGTGCCAAGTAAGCTTCTGGTTTAAACAATAAAACTGTGCCCTTTGTAAACAGATATGTCAAATTTGTCATGTCAGAACAGGCTTTCCATAAAGATTCACAGGATAAACAGTTTGCCCTTAAATAATTAGGTATTCGCTGCCAATACGTGCTCACACATATGTGTTTAGTGATCCTTTAATAACTTGTCTTTGGAATGATTCTGTCCTACCTTTGCTGCTGCAGCCCTCCTGTCCTTTGCATCACTGAATTCATACTTCTGGAAGTACCCAATATGCACTGTAACAGACAGATGGACAGATCAATGGGCCACAGCGACAAAGGCCAGAGAGACAGACTTGACAAAAATTAAAATCAAGGTATATAAAGGGGAGGGAGGAACCAGAAAACATATCTACCTATATTCTATAGTAAAATACCTGAACTTCAGATCTGCAACCCTCTCATCCACATACCAAATAAATTATTCTTGATTTCCATTTTATTCTCTTCTTTCAACTAGAAATAGTACCACTGCCATAGGCAAAATAATCAGTATTTTTAATACCAACAGCAGTTACAGATACATCAGGCATTTCTGTAACCATGCCACACGATTTCTTCAAATAGAGGTTGCTCTTTAATACACAAGAAACTATCGCATCCAAAGAAGACCATCTATGACAAAATTAAAATGGCAACTATTACACACAGAAAATTTCTATTGCAGTGTCAAGGCCTATGTGATTATAGTATACTACTGGGAATCACTGAATGAAAGTCACATTTCAGCATTTTATCACTTTATTTTCCTGTCTTTCTATGTAAAAATGTTTGCTCACAGCACATCTAGATTAATTTGGGGGCTTAAAAGAATATATTAGTGCCATTTAGGCCAATTTCCAAGATAGAGTAAAACATTTATACACAAAACTACCAACAGTATCTTTAAAAGCCATGTAGAGTCCTCCTGCTAGCTCAAATCCATTCAAATGAGTATTCACACTTCAAGAGGCTTCTAAAAGTTATTTTTTGAAAAGTACCTTTATATCTCAAAATGCTGGCTTGGCTTAAGCTTCATCAAAAACTTACATCTATGTAATTTTAATTTAATCAAATATTTTATCTTGCATGTATCTAAAATAATACAGAGTCAAGCTACATGTTTAAGAAACACTGAGGGAAAATGTTTCCCCTTCTATTTCCAGGGGATCTAACCATTTACACATTTCTTATTGTAACCCCTCAAGAACATGAGCAGGTAATGAGTAATGATAATCAAATGTAATGCATAATCTCTGACTAACTTCTAGACTAGAAGAAGAAAAGCTATGAAAGACAACTGGGAAAATGAGAATGTGATATGTATATTAGATTTTTTTTCTATGACAACTTTATTCAGATGCAATTCATATATCATAAAACTCACTTTCAAAATGTGTGATTCAGTGGTTTTGATTATATTCAGAGTTGTGACACACAGTTGTGTTAACCATTAATTTTAGAACATTTCATCACCCCAGAAAGAAACCCCATACCCATTTGCAGTCCCTCCCCATTCTCCCCTTTCCCCACCCAGCCTCTATTTTTTGTCTCTATGGATTTGCCTATTCTGGACATGTCCTATAAATAGCATCATACAGTATGAGGTCTATTGTGACTGGTTAATTCTGTCATTTAGTTTTACTTATCTAGGAAGGCCAACAAGCTGATAGCTTGCCATGGACATCAAATAGGTCTGTTTTACTGGGGGAACGGAGAGGAACTATTAATTCAGAAGGTTAGTTAAAAGAAGGCTGCTTAAAGCTTCAGCTACATTATAACAGATGAGGAAAGACAATTTATTAAAGTTAAATAACTGATACAAAGTCACAGAGCTGATAAAAGGCAAAGTTGGAACTAAACTTGGTTCTATATGATGCTAAAGACTTCACCACTAAACTATTTTATCTCCTAATAAAATAATCCACCAATTCTCACTGATGCTACCCTCCTAATACCTTGAATACCTCTCCCACCTCTCCATTCCTGCCTTGCTAACCTCTCATATGTTTCTTGCTCAGATTATTGTAATACATTTCTCACTACTCTCCCTGCTTCCTAATATCATCCTGTTCTCATTTACTCCCTATACTGCCAACAAAGTGGTTCTTCTCAACACTAATCCTATATTAAAAGTTTATAATTGTTTCAACTGGCCCCATCTCATTTAGCACTATGCTAAAGCCTTTCACAAACTGCCTACCTGTCTAGCCCCAGCTCCTACCACACTACTTTCCAATAATTTTAGCAATCTTTTCAATTCCTTATTGTTCATTCAACAACCTAGACCATTAATAGCTTCTGGCTTTGTACATTCCATTAATCTTCCTCATCTGTCTGGAATGCCATCTCCAACCCCATCTGCCTAGTGAGTTATTATTCATTTTCAAAACCTAGCTTCAGACCCACTTCCACCAGGATCTGTCAGTCCTTCCCAGAAAACAGCACTGAACATTCCTTCTCTGACCTTGTAATTTTTACTGTTGTACATATCACTGTATGATAATTTACTTAGACAAGCCTCCTTAAAGAGTTGTCCAGTATCTGTATTCCCCGAGCACGGTGTAGCCACTAAAAAAATAATAGGTAAAAAATCAATCAAATACTCAACTTATATACTGTTCTCTAATTAAACTGAAGCATTATTTTTAGGATCCCATTAACCTCAGAAATTCATAAAATAACCATGATATTTAGGGTCGTAAATGGAGGATAAAAATCAGGTTAGGGGAACTGTGGAGGTTCTACTTTTAAGAGAAAAGTATTAAGAATAAAGATAGTAATAGTAGTGATAATCTCTGAGGGAGGGAATCAGGTAGTTAAGATATTAAGGTGGGAGATTTTCTACTTTTTTATCTTTTGTACTTTTTGTATTTTGAGCCAAGAAAATATATGCATAGTCAAACAAAAGTTTTTTAATCCTAAAAAAAAAAAAAGTATCAAGTCTTAGAATACTAAGGCTGTTTCAATTTTTTTTAAATCAGAGGTTATGGAGGAGAGTTCAGTCATATTGGCCCCAGAATGCAACGTATTTCTGTATTTTGTTTTGGTTACACAGAATGAAAACCCTGATTCACAAAGATATGAAATTTGCATTGCCATTTCAGAATATTCTTCACTTAAACTGATCCAGAAGCTTTAAAAAAGGCAGTAGAAAACAGTTTATTCAGAGTTGACTTGTTAACACTGTCTAGCAACTGCCTTTTATTTTTATAAATGCTGAGTCAGAGGAAATATGCAGAACTTAAAACCCCAAAACTATTAATAGTAGAGACATCAAGATGAGTTATCTATCCACTTGTTACTGCAAAACCTGCCAATGTCTGCAATGAGGGTATGAACAAACATCTGCCTCTACCTTGCCTGGTATTTATTTAATTGAACAGGGCACGTATGTGCTGCTACAATGTTCTACCTTCTGTAACTCTGAGCAGGCATACACAGGTCTGAATCCAAAATACCAGTTCATAATAATCTTCACTCAACAATCCATAAGAAGTGAAGCAGAAGGTTTATTCTGGATCTGCACACACAAAAAATGTTAGCGTGGATATAGTTTAACACATTGGTAATCTCCAATATGATAAACAGTTCTTTAAAAATTATAGAAAGGCTATCATGAGAAAGGGTTAGAACCAGGTAGGTTCAAGTAAATAGCTACAGAGAGACAGATATTAACACCTGGAAAAACTCAAAATCAGAGCTGTTCAAACATGAAATGCGCTCCCTTCTAGAGTGGCTGTGGGGGTTTAAGTCACTGCGGAGGTTCAAGAATAGGCTTAAGCTACTCTTAACCCTAAAAGGGATCACTTAACAGGGAGGTGGTATACTTGGTAAGTTGTTGGCCAGCATAACCTTTAAAGATCCTTTTCATCCTTGTTAATCTTACTCTATGTGAATCAAAAATTGTGTTGACTTTGACATGAAACAAATATCAGGCAAGTTTACTGTCATCTTTCATTCTTTAGCTATTGTTTACATATTATGCTTGCATTCCTAAGGGCGCCTAGAGGATTTTTGTGAATTTTAAAGTCCTATTTTCACCCTTTTGGCTTTACAGTTGCATGGAATGCAACATTATAAATCAAGCTTCAGGTACTCATATATTTCAAGGACCCAGTGTTAACTACATTAATGCAACGTGAATTGAGATGATTATAGAAAACAGACAAAATGTTTAGGGCCAATGAAACGGAATTATTATATTTAAAAAGTCAGTTAGACTGGTAAGTAATATATATACTCTCTTTTCAAAGGAATATTACTTCCATATTAAATGAGTTTAAATAGTAAGTTATCAGTAATACACTCCTCTAAGAACGTCACAAAAGAAATATTTTCTCATTATTGAACAAAATAAGTCAAGTCAGCTAATCTCCCTTTAAATATATAAAGCATTTGTTATCCAGGGCATCCATAACGATTTCACAACGCTATTCTCCCAGAATCTCTTGGTGCTTCTGTCAGGAGAATGCTGACTTTGTGGACCACTGGTCTCCGTTTGTAATTTCATACATAAATCACAAATAAATTTTATATTATATGTACATTCTATTATAACATCCATCAAATATGTAGAATTATTTAATGTTAAAACTTTGTTTTTAAATGTTTAATTTGTACTAGAAAATAGTAAATGTTATAAATAGCAATTTTGACTTGAAATTTTCTTTTTTGTGTGTGTGTATGTGGTATGCGGGCCTCTCACTGTTGTGGCCTCTCCCATTGCGGAGCACAGGCTCCGGACGCACAGGCTCAGTGGCCATGGCTCACGGGTCCAGCCGCTCTGCGGCATGTGGGATCTTCCCTGACCAGGGCACGAACCCATGTCCCCTGCATCAGCAGGCAGACTCTCAACCACTACGCCACCAGGGAAGCCCTTGAAATTTTCTGGAAGGTGGTATACATGTAGGCTGGGAAGTTTAAATGGGGCCTGTAAATAGTAGACTTCTGCCTCTATATCACTCTGGTTTATTATTTATTTGGATTCATAAGCAACAGCACTGAAGTCACAAAACAGAGCCCACTGACTCACTCTGTACAAGTCAGTCTCCTGGTGCATACAAAGCTGGAGACAGAAAGGTAGAACAGGTCTGGAGAGACAAACAGAAAATGCGCAGCACACAAGACAATAACATTCATATATGTTTTATTTATATTTAATGATATAAAATACTGAGTTCTGACCCTACCCATGAAAGCCTGGGCAAGTTACTCAATTCCTCTAAGTCTCAATTTCCTTATCTATAAAATAGTAAAAATACCATCTACTTCAGAGAAGAGTTGTGATGACTAACATTCCCTTAAATAACTGGTTAAGAACAAAAAATGGAAAATGTATCAGAGAAAGAAGAGTTAATTCAGTGAAGTCAACAGAAGAGGAATGTGAACAATTCACAAATGAAAAACATAGGGATAGTACCAAGACTTATTTTTATCAATAATAAAATCAATAAGAAAACTCATTCATATTCAATTTTGACTCTTCAAATCAATGTTTATCAGCTATGGTCCAAGACCTGTGCTGGTCAATGAGAATACTAAAATTAATACACTGATCCTACCTTCAAGGATTTTCAGAGTCTATTTAGCAAGAGAATAATAGAGATTATTTTTTAAATAGAAGTCTATACAAAATCCTGAGACCCACTTAAAGGGAAAGATTCAAAGAAGAAATGATGTTTAAGGTGAGTCATAAAGTATTAATGAGTTTATCAGGGGAAAAGCATTTGAAACAAAGGAAAAAGCCTTACAAAGGCACAAAGAAAAATTTCACAGGGACTATCACTATTTTGCTATGTCAAGATGAGTGTGAAGAAATGATGGATAAGGTAGACAAAGGTTGAATTATGAAAAGCCTGATCTATCATGCTTAGAATCTTTTCTCCTAATCTGCATCCTCTTGTAACCTAGTTACTGGAACTCCCTAGGCTCAGAACCCCTAGGCTTAGTAGGTTCCTCATAAGCACCCCTCATAAGCACCATTTCCTGTCCCATTCCTACTGCTTATCATGATTGGTAAAGATTTGGTATACTTTCTCAGGCGATAAACTTAGACCAAGTATGAACATTTTTGACACTGTCATAAACTGAACAGGATGACCACTCAGGAAAAAAAAAGGAGACATTCAGCATTTCCTGAAAAATCTGTGGTGACCACACTACACTCACAAGGCCCCATTTTCCATCAATATCACCCTTTTTACATTCTTTCAGTTTTTCTGATTTTGCTAATGAGACCCTTCCAATAACTTCTAATAGCTTCTAACAAGACTCTACTTATCCACACAAAGGACTACTTTCCTTCTTTCCTAAAAACCAACTAGTCTCTTCGGAAGGCAGGGCTCTCCTTAAGCAAGCAGCAAAGAGGGGTCAAACCACAACAAACGTGAAACACGTCAGGGTTGACCTGATGTAAAAATAACATCTCAAAAGACAAACTGGTAGGTGTGGGATTTCTGGGTAATGGCAGTACACTAACATACTCAACTATGAAAACCAGGCCAGGGCAAGTCAAGAAACAGGATATAATTGAGATCAGGCTACATGTGGATCAAAGTGGGCATGATAGGTCCTGAGTTACTGACTTTATAATCAAGGATTTATTTACATGTCTGCCCTTCCTAGACTACGAACCTTGGAGAGGAAGGAATGTTCTCCACTCATCTTTGTACATCTTGAAAGCAGTTCTTCAGCACAAACCAAGCCTTCAGATAAATGCATCCTCTGCTGACAGGATGACTACAACCTCATTAGAGACCCTGACCCAGAATTACCGAGCTAAACCACTCAAAACTATAATACAGTAAACGTTTGCTGTTTTAAACCACTAACTGTTAGGATAATTTTTTATGTAGTAATAGATAACTAATACAAGAGACTCATCTAAAATCAGTCAATTAGATAAAATGAAAGATTCTTTTAGGACTGTAAAGCTTTCAGTATACAAATACAAAGAAAACTTAAGTACGAGAATTTGGCTCAGTCAAAAGGTCCAACTAAAATCTGAAAAAGTTTGGTACAGCAGAAAAAACTTCTATTTTAGAAGTCAAAAAGCCCCAGTTTCAGGACTTCCCTAGTGGCGCAGTGGTTAAAAATCCGCCTGCCAGTGCAGGGGACAAGGGTTTGATCCCTGGTCTGGGAAGATGCCACATGACGCAGAGCAACTAAGCCCGTGCGCCACAACTACTGAGCCTGCAAGCCACAACTACTGAGCCCACGTGCCTAGAGCCTGTGCTCTGCAACAAGAGAAGCCACGGCAATGAGAAGGCCGCGCACCGCAATGAAGGGTAGCCCCCCGCCCGTCGCAACGAGAAAGCCCCTGCACAGCAACGAAGACCCAATGTGGCCAAAAATAAATTAATTAATAAAAAAAAAAAGACCCAGTTCCAATGACCTCCACCAGTCTCTAACAGAGAAACTCCTGAGCTTCCCTAAGAAACCCATTTCTCAGCTTCCCTAACTTAAATTTACTTATCTATATAATGGAGATAATGTTATTTTCTTGGGATTTTGTAACGAATACACGTGAAAACACCCTAGCATGTTTTATAAATATTATCTATTATCACCACTTTTGTCTATGGTTTGTGAGTCTCCCCTTACATAAAAATGAGTAAATTACATCTTTTTCTCCCCCATTCTGTTATTTTCCCAAATCTAAGATATTCCTTACTGCCATCTTTAAAATGTCATACTTTCTAGCTGGAATTCTAGTTCAAGGAATGCAGGCAGCCTCTAGAAGTGAAACAGGCAAGGGAACAGATTCTCCTCTAGAGCCTCCAGAAGGAACACAGCCTGCCAACTCCTTGATTTTAGCCCAGTGAGACTCACTTTGAACTTGACTTTCTCAACTGTAAAATAATGAATTTCTGTTGTTTTAAGTCACTAACTTTGTGTTAACTTATTACAACAACAAAAGAAAACTAACACTGAGACTTGTCTCAATGAATGGAGGAACACTTTGTCTTCCACTCAGGACATTTACTGAATCCTGGGATTGCACAGGGCCGAGACTAAAAATCTAAAACCTCTGAAAGGCAAAGGGGCAATGATTAAAGTTTGGGACCCACCAGGGGAGGGGCTGCTGAGGAAAACACCACGTTCTTAGCTGAAGACTCTAAAAGGCCAATGGCAGATAAGAGATAAGCTGAAACTGAACAGGGCTAGAACTCAGCCTTACTGGATTAAGGCAACCATTCATCACTCTCACTGTCAAACAGAAGGAAAAATAAAAATCCTCTCTGGAGGAATCCATCATCATCCAGAATCTCTAACTACTTTATATACAGTGTTCAGCATGAAATCAAAATATGTCAACTGACAGGAACACCTGACTGAAAACTGGGAGGAAAATAAAGATAATATGAAAAGACTAACAGATAATTCGGATATTGGAGTTAGCTGACAAAACTTTTAGGAATAAATTCTTAATATGCTGGAGAAGACAGAGCAAAAGATGGAAAACAGATGAAAAAGAAGAAATCACCAGAAAATTAGCATCTATAAAAAAAGAATCAAATGGAAACTCTAGAATATAGTATCTGAAATTAATAATTAATTGAGGGGTGTTTTAACAGCAAATCAGACAAAGGAGAAGACAGATTTAGAGGCCCAGATGATAAATCAATGGAAATCATCCAAACTGAAGCACAGAGAAAAAAGGATGTAAGATGCACAAAAGAGCATTGGACACATATGGAAAAACCTCTAATGTATATGTAACTGGACTCTCAGAAGGAAAGGGGATAAAGGCAAAACTGAGCATTTCCAAAACTCATAAGACATCACAGATTCAAAAGGACCTGAAAACACAAAGCAAGATAAACACAAAGAAAACCACAACTAGACACAAAGTAAAAAATATTACAAACATCCAGATTAAACGTTCCTTAGCTTCCTCCTACCGCAAACAATGGAAGCCAGAAAATAATGGAATCTTTAAAGTGCTGAAAGAAAACTACTACCAACCTAAAATTACAAACATAGCAAAATATTCTTCAAAGATGGGGGTGAAATAAAAATATTTACACATTGGGGTTTCCCTGGTGGCGCAGTGGTTGAGAGTCCGCCTGCCGGTGCAGGGGACGCGGGTTCGTGCCCCGGTCCGGGTGGATCCCACATGCCGCGGAGCGGCTGGGCCTGTGAGCCATGGCCGCTGAGCCTGCGTGTCTGGAGCCTGTGCTCCGCAACGGGAAAGGCCACAACAGTGAGAGGCCCGCGTATCGCAAAAATATATATATATATATTTACACAAAAAATGTTTACTAAGTGCCTACTATGTGTGAGGTACTGTCTGGGCACTGGGACTACAGCAATGAATAAAACAAAGTCACTGCTCTCATAGAGCTTTCACTGAAATGTAAGAAGTCAGAATATAAACAGATTAACAAACGGAATATGTCAGGTGGTATCTCTGCTAGCTCCTCCTTGAAATATTAAGCATCCCATTCTATTTCCAAACATCTTTCCCAAACTAGTAATACCTCATGATTCACATTTCTAGTATTTCTGTTAATACCCCCCACAGCCTCTAACATAGCTTATATATAAATGTTTCCGAATTATCAGTAGTAATTCCTAGTCAGCAGTAATTCCTAACTTGTCATATATAACCCATTGCTAATTTACAGTAAACTCATATAACGTGGTTAGTCATATCTCCTGTTTGCACACCAATACTATGCTTCCTTAGTGATTCAGAAATATTTCAGAATATCAGAGCAGTGATTCTCAACCTGTTTGGTCTCAGAATCCCTCTTCATCTTAAAAATTATTGAAGGTACCAGAGTTTTGCTTATGTGAATTATAACTATCAATATTTATGATGTTAGATATCAAAACAGAATTTTTAAAATATGTATTAATTCATTAAAAAGTAACAGTAATAAACCCCATTATATGTTAATACAAAAATCATTTTTATGAAAATTATATGTTCTAAAACAAAAAAGTGAGAAAAGTGCACTATTTTAAAGTCTCTTTAATATCTGGCTAAATAGAAAACAGATTCTCATATCTGCTTCTGTATTCAATCCTTAAGTATGTTGTTTTGTTTAAAGATTTAAAGAAAATGTAGCCTCTCAAAGATATGTAGTTGGAAAAAGCAGAACTTTTATAGCCTTTTCAGATAAGTACGGATATTCTTTTTGATATTACACCAAAACTCAAAAAGTGGTCATTTCTTAAAGGCTAGTTGTAAAATAGAATCTGAAACAATATCAAAGAACTTTTCTTGTTCTTGCTATATTAAAAGCCAATCTTGAACTCTGAATGGATCATTTACCAATGCACGATTGTGAAATATCACAATTGGTCACTGGAAAATTGGTCATTTGGAAAATACTGGTTCATTATGTTAAGCAGATCTTCTAAATGTTGACATATTATACAGTATTTCATCAGGAAGCTCTCAGCCTCACAATGGCAGATATAAGTTTTCCAAAATTCTAATTTTCACTTAAAAACTAAATATTTTATCATTGGCAACAAATACTGTAAGCAGTTTTTCTTAAAATAACAGGTGTATTTCCTTCATTTTGAAGAAACATTTACAAACATTTGTCTGAATAACCAGTTTGCCAGTCATTTTTTCAAGTAAAAACGGTGTTCCATCAAACAAGCAGCTTGTTCAGCTCACAAATCAAATGTACAAATGTTTTTCTTCAAGACAACCTCTGTACTTTAGTATGCAGAAGTGCTTTATGCATACCACCAATTTTGCCACATAAGCTACTAAGAAAATGTGTGTACTTAAGGGATACGATATAACACTAATAATTTTTACTGCTTCACCCAGGACAATAAGTGAAACCAACAGTTTTACTGAGTGTATGGCAGTGAAAAAGAAAATGACTACTGGTATAGTTGGTGCCACTGATTTGACCTGTGCTAAGGTTCCCGCGGCTTTACCCACCCACTGCTTCTGCACCATCAGTACAAATCCCAGCACATTAAAAAAAGGCAAGTAGCACGTTAAAAAAGGCAAGTAAAGTCTTAAAAAGTTTTCCTCTTATGGGCCATACTTTGAGAACTACTGTATTAGAAGGACTCAGGTGTTTTTAACATAACTCTCAGTTTATATAAAGTGCCAGGGAACTACATGCAAATAATAAAGTTTAATCTAAAACAGTTGCTATATATTCAGAGGCCTTAAAAAGCTTGCCCCGGGCTTCCCTGGTGGCGCAGTGGTTCAGAGTTCGCCTGCCGCTGCAGGGGACACGGGTTCCTGCCCCGGTCCAGGAGGATCCTGCATGCCACGGAGCGGCTGGGTCCGTGGGCCATGGCCGCTGGGCCTGCGTGTCCGGAGCCTGTGCTCCGCGGCAGGAGAGGCCACAACAGTGAGAGGCCCGCGTAACACACACACCAAAAAAAAAAAAAAAAAAAGCTTGCCCTCTTGGAATTTAAACACTTTTTTCTTGCCATCTTCTTACACTATTACTGTGGTGTTACCTAGAAATCATAAAATAATTTATTAGTGCCAGAAGAAAATCGTGTCTGGCTCCCTTTGGTTTACAGATAAGGAAACCAAAGAAGCAAGCATTTGCTAAAAGGACAAACTTCAGTATGTATTCACTGAGTCTCTACTATGTCAGAGACTGTTAGTGTGACATATGCTATGGATGAAGACTCAGCTCTCACCCTCAAAACCCTCATAGCTAGCTAGTGACTTAGGTATTGGGATGGCTATATTACAGCCTCATGTAGGCCACACCAAACATCCTTACAAAGTGCTATGCAAACACAGGTAAGAAAGCAGTGATGGTAGAGAAGAGCAACCTGGTAAGAGATACGTAATATCTGAGCACAGTATGAGTAGGACTATATCAGGCAGTTAAAAAGAGAAAGAGCATCACAAGAAGAGGGACCAGCATGAGCAAAAACAGGAAAACATAAATGTGTATTACATATTAAGAAATTATAAGAAGTGCACTGGGGTTGGTGGGAGAATCGGGAACAACAGAAGATAAAACTGAAAAAATTAGCTGAGATCAAGATGGGGAAGCCATGAACACCGTATTATAGAATCTAGACCAGACGTATAATAGGAAATGTGTGTGGCAGCAGGGAGGACAATGAAGTCTCTTTTTTTTTTTAAGCAGGAAAATGACTAGTATATTTGTATTTGGTAGTATGATAGACAGACTGGAAGCCCAGGGACAAAAAGGCAAAATAAAAAGAGGACCTAGGGAGTTTCCTGATGGTCCAGTAGTTAGGACTCCTGGATTTCAATGCCTTGGCCCGGGGTTCAATCCCTCGTTGGGGAACTAAGATCCCACAAGCCACATGAGGAGACAAAAAAAAAAAAAGGCCTTAGATTAGGCTTAGTTAGTAAAAAGGAGAGGAATAACATAAATTTCAGAGATAACTTGATCAGGGCTAGTTAGATATGGGAAATGCAGGGCAAAAAAGAATCAATGATGACTTTCAAATTCCAAGAATGGTTAACTAGCAAGTCAATCAAAGGAAGAACAGCCTTAAGGAGAGAAGGCAGTAAATTTGGGTCTCAAATGGGTTTCAGAGAAATATCTGTCCAAAATGTCACAAGTTTCAATGTGTCCATATTAGAGGTTTTTACTTATAAACACTTGCTAAGAGAATCAGAAAATACTTCAGTCTCTAGCTTATACTTAACCCCTAAAAAATGTACAATTGTGATTGAGAAAGGATATATTACGAAGTAATTGAAATCATTTAATATTTGAATTAGAAGTATGACAGTTTCAAAGGAGATAGCAAAGCAAGCCTGGGGAGAAGTGTCTGAGATTATAGCTATTCTTAGCATTGTCTAAACAAATGTCTTAGTAATAAGGAAATGCTACCTAATACTTCATTATCTGCTGTAGTTTTTGCCAAAATGTATTAAGTGTCAGGTCACTGTGACACTTCTTCTAAATGGAACATAGGAAAAAGGAAAAATGCTATTCAGCAAGTTTACATTACAGGGAAAAAAAACTACACAAAAAATCTCCCAATGCAGTATTTGGCCTTAATACTAGCATTCTCATTTTTAAAAATGAAAAAAAGTAGGGCTCTGAAAGTTAATCTGCCAGAGCAGCTGCTAACTCAATAAGACCTTTTAAAACTGCCTCTAAGATACCAAACTACCCATTAATTTAATTCAAATACCAACTGGGTATCTACTATGCACCAAGATACATCAAGAAATATTATTCAAGATCAAGCCAGATGACTACCTATCACTGGGTGAATAAAAATTTAGGAAGAAAGCTAAAATTTAGGAAGAAACTTAAATTACATGACTGTAGAAATCTACTGATTCTATAAAATGTGCCATTCTTTTGGAATTGAAGATCTATCACTGGCCCGCATTTTAATTAGCTTGGGCAGTTTCGATTTGCTTTGTTTTAAATACAGTAGGCTTTTTTAAACACTGAAAATAAGGCAAGGACTGCCACTACTATCTCCATGGGCTCCAAAGGATCCAGTCATCCCAGGTTAGAAGCAGCCTCGGATTACAGATTATTCTCTCACCTAGTAAGTGATCATCAAATGTCAGCCTAACTACTCATTCTTCCATTTATCCCATCATTTAATGGGAATAATTAAGCTACTTGTAAAGGTACATAGTAACACAGTGTGTGAAGATAGTCAAGATCTTAGCAAAGGGGACTCCCCGAGTGGTGCAGTGGTTAAGAATCCACCTGCCAATGCAGGGGACATGGGTTCAAGCCCTAGTCCGGGAAGATCCCACATGTCGCGGAGCAACTAAGCCCGTGCGCCACAACTACTGAGCCAGCGCTCCAGAGCCTGCGAGCCACAACAACTCAGTCTGCGTGCCACAACTACTGAATATCTCACACCTAGAGCCCATGCTCCGCAACAAGAGAAGCCACCACAATGAGAAGCCCGCACACTGCAACGAAGAGTAGCCCCCGCTCGCCGCCAACTAGAGAAAGCCCAAGCGCAGCAACAAAGACCCAAAACAGCCTAAATAAATTTATTTTTTTAAAAAGATCTTAGCAAAGTTATGGGCCTGTGATGCTTTTTTTTTTTTTTTTTGCGGTAGGCAGGCCTCTCACTGTTGTGGCCTCTCCTGTTGCAGAGCACAGGCTCCGGACGCACAGGCTCAGCGGCCATGGCTCACGGGCCCAGCCGCTCCGCGGCATGTGGGATCTTCCCGGACCGGGGCACAAACCCGTGTCCCCTGCATCGGCAGGCAGACTCTCAACCACTGCGCCACCAGGGAAGCCCCAGGCCTGTGATTCTATACCTATGAAAAGTGTCTAATGGAAAAACAGAGAAGTAGGCAACATACATATTCAAAGATATAGGTTCACTGTCATAAAAGGAACAAAGAAAAGGGGATTGATTAACTTCAAGAAGAAAAGTTTTTCCTTCATGCTTCCAAACAATATTTGTTAAGAAAACAACAATAAAAACCTTCATCCAAAGGGCCACCCTAGGAACAACAGGTCAAAGTTAAAATGGAAACAGATTTTAATTCCATTTTTTTCCCTAAATCAAGAGTTAAACTTAGAATGAGCTACATCACAAAATATCTGTCATTTACTCATAGTTAAGCAGACCGGAATGTTAAAGACAGAGGATTCTTAGAGACACTGGACAACAACAGGGGCTTTCAACCCTAGTTGTACATTTAAATAAACCAGGGAAAACTTCTGTTTAATGACAATGCCTGGTCCAAACTCCCAGAGGCCCATTTGCTTAGTCCTGGGTTATGAGTGCCAGCATTTTTTTAAATCCTCAAGTAAAGAAATCTGAATAAAATGAGTAGACTGCATCGATGTCAATATATTGATTATATTATACTACAGTTCTGCAAGATGTTACCACTGTAGAAAAATCAGTAAAAAGGATATATGGGATCTCTCTGCATTATTTCTTGCACCTGCATGTGACTCTACAATTATCTCAAAATTTAAAATGTGATGAAAAATTCCCAGGTGATTCCACTATGTAGCTAAAATTAAAAACAAACAAACAAACGAATGGAGAATCTCAGATTCCTGCCAAATCTAAGAAGCTGCAAATTATTCTTTCAATCTCAGCCATTGAAAGGTAATTAGGAATGTTTATCATTTAAAGATATAATACTTTGCAAAGCCAAACACAAATAACTTATGCTTATTCAAAACTAAAAAATCCAAATTACTGTAATACCCTCCCATTTGTATATAAATTGATTGGATAAACATTATACAGTAGTTCTCATTCACCTCTTGACTAAGCCAGATTATATATACCACGGTAGGTAGCCTGTAAAATGGCCCCCAGGATCCCCCTCCTCGTCTTCCTACTTCTGTGTAATTCCTTCCTCTTGAGTGTGAGCTGGACTTAACTCACTCAAAACAAGTAGAATATGGCGAAGGGATGGGATGTCACTTCTGAGATGAAGTTATAAAAGACTGTGGCTTCCATCTTGGGGGCTCTCTATCACACACACCCCCTCCTGGCACCCGCCCCATGGGAAAGAAACTACTGTGTTGAAAGCCACTTTTTGGAGAAGCCCACATGTCAGGAACTGGCCAAAAACCAGCCAGTGAAAAATCTGATGCCTGCCCAACAGCCACACGAGTGAGCCTGGAAGGGGATCTTCCCCTAGTCAAATCTTGATAACTGCAATCTAGCTGATATGTTGGTTGCAGCCTTATAAGGGACCCTGAGACGAGGCACCCAACTAAGGTGAAGCCAGAATCATGGCCCACAGAAAATGTGAGATAATAAATGTTTGTTGTTTTTAAGCCACTAAGTTTGGGTAGAAATATAGGGCTAAAGATAACTAATACATACAGCTGCCACAGGTCAAATCCAGAAGAAAGTAATCTAATCTGATGACTTCTGCCTACCTTTGTTCATAGTATCAAACCTCCCAGTTTCTACAACAGTATCACCTATAACTAACAAACTGTTTTACCTGAGCTGACTTCACCATCACCGGGACACACTTTCCTCATTCCTACTTCAATTTCTTAGAAGGGCTTCCTATCCATCTGTTCTATCCATCTAAATCCTAGACATCTTCCAGATAACACCCACAGATCTCTCTTCCATGAACACCTATTACTATCCATTTAGCACTGACCTAATAGCTTTGAGTGTCTAAATTCAGAGACCATGAACTCCTTGAGAACAAGTCTCATATTTTCTTCAACATGTTATACAGCATTGAGCAGTTGCATTTACAGTATCCAAGACCTTACATCCCTTCCAGTGTATCAACTAAAGAAACTCTCTCAACTATTTTTGTTTAAAAAACAAAAACAAAAACCCAGGGGGTGAGGAAGGGTGGAAGAAAACCCAAGTGTTCCAACCTAGAATGTGAGATGTCGCTAGTTTGGCCTGCATGTTTGCAATAACTGAGTAAAGACCACCCTAATCTGAAGGATTACAGTAATGATAACAAATCCCCTCCATAATTAGCCTAGTAAGTGTTTTGCAGGCTCTTGAAATTTTCCTTTTATTAGTTTCTTAAACAATCTGCCTTCCTTCATTAACCCACTCTCCAGTAATTTATCACTAGTCATTACACATGGAGAAACACTGCTGTTAAATTTCAACTAGACCAGTGGTTCTCAAACTTTAGCTTGCATCAGCATCACCTGGAATGCTTGTTAAAAGAGACTGCCGGGGCTTCCCTGGTGGCGCAGTGGTTGAGAGTCCGCCTGCCGATGCAGAGGACACGGGTTTGTGCCCCGGTCCGGGAAGATCCCACATGTCGCAGAGCGGCTGGGCCCGTGAGCCATGGCCGCTGAGCCTGCATGTCCGGAGCCTGTGCTCCGCAACGGGAGAGGCCACAACAGTGAGAGGCCCGCGTACCGCAAAAAAAAATAATAATAATAATTAATTAATTAATTAATTTTAAAAAGAGAGACTGCCGGAGCCCGCCCCCTTAGTTTCTGATTCATAGGACTAATGCCATAAGTGATTCAAAAAGAATTAATGTAATTTAAAGCCTATAGCTCAAGGAGATCAGCTGGGAAAAGATAAAAGTTCAAGAGGAATAAACCACACCAAACACCTTAATAGCTTCAAAATACACACACACACACTACTTCCCCTCTCCCCCACCCTAAAAGTTAACCAATTTAAATTCATCTTGATACAACCACTTGAATTCAATTTCTTGGAAACAATGAGCACCTCCAACTCACTGAGGTTTTAAAAGGATGTTAGAAAAACAAAGCATTAATGTAAAAAAGACCAATCCATTATTAGTTCATCACTCCTGTTTTAACTTCCCAGATCCAAAAAACAGGCAAAGGAAAACAAAAACTGAAGGTTCTGAGATGTAAATTAACTTGCCAGTTAGGAAAAGCAGTGGCTAGAACCAACTCCTGTACCAATACACAATACACTGGACTATACTGTCTCTAATTTATGCATGAAACCTCACCTTAGAAGCTCTTTAATTAAATATTTTAATTAAATAAATAAATGGGTGAAAT
This sequence comes from Mesoplodon densirostris, assembly GCF_025265405.1. Taxonomy (NCBI): domain Eukaryota; kingdom Metazoa; phylum Chordata; class Mammalia; order Artiodactyla; family Ziphiidae; genus Mesoplodon; species Mesoplodon densirostris. Next base: position 121,661,122 of record NC_082664.1, read on the forward strand.
AATATTAAAGATTTCAAATCAACAGCCAATAGAAAATTTCCCTCATAAAGGTTACATTATTTCTGTTGCCTTTAAAACAGGTTATTTAGAATAATAAATAATAGGAAGACGCCCACCCACTTCTCTTTATGCCTCCTCTCTGACCACTCACATCCAACAGCCCCACCCGCCTCTTCCTCAGCACACCCTTTAAACGTGGTATTTCCTAAGGGTTACTTGACCTTCTCACTCTACTCATTCTCCCTGAGTGAGTCAAAATCATGACACTGGATGAACTATGACTATTCCAGTGGTTCGGAACTATCACTAGAGTGGCTAAAAATATAGAGATGCTTAGGCTCCAATTCATATCTGACTAATGGATAACAATCTCTGGGAATGGAGCCCAAGGACCTCTATGTTCCCCACCTCCATATGCTTCTTAGGCAAGAACCATGTCCTCTAGAGTGACAAGCACAGACACAAGGCACAACCAACATCTGCTAAAGATTGCTGTGGAAACACAAAACAGTAAGTTTAAACATCCCTCAACTGCAGAGTTGTGTAGTGTTAGTTTAATAAATTACTTAGATATTTAGGCAATTACGTTAGATAACCACTGTATCATTATTAACCACTTTAATATGAACAATACTAGTTAAGTTAAATGTAGCTAGGTAAATAGGGGCTTTAAGCACTTCTCTATCATTACTATAAGTTAAAGAACATCCCTGATCTTTTCTTAAAAGTTCAAAAGGTAAGCTAAGTAGCCACAGAGAGTTTTAATAAAACAAGAACAAATTAGACAAACTATAACAAGAGTTACAGAAAGCCAGAAAACCAAGAGCTTTCTAAAAGAAAAAGTGTTAACTTACTTGACTGAAGACTAGAACTAACACACAGATATCTACAAATAACAGTATTAATCTGTTGCTGCCCAGAAAAAGTAATCAAATTCCCCCAGGAAAGATTAAATTAACTTGGCATCCTTTTTACATTCAATCTCTTTCTCCTGCACATTTATTTTCAAATCCACTAACATAACTGATTCAAAAGTAGCACTGGGGGGCCTCCCTGGTGGCGCAGTGGTTAAGAGTCCGCCTGCCGATGCAGGGGATACGGGTTCGTGCCCCGGTCTGGGAGGATCCCATATGCCGCGGAGCGGCTGGGCCCATGAGCCATGGCCGCTGGGCCTGCGCATCCGGAGCCTGTGCTCCGCAACGGGAGAGGCCACAACAGTGAGAGGCCCGCATACCGCAAAAAGAAAAAAAAAAAAAAAAAAAGTAGCACTGGGAAGAAGGCGATTTAAATTATCTAGAATTAACAGTAAGCTCCCTGATGTGAACTAAGTAAAACAATGGTTTTTAAACTTACTTAATAAAACTTACTGTCATATTAAACCAACATTAGTTTTTTTGTTTCGTTTTGTTTTGTGGTACGCGGGCCTCTCACTGTTGTGGCCTCTCCCGTTGCGGAGCACAGGCTCCGGATGCGCAGGCTCAGCGGCCATGGCTCATGGGCCCAGCCGCTCTGCGGCATGTGGGATCTTCCCAGACCGGGGCACGAACCCATGTCCCCTGCATTAGCAGGCGGACTCTCAACCACTGCGCCACCAGGGAAACCCACCAACGTTGGTTTTAACTGAAAAACTTAAAGGCTCTATGAATATAAACAGGCCTTATAAATCAATAAAAGATAAACATCCCAAAAGGGGGTAAAGTGAGCAAAAGCAAAGGGCAATTTATGAAAGAAATACCAGTGCCCAATAAACACATTAAAAGTTCAACCTCATCAGTTTAAAAATAAAAAAGCAAATTTAAAAAATGATAACCTTTCTGAAGCAATGTGGTAATATGTATCAAATGGTTGAAAATAAGCAAATTCTTTGACTCAGCAATTCAATTTATCCTAAGAAAATAAAACATTCAAAGATATATCTATAAGCATATTCCCAATGAGGTTTATAAAAAATGGAAACTGGACAATAAAAAGGAAGACCAATAATAACAGATTGATTAAATAAATTAGTTTAGATATGTAATTGTGTAAGCACCTGAAAAATAATTACTTATTGGCAGGAGAAAATTGACACTCCTGTTTTTGTAACCTGCTTTTTTCTACTGAAAACATAAAGAGAACACAAAGTTTGACTGTGTTATTATTTAAAAAAATATATGTACAATGTATCCACAGGTCTGGAACAATTACTACATTCAAATTCTGATGTATCTCTCCCAGTGGCAGGCAAAATAATTCTTTTGTCTTTTTTTTCTCCTTACCGCATCAGTTTTTTTCTTACAATGTAATGTGTTACCTGTGTAACTTTTTAAGTTTAAATCTATTAACATAAATAACTTATAACATAACCAAAGCCTAGTTTAGTGTACCATTTGCCTAGTGTATACCATTTGGAGAAAAAACGGTCTGGGATAAATCCTATCCTTTGATTTACTGATGTTTCTAAATATGAACTTTTAACAAGGGAAAGATACTTATTTCAGCAATCCTACTTAAGAGCATGCTTAACATGAAGTACACTAGGAAAAAAAAGAGTTGTATCAAAAATCCAGCATAAAAACATGATTAAAGTAGGACACCTAAAAAAATCCCTAGTATTTTGTAGGTCTCCTTAGTTCAGTTCATCTGCTTTTATTCCTTTTCCCCTAAACTAATAAAGAAAAAATGATGGCACGTGCATTAGCTACATCTCTGTTCCAGAAGCGACATAAAGAACTTGTAAGGTTTGGCCTCAGTGATTAAGGACACACCTAAGAGCTGAAAACGCTGGATGAGATTTACCTACATGAAAACAGACTATAAGTTACAAAGTTAAATAATAAATATCCATGAATTTTTAAAGCTAATTAAAATGCCAATAAGCTAGGTACAAAGTTTGAAAACATCAGATTTTATATAGATTTACTATATACTTTATATCATAAATAAATGAAAAGAAAATTCAGGGTTTCACTGTAAATTGTTTCCTCAAAAAAAGAAAATTTCTCAACTTAGCGACCTACGAACTCAACTGTCATATTTTTAGGATCAGAAAGAGCAGTAAGACTTATCTTTCTTCTACAACCCTTCAACTTCCTCCTCAAACTACATCGTCTATAGAAAATTTGAAATTTCCACTCTTTAGTAATAGCACTAGATTTTCAGATTTTTTTTTACTATTATTCAAAACACTCTCTCCAAATAGGCCTAAATAGACGGTTCCACTTTCAAAAGAAAGTGTCGCTTACTAAACAGTACTGTAAAAATCTATTAATCATTTAAACTCAACAAGTAGGCAGTGACATACTGCTAATTTGCCAGTGAATATTGGCCAATTTTAAGGGGGGAAAAAATGACATATCAGAAGGCAATAGTAACCTGCTGCTCACGTATACAGTTTCATTCCATGTAACTAGTGTTTTCTAAGAGCTGCACTGAATCAAGACTCCATTTCTATTCTTCAGTCATACCCCTGACCCCTCATAATTGTTTTCTCCAAATAAATGTAAACTTTTGATTTCCTAAAGTTCAAAAACGCAAAATCTGACCCACGAGAAGGTTAAATGAGATGTGGTTATCAATTTAAACCGAGCCCAACTTGCTGACCACGAAATACAAATTATCAGAGAAAAGGAGTCCAGAAGCAGAAAGTCTCCACTTGCTAACTCACAGCAGAGTCCTGTCCAATATTACACAATAACACTGCGTTTTGCTGTGGTTTTAGCTGCAAGGCTGGGTGTGCAAGCTGCAGCAACTATTCCAACAGCTTCAAGTATGCTACAACTGAAAAAAGTAGTAGTCAGGACCCAAAAGAACAGCAAACACTTAAAAAGAGGCAAGCAGAAGCCTCACCATCAGAAAAGAAGACCCATCAGCACCTCTTCCGAGAAATAGTTCCCTTCCCCCACCTTTAAGTAGGCACTTAAGACTGCCAAGCAGATCCATTTCTTTATTAACTGGTGCCCACTTGGGGCAACCGTACACCAAGCAGCTCTTAGGCCTACTCTAACCCCTTCCAAAAGTTCTCAAGTGAGACTGAAGGCCGGGGAAACCGTCTTGAGGGCCCAGTTCTTCCAGCTCGCCTCCACCCCACCTACGCCCCGCCCCTGTAGGCGCTCCTAGGGCCAGAGGAAGGACACCCGGCCCAGGGACGGGCAGGAATTGCCCGTAAGAGAAGTCTTAGGCGGCCGGAGGCCTCCGCCATAGCAGGACCTGGAAAGCACCGCCCCCAGCGCACCTCCCCACACCCGGCGAATGTCTGCTCTATCCCCAGCAGAGACAGCGGAGGAGACAGGGCCGGGAGGCACCGGGCTGGGCTGCGCACCAGGCCCAGGCCTGCCCCTCGGGGCCGCGCGGACCACCCGAATCTGCTCCCGGGTCCGTCCCGGTCCAGCCCGCGCCGGGGCCACCCTCACCTGGATGACCTCGTTGACCTCCCGGATACATTCCACCATGTGTTGCAGAATCTGCTCGGCCGTGAGCACCTCGTAGCGGTAATCCTCCTCCTGCTCGTGCCCCGGCCCGCCACCGCCGCCGCCACCACCGCCACCACCGCCGGGCCCCAGAGCGCTGCCGCCGCCGCCGCCCGTCTCCCCGCACAGCAGTCCGTCCCGCTCCCCGCCGACGCCCAGCCCGGGCTCCACCAGCTCCACCTCGCCCAGATCCAGGTTATCATCGTCCGGCTCGTCGTCGTCCTCGTCCTCCTCCTCCTCGGCGCCGCTGTCCTCCTCACTGCACTCTTCGTCCTCGTCGAACTCGTAATTGTAGCCCTCGTCCGAGTCCATGGCGCGACGCGCGGGGGCCTGGCGGACGCTGGCCCCTGAGGCGGGGAGAGGGCGGGGACGCCGAGGCCCCGGCTCTCGCTCCGGCTCCGGCTGATGTCCGGACGCAGGCCTGGCTCCGGCCCCGTGGGCCGCGGCTCCTCCCCGGGCGCGGCGGCTGGCGGCGGCGGGGAGGGCGCGGAGGAGGGAGGGAGGGAGCGAGGGGGCCGCTTGCCGCCCGCCTCAGTCAGACGCGGCTCCGCTCTGGCCTCCGAAGGAAAACTGTCCCCAGCGATACCTCCACGGCCCCTGCTACTGCTACTGAGCCAACAAAGGGGCGTGCGTCACCGCGTCGCGCTGCGTCGTCGCGTCACTGCTCTTGACGTAATTGCGCCCCGCCCCGCCGCCCCTGCGTGGAGTGCGGGGAGACCCCACGGCCCGGGCTGGCCCAGGGAAGGTGGCGCGCTGCGGCGCGGCGGGAATTGCCGGCTGGGTTCCGGCTGCGGTCGCTATTTGGGCCGACACCAGCGGACGGTGTACTGGAGGAGGCTGTGGCCTCCTGGTCACAGAGGGGGACGGTTGGGAGGGGCACCTGGACCACCCAGGTGGTGGTTTTTGCCGCAGGCCATGGGGATCCAGCCCCTCGCGCAATCAGTGGGGGAAGGTTGCCTTCCCACCGGGCCGGGGAGACCCTTCCCGCCCGCCCTGGAGTAATTTCAGGAAGACCTCGGCTGTTCAGCTAATATTCCTGTTGCCTGGGCTACTCAGTGAATTCTGTTTTATGCAGATCTTCTAAACTGTGTAGCAGGTGAACCTCGTTTTAAGTAATTCATTTGATTCTGTACAGACGTGCTGTGATTTTTAAGTCGCCTATAGTGACGTCATTTAAAAGAAGCGTTTCCTGGACTCAGCTTATCAAGCACCTATTCAAGGCCCTAAACAATGTTACAGTCGTGGCTTGCCTTAAATGAGCACCGTGTAAGGGGTTTACATATATGTTTCTCATCTTCACGGAGCCACAGTACCCATTTTATACCTGAGACTCAAAGGGAAAGAGACTTGACCAAGACCACAGAACACTTGCTCTATTTTAGCGCTTAGGTGACCTTAAATATCAATCATAAAAATACCTTATAGGGGCTTCCCTGGTGGCACAGTGGTTGAGAGTCCGCCTGCCGATGCAGGGGACACGGATTCGTGCCCCGGTCCGGGAGGATCCCACATGCCGCGGAGCGGCTGGGCCGGTGAGCCATGGCCGCTGAGCCTACGCGTCCGGAGCCTGTGCTCCGCAACGGGAGAGGCCACAACAGTGAGAGGCCCGCGTACCGCAAAAAAAAAAAAAAAAAAAAAAAAAAAAAAAAAAAAACTTTATAATGCATAATATGTATTATATACTGCATTGTATATAAAATGCATTGTAAGACAACACAATACCGACAATAATAGAAATATCTACAGAGACCAAATAAAGCAGAGATAGTGCTTGTCTCTTATCTGGAAATGTGATGTGTGAGCTGAGTGTTGATGGATGGCTAGGAGTTTTAACAGAGAAGGTAGGGAAGATGGTCTAGCCTGAGAAAAGAACAAAAGCAGTAGCACAGTAGGTGTAAAGTAGTTTATTTTGGGGAGCTTAAAGTGCAAGCAGGGTAAATGGCAAAATATTAAGCAAGTTGGTGACCAGGAAAGTGAGAGTATTTTATGACATTCTAACAGTAGGCCTAAATCTTTGTAAGTGGGACGGGAGAACCAGAGAAATGTTCTGAAGGAAGAAGAGGCATGAGAAAGCTCCCTCTTGGGATAACTTGAAGGACTGGCCAGACTGGAAAATTTTTAAAGTCTGAATACCTGACTTACTTATAAACCTTACCGTTCAACCTACAGGTTCCTTTTGGAAACTGATTCTGAAAAGTGAAAAATTCCTTTATAATGTGCATAAGACTCTACTAATTTGTCTATTTTGTAAATTTTTTAATAATCGGATTTCCTAAAACAATCAGGATTTGCAAATTAAAGCTTTTAACATCAATGCTGGTAGGTCTTGGTCCTTTGATTCTATTTAGCGATTCTAGGTTGTTGCCACACCTGGGGCAAGTTAAGGACACTAGTAACCCTCTCATCCCCACTATCATATACCTACAGAAAAAATCAGCAATGCTTGTCAGTACCCTAAACTCCTTTGCCCCATCTTTCTTTTCATCTACCCCTATCTTGAGTGAACCTTACCATTCACATCCTGCCCTTTGGTACTGGAGCAGCTGACCACTATTGGAGAAATTTTCAAAATCACAAGCATTCTGTTATTAAATTCCAATCACCTACCACACCTGAACCCTCAACACCACCCAGCAATCCTGTTAAATTTTTCTGAATTGTTCTCCCACTCTAGGCGACTCTTTCAAACCTTTGCCAGTTTTCTCAAATCCCCAATCCTGCCCTTCCAAATCCTCTCAAAGTAGTGACTTTACATCACAGAGACATTTGACATCATAAGAACCAACATGACTGAAGCATACTGAGCAAAAAGAGAGTGTTAGGGGATAAAGTCAGAGAGGGCAGATCAAGGCAGAGAGCCAGTAGGACCTTGTAGGCATCTTAAGAAGTTTCCATTATTACAATAGGAAGCATTAAAGGATTTTAAGCAGAAGAATGCAAACATATGATCTGTGGGTTGTTTTATTTTTTTAATAACTATGGGTGCTTTGTGGAGAATGGACTACGAAAGCAGAGACCAATTATGAGGCTGTCTCAGTAGTCCAGGTGAATAATGATAATGGCTTGGGCCAGGGTTGTGACAGTGGGGATGATGAGAAGTGGTCAGTTTCATGTATAATTTGAAAGTAGAGCCAACAGATTTGCTGATGGCTTGCCTGTGGGGTTGATGGAGGAATCAAGGATGCCTCTTAAATTGGGGGCTTGAGCAACTGGGTGAATGGTGGTGCTGTTTACTGAAATATGTTAAATTTGATATGCATGTTAGACATCGAGGTAGAGATGTTGAGAGGGCAGTTCCATAGGCTAATATACAAGACTGAAGGTCAAGAGAAGTTAGGGCTAGATATAGAATTTCACCAGTGTTTATGTCAACAATGTTGAGAAGCAGCATAGGCTAAAATTTAAGAGCTTAGGCTCTGGAAGAAACAGAGCAGAATTCACCTCTGTCCCTTCAGTTGTTATCTATAACTTTGAACGAATTACTGAGCTTCACTTTGGAGGATTATAATTCCTATTCTCATAGGATTATTTGTGAGGAGCAAATGGAATAATATATTTAAAGCACTTGACACAGTGCCTGGCACATAGTTATATGTTCACAAAATTAAAACTTTTAAAAAGTGTCATAAATCACCTTACATCTTGCAGGAAAAGAACAATAGCCAATTGGATTTATAACCTTTTAATTGATTTTATTTTGATTATACATGTATGTACATGGACTATGTCATCCCTGTTTTCCAGGGAAGAAAATTGTCCTGCTTTTTTCTTAGAAATCTTTTCCATAATCTGATGACTCCTTTTTTGGTCATTATCATAGTGCTTCTGAATTTTGGGGTCTCCTATTCATGGGTAAACCATCATAATGAAATTTTCAGCAACACTCATTCCATTGATATTTTTCTAAAATATCTTAGAATCAGGTTAGTTTATAGTGCTATTAAAGAAAACCAGTATAACAACTCCTCTCTGGCCCCAAATTGGCTAAGGGATGACCCACATACAATGTTTTTTTAAGTGACTTGATCTTAAAGGTACTACCTGTGTTACTGCCTTCTCAGCTATGGTGATTACTGGGTTGAAGTACAATAGTCTGTAAACAACAACAGGACAAGTTCCTTGAAAAAGAACAGGCAAGTTAATATTTCCTTGGTGTCAAAAGAATAATTGTTTTGTAATTAGGTACTCCCATTTTCCCCATGTCCTAATAAGGTCAAATTTATTAGTACGTATTTATTAAATATCTACTCATGGAGCAAAACTCCATAAATATTTATTTGCTCATCAAATAGTTATGAAGTAAATTCCAACAGGAAAAATGTGCAAGTGCTTTTCAGATAAATAGAAATTAAAATAGCACTGGAATTTTTCTAATGGCAGATAATAGTGCCGTAAGCTATGAAAAAACCTCTAGCAACGGCGGGGCACTAGGGTGACCAACTGTCCCAGGTGGCACAAAACGGGGGTTTCCTGGGATGTGGAATTTTCAGTGCTAAAACTGGGAAATCTCAGACAAACTGGGATGTGGTCACCTCACCAAAACTTCGTGTATGATTTAATTAAAACACCATTTCCAAACCTAAATGGAAGTTGCTTTTTGTCATTTTGCTTATAAAGTTTTTTTAATGCAACATTTTTGGGTTTTTTTTTTAATTTTTTGCTTTATAACAAATTTAATCAGTTATACATATACATATGTTCCCATATCCCCTCCCTTTTGCGTCTCCCTCCCACCCTCCCTATCCCACCCCTCCAGGCGGTCACAAAGCACCGAGCTGATCTCCCTGTGCTATGCGGCTGCTTCCCACTAGCTATCTACCTTACGTTTGGTAGTGTATATATGTCCATGCCGCTCTTTCACTTTGTCACAGCTTACCCTTCCCCCTCCCCATATCCTCAAGTCCATTCTCTAGTAGGTCTGTGTCTTTATTCCTGTCTTACCCCTATGTTCTTCATGACATTTTTTTTCCTTAAATTCCATATATATGTGTCAGCATACAGTATTTGTCTTTCTCTTTCTGACTTACTTCACTCTGTATGACAGACTCTAGGTCCATCCACCTCATTACAAATAGCTCAATTTCATTTCTTTTTATGGCTGAGTAATATTCCATTGTATATATGTGCCACATCTTCTTTACCCATTCATCCGATGATGGACACTTAGGTTGTTTCCATCTCCGGGCTATTGTAAATAGGGCTGCTATGAACATTTTGGTACATGTCTCTTTTTGAATTATGGTTTTCTCAGGGTATATGCCCAGTAGTGGGATTGCTGGGTCATATGGTAGTTCTATTTGTAGTTTTTAAGGAACCTCCATACTGTTCTCCATAGTGGCTGTTATCAATTTACCTTCCCACCAACAGTGCAAGAGGGTTCCCTTTTCTCCACACCCTCTCCAGCATTTGTTGTTTGTAGATTTTCTGATGATGCCCATTCTAACTGGTGTGAGGTGATAGATACCTCATTGTAGTTTTGATTTGCATTTCTCTAATAATTAGTGATGTTGAGCAGCTTTTCATGTGCTTCTTGGCCATCTGTATGTCTTCTCTGGAGAAATGTCTATTTAGGTCTTCTGCCCGTTTTTGGATTGGGTTGTTTGTTTTTTTAATATTGAGCTGCATGAGCTGTTTATATATTTTGGAGATTAATCCTTTGTCCATTGATTCGTTTGCAAATATTTTCTCCCATTCTGAGGGTTGTCTTTTCGTCTTGTTTGTAGTTTCCTTTGCTTTGCAAAAGCTTTTAAGTTTCATTAGGTCCCATTTGTTTATTTTTGTTTTTATTTCCATTACTCTAGGAGGTAGATCAAAAGAGATCTTGCTGTGATTTATGTCAAAGAGTGTTCTTCCTGTGTTTTCCTTTAAGAGTTTTATAATGTCAGGTCTTACATTTAGGTCTCTAATCCATTTTGAGTTTATTTTTGTGCATGGTGTTAGGGAGTGTTCTAATTTCATTCTTTTACATGTAGCTGTCCAGTTTTCCCAGCACCACTTATTGAAGAGACTGTCTTTTCTCCATTGTATATCCTTGGCTCCTTTGTCACAGATTAGTCAACCATAGGTGTGTGGGTTTATCTCTGGGCTTCCTATCCTGTTCCATTGATCTATATTTCTGTTTTTGTGCCAGTACCATATTGTCTTGATTACTGTAGCTTTGTAGTATAGTCTGAAATCAGGGAGTCTGATTGCTCCAGCTCCATTTTTTTCCCTCAATACTGCTTTGGCTATTCGGAGTCTTTTGTGTCTCCATATAAATTTTAAGATTTTTTTGCTCTAGTTCTGTAAAAAATGCCATTGGTAATTTGATAGGGATTGCATTGAATCTGTAGATTGCTTTGGGTAGTATAGTCATTTTCACAATATTGATTCTTCCAATCCAAGAACACGGTATATCTCTCCATCTGTTTGTGTCACCTTTGATTTCTTTCATCAGTGTCTTATAGTTTTCTGAGTACAGGTCTTTTACCTCCTTAGGTAGGTTTATTCCTAGATATTTTATTCTTTTTGTTGCAATGGGATTGTTCCCTTAATTTTTCTTTCTGATCTTTCATTGTTAGTGTATAGGAATGCAAGAGATTTCTGTGCATTAATTTTGTATCCTACAACTTTACCAGATTCATTGATTAGCTCTAGTAGTTTTCTGGTGTCATCTTTAGCATTCTCTATGTATAGTATCATGTCATCTGCAAACAGTGACAGTTTTACTTCTTCTTTTCCAATTAGTATTCCCTTTATTTCCTTTTCTTCTCTGATAACCGTGGCTAGGACTTCCAAAACTATGTTAAATAATAGTGGCAAGTGGATGGACCTAGAGTCTGTCATACAGAGTGAAGTAAGTCAGAAAGAGAAAGACAAATACCATATGCTAACATATATATATGGAATTTAAGAAAACAAATGTCATGAAAACCTAGGGGTAAGACAGGAATAAAGACACAGACCTACTAGAGAATGGACTTGAGGATATGGGGAGGGGGAAGGGTAAGCTGTGACAAAGCGAAAGAGAGGCATGGACATATATACAGTACCAAACGTAAAATAGATAGCTAGTGGGAAGCAGCCGCATAGCACAGGGGGATCAGCTCGGTTCTTTGTGACCACCTAGAGGGGTGGGATAGGGAGGGTGGGAGGGAGGGAGATGCAAGAGGGAAGAGGTATGGGAACATACGTGTATGTATAACTGATTCACTTTGTTATAAAGCAGAAACTAACACACCATTGTTAAGCAATTATACTCCAATAAAGATGTAAAAAAACAAGTGTAAAAAATAAATAAATAAATAAATAAAAAATAATAGTGGCAAGAGTGGACATCCTTGTTTTGTTCCTGATCTTAGAGAAAATGCTTTCAGTTTTTCACCACTGAGAACGATGTTGGCTGTGGGTTTGTCGTATATGGCCTTCATTATGTTGAGGTAGGTTCCCTCTATGACCACTTTCTGGAGAGTTTTTATCATAAATGGGTGTTGAATTTTGTCAAAAGCTTTTTCTGCATCTACTGAGATGATCATATGGTTTTTATTCTTCAATTTGTTAATATGGTGTATCACACTGATTGATTTGCATATATTGAAGAATCCTTGCATCCCTGGGACAAATCCCACTTGATCATGGTGTATGGTCCTTTTAATGTGTTGTTGGATTCTGTTTGCTAGTATTTTGTTGAGGATTTTTACATCTATATTCAACAGTGATATAGTCTGTAATTTTCTTTTTTTGTGGCATCTTTGTCTGGTTTTGGTATCAGGGTGATGATGGCCTCACAGAATGAATTTGGGAGTGTTCCTTCCTCTGCAATTTTTTGGAAGAGTTTGAGAAGGATGAGTGTTAGCTCTTCTCTAAATGTTTGATAGAATTCACCTGTGAGGCCATCTGGCCCTGGACTTTTGTTGGAAGATTTTTTTTTTTTTTTTTTTTTTTTTTTTGCGGTACGCGGGCCTCTCACTGTTGTGGCCTCTCCCATTGCGGAGCACAGGCTCCGGACGCGCAGGCCCAGCAGCCACGGCTCACGGGCCCAGCAGCTCCACAACATGTGGGATCCTCCCGGACTGGGGCACGAACCCGTGTCCCCCGCATCAGCAAGCGGACTCTCAACCACTGCGCCACCAGGGAAGCCCTGTTGGAAGATTTTAAATCACAGTTTCAATTTCATTACTTGTCATTGGTCTGTTCATATTTTCTATGTCTTCCTGATTCGGTCTTGGAAGGTTATACCTTTCTAAGAATTCGTCTGTTTCTTCCAGGTTGTCCATTTTATTGGCATAGAGTTGCTTGTAGTAGTCTCTTATGATGCTTTGTATTTCTTCAGTGTCCCTTGTTTAGAAGTTGGGATGCTTAATTTTATGGGTGAGGAAAAAGACGAAAAGTAATTTGCCAAAATTCACCACAGGTGACAGAGCTTTGATTCAAGTCCAAGTTTTCAGAGTCCAAGCCCACTGTTTTTTCCATACAATTCTCAGTAATAGTAATAAGAGTTTATCCCTTTTCTAGAATGTGTTTTTGTATTTGTTATAATGGAATAATTGCTATCAAGCCTACTGTTGTCCAGATTGGCAGCATAAACATTGACTGTATGCAATGTTTGTTCCTCCATGGAAACAGGTAATAAAAATAGAATAGTGAATAAACAAGTGTGTTATCTTCAATCCAAGTAGTCCCGCTTTAATCTTGCAGATACAACCTTATTGCTTTTAATGAAAACTTAAAATACATGTCACAATTTTTTTTTTTTGTCAATCCATGAATAGTTACTTATTAGTGACTACCCAGTGCAAAACACCTTTCTACACATTCTGGAGAGATTTAAATAAGAAGAACCCTGCCATCTAAGAAATCATTATTTAAGGGAAAGAGATTTAAATGTAAAGGAAAGGTTAGTTATAAAAATGGTAACAGTGACAAACCAAGAAGAATGGCACAGATGGTACATGCTAAGGAGTTTACAAGAGACACAAGTCACTAAACTGAGGTGTTCTAAGAAAGCATTATATGCTGGACTTTCTCATACCTCCGTGCTTTTGCATCTGCTATTCCCTCTGCCTGACATCCTTCCCAATCATTCTTTACCCCCAGTTAATACATACACTTCAAGACTACTGTTTTCTAAGCCATTCCACACTCATCACTTGATGCCTAGAACATGAGTTGTCTATGTATCTCCCATTGTCAACACACTTCCAAGCTTTTGATAATGTTGGAATGAATTAATATAAACCTAAAGCTATAAACCAACAGACATTGTCTTCTTACCTCAGTGTGTTGATTGAATCTTGCTGACATTTTATCAACATTAGTGTTCTTACCTGTTAATTCTTCTAGGTCACCATGAAAACTTGAAGGTTGTGTGGAAGAGGAGGAGGGGACCTGATGTGCATGTTCTCCACCACACCCCTTATCTAGGGTTTCTCTAGGGCAAATGCCCAGCTCACCTCTCACATCCTCAGTGGTCCCCCAGCTTTGAATAGTTCATGGCAAGATAGGATTGATGTTGGAATTCAACACATTGGACACAACTGATACAATGCAGCCTGTTTATGAATTAGTGAAAGACTCTAGCAAGGAACCAAATGGAAAAGCCTTAAGGGCCCGAAGATTGCAGTAACCAAGGGAACACAGAAACAGCAGCATCTGACAGGTCCATCTAGCCCCAAAACATTCAGAAATGAAAACGTTTTTCTTTTTTCTTTTTCTTCTTTTTTGTTTCTCTCTTATTTTTTTTTCATTTGTTTTGTTTGAGACAATACCACGATTTAAAAAGCATAGTCACCTCTTCCAGTTCCAGGAACCAGATGCCACTCTTTATAGTTATTTTGTAATGTGGCAAGAACCAGTTTTTCAATTCTGTCTTCTAACTATACCCTCATAGTTAGAAGTAATAACGTAATAGTAATAATGGAGGGCTTGTTATATATGACTTCTTGTACAGTCCAGAATTTTTTATAAGCTGCTTCACATTTTGCTTTCATGAAAAGATAATTTAGCCTGTTGGATGCATGTTTTGACATACTCAAATTCCAAAGCACTGAACAGAGCTCCCATTTTGAAGAGTTTGAAAGGTCAATAAAAATAACTATAATCATTACATTGTCTCTAAATGTTATTAAAATGGTATAGTTATAAGTTATTGATTAGTATATTTTTACATAAAGCAAAGCGAGATATATGCACACACATTTTCTGTGAACGATAACAAACTGCATACATGAGCTATGAGTCTTTTTTTTCTTCTAGGTGATCGGATGTGGGAGGTTGCAGGTAGAGAGGGTCAAACAGAGGGATGTTTTGAAAAAGTGAATATTACTCAGCTAACTGTGAGAGGCCCTATTGTGTGGCAGTCAGCCCCATAGGCTCCAGAGCTAGAAGCCCCACTAATTAAGTACATGACCTTAGGCAAGTTACTTAACCTCTTCAGAATCTGTCTTCCCATCTTAAAAAAAAAGAAGAAGAAAAATAGGGTTTTCCTCAGTGGATTGTAATGATTACCTGACTTAATGGAACGGACTCATTACATAAACATTATTGGACACAGGATATGTACAATGTTTTTTTAGACCTGAGAATACACACAGATAATTACTCAGTCAATTTTAAAGCAGTTGCCCTTTGAAGAGTACAGACCATTATTCGTCAAATTGTTGAAAAATGTTGTTGTGCTCTCCTTATATGCTTGTATTTTTTTAATTTAAAAAAAATTTTATTTATTTTTGGCTGCGTTGGGTCTTCGTTGCTGCCCACAGGCTTTCTCTAGTTGTGGTGAGCGGAGGCTACTCTTTGTTGTGGTGCACAGGCTTCTCATTGCAGTGGCTTCTCTTGCTGTGGAGCATAGGCTCTAGGCACGTGGGTTCAGTAGTTGTGGCACACAGGCTCAGTAGTTGTGGCTCGCGGGCTCTAGAGTACAGGCTCAGTAGTTGTGGCACACAGGCTTAGTTGCTCCACGGCAGTGGGATCTTCCTGGACCAGGGATTGAACCCGTGTCCCCTGCATTGGCAGGCAGATTCTTAACCACCATGCCACCAGGGAAGTCCCATAAAGAGTACTTTTTTCTTTTCACACACACACACCCAAGAACCAGTTTTTCCCCCTTGGAGGCAATATTGCCCATGGTGAGAACATATGCACTTAGCTAAGGCTATTGCTTTCAAAGTCTAAGATTGACAGTCAAATTCCAGTTTCAGAATTTTGATAAATATCTACCAAAGAATAAATACAATATAAAAATTAAATTTCCTGAGTTAAAAATAAAACCCACAGAATTAGATTAAAAAATAAAATAATTGTGTATAATCTTGTGTGTGTACTTGTGTGGCTCAGCTCAGGGCTGCCACATTACGTAACTACAGGGGAGTGTATTCACAATATAGTCTGTGTGATGGGAAAGGAAGGAGAACATGTAAAGCAACTTGAAACTATAACCACGATGTGGTTGAAAGAGAAACTCAAGTTTATAAATTATTTCAACTTCAGCCCACTCTAATCATCGTCAATGTTTCCTGACATTCCTATCCTGTACAGAATTAAGTTTGTTATCTGAAAAATGTAATTAATTCTCTGAGAATGTTTAAATCACTCATATTAATTTATATACAGGCCAGAAATGTATACCAACCAGAAAATTCATAGTGTATACACATTCATTTTAGTCCTCAATCTAGAACTAAGAACACGAATGCTATGCTAATTTTTACTTCATATAGACATTCTTTACAAATCAGTGCATCAAAGCTAAAGTACCCATTCCAGGGTAAGACTGAATTTTCCTGGCCTATATGTCAACGAACTGAGGGAAGTCTCCAACCCACAGCCTGTAGGGAATTGAATCCTTAATTAAGAACTGAAAGCTTTAGTTCAAAAGCTGAGGAGGAGTTAAATCCTGCCAACAATCACCTGAGCGAAGCTTGGAAGTGAATCTTTCTGCAGTGGAGCATTCAGGTGAAATTGCAGCCCTGTTTCAAGGCCAACACCTTGTTTAATCCTTGTAGGAGATCCTAAGACCAAGGACCCAGCTAAGCCACACCCAGATTTTGACCCACGGATACTCTGAGATAATAAATGTTTGTTGTTGTTGTTGTTGTTTTTTAAAGAAGATGTTGGGTGTAGGAGTTTATTAATTAATTTATTTATTTTGCTGTGTTGGGTCTTCGTTTCTGTGAGAGGGCTTTCTCTAGTTGTGGCAAGCGGGGGCCACTCTTCATCGCGGTGCGCGGGCCTCTCACTGTCGCGGTCTCTCCCGTTGCGGAGCACAGGCTCGAGACACGCAAGCTCAGTAGTTGTGGCTCACGGGCCCAGCCGCTCCAAGGCATGCGGGATCCTCCCAGACCAGGGCTCGAACCCGTGTCCCCTGCATTAGCAGGCAGATTCTCAACCACTGCGCCACCAGGGAAGCCCTGCTGTTGTTTTAAATTGAACTTTCCTTCATTCCAACGAAAATATCTACTTTTCCATGATCAGCTGTTCAATAGGTGCCAGAATAATTGGTTAGCCTACCTACTATACACTACCTTAGAACTTAGCACTTTTTCATAGCATTCATCAAACTTGTATAATATCTTGCTTCTCTCTGAGTTTGTAAATTACATAGTTGGTCAGAGACTATTCTTGTCATGTTTATTACTATAAACTACATATATAACAAAGTTTTCAATACTTAGAAGGCATACAACAAATAAAGATCTAACTTGTTTCCTCATTCATTCTTTCTAATCTTTCAAATTAGATCTTTACCCTATGTCATATATCAAAATAAAATCCAGATAAATATTTAAGTATAAGGAAAGAAAACATTATTAGTAGAAGAAATATTGGTGAATATTTAATCATCTGAGAGTGAGAAAAGCCTTACAAGGGTAGTACCAACAACAATATCTATAAAGCAAAAGATTAATAGTTTTGACTACATAATTTGAAGCTTCCTTCTGTAAAAGCAACATGATAAATAAAAAACAAAGACAAACTGGGAAAAATATTTGACATACATGACAGAGAGTTATTTATCTTTTTAAAAATTTATTTATTTATTATTATTTTTTAGGCTGCACCGGGTCTTAGTTGTGGCACACGGGATCTTTAGTTGAGGCATGTGGACTCTTAGTTGCAGCATGCATGCGGGATCTAGTTTCCCAACCAGGGATTGAACCCAGACCCCCTGCACTGGGAGCATGGAGTCTTACCCACTGGACCAGAGGTCCACAACCATTTTGGCACCAGGGACTGGTTTTGTGGAAGGCAATTTTTCCACGAATGGGGGCGGGGGTGTGGGGGATGGTTCAGGTGGTAATGCAAGCTATGGGGAGCGATGGGTAGCGATGGGGAGCAGCAGATGAAGCTTTGCTCACTCTCCCACTGCTCACCTCCTGCTGTGCAGCCTGGTTCCCAACAGGCCACAGACCAGTAGGTCCACGGCCTGGGGATTGGGGACCCCTGCACTGTACCACCAGGGAAGTCCCAGTGTTACTCATCTTTAATGTATACAAATCTCACATGAACTAATAAGAAACATTCATATATACACATACTAGTGTGTTTGAGGGATGGACTAAGACATAAGCTGAAATACAAATGTCCAATAAATGACCCCAAAAGGTTAACTTTATTAGTAATTGATATGGAAATTAATACCAATATTTCATTTTCACGTGTTAGAATGGTAAAGATTTTATAAAATGCTAATGCTGATTTGATGGGAGAGAAACAGGGATAGAATGACACTCTGTAGGAGTACAGCTTTTCTAGAGGGCAATTTATAAGTATGAAAAATCTTTAAATGAGCATATAATTCTTCTAGCAACTTAACCTAAGGAAATTTGTATACGAATCTGGCTGCAAAATATTCAAGGAGTGATTGGTTAAACAAATTATAATATAATACAAAAATTGAAAACTATGCTACCATTTAAAACTATATGATAGGGATTCCCTGGTGGCACAGTGGTTAAGAATCCGCCTGCCAATGCAGGGGACACGGGTTTGAGCCCTGGTCCGGGAAGATCCCACATGCCGGGGAGCAACTAAGCCCACGCGTCACAACTACTGAGCCTGCCCTCTAGAGCCCACGAGCCACAACTACTGAAGCCCACGTGCCTACAACCCACGCTCCACAAGAGAAGCTACCACAACTAAGCCCGTGCACCAAAACAACACTCGCTGCAACTAGAGAAAAGCCCGTGCGCAGCAACAAAGACCCAACACAGCAAATAAATAAATAAATTTATTTAAAAAAAACAAAAACAAAACAAAAAGAACTATATGATAGAAAACTATTAATTGACCTGGAAAGATGGTCATACTGTGCGGTTAAACAGGGAAGAAAAGGCAGCTGCAAAGCAGTGTTAAAGGATGGTCCTAGGCTGTGTATGTGCATTTGTATGAGCGAGTTAAGGGAATTTCTAAAACTTTATTAAGTGTTCATTTATTAATCATAAGATCCACCCTTTTTTTTTTTTCCTTGCAGTATGCGGGCCTCTCACGTTGCGGAGCACAGGCTCCAGACGCACAGGTTCAGCGGCCATGGCCCACGGGCCCAGCCGCTCCGCGGCATGTGGGATCCTTCCGGACCGGGGCACAAACCCACATCCCCTGCATCCGCAGGCGGACTCTCAACCACTGCGCCACCAGGGAAGCCCAGATTCACCCATTTTAAATGTACAATCAAAGGATTTTAAACACATTTACAGAGTTGTGCAACCATCTCATTTCAGTTAAAGAGATTTTTCTTTTATTTACCTGTGTTTTCTTATACTTCTACAATAGGTATGCTTAACTGGTAATTTTTTAAATTTAATTTCCCCTTTACTACTGACTTCTCCAAAAAAAGAAGATGCAAAATGCCAAAATAACTATAATGGTAGTTAAAAGGTTTTCCAAAGAACGAAAAAAGTAGCAAGCAAATACACTTTAATTCTTATAGGATTGAAGACTCACAGAGATTTAAGGACCTGCTCTCAGTATGTGTAAGTATGCCTGTTTGCAAAAGGGCTTTACTCTTTTATCCCTGCCTGCTCTCTCTCTCTCTCTCTCCCCCAACCCCCCCCCGCCCCGCCCCCCGACCTTGGTGATCCTCTTAACATATTTCAGCTTAAAGGAATAAGAAGTTTTAGTTTTGGAGTCGTTAAAATTCCTAATTCAACCTTAATTCTTAAAAGTAAATGGAATTAGGGTGATAAATATAAGGAAAAACTAATTCAAGAAATAAATAGGAACACGGAATCAGAAAAAAATGATAATGGAATAGATTGCTCTTTCAGAGATCACCATGTAATAAACAATTGTTACAGCTGTGGAAGCTATATGGTATATACCAAATAAACACTGATTTCCTGAGCAAAACTGCAATCATTTTCCGTGTTTAAATATCTTATGCCATCACTGAGAAATCAGATCTAAAAATGCCAGATAAATAGGGATGAGATGTGAAATTTTCTAAAGTTTTATTCATTTTGCTTTACAGAAATAGAACATATACCTGTATTTCACTGTTATTATGTAAGCCAGTGCTGGAATAAATATGAAAATATGGGAGAGGAGGGTGAAATTCCAAAGCCCATCATGTCAGAAAAGAATCTTAAAATACGTTTTTCAC
Organism: Mesoplodon densirostris; assembly: GCF_025265405.1. Taxonomy (NCBI): domain Eukaryota; kingdom Metazoa; phylum Chordata; class Mammalia; order Artiodactyla; family Ziphiidae; genus Mesoplodon; species Mesoplodon densirostris. Next base: position 121,681,147 of record NC_082664.1, read on the forward strand.
ACCATAGGACCACAGAATATTATGAAATGAGATACTAGTTATCTCTACTTCAATCTATTTACTTTATGAATAAGAAAATTAGAAAGATTGTGATTTGCCCATGGTGATACTACTAACTAGTTAGTGACAAAAAAAAGAAAAACTTAAAACTCTCACCTCTTTCTTCTTAATCTACTGCTTTTTACCTTTAATCTTTGCTCTTATGGGAGGCAATATAGTAGAAGCTCTAGAGTCAAAGTGTTTGTTTCAAATTCTGGGTTGCCACCTAAATAGCTCCGCTTTTTTTTTTTTTTAATATTTATTTATTTATTTATTTAGGCTGCGCCGGGTCTTAGTTGCGGCAGGTGGGATCTCTAGTTGCAGCATGGGGGCTTCTTTGCTGAGGTATGCATGCAAGATCTAGCTCCCCGACCAGGGATCAATCCCAGGCCCCCTGCATTGGGAGCGCGGAGTCTTACCTACTGGACCACCGGGGAAGTCCCATAGCTATGTGATTTTACGTAAGTCAATCAATCTTTCTGGGTCTCGTCTGTAAAATGGAGGCACTGGTAGAATTTACTTCTTGAAGTGTGGAAAGATTGAGATATTACATGTAAACTGCTTATTACATTGCCTGACACATAGTAAGTACTTAATAAACATTAGCTATTTATTATTCAGTGTAAATAGAGTTTTAAAATGAAAACATGCTAGTCAGGAGTGTGACTGAAGAATTGTAGAAGGAGGGGTCAAAGAAGTTGAATTTATCTGTGGAGGCTGGGAAGAGAGAAGAGGGCATGGGCTGGAGAGGGAAACAAACTAGGTATGAGTGAGTTAGAGCAAGATAACCAGAAGGAAATGGGATCATAGGAGAATTTTAAATAAATGATGGACCCAAATCTCTGTAGAGATCTGGGCTACGGTGGAATTGTGAGCCTTACAGTCTAGGAGGAATAGGCTTCAAAGACCATGTTCCCTGAGCCAAGGCAAGAGAGCCACCTTTACATACTTACCTGCCCAGGGCAACTGAGGAAAAGAGCTGAAATTACAAGTGTGCATAGAAATAGCAAGGGATTAAGAAGATGTATCAGGCTTCTTTGGGGAAAACTAGGCAAAAGAGAGACTGACAGGTGCTGGGAAGGAATGGAGCCAGGACATCGGGCAGTAAGTGTATGGAACTGCGAAACACTCTAAGACAAATCTTCCTATAACAATTAGTTATTTTTAAAACCTCATTTTATACTCTTAAAAAGCTGGCCTAGCAGTGGTTGAGAGTCCTCCTGCCAGTGCAGGGGACACGGGTTCGTGCCCCGGTCCGGGAAGATCCCACATGCCGCGGAGTGGCTGGGCCCATGAGCCATGGCCGCTGAGCCTGCGCGTCCGGAGCCTGTGCTCCACAACGGGAGAGGCCACAACAGTGAGAGGCCCGCGTACCGCAAAAAAAAAAAAAAAAAAAAAAAAAAGCTGGCCTAAGTATGGTGTGATCTGTAACATCCTACCAAACAGTTAAAGGCCAGAAGTCCTGGAGTCAGAGCCAAAACAATTTCAGGTGGTAGTTGCAGGCATCCTTTGTTTACCATTGGTAAACAAAGAGGTTTTTCTCCAAGTATTTATGGTATTTTGTCACCACTTTTTCCAGAGAGATTTGTTCAACGTTACCATAACAATAATAGCACTCCTAAGAGTTCTATGTACCTCATCTAGATAGAACATTTCTTCTACGATGGGGTTATGCATAATCTTCATATGCATAATTTCTCTTAAACAGCAGAGAGTATTGGGAATTAGAGTATTTACAATATGCTCTTGGTTCCTCAGAATGTCCAGACAAGTAGCATTGACTGGGTGTTGAGCTGATAGGGACTTTAGAAGTCCCTCATTCTTCAGAAAGAGAAAAAGAGGTTCAACAGAGTAAACTGACTTGCCCATTACCAAAACGACCAATAGCAGAGCTGGCACTAGAACTGCAATTGCCTAATTTCTAGTGCAATGGCCTTTCCGCTGTGATAGATTATTAACTTGTAAATTTAAGCCAGTCTTTAAAAAAAAAATTTGACCCAGGGGTTCCTAAATACTTGCCCGGGAACTCATGATAGATTGGCAATAAAAAATTATAAGTAGGGCTGCAGTGGTTGGGAGTCCGCCTGCTGATGCGGGGGACGCGGGTTCGTGCCCCAGTCCGGGAGGATCCCACATGCCGCGGAGCGGCTGGGCCCGTGAACCATGGCCGCTGAGCCTGCGCGTCCGGAGCCTGTGCTCCGCGGCGGGAGGCGCCACAGCAGTGAAAGGCCCGCGTATCGCAAAAAAAAAAATTATAAGTAGTGCTTCTTAGAGATGCTTATCTTGGGCTCCATTTCCAGAGATTCTGATTCAGTATGGTCAGGTTATGGAACTTGTATTGGTTAAAAACTACCCATTTAATTCTCTTGATCATCCATGCCTAACAAGTATTATCTGGTCCAGCCTTTGATCAGATGCACCAATCCCATCAATAACATTCATACAGCTTCTGCTTGAATACCTCCAGTATAAAGTCTATTGTATAAACAAGTCCTTGATAGCATGATACCTAAGCAGAGGAGAATGAAGGTGGGTTTTAACATGTTTTAAACTTCAGAAAACTTAACTCAGGTTTATGCAGAGAAACAGGAATTCTCCATATATGAACAATCAATTGGGCATAGATATCAGTTCACATAATTTGGGGCTATATTAATAGAAATAGGGAAAGAGGCAGAAGATCTGCTGACTCAACAGTAGAACCCAGGATCCTGGGCTTAATGATACTTTTCTCTAAATTAACTCCGTCTCCAGAATCAGTTGAGCTCTTACCTCTTGACACTTATAATTAAGGTTTTACTATCAAATAAATTAATGTATACATTATTCTGAGGCTAGCTGTGTAAAGAGCAAGTAAAAACTTTATTATAAAAGCTATTATACTATTACAATTAATATAAAAATATAATTATATTATATAAACATAATTTATAATTTCAGAATTCCCCCCTTCTCCTTCCTAAGTAACCTTGATTTTTATTCAACTATCCCCTTCTCTCCCATGAATTCTATATGTATCTTTGGAGCTGACCTAATCCCTAGTCTTAGGAGCTTTATTTTGACTAGGGCAAATTTAGTAATCCCACCCCTACGTCTGTGTTAGCTATTTGCTCCAGAGCCAGGCTTAAGGCAGTGAGCACACAGTATTCTCATGGTGACTCTTATTGGTCTGGGGGTGAACCAAAACTGATCCCCACAAACTGAAGGGAAAGACTTAGGTTCCATAGTAAGTGAGTAGGTCCTTTCTCTCTCCACGTGTGAGTAAGGATTCGTATCACCACTACCGCTGCTGGCAGCCATCATGTGACCAAGAGGGAAGCCACTGGAGGGAAGCGATTTGAGCCACCCAACAGACCGAGGAGGGCAGAGCTGAAAGGGTAGCATAGACATCGGGCCAGCAGGTGGTTGCACCCTACCTGGAGACATTCTAACCAGTGGATTTTCTGTTTTGTGAGATCATAAAATTCCATATTGTTTGAGCCTGAGTGAGTTAGGCCTTACTACATGCGGCTGAAAATACCCTAACTATCTATGCATAAAAAACGTTGTGAGGTTCTGCCCAACAAATACTTTGTTTTAAAATGTGACCAGGTCCCAAGGGGGAAAAATGATGAGGTGGGGGGTGGGGGTGGTGTGATGAATTGGGATGGACATATATACACTAATATGTATAAAATGGATAACTAATAAGAACCTGCTATATAAAAAAATAAATAAAATTCAAAAATTCAAAAAATAAATAATTAAAAAAAAAATTTTTTAATAAAATGTAACCAGCTCTAAACCCTCAAACTAAAGCAAAATTATATTTGATAATCTAATCAATTAGTATATGATGTGGAGTCCCTGGGTCCCTGGCTTTATCACCAAGCCTTCACTCGCATGGCTATTGTCCTAACTACACAATCTGTAAACTCTTGTGCGGGTGGGCAAGTCTGAGAAAGGCTTTCTAACCCCATTCAGGAGCTAGGGCATGGTGTTTACATTAATACGCAAGAGTAGGTAATGGATCTGCATAGAAGATTTATTTATTTATTAAGCACATACTATGCAAAGACTGAAAGGTGAGGCCATTGAGATACAAGCGAAACTTGAGAACTGTAATGACAACAAGCAGGAGGGAAAAATGTTTTGAGAAGGAAAAAATAATCAGCCTTGCAAGTGTTGCTGAAAGCTCTCTTGGAATGTAAAATGCATTTGAGTAGGCAAGATATTCACACACTATAAAACAAAGTTTCAAATGGCAAATGTCGTGTGAAGTCGAAGTCTGTGGGTCCTAGCGCCTTGCTTCTCAAATGGTGGTCCATGAACCAGTAACAAAAGCATCACCTAGCAGCTGTTAGAATTGCAGAACCTCAGATCACCCAGAATCTACTGAATCAGAGTTTTATATTTTAATAAACTGATGAAGCCTGGAATTTTAGGAATTTAACCTAGTGGTATGCAGTATGAATTGGAGAGAACAGAGTCTGAGATAAGGGGATAGGCTTGATTTGTTTTACCACTTCTATTTTTCAACCGAAGATTTTACTGTATATATAATTTGTTTTATATATACAATTTATTCTTCATCTTTAAAAAAGTATATATATAATTTATTATATAGGTATAATTCTTTTTAACCTTAAAAACTCATATATATTTATATCTAATTGCTTTATAGATGTGTGTACATAAATGTTATATATATATTCATATAATTCTACATATATAATAATTTACCATACAATTTTTCTCCACCTTAAAAAAATTTTATCCTGGACAATATTCCCTCTTAATTCATAAACAGCTTCCTCATTCTCTTTAACAGCTCAATGGTATTCCACTGACTGAATAAAGTTATTTATTCAGTCTCTCTGATAGATATTTGTTTACTGACTTATTTTTTTTTTTTTTTTGCGGTATGCGGGCCTCTCACTGTTGTGGCCTCTCCCATTGCGGAGCACAGGCTCCGGACGCGCAGGCTCAGCGGCCATGGCTCACGGGCCCAGCCGCTCCGCGGCATATGGGATCCTCCCAGACCGGGGCACGAACCCGTATCCCCTGCATCGGCAGGCGGACTCTCAACCACTGCGCCACCAGGGAGGCCCCTGACTTATTTTTACCTGTAAAAATATAGTGAATGACTGACTGCATATGAAACCACTTTCCTTATGTGTGAGTGTATCTGCAGAATTAAATTCCTAGAAATTGAATTGCTGGGTCAAAAAAAAAAAAAAGAAGTATATTTTAAACATTTTGATTCTTACTGCAAAATTGCCCTCCACAGAGGCAGTACCAATTTACATGTGCTATCAAAATTTCTAGCATTTGCCTGACAGATGAAAAATGGTAGTGCATTGTTAATGAGGTTGAACATCTTTTAATATGTTCAGGAGCTATTTGGGTTTCATTTTCAGTGACCCATTTGTAATTATGTGGATTGTCTTTTTCTTTTCTTCAAATAATTTTTTTAATATTTATTTATTTATTTATTTAGGCTGCGCTGGGTCTTAGTTGCGGCATGCAGGATCTTTAGTGGCAGCATGTGGACTTCTTAGTTGTGGCATGCATGTGGGATCTTGTTCCCCGACCAGGGATCAAACCCAGGCCCCCTGCAGTGGGAGCACAGAGTCTTACCCACTGGACCACCAGGGAAGTCCCTCTTTTTACTTTCTTGATGGTACTGTTTGCAACATAAAAGTTGTTAATTTAGATGTAGTCCAATTTATTTTTCTTATGTCACTGAGCTTTTGGTGTCATATCTAAGAAACCATTGTCTAAGTCAAGGTCACTAAGATTTATTCTTATGTGTTCTGAGAGTTTTACAGTTTTACATCTTATATTTAGGTCTATGATACACTTTGAGGGTTTTTTTTTCCTGATATAATATATATGGGTTTATTTCTGGACTCTGGGTCCTATTCTGTTGATCTATATGTCTTTTCTTCTGCCAGTACCGTCTCGATTACTGTAACTTTTTAGCAAGATTTGAAATTAGAAACAGTAAGTCCTCCAATCTTACTCGTCTTTTTCAAGTTGATTTTGGCTGTTCTAGGTACCTTATATTTCCATATGAATTTTAGAATCAACTTTACATTTCTGCAGAAAAAGCAAGCCAGTCTTTTGATAGGGATTACAAATCTGTAAATCAATTTGGCAAAGATTGCCATCTAAACAATATTAAGTCTTTCGATCCACAAACATGGGAGGTCCTTGCATTTATTTACATGTTCTTTAATTTCTTTAATGTTGTTTTGTAGTTTTCAGCATACAAGTATTGCACTTCTTTTGTTAAATTTATATCTAAATACTTATTTTCTTTTTGATGCTATTGTAAATGGAAATTTTTAAATTTTTCATTTTTATAATGTTCATTGCTAGTGTATAGAAATACACTTGATTTTTGTATATTGATCTTACATTCTGTAACCTTGATGAACTCACTTATTAGTCTGATGAATTATACATATGAATGCATACTTATAATCACCAGCAAGATAACAATATAGTACATTTCCAGTAGCCCCATTATTACTGTACCTTCGCAGAAGTAACCAGCCATCTTACTTCTATCACCACTGACTCATATGATTGTTTTTCAACTTCATATAATGTAATCATACCTAAGTAATCTTTTGCATCTGTCTTCTATTGCTCAACATAGTGTCTGTGAGATTTATCCATTTTGTTGCATGTATCAGTGGTTCTTACTTTTTAATAGTTTTATAATGTTCCATCTGTATGAATATACTACAATATATTTATCCACTCTTCTCTTGTTGGACACTTGGGTTGTGTCTGGTTTTTGGCTATTATGAGCAGAACTGCTATAAACATTCTTGTACATGAATTTTAGTGAACAGACACAGGCATTTCTGTTGAGAATAAATCCTAGGAATAGGATTACTCAGTCAGAGGACAGCACATACAGAAAAAATTACAAACCAATCTCCTTCATTATAGTTCAAGTTCTTTCTCAGGTATCTTCTTCTAGTCATGACTTGGCTTTTCACCTTCCTAATGGTATCTTTTGATGAACAGACATTCTTAATTTTATTTTATTTTTTAAATAAATGTATTTTATTTTTGGCTGCGTTGGGTCTTCGTTGCTGTGCGTGGGCTTTCTCTAGTTGTGATGAGCAGGGGCTACTCTTCATTGCGGTGCACATGCTTCTCATTGTGGCTTCTCTTGTTGCAGTGCATGGGCTCTAGGCACACAGGCTTCAGTAGTTGTGACACATGGGCTCAGTAGTTGTGGCTCGCAGGTTCTAGAGCGCAGGCTCAGTAGTTGCAGCGCACGGGCTTAGTTGCTCCACGGCATGTGGGATCTTCCTGGACGAGGTCTTGAACCCATGTCCCCTGCATTGACAGGCAGATTCTTAATCACTGCACCACCAGGGAAGCCCCGTTCTTAATTTTAATGAAATACAATGTATAAATTTTTCTTTTGTGATTAGTGTTATTTTTATGTACATGTGTGTTCTGTTTAAGAAATCTTTGCTTATCCTGATCTCATGGAGTTATTCTCTTATAATTTCTTCTAGAAGCTTTACTGCATTTACTTCTATTCAGTTTTACCACATGTTTAGATAGGTTCATGTATCCTCTACCACAGTCAATATACAGAACAGTTTAATCCACACAAGGATCCCTTTTGTTGTCACTTAATAACCACAATCCCATTTCATCTTGCTCCCTTCCTCCATCCCTAATCCTTGGCAACCATTCATTTTTCCTCCATCTTTAAAATTTGGCACTTTAAGGATGTTATATAAACGGAATCACTGAGTAAATTTTCTTTGGGTTTTTTTTTCATACTTCCCTTGAGACCCATCCAAATTGTTGTGTGTATCAAGTTTGTTCCTTTTTATTGCTGAGTAATATTCCATGGTATTTATATAGCACAGCTTAACCATACACCCACTGAAAGACATTTAGATTGTTTCCAGGTTGGGGTAATTATGAATAAAGCTGCTAACATCATACTCAATGGTCAAAAGCTGAAAGCATTTCCTCTAAGATCAGTAACAAGGCAAGGATGCCCATTCTCACCACTTTTATTCAACATAGGAAGTCCTAGTCCTAGCAATAAGATAAGAAAAAGAAATAAAAGGAATCCAAATTAGAAAGGAAGAAGTAAAACTGTCATTGTTTGCAGATGACATGAAACTACCAAAAAACTATTAGAACTCATAAATGAATTCAGTAAAGTTTCAGGATACAAAACTAATATACGGAAATTTTGTTGAGTTTCTAAACACCAACAACAAACTATCAGAAAGAGAAATTAAGAAAACAATCCCATTTACAATTGCATCAAAAAGAATAAAATTCCTAGGAGTAAATCTAACCAAGGAAGTAAAAGACCTGTACTTGGAAATCTCTAAGACACTGATGAATGAAAACTATAAAACAAATGGAAAGACATTCTTTTTTGGAGCAATATCCATTTATGACAAGAAGCTAGAGTCCAAGGAGAAAACTGGCTAAGGGAGTTTTGTTTTTATTTTGCTTTTTACTTTTTTTTTTTTTTTGTGGTATGCGGGCCTCTCACTGTTGTGGCCTCTCCCGCTGCGGAGCACAGGCTCTGGACGCGCCCACTCAGCAGCCATGGCTCACGGGCCCAGCCGCTCCGCGGCATGTGAGATCCTCCCAGACCGGGCGTGTCCCCTGCATTGGCAGGCAGACTCTCAACCACTGCGCCACCAGGGAAGCCCGCTTTTTACTTTTTAAGAACAAGTTTATTTAAATAAAATTTAAAGCTGTTGTGTTGCTAAATTATTATTCTATTTCCCAAAACCTTTAGAACAGTCAGGTTCACACAAATGACTTGTTGAGTGATTTTTTTTTCTCCCAGTTGAAGTCTATGTCATCATTTTTGTCTTTTTCAGGAATGAGCTCATTCATGTTTTAGCGACCCTGAGCACCTTTCCTTTAAGCCCCTGGAATGAACTGGGTGTGAAGTGCCTCTTGTGCACTATTAGAGCTCCAGAAACTTGTATTTTACCCTTTATTCTTATTGCCTTTTCCCCCCACTGCACAGTGAACTACCTGTTAATGTTTAATAAATCTTTGTTAAATTTTTGCTGGTTGGATGATGCATGGGAAGATGGTTATGAATAAGAGAAAATGGAGGTTACAGGTTTCCAAACCAGTCAAATATCTAATGCTGCCATGATTTTAAGCAAAATTATAAAGGAGATAAAGTTTGTGTTTATCAATCTCCCATATTTGTTTCCTTTTTTAAAAAAAAATTATTTATTTATTTATTTATTTGGCTGAGTCAGGTCTTAGTTGTGGCACACAGGATCTTCACTGTAGCATGTGGGCTTCTCTCTAGTGTGGTTCGTGGATCCCAGAGCGCGCGGGCTCAGTAGTTGTGGCACGTGGGCTTAGTTGCCCTGTGGCATGTGGGATCTCAGTTCCCCAACCAGGAATCGAACCTGCATCCCCTGCATTGGAAGGTGGATTCTTAACCACTGGACCACCAGGGAAGTCCCCCACATTTGTTTCTACTATTCCAGTGTCCCTGCTCTCCAGGAGAAAATGGAGGTTACAGGTTTCATCTTGCCTGGAAGCTCTCAAAATTCTCCCTCTCATCTAGACCTTCCCTTGGCAAGTTTCCTTTTTCTTCCTTTGTCCCTCAGCTATCAAATCATCTGCTTAGTAGTATTTGGCTATGTAATTATCTAATCAACTTAAGTAACCTAAATTAAGGTATGACTAAAATATTAACTATTCCCATACAGAATCTGTACTTTAATACGGACATCTGTTAATTCATATTTACTGGGAGGAATATTTTTTAATGTGCCCTGCATTGTCTATCCTTTATTCCCAATCCTGGTCCCTTATCTAATGTTCCAGAAAGTAAAATATGTGGAATGGGGATGATATTATTTGTTGAGGCCTCTTTTAAAGATGATAAAATTAAGGGCCATAGAATTTAGCTAGTAAGAGGTACAGGCAGGCAGAAATAGTAAAATATCGACCGTTTAAGGAGTTAAGAGTCGGTTTTCATGGTGAACTACCAATATTGCCAACCAAAAAACTAGCTTCCGGTTTTAAAGGCCACAACCCCTTGTGCAAAACCGTTTAAACCCTCACTGAAATTCCCTGAGTCTAGATGGTATACTCTTTCAGAGAGTCTGTTCCTTTTGCCTTTACCTTTTTCCTTCCTTTCTAGTTCCTGCAAATAGTCGAAAACCATGGGAATCACCTACATGTTTTAAACGAGCTCTCTGAATAAAAAATAAGAAGTGACTTGCCAAAACTAGCCTTGGAGGTAGAGAACTGAATTTAATTACTCTGACTAGACTAAGTTACCTACTAAGATAACCTGGGGTTGTATGGGCCAACAGGAATAATTTCTCTATTTTTCACTATATAGGGCCAAAACAGTCAGCACTAGAAAGTTCAGAGCCTTGCTGGTCAATGAAGGAGCTTAGGCCCAAGAAAGTTCAATGTTTGCCAAAAGTCAGTCTAGCTCATTAGAGGAGTAAGGCCCCAAAATGAGAGTCTGAATTTCCAAACCCAGTGCTCTTTCCATTCTGCTGAAATGTTCCATTGTGTGGTCATGGGAATCTGGAAAGGCTTAGTGGATTGGGCACCCCATATTTTGCAGCCTTTCCCAGTCACAGCACACAACACTACATGGAAACTTCTTTTAATTAGTTTTTCATCACTTTGTGATTCGTAGGTTATTGGTGTCTTTGACCTAAACCATACAAATGACTCTCTTTCATCCGTAATATCAACCTATTCAGCGAATGAGGCATAGTTTAGGGGAGGGTTCAACAGTCATTATACTGTCATCTCAGAATTACCTCTGATACTCCTACTCCTCTTCATACAGACTCAACAAATGTCTTCAGCCCTGAAGGGAAATCTCTCTCATAGGCTTTTTTTTCCCCTGCCCTCTACTACCTTGTATCTAAGACTAATCTTTTTGTCTTGTTATTGTCATTTATTTCAGCTGAATCTGTCTTCATCATCCCTGTCTTCAGTCATTTTCCTTTCATTAACGTCAGGTCTATTGCTTGACATATTCACAATACCTACTGTTTTCTCTGCTTCAGGCCTTGGCTCTGCTGTGTCTACTGGTTCTACCTCAGTAGCTGACCTTGCCTGAGTTCTTAACTCATCCCATATTACTGACTCACTTCCTATCTCTGGCCCTGTCTCAGTCCCTGCCTCTGTCTGGGTCCTTGATTGTGCCGCTGAACTTAACTGTTTTTCTGTTACGTGTTTCTCACCCATGGAGAAACACCTACATTTGCCTCAGATAGACTCAATTCTACTGTGGCTATATTTCCTATCCTTGTCCTTGTTATAGGGATCACAAGGAGATTTTTTTTTTTTTTTCTTTTTGCGGTATGTGGGCCTCTCACTGTTGTGGCCTCTCCCGTTGCGGAGCACAGGCTCCGGACGCGCAGGCCCAGCGGCCATGGCTCACAGGCCCAGACGCTCCGCGGCATATGGGATCCTCCCAGACCGGGGCACGAACCCGTATCCCCTGCATCGGCAGGCGGACTCTTAACCACTGCGCCACCAGGGAGGCCCACAAGGAGATTTTGATCTGGAAGAGAAACCTGAGAACTTAAGTGACTGAGTCCAGAGAGGAACCCTAGAGAAAAAGAAAAAGTCAGGGTCAGCACTGTGGATGAGTAATAGATAAAATCTTAAGTCATCAAACACCCCTGAAGAGTAACACTGGCTTAATTATAATGTAATTTGATTAATAATACATTTCTGAATATCCTGTTCATTATCTTTAGGAGCTTGGAATTCAAAACACTGGTCCCAGCTTTTCTGTAGTACAGTGTCTTCTGGGGGTATGCAAGCCAATTTATTGAGGCACAGGAAGAAAATAATAATTTCTTTCTGTATTTTTAGCAAATAATGTTTTAAATTCTATTTTTCAGTATATTTTACAATGTAATGACTATAATAGTAATGTAATACATGTACATATTTTATAAATAAATTTTATAAAGTGTCTTACTAATAGAGTGTGTGATGCAATGGTTTAGAGACCACTGTTGTAGTTAATAAAAATAAGTATGTGGTTTAGAAAGATTATCGGAGAAGTGTTACACAGGCAAAACTCCAATGTTATTGCTTTATTCTGGAGATCCATAAAGATGGAAAGCTTATTTGATGTGATAAAAGGAGAGGAGAATTAAGGAACTGTCTTCTGGAAGAACAGAAGAACTATGAATAGCTCAGTTATACCTTTGCCTTCTTCTTCTATTTCCTGAATCTTTTTCCCGTTTGTTCAGGGTCAGGTATCATTATAGAAAAAAATGTTTTAGATAAATTGGAAGCACTTGCTTTAGAATGCTCACTGACATGACAATGACACTTGCAGGACACTTCCAAATTATGAGATTCTAATATACTAAACAAACAACCAAAAGAAAGGGAAAAAGAGATAGAGAGAAGGGCCAATCATCTAGAATTGCTTTGTCTGTGCCTTCACTACCTAACAGGAGCTTTAACTCACCAACTATCATGTAGAAGATACTGCCCCAGCAATTGATGCGGTAGACTAGTAGGAAATGGGGCTCTGAGACTTTCCTACTGTACAGTTTCACTTGCATCAGGAATAAGATGAGGCATAAGCATAGGCAGGTGCCTGGGATCAGAATGAAAGCAATTACTACCCATGATGATTAATACGCTAAGGCCTCCAATGAGTAAAGTAGACAACACGCAAGAATAGCTGGGTAATATGAGCAGAGAGATGGAAATTCTAAGAAAAAATTTAAAAACAAATGCTAGAGATTAAAAAATACAGTAATAGAAATAGAGAATGTCTTTGATGCGCTTATTGGTAGACAGGATATGGCTGAGGAAATAATCTCTGAACATGAGAATAGATCAATAGACATCTCCAAAAAGAAATGCAAAGAGAAAAAAGACTGAAAATGTGGAACAGAATATCCAAGAACTATGGGACACCTACAAAGCTGTACCATACATGAAGTCAGGATGCCAGAAGGAGAAGAACGAGAAAGGAACAGAAGAAATATTTGAAGTAATAAGACTGAGGATTTCCCCCAAATTGATGTCAGACACCAAACCACAGATCCAGGAATCTCAGAGAATATCAAAAGCAGGATAAATGCCAAAAAACAAAACAAACAAGCAAAAAACAAACAAAAAATACTACACCTAGGCATATCATATTTGTTTATTTGTTTATTTATTTTTGGCTTCGTCGGGTCTTAATTGCAGCGCTCGGGATCTTTTCCTTGTGGCACGTGGGCTTATTTGCCCTGCAGCATGTGGGATTTTAGTTCCCCGACCAGGGATCGAACCTGCATTCCCTGCATTGGAAGGCAGATTATTAACCACTGGACCACCAGGGAAGTCCCTGGGCATATGATATTTTGGGGGATTTTTTCTTTCTTTTTTAAATTTATTTTTATTGGAGTAAAATTTCTTTACAATGTTGTGTTAGTTTCTTTGTACAATGAAGTGAATCAGCTATATGTATACCTATATCCCCTCCCTCTTGGACCTCCCTCCCACCTCCCCCCACCCCCCATCACACCCATCTAGGTTGTCACAGAGCACCGAGCTGAGCTTCCTGTGCTTTACAGCATGTTCCTGATAGATATCTATTTTATGCATGGTAGTGTATATATATCAATCCTAATCTCCCAATTTGTCCCACTCTCCCCTCCCCGCCCTCCATCCACATGTCTGTTCTCTATGTCTACTTCTCTATTCCTGCCCAGGAAATAGGTTCATCTGTACCATTTTTCTAGATTCCACATATATGCGTTAATATACGATATTTGTTTTTCTCTTTCTGGCTTACTTCACTCTGTATGACAGACTCTAGGTCCATCCACATCTCTACAGGCGTATGATATTTAAACTGAAAAAATCAAAGATAAAGAATCTTGGACTTCCCTGCTGGTCAAGTGGTTAAGACTCCACGCTTCCAATGCAAGGGGCAAATGTTTGATCCCTGGTCGGGGAACTAAGATCGCACATGTGGCGCAGCATGGCCAAAAAATAAAATAAATTAAATTAAATATTTTTTTAAAAAGATAAAGAATCCTGAAAGAAGCTGGGATGGGGGGACACCTTACCAATAAAGGAGCAAAGAAAAGAATTACATCTGACTTCTCCTCAGAAACCATACAAGCAAGAAGAGAGGGGAGTGAAATATTTAAAGTGTTGAGAGAGAAAAGACCCTAACCCAGAACTCTGTAGCCTATGAAATTACCTTCAAAAGTGAAGGAGAGGGACTTCCCTGGTGGTGCAGTGGTTAAGAATCTGCCTGCCAATGCGGGGGACACTGGTTCAAGCCCTGGTCCGGGAAGATCCCACATGCCATGGAGCAAATAAGCCCGTGCACCACAACTACTGAGCCTGTGCTCTAGAGCCCACAAGCCAAAACTACTGAGCCTGAGTGCCGCAACTACTGAAGCCCATGTGCCTAGAGCCCGTGCTCCACAACAAAGACAAGCCACTGCAATGAGAAGCCCACGCACCGCAACAAAGAAGATCCCCCGCTCGTCACAACTAGAGGAAGCCCTCGCACAGCAACGAAGACCCAACGCAGCCAAAAATAAATTTTTTTTAAAAAGTGAAGGAGAAATAAGGGCTTTCCCAAACTAAAATTGACAGAATTTGTTGCCAATAAACCTGCCTTGCAAGAAATTTTAAATGAAGTTCTTCAGAGAGAAGGAAAATGATACAGGTCAGAAACTTTAATCTATATAAAGAAAGGAAGAGCATAAGAAAAGGAATAAGTGAAGGTAAGATAAACACTTTCATTTTTCTTATTCTTTTTTTTCCCCCCTTTTTTTTTTATTTTAAAAATTTAATCAGTTATACATATACATATGTTCCCATATCCCCTCCCTTTTGCGTCTCCCTCCCACCCTCCCTATCCCACCCCTCCAGGCGGTCACAAAGAACCGAGCTGATCTCCCTGTGCTATGCGGCTGCTTCCCACTAGCTATCTACCTTACGTTTGGTAGTGTATATATGTCCATGCCGCTCTTTCACTTTGTCACAGCTTACCCTTCCCCCTCCCCATATCCTCAAGTCCATTCTCTAGTAGGTCTGTGTCTTTATTCCTGTCTTACCCCTATGTTCTTGATGACATTTTTTTCTTAAATTCCATATATATGTGTCAGCATACAGTATTTGTCTTTCTCTTTCTGACTTACTTCACTCTGTATGACAGACTCTAGGTCCATCCACCTCATTACAAATAGCTCAATTTCATTTCTTTTTATGGCTGAGTAATATTCCATTGTATATATGTGCCACATCTTCTTTATCCATTCATCCGATGATAGACACTTAGGTTGTTTCCATCTCCGGGCTATTGTAAATAGGGCTGCTATGAACATTTTGGTACATGTCTCTTTTTGAAATATGGTTTTCTCAGGGTATATGCCCAGTAGTGGGATTGCTGGGTCATATGGTAGTTCTATTTGTAGTTTTTTAAGGAACCTCCATACCGTTCTCCATAGTGGCTGTACCAATTCACATTCCCACCAGCAGTGCAAGAGTGTTCCCTTTTTTCCACACCCTCTCCAGCATTTATTGTTTCTAGATTTTTTGATGATGGCCATTCTGACTGGTGTGAGATGATACCTCATTGTAGTTTTGATTTGCATTTCTCTAATGAGTAAAGATGTTGAGCATCCTTTCATGTGTTTGTTGGCTGTCTGTATATCTTCTGTGGAGAAATGTCTATTTAGGTCTTCTGCCCATTTTTGGATTGGGTTGTTTGTTTTTTTGCTATTGAGCTGCATGAGCTGCTTATAAATTTTGGAGATTAATCCTTTGTCAGTTGCTTCATTTGCAAATATTTTCTCCCATTCTGAGGGTTGTCTTTTGGTCTTGTTTATGGTTTCCTTTGCTGTGCAAAAGCTTTGAAGTTTCATTAGATCCCATGTGTTTATTTTTGTCTTTATTTCCATTTCTCTAGGAGGTGGGTCAAAAAGGATCTTGCTGTGATTTATGTCATAGAGTGTTCTGCCTATGTTTTCCTCTAGGAGTTTGATAGTGTCTGGCCTTACATTTAGGTCTTTAATCCATTTTGAGCTAATTTTTGTGTATGGTGTTAGAGAGTGATCTAATCTCATACTTTTACATGTCCCTGTCCAGTTTTCCCAGCACCACTTATTGAAGAGACTGTCCTTTCTCCACTGTACATTCCTGCCTCCTTTATCAAAGGTAAGGTGACCATATGTCCGTGGGTTTATCTCTGGGCTTTCTATCCTGTTCCATTGATCTATCTTTCTGTTTTTGTGCCAGTACCATACTGTCTTGATTACTGTAGCTTTGTAGTATAGTCTGAAGTCAGGGAGCCTGATTCCTCCAGCTCCGTTTTTCGTTCTCAAGATTGCTTTGGCTATTCGGGGTCTTTTGTGTTTCCATACAAATTGTGAAATTTTTTGTTCTAGTTCTGTGAAAAATGCCATTGGTAGTTTGATAGGTATTGCATTGAATCTGTAGATTGCTTTGGGTAGTAGAGTCATTTTCACAATGTTGATTCTTCCAATCCAAGAACATGGTACATCTCTCCATGTATTTGTATCATCTTTAATTTCTTTCATCAGTGTCTTATAATTTTCTGCATACAGGTCTTTTGTCTCCTTAGGTAGGTTTATTCCTAGATATTTTATTCTTTTTGTTGCAATGGTAAATGGGAGTGTTTCCTTGATTTCACTTTCAGATTTTTCATCATTAGCATATAGGAATGCCAGAGATTTCTGTGCATTAATTTTGTATCCTGCAACTTTTCCAAATTCATTGATTAGCTCTAGTAGTTTTCTGGTAGCATCTTTAGGATTCTCTATGTATAGTATCATGTCATCTGCAAACAGTGACAGCTTTACTTCTTCTTTTCCCATTTGGATTCCTTTTATTTCCTTTTCTTCTCTGATTGCTGTGGCTAAAACTTCCAAAACTATTTTGAATAAGAGTGGTGAGAGTGGGCAACCTTGTCTTGTTCCTGATCTTAGTGGAAATGGTTTCAGTTTTTCACCATTGAGGACGATGCTGGCTGTGGGTTTGTCATATATGGCCTTTATTATGTTGAGGAAAGTTCCCTCTATGCCTACTTTCTGCAGGGTTTTTATCATAAATGGGTGTTGAATTTTGTCAAAAGCTTTCTCTGCATCTATTGAGATGATCATATGGTTTTTCTCCTTCAGTTTGTTAATATGGTGTATCACATTGATTGATTTGCGTATATTGAAGAATCCTTGCATTCCTGGAATAAACCCCACTTGATCATGGTGTATGATCCTTTTAATGTGCTGTTGGATTCTGTTTGCTAGTATTTTGTTGAGGATTTTTGCATCTATGTTCATCAGTGATATTGGCCTGTAGTTTTCTTTCTTTGTGACATCCTTGCCTGGTTTTGGTATCAAGGTGATGGTGGCCTCATAGAATGAGTTTGGGAGTGTTCCTCCCTCTGCTATATTTTGGAAGAGTTTCAGAAGGATAGGTGTTAGCTCTTCTCTAAATGCTTGATAGAATTCGCCTGTGAAGCCATCTGGTCCTGGGCTTTTGTTTGTTGGAAGATTTTTAATCACAGTTTCAATTTCAGTGCTTGTGATTGGTCTGTTCATATTTTCTATTTCTTCCTGATTCAGTCTTGGCAGGTTGTGCATTTCTAAGAATTTGTCCATTTCTTCCAGGTTGTCCATTTTATTGGCATAGAGTTGCTTATAGTAATCTCTCATGATCTTTTGTATTTCTGCAGTGTCAGTTGTTACTTCTCCTTTTTCATTTCTAATTCTATTGATTTGAGTCTTCTCCCTTTTTTTCTTGATGAGTCTGGCTAATGGTTTATCAATTTTGTTTATCTTCTCAAAGAACCAGCTTTTAGTTTTATTGATCTTTGCTATTGTTTCCTTCATTTCTTTTTCATTTATTTCTGATCTGATTTTTATGATTTCTTTCCTTCTGCTAACTTTGGGATGTTTTTGTTCTTCTTTCTCTAATTGCTTTAGGTGCAAGGTTAGGTTGTTTATTTGAGATGTTTCCTGTTTCTTAAGGTGGGATTGTATTGCCATAAACTTCCCTCTTAGAACTGCTTTTGCTGCATCCCATAGGTTTTGGGTTGTCGTGTCTCCATTGTCATTTGTTTCTAGGTATTTTTTAATTTCCTCTTTGATTTCTTCAGTGATCACTTCGTTATTAAGTAGTGTATTGTTTAGCCTCCATGTGTTTGTATGTTTTACAGCTCTTTTCCTGTAATTGATATCTAGTCTCATAGCATTGTGGTCGGAAAAGATACTTGATACAATTTCAATTTTCTTAAATTTACCAAGGCTTGATTTGTGACCCAAGATATGATCTATCCTGGAGAATGTTCCATGAGCACTTGAGAAAAATGTGTATTCTGTTGTTTTTGGATGGAATGTCCTATAAATATCAATTAAGTCCATCTTGTTTAATGTATCATTTAAAGCTTGTGTTTCCTTATTTATTTTCATTTTGGATGACCTGTCCATTGGTGAAAGTGGGGTGTTAAAGTCCCCTACTATGATTGTGTTACTGTCGATTTCTCCTTTTATGGCTGTTAATATTTCCCTTATGTATTGAGGTGCTCCTATGTTTGGTGCATAAATATTTACAATTGTTATATCTTCTTCTTGGATTGATCCCTTGATCATTATGTAGTGTCCTTCTTTGTCTCTTCTAGTAGTCTTTATTTTAAAGTCTATTTTGTCTGATATGAGAATTGCTACTCCAGCTTTCTTTTGGTTTCCATTTGCATGGAATATCTTTTTCCATCCCCTTACTTTCAGTCTGTATGTGTCTCTAGGTCTGAAGTGGGTCTCTTGTAGACAGCATATATATGGGTCTTGTTTTTGTATCCATTCAGCCAGTCTGTGTCTTTTGGTGGGAGCATTTAGTCCATTTACATTTAAGGTAATTATTGATAGGTATGTTCCTATTCCCATTTTCTTAATTGTTTTGGGTTCGTTATTGTAGTTCTTTTCCTTCTGTTGTGTTTCTTGCCTAGAGAAGTTCCTTTAGCATTTGTTGTAAAGCTGGTTTGGTGGTGCTGAACTCTCTCAGCTTTTGCTTGTCTGTAAACGTTTTAATTTCTCCATCAAATCTGAATGAGATCCTTGCTGGGTAGAGTAATCTTGGTTGCAGGTTTTTCTCCTTCATCACTTTAAGTATGTCCTGCCACTCCCTTCTGGCTTGTAGAGTTTCTGCTGAGAGATCAGCTGTTATCCTGATGGGGATTCCCTTGTGTGTTATTTGTTGTTTTTGCCTTGCTGCTTTTAATATGATTTCTTTGTGTTTAATTTTTGACAGTTTGATTAATATGTGTCTTGGTGTATTTCTCCTCGGATTTATTCTGTATGGGACTCTCTGTGCCTCCTGGACTTGATTAACTATTTCCTTTCCCATATTAGGGAAGTTTTCAACTATAATCTCTTCAAATATTTTCTCAGTCCCTTTCTTTTTCTCTTCTTCTTCTGGAACCCCTATAATTCGGATGTTGGTGCGTTTAATGTTGTCCCAGAGGTCTCTGAGACTGTCCTCTGTTCTTTTCATTCTTTTTTCTTTATTTTGCTGTGCAGCAGTTATTTCCACTATTTTATCTTCCACCTCACTTATCCGTTCTTCTGCCTCAGTTATTCTGCTATTGATCCCATCTAGAGTATTTTTTATTTCATTTATTGTGTTTTTAATCGATGCTTGATTCGTCTTTAGTTCTTCTAGGTCCTTGTTAACTGTTTCTTGCATTTTGTCTATTCTATTTCCAAGATTTTGGATCATCTTTACCATCATTATTCTGAATTCTTTTTCAGATAGACTGCCTATTACCTCTTCATTTGTTAGGTCTGGTGGGTTTTTATCTTGCTCCTTCTCCTGCTGTGTGTTTTTCTGTCTTCTCATTTTGCTTATGTTACTGTGTTTGGGGTCTCCTTTTTGCAGGCTGCAGGTTCGTAGTTCCCGTTGTTTTTGGTGTCTGTCCCCAGTGGCTAAGGTTGGTTTAGTGGGTTGTGTAGGCTTCTTGGTGGAGGGGACTACTGCCTGTGTTCTGGTGGATGAGGCTGGATCTTGTCTTTCTGGTGGGCAGGTCCACGTCTGGTGGTGTGTTTTGGGGTGTTTGCGGACTTTTTATGATTTGAGGCAGCCTCTCTGCTAATGGGTGGCGTTGTGTTCCTGTCTTGCTAGTTGTTTGGCATAGGGTGTCCAGCACTGTAGCTTGCTGGTCGTTGAGTGAAGCTGGATGCTGGTGTTGAGATGGAGATCTCTGCAAGATTTTCGCCGTTTGATATTATGTGGAGCTGGGAGGTCTCTTGTGGACCAGTGTCCTGAAGTTGGCTCTCCCACCTCAGAGGCACAGCACTGACTCCTGGCTCCTCAATTTGGGATGATTTGTTGTCTATTCATGTATTCCACAGATGCAGGGTACATGAAGTTGATTGTGGAGCTTTAATCCGCTGCTTCTGAGGCTGCTGGGAGAGGTTTCCCTTTCTCTTCTTTGTTCTCACAGCTCCTGGGTCTCAGCTTTGGATTTGGCCCCGCCTCTGCGTGTAGGTCGCCGGAGGGCGTCTGTTCTTCGCTCAGACAGGACAGGGTTAAAGGAGCAGCCTCTTCGGGGACTCTGGCTCACTCAGGCCGGGCGGGAGGGAGGGGCACGGAGTGCGGGGCGAGCCTTTTGGGAGGTCTGGGGTCTTCTGCCAGCGTTCAGTAGGTGTTCTGTAGGAGTTGTTCCACGTGTAGCTGTAGTTCTGGTGTATCAGATGATAAGTAATTCCACTCCTAGGAATCTTCAATATTTAGAATAAAACTGTCAGTGCTACGGAAGAGAGTGAATCTTCACTTTTTGACTCAGCCTCTGCCTTCTCATCTGACAATATAGGTTAGTTTTGAACTTTTTATCAGGTAAATTATCTGTTTCATTAACTTTCCCCCCTGAGGTTTTTATCTTGTTCTTTCACTTGGAATATATTCCTGTTTCTTCACGTTCCTCGACTCTCGGTGCCGGTTTCCATGCATTAAGTGAAGCAGCCACCTTCCTGTTCTGGAAGGAGAGGCCTCGTGTAGACGGGCTTTATCCTGCAGCCCTGCCCCGGCTCTTGGTTGTCTCTCAGGCTTTGTGACTGTCCAGGGGCCTATTTTATTTTTCGCGGCTCCCAGTGGGTGAGGCTCTGCCCAGCAGCCCTGTCAGCGTCCTGAAGGGAGGGGAGGTCTCAGCCCGCACCGACTCGGCTGACTGGAAGCCCAGCCTCAGACGGCAGCTCTTAAAGAAGCGCACATACGCAGTCCTGTGGGGCCGCGCGCAGAAGCCGCCAGAGCCAGGCCGTCTGCAGGTGTCCTCTGTGCGGCAGTGGCAAATACCAGAGTTCCAAAGGAGCGTGGAAGCTCTCGTGTGCGGGACACGGGCGAACTATGGGGGCAGAGCTCTTATTCTTAATTGATCTAGCAGGTAACAGTTTGTTCAAAATAACATCAACAATGTATCACTTATACATGCTTATGTGTATATACACACATATGCTTATGTTTGAGTGAAATTAATGACAGCAATGATATAAGTAACAGTAGAGAGGAGTTAGGATTATTTTGTTATTATTAGGTACCTGCACTACCTGTGAGCAATAGAGTGTTATTTGAAAGTGGAAGTTGGATTAGTTGTAAATGGATTTTGCAAACTCAAGGATAGCCACTAGGGGCTTCCCTGGTGGTGCAGTGGTTGAGAGTCCGCCTGCTGATGCAGGGGACACAGGTTTATGCTGCGGAGCGGCTAGGCCATGAGCCATGGCCGCTGAGCCTGCGCATCCGGAGCCTGTGCTCTGCAGCGGGAGAGGCCACAACAGTGAGAGGCCCGCGTACTGCAAAAAAAAAAAAGGGGGGAGGGCTTCCCTGGTGGTGCAGTGGTTGAGAGTCCACCTGCCAATGCAGGGGACACGGGTTCGTGCCCCGGTCTGGGAACATCCCACATGCCGCGGAGCGGCTGGGCCCGTGAGCCATGGCCGCTGAGCCTGCGTGTCTGGAGCCTGTGTTCCGCAACGGGAGAGGCCACAGCAGTGAGAGGCCCACATACCGCAAAAAAAAAAAAAAAAGGATAGCCACTAAAAAAAATAATAAAAACAAGAAGTATAACTAATATGCTATGAAAAGACAAAAATGGAATCATATAATATGCTCAATTAGAACCAAAAAAGACAAAAATAGAGTGGAAGGCAAAGATAGGAACAATAAACAAGGGTGACAAATAGAAAATAGTAACAAACATTGTAGATATTAATCCAATAATATCCAAAATTAATTTAAACATCAATGGTCTAAATATACCAATTAGAAAACAGAGGTTTTCAGAGTGAATAAAAAGCAGGACCCAACTCTATGTTATCTCAAAGAAGCCCACTTTAAATAAAAAGACACACATGGATAAAAGGTAAAGGGATGAAGAAATATACCATGCTAACACTAATCAACTGAAAGCAGGAGTAGTTTTATTAAGTTCAGAAAGAGCAGGCTTTAGAGAAAGTAAAGTTATAAGGGATAAAGAAGGGTGTTACATAATGATAAAAGGGTCAATATTTTAAGACACAGCTATCTTAATGTGTATGCGCCTAACAAAAGAACATAAGGCAGATACTGATAAAACTGCAAGAAGAAATAGATTAATCCATTATCACAGTTGGAGACTACAACACTCTTCAGAAATGGACAGATCTAGCAGGTAGAACATGAGTGAGGACACCATCAATCAACTGGATATAACTGCCAACTCTAGACTACTTCATCCAACAGCAGGAGAATTTTTCTTAAGCTCATGTGGAACATTCACTAAGATGGACCACACTCTGGGCCATAAAACCCACCTTAACAATTTTTTAATATTAAAATTATACTATGTATGCTCTCAGATCATGATGGAATTAAACTAAAATTCAACATTAGAAAGATAGCTGGAAAATCCCCAAACACTTGGAGATTAAATAACACACTTCTAAATAACACATGGATCAAAGAAGGAACTTCAAGAGAAATTTTTTAAAGAGAAATTTTAGAATAGTTTGAACTAACTGAAGATACAACTGGCCAAAATTTGTGGGGTGCAGTGAAAGCAGTGCTCAGAGGGAAATTTATAGTACTGAATGCATCGATTAGTAAAGAAAAAAGATCTAAAATCAATAACCTATGCTTCCACCTTAGGAAACTAGAAAAAGAAGGGCAAATTAAATGCAAAGGAAGCCGAAGGAAAAAAATAATAAAAATTAGAGTAGATATAAATGAAAAAAATTTATAAAAATTAGAGCAGATAATCAGTGAAATGAAATGAACGTTTCTTTACATGTTTGGAATTCCTATTCGCAGGTACCAAAATAATTTTGCTGGCTTTTTTGTTTCTTTCGCTCCTTCTATGCTCATTCCATCTGGTAGTTTTGGGGTTTCCTTACTTTGGCCAAAGGACCCACTCCAGAGTCAGGTCTCATAAGATGGTATTTAAGATTTCCTGTTCTGTTCTGACCCAGTTAATGAACCAATGCACTGCTTGGTTGAGCAAGGTTGTACTTGTGTCCTTTTACCTCTTTCAGTCTGTGGTTCCAAATAAGCTACAGCCCCAGTCAGTGCTTGGCAGTAGCTTTTGTTTGGCTTCTTTTCTTTTCTTTTTTTAAAAAATTTTATTTATTTTTTGGCTGTGATGGGTCTTCGTTGCTGCACGCGGGCTTTCTCTAGTTGCAGCGAGTGGGGGCTACTCTTCGTTGCAGTGCACGGTCTTCTCATTGCAGTGGCTTCTCTTGTTGTGGAGCACAGGCTCTAGGCAGGTGGACTTCAGTAGTTGTGGCACGTGGGCTCAGTAGTTGTGGCTCATGAGCTCTAGAGCACAGGCTCAGTAGTTGTGGCACACGGGCTTGGTTGCTCCACGGTATGTGGGATCTTCCTGGACCAGGGCTCAAAACCACGTCCCCTGCATTGGCAGGCAGATTCTTAACCACTGCACCACCAGGGAAGCCCTCAGCTTCTTTTCTTAAGTCCCTAGTTTGAGCTAGAGCTGTGAATCTGGCTCTAGTCCATATCTTGAGAAGCACTTCTGGTCCTTTTCACTCCACAGGACCTGTCTTCCTGTCTTCCTGTTCACCTCTGCTTACTTTTGGACTTAGAGACCATTAAGTCTATGGCTTAACTCAATCATAGCTTTGTGGGTTTTGTTATTTTTCCAGTCTGTGAAAACGCTTGTCTTGTTTTGACCTGGCTATACATATATATACCCCCTCACCTCCGTATCTCTCTCCACTTCATCTATTATGTAATGTATCTGGAGCAGAAGGGATGTATCAAAGGGTCATTTAATGAGCTATCTTATTGGAAGTCTACTTAAGTTTTTTTAAGGAATTCTCTACAAGCAAAGAAAGAGAGAAGAAAATAGAGCATTCAGTTTCTAAAGAAGCAGCAAAAGACTCTCTATGCTTAAAGATCATTCTCTGATAGTAAAGTAGAAACTTAGTTAT
Source organism: Mesoplodon densirostris (assembly GCF_025265405.1). Taxonomy (NCBI): domain Eukaryota; kingdom Metazoa; phylum Chordata; class Mammalia; order Artiodactyla; family Ziphiidae; genus Mesoplodon; species Mesoplodon densirostris. Next base: position 121,705,650 of record NC_082664.1, read on the forward strand.
AATTATTGCCTATTCTCCTGTAATAGCCAGGGTCTTGATTGTTACTCTCTGAATACCTAGCATCCTCCTTTCTCATTCACACCTGCTTCCTTCTCCTCACCCCACTTAAAACTTCCATTCCCTGAAGAGTCATCAGTACTCAGCTCCCTGTCAATTTAGTCATATAATTATAGTATTCAAACTGAATTATAAATAGTGCTTGTGAACTCAGTAAGTTCTTAATTAGTCAATATGTGGGGTATACTTAGCAGGTGAGTGGTGATGGGAGGAGGGGGAGTTGGACTTGACTATATGTCTATTCTTACAACCAAACAAAGGCCCAGGAACAGCCTGAAGAGCCTCTGAAATGAGGCCCCTTGAAGTAAGGAGACACCAGTCACTCTGCAATAACTAAGATCACCAACATGGAGAAAAGGAGCCAACATGGAGAAAAGGGTTTTCTAAGGCAGTGTCAAAATGGGGTGTGTGTATATATGTGCATTTATGTGTGTCTCTATGGGTGGGTGCACACATGCATGTGCTGCTAAACTCCTACCTTTAGGAATAGAAGCAGAAGTATTAACCTAACAGTCTTCTGGTCATCATCTGGAAATGTTTGGGAATGACTGACCAGGGACCAGGATTATAAGAACTGTTAAGTTTGTTTTCTACAAAGGTTACCAGTGACTCTCTAAATTAAAACAAAAGGATCCCAGGGCTTATCTTTTTTTAATTAATTTATTTTTAAAATTTTTGGCTGTGTTGGATCTTCGTTGCTGCATGCGGACTTTAGTTATGGTGAGTGGGGGCTACTGTTCATTACAGTGTACGGGCTTCTCATTGCAGTGGCTTCTCTTGTTGCAGAGCACGGGCTCTAGGCGTGCGGGCTTCAGTAGTTGTGGCTCGCGGGCTCTAGAGTGCAGGCTCAGTAGTTGTGGCGCATGGGCTTTGTTGCTCCGTGGCATGTGGGATCTTCCCAGGCCAGGGATCGAACCCGTATCCCCTGCATTGGCAGGTGGATTCTTAACCACTGTGCCACCAGGGAAGTCCTGGGCTTATCTTTAAGAGCAGCAAGGGGTGAAACTGGACACTATAGTCCATTCCATTGCCAGGCTTGAGAAGAAGAAGAATGGACCTCAACAAACAAAAGAGTAGTGGCAGCTACTAAAGGAATAAAGGACAAGATGAAGATCAGGAACCTTCTGTATGGAATCTGGTCTAAGTTTAAAAGGGATCTTTAGCCATCAAAAGATCCATGTGATTGCCTGAATTCCCCCACCCTTACTCAGTCTTAAACAGTACACAAAACATGGAAAAAATTTTAACTTTGTCCATGTATATACTTAGGCTGAAGAAAGTCCTTTAGCCTCATTTGGCTCAGTAAAACATAATCTAAGGAATCAAAAGAGTCATAGGCCTATCAAGAATCTGATTGAATGTATGGCCCTCTTCACAGAAAACAGCATACACAAGTTTTGTATAGAATTTCAGAGAGCTTATGGATGCTTGGTTAACATAACCTCTAGCATAGGGAGAAGCAGTTGGTTTACCTAACAGACTGTAAGGTTTTCAAATTACCAATCTTCATAAGAAGTGGGATGTCATAGATTCCCCAGGATCTACCCAGCACCTCTCACCTCCTTTGGGTGGTAGGTATTATCTCCATTGTTGTTCATTCCATTTCTGGTAATGATTGCCAATTAGATTCAACAATATTGTTCAAATGCCTTCCATCCTGGGTATTCCCAAAGCCACACATGATAAAGAAAATTTCAAACAAAATTTGGTGACATTTTTCTACTTTGACCATTCTGGTCTATGAAATCCCTGATGCCCAAAGAGAGCTCTGATCCACGCACTGCATCTATTGCTAGTTTCTTTCATTCATGACACTAAACACTAATGTTTTCTTTTAGAAACTTTTTCTTGGGTGAGTTTTCATTATTTTCTTTATGACTATCATACATATTTTGGATGCAACATACACAAAGGACATTTCATCAGCTTTAATGCTCTCTACTTCAGTAATATGGCCATGATATTAGGAGAGTTTCCTCGAATCTGCACAAACATTCCCTAATCAGTTAGCTTCTCCCCTGTTTTAAGACAGGAAGTAGTTGGGTTATCCTATCACCATCACAGTTCTGTACTTGATAGTTCTTTCTCGTTCTCACTTGTAGATTCTGTCTGAAACCCTGACCCAGCATCTTCAGCAGGCGATACTGTAGTCACTGGACAGATCCCCATCCTTGACTTGTCTATGGGAACTGAAGTGACATTTTGATCAAGGGGAGGAGATCTGGAAGTTATGTGGTTGAGGAAGGAGATAATCCCTAGGGGAAGAGAAGTCGAGGTGAGTTTCAAGAGACAGATGGCCTTTTGGCTTTTAAAATTCTAACTCATTCTTTAAATACTCAGCTCAAAATGCCTCTTTTCAGTGAAGCCAACCCTCCTTCCCCCAGCAGGCTTTCATTATCCTTCTGTGCTTCCATTTCATTATTGTACTTCTTACATGGTTGGAACAAAGCTAGAACCTCCTGGATGCAAATCATAGTTTCACTACTTTCTGTGTTGTCTTAAGCAAGTTACTCAACCTGTCTGTGCCTCAGTTAGTGGTAGAACAGTTTACTAATTCAGACTCCAAAATCTGTGCTTTTTTTTTTTTTTTTTTTTTTTTTTGCTTTTTGGCCACGGCACGCAGCATGCGGGATCTTAGTTCCCCAACCTGTGATCCAACCCGCACCCCCTGCAGTGGAAGCACAGAGTCTTAACCACTGGACCGCCAGGGAATTCCCAATCTGTGCTTTCTTTACCATACCACTCTGCTTCTAGATATATAAGTGTTCTTAATAGGAACAGTTAGTATTTCTATTTCTCTTAGATTCCACCTCCCTTCCAAGAAATGATTTCCCCTTCCATCCTTCTAGCATAAAGCAGGGAGGGGACTGACTTACCAGCACACAGGTATAAGAAGTCACTCCCCCAATTAATATGATAGGTCCATAGGAGAGCTGATTCCATGGCATCCCTAGAATGCCAGTGAACCTGTGCCAGAAATAGGATGAGGCAGAGGAGCAAGCAGGAGGCTAGGAGCAGAAGAAAATACGTCATATCCCTCAGTGTCTTCAATCTGCCTCGACAGCCACCCCCAACTCTTCATCTACTTCCAGACACCATATTGTATAGAAAGGATCAAGAAGATAAGAATCCAAGGACTGACCAAGGTGGGAGAGAGAAGGGGTCTGGCGTAAGTTAACTAATGGATGTTTTATACAATAAGACAAGGCAGGTAGCTGGCAACTTGATGTAATAATGAAGAAGAGAAAAGGGACAAGAAAAAGAGGATGAAAGCCCACACAGAGGAACTATGTCCCCTCAACAATTTTACCATAGTATTACCGTGCCATCTAGGTCTATACCTGAGATGAAGCTGAGCATGGATACCTTCAGATCCAAGTTAGGAGTCATTTTTCCTCTTCTAGGGAGGCAAGATCTGAAGAGCCAGCCAAGAGCAACAAGTATGGTGAGGACAGAGATGAGAAAGAAGGCCCTGGAATATTGGAGGTAATCTGCCAAGGAGATGGAGAAAGGAAAGGCCTGGTTAGTCCAGTGGGGGATCTCTCCTTAAGAAAACCAGACAGAGTCTTAGAGAAGGGAGTGAAGACTAAAGAGGATGAAGCTGAGCTTGCTATGTGGCATCCAGGGCACAAATAAGGATCTTCTTTCCCAGCTCTTCATTGATACTTGGAATTTTTCACTATGAAGGCAAAACCTTCACTGTAGAACTAAAGGTAATATACAAATAGTTCTGGGTATATTAATTCATTAACTTAGGTGTAAACTAGCTTACAAGAGGTGTGACTCTAACATCACAACACAAATTTAAACTTTTTCTTGTTCCTAATTCTAATTCTAAAAGTAATACATGTTCAATATAAGCATTGGAGAGACTAGAAAAGTACCAAGAAGCAGCAGGAATATCAGCCACAATCCCACTACCCAAAGACAACCATTGTTAGCATTTTATTTGGTTTCTTTCCGGTATTTTTCTATCCTCTGTACACAGTGGATATGATACTGAATTTCGTGATTTTTAAGAGGATTATATGGTAAGATTTTTCCCAGATCACCTGCTGTAAACATCATACTTAATGGCTACAAGATAGTCTATCATATCAACGTACTTTGCTTAATGATTTTATCGTTGTTGGAGTTTGTTTCTATTTGTTTTTTCTCTTTCAAATGTACCTGGCATGTACAGTCCCTGTCAGCCTGTGACTATAAAATGAAGTCACATTTACCTGAACTCCCATACTGTAATGATTTCAAGACCCAATTTACTGGACTGCAGGAATGTAACACCCCACAAATACCTCCTTTTTTTCCTGAGAGTCTCTCGAGGTCCCATCTCGCATGTGTTTGAGGACAGGTCTGCTGAAGTTCTTTTGCTCCCATGCCCTTACCCTAGTGGCACAACACTCCTTCTCTCTCTTATCTCTTGGCTCCAGAGCTCTGCTCTCTTTGGCTCTGACCCTTCAGATTGGATGTTGGTAAGACAGAAGAGGGAGCATGCCAACCCATACTTTTGGCTACCATATCCCTAACATGGAATAGATCCTTCCCTTGACTTCCCCAGCAATGTTTCACAGAAGATTTAAGAAATAGAGCAACTTACAATTACATATAGATGTATCTTTCTGAGATACCACGGATCCGCCAATATCTTCAATATCCTTTATAGCAGGGGTCCCCAACCCCTGGGCACCTGTTAGGAACTGGGCCGCACAGCAGGTGGTGAGCAGCAGACGAGCAAGCGAAGCTTTATCTGCGGCTCCTCATCACTCACATTACCGCCTGAACCATTCTCCCCCTCGAAAAATTGTCTTCTACGAAACTGGTCCCTGGTGTCAGAAAGGTTGGGGACCGCTGCTTTATAGGGTGCCTCCTGGTCTAGCTTATTTTCTGCCTCAGTGTAACAAGGGCCAGGTCATCCCTACCACTAAAAGTTCTCTAAGCACTTCTATGTCTAAGAATCCAAGTCCATCTTCCAAGTAACCCAGAGAGAAGAGTACCAAGCTTATCCTAGTTGACAAACTGCCTCTTAAGTTTTATTTTGTTCTCTAGAACACATCACTGGCTAACACAATCAATAACAGTAATTTCCATTAAGAGAAACCACACTCCTACACACAGAGGTCAGGTGCTATGTGGCCCCAACAAGTTAGCCACATTAAAACATGATAACCCAAGGGCAGCACATTTTCTGAAAACTGGGTCATTCAGAATTAGCCAGTCAGAACCATCAGCCTAGACTGAGCTGCATGAAGCCCAGTGTGATAGGCATCTTTTGCAGTATTGCGCCCCCAGTCCCCCATGGGCCTTAGCAGTCCCTGTCTAGAGCCCTGGATCCTTATAGCTCCCTTGACTATAGCTAGTAGGACCAAGGAAGGGTACCAATTTAACTCTGATCCTTGGATATGTGGATTTGGGACTGATTGATGCTAATTTCCTCTTTTGCTTGCTTGAACCAAGAAGATATAAAGCTAGCCTGGTATACCCCCTTTTTCAGGCACTTACATACTAATAAACAGGAAAAGCTGGGCTGTAGAGATAAAATAAAGCATAAACAAAGTTGAGTGACAAAGGAGCTCTGGAGAGACTGAGTGACTGGCTGACTTGATTTTCTTTGCCTGAGATCACAGCCTCTTCTGGAATTCCCTGAGGTCCAGAAAACTTCCTGCCTTTGGGAGTCTATGAGATGCTTCTGAATCATTATAAAGAAGTTCACTCTTTAGCTTATGCTATTTCAAATGGGTTCTGATATTTAGAAAACAAAAGAGTACTAAGATATCCAGTCCAACTCCTGTCTAAGATACGTTACAGTCCAGTCTTTCTTCTACCGTGAGGGGAAGAATGTACCTTCACGTTCTTCTTACAATTTTCTCAGTCTTAGCTGCTCACCTCCTGAAAACTCCATAAACAAGATCAGTCACGAGTCCACAGGAACAACTAAATATCTGCAGCATAGTACAGTCTAATGGCTCAAAGGAACCAAGTCTACCAGTCATAATGATGCACAAAAAATTATCTAACCAAACTAACTAAACACTTACCTTCAGAGTCTAAAACAGCTGCATTTGGCTAACTTCATAGTCTTTTAAAATTCATGTAACAAAACAAAACAAAGGTCTGAAAGGTGAATTTAAGCCTCTACCTCCGGTAAGAGCAAATCCTATTTCAGCTTTTAAACAGCAGTCTTTACAGCAGCTTACCCATTAATAAAAGGCCTTACTTGTATGTCTCAGTAAGAATAGAAAAGATCCTGGATGGATACCCAGAACCCTGGAGAGGAAGCTTTGAAATCTTCTTAGTGTTTAGATTCCCTTGTAACCAGTTGGTATACCAGAATAAATCATCCCTACACAGCTTGTGGGTATTTATTGTGTGATGGTTCCTGGGGTCCTGGCTCTGGACCAAAGACCTATGCTATCTTCCCCACCCTCTGCAAAAAAGACAGTTCAAGTTACTCTCTGTGGCAACACATTCTTTTACATTATGGTCTGATCTCACCTATGCTATGGGGGAAATTAGCAGAAAGGTCTGTTCCACGCTGAGACCTAGTAGTAAAAGTGAAGGATGGTGTCCTTTACTCCCATCCTTTCTTCATCCCATTACCTACCTACCTACTATGGCACAGAGGCTATCAGTTATCTAGAACCAGGGGAAGACAGAGGCAGAGGAACAATGGCCTGAAGTAAGTCCAGGACAGAGGAACATGAGCACACATGTACTTGAGCCCACTTGAGATAGCCCCAGTGAAAGTCTCAGAAATGACTGGGGGGCTTCCCTGGTGGCACAGTGGTTAAGGATCCACCTGCCAATGCAGGGGACACGGGTTCAAGCCCTGCTCCAGGAAGATCCCACGTGCCATGGAGTAATTAAGCCCTTGTGCCACAACTACTGAGCCTGCACTCTAGAGCCCGCGAGCCACAGCTACTGAGCCCGCATGCCTAGAGCCCGTGCTCCGCAACAAGAGAAGCCACCACAGTGAGAAGCCCACGCACTGCAATGAAGGGGAGCCCCCATGCTCTGAAAATAGAGAAAGCCCCCATGCAGGAATGAAGATCCAATGCGGCCAATAAATAAATTTATTTAAAAAAAAAGAAAAGAAATGACTGGGGACACCATGGGAGAGGGGGCTAAATTCTTGCAATCCAGTAGGTAAAAGTTTGAAGTTCTTGAACTTGGGCAGTAATCAATTTGGGCAATAATAACATATTATTGTTACAGGCTGATGAGGCCTGGACATACTGATTATATTTGGGGAATTCCTTATGAGATCTGTATTGCAGACTGATTACTGACCCTAGAATTAGGACTAGTTAACACTGGAAACAGGGTGGATACTTGACTTACAATTGTGTACTTAAGGACTCACTTAGTTGACATTCTCCAAACGATTAACCGTTGGCCTCATAGGTGAATTCAAAGCTCCAAGAAATAAACTGCTTTAAGTGGCAACATTTCAAGATTCTGACTCATTAAAGATTTAAATAATAATCTCAAGGCCTGAGGTTTAGCCTGGGTTACATAAATATAATTGCAGCTTAATTTTTCTGCCTATGTCTCTCACTCCATTTCTCCAGAAATGGAATTAGTGAGTGTAAATCTCTGGATGCACATAATCATATTGCTTTGGTTGTTCCTATTTATGTGTCCTCAGTGCGTATGGGAGTGTGCAGCATTGTGTATTACCATTTACAAATCTCTTTTAATGTCATGGCTGAAAAATCCTATCTCATCGTTCATTTGATTCGCCATTCTTTAATGGCTGATTGAGGTTAAAGTCATTTTTCCCATGTTTATTAGACATCTGTAGTTTCTGTTTTGTGAATTGTTTACAAAAAATTTATTTATTGGGGTATTTGTCTTTTTTGTAATAATAATTTGTATATCTTATATATATATATTAAGGCCATTAACCTTTTATCTTTCATATTTGTTGCAATTATTTTCTCTAGTTTTTATTTTCAGTTGAAGATGCAGTTGAATTCTCTGCCTGCCTTTGATTTTAGTTTCCTCCGAAGATCTCGCTTTACGATCCCGCTCCTTAGTTCCAAATACAAAGCATGAGCCAAATAAGTGATGCTCCACTTCAGGGTTGGGCCTAGGTCTCCCCTCCCCCCAAATCTGGGACTCCTGTTTAATCTAAGAAGTGAAATAAACACTTTACTCATGTATGTTTTCTTTCACAATACCTGTTCTTTGTGTAAATGTTTCTCTTGCAGATGTTGGGGAAACTCTTTAGTGTAGTTTTAGCTTTCCTCTAAGTCTTAGTTCTGGTTGAAAAGCCTCATGCATATGGTATCTTCTAGCCCTAGACCTTTATTTTTAAATATTATGTGTTGCATCTTCAGATTTACTTAAATTCACATAAAATTTGACAATTTATTCTCTAAATAGCTGGCATTTGTTATACTACATATCTGACATGCATTTAACTTCTCTTCTGTTGCTAGCATACGAACAAACTGACCTAGAAAGTTAAATCTGATGGAGGTTGAGACACTTTGTTCTGTCTCCCAGCTATGATCAATCACTTCTGTTTCTGCGAACCACATTAGAATAACAATCTCTTTGCATCACAGGAACAGCTCATAAATGACAAACGAGTTCTTCCCAGAGGGTAAAGAGACTATCAACTCATAATTTGGGAGGGGAAACAACCTGGGGTAGGAGGGAGAAAGGGTACACCAAGGACACCAAAGAGAAGAACGGCCATGTTCACAATCTGGCTGAGATCCCTCCTAGACTTGGAGAGGTGAGGGGCAAAAGATCTTGGAGGAAGAAAGATGAAGGGCCATTGGGGAAGAAAACTCTGGAACTGTGGGGCCTGTGGCATTCAATTTAGTGGCACTCACAGGGTGGCTTGGGTGTGTGGCTCCAGCACAGCTCGTGGTTGCATGAGATCCAGAGTCCTGCGTAGAGCTCAAGGTCATTGTTGATCACCAGGAACTGCACCCAGTTCAGTGGGGACACGCAGATCAGCATTAGGAGGCTAAAACCACAGAGGCTGCCACAGAACATTCGGATGTAGGTGTGTGTCTGATCCACATGCTGCTGCAGCCTCTGGGGTGACATCGAGGCACTTGGATGTTGGTTGGTGGGGAGGGTAGGCTACAAGGATGAGGGATGAGGAAGATATTGCCTACCCAAAAAGATAACCCTTGACCCCCAGGGTCTCCTGCTCTTTTCTGCCTCAAGTACCCCCATGTGGCTTCGATTGGTGGATAGCTTTCCCTATCCCTTCTATAAAAAACAAACATTTCTGGGTCATCTTTTCCCTATCTTTAGGACACTCTGTCTAGACCCGCCTTTAAACAAGTCCTCCTCTTCCCATCTGAACTACAATTCGGTACCTCCTCACCCTTTGGTATTTCCGGTACCCCTTGACTTTGGGAACCTTGGGACAGTAGAAGGTAAAGATTAATTGCTCCTTCCTCTCCATCTTGGTAGCCAGTTCACTTCTAACTGCCACGGAACTTGTCTCAGCATGTCCTCATACACATGGACAGAATCCAAAGGGGTTGGAAACTGTGGCGTAGATCCCATTTCTGCTTCATACTCTGGGTCTGATGAGACCAGGAAGAAATCATCACGTTCTAAGCATGTGCGTATATGTGTGATGCTCTTCACCCTCCTTCTCTGACGCCTCCTAACTCCTTTATTAAATAAATCCACAAATATTTTGTCACCAGTTGCTGTGTGTCAGTCAGGCTTTGTGATAGGTCCTGGGACATAAAGATAAATAAGACATAGTTCCCTAAAAGCAAATAAAAAAGGATAACTCTGATGTCTCCAGGACTCAATAGTTTGTGGTTATAATTTAAGATTATATGATCTTAATCTACCAAGATATATAAATATAAATATGTCTATGTATATAGATATATCTCAGCAGCCCAGAATTCATGTTCTTGCCCCAATTTTAAGTGGAAGACCCCAGGTGTGTCTCATAGGTGGAAGAACCAGTCTGTCAGCCATAGGCCTTCATTTGGCATCCACCTTTGTTTTCCTTTTTTGCTCTGGTTCCCCCTCTTCAATGCCCTCTACCCATGAAGCCATTCAAGGGTACAGCCTCTGCCAAGGCCACTGCTGACACAGGGCCTGTAAAAATGCCAGTATCCCACCCCAGGGGGATACCAGCCAACATGCGGAAAGCTACCCGTCAAGATAATGCAGCAGAGTTGGGTTCTGTGTGGAAGTGAAGAGACTGGCCTTTCCCTGGCTCCACAGCAGCAAAACATACACACAGAGTACCTCAGAATCTCCTTCTTAAACAACTCTCTCAGCATTGGTCCTAACTCCTTTCCCCACAAGGGCTCAAAATCAATCCAAGATGCTGAACAGATGTCATCCTGTTCCACAGCATGAACGTTGATTCAAACAAATGCCCGGGGCCTCCCTGGTGGCACAAGTGGTTGAGAGTCCGCCTGCCGATGCAGGGGATACGGGTTCGTGCCCCGGTCTGGGAGGATCCCATATGCCGCGGAGCGGCTGGGCCCGTGAGCCATGGCCGCTGAGCCTGCGCGTCCGGAGCCTGCGCGTCCGGAGCCTGTGCTCCGCAACGGGGGAGGCCACAACAGTGAGAGGCCCGCATACCACAAAAAAAAAAAAAAAATGCCCGGCTGGATTACCAACTCTTGTTTTCCTAAGTTTGGGCTGAATCAGAATGTCCCATCACACTTTCCTCCCAGTATACGCTCTCCCCACCCACCCCAACTTGTTGAAACCTATTTTTTATTTCAGCTGGTGGGAACGACTAGCTAGGTTACGTACATGCTTTAGCAATATAGTCTTCCTTCTGCAAAAGTGTTACTTGACTCTCTGTCTCCTAGTACTTAGCCTACTGCCTGAAAAGAATAGTATTTAATGTTGAATGAATGAGTGAGCAACACATTTTTATATTAAATACAGAGGTTGATACAGAGAACAGAACATTTAGCACTGTCAGAGGGAAATTAGGGAAGGTTTACTGGAAAAGACAATGTCTTAGCTGGATTTTAAAGGAATCTGACAAATAAACAAGTGGAAGGGAATGTGAAACAAAGAGAATAGTATGTCTCAAGGCAGAAAGCCATGAACACCATGAAGTTCTCAGGGCACTAGAAGCAGGGTGGTTCTACTTGGTGCAAATCAAAGATGAGGGTTGAGGGTTGCATATAGAGGTAAGGGCTAGATCACAAAGAGTCTTTTATGCCATGCTGTGCAATTATATTGTTAAGTTTTAATTGCTGGGATACTCTAGCCCTACTGGCATGATTATAAGAAAGACTTTTGCAGCTGCATCAAACTGACTTGTACAGCATATCTGTTAGATACACGTGTATGGCTACAGAGCTAACATAGGCTGTGAATAGACAGGCCTGTGTTTCCATCCTGGTTGAGCACTTACTTAGTTCCGACACTTACTGGCCAAGTTCCTTTGGGAAATTTCCTTAACCTCATTGAACTTCAGTTCCCTCATTTCTAAAACTGGGATAATAATCATTCCTGTCTCATAGAATTAATGTGAAGATGAAATGAGATAACACACATAACGCTCTTAGCACAGTGCCTTCATAACTGCATGATAAATATTATTATTGATGGATATTGATATTATTGATAAATATACTATAATGGTGAGCAATTAATACGTGCTTACTAAATACTATCTATTATTATTAAGTTTTAACTGTCTTTCCAAGATTGCTCGAGCATGGCCTTGGCACAGGCCACCATGAGACAGATGAAATACTTGTGTTAATGGAAAGGATGCATCACCCCTCACCCCTCTAGTACCAGCAGTAAACAAGAACATTACCAAAGAGATGATACTGATGTAAGGAGGTCATTTTGTGAACAGTGTCTGATTTGGCAAATGATGCAACCCTCTAGCTATTAAAGGAATAGGTCAGGCACCATTCAACTCCCAGGCCTATTTCAACGCTACCAAAAAGGCAGATGTTCAGGCCAGCTTGGAACTTGCTAGGGCCTGGGATGCATATGACAAAACAAGCATTTATTCACATCTTATGGCTGTGTATATTGTGATTCACCTACCTTAAAAAGCAATTTGGGGGCCTCCCTGGTGGCGCAGTGGTTGAGAGTCCGCCTGCCGATGCAGGGGATACGGGTTCGTGCCCCGGTCCGGGAGGATCCCATATGCCGCAGAGCGGCTGGGCCCGTGGGCTATGGCCGCTGAGCCTGCGCGTCCGGAGCCTGTGCTCCGCAACGGGAGAGGCCACAACAGTGAGAGGCCCGCATACCGCAAAAAAAAAAAAAAAAAAAAAAAAAAAAAGCAATTTGGGGTCCCCAGTCTGTGCCACCACCTCCGCTTCCAGGCCGGTGGTGCCCCAGGGGAAGCATGGCCATGGACAGTGGACCGAGTGCTTTGAGCACAGAATGATACTATGTGGAGCTGCTGCAGAAACAATATCATGATGGCTATTTATGTTCCCTGCTGCTCCCTGCAGAATCCCAAAGCTCTGTTCTTGCATTGAGGGCCTTCGATGTGGAACTGGCTCAGGCTGATTAAAGACTCGGCCTCTGAGAAAACAATTGGACTGATGTGAATGCAGTTTTGAAAAAAAACTGTGGACTATATATACTGTGATAATCCGCCCCATCAGCCTGTGGCTATTGAACTACGGCAGGTCTGCACACCAGCAGAGCAGGCCCTGTTTCTGGGCCCCAGATTGACTTCACAGAGCCCCAGTAAGATGGAAAGCCAGGGCCCCACATGAGGGACTGAGAAGAAAAAGTGGATGGGGAGCTGCTGTCAAAAGACATAATCTGACCAAAATATGGCTTCTAAAAATCATTGATAAAGGAGAAAAAAGTTTGGATGACACAGCATATCATAATACACAGAAACTGTACAGTTATGCAGAAAACACACAGAGCTCTCTTCCTTATTTAAGACTAGAAGTACTGGGTATAAAGGATCTTGGTGCAGATCATGCCACAAGTCACACTGGAAAAGCACAAGGAACTGTCATATATGTAAGAGCAATGTCCTATCATAGTGGTCGAAGAACGGTGTTCCTTCCCTCAGATATTTGTGTGTTTGACAAATACAGCACATGGTGTTTCACAAGAGAGTTTTCTACAGAAGAACCAATGATAAAAATGTGAGAGACATGATATACATCATTACTAGCCAGGCATATTTGTACTTAAAGCATGCTAGGTCCTTCCACAAAGTGAAAGTGAAAACTTCCTGCCTTTCTTCAGGATGCTTTGGAGGACTATTTAAAGAAAATTCAATAGGTGGATTTTGATATATTCTACCCATCTTGATAGCAGAAAAATACATTACTTCCATTATCTTTGTATACTCAGTCATAGAGAAAAAGATATTAAAATAATTTTATGGTACTGAAAAAAAAAAAGCAATTTTGGTTAGAAAAAACGTAACATCTTGTTGAAGTAGACCAAGATTTTTTCTTTTTTTAAACAGGACACAAAGGACTTCCCTGGCGGTCCAGTGGTAAAGAATCCACCTTCCAATGCAGGGGACACGGGTTACATCCCTGGTCAGGGAACTAAGATCCCCCATGCTGCGGGGCAACTAAGCCTGCGCGCCACAACTACTGAGCCCCGATGCCTCAATGAGAGAGCCCACGTGCCACAAACTACAGAGCCCATGTGCTCTGGAGCCTGCACACCACAACCAGAGAGAGAAGATCCGCATGCCACAACTAGAGAGAAGCCCATGCACTGCAACGAAGAGTCCACATGCCGCAACTAAGGCCCAACACAGCCAAGAAAGGAAGGAAGGAAGGAAGGAAGAAAGGCTAGCTATCAAAGCCTTATTTAAACAGGACATGAAAAAGCATTAACCACAAAGGAAAATTTTGATAAATTGAATTATGCTGAAATTAAGAACTTCTGTTCACAGGAAGATACCATTGAGAGAGTAAAAAGGCAATCCACAGAGTGGGGTAAGATATTGCAATGTTTATATCTAACAAAGGGCTTGTAGCAAGAATATATTAAGAACTCTTACAAATCAATAGGAAAGAAAACAACCTACTAGGAAAATGAGCAAAGTCCTTAATTAATGCTTTGCGAGACATCAAAATGGGCAAAAAACATATAAAAAGGTGCTCAATTTCATTAGTCATCAGGGAAATGCAAATTAAAACCACAATGCAATATCACTACACTTCCATCAGAATGGCTCTAATGAAAAAATATTGGCAAGTATGTGGAGCAACTGGAACTCTCATACGCTCCTTTTGGTAGTGTAAATTGGTAGAATCACATTGAAAAACTACTTGGCAGTATCTGCTGGAGCTGAATAAACACATACCCTTTTCAACGTACGTAGGTATGCAAAAGGAAAGTGTCCTTATGTCCACCAAAAGACATGTATAATGCTCCCAGCAACACTTTTTATAATAGCCCCAAACTGGGAACTACCCAGTTGCCCAGCAGCAGAAGAATGGAAAATTGTGGTACATTCATACAAGGAAATACTATACAGCAATATGAGTAATCTACAAGCACATGAAATATGGATAAATCTCATAAACATAATGCTGAGCAAAAGAAGCCAGACACAAAAGAGTACATATGTATGATTCCACTCAAATGAAGGGCAAAACTGGCAAATCAGTGTTGTCAGAAGTCAGAAATACCCTTGGGAGGAAAATGACTTAAGGACTAGGAAGGGACTTTTGGGGTGCTGGAATGTTCTATTTCTTGATTTGGGCACTGATTACCAGAGTTCTATATTTATGCTATACTTTAATAAAGAGTTAAAAAAATTAGATACATATATCAAGAATCTTTTTTTAAATCAAGAATCTTAAAAATGTATCTTTTGGGGCCTCCCTGGTGGCGCAGTGGTTGAGAGTCCGCCTGCCGATGCAGGGGACACGGGTTCGTGCCCCGATCACGGAGGATCCCACATGCCGCGGAGCGGCTGGGCCCGCGAGCCATGGCCGCGGAGCCTGTGTGTCCGGAGCCTGTGCTCCGCAACGGGAGAGGCCACAGCAGTGAGAGGCCCGCGTACAGCAAAAAAAAAAAAAAAAAAAAAAAAAAAAAAAATGTATCTTTTGTCTTGGTAATTTCACCTCTAGGAATCTATAAAATCAATATTTTATTGTTATAGCTTATTTATATAACCTTATCTACTAGGAACTGTGCTAGGTGCTTTACATACATTAACTCACTTGTTTGTTTTTTTTAAATAAATAAATTTATTTATTTATTTATTTTTTGGTTGCGTTGGATCTTCATTGCGTCTTCGTTGCTGCACACAGGCTCTCTCTAGTTGCGGTGAGCGGGGGCCACTCTTCGTTGCCGTGTGTGGGCTTCTCATTGTGGTGGCTTCTCTTGCTGCGCAGCACGGTCTCTAGTCGTAGTTGTGGCTCGCGGGCTCTAGAGTGTAGGCTCAGTAGTTGTGGCGCACGGGCTTATTTGCTCCGCAGCATGTGGGGTCTTCCCGGACCAGGGCTCAAAACCATGTCCCCTGCATTGGCAGGCAGATTCTTAACCACTGCGCCACCAGGGAAGCCCAACCCACTTGCTTTTGTGAATCAAAAATTTCCATTTTATTTCTTAATTTGTTATTGCTAACATAAAAATACGCTATCTTTTTCTATGTATTTATCTTTTGTCAGGACACTTGACTGAATTATTTTCATTCTAATAGTTTCTTTGGATAATTCTCTTGAATTTTCTAAGTAAACATCATATCATCTGAAAATAATGATAATCCTGTCTTTTCCTTTAGAAAATGTGTCTTATTGCACTGATTGGACAGTTTTATTAAGGATAGTGGGCATGCTTATCTTACTCTTGACTTTAGTGGAATGAACTCTATTGCTTTTCGTTTCATATGTACATTCATTTTCATGTTAAAAAAGTTTCATTCTATTTCTATTTCATCAAGATTTCTAATTTAGAATAGCTGTATCAAATTCCATCGGAACCTCTAGAATATGGTCTTTCTTTTTTAACCTATTTAACATAAACATTGCCTTAATACATTTCATATTGTTTAACTAGTTTTACATTCCTGTAATAAAATATGTTTGGACAGGATATATTATTCTTCTGATATACTTCTAGGAGTATTTGTTTTTATAGTTGGCCCAAGAATTATTTAGAATTTTAAAAGTATATCTACATGTTTAGATTTTTTTCTCCCCCTTAATTTTGATATATTATGGTCAAAGAACATGTCCTATAAGAATTCAAAAAAGTAATGTTTACCTTTTTGCCAGTTTTTCTAAATGTCCTGTGGACATTTAATAACAACGTATGAGACACAAAATTTTAAATGTATTTGTGAGGGATATAAGATTCTAAACCTATTATAATTAAGTTATTAATGATATCATTCAAGATGTTCCTATTCTTATTTTTCTGCACTTGATAAAATATTCTCAGAGAAATGTTAAATGTCTCACTATGATTATAATTTTTTCTTTTCCCTTATATTTCTTCTGGTTTTTGCTTTATATATATTTGTTAGGTATCTAATGGTTTGTGATGTCTATCTTCTTTGTGAATTGTACCTTTTATCATTAAAAATATTCTTCTTTGCTCCATTTAACTTCTGTGTGTCTTGGGTTTTTTCACATGTTAATAAATGCCTTCCTTGCTCTCTTTTTTGTTTGCATTTTTCTGGTACATCTCTGACCATTCTTTTAGTGTCATCATTTTTGTTTCATTTAAAATGTCTCTTATCAACAACATTTAGACTGTTCTTTGCTCAATTTGAGAGTCTTCATCCTTTAATGGGGGGATCTAACCTATTTACACATAGGGTGATAGTTTAGATAGATTGGGCTTATTCCTACCCTCTTGTTCTTTGTATTTTTGGTTAATTATATATTTATGTTACTTCCTGCTGTCCCTCTTATTTTTCCAGAATGATCCAGCTTTTTTTTCTGTAATGATGTGGAAGTCATGTATCCTGTTTCTATCTTGCTAGAGCTTATCTGTCAATTTTATTAGATACATCTTCTAAAAAATTAATTTCAAGGCATCAACAATAGCAATAAAAAGATAAATACTAGTGTTGGAAGAGAGTAATGAAATGGGCATTTTTACACATTTTTGGTGGGAATGTAAAATCTTATCCCATGTTTCCAGGTGTTTATAGTGAGGGGGTGGGGAAAGTAGCCCTGATTACGTGGCTTAAACCAGGGAGGGCTTGGGGCTATCTCAGTCTCATCCAAGCTACCAAACTGACGGATGAAATTTCTAAATGAAAAGCCAAGTATTCTTGGTGAGAAAGGATGAAAACAGATGTTGGCATGGCAACCAGTACCCTCTACAATGGTCATTGTAGCATTGTTTACAACTGAGAAAACTTGGAAGCAACCTAAATGTGCATCATAGGGAATTGGTTAAATTATGGAACATGTGCACTATTCTTCTGTTCTTCTGGGGAGATCGAGAGAATCTTGATTTGGGAATTCCCTGGTGGTCCATTGGTTAGGATTCAGCTCTCTCACTGCCAGGGCCCCAGGTTCCCGGGTTTGATCAGTGGTCAGGGAACTAAGAACCCGTATGCCTCACAGCGTGGCCAAAATTAATAGAATCTTGATTTGCACAGAGCTTTGGAAGATAGTGGGGTCTCCAGAGGCATAGATAGGAGAATAAGAAGACCCAGGGGCTAGAAAGTCATGGAAAATTTTGGGTCTTGTGCAATGAATGTCAAGTCATGAGGGAACAGATATTATAAGGAAGTTCAAGTAACTGACAAGCAAAGAGGAAAACTGACCAGAGGAGCAGATATTCAGAGTGGAACAGAAAAGTCATAAGAGTAGTCAGGCCCTTGATTTCTGCTCTTTCTGAAGTCTGATTTTCTGCTTTTTTGGGTTGTTACGTGTATCACTTCAGTAGACCTCCTTTTCCCTGAAATAACATGAGTCCCTATTCCTTGCAAGCAAAAGGCATGTCATGGAGATAAAATCAACGTACTGTGACAGTGTGAGGGCTTCTTATGACAGACCTGTATTTAAAGATAAGAGGCAAGTCAAATTATCTGGTAAGCCCTTTATCCTAATCTACATCTCTGAGCTCAGCCTACTCTACTAGCTGCCATCCCTCCTCTGTGCTCCTTTTGTCCCTCACAAACTTCTCTCTCACCAAAGTCCTTTTTCCTCCTAATTTTTAGCCTTCCTTCCTTTTTCCCTTGACTATTTCATATGATCTCAACTGTCATCTTTGAGCAGATGATCCCCAGAGCTCTCTTTTGAGCTCCCAGCCTGTATTTCCTTGGCCCTGCTGGACATTCCAACTCGCTGTCCTTCTGTCTCCTCCAAAGCAGCATGTCTCAGAGCTCATTATCTTTTTTTCCGAAACTGGCTCTTCCTTTTTTTTTTTTTTTTTCTTTTTGCGGTATGTGGGCCTCTCACTGTTGTGGCCTCTCCCGTTGCGGAGCACAGGCTCCGGATGCGCAGGCCCAGCGGCCATGGCTCACGGGCCCAGCCGCTCCGCGGCATATGGGATCCTCCCAGACCGGGGCACGAACCCGTATCCCCTGCATCGGCAGGCGGACTCTTAACCACTTGCGCCACCAGGGAGGCCCCCTGGCTCTTCCTTTTGTATTCAGTTAATGGCACCATGATTCCCTCGGGAAACCAGACTGGTACATCTATTTCTCTCCTCTTTCCCTTGTCCCCATCCCTACTTCACCCAGTTAGTTGCTGAGTTCTGTCATTTTATATCTGAAACATTACTGCATTTGACCCATATCCCTCTTTCCCACTGTATCTCCTTTTGCTCAGACCTGTTTTTTAAAAATTTTTTGGCCATGCTGCGTGGCATGCAGGATCTTAGTTCCCTGACCAGGGATTGAACCTGAGCCCCCTGCATTGGAAGCACGGAGTCTTAACCACTGGACCACCAGGGAAGTCCAATCAGATCTACTGAAAGTTCCCTCAGGGCTTTAGTTTTTCTAATTTTCTGACCATAGAAAACCACCTGTGTAAATATCCAGGCAATTTTTTTAAAGTCTATGTGTAGGCTAGGATTGGATAGATATAGGACAAGGCCAGTTATTGCAAGAAATGTATGTCTAGAGTTAGGGAAAGTTGTTAAGAATTAGTTAGGGAGGGACTTCCCTGGTGGCGCAGTGGTTAAGACTCCACGCTCTCAAAGTAGGGGGTCTGGATTCGATCCCTAGTCAGGGAACTAGATCCCACATGCATGCCGCAACTAAGAGTTTGCATGCCACAACTAAGGAGTCCACAAGCTGCAACTAAGGAGCCCACCTGCTGCAACTAAGGAGCCAGCGAGCTGCAACTAAGGAGCCCGCAAGCCACAAGTAAGGAGGCTGCCTGCTGCAACTAAGACCCAGCGCAACCAAAAAAAAAAAAGAATTAGGGAGTAAGCCTGAAAAGATAACTAGAATAGTTATATGACTAAATAGGAGAGAAGAGGGGATAAGGCTCAAAAAAAAAAAAGACAAACTGGACACAGAAATATTTTTAGTATCCCCAAGGAATGCTGTACATGTTTAGTAGTGGTACATTGGGTAGCATTCTGTAATTCTGGAAACAGCATGGGAGGAGCTGGAGGTAACAGGGTACAGCAGAGGTAGGGATGGCTCCATGTGAATTGGGATGGGTCTAAAGAGAGTCAGGGACCATAGATAATTTGGGCCATCTCCACTTCTGTAAACTTTGACAAATTGAACAAAGCTTAAGTCTCACTGGTCTGGCTAGCCGATGTGGAAGAGGAAAAATGAAGCCATTGATCTCAGGTGAATTGGGGCCTGCATTTCCTGAGCCCCATAGCATGTGAGAATGGTCAGGTTGTTTTAGAGAGCTCTGAGCCAACAGGCTCAGCCTCAGCTTCAACCTAAGCCTCAGCCCCAATCTACCTGCACATGGCTTTCCCCATTTGATTCCTCCTATATATGTTAACGGATTAATCTTAGCAAATTTCAGCTCTGGTCTTGTCACTCTGCAGCTAAAGAAATTTCTCTAGCTTCCCATAGACTCAAGAGTAAAAGCCCAATACAATCTTCAGCCTAGCTTTCAAGGAAGTATGATAGATGTAAAAGCAACAGATTTTGGCATAGAAGACCTGGGTCCAAATACTGGTTCTGACAACTATCTATGGGGCCTTGGTCAAGTTATTTTAATTGTCAGAGCCTGCTTCCTCATCTGTAAAATGTAGATGATACACAATTTCACACAGTTGTGAGAAATAAAGAAGATAACATGTATCTAGTACACAGTACCTTGATCAATAATTTCCTCCTTTCCTTACTTCATTATCCAGCTTCAACTTACTTTTTCTAAAATTATTTTTATCCGTATTTCTCTTTATGCACTATTGGTTCTAGTAAAACAGAATTGCTCACATCCCTGGTATCACACCAGATTCTTCAGAGATCTCTGCCTAGGTTCATTTGCCATTTCATTCTATTCATTCAAAAATATCCATTAAATGACTATGATGTGCCAGGTGCTGTTCCAGAACCTGGGGATCTTAAAGTGAACAACTTAGATGGAGTTTTCTTTCTAGACTGCAGTCCTTCTCCATGGATTGCTCTTTCCTCTACACAATGAAATTCTTTCAAAATTTAATACAAATGCTTCCTCATTCATTCAACAAATACTTGCTGAACACTTACTATGTGCAGATTCTTGGCTCAGGCAGTAAGGATACAACTGTGGAAAAGATACCACTCATTCAGCATGTCGTCTGTGGAGAACATGGACAAGTAAAGAGGCTGCAATGAGGGTGCCATAAAGAAACATCCTAGAGGAGATGTCTAAGTGCTTCCCAAAGTTTCTCACATCAGAGCACACACAGGTGATTGTTCTTGGCTGGAGATGACTGACCAGGATGTCTAGCTACCCCAGGCTCTGCCTGGCCACCCCAAGGATTGAGGGGAGGGGGTGGTCACTGTCTCAGCACACTGGTACTCTATTCACAACATACTTGTTGGTCTAGTCTAGGCTAAGACCTGAAGGATAAGTAGATGTTAAATAGGAAAAGAGATATTCTGGGCCTTTCACTTATTTAACAAGTCTTTATTAAGAATCTTCTATGTGCCAGACACTGTGCCCAGGGCTAGGAATACAACAGTGAACACAGAACCTGCCCTTAAGGAACTTTTACTTAAGGGATACAGACAAATGGACAGGCAATTACAATATTGAGGTAAGTGCTCTGATGGAGATAAGCTCAGAGGGCTATGAGATCTTACCCAGGTGTGAGAAGTCAGAGATTTACAGGGTGGTAAAATATAACTTTAGACCTTCAAGTAAGTGGTGGGAGTGGGAGGTGGGAAAGGCATTCCAAGGAGAAGAGAATATGGTAGAAGTGAGATAATCACGGCACATTTTTGCCTTGCTATCCCCCAAAACCCTATGCTCAATATGCCATCTTCTTCCACACCTCTATGCTCTGCCCATGCTCCCCTTCCCTGCCAACTCATGTTCTGGAAGCCAGCTCAAACCACTTCCTCTTTGAAAGACTTCCCCAGGCAAAATTAGTCATTCCCTCCTCTCTCCTTCTACACTGATGACACTACTTTATGAACCAAAATTCTGGACACATTGTCTGACAGTGAATTCTTTTTCTGATATGTAATTTTATTAGATGCTATAGATATGGAAATTAAATCATGTTTTATTCATTTAACAAGTTGTCTTTAGTAAACAGAAAAACAGAGAAAACAACCAGATATTATATACTATATATTATCTGTGTCATTATTTTTGTTATTCATCTACTGTCAAAATTGATGGCAATGTTGTGTATATACAAATCTAAAGAGTTTGTAATGTTAAATAACTTAATTTTAATTTTTGCTACTATTTCTATGCTGGGCTCTGAAAATTTACTTGTATTATGATGATTTTTTTAACTTTTAATGGTCATTCATTACTTTTCTGATTGTCTGATATACTGTCAGATAGAGGATAACTGGAATAATAGGTTTGGAATATTCTCTCGACAATAATCTCTAAGTATTTTCATTAATAATTTTTACAGTCTCCTTATTGGGGTCCAGTTCCTTCATTTTGTGACTCTTCTGTGTAAATTACTTCCCTCTCCTGGTACTGTGCTCTGATAATATAGTGGTGAGCAAGGAAGACAGGGTCCCTGACTCAGTAAGTAACTGTGTTCTCACTGATCAGCCCTCAAGCCTCTCGTGTATTAACCCCTCTGCTTCCGAGCAGATCCACTATTTCCTGGATCTACAGCTCTCTTCCTTTCCCACTGCTATAGTTCAAGGTCTTATCTTCCACCTCCAATTTAAAAAAAAAAAAAAAAGCTCTCCCTAACTGGTTTCTTATCCATCCGACTATTCAACATGAGATTTCTAAAATGCAAATCTTTGGGCTGATTCTCAATTGCCCACAAAATGAAGTCCTGACTCTCGGACTTCCTATGTAAACCCCTGCGGAACTTCTCTCTGGGTATAAGACCTATCTTACCTCTGGGTATAAGACCTATCTTATCTCTGGGTATTCTCCAGCTTGCACCCAAAGTTCAAGCAATGTCTTACTGCTTTCAGTAAGTACCGGACCTACCTGTTCGCGGAGTTTTGTCTGCGAGGAGAGGAATTGGGGGCGGTTACTAGGAGATTATCAACCATTAAAGGAAGAGTCTACACCAGAGGCTGGAAATGGGACGCCTCAAGCTTGTTGTGAAAGTACACATTTTTTCCCCCAGTCGTAAGTAGATCCCATTTTTGTGATCTTATGATGCCCTCTCTAGCTGAGCCATTCTTACTACCTAATTCCAGCCCCTTTCTGACCCACAGCAACAAAAGGAGCTGTGCTTTTAAGCCTCCATTTTTTTGTTTCTTAAGTTCCCTGGGCCTGTGACGTCCTTTACCTCCCAGCAGGCCTCGCGATCTCTTATTCCGTGTTCACGATTCGGGAAACTTTCCTTTCTCGCTCGCCCACTCGGCCTCCCCACGTGGGGCTTCTACCCTCTGGTGCGCTTATAGTTCTATGACCGCAGGACTGGCACCTGCGGTGGTGCATTTAGCTACTGCTCCACCAGGCCCGTGAACCGCCTGCACCTGAACCATCGCGGATGCCCCGTACCATCCACTGCACGCCACAGGAGCTCCGGGCTCACGCCGGGACTGGAGGGGCGGGGAATCGGTTCTTCGGCGTCGCTGATGAAGAGCTGCCTCCGGTCACGTGACGCGCCCGTTGTCACGCGGGGGGCGGCTCACCTGACCAGGGTGTCACGTGGCCCGGCCCGCTGGGAGACAGGAGACCGGTGGGCCATGGCGGGCTCCAAGCTCTGGTTTTCGCTACTGCTGGCGGCAGCGTTCGCTGGGCGGGCGACGGCTCTGTGGCCATGGCCCCAGTACATCCAAACCTCCGAGCGGCGCTACACCGTCTTCCCGCACAGCTTCCAGTTCCAGTACCACGTCAGTTCGGCCGCGCAGGTAGGCTGCTCCGTCCTCGACGATGCCTTCCAACGCTACCATCACCTGCTCTTCGGTTCCGTGTCCTTCCACTTTCCCCAACCCACGGGTGAGTTGGACCTGCCCCGTCTCGTTCCCGGGCTCCGAGAGGGCCTTCCTTAGGACAACTCCCCCAAACCTCCTGAAACGCCCTTCCTTTGGCTTTTGACCAACCCTCTGGTCTATCCCAGTCCTCTAGCCTCCACTTCCACCTGCCCTTTTTCTCCAGCTGTCCTGTCAGCCTCCCCAAGGATTAGTCCCCCACCTCCATTCACTTCTTCACTGAGCTGACTTCTGCGGCCAGGGCTTATCCGGAATCCTGCCCTCGGGCTATGTATTTCACCAAAATTGTCTGCTTTAGGACTACAGTTCATTCAGGATAGCAAATGACTGAAAATACCAGTAGACATCTGACCGTGTTCAAGTGTCCAGGGTCCTAGTGAGGCTGTGACCAGGGCTGGGGAGAGGAGACCAGAGCTGACACTCAAAATTGGTTAAGACAAGAGTGAGAAGCAAAATTACATAAAAGTATCTGACACATAACATATTAGGTAAATGTTTAAACTGTGAGAAAAATCATAGAACACTTGCATAAGGAAATGTGTTTTGAGCAGCCACTTAAAGTGAGGTGGTGGATGTACAGAAATTGGCCAGGACGGAAAGGATGGTATTCAAGGAAGGAAGGCAGGCTTAAGCAGAAGCACAAAGGGTTATGATTGAGCTCAAAGTTCTTGGCTGGTGTGTGTAATGAGGGTGGGGGGGCTGGGGAGGGGTGAGGTTGGGGCGAGTGTGAGATTGAAATGAAGAGTCGGGAGTGCTTTGGATATGGGTTTCATCTGAAATATCAGGGGCTGGCAGTTTTCTTTAAGGCAGCTGCTGAAAATTGTGTTTGAGGATGATTATTTCACAGCAAATAGAAGAGTAGAGTCATGAATAGAGTCAGCAATGCAAAGAAATAAAATTCTAGCTTATGGGCTTAAAATTTAGAATTTTCTTGAAACTCTCCTGGAATCTAATTCTCTGGTTATGAGGTATAGGTGTTTATGGAGGGAAGCCATATTTATGGTTGAGCCATATGGTAGTGTCATTTTTTTCTGGCATTTCAAGTATGCTTAAATTACTTTCAAAAGTTGTCATATGAGGGACTTCCCTGGTGGTGCAGTGGTTAAGAATCCACCTGCCAATGCAGGGGATATGGGTTTGAGCCCTGGTCCAGGAAGATCCCACATGCCGCGGAGCAACTAAGCCCGTGCGCCACAACTACTGAGCCTGTGCTCCAGAGCCCACGAGCCACAACTACTGAGCCTGCGTGCCACAACTGCTGAAGCCTGCGTGCCTAGAGCCTGTGCTCCGCAACAAGAGAATCCACCGCAACGAGAAGCCTGCGCATCACAAGGAAGATTAGCCTATGCTCACCACAACTAGAGAAAGGCTGCACGCAGCAATGAAGACCCAATGCAGCTAAGAAATATAATTAATTAATTAATTAATTAATTTTTAAAAAGATGTTTAAAAAATGTTGTCATTTGATATGTAGAATTAAAAGTATTTAATGAAAAAAATGGCACTTAGAGTGTGACAGATGATTTAGGGAAAGAAATAGCATCAAAGGTAGTTCTTCACTGGTAAGATGCATTAGGCCAAGGAGGATAAAAGGTATGCTCTTGTGACCATGGTCGATCACATACTTCTCTGAATCCTTCATGACAAGTAATAGAATGCTTCACATAAAACTGGCACTCAGAATATGTTTATTTTGGTATGGAAAAGTTAGGGACTGACTTAAATCTGTCACCTAATTGGTGGTTTGGTATGTGCCTATTCCAGTGCTGGGCACTCAGTGGTTACAGGAAAAATATATGACCCAGTCCCAAGCTTTGCAGTCTAACTGGGAAATATGAAGCAAAAGGATACAGTGCGTTTAAAATGCTTAGCAGACACAGGGAACTACATTCAATATCCTGTAATAAACCATAATGGAAAAGAATATGAAAAAGAATATATGTATCGATATATATGTATAACTGAATCACTTTGCTATACACCAGAAACTAACACAACATTGTAAATCAACTATACTTTAAAATAAAAGGCTTAAAAGGTAATTGGAGTGTGTACTAGTATTATATAAATTAGAATAATTCATATACTTCTAAAAATTAAGTCTTTACCTGCATTGCTATAGGACTAGAGTTGAATCAAGAAAAGAGAAATAGGGAGGTTATGTGACAATTGTGTGCTGTAAATTCCCTAATGAAACAGATTTAGAGACAGATAAGAAACGAAATAAAATGTTTATTTCAATTTATTACCTCCCTGTAAATGAATTTGCTCTATTAGTTGAGGGGTCTTATCCACTGACCTAATGAAAGGTGTTTTGGATGAACATTACCAAAGATAGACAAGTAACTTGTTTCTCTGATGTTCCTCTTATGGAGTCTTCCCTTTGGAATACAGGTTCCGGGAGAGTCTTTCAAATGACTTGAGCCATAATCCTATTTCTGCAAAAAGAAGGAAGAATCTATGGAGGAAAACAACATCAACAAAGCCCAAACTGTAGTATATTTCCCTATGGGGTTGATTTTAGTAAAGAAAACAACATATGCAAGTTAAAATTTAGCTAAAGCTTCTCCTCCAGATAACTTCCTTCCTTGTAGGCTTTGGGCCAGTGTCTTTCTTTCTTTTTTTTTTAATATTTGAATTTTATTTAATTTATTTTTTATACAGCAGGTTCTTATTAGTTATCCATTTTATACACATCAGTGTATACATGTCAATCCCAATCTCCCAATTCATCACACCCCACCCCAACCCCCCGCCACTTTCCCCCCTTGGTGTCCATATGTTTGTTCTCTACATCTGTGTCTCTATTTCTGCCCTGCAAACCGGTTCATCTGTACCATTTTTCTAGGTTCCACATATATGCGTTAATATACGATATTTGTTTTTCTGACTTATTTCACTCTCTATGACAGTCTCTAGATCCATCCACATCTCTACAAATGACCCAATTTCATTCCTTTTTATGACTGAGTAATATTCCACTGTATATATGTACCACATTATCTTTATCCATTCGTCTGTCGATGGGCATTTGGGTTGCTTCCATGACCTGGCTATTGTAAATAGTGCTGCAATGAACATTGGGGTGCATGTGTCTTTTTTTTTTTTTTTTTTTTCTTTTTTTTTGCGGTATGTGGGCCTCTCACTGTTGTGGCCTCTCCGGTTGCGGAGCACAGGCTCCGGACGCGCAGGCCCAGCGGCCATGGCTCACGGGCCCAGCCGCTCCGCGGCATACGGGATCCTCCCAGACCGGGGCACGAACCCGTATCCCCTGCATCGGCAGGCGGACTCTTAACCACTTGCGCCACCAGGGAGGCCCGCATGTGTCTTTTTGAATTATGGTTTTCTCTGGGTATATGCCCAATAGTGGGATTGCTGTGTCATATGGTAATTCTATTTTTAGTTTTTTAAGGAACCTCCATACTGTTCTCCATAATGGCTGTATCAATTTACATTCCCACCAACAGTGCAAGAGGGTTCCCTTTTCTCCACACCCTCTCCAGCATTTGTTGTTTGTAGATTTTCTGATGATGCCCATTCTAACTGGTGTGAGGTGATAGATACCTCACTGTAGTTTTGATTTGCATTTCTCTAATAATTAGTGATGTTGAGCAGCTTTTCATGTGCTTCTTGGCCATCTGTGTGTCTTCTTTGGAGAAATGTCTATTTAGGTCTTCTGCCCATTTTTGGATTGGGTTGTTTTTTTTTTTTTTTTTAATATTGAGCTGCATGAGCTGTTTATATATTTTGGAGATTAATCCTTTGTCCATTGATTCGTTTGCAAATATTTTCTCCCATTCTGAGGGTTGTCTTTTCGCCTTGTTTGTAGTTTCCTTTGCAAAAGCTTTTAAGTTTCATTAGGTCCCATTTGTTTATTTTTGTTTTTATTTCCATTACTCTAAGAGGTGGATCAAAAAAGATCTTGCTGGGATTTATGTCAAAGAATGTTCTTCCTGTGTTTTCCTCTAGGAGTTTTATACTGTCCAGTCTTTCATTTAGGTCTCTAATCCATTTTGAGTTTATTTTTGTGCATGGTGTTAGGGAGTGTTCTAATTTCATTCTTTTACATGTAGCTGTCCAGTTTTCCCAGCACCACTTATTGAAGAGACTGTCTTTTCTCCATTGTATATCCTTGCCTCCTTTGTCACAGATTAGTCAACCATAGGTGTGTGGGTTTATCTCTGCGCTTTCTATCCTGTTCCATTGATCTATATTTGTTTTTGTGCCAGTACCATATTGTCTTGATTACTGTAGCTTTGTAGTATAGTCTGAAGTCAGGGAGTCTGATTCCTCCAGCTCCGTTTTTTTCCCTCAAGACTGCTTTGGCTATTTGGGGTCTTTTGTTTCTCCATATAAATTTTAAGATTTTTTGTTCTAGTTCTGTAAAAAATGCCATTGGTAATTTGATAGGGATTGCATTGAATCTGTAGATTGCTTTGGGTAGACTAGTCATTTTCACAATGTTGATTCTTCCAATCCAAGAACATGGTATATCTTTCCATCTGTTTGTGTCATCTTTGATTTCTTTCATCAGTGTCTTATAGTTTTCAGAGTACAGGTCTTTTACCTCTTTAGGTAGGTTTATTCCTAGTTATTTTATTCTTTTTGTTGCAATGGTGAGTGGGATTATTTCCTTAATTTCTCTTTCTGATCTTTCATTGTTAGTGTATAGGAATGCAAGAGGTTTCTGTGCATTTATTTTGTATCCTGCAACTTTACCAGATTCACTGATAAGCTCTAGTAGTTTTCTGGTGGCATCTTTAGGATTCTCTATGTATAGTATCATGTCATCTGCAAACAGTGACAGTTTTACTTCTTCTTTTCCAGTTTGTATTCTTTTATTTCTTTTTCTTCTCTGATTGCCATGGCTAGGACTTCCAAAACCATGTTGAAAAAAGTGGCGAGAGTGGACATCCTTGTCTTGTTCCTCATCTTTTTTTTTTTGCGGTACGCGGGCCTCTCACTGTTGTGGCCTCTCCCATTGCGGAGCACAGGCTCCGGACGCGCAGGCTCAGCGGCCATGGCTCACGGGCCTAGCTGCTCCGCGGCATGTGGAATCCTCCCAGACCGGGGCACGAACCCGTGTCCCCTGCATCGGCAGGCGGATTCTCAACCACTGCGCCACCAGGGAAGCCCCTTGTTCCTCATCTTTGAGGAAATGCTTTCAGTTTTTCACCATTGAGAATGATGTTTGCTGTGGGTGTGTCGTATATGGCCTTTATTATGTTGTGGTAGGTTGCCTCTCTGCCCACTTTCTGAAAAGTTTTTATCATAAATGGTTGTTGAATTTTGTCAAAAGCTTTTTCGGCATCTATTGAGATGATCATATGGTTTTTATTCTTCAATTTGTTAATATAGTGTATCACATTGATTGATTTGCCTATACTGAAGAATCCTTGCATCCCTGGGATAAATCCCATTTGATCATGGTGTATGATCCTTTTAATGTGTTGTTGGATTCTGTTTGCTAGTATTTTGTTGAGGATTTCTACATCTATATTCATCAGTGATATTAGTCTGTAATTTTCTTTTTTTGTGGTATCTTTGTCTGGTTTTGGTATCAGGGTGATGGTGGCCTCAAAGAATGAGTTTGAGAGTGTTCCTTCCTCTGCAATTTTTTGGAAGACTTTGAGAAGGATGGGTGTTAGGTCTTCTCTAAATGTTTGGTAGAATTCACCTGTGAAGCCACCTTATTCTGGACTTTTCTTTGTTGGAAGATTTTTAATCACAGTTTCAATTTCATTACTTGTAATTGGTCTGTTCTTATTTTCTATTTCTTCCTGGTCTTAGAAGGTTATACCTTGCGAAGAATTTGTCCATTTCTTCCAGGTTGTCCATTTTATTGGCATAGAGTTGCCTGTAGTAGTCCCTTAGGGTGCTTTGTATTTCTACGGTGTCCGTTGTAATTTCTTTTTCTTTTTTTTTTTTTTTTTTTTTTTTTGCGGTATGTGGGCCTCTCACTGTTGTGGCCTCTTCCGTTGCAGAGCACAGGCTCCGGATGCACAGGCTCAAAGGCCGTGGCTCATGGGCCCAGCCGCTCCACAGCATGTGGGATCTTTCCGGACCAGAGCACGAACCTGTGTCCCCTGCATCGGCAGGCGGACTCTCAACCACTGCGCCACCAGGGAAGCCCCTCTCCTTTTTCATTTTTAATTTTATTGATTTGAGTCCTTTCCCTCTTGATGAGTCTGGCTAATGGTTTATCAATTTTGTTTATCTTCTCAAAGAACCAGCTTGTAGTTTTATTGATCTTTGCTATTGTTTTCTTTGTTTCTATTTCATTTATTTCTGCTCTGATCTTTATGATTTCTTTCCTTCTGCTAACTTTGGGTTTTGTCTGTTTTTCTTTCTCTAGTTCCTTTAGGTGTAAGGTTAGATTGTTTATTTGAGATTTTTCTTGTTTCTTGAGGTAGGCTTGTATAGCTATAAACTTCCTTCTTAGAACTGCTTTTGCTGCATCCCATAGGTTTTGGATCATTGTGTTTTCATTGTCATTTGTTTCTAGGTATTTTTTGATTTCTTCAGTGATGTCTTGGTTATTTAGTAACGTATTGTTTAGCCTCCATGTGTTTGTGTTTTTTAAGTTTTTTTCCCTGTAACTGATTTCTAATCTCAAAGCATTGTGGTCAGAAAATATGTTTGATATGATTTCAGTTTTCTTTAATTTACTGAGGCTTGATTTGTGACCCAAGATGTGATCTATCCTGGAGAATGTTCCATGTGCACTTGAGAAGAAAGTGTAATCTGCTGTTTTTGGATGGAGTGTCCTATAAATATCAATTAAATCTATCTGGTCTAGTGTGTCATTTAAAGCTTGTGTTTTCTTATTAATTTTGTTTGGATCATCTATCCGTTGGTGTAAGTGAGGTGTTAAAGTCCCCCACTATTATCGTGTTACTATCGATTTCCTCTTTTATAGCTTTTAGCAGTTGCCTTATGTATTGAGGTGCTCCTGTGTTGGGTGCATATATATTTATGATTGTTAGATCTTCTTCTCAGATTGATCCCTTGATCACTACGTAGTGTTCTTCCTTTTCTCTTGTAACATTCTTTATTTTAAAGTCTATTTTATCTCATATGAGTATTGCTACTCCAGCTTCTTTTTTTTGGATTTATTTATTTTTATATTTTGACTGCATTGGGTCTTTGTTGTTGTGCACAGGCTTTTCTCTGGTTGCAGCAAGCAGGGGCTACTCTTAGTTGTGGTGTGCGGGCTTCTCATTGCGGTGGCTTCTCTTGTTGTGGAGCATGGGCTCTAGGCGCACGGGCTTCAGTAGTTGTGGCATGCAGGCTCAGTAGCTGTGTCTCGCGGGCTGTAGAGCGCAGGCTCAGTAGTTGTGGAGCATGGGCTTAGTTGCTCCGTGGCATGTGGGATCTTCCCAGGCCAGGCCTCAAACCCATGTCCCCTTCATTGGCAGGCAGATTCTTTTTCTTTTTTTAAATTTTATCTATTTATTTATTTATTTATGGCTGTGTTGGGTCTTCATTTCTGTGCATGGACTTTCTCTAGTTGCAGCAAGCGGAGGCTACTCTTCATCGCAGTGCACGGGCCTCTCACTGTCGTGGACGCTCTTGTTGCAGAGCACAAGCTCCAGATGCGCAGGCTCAGTAGTTGTGGCTCACGGGCCTAGTTGCTCCACGGCATGTGGATCTTCCCAGACCAGGGCTCGAACCGGTGTCCCCTGCATTGGCAGGCAGACTCTCAACCACTGTACCACCAGGGAAGCCCCGGCAGGTGGATTCTTAACCACTGTGCCACCAGGGAAGTGCCTCCAGCTTTCTTTTGATTTCCATTTACATGGAATATCTTTTTCCATCCCCTCACTTTCAGTCTGTATGTATCCCTAGGTCTGAAGTCAGTCTCTTGTAGACAGCATATATATGGGTCTTGTTTTTGTATCCATTCAGCGAGCCTTTGTCTTTTGGTTGGAGCATTTAATCCATTCACATTTAAGGCAATTATCAATATGTATGTTTCTATGAGCATTTTCTTAATTGTTTTGGGTTTGTTTTTGTAGGTCTTTTCTTCTCTTGTGTTTCCCACTTAGAGAAGTTCCTTTAGCATTTGTTGTAGAGCTGGTTTGGTGGTGCTGAATTCTCTTAGCTTTTGCTTGTCTGTAAAGCTTTTTATTTCTCCATGGAATCTGAATGAGATCCTTGCTCAGTAATGTAATCTTGGTTGTAGGTTCTTCCCTTTCATCACTTTAAATACATCGTGCCACTCCCTTCTGGCTTGTAGAGTTTCTGCTGAGAAATCAGCTGTTAACCTTATGGGAGTTCCTCTGTATGTTATTTGTTGTTTTTCCCTTGTTGCTTTGGATAATTTTTCTTTGTCTTTAATTTTTGTCACTTTGATTACTATGTGTCTTGGCATGTTTCTCCTTTGGTTTATCCTGCCTGGGACTGTCTGTGCTTCCTGGACTTGGGTGGCTATTTCCTTTCCCATGTTAGGGGAGTTTTCAACTATAATCTCTTCAAATATTTTTTTGGGCCCTTTCTCTCTCTCTTCTCCTTCTGGGACCCCTATAATGTGAATGTTTTTGCGTATAATGTTGTCCCAGAGGTCTCTTAGGCTGTCTTCATTTTTTTTCATTCTTTTTTCTTTATTCTGTTCCACGGTAGTGAATTCCACCATTCTGTCTTCCAGGTCACTTATCCATTCTTCTGCCTCACTTATTCTGCTATTGATTCCTTCTAGTGTATTTTTCATTTCAGTTATTGTATTGCTTATCTCTGTTTGTTTGTTCTTTAATTCTTCTAGGTCTTTATTAAGCATTTCTTGCATCTTCTCGATCTTTGCCTCCATTCTTTTTCAGAGTTCCTGGATCATCATTATTCTGAATTCTTTTTCTGGAAGGTTGCCTATCTCCACTTCATTAGTTGTTTGTCTGGGGTTTTATCTTGTTCCTTCATCTGGTACAAAGTCCTCTGCCTTTTCATCTTGTCTGTCTTTCTGTGAATGTGATTTTCCTTCCACAGGCAGCAGAATTGTAGTTCTTGCTTCTGCTGTCTGCCCTCTGGTGGATGAGGCTATGTAAGAGGCTTGTGCAAGCTTCCTGATGGGAGGGACTGGTGGTGGGTAGAGCTGGGTGTTGCTCTGGTAGGCGGAGCTCAGTAAAACTTTAATCTGCTTGTCTGCTGATGGGTGGGGCTGGGTTCCCTCCCTGTTGTTTGTTTGGCCTGAGGCAGCGCAACACTGGAGCCTGCCCAGCTCTCTGTTGGGGCTAATGGCAGACTCTGGGAGGGCTCACACCAAGGAGTACTTCCCAGAACTTCTGCTGCCAGTGTCCTTGTCCCCATGGCGAGCCACAGCCACCCCCTGCCTCTGCAGGAGACCCTCCAACACTAGCAAGTAGGTCTGGTTCAGTCTCCTATGGGGTCACTGCTCCTTCCCCTGGGTCCCGATGTGCACACTACTTAGTGTGTGCCCTCCAAGAGTGGAATCTCTGTTTACCCCAGTCCTGTTGAAGTCCTGCTAGCCTTCAAAGTCTGATTCTCTAGGAATTCCTCCTCCCATTGCCAGACCCCCAGGTTGGGCAGGCTGACATGGGGCTCAGAACCTTCACTCCAGTGGGTGGACTTCTGTGGTATAAGTGTTCTCCAGTTTGTGAGTCATCCACCCAGCAGTTACAGGGTTTGATTTTATTGTGATTGTGCCCCTCCTACCATCTCATTGTGGCCTCTCCTTTGTCTTTGGATGTGGGGTATCTTTTTTGGTGAGTTCCAGTGTCTTCCTGTTGATGATTGTTCAGCAGTTAGTTGTGATTCTGGTGCTCTCACAAGAGGGAGTGAGCACACGTCCTTCTACTCTGCCATCTTGAATGAATGTCTCCTCCAGTGTCTTTTTTTTTTTTTTTTTTTTTGGCTGTGTTGGGTCTTTGTTGCTGCACATGGGCTTTCTGTAGTTGCTGTGAGCAGGGGCTACTCTTTGTTGCGGTGCGTGGGCTTCTCATTGCAGTGGCTTCTCTTTTTGCGGAGCATGGGCTGTAGGCACGTGGGCTTCAGTAGTTGAGGTGCATGGGCCTAGTTGCTCCGCAGCATGTGGGATCTTCCCGGGCCAGGGCCCGAACCCGTGTCCCCTGCATTGGCAGGCGGATTCTTAACCACTGTGCCACCAGGGAAGTCCCATTGGCCAGTGTCTTTCTTTTAAAAAAAAATTTTTTTTTTAATTTTTGGCTGCATTGGGTCTTCATTGTGGCGTGCGGGCTTTCTCTTGTTGCAGCAAGCAGGGGCTACTCTTCATTGTGGTGTGCGGGCTTCTCATTGTGGTGGCTTCTCTTGTTGCAGAGCACGGGCTGTAGGCGCGTGGGGTTCAGTAGCTGTGGCACATGGGCTCAGTAGTTGTGGCTCACGGGCTCTGGAGCACAGGCTCAGTAGGTGTGGCACTCGGACTTAGTTGCTCCGTGGCATGTGGGATCTTCCCGGACCAGGGCTTGAAGCCGTGTCCTCTGCATTGGCAGGCAGATTCTCAACCACTGCGCCACGAGGGAAGTCCCATGGGCCAGTGTCTTTCTTAATCCAGCACAGCTTCTGGTTTTGATCTGATCCTGGAATTCAGTGAAGTTCATACTTACATTTTCTAAAAAACAAGTCTAGTGTTGAGGTTCAACTCTATTGTGAATTTTCCTCCAAGGGTTAGCTGTAGTCATTAATTGTAAATGATTTGTGGAAGTGTTTAGTATTTGCTACCTGTTTTGTAATGGACAGGTATTTCTGCCAACTGGAGGGTGTGTGTTGCATGTTGTTAAACCTGTTAAATGGAATTATTTTAGATATTTGAATAAGCCTAGTTCTCTGTTTTGATTATTAAGCCACATCCTGTTTGCAAATCAAAGATCTGATTATTTGGGATTGCACCCAACTAATGTTGCTCCAAATAGTTTTTGGGGTGCTTGATGGAGTTGATAAAGCCCAGGTAAAGTGAATAAATCTGATTATGTCATACGACTGCATTCTTCTTTGCTTTTCCTGAAACTAGTTGATTGAATCCATAGTCCTTAATGGTTATTATGAAGTTCCAGTCCTGTTCTGATGTTCACACTCACATCCCTATGAGTTACTTAGGATGCTGCTGTCCCTGAACAAAATAATTCCCACCACCCTTCCCCAGCCCTTTTATTCTAGAATGGAAGGAAGATTATTGTATGAGTATCTGCATCCTTCTGGAGCCATTATCAATATTTGATTTGCTCATCCTCAGATATTAAGTGACCGAGTTAATAAGTGGCATAATTCATTATAATTTGAATCTCCTAAAATACCTCCTTTGGCCATTCCTTCTATACTTACGCCCGGAACATAGTAGATACTTAATTATTTGTTGGATATATTAAAATCAACTTAAAAGGGCTGCTTTGTATAAAAGTTTGTAAAAATGCGTCATGGTTTTTGTTTATTTCTAAGATCATCAAAAAGGAGATGATTCGCAGGTTTCATTTAGAATTGATTGTCTTTCAAGTTTCAAATTTGGAATATTAGCATGTGATTCCACGGAAAGGAGGATCACACTATGCTGTGGTCCTAACTCAAGCTGCCCTTAACCCATCACAAAATTGGAGATGCATTGGAAATGCATCTAGAGAGTGTAGGAAGAAAACCGATAAGGGGCAGCCTGGCTGGGGAGAAGAGTAATGCTGATTAGTTTTCTGTGCTCTAATTGGACTAGTGGCTGTGTACACTTTAACCTTTCCCATGACAAGGACAAGGCATAGTCCTGCAGAAGACTTACATATATTGTCTTAAAAGCAAAGAGGAAGAATACAATGCAGGAAGAGAGTTTTGTAGTAGAATTATTTTTCTTGTGAAGGGGTATGCGGAGGACGGAGGGATACATAAAGAGGAAAAATACAGTGATTTGGGAAGAATAGGTTTCAGGAGCATCGTTTTTAGTGAGGAGCAAAATAATTGTGTTCCATTTTGAATTCCTGGGCCTAGATTAGCTTGGCCTGCAGTCCTCAACCAGCCTCTCTTCTCAC
The DNA here is from genome assembly GCF_025265405.1 of Mesoplodon densirostris. Lineage (NCBI taxonomy): Eukaryota > Metazoa > Chordata > Mammalia > Artiodactyla > Ziphiidae > Mesoplodon > Mesoplodon densirostris. The sequence continues at coordinate 121,741,125 of NC_082664.1, forward strand.
TGCTGAACCCAAGAAGCTCAGCTTGGTCAAGATGTGTGTGGATAGTCTGGGCCTGGTTTATGAAAAATTCCAGTCCTATTTCCTTGAGATATCGTTGCTTCCCCCTCACCCTGCTTGAAGACCTATCTCAGTAGAGGACTCAAGGTCTGAAACATGATTTATTCAGGAGTCAGCCAGAGAATGTTTATTAATCACTTCTTTAACTATGTGCCCTTGGCAAATCGCCTAACTTGCAAGCACCTACTGCTGCTTTTTTTTTTTTTTTATGTGCCTACATTCCAAGCATTTCTGAGGATAACAAGGAGATAATGATGAGTGTTTTTACAAACTTTGGAGGAGGATACACAGCAGAAGAAGAACTTGGTGATTTTAAAAATGAAACAAAATATAAATAAGACGTCTAAGCCGCAGAGCTGTCCTTCCTCCCATCTCCTTCCACTCCACTTCCTCACCTCCACACAGGAGAGTGAAGCAGGGCAGCTCTTTCCAGGTGATACCTTCTTTTTTGATTTGTTTTTGTTTTTAACAGCAGGTGTGGGATTTTTTTTTTTTCCTTATAGCAACTCAGTCTTTCTGGGGCATGTTGTCGATTTCTTAGCCTGCTGAAGGCATAAACCTCAGTCCTTTTCCTAATGATTTGTCAACTGAAATAAAAATGCACAACGTGAGAGCTGTGAGTTTCAGTTTTATTTGGGGACTTACTGAGGACTGCAGCCCAGGAGACAGCCTCTCTAATAGCTCTGAGGAACTGCTCCAAAGAGGTAGCCGGGGAGGTCAGCAAGCATATATGTGATTTTGGAGAAAGGGGTACATGCAATCAAGCACACATCTCGGTAGGAGGTTGCTGTTGGTCACGAGGAACAGATATCTTAATGATTTTAGTGCTTTTCTGAGTATGGAAAGATGCCAGAAATTGGATTTATAAAATTTTCTCCTGAAAATATCTAACTATCTGCAGGCGTGTTCTGCCAGTTTTCCCAGAGCCCAGAGTGCCTCATTCCTGATCTCTGCTCTGAACTCCTGTCAGGGTGTGTTGAAGGTCAGCAACTGCATTAGCTAATCACCCACTTCTTGTAGAGCTGGATGGTGAGTGACATTCTTCAGATAACAGTTATACAGAAGGAAAAGAGTTTTGCTGCCCAACCAATACTTCTTTTAGAAATGAAAGAGATTACTCTTACGTTTCTGCATTTTCCAAAATTTCTTCTGCTGGCCCTAGAAACAAGTGACAAGATTAGAGTCAATGTGCATCACCAAGAGGTTTAACCAATTGGATGAGAAGCTTTCTCCCACCTTTGTGGGGCCACTGAACACAAGGTCAGCTGTATAATTGTTACCTAAAGGATGTCACTCTAGCTCTACAAGGATTGGGTGATTAGCCACTGCAGTCGCTGACCTTCTCAACACACCCTGATAGGAGTTCAGAGCAGAGATCTGGAATGAGGCATTCTGTGCTCTGGGAAAAGGAGGAGGTTGGGTCTGTAGAGGTGAGAGGTGTATATGTGAAGGATTTTCTATGATCTGCCTCAAGGCTTATGGTTCTGTAATCTGTTGTAATAGAGAAATGGGTTTGCTTTTCTTCTCTATCCCTGGTTGTAGTGAATAAGACCTATTACTGGGTCAGGAACTTCTCTCTTTTATTTCCCCTGCATCCGTTTTAAGCTGCTGTTATTGCTTAAGCTCTCTGGCCATGCACTCCACCCTGATCTCTAGCCAGCAGTGGGGTGCTATTGCTGTGTCCACATCTTGAGGTTGGCTGTGGCTTGGGTCTGGTGTGGAGCTCTCTTCTCTGGAAGTGTATGCTCAGATGCAGGAAGTTTTGGTGCTTGTCAACTTGGGTGTCAGTAAGTAGCCTCCCTTTCTTTTGTAAAGCTTTGGGTTGGGAGCAAGGGAGATGGCTCACCAGGTACACTGTGTCCTGGATGAAAAGTTTAACTGCTGTCTTATTCAACTTTGTCCTGGTAGTAAGTAGTAATTAGGAAGCCACATTTGTGGCTTTGGTCTTTTGACTAGGGCCACAATCCTAGTTTGAGGAAGATTAAGAGTTCCAAGCCCATGTCCCTTTTATATGTTGGAGTGTCAGCCTGTTTGCCGTACAGGGTGGCACCACACAGTAGTGGAGCCCCCAGGCTTCTGTAAGAAGCTCATGAAAAGCCCTCAGGGAAGCTGCTCTTATGGTGTGGTTATCCCACAAGGCACCCTGCCCCTGGGCTCCTCCAGCCAAATGGCAAAAGTGACTTTTTAAGAAAAGGGAAGTAGGACTTCCCTGGTGGCGCAGTGGTTAAGAATCCACCTGCCAAAGCAGGGGACACAGGTTCGAGCCCTGGTCCAGGAAGATCGCACATGCCACGGAGCAACTAAGCCCACACGCCACAACTACTGAGTCTGTGCTCTAGAGCCCGCAAGCCACAACAACTGAGCCCATGTGCCTAGAGCCCGTGCTCTGCAACAAGAGAAGCCACCGCAATGAGAAGCCCGCACACTGCAACAAAGAATAGCCCCCGCTCGCCACAACTAGAGAAAGCCCATGCGCAGCAACAAACACCCAACGCAGCCAATAAATAAATAAATAAATAAATAAATAAATAAAATTTAAAAAATAAAGAAAAAGAAAAGGGAAGTAGAAAATGGAAGGAAACTAGCATTTATTGAGTATCTGGCACTTGCTGTATGTTATGCTATCTAATCTTCATAACAGCTCTGTGAGATGGTGTTATGCTCATCTTTCAGAACTGAGACTCAAAGAGGTTAAGTAACATGTCCAGGGTTACACAGCTAGTAGTGGTGGAGCAGAAATCCCAGTCTGGTCTCTTTGTCTACCAAGATGTTTCTCTTTTCGCTGTGCAATTTTAGGGCACTCTACTCATAAATACCTTTACCAAGCATTATACCAATTAGCGATTTGGAAAACTGCTGGCCTCTGGTAGGATTAAGCCCTGATCAGTAACTTCTGACATCTAATTGCTTTAATCATTAGCACTCAAATTCTAAATATTTTGATCCCTGGCCCATTGTTTTCAGATTCCAGTAGTATTTCTAGCTGGCTCCCTCCCTTCCATTCATCCTTAGTACAAGCAGTTTTTATTAAGCAACAATAATTTGTCAGTAGCACTGGTCCAAGGAATATTAATGAGCTGCCCCTGTCCTTAAAGAATTTATAGTTTCATACCAGAAAGCTACAGTAATCGAAACAGTATGGTACTGGTACAAAAACAAACACATATTTCAATGGAACAGGATAGAGAGCCCAGAAATAAACAGGCGCACTTATGGTCAATTAATCTATGACAAAGGAGGCAAGAATGTACAATGGAGAAAAGACAGTCTTTTCAAAAAGTGGTGCTGGGAAAACTGGACAGCTCCATGTAACAAAATGAAATTACAACATTCTCTAACACCATACACAAAAATAAACTCAGAAAGGAATTAAAGACCTAAATGTAAGACTGGATACTATTGAATGGGAGAAAATATTTGCAAATGATAATGACCAATAAGGGATTAATACCCAACATACGTAAACAGCTCATACAACTCAACATCAAAAAACAACCCAATAAAAAAAATGGGCAGGGCTTCCCTGGTGGCGCAGTGATTGGGAGTCCGCCTGCCGATGCAGGGGATGCGGGCTGTGCCCCGGTCCGGGAGGATCCCACATGCCGTGGAGCGGCTGGGCCCGTGAGCCATGGCCGCTGAGCCTGCGCGTCCGGAGCCTGTGCTCTGCAACGGGAGAGGCCATGACAGTGAGAGGCCTACGTACTGAAAAAAAAAAGAAAAAAGAAAAAAGGGCAAAAGAAATGAATAGACATTGTTCCAAAGAGGAAATGCAGATAGCCAACAGACATGTGAAAAGATGCTCAATATTGCTAGTCATCAGAGAAATGCAAGTCAAAACCATAATGAAGTATTACCTCACACCTGTCAGAATGGCTGTCATCAAAAAGAACACAGATAACAAATGTTGGCAAGGATGTGGAGAAAAGGGAACCCTTCTACACTGTTGGTGGGAATGTAAATTGGTGCAGCCACTGTGAAAAACAGTGTGGAGGTTTCTCAAAAAACTAAAAATAGAGCTACCCTATGACCCAGCAGTTCCACTCCTGGGTATACATCTGAAAAAAAACAAAAACACTAATTAGAAAAGATACATGCAACCCAGTGTTTATAGCGGCATCATTTGCAATTGCCAAGATATGAAAGCAACCTAAGTGTCCATCAACAGATGAATGGCTAAAGAAGATGGTGTGTGTGTGTGTGTACATACACACACACACACACACACGCACAGTGGAATACTACTCAGCCATACAAAAGAATGAAATTTTGTGATTTGTAGCAACATAGATGGACTTGGAGGGCATTATGCTAAGTGGAGTAAGTCAGACAGAGAAAGACAAGTACTGTATGATATCACTTATATGCAGAATCTAAAAAATACAATGAACTAGTGAATACAACAAAAAAGAAGCAGACTCGGATATAGAGAACAAACTAGTGGTTAGCAGTGGGGAAGGGGGAGGGGCAGTATAGGGGTTGGAGAGTGGGAGGTACAAACTATTGGGTATAAGATAGGCTCAAGGGTGTATTGTACAACACAGGGAATGTAGCCAGGTTACATTATTATTTTATAATAACCTTAAATGGAAAGTAACCTTTAAAAGTTGTATAAATTTTTTTTAATTAATTTTTTTTTTTTTTTTTTTTTTTTTTTTTTTTTTTTTTGCGGTACGCAGGCCTCTCACTGTTGTGGCTTCTCCCGTTGCAGAGCACAGGCTCCACATGCACAGGCTCAGCGGCCATGGCTCACGGGCCCAGCTGCTCCACAGCATGTGGGATCTTCCCGGACCGGGGCACAAACCCACGTCCCCTGCTTCGGCAGGCGGACTCTCAACCACTGCGCCACCAGGGAAGCCCTAAATTAATATTTTTAAAGACTTAAAAGAATTTACAGTCTCTGGAAGTGGAAACACAGACATATGGTAAAGTGTGATTTTTGCTGATAACTGAGGTACAGGTGCTTTGGGAACACCTGACATGTGTGCGTGCAGGGGGTACATTTTGAGAAGACTTCCAGTAAGAGCTGTCTAATGAGATCTGAAAGGAGTTAATGGAGGTGGAGTTATTAATCCACACAGAAAGAAATGCATGTAGGAAAGGCCTTTAGGAAAGAAGCTTCCATGACATATTCAAGAAACTCAAGGTCAGTGTGGTCAGTGTGAAGCATGCAGCTGTATGGTGGGTCAGCAAGTTCTGAAGCTAGTGAGGTGGTAGATGCAAGGTCATGAAATGACCTGGTGAGCCCTGATAAAGAACATGAACTTTACCCTAAGGTCAAGGAAGGCCAATAAAAGCCATTAATCAGGATAAGTGATGTGACTAAACTCTGGCTGCATTGGGGATTGGTGGGGAATGGGACTAGAGGCAGGAAACCCAGTTAAAAGGCTCTTATAGTGGTCTAGATAAGAGATAAGAGTGGCTGAAGTGGGTTGATGGCTGTACGGACAAAGAAAACTAGAAGGACTGAAGAAAAACTTAGCAAGTGGATGTCCATTGACAGATAAATGGATAAAGAAGATGTGGTATATATACACAATGGAATATTACTCAGGCACAAAAAAGAATGAAATAATGCCATTTGCAGCAACATGGATGGACCTAGAGATTATCATACGAAGTGAAGTAAATCATACAGAGAAAGACAAATATCATATATGATATCACTTATATGTGGAATCTTAAGAAATTATACAAATGAACTTATTTATAAGACAGAAACAGACTCACAGACATAGAAAACAAACTTATGGTTACCAAAGGGGAAAGGTGGGGGGAGGGATAAATTAGGAGGTTGGGATTAACATATACACACTACTACATATAAAATTGATAATCAACATGAACCTGCTGTATAGCACAGGGAACTCTATTCGATACTCTGTAATAACCTATAAAGGAAAAGAATCTGAAAAAGAAACATGTATATGTATAACTGAATCACTTTGTTGTATACCTGAAACCAACACAACATTGTAAATCAACTATATTCCAATATAAAATAAAAACATTTTTAAAAAGAAAAAACATTTAGGAAGTGGAATGCTTGAAGGTGGCGGTTATGATGGAGAGGGGGGTGTGAGCATGGCTCCAGATTTGTGATTTAGTAATTTGAATGTGTTCAGCTGCCATTCACAAGGATAGGGAAAACAGTAGGAGAGCAAGGGAAGGAGGGAAAGAGTGAAAAGAGAGAGAGATTGATTAAGAGTTTTAGAGGCAGATGGGAATGACTAAAAGTCAGTTTGGGGCTTCCCTGGTGGTGCAGTGGTTGAGAGTCCGCCTGCCGATGCAGGGGACACGGGTTCGTGCCCCGGTCCGGGAAGATCCCACATGCCGCAGAGCGTCTGGGCCCGTGAGCCATGGCCGCTGAGCCTGCGCATCCGGAGCCTGTGCTCCGCAACGGGAGAGGCCACAACAGTGAGAGGCCCACGTACCACAAAAAAAAAAAAAGTCAGTTTGATTTTGGACCTGTTGAGTGTGAGGTTAGCTGTATGGTACTGAAGCTTGAGAGAATGAGTTGGGACATTTCCGAGTCCAAAAGTCACCTAGGATGATAGCTAGCCTCCGGATGGAGAGAAAGACTGGAGACCGGAATCCAAAGGCTTGGGTAAATAAAGAAATGACAGGAAGTTGCAGAGTGTCGTGACAAGGAGAGGCTCAAGATTTTACAGCTGAGTGTCATGAGCCACAGAAGAGAGGTTGTTGTTGTTGCTGCACTTGATGGTAGAGGGTGGATGGCCTGGAAGCAGCCCCATGGCTCAGCCCCAGAATGTGAGGAGGAGCTGCCACTCAGAGCAAGTGGTAGGGGCAGCAGTATCCTGGGGAGAGCCAGGCTTCAGTTAAGGAGGAAGTAGAAAAGGCTGTGGGTCTTGGTAATTGAATAACCATGGAGTAAGGCTCCAGAGGGTTGGCAGGGATGGATGATGTGTAGTACAGGTGGCTTGGTGGGGAAGAGGAAACAACCCTTAGAGAGATGGGAGTGTGGGCCCAGAAATGAGCAGAGGTGTTTATGTATTGGGCAGAGTGACAAAGGATGATAGCAGTATGACACAGTAGACTTCCATGACTATAAAACCATGCCAAGGAAACAAGTTCCAGAGGCAAGCAAAAGTTCACGTATGTGTGTGTATGTATGTGTATATATATACATGAGAATTTACTATATGACAAAGGAAGCATTTCCAATCAAAAGTGAAAAGATGTATTAGTCAATAAATATGTAGGGATGACTGGTTATCCATTTGGAAAATTTTAAAATCTTTACCTCATGTCAAGCACAAAAGTAAATTCCAGGTATATTAAAGATCTAAGGATATGCCGTAAAACTATTAGAGGGAATCAAAGGAATGATTCACGTAGTCCCAGGGTAGAGGAGGTCTTTCTAAGCAAGCCAATAAAGGAAACCATAAAGGAGAAGACTAACAGATTTGACTACATACAAATTAAAGCAAAAGAACCCATAGGTTAAAGGACAAAATGAGGCAAATATTTGCAACCTTAAAAGAGAAGGTTAAAATCTAGAAAGAGCTCCGCAAATCAATAAAAGAAAATTACCTTTTAAAAAAGTGCAAAGACAGGGCTTCCCTGGTGGCGCAGTGGTTGAGAGTCCGCCTGCCGATGCAGGGGACGCGGGTTTGTGCCCCGGTCCGGGAGGATCTCACATGCCGCGGAGCGGCTGGGCCCGTGAGCCATGGCTGAGCCTGCGCGTCCGGAGCCTGTGCTCCGCAACGGGAGAGGCCACAACGGTGAGAGGCCCGCGTACCGCAAAAAAAAAAAAAAAAAAAATCCCAAAAAAGTGCAAAGACAAATGAACTTATCTACAAAACAGAAGGAGACTCATAGACATAGAGAACAGACTTGTGGTTGCCAAGTGGGGTGGGTGGAGAGAGGGATGGACTGGGAGTTTGGGATTGGTAGATGCAAATTATTACATATGTTTGGATATTATATATGGAATAGATAAACAAGGTTCTACTGTATAGCACAGGGGACTATATCCGGTCTCTTGGGATAAACCATAATGGGGAAGAATGTAAAAAAAAGAATGTATGTATATGTGTATAACGGAGTCATTTTGATGTACAGCAGAAATTAGCACATTGTAAATCAACTGTACTTCAATAAAAAAAATGTTTTTCTTGGGAAAAAAAGTGCAAAGAATATGACCAGTAAATACAAAGCAATCTCAAATTCAATCATTATTAAAGAAATACAAATTAAAACAATGCTGTATTTCTTTATCAATCAGGCTGGCACAGATGAAAAAGAAGTGACATAGTCTAGTTTTGGAAGGACGAAAAGATGGGCCCATATATTTTGGCTCAGGTAAACTAGTACAGTAATTTGGAAGAGTAATTGGCAGCATCAAAACTAAAAACTTTAATATTTTTGGCCTAGCATTTCCACCTCTAGGAATTTTCCTACCAAAATCTCTCACAACTGCTTTAACAAGAATATATATATGAATATTTACTAGAGCATTGTTTATAATATTGAAAGCTTAGAAGCATTCCCAAATGTCCACAAAGAGGAGAGAAGTTAGGAGTTTCACCTTTTAAAAAAAAAATAATTAATTAATTAATTTTTATTTTTGGCTGCATTGGGTCTTCGTTGCTGCGCACGGGCTTTCTCTAGTTGCAGTGCGTGGGGGCTACTCTTCCTTGTGGTGCGTGGGCTTCTCATTGTGGTGGCTTCTCTTGTTGCGGAGCACAGGCTCTAGGCAAGTGGGCTTCAGTAGTTGTGGCTTGAAGACTCTAGAGTGCAGGCTTAGTAGTTGTGGTGCACGGGCTTAGTTGCTCTGCAGCATGTCGGATCTTCCCGGGCCAGGGCTCGAACTCATGTTCCCTGCATTGGCAGGCAGATTCTTAACTGCTGTGCCACCAGGGAAGTCCCCCAGATTAAGTTTTAAAAGTAGAGGAAAAAAGAAAACTTTTAACTACAACTTTTACAAAAGAAGACAGAAAGGAGAATATTCAGGATTCACCTATGGGCTAGATGGATTGTATCAATATTTCTGAGTAGGTATTAGTAGTCTCTGGTGGGTGAAGAATCTTAGGACTTGTGGGAAGAGGCACCACGGTCCAGACTGAATCCAGCAGCACTATGGAGGGGCTCCAGGCTCAGGGCAGTTGGATTCTCAGACTCCCACTCTACCGGGAGAAGAAGTCTGACAGGGGTGGTCTTGCCTCTTCCCCTAGACACACCAATGCTCTTGTGTATCAGCTGCTTCCCAGGCTTGGAATACCTTTTCCCCTCTTGGTAGCTGGCAGACACCAACTCAAGGTTCAAGGTCCTGCTCGTAGGTCCCCTTCCAAGGTTAAGCCTCTTTTTCTCTGCATGTATTGCTTGGAGGAAGCAATACATGCAAAGAAAAAGAGGGAGAAAATGTGGCATTTTCAGGGTTCTGTAAAGAGTTCATCGTGCTCCTGTGAGAGTTCCCCCACAGGAGCAGAGAAAGATGAGGCTCAAGTTCGTGTAATCATCCAGCAGATTCTGCACTTTAACCTGAGAGCTGTGGGGAACCATTGTAGGCTTTTGAGCAGAGATTTTCATAATCTGATTTTCATATTAAAAGATCACAAAGGATAAGAGATTGAAATGGGATATATATGGAGGCAGGGAGAGCAACTGGGAGACTTTTTTACAGTCCAGATGAAAATTCACAAGAGGCTAAATTAAGGCATTGACCCAGTGGGGGTGGGAAGATGGTGGTGATGTCAAGAGCCAGGAAGGATTTTGTAGTTATAACACTTAGTTGGGTCTTTCTTTTTAACTGCTGTAATCTCAGTGCTTAGCACAGGGTTTGGCACATAGGCAGTCAGTAAGTATGAGTGAATAAACTTGCGCTCTACTCAGAAGGATGGGAGAAGGAAGAGGTTTCTGGTCTGGGTAAATCAGTAGATGGTGCTGTTATCAAACTGAGGGAGAAGGTCAGCCGGGAAGAGGAATGAAGAGTTAGTTCAATTCTGTATTTAAGATTTGAAGTGCTTTTGAGACATTTGAGTGGAGGTACTATATGACTGTAGAGCTCCAGAAGAGTTGGCATGGAAAGGTAGATCTGAGAATCATCAGTCTACCATGGAAGTGGATGACATTGTCCGGAGAGAGTATAAAGTGAGGAGAAAAAGAGAAGTCTGGAACCCTGGGGAAACCAGCATGTAGGGGTGGGTGAAGGAAAAGGAGAATGAGGAAGCATGTTCAAGGAGTGAGAAGGAAAACCAAGACAGAGCAGTGTCCCTTAAGCTAAGGGAGTTTAGTTTCAGGAAGGTCAGGGCTGTCTGCTGTCTGATGCTGCCAAGAGGTCCTGAAAGTGTTAGTAGCATGCTCCCTCTGTACAGCAGGGATTTTTGTCTGTTTTGATCACTGTTGTATCCCCAGCACAAAATAGCCTGGCTCATAGTAAGCGCTCAGTAAATAACTGTTGAATGAATGAATGAATTTGTTGAAAAGGATCCCTTGAATTTAGTTGCAGAACTACAGGCCCTTGGTGAAGGCATTTTCAAAGGAGTGATGGTGAAGGAAGCCAGATTATAGTGGACTGAGGAGTAGAAAGGAGGTCAGGCAGTGGCTACAAAGAGAGGACTAAGGATGGCCAACTTCATGAGCACCTCTCATGTGCTGGGCACTGAGCTAAGCACTTCACACACTTTAACTCATTTAATCTTCTCAACAGCCCAATGGGGTAGGTACTGTCATGATCACCAGATGAGGAACCTCCAGCTCAGAGGGAAAATAACTTGCTCAGGGTCCCACAGCTAGGAAGTGTTAGAACCCAGATTTGAACCCAGATCTGTCTGACTTTGAAATTCAGCACTGAACTGCTCAGGCTACATTTCCTCTAGAGTTTCTTTTGTAACTGGAAGGAGAGAGAAAGAGTCACTGTTTGAGATGACCTGGAGTCAACACTAGGAAGACTTACAAATATTTTAATGCTGATGGGAGAGAATCAGCGGAAAGAAATAATCTGAAGATTTGAGGGGAAAGAGAGATAACTTATACAAGAGGAGCCTGAGTAGAGTTGCAGAGCACAGGTGAAGGGAAGCCCCTTCCACCAAGGTAGGAAAAGGAGAAGGTAAAGACCAGGTGTGTGTTGCAGGTATTTTTGTCAGGGAGGAGCAGGGAAGGTAGAGGTGGATGATTGCTGATTGTCAGCTGAGAGTAAAGGAGGTTGTGATCCAGTTATGGACTTGAAGAAAGTGGTACCAGTCTGAAATAGCTGTTGCAGAGAATAGAAAAAAGCAGTGGTGGAGGAGCAGATTTTCACAATTGGCATCAACGGCCCAGCCAAGATGAGAGACCAGGATAGGTGCACGGAAGGCAGATGTTGATTGATCCAGGTTGAGGGTTTTGCCCACTGTGTGCAACCGAAGACAGCGACAGGCTGTTGAGAGTGTTGGCTAGATTGTGTTTGAGGTGATGGGTCACCACATCTAGGGCAGCAGTGAAGGAGGTGAGGATGGGAGAGGATTGAGAACAGAAAGGGAACGGAAGGATCATAGTAGTGGCATCTGGACAAAGTTCAACAGCGGGAATTTGGTAGTAAAAGGGTCTAGGATTCCCTTGTTCTCGAGTTCCACATCCAGAGCTAACCTGGGATGAATAAGGCTAAATTGTGCTAAAAAGGGGGGCACAAGGGTAGAAGACTAACCGTGGTTATCTCTTCAGAGAAGAAGAGGGGTGCCAAAGATAACCTTTTTTTTCTTTTTGCTGTAAACACTTCTGGGCTGTTTGCAGTTTTTTAACTTCTTAAATTTAAAAAAGGGCCTCCCTGGTGGCGCAGTGGTTGAGAGTCCGCCTGCCGATGCAGGGGATACGGGTTCGTGCCCCGGTCTGGGAGGATCCCATATGCCGCGGAGCGGCTGGGCCCGTGAGCCATGGCCGCTGAGCCTGCATGTCCGGAGCCTGTGCTCTGCAACGGGAGAAGCCACAACAGTGAGAGGCCCGCATACTGCAAAAAATAAAAATAAAAAAATACAAACTTTTCAGTGAACCCAAAGAAAAGAGCAGGCTTCCACGAAAGCAGGGGGATGAGGGAGCTGCGGAGATGGGAGCAGTGGTCTAGAATGGGACCCCGGAGTATGTGATTTGTCTGCGGAATCACGAAGTACTGGCTCTGAGGAGGAGCAGCTGGGACCTGGTCCTACCCTGCCATTGTTTATCAGGGAGGAAGTGGGAGCCCCGAGACTCGCTCTGCTTGGCAGCAGCAGGGCCAGAACCAGAACTAACCCTTCCTGATCTCCCAGCTCAGTGCTCTGTTTTCCATGCTGCTTCCTGAGCACTTGAGGCTTCAGAATTTCCTGCTGTCCCGCCCGGGCTCATTGCGAGTGTTCCCGTGCGATTGCTGGTGAGCAGGCTGTTTGCCAGACCCTGCTTCCCACACCTCAGTTCTTCCCAGCGCAGGGTGTGTGGGTGTTTGTAGAGGCGGCTGGCTTGTCCCCTGCCTATTTCCTGTTCTCTTCAGAGTGGCAACTTGGAGGCGGAAAACCACAATGATGGTCTCTGTTTACATCCTTTAAATGACCCAGTGTCCCTCCTGTTTTGCCAGCTCTCACATCATTGCCTCCCCTGGTCCTTCCTCCCTAGAGCTTGTTTAAGCAGCAGCCATGACTCTGTGTCTTCTTTATCAGCCCAAACCCACATGAGTCACTGAGAGCACTTAGGATGGGGCTTCTTCACCATGAGATTGGTGGTCAGTGGTGGAGGGATGAGCCCTTAAATTAAGGGCACTGTTCTAGGGGAAAAATCCTTTCATTTTTGTCAGATCTTCAAAGGAGTCTGGGACCTTCCCCACTAAAAGACCATGGATTTAGAGAATGGAGTATAGGTGTGTTTTAGAAAAACAAAAATATAATAACAACAGCAATTAGATGTTTTCTTGTCTTCTAAGTAAGTTCAGATAAACCTGGTGTTTGTGCAGCCTTTCTCCTCATCAGGACAGTGACCATGGCAGTTGCATATGAATAGTTGTGATTTCTCCTCAGTTTGGTAGACTGAGGTCCAGAGGATTAAGACTACAGCTCAGGACTTCTGTCCTCTTTTGCATGCCCGCCTGGGTAGATGTGCACATGAGCTCTCCACACAGTGATATTGGGGCTCCACAATGTGTGGGGTCAGGTGGGGATAAGGAGACAAGGGATGAGGCCGTGGTTTAAGGAGGGATATTCTTTTATAGTTTTCTTCACGCCTGCCTCTCAGTGAAGTCCTCCTTGGTCTTTGGGGTTTGTAGAGATGGCCTGTCTGCTTAGAGAGCTTGGAATGGCCCTGCACATTCTGCTTTGAGTGTGCTCTCTGCCCTGAAAGTCTGGTTGTCCTCCTATGTTGTGGGGATGAATCTTCAGGGTTTAGAATGGAGTTGTGAGTTGGCCTGTCCCAGAATAGCCTCAAATTCTCTTCTGCCTCCAGGGTTTAAGCAGGTATTAGTGTGGGGCAACAGGATATTTACAGGCAGGGGAAAGAATATGTTTGCTCATTATGGTGAGAAAGGGCCCCTGATTGGCTTGCTTCCTGGCCGGCCTGAAAGCCAAGATGCAGCCATGTGGTGTAGTGATCAGGAGATTTGAGCAGGCTTCCTTGAGATGGTTCAAGGCTCCTGGGTTCCTTCTGCCTAGAGTTAGATAACATTTGGGATTCCAGTTTGGTTCTGAATCCTCTCTCCCTGCTTTTTGCCAGACCATCCTACCCCTGACTTTATAGTTCCATAGGAAGTCATGGATGTTGTGGTGCCAGTGGGGATGAATGTGGCTCCAGAAAAAGAATAAGAGAGTGGGAGTTCACTGAGGTTCAGGCTTGGAGTGGTACAATCAGAACCACCCTGAAGGTCACGGAGAAGAACCAGTGGGAGAGTGGGAAGAGACAGTACATTAGTGTTTTGATTTGGGCTTTTTTTTTTTTTTTTTTTCTGCGTAGACTGGGATCTGTTAAACTCTATTAGATAGTATGTTGTCTCCTACTGGGTGGCTTTCCACTGTTGGGAAGAAGTCTGCCTTAGACAGAGGCAGGAAGGAAGAGGAAGGAAGGAAGCAGGATGGGCTGGTGGCCACGTGCCTTTGCTGGAGCGCCCGCTAGGTCATCTCAGGCCTCCTTTGCATAGAAGATCCTCCTGTCATCTGCTTCACCTGCTCACATTAGCTCCTGAGCTTTTACAAAGTTGGAAGCTTTCATCTGGAGCCCTCCAGAGCAGTGCTACTTCAAGTGCCACTCTGCAATGAGATGAGAAGCGTACGCACCAGAACGTAAAACGGTTCCCTTCAACAAGAAAACCTTGTTATGAAAAATTGTTAGACCTAAACAGTGTGTTTGCTCTGACATAGTTGCCTCACATTCTGGAGTCATATAAGCTTCCTATCTGGTAACCCACCAGTAACACCGTTTGCTAATCTGCAGACCACACTTTGACTAGCAGTACTCTAGAGCCATCTTTAGTTCAGAAGCAGTTGTTGAGGTCTTGGAATCATGTGCTTGGCCTCTACAAGTCAGAAACAGAGAGCCCGGTTACAGAGGGCTGCTGCCAGGCCAGTCATACACGGGCCAGGCGGGTTACTGGGGAGAGCAGAGCACGACCGAAGTGACCAAGTTGAACAGATGACTAGGCAGTGCCAAGGGCAGATCCGTCCCCTCCCCCTCACCACGGGCACACAGGCTGAAGGGACCAGAGCCAGCAACCCTTCTGCAGGGCCTTAGTTTTGCCTGTTGTTTCTGGTGGCAGGTCAGCCTCACTGAGTTCATCCTGTCCTTGCAGGCAAATGGCATACGTCAGAGAAGAATTCGTTGGTTATCCTTGTTGTCACTCCTGGATGTGACCAGTTTCCTTCTTTGGAGTCTGTGGAGAATTGTAAGTACCACCTTGTTCCCTGTTCGAGAAGAGAAAGCACTTGTCTGGAGCTGTAACTCCGGATGGCCTGGCCTCAGTTGCGGATGCTACGCCTGGAGCCCTCCATGAGTGTGGGGACCAGGGCTCACCAAGTGCCTAGAGCCGTCAAAGGTGAATTTTTCCTATGCAGTCTAACCAGCATCTGACAGTTGGCTGTGAACATCACACTGGCTATTCACTGAGTCCCACAGGGCCCCTGCCTTCTGGACTGAATATAATCCCACTGGCATTTTAGGAACTTGTACACTTTGCTGATTTTCTCTAAGAGACCCTACCCTGGGAAGAGAAGGAGTTTACGGCCGTTTGAACCGAGAGGAAGTCAAGGCGTTGGTTCTGTGGCTGCCACCCGTCTTCCCTGAGCAGCGGCATTTGGGGGCATCTCCGTCTGCAAAGCGAACATTCAGGTCTTGGCTTCTTCCTTACATTCCTGATGGAGTAGCTGAAGCTTGGAGACAAAGGGACAGGAGGGTGATTTCAAAGGCTCTGGGAACGTCGTAACCTGGACTCACCCCTCCGAGCATCCCTCTCCCCTTCATACTTGGAGCTAAAGCCTGGCAGGAATTATGTTTCCGGTGGGGAAACTGACCCACAGGGTGGGTGGTGCTTTATAGAGGAATCTGTATCAGCCTGCCCCTCCTCACACACTGTCTTCCAGGGCCTCGGAGCTACTGGGTGACCACCCTCCCACTTTGGCCCCAGGCCTGAGTGCAGCCTTGCTTGCTCAGGCAACGCCTCCTCTTTGAAAGAAAAAAAAAAATGTTATCTTTTTTTTTTTTTTTTGGCTGCACCATGCGGCATAAGGGATCTTAGTTCCCTGACTGGGGATCAGACCCGCGCCCCCTGCAGTGGAAGTGTGGAATCTTAACCACTGGACCACCAGGGAAGTCCCTTGTTATTTTTTGTTTTATAATATATTGCATTTTTATTCCTAAATGAAAGAGAACTATCCATATATAACAGGGAAAAATCCACATGGGTGACAGCTTATCTTTTTTTTTAAATTTAATTTTATTTTTTTATACAGCAGGTTCTTATTCATCTATTTTATTATACATATTAGTGTATATATGTCAATCCCAATCTCTCAGTACATCCCACCACCACCCCCACTCCCTGCTTTCCCCCCTTGGTGTCCATACGTTTGTTCTCTATATCTGTGTCTCTATTTCTGCCTTGCAAACTGGTTTATCTGTACCATTTTTCTAGATTCCACATATATGCGTTAATATACGATATTTGTTTTTTCTCTTTCTGACTTACTTCACTCTGTATGACAGTCTCTAGGTCCATTCTATGACCCAATTTCGTTCTTTTTATGGCTGAGTAATATTCCACAGTATATATATACCACATCTTCTTTATCCATTCATCTGTCGATGGACACTTAGGTTGCTTCCATGACCTGGCTATTGTAAATAGTGCTGCAGTGAACACTGGGGTGCATGTGTCTTTTTGAATTATGGTTTTCTCTGGGTATATGCCCAGTAGTGGGATTGCTGGATCATATGGTAATTCTATTTTTAGTTTTTTAAGGAACCTCCATACTGTTCTCTTGTTGTTATTTTCTAATCCAAGGATTTACACAGAACATGTGATTGTAATCTGAGGGTAGAAATCCTTAACCAAATGGAGTCGTTTCTGTCATTTCAGACACCCTGACTGTAAATGATGAGCAGTGTTTCCTCCTCTCAGAGACTGTCTGGGGCGCCCTCCGAGGTAACAAGATGGGGCTGACGCTGGGAGAGAGAGAAGGATGATGTGGGAAGGTCAGCCCTGGTGGGGTAGGGGGCAGGACTGGGGGCCCAGTGAACACCCCCACCTTAGGAAGCTTGCTTTATGGTCCAGTTAAGAGTATTTCCCCAGCTCCCTGAAGGGATTATTCTTACAGCTGTCTCCAGAAGTTGACAGGTGTCAGCCTGTGCAGGGGCAGCCACTCCCCTGGGCAGGTGCTCTGGGGAAGCAGCGGGCAGGCAGCTGGGGAGAGGGGCCCACTCTGCCACAAGCACTGCTTGTTCAGCTCTCCTTTCAGACACATGATTGGAAAGGTTCTTTAAAAACTAGATTAAAAGGAATAGATAAATGTCAAAAAAGAGGTAAGGAGTGGTAAAATATGTAGAACTCTATTATTTGGGGAGAAACTGAGGACTTTGCTAGCTAATGGGTGATAGGCCCCCCTGCCCTTCTTCTTGGCTTACTGAAAAGGTATTCGGTCCCTAGATACAGACTTAGCCAAACAACTCTACCACTTTTGGTAAAAGGTCTGCTGGTGAATGATGAGAGAAATTCTCACTGAACTCCAAACCTTGTTTTGGTTTGTCTTTGTTCCCTAGCTTCTCCCCTCCCCTGTGTTTTGGAGAAACAGCATGCCAACTCCCCTTTCTACCTCTTGTAGCTTTTGTGTGGGTGTTAACTATTAGGCAGGTTAAGGTAGGGGAGATCTGGGACCCCGAGTGCTAGGCATCAGAGTCAGACTGGAGAGAAGCCCAGATGGTGGTACACTGGAAGTCTGCCTCAAATGAGCTACTGAGTGACCATGAAAGTCTCACAGATTCTTAAATTCTGAAAATTTAGGATTCTGGGAATCCTTCACAGGGCTTCTGCTGGATTTTCAGAAGTGAGGCCCCCCAGCTGTTGAGAACATCTAGTGCTCTGGACTCAGCATGTCTGCCCTTGGGCTTTGCTGGAATCTAGGAGTCTGTGTCCAGTCTTCTGGGGCAGTTGCTGCCTGCCACACCTCAGCTCCCTATAGCTGGTTCTCTTCTTAGGCTCTGAAGAGGAAAAGTGGAGGCTTCTTTGTCTTCTAAGTCCAGCTGTGGACCCAGAAGTTTCTGATTGAGTTTATGAAACTCAAGTCAATGATAACATTCTCACAATTCAGTCTGGGAGAAGTGAAGGGGCAAGAGATTGGAGGCCCCTTTTTCTCAGCTCCCTTAGCTCCTGTTGGGTATTATCCATGGAAAGCTTTAACCCCTTGTGAGCTGGCTTGTCGCTGCGTCTGTCCTCATGGGCACACATCTTGGCCTCTCTTCTTCTTTTTTTTTTTTTTTGCGGTACGCAGGCCTCTCACTGTTGTGGCCTCTCCCGTTGCAGAACACAGGCTCTGGACGCGCAGCCTCAGCGGCCATGGCTCACGGGCCCAGCCGCTCCGCGGCATGTGGGATCTTCCCGGCCTGGGGCACGAACCCGTGTCCCCTGCATCGGCAGGCGGACTCTCAACCACTGCGCCACCAGGGAAGCCCCTTGGCCTCTCTTCTTAATATCTTTGTAAATTCAAGGCTTAGGAAGTATAGATAAGAGGCATGTGGGTTACTGTATTGCTAGGAGGGGCACAAAAACCCCTTACGCTGCCACCTCCCCAAATAAAATACAGAGTAAAAATAGATACTGGCTTCCTACTATCCCCTTTTCGTAACTGTTGAGAACCATCAAGCCTACTCTAGATCCCCTCTCACTGTGTGCCCAAGCACTGTGCTGTGCCACATGGGAACCTTCCAAATGGTTCCAAGTCTTTACCCACCTCCCTAAGTCTTTACCATCTGCCTCTCTACTTCCCTGCAGGTCTGGAGACTTTTAGCCAGCTTGTTTGGAGATCTCCTGAGGGCACGGTGAGTGTGGGCCCTCAAAAAGGGCTCCTTTTAAATCTCTGGGGTTTGCTCCCAATGTTGAGAGTCCTGGAAATATCTTATTTTACCTTAAACAGAGTCCTGGTGGCTTGATATGGCCCCAAAAAAGAGTATTCAAGGAGATATGGGTGGAAACTGGTTTGGTAGATTTTGCCAGTTGGGGTATAACTTAGTTCACCCTGGGTCATTGTTTAGCAATGACCTTGAGACCACACTGCTTTGAAGAAAATATTAACAGTCAGTGAAAATCTGGAATATGTGGGCTGAGTGGTATGTGGGACAGCTGTATTTGGCTGGCACAGGACAGTTGCTCTCTGGACAGGTACCTGCTTATGGTCATTGAGGTAGAGGTGTGCGGTGTTTGTGGAGACAGTTACCCTGCAGAACAGTCACAGGTTGGCTTTTCAGGAATCTTGGAAGACTTTTCTCATCCCCCTCCACCCCACTGGTGAATTTCCTTTGAATCTTAACATGTTCAGTGTTTGGTCCACACAGTTCTATATCAACAAGACGGAGATTGAGGACTTCCCCCGCTTCCCTCACCGGGGCTTGTTGTTGGATACGTCTCGCCATTACCTGCCACTGGCTAGCATCCTGGACACTCTGGTACCCAGGCCTTAAGGCCTTCTTTGCCCTCAGGGTTCTGGGGTAATGGGACAACAGATAGATCAGGTGCCATATTCTTAAAGAGTTACAGAGAGAATGTGCATAACTTTATGAGCTCCCGGGAAAAATGTAAAAGATGACCTGCTCCAAGATTCAAAAAAATAACAAGAGTGATTTAAACCTACCCCACTGGCTACTGAGGACCAATGTCCGGGCTGTCTCCAGCGATGCAGGAAGTGGTTTGGGGAATTGACTTCTTTGACTGAGCAGAGCTAACTTTAGTTAGTACAAAGTCATAGGAAAGAGATGTTCAAAAGCCTTACCTGGGGATGTTCCTAACTGTCTTGAATTTGATGGGCAGTCTTACCTGACAGCTGCTGATCTAGCTCATGTGTCTAACTTTTCCTTTGCTCTCCTGATGGAACCAAAGAAGTGGACACATCCACCAGTTTGGGCATCTGAGATTTATGGACTATGGGGCTACTAAATTCACAACAGACCTCACAGTTTGGATAAACACTAGTCAGACAACCCAAAACAAATGGCAGGAGGAAATATTAGTTTTCAGGGTATTGTGGGGCTTTCTGAAGACCGCAGGTTACCATGGAGCTGCAGCGCTCCTCTCGATGTGACCATAACTCATCCCCCAAAGAGGAGATACTACTTCTGTCAGCCATCTCTGCATGTGCAGGGTCTTCCCCTTCCCTCCACGCCAGGCACAACCCGATGGGAAGGTTTGATAGGGAGAACCTGTGAACACTTAGCAGGAAGCTGGGCAGGTCGAGCCTGTTAAAGTGTGTGGAGCAGCCTGCCAAGCTTGGGGCTGAAGCTGGAGAAGTGCTGAGTTAACAGTGCGTGCTCTGACCTACAGGATGTCATGGCGTACAATAAATTCAACGTGTTCCACTGGCATCTGGTTGATGACTCTTCCTTCCCATATGAGAGCTTCACTTTTCCAGACCTCACCAAAAAGGTATGCCTTAATTTCGCCCAGACCAAGTTGATGGCTTGAAGTCTGAACCTGGCTATGGCTCCCTGCTGGCAAGGACACCAGCTCTCCTCCTAACCAGCCAGTTTTAGATACACACTGACATATAGGGGGTGGGCACTGGATTTGGAGTCAGGAGACCTGAGTTCAGGTCCAAACTACACCATTCATTTGCTCTGTGACCTTCAGGAGAGAATCTCTCCTGGTCCCATCTTCTTTTTATTTATCTATATTTGGTTAGCTGGGCATAATAACTACCTTGTTCATCTCACTGGCATCATGGCACTGAGATAAGACAGTAGATGTGATAGCTTGTGGGAAATTATGAAGAAGTTCCTTGAAGACAACCCCTGATACCAAAGGGCTGTTGGTAGATTTTCTGATATCCAGGGGGGTCCAGAAGGCATTTTGAGTATCCTTTCCTCTGCTAGCCTTCAGGAAATGAGATCCTGAATGGTGTTTTGTGCCTTTCAGGGGTCCTACAACCCTGCCACCCACATCTACACAGCACAGGATGTGAAGGAGGTGATTGAATATGCGCGGCTTCGGGGTATCCGTGTGTTGGCAGAGTTCGACACTCCTGGCCACACTCTGTCATGGGGACCAGGTAAGAATAATGTCTGGAGGTGGAAGGGAGTCTACTGATTCCCCTCAAGGGGACTTTAGGATATTGGCTCTTGGATGTAGCATGCCTCAGCCTTGGTCTCTGGAAGAATGTTTTCCATCAACTTTTTCCACTGGGAATTTAGATAGGCAGAATTTACTTTGGGCGAAGGAGCCCGCTTCTTACTATTAAAATATGGGCAGGGACTTCCCTGGTGGCGCAGTGGTTAAGAATCCGCCTGCCAATGCAGGGGACACGGGTTCGAGCCCTGGTCCAGGAAGATCCCACATGCCGCGGAGCAGCTAAGCCCGTGTGCCACAACTACTGAGCCTGTGCCCTAGAGCCCGCGAGCCACAACTACTGAGCCTGCGAGCCACAGCTACTGAAGCCCGTGCACCTAGAGCCTGTGCTCTGCAACAATGAGAAGCCCATGTACCTCAACGAAGAGTAGCCCCTGTTCTCTGCAACTAGAGAAAGCCTGTGCACAGCAACAAAGACCCAATGCAGCCAAATAAATAAATAAATTAAAAGGGCAAATTCTTCTCAGACGTCCTTGCCTCATGATGCCCTTGTACGTTGTTGTGCCCTAGAGTGGAAGAAAGATTTTGCCAGTTTGGCTGGATCAGGCTCTCTGCTTTTCTGCCCATAGGCTACGTGAGGGCAGACTTTGGGACCGAGGGTGACCCCTGCTGGAAGAGTGTGTCAAGGCAGGAGTATGTGTGTGACAGTTGTCTGTGTATGATTGTGGACATATTTGTATTTCTTTGATTGTCACTAAATGCTCATAATTACCAGTGTCTGTGAATGCCTGAATGTTCCTGTCTGTGTGCATGTAATATCTGAATGCAGTTGTCATCATGTATATGACTGTATGTGGGGTCTGTGTATTTGTGACACTAGTGTGAGGTTCTCTATTGCCTTAGGTGTCCCTGGATTATTAACTCCTTGCTACTCTGGGTCCCACCCTTCTGGCACCTTTGGGCCAGTGAATCCCGCTCTCAACAATACCTATGAGTTCATGAGCACGTTCTTCTTGGAGATCAGCTCTGTCTTCCCAGATTTTTATCTTCACCTTGGAGGAGATGAGGTTGATTTCACCTGCTGGTATGAGCCCTGTGACCTTCCCATCCTGGCCTGATGAACTGCCTACTCAGAGTAGAGGTTAGCCCCTGAGAAGCCACCTGTCTCAGGTGTTCCTCATCTGTCTCCATCCTGATGGCTCAGGTCTTCGGCCTTTTCTCTCTCCACCTACAGAGAGGCCCTACCTGATTTTGGCAAGGCTGTGAATGTGAAACTCTCCTTTCCTCTTGTCATGGCCTTGAGATATTTACAGAAAAACCAGCTCTGGGCACAGAATTGTCTTGGAAAAATCAGGATAGAGAAAAACAATCCCTGCTTTTGACAGCTTAAAATAGTCTGGTTGAAGAGACAGGACACATATGAATTCAAGGCTAATATATGACAGTGTCTAGTTAGTATTATATTGTAAGCTTCCCACCCTCAGATCTGCTTAGCTCAAAAGAGGCTCAGGGGCTTCTTGGCGAAGTGGGCACTAGCGCTGGATCTGAGGAAAGAGTGGAGGAGGGAAAAAACAAAATGTAGACCTTGTGGGATAAGGGAGCTGCAATGGGTGACAGCAATGCTTGTATCCAACTGGAATAAAGAATAAATATTAAGGGAAAAGCAGACTATGCCCAGGGTATGGGAGGTAAGAGACAGAAGCCAGAATCCAGTGTGCTGGAGCCCCAAGCCAAGACCTCAGAGCCACGTGTCATAGCCCAGAGAGACTGATATGTGTTCTCTTTGAGGGTGAACTTGAAGCTCTTCAGATCCAGACTCAGCCTTTCTCAGCCTATGTCAGTGGCCCCCTTCATTTAGCTTTGTTTAGCCACACCTCCCAAATTTGTGGCCTCTTGAGATCCTCAGTCGATTGGTTTTTCAGGTGAAAAAAAGGAGTTGTGGGAGGCCAGGTGATACATCCCCAAGCTCTGGGCTTTGAGGATGTCAAAAGAATTAATTTTCATTTTCTTTTGGGATTCAGGAAGTCCAACCCAGATATCCAGGCCTTTATGAAGAAGAAAGGCTTTGGTGAGGACTTCAAGCAGCTGGAGTCCTTCTACATCCAGACGTGAGGAAGGAGGGAGGGTGGGCAGGGTCCCTGGTCCCTGGGGGTCAACTCCTGTGGAGTCCTCACTTTCCATAGCAGGACCAGGACCTGCTGGACCACTCTCTGGGCCCCTGAAGGGGTCCTTTGTCATGTCCTTTCGTTGGAGTGGTTGATTCCCAACTGGTCAGTCAGGAATGGGCTCCTAACCAGGCTCAGCCCCCAGGGCACTGGCACCTGTAGCACAGAGCCTGTCTGAACTAAGCAGACATTCTCTTCACTCTCTAAGGCTGCTGGACATCGTCTCTGCCTACGGCAAGGGCTATGTGGTGTGGCAGGAGGTGTTTGATAATAAAGTAAAGGTGAGCCAGGGGCAGAGAGAAGGGGCCACGCTCGGTGCCTCCCCGTGGTCTCCCATCCCTTCCCTGCTCCTGTGCAGGTACAGAGGTTTGAGCCCTGGGTGTGGGCGTCAGAGCCTCCATCTGTCTTCCCTCACTATGAACGGATCAAGTTATTTCTGCTGCTAGGTTACTTGGGATTCCTGAGACTGGCATGATGGGTTGGGTTTTCCTGCCTGTGTCATAGACTAGGATCTTCCAGGGCTACCTTCTCCTTCATTGTTGAGCAGTAAGATCCCAGCTTCCTGCCACGTCAGGGGCTCTGCAGGAACCTCGTCCCATCCTCAGAAGCATCTGGAGATGCTCGGACATGGTAGCTCCTGATCTGATGAGTCTCCTGGGCCCCACTGCGTGTCTCCCTTAGCTCACAGCCGGTGTTACTATCTCAGTGTAGACAGGGAAGCTGCAGAAGGACTGGGGGAGAGGCAGCAGGGAGCTCCCCTAGGGCCTATGGGGCCCTTGGCCTCTGCACTGGGCTAGAAGCTCAGTGCTTAGGAGTCACAGAGAAATGCTTTGCTGCTGGGGAGCAGAGGGAACACACACCCCTTGGCCTGGGTTGCTTGCATAACACTGTGGCCCGGGAATCTCCTACTGCCCTTTGACCTTTCCTGACAGGTTCAGCCAGACACAGTCATCCAGGTATGGCGAGAAGAGATGCCTGTAAGGTACATGAAGGAGATGGAACTGGTCACCAGTGCCGGCTTCCGGGCCCTGCTTTCTGCCCCCTGGTACCTGAACCACATAACTTATGGCCCTGACTGGAAGAATATCTACATGGTGGAGCCACTGGCATTTGAAGGTAAACAGGGAGCTCTCCTTGCTGCCGAAGGCGGCTGAGTGGGGTATAGGGCGGAAGCCAGGAGATTCTGGGCTGGACATTGCAGGTCAACAGACGAAATGACCTATCTGAGGAGAGGGCCACGTTGGGAAGGCGGTAGAGGCCTGTGGTTGCTTGTTTTCCCTCAGGTAGCCCTGAGCAGAAGGCTCTGGTGATCGGCGGAGAGGCCTGTATGTGGGGCGAGTATGTGGACAGCACAAACCTGGTCCCCAGGCTCTGGTAAGGGCTTCCGGGGATGGGGAGGGTTGGGCCTGTGGGCGTGGGTTCTCCCTCACAGGCCCAGTCCCGTCCAGCCTCCCCCAGCCGAGCACCCTCCTTTCAGGCCTGGGAGAGAAGGGGCATCGCAGTGTTGCCCCTGTTTGTATGTAAGTCACCTCCCACCTGACTTGCATATTTACTCCTCCAGCCCATTAGGTGTGTGGGATGGAGACTGTTGTCCCCATTTCACAGATAGAGATAAGGAGCCCTGGAGAACACGTTGAAAGAATGTTCCCTTCGGGATGGCTTGCTCAGGGTCCAGCCCTGAAGTGCATGTGATAAGGCTCCTCTATGCTGTCTCCTCAGGCTGCAGCTCCTCACCAAGTCTGGTTGGGTGCGTAGAGTTTACATTTTGAGAACAGCTGCTGCGGCCGCTGTCAGTAACTGTTCACGACGCCTTTAAGACGTAATCTGGTTCCCATGTTCGGGAGAGGAGGAGATGGGATCCCGATCCCCATTTTACTGAAGATGGAGCTGGGCCCTAGAAGTCCCTGTGAGCCCTCCAGCTGGCTGTCACTCTGATTAAGGTGTCGATCACGTCCCTTGTCCCCAGGCTAGTCCAGGGTGCCTAAACAAGAGGCTGTGGGTGTCCAGCACCCTTGCCAGGAATCCAGGGCCCAACCTGGTGCGTGTCCCCTTTCCTGCAGGCCTAGAGCAGGGGCTGTTGCCGAGAGGCTGTGGAGCAACAAGATGGTGACCAACCTGGACTTTGCCTATAAACGTTTGGCACACTTCCGCTGTGAGCTGCTGAGGTACGCAGGCCATGGGCAGGTTGGGGGCTGAGGACCCCTACTGACAGGAAAAGAATACTGATAACAGCTGACACTTGCAGGGGCCTACTGTGTGTGGCAAGCCCTGCGCTCAGCCGTCTGCCAGCATTGCTTCATTGACTCTTTACCATAACCCTATAAGGGGGATGTAGTTTTATCCCCATTTCAGAGGTAGGCAGCTGACGCACAGAGCAGTTAAGTAACTTGCCCAAAGTTGCTCAGAACCAGGATATGAACCAGGCTGACTTCAGAGTCTGCGCTCGTAGCCATGGCCATGCTTTTATGGGTTCTCATGACACCTGTGCCCCTGTTAGGATGGGCCTGCGTAAGATGGTCATTTCCCTGATTCATTCACTTACTAGGTCTTGAGGCCCTAGGGGAAACAGCCTAGTAGAGAGGGGAGTCCCAGGCTGAGAGCCAAGCATGGTGGGGTCTAAGCCTCAACTGTCTGTAATTTACTGGGCGACTTTAAGCTAGTTCCTTACCATCTCTGAGCACATAACTTATTTGGGTAATAAAGGAGGCATGCCTAGAGGTACCCTAAGGAGATTGGTCAGGTCCTGGAACTTGTGAGGCTGAGACCTAAGGATGGGATTTCATGTCCACACCCTGTGCATGGGCTGGACAGTGCCTCGGTTCCCCCCCTCACCACACTTACAGAGTTTTAGAGCCATTAATGGGGGCTCAGTGGGCCAGGAGCACTGGGCACCCCTTAGGCATCCACCTTTTTTCTAAAGGTACTGAGTTATTTGGGGCTGGGGCACAGAAACAGGCAAGTCAGAAATACGGAGGTGTTCCTCAAGGTTCCGGGGTGTCCCTGTATCAAAATCACCTGGGGCACCTGTTCAGATTGCAGATTCTTGCCAACACACAGCCCCATCCCAAGCAAGAATCTCTGGAAGTGAGACCCCTCCAAGGAATTTTGGTGTCTAGTGGCAGTTTGAAACCCACTGAACTGGGGGAAGGGGAGACCATTGGTTGTGGTGGAGAAGGTGTTGCTGGGGCCCAAGACCATGCCCCTTCCGAGGGGCTCATCTCGCCCTGTTTCTTTACGTCTTCTCGCAGGCGGGGTGTCCAGGCCCAGCCCCTCAGCGTAGGCTACTGTGACGTGGAGTTTGAACAAACCTGAGCAAGTACCCCAGGCACCGAGGAGGGTGCTGGCCCTAGGAGAGCGGTAGCGGGGCCAGGCTTCCACTGTACCCCACCCAGGGGAAGGGGCCTGTGTGCCTGGAGACAAGGGGGCTGGTGTTGGTGCTGGTGTCCAATAAAGAGTGATGTGGCGTTTTTCTATAATGAATGTGGATTACCTGTGTGAAAAAAAATGTGAGTGGCCCTAGGGTAAGGGAGCTGCCAGAACTGGCCTTCTGCCCCTGAGGGTGATAGGGCTCAGCGGGGCCCAGCCAGGTTGGGCTCAGTATCTGCCCCTGGAGGGATCTTATAAGTTGAGGGCTGGGAATGAAACCTGTAGCCTTTGTGCTGTCCTGCTCCGCCTGAGTTATGATGCCTCTCCAACCCCACACATAGTCCAGACACATACCCCATCCTTAGACTCATCACTTAGACCTCCAAGGCTTCTGTATACAGAAGACACCATAGGGGACCAAAGAAGTTCTGGGAAGCAGCAGGGGCTCCAGCCCCAACCTGGTCACAGAATAGCTCCTCCCCCATGCATACTCACAAACTTCCCTCCCCTAGAGCTTTTCTTCTGCTTTGGGTTTCTTGTTACTTCAATTGCATGCAACCATTATTAAATATTGAACACATACTATGGTCTTGGCACTGTGGTAGGTGCCAAGAATTTGAAGAACTTAGTCCCCAGAGGCCCTGTTCAACTCCCCAAAATGGCAGCAACTTCCACCCCTCCTCCCACCCATTTTCAGTCCAATAGCATCTTCTCAGAGAATTGATGGCACAGCTGAGACCATGACAGGGAAGCCCCTGGGGGACCAAGAGGTGGGCATGAGGCTCTGGAAGAGTGTCTTTGCACAAGTTGACCAGTTTTCCCTAGGAGGAACTGGCTCATCGTGGACCCAGACTGCCCCCTAGTGGTTTCATTTTCACAAGTGACAGTGCAGCCCAGAGGCTGGGCGGTAGTGGACAGCAGCAGTTTTAGATGAGGATTTCTTTGACCATTTTTTTTCTTTTACCTGGCCCTGGGCTGGAAGGACAAAGGAGAGGTCCCAGGCATTTCTTTCAGAAAGTTTCCAATCTAGTGGATACAGAAACTTGGGAAAAGCAGGCCTGAGAAGGGATCTCAGTAAAATTTGGTCCTTAAATAGCATCCTTCAGTCCCTTCATCATGCTCCTTTGGGGACTTGGTTGGACATACACCAGCCTGGCCTTCTTGCACTGTTACCATAGGGGCAGGTTGGGCACCTTCTACCTGCAGAATCCTCTAGGGAAAGGGTATTCGCACAGCCCAGATAAGCCGAGCCCAGGGCTCTGGCCTGGAGAGACACGAGTTAAGGCTCTACCATCTGTACCCACCAAAGCAGCACCCTTACTCTCTATTACCCAGAGAAGCCTTTGGGGTAGTCCCAGGCAAGGACCCTGCAGAAATGCTGCTATACTTCAAGTGCCCCTGCTTCCTTCCTGATCATAACTGGAATATTGCTTTTGTTTGGGATAATGTTAAATAAAAAAGATCAGACACTAAATTGTAAGTCTCAAGTCAATGAAGGAAGAGACCATGAAAACACCTGTATTAAAGCAGTAAAGGTCTATGATTTCTTACTCGTCTCATAAACATTTTCTTTAATGTTGTTATTTTTACAATTAAAAAAATCAGTGTGGGGCTTCCCTTGTGGCGCAGTGGTTGAGAGTCCACCTGCCGATGCAGGGGACACGGGTTCGTGCTCCGGTCCAGGAAGATCCCACATGCCACGGAGCGGCTGGGCCCGTAAGCCATGGTCGCTGAGCCTGCGCGTCCGGAGCCTGTGCTCCGCAACGGGAGAGGCCACAACAGTGAGAGGCCCGCGTAACGCAAAAAAAAAAAAAAAAAAAAAAAAAAATCAGTGTGGCCTGATCAAGTGGTGGGATGTGCTGATCCCCAGCCTCCACCACTGCATCTCTGGGCCCACTGATCATGACAGCATTTACCTGAAGGTCATGATCAGACCTTGAACTGCTGACAGGTCAGAGACAGTGCCCGTAGCAACCGCCCAGTCGGTTCCGATGCACAGAATCACTGCTTCCCCACCTCATCTCCCTTAACCTGTCCCACCCTGTGCTGGGCCAGACTCCTCTGGCCTGCTTGTGTTCGCTGTTCACCACCAGGGGGCGGGGAAGTGCCTGGACTGATTTCCTGGCTCTAGTTATCTTTGGGCACAAAGGGTCTGCCCCTGCTCTCCTCTGAATCTCGTAAGGATGCAAAGCAGCCTTAATGGGAATATAAGTAAAGGAGTGAATGGAGGCTGGGAGGACATTCACCTCCTTGGTAGGAGTTGAGGCAGTGAGCCAGGTACCCCTCCCTTCTTGGAAACCTGATGTTTTGAGGTGCACCTCCGTGGATTAGCATAGGGATAGGATAGCAGAGGACTTGGGAGCACAGGTGCTCCATAGCACTAGTGATGGGGGACACAGCAAGGGGTGAGGAAAGCCAAATGATACTTGGCTCTCCAAGGGAAAGGTGAAAAAAGGATTCTATGATATAGATTGAATTTAACTGATATCAATGTAGATGTACACGCCTAGTGGCAACATTGCTAGCACTCTAAAGTTGAGATTCTTATAGTTTTTGTCAATATCACTTGTAAGATTAATCAGTACAGGCTGTGACAATTGTGTATCATGTGCTTTTTTTCACTAAGAAAGAAAATAAGTAGGAATTGTCTTTGTCTTAAAATCATTCTGTATTTTTTCCTTTATAAATAAACACTGAAAGTTTGAAAATCAGTGTCCCTTTATACTGTTAATATATAAATAATATAAATACATATTAACTACCTTCAGTGAAGCATTTACTTGTTGATTTTTTTTCGATACTGTTGACTCTAACTATATATAAATCTTCACATTTGTTTTTTAAAATCCTTTTTGAAGTAGCCCTGTGTGTGTGTGTGTGTGTGTGTGTGTGTGTGTATTTTACTGCATTTTTCAGTGAGGTTTTTAAAAATGGAAATGTCCATGAACCTTGCTTATCTTCACAGTAATAACCATATTCTAACCACATCCATGTTAGGTCTTCCCTGCCACAGTAAGAACTTTTATTTAATGATTTCAAATGTTTCAAACAATACTGTAGAGAATAAAATAATACACACAGTATAACCACCACCTAGCTTTATCACATCTTAGTAGTTGTATTTGCTTCAGATTTGTTTTCTTTTTAAGAGATGAAACATTATATATGTCCCCCTTCCCAGTTCCATTCTCTTGCTTCTCAAAATAACCACTTTCTAGCTTTTATTTCAAATCTTACTTCCTCTGGAATATCTGATACTTAGCTATGATTTTTCTTCATTGTTAATAAATTCTTTATGGCTCACTTCATAGCAAATTAGGAAGGGATGTTTTGGGAAGCCACTCAGAAAAGGGGTGTGTGTGTGTGTGTGTGTGTGTGTGTGTGTGTATAGACAGACCAGCTGGCAGGCAGACATGGGAAGAGGGACATCTGTGCTGTGCTGATGTGCTGCTGGACTTAAGAGAGGATGTTGGGGGCACCTGGATAATTATTTATTATAAAAGATATTTATTTAAGAAGAAAATATTCAGAGAAAACTATGCAAACATTTGTCTATACTCACATAAGTCAGAAATCTGAGTGAAGATATTTGGGGAAATCCATCCAGGGGAACAAAAATGCTTTGTCATTTTTTAAAAATGTATTATTTATTTATTTATTTTGGCTGTGCCTGGTCTTCATTGCAGCACACGGGATCTTTTCATTGTGGCATGCCGACTCTTAGTCGTGGCATGCATGCGGGATCTAGTTCTCAGACCAGGGATCGAACCCGGGCCCCCTGCATTGAGAGTGCAGAGTCTTACCCACTGGACCACCAGGGAAGTCCCTGCTTTGTCATTTTTACGTGCTTGCTGTGTCAGGTGCTGTTATAAGCACTCGATTGGATGTTAGTTTATTTAATCCTCATCCCAACCAGTGAGGTAGGTATCAATATTATCCTCACCTGACAGATAAGGAAACAGACATAGACAGTTTAAATGATTTGTTCATGGTTAGATAGCTAGGCTGAGTCAGGATTTGTGCTCAGGGACTATGGATCCAAGCTCGCCTAGTTAATTCTAGCCTGTCCTGCGCCCCGCCATCAGCCACAGCCCCAAACTGAACCAGACATCTTCCTGCTCTTGAGCTCCACGTTCAGACAGACACACAGATAAAGCTGGGTACTCAACTATGTCTGGGCTCAATTTCCTCCCACTTTTCAAACTCTTCCTTACAAATGGTTCCTTTCAGCACACACACATGCACAATCTCCCTTTTTTTTAATTTTAATTTTTTTTGGCTGCGTTGGGTCTTCGTTGCTGCACGCAGACTTTCTCTAGTTGTGGTGAGAGGGGGCTACTCTTGGTTGTGGTGCGCGGGCTTCTCGTTGTAGTGGCTTCTCTTGTGGAGCACAGGCTCTAGGCACGTGGGCGTCAGTAGTTGTGGCACACAGGCTCAGTAGTTGTGGCTTGCGGGCTCTAGAGCGCAGGCTCAGTAGTGGCACACAGGCTTAGTTGCTCCACAGCATGTGGGATCTTCCTGGACCAGGGCTCAAACCCATGTCCCCCTGCATTGGCAGGCAGGTTCTTAACCACTGTGTCACCAGGGAAGCCCCATCTCCCTTGTCTTTAAACAAAAACTCTCCGGCCTGCTTTTTCTCAGTCAGGTTGCCGGAACCAACTGCAAGTTTGGCTCCATTTCTCCACTTCTCATTCAGTCCTCATGAAGGCTGCTCTCACTGAGGCCAACAATAACCTACATGTTGCCGAGTCAAGGGACATTTCTCAATAATAATGAAAACATTACTTGACCTTTCCTTGTATTTTGAGATTTTGATCACTCCTTTGATATTCATTCTTCCCAGACTTCTTTGACACCATCCTTCCCTGAGTTTTCTCCTACATCTTTCATGATTGTTTCTCAGCCTGCATCACTGACTCTTCCAGCAAACTCCCATCCCACAACCAATCATGTTTTTAAGGGTCTGTCCTCTTTCCTCTTCTATACTTTCTTCTTAGTGATCTCGTTTACATACAACCAAATCTTTAACTATATGTATATATCTATATCTATATCCTCTGAGCCCCAAACTCATCCACTTCATATCACCCAAAGCTCATGTGCCAGACAGAATTCATCACCTTTCTTCATAGCTCCCTACTCTACTCCTATACCACTCTTCTGCCACTCATTTGAGCCAAAATCTGGGAATCATCCTTGATTGCTCCCTATCTGTCACAATTGCCTTCTAATCTGTCACCAAGTCACGCCCACTCTGTATCAATAAATCTTAGAGCCATTTACTCCCCTCCATCTGCACTGCCACCATCTTTTTATAAGCACATAACATCTACCCTGAACTTGGAAGAGGATCCTGATGCACCTGCCTCAAGTCATTTTTTTTTTTTTTGCGGTACGCGGGTCTCTCACTGTTGTGGCCTCTCCCATTGCGGAGCACAGGCTCCAGACGCGCAGGCTCAGCGGCCATGGCTCATGGGCCTAGCCGCTCCGCGGCATGTGGGATCTTCCCAGACCGGGGCACGAACCTGCATCCCCTGCATCAGCAGGCGGACTCTCAACCGCTGCGCCACCAGGGAAGCCCCTCAAGTCATCTTTTTAAGCTGCAAGTCAGGTTATGTCAATTTCTTGCTTTTAATTTTTCCAAATTGCCCCCTTGTCTAATTCACTTAGCAGGGTATGTTAGTCTCCGACTTCAAGATGATGTGTTTCTTGAGCTCTCCATCATCATTTCCTGACTCTATCTGCATTAGTCAAGACTTCTTTAGTTGCAGGGAAACAACTCAAATTGGCTTAAGCAAAAATAAATGAACAAATAAAAAATAACATTGCCTCATGTAACAAGAGTCAACAATTATATGATCCTAGGAATAAATCTAATGAAAGACATATAAGAACTTTATAGAGTAAATTATTAAAATTTTCAAAAACACGCAGATGTCTTTGGAAAGAAGACCCAAATATAGATATGTAATGTTCAAAAATGAGATGACCCAATATTGTAAAGATTTTTAAATTATCTGTAGATTCATTGGGATTCCAGTTAAAACCGAAATTTATTTTTATTCTTAATCTAATGAATAACAGTTTGTTCAAAATAATAACAGCAATGTTATTGATTATGATACCTTATGGATAAGTGAAATAAATGACAGCAATGTTGTGAAATATGGGAGGGGGAAATTGGGAATACTCTATTATAAGGCTCTTGTACTACTCATGAAGCAGTACAGTGTTATTTGAAAGTGGACTTGGATAAGTTGTAAATGTATTTTACAAACCTTAGGGCAACCACTAAAGTGAAAAAAGAAGTATAACTGATATGATAAGAAAGGAAAGAAGATGGAATCTTTAAAAATGCTCAATTAAACCATAAAAGGCAAAAAAAGACTAGAAGACAAAAATGGAAACAACAAACAAGGGCAACAAATGGAAAAGAGTAACAGATATGTTAGATAATAATCCAGCTTTATCAATAATCACTTTAAACATGAATGGTCTCAATAAAACAATTGAAAGACAGAGATTGTCAGAGTGGATAAAAAAGCAAGATCCAACTACATGTCTACAAGAAACCCACTTTAAACATAAAGACACAGAGGGATTACAAGTAAAGGGATGGAGAAAGATGTTTCATGTTACACTAATCAAAAGAAAGCTGGCATAGCTATATTTCAGATAGAGCCAACTTCAAGGAAAATTGTCAAGGGAATAAAAGGGACATTACACATACTACCCAAAGCAATCTACAGATTTAATGTGATCCCCATCAAATTATGCATGACTAGAACAAATAATCCTAAAATTGATATGGCCCATAAAAGATCCAGAATTGCCAAAGCAATCCTGAGGAAAAAGGACAAAGCTGGAGACATAACCCTCCCAAACTTCAGACAATACTACAAAGACAATACCAATCAAAACAACGTGGTATTGGCACAAAAACAGACATATAGATCAATGGAACTGAATAGAGAGCCCAGAAATAAACCCACACACCTATGGTCAATTAATCTTTGACAGAATAGGCAAGAATATACAACGCAGAAAAGACAGTCTCTTCAGCAAGTGGTGTTGGGAAAGCTGGAAAGCCACATGTAAATAAATGAAGTTAGAACACTCCCTCACACCATACACAAAAATAAACTCACAATGGCTTAAAGATGTAAATAAAAGGCATGACACCATAAAACTAGAAGAGAAAATAGGCAAAACTTTCTGACATAAATTGTAGCAATGTTTCCTTAGGTCAGACTCCTAAAGCAATAGAAATAAAAGCAAAAATAAACAAATGGGACCTAATCAAACTCAGAAGCTTTTGCACAGCAAAGAAAACCATAAACAAACTGAAAAGACAACCTATGAAATGGGAGAAAATATTTGCAAATTATGTGACCAGCAAAGGCTTATTTCCAAAATATATTTTATAAACAGCTCATACAACTCAATAACAAAAAAGACAAACAACCTGGGCTTCCCTGGTGGCGCAGTGGTTAAGAATCTGCCTGCCAATGCAAGGGACGTGGGTTCGAGCCCTGACCTGGGAAGATCCCACTTGCTATGGAGCAACTAAGCCTGTGCACCACAACTACTGAGCCTGTACTCTAGAGCCCGCAAGCCACAACTACTGAGCCCACGTGCCACAACTACTGAAGCCTGCGCGCCTAGAGCCCATGCTCCGCAACAAGAGAAGCCACGACAATGAGAAGCCCGTGCACTGCAACAAAGAGTAGCCCCCGCTCTCCACAACTAGAGAAAGCCTGCACACAGCAACGAAGACCCAACACAGCCAAAAATAAATAAAATTTAAAAAGACAACCCAATCAAAAAATGGGCAGGGCTTCCCTGGTGGCGCAGTGGTTGAGAGTCCGCCTGTCGATGCAGGGGACATGGGTTCATGCCCCGGTCCGGGAAGATCCCACGTGCCGTGGAGCGGCTGGGCCCGTGAGCCATGGCCGCTGAGCCTGCACGTCCGGAGCCTGTGCTCCGCAACGGGAGAGGCCACAACAGTGAGAGGCCTGCATAACGCCAAAAAAAAAAAAAAAAAAAAAAAAGGGCAAAAGACCTAAATAGACATTTCTCTAAAGAAGACATACAGATGGCCAATAGGCACATGAAAAGCTGCTCAACATCACTAATTATTAGAGAAATGCAAATCAAAACTAAAATCAGGTATCACCTCACACCAGTCAGAATGGCCATCATTAAAATGTCTACAAATAACAAATGCTGGAGAGGGTGTAGAGAAAGGGAACCCTCCTACACTGTTGGTGGGAATGTAAATTGGTACAGTCACTACAGAAAACTACGGAAGTCCCTTAAAAAACTAAAAATAGAGTTGCCATAGGGGGAACAAATCAAGGATTTCCATTTTCACCTCTCATATTCAAGATTTTACTGGAGGAGAATCACATGTCCTAGTTTTCTGAGTTTTATGAATTTAACTTTGGTACTGCTTACTGAGGTTGTGTACTTTAGACATTTGCATAAATTAATAATACAGCATATGTGGGAATTCCCTGGCGGTCCAATTGTTAGCACTTCGTGCTCTCACTGCCAAGCAGCCGGGTTCAATCAATCCCTGGTTGGGAAACTAAAATCCCACAAGCTGCGCAGCATGGCAAAACAACAAGAACAAGCAAGAACAACAACAAAAACAAACAGCATATGCTAAAACAAATTAAAGTGCCTAAGGTAGAGCTTTTATATTATACATGATCATTATGAGTGTTGCCACTATGTAGGGGAAAGAACTCTGATCAGAAATCTGGATTCCATCAATGTCTTATTTTTTATATATATATATAAAGAGAAAACTGGACTAGATGTAGCTACACTTTGTTGGGCCCTGTAACTGTGATTATTTCCTTGATTATTTAAAAAATATAAGTAAAAAGAAATAAATATCAAAACACTTAAAAATATATTGTACTGGAAATTCTAGTCAGTGCAATCAGGCAGGAAAAAAGTACAGATTAAACAGGAGGCAGTAAAACTGTCTTAATTTGCAGATGACATGATTCTTTTTTTTTTTTTTTTTTTTTTTTTTTGCGGTATGCGGGCCTGTCACTGTTGTGGCCTCTCCTGTTGCAGAGCACAGGCTCCAGATGCGCAGGCTCAGCGGCCAGGACCAGCCGTTCCTCAGCATGTGGGATCTTCCCGGACCGGGGCACGAACCCACGTCCCCTGCATCGGCAGGCGGACTCAACCACTGCGCCACGAGGGAAGCCCTGCAGATGACATGATTCTTTATGGAGAAAATCCAACTGAATTATACTTTTTTTTTTTTCTTTTTGCGGTATGTGGGCCTCTCACTGTTGTGGCCTCTCCCGTTGCGGAGCACAGGCTCCGGACGTGCAGGCCCAGCGGCCATGGCTTACGGGCCCAGCCGCTCCGCGGCATATGGGATCCCCCCAGACCGGGGCACGAACCCGTATCCCCTGCATCGGCAGGCGGACTCCCAACCACTGCGCCACCAGGGAGGCCCTGAATTATACTTTTATATACAAGCAGGAAACTACTATAAATTGCAATTTTTAAAAAGATATAATTTGGGAATTCCCTGGCAGTCCAGTGGTTAGCACTCCACTTTCTCACTGCCAAGGGCCCAGGCTCAATCCTTGGTCAGGGAACTAAGAACCCACAAGCTGCATTGTGTGGCAAAATATATATATATATATATACAATTTATAATAATATCAAAATTTTGAACTTTGATAAAAGATGTGAAAGACATAAAAAATATTTTGAGAGAAAGTAAAAGTCTAAATAAATGTAAACATATACTTTGTTCAAGGGGCAGAAATCTCAGTTTTGTTAAGATGTCAGTTCTCTTCCAAATTGATCTACAGATTCAATACAATCCCAGGAAAAATCTCAGCAGGCTATTTTTGTTTAAGAAATTGACAAATTGATTCTAAAATTTATATAAAATGCAGAGGTCCTAGGATAGCCAAAACAACACTGAAAAAGAACAAAACTTAGAGGTCCAGCACTAACTGATTTCAAGAATTATGGTAAAGCTATAGTAATCAAGGCAGTGTGATATTGGCATAAAAATAAAGAAATCAGATAGCCGCATCCACCAGAGGGCAGACAGCAGAAACAAGAAGAGCTACAATTCTGCAGCCTGTGGAAGCAAAACAACATTCACAGAAAGACAGACAAAATGAAAAGTCAGAGGACTTTGTACCAGATGAAGGAACAAGATAAAACCCTAGAAAAACAACTAAATGAAGTGGAGATAGGCAACCTTCCAGAAAAAGAATTCACAATAATGATAGTGAAGATGATCCAGGACCTCAGAAAAAGAATGGAGGCAAAGATCAAGAAGATGCAAGAAATGTTTAATAAAGACCTAGAAGAATTAAAGAACAAACACCTAGAAGAATTAAAAAATAAACAGAGATGAACAATACAATAACTGAAATGAAAAATATACTGGAAGGAATCAATAGCAGAATAAGTGAGGCAGAAGAACGGATAAGTGACCTGGAAGACAGAATGGTGGAATTCACTGCAGCAGAACAGAATAAAGAAAAAAAAATGAAAAGAAATGAAGACAGCCTAAGAGACCTCTGGGACAACATTAAACGCAACAACATTTGCATTATAGGGGTCCCAGAAGGAGAAGAGGGAGAGAAAGGACCCGAGAAAATATTTGAAGAGATTATAGTCAAAAACTTCCCTAACATGGGAAAGGAAATAGCCACCCAAGTCCAGGGAGCGCAGAGTCCCAGGCAGGATAAACACAAGGAGAAACACGTTGAGACACATAGTAATCAAAGTGACAAAAATTAAAGGCAAAGAAAAATTATTGAAAGCAACAAGGGAAAAATGACAACATACAGAGGAACTCCCATAAGGTTAACAGCTGATTTCTCAGCAGAAACTCTACAAGCCAGAAGGGAGTGGCACAATATATTTAAAGTGATGAAAGGGAAGAAGCTACAACCAAGATTACTCTACCCAGCAAGGATCTCATTCACATTCGATGGAGAAATCAAAAGCCTTACAAACAAGCAAAAGCTAAGAGAATTCAGCACCACAAACCAGCTCTACAACAAATGCTAAAGGACCTTCTCTAAGTGGGAAACACAAGAGAAGAAAAGGACCTACAAAAACAAACCCATAACAATTAAGAAAATGGTAATAGGAACATACATATTGATAATTACCTTAAATGTGAATGGATTAAATGCTCCAACCAAAAGACACAGGCTGGCTGAATGGATACAAAAACAAGACCCACATATATGCTGTCTACAGAGACCCACTTCAGACCTAGGGACACATACAGACTGAAAGTGAGGGGATGGAAAAAGATATTCCATGCAAATGGAAATCAAAAGAAAGCTGGAGTAGCAATACTCATATCATATAAAATAGACTTTAAAATAAAGAATGTTACAAGAGAAAAGGAAAGACACTATGTAATGATCAAGGGATCAATCCGAGAAGAAGATATAACAATCATAAATATATATGCACCCAACACAGGAGTACCTCAATACATAAGGCAACTGCTAACAGCTATAAAAGAGGAAATCGACAGTAACACAATAATAGTGGGGGACTTTAACACCTCACACCAATGGACAGATCATCCAGACAGAAAATTAATAAGGAAACACAAGCTTTAAATGACACACTAGACCAGATAGATTTAATTGATATTTATAGGACATTCCATCCACACACAGTAGATTACACTTTCTTCTCAAGTGCACACAGAACATTCTCTGGGATAGATCACATCTTGGGTAACAAATCAATCCTCAGTAAATTTAAGAAAACTGAAATCATATCAAGCATCTTTTCTGACCACAATGCTATGAGATTAGAAATCAGTTACAGGGAAAAACACGTAAAAAACACAAACACATGAAGGCTAAGCAATACATTACTAAATGACCAAGAGATTATTAAAGAAACCAAAGAGGAAATTGAAAATACCTAGAGACAAATGACAATGAAAACACGACGATCTAAAACCTATGGGATGCAGCAAAAGCAGTTCTAACAGGGAAGTTTACAGCAATACAAGCCTACCTCAAGAAACAAGAAAAGTCTCAAATAAACAATGTAAGCTTACACCTAAAAGAACTAGAGAAAGAAGAACAAACAAACCCAAATTTAGTAGAAGGAAAGAAATAATAAATATCAGAGCAGAAATAAATGAAATAGAAGCACAGAAAACAATAGCAAAGATCAATGAAACTAAAAGCTGGTTCTTTGAGAAGATAAATGAAATTGATAAACCTTTAGCCAGACTCATCAAGAAAAAGAGGGAGAAGACTCAAATCAATAGAGTTAGAAATGAAAAAGGAGAAGTTACAATGGACACCGCAGAAATACAAAGCATTGTAAGAGACTACTACAAGCAACTCTATGCCAATAAAATGGACAACCTGAAAGAAATGGACAAATTCTTAGAAAGGGATAACCTTCCAAGACTGAACCAGGAAGAAAGAAAATACGAACAGACCAATGACAAGTAATGAAATTGAAACTGTGATTAAAAGTCTTCCAACAAACAAAAGTCCAGGACCAGATGGCTTCACAGATGAATTATATCAAACATTTAGAGAACAGCTAACACCCATCCTTCTCAAACTCTTCCAAAAAATTGCAGAGGAAGGAACACTCCCAAATTCATTCTTTGAGGCCACCATCACCCTGATACCAAAACCAGACAAAGATACCACGCAAAAAAGAAAATTACAGACCAATATCACTGATGAATATAGATGTAGAAATCCTCAACAAAATACTAGCAAACAGAATCCAACAACACATTAAAAGGAGCATACACCATGATCAAGTAGGATTTATCCCAGGGATGCAAGGATTCTTCAATATGCACAAATCAATCAATGTGATACACCATATTAACAAATTGGAGAATAAAAACCATATGGTCATCTCAATAGATGCAGAAAAAGCTTTTGACAAAATTGAACACCAATTTATGATAAAAACTCGCCAGAAAGTAGGTATAGAGGGAACCTACCTCAACATAATAAACACCATATATGACAAACCCACAGCAAACATCATTGTCAATGGTAAAAAACTGAAAGCATTTCCTCAAAGATCAGGAACAAGACAAGGATGTCCACTCTCGCCACTATTATTCAACATAGTTTTGGAAGTCCTAGCCACGGCAATCAGAGAAGAAAAAGAAATAAAGGGAATACAAATTGGAAAAGAAGAAGTAAAACTGTCACTGTTTGCAGATGACATGATACTATACATAGAGAATCCTAAAGATGCCACCAGAAAACTACTAGAGCTAATCAATGAATTTGGTAAAGTTGCAGGATACAAAATTAATGCACAGAAACCTCTTGCATTCCTATACACTAACAATGAAAGATCAGAAAGAGAAATTAAGGAAATAATCCCATTCACCATTGCAACAAAAAAAATAAAATACCTAGGAATAAACCTACCTAAGGAGGTAAAAGACCTGTACTCAGAAAACTATAAGACACTGATGAAAGAAATCAATGATGACACAGATGGAAAGATATACCGTGTTCTTGGATTGGAAGAATCAACATTGTGAAAATGACTATATTACCCAATGCAATCTACAGATTCAATGCAATCCCTATCAAATTACCAGTGGCAAATTTTATAGAACTAGAACAAAAAATCTTAAAGTTTGTATGGAGACACAAAAGACCCTGAATAGCCAAAACAGTCTTGAGGGAAAAGAAATGGAGTTGGAGGAATCAGACTCCCTGACTTCAGACTATACTACAAAGCTACAGTAATCAAGACAATATGGTACTGGCACAAAAACAGAAATATAGATCAATGGAACAGGATAGAAAGCCCAGAGATAAACCCATGCACCTATGGTTGACTGATGTATGACAAAGGAGGCAAGGATAAACAATGGAGGAAAGACAGTCTCTTCAATAAGTGGTGCTGGGAAAACTGGACAGCTACATGTAAAAGAATGAAATTAGAACACTCTCTAATGCCATACACAAAAATAAACTAAAAATGGATTAGAGACCTAAATGTAAGACCAGATACTATAAAACCTTAGAGGAAAACATAGGAAGAACACTCTTTGACATAAATCACAGAAAAATCTTTTTTGATCCACCTCGTAGAGTAATGGAAATAAACACAAAAAATAAACAAATGGGACCTAAGGAAACTTAAAAGCTTTTGCAAAGCAAAGGAAACTACAAACAAGATGAAAAGACAGCCCTTAGAATGGGAGAAAATATTTGCAAACAAATCATTGGACAAAGGATTAATCCCCAAAATGTATAAACAGCTCATGCAGCTCAATATTAAAAAAACAAACAACCCAATCCAAAAATGGGCAGAAGACCTAAACAGACATTTCTCCAAAGAAGACATATGGATGGCCAAGAAGCACATGAAAAGCTGCTCAACATCACTAATTATTAGAGAAATGGAAATCAAAACTACAATGTGGTATTACCTCACACCAGTTAGAATGGGCATCATCAGAAAATCTACAAACAACAAATGCTGGAGAGGGTGTGGAGAAAAGGGAACCCTCTTGCACTGTTGGTGGGAATGTAAATTGATACAGCCACTATGGAGAACAGTATGGATGTTCCTTAAAAAACTAAAAGTAGAATTACCATATGACCCAGCAATCCCACGACTGGGCATATACCCAGAGAAAACCATAATTTAAAAAGACACATGCACCCCAATGTTCATTGCAGCACTATTTACAATAACCAGGTCATGGAAGTGACCTAAATGCCCATCGACAGACGAATGGATAAAGAAGATGTGGTACATATATACAATGGAATATTACTCAGCCATAAAAAGGAACAAAACTGGGTCATTTGTAGACACGTGGATGGATGTAGAGACTGTCATACAGGGTGAAGTAAGTCAGAAAAAGAAAAACAAATATTGTATATTAACACGTATATGTGGAACTTAGAAAAATGGTACAGATGAACCGGTTTGCGGGGCAGAAATAGAGACACAGATGTAGAGAACAAACATATGGACACCAATGGGGGAAAATGGTTGGGGGACGGGTGGTGGTTGTGGTGGGATGAATTGGGAGATTGGGATTGACATATATACACTAACATGTATAAAATAGATAACTAATATGAACCTGCTGTATAAAAAAATAAAATTAAGTTAGAAAGAAAGAGAGAAGAAAGAAATGGGTCAATGGAATGAAATAGAGTCTGGAAGTAATCACATAACATAAACATACAATTAATTTTTGACAAAGGCAGTTCAGTAAAGAAAGGGTAGCCTTTCTCAACAAATGCTGCTGGAACAAATGGATATCCATATGTAAAAAAATT
Organism: Mesoplodon densirostris; assembly: GCF_025265405.1. NCBI lineage: Eukaryota > Metazoa > Chordata > Mammalia > Artiodactyla > Ziphiidae > Mesoplodon > Mesoplodon densirostris. The sequence goes on from NC_082664.1 coordinate 121,782,752, forward strand.
TTTCTTAGTTAACTTGAGCCATACCTCACACCATACAAAAAAATTATTTAACTAAAATGATTCTTAAAAATAAATGTAAGAGGGCTTCCCTGGTGGCGCAGTGGTTGAGAGTCCGCCTGCCGATTCAGGGGACACGGGTTCGTGTCCCGGTCTGGGAAGATCCCACATGCCGCGGAGCGGCTGGGCCCGTGACCCCTGGCCGCTGAGCCTGCGCGTCCGGAGCCTGTGCTCCACAATGGGAGAGGCCACAACAGTGAGAGGCCCGCATACCACAAAAAAAATAAATAAATAAATAAAAATAAATAAATGTAAAACCTGATGCTATAAAAACTTCTAGAAGAAAACATAAGGGAAAACTCCTTGTGTCCTTGGTTTAGGCAACAGTTTTTTAGTTATGCTACCAAACCCATTAAATAACAAATTGATAACTTGGTCATCATAAAAATTAAAACTAAAAACTGCTATTGAAAAGTCACTGCTAAGAAAATGAAAATACAAGCCACAGACTGGGAGAAAAATCTTTGCAAAGTATAACTGACAAAGAACTTGGAACTACAATATCTAAAGAATTTCCAGGACTTCCCTGGTTGTGCAGTGGTTAAGAATCCGCCTGCCAATGCAGGGGACATGGGTTCAAGCCCTGGTCCGGGAACATCCCACATGCTGCAGAACAACTAATCCCATGAGCCACAACTACTAAGCCTGTGCTCTAGAGCCCACGAGCCACAACTACTGAGCCTGTGTGCCACAACTACTGAAGCCTGCACACCTAGAGCCCGTGCTCCGCAACAGAAGCCACCACAATGAGAAGCCCACGCACCACAACGAAGAGTAGCACCTGCTCTCCACAACTAGAGAAAGCCTGAGCACAACAATGAAGACCCACCAGAGACAAAATTTTTTTTAAAATTATATAAAATAAAAAAACAGAAGAAAACCATTAAGAAAATAAAAGAAGCTATTAAAAATCAGTATAAGTAAGAATTAGAAAAATTCAGAAATGTGATAATTGGAAAAAATTAAGATTTTAAAAAGTAAGCTTACAAAACTCAGGAAAAAGAATAAACTAAAAGTTATTTCTGAAATGAAAAGTAAACTAGAATGGGGGCTTCCCTGGTGGCGCAGTGGTTAGGAATCCGCCTGTCAATGCGGGGGACATGGGTTCAATCCCTGGTCCAGGAAGATCCCACATACTGTGGAACAGCTGAGCCCGTGTGCCACAACTACTGAGCCTGCGTTCTAGAGCCCACGAGCCACAACTACTGAGCCCACACCATGACTACTGAAGCCCGCGTTCCTAGAGCCCATGCTCTGCAACAAGAGAAGCCACTGCAGTGAGAAGCCTGTGCTCTGCAACAAAGAGTAGCCCCTACTCTCTGCAACTAGAGAAAGCCTGCACGCAGCAACAAAGACCCAATTCATCCAAAAAAATAAATAAATGAATAAAAATCTAAAAAAAAAATTTAACAGAGCCTCAGGGACCTATGGGATTCTAAGAAAAGATCTAACATTCTTGTCATCATAGTCCTGGAGAAAAAGGTAAAAAAGATGAAAAAGTACTTGAATGGCTGAACACTACCCAAATTTAGCAAACCCCAAACAGGATAAAGGCAAAGAAACCCACTTCAAGACACCACATAATCAAACTTCTGAAACTAAAGACAAAGAGTAGAATTGCAAAAGCAGTGAGAAAGAAATGACACCTTACCTATCAGAGAAAAACAACTTGAATGATAATAGATTTCTCATCAGAAACTGTGGAAGCCATAAAGAAATGGCACATTTTTTTATGTGCTGAAAGAAAATAACTGTCAAGCCAGAATCCTGAGACTTCCCTGGTGGTCCAGTGGCTAAGTTGCCACTCTCCCAATGCAGGGGGCCTGGTTTTGATCCCTGGTCAGGGAACTAGATCCCACATGCCGCAACTAAAAGTTCACATGCTGCAACTAAAAGAGCCCATGTGATGCAATTAAAAGAGCCCGCGAGACTTCCCTGGTGGTGCAGTGGTTAAGAATCTGCCTGCCAATGCAGGAGACACGGGTTCGAGCCCTGGTCCAGGAAGATCCCACATGCCATGGAGCAACTAAGCCCATGCACCACAACTACTGAGCCTGTGCTCTAGAGCCCACAAGCCAGAACTACTGAGCCCATGTGCCGCAACTACTGAAGCCCGCACGCCTAGAGCCCGTGGTCTGCAACAAGAGAAGCCACCACAGTGAGAAGCCCGCGCACCACAACGAAGAGTGGCTCCTGCTCTCCACAACTAGAGAAAGCCCGTGTTCAACAGCAAAAACCCAGTGCAGCCCCAAATAAATAAATAAATAGAAATTTAAAAAAAGAGTTCGCATACCACAACTAAAAGAGCCCGCATGCTGCAACTAAAGATCCTGCATGCTGCAACAAAGGTTCCGTGTGTCACAACTAAGACCCAGCGCAGCCAAATAAGTAAATATATTTTTTAAAAAAGCCGGAATCCTATATTCAGCAAAAATAACCTTCAGGAATGAAGGGGAAATCAAGATACCAATATTTTCAGATGAAGGAAAACTTAGGGAATTTGTCACCAGAACAACTACATTAAAAGGATGGCTAGGGGCTTCCCTGGTGGTGCAGTGGTTGAGAGTCCGCCTGCCGATGCAGGGGACACGGGTTCGTGCCCCTGTCCCGGAAGATCCCACATGCCGCGGAGCGGCTGGGCCCGCGAGCCATGGCCGCGGAGCCTGTGTGTCCGGAGCCTGTGCTCCGCAACGGGAGAGGCCACAGCAGTGAGAGGCCCGCGTACAGCAAAAAAAAAAAAAAAAAAAAAAAAAAAAAAAAAAAAAAAGGATGGCTAAAGAAGTTATTAAAATGTAAAGGAAATGATAAAAGAAGAAATTTTAGACTATCTGGAAGGAGGAAAAAACAATGGAAAGATGAAAATATGGGGGGACTTCCTTGGTGGTCCAGTGGTTAAGATTCCACACTCCCAATGCAGGGGGCATGGGTTCAGTCCCTGATCAGGGAACTAAGATCCTGCATGCTGCACAGCGCAGCCAAAAAATTTTTTTTTAATGAAATAAGATTTTAAAAAAAGATGAAAATATGGGTAAATATAATAGGCTTTATGGCTCTTCTTGAGTTTTCCAAGTTGTTTTTGAATAATATTGATGTGGTTCTCAAAGTATGTAGAAGACATAGTTAAGACAATTATATTATAAATGAGGGAAGATAAAGGGACTTAAGGTAGGTACACTTTCTATACTTCACTTGAACTGGTAAAATGTCAACACCAGTAAACTTTGATGTGTATGTATAATGTACCTAGAATAAGGAACAAGTAATCCTTAGGAAGATAGTAAAAAAAAAAAAAAAAAAAAACAGAGATATGAAGGACAGAGGGAACAAAAAGAAGACAGAAGATTAAGTGGCAGATTTAAGCCCTAACATTATTGATAATTACATTAAATGTAAATGATCTAAATACAACAATTAAAAGACAAAGATTGATGGCCTGAATTTAAAAAGTGACCCAACTATATCTTGTCACTTCAAATATAACAGTATAGGTAGGTTGAAAATAAAAGGATGGAAAAAGATATACTATGCAAACATTAACCAAAAGAAATCAGGAGTGGCTATATTAATATCAGATAAAGTAGATCTTAGAGCAAGAAATTTGTCAAGAACAGAGAATGATATTACATAATGATAAAAGAGTCAATCCTAAATGTATATGCACCAATCAACAGAGTTGCAAAATATGTGAAGCAAAACTAATAGAACTGAAAGGAGAAATAGATAAATTAATAATTACAGTTGTAGACTTCAATACCCATCTCTCAACAGGTGATAAAACAAGTAGCCACAAAGTCAGCAAAGATACAGAACTCCACAACACCATCAACCAACAGGGTCTAATCAGCATTTACAGAACAATCCACCCAGCAACAGCAGAAAATACATTCTTTTCAATCACAAAAAAATTCACATTTACCAAGATAGATCTTATTCTGAGGATCACAAAACCTCAACAAATGTTAAAAAAATTGAAATCATACAGAGTATGTTCTCTGAACACAATGGACTCAAACTAGAAATCAGTAACAGAAAGATAACAGGAAAATCTCCAAACACTTGGAAACTAAACAATACACTTATAAATAAAAAGAGGATGTTTCAAAGAAATTTTTAAAAATACATCAAGCTCAGTGAAAATGAAATGTTCTGGCAACCCATTCCATAATCAGGTAATTACAAGGAGTAACTTCTATTAAAAGTCAAAAAAGAATTTTAGGGCCTCCCTGGTGGCGCAGTGGTTGAGAGTCCGCCTGCCGATGCAGGGGATACGGGTTTGTGCCCCGATCTGGGAGGATCCCATATGCCGCGGAGCGGCTGGGCCCGTGAGCCATGGCCGCTGGGCCTGCGCATCCGGAGCCTGTGCTCCGCAACGGGAGAGGCCACAACAGTGAGAGGCCCGCATACCGCAAAAAGAAAAAAAAAAAAAAAAAAAGAATTTAAAAAAATCACAGTTTATTTCTGAATTTGAATATTGTTGTAAGAACATTTTATTGATTCCAGCTGCTACTGCTGCTCTTGAGCAGTTTCTTAGAATAGTCAATGGAATTGACAGGTTAGCAATTTTACTGAAAGAAGGCAAGAAAAAATTAATGAAATAAACATATAATTTATTATATTACTTCTCCGAACATCACTGACCCATCAAGAGAATACTCAGACATGAGCAAGAGTAATAAAATTCTATCAGGTCTGATATTTTGCCAACTTTCAGTCATATAAAAACAGCTTTACACATATTTTTCATTTTTATTATGAAAGTGTATTTGTGGAAATAAGAAGTGAACATATTTTATTTAACAAATTGTAACTTGATTTATATCTTTTAAATATTTAGATACACATTATGTCTGTTTTTCATTACTTCTCTTGCCCTGGGCCCAGCAGATGTTAGGGGTGGGCCTGATCCTAACCTCCTTGACCCTCAGACTCTCAGCTTCTTTTTCTGGAAAAGGAGGATAACACTCCTGAGCTCACGAATTCGGATGAACTAGGCACCTGAGTAAATATGGCTAATATAAGTTCCCTCACTCTCCTGATGAGGAATTCATGTTCTAGGAGTGTTTGGGAGATTTTGTTTTGTTTTTCTTTCTTTAAAATTTTATTTTTATTTTTTGGAGTATGCACGGGAGACGAATGTGTTTATGCACGGGAGTCTCGTGGGTAAGGAAGTGGTTGAAAACACCGAAGGGAGAGTTGTGTGATAGGGCGGGGTGGGATCGGCTCCGAGGAACTGGCTTTGGTAGTGGGAATGGAGAAGAGGAATCCCCATCCGCCCCCGCAGGAAACGCTCCAATGATTGGAGGTGTGTGTGCTTGTGTGTGCCGGTGTGTGAGGAGGGGGTTAGCTCTGACTCCCGCAGACATCACCACGCATGACGAAGCTACTTCCCCTCACGCGGTCCAAGGCGCACACGCGCGATCCACGGCCACGCCTGCACACACTCGACACACACAGGGTAACCGAGGGTCCGGTTGCCATGGCGAGCAGGAGCGCGAGAGCCCTGCCGCCCCGCCCGCCCCCGGCCGAGCCCGGTCAACTCCATCTCTGATTGGCCGCTGCTTCCTCATTATGCAAATCATTTGCGTAGACCCGGCGGCCAGCTGCCTTACGTCATCAAACACGGGGGCTGGGGCTCGGGGCTCAGCTCCGTGAGAGCTCGGGCGGGAGCCCAGAGAGCGAGGCGCGGGGACCTGAAGCCAGACCCCAGCATCCCGCCGCTTCGGCCCGGGCCTGCCCCGCCCCCTGCCCCGCCCTTTTCCAGCCCGCCCCACCCTTTCTACGCCCCTCCATCCGGACCCCGCCCCCGGTGCAGCCCCCCGCCCTCGCTGCCCGTGTCCCGCCCCCTCCCCCCCTGGCCCTCGCCACCGGTCCAGGGAGGGGACGGCGGGACAGGCGGGACCGGCGGGAGGGCGGACCGGGCGGGGATATGGCCGCAGCGCCCGGAGGGTCTGCGCCGCCCGCCAGCCCCGGCCCGCGCCTGGGTTTCAGCACCGCGGACAGCGGCGTCGGCATGAGCGGGCTAAACCCGGGTCCTGCCGTGCCCATGAAGGACCACGACGCCATCAAGCTCTTCGTGGGGCAGATCCCGAGGGGCTTGGACGAGCAGGACCTCAAGCCGCTGTTCGAGGAGTTCGGCCGCATCTACGAGCTGACGGTGCTGAAGGACCGGCTCACCGGCCTCCACAAAGGTGCGCGGGGGTCAGCCCAGCCCAGCCCAGCCCAGCCTGCCCAGCCCTGCCCAGCCCCATTCCGATTAGAGTGCGGCCCAGCCCAAATCCCAGCCTCAACCCCAGCCCCAACCCTAGCCCTACCTAGAGCCAGTCCAACACCAGTCTAATACCAGCCCACTTCAGCCCAGTCTTCTTCCCAGATCACAGAACCCCCAACCCAGAATTTTCTCTCTGACATCCTCCCTCTGATCATCACTCTGGTCCCGACATGTACTCCACTCTAACCTCCAACTCCCTACCCTTCACGTCTCACAGCCCAACACTCCTCGCCTTTCAGCTGGACTTCCCTCTGTCCCTTCCATCAGACATCTCAAATCCTGGAATTTGGAAACTTATTCCACCTTCTAGGTCTCTGACACCTTCAATCTCCCAAACCCTGGACCCAATCATTCCTGAACCACCATCCCTCCACCCCAATCTGGTGCTACCCCACTCAGGCCTAACCACCTTCACACACATTTTGGGCTTGCACCCCTCATTCTGGCCTCCAAGACCAGTCAACCCCCAGAACCTTCTTTTGATTCACACTGCCAACCTAAAATCTCACAGACCCAAACTCTCCCCTTCTTCAGAACCCATGCCTGTCTAAGTCACAAAATCCAATTCCCCTCCCCGGAGGCTCTCAGCACCAAATTCCACCTTCATGCTTAACAATAGCCTCAATCTCTCCTACTCCCATCCAGAATCCTAACACTGTCTTCCTTTTCTGATCTGAGTCCAGAACTCTGATCTCAGCTGGGAACTCCAGCCACCTTGTGCCCCCTCATCTCAGGTTTCGTCTCAGCTGAATCTACACTTCTTTTACCCTCTAATCTTCCCACTCCTGTGACACATATTTGTCCCTTCCCAATCCTCTTTATGGCCTCCTGCTCTCCCTCCCTCACAGGGTGGTCCTGGACCAGAGCCTGTGGACCAGAGCCTCAGGGTCGGTCAGGTTGAAGAGGCAGAAAGGGGTCTTCTCCCTGCCCTTGCTAGAGAGAGACGCACCACGGTCCTGTCCAGCCACACCCCTTTCCTCCTGTAGGAATAGGGAGGAGGCTTGTTTACATGCAGAAAAGTCTGTCCAGGCTGGGCTGGAGTAAGAGAGCCAGAGACACATTCATACATGGGCAGGGGAAGGAAGTTATTTGAGAAGAAACACCTTTTCCTCTCCCCGCCTTCACCATGCTGAAGTTTCAGGGTTTGGGGAGTGGGGGAGGGTCCCCAACTATCCTCCATGATCTTTCCAGGAGAGAAGTGGTGGGTCCTGGGTAACAGCTAAACGTACTTTCCTAAGGGCTAAGAGCTGGAATCAGGCTGCCACCTTTTCAACTCAGAGGCTTTGGAGAGTTCCTAGGCACACTAACATAGAGGCTCCAGGAAAATGCCCATAGAAGATCCGGGAGCAGCTGTGAAGCAGTGCATCTTCCACCCTCCTGTGTGGGGTCATTTTTAGAGGGGCATGAAATGACAAGACCATACCATCCAGATTCCTTCTAACACAGTCCAGCTGCCCAGCTGTACATCCATCCATGGCAATTTATTTTCTTATTTTCTAGACATTTATTTCAGTATGTAAGTACAAGCTAATCTTTCTGAGCCATCTGTACAGTAAGGGAAGTGTATAGAATACCTTTAATTCTCACTCAAACACCATCAGAGTCTCTGAACTGTTCCCTCATCCTTTCTCTCTTTCTCTCTACACTTAGTTCTAATTCTTCCTGTTTTTTTTTCTTTCATCTGTCCTTCAAGCCATGCTTCTCTGTCTTTTTATCCCTCCATTCTTCCACTCCCTTTCCCAGGTAGTCACACAGGGCTCCTTTAGGCAGCAACTAGGCCCTCGAGCCTTTCTGAGAGGGCCCCAGCCCTGCCCAGTTCTGATGTCAGCTAATATGGCTTGGTGGCAGTAGATGGAGCAGAGATGTAAGCGGAATCAGGTGTTTGGTGATTTATCCCCAAACCAACCCACAGCTCTTGAAGGCGGGGTTGCCTTGCAAGATCACTGGGGAGGGTCTCCAAGTCAACATATTCTCCACCTTCTCCCCAGCAACAGTGATGTCCAAAAGCCAGAGTGACTCGTTTTCTTTTTGATGGCTGAGTACCACGGCGGGCAGCCACAGTGCTTTGAAAACAAGCTCAGCCTAGGAGTTTGGAGATTCCAAACCCTATCCTGCCACTTATATACTCTCTGGGCTTCAGTTTCCCTATTGATATGATAAGAGTTTGTCCCAGGAGTTCTCTAAGGTCACTTTAACCCAATGAATGGCAGATATCCGCCCACCTTAAGAGGGCAACCACATAGGAGACATTGGAGAAAATGTTCCCATTTGCCTTTGAAGTCTGCTGAGGTCTAAGTGGAAAACTGCACCAAGCTCCTAATGGCTTTCCACATCCACTTTATCTTCCTTCACTCTTTCTCCTTCCTACACTCAGAAGGTTGTTTTTGAAAACACAGACCTAATGTCACAACCCTTTAGTGGCTCTCCACTGTTCTTAGGAAAAAGTTCAAAATCCAGACTGAGGTTATAGATGAGCTGATCCCTGCATACCTCACTGGCCACTCTGCCCCTAAGTTACCAATCTCCAACCATACTAGCCTTCCATCCATTTCCCCAACACACTGAATTCTTCACTTAGTCATCACATGTACTATTCTCTCTGCTTGAAATAATCGCCACACTTTTTGTTACCTCATTAACACCCGTTTGTTTTGAGAATTCAGTGTGTTCTTTGAGACATTCCTCAACCTTGTGGAGTTAGATACATCCCCCTCATGATCCTTTACGTGATCCCCTTGAGGGCAGGAAATGTATCTGTCTTGTTGCCACTTTACCTTCAAGCTGTCATAATGTCCCACCAAAAATAAGTATTCAATAAATCTTTTCGGAATGAGTGAGTGCTCAACGACTTTTGGAAAAGAAGGAATCTTGGCCCTGTGCTTCCTAGCAGGCTACAGGTTCTGAGGCTGGACAAAGAGAGGGTAGGACTGATCCTTTGGCTCAGCCCCGACTCCTTCTCTCCCCTGTATCTACTGGTTGTTTTAGAGAAGTCAAATTTGGGGCACAATAACTATTTAAGAGGCCCTATCTTGAAGTCCTGGGAGAGCTGACAGATCAAGTTCCTTGGATAGGATTGGAAGTCCCTAGAAGCTCCTACCCATAGGACACCCTTAAACTAGTCCCATCTTCCAAGCCTCAAAATTATCCCTTCCTCAGACTCAAACTAGGAGGAGGTGTTAGGAAGGAGTTCTGGGGTCCTGGGGTCCCAAACTTTCTCCTCCTCTTCTGTCTCCTCCCATCTGAAACTGAGTTGGGAAGGAATTGAGGCTGATTCTGAGAGACTTTGGGAGTATGAATCCAAAAAGGAAAGGGGAGGCTGGGGTTAAAGCTGAAGGCAAAGCTGCTTAGGGAGGTCTAACCCTAACAGGATTTATGGCTGGAGTGGGGAGGGGAGATGTGGGATTGTATTAGCATGTGACTGGGTGTGGGTACACATGTTCCGTAGGCAAGAGGCCACGAGCAATTGAGAAGGAGCCAGAGCCTGGGACACAGGCACACGAAGCCCCTCCCTTCAGAGAAGGTGAGAGGCAGAGAAGCCTTCTCAGAAGTAGTGTCCTTGTTTAAAGGAGAGTGGCCTGGAGTTTGTCAACTTAATGGGGTCTTTCCAGGAAGAGTATCTGGGGGTTTCAGGAAACCCCCTGAGCCAGCCTCTTCCTCCCCAGGCTGTGCCTTCCTCACCTACTGCGCCCGGGACTCTGCTCTCAAGGCCCAGAGTGCACTGCACGAGCAGAAGACCCTGCCAGGGGTAAGTCCACCAGGGTTGGGGGCGGGGGGAAATCACCTCAGGCTGGGGACATGCCCTATGTGCACACCAAAGCAGCAGATAGGGGCTGGGCTGGGACCAGGAACTAGAAGAAGAGTCATCTTTCCAGGAGATGACTTACCTGTACCCTTAACAGCTACAGGTTATGTGTTATGTTCAGTCTTCTGGTCCAAAGAAATGGGCTCAAGACTCTTGAGCTAAGTGTACCATGCCCATATTTAGGAAAAGCATTACTGTTGTGAGCTATGCTAGAGTTTGTCCATGTTGGCTAAAATCATGATTTTAGGTGTCATTTGTCACTGGTGTGAGCATATATGCAGATACATGGAGGAGAGGCTCTGCTGGTCTGGTATCCCACTTCCTCCAGTTCTAGGGTCATTGATGGCACTTCCCTCTGGTCCTCTTCCTGTAATGTTTTTTGGGGTGTCTTGACTCACCAAGATTGCTTTCCCTCCACACCCCAAACACTTAGCTAAAGTTAAGAGAGATCTGATTCCACAGGCAGCTAGGCTACTGTGTATCAGTGGCACTTGATATGGCCTTGGCTAATGGCTAATCACTGGACAAAAGGCAAAGTGGGACCTACTGTGGAAGGAAGAAAGTGGTGATTGTTAGGAACTAGTGTGGGTTCACCAAGAGCAAGTCATACTACACAGCCTCATTCTTTCTTGTCCAAGGAGTGATATGTCTAGAACAAGAACGCTATTCAAGTGTCCCAGGCAGGCCAAACATGGGACTCATATCCACTTCCAGGCCTCAGATTTAAGAGGGTCATTAGCCTACCAGAAAGAGACTAGGATGGGATGGGGACATAAATATATTATGGAATGATAATTTGAAGAATTGGGGATATTTAGCTGGAGAATATAGGGTTTAGTGGGGGCTGCAATAGGGAGGCATCATAACATAATAATTAAGAATACTAGTTTTTTGAGACTCACAGACTGGATTTGAATCCCAGCTCTGCCATTTACCACTTCTGTGTCTTCAGATACATTACTAGAAAATTTCCTCATCTATAAGGAGTGGGTTATACTAACACTTAGCTCACTGGGCTATTGTGAGGATTAACTGAGGCTTAGCAAGTGCCTGACACAGAGTAAGATCTTGATACATATTACTGTTGGGGTGGGTAACCGCTTTCAGGTCCTGAAGAGGGATTTGGTTTCCTATGGGTGGCCTCACAGAGCAGGAGCAGGATCAGTGGGGTATAAAGAACAGATGCACTAATTTCAGTTCCGTGTAAACAAGTCACTTCTCTGAAGTGGAGCTCTCCAGCAATAAGACAGGCTTTACTTAGAGCTGATCAGGCTGTTATTGGGGCATCAGATCCTAGAACCAATCCTTGTAATTGAAGGAACTTGAGCCTCGCTCTTGAAGACTCACTGTCAAGTAACACTAACTTATCACCCTCGCCAATCCTCTGTATGCAGGCTCTGGAGTCAGACAGACCTGGGTGTCAATCCAGGCCCTACCACTCACTAATTCTATGACCTTGAGCAAGTCTTTACCTCTCTAAGCCTAAGCTTCCTCATCTATGAAATTGAACTTGTAGGGTTGTTATAATAATTAAATGAACTAAGTCATGTAAAGTGCTTAACACAGATCTTGGCAGACAATAAGTACTCAATACAGGTTAGCTGGTGGTAGTAGTAGTAGTAGTAGTAGTAACAGCAGCATTACTAGGAGTAATAGTAGAAGTCATTACTCATCCAACCTTGGGAGTAAATGACTTCTGTCACTAGAATTGAGTCAATGATACAAACGGTTAACACTCCATGTGGGAAACATCATGGTAAAGGTGCAGAGACAAGAGGAACAGATGGGTGTGAAATGAGGCTGGGAGTGTAGAGGAGGGGCCCCCCATGTGAGTAGGGGCCAGACCAGAGAGAAGATCCACAGAGGGCAGTGGCTGAAGAGGAAACTTTGAACTCCAGGCTGAGGGGTTTGGACTTTATCCTGAAAGCAAATGAAAGGCACTGAAAAAATTAAGATGAACTTTGGGAGGACAAATCCCCTCCTCAGGGACTTCCCTGTTGGTCCAGTGGTTAAGAATTCGTCTTGCAATGCAGGGGATGCCAGTTCAATCCCTGGTTGGGGAACTAAGATCCCACATGCCGCGGGGCAACTAAGCCTGCATGCCACAGCTAGAGAGAAGCCCGTGCACCAGAACGAAGAGCCTGCGCACTGCAACGAAAGATCCTGCGTGCCGCAACTAAGACTTGATGCAGCCAATAAATAAATAAATAAATAAATAAATGTTAAAAAAAAAAAATCCCCTCCTCAACCAGCCACAGGGTTCCACAAGAGACGGGGTACCTGGGGTACTCTATGAGGCTGAGAGCACCTGAGATAAGGACAGTGAAGCCCTATACTACTGGGACAATTTCTGGGAGAGAAAATAGAAATAATAATAACTAACATATATTGATACCAGACAGTGTTCCTAGCACTTTACAGGTTCAAATTCATCTAATCCTCTATGAAGAAGGTATTGTTATTGACATTCCCATTTTATAGATAAGGAAACTGAGTCATAGAAAACAAGTGACTTGCCCAAGGTCATGTAGCTACTAATGGGAAGATGTGGGCTTTGAGTGCAAGTAGTCTGGCTGCAGAACTCATTCACTTAACCACTGCACTGTTACCTGAGCCAAGCTGGTGGCAGATAGGGGTCTAAAGTTCTGGAGGGGATGGTGACTGGGTACATCTGCCCCCTCTCACCCTTTCATCTACAGGCTTCCAACATGGCCTGACTTCCTCTTGTACTGCCAGGATTGGCTTATTCACCCTCCTCAGCTTAACAAAGTGAAAATTAATATTTAATTATTCTCCTAAATGAAAATCGATGGCCCTGTTGGCCAGCCCCAGCAGTGGCCGAGTCGTCAATCTTTCCTCTGGGCCTGCCAGGGGCAGCAGTAGCTTTAGTCACCTGGCCTCAGGCCCACCAGCATGGAGAGGAGGGTGCCCAGCTCTCTGTAGGCACTGGGTCCTGGGCACACCTGCCATCTACTGGAGAAGCAGGGACAAGACTTCAATCTGGACTCTGACTGGAGGCAGGCAGGACTGTCGCTGTGGGACTAGGAAAGGCTGGGTCAAACCTAAAGAGTAAGCCTGAACCGCTAGGAGAAATTTCATGTTATCTGCTGGACTGGGACCTCCCCTCGGCCCCCCTCCACGAGCTCCCTGCTAATTTCTGTCACCTATCAAAGCTTGACTCCCTACTCAGGACTCCCTTCAAACCTCAGTGGTCTGTCCCATCTTCTACAGCTTCGTCCCCATGAAGCTAGAATTACTTCTTTCAGCCTCACTTTAGGCTCCAGAATCCACCTGAAGAAAGTGAGGCCCAACCTCAGCCCCACCTTCTGGGATTCAGAAGGTTCCCTCCTGCCCCCGCACTTGTCTCCCTCCATGTTCATGCTCTCCTTTCCCCTGGGCATCCATCCCTTCAAACACCATGAAGGAGACAGACATAACTGAGTACATTTGCTTTGGCAGGTTGTGCCCTGCACAAAACAGCTTGAGTGGAAAAGGCAAAAAGGGCCCGAAATCCAGCCATGCTCTATTGACCAAGCCATGCACATTATCACAGGACTATGTCAGCCCAGAGGAAGGGGGACATTTTTCCTAATTTGCCCACAGGGTTGCCTCTTTGTAACTCACACAAAGGCACTGTATGTGCTAGCAGCTGCCCAGTGCATGAGCTGGCACCTTTGCCCTCAAGGAGCTTCCAGCCCAGAAATAACTTGTTGCACCTCAGTGGGGTTTAACCTCTGGGCACGTAGAAGAAGCATCAGGGGTGGAGAAGGAGGAGATGCTTCACAGGGGAGATGCTGTCTGAGCCGAATCATGATCATACTTCATCATGTTTGAAGGCCTAGAAACCTAAAAGACAAAAGTGTCTTCTGGAATTCTGGGGACCGTCAGGGAAAGTGCCCAGCAAAGATGTCTAAGGCTCCAAGTGAATGGAGAGTATCATGCATGCTGGGCAGCATGGGAGGCAGGACTAACAGGTTTTGGCTCCCAGTCTTAGGATCTCGGGCTTTACTGGGCGGCTTGTAATGGGGAACTGTGGGTAGATTTTGAACAGGGAAGAGTGAGGGACTGGTACTGAAAGATCACTTTGGCTACAGCGTGAATGCTGGGGTGGAGAGGACGCAATGCTAAAGGCAGATGACCCTCTGGAAACGCTTGCTGAGGGCATGTGAGTGATGATACTGGCCTGGAGCTAGGGTTAGGGTAGGAACGGGGAGGAGAGGATGGACTTGAGAACTATTTAGGAAATCCATATAGATTCTAGAACGAGTGGGACTTGGCAGTGGGTTGAATTAGAGGAGGGGGGTGAGGTAGAACAAAGTACTGAAAATGGTGGTTTCCTTTTTATCGGCTCCACTCTTTCTTGCACCCATGACACCTCTCTTAGACCCATCAGTAGTCCCTTCTTTGGGGAGGTTCCAATAAGCATTCTTCCCATGGTGAGGGGAAGGGGCTGAGGACATGAGTGCTGAGTGGAGGGAAGAGTTGTGATCAGGACAGAAGAGTGTGAAGAGGGCAATGTGGAGCCCAAAGGCAGGAATTTTTGGCAAGTCAAGCAGGGAGAAGGGGTAAGGTCTTGCCTTCCCTGCTGCTTACAGGGCAGAAGGACTAGGACGCCGTACGTGTCTGTCCTGCCTCTGACCTTCTCCACTCCACTGCTTGGAGCAGGTTGTCCTCTCCTCTTTCTGACATACTCTCCCTTGATTTCCCCTCCAGGGCTGAGCCCTGAAGCAGAAATATGCCTGGACTCGGGAAAGTCTCAGGGGAATAGATGCTCAGCCAAGGGCAACAGCTCCTGTGAGGTCCCATGACAAGTTCTTGGCCAAGGAGGCAATGCCCTCTTTTCTTCAAAGGGGAACAGTGATTACTTGACCCCGCTTCCACATCCCTCCCCTGGCTGTGGCAGGAACGAGGCAGGGTAGGGTTGCCCAGGTAGCTCATGTGGGCAGCTCTCTTTCTCCTTTAGCCACACAGAACAGACCTAAAAACCGGGTGTCCTCCCTAACCACTTCCCAGTGGAGACTGAAGGCCCAGAGCCTGGGGAGCATTACTCTTCCCAACTCTGTCATCACCATCTTGGGATCCTCCCCTGAGGACTCCCCCTGCACCTCCTGACTCCCAAACTACCAACTTCCCCAACACCTAAGCCATAAACCTGAGAGTCAGCCAAAATTCCCTCCTCTCCCTCAGTCCCCACATCCAAGAGAACTTTAGTCCAGTTAATTCTTCCTGAACATCTCCTGAATCTGTCCATTTCCTTCTGCCCTAGTCCAGGTCACCCTCACCCTCACCTGTATCACTGATCCTCCTGCCTCTAATCTTTCCCTTTCCAATCCTTTCTCTGCATAATGACAGCTCATGGGATCCTTCATAAGACAGACCCCTCCGCTACTTAATATCCTTCCCTGGATCCCTATTGCCTTTGAAATACAACAAAGTCAAAGTTCCTTGTCATGGTTTTCACAACCTGCCCTGATCAGGCCCCTGCCTACCCTTCAATTTCATATCCTTCCACTTAAAACCCACACAAGCAAAAACAAACAAAAAATGTATTACATCTGGTGCACCTACTAAGATCTTGCCTTTGTCATTTTCACCACACCCCTTCAAGGTGGAATCCTGAGTCCCCTTTTACTAGTGTGGATACTGAGGCTCAGAGACCTTAAGGAAGTTGTCAGTGATGGAGCCAGGATTTAAACACACGTCTGTCTGACTTGGCAGCAATCTGTACTACCCTAGCTCCCTTGGTGTCAGGTGCCCACCAGAAAACCCTTGCTCCTTCAGACTTGCATCTCCCTCTCCATACCCCAGCCACCTGGAGTGTTCAGCCTCCAGCCCCACCTCTCCCACGATCTCCACATGGCCCAAATGACCCCAGTGCTGCAAGACCCAGCTCAAACCCAACCCTGCCTCCCCCATGAAACTTTCCCTGAGCCAGCCTCTCCAGCTGGAGTCAGCCTCTCCCACAGCACTTTACCTTGCACGCCTCCCAAGGTCCTGGTCCCTCTGTGCCTCGTTAGTTGTGTTCATGTCTTAAGAACGGAGCTGAGAGACACAATGCAAAAATCATGGACTTCAGTGTCAGGCAGACCTGGAGGCAAATCCCAGCTCAACCACTTACCCACCATGTGATCTTGGACAAGTGATTTAACCCCCCTCAGCCTCAGCTTTCTCATCTATACTGTGGAAACAACGGCACTATCTTGTAGAGTGGTTGGAAGGAATTTAGAGACAATGTATGTAAAGTGCCCCAGGAAGGGCCTGGCACATAGTGGGCTCTCTGGAAATGGTGGCATTATCTTCCCCTCTATACGCCTTTGAGGACAAGGTCCTAGGGTCATCGCTGTCTCCCCTGAAGGGCCCAGCCCAGGGCTCTTCACAGAGTTCTGGACATACTGGCAACATGCCCAAGTGGTGGAAAGTCTAGGTGCCCAGCCTCCGAGACCTGGACTCTGCCAGGTCCACGTGGGACATGTATGTACCACCTAATGCCCGCTCTCCATCAAACAGTGGTGGAGAGGAGGAGGGGGAAAAGGGACATCCTCCAGAGCACCGATGAGCTCCATCTCCCCAGAAACCCAGCCGGGGAGGCAGCTGCCATGGAAACCACTGCTGTTACATGTGCTCATCACTCTAGGCTCCAGCAAGAAATTCTTAGGATCTATTTAAGAACTAATAAAATAAGGATGGTCTTGCTCGCCCTCACTGCCCCCCACCCCAGGCTTCTACCCTTCTGCCACACTCCTCCCTACCTTTCCTGCACCCCCGCTTCCTGACCCCTTTTCCCCTCATTTCCTTCCATCTCCCCCAGTATTCCTCTCTTTCCTTGCCCCTGTGTAGGTCTGTCTTACTCCCTCATGATTTCTGTCTTCCTATGTCTCTTCATCTCTCCCTGTGTCTCTGCTCTCCATGGCTCTCTTTTTTTTTTTTTTTTGCGGTACGCGGGCCTCTCACTGTTGTGGCCTCTCCCATTGCGGAGCACAGGCTCCGGACGCGCAGGCTCAGCGGCCATGGCTCACGGGCCCAGCTGCTCCGCGGCATGTGGGATCCTCCCGGACCGGGGCACAAACCTGTGTCCCCTGCATTGGCAGGCGGACTCTCAACCACTGCGCCACCAGGGAAGCCCGGCTCTGTCTCTTGGTCTCTCCTCCACAGTCACAGGTGGCCATGCCCAGGGATGGGTCCTGTCCTCCTGGTCCCTGGTCCAGGCCATCCAGACCTGTCCAGCTCGCCCTGATCTCCTTGGATTGATCTGTCACCCCTCTAGACTGCAGCCCGAGTCCTGTCGGTGTCTCGGCCCTCACCCCCAGCCTGGTACACTGCAGGTGCTCCACCACCAGCGGGTGGGTGTGTAAGAACGCATAAGAACCTGAGCCCTGGGTGACAGGGGGATTGCGCTGGTTCGGGCTTGGCCTGTTTTCCTTTCCTTTTCTTTTTTTTTTTTAAGCCCTCCCCACTCCCCCTCCCCCAAATTTGATCCAAAGGAAATTGCTCAACTGTGACTGCCAGGGCGTTACTATGGTTACTAGGTAGCACTTGTGGCTATGGTAACAGGAAGCTGCCTGTTGTCTCGGCAACGAGCACACTGGTAGGGGATGGAGTGGCCCCTGATTGGTGCAGAAGCATTGCATTTCCTGAGGGGAGGGGGTCAGATCATCACCTTCTCAGGCCAGATGGCCATCAGTTCCCCTTCCTCCACGAACAGGAAGGCTGCTCTTCTTTCCTTCCGACACTCAGCTGTCTGCCCCCCAACAATAATTCCTCACATCCTACGCACCCAGCTCTTGGCTGTTTACAAAGACCTTTTGCGTCCCCATTATGTCATGTGATCCCCACAACACCCATGAGAGGAAGGTGAGATGGGGATTCAATCGTGAATTCTCTCAGGATGGTTGGGGGATGGGAGTGGGTGGGGTATATATCGAAATCACCTAGGAGCGTTTACAAATTATACAATCCCCCAACTTAAGAGTCTGATGTGGTTCCCAGGTGATTCTTATCTACCCCTGATCAGGGAACCTCTGAATTAGAAGGTGAAATTGGTTGGTGGGGGAGGGTACGGAGGGAGGAGTCAAGCTGCTTTCCAGGTTTATAGCCTGGATGACTGGAAGGATCAGGTTTGGGCCAAAAGATGAGCTCTGGTTTGGGTGTGTTGAGTGGAAGGTGCCAGTGGACTTTCTAGGCAGGGTGTCTGGCAAGAAGCTGGGCACATGGGTCTGAAGCTCAGGAGGGAGGTACAGGCTGGAGACGCAGAGCTCTGAGTCATCACTGTGGGGACAGGAGCTGAGGCTGTGGGTGTGGATGAGATTAGCCAGGAAAAAAGGGAAGAGTGGGATGAGTAGGGCCAAGGATGGTGCCCTGGAGAGCTCCAGCATCCTCAGGGGAAGGGGTCCCAGGGAGGGGACTGAGAGGGTGAGGGTAGAAACTATGGTGACATAGAAGCTTGGGGAAGGTTTTTCTCATTTGACAAGTTGAATCTGAGAGAGGATGGCTTACTCGAAGTCATACAACCATTAAATGGCAGAGTTGGGGGTAGATGGCCCTAAATCTGATTCCCAGATTGTTTAATCTAAGTGACACATAGAAGTATATTCTCAGTTTTAGACACAGAACACACATCTGCCCTCCTACCCAATTCCTCGCACCCAAAGCCTTTAAGGAAGTCCAGGAGCCAGAGGGACAGGCCGCACATGGTCCCTACACAGAGCCAAGGCAGGAGAATCTTTCTGACCTCCACAGTCCCTCCTCTGCTTGCCCCTGAGCTTCCTATCGCCTAATTCTTCAGGCTTCAGCACCTTCTAAACTCCTGCCTTTAAGGGAGGAATCTTGGAGAAAATCTATAATCCCTGTGTGAGAGTGGTGGGGTGTAGAGTTCAAAGGGGTGAGGGATTAGATCCTGAGGAGTCCAGGGGTGGAGAAGCTGGGGCAGGGCCAGGCAGTCACGCTGACTGGGTGTGTTGGTCCGATGTCTTTCAGATGAATCGTCCCATCCAAGTGAAGCCGGCTGCCAGTGAGGGCCGAGGAGGTAACTTGCTTGCTTGCCGAATCTCAGGGTATCATCCATGTCGGGGATGGTGGGCCCACTTCTGGAGTCAGGCCTATCTAGGGTTTATTACTAGAGCCTCCCTGGGTAAGAGGGGCAAGCAGGGAGGGACCAGATTACTTAGCACCAGACAGCTGAGCCATCCCAGGTCAGACTGAGGAGGCATGGGGTCCCAGCATCCCCAGACCCAGAAGAGGCAGGAGATAGAGGCTGGACATAGAGGAAGGGAGTTCTTGCCACCTTGCCCCTGGAGGGAGCTCATTCCTGTTTTAACAGGTGGAACTTCCAGGTTTGTTTGAAGAACCAGGTTAGAGTTATTCTCCTTTTCCAGATCTTCTGATTACAGAGAATTCAGTCCAGTCTGGGTTGGAGCCACTTATTCCTTCATTTCAGTTGCCTTGGGAAAAAGATAAGGCTCGTAAGACAGATTTTGTAGGCCATATTAAGGAACTGAACTCTATGCTGAGGACCATGGAAAGTCTTCAAAAGTTTTTTTTTTTAGCTGCACTGTTTCCTAGTGCAGAAAGACTAATACTCCTTAAGAACAGGAGGGTTTGAGAGCCTGTGCTTTTTTTTTTGATCTTTATTAGAGTATAATTGCTTTACAATGTTGTGTTAGTTTCTGCTGTACAACAAAGTGAATCAGCTATATGTATCCCTATATCCCCATATCCCCTCCCTCTTGCGTCTCCCTCCCACCCTCCCTATCCCACCCCTCTAGGTCGTCACAAAGCACCGAGCTGATCTCCCTGTGCTATGCGGCTGCTTCCCACTAGCTATCAGTTTTACATTTGGTAGTGTATATATTTCCATGCCACACTCTCACTTCGTCCCAGATTACCCTTCCCCCTCCCCGTGTCCTCAAGTCCGTTCCCTACGTCTGCATCTTTATTCCTGCCCTGCCACTAGGTTCATCAGTACAATCTTTTTAGATTCCATATATATGCGTTAGCATACGGTATTTGTTTTTCTCTTTCTGACTTACTTCACTCTGTATGACAGACTCTAGGTCCATCCGAGCCTGTGCTTTTTGACACCCAGCCGAGTTCTGGCTGGCTTCCATGCTGGAAAAGCAATACCAGCTTCTGGTGTCAGTTCTTGGTGTCTTTCTTGTCCTTGGGTGTTAAATCATTCCAAGAAATCTGCCTGGAGCACTCCCTGACATTTGCTGACTCTCTCTTAAGACTTTCTCCCCACCTTAGGGAGGTCAGCCATGGCTTTTTTTTTTTTTTTTTTTGCAGTACGCGGGCCTCTCACTGTTGTGGCCTCTCCCATTGCGGAGCACAGGCTCCAGACGCGCAGGCCCAGAGGCCATGGCTCACGGGCCCAGCCGCTCCGCGGCATGTGGGATCTTCCCGGACTGGGGCACGAACCCATGCCCCCTGCATCGGCAGGCGGACCCCCAACCACCACACTACCAGGGAAGACCAGCCATGGCTTTTTATTAGGTAAAAGAAGCTGCCCAAGATCAGGGAGAGAATGGAACCCAACTGACAGACATTTATTGACTCCTAATAATTCTGCACATCCTCTCAGACTTCAGGCTCAGTGTCCACACCTACAAGGGACTCTAGTAGCTTCATAGTTCCATTGTGGAGTTCTTTCCTCCAAGAAATCCATTCTTCCTCCTTTTAGATTTTCTGATCTTTGGTCCTTGATTCTCCACTTCTGGTCAAGATGTTATCATCCCACTTTGTCTTGAGGAGATATTTCCAAGCTTCCTCCCTCTCCTCCAAACACACATCCTCCTTTTCCATCTCATTCTTTCCAGACTGGTTTTTGAGAAGTTCCAGGCTGCATACCAAACCTCTGGTTCACTTGTCCCAAGAATTTCTGCTTCTTGGGAAACTGTTAGGCATCAGGGCCAATGTTGGCCAACTTCTCAGCCCTGCCCACAAACACTAGACAGCTGAGAGGTCACCTAAGAGTACTTGAGTGAGCTAAGAAGCAGACAGGTTGGGCTGTAACTTGTTCAACCATCCAACCAATATCTTTTGAGTAACTTACTCCACATTAGGAGTGCAAGGCAGACCTGGCACCTGGTCTCATGGAGCTCTGGAGCTATAAGGGGATATAAACAGTAAAACAAAGCTATCATCCAGTGTGATCAATACTTTTCAAGTCCTGGGGGATTGAAAAGCATTGGGGAAAACATGGGGCACCTTAGTCTGGGAGGTCAAGGTGGGCTCCCAGAGGTGGTAATATTTAAGCTGAGATCTCAAGGATGAACAAGAAGTAGTCAAATAGAAAAAGGAGGAGCAAGTATTTCAGGCAGAGGGAAGAGCATGTACAGAGCTCAGAAGAACATAATGCAACTTGGAGTCTGGTTCAGGAACTAAATCCAGGATCCTGGGGGCACACTTGCTGCTTGGAGTCCAACACCTCTTGCCAGGGTGAGGGCCACTGCCCAAAGGAGGCCTCCACGTTGATTATGCTTCTGCTTAGCCTAGTCCAGATGTCTTGGTCATCTGGGCTCCCAGCAGTGGCATCAGCATGAGTTTTATCATTTGCCTCCCCGTTTTTGTACAGGTTTTTCAGGTGTAATATCATTGACATATTCTGTACATATGGCATTTCACCTCTACACCTGTTCAGATTCTGAGCAGCTCAAGAGAGCAGGAAAAGAAAATCTAGCTGAAAAGAGGTCTGCCTGGCAGTAGAATTCATAATTTTAGTAGTTATGTATAACATAGCTATTTCTTGACAAGTGATGGCTTTTTTTAACATCTTTATTGGAGTATAATTGCTTTACATTGCTTAAGTGATGGCTTTTAAAGAGCATATACTCCACAGGCATCTATGGATAATCCTTCTTGCAGTTTTGGATGACCAGATCTCTCAATTCTTTCGTGTTCCCACTCAAAGTCACCAAATGTTCCCTGATACACATTTGGGAGAGAGGAGGCATATGTACTAAGTCTTGCAAAACAGTTGGGTCTTTACAATTTACAAGTATTTTACTACCAACTGATCTGTGTTAGATACTGATCAAAAGGTGTTTCTTCTCTTCAATGCTATTATATATCTCTTCAAAAGTGAGTTCAGCACTCTGCTGAATTTTGACACAAATTAATACTTTAGAAACTCAACTTTTAAAATGGTATTGAATTTGGTTTTGAAATGTAACATTTGACACCAATGTAGGACAGCTTGTCCCATTCAAGTCTTATCTCTGTTATCCCAAACATTCTATAAACCTTCAGAGTTAATGGTCACACCTGCCCTGATACAGTTAAGCCTTTGAGCTTGCATATTTTAAAATTATTCCTGAAATTAAATCCTTTGTTTACAGTTGATTAATAATGATTTTTACATCTGACAAAAATACTGGTATCAATGCAGACATAATCAAGGGGGTATCAAGGCAAATGTAATCTTCCAAAATTTTGCCATTTTTTTCTGGAAGGGATTATTAGATTTTTCTTCCCATAAAACAGGGATCACTAACTCAAATGCTATAGGAGCCAGGTAAGTAACCCTAAATGGGTGAGACTGTCATGACATAATGAAAGTTTCCTGTTTTAATTATATTAAATGTTGGCAACTAATTCAATTTTTAAAAGTGGGCCAGCATTGTGACAGCCTAACTAAACCTATCAGGTTTGCTTCTTCGGTCCAAAGACTTTTCTTTCCCATCTGCCATACAGGAGTATTCTATTATGTACACATGCATGAGCTTTTTGACAAAAATAGTTACTTTACATTCTGTCTCTTGAATTTTCATGCCAATGCAACAGAGTAGTATTACTCTTATTTTTAATCACTAGACATGAGGTTTGTGGTTGAAATAACCTATGTATTTTTTTATTTTCTTATAACTTCTATTATAGGTCTGTTTTATTTTCACTTCCAACCAATGTTGTAGAAACCAAAGTGTTAGCACAGCAGGGGAGTGCCTAAATAGAAGTAAAATTGTTTTCATTGAAAAAAATGTTTAGGGCTTCCCTGGTGGCGCGGTGGTTGGGAGTCCGCCTGCCGATGCAGGGGACATGGGTTCGTGCCCCGGTCCGGGAGGATCCCACGTGCTGCGGGGCGGCTGGGCCCGTGAGCCATGGCTGCTGAGCCTGCGCGTCTGGAGCCTGTGCTCTGCAGCGGGAGAGGCCACAGCAGTGAGAGGCCCGCGTACAGCAAAAAAAAAAAAAAAAGAAAGAAAAAAAGAAAAAAATGTTTAAACAAATTTATAAAAACATTTTTCATAACACCTTGGAAAGATACAGAGACATCCTGTCTTCTTCCCGCTATAACATTACCTACAACATCACTGTTCTTAAAACCACCCATTTGTTCCTAGGAGACCAAACAGCTCCTCCTAAATCTGAAAGATCATAAGACTCTCTGTAAACCATGCTCTACAGGTCACAGATAGTCTCGTAAACTTGATTCCCCCCACAAGCCTCTAGAATAGGTAGGGCAGGAAGAGCTATTTCCTCCAAGCTTCCAAATAAGGAAACAGAGGCTCTGAGGGCAAAGCCATCTCTGACTTTCCCCATCTGACTTGGAGTCCCCTCATAGGCACTTCGAAATAACCTATATTTTAAACACACTGTATGTTGCATTACTTTTAGAAGTTACTGGTAACACTTGCACATTCAATGCTTACAATGCAATAATAGTAGCAATACAAGATCTGCCCGATAGAAGGTTTGGGGTCCTCTTCTTTCATGGTCATCCCTCACAGCCTTGGTGGCACTCAGAGTGCATCCAAGTCTTCATGGACTATATTATAGTAGCCTTTTAATGTATGCCAGCCCTATGTGTATGTTTATACATATATATTTATACATATGTTTAATGTATCCCAGTTCCCATAAATTCTGCAGTCAAGTCCCACACTGTTCATATACTCCATGCTCTGTGCCTATATTTTACATCCTGTGGCATTGAACAGTACACTCTTTTTTTTTTTCGGCAATAGATTTATTTATTTATTTATTTATTTTTGGCTGTGTTGTGTCTTCGTTGCTGAGCGCGGGCTTTCTCTAGTCGTGGCGAGTGGGGGCTACTCTTCGTTGCAGTGCGTGGGCTTCTCACTGTGGTGGCTTCTCTTGTTGCGGAGCATGGGCTTTAGGCACGCAGGCTTCAGTAGTTGTGGCTCGTGGGCTCTAGAGTGCAGGCTCAGTAGTTGTGGCGCACGGGCTTAGTTGCTCCGTGGCATGTGGTATCTTCCCCGACCAGGGCTCGAACCCGTGTCCCCTGCATTGGCAGGCGGATTCTTAACCACCATGCCACCAGGGGAAGTCCTTTGAACAGTACACTCTTAAAGGAAAATTAATCTAATTTTCCAAGGTGAAATTATCTCATAATATACTAAAGGCACCCATTTCTTTTTTTTTAAATAAATTTATTTATTTTATTTATTTATTTTTGGCTGCATTGGGTCTTTGTTGCTGTGTGTGGGCTTTCTCTGGTTGTGGTGAGCGGGGGCTACTCTTTGTTGCAGTGCGCGGGCTTTTCACTGTGGTGGCTTCTCTTGTTGCGGAGCACGGACTCTAGGCACGCGGGCTTCAGTAGTTGTGGCTCACGGGCTTAGTTGCTCCATGGCACGTGGCATCTTCCTGGACCAGGGCTTGAACCCTTGTCCCCTGCATTGGCAGGTGGATCCTTAACCACTGCGCCACCAGGGAAGCCCAAGGTGCCCATTTCTAATTAAATATACATAGTGCCAAAAACTTTTCCCTCAGCATTTGAGTTTAATTGAATGTGAACATTAAAATGTTTGCCTGAATGAAAATTCAAAGTTCATGTATTTCAAAATGTTAAATTAACCTCAAATTACATGAGGTCAGAGCTAGGGATCCCTAAATCCCTCAGACAATGGTAACTAAATAGATCTATTTTATCTGCTCTTCATAATGGAGACTGTGGTTGATTTTTCCTAACTTAGATTATCTCTACTATGGAAACACTAAAAATAAGTTGAACTGTAAGTACCAATCATATAGGGAAAGTATTTTTTAGTTCTAAGGCAAAATCTTCAAAATCACTGAACTCCTGTATTTTCTTTCCTATCCTTCAAATTTTATAACATAAAATCAATAAATTCATAAGTCACAATTGTGATTGCTCTTTCCCCAACTTGGCTGTATTTTTTACTTAGCAAATATTTACAGATCCAAGATGCCTACGGTACAGAAATAGTTTAAGTAATAAATCCATGCAATCTTTTCACTTTAAGGGTTTTTTTTTTAACTTTAAAATTTAAAACTTTCTCTGAGGTAATGCCTCTGTTTTTTAATTTTCACATTTGGTGTAACTCAAAAGCCAATTATCGGTCATCACATCAACCCTCCTATAACCATCCTATAATTGTTTAATTTCTCCCTGAATTTGCAAGGGTTTGTTTAAATATCAGCCTGGATTTTGAGTAATAAACATTATTACTATCTAACTAAGTAAGCCATCTTTTCCAATTTTTTTTCTAGGATTCTATTCTATTCAGTGTTTAACAACCAAACTTTAAGTTAAAGTTAAATTTTGAGCTAGAATTTTCAGAAGTTCTTAATACTGGGACATATTCTCTGGCCTAAATCAGACACGGATCTTAGCAACAACTGTTCTGTTAGTCAGTTGACACTCATATCTGTCTTTGATCCTCACACTGATTTAATTCTAAAAAGTATTCTTCCAACTAAAACCTGACTGGATAAGGCTCACAGTACTGCATAAGACCTGGTAATGTCAAGTTAATGTTTCACTTCCTGAAATGCATTCTACCTCCGAAGGAAAAGAGTGGTGCTTTCCTTCAGTTTGACTCAGAGTGAATCACCCAAAGCTAACTGTTGTAACAGTTTTAAGCCATGGCTGTGGCTGAACCTCTGACAAACCCTTCAGATACAAGTGTATAGCCCACAAAAGAAAAATGCATCTCCGGAGGCTGAGATCTTCTCTCTTAAGGGAACCTGAAAGCCCAGGCTTGGTCTACC
Source organism: Mesoplodon densirostris (assembly GCF_025265405.1). Classification (NCBI taxonomy): domain Eukaryota; kingdom Metazoa; phylum Chordata; class Mammalia; order Artiodactyla; family Ziphiidae; genus Mesoplodon; species Mesoplodon densirostris. The sequence continues at coordinate 121,808,842 of NC_082664.1, forward strand.
TTTCTTACTCGCCTCCTGGCTCTCCTGGATCAGGATGAAGGAACAGTGGAGTCTCTGTTCTTTCTTAATCTAAGTCCCTATTTTTCAGGCCTCCTCCTTCACTGTATTTTATTTTAATTGGGGTAAAACAGACATAACATAATCTTTACTATCTTTACCATTTTTAAGAGTACAGGGCCTCCCTGGTGGCGCAAGTGGTTGAGAGTCCGCCTGCCGATGCAGGGGATACGGGTTCGTGCCCCGGTCTGGGAGGATCCCATATGCCGCGGAGCGGCTGGGCCCGTGAGCCATGGCCGCTGAGCCTGCGCGTCCGGAGCCTGCGCGTCCGGAGCCTGTGCTCCGCAACGGGGGAGGCCACAACAGTGAGAGGCCCGCATACCGAAAAAAAAAAAAAAAAAAAAAAAAAAGAGTACAGTTCAATACTGTTAGCAATACTCACATTGCTGTGCAACCTCCAGAACTTTTTCATCTTACAAAACTCAAAGTCTGTACCCATTAACCAACAACTCTCCATTTCTCCCTCCCTCCAGCCCCTGGCAACCGTCTTTTTGTGACTGGCTTATATCACTTAGCATAATGTCCTCAAGTTTCATCCACGTTGCAGCATGTGTCAGAATCTCCTTCCTTTTTTTTTTTTTAACATCTTTATTGGAGTATAATTGCTTTACAATGGTGTGTTAGTTTCTGCTTTACAACAAAGTGAATCAGCTATACATATACATATATCCCCATATCTCCTCCCTCTTTCGTCTCCCTCTCACCCTCCCTATCCCACCCCTCTAGGTCGTCACAAAGCACCGAGCTGATCTCCCTGTGCTATGTGGCTGCTTCCCACTAGCTATTTTACATTTGGTAGTGTATATATGTCCATGCCACTCTCTCACTTCATCCCAGCTTGCCCTTCCCCCTCCCCGTGTTCTCAAATCCATTCTCTACGTCTGCGTCTTTATCCCTGTCCTACCCCTAGGTTCTTCAGAACTTTTTTTTTTTTTTTAGATTTCTCCTTCCTTTTAAAAGCCAAATGATATTCCATTGTACATATATACCATATTTTGTTTATCCATTCATTGGTTGATAGACATTTAGGTTGCTTCTACCTTTTGACTATTGTGGATAATACTAAGGTGAACATGAGTGTACAAATATCTCTTTGAGACTCTGCTTTCAATTCTTTTGGATATATACGCAGAACTGGTATTGCTGGATAATATGTTAATTCTATTTTTAATTTTTTGAGGAACCGCCGTACTGTTTTCCATAGCGGCTTGTACCATTCTACATTAGTGCACATACATACATAATTTCTCCACATCCTTGCCAACATTTATTTCCTCCCCCCCTTTTTTTAAATAGCAGTCATCCTAATGGGTGTCACTTGATATCTCGTAGTTCTGATTTGCACTTTCTTAATTATTAGTGATTTTGAGCATCTTTTCATATATTTGTTGGTCATTGTATATCTTCTTTGGAGAACTATTCAGATCTTTTGCTCATTTTTAAAAATTGAATTATTTTTGTTGTTGTTGAGTCATAGGAGCTCTTTATATATTCTGGATATTAAATTTTTATCAGATATATGGTTTGCAAATATTTTCTCCCATTCTGTATGTTGCCTTTTCACTCTGGTTGTGTCCTTTGATGCACAGTAGTTTTAAAATTTGATGTAGTCCAAAATTTCTATTCTTACTTTTGTTGCCTGTGCTTTTGGTGTCATATCCAAGGAATCACTGCTAAATGCAAGGTCATGAAGTTTTCCCCGTTTCTTCTAGGAGTTTTATAGTTTTAGCATTTATGTTTATCTTTGATCCGTTTTCATTTAATTTTTGTATACAGTACAATGTAAGGGTCCAACTTCATTCTTTTGTATGTAGATGTCCAGCTTTCTTAGCAACATTTGTTTAAAAGACTGGCACTGTTGTCGAAAATCATTTGACCATATATGTGAGGGCTTATTTCTGGCCTTTCTATTCTACTCCATTGGCCTAAATGTCTCTCTTTATGCCAGTACCACACTTTGATTACTGTAGCTTTGTAGTAAGTTTTGAAGTCAGATAGACTGAGACCTCCAAAATTCTTTTTCTCCCCAAGATTATTTGGCTATTCAGGATCTCTTGAGATCCCGTATGAATTTTAGGATCGATTTTTCTGTTTCTTAAGAAAAAGCCACTGAAATTTTGATAGGTATTGCATTAAATCTGTAGATTGCTTTGGGTAGTACTGACATCTAACAACATTAAGTCTTTCAATTCATGAACATAGGATGTCTTCCATTTATTTGCGTCTTCTTCAGTTTTCTTCAGCAATATTTTGTAGTTTTCAGGATACAAGTCTTTTGCAGCCTTGTTTAAATTTATTCCTAAGTATTTTATTCTTTTTGATGCTATGTGGAATAGTTTTCTTAATTTCATTTTCAGATTGTTCATTGCTAGTCTATAGAAACACAACTGATTTTCTTGTTGATTTTTTAAAATTTATTTATTTATTTATTTATTTATGGCTGCATTGGGTCTCTGTTGCTGTGTGTGGGCTTTCTCTAGTTGCAGTGAGAGGGGGCTACTCTTTGTTATGGTGCGTGGGCTTCTCATTACAGTGGCTTCTCTTGCTGCGGAGCACGGCTCTAGGCCCGCGGGCTTCAGTAGTTCTGGCATGCGGGCTCAGTAGTTGTGGCTCGCGGGCTCTAGAGTACAGGCTCAGTAGTTTTGGCGCACGGGCTTAGCTGCTCCATGGCATGTGGGATCTTCCCAGACCAGGGCTTGAACCCATGGCGGATTCCTTTTTTTAAAAAATAAATTTATTTATATTTTTAATTTTTGGCTGCATTGGGTCTTCGTTGCTGCGTGCAGGCTTTTCTAGTTGCGGCGAGTGGGGGCTACTCTTTGTTGTGGTGCGCGGGCTTCTCATTGCGGTGGCTTCTCTTGTTGAGGAGCATGGGCTCTACATGCACGGACTTCCGCAGTTGTGGCTCGTGAGCTCTAGAGTGCAAGCTCAGTAGTTGTGGCACACAGGCTTAGTTGCTCTGCGGCATGTGGAATCTTCCCGGGCCAGGGCTCGAACCTGTGTCCCCTGCATTGGCAGGCGGATTCTTAACCACTGTGCCACCAGGGAAGTCCAGCAGGCGGATTCTTAACCACTGCTCCACCAGGGAAGTCCCAGTTGATTTTTTTAATAGGAGAACTTTGCTGAATTTCTTTCTTAGTTCTAATAGTTTTCTTTTGGAATTAAAGCCCTCCTTGATACTCATCAGATCTGATAAGGAGACTTTGTTTCCCCTGGATATTTCCTTCACTCATTTCCTAGTCTTCCTTGGCTCCTTATGCTGCAATCATCACTGAGAACGTCAGAGTATCAAATGCTGCCATCAATAGGATCTCCTGGGTTGGTATTTGGATGGAAAGGTGGACTGGTAATTTTAGGATGTGTCTGATGGTTGGTACCCCAATGCTGATTTCTTGTCCCTGCAGTGTTTCTACAATCATGATATCCCACCAACATGGAAGTGAGTGGTTGTGGGGGGCTTAGAAGCCAGAAACTTGGGACTCCTTTGGGACAACTTGGGCAGAGCCTTCTTTCTAGAACAGCATCTTGATACCTTTCCTGAGGAAGATGGAGTGGACTGACTCTGACTCTGGGCTTCCAACCCCATCATTTCCTACATTAGAATCCCTGTATGACCAGCTGCGCAAGACAGCTATATGGAGATGAACCTCTAGGGTCCAAACAACTTGGTTTGGGTTCAAAAAAGCATTTGGTAGAAGAGCAAGGAGTACACATAGGTGGCCATGATGAAAATGCAGTTACACCATTCAACTGTGTGTCTTTCCAACTATGTCTCAACTCCACACTGATGCTATCTTCCAATTCCATCCACTCCAGGAAAGTTGAGCCTCTCAGTTTGAATTTCCATCTTTCTAGGGACCCACCCACCACTCATGGAATGATTTTATTCAGACATTTCCAACCTACCTCTTACAGAATCCTCTTTCTACCAAACTGGTATAGTTTGACCTAGAGGATATTGCATTTTCTGGGCTAAATCCCATCATCTCCATCTCTCTGGGAGCATGCATCAGCCCTCAAAATCTTCAGGGCTGTGGATTTGCGGGCTACTCTCAGGAGTCTAGCCTGTAATTCTCTTTGACCAGGTCTCTTAAGAAACTTATCCCACCATTTCAGGATCATCTGATGCTTATATTCACTGTGACCCAGATCATCCTCCTGTCAAACACCATCAAGGTCCCTGTAAAGTGGCAAAGAGGACACCAGGACTCAAGGTGATATCTGTGAAGTGGGCAGCATAGAGATTAGCCCATAGCCCAACCTCATTTCAGTTTCAAATTCTGTACAGCCCAGTAGTCTAGAACCATAGAGTCAGTGCCCTATCATGGAAAAGGAAATTCTTAATTTGGGAGACTCTCACTGGAACAGAAGGATCAGAGATTTCATGGTCTGTGATATGAGCTGTGACTGACCACCATCATCAGAAAAGAGCAGAAAGAGGCAGAGCAGGTGAAGGATCGGACCACTGTTCACACAAACCTCTTTTCTGTCCTGGGGGCTCCATCTCAGCCATGACCTCTCTCTTCCTACCTAGGGCTACCTGGATGCTGTTCCATGTGGCATGACAGCTTACCTAGGTGCTGTCATCATCTTGCAGACCCTACCCAATGTCACAGCTGCACTATAAATTAGGGCATCATGAAGCCCTGAGACTCTGGAGACCCTAGGATCTTCTCCAGCCCCTCCTGGGCCTCTTGTAGACACATGGGCATAATTTAGTTTCATAGCTCAGAACAATAACAATCTCAGAGAGTTTGATTCCCTGACCAAATAGGGCCTGTCTTCCAATGTCAAGGCAAAGCCACCATCAGATTAGTCAAGCGAATCATGAAAGATCTTTCCTGACTTCTCAGGTTCCTGAAGAGAATGATCTCAGATCCCTCTTCATACACCATGTGGAATTCTATTTTCTGTCTTTTAGGTCAGTGGTTTACAAAGGACTTTCCTTGGAGCCCCCTCTAGGGAGTACCAGGGGAAGATGAAGCAAGAGGAACTCCAGCCTTCCTCCTACTTTTCTGGCTTTTCCAAGCAGTTCTACTTTTCTCTTACATTTTGAGCTTCATCCTAATATTTCTGTTAGAGCAATGGATTTCACAGCTGTTTTAAAAGGTTAGGAAACCAGTGATCCATTCCAAGGGCACTATTCTGTGGCTAACCCTGCCAGGAGTGAAGTATACCCACTGGTTTGTACTCTCACCACAGAAGGTTGGTACCTCTACTGGAATTCTGGCCACAAGTACATTATCTATCCTTTCCCCGTCAGGATTTCTGGGCAGTAATCCTCTGGACAGAGGGCAGGATTCTGCTGAAACACACTCTGTCTGTCCCATATAAGCCACAGCCCCTGCCCTCCATACAGACACAGCATTAACAGGCAGGCGACAGATACCAAGGTACCCAGGGCAGCCTAGGCTGAACCCCACACCATCCAGGTGAAATATGGACACACACACATAGCCTTGTTGGAGATTACCTCCACTGCTAATTTCGGCCAGTCTGTTCTTCCTTTTCACTGTCACCCAGGCTTCAGTCTATGACCTTCACCAGCCTTGTTTCCTTTGTACTCAGGATCCAAGGACGCCAAGGACCCCCATCAGCCTGGCCAAGCTTGTCAAAGAGTGAAGGAGTTTGGGATGGGTTTTCTTGGGCTTCAGGATCTCAGAGGTGAAGGCTGAAGCCAGATTCCCACCCACTCTTTCTCTCCCAACTTGTATTACGCTGATGAAGCCCCATCTCAAAATCAGAGACTTACCTTGGTGCCGATGAGAGGGGCTTTGACAGCAGGACCTGTGGGCTGGGCTCCTCTACCACACACTCCTGGATAGTGCTCCTGAGGCCCGACTTGCTGGATGTGCAGCTAAACCCTGGTTTCCAGCCCCAGCTCTCCAGCTTTCTCCAAGGTCGCAGGGCCCAGCTTATGGCCCCTTTCTGGGCATCTCTACCATTCCCATAGGAAGGGTGGACACAGGGAAGGATCCTCAGGTGGCCATCCAGGTCTATAGGCAGAACTTGTTCTCCCATAGCATGAACACCTGGGGAGAGATTAAGGCAGGAAAACAGGGGAAGTCAGAGAGGAGGCAGCAAGGCTCAGCGAGGGCCCTGGAAGCTCAGTAAAGGAATAAGGGAGGTAAAAGGGGTCATGAGTTCAGTAAACATAGGGGGCAAAACGCCAATGTTGGAGGATCGGGAACCCAAGCGTCCTGTTCTCTTTAGGCCTTTGGGAGGGGCACACAGGTTGAGTTGGGTGCTGGAGTTGGGGATTCATCATTCCAGTGCTCATGGTCTGGGGTTGAGGCAGTGCAATGAGACAACTGCTTTCTGTGCTGTTTTTTTTTGACCCAGAATCCTGGACTCTAGCCACTGCCATCAGGCTTATCAGGAGGGTGTACTTATCTTCTCCAGACCCAGTATGAATACAAGGACTCCCCTCCCTTAATAGGGCTGAAATGGTCCAAAATAGCATTTCCCAGACTCTAAGAACAGAAAGGTCAAACATATAAAATGATGCATGTAGGGCTCTATCCAACCAAAAATATGGACTGAATCACTTCCCACAAGAGCAACAATGAGTTCCAGGACCAGGTTTTCCTGATGGAAATCTGGAGTTTCTTTCCTCCAGATCTGTCTGTAGGTCATCCTGCCCCTCAAAGAAACCCAATCTTGTGGCCCCAAGTGAGTAGGGCCTGTTCACTCACCTCTTCCCAGAGCTAGACCGTGGTTAACTACCTTCCTAGGCTCCTCCTGTTACTCTGGGGAGTCCAAGAGGTCTTAGGGTTCCCAGGTGACTCCTGGATTTGTCCCCAGAGGACCGAAAACTGTTTGTGGGTATGCTGGGCAAGCAGCAGGGTGAGGAGGACGTCAGACGCCTGTTCCAGCCCTTTGGCCACATCGAGGAGTGCACCGTCTTGCGGAGCCCCGATGGCACCAGTAAAGGTGACTTGAGCTGACCCCTGGATTTACTGATGACCCCGCCTCACTCCGGACCACATGACCCTTTGGCCTCTGTGACCTGAGCCACCTCTATCCTGCCCCAGGCTGTGCCTTTGTGAAGTTCGGGAGTCAAGGGGAAGCTCAGGCGGCCATCCAGAGTCTGCACGGCAGCCGGACCATGGCGGTGAGGGCAGGCGCTGGGGCCCGGGGTGAGGCCAGGGGTCTGGGGACTGGCTCCTCCTCCCCACATGCCAGGGAAAGGGCCTGAGGAGCAAGGCCCTCGGCCCAGGGCCGGGGCTGAGGTCTAGACCCGTCCTTGCAGCCTCCCCTGCCTTACCCAGGGCGCCTCGTCCAGCCTCGTAGTCAAGCTGGCGGACACGGACCGCGAGCGCGCGCTGAGGCGGATGCAGCAGATGGCGGGCCAGCTGGGTGCCTTGCAGCCGGCGCCGCTGCCGCTGGGGGCCTGCGGAGCCTACACCACCGCTGTAAGTGCCTGGCCCGGCGGGCGCGGGCGGGCAGTGGGTGAGCCAGGCGTGGGGTGGGGCGCCGGGGCAGATGCCCGCCGCTGGGCCCTCCACACCCGCCCTTCTTCCCTCCCAAAGATCCTGCAGCACCAGGCGGCGCTACTGGCGGCAGCGCAGGGCCCGGGCCTCGGCCCGGTGGCCGCAGTGGCGGCACAGATGCAGCACGTGGCGGCCTTCAGCCTGGTAGCCGCGCCGCTCTTGCCGGCTGCAGGTACTGCGCGCGGGGGGCGGGGCCCGCGGCGGGAGCGGGGCGGGGCGGGGCTGCGGCCTGACTCTCCCACCTCCTCGCCACCTGCAGCCAACTCCCCGCAGGGCGGCGGCCCCAGCACGCTTCCGGGTCTCCCGGCGCCCATCGGGGTCAATGGATTCGGCCCCCTGACCCCCCAGACCAACGGGCAACCTGGCTCGGACAGTCTCTACAATAACGGGCTCTCTCCTTACCCAGGTGGGCCCCCCCACCCGCTCCGCCCAAATGTCCCCCAAAATGGAGTGGGGAGCGGGGGTCTCGGGGGGGCGGGTGGCAGGGCCTGGCCTCCTTGAGAAGGGACTCCTTCTCCTTCCCTGCTGCCTCTCACAGCCTCCCTCCACACTCCTTGCGTTCTCACCTTATCCTGCCCGCCCGCCAGCCCACCTTCACTGTGGGCCTTGGGCCCCTCTCTCCCCAGCCCAGAGTCCCGGCGTGGCTGACCCCCTGCAGCAGGCCTACGCTGGGATGCAGCACTACGCAGGTTTCACTTGGCGCTACGCGGCCTGGGGGGTTTGAAGGGCCCCTGAAAGTAATAGGGAGATTTGGCGGGGGGGTTAGGCTCTGTGCTGAGGAGTCCGACCCTCCTTTCGCCCACCCTTGGACCCAGAACGACCTTTCTAGGGGTGAGGGTTACTGTGCCCTGGCTGAGTTGGTCAAAGGTGGCCAGGCATATGGGGCCCTGATTGGGGGTGGCTCCTGGGGGTCACTGCCCACTCCCACCTCTGTCTCCAGCAGCCTATCCGTCGGCCTATGCCCCAGTGAGCACAACTTTTCCCCAGCAGCCTTCAGGCCTGCCCCAGCAGCAAAGAGAAGGTGAGGGACAGGGGTCTGGAGATCAGGGCCTGGTGGGGCTGGACTCAGGATTCCTCCCCTGAACCAGCCTGCTCCTGTTCCTGCAGGCCCCGAAGGCTGTAACCTCTTCATCTATCACCTGCCTCAGGAGTTTGGTGATGCAGAACTCATCCAGACATTCCTGCCCTTTGGAGCCGTTGTCTCTGCCAAAGTCTTTGTGGATCGAGCCACCAACCAGAGCAAGTGTTTCGGTGAGCTGAGCCCCATCCCTAGGCCTCTCCCACTCCCAACTTCGAGATTCCTTACAGACCCTAAGACTGTACCTCCGGAAGTCAATGATTCCTAGAAACTGAGTGTATAGCGCTCAGCAGGGTCACAGACCAGTGATGAGGCTAAGCCCAGACCAGGAACAAGTCTATTTCAGGTTCACCTGGGAAGGTCAGGTGTCTGGTAGATCTTCAACCAGGTTAAGCTTTAGAGTCTAGCCAGGGCAGGTGGAGTCTGGGTCTGGGACCAGAGATCCCCTCCAACTGCAATTCAGAGGACCAGAATGGGGGCTGTGGAGAGAGTTCTCCCACACCAGGGAAAGACAGGGAAACACCCCACCAACACACTACCTGCCTCCCCAATACACACACTCAGAATTACCTCCTGTCCTTCCAAGAATCACACGTTTAGGAAACTCAGGCCACTTGCCTGTGTAAGTACGAGCATGTGTCGGTGTGTGTGCACACGTGCAAACACTGGAGGGTGGAGGAGTACTGATTGATGGAACTGGCCTGAGGGGGCAAGGAGAAGGGGCTGGTCATAGAGAAAGGAGGCCCTGTCACGTAGAGTTCCCAGCTAACCTCTCTGCACACACCCTCCAGGGTTTGTTAGCTTTGACAATCCAACCAGTGCCCAGACAGCTATTCAGGCCATGAATGGCTTTCAGATTGGCATGAAGAGGCTCAAGGTCCAGCTAAAGAGGCCCAAGGATGCCAACCGGCCTTACTGATCTACTCTCACTGACCAGCTACAGAAAGGTGAGTCCTTAGTGGACCCCTGGCAGATGGGGCCTGAGTGATGGAGGCGCTCTCAGCTTTGATATTCCTTTTGGGATGCTGGGGGCACCAACCTCTGAAAAAGCCTGGGAGAGAAGAGCCAGGAGTTAGAAGGAATCCTCAGTCTGAGGCTGTGTTTTTCCTTCAATCTAAGGACTGAGATAAATTAGACAACATTCCTGCCCCCACAGTCTGGGAGAGACAATTACAGTAAGATCCAACCAGTTCGTTCCACTCCAGAGATAGCCACAGGGGACCATAGTAGAGAATTCCTGTGTGGGGAGGGCAGGGGGGTGGAGAACGAGACTAGAAAAGTAGGTTTGTGCTAGCTTGTGAAGGGTCTTAAAGGCCATGAGTTTGGACTTTATCCTGAAGATGGTAGAGGACCACTGAGGAGTTTAAGCAAAGAAGGGACAGGATGTAAGGGCTGGGATAATGGCAGTGAATATGGAGATGAGGAGAGAAGCAAATACACTGAAGATGCAGGATCTACAGGGCGTGGTGGCGATGGGGAGGGCTATGACAAGCTCTCAGGTTTCTGGCAGGGCCGGCTGCCTGCGACTTTTAGAGATTGCTGTCTCAGAAGATCCACAGGACCCTGCCTCACTTGAACTACCCCCAGGGAGCCCTCTGGAGCGGGGGCTGGGCTGAGGTCATCTGCCCAGGACCCAGGGTCTGGCTTCAATGGAAGCCTGAGGTCCAGCCACTCACCTGAGCCTGAGGTCCAGCCACTCACCTGTCACGGATAGGGCAAGCTGCTCTTCTTGTCTTGCCCTCCAGAGTGATTTTTTCCTTTTTTTCCCTTTCTCTCTCCTTATCAATTAATACCCAACATTGGAAACTGAAGAGTGAGAAGAAAGGAAAAGAAAAGCACAGAAATGCTTGAGCAGCCCTTCCTGAAGGAGCAGCCACAGATGGAGGTGGACCCAAGGCCAGTGCCTGGGCTCAAGCCACTTTACGGATTGTTTTCACCAAGTGGGTTGTTCTGTGCCTGTGATGTAGAGCTCAGGCTGGCAAGGCAGCTGGGGCTGGCTGAGGAGTGACTGTCTAGGGGAACCAGCAGAGGGCCTTGGGGGGTGCCAAGGGCTTCTCCACGAAGGAAGCCCAGATTTACTTCTTTCAAAATCATATCATTCCTTAGAGTTTAGGGACCAAAGGACTATTGCTTTTTAAAGAATTATAGAATTATATATATATATATATATATACATATATATATATATAAATTAAAACAAAGAAACAAAAAAATCACAAGAGAAACAAAAAGGACAGTATAGAGTCTAATAAAAGCTGCCTTTAAATATCCCTAGGAGGCAGGGTGAAGGAGACCCTTGAAGACCCCAGCCTAGGCAGAGGAAGGCTGTGGAAAGATTGTTCTGTGTCTCATTCCCTCTTAACACCCCCACCTCCACCCCACCACCTTTTAAAAATAATGAAGGACTTGAGGTCTGGGCTTATATGCAGGTAACAAGAGAGTTATTGAAGCAGTGAACCCACAATCCCCAAACTCAGAGAGCATCCATGAAGAGGCCTCAAGGAGGAGCTCTGGCCTGCCCTGCTCTTTGCCACCTCGAAAAACCCCTTAAGCCAGCAGGGGTGGGAACCTGCCTTTCCTTCTTGACAGCCTTTTCCGCGGAACCACTGCTTCCTCAGGCAGGAAGAAAGGAAGTTTGGACTGCCCCAGCCTTTCCCTTCCCCATCCAGTTAGACAGAGGCCCTGCCTTTGGCTGAGCCGAGACACCTCCTGTTTCCCCTCACCTTGAGCCAGCCCCAGTGTCCCCTTGCTCCAGACCACCTTCTGTCTCTAAGTCTAAGTTTGCCCACCGGTAAAGTAGATTCAGGATATATGTAGAGGGCTGTGACAACAGACTTGGAAGGTTCGCTACTGTATATACTGCCATTGAGAAGGGGATAATTTTCAATATGTAGAAGCTTCAGAATTTAGAGGTCCCTCTTTACCCAGGACCTGGGAGGGAAGTAGATATTTTGCCAAAATACTTCATCATTCCTTTAAAAACTACATCTTTCCTATGCAAGAGTGTCTCAATGTGCTTATCCAAGGTGCTTCTAGATGGTGAGCAGTGTTCAGCTTAGAAGTGGTGTGTGCTCTGTCTGTCTGTCTTTGTCTGTCTGTTGTATACAGTGGGTGCCATATAAAGCTGATTAATGGTGGTGCTTCCTGCCTGCTTCTGTGAGATGGGCAAAAGATTCAGCTTAGAGCACCATGACTCACTTGCCTTGGTCAGCCTTTCCTGGGCCTGCAGGGCCTTGCACATAACTTCTCCTAGGAGGATAATTTTCCCTCTACCCCACAGACCTGGATCAAACTAGTCTGGGGCCCCAGCTGTGTGGTGGGCACTCTGGTCCCTAGATGTTGCTGAGACTGGAGGCCTCTGATCTGATATCACATCAGACAATAAAGCATGTGGGGGCGGGGGCGGCAGGTTTCTCCTTAATAAGAGTTTCTAAGAAAATTTGTTCCCACCTGTTCCTCTGTCTTTGACTCGTTTTTGGAGGGAATGGGATGAAAAATAACATTGCCAGGTAAGGTGTGGTAGTGCACAGGGCTGACATGTAGACTGACCACCCTGGACACAGATGGGAATGTTAGCACCTGCACATTCAAACAGCTGTTTACATGGAGGCATAGAGACCCCTCACTGCTAGGTGCTGAGCACTTAGGGGGAAGGACAGTCGGATAGTGTAGTTATAATGGAGGGCCCCAGAGAGTCTGTGATAGCAAGAAGAGTACCTAATTCAGACTTGACTGGTAAGGCAGGTCAGAGAAAGGTTTACTGAAGAAGATGAAGGAGGGGAAGGGTCTTCGAGAATGAACTGGCACATTTGCACAAAGCCATTTGGACAGCCGCATCATGCTGATAAATTATTAACAAGAAATCATAATGATAACCATTTATTCAGTGCCAATTATGGGGCAGACAGTGGGCACCAAGATAAGGCCCTTTCCCATTTCTAACTCTGCCCTGAACCTTAACTCATCAAGTCACGTCAAGACACAAGCCAAAATGGCATTTGAAGTATCTTGTTTCATGGTTAGGGGCTGGCAGACCATGTATAAATGCCACAGAGGTTGGCAGGATCTAGATAGGGGGTCGGCAAACTATGGCCTGTGGGCAAGTCTGGCCTACAGCCTGCTTTTGTATGGCCTACAAATAATAATTTTTTTTTACATTTTTAAAGGGCTGTAAAGATAAAACAAAAAAGAATATGAGACAGAGACCATATGTGGCCCACAAAGCCTAAAAGATTTATCTGGTCCTTTAGATAAAAAAGTTTGCTGATCCCTATAAGCTCATGGAAGACGTGTATAATGTCTAATGAGTTTAAGCAACAATGGTGTTTGTGTCTCTGTTGTGTGTGCATGTGTTAGTCCAAATCCTTTCAGCTGCAAGTGTCAAAAACCCAACTCAAACATGTTTAAGCCAATAGGAAATTAGTTGGCTTACATAATTGATAAATCAAAGGATGTGTCTACCTTTAGGCATGGCTTGATCTGGGGGTTCAAATGATGATGTCTCCATCTCTGGGCTCTGCTTCTATTTGGTGGCCTCACTAATTCCAACTCTAAAGACCTTGGGAGGACTTTGGCCAGAATGGACATGTGGCTACCTCTAGGGTGGAAGAGTAGGCCACCGTAATTGACAACTTCACAAGGACTGCGTGGAGGGGAGAACTGGGTCTTCAAAAGAAGGGATGATGGGCAGATAAGCAATTTGCATCCACAGTATTCCTTCCCTTTATTGTTCACCTTCCACCTATACTTTTCTTGACAAGCATACACTTTCAAAAACGTGCCTGCCTAACAATGCAATGTTCCTAGGCCCAACAAAAAACACAGTCACCCACTTCTGAATAGGAGACAAAACAGAATCATGCCCAGTTGCTTTATTAAGCCCTCAGTCCAGAGTCCCTTTGTGATGTGCAATTCTTGACAGGTCTGGATATACCTTCTTGTGATTTTGCAATCTCTGGCTTAAAGATAAATTTAGCTACCCCTACATAACCAATATGGAGAGAAATAGGGTAACCATTAAAAAAAAAACCCTTCCATTTGGAATAGGGGAGAAGAGAAAACAATGGTCACTAATCTATAGCATATAACACATCCTTCTGGACAGTGGAGCAAGTTTCTTCGTCAACAAAACTGATCGCTCTTGGTCCTTTCCACTGGGAAATATCTCCCTCCTTTATGGACAGCCCTGAGAAGATACCTCTTCTGGAATTGAATCATCCACCCTCCCTTTAGACATGGGTTTGGACCCAAAGATTGCCTTAGAGATTATGCCTTCCCAGATCCCCGATTGCCTGGTGAGGATTCTCTGGACAATTCCTTACAAACCAAATGATTTGATTCCTGGGCTCTCTGTGAGCTAGTAACCATCGTCAAGAATCTTGCTGAGTTCTTGTCCTTGAGTCTGGATCTGGCCCTTGTGGTTTCTGTCTCTTAGCAACAGGTCACACTTGGCCCATTCCCCTCCCCTCAGCTTCATGGTTTCCACAATAGCCTGTCTGTGATAATAAGTCAAACTTAATCTGCTCAGTGCCCTCAGAGAGAGATTACCTATATAACACTTGGCTGGCTCACACTCCAGTGACCCTGACTAGATAGTCAAAATCCCTAAGTGGTACTGGCCCCTAGGTCTCAGATCCAAGGCAATGCTTAGGACAGGAGTGAGGCAACCACACAAGCACTCATTCTGGACAATCTGCAGCTTGCTCCACTCCTCGCCCTCTGGCTATGGTCCATTATTACACTAAGGCCACATCACCAAAGCACTCCTGAGAAGAGTCTGTCAGTGGACATTGAATTGGGGGGGCCCTCTGAGAACTTGTTTAACTTGGGGACTGTGGGCAGAGTCTTCAGCCTTCAGGAGGGCCCCCGGAATTTCCCTCTGTCTCTCTGGATGCAACCTGGGTGTCTTGGATACAGAGACCTTTGGTCTGAGATGGGACTGACAACCTCTGACCTCAGAGCAGCTCTGGATCTACTGTGTGCTCTGACCAGAGCTGGGGTCTCACCTCTGCCTCAGTGGAACAGAACATGCATGTAATACCTTCCAAAAGAGGGTACTAAGGTCAGGGAGGCCACAGAATCTCTCTTTATCTTTTCCAGCTTTGTTTGCAATCTTTGGCATCCACTGTCCTCACTGTACCTGCCTTCACTGGGACACAGCCAAATCCAGCAGGGATTCAGAGGCTGTTTTGGGCCTGTGTGCCTCCCTCAGCCAGTATATTTGCTCAAGCATGTTACACAGTCCTGTGTTCTTTGGGAGAACCAATGAAGGAATAAACCTCATGGGCTCAGGAAGCTCAGAGCCAAAGCGGATTCTGTAGCTGCCCTTCGAGCTTGAGCCATGTGAGGTCCACAAAGAGTTGACCAAATCTGCGCCAAGTGCAAACTCAGAAAGGGTGGAGAGCTACTCTTTTTCTCCCCAACCCCGCTTCAGACACTGCCATCACAGTATGGTAGCCTGGGCTGATCAGAGCCTTTGATTGGCCATCTGTAGAGGGGACTTTAAACTTCCATGCTTTAGCCTTCTGCCCTCTAGTGGCCTAAGAGCACAGAGACCCAGAAGGCAGAGCAAGCTGCAAGCCTGGGTTTGACTCTTCCGAAGGTAAGTCTTAGGTACCCAGGAGAAAATGCAGGGAACCACAGAAAGAGCCTGAGAAAATTAGCCTCAGCTTCTTCTAGGGAGTATGCCAGAAATGGGCTGACCCTGCACCCTTGCCACCGGGCCTCTGACAGGAATCCAGCAGTCTGGGCTGGACTTCCTGCATGCGAGCAGGAAAAATCGGTTGTGCCCTCAGGACCTTCCTGCTACCCCGCTGTTGGGACTCAGTGTTGGGATGGGGGCTTTGACTGCGGCTCCATATCTTAACGCAAGTGCTCTAGAAAGCAGACTCTGAGGCAAGGATTAAAATGCTCACACTCTTTGGGGAGATGGAAGCCCAGGATGATGAGAGGGGAGAAGAGACATGTGGCAGGGGAGAAAGATGTGAAGCAATGCAAGACAACGTATTACTGTGGTGGCGACTGTTTCACATGAGCTGTGAGGAGAGAGCAGGTGACTTGACAGGACTGTTTGCTAAAGCACATGGTGTTTGCAGGGAGAAACGGCACCTTAGAACCGTTCACCAGGAGGAGAAATGAGAGGGAATTTTCCCATCTGTTCCCCTCTCATCTCCTGTTTTCTACTGGCCAAGGTGCACCTCACGGAGAACTAACCCACTGCATTTCTGAGTTGCATCACCCTCTGGGTGGCTGCTTGGGAAGTCAGATCCCATGCCTGCCATGTGGCATTTCTACCACAAATGTGGAAGTGGAGGGGCTACTTGGCATGAGTGGGGTGCCAACCAAGAGAGAGAAAGACAGAGGTAGCCCAGGGAGCCCAGAAAGGTGCATGAGGGTTGTGACCAATACATCTCACTCTCTCCCACAGGATTCACAGCCAAGGTCCCCAGGCACCAGAACCGCCAGGACTGTCTGAATTTTAAGTAAAATAAACATTATTTAATTTTGGAGAAAGAAGATGCATTCAGGTGTGGCTCGGAGCATCAGGCTTTTTCTCTAGAACTTCCTAGGCCCTAAGCTCCAGTATCTCCTGCTTGATGTCCCACCTCTCTGCCTTTGTTCTCACTCATTTTAGTTTGGGGTAGGGGATCTGGCTTTTATAATCTGTAAGACACATGATTATCTGACCCTTGGCAGTCTAGCTAGTAGGCCAAAGGCAAAAAAGGCAACTCTAAACAAAGCTGCATATGGTCTGGTTCTGCCAGCATGGAAGCAAGCTGAACTGCAGTCCCTTGCTAGAAATCTTGCGAGAGGCCAGCATACTCCAACGTCCAGATATTTGTCCAGTGTGTCCCTGGAGTCTCCATCTAGGATGGATACCTGACCCAAAGCTCCAGATAAAATAGAAGATCACGTAACCAGCTGACCTGATACCACATAACAGGGATTTCTAACTTCCCACTCAAGGATGGGCAGATCCCCACACTACCTCCACTTCACTTCAGTTCCACCAGATACACATTCTAGAGTCTGTTGATTGCACACACCATTCCATTTGTGTATCAGGTCTGGTTTAATTACAAGCGACAGGAACCAACCCAAACCAGCTTATGCAAGAAGGGAGCTGAGAAGTGTAGTGCTATTACCAACCAGGCAGGGCTGAATTCAAGGGCTCAAACAAATGTCATCAGACCTCTCTCACTTCATCTCTCAGGGCTCTGCTTCTCTTCGTTCCTTGTCCCCTTCTCTTTCCTGCCATAAATATACTTTCTCCCTGTGATAGAGAGCTGGGTGCCAGCAGCTTCAATCTCATATGCTCCTGGCACCATGGCCTCAAAAGCAAGAGAGTTTAAGGGGAAGGTTATGATTGGCTCTGCTTAGGTGACAAACCCTTACCTGAACTAATCACTTTGGCCAGAGGGATGGAGTCCCCTGCCTAGCCTGATGGGTCGTGTATCCACCTCTGTGTGGTGGAAAATGGGAGAGAGCAGAGGTGGCACTGTGACTGTCAGCCCCACTAAGTAGTCATAGAATGTAAAGACATGTCCTGCATGGTCTGTAAAAACATGTAGTTTGACCTGGCTGGAGCGTAGGATGCAGGTGAGGGAGTGCTGAGAGTCAAATAGGAGCCACAGCCATAGAAGGGGTACATATTTTATCCTGGAGGTGGTAAGGAGCCATTGAAGAATTTTAACAGAGGAATGACATGATCAGCTTTGGGTTCTAGAAAGATTCCCCTAGGCAGCTAAGTGGAGAAGAGATCAGAAGAGTTGATACTGGGCTAGTTAGGAGGCTGGTACAATGGTTCTGGTGAGGAAGAGTAGGACTATAAAAGAGGGATTGATTTAAGGTGTAATAAGAGGTAAAATTTGTTCGTTCACACGAGGGTGGGAGAAGTCTTAAGATGTTTTCCTCTCAGGGTTCCAACTGAACAAGTCATAGGTGCTATTTACTAAGCTAGGGTCATGAAAAAAATGCAGATTGAGAGGAAGAAGAAGAGTTTGCCTGTGAGACATACAAGTGGAGTTGTCTAAAAGGCAACTTGAAATGCAAGAGGTAAAGGATGGAGATGTATATTCGGGAGTCCCAGTCACCTGCAGTCAGTGTGTCACATGGGGCGATTTAAACAGAAAAGCCACTTTTTTCTTTTAGTGCTAGCAAAGAACTAGAAACACTTTTTACTGTGTAAGTGTTCTCACTTACCCCTCTCTCATTCTAAGAAAAAGATTTCCCAGGCTTGTTTTTGTTTTTGTTTTTGTTTTTGTTTTGTAACATATACATGTATCTATTCTTCAAATTCTAGAAAAGCCGTCTCTTGAAACGGCACCGGGTGGGTCACGGGATTGCCAAGCAGGACATGCAAGCTTGAAAAACAACTGGGAACAATGGGAGGCCAGTCCACCAGAGCAAAAGCCAAAATCAGATGTCAGACTAGCACAGTGAGAATATTGCCACTGTCATCACCATTGGACACTGGATGTCACCACCACCAGTACCCCTACCACTACAGCCCCCAAGCACAGGATAGAGCCGATTGCACTGTGGCCACTGCTACCAGGATGAATTCTCCTTGGTTCTATTTCTCTGAATCATTTACTCCAGAATCGACTTTTCTGGGGGCTACTTGGCCAAGCTTAGGTCACATACCTCTGTCTTAGATGCCAAAAAGCTGGGAAAGCAAAGACCCAACCTTTTCAATATCTGTCATGGAAGGTGGGCTCTGCTTACCTCTAAGACTTGTAACACAGGAAGGTGAATCAGATTCTGGGAAGTCACTGGAAAGAGTGATGAAATGAGAAATGGGTGTTGACTGAACTGTTTTTTAAAAATTATTATTATTTAAATGACGAATGACAGAAAAGGAGTCTATTAAGGAAGTTGTGAAGGAGCCACATGAGGTTTAGGAAGAAACTGGAAGAACATAGCCCATAGGAGCCAACAGAGGAAAGGGATGCAGGGACTGCTGATCAACGATGCCAACTGACATCAATGGTCAAATCAGTTGAGCCTGGAATTTTCCAGTGGGTTCGGCAGCTCAGAAGTCATCTGTTACTTTGGTGAAAGTATTTTCAGTAGAGATTTGGGGGAGAGGTAAGATGGCACTAGATTTACGGAGCACATGGGAGGTAAGGAAGTAGAGATGGAGAGTGGAAACCACTCCCTAGAAGCTTGGTTGAAGGCAAGAAAAAGTGTGTAATAATCAGTAATGTGTGGGATTAAAATTGGATTTTTTTTAGGTTGGGCTAGTTGATCAAGTTTATATGCTGAGATCAAAGAGTAAGAGAGAGGAAAAAGTTGACTATCCATGAAAGAGAGATGAAAATAAAGGATCAAATTTCCTGAAGAGACAAAGGGAGTGAAAAACAAATTGCAGTGAAATGATTAAGCTTGGATTTGAAGGGAGACCTCACTACCTCTGAGAAAGAAAGGGAGGGAGAGATTCAAATGTTTGGAGGGGGCTGAACATTAAGGCAGTTTCCTCACCGTTGCCTTTATTTTCTCTGTGAAGCAGAAAGGGGGATGGTGGCGGAAGCTGATGTGTAGAAGGATTGCTGGGTACACTCAGGGCCTAGCTGAGGAGACTGTGAATTTGTTGTAGCTCTATATTGGGTCTAGGGTAAGTTTTCTTAACGATTTATTCTAGATAAGGGTGACTCATAGATTCTAAGGTCAGAGGGCCTCAGAAATGGTCTGGGAAACTTTCAGGAACCAGACAGCAGTCTTATGATTTCTGGTCTCTGCCTGTCCAGGCTTCATTCTCTCTCTGAAGATAAACTTTCTCCATTCCTCATTCCTCATAGTATCTGGGAGGTGGATGCACCATAGCTCCTGAGTTTATATCTCTTCTGCTCAAGAAACCAGTCCAGTTAGAATCATAATCTCTCAGCCCTAATCCAAGATTCCCAGGAGAGAACATTTGCTTAGCTCAGCTCGGATTAGGAATCCACTCACAGTTTGATAAACTGCAGCCAGAATGCCAGGGGTCACAGAAGACAAACATGGCCCTGGAGCCTATAGATCTGGAGAGTGAGTGTGGAAAATTTAATTCCCAAAGAATAGGGCTCGTGGGCTGGACTAACATAAAACAGTGTCCACTCACAAGCTCAATTCTGCGAGACTGGGTGATTTCCTTTATCCTGGTTTAGGATAGGAGATTAGAGAAGATAGATGGCTGGAATATCTGTGGCTATGATTTTAAGGGCAAGCATATTAGCAAAAATGTGGTTAAAGTAACTGACCATAGGATCTAGACCGGATGGAAAAAGTGAAGCCAGGAAAATACTGATCAACTATGAGGCAGTTGAGATTCATGGGATTCATAAAGAGTAGAAGAGCTGGTGGTGTGAGTTGGGGGGAAGTGAGGAGGGGAAATCCTGGAAGGTTATGGAATACTGGACTTTGACATTTCACTCATGGGGACAGACCTCCCGTGCTTACCCAAAGTGCTGCTGTCCAAACACTTCCACACATGCTTGGCTCTCCAAAGCTGCTATGGGGCCCTTGCTGGTGAGTTGTTTGAGGGAGCAGAGCCACCTCCTTCCCCAACGACTCTGAACTTCTACATTCTGCCACTAAGGCTCCAAGTCCTGTTATTTTATTTTATTTTATTTTATTTTTTTCTTTTTGCGGTATGTGGGCCTCTCACTGTTGTGGCCTCTCCCGTTGCGGAGCACAGGCTCCGGATGCGCAGGCCCAGCGGCCATGGCTCACGGGCCCAGCCGCTCCGCAGCATATGGGATCCTCCCAGACCGGGGCACGAACCCGTATCCCCTGCATCGGCAGGCGGACTCTCAACCACTGCGCCACCAGGGAGGCCCCGTCCTGTTATTTTATATACCTCACTTTTTTCAGTTATTATACACAATGCGTGTAACAAACTAATATTAAGACAGTGTTGAAGCCCAGGCTCAGAGGCCAGGTGAGAAGAGCAGGGATATCAAAAGGGGTAGTGAGAAGGGAGATGCTGAGGTTATCCAAATGTAAAAAAAAATCACTGCGAAATTTTATGTATATATATATATATATATATATATATATATATATAATTTTTTAAATATTTATTTATTTGGTTGTGCTGGGTCTTAGTTGTGGCAGGTAGGCTCCTTAGTTACAGCATGTGGGCTCCTTAGTTGTGGCATGTGAACTCTTAGTTGTGGCATGCATGTAGGATCTAGTTCCCGGACCAGGGATAGAACCCAGGCCCCCTGCATTGGGAGCACGGAGTCTTATCCACTGCGCCACCAGGGAAGTCCCTCACTGCAAAAATTCTGACTGAGGCCAGCTCCGGAGGGATAGATATGTTACGTGTTTACATCACTCAGAGCCAAAGCCTTCCTTGTGTACACTGTGTCTAGCTAAAAAGAGGGAATGAGGAAGGTAAGTAGATATAAGATAAGCTTTTCCCCATTAGTGCTGATGGAAAAGAGAGGCACACGGGAGCTCCAAGACACCCAATTCTGATAAGGATGAAGGGAGGTCTGGCCACGTCTCAGGGGAATAACCATAATAACCACGGTTAACAGCTTCCATTTATGGACGACTTCCTAGTCCCAGGTTTTCTGCTGGTTACTTTATATGCGTTAGGTTGAACCATATGAAATTTCTGTTTTGTAAAATACAAAGAGTCAAATACCTGCACATTCATACGGTTCGACATACCATCTCATTTCATCCTCACCACAACAGCCCCATTAAACGGATATCACTGTCCCCACTTTACAGATGAGAAAACCAAGACTCAGAAAGTGAAAGTCTTGGTTTAAGGCTGAACAATCAGTAAGTGCTGAAACCAAGCTTTGAACCCACGTTGTCCCAATAGAAGGCCAGAGTGCTTTCCAGCACACCACAGCTACCAGGGGAGCAAAAGGGTTAAACTTAAGAATTAAAAGACGCTGGAACTTCCCTGGCGGTCCGATGGTTAAGACTGTGCTCCCAGTGCAGGGGACTCAGGTTCAATCCCTGGTAGGGGAACTAAGATACCACATGCTGCGTGGTGCAGCCAAAAAAGAAAAAAAATTAAAAACAAAAGAAGAATTAAAAGACCCTAAGGTGTTACAGACTAGAGATTCTTCGAGTCAGCAAGGTCTCAGGGGGACCGTCTCAATCTTTATCCGCCACCCGGGTTCTAAAGTAGAGAGGTAGCCGGAACTGCCTTCCCCGCTCCTTCCTCCCAACCACAAGGGGCGCCAAACGCCAACAGCTTTGCTCAGATGGCCCTCCGCGCACCCGCCGGGCCTCTCTTGTTTCTCCACGCACCCGCCCAGCCCCACGGCTTCGCTCCGCACCCTGCTCCCAACCATCGATCACTGCGCAGGCGCCCCAACCAGGCGTCGGGGGAGGTGGTGGGCCCAGGGGCAGGCCGCGTGGCAGTTGGTCCGGAGCGGGTCACGTGGTCACGGTGCCGCCGCGCGAGCGTGCGCAGAGTGGCTCAGCGCGGCCGTGACGGAACGACGAGGCGTGGAGTTGCGCGACCTCGTCCGCCCGGCCCGGCCCCCGCCCCTTGGCTTGCCGCTCCGCCCCCGCGGGGCGTCCCGGGCCGCTAGTTCCCTCGGCGGCGGCCGCGCGCGGCCCGGGGTCGCCGTGAGTACTCACGAGGCCAGCCTGTGAGGCGGCCGCCACGGGGACGGGACGGGGCGGGGCGGCCGGGCCGCGGGAAGGGGTCGGGGCCCGCCCCGCCTCGGCCGGGGTGGATAAAGTGAGGGGCTTGCGCCGGGTGGCTCTGAAGGGCCCTCCTGGCCTTGACAGGCTTCGCTGAAGGCTGGGCGGCTGGCGACACAGATCGGGCACAGAGCTTCTTCCCCGGGAGGCAGGTGTTGGGTGTCTTTGGGGTCTCCGGAGGAAACCGGAGAAGAGCTTTTAATTGCTCCCCTAAAGGAGGCCTCAGGGCCTGTCCTGAGAGCGCGGTGGCAGCCAGTGTTCAGGGGCTCACGCCGGCCTCTGCCTCCGCCGGGTATCCTGGATAGCGGGAATCGCAGGTCTGTGGCTTCTCCCCCGCACTCTTTGTTCTGTGGCCTAGGCTTTCTGAGAGGAGCGCTCGCTGTAGAGCGGAGTAACCTGCTTGCCCAGTACCACAAAGCTGGGAGTCAAACCCAGAGTATAAACGATGAGATCGGAGGCTTTGACTAGATGTAAAGTTGTCACACCGGAGAAGCGCCCTTGGGCCTAGGCCAGGACCTTTGTCATCCGGACTTGAGGCTTATTTACATTTGGCCTGTCCTCGTGCAAATTCTCCGTTAGCTGCCATCATCCAAAGCACTGAAAAACAGACACCCTTCTCTGGGCATTCTTCACACAGTCTGTATTTGGCCTGGCTTTTCTTGAAAGGTTCCCTGCTTTGCCTCATTTGGATAAGTTAGATAGGTCTCTCTTGCTTAAGTCATTAACAACTCCCTTAAGTGGTTGTACCCAAATCACAGGAAAAGTGGCTGTAATTAGAACCTGTCAGATGTGCGTAAGTCCCAATTCCACTTTACTCCTGACCCTAAGCAAGTAGCTTGACCTCCCTACACCTGATTATTCTATACATAACATGAAAGCTTTGAAATAGACCATCTTTCAGGCTTATTCCTCTTTAAAATGTCTGTGATTCCATGAATTCCATAACTACCCACCATTCCCCTTTTCCCACTCTTCACCATTTAAACCCATTCTCCATCTCTCCAGAGAAATGAGCCTTGAGATTAGAAGGTGGGAGTCCCTTTCACTGAAACAGCCTGGTTTGAAAAAGGTGGTAGTTTCTGAATTGTCTTTTCCCTGGACAGGAAAAATTTCCTCTGAACTACCTTTTTCTCCTTGTGATAACAACAGAAAACAAGCAGCAACAGCCCTTGGAGCGAGACTAAGTTTTCTTGACTTCCACAGTGACAGAGAGCTTGTGAAAGTTGGTACTTCTGGCCTACGCTGCCATCATCCTACCACCCAGCCCAAGACAGCCCAGGCTGGACATTAGTGCCTCCCTCTTTATTCCTCTGTGATCATCCAGATCAGCGCCTGACTGTTTATTTTCAAATCTCACAAACACAGCTGCCAGATCTTCATATTCTGGTTCTCGGCTGCTCTTGAAGGTGAATGGAGTCTTGCTTTTTAAAATCATTTTTGTATGATTTTTGTCATTTTTGTCTACGTAGATGTGTTTAAGTTCTTGTATGTCTCTCCCCTTTGGCTTACGTCTCCAGCAGACAGTTCATTCATTCATTCACTCATTCAATAAACGTGTGTTGAGGGGCTGGCATTATAGACAAAAGAGTCGAAGCCTCTACCACCATAGAGCTTATATTCTGGTGGGAGGTAAATGCAATAAACATTTTGTGCATCAGAGCGTGGTAGATGCTGTGGAAAAAAAGCAAGGAAGGGGGATGGAGAGTGCTAGTATGTTGTGTGTTGGGGTTTTGCTGTTTTATATAGGATAGTCAAGGTGACCTTCAAGCAGAGATCTGAAAGGGTAAAGGAGTAAGCCATGTGGGTATCTGGTTGAAAAGCATTCCAAGAAGGGTGGCCAGCAGGGGCAAAGGCTCTGTGGTGGGAATATGCTTGATATGTTTGAAGAACAGCAAGGAGACATTTATGGAGTCTTAGTGATAATCTTCCTGTTCACATTTAGAGTTAACTTTTTAGAGAGAGCCCTTACAAGAGTAGACTCTGATTTTGTTTTTCTTTTTATGAAAATTTCCAACTATACACAGAAGTAGAGAGTGTAAGAAACCGTTATGTACTCATCATTCAGCTTCATCAGTAATCAACATTTTGTCATGTTTATTTCATCTCCCCCCCCGACTTTTTGTGCTGGAGTTGTATTTTAAAGCAAATCTCAGATATCACGCCATTTCACCTCTAAGAACTTCAGTTGCAGTTTCCCTTTGCATTTTTTTTTTTTTTCTGCATATGGTTTTTGATGGGTCAGTCAGCACTGCCAGCTGGAGGACTGCTGTGCTGTTTGCCCTGGCATTGTGCTTTATAACTCCATTCTGCGTCAGTTACCAGGTTTAAGTTGGTATCTGAGGAACAGATAGATCATAGGCCGTTGAAACACGCAAGGATTTAGAACAGTGGTTCTCAGAATAACTTGGAGGGCTTGTTAAAACAGATTACTAGACCTCTGGAGTTTCTAATTAGTAGGTCTCAGTAGGGGGTCTGAGACTTTGCATTTTTAACAAGTTCCCAGGTGATATTGATGCTGCACATCCACAGACCTTACTTGGGAACTACTGATCTAGAAACGTAAGGTTAAATAGAACCATATTAAAGACCAAGAACACCTCTGTGTAAGGTTGGAGTGGATGAAACTGAGATAAGTGCAGAGCCAAGAAGGCCTAGGACAGTGGTTTTTAATCTTGTGAAAGGAGTAGGGGTTAGTGTTTTTCTGAGCATTTCTTAGGATCATTATTACATTATTTGGGGAGTAGGTTCCAGGAGGAATCCAGGGCATTATTTTGGCTGTGACAACTCAGACTGTGTCTACCAGAGAATGATCAGTGTTGTTGAGGACTTTTAAACTTAGCTATGATTGTTATATAAAGGCTTTTATGGATACTGGTGTTAAATAAGAGATAATGACTCAATTTGGAGAAGTAACTAGAGGTAAAGAGTCCAAAAAAAGAGTCTGCTTCTGATGGTGGTTGGCGCTATGAAGAATATTCTAAAATGAACTGACTAGACTGAGTAGCATAAGCATCCGGTCCTGCCATCATTTTTGGCTTCAGGGGTTGATATAGCATTATGAACTAGAGCAAGAACTTGCTTCAATCACAACTCTCCAGCTGGAGAACAATAATGTCTTACGTTTGTATAGTGCTTTCACGATTCATTATTTTTAAAGAACTGTGTGTACAAGTGTGTGTACATGCATGCAGGTATGTCTCTGTGTGCAAGTGTCTGTACATATGTATAATAAAAGTGTACCCATAAATGTGTGCTTGTGTATTTGCCACCCAGTTATTAAGTGGTGATGAGATCAATTGTTGTCTACTTTCTACAGGACAGTGACTTGTTACCACCACAACAGCAGAGCCTTCCTTCCTCAGCAGATCTCCAGTCAGCCCCTGACATCTCCCCCTCCCTCCCTTGTCTCCCTTTGTGGCCTCCTAAATGCCCATCTCGTTGGCCTGGGTTCAACTGGTGGTATGGAGGGGTGCTGCCTAGCACTGACCTGGGAGTGTGTGTGACCCACTGACCCAATGGTGAGAACTGACTGCCCAACTCTCCAACTGATCATCCAGGGGTAGATGGAACAAAGTGCAGACCTCACCTTTTCCCGGTGTTTTCCCTCCCACCCTTTTGGTAAATAGAGTGGCTATTTGAAGTTAAAGGAGGGAGAAGGGGCATGGAAACAGTATTACTTGGTGTGTGTATAGGGAGTTTTCTTGGGAAGGAAGGGGAGAGTTAAATAAGGGTTAGAAAAGAGCTAGGTATGCTTGAGAGCCACCTTGGGTAATGATCCAGAAGAGGCCAGCTTGTACTAAAACTTAGATATGCCTAGGAATCAACCTTGACATTGAACTCTTCCTCATGCCTCCCCCACTGGCTACCAGAGCTTCAGTCATCATACCCCATACCTAAGAAGGCTAAAATTCCCTACTGCTTTCCTCCATGACACCAAGTCAGTGCTAGACCATGGATATGACCAGATTCAGGAAGAGAGTGAGACGCTCCCAAAGGGTGAGGGGAAGGGAGCAAAGGGATTAGGGCCTCAGTTATTCTATCCCAAGGGACCTCCCATTCTTTGTGGAAACCTGTTTCCCATCCTAACCCCACTCTGTTCCGTGGGATAACAGGGACCCAACAAAGGGTTGTATCCTTATTTCTCATCATTAGGACATCAAAGGCCAGTTCTGGAATGATGATGATTCGGAGGGAGATAATGAATCAGAGGAATTTCTCTATGGAGTTCAGGTGAGATTACAGCCCCCAAAACCCATGTTGGATGGTCTAAACGTGTGCTTTTCTCTGGATACATCAAGAGTGAAAGATTATTTTGAGTAGAGATGAAGATACAACGTCAGTGTAATCTGAGGATTATCTTGTCAGAGCTGATTTCCTATCTTTGCTCTTGCCTGGAACTCATATCTTTCCCAGTGTAAACTACACCCTCTGTACATGGAGGTTACCCATATCAGGGGTCCCTGGTCCGAGGCCTGTTAGGAACCGGGCTGCACAGCAGGAGGTGAGCGGCAGGCCAGCGAAGCTTCATCTGCCGCTCCCCATCGCTCCCCATTGCCCGCATTACTGCCCGAACCATCTCCATTCCCACCCCCACCCTCCACCCCCGCTACCCTGGTCTGTGGAAAAATTGTCTTCCAGGAAACCGGTCCATGGTGCCAGAAAGGTTGGGGACCGCTGACCTATATGTTCTTAGTTTTAAAACATTATTTTCTGGCTATTCCCTCACTAGCCAGCAGGGGTCGTTTCATTCCTTAGGGTCAAATTTTTAAAAGATTATTCTACCAATGATTGTTTAATGCTATCACTGCCTAGGGCATGATCCTGAGCAGGAATGTTGGACTCTAGACAGAACCAATCTGAGTTAAATTCTGTACTCTTCAGTCTGTTCTGAGTTCTTACAGAAGGGATCCCTAAGTGTCCTGGTCAGGGTTGAGAGAAAAAGCTGAGGCTTAAGGATGTGAACTCCTTAAGCAAAGCCTGCAGTTGGTCTACTAAAACTTCCTAGAGTGGTGATGGAGGGAGACTTGTCTGTCAGTGAGACTTGTCTGGTGGCCCAGCTAGGGCCACCACCAAAAGCCCCTTCATATAAGCAGCTTTTGCTTGTATGTATTGCTGTAGTTTGATATCCCTGTTCTGGATGTTTCTTCATGTTCTGTTTTTCATCTCTCTTCCCCTCTGTCTTTCCCCTCCACCATTTTTGCTGCTGACCTAGGGGAGCTGTGCAGCTGACTTATATCGACACCCACAGCTCGATGCAGACATTGAAGCAGTGAAGGAGATCTACAGTGAAAACTCTGTATCCATCAGGTGGGACTCTACTTCAGGGATGGCAGGGGACTCAGCCACTTCTTTCTGAGTTGTTAAAAGGGTAGAGGTTTTTTCTTTATGGTATGATGGGGGCGCAGGTGGTCTGTGGACCTTGATAAGTTTTGAGCTTAATGATGGTGGGGGTTGCTTAGAATACTTGAGGTTGGCTGACAGGAGTAAGTAGGAAAGTATAGCCACTTTTCTTAGAAGTTCCCTCTTATCCTAGACTCCTCTAGGCTGATAGTTTCACCTTTGAGGTAAGAAGGGCTTCTGGCCTGGCAAAGGCCCAGATCATAAAAGTGGCTTCAGGCTGTAGCTAAGAACCTAAATACAGAGCTGGCTTCCACCCTTCCCTCTCCCTTATCCCCAGGCTCTGTTCTCCCTCCACCTCAGTCTCTGTTCCCTTCTTTCTCCCTTAATGAATCTCACTTGTGGTTGCCTGTATCTCTATAGAGAATATGGAACTATTGATGACGTGGACATTGACCTCCACATCAACATCAGCTTCCTCGATGTAAGTGGTGCTGGTACCTGCCAACAACATGTCTCGTTGGGCTTGTGGATTTTGCCATGTAGGCCTGGAGTCTTGTTCCTGACTGCTGTATTTGAAGCACATATTATTCATGCCTGTCTTTCCTAGATCATCAGCAGACAGTGCTGTGTGCATGTGTGTATCATATAGTGAAAACTTCAAGTCCATTCCTCTCTGTTGCTAAACTAGAAACTATTGACCTTACTCTTTTAGGAGGAAGTTTCTACAGCCTGGAAGGTCCTCCGGACAGAACCTATTGTGTTGAGGCTGCGATTTTCGCTCTCCCAGTACCTTGATGGACCGGGTAAAGGCAGTGACTTTGGGCATGTGGGTGCTCTGTGTGTGGTCTCATCCAAAGTCCTAAATTAACTGAGGTAGAGAAAAACTAGGAACAAGGCCTGTTGGTGTAATCTGTAGGCCATTGGTAGGAGCTTTTCAGTCTCTTCTCATTGGTGTCTTCATACCCTATTGCCTGATAGTCATGCCTTAAAGGCCTTCCTGGTTAATGAAATTGTATTCTCCAGTTCCCAGATATTACTTATTCCTCCCCTTCCCCTCAACTTCCAGTATAAGTTGAGGATATTTGAAATTGGTCAGACAGTTCCCAGAATCTACCCTCTGCCTCAGATATTTCCCTTGTCCATCATTATTGTTTAGAGTACCCTTAGAATCTGAGGAAGCTAATCCACTGAAATGGGGCTTTGGACTCCCAGGAGGATAGACATGGATACATAGTAGGAGCTTTCTCTTCTCTTTGCAGAACCATCAATTGAGGTTTTCCAGCCATCAAATAAGGAAGGATTTGGGCTGGGTCTTCAGTTGAAAAAGTAAGAACTTTGATCTTTCTGGTTATGAACATTGAGGGAAAGAGAGATGGACATGTGGATGGACAGGCAGACTCTTGAATGTTTCCTTCCAAAAGTGTATTTCTGAGATATGCCCAAGAAAGACTAAAATAAATTTGGGGAGCCAAATTTATGGTTAGGTAAGGGAGCTTGTGTTTCTGGGGTATCTGGCCTTGGGGCTTCCTGGAGGTGAGAGGTGAAATTCATCAGTACTTAGCATTTAAGGAAAAGCGCAACCCTGGCATTAGAGTCATGCTCATCACATTTCCTCAGAGTGGGGCTCTAGGATTTCAGACAGTTTTAATTTATTGAATGTGTTGAGCACCTTGCTAAGTATTTGGTATACAATACTGAGAAGTGAACTCAGTTAAGTTCCAAACAGAGTCCAGTGGATACATGTTCTAATACAAGTGAATATGTAAGATTTAGAAAGAACACAGAGGAAGGTGTAGGTGTAACGTAGTCTGGTGGCAGGTGGATGAATGAAAGATGAAAGGGAGATGATTACTGGTCTTCAAGGATGGATAAGAGTTGCCCATGTAGACAGTGGAGTAAATAACATTTGCAAGGGCACAGTCATGTGAAGCAGCATGTGTGTAGGAAGCTTCAAGTAGTTACGTATTGCTAGTAAAATGCAAGGGGAGAATGGTAGGAACTAAAGTTAAAGCCAGAGAAGCAGGAAGGAGTCCAAATCAGAGAGGATCTTGGGCTTTTGGTAGCATTGAAAGGTTTTAGGCAGAGAAAGGACATGGTCAGATTTAGTTTTAAAAAAACCATTCTGGTAGCACTGTGCAAAATAGGTAGGAGGGGTGAGATAAGAGACCAGAACTGTTTTAATAGGAGGCATTTGTAGAAGTCCATACATGAGATGATGAAAGCCTGAACCAAAGTACAACTGTAGGTAAGATTAGAGATGAGAGATAGACTAGAGAAATTTGCAGCGTTTAAAATCAATAAGACTTGAAGAATGATTTGGGTATGTTGTATATGATAAGAGCCAAGGAATAGTGGAATATTACTCTTAGGTTTCCAGCCTCGATGTCTGGGTAAATTTTAATACCACTCATTTATATAGGGATTTAGAAGAGGAGCACGTTTGTGGGACGAGGACAGATAGTTCCATTTTAAACATGTTGTTTAAAGTTAACTTTAAGATATTCCAGTGGAGATGCTCAATACAGAGTTAGATATGTAGATTTGATACTTATAGGAGAGGTTCAGGTTGAAGTTATATAGCAGTGTATGGGTGAGACCTGCACCCAGTGTAGAATATGAGATTGCTAAAGGAGAGCATGATAGAATGAGAAGAAAATAAAATCAAGGGCAGAACACCCTTTAACCCAGACAAAATACCAGGAGTAGGTAGAGGAAGAAGAAACACTGAAGGTAAGTCAGAGAAATTGGAGAAGAATGGGAAGAGAATAGAGTCAGAGAAGGCAAGGAGGAGCATTTCTACAAGGAGGGCCAGATGCCAGAGAGGATGAGTAAGAGGAGAACTTAGGAGTTTCTGTTGGATTTAGCATCAAGGTGAGAGCAGTTGTGGAGTGGTGAAGGTAGAAACCAGAATACAGTAAGTATTCTGGAGAAGTGAGTGATTGGCAACAAAATAGAAACAATAAGTGTGGATTAAGAAATTTGGATGAGGATATAAGGGGAAGAGGGAGAGGTAGCTAGGCTGAGGTAAAGAAACTTGAAACTTTTTGTAGACTTCAGTAAAGGAACTGACAGGAGAGGGGGATGATTGACAGATCAAGGTCCCATGAGGGGCTGAGATCTAGAGGACAAATAGAGCAATTGATCCTTAATAGGAAGGTCACCTTGTCTCCAGAGAATGGAGGGATCAAGTAAGGGTAGAAATGGAAGTAGATTCTGTAGTAGGGTTGCAAAATTATGGAAGATGATATCTCATGCCTTCAGTTTTCTCTATTGAGAAGAGAGACTATCAGTTGTAGGTGAAGTTAGGAGCTTAAAGAAGGTGATAAGGATTTAGAATAAGAAGGTAGAGTGATACTAGAGAGAACTGATCAAGGACAAGTGAAAGGACTGACAAGACTAGCTGAGGGCCCAGCCCAAGTTGGAAACCATAAATTTGGGGATGTAATGTTTTGCCTAACAATGTCATACCCTTCGTGTCCCTTGTCCTTTTCTTCACTATTCACAAGGCAGAGGGTGGTACTCACCACTTCTGTTCCACTTTCAGTATAGCTCTTCTTGGCAATAAATTGCCAGGTTCACAGCTTTTGCAGACTCACCTTTGAGATCTCCCTCTAAAGGCAAAGTATTTAAGAATTTTTCTGGACCATTAGACTAGGTAAGGGAGTGGGAATTTATCCACGAAGGTAAAGAGGTACTTTAGGACAGTACATTTCCATGTGCTAAGATTATATCAGTGGGGTCTTGAGACACACCTTCCCCTACAACAACTAGCTTTGCAGTCACTGGGTCTGAATTTTAGATTAGTTGCCTTTCATAGCCCTATTTCTTGACCTGGGCTTCCCCTGCCTGAGCTTCTCTAAGCCTGTTCCTCTTTAATTCTTTAGGATCCTGGGTATGTTTACATCCCAACAATGGAAACATCTCAGCAACGATTTCTTAAAGACCCAGCAGGAGAAGAGGCACAGCTGGTTCAAGGCAAGTGGTACCATCAAGAAGTTCCGAGCTGGCCTCAGCATCTTCTCACCCATCCCCAAGTAAGTTTCTCCATGAGCTGATTATCTCTAATCACTGTAGTCTCATCTAAGCCTCCACCCCACTTTCTTGATTATGTAAATTATTCTATCCTCTTCCTAGGTCCTCTAAATTCTGTAACTTTAACTACTAATACCATCCACATGGTCCTGTCCCTTATGTGTCTTTACCCTTCTACTCCTGACCCAGTAGTCATATCTCGTCCTTTATGTAAAAGACGGTACCTAGCGCATGGTACGTGTTTGGAGAAATGTATGCTAATCTCTCCATCTTTACTTTCTTGGACACTTATCCTTATTCCCTATCCTAAGGAGGCAGAGTCAGAGCTAATAGGCCCCAAGTCCTTGCTCTTACGGAAGGGCACATTGATTTACTACCTAGGCTCTGGAAATAAATATTGCTCAATTCTTTGATCCTAGGCCTACATTTATCCCCCCTGGTGCCTTCTGATCTTCCGAAAGGCAAATACAAACCCAGATTTGTAGTTTTCCAGGTGCCATTATTGACAGACCCACAGACATTAGGCTCTTTGGGGTCCAACTATTGCCTAGTAGTTTACACACACACACACACACACACACTCTCTCTCTCTCTCTCTCTCTCTCTCTCTCTCTCTCTCTCTCTCTGTCTCCCCCTCTCCCTCCCTCTCCCTCCCTCTCTCCCTCCCTCTCCCTCCCTCTCTCCCTCCCCCCCCCCCCAAGTGAAACGGGCATCCTCTCCAGTGTATCATTCCTTACCTGGCCTAGATGCTGCACAGAACGACCTAGGCTTTGCCTTTGCCTGCCCTCATGTTCCAATCTGAAGAACACATAGATAATGACATAAAAATCAAACCAGTTGTGTAGTGATCTACTTGCTTTGACAGTTTGATCCAGTGGAACTTTCCTCAGATATGAGTTGCTCTTTGGCTTAGGTCATTTCATCTATTTTTATCTCCAGACCTCTTCTTTTTTTTTTTTTTTCTTTTTCTTTCCGGTCATGCCATGTGACATGAGAGATCTTAGTTTCCTGACCAGAGATCAAACCCGCACCCCCTACATTGGAAGTGCGGAGTCTTAAACACTGGACCCCCAGGGAAGTCCCTCCAGGCCTCTTCTAGGGCTCATACTGAATCCTCAGTCTCATCACTTCTCTTTGCTCTGTGTCAGGTCCCCGAGTTTCCCTATCATACAGGACTCCATGCTGAAAGGCAAACTGGGTGTACCAGAGCTTCGAGTTGGACGCCTCATGAACCGTTCCATCTCCTGCACCATGAAGAACCCCAAAGTAGAGGTGTTTGGCTACCCTCCCAGCCCCCAGGCAGGTCTCCAGTGCCCCCAGCACGTGGGCCTCCCTCCCCCAGCATGGACCTCTCCTTTGGTACATGGCTGAGGAGGGTTTGACTTGGGTGTTAGAGGGTGGGAGAGGAAATGTGGGAATACAGCTTCTCAAAGTGGGGTGGGGGTCTGGTTGTCTAGGCATCATAAACCAAACCTGGGCA
The DNA here is from genome assembly GCF_025265405.1 of Mesoplodon densirostris. NCBI lineage: Eukaryota > Metazoa > Chordata > Mammalia > Artiodactyla > Ziphiidae > Mesoplodon > Mesoplodon densirostris. The sequence continues at coordinate 121,841,978 of NC_082664.1, forward strand.
TGAATCATGAGTGAGTAGAATGGAACACATTTTTTAATAGTTGTGAACTTATATCTGAACAGTCTGGCAGGCTTCTCTGATAGTATGTCATGAAGCAGAGAGTCTGGGGTTGGGCATCCCACGGAGATGTCATGTATGATTTTGTTAGGTTGTGGTTAGGACTTGGTAGTCAGCTACTTTACAGACCTATTCCACCTACCTTGAAGGGGTTTAAGGACAGGTGAGTCTTTTTTAAGAACCTTGGCAAAAATGTCTGAAGGTCTTCTCTGCAGCTTGGGGATTACTTAGACTGATCAGCGTTAGGGCTTAGCTACTTCAGGAGAATTTTAGGTAGTGGGTGTGAGTGAGGTCTTTCTAGTCACCAGCTTCATAGGCGGTTCACGGAGTCTATCTTTTTCCTCTCATCAGGTCAGTGGTCACTGCAAAAACATCCCCACTCTGGAATATGGATTCCTTGTCCAGGTAATCAAGTCCAAAGGTTCATTCCAAATCCTTTCCCCTGTTTTCTGACCCATCTGATCCCCTAACATCTCCCAGCTCTTCAGTCAGTTAGCAAACATTTCCTGAATTGTTCTGCTTCCGGAACTATACTGAGTGTTGTGTGGATAGGAGAAAAGAAGGCATAGTTCCCACCGTCAAGAAGCTTATAGCATTATTGGGAAGACAATGTTTATAGACCACTTACGATCAAGTGCCAAATGAGACATTGCAGATTTTAAGTGCGCTGGTGCCAAGATGAGAGAAAGATTGACACTGAGTTTCTTATGATCCCGCACCTCCTTGCTCAAGTGGGCTTCACTTTTCCTCACAAACTTTCACTGCTTAGCTGCTTCTGGTCATTTGCTTCTTTTTAAACCCTCTTTATTTTCCAGACATGGTTTCACTTTTTTTAAAAAAAATTTATTTATTTTTATTTTTGGCTGCCTTGGGTCTTTGTTTCTGTTCATGGGCTTTTCTCTAGTTGCAGTGAGCAGGGGCTACTCTTCGTTGTGGTGTGCCGGCTTCAGTAGTTGTGGCACTCGGGTTCAGTAGTTATGGCTCATGGGCTCTAGAGCACAGGCTCAGTAGTTGTGGCGCATGGACTTAGTTGCTCCGCGGCATGTGGAGTCTTCCTGGAGCAGGGCTCGAACCCATGTCCTCTGCATTGGCAGGTGGGTTCTTAACCACTGTGCCACCAGGGATGCCCCATGGTTTCACTTTTGCATCTCCATTATCTTTGTTCATGTCATTCCCTCCACTGACCTTTCTCACTATATCTGCCTATTGCAGTCAAGTCTCAGATGCCAGCTTTTCCATAAAATCTTCTCTGTTACTTGAAATGTATTAGCTGGAAGTGTGTCTGTCTCCTCTCATTGAACTCTTTTGATGCTTTTTGTTTTATATGGCACTGATGTGTCAGGAACCATATGCTGCCTTGAATTGTAATTAATTTGTGTACATACCACATCTTCTCTGTTGGAGTATGGGGTCTGAGAAGACAGTCTTTTATATTATTGAATAATCAAGGAGACCTTTGACTGAGCTAGGTGCATAGTAGGCATTCAATAAATCTGCATTAAATGAATGAATAAAAGCCCTTGCATGTCCATTTACCATCCCAAAAGTTTGTGAAATGGGAACAATTTGATTTATACACAAAGTGTACATGGTCGCAAAAGCCATGTTAAGACAGAGTGTATAAAAAATACTTTAGGATATTGCTGCATGAGCTCTGGATTTGTGCTGTCTTCCCAGCACAGAGTTTTATCTATCGTCTTGATCAGTTTACAGGCTGATTGTTCTAGGTAGTTAAAATGGCTTCTCAGGCATCTGATCATGGACTGAATACTCACTTGTCACATGGGGGCAATCGGTAATTACTACAACTAATGTTAATAGTTTGATTAGTACTTGTTTATAAAATACTTTCACAGAAATCATCTTTTTACTCTCAGTACCTTTGTGAGGTGAATAATGTCCATTTTGTAAATGAAGAAACCAAGGCTCAGGTTAATTGACTTGCCCAAAGTTATATATGGTATTAAGTAGTAGAGGGGGGAATCTTAACCCAGGTCTTCTACCATGGCTGGTCTTATTTTTATTATACTATATAGTCTTAGCTCTAGAGTTAGGCTATCAGTTTAACTAAGTGCAGGATCCAAGAACAGATTCTACCTTAGGCACAGGGCTGGGAGGTAGGAGAGTAACTGGAAAAGAAGTTCAGATTATTTCCTACATCTGGGTTTGTGCTTCCAAAAGATAAGTAGAGTCTCTTCTCTCCTCAGATCATGAAATATGCAGAGCAGAGGATTCCAACATTGAATGAGTACTGCGTGGTGTGTGATGAGCAGCATGTCTTCCAGAATGGGTCCATGCTCAAGGTATATGCCTCTATTTCGTGACCCTCTTTCTTGCACCCTTAGCTGAGGCCCCTTAATTCCTCATCTCTCCATTTTTCCTTTCTTCCTGGATCTATGGTAAAAGTAGAATTCTGTCCACACTCCTTGAGACTCTAGAAATAATTGTTTTTCTCAGAAAGCAAATCTCAGCAGTCCTGTTTGGAAAGATGAGGATATGTGAATATCAATCTAGAGTTGTCTGAGGTCAGGCACCCCTCTTGCACCATGATACCTTCTTATTGGACACCTCCTGCCACCACCATCTCTTTAATATGTCCATTCAGCCAGCCGTCTGTACTCGTGAACTGTGCGTTTTCTCCTTCTACACCTTGGGAGTCATGTCCGGAGCTGCAGAGGAGGTGGCCACTGGAGCAGAGGTATGGGGGAGGGAAAAGCTGCTGGGGAATTGGGATCAAGAAAGGCTGGGGAACACAGCAATTTCAGTGCTTGGAATTTAATCTCCAGAAATGCTTTCCTATGAAAGGATGTTCACTATAGTATTGTGGGTTTTTTTAAATATTTTACTTATTTATTTTTTGGCTGCACCACGTGGCTTACAGGATCTTAGTTCCCCGACCAGGATTTGAACCTGTGCCCTGGGCAGTGAAAGCGCAGAGTCCTAACCACTGGACCTCCAGGGAATTCCCTAGTATTGTTCATAATAGTTAAAAAAAAAAAAAATGGATACAAGCCCCTCTGTACAGGGTCCAGTTAAAGAATGATGGTATGTCCTTTGCAGTAGATATTTTTGGATAGAAAATTATAGCATATATAAAAAAGAAAACAGTATGTATAATACAATGCTTTTTTTTATTGCCTATATAATAAAATAACAGTTTCTGTAGGGAAAATATCTGGAAGAATATACATCAAACTTAGCAGTAGTTACTTGTGAGGAGTGAGATTTGGGGGCAAGGGGATGATTTTTCTCTTTTTTTTAATCACCCTTTTAAACATTGTTCTTGAATTTTTATAATGAGGTTATATTTTCTAATGGAAGAATCATAAACATTTGTCTTTTTAAAATTTTATTAAAATATAGTTGATTTATAATGTGTTAATTTCTGCTTTAGAGCAAAGTGATTCAGTTATACATATATATACATCCATTTTCATAATTCTTTTCCATTATGGTTTATCAGAGGATATTGAATATAGTTCCCTGTGCTATACAGTAGGACCTTGTTGTTTATTCATTCCATATATAATAGTTCACATCTGCTAATCCCAAACTCCAAATCCATCCCTCTTCCACCCCTCATATTTGCTTTTAAAAAGAGAAATGCTGGGCTTCCCTGGTGGCGCAGTGGTTGGGAGTCCGCCTGCCGATGCAGGGGACATGGGCTCATGCCCCGGTCCGGGAAGATCCCACATGCTGCGGAGCGGCTAGGCCCGTGAGCCATGGACGCTGGGCCTACATGTCCGGAGCCTGTGCTCCGCAATGGGAGAGGCCACAACAGTGAGAGACCCGTGTACCACAAAAAAAAAAAAAAAGAGAGAAATGCTGAGAACCTCCAGAAGGTAGACCTATGCTGGGTACTGTGTGACTCCCAGCACTGGGAAATCATTTAGCTTTTGCCCCCTTTGTCTCCTTTCTCTTAAGGTGGTGGATCTGCTGGTGGCCATGTGTAGAGCAGCTTTGGAGTCCCCTAGAAAGAGCATCATCTTTGAGCCTTATCCCTCTGTGGTGGACCCCACTGATCCCAAGACTCTGGCCTTTAATCCTAAGGTATAGTTGCTTGGGAAAAAAATCAGGACTCAGGAACAGAGGTGGTAAAAGACAGTGGAAGACTTTGGGCTGTCATTCCAATAGCTTGGAATAAGGGGACAGAAGAAATGGAGCACTTGTTTCTTGGGAACTCTTGCTTTAGCCGTTTTAGTGAATAAATAACTAAACATAACTAATAATATAAGATAAATAATAACTTCTGAGTTTCTCAGAAGAAGGGGAGAATGATTAATATTAGTTATGTTATGATAGGGAATAATACAGACTTTGGAGCCAGACAGACCTTGATTCCATTTGAGGTTCTGCTACTCCCTAGCTGAATGGTGTTAGGCAAATCACTTAACCTTTCTGAACCTCAATTTCCTTATCTATAAAAAGGAGATAATATCTACTGTTATAAAAATAGGAGATAATATATATAAAATATTGTATAAGTTAGGTTTCTCTAGAGAAACAGAACCAATAGGAGATGTTCAGAGAAAGAAATTTATTGTAAGGAATTGGCTCATGTGATTATGAAGGCTGAGAAGTACCAGGATCTGTAGTGGGCAAGCTGGAGATTCAGGAGAACTGATGGTGTAAGTTCCAATCCAAAATCCAGCAGGCTCAAGATCCAAGAAGAGCTGATTTTTCAGTTCCAGTCTGAAAGTAGGAAAAGACCAGTGTCCCAGCTCCAGGCAGTCAGGCTGGAGAAGTTCCCTCTTACCCAGCTGTTTTGTTCTATTCAGGCCTTCAGCTGATTAGATGAGTCCCACCTGAATAGGGATGGCAGTCTCCTTTACTCAGTCTGCTATTCAAAGGTTAATCTCCTCTAGAAACACATTCACAGCCACACCCAGACACACCCATGGCCCAAATTAACAGTTGATGATTGACAAAATTAACCGTCACAAGTACCCAGCACAGTGCTTCACTATTACTTTCATTGCTATGTATCAGGCACTATACCAGGTTCTTTACATACATTATTTAATCTTCAGGTCATCTCTCTGAGGGTAGTGGGAATTTTTATCATCACTTACATACAGGGATACTGAGGTTCTAAGAGGTTAAGTAACTTACCCTATTATTCTCAGCTGGTAAAAAAAAAAAGAACTAGCATGTGGTTCTAGAACTTTTTGACATTAAATCTGTGTTCTTAACATGACATACTATGCTGTTTCCCTGGGGCCTAGAATTCTTGTGTACATCTGGCCCTCCTTCTTATCATATCTCCTCCACTTTTGTTCATCTGGTTCTTCTCTTCCCATTGATTCCCCACAGAAGAAGAATTATGAGCGACTTCAGAAAGCTCTGGATAGTGTGATGTCCATCCGGGAGATGACCCAGGTATTCTGCCCTCTGCCTTTCCCCTGCCTGCCCATTCAAGTGCCCTGTTCTGTTTGAAATTCATGCAAGTGGAGTGAAGATGTAGAAATGCTACTCAAGTCCCTCACTGTATTCTCTTTAGTTTTCCCTCTTTAGCCTTCCCAGTCTTTGTCCTCTGTTTTGTTAGCTCTGTTACTCCTATTTCTCACTCCTTATGTCTCTCTCAACCTTTACCTTTGCTGCTAATTCCTTCACAAGTTGTTCCTATTTAATGTTTTTTCCATAATTCTTAGGGCATTAGAGAAGTGAGGGAAAGTCCTCTGTCCAGAGTTGGGAGGGTGAGGAGGGGGGCTTGGAGGTAAGGGACTAGACCCAGGGGCCTACATCTTCTATCCTTCTAGGGGTGGGGCAGCCACATGGAGCAGTGACCATCCTTTGACTCAAGGCTGTCTCTCACCAGACTTCCCCACCCCTCGTCTGCAATCTCTGCATGAATAGACATTCATTTGTACTCACATTTACAGGTGGGCCTCTTCTCAGCAAATCCTATATATCACAGTTCAGATTAACACATAACATACACCCAGGAGGGATGATTTACTTGTCAGAGGGACTCTTATGTTTTATGTAAAGTTTTATCACAGGATTCCTTAGCCTAATCTTTCTGGGACATTGATTTTATTTATTTATTTATTTTGATTTATAATCAACTTTTTAGGGCTGTAGGAATTGCATAAAATGAGGGAGACCCACCTGCATGTTGTTTTGTAAGCATTTTCGGTCATTTTCATATTTATTTATGAGTCTTCCCAACCTGACTGGGGTCCTTGAGGGTGGGAACCCCATCTCCTCTTGGTTTGGTGTGGTCTTCAGTGCCTACCTTGCCCTGGGTCCTAATAGTCTGTGGAAAGTGGGAGGGCTCCTATCTCTCCTGGGAGATAACCTTATGGCCATTGTCTTACAGGGCTCATATCTGGAAATCAAGAAGCAGATGGACAAGCTGGATCCCCTGGCCCATCCTCTTCTGCAGTGGTATGAGTAGAATGGTTCATCCTTTGGTGGGTGGGGGAATGGGGCATAGTATCAGACATGGAGCCTACACCTTCTCTTAGAGGTGGTTTCAGCATCCTTCCCAAGGTTATAGATATTATGGCTGCTCTTTCTTGGGTTTTACTGATACATCGGCCCTTGACAGGAACTCAGATCCTACAAAGAGCCCACAAATTCTAATGTGATGTCTCAAGTTCTCTTTAGGTGTTTCTTGTTTCCCAATAGGTTTTTGAGTGCTGCTTGCATGTAGGAATTAACACTTCATTTCAGTTAGGGTTTCTATGCATGCAGAGAAGTCTGTCTCCCTCTTCTACGCCCTTTCCATATCTCAGGCCCTTCCCTGTTGATGTTGACTGTCCAGAGCCTTGAAGCACTATTATTACTCCCTTTTCCTAGCAAGGGTTCTGACCTTTCTCTATTTCCCTCCACCCCTTGCCCTCCCTCCCTGATCTTGATTTCTCTTCTCTTTTCCTGACATAGCTTTCCCCTTCTAGCTTACTTCCCTCTGTCTAGTCAGCCTTTGACATTAGTACGTTCTCAATTCAACATGCTCCCTCTTAGTATGAGGAATGACCAGGCATAGACCATCCAGGATGGCATCACAGGTACACGAGTGAAGCACAAAAGGAAAAAACCATGTCCCCTATAAGAGATAATACTCCCTTGCTGAGCCCTCAACAGTTTATGCCTTTGTTCTCTCCTGTCCTCTAAGTTCAGCCTACATATGGCCCAGTCTGTCCCCAAACCCTCAGGAAGTTTGTTCTAGTTTCTTCTGTTTTTTTTCTGCAGCTCAAACAATAACTTTCCATTCCCCTCATCTCTGAGAGCCTTCAGCCTTCCTTTGAGCTCAGGCAAGATGGCTCCTGAGCCCCAGTTCTAAGTTTCTAAATCCCAAGTGTAAGTTGTCAACATCCTAATACAGACCCCACCTTTCTAACTTTTTTTGGTAGCTGACCTCTTGTGCTGACCTTTTGTTCTATCCTTTTCTCTCCCTAGATGTAGCAGCCCACCTCCCACCCCTCTCTTTCTTTCATCCATTGTGTTTAACTACCCAGTAACTTGCTGGTCCCTGGTCAGTAACTTCGCTTTTACATTTTTATACACAAACATTACCACCCACAGGAATATCCAGATAGTGTCATGGACTCAAACAGCTCTGGAATCCTTGCTTGTTCTCCCAGGGGCAGAGCAAGGCTGCTACTTTGTTCAGGACGGCCTAACCACACACTTATTCTATCCTTTTTGTTTTTTCTCTGTTTTGTCCTAGGATCATCTCTAGTAACAGGTCACACATTGTCAAACTACCTCTCAGCAGGGTAAGTGACCATTCTCCCTCTAAACACTAAATTTCTGGTGAGGGGCAGGGAGGGGCTCCAAACCAGCTAACTGAATTGGTCCTAGACCTGCCTGGTTGGGCTTGTCTCAGTAGTCTTTGGGCCTACGCATATTTCCTTTCTTTGGGGTCAGTGCAAGCCTAATTTGCTCCCTTCCCTCCCTGATCTCCATTTCTGCTCTGTTTTCCTGACCCCACCCCCACCCTGGGCAGCAGCTGAAGTTCATGCACACCTCACACCAGTTCCTCCTGCTGAGCAGCCCTCCCGCCAAGGAGGCTCGGTTCCGGACCGCCAAGAAGCTCTATGGCAGCACCTTTGCCTTCCAGTGAGGAGTGGGGCGGGGCTGGGGATGGGTGCTGGATAAGGCAGAAATAATGTAGAGGGATGGGAAGGCAGGTTCACTTGAGGCATATGAGTTTGTGTTATCTATGTCCATCAACCAATCAGTCAACAGATACTACATGCTATTGTGGTAGGTGCTGTAGAGGATAAAGATACATAAGATACAGTCTTTACTCTCAAGCTACTTGTGATGTAATTGAGGAGAAATGACATTTACATATAAAAAGATGTGGTTGAAGGAACAGATTAGCAGGGATAGATTTGAAAGCTACTTTGAAGGAAATGAGCAATTTATGCCCAGTTGTGAGAGGAGAGAGAGAAAAAGAGAGATTAAAGGTAACTTAAAGGGATTGGTGGTACCCTTTCCTTAAAAGAGATGTGAAGTCATTACTGGAAGCCATATTTGGGATCAGTGATAATCTTGTTGAGTTTGAGATGAATTTGTTTAATTTGAGATATCAGGATAATAGACAAATGAAAATATTGAACCAGCAGTTGAGGATTTAGGATGGGACTGTTTGAAGCGTGGAAGAGAAGAGGAGACTGGATATTAAGATGTAAGGGTTAGCCACACACACACACATCTTGCATGCCTATGACTATATCCATGTGCACATCCATTGCTAGGTTTATTTGTGTCCATCTTCATGTCCTGTGAGTGTGAGAATGGGTGGGAGTGGCAGTCTTGGAAGTGCTCCTGGGAACCTCATTCCATGAGGAGACATATATTCTACCCTGCCTTACAGTGGGTCCCACATTGAGAACTGGCATTCGATCCTGCGCAATGGGCTGGTCAATGCATCCTACACCAAGCTGCAGGTGAGGCTGTGCCCCTTTTCCCTTTCTCTCCACCCCCCTCCCCGCCCTACTCAGTTTTGAAGTCTACTCTAGAGTACTTAACTGTTTTTGCCTCAGTGTCCTCAAACCTAGTCTCCCGTGAGGCTTCCCTAGGGAGGAAGTTGAAACTATATGTATAGAATGAATGTGGCTGTTGTATTTTGACCCTAGGCTGTGTTTTTTGATGTTTTTAGGAATGGGGATGTAGCTGTAGGCAGAAATAATAAATTGCTGATTGCAGCCACTGTGATAAATTAACTTGTTAGAACTTTTCAATATATGTGACTGTTCATTCAGAGAGTTGATATAGGAGACTTATTTCTTTGCCCTGCAAGACTCCAAGGAATAGTTATTGTTCCTCCTCCTGACTGCCTGTTCTGTATTCCTTTTTTGGAGGGTGGGGATCTGCATATATACAGGCCTAGGGACAGGAGCATGGCTTCTGAGGGACAGACTCAATGCACTCCTCACTCTCCAAGGCATCAATATCTACTATTTCACAGGCAAAGGGGTTAACTTGCATCCACTTTTCAGCCAATCAGCTTTTCAAGAGTAGGTGCCTAAAGTTATCTGAGCGAGTGAGAAGATTAAATGGAGGGACAGGGGGCTGGATAAGCCTTGTGGCTGCCTAATACACAGCCATGGGTGGGCCCAGGCTCATATTGCTCATCCTGGTGTTTCCCTGCAAGCTGCATGGAGCAGCCTATGGCAAAGGCATCTACCTGAGCCCCATCTCCAGTATTTCCTTTGGATACTCAGGTAAGAAATAATCTTTGGTCACATTGACTCTATTTACATTGCATCCGTTTTGTGAATACATAATCCTATGCTGTCTCCTCTTTCATCATGGACACTTGGTCTGTGTCAGCTCTCTCCCCAATCATGGATACATAATCTTTCTCTATTTTCTCTCATTAGGAATTTAGATTCTTTGCAAGTTGAGGCCAACTATCTCCCTTTCTCTTAGGTATCCTCTTCTCCATGGGGATGGTTTTATTCATTGTGGGGCCTTGGTCCTGGGAGTGGGTTAAGGAATAACTGGGAAATGAAACTAGGCTCTTTGGAGAACACATTTTTGGTGTTGGCATTAGCCTGTCATTATAGATTGTGTATGTGCACACCACACGTGCATGCAAGTTTATATATGAATGCACATGAAGGCTTGAGCCCCTTCCACTGGCTTACATTTTTGAAGACATTGTTCTCCTCCTTGTCAACCACCTTTTAAAGTTTAAACTATGTATAATTATACACTATTATATTAGTCACGTTGAATGCAAGAGGAAGCATTTTATTCCAAAGATAAGGCATAAACAATGTCCAGATTCTAGTCAGGAGATGAGTTCAGCTTTGTCCAGCTCAGAAAATGAATCTGACTTAGCTCTCTCATTGTTTCAAGTTTATGTCTGAGTTCCTTTTCAGTCTTTTGTTCTTGTTCTGTATAGTCTCTATATAAAAGTGAGCCACCATATAGTTGCATGTCTACCATATGAAGGGGCCAGTGCTAGATTTTTATAAATTACTATTTAGTATTCTCCATTAATTGTAACTTATAAAGATAACACTTAGTTCCAGAATAACAGAACTAGAAAAGTCTCTAATGACAGAATAAACCAAACAAAGTAGAAGAAAGAAGTTAATATAGGTAAGAACCAAAATCAGTGAAATAAAAACAGGTACAATAGATAGGCTCAAAAAAGCCAAAAGATGATTCTTTTAAAGAACTAACAAAACAGATAAACCTGTCTAGATTGATTAAGAAGAAAAAGAGCACAATTAAATAATATTATGAATGAAAAAGGGAACATAACTATAGATATAGCAAAATTTTAAAAGCTAATAGGAGAATTCTGTCAACTTTATGCCAGTGATTTGAAGACTGTCAAAACTGATAAATCCCTAGAAAAATATAACTTAACAAAACTGATTCAAGAAGAAATAGAAAGCCTGAATAGCTCTAAAATTGTAAAAGACATTGAAATAGTAGTTTCAAATTTGCCACAACAAAACAAAACAAAAAACTTACCAAACCCAGATAAATTTTTTTTAAACATCTTTATTGGAGTATAATTGCTTTACAATGGTGTGTTAGTTTCTGCTAAACCCAGATAATTTTACAAGTGAGTCTTAAGTCACACTTTCAAAGAACAAATTATCCCAATCTTAAACAAAATCACCCAGAGAATAGAAAAAGATGGAATTACAAATCACAAAAGATTGGTAAATTTGACTTTATTAAAACGAAAAGCTGTTCATCAGAAGACACCTTAAGAAAGTGAAAACGCAAGTTACAAACCAGAGGACATTTGTAACACAACTATAAAAGATTAGTAATAAAGATGCATTTTAAAAATTCTTACAAATAACAAAAAGACAACCCCCCCCAAAAAAAAGGCAAACAACATGAACAGGCATCTCACTGAAGAAATGACCAAAAAATATAAGCAGCTGCTCATCCTCTGTTAATCAAGGAAGTAAAAGCAAGACCATATGACTTACCATGTAGCATCTATGTGGATTGGCAAAAATTTAAAAATCTGATAATACCTCTGATTGTACCAGAGGTTGCAGATAAGCAGGATCTGTTTTATCACTTACGGGAATATAAATTGGTACAACCACTTTGGAAAACATTTGGTGTTAAGTTTCATAAAGCTGAGAAATTTTATCCCTGTGACCCAGCATTTTCATTTCTGCATATGTGCACCCAAAGGTGTGTACATGAATGTTCAGAGTAATATTGTCTGCAACAGCAAATCTTAGAAACAACCCAAGTGCTCATCATCAGGAGAATGGATAAATTTTAATATATTCTCACAATGGATTATTATCAATGAAAATGAACCAACAGTGGCATTCAGCAACATGGAAAAAATGTTGAGTAAATAATAGTTGAGTGAAAAAAAAAAAGGCAAGCCCAGAGGACTACTGTATAATGCCTTTTTTATGTTGCTCAAAAATTAAAATTAGGACTTACCTGGTGGTGCAGTGGTTAAGAATCTGCCTGCCAATGCAGGGGACACGGGTTCGAGCCCTGGTCCAGGAAGATCCCGCATGCCGCAGAGCAGCTAAGCCCATGCACTACAGCTACTGAGCCTGCACTCTAGAGCCCACAAGCCACAACTACAGAGCCCATGAGCCACAACTACTGAAGACTGTGCGTTTAGAGCTTGTGCTCTGCAACAAGGAAGCCACTGCAATGAGAAGCCCACACACGGCAACGAAGACCCAACGCAGGCAAAAAATAAATAAATAAATAATTTGAAAGATTAAAATTATTTAGTGTGTGCATGATAAAACTAAAGAAAAAAATAACTCAAATTTTGGGATAGTGGATACCTCCCAAATGGAGGCAGATAGTTGGGATAGAGTTAGAAGCACTTAGATGTAAGTCACTGGTAATGTTTTAGTTCTTGGATTTCATTCTTAGGTCTGTAGGTATTCATTGTCTTATTAAATAAATGATAGTGTGTTGTGAACCAAAGGTTATGATTAATCCAAGAAGGGTAAGGGCCCAGTGAATATATATTTATTGAATGTGTGAATGAATCTTATTCTGTGTGCCTGGGGTCCACAGTCAGGGTGGGTTCAGGGTAGTCTTTTGGCTTTGTCTAGGTTCCACAATTTTTATCTTTGTCCCAGCCTGAGCCTCCCTCTAATTAAGCTCTTATTCTAAGTAGTGAGATCCTCCTGGCTTTTAGTGCCCACAAAATTCTTTCTTCTTGTCTGTTTTCTCCCTGTTCTCTCCCTCTCTCCTCTCCCATTGGCCTTTGTTTATTACTGAGTGCCTGAATACCTTTAGTTATTAGATGGAGCCAGGAATCTCTATTGACTTCTTTCTTTCTTTTTTTTTTTTTTTGCTGTACGTGGGCCTCTCACTGTTGTGGCATCTCCCGTTGTGGAGTACAGGCTCCGGACGCGCAGGCCCAGCGGGCATGGCTCACGAGCCTAGCTGCTCCACGGCATGTGGGGTCTTCCCGGACCGGGGCATGAACCCGTGTCCCCTGCAGCGGCAGGCAGACTCTCAACCACTGCGCCACCAGGGAAATCCTCTATTGACTTCTTAACTTTCTTTTTCATGTACTGATAACATAAAAACATCATACGGCACCATCTTTCTCCCTCTGAAGGTCGATTTGATTATAGATACAAAATACCTTATGCTTTTACTACTGGAGTTATAGGTTATCTTGTCCAATCTCTTATTACTTTACAGGTAAGAAAGTAGATACACAGAAAAGTTAAATGACTTTCTTAGGGTCACACAGATCTAAGTAGCAGAGTTAGGACTGGAATCCAGTTTTCCTAACTTCTAGGCCAGTGTTCTTATCATTATATTGGACTCACAGGGTAGGGTTTGCTTGAATGACTGAGTCTGAGGGCCCCATAGATATGTGAGAGTCTCTGATGCTGGGTGAGATGTGTGTAAATGTCCGAGTTATTTTAGTTAACTCCAGCATTTGGCCAACTCTGTCTTTGTTTGTTTCCTTCCACCCCTTTCTGCTCTGGTTTTCTCTATTTTTCCTCAGGGTATCTGTAGCCTAGTGACATTGGGTGCCCTCTGGGGGTCAGTGTAAATAGAGAGCATTCATTTGACTAGCGGAGCCTCTAATGACTTGGCCATAGTGAGCAGGTTAAAATGAGGGACAGTGGGAAAGGAGATGGTAAACTCCATCTATGTGTTTAGTTGTGCTTAGAAGCTTCTCACAAGTGTATACCCTGGACACAAAGCATCCACGGATTATTCTGGCCTCCAGGTTCTCAGGGTGTCTGGTCTCAGGGAAACTGACAGAAGATGATTGGGTCATTACGGTCAGGACAGTGTGCAACAGGATTGGGATGGGACAAGATTTGGATTATATCATAAGGGCCAGCTCTAAGACCAGCCATAGAAATCAGATTGTTCTCTCTTAACATCTGGGATAGAACCTAAATGGGAATTTCACTCAGAACCATGCACTGAAATACCCAGGCTGAGAAAATCATCATGTTTGGATGCAGAGCTAAACCTAGTTAAGGCTAATGGAGAAGTTGTAAACAGAGGGGTGGTGGGTGTCCTGTAGGAGAAAGAAATTGGCAATTCAAGTCTTGAGGCTCTCATTGCCCTAAATTTTTTTCAGGCAATATATCTGTCATGGGGCTTCAGTGTGAGTGCATGATGAATTGACAGCCTGAGCAGTGAAGAATGTCAGTCCAGTGGTTATCATCCCTACTTCTATACCATGGCTATCACAAAACCAAGACTTGCAGCAGAGTGGAGTTAGTAATAATAGAAAGTTCCAGGGTGGACTGGTGAGATAAGTGCCCTGCTTATGGCCTGCAATGATAGCATCATTTCCCATCTTCATCCGTCTCCCTCTTGGGTCTCATGGTCTCATACACAGACTCATCCCTGACTGTGATAAGGCTGGGCCTGTGATAAAGCTGAATACGGAGACTGAAGTCCTAATCATAGGCCAGAAAGAGTTGGGAATAGGGGCACACAAGCACTGTGCACATATAAGTAGGAAGAATCCAGAATGAATCTATAAATGTTATAAACAGGGCTATTCATTGAGGGGCAAAGATGGTGGAGGATTTATGGATTCAGATAGGGTGAAAATGAGTGAATTGGCACCTCTTCCTCAAGTCTGGGAGGACTTTCTGAAGGAAGCAGGACTCTTCAAGGTAGTTGCCGTTGTGGTTACCTGTGGAAAATTATTCATCACTTAACTGCTGTGCTTTCTCCCTTTTCTCTGAATGACCCTGGTCAGAGCTTTTTATGTAACTTTGAACTAGAGCAGATCTGACTTGCTCTGCTTGCTTCCTCTCCAGTCACTTCACTCAGCCTGGCATTTGACCCGAGGTGTTGATGTCACCACTCTCCTAGGCCCCTCATTCCTGACTCATTTCTTGTGTTACTCCCTGTCTTAGAACCCTTCAGTGATTCCTGGATGTTCTCAGGATAAACTCCATTTGCTTTAACATGGCCTATTAGACCTGCTTGATCTTATCCTAGCTTATCTCTTCCACATCATCTCTCACCACTTCTCTGCCATCAACTAAGCTGCTACAAACTAAGGCACACTGCTTTGTTTTTCCTCCAGGCCTTTTATATCCTATTATCTCTGCCTAGAATACTTCTTCCCTCTTCATTTAGCTAACTCTTCCTAATCCTGTAGTTCTCAGCATAGCTATCACCAGGAAGCCTTCTTCAAACCCCGAGGCTAGGCTAGTTCTCCTCCTCTGGCTCACACAGTGCTCTATATTCTCCCCATCGTAACCCTTACCATGCTCTGTTGTAATTATTTGTTCCTTCCCTGTAATCTCCATCAGACGAAATTCTGTGACGGCAGATACACTGTTTGCTTTATTCACTGCTATATCACCAAGCGTCTCTAGCTCAGTGCCTGGCACATAGTAGGCACTCGTTAAATACTTGATTAAGGAATGTGTGAATGAACTGGTGTGTTTTTCTGTGACAGGAATGGGAAAAGGACAGCACAGGATGCCCTCCAAGGACGAGCTGGTCCAGAGATATAACAGAATGAATACCATCCCCCAGGTATTATTAGTTGCCATTGCTCCACTGAGGCAGGACCCTTCCTCTGGGATAAGTTTGGCTACAGAGATGGATGGGGAAACAATGGTGGTGGTGGAGGTGGTGGTGGGTGGTGGTTTAAAGATCATTTGAAGGAATCAGATATGTTCTAAGATGAACACATTTCTAGAGTCATCTGTGGCCTCCGTCATAAGTATGAAAGCAGAGACTGAGTTTAAATCCAGTGACATGAAAACGTAAAGATGGAAGCCTGGACTCATCCAGATTGATTATGGAAAGCAAAAATTTCAGGGGGGTGGCTGGATATCCCAATCTCCATCCCCAACCATTACCAGCTAACTAGCCTCTCTAGGGAAAGCTATAACCATCTACCTGGCTCTGCTCTCCTCTTCCAGACCCGATCCATTCAGTCAAGGTTCCTGCAGAGTCGGAATCTAAACTGTATAGCACTTTGTGAAGGTAGGTATCTCACCCAGTCCCTATTTTTCTGGGTCCCCAACCTTTATTTCTGGTGCAACTTTGGCACATGATCCAGCTAAGGGTGATGTTGAAGCATCATATCTTCCCTCCCCTGCCTGGACCCTCTGACCCAAGCATTATATGTGTAACTTCTGGCCCTTCTCTTCCCAGTGATTACATCTAAGGACCTCCAGAAGCATGGGAACATCTGGGTGTGCCCTGTGTCCGACCATGTCTGCACACGGTTCTTCTTTGTGTAAGTCTAGGAGGGTTCCTTGGGAATTACTTGGAGGAATGAGGGTGGGAGCATAATGATATGTGACTACTGGGAAAGTCTGTTTCTGTTATCAGAGACTTGGCCCTGGCTACCTGAGTGGAGCTGGCACTGGGACTTTCCCCTTGGAGGATAGGGATGGGTATAGATAAAGGTCTGTTTAGAGGAAACCAGATAAGCTGAATCTCTTCCACCCTAAAGAGTATCAAGAAAGGGTTTTGACTTCTTGGATGGGATGGCCACACCTCCAAATGCAGTTCCACTGGTTGACATTATTCTGGTATTGTTCTCCCTCTTATGCTCACACTTGCCCTATCTTTGGCAGATATGAGGATGGTCAGGTGGGCGATGCCAACATTAATACTCAGGACCCCAAGATACAGAAGGAAATCATGCGTGTGATCGGAACTCAGGTTTACACAAACTGAGGGGGCCCCAGCCCTCGTACCACCCCCGTTCCCCCAGGATCCATCTGCCCTCATAAAAGGGCTCAGGAGCAGCAACCGAGGCTGCCCTGAGGAATCAAGAGGCCATTACCAAGGGGCAGGAAAAGGATAGAAGAGACGGCCTTCATGGTGGAGACTGACCCAAGAACCACTCCACATTTGGATGGCCCAGACTGACTCCTTACCCAATTTTCCCAGTTGACTTCACCCTGTTTGTAAATAAAACAATAAAATGGAAGGTGCTGTGGATTGGATATGATCACTGTGGTCTGACTAACCTTGGCCCAGCACCTGCCCCAAGCCCCCATATGGGGGTGGGGGTGGGGAGAGTGGAATATCATGAGGGTTGGGACTATTTATCTTGGATGGAGTCAAAGCTAAGTCCATCTAGTATACTACGGATCTGTCAACATTTTAATCAACGGATTAGATAAAGGAAACTTATGCAGAGGACACAAACTGAGAAGGATATGGAATACCACTGGTGACTCTTCTTCAAGGTTTAAAAGGACCACTGAGGCCAAAGCAGCTCAGATCTCCTTTCCTTAGGACCTCTACTTTCTGCACAAAACCTATCCGCTCTCCCTTGCTCTGTGTCTTGGGGGCTGGGCCCTACTCGCCTCCTTGCAGCTATTTCTTTGGGATAAGGGAGGTGGGGGGGAGAGTTGGCAGGTGCAGGAAGCAGGTTGAAATCTATAAAGAGATCCTAAGGAAATAAAGCCTCCCTTAATGAAACAAAATCCAGATTCTCCAAGGATAGCAGTGTGAGGGAAGACAGCTGTTTCGAGGAGACCTAACTGTTTCAGTGAAAGCCATCTCCCTGTTGAAATTCCCACTGCCAACCTTCTGCTGGCCTTTAGGCTGTGCTCTGTGTACCTAAAACCCTAAGTTAGTTCTAAGAGACAGGTTGGATATTGCCAAATATTTTATGAACTATTAATGAAGAAAACAGGAATATAAGCACAGAGACTACAAAAAGCATCAAACAAGCCTGGCTTTTACGTATAGGGTTTTTTTGTTTTGTTTTTTGTTTTTGCCGTACGCGGGCCTCTCACTGTTGTGGCCTCTCCCAGTGCAGAGCACAGGCTCCGGACGCGCAGGCTCAGTGGCCATGGCTCAGGGGCCCAGCTGCTCTGTGGCATGTGGGATCTTTCTGGACCAGGGCACGAACCCGTGTCCCCTGCATTGGAAGGCGGACCCTCAACCACTGCAGCACCAGGGAAGCCCAAGTATAGGGTTTTTAAAATTGTTACAGCTTCTTGATTTATAAAGCCTGTGCTAGACTACCTGTTGTCTTTCATTACCTTCATCCTACCTTGGAGGTAACCTTCTTTGCCTGGGTATCTTACCTGCTTTGTAGTTAAGACTACAAAGCCTGAACTTAACATGGAAGTACCATTCTTAACGGTCCATCCCCCTAGGAGCTGTTTCTTAAACTTCTTTACCCCCCCTTTTTTTTTAACTTATTATTTTATTTGTTTATTTTTGGCTGCGTTGGGTCTTCGTTGCTGCATGTGGGCTTTCTCTAGTTGCCGTGAGCGGGGGCTACTCTTCATTATGGTGTGTGGGCTTCTCATGTTGCGGAGTACGGGCTCTAGGCACGCGGGCTCTAGAGCGCAGGCTCGGTAGTTGTGGCGCACGAGCTTAGTTGCTCTGCAGCATGTGGGATCTTCCTGGACCAGAGCTCGAACCCGCGTCCCCTGCACTGGCAGGCGGATTCTTAACCACTGCACCACCAGGGAAGCCCCCTTTACCCCTTCTTGACAAAGACTGCTACATTCTGACTCTACAAGTCTCTTCTCCCATTCTGGTTTCAGGTCTAGGAGAAATTTCTCTAAGTAAATGAACCCATCAGGGCGTCCACCCTAACTGAAATTCCTGCCTCGTGGGAGGACCCTTGCAGCTCACCTGTACAGTATCAGAGATAGCTAACATTTTTTAGTTCTTATTAGGTAGGTGCTGGGCATTATGCTAAGCACCTTAATAATTTGCTAATACCTTGGCTTACTTACTGTGTGCTTGGTATTGTTGTAAGCTCTCTACCTGTATTGACTAATATAATTCTCAAAACAAGCCTATGAAATAGATGCCATTATTCCCATTTTGTAGATGAGAAAACAGGCACAAAGGATAAGTTATTTGTCCATATTCCACAGCTAGTGACTGACAGGCAACCAGACTCCAGAGCTGCCATTCTGGTTCTATGCTATATAGACTTTCAAACTTTACAAATATTTTTTCATTTAATCCTGACAACAAAGATGGAAGATGGTGGTTTTTTTTAAGAGATCTTAAATAATGTGGGTAAGGTCTCACAACTGGTTAGTGGTCATCCTGGGTTTTTAACCAGAGTTGCTGTACTCCAGGGCCTGAGCTCTTAACTCTTTTACTTCCCCAGGGGTTCTCAAACTGCTCCCACTGGTGTTCCAGGAATTGAACCTAGGTGCTTGGCTACTCAAATGTTATAATGACGTTTTTGCTCAATTTTCTGAAATTGGTAATAGACTTTTCTCATTTTTAACCATTTCTTACAGTTTTTCTTTATCAGTGGCATCTGACATAGCAAGTACTAGCAAATGATGGAATGAGAAGTGATGAACAGATGGTGTGTGTTACCAGAAAAACTCAAAAAACTTGAGCTTGCCTCATGGGAATCACTTTTTTTTTTTTTTTTGCGGTACGCGGGCCTCTCACTGTTGTGGCCTCTCCCGTTGCGGAGCATAGGCTCCGGACACACAGGCTCAGTGGCCATGGCTCACGGGCCCAGCCGCTCCACGGCATGTGGGATCTTCCCGGACCAGGGCACGAACCCGCGTCCCCTTCATCGGCAGGCGGACTCTCAACCACTGCGCCACCAGGGAAGCCCCCAGGAATCACTTTTTTTAATAGCATATGCATAGTAGTCTTTTAATGCTAATAAAATCGTAATGAAATCAAATATACCATCTTATAGTGTTCTACATAACAGCATCAGAACTTTTCGAATCTGAGAAGTTTGAAAGCCATACATAACCATATTTGAAAAAATTCAAAACATGTATTGTGTAAAACAAATCTAATAAAACCCGCAGCATTCCTATAACGAGAATGCTTTCATTGCAAGGAAAATTGTACTGGGCCCTGAGTTTCTGGAGGGGAATCCTCCTACAGCCTCTAGTGGGAGTTGAAGGAGGATTGCCCCTTTCTCCCACCCAGGCCTGGCTGCCTTGGAGGTGGGGAGGTGGAGCCTGTGAAAGCCAGATCTGAGCAAGACATCATCCTTCACCGAAGCCAGGACAACAAATACTACACACAGTGGTTGACAGTGGCCTCGTACCTTTCACATAGTCCTGGGCTCAAGCAGCCTTACTCATTTAGACCTGGCCATGCTTTGTTAGGGCAAATAGGGCCTGGAAAATGTTTTCCTCAATTAGTTCCAGGTGGAGAGTAGATGGCTGTGATTTCTGGATTGAGAACTTTAAACTCCTGGAGTTAAACCTTCCCCTTACCTCTCATGGTAATTTTCCATCCAGGCAGGGTGTGGCCATGACTCAGTTTGTGGTGAGGATGTGGCCATCCATAGGGGAGGAGCCTTCTGCTAGATTCTGGCTTTCATTCTGGCCAATGGGGAGAGGAAGGGAAGAGTCTGATGCTGAGTCATAACTGGGTTACTTACCAGCTTCTCACAGGATGGATTCTGAGATGGAGGTTTGGGTGGATGATGTCTCAGCTTCTGGGATCAATTTGGGAATGGCGGGGAGGAAGCTTCAGGGGTCACATAATTCCTTCAGGGTCCTTCTCCCCCAGAAGGCGGGGGGGAATAAAGTAGTTCATTTGAAGGGGCATCGGTCTCTGGAGTACTGTATAGATTTTTCCACAAATATTTCAGAGGCACCCTGCAAGGAGCCCAAAGATGTCACCCTTTAAGTTAAAGTATTGCCTACAAAAATTATTTTATCTAGGAGACCAAAGTCTCCTTTGGCCTAGCTGTCCTTCCTAGGATAAGTGGGTCAGGTTAACTTGTAGCCAGTGAGCATGGAGGTGGGGACTAGAAGTATGGTGCCAAGGAAAATGCGGATTATGATTGAACTGTAGTAGGAAGACTTCCTGGGGAAGGGGGCATTTGATCTATTGTTTGCTGATGCCTTTCTTTCCTTTTTTTTTTTGTAAAACTTCTCATTTTATTTTTTGGCCACAGCATGCGGGATCTTTAGTTCCCCGGCCAGGGATCGAACCTGTGCCCCGTGCAGCGGAAGGGCGGTCTTAACCACTGGACTGCCAGGGAATTCCCGCTGATGCCTTTCTTGGTCTTCTAAATCTGGATTACTTTGGGGGAATAGGGTCTGCTTACAGTTCCACTTGCATCTTAGGGAGCCTGAGCTCTGGCTACACTTGTAGGGAAAAAGGAGAGAGCACAGGCCTCCACAGGAGTGGCTTGGTGGATAGGACTAACCCACCCTAAGGAGGCTTTGTCCTGTGAGCCCTAGCAATTCTGGGCTAGAGAAACATTGTTGGAGGCCATGTTGGCTGAGGCAGTACTTCCTGCACTGGAATGAACAAGGACTCCTCAAGATCTCCCCTCCTTCTAAGTGCTGATGAGGCATTTCCTCACAGCTGCATTCAGAAAACATTTTTTTACTGTTCCTTTACCCTGGAATGGGCTTCTCATACCCATCTCTGTGGTAACCACCCCTCCCAGTCTCCCCCTCCATGAATTTTTCCCTTTCCCCGACAGACAACCTGTTCTCTCTTTATCCCTAACTCCAAAAGGCCAACTTTCTCTTCCTTCCACAATTTGTCTGGGGGATACTCTGGAATTAAGATTTTCTGCCACTCTGGTGGGCCTGAAGAGACCTTGGGAATCTGAAGGAAGGCATAGAAGAAATTACAGTCTACTTGGTCTGGCTCTGGAAAGGGCATATGAAGTCCAAAGTGATAAGCACTTCTAAATCTGACATTCAGGCCAGTGGGCTGCCCTGGAAACTGTATTGGCCTGAGAGAAGTAACAGTGCTATTTCAGGCAGAGGCCAAGAGGTCACGTAATGGTAAAACCTGTAACCTTACCCTGTTCGCCAGGGCCAAGGCTTGTCTTTAGGCTGCAGGGTTTGGTCGGGGGTATTGTTTGCTGACAAACCTACCTCTCCAGGGACTCCAAATGACCATCAAGAGTTAAATCATTAAACTCCAGATTCTGTGATTCCGTGGTCGAAAATCCAAACAGGTAACACAGCAATCTACACCCTCACTCACACCTCGGTCCAGTGAATCTAGCAGCCCCCTCTCCTATCCTGCCAGGTCTATGAGCACAGTGAAAGGACTGGCTCGTGGAGGAGGAGCTAGCTTCCAGGGGAGTCTGTGTCCTCCCTCAGCCTCCCCTGTTTCCTGTAGCCCTGGGGTTACTTGTTGCTGGGTCAGAGGAATGAAGATTTGATTCAGGAGGATGGCTCAGAGAAGGGCAAACAGAGTTACTTGAATTGAGAAATATGTTCTGGCACTAGTCATAAGGAAACACCTCCAGGACTAGTCAGTTCTCAAAGAGGACCCCTATTGGGCCGTGTGCTATACTCATTCACAAGCATCATCTGATCAAACCTCACCCTATGGAGCAAGAATTGTCTTCAGTTTACTTTTAAGGAAATGGACTCAAATTACAGGATATGGTCATAGGGCTAGTGAGTGGAATTGGAATTAAATATGATGGAACCTACACTTGCTTCTGTACTATGCTGCTTCTCAGCAAAGTAATGACAACCACCTTAAACTCTGTGACAAATTTTCACTATACATCTAATGTGAGCAAAAATATGGTGGATTAGTCTCTGCCAAAGTTTCATGGACAGCATTTTCATAACTATTGGATGATCAATATCTGTAACTGAAGAGCAGTAGTTTGCTATCAGCTCTTCAGTTTAATACACGTTGCTTTTCAATCATGGGAATATATATAGATTTAGATCTTTAAAATGCAACATAGTCCAGCATTGGCCAGATATTGCCCCTCCAGTGTTGTTCACCACTGTACTTAGTTCATGTTTAGCTCAGGGGCCAGAGGTGGCCATTTATGCCATCCCTCTTTCTCTGAATAGGGAGGAATCTGATTCTCCCTGGTGAGGCATGGCTTTTTTTCCTCTCAGCAACTTCATGTGCTCTTACCACCTCAATAACCAAGCTTTTACTTCCTATCTACAACTAAGGGGACCAGAAAGGACTTACAGAAGAAATTAAAATATTTTATCTCAAACAAATTTAGGTGGTCACTTTTTCCTTGTCAGCTTATCTGAGCTAACAGGAAAGCATAATGAAGGCCTGTGATTCAGCTGCAGGCAGGGTGTCTGCCTGAGCAGGTCACACCCTTTGGTCTCATTTTCCAGGAAAAGGAAAGAACCTAAGATAATCGTATTCACGATTTTTAACGAGGCAACATTGTATCTGCTCTCAAAACTTGCTCTCTTGAAAGATGGCAAGAGTTAACAGCTGTTTCGTTGATAACTGCTGTCATCACTTGTTATTGGCTAGTTACTGGGAAATCAGAAAATGTCTTAGAGAAGAATGTAGGAAAAGCAACAATAATTGATTTAAATACACAAGCTTGGAAACAAGTGCTTACTTCGGCAGAGATTACGGGCTCTCACGTTGTGACATTTCCTGATGGAAATACAAAAAATACGAATACCTTCTATTCACTTTCTACTCTCAGGCACTCGCTCTGCAGGACTCTAGCCCCTACTTAAGTATTCACATGGTCCCAACTTCCTTCTTTGTTCTAGCCCCAAGAACAAAAGGGCCTCGTGCTCCCGCTCCATGCACACTCCGCCCTCCCTGGTCCTCCCTAACCCCGTTCCAGTGTCGGAGCCCCTCCGAAGACGGCCCAGACCTCCAACCATCCCACGAGTCACCATCCTTCCCCACCTCTGATCCTATCTCGGGCTCGCGAACCTCGGGTTCGGCTCAGTCTCCGGGGTGTGCAGTGAAGCGGGCACCCGGGCGGGGGGAGGCGGGGAGTCGCAGGGCAGGGCTGGGGGAATGCTGCCTGGGACCCATAAATCTAGGCATCATCTGGGTAGGCCAGGGCAGCTCAGCTGGGGCGGCCTGGGCCAAGGGTCAAGAGAAGAGCCCTGGTCCAGCTTTCCAAATTGGCGGCAACAGGTGGCCCGGGCGCCGGGGGGCCTGGGGGTGGGGTGAGGTCCCCGGAGCTCCGGGGGCGGGTCCTGCTGCCTCGCAGCTTCCCCATTGGGCGCTGAGGACGTCAGTGCTGCGATTTTTCTGTAACGTGTCCTTCCGCCACGGAATGTAGTTCTCCTCCAAAGGGCAACCTGCCCGCCCATTCCGCCTCCGCAGCACTCCTACTGAAGGTGACTGTGCCCGGCGAGGATGCAGAAGGGCGGGGCCCCGCGAGCTGGGAGCCAGGATTGGGTGGGGGGCGGGGCGGCGGAGGGATTGCGGCGGCCCTTTAGCTGGGATAACCTTGAGGCTGAGGTAGCTGATCCCCGCACTGGAGCGACGCGTTGCGAGCTTTCAGACCTTTCTGCGGTAGCAGCGCATCCCGAGCCGGACGACGTCGGAGGTGAGCTTGGGGAGAGATTGGGCCATCCGTCCCTACCGGGGCTCCGTCCCCCCTGCCAGTGCGGAATCCTGGCCCGCCTGCGCACTCAGTGTGGCGCAGGATCCGTGGCATATTAGATTCACCCGGTTGGGGTCTGGAGAGACGAGAAAGGCTGCCCGCGCCTAGGGCCTCCTCTTCAGAGCCCCCAGCTCCTGCTTCTTCCGAAGGCAGATGGGTCATCCAGCCCCTTTTCTGCCCCAGTCCCTGACCTTCCCCCACCCCCAGTCTGGTCCCATCCTCCCCTCCCTTTACCTCCCTCTTCTGTCTGGTCCCATCCTCGTCTTCCTCCCCTTATTCTCCCCTAATCTGATCCTTTCCTCCCTCAGTCTCCCTCCTCCCTCCCCACTTTGCTCCCACGCTCGCCTCCTCCCCTTCACCCTTAATACTCGCTTTTCGTCTTCATCCTGTCCGTGTCTCCCTCATTCTGATGCTTTCTTTGTAACCTCTCCTTGAAACTCCTTCTTTAGCTCCGCTCCCCCGTCCCTCCTCCATTCGGATTCTGTCCCCTCCTCGTACCTTCCCTCATTCATGCCCTGGCTCCCGCCCCTCCCCCTCCTCTCTGGTCACGTTCGCTCCACCGCATCCCTCTTCTTTGCAGCCTCCTCCTCGCCACCCGCGTCCTCGCCCCTCCCCCTCTGTTCTGGTCACGTCCGCCTGCTCTCCCGCCCCCGCCCCTCGGTCTCCCATCTCAGTCCTGTCCCCTTCTCCATCAGAGTTCCCCAGTCTCGGGCTCTCCTGCAGCCCCGGGCCCACGTCCCGGCGTCACCGCCCGAAGTGCTGTGGTCTGCGGCTGGGCGGGCTGGCTCGCGTGCGGCCGGGAGATGCAGCGGCGGCCCGGGGCGCAGCTAGAGGGTTACGTAACTCTTGGTCTTCCCTGCTGCAGAGGAAGAAAGGGTGGCTGCCCTGTGGTGGCGCGTTCCTGTTTTGTGCCGCCTTGAATACGATGGGGCGGCCGCAGGGCTGCTCTTGCTCCTAGGAGGTTACTGGGCTCCATCCCGCCAAGGCGGGGCTGCACGTAGCGGCCCGGGACCCGCCCTGCATCGCCCCGCCCCGCGGGATCGCGGACCACTGACCTTCGGGCCCGTTACCGGCCAAGCACATCTCTGGCCCGACAAGCCTCCGCATGCTGCTCAGAGGCCTCCTTGCGTTCGAGCCGCTCACCTGGCTCCCCGCCTCTGCTTCTTGTTACTTAACAGATGCGGCCGATTGTAGAGCGCAGAGGCCACGGGTTGGGGTGGGAGCAGGTTATGGGGAGAGTAGAAATACGTCAAGAGCTTGGTGCCACGTGCCTGCATTCACTCAATAAAAACTCGTGTATAAAGAGCTGTTTTGGGGAGCGGCGTGGACACAGGATGGTTAAAATGGTTATAGCCTACGGAACTCACCGTCTAATTAGGGAAAGAACATGAAAGTTATCAGTGGTAAGTGCTGTGAGGAAGGTACACACTTCCTGCTGGGGGTTGAGGGGAGGAGGCCTCACACTGGGTTTGAAGAAGCAGGAAAGCACCTTCCAGTCTGAAGGTTATTTAAAGACCCAGTAATGGAGAGGCATCCCTTGGCTTCTTATCTGTGTCCTTGAAGCCCAGGACACTGATCCTCCTCTGCACAAATCAGCCTGATAGTTGAGGTCCGGGCATGATTGACAGAGGCATTGGGAAGGTGGAAACGGGCTTTTTATAGATCAGGTTTAACTCATTAACATACTGACTTGAGTAACGGTGGGAGTTCAGCCTCTGGACCTCAGTTTCCCATGTGTAACTTGTAACATTTTTCCTCTTGATTGTTGAAAGGATTGGTTGATATATACACACCTACATGGATATATGTTGAATACTCAGTGCAGTGTCTAATCTCAGGTGAGATGCCTCCAAATGTATTCTTTTGGTCACTGAGCGCAGTGACTTAAACCGTAATTGAACGCAAAGGCTCCTCTTCTGTCTGCCATCCCCAAACACATACTCATAGTTAATCTTTGGGAATTAGGCTCTCTAAATAGCAGACGTCTCCTGGAAACCAGTCCCCTCCGGGATCCTGGTACAATGTTTACAGAGTAACTAATAATGTTACTCTTCAACTCTCCACTTGCTTACAGGGGCTCTTTGGTCCTCTAGACAAAGGAAGGCAGGAGGGGGATGATTTGCAGCCTTTGGTGTTTGGCTACAAGAGTAGAAACAAACTTGGAACCCCAAGACTGAAATCTTCACCTGTTCCATTCCCACCCACTCCTGGTAGGGTTCTGGGATTTGCTCAGCCAGCTGGTTAAGTGTGAGGTTAGGATTAGAGGCAAAGGACAGTAGCGCCTTGTTAGCCGTAATGAGGGTGTGGCCACTCCCTGGGGTAGAGAGGAGGGCCTAGGTCAGGACTCTGCAGCTTTGTTAGCAAATAATTCGCCCTCAGGTTGCCTGAGGATGCTGTTGGGAATGCAGTGGGCTGTTCTGAGGGGAAGAGTATGTAACCCATCACCTGTGTGTGTAGGTGGGGGAGGCTTTGGGGAAGATGACTCAACCTTTGAATTTATCGGCTTTTAAGAGAACTCTCTTGATTGGGTGAGTGGGGAAACTGCATTGTGGTCTTTGCCGGCTTAAAAAGTCCCCTCTCCCCTTTCAGTGAGTCAAATAATGAAGCATGCATTTCCCCCAGTTAAAAGTGTCTCAACTAAGTGACAAATGGTTGGTGGAGGCCCCCAGGCTCTCTGTACTGCGCTTAGGTGCAGCATAGCAGAGCCTCATGCCCAGGTGATACAGTCTGCACACCTGTATTTCTGAGCCTTGTGCAGTGGGCATGGCAGCCATTTTGGGAATACGTGTTGTAGTGGACATGAATAACGATGACTTAAAGAATGTCCTTGAACTCATTTCTCAGTTACTGGACTTGAGCCTAAATATATGGACATTAGTCTTCTGTCTAGGGTAGCTGCTCTCACTTTAAGCACTGCATTAGAAGTAAATAATTTAAGTGTTGAATTCACAGTTTAGCCAAGAGCATTATTGGGTCTTTAAGAATTGCAGCCCCAGTGATTTGGCAAGTTTGGTAGCTGTTTCTCTAGACAGAGCTAGCACCTTATGGGAGGTGCTTCTGTGCTTTGAATATTATGACATTAATGTGGGGTCACAGGAAAAGCCATATTATTTCTTAAAGCTGTTTATTAATGTTGAGGCAGTGGAAGTAATAAGGAAATGGTTGAGAGCAGGAAGGTAGAAAAAAAATGCAACTCTTGATGACAAACTTGCACTACAGGGGTTTTTATTTTTCTTCAGCTTTTATGAAGGCACACCGGGGTGTGTTATTTTTGGATAAGAGCTAAGACTGAGGTGAAGGTAGGGGGAAATGACTCATTTGACATTATCTTTATTTCTGAATTATTCAAAATATCCACAGTCAAACCCCAGTTAACTGGTACACCGCAAGACTGAGTTGTCCGTGGGAGCAGAGTTTTCTTGCAACCTTGTTGAGGATCTTGTGAAATATGTGATTTATTTCGTCAGTGGTCTTATAGGACCTTGAGTCATCACTTTAAGCATCAATTCTGATACAGATAGGAATAGAACTAAATGAAGACCATTCTTTTTTTTTTTTTTTGTAGGGGTGGGTGTGGGGGCTTTGCGCCCTCACTGCCGAGTCTTAACCGCTGGACCGCCAGGGAATTCCCAGTGAAGACCGTTCGTAACACTACCATACTTCTGGGAACTTCCTTTTTTTTTTTCTTTTTCTTTTTCTTTAACCACAAGCCAGCCTTAGACTAGATAAATGAACAGGCTGATTATTTGGGGCTTTGTTAAAGAAGCTGTTTTGGGAAGGTGAGCCAGCGTGGGTGGTCAGGCAGCCTCTGCTCTACCTTTTAGCCTCCTGCTATTACTGCTCAGCTTAGGAGGGGAGGTTGGCACGGCCACCAAGTGGTGCAGCCCCGCCCTTGAGGCCGTTTTTCCTTCATTGGTTTGTGCTGGTCTGCACGTAGGAGGGAGAGCCAGCCTGCAGTACTTCTGGTGGCCTCTGCGACTCACCTCCCCCAGTTCTTTCTATAGGCAAAACTCCTGGGGAACTGTAAGCCTCTCTTTCCTGACGCCAGCAAGCTGTGTTTGGAGGTCAGATAAGGGCTTTAGTAGGGGAGATGCCAAGACCAGATATGATAGGGCAGAAAGGTTGCTGGTCATAGCATTTCAGAGTATGGACCAGCTCAGCTGATGCAGTTTTTAAAAAAAACAAATTCTCTGAAAGGAGTCCTAGCCCTTCCAAACATTTAATCAACCAACAGATAACATTTAACTTTAGACAACTGGTATCACTCCTATCTCAGGTGATGAGTGCAAAATAATTTCTCGGTCAGCTGAGTCAGTCATGGTATATGAGACAAAGTTGTACACATTTTGGGGGAGTGCTGGAGTTTTGATCTAGTTGAGGCAGGGAAATAAAGACTTGGTAAACAAAACTATCCTGATACCTGATATCCCTCTTTTGTTATTACATTAGAGAGCAGATTAACACATGGGCAAACTTTTTTTTTTTTTTTTTTGCGGTGCGGGCCTCTCACTGTTGTGGCCTCTCCCGTTGCAGAGGCTCCGGATGCGCAGGCCCAGCGGCCATGGCTCACGGGCCCAGCCGCTCCGCGGCATGTGGGATCTTCCCGGACCGGGGCACGAACCCGTGTCCCCTGCATCGGCAGGCGGACTCTCAACCACTGCGCCACCAGGGAAGCCCTAAATTTTTGTTTTAAGTCTAAAGAAAATCTGGATTTTTTTTTTTTAACTTTTGGCCGCACTTCACAGCTTGTTTGGCTGCACTGCACAGCTTGCGGGATCTTTGTTCCCCAACTAGGGATTGAACCCAGGCCCTTGGCAGTGAAGGTGCAGAGTGCTAACCACTGGACCGCCAGGGAATTCCCTGGATAAATATTAATGGTCAGTTCTGGGTGGTAAAAATCCAGGTGTTAATATTTCTTTCTTTAGTTCAAAACAAAACAAAATAGAAGCAAACCTATGATGGTTACTGCAGGAAGACCAGGTATAGTAACTAGGTCAGTGCTCTGGGAGAGCTGGCACTGCCCTTCTCCTTTCATTCCCCCCTTCTTCTCCCCGCAGCTGCGATGCAGGGCAGCTCCTCCTTTAAATGCTGAGCCAGTGCCTCCCTTTGCTGAGGCCATCACCCATCCTGGTGTTGTACCTGACTTGCAAAGGCCCTAAATCAGTGTCCCGGGTTCCTTGCTGCTTCCAGAGTGTAAATATCATGCCCTGAAGCATTGCTTCATAATTTTAAGCCTAGTAAGGACCACAACTCAGCAAAAGGTTCATGTAAACTTCCTCCTTCAGACTGAACCAGTTCTCTTCTCCGAGCATCTGCCATCAAATCCTCGGCATCTGAGATGGTAGAGGTTTCTCTGTCGGGACTTCCTGCCCTGGAGTTGAGTGGTCCTTTTGTGGGTAGGCTCATTTAGTATCAGCTTTTGTGCACTATTGCACACTCGGATTTGAAATAGGACCTTGGGCTCCTGCTTATAATGTTTGTCACTTAGTTCTAGCCCTGAATAAAAGAGAAGGGAATTTTACTTGAACCTACAGGTGGGTTCATTTTGTTTTGTGTAACCTGGTGACACCAGACTTTGCTTTCTGTTACGGGGCCTGCTGAGGGTAGAATGGACTTAATATAACTCCCATCTCTTAGCTAAAAACTGCTTGTCCTTGCCCTACTCCATATGCAAATACTGTTGTCATTACTCTAACTGTATATGAGGATGAACAGCCATTCACTTCAGACCTTATTAGGTTCTGTGGCTTGCCAAGCACCCATTTTGATCTTCTTGCTACCATAGTCAGATTAGGGCCAGTCTTGGGAATTACATTTTTCTGCTCCATCATCTAGGAACAGAGCTCTTAGAGAGCAGGCTGGCCTGAATGCCTTGTCCAACACGTTGTGGTGCAAACTTTCTAATGGATGTTGGTGTTCTGAAGATTTGGGAATCTGACCTTCATGCTGGCTTGTAGACTTAAGAGGTGTAGGTAGCAAATGGATGTCAGAGTGAGAAACACAATCATAGGTACCAGGTGCCATCATTATTGAGTTAGTCTGTATGGTGAGATTGGCATCAGAGCAAAAATTGGTGCAGGGAGCCCTGGCTGGTTAAATAAAGATTTTATGCAGGTGCGGGCTCATAGGCCAGGCTGGTTTACTAGGGCAGAATGATGTGGGCTTTTGTGAAAGCTAGAATTGGTGGAGTGAAGCGTGATTCTTTCCCAGAACAACCTGCCAACAGTACTGACACTAAGTGGTGTTGGGTATTTTTTCTTTTATGATTTTCACCCTCAGGTTTCTGAAGAGTGACCAAAGAATTGTGTCTGGCATAAACAAAACTATAGCTTTAAAGAGTCAGGAGCCACTTGAGAAAGGCAAGGTGGGAGTAGGGGCCCCTGGAGCTGAGCTGTGACTGTGCCTGCTCCGTCCTTTCGGCCCACACACACTGAGGCCTCTGATGGTGTCTCGTTTCTCACAGAGGAGAAATGGCTCTGAGGAAGGTCCTACAGCAGGAGCTCAGGCTCAAGAATAAGGCTCCCATACCTGGGCACAGCATTTGCCCGCCATCAGTGGCTATGCTGGGCTTCCACGGCTGGCTGGAGGTTGCCTCTGCATGTCTGTGCCTCCTGCAGAGGAGGATGCTGTAGTGAGTCAGACTGGCATGAGCTGGCCGCGTCTGCTGGCAGGCACTGTGCAGACAGCCAGCCTGAGGGAGGGCAGCTCTTCCCAGAGGCCTGCCCTGAGAAACCACCGCTGAGGCTGCTGTCCAGGGGCTGGGGGAGAGTCCAGAGTGTGTTTTAGGTAGGATGGGCAGCTTGTGCTCCGGAGAAGAGGCTCATTGGGCAGGAGAGCCCTGACCCTCCCTGCAAGGGAGGCTCCGGGGCAGAGCCTGAGGGGATAGAAAACCAGTTGGTGACCTGGGCATGAGACATGAAGTCCCTAGTTTGGTAGAGGTCTTTAAGGACGTGGTGAGATCTTGTAGGAATGTGGATGGACTTGCTGATAAGCCAGCTCTTTTGGATTGCTGGTGTGCAAATGCACTCAAACAAAATTTCACTTGTTATTTTTGTACCTAGTAACCTGGGTAAGCAAAAGATCAGAGCTTGCAGACCTCAGATTTAATTTGAGATGGTGAAATAGGGTTAGTGTTTGAGCCCAGTATAATTGTATCTGTTAATAGCATCTCCTGTCCTTGAGGCAGCCCTTCTGTACCAGAATATCCTTGTCACAGAGATTTTGCTCTGATGCTTGAGGACAGACTAAACAGGAAAAGAATTTTGTTGGATTTGGGCATGTGACTAACAGGTTTTTTGGCACAGAGTTGTCCTATGGACCATATTAACTTTTTTTTTTTTGCACTTTGAGATTCTGAATAGATCAAGGTTGACTTTTTATTTTTTATTTTTTTTGGCTGTGCTGTGTGGCTTGCAGGATCTTAGTTCCCCAACCAGGATTGAACCCAGGCCCCAGCAGTGAAAGTGCCAAGTCGTAACCACTGGACCACCAGGGAATTCCCAAGGTTGACCTTCTTAGGTCAGTGAAACTATCCTGCAGTGCATTTGTGATCTAGGGCCTAAGATGCATTATCCCACCTCTACTGTGTTTAGAATATTCCTGAAGTACCTAGAGCAGCAGTTGAATAATGGAACGGGGAGCTTCACATTTGTTTTAATTCCAACACTTTTACCAGAATGCTTTTAAATATATCATGTTAGAAGAGGTACATTTGTAATTTTTCTTATTATGAAAATGTTTAGTATCAGTAAATTTTTTAGTAAGGAGAAGAAAGAAATTTGCAATTTGCTGTAATCCTACCACCCAGATAACATGTTGATAATATTTTGTTAGATATCCTTCCAGTCCTGTTATGTATGTTTAATTTATTGCCCCTTCCCAACCCCCACAAAGAAAAGGGAGAGGGACCAGGTTCTTGTATAGAATAGTGAAATGTTAGTAAACCAAGGTTTAAAGAGACTTTAAAGGAAGGCAGTCTTTGGGGTGTTAGGGGAGGGGATAAAGCATTGCAAAGGAGCCATTAAGAACTGTCTTACCTGCGAATTTTCTGTTACCAGTTTCTTGGTATTTTCTTGGGTGGCTTCTGTGTTTTCATTTATAACATAGCTGAATCTCTAGGAACAGCTACTACCTACTACTACCTGGATACCTGGTTCTTAAGGTAGTTTCTCCATTACCCCAAAGAGCTTTAGGTGCACTCAGCTTTTACCTTAATCCTTATACAGTTCTTCAGGGCAAGCCTTTCTCAGCTCCGAGCAGTCTTTGCAGGTGGGACCAAGGAGCCACCCTGAGCCAAAAAAAGAGCATTTTGTCACCGGAAGCCCAAGCCCAGAGAACACAAGGTGTGACACAATCAGTGGCCCCAGCCAGGTCTTTGCAAGGAGACCCTAACGTCTCAGGTCTAGAGAAGATCCAACTGATGATTTTTAAGAAGAGTCGGGTTAGTTACTTCAACCCACTCATTGAGATCACGATACAGTCCTCGGACTGGATGACTCCCTTCGCCTGGAGGCCACAGCAAGGCCTGTGTGTTCCAGTTGCCTTGGTGTGCCACCGGGCACCATCTCTTCAGTAATGTTCCCTTAACAGCCAGACTCACCTAAGCCCAGGTGCTCTGGAGCTATATACACCCTACTTCAACCGTGAGTGCAGGTAAAGGGACCCTGGCTGCCCAGGCCGTGCTGTCAGGAATTCAAAAGTTCCTCGGATTTGGTGGGGAAAGGGACATAGGTATAACTTTGATTTTGACAAAGAGGCATTAAGATACTCTGAAACATCATTCAGTAAACAACTGGAATACCCCCAAGTACTTGGTGCTAAGGGATACAAAACCAAATAGGTCACGGAGGAGAGGATGTTGTTTTCATTTTGGTACCTGGTATGTTGTAGGGAGTTAGGAAACACATATTGAAAGGAACAGTATATATGCCATGTGGAATAGTTAGCTGGTATCTTATTTACTCATTTTTAAAGATTTAGTTTCTGTAGCTGGGGACTTGTAGCCATCAGTTTTCAATAGCTTACAGGAAATTCACTCACAACTGGTCGCAAAGCTTCTTGGGCTTTTCTGGACTTCTCGAGGGTGGCAGAGATGGGTTTAGATGGATGCTTTGTTCGAGCCACCCAGAGAGGCCACAGAGTCGGGGATGGAGGAGGAGGCAGAGTAAGGGTTACATGTATGGGGTGCCTTGATTTGGAGCCCTGAGATTTAGGAGGTGGTGGGACAGGGCGAAAGAAGGGCTTCTTCCTGAGCCTGGGCTGAAGCACTTAGGCAAAGGATTTGAGAAGGAGTAACCCTTGGTCTGAAAACTTGAGGAAAGGAATGGCATTCTGAGGAGGCATGTCAGGCTTCTGGCTCACATCCTTCCCTGATGGTTCTTGAAACACTGCCTGGAAGCTTCTCACGTCTCTGTCTGTAATCAGCTAACTAACCGGCTGAGTGAGTTTAGTTGTAAAGTCAGTAATGAAGAAAAGCAAAGGTCGGGGGCAGTTGTGCCCCTGTTCAGGATTGTGACCTGGGCTGATTAATTACCTGGAACAGATGGTCTTTGTCACTGCGAGTGGCGTACTTGTCAGTCTTAGAAAGGGAATCGGGTGGTGCATTAGAAGATCAGCTGGGGGAAGGATTTGACAAGCATTAATTTCTTCATAGTGCAACTCTCCTGTTAATGTAATTGTAATAATTTTAGAACCAGACTAGTACCATTATGGTTATCCTTGGTTTGATGCAAATTGCTTTGCACGTCCTAAAGTCCTTCTGACCAAAAGTACCATATGTAATTTTTAGGTACAGATGCCTGGGATGAAAGATTTTTGCATTCAGGGTTCTGGCTGAACTTTGCTTCCTGTCCAGGGAATGGTTTTTATTGCTTGTCAATGGGCTGGGACCTACTCTCCAGCCTAGGATGAATTGAGTAATGGACTTACGTGGTCCTGTGGGTTAGTGAAAACCTAGGACTCCAGAACTAGGAGGACTGCCTGGATAGTGGTTGTCTCTATGACCAGGAAAGTCACTCTGGGTTTGGTTGGGGATTGTTAAGAGGAAGTGTGGGTGCCCCTCCCCATAGCAGATGTTTGTAGCTTTGAGACAGCTTTTCATACAAAGTTCTAGATTCACCAAGGTACTAAACTAGGGGTGGGTTTTTATATCCCTGGAAGATTGGTTGCAACTTCCTTTTGAGGAAGCTCCTGCAGTGCATGTAAATTGATGTTATTTTTATAGGATTAGCAGGGATGCTGTTGAGGTAGATATTAGCCCAGTGTAAGGGAGGCATGCTTACAGTGGATGCCTGGGACGTACACGTGTTGGGTACGTGGTTTTAACTTGTTCTTTGAGGCCTTTTCCACTTGCTCACAATAACGTGAGCCCGTGGCCTGACTTGAGGAGCACCCACACAGCCAGAGTGTGGCGGGGCTCCCTGTGGCTTCTGAACAAAGCATGCTTGTTGAGTTAATGTGTAAGCAGGAAGCAGCTTCCTGTGTCAAGCTGTATATTATAGCCGCCTCAGGCTTCTCAAACTGATCACTCTCTTCAGCTCCCCTGGACCCAAGACCTCAGAAGCCATGTCGAAGCCCCATAGTGATGCCGGGACTGCCTTCATTCAGACCCAGCAGCTGCACGCGGCCATGGCTGACACATTCCTGGAGCACATGTGCCGCCTGGACATTGACTCGCCACCCATCACGGCCCGGAACACCGGCATCATCTGCACCATTGGTGAGTGGGGGGTGCCCCCTCCCCCCGAAACATGGGCTTCCTGAGACAGTGACCTTTCCTCTCCTGAAAAGACTAAATAAATGTGGCAGACCTGGGTACTGAGCAAGATGCTACAGAGATTCTTATGAGAACTGGTCAGAGGAGTTTGCAGTAAAGAATTCTTTATGCTTTCTGCGTTCTGCTAAAGGTAAAATTTAGAGGGTATCTTCCTTAGTAGAGCATCTCAGAGATCTAGGGAAGGATCTTTTTGACATGCTCTGTACAACCAGAATTCTGTAGTTGGACATCTGGCTGGGTTTCAGGGAGAGCATAAAGGGCTGGCCAAGACTTACCTAGGCTTTCCTAATTAGATGGAGCCTGTAGAATTTGAAGGAAATGGGAGATGTCCTTCTAAATTAAGAAAGTAGGCTAGCACAATAATAGTCGTATGTATGTTTTTGAAAGAATTTTGAGTTATTTGGGGGTAAAAATTATCAAGAGTTCTTTAAATTGAAGCAAACTTAAAGTGTTATTCCTCCTTTGGATAATTAACACTTAATGACTTTAAAACTTTTTTTTTTTTTTTTCTTTTCCTACTAGGCCCAGCTTCCCGATCAGTGGAGACGCTGAAGGAGATGATTAAGTCTGGAATGAACGTGGCTCGTTTGAACTTTTCTCATGGAACTCATGAGGTGCGCCTCGGCTGGCTAGTTTGGCCACTGGGGCAGCTTGTAGGAAACGGGGTGGGGATGTCGTGTTCATTTAGCCAGGGTGGACTGGGCAAGAAAGTGTGGGTTTTACAGCCAGTGGGAAGATTGTCTTCACCAGCCCATCCCTACTTTCTCTTCCCCGTCTCCTGCCATCTCAAGTGGCCAGGTCTCCTCAAGCAAAGAAGACCTCCTTTGTAATTGGCCCTGGTTCTCCCCAACACCTGTGCTCCATTAGCCCTCAGCAAGGAAAGTGTGCAAGGGTTCTCCTGGAAACTCCTCTAACCCATGGAGCTTGACACTCCTGCCCCAGGGTTTCTGTAACAGCTCATAACTGCAGTGACGAACCAGTAAGTTACCTTACAGGTTATTCTGGCCTAGTTTAGACCCAAGATAAACTGGGCAGGTCCAGGAGAAGGATTTCCATTATTGCAAGTGAAGACTGGGTCTAATGCACTAACACTATCTGGCATATAATACCCTACCTAATCAGCATTGTGTTCCCAGCCTGTCCCTTCCCGGGGGTTTTGGTACATTAAAATAAAGTAAAGTCAGCATACTTCCCCAGCAGTCTGGAAGGAGTGTCTTAGTGCTGGGGCTGTTGATGAGCTGACCTGACTCGTTGGACCTTACCCAGGGACCAGGTGGCAGCTACTGGGAAGTGCTCCATTCGTGCTTCTGTTCCCAAGATCAGAACAAACTCATTTTGAGGAGTGTGGGACCAGCCTGAGGGACAGTGCCTAACCTTCAGGTTCAACCACAGGCCATGGGATTTCATCATGGTATTAACAGAGGAGGAATGGGGGAGGCAAGCTTTCCCTCCTCTTGACCTCTGTATTTCCTGTTCAGGATAAAGAAAATGCTACTCTGTAAGGTCAGGAGGTGAGGGGTTGCCCTCTGGCATTTGGAAGTTGGTGTTCAGTTTCAGCTAAAAATAAAGCCTCAGGAAGTGCAGTCTGAGAGGTGAATTCCTCCTTTCTGGAAACATGAGAATCTTCATTGTAGGTTTTCTAACCCATGTTCCATAAAGTTTATGGCCTGGCAGGTGTCCGGCCTCCAAATATCATGGGGGCCTGACCAAGTTTAGATGAACTGTGCTCAGCAGGCACCCTGGGCAGGTAAAGACATCCATGGATGGCATTCTGTAATTTTCCAAAGGCAGGGCGTCCTCGGCAAGAGTCACTAGGCATTCCTGCAAGTGTTAGCTTAGTCCGAAGAGAGAACTAAAGACATGACTAAATGTCAGTTCACAACTGATCCCTACTGCTGGCCTGTGCCAGGGTCTCCTGTGTGCAGGGGGAGTAGCAGAAATAGATTTTAAGAAGTTGACCTTTAACTAGGCTTTATGGCCTCTTCCATCCAGTAAAATAATACCACACAGCTCTGAAATGGCAAGAGCGAGTGGTATCTGCCCCTGCTGGAGCGGGGCTGGCTCAGAGATTTTGGTTTTTTTAAACTACAAGAGGCATTTGGAGATTATCTGTGCTTTAACTCATCTTCCCAGATTAGAGTTGGGATTAAAAAACAAAACAAAACACCCAAGTCCCTCTTGTGGGTTTAATTTGAGGTTTTTGACCAGGATAAAACTGTGTGGTCCCTGGGATCAGGGTTTTGGAAACTGATCTGAAATTGTTCTAATGTTAATTATATAATGTAAACAGTGTTAGTTTGATGAGTGGCTGGGACATGCTTTTCCAGCTCTTGACAATTTTAAAGACTCTTCTAAGCAGAGCGTTGGAATTGCTTTTTCTCTCTCACTCTGACAGAGGGACATCCACATGTCTACACCTGATCTATTGGTTTTGTTGTTGTTGCATCTGATCTTTTTTATTTTATTTTTTTGCGATACGCGGGCCTCTCACTGTTATGGCCTCTCCCGTTGCGGAGCACAGGCTCCGGATGCTCAGGCTTAGCGGCCATGGCTCACGGGCCCAGCCGCTCCGCGGCATGTGGGATCTTCCTGAAGCGGGGCACGAACCCGTGTCCCCTGCATCGGCAGGCGGACTCCCAACCACTGCGCCACCAGGGAAGCCCCCACGAAGAACTTCTGACATCTTGGCTCTGAGTCCCTTTTTAGTCAAACAGGAATGGCAAATGGAAAAAGAGAAAGGGCTTCAGAGGCGAGAGTGAAGCCAGGATTTGTTGCAAGTGAGAAATGGCAAAGGTCAGTTAGTTCGGAGAAAGGCGTATTCCCATCTCTTTCTGTTCCACTTCCGTTTCTGATCAGACTGCAGGAAGTGTGATTGTCAGAACTAGGCCTGCATGACCTTAGCAGTGAATTATTTAGCTTGGGCCACTGTTAGCTTAAGTAAATAACTGAGTTTGAATTGCAGTTGTAATCAGTAGAGGAAAAGCTCAGAATTACCAGATCTATCAGTCTGACATTGATGGCCAGATCAGTATTATCCAGATAGAAGTCCTAGGTTTTTTACCCCAGTCGTCTGCTTTATTTGCTGAGGGTATTTGATGAATCCTAGAGGGGGAAAAGGGAGACAAGGCTCTTTTATGTTGACATGTCTTGCCACCAAAACGTAAATATTCCAAAGTTCCTAAGATTTGCCCTTAGAGTGGGTGAGGGCTGTGGTACAAGTGGGTAGAGGCCCAGGGGGTTGACGTAAGCCGGTAGAGGATGCTCGGGGAGTGGGCAGCGTGAGTGTATACGCTGGAGGTGGAGGTCTAGAACAGCCACAGCTCTTTCCTGAGTGATCAGCTTCAGTGCCGGTCCTAGATCCTAGTGTGTGGGAGGACGCTTATCATCTCCCCTCCTTTCCCCCAGTACCACAAAGAGACCATCAAGAACGTGCGTGAAGCCACGGAAAGCTTTGCTTCCGACCCCATTCTGTACCGGCCAGTGGCTGTGGCCCTGGACACTAAAGGACCTGAGATCCGAACCGGGCTCATCAAGGGCGTGAGTATCCTGGGGAGAAGCTGGAGAAAGGTGCAGGGGACCCCAGAGACATCCTCAGCAGTCTGTCCCGGCTGGAAGCCACGTTTCTCAGAGTTTAGGTCTATAAATGAGAGTTTTATCCATCACTGTAAGAAGTCTTGATTTGATCTACTTCGCTAAGAAACAGTACCAGAAAGGAACCTCTTTTACACTCCAAACCTACTTCCAAGTCTCTGACTTGGGGGAGCAATTTCTTTGTCTCTTTTCCCCTATCATTAAATAGTATAACTAAAACATTCTAGGTTTCTCTTGGGTTATTTCCTTGAAATATACTAAGTTAGACAGTCTGATTATTTCTTTCCAAAGGAAAAGGCTTTATTGTTATTTGCAGCTGAGATTTGCTCCTGTTCCCTGGAGGAAAGAGCTTGTCTTCTCCCGCTAGGAGGGCCCGGCTTCTTTGGACTTGTGGTTTACTGTCTTGTCTGCAGAGCGGCACCGCCGAGGTGGAGCTGAAGAAGGGAGCTACACTCAAGATCACCCTGGATAACGCCTACATGGAAAAGTGTGACGAGAACATCCTGTGGCTGGACTACAAGAACATCTGCAAGGTGGTGGATGTGGGCAGCAAGATCTACGTGGATGACGGCCTTATTTCCCTGCTGGTGAAGCAGAAAGGTACGTACGCGAGAGTCAGGGTCTAATTGCCTAAAACCAGCTCCCGTCTCTAAGTTTCTCTGGTAGAAGATAGCTTATTTGGCTGGCAGTGAGATTGGATCTCTATATTCTCAGAAATTCCTTTTATAATAAACTCCTAGCCTCAAAAACAGATTTCATTCCAACTTAACTGAACTCTTGGGGAGGAGATGAGAAGGTTTCTTTTTTTCTTTCTTTTTTTTTTTTTTTTTTTTTGGCTTTGCGGTGCAGCTTGTGGGATCTTAGTTCCCCAACCAGGGATTGAACCTGGGCTGTGTGCCACGAAAGCGTGGAGTCCTAACCACTGGACCGCCAGAGAATTCCCGAGATTTCTTTACTCATCTTCACTACTTTAGGGTTTCTGCTTCCCTCCTCCATCCCCTCAGTAGGGTACGTAGAGGACTCCAGTGTGCCTGGGAATGAGAGCTAACATTTAAGTGCCAGGCACTATTCTGAGCATCTTACATGATAATTTGTTTGAATTTTAAAACCATCTTATGAGTAGATATTATTATCCCTATTTATCTGAGGCACAGAGCGGTTAATTGACTTGCCCACGGTTACACAGTTAGTGGAGCTGGGATGTGAACCCTGGCAGTGTGGCTCCAGCACCCACCATGTGCTATTTCCCAGTTCTCTGTACTGGGGAGAGCCTGCTTCCTGGTGAGGACAATTTTGCCCCTGTGGCTCTGCCTCTCGTACCTACTCCATTTCACACAGGTCCTGACTTCCTGGTGACGGAGGTGGAGAATGGTGGCTCCTTGGGCAGCAAGAAGGGTGTGAACCTACCCGGGGCTGCTGTGGACCTGCCTGCCGTCTCAGAAAAGGACATCCAGGATCTGAAGTTTGGGGTAGAGCAGGATGTGGATATGGTGTTTGCGTCTTTCATCCGCAAGGCATCTGATGTCCATGCAGTCAGGAATGTCCTGGGAGAGAAAGGAAAGAACATCAAGATAATCAGCAAAATTGAGAATCACGAGGGAGTTCGGAGGTAAGTCCACCCGACTGTCCCTTGCCTCCTTCAGCCCCAGCCCAGCTTTCTGAAGAGCACGATATATCCTGTGAATACTTGGCTACCTGCCCATCAGAATGAGACTCTCAAGCTTATCTCAGACCCACTGAATCAGAATATCCTACGAGGGGGAGTGGAAGGCATTGGTATTTCAAGGAAAAAAACAAAAGCTTCCCAGGTGATTGGGGTGCGAGCATCTTGATGTTGTTCCATGAGCCCAGAGACCAGCATTGGAGAGGACAGGGTCACTGCTTCCAGGCTCAGGAGCCATTGTGCTGCACTCCTGACACTGCCTTTGTTTGCTGGAATTGGGGACCACCAAGGGGGAAGACAGCAGGCTCTCAGGAAGGGACTCCCTCCCTTGGGAGCCCTGTGGAAGCTCGGGGCCTGGTGTTGACACTGAAGCGTGGGCCTCCTTGTCTTGCCTTAGAAAGCAGCCGGCTTGGTGACTGGGCCAGCTCTGGCATGGTATCTGCTTCTGAGGGGAAAGCATGCCGTCCTCCTTCAGGTCCACATTGTCCCAGCACAGGTCCACCACCTCCCTAGTGCTCACCAGGTAGGGCCTTATGAGTAAGGCCAGCTGGGGGACATCTGTTCCTCTTTGGTTCCCTACTAGAACCCAGCGCTGCTGACACCCCACACCTACTTGTGGGGTTAGGTGTGTGCTTGGGAAGAGTGGGGCGAGCAGTCATCCTGTTGTGGCCTTTCCATCCTCAGCTTTGTGTCGATGTCCTTTGTACCGGGAAATTTGGGGTCCTCCCTGTGCCATCCTGATAAGCCATGGGTGCTTGCTGACCTTGGCTCCAGGTCAGGCAAAGCCATATTCTCATGCCTTCAGCAAGTTGGAGGGGGCCCCCTGAAGGAGCAGCCCTCAAGTGTCCTTGGCTGGGAGAGGCCACGGACCTTTGTGTCAGGAGCAGTCAGCCGCCTTGGGTTCCCTTTCTGCCCTGGAAGTGCCAACTGGAATGAAGATGGTAGAGAGACACCTTAAGAGGGGCCTCATAAGATGCAGATGGAGAGGAAATGAGCCTATGGGACTTTGGAGGAGACCTCGTCCCCTCCCCTTTCCCCCAGTGATGTGTCCATACTGGTGCTAAAGAAGCCCAACAAGCAGAACTGCTGGCCCCCTTTGGGGGACTGA
This sequence comes from Mesoplodon densirostris, assembly GCF_025265405.1. Lineage (NCBI taxonomy): Eukaryota > Metazoa > Chordata > Mammalia > Artiodactyla > Ziphiidae > Mesoplodon > Mesoplodon densirostris. Next base: position 121,883,412 of record NC_082664.1, read on the forward strand.
AGTAGCTGGAACACCCCACCACCTCCATGCATCCATCATGATGTCGTGGGTAGTTGTCCTGGTGCAAGGATGGCTAAGTCAGAGAATCCCAGGAAAACTTGCGTCACCTTACTTGTGGCCCCTGTTCCATATAACCTCTCTCTTTTTCCAATTTCCCTGTCAGGTTTGATGAGATCCTGGAAGCCAGTGATGGGATCATGGTGGCGCGTGGTGATCTAGGCATTGAGATTCCTGCGGAGAAGGTCTTTCTTGCTCAAAAGATGGTGATTGGGCGGTGCAACCGCGCTGGGAAGCCTGTCATCTGTGCCACGCAGGTATGTGCCTCTTCCCGAGTTTGCATCCTTGCACAGGGAAGCTTTGGAGGACACACACACACACACACACACACACACACACACACACACACACACACACACACACCCACACACCCACACACACCCACACACCCACACACACACACCCCGGGAAGCTTTGGAGGACACACACACACACACACCCCCCGGGAAGCTTTGGAGGACACACACACACACACCCCGGGGAGCTTTGGAGGACACAGACACACACACACACACACACACACACACCCCGGGGAGCTTTGGAGGACACAGACACACACACACACACACACACACCCCGGGGAGCTTTGGAGGACACAGACACACACACACACACACACACACACACACACACCCCGGGGAGCTTTGGAGGACACACACACACACCCCACAGGGAAGCTTTGGAGGCCACACACACACACACCCTATCCCACCACCCCTCCCCTGCCCCGTGCACCTACACAGAGCTGTACTCTGCACATACACATGATCCAGGGGGTCAGTTTGTGTCTGAAGATGGCCCAGGCCACGTCTCACGAATACCCTGTCCCCTGCCAGATGCTGGAGAGCATGATCAAGAAGCCTCGCCCCACCCGGGCTGAGGGCAGTGACGTGGCCAATGCAGTCTTGGATGGAGCCGACTGCATCATGCTGTCTGGAGAGACGGCCAAAGGGGACTACCCGCTGGAAGCTGTGCGCATGCAACACCTGGTGAGTTCTTGGGGCCCGCCTATCACCCTGGCTGGGGCTGGGGTGGAGGCGAGCTCTGGCACAGAGCGACACCTTTTAGGCTTCTGCGCCCACGATCTTTTATTCTCCAAGTCACAAGCAGAGTGAGGAGGTGTGTGCTGGGGGCGTGGAGGTGTCTTGTCTTTTTTCTGTTCTGCCTGCCTGCCCACACCCATCTCCTAGTTCCTTCTGTTCTGGAGGCGGCCTCCTTCATCAGCCATAGCACAGTCACTCCTGTCTGCAGGACTGTGAATCCTTCCCTTGGCTCAAGTACTGGGATATCTGTACCTCTTCCTCTGGACAGCCTAGAGGACCTGAGTACCTCTGCCCTGTTCTGGAAAAGGCCAAGAGCTCCTGCTCGCAGCTGTCCTGTTCGGCTTCCATTTTGATTCCCCACCTGTCCCCAGCCAGGTGCCTCCCTGACGGGGGCCTCTGGGCCTGCACTGGAGGCTGTTGCCTGCACTGACTTGGCTGCAGGCTGGCCTTGCATGGTGCCTGCAGCAGCGCCTGCTTTGCTGAGCTGTTGCACTCGCCCTAGACTAAAAAGTGGGGTTTAAGTGATGGGTGACAGGCCCACAAATAGAAACAGGTGGAAGGCTGGCTGATCCCACCTGGCCCTGGGGTGAGAGCATCTGGAGGAGCCCTGGAGGCCACTCCTCTTTCTCCTGTGGGAGCTAGCTTTTCAAGGGTCTCCCGCTCTGCCATGTCCCACAGCCTGGCTGCTCCTGCTCTAGAGCTTACTGAAGAGTTAACACAAGATGGGTCATCAGGCCTGGGAAAACGAGTGTTACAAATGAACTTTCACAACAGCCCTAGGTCGCTGTTGATAATGTATAGCTCAGTGAACTTGCCTCTTATCCTGAAACGGTGCTTTCCAGCCAACAAAGGACCCCAAGCCCTTTGTGTGACACCCCCTCCCCTGCATTCCCCCAGATTTAAAACAATCCCCCCAAAAGAACGTCTGGACTAGATAATCGTCCTTTCTTCCTTCATTTTCTATGTGATTATTAGGCTTAGATGGCTTCCAGAGAAGACATGAGAGTTATATTAAATACTTTTTCAGGCATGAAACAAGACATCTTGACTACAGATGTCTTCTGGTCTGTCCTTGGCACCCGGGTGGATTTGCCCATAATGAAATTGGTAGAGACCAATCCCTGTCCCTGGGACAGCTGTGTTTCCTGGCTGATATACCACCCTCTGTGTGTGTGACATGATTGCTGTCACAGATGCTCATGCACTCTGGGCTCATGGTCATTCTCAAAACTGCCCCAGTGGTGAATGCTTCCTCTCTCCTGGGGGACAGTGGACCTTGAACCTCTCCCCTCTAGAGTGGCTGCCATTGTGTTTATGGGTCTCCACACATCATCCCTTCTCTATAACTGCCTTGCTTAGTTGTGTGGCCCCATTGCCTCTGAGATGCGAGAGTGACCTTGACCTGATTTATGGAACCATGAAACCACATAGACTGTAGGGACTTTCATGTCTCTACCAAATTTAACCTCTCAAGGCCTTATTTATGAAATGAATTCGATAGGATATGTTTAATTATAGCCTTAGCGTTAAATTTCACTACTATTATTAAATGTCTGTTAAGTCCTTGTGTAGATTGACGTAATCTCCATAACCTCAGTGAGATAGATGTCACCCCATTTTATAGATGCGGGTACGTGGTAATAGGGCTTGAGTTTGGACCCAGATCTGCTGACTCCGAAGCCAGTGTTCTCTCCTGCAACATGGTACTTCATCTAGCAGGAGATCAAGACAGGTATCCATGTGGGGCCTGTACTGGGGTCACAGTCTTAAGAACCAGACTCTGGGCTCTGAACCCATGTCTGTTTTTCCATACCCCAGTCTTTCCTTTGAACAGACAGACACCTTAGAACTGCAAGACTGGGATTGCATGGCATTGCTCAGGAGATAAGTTATGGGGTCTGGAACAGTTGGTACAGGCCTCTCCTGTCCATGTCACCAGTTAACACTGGCCAACAGCTTCCCCTCTTACCTGTCCACTGCTTTCTCCTTTATCTCACTGATGCAGTTGATATCCCTTAACTAAGGGCTAGACAGTACCAGGTATGGTTCTCTTTCCTGTTCATGTTTCCTGTCCTTTTGGGCTGCATGCATTCCATTCTTGCAGGAAGAAAACCTTTAACCTAGCAAATTCTGCCACTCATCTTCTTATCCTGTCAAATTAATGAGGTGGTATTCCTGATTCTTCCCTCACCCATCATTTTCTAAGATGCTGGTAATTGCATTATAACCCTCTAAAGCTTAAATTTTCTTCCTAACTCTTGGTGTTATCTGAGCCAGGTGGTCTGTAAATAACTCAGTGGCTTTCTCATGGGTCTTTTAATCATTTGAATTAATCAAATGTCTTGTTAAACTTACCTGCGTGTTTCCACAGGCACCTGTCTCTTCACATGGCTGTTCCTCCTGACCTCAAAGCTCGCCAATTTTCCACCCGCCTGCTTAGAACGCGTCAAGCCGCGTGACGTTGGCTTTGTCTGACCTCAGTTTTCCAGCACTGCTCAGTGTGCTTGCACGGCATGCCATTGGACAGGCTGGTAGCATCCCTGTGTCCGAAGCCAAGCAAGCACTCCATGTGTGCGTGGAGGCCAGGCATGAACCCTGGTAGTAACCACCAGACAGCCATGTGAGGAGGGAGGCCTGTTCCTTCCTGTGAGCTGTGCTCATGAGGCAGCGTGGTCAAGTCCTGCCAGGGAGCTGTGTAGGCCCGGGAGCCCCGGGGGCCCAGCCTCTGCATGTTTCCATGCCCAGGCACTAGAGCCTGCCACCATACTGTCTCCCTCCACCTCCACCGCCAATCAAAAAGTCCTTCCAAAATCAATAGATCCTTCCAGAACGGAAGAATCAATTTCCCCTCGGTTGGAGGGGAAGCAGTAGCAGTTGATGTTTGAAATCCTCCACACATCCCTAAGCGGGCTTTCATCACCCTGCCTCTTTGCATCTGCCTGAAGGACAGACTTAGCCAATTAACCTAAGGTACCTTCCCCTCTTCCTTGCCTCCCCTCCCCTCCCCCTAAACCTTACAGATAGCTCGTGAGGCTGAGGCAGCCATGTTCCACCTCAAGCTGTTTGAAGAACTTGCGCGAGCCTCAAGTCACTCCACAGACCTCATGGAAGCCATGGCCATGGGCAGCGTGGAGGCTTCTTATAAGTGTTTAGCGGCAGCTTTGATAGTTCTGACGGAGTCTGGCAGGTAGGGCCCCGAGGGCAGGTAACTTCCAGCCGCTCTAGAAGACAGCCAGGGCCCAACCCTGCACGTGGGGCTCGCACTCAGGACCTCTCCTCTCACCTGCAGGAAGCTAGCCAGGGAGTCAGGGCAGGCCAGGACCGCAGGGTCCTTCAGCTCGGCAGGCACAGCGACGTCACAGGCGCCTGGTGAAGGGCTGGTTCCTGCGAGTCTTGATCTCGCTTAGCTCAGAACCTCCAGCGATTGGGCTCTTCTTGGCCTCTGCACCCAGGGACACGCTCCTCACCAGCTGTCTGTGCGACTCTTCCCCTCCCTCTCCCGTGTGACACGGCTCTGACACAGCTCTGTCCCCCTCTCGTCCCTCTGGACCGGTGTTGCCTCTCCCTAGATTGCCCGTGAGGCAGAGGCCGCCATCTACCATTTGCAATTATTTGAGGAACTCCGCCGCCTGTCGCCCATTACCAGTGACCCCACCGAAGCCGCCGCCGTGGGTGCCGTGGAGGCGTCCTTCAAGTGCTGCAGTGGGGCCATAATCGTCCTCACCAAGTCTGGCAGGTAGGAGGTGGCAGCGGCTCCCTGGGAACACCCAGCTCGGCGGCACCTTTCCTTGGGGGTCCTGGGAGCAGTGCACTAAACGGTGCTCAGATGGCACCAAGCCAAGGTAAGACCCCTCAGCCTGTGCCCGGGACCCTGCAGGGACGGAGCTCCCCTGGCCCCCTGGCCAGGCTCTGGGAGCGAGCAGAACCCCTGCCCTGGGCCTGAAGGACAGGATCCCAGGCAGCACTCACAGGCGTGTCAGACCATTTGGGTCCAAAGCAAGTTTATACCCTCACAATGAACTAGAGACTTAATTACATAGACAGATAGACTGATGACAAATGGTTGATATTTGAAAGCTGTTTTTCTCAAAAAGTAAAGGATAACCAGTTTTAATTATTCTAGTTGCTATGTGCTCTTCAAAAAGTTCAGTGTGGAAAATTACTGCTGTTTGCTGATATGCTGTTTGGTTGGTGCACCCGTCCCATCGGTCTTTGAGTCCCAAAGACAAGTGGGTGCTGCCCAGGAGAGGTCACCGTGGTGTGTTGCTGGCACTTGGGCCGTGCAGCCAGGCTGAGAGGCCTCTGCTCGGCCTCAGGCTCGGGGCCCCTTCCAGATCACTGGGCTGTCGTGCTTCCCTCCCTGGGTCTGGGGTGTGCTCCTCCTCCACAGGGCAGCTAGGGTTTCCTGGAGGAGGCGGGTGGAGAGGAGCAGACAGGCAGCCCCATGCACAAAGGAGCAGCAGATGGGATTGCCTTTAGGACCAGGACACACGATGTGTGCAGATGCCCTCAGTAGAGGGCTCGGGATGAAAAGCTCCCACCATTTGGGTTGACCTTTGTGAAAAAGTCCAGCCTTTGCTACTTGGCTATTTTTAGCTCCAGGCTTCTGGGATTTCACTCAGCAAGTCCTGACTTTAGCACTTGCTGCCCTCTGAAAGCCTTGTATGGAGGCCAGGCCTTAACGCAGGGCACCCTCTGCTGTGACATGGCTTAAGTTTCCCTGACACCTGTTGAGTGTCCTCACAGCTTCCAGGCCCAAGTTCCCCCTGCAGGCCCCTCTACCTCCCGAGGCACATCTGCAGCCACACGTGTACAGTGTCAGTGCTGAAGGAAGCACCTGGCTCTGGGGCTGTACAGGGGTCCTCTCCCCTCCAGAGGGACCTTCACAGGCAGAGCCTCCCCCACTGACACTCCCATCCCCTGGTCTTGCCTCCTGGGTAGCACCTATATTTCTAAGCCTCACTTAGATATTCAGGTTTGACTGTGGGGCTCTACAGCCCAGTTGCTGGGACTGTTTCAGGGACCCAGGGGGTCACGTGGAGTCAGGAGAGGGCATGGCAATAGGGAAGACTTGCGTTGTAGATTCCAAGGGGGGCTGGTGGGCGCTGCTCCTGTTTTCTTGCAAATGTCAAGAGTCAGGTGCTATTCCCATGTTGCTTGGCTTGTAGCTGCTGCCAAGTACGGGCCATGTGGGGTAAGTGGGGGAAACTGACCTTGCTGGGTCGGCATGATCCTGGGGCCCTGGCCTGTTGGGAGGTGGGTAGGGCAGATGGGTAGCATAGCTATGAAGAATTATGTGCTGTGGACGATACAGGATGATGAGCCGTCCCAGACTTGGCAGCAGATGTTGAAATGTCCAGAGAGCCTCAGGCTGGCATAGGGAGTTGGATTAGAGGGTGAGTTGTTGCTGAAGGCCCTGAGGAGCTTCCTGGGACACTGTTTAACAGTTCTCGTCTGCTTGTCCCCCATCTCAGGTCTGCACATCTGGTGTCCAGATATCGCCCCCGGGCCCCCATCATTGCTGTGACCCGGAATCACCAGACAGCTCGCCAGGCCCACCTGTACCGCGGCATCTTCCCTGTGGTGTGTAAGGACCCAGTGCAGGAGGCCTGGGCTGAGGACGTGGACCTCCGGGTGAACTTTGCCATGAATGTTGGTGCGTGGCTGGGAGCAAGGGCTAGAGGTGGAGGGGTGGAGAAGGTGCCTGAGTACTGGTCTCTCTGAGACCCTATAGAAGGGGGAACATGTTGGCCTTTGGGTGCAAGAGCCCTAGCTGTCCTCACTGGGAATATTCTCTGAATCCTTCATCCCATTCCCTGGAGTCCTGGGCTGAGCCCAGGAGGGAAGAGGGGCCTTTGAGTTGTGGGGCTGAGCACCCCAGGTTCTCTCCTCACTCTCTTCCAGTCTGGGATCCAAAGCAAAGGATCCTCGATAATCGGGGTTGTCCATTCTTTGGCATCTGCTCATTATTGAGGTTTTTCATAAAATTAGCCAGAGCTCCTGCCCTTGGGGCCAGCACACGTACAAATTATGTATTCATATGGCCTTTGTCCCAGTATAAGAGTAGGATATCATGTGATGAGAGGAAGCAGCTAGCTGTGACCTTGGGCTGGGCTCTCCACCCTCTAGAGTAGAAAATGAATGATGTCCAAAGGTCCCTGCCGACTCTGCCATCTGAGCCATAAGGATATATCAAGGCTTCCCTCATCCCCTTTGCCTGGGCTGTGAGCCTAGCGCCACCTTGTGGTGTTAGGGAGTAAAGGCCCGTCAGCCCTGCTTAGCTTCCTCTGACTGTGGGGCAGTCTCCCAGGTGCATTCCTTCTTGGCTTGATTCTTCACTCATCAGCCCCTCTTCTCTTCCTCCAGGCAAGGCCCGAGGCTTCTTCAAGAAGGGAGATGTGGTCATTGTGCTGACCGGGTGGCGCCCTGGTTCTGGCTTCACCAACACCATGCGTGTAGTTCCTGTGCCGTGATGGGCCCCGGAGCCCCTCCTCCAGCCCCTGTCCCATCCCCCTTCCCCAACCCATCCATTAGGCCAGCAATGCTTGTAGTGCTCACTTGGGGCTGTGGTGTGGCACTGGTGGGCTGGGACGCCAGGGAAGAAGATTAACGCCTCTGTGAAACACGGCTGTTTTTAAGACCCTGCTTGGGTGGGGTAGTTCAGAGCTGGGCCACCCATCATGTGGCCCCATCTGAGCAAGGGACGAAAGAGGGGTGCAGGCAGGACTGGAGGCCCCAGAGCTTCACATAGAGGGCAACAGCTCCTGCTTCTCTTCCTTTGTGTACTTGATTCAGTTCTTGTAGAAAATGGATACCCAGAGAACTCCCAGCCCTGGCGTGGGATCAGGAGATAGTTGACTAAGAGTAGGGGCCTTAGGGAATGGGGCAGAGGTTCCAGTTTAAGCAGACTCCGGCCCTGGCCCTTACTTGCTTCTCCAGCCCCCTCAGCCTCCCTCACTCCCACCTTGTTGGGCACTGTGCACTTCTGTTCCTTCACTCTTCACTGTTGCTGCAGACAAACACTCCACCCTCCACCTTCCATTTCCCTCACTACTGCAGCTGCCTCCGGGCCTGTTGCTATAGAGCCTACCTGTATGTCAATAAACAACAGCTGAAGCACCTGTTTCCTCTCTTTTCTGATGGGGGGGTGGGTGGTTGAACCCTGCCCTCTGAGTAGGGTGAAAATGGTAAGAGCCCTGTGGCTCCTGGTGAGTATTCCTGTGTAACAACTCAGGCCACCTGCCATCCTGTCCCCTGGTGTGCAGACGTGCTGGGGAAGCAGTCGCTGACTGTCTTAAGATATAGGTTACCCTTTTCAGCACCCTGGGGTCTAAAAGCTCCTGCAGCTGGGGAAATTTTAACAGCTTATTTGGACCAAAGATTGGAGAAGGCAGCAACAAGGCCCCCTCCCTCCTGCTCATGGGTAAACCAGGAGTAAAGTGGCCCTTGTCCTGCCCCTCCGCCTTAGGTCTTCCTGCAGTAGAGGCCCTAGATATGAGACCAAGTTCTGCTCCCAGTTTCCAGAATATTTGTGGAACCCTGGGCTCCCTTTGTGCCCCTTCTGTTTTCCAATGCCCTCCCGCTATGATACAGCAGGCTCAAGGAAGGCGGGGAGGGTTGGGAAGGGAACTAAATCTGGCACCTTTCCTCTCTCCTGACCACTCTGAAGGACCAAGCCTTTCGTGGTGGGGATAAGAGGGAAGGAGCCCACAGCCCAGGTTCATTGTCACACTGAGCTCTTCTGCCTGTGCTTTCCTACTCGATTTCTGGCCATCTGCAGTCCCTTTCCAGACACCTCCAAAAGATTTTTGCCTGGGGAGGCACTGAAAAGTCCCCAACTCTGGGGAAAGCACATGAAATCATTCCAGCGCCGGAGTTGTTAAAAGTCCCCACTGGTGTTCCCTACTCATGTCCTCACTTCTCTGGTGTGGAGAGAAATTGAAACTGCCTTGAAGCTTAGCGTTGGGAGGTTTTGGGAGGAATGGGTTTCTGCAAAGGGCTTCGGGCCCCGAGAATAAATGGCTAAAGAGGGAGAACCTGGAGCAGGTACCGAAGGCCCTCGCTGGGAGGAGCAGAGGGTGCAGACCCAGGCCGTCCTCCGGGGTAGGATCCGAACAGAGCTTGGGGCCCCACCTGTATCTGGAGAGAGGGAGGACCAACCAATGGGCTGTGCCCGTCCCGCGCGAGCAGCCAATAGGCGGTCGGGGGTGTGTCATCCGAGGCGGTCGGGAGTGGGCATTCGGTCCTGCGGCGCGGTCCCCGGCGCTCGCTGGAGGCTCCGCGATGACTGCTCTGAGCCCGGGCGAGGCCGCCAAGGTGGGCAGGTAAGGAGCTACGACCCGCGGACCGGGCTCCAGGGCCCAGAGGCCGCCTCGAAGGGACGCTGCCCGGCGGGACCCGGAGGCCGCTGCGCCTCGGCGCGTTCTACCCGCGGGGCAGGCGCTTCCTGGCCCGCCGGAATGCGGGCTTCACTCCAGACCTGCGCCGCGCGGGCCCTGGCGCTTCCCGAGCTAAGAGGTGTTCGCGCTGGGGCAGGATGTCAGGCTGTAGGCGCTTCGCGCGAGGGGTTCGAACCTGTAGGATGAGGGACATCCAGGCGGTATCAGGGAGGTGGAGGGCTCCTCCCCTCGAGATACCTCCCGTGGTCCATCATCACTCTTCTCCGCCGCCGTCGCTGGGCATTCATTCATTCATTCCCCAGCCATATCGACCCCCAATCCTGACTGCCCCCCACCCGAGGGCCGGCGCTTCCCTTCCGGCCCCCGAAAGGGTCAGCCTCTCTCTTCCAAACGGGTCTGCAATTGTAGCGGCGTTCGGTTGCCTGGGAGGCAGCGTGGAGCTGCCCCAGGACGACTCGGCCGCACCCATCCGTCAGGCCCTTCGCCGTCGGGCAGGCTGGGGCGTCTCTCAGCCTCGAGATCTGTTCCACAGACACCCTCGGAGGAAGGAAAGTTCTTGCAGCTGGGCAAGGGGCAGGGAGGCAGGTCAGGCAGGAGGTGATGTTTCAGGTGGCACCAAGAATTGTGGCCTCTGCCCCATGAAGTCTTGGGGCCCTGCAGGTAGGATTATTTGGGGAAGACAGAGCCAGTGGATGAAGCTGTAAGTTCCTGCCCTTGCCCCAGTCCCAAACCCCACAGCCTGAGCTCTGAAGGCTGGCCATCTAGCACGGGGACAGATAGGGTGAATGTGGTGTGAGCCCAGTGCCCAGTCCACACAAGTACATGGAACTGGTGGAATGTTTAAGGGCTCCCTCTGTCCTGTCTTCAAAGAGGCTGGTGAGGCCCTACCCCACTGGCATTTGCCCTTCTTTGCTTTGCTTGCCCCACTCATCCTTGCAGGAATCCGGCTCCTAAGGAATGAGAGAATGTCCTGACAATCCGTGATGCCTTTGCCCCAGTGTACACCCCCTAGCTGACTCTGAAGTCCAGTTCCTTTCAGAGCGAAGACTTACGGGGTTGCAGGGAGAGGTGGCATAGAGGGTGTCCTTCCCATCCTGCAGTGAGGGGGCCAGTATGCTCCTTCCGCAGTCCTCTTACCACGCTGACAGACACTCTCAGGTCTGAGGTTATGGTTTGACAGGACCAGTTAAGCAGTGCACATCTCTGGGGCAAATGGGCAGATCTAGAGCGCATCATGTCAGCACAGAAGCTGACAGAAGCTGCTCCTGAGTTTCCAGGAGCATTTCTGCTGGGGCCAAATCCAAGTTCTCCTTCCTGACTTGCCTTTGGGAGAATTTTCTGAATAGCCTAGAGGGGACAGCCCAGATCCTATCCATGCCTTGATGTTACTGGTTGCTTTGAAATTTCTGAGCTTAGGCGAGTCTTCAAAGCCTTAGTGCAGACCAGAAGGATCTGTGTGCCAACCCATCCATCTAGGATGACCCCCTGAGGCTGAGGTCAGCAGTACTCAAGATGGGCTATGCCAGCCAGCCTCCCTCAACCTCCTCCATGGTGCCTGTGCTTGGGTAGCCCCCCCAGTCCTTAACCTGGTTAAGTCGTGGCTTTGGCCCTTGAATCCCACATACCATACTTATCAGACCAGCATGAAGAGCCTGTCTCATCAGAAGTTCCTATTTTGCTGTGACCTGGGGCAAGTCCCCTCTCTGGGCCTGCTTTGCCATCATAAGGTAAGGAGATTGGATTGTAGGCTCCTTAAAGGCCTTCTCCATGCAGCCATTCAGTGACTCTGCTAACTAGCCTGTTTCCCCCTTGATTTCTGAAGGTATTTTATCTCTTTACATAATTACTTCGTTGCTATGACTACCTATGGAAAGCCCATGAAGTCGAGACCCATGCAGCATTCCACTTTGGTGTCAAGTGTCTGAGTCTGGACACCAGAAAATAATTTGCTTTTCTCCTTTCCTGAGAAGTGAAAATAATTCCCCCCAATTCTGCAGCCATCTCTCTTTTTTTTTTTTTTGCTGTACGCGGGCCTCTCACTGTTGTGGCCTCTCCCGTTGCGGAGCACAGGCTCCGGACACACAGGCTCCGCGGCCATGGCTCGCGGGCCCAGCCGCTCCGCGGCATGTGGGATCTTCCGGGATCGGGGCACGAACCCGTGTCCCCTGCATCGGCAGGCGGACTCTCAACCACTGCGCCACCAGGGAAGCCCTGCAGCCATCTCTTATGCAAGGGTAAGTTTGGCAAGAAGTCAGTCTTGGCCACTGTGCTGCTATTCACCTGGGCCACAGGGCACCAGTCTGTCACCACATGTTATCACCAACCTTTGAAGCTTTGATTAATTCCCCTGCTGTTTACTAACGTAGGAAAGGAAGGAGGAGGGGGAGGGCAGAAGCCCCCGGAACGGAGCTTCCTTTGTAATTAAGAAGTACCTGCCTCCCCGGGGAGTCCCTGCCAGCTACAGCATGAAGGAAGGCACTGTTCCCATGAATATAAGCCTCCGCGGGGCAGGCTGGTGTCTCCCTTCTCCCCACTACAACTACACATTTTCATTAGTTTACAAGTGCCTGGTCATAATTTAGGACTGGAGTGTTTTAATAACCTGTGGAAGTTGAGCCAATCTTTAAGTCCTTGTCCTAAGTTAGAGTTTCCTCAGATGATGTTTAAAACCACTAGAAAATCACATTGTTAATTTTTAAATAGGACGTTGGTTTTGGCTGGGACTATTCTTTAAAAATATGAACTAAAGGGGAAAACGTAGTTTTTTGAGGCAGGAGCCTGCTGTGTCCCCCTTTGCCTGGCAAAGTAATAAAGCTATCCTGATCTATTTCACCGTCAAAAAAATATGGACTAAAAAGCATATAAAGAATTAGTTTAAATCAAACACAGATTGCTTTTCCTTCTGACGTGTTGACCTGGCACCTCATGGTATATTAAATAATTGTCAAATTCATACTGCTATTTCATTTCACTGGTGTCTTGGGGTCATTGGTGGCTTAGGGTCAGAACAGCAGCATGGGTGGGATGCCTGAGCAAACAGCTGTGACTGATTGTAAGAATGTTTTTCTCACTCCCTCGTGTAAAGAAAAAAAATTAAATATTTCTAATTTATGTTAAGATTAATCAAATTATTTGAAATTTGCCCATAATCACCAGGGCCACACAAAATGTTATTTTTTAAATAATTTTTGAATTTTGAAGGACTATTCAACAATTTTATTTTGAAATAACCTAGTGACAATACCTCAGAATCGATATTCATATTCATACTGGGCTTCTTTGATTACCAAACAAGTTGAAAATGTTTATATATTTAATTGTTAAATCTTTTCGTTGTGGAGAATTTCAAACACACACACAAGAAGAGTAGTATAATAAGCAGCGTGTGCCCATCACCCAGCTTCAACAATTGTCAAGTCATGGGCCTCCCTTCTCCCTCCCTCCTGGATTATTTTGAAGCAAATCTAAGATATATTATTTCATCCACATTTATTTCAGTGTATACCTATAAAAGATAAGGTCTTTTAAAAATATAACTACAATACCATTTTCACACCTGAAAAATAACAATAACTTCTTAAAATCATCAGATAGCTAGTCGGCAAAGTCCCCACATCATCTAGTAAATGTTTTTGTGCCATTTTAGAAACTTTTATAAGGATTCAAATGAGGTTTATACAATTGGCTGAAACATCGAATCTATATATCTGTGTCTCTAGTAGTCTCTTGTAATGTATAAATTCCCCTTCCATTTCTTCTTTTTTCCTTGCAACTTATTTGTTGGAAAAAATCTTTTTTTTTTCCTATACCATTGCCCAGTTTGCTGGTGCTGTTTAAAAATATTCCTCTGACTCCTGTATTTCCTATAAATTGGCAGTTGGATCTAGACATTGATCAGATTCAGGAGGTACTGAACACTTGAGAAAACACATAAGGTCTGGTTATTTCTCTTTGGGGCATGTTAACAGCCATTGATGATTATTTCATGTAAACCCATTATTTCATTAGGGATTGCAAAATGGTATTACTCCAATTCTATCATTCTTTCATTATTTATTAGCTTGAATATTTCTATAAGAGAAATGTCCCTTCTTCAACTATTTGGTTACCCAAATACTAGAAAGGCAGAATAAATTCTCAGCTCTTTCCTTTTACTAGTTTTGTTTGTTTGTTTGTTTTTTTGCGGTACACGGGCCTCTCACTGTTGTGGCCTCTCCCGTTGCGGAGCACAGGCTCCGGACGCGCAGGCTCAGCGGCCATGGCTCACGGGCCCAGCCGCTCCGCGGCATGTGGGATCTTCCCGGACCGGGGCACGAACCCGTGTCCCCTGCATCGGCAGGCGGACTCTCAACCACTGCGCCACCAGGGAAGCCCGCTCTTTCCTTTTATTTACAGGTTTTCAAAATAATGAGATGGGTCCCTAGTAATCACCAAAGGTGACCAATGAGTCATTTTGGTATTATTATGATCTCATGGATTTAAACATATTTGATGTGTTTTAGCTCATTGTAGAGATTATTCTTATTGATGCTCAAATTGTCCCATCTGGCCCTATCTTCAGGTTGGCTCCTGAATACTTGTGCCATCACCACAGTCTTTGATGGCTTCCTTGCTTTCTGGTATGATTAGATATTTTAGGCCCATTTGTGTATTTCCTGCCCCAAATCTGGAATCAGCCATTTCTCTAAGGAACACTGGTTCCCTTTTGGGAAATTGCATGACCATAATCTAAGCACTAGGGGTGTTCATTGTTAGCTGAGTATTTATTTTTTTTAAAGTAATCAGTTTTGAAGTTTATCTTTTAAACCCACTTGATTGCTGATCAAAGTCGTATTTCCTATCATTTTGGGAGTCATAGGCTATATTAAAAATATAGCACAGCAAAGTGACTCAGCCATACATATACATGTATCCATGAAGAAACTTTAAATTATACTTGGCAGTTGTTTTAATAATCTCTCTCTCTCTCTCTCTTTCATTTTACATTATGAGAATTGAAGCCCGCAGGAATTGGCAAACTATGGTCAGCAGGCCAAATCCTGCCCATTGTCTGTTTTTGTAAATAAAGTCTTACAGTCATGCCCATTTAAAAAAAAAAAATCTAATGAAAGTGAAATATTCTCTTTCCAGAGACATGTTCCTTTGTTCAGGCACAACAGTTTTGCCCAAAATTCCAGGAGTTCACAGACCTTCCCTGCAACCCTTGCCTGGATTCCACGGTCCATTAGACTGTCACCTGGGGTCCATAATGATGGAGGAAGACTTGGGAGGACTGGAAATAACCTGTTGGCCCCATGTAAGAGCAGCAAATGGGAAAGCTAATGGGTCTTGCAGTATCAGACCCAGGAGAAGAGAGATTAGGAGTAGTCATTGCAGAGACTCTGCACTGGTCACACCAGCAGTGAAGATCTGGTTTTATCAAGAAAGGAACATGATGTCAAAAGTTTGTTCTTTGGTGAAGGATCAGTAGATAGAGAGAGGTCCATTTGGGTGTTGGAAAGAACTTTCTAATAATCAGAACTTCAGTGACATACCTGATAGATCACAGTTACATGTAGGCGCACGTTTTGAAATGTCTTGTGCCTAATTGCAACTTTTCCCTTTCTTCACCCACTTGAATATTTACTTCCTTACACTAAGTTCCTTGATGTGGATAACACTGAGTAAGGTTGTTTTATTCCCCCCTTTTAAGTCATTCTCGGTTACGTAGTTACTGTGATATAATAATAGGAAGAGCCTGAGCTTTCAGAAAGACCTGGATTCAAATCCTTACTCCACAAGTTACTGCTGAGTTACTACTGGCTCTGAGCCTCCCTCTCTTCTCTATAAAACAGAGTTACATCTGGCCTACTTCGAAGATTCTCAGGCTGTGTAATGGCCTGGTACAC
The DNA here is from genome assembly GCF_025265405.1 of Mesoplodon densirostris. Taxonomy (NCBI): domain Eukaryota; kingdom Metazoa; phylum Chordata; class Mammalia; order Artiodactyla; family Ziphiidae; genus Mesoplodon; species Mesoplodon densirostris. The sequence continues at coordinate 121,898,799 of NC_082664.1, forward strand.
AGTAGATGCTCACCAAAGATGAGTTTCCCTGCAGTTCCTCCAGCTTTGAGAATTTGAGACCAGGTCTCTGATGATTCAGACCCAGCTGTAAGAAAAGCTTGGTCTTTTTTTTTTACTATTCAAGGTGCAAAGTTCATTTTTTAAAAATAAACTTTTTAATCTTTAGATAATTGTAGATTCACATGCAATTGTGTGAAATAATACAAAGATCTCGTGTACATTTTCCCCAGTGGTAATATCCTGCACAACAATGGCACAACCAGAAAATTGACATTGATATAATCCCTTTGACCTTATTCAGCTTTCACCAGGTTTACATGCATTCATTTGTGTGTGTGTGTGTGTTTTGTACAGTTTTATCACATGTGGGAATTTGGCAAAGTTCATTTTTAAAATCAAGGTTTCTTTTTCTGTTGGATTCTGAGGGTTTTCATGTAAGAAGCATGTTTTAGAAATTTGGAATTTAAGAAGTGTCTATTAACATTGCTGTGCCTTTGGAACAAGTTTTTTTCTTTCTGTGTTTTTCTCCTTTTTTTTTCATTCTTTCACCAAATGAAGATAGTTTATTGTGATCATAAAATTTAGGCAAAGTAGGGCTTCCCTGGTGGCGCAGTGGTTGAGAGTTTACCTGCCGATACAGGGGACATGGGTTCCTGCCCCCGTCTGGGAAGATCCCACATGCCGCGGAGTGGCTGGGCCCGTGAGCCATGGCCGCTGAGCCTGCACGTCCAGAGCCTGTGCTCTGCAACGGGAGAGGCCACAACGGTGAGAGGCCTGTGTACTGCAAAAAGGAAAAAAAAAAAAAAAAAAAAAAATTTAGGCAAAGTATACTACAGTAAATTATAAAGAAGAAAAGAAACACCTACAATCCCAATTCAAGGAGGAAAATAATGTTAGAATTTTGGTGAGCATCCTTCCCAATATATTTTATAATATATGCTGTTCTATATAATGTTTTTTCCTATGTTCTATAATGCTATCCTTTGTGGTAGACTTATTTTTAATAAGTTTTAATAATTAATGATAAATATCATTTTAATAGTTACATAGCCTTTCATTCTTTGAATAAACCATAATTTGTTCATGCCCTATTGTTTTTTTCCCTCTTTTACAAGTGTAGTGAACTACACTTCAGTGCACATTCTTTTTTTTTTTTTTTTTTTCTTTTTGCGGTATGCGGGCCTCTCACTGTTGTGGCCTCTCCCGTTGCGGAGCACAGGCTCCGGACGCGCAGGCCCAGCGGCCATGGCTCACGGGCCCAGCCGCTCCGCGGCATATGGGATCCTCCCAGATCGGGGCACGAACCCGTATCCCCTGCATCGGCAGGCGGACTCTCAACCACTGCGCCACCAGGGAGGCCCCTAGTGCACATTCTTATACACTTAAATTTGTGTTCAGTTATTTCCAAAGAATAAATTGTTAGAAGTGGAATTTGTGGATCTGTTGAGTATATACATACAAATGTATGTACATTTTCACACACTGCCCTCTCACACAGGAGTGTGTGAGACTGACCATGCAGCAACATGTTGATCAACAGTAGATGTTATTAAACTTTTAAGCCTTTGAAATTTAATAAGTAAAAAAAGATATCCCTTCTATTTTATTTTTAAATATCTTTATTATTTTTGTTGATTTTAAAAGTATTACACCCTGTTATAATAAGTTCAAACAAAACAGAAACTATTGAGAGTGAATTCTTCTCTGAGATATAATCACTGTTGTTTGATATAGAACTTTTAATTTTATAAATGGGTTATATCTTGGTTACTTATATGTACTTTTCACTAAACAACATATTTTGGACTTTTTTCCATATTAGCACATGCAGCTATACTCTAGTCTTTTAGTCAATTGCATAAGACTCTGTTATATTGATAAAATATTATTTTGGTATTTCCACCTTTTCCTTCATACTTGTTAACTAAAGGAATGTAAATTTTTGCCTACTTGTCCATTTAATTCCTTGTACCAAGTTCCATGAAATGGAGTTGTAGGATCAAAGGATTTACATTTCTTAAATAATTTGATATATGTTAGAAAGGTTAACTAAGTTTTAAGTCTCATGGAAAATAAGAATGCTTATTTTCCACATCCTTTCCACATCCTGTAATATTGAGCACTATAATTTTTTTAGTGTTTACCAGTAAGATAGGTAATAGAGATATTTCTTTTTTTGTGACTTGCCTTTTCATATTCTTTACCCACTTTTTTTTTTTTTTTTTTTTTGTGGTATGCGGGCCTCTCACTGTTGTGGCCTCTCCCACCGCGGAGCACAGGCTCCGGACGCGCCCGCTCAGCAGCCATGGCTCACGGGCCCAGCCGCTCCGCGGCATGTGGGATCCTCCCAGACCGGGGCATGAACCCGTGTCCCCTGCATCGGCAGGCAGGCTCACAACCACTGCGCCACCAGGGAAGCCCCTTTACCCACTTTTCTATTAGATTGTTTACCTTTTTCTTTCTGACTTGGATGAGTCATTATCATTTAAAAACACCAATCCTTTGTTGTTTACATCACCTTTAAATTATTTATTTATTTATTTATTTATTTAGACCAAATTGCGGTATATGGGATCTTAGTTCCCTGACCAGGGATGGAACCTATGCCCCTGCAGTGGAAGTGCAGAGTCTTAACCACTGGACCACCAGGGAAGCCCCCTGCCAGTTTAAATTTTGATGTACAAAGGGTTTTAATTTTTATGCAATTAAATCTTTTTTTTTTTTTTTTTTTTTTTTTTTTTTTTTTTTTTTTTTCTTTTTGCAGTATGCGGGCCTCTCACTGTTGTGGCCTCTCCCGTTGCAGAGCACAGGCTCCGGATGCGCAGGCCCAGCGGCCATGGCTCACGGGCCCAGCCGCTCCGCGGCACATGGGATCCTCCCAGACCGGGGCACGAACCCTCATCCCCTGCATTGGCAGGCGGACTCCCAACCACTGCGCCACCAGGGAGGCCCGCAATTAAATCTTTTATGTGTTCTGGGTTTTATATCTTGCTTAGGAAGACCTTTCTTGTTATGTTAATATTCTCTTCTATTTTATTTTAGTTTTTTATTGATTTAGAAAATATTTGGATGTTTAATCTACCTGGGATTTATTTTTGTGAATGGTGTGAGGTAGCCAGTTGCCCCAAGAACATTTATTGGACAATCTGTTCTTTCCTTACTTATTTGAAACAGCTTCTTTCTTATATACTAAATTCTCAGATACCCATAGATCATCTTCTGGACTCCCCTTATGTTCTATTGATCTATTCATTTTTTCCTAAACTAGTAAGTATTTTAATTGCTCCAGCTTTGTAGTTTATTCTGACATCTGGTAGGGCAAAGCCCTTGCATGAAATTTGGGATAAATTCGCTTCTTTAAAACTTTCAATCTTCCCACTCAGGAGCAGAGTTTATCTCTCCATTTATTCAAGTGTTCTTTCGTGTCATTTTAAAAATGTCTGTGATTTTCTTCTCATAAATTTCTCTACATTTAAAAAGTTTATTCTTGGGTAACTTATATGTATTGCCATATGAATAGAATCATTTCCCCAAATATATTTTATAACTGTTTATTGCAGGTCTACTGAGAAACTATTGATTTTTATATTGATCTTGTAACCACTAGAATAACAATTAACTCCATGAGAGTGTATTGTGTGTCTATCCTTATCACAGCTCTGCCTAGGCCATGGCCCAAATATAAGAATATCTGGGCCACTTTCTTATGATTTTTCCAGTTGATGACATATCCTCTAGTTAGTTTATGTTACCATCTTTCAAACAATAATCATTGCTTTTTATTGGGGTGGCCAAAAAGTTCAGGTTTTTTGGTAGGATGGTAGGAAACCCGAACGAACTATTTGGCCAGCCCCAGTAATGTATGAACCTTGGATTTCTTTTTCGTTCTTTTGTGCAGTGGCTAGAACTTCCAGAATAATGTTGAATAACAGTGGCGAGAGCAGGCATTCCTAGGGGGTTTCCACCAGTTGGACAATCTGGGGTTCTCCCTGGAGGGAGAGGTACCAGGACCCAGTAAGCTCTTTAAGAGTAGGTCATCACCCGGGAATCAGAACCCTTAGACGAGCACGGCTTGGGGGAGCCCGGTTAGCAGAAGCCTGTGGCAGGGCGCGGAGCTGGACCCTCCTGGGACGTCCCAAATCCGGGCCAACTACCAGGTTTGGGTCCCGGAAGGGGTGCGGGCTCCCTTTCCAGGAAGCAGAGGTGCCGGCATGGTTGCTGTTTTTCCAATAGCGCTCCAGTCTACGCAAGCTTTTGCTCTTCCGCCTGCAGACCCATCGGCCCCCGCCAAGGGGTGGGCAGGGCAGGGCCGGGCGGGCTGGCGCGGGGCCCTTCGGTGCTGGAATTCTGGGTGTGGCTGCCTTCTCGGCGCCGGGTGGCGCTGGGCTCTCCAGCCCTTCCAAGGGCTGGCGCAGAAAATGGACTTGTGGTTCGCGGGCTGCGGCAGAGATGCGCCAGGGGTGAGGAACGTCAGGTGAGGATGGCTGGGGAAGGCTGGACCAGGCGGGAAAGCTGCGGGCAAGGGCAGCACCCACTCCCTTCCCGACTGTGGCCATCCCGCTCAGGGAATCAGGAGAGGGAGGTACAGTCCCATCCCCCAGAATCTCCTTGGTCTTTCACTGGGAGGAAGGCAGGATCCGAGGTTGGTGGGGCGCTGAGCTGGCCGGTGGCCTGGGCTGCCGGCTGTGCTGGGCAGCATCCTCACTTGTGCTCAGAGGACTGTCCTCACTGTCCGTCCCTGGGATGCAGTCAGCAGCGTGGGAGAGAGGGAGGAGGGACAGGCCTTTAGCACCCGAGTCTGGATTCAGACCCCCACTAGGGCACCAAAACGGTCCTGGCTAAAGCTGCAGATCCCCTCCTTGTTGCTAAAGTTACTTAGACTGCCTTTCAGTCCTCCCGCTGTTGGGCCTCTCAGCAAACTTCACTGCTTTCCCATTCCTCCTTTTTGAAGTACTCTTTCGGCTTCCATGACAACCTATACACCTGGTTGTTTCTTTTTTTTTTTTTTTTTTTTTTTGCTGTATGCGGGCCTCTCACTGTTGTGGCCTCTCCCGTTGCGGAGCACAGGCTCCGGACGCGCAGGCTCAGCGGCCATGGCTCATGGGCCCAGCTGCTCTGCGGCATGTGGGATCTTCCCGGACCGGGACACGAACCCGTGTCCCCTGAATCGGCAGGCGGACTCTCAACCACTGCGCCACCAGGGAAGCCCCACACAGTCTTTAGGTGCTGTAGTTCTTGAGGTCCCAGGCTACTCTCCTTCCCCTCCCTCTTCCCCATCCTCCTAGTGGAGATATAATTCACACACCATAAAATTCATCCTTTTAAAGTGTGCCGTTCAGTGGCTTTTACTGTATTCACAAAGTTGTGCAACCATCATCACTAATTCTGGAACAGTTTCATCACCTTCAAAAGAAACCCTATGTGCATTAGTCACTTCCCATTTCCCCTTCCCTCCAACCCCTGGCAACTACTAATCTACTTTCTGTCTCTGTGGATTTGCCAGTACTGGACATTTCCTGTATGTGGAATCATATGATATGTGGTCTTTTGTAACTGGCTTTTCATTTAGCATAATGTTTTTAAGGTCCATTCATGTTGTAATATGTATCAGTACTTCATTCCTTTGTATGGCTGAATTATGTTCCACTGTATGGGTATACCACATTTTGCTTATCCATTCATCAGTTGGGTATTTGGGTTGTTTCCATTTTCTGGCTATTATGGTAATAATGATCATAATGCTTTGAGCATTCCTTTTTAAAAAAACTTTAAAAAATTGAAGTATAGTTGATTTACAATGTTGTGTTAATTTCTGCTGTACAGCAAAGTGGTTCAGTTATACATACATATACATTCTTTTTAATATTCTTTTCCGTTATGTTTTGTCACAGGATATTGAATATAGCTCCCTGTGCTCTACAGTAGGACCTTGTTGTTTATCCATTCTATATATAATAGTTTGCATCTGCTAATCCCAAACTCCCAATCCATCCCTCCTCCACCCCCCTCCCCCTTAGCAATCACAGGTCTATTCTCTGTGTCTGTGAGTCTGTCTCACAGAGAAGTTCATTTGTGTCATATTTTAGACTGCACATATGAGTGATATCATACGGTACTTGTCTTTCTATTTCTGATTTCACTTAGTATGATAATCTCTAGGTCCATCCACATTACTGCAAATGGTATTATTTCATTCTTTTTTATGGCTGAGTAATATTCCATTGTGTATATGTACCACATCTTTACCCATTCATCTGTTGATGGACATTTAGCTTGTTTCCATGTCTTGGCTATTATAAATAGTGCTGCTATGAACATAGGGGCGCATGTGTCTTTTTTTAAAAAATAAATTTATTTAATTTTGGCTGTGTTGGGTCTTCGTTGCTGTGTACAAGCTTTCTTTAGTTGTGGTGAGTGGGGGCTACTCTTCGTTGCGTGGCTTCTCGTTGTGGAGCACGGGCTCTGCGTGCGCAGGCTTCAGTAGTTGTGGCACATGGGCTCAGTAGTTGTGGCTTACGGGCTCTAGAGCTCAGGCTCAGTAGTTGTGGCACACGGGCTTAGTTGCTTCACGGCATGTGGGATCTTCCCAGGCCAGGGCTTGAACCCATGTCCCTTGCATTGGCAGGCAGATTCTTAACCACTGCGCCACCAGGGAAGCCCCCGCATGTGTCTTTTTGAATTGTAGTTTTGTCTGAATATATGCCCAGGAGTGGGATTGCTGGATCATATGGGAATTCTATTTTTAGTTTTTTGAGGAACCTCCATACTGTTTTTCATAGTGGCTGTACCAGTTTACATTCCCATCAACAGTGTAGGAGGGTTCCCTTTGCTATGAGCATTCTTGTACAAGATTTTGTGTGTACATATATTTTCAGTTTTCTTGGGTATATGTACCTAGGAGTAGAATTGCTGGGTCATATAGTAAACGTTTTACCATTTGAGTAACCACAAAACTGTTTTCCAAAGCAGTTGCACCAATTTACAATCCCACCAGCAATGTGTGAGGGCTCCAGTTTCTCCTTATCCTCACCAACACCTGATATGAATTACAGTCTCTCAGGGGTGTGAAGTGGTATCACATTGTGGTTTTGATTTGTATTTCCCTGATGACTAATGATGTTGAGCATCTTTTTGTGTACTTATTGGTCATCTGATATCTTCATTGGAAAAATGTTTATTTAAACATTTGCCCATTTTTAGTTGGATTATTTGTCTTTTTATTTTTCAGTTTTGAGTTCTTTAAAAAGATTTTAATTGTGGTTAAGAAAAACACATAACATGAAATTTACCATCTTAACCATTTCTAAGTTCATTTGTACAATTCACTAATGTTAAATATACGTATTCATATTGTTGTGCAACCAGTCTCCAGAACTTTTTCACCTTGCAAAACTGAAACTCTATACCCATTAAATAACTCTCCATTCCACCCCCCTCCTCCAGACCCTGGCAACCACCATTCTACTTTCTGTTTCTATGAATCTGACTACTCTAGGTACTTCACATAGGTGGAGTCATACAGCATTTATATTTTTGTGACTGGCTTTTTTCACTTAGTATGACATCTGCAAGGTCATAAGAGTTTTTAATATATTCTAGATACTAGTCCCTTATCAGATGCATGATTTACAAATATTTTCTCTCATTCTGAGTTTCCTTTTCACCTTCTCAATATCATTAGCAGCACAAACGTTTCTAATTTTGATGAAGTTCGATTTATCTATTTTTTCTTCTGTTTCTTGTGCTTTTGGTGTCATAGCTTAAGAGACCATTGCCTAATCAAACAAAGATTTACACATATGATTTCTTCTAAGAGTCTTAGCTCTCACATTTTTGAGTTATTTTTGGTACATGGTGTGAGATAGGGATCCAACTTAATTCTTTTGCATGTGGATATCTAGTTGTCCCTGCACCATTTGTTGAAAAGACTATTCTGTCCCCCGTTGAATTGGTCTTGGCACCCTTCCCGATAGCTTCTCTTCTTTATGTACCCACTTTCCCTGGGGGATCTTCCTAGCTCCTGTACCCATCCATGGGCCAATAACTCAGAAATGTATCCCTTCAGCCTGGACCTGTCTTCTGAGCTCCTTACTCATATGTAACTTGATATCTCCACTTAAATGTTTCTCACACATGTTTAAGACTGAACTCATGATTGTTTCCTTCAAATATGTTCTTTTTCCAGTATATTTCCCCCTGTTTTGCCTCAGCAAAACACAGCAGTATCCTGCTTGCTTAAGCCAGAAATCTAGAGTCAGGTTTGACACTTCTTACCTTATGCCCCACATCCAGTTGATCACCAAGTCCAGGTTGGTTCTACTTGGAAATATATATTGTGAATCTATCCCTCAACCTCCATCACCACCACTGCCACCAAGTCTGAGACCTCATATCTCTGCTGGAATACAGTCTCCTAACTGGTCTGTCTCCATGGAAACTTCTAAATATATACGAAAGAGGAGGAGAGTTGTAGGAGGGACCCCCATGTATTCATCACCACCAACTACAATAGCCACCAACATCAGGTTGTCCCTATTTCATCAGTACTCATCCTGTGCTCCCCCTGCCCCACACCCTTTGGATTACTTTGAAATAAATCTATGTATTAGAGTGATCTGTGACCACGCCCAGGGGTACCAGCTCAAACAGATGCTGCTCCATACTCTTTAACGTACAAAGTTGAGGGTGTATTTCCCCTTTTAAATCCCTTCATTGGTTCCTCGTAGCTTTTCTTCTTTTCTTTTCTTTCTTTTTTTTTTTTTACTATAAACAACTTCATTCATGGACTTTCATATAAGTATAAAAGTGATAGATATTAAAATCACACTTTCACATACATTTTCCAGAAAAAGCCAATTCCTGTATATACTGAAAATCTGAGGGCCCAAAGTCCCCAGAAGAAACCAGTTGTGGGGGTAAGCAGCTATATCTAATGTCTCCGACTCCATTTCTGCAGCGCGGAAGACCCCCCCCCCCCACAGTTTTTAAGAGAATGACAAAAACCCTTACTGGGGCCCACAAGACCCCGCATGATTTAACCCTGCCAACCTCTCCTGCCTCATTGCTCATCACTTCACTACTCACCTCTACCCTCCAGACACAAAGGCTCTGTTTATGTTTCTCATACGTGCCACACACATCTGGCCTCAGGGCTTTTGCACATCATAAACCCTCTAATAAACCCTCTACAAGGACTCCTTCCCAACACCCTCCAATCCTCCCCACCCGACCCTGCCAGCCCCTCAGTCTGATTAGCATCCATTGGCTATCAGTGCAAATGCTGCTGCTGCTGCTTTGGGAGGTCTTCTCCACTCTCCACGGGTGACTCAGGACTCCTTGACAGAGGTCCTCCTAGGACGCTGTGCTTTGCCTTCGTAACGTACATTACACAGTTATAATTCTGTATCGGTCTCTATAAATATTTGTTTCATGTCTGCCTCTCCCACCGGGCATTTTGGGGATAGTAGCGTGCCTTATCCCTCTTCGTATACACAGCACTTACACAGAACTGAGCGAATACAGGCGTCCAACTGGCATTTGTAGGATGGAGGCAGAGGGGCTGGCAGCCCTCTGAGGGCTGTGCTTCTGCCAGCCTGTCCTGGGATTGGGGTTTTTCTGACCACAGAGAGCCAGTGGCCATCTGCCCCTCACCCAGTTCCTGGCTAGGCTTTGTTATTCCCTCAGACAACATTTGCTTTCCCTCCTGGCTTGAGACTTTCTTGCCCCTTTGCAGGGGAGTAACTGAGGCCCAGAAGGGGAGAGTGGCTTCTCCAAGGACCCACAGCAGTGAGAGGTACTTCTAGGCCTGCATCCTGTCTTCCTGTCCCCACGCCCAGGCTCTTCCAGGACACTGAGCCTGCTCGAGACTGCCTGTGCCCTGACAAGAGCCAGGTGGGTCCCCAAAGCCACAGTGATTCTGAGGTGGGTGTCCCAGGGTGGTTGGAGTTGGGTATGCTGGATGCTACCCATGGATGGACAGAGCTGACTTGTCCCGGGAGTAGCCACACCTCCGGGCAGCCTTGAGTGGGGGTGAGCATCTGAGGGCGTCTGTGGGCCCTCCACTCAGCCGGCCCGGCAGAGGGTGGCCCCCAGGAGCACAGCAGTGTTCTGTTTCTTCATGAATGCAAGTCTGTGTTTCGACCTGAATGACCAGCTTCTTGTCTGGAAACAGCCAGGCCCCAAGTGGCCTGCCAAGAAAAAGTGGTCTGTGACCAGGTCCAGGGGTACCAGCTCTCACAGATGCTGCCCCAGTGGTGGGCATTGTGGGAGGAGGCCAGCAACAGGCAGGTCACTCTCTGCAGAACCAATTCCCTGCTCCATCGTAGCCGGGGCTTTGTAGGAAATACTGCGTATCCCCAGGAGCAAAGCTTCCAGGTTTCAGCCATGTGTCCATCTGTCTCCCTGGTGACTGTTCTCACTCTGCAGGTCTTTGAGCTCTGGCCAGGAAGTGGGCAGCAGCTGCTGGCCTCGTACCTCTGGTGGAGGGAGAAGAGAGGGTGGGATCCTGAGTATGGTTGGGCCTGAGCTGTGGGAGGACCTCTGGGCCCCAGGGGATGGGATGCAGTCCGTGGATGCCACCCAGGTGTAAAGAGGGCCCTGCCCACTGCCACTGTCCCAGGGGAAAGGTTCAGTCACGCAGGACATGTATGGAGCTTTGCGGGTGCAGTGGGGGGCCTGGTGGTGTTCCCATCTCTACTTCCCACGGGGAGCTCACCTCTGGGCATCCTTCAAGGGACATGATGGGAGGGTAGGGGGGCAACTCAGCTCTCAGTGGTGCAGGCAGGGGTGGGAGGCCAGCGGGCAAGGCTGTGAGAACCGGCCCCCTTCCCCAGGGCTGGGCCGTGACCTCTCTCAGATCCTCACAGGGGCCCTGACCATCTGCAGGCCAGGGAAGGGATTCTCCCCATTTTAGAGAGGAGGGAGGAGACTCAGAGATCCCTGGGGGCCACCCGGAGGGTCAGGGGAGCCAGAGGCAAACTTGAGTGAGTTGTTCTCACTCCAGGCCGCGCCGCGTGTTTTGTGGCACTCTAGTTCCCTGGCCAGGGACCGAACCCAGGCCCTTGGCAGTGAGAAGGCAGAGTCCCAACCTCTGGACCTCCAGGGAATTCCCTTACTCCAGGTCTTATGTTGGCATCCTGAGGCCCCACTACTGCTAAACAAACTACACAGAGGGGTTTTCCACAGGGAGCATTTGTCTCTTCGGTAAACAGTTATGGAGTACTTACTGTATGCCTGAGGTTGTGCGAGGCCCTGGGGTAAGAGATGAATAAGACAGTCTGGGGAGGGAGACAGCCTCATCAACAGGTGATGCAGCAAAGGAGGCTATCTGAGCAGAAGTGGGCACAGGGCGGGACGGCTCTGCTCTCCCTGGAGGTACAGGCCGGCCAGGCTTCAGGGAGGAGAGGTCCTGGGGGGTGAGAAAGAGGGGGACCCTACCTCGGGCAGCAGCAGCTTAGCTGAGCAGGGCCCAGGCAGAGCTGGGAGGGGGTGCTCATTAGCGCAGCTCCCGAGGGCAGGAGAAGCGTCAGCCTGAGCACTTTGCTCCCAAATCCTGTCCCCGTGAGGAGCAGGACCTTTCTGGTGTGCTGAGAGCCCAGGCCTGGGTGGGAGGTCAGGGAGAAGGGAAAAGGGGTTGGGGCCCTTTAACCAGGGCTGGTCCAGTCAACCAGGCAGCTTGGCTGCCGAGAGTGGGAGATGGGGCCAGCCTTGCCCCTGGCCCTCCCAGCTCCCATTGGATGGGAGGACCCAGGGTTTCTGAGATCCCTGTAGGTAGAAGGAGTTCTTGTTAGCACCAGCGCTCAAAGGGGTCCTTGTTCAGGCTGGATCCAGCCGCCCCCAGAGGGCTGGGCCAGCCCACATCTTCCTAGCAACTAGTTCACCCAGTGTGTTTGGTTCTTGGAGTAAGGGAGATAAAGGCTGGGGGGTTCTGATCTAGGGAACTCCACTTCCCAGAGGGCTCCCACATGATCATCTCAGCCCAATAGACACCCCCCTCCTTCTCCCCTAGTCCCCCCGTACTGGGCCTGTGGGGAGAGCGGGGGCCTGGCCCTGCAGCAGGGAAAGCTCTAGGAAAGGGCAGAATTTGGGTCCCTCGAGCCCTCCAGGCACGGTAGAAAGAGTGCACACTTTCAGCCAGACTGGATTTTGAATTTGAACTCCACTGCTTTCCAGTTATGTGGTCAGGAGCAAGGTGCTTTACCTCTTTGGGCCTCAGTTTCCTCATCTGTGCAATGGGAATGGTGCATCTCTCTTGCATGACTAAAACTGGACTGAGATTAGAGGAGATCATGAGCCAGATCTGTTCACCTCCTTCCCCCTGGGGGCTCCCTCGTTAATGGGGCCAGACTTGGTCTGAACTTTCTTCAGAGGCTTCTTCCCTTTCCTGGTCCTGAAGGCTCATTGCAGGTATGGTACCCCCAGGTGTGGGTATCAGCCATCTATGGAGTCTTGGCCCTGCCAGTGAACCCAGCTGAGCCTCCCTTCTTCACCCGTGAAGTGTTAAGTTGTACTACCTGCCCCACTAGTTGCGGCGAGCTGGGGCTACTCTTTGTCGTGGTGCGCGGGCTTCTCATTGCGGTGGCTTCTCTTGTTGCAGAGCATGGGCTCTAGGCGGGCGGGCTTCAGTAGTTGCAGCACTTGGGCTCAGTAGTTGTGGCTCGCGGGCTCTAGAGCGCAGGCTCAGTAGTTGTGGCGCACGGCCTTAGTTGCTCCGCGGCATGTGGGATCTTCCCGGACCAGGGCTTGAACCCCTGTCCCCTGCATTGGCAGGCAGATTCTTAACCACTGCGCCACCAGGGAAGTCCCATCGTGTCTTAAAGGACATCACATGTGTGCCCTCGTTTGTGGTCTTCGGGCAAACCAGGTATGGGGGTTTTTGGTCTTGGCTGCAAGGGCCGGGGCATTGGAAGCAGATGGAAAGTCAAGGAGCAGCCGAGGGGAGCGGACCCTCTTTGCTGTCTCCCAGGGTGGGGCTTGGCCCACAGCTCACCTGCTTCTCTCTTCACTCTCTTCCTCATCCTAGACCCAATCTCCAGGTGCACCCAGTCACTCTGGCCCAGCACACCTGCGGCTCTCTCCTACCTGTTCTCAGCCTTTGGCCCCCCTCCTCCACCTCCCGTATTTCCCAGTTAGGATTCATCAGAAAGGGATCCTGATGGGCCAGCTCAGCTTTTCATTCTTTTTTTTTTTTTTAATTTTTATTTTAATGTGGACCATCTTTAAAGTCTTTATTGAATTTGTTATAATATTGGTTTTTTTTTTTTTTTATGTTTTGGTTTTTTTGGCCGCAAGGCATGTGGGATCTTAGCTCTCTGACCAGGGATCGAACCCGCACCCCCGCATTGGAAGGCAAAGGCTTAACCACTGGACCGCCAGGGAAGTCCCTCAGCTTTTCATTCTAAAGAGGGCACTGGTCAGCTTGCGGGTGGCTTTGCTCGGGTCTGGAGCACCCCTGTGGTTCTGTCCTGTAGCCCGGGTCATCTGTACAAACTGGGCCTCCACACCCCCCTGCATTTCAAAGCTGCCACAGGTAGTAAAGGGAAACGAACCGTATTCCTGGCCCGGGGTTCTCAGACCAGCTCCTGGGAAGTAGGGATTGTGACTAGGCTGAGCACCTGCCCCACCCTGAGTCCTTTGCCAGGGTTGCTGAGCAGGACAGACGGATTGGGGCCCAGCATGTGGCCCCCAACGCAGAGCCACACTCCCTTAACACTCAGTCTGGAATTCAGTTATGGGATTCTCTCCCCTTCCCTAATGGGTGGAAAAGGTGAAACTTGTCCTTGTCCTGGATATGGATTATCAGCTTAGAAAAATAAAAAGTGAGGTGCAGCCTCTATGTAAGAAATAATAGAGTTATTTTTTTGCAAAAGGAGATTGCCTTTCCTCTTCAAGTTTCAGTGTATTGACGACGAGCCTGACTCTGTCCACGTTATTCCAGTTTCCCTTGGGGAGAGGTCTTGTCAGCCATTTTCTGGGCTGTACTGCGGGCCAGTGGCCCTGAGAGAAAGATAGGGAGGCTTTAGGGCAGGACACAGTGTGGTTCAGGGCTGGACGCTGCCACACGGGAGGGCTGGCCTTACTTCCTTGACAAAACTCAGGAAATGAACTCTGCGACCTTAACAGATGAAGGAAATCCCTATTAAGAGTGTGATTCCCTGTTTTGCCAAGGATGTTCTTGGAACTCCAGAGGGCCGGGTGAAGGCACAGGAGGGTCAGGGCCCCAGGTCCGGAGCCCAGGTGGGAGGACTGGCCTCGGAGACCAGGAGGTATGCGTCTCCCTCTGAGTCCCAAACAAAGGAGGGGTTTAAAATCACCCGAGAGCTTTTAAAAGCCTGAAGCGGAACCTCATGACCCAGCAATACCAGCCCTAAGTGTTTACTCATAGAAACGAATACTTGTGTGCACAAGACACAAGGTGCTGAAATGTTTATAGCAACAGTTTTGTAATAGGCAAAAACTGGAAACTCAATAGTAAAATGCCCCTCAACAGTTAAGATTAATAAATGAGTTGCAACATGTCCATATAATGGAACCCTAAACATCAGTGAAAATGCACAGTTTGCAGCCACACACAGCACTGTGGATGAATCTCACCAGTGTGTTGCCGAGTAAAAGAAGAACACGTACCACGTGATTCCATCCACAGAAAGTCCCCGAAGAGGCAAAGACAATCTGTGTTGTTGGAAGTCGCGCCGGTGGTTCTCTTTGACCGGGGGTGGGGGGTTGGGAGTGGGCGGTGAGACTAGAAGTCGTGGGAGGGGCTTCTGGAGGGCAGGTTCTCCGGTATGCACCGTTTGTGAAATGCATTGCACGGTTCACTTACTTTGTGTGCACTTTTCAATATGTAAATTATACATCAGTAACAAGTTAAAAATATATAGTTACCTAATTGCTACCCCCAGAGGTTCTGATTTAACTGGTTTGAGAACAGAGCTCAGGGATCATTTTTCTTTGGTTGGTTTTTTGAAAAGCTCTACAGGTGATTCTAGTGTGTACCCGGCAGGCTACCCTTCCGAGTTAACAGGATGGTCTCTTTTCTCTGTGAAGTAGGTGGTGAGCTGTGTGCTGAGACGTAGAGGTGGGGTGGGGTGAGGGAGCCTGGGGGAATTTGGAGGCGTCCCAAGGTCTAGGCCGCTGAGCCCCAGTGGTTGATGTTCCTTCCAGGACGCGCGCCCTCAGCTCCCTGTCCCTAGATGGCTCTATTCGTAGTCTCTGGCTTTGCACTCTCAGGGGCCTGCTGCGAAGATGGGTTTTCTTTCTTTTTTTTTGGCTGCTCCACGTGGCTTGCGGGATCTTAGTTCCCCAAGCAGGGATTGAACCCCGGCCCTGGGCAGTGGCAGCGCCGAGTCCTAACCACTGGACCGCCTGGGAATTCCCTAAGATGTGTTTTATGTTTGGAAAAGGTCTCTCCTTGGAGCTGATTGGGACCCACGTCCTGCAGGAGTGGGTGGAGCTGGCCCTGGCCTTGAGAAGAGCTGACAGGACCCACAGGACGCTCTAGCATCTCAGGTGTCCACTAGAAGACAACTTGGGAGAGTGTGGACATCCCCCTGGGGGAGGAGACACCCGAGGGGACCCGCCCATTACAACAAAGGCCCAGCTGGCTCCGGCTGCCAGGCCTGGCCGAGTTTTCTGCTTCAGCACCAGCCGCGGGCACTGCTGCTGCCCGAGGCTTGAGGAGCGAGGGGAGGGGTTGCCCTGTGGTTAGGGAGGGTTCTGGCGGAGGGGCTGGGTAGCGGGCGGAGCGTTGCCAACGTGGCTACAGCCCAGCGGGGTGCAGCCAGTGAGCACTGCTGTGGGGCTGGGAGGGGCCCAGCCTGTGCTTTTCCCCAAACACCCATTCCCATCCCTTCCGAGCCACTTTACCCTTTGCCGTATGTCCTCTGTCTCCCACCCGGGCTCCTCTTTGATCAGTCAGCCGGCGCGGACTGAGTGCCTGGCGCTGCCGGGCCGGGCTGTCTGCCTGCTCCACAGGCCGGGGCTCCCGGAGGGGAGGGCCCATCTGTGGGTGACCCCCCTCCGCTGCTGTCCACCACCCCTCCCCTTACTGCTGGACATCGATCGTTCTCTGTGCCTCCTTCACTCTTACTGCCTGGCTTTTAAAATTTTTATTTATTATATTTATTTGTTTATTTATGGCTGCGTTGGATCTTCGTTGCTGTGCACCAGCTTTCTCTAGTTGTGGCGAGCGGGGGCTACAATTCGTTGCGGTGCGCAGGATTCTCATTGCGGTGGCTTCTCTTGTTGCCGAGCACGGGCTCTAGTCGCACAGGCTTCGGTAGTTGTGGCACGCGGGCTCAGTAGTTGTGGCTCGAGGGCTCTAGGGCGCAGGCTGGGTAGTTGTGGCACATGAGCTTAGTTGCTCTGCGGCATGTGGGATCTTCCCGGACCAGGGCTCGAACCCATGTCCCCTGCACTGGCAGGCGGATTCTTAACCACTGTGCCACCAGGGAAGTCCCTGCTGCCTGGCTTTTTTTCTCCCCTCCTCCTTCTTGAAGTGTCATCGTGTCCCTTTCTCTGTCTCTCCTTCACTCATTCATTTAGCAAACACTGGGCGCCTGCTGTGTGCTGCAGGTACAGAGATGTAGAAGACACACCCCTGGTGGAGCTCAGATGTCTAAACAGACAAGCACAGTCTGGGGTGGTAAGGGCTGGAGCAGCAGCGTGAAAGAAGGGACCAGGGACTATTGAGGAGGGATGACCAGCTCTGCATGGGGGAAAGCTGGGAAGGCTTCACAGAGAAGGTGACGCCTGATCTGGGCTTTGAAAGATGACCAGGGAATTCCCCAGGTAGATAAGCATGGCAAGGAATTCCAGGAAGAGCAAACATGCAGGGGTGAAGGGCCACCGCTGAGCTGCATGGGTGAGTCTGGAAAGGAAGCAGGAATGTCAGGAAGGCCAGGTAGGAGGCAAGAAGGAGCTACAGGAGGAAAGTCAGCAGGAGGGGGGCAGGCTCAGATCTGGGCCCCAGGTGGCTCTGTTGGCAGTGTGGGTGTGGGAGAGTGCCAGGTGTGGAAGGGCAAGGCTGGGGGCAGGTGTAGTTAGGAAGCTGTTGCCAGCATCCAGGAAGAGGATGATGGTGGCCTAGGCTTGCCTGGTATAGCAGAAGTGGAGACAGTAGATGGTACGGTGGGTCGGGTGGTGCCAGGCTCTCGGGGCCTTGGTGGTTGACTGGTTGCGGCGGTGGGGAAGAAGCGTGAGTTGAGGATTCTGGCTTGGGTAACTGTGGAGGATGGGGCCTTTCAAGGGGAAGCAGATCTGGGGGGATGATGCTGAGCTCACTTTGATGGATTCGTCTAGATGGCAGGCTCTGCCGCTCTGGAGGGATGAGGTGTCAAGGTTAGGGATTTAGGTGGGGGAATATCTACCTGGTGTGAATATTTTGAGCCTGGGGGAGGCATCCAGAGCGGAGTGCATGTGTCAAGTGTCCCATGAAGCTTCGTCTGTGAGGTCCCTAGGAAGCAGCTAGACTGAGCCTCTCTGGGTCTTCTCTGCACTGCCTCTCTCTCCCTCTCCTAACCTCTCTGTGTCTCCCCTTTCCTTCTTTTTTTTTTTGGCTGTGCCGCTTGGCTTACAGGATCTTAGTTCTCCGACCAGGGATTGAACCCGGGCCCTTGGCTGTGAAAGTGCGGCGTCCTACCACTGGACTGCCAGGGAATTCCCTGTGTCTCCCCTTTCCTGATGGGCCTGGCCCCTCTCCCGACATCTCTCAGTGCTAGCTGCCCATCCCCTCCCTCTCAGCAGCCCCCTGGGCTGGGCAGGCTCGTACTGGGCTCATGGGGTGATAAGCTCAGTAAGTATTTGTGGAAGGAATGAAGGAATGGGCAGTTAGCCTGAGTTCCCACTCGGGCCAGCAAGGCCTGAGCGCAGGGCAAGCACACGTTGTGTCCTCTGGATCAGCATCTTGCCTTTGGACCAGGCTCGGCAGAATGAAAGGGCCTCATCTGAGGAATTTTCAAACCTTTTCTACCCCCTTTAACGTCCAGCATACTGAGCCTCCCGTGCTCCATCACCCTCATGACAATAATGACATTTTTTTGTGGCTTTGATTGAAAAAATAGATACAGTTTTGGAGACCCTTGATATTAACTCCATAGTCTGCACGTGGAGGTGCGATGGGGATGGATGGGCAGCGGGTATAGTTCACAACCCACAGAGCAAGAGCAACCGGGTCGAGGAAGCCTCTGTGGGAGTGGACTGCCGGCAGTGTGCGGGGACCCAGGCTGGCCCCTCACTCTCCAGCGCCCTGCTCTTGCCACCTCCTTCCTCTGCGTCAGGGCCCTGTTGGTCCTTGGGTGGACCCCACCTGCCTGGTTCCGTTGGTGAATTCTCAATGACTATCACCCCAGACCTAGCTTTCCCTCTGACTTTGCTCCCATCTCTTTATTTTTACTCATCTAAACAAATACTATGGGAAAGAAGACGAATCAGTAGAAAGTCTGACTTGAAGGTGATTTTGAAAGCAGTGCATTTCGGCCATAGCCAGGGTCTCTGTATCAACAGTATTATCAGGACTGCCCGGAGGGGCTGATTTTAACTGATGGACATGAAGGATTGACTTGTGACCATCATGTTCATCACATGAAAAGGGGTTGCTTTGAGTTTGAACGTATTTGAGTCAGTTACCCCAAGGGACTCCTGTTTTCTTACCGTTATTTTTTCATGGAGATGCTATGGGAATCGTGGCAGCCTTTTTTTTTGTTATTCTCATGGCCCATCTCTCCTCCAACCTCTGTTCTTGATCTCACTTACACTGTCCACACAGTCCTTCCTCAGACATGTCACGCTGGCGGTGCCCCAGGCTCAGGGGCTGCGATGTTGCAGGAGGCGTCCTGGAGCCCCTGGAGGTGGGCAGTTAGAGCTCACACACAGGTGCCTAGGAGGGAGCCTGGGGTTCGGGGCTGAGAGCCTGCAGTAGGGTTTATCACTAGGCTGGGGGAGGACTGACGGAAGGCGCCCCTCCCTGAGGTCACATTTGAACTTAAGGATGGGTTGGGTTTAGAATCCATGCAAAGGCGTGATTATCACGCAGGGTTAGGTGATGGAAGCCAAGCAGGATTATAGTCCCACCAGCTGGTAAGGCTCAGCTTCCTTTTCTCTGGGAGTCCTGCTGTAACTCTTTCACTCTGTGTGTCCTCTGAGCTCCTGCAGCCCTGACAACTCGGATCACACTTTCCAGGGCCTGAGTGACAGGCTCCCTGCCTCTGAAACCATGATCAAGTTCCTCCTTCCTCCTCTTGGGGTCTTGTTGTATCCTTGGTCCCCAGGGCTGGAGTGTGTTCCTTAGAGCGGCGCCCACACCCATCTCCTCCCTGGTGGCCCCGTGGGCTCCTGGGCTGCAGGGTTCAAGCTCTCTAAGGCTCGGTGGTTTGACTTGTACACACTCTGCCTCAGGGGCCTCTCCTCTCCTCAAAGCAAGAAAAAAACAGAGAGATGAAAGAGAGGGATGGGATCTGCTGCACAAAAATTAAACACAAGTACAGCAACAATACCACAGAACTGAAAGGCAAATGGGGGAAGTGTTTGCAAAAATGATAAACTAAGGATTAATCTTCTCAACAAAGAAGGTATACAAATCAGTAAGAAAGACATGAAGATCCTTATAGACAATTCACAGATGAAATCCCAATGGTTAATATGTATTTGGCAAAAATGTTCAACCTGTCAATAAGCAGAAATAGAAATGAAAACAATATATTTTCACCTATCAAATTTGCAAAGGTGAGAAAAAGATAATACCCAGTGTACGGCCTGAATGTAGGGCAACGGGCACCCTCATGTAGTGCTGATGGCTATGCTTGTTGGTATAGCACCTGGAAAGCATTTTGGAAGTGGGTCTAAAGATTCTGAGAGGGCTTCCCTGGTGGCACAGTGGTTGAGAGTCCACCTGCCGATGCAGGGAACACGGGTTCGTGCCCTGGTCCGGTAAGATCCCACAAGCCGCGGAGCGGCTGGGCCTGTGAGCCATGGCCGCTGAGCCTGCGCTTCCGGAGCCTGTGCTCCGCAATGGGAGAGGCCACAGCAGTGAGAGGCCCGCGTACCACAAAAAAAAAAAAAAAAAGATCCTGAGAAATGCTCATTCTCCATCCACGAATTTCACTTCTGAGAATCTATCCAAGGAATCAATAGTGACATGGGGAATTTCTCACGAAATTATGTTAAGCAAAAATAGGGCATACAAATTATATGATATATAATTCCACTTATGTAAATTATATATTTATACATAAATGTTTTCTTTGGGTGATTTTGGGGGAATGTTTTTCTTATGGGTGATTTTTGATCATCATACTTTATATATTTTATATTTCTCATATTTTCTATAATAAGCATTAAAAAAATCAAGGGGGAGAAGTCTCTGTGAAATGTGTTATGATGGACCCAAATAAATTCAGAAATTAACTTTAGGAGTCAAAGGGTCACATCACTAGCACAACCTGTCACTTTGAAAGATTCAGGACATACATGATATGTGCACCAAAACTTGCCGTGAGGTTGAGGACAGAGGTCACCAGGCCACATGGCTGTGGTTGGGCTCATTTGGTGGGTGAGATCACCTGGCTCTGCTGTGTGACACTGGGTACAGCCTGCCCCTGGCAGGTCTCAGTTTCCTATCTTTACAATGGTAGGGTGGGAGGGTCAGATTAATAATCCTGGAGGGGCTTGGCAGGTCTTGGCTAGGCAGTAACTCTGTTCTTTTATTTATTTATTTATTTATTTAATTTATGTATTTATTTTATTTTTAAAATTATTTATTTATTTATTTTGGCTGCACCGCGTCAGGATCTTTGTTGTGGCACGTGGGATCTTTAGTTGTGGCGTGTGCACTTTTAGCTGCTGCACGCATGTGGGATCAAGTTCCCCAACCAGGGATCGAACCCTGGCCCCCTGCATTGGGAGCGCGGAGTCTTACCCACTGGATCACCGGGGAAGTCCCGGTAACTCTGTTATTGAAGAAGAGAATTTGACTTTGCCTGGTGACACTGCTGAGAGGGACTGAGCACTGGGATCTGCAGGTTCAAGGTTCCAGCTCGTTACCTACTGAGAGACCAGTGCACAGACCCCGTTACCTATTCATGACCACCACACTGTCCTGCCTTGGCCCTGCTTCTTGGCCACCCTCTCTTCCCATCACCCCTGGGCCCACTCAGCTGCGGCTAGTTTGCCTGCTCAAGCTTTAGTCTTTTTGCTCTGGAGGAGCAGGAAGGGGAGGACCCTAGGCTTTGGAGCTGTTTAGTAGAGGCAGGAATTCAAAAGCCTTTGGGGACCCACACCTGCCTATGGAGAGGGTGTCTCCCCCCTCGGGCTCTCTCTATGGGACATTTTTGTGATGCTTTGGCTCTCAGGTCCGAGCTACCCTGATGGTCTGAAGGCATTGAGGCCACTTCCTGGTGTGGGGCAGCCCCGCCCCCTAAGCCCACACTCAGCTGTGGGCTGAGGTTCACGTCCACATCTGCATAGTATCAACTGCTCAGCCTTGATAAGGCCTCCTGTGCTCAGAATCCTTTCCCAGAAGCTGATGGTTTATGGTAATACTGCCTGGGCTCCTCCGAAACTTGAAACTTTTGCTTTCGGTCGGGGCAAGTCACAGGGTCCTCCCTCCCAGTTGCCTTCTCAAGGGTGGGGCTGGAGGCCTAAGAGCTGCCTGGGAGATTGATTTTCCTTCATACCCAGGCATAAACTGGACTTCACGCTTCCAGGAAAGACAGTGAGTGAGTCTCCTCTCTCTGTCAGCTGCCCTGAAGCCCTGCCTGGGCTGCTGCCTCTGGACTGTGACATCTTCAGCTCACCTTGAATAGCAGGGCCGGTCTTGGGTAGGGTGCAGAGGCAGCTGCCCTGGACATGGTGGAGCTGGCTGGGAAAGGTGTCCCCAGAGAGCCCCCCTTCCTGATGAGGGCCTGTTTCTCCTCAGTATTCAACAGATGCACGGAAAGACGGCTTCTTTGAAGAGCTCGGAGAAACTAGGCAGGGTCCAGAGACCCCGAGGCTCCAGGTGAGGCCCCTCTCCCGATCAGATATACAAACTGGTTGGGGGCGGGAAGCCCTCTGGTGGTGACCTGTTCGAAAGGGGGCCTTAAGGCTGCGTCAGGGGGTTAGGTTGGGCATAGGCTGCCCGGGGCCTCTTCCTCCCACTCCCAGGCCTGTCCCAGCACACTGGGACCTAGCAGAGTCCAGGCTTCTTGGGTTACCAGCCTCCTCCCTGCCCACCTGTCCTCAGGCCAACCTGGCCCGGGCAAAAGTTTGCGTTTCAGCACCACCCCCTCTCCGCCAGCCCTGGTAGCATCCGTCAGGTCAGGTGAGTCTGCCCAGCTCCTCATTGCAGAGCTGCAGGCCTGGGGGAGGGCAGTCCTGCTGGGATCAGGGCCCATGGCCAGGCCCCAGAGCTGTAAGGCTGACACCCCCACCCCACCTGCTCCCCAGACTGGTCCCCATCCCTGTGTCTCCTGCTCATTCACTCTGCGGTCCGCTCCTCTGCTTGCACCTAGGCCAGAAAAATGGGAGAGGGCTTTTGACACTCAGGGGTGGGCAGCTCTGGGACATCGAGGCTCAGGCCGAGCATACCTCCTGGGGGCGGCTGCTCACAGCTGTCAGGG
Organism: Mesoplodon densirostris; assembly: GCF_025265405.1. NCBI lineage: Eukaryota > Metazoa > Chordata > Mammalia > Artiodactyla > Ziphiidae > Mesoplodon > Mesoplodon densirostris. Next base: position 121,921,391 of record NC_082664.1, read on the forward strand.
AAGAGGGCTCTCAGCGACCCCTCCCTGCCTCAAGAGTGCCCCTCCCCAGGGCGAGCTATGCGCTCGCTGTGAAGGGCCCCAGCCTCCAATCTCTGCCCCAAGCTCGTGGCTTGAGGCCAGGACAGAATTGGCACTAAGGATGCGTGGGTAGGACTTTGAGGGCTCCTTGTCCCTGGAATGGCACGTCTCCTTTGCAGTCTGCACTGGCCAGAAGGCTTGAAGGGTGAAGACATAAAGAAGTGCGGCCGAGAAGGGGTAAGTGTGGGGAGGCCACTTCACTGCCCACTGAGAGAGGGGTCCCGGGCTGCCTGAACTTGGTGACTGTTGGCTCCTTGGCCACAGGCCTGTCACCAGGAAACCTAGTGGGTGTCCCCTTCTGGGTGGGAGTTGTGTCCTCTTCCAGTTCTAGGCTGCCTGTCAGGACCTCGCGTCACCAGGAGACAAGCTGTGCTTGGAGGTCAGCCCTCCACACCCACTGGCTGCTTACCCACTACTTCATGCTGAGTCACCGCAGGACCCCCACCCCTGTGGCCTTATTTCCTGGTGGCTGGAGCAGGGCCCTCTGGTGGTCCGATCTCCTGGGACTTCTCAGACCCAGCTCGTGTGTTTGCAGACGCTACTGAGAAAATACAACCAGCAATATCACAAGCTGTTTAAGGACATCCCCTTGGAGGAGGTGGTTCTCAAAGGTGAGCTGTCTCCCCGGGTGGCTGGACAGGCGCCTGCAGTGCCCAAGGCCCAGGTCCTCTCCCCCAGAGCTTCCAGGCACAAATCAGATATGGGAACTGGCTGCCCTTTGAACGTGCCTTTTCTTCAGAAGCGTGAGAAGACTGGGCTGATTTGAGATATGAAGTTGAACTTACAAAAATTTTCTTGAGGCAATGTCGGGGCTTCCAAATCTTACTTCTGTCCTGCTCTTATCAGTGACTATTCTCTCCTGCTCAGGCCTGCCAGGGAGTGTGTGGGAGCATTTGCACAATCAAGGCCCTCTCTCCCTGGCAGGGCAGGGCAAGGAGGGCCCTCTGTGAGGGCCTGTGGAGGTGAACATCCAGGCTTAGGGGACCAGGGCAGAAACCTGCCGGATCTTTTGGGGCATGGATGGAGGAAGAGGAAACATCTAGCAGTCTGGTGGGGTGGGAGTGGTCAGGAGTCGCGGGAAAGGATGCTAGGGTGCTGGGGGAATGGGTTGCTGGGGCCTGGGATTGGGAAGGGTGCTGAGGAGGACAGTCCCCAAGGCTGCACTCTGGACTCCTGAGTGGGAGGACCCAGGCCCTGGGGCTCCCAGGCTGGCCTTGCTCACGGCAGTCTCCTGTGACTTCCCAGTGTGCTCCTGCGCCCTCCAGAGGGACCTCCTTCTCCAGGGCCGGCTCTACATCTCCCCCAACTGGCTCTGCTTCCATGCCAGCCTCTTTGGCAAGGATATCAAGGTAGTAATAAGTGGTAAGGGCTGCCACAGCCCAGGGAAGAGAAGCCCCTGCCCTGCGGGCACACCTCAAGTCAGGCCTGTCCCTCCACACGCTGACACTTGGGGAGGCCTCTCACTGTGGGGCATCCCACCTGGTGTCCAGGGCAGTTAGCCCCACCCCTTCCAAACAGGGGCCCCAATCTAGACTCCACATCTGGCCTGAGCGGCCTGAACAGTTCACTGCCAAATTATTCTGCCTATGGGTACCTCCAAAATGCCTTCAGAATCAGAGTGGGATGTCACACTTATGGGGGCCCAAAAGTGGCCATGGTGGCTCAGGGAACTCTGTTACTGGAGTATGGGATTCACCAGGGCAACCGTCCTTGCCTCCTGGATGATGGGGTGAGAGGCTGGAGCAGCGCGTGCGGCCAAGGGGTGGGGGATAACTGAAGGGAGCCTGCGTGAGACAGTGGAGGCTCAAATACTCTCCCACGTGGGACCAGACATCTCCATGGTGCTTGTGCTTGGGTCACTGCCAGCTGTGGCTGGCGCCCTAAGCAGGAAGCAAAGGGACTGTGTCCTTGGGGGGTGAGTCCTGAGAGAAGAATGCCTCTCTCCCTGTCAGGTGGTCATTCCCGTGGTGTCTGTGCAAATGATCAAAAAACACAAGATGGCGCGGCTCCTTCCCAATGGCCTGGCCATCACCACCACCACCAGCCAGAAGGTCAGTTGAGATTCTGGGCCAGCGCTCCCTTGTCCTTCTCCCCATCCCAGCTCTAGGAGTCCACAGCTTGACCCTGGCACTCTCCCAAGTCTTTACGTACCTTGCCCCTTTCTGTTTTCTTCCTATGTTCTAGTATGTCTTTGTGTCACTGCTCTCCCGGGACAGTGTATATGACATGCTGAGGAGGGTCTGCACCCACCTACAGGTATGAAGCTTGGGGCCAGGGCTGTCGCGGCGGGGCTGGCCCATCTCCCCAGCACAGGAAACGGGGAGTAACAGGCACAGGCTCAGTGAATTAGAGGCAGTCCTTGGACCATGCGTCTATGCTTGTGAGCCTCTTTGAGGCCACTGGGCCCTTGTGTGTCCCCACGTATAACCCTCACTTGTGCTTCCTCGGTGCACAGACGGACAGGAGCATGTGGCCGCTTCCCAATATGCCTACAGCTCTCTCTTGCCTATGGTGAGGAACGGGGAGGGCAGCAGCTTGGGGGAGTATGTTGCCTTGGATTTGCCTTCTGCTCCAGCATTAACTAGGGATCCCCCTGCAAACTCTAGGAGCTTTAGGCTCTATCTGACCCAAAGTGGCTTATTTGGAGGTAAAGCTCTCTTGGAGAGTGTTAATACCTCCCCATGCCTGACTCTGGCTGTTCCAGATGGACAAGTGATCCCTGTTCCCTTCCCTCCTCAGCCTTCCAGCAAGAAGAGTCTGAGTGCAAGAGAATTTCTAGAGGAACCTGACTGCGAGTCTCTGGTGAGAGCTGAGGCTGGGAGCAAAAGTGGCTGGCCTGAGATTGCCTGTGGCTCTAAGGCTTCAGGGCCTCCCAGGCAGGAGCCCACAGTGCAGAACTGGCGCAGCAGGCTCAAGAGCCAGTGGCCATGCTGTGTCAGGGGGTCCCCTAGACCCACCACGCTCCATACCATGCAGAGCCACTATGTCCTGGGCAGATGTGCTAACTTCCTGAGCAGAGCAGATGCCCAGCCCCCGGAACACTGCCCAGGTTGGACCCTATACCTTCACGGGTACAGAGCCAGCAACCCCTCTTTCCTTTAGCAGTCAGGAGGGCCTTCAAGGGGCTGGAGATGTCCCTGGGGAAGAGCGCTGAAGGCAGTCAGAACCGAGGCAGGCTCCTTTTAGATTGGCCAAGGTCCCAGCTGTTTCTTTTGCTCCTGGGATCCTGGGTAAGCAGAGTTTCTTGAGCAGGGGTGGGGGGTGGAAATGATCCCAGGGTGTTTGAAGTCTACTTCAGTAACTATTAAGCGTTTAGCCAAGCATACAATACGCACAATACCATGCAGGGGAGGGAAGGCGATGTTCCCCTTTTTATTGATGGGGACCTTAAATCAAGGTCAGTGACATAGGGTTAGAGCTCAGATTAGCAGGAGTCACAACTTATTCCATCTAAGGTATATAGTGCCAAGCTGTCTTGGACTCAGCCGATCTGAACATGTACCTGGGATGGCTCATGTCTCAGATTCCACTGTGGTTCTACACTAGCAGTCTTCAAAGACACCATTCCCTGGAAGAGTGGCTGGTCACAGCAAGGGAGCAGATGAGACGGGTGATTGCTACGGCGGTGGCTTCCCCGCTTCTGGGCACCTGCTTTCATGCTTGCTGGGCATATTGATACTATCTGGAAAGGCTTTGGTAAATCTAGCGTGAACCCCTTAGGGCAAGTGGGGTCCCAAGGGTGCCACGGTGAGACAGCTTCTCCTGCCTTCTCTGCAGGAAGTCCTCATCCCTGAGATGAAGTGGAGAAAAGTGTGCCCTGCCTCCAGGTCCCTGTCCCTCCCAGACAACATCCCTTGTATCCCTCGGGCATCCATGGACTCCACGGATGACTTCTTCCCCTCCAGGAAGCCTCCGGGGTCTGGTGAGTTCAGCGTGCTTGTCCATGGCAACTGCTTGCAAAGACCAGGCTTTCCTGCCTCCCACTGCTGCAAAAAGAGGTCATCACAGCCAGCAGGCCTTCTGAGAGCTGTTTCTTTCTTTCTCCAAATCCGTAAGGGAAAGCCAAGAGCCCAAGCGGCTCCAGAGAACACGGGCGGGGGAGTGGGCTGGGGTCCTGCCTTCTGCCCAGGAAGCTGCCTAACGCCGTCCTGTTGCAGAGAACGCTGACTCTGAGGAGGAGAGGCTGGAGGATGAGCCCGAGAGCAACGGGGAGCAGAGGCTCTGGGATCACGGGCTCCTGCAGGTCTTCCTTGTGCTGTAGGTGGCTGCATGGAGGGTGGTGGGTGTCTTAAGTGTTTAGAGCCGGGGCCTTGGTGTGTGGGGAGGTCAGTGTCCAGAGCGAGGGGAAGGTTCTGAGTCAACTGCAAGCTCCCGGGTGGCGTCTGGCAGCCGTGCAGCAGGCTCTTCTAGAGCAAGATAAAGTATCTCCAGTTTTCATCCCTACAACCCTGTAATTTAGGGTTAAGGCTGTGGAGAGGGGCAAGACATGAAACTTGTTGAAGAAAGAAAAAGTTGCACAGGATTGGGGAGGAGGAGGGTTGGGAAAATCTTGAGAGGCCCATCAGATAGACTAAGGGAGAGCCATGGCCTTCCCACTGCCCACCATTGGGGTGTTTTCTGGAAGCCCAGGCTTGTCTGTAATTCTGCCTAAGTAGAGCAGTGAGCATGGTGGGATGTTTTATGAAGAGCCAACCTCTGGATTCCCTCACCTTACCTCATCACCTTCCTCCGGCTCTGCTGGCTGGGTTTTGACTGTCAGCCTCAGCACTTGCTGGGGGAAGGGCTACCACCTTAGGGGGTAATCTTAGTGGCCTCGCACAGGGGGGTGTAGGACCAAGGCGGCTGGTCAGAGGGAAGGTGGGCCCAGCTGAAGGACCCAGAACTCCTGCTGGGCTTCAAGGACACCTCCATGGGGATGAGTCTCAGGACCCCCATGTGCCCTCTGGGAAGAAAGATGCCTAGGTCTAGAACGTAACTGCAGGCAAAGGGTTCTTTAATTCTTCCAACTGCAGGAACTAGCTTAGTCCCACTCCTATTTTTGGTGATTCTGTAAAAATGCCCCGTTTCTAGAAGAGAGATTCAACTCCTCCTTACCCCTCTTTCTCCAGGATCTGCTTCTTGGTCATGTCTTCATCGTACCTGGCGTTCCGCATCTCCCGGCTAGAACAGCAGTTATGCTCCCTGAGTTGGGGCGACTCAGTCCCTGGGCACAGGTGATGCCCTTTCTCTTTCTCATGTTTCTGGGATTGAGGGTTAAGGACAGCAGCCAAAGCCTATGGCCAGGCTGCTTGTTAGTCTGGCTGGTCCTGGCCTTGCCCTTGAGCTGGCTTGATGGCCCTTAGCAAGGTTGGGCAGGGTACACAGATCCCACCTGGACCCCCTCTCATGGGTGGACAAAGTCTGCACTGACTCATGTCTGCCTTCTAGGCCCTTTGTCTGACCTGGTCATCTCTCCTGTGTGCAGGTAACAGCCACTTGGCCTTTGTCCCCACTCCTCCAAGAATGCTCTGGGTGCTAAGGTGCCACCAACAATCCGCTTGGTTTATGCTGCTGCTGTGCTGAGACTGAGTCTGAAAGAAAATATTCCAGATCCCTTCTCCTCCCCCCAACTCTTCTCCCTCCTTTAATGAGTGATCTTTAGTACCTGTTTACAAAGCTCCTACAATTTTGGGACTCGGACAAAAAGACAGATTTTTGGATCTAGCTGAGGAATTCTGTACACTAAGCCTCAGCAGCCACTTAAATGAAAAAAATTTTAACTTGTTCCTTGGAAACAGCTCTGACACACAGGAAGAGCACTTGGGGCCACTGCAAGGGACAGAGGCCATGCTTTGGTACCTGTCACTTGGCTCACTCCAGTGGTGGGACAGAGGCCAGAACCCAAACCACCAGTGTGGGCTCCGCTCTCTCCCAGCATACTGTGCTCTCACTTGGACACCTGAGAGTCCCTGTTTGGGGGCCCAGAGGACTTCTCTGCAGTCAGCCAGGGACCCATGCAGGGCAGACTGGAGGGAGTGAGGTAAGCTATGAATGAGGAGAGGAGGGCCTGTGGCCAGGAATCCAGCAAGAGGAGTGTTCACACTCTGTGCAGAGGCTCTGCTCTGGCCCCTCATGAGGAGACTGGCTGAATCTGAGAGGACACTACCTGCAGCAGGGGACTGTGGCAGTGGCTGTGAAGGAGAATAGAGGTCCAGCATTCTGTGTCCTCAGCTGCTATTTCCTGGTGAGACAGGTGGAGCAGGGCCTTTTGGTCACTGTGGTCGCAGACCAGGTACTGGATCTTTCTCTGGTGTGCTCACACATTTCCAAGGTGCCCCAGGTGGGAAGTGAGGGATAGGAGGGTCAGTGGCTGTGATCTGAGGTCTTGCTTTGTACTCTCTGCCTGACTGCCTGGATTTTGGGTGTGGCCAATGGTAGCCTGTCGGGCTTGGCTGGGCACCGGGCACGATGGTGCTGGGCCACCACAGGGCAGAGCTCACCATGTCACCTGCAGGCCATGCAGGAGGGTCCTCCATTCCACGGGCTCTGTTCTCCATGAGTATAATGGAGGTGTCCAAGGTGGGCCTGGGACAGTGCAGGGACCAGGCCAAGGGGGTCTGTCTGATACCTTTGGGGACAAGAGAGGTAGAGGATAGGAAGAGTGGACATGGTAGTGGCTTTGCCTTAGAGATTCTTCCTTCTCTGTCAAGGTCTCCTCAATTCTAAAAGCTTCTCTGTGCCTTAAAACTCTGGCCTGTTCTCTCTGGGACTCCGAAATGCTAAGAGAGTGCCTTTGTAGGTTCTGGAAAGGGCTTAGTGGGGAGGCCAGACTTATCAGGAAAAGTCACTGGCGATGGGGTGGGTGGTGTCAGAAAGAGCCACTTTTTCCCTCTTCAGACACTTGAGAGGTTAACTAGGGAGAAATCCAGGTGGAAGTTATTTACTGTGGAGCTGTAACTGTCTGTCCTATTTATGACAAACCCAAATGAAGATTGGAGGGACTGACAGGAGGTGACAACTTCCTAAACTCAGACTGGAGGTCTCTTCATTCTCTCCCCATCCCAGGTTCTAGGATTTGGCTTAGAGCCTGGCCTTCTGGGATACCTGCACTAAATCTGTATGTCTCAGGTGAAACTCACTGCTCCATTCTCCCCACATTGCCACACCGGATGAATGCCCGTCCTTTTTTGGGAACCAGCCCCCTTAATCACTCCTTTCTATCAGATTTTCAGGGAAATAATCCTACTTGCCCCAGCGCCTCCCCTCCCTGGTCCTTGCTGAAGGGCAGGGAAAACAGGTCCATTCTCTGAGACTTGCTGGGTTGAGCCAGAGGCCATGAGAGGTGCCAAGTCTCCAGTCTCCATGCCCCAGGCTCAGAGATGGCAAGAGGCGTGCAGTAGAGTAGGTGGCTTTGGAGGCCCTCTTGGGGTCCAGGGCTTTGAGTGATAGGAGTGTGCGCCTGGCCCTCTTGGAGGGCCCTCTGTTTCTCCCTTCTGTCCCCCAGCCTGGCCCTCTGGCCAGCGTACCTTCTGTTGTGCTCATTTATAAACCATGTGTATTTATACAGACCTGCTTGCGTTGGCGGATGCTCCTCTAATTCCCTGAGAATTTGGTTCAACTATCCTTCAGTTGTTCCACTATGGCGTTAGCCTTTGAAAATATTTTTAAATAAAAAATCCGATTTTTCTAGTGTCCCGTGGTATGGGAAGTTCACTTTTATCTTTTGACTACTCATTAAAAGTGCTCTTTACTGACATATTTGGCACGAAGGAGACTAACGGAGCCAAAGTCATTCCCAGAATCCCAAGTACTTTGCACATCTCACAGGACTTTAGCTGAGGTGACTTGTACTTCAGGCGTATGGGGAATGGTAAGGATGGCCACAGCACACCACCATAGCCTCCTCCCTCTGTTGGATGGACACTGAGAATGCTTCCCTGTTTCTCCTGGGCAACTCCAAAGCAATGTCCTTGGTTCGACTAGTACTGTGCTCCTGACTCAGGAATTAAAGTCTGAAACTCAGAGCTAGAAAACCCCTGTGTCCTTTTCTATGACATCAAGCCTAGATTATGGAGGTTAAATTCCAATTTGGGCCACGTCACCTCACTTTCTCTCTGGGAGGCCCCCTCTAGTAGTGATTCATTCGTTCAGTAAATGCTGAGCCCAGACTATGAGCTGGTACTAAGCTAGGCACTGACGATAGAGCAGTGAACATGTCAGGCAATATCGCTGCAACCCCCATGGCACTTGCATTCCACGTAAACATAAGTTCCAAGTAAATCGTGAACAAAGTAATTCCAGATTGTGATTAAGTTCCATGAAGGAAAGAAACAGTGATACGAGATACAGTAAACAGGGAGGTGGCTTTGGATGGGTGGTCAAGAAATATTCTCTGAAGTGAGGTTTAAGCTGGTGCTTAAAGGATGAGGAGCCAGTCATGGAAGGAGCTGGGAAAAGGGTCGGCAACTGTGAAAGGTAGGAAAGAACCCTAAATGTCTCTGAGGAACAGAGAGACCATCTGCATAAGTCTAGAATACTAGTCAGCGGGAGAGTGACATGAAAAGAGGTTGGAAAGGGCAACTCAGCAACAACAAAACCTATTTAAAAGTCGGTAAAGGACTTGAATAGACATTTCAACATCACTAGTCATTAGGGAAATGCAAATCAAAACCACAATTAGATACCACTTCATATCCATTAGGATGGCTACTATCAAAGAAATGGAAAACAAAAGTGTCACTGAGGATGTGGAGAAATTGGAACCCTTATGCACTATTGGTAGGAATGTAAAATGGTGCAGCCACTGTGGAAAACAGTATGGCAGTTCTTCAAAAAATTAACAATTACCATATGATCCAGTAATTCCAATTCTGAGTATACACCCACAAGAATTGAAAATAAGGGCTTGAAGGGCTATCTGTACACCCATGTTCATAGCAGTGTCAGTCACAATCAGCCAAAAGGTGGAAGCAACCCAAGTATCTATCGACAGGTGAATGGATAAACAAAATATGGTGTATACATGCAATGGAATATTATTCATCCTTCAAAAGGAAGAAAGTCTTGACATATGCTACAACATGCATAAACCTTGAAGACATTATGCTAAGTGAAGTAAGCCAGTCACGAAAAGACAAATGCTGTATGACTCTACATATATGAGGTAACTATGGTAGTCAGATTCATAGAAACACAAAGCAGAATGGTGGTTGCCAGGAGCTGTGGGGAAGGGAAATGGGAGTTATTGTTTAATGTGTACAGAGTTTCAGTTTTGCAAGATAAACAGAGTTCTGGAGATGGTGATGATTGTTGGACAATAATGTGAATGTACCTCACACTGTGGAACTATACACTTAAAAATGATTAAGATGATAAGGCTTCCGTGGTGGCGCAGTGGTTAAGAATCCACCTGCCAATGAAGGGGACACGGGTTCGAGCCCTGGTCCAGGAAGATCCCACATGCCACGGAGCAACTAAGCCCGTGTGCCACAACTACTGAGCCTGCGCTCTAAAGCCCACGTGCCACAACTACTGAGCCCACGTGCCACAACTACTGAGCCTGAGCTCTAGAGCCCGTGAGCCACAACTACTGAGCCCAAGCGCCTAGAGCCCATGTTCCACAAGAGAAGCCACTGCGGTGAGAAGTCCACGCACCGCAACGAAGAGTAGCCCCTGCTCGCCGCAACTAGAGAAAGCCCGCGCACAGCAATGAAGACCCAACACAGCCAAAAATAAATTAATTTAAAAAAAGATTAAGATGATAAATTTTATATGTATTTTGCCACAATAAAAAAAAATAAGAGGTTGGAGAGGTAGGCAGGAGAAGGGAATTTGGATTTTATACATTCCCTGGGTACTGCAGCTCAGGTCTGAAAGTTTGGAGCTGGCAGAATCAGTGGTTACTGAAACCAAGTGCTTTCTTTTGCTAAAGTAAATAAACACGTGGATGTAATATGCAGAAAAATATGGCTGAATTTCTACATACTATCACACACCTCCTTTTCACTATTCCCAGGGAGTGGTTCATAGCAGCAGCATCACAGTGAGGGCATATCATATATTTTTTTTTTTTTTGCGGTATGCGGGCCTCTCACTGTTGTGGCCTCCCCCGTTGCGGAGCACAGGCTCCGGACGCGCAGGCTCCGGACGCGCAGGCTCAGCGGCCATGGCTCACGGGCCCAGCCGCTCCGCGGCATGTGGGATCCTCCCAGACCGGGGCACGAACCCGTATCCCCTGCATCGGCAGGCGGACTCTCAACCACTTGCGCCACCAGGGAGGCCCCATATTTTTTAAGTTGAGCTAACTTTATAAGGGAGAAACAGCAGCCCTAAACTTGGAGAAACGGAGGGATATATATATATGTTTTATGCGGGAGCCTCAGTTTGCAACATGGGCTTTAGCCAGATAAGGAAGAGTCGTGAGAGTGGGCAGAAGTTCTCGTGAAAAAGGCATTCAGGAGTGAGGGGGACTCTGGGAGAACTGCATCCCACCAGAGACATCCTGGGAGTAAGAAACTGCCCCCATTCCCAGGCGCCCACCCAGCCAGCCCTGACCCTCTCACCTGGTGGCCATGCCATTAGGACACCTATGGAGCTAGGTGAGGTGGTGACCCTGTACTGCTCCTCTCTCCTAGCAGCTGCACTGCAGAATCAGGGCATCCTAGGGCAGAGGAGCTTTTCAGAGAAGGCTCTCCTGTCAGCCTCAGGCTGGGACAGGCCAGATCCCTAGGCTGATCTCACTCTGGGGGGGTGGGGGGGGGGGTGGGAGGGAGGTGAGATGCCACTGGGCCACTAGGTGGCAGCAAAGTCCAGCAGGAACTGGAGCCAAGGCAGTGAGGGACAGACTTCGCTCTTCTTTCTCAAAGAAAGGGCCCCCCACCACCACACGCTGTCCCCAGGCCCTGGCAGTGGCAGAAGGGAAGCTGGGCAGGCTCCCAGGGCCATTTCTCCCCGGTGCCCTTTGGTCCTTTCTCTCCTCTCCCCTCTTCTATCATACCCCGGGGGAAAGGCCTGAGGTGATTATGAGAGGAAAGCGTTCCCAAGGACTCTGCAGATCTCCTGAGGTCTGGTCGGTCAGTCAGAAGGCAGAAGTGGCTGGTGTGAAGAACAAGTGTGGTGTGTGTGTGTGGTGTGTGTGGTGTGTGTGTGTGGGGTGTGTGTGGGGTGTGTGTGGTGGTGTGTGTGTGGGGTGTGTGTGGTGTGTGTGATGTGTGTGTGTGGGGTGTGTGTGGGGTGTGTGGGGTGGTGTGTGTGTGGGGTGTGTGGTGTGTGTGTGTGGTGTGTGTGGGGTGTGTGGGGTGGTGTGTGTGTGGTGTGTGTGTGTGGTGTGTGTGGTGTGTGTGTGGGGTGTGTGTGGGGTGTGTGGGGTGGTGTGTGTGTGGGGTGTGTGTGGTGTGTGTGGGGTGTGTGTGTGTGTGGTGTGTGTGTGTGGTGTGTGGGGTGTGTGTGGTGTGTGTGGTGTGTGTGTGTGGTGTGTGTGGGGTGTGGTGTGTGTGTGGTGTGTGTGTGTGGTGTGTGTGGTGTGTGTGGGGTGTGGTGTGTGTGGTGTGTGTGGTGTGTGTGGGGTGTGTGTGGTGTGTGTGGTGTGGTGTGGTGTGTGTGTGTGGGGTGTGGTGTGGTGTGTGTGTGTGGTGTGTGTGTGTGTGGTGTGTGGGGTGGTGTGTGTGTGGGGTGTGTGGGGTGGTGTGTGTGTGGGGTGTGTGTGTGGTGTGTGTGTGTGTGGTGTGTGTGTGTGGTGTGTGTGGTGTGTGTGTGTGGTGTGTGTGGGGTGTGGTGTGGTGTGTGTGGTGTGTGTGGTGTGTGTGTGGTGTGTGTGGTGTGTGTGTGGGGTGTGTGTGGTATGTGTGTGTGTGGTGTGTGTGGGGTGTGGTGTGGTGTGTGTGGTGTGTGTGGTGTGTGTGTGTGGTGTGTGTGGTGTGTGTGTGTGGTGTGTGTGTGGGGTGTGGTGTGTGTGGTGTGTGTGTGTGGTGTGTGTGTGGTGTGTGTGTGTGGTGTGGGGTGGGGTGTGTGTGGTGTGTGTGTGTGTGTGTGTGGGGTGTGTGTGGGGTGGTGTGTGTGTGGTGTGTGTGGTGTGTGTGTGGTGTGTGTGGTGTGTGTGGGGTGTGGTGTGGTGTGTGTGGTGTGTGGTGTGTGTGTGTGGTGTGTGTGGTGTGTGTGGTGTGTGTGGTGTGTGTGGGGTGGGGTGTGTGTGGTGTGTGTGTGTGTGTGGTGTGTGTGTGGGGTGTGGTGTGGTGTGTGTGAGGTGTGTGTGTGTGTGTGTGTGGTGTGGGCTCTGGGGGTGAGTGGGGAGCTCAGCTTCCAACAGGGGCACAGAAACCCCAGGCTTTCCCCGGCTCTGCCCTTGTCAGTAGCATCTTCTCTTACCCAGGGCACAGAATTACAGAAACCTGGATTCTGCAAGGTGTGATTTCACTCTTTCTCCTCCTACCTTCATTTAGAGATAAGGGGCTGGACCCCAGAGCAGAGAGGATTCAAATTTAACGGTTACATGGCTACATACGCTTTGCCCACTGAAAGTGACGGGGAGGGAGGCGTTTAAGCCTCTGAAACGATAATCCAGAGAAACCCGAGTTTATCCTCCGCGGGCCTGACCTCCACAGAGCCAAGGAGCACCTGGCGCCCAGCAGGCCCTGCTGGCTGGTCCTCCTTCGCGTTGGCAGGGCTCCTTGCCTTCCCGGAATGTGCTCCTTCTTGTTTGCCACTCAGTGCCTGGCCCAAAGCCAAACCTGGGCTGCTCAGAATACCAAGCCCCACTCACTTCCCTCACAGGATCTGAGACAAGGCTCTCTTCCGCTTGGGGAACGGCCAGGTCCGCGCTGCAGCGTCATCCTGCTGGTGCCGACTTCGCTAAGGACATCATGCTCTCTCCAGGGGCTGAGGGCAGAAGCACTTAGGCAGGATGCAGCTGGCACCCCGGCAAAGCAGAGAGTGGCATAGTGACATCTTATCCTTTTGGCAGCCTTCTAAATTGGGCCAGAGTGGGCAAAGTGTTACTCACAAGCTGTTCATTAACTTGTTAAATGCGGAAAGGTTGGCTTAGACTCCACTTGGGGAAAATGTGACACCCACTGCTCCTGGATTCACTCTAGCATGAAGGAGTGTTAATTGGTGTAGGATTTCTGATGGAAGTTTTTCTTTGCTGTTAGTTCCAAATAGCAGGCTGGTCTGAATGCATGCTCTCTCCAGTCTGTAATTACATTTAAAAGATTTATTAAGCACTTGCTATGGACTCCTGAGTGTATTCAATAGATACTATGATTCTGTAATTTTCTGAGCAACAAACTGGGTACCAGGCCCTATGCAAGGTACTTTTTATGCTCATTTGACTCTCACAACAAGGAACTCTCAATACAACAATATGGTTTTCACACCTTACGCTGTGGAAACAGATCGATAGGCCAGAAATACAATATGGACCCCTTCAAAGAGTTTATTGAGGAGACAAGATAGAGGGAATAGCTGTATAACAGTGTAGACATGTGAGCCCTGATATGTACAGAAGGGAGTGGCATAGATTGACTCAGTGGCAAGGGGTGTGCCACATGTGTGAACTTCAGAGGCTAAGAGTTGGATCAGAGGAGAGCTGTGGGGAGGGTCCTCACCGGTTGTGTGTTTGGGGGGGTAACGTCAGTAAAAGGATGGTGGTGCGAAGGATGGTGCCAATGAAAGCTTAGGAGCAGCAGAGTTCCTGCTGGGGAATGGATACGTTAAATGTGCAAAACACCTCAGGATCTAAACGCCAGGATGAGAAGGAGAGACTTGATCTTTCAGGCAATGAAGAGCTATGGGGCCTACTGGAACTTAGGAGTGATGGATAAACGTGATGGTTTAGGAATGCTGGTTTGGCAATGGGGCACAAGGTAGATTAGAAGTCCGCCAGAATAGTCTAGATGGCTGTTTCTCAACCTCAGCACTACTGCCATTTTGGGCTGCATAATCCTTTGTTATGGGGGGTTTGTCCTGTGCATTGGTGGGTGCTTGGTCACATCCTTGGCCCACCTGATGCCAGTAGCACCTCCCACCCTTAGCTGTGACAACCAGAAACATCTCCAGACATTGCCAAATGTCCCCTGGGGGACAAAGTGGCCCCTGATTGAGAATCATTAGTCTAGAAGGCAGGAGGTAAGGGCATGGACCTCAGAATGTTGGCAGGTATTTTCCTAACCAACTGCATCAATCTACTGACTTTTAGAACAGCTGACAAAAGTAAAAATGATTTCCCTGCCACAGGAAATTCGTCATCAATGCCAAAGAACTTAATGGCCTAAAGAGGCTCAGAAGTAGATCATTCTGCATATTAGAAACCTCTAGAGGATACACCAAAACTACAGATAATGTGCTCATTAGCAAGAAAGTGGCTGATATCAGGATTTCTCTCTCTACCCCCTCACCCCCAAGTCACATCTTACTCCACCACTGCTTTGAATAAGGAATGTCCAACCTGTCCACAGGCAGAAAAGCTACTGATCTGTAATTTTGCTAGGCTTGCATTCACCTTTTTAACATTTTGTTTTTGGCAATTGGTAGAGTGCATGGATAGAGCCTGGCCTGCAATGAAGAACTATGATTTACCAAGATGTATCTTTGTCTAAAGCAGGAATCAGTGAAGATCAGATAAGACCACTGTAAGAACTTTGGCTTTTACTCTGAATGAAATGAGAGGCAAAGGAGTGAATACACGTTAATCATATAGGCTTTAAAAGGATCTTTGTTGGCTGTGAGGCAGGGAAAGGTGGAAGCAGGAAGGTCAGTTAGGAGACTTTGGGGTGATTGTGTTGAGAGATGACAAAGGCTCTGACTCAGGTGGTAGAAGCAGAGATGGTGGAAATGGGCAGATTCTGGATATATTCTGATGGTAAAAACAACAGAATTTCCTGTCAAATTAGAGATGGAGGGTAACAGAAAAAGAGTCATAAAGGATGACTCATGTTTTATGGCTTGAAGAGGATGGACAGAGTTGCCATCAGCTGAGATGAAGAAAGCCATGAGTGGTGCATTTTTTGGGAGGAAGATCAGAAGTGTACCACTGAACATGTAAAGTTTGAGATGAGTTTTAGACATATAAGTGGAGATGTCAAGTGGGCAATAGATGTATGTGTCTGGAGTTCAGGAGAGAAGTCTGGGAAATACAAATCTGGGAACTGTCAACATATGGATGGTATTTAGTAGTAGGAGACTGGATGAGATCACCAAGGACTGAGTGTCCGTTGATAGAGGGAAGTATGGACGACTGAGCCCTGTGGCACACTGTGATCAAGAGATCAGGAAGAAAAGGAGGAACTAGCAAAGGAAACTGATGAGTGCCTGATAAAGCACAAGGAAACCCAGAAGAGTCTGGTGTTCTGGAAGGTAATTACCATACGGCAAGGAGGAGGATGACAAATGCTGCTAATAAACCAAATTTCTTTTACTGTGGCTCAACAAAATTTCTTTTCCACTTGAATATAACCCAGAAGTTTCCAACCTGGACAACTCCAAACAATTTAATGTTTAGGGTTATTCTTTCAGTACAAAAATGGCCCGAGCCCCATTTCCAACCACCGTGGTCAGTCCTGAGACTCAATTTCTGCAAGAGTTTCCAAAGTTGCTTCTGTGTCTCCTGGGTTAGACCATGATGCAGTCTGCTTGTCTACTGTCTACTGTTACTTTAGCTACTGCCTTCTTGCCCATGACGTGCCACTCCTCATCCTTCATTCCTCCAAATGATCCACCACCAAGATAATCAGATGTATCCAAATTGCATGAAAGATTTAGAGTTAATGGAAGGCTATGGCACAAAGCTGAAAACAACTTCAAATTCAGTGCACACGTGACTGCTTATAGCAATCTGACAGCCATTCTCTCTCTCAGGAAACTTCTCACCAGCCATGTCCTCCAGTAGGCCCCTGCCTCCTGCCGTGTTTCTGGCATGTATCCCATCTCAGTTCTTTTCACCAACCTCCCTCTACTTTCTTTCCTTGGCCTCATTCTCTTTTTCTAGGGCATCCAATGAAAATTCAGATTTCTTTCATCTTATTATTTGGAGTAACTGATCTCTCTTTGTATCCTCCTGGCCCACTTAGGCTAAACCCAGAGAGTTGACCTTTCTCAACCAAAAAGGTCCATCAAGATATTTACCTCAACAAAACAACAAGCTCTCTAGCAATAAATTATGCGACACTCCTTAAGTCAGAAAAGCTACATTCAGTTTTTGTTTTTAATAGAAGTTTTTCCTTTTGGGTAAATAAAACAGAAAAAAAAGCATTACCACTAACAAACCATACAGCAGTGTATCACAGTGGTTAAGAGTAGAGGTTCTGGAATCAGCACATCTACATTTTTTTTTTTTTTTTTTTTTTGCGGTACGCGGGCCTCTCACTGTTGTGGCCTCTCCCGTTGCGGAGCACAGGCTCCGGACGCGCAGGCTCAGCGGCCATGGCTCACGGGCCCAGCCGCTCCGCGTCATGTGGGATCTTCCCGGACCGGGGCACAAACCCGCGTCCCCCCCATCGGCAGGCGGACTCCAACCACTGCACCACCAGGGAAGCCCAGCACATCTACATTTAAACCTCATTAATTCACTTGGGCAACTCTAAGCTTTGGTCTTCTCATCTCTAAAAGGGGGACAGTAGTAGCATCTACCTTAGAGCTTTATGGTTATTATTAAATTGGAACTTTACGTCAAATCCTTAGAAGTCCCTGACACATAGAAAGAGCTCAATAAATGTTAGTTATTATCTATTAAACTTCAAGAAAATTTAAACTTAAATAAGTATAAAACCCAGTGTTGGTATGGCTACACAGAATTAAACATAGGTTTTTATTATACATTATTAATGGTACCGCACATTGATTCTCTTTTGAGAACTCTCTGGATATCTATATGAAGGGAAATAAATTGCTCATATGCTTTGATGTCTCAACTCCACTTCTGTATTCCTCAAGGAGGTAATTTGGAATGAAAAAGTTGTTTATGAAGAGTGTTTGCAGCAATGCTATTCATAACAACATCGGAACTAACCAAAAACAACCCCTAACTTTGGGGAGGAAACGACTAAGAAAGTTATGACCTATTAACCTGTTGTAACCCCAGGTTACCATTAAACATAACAAGTAGACAATGATTAAGGGAGGAAATGTGTAAAAAGCAGAATTAAAATAGTGCTTATGCATGGATTATAACTATGTAAAATGTGAAAATCTCTAAAAAATCAGCAGATAAGTTGAAGAGATGTCCATGGTTAGAGTTACATGTTTAGCGAGTTCCTTGTTTTCTGTCAGGTTGCTTAAGTTTGTCAAACCCTCCCCCAACAACAGCTTGGTATTATGCAAGCATGAAAAGTTATGCCGATTAACAGGGCATTTTGATTTCTGCTTTAATACCATGGAAAGATGATGGGCTGTTTTTTGATAAATTGCTTCTATATTTGTATTTATTTTATTATTCAGTGAATAATAACCAGTGTCTATGTGCCAGGCACTATACTAAGCAGCATGGATTCAGTGGTGATGAGACATCATCCCTGGACTCCAGGGCTTCCAGTTTAGTGGCAAGACTGGAAAATCTTGCCACTATAAATCACCTATAATTTTTTTTTTTTTTTTTTTTTTTTTTTGCGGTACGCGGGCCTCTCACTGTTGTGGCCTCTCCTGTTGCGGAGCACAGGCTCCGGACGCGCAGGCTCAGCGGCCATGGCTCACGGGCCCAGCCGCTCCGTGGCATGTGGGATCCTCCCGGACCAGGGCACGAACCTGGGTCCCCTGCATCGGCAGGCGGACTCTCAACCACTGCGCCACCAGGGAAGCCCAATCACCTATAATTTTACACCACCAAAAATTACAGGTGATTTGGGCACACTGAAAGGGTTCATGATTCTAGCGGATTGTTTAACAAGGAAAGCAAATTAGTCTGGTGCATCAGGGAAGATTGCCCTGAGGAAGAGATTCCATAGGAATTTCCCTGATGAAGAGTGCTGGAGAGTTAGAGGGGGAGAGAATAGCAAGTAGGAAGGCTTTAAGGGGAGAAAAGAATGTGCTCTGCTGGAGGAACTAAAAGAAGGTCTGCAGAGTTGGGGAACAATAAACTAGGGCAAGAGGGATCTAGCTCACAGAGAGGCAAGAGAAGCCAGAAGAGGCCAGATTGTGCAGAGCTTTATTAAAGATACTGGCAGGATATGAAACAGACTGGGGGATGGACAATATGTGTGAATACTGGAAGACTACTTTACAAGCTATTGTGGCAGTCCAGATGAGAGATGATGGTTGCCCGGATGACAGCGGTGCCATTGGTGAGAGAAATCCATGGAGTTAAAGGATATTCAAGATGTAGAATCAACACGACTAGGAGACTGGTAAATGTGAAGTGCGTGAGAGACAAGTGAAGGATGACTCCTAGATCTCTGGCTAGAACTGGGTGGGGCAGTGGTGCCATTTGCTGAGGTAGGAAATACTGAAAGAGCAGATTTGATGGGGGAAGTTGAGCTTTGGGATTTGTTGGGTTTGAGTTGCCTGTGAAATATCCAAGGGAAGATGTCTGGTAGGCTGGTAAACGGATATTCAGGTAGAAGTTTGGCAGAGGTCAGGAGAGAAGTATAGGTCTGATGTGCCCAAATCTATCACTGGCCTGGGGAAAGATGGGAGAGCCTAGGAAGTGTGTACAGAATGAGAAAAGGGATTTGGGAACAAAAACCTGAGAATCTACAGCAAATAGACAAGAAACTGGCAAATAAGAAAGAGTGGTCAAGGAAGTACTAAAAAACTAGGTATCACATCAATTAAAGGAAGAGTTGTTTGAAAAGGAGGGTTTAATGTTGCTAGGAGGACTAGTAAAATGAGAACCATTAGTGCTCTTGTTTAAAATTTTTTGTAGAGTGGTGGGCACAGAGTCTAGATTACCGTGGGTTGAGAAGTGGGCAGGAGGTGAGAAACTGACACTTTAGATCTGGCTGTAAAGAGGAAGAAAGCAAAAGGTCAATATCTAGAGGGAGACACGAGGTCATGCTTTTATTTATTTTTAAAGATGGGGAGATTTAATACATATGTACATCTAAACGCTGATGGAAAAGAGCCAGTAGAGAGAGGCTCCTGCTGCTGCTGCTGTGTGAAGGAACTGTCTGCACAAGATCCCTGTGCACAGGTGAAGGCATTAGCCACAGCTATGAGGGTCACTGCAATAGGAGTGAGGAAGGCTCAAAGGTGTGTACAGATACAGTTAGATTTGTAGATTTGGTGTCAGGAAAGTTGAAGTTCATGACAGTTCCTATTTTCTCTCTGAAGCTGGAGAGTGTGGGAGGAGGTGAGGGCTTCCCAGGTTTGTGGAATGAAGAGCTGGCAAGGGAAGCATGGCCAAGGGCAGAGAAACTTGTCCTAGCCTGTGTCGTGGGGGACAGGTTTTCTTCTAAGTACAGGTTGCTCTGTTTTGGTACACGGAGGGAAAAGAGCCAGGCAGTAATTCTTCTTCTGGCTTTTAACCCAAACTGCAGGATCCAAGATTAATTTTTTCCTGAGTAATGGTAACTCTTCCCTAGTACTAACACTTTAGTTGGCTACCTCTTCCTTTGACACTCTGACATGAATGTTTTCCTTACACAAGAAAACTTAATTTAAATGCATCTGGCACTTGATTTTTTCCTTGGTGGAGTTTCACTTGCTTCATTTTGGAACGCAGTGACCAATCTCCCCAGTTTTGTACAGTGTGCCACCTCTGCCTAGTACCATTTATTTGACTCAATTCCTTTAAGTCCTTTCTTTTGTATGAGTTTTCCCCAGGCTGCTGCTCTTGTTCTACTTCCCATCTTTCATATACATGAAATCTGAAAGGAAGTACAATGTAGGGCTTTTAAAATGCTTTAGGTCAGTACATCGATGTCAGGAGCTGATCCAAATATGATCTAATATATAAAACAAAGCCAGTTATTATATACATTTTGTTACCTAGCAGTTAATTGAGATGACAGTTTCTCACTACTGGTTTCTGTAATATACTTGCTGAATTTAGGAAACTTATAAAGTGAGGCAAGATTACATTTACAATGTTCAAGCAAGGAGTTTTTGCTATGATTTTCTGGAAGAGGGAGAAAGGTACAAGTGGAAAGAGTGTGAGAAGAGGAGATGGAGGCCCTGCCCTTGAGTCTTGGTCCTGTCACTTGAAATCATGTGACTGAGCTCCACCAAGTTTGTTTCTTATCTATAAAATCAGAATAATAAGGAAAACAACCAAGATGGTGGAGTAGAAAGACCCTGAGCTCACCTCCTCTCACAAGCACAACAAAATCACAACTATCTACAGAACAACCATTGATGAAAAAATACTGGAACCTACCAGAAAAGATTTTCTACAACTAAAGACATAAAGAAGGAGCCACAACGAGTAGGGGAGGAGGTGTGGACTTGTGATATAATTAAATCCCATACCCCCTGGGTAGAAGACCCACAAACTGGAGAATAATTATACTGCAGAGGTTCTCCTACAGGAGTGAGAATTCTGAGCCCCACATCAGGCTGCTCAGCCTGGAAGTCTGGCACTGGGAAGATGAGCCCCCAGAGCATTTGGCTTTGAAGGCCAGTGGGGCTTAATTACAGGAGCCCCACAGTACTAGGGGAAACAGAGACTTCACTCTTAAAGGGTGCATGCAAAATCTCATGCATACTGGGACCCAAGGCAAAAGCAGTAAGTTGATAGGAGCCTGGGCCAGACCTACCTGTTGGTCTTAGAGTCTCCTGGAGAGGTGGGAGGGTGGCTGTGGCTCACCCTGGGGACACAGACACTTGTGGCAGACGTACTGGGGAACATTCAACCTCAAGAACACTCCCGGCAGCTGCCATATTGGCTCATTAGTGCCAAGCCCTGGCCCCACTCAATAGCCTGTAGGCTCTAGTGCTAGGATGACTCAGGCCAAACAACTAACTGGGTGGGGACACAGCCCCACCCATTGGCAGACAGGTGGCCTAAAGACTAAAGACATCGCAGCCACCTCTAGACACTCCCCTAGACATGGCCTAGCCCACCAGAGGGCCAAGACCCAGCTCCACAAACCAGTGGACAGGCACCAGCACCTCCCACCAGGAAAGCTTGCACAAGCCTCTAGACCAGTTTCGCCCACCAGGGAGCAGACACTGGAAGCAAGAAAATTATGATCCTGCAACACAGGCCAGACCCTACCCTGGGACCGGCTGGGCCCTGCCTTTGCCCACTAGCAGGGCAACGCAACCTTCAGGACACTCCCGACCCCATAGCCAACTGTGTCAGGAACTGGCCCTCTCCCACCAATGATCTGAAACAAGATCTGGGATCCCTGGGCCCTGCAGCCAGACTTCAGGAACCAGCTCTGCCTGCCAGAAGCCCAGCACCAACCCCAGGATCTGGTTTCACCTGCCAGTAGGTGGGCAACAGCCCCAGAGTCTTCAGGACCCTGACTCTACCTACCGGCGAGACAGCACTAGCCCTGGGGACCCCTAGGATTCCGTAACCAGCCGCCTTAGGACCAGGCCCTGCTAAACAACATGTAGCAGAATCCACGCAAGGTAGGGCCCGTTAACCAACCAGACCAGAGGCTAACCAAGCCTACCAGACAGCCCATACGGTCAGCCCACTACACAGAAGGACCCATGCAGCCCCTTAGGGGGAGCCCCTAGAGCATATAGCCTGGGTGATGAGAGAGGAGTGCACTGCGGGGATGCATAGGCTGCCTCCTACAAAGGGTCACGTCTCCAAGGTTGAGAAACGTAGGTAACCTATGACATACATAAAATACAAACAGCAACTTAGACAAAGTTACATAGCAGAAAAATATGTTCCAGGTGAAGGAACAAGATAAAACTGCAGAACAACTACTAAGTGAAGTGGAGATAGGCAATCTACCTGAGAAAGAGTTCAGAGTAATGATCTTAAAGATGATCAAAGAACTCGGGAGGAGAATGGATGCACAGAGCAAGAAGTCAGAAGTTTTTAACAAAGAGTTAGAAAATATAAAGAACAATCAAACAGAGATGAACAATACAATAACTGGAATGAAAAATACACTAGAAGCAATCAACAGTAGACTAAAGGATTCAGAAGAACAGATTAGTGAGCTGGAAGACAGAGGAGTGGAAATCACTGCCGTTAAACAGAAAAAAGAGAAAAGAATGAAAAGAAATGAGGACAGTTTAAGAGACCTCTGGGACAACATCAGGCACACTAATATTTGCATTATAGGGGTCTCAGAAGGAGAACCTCCCTAACCTGGGAAAGGAAACAGTCACCCAAGTCCAGGAAGCACAGAGTCCCATACAGGATTAACCCAAAGAAAACAACCATGACACATTTTAATCAACATTACAAAAATTAAAGATAAAAAGAAAATACAAAAGCAGCAAGGGAAAAGCAACAAACAATATACGAGGGAACTCCCGTAAGGCTATAAGCTGATTTTTCAGCAAAAATTCTGCAGGCAAGGAGGGAGTGGCACGATATACTTAAAGTAATGAAAGGAAAAAACCTACAACCAAAAATACTCTACCCAGCAAGGCTCTCATTCAGATTTGATGGAGAAATCAAAAGCTTTACAGACAAGCAAAAGCTAAAAGAATTCAGCACCACCAAACCAGCTTTACAACACGTTAAAGGAACCTATTTAGGCGAAAAATAAAAGGCTACATTTAGGGACAAGAAAATTATGGAATGAAAAAGCTCACTGGTAAAGGCAAACATATAATAAAGGCAGAAAATCATCCACACACAAAGGTAGTATGGAGGTTAAAAGACAAAAGTAGTAAAATCATCTGTATCCACAATAAGCATTTAAGGGATACACAAAACAATTAGATGTAAAATATGATATCAAAAACAGTAATCGTGAGGGGAGAATACAAATGCAGGGTATTTTAAATGCACTTGAAATGAAGAGATCAGCAACTTAAAACAATCATGTATATAATACACTGCTATAAAAAAACCTCATGGTAACGGCAAACCAAAAATCTATACTAGATATACACCCCAAAAAGAAAAAGGAATCCAAATATAACACTAAAGATAGCCATCAAGTCACAAAAAAGAAAACAAAAGAAGAAAGCGGGGGGCAGGAAAGACCTATAAAAACAAATTCAAAACAATTAATAAAATGGCATTAAGAACATACATATCGGGCTTCTCTGGTGGCGCAGTGGTTGAGAGTCTGTCTGCCGATGTGGGGGACACGGGTTTGTGCCCCGCTCTGGGAGGATCCTACATGCCGCGGAGCGGCTGGGCCCGTGAGCCATGGCCGCTGAGCCTGTGTGTGTCTGGAGCCTGTGCTCCGCAACGGGAGAGGCCACAACAGTGAGAGGCATGTGTACCGCAAAAAAAAAAAAAAAAAAAAGAATCCACCTGCCAATGCAGGAGACCTGGATTCGAGCCCTGGTCTGAGAAGATCCCACATGCTGCGGAGCAACTAAGCCCGTGCGCCACAACTACTGAGCCTGCGCTCTAGAGCCCGCGAGCCACAACTACTGAACCCGTGTGCTACAACTACTGAAGCCCGCGCACCTAGAGCCCATGCTCCACAACAAGAGAAGCCACCACAATGAGAAACCCGGGCACAACAAAGAGTAGCCCCTGCTCATAGCAACTAGAGAAAGCCTATGCGCAGCAACAAAAGACCCAAATGTAGCCAAAAAACAAAAAACAAAACCATACTGATAATTATCTTAAATATAAACAGACTAAATGCTCCAACCAAAAGATAGACTGGCTGAATGGATACAAAAACAAGACCCGTATATATGCTGCCTACAAAAGACTCAGATATCTAGAGACACATACAGACTGAAAGGAAAAAGGTATTCCACACAAATGGAAATCAAAGAAAGCCAGAGTAGCAATGCTTATATCAGCCAAAATAGACTTTAAAATAAAGACTGTTAAAAGAAACAAAGAAGGATACTACATAATGATCAAGGGATCAATCCAAGAAAAAGATATAACAATTGTAAATATATATATATACATACACCCAACACAGGAACACCTCAATATATAAGGCAAACATTAACAGAAATAAAAGGAGAAATCAACAGTAACAGAATAGTAGGGGGCTTTTTTTTTTTCTTTTGGTGGTACACGGGCCTCTCACTGTGGTGGCCTCTCCCGTTGCAGAGCACAGGCTCCAGACGCGCAGGCTCAGCAGCCATGGCTCATGGGCCCAGCCGCTCTGCGGCATGTGGGATGTTCCCAGACCAGGGCACGAACCCTTGTCCCCTGCTTTGGCAGGCGGACTCTCAACCACTGTGGCACTAGGGAAGCCCAGTAGGGGGCTTTTTAACACCCCACTTATATCAATGGACAAATCATCCAGACAGAAAATCAATAAAGAAACACAGACCTTAAATAACACATTAGGCCAGATGATATTTATAGAGCATTATATCCGAAAGCAGCAGAATACACATTCTTTTCAAGTACACATGGAACATTCTCCAGGATAGATCACATGCTAGGCCACAAAACAAGCCTTGGTAAATTTAACAAAATCGAAATTGTATCAAGCATCTTTTATTTTTTCCCCCAACCACAACACTATGAGACTAGAAATCAGCTACAAGAAAAAAAAAAACTGCAAAAGACAGAAACATGTCATAGGCTAAACAATATGCTACTAAAAAATCAATGGATCACTGAAGAAATCAAAGAAATAAAAAAAATACCTAGAGACAAATGAAAACAAAAATACGATGATCCAAAACCTATGGGACTCAGCAAAAGCAGTTCTAAGAGGGAAGCTTATAGCGATACAAGCTTATCTCAGGAAATGAGAAAAATCTCAAATAAACAACCTAATCTTACACCTAAAGCAACTAGAGAAAGAAGAACAAACAAAACCCAAAGTCAGTAGAAGGCAATAAATCACAAATATCAGAGCAGAAATAAATGAAATAGAGGCAAAGAAAAAAATCAATGAGACGAAAAGCTAGTTCTTTGAAAAGATAAACAAAATTGATGAACATTTAGCCAGACTCATCAAGAAAAAAAGGGAGAGGGCCCAAATCAATAAAATCAGAAATGAAAAAGAATTTACAACCGACATCACAGAAGTACAAAGGATGATAAGAGACTACTATGAACAATTATATACCAATAAAATGTGAAACCTAGAAGAAATAGCCAAATTCTTAGAAAGGTACAATCTCACAAGACCAAACTAGGAGGAAATAGAAAATATGAATAGACCAATTAGCAGTACTGAAACTGAATCAGTAATTTAAAAATCCCAACAAACAAATGTCCAGGACCAGATGGCTTCACAGGTGAATTCTACTAAACATTTAGAGAAGAGTTAACACCTATCCTTCTGAAACTATTCCAAAAATTGCAAAGGAAGAAACACTTCCAAACTCATTCTATGAGGCCACCATCATCATCTTGAGACCAAAATCAGATAAAGATATCACACAAAAAAGAAAATTACATGCCAATATCACTGATGCACATAGATGCAAAAATTCTCAACAAAATACTAGCAAACCAACTCCAACAATACATTAAAAGTATCATACACCATGATCAAGTGGGATTTATCCCAGGGATGCAAGGATTTTTCAATATCTGCAATTCAATCAATGTGATACACCACATTAACAAACTGAAGAATAAAAACCATATGATCATCTCAACAGATGCGGAAAAAGCTTTTGATAAAATTCAACATTCAGTTATGAAAAAAACTCTCCAGAAAGTAGGCACAGAGGGAACCTACCTGAACATAATAAAGGTCACATATGACAAACCCACAGCTAACATCATGCTCAATGGTGAAAAGCTGAAAGCATTTCCGCTAAGATCAGGAATTAGACAAGGATGCTCGCTCTTGCCACTTTTATTCAACATGGTTTTGGAAGTCCTAGCCACAACAATCAGAGAAGAAAAAGAAATAAAAGGAATCCAAACTGGAAAAGAAGAAGTAAAACTGTCACTGTTTGCAGATGACATGATACTATACATAATCCTAAAGGTGCCACCAGAAAACTATTAGAGTTCATCAGTGCATTCAGTAAAGTTGCAGGATACAAAATTAATATACAGTTTCTATTCACTAACAATGAAATATCAGAAAGAGAAATTAAGGCAACAACCCCATTTACCATCACATCAAAAAGAATAAAACACTTAGGAATAAACCTACCTAATGAGGCAAAAAAACCCCTGTACTCTGAAAACTGTAAGACGCTGATGAAAGAACTGAAGTTGACACAAACAGGTGGAAAGATATACCATGTTCTTGGATTGGAAGAATCAATATTAAAATGACCATACTATCTAAGGCAATCTACAGATTCAATGCAATCCCTACCAAATTACCAATGGCATTTTTCAAAGAACTAGAACAAAAAAATTTTAAACTTGTACAGAAACACAGAAGACCCTGAATAGCTAAAACAATCTTAAGAATGGAGCTGGAGGAATCAGGCTCCTTGACTTCAGACTATACAACAAAGCTACAGTAATCAAAACAGTATGGTACTGGCACAAAAACAAACACATAGATCAATGGAACAGGACAGAAAGCCCAGAAATAAACCCACAAACTTATGATCAGTTAATGTACAACAAAGGAGGCAAGAATATACAATGGAGAAAAGACAGTCTCTTCAATAAGTGGTGCTGGGAAAACTGGACAGCTACATGGAAAAGAATTAAATTAGAACATTCTCTAACACCATAAAAAAATAAACTCAAAATGGATTAAAGACCTAAACATAAGACTGGATACTATAAACCTCCTAAACGGAAACACAGGCCTAAATCACAACAGTATTTTTCTGGAACTGTCTCCTAGAGTAATGGAAACAAAAGCAAAAATAAACAAATGGGACCTAATTAAACTTACAAGCTTTTGCACAGCAAAGGAAACCATAAACAAAACAAAAAGACAACCTACAGAATGGGAGAAAATATTTGCAAATAATGCAACTGACAAGAGATTAATTTCCAAAATATACAAACAGCTCATACAGCCATACAGCTCAATATCAAAACAACAACAAAACAAACAATCCAATCAAAAAATGGGCAAAAGACCTAGAGACATTTCCCCAAAGAAGACATACAGATGGCTAACAGGCACATGAAAAGATGCTTATCATCGCTAATTATTAGAGAAATGCAAATCAAAACTACAATGAGGTTACACCTCACTGGTCACTAGTCAGATGGCCATCATTAAAAAGTCAACAAAGGGTGTGGAGAAAAGGGAACCCTCCTACGTTGTTGGTGGGAATGGAAACTGGTGCAGCCACTATGGAGAACAGTGTGGAGTTCGTTAAAAAACTAAAAATAGAGTTACCATATGATACAGCAATCCCAATCCTGGGCATACATAGGGAGGAGACTCTAATTTGAAAAGATACATGCACCCCAATATTCACAGCAGCATTATTTACAACAGCCGAGACATGGGAGCAACCTAAATGTCCATCGACAGATGAATGGATAAAGAAGACATGGTATATTCATATATATATATGGAAGCAACATAGATGAGCCTAGAGATTATCATATTAAGTGAAGTCAAAGATAAATATCACATATCACTTATATGCAGAATTTCAAAACATGACACAATGAACTAATTTACAAAACAGAAAAAGACTCACAAGACAGAAAACAAACTTATGGTTACCAAAGGGGAAAGTGGGGGTGAGGGATAAATTAGGAATCTGGGATTAACAGATACACACTACTATATAGAAAACTGGTAAACAACAAGGACCTACTGTATAGCACAGGGAACTATATTTAATATCTTGTAATAACCTATAATAGAAAATGGAAAAAAATCTGAAAAAGAATATATACATGTATAACTGAGTCACTTTGCTATACACCTGAAACACTGTAAATCAACCATAATTCAATACAAAAATAATACCTGGAAAAAACTTGACAATTAAATGAGATTATAATTATATATAATAACGTATATAAAGTACTTTGCACGTTATAGAATGATACAAAGATTAGTTGTCATTTACCACCCTTGAGTAAGTTTTCTCTTTTGACATAACAGTATTTATCAGGCCATTTTTCACACAGCTGAATGGGTGCACTATAAAACTAAGTTTTCAAACTTGCTGCTAGTCTTAAAATGGACTGGTAGTAGGACAGAGAAATAGGTTTATTTTTGTGTGTACTATATGCTTTACACACCATACTGAATCCTCATTGTACCTGCTTAAACAGACTGCAACTTCATTTTGCAGATGAGGCTACTGAATCTGAAACTTGCCCGAGACTATAAGTGTATAACTGACAGTGCTTGGATTTGCAATATTCATGCTCTTTCCCACACCATAGCATGTAAATTTCTGTAACTATTTTCCCCTTTTCTAAGTGATGGAAGAAAAACATTTCAGTATCAGTAAATAACCATATGAGTTTGCCATTTCAATGGAATACCTATTATTAAAACATATAGTCAATATGGATATAGTAAAAACTATAGATAAAAATAATAAGACATATCAGAAATATAATCCACTTGTTTTTAAATTATTCTGATCCAATTAGGACTAGTGCTTAGGAACTTCAACAGCTATCTAGCCAAAGGGCAGAAATATTTTGATCTGGACAGTGTTAAATATAAAACTCAATGATATTTTTGACTACCATCTGAAGCTGGGTTTATATATGGTGACCTTTCAATTCCATATGAGACACAGGTTGGACGAGTGTGAGTTACTTATGGATCAATACAAC
This sequence comes from Mesoplodon densirostris, assembly GCF_025265405.1. Classification (NCBI taxonomy): domain Eukaryota; kingdom Metazoa; phylum Chordata; class Mammalia; order Artiodactyla; family Ziphiidae; genus Mesoplodon; species Mesoplodon densirostris. Next base: position 121,950,138 of record NC_082664.1, read on the forward strand.
AGGATATTTGAAAGCAGGGTGGTTCAGTGTAATAACTGCTCAATCCACTTTTTTTTGTTTGTTTGTTTTTTGCGGTATGCGGGCCTCTCACTGCTGTGGCCTCTCCCGTTGCGGAGCACAGGCTTCGGACGCGCAGGCTCAGCGGCCATGGCTCACGGGCCCAGCAGCTCCACGGCATGTGGGATCTTCCTGGACTGGGGCACAAACCTGTGTCCCCTGCATCGGCAGGCGGACTCCCAACCACTGCGCCACCAGGGAAGCCTCTCAATCCACTTTTGAATAAACTGCTTACCCACTGAATATTTTTAAATTGAATTCTGCACACTAGATCCTTTTGACTCTAAAAGAAGGGAGCACTGTACCAGCGAAAGATCTTTTTCCTATTGTATATCATGTAATATCAATGGTATATGGTCAAGCAGGTGTATAACTTACAGGCTGTTACAGTATCTAGTGAAGTATTACAAGTAGACTCAAGTTCTCCTGTCATTTACAATGCTAACACTTACAAATGGCATACTCAAAAGTTTTACAGAAGTAGACTAACCTGTGGTACAATCCAATCATGTTATGTATCTGGAAAAGGAGACCTTAGATTTAGTCTTTTTCTTTTTTTTTAGACTTTACTAGTTTAGTTCAAAAAATAATTTATTTCTGGCACGAATCTTAGGGAGTCAGGAAAGAATGCTACCATATGTACTATCTTTAAGAGGGAGACAATCTGACATTAAAACAGACATACTTTGCACTATTCATTATCAGAAAGACAACAACTTTTCCCAGAGAGAATTTGACCCTTTCGCAGTCTAGACTAGATGCCTAAGTCAACAGTTATTTAAACAATATTGCTTTCTTATCATATCTACACTCCTGGCCTCAGCAACCTGTGTCCTTTTGCTGTCCCTCCCTCCCTATTTCACCTCTATGGCTGATTGCCAGTTCCTAATCTTTTTTTCCTGCTCCCAGCTTCCATTGGGTATCCTTTTTTATCCCAAATATACTGACTTGAAATGGAAACTTTTTTGGTAGCTTTCTCTTTGACTTTTAGTTTCAACTTGTGTTCACTGAGGCCTGCTATGTGACCTGTACTTATTTACACTTACTGGGTTTTCCCTTCCCGACTAAAAGGAACTGGGTTACTGCCTCTGTGGTCACTGAGTGGTGAGGTTACTTTGGGCCATGTGGGCTGGGGGCAGGGTTAGGCTGGGGAGGTAGCTGAAATAAGTTTCATGGCTGAAGCTAATCTTTGGCTTTCAAGTCTCATACACATTGCAATCTAATTCTCATTAGAAATAGAATATTTGCATCTAACATATCATTTAAATTATTAATTATCTGAAATAACTCTGAAAAAACATATCCATGATTTAGGAGGGATAGCTTTTCTTTTTTACTCTTAGCTCCACATTTTAAAAGTTACATTGTCTGCATTTTGAATTAAGTGAAAGGGCTGAGAAAGGTCTCTTTTTCTCCTTTATATCTAAAAAATAAACCAACTTTCAGTCTGTAAGTTTCAGATACAATAATAGTCCTCAAATCACCATGACTAACTGAAAACAATTCTGTCAGATTAAGGATAGAGAGGAGAGGAAAAATGACTATCAGAAAGCAGAAATAGGGCTTCCCTGGTGGCGCAGTGGTTGAGAGTCTGCCTGCCGATGCAGGGGATGCCGGTTCGTGCCCCGGTCCGGGAAGATCCCACATGCCGCAGAGCGGCTGGGCCCGTGAGCCATGGCCGCTGAGCCTGCGCGTCCGGAGCCTGTGCTCCGCAACGGGAGAGGCCACAACAGTGAGAGGCCCGCCTACCGCAAAAAAAAAAAAAAAAAAAAAGAAAGCAGAAATATTTATCTGAAAAACCAGGTAATCTTGGGAAGTTATCAGCTATAAGTTTTAAAACCATAGAGCTTTGGATATAAGGAAAGAGTGTGTGCATGGCTAATAGACAAGGTGAAGGAAAGCTTATTATCAGTCCAGAGTAGCAAGGCAGCTCACTCACTGAGCAATCTAAGAGGTCCACCAAGACATTTATTTTAATGAAGTTATTTAATATTCCCCCTTCTTAAAGCACTCCGGGAATCAGATGGGGGAAGATGGGCTAACACCATCTTTATCAAGTATTGGCAAAAATTATAGCTGGGAAAGCCTTTGCATGATGAATGGAAGAGATCTCACAGAACTGAGTAACCAATTCTCTTAATATTTAGATGTTGAATTAGGTTAGGTCTTGATCTGCTTCTAGCCAGTTGATCTCTTCAAATATGTCGACTGACATTCAAAGTAAGATAGACAAGATGAAAAGGCAGAGGGCTATGTACCAGATGAAGGAACAAGACAAAAGCCCAGAAAAACAACTAAATTAAGTGGAGATAGGCAACTTTCCAGAAAAAGAATTCAGAATAATGATAGTGAAGATGATCCAGGACCTTAGAAAAAGAATGGAGGCAAAGACTGAGAAGATGCAAGAAATGTTTAACGAAGACCTAGAAGAATTAAAGAACAAACAGAGAGAGATGAACAATACAATAACTGAAATGAAAACTACACTAGAAGGAATCAATAGCAGAATAACTGAGGCAGAAGAACGGATAAGTGACCTGGAAGACAGAATGGTGGAATTCACTGCCGTGGAACAGAATAAAGAAAAAAGAATGAAAAGAAATGAAGACAGCCTAAGAGACCTCTGGGACAACATTAAACGCAACAACGTTCGCATTATAGGGGTCCCAGAAGGAGAAGAGAGAGAGAAAGGACATGAGAAAATACTTGAAGAGATTATACTTGAAAACTTCCCTAACATGGGAAAGGAAATAGCCACCCACGTCTAGGAAGCGCAGAGAGTCCCATACAGGATAAACCCAAGGAGAAACACACCGAGACACATAGTAATCAAATTGACAAAAATTAAAGACAAAGAAAAATTATTGAAAGCAGAAAGGGAAAAATGACACATACCATACAAGGGAACTCCCATAAGGTTAAGAGCTGATTTCTCAGCAGAAACTCTACAAGCCAGAAGGGAGTGGCATGATATACTTAGTGATGAAAGGGAAGAACTTACAATCAAGATTACTCTACCCAGCAAGGATCTCATTCAGATTCGATGGAGAAATCAAAAGCTTTACAGACAAGCAAAAGCTATGAGAATTCAACACCACAAAACCAGCTCTACAACAAATGCTAAAGGAACTTCTCTAAGTGGGAAACACAAGAGAAGGAAAGGACCTACAAAAATAAACCCAAAACAATTAAGAAAATGGCCACAGGAACATAAATATCAATAATTACCTTAAACGTGAATGGATTAAATGCTCCAACCAAAAGACACAGGCTTGCTGAATGGATACAAAAACAAGACCCATACATATGCTGTCTACAAGAAACCCACTTCAGACCTAGGGACACATACAGACTGAAAGTGAGGGGATGGAAAAAGATATTCCATGCAAATGAAAATCAAAAGAAAGCTGGAGTAGCAATACTCATATCAAATAAGACTTTAAAATAAAGAATGTTACAAGAGACAAGGAAAGACACTACATAATGATCAAGGGATCAATCCAAGAAGAAGATATAACAATCATAAATATATATGCACCCAACATGGGAGCACCTCAATACATAAGGCAACTGCTAACAGCTATAAAAGAGGAAATCAACAGTAACACAATAATAGTGTGGGACTTTAACATCTCACTTACACCAATGGACAGATCATTGAAAGTGTAAATAAATACGGGAACAGAAGCTTTAAATGACACAATAGACCAGATAGATTTAATTGATATTTATAGGACATTCCATCCAAAAACAGCAGATTACACTTTCTTCTCAAGTGAGCATGGAACATTCTCTAGGATAGATCACATCTTGGGTCACAAATCACAAATCAAGCCTCAGTAAATTTAAGAAAACTGAAATCATATCAAGCATCTTTTCTGACCACAACGCTATGAGGTTAGAAATCAATTACAGGGAAAAAAACGTAAAAAACTCAAACACATGGAAGCTGAACAATACGTTACTAAATAACTGAGACATCACTGAAGAAATCAAAGAGGAAATCAAAAAATACCTAGAGACAAATGACAATGAAAACACGGCGATCCAAAACCTATGGGATGCAGCAAAAGTAGTTCTAAGAGGGAAATTTATAGCTATACAAGCCTACCTCAAGAAACAAGAAAAATCTCAAAGAATCTAACCTTACACCCAAAGGAAGTAGAAAAAGAAGAACAAACAAAACCCAAAGTTAGCAGAAGGAAAGAAATCATAAAGATCAGAGCAGAAATAAATGAAATAGAAACAAAGAAAACAATAGCAAAGATCAATAAAACTAAAAGCTGGTTCTTTGAGAAGATAAACAAAATTGATAAACCATTAGCCAGATCAAGAAAAAGAGGGAGAGGACTCAATCAATAAAATCAGAAATGAAAAAGGAGACGTTACAACAGACACTGCAGAAATACAAAGCATCCTAAGAGACTACTACAAGCCACTCTATGCCAATAAAATGGACAACCTGGAAGAAATGGACAAATTCTTACAAGGGTATAACCTTCCAAGACTGAACCAGGAAGAAATAAAAAATATGAACAGACCAATCACAAGTAATGAAATTGAAACTGTGACTAAAAATCTTCCAAAAAGGAAAAGTCCAGGACCAGATGGCTTCACAGGTGAATTCTATCTAACATTTAGAGAAGAGCTAACACCCATCCTTCTCAAACTCTTCCAAAAAGTTGCAGAGGAAGGAACACTCCCCACACTCATTCTATGAGGCCACCATCACCCTGATAGCAAAACCAGACAAAGATACTACAAAAAAAAAAAATTATAGACCAATATCACTGATGAATATAGATGCAAAAATCCTCAACAAAATACTAGCAAACAGAATCCAACAATGCATTAAAAGGATCATACACCATGATCAAGTGGGATTTATCCCAGGGATGCAAGGATTCTTCAATATATGCAAATCAATGTGATACACCATATTAACAAATTGAAGAATAAAAACGATATGATCATCTCAGTAGATGCAGAAAAAGCTTTTGACAAAATTCAACACCCATTTATGATAAAAACTCTCCAGAAAGTGGGCATAGAGGGAACCTACCTCAACATAATAAAGGCCATATACGACAAACCCACAGCAAACATCATTCTCAATGGTGAAAAACTGAAACCATTTCCTCTAAGATCAGGAACAAGACAAGGATGTCCACTCTCACCAATAATAGTTGAAACTATTATTCAACATAGTTTTGGAAGTCCTAGCCATGGCAATCAGAGAAGAAAAAGAAATAAAAGGAATACAAATTGGAAAAGAAGAAGTAAAACTGTCACTGTTTCCAGGTGACATGATACTACACATAGAGAATCATAAAGATGCCACCAGAAAACTACTACAGCTAATCAATGAATTTGGTAAAGTTGCAGGATACAAACTTTAATGCATAGAAACTTTCTGCATTACTATACGCTAATGATGAAAAATCTGAAGGAGAAATTAAGGAAACACTCCCATTTACTACTGTAACAAAAAGAATAAAATACCTAGGAATAAACCTACCTAGGGGGACAAAAGACCTATATGCAGAAAACTATAAGACACTGATGAAAGAAATTAAAGATGATACCAACAGATGGAGAGATATACCATGTTCTTGGATTGGCAGGATCAACATTGTGAAAATGACTATACTACCCAAAGCAATCTACAGATTCAATGCAATCCCTATCAAATTACCAATGGCATTTTTTACAGAACTAGAACAAAAAGTCTTAAAATTTGTATGGAGACACAAAAGATCCCAAATAGCCAAAGCGGTCTTGAGGGAAAAAAACGGAGCTGGAGGAATCAGACTCCCTGACTTCAGACTATACTACAAAGCTACAGTAATCAAGAAAATATGGTACTGGCACAAAAACAGAAATAGAGATCAATGGAACGAGATAGAAAGCCCAGAGATAAACCCACACACCTATGGTCAACTAATGTATGACAAAGGAGGCAAGGATACACGATGGAGAAAAGATAGTCTCTTCAATCAGTGGTGCTGGGATAGCTGGACAGCTACATGTAAAAGAATGAAATTAGAGCACTCCCTAACACCATACACAAAAATAAACTCAAAATGGATTAGAGACCTAAACGTAAGACCGAACACTATAAAACTCTTCGAGGAAAACATAGGAAAAATCCTCTTTGACATAAATCACAGCAAGATCTTTTTTGATCCACCTCCTAGAGTAATGGAAATGAAAACAAAAATAAACAAATGGGACCTAATGAAACTTCAAAGCTTTTGCACAGGAAAGGAAACCATAAACAAGACTAGAAGACAACCCTCAGAATGGGAGAAAATATTTGCAAATGAGTCAATGGACAAAGGATTAATCTCCAAAATATATAAACAGCTCATGCAGCTCAATATTTAAAAAACAAACAACCCAATCTAAAAATGGGCAGAAGACCTAAATACACGTTTCTCCAAAGAAGACATACAGGTGGCCAAGAAGTACATGAAAAGCTGCTCAACATCACTAATTATTAGAGAAATGCAAATCAAAACTATAATGAGGTATCACCTCACACCAGTTAGAACGGGCATGATCAGAAAATCTACAAACAACAAATGCTGGAGAGGGTGTGGAGGAAAGGGAACCCTCTTGCACTGTTGGTGGGAATGTAAATTGATACAGCCACTATGGAGAACAGTACGGAGGTTCCTTAAAAAAACAGAAATAGAATTACCATATGATCCAGAAATCCCACTACTGGGCATACACCCAGAGAAAACCATAATTCAAAAAGACACATGGGACGTCCTTGGTGGCGCAGTGGTTGAGAGTCCGTCTGCCGATGCAGGGGACATGGGTTCGTGCCCCGGTCCGGGAAGATCCCACATGCCACGGAGCGGCTAGGCCCGTGAGCCATGGCCGCTGAGCCTGAGCGTCTGGAGCCTGTGCTCCGCAACGGGCGAGGCCACAGCAGTGAGAGGCCTGCATACTGCAAAAAAAAAAAAAAAAAAAAGACACATGCACCCCAATGTTCATTGCAACACTATTTACAATAGCCAGGTCATGGAAGCAACCTAAATGCCCATCGACAGACGAATGGATAAAGAAGATGTGGTACATATATACAATGGAATATTACTCAGCCATAAAAAGGAGCGAAATTGGGTCATTTGTTGAGACGTGGATGGATCTAGAGACTGTCATACAGAGTGAAGTAAGTCAGAAAGAGAAAAACAAATATCGTATATTAACACATATATGTGGAACTTAGAAAAATGGTACAGATGAACCAGCTTGCAGGTCGGAAACTGAGACAGAGATGTAGAGAACAAATGTATGGACACCAAGGGGGGAAAGCAGCAGGGGGATGGGGGGGGCTAGTGTGATGAATTGGGTGATTGGGATTAAAATGCATACACTGATGTGTATAAAATTGATGACTAATAACCTGCTGTATAAAAAAATAAAATTCAAAAAAATAAAATAAAACAATCCTTTTACATGTCGCTAGGCACTAACTAAAAATCAACAGAATAGCACAGTGAGTTGGCATACGGCTTTTAAACTGTTTATTTAGTTATAGGTCATGTTATGTCAAATCATTTTTGACAAAAAAGAAAATATGTGGGCTGTGCAATAAGGTTTTGGTTCTGCTATAATTTTCTTCTTGCATTCTGGACTTCACATAGTCTTAATTTGTTTTACCGATCACTGCTTTTCCTTTGGGATAAGCCAATGTGGATAAGGGAGACCAAAAGGGAATTAGTAAGTGTTAAGATAGCTTGGTTTTAAGGTTTTGGTGCATATTTTCAAGACATTTTCACAGAACATATTGCTCTCAAGTTAGGGTTAAAGTGAAACTTTCCATTAGGATAATACAGAGGATAACATTCTCTCAGGAAAAAGTAAGAATTCTAAACTTTCCTCTACCAGGTATCTTCCCTCAGGCACTGAGGTTGTAGCCATCCAATACATGGGGAGAGGCAGAAAGAGGAGACTTCAAAAGTCACAAATATATTTCAACAGCTAATTTTTAGCAAGTGTGGCAATGAGATCTTTCCATTCTCCTCTCTTCTTTGTGATGTACGTAGGAGTGAGTAGCTGCAGTAGTGATTCTGGCTGTTGCCTGAAGTAGTTCTGACACAAGGCCTCAGTGTTACATATCACGTACATCCCACAGTCATAGCTGTTTTGTTGAGCAGGGGCTTTCTCTTCCACAAAGGCCAATTTGTCTCCTTTCCTGCCTAAGAAAGCCTCTAGTTTCTCTGCTACCTGCTTTGCATGGACTAAGTTGCTCCTACTATGAGAATCATAATGAAAAAAGCTATTTTTATCTTGGAGATAAACCAACAAACTCCAATGGGTTCCCCCAGCTGCCTGGTTGGAATTATCATTGATGGCTAAAAATACAACTCTCTTGTGAGGGAGGTCCAAGGGTTCAAGGAACATGGCGATCTCTGCTGGGTTGCCAGTGCACTTGATGAACTGGGTGACTTCAGGGCTGATGAAGCAGACATGGTCAGAGCAGTCATGAAACTGACTGTTGGCAAAGTACTCAAAGGCAAACCCAATAATATGGTCATTGAGCCAGCTTGGAGGATCCAATAGTGAGACATCTGATTGCCGCAGTAGACTGTCCATGTAACTCAAGACTACTGGGTCCATCTTGTACTGACCAGGGCTGCTCAGAAATTCCAGAAGCTGAAGGAGAGGCAGAAGACAATATTTACTGTTGAATATGATACTTGGCCGTAAAATGGGGATCATAAATAGCAACTACTCTTACAAGGTTTTGGGTAAGGATTAAATATAATTGTAAAGTGTTTAGCAACAATGTCTGGCTAAGAGTAAACACTCAAAAAAACTCTAGCTTACGTGCTTTATGTTAACAATTAGTTAGAATGAAACCTTTGGAAATTCTGCCTCTGAAATAGTAAGCATGGATTTAAAATCTCCTCTTTAAATGCAGAGATTGGTTAAAATTATAACTAATGTTTTACCAAACTCTATAGCATTAACCATATATTTGGCCCTTTAATGAATATGCATGATAAGAATGGCAAATTGTTTTTATATTAAAGATGAATTTTCAAGGCTTCCCTGGTGGTGCAGTGGTTAAGAATCTGCCTACCAATACAGGGGACATGGGTTCGAGCCCTGGTCCAGGAAGATCACACATGCCGCGGAGCAACTGGGACCGTGCGCCACAACTGCTGAGCCTGCGCTCTAGAGCCTGTGAGCCACAACTGCTGAAGCCTGCACGCCTAGAGCCAGTGCTCCGCAACAAGAGGCCGCCGCAATGAGAGGCCCACGCACCGCAACGAAGACCCAACTCAGCCAAGAATAAATAAATAAATTAATTAAAAAAAAAGATGAATTTTCAGAGTCCAATTTAAATGTTACTAATTACTAAGGGAAACAGCTTCCATTTCAAAATTAACTTTCAAGAGATAAGATAAAATATTGCTTCCTCATTCCATAATGGAAAGTGACAGTGATTAGAGTAGTTAAAAGGAACTGTAATTTCAAGAACAGAAAATCATGAGAGTAATACAAATGAAATTCATTCCTGATTCTGCCCAGTTATGAACATGAGTGACAGTCTTTCCCATCTTTAACCTCAAGGGGTAAGACAGAGACTACAGAAATTCTTCTGACACTGAAAGGTAGTGTGGCACAGGAATCATGAGACCTGGGTCTAGCCCTAGTTCTACCACTGATTTGCTAGTATCATCCTGATTAAGTCATTTAATTGACTTTGATTTTGTCCTTGTTTTTGGTCATCTGTAAAAAGGCCCCAGAAAGTTGTAGAAAAGGCCAAATAATTTTACTCGAAGGTATTAAAAGAGTATAAAATGTTGTACAAATAGTATTTATGTTATTAATTTGATGATATTAGTAAGATGATTGGACAATCTGGATAGAGCTCCAAACTAATCAAAGGAAATGAGGTTTGGAAACAAATATCCATTCATATTATCTTGTTCAAACAAAGGCACGAGTAATTTAGAGTGGGAGCAAGACAAGTCATATAGTAAGATTAATATGCTCATGATCACCTGAGGTAAGGTGCTAAGAGACAAGAAACGTGATAAGTGTGGTAATATAATATTTGAACCTAACAGAGGTCACTGCTATGCACTCACTTGGCAGCATAACAATATTTCTAAAAATCATAAAGCAATAAACTGTCACATGCAGATTGAGAGTACAAAGCAAAGCATATTTTAAGAAAATAACACTGCTATGAAAGACTGGGCTAGAATAGTGACATCAATTTAATCAATTCTGGCCATTAGACCAGTTATTTTACCACTTGGTTACACTATTAAAACAATAAAATTTTGTGACATAACCATTTTCATGTAATCAAAACCCTACAAAAACCCATACAGAAAAATAAATATACCCCTGAAGAAAAAAACCTCAAGTAATGAGGTAGCTAGGAAGCACCAAAGATGGTTTTTTTGTGCATACAGTATATGAACTATTTCAGAAGTAATACAAGTCTGTTGATGAGTGTGTATATCAATCTGTATAAAATAAGATGGCATGAATTAAGATTTTCTTAAGAAGAAAGAATAACTTGAGCACAGACATAAACTGGAGCCAGGAACGAAGTTAACGAGGCATAGAGTACATTTGTTATGGGTGGGCCACAAGTTTGGCTCTTGCTTTTTGGCAGCTAACCAGAGAGTGTTAAGTTAAACATTCACAATGTCCATAAGGTAAAAACAAAGCAATTGCTCTGGAGAGGTAAAAGCATTCTCTGTATTAAGGTCAGACAGATTTCTCTCAAGAAATTTTCATAAAAGACATGGTGTATTATAATGAATGTCCCATAATATCCTCATAAAAGATGAAACAGTTTCAGAGGACTTGTTTCTTACAATGATCCTTAATATCCAGCCTGATGGGAATGAGCAAACAGCAATCTAGTAAAAGCAGCTGTGGGAGGCTAGGTGCTCAGCTGGCTGCTGATGTGACTGGATTTAAGAATATATGAGTATGAAAAGGGAATGACTGCATGTGCATCAAGCAAGGCTCCCTGACTCTCCCCCTCATGTCTTCAATGACTAAGAGGAGTGGTAAGGGCCAGACTGTACTGCCTGGTAAATACCTGGAGACCTGCTCTCTATGCTGCCAGCTGAAATCAGACCCACACCTTACCAGCAAATCCAACTAGGGGTAGAAGCCCACAAGAAGAGTGCCTGAACAGACAGGCATCTCACCTTGGAGGGAGTGTCCACAGGCAGGGCCAAGATTTTCTTCAGAAAACAGTTCTTGTGTTTTGTTTGTTTGATTTTGAAAACATCCAACATACAGACATTGGGTCAATCAGGACTTAATTCTATTCCATACAGCATGATTGCAATAGTTTAACCTCAACAATTCTAAAGCAGATGGAACCAGACTGGTCTTTGGGCAAACCACCTTGGCCAAGAAAATGGATGCTAAACTTCATATCGGAAGACTTGAATTTTAGACTCCATTCTGTTAACTCATTGGCTATATGATCATAAACAAACTACTTCATTTCTTTAAGACACAGTTTCCTTTTCTGTAAAGTGAGAATATTAATACATGACCTTTACCAATGGGTATTTGTCAGTATTAAATGAATAAACGTAAGTAACTAATACTTTAAAAAAATATAACATAAAGTAGTATTTCCAGATATCTACTGGGTCACCAGGAAATTTATATCCTGACAACTGGTAACTGAACAAATGTTTATTGAGTGTTTCCTATGTGCTAGGGGCTAGAAAATCAGAATGGGGATAAGACAGTCATAGTTCCTACCCTCACTGAGCTTAAGCCTATTATGTTATAATGAATACATAATGAATATATACATCTCTTTTAGTCAATAAACACCTATTGAGTACCTAATATTAGGTGTCATGGGAGATACAAAGATGTGTAAGGTAGCTTACACTCAAAGAAGAAACCCATAAGCCACAAATAAAATGAATGGGAATTCAAAAGACGGAAATGGATGGAGAGCTCAGATCAGGAAAGACTTCAAGGAGAAAGTGGCATAAAAGTGGGCTCTTGAAAGGCAGGTAGAGTTGCATGCATGTAGAAGGGCATTAAGAAGGCAGAGAGGCAAGGAAAGTGCCTTTAAGTGTGTAGTCCAGTTTGTCTGGAATGAAGTGGGAGTAGGGATGTAGGTGAAGGTTGGAGGATGATTATCAGAAGCTAAGTGTTGATAGACTGATTTCCAGGTGTAAAGTGTAGAACTTATACTGGAGAAAATGTGGAGCCATTAATGGCTTTGTCAGTGCTTTAGGAAGATTAATGATTCAGGCATAGTATACAGGATTAACTGGTAGGGAGAGAAATTGGAGGTGGAGATCAACTAGATTTTCATTGAAAGTAAAGGTAGGAGGACATGACCTAAACCAGGTGAAATGGTAGTAGGAGAGAGGCAAGGAGGAAAAGATATTATAGACAGAGTATCCATAAGGGATCAGAGGAGGGTAGATAAGAGAGAAGAATTAAGAAACGGTCTGGAAGCTTTCATTGGAGTGACTGGAAGAACAATGATCCCATCATTAATGGAGTAAGGGAAAAGGAGATGGAAGGGGACCTAGCAGGAGAACCAGGAGCCATTTGGAACCATCCTAGGGTTATATCCTTTCTATACAGTGAGCACTGTGCTTAGCATATCTGAGGTACAATAAATGTTTGTCAGATGAATGAACCTTTTTAAAAAGGGAGTCAGAAAATACAGATTAGGAAAAAAAGGGAAATAAGGCATTTTAAGATTTTTGTATTGTCTGTAACATCCCCATTTTTGCTTTGGTTTTGTGTTTTGTCTGTTTTTCTCTGTTGATTAGTAGTAAATTCCTTCAGAATTAAGAGACCTATGTATCTGGTCTTGGTGGATGGTAAGGAATATTGGGGAGACAATGACCTCCTCTAGTTCTATTTGTAAAATCCTACAAAATATAGTATAGTCATTTTCACAATGCTGATTATTCCAATCCAAGAACACAGTATATCTCCCCATCTGTTTCAATGAAATTAGAACACTCCCTAACACCATACACAAAAATAAACTCAAAATGGATTGATTAAAGACCTAAATGTAAGGCCAGACACTATCAAATTTAGAGGAAAACATAGGCAGAACACTCTTTGACATAAATCACAGCAAGATCCTTTTTGACCCACCTCCTAGAGTAATGGAAATAAAAACAAAAATAAACAAATGGGACCTAATGAAACTCAAAAGCTTTTGCACAGCAAAGGAAAGCATAAACAAGACGAAAAGACAACCCTCAGAATGGGAGAAAGTATTTGCAAATGAAGCAACTGACAAAGCATTAACCTCCAAAATATACAAGCAGCTCATGCAGCTCAATATCAAAAAAACAAACAACCCAATCCAAAAATGAGCAGAAGACCTAAATAGACATTTCTCCAAAGAAGACATACAGATTGCCAACAAACAAATGAAAAGATGCTCAACATCACTAATCATTAGAGAAATGCAAGTCAAAACTACAATGAGGTATCACCTCACACCAGTCAGAATGGCCATCATCAAAATATCTACAAACAATAAATGCTGGAGAGGGTGTGGAGAAAAGGGAACACTCTTGCACTGTTGGTGGGAATATAAATTGATACAGCCACTATGGAGAACAGTATGGAGGTTCCTTAAAAAACTAAAAATAGAACAACCATATGACCCAGCAATCCCACTACTGGGCATATACCCTAAGAAAACCATAATTCAAAAAGAGTCATGTAGCACAATGTTCATTGCAGCTGTATTTACAATAGCCAGGACATGGAAGCAACCTAAGTGTCCATCGACGGATGAATGGATAAAGAATATGTGGCACATATATACAATGGAATATTACTCAGTCATAAAAAGAAACAAAATTGAGTTATTTGTCGTGAGGTGGATGGACCTAGAGTCTGTCATACAGAGTGAAGTAAGTCAGAAAGAGAAAAACAAATACTGTATGCTAACACATATATATGGAATCTAAAAAAAAAACATGGTTCTGATGAACCTAGGGGCAGGACAGGAATAAAGACACAGACGTAGAGAATGGGCTTGAGGACACGGGGAGGGGGAAGGGTATGCTGGGATGAAGTGAGAGTAGCACTGACATATATACACTACCAAATATAAAACCAATAGCTAGTGGGAAGCAGCTGCATGGCACAGGGAGAGCAGCTCGGTGTTCTGCAACCACCTAGAGGGGTGGGATAAGGAGGGTGGGAGGGAGACACAAGAGGGAGGGGATATGGGGATATACATATGCATACAGCTGATTCAGTTTGTTATACAGCAGAAACTAACAAAACACTGTAAAGCAATTATACTCCAATAAAGATGTTAAAAAAATATATAGTATAGTTCTATATTTTGGAGCCAGGGGGCTTTGAGTTCAGGATCTGACTTTGCCACTTGCTATCTGTGTGACTCTGGACAAGTTATTCATCCTCTTTCCTGGCCTCATTTTCTTCATCTGTAAAAGGAGGTAATAATAAAACCTGTCTTTCAAGAGTTGCTTTGTGAATTAAAAACACAAGTGAAAAGACTCAGCACATTGTCTGGTAGATAGCAAGCTCTCAAAAAAAAATTGTTTCCTTCCCTGTTCTCTATATATTTGGGGTGGTAATAATGAATCTTAAAGATTTCTTGAAAATAAAGCATCTGTTTGTCTCTTTATATAAAGCTACAAAGTCACCAAGGATAGATCCAGCCAGGGCATGACTCTGCACTCTTGTACTTTACCTTTGGCATAAGCAGAGTGAATGCTAACTACAGAGAAAAGCAGTCTCTCAACTTGAGTGAAGCATGCTGTTAATGTGTTGTCAGCATACACAAACCTTGTGGTTACAGGGTTTAGTTTATTATATTCTTCCAACTTCTGTAGTTAAATGAATACTGAATTCATAGTATAGAACACTTCCCAAATATTTAATTTTAACAAAAGGAAGAGACTATTTTTCATATTAATCTTAAAATCCTTAAAATGCATACTACTTGAATATTTCTGTTATAAAAACAGGGAAATTAAATTAAAATAAAAATTAATTTAAAGGGAAAGTTTATAATTCAATAGGAACCATTCTGATTTCCTGCTGATATAAGTAAGGCAAGAAGCTGCAGGTTCAGTAGAAAAAACACTAGGCTGGGAGTCAGGAGACTTGGGATTCAGTTCAGATCTGCAATCAACCAGTTGTTTGACTCTGGAGAAGACATTTTAAACTTCTGGGTCTCAGCTTCATCATCTGTAAAGTGAGGTTTGGACTAGATAAATAGCGGTTCTAGCCAGGGATGCACATTTGAATCATCTATGGAGATTTTAAAGAACACATATGATCTGTCTCTGGGGGGAGGGTCTGGGCACCTGTATTTTTAGGATGTTTCCAAGTGATTCTATGATTTCTAAAAGACTCCTCTAGCTCTAGGGTTGTACAATTCTAAGCTCTCATCTTTGCAAATTTAAAAATCTTCCCTTGTGGGAAGTAGCCACATAGCACAGCGAGATCAGCTCAGTGCTTTGTGTCCACCTAGAGGGGTGGGATAGGGAGGGTGGGAGGGAGACCTCAAGAGGGAGGAGATACGGGGATGTATGTATATGTATAGCTGATTCACTTTGTTATACAGCAGAAACTAACATACCATTGTAAAGCAATTATACTCCAATAAAAATGTTAAATAAAATAAAATTTAAAAAAATCTTCCCTTCCTCTTTAAAGTCTTACTGGAACAAAATCATGCTCATTTGTTTACATATTCTTCATGGCTGCTTTTGAGCTATAAGAGCTGAGTAGCCTGCAAAGTCTAATATATTTACTGTTTGCCCTCTTAGAGAAAAACCTTGCCAATCCCTGTTTTAGACCACTATAATGTAACCGATTATAAATGTCTAGGCTGAATTAATTTTAAGAGCTTTTAGAGATCTAATAAAGCATTGGAGCTATTTGTTAAAATATCTCAAAGGCAGTTTCCAAGTAGATTAACCTTTAACTAGAGGTGTTACTGCTGATTCAGTTGGAATTTTTGATGAGCAAATACTTAAAAATACTAATTACAGTGGATATAAGAATTGCCTACATTAGAGATGCATAAATATTCATAAGATCAAAAACATACATGAAATTTTTAATTAACAAGCATTTCATAAGGTATGCATCAATTCTCATAACTTCTGGGAAAATATGCCTGTTGTGGTTAAAACCACAGTAGTGAGCCAGATAAGTTTTACTGTAAAGCCCCAAAGAAAACACTATCCCAGAACTGTGACTTTTATTCATTTTTTCCCCCTAATTATTCAGAAAGGGTTCCTTAAAAAAAAAAAAAAAGTAACAGCTTCATTTAGTTATGTTTTTAAACACTACAAAGGGCAAAGCGCAGCTATTTACTCATTTTAAGTGAAGATTATAACAGTTAGTAGTTTTGAAATGCAGTTCTCCTTTCCCCTCCTCACTCCCTTCAGTTTTTGTTTTAAATTGTATCAAACTGCAAACGCTCACAGATATGGTCTGTGCTCCTCTAACTAGATACATGGCTATGTGCCAGCAGGTATTGACAGACAAAAGCAAACAAACACACCCACACACCGAAAATCAAACATAGGCTAATAATCCCAGTGCATCTTCCTAGAGCTTCAATTTCACTAATTTTGGGGGAAAAGAGCTAAGCAATTTAATCTTAAATATTGATATTTTTATATCTTAAATACTTAAAACATTTAAATCAGTAACTTACAACATCTTAATTAACATAAACATGGACATGATAAAGCATAAAATGCAAAAGCAGCATAGATTTTTAAAATAAGAAATTTCCAGAGAACTTTTGCATCTGAGAAAGGCGATTTTCTCTGCTTCATTGACCCTACTCTGCTGGCTTGGATACTTCAGTGGAACAGTTTAGTTACTCTCCATACTTGATAGGCCTGTAACATAAACCCCTAATTCTTAGGAACCAGATTCCCTAAAAATTAATAAAGACATGAGCAAAACCTTACGCTTTAGCAGTTTAAATGTGTATAGGAGCAAGACAATTATTCAAGCAAATTTATTCATTCGGTCAAAATACATTTATTGGTGTTTTCTGTGTGCCAATTTTGCCTATAATAATGACTAGAAATTGAACCTAATATTATATAATGAAAATATAGACATCATCCCTGAACTTTCTATTTTCTTCATACCTCCTCTCCAATTGATAAGTCCTACTGATTCTACAGCCAAAATGTTCTGAACCTGTCCAATGGTTTTCATCTTTACTTCCATCACAGTCAAGTCCATCAACATTTCTTACCTTGATATAGCCTAACATGTCTCCTTACTTCTACTATTGACCCCTCCAGTAAATTCTCCATACAGCTGTCAGAGCAATTGTTTAAAAATTTGTCAGGTCACACCTGTCCTGTTTAAAACCCTTTGGTAGCACACTATTACACTCAGAAAAAAAAGTGAATGCCCTGCCCTAGCTGCTTACAAACACCCTGCATGATCACATGGTCCCAGCTACTGCTCCAATCTCATTTCCATCACTCTCCCCCTTGCCCACTAAGCTCCAGCCATACCACCTTTCTTTTTATTCTTCAAACACGCCATGCTTTTTTTCTCCTGAGGGCTGGGGTACTAGCTGTGCCGTGCCTGAACCTTCTAGTGGTTGGCTCCATGTGTTGGGTAGATTTCAGTTTAAATGTCACTTATTCACAGAGATCTCCCATGACCAGTCAAAATAAGAGGCCACTGGTCACTCTCTTGTCCTCTAATTTCAATTCCTTGCATAGCACTTGTGGCTGTCTGACAGTTTTCTTTTTCATTTATTTGTTTATTGATTAACACTCCCCCTCCCCAGGCCAAAAATGTAAGCTCCATGAGCATAGAGAATAAAGGACCTTGTCTGCCTAAACTTGTTTACCACCTTGGCCCCCTGGGCCTAAAACAAAACTTGTCGGGCAGACAATAAATAATAATTGTAGAATAAATGAATGAATAATGGAGTATGGATCTTCACATGATATATATCATGTTCTGCAGAGAAATTCTTACCTTTATAGAGTCTTAGAAGTGTAAAGGCCTTTACTATCCCTTCTAGTCTAACTTCCTACTCCATGCAGGAATTTTTCATTTCTGCTCTCAGGGAAAAATGTGCAGGAGCCTGACTTACAGCTGCTGTGTAATACTGGAGCAGAAACAGATAAATCAATGCAACAGTACAAAAACAAATCCATGCATTTTAGAAACTTTAAATATGATGATGAAGACATTATAAATCAATGGGAGAAATTTATGGATTATTCCATTTTCAATGAACACTATGTTCTACAGCAGTGCTGTCCAGTAGGACTTTCCGTGATGATGGAAATAAATGTTCTTTATCTGCAATGTCCAATATAGTAGCCACTAGCCACATGTGGCTACTGAGCACTTGAAAATGGCTAGTGAGACTGAGGGACTGATTTTATTTATTTAAATTAACTTAAACTTAAATTGAAATAGCTACATGTGGGTAGTGGCTACTATTTTGGACAGCATAGTTCCATAGGATTTCATAGGTATTTCTGGAAAGAAAAAAGATTATATGGTTAAGTAAGTTAGGGAAATGCTGCATCCTAAAACTCTGTATTGTTGATTCATAATGCACACAAGCATATTAGAGGCTACGAGAGGTTCTGCAATAAAGAAAATTAACTTTTCTTGGTCTGATTTTTTTCCCAACTCATTTGACCAATGAAATCCTTTTTGTGTTTGTTTTGGTGTATTATCTATTAACACCTTATTGTCTGTGCAGTGAAGTTTGGAATATGCTAACTGGGTAATTTAATAAATGGCACTGGAACAAGTTGTTAATCATTCGATTAAAAAATGAAGTTAGATCCCTACTTCAGACCTCATATCGAATTATATTTCAGATGGAGTGAAATTTAAATGTTAAAAAGTGAAACAAAAATATTAAAAGAAAATAGAGCTTAAAAACACTTATACAACTGGTCAATAAACACATGAAAAGGTACTCAACACCTTACTAGTAATCAAAGAAATGTAAGTTGAAGATTTCATTTTTTACCTGTCAAATTAGCAAAGATGTGGAAAACTGATAATAACCAGCATTGCTGAGTAACTATGGGAAAATGGGCATTCTTATTGTTAACAGAAATGTAAACAAATGCAAGCTTTTTGAAGGATAAATTGCCATTATATTTTAATATTTAAGAAATGTCTATAGGTAGGTATTACACTTTCAGAAATTTATCTGAAGGGAAACATTAGGATATGTGCAAAAATTTAACAGGGATGTTTACCACAGCAATATTTATAACAGAAAAATTGGAAACAATCTCAAAGTTTAAAAGAGGACCGGTAAATTTAAATAATAGGATTTCCATTCAATGGAATACTTTGCAGCCATTAAAAAATGAAGTTATAGAAATAAATTTATTGACACAGAAAAATGTTCATAATATGTTATGGAAAGAAAGGTTATATAAAAATCTGTACACAAATATACACAAAAATAGTCAAGAATGATAGCCATCTAAAGTTATATACAGCTTTCTTTAAGAATGGAATTTTAATACTTTTAAACTTTTTTCTTTTGATATTGACTGCTTAATTTTTTCCCCTTTCTTTTTATAATGAGCACATACCAGTAAATACAGCTATTTTCATTCAAGAAAAAAAAAATGTACCACCTCCCACTCTTACACTGACCTAAAAATGTCTGTTTCTTCAACTCACTGGTCTCACTTTTGTCCTCTGGAAAAAAACAGTAAGTCTAATCTCTCTTCTACAAAACTTCGAACACAAAGATTTAAATATAAATATAATCTGATGTTCATTAAAATTAGATTACGTCCAACTTCTAATGAATGATTCCCTTTGCAATTTCACAAAAAGAATCACATCCAAGACCAAATGTGCTTTTCATGGCAGCATAAGCAGAAAAATTTTCAGGAAGGAAGCTGAAGCCTTATTTTTTGGTTTCAATTTCCCCTAATTAAACGTTTCCTTCTAATGCTAGCCTAAACCATCCAGAGATTTGTATAAAGTGGCATGTTAAAAATTACCATCAAGATTTTACATCCCTGTTAAAGACAGAGATTAGATTTTACTCAACCCTGCTATCTTCAGTGCTTGAAAACACAAAATTGTTATAAACATAGGAAGATTTCTCAATTTTATAAATTATTTATAAAATTTGAACAATATTCCTCTAATGAATATTTTACAAATAGAGGAATTCAGCTCTCAAAGCAGAAAAACCATTTGGTATGATGATGATGCCTGGTAACTCTACAGCCATAAATTCCATTTGGCCCTACCTTGGGCCAGGGAGATAGACTAAGTAACCTTTTAGAATTTCTTCTAGCACTGAGGCTCTCCATTTATTGTTCTGTTACTTATTAGGAATGGCTATCAATGGCTAAGGGGTCATTGACCAGAAAAAGAACTTTATTCTTAGTCTACCATTTCTACTTCAAAGGTTCCATCTATAACTGTGTCACTATTTATTTTCCTTTACTTGGTGTAAACACCAGCCTTTTCTTAAAATGATTTTGTTTTGTTTAAATTTTCTGAGAAATGACTTAACACAATTGCAAAATTTGAAATGACTAGGGCTGTAAATAGTGTTTGGGGAGGACACCAGATTTAATGAGAGGTCTAAGATATTTTACAAAAGAGTAGACAGAATTTTATTTAGTATATAGCTAATATATCCTAGCTGATAAGACGTGGTCAAGCTAAAGTTATAATCTGCCTGGTTTCGTAAATAATCACTGTGTTTAGCCCACAGTAGCTATACGCAAGCATTTTGTTTGAAAGAGTATAAAAAAGCCATCATCTTTTATTCTTATTTGTCTTCTAGATTTCAAAGCCTGGTAAGTTATTTTTTTCATAGATAGTTAAGAGGTAAATTGTTATTACAAACTCCTATTTAATGGGTTTCAAAAATGTGCTTGGTGTATAGCAGGTGCTCAATAAATATTTAATGAACAAATGGAAGAAACAATGAATTTGTTTTACTGTACTGTGCTGACAGGAAAACAGTGTCTGATGGGACCCGATTATGACATATAGAATTCTTAGCAATTTGTCTTTAAATGTTAATTAATACGAATACTTGTGAGTCATCTGACCAGGTCTGAATTATATATTATTAAGTAGGACTAAACATTTCCAGCAACTATATATTTTAGCTGCTAATATAAGGTGCCAAGTTGCTGCAACAAACAGTAGTGGGAAAATTACAGCCAGCTAAGGCCAGAAATCCACAAGCTATTGTTTTGAAGGAATTTAACCTATCACACTACTCTGAGAGAGCATTTATTTATTTTTTGGCCCTGAGGGAAGGCAGGCCTAGAACGATTTTTAAACCTACAATATAGATGCTCAAAAATAATAACTGTAACCAGGACAATTTTTTTCAGTATCATGACTGTGTTCTAGTGCTTTTATAACAGATGAATGTGCGAAAGTGTAGTCATCTAATTGGAAGCCAGAGAAAGGAACTTCCAGAGATTTTCTGTAAGTAATAAAAATGCTTAAAATCTCTCATATGTTTCAAGTATTCTCTCTGCTTTAAGAGAGACCTATTCCTCCCTTCCCTAAAAAAGGAGACAGACAGATGAAACTCAGAGTCTACATAAACTTGATTTTCTATCTGTGTTGAACCATATCATTACCCAAACCGTCTCTAGTAGGTAGATGGACAAAGTGAATATAAGCTAGTTATGCTGAAGAAGGTAGCCTCTCAGAGAATCTGGTTCAGAAAAGTTAAGTAACCTTACTCATTTGGATTAGTAATACTTGGATATCAAATTCAATTTTTTCAATAATATGGTTAAAAAAGCACATTATTTGGAGAGTAGCTGGGATTTGAGCAGTAAGTTTTATATAGTCTGGCAATGGTCAGGTTCCAAAGAGATGGGTTACCTGGGCCTTGAGGACTTCCTTTTTGTTTACTAATGCATTTTACTCATCCAAGAGGTTTAAGGAATTGGCAAGGAGAGGAGTCTGGACCTTAAACAGTCAGAAATTTAGGACTTACAGATGTAGATGGAATTTAACCAAGAAAGGCCTTAGCAATATCCAGGAACCTAGATAAGCAGTAAAGCCATTGCTTATCAGAAGTTCTAACATTATAATTTATAACATAAAAGAATGGGCTAGCCTCTTGACAACGTAAAATGCTAACTGATCTCTATACAGGTGTGCGTGTCCTTGTTGAAAGGTATGTAATTCAGTCCAATCTTGTTCTTTAGATTGGTCACATTGGGAAAATAAAGGAACTTAGCAGACTCTTTGGAGATCACTTTATGATAAAATTTATTTTTATTTATTTTTATTTATTTATTTATTTTTTGCAGTACGCGGGCCTCTCACTGTTGTGGCCTCCCCCATTGCGGAGCACAGGCTCCGGATGCGCAGGCCCAGAGGCCATGGCTCACGGGCCCAGCCGCTCCGCGGCATATGGGATCCTCCCAGACCGGGGCACGAACCCGTATCCCCTGCATCGGCAGGCGGACTCTCAACCACTGCGCCACCAGGGAGGCCCTAAAATTTATTTTTAAAAAAATTTAATTATTTATTGGTCTAGTCTCTTCATTCCTATCTTTTGATGATCTAACCTATACATTACTGCTACATTATTTTTCAAACAGAACTCTAGTTTCATTATTCTTCTCCAAATTTTTAAACATTTCTCCATCGTCTACCAAAATTAAGTACAAACTACAGCATGGCATTAAATTATTTCCACAAAAATAGCCGCAACCTATCTTTCCCAATTTACTTCTTGTACTTCTCCCACATACACAGCCACAAGCTCAGTTCTCCTGCAGGCCCAAATTATTAGGCAACAGTGGAGTAGTAGTGGTTACTGCAACTAAGGTACAGGAAAAAGTGAAGAGCCAGTTCCCCACTCCCACTCCAACTGAGAGGTTAAGAAGTGAACACTGCTCAAGTACCTTTCCGAAACACAGACTTGATCTGTCATGCTCTTGCTTAAAACCATTACAGTAAGCTTTTTATAAATCTAGAATCCATGGGCCAGGAGGTAGCTAGAATTAATGGTTCCATGAACTTGGATTGGGGAAAAAAATTGCATCTTTTCAATAAACTCTAGCTGAAATTTAGCATTTTCTTTACTAATTGTAGGCAATAATCCTCAGTGGTATTAACAGTCCCTATGTCTTTGTCACCATTAGAAATATATTTTCATATCACATTAAAGTTGTTGCAGTTACCTCAAAATATAATTTATACTCATCACTATTTTGAAATTACATAATTAGACCTGCTGCCAGATGTTATTTAATATGTAAGGAAGCACATATATAACTACATCACACATTTGTTTTAATATTTTTAAAACTTTCAATAAAATAATTTCATTTACATTTCTATGTATTTACTTTAAACATTTAAAAACATTATTCTGAGATAAGGTCCACAGGCCAGGCTGCCAAAGTGGTCCATGACATAAAAGAGGTTATTTTACTTTTACCTTTGTTATACTTATTAATTGCTTATTGTATATAATCTAAACACTTTAGCATGGAATTCAAGGCTCCTCATTAACTGTTCACACCCACTTTATCATCTTCATCTCTGTCCCACCCCTGCTTTTCATACTAAACTCTAGTCATACCAGACAATAGTGACTCTCTCTTATCTGGTGGCAGATAGGTTTTTGAATTAACCCTAGTTAATAGACAGTAGCCATGCACTGGCTTGGGCTTTGCCTTACCCAGACCTTCTCTGCCTGCCAAGTGAATTCCTTTAAAGGTCTGTTTTCCCTAATACTACGAGGTCCTAATAGGGCTGAATCTTAAATCTTTATCATTCCTAATGTAAATGATCAATGAAATGAATATAAAAGACAGATTCTAAATTGGCAAGGCACTGTGTGTGGTAATAATCTCTAGGGGAGTGAAGTTAGTCTCTGAATCTCATAAATTCGCCAAGCTCTGACCTTTTTGGGGATAGAAATGAGGAGGCCCTTGAGCTCTAAGGCTGGATCCCCAGCTGATAAATCTTGGATGGAGGGGAAAGGGAGGGGAAAGAGAGCAGTAACTGAGGTGGATCTGATTAAGACTGAAGGATGGAAATGTGCTGAAGGGAAAGGCAGGAGTGACTTCTCCCATTTACCAGAGCAGTTATTCAAAACTATCATCACTCTGACCAAGCGTCCCATTCCATCCCCAACTCTCTCTCGTCAAATGACTCCCATCTTAATGTTACAGAGTCAACTCTATTAACCTTCTGCCTTCCCCTACTTCCCATCCTTTCCTTTGCTCTAGTTTAGTGGTTCTCAACCCACAGCATTAGTCACCTCAGGAGTTTTTTAAAAAGAAACACTGATTCCTGAGTTTGTTTAATTGGCCTCAGATGGAGCAACTGCATTGGTTTTATTTTTTTAAAAGCTTCCCAGGTGACTCTAATGTGCATACAAGATTGAGTTCCACTAATGTTCTTGGTTCCGTAAATTAGCTATTCTCATCCATAAATTGTCTACTTCTTGGTTCCATGGTACACTTTTATGCCTAAGAGTTTCCCATCTTAAAAGAACACACTGTTGCGGCCCACACGCTTACCCCTCATCTCATCACTTTACAACGATGTTTCTTTAAAGGGTAGCCTACACCTGTATGGTTTTTACCAGTTATGTTCCATGACTTTTACTCTTCCAGCCAGTACTGGCATATGATTTTGTACCCGTCATTCCCTCTGCTTCTATCTCCTCTCATATTTCTTTGACCAGCTACTGCTCACTAGCCTTTTAACACAAATTGAGTGACCTAAAGGTCACCTTGGAAAGGGTTTCCTCAAGTCCTTCTATACAATCATGCTCAGAGTATCCTGTGTGTGTTTTTTTTTTTTTCTATTATAAATTTACTTTACTACCACTGCGGATTCTCTCATCGTCTCGACATAACAGAGCGCTTCAGAAAGCTGAGACTGTTTCATTTGCTTCTGGCTTTCTGGAGCCTAACTCCTGGAAAGCACTCAGGGAAAAAAGTCTGAGTAATGAATGGAAAGAAAGGCTAGGAAACGGAGGTCTGGGGCGGGGAAATGAGGGGGAGGGCGTGTGTGTGGAAACGGGGTGGGGAGGGCTGACGGGGTGGAGCTGAGAACCCTGCGCCAAAACTGGGGAGGGGGCAAGGATACCCTAGATCTGCGTGGGCGGTAAAGCGGTCCCCGGCCCAGACACACCGACCAGCAAACCCAAGTGGGGAGCAGGCTTCTTACCTGCCTCGGGCCTCACCAACCCAACCAGACTTCAGGCGGCTCTCTATTGGCCGGAAAACGAAAGCTACGGTCGCAAACCCAGAGTTTTCTACCCCAACATTGCGACATTCCTCTTCATTAGAGAGAAAATCTAAGGCAGAGTTCCCAGCTCTGCCGTAAGGTGCGGAAAAAAACCTTGGGCGGGGCCGCCTGGGACGGATGAAATGGGGCGTGTCCGCGCAAGCGCATGCTTGACTCTCTGGCGGCGTCACGTGCGGGGGCGGGGGCGGGGCCAGGCGGACCGGCCAGCTCCGGCAGGCGGTAGGGGGCGTGGGAGGTAAGTGCGCGCGCCTGCCCGTTTGCAGCCGAGGAGTCGCGCGGGGCGGGGCCTTGTGCGCGGGGTCGGGGGCGCGCGGGCCGGAGCGGACGGGATCGGGGCGGTGGTTGGCTGTGGCTGCTGAGAGTCCAGCCAGGACGCCGAGAGGCGGCGGAGGAGGCACCGGCGGCACCGGCATAGGGGGCGACAGCGGTTGAGGCGGCGGTCCAACGCGTGCTCTCTGGGCGGGTGCGGCGGGGGATGTGCCTGCCCAGGCCGGGCGGAGTCTCTCTGACAGGGCGGGGGATGCGCGGCGGCCGCTCGCCCGGACCCTAAGGCAGCTGGGCCCACCCTCTCAAAACCCTCCGACCCTCGGTGGTCTCGGCCTCTGCTGTCTCCTCCGGCCTGACCCTGCGGCTGAGGCTGGCAGGCGGCTTCCGCCGAAGAGGAGGGGGCTGCGGTGGCCACCGCGGCGGAGCCCGAGGTAAGACCCGCCCAAGCCGCCCAGCGGCCCTGCGGCCCGGCCCGGCCCACGTCTCAGTCTCTCTCTTTAGCTTTTGCGGGGCCGCTCCGCCCCGCCCCGGCGGAGACGCCCCGCGAGCGGGTCTGCCCCCGCAGCTTCCCTGACATCCGATCGCTGCCCCGGGTCCCCCGTAGACCCCACCCATCGTATCTTCCATTGACCAGACACCATTCCGGCCCTCCAGCCTCTCTAGGGGTTCTGTCACGGGCCCCCCACCCCAGCACACCCTACTGGAACCTCCTTCAGACTCTCTTCGGACGCTTAATGGGGCCTCGAGACTCTGTCACATCCTCCCATGAGCTGACCCGGGTTTGTCACTGTTCCTCAGACCCAGTTAATGCCACCCCCTAACCTATTGCTACTACCCCCAGTTCCAGGGCAGATCCATCATGCCCACCCCTCTTCTCTCCTCCCCCGCCCCCCCCCCAGCTCGCTCACCGCCTAGCCGACTAGCTTTTGCCCTACCCAACTCGGCTTTCAGATAGTCTGCTTCGTGATGCTCTTACCTCCCAAGAGATGTGGTGTCAGCCCCTCTTTAGACACCATCAACAGCGGCCTCTCCCCCCGACTCCTACTGTAGCCTCTCCCCCAGACCTCTTGTCCTTAGGCAGACCTGATTATCTTTCTCCCCGCTCGTGATCCTTTCTTTGGTTGGAAGGGCTTTGCCATGAAATCCTGAAGGGGTGTTTGCGTAGCCTAGTGTATTCACTCCGGTGGGGCTTAAGGGGACCAACTGACACCCTTGTTTGGAGGGTTTAGTCTGGTGGCTATAGAGGAAGAGGGAAGAGCATGGAAGCCCCGGGCAGGGGGTGTGTGCTGTTGTAAGGTCTCACAGCCTGCTTCTCATCTTGTCTCTTCTGTAGAACGTGTGAGGTAGTCCAGATCGTGACATTTTAGGGACTTCTGTAAGGATCAAAGCACACAACACTAATGAATATAACTGTGTCTCCATTTGGTATCATTTGCTTCACTTTCCTAGATTTTTACAGATCTTTTGCACTGTTTTTGAAGGATACCAGGGTGCTTTTTTTTTTTTGATTTGCTCTTTGCGTATTTGCTGGAAAAGTAAGATTTGTAGCTTTCCTTAATCCCTGAAGACTTTAATGTAAGTTTAATAATAAAATTCTGCTACCTGGTGCTACTGTCTTGCTTTTCCAAGGAGCAAGTACAATTATCATGCAGTGTTCACCGATGTCATTACCAACAGTCTTCTCAGTAGTAAAATATTGAATAAAATGTAGTTTGTTGAACTCCTGAGCTGTCAAGAAGGAAAGGTAATTTTACACCAGATGATCAGTGCATAATTTTAACCTTGGTATAGGGATGAAGTATAGAGAGGTTTTTGTAGTCAGTACTTAAAATTTTTTTATTTTGTGTGTATGGAACTGAGGAGGGAGAAAATCATATTAAAATTATAGGTCATAACTAGACATAGTATAAAAGTCAAAAGGTTCAAAAGAGTATGCAGTAAAAAGTTTCTTTTCCCCCCTTTTATCCTCTAACCACCCATTTTCCCTCCTTAGACGCAACCACTGTTTCCATCTTTGTGTGTGTCCTTCCTGTGATATTTCTAGCATACAAGTCTATACATTTATATTTTTAAAACACTCCACAGACAAATCCTTGCATACTGTATACTATGGATATACCACCCCCCCTTTAATAATAGATCCTAGAGTTCATTCAACAATAGTACATTTGGAAGTGCCTCATTTACTGGGTGGATAGTATTCCGTTCTGGTGATCTTGAGGTTATTTTCAGTCTTTGTTCTTATAAACAGTGCTGCATGCTTTTCTTTTAAATGTATCATATGTTTTGTATGTTTTAAGTAATTTCCAGGATTTGAAAAATTTCATGATGATTCTTTTGTGAACCTACAAAAAAGCATATAACTAAAGTAGATTTCTCATTGAACCTCTGAGCTTCCATGGAGTGACTGGCTTTGATAGAGATTATAATGTTTGTCAAGTAAGTTACTGAAGGATTTAAAGAAGGGGACTGAAATGAT
Source organism: Mesoplodon densirostris (assembly GCF_025265405.1). Classification (NCBI taxonomy): domain Eukaryota; kingdom Metazoa; phylum Chordata; class Mammalia; order Artiodactyla; family Ziphiidae; genus Mesoplodon; species Mesoplodon densirostris. The sequence continues at coordinate 121,978,243 of NC_082664.1, forward strand.
AAGATTTGCATTTTTAAAAGATCACTCTGTCTGCTTTGAGGAGGGTGGATTGAAAGGTAGACTAAATGTGTCAGGAGGGTAAATGATGATGGTGCAGTCTTCATTTGGGTTTTGAGAGTAGACGGGATTTGGTGATTTCATTGGATTTGGGATTAGGGTGAGGGTTCATAGAAGATAAGATCTAGGTTTCTAGCTTGTACCTTTCACTGAGGTGGGGACCCATGTGAGGGAGGAGTGGAATTTTTATTTTTGTCAAGAAAGGGGAATTCAATTTGTGGCATGTTGAGTTTGGGTGATTATACTTCTATCAGATGTAGATGGCCAGGAGGCAACTGGATTTGTGGCTTAAGCTCATTATCAAGTTCTGGGTTGATAGTAATAGATTTGGGTGCAAAAGATGTACTGAGAGGAGAAGAGATTGTAGGATAGAAATCTAACATTTACAGTATAGGTAGAGTTGAATGTCTAAGCTAGTAAATTATGTGATTAAGTTCTCTAAAAAGTCTTGTTATAGTTTAAACATCAGTAGGTTCACTGTCTGACAAGACTTTTTAACAGTGTTTTCTCTGAGTGGTATATAGTACTGAGGGAAATGGAGTAAACTTAGATTATTAAAAAGGTAAAACCTCAGTAGAAATTAGCAACATAAATCCCATTTTTTCCTAATCATTTAGATTATACTATTGTAAAAGTTTGTTCAATCTTCATTGTTTACAGAGAGGTATAGGAGCTAGGAATATGTGGTTTGCCAAGAATATTAAGTTTTTTGGTTTGTATGATTTCTAGTTATATTAGTAATAAAGATTAGTCAAAGATTTTTCAGTCACGTTTTTAAAACATAGCATGACTTAATGTAATTATTCCTAAGTCCAGAGCTGCAGTGTAGAGCTCTTGCCTTTACTCTGGACCCCTGTAAATCACTTCTAATGGACATCTCCACTGGGATTCATATTTCACAAGCACTTCACACATGTACAAAATAAAACTCTTCTCTGCCTCACTTCCCTCCAAAAAGGTGGGGGTAGAAGGAGACAAACTGCAACAAAATTTTTTCTTTTGATTGCCTGTCTTGATGAACGGTACTACTCTCTCCTCCTCATGAAGCCTTTAGGAATCTGGGAATCATCCTCCACTGCACTCTGTACCAAACTACCAACATCACAAAGTCTGGCACGTTTTCCCTCATGATATTTCAGATCATTCCTGATTGCTATTTTTGTTGTCTCTTTAACCCCGAATGTCTGTTGGTCTTCTTGTCTTCTCATCTGCCTCTTGTTTTGCCGTACCCTCTAGTTCATTCTCTCCACTTTTGCCAGAGTAAGTGTTCTAAAATGCTCTTTTAGTTAGGCTCTTTCAGTTGCAATGAAGAGACTCAAATTACCTTAAGTAGTGGAGTGCTTATTGAAAGAAAACATGCACAAGGGAACCCAGGAAAAGTTAAACAGCTTGGTCTCAGGAAGTACAGGAGCTTAAAAATAAAACTAGAGGGCTTCCCTGGTGGGGCAGTGGATAAGAATCTGCCTGCCAATGCAAGGGACACAGGTTCCATCCCTGGTCCAGGAGGATCCCACATGCCGCGGAGCAACTAAGCCCATGCGCCATGACTACTGAGCCTGCACTGCAGAGCCCGTGTGCCACAACTACTGAAGCCCGTGTGCCTAGAGCCCGTGCTCTGCAACAAGAGAAGCCACCGCGATGAGAAGCCCATGCACCGCAACAAAGAGTAGCCCCCACTCACTGCAGCTAGAGAAGGCCTGCGCACAGCAATGAAGACCCAACACAGCCAAAAATAAATAAATTTTTAAAATAAGTAAATAAATAAATAAAACTAGAAGCAGGAAAAGACAGATTTCACTCTAGTGCTCTACTGTTAACTTGTCTTAGCTACTTTTTCTATTTCGTTTTGTATTATTTTTTCTCTCTAATCCCCTCCCCCACCCAATCTCATGGCTTCCATTTATTCCTAATTTCTGCTTCCTTATAACTACCGTGTCACTCCCATGCCAACGTCTTGCCTCCCGGCTACTGTCTTTTTTCTTTTTTAACATCTTTATTGGAGTATAATTGCTTTACAATGGTGTGCTAGTTTCTGCTGTATAACAAAGTGAATCAGCTGTACATATACATATATCCCCATATCTCTTCCCTCTTGCGTCTCCCTCCCTCCCGCCCTCCCCATCCCACCCTTCTAGGTGGTCACACAGCACCAAGCTGATCTCCCTGTGCTATGCGGCTGCTTCCCACTAGCTATTTTACATTTGGTAGTGTATATTGGCTACTGTCTTTTTAACTTGAGCTTCTGTTGCTGACTTTTTCCTAAGATTTTCTGGTTTGAATTCCCAAGAAACAATCTCTTTGGCTCAGCTCTGTAATCATGGGCTGCTAGCAAGCCTGTGTACTTGGGTCATGTGACTACTTCTGGCCATTTAGTGTTGGCTGTGTATTTATTTGTGCATGTGGGTGTGGGGCAGGATCATAATGGTGAAAAACATGGGGCAGTGTGCAGGCTAACTTTCCCACAAAATGGGGTTGCAAACATGGCAGGCACCATGATTGACATGGTACAAATACAAATCTAATCATATCCTTTCCTATTGAAAGATCTTCAGTGCTTTCCCATTGCTTTCAGGATAAAGCTTAAACTGTAGCTTGGCATGTGTGTGAGATCCTTCGTGATCTGACTCTTCTTTAGGCTTTCCTTCCTTGCTCTCTTCCTTAAATTCTTTGATCCACTCATTGAACTTAGGTCTTTGCACTCTCTGTTCCCTTTCCCGTCTTTCTCTTCCACCTTTCTCTGCTTAGCAATCTGCTATCTGATCTTCAGGACTCAGACCAGGTGTATCTTTGGGAAGCTTTCCTTTACTTCCTCCAGGTTAAGTTAGGTGCCACTCCTATAGTGTGTAGTGCTTGCTTCTGTCACAGCTCTCTAATGAAATTCCTAATAGCTTGTCTATTTTCTTCACTGGGCTGTAGCTTCTTTGGTATCAGTACAATATAGTAAGGCACGTTTTTAGATTGAAGAATTTTTAAAAAGAATATGCTTATTATAAATTATAATGTATATAAAAAAGTACACAGATCATAAATGTGCAGCTCAATAAATTTTCAGAGTGAATACACAAATGTAACCAACACCTACCTCAAGCACGATACAGGATATTACTGTCAATACAACCACACACGCCACCTTATGCCCTCTTCTGGTCGCTAGTCCAGTTCAAAGAGGATTTAATTTTAAATGGGAAAACTCTTTAATGTAGATTTCTCTACATATTTTTTGTGTATCCTTAGGCATACAAGAGACATAGATATTAGAATTTTGAACCTATGGAAAGAACATACGTGATTTATATTAGTGCAATTTTGGCATATTTTTGTGCAATAGATAAATTCAAAATCACATCATATTTTAATATTCAGTTATGGGATGTTTGTATTTAGGTAGATTTTCTTGTTTTTAAGTTTAATATTTTAGAGTCGTGGAAAAGAATATGACAGACCAAAGAATATTTGCTTAAAATAGCCTGTTTTGGGCTTCCCTGGTGGCGCAGTGGTTGAGAGTCCGCCTGCCGATGCAGGGGACACGAGTTCGTGCCCTGGTCCGGGAAGATCCCACATGCCGTGGAGCAGCTGGGCCCGTGAGCCATGGCTGCTGAGCCTGCGCGTCCAGAGCCTGTGCTCCGCAACGGGAGAGGCCACAACAGTGAGAGGCCCGTGTACCGCAAAAAAAAAAAAAAAAAAAAAAAAAAATAGCCTGTTTTGAGTGGGGATCATGCTTGAGATGGGTATAGTAAACATGTAAAGCACTTTCCAAATGGTGTTTGGCCTCTGGGTTTTAATGTGAATTATGTTGCTAGCATATTTTGGCAATGGGGTCATCCAACGGGCAACTGGAGTATAATTTTACATGTACAGTGAGGAAAGGACTAGCTGTCCTGTGTCATAGACAGCTGGCTTGCTAAGAATTGAGTTTTTTTTGCAACTAGCAATAATTTTAGAGCATACTTATTTTTTTTTCTCAGTTTTGATTTTTCTTAAACTTTAAGATTATGTGGCTCTTTGAGTATGAAGGAATGCTATTAAACATACTTTTTCCTTAGATGGACTTTTCTGTCTGTAAATATTAAATTTGTTAAGGCCAATTACGTGGAAAGAATACTATAGACTTTTAAACCTGGATTTTCAACAGACCTCGATTCAATTTCCAGCCTCATCCCTTATGAGCTGTCATTTGTGGGCAAGTCACTTAACATTTCTGAGCTTCAAGAATGTTCATCTCACAAGATTATCATGAGTTAAAACAGTTTGTGTAAAGCACCAAGCACATAGTAGGTACTCAGTAAGTCTTCATTTTCCTCCTTGAATATGTCTATTTCTTGTTATGTTTAAATATGAGATCAGGAATTTAAAGAATTTCATTGTGTGGCATAAATAAATGGCCATCAAAAGTTTGTTGCCAGTAGAAGTCAATCTTAGAAGGATAGTCTGCTAGCTGTCTTTCAAGTGTGATCATAGTTTTCAATTCAGAAAGGCTCGAAAGAAATGCTTCTCTTTTTTTTTTTTTTTTTTTTCTTTTTGCGGTATGTGGGCCTCTCACTGTTGTGGCCTCTCCCGTTGCGGAGCACAGGCTCCGGACGCGCAGGCCCAGCGGCCATGGCTCACGGGCCCAGCCGCTCCGCGGCATATGGGATCCTCCCAGACCGGGGCACGAACCCGTATCCCCTGCATCGGCAGGCGGACTCTTAACCACTGCGCCACCAGGGAGGCCCGAAATGCTTCTCTTGATGTCTTAGTATATCAGATTAATGGATGTTAGAATGTATTTTGATTCAGTGTGAGGTACAACAAAATGTTCTGTTTGCCAATGACAAACATTCCTTAAATCATTGACAGATTGTAGTACTATTGCTGTCTGTAGTGTGTAAGTATTTGAGATCTGTTTATTTATATTGATCAGATGATAGTGGGCTGAGTAGTCTGGATTTTTTTTTTTTTTTTAAAGACAGTAACTTTATTTTATTTTTTTGGCCTTTGCCGCGTGGCTGGCGGGATGTTGGTTCCCTGACCAGGGATTGAACCTAGGTCTCCAGCAGTGGAATCGTGGAGTCTTAACCACTGGACTGCCAGGGAATTCCCAAAATTTTTATTTATTTATTTATTTTACTATAAGGGAGAAAGTTCTTCAGATAACTGTGTGGATATGAGTTTATAAATGATCTTGAGATCATATTTTTTCCTTACCTTCTTTTGCAGCTCTACCTTATTTTAGTTTTCTTCCTGCCTTCCCCCTCCTTCTTTAAAAAAAGAAAAAAATTATTTATTTGGTTGCAGTGGGTCTTAGTTGTGACAGGCGGGCTCCTTAGTTGTGGCTCACCAGCTCCTTAGTTGTGGCACGTGGGCTCCTTTAGTTGCAGCAGGCAGGCTCCTTAGTTGTGGCATGCGAACTCTTAGTTGCGGTAGGCATGTGGAATCTAGTTCGCTGACTAGGGATCAAACCTGGGCCCCCTGCATTGGGAGCGTGAAGTCTTATCCACTGCGCCACCAGAGAAATCCCCCCCAACACACTATTTTTTTAATAATGAAAATACTTAGAAAATGTTGAGGGACATCCCTGGCCATCCAGTGGTTAAGACTCCGTGCTCCCATGGGTTCAATAGCTGGTTGGGGAACTGAGGTCCCGCACGCTGCACGGTGCGGCCAAGAAAAAAAAGTGTTGAAAAGTTGAAAGAATAGAACAAAGAACATTGATAAGTCAGCCACCATAAGAACGTGCTGTATAAAAAAATAAATAAAATTTAAAAATTAAAAAAAAAGTTAACAATATGCCATCCATATTTGCTGTATTGTTTTCTATGTGTATGTGTGTGTATATACTTTAACTGAACCTTTTGGAAATTGAGACTATTTTGACTTTTACCTCATAACACTTGAGCATATATCTCCTAAGAAAATATTCTCCTTGTCACCACAGTGCCATTACCAACACCTAAGAAAAATAACAGTAATTTCCTAATAACATTTAATATTCAGACTACAGTTAAATTTTCAGTTTTTCAAACCAGAATTCAGGCAAGATTTTTGCATGCATTTGATTATCTTTAGTTTCTTTTAATCTAGAAAAGTTTCTTATCCCACTCCTTTTTCTTATGATATTGAAATTTCTTTGACAAGACTAGATCATCATCTTATAGAATGGCCTTTTTTTTTTAACATCTTTATTGGAGTATAATTGCTTTACAATGGTGTGTTAGTTTCTGCTTTATAACAAAGTGAATCGGCTATACATATACATATATCCCTATATTTCCTCCCTCTTGTATCTCCCTCCCTCCCACCCTCCCTATGCCACCCCTCTAGGTGGTCACAGAGCACCAAGCTGATCTCCCTGTGCTATGCGGCTGCTTCCCACTCACTGTCTATTTTACGTTTGGTAGTGTATGTGTCCATGCCACTCTCTCACTTCGTCCCAGCTTACCCTTCCCATTCTCAAGTCCATTCTCTATGTCTGCGTCTTTATTCCTGTCCTGCCCCTAGGTTCTTCAGGACCATTTTTTTTTTTTAGATTCCATATATATGTGTTAGCATACGGAATTTGTTTTTCTCTTTTTGACTTACTTCACTCTGTATGACAGACTCTAGGTCCATCCACCTCTCTACAAATAACTCAATTTCATTTCTTTTTATGGCTGAGTAATATTCCATTGTATATATGTGCCACATCTTCTTTATCAGAATGGCCTGTTTTCTAGTTATCTAATTATTTCTTTGTGCTTTTGCTTAACTTGTTCCTCTGTTCCGTGTATATCTTGTACAGTGGAAGTTATAATTTAAAGGCTTGATTATGCATGTTAAAAAGTTTTGGCAAGAATACTTTATAGGTGATATTATATTTCATGTTGCATACTGTGGGAGATATATGACGTCACTATTAGTGATCTAAGTTTTATGAAGTTTAAAGTGACGTTTGCAGACTTCCCTGGTGGTGCAGTGGTTATGAATTCGCCTGCCAATTGCAGGGGACATGGGTTCGAACCCTGGTCCAGGAAGATCCCACATGCCGCGGAGCAGCTAAGCCCGTGTGCCACAACTACTGAGCCTGTGCTCTAGAGCCAGTGGGCCACAACCACTGAGCCTGCACGCCACAACTACTGAAGCCCCTGTGCTCTGGGGCCTGTGCTTCGCAGCAAGAGTAGCCACTGCAATGAGAAGCATGTGCACCATAACGAAGAGTAGCCCCTGCTCACCACAACTAGAGAAAGCCCACGTGCAGCAAGGAAGACCCAACGCAGCCAAAAATAAATAAATAAATTAAAAAAAAAATAAAGTGGTGTTTGCTGTATCTTTCCATTGTAAAGGTATATTCTTTCCTCTTATGATCAAGTACAATAATCTTTGGGGGCAATACTTTGGTATCATACAAATTTTCCATCCTTCAAAATATTCTATACCTAGCAATTTTAGCATCTTTTGTGAGCCTTGGGCAAATGAGTTATTTGATTGAAGGTTGGAAAATGGTGATTTTTTCTAATTCTGTAATTTTTTAATATTTATTAGCTGTCATTCTTCTGTTAACAAAAGGTTTATAACCTTCATCACCTGGGACTGAACTGTACTTCCTAAAAGGGCAGAATAAGTAAATGCTTAATTTTTTCTTGTCTAATTTTCAGAGTGAGGGGTTGGTCTAATAGTCATGTACAGTGGTGACAGATGAGTTTATTAATTGTCTCTTGGATTTTTATTTATTACAATTAGTTACAGTTCTTTTTTTTCAGATTTTATTGAAGTAGAGTTGACTTACAATGTTGTGTTAATTTCTTCTGTATAGCAAAGTGACTCAGTTATACATATATATATATTCTTTTTCATATTCTTTTCCATTATGGTTTGTCACAGGATATTGAATATAGTTTCCTGTGCTATACAGTAGGACCTTATTGTTTATCCATCCTATATGTAATAGTTTGCCTCTGCTAATTTCAAACTCCCATTCCTTCCCTCCCATTGTTCTTTTTTGATGCTAAGATTGTCTCAAATAAGGATATTGGGAGTCCCTTCAAACAGACACCTGAGTTCTTTTTGCATAAGCCTATTATTAGTCTTTGAGTGATTCTTTTTGCATAAGCCTATTATTAGTCTTTGAGTGATTCCTTACTTTCGGGTATAAGACATCTTAGCTCACCAAGGACTTCTGCTTTAGACAGGAATCAGCAGTTTCTCCAAGGAGATCTGTCTCCTTTTAGTGGAGGATGATATTTAGAAAACAACATCTGGATGTTGGTATGCTCCCTTTTATGGAACTGTCATCACTTCTAGGTCTTCTCAGGAGAGGAAAAAAAGCATGAGGTCATATTGATAATTCTTATTCAAATTTAACATTGCATGTTTCTTCATCTTTTTTTAAAAAAAGTACTTCAGTTTTAATCTCTTTTATATTGAAAATCTTAATTTTTATTAACATTGATTTTTTTCCTAGGTATAACTAATGTAGTTTTAAAATAAATAACACTACCAGTAAATTTTAAGATTTCTTTGCATCTCATTTTGTCTTAGAACGTATCCCACCAAGGTTATACTTATTGTTAGTACTGTGTTTAAAAGTCACTTGAAATCATTATTTTCTCAATGTGATTGTTACCAGTTTGGTATGTATTTAGGTCCATTTGTTTTTCATTTTAGGGTTTGCTTCCTCTGTTTTTTTAAATTTACTGTTACCCTTTGAATATGTAAGATACATAGTTCAAAAGGAGAAACCAAATGTAAAGGTATATGTAGAAATCTTATTTTCATCCTCATCCCTTCTGTTTCCTTCTTGCTGTCCTATAGATAATCATTTTTATAAGTTTCTGATCAATCATTCCAGTTTTTTCTTTTTCCTTTGAAGTTAGGTGTATGTGCATGTGTGTACTCTCCTTTCATACCATATGTACTATTCTGTATTTCTTCTTTTTTTTTTTTCCATTTAACAATATATTTGGGAGAATACTCCATATTGGTACATACAGATCTTATTCTTTTTTATGGAGGCATAGTATTCTATTGTGTTGATATACTATAATTTTATTAACGAGTCTGTATCTGATAGATATTTGTGTTTAATCTTTTTTTTTTTTTTTTTTTTTTATCTTTTTGCGGTATGCGGGCCTCTCACTGTCGTGGCCTCTCCCGTTGCGGAGCACAGGCTCCGGACGCGCAGGCCCAGCGGCCATGGCTCACGGGCCCAGCCGCTCCGCGGCATATGGGATCCTCCCAGACCGGGGCACGAACCCGTATCCCCTGCATCGGCAGGCGGACTCTCAACCACTGCGCCACCAGGGAGGCCCTGTGTTTAATCTTTTGAACTATGAATAGGTAATACATACTGAATAGATTAACTGAAAAATAAAGTTTCTTCCCCAGGTAATTAAGAGGAGTTGATTTGTTCCAGAGAGCCCTATAGTCTGAGGGGGCTTTAGTTTTTTGTTTTTGTTTTTTAAAAATATTTATTTATTTATTTATTTATTTATGCAGCACTAGGTCTTAGTTGCGGCACATGGGATCTCCATTGCAGCATGCAGACTTCTTAGTTGCAGCATGCATGTGGGATTGTCCCCGACCAGGGATCGAACCCCGGCCCCCTGCATTGGGAGTGCGGAGTCTTACCCACTGGACCACCAAGGAAGTCCCTGAGGGGGCTTTGTTATTGTGTTTTGTTGTTGTTGTTGTTAAGAGGATTTCAGGAGAAGTAGATATATTTAGGTACACTTTCTTGCACCTAAATATTAGGTGATGATATCAATGATATTAATCTGCTTTGTTTTATGGCACCTGGTCAGAAGGGACAGAGGTGATTTACCTACTTCCTCTCCCTGTGCTTCCTGGCTCCTTGAAGCATTGGAACTAAAAATCTGACGTCCTGGGTGTTTTCATGTAAGCATAAGTCAGGTTCTTTCCTTACTGTTTTTTCCCACAACTTCCCCTCTCCTTAACCTTTCTTCTTTTTCTTTTTGCCTTAAATCTTTCAGATTATCCAAGCATTCATTGGACAGATACTTAGCGTCTAGTAAGGCAGATAAAATGTATACTATGAGTGTAAAGAGTAAGAGATAGGAATACTAAAGACAGAGGGAATACTAAAGGCAGAGATAGGAATACTAAAGACAGAGGGAAGGGTACAGGAATACTAAAGACAGAGGGAAGGGTACCTGCTTGGATATAAGGAATTCAAGCTCTCGGGCTTACATAAATTGCTTTATCATATTAAGTTACTATAGCAGGGACTTCCCTGGCGGTCCAGTGGTTAAGACTCCATTCTTCCACTGCAGGGGGCACAGGTTCCATCCCTGGTCAGGGAAGTAAGATCCCGCATGCTGCGTGGCATGGCAGATGTTTTAGAAAACATCTAAAAAAAAATTACTATAGCAGTCATAAGCAGTTGTTACTTTTCCTTTTTATTCGAACATACGGGAGAGTGAATAAAACATATGCAGTTTAAAGAAAATTATAAAGTAAATATTTGTGTTGTCATTGCCCAGGCCAACAAACAAGAACTACCTCCCCATTACCTCACTCTCCCCTTGCCCTTGTCAACATATCCCACTCTGTGGAGGTGGCTATTATCCCGACCTTTTGTGACTGTCATTTTCTTGCTTTGCTTCATAATCTTAAATCCCAGGTCATATATCCTTAAACAATGTAGTATAGTTTTCCTTGTTTTTGAACTTCATATGAGTACTTTATGTGATTTAAAAAATTTAGTTCAGCATTTGTGAAATTAATTGCAAGTTGTTGGCTGTCGTTCGTTAGATTTCATTGTGGTAATGTGTTCCAATGTATACTACAATTTAATCATTCTAGTTTTGATAGACATTTGAGTTGATTCCAATTTCTTGCTGTTATACAAATAATTCAGTGGTGAGTGCTCTTGTACCTGTTTCATGTACGCAAGTGCACAGATATTTCTGTAGAATTCCTAGGAATGGAATTGCTGGGTTGCGAGGTATGCACACATTCAACTTTGATAATGACAAAGTGTTTTTCAAAATTATTTCAATTTATAATTCCAACAAAATGAGAGTTCCCTTTGTTTTACATTCTCAGTACTTGGTATTGTCAGACTCTAAGTTTTACCAATCTGAAAGGTGTGATGGTGTCTCATGATTTTAATTTGCATTTCCATGATTACTAATGAAGTTGAGCATCTTTTCATCATCATTTGAGTCTTCTTCTTATGACGTACCTGTTCAAGTTGTTTGTCCAGTTTTTTTCTGTTAGGTGATCTGTGGTTTTCTTACTGATGTTCAGAAATCCTCTGTGTGTGTGTGTGTGTGTGTGTGTGTTTTGGCCATGTTGCGCAGCTCGCTGGATCTTAGTTCCCTGACCAAGGATTGAACCCAGGCCCATGGCAGTGAAAGCGTGGAGTCCTAACCACTGGACTGCCAGGGAATTCCCTATATGTGTTTTGGATAATAACACCTGTTTTTGGTGTGTTATTTCACTTTCTATGGTGCTTGTTGATCAATAGAAGTTCTCAGTTTTAATGTAGTTGAATTTATCAGCTTTGGCTAGTGCTATTTGAATCCTTTTAAAGAAACCCTTTTGTAGTCTGAGGTAAAGTAGTTCTTCTATATCATCTTCTAAGAGCTTTTAAGTTTTAACCTTTCACAAATTTGTTCTTTACCTGGAATAGATTTTTATGGATGGTACGAGGTCCAATCTTATTCTCTCCCACCCCAAATGGACACTCAATTGTTCCAGCACTGATTTTGAAAAATTCATCTTTTTTTTTTTTAAAGGCAGTTATTTTTTTTATAAATTTACTTATTTATTTTTGGCTGTGTTGGGTCTTCGTTTCTGTACGAGGGCTTTCTCTAGTTGTGGCAAGCGGGGGCCACTCTTCATCGTGGTGCGCGGGCCTCTCACTGTTGCGGCCTCTCCCGTTGCGGAGCACAGGCTCGAGACGCGCAGGCTCAGTAGTTGTGGCTCACAGGCCTAGTTACTCCGCGGCATGTGGGATCTTCCCAGACCAGGGCTTGAACCCGTGTCCCGTGCATTAGCAGGCAGATTCTCAACCACTGCGCCACCAGGGAAGCCCGAAAAATTCATCTTTACTGATCTGCAGTGCCACATCTCACATATGTCCAGTATCCATATTTGCATACTTCTGTTTCTGGACTTTCTTCTCTGTTCTATTGGTCTGTTTGTCTATTCCTGTACAAGTGACACACCGTCTTAACTACTTATAGCTTTAGAAGTTCTGATACCTGGTAAGGCACGTCTCCCCACTTCGCTGTTGTTTTTCAGGAGAGTCTTGGCTGGTTTTGGCCCATTACACTTTCATATATATTTTAGAATCACTGTGTCAAATTCCACAAAAAACCTCCCAACAAGTAATTCAACATAAAAAGAGCATTTGAGATTTTTATTGAGATTGACCTGGTTCTGTAGATTTATTTGGGGAGAACTGGCATTTTTCCAACATTGAGTCTTCCAAACTAAGAACGTGGATATCCTTCCATTTCTGTAATGAATCATGATAAGGTCTTATTTTTTTTATTTTTATTTTTTGCGGTACGCGGGCCTCTCACTGTTGTGGCCTCTCCCGTTGCGGAGCACAGGCTCCAGACGCGCAGGCTCAGCGGCCATGGCTCACGGGCCCAGCCGCTCCGTGGCATATGGGATCCTCCCAGACCGGGGCACGAACCCGTATCCCCTGCATCGGCAGGCGGACTCTCAACCACTGCGCCACCAGGGAGGCCCAAGGTCTTATTTTTTAAGTAGAGGTTTTATACATTATTTGTTAGATTTGTCACTGAGCACTTCATATTTTCTGATGCAATTGTAAGTAGTGATATCTTTAAAAGATTATTTTCTAATTGTTTGCTGCTGGTATATAGAGCTATAAAACTAATATCAAACTTGTGTCTGTTAAATTAGAGAATTAATGAGATTATCTGTAGATTCTTTCAAATTTTCTATATGCGCAGTTATGTCATATGCAAATAATAACAGTTTGTTTCTTGTTTCTAATCCTTATACCTTTTATTTTTTTCTTGCTTTCTTATGCTGCCTACAGTATACAGCTATCTCCAGTATAATGTTGTTAGAAGTAGATGGGGGCCATCCTTTTCTTGTTTCTGATCTCAAAGGAAAAATTCAGCCTTTCCACACTAAGTATGCTGTAGATTTTTGTAGATACCTTTTATCAAATGAAGTTTTGTTCTATTCCTAGTTTGCAAAGACTCCTTTTGAGATGTAAATAAATAATTGAATATTTATGGATCTTAAAATATGGTTGATTATATTAATTGGCTTTCTGATATAAGTATCAGATTTATCTTTGCTTTCCTGGGTTACCTAACTTGATCATAGTATACTGTACTTACATTGTTGGATTTTGTTTGCTAATACTTGTTTGGGAGTTTTGCGTGCAAGTTCTGGAGTACGATTGGCTTATGGTTTTGCTTTCTTGTCTGGTCTTTGCCAGATTTTTTGGTTTCAGTATTATACCAGTGTCATAAAAAGAATCGGGAAGGGGCTTCCCTGGTGGCGCAGTGGTTGAGAGTCTGCCTGCCGATGCAGGGGACGCGGGTTCGTGCCCTAGTCCGGGAAGAGCCTGCATGCTGCGGAGCGGCTAGGCCTGTGAGCCATGGCCGTTGAGCCTGCGCGTCCGGAGCCTGTGCTCCGCAACGGGAGAGGCCACAACAGTGAGAGGCCCGCATACTGCCAAAAAAAAAAAAAAAAAGAATCGGGAAGAATTTATTTAAGATTGTATTATTTACTTCTTGAGTTTTGGGGGGAATTTGCTGGTAAAGCAGTGTGGCTCTGGCGTTTTCTTTGTTGGAAAGATTTTTTTATTAGGGTCACTAAGTTTGTTTTTGTTTTTTTTTAATGGGACCAGTCAGTTTTTGTGAGTAAATTGTGCTGTTATACATATTTTTAGGATATTTTCAATTTCATCTAAATTACTTATTTTCACATGGATTATTTAGGACTAGATTTTTAAGTTTACAGCTGTGTGAGGATTTCCTGCTATATTAGTTATCTATTGCAGCATAACAAGTTAAGCCCCAAACTTTGTAGCTTATTATTGTTTACAGTTTTTGTGGGTCAGGAATTCAGGAGTGGTTCAGCTTGGCAGTTTTGCCTTACTCAGTTCCTTGCCATATGGGTTTTTCCGTGGAGCTTTTTTTTTTTTTTTTTTTTTTTGCGGTACACGGGCCTCTCACTGTTGTGGCCTCTCCCGTTGCGGAGCACAGGCTCCGGACGCGCAGGCTCAGCGGCCATGGCTCATGGGCCCAGCCGCTCTGCGGCATGTGGGATCTTCCCGGACTGGGGCATGAACCCGTGTCCCCTGCACTGGCAGGCGGACTCTCAACCACTGCGCCACCAGGGAAGCCCCCGTGGAGCTTTTTAAGTTTAGTTGTTAAGGTATGACTGCTAGAATTCCTGAGGGAGAAAGTGCTAGGTAGAAGCATGTTGCTGTTTATGATCTAGCCTCAGAAGTCACTCAGCCTCACTTCACTGCATTCTTCTGGTCAAGACAGTTGCAAAGGTCCATCCAACTTCAAGGGGCAGAGAACATAGGGAAAAGTGTCAACATCACATTGTAAAAGAGTATGTGGGATGGGATAGATGTTGGTGTGAAAGATACTATTTGTTACTCCTAGTCATTTTTTTGGTTACTGATTTCTATTTGTTTGAAAGAACATGATGTTATGATTTCAGTGCTGTTTCTTTTCTTTTTCTGGATCTCCAATTTACATATATTAGATTTTCTCTCTTTCTCACGTTTCTTTTTTTTTTGAAGTTTTTTTTCTTTTTTTCTTTTTTTTTTTTTGCGGTATGTGGGCCTCTCACTGTTGTGGTCTCTCCTGTTGGCAGAGCACAGGCTCCGGACGTGCAGGCTCAGCGGCCATGGCTCACGGGCCCAGCTGCTCTGCGGCATGTGGGATCTTCCCAGACCGGGGCACGAACCTGTGTCCCCTGCATCAGCAGGCGGACTCTCAACCACTGTGCCACCAGGGAAGCCCCTGAAGTTTTTTTTTCTTTAATAAATTTATTTATTTATTTTTGGCTGCATTGGGTCTTCTTTGCTGCAGGCTTTAGTTGGAGTGAGCGGGGGCTACTCTTCGTTTCAGTGGCTTCTCTTATTGTGGAGCACCGGCTGTAGGTGCTCGGGCTTCAGTAGTTGTGGCACGTGGGCTCAGTAGTTGTGGCTCTTGGGCTCTACAGCACAGGCTCAGTAGCTGTGGCGCACAGGCTTAGTTGCTCCGTAGCATGTGGGATCTTCCCAGACAAGAGATTGAACCCATGTTCCCTGCATTGGCAGGTGGATTCTTAACCACTGCACCACCAGGGAAGTCCCTCTCACATGTTTCTTAACCTTTTTTTCTGTATTTTTCTTCTTTCACTGTGGGCAGTTTCTTCAGGTAGGTCTTTTAGTTCATTCATGTCTACTATTCCATTTTAAATTCCAGTTGTGTTTTAAAATTTTACAAGTTCTTTTTAGCTTTTAAAATCTTCAAAGTCATTTTTTATGGTTCTTGTCCCTTTCAGATATTTTCAGTCTTATTTATCACTTGAAACATTAGTAAGCAATTATATTTTCTGTGTGATCATATCCAATATCTGAAGTTTTTGCAGATCTGTTTCCATTCCTTGCTTCTTCTTATTCATGGTGCTTTGTTTCCTTCCTGCTTGGTCTAAATAATGTGTTTTCTTGGGACATTATTTGTGATGCTTGCACACGTGTCTTCTCGATGCCTGTAACCTGGGTTTTTTTTGTGTCATTCAGGTAATATGAATTAAGGCGACAAAACTGTGTGAGTGTTGTATGTATGTGTGTGTGTAGGGTAATAGTAGCTGAGGTGGTCTTGTGTCTAGTGGTTACAATTCAAAGCATACTGTGGCCTATGCTACCTGTTTTTGTAAGGTTGCAAGCTAAGAATGTTTTTTACATTTTTATTTTTATTTATTATTATTTTAAAATTTTCTTTATTTTTATTTTTGGCTGCGTTGGGACCTTGTTGCTGGGTGCCAGCTTTCTCTAGTTGCGGCGAGCAGGAGCTGCTCTTCGTTGCGGTGCGTGGGCTTTTCATTGCAGTGGCTTCTCTTTTTGCAGATCACGGGCTCTAGGCGCATGAGCTTCAGCAGTTGTGGCGCATGGGCTCTAGAGTGTAGACTCAGTAGTTGTGGCACATGGGCTTATTTGCTCTGTGGCATGTGCGATCTTCCCAGACCAGAGCTCGAACCCGTGTCCCCTGCATTGGCGGGTGTATTTTTAACCACTGTGCCACCAGGGAAGTCCTCTACATTTTTAAATGATTGGAAAAAAGGAATAATATTTTGCAACATGTGAAAATTTTATGAAACTCAAATTTCAGTGTCCATAAATAAAGTTTTATTGGAACACAGCTGTGCTTATTTATTTCTGTATTGTCTGTGGTTGTTTGCGTGCTACAACCACAGAATTGAGTGGTTACAACAGAGGTCAGTATGACCTCCAAAGCCTAAAGTATTTATATCGGGCCCTTACAGAAAAAATTACAACTTGTCAGGAACTCTCATTTACAGCTAGCTCAGTGCCAACACAACTTTCCTTGCAGTTCTTGGGGGATAGGGTAGAATGGGACAGGTTTATTTTGGTTTATTTTATGAGTTTGAGTTTTATTGTATAGGGTCTCGTATCAGACTCACTTCCTAGCGTGGGTCCTGGGTTTGGCTTCTGTCTTTATGAGACTGAAAACCAAAGCCCAACCTTGGCTTTAGTCAGGGGCTAACTTGGCTTCAGCATTCTGCTTACCTCTCTGTTTTGGCCTTATAATTCTTATGTTTTGTCCTTATAATTCCTTACCATCTTGTTAACTCTTTGATACTTTTTAGAACATATATTTTCTATTTTATTAATTTAAACAATTTCAGTGGGTGTTTTGTTCTAAATAATTGGCCATATTATTGGAGATTGATATTCTTTTTGAATATTAAGAAATTAAGGCTCAAAAAAAAAAAACAAAAGAAAGAAATTAAGGCTCAGAAATAGTTAGCCCAAAAGTTATACTACTGGCAAATAGCCAACAGAGACTTTGACTTTAGGAAGCTTATTTACCATCTAGGAGTGTGAGAAGTTAGGATTGTACATCATTTCCCATGTTCCTAATATAATTAGGATTTCTGCTACTTGGGCCATGCAGGAGAAATGTCTTAGTTACAGAGGACAAGAAAGGCAAAAATACTCATAAGCTCTTTGGCAGGGAAAACAAACACCATATGTAGAAGCCAGAGAAATAAAAAATGTTGAGAAAGAAATGGAAAATTATTTTGATTGTATAAAAGACAGTAAAATTTAGTAAATTTGCCGTATTAACTGTATGAATCAAAGAAGAAAATAGGTCTTTTAATTTTGCATCTACTTTGTAGCAGTCATTTTTATATGTAGTATCACATTTAACTTCATAGCAACTGTGAGTTAGGTGATAATGTTGATTTAACAAGTATGCAAACATTTAGAGAAGGTAGTTTATCATTAATTTATCCAGGATTATGCAGCTAGTAAGTGCTACAAGTAGGATCTGAACCCCTCTGTGACTATAAAGCCCATGTTTTTTCTATACAATTAGATTGTAAAAAAAAAAAGTCTCTAAATGGTTAATGGAGAGTGTATGAAAATATGTGGTTAACATTTCTGTACTTACATGAGAATTCCTCAGGCTTTCATTTAGAGGTTAGTCTTATTTTAGACAATTCAAATAAGTAGTATTTGGTTTCTAAGGTCACATGGATTAGAAGCAGCAATGAGAAAAAGGGGCATTTGTAGGTTTTTATGCTGACAGGGTGAAATTTTTTCTATAAACTAAAAGTCAATCTGGTGATACTGAGGATGGGGACAGACAGCCTTACTTTTCTTTTTTTTTACGGTATGGCCATTTTTTTTTTTAACATCTTTATTGGAGTATAATTGCTTTACATTGTTTTGTTAGTTTCTGCTGTATAACAAAGTGAATCAGCTATACGTATACATCTTACTTTTATATATCAGTAGTTTCTATGAATATCACTATCATAAAAATTAACATTTATTGCAGGAGTCCAAATTCTTTTTTTTTTTAATATTTATTTAATTTATTTTTGGCTGCATCAGGTCTTCATTGCAGTTTCGGGGGCCCCAGGGTGCGTGGACTCTGTAGTTTGCGGCACGCAGGCTCTCTCGTTGAGGCACGCGAGCTCAGTAGTTGTGGCACGCGGGCTTAGTTGCCCTGCAGCATGTGAGATCTTAGTTCCCTGACCAGGGATTGAACCTGCGTCCCCTGCATTGGAAGGTGATTTCTTTACTACTGGACTAACCGGGAATTCCCAGGAGTCCAAAGTCTTAAGAAACACATAAATTATATTCAGTATACTGTTGTCCCTTGGTATCCACGGGGGACTGGTTCCAGACACGTGACCGTGGACACCAAAAGCTGAGGATGCTCAAGTTCCTTACAGTTGGCCTTCTGTATCTGTAGATTTTGCATGCGTGGATACTGAGGGCCGACTGTATTCTGCTTAAAAGGATAATAAAGTTAGAAATACGTTGTAGAAATAATTTCATCCAGAGAATTTGAAAACAGCAACTTCTGATGCTTAAAGAGCTGAAATTCCAGTTTATTGGGAAACTTGGATCTCTAGAATGACTTCTCTAGAAGTTCAGAATAGCTGACAATTGTCTCTTGTGCTAATAAGTAATTTGTATTTGCTATCTATCTGATTCTAATTACTCTACAGTAAAATAATGATTAACTTGCACTCTTACTTTACATAAAACTAGTAATTTTTCATAAATACTCAGTCTTCGTAAGTTATTAATTTAGCATTGTTATCTCACAGCTTAACAAAAGAGAGGTAAGATTGTTTAGAATCCCACTTGAAGTCATTCACATAATATAGTTTTTTGACACATAGTGATGGCACCTTTTTAAAAAGACCAAAACCAAAGAAAACTTTTAAGATTGAAGTTTTTTGTAAATGGTCTGGCAACTCTGCTGTTGATAATATCAAGGTCTTGAAGGAATAAAAATGATCAATTTTTCAATAATGTTTTGAGTCTTGAGTTATTTTGAAGTGTTAACTTAGTTGTTCAGTGTACCATTTTAACGAGAACAAAATTTTAGGCTTTATTGAGTAAGTTTATTGAGTAAGGGGTACTCTGTTCTCTGATCATACTTCTACCTTTGGAAGACTGTTGCTTTTGCAAAAATGCACGTCACTGGTCAGAGAAGGGAGGCTGGATGAGTGAGCAGAGACATATCAGTGTAAATAGAAAGAACTCTTAGCACATGTTTTGTTGATGGGAACCAGCAAAGATGGACTCTCTTTAGATAGTATGTGAAGAGCAGTCATTTTTCACTGTGATAAGCTACATAGAGTTAACATTTGAATTTTCTCAACTCAAGGATAGGTGCAACTGTCAGAAAAAAAATAATCTGTTGGTGTGAGCAGTAAGATAAATAATCGACAGAAACCAGCATGTTATTGGTTTATTCAGTGACCAGAAGTACTCTCTCATTGGTTGGTGATGCTTCTAAATGCCTAACGTCAGTAGTACCAAGGCTGAGAAGTATACATGAAGCAGTTGGGAAAGGAGTGAGTTGGGAGGAGGGGGGAAGGTGTCAAGAGTGCCTGGCAGGTGGCAAATATGTCAGATTACAAATTTGATAGTGTATTGGCAAATAGACCTCTGGCAATTGTAGATACTAAGAGTAGAGATCAGAGATGATCATAGTTGAGGGGATGGAACAGAAAGGACCTTGAGTATAATATTTGAAGCTCTGTTGGTAAAAGAAAGCCATACATATATGACACTAGGCACAGAAGACATTGTACTTATTAGATGATGGAAAAAAACTAGTTAGTATCCTGTAGAATTCATTATAATATGGTGTCAAGTTAAGATTTATTAGTAATTGTGTACCAAAGATTGCTGTATGGTTGTATTAGTTTGCTAGGGCTGCCATAACAAAATACCATAAACAAAATTTCTGTGGCTTACTCAACAAAAATTTATTTTCTTACAGCTCTGAACGTTGAAAGCCCAAGGTCAAGGTTTTGGCAGGTTTGGTTTCTCCTGAGGCCTCTCCTTGGCTTGTAGATGGCCACCTTTTTTGCTGTGTCCTCACATGGCCTGTTCTCTGTGTGTGTGCATCCCTGCTGTCTTTTCCTCTTTCTATACGGACACCAGTCCTATTGGATTAGGGTCCCACCCTGATGACCTCATTTAACCATACTTATCTCTTTAAAGGTTTTATCTCCAAATATAGTCACATTGTTGGGGGGTGTGGTTAGGGTTTCAACATATGAATTTTGGGGGGACACAATTTAGTCCATCACAGAAGTAGTACCCAGACAACAGAACAGAATAGAAGCTAAATTTTGTCTAGAGAAAGGCATAGTGGAAAAGAATATAAGAAAGACAAGCATGGGATAGTTTTGAGGCATTGGTACATTGTTAGTTTATCAATGCTATAATAGCATATCTCAGATCAGTCCTTTGCATTCTGAAATAATGGATGATGTTTAATGTTGTGTTAGAACTTCACTGATGTCCAGCAGGGTGTCAGACTGTACATTAAGTTTTGTGTGGGTTTTTTTTTGAGGGGGGAGGGGTCTAGGAGTCAGCTAAGTAGTGAAAGAGGAGGGTGCAGTGGAAGTACTGTAGTCATTGTAGGGATGGAATTATTGATAAACTAGGAATCAGCCAATAGCACTTGTTCCTAGTGTGGTCAGTCACAGTTGAGTGAATTAAAATTCCTTATAGGTGTGGAAATATTTAAAAATAAAGATCTATGTCCAATGTTAATTTACTCCAAGGCTGTTTATTCTTAAAGATTTAGAAAACATTTTGAAATTTTTTCTTCAAATTCTGAAGCCTGCATTTAAAACCTAGAAATAGCCAATTTAAAAAATTAATGTAGATTTTCCGAATAGAGATTAAGAGACACAGATTTAGGTGTACCCCCACCCCCATCCTTCCATCCTGTTCCCTTCACAGCAGTGCTGTTTTCCCATATGATAGCTCCCTAGCGCTGCTCTTTCAGTTTGGTACATGTTTTTTCAGATAGTTATCTATGCATTTACTTACATGCATATATATGCACTTGTAGAACATATATCATCTTGTTGTAAAACACATAACTGTATATGTCCTTTGTTCTATATGCATTTTCAAATAAGAGGTCTAAAGAACCATTTATTTCATTTTTGAAAATTAAGGTATAATTTACATGGATTAAAATGACTGAACCTTAGAGTTTACAGGTTGATGACTTTATATAAATTTGTTACAAATTTATTTTTAATTAATAGACTTTATTTTTAAAAGCAGTTTTAGGTTTACAGAAAAATTAAGCAGAAAGTACAGAATTCCCATACATCTCTTCACCCTATCCCTCCAGTTTCCTCTATTATTAACATCTTGCATTAGTGTGGTCTGTTAGTTACAAATGATAAGCCAGTGTTGGTACATTATTATTGATTGGAGTCCATAGTTTACATTAAGTTTCATTCTTTTTGTTGTACATTCTGTGGGGTTTCCCCACATTATAGTATACCAAATAATTTCACTGTCCTAAAATCTCCTGGGCTTCATTCATCTATTCATTCCTCCATCCCTCCTCTGAACCCCTGGCAACCACTGATATTTTTACTGTCTTTATATTTTTGCCTTTTCCAGAATGTCATATAATTGAAATCATATAGTATGAAGCCTTTTCAGATTGGATTCTTTCACTTAGTAATATACATTTAAGGTTCCTCTGTGTATTTTCATGGCTTGATAGCTCATTTCTCTTTATTACTGACTAGTAATACATTGTATAGGTACCATAGTTTGTTTACCCATTCACCTTTTGAAGAACATCTCGATTACTTCCAAGTTTTGGCAGTTTTGAATAAAGCTGCCATGCACATTGGTGTACAGTTTTTTGTGTGGACATAAGTTTTCAACTCATTTGGGTAAATACGAAGGAGTATGATTGCTGGATTGTATGGTAAGAGTATGTTTAGTCTGTAAGAAAACTGCAAAACTATACTGTTTTGCATTTCCACCAGCAGTGAATGAGAATTCCTGTTGCTCTACATTCTCACTAGCATTTGGTGTTGACATTGTTTTGTTTTTTTGCCATTCTAATAGATGTGTAATACTATCTCATTGTTTTGATTTTCAATTCTCTAATAACATATGATGTTGAGCATCTTTTCAGATGCCTATTTGCCATCTGTTTATCTTCTTTGGTGAGTGTATAGATCTTTTACCTGTTTTTCCACCTTAATTGGATTGCTTGTTTCCTTGTTGTTAGGTTTCTAAGAGTACTTTATGTAGTTTGAATACCAGTCCTTTATCAAATACGTGTTTTGCAAAGATTTTTTTTCCCGGTCTGTGGCTTGTCTTTTCATTTTCTTAAGTGTCTTTTGCAGAGCAATATTTGATTTTAATGAAGTCCAACTGTCTTTTTTTTTTTTTTCTGTGACTTGATATTGTATTTAAAAAGTCATTACCAGGACTTCCCTGGTGGTTCAGTGGTTAAGAATCCACCTGCCAATGCAGGGGACACGGGTTCGAGCCCTGGTCCAAGAAGATCTCACATGCCATAGAACAACTAAGCCCGTGCGCCACAACTACTGAGCCTGCATGCCACAACTACCAAAGCCCACGCGCCTATAGCCCGTGCTCTGCAACAAGACAAGCCACTGCAATGAGAAGCCCGCGCACCGCAATGAAGAGTAGCCCCCGCCTGCTGCAACTAGAGAAAGCCTGTGCGCAGCAACAAATACCCAATGCAGCCAAAAATAAATAAATAAAAATAAATAAATTTTTAAAAAGTCATTACCAAACTCAAGGTTATCTAGGTTTCCCCCTATGCTGTCTTCTAGGAATTTTATAGTTTTTGTTTTATAGTTAGGTCTGTGACCCATTTTGAGTTAATTTTTGTTCAAGGCATGAGGTTTATATCTACACTCTTTTTTTTTGCATGTAGATGTCCATTTATTTCAGCACCATTTTTTAAAAATTGATTTTTATTGAAGTATAGTTGATTTACAATGTTGTGTTAGTTTCTGCTGTACAGCAAAGTGAATCATTTATACTATACATATATCCACTCTGTTTTAGATTCTTTTCCCATATAGGTCATTACAGAATATTGAGTAGAGTTCCCTGTGCTATACAGTAAGTTCTTATTAGTTGTCAATTTTATATATAGTAGTGTATATATGTCAATCCCGATCTCCCAATTTATCCCTCCTCTCCTTTCCCCCTTGGTAACCATAAGTTTGTTTTCTACATCTGTGACTCTGTTTTGTAAATAAGTTTATTTGTACCATTTTTTTAGATTCCACAGATAAGCGATGTCATATGATATTTCTCTTTCTCTGTCTGACTTAATTCACTCAGTATGACAATCTCTAGGTCCATCCATGTTGCTGCAAATGGCATTATTTCATTCTTTCTTATGGTTGAGCAATACTCCATTGTATATATGTACCACATCTTCTTTATCCATTCCTCTGTTGATGGACATTTAGGTTGCTTCCATGTCCTGGCTCTTGTAAATAGTGTATTCCAACACCATTTGTTGAAACGACTATCCTTTCTCCATTGAATTGCCTTTGCTCCTTTGTTAAAGATCTGTCGACTGTATTTGTCTATTTCTGGGCTTTTGTGTTCCATTGATCTATTTGTCCATTCTTTTAGCAATACCAACTGTCTTGATTACTGTAGCTTTATAGTAAGTCTTGAAGTCCTGTAGTTTGATTCTACAACCTTGTTTTTCTCCTTTGATATTATGTTGGCTCTTCTGGGTCTTTTGCTTTCCATTTAAACTTTCTAATCAGTATGTCGATATCCACAAAATAACTTGCTGGGATTTTGAGTGGGATTGTGTTGAATCTATAGATTAATCTGGGGAAGGTTTGCTTCTTAATATTGAGTCTTCCTTTTCTTGAACATGGTATAGCTCTATGTTTATTGAGATTGTCTTTAATTTATTTGAGCGAAGTTTCATAGTTTTCATTTTAGACGTCTTTCACACCTTATTGCTAACTTCACTGCTAAGTGTTTGTTGTTTTTTGATTCTGTTGTAAATGGTATTTTTTTTTTTTTTTTTTTTTTTTTTTGCGTTACGCGGGCCTCTCACTGTTGTGGCCTCTCCCCTTGCGGAGCACAGGCTCTGGACGCACAGGCTCAGCGGCCATGGCTCACGGGCCCAGCCGCTCCGCGGCATGTGGGATCTTCCCAGACGGGGCACGAACCCATGTCCCCTGCATCGGCAGGCGGACTCTCAACCACTGCACCACCAGGGAAGCCCGTAAATGGTATTTTTTAATTTCATTTTTCCAATTTTGTTGTATTAGTAGTTAGAGTTTACTTGATTTGTATATATTGACTTTGTGTCATTTGAACTTGGTAAATTAAATTGGATTCTCTGTGTATGGTCATGTTATCTGAGAATAAAGATAGTTTTACTTCCTTCTCAATCTTTATGCCTTCAGTTCTTTTTCTTGCTTCATGGCACTGGCTACTGCCTCCAGTACAGCATTGAATAGAAGTGGTGAGAGTGGACATACCTTTTTTGTTCCCAATATTTTCTGGTACTCTTCATTTTTTCATGCAGATCCAGACTTCCATTTGAGATTATTTTCTTTTGAGTCTGAAGAAATTCCTTTAGTTTTTCTTGTATATCTGCTGGTGATGAGTTCTTTCAGCTTTTATTTTATTTATTTTATTTATTTATATCTTTATTTTAACCTTCATCTTTAAAGGATATTTCTTGCAGGGTTTAGAATTCTAGATTGACAGTTTTCTTTTCTTTCAGCAGTTGAAATACATTATCTGTTATCTTCTAGCTTTTATTGTTTTTGATGAAAAGTCAGCTGTCATTCTTGTTGTTAACCTGAATGTAAATTGTCCTTTCTTTGGATACTTTAAAGATTTTTTCTTTATTTTTGATTTTTTTAAAGATTTATTTTAATTAATTAATTAATTAATTAATTTTGGCTGCGCTGGGTCTTAGCTGCAGCACAAGCGATCTTCTGGTTGCAGCATGCAGACTTCTTAGTTGCGGCATTCATGCGGGATCTAGTTCCCCGACTAGGGATTGAAGCCAGGCCCCCTGCATTGGGAGTGTGGAGTCCTACCCACTGGACCACCAGTGAGATCCCTATTTTTGATTTTAAGCAGTTTTACTATGATGTACCTAAGTGCAGTTTTCTTTGTATTTATTTTGCTTGGGGTTTGCTGAGTTTTTTGGACCTGTGGACTTATTTTTACATCAATTTTGAAAAAATTCTGCCATTTGCTTTTCAAATATGTTGTCTACCCCATTCTCTTTTTCACCTCTTTCCAGACTGTTTGATATTACTTAACAGATATCTGACTCTAATCCTGTACTTTTTTGTTTAATTCTTTTTTCTCTATGCTTTAGTTTGGATAATTTCTATTGATTTCTTGCATTCAGTGATCTTTTCTATATCTTGTTTATTGTCAAGCCTATTCAGTTAACTTTTTGTTTCAGATATTGAATTTTTTTTTTTTTTTTAGTTTGAGAATTTCCATTTGGCTCTTTTTTCCCAGTGTTTTCATTTTTCTGCCATAATATATTAAATCCATATTTTTCTCAAACATGTATTTATAAGATTTATTTTAAAGTCTTTGCTGACTCCCACATCTGGGTCATGTGTAGGTTTGTTTTGAATTTTTTCTCTTGCCTGTTGGTCACATTTTCATGATTCTTTGAATATCCATTAATTTGTATTGCATGTGAATATTATATATAAAAAGAACAGTTAGAATGAAGTTTATAACTGCTTCCTCCTGGAATAAAACATGCTAACTCCTCAGATAGACCAAAAGGGTTAAGGGCTAATGTCTTCATTCTGACATAGAATTGAATTATAACTGGGCTGGATTATAGTTAATTTTGGTTTCCAGTGTTTTGAGGATGGATTCAATCTCCACCCTACAACAGAGCTTGGAATTTAAGTACGGCAGATTCTAGAGATCTCTTTATAGCCCTACACTTGGCTTACCACTCTCCAGAAGATCCCACTCTGCCCCCCTAGTCTACCCCTAAGTTTATGCATGCTGCTCCACACTCTCTGAAACCTTCCTGGGGAAGAATTTTTAGGTTGTGTTGATTTGTTCTGCTTGTGGGACTCCTCTGGATTTCAGTCCATCATATTGGTTGATAGGGTGGTTTGCTCACCATGGCATTAGAGTTGAAACTGGTCACTTGTTTCTTTACCTAAAAATGGCTTGTCCCTCTATGGATTTGAGTTTTTTTAGACTTCTTTGTGTTCTCAGCTTTCTGATGGGTTTAAAAAATTAATTTTGTCTAACTTTTAGTAGTTTGTCCAGATTTTTTCCTATAATTTATGGTGGGGATGACTCTCTCTTATGACCTTATATATTCTAACTAGAAGAGGAAGCCTCAGCATGATGTTATTTTATTAGTTGAGTTAAAAATTCATTAGAAATTTTATTAGTTTCTTCATTTGCACAGTTTGAAAAAGTGGTGTTCTATTAATTCCTTAGTAGTATCAACAAATTTGCTGGCATGTCCAAGTGACTTAAGCTTTGTTTTCCTTTTTGTTTCCATTGAAGGTGATATAAACTATATGGAGCATGTTTATTTTTTATTATAATTGGACAGGAATGGCTAGTCAAATCTAACTTTCCATCAGTTCATTTTTTTTCTGGATTTCAGCTTTTATGAGTAAAAGCCAAGTTATGAGGATAAAATTTTGTTTATGTCTGTTTTTGTGCTAGAAGGACAGAGTTGAGTATTTGGGAAAGAGACCTTATGACGTGCAAAGTTTAACATATTATTTACTGTCTATCCGTTTATGCAAAAAGTTTGCGAACCCCTGCCATGATTAAATGGCAGTGAATAATACTGCCAATTAAATAGCTTGTCCCAGGTCACACAGCTACTTTGCATTAGCTGTCTTTAACTCTCCAGGGGGCTTTTCCTATAAAATCATTGCCATGGTGAACCATTGCTAAACAGTTAATCCCAGCTATAGTTTATGTATTTGTTTATCTCAAAGTGTGGCTCTTCCTAATCCAAATTTCTTCTTTCAGTTCTTCTGAGATTGTCATTGATATTTTAATTTAGATTCCCTTGAGATGTATATCTCAAAGCACTACGTTGGCTCTATGGAATAAATTTACTAGAGCAGGGGGTATGCCTAGTTCTAATGGCTGTTGCCAGATGCATTACTTGGTTATGATTTTTCGATGTTCCATAAATCCTGATAATTGCAGTGGTCAATTGGTTGAGTCAGGTACACTTTCTGATTCATCCTAGTTACAGGAGCCACTTAAATAACTTTAAAGTATCTGAGGCAAATGTTGCAAGTTGTTGATCTGTTATAGGTCTTATGGTCTTTAGAGGTAAATGCTGATTTAATGCAAGGTCATACCCGACAGGTGGTTAACAGTGGTTTAGCTTTAACTTCTGGGAATAAGTGGTTCCTATATATCCACAATGTCTTAAATATTCATATTATTAGAGGATGATACTATAAAAATAGGTTACTAACCATGAATGATTTATAATAGGAAAGATAAGATGCCTGCTTTAGGTAACAGGTATGTAATGGGATGCTCAATAATAATAATAATACCTGCCAAAACTTATATGCTGTTATTATGTGCCAGATATTGTTTTAAATTCTTTTCATATGTTAACTTATTTATCTGTCACACTAACCCTATGAGGAAATTGAGGTACATTCCCAGACTCAACCAGCTACAATTATGAATCAAACACAGAAATGGTCACAAATGATTTCTGTGGTTTCATATCCATAGGTCATTTCTCTTACCTTTATCTGACTTCATGTGCTGCTTCTTGAAATACTTCTCTTTTCATGACCCTTCATTTGTCTGGTGGTTTTCCTCTACTTAGATGTATCATCTAGAGGAGGCTGTTTATCCTATGTTCTTCAGTTTCCTCATTGGAAGATGGAGATAATAGGGCTTACTTCACAAAGTTGTTCTAAGATTTAATGACTCAAATGAATAGTTTGGCACATAATAAGTATTCTAAGTGTTAACCATTATTACTATTATTACTACTACTGTTACTACTCTGTGTTTTTAAGTCATTAGCTGCTCTATTTTTTTTTTTTTTTTTTTGCGGTACGCGGGCCTCTCACTGTTGTGTCCTCTCCCGTTGCGGAGCACAGGCTCCGGACGCGCAGGCTCAGTGGCCATGGCTCACGGGCCCAGCCGCTCCACGGCATGTGGGATCTTCCCAGACCGGGGCACGAACCCGTGTCCTTTGCATCGGCAGGCAGACTCTCAACCACTGCACCACCAGGGAAGCCCTAGCTGCTCTAATTTTGACTCTCATTTTTTCTCTGCTGGACCACTAAACAGTGGTGACCAAAGGGCTTGGTCATAGTTTTTTTTCTCTATCTGCAGCCTGTGTGTGTGAGTTCATCTAGTCTGATTGCTTCACATGCCATCCATATGCTAATAGGTACCAGATCTCTAGTCCTATTCTCATTTCTTTTACAGACTTGTATATCCAATTGCTTACATGATATTTCCACTTGCCTATCCTCTAGGTATTTTAGAGTTAATATGGCCAAAGACAATCTAAGCCATATTCCCCCCTCCCTCCCAAAGAACAACAAAACAGCATCAACAAATGAATGTAAACAAACCTGTTCTACTCCCTTTTCCCCATTTTAGTAGATAGATAGAACCACTGTTTACCTGGTTACTCTCAGTCAGATAAACCAGGGTGTTGTCTTTGTTCCCACATCTAATCCATCAGTGAGTCCAGAATGCATACCCAATCTGTCTACGCCTTTCTATCTCCATTGCTACTACTCTATCCATCAACCATTTCTTTTGCCTGGGCTACTACGACAACCTCCTAACTGGTCTCCTGCTTCTGCCCCTTCCTCCCGCTGTCCTCTAATCCACTTTCTTTCAAGCAAGTGGAATAATCTTTTAAAAACATAAATCAGGTTGTATCATTCGCTGTATATAAAAACAAAACAAAACAAAACAATACAATACCCTAGGCTTTCTATTACGTTTAGAATAAAATCCCAGACTGCAAGGTACTGTACAGTCCAGTCCCTTTCTACCTCTGACCTCATCTCTGATCATTTTCCTCTTTGAATGCTTTGCTTCAGCCACACTAAGCTCTTTTCTGTTCCTCAACCATGCCAAATTTGTTTCTGATTTTGCACTACCTATTCCTCTTAGCTTGGAGTATTTCTCCCATATGTTAGAATAGTTGGCTCCTTCATTGTCCTATAGGCTTCTTACCACCTCCCAGAAGCTCCTTGAGGGCTACTGATAACTAAAATAGCACACTCAAGCCCTCTAGTATAATGATAGACAAACTACTGCCCACAGGCCAAATCCGGCAGGTGGCCTGTTTTTGTATTGTCTGAAAAGCTAAAAATGGTTTTTACATTTTTGAACCTTTAAAAGAGTGAAAGAAAACCCACAAAAAACCTGAGTATGTGACAAAGGCTATATGTGATCCACAAAGCATAAAATATTTACTACCTGGCCCTTCACAGGAAAAGAACTTCTAGCTATAAAAAATTACTTTGTTCATTTGTTTCCTTGGTAATTTTTTTTTTGTTCTCAGAGTGTTTAATTGTTGAAGAGTTTTGGCAAGTTGGCTAAGTTGTCTGGAATGAAGGAATTGAGCAACAATAGTTAATAAAAGGAACATTAGAATCATTGTTAAAAGGATAGAAAAGTAGGACAGATAAAAAATGTAGTAGGGACAAAGACTGAAGAGTCTGTGGACTTCTTTCAAAGTGGACAAGAAGAGATAGTCTGTTCAAAGGATCTACTGCTTCTGAAAGCTCCTCGGAATATGGAGGACTCAAATCTGAGTTTAAGGTGTACCTGTGAAACTATTCAAGTGCTTGAGAGTATGCACATCTGAAAGGCCACTAAGTACCTGGAGGATATCATATTACAAAAGGATGTGTTCCATAGACAAAGTATAGTAGAGTTGAAAGATTCCAAGGCCAAAATAAGTGCTGAATTCTGGTTGCACAAACTTAAGCATGTGGAAAGTGATGCTGAGTCTCAGTATTTTGATGTGCATTTTGTAGTGATTGAGTATATCTTGTCAACAAGACCTCCAAAATATGCAGACATCTGTGGAGCTCCTAAGTGGATCAACCTGTAGATGAACTTCCCTAGTATCTGATTTTCATGAAAGTCAGAGGGAGAGGTGCTCAAATGAAGGATATCTTGAAAGAAATAAAAATTTGTAAATATGTAAATTAAGAAAAAGACAAAGTCTCTCTTTGTTTTGCTTATTCCCATACTTACTGCTGGCTGTAAGTAATACATGTTTCTACTCTTTTTTTTTTCTTTTTTTGCGGTATGCGGGCCTCTCACTGTTGTGGCCTCTCCCGTTGCGGAGCACAAGCTCCGGACACACAGCCTCAGCAGCCATGGCTCACGGGCCTAGCCACTCCACGGCATGTGGGATCTTCCCAGACCGGGGCACGAACCGGTGTCCCTTGCATCGGCAGGCGGACTCTCAACCACTGCACCACCAGGGAAGCCCCTGTTTCTACTCTTTATTACATTCTTTTCCTACTCTCCTGTTTACTTCAACAGCCGGATAGTGGTTTATCACAAATTATATAATTGCTTATGAACCTCTATTATATTATTGATTCTGTTGATGGGGGCATCATGAGGTACAGCCCTTTGTTTCACGTATTTATTCAGCAAACATTTTTTGAGTTTTTACTAGATACTAAACTAGTTGTGTAGCAGATATAAAGACAGAAATACTCTGCCCTTAACAAGCCTATAGACTAGTAGGGGAGACTACCAAATATGAACTGAGCAATTAGATATACCATTTGGAGTTCATTGGCAAAGCTAAGCTCAAACATCACTATTGCAAAGAAGCCTTCCTTAGGACCCCAGTCCTTATGTCAGAGAAAACCTAATGCTGAGACTTGATCTCTGTTCTCTAAAAGCTTATGATTTCATAGAGAAAATATGATATGTCCCTTATCAGCTATAATATAAAGCAGTTTATGACAGGCAAAGTAGCATAGTAGTTAAGAACCCAAATTCTATGGTTAGACCACTGAGGTCCAAATCTTGGCTCTGCCATTTACTAACCTATAACTTTAGACAAGTGGAACCTCCATGTGCTTCAATTTCTTGATTTGTAAAACAGGGATAATAATAGTATACATTTAATTAGGATTGTTATGAGGATTAAGTGATTTAAGCACATAGTAAATGCTATATGAGTGTTCATTGCTATTATTATTATTATCATGTTTCTTTTTTGTGCTAAGTTGTAAGCAAATTGTTTGAGAAATTGGGGCCTGGCTCCTAACTCCAGATCATCCATGTACTGATTATATTATCTTGGGAACATCACATAACCTCTCTGGAATTGGTTTCTTCATCTGTAAATGAGAGTAATAGCATACATTTCTTTTTAAATGAGGTAATACATATAAAACACACAGAACATTATCTAACTATATATTCTCAATAAAGAGGAGATATTTTTCTTAAAACTGTGAATGAAATAAAGGAAATGTTACGGAATTTCACTTCAGAGAAGTGAAGTACTGTTGAGATGTATAACATTCCTGAGCTCATAGGAGTCACTAAATGCATGTTCACTTAATACATTTATTTAGAGAATGGGAGCCTAGGGGGAAAGCTGTTTGAAATACAGGTTTCTTTCCATGAGGAGCATGGAAAGAGGATTTGATAATCTTGTAGGCAAATATCATTGACCTAGTAAAAGGAAACTTAAACATAAATGACCTAGAAAAAGTCACTTACAGTTTTCTTTTCTATATACAAATAGAATTTTTGTGTTTTCATTAAGAATTCTAAAAAATTGTAGGATTCTTAGTTTTTCTGTCAAACTATGCATTGTTTTGTAACTATGAGTAAATTTGAGGGAGTTTCTATAGAGTAGAAAATTTGCTGAGTAAAACAATATAATTTTTTATAGCTTTAAAAGATTTGTATTGGAATAAATAGACATTTAGAAGTTTCTGAAATTTTATTAATTAAATATATAAAGCAAGGAGCTTCATAAGTAAGTACTCCATATTATGTTGGTGTATTAAGAAAAAAATGTAATTTTACAAAGAATGGAAATTTATCTTGTAGAGGGAGAGATTTTAAGTTGTTTAAGATTCATGTTTTGGTTATAGTCTAGTCTTCACATGGTGTCCCTGTAGAATGGCAAAAGGTCCATTATTTTGAAACTCTTAAAATACAGTTGACCCTTGAATAACATGGGGCTTAGGGGTACTAACCCTCTGTGCAGTTGAAAATTCGTGTCCTAGGGTATAGTTCACCCTCCATATCTGTGATTCCTCCATATCTGTGGTTCCACTTCTGTGGATTCAACCAACTTTGGGTTATATAGTACTGTAGTATTTACTGTTGAAAAAATGTCTGCATGTAAGTGGATCTGCACATTTCAAACCCGTATTTTTCAACATCAAGTGTAATGGAACATTTAAAAAAATAAATCTTTGGGAACCACAAGAGATGCCCAATTGCTGAAACAATCTCGAGTAAAAAGAATAAATCTGGAGTTATCACGTGCCCAGACTTCAGACTATATTACAAAGCTACAGCAATCAAAACAACATGGTACTGGCACAGAAACAGACTCATAGATCAGTGGAACAGAATAGAGAGCCCAGAAATAAACCCACATACTATGGTCAATTAATCTACGACAAAGGAGCCAAGAATATACAATGGAGAAAAGACAGACTCTTCAGTAAGTGGTGCTGGGAAGGCAGGGCAGCTACATGTAAAAGAATGAAATTAGAACATTCCCTTACACCATATACAAAAATGAACTCAAAATGGGTTGAAGACCTGAAACCATAAAACTCCTAAAAGAGAACATAAGCAGAACACTCTTTGACATGAATCATAGCAATATTGTTTTGGATTTGTCGCCTAAGGCAAAAGAAACAAAAGCGAAAACAAACAAATGGAACCTAATTAAACTTAAAAGCTTTTGCATAGCAAAGGAAATCATTGATAAAATGAAAAGACAACCTACTGAATGGGACAAAATGTTTGCAGATGATATGACTGATAAGGGGTTAATAACCAAAATGTATAAACAGCTCATATAACTCAATACCAAAAAAAAAACAACTCGATTAAAAAATGGGCAGAAGACCTGAATAGACATTTTTCTGAAGAAGATATACAGATGTCCAAGAGGCAAATGAAAAAATGCTCAACATTGCTAATCATTAGAGAAATGCAAATCAAAACCACAATGAGATATGTGTAACTTATTCACTTTGCTGTACAGCAGAAACTAACAACATTGTAAAGCAACTCTACTCCAAAAAAATTAATTAAAAAATTTAAAAAAGACAGTAAGTTGCCACCTCCTACCTGTGAAAATAACTATGATCAAAAAGTCTATAGGGCTTCCCTGGTGGCGCAGTGGTTAAGAATCCACCTGCCAATGCAGGGGAAACAGGTTCGAGCCCTGGTCTGGTAAGATCCCACATGCTATGGCGCAACTAAGCCCGTGCGCCACAACTACTGAGCCTGTGTGCCACAACTACTGAAGCCCGCATGCCTAGAGCCTGTGCTCCACAACAAGAGAAGCCACTGCAATGAGAAGCCCGCGCACCGCAAGGAAGAGTAGTCCCCACTCACCGCAACTAGAGAAAGCCTGCATACAGCAACAAAGACCCAACGCAGCTAAAAAAAAAATAAAATAATAAAGTCTGTAAATGTTAGCAAGGATGTGGAGTAAAGGGAACCCTAGTGCACTGTGGTGGGATTGTAAATTGGTGCAGCCACTATGGAAAACAGTATGGAGGATTCTCAAAAAACTAAAAAAATAACTGCCTTATGGTCCAGCAGTTTCACCCCTGGGTATATATACAAAGAAAATGAAAACACTAATTTGAAAAGGTACATACATCCCAATGTTCATAGCAGTATTATTTACAATAGCCAAGTTGTGGAAGCAACCTAAGTGTCTATCAACAGATGAATGGCTAAAGAAGATGTGGTTTATATATATGATGGAATATTAGTCATGAAAGAGAATGAAATACTGGCATTAGCAACAATGTGGATGGACCTAGAGGGTATTATGCTTAGTGAAATAAGTCAGACAGAGAAAGACAGTACCTTCTGTTATCACTTATATGTGGGATCTAAAAAGTAAAACAAACGGATGTATATAACAAAACAGTAACAGACTCACAGATATAGAGAACTACTAGCGGTTACCATGATGGATGGGAGGAAGATAGAGGTATGGGATTAAGAGATACAAACCACTGTGTATAAAATAAATAAACAATGGGACTTCCCTGGCAGTCCAGTGGTTAAGAATCTGCACTTCCAATGCAGGGGCACGGGTTTGATCCCTGGCCAGAGGGAGCTAAGATCCTGCATGCCGTGTGGTGTGGCAAAATAAATAAATAAAATAAACAAGCGACAAGGATATATTGTACAGCACAGGGACATATAGCTATTATTATATAATTTTAACTATAAAAATGTTGAATCACTATGTTATATGTCTGAAACTAATATAATATTTTAAATCAAGTATACTTCAATAAAAAATAAATCTTCGTAATAATATTTAGATGCTAATTTTCCACTTCCTCAAGGTATTTAGAGATTATGGTAAGTGTAATTTTGAGACATTATTAACTTAGTAGGAATAACTGCAATATCAGACTGATATTACATGGAATACCATTTTAACTTCAAATAACCAATCTCTACCATTTTGACTTCAAATAACCAATCTCATTAGTTATGCTAAAGTTTTTCCTCATTTTTAAAAAAAATTTTATTTATTTTTGGCTGTGTTGGGTCTTGGTTGCTGCGCATGGGCTTTCTCTAGTTGCAGTGAGCGGGGGCTACTCTTCATTGCGGTGCGTGGGCTTCTCATTGTGGTGGCTTCTCTTGTTGTGGAGCATGGGCTCTAGGCATGCGGGCTTCAGTAGTTGTGGCACGTGGGCTTAGTTGCTCTGCGGCATCTGGGATCTTCACGGACCAGGGCTCGAACCCATGTCCCCTGCATTGGCAGGCGGGTTCTTAACCACTGCGCCACCAGGGAAGTCCCTTTTCTCTTTTTTTATTGAGATGTAGCATATAGCAAGTGCACAAGTATTCAGTGATCACAGTTTAAAAATTATATGTATATACCTGCTTATGTACCATCTAAATCAAGATATAGAATGTTTATAAAACTCCATAAGGCTTCCTTTCGTGCCCTTCCTCCAAAACTCCTTCTCCCCTAAAGAGAATCATGCTTCTGAAGTTTATAACCATAGATTTATTTTGTCTGTTTGTGAACTTCATATAAATGGGATAATTTAGTATGGATCTTTTTGTATCTGGCTTTTTTTCACTCAACATTATGTCTGTGAGTTCATGTTATATCAGCAATTTGTTCTTTTTTAATGCTGTATTGTATTCCATTTATTTTATTGTTGATGAACATTTTGATTGTTTTCATTTTGGGGGCAATTTTATGAATGAAGTGGCAATGAACATTCTTGTACAGATCTTTTAGTGGACATAATCCATTTTGATGACGTTTGGAGTATTCCATTGTGATTTTGATTTGAATTTCTCTGATGACTAATGATACTGTATTAGTCAACTATTACTGCTTAATAAACAACCTGAAAATTGCTGGTGATGTACAACAATAAGTATTTATTTGTTGGTCATGATTTTGTGGGTCAGCTGGGATAGACTTTGCTCTGTGTATCCCATCTTCTTACTGGGACTAATAGGCTAGTTGAGGCATGTTCTTGTGGTGGTACAAAGGGCACAAAGGCTCATCTAGCTTACCACATATTTCAAGATTTCATTTATATCTTGTCTGTTGACATCCCACTCTAAATTGTCATGTGTCTTAGCCTAAATTCAGGGGATGGGAGGTATACTTCTCCAGAGGACAGTGAAGGTAGGTAGTGAATATTTTTGAACAATATTTTGTTAAAAAATATTGATATTTTGAACAGTAATCTACCACAGATGTTGAGTTCTTTATTGGCCATTTGGATACTTTCATAAGAGCCACTCTTCTATATATATTGTTGCTGGCCATGCTTACTGTATCAGCAACATTAATTACCTCCTTAGGAAAGGACTTTGATTACTTGCTCATTTTTAAAGCCACACCTGTCAAATTGTTGTTGAAAATAACTCTCAAAGAAGTCAAAGTGGTGTATATACATGAAAACAGATGAGAAAGTCAGTAGGAAAAAGCTACAGTGAAGTTTAATAAAATAACTACCTTAAGCATTAAAGATGATTGGTAAAGTACATGGATTAATGTGGATTTGAATTCGTTTATTCCTTTAACAAATATATTTTTGAGTTGTGGATACCTATGATGAAAAAGGCAAGTCTTTTCCCTTTAATGGGGAAATCAGACAGTAAACAAAAATACAAATAAATAATATAATTCTAGGTAGTGCATCAAGTCCTCTGATTAAAAATAAATCAGAGCAAGGACAATAGAGTGGGGAAAGAGGGTTATTTTAGATAAGGTAGTAAAGAAAAGCCTCTCTGAGGAGCTGGCATTTGAGCAGAGACTAAAGGGATATGAAAGAAGGTCCAGGCAGAGAGAACCAGAAAGAAGCGTAGAGGTCCTGAAGCAGGTATAAGCTTAAACACAGAAAAAAGACCAGTGAGGGTAGATTGAAGTGGAGTGAGGGAAAGATAGAAGTTTCAGTTTTATTTAATTGTGTTATGGAGAGTCATTCAAGGTTTTGAATAGGAGAGTGGCAAGATCTGATTTACCTTTAAAAAGGGTGACTGCCTGTTCTGTTGTGTATAAAACGGAATGTAGTGGAGCAATGATAGAAGCAAGGATGTCACACTTCAAGTAACTCAGATGAGAGAATGATAATGGGTTTGAACTAGGTGATAGAGATAGAAATGGTAAAAACTGGTTAGATTCAGAATATATTTGAAAGGCAGACCAATAGTAATTATTGATGGATTGAATCTAAGAGGGATTTCCTTACAGAATTCCTTACAGGGAAGGGGTTGGAAAAATTTAAAGGTAATGCATTAGTTAGGGTAGGCTAACTACTGTAACTAAACAACCTCCAAATATCTGTGGCTCTATGCAATAAAATTTTATTTATTATTTACTTCACAATCCAATGTAGGTGAATGGGGTTGGGGTGATGGTGGGTACTCTTTTCTACGTGGTCATAGGGGACCCAGGGTCCTTCCATCTACTGGCTTTGTGTCCCTTAGGATCTTAGAGCTTTATCCTGGATCCTCTCCAGACAAGGAAAGGCAGACCTTTTTTTTAGGGGCTTTTATTGGCTCAGCTTGGAGGTGATATACATTACCCCTACTCACACATCATTGGCATGGGACTTGATCACATGGTCACATGTAACTAACTGCAAGGAAGGTTGGGAAATAAAGTCTAGCTGAGTGCCCAGGAAGAGGAAGAAATGGGTTTGTAAAAAGAGTATTTGGGGACCTTTGGAAGAAAAAATCATTACAAAACACATAGTTTGCATAGTTTAAAAATACAAATATTTGCATATCTAAATAAGTTACATGTATGTCTATATACATATGTATCTAATTTTATGGCACTTTGCTTTATTGTGCTTCACAGATACTGAATTTTTTACAAATTGAAGTGGCCACTGCATTCAAGCAAGTTTATTGGCACCATTTTCCAACAGCATGTGCTCACTTTGTGTTTCTGAGCCACATTTTGGTAATTCTCTCAATATTTCAAACTTTCATTATTGCTGTATTTGTTATAGTGCTCTGCGATCAGTGACCTTTGATGTCACTATTGTAATTGTTTTGGGGCACCACAGCCACGCCCACACAAGACGATGAACTAATCGGCATATGTTGTATGTGTTCTGGCTGCTTCACCGATTGGACATTCCCCCTGTCTCTTTTCCTGTCCTCAGGCCTCCTGATTCCCTGAGATATAAAAATATTGAAATTACGCCAATTAATAACCCTACAGTAGCTTCTAAGTGTTCAAGTGAAAGGTAGGGTCGCATGTCTCTCACTTTAAATCAAGAGCTAGAAATTAAGTGTTCAAGTGAAAGGCAGGGTCGCATGTCTCTCACTTTAAATCAAGAGCTAGAAATGACTAAGCTAAGCGAGGAATGCATGTCGAAAAGCTGAGATAGGCTGAAAGCTAAGCCTCTTGTGCCAGTTAACCAAGTTGTGATTGCAAAGGAAAAGTTCTTGAAGGAAATTAAAAGTGCTACTCCAGTAAACATCACGAATAAGAAAGCAAAATAGCCTTATTGCTGATATGGAGAAAGTTTTAGTGGTATGGATAGAAGATCAAACCAGTTACAATTCCTTTAAGCCAAAGGCCAATCCAGAGCAAGGCCCTAACTCTTTTCAATTCTGTGAAGGCTAAGAGAGGTGAGGAAGCAGCAGAAGAAAAGTTTGAAGCCAGCAGAGGTTGGTTCATGAGGTTTAAGAAAAGCTGTCTCCATAACATAAAAGTGCAAGGCAAAGCAGCAAGTGCTCATGTAGAATTTGCACCAAGTTATCCAGAAAATCTAGCTAAGGTAATTAATGAAGGTCGCTATGCTAAACAACAGATTTTCAATGTAGATGAAATAGCCTTCTATTGGAAGAAGATGCCATCTAGAACTTTCATACCTAGAGAGGAGAAGTCAATGCCTGTTTTCAAAGGACAGGCTGACTCTCGTTAAGGGTTAATGCAGCTGGTGACTTGAAGTTGAAGCCCAGTGCTTATTTACCATTCCAGAAATCCTGGGGCCTTTGAGAATTATGCTAAATCTACTCTGCCTGTTCTCTAAAATGGAACAACAAAGGCTGGATGCCGTCACATCTGTTTATAACATGGTTTACTGAATATTTTAAGCCCACTGTTGAGACCTGCTCAGAAAAAGAGATTCTTTTCAAAATATTACTGCTCACTGACAATGCACCTGGTCATCTAAGAGCTCTGATAGAGATGTATGAGATTAATGTTGTTTTCATGCCCCCTACACAACGTCCATTCTGCAGATCAGGGTGTAATTGTGACTTTCAAGTCTTATTATTTAAGAAAAACATTTCATAAGGCTCTAGCTGTCACAGACAGTGATTTCCTCTGATGGTTCTGGGAAAAGTCATTTGAAAACCTTCTGGAAATGATTCAGCATTCTAGATGCTATTGAGACCATTTGTGATTCATGAGAAGATGTCAACACAGAAGTTTGGAAGAATCAGATTCCAACCCTCATGGATGACTTTGAGGGGTTCAGCACTTCAACAGAGGAAGTAATTGCAGATGTGGTAGAAATAGCAAGAGAATTAGAATTAGAAGTGGAATCTGAAGATGGGACTGAATTGCTGCAATTTCATGGTGAAGCTTGATTGGCTGAGGAGTTGTTTCTTATGGATGAGCAAAAAGAAAGTGGTTTCTTGAGGTGGAATCTACTCCTGGTGAACATGCTGTGAAGATTATTGAAATGACAACAGAGGATTCAGAATATTACATAAACTTAATTGATAGAGCAGCAGCAGGATTTGAGAGGATTGACTCCAATTTTGAAAGAAGTTCTGTGGGTAAAATGCTATCAAACAGCATTGCATGCTACAGAGAAATCGTTCATGAAAGGAAGTCAATCGATGCAGCAAACCTCATTGTTGTCTTATTTTAAGAAGTTGCCATAGTCACCCCAACCTTCAGAAACTACTGTGATCGATCAGCAACCATCAGCATTGAGGGAAGACCCTCCACCAGCAAAAGGATTACAACTTGCTGAAAGCTTCAGTGATGGTTAGCACATTTTTTTAGCAATAAAGTAGTTTTTAATTGAGGTCTGTACATTTTTTAGACATAATGCTATTGCACACTTAATAGACTATAGTATAGCGTAAACATAACTTTTATAGCAACGGGAAACCAAAAAAATCTTTGTGACTTGCTGTATTGTGATATTCACTTTATTGTGGTGGTCTGGAACTGAAAACTGCAATATGTCCAAGGTGTGTCCGTATGTGATTATACATTAGTATGGTAATAAATATATTTATTTGTAGAACATTTCAGTTGTAAGTACTAAAAAATGAAGAAACATGAATATTAGCTCTTGAGTACCACTTTCCCAGAGTCATTTTTCTAAAATAAGTTCAAAATGTTTAATAGCTCTCTCACCATGAAATTTATAGCAGTACCCAAGTCAGTAATGTTTTCTCAAATGGACCCTACCTTGATAGTAGAATGTTCTTCTTTCAAAATGTACTGGTGAGGCTCTTGCTTTGAGTGAAGCTGTAACAAAGCTGGATTTTTATTTTTCAGATATACGTTTGCCTGATTCTGTCCTTCCAATCCTCTTGTCACTGAGTGATAATACATGATCCTGCTTGCTAACGTTCATAAATAGATCCCTATGATAAAGCAAGTATAAAGAGAAAGGACACTTCTTTTTTCTTCTTGAAAAATAACTTTGAGAACTTGATAAAAAAGTAAAAGCAACAATGCATATTTTTTGAAAATTAAGTTTTATTAGCACAAAGACAGAACACTGCATTAAAAATCTTTAGTTATTTCTTTTTATCTTTTTTTACTGAACTTCTGATTTAAAGGAAACTATTCCGAACTCTGTTTCCTTCACCATAGTTTTCCTCTATAATTAGTCTCTTCTAACTCAGTCCAGTGAATGTCATAAGCTAGCCTATTCTGAACCACACCCCACTGACCACAGCAACTGTCTCACCACATTGTTTTTCTCTGTTAGCATGTACTTTTGAAATAACTACTTTGGGATAGGGCATAAAAAGAATATTAAATAATTTTCTTTGTATAAGTACCAGTAATTCCTAATATGCATAGTTTTATTTTATTTTTTAAATTAGTCATTTATCCCCACATCATTATTGAGTAATCCATTTTTCTCTGCTGATTTGAAATATTTATCATCAATTTTATAGATCTTTTTTTTTTTTGCTCTTTAAGCCTTAATTTTCTATTTTGAAAGGTAATAGTTTGTTTCCTGTCTCAGAGAATTGCTGTTCAACTCAAATGAAGTAATGCATGTCAAACTTAATTTTGGTGAACACTATAAAAGGAAAATTTGACGATTTCCCCAAAGCCTAATATTGTGGTTCATGTTTTATATATGTATACTTTTATATACAATTTTGTAGTTTATGTTTTTTCATTTGACGTTATATTGTACATCCCTTGCCATATTTCTGCATGGTTGGCATTGCAAGTATCCTTCACTATCTAAATCTGTTTAATTCTTCAGTTTTGATAGTGGATTTGGATGCCCGGGGAGGTACTGCCTTATTTGAATTTATTTGGTTATGCAAGTGGATAGCAAATTGCATGATAGTGAAGGAAGTATCCAAAAGTGTATTCAAATATATTTGGTTCCTGAGTTTAGATTGTTAGATTTTGGATATGAGGAATTTGTATAACAAGGGAGGCCAATATTATCAAAGGATATTATGCTAAACCTGTTGTAGTGGGTTCTTTTGTTGACAGAGAACAGAAAAACCCAACTCAGAGTGGCTCAGGGAATAAAAAGCAATTGATTGGCACACTTAACAAGAGGTTCAGTGGTTGAGTTTATCTGAGGCACAGCTGGATTCAGTGGCTCAGTGTTGATAAGGTTTTGCTGTGTGTTGAGTTAGTTCATTTCTTTTACTGCAGAGAGGCTTCTTCTGTGCATTCAGAGAAGACGACTGCCAATAGCTCTAGATTTACATTTTTCTAGACTAGCAGCCCTAGTAGCAAAAAAAAAAAATGCTTCTTTCCTAATAGTTACAGCAAATTTCCAGTAGGGAATCTCAGTGAGCAGCCACTGTCACTAGGGGGAATGGAATAAACTGATTGGCTGGGCCTGGGTCACAACTAAGTGGGGGGTGAGGTCAGTCCATTCAAACTGTGTCATATGACAAGGGAGGAGGAGTAGTTCTTCAAAGGAAAACACAGTACTTTCACCAGAAGAAGGTATAGATTACTTACGGGGCGGACTAAACTGATAGATGTCTGTATACCTATGCTATAGTGTGTCATACGATGACTCATTTTTTCCATCACCCTTTCTTTAGTTGAAATACTACAAGATGTTTTTTCTTTCAGCACCAAATTTGGCTTTTAGTTGGTATTGATGTACTATAGGTTAAAATTGGGCTGGGACTTCTCTGGTGGCGCAGTGGTTAAGACTCCACGCTCCCAATGCAGGGGGCCTGGGTTCAATCCCTGGTCAGGGAACTAGATCCCACATGCATGCCGCAACTAAGGAGCCTGCAGGCTGCAACTAAGGAGCACACCTGCTACAACTAAGGAGCATGCCTGCTGCAACCAAGACCCTGGCACAACCAAATAAATAAAATAAAAAAATAAATATTAAAAAAAATTGGGCTCCTATAGCCTATCTAGTGATAAAGATCAGCTAACATGCACTTTTTTTTTAAAGTCTTTATATTGAATTTGTTACAATAGTGCTTCTGTTTTACGTTTTGGTATTTTGGCCGTGCGGCATGTGGGATCTTAGCTCCCCAACCAGGGATCAAACCCCCACCCCCTGCTTTGGAAGGTGAAGTCTTAACCACTGGACTGCCAGGGAAGTCCCTAACATGCACTCTTGTCACATTTTACCTGAAAAGCTGTTCCTCAACCCATCCTTTTTTTTTTTTTAATTCTTTCAGAAAAAGTGTTTTTTCTTTTTGTGAGAGTTACCTGTCTACCTTTGACCTAAATCTTATTTTGTCTTGCTTACCAAAGAACCTTGGCTCATCAGACCTTCATTTTTTTTTTTTTTTTTGGCGGTACGCGGGCCTCTCACTGTTGTGGCCTCTCCTGTTAAGGAGCACAGGCTCCGGACGTGCAGGCTCAGTGGCCATGGCTCACGGGCCCAGCCGCTCCGTGGCATGTGGGATCTTCCCGGACCGGGGCACGAACCCGTGTCCCCTGCATCAGCAGGCGGACTCTCAACCACTGTGCCACCAGGGAAGCCCCAGACCTTCATTTTTTTAAGTTTTCAGTTCCTTTTTCTCTGCTTGATTCTATTTATAACCGTAAAGGTGTGCTGCCAAGCCCCCTAACTAATAAACATTTCACTCATACTTCTTCTCCTTTCTTTTATAGCAGATATGAGCAACACCTGCTAGTCTACTTGCCAATCTGTCACTTCCTGTTTAACTTCTTACAGTCCTTTACTATTTTCTACTTTTCAGGGTCACCAGTGATATCCTGAGACCTTTGTCTCAGGTGTAAACCTAGTATTACAGTATGTAAGGGCTAAAAAGGGCCTTAGAGATATTTAACTCAACTTTCTTTTTCCACTTTGCTTGAAGTTATTTTGATTATACCAGCTTTCTTTTGGCTAGAATTTACATGGTATATCTTCTTTTTTTTTTTTTTTAACTTTCAGGTTCTGTATCCTCATATTATACATGTGTGTCTATTGAAAACAGCACAGAGGTGGATTTAAAAAATCTGCTCTGGCAATCTTTGTCTTTTAAGTGGAGCATTCACACTTAATACAGGTACTTATATATTTAGTATGCTTTCCATTTGTTCCATCTGTTCTAAATGCCCCCTTGCCCTCTTTTATATTGATTAGTTTTTATCATGCCGTATTTTCATTCTACTAGTTGTAAAGTTATACTTTTTCCCTTTTTCTTTCAGTGGTTATCCTAGAATAGGAGTTGGCAAATGTTTTCTTTTAAGGGCCACATAATAGACATTTTTGGCTTTGTGGGCTATATGGTCTCTGTCCTAACTGCTCAGTTCTGCCATAGTGCAAAAGCATCCATAGGTAATAGGAAACAGTGTAAATTATAGAGGACTAGATGTTATCATCCAGATAGATGAGCACTGGGTTGAGACCAGAAACTGGGAGAATATTTTTATCTTTAAAGTGAGGTAGTGGAAGAGGAACTGTAAGACTGATTCAGAAAGAGAATCAACCTATCAGGAAGATAACAAGAAAAAGAATTGTCATGTGAGGGCTGTTTT
Organism: Mesoplodon densirostris; assembly: GCF_025265405.1. Classification (NCBI taxonomy): domain Eukaryota; kingdom Metazoa; phylum Chordata; class Mammalia; order Artiodactyla; family Ziphiidae; genus Mesoplodon; species Mesoplodon densirostris. The sequence goes on from NC_082664.1 coordinate 122,022,255, forward strand.
AAGAATGAGAAGATGGCCACATAGTCAAATGCTACAGTGTGGTGTGTTAAGATGAGGCTTGAGAAGAGACCTTTGGATTTGGCAACCTTATGGTAATTGGTGACGTTTTTAAAGAACATTGGCAGTAGCTTGCTATGTGGAAAGAGTGGTAAGGGAGTGGAAAGTGGATATATAGACCACTGATTCCTGAATGCTATTCTCTGGACCAGCAACAAAAGAACTGCCTAGTTGCCCCAACCTCAGAACCATTATTGGGCCTAGAAATGTATATTTTTAAAATTTCCCTAGATGATTCTGATAAACACTCACAGATTGCTGTCAAGATGTATTTAAGAGTGATATTTTATTTATTTATTTATTTATTTATTTATTTATTTTTTGTGGCCATGCTGCGCAGCTTGCGGGATCTTAGTTCCCCAACCAGGGATCGAACTGGGGCCCCCTGCAGTGGGAACTCGGAGTCCTAACCACTGGACTGCCAGGGAATTCCCTGCGAGTGATATTTTGAGGCAACCCCTTCTTTTTAAACACAAAGCAAGACTGATAAAGTAACAAAAAGAGAAAACTGAATTGACATAAATGGGGCTCAAAAAGGTAAACATTTCTATTTTGGAAAGAGAATAGAACAGAAAGCAGTGACTGGGGCTTATGTCTGGGAGCTTGCGGGGAAAGCATCTGAGGTTTTGGCCTCTGAGATAATGTGGAAGTGTCATTGGAATTGGGTTCATTGTTGGTAACCATGGGCCAGGGTAGGTAGGGCTCCTCTGTTGAAAAAGGTATTTCTGAGTTTAGCTCTGGGGCTGCTTTTTTTTTTTTGGCTGTGCCGTGCGGCACGCAAAATCTTAATTCCCCGACCAGGTATCGAACCTGTGTCCCCTGCATTGAGAGCACAGATTCTTAACCACTGGACTGCCAGGGAAGTCCCCTGGGGCTGCCAAATTATTCACCTTTATAGATCAGACTACAGTTATGCAGTGCATCTCCTGAAATAGTACACAGCACAGCCTGCATGACTGTAAGGAGTAGCTTTGCTGCTTTCTATTGCCGGAAGCCACAGTTTATACGAGGCCTTATACCTACAGACTCAGGAGAACACAAACATAGCTTTACAGCTAGAAACCTCCTAGCTTAAAGCATATTCTTACTGTTACTGCAGGACAGATCTCCTGATTTGAATAGGCCAACTGTAAGAAAAATAGTTATGAGATAACTGGGGAAATCACACACTGACCAGTTGTATTAAAAATATTAATTTTTAAAGGTGTGATTAATGGTATTGTGGCTTTGTTTTAAAAAAGTAGTAAATAGTGGGTTCTTAGTAAATGCTGGTATGAAAAACAAAAGTCTTCCATTAAAAAGTTCACTTCTAAAGCTAAGTTCTCAAACAAATTAAGTCATCTAATGCTGAGAAACATACGAAATAAAATCAACAATCAGAAGAGCAGTTCACGCTGATGACATTAAAATATGAGTCTGAAAAATATCAGATTATATATTATTTAGGATTTTCAGGGAGGTAAGTAAGTGAGTAGTATCTCTTAAAACTATATGACATACAGAGTGAAGTAAGTCAGAAAGAGAAAAACAAATACTGTATGCTAACACATATATATGGAATCTAAGAAAAAAAAAAAGGTCATGAAGAACCTAGGGGTAAGACGGGAATAAGGACGCAGACCTGCTAGAGAATGGACTTGAGGATATGGGGAGGGGGAAGGGTAAGCTGTGACAAACTGAGAGAGTGGCATGGACATATATACACTACCAAACGTAAAATAGCTAGCTAGTGGGAAGCAGCCGCATAGCACAGGGAGATCAGCTTGATGGTTTGTCACCACCTAGAGAGGTGGGATGGGGAGGGTGGGAGGGAGATGCAAGAGGGAAGAGATATGGGAACATATGTATATGTATAACTGATTCACTTTGTTGTAAAGCAGAAACTAACACACCATTGTAAAGCAATTATACTCCAAAAAAGATATTTAAAAAAAACACTATGAAAATGACAGAAACCTTAGAAGTGAAAAGTGTGATTAAAAACAACAGATGGGGGCTTCCCTGGTGGCACAGTGGTTGAGAGTCCACCTGCCGATGCAGGGACACGGGTTCGTGCCCCGGTCTGGGAAGATCCCACATGCCACGGAGCGGCTGGGCCCGTGAGCCATGGCCGCTGAGCCTGCGCGTCCGGAGCCTGTGCTCCTTAACAGGAGAGGCCACAACAGTGAGAGGCCCACGTACCACAAAAAAAAAAAAAAAAAAAAAAAAAAAACAGATGGTGTTGATGAATGGGAAGTCAGTAGGATGTCAGTTTTTTCCAGTATTAATCTTCAAAATCATTGCAATGTCCATCAAAATGCTAAAAGGTTTTTTCATTGTAGTTGATATGCTGATCTTAAAATTTTTATAGAACATAACCGAAGTAACATCAAAGAGGAACAAACTGAGGTGGTATGCCCTCCAGATATCAAAACTTATAATAGAGCAGTAATAGGTAAGACAGACTTATTGATGGATAAATAGACTAGTGGAAAACAGTACAGAACCCAGAACAGATTGAGACTTATCTGGAATTTGCCACAGGACAGAAGTGGCATTATAAGTCAGTGGGGAAAGATTAGACTCTTCATTGTGATGCTGGTTCATTTGCTAATCTGAATTGACTTGAAAATAATTACAAGCCCTATCTCACAGCATACATGAAAATAAGTTCTGTATGTGTTAAAAGACCTACATAAGAAAAGCAAAATTTAGGCCTTTTAGAAGAAAATATAAGATAATAACTTTATATCCTTAGGATAAAGGAGGATTTTAAAAAATGATACCAGGAGATAATAGTATGTAGGTTTTAGAGCCAGACTGCCTGCATCAAATCTCAACTTTATTACATTTGGTCAAGTTCTGTAAAATTTCTGTGTTTTCTCATTTGTAAAATGAGGATGATGATGATAAAAACAGCCCTGAGGGAGGAATTGTGAGGATTAAATAATCCATGTGCAATGCTTAGAAAAATGACTAGTACAAATAAGCACATAGTAAGAGTTAACTGCAATTGTTGTTAATGTTGCTTCTTAAAAAAGAAATAATAACCTGTAAAATATTGATAAATTTATTAAAAATACAACTTCTCTACAACAAAAGGCAACATGAACAAAATAGAAAGATAAGCTACAGAATGGTAGGAGATATTTGTCACTCATTCAGCTGAAATTGATTAATATCCAGGATATATGAAAAATCATTCAAATTAATAAGGAAAAGACAAGTCAAAAGGGGAAAATGAATGAACAATCATAGCCCCAATGGCAAATGATAGGATAAGTGTTGCCTCTCCTTACTAGTCATGAAGGAAATACAAATTGAAGTAATGAAATACCTTTTTACATTTCTTATATTGGCAGAAACTCAAGTCTGACAATACTGACTTTTGGTAAGGAGGCAGAGAAACATGAGCTCTTCCTACAACGGCTGTGAAATAGTCAGTTGGTACAACTGCTTTGGAGAGCATTTTGTTAATATCTAGTAAAGTTGAAGGTGCTTAAAACCCAGCAATTTCACTCTTAGGTCTACAGTCCAGAGAAATTCTAGCAAAGGTATATGAAGAGACATGTATGAGAATTGCAGCATTGCTTTAATAGTGTAATACTGGAAACATTTTAAACGTTCAGTGGAAGGATTTAGTGTAGTAGATTGATAAATTGTGGTTTAATTAATAGTAGATTGATAAATTGTAGTATAAGCATACAATGGGAGTTTTTGAAAAATAGACTTTATTTTTTAGGACAGTTTTAGGTTCACAGCAAAATTGAGTGGAAAGTACAGAGATTTCCCGTACATCCCCTGCCTGCCCCAACATATGCATAGCCTCACCCATTATCAGCATCTCCCACTAGACTGGTACATTTGTCACAATTAATGAGCCAACATACCATGTCATATTGCTTGGCAATTAATGAATGTTACATGTATCAGCAGTTTATAAATAGAAAAGACAATGTTAAATTATAGTGAGATGCAGACTGTTTGGTATAGCATTTTTTTTAAAGCTTAAAAATTGGAAACAATACTATCTATAATTTATGGGGACCCACATATGTAGTAAAAATATAAAAGCATGTATGGGAATAATACCAACCTCAGGATAATGGTTACCTCTGAAGAGCAAAGGAAGGAGCTTTAATTATCTCTCTAATATTTTGTTTATAAAAATAATCTGGAGTGATTACAGCAGTTTTCAAACAGTGAATTTGGGTAGTAGATTTATGGCTGCTTTCTATATTTTCTATAGTATTCTATGCTTTTGAAAGATCATCTAGGAAAAAGGTAAACAGAGTATCTTCATTAGAGAGGACTTTGACAAAAGTAGTGTAGTAGTCTGAGAGAAGCAACTGAAGGTATTTTTCTTTTTTAAAAAAATAACAGCATCTATATGTTAAAGGATGCAATAAGTGAAAAGGGAAAGATGGATAGCATATGGGAGCTGTTTTTTGATGGGGCAAGATACTGATGGAGATGCTAAGAAATGGGAAGTATCTGGAACATTTTCTCTGTAGACAGAAATGGAAGAACAGAGATGAGATGAAAATAGGAATACATTTTGAGTTGAAGTCATTTAAAAGAAATCACTGTTTTCTCAGTTAGGTATAAAAGTTGAAATCATTCTTTTAGAGGTGTGATATATGTGGGGTTTGAGAAAATTGGAGGGTATGCAGAATACTTGTAAGAAATGAAATAAAGTTAGATAAAAAGGCAGCATTGAAGGAAAAGGGAAGGTTGAATAAAATTTGTAATGGTGCCTAGTTGTATAATTTTGTCAGCTTTGTTCAGCAAGCCAGGGGCAGGATCAATTTTGTTGCTCCCTTTACATCTTCACCTTAAGGGAGACAGAGTCCAGAAGTCCTTGAAAATATGTCTATTCTGTAGCAGGTTTCTCTCATTGTTTTCTTGGTTATAACTTCGTCTAGTTTAATTTCTGTTTATCTGATCTCATCTTCTTACTGTTTCTAATTTCACAAGTTTTTGCTCTATTGATGCACTCTTTCTCGGTTTTGCTTTAACCTTAAGAGCTTTTGGGTGTGGGGTGATTAGATTTGTGTGACTGTTCTGTCCATCTTAAGCCAGTCTTCAATGAGGCTCTTTTCATATATAAAGAAAGAACTTGATTCTATTGCCAGGTACCTTAGAAACATTCAAGATAGTAGAGGACAAATTAATTTTTATTTTTACTCTTTGGGTTTTGAATTATTAATATAACAAAAGACTGAAAAAATTTTGGCTGTTTTAGGAAGTGTGCAGATTTGGACAATAATATGAAATATTATGTGATCTCAACGAGACTGTCTTCAAGAACAGTTCTTATACTGAGAAGAGTTAGGATTTTTTGTCCTAAAAGGTGTAATCAACTTGATTGTTAAGCCTCTTTTTTTGAGCTTCAGAAAGCAGTGGCTGTGTGATGTGACTTCTTAATGTTTCACATCTTTTATGTTGCAGCAGTTCTTTTGCCACGAAAATGATTTGTGCAGTCTTGAACACATACTATCCATGCTGATGGGACAGGATCCAATATGAATATAAATGATGGAGGAAGACGACGCTTTGAGGATAATGAACATACATTACGTATATATCCTGGGACAATTTCAGAAGGGACAATCTACTGTCCAATTCCTGCCAGAAAAAACTCCACGGCTGCTGAGGTGATTGACTCTCTTATAAACAGACTTCATCTTGACAAAACAAAATGTTATGTTCTAGCAGAGGTAAAAGAATTTGGTGGAGAAGAATGGATACTCAATCCAACAGACTGTCCAGTTCAGCGAATGATGTTGTGGCCCCGAATGGCTCTGGAAAATCGCCTGAGTGGAGAGGACTACCGTTTTCTTCTGAGAGAAAAAAACCTTGATGGATCAATCCATTATGGTAGTCTTCAGTCATGGCTACGGGTAACAGAAGAACGTCGCAGGATGATGGAACGGGGTTTTCTTCCACAGCCTCAACAAAAAGACTTTGATGATTTATGTAGCTTACCTGATTTGAATGAGAAAACTCTCTTAGAAAACCTACGAAATCGCTTTAAGCATGAAAAAATTTACACCTACGTTGGCAGTATTCTAATAGCTATTAACCCATTCAAGTTTCTTCCTATTTATAACCCCAAATATGTCAAAATGTATGATAACCACCAATTGGGAAAACTTGAGCCTCACATTTATGCTGTGGCTGATGTAGCTTATCATGCCATGCTGCAGCACAAAAGGAATCAGTGCATCGTGATTTCAGGAGAGAGTGGTTCTGGGAAGACTCAAAGCACAAACTTTCTTATTCATCACCTTACTGCCCTCAGTCAGAAAGGATTTGCCAGTGGAGTGGAACAAATTATTCTTGGAGCTGGACCAGTACTTGAGGTAAGTGTGTAGAAATACTTTCTTACTCTTAAACATATCTTAAAAAATATTAAAGTTTGTTAGATGTGAGAAAATGAAATGAAACTAAATAGAAGTATAGACATCATTTTTAGTTACCAAGGAAAACTGGAAGATAGGAAAGCAGAAAAAGGCAGTGTGGAAAATTGAAAGGTGTGACAGTGGCAATATTTTTTTTCAAAGGATGTCTTTGGGCCATTTCAAAGGATGCAAAGGAAAGTTGATTGGAGTCAGATATATCCCCCTGTAAAGGGAGACAGCAGGCGCAGGACTCCTGCCTGTATTGGATTGTGGAAATAGGTCGTTGGGGAATATAGTCTTGTCAATATATTTTTATCTGTGCAGCCTTAAAATCTGTGCCTAGGATTGAAATTCTAAGGGTTCATTTTTGAAAATGCAGAGAATATGGGAAAAAATTTTTAGTTCTGTGTTTTAGAAGTAATACCATCAAGGGTAGAAAGGAAAGAGAATACACTATTTTTGTTTTAGAGCTGAAAGGAAAGGTAATATTACTTGTTTTTTTTTTTTTTTTTTTTTTTTTTTTTTTTTTGCGGTATGCGGGCCTCTCACTGTTGTGGCCTCCCCCGTTGCGGAGCACAGGCTCCGGACGCGCAGGCTCCGGACGCGCAGGCTCAGCGGCCATGGCTCACGGGCCCAGCCGCTCCGCAGCATATGGGATCCTCCCAGACCGGGGCACAAACCCGTATCCCCTGCATCGGCAGGCGGACTCTCAACCACTTGCGCCACCAGGGAGGCCCTTACTTGTTTTTTGAAAGAGATTTTTGTGAGGTATAATTGCACATATTTAAAGTGTACAATTGGATAAATTTGACATATGTATTGATATATACCCATTAAACCACCACCACAGTCAAGATACTGAACATATCCATTATCCCTAAAGTGTTCTCATATACCTTTTTAATGCCTCTTTCTCACCCTTTCTAGCCCACTCATCTATAAGAAACCACTTATGTGCTTTCTGTCACTGTAGGTTAGTCTGTACATTCTATAATTTTATATAAATGGAATCATGTAGTATGTACTATTTTATGTTTGACTTCTCTTACTTGGTTTAATTATTTTGTGTGAGTGTCAATAATTGATTCCTGGGCTTCCCTGGTGGCGCAGTGGTTGAGAGTTCGCCTGCCGATGCAGGGGACACGGGTTCGTGCCCCGATCCCGGAAGATCCCACATGCCGCGGAGCGGCTGGGCCCGCGAGCCATGGCCGCGGAGCCTGTGTGTCCGGAGCCTGTGCTCCGCAACGGGAGAGGCCACAGCAGTGAGAGGCCCGCGTACAGCAAAAAAAAAAAAAAAAATAATTGATTCCTTTTGCTAAGACAGTATTCCATTGTATGGATATACCACACTTTGTTTATTCGTTCATCTTTTGATGGACATATACGTTGTTTCCAGTTTTTGGCTATAACGCATAAAGTATTCAAGTTTTTGTGTGGACATACATTGTCTTTTCTCTTGGGTAAACAGCTAGGAGTGGAATGACTGGGTCATATGGTAGGTATCTGTTTAACTTTTAAAGAAACTGCCAAACTTACATATAAATTTTACATACCATTTTATATTCCCACCAAACAGTATATACAGTTTCAGTTATTCCATATCTTTGCTAACCCTTGATATAGTCATTCTTTCTAATTTTAGCCATTCAAATAGGTATACAATGGTATCTCATGATTTTAATTTGCATTCTATAATAACTAATGATGTGAGCACCTTTTCATGTGTTTATTTGCAACCTATATATGTTCCTTGGTGAAGTGCCTGTCAAAATCTATTGCCCAACTTGTTATTGTTGTGTTTTGAGAGTTCTTTGTGTATGCTGGGTGCAGATCCTTTATTAGACATGTTTTGAAAATAATATACATTTTTCCCAGGTTTAACCCTCTTTTTTAAGATTTAAATTAAAATTTTTTTATTTTTTAACTTTTTTATTGAAGTATAGTTGATTTACAATGTTGTGTTAGTTTCGGATGTACAGCAAAGTGATTCAGTTATACATATACATACATATTCTTTTTCACATTCTTTTCCATATGGTTTATTATAGGATATTAAATATAGTTTCCTGTGCTATACAGTAAGACCTTGTTGTTTATCTATTTTATATATAGTATATAGTTTGTATCTGCTAATCCCAAAGTCCTAATTTATCCCTCTTCCACTCCCTTTCCCCTTTGGTAACCATAAGTTTGTTTTCTACGTCTACGAGTCTGTTTCTTAGTAGTCAGAAACTTCCAAAAAAAAAAAAAAAAATTGCCCAGGACCAGATGACTTCACTGACAAATTCTACTAAACATTTAAAGAAGAATTAACACAAATCCTTCAAAAATTCTTCCAAGAAATAAAACAGGAGGGAGGAACACTTTCTAATTTTATAAGGCCCAAAATATTTCACTGATACCAAAATTAAACAAAGACACCACAACAAAAGAAAATTACAGACTGATATCCCTTGAAACACAAACATTCTTAAAGAAATACTGGCAAACTTAATTCAGCAAAATATAAAAAGAAGTATACACCATGGTAAAGTAAGATTTATATTAGGGAATGAAAGTTTGGTTAAACAATACAAAAATAAATGTATTATACAATATTAATAGACTAAAGGACAAAAGCCACACCATCATCAGAATAGATACAGAAAAAGCATTTGACAAAAACAACACCCTTTCATGATTAAAAAAACAAAACAAACAAACAAACAAAAACACACTCTTAACAAACTAGGAATAGGAAGGAACTTTCTCAATCTGATTAAAAACACCTATTGGGGCTTCCCTGGTGGCACAGTGGTTGAGAGTCCGCCTGCCGATGCAGGGGACACGGGTTCGTGCCCCGGTCCAGGAGGATCCCACATGCCGCGGAGCGGCTGGACCCGTGAGCCATGGCTGCTGAGCCTGCGCATCCAGAGCCTGTGCTCCGCAACGGGAGAGGCCACAACAGTGAGAGGCCCATGTACCGCAAAACAAACAAACAAACAAAAAAAACACCTATTAAAAATTATAGGTTAACAACATACTTAATGGTGAAAGACTGAAAGCTTTCTCCCTTTGATCAGAAAGAAGACACAGATGTCTGCTCTCACCATTTCTTTCTTTTTTTTTATTTGGGTGCACTGGGTCTTAGTTGTGGCTTGCGGGCTCCTTAGTTGCGGCTCGCCAACTCCTTAGTTGCAGCTCTCTGACTCTGGTTGTGGCATGTGGGCTACTTAGTTGTGGCACGTGGACTTCTTAGTTGCAGCAGGTGGGCTCCTTAGTTGCGGCGCGTGGACTCCTTAGTTGCAGCTCACCGGTTCCTTAGTTGTGGCATGTGAACTCTTAGTTGTGACATGCACGTGGGATCTAGTTCCCTGACCAGGGATCGAACCTGGGCACCCTTCATTGTAGCGTAGAGTCTTAACCACTGCATCACCATGTTTTTTTTTCCTTTTTTTCCCTTTCTTCTTCTTTTTTTTTTTTTTTTGCGGTACGCGGGCCTCTCACTGTTGTGGCCTCTCCCGTTGCGGAGCACAGGCTCCGGACGCGCAGGCTCAGCGGCCATGACTCACGGGCCCAACTGCTCCGTGGCATGTGGGATCTTCCTGGACCGGGGCACGAACCTACGTCCCCTGCATCGGCAGGTGGACTCTCAACCACTGCACCACCAGGGAAGCCCTTTTTTCCCTTTCTTGCTCTCTTTTTTGGTACTGAAATATAGTTGATTTACAATGTTGTGTTAGTTTCTGGTGTGCAACAGAGTGATTCACTTATACATATATATACATATTCTTTTTCATATTCTTTTCCATCATAGGTTATTACAAGATATGAATATAGTTAGTTCCCTGTGCTATACAATAGATCCTTGTTGTTTATTTATTTTATATGTAGTAGTGTGTATCTGCTAATCTCAAATTCCAAATTTATCCCTCTCCCACCCCCTTTCCTCTTTGGTAACCACAAATTTGTTCTCCATGCCTGTGAGTCTGTTTCTGTTTTGTAAGTTTATTTGTGTCATATTTTAGATTCTACATATAAGTGGTATCACATGATATTGCTATCTTTCTCTTTCTGACTTCACTTAGTATGATAATCTCTAGGTCCATCAATGTTGTTGCAAATGGCATTATTTCATTCTTTTTTATGGCTGAGTAGTATTCCATTGTGTATATATACCACATCTTTATCCATTCTTCTGTTCATGGACATTTAGGTTGTTTCCATGTCTTGGCTATTTTAAGTGGTGCCACTATGAATATAAGGGTGCATGTATCTTTTCGAATTAGAGTTTTCTCCAGACATATGCCCAGGAGTGGGATTGGTGGATCACATGGCAACTCTATTTTTTAGTTTTTGTTTAACAAACACACCTGTGGGAAAAGGTTGTTCTCAGTGAGTGATCTTCAAGTCAGGTCACAGAAAGATAGCCCTTTGAATGAGGTTTTCTAGGAAAATGCCTAATAGGTCAAATTGTGAGTTATCTTTGGGACAAGGCTTTAACTCTAACCCTAGTCTGATATTTGCAGTGGCTTCTAGGCTAGACTGCTTTTTTAAAAAAACCCTGTAATTGTAGGGTGTCAGTTTTCTCTTCAGTGTGGAGCTAGGGAGAGGGAATTGGTAATCAGGTAAGTTAAAATGCCATCAATACCTGCTTTTCTTACTGAGATCCAGCTGTTTTCCTTGATTAAATGTTCTTCTACAAAGGATTATTCCAAGCCCTCGTTAATTTCTAGAATCATCAAAAAGTTGATGTTACTTTTGACAAATAACAATTTTTGTTAGTCTTATTTGTTTTATGAAGGGGAGATGAATTTCAGAGATCTTTACCATTTTCTCTGATCTCATTCTCAGTAATCTTATCAAGAGGTCTAAGTAATAAAATGTATTTTATATATTTACTCATGTGGTTACTATTTCTACTGTTCTCTATTCCTTACATTGATCCATGTTTGAACATGATAGCATTTTCCTTTTGCATGAAGGACTTCCTTAGTTCTTTTAGTGTGGGTTCACTTATGATGAATATTTTCAGATTTGTATATCTGAAATTGTCTTTTATTTGCCTTTATTTTTTAATGATTTACTTTAAAAAGTAGATATTAAAATTAAAAGAAATAACTTTACAGTAAAATTCTATGAACATATTAATTTGTGTAACCATTTATGGGTGTAGGTACAGAGTAGTTCCACTACCCCATGAAACTCCCTCATGCTATTCCTTATCTTCATACCCTCTGCCCTCCCATACTCCCATAACTTGTGGGAACTACTTGTTTGTTCTTCATTGCTGGTTGTTGTTGTTTTTTTTCAAAATGTCATATAAATGGAATCATACAGTATGTAGTGTTTGGAGACTGGCTTCTTTTATTCAGCATTATGTCTTGAAGATTTCATTTAAGTTGTTGAATATGTGAGTTCAACAGTGGGTTCTTTCTTTTAAATTTTATTGAGATATAACTTGAAATAAAATATAGCCATTTAAAATATATGGTTTAGTGAATTTTGATAAATGCATATACCCTGTAACCACCATCATACAATCAAGCATAGAATATTTTCATTACCCCTTGTGTCCCTTTGTAGACATTTCCCACCCCCATCCCCATTCCCAGACAGCTTCTAATCTGCTTCTTGTTACTCTTGTTTTGACTCTTCTAGAATTTCATATTACAATATGTACTCTTGTGTATGGTTTCTTCCACTTAACATAATGTTTAATATTTGTCAGTGTTGACGTCTGTACCAGTAGTTCCTTCTTTATTGCTAGGTGATATTTTATTGCATGGTGTATACTTTTGATTATAACTTAGGAAACATATTTTTCATTCTTTCTAAAATAGCACTGTCATTTTGTTTTAAGTAGATATAATAAAGCGTACATTGTGTAATGAAACTATTTCCTTTATACTGTTCTAGAATTTTAATTCTTTTGATGTAATTATTCTTTTCCTAGCTTATTGCTATTTCACTTAAGCAAGATTTAAAAAATATATATGTATAAATATATCAAGAATATTTGCTGGCTCTGGAATGTGAAAGTGAAATCTGATTTGTAATGAGCAATAAGTTTTTAAAATTAAGATTTATTTTACTGAATAGCATAAAATGCTGTCTACTTGGTTTCATTTCAAATATTAGTTGCTTTCTTTTACTTTACCTTAACTATAAAAGTGAATTGCTTTTCTACTATCTCTTTAACATTATTTTCTCTTTGAGCTGATCTAAGCAGGATTTTCCATTTTTAAAAAATAAAATTAATGAGAACTCTTTATTTTGACAGGCCTTTGGAAATGCAAAGACAGCTCATAATAACAATTCAAGTCGTTTTGGCAAGTTTATTCAAGTAAATTACCAAGAAACAGGCACTGTACTTGGGTAAGTAGCAGTAGCAGGCTTTGGAGCATGTTTATATTTTTGCCATTGCCCCTTCATAAACCATAGGTTGTTCATTTGCTTTTTAATGAGAATAGTGACATTAGTGTTTATATTAAATTTTTTTCTTCTCAATTATTTCTTTCTTTTGGAAAAGTTCAAACCTGAGAAAAGTTCTAAGAATAGTGTAACCCCCATATACCCTTAACTTAGATTTATAAGTTTTTAACAATTATATGCATTTGCTTTATCTTTCTATATTATTTCTACATTCATTTTTAAAAAATTGTTTTTGAGTAAGTTGGGCAGGTAACTTGACCCCCTAATTACTGTATTTCCTAAAGCAACCACAATGACATTTTCCTACTTAATACTATTTTTTTAAAAAATATCTTAATTGGAGTATAATTGCTTTACAGTGTTGTGTTAGTTTCTGCTGTACAACAAACTGAATCAGCTATATGTATACATATATCCTTATATCCCCTCCCTCTTGAGCCCTAACACTATTTTATACTTAAGATATTTAATTTTGTCATAATAATAATTCTTATTATACAGTCTGTGATCAGAGTCCTCTCTGTTTGTGCCAGCAATATTCTTTATAACTTTTAAAAAATTAATAGACTATTTTTAAAACAGTTTTAGGTTTATGACCTAAAATGAATAGAAAGTTTTAGGTTTATGACCTAAAATGAATAGGAAGTACAGAGAGTTCCCATATACCTCTTCACCCTATCCCCCAGTTTCCCCTCTTAATAATATCTTGGGGCCTCCCTGGTGGCGCAAGTGGTTGAGAGTCCGCCTGCCGATGCAGGGGATGCGGGTTCGTGCCCCGGTCTGGGAGGATCCCATATGCCGCGGAGCGGCTGGGCCCGTGAGCCATGGCCGCTGAGCCTGCGCGTCCGGAGCCTGCGCGTCCGGAGCCTGTGCTCCGCGACGGGGGAGGCCACAACAGTGAGAGGCCCGCATACCGCAAAAAAAAAAAATAATAATAATAATAATAATATCTTGCATTAGTGTGTTCCATTTGTGTTGTACCTTGAATGGGCTTTGACAGATGTATAAAGGTATGTATTCACCATGACAATATTATATGGAATAGTTTCACTGCCCTAAAGATCCCTGTGCTCCACCTGTTCATCCCTTCCCACCCACTAACCTTTGGCAACCACTGATCTTTTCACTGTCTTAATAGGTTTGCATTTTTCAGAATGTCACATGGTTGGAATTATATAGTATATAGCCTTTACAGATTGAATTCTTTGCTCCTTAGGAATAGGTATTGAAGGATCTTTCATGTCTTTCATGGCTTGGTTTTATTGGACTAATAATTTTTTGGATAATTGACATCTTTATGCTTTTTAGAAGTGTTTTTAGTTTTTTTATGTTTCTTGTTGAGTTTATTCCTAAGTATCTTATTTTATTTTTAATGTTGTTATTAAAGTGTGATTTTTCTCTTGCATTATATCTTCTAAAATTGCACATTATTTGTATATGTGAAGGCTACTGATTTTTATATTAATTTTATATCTTGTTATCTTACTGAATTATTTTATTGTTTATATTAGTTTTACTGTTGTTTCTCTTAACATTTCTAGGTGTATTATCATATCTGCCTAAATAAATACTTTAAATTTTTTTCCTGTTCCTTGTATCTCTGATTATTTTCTATTTTGTCTGATTACATACCTCCTATACTGTGATAATATTGTTTTAGACCTTTGTGTGAATGCCTTTAATTTTCTTCACTAAGTAAAATACTGGCTTTAGGACATTTTATTGTGTTAATGAAACATTGATTTTAATTTTCTTTGAGTGTTTTTGTCAGTAATGGCTATTGTATTTTATCAAAGGCCTTTTTGGCATCTATGGATATTAGCTTGATCTTCATTTTGGGATCTATTAATATTACCATTATTTTGCATTCCTGGGGAAAAAATATCTCACTTGGTCAATACAAAGACACAAACACCCACAGACGTACACGCACAGACATGTTTATACACATACATATGTAAACTGGTTGTTGTGTTCTGCTTGCTAGTTTTTATTTATGATTTTTGTATCCATATTAGTGCTATATACTCACCCTCTATGCGAGTTCTTCCTTACGTCCTTTTTCCTTCTTGGATTGAATCGTATGTGTCTCTCTTGGTACATCCATAATATTCTGGTCATTGCTGTAAAATAAACCCTACCAACTCAGCATGATAGCTGCTAGTTTACCTATTTTCTCCACTAGTTTGTAAGCCCCTTGAGGACAGGTAGTGTATCACTTATTTCTGTATTTGAACAGTGCTTAGCACAGTGCCCAGTTAATGAATACTTACTGAGTAAATTGGTAAATAAGAAACTTATTTACCAGAATTTATTCCAGAATGTGGCAACAGCATGTATATATAAAAAAATTATATCTTTGAGCATTATTTAGTAGTCTGGTCAAACTATAATATCTGAAAGGATGTCCAGTGGTATTGAGCCTAGAAAGAAAGTAAAGTCTTTGTCACGGGAGGGTGACAAAGAATGTACAGTGGTATTGAGCCGGGAAAGAAAGTAAAGTCTTTGTCACGGGAGGGTCTTATGTGCCATGTTTTGAACTTCTGACTTTATTTTGCTTTATTGAAAGAAAAAAAAAGACTTAGGAGTTTATGAACTTAATGTGGATGACACTAACAGTGTCCATAACACAATTATAGTGGTAAATGTACTCTGGAAGGCAGCTGTGCTCACCACTATACCACCAGCACCGGTGGTACATGTAGTCTGGATAGTATTCTTTATACTTTTGCATCTTCTCTAATAAAATATTTGTCTACTTTATATTAAGCTTTATTACTTATATCAATAAATTTTATTTTTCTTCTAGTGCCTATGTTGAAAAGTATCTGCTGGAGAAGTCCAGACTCGTTTATCAAGAGCATAATGAACGGTACATATTTTAATATGTGTAATTAGATCAAGTTAACATTTGTATCATGTAGATTGACTTTTCAGATCTTTGTATATTATGACCTTTAATTCAGTTTATACCATGTATAATTTTATATATAATTGCTATTTCTCTCATGGGCAGAATACTGTACTTTTTAAGAAGCTGCTAGGAGGTCTTTTTTTTTAATGGGTATATAGAAATGTTGTCCTTTCTAAATTCTAGGCAAACTATCAGAACAGGAAAATAGTGGTATCTCAGGTGGTATCGTTTCGTGAGCATTTTGCCTTTGGACCTTGTGTCACGTCTTGGTGTTCTTTCCCTAATTTGAGAAAAGTTTTTAATAAAGCTCTTAATTTCTCTGTAATCTTTGAGGTATATGGAATTTCAGAGCTGACATATATGTAACCTTCTTTAGATGAGGAAGCCAAATATCAGAGGGGTAAATGATTTGCTTCATGTTATAATGAGACAAAATGAAGAGCCAGAGTTTGAAGTTAAACAAACCTATATTCAAATATTGGATATGCTTTTGGCATATCACCTAACTTCTCTGCTTCTTAGATACTTTTTCTCATTTTGCAGATGGAACACTATCCTGAAGTTGTTTAGAGGATTAAATGAAATAACATTTATAAAATGCTCAGTGTAGTCCTTATATATAATAAAATTTCATTAAACATTATCATAATTAATTACCTGTAAGCTTAGGACTAGAACTCAGACTTTTCTGTTAATTTTTTTGTGGCTAGCTGATGAGGAAATCTGAATTAGAGATGTTTCAGAATGAAGGGAAGAGAGTTTGGGGAAGAGAATAGCCTCCTGAAGACATGTAGAGGTAACAGATACGGCTATTAGAAGGTTATTAGTAACTTTTTCTAACACATTTTAATAGAGTGGTAGTGATAGAAGCCTGGTTTCCTTGGTTTTGAAGAATCAATGGCAGGAGAAGATCCAGAGCTTATATAAACTGATTCTCTGTTATCTTGCTAGATTTGATTTGTAGATGTATGTATAATCCTTATTACATGTTGCTGAATTTGGCTTGCTAGTATTTTTTTTTAACATTTTTATTGGAGTATAATTGCTTTACAATGGTGTGTTAGCTTCTGCTATATAACAAAGTGAATCAGTTATACATATACATATATCCCCATATCTCTTCCCTCTTGTGTCTGCCTCCCTCCCACCCTCCCTATCCCACCCTTCTAGCTAGTCACAAAGCACCGAGCTGATCTCCCTGTGCTATGTGACTGCTTCCCACTATCTATTTTACATTTGGTAGTGTATATATGTCCATATATACGCTACCACTCTCTTACTTTGTCCCAGCTTACCCTACCCCCAACCGTGTCCTCAAGTCCATTCTCTAGTAGGTCTGCATCTTTATTCTCGTCTTGTCCCTAGGTTCTTTATGACCCTTTTTTTTTTTTAGATTCCATATATATGTGTTAGCATACGGTATTTGTTTTTCTCTTTCTGACTTACTTCACTTTATATGACAGACTCTAAGTCCATCCACCTCACTACAAATAACTCAATTTCATTTCTTTTTATGGCTGAATAATATTCCATTGTATATATGTGCCACATCTTTATCCATTCATCTGTCGATGAACACTTAGGTTGCTTCCATGTCCTGGCTATTGTAAACAGAGCTGCAATGAACATTGTGCTACATGACTCTTTTTGAATTATGGTTTTCTCAGGGTATATGCCCAGTAGTGGGATTGCTGGGTCATATGGTAGTTCTATTTTTAGTTTTTTAAGGAACCTCCATACTGTTCTCCATAGTGGCTGTATCAATTTACATTCCCACCAACAGTTTATGAGGGTTCCCTTTTCTCCACACCCTCTCCAGCATTTATTGTTTGTAGATTTTTTGATGATGGCCAGTCTGACCAGTGTGAGATGATATTGCATTGTAGTTTTTTTTTGTTTTTTTTTTTTGCGGTACGCGGGCCTCTCACTGCTGTGGCCCCCCCCGCCGCGGGGCACAGGCTCCGGACGCGCAGGCCCAGCGGCCATGGCTCACGGGCCCAGCCGCTCCGCGGCACATGGGATCCTCCCAGACCGGGGCACGAACCCGTATCCTCTGCATCAGCAGGCGGACTCCCAACCACTGCGCCACCAGGGAGGCCCTGCATTGTAGTTTTGATTTGCATTTCTCTAATGATTAATGATGTTGAGCATTCTTTCATGTGTTTTTTGGCAATCTGTATATCTTCTTTGCAGAAATGTCTATTTAGGTCTTCTGCCCATTTTTGGATTGGGTTGTTTGTTTTTGTGATATTGATCTGCATGAGCTGCTTGTAAATTTTGGAGATTAATGCTTTGTCAGTTGCTTCATTTGCAAATATTTTCTCCCATTCTGAGGGTTGTCTTTTCGTCTTGTTTATGCTTTCCTTTGCTGTGCAAAAGCTTTTGAGTTTCATTAGGTCCCATTTGTTTATTTTTGTTTTTATTTCCATTTCTCTAGGAGGTGGGTCAAAAAGGATCTTGCTGTGATTTATGTCATAGAGTGTTCTGCCTATGTTTTCCTGTAAGAGTTGATAGTGTCTGGCCTTACATTTAGGTCTTTAATCCATTTTGAGTTTATTTTTGTGTATGGTGTTAGGGAGTGTTCTAATTTCATTCTTTTACATGTAGCTGTCCAGTTTTCCCAGCACCGCTTATTGAAGAGACTGTCTTTTCTCCATTGTATATCCTTGCCTCCTTTGTCATAGATTAGTTGACCATAGGTGTGTGGGTTTACCTCTGGGCTTTCTATCTTGTTCCATTGATCTATGTTTCTGTTTTTGTGCCAGTACCATATTGTCTTGATTACTGTAGCTTTGTAGTATAGTCTGAAGTCAGGGAGTCTGATTCCTCCAGCTCCATTTTTTTCCCTCAAGACTGCTTTGGCTGTTCGGGGTTTTTTGTGTTTCCATACAAGTTGTGAAATTTTTGGTTCTAGTTCTGTGAAAAATGCCAGTGGTAGTTTGATAGGGATTGCATTGAATCTGTAGATTGCTTTGCGTAGTAGAGTCATTTTCAAAGTGTTGATTCTTCCAATCCAAGAACATGGTATATCTCTCCATCTATTTGTATCATCTTTAATTTCTTTCATCAGTGTCTTATAATTTTCTGCATACAGGTCTTTTGTCTCCTTAGGTAGGTTTATTCCTAGATATTTTATTCTTCCTGTTTCAGTGGTAAATGGGAGTGTTTTCTTAATTTCACTTTCAGATTTTTCATCCTTAGTGAATAGGAATGCAAGAGATTTCTGTTCATTAATTTTGTATCCAGCTACTTTACCAGATTCATTGATTAGCTCTAGTAGTTTTCTGGTAGCATCTCTAGGATTCTGTATGTATAGTATCATGTCATCTGCAAACAGTGATGCTTTACTTCTTCTTTTCCGATTTGGATTCCTTTTTCTTCTGATTGCTGTGGCTAAAACTTCCAAAACTATGTTGAATAATAGTGGTGAGAGTTGTTTTGTTCTTGTTCCTTGTCTTGTTCCTGATCTTAGTGGAAATGGTTTTAGTTTTTCACCATTGAGGATGATGTTGGCTGTGGGTTTGTCATACATAGCCTTTATTATGTTGAGGTAAGTTCCCTCTATGCCTACTTTCTGGAGGGTTTTTATCATAAATGGGTGTTGAATTTGTTGAAAGCTTTCTCTGCATCTATTGAGATGATCATGTGATTTTTCTCCTTCAGTTTGTTAATATGGTGTATCACATTGATTGATTTGCGTATATTGAAGAATCCTTGCATTCCTGGGATAAACCCCACTTGATCATAGTGTATTATCCTTTTAATGTGCTGTTGGATTCTGTTTGCTTGTATTTTGTTGAGGATTTTTGCATCTGTGTTCATCAGTGATATTGGTCTGTAGTTTTCTTTTTTTGTGACATTTTTGTCTGGTTTTGGTATCAGGGTGATGGTGACCTCACAGAATGAGTTTGGGAGTGTTCCTCCCTCTCCTATATTTTGGAAGAGTTTGAGAAGGATAGGTGTTAGTTCTTCTCTAAATGTTTGATAGAATTCTCCTGTGAAGCCATCTGGTCCTGGGCTTTTGTTTGTTGGAAGATTTTTTTTTTTTTTTTTGCGCTACGCGGGCCTCTCACTGCTGTGGCCTCTCCCGTTGAGGAGCACAAGCTTCAGACACGCAGGCTCAGCAGCCATGGCTCACAGGCCCAGCTGCTCCACGGCATGTGGGATCTTCCCGGACCGGGGCACGAATCCTTGTCCCCTGCATCGGCAAGCGGACTCTCAACCACTGCGCCACCAGGGAAGCCCTGTTGGAAGATTTTTAATAACAGTTTCAATTTCAGTGCTTGTGATTGGTCTGTTTATATTTTCTACTTCTTTCTGGTTCAGTCTCAGAAGGCTGTGCATTTCTAAGAATTTGTCCATTTCTTCCAGGTTGTCCATTTTATTGGCATATGGTTGCTTGTAGTAATCTCTCATGATTGTTTGTATTTCTGTAGTGTCAGTTGTTACTTCTCCTTTTTTCATTTCTAATTCTATTGATTTGAGTCTTCTCCCTTTTTTTGTTGATGAATCTGGCTAATTGTTTATCAATTTTGTTTATCTTCTCAAAGAACCAGCTTTTAGTTTTATTGATCTTTGCTATCGTTTCCTTCATTTATTTTTCATATATTTCTGATCTGATCTTTATGATTTCTTTCCTTCTGCTAACTTTGGGGATTTTTTGTTCTTCTTTCTCTAATTGCTTTAGATGTAAGGTTAGGTTGTTTATTTGAGATTTTTCTTGTTTCTTGAGGTAGGATTGTATTGCTATAAACTTCCCCCTTAGAACTGCTTTTGCTGCATCCCGTAGGTTTTCGGCCATCGCATTTTCCTTGTCATTTGTTTCTAGATATTTTTTGATTTCCTCTTTGATTTCTTCAGTGATCCATTGGTTATTTAGTAGTATATTGTTTAGCCTCCATGGGTTTGTATTTTTTACAGTTTTTTCCCTGTAATTGATATCTAGTCTCATAGCATTGTGGTCGGAGAAGATACTTGATATGATTTCAATTTTCCTAAATTTACCAAGGCTTGATTTTTGACCCAAGATATGATCTATTCTGGAGAATATTCCATGAGCACTTCAGAAGAAAGTATATTCTGTTGTTTTTGGTTGGAATGTCCTATAAATATCAATTAAGTCCATCTTGTTTAATGTGTCATTTCAAGCTTGTGTTTCCTTATTTATTTTCATTTTGGTTGATCTGTCCATTGGTGAAAGTGGGGTGGTAAAGTCCCCTACTATGATTGTGTTACCGTCAGTTTCCCCTTTTGTGGCTGTTAGCATTTGCCTTAAGTATTGAGGCTCTCCTATTTTGGGTGCATAAATATTTACAATTTTTATATCTTCTTCTTGGATTGATCCATTGATCATTATGTAGTGTCCTTCTTTGTCTCTTGTAATAGTCTTTACTTTAAAGTCTAATTTGTCTGATATGAGAATTGCTACTCCAGATTTCTTTTGATTTCCGTTTGCATGGAATGTCTTTTTCCATCCCCTCACTTTCAGTCTGTATGTGTCCCTAGGTCTGAAGTAGGTCTGTTGTAGACAGCATATATACGGGTCTTGTTTTTGTATCCATTCAGCCAGTGTATGTCTTTTGGTTGGACCATTTAATTCATTTACATTTAGGGTAGTTATCGATATGTATGTTCCTATTACCATTTTCTTAATGGTTTTGGATTTGTTATTGTAGGTGTTTTCCTTGTCTTGTGTTTCCTGCCTAAAGAAGTTCCTTTAGCATTTGTTGTAAAGCTGGTTTGGTGGTGCTGAATTCTCTTAGCTTTTGCTTGTCTGTAAAGGTTTTAATTTCTCCGTCAAATCTGAATGAGATCCTTGCTGGGTAGAGTAATCTTGGTTGTATGTTTTTCCCTTTCATTACTTTAAATGTGTCCTGCCAGTCCCTTCTGGCTTGCAGAGCCTCTGCTGAAAGATCAGCTGTTAAACTTATGGGAATTCCCTTGTATGTTATTTGTTGCTTTTCCCTTGCTGCTTTTAATATTTTTTCTTTGTGTTTAATTTTTGATAGTTTTATTAATACATGTCTTGGTGTGTTTCTCCTTGGATTTATCCTGTATGGGACTCTCTGTGCTTCCTGGACTTGATTATGTCCTTTCCCATATTATGGAAGTTTTGAACTATAAGCTCTTCAGATATTTTCTCAGTCCCTTTCTTTTTCTCTTCTTCTTCTGGGACCCCAGTAATTTGAATGTTGGTTTGTTTAATGTTGTTCCAGAAGTCTCTGAACCGGTCCTCAATTCATATCATTCTTTTTTCTTTATTCTGCTCTGTGGTAGTTATTTCCACTATTTTATCTTCTAGGTCACTTATCCATTATTCTGCCTCAGTTATTCTGCTATTGATTCCTTCTAGAGAATTTTAAATTTCATTTATTGTGGTGTTCATCATTGTTTGTTTGCTCTTTAGTTCTTCTGTTTACAAGATTTTGGATCATCTTTACTATCATTATTCTGAATTCTTTTTCAGGTAGACTGCCTATTTCCGCTTCATTTGTTTGGTCTGGTGGGTTTTTACCTTGCTTCTTCATCTGCTGTGTGTTTCTCTGTCTTCTCATTTTGCTTAACTTACTGTGTTTTGGGTTTCCTTTTCGCAGGCTGCAGTTTCGTAGTTCCTTTTGTTTTTGGTGTCTGTCTCCAGTGGCAAAGGTTGGTTCAGTGGGTAGTGTAGGCTTCCTGGTGGACGGGACTAGTGCCTGTGTTCTGGTGAATGAGGCTGGATCTTGTCTTTCTGGTGGGCAGGTCCGTATCCGGTGGTGTGTTTTGTGGTGTCTGTGACCTTATTTTGATTTTAGGCAGCCTTTCAGCTAGTGGGTGGGGTTGTGTACCTGTCTTGCTAGTTGTTTGGCATAGGGTGTCCTGCACTGTAGCTTGCTGGTCGTTGAGTGGAGCTGGGTCTTAGCATTGAGATGGAGATCTCTGGGAGAGCTCTTGCTGATTGATATTATGTGGGGCCGAGAGGTCTCTGGTGGACCAATGTCCTGAACTCGGAACTTGGCTCTCCCACCTCTGAGGTTCAGGCCTGACACCCAGCTGGAGCACCAAGACCCTGTCAGCCACACGGCTCAGAAGGAAAGAAAGAAAAAATAAAATAAAATAAAGTTTTTAAAATTAAAAAAAAATTAAATTATTAAAATAAAAAGTAAAATAATAAAAAAAAGAAAAGCAGAGAGCAACCAAACCAGTAAACAAATCCACCTATGATAACAAGCGCTAAAAGCTAAACTAAGATAAACATGTAAATCAGAAACTAGTCAGTTGCGTACAGCAAACCCCAGGTCTACAGTTGCTCCCAAAGTCCACCGCCTGAATTTTGGAATGATTCGTTGTCTATTCAGGTATTCCACAGATGCAGGGTACATCAGGTTGATTGTGGAGATTTAATCTGCTGCTCTTGAGGCTGCATGGAGAAATTTCCCTTTCTCTTTGTTTGCACAGCTCCTGGGGTTCAGCTTTGGATTTGGCCCTGCCTCTGCATGTAGGTTGCCCTCTGACGTCTGTTCTTCATCCAGATGAGGGGCGGTTAAAGTAGCGACTGATTACGGGGCTGTGGCTCACTCAGGCCGGGGGGAGGGAGGGGTACGGAATGTTGGGTGAGGTTGAGGTGGCAGAGGCCAGCGTGACGTTGCAACAGCCTGAGGCATGCCGTGTGTTCTCCTGGATAAGTTGTCCTTGGATCACAGGACCCTGGCAGTGGTGGGCTGCACAGGCTCCCAGGAGGGGAGGTGTGGATAGTGACCTATACTTGCACACAGGCTTGTTGGTGGCTGCAGCAGCAGCCTTAGCGTTTCATGCCCTTCTCTGGGGTCCGCACTGATAGCCACGGCTTGTGCCTGTCTCTGAAGCTCGTTTAGGTGGTGCTCTGAATCCCCTCTCCTCTCACACCCCGAAACAGTGGTCTCTCGCCTCTTAGTCAGGTCCAGAGTTTTTCCCGGACTCCCTCCTGGCTAGCTGTGGTGCACTAGCCCCCTTCAGGCTGTGTTCACGCAGGCAACCCCAGTCCTCTCCCTGGGATCTGACCTCTGAAGCCCGAGCTTCAGCTCCCAGCCCCCACCCGCCCTGGTGAGTGAGCAGACAAGCCTCTCAGGCTGGTGAGTGCTGGTCGGCACCGATCTTCTGTGTGGGAATCTCTCCGCTTTGACCTCTGCACCCCTATTGCTGTGCTCTCCTCCTTCTCTCCGAACCTTCCCCCTCCCCACCCACTGTTTCCACCAGTGAAGGGGCTTCCTCGTGTGTGGAAACTTTTCCTCCTTCACGACTCCCTCCCAGAGGCACAGGTCCCGTCCCTATTCTTTTGTCTCTGTTTTCTCTTTTTTCTTTTGCCCTACCCAAGTACGTGGGGGGTTTCTTGCCTTTTGGGAAGTCTGAGTTCTTCTGCCAGCATTCAGTAGGTGTTCTGTAGGAGTTGTTCCACATGTAGATGTATTTTTGATGTATTTGTGGGGAGGAAGGTGATCTCCACATCTTACCACTATCTTGAAGGTTCTCTCTGCTATTTCTTTCTTTCTTTTTTTTTTTTTTTGCGGTACGTGGGCCTCTCACTGTTGTGGTCTCTCCCGTTGCGGAGCACAGGCTCTGGACGCTCAGGCTCAGCGGCCATGGCTCACGGACCTAGCCGCTCCGTGGCATGTGGGATCTTCCCAGAATGGGGCACGAACCCGTGTCCCCTGCATCGGCGGGCAGACTTTCAACCACTTCGCCACTAGGGAAGCCCTGCTCTTTATTTCTTAATGCTTAATTGAATCTTGTCTAGTTTCCTTTCATTTCAGCCAGAAAAACTCCCTGTAGCATTTTTTATGGGGCCCATCTGTTAGCTCTGAAGTATATTAATTTTTGTTTATCTGGGAATATCCTAATTTCTCCTTTATTTTTGAAGGATAGTTTTGCTGAGTATATAATTCTTGATTTTTTTTCTTTTAGTACTTTGAATCTGTTTCCTTTCCATGGTTCCTGATGAGAAATCAGTTGGTAATCTTATATTACGATCCCTTGATGAGGCATTTCTCTCATGGTGCTTTGAAAATTTTGTCATTGTCTTTCAATAGTTTTAATTTGTCTAGGTGTGGATCTCTTTGAGTTTTTCCCTCCTGGAGTTCATTGAGTTTCTTGGATGTACAGATTGATATTTTCATCAAATTTGGGGAGTTTCTGGTCATGTTTTTCAAATATTCTTTCTGCTTTTTTCTTTCTTCTCTTTTTGGGGCTCCCATTGTGCATATTTTGGTGTTCTGTATTGTACATGTGTTGGTGTCTGCTTAATAGTGTCCCACAATTTCTGAGACTGATAATTTTTCTTCATTCATGGTTCTTTCTCTTCCTCAGACTAACTAGCCTTAACTGACCTTTCTTCAAGTCCACTGATTCCTTCTTCTGCTTGCAAATCTGCTTTTGAGCTCCTCTAGAGAGTTTTTCATTTTAGTTATTATACTTTTCAACTCCAAAATTTCTTTTTTGATTATTTTTATAAGTTCTGTATACTTATTGAGAGCTTCTATTTGATGAGACAGCATTCTCATACTGTAGTTCTTTAAACATGGTTTCCTTCAGTTCTTTGAATGTATTTAAAACAGCCGATTAAAAGCCTTATCTAGTGAGTCTAATGTCAGGACCTCCCCAGGAACAGTTATTATTGAATGTTTTTTCTCCTTTGTATGTGGTATACTTTGTTTGTTTGTTTTTTTAATTAAAAATTTATTTATTTATTTATTTCTGGCTGCATTGGGTCTTCATTGCTGCGTGCGGGCTTTCTCTGGTTGCGGCCAGCGGGGGCTACTCTTCGTTGCAGTGTGTGGGCTTCTCATTGCATTGGCTTCTCTTGTTGTGGAGCATGGGCTTAGGTACCCGGGCTTCAGTAATTTTGGCACATGGGCTTCAGTAGTTGTGGCTCGCGGGCTCTAGAGTGCAGGCTCAGTAGTTGTGGCGCCTGGGCTTAGTTTCTCCACTGCATGTGGGATCTTTCCGGCCCAGGGTTTGAACCTGTGTCCCCTGCATTAGCAGGTGGATGTCTAACCACTGCGCCACCAGGGAAGCCTGTATGTGCTATACTTTCTGATTTCCTTGCGTGACTTGTAAATTTTTGTTGAAAATTAGACATTTTAAGTAATAATTGGACATTTAAAATAATCATGTGGCAGCTCTAGAAATGAGTTCCTCCCCTTCCAGGGTTTGTGGTTGTTACTTTTGTTTCTGCTGTTCGTTTTGTGAATTTTCTGAGCTCATTTGAAGTCTTTGAAAAGTATTCTTTTTCAAGTGTAGCTATTGAAGTCTCTGCTTGGTTAGATTTAATGATTGAGCAGTGTGTTCCTTAAATGGTTGGAAACAGTAAGTCTCCCAGACTTTGCCTCAGGGCTCTCTATGGGTATTGGGCCATGACGTTTATTAACACCTAGGTAGGCATTTTGTAATTCTGCCTTAGCCTTTACTTCCTCCTTGTGCAGACCTTCTGGGTTAGTGTGATAGGTGAGAGGTTAGTATCTCCTCTTGTCTTTGCTGAGTGGACATGCAACCCTGGGCATGGGCACAGCCTTATGCATGCACATGGCCTTTTAGATTCCCAGGAACGTATTGGGGCTTTTCAAAGCCTCTGTGGATGTCTCATTTCCCACCTTTTCCCTTTAAGTTTTTTGGTTAGCCTACTGTGTGCCCCAACTTTTATTCATCGCTGCAGGAGGCTGATATGTTCAAAAATTGCCTATAATTGTTTCCTACAAATGTCTCTGGGGCAAAGATTTTCTTACTGGGCTAACACTGAGTCAGGTCAAATAAGGATAGTTTTGAAAATGGCTCCTTCCAAGGAACTACCAGACAGATCAGATAATCATATTTCTCAGGGAATGAGACTCTGAATGAGCCCCAACCCCGTTCTGCCCTCTTTTGGAGGCTGCCAGGCTTAGGGTGTCCACCTCAGTTGTAAGCTGTTGGTATTGAAAGCTACCATGGATCTGGTAAGCAGGAGGTGGAATAGGGCAAGTTAAAAGGCCATCAAGCTTCTGTTTTTACTGAGATTCAACTGTTTTTCTTGTGTAAAAACTCTCTGGATTGCTGTTTTCTTTTGGTTAATTTCTAGAGTTGATTCTGACAAATTTGCCAGTTTTCTAATTGGTTCTGTGGAGAGAATTTTTAGAGGTCTCAAGTTTACTGTATTGCTGCCTTCACCTTTCTCTTTTGTATTCAGCATACAAAACATTATTTTATTTTGTAGTACTTATTTTTTATTTGGGCCACACTGTGCGGCTTGCTGCATCTTAGTTCCCCGACCAGGGATTGAACCTGGGCCACGGCAGTGAAAGCTCTGAGTCCTAACCACTTGACTGCCACTTGAATTCCCCTGTAGTACTTAAATATTGAATTTATCACCTTTGTATTAAAAAAAAGAAGCAAAGCTGAAACAGTTTACTAATTAATGTTTTCTTTTTCTTGTTGAATAATAACCATTAGACCATGTTTATTATAAAGCCATACTTTTTTGTTTCCAACAGGAACTATCATGTATTTTATTACCTCCTGGCAGGAGCAAGTGAAGAAGAGAGATTAGCATTCCATCTTAAACAACCGGAAGAATATCATTATCTCAATCAGGTGAGAGTTCATGAAAAGCATTTTGAAGTGTAGGGCATTATTAAATTTTAGCTCTTGAGGAAAGTTAATTTTCCTAGTACTTTGTTTCTGAAACCTGGTTGATAGTGAATATTAACTAGCATTTTCATGTATGCAATCTAAAAATCTATGTGATGCAGTTCTTAAATTTTAAAATTATTATTATTCTTATATGAATTGGAAAAGATTAGCTTATATGTGAGCCTTTTGCTTTTTGTGAGACTCTTTAAGAGAATAATAAACTGTTTATAGATACTTCCTATTTAGAAAAATGCTTTACTCTTTCCAAAGTGATTTACCTTTTACAGACCACAGCATGTTAAATGTTACTAATGATTCATGCTTGCCCTTGTCAAAGGAATACTGAAACTTTATTTGCATGTTTGAAGTCTAATACATATACCTCTTTGCATGATATTATGATAGTGACTTAGAGTATGATTATTTTTATAACTCAGTGATTATCCTATTAAACATTCAGTATGAAAATTCACTAAAGGAAATGACTTAGAGAATTTGTAACTTACCTTGTAACTCAGAATTCACCCCTAAACTTCCATAATAAGTAGTAATTCTCACAACTTTTCATTGCATTGGTTTCTCCAATTTTATTCCCCATATTAACAAAAATTCTAGCACTGGTAATAATGGAATTGGTCTGATAGTAGATCATTTAAATAACAGATTGTTTCCCCTCATTTTTTTGTTTGAGGCAAGATGTAATGTCTATGGAAAGAAATTCCTTTTGGGTGATTTAAAAAATTCTTATGAGGGTTTTGTAAGGAAATTGACACTTTGATATGGCTCGGTGATTGTAGTATGTATTTAGGGTTATGAAAGTAACATCTCAGACTTTTGCAAGATATAGAGCATGCTGTATAACTGATATTTCCTAATTTTGAAACTACATATTTATATAAGCTAATATAACTCTGTATTACTATATTGAGAATTTCAAAATTATGTTATATATCACTTCCCAGTATGACACTAGGCATTTTTACTGTATTGAATTTAAGTATATTAAAAAAAATCATTGATTTAGCTTCTGAGTATTTTCCTTTCCTTTCCTGTTTAAACTATTTGCCTTATATATAGGTGATTAAATATTTTCCTTTTTAAAAAGTGGTAATTGCCCATAAATGAGCTGATAGTTGTTAGTATCAGAGAAATCCAGAGTTTATTGCATCTCTTCCAGATATTTTTTGTAATCAGTGTCCATACCATACATATTCTTGTCATAAGGTCAGTATTCAGAGACTATGGGACCTAGCAGTTACTATATTTCAGAGTAACTGAATAATAACAAATATGGATTGGTTATGATAATATATGATCTCCCAGAATCTGAATGTTTATACTTAGTTGTTTCTTGTTTTGTGCTGGTATACAAAATAACTTTCTCTGGTAACAGCTGCGCTACGTGAGCACTACATCTAAGAGGTAATTAGAGAAGTGTAATAATCATTACTTCTACCTAACTAATCTGCCTTACTTTCAGATAACAAAGAAACCCCTCAGACAGAGCTGGGATGATTATTGCTATGACTCTGAGCCGGTCAGTACAAGTGCCTAAATATTCTGTGTTCCTGTTAAAGGACCCTCACCTTGCTTATTTGCATCTGTCTTGTGACTTAGGAAGAAAATTAGCTAAAATACAAACAAAGAATCTAAGAAAGAAGATAAATCGATGTTTAATTTATTTGAATTGATTTATTTGTATGTGTATGGTTTATTGATTAAAAACCAGTCAATTTACCATTTTTGGATTGTTTTTGCTGTTTAGACTTATTCAATATTTATTTTGACCATTAATAAATACATTGCATTCCTGATTTCAACATTGTTATGGATCCTTATGAACTATAGGACTTTTTTCCTTGAGATTTGCTTGTTTCAATTCTTTTTCAGTAGTTTAGTTACCCACATATTATGAGTAATATTTATTGTTTATTTTAAAAAGTTACATCCTTCCTGTTTTATATGTCAGGTAACAGTCTTTTCACATAATGAATGCATACTTTTTTCTTAAATAGCAAGAGAGGCTATAGTCTTTATGTAATTTTCCAAAAATTCCTATAAATAAGATTATTTTATGTTTTAAATTGAGAATGATTTAAGGGCATATATGATGTAATATAAAATGAGTAGGTAAATTTAGCTTTATTTGTTATATTTTGTACGAACAAGTTCGTAATTGTAAAAAGAACACAAAAAGTCTTTTTCCTTTACTTCAGTTTGCAATTAGGTCAGATGTGAGGGGCTGAAAACATGCACTCATCTATATTCATTAACTAATGAACTAATTTATTAACTGTTCCTCCTGTAAACATAACATGTCTTATTCCTTGCTTTAAATAACCATCACTTTAATTCTTACTGCATGTGATTACAAACTCCTCTAATTGGAAAACTATCAGAGTTGAGAAGTATTAGTAATCATGACATTAATTTTTTCCTTCAGTTTAATTGCATTACCATTTCATAATAAATCAAGTAATTTGCAGTTTCAGATTTAATATTTTGGAAAATAAATTTTAGACACTTAAATTTATAGATACTGATAACTTTTAATAGAAAAATTTGATGCTGTTTTGTCACTCTTGAGAAGCTACCATCTTTCGCCTAGTACACCAAGTGACTGTGTGTGCCTCATTGGGAAGTAGGTAGGAGACTGGGAAACTCATATGGTGAATATAAGACTTGATTGCCTTTACAGAGCTTATAGTGAAATTGTGAACTGGTCTGCTATTGTTTAGACAGTGTAAGTAATGCTTAAGAATTTTTGGGCTCTGAAGTAGATAGACCTGACTTGAATACTGGCTCCATCTACTTACTAGTTTTGAGAACCCAAGCAGGTCACTTATTCTTTTGTTTCCATCACCTATTTAAGGGAATAATAATGGTCTTTAACTTTCATGAGTATTAAATTAGTGCATCTAAAGAGTTTGATAGATTGCTTAATACTGTGTAAGCCCACAGTAAATGTTTCCCCCATCGCTGCCACCACTGAAAACATCACTCTCCATCTTTTCCTCTTAGAAGAACTTTGTAACCATACTCTCCTACTCCCTTAACATTACTTTCCTCACTACCCTCCCATTTATTACGTTTTCAAATCTATTATAGTTAGAACTTTGATTAATTTCTGTTGCTTTTTATCCGCAAGGTAATTAATGCAAACAAGCAGTCTATTTGAGGATCTTTTGTTTTATTCTTTCCTCTTAGCTCCTCCTCATAGTATATTTGGGGGCAAACTAAACTTGTTTTACTCTGAGTTATTAGAACTTATGTGACTAGCATTATAGGAAGAGAGGATTAAGGAGGGTTCTGCAATTTGTGTTGTATTTTTTAACATACATTATTTGGAATTGTATAAATGATCCCAAGAGGAGCTATGGTGAGAAATTGCTTTTGACAAGGGACCTGTTGTTGCCCATTGTACAGTGATTTAATTCGTTTTAAGGGTTATCCTATTAATACAAGCTCAAGCAACTAGTGTTTCATGGGAGATAGAGGATTTAGAACTGGATAGATTTTGGTTTGGCCACCCCTGTTATTTAGGTGACTTATTTAACCTCTGAGTCTATTTTCTTCACTATAAATGTACATACAATTAAATATACATATGCATAATTAACTCCTTGTGTTTTGAGGATTTAGAGATTATAAACGGTAAGTGACTCTCATAATGACTGATATGTAGAAGATATTTAGTAAATGCTAATTTCCCTTCTTTAAATGGTAATAATCTATTCAAACAGTTTTGCCTTAAAGCCAGTTCTGAATAACTTCAATGGAAACAGTTAGTGTCACCTAATTTTTAAATTTTTCTGAACCAAGCTTTGAATGATTTTAGGGTCCAACTATCAGGCGAGTTTAGTGAGAATTGCCAGAATAGTTCTTAGGATATTGACATTCCACCATGCTGCAGAGGATTAGAACTCATATCTCAGTGAGGCCAAGCTTCCATCCTGGTCATTACTGCCTTTATAGGAACCCAACCATTTGTATAGTACCTGGCCTCCCATTTTCCCATGAGGTAGACCTTCTGCAGGAATCCTGATGCAACTTGGGCAGGAATCTTTGAATTCATAATGTTTCCATTCTCCCTATTTTAAGTATTTCTACAACATAGCACTCTTACTGCTATTCACTGTCCAACAGTTTATAAATTTGTGGTCACTCCCTTAAATACTGCCTTTTTGGCTTTATGCCAGTCCAATATGAAGGTCTCTGCATGCTGCACAACTTCCTTTGCATATATTTTTCCATTTAAAAACCACTTTAACATCTGTATTATGTTTGATCATTATAAAACCCCTGGTTGTAGTTAGTATGATTACCTTTCACACCAGAAGCAACAGTGGCTCAGAATTTAAGTGACTTCCCCCACGGTGATGAAGCAAGTTAATAGTGTAATTGGGATTCAAATCAGGCTATGTTCTTTATATTCTTTTTTCTTAAATGATCTTCAGCATCTTTACTAATTCTCAAAGTCAATTATTCCTATTTATGTCCTATATTATCAACTGGTAGCTATAAAAAAGTATGATTTTTATAAGCACCATTCTAAGAAATATATACAGCGTGGGAGAAAAATGTGTAATTTGACTCTGCTCTTCAGTTTCTCTCCTTCATAAATGTTTACTATATGCCAGGCTTATTGTAGGTGCTTATAAATGAGAAAGCATTCTCATCATCTCATACAAAGGGAAGAAAGGCTGATAGCATGAAAGAACATTTTGGTGTGTTTGTGGGGAGTGTGCAGTGGCGTGTTATCAAGTAAGACTAGAGCCTGAGCTAAGTTTGACAAGAGGAATCAACTATTTTCTTTCAGTGGAAAGGGTCCTAACAGTTGTTGGTTAGTTCCCTGCCTTATTCTTTGACCCTTACCATTTCACTATTTTCTAAATGACCTCCAACAGCTAGTATTTGTATCTTGGTGCTTGAAGGCTTTTCTCAGAACCCTTGTGCTCTTGCATGACCCTCTAGAAGTTCCTAGGAGTTAACAGCTTATCTCTAGAAGTCCTCAACCAATAACTCATGGGAGGTGGTATATAAGTGTTCCTGGTCCTTCACCTGTCTTTTTTTTTTTTTTTTTTTTTTTTTTTTTTGTGGTACGCGGGCCTCTCACTGTTGTGGCCTCTCCCGCTGCGGAGCACAGGCTCCGGACGCGCAGGCTCAGCGGCCATGGCTCACGGGCCTAGCCGCTCCGCGGCATGTGGGATCTTCCCGGACCGGGGCACGAACCCGTGTCCCCTGCATCGGCAGGCGGACTCTCAACCACTGCGCCACCAGGGAAGCCCCACCTGGTCTATTTTTTATACTGTTTCCCAGAGATTACTTTGGGATTAAAGTCCAGTTACCCACTGTGGTAGCTACTTTAATATTGTACCCTATTTAGGCTACATTGCCTTCCCTACATTCCGCTAGTACTTGTACTGTCTCAAGGTCTGCTTCCATAGGAACTCATATTAAGATAAAGATATTTCTGGTCTGGTAGTTTAGTCCATCCTTAGTTTTTCTAATACCATTGTCATCAGGGAAATACACATTAAGTACAAGCATTTAAAAGTTAATTATGATTTTGGTCTTCACTGAGACCATTTTGTATTTCCAAAGAACAATTTGATTATAGATAACAGCAAGTATAAATGTATTTATATTTTAGTTCTTTATTCAATTTATGTTCTCAATATTTTATACACATTGTTTTATTCATTCTTGTGGTAGATAAGAACAACCGTCAGTTATGAGAATCATTACTGTATCATTGAGTTTACACAAGTAGAAGCATAGTTCTCTTTTTCCCCACTGATTTATTATAGAAAACTTTTTACTAAATCATAAAATGAGTGAGCTATTTGTGGTTTTGGGGGGAAGAAAAGCAAGAGCTTTTAAAAAGCTTTACTATAGGTAAAAGAAAAATGTGTTAACTTAAAATTTTTTAGTAGGTAGGATGTTGGCCTGTCTGTAGAAGTATGTCTTAAAATTGCTTACTAAAATTTTATAGTCAGAAAATTAAGTACATGGGTTCTCAGAAAGAACGTTTCTTGAATTTAAAAATTTAAACTACCCATGTATACCTTTCCATAGAGAATAAAAATATTTTAATAGCATTCTAAGACTTAATATTTAATTTTAAATTTTATTATTTACATATATATTCATTAACTCATTCTTACAGTGCCTAAAGCAAGTTGTACATGGTAGATACTTGATAAATACTTTTTAAAAAATAAATGAGCACTTTGTTTACTTCTCAAAAAAGAATATCTCATTCAGTTAAATAAATCATTCATTGTATATCTACTTTAATAATTTCCCACTTTCTTCTTGGCACTGATTTGATATTGGAGAACTGCAGTAAATGAGACAAGTAATAGTTCATGTGTTCATTGAGTATTTAATACAATATTTCATAGGAAGATAGGCATTAAAAAAGTAAATACATGTGAGGAGGTTTTTGAAAATGTTAAGTGTAAGGGACTGTGAGAACATATAGTAAAGGGATTTAAAGACTTATTTATTGTTTTAAAGATTTAGATTATGTGTACAGCGTCACCGTTTGACTTTTGGGGGAAGTGAAATGCAAGAGTTGCTCTAGAAGAGTAGTATTTTTTTATTTGGTAGTACATAACTATTTTTACTGACTCATATCATGTATGTTATTTGCAGGTTTTTATACTTTCACATATACTTTTTTATTTTGCTCACTGATTACCATGTTGTTTATATTATTAGGAATATAATATTTGTTATTTCTAATATTGATATAATATAAACATCTTTGTATTATAAAAGTCTAGTCTCCACTTCTCAACTAAATTGTTGCCTGTTCTAAAATTTATTTTTGTGTCCCAGGATCTAGTTCACCTTGCATATGGGTAGACACTTATTAAATATTTGTTGAATAAATAACATTTGTTTGTGGAATTGAGCTCTCTTAAATGCTTTGGATCTCCAAGACTCTTCAGAACCACTCAAAATCAAACTATGTATCAGAACATTTTATACATATTGCTAGCTCTTAAGTTACTTTTGAGATCCTTGCTTGGGTGATTGTGAAAGAGGGAGAAAAGATAACCTACTGGTATTTTGGTAGGTGTGTGTTTAGTGTGCATACTTGTAGTAAGATAAGAAGGCTAATGAATTTGGCAGTGTCTAAATATTTCACCAGCTCTAATTTTTATAATAGGTATATTTATCTAAAATTACTATATTTCCACGTGGCTTAGGTTACTTTTCAATAGGTAGTCTTGATTTTTCTCCCCCTTTTTTCTTAAAAAAACAGGATTGCTTCACAGTGGAAGGGGAAGATTTGAGGCATGACTTTGAACGCTTACAACTAGCCATGGAAATGGTAGGATTTCTTCCCAAGACACGAAGACAGTAAGTTTATTTATTGTATTCTTATACCCTTGGTAGAGAATAGATCATGATGTGTGTTTCAAAAATTCCTCTTCTTTGATCCTTTGAAACAATTTTCTGATATTCCTGATCCAGTGCCTGATCCAGTTCCATCTTAACCGTTACTTAGAATTAGAAAATTTATTTTTCTAAAAGACTTGTTTTGAATTGCTTTCTTTTGTCATAAATCTTTGAGAGTCTGTTGAAAGTTGGAGCTCTTCTTCCTGTAAAATGTAATACATAAACATTTGCATATTATTGCAAGGGCTCATGGTGCCCCCCAAACCTCTCCATGTACCTTACCTAAAAACCGTTGCTTTGTAACACTATTTTATAACTCCTTGTTTTCTATATCATTGATCTTTAATCTTATTAAGACATGCATACATTTCAGTATAACATAGTTTTCTATGTATTTCAACTGTAAATTTATGTCTGTAGCATTGTGCTAAGTGTATATTTTTCATTGTAAAAAAAGTAGAACTGTAAAACGGTTGAGATAAGGATGGAGTAAATTATGCTTAAAATAAAGAAGTAAATTATATTTAAAATAAAACAGACTACTCTAAAGATGCAAATAACCTTAACCTTATAAGCTTTTTGAGAGCAGGGATTCTTAATTCATATTTATAAATCTTTTAACATTGAATTATAGTTTATTCAATTGTTTATAAGACATTTATTATTGCTGGAGACTATGCATCACATATTTGTGGGTGAGAAACATTATTGTGCTGATTATTGAATCCAAAATTCTGAAATAGTGTAATGTGCAACTATATAAACTACTACTAAAAGTAATTTTTTAAAAAATGGCTCATAAGTTTGTTTTTTTATGTTTTTGGCTTTCAGTAGTTTTTATATTTCAGTTGATACTGAGTTTCCTCTCTAACTCAGAATGTTTTTATGAAATATTCCTTTAGAATTGACTTGTATTTTGTTTGAGTCGTGTTAATGACTCAATCATTTAAAAATTTTGAATTATTTGAAAAATTACACCTATGAATTAGATGTTGCTTCGGACCTCGGAAAGTACAGCTATTAGGTTCCTAACGCAATATCTTTGTTTTATTTAAAATGCTTCCTAATTTTAGGAAGACACATAGTTAAA
This sequence comes from Mesoplodon densirostris, assembly GCF_025265405.1. Classification (NCBI taxonomy): domain Eukaryota; kingdom Metazoa; phylum Chordata; class Mammalia; order Artiodactyla; family Ziphiidae; genus Mesoplodon; species Mesoplodon densirostris. The sequence goes on from NC_082664.1 coordinate 122,058,139, forward strand.
ATTTCATAAGTAGAACAGATTTATTCTGAGGAAATAACTGGAGAAGGCACAAAGATGTGTGTATATATAGATTTCTAGGAAGGGCTTTTAGATGGAGTATTCAACTGTGTTAAATGCCTTTGAGATATCATGTAAGTTAAGGACATAATATATTTTTCTAAGTTACATGGAGGTTCTTGGTAACTTCTATGAGACATTTTACTGGGAGGCAGATGCCAGAATGTGTTAGCAAATAGGGAATGACGAAGTGAAAGCAAGGAGTGTAAATTAACATTTCAATAAGCTTGTTTGTGAAGTGAAGATGTGGGATCTAGGATGGGTTGTTTAAAGTAAAAGAGAAGTGAGATTATTTTGATAGAAAGTTCTTGTCGGGTTCAGGCGAGAGCTAGAAAATTGGTATAATAATGTTCCAGAGTAAACTGAGTTCCTGAGATGTATAGCACAAGTGTAGGGATTAGTTGTTGTCTGGAGGAGAGGCATGTGTTCTTCTGAGACAGGAGGGAAGGACAGTCCAGATGCAGATGTTTCACATTAAGGGCCTGATATTAGATAATATATCCCAGTGCCCTCATACTGTTTTTTAAAAAGCATTTATAATATGATGGGAAGTATAATATGACGTAGGAAAGCATTTAAAAAGTATAACTAATAATAAAAAATCACCTAGGTTACTTTGTTAAAATACAGATTCTAAGACCTTTCTTTTAAAGATTCTGATGCAGTAGATCTGAAATAGACAGTGTAAGGAAAGGACATTCCAGGCAGGATGAAAAGCGTTTAGAAAGTCCATGGACTTTTGAAACACTACGGCAGATTCAGACAATAGTAGGAAGTCCCCTTCAAATAGCTATACCTGACAGGTGATATAATTCTGAAAGGGTTATGTAAAGCGCTTTGCACAGTGCCCGACATAGTGAACACTCGATAAATTTTAGTTATTATAGTTATTATTATCCTATTTCTTATTTTTCTGAAGACTAAATGCTTTGTACTGGTTAATTTGCTTGATTAGAATTTTGGAATGAAATAAGCTTAGAGAATGCACATAAGCAAGCTCTAATTTATGGTTTTATTTTCACAGGATTTTCTCTCTTCTCTCAGCAATACTACATTTGGGTAATATCTGTTATAAAAAGAAGACATACCGGGATGACTCCATAGATATATGTAATCCTGAAGTTCTGCCTGTTGTCTCAGAATTATTAGAAGTAAGTGATTACATTCTCAGTTGTCATTTCAAATACTGGGTAACTTTTCAGTTTTTATTTTGTGTAACTAGTTTGTAGGTATAAATGGGTTAATACTTTTTATTAATAGTGTTACTCCAAAAGTTGGAATTTTTGCTGTTGTGTGTGCCAGAGTCTTTAGAAGATTTGGGTTTTCTCCCCTGCCTGCCTTTGCCCCAGATATCCATGATTCCTCAATTTGCTGAATAGGATGAGTATTTCACTCTATACTGTATCATGTTCTAGGCCTTTGTAATTTTTCTTCTTCTATATTTGATATTTCCTCTCATAGTAGGATGTTGGTTAGATTATTTTATTTGAAGATGGGGTATCTGGATGGGTGGAGAAAAGGGTACTACTTTTTCTTTCTTCATGGCTGAATGGGAGCCAAAGGTCTTCATCTCCTATGACATTTCTTCCCACATCAGGGTCTTTATTATTACCTTATTCTTTCTTCCTGGAGTGATGATTTCTGATGTTTTCTGAGCTAACTACTCATCTTAAAAGGGATATGATTTTTGTAGGCCCTCTCCTCTGACAGGAAATATATGTGTGTATACTCCCCTGAGTATATTCACATATCTACAAATATTTTTATGTAACCATCTATATCTATATAAACATGATCTGCACAGCAAGGGAAACCATAAACAAAGTGAAAAGACAACCTACAGAATGGGAGAAAATATTTCCAAACAATGTAATTGATGAGGGATTAATTTCCAGAATATGCAAACAGTTCATACAGCTCAATATCAAAAAAACAAAACAACCCAGTCAAAAAAATGGGCAGAAGACCTAAATAGATATTTCTCCAGAGAAGACATACAGATGGCCAACAGGCACATGAAAAGATGCTCAACGTTGCTAATTATTAGAGAAATGCAAATCAAAACCACAATGAGGTATCATCTCATATCCATCAGAATGGCTGTCATCAAAAAGTCTACAAATAGTAAATGCTGGAGAGGGTGTGGAGAAAGGGGAACCCTCTTGCACTGTTGGTGGGAATGTAAATTGGTGCAGCTGTGATGGAGAACAGTATGGAGGTTCCTTAAAAAACTAAAAGAAAAATAGAGCTATAATATGATCCAGCAATCCCACTGCTGGGCATGTATCCAGTGAAAACTCTAACTCGAAAAGACACATGCACCCCAGTGTTCATAGCAGCACTATTTACAATAGCCAAGACATGGAAGCAACATAAATGTCCATTGACAGATGAATGGGTAAAGATGTGGTGTGTGTATACACACACACACACACACACACACACACACACATACAGATACGTACACACACAATGGGATACTACTCAGCCATAAAAAAGAATGAAATAATGCCGTTTGCAGCAACATGGATGTACCTTGAGATTATCATACTTAGTGAAGTAAGTCAAACAGAGAAAGACAAATATTGTATGATATCACTTATATGTGGAATCTAAAAATATACAAATGAACTTATTTACAAACAGAAATAGACTCACAGACACAGAAAACACATTTATGGTTACCAAAAGGGAAAGTGGGAGGGAGGGATAAATTAGGAATTTGGGATTAACCGATACATACTGCTATATATAAAATAGATAAACAACAAGGACCTACTGCATAGCACAGGGAACTGTATACAGTATCTTATAATAACCTGCAATGGAAAAGAATCTGAAAAAGAATACATATTTATATTTATTGTATATCTATATAAATAAAACTGAATCACTTTGCTGTACACCTGCAACATTGTAAGTTAACTATACTTCAGTAAAAAAATAAAAATTAAAAAAAAGATAAACATGAGATTATACTGTTGTTTCTAACTAATCCATTAGCACATGTATCATTCTAGCCTCCTCCCCTTGCTTATCTGTAAACTCACACTCTAACAGTGAGGAAGCTGTCTCCCATCAATCTGCCATTCATTTAGGTATTCAATTCTAGTATACCTGTAAAGCAGTATTAGAATGTTTAACCCATATATCTGTGGGAAATGACTTTATGGTGTCGTGTTACCCCTAGTTTTACAGACTCCGTTTATTTCCAGAATTACTTAGGTCAGCACCTTTTCCTCCCACCCCCTTCACTGAGGTTGTTACATTTGTCATACAGTTTTCATGTCATGGTCTGTAAGATTCCCACAACATCTTAAATAATTTTCTAAAAATTTGTACACATTAAGATTCACTCTTTTTGCTATTTAGGTTGTGACAGATGCATAATGTCATGTATCCTCCACTACATTATCATACAGAATAGTTTCACAGTCCAAAAAATACCCTGTGCTTCACCTATTCAATCCATTGTAGCAAACTACTGATCTTTTTACTAGCTCTGTAGGTTTGCCTTTTCCAGAATATAACATAATTAGAGTCGTATAGTATGTAGCCTTTTCAGACTGATTTGTTTCACTTAGCAATATACATTTAAGATTCATCTGTGGCTTTTCCTGGCTTGATAGCTCATTTCTCATTATTGCTGGGTAATATTCCATGGTGTGGATGTATTATACCACAGTTGATTTATCCATTCATCTGTTGAAGAGCATGTTGATCGTTTCCAGTTTTTTGCAATTATGAATAACCTTTTTTTCTGTTAAAATGTCACTTATCTTTCAAATCTTGGTTCATATACTACTTCATGGGACTTAACCATATTAAAGGGTCTAAACTGACTCTTATCAGCATAGAACATTTGCTTCTCCTTAGCATAGTTCAGTATTGGCTTTGTAGCATAAAGTTAATTGTTTACCAGTTTGTGTCCATTATAAGGTGGCAGCAATGTTCTTTGAGAGCAATGGATGCCTCTTATTGATCTAACCTTACAGTGTTTATTATTTTGTACATGCCTTGCTGTTGCTTATTAACTTTAATGGAATGAGTTAGCCTGGAAGAAGGGTCAGGAGGGAGTACCTTGAATTGGAACTAGATTCACTCATTGGAAAGAAGTTCCAGGGTGTGGAGTGTGGTATCTGAAAGCTGTAATTTTGAAGGTCATGAGGGTCAGAAAACAGATGTATTTCAGGCAGGCATTTCAGGTGATATTTTAGTCAAACATTTGGTATTGTGACTAGTGGTCTTTCTTATAAGTTCAGGCATTCAGCAAGTACCAAGGCTTCTAGTCCTAGTGCAGTATTACTTTTTTTGGTGAGAGACTAGTAAGAGGAATTCAGGCAATTTAAAGAGGTATTGGTAAAAAAAGGAAAAATCCAATTCTGAGAATTGGACTTACCAGTGTCAAAGTTAGAGTAACAACTAAATGTGATTTGATGGCAAATCTCACTTTTGAACTCAAGCTTCTCAAATTCCTTCTTGTTGTATATAGTTTGGACTGGTTCTAGGAATGGAGGTTTAGTAAGTAGAAAGATGATAATCTTCAAAGTCAATGAGCTAGAGAAGGTCTGAAAAGACCTGCCAGGGTATCCTGCCTATAGTTAGATCTTACTTTAATTTATTATTATTTTTTTTAATTAAAAAATTTTTTTTGGCTGTGCGGCTTGTGAGATATTAGTTCCCCGACTGGGGATCGAACCTGGGCCCTTGGCAGTGAGAGCGCAGAGTCCTAAGCACTGGACTGCCAGGGAATTCCCATAGTTAGATCTTATTTTTAAATATGGTTTTCTCTAATAGATTAACATTGATAATGATAATTGGAACCTTAAGGCTTTCATTGAAATAAGATTGAAAGATAGGCACAATAACTGGTTTAATTAAAATGTAAACTCTTTAGTAAAGGTTTAATTTAATTTCCCTCCTTCCCAAAGTGATTCAATTCAATAATAAATATAGATTTAGCTTTTAAGAACAAATAATGGTTTAATTTTATTTATTTTTTTAAATTTATTTTTTCCAATTATTTTTTGTAGTTACCTCAGGCAGTAGTGAACGGTTTGCGTCTTCTGTGCACTAAATCCTATCTGGGGTAGATGCTTGTAAAATTATTAAAAGCAAACAAGCTCCAATAGATTAGTTGTATTTAATTGTGGAGCATGTTTTTGTTGTGCAATATTAGAACCATCATCATTACCATAAATTGTTCAATTTTTAGTAGATTTGTGTGTTTTGAGTATATTTAACATTTATTGAAACTATTAAAGAATGAATTTTTAATATACATATCAGTTTCTCAATTAAGTGAATATGAGAAACATTGTAGATTGGATATTGAGCCCATTGCTAATTATTAATATTTTGTATTAATAAAGTTTATTTATTTATTTATTTATTGGCCTCAACACGCACCTTGCAGGATCTTAATCCCCTACCAGGGATCATACCTTGGCCCCAGCAGTGAAAGTGTCGAGTCCTAACCACTGGGCTGCCAGGGAATTCCCTCAATAAAGTTTATTTTAAAAAATTAAAGTCATATTTGCACGATTAAGACTATTCAGAAAATTATAGAGGTAGCTGATTAAAATATGAATTCAGTAATTTTTTTTAGGATGTTTATCAAAATACAAGCAAGATTAGTGTGTTTTGTGTGATTTTGTGTGTATGTGTGTAGATCTGTGTATGACCACTGTCAGGTTTTAGTGTCAGCATTAAATCAGCTCCTTAAAATGAATTGGGTGGTTTTTCATTCTTTAAAAATTTTTTTCTGCATCTAAAAGAGGAATCATTAGCAGAAAATCTTATGTTCCTTAAAGATTTGAACAATATCAACCCTGTGACCAATTGTATTTGATGTTCTTCCAGTTAGTTTTGTGTTGACTGATTTCTCAGAATTTTCAAATCTCGCTTGAGTTGATTTTGATAATTTACGTTGTTCTAGGAAATTATTTGTTGATTAAATGTTTAAAACTTATTACTTTTGCATTCTTTTTAAATATTTTGTTGATGTTTAAAATTTTTTTTTCTGTGGTATTAGCTTTCAGCTTTCTATTTGTGTTTCTTAATTTTTTCTTTTGATATGTGAGATTTGTCTTTCATTTCTTATTTACTTATTATGTATTGATTTCTATTTTAATATATTTTCTTCTTTTTTTCTGTTAAATTATGAAATGTTTTCAGCATACAATATATGTGGAAAAGAGCATGATAAATACCTGTGTACTTGAAACCTCATCCAAGTAATAAAATATTGCATGTATTTGAAGTCCACTGTGTTACTCTGCCCCCAGCAGAAGTAAATACTACTATGAATTTAGTTTTTTTCAGTTTTTATTAATTGAAATTTTAAATGCAGTCGAAAACAGAGAGAACCCCAAGTACCCCTCATATAATGAACATAACCCAAGTACCCATTGTTAAGCTTCATCACTTATTAATGTGGCCTCTCTCTTTTTATCTGTATCTTCACCTGTTCCTTCCCAATTTTTTTAAAACAAATTCCAAAACAAAATCCCAAATATCTAAAAGATAATTTAGATGTTTTAAAAATATTCACAATAATTAAGAACCTACTGTATAGCACAGGGAACCCTACTCAATACTGTGTAATGACCTATATGGGAAGAGAATCTAAAAAAAGAGCGGATATATGTATATGATTAACTGATTCACCTTGCCGCACACTTGAAACTAACACAACACTGCAAATCAACTATACTCTAACAAAAATTTAAAAAAACTAAACAATATTCTTAAAACACCTAAAAAAATTAACAGTTGTTTTTTAGTCTCAGACATATAGTCAGTGTTCAGATTTTCTTTTTCGTTTATGATTTCTGTACAGTTTCTTAGTTTTCATTGAGTTATAAATAACATACAACATTAGTTTCAAGTATAAAGCATAACATTTCAATATTTGTATATATTTCAAAATGATCACAGTAAGTCTGGTCATCTTTCAGCATACATAGTTACAAAAAATTTATTTTCCTGTGATTAGGACTTTTAAGATCAACTCTCTTAGCAAGTTTCAAATATGGATTACAGTTTTTTATTAACTGTTGTCACCGTGCTGTACATTACATCTCCATGACATGTGACATTTATTTTATAACTGGAAGTTTGTACTGTTTTTTTTTTTTTTATTTTTTTTTATTTTTTTTATTTTACAAATTTAATCAGTTATACATATACATATGTTCCCATATCCCCTCCCTTTTGCGTCTCCCTCCCACCCTCCCTATCCCACCCCTCCAGGCGGTCACAAAGAACCGAGCTGATCTCCCTGTGCTATGCGGCTGCTTCCCACTAGCTATCTACCTTACGTTTGGTAGTGTATATATGTCCATGCCGCTCTTTCACTTTGTCACAGCTTACCCTTCCCCCTCCCCATATCCTCAAGTCCATTCTCTAGTAGGTCTGTGTCTTTATTCCTGTCTTACCCCTATGTTCTTGATGACATTTTTTTCTTAAATTCCATATATATGTGTCAGCATACTGTTTTGACTTGAATTTAGTTTTTGTCATTCCTATTCTTGTTTTTACACTTTCAGAATAGGTAGGTGTTTCTTTTCATAAAGAATATATAGTTTAGTTCTGCATGTTTTCAGACTTTATATAAATGTTATACTATATGTATCATTCTAAAACTTGACTTTTTCACTTCATATTTTGTTTTTGAGATTTTTCAGTGCTGGTTTATATATTCTAGATTCTTATTTTTAGCTGTTGTATAAAATTCTGTTATATGAATAAAACAATGTATCTTTTTTAGTGGGGAGTGAAGTTGTTTGTAATTTTCCATTTATAGATAGTACTATGACAGGCATTCTTGTACATGTCTCCTTGTTAACATGTGTGAGAATTATTCTAGGGTATGGTCCAAGGAGTAGAATTCTTGGGTTATGGTATATACACATATTGAGCTTTACTGACACTGGCAAATTACTCTCTACATGGTTGTACCAATTTATGCAAGTGTATGGAAGTAACCTATGCTCCATGTTGTAGCCAGCTTACATTTGTTTGTTCCTTTAAAAAAAATTTCTTGAGTCTACTACATAGGTCATTTATTTTTAAATATTTTAAAAATAATTGCTTACATGAACAAATATACCTCACAATAATACTACAGTGGTTTTTAAAAAATTTTATTTATTTAATTTACTTATTTTTGGCTGCATTGGGTCTTCATTGCTGTGCGTGGGCTTTCTCTAGTTGCGACGAGCAGGGGCCACTCTTTGTTGTGGTGCGCTGGCTTCTCATTGCAGTGGCTTCTCTTGTTGCGGAGCGCAGGCTCTAGGCACGTGGGCTCCAGTAATTGTGGCACATGGGCTCAGTAGTTATGGCTCGCGGGCTCTAGAGTGCAGGCTCAGTAGTTGTGGTGTGCGGGCTTAGTTGCTCCACGGCATGTGGGATCTTCCCAGACCAGGGCTCGAACCCGTGTCCCCTGCATTGGCAGGTGGATTCTTTTTTTTTTTTTTTTTTAAGTTATTTATTTATTTATTTATTTATGGCTGTGTTGGCTCTTCGTTTCTGTGTGAGGGCTTTCTCTAGTTGCGGCAAGTGGGGGCCACTCCTCATCGCGGTGCACGGGCCTCTCACTATCGCGGCCTCCCGTTACGGAGCACAGGCTCCAGACGCGCAGGCTCAGTATTTGTGGCTCACGGGGCTAGCCGCTCCGCGGCATGCGGGATCCTCCCAGACCAGGGCTCGAACCCCTGTCCCCTGCATTGGCAGGCAGATTCTCAACCACTGCGCCACCAGGGAAGCCCCCGGCAGGTGGATTCTTAACCACTGCGCCACCAGGGAAGCCCCACAGTGGTTTTTATCACATATGTTTTTTCTTTGTTTTCTTAGTTTTGTCATTTTGTGTAATCTGGTATTAATATTTTTTGTTGTTGTTGTCCCGTGAAATATTTTAAATATATCTGAAAGGTTGAGGTTTTACATTTAAACTTTGGCTGTTCATTTTGTGAAGTTAATGTGCCTCAAATTGTTTCCATCTTTTGGAATTTGAAGATTGAGCAATGGATGCTCCAGAAGAAGGTGTATTTTCTTTGTTGTGTAATCATATTTTAAAAATGGTCGACCTGTCATGAATTTGCTGGTGACAGGGTAATGCCTCACTCTCTTGTTTTAAAACTCAGTTTCTCCTTGTACTCGTCTTTTTGCTTGATATATTTTATATCATATTGTTTTCATAAAATTTTATGAATGTCAAAGCTTTATTATGTATGGATGCTTTTATAAAATGGTCTTGTTTACCATTTCATGCCCATCAGCATGGCAAAAACCAAAAGTCTGATGATACCAAGTATAGTCAAGGTTTGAAGAAATAAGAACTGTCAGTGCTTCTGCTAGAGAGAGCAAATGGGTAAAACCCATGTACAGGAGTTTGGCAATATCCTATAAAGCTGAAAATAGGTACACTACAACCTGGTAATTCCACGTTCAGGTATGTACTTCAGAGAAACTCTTGAACTCACATGCAAAAATATTCACTGCAGTTTACTTTCTGATGGTGCAAAATTGTGAATAGCATAAATGTCTACAAGTAGGAGAATGGGTTGTGCATGGTGGTAATTTATATAGTGAGATGCTATATAGCAGTTAAAACGAATAAGCTTGATCTAAATTACCAACATAGATCTCAAAAACATGTTTGTAATATAAAAACATGAACTGAAATTATACATATATATGTATGTGTGTATGTGTGTGTGTGTATATAAAAACATGAACTGAAATGATACATGTGAAATTCATGATTGTACTGGCCTCTAGAGAGAGAGTAAGAACAAAGGAAGCATCAACTTTATCTTAAAAGTTTAACATCTGTAAGTGAAAATAAACATCTGAAACATCAATAAGTATCCATTATAATGTCCCTGGAATTCAAGAAGTATTGTCACTTTTTAGTCCTTGTCTCCAGGTTGTGGGATTATGGTTGATTGTCTTAAAATATTTTTTGTGCCATTCTGTATTTTTCATATTCTGCACGATGAAACATGTTTCTCTATTATGATCAGAAAGAAAACTTTAATTTAAAAAGCCCCATCTGTCTTATTTACCCTTTGTGTCTTTTTTATGGTGAAGTATGGTGAGTGGGACACTTAAATTCCACTTTGGCCAATATTTAAATTGCCCAGTGAATTGTCTTTTTGTTTTTTCTCTGTTGCATATTTACTAATCTCAGTAATTTTTTTTCTCTATTTGACTTTTCAATAAATAATTCAACCATAGTCATAAATCTTTTATATTGAATTTACTTTTCCACTGTATAGGTTAAAGAAGAGATGCTATTTGAAGCACTAGTTACAAGGAAGACCGTGACAGTGGGAGAAAAGCTTATTTTACCATACAAACTGGCAGAGGTATGAATAGATTTTCTTTGAAATCAAGGAACTCTGAACATTTTTAGAAGTTTAGGTTTATATTCTTTCTGTTAATAGAGTGAAAATAGCAGTATGGATTGAAATATTTTCTGGGCTCTTGAAATTTATCATGAACTTTCTGTCAACTTGGAAACTTAAAGTTGAATGTAATTTTAAACAATACACCTACATTTTTCTCCAATGATCTCAATCTGATCACGGTTTTTAAGTTTCATAGTATTACTATGGGATAAGTAGATGGTAGGTAGAATTATAAATAAGCAGTCTTTAACCCAAATGATTATTCCTTGTTGAGCACATCATATCTTCCAGCACATCATACTCTGTTGGTTTACTTTTTCATTGTTGGCCACTCCTTTGCAGTTCTTTTTGTTTGTTTTTTCTTTTCTTCCTGACTTCTTAAAGATTAGGTGCCCTAGGACAGTCTTTGTCTTTTCTTCTCTATACTCTTTATCTAGATTTTCTCACTTAGTCCCATGGCTTTAAATATCATCTGTATAGTAAGGCTTCCAGGTAAGTTTTATTGCTATAGTGTGCCAATATTACTATTATACCACTCAGGTGTATAGGAGTAGGAAAGTTATTGAAAAGCCTACTATTTTATGGTGAAATTTTATGAAAGTGTTGAGAAATCAAACTGACAATTATAAAGATAGGACAGGAATATGAGATTGGAAGTCAGAGAGATGGGGAAACAGTGATTTAACTGTAGAGAATGCTTTCTAGGCAGACATTGATTAATTTATCCCATTGATCCATTTATCCCATTTTTGGGGTCTCTCCTAATTGTACCTACAGGTCCACATTCCTTCATTATATCAGGTATCTTATATCGTATTTTATAGTTGCCAACTTTGAGAGCTCCTTTCTAGACAAGAGCAAAAGCCAAATCGTTTTAAGAGTTTTGTTCATCTTTTACATAAAAGTTCAATGCTTTTATATTTTCTTTCTCAACTTTTTTCATTATTAAATATTTCTTTATGTTTATTTACATGTTTAACTTTAACTTCAACATTTTGAGATTATTTTTGTAGCCCCTGCTTTATTTTTATGTTTGTTTGGTATATTTATTTGTTTAGTAAATATTTGAAAACACTTTTTGTGTCTGGAATTGTGCTAGGCATTATGAGTAAAATGAAGAGCAGTCCGTAAGGATTTTAGTATTTTGTCTGAAGAGCAATGGAAAGAAGTGTTTTAAGCAAAAAAGTTGCCTTAGATATTTTTTTAAGGACAATCTGGCAGCAGTGTGAAAAAATCAGTTGGAGGAGAGCGTGTTAGTTTTCTATAGCTGTATAACAAACTTAGTGACTTAATATAATACAGATTTATTAACTCACAGTTTCCTTGGATCATCAGTCTGGGCACAGGTTAGCTGGGTCCTCTGCTCAGGGTTTCACCAGGCTGATGTCAAGATATTCATAATGGCTGTGATCTTATCTGAGACTCAACATCCTCTTCTAAGTTCACAGGTTGTTGACAGGATTCACTTCCTTGCAGTTGTAGGACTGAGATCCATAATTTCTTGTTGGCTGTTAGGGGCCATTCTCAGCACCTAGAGTCTACTTGCCATTTCCTGCCATGTGGTCCTGTACACAACATGGCAGTTTGCTTCTTCAAGGCCAGCGGGGGAATCTCTGATGGATGGGCTCAGTCCCTAGTAAGTCAGCTCTACCCAAGACAGTATCTCTTGGGTTAACTAAAAAATTCACCTGATTTTGGGCCACAATTATATCTTTAAAATCCCTTCACCCTTGTCATATAACATAAGATAGTTATGGGAGTGAAATCCATCATTTACAGTCCTGTTCACACTTACTGGGAGAGGATATAGAGAACATGTACACCTGGTGATGGGAATCATTCTAACACAGAGGGCAAGAGTGAATGTGGAAAGATGAGTTTGGAGGCTATAGTAGTTAGTACTCCTGAGGAGAAAGATGCTTGCTGCTATGTCTAGAATGGTGACCTACTGATAGGGAGAAATGAATGTATTTAAAAAGAAAGAAATTTAGATGGTAAAATCAACAAGATTGGGCAATGATTTGCTTAGTGGGAAGCAGGGAGGAAGAAGGAGATGTCAAGGATGAATCCTGGTTTTCTGGTACACACAACTGTAGAATACTGGTACCATTCAGTGAGAAAGGAAACACTGAACGAGATCTTGTTTGAGTGAGAAAATAATTAATTGGTATTTGGGCTTATTGAGGTTAAGCTGTGATAGGCAAGACTGCATTTCAGAGAAAACAGGCTAAAAGTATAATATTGGGAGTTATGGTATACATAGGCATTATATTTGTATATTTGTTATATTTGGATTCTCTAAATATTTTAATTTGATATGGAGGTTTGTCTTTTAACTACCAAATTCAACTCATTTATATTCATTGTAATAACGAACATGTTTTCTTACTGTGTGTTTTAAAATATTTTGCTTTTGCTGAATTTAATCAGATCATCTTTATTCTTTTTCCCCTCCTCTGGGGAAAATAAATGGTTATTCTCTCTATATATTCTACTATTGATTTTCTTTTTATTTTAAAGATACTTGGTTGATAACTTGCCTAAGAATAGAATTTTAGGGCCACATCCTTTTTTCTCTCAGAATTTCTAAACGTTTTCCAATTACTTTCAAGTATCTAGTGTTGAAGATAGAGAATTTAATACCTGTCTTCTCTTTCCTATGTAGGTGATAGTTTAGGTAGGTAGTTTTTGTTCTGGAAACTTGAGGGTTTTTTTTTTTTCACTGAAATTCAGAAATTCATTCATCATCTATGTGTGGTCAGTTATAGTATTGTCTCCATTTTACAAATGTAAAAAAGCTGTAGCCTAAGAGTTTAAGTAACTTGACCAAGGTCAAATAGATGGAATAAGTAGAGAAACCGGGACTGGGAGATAGTCTAGCTCTTAATCAACACTCTCTACTTCCTCTAAAATTAAGAACATAGATATAAATATGTACTTGAATATACAAGCTTCAAAATAAGTCCCTAGATGAGAAGTACATAAATTATTAGGATTTGTATTCTTTTAAGTTCTAGGACTCAGCTGTCTAAGATACATGCCCCACAACCCTCTTTTTAGGTTGAGGTACTTTCTAAATGTTGGATTTTCTTTAAGTAATAGACTTCATTTTTTAGACTAATTTCAGATTTACACAAAAATTGAGCAGATAGTACAGAGAGTTTCCATAAACTGGGGAAAGCTTGAGGCGAGGGGAAAAAGTAAATCACATAACTCCATAATGAAAGAATTGTTACTGTTTGGGGATGGAGAAATTCTGGAGGTTACTGTGGATGACAAGCTGAAGACAGCCAGGAGTGTAATTGTGGTGTATGACTAGGATTCCACAGATAACTGATGCCTTTTTGATAATTGATTCCTATGCCTGGAATACTCTTCCCCCCTTTAGCTGGCAAAGTTCATTTATTTATAAAGTTCCTATTCTACCTTCTTTACTAGGTGAAATATATACCCCAGTTTTCAGTAAAAGTGTTTTGAAATGTGTGGACTCATGTTTTGTTTCCTTTATCTTTCATGGCAGTTTTAGCCTGGATTCCCTGAGTTGGATTAAATTAATGAGTATATATAAAAAACTTCAATTGTAGGTTATTTATATTGAAAGAAAAATTAATTTCTAATTCAGGATAATAAGCTTTTTTTCTTGAATGAGAGCAAAACACTTTGTTATAGTATCTTAGTCAGATTGTTGCCAATTTCACTTAGACTCCTAACTTTTTTTTTTGCAGGCTGTGACAGTGAGGAACTCCATGGCTAAGTCTTTATATAGTGCCCTGTTTGACTGGATAGTTTTTCGGATTAATCATGCACTTATGAATAGTAAAGATTTGGAGCAAAATACCAAGGTAGACATATATTGGATTATAATATATTTTTCCTGAAAAACTGTTTTAATAAAATGGGTAATGCATAAAATTTTAAAACATAGAATCATATAGAGTAATAAGTATCACTTTTTATCTGTATTCCCTGCTATTTCTCTCCTTATTTCTGCTTCTATGATCCTATTCAGTGAAACTGTTCTGTGTGTCTTTCCAGAGCTTTTTTCCTATGTACTTACATTCCTATAGATGTACATGTACAGAGTTGCTTTTAAACATAAAAATAGGATCATACTATCTGTATTGTTTCTAATTTGTATTTTTTTTTACCTGGTTATGTCTTGAAATATATCTAGACCTCATTATTTTTAATATTTAAATGTAAAACTTAAATATTTAAATGTAAAATTGCTCTTACATGACCTTTTCATAATTCTAATCTAATATACCAAGTTGACTTATTTTTTAAAATTAATTAATTAATTTTATTTTTTGCTGCGTTGGGTCTTCACTGCAGTGCATGGGCTTCTCATTGCAGTGGCTTCTCTTGTTGTGGAGCACAGGCTCTAGGCGTGTGGGCTTCAGTAGTTGTGGCACGTGGGCTCAGTATTTGTGGCTCGCGGGCTCTAGAGCACAGGCTCAGTAGTTATGGCGCACGGGCTTAGTTGCTCCGTGGCATGGGGGATCTTCCCGGACCAGGGCTCGAACCCATGTCCCCTGCATTGATAGGCGGATTCTTAACCACTGTGGCACCAGGGAAGTCCCAAGTTGACTTATTTTTGAAGATCATTATTTTCACTGTTTTTTGTAAGGGCTTAGAATTAGTCAGCAGTATTAATCACACAAAATACTCTTAATGGAGACTTTTAAAAGTCTCTTACTATTTATCACTCATTACATCAGTTTGCCCAGTATCTCTCTTAGCACCAGTGGAGAAAAATTTTTTTCATTTAATCAAAATTGTCATACAACTGTATTTTAAGAATAAGGTGGGGTGGTGAGAAGAATGGTGGTTTGGGATATTAGAACTGAATATTTATCATCCATAGTAAGAAGTTAGAAGGTAATTTTTGGAGGTAAAATATCAAGAAATAGAGGAATAAACATTTTTTACTATATTATACAATTCTTTACCAAACAAGTAAAAAGATTTGAGTGTTGTTGACTTTACGGAGCAGAAATTGAGGGTGGAGAAGGGATTGTTGTTTTTGTTATAATCCTTTTAGAACTGTTTAATGTCATAAATCTTGTGTGTTTCTTTTTTTTGATAAAAATTTTTAAAGTTTTAACTTCAAGAAACCACATATTCTGATATCCCGTTTCATTTCTAGCCTGTGTAAGACTATTTAAACATACCTGTTAGCTTGATTCTTTTTTTTTTTTTTTTTTTGTGGTACGTGGACCTCTCACTGTTGTGGCTTCCCCTGTTGCGGAGCACAGGCTCCGGACACGCAGGCTCAGCGGCCATGGCTCACGGGCCCAGCCGCTCTGCAGCATGTGGGATCTTCCCAGACCGGGGCACGAACCCATGTCCCCTGCATCGGCAGGCAGACTCTAAACCACTGCGCCACCAGGGAAGCCCAATTCTTAATGCAGAATTTTATTGGGATAGAGAAGTCAAACTAGGAAAAATTGCATGATCCTTTTGGCATAACCAGGCATAGCTAGGAATAACCTAGCTTTACTTTAGTAACCTTCTGACTTTCCAATAGCCTGTTTTTCCCTTCCCTGTCTCTTGGGTTTTAGAGATTTGTGATATTGAGGTAACAGGTCATTAACTCTGCTTTGTACATTTCTGTAATCAATGTATTACATGTGTTAAAACTTTGGATCTATTTTTATAATTAAGATAAAAAGAAAAAGATGAAGAAAAAGAGAACTAACATGCTTTTCATTTGTAGTATATTTTGACTGAACACTGGCCCCCCAAGTTTTCCTCTCTACTGCTGTTGAAGAACATTTTGTTACTTATATTGTGAATATTATTCATGAAATAAATTTGAGCATCCTTTTTTAACCATAATTTTTTTCCTGTTTCACAGACTTTGTCCATTGGTGTTCTTGATATTTTTGGGTTTGAAGATTATGAAAATAACAGCTTTGAACAGTTCTGTATTAATTTTGCTAATGAACGCTTACAACACTACTTTAATCAGCATATCTTTAAATTGGAGCAGGTGAGTACCTGAATGTGTGTACGCTTGCCCCCTTCCTGCTCCCTAAACCCTAACCCCCACCTTCACATACACACACATAAATTTTTGAGTCATAGTCGTGATAAGTATTTTAAGTGTTGTATTTCAATACAGATATTATTGACTTCATATTAGTGTAAGCAAATTACAGATCAGAGCATAGTTTGGGGGCCTTATCACACAGGGTTTTCTTTTTTGTTTAATAGGCCTCAAGTATTAGAATCAATAATATGTGTTTGACTGCACCTTTGATTGAAAAAATACATGGGTTTGTTTTGAATTTTTGTTGATGTTTTTGATTTTTTTTTTTTTTTTTTTTTTTTTTTTTTGCTGTACGCGGGCCTCTCACTGCTGTGGCCTCTCCCGTTGTGGAGCACAGGCTCCGGACACACAGGCTCCGCGGCCATGGCTCGCGGGCCCAGCCGCTCCGCAGCATGTGGGATCTTCCGGGATCGGGGCACGAACCCGTGTTCCCTGCATCGGCAGGCGGACTCTCAACCACTGCGCCACCAGGGAAGCCCCGATGTTTTTGATTTTTAATTGCCGCCATGGGCTTGGTCACTGTGTGTAATGTTAAGTATGGTTGTTGGATTCCTTTGATCTCTTAGTTTGAGGATGGGATAGAGGAGCTTATTAACAGAATCTCAAATCAGCTCAGAATGTGGATACAAAGAAATAGGGCAGTGTAGAGAGACCAAAATGAGTAACTAGATATTTCTTGTGAGAAGTTCAAATTGACTGAATTAGTGTAGAAAGAGCAAGCCATCAGTTTCCATGAGAGTTCTTAGGGTAAATGCAGGGTTGAAGGAAATGTGGGCTCTTTCTCCAAGTCAAGTTTGAATTCAGTAACAAGTTGAGATTGTAGCCCAGAATTTCAGTTTGTATAAAAAGAAGCAGGGTTCACATTCACCTCAAAGGAAATAGTGAAGAAAATAAATGAACAGAAAACCACAACAGGTCTTTCCTGTCACTGAGGCTTGCCATCCTCTGTCCTGGCTTTAAGCACTGCTATTTTACTTAAAGAGTTATAAGGACTGATTAATATTCGCACAAGCAGCCTTAGTCTTGGCCATTTTGATGATTCTTTAAAGTTTTTAATACATGACCTTTTAGCTAGACTGTTTTTTAGAGCTGTTAAAAGATAGTATTATTTGTTATAATATCACCTAACATATATGTAGTGCTTACTCTTAAGTGGGTACTCTTTTTATTCTGGTGTTGCAAATGATGCCTAAAGCCTGTATTCAAAACACTCTGGCTTCATAATTCTTGCGTTTAATCAAAAGTTGAGCTGGGATTGGTTTCTTTACTCAATCCAGTGTTCTTTTTACTAGATTATGCTAAATCAGTATTTTTATCTCCTAAAATGGCTGTGTGTGTTGGAGGGGTGGAGGAATGCATTTTGTTGACAGCGTTTTGTATTTTTCAAAGAAAAGCATCAATTGCTCTGTGGAGCATTAAACAGAAGACTGGTTAAATTGCTTTTGAAGAAGAAAGGTGTTCTCTTATTGTGAACTGAAATTATTCTTACCTTATTTAGAAGTCTAGATTAGCCATGGAGGAGCCACGAGAAATGCCTTACCTAAAAACATGTATAAAAATAAAACCTTACAGTTGATGGAAAATGTGTTCAAAACTACTTGGTGGGTGGGTGATCCTCATTTATTTGCTACCCTGCATATCATAGTTGTGGGCAATGTGGTGGAATTATGGATCACAAGACATAGATACTAAGGTATAGCTTTTTTTTCCCTTTCTTTTTTTTTTTTTTTTTTTTTTTTTGTGGTATGCGGGCCTCTAACTGTTGTGGCCTCCCCCGTTGCGGAGCACAGGCTCCGGATGCGCAGGCCCAGCGGCCATGGCTCACGGGCCCAGCCGCTCCGCGGCATATGGGATCCTCCCAGACCGGGGCACGAACCCGTATCCCCTGCATCGGCAGACGGACTCTCAACCACTGCGCCACCAGGGAGGCCCTTCCCTTTCTTTTAAGTCTCAGTATTTTCTTCTGTTATTTGTGATGTAATGGGTAAGCTTTTGATATAATTTATGGAAAACTTAGAGAAAATTTATACTTTTTGCCACCCCATCTATTTTATTCTTCCTTTCTCTCCCTCCGCATGTTTTTCTACTTGAAATGGATTTTCTGGAAATAAGAGATTTAAGTCAGTTTAAATATTGAGTGTTTTATTTATTTGTGTATCACTGGTCTGGTACCTGTTATGAGATGGGTACTCAGGGACTATTTGTTAAATTCAGTTGAATACAGAATCAGTTAAGTAGATTAAATTTTTTGAAAAAATAAAACACAGAAATAAAAAAGTACCAAAGATGCTTTGGGAGGAAACATCTTGAAGATCTTGATTACTGAAGTTTACTTCTAAATTTTGCCCAGAATTAGTACATATGCACATAGGATGGGAGAGAGATGTAATAGGTGCCATGCAGGATGATAGGTATAAGGTAATCAGATATAAGGTAAAGTAGTGATATAAAGGATGAAATTGATTAGAACTTACTGAAAGTCTGCAAAGATTTCCCAGGGGTGATTCTGGAATAGAGTTTTGAATAGAAAGTTGAGCTCACCGGACTGTCAGTGGGGAAAAGATATTTTAAACAAAGGTAACAATATCTTTAAAACTGTGAGGCATAGAATAGCACAGCAGTTTTGATGAATTGGAAATGATTCAATATAGCTAAAATATAGGATATAAGGATGGAGGCAGGAAGGGAGATAAGTTTGATGAAATAGCCTGGGGTCAGAGAGTTGTGCAGAGAAGATTAGAATTTTTCTTTTAGAGAATGAGGAGCTATTTGAAGTATATTTAGCAGAGGATTTGAATTGGAACTGTGGAAGATGGATTGAAGAGAGGTGAACTGGAGAGAAGGACATAATCCATGAGCCAGTTGAAGTAGTATGGGAGAGTGATTCTGAGTCCTGAATCAAGGTATTTGTAGAGATAATGTGGAATAAGAGACAGACAAAAAGAGGTTTCTGTGATTTGAAAATCTGTTTCCTGTTATCATTTGTAATACTGCTCTTATTTCCTTTACTTGCTCAGAATTATTCCTTAGGTCATTGATTCATCAGTAAATCGAATAACAATTATGTATCAGGCACTGTTTGGCATTGAAGATAGACATTTTAGAGTTCAGGGATCTTACTGTGGAGTTCATAATCTAATGAGTTGTTCTTTTGTCTATCCCACTTCTGGGGATGTCAGACTAGGAAATTTTGACGAAACTTGCGTGCAGAACACCTAAAAAAAACTGAACAAAATATATTTGAAAGCATTGGAGTACCTTCAAATAAGTGAAGTTTTACAGGGCTTAGATATTTAAGCACGAAACCCAGGGAGTTGAGCCCAGCATTCGGGGACTGCTTTGTTCCTAGAGACGTTTCTGTTCTGGTAGAGGGCTGCCAGATTCTGAAAGAGTCAGGCTTGAGAATCTGAGAAGCCTAAAAGGGTTTTCTCCAGATTAAAGAACAAGGAGGAGCCCCCTGGCAACTCCCACAGGCTTTAGGTTGAAGACCTCAATGGGTTATATCTTACAGTAAAGGTAAAGCAGAAATAGAGAAGGCATCATAGAGGCTGAAGACCAGTTTAAAATAATCTCAGTTCTTGACTGGGTTAAAATAGCGTAGAATTTCCGGCATTCTTAGCCACCTGCCAAGAGCAAATTCAGTCTCCAGTGGAAGAAATCATTCTAGTGCTAAAGTTATCTCTATACTTTTTCATATACAAGCATTCAGTTTTTAACTGAGAAGTTTGTTTGTTTTTTAAGACATACAAGGAAGGAAACCAACATGAATAAGAACCAAGTGAGATAATAGGCTATACCATAGGGGATCCAGATAATGATTTTATCAGACATGAACTTTAAAGTAACAGTGGTTTCAAGAAATTTTTTAAGTGATAATTTTATTAAAGAACTACAAACTGTTTTTTAAAAATCCTAAATTTAGGAAAATTTAAAACTAATTTAGAACTAAAGGAAAATTTTAAAAATTTAGAACTAAAATATAGAGTGAAATTAAAAACATTAGTTTTTCACAGTTCATTAGATATAGCTTAAGAGAAAATTAGTGATGTGGAAGATAGGCCAGAAGAAATAACAGCCTGATGAATAAAGCTAAAAGAGGAAAATACAAATAGTGTAAGAGACATGGGGCATAGTAAAAAAGTCTAACATATGTGTAACAGGAATTCTGGAAAGATGTATGTGAAAGAGAGAGAATAGGATAGAAGCTGTATTTGAAAAAAGTGATGGCTGAGAATTTTCCAAAACTTAAAACACAAAACAAAAAAATTTCAACAGGCACACATTTGAGAAGCCCTAAGAATACAAAACATGATAAGAACAAAGGCAGCCATACAGTAAGACAAAGACAGGGACTTTCCTGGTGGCACAGTGGTTAAGAATCCGCCTGCCAGTGCAGGGGACACGGGTTCGAGCCCTGGTCTGGGAAGATCCCACATACCATGGGGCAACTAAGCCCATGCGCCACAGCTACTGAGCCTGCGATCTAGAGCCCGTGAGCCACAAGTACTGAGCCCTTGTCTCACAACTACAGAAGCCAGCGTGCCTAGAGCCTGTGCTCCACAACAAGAGAAACCACTGCAATGAGAAGCCTGCACACGGCAACAAAGACCCAATGCGGCCAAAAAAATAAAACCCCAATGAAAACAATATCTGAGAAGCAGCCAGAGATGGGGGAAACAGTACCTTTAAAGAAGCAACAGTAGGGCTTCCCTGGTGGCACAGTGGTTGAGAGTCCGCCTGCCGATGCAGGGGACACAGGTTTGTGCCCCGGTCCGGGAAGATCCCACATGCCGCGGAGTGGCTGGGCCCGTGAGCCATGGCCGCTGAGCCTGTGTGTCCGGAGCCTGTGCTCTGCAACAGGAGAGCCCACAACAGTGAGAGGCCCGCATACCGCAAAAAAAAAAAAAAAAAAAGAAGCAACAATGAGATTGAAAGTCAGTCTTTCAGGGGAGACAGTGGATGCCAGAAGACAGTGGGGTATTTTCCTTAAAACTGAAGTATGTTATTTGGTCAGTAACTAAATTATTCCCATTGTCACTCAGAGTTTCAGGAATGAATGAAAAGCAATGAACAATGTAAAAAAGTGGGTGAATCTAAATGAATTTTAACAAAATTAGACAAAGATAAAAATATCTTTTGTGGGGCTTCCCTGGTGGCGCAGTGGTTGAGAGCCCGCCTGCCGATGCAGGGGACACGGGTTCGTGCCCCGGTCTGGGAAGATCCCACATGCCACGGAGTGGCTAGGCCCGTGAGCCATGGCCACTGAGCCTGCGCATCCGGAGCCTGTGCTCCACAATGGGAGAGGCCACAGCAGTGAGAGGCCTGTGTACCGCAGAAAAAAAAGAAGAAAAAAATATCTTTTGTGGTTTAATGTCTGTGTGGAACTAAAACTTGTGAGTACAATAGCATTTAATTCAGGAAGCGATACAGAATTTAAGGTATTGTAATGTCTTTGTATTAAATGCCAAGTGGTAGAAGATTTTTTTCTCTGTTAGACATTGGTAAGTTAAGAATGTCTTATGATTTTAGGATAACCACCAAGTAATAAAAGAATATAAAACTCTCAAGTTAATATAGGAAGCAAGTGAAGTAAAAACAACTCTAGTAATACAAAAGAAAGCAAGAAAGAGGAATAAAAGCAATAACAAGAAAGCAGGACAAATAACAAATGGTAAGATGGTTGATTTAATCCCACAAATACCAGTAATTGCATTAAATATAAATGGACTAATTACTCCAACTAGAAGCCAAAGATTGTCAGGCTGAATATAAAATAAGACTAAATTGCTCCTTCTAAGAGAGACTCTTTAAATATAAGCATACAGGAAGGTTAAAAGTAAAAGGATGGAAAAAGATTTAGCAAGCCTTAACAAAAACAAAAGAACTGATATAACTGTATTAGTATCACACTTTAAGCATTGCTAGAGATAAAAAAGGAATATTTGATAATACTAAACAGATCAGTTCATCAGAAAGTATACAATTCCAGATTTATAGGTACCTCATAATACGGCCTCAAAGTATATAAAACAAGAAATTGATAAAGCTAAAAACAAACATATATTTGCAATTTTAGTGGAATATTTTAACATACCTTGCTGAATAGCTGATAGAACAAGCAGACGAAAAATTGATAAGGATACAGAAGATGTAAAGCACCCAGAGAATTGGGTGGGTGCTTTTTTTTTTTCTTTGCGGTACGCGGGCCTCTCACTGTTATGGCCTCTCCCATTGTGGAGCACAGGCTCCAGATGCGCAGGCTCAGTGGCCATGGCTCATGGGCCTAGCTGCTCTGCAGCATGTGGGATCTTCCCAGACCGGGGCACAAACCCATGTCCCCTGCATCGGCAGGCAGACTCTCAACCACTGCGCCATCAGGGAAGCCCGGGTGGGTGCTTTTGAGGGTACCTAGTCCTGCCTGCCCTTGATGTCAGAATGCCAGTTTCCCTGGGTCTGAGGCCTATAGCAAATAAGGATATAGAAGATTTTTAAGGCAAATACTTATCTGACATATATAGATAACTGCAAATTTACAAAATTTGCTTATATACTGGACCATAAAACAAGGGTCAAATTTCACAGTTTTGAAATCACACAGATCTCAGTACCATAATGAATTTATATCAGAAACCAACAACAAGAAGATAACTGGAAAATACTTTATGATTAAAAATTAAGTAATGAATTTCTAGATAGCCTAGAAGTTGAAAAAAATTAGAAAATATATTGAACTTAATATATTACGTATTAAAACTTGTGACTAAAGGTGCACTTGAGTCACTAAGAAGTGTGACTAATGATTTACTTAGAGGAAAATTTTATAGCTGTTAGAAGATTTTAAGGTTGAAGAGCAACGATTAACAAATTGGAAAAAGATCAGCAAACTAAACCAAAGGAAAGTGGAAAGAGGGAAATAATAAAGAAAAAAAAAGATTAAATAAAAGCGAAAACAAATATATTATGGGAGAGGATCAACAGAGTGAAAAGTAATACTTTGAAATGATTAATAACATTGATATAACCCTTAAGAAATTGGTGTGAGAGAGAGACAGAGAGGGATATAAATAGCCAGAATTCCAATGATAAAGACCACATCATTGTGTATCCTACACATGTTAAAAAGATAGTAGGATACACTAAACAACTTCATGTCTGTAAGCCTTATTAAATGATAAGAGAAAAAACTTTTCAAAACTGACATAGATGAAATACAAAGTTTATAACTATTAAAGAAATTGAATATGTAATTAAAAACCTTTCCATAAAGAACATTGTAAGCCAAAATGGCAACACTGATGAATTCTGCTGACTTTGAAAGAATTATTTTCAGTTGGACATAAATTCTTATGTGGAATAGAAAAAAAGGGGACAATTCTCAACACATTTTTGGGGGCCAGGATAACATTGCTTTCTAAATCTGTGAAGGATTTTCTTAGAAGTGGAAATTGTCAATTTCACTCATAAATGTAGATTTAAAAATTCTAAACAAATATATATCCAGCAAGATACATAAAAGGATAATACATCAGAACCAAATGGTGTTTTTCCTGTGGCGTGTTACATCTAACCACCTATCAATTTAATTCATCTATTAACAAAACAAAAGAAAAATTCATGGTGTTCTCAATAGAAATGTAAAAAGCATTTGATAAATTTACATATTCATTCTTGTTAAAAACAAAACGAAACCCTTAGCAAACTAGGTACATATAGAAGGGAACTTCCTGATAAAGGGCATTTACAAAAAAACCAACAGTTAATGTCAAGCTTAATGGAAATAGACTGAATGATTTCCTCCTAAGACTGAGAACAAGGTAAGGTTGTTTTCTAAGAATTTTTATCAGGAACACAGGCATGTGAGGACATCCAAATGGGAAGTAAACATAGGACAAGATTTTTCACTTATTAGTCATTAGGGAAAATAAAATTAAAAACATAATTAAATATTCCTAAGCATTCACCAGAATGATTAAAATGGAAAAGACTGACAATACAAGTATTAGAGAAATACTGTGCACCGGAAAGTCCCATACACTGGTGGTAGGTGCATAAATTGGTACAACCACTTTAGAAAGCTGTTTGGCAGTATCTTCTGAGGTTATACATGTGTAGTTTATAAGCCTGTGGTTTCACTCTCAAAATGTGTATAAATGTTCAACAAGAGTTTTATATAGAAATGTTCATAATTTCATTATTTTTAATGGCCAGAAATCGGAAATAAGTGTAATGTCTATCAATAGTATATAAATAGGTGAATACATTGTATATAAATACTCTACAGTATTGGTTCTCAAAGAGTTGTTCTTCTCTTACCCCTACTGGTACCATTGACATCACCTGGGCACTCCTTAGAAATTCAAATATAGGATCCCACCCTATACCTACTTATTCACAAATTCTGGGTTTGTGGCTTCTGTTTTTAACAAGCTCTCCACATGATTCTGTTGTATATTAAAGTTTGAGACTTAATCTCCGTAGCCAATTTTGGCATACTTTTTCTGTAAAGGGACCAGACAAATCAGTTTTCTAGGTTTGGGGGGCCGTATGGTCTCAGCTCTGCTGTTACATTGAGAAAGCAGCCTAGACAATGCATAAATGAGCAAATGTTGTACTCCACAACCCCAGCCCTACAGCAATTAAAATGAATGAACTTTAGGTGCATCCTACAACATAATGTTGAGTAAAAGAAAAAAAGCCAGATGAAAAGAATATGTATTCTATGATTCTATTTATATAATATTTATACACAGGTGAATCTTATCAATGGTATTAGAAATTAGGATAATAGTTAACTTTGGGCAAGAGGGTCTGAATCATCATTGGGAAAAGGGGATGAGAAGGGATTTTGGACTGCTAGTAATGTCTATAAAAATCCATATGCTTGTACTATTTAGTACGCTTTTTATCCATGCTATGAAAAAGAATAGGGAAAAAACTTCCTTACCACTGCTTGGGGGTGACCTTTGTATAGCATTACTTACTTGTGAAATTGTTAATTACGAGGAAAGAATTATGCATTTACTTTTCCCAATTAGAATGACTGTTGTCTATAGTAGGGTCCACTTTTTCTTTACAGGATAATGATAATACGGAAAGAATGATAAAATTACAAAATCACTATTTCACAAAACCACCATATTTGTAGAGAAGTATGCAAGTGTAATCAGTGAATACTAAAACCATCAGATGAACAGGATATTTATTTGGTGCCTAAATATCAGTGCAATGTAGAAACGTAACTTCTTTGTTCTCAGGGGCATCTTTCTGACAGTTTAAAAGTAAAAGCATCACAGAGATGAATAAAAGAAGATTTCCTAGTATAGAAATTGAGGAAGGACCAATGGGGGCTTCATAAGAGAGTTCTGAATAGTTGCTAGTATGTGAGCTTTGAGTTATTTAGTCTTGAAATTTGGGAAACTACCCTGCCCCCACCTTTTGAAAGGTGTTGTAAGAGTTTTATTTTGCCGAAGTTCAGTGTGTATGAATTCCATATGATTTATATCAGTGATCACTGGAGGTGATAGTTTTCCACTTTTCCCAGACATTGTTTCATTAAATTCATTGTTGACGATCCAGCAGTTCTTTTTGATGGCTTAGAGTCGTGTGGGAGAAATTAGGCTTTTTCATTTTATATTTTTCCTTAGTGCAGTCATCAGATAGTGTGGCTAAAACAAATCCAGCCCTAAATTCTCATCTGAGTGGAATCACAAATAGGATTCTAACCAGAAAATTTGGTTGCATGTACTTTTAAAAGAAAACAGACATACCCTATATCAAGATTTTATACAAGTGAAATTTATACATTCTTCCATTGTGTGGATTAATGATTTAAAAGAGAAAAGTTTAAACTATTCTTTTAATCCTGGTAAAAGCTTTTTAGTCCTTATTCTCACATTCCTGTTATTTTCTGCAAGATGAATATATTGTTAATATGTTATTTCCTAGGAGGAATATAGAGCTGAAGGTATCAGCTGGCACAATATAGATTATATTGATAATACCTGTTGCATAAATCTTATTAGCAAGAAACCAACAGGCCTGCTCCATCTTTTGGATGAAGAAAGCAAGTGAGTATGATTCTTTTCAGTTTTGTTATTGGCCATTTGGGCTTTTCATGTCTTCTTAAGCCCTACATTTTCTTCTTAACATTATTAAGTAAAGAGCCAAAGTTTCCCATATATGCCTTTTTTGTGTGTGTTTGTGTGTTTCTAAGAAAATTGGATGGACTTCACTATAGAACTCATTTTTTCCTTGAGTTTTTCCAGATTTCTTCTACAGAGTCACTTTGATTTTAGATTTGTTGGTTTATATTTATTTTTTGTTTTTGTTTTGTGTTCCTCTCTTCTTGAATTAAGTTTGTGTATGTGTGTTTTAAGAATGGGTTTATTTTTAATTTTTATTGGCATCTAGTTGCCAACTAGATGCCAATAAAAATTAACTTTAAAAAAAGGGTTTTTTCCCCCAGTTAAAGAAGGTCCTTTTTATTTTTGCAGTGTCATTCCATACAAAAGCAATAGAAAGATAACAGTCTTAACAAAAGTTTACAATTGAATATTTGAACAGAAAATCTGTACACATTATCATTTACAGCAATTTTACGTGGTAAATTAACTGATTGTAAAAAAAAAAAAAAGGTCTTTCTAAATCCTTCTGCTGTCTTAACTCTTGGAGTATTTTAGGTAGAAGGCCTACTTAGTGCTATTTACAAGTACCAAATTAAGACTGTATAACTTACATAAAGCCCATTAACTTACCAGCTCAATTTAATATTTTGACTCTTCAGTGCTCTTAAAAAAAAAGTTTTATATATGAGATGTGTTTGCAGTTTTCCTGTTTTGCAGAAGAGAAGATAATAATAGATTCGTGATATCTGCCATGGCTCTGCAGGTTTTAAGTAGCAGCATATGCTAGATATTTGCCACCCCTTGATAACACTGTTCAATATACTAAACTTATATGTATGCTTCAGAAATAAAGCTTCCTATAGCATCCTCCAGAGCGTTCTCAGTGCTCTATAAAGTATTATTTATAGTTTAATTATCCTAAGAGATGGCAAATCTAGAATTGGAGAAGCCAAAGTGGTGAAGTATGTGTTGGTTTTCTGTGACTCTTTAGTAAAATATTTAGAAATTGAATTAGTTCACCTGATTCTTAGCTTAATATTATACTCATTAAACTACAATATAAAATATTAAGCATTTACTATCATAGGATGACTATATACCAGGTTTGTGTGGGACAATCTAAAGTTTATGCCTGTTGTTCACTTTAGTTATTAAAGGTGCCTACTTCTACTCTCAGAATATCCTGGTATGTATGGTAAGTTATATGTCACCCTGTTAATATGCCATGAACACAGAATTGCTACATAGAATTATAAAGTAATATGGCAGAAGGCAAAATATAATGGAAAGGAGACTGCTAACAGTTACATCTACCCAGTCTATCACATTTATTTCCATTAATCTAAATGAATTAAAATGCAACCAACACAAAAAAATTTTAATTTTATGTCCAAAGTTGTGAAGGTTTCTTGTATTGCTCTATATGTCCTGAAACATACATTGTCTCTTATAAAATTGTAAGGTTATTAGTTCTTAACTCAGCCTGCATACCTTACTTCTGGTGTATTTTATTTTGGAAAGTGTCATAGGTGATTTTTGATATATAGTGTTGAGACCCATTATGGTAGATATTGAAATGATAAGCAGTTCTTTTTGTTTGAGCTATATTATGGTAAAAGAACAAGAAAGTTTAAGCAATCCAGAAAAAGATCATATATGTAGTAAATGATGGACTCAAGATCCAAACTCAGATATTCAAATTCAAATACCTGGACTCCAGGTATTTCTAACTAAGCTTTATTTTTTTTTAACCTGAGCTTTTGTTTTCCTTTTTTATTGAGGTAGCATTGGTTTATAACGTTATGTAAGTTTCATGTTTACAACATCATATTTCTACTTCTGTATACCCTACAGTGTACTCACCACCAAAAATTTATTTTCTGTCACCATAGAGTTGATCCCTTTTACCAATTTTGCCTTCCCCCCTGCCCCATCCCCTCTGGTATATAAAAAACTAATGAACAAATGAAAACAAACTAAATGAATAAACCAAACAAAAACAAACACGTAGGGCCTCCCTGGTGGCGCAAGTGGTTGAGAGTCCGCCTGCCGATGCAGGGGATACGGGTTCATGCCCCGGTCTGGGAGGATCCCATATGCCGCGGAGAGGCTGGGCCCGTGAGCCATGGCCGCTGAGCCTGCGCGTCCGGAGCCTGCGCGTCCGGAGCCTGTGCTCCGCAACGGGGGAGGCCACAACAGTGAGAGGCCCGCATACCGCAAAAAAAAAAAAAACAAAAACAAACACGTAGATACAGAGAGCAGAGTAATAAGCGTGTGCTTTGAAGTATTGTCCTGTATTGCTTCACCATAATACTTAGGCTGTAGAGTCAGAAGTCCAGGGTTGTATTCCAACTCCCCTTAACAAATCTCTTAATATCCTTGGTCCTCAGTTTTCTTGCATGCAAAAAGGAAATGATGATGATAAATTATAATGCTGTGTGCTGTATATCTTATGGTGTTGTGAGCAGCAAATGAGCTAGTGGATATATAATTAAAACATGAATAGAGCAAAGGGGTTTTGTCTGGTCTGTTATTCTTTAAGCAAAATTTCATTGAGTGCACATCTTATTTTATAAAGACCATCTTTACCTGGTCAGTTGGTACCTCACATAAATGTAAATATTACCCCATGAAGAGAATAGCACTTCTTTGCTGTTACCCAAAAGCTTCTGGGGTTAAGCCACATGGCCAGAAATTACAGGGAGACAGACTTTGGCTCAATATAAGGAAGAACTTTCTGATCATTAGAGCTGATTAGCAGCTGCTTCATAAAGTAATAAAATTTCCCATTATAGTAATTATTTTGCATCATCTGTCAGGGTATTATTGTAGGTAGGAGTTTGGACTGAATAATCTCTTAATTATCGCTTCAATTATGCTTTTATATTAGTTCTCCATAAAATTTTTTAATAAACCATAGTATTACTTTCCTTTCTTTATAAGTCAGTCTGTCAGTCCTATTATTACCTCCCCTTGTAAATGGACCAGCTTTGTCTCTATGCTTTAACACTCCAGAAGATGCAAAGGCATGAAATATTTTCTCTCTGTCATGTACCTACAAAGAGAGGTTGAAAATAAATTAGTCTCATTTAGGAAGAGCTGTTTTGGGAATCACTTTGAGTATTTTTCCTCTAAAAATATTTTCTTCTGTAGGGAATACATTACATGAAATATATCCTTAGTGGTGTTCCTGCTTCATTCAGTGTGTTTGTAGTGCTTTAGATGCATGGGTTGGAAGTTAGAAGTCTTATTTAATCTTGTCTTTGCTATCTACTGGCTGTTCAAATTTTATAAACTAGATTCTAGAGGATGCAGTGTGGAATTTAGAAATGAGGAATGGTGTAAGCAAAGTTAAGAGTGTTATCAGTCTTTTCTATAGTACTTAGTGTGATCTGCTGACAGCAGCACTGGCTGCACCTTGAAGGTTGTTAGAAGTACAGAATCTCATACTTCCATCCCAGATTTCTTTTCTTTTTTCTTTTTACGTCCGCACGGCATGCAGGATCTTAGTTCCCTGACCAGGGATCAAACCCGTGTCCCCTGCACTGGAAGTGCAGAGTGTTAACCACTGGACCGCTAAGGAAGTCCTACACTCCGGATTTCTTGAATCAGAATCTTCATTTTAACAAACTGAAGTTAAGATCAGAGCATTCATTTAGGACAGCATTTTATCAATCTTACCTGTTCATAAGAATTACCTGGGGAAACTTCTAAATAGGACTGATGTACTATTACATCAGTTACACCAGCCTAGCATCAGTTCAGTAGAATCACTGGAGATGGGGTACAGGCATTGGTATTTTTGAAAGCTCCCAGAGGTACTTCTTATATGCAAAGAAACACTACTCTAAGGCTGCCCCTGCAGGTAGCCTTTGGGGAACACTAGCTGAAGAGCTTTGAAATGCACAATATCCACTCTGACTCTGTTCCAAGCCCTTTTGCTTGGTTATGTAGTATGTATCCACAAATGTTTGTTGAATGCAGGATATGTGGAGAGTTTTTCTTTCCATCTTTCCTTGTTTGGAATAAAAATTGTTCTCATATCTGTCCTCCTTCCTTTCAAAATTTATTTTCTCCATTCAAAAGTAAGAGAAAAACAAATCATAAGCTTTTTGATTACTCAGAGGATTAGAAGGTAAATAAACCTTTACCTAGAGACAATGAGGTGAGCATCCTTCCTGAAAATAAGCATTCTGCTGTGGAGTAGTGAGGAGTAAGTTTGCAGAGGTTGGGTTGGTCTAGGCTTAGGAGCTTGGATTCCAGTTTTCCAGAGTAGGAGAGGCACACAATTAAAGCATTATTGTAGGAAGATTTATTTTGATAGTTCCGTTTGGTGACATGAAACAAAGTAAAATTAGAATCGCTGAGGCTACTGTAGAGGCTGTTGCGGTACTCTCTGAAATTGTTTAAGAGTTGTAATCCATTCTAGAATGGCTGAGAGTTCTGGATAGGAGAGGAAGAGCCTAGATAGTCGAGATATTTTGAGGATGGGATAGTATTTGAATGCAAAAGCAGGCCTAGTTGACTAGGAAAATGGCAGTCTTGGCAACATAAAAAAGTAGGTAACATTTATATCATCCCTATAGGATGTCAGCTAGTGTTAGGTGTTTTTACCTACTAGCACTGTGTTACCTCATTCACTCATTTTATGTATTAAAAAAACCAGTTCTTAAAGAAGGTTGTACCTAGCTTGCCCAAGGTCACAGACAGAATTGGTAATCTAAGCAATGACTGTCTGACATCAAAGATCATTCTCAGGAGATGGAGACAACCTAAGTGTCCATCATCGGATGAATGGATAAAGAAGATGTGGCACATATATACAATGGAATATTACTCCGCCATAAAAAGAAACGAAGTTGAGTTATTTGTAGTGAGGTGGATGGACCTAGAGTCTGTCATACAGAGTGAAGTAAGTCAGAAAGAGAAAGACAAATACCGTATGCTAACACATATATATGGAATCTAAGGAAAAAAAATGTCATGAGGAACCTAGGGCTAAGATGGGAATAAAGACACAGACCTACTAGAGAATGGACTTGGGGATATGGGGAGGGGGAGGGGTGAGCCGTGACGGGGTGAGAGAGTGGCATGGACATGTATACACTACCAAATGTGAAATAGCTAGTGGGAAGCAGCCGCATAGCACAGGGAGATCAGCTCGGTGCTTTGTGACCACCTAGAGGGGTGGGATGGGGAGGGTGGGAGGGAGGGAGACACAAGAGGGAAGAGATATGGGAACATATGTATATGTATAACTGATTCACTTTGTTATAAAGCAGAAACTAACACACCATTGTAAAGCAATTATACTCCAATAAAGATGTAAAAAAAAAAAGATCATTCTCCTTCCTGATTCCAATACATACTATGTAATTAACCATTTTCGTTTTAATTTTAGAATCATTTTTACGCATTAGATATCATATTCAGCATCTTTACAATCTCATGTCACGTTATTTTTCATTATTTCAGCTACTGTTAAATAAAACTATTCTCTGAAAGATACTTGCCATGTCCTTTTTATTTGTCAGTGATTATTTTCTGTATTTGAAACTCCTACCCAACCTTTAACATCTAGCTCGTAATTAATTGCCTCCTTTATCCTCTGTGAACCTTTCCATTGTTCCCAACTAGAGATTTCTTTATCTTCTGAAGTTTTATATGCCTGTACTATTATGTAGTTACTTCTTAATATTATTTGAATGATTCTCAGATATGAAATGCTCATCCGTGAGTATAAACCTATTGATGTATATTTGAAATAATAATAGATCTAATATAAAGCTATACAGTAACTGGTGTAGGTAAGAAAATTACTACTTAATTCATACATGAAGAAAAACAAAATATGACAGTGATTTAAAGGACCTGTCCAAATTGAGAGATCATTCCCTTACTGCAAGTTCTTGACCCAAAACAACATACGATTTAGTTTTTATTATTATTTGGGTTTTATGGTAGTGCAGCACACTGTGACCTAAGCCTGAGTTAATTTCTCACTTCTGCCACTTGCAAAGTGTGAGTTAGGCAAATCACGACTTTTGAGCTCTCATCTGCAAAATAGAAATACCAATTCTTGTTTTACTCATTTTTCAGCTTGTTATGAGAATTTATTTAAGTGAAAACTCTCTGTAATTTGCTAAATGTGTTAGATGGAAATGTAATTAAAATGTATTTAGAAACACTACTGTATTAACTGCTGCATCTTTAGTGTTTTTGTTTTTATTTTTAATTCAGCTTTCCACAGGCTACAAATCAAACACTGCTGGACAAATTTAAGCATCAACATGAAGAGAATTCTTACATTGAATTTCCAGCTGTTATGGAGCCTGCTTTTATCATAAGGCATTATGCCGGGAAAGTGAAATACGGGATAAAGGTCAGTAAATTTCTCACTGAATATGCCTTTAGGGCAGAGGAGTTTTCTTAACTATATCACCATCCCTGTCACACCACCCTCTTTGTAGTTGTTCAATAACAGTGGGAGATAGTTTAAGGATACTACTAAAATTCATACTCTACTTTACAGTATTCTACTGTCATTAGAAGATGGTTTTGTTTGTTTGCTCCTGTAGCCAAAATTGCTGTCAGCCCATTCTGTATGTAATAGTCTATTTATTTATATTCTATTTTTTATTTTCTAATTTTTTAAATTAATTTTTATTTTAAATTTAATTTTAAATTTAATTCCTGTTTTTTACTGGGGTATAGTTGATTTACAATGTTGTGTTAGTTTCAGTTGTACAGCAGGTGTACAAGTGTACAGCAAAATGGTTCCCATATAGGTTATTACATAATCATAATAGCCTTTTTAGATCTGAAAGAATAGTTACCATCAGTAAGTCTTAAATCCACTAGTTTATCTGTGTAGTTGGTTGAATTTTTCTCTTCTCTACATCCATTAGGCCTGACAGACTTCATGTCATCATGTACCATTGGGTATTTGTGAGCTTGTACTCCTAATGAATATGTTGAAACTCTTGTTTTTTTTATACAGCAGGTTCTTAATAGTCATCCATTTTATACACATAAGTGTATACATGTCAATCCCAATCGCCCAATTCATCACACCACCACCACCACCCCTCCACGACTTTCGCCCCTTGGTGTCCAGACGTTTGTTCTCTACATCTGTGTCTCAATTCCTGCCCTGAAAACTGGTTCATCTGTACCATTTTTCTAGCTTCCACATACATGTGTTAATATATGATACTTGTTTTTCTCTTTCTGACTTACTCCACTCTGTATGACAGTCTCTTGATCCATCCACATCTCAACAAACTGATATTCCATTGTATATATGTACCACATCTTCTTTATCCATTCGTCTGTTGATGGGCGTTTCGGTTGCTTCCATGACCTGGCTATTGTAAATAGTGCTGCAATGAACATTGGGGTGCATGTGTCTTTTTTTTTTTTTTTTTGCAGTACGCGGGCCTCTCACTGCTGTGGCCTGTCCCACTGTGGAGCAGAGGCTCCGGACGCACAGGCTCAGTGACCACGGCTCATGGGCCCAGCCGCTCCGCGGCATGTGGGATCCTCGCTGACCAGGGCACGAACCTGTGTCCCCTGCATTGGCAGGCGGACTCTCAACCACTGCGCCACCAGGGAAGCCTTCATGTGTCTTTTTGAATTGTGGTTTTCTCTGGGTATATGCCCAGTAGTGGGATTGCTGGATCATCTGGTAATTCTATTTTTAGTTTTTTAAGGAACCTTCATACTGTTCTCCATAGTGGCTGTATCAGTTTACATTCCCACCAACAGTGCAAGAGGGTTCCCTTTTCTCCACACCCTCTCTAGCATTTGTTGTTTGTAGATTTTCTGATGATGCCCATTCTAACTGGTGTGAGGTGATACCTCATTGTAGTTTTGATTTGCATTTCTCTAATAATTAGTGATGTTGAGCAGCTTTTCATGTGCTTCTTGGCCATCTGTATGTCTTCTTTGGAGAAATGTGTATTTAGGTCTTCTGCCCATTTTTGGATTGGGTTGTTTGTTTTTTAAATATTGAGCTGCATGAGCTGTTTATATATTTTCGAGATTAATCCTTTGTCTGTTGATTCATTTGCAAATATTTTCTCCCATTCTGAGGGTTGTCTTTTCGTCTTGTTTATGGTTTCCTTTGCAGTGCAAAAGCATTGAAGTTTCACTATGTCCCATTTATTTACTTTTGTTTTTATTTCCATTACTCTAGGAGGTGGATCAAAAAAGATCTTGCTGTGGTTTATGTCAAAGAGTGTTCTTCCTATGTTTTCCTCTAAGAGTTTTATAGTGTCCAGTCTTTCTTTTAGGTCTCTAATCCATTTTGAGTTTATTTTTGTGCATGGTGTTAGGGAGTGTTCTAATTTCATTCTTTAAAATGCAGCTGTCCAGTTTTCCCAACACCACTTTTTGAAGAGACTGTCTTTTCTCCATTGTATATCCTTGCCTCCTTTGTCATAGGTCACTTGACCATAGGTGCGTGGGTTTATCTCTAGGCTTTCTATCTTGTTCCATTGATCTTGTTTCTGTTTTTGTGCCAGTACCATATTTTCTTGATTACTGTAGCTTTGTAGTATAGTCTGAAGTCAGGGAGTCTGATTCCTCCAGCTCCATTTTTTTCCCTCAAGACTGCTTTGGCTATTCGGGGTCTTTTGTGTTTCCGTACAAGTTGTGAAATTTTTTGTTCTGGTTCTGTAAAAAATGCCATTGGTAATTTGATAGGGATTGCATTGAATCTGTAGATTGCTTTTGGTAGTATAGTCATTTCCACAATATTGATTCTTCCAATCAAAGAACATGGTATATCTCTCCATCTGTTGGTATCATCTTTAATTTCTTTCATCAGTGTCTTATAGTTTTCTTCATACAGGTCTTTTGTGTCCCTAGGTAGGTTTATTCCTAGGTATTTTATTCTTTCTGTTGCAGTGGTAAATGGGAGTGTTTTCTTAATTTCTCTTTCAGATTTTTCATCATTAGTATATAGGAATGCAAGAGATTTCTGTGCATTAATTTTGTATCCTGCAGCTTTACCAAATTCATTGATTAGCTGTAGCAGTTTTCTGGTGGCATCTTTAGGATTCTCTATGTATAGTATCATTTCACCTGCAGACAGTGACAGTTTTACTTCTTCTTTTCCAATTTGTATTCCTTTTATTTCTATTTCTTCTCTGATTGCTGTGGCTAGGACTTCCAAAACTATGTTGAATAATAGTGGTGAGAGTGGACATCCTTGTCTTTTTCCTGATCTTAGAGGAAATGCTTTCAGTTTTCACCATTGAGAATGATGTTTGCTGTGGGTTTGTCATATTTGGCCTTTATTATGTTGAGGTAGCTTCCCTCTATGCCCACTTTCTGGAGAATTTTTATCATAAATGGGTGTTGAATTTTGTCAGAAGCTTTTTCTGCATCTATTGAGATGATCATATGGTTTTTATTCTTCAGTTTGTTATATGGTGTATCACATTGATTGATTTGCGTATAGTTAAGAATCCTTGCATCCCTGGGATAAATCCCACTTGATCAGGGTGTTTGATCCTTTTACTGTGTTGTTGGATTCTATTATAAGTATTTTGTTGAGGATTTTTGCATCTATATTCATCAGTGATATTGGTCTGTAATTTTATATTTTTGTAGTATTGTTGTCTGGTTTTGGTATCAGGGTGATGATGGCCTCATAGAATGAGTTTGGGAGTGTTCCTTCCTCTGCAATTTTTTGGAAGAGTTTGAGAAGGATGGGTGTTAGCTCTTCTGTAAATGTTTGATAGAATTCACCTGTGAAGCCATCTCGTCCTGGACTTTTGTTTGTTGGAAGATTTTTAATCACAGTTTCAATTTCATTACTTGTGATTGGTCTGTTCATATTTTCTCTTTCTTCCTGGTTCAGTCTTGGAAGGTTATACCTTTCTGAGAATTTGTCTGTTTCTTCCAGGTTGTCCATTTTATTGGCCTAGAGTTGCTTGTAGTAGTCTCTTAGGATGCTTTGTATTTCTGAGGTGTGTGTTGTAACTTCTCCTTTTTCATTTCTAATTTTATTGATTTGAGTCCTCTCTCTTTCTTGATGAGTCTGGCTAATGGTTTATCAATTTTGTTTATCTTCTCAAAAAACCAGCTTTTAGTTTTATTGATCTTTGCTATTGTTTTCTTTGTTTCTATTTCATTTATTTCTGCTCTGATCTTTATGATTTCTTTCCTTCTGCTAACTTTGGGTTTTGTTTATTCTTCTTTCTCTTGTTCCCTTAGGTGTAAGGTTAGATTGTTTATTTGAGATTTTTCTTGTTTCTTGAGGTAGGCTTGTATAGCTATAAACTTCCCTCTTAGAACTGATATTTCTGCATCCCGTAGGTTTTGGATAGTCGTGTTTTCATTGTCATTTGTCTCTAGGTATTTTTTGATTTCCTCAGTGATCTCTTGGTTATTTAGTAACGTATTGTTTAGCCTCCATCTGTTTGTGTTTTTTATGTTTTTTCCCCTGTAATTGATTTCTAATCTCATAGCGTTGTGGTCAGAAAAGATGCTTCATATGGTTTCAATTTTCTTAAATTTACTGAGGCTTGATTTGTGACCCAAGATGTGATCTATCCTGGAGAATGTTTTGTGCACACTTGAGAAGAAAGTGTAATCTGCTGTTTTTGGATGGAATGTCCTATAAATATCAATTAAATGTATCTGGTCTACTGTGTCATTAAAGCTTGTGTTTCCTTATTTATTTTCATTTTGGATGATATGTCCATTGGTAAGTGAGGTGTTAAAGTCCCCCACTATTATTGTGTAACTGTCGATTTCCTCTTTCACAGCTGTTACCAGTTTCCTTATGTATTGAGGTGCTTCTATATTGGGTGCATATGTACTTATAATTGTTATATCTTCTTCTTGGATTGATCCCTTGATCATTATGTAGTGTCCTTCCTTGTCTCTTGTAACATTCTTTATTTTAAAGTCTATTTTATCTTATATGAGTATTGCCACTCCAGCTTTCTTTTGATTTCCATTTGCATGGAGTATCTTTTTCCTTCCCCTCACTTTCAGTCTGTATGTGTCCCTAGGTCTGAAGTGGGTCTTTTGTAGACAGCATAGATATGGGTCTTGTTTTTGTATCCATTCAGCAAGCCTGTGTCTTTTGGTTGGAGCATTTAATCCATTCACGTTTAAGGTAATTATTGATATGTATGTTCCTATGACCATTTTTTTAATTGTTCTGGATTTGTTTTTGTAGGTCCTTTTCTTCTCTTGTGTTTCCCACTTAGAGAAGTTCCTTTAGCATTTGTTATAGAGCTGGTTTTGTGGTGTTGAATTCTCTTAGCTTTTGCTTGTCTGTAAAGCTTTTGACTTCTCCACTGATTCTGAATGAGATCCTTGCTGGGTAGAGTAATCTTGGTTGTAGGTTCTTCCCTTTCATCACTTTAAGTATATCATGCCACTCCCTTCTGGCTTGTAGAGTTTCTGCTGAGAACTCAGCTGTTAACCTTATAGGAGTTCCCTTGTATGTTATTTGTCATTTTTCCCTTGCTGCTTTCAGTAATTTTTCTTTGTGTTTAATTTTTGCCAGTTGATTACTATGTGTCTTGGCATGTTTCTCCTTGGGTTTATCCTGCCTGGGACTCTCTGCACTTCCTGGACTTGGGTGGCTATTTCCTTTCCCATGTTAGGGAAGTTTTCGATTATAATCTCTTCAAATATTTTCTCTGGTCCTTTCTCTCTGTCTTCTACTTCTGGGACCCCTATAATGCGAATGTTGTTGCATTTAATATTGTCCCAGAGGTCACTTAGGCTGTCTTCATTTCTTTTCATTCTTTTTTCTTTATTCTGTTCCGCAGCAGTGAATTCCACCATTCTGTCTTTCAGGTCACTTATCCGTTCTTCTGCCTCAGTTATTCTCCTATTGATTCCTTCTAATGTAGTTTTCATTTCAGTAATTGTATTGTTCGTCTGTGTTTGTTTGTTCTTTAATTCTTCTAAGTCTTTGTTAAACATTTCTTGCATCTTCTCGATCTTTGCATCCATTTTTTTTCCGAGGTCCTGGATCATCATCACTATCATTATTCTGAATTCTTTTTTTGGAAGGTTACCTATCTCCACTCCATTTAGTTGTTTTTCTGGAGTTTTATCTTGTTCCTTCATCTGGTACATAGTCCTCTGCCTTTTCATCTTCTGTGTCTTTCTGTGAATGTGGTTTTTTTCCGCAGGCTGCAGGATTGTAGTTCTTCTTGCTTCTGCTGTCTGCCCTCTGGATGTTGAAACTCTTAACTCCCGTGGAAGGGAATCTTCATAATTTTGCCCATTTCTTTTTTTTTAATTTTTATAAATTTAATTATTTATTTGTTTTTATTTTTGGCCATGTTGGGTCTTCATTGCTGTGCGTGGGCCTTCTTTGGTCGCGGCCAGCTAGGGCTACTCTTCGTTATGGTGCGCAGGCTTCTCAGTGTCATGGCATTTCTTGTTGTGGAGCCCAGGCTCTAGGTGCGTGGGCTTCAGTAGTTGTGGCACGTGGGCTCTAGAGCGCATGCTCAGTTGTTGTGGCGCATGGGGTTACTTGCTCCGCGGCATGTGGGATCTTCCTGGGCCCGGGATCGAACCGGTGTCTTCTGCGTTGGCTGGTGGATTCTTAACCACTGCACTACCAGGGAAGCCCTTGCCCACTTTTTGTTTGTAATTGATGAGCCCATTACCCTTCAACCAGTTGATGTTTAAGCCTGCCGTTTAAGAGAGGTTCTAAGTAATGCAGTGACGATATGGAGAACGGTGGAGCAATACGTTTTCTCTTGGATCTTGACGTGAGAGTCAGAGTTAAGATCACTCATTCATTCATCACTGATTCATTTATTCAGGAAGTACTGATATTTATTAAACACAAAACACATGTCAGACCTTGTGCTTGGTGTTCAGAATATCTAGTGAGAAATTAGCAGACATGTTCCTGGCTCTGTATACACATATACACACATATACATATATGCATGTGTGTGTTTAATATAGATAAATGGGGTTATGTGTATAAATAAACTAATGGGTTTTGTGAGAGAAAGTAGTGAAATAGTGGATTTTGAATTTGTGGATCCATAAACACCTCTTTGAGAAACTCAGAATTTGAGAGATGAGCTGAAGTAGATGTTACCTTGGTGAGAGGTTGGGATGGTGAATATTATAGGCCATGAGATAGGACAGAATTTAATATGTTAAAATAATTGAAAACAGCTCAGTGTTACTAGATTATAGTGATCAAGGAAAATAGTGGCATGAAATGAATTCAGAGAATGGACAGCAAGTTAGTTCTTCAGGCCTTCTAGACCAAGTTAAAGGAGTTTGGTTTTTGTTGATATTATTGTGAGGAGCCATGAAAAGATTTTTAAGCAGAGGACATGATATGTGTTTTTAAAAGATTGATTTCTTGGAGGAGAAGGAATAGCAGAGGGAGAGATTGGGAGCTGGGAGCTGAATTATGTAGCTTTTTTAAATAGTTGAGGTGAAATGTTAAGGTAAACTGGACCACTGAGATGTCAGTAGAGATGGAGGAGATCTAGATGATTATGAGATATTTTTTGGAGGTACAGTCAGTAAACCTTATTGATGCATTCCAAGTAAGTGATCTCTGGCTATAGCTGATGGGTGAGTTTGAGGTGCTATTTCCTGAGGTGGAAAAGATGGGAAGGAACAGATTTTAAAACAAACATTAAGAATAACAGAGTAGAGGGCTTCCCTGGTGGCGCAGTGGTTGAGAGTCCGCCTGCCGATGCCGGGGACACAGGTTTGTGCCCCAGTCTGGGAAGATCCCATGTGCCGCGGAGTGGCTAGGCTCATGAGCCATGGCCGCTGAGCCTGCGCGTCCGGAGCCTGTGCTCTGCAACGGGAGAGGCCACAACAGTGAGAGGCCCGCGTACCGCAAAAAAAAAAAAAAAAAAAAAAAGAATAACAGAGTAGAATGGTGGTTACTAGCAGGTGGGGGAATTGAGGAGATGCTGGCAAAGGGTACAGACCTGCAATTAAATTCTGGAGATCTAATGTGCTACATTGTAATTATAGTAAACATTGTATTTATAGTTAACATTGTGATTATAGCATTGTCTTCAAAGTTTTTAAGAGACCAGATCTTAAATGTTCTTCACACAAAACAAAAGAATGATGATTATATGACATAATGGAGGTGTTTGCTAACTCTAAAGTGGTAATCATATTGCAGTATATAAATGTATCACATCAATATTTTGTACACCTTAACCAATGTTGTGTCAGTTATATCTCAATTTAAAAATACAGTCTAAAACAAAAACAAAAAAATGTTCATTCATATTATCAGATAGGTT
Source organism: Mesoplodon densirostris (assembly GCF_025265405.1). Taxonomy (NCBI): domain Eukaryota; kingdom Metazoa; phylum Chordata; class Mammalia; order Artiodactyla; family Ziphiidae; genus Mesoplodon; species Mesoplodon densirostris. The sequence goes on from NC_082664.1 coordinate 122,099,072, forward strand.
GAAAGTAAATAAAAGGATGGGAAGAAGACACACCAGGCAAACCCTAACTAAAAGAAAGCTGGTATAATTACATTATTATCAGACAAGATAGACTTTAAGACAAGAATTATTATTAGAGATAAAGAAGCACATTTCATAACAATAAAAGGGACCAGTTCAACAGAAGACATATCAAAAGTTATATGTACCTAATGACTTCAGTTCAATTATATAAGCCAAAAGGGGAGCAAAAGTAGAACTAGACAAGTTTACCATCAAAGTTGTAGATTTTAATATGTATCTCTCAGTAACAACAGAATATGCAGACACAAAATCAATAAAAACAGAACAATTGAACAGCAGTACTAAACAACTGACCTAATTGGCATATCATAACTAGATATTCTTTGCGTGTTTAGAAATTAAGTAAAATTCTTCTAGATAACGCCTGAGTTAAAAAACAAATCACAATTAAAATGATAATATTTTAAACTGAACAGTAATGAAGGTAACAACATATCAAAATTTGTAGGATGCATTTAAAGCGATAACTTTAAAAGCATATGTTAGAAAGGAAGACTGGTTGAAAATACGCTAGGGAAAGAACAGCAAATTAAACCCCCAAAAGTAGAAGAGGGAAATAATAAAGCGCAGACCAGAAATCAGTATTATAGAAAGCAGACATACAGGAGAGAAATTAACAAAGCCAAAAGTGAGTACCTTGAAAGGATAACAGAAAATAATACAGTTGACCCTTGAACAACATTGGTTTGAACGTGGGGGTCCACTTATACACAAGTGTTTTTCAATAAATAGGTACTGTAGTGCTACCTGATCCACGATTGGTTGAATCCATGGATACAGCACCGTGGATACTATAAAGGGCTGACTATAAAGTTACACAGGTTTTTTAACTGTATGGGTGAGTTGCCCTCCCTAACCCCCATGTTGTTCAAGGGTAAACTGTATAAGTAAAAGGTAATAGAAAATAACTAATGAAAGAAAAAAGAAATTCACAGATTACAGATAGCAGAAATGAATAAGGGGATTTAACTACATACTCTACAGATACTAAAAAGATATGAACTTACTTTGCCAATAAATTTGACAGCATAGATAAAATGGAAAATTCCATGAAAAATACATTGCCAAAATTGACACTGGAAATATAGGAAAACCTGAAAACCCTATGTCTGTTAAATAATTTGAATCAGTAGTTTAAAACTTTACACAAAGGAAATTCCAGGCCCACATGGTTTCACCGGTGAATGCTTTCAAACATATAAGCAATACTAGTCATGCATTTTCTTTCGAGTTTGAGATACCTTTAAGATGTATAAATGGATCTCAGACATAACAAGAAATATGTGAGCTGGAAATACAGATTTGGGCTTCATCATTTAGATAGTGTTTCAAGTCATAATTATGGTCCAGATCAACTGATACAAGATGATCGAGGAAAAAATATGAGTACACAAGATGAAACCCTAAGAATTTTCAATACAGAACCAACAGTGGGGACTGAGAACAGACTGCACAAGAACTAAGTAGTAAATCACAGTGTGTTGTTATGGAAGCCAATAGAAAAGAGTTTAAAGGATGATGTGATTAGTTTATGAAATATACTTAGAAATCTAGAAATAAGAAGACAGAGAGACAAGACCATTACATTTGAAAAAGGAAGGTGTCTTGTCAACATTTGACAGTCCTCATGGAAAAGAAATCTTGAATTTTAGGTTTTATGGTATAGTTATTAATAGGACAGGATGATCTTCGGAGTAGGGCAGACTGATGTTTTAGGTCCTATTACTGGTACTTATGTTTGACCTCTGATGAAATTCTCTACCTCTGTTTACTTACCAGTAAAGTGTGATTTATAATTGATTCCACTTTATTGAGTAATCGTTAGAATTAAATAAGTTATGTATAGTGCTTAGCTTAATGCCTGACATTTGTCTTCCCTCAGTAGGTGTTTACTTCTGCTGGTGATTTGATTTGAAAATTCTTACTCAGTTTTACTAACGTTTATAATATATACGTTTGCTCAAAGGGTACTTAGGGACCAACTTAGCACCAAGACTTTTGGCTTGTTTCCCCTGTTCTCAGGAGAACCAAGAATTACTAGGAAAGGAAAGCCCTAAAGGTAATAGGACAAGTTCAAGCTGCCTTCTGGACATGAGGGTAGATGACGTCTTACTAGGCATGATTCTCACAGAATTCTGAGTTAGAGCTGTTCTGTGAAGCTGCAACGACATGGAGTGTTTTACTCACCAAGTTTTAATCCTTCCATCTGGGTGTGGTTATAGTCAAATGCCCAGACTACATGTATCAGTCTGGGACCTTCTTCCAGGAGTGTTAAGCTTCTTGCCCTCCCTATATTTCTGTGGGTATTTAAACCCATTTTCTTGTGTTCTGTCATCGCCAACCCCCATTGACAGGTGGTTTTAACTGTCTATTTACAGTTCTTAAGTAATCTTATCCAGCTTTAAAAAATCTGTATGCTGATGATATCCAAATGCATTTTCTGAAATCTCTGTAAGAATCTAGACAAATATATCCATCTGCCTACTTGATGTCTGTATGCAGACATAGTATACTGGTTATAAGTGGCTGAGTTTGGACCTCTGTTCTTCCAGTTACTGTGTGATAGGAGCCAAGATAGTTAAGCTTTCTATGACTCACTTTCCTCATGTATAAAATAGGAATAATAATATCATCTACCTCAAGGAGTTGTTAAGGTGATGAAATGAACTTCAATGAGACAACACATGTAAAATGCTTAGAAGTGTGCCATACACGTAGAAGCCTCTCAATAAATGTTACTTGCTATTATCATTATTCTCAGCATCTCAAGCTTCACTTGGACAAAACTTACCTCTTAATCCTCATTTTCTATCCCTATACCTTCTCTTTTCTCTAGTCTTCTCCATATCGGTATATGGTACCTCTACCCACTTTGTTGCTCAAACCCAAAATATAGGTGTTAACCTAATTTCCTCATTCACTCACCATGCCCTAATCCACCAGCAAGTCCTTTGTCCTTACCTCTAAAACATATCCCAAATATGATAACCATTTTCCCTTTCCATTAGTACCATCACTGTAGTCCAAGTCACTGTCAGTTCTTCTTCTGGAATACTGCAATAGCTGGCCTACCTTTTCCATCTTTGTACAGTTCATTCCCTCTGCAGCGACCAGTGATGTTTATAAAACACCAGTTAGCTCATGTCATTATCCTTCCAGTGGCTTTTCTTTACACTTGAATAAAACCCAAACTCCCAGTTCAGGCTTACATAGCCTACATAGCCTATTTATTTGCTTATTCTTCTACCACTCTCACCCTTGCCAAGAATGCTCCAGCCCCTGGTCTTACTGGTTTTCTCCTAACTTGTTCAACTCATTGCCACCTATAGGTAGTAGGTGTTCCCTTTGAAATGCTGTTCCTGGTCTTCTCATTTCTGGCTCCTTTTTGTTATTCAACTCTCTTATCATTTTATGTGATAGTCCTGTAGAGAGTCTCTCCCTGACCAGTGTTTAACAAGCTGCAATAAGATTGTGGAATGCTCATTCTAATTTAAATTAATTATTGAATTAAATAGTTTTAGGGTCAGATGGGACTTTGTAGAGGATATCTATCTGGTCCATTTAGCTGCCTAAAACAGAAGTCACTTCTATAGCCTTATTCAACCACTGTTCATATATGTCACCCATTATCTTCTTGGTTTAATAATTTTTTCAAAAGTAACACTGGTACTTTTTTCATGTAGGATTTCCGGGAAAAAAATACAGATCATATGCGCCCTGACATTGTAGCTCTTCTGAGAAGTAGCAAGAATGCATTTATCTCTGGGATGATTGGAATTGATCCTGTAGCTGTTTTCCGTTGGGCAGTTCTCCGAGCTTTTTTCAGAGCTGTTGTTGCTTTCAGGGAAGCTGGGAAAAGACACATTCAGAGAAAAACTGGTAAGCAGTAGACATCAGTATTCTACCATGCTTCTGTTTGTTTTCTTACCATGCCCTAACATCATGTTTCAGATCTAATGAGTTCTGGTGAGTGTATGTGTGTGTATATATATGTTGGTACATTTTTATTAATAAATACTGATAGGAATAATGAGTGTAAAGCACCTGGTATTTATTAGGCATTCAGACATTGGTGTGATTTTTAAACAAAAAGTGAAATTATTATTTAATTATATAGAATTTAATATTGATATTTTTCTGTTTTCTTCTTAAGTCATAGTTTTTACTGCAAATGAAACATAATGTGGAAGCATAAATCAGGAGGCAGAAAAATTAAGATGGAGGTAGTATAGTATAGTGGGGTAACCCAACTTCAGTAATCAGTTGTCATCTCTTCTCTTGATTGATTTTGTGACTATTAGCTGTTTTTCTTGGAGTGTAATACCGCCTTCAATATTATGAGGGTAAAATCAGATAATACATGTAAAGTATCTGTTTATGAGGTGTTAATTTTCTTTTCCTCTTACACTTAAGTCAGTTAGCTGGATTTTACTTTAAAAGTTAGGAATGGATAAAACAGGATACTTTTTTTTGTGTGTCTCCTCCTTAAATCATAAAATATTCTCATTTCACATTCTGTAGGAGGAGCATCTCTAAAGCACTTGCTACCTACTTGAAATGACACTGTTGCTTGCTGTAGCTCTAGCCTTAGATAGACCATTGCTGCATAGTGAGGATATTCTAATACATATGTAATTATTTAAAAGAAGTTTTTTTGCCAAGAAGCTTCAGCAGAAGTGCAGGAGGACACACTTTGTGCTTTCAGAACTCCTAGACTTACTCATAGGGCTTTTGGGCATGTGCACTAGCAGTAAAACTTTAAATTCAGCTTTTATGTATTTTAAATGAATAAAATATTTTAGAGATTGTATTTCTAAAATGAGAGGCAAAACTAATTGAATTTCATTTCTGTACTTCAGATTATAATGTGTGCAAACTGGCCTTTGCGGATAGAACTATAGTTTTTTTTTTTTTAAATGAAAGGAGTATCTTAAAACTGCTTTGCCTTTGCCAAAAATTATTTCTAAGAGGCTATCTTTGCAAAAAGCTTGAAAAAATTTTAAATTGAGGTATAATGGACATATAACATTATATTAGTTTCGGGTATATAACATAATGATTCAATATTTGTGTGTACTGCAAAATGGTACCATCCATTACTATATAAAGTTACAAAACTTTTTTTCTTATGATGAGAACTTTTACGATTTAACCTCTTGGCAACTTTCAAATATGTACAGTACTGCAATATTATTGACTACAGTTACCAGCAAAAAGCTTTAAGGAAAAGTTTTTTCTTTTAAGATACATTCTTATTTATTACAGTGGTCTTATCAATTATGAAAATTTTGAAAATTGATACATATCCTGCTAAGACATAACTGACTAAGATAAGAAACTTTTCTTATATTTACTATTGAATACATTGCTTTCTGTAAAAGTTATTCACATTGAATGTTACTTTGGCATTTAAAATATTATTTGTGAAAGCTGGTTCTATGTGTATTAGTATTAGTACAAAGACATGCAGGGCTACTAATGATCAACAACTGAAATTATCTTTGATAATTTCTAGATTCTTCTTGTTTTCTAATCTAGTTTTGCTTTCTGGCCAGCATAGAGCTTCCACATAATAAACTCTTTTTGAAAACTCTTTTATACTGGGATATAACATGTATACAGAAAAGTGCACAAAACAAAACATATAGCTCAGTGAATTATCACAAAGTGAAAACACCCCTGGAACTATCTTCTAGGTTAGGAAAGAGAATATTACCAACATGCTAGAAGTCCCCCTTGCATAAACTTTTAAAATTTCACTTTTTATCAAGAAAAAAAAAAGTTCATTTGCATTTTGAGGCAGTGACTGAGCAGGTTTGTTACAGAGAATAATTGTATTACAGCATATTAGTGTCAGTGCCAAAATTTAGCATTTTTCTTCCCTCTGCACCACTTACCACCTGCTGTTTTCTGGTGGGTTTAGGATAAATGACTATTATAAAATTAGAACACTGTAGTATTGCAAAACAAAAACTAACAGAGTAACTGTGAAAATGAACTAAGTAGTAGATGCAGAACTCTTATAATGACCATAAGTAGTATGCAAACATATCAACGTGAAACAGGAATTGGAGATTATTTAATCAGAAGTAGGATATATGAAAGGCAGAAGGTAACCCAGTTCAGATCTTGTATGAGAGTAAGAAGAGGTCAAAGATAATATTTCTAATGAAGAAAGAAGATGTAGACTGCAGAAGTGCAATATATTTTCACTTCCTTTAAGAAATAAGGTATTTCACTGGACTCTTAGCTGATTGTCAACAAATACCTTGATGGTGAACCAAAAAAATCCTGGATTTTCTTAAGGAATTCCCTAACATTCTTTTTCTTCATCAAGCTAACTGAGCCCAAATGAGAATATCAAATTTAAATCTACTTTTGACTGTTATTTTTTCTTTTTTATAGACTTTCAAATTAGAGGGCACAGTGCCATTTTAAGGTCTAAATAAAAATTAATTCAACTTATTCCTTTTAAGAATAAATTTGTTATAGTTGTGGTATGTTATAGCTGGGGCAGGTTATCAGGAAACCATAAAATGTTCTTAGTAGAGTCATATAAATAGGCATTCTGAGTGAAACTACATGTTGGCCCTGCTGGGAGGTGGAATTAAAAATGGTAATGATTTTTCTGGTCAGCAGTGAGGTATTGGAGTACAGGTATTCCAGTGGTAGCATCCACCTTGCCTCTGATTTACTCCTCCTGAATAAGAAAGAGCCTGGACTAGAAAGTACAGGGGAGATCATAACTTGACCATAAATTATACAGTATGTAGATGTGAGTGCAGTGATGCTTATTTTGTTCTTTTGGAGTTACATAAAAGTATAGCCAAAGAGGAATTTTAATCCATCTAAAAAGGCTAGGCAGAGACAGCGAATTCAGCTGTGGCATTTGCGTAAGAGGCAAGAACGAGGGGCTTCCCTGGTGGTGCAGTGGTTAAGAATCCACCTGCCAATGCAGGGGACATGGGTTCGATCCCTGGTCTGGGAAGATCCCACATACTGCAGAGCAGCTAAGCCTGTGCAACACAACTACTGAGCCTGCGAGCCGCAACTACTGAAGCCCACACACCTAGAGCCCATGCTCTGCAACAAGAGAAGCCACTACAATGAGAAGCCTGCGCACCACAATGAAGAGTAGCCCCCGCTCACCGCAACTAGAGAAAGCCTGCACGAAGCAACGAAGACCCAACGCAGTCAAAAATAAATAAATAAATAAATAAATAATAATAATTTTTTTAAAAAGGCAGGAACGAGAGTCCAAAGTGTCATTCGGTTCCTTAATCTACAGGGAGAAAAGCTGAAGCCATTCATATAGTGTCTGCAGATAGAGAGCTTTAATGGTTCCCACATAAACTGTTCCTCTTCCCCATCCCACACAATGGACTCCATAAGTCTAATGTGCTTCCATTTGTTTTTGCAAGTGGGAGAAGGATTCCAGTGACCATCTATTTCCAGAAATGACCAGGTACTAAAACTAATTTAGATATCACCTAAACAGGGTCTAGGATCTCTATGCAGTACTCTATCCATAATTCTACCCAGTACTTAAGACAATTAAGAGCATTTTTGTTAACAAACAAAACCCTGACCATTATTTATAAATCAATTCTGTATCAGGCACTATGGTGTGGTGAATAAGAGTAAGGGTTTTAGATTAAATGTCAATGAAACGGTAGAGTAAGGACCTCTGAAAGTTCTCTCTTCCATAAAAGCAACAAGAACACTTGCAAAAATTGTCAGAATAACTTTGCTGGAGCTCCGTGAATTCATCAAAGGCCTTCAGTAATCTGGGAAGTACATATACAAGAAAAAAGGCTGAATATTGATAATGACAGTGCACTTTGTAGTGTTTTAACTTGCACTACTCACCTCCCTCCCTCCCAAGCTCTATGGTAGCCTTGAAAATCAATAGCCTGGAAGCACAATGAAAATCAGCAGTGTGACAACCCCTGGAGGGAACAGAGGGGGGCTGGCGCTCCTTCAAAGCCCCATTCCCAGAGAATATTCAACTTATTTGGTAGTTCCCTGGAAGACCCCACTTACAAGGCTATCTTTTATCCTGACTTGGAGCTTGCCCAGTATGAATAACCTTTTACCTAGGGGTTTTGTCCAAAACAATCAGAAGCAGTTGTTGAACATTGCAACTCTCTGATGCAGTAGATAACAGCTGGGGCAAAAACTAACCAAAACATTTGAAAGGAAAAGCTGGAGAATGAAGTTTCCATAACGGCTATGAAAAGTTCCCATATATTCATGGGAATCTAGATAGCTATGCACATGCATAGGACTGTGTACGTGCCCAGGGCTATGCATATGCTCAGTAAAGACCTGAGGATATCCTGATTTCTTACGTCAGGATAACCTTCAGATTCTGTGCAAGCAGGGCAAGGCTAAGTTGTAAACCGCCTAGCTGAGTGTTGAAGGTTTGCACCAACATACACACTCAGTGACCCTTGACAAAAACTGGGAGAATTAGTGGTTTCAGGCATGTAAAGATATCTGCCTTCAATCAATAGCTGACATTTAAGCTAACTGAGCAGAGATTTCCATGGTCAACTGTGACAAACTTTACAGAATTAGTTCAGGAAAGTCCTAAACAAATAGTAGCAACTGTAAGAAACAGCAACAACAGCAAATCCTGGGAAGAGTATTTTCAGAGTTGCTATGTTATGTAACTACCCCTGAAAAAATCCAGACATTGATATTACTAGACAAAGTCTTTAAACTATTTTAAATATATTTAAAGACTTAAAGGTAACTATATCTAAAGAACAAAAGGAGAGTATGAGAACAGTGTCTCACCAAATGGAGAATATCAATTTTATACACACACACACACACACACACACACACACACATCAATTTTTTTTTTTTTTTTTTTTTTTTTTTTTTTTTTTTTTTTTACAAATTTAATCAGTTATACATATACATATGTTCCCATATCCCCTCCCTTTTGCGTCTCCCTCCCACCCTCCCTATCCCACCCCTCCAGGCGGTCAGAAAGAACCGAGCTGATCTCCCTGTGCTATGCGGCTGCTTCCCACTAGCTATCTACCTTACGTTTGGTAGTGTATATATGTCCATGCCGCTCTTACACTTTGTCACAGCTTACCCTTCCCCCTCCCCATATCCTCAAGTCCATGCTCTAGTAGGTCTGTGTCTTTATTCCTGTCTTACCCCTATGTTCTTGATGACATTTTTTTCTTAAATTCCATATATATGTGTCAGCATACAGTATTTGTCTTTCTCTTTCTGACTTACTTCACTCTGTATGACAGACTCTAGGTCCATCCACCTCATTACAAATAGCTCAATTTCATTTCTTTTTATGGCTGAGTAATATTCCATTGTATATATGTGCCACATCTTCTTTATCCATTCATCCGATGATGGACACTTAGGTTGTTTCCATCTCCGGGCTATTGTAAATAGGGCTGCTATGAACATTTTGGTACATGTCTCTTTTTGAATTATGGTTTTCTCAGGGTATATGCCCAGTAGTGGGATTGCTGGGTCATATGGTAGTTCTATTTGTAGTTTTTTAAGGAACCTCCATACCGTTCTCCATAGTGGCTGTACCAATTCACATTCCCACCAGCAGTGCAAGAGTGTTCCCTTTTTTCCACACCCTCTCCAGCATTTATTGTCTCTAGATTTTTTGATGATGGCCATTCTGACTGGTGTGAGATGATATCTCATTGTAGTTTTGATTTGCATTTCTCTAATGAGTAAAGATGTTGAGCATCCTTTCATGTGTTTGTTGGCTGTCTGTATATCTTCTGTGGAGAAATGTCTATTTAGGTCTTCTGCCCATTTTTGGATTGGGTTGTTTGTTTTTTTGCTATTGAGCTGCATGAGCTGCTTATAAATTTTGGAGATTAATCCTTTGTCAGTTGCTTCATTTGCAAATATTTTCTCCCATTCTGAGGGTTGTCTTTTGGTCTTGTTTATGGTTTCCTTTGCTGTGCAAAAGCTTTTAAGTTTCATTAGGTCCCATGTGTTTATTTTTGTCTTTATTTCCATTTCTCTAGGAGGTGGGTCAAAAAGAATCTTGCTGTGATTTATGTCATAGAGTGTTCTGCCTATGTTTTCCTCTAGGAGTTTGATAGTGTCTGGCCTTACATTTAGGTCTTTAATCCATTTTGAGCTAATTTTTGTGTATGGTGTTAGGGAGTGATCTAATCTCATACTTTTACATGTCCCTGTCCAGTTTTCCCAGCACCACTTATTGAAGAGACTGTCCTTTCTCCACTGTACATTCCTGCCTCCTTTATCAAAGATAAGGTGACCATATGTCCGTGGGTTTATCTCTGGGCTTTCTATCCTGTTCCATTGATCTATATTTCTGTTTTTGTGCCAGTACCATACTGTCTTGATTACTGTAGCTTTGTAGTATAGTCTGAAGTCAGGGAGCCTGATTCCTCCAGCTCCGTTTTTCGTTCTCAAGATTGCTTTGGCTATTCGGGGTCTTTTGTGTTTCCATACAAATTGTGAAATTTTTTGTTCTAGTTCTTTGAAAAATGCCATTGGTAGTTTGATAGGGATTGCATTGAATCTGTAGATTGCTTTGGGTAGTAGAGTCATTTTCACAATGTTGATTCTTCCAATCCAAGAACATGGTACATCTCTCCATCTATTTGTATCATCTTTAATTTCTTTCATCAGTGTCTTATAATTTTCTGCATACAGGTCTTTTGTCTCCTTAGGTAGGTTTATTCCTAGATATTTTATTCTTTTTGTTGCAATGGTAAATGGGAGTGTTTCCTTGATTTCACTTTCAGATTTTTCATCATTAGTATATAGGAATGCCAGAGATTTCTGTGCATTAATTTTGTATCCTGCAACTTTACCAAATTCATTGATTAGCTCTAGTAGTTTTCTGGTAGCCTCTTTAGGATTCTCTATGTATAGTATCATGTCATCTGCAAACAGTGACAGCTTTACTTCTTCTTTTCCGATTTGGATTCCTTTTATTTCCTTTTCTTCTCTGATTGCTGTGGCTAAAACTTCCAAAACTATGTTGAATAAGAGTGGTGAGAGTGGGCAACCTTGTCTTGTTCCTGATCTTAGTGGAAATGGTTTCAGTTTTTCACCATTGAGGACGATGCTGGCTGTGGGTTTGTCATATATGGCCTTTATTATGTTGAGGAAAGTTCCCTCTATGCCTACTTTCTGCAGGGTTTTTATCATAAATGGATGTTGAATTTTGTCAAAAGCTTTCTCTGCATCTATTGAGATGATCATATGGTTTTTCTCCTTCAGTTTGTTAATATGGTGTATCACATTGATTGATTTGCGTATATTGAAGAATCCTTGCATTCCTGGGATAAACCCCACTTGATCATGGTGTATGATCCTTTTAATGTGCTGTTGGATTCTGTTTGCTAGTATTTTGTTGAGGATTTTTGCATCTATGTTCATCAGTGATATTGGCCTGTAGTTTTCTTTCTTTGTGACATCCTTGTCTGGTTTTGGTATCAAGGTGATGGTGGCCTCGTAGAATGAGTTTGGGAGTGTTCCTCCCTCTGCTATATTTTGGAAGAGTTTGAGAAGGATAGGTGTTAGCTCTTCTCTAAATGCTTGATAGAATTCGCCTGTGAAGCCATCTGGTCCTGGGCTTTTGTTTGTTGGAAGATTTTTAATCACAGTTTCAATTTCAGTGCTTGTGATTGGTCTGTTCATATTTTCTATTTCTTCCTGATTCAGTCTAGGCAGGTTGTGCATTTCTAAGAATTTGTCCATTTCTTCCAGGTTGTCCATTTTATTGGCATAGAGTTGCTTATAGTAATCTCTCATGATCTTTTGTATTTCTGCAGTGTCAGTTGTTACTTCTCCTTTTTCATTTCTAATTCTATTGATTTGAGTCTTCTCCCTTTTTTTCTTGATGAGTCTGGCTAATGGTTTATCAATTTTGTTTATCTTCTCAAAGAACCAGCTTTTAGTTTTATTGATCTTTGCTATCGTTTCCTTCATTTCTTTTTCATTTATTTCTGATCTGATTTTTATGATTTCTTTCCTTCTGCTAACTTTGGGATGTTTTTGTTCTTCTTTCTCTAATTGCTTTAGGTGCAAGGTTAGGTTGTTTATTCGAGATATTTCCTGTTTCTTAAGGTGGGATTGTATTGCCATAAACTTCCCTCTTAGAACTGCTTTTGCTGCATCCCATAGGTTTTGGGTCGTCGTGTCTCCATTGTCATTTGTTTCTAGGTATTTTTTAATTTCCTCTTTGATTTCTTCAGTGATCACTTCGTTATTAAGTAGTGTATTGTTTAGCCTCCATGTGTTTGTATGTTTTACAGCTCTTTTCCTGTAATTGATATCTAGTCTCATAGCATTGTGGTCAGAAAAGATACTTGATACAATTTCAATTTTCTTAAATTTACCAAGGCTTGATTTGTGACCCAAGATATGATCTATCCTGGAGAATGTTCCATGAGCACTTGAGAAAAATGTGTATTCTGTTGTTTTTGGATGGAATGTCCTATAAATATCAATTAAGTCCATCTTGTTTAATGTATCATTTAAAGCTTGTGTTTCCTTATTTATTTTCATTTTGGATGACCTGTCCATTGGTGAAAGTGGGGTGTTAAAGTCCCCTACTATGATTGTGTTACTGTCGATTTCTCCTTTTATGGCTGTTAATATTTCCCTTATGTATTGAGGTGCTCCTATGTTTGGTGCATAAATATTTACAATTGTTATATCTTCTTCTTGGATTGATCCCTTGATCATTATGTAGTGTCCTTCTTTGTCTCTTCTAGTAGTCTTTATTTTAAAGTCTATTTTGTCTGATATGAGAATTGCTACTCCAGCTTTCTTTTGGTTTCCATTTGCATGGAATATCTTTTTCCATCCCCTTACTTTCAGTCTGTATGTGTCTCTAGGTCTGAAGTGGGTCTCTTGTAGACAGCATATATATGGGTCTTGTTTTTGTATCCATTCAGCCAGTCTGTGTCTTTTGGTGGGAGCATTTAGTCCATTTACATTTAAGGTAATTATTGATATGTATGTTCCTATTCCCATTTTCTTAATTGTTTTGGGTTCGTTATTGTAGTTCTTTTCCTTCTGTTGTGTTTCTTGCCTAGAGAAGCTCCTTTAGCATTTGTTGTAAAGCTGGTTTGGTGGTGCTGAACTCTCTCAGCTTTTGCTTGTCTGTAAAGGTTTTAATTTCTCCATCAAATCTGAATGAGATCCTTGCTGGGTAGAGTAATCTTGGTTGCAGGTTTTTCTCCTTCATCACTTTAAGTATGTCCTACCACTCCCTTCTGGCTTGTAGAGTTTCTGCTGAGAGATCAGCTGTTATCCTGATGGGGATTCCCTTGTGTGTTATTTGTTGTTTTTGCCTTGCTGCTTTTAATATGATTTCTTTGTGTTTAATTTTTGACAGTTTGATTAATATGTGTCTTGGTGTATTTCTCCTTGGATTTATTCTGTATGGGACTCTCTGTGCCTCCTGGACTTGATTAACTATTTCCTTTCCCATATTAGGGAAGTTTTCAACTATAATCTCTTCAAATATTTTCTCAGTCCCTTTCTTTTTCTCTTCTTCTTCTGGAACCCCTATAATTCGAATGTTGGTGCGTTTAATGTTGTCCCAGAGGTCTCTGAGACTGTCCTCTGTTCTTTTCATTCTTTTTTCTTTATTTTGCTGTGCAGCAGTTATTTCCACTATTTTATCTTCCACCTCACTTATCCGTTCTTCTGCCTCAGTTATTCTGCTATTGATCCCATCTAGAGTAATTTTTATTTCATTTATTGTGTTTTTAATCGATGCTTGATTCGTCTTTAGTTCTTCTAGGTCCTTGTTAACTGTTTCTTGCATTTTGTCTATTCTATTTCCAAGATTTTGGATCATCTTTACCATCATTATTCTGAATTCTTTTTCAGATAGACTGCCTATTACCTCTTCATTTGTTAGGTCTGGTGGGTTTTTATCTTGCTCCTTCTCCTGCTGTGTGTTTTTCTGTCTTCTCATTTTGCTTATGTTACTGTGTTTGGGGTCTCCTTTTTGCAGGCTGCAGGTTCGTAGTTCCCGTTGTTTTTGGTGTCTGTCCCCAGTGGCTAAGGTTGGTTTAGTGGGTTGTGTAGGCTTCTTGGTGGAGGGGACTACTGCCTGTGTTCTGGTGGATGAGGCTGGATCTTGTCTTTCTGGTGGGCAGGTCCACGTCTGGTGGTGTGTTTTGGGGTGTTTGCGGACTTTTTATGATTTGAGGCAGCCTCTCTGCTAATGGGTGGCGTTGTGTTCCTGTCTTGCTAGTTGTTTGGCATAGGGTGTCCAGCACTGTAGCTTGCTGGTCGTTGAGTGAAGCTGGGTGCTGGTGTTGAGATGGAGATCTCTGGAAGATTTTCGCCGTTTGATATTATGTGGAGCTGGGAGGTCTCTTGTGGACCAGTGTCCTGAAGTTGGCTCTCCCACCTCAGAGGCACAGCACTGACTCCTGGCTCCTCAACTTAGGATGATTTGTTGTCTATTCATGTATTCCACAGATGCAGGGTACATGAAGTTGATTGTGGAGCTTTAATCCGCTGCTTCTGAGGCTGCTGGGAGAGGTTTCCCTTTCTCTTCTTTGTTCTCACAGCTCCTGGGTCTCAGCTTTGGATTTGGCCCCGCCTCTGCGTGTAGGTCGCCGGAGGGCGTCTGCTCTTCGCTCAGACAGGACAGGGTTTCACACACATCAATTTTGAAGTGGAAAAAAATGTACAATAACTGAAATGAGAAATTCAGTAGAAGAGTTCAGCAGCAGGTTTGAATAAGCAGAAGCCAGAATCGGGTGAACCTGAAGACAGATCAGTTGAGATGATCTGGCTAAGGAACAGGAATAATAAAGAATGAAGAAAAATAAACAGAGCTTCTAGACTTACGGGACACCATGAGGCATATAAACTTCTGAGAGTCCAGAAGGAAAGGAGGGAAAGGGAAAGAAAGAATATTTCAAGAAATAATGGTCAACAGATCCTCAAATTTGCTGAGAAAATTAATCTACACATCTAAAGAGATTCAAATCTCTAAATTCAAAGAGATTCAAACTTAGATATATCATAATTAAACTGTCTAGAGGTAAAGAGAGTAAATTGAAAGCAGCAAGAGAAAAATGATTCATCATGCACAAAGTATACTCAGTAAGATTAAAAGTTGATTCATCATTAGAAAGCATTGAGGCTAGAGGACAGCAACTTGGCATATTCAAAGTGCTGAAAGAAAAAAACATTGTCAATCAAGAATTCTGTATTCACTAAAACTGTCCTTCAAAATGAAATTATGACATTCCCAGATAAACAGATCCTGAGCGACTGTTACTAGCTGCCCCACAAGAAATATTAAAGGGAGTTCTTCTGACTGAGATGAAAGGACACTAGACAGTAGCTCGAAAGCACATGAAATAATAAAGAGCACCATTAAAGGCAGCTATAGAGTTAAATATAAAAGATAGTAAAAATGTATTTTTTACATTTTGTAACTTTTTTTTTCCTCCAATATGATTTAAAAGACAACTGTGAAAAAGCAATAATTATAAATCTCTCTTGGAGGGCATGCCATTTTAAAGATGTAATTTGCATGACAATAACAGCATAAAGAAGGAGGAAGGGAATGAAGCTATATAGGAGGAAAGTTTTTATATACTATTGAAATTAAGTAGCTTTTAATCTAGATTAGATTGTTGTAAATTAAGATGCTAATTTTAATTCCCTTGGCACCTGTTAAGAAAATAACTAAAAAATAATATAGTAAAAGAAATGACCAGAATATTAAAATAGTATACTAGAAAACATCTTTTCAACACACAAGAAGAGAGTAATGAAAGAAAAGAGGAACAAAAATAATATGTCTTACAGTATATGTGGAAACTAAATAACACATTTCTTAATAACCAATGGGACAAAGAAGAAATCATAAGGGAAATTAGAAAATAGTTTGAAATGAATAGAACAAAATATACACGCATATCTTATGGGCTACAGCTAAAACAGTGCTTAGAGGGAAATTTATTTCTCCCTTAGAGAAATTTATCTCTATTAAAAAAAAAAGAATATCTCAAATCAATAACTTAATGCCCCACCTTAAGATTCTAGGGAAAAAGGGAAAACTAAACCCAAAGCAAGCAGTAGGAAGGACATAATAAAGAATAGATCTGAAATAAATAAAATAGAGTAGAAAACAATAAAGAAAACAAATAAAACTGAAAGGTACTTCTTTAAAAAGGTAAACGAAATTGACAAACCTTGAGGTAGACAGACCAAGAAGAGGAGAGAGGAGACTCAAATTACTAATTTGGGGAAAGAAAGGAGGGTGTTGCTGCTGAACTGATGGAAATAAAAAGGATTATAATACTATTAACAGTTGTATGTCAACAAATTAGAACCTAGTGGAAATGGAAAAATTCCTAGAAATATGCTAACAGCCTATACTGACTCCAGAAGAAATAGAAAGTCTGAAAAGGCCCGTTACAAGAAAAGAGGTTGAATTAGTTATGAAAAAAAATCTTCCCACAAACCAAGGAACAGTGAATTCACTGATAAATTTTATCAAATACTTAATGAAGAATTAACACCAATCCTTTATAAACTCTTCCAAAAACAGACGATAAGGGAATACTTTCATTCTCAATCTGTGAGGCCAGTATTACCAGCATACCAGATAAGACATCACAAAAATGAAAACCACAAACCAATATCCCTCAACAAAAATCCTCAACAAAATCCTTGCAAACTGAGTCCAGCAATATGTAAAAAGTATTTTACACCATTATCTAGTGGAATTTACCCAGGAATGCAAGGTTTGTTCACCTTAGAAAACTCAAATCAGTGTAATACACCACATTGATAGACTAAAGGGCAAAAATCAGATCATCACCTCAGTAGACACAGAAGAGGCACTTGACAGACACGAATACCTTTTCATATTTTTCATCATAAAAATGCTGAACAAATTAGCAATAGAAGGGGACTTCCTCAATCTGATAAGGGGACCTGTGAAAAACCCAAAGGTTATATCATTCTTGATGGTGAATGACTGAATACTTTTCCCTTAAGATCAGAAACAAGACAGGATATCTGTTTTCACCTCTTTTATTTAACATTGTCCTAGAAATCCTGGTAAGAGTAATCAGGCAAGAAAAAGAAAAGATATCCAAATTGGAAAGGAAGAAACCATTTTGTTTGTAGATGACATATTTTGTGTAAAACTTCCTAAGGAATCCACAAAAAAATCTACTAGAGATAAAAAATGAACTCGAGTTGCAAGACACAATGTCAACATGCAAAATTGGTTGTATTTCTAGACATTAACAGTAAACAACCTGAAAACAAAATTAAGTTGATGCTTCAGTTACAAGAGCACCAACAAGTATAAAATTCTTACTAATAAATTTAACAAAAGAATTGCAAGACTTGTTCACTGAAAGTATAAAATATTATTGAAAAAACTTAAAGAATACTGCAATAAATGGAAAGATATTCTATGTTTATGTATTGGAAGGCATAGTTAAGATGGCAATACTGGATCTACAGATTCAGCATAGTCCTGTCAAAACCACAGCTACCTTTATGCAGATATTGATAAGCTAATCCTAAAATTGATATGTAAAGGAATCCAGAAATGCAAGAAGGACAAAAATTGGAGGATTCACATTTCCCAGTTGGGATTAGGCAGTGGATTCTTAGGTATGACAGGATTAGGTATAAAGCACAAGCAACCAAAGAAAAAAATGGATAAATTAGACTTCATCAAAATTAAAAACTTTTGTGCCTCAAAGGATACTATTTTTTTTTTAATTTATTTATTTTTGGCTGTGCTGGGTCTTCGTTGCTGTGCACGGGCTTTCTCTAGTTGCTGCAAGTGGGGGCTACTCTTCGTTGCAGTGAGCGGGCCTCTCAATGCAGTGGCTTCTCTTGTTGCAGAGCACAGGCTCTAGGGCTCACGGGCTTCAGTAGTTGTGGCGCAAGGGCTCAGTAGTTGTGGCTCGTGGGCTCCAGAGCGCAGGCTCAGTAGTTGTGGCGCACGGACCCAGTTGCTCCACGGCATGTGGGATCTTCCTGGACCAGGGCTCGAACCCGTGTCCCCTGCACTGGCAGGCGGATTCCCAACCACTGTGCCACCAGGGAAGCCCTCAAAGGATACTATTAAGAGAGTGAAGGGACTTCCCTGGTGGCGCAGTGGATAAGACTCCATGCTTCCAATGCAGGGGGCCCGGGTTTGATCCCTGTTCAGGGAACTAGATCCCACATGCATGCCACAACTAAAGAGCTGGAGAACCACAACTAAGGAACCTGTGAGCTGCAACTGAGGAGCCCACGTGCTGCAACTAAGGAGCTGGCGAGCCGCAACTAAGGAGCCCACAAGCTGCAACTAAGGAGCCTGCCTGCTGCAACTAAGACCCGGTGCACCCAAATAAATAAATAAATAAATATTTTTTAAAAAAGTGAAATGACAACTCACAGAATGATAGAAGATATTTATAAATCATGTATCTAATAAGGAACTGGTATCTAGAATATATACAATTCTTGCAATTCAGTAGTAAAAAACTAATAACCCAATTAAAAAATGGGCAAAGGATGTGAAAAAACATTTCTCCAAAGAAGATATGCAAATGGTCAATAAAAAACATGAAAAGATGGTCAATATAATTTGTCATTAGGGAAATGCAAATTGAAACCACAGTAAGATACAACTTCACATCTACTAAGATGGTTACAATAAAATAGACAGGTAATAACAGATGTTGGTAATAAGGATGTGGAGAAATTGGAAGCCTCACATGCTGCTGGTGAAAATGGTGCAGCCACTTTGTAAAACAGCCTTGGTAGTTACACTTCACCCAGCAGTTCCACTCTTAGGTAGATACTTAAAAGAATTGAAAGCAGGTGTTCAAACAAAAACTTGTACTTGATGATCTTAGCAACATATTCATAATAGCCAAAAGGTAGAAACGACTCAAATGTTCATCAGCAGATGACTGGATAAACAAAATGTGGTATATCCATACAACGGAATGCTATTTTGTCACATAAATGAATGAGGTACTAGTACATGCTATAACATGGGTGAACCTTGAAAGCATTTTGTTAAGTGAAAGCATAAGACACAAAAGGCCACATACTGTATGATTTCATTTATATGAATTTTCTAGAATAGGCAAATCTGCTGAGAAAGAATGTAGATTAGTGTTTGCTCAGGGCAGACAGGGAGATAAAAAGGGGAGTGATAGTTTAAAGTACAGAGTTTCTCCCTAAGGACTCCACAAAAAAACTACTAGATCTAATAAATGAATTCAGCAAAGTAGCCGACGTGCAGCCTCAGCACTTGTGGCTCACGGGCCCAGTTGCTCCGTGGCATGTGGGATCTTCCCAGACCAGGGCTCGAACCTGTGTCCCCTGCATTGGCAGGCAGATTCTCAACCACTGCACCACCAGGGAAGCCCCATCAGTTGTATTTCTTTACACTAACAATGAAATATCAGAAAGGGAATGTAAAAAAAACCCCAAAAAACTGGGACCTCCCTGGTGGTGCAGTGGTTAAGAATCCACCTGCCATTGCAGGGGACACGGGTTTAAGCCCTGGTCTGGGGAGATCCAGCATGCCGTGGAGCAACTAAGGCCATGTGCCACAACTACTGAGCTTGTGCTCTAGAGCCCATGAGCCACAACTACTGAGCCCTTGTGCCACAATTACTGAAGCCCACATGCCTAGAGCCTGTGCTCCACAACAAGAGAAGCCACTGCAGTGAGAAGCCTGCACACCACAACAAAGAGTATCTCCCCTCTCCACAACTGGATGAAGCCCGTGTGCAGCAACGAAGACCCAATGCAACCAAAAATAAATAAATAAATAAATAAATTTATTTTAAAAAGCCCCAAAAACCTTTTAAAATTGCACCGAAAGAAAAGTATCTAGGAATAAACCTGACCAAGGAGGTGAAAGACTTATATACTGAGAACTATAAAACATTAATAAAGGAAATAAAAGAGGATTCAAAGAAATGGAAAGATATCCCATGCTCTTGGATTAGAAGAATTAATACAGTTAAAATGGCAATACTACCCAAAACAATCTACAGATACAATGAGATCCTGTCAAATTATCCATGACATTTTTCACAGAACTAGAACAAATATCCAAAAATTTATATGGAATCATGAAAGACCCAGAATTGCTAGAGCAATCCTGAGGGAAAAAAACAAAGCAGGAGGACTTCCCTGGTGGCATAGTGATTAAGAATCCATCTGCCAGTGCAGGGGACACAGGTTCAAGACCTGGTCTGGGAAGATCCTGTATGCTGCCGAGCAACTAAGCCCGTGTGCCACAACTACTGATCCTGCACTCTAGAGCCCACGAGCCACAGCTGCTGAGCCCACATGCCACAATACTGGGGCCCGTGTGCCTCGAGCCTGTGCTCTGCAACAAAGACAAGCCACCGCAATGAGAGGCCCGTGCACTTCAGCAAAGGGTGGCCCCCATTCAATGCAACTAGAGAAAGCCCATGCGCAGCAATGAAGACACAATGCAGACAAAAATAAATATTAATTAATTAATTAATTAAAAAAAAAAAGCAGAAAGCATAACTCTTCCAGACTTCAGACAATACTACAAAGTTACAGTAATCAAAACAATGTGGTATTGGTACAAAAACAGGCATATGGATCAATGGTACAGAATAGAGAGCCCAGAAATAAACCCATACACCTATGGTCAATTAATCTTCAACAAAGGAGGCAAGAATATAAAATGGGAAAACAGTCTCTTCATCAGGTGGTGCTAGGAGAGTTGGACAGCTGCATGTAGATCAGAGAAGTTAGAACACACCCTCACTCCATGCACAAAAATAAACTCAAAATGTCTTAAAGACTTAAACATAAGACATGACAGTATAAAACTCCTAGAAGAGAGCAAAGGCATAACATTCTCTGACATAAATCATACCAATGTTTTCTTAGGTCAGTCTCCCAAGGCAATAGAAATAAAAACAAAAATAAACAAATGGAACCTAATCAAACTTACAAGCTTTTGCACAGCAAAGGAAACCATAAAAAAACAAAAAGACGACCAATGGAATGGGAGAAAATATTTGCAAATGATGCAACAGACAAAGGCTTAATCTCCAAAGTATACAAACAGCTCATACAGCTCAACAACAACAAAACAACAACCCAATTGAAAAATGGGCAGAAGGGCTTCCCTGGTGGCGCAGTGGTTGAGAGTCCGCCTGCTGATGCAGGGGACATGGGTTTGTGCCCCGGTCTGGGAAGATCCCACATGCCGCGGAGTGGCTGGGCCCGTGAGCCATGGCCGCTGAGCCTGCATGTCCGGAGCCTGTGCTCCGCAGTGGGAGAGGCCACAACAGTGAGAGGCCCGTGTACCGCCAAAAAAAAAAAAAAAAAAAAAGGCAGAAGACCTTAATAGACATTTCTCCAAAGAAGACATACAGATAGCCAGTAGGCACATGAAAAGATGCTCAGCATCACTAATTATTAGAGAAATGCAAATCAAAACTACAATGAGGTACCACCTCATGCCGGTCAGAATGGTCATCATTAAAACGTCTACAAATAACAGTGTTGGAGAGAGTGTGGAGAAAAGGAAACCCTCCTACACTGTTGGTGGGGATGTAAGTTGGTACAGCCACTATGGAAAACAATATGGAGGTTCCTCATAAAACTAAAAATAGAATTACCATGTGATCCAGCAGTCCCACTCCTGGGATCATTACTTGATTGACTTTGGGAGGGGTAGGGGTGGTATTTACCAGAAGGGAATGAAATAACTTGCTGAGGTGATGGAAGTGTCCTGTATCTTGATTGAGGATTATATGATATAACTATTTGTTTAAGCTCATCAAACTGTATACTTGAGATTAGTGGAGTTTACTGTATGTGAAATATACCTTTAAAAAAATGGCCCTAAGGCCTGGGAGCTGGCATTACAGAAACTATTATAGGATCAGAGACATGGCTTCAGGTTTCAATGATACAGTGGAGCTGGGATTGAGCCCCTGTTTTATATGGTGTAGGAGCTTCAAAGAGCTTGAACTCTTCTGTCACTGAAAAGATAATTGTAAAACTCTGTCTGTTGGCCTTGACTAGAAGAACAAGAAGAATCATATCAGTATATGTTAGTCCTTAGATAAAGTTTGAAAAAAAAGTTGCCTAAAAAAATTAGTGCCCCATATCTTCTTCACCATGTGAGAGAATTTATACTGTTTGTTTGGTGCATAATCTCAAACTAAGAAATTATCAAAACTAGGCTAGGAACTTAGCATAAGCAAACACTAAATAAACCTCTTTTAAGAGTTTGAGACTCCACTGAAAACGTACTTATAAAATCATCCTAGGAAACCAAACCACCTTGACAGGGAGTTAGTACACACACAAAGGAGTATCACTTTAAGGTTTGGAAATAGTATTATAGTCTGTAAAGCAGTGTTTAAAATTGTTAAAGAGTTAAAATAACGCATAGAAAGCAGAATGAAAGAACAGAAGTTAAAAAAATAACAAAACCCTAAGTTATAGGTATGATGATGAGACACAAAACAGTCGGTGAGACACAAAACAGTCACAGATATAAAATTACCCATATCCAAATGGCATTGCCACAATTTATTTAGATAAAATAGAAAATTGAGTACAGAGGCTGTAGTCAAGTTGAGCGAGTTTTAATTTAAGATTACATAATAATTTACTATATTTAATATTCTGAACTCATATAAAATACTTTAATACCATAATCTTCTTAAATTATTTCTGACTAACAATATATCATTAGCTATTGAAGGGCCTGAAAGTCTGTTGATAACTTTCAAAAATTACAATTTGGATGGAGTATGAGTAGAACTCACCAGGTGGTTTTTTCCTCAAATGGTCCCCCTCAACTGATGGCTTACCCTAACCCCTAGTCCCCACCCTGTTACTAACCAAGTGCAGCCTCATCTGAGCCTAAGCATTCCTTCCCCCCTGCAAGAGTCCTATGAAGGAGGGGATTATTGAGAATAGAATATTTTTATTGAGGTATCTTTTGACTAAGAAATGATGGTAACTTGGTAATACTTGTCTCTTCTTGAAACATTGAACATGTACAGCTATGGACTCTCTGTACTGGATAAATGAGATAGTGTTTTATTAGCTTACTTTTTAATTATAGGATATGAAATGTTTTTTTTAACTTTACAAAAGCCTGATACATCTATCTATATCTATATCTATATCAGATATCTGTTTCTATATCTATCTGTCTATCTATAATCTGATGTTATGGTATCATGAGATTCTGTCTCTTTAACTAAAACGTAGATCCCTATTCTCTGGATGTAGATATTCAGTTTATGGAATTATAGTTTGGTTAAACCATGCAAACCTCTTTGAATTACTCTGCTTCTGTTTAACTTTTTAAATGATTCTGCCTTGAGATCTATTCATAGATAGTATCTTATTCCTAATTATACAGTAAATATGTACTAATGGAACTTTAGTTCATAATTATGTGTTGCTTTATTTGCCTCCATCTATTGTTAAACTATTCACTTTTATTTTATTTTATTTTTATTTATTTATTTTTTTTTGCGGTATACGGGCCTCTCAGTGTTGTGGCCTCTCCCATTGCGGAGCACAGGCTCCGGACCTGCAGGCTCAGCGGCCATGGCTCACGGGCCCAGCCGCTCCGTGGCATGTGGGATCTTCCCGGACCGGGGCATGAACCCGCGTCCCCTGCATCGGCAGGCGGCCTCTCAACCACCGCGCCACCAGGGAAGCCCTCACTTTTATTTTTTAAAGGCAAACCTACATACATTTGAACTTCATGTCCTAACTCTAGAGATGTTCTTGTGTAAATGATACTTGGCTCCTCCCAAACCTGGAAAACCTGAATTCTCTTTTAAATACATTTATTCCTAATATTTGTGGTACAATCTTCCTTCCCTCTTTACTGCTCAAGTGTCTCACTGTTTCAGTAGCACTAATCTGGGGCTTTGTTCCTTACTTGAATGTGCTCTGGTTCCTTTCCTCTCAATAATTGATTCTGACAGATTTTCCAGCTTTGTTTTCAGATTTATAAGTACAGAAGTGCTGCTGGGTTTTCCTGCTCTCTAGTGCTTTTCTTCCTACTCTTTCAACATTGACACACTTGGAATTCCTACAAGTGTGGTTAATTGCGAGATTTGTGAACCTTTAACTTTTGGTAAATTGTTTTGGGTATATTTCTCTTTGGGGTTCCATCAGAAACAATGTTTCTTGCATTGTTGCCAACTCTATGCTAATTATATTTCAGACCTGATAAAAATGAGTCCATTAAAAAAAAGACACCATACAATTGTTTTCGAAATTTCCCTGGTATTTTAAATTAAAATTTTTTAGTATGATGTTAACTCACAACACTTTTGAGTACTGAAAAAGGATACTTCTGAATAACTGGACAGGACCTTTATTTTTTCCTATTGTTTTTGTGTAATTTCCTCAAATTAATTGGAAAAATTATTCATATTTAACCCCAATTATTTGATACATTTTTATTTACTATTAAGATAGTTGGCAGCACTGTCCTTGATTCTCTATTGGTTTGGGCTTATATAATGTCTTTTTCTTTTCTCCATTTTTTGTTTTTCTTTTGCTTCCTAAGGACATGATGATACAGCGCCATGTGCAGTTTTGAAAAGTATGGATAGTATTAGCTTTCTCCAACACCCAGTCCACCAGAGGAGCTTAGAGATTCTGCAGAGGTGCAAGGAAGAGAAGTACAGTAAGGCTGCAAATCCTGATAAATAAACTCTGTGTCATCACATCCATTTGGAAATGGAAACCAGGAGCATTCTACACCTGGGTGGGACGTAAATAGCTTAGGCAATGTGACCTGTATAATCCTTTGACCAGTGAGTCTCTGGATACTTCCATTGAGACTTTCATTGTTTTTTTTGAAAAAGTTGATATACCTGTTCTTTTAACTTGGATGACTATTTGTGATCCTTGAGCTGTTAATTATACTTGGTTACAGACTTTGAATTGGTTTCTGCTTTTGACTTTAAAGTATCCAAGTGATGGGTAAAAATGAATAATGATTTTTTCCTGTTGGTTTTTTTTTCAACTTTATTGAAATCTAATTGAGGTAGTGTAAACTGCATGCCAAAGCATACAGTTTGGTAAGTTTAGACATATATGAACTCATCACAATCAAGATAATTAACATATCTAACACTGCCAACAGTTTCCTCTGTCTCTTGAGAATTCCTGCTGATTTTTTTTTTTTTTTTTTTTTTTTTTGCTGTACGCGGGCCTCTCACTGCTGTGGCCTCTCCCGTTGCGGAGCACAGGCTCCGGACACACAGGCTCCGCGGCCATGGCTCGCGGGCCCAGCCGCTCCGCGGCATGTGGGATCTTCCGGGATCGGGGCACGAACCCGTGTCCCCTGCATCGGCAGGCGGACTCTCAACCACTGCGCCACCAGGGAAGCCCCCTGCTGATTTTTATGCTAATTTACACTTGAATTTTAACATCAGCAATATTGCTTTCACTGGCAAATTCACTTAGTTTGACTATAGTTCTCCTATCAGATTTTATCATGTCTGATTTAGAGCAAAGCCACCAGTTAATGTTTTGTCTAAGGAAGAATGACAGAATCATAGAGGGTGTTCTCTTGTTTTGTTTGTTTGTTTGTTTTTTATAAAATTGGTGTAAAATGATGCCCTTGGTCTCCATTTTCTCCTTTTCTATTTGTTGTACTCATTCTGCGTGAAAATGGTTCTTTTGCTTGTTGTGGGAAAACAGTTGTTTGGCTACTGCTATTGCTATAGTGAGAATAAAAGGATCCTACAGAATACTCAAAGCCTAACTCAGCAATTTGCATATAATGGACTAAATTACTTATGTAGTCTGTTCTGAGCTTTTTACAAATCACAGATTTACTTTGCTAACTTCACAGTTCTGTGACTGAAATTCCATGGAATATTAGTATTTAATTATCAGTGAAAGGAGAATATAAGTAGAATTCCTAAGAGCAAATGTTGTGGGTTCTTTCTTCAGTTCTTACTTATGCTGTCTTGGTATAAGAAAATGTGTAATGCCTTTTGAAAAATGTTAAAATATTTTCTCATTTTAGAAGAATGAAGGTAAGTATTGTGTTTAAAAAAGACATCTTCAAATGTTGCTCTTAATTATTGCTATGGTTTCTGAAAGGTATACAAGTACTTATTCCAAATATCCATCTTCCTTTTCTTAATCTTTTAATTCATGGGACATGATTGAAAACAGTCTACAAATCTTTTGGAGGGAACTTAATTCTTTTTAACTTCTAAATAATTGGAAGTAGTTTATTTGCTTTGTTGATTTTCATGACTCTCAGCCTGACAACCCCAGGCCTAATTGTATTCCAGTTAGGTATATATGGGTGTAGAATAGGAAGGCAAGAGTTTCAGCAGCAGCTGCATGAGGATATTGTACATTGTACACATGCACATTTATTTCTACATTTGTGGAAGCTGGGCTTTTCCATTACTTTAGGTAGTTTATTTTCCATTATAGTACTACCAATAATTAAAATTTTATAATATATAAAATGATAAATTCAAGTTTGGGAGATTGTTTTTAAAAAACCGGGGGACTACTAGCCTTAGGTAATAATAGTGGTGAATTGATGAGGTGAATGAACCCTGCCACAGGTAACAATGATAAACCCTGGAAAAAAATTAAGGTAACATTATTTGAAAGCACTGGAAAAGAGATTAAAAAAATATTAACAGACCCCAAAAGACCAAAAATAAGCACAGAAACTAGTGGGGAGTTTATTCTTTAAAGTAACTAAGTAGTGGGTAAGAATTGTGAATTTGTGGCTTTTTGCATAAGGTTCTCCCTAACTGCCATAGCTTCAGAGACAGAAAACCACAACCATACTGGCTTGAAGTGTCAGAGGATAAAGTTGAGGAGTAGCAAAGAAGCTTGAAATTTAGGAGGAAAATCCTGGAATGGAGAGAGCTGCCAAAGGCTAAAACTCAAAGGGTACGAATTCTGCCATCCATACCTGGCTGACTGTTGTGAGTATTCAGGGGAGACCATAGGAGCTCTGTCAAAGAGCAATGCAAACCAAATAGGAGATAACTTTGGAAAGACACAACTGCAGTAGGTGAGATTTGCAAGTTTACTGATTTTTTTTAACTGAGGGCTTTTTGTATCTCTGCATAGCTCCTCTTGGGGGATAGCTGAATTCTTACTGCCTTTAGTTGGAATCCCATAGGTAGAGGTGAGAGAGAAAGAAGCAGAAAAGTATTGGAAGAAATAGTGGCTGAAAACTTCTCATGTTTGAGAAAAACTAGCTTGGAGATTCAAGACAACCTGTGACCTCCAACTAGAATCAATACAAAAGAAAACCACAACTAGACACGTTATAGGCAAATTGCTAAATGCCAAAGATAGAAAGAAAATCTTGAAAGCAGCCCATAGAAAATATGGTACATTAAATACAGGGGAATACAGGCATACCTCAGAGCAATTTCAGAATCAGTTCCAGATCACTGCAATAAAGCAAATATCACAATAAAGGGAGTCACATGAATTTTTTTGGTTTCCTGGTTCATATAAAAGTTATGTTTACACTATACTGTAGTCTGTTAAGTGTGCAGTAGCATTATGTCAAAAAAACACAATGTACATACCTTAATTAAAAAATACTTTATTGCTGGGCTTCCCTGGTGGCGCAGTGGTTGAGAGTCCACCCTGCAGTCCATGCAGGGAACACGGGTTCGTGCCCCGGTCCGGGAAGATCCCACATGCCGTGGAGCGGCTAGGCCCGTGAGACATGGCCGCTGAGCCTGCATGTCCGGAGCCTGTGCTCCGCAACAGGAGAGACTGCAACAGTGAGAGGCCCGTGTACCACAAAAACAAACAAACAAACAAAAAAAAAAACTTTATTGTTAAAAAATGCTAACCATAGTCCGAACCTTCAGGGAGTAGTAGTTACATCAAAGATCACTGATCACAGATCACCATAACAAATATTATAATAATGAAAACTTTGAAATACTGCAGGCATTAGCTAAATGTGACACAGAGTCACTATGTGAGCAAATGCTGTTGGAAAAATGGTGCTGACAGACGTGCTCAACACATGGTTGCCACAAATCTTCAATTTGTAAAAAACGCAATATCTGCAAAGCACAATAAAGTGAAGTACAATAAAATGAGGTTTGCCTATAATGATATGGTTAACACTTGTCTTCTCATTAAAAGCATTGGAGGCTGAAAGATATCCAAAAATCATAATTAAAATCCAACAAAACAATTCAAGACCCCAAAACAAAAGCAATGTTCAGGCAGTTCAGTTAATTTATAGTTTGGGTCCAGACAAGTTAATTGTCTGTTAGAAGAAAAATCAAGGCTGCAGGAAAACATAACAGTTCATTGTTGTTACAATGTATTATCCACAATGTCCAATCATCAGTTAGGAAAAGTATCTTTCAAAAATGAAGCTGGAATAAAGATATTTTCAGATGAACAGATAATCTGAGGGAATTTGTCACCGTAATGTGTTCTATGAAAAAGATAATGGAAATTCTTTAGGTTAAAAGCAAATGACACCAGATGGTAATTTGAATGTATAGTAGAGGCTGATAAACGTTTTCTGCAAAGGATCAGATGGTAAATATTTTAGGCTTTGTGGGTCATATGGTCTGTTGAAACAACTCAATTCTGCTGTGAAAGGAGCTATAGAGACAATACATAAATAAATGAGCATGGCTACATTCCAATAAATTTTATTATAGACACTGAAATTTAAATTCCATATAATTTTCACATGTCACAAAAATATTCTTCCATTGATTTTTTTCCTCAACCATTAAAAAAATGTAAAACCATTCTTGGCTCTCAGGCCATGCAAAAATAGGCAGTGGGTTTGATTTGGCCCATGGACTCTAGTTTGCTGATCCATGAGTTATTGGAAGGAATAAAGAAACAGAGGTAATACATATGTATAAAAATAAATGACTATACATATTTTCTTTCTCTCTCTCAGTTCTTTTAAAAGATATATGATTATTTAGGGTAAAAATTATGACATTGTTCTGGTGGTTTAAAATGTGTCCACAAATTTTTTGATACTCCTCCCTTCAAAAGGCATGTGCTGTACTTAGTGATTTGCTTCTAAAATGTACTGTGGCAGAACTGACAATGTGTGACCTTCGAGGTTAAGACATAAAAGGTATTGTGGCTTTTCCTCCTCCATTTCATTTTCGGTGCTGCCACCTTCTCTCTATAGTGATTATTCTCTGAGATTTGCAGGGAGGAAATTAGAAGAGTGGGGAGAAATTATGGTTCTTGGGAGCATGAGCTGAAGCCCCACTTCCACAAAGGTCAGGAGCCCTGGAAAAGGGAAGGAATAAGATTCTGGGGGAAGAGAGAGAGAGAGGGTAGAATAGTAGAATGTCAATTTAATTTAAACCCATACTTTTGACCTTCTTGGGACAACGGAGACTGTGATGTTCCTGAACAAGATGAAGGACCAGCAATTGTCAGAGAAGGGCTTGTCACCGTCCTGATGTGCCTGCCTTAATGTCCATGACCTCAGGCATCAGTGTGGTCACACAAATGATTGAAAATTTAAAGTATGTTGTCTGACCAAAATGGAATTAAAATAGAAATCAGTAACAGAAAGACATCTGAGAAATCCTCACATATTTGGAAAATAACATGTATAAGTAACTTATAAGTTAAAGAAAAATTTATAAGGGCAACTTGAAAATATTTTGGTCTGAATGATAATGGAAACACAGCATATTAAAAGTTGTGGAATGCAGCTAAAGAAGTGCTTAAAAGAAAACCAGTAGCTTTAAACCCTTATATAAGAAAAGAAATGAGGTAAAAAATCAATGATCTGAGCTTTTACTTTATGAAGCTATAACAAGAAGGGCCTATTAGAGCTAAAATTACTGAATAGGAAGCTGACCAACAGTAGAGAAAATCAGTGGAAACCAAAAGCTGGTATTTTGGGTTTTTTAGTGTGTTTTTTTTGTTTTCTTTTATTTATTTTTTTAATATAGCAGGCACTTACTAGTCATCAATTTTATACACATCAGTGTATACATTTCAATCCCAATGGCCCAATTCATCACACCACCACACACACCCCCGCCGCTTTCCCCCACTGGTGTCCATATGTTTGTTCTCTACATCTGTGTCTCAATTTCTGCCCTGCAAACTGGTTCACCTGTACCATTTTTCTAGGTTCCACATATATGCGTTAATATACGATATTTGTTTTTCTCTTTCTGACTTAACTTCACTCTGTATGACAGTCTCTGAATCCATCCACGTCTCAACAAATGACCCAATTTCATTCCTTTTTATGGCTGAGTAATATTCCATTGTATATATGTACCACATCTTCTTTATCCATTCATCTGTTGATGGACATTTAGGTTGCTTCCATGACCGGGCTATTGTAAATAGTGCTGCACTGAACACTGCGGTGCATGTGTCTTTTTGAATTATGGTTTTCTCTGGGTATATGCCCAGTAGTGGGATTGCTGGATCATATGGTAATTCTATTTTTAGCTTTTTAAGGAACCTCCATACTGTTCTCCATAGTGGCTGTATCAGTTTACATTCCCACCAGCAGGGCAAGAGGGTTCCCTTTTCTCCACACCCACTCCAGCATTTGTTGTTTGTAGATTTTCTGAGGATGCCCATTCTAACTGGTGTGAGGTGATACCTCATTGTAGTTTTGATTTGCATTTCTCTAATAATTAGTGATGTTGAGCAGCTTTTCATGTGCTTCTTGGCCATCTGTATGTCTTCTTTGGATAAGCGTCTATTTAGGTTTTCTGCCCATTTTTGGATTGGGTTGTTTGTTTCTTTAATATTGAGCTGCATGAGTTGTTTATGTATTTTAGAGATTAATCCTTTGTCTGTTGATTTGTTTGCGAATATTTTCTCCCATTCTGAGGGTTCTCTTTTTGTCTTGTTTATGGTTTCCTTTGCTGTGCAAAAGCTTTGAAGTTTCATTAGGCCCCAATTGTTTATTTTTGTTTTTATTTCCATTTCTCTAGGAGGTGGATCAAAAAAGATCTTGCTGTGATTTATGTCAAAGAGTGTCCTTCCTATGTTTTCCTCTAAGAGTTTTATAGTGTCCAGTCTTACATTTAGGTCTCTAGTCCATTTTGAGTTTATTTTTGTGTATGGTGTTAGGGAGTGTTCTAATTTCATTCTTTTACATGTAGCTGTCCAGTTTTCCCAGCACCACTTATTGAAGAGACTGTCTTTTCTCCATTGTATATCCTTGCCTCCTTTGTCATAGATTAGTTGACCATAGGTGTGTGGGTTTATCTCTGGGCTTTCTATCTTGTTCCATTGATCTATGTTTCTGTTTTTGTGCCAGTACCATATTTTCTTGATTACTGTAGCTTTGTAGTATAGTCTGAAGTAAGGGAGTCTGATTCCTCCAGCTCCGCTTGATTCCCTCAAGACTGCTTTGGCTATTCGGGGTCTTTTGTGTCTCCATACAAATTTTAAGATTTTTTTTCCAGTTCTGTAAAAAATGCCATTGGTAATTTGGTAGGGATTGTATTGAATCTGTAGATTGCTTTCGGTAGTATAGTCATTTTCACAATATTGATTCTTCCAACCCAAGAACATGATATATCTCTCCATCTGTTGGTATCATCTTTAATTTCTTTCATCAGTGTCTTATAGTTTTCTGCATACAGGTCTTTTGCCTCCCTAGGTAGGTTTATTCCTAGGTATTTTATTGTTTTTGTTGCAGTGGTAAATGGCAGTGTTTCCTTAATTTCTCTTTCAGATTTTTCATTAGTATATAGGAATGAAAGAGATATCTGTGCATTGATTTTGTATCCTGCAACTTTACCAAACTCATTGATTAGCCCTAGTAGTTTTCTGGTAGCCTCTTTAGGGTTCTCTTATTTCTTTTTCTTCTCTGATTGCTGTAGCTAGGACTTCCAAAACTATGTTGAGTAATAGTGGTGAGGGTGGACATCCTTGTCTTGTTCCTGATCTTAGAGGAAATGGTTTCAGTTTTTCACCATTGAGAATGATGTTTGCTGTGGGTTTGTCGTATATGGCCTTTATTATGTTGAGGTAGGTTCCCTCTATGCCCACTTTCTGGAGAGTTTTTATCATAAATGGGTGTTACATTTTGTCAGAAGCTATTTCTGCATCTATTGAGATGATCATATGGTTTTTCTCCTTCAATTTATTACATGGTGTATCACACTGATTGATTTGTGTATATTGAAGAATCCTTGCATCCCTGGGATAAATCCCACTTGATCGTGGTGTATGATCCTTTTAATGTGTTGTTGGATTCTGTTTGGTAGTATTTTGTTGAGGATTTTTACATCTATATTCATCAGTGATATTGGTTTATAATTTTCTTGTTTTGTAGTATCTTTGTCTGGTTTTGGTATCAGGGTGACGGTGGCCTCATAGAATGAGTTTGGGAGTGTTCCTTCCTCTGAAATTTTTTGGAAGAGTTTGAGAAGGATGAGTGTTAGCTCTTCACTAAATGTTAGATAGAATTCACCTGTGAAGCCATCTGGTCCTGGACTTTTGTTTGTTGGAAGATTTTTAATCACAGTTTCAATTTTATTACTTGTGATTGGCCTGTTCATATTTTCTATTTCTTCCTGGTTCAGTCTTGGAAGGTTATACCTTTCTAAGAATTTGTCCATTTCTTCCAGGTTGTCCACTTTATTGGCATAGAGTTGCTTGTAGTAATCTCTTAGGATGCTTTGTATTTCTGCAGTGTCTGTTGTAACTTCTTTTTCATTTCTAATTTTATTGATTTGAGTCCTCTCCTTTTTCTTGATGAGTCTGGCTAATAGTTTATCAATTTTCTTTATCTTCTCAAAGAACCAGCTTTTAGTTTTATTGATCTTTGCTATTGTTTCCTTTGTTTCTATTTCATTTATTTCTGCTCTGATCTTTATGATTTCTTTCCTTTTGCTAACTTTGGGTTTTGTTTGTTCTTCTTTCTCTAGTTCCTTTGGTGTAAGGTTAGATTGTTTATTTGAGGTTTTTCTTGTTTCTTGAGGTAGGCTTGTATAGCTAGAAACTTGCCTCTTCGAACTGCTTTTGCTGTATCCCATAGGTTTTGGTTGGTTTTTTTTTTTTTCTGCGGTACGCGGGCCTCTCACCGCTGTGGCCTCTCCCGCTGCAGAGCACAGGCTCCGGACGCGCAGGCCCAGCGGTCATGGCTCACGGGCCCAGCCGCCCCGCGGCACGCGGGATCCTCCCGGGCCGGGGCACTAACCCGCACCCCCTGCATCGGCAGGTGGACTCTCAACCACCACGCCACCAGGGAAGCCCTATCCCATAGGTTTTGGATCATCGTGTTTTCATTGTCATTTGTCTCTAGGTATTTTTTGATTTCCTGTTTGATTTCTTCAGTGATGTCTCGATTATTTAGTAATGTATTGTTTAGCCTCCATGTGTTTGTGTTTTTTACGTTTTTTTCCCTGTGATTAATTGATTTCTGATCTCAAAGTGTTGTGGTCAGAAAAGATGCTTGATATAATTTCAGTTTTCTTAAATTTACTGATTCTTGATTTGTGATCCAAGATGTGATCTATCCTGGAGAATGTTCCGTGCGCACTTGAGAAGAAAGTGTAATCTGCTGTTTTTGGATGGAATGACCTATAAATATCAATTAAATCTCTCTGGTTTACTGTGTCATTTAAAGCTTCTGTTTCCTTACTTATTTTCATTTTGGATGATCTGTCCATTGGTGTAAGTGAGGCGTTAAAGGCCCCCACTGTTATTGTGTTACTGTCGATTTCCTCTTGTATAGCTGTTACCAGTTTCCTTATGTATTGAGGTGCTCCTATATTGGGTACATATATATTTATAATTGTTATATCTTCTTCTTGGATTGATCCCTTGATCATTATGTAGTGTCCTTCCTTGTCTCTTGTAACATTCTTTATTTTAAAGTCTATTTTATCTTATATGAGTATTGCCACTCCAGCTTTCTTTTGATTTCCATTTTCATGGAGTATCTTTTTCCATTCCCTCACTTTCAGTCTGTATGTGTCCCTAGGTCAGAAGTGGGTCTCTTGTAGACAGCATATAGATGGGTCTTGTTTTTGTATCCATTCAGCAAGCCTGTGTCTTTTGGTTGGAGCATTTAATCCATTCACGTTTAAGGTAATTATCGATATGTATGTTCCTATGACCATTTTCTTAATTGTTTTGGGTTTATTTTTGTAGGTCCTTTTCTTCTCTTGTGCTTCCTACTTAGAGAAGTTCCTTTAGCATTTGTTGTAGAGCTGGTTTGGTGGTGCTGAATTCTCTTAGCTTTTGCTTGTCTGTAAAGCTTTTGATTTCTCCACTGAATCTGAATGAGACCCTTTCTGGGTAGAGTAATCTTGGTCGTAGGTTCTTCCCTTTCATCACTTTAAATATGTCATGCCACTCCCTTCTGGCTTGTAGAGTTTCTGCTGAGAACTCAGCTGTTAACCTTATAGGAGTTCCCTTGTATGTTATTTGTCTTTTTTCCCTTGTTGCTTTCAATAATTTTTCTTTGTCTTTAATTTTTGCCAATTTGATTACTATGTGTCTCAGCATGTTTCTCCTTGGGTTTATCCTGCCTGGGACTCTCTGTGCTTCCTGGACTTGGTTGGCTCTTTACTTTCCCAGGTTAGGGAAGTTTTCGACTATAATCTCTTCAAATATTTTCTCGGGTCCTTTCTCTCTGTCTTCTCCTTCTGGGACCCCTATAATGTGAATGTTGTTGCGTTTGATGTTGTCCCAGAGGTCTCTTAGGCTGTCTTCATTTCTTTTCATTCTTTTTTCTTTATTCTGTTCCACAGCAGTGAATTCCACCATTCTGTCTTCCAGGTCAGTTATCCATTCTTCTGCCTCAATTTTTCTGCTATTGATTCCTTCTAGTGTAGTTTTCATTTCAGTTATTGTATTGTTCATCTCTCTTTGTTCTTTAATTCTTCTAGGTCTTTGTTAAACATGTCTTGCATCTTCTCGATCTTTGCGTCCATTATTTTTCTGAGGTCCTGGATCATCTTCACTATCATTATTCTGAATTCTTTTTCTGGAAGGTTGCCTATCTCCATGTCATTTAGTTGTTTTTCTGGGGTTTTATCTTGTTCCTTCATCTGGTACATAGCCCTCTGCCTTTCCGTCTTGTGTGTCTTTCTGTGAATGTGGTTTTTGTTCCGCAGGCTGCAGGATTGTAGTTCTTCTTGCTCCTGCTGTCTGCACTCTGGTGCTGTACAAAAGGCCAGTACATCAGACTACTCTTATATGTATTCCAGAATTTCTGTCTCAGTTTCAAAAATATGTCATCCTTTTCCTGGAGAATACTCTTACCGAAGTAGAAGGCAGAGTTGTACACCGGCCCGCTGAGCTCCTGGTCGCACAGCACCTTGGTCAGGACGGTGCGTGGCGCGCGCCCTGGCAACACACGCACAGCCACACATAGTTGAAGTTTGTGTGGAAGGCCATGGCCATGGTGGCCATGGGCTGCATCTGCCACCAGTGGCAGGCCCGCCCCACAGCCGCTTCTGCAGCGTGTCGCCAGCTGAGAAGAGCGCAGCGTCCAAACGCTGGTATTTTGAAAAAAGCAATGAAATTAATAAAGCTTGAGTCCAGCACCATTCAGTAGAACTTTCTGTGAGTATGGAAATGTTCTCCAACTATGCTGTTCAAAACCGTAGCCACTAGCCACAGGTGGTTGTTCAACACCTGAAATTTTTTAAAAATTTTAAAACTGAAGTTTTAATTAAATCAGTTTAAATTTGAATGGCCATGTATAGCTAGTGGCTGCTGTATTGGATAGTGTAGTTCTGGCCATTCTGATCAAGAAATATGAGAGAAAACACAAATACTGTTATTTGAAATGAACAGGTGGACACAGTTACATATGGTATAGACATCAAAAGTTTGAGGAAAGATTGTGAACATTTATGCCAATATAGTCAACAACTTAGATGAAATGGACAGATTCCTTGAATGTCAACAGTTATCAAAATTGACCCAAGGAAAAATAAAGACTCTTTATCTGTTTAGTCCTGTATCAATGATTGGATTCATAAGTAAAATCTTCCCACACATGAAAACAAAAAAGTCCAGGCATATATAGCTTCAGTAGTCAATTTTATTTAAGAAATGTTTTCATTTTTGTTTTTTTTATTTTTGGCTACTGTGCGCAGGCTTTCTCTAGTTTCGGCAAGTGGGGGCTACTCTTTGTTATGGTGCATGGGCCTCTCATTGTGGTGGCTTCTCTTTTTGCGGAACCTGGGCTCTAGGCGCACAGGCTTCAGTCCCTGTAGCACGTGGGGTCAGTAGTTGTTCCACGCGGGCCCTAGAGTGCACGTGCTTCAGTAGTTGTGGTTTGTGGCCTCAGTAGTTGTGGCTCATGGGCTTAGTTGCTCCATGGCATGTGGGATTTTCCCGTATCAGGGATTGAACCCGTGTCCCCTGCATTGGCAGGCAGATTCTTAACCACTGCACCACCAGGGAAGTCCTTAAGGAATGTTTAAGAAAGCAATTATACCAGTTCTCCTCAACTCTTTCAGAAAACAGAGGAGCAAGTAGTACTATACAAATCATATCATTAAACCAGTATTATTACTCTAAAACCAAAATTAGATAGCATTACAAGATAATTACAGTCTAATGTTCCTCACAGTGAGAGATGTAAAAGTCCTTAACAAAGTAAGAGCAGCCTGAATTCAGCAATATATTTAAAGAATAATACATGAAGACCAAGTGGAAATTCAGGAATGAAAGATTAGTTTGATATAGAAAATCAATCAATATAATGTATTATATATATGTATATATAGAGTCATAATTTATAATATAGATATTAATCATCTAAAAAAGAAAAACCATATATCGTCTTAGTAGATGGATATAAAGAACTTGTCATAATTCTATGCCCATTCCTATTTTAAAACTTTTAGCAGCCTAGGAATAGAAGGCAACTTCCTCAACTTTATAAAGAATACACATGAAAATTCTACAGCAGACTTCATATGTAATGGTGAAAGACTGAGTACTTCTTCCCTGACATTAAGAACAAGGGAAAGATATCTGATTTTGCCTCTCAGATTTAACATTGTACTAAAGGTCATTGTGCAATAAGGCAGCAAAAAGAAATAGGTACATAGATTGAAAAGGAAGATGTAGACAACATGATCATCTATATAGAAAGTACTAATGGGTTTAAAAAATGCTTCTTTAATATTAAAAGTGAATTTAACAGTCTCACAGTATACCAGCTAAATATAGAAAATTAAATTGTAATATTCTAGCCATGAACACTTGGAAAATGAAACTTATAAAGTCCATTTATATATCTGTGGCAGTCAGCTACAGTAGTTATTCCCCATTTATCCCCATCTTCTGGTATTTACAACCTTGTGTAGTCTCCTCCCACATTTTACCAGTGTTGGTCTATGTGACCTATAGGACATAGTAGAAGTAATAGTACATCACTGCCAAAATTGTTAAAAAAGACTAGTTTCCATCTTAGGTACTTTCTCACTTGCTAACTCTCTCTCGGATCACTGTCTCTTGGAGGATCAAGCTGCTGTTGTGAGTAGCCCTACTGATAATCCCACTGAAGCCTCTAGTCAAAGGCAGTGGAGAACTTTGAGGCTTGCCTCTAAGGTCACATGAGTGACCTTAGAGACAGGTCCTTCAGTTCAATTCTAGCTTTGAAATGACCACAGCGTTGGCTGACAGCTTGAATACAACTCATGATAGACCCTGTCAGAACCACCCAGCTAAGCAGCTCTTGAAACCTGTTCCTCTACAAAGTCTGTGATATTACGTGTTATTTTAAAGTGCTAGGTTTTGGAGTGATTTGATATGCAATGGATTATAATATAGCATACCAAAACATGAAATATTTAGGGATAAATTTAACAAAATACTGTTAGACCAGTATACAACTGAGAGAAATTGAAAAATGTCTAAATAAGTGAAGAGAGATACATATTTTTGTATTTCTAAGATGTCATTTCTCCCCCAGATGGATCTGTGGATTGAATGAAGTCCCAGTGAATATTGAAGCAGATTTTGGGGTAGCAATTCATATGCTGATAACTAAAATTTATATAGAAATGTAGAATATCTAGAATGACCAAAACAATTGTGAAGAAGAATAATGAAGCTGGAGATCTTACACTATATGATTTTAAGATTAAAATAATCATGACATTGTTCTCTTAGTGTAAGCAAGAGAGCAATAGAAACCTACTGTATAGCACAGGGAACTGTACTCCATGCTCTGTGGTGACCTAAATGGGAAGGAAATCCAAAAAAGAGAGCAAGTATGTGTATGTATAGCTGATTCACTTTGCTGTACAGTAGAAGCTAACACAACATTGTAAAGCTACTATACTCCAATAAAAAAATTTTAATAATTTTAGAAAAATTGAATAAAATCCTTTTCTGTAGAAAAAAACAAAAAACAGAGTCCAGGAAAAGATCTATACACATATTGTCAATTGATTTTCCCCAAAGGCCCTCAGATAATTCAGTGGGGGTATATATAGTCTTTAAAAAAAAAAAAACAGCACTGGAACAACCTGGATATCCATATGTACAAGAGAACTTTGACCCTTACCTTATATTATACATAAAAATTAACTTGAAATGGGTCATACAGCTCTTTGCAAAGAACAAAACTATTAAATTGATAGAAGAAAACCTGAGAGAAAATCTTTGCAGTCTTGGGACAAAATTTATTAGATGGGACATAAGAGCATGAACTATAAAAGGAAAAAATTGAGAAATTAGAGTTCACCAAAATTGAAAACTTCTACTTTAAAAAAGATATTGTTAAAAAAAACAGAAAACATATCACAGCCTGGGAAACAATATTCATAATAATTTATGATACATAACCGATAATGGACTTCAAAGTAAAATATTTTTTAAAAACCTCCTGCAATAATAAGAGAAACAGTTGAGTTAAAAATGGTCAAGAGGGGACTTCCCTGGCAGTCCAGTGGTTAAGACTCTGTGCTTCCACCGGGGGGGGGGCGCAGGTTTGATCCCTGTTTGGGGAAGATCCCACATGCCACACGGTGCAGCCAAAAAAAAAAAAATGTTACTTTCTGGTTAAAAAAAAAATGGTCAAGAGGTTTAAGCATACACTTAGAAAAGAAGATATATGAATCATCTATAGACGCATTAAAGATTACCAGCTTTATAAGTCATTAGGGAATGCAAATTATAATCACAGTGAAGTCACATTAACACTCTGTGTCATGGCTAAAATTTAAGAAGTTGACAGTACTGATGATGAGTGGAGCAGCTGGAATGCTTATACACTCTGCTGGCAATGTAAAATATAGTGCAGTTATTTTGGAAAACAGTGTCAGTTTTTTATAAAGGTAAGCATATGCTTTCCATATGTTCTCTCCACGTAAGAAGTGAACACATATGTTCACATGAAGACTTTTTATAGATCAAACTCTAAAATGTAATGTTGAGTGAAACCTTACACAAAAGAGAACATACTGTTTTATTCCACTTATATCAAATTCCAGAAAATGCAAACCAGTCGATATGGACAGCAGATTAGTGGTTGCCTTGGCCCAGGAGGGTGTGTGGGGGATTGTCGAAGAAAGGGTGTGAGGGAACTTTGGGAGATGATGGAAATTTTTCTTTTCCTTTTTTGGCCATGCCACACGGCATGCCGGATCTTAGTTCCCCCACCAGGGATCGAACCCATGCCCTCTGCAGTGGAAGTGCAGAGTCTTAACCACTGGACCGCCAGGGAAGTCCCCGGAAATATTCTATATCTTCTTTTGGTGGCAGTTTTGTCTAAACTTAACTAACTATATGCTTATAATGAGTATGTTCTACAATATGTAAATTTTACCTCAATTTAAAAAATTAATTGCATATCATGAAGCCTGACATAAGTCATAGATAGATATCTAGAAGAGACTATTTTTCATGGAATTAAGCATACCAAAAATAAAAATATGTTATGGGAACCCCAGGAAGTGTCCACACCTTACTCATCAGGGCCTCCTCGGGACCAGAGTGGGAACTAGCCAGCTTGCCTGATCTTGGGGAAGGCTTCAGTGCCGGGAAGACCTGACCATCTTTTGCTTTTTGCCAGGGCTGTGGCAGGGCACAAAGATTCTGACGTGGGGACCTCCATGTTACTCTCAAAAGAGAGAGGAGAAACAGCCTGGCATTTGGAGTCAGGCAGTGCCAGGTACAAATTCTGGCTCTGCTACTTAGCCCCTGTATTCCTGTGTGTGGAAGATGTTGTTTCTCAGAGCCTCAATTTCCTTCTCTGAAACGTAGTCCCCACTGCACAGGGGCAATGCGAGGCTCAAATGTAATAATGAATGCTAAAGCCCTTATCTACTACCCACTGCAGAGATTTGCATTAAAATAATTTAAAATATTCTTAAAAAAATGTCACGTGATCAGAATTCTTGTTTGAAAATGGCAGACAGAAACAAATACAGGATATGCCAATTTGTATTTTGGGGAAGCCTGCAGGAAAGTCAGGGAGCTATTTCTATTGAGTTGATAGAATAAGGCTATTTATCAAATTTAGGAAATCAATGTGGATAAACAAACATGAATGTCTGCCTTACAGACAACCACAATAACAAAAATTGATTCTTTTTTTTTTTTTTTTTGTCTGCTGCAAGTGGCTTGTGGGACTTTATCCCCAACGAGGGATTGAACCCATGTGTTCGGCAGCGAAAGCACAGAGTCCTAACCACTGGATCACCAGGGAATTCCCTGAATCTCTCTGTCTTCTAAAGTAGCACGAGAAACCTTTATCTATCAAATGAAAACTAACAAGGGGGAATATGGATTTGAAGAGTGAAATAAAAGTGAAACAAAATACAAGAAACAAGTACTATGATTTAAATTAATAAAAATAGATTAACGTCACCAATTCAAATCTCAAAATGAATTTTTCAAAAAGTTTAATTAAATGATATTTAGATTCTTAAAATGATAAAAAGTAAAA
The DNA here is from genome assembly GCF_025265405.1 of Mesoplodon densirostris. Classification (NCBI taxonomy): domain Eukaryota; kingdom Metazoa; phylum Chordata; class Mammalia; order Artiodactyla; family Ziphiidae; genus Mesoplodon; species Mesoplodon densirostris. The sequence goes on from NC_082664.1 coordinate 122,140,095, forward strand.
GGATGGAGTAAGCTATGTCAGGCAAAGGTGAACAATAGCAGTAAATAAAACTAGATAGTAATTTGAGCAGATCTTCATCAATAGAACTTATAAAAAGATTTAGTTGAGAAAGACAGAAGCTGAACTCACTAGGACGTTTTGAGAAACTTGTAAATACAAGTTATTATTTTATAAAACTTAATGCCTAATTTGCTTGATTAATGGGAAGAAAATAAGGTGAAAATAAATACTGGGTAACAATAGCTGTGATAGGAAGGGGATGACTTGTATCAGAGATTTAAAGGTTCTCGTACTCTTTAGAAAAAGAGACTAGAGAATTAATTTAGTTTAGAATTCATGAATATGTTAAAAATTCAAGAATAATCAAAGAGGAGAGTGTATATAACTTCCAAAACAAAGCAAAGAAATCAGAATATAAAGAAAATAGTTCAGTAGAAGTCTGAGTAAAAGCATACAATAATTAGGGTAGATACAAAACATAAAATAAGGCAGAAAAAATTCCAGATATATCAGTAATACCAATAAATTAAAACAAACCCAACTAAACAGTTTTTAAAAAGATTATGCAATTAAAATAAAATTCAGCTGTAAGATGTTTATAAGAGACAAACCTAAAGCATATGAACACAAAAAGATATGACCACAAAAATATAAAATATTCGAATAAAGTTGTATCCGAAAGTTTATTCTTACTCTCGTACATTTTCGCACCCCCTTTAGACAATTCCTCTTAAGATGTCTGTTACTATAAATTAATTTTGCCTTTTCTAAAACAGAAATGGAATCATACAGTATTCTTTTGTGTTCTGATTCTGTTATGTAACGTAATTATATATGTATTCATTTATGTTGTTCCCTATATCAGTAATTTGTTGCTGAGTTGTATTCCATTGTATATGTATATACAATTGTGTATACAACTTTGTGTTTATCATTTATCTTTTGATGGATATAAGGTTTGTACTGTCTTGAGCAATTGTGAGGAACCCTGCTATAAACATTCTTGTTCAATTCATTTTGTGTATATAAATTTTCATTCCTTGGGTAAAAGTTATGATGGAGTTTACTGTGTCATAAAGTAGAAATATGTTTAACATCCTTAGGAACTATCAAACTTTTGGTGCTTTAAAGATGTTCCATTTTCTTTTGTCCTACATTATTTGTGATGTTAAACTCAGATGTCATTCTGTTGTCATTCTTTCATATCTAATGTACCTTTTTTCATCTGGCTGCTTCAAGATTTTCTCTTTATTTTTTCATTTTCAGCAGTTTGACTGTGATGTCCCTAGATATCATTTATATTTATATTTATGCTGTTTGGTATTTGCTATACCTTTTGGATCTGTGCTTCATTATTTTTCATCAAATTTAGGAAATTTTTGGTTAGTATTTTTTCAGAAATCTTTTTCTGCTGCAATTTCTCTTTTTCTTCTGAGACCCCAATTACATGCTCTTAGAATATTTGATATTGTCTCAGATTCCTCATATTCTGTGGATTTTTCTTCTATCTTTGTTCTTCCTGTTCTTCATATTGGATACTTTTTATTTATCTGATATCAAGTTCATTATGCTGTTTCAAGTCGCCTTGTAAAACCATAGAATGAATTTTTCATTTCAGAAAATTTGAGTTTTCAGTTCCAGAATATCCATTTGGATTCTTTTTACAGTTTCCATTTCTCTCCTGAGATTTTTCTGTTAGGTCATAAGACTGTCTTATACTTTAAGTCATTGAACATTATGATAGCAATTTTAAAGTCCTTTTATGCTAATTCCAACAAGTGGGCAATGTTGGGATCTGATGCTGTTGAAATGGGATCAAGAAGAAAGGTGCACAGGACCTCATTTTCTAATCTCAGTGGTCAGTTGCAAGTGTTCAGTATATTATTCCTTTAAAATATTTAATAATTAATGTTTAAAAAATCATTACACAAAGGGAAATAACATGCATAAAAGAAACACCCTGTTGTGTTGGCAAGGAAGATACTACAAAAACGAGAAGAAAATTCCCGGTGGGCACTTTACAGTTTAAGAAGAATTTAAGAACTTTATTATGAATCCAATAAAGCAGTAGCACAAATTTAAGACTATGAAATATCAGAATGATGTTGAAATAGATTTTGAACTACTAAAACAAGTAGAGGCATAAATCAACACCTATATGATCTCAATAGAGGAAACATATCTGAAAATTGCATTACTAATATTAAGGAAAGGCCTGAAGTGATTATATTTCAATACGCAGAAGAAAAGAATTCATATGGAGAATAGAAAATGATAATTTGTCATAAGGATATTTGGTGTCTATGACTTAGGAACTGAATAAATGAAACAAAAACAATGCATTCAAATATGTAAGAAAATAAAGTTGTTCAAAGTTCTAACTGAATTTGTTGATCCCAAGACATATATTTTCCAGTAACAGTTTTTATGTGGGTATAGATGTATGTCTTAAGTTCTGTTGGGTATATACTTAGTAGTGGAATTTCTGGGTCATATGGTAACTCTGTTTAATTTTTTCTTGAACTGCTAGACTGTTTTGCAAAGTGACTATCATTTCACATTCAGCAGTGTATGCAAGTTTCCAATTTTTACATGTCCTTGCCAACACTTGCTATCTTCCTTTTTTATTATAGTCATGCTAGGGGGTGTGAAGTGCAACCTCATTGTAGTTTTGATTTCATTTCTCTGATGACTAATGATGTTGAGCATCTTTTTATGTGCTTATTAGCCATTTGTGTGTTGTCTTTGGAAAAATATCTATTCATACTCTGTTCATTTTAAAATTGGGTTATCTTTTGTATTATTCAGTTGCAAAAGTTCTTTTTATACTCTGGATTCAAGCTTCTTATCAGATATTTGATTGGCCATTTTCTGTTGATACCATTTTGTGGGTTGTCTTTTCACTTTCTTGATATAGTGTCCTTTGAAGCACAAAAGTATTAGATTTTGGTGATGTCTAGTTTATCAGTCTTTCTCTCTGGTTGCTTGTGCCTTTGGTTTCATCTCTAAGTAACCATTGCCTAATCCAATGTCAGGAATATTTACTCCTATGTTTTAAGAGTTTTATACTTTTAGCATTTGTATTTTGGTCTTTGATCCAACTTCATTCTTTTCCATGTGGACATATAGTTTTCCCAGTTTTTGTTGAAAAGCTTATTCTTTTCCCATTGAATTGTCTTGGCACCTTTGTCAAAATTTAGTTGATCATAAATGTATTTCTGTACTTTCAGTTCCTTTCCATTGATCTATTTGTCTATCTTTATGCTGGTGCCATACTGTCTCAGTTACTTTATCTTTGTAGTAAGTTTTTAATTCAGGAAGTATGAGTCTTCCAACCATGTTCTCTTTTTTCAACATGGCTATTCTGGTTCCTTTGCATTTCCATATTAATTTTAGGATCAGCTTATTCATTTCAGTAAAAAAAAAAAAGGCAGCTGGAATTTTAATAGAGATTGCATTGATCTGTAGATGAATTTGGGGAACACTGCCATCTTAACAATATTAAGTTTTCCAGTCCATGAGCATGGATGGCTTTCCATTTATTTAGGTTTTCTTTAATTGCTTTTTATGATGCTTTATAGTTTTTCAGTAGACATTTTATATTTTTTGCTCAATTTATTCCTTTTATATTATTTTATTGCTATTATTAATGGAATTGTTTTCTTAATTTCATTTTCCAATTGTTTATTGCTAAGTTGATTTTTGAATATTGATCTTATATCTTGTAATTCTGCTAAACTTGTTTAATAGTCCAAATTTTTTGTGAATTACTTAGGATTTTCCACATACAAGATTGTTATCTCAAATAAAGATATTTTTACTATTTTAAATATAGTAGTGTCTATCTGTTAATCCCATACCCCTATTTTGTTCCTCCCTGCTTCCCTCTCCTCTTTGGTAACCACATGTTGGTTTTCTGTATCTGTGAGCCTGTTGCTGTTTTGCATATACATTCATTTGTATTTTTTTTAGATTCCACATATAATTCATATATAGTATTTGTCTTTCTCTGTCTGACTTACTTCACTAAGCATAATATTCTCTAGGTCCTTCCACATTGCTGCAAATGGCAGTATTTCTTTTTTTTTTTAATGTCTGAGTAATATGCCATTGTATATATATATCACATCTTCTTAAGGCAAGTGTTGGCTGATGGGCATGTGGGTTGCTTCCATGTCTTAGCTATTATAAACAGGGCTGCTATGAACATTGGAGTGCACGTATCTTTTCAAATTAGTGTTTTCATTTTTTCCAGGTGTGTACCCAGGAGTGGAATTGCTGGATCATATGGTAGTTCCATTTTTAGTATTTTGAGAAACTTCCATACTGTTTTCCACAGTGGCTGTACCAATTTACATTCCCACCAATAGTGTATGAGCACTCCCTTTTCTCCACATCCTTGCCAGCATTTGTTATTTGTGTTTTTTGATGATAGCCATTCTGACCGGTGTGAGGTGATATCTCATTTTGGTTTTGATTTGCATTTCCCCAGTGATTAGCGATGCTGAGCATCTTTTTATGTGCCTGTTAGCCACCTGGGTGTCTAGCAAATATTTACTATTGAAGTATATTAATTTCACTTGTTCCTAGAAAAATTATTTGATGTTTAATTTATCTTAGCATTGATTGAAAATTTTTGATTTCTCTATGCTAGGTATAACTCGGAAAAATCCCAGAACACCTCTTTCTGATCTCCAGGGAATGAACACTCTAAATGAAAAAAACCAACAGTAAGTATGTTTGGTTTAAATTTTTAAGGACGTAAAGAAGAAATAACTAGAATTCTTATTAATACTTCTGTGGCTTTAAAAGTATGCAGTAAATCGGGCCTTTTTCTCTTTAAATTTCTTAAAGTTTTTGTAAATGGTGTAATAAGTTAAAAAGGTTTGAGTTAACAGTACAGTAAATTATCTAAGATTGCCTCTAGTAAAGTGGTTGTACAGTGTAAAAAAAGTTTCCCCAGGATAATTAAAAATGAGTGCTTATGTTTTAATTTCTGAGACCCTTCTTGCGTTTTAAATGTCTTTTGCAAAAGTAATGGGTATTCTGCTTCTTTCCATGGAGAAGTCTTATTGGTAAGTAATAATTGAGTAGTTTGATTTACATCAAACTGTCCGATACCTTTTCTTGATGAGTGTGATACCCAAAGCTTATCTTTTACCATTTTCAATGAAGAATTCTTAAGTAAAATTTGAAAGTAACAAATATAAGTAATTTTGGGGGTTTGTAAATAAAGCTCCTTTTCCTTTACACATACTGTTTTATAAAGATTGTACTTTAAATGAGCAAACGAGCATTGTTTAGTGTCTAGAGTCTGCTGTGTACATTTTAAACATCAAGAGAATTGAGCTTCTTAGTGTCCTGGTAAGATATAAGATTAGGATGATCAGTCATTTAAAATTAAAGTATAACTTCATTGATCAGGTTTTCCATTTTGAGTTACTATGTCTTTCTAATATATATTGTCACTTCTCTGCTCCATAACTTTTTTTTTATAACTCTTTATTGCTTATTACAAGAAGTCTAGGTTCACTATTTTAACCTGCAAGAGCCGTCACAGCCCAAGTATCCAACCTCAACTGTACTTTTCTTTAACGCCAGCAAATTGAACTACTGGCTGTCTTTATAGTGCATGCATTTTGTTTTCTTAACAGTGACAGTTGGCTGATGATGAAAATCACCATTATATGTGCATGTTAGATTTTACCCAAGAACAAATTTAGATCATTAATCTGGTGACCTGTGTACCTTTTTTATTTCAATCTATTGGCAGTATTCTCACCCTGGTCATTAGAGATCCCTAACTTAAGGAACTCATTTTCTTGATTTGGGTAAAAAAAGGAACTGTACTTGTTGCATTTCCCGAAGCAATTTAATGGTTATAACTTTCCTAATTCCTAGTTTTTGTTTTTGTTTTTTTCTTGGCCACTCGCGCAGCTTGCAAGATCTTAGTTCCCCGTCCAAGGATTGAACTTGGGCCACCGCAGTGCAAGTGCCGTGTCCTACCCACTGGACTGCTAGGGAATTCCCAGTTATGTTTCTTTGTACTGCTTTCAATTTTGGGTGCCTGAAGAGATCTATATGGGCTTCTGTTTTTTATGTATCAGTTGGAATAGTCTGATATATTGGTTTAAGATTGGTCTGGGCTCAAGCAGTTAAGGTGATTTTAGGCACTCATGGAATGACAAACTAATTTTGTAAAGATGTGTGTATAAGCTCATTTTTGAGACCCTTCCTCACAGAGAAATTGATCACATCAACTTGATTCTTTTCCTTTGTGTACAATAAAGAAAGATATGTGGCATTGAAGTAATGTTATCAGGAAAAGGCCAGCTAGCAGTCTTAACAAGAGAGCCTCCCAGCTTGTGTTTGTTGTATTGGTGAGTTTATTTTAGACATATTTTAGAGAAAATTGGTGAGAAGATAGAGAGGATAGAACAATAGATACTCAGAAAATCAAATCAGTCATGAAATCATTAGCTTGTATCTACTAAGTGGAGTCTTTTGGACCTTCCCTATGGAACACTCCTAATAAGTGACTCTTAAATGAAAGAGTGGAACATCCAATTTGCTGGTGATATAGGACTAAGAATTGATGTAGTCTGTATAAAAACAAGGAAACGCAAATATAAAACTATTTTTAGCCAGTGCAGATATTCCTCAAGTGAGAGATAAAACTTTCATTAATGTTGAGTGGGCAGTTGCTTTTTGGTAAGAGGGTATAAACTGGAAATAGATGTCTTTGTATCAAAATATGATTTGAAAAAAGTACAGAGCCTATAATTACATATCATGAAGCAGAGATGGTAAATAGAGGCTGCTGAAGTGACATTTAATGTGAATAACTAAAAAGACTACCCTGGTTTCAAAGATACATTCGTTCCTAGATGGAAAAAGCTCTCTGAATAGTTGTAGAGAAGATTGTGTGAAGAATAAAATATACCAACCTATATTGGGAAAATATGCCTTTGGAAACTTGTTATTTAGGGGGCAAAAAGAGTATTATCAGAATTTATTGTCGACGAGTACATAATGAATTTGCACATTGTCCAAGTATATGGTACGTTTTATGATTAAATGGGGTCTGCTGTACTATCATGCTAATCCCAGGGCATTAAGGAACTAGAATAAGTCTCATTAAAACTCATGGGTTATGACACCAGTTTTTAGGACTTTGGCTATATTGATAACCACATATTTGAGTACTGGGATAAACCTATCCTCTAAGAGTTGACTATGTAGCATGTGTGGATCCTGATTTCTATTCTTAATGCAACTGAAAACTCACTGTCTAAAGTGTTATTTTTGTTTAAATTCAACTTTTCCTCTTGATCTGGGCAAATGACTGCTTACCATCTGAGACATTGTATTATAAAATGCAACAATGAGAACAAAAATAAATACTTTTTTTGAAGGATAAGTCAAATAATTTATTACTAGGGTTTTTAAAGTAATTATCATATTTAACATGATTTATAAAAGTGAATGGATTTCAAGGTTCTCTTAGAACCAATATGACTTGGTGTCACATAAAACAGCTTGGAGTAATTTCTCATATGTTACAGCCAGATAAATCTCATGGAATTTGATCATGTCTTAGAATGTATTTTGTTTACCCTAATGAAAAAATACAGAACTTGGTTATTAATGTAAGCAGTTATATGTGATTAGCAGTTCATATAATAATAGCAAATTAGTAGTATGAAATAATACTCATATTTTAGTATAAATTTAAAACATTAAGTATTATAGGGCTTCCCTGGTGGTGCAGTGGTTGAGAATCCGCCTGCCGATGCAGGGGACACAGGTTTGTGCCATGGTCTGGGAGGATCCCACTTGCCTCGGAGTGGCTGGGCCTGTGAGCCATGGCCGCTGAGCCTGCGCGTCCGGAGCCTGTGCTCCACAACAGGAGAGGCCACAACAGTGAGAGGCCCGCGTACCGCAAAAAAAAAAGTATTATATAGTTATTTCAAAAGTCTCTTCCAAATTTTTTCACTTTAATATATACTATGTTGGTTATCCTAAATAATATTTGTGTGTTTTTACGTAGTTTGTCCTTTGTTTTAAAAATTAGTGGCTTTTTTACTGGATCATTATTTGCATGTAACTCCATTCCTGAAGGTCAGATCATTCTTGAGAGAAAAATAAAGAAATAAATTAAGACAGATACAACTTCTAGTTCTGCCAGATCATTTGTTTATTTAACAAGTACTTTGTGCCAGGTCGTGTGGCGGAAACTGGAGATTCATTACTTTGTGAGATAAATGTGATAAATGATATGATTGGAGAAATATAAGATACCATGGAAACATAGAGGAGGACTTTTAAATTTTTTATGCTAATACTGTATTTAAAGAATTGGATATGGGGCCAGATGCATCAGAAATGTTTTTCAGAAAAAGAATCTTTTAAACTGTTATCTGCGTGAAGAGTAAGGGTGAACCCTTTGAAGAGGAGGGTGATGTTTTACAGGCAGAGGAGCAATCTGTATGATGGTCCAGGAGCAAAAAGAGAGCTCTCTCTAGAGAGCATGGCATGAATAAAGAATTAAAAGAATGTAAGAAGAGAGAAATGATGAGAGTCGACTCTAGAAAGACAAATAGACATAGGCTAATTCATGTGGGGCTTTGTTAGCCGTATTGGAGATGCTGGACTTCCTCTTAAGGGTAATGAGAAGTTATTTAATGCTTTTAAGCAGGGGACTGACTGATATTTCAGAAGAATCTCTATGGTTGCTTTATGGAGAATGATTTGGAGAGGCACTGGATTGGATACAGGAAGACTAACAGTTCTGGCAAGAGATGATGGCTTGCAGTAGGTGGTTGTGGGTACACATTGATGTGAACCTGTATTAAGGAGGAAAATTGAAAATCTGTATGTCTCTCATCTGATTTTATGAGGATTCAGTGTTTATGAGAAGTCTGTATTGGATTTTCTATGCTTTGTGCAAATAATTTTTATATGTATGCAACAAATATATGACAGTGATCTAATGTATATATAAGGAGTACATTGTATATAGAGAACAAAGACGTTGTGTATGCCATCAATCTTAATAGCAATGTGCTAAGCTAAGGGAAGCCTCTAGAAAAACTGAGACAGATACCTACGTCAAGTCATTTCATTGAAATAACCAAGTGGCACAAAGATTTTTTTTTTTTTTTTTTTTGCTGTACGCGGGCCTCTCACTGCTGTGGCCTCTCCCGCTGCGGAGCACAGGCTCCGGACCTGCAGGCTTAGCGGCCATGGCTCACGGGCCCATCCGCTCCGCGGCATGTGGGATCTTCCTGGACCGGGGCACGAACCCGTGTCCCCTGCATCGGCAGGTGGACTCTCAACCACTGCGCCACCAGGGAAGCCCTGGCAGAAAGATTTTTAAGTACACACAGAGCTTTTTCTTTCTCCCCAGCATCCCATTGATTGTCCTCTCTTAAAAATAGGCTCAGCCTATTTTTGCTTTCTTTCACTTCCAACATTCTACTTCACCATTGAGCCTGCCATTCTAATGCTAGGACTCTTCCTGTTACTCAATGTGTAAAATACCAGTAAAACCTTTTTGCTATATTTTAAGCCTTTACATAACACATAGGAGAAAGAGCACAGGTTTGGGAGTCACCAAAAATTTGTTCTTGGCTCAGCTTATCTTCGTATTCTGAGATTGTGACTCTTGTAGCCTTCGTTTCCTGAAAAGAGAGGGTGGGGGGAATCTATGTCTTATATAAAACTTGTGGAATATATTGGGTGAGGAGACAGAGTGATTAAGGATGATTTCTGACCTAGTACTTAAGTACTTAAGAGGCAACAGTTTTGAAGAGGGAGTGATAGTTTCAGCCTGCACATGTTACTTTGAGATTCCTGAGAGACCTTCATCTAGAGAGAGAGAATAAATCATCGGATTTACAGATGCACTCAGTTGATTCTTGTACTAGAAGATGTATTTTGTTATTAATCGGGGATCTCGGTGTTTAGTTGGTGACTTCCAAATGTCTGCTATCTCTAGATTGTGTCTCTTGGGTCAGTCAGTTTTCCCTGCCTATAGCTTTTAAATCTGGCTACTGATGTTCTAGGTATGTAGCTGGGCTTCTCATGATTCCATATGCATACTTCCACTTAATTCCTCCTATTTTCAGTGTACCTCACCCACCCCTACCTTTAGCTATGCCTAATGTCTCTGACTTCTCCTGAGATTCTGTGTTTCCAACTTTTCTATAAAGTAAAATCTTTGAAAGGTTTGAGGAAGGGAATGTTACTTCACTATATAGGGTAAGAGTAAGGATCTAGCTCATTTTTAAAGACTTTCAAACTAACTTCCTATTTTTAGCCCCATTCAGCATCACCCTTGCAGTGGTACCAGTTATCTCTAATATCTGAACCTTTCCAGAGTTCTGAATGAGAACACACTTGCATTTTGTTGTTTTAGCCTCTCTCCCACTCCAAACCCCAGCCTCTACACACACACACACACACACACACACGAGCATATGTGTATTCTCAATCATGCCTACCCCTATAGACTCCCCTTTTCTATGATTCCGACGTACATATAAACCTAGGTTTTAATTTTTTCTAGTCTACTACATCTCTTATTACATGTCTGTCAACTTTAAACTTTTACTGTTCCTTGTCCCTTGCATAGTCTTCCTTCTCACTCTTTGTCCTTGTGAATTTATGACTTTGTCAGATTCGTGGTATTTCAGCTGGGGGCTGACATAAACAATTGCTAAGGAGTATGCTATGGCAGCTTATTATGGGTTTCCCTTATGCAACCACCAAATAGTGTATTTACAAATGTAGCTTATTTAAGAATGTTATCCTAGGGAGCAGGAGTGGGGATATGGGAATAAAAAAGGGAAGGATAGAGAATCCATACAAGAATCAATGAATGAGTTGGCCACTGGTTGCTCAATCCTGTGGGACCAACTGAGAAGCTTAATGATTTGTGTCTCAGGACCATCTATCTGCCTTGAGGAAGAAAAGAGGAGGGACTTATCCATTGCTCCAGGGGTTGCTAGCCCCACAGAGAGTTCTGCTTGTGTACGTGCAGAGCAGAAGCCTACATCAGACAAGAGGCAAGTGTCTGGAATCTGAAACTAAGTGCTGCCAGCAGCATCTGTTTGATGCTGGACAAAATTTGTGTGTATGACTAGTTACCATTTGCAACAGCAGCAGCTAGAGTAAGAGGTAAGACTTAGGGGATTTGAAATGGAACATAAGAAGTGTGCAGTATACAAGTTTAATAGGAAGCTTTGATTCAGTCTTTATACATTAAGGTAGCATTTGATACAAGAGAATATACAAAACACACATATACATTAGGAAGCATATCAATAAAATGAATACCACCCAAGTTCAGAACCAGAAGATTATTAGTATTGCTGCAGCCACTTTTTTATCATATATTTTCTGATCATTCTCCCTCTCACGCCACAGGTAACTGCTATCCAGAATTTTATGTGTACCATTACTATGCTCTAAAAAATAGTTTTACATTAAACGTATGTTTTTCTAAGCAAAGAGTTGTTTGGCTTGGCTAGTTTTTGAGTTTTAGAAATACTAATATATAGTATGTGGTTGCTGTGACTCTTCTCCTCAGTAATATCTATCTAAGATTCATCCATCTTGTGGCATGTAATTTGTTCTTTTTAGTTGCTATATAATATTATATAGTATTGGAGGGCATGGGGAGTTATTGTTGAATGGGTACGAAGTTTCAGTTTGGCTGAAAGTTCTGGAGATAGATAGTAGTGATGGTTGCACAACAATAAATGTACTTAGTGCCACTGTATTGTACACTTAAAAATGGTTAAAATGGTAAATGTAGTTAAATGTATTATTTTTTCCTCTATTATTTGTCCTTTTAATAACTTATTTAAAGAATTGTTTCCTCAGTCCAAAGTCATCTATTCAGCCAGATTTTCTTCTAAATTTTGGTGGTGCTTATATCCATTTCAACCCTAAGCTTTTTTGACAATTGTTTTAATTTCCTCTGATCATGTACAGATGCATCTTGAATTAATTTCATCTTCTTATAGAAATCTCTCCTGGCATTTTTTTGATCAGAAGGGTTTGTTCTCTAGATCTATCACATAGCTGTCACAGTGGTATCTTCTTTACCTTTGTATTGGTCATTCCTTATGTTATTCTTCTGTTTTGTATCAACAGTTTTTTCTACCATTTTTTCCTTTTATAGATCTACTTTGTAAACTTTTACAGAGCATATTCTCTAGAAGCTCCATAAGAAAGTATATATAGGAGGAACATGTTTTTGATTCCTTGTATAACTAAGCATACATTTATTCTGCCCTCACACTTGATTGGAAATTTGAGTGTGTATAGACTCTTGGTTGGAAATAACTTCTTTTCAGAATTTTGAAGACACCGCCACATTGCCTTTTAGTTCCAGCATTGCTGATTTCTGAGGCCTTGTTTTAAATAGCTTTATTGAGATATAATTTACATACCACAAAATTTTACCCACTTAAAGTATACAATTCATTTAAGAGTTGGCCAACTATTCCAAAATCTAATTTGGAACATTTTAGTCAGTTCAAAAGGAAGTTTCCTGTTTACTAGAATGTTTCCATTTCTCGTACTCTCACTCACTGTAGGTAAACATGATCTACTGTTTGTCTTTGTAGATTTGCCTATTCTGGAAAAAAAATATTCTTTTTGGAAATTTTATATAAATGGAATCTACAATATGTGGCCTTTTGTGTGAGACTTCTTTCGCTTAGCATAATGTTTTCAGTAATCTACGTTGTAACATATACCAGTACTTCATTCATTTTTATGGCTGAATAACATCTCATGTTATGGATATTTTGGCTACACATTTATCAGTTAATGAACACTTGGGTTCTACTTTTTGGCTATTATGAATAATGCTGCTGTGAACATTCATATACAAGTTCTCTTGTGGACGTGTTTTCAGTGCTTTTGAGCACATGCCTAGGAATGAAATTGCTGTGTTACATGGTCACTGTCTGTTTTGTTTAACATTTTGAGAGTTTGCCAAACTATCTTCCAGAGTGGCTCGGACATTTTACATTCCCAGTAGTAATGGATAAGGGTTCCAGTTTCTCCACATTCTTGTCATTGTGTTATTGCCTGTCTTAGAGGGAATGAAGTAGTATCTCATTGTAGTTTTGATTTGTATTTCCCTAAATAATGATGTTCAGCATCTTTTTATGTGCTTATTAGTGATTTGTATATGTTTTTTGATGATTCGTATATCTTCTTTGAATAAATGTCTATTTTGTCCATTAAAATTTTTTTGGTAAATATTCTTCTTTCCGTGTATGTAAATATAATTGTCTTAAACAAAACTGTATCATGCAACAATATTTAGATTTGATAATATATGCAGACAGCTCTTTATGCCATTAAATACTGTTCTCCCACATGATTTTTTTTTAACAACTTTATTGGAGTATAGTTGCTTTACATTGTTGTGTTAGTTTCTGCTGTTATAGCAAAGTGAATCAGCTATATGTATATTTATATCCCCATATCCCCTCCCTCTTGTGTCTCCCTCCCACCCTCCCTATCCCACCCCTCTAGGTGGTCACAAAGCACCGAGCTGATCTCCCTGTGCTATGTGGCTGCTTCCCACTAGCTATCTATTTTACATTTAGTAGTGTAAAATACCAAATGTAAAAATAGAGAGTCAGTGCCACTCTGTGACTTCGTCCCAGCTTGCCCTTCCCCCTCCCCGTGTCCTCAAGTCCATTCCCTACATCTACGTCTTTATTCCTGTCCTGCCTCTAGGTTCTTCAGAGCCATTTTTTTTTTTTTTTAGATTTCATATATATGTGTTAGCATATGGTATTTTTCTCTTTCTGACTTACTTCACTCTGTATGACAGGTTCTAGGTCCATCCACCTCACTACAAATAGCTCAGTTTCATTTCTTTTTATGGCTGAGTAATAATGATTGTATATATGTGCCACATCTTCTTTATCCATTCATCTGTCGATGGACACTTAGGTTGCTTCCATGTCCTGGCTATTGTAAATAGAGCTGCAATGAACATTGTAGTACATGACTCTTTTTGAGTTATGGTTTTCTCAGGGTATATGCCCAGTAGTGGGATTGCTGGGTCGTATGGTAGTTCTATTTTTAGTTTTTAAAGGAACCTCCATACTGCTCTCCATAGTGGCTGTAACAAAAATGTTCTTAACTACAATTATGTGTGTTTAGTGGACCAACCTTCATTGGACATCTACTATAAGCTAAGAACTGGAGGACAGTGATGAGTAAAAATTTTGTGATTCTTGGTCTTATGGAGCTTACTCTCCAGCTCCCAGAGGGTTTATGTTTACTACGGGAGAGAAGGGGGACACAAAACAATTAGAAAATTGTACAAGACCATATAAATTTCCAAAAGCTATGGAATACACTGTGAGGTCTCTGTGGGAAGACATGGGCTGTGGTCTCCTCTCAGGCAAGGGAAATGACATATACAAGGGCTCATTGTTAGCTCAGAGGGGAAGTGGGTTTAGGGGAGCAGTAGGAAACAAAGTTGAATAAATACAGTAGGGCCAGACTGTGAGGCCCTTGAAATCAGATATAGGAATTTACATTAAACTTATGTGTTAGGAAATAGTGAATCTATTAAATGAGTGTGTGTGTGTGTGACAGAGAGAGAGACACAGAGAGAGAGAGAGAGAGACAGAGAGATGGAGAAAGAGGAGAGAGAGCTAGTGAATGAGCAGAGGAATAAATTCTACCAGGGTTTTCTTTCTAAAAAGTCCCTTCACTGGCTCCCTCTTGGCAAAGAGTATAGTCCCAGCTCTTAGCAGGGCACACTGTACCCCGCACAAGCAAACCTCACTTATGTCCTCAGCCTAGTTCTAAACATTCACCCCATGACTCCTCATTCTGGACACACTGAACTTCTTGCTCTTCCTTTCACACTGTGGTAGCTTGGAGCAGATATATTTACTCTACCCTGTAACCCTTTCCCTTCTTTCCTGGGCTGTTGACACTGTATCCATCATTGCTGCTGAGAAGCTTTCCTCAGCCCACCCCAGCCAGAACTGGTTTACTTCGCCTTCCTTTCTATCATATCACTTTGTACATGTCTCAGTTACAGGATTTATCACATTTATTATCACTGTTGATATATGACAGTCTCTGTCCCCTATTCTACTAGTCTGTTCATCTCAGACTCATCTCTGTCCCCTACTAGCCTGTGAGTGGGGCCACGGCTTAGTCTTCTTCATTCCCCCAACACCAAACACAGAGGCCAGCACATGCTAAGATGAGGATGCTGCATAAGGTCTCATGTCCCACTTAGGGCTGGAAGGAGCAGGGCAGAGGGGTGGCAGAGAGAGATTAAAGAAAAAAATGGAGACATTATGGAAATCATAGGGAGATCAAAGTAAAGGGATAAATGAGACGAGGGGCAGCATTTGTATGAAGCACTGGGATGGGTAATATGAAGACCTTGCGCAAAACAGGTGGGGTCAATTTAAAAAACCAACATTTTTTCAGCACCTACTATGTGTGGGTAACACTATGTTAGACACTGCAGGGATATAAAGTTAAACAAAACACCTTTCCCTATGATTTGGTTGGGAAGATAAGACAAAGACTGGCAACATTCATGCATACAAATACAAAGTTTTAAGGTTCTTAAAGTTCAGTATCATTTTCAACTTCAAGACATTTAATATGAAGCCCCTCAGCAGTCAATAAGATATTGTTTTAAGAAATATTAGATATGGAAAGTGACTTGCCTAGTTGAGATCTCAGCAAAGCTCAACAAGCCTAGACTTGAAACAATTTTCTTAGAAAGTGGACTAAGACAAATTGACATGGAAATGTAAATTTTAATACCATTTAGGAGTATTTCTCATTTCTCTGTGTCTCAAACTGTATATTATGAGCCTTTTTTTTTTTTTTACTGTCCCTGAGTTCTCTCTACTTTATTTATTTATTTTTTACATCTTTATTGGAGTATAATTGCTTTACAATGGTGTGTTAGTTTCCGCTTTATAACAAAGTGAATCAGTTATACACTGATATGGGTATGCGGCTGCTTCCCACTAGCTACCTATTTTACGTTTGGTAGTGTATATATGTCCATGCCACTCTCTCAGTTTGTCACAACTTCCCCTTCCCCCTCCCTATATCCTCAAGTCCCTTCTCTACTAGGTCTGTGTCTTTATTCCCATCTTACCCCTAGGTTCTTCATGACATTTTTTTTCCTTTAGATTCCATATATATGTGTTAGCATACGGTATTTGTCTTTCTCTTTCTGACTTACTTCAGTCTGTATGACAGACTCTAGGTCCATCCACCTCACTACAAATAACTCAATTTCGTTTCTTTTTATGGCTGAGTAATATTCCATTGTATATATGTGCCACATCTTCTTTATACATTCATCCGATGATGGACACTTAGGTTGCTTCCATCTCCTGGCTATTGTAAATAGAGCTGCAATGAACATTGTGCTACATGACTCTTTTTGAATTATGGTTTTCTCAGGGTATATGCCCAGTAGTGGGATTGCTGGGTTATATGGTAGTTCTATTTGTAGTTTTTTAAGGAACCTCCATACTGTTCTCCATAGTGGCTGCACCAATTCACATTCCCACCAGCAGTGCAAGAGTGTTCCCTTTTCTCCACACCCTCTCCAGCATTTATTGTTTCTAGATTTTTTGATGATGGCCATTTTGACCTGTGTGAGATGATATCTCATTGTAGTTTTGATTTGCATTTCTCTAATGATTAATGATGTTGAGCATTCTTTCATGTATTTGTTGGCAATCTGTATATCTTCTTTGGAGAAATGTCTATTTAGGTCTTCTGCCCATTTTTGGATTGGGTTGTTTGTTTTTTTGTTATTGAGCTGCATGAGCTGCTTGTAAATTTTGGAGATTAATGCTTTGTCAATTGCTTCATTTGCAAATATTTTCTCCCATTCTGAGGGTTGTCTTTTGGTCTTGTTTATGGTTTCCTTTGCTGCTCCCACATGATTTTTAATGACCTTATAGACTTCCATAGGGGTGGTTATAATATAACTTCTTTCATTTATTTCCAATTGTTGGTTATTTAGGTTGTTTCTGATTTTCTTGATATTGATGAAAATTTTTGTAAAGTTTTGCATGTTTGATTATTTTTTTATCTTCTGTTGTTCTTAGTAAGAAGCTTGACCAGGAGGACAGAACAAAGTTATTACAAGATTTTAAAGATATTGTCCTGGCTATCTAAAAAGTAGTATAGTTTAAATAAAGAACTAATTGGAAAATAAATATTTTAAGGTTATATTCCATTTTTCAAAAGCAGGAAGTTTCAAAAATAGTACAAAGGAAAAAAATAGTTCATAGAGTCCTATGTACCCTTCACTCAGTTTTCCTTAAAGGACATCTTATATACTGGTAGTATATTATCAAAACCAGGAAAGTTACATTGTTACATTAATATTAACTAGACTACAGTTCTCACCATTTTAAAAAATCTCTGAAAAAAAAATCTGTGTGTATGGGTAGTTTTTTGCAGTTTTATCCCATGTATGGATTTGTGTAACCAACACCACAATCAGGATACCGAACTCTTTCATCATCATAAAAGAATTTATTCATGCTGCTTATTTGTATTATCCTTCTTCTTCCATGTTTCTTTCCTGTCCTCTAGCAACCACTAATCTGTTCTTCATTTCTGTAGTTTTGTTATTTTGTGAATGTTATATAAATCAAATTATATGGTATGAAACTGTCAGGGAGAAAAAACTTTTCCTTTGCCTTCTTAGGTTCAGTGGCTGCGGGCCTGTAAGTTAAACTAATGAAAGACAATTAACAGGAGAAGAAGCATACAGTTTTTATTAGTATTTTACATACATGGGTATTCTCCAAAAATAAGTGAAACTCAAAGAAGTGGTTACACTCAGTGGCTAATATATCCTTTTTAAAAAGGAAAGAGGGTTTGGGCTTCAAACACAGACAAAAGCCATGACATTATATTTTAATACATTATATTATTTACTGCTTGTTAAGTGGTATATTTAAAGGTATTAGCTATATGATGTGCTCACCTTGATGCACATTTGAATGTGAATGTGCTAGAATCCGTAGAAATATTTTGTTCTGAAAGAGTAAAAGATAAGCCAAATTAATCAGTAATCTCTCTGATAAAACCATTTTCTGCTGGTTTAGCATTTTTTCTAAATTTTAACTTTAGTGTCTATAGTTTTATTTTACTTTTTAAAGAAATGTATGGAGTTTTAGGGATGTCTCAATTAACAAAGCAAATTGTACTCTATTTAATTTTTACAGTGAAACATTTGATTTTGCCTGGAATGGCAGAACTGGGATTCGCCAGAGCAGACTATCCAGTAACACCTCCTTGCTTGATAAAGATGGGATATTCGCTAATTCAGCTAGCAGCAAACTCTTGGAGAGAGCCCATGGAATTCTCACGTTAGTATTGATCAATAATGTGGATTGCTTTTTTATGACTGATTTAAAATTTCTGGCTAAAAAAGAAGAGAGGTGATCATGAAGCATTATTTTCATGAGTAGAATTTTGAGTGAAACAAGACTCAAAAGTAGTCAGAATTTAGAGCTGTGACAGTCTACTGTATTATAAAGCTGGTGTTTGTTTTCATCTCACCAGGAGAATCAGACTGAATATACTTATTATGGAGATGACTCTTTATTGCTCTTTAACAGACCCTACATCCAGAGAGAGCAAAAACTGATAGCTCTTTTTAGGATTCCTAGTCTTTAACTGCCGTTGTCCTTTAATTCTGGCAATCCTAACAAATTGGGCAGGAAAATCCCTTATGAAGTGGTGAATGGGGCCATATACAGTTTACCCCTCAACACTGCATGGGTTAGAGGTGCCAACCCTCTGTACAGTCAAAAATTTGTGTGTTTCCTGTAGTCAGCCCTCCATATCCACTGCTCCTCGGTATCTGTGATTCCACATCCACAGATTCAACCAACCTCAGATCAAGTACAGTAACTTGAAAGACAATTAACAGGAGAAGAAGCATACAGTTTTTTAAAAACTGTTGAAAAAAATTCCACTTATAAGTGGAACTGCACAGTCAAAACCTGTGTTGTTCAAGGGGCGCCTGTATGGTGATATATAACACTTAACCCAAGCCTGCCATTCCTCCTTACCTGATTTAGAACTGGTTTGAGGACATAGATATAACCATGCATGGTAGACAAGTAAAAAGTTCTTAGCTACCTATATCAACATATTTCAAAAACTTCCGAAGCATATTTTTTGACCACTAGCTAGAAGTGTGACTGAATTGGATTCCTTAATCCCTAAATCATCATTTAACAGTGTTAATAGGCTCAATTTGTATAAGTCTTGCTATACTCCAGAATTAGTAGGTGAAAGAACTTAGATTCAAGCCCAGGTCTTCCTGACACCCCAGCCCATGTTCATAAGCATTGGGCTTTATTCCCTGTATGTAGCCATTAAAAAAAAAAAGATTTGATATAAGTGTGATACTGAATTATGAATAAGGGAAAAAAGGGCAAAAGAGAATTTTTAATTTCTAAAAATGGAAGATCATGAGTCTTAGTGAAAAGTACATTTTAAAAATTCATGAAATTAGCTATCTATTTAAGTTTAAAATGACAGAAACAATGCCTCTATAGGTTTAAGAATGCAGAGCCCTATTAACATCCAAAAGAAAATGAAACTTCAGCTTTGAATGTACATTATGTTACTTATCATCGGGCTTAAATGTGTTTGTACCTGTATTACAGAGCAGGCATCTCTTTTCTTCGCTTAACCTTCCTTCCCAAAGATGACTGCTTAGTTGAATTAGACAGTGTTTTCATTTAGGCGACCTATAACTTGGAAATGGGTATATAGTCTGTGGTTTTAGTAGAGACCTTGAAATCATTCGTCTCTACTGTGGTTTTTTTTTTTTTCCTAATGTATGATTTATCTCTATAGGAGAAACAAAAATTTCAAATCCAAGCCTGGCCTTCCAAAGGTGAGTATTACAAAAAATTTTTTTCTGTTAGTGCCCCATTTCATAATTATTTTTTTATTATTCATCAAACGATCTTCATAAACAAAAAAGAAATATGTTATTTGTACCCAAAATAGAGGTTAATTGTGTATATTCAGTTGAAACCATTTTAGAAATAATGCTGGATGTTATGAAATGGCCAAGTTTAATGGTTCAGGTAAATACTTGT
Source organism: Mesoplodon densirostris (assembly GCF_025265405.1). NCBI lineage: Eukaryota > Metazoa > Chordata > Mammalia > Artiodactyla > Ziphiidae > Mesoplodon > Mesoplodon densirostris. Next base: position 122,160,272 of record NC_082664.1, read on the forward strand.
GATATGTCCCATTTTCTAGTGTTTGAAGAGCTTCTGAATATAAATGTAAATTTTTGTTGAGTAATTGCATCTTTGTATAAGATCTTTTCATTTCTCCTTGAGTCAGTTTAAGATAAAATTCTGAATTTTATCTGATTTAAAAATAATTTCTAAGTAATGCTTACCTAACTCTCATCATCATTAGCGTTCGTTAGCCAGGTTTTTCTGTAAAGGTCCAGTTAGGCTTGCAGGCTTATCTCGTCTAGTCTGTGTTATAATTACTTAGCTCTGCTATCATAGCACAAATGCAGCTGTAGACAATATGTAACTGAGTGAGAGTGACTGTATTCCAATAAAACTTTACTTATGGACACTGAAATTTGAATTTCATTTAATTTTCACATGCCATCATATATTATTTAATTCTTTTTGCAACCATATAAATCTTATAAAAACAGTGGGCAGGATTTGACCCAGGGGTTGTAATTTGCCTACTCTAATCTACATTCCAAAATATTTATTAAATTTACTAAAGAAAGAAAAATCTTACTGAGTTTTTCTCTCTTGTGCTCTCCCAAAGAAGGAGTCCTGTCGTTTGTAACTTTGTTAATGGGCATAATTTCAAAATTTTAAAAGAACTGAAAAAGAGCTATTTATTGTCCTGGTTCTCAAGTTCAAGAAAGAAGAAAATGAATCTGTCTTTAATTTTTCCTTCTACTTAAGTCACCTTATATTTCCAAAGAAAATTTAATGTACTGCTGATGTGGTTTGTGGTAGTGACAAATATGTTTTAAGCCACAAAGAAAATTTACCTAAGTGGTTTGTGATTATGGTCTTACATGAAACGATTTTATGTAGAGAGAAAGAGAGGAGACTACATTCATTGTCAAATATTCATTATCGTTCATTTGTCTTTCTTTTTTCCTTCACTGTCTCTCTAGCCTTTTAATATTTTGAATGCCACCTCTGGGCCTAGTGTTTGTGCTGTTCTTTTCCCTATCCTCAAATGGATAAATTATTTCTTTTTAATTGTATAGTTGATTTACAATGTTGTGTTAATTTCTGCTCTACAGCAAAGTGACTCAGTTATACATATATATACATTCTTTTATAACTTCTTAAACTTTACATGATAGCCAACAAGAATATGTTGGATACATCTGAAGTAAATGATTCCATTCAATCATCAATCATGGGAATCCCATCTATTTCTCAATCTTTTAAAATTAAGTATGGCTAATTTTTTGTTTATTTTAGTGTGTCTTGTGTATTCAAGTACATATATTTAATATTAGAGAGGCAACATAGTCTGTGAGAATATAGACCTTGGAGTCAAACTGACCTACGTTCAAATGATGGATCTGTTACTTGCTCTTTGATTTTTTTTAAATTAATTAATTAATTTTGGGGGGGCTGCATTGGGTCTTTGCTGCTGTGTGTGGGCTTTCTCTAGTTGCAGCAAGTGGGGGCTACTCTTTGTTGCGGTGGTGCGTGGGCTCCTCATTGAGGTGGCTCCTCTTGCGGAGCATGGGCTCTAGGCACGCAGGCCTCAATAGTCGTGGCACGCGGGCTCAGTAGTTGTGGCACTTGGGCTTAGTTGCTCTGCGGCATGTGGGATCTTCCTGGACCAGAGCACGAACCTGTGTCCCCTGCATTGGCAGGCAGATTCTTAACCACTGCGCCACCAGGGAAGTCCCTGCTCTTTGATTTTTGGAGTAAGTTCTCGAACTTGTCTTAACCTCTGTCTCTTCATTTGTAATGTGGGGGATGATATATGTTAGGATGAGAGATATATATTTGGTATGTGCATGATTAGTATTCAATAAATAATAAGTATTTTCTTCATATTTGCTACCAGAATGTTAGAGCTGAAGTTGTGGCTTATCTGTGTACATGCATGTAGGCATGATGTGTGCTTTGTTTAGTAACCTCACTCTTCATCTTACTTTCCTACCCTTCTTTAAATATGCCTCATTTTTTCTAATTATGCTTAATGAGTGTTTGTGTTTTGCTTGTTTCTTTCAGTCCATTTCAAACCAAGGCAAAACAAGTATATATTAATAAAATTAAAGTAGCAGATCCTGTATCCTCATTGACTATGGTCATTTGCTGATTAAGATATTTTGGTTGCATTAAGTTAGTTTTATGTGATGTGGAAGGAAGCAACAGAAGTGTAGATAACCTGAACTTCTTTTCCCTTTTGCTCTTTTGTGAAATCTGCAGCCACTTTCTTACCTTGAGTATGAATCATTATTGTACGCAGCCCTACAACTTTTATCGCTACTGGAAATAAGATTCAGTCACCTGTATTAAGGGCACATCATTTTATTGATATAGGTAGGATTTAGAATGCTTTATTTTTATTACAGTTCTGAATAAACACGGGCAAATGTTCAACACATATAACCTCCAGCAGCCCTTAGCCTTCTGTTAATATAGTTCTGTTTTGATAGTTCTTTCCCTTTCTCTCCTAGAGAGTACTTTCCCTCTCATACCTTGAAACCATCACTTCTATTAAATATACCTTTCTAATATGATCTACCTTTAAATTTTCAGTCTTTTACTGACAGTTCCCTTGTTGTACATTTCTACTTTGACACCCTGCTCATCTCTCAGACTTGATCCCCAAAGCGATTTTTGTTTGTCACTCCCCTACTGAATTTTTGTAGTCACTCAGGTTCAAACGTTGAAGGTAAGTTTACTGTCCATTTTAGTTGGCTTTAACAACATGAGCAATATCTTCTTAATCTTTGTGGCTATAGCACCTTGCACAGCAAGCAGTAAATAATTGTTTAAAAAAGAATGAACTGACTAATCTTAATAAGCTAAACAATGAAGATGGAATTAAGAAAGGAATAAAGTAGATAATGAACAGAAGACCTAAGAAAAGAATTAACTCTGTATCTGTTTTCTGCTAGATCTTGGGCCCACAGTTCAGTTCTTGGTTTTTGTCACATCATACTGGACTACTGAAGCTGTCCCTTGACTGGATTTATCTCTCTCTTGCCTCCTTAGCCTCTTGTCTTCCACATTGTTCTGCTCCGCCTTGTCTCTCCTTTCTTCCTTGCCCTGTTTTATCTTCTTCATAAATCTTAATAGCCCTCAGATTATCGTTTATTTTTTAATTTCCTTATAGTCTGTTTCCCTGTACTTGAATGCAATGTATTCCTAGCACTTAGAACAGAATCTGTAGTAATCACTGAATATTTGTTGATGGATCTAATCATGGTGAGTTTTGTGGACAAGAGACTGGTCTCCAGTTGCTGGGGAAACATTGTTCAAAAATCATTACTTGCTAACCATTCATTCATTTATCCAAACTAATATTTATTGAGTTTGCAGTACCAGACACTGTTTTAGGCATTGGAGGTGCTGAGATAAACAGTCCAGTCAGAGAATCCTTGCTCTCTCATAGTGATTCTTTTAGAGAAAGAGAAAAAAATATACAAGTAAACAAAAGATGATTTAGATGATATTATGTGCAAAGAGGAAAATGAAATGACATATTATTGATTTAGAGGTGGGCTACCTTTGGGGTATTTAAGAAAATAGCTTTATGAGAAACTTTGGGTATTTAAGCTATAAGTTGAATGCTACGAAAAATCAAGCAATGTAAAGGTCTAGCTATAGAGTATTCCAAGCAAATGAAAAGATTGGACAGACCTTGAGATAAGAATGAATGTGGATTTTTTTTTTTTTTTTTACCTTTCTAATCATTCCTTGATGGGAAGGACTTTTTAATAGTTTAAAAAAAATAGTTACTTGTATTTTTCACAGTTCATCTGACCCTTTTTCACATAGTGACATTTAGTAATTAATTTTACCATTGCCTTAGATATGGTTTATAAAATGAAACCATTTCCAAGGTCTTTTTATCAGAAGTATCTTAAATGTTTGGGGAAATAATTTTAGGCTTCAGTGCTAATTTCTTTTTACTTATGGATAAACCACAAAACTCTTCTAATTGAGTCCTGACCAGTATGTAAAATTATTTTTTTCTTAATATACAATGAATCTTTTTGTAAGAATTCAAAAATGCTAATAAAAATAAAATCTAAACTCTCAAAATTCAGTATACACATGTACTATATATATTTACATATATATTATTGTTTTGTGTGGGGTTTTTTTGGTCAAGAGTATTTGCAGATATTTTTCCATGTCAGTAAATATAGGTTGCAGTATTTTTAGGAGCTGTATAGTATTCAGTTGTGTGAATGAAGCTTACTTTATGAAAAAAGTTCTGTATAGTTCCTTATTGCTTTTGTTTAGAATTTTTCACTATTTTTTTGAAGTACACTGTCAGAAACAACATTCAGAGCTCTCCTTAGATAAATATGTGGACGTGAAATGGTTTATCAGAAAGATTATAATGATTTGCATTCCTAAGAACAGTGCATAAATATGCCTATTTCATGTATACTGGGTTTTATCAGCCTTTACTATGTTTGCCAATCTGATGTGCAGAAAATCTCCTTAAAAGAAAATGTGTGTTTCTTTGATTAAAAGTGAGATTGATTGTCATTATGTTACTTGTCATTTATATTTTGAGAATTGCCTGTTGAAGTCTTCTGCTCATTTATTATCACTGGATGTATTTTTTAAAGAATTTTTTTTACAGTTCTTATGTATGGATAATAAGTCTTTGTCATTATTGAAAATATTTTTTCTTAGGTGGAATTGTTTAAATGTATATTGTACTTAATGCCACTTGGAAGTTTTTATTTTTTAATGTTTATCTTGTCAAAATTAATATTTTTTAGTCTTTTAATTTGTCATACTTTTAACTCAATTCTGTGCTTCTCATACAATAAAACTTTTACTACTTTTTAAATAACATATGCAGTTGCACATCTGTGTAGATACATTTTTTCCATTGACAAACTCACAGCCATAAATTAGTAGGATTTTAAAAATTGATTAATGATTAGCTAAAAAAAGCTCCAAAATACTTTATCAGTGTCCTGTTTTGTATTCTTTAGTTGCTTTATGTGTAACTTATATCTTATTTTTAAGATTAATAATTAGGACCTCAGGATGCGGGTTGATAGGGACTACGTTTTCTTTTTTTCTGTGTATGTGTTCCTGGCTTACCTATTATATAGCCCAGGGATTGAATTTAATTTATTATCTGTGTGATCGGAATTCAGTTGCAGATAACTAACCACCATAGATATTTTTAAGTAGAAAGGGACTTAATTCAAAGAGGTGCTTACAGAAATCATCAGAAGTATTAAAACAACAGAGCAGAACTGACCTCAGCTGTACTCAGAAAGCTAGGAAATGAGGAAGCCACTATCACTGGTGCTGCTTCCAGGCTCATACCACCTGTGGTGTAATCCAGGCATCAAGAAGAAGCTGCTACAACTGTTGGCTTCAGGGCTAAGGTGCTTTTACTAGAGTTGCAGTGACAACACAAATGCCCTGCACTCTGCCTCACAACACTTTAAAAAGTAGTGCCTGGGCACTGGGACCACCGAAAACTAAAGTACTTTTGTGTATACGTTTGCCAGCAGAAACAAGCTAGTAGACAAAGCCTCCGCCTCAGTTAGACCTTCCCAGTTTCACGTGTGGGAATTGGTGAACTTAAATCACATCCAGAACCTGAGATGTAAGAGAGTTTGGGAAATGTAGTTTCTTTTTAGCTGGTAAGCTTCTGTAAGAAAGCAGAAGGAGGGTAAAAATGGATGTTGAATATTAATCGCTCATATTCACCACAGTCATTATACGCAGGAATAATGAAAACTAGCTTACAATTTTGTTTTTCCTATTCTTAGATTAATTTACATGAAGAATTTGATTTTTTTCCCCTGCTTTTCAGCACTTGCTAGAAGTAAAGTCTTTAAAGCACCTGACAAGACTGACCCTACAGGATCGCATTACCAAGTCTCTTCTTCATTTGCACAAGAAGAAGAAACCTCCCAGCATCAGTGCCCAGTTTCAGGTTGTTTCCTGTTTTACCTTTTTTTCCTTTTATTTTTAACAAAGAGGAATCTGTTTTGTTCAGATTGGCATTGTAAGGTCAAAGTGATCTGCAGGATACCTGAATGGGATATGATTCATGTGACTAAAAAGCTATACTATAATGGTCATTTTGGATGGAAGTACCAAAGATGGGGAAAAAAAGTCAAGTGCTTTTGTTTTTCATCCTTGTATCTCTGGATAGTGCATATCCCAAAGAGTAATTTATTATTTTCAGTGTGAGGAGAAAAGCATCAGAAAACTGACTGCCCAGATATGGTCACTGTTAACATAATGATGTGTATTTCTCCCTATATATGTAAACCTCATGCTACTTCCATCAACATTTAACTCAATGGAATTGTAAGTTTTTTCTTGATTGTTTATTTTAGTTTTGTGTATATAGGAATCCAGTTCCTTTCATTGTAACTGGGCATTTAGGAATAAATATGATCATAATAAATTAACCAAATAACCTCCAGAATAACTTTACAAAATTCTCTTTGAATTCTTCCCATTCTTCTCAAATCATCTCTAACATTCTATTCATTTGCTAGATATTTATGAAAAAGAGCTGAAAATCTTAAAGGAAAGAGTGCTTTACATAATTTTACTCTATCTCATGCTTTTATCACAGAAGTGTCGTTCACTGTTAACTAAAAATTTCTTTATCTGCCGATAGCTATACTTCTATGTTATCATGTTTTTCAATGCTTCTGTTTAATCCAGGAGACCTGAATGTAAATTATCTACTAACATATCACTGGATATGATCTAGTTTGATTTATAAGCACAGTTCTTCAAACTGTAGGCTAGAAATGTCATTTTATTTTAGACAATTTTCACCATAGGCCTAGAGAAAAATTTGATTCTATAAAAGCTACTTGGTCAAAGTGCTCTTTAAAAAAAAACAAAAACAAAAAAATAAGATCGAAGAGCCAAACAGCTTATTAGGTGCTAATAAAGTTAAAGGAAAGACAATTGAATATATAATGGAAGCTCTGCCATGAATTTAAAAAAATCCTTCTTAAATCACAATCCTATGGGTTAATGGTATTTGATTATTTAAAAAAAGAGAGAGATGTTGCTTGACCAGACAGGTCTGTCTGTACCTCGGTGATGTCTTCACATCCCAGAGTTTGGGTTTTCACTTTATGGATTTAGAAATGGAAAGGTGAATTTACAGGGAAAAAAATATCATGCTGACTGATAAACTATAAACACTGCTGTAAAACAATATCAAAGTTTATTAATATACAATGAGAAATAAGAATCATAGGCAGACTTGTTATAATTGTTAGTTCATGATCGCATTTCCTCCTGATTAGCAGCTCAAGGTAGGAAGCCAAATTCTGATCAAAAGGTAATGTGGTGAGCTTGGCATCTGAAAAGGAAGCATTAATCTCATAATTATGAAGGGTAGAACCATTAAGCTGTTGTGTCCTTTATTTTGTTACCTTGGATCTTTTACAGGTTCCTGTATACCAAACTCAGACTTTAATCTGAAGAGTACACATTATAGCTACTACAATAAAACTTAGTTATAATTACAATCCTATCATGTCCCTTAAAATCCCCCAAATTCAGGAATTATGGATATTTTCAAATTAAATTCATGTATTGTATTTAACATTTGCAAAAAGGGTCATCTTTAATGTTTCTAATACATTGTTAAGTATTATAAAAGTAATGAGTACTATATTTTCCAGATCCTTTACTAAATATTTATACATACACATTATTTTTCCTCCAATTCTGTGAGATAAATACTGTCATTCTTATTGTACAGGTGAGGAAATTAGAAATGATGAAGATAGATGGCACCCAGCTGTCTTTGACTTCATACACTTCTTGTGAATGAATATTTACTTTCATCAAAATGAAATCATAGAACTCATGAAGGATTAACTGATACAGGAATTGCCCTTCTGCTCTAAACAACTAGAAAACTGGACAAAAGATAAGAATAGAATGTTTTTAGATATTAGACAGTAAGCATTGCAGGATTATGATCCCTGAGAAGAGGGAAATAAATGAGGCAAGTCCCAGGTTACTGCATAAAGGCAGTTTGCTATAGCCCAGGGAGAGGGAGTCCAAACAAATGCCAAGGTTTTGCTCTGGACCTGCCCTCACAAAGCTTAATAAAAGCAAGTCTTGAAAGAATCAAAGTGATCCTTTATAACTTAACAGCCCCAGGGGAAAATGTCTGTTGCTCTTTAAAGGAATATAACAAAAGCCAACAATGTAAAATCACACTAGCATCCAATCTGAAATTATTAGGCATGCAAAGAATCAGGGAAAAAGCAACCCATAGCAAGGGAGGAAAAAAATCAATCATTGGAAACAGATCTAGGGACTTCCCTGGTGGCGCAGTGGTGAAGACTCCATGCTCCCAATGCAGGGGGCTGGTGTTCTATCCCTGGTCAGGGAACTAGGTCCACATTCATGCCGCAACTAAAAGTTTGCATGCTACAACTAAGGAGCCTGTGAGCTGCAACTAAGGAGCCTGCCTGCTGCAACTAAGACCCGGTGCAACCAAATAAATAAATAAATATTGAAAAATGAAAAAGAAATAGATCTAAAAATGACAGAGATTATGGAAATAGCATTTAGATGAGGATCTCAAAATAGCTATTATAAATCATATAAATATGTCCAAAGAAAAACATGAATAATGATGAGAAAAAAATAGAAGATATGAAAAAGACTCAAATGGAACTTTCAAAGATTAAAAATGTAATATTTGAAAATAAAAATAAGCTAGATGGGATTAACACCTATTTGCCGAGGTAGTGAATTAGAAGTTACATTTACTTTAAAATAAAGTGCAGAGAGAAATAACAAAGATGGAAAAAATGAAAAAAAGCATTAGTCACTTGTGGGAAAATATTAGATCATTGAACATAGGTGTAATTGGCATCTAAGAAGGAAAGTCAAGAGAGGGGGATACAGAAAAAAATTTGAAGAAATAATGACCAAAATATTTCCTTATTTTTATGAATAATATAAGCTCAAAGATCAAAGAATCTCAACAAATCCCAAGCAGAACAAACCTAAACACACCAATACTCATCACATCAAATTGCTAAAGCCAGTTAAAAAGAGAAATTTTAAATACAGCCAGAGAAAAAAGACAACATTTATGTGCCATGAAATGAAGATAAGAATAACAGTAGGTTTCTCATCAGAAACTATGAAAGGCAGAATTCAAGAATAGTATTTTTAAAAAACTGAAAGGGGAAAAAAAATTGTCACTCTAAAATTCTATGCACATGAGTATTGAAGGTTATATAGAGATTTATTCAGACAAACAAAAGTTGAGAGAATGCATTGCCAGGAAATCTACATTATAAGAATGTTAAATTTGGGATAAAAATGATGAGAAAACCATAGATTTTGGATCTATACAAAACACTAAATTGCCAGAATGATAGAAGTGTAATTAACTATAATAAATACTTTTTCTCTTCTTTTAATTTTTTAGAAAGATAATTGACTGTAGAAGAAAAAATAATAATATATTGTGAGGTAGAAATAAAACGTATGACAAAAGTAGCACAAAAGGGAGGGGCTAAATGTAAGTTTATACTGTTGTAAAGTTTATACTCTTGTAAAGTTACAGCATTACCTGTATACTATACACTATACAGGTAATGGTGTAGCATTATTTGAAGGCAGATTGTGATATGTTAAAGATGTAAAGTCTTGAGAAATCCTTAAAAAAATAAAAGCTTATCATAGGTAATGAGCTAATAGCAGAACTAAAATGGAATCATAAAATACAGGTGATCCTTGATTGAACTGCATGGGTCCACTTACACATGGATTTTTTTCAATAGTTACACTACAGTTTTACACGATCAGTAGTTGGTTGAATCTCAGGATTCGAACTCCAGATAGGGTGGAACCAAGTATGCCGGGGGCCAACTTTAAAGTTACATGTGGGTTTTCAACAGCACAGAGGGTCAGTACCCCTAACCCCTGTGTTGTTTTAAGCATCAACTGTATACTCAGTTTAAAAAAGGCAGGATAAAAGAAAGAGCAGATTAAACAAATAGAAACAAATAACAAGGTGGTAGACCATATGTATATTTTTCTTATTTCAGTGGTTAGATAAATAGCCACCCTCACCCTACTCTGGATTATTCTCTTTTGAGACTTTTTCTACTGCCAGCAAATGTTAGTATCCTTTTAGCCACCAGACTGTCAAATAAAGTAGCTAAAGTCTTAAGTTATGAGCGAGATGATGCAACTTGATCATAAGGCAAAAACTATGCATTGTTTATGCATAGAGCTGTATATGAAAGGAGACCACTTCATAGGCACCATGTGTCTGCTCAGTTAATGCTTTAAAAGGAGTTTTGTGGCTTTCACTTAGGATAATAGGTCATGCACATGCTGTTGCTGTTATATCTGCTGAAACATGCGGATAAAACTACTGCCCCTCTCTTGGCCTGACAAGACACGCATGCTTGGCTGCTCAGAGACCCACAGATTGCTGGGAAATATATCCACCACTACATCATTAGTCAGTGTCGTCCTTTGCTTGTAGTGGTGGAAATTCTAAGTGTTTCTGTTCCTTGGCTAAGAGTTTTTCTAACTTTGGGTTTTTTGGCAGAAATCTGAGTTCTCTGCATAAAGGCCCGGTTTGAAGAAAATAATCTACTTCTAGTTCTACCTCTGGAACTAAGAATTAAGTCATTACACAAACTCAACCAAACTGATTTTTATTCTCGAACATGTATCTGTGTATTCTGTTTTCTACAGTAGATACATATTGGTTTTATAGTGAGAGGAAAAGATGTCTAAAGAGGATTATTTTTTTCAAAGGTGGTTTATTTATAGCAGCAGAAAGTGAACCAGTGGTTGCCTGGGACACTGGGCGGGGGCAGTTATTGACTGCAGATGGGCAGGAGGGGACCTTTTGAGGGGTTGGGTGGAAGATTTCTAAATCTGGATTGTAATGATGGTTGCACAATTGTATAAATTTACTAAAAAAATCATTGATCTATGCACTACAATGGATACATTTTTATAGTATGTAAATTGTAATTCAATAAAACTGTTAAAAACAAACTCACTACTAAGAGAATGAAAGGGCAAGCTACAGGGTATATACATATACTTGCAATACAACTGAAAAAAGACCTTATATGTGGAATATATGAAAAACCACAAATCAGTTCTTGAAAAGACAACCTAATAGAAATGGGCAAAGGTCTTGAACAAGCAAAACTCTCTTATATCAAAAGATGTTATCCAGGGCTTGCCTGGTGGCGCAGTGGTTGAGAGTCTGCCTGCCGATGCAGGGGACACAGGTTCGTGCCCCAGTCCGGGAAGATCCCACATGCCGCGGAGCGGCTAGGCCCGTGAGCCATGGCCACTGAGCCTGTGCTCCGCAACAGGAGAGGCCACAACAGTGAGAGGCCCGCATACCGCAAAAAAAAAAAAAAAAAAAAAAAAAAAATGTTATCCAAAAGGCCAATAAGCCTATCAAATACATCCTCAATATTATTTATTATTCATCAGGGAAATGAAAATTAAAACTGCCTATAAGGCAATAATACTACACACTTTCCAGCATGGCTGAAATAAAAAAGATTGATTATGCAAAGTATTGGCAAGGATGTAGAGCAACCAGAATTTTTATGCACTGCTATTGAAATATAAATTGATGCAGGGATTTTGGAAAACAGTTGAAAGACATGTAGAAGATTGTTCATAGCAACTTTATTCCTAACAGCCCAAACTTGAGCAACCAAATATCCATCCTAAACAGATAACTTAACTGTGGTATAGTCATATAATGAATCACTACTATATAGTGCTGAAAATGTACAAGATACAATTGTATGCAACAAATACAAGATAGTACATAGTGTATCTTTCTCTTTATATAAAGTTTAATAGTAGGTAAACTGACTTACCATCTTGGAAGTAAGGATAATGGTTACCCGTGGTTGAGGTGTGGAGGGTGGAGGCAGGTAGCCTATGTACAGTGATCTTGCTAAGTTCAGTGGGATGGAGCACAGAGGGACTTCTAAGGTTCTAATAATATTTTATTCATTGATTTGGGCTCTGGTTTCAAGAGTGTATTCCCTTTGTGAAAATTCATCATACTGTGTATTTATGATTCGCCTTTTATATTATGTGTATTATATTACAGTAACACACACGAAAAGAACACCTAAAAGTAAAAAAATGTGTATGTTGATGTAATATATATGACAGCAATAATAGGAGTCTATGTGATTGTAAGACTTCTGAGTTTTACTTGAAATCATAAAATATTGACTCTAAGTATACTGTGCGGTTAGGTTAGTATATTGTTATCCATAGAGCAGACACACACACACAAAACAATACAAAGAGATGTAGCTGAAAAGCCAATAGATAAATAGGACACTAATAAACAAAATATGTTATCTGACTGTAATTAAACCAGAAATCAATAAAATAAAGATAACAATCCCCAAATATTTGGCAAATTAAAAAGACATCTAAATAAAACATGACTCAAAGAGGAAGGACAATTTTGAAAATATTTTAAATGGAATGAAAATAAAATATCACAGTTTGTGCAGTGCAGCTAAATCAGTACTCCAAGGTTAATTTATAACATTAAATGCTCTTATTAGAAAAGGAGAAAGGCCTTAAGTCACTAATCTAAGCTTCTACCCTAAGAAACTAGAAAAAGAAAAACATTAAACCCAAAGCAAGCAGGAGTGAAATGATAAAGTAGAAATCATCAGTGAGATCGAAAACAGAAAAATAATAGAGAAAAACCAATGAAATAAAAAAGCTGGTTTGGGGCTTCCCTGGTGGCGCACTGGTTGAGAGTCCGCCTGCTGATGCAGCTGATATGGGTTCGTGCCCCAGTCCGGGAAGATCCCACATGCCGCGGAGCGGCTGGGCTCATGAGCCATGGCCGCGGAGCCTGTGCGTCCGGAGCCTGTGCTCCGCAACAGGAGAGGCCACAACAATGAGAGGCCCACGTAGCACAAAAAAAAAAAAAAAAAAGCTGGTTCGTTGAAAATGTCAGAAAATTTATAAACCTCCAGTCAGACTAATCTGGAAAAAAGAGGCAAAGCACAAATTATCAGCATCAGGAATGAAAGAGGGAACATCACTACATACTCAAACATTAAAACTGAAGCAGGGGATTACTACCTTCCTGGATACCCTACTGGATGTTTTTCCCAAAGTTACTCTGAGACTGCATGAGTTTGAATAAAGTTGTTTCATGAAATGTGAAGAAAGGTAAAAAATTTATTATAGACTTAGATTACTATAAAAGATATCTGCAGTATTTACTATTGCCAGTCTGTCAGCTTTAAGGTTAAACGCCATCCTCGTCCTTAACTGGCCTCAGTTTAATCAGTATGGCAGTGTACACAATGTGCTTTTCAGAAACAAACCTATTTCTATGTATACCACTTTTTTTTGCATATTTTACCAACATTGTTGTTTATATTTATAAACCATTCGTTGCCAGTTTGGAATGAGAGTAAGTGCTAATTATATTCCTTTGTATTGCAGGCCTCATTAAGCAAGCTGATGGAAACACTTGGTCAAGCAGAACCATATTTTGTAAAATGCATTCGCTCCAATGCCGAAAAGGTAAAAATGTCTGTAAATAAGAGCTTCTAGCTCAGCTTACTTCAAACCAAGCTTTAAATTCTTTCTAAGGAGAATAAGTGGCGGGGAAGAGCTATCTATAATCTTTGTAAGGAAAACGGTGTTCTGTATTTTCTATGAATATCCTTCTTATTTCCTCACTTACCTGCCTGAAAAGTATTTATATGGGCTCAATTTAGCATCTCCTAGAATTTAGCATCTCCTACGGAAGCAAAAATCTCTTGAAATTCCATCATATAAAAGAATTTTATGCAACTTTTGTTACCCGTACCAAGGTTAATGTCTCTTGTTTAGATATAAGGTATCAATTATTCTTACAGAACTTGCATGGCATTTTTCATGTTTAGAGATTCTTGTCTCTTTAAAATAGGGAAGATACTCAACATTCTTGACTTCTTCTTGTTTTATATGACAGTCCCCCTTATTAGAGCTTTGCAAAATATATCTGTTAAGTGTAAACAGTTGTCATTTTTATGTCCATCATAGGAAAAAAATAGTTCTAGCCCAAACTGCTAAAATGTCTTAGGAATTAGGTTCAGCTTTCTTAATTCTTAATAAGCAGTCTCTAGCTCTGCTAGTTATAAGCTTTGTGATCTTAGATGAGTTACTTAACCTTTCTATGCCTTAAATATTTTCATCTGTGTAACAATATAATGGAATTGTAGGACCAACCTCATAGTGTTTTGTGAATACATATGAGTCAATACCTATAAAGTACTTAGAATGTTCCTGGCCCATACTAAGCACTTAGTAAATGTTAGCCATTCTTTTATAGTGACAAAAGAGGAAACCATTTTATTTACAGTTAAATAGAAGTTTGAGTCCTTGTTATTCTTGCTATGCAAAGCGTTCAATTAATGAAGTATTTAAGGGCACAGGATAAGTACAAAATAAATATTAACTGCTATTATTATTTAACATAAGTTGCCCACTTGACTTTTTTTTTTTTTTTGACAGCTGGTATGCCCCATCTTTCTGCAGGAAAATATTTGGGATTGCCTTAGTGGATCATTGAAAATAGTATTTAGAGAATAGGGAGAAATATCAGAAGCTACAAATACAGCCTCTTTTGAATGTCTAAAAATATGCCTATGAGATACCTAGGAGTGACAAAGTGTCATGACTGGTGATGATCGAATGCCTCCCTTTAGCCTCTTCCCTATTGATACTTATACAATGAGAGATCAATTCTCAGGGATTATAGGAATTTTTTGTTTTTCAATGTGTCATACCAGTATCATCAGCAAAAACTAGGGAAGTAAACTTCTTTTAACCTTGTACTAGTCATACAAGAAGAAATATGTCAGCTCTCAAGTTAACCAAGGCAACTGGAAGAGTGTGGGGTAAGTCATTTCTGAGTGAGATTGTAGATAAAATCTTACTTAATAAAAATATAGACAGTCTTGACTATGTATAAGTAGATTAACCTTGTTACAAATTTTATAGTGACTAGACTATGTGGCCTGTGGGCAACTACATTCCTTTTGAGCTTTGAAGGCCCTCTTCTTCTGCAAGTAGAGAAGCCTGGAAGCTTGGTGTCTCTTTTTTCCTTTTGGTCAGGCAGTTAGAACTTTTCTGAAGCTACCAGCTGGGGAGGTGAGATTGTCCCACCACCTCTGCTGTATCTTAACCAGACGGCCTCCAGTCAATTCCTAGATATTCAAAACTTAACTACACTTATAAGACAAACATTAATTTGGAGATCTATTCTCCTGGGTTAATCTTTTTTCCATTTGCTTTGTTTTAGTTGCCATTAAGGTTCAGTGATGCCTTGGTACTTAGACAGCTTCGGTACACTGGGATGCTGGAGACAGTTCGAATTCGCCAATCAGGATACAGCTGCAAATATTCTTTCCAGGTTATGCTTTTATAGTGATATTTAAATATATTTGTACATCAAGTAAATTATTCCTATGCCTTGCTTATTTTTTATTTGGGTCTCACTTGTTGTTTATTTCTCCTGATTCTTCCTTTATATTCTATCTTTTGTATACAGAATTGAAGAGGGATAGAGAATACTCATTTCCATTGAATGACAGCAATCTCATTAAGCTTGTGTTGTAATAGAATCCACTACTTGGCTATTCTCATTTGATCTGAATGTTTGTTAATATAAGTTTACCCATAACATGGCAGTTCTTCACACTGATTACGCCAGTAATTGAACTACTTCAATCAGAACTATCTAGTTCAAAAGAAAAGATCCCATTTGATTTTTCCTAAAGTCTTCTCAGCAGGATTTTCTTACATAGGAGGCTGCCAGCAAGGCTCACAACTGTTCTCATCAGCTACTGCTGCTATGGATATAGAAATTATTTTGAAGCTTTTCAGCAGCTGAGCAGGTCTTTACTGTTGAGGGAAAGCTTTATTCTCAGTTGTACCCTGAAATAGCTGTCACCTTTGCTTATTTTTCTGCTAAAAAATTCAGATTTTTGTTAAATAACCTTTTCTTTTGTCTTTAGTACAGCTTTCTCAAAGGGAGAATTAGCTTCTGCCCGTCTTCTTTCATTCCCCTTTGATAACAAAATATGTAGGAATCACTATCTCCCCCTACCATTTTACTAATTAACCTTTTGAAATATTTTAAACTAACAAGTAAATTCTTGGTTTCACCCTGTTTAAAATAATGAGAAAAAGGTCAATAAAAGGACAATTAGCTAGTTTAGGATTTTGTTTACATATAATTCTTTTGTGATTTTACAACATTTTCTTTTCACTTTTCAGGATTTTGTGAGCCATTTCCATGTACTTCTTCCCCGAAATATTATTCCATCCAAATTTAACATTCAGGATTTCTTCAGGAAAATACATCTTAATCCAGATAATTATCAAGTTGGAAAATCCATGGTAAATATAATATATACAGCTTTTGCCAGATTGAGTGCATTTTTGTATATAAGTAATAATGGCAGTCTTTGCTGAGGAGAATGTTTATAAGAAAGTGTACCAGATACCATAGGGAAATCGATTAGGCCAAGATTTTTACTTAATAATATAGTCAGTATTAATCAAAGAGCTTATGGCCAATGCTCTAGTACTGCCTGTAATTTTAACTGCTTAAAAAGCATTTCTTCCTAGGTATTGCACTGTAATTATCAACTCAATTTGCCTAAAGTGACCTTATCCAGATTCCCCTACTGTCTTTAACTAATCAACTAGTCTTTTTCTCTGTCACCTTTCTTCTAGTTTCTTAGGCTAGAAACCATAATCATATTTTGGCTTACCCTTCACTTTAACCATTTTACAAAGTTCTGTTTCTGTTTTTTTCCTTATAAATGTTTCTCACATCTCTCCCTTTTTCTCCATTCTTACTGTTTCCATTTTAGTTCTGTTTTGTAGCTCTCACACATTTCTCTTATAGTAAACAGATCCATCATCTAATGCCAGTCTATTTTTTATTCCATTTAACTCACTCTACCCATAGTGTCAAAATCATCATCTTAATATACTTTATGTCAGCCTCCTGCTCAATAATAATCCCCTTATAACCTCCTCATTAAATCAAAACATCTTTCTCTTTTTCAAGAACCTCCATGTTGTGACTTCACAGTTTTTTTCCTTTTTAATAAATTTATTTATTTATTTATTTATTTATTTTTGGCTGCAGTGGGTCTTTGGTGTTGCGCGTGGGCTTTCTCTAGTTGTTGGCGAGCAGGGGCTACTCTTTGTTGTGGAGCACGGGCTCTAGGTGCGCGTGCTTCAGTAGTTGTGGCATATGGGCTCAGTAGTTGTGGCTCGCGGACTCTAGAGCGCAGGCTCAGTAGTTGTGGCACACAGGCTTAGTTGCTCCGTGGCATGTGGGATCTTCCCAGACCAGGGCTCGAACCCGTGTCCCTGCATTGGCAGGTGGATTCTTAACCACTGCACCACCAGGGAAGCCCCACTTCAAGCTATTAATTGTTCCATTGTCCCAGTATGTATCTTTATTCTTTTTTTAATAATTTTTTTTTTTACATTTTTAGAAATTTATTTATTTATTTATTTGGCTGTGTTGGGTCTTAGTTGCGGCAGGCGGGATCTTCGTTGCGGTGAACAGGCTTCTCTCTGGTTGTGGCACGCGGGCTCAGTAGCTGCGGCATGTGGGCTTAGTTGTGCCGTGACATGTGGGATCTTAGTTCCCCGACCAGGGATCGAACCTACATCCCCTGCCTTGGAAGGTGGATTCCTAACCACTGGACCACCAGGGGAGTCCCTGTACCTTTGTTCTTATTTCCAACTCCTTGTTTTGCTCTGTCTCTTGCCCTGAATAGCCTACTGTTTTCCTCTTTGGGTATCTAATATCTATCTGTACTTTCTAAGAATATTTTTAAATTGTTGACAAAAATGGGAAGTGATGGATATGTTAATTAGATTGTGGTAATCATTTCAAAACGTTTATACATACATCAAAACATCACATTGTACACCTTAAATATATACAGTTTTTAATATCTACCTGCTCTTGATGTTGAAGTGTAAATCCTGTTTCCAAAGGGACTATGTCTAAGTTATCTTTGTATCCCCCTAAATTCCTAAAGATTTATAATAGAATGAAGGAGTAACTAAGTAAACTGATGAATAGCTTTGGGCAGCAAGAAGCCTTTGACGCATGCTGGGTTTCAAAAAGACTATCATTATTGGTTTATTCATATTATGATCAAACTTTAAAATCTGTGGTTGTCATCTTTTTTTTCCCCACTCCAACATCTTTGAAAAATATGACATATTAATATTACCAGTACTGCATTGGCTTCTAATGGTGAAGTTCCCAAGGGAATAATGTATCACAGTCTCTGGCACTGGGATTTTTGTAGTGATGTTCACCTTTCCAGTTCCCCTTCTATATTCTAATGCCTCCTTTCCAGTTTGAGAATGACTGCTTTGGCTAAGTTGATGGAAATATCTATCAGTACTGCTTGTACCTGTCTGCCACTATGTCTGTTCTTCTCTAAAAAAGCTTACCATAGGAATGATGATGCATGAAATAAATTTCTCATTTCTTCTTAAGCTGTATGCTTCATCTTTTTTCCTTCTGGTAGGTGTTCCTAAAGGAGCAGGAACGACAACACCTACAAGATCTGCTTCACCAAGAGGTGCTCCGCAGAATCATATTGTTGCAGCGATGGTTCAGGGTCTTGCTGTGTAGGCAGCATTTCCTCCATCTGAGACAGGCATCCGTTATCATCCAGGTAGGAAACAAAAGATTCTTTGCATGAGATTGGCTAGTTTATTTAGCCAGTGTTTTAGTAACTAGAACTGTTTTACTGTGAAACATTTAAGTAAGAATGTAAATTTCTTCAGTGGTGAGAATGTGTCCTACTCATTTGTTAAATGTTCACAGCATCCAACAGATTACCTGGCATATAATAATAGACTTTTAATAAATATTAATGGAGTTAAATTGAAATTAAATTGAATTTATAGTTATAATGTCTTGCGAGGTATGATTAGGGGCAAAGGAATTATGTGCCTTAATTTTTGTTGGCAAATTATTTTTAGTTTTCTGAGTGATATTTGAGAATTATATGTACATTGTTGTTGTTATGTATTCATTTTGGATGAAAGGTATCATATTTTACATTTATCTTTTATTTTCTCCCTCTGATTTATATGATGGCTGTTTTCCGCAGGATCTTTACTGTTTGTACAAGAAAATCTTTAATATCTTAATCTTTGCAATGTATACACATTGACCTTAAACCCATGAATATTGGCAAATTGTAGGTGAGAATATAATGTAATTTGTTAAAATTAATTTGTAGGGCATGAAAGCATCAAAAAGTTTTAAATTACTTTAAGTTGTATAATTAACTTCATTGAGGTTATATTATCTAAAATAGTTATTTTAGCCAGGCATATCTGGAAAAGGAAACTTTTTTTACTTGAACCACCCACAGTTTAGCTGTTTAGCCACTTAACCTCTAGTTATGACATAAGAAATTTCTGTGAGAATGTGTTATAAGATATGACAACAGTTTTTATTATTTTGTCTTCCCCACAGCGATTCTGGAGGAATTACCTAAATCAGAAGCAAGTCAGAGATGCAGCTGTGCAGCAGGATGCTTTAGTTATGGCTAGCGCAGCCACTCTTCTTCAAGCTTCCTGGCGTGCCCACTTAGAGAGGCAGCGGTATTTGGAGCTCCGGACTGCAGCCATTGTCATCCAGCAGAAATGGAGGGAGCACTATAGGCGGAGGCACATGGCTGCTATCTGCATACAGGCGAGATGGAAAGGCTACAGGGAAAGTAAGAGGTATCAAGAACAAAGGAACAAAATTATCCTTTTGCAATCACTATGTAGAGGATTCAGAGCAAGACAAAGGTAATCTTTTTTGCTATAATAATAAATTCCTCACTTGTCAAATACTTCTTATATGTCTGCTCTAACATTTGCCTAACTTGAGTTAGAATTGGTTATCTCAGTTTGTCTTCTCCACTAGAAATAGAATTGTGAAATGTGCATCCAAGTTAAAGAAACACTTAATATTATAAAAAGAAAAATTTTGAGACTTTCCACTTTTTAAAAAATTCTCAATAAATGTATTCTCTGCAGTGGTAACCAAGAGATATCTCTAGCCTATTTTTTTTCCTGTTTTGATATAGATTTAAAGCTTTAAAAGAACAAAGACTAAAAAAAACAAAACTAAAACTTGGATTGGCAAATATCAAGCCATATGGAACTCTGGAAATTCACGGTTCAGACCCTTCAGAATGGGAGGATTGTTCATTTGACAACAGAGTAAAAGCCATAGAGGAATGTAAATCTGTGATAGAGAGTAATCGAATTAGTCATGAAAGTTCAAAGGACTGCTTGAACGAGTCCCCAGACAAGCGACAGGAGAGAGCCAGAAGTCAAAGTGGTATGAACTTGCAGGCAGATGTGACTGTAAGAGAGAGACCCAAGTCCTTGGAAGATCTCCACCAGAAAAAAGTGGGTCGGGCCAAAAGAGAAAGTCGGAGAATGAGAGAACTAGAGCAAGCTATATTTAGTTTAGAATTGCTGAAAGTCCGTTCTCTTGGTGGTGTGTCTCCTTCAGAAGAACGTAGGTGGTCTACAGAACTGATGCCTGAGGGCCTTCAGTCTTTACAGGGTACACCTGATAGTGAAAGCTCTCAAGGAAGCTTGGAACTTCTGAGCTGTGAGGAAAGCCAAAAGAGCAAACCAGAGCCCATAATTCTAGATGAAGGAGATGTGCCGTTTCTGTCACCTAAGATATCTAGCAGTCCAAATTTTGATTCACAGGACAATGCCCTCAGTACCTCAAGTGAGACTAACTATACATTGATTCAAAAGAGGGCACCTTCTGACTCAGTGCATTTAAAGAATGGGGCTATGAAGGAAAAACTGGTTTGCAGTTCTGAATCTATTACCTGTAAACCACAGCTGAGAGACTCTTTTATTTTAAATAGTCTGCCTACATTTTTTTATATTCCCCAACAAGACCCACTGAAAACAAGTTCTCAGCTAGACACAAGTGTCCAGAGAAACAAACTATTGGAAAGTGAAGAAACACTTCCATCTCTTACTTTGGATATCAACAGGGAAGCCAGAAAGTACCACCTTCCAGGGGAAAATCAAGTTGTTGCTTCTTTGAATACAGATTCTTCCAATATTGTGCTTAAGAAGTTAGAAAAGCTAAACACTGAGAAGGAAGAAAGGCAAAAGCAATTGCAGCAGCAGAATGAAAAAGAGATGATGGAACAGATTCGCCAGCAAACAGATATTTTAGAAAAGGAGCGTAAAGCCTTTAAGACAATTGAAAAGCCAAGAACTGGGGAGACTTTTCTGGTACCATCTTTCCATCAGTCAAAGCAAAGAATAGAGAGGCCATCCTCTCTCCTCATCCTGAATACCCTAAATAAGGACGAACCCAGTGTAGCTGGGACTCCATCAGTAACTGTTAAAGATGCTGCTCTTGCCCCAAAAGACAGTCCCTCTGCTCACTTACCCTTGAAGGACCGACCTGTCACTCTGTTCTTTGAAAGAAAAGGAGGCCCATGCCAATCTAGTGCTGTTAAGGAATTATCCAAGACAGACAGAATGTCCACTCAACTGAATGTAGCCTGTAAACTCTCTAATAATCGCATTTCAAAAAGAGAACACCTTAGGCCAACTCAACCTTGTAGCTACAAATCTGATGACCCTTTCAGAGATGGAACTACTAGGGCCATTTTCTTCACGCCAAAGGAAAATATGAGTAGTTCCCTGTAAGTGAAGTCTTTATTTATTTTTATGTATAAATGGGAAACTTTTTGGAAATTTTCATTAGGGTGCCTTGATGTGCCTCAACTATTTGTATGGGTGCTACTCAAATTAGCCATTTTCTGTGTGTAAAAAAATTTCCTAATTGTTGACTCCACCAGCCACCTGAAATTGGATATAATTATACCCTAGGAGTCTTTGACTAAGCACAGATAGCACGGTTTTTGGTTCCTCCCCATTAAGTGAGGAAACATTTGTGAAGGGCTGTACAGTGCCTGGAAACTTAGTAGGCAGTCAGCAATTGCTGGTTGCCCTAGAGCTGTTAGGTGTAGCAGTCCAAGCTTGTTAGTATCAGGCTTTAAAGTTAATGTGCTTTGTCAAAGCTGTTGGCCTATTTATGGTCTGCATTAAGTTCTTTGTACTTTTTTGGGGGGGGGATAAAAACCACATAAAATTTACCATCTTAACCATTTTAAAGTGTACAGTTCAGTTGTGTTAACTATATGCACACTGTTGTGCAGCAGATCTCTAGAGCTTTTTCATCTTGCAAAACAAACTCAATTACCCATTGAAAGCAGCTCCCCTTTTCCCCTTACCCCCAGCCCCTGGCAACCACCATTCTACTTTCTGTTTCTAAAAATATGACTACTGTATTTTTTTTTTTTTTTTTTTGGTCTTGTGAGATCTTAGTTCCCCAACCAGGGATTGAACCTGGGCCCTTGGCAGTGAAAGCGGGGAGTCCTAATCACTGGACCACCAGGGAATTCCCTGTGACTACTTTAAATACCTCACATAAGTGGAAGTTCTTTATTCTTTTAAGTTGTCTTAAGTAGTGGTAGCTGTGAGAAAGCATTTCTTAAGTGGTACATAAAAACAAATTTGATAAAATTTAAAATATTTATATTAAGGCTATGTATACAGTGAATTCTTTCTGTTCTTGTGGGAGAATATCACTTTAAATGAAAGGAGGGCTATATCTTAGGGCTAAAAAAGTTAAATTTCATGTTAACTCTGAAAATAACTTTTTCTCATCATAACCTAACTTTTAACTCTGTCAGTCTTTAAAATTACAGATTTTATAGAAACTCTTTGTAAATATGGGCAAGAGATCATTTATATTTTATTTTTCCACTAAGAATTTTTATAGAGGAGTATGAAATGCAGTTGGACTACATGACAACTTGAGATCCTAGTGCTGCACATTAACCTAGAGATTGCCCAGAAGTTCAGACTCTGTGTAGCATATAAGCCCACCAGAGAATGTTAAAAACATATTATTTCTGTCATTCTGATTAATTTTAGTTATGTGAGGGGTGTGCATGTGTGTGTGTGTGTATGTGCATAGTTGTTACATCCATGAATCTGTTTTGTAGAAGACGTACAGATTTCAAAAACATTAATCATCCTTGTGAATTATTCCTTTTATCATTTTGCCAAGATAAAGTCTTATAGCTACTTGACCTAGTTTGCTTTACCTTATTAATATCTATGTATCTTCAAAATGATTATATATTAGATTGTTTGTGTGAAAGGTTAAGTAAAATTCATACTTCACATCTTCTCTTGTTCTATAAGTAATACTAGAAACATTAGCATTTTATAGACTCATAAATGTTAGTGTTTCTAAGTTATAATATCTAGTCCAGTTCCCACATATTATAGATGAGGTCACTGGTGCCCATGGAGGTGAAATGACTTGTATAAGGTCACATATTTAGAGAAACAGCTGAGACCAGAATTTGAGTTTCCTGTTTAGAAATCAACATTGGATGTCATGATTAAGAAGTAACATTAGTGTCCTTTCTATGCCATAGTGGTGATAAGTGCATCTTAGTCTTCAGCTGGTTAGTAAGGGAGAACAAAAAAGAAATCACGGAGAAACTAAGAGAAAATGCTGTGAGTTTAAAAGTTAGTTAGGGTGGTCAGGTGCTATCAAAGGTCCTATTAATTGTTTCTCTTTTGGAGGAAAAAAATCGAAGGTAAATGGCTCAACTGTGGCAAGAGAGATTTTTAATAACCAAAAGGGTTATTCAGGACAAGCTAGGATTGCTGGACTTGATTGTACACTGGTCAGAAGGGAGATCTCTGAGAAGCTTTTAGCTATCAGAAAGATTGACATCTAATTAGCTTTGTTTAGGGATTATTGCATAGGGCAAAGGACAAGATAACCTAGGCCTTCATTTATAAAATTAAGTGGAAGATTTTGAATGCAAGGGCAATTACTCTGCCAAATGGTATTATAAGTTAGTGTCTACTTTAAACCCAGCAGTATGCTAGAAGGTAAGATACGATTTTCAGTGAGTTTACAGTCCTGTTATTGATAAATTTTAAGACTCATGGTTCTGAGTTAATATAGATAATTGGGGCCATAAAAGTACAGGTTCTGTTCAGATTTTCATCAGACACAGACATTCATTTCTACAGTGAATTTAATGATAAAGCAGTCATATCATGTGGTTATTCAAGCAGAATTAAATTTTCACAGACTAACACTATACCATCTTTATGGTTTGGGGCATACTTCTTTTAGCTTGATAACAATTTCTTATTCTGCCAGTGTTGATTTTATTCTAAAAATTTTAAACTAAGACCACAGATGAAAGCTACAGAGAGATTTCAGAATGAAAATTTGCTTATCAATAGGACCATCTCAGTATAAAACAAAGGACCATCTCAGTATAAAACAAAGTAATGAGGTCCTCATCACTGGGTGGCTACTTATCAGGTATTTTATAATGATAGAGTAAAGGCCCCTTCTTCTGAGACTGATTCTAAAGATTTGGGGATTTGGTATTTTCCCTTTCTCATTATCAAATCCATTTCTTTGACCTGACTTGTTAGACTATATTTCATGCTATACTTTTAAGACTGCTGCCGTGAGATACCTGCTAGGAATTGAAATGTAATCCTGTTGTTTTATCCTAAGTGTCACCAAGGAAGCCTTAAACAGTGGAAATCCTCAACTCCATAAACAAGATGAACCAGCTTGGAAATCTGTGAAGTTAACTGGGCCGGGCCAAGGAGAGGTAAGTATTGACTTTTGTTTTATTTATCTTCTCTGCAAAATAGGTACACGCTGTTTTGGAAATTATTATTCTTGTAGGTAGAGCACCTCATCTATTCATTTACTCCCGAGTGTTTACAGAGAGAGAAGCCATGAGTTAAGTCTGTTACACTTAGAGAGGAGTACTTCAGGCAGGGAAGGGTGCCTAAAAATCCAGATTATATTTACAAAAAAGAAGTTGCTGAGGAAAAGAAGGCAATTTATGCAAGTGACTTTGGTGAATCATGGCAGTGAAAGATGACTTCCTTGGCTATGTAGAAGAACAGTATAGATTTAGCTTCCATTCTTATTCTTTGTCCAGAGTAATGAATATGGATTGCTTTTGGTTATCGCTGTCACTTCTAGTGGAAAGGGCACAGGGGTGGAGGGGATGTTTCAAGAAATTCATGAGCTCTCTGATGTCTTTCATTGGCATCGTCTCCCAAAAACCAAAACAAAACATTTTTGTGTTATTTGTTTTATCATTTGGTCAAGCAGGTTGCCAGACCGGCCCATAAAAAGAAAGCTCGAATGGCGCGGACGCGCTCCGATTTCTTGACTAGAGGTACTTTTGCCGATGGGGAGGGGGATACAGAGGAAGATGATTACGATGACATTATTGAGCCCCTTCTCTCCCTTGACCAAGCTTCTCACTCTGAGCTAGGGCCTGTACCCGGCCTGGGTCAGGCCTCTCACAGTGACTCCGAAATGGTAATTTTACAGCAATATAAGAAAAATAGGCAACAAGCAAATCTGATGGGAATAGTCTTTGCTAATCTAAAGCTAACCTTCACAGCTTCTTCTCCTTATAACGGTTTGTACATGGGAAACCTCAGTGAACAAAGCAACTAAAGCTAAACCTTAATTTAGTAGGACTTGGATAAAGGGCACTTTAACAGTATATGTCAAATCATAAATTAGGCAAAAAATATTAAAGTTATTTAACTTAGCACTAATGTGGGACTTTTCTGTGTTATATCTTAAAAGGTCTAGAGCAGGGAGCCTCAAATTTTTTTTTTGTAAAGGGCCAGATAGTAAATGTTTTAGACTTTATGGGTTATACAGTCTCTGTTGCAACTGCTTAACTCTGTTACTGTAGAGTGGAAACAGCCATAGGCAATAAGTAAACAAAGGCACATGGCTGTGTTCCAATAAAACTATTTACAAAAACAGGCAATGGGCTGTATTTGACCTGCTGGTCATAGTTTCTTGATCCCTCCGTGGTCTAGTGAATAGGGTATATAAAAAATAATCCAGTAGCTTTTAACTGAAATGTTATTCTCTCTTCTTTTCTTTTCTTTTTGGCTTTAAACTTGCTTCCCCTCTGCATTTTTTAGTAATAGAAAATAAACATGAATTTTTAAAAATTTAATAAGCAATGCCAAAAATGTCTCCTTGGGCCAACCGAGCCAACTAAAAGGCTATAGTTAATGTGAATTTGTCTTAATCACAAATTACAACATTGGAGTTATGTTTGAATAAAGCTGCATTAAGAAAATAACTATTGGGGCTTCCCTGGTGGCGCAGTGGTTGAGAGTCCGCCTGCCGATGCAGGGGACGCGGGTTTGTGCCCCGGTCCGGGAAGATCCCACATGCCGCGGAGCGGCTGGGCCCGTGAGCCATGGCTGATGGGCCTGCGCGTCCGGAGCCTGTGCTCTGCAACGGGAGAGGCCACAACAGTGAGAGGCCCGCGTACCACAAAAAAAAAAAAAAAGAAAAGAAAAGAACTATTATCATATCTCAACCCAAATTAGGCATATATAGTTTGATAAGTACAAATGTATTTATAGGTATAAAGTGTTTGATTTTGGAATTGTCCTGGAAAATACAATATGAGTACCCTGTATGTCTATTATGTACTAAAACATTATCACTGAGAAGGTGGAATGATATGCATTTTATTTCCGTGCATATCCTTAATTAAGTTGGGCTCTAATGTTTTTCTTTAGTATCTGTTCATTATGGGAGAAACATTTTAGGATGGCCTCTTTTTGACTCATTAAATATTTTACCTTTGAACTGTTTTAAAAGCTGTTTGATTGTTCCAAAGACCTAGTTAATTAAAATTTTTTCTAAGTTCCAGAATATTCTCATTGTCTTTATCTTTTATTGGAGATGGGCCCAGTTTTTATTTATTTATTTATTTATTTATTTTTTCAGTACGCGGGCCTCTCACTGCTGTGGCCTCTCCCGTTGCGGAGCACAGGCTCCGGACGCGCAGGCTCAGCAGCCATGGCTCATGGGCCCAGCTGCTCTGCGGCATGTGGGATCTTCCCGGACTGGGGCATGAACCCGTGTCCCCTGCATCAGCAGGCGGACTCTCAACCACTGCGCCACCAAGGAAGCCCTGGACCCAGTTTTTAAATGTTAATATTGATAGTCTAAGAAAGAAAAAATAAAAACAACAACAAAAACAGAAAAATGCATGACCAGTTCTCTAATTAGACAAATGAGTCATTACCCTGAGCCAAACTGTAGGACTGTAAAATTGCAGCCTGTATATCCATTGATATATATAATTAGAACCAAAGTGTTCTCTTCAGTGTAGGATAAAATAACTCCACTTTGGAGGTGCCCTCTTTTTGAGTTATAAATAATGAAATATACTCTATCATATGCTTAGTTGTTAAAGATGAAATTATGTAATGGAGCAAACTAATTTTAATGAAAAGCACTGCTATACATTTTTAGTGTAAATAGGGAACATGCTTAAATTATTCTCCAAAGTGTACATAGATTTTTCATTTGTTGAAGAATTTAGCATTTATAATTGCTGTTTCGTTCCTGAGAGTTTCCTTTGTTACAAACCTTAGTCCTTTTGGTGGTAGAATTCTTTCTCACTGAGAATTACTGAGATGAACCAGGAAGTTGGGCTTTCTGCTTGGAGCATACAGCCCCTTTAAGGGTTCTAGCTGGTAGTCTCTGCCTGTGATTCTGTTCACCTGCTTGACAGTCACTGCATGCCAGTAGTTGTAGAGCACCCTCCTGCACAGTGTGTTAGTCACCTCTCCAGCTTTCTCACTGTCCTTCTGTTTCATCACTAGCTATTTTAGGAATAGTTGGTGGTGGTTGTTTCTGGTGAACACTTGCATGAAGAAGCTTTGCTTTTTAGAATATGCTGATAGATACTTACTGGGGTTGGGGTTGGGGGTGGGAAGGGTAGGGACAGTTTTAAAGTGTGTTTCTGTTTGTTTATCTTGAAAATATGCCATGTTCTAATGTTATCTGATATTGTGAAAAATGAAGTCTACTTGTTTCTAAATGGAATCTACTGAATTCTCAAAATCCACATATCTTCAGGATTTTAAATGGGCTTGATTTTCTGGGCACATGCTTTTTAAAAAACTGGATAGTTTTTGTTTTTTCTCTGGACAAAGTGATTTTAATAACTGACATTTGCTAAGAAGTGTGTCTGTCTTCGAGGAAGCCATCCACTGACCTTTCCAGTTGTGAAATAACTGATCTAATGAGATAAAGACAGTTAGAAATGAATTACCTGAAGGGGATTTGATAAGCATTACCTCCTGAGCTGGTGAATTGTTAATTAGTTGTTACCTTCTGTAGAGGAGTTGAGGTTTTCCCTCCTTATGACTTTACTGTTTTTTTTAAACTTCCTACTTTTAACTCTG
The DNA here is from genome assembly GCF_025265405.1 of Mesoplodon densirostris. Classification (NCBI taxonomy): domain Eukaryota; kingdom Metazoa; phylum Chordata; class Mammalia; order Artiodactyla; family Ziphiidae; genus Mesoplodon; species Mesoplodon densirostris. Next base: position 122,188,703 of record NC_082664.1, read on the forward strand.
CCATTTGAATAACTGTTTAGTCTCTGTATGCTGCTTTCACTTAGTTTTTATACCTACCATGTTTTATTTTATTTTATTTTATTTTAACATCTTTATTGGAGTATAATTGCTTTACAATAGTGTGTTAGTTTCTGCTGTATAATAAAGTGAATCAGCTATACATATACACATATTCCCATTTCTCCTCCCTCTCGCATCTCCCTCCCAACCTCCCTATCCCACCCCACTAGGTAGACACAAAGCACCGAGCTGATCTCCCTGTGCCATGCGGCTGCTTCCCACTAGCTATCTGTTTTACATTTGGTACTGTATATATGTCCATGCCACTCTCTCGCTTTGTCCCAGCTTACCCTTACCTCTCCCCATGCCCTCAAGTCCATTCTCTACATCTGCGTCTTTATTCCTGTCCTGCCCCTAGGTTCTTCAGAACCTTTTTTTTTTTTTTTAGATTCCATATATATGTGTTAGCATACGATATTTGTTTTTCTCTTTCTGACTTCACTCTGTATGACAGACTCTAGGTCCATCCACCTCACTACAAATACCTCAATTTCATTTCTTTTTATGGCTGAGTAATATTCCATTGTATATATATGCCACATCTTCTTTATCCATTCATCTGATGATGGACACTTAGGTTGCTTCCATCTCCTGGCTATTGTAAATAGTGCTGCAGTGAACATTGTGGTACATGTATCTCCAGAATATACAAGCAGCTCATGCAGCTCAATATCACAAAAACAACCCAATCCAAAAATGGACAGAAGACCTAAATAGACATTTCTTCAAAGAAGACATACCGATGGCCAACAAATACATGAAAAGAACGTCAACATCACTAATTAGAGAAATGCAAATCAAAACCACAATGAGGTATTACCTCACACTGTTTAGAATGGCCATCATCAAAAAATCTACAAACAATAAGTGCTGGAGAGGGTGTGGAGAAAAGGGATCCCTCCTGCACTATTGGTGGGAATGTAAATTGATACAGCCACTATGGAGAATAGTATGGAGGTTCCTTAAAAAACTAAAAACAGAACTACCATATGACCCAGATATCGCATTACTGAGCATATACCCTGAGAAAACCATAATTCAAAAAGAGATATGTACCACAGTGTTCATTGCAGCACTATTTACAATAGCCAGGACATGGAAGCAACCTAAGTGTCCATCAACAGATGAATGGATAAAGAAGATGTGGCACATATATACAATGGAATATTACTGTTAAGCAATATTTTTAAGGTGGCTTTCATATCATTTTTTAGTCTCTGAATCATCTGGATGGTGAATGAGTTAATAAAATCATTTCTATCCCTTATTTGTAGGATTGGTATAGGTAACAGTTTTCTCTGTATAGTTTCTTCTACCGTTCGCTAAACTTAAAGCAATCATCTCCATGGGTATGACTCCCAAATAGCTCTCCAGAATTTGTTGACTTTATCTACAGTATGCTAAAACCAAGTTTTTCATTTCCCCCCAAAACTCCTATACTTCTTATATTCCTATTTCTGTTTGTTTTTCTCTGAGATTCTCTTCAATCCTTATCTGTGTTGAATTTTCCTTCTCTCTACTGTCCACTCCACAAAAAACTGCCAGAAAAAACCCATTTATCAAGGCTAAATTTATTAGCTTATTTTACAGTAAGGGAAAATCCACCTTGACTAAGTCTTAGTAATTTCTCAGAAGGGGGAAGTCAGGAAAGGATATTTATAGGATTTTAGGGCCTAGGCTGGTGATTTTGAGGGTCTTACAAGTTTGAAAACCAGCTGAATTGAACAAAGTTTATTACATAAAAAGTTTAGATTGGTGGCCCCAGGACAGCAGCCACACTATTGAATATACTTGGTATTTATTTATTTTTTAATATACTGTTTTCTATTTGATTTTGTTTAATTTCTTCAAGCCTGTTAGGTCTTTCTGGTTTTCAGTTTTGTTCTCGGTTTTTTATTGATTTTTTTTTTTTTTTTTTTTTGGCTGCACCGCACGGCTTGTAGGATCTCAGTTCCCCGAATAGGAATTGAACCCCGGCCACAGCAGTGAAAGCCCAGAATCCTAACCACTAGGTCACCAGGGAACTCCATACACTTAGTATTAATATGTGTATTTTATTCCCCCCAAAAGTCAGGGACAGTTCATAGCATTGCGACTCTCCACTGTTTGACTTGGTAGAATTTCCCTATGAAACCATCTGGGGTTGATACTTTTTTGTGACATAATTCTTTTATTATAAGTTCCTCTATTTCTTCTAGGAGAGTTAGTCTTTAAAGCTTTCTGTCTAATGGGGACAATTTTGGCAACTAGTTTTTTCCATTTCAGCTAACTTTCATATTTATTTGCCTAGAGGTGTGGAAAGTAGTCTCATGATTTTAAAAAATTCTCTGTTTCAATGGTTATTTCCCTTTTGTCATTTCTTATTTTGTAGATATTTTTCCCTTACCTAGTTGTTTGTCTATTTTGTTAATTTTTTCCAAAGTAACAGGGTTTGGTTTATTTATCATACCTACTTTTTTTTTCATTCTCCACTGATTTCTGCTTTTACCTTTATTATTTATTTTATTATGCTTTTTTTGGTTTACTTTCTTATTTTTCTAGCTTTTGAGTGGTTAATTTAATTCATTTATTTATTTTTATCGATACAGGTTTGTAAGGCTATGGTTTTTCCTCTGGTCACACTTTAGATGTATCTTGTTTATTCTAATATGTAAAGGATTTATTATTTTTTAAGAAAATCTGTAATTTTAGTTTCTTTTTTTACCCAAAACTTGTTTAATAAAAATTTTTGTGTTTTCAGATGAAGAGGCTTTTTTGTTTTTTAATTTTTGTTAGTTTCTAGTTTTATTGTATTCTGTTGAAAGACTTTATGATGCTTCTATTTGATCAGATTTACTGGTATTTTCTTTGTTACTTAGTATATGATCAGTTTTTGTGAATGTACCATGTGCATTTTTTAAATTGAACTATAGTTGAAGTACAATATTATGTTACTTTTGGATATACTATGTAATGACATTTGCATACATTATGAAATGATCACCATGATAAGTCTCGTAACCATCTGTCCCCATACAAAGTTGTTATAATATTACTGACCATATTCCTTATGCTGTATATACATCCCCATGACTTGCTTACTATTAAACTGGAGGTTTGTACCTCTTAATCCCCTACATGTATTTCGCCCACCTCTGCTACCCCGCTCCCTTCTGGCAACCACCCATTTGTTCTCTGTATCTGTGAGTCTGTTTTCATTTTGTTCAGTTTGTTTGTTTTGTTTTTTCGATTCTGCATATGAGTGAGATCGTGTAGTTTTTGTCTTTGACTGACTTATTTCAGTTAGCATAATACCCTCTAGATCTGTACATGTTGTCTCAAATGACAAGAATTAATTTTTTCAATGGCTTAGTAATATTCCATTGTTTATATATATACCACATCTTTTTTATCCAGTCATCTATTGATGGGCACTTAGGTTGCTTCTATAGCTTGTCTATTGTAAATAATACTTCAGTGGACACTGGAGTGCATGTATCTTATATTAGTGGGGTTTTTTTCCTTTGGATAAATACCCAGAAGTGGAATTGCTGGATCATATCATAGTTCTATTTTTAATTTTTTGAGGAACCTACATATTGTTTTCCATAGTGGCCATACCAATTTACATTCCCACCAACAGTGAATGAGGGTTCCCTTTTATCCATATCCTTGCCAACACTTGTTATTTGTTGAATGTGTATTTGATAAGAAGGTATATTCTCTATTCAGAGTATAAAATTTCAATATATATCTGTAAGCTCTACCTTATTAATTATGTTGTTTGCCTTCTACATCCTTATTATCTTTGATCTGTCTTATACAGAATGTGTTAACATCTCCTGTTATTCATTGTGAATTGTGGCTTTTTAGTATTAAGAAGTGTCCTTTGTCAGATTCCATGTTTTTTGCTTGAATCCTACATAAATAATAATATCACAGCCTCTGTTTTCCTATTATTTCCACTTGCCTAGAATACTTTTGCTCACCCCTTTAGTTTTAGCTTTTCTGGATCCTTTTGTTTAGAGGTGTGTTTTTTTGCACAGTATAGTTGGGCCCTGCTTTGTGAGCCAAATTGAAAAAATTTTCCTTAATAGGTGAGTTAAATCTATCCATATTTATTGATGTAACTGATAGATTAATTCTCCACTCTTTCTTATAATTTTGTTATTATTATGTTAAATTTGCTGTGTTTATGTTACTTTTCTTTGATCTTTTATTTTTTTTAATTTATTTTGATGTTTAGGAGAGGTTGTGCTCTTGTTCTGTTGATTGTTTACCTTTATATATAACTTTTTTAAATGCCTTTAATATTTTTTAATTTAACCAATTATACCCTAATTAGTCATTTTAAAATAAATAATATTCTCACCTATTGTGACACAACTGTTGATGAATTATTCTAGTCTCTATTCCCTTCTACTCCTATTTTTTAGGCTTTTATTTCTACTTTGTCAGAACATGTAATTTTATGTATGATTCTTTCACTGTAGTCCCTACCTTTGTTTTTGTCTTAGATCTATTATTAAATGTATTAAATTATCACTTCAGGTATTTTGCAGAAGTTTCCCTGTTTACCTCTTGGTTGGATGAAGCTCTCCCCCTTAGTAGCTTACTTACGAAGGGCCATCAATATGGAATTCCCCAAGATCTTTCTATAGCCTTGATGTTTGAAGGGACATCTTGGCTACATACAAAGTCCTTGATTCATATTTTCTTTCTCTGAGTTTTTTGAAAGTGCTATTTTATTGTTGTCTTACTTTATTTGTTACTGTTGGTAAGTCTCTTACCAGTCTAAATCTCTTGCCCTTATAAGTTATTTGATGTTTTTACTTGCATGCCTTCAGAGTTTCTTCTTTATATTTAAAGTTTAAGATATGTCTTTAAATCGATCATTACAGATTAATTATCCTGTATATCTGCAGGACTCTGTCAATGTGTAAATTCTGGTCTTGCCTTATTTTTGAAAAGTTTTACTGGATGATAGTTTTAAATATTGTGTTCTGTTGTTTTGTTTTTCTTGTTTAGGGACTGCAATTACAAACAAGTATTTTTCTTTTCCTATCATCCATTTCAACTACCTTCTCTCTGACCCTTTTTGCTTGTTTCTTTATATCATTTTATATTTTTTTATTATCTTCCTGCTTTTGTCCCCTTTAAATTTTCCATTTGTGCTTTTTCTCCCTTAGGCATCTCATAAGTTAATCTTCATTTCACTTTCTTATTGATTGATTGATTGATTGATTGATTGATTGATTACTGTGTCCTAGCTGCTGTGCACAGGCCTTCTCCAGTCACAGCAAGTAGGGGCCTCTCACCACAGTGGCCTCTCCAGCTGCGGAGCACAGGCTCCAGCCGCACTGGCCTCAGCAGTTGTGGCCCGTGGGCTCGGCAGCTGTGGCTCACGGGCTCCAGAGCGCAGCCTCAACAGTTGTGCTGCACGGACACAGCTGCTCCGCGGCACGTGGGATCCTCCCAGACCAGGGACTGAACCCGCATACCCTGCACTGGCAGGCGGACTCCCAACCACTGCACCACCAAAGACCTTTACTGTCTTTTTATTTCTTTCATGAGTTCATTCAACTCTACTTTCATTTCTACCCAGTTTTTGCTCTCTCAGGGTTAACTGTTCATTATCTTGATAGCTGCTGTTTCTTTTTTTTTGGCTGCATTGGGTCTTCATTGCTGCACTTGGGCTTTCTCTAGTTGTGGCGAGTGGGGGCTACTCCTTGTTGCAGTGCACGGGCTTCTCGTAATGGTGGCTTCTCTTGCTGCAGGGCACAGGCTCTAGGCACGTGGGCTTCCGTAGTTGCAGCACACGGGCTCAGTAGTTGTGGCTCACGGGCTCTAGAGCACAGGCTCGGTAGTTGTGGCGCACGAGCTTAGTTGCTCTGCAGCAAGTGGGATCTTCCTGGACCAGGGATTGAACCCATGTCACCTGCATTGGCAGGTGGATTCTTTTTTTTCTTTTTTTTTAACATCTCTATTGCAGTATAATTGCTTTACATTGGTGTGTTAGTTTCTGCTTTATAACAAAGTGAATCAGCTATACATATACATATATCCACATATCTCCTCCCTCTTGCGTCTCCCACCACCCTACCTATCCCACCCCTCTAGGTGGTCACAAAGCACTGAGCTGATCTCGCTGTGCTATGCGGCTGCTTCCCACTAGCTAGCTATTTTACATTTGATAGTATATAAGTCCATGTCACTCTCTCATTTCGTCCCAGCTTACCCTTCCCCTCCTTGTGTCCTCAAGTCCATTCTCTACGTCTGCGTCTTTATTCCTGTCCTGCCCCTAGGTTCTTCAGATCCATGGGGTTTTTTTTAGATTCCATATATATGTGTTAGCATATGGTATTTATTTTTCTCTTTCTGACTTACTTCGCTCTGTATGACAGTCTCTAGGTCCATCCACCTCACTACAAATAACTGAATTTTGTTTCTTTTTATGGCTGAGTAATATTCCATTGTATATATGTGTCACATCTTTTTTTTAACATTTTTATTGGAGTATAATTGCTTGGCAGTGGTGTGTTAGTTTCTGCTTTATAACAAAATGAATCAGTTATACATATACATATATCCCCATATCTCTTCCCTCTTGCATCTCCCTCCCTCCCATCCTCCCTATCCCAGCCTTCTAGCTGGTCACAAAACACCGAGCTGATCTCCCTGTGCTATGCGACTGCTTCCCACTAGCTATCTATTTTACATTTGGTAGTGTATATATGTCCATATATACACTACCACTCTCTCACTTTATCCCAGCTTACCTTTCCCCCTCCCCATGACTCCAAGTCCTTTCTCTAGTAGGTCTGCATCTTTATTCCCGTCTTGCCCCTAGGTTCTTCATGACCTTTTCTCTTTTTTTTTTAGATTCCGTATTATGTGTTAGCATACGCTATTTGTTTTTCTCTTTCTGACTTACTTCACTCTGTATGACAGACTCTAGGTCCATCCACCTCACTACAAATAACTCAATTTCATTTCATTTTATGGCTGAGTTATTCCATTATTATTCCATTATTATTATTATTATTATTATTCCATGAGTTATTCTCATGGAATAATACTCATTATTCCAATAATTATTCCAATAATTATTGGAATTATTATTCCAATAATACTCATTATTCCAATAATACTCATAATACTCATTATTATTCGATGAGTTATTCCAATATTCCATTGTATATATGTGCCACATCTTCTTTATCCATTCATCTGTCGATGGACACTTAGGTTGCTTCCATGTCCTAGCTATTGTAAAGAGAGCTGCAGTGAACACTGTGGTACATGACTCTTTTTGAATTATGGTTTTCTCAGGGTATAAGCCCAGTAATGTGATATCTGGGTCATATGGTAGTTCTATTTTTAGTTTTTTAAGGAACCTCCATACTGTTCTCCATAGTGGCTGTATCAATTTACATTCCCACCAACAGTGCAAGAGGGTTCCCTTTTCTCCACACCCTCTCCAGCATTTATTGTTCGTAGGTTTTTTGATGATGGCCATTCTGACTGGTGTGGGGTGATACCTCATTGTACTTTTGATTTGCATTTCTCTAATGATTAGTGATGTTGAGCATCCTTTCATGTGTTTGTTGGCAAACTGTGTATCTTCTTTGGAGAAATGTCTATTTAGGTCTTCTGCCCATTTTTAGATTGAGTTGTTTGTTTTCTTGATATTAAACTGCATGAGCTGCTTGTAAATTTTGTAGATTAATCCTTTGTCAATTGCTTCATTTGTAAATGTTTTCTCCCATTCTGAGGGTTGTCTTTTCGTCTTGTTTATGGTTTCCTTTGCTGTGCAAAAGCTTTTAAGTTCCATTAGGTCCCATTTGTTTATTTTTATTTTTACTTCCATTACACTAGGAGGTGGATCAAAAAAGATCTTGCTGTGATTTATGTCATAGAGTTTTCTGCTTATGTTTTCCTCTAACAGTTTTATAGTGTCTGGCCTTACATTTAGGTCTTTAATCCATTTTGAGTTTATTTTTGTGTATGGTGTTAGGAAGTGTTCTAATTTCATTCTTTCACATGTAGCTGCCCAGTTTTCCCAGCACCACTTATAGAAGAGGCTGTCTTTTCTCCATTGTATATCCTTTCCTCTGTTACCAAAAATAAGGTCACCACATGTGCATGGGTTTACCTCTGGACTTTCTATCTTGTTCCATTGATCTATATTTCTGTTTTTGTGCCAGTATCATACTGTCTTGATTACTTTAGCTTTGTAGTATAGTCTAAAGTAGGGCGCCTGATTCCTCCAGCTCTGTTTTTCTTTCTCAAGATCGCTTTGGCTATTCGGGGTCTTTTGTGTTTCCCTACAAATTGTGACATTTTTTGTTCTAGTTCTGTGAAAAACGCCAGTGGTGGTTTGATAGGGATTGCATTGAATCTGTAGATTGCTTTGGGTAGTAGAGTCATTTTCACAATGTTAATTCTTCCAATCCAAGAACATGGTATATCTCTCCATCTGTTTGTATCATCTTCAGTTTCTTTCATCAGTGTCTTATAGTTTTCTGCATACAGGTCTTTTATCTCCTTAGGTAGGTTTATTCCTAGGTATTTTATTCTTTTTGTTGCAGTGGTAAATGGGAGTGTTTCCTTAATTTCTCCTTCAGAATTTTCATCATTAGTGTATAAGAATGCAAAGGTTTCTGTGCATTAATTTTGTATCCCGCTACTTTACCAAATTCATTGATTAGCTCTAGTAGTTTTCTGGTAGCATCTTTAGGATTATGTATGTATAGCATCCGGTCAGCTGCAAACAGTGACAGTTTTACTTGTTTTCCGATTTGGATTCCTTTTATTTCTTTTCCTTCTCTGATTGCCGGGGCTAAAACTTCCAAAACTATGTTGAATAATAGTGGTGAGAGTGGGCAACCTTGTCTTGTTCCTATCTTAGTGGAAGTGGTTTCAGTTTTTCACCATTGAGAATGATGTTGGCTGTGGGTTTGTCATATATGCCTTTATTATGTTGAGGTAGCTTCCGTCTTTGCCTGATTTCTAGAGGGTTTTTTATCATAAATGGGTGTTGAATTTTGTCGAAAGCTTTTTCTGCATCTGCTGAGATGATCATATGGTTTTTCTCCTTCAGTTTGTTAATATGGTTTATCACATTGATTGATTTGCATATATTGAAGAATCCTTGCATTCCTGGGATAAACCCCACTTGATCATGGTGTATGATCCTTTTAATGTGCTGTTGGATTTTATTTGCTAGTATTTTGTTGAGGATTTTTGCATCTATGTTAATCAGTGATATTGGCCTGTAGTTATCTTTCTTTGTGACATCTTTATCTGGTTTTGGTATCAAGGTGATGGTGGCCTCCTAGAATGAGTTTGGGAGTGTTTGTCCCTCTGCTGTATTTTGGAAGAGTTTGAGAAGGATGGGTGTTAGCTCTTCTCTACATGTTTGATAGAATTCTCCTGTGAAGCCATCTGGGCCTGGGCTTTTGTCTGTTGGAAGATTTTTTTTTTTTTTTGCTGTACGCGGGCCTCTCACTGTTGTGGCCTCTCCTGCTGCGGAGCACAGGCTCTGGATGCGCAGGCTCAGCGGCCATGGCTCACGGGCCCAGCCGCTCCACGGCATGTGGGATCTTCCCGGACCGGGGCATGAACCCACGTCCCCTGCACTGGCAAGCAGACTCGCAACCACTGCGCCACCAGGGAAGCCCCTGTTGGAAGATTTTTTATCATAGTTTCAATTTCAGTTCTTGTGATTGGTCTGTTCGTATTTTATATTTCTTCCTGGTTCACTCTTGGCAGGTTGTGCATTTCTAAGAATTTGTCCATTTCTTCCAGGTTGTCCATTTTATTGGCATAGAGTTGCTTCTAGTAATCTCGCATGATCCTTTGAATTTCTGCAGTGTCAGTTGTTACTTTTCCTTTTTCATTTCTAATTCTATTGATTTGAGTCTTCTCCCTTTTTTTCTTGATGAGTCTGGCTAATGGTTTATCAATTTTGTTTATCTTCTCAAAGAACCAGCTTTTATTTTTATTGATCTTTGCTATCATTTCCTTCATTTCTTTTTCATATATTTCTGATCTGATCTTTATGATTTCTTTACTCTGCTAACTTTGGGGTTTTTTTGTTCTTCTTTCTCTAATTGCTTTAGGTGCAAAGTTAGGTTGTTTATTTGAGATGTTTCTTGTTTCTCAAGGTAGGCTTGTATGGCTATAAACTTCCCTTTTAGAACTGCTTTTGGTGCCTCCCATAGGTTTTGGGTCGTCATGTCTCCATTGTCATTTGTTTCTAGGTATTTTTTGATTTCCTCTTTGACTTCTTCAGTGATCACTTGGTTATTAAGTAGTGTATTGTTTAGCCTTCATGTGTTTGTAATTTTTACAGATCTTTTTCTGTAATTGATATCTAGTCTCATAGTGTTGTGGTCAGAGAAGATGCTTGATACGATTTCAGTTTTCTTAAATTTACGAAGGCTTGATTTGTGACCCAAGATATGATCTATCCTGGAGAATGTTCCATGAGCACTTGAGAAGAATGTGTATTCTGTTGTTTTTGGATGGAATGTCCTATAAATACCAATTAAGTCCATCTTGTTTAATGTATCATTTAAAGCTTCTGTTTCCTTATTTATTTTCATTTTGGATGACCTGTCCATTGGTGTAAGTGAGGCGTTAAAGGCCCCCACTATTATTGTGTTACTGTCGATTTCCTCTTTTATAGCTGTTAGCCATTGCCTTATGTATTGAGGTGCTCCTATGTTGGGTGCATGTATATTTATAATTGTTCTGTCACCTTCTTGGATTGATCCCTTGATCATTATGTAGTGTCCTTCCTTGCTCTTGTAACAATCTTTATTTTAATGTCTATTTTATCTGATATGAGTGTAGCTACTCCAGCTTTCTTTTGATTTCCATTTGCATGGAGTATCTTTTTCCATCCCCTCACTTTCAGTCTGTATGTGTCCCTAGGTCTGAAGTGGGTCTCTTGCAGGCAGCATATAGATGGGCCTTGTTTTTGTATCTATTCAGCAAGCCTGTGTCTTTTGGTTGGAGCATTTAATCCATTCACGTTTAAGGTAATTATCTATATGTATGTTCCTATGATCATTTTCTTAATTGTTTTGGGTTTGTTTTTGTAGATCCTTTTCTTCTCTTGTGCTTCCCACTTAAAGAATATCCTTTAGCATTTGTTGTAGAGCTGGTTTGGTGGTGTTGATTTCTCTTAGCTTTTTCTTGTCTGTAAAGCTTTTGATTTCTCCATCGAATCTCTATGAGATCCTTGCCAGGTAGTGTAATCTTGGTTGTAGATTCTTCCCTTCCATCACTTTAAGTATATCATACCACTCCCTTCTGGCTTGTAGAGTTTCTGCTGAGAAATCAGCTGTTAACCTTATAGGAGTTCCCTTGTATGTTATTTTTCATTTTTCCCTTTCTGCTTTCAATAATTTTTCTTTGTCTTTAATTTTTGCCAATTTGATTACTATGTGTCTCGGCGTGTGTCTCCTTGTGTTTATCCTTTATGGGACTCAATGCTTACTGGACTTGGGTGGCTATTTCCTTTCCCATGTTAGGGAAGTTTTCGACTATAATCTCTTCAAATATTTTCTCTGTTCCTTTCTCTCTCTCTTCTCCTTCTGGGACCCCTATAATGCGAATGTTGTTGTGTTTAATGTCCCAGGGGTCTCTTAGGCTGTCTTCATTTCTTATTTCTTTATTCTGTTCCACAACAGTGAATTCCACCATTCTGCCTTCCAGGTCACTTATCTGTTCTTCTGCCTCAGTTATTCTGCTATTGATTCCTTCTAGTGTAGTTTTCATTTCAGTTATTGTATTGTTCATCCCTGTTTGTTTGTTCTTTAATTCTTCTAGGTCTTTGTTAAACATTTCTTGCATCTTCTCGATCTTTGCGTCCATTATTTTTCCGAGGTCCTGGATCATCTTCACTATCATTATTCTGAATTCTTTTTCTGGAAGGTTGCTTATCTCCACTTCACTTAGTTGTTTTTCTGGGGTTTTATCTTGTCCCTACCTCTGGTACATAGCCCTCTGCCTTTTCATTTGTCTGTCTTTCTGTGAATGTGGTTTTTGTGCCACAGACTGCAGGGTTCTAGTTCTTCTTGCTTCTGCTGTCTGCCCTCTGGTGGATGAGGCTATCTAAGAGGCTTGATGGGAGGGACTGGTGGTGGGTAGAGCTGACTGTTGCTCTGGTGGGCAGAGCTCAGCAAAACTTTAATCTACTTGATTGTTGATGGGTGGGGCTCCAACACTAGCAGATAGGTCTGGTTCAGCGTCCCCTGGGGTCACTGCTCCTTCCCCTGGGTCCCGACTCGCACACTACTTTGTGTGTGCCCTCTGAGAGTGGAGTCTCTGTTTCCCCCAGTCCTGTCAAAGTCCTGCAGTCAGTTCCCACTAGGCTTCAAAGTCTGATTATCTAGGAATTCCTCCTCCCATTGCCAGACCCCTAGGTTGGGAAGCCTGACGTGGGGCTCAGAACCTTTACTCCAGTGGGTGGACTTCTGTGGTATAAGTGTTCGCCAGTTTGTGAGTCATCCACCTAGCAGTTACAGGGTTTGATTTTACTGTGATTGCGCCCCTCCTACCATCTCATTGTGGCTTCTCTTTTGTCTTTGGATGTGGGGTATCTTCTTTGGTGAGTTCCAGTGTCTTCCTGTCAATGATTGTCCAGCAGCTAGTTGTGATTCTGGTGTTCTCGGAAGAGGGATTATAGCACGTCCTTCTACTCTGCCATCTTGGTTCCTCTCCTCATCCCATAGGTTTTGGGTCATTGTGTTTTCATTGTCATTTGTTTCTAGGTATTCTTTGATTTCCTCTTTGATTTCTTCAGTGATCTCTTGGTTATTTAGTAGTGCATTGTTTAGCCTCCATGTGTTTGTATTTTTCACAGATATTTTTCCTGTAATTGATATCTAGTTTCATAGCGTTGTGGTTGCAAAAGGTACTTGATATGATTTCAGTTTTCTCAAGTTTACCAAGGCTTGATTTATGACCCAAGATATGATCTATCCTGGAGAATGTTCCATGAGCACTTGAGAAGCAAGTGTATTCTGTTAGTTTTGAATGGAATGTCCTATAAATATCAATTAAGTCCATCTTGTTTAATGTGTCATTTAAAGCTTGTGTTTCCTTACTTATTTTCATTTTGGATGATATGTCCTTTGGTGAAAATGGGGTGTTAAATTCCCCTACTATGTTTGTGTTACTGTTGATTTCCCCTTTTATGGATGTTAGCATTTGCCTTATGTATTGAGGTGCTGCTATGTTGGGTGCAAAAAATATTTACAGTTGTTATATCTTCTTCTTGGATCGATCCCTTGGTCATTATGTAGTGTCCTTCTTTGTCTCTTGTAATAGTCTTTATTTTAAAGTCTATTTTGTCTAATATGAGTATTGCTACTCCAGCTTTCTTTTGATTTTCATTTGCATGGAATATCTTTTTCCATCCCCTCACTTTCAGTCTGTATGTGTCCCTAGGTCTGAAGTGGGTCTCTTGTAGACAGCATATATGTGGGTCTTGTTTTTGTATCCATTCAGCCAGTCTGTGTCTTTTGGCGGGAGCATTTAATCCATTTACATTTAAGGTAATTATTGATATGTATGTTCCTATTACCATTTTCTTAATTGTTTTGGGTTTGTTATTGTAAATCTGTTCCTTCGTTTGTATTTCCTGCCTAGAAGTTCCTTTAGCATTTGCTGTAAAGCTGGTTTGGTGGCGCTGAATTCTCTTAACTTTTGCTTGTCTATAAAGGTTTTAATTTCTCTGTCGAATCTGAATGAGATCCTTGCTGGGTAGAGTAATCTTGGTTGTATGTTTTTCCCTTTCATTACTTTAAATGTGTCCTGCCAGTCCCTTCTGGCTTGCAGAGCTTCTGCTGAAAGATCAGCTGTTAAACTTATGGGAATTCCCTTGTATGTTATTTGTTGCTTTTCCCTTGCTGCTTTTAATATTTTTTCTTTGTGTTTAATTTTTGATAGTTTTATTAATACATGTCTTGGTGTGTTTCTCCTTGGATTTATCCTGTATGGGAGTGTCTCTGCTTCCTGAAGTTGATTGACTATTTCCTTTCCCATATTAGGGAAGTTTTCAACTATAATGTCTTCAAGTACTTTCTTAGTCCATTTCTTTTACTCTTCTTCTGGGACCCCTATAATTCGAATGTTGGTGCGTTTAATGTTGTCCCAGAGATCTCTAAGACTGTGCTCAATTCTTTTCATTCTTTTTTCTTTATTCTGCTCTGCAGTCGTGATTTCCTCTATTTTTATCTTCCAGGTCACTTATACGTTCTTCTGCCTCAGTTATTCTGCTATTGAGTCCATCTCTAGAATTGTTAATTTCATTTATTGTGTTGTTCATCATTGTTTGTTTGCTCTTTAGTCCTTTTAGTTTCTTGTTAAATGTTTCTTGTATTTTTTCCATTCTATTTCCAAGATTTTGGATCATCTTTACTATCATTACTCTGAATTCTTTTGCAGGTAGACTGCCTATTTCCTCTTCATGTATTTGGTCTCATGGGCTTTTACCTTGCTCCTTCATCTGCTGTTTGTGTCTCTGTCTTCTCATTTTGCTTAACTTACTGTGTTTGGGGTCTCGTTTTTGCTGGCTGCAGGTTAGTAGTTCCTGTTGTTTTTGGTGTCTGCCCCCAGTGGCTAAGGTTGGTTCAGTGGGTTGTGTAGGCTTCCTGGTGGAGGGGACTGGTGCCTGTGTTCTTCTGGATGAGGCTGGATCTTGTCTTTCTGGAGGGCAGGACCATGTCTGGTGGTGTGTTCTGGGGTGTCTGCGACCTTAGTATGATTTTAGGCAGCCTCTCTGCTAATGGGTGGAGTTTTGTTCCTGTCTTGGTCGTTGTTTGGCATAGGGTGTCCAGCACTGTAGCTTGCTGGTTGTTGCGTGGAGCTGGGTCTTAGCATTGTGATGGAGGTCTCTGGGAGAGCTTTCACCGTTTGATATTACGTGGAGCTGGGGAGGTCTCTGGTTGATCAATGTCCTGAACTTGGCTTTCCCACCTCAGAGGCACAGGCCTGACACCCGGCCGGAGCAGGAAGACCCTGTCAGCCACATGGCTGGTCTCCACTTCTGCTGGTGTTGAGGTTCACACCTCTAGCCTTTTGTTGGAGTCACCCCACCGATGAAGACAGGACCCTCAGCAGCCGATTGTTGGCAGGTGGATTCTTAACCACTGCACCACCAGTGAAGTCCCTGTTTCATATTATTTTGTCTAAGTTTTCCTTTTATTTTGTTTTTGTCTTTGGTTGTTTCAGGCAAGAGTATAGAACAGGTTCTTGTTACTCCATCTTGGCCAGAAGCAGATCTGTTCTTTAAATTTAACAGTTCAGGATATTTGCTATTGCTGTTGATAAGGCCATAGTCATGCAGACCAAAAGGTTAAAGAAAAGATTATAACTGTAGAAGAATGAAATATTAGAAAAATGACTTGAATAGGTAACAAGAAATTCTGTCCTCCAAATGGTATTGTCTTTAAAGGGGCACATTGTAAACAAATGGAGTAAGAGTTATCAATTGAAATTCAGGTCCTTTTTATAGCTATGTAAGTTGTTCATAATTTAAACCATTAGTGAGTATAATGATATTTTATTCTTTGGTCTTTTGGTTTTTCTTATCTTCCTGTGTTCTAGCTCTTTTAAACCCTTAACTGGATATAAAAATCTATAATAGCAAGTTAGCCATAAAAATAATTATCATCTTTTTAGGGACAAATAAAAGAAGGTATGAAAAACTATGCTTAGTATTCTAGATTTATCAGGTCCTGGATCTTTTGTCTCTATCTTTAGATGGTTTTGATTTTTTTCTTACTTTTCCACTTGATGTTCTTTTTTTTCTTTTGCCCTACTTGATATTCTTTGTTAAATTGTTGGAAAACATGAGCTGGTAGTTCCTGTTTAGCATTTTCATTGACCCAAGTTCTCTTTACTTCAGATTACTGTATGAAGTTAATGGAGTTTTTAGTAGGTTTTTTTATTTGAATGCATCTCTGAGTAATATGAATGTATTTTTGAATGTTTTTAATAGGTGTAATTCTCAAATAATTCTATAACCTGAGTTTTAATTACAGTGCTATGATATAATTACTTGGTTTTAAGGTCTTCTTTACATATGTAATTATTACAGACATCACAGCGTTTTTCCTCAGTTGATGAAGAAGCGAAGCTTCATAAGACCATGTCTCAAGGAGAGATTACGAAGTTGGCAGTGAGACAAAAGGCTTCAGATTCAGATATAAGGTATAAAGCATACACTGACTGTTAATAGGGGTAATATAATTTTATTTACTAATAGACCATAGTTAAATACTGACCATCTTTTTAAAACCATAATTGATAGAATAGCTATCAATTTTGAAAGTTTTGAAATTTATTTTTCAACAAATACTAAGTACCTACTGTGTGACAGTAGCATAAATAATTCAGATATATATAATGAGCTTTGTCTTTTTATATGTTTAACACTGTGATTTGGGCAAAGTCTTTACATCATTATATGACTTAGGATTTTTGGTTGTAAAAGAAAAGAGATTAGACCAGGTTAGATTGAAAATATTTTCCAGTTTTGGACTTGGACTCTGTTCTGAGTTAAGTGTTTTACAAATGGAACTGGAAAAGACTTTCAGGAAAGAACCCTGTTCTCTTTAGGAGAGTATATGAAGTTTTTATTTATCAAGAATATGTCTTTGTCCCTTACTGTGTTATATAAGGCAATTGGGCCCTCAATGAACACTTCAATATCTCATTGAAATCTATCTGGTTCATAACCCTATTAAAGATCACTTTCTCAGTGACTGTAGAGGCATAATCCAGGGTAACCCAAATCTAGAGCAGATTATGCTGGAGATCAAATTTTGGGAAACAAAATGTAACATAGAGAAAACATACAGGTGGAGATAGCAGATTAACTATATAAATTTAATTTCCACATCCTCCTAAAATAACAAAACCTATACAGGCCAAAAACAACAGGAGACAGCAATAATAAAACAGGAGACAGCAATAATAAAAACGTGGAATCCAAAAAGTAGATAGACAAATTTTAAATGTCTTTATAGATAGGAGAAAGTTGAATCCTAAACCAACTGGGTAAAACTGAGAAAGAAGCATCTGGCTGACTGGTCTTCCCCAATCCTAGCAGAAAACAGGAGATTTATTTTCTGGAAAGGATAAGACAGAAGATTTCTGCACTTGGAGGTAACCAGATACAGTTGAGGATTGGGGTACATATTTGGAACAGGGAGATTTAATGAATGTTTACATACTGAATGTTAAGATCCCCCAGATTTTTTTCTGTATTCAGCTTCCACGTTTCACATACCCTCTAAGCAGATGATTCAAAGAGTCTTTGGGACTTCCATCCAACCCTCATGGAAAGACCTAAAGATATTGCTATCAGGGGCTCTCCCTACAAATTGGACCAGCCAGATAACCCTACAAGGACGACCACAGTTTGGAAGCCCCACCAATGCACACTAGACCTTCCAAGAAGCTTGTTATACCCTACTTTTTTTTTTTTTTTTTTTTTTTTTTTGGCGATACGCGGGCCTCTCACCGTTGTGGCCTCTCCCATTGCGGAGCACAGGCTCCGGATGCGCAGGCTCAGCGGCCATGGCTCACGGGCCCAGCTGCTCCGCGGCATATGGGATCCTCCCAGGCTGGGGCACGAACCCGTATCCCCTGCATCGGCAGGCGGACTCTCAACCACTGCGCCACCAGGGAGGCCCCTATACCCTACTTTTGATCACCACACATTTGAGGAGACATCGGAAGTGAAAGAATCTAAAACTAATGGATAAAATACAACTTGGAAGCAATAAACTATACAGGGGAAAGAAAACTTCAAGACAGACAAATACAACTATCAATAGACCTCCTGCATAAATAAATATAACTACATTCATGAAACCAAACAGAATACTTTAAAGGGAAACGTTCATAATAAAAAGTATTTGAAAATTGAAACTGTGATAGCATGAAGAAGTCAGAAGAGTTAGAAAGAAAGTTGAGGACATCTGTCAGAAAGTTGAGCCAAAAGACAAAGGGATAGAAGAGACAAGAAAAAATAGGAAAATTAGAGGATCAGTTCAGGACATCCAGTGACCCACTGATAGGAGCTCTGGAAAGATAGGACAAAGTAAAAATAAAGTAATTCAAATAAATTTCATGGAACTGAAGGACTTGAGTTTCTATAGATTGAAAGGACCCCCTGAGGGCCCAACATAATGAATGATGGTGAAAGTAGCTTTTCAAGTGATGGTTGTACAGCAGTCACTGAGGGAACCATGCCAGATTAGAGCAGGTTAGATGGCTCTGGGAAAGATTTCTTCAAGAACATGGAACTGATGTTGTACCTACTATGTTTCAACATGTTGAGAGGAGATACTCACAAATGGGGAGACACTTGGAGGTGAATTGGATGTAGGAAAGTGAGCAAATGTAAAACAAAACACTAACTCTAGAAAAATATTGGTTATGGAGGGTACTGTGTGTCCCAGTTGTGAATATTATTTACAGAGTAAAAAAAATAGTGAATACTACTGAAAGAAAATACTGTATATTGATCTAACTAAAATTATGATATTCTGTTGTGGGGATGTCTGTGTTTGTGGAGAGTATAGAACTGGAGTGTTGGAATATGCTTAATTATTATTTGTGGTCACAAATATGATAGCATTATAAGTATGGTAAATATTAAAAGAATCAGTTAAATAAATTCAAAAGGGTTGCTCTAGGGAGCAGAAAAGGAATGAGAATGGCAGGAGAATGCTATCATTTGTAATAAGTCTTGTAGAATAATTTCCCTTTATACTATATGGATGTATAGGATTAGTAATAAGCTATTAGAAAAAGAAGGAAGCATGGATAAAAGAACATGGGCTTCAAAAGCAGACAGACCTGATTTGTTTTTTTTTTTTTTTTTTTTTTGTGATACGCGGGCCTCTCACTGTTGTGGCCTCTCCCATTGCGGAGAACAGGCTCCAGACACGCAGGCTCAGCGGCCATGGCTCATGGGCCCAGCCGCTCCGCGGCATGTGGGATCCTCCCGGACCGGGGCACGAACCCGTGTCCCCTGCATCGGCAGGTGGACTCTCAACCACTGCGCCACCAGGGAAGCCCCAGACCTGATTTTAACTTCCATCTCCATCAGCCCTCTGAGCCTCAGGTTGCTCATGTGTAAAGTTAGGATAAAAATACCTATTTATCATGGTAGTTGTGAAAAGAAGGCATCATAAGTAAGGCATAGTGCCTGGCTCCTAGTCGATGCTCAAAAAAAAAGGAACCAACAAATTAATGTACAAGTAAGCCTCCTAATACAAGGTTAGGATACATACTATATGGTCAGTAAATGTGAACTGTTATTATCTCAGGATGTTTCCTTGATTTATATGATGGGAGAGAGTATATAAGCACTAAGAATGAGGCAATATAGAGCATAGTAGGTGTGATTCTCAACTTTGTTACTCACTGGCTGTATAACCTTGGGAAAGTTACCTAATGTTTAAGCTACCAGTTTTTCACCTGAAAAACGGTTATGGTTTGAATGTAAACTTGTTGTTATAGTTAATTAAGGTAATTCTATATAAGCACTTGTACCTGGAGCATGATAACAACTCAGACAAATGGTGGTTTTTGTTAACATCCCTGAGTCTCATTATTTCTGTATTCAAGATGAGGAAACTATCATTTACCCTCCAGATGAAGTTTAAATGTACAATTGAAGATTAAATATGACTAAACTTAACTGTGAAGGTTAAATGAATTAATTCACACGAAAGGTGTTTATATAACTTAAAGTGATGTACAGATATTGTCAATAGGACATGCTAATTTCCATTGTTACTTTTTTTTTTTTTTTTTTTTGTAAACAGACCTCAGAGAGCTAAGATGAGATTCTGGGCCAAAGGGAAACAAGGGGAGAAGAAGACTACCAGAGTGAAACCTGCCACCCATTCAGAGGTTTCGGCACTCTTTGCTGGCTCAGATATGATTCCAGCTCATCAGTTTCCAGATGGTAAAAATGGACAAAGGGTGGAGATTGTCTTCATAATTTCTGTTTACTCTTTCTGAAAGTTTACTATCCCTCTAGTATTTGTAATGGTAATCCTGTTGGTGAGATATTCTAATGAGACAGGACCAAGATTGTTAAGTCCCTCCTTAACTAACAGATAATTATAAAATTAAATTTTATCTATAAAAGAAGTTTCAGGGAAATGTGGCACAAAACAGTGAAGTAACAACAACTTCAAGAATGATTGTGAATCTTCGATTAGCCTCAGTTTTCTAAAGTGTAAAAATCTAACCATCATTCATTCACTTAACAAATGTATATTCCTAGTAAAAATTAACGACAGCAGCTAATTTTTGAGTGCTTACTACATTCAAGGCACTGTACTAAGCATATTGTATGTATTAACTCCATTGATCCTCACAACAATTTTTTGAGGTTGGTATGATTATTATTCCCAGTTTATAGATAAGAAAGCTGAGGCACAGAGAGTTATTTGCTTATACACGTATAGCAATTGGCAGAGCTGAGATTTGAATTCAGGCAGTCCAGCTCCAGAGTCCGTATTCATAACCATTGTGCTAAAGTACCTATTATATGTTCCTGGGACTTTATAGTGGTAGCTGTTATTTTAACTTTTGGGGCATCAATCATAGCACATTAGAAAATACCCAACAGTTAGTTCATCTGTTGAGATATGGCCTTTCTAAATGCTAGAATTATTAACTCTCCAAGGATTCCAATAGTCCCAGTATTAGAAGATTAGCCCATTCTTCCCAAGCCCTTTGCTCAAGTATGTATGAACGTTTTTAATTACCATGTAAGGATGCCAGCTATCTTAAACAGGGATATACATCAGAGGTGGATGTGTAGTAATGAGTGGGTAAAATACCGGTGGGTGGACAAAATATCAGTATTGAATAAAATAGAAAGAGGCCCTAGGAAGAAAGTTATTATCTCTAAGAAGAGATAGAACAGGCCCAGTTAAAATAAGTAAACAAAACTTCTCACATCTAGAATGAGATAAAAATAAAGGGACAAAGGATAAGATAAAGGGAGGAAAGATCAAGTTTCACATGGGAATGGATCAGCCAGAGCAGAGGCATCTGTGTGTCAAAGGAAAAACTGGGGGCTTCCCTGGTGGCGCAGTGGTTGAGAGTCTGCCTGCTGATGCAGGGGACATGGGCTCGTGCCCCGGTCCAGGAAGATCCCACATGCTGTGGAGCCGCTGAGCCTGCGCGTCCGGAGCCTGTGCTCCGCAAAGGGAGAGGCCACAACAGTGAGAGGCCCGCGTACAGCAAAAAAAAAAAAAAAAAAAAAAAAAGGAAAAACTGGTAGAAATTTAATTAGAACCCTGTTTTTCTGTCTTGTGGCTTTGCTCCTATCACTTTGCAAACTGATATGGATAAAACCAGTAGTAAATGAAGTGAATACTACAGGTTCAGTTTGGAAAATTTGGAATTCCTAAGAGGATCAATTCGTTTTATCTTATCTGGTTTATAGTAGTCATTCTAAATTTTTCATATTTCAGAGTTATATTCTCCACTGCTGATTTCCAAGAAGGAATTAGGAAGCTCTTTGGTTGAAGTATATATTATTAGCAGACTTCATTGTGTGTTTGCTTAATAAGGATACATGTATAAAAATTGATTGTAGCCTTTTTATTTATCTTTGGGTAGAAATTTATTAAGGTAGCCCTTGTTTTTAATGCTGAAATTGGATTATGGACAGTTTATTTAGTAAGTATTATTTCTTTTAGTATAAAGAACGATATTGACTTTGCTAAATGAAATAATTAGATACTTGTATATCTAGGTTATATAATGGAATTAATATTAGTTGACACCAATTTGAATATACTTATATCCTATATCTTTATAATTTTTATTCTGGTGTCATATCTCAAGTTTGTTTCACTTCCTGCCTAAGGTGGCATTTAGCAAGTAGGAGGCTATTTTTTTCCCTTTATTGTCAGAATTAGCTTTTAGATGGAATGAGGATATACCATTGGACAGAAGGTAAGGTAAATATATGTGGGGAAAACATATGTGAAATGGGGCCAGCTTTCTCATCAAGCCCCAGGTAGGTGTTGCAAATCCAGTGTAGTTCTAGATTATAATGGAGTACATGGAACCCAATTTCTCTGGTATAAACAATTGCAGAGAAAATTTCTTGTGTTTTCCAATATTATATACAGAGCTAGTTAATTCCAGGAATTATCTGAGAAATTCATAGAGTTATTTGGGAAATATGTGTGAAAATCCTAAATAGCAAAGAGACACAGGCAGAAGTGAACCAACTGAGTTACCTGGTTCCCTAAATAGAGGTTGCCAGCCTAACACCAGTTATTGTCGCGGGAGCATTTATGGCTTTAGACCCTAGTAAACAAATAGTAATAATTATCAAACTTCACTGGTTTATTGGATTTGTATATAGCTGGATGTTCTTTCAAACAGATATAGTAAAGCAATGACTGGGTTAATAGTCAGCATTTAACATGCTAGTGTGATTGTGTACTCTTCTTTCTTTTCTTTGGGACTGAGGTCTTTGGGATCCAGGCTTCAGTTCTACAAGACACTTCCATCCAGTTTTTCAGTATCAGACCTCATCTCTTTGGGAGATGCGATAGAATTTCCCATTGAAAAGTGATAATTCTTAAATACATTTTCTGTACAAATGTACAATCTGGATTTACTGCCTAACTGCCTGAACTTAAACATTAATGTTACTTTACTTTTCAGATATTTACATGTTTCCTTCAGTGACTTACTAAAGGAACTTAAAAAGAAGGATGTAGAGGTTTCAGTATTTTTACTAAAAGAAATTTTTTTTGGACACTCTATCTTGATTTATAGAATTATCTCAGAATCAGCCAACACCTCCTTTGAGTCCAGAATTGCCTGGGAGTTGCCGGAAGGAGTTCAAAGAGAACAAAGAGCCTTCTCCAAAGGCAAGGCGCAAGCGAAATGTGAAGATCAGCAGCGTGGCTTTGGAGTCTATGCATTGGCAAAATGACTCTGTCCAGATCATAGCAAGTGCCAGTGATTTAAAAAGCATGGATGAATTTCTTCTGAAAAAGGTACCCTTTGCCTCAGGCCCCTGAGCAGCTTTGACTGTGGAATGCTTGTATATCAGGATATGCCCCCTAAAGGATATATGCTTCAGTAAGTTAGAGCGTCTGTTTCTTTACCAGAAAGGTGCAAATAATAGGATTTGTATGAGTTAGACTGCGTAGACAGGATTTAAAGTTTTAGGCTTTACTGTTGACTTCAGTTTTACCATAACTGTCATGTTGCATTCTGTATGGGAAGGTGAGGCTTGTCATTGCACACTTTCAGTTGTCTTTTTGGTAGCAGAACTGTGGAATCATACAATGTTAGAAGGGACTTTAGAAATCATCTAGTAGTAATAAAACTTTGGCTATCTGGTCATGCTTTTATCTGGGTTCCATGATAGTTTGCCCTTTCAGGACGGTCATTGTTGAAGAAACAGTATGTGTCCAGAGTGGCATTCACTTCTTTTCAGTTTAGTTGATTGTGTACGAAGTCTCTTTCTGTGGTCCCCAGATGAATGACCTAGATAATGAAGACAGCAAGAAAGACACACTAGTGGATGTTGTATTTAAAAAAGCTCTGAAAGAATTTCGGCAGAATATCTTCAGCTTTTATTCATCTGCATTGGCGGTAAGTTAAACTGTGTCAGGAGATATTCAGAAGTTTAACATATGAAAAATTTGACAATGCCATAAAAAATAATACAGGGGCCGTGTTCAACTAGAGATTTCTCCAGTGTCTTCTTTTTGTTTTAGGGATAGATAGGGAAAAGCATACTGACTGATCTCAGATTAATAGCATTCTCAAATTTCCTTGAGCAGTTTTTTTTTCCCCCTGTTATAGGTATATTTTCATCTTAAGGTATTGAATTCAGATATTCTAGGTATGATTCTTTTTTATCCAGTGGCTCTTGACTATTTTAACTTCTCATGATCCTTTTAGCTCTGGCTCCAGCTTCTAATTCTCATTTGTGTTGGAATTATTATACTTTTTTATTCAGTAGAATTAGAGCAGTTTATGTTCACCAATTTCTATATATGAGTTTGTATCACTTTCAGATTTACCTATACTTTCATATGATGTTGGTCATGGTTTAGAAAATTTATTATTGGTGCTAAAGTATATAATAATTAATACTTTTGATCTATAGAATCTTTATTGGTATCTGAATTGTCATATTTATTCTATAAAAATAATTTGTATTTAATTGGTTTTTCTTTGTTCAACCTGTAATTTAATGTGTAAAGAGAAATCAGGAGAACTTTCCTATGTATATTCTACTCAGTATAAGATTTTTTTGCCTTTTAAAAATAGAAACCATGCAGTCTTAGAGAGCAATAATTTCAAGACCATAATAAAGTAGTAATCAGGCTACGGCAAATGACTAGGTTTGGGTAGAGACAATGTTGGCCATATTTTTCTAATCCTGCTAACTGCTTGTCATGCTTCATACCTTTATTTTCTAGGTTAGGGACCAATATACTTTGTATCACATAGGAAGAGCCAACGTTATGAAATAGAGCTTAATAGTGGTTTTCTAACCCTGGATCAAAGAGGTTCAACTTCTAATTCTGAGGAGGTGAAAGAGAAATACATTTTAAATGTATATAATACATTTTGGTCATTTAAATGCTGTTTTTTTTCTTTCTCATGAAGACTCCACACCTCATTTAAATAAGTTAAAAGGAATTCCATGTAGATTCCTTTGCAAGAAATATGGTGTTATTCTAAGCATGTCATTCTTCTTTGGAAAAATGAATCAAAGTAAAGGTTGCCTGATGTTTCACTAGGCAAGAATTCAGGTATTCACTTTTTCAGTTTTAGAGTGGAACTATCTAAACAAGGTTCATTTCTGGGGATAGGTAATTAAGAGGGATGCAAATAATCTTTATAGCTAAATATAGTTAAAAATTCCCAGGGTCTTCTCCAATTATTACATTGTTTAAACTGTTAGGTATTTTACTAAAATTTAGCAGGTTTTATTCTGCAGACATTCCATAGTAGAGTGGAAATTTACAAATACCACATGACCTCATGGACATGTCCATTAGAAAGTGTATCAGGATCCTAATTTTTATTCAAAATAACTACCCAGTAAAGATTGAATCAGTCTTCTATATATAAAGAATTTCTTCATAAAACCTTAACATTTCTTCTCTTATTGCTTATTAGATAGATGATGGGAAAAGTATACGGTATAAAGACCTCTACGCACTATTTGAACAGATTTTGGAAAAGACCATGAGGCTTGAGCAGCGTGATTGGAGTGAATCTCCAGTCAGAGTTTGGGTCAACACTTTTAAAGTGTTTTTAGATGAATATATGAATGAATTCAAGACTCTGGAATATATACCCACAAAGGTAAATATATTTTGATTTCTAAAAGGATTCAGTTATGAATTCTTCTTAAGAGTCTGGGACATCTGGTATTTGAGAAAAACATTACAGTGAACATGTCAGCTACTTTAGCACTACTTTAGATCCAGCAAACTCCATTCTGTCCTAAAAGTTCATCAGACTGTATTATCAAAGCCTTCTGCCATTAATATATTCTTCACTGAGTTAAACTATAATGTTGTGCCATTAAGATTATACCCTCAGCTTTGATAGAGGTCAGTACATAAATTTCCTTTTGAAAAACAGAGGTTAAAGACGTGGGGCTTCCCTGGTGGCGCAGTGGCTCAGAGTCCGCCTGCCGATGCAGGGGACACAGGTTCGTGCCCCGATCCGGGAGGATCCCACATGCAGCTGAGCAGCTGGGCCCCGTGAGCCATGGCCGCTGGGCCTGCGTGTCCAGAGCCTGTGCTCTGCAGCGGGAGAGGCCACAGCAGTGAGAGACCCGCGTACCGCAAAAAAAAAAAAAAAAAAAAAAAAAAAAATCATGAGAGAAAAAAAAAAAAAAAGACGTGATTCGTTGTATCATCTAGTGGCCTTTATGTAAGGACCCACGAATTATATTTCTCCTTGAATTAGGTTTTAGGAAAATGTATGTTTCTGAAAATCTATATAATAGTAATAATAAACTTTATTTATTGAGTACCAGGAATTATACTAGGTGTTTGATATTTTATTTACTTCTTGCTTCAGCCCTATTAAATAATTATTATGAAATTCTTATTACAGAAGAGATAGTAGGCTTAGAGAAGGTTGTCAGTGTGTTTCCTTTTAGTACCCTAGCTGAAATAATTAGGTATCTGATTATTAGGTAGCAGGAATACTATTAATCCTTCTTATTGTCTCCCATTTTATTTTCAGTTATTCTGATTTATGTATATTTAGATTTATAAAACATTTGAAATCATTTTGAAGTAATCAGATATAAATAAATCCTTGAAAATTCTTCTATTCTACATCTAAATTGGGGTCTTATGTTATGCAGAAGAAGATTCTTACTAGGCTTATACTGCTTTCTTTTGTAATTTTAAAAGATTAGGTTGAGATTGTTCTCTACTATGGCTAACAGGAAACGTCATATGTAAAAGAACTTTTCCATGTCCCAGATGATACCTTTTTTTAAAATATTTATTTATTTATTTATTTATTTATTTTTGGCTGCACTGGGTCTTCATTGCTGCGTGCGGGCTTTTCTCTAGTTGCGGCGAGCTGGGGCTACTCTTTGTTGTGGTACATGGGCTTCTCATTGCACTGGCTTCTCTTCTTGCAGAGCACAGGCCCTAGGCACGCGGGCTTCAGTAGTTGTGGCTTGAAGGCTCTAGAGCACAGGCTCAGGAGTTGTGGCGCACAAGCTTAGATGCTCCACGGCATATGGGTATCTTCCCAGAGCAGGGCTCGAACCCATGTCCCCTGTGTTGGCAGGTGGATTCTTAACCACGGCGCCACCAGGAAAGTCCTCCAGATGATGCCTTTTGTTTTTTAATTTAATTTTATTTTATTTTTATACAGCAGGTTCTTATTAGTTACCCATTTTATACATATTAGTGTATATATGTCAATCCCAATCTCCCAATTCATCCCACTACCAGCCCCGCCGCCACTTTCCTCCCTTGGTGTCCATACGTTTGTTCTCTACATCTGTATCTCAATTTCTGCCCTGCAAATGGTTCATCTGTACCATTTTTCTAGGTTCCACATATATGCGTTAATATACACTACTTGTTTTTCTCTTTCTGACTTACTTCACTCTGTATGACAGTCTCTAGATCCATCCACGTCCCTACAAATGACCCAATTTCGTTCCATTTTATGGCTGAGTAATATTCCATAGTATATATGTACCACATCTTCTTTATCCATTCGTCTATTGATGGACATTTAGGTTGCTTCCATGACCTGGCTATTGTAAATAGTGCTGCAGTGAACATTGGGGTGTCTTTTTGAATTATGGTTTTCTCTGGGTATATGCCCAGTAGTGGGATTGCTGGATCATCTGGTAATTCTATTTCTAGCTTTTTAAGGAACCTCCATACTGTTCTCATTAGTGGCTATATCAATTTACATTCCCACCAGCAGTGCAAGAGGGTTCCCTTTTCTTCACACCCTCTCCAGCATTTGTTGTTTGTAGATTTTCTGATGATGTCCATTCTAACTGGTGTGAGGTGATACCTCATTGTAGTTTTGATTTGCACTTCTCTAATAATTAGTGATGTTGAGCAGCTTTTCATATGCTTCTTGGCCATCTGTATGTCTTCTTTGGATAAGCGTCTATTTAGGTTTTCTGCCCATTTTTGGATTGGGTTGTTTGTTTCTTTAATTTTGAGCTGCATGAGTTGTTTATGTATTTTAGAGATTAATCCTTTGTCTGTTGATTTGTTTGCGAATATTTTCTCCCATTCTGAGGGTTCTCTTTTCGTCTTGTTTATGGTTTCCTTTGCTGTGCAAAAGCTTTGAAGTTTCATTAGGCCCCAATTGTTTATTTTTGTTTTTATTTCCATTTCTCTAGGAGGTGGATCAAAAAAGATCTTGCTGTGATTTATGTCAAAGAGTGTCCTTCCTATGTTTTCCTCTAAGAGTTTTATAGTGTCCAGTCTTACATTTAGGTCTCTAATCCATTTTAGGTTTATTTTTGTGTATGGTGTTAGGGAGTATTCTACTTTCATTCTTTTACATGTAGCTGTCCAGTTTTCCCAGCACCACTTATTGAAGAGACTGTCTTTTCTCCATTATATATCCTTGCCTTCTTTGTCATAGATTAGTTGACCATAGGTGCATGGGTTTATCTCTGGGCTTTCTATCTTGTTCCATTGATCTTGTTTCTGTTTTTGTGCCAGTACCATATTGTCTTGATTATTGTAGCTTTGTAGTATAGTCTGAAGTAAGGGAGTCTGATTCCTCCAGCTCCGTTTTTTTCCCTCAAGTTTGCTTTGGCTGTTCGGGGTCTGTTGTGTCTCCATACACATTTAAAAATTTTTATGTTCTAGTTCTGTAAAAAAGAATGCCGTTGGTAATTTGATACAGATTGCATTGAGTCTGTAGATTGCTTTGGGTCGAATAGTCATTTTCACAATATTGATTCTTGCAATCCACGATCATGGTATATCTCTCCTGTTTGTGTCATCTTTGATTACTTACATCAGTGTCTTATAGTTTTCTGAGTACAGGTGTTTTACCTCCTTAGGTTTATTCCTAGGTATTTTTTGTTGTTGTTGTTGAAGTGGTGAATGGGATTGTTTCCTTAATTTCTCTTTCTGATCTTTTGTTGTTAGTGTATAGGAATGCAATAGATTTCTGTGCATTAATTTTGTATCCTGCAACTTTACCAAATTCATTGCTTAGCTGTACTAGTTTTCTGGTGGCATCTTTAGGATTCTCTATGTATAGTATCATGTCATCTGCAAACAGTGACAGGTTTACTTAATCTTTTCCAATTTGAATTCCTTTTATTTCTTTTTCTTCTCTGATTGCCATGGCTACGATTTCCAAAACTGTTGGATAATAGTGGCGAGAATGGACATCCTTGTCTTGTTCCTGATCTTAGAGGAAATGGTTTCAGTTTTTCACCATTGAGAATGATATTTGCTATGGGTTTGTCATATATGGCCTTTATTATCTTGAGGTAGGTTCCCTCTATGCCCACTTTCTGGAGAGTTTTTATCATAAATGGGTGTTGAATTTTGTTGAAAGCTTTTTCTGCATCTATTGAGATGATCATATGGTTTTTATCCTTCAATTTGTTAATATGGTGTATCACTTTGAATTGTATATATTGAAGAATCCTTGCATCCCTGGGATAAATCCCACTTGATCATGGTGTATGATTCTTTTAATGTGTTGTTGAATTCTGATTGCTAGTATTTTGTTGAGGATTTTTGCATCTATAATCATCAGTGATATTGGTCTGTAATTTTCTTTTTTTGTAGTATCTTTGTCTGGCTTTGGTATCAGGGTGATGGTGACCTCATAGAATGACTTTGGGAATGTTACTTCCTCTGCAGTTTTTTGGAAGGGTTTGAGAAGGATGGGTGTTAGCTCTTCTCTAAATGTTTGATATAATTCACCTGTGAAGCCATCTGGTCCTGGACTTTTGTTTGTTGGAAGATTTTTAATCACAGTTTCAATTTCCTTACTTGTGATTGGTCTGTTCATATTTTCTATTTCTTCCTGGTTCAGTCTTGGAAGGTTATACCTTTCTAAGAATTTGTCCATTTCTTCCAGGTTGTCCATTTTATTGGCATAGAGTTGCTTGTAGTAGTCTCTTAGGATGCTTTGTACTTCTGCAGTTCGGTTGTAACTTCTCCTTTTTCATTTCTAATTTTATTGATTTGTGTCCTCTCCCTCTTTTTCTTGATGAGTCTGGCTAATGGTTTATCAATTTTGTTTATCTTCTCAAGGAACCAGCTTTTGGTTTTACTGATCTTTGCTATTGTTTTCTTTGTTTCTATTTCATTTATTTCTGCTCTGATCTTTATGATTTCTTTCCTTCTGCTAACTTTGGGTTTTGTTTGTTCTTCTTTCTCAGTTCCTTTAGGTGTAAGGTTAGATTGCTTATTGAGATTTTTCTTGTTTCTTGAGCTAGGATTGTATTGCTATAAACTTCCCTCTTAGAACTGCTTTTGCTGCATCCCTAGCTTTTGAATCGTCGTTTTTTCATTGTAATTTGTTTCTAGGTATTTTTTTATTTCCTCTTTGATTTCTTCAGAGATCTCTTGGTTATTTAGTAACGTGTTGTTTAGCCTCCATGTGTTTGTGTTTTTTATGTTTTTTTCCCTGTAATTGATTTCTAATCTCATAGTGTTGTGGTCAGAAAAGATACTTGATATGATTTCACTTTTCTTAAATTTACTGAGGCTTGATTTGTGACCCAAGATGTGATGTATCCTGGAGCATGTTCCATGTGCACTTGAGAAGAAAATGTAATCTGCTGTTTTTGGATAAAATGTCCTATAAATATCAATTAAATCTATCTGGTCTATTGTGTCATGTAAAGCTTATGTTTCCATATTAATTTTCTGTTTGGATGATGTGTCCATTGGTATAAGTGAGGTGTTAAAAGTCTCCCACTATTATTGTGTTACTGTCGATTTCCTCTTTTATAGCTGTTAGCATTTGCCTTATGTATTGAGGTACTCCTATGTTGGGTGCATATATATTTATAATTTTTATATCTTCTTCTTGGATTGGTCTCTTGATCATTATGTAGTGTCCTTCCCTGTCTCTTGTAACATTCTTTATTTTAAAGTGTATTTTATCTGATATGACTATTGCTACTCCAGCTTTCTTTTGAGTTCCTTTTGCATGTAACATCTTTTCCATCCCCTCACTTTCAGTCTGTATGTGTCCCTAGGTCTGAAGTGGGTCTCTTGTAGACAGCATATATATGGGTCCTGTTTTTGTATCCATTCAGCAGGCCTGTGTCTTTTGGTTAGAGCATTTAATCCATTCACGTTTAAGGTAATTATCGATATGTATGTTCCTGTGACCATTTTCTTAATTGTTATGGGTTTGTTTTTGTAGGTTCTTTTCTTCTCTTATGTTTCCCACTTAGAGAAGTTGTTTATCACTTGTTGTAGAGCTGATTTGGTGGTGCTGAATTCTCTTAACTTATGCTTGTCTGTAAAGCTTTTGATTTCTCCATCGAATCTCTATGAGATCCTTGCTGGGTAGAATAATCTTGGTTGTATGTACTTCCCTTTCATCACTTTAAGTATATCATGCCACTCCCTTCTGGCTTGTAGAGCTTCTGCTGAGAAATGAGCTGTTAACCTTATGGGAGTTCCCTTGTATGTTATTTTTCGTTTTTCCCTTGTTGCTTTCAGTAATTTTTCTTTGTCTTTATTTTTGTAAAATTGATTGCTATGTGTCTCCGAGTGTTCCTTCTTGGGTTTATCCTGTATGGGACTCTGCGCTTCCTAGACTTGGGTGGCTATTTCCTTTCCCATGTTAGGGAAGTTTTCGACTATAATCTCTTCAAATATTTTCTCTGTTCCTTTCTCTCTCTCTTCTCCTTCTGGGACCCCTATAATGCGAATGTTGTTGTTTAATGTCCCAGAGGTCTCTTAGGCTGTCTTCATTTCTTATTTCTTTATTCTGTTCCGCAGCAGTGAATTCCACCATTCTGCCTTCCAGGTCACTTATCTGTTCTTCTGCCTCAGTTATTCTGCTATTGATTCCTTCTAGTGTAGTTTTCATTTCAGTTATTGTATTGTTCATCCCTGTTTGTTTGTTCTTTAATTCTTCTAGGTCTTTGTTAAACATTTCTTGCATCTTCTCGATCTTTGCGTCCATTATTTTTCCGAGGTCCTGGATCATCTTCACTATCATTATTCTGAATTCTTTTTCTGGAAGGTTGCTTATCTCCACTTCATTTAGTTGTTTTTCTGGAGTTTTATCTTGTCCCTTCCTCTGGTACATAGCCCTCTGCCTTTTCATTTGTCTGTCTTTCTGTGAATGTGACTTTTGTGCCACAGACTGCAGGGTTCTAGTTCTTCTTGCTTCGGCTGTCTGCCCTCTGGTGGATGAGGCTATCTAAGAGGCTTGATGGGAGGGACTGGTGGTGGGTAGAGCTGACTGTTGCTCTGGTGGGCAGAGCTCAGCAAAACTTTAATCTACTTGATTGTTGATGGGTGGGGCTCCAACACTAGCAGGTAGGTCTGGTTCAGCGTCCCCTGGGGTCACTGCTTCTTCCCCTGGGTCTCGACACGCACACTACTTTGTGTGTGCCCTCCGAGAGTGGAGTCTCTGTTTCCCCCAGTCCTGTCAAAGTCCTGCAGTCAGTTCCCACTAGGCTTCAAAGTCTGATTCTCTAGGAATTCCTCCTCCCGTTGCTGGACCTCCAGGTTGGGAAGCCTGACGTGGGGCTCAGAACCTTCACTCCAGTGGGTGGACTTCTGTGGTATAAGTGTTCTCCAGTTTGTGAGTCATCCACCCAGCAGCTATGGGATTTGATTTTATTGTGATTGCACCCCTCCTACCGTCTCATTGTGGCTTCTCCTTTGTCTTTGGATGTGGGGTATCTTTTTTGGTGAGTTCCAGTGTCTTCCTGTCGATGATTGTCCAGCAGTTAGTTGTTATTCTGGTGCTCTCACAAGAGGAGTGAGTGCGTGTCCTACTCTGCCATCTTGAACCAATCTCCAATACCTTTTTATATTTAGCTCTAGGATGGAGAGTTTTCTAGAGCCAAAATATACAAAGTGCAATCTTTAAAATTAATAATCAGGTAATTAATGTTTAAAATAAAATAATCATTTAAATTAATAATGGTGTGGCTTCTGAGCAGAACTGAGGTTTAAAAAGATAATTTCTAAAGTATCCTTCCATTCTGTTGCTTTTATGAGCACTGTGTTTTACTAAACATAAATTTTTTTTCTCACATATGCTTACTAGCACTGCACGTTTCCTCTTGAAGAATAAAGAGCTGCTTATTTTATTACCTGTTGAGCAAAAATCTCAGCATTTGCAAAGAAGTAAGAAATAATGTTAGTCTTTGTTATATCACATTTTCTGTATTTCTCTCCAACCAGGTGCCAAAAACAGAGAGAAAGAAAAGAAGGAAAAAAGAAACTGATTTAGTAAGTTGTAATCTATATTTTTATGTTACTAAAAAGTAATTTTTTAGACCACCAGTCTGAGCTGTATCATACAGTATTTCTGTGGAAATATTTAAAGAATAAGTTTATCAGATGCCTAGGGGGTAATCATTTACGTCTTTACAAAAATTTAGAATGACAAATGTGTCTTGAATTCTTTGGCTTGACTTGTTATTAATGATGGCTTCGTAAAATGGTAGAAAACTGAAATGTTTACTCATGAAAAGTACAAATATGATCCCTTTTCAGAAGTAGGGGTAGGGAAGGAGATTTTTAAGGCGCTGTCCCTCCCTTCTGAAGAATATGAGGACTATTTAGGATTTTACAAACGTAAGTCCTAATTCAAGAGACATTCCCAAAGGCATTTGAGCATATTTTACCATTGTTCATGTTTTTATCTTTTGTATTGTATGTCTCTATTGCATACTTTACCATAATCTCTGTAATTACAAGGATGAGTTAAGCCCTAGAGGAGCTCATAATCTGCTAGTGAAGGCAGGCATTTAAAAAATTACTTTTAGATGTGATAAGTATTATAGTAGAACTAGTACAAAGTGCTGTGGAAATACAGAAAGAGAGAATGAAGGAATACTTTACAGAAGAAAAGATGTTTTTGTTACTTCTTATCAAGTGAGTAGTAGTTTAGACAGGCAGTATCTAGCCAGAGGGAAAGAGTATGTCCAGAGACACATGAGTGAAAAACCTGGCATGTTGAGCCAGTAGCTTTAATAGGCTCAAGTATTGCATGTTTATGTGGGGGTGGCTGGAGAAGTAGGTAGAACTCTGGCCAGCACTCTACCTCCAAAATGCATCTAATATCTGACCATTTCACGCCACCTCCACTGTTGTTACAGTGGTCCAGTAATACTATGTGTTGTCTCATAATTGATCTGCCTTCTTATATTCTTCTCCCCTTACAGTTTTCTACATAATAGCCATAATGAACATTTAAAAACAAAAATCAGGTCATGTTCCTCCTCTACTCAGAACTCTCTAGTGACTTCCAGTGTTACTCAGAGTAAAATTCAGAGTTCTTACCATGCCTACAAGACTCGACATGATCTTGATCTTGACATCTCTAAGCTTCATTTCTTCCCACTCTCCCCCTGTTCCCTCTGCTTCAGTTGCATTTGCTGCCACCACCTTCTCCTCTTTCTTCCCAAGTTCTTTCCCCTGCCCATCCTGTCTTCCTCCCTTTCCCCTGAAAATGTTAAGCTTTAGGGCCTACAGAACCTGGATTCACCCTTGCCAATGGTAAATACTAATCCTAGGATATTTATTGTTAACCTTATTAATAAATCAGGATTATAAATCATCCCCTATCACTTGTAAACCAAATTCTAAGGTTTTTTAGATCATTGCTTGTCACTTTTCCACTGTGTGTGTTAGAAGCGTGATCTGACTCTATTTTAGCATGATCTTACCTGTTAAAGAGTTTCTTCCTTTTCATGGAAAGAAACGGAATCCTGAAAGTAGGATATTTAAGCCCTTAGCCTGGCTTACTTTTGTTCACCAATGGAGAAACTGTAGACAGCGTAATCTTTGAGTCTCAATGTCCTCATGTATATAATAGGAGTATATATTATATAAAATAAGAGTAAAATAGGATTACATAAAACAGGTGTAATGTCACCCACCACTGAGGATTTTTGAGATTGTGTATGAAGTAACGTGTAGGGAAGGTGGAGGAGTAACAGGAAGGCACCTGTTATTTAACAGGTAGTGTTTAGGCCTTTTATACATTTTAAGCCTTATAAGAATAGTCTTTTTCATATTGATGAGGGAAAGAACAATACCTCAAGATAAAAATGAGTAAAGCATATGACATTAAAAAAAAAAGAAAATTCATTAATTCAACTGCTATTATATTTCAGGGCCTGTGATAAGTGCAGGTCATACAAAGAAATGTTAAGAAATATATGAATAAATGTTTATACTTAAGAGTATTCAAATTAAAATGAAACAACAGTGATTTTCTACTTTGTCCATCTATGAGCAAAGCTAAATTAGTTACCTAGTTTGGAAAGATAAATAAATATATAGATTTTTTTCAATACTGCAAATGGGGTTATTTGCATAACCTTCTTGGAGAAGGTACTTTAATAATGGTGTATTAAAAGCCTTAAAAATATTAAAAACAAAACCAAAAAACCTTTGATGCAGCAATTCCACATACAAGAATTTATCCAGTGGATATATCAATTTGTTCACACTGACATGTACAGGCTTTTTATTGAAGAGGAATTTGTAATAAATAAACGTTTTGAAAACAACCTAAATCAGTAAGGAAATGGTTAAATAAATTAGATACATCTATATAATATAATACTGATTGGCACTAAAGTAAGAGAAACCATTCTCCAAGATGTTTTATTAATTAAAAAGAGCAAAGAGCCAAACACTATATAGAAAGCTACTATTCGTATATTTTTAAAAAACCAAAATACATTTATAACTGTACACACACACACACAAAATACCTGAAAGTATACACAGGAAACTGGTATCAGTGATTATTTCTATAAGAGGAACTAAACAGTTGGAATTCAGAGGTGAAAGAAAGGTTTTCATTGTATTCTATTTTGTACCTTTTGATCCATTTAGAATAAAGTAATTTTTTAATGAAACTAACTTAATATTAAGAGTTGCAGTAGAGGAAAACAATGTGCATGTGTGTGATTTACAGTTTCATTAAATAGAAGGATATCTGTGTGATAAAATGTCAATATCTGGAAATATTTGAGACATCACAGAGCCAAGGTCATATTATAAAGCTGTGGGATGGATGAACTGTGAGTTAGATCTTTTTCATTTAGTTAGTTGGTTATTTGATTAATTAAGACAAAAATGACTACTAATACTCCCCTACATGTATGTATGTATGTGTAAATGTGTGTATATATGTATTTATTTATTTAAAAAAATTGAGATATAATTGACATATAACATTATACTACTTTTAGGTATACAGCATAATGATTCAGTATTTGAACTATACCATATAGTTACCAAAATGGTAACAGTACCATTTTACAATCCCACCTGAAATACCTGAGGTTCCAGTCTCTCCACATCCTCACCAATAGTTAGTTTTGTCTGATAGTTATAGCTGTTCTAGAGGATATGAAGTGGTTTCCCATCATGGTTCTGATTTGCATTTCTCTGATAACTAATGATTTGAGCATCTTTTCATGTGCCTCTTGGCCATTTATACTTCTTTGATGAGCTGTCTATTCAATATTTTGCCCATTTAAAAAATTGAGTTGTCTTCTTATTAATACAGTTCTTCCTATATTCTAGGTAGTAGTCCTTTATCAGATATACGATTCGCAAATATTTTCT
Organism: Mesoplodon densirostris; assembly: GCF_025265405.1. Taxonomy (NCBI): domain Eukaryota; kingdom Metazoa; phylum Chordata; class Mammalia; order Artiodactyla; family Ziphiidae; genus Mesoplodon; species Mesoplodon densirostris. The sequence goes on from NC_082664.1 coordinate 122,225,119, forward strand.
CTGAGTCTGTGGTTTATCTTTTTATTTTCTTAATGGTGCTTTGAAGTAAAAGTTGTAAATTTTAGTGAAGCCCAGAACAATGGATTTTAACGTTACAGAATATGAAGAGTTGATTGGTGTGGTTTTAGATTCCATATTTCAATTAACCTTTATGTTACCATTTGCAGAGTTTTAATATTGTGTCATTTTCTGAAAGGACAATTAAATTATTTTTCCATTTTCGAATTTCATATCTGTATGAAGCTGAATTTTCTTCATATTTTTCAAACTTAATTGCATACTGCCACCAGATTGCATACAGAAGTGGATATGAGAATCCAGTTGTCTTTTATTAAGCCAGACATCAAAGAGGTTTACAAAAATGTAAAACAGTACCTCTCTTGTCAGTACTTTTTTTGTGTGTTTTATTTATTTATTTATTTATTTTTTGCGGTACGCGGGCCTCTCACTGTTGTGGCCTCTCCTGTTGCGGAGCACAGGCTCTGGACGCACAGGCTCAGCAGCCATGGCTCACGGGCCCAGCCGCTCTGTGGCATATGGGATCCTCCCAGACCGGGGCATGAACCCGCGTCCCCTGCATCGGCAGGCAGACTCTCAACCACTGCACCACCAGGGAAGCCCTGTGTGTTTTAAAGATACAGTTGTTTTTCATTAAAATGTTACTTATCATTAAACATATTCCATGTTAACATAACTTTAAGTGAATTGGATAGTTACATTTTTTTAGTTTTAATTTCTAACTCATAACTCATATGAACAGAAGTATCTTGAGATCATCAGTAATTTTCAGAAGTGCGAAAGATTCTTGAGGTTAAAAATAAAAATTTGAGAACCGCTGCTTTTAATTTAACATGCTGATTCAGAGTTGCATAAGACAGCTCTTATATCTTTATAGCATTGTTTTCTGATTTTCATATAAGTTAGTTTTTTCTCTACTAGATTGTTCACTTTTTGAAAGCAAGGATCATATATTTTACCTTTATTTTATTTCTCAGATCATAATTGTCCTCCTGGAAATAAGTACCCAATGAAGACAACAGGGAATTGAAGGATTTCCCATTGCCCAACATGTTAGGGCAGCATTTACTGTGTTGGCTTTAACATAGATAGCTATATTTTTTCCTTCAGGTAGAAGAGCACAATGGTCACATCTTTAAAGCCACCCAGTATAGCATCCCTACATACTGTGAGTACTGTTCTTCTTTGATATGGATAATGGACCGAGCCTCTGTTTGCAAATGTAAGTATGAGAGTTCTTTGAGGAATTTTTTTAACCACTTGTTATTTCTGTTTCCATGAGTTTTCTTATATCTTCTTTAACATTAAGGAATAATTCACACTCCCTAATTCTTTAACTTCATCTCTCATTATAGTTCCCTTTACCTGCTCTTTGTTGGCAAATAAGATATTTTGGTGTTCTTTGGTCACTGTACTTGCAGCTCACTCCATCTGAAATGCTCTTCTCTCAGATGTTAGTATGACTTACTACTTCAGTTGATTCATGTCTCCACCCTCCTATCTAAAATGCCACCCTGTCCCCCAATTCTCTATCCCTTTACTCAGCTTTTCTAGTCTTTATAGTAGTTATCACCACCCAAGATGATGTTAAGTCTTCATTTATTTTCTTGTTTGTCTGTCCCACTAGAATGTGTTCTCTGTAAGGTCAGGAAACTTATCTGTCTCTTCTTTATACCTAGAAGTATACAGAACAGTTCTGGCACATTATAAGTTTTAGTAAATATTTATTGGGTAGATGGACCTATAGATGGTTGGATGAATTAATGAACAAATTCTTAGATTATAACCAGAAAGGTACTTTTTTCTACTATAATCCTTTATCAGAACCTTTAAACCCTAGAATGTGAGTGGAGATTTTTTGTGGGTCAGCTTGGTTCTGGCTTACAGAGGGTCTTTAGCTTCTACTCCTGTCATTCCATACATCTATTCTGGTGCTTTTAATAATTTTGTGAGGCTTTGTTTACTAGTGGGCCAGAACTGAATGAAAGAAATATTAGGAAGGGTTGGGTCCAGTATGACAAGGATGGAAATCATGTTCACCATAGTGAAATCAGCATTTGGATATTGCTGGATATGTTCACTTGTTCTATGGTTCAAAAGTAGTTTTCTTTTTGCTTTATTATCAGTAGTCTAAAAAAATTGCAGTGAAAGTGAAATTGGGAGTAGTTTGCCATGTACTTGACTGTTTAATGTTAGTCTGATTCCTGTAGGTTTGGTATGATTTTCTCTGTGATCTGAAACTGAAAATATAAAGAATCTGCTTTTTTTTTTTAATGACTTGGGTGGGTTTGGTTTGATTTCTTAACAGCATTAACTAACTTTTTTTGTGCTTATACTGGTGATTTCACCAGTACAACGGTATGGTCTCCCCTCCTTGATCTTGGCTTTGAAAACCCCTCAAGTCATGTTTTAGAAGCTCAAGAAGGATATTCAGGTGTTGATGTGCAGGAGCCAGAGCTGGTGTACCAAAATGACGTAGGCCAAGTATTTTCTCAGTATCCTCCTCTCAGTGTGCCCTTCGCACCTACTGCTGCCTAGCCATCCTGTCATCTCCTGCTCCGAGAAATTATTTCTGCTCTGAACTTTTTCTTTATCTCATTTTCCCAATCACTACTGATATTCTTTATGTTCTGGTTCCTCAGAGCTCTATTCTGGACCTTCTAGGATAGTAAATAAGGCCTTTCTTATATCTTAGTATGCTACCAAATTTGTTTTTATTTTAGTAAAGGTCTTTAACAGTAATGCTTTTCTAACCCATTGGAATAATTCTTAATAGGTACTTCTTTCATTTTAGCAGATCGTAGAACAAATTTAAGAGGGGAACATGAGCACTAGTTTGTGAATCAGACCACAGAGATATATATTCTGCTGGAATATTGTGGGGAGGAGGGGTGGGCAATCTTGAAAGAATAAAAAGCTTTTTCATAGTGGTTAGAAATTTTAGGTTATGTTTTTCAACTTCATTTTTCTGAATTGAATGAATTAAGACAATTTTTCATTCTAATACCATACAAAGTATATGTATGTGATACTATAGCAGTCTCAGATTTAAAGGAAAAAATTTATGCTCAAAATAAAGCAGTAAACTTATTAAGTTCTTGTCACTCATGAACAGACTTCTGAAAATGCTACATTCTTAACCTATTTTTCAGTATGCAAGTATGCTTGTCATAAGAGGTGCTGTCTGAAAACCACAGCCAAGTGCTCTAAAAAGGTAAGAAGCTATCATCTATGAGTAATAAATAACAGGTCTGTTGGTTTTTCGTGCCTTGTAGAAAGAAATCAAGGCCTCTTTGATGATTTTATAGAGTAGCAGTTTTCAAACTTTTTGGCCACAAATCACAGTAAGAAATACGTTTTATATCATAATCCAGCATACACATATAGAGGGATGTGTATATATAACTGAATTGATTTTCCTGGAACTATATTTACCTTTACTACATGGGAACTACTAAACTGATTTCACAGCTGACAACTTATTAAAACACTTCTTTTAAAGGTTTCCTACTTCTTTAAACACTCATAAGTGTTTCTAGAAATTGTCTTGAAAGTGGTAGGCTGCAATTAAAGATTTTAACATGAATGGTAAAATTCACCAGCATAGTTGGTGTTTTTACATATTTCTACTTGGATACACAGATCTAAAAGATACTGAACATGTACTCTGCTACCTTTATGCTTCAATGAAGCAACAATTTTGGAAATATTTCAGGCTTTTATTGGTGTATAATCACATTTTCTTATTTATTAGTCACATATAATTTTAACAATACTATGCAAATCTGAACTATAATAAAATGTGTGTGCATGTTTACAGCCCATGTATATAGTTTGCATCTGTTCCAAATTAGTAGACAAACATGGCAAAGTACAAAGAGAAATTTGACTCAGGGCTTAAAATACAATGAAGGTGGGGCATCCTCTTCCAGCTAAGACGAAGTAGCTTCTGGCAGACTAATATTCATGCTGAGAACAGCTGAAAAAAGTCTATTGCCTAGCATTAGAAAGCTGCCCAGGCAGATTGAATTTAGGGGCCTAGATCCTACAGAGAAGAGAATTACAGATTGGTGAATCTATATCTATCAGATGTTTCTCTCCTACTGGGAGTTTGTCAATTTTTGTTGTAGAGCAGGAAACCAAGATTCTGGGCAGAGGGCCACACTTAAGAGTCAGAGAAGCCAGCAATGCTCTTAGAAATCTGATAGAGTTATAGAGACAAAAGTTGGAGTTTGAGATTGCCAGAACTTGAGGGACCATGATCCAAACATATAGAGAAGTGAGCCTGCAACTCAGAGGTTTTTCCCTCAAGGCGTTTTCTGAATTCTTAAGCTGCACAGGGCAAGAGGCTAAGAAGCTAAACAGGAAAGCAGATTAGAGTATTTTGCAGTCTCACGGTGTCAAAGAGAGAAAAATCGGACTTGAATGACCCACCTTTGAAAAAGGACCCTAGTCAATACTCTGGACTCTTCAGTGAGACCTGTGAAGAGCTATACCCCAGGAAGGAGGATGAAGCATTGATAGCATTGATTAACTGAGTTTTATAAAAACTTCAAGGCAGTCCTTGATTGGATTAAGATGATCTCTTCCTTTTTCTAGCTACCCACCTACAGAGAATAGCATGAATTCTCTCTAAAGAGAGATAACATTGTTGAGAGCCTTTACAATTTGTTCATATATGAAATTAGACATTAAGAAATGAGACTAAGAAATAAACAGACAATATCTGTAGACTCATAGATGACCCATTACTGAATTCAGACATGTACTTAAAAATTTTTTAATTAATATGTTTAGATGCTGGATAAAAAGATTTAAAATGTCTTTTTATCACAAAATTGAAATATATATATAAAAAAGAGCCAAATGGAAATTATAAAAATAAAAAATGCAATTGAAATTGTAAACTCAAAAGATAGGTTTAACAGTGTATTGGCCATAGGAGAAGAGAAGATTGGTGAGCTGAAAAATAGATAAGTAGAGACATCCAAGCATGGAGCGTAAAAAGAATGGGGAAATACAGAAATAAACATAGAGACATATGGGAAAGGATGGAAGTTTCTTAAATGTGTGCAGTTGGAGTCCAGGAAGAAAAGAGAACAAGGGAGAAGCAGCATTTTAAGAGCTAATGGTCAACAAACACGTCAACCACTTTCAACCTAAAGTGGGATAAATACAAAGAAAATCGTACCAGATGAACAGTCCTCCAAATGGAAGAAAAGGAAAATTTCTTAAAAGCATTCAGAGGAGGGAAAAAAATAACCTCTGCTAAAGGAGCAGTGAAAAGACTGACAACTGACTTATCAATAGAAATGATGGAAGCCAAAAAGACAGTGGCTTGGCATATTTTAAGTGTTATAAGAAAATAAAGCTAACTCAGAATTCTGTACTTGGTGACAGTAGCCTTCCAAAGTGAAAATGACGTGAAAACACTCCAGACAAAAACTCAGAATTTGTCATCAGCAGACCTGCAATACAAGAAATACTAAAGATTCTCCAGGCAGAAGGAAATTGATCTCAGATGGAAACAGAAGTACAGGAAGGAGTGAAGAGCTATGGAAAGAGTAAATAACATGTGTAAATATAAATGAATGTTGACTAAAGACAATAATAATGTCTTGTGGCTTAAAATATAAAGAGAATTAAATTATGTGACAACAACACCACCAAGGTGGTTGGGAAAATGAAGTTAAACTATTCCAAGGTCCCTGGATTATCTGAGATGTGGTGGCGCAGTGGTTAAGAATCCACCTGCCAATGCAGGGGACACAGGTTCAAGCCCTGGTCCAGGAAGACCCCACATGCTGCGGAGCAGCTAAGCCTGTGTGCCACAACTACTGAGCCTGTGCTCTAGAGCCCACGAGCCACAACTACTGAGCCCACATGCCACAACTACTGAAGCCTGTGTGCCTAGAGCCCATGCTCCTCAACAAGAGAAGCCACTGCAATGAGAAGCCTGCGCACCGCAAGGAAAGAGTAGCCCCTGCTTGTTGCAACTAGAGAAAGCCCGCGCACAGCAACGAAGACCCAACGCAGCCAAAAATAAACATATTTGACTTAAATATGTTATAAGTATTTGTTGTAGTCTTTAAAGTAGCCACTAAAAGAATAGCAAATGAATATATAGCTAAAAAGCTAATAAAGGTGGGAAAATGGAAAAACACAAAATACTTGACTAATCTAAGAGAAGACGAGAAATGAGAGAAACAGAATCATAAATCAGTCAAAGAAAATAAATAGTGGATTGATAGATATAAGTCCAAATATATTGGTGATTACATTAAATGTTAATAGACCAAATACTTCCAATTAAAAGACTAGGATAGGGACTTCCCTGGTGGTCCAGTGGTAAAGAATCCGCCTTCCAATGCAGGGGACACGGGTTCGATCCCTGGTCAGGGAACTAAGTTCCCACATGCTGCGGGGCAGCTAAGCCCACACATCACAACTAGAGAGAGAAAACCCACACACCACAACTAGAGAGTAGCCCAAGCTCCGCAACGAAGAGACCGCATGCTGCAACGAAAGATCCCCCATGCCTCAATGACCCGATGCAGCCAAAAATATATATTAAAAACAAAAAAAGACTAGGATAGGGACTTCCCTGGATGTCCAGTGGGTAACACTCTGTGCTCCCAATGCAGGGGGACTGGGTTCGATCCCTGGTCAGGGAACTAGATCCCACATGCATGCTGCAACTAAGAAGTCCGCATGCCACAACTAAGAAGCCCGCATGCTGCAACTAAGAGTCCTCATGCCGCAACTAAGAAGTCCTCATGTCACAACTAAGAGTCCATATGCCACAACTAAGAAGTCCGCATGGCGCAACTAAAGATCCCGCATTCCACAACGAAGATCCCATGTGCTGCAACTAAGACCTGGGGCAGCCAGAATAAATAAATAAATTTTAAAAAAAGACTAGGATAAAACCAACTGAAAAATCTCAATGATATGCTATTTACAAGAAACATACTTAAATATGTTTTAAAAAATACAGAAGGTTGAAAGCAAAAGGATAGATAGATATAGCATGCAGAGACTAACCAATAGAAAAGTGGTGTAGCTGTAATAATATTAAAATGTACTTTAGGACAACAAACATAACTTCAGGTAAAGGTGTTTCATAATGATGAAATGGTCAAGCCATTAGGGAGCTATAAAAATTCTAACTTTAGAAGAGTCTATTATTATAGCTTCAATACCTGGAAGACAGAAATTCAGTAAGGATGCAACTGATTTAAAAAACACGCTTAAAAATCTTATCTACTTGATGTGTATTGAACCCTACATCTTACAACTGCCTGAATACACAGTCTTTTCAATTGCACATGGAACATTTGACAAAATTGATCATATGTTGGGCCATTAAGCAAGTCCCTACAAATTTCAGAGGATTGAATATTTTGAGAGTATATTCTTTGACCAGAATAAAATTAAGCTATAAATCAAAATAAAGATAACTAGACAATCCTCAAATGAAAATGGAAAAATATTTTGAAAGAAATGATGAGGAAAGTATGACACAACAAAAGTGTGGGTATAGCTAAATTTGTTATTAGAGGAATATTTATAGCTTTAAGTATATATTAATATACATTAATAATATATTAATGTACAATACATTATAATACACATTAGAAAGGATAAAAGAATAGAAATTATGTAAACTTCCATCTCTCGAAGCTAGGAAAAGAAAACCCAGCAAATTAAACCCAAAGGCAATAGAAAGAAGATAATAAAGAGAAATAAATGAAATGAAAAACATGTATACAAAAGATAAAAAGCTACAAAGCTAAATTTTAGTTCTTTGAAAAGACAATGCATAAACTCTTAGCAAGAGTGATCAATAAAGAGAATTTTAAAAAAACCAAATCATTCACACGAAGAAAAACATACACCGCAGATACTACAAACATTAAAAGGAAAATAAAAGGCCATTATGAACACCTTGATGCTAATAAATTTGACATTTTAGATTAATTGGGCAAATTCCCACAAAAACACAACTAAGTTAAACTAAGTCAAGGAAAACTAGAAAATCTAAAGAGTTATATCTATTAAAATAGAATCTGTAATTGAAAAAGCTTCTCACAAAGACATCTTCAGGCCCAGATGGTTTTGCCACTGAATATTTCCCAGTGTTTAAGGAAGAAACAACACCAGTCTTTTACAGACTCTGCCAGAGAATGGTAAAGAGTAAATACTTCAGTACTTTTTTTCCCAAATTGATGAATGAAGATAGTGAAACCTTGAAGTCAGTCATGAAAAGGATAAAGGAAAATTTCAGTTCAGGCTGTATCATAAGCTTAGATGTAAAAGCCTTAACCAAAATGTTAGTACATTGAATCTGTGCTAATGACAGATGAAAAAAAAAGACTTCATGATAAAGTTGGTTTTTAATCCATAAATGCAAAGTTGGTTTATGGAAAAAAATCCGTTTTTAAAAAAAAATCATTCAAAAATCAGTTGATGTAATTCACCACATTGAACTAATAAAGAAAAAAATATGGTCATCTCAATAAATACAAAAAAAGTTTTAGATAAATTTCAAAAACCACTCACTGTTCAAAGAAAAAAAAAATCAACCACAGAGTGGAAGAAGATATTTGCAGCTTGGATCTACAATATCTAAAAAGCATCTACAAGTCAGTAAGAAAGAGATGGTCAACTCTGTGGAAAAATGAGCACATAATTTAAGCAAGCACCTCACAAGAGAGGATTTCCAAATGACCAATAAACATGAAAAGGTGACCGGCTTCACTAATCATCAGGGAAATGCAAATTGCAATCATAGTGAGGTATATACCCACTAGAATAGCTAAAATGAAAAACATCTTAACAAGGATATAAAGCAATTGGAACTTTCATACATTACTGGTAGGAGTTTGAGTTAACCTAACAACTCTTGAAATTATTTGGCAGTACCTATCAAACCTGAACATAAGCATTTCTCATGACTTAGCAGTGCCACTCCAAGATATATACCCAACAGATATATATAGATATCTGTGCCAAAAGACAAAAGAACATTTATATCAGCACTATTTGAAATATCCCCAAACTGATAGAAACCTGAATGTCCATCAGCAGTAGAATGAATAAATAAATTGTGGTATATTTGTATAATGGAATACTGTATGGCAGTGAGATTAAACTGTTGGTACTCACAAACATAATGTTGAGTGAAAGAAGCCAGAAACAAGAATACATACTGTATTATTCAAAAATAAATAAAGTTCAAAAATAAATGAAACTCACCTCATGGAATGCATATTGTATGTTACCATTGATATGATGTTCAAAAGCAGTTAAGACTAATTTATAGTGATAGAAATACAGATACTGGTTATTTGTGAAAGGTGAAATGCATAGTAGTTGGGAGGCTCTTGAGAGGGAGATAACTGCTGGTTATATTCTATTTCTTGATTTGGGTTCTGGTAAGAAGTGTGCATTCACTTTGTCTAAGTCTGTCAAGCTGTACACTTAACAATTTATATACTTTTCTATATACGTGTCATACTTCAATAAAACTTTATTTAAAATATACAAGGAAATTACTTCGGACAGAAAATAACTAAAGACATCCTGCCACCCCTTCCCGCAGAAGAAAAAAAGAAAATAACTAAAAACATACATTGATTTTACAATAAGAACTCAGAGTTCACTTTTTCTCAGTTGAGTAAAATTAATTTTGCCCTTAATTTCAAGAAATAGAAATTTTTAGCATGTTTGCTTTAGATTAGTTGGTTTCAAATAAAACTATTTTGAAGTTTTTGTTTAATACCTTCAAGTATTTTATTTTTTTGCTTTCACAAGTCTTACTATTAACATTCCCAATGCCCTAGGGGTAGCCATAACATTTAAATAAATAGGTTATACGTGTGCATGTGTGTGTCATAGTAATAGGAAGAAGATTGGCTAAAGTTTATTTTGTTTTAATTATTGCAGCAAACATTATTTTATTTCTTTTAACAATTTATTAAGCATTTGCCATATACCAGATACTGTGCTTTGTATGTTCACCTGTAACTTAATTTTTACAATAACCCTCTGAGATAGAAAGGTGATATTCCTATTCCCAGCTATAATCTAGTTGCAAATATGAAATAACCTAATTCATATAGTGACAATATATGCCTCTGCCTTTAGCTATGACATCAGTAGTCAGTTAAACTTCCCTAAAGTTTACATAAACACCGAAGCATTCTTATGCTTCAGAAATTAGTGACAACTAATTCATTTTAAATCAACAGATTTTCAAATGGTACTTGGGGAATGTTTAACATACAAAGTCTATCCCCTTTCTCCTTTGCCCACATCCCATCTTTACATGAGGGGATTTTTTTAACAGAAAGGGAAACAGTAATCTGTTCCCACTGCCTCCATTCTGCCCCATTATTTGGCAGGGGTTGGGAGGATTCCTAGTGGAAGAGGATTGAAACTAACAGCTCATATATTTATACTCTCAGCATTTATCATAATTCCCTTTCCTCCCAACTTTCATAATTATGCTTGTGAAACTGGAGGAAAATAAAAAGTAGTTACTCTTAAAGAATTGGATAAACATATTTAACAATGTTTGAATGTATTTGGAAACAAAAATTATTTTCCATTTAGTATGATCCAGAGCTATCATCTCGACAGTTTGGGGTTGAATTATCCCGTTTGACCAGTGAAGACCGAACTGTTCCTTTGGTGGTGGAAAAACTCATAAACTACATTGAAATGCATGGATTATACACAGAAGGTATTTACCGAAAGTCTGGTTCAACTAATAAAATCAAGGAGCTTCGACAAGGTCTAGATACAGGTAAGATAGTGCCCTCTAAATCAAGACCAAATAATTTTATTTAAATAGGTCATCTTATGCTCTTAGTTTTCATTACATGTTGATCATTTTCTTGCAGCCAGAAGAGTGGTCTTTTCTGTGGTGCTTGTTTTATCATTTGTAGCTTTCAAAAGAGTCTTTGTTTTTATGTGGTCAATTCAGCAAACATACATTGCATATCATTTGTACAGGCATTATTAGGTACTTCAGACAGATCTCATTTAATCTTTTTTTAACAGTCTGGTAAGATCATGTCTTCAATTTACAAAGAAGAAAATTTAGGTTCAGGGAAATTGAATAATGAGCTGTTGATGAGATGCAGGGCACTGTGCTGATGTTTTTGTATTAATTTTCACAACAGATCTTTGTACTAATCTTCCCAAACAGTGATTATTATCCCTGTTTACAGATGAAGAAACTGAGGCTTACAGAGGATCTTGCCCAAAGACTCACCACCAATAAGTGGCAAAGCTGGCATTTAACCCATAATCTAAACTATTGCCTGTTAGTCTCTGTTATTCTGACTCCAAGTGGTGCTCTTTCTGATGCATATTCTTGCCTTCCTACATTGATGACATAGTTATTTAAATGGATAAGTAGTGAACTGAACATGTATCTGTGTGGAGCTCTAGCCTCAGTCCTGGAATGTATGCAGAGGTTTGGCTTTGGCATTATGTTCAACTTCTACTCTTCACCACTATTGGAAATGAATAGATTTTTTTTTTTTTTTTTTTTTTGGTCACACTGTGCGGCTTGTGGGATCTTAGTTCCCCCTCCAGGGATTGAGCCTGGGCCCTCGGCAGTGAAAGCACGGAGTTCTAACCACTGGACCACCAGGGAATTCCCAGGAAAAGATCTTTTTGAATCACATATAGGTGCAAAGTTTGTCTCTGTGTCACCAAGAATCTACCCACAAGCATCATTCATCCTATATCATCCCAATCATCTCATGTATAACCCTAGGGAGTTTATAAGTGAAGCAGAGTAAAGATTTTCTTCACATTTCCTAAGCTCAATTATCACTGTCATTTCATCTCTGAGAATGACTTAAAATCAGTCTGACTTTTAGAAACTGTCCTTTGGGCCTTTTTTATGTTTGTCATCTGAAGCATCACTACTAGAAGTATTGTTCACAGACCAATCCACGAGAGAAGTACAGAAATTGAGAAAAAGCATTTAGAAACATTTATAGCAATTTAACAGTGCCTTGACATGAAAACTTGTGATCTTTTATTTTACACATCTATAAGTCCATGACATTTGAAAAACAACCAACAAACAACAACTGTTCCTTTAACCACAGTAGGAGCACTGTTCCAAAGCATGGAATTAGATTGTAGAAGATAGTTTGATTAAGAACATGAAGGCATTTTTCGGTCATGATAGTTTCTAAAGTGAATTATTTGACTCTCTGCATGTTTTGGCTTTCTTATCTAACTCTTGTCTCTGAATAGATGCTGAGAATGTAAACCTAGATGACTATAACATACATGTCATTGCAAGTGTATTCAAACAATGGCTTCGTGATTTGCCCAATCCACTCATGACCTTTGAACTCTATGAGGAATTTCTTCGAGCTATGGGTAAGCACAGGCTTCCTGGGTTCAGGGAAGGCCTGCACTTGGGAAAGAATGCCATCTTCATATTAGATTATTTAGCCATCTTCTCAGTTGGTTTAGTTCATATAGATACAAAAGTAATACAGTCAGTACAAAACTGCCAGTGAACTCTCACCTATTCAAATGTTAACTTTTTTAGAAACTCATTAAAAGGTCAGTGTCCTAAAAACTTTCTGAGCAGGTCACCTAGTTGCTTCTTACAAAGAGATTGAAAGACTAAGGTTATAAACAAATTTAAAAATTAAATAGGAGATTTATGTTCATTTAAATTGTGAGTCTAGGCGAGAACTCAGTGTAAAGTTGGCTATCTATTTTAAGCCATGCCTAACATGTTGGTTTAGTTTTTCAGTGCTACAGATGTGTAGGATATTGATTAAGGCCTACCTAGAAGTGTTTAGGCCCTGAGGCCTGACTCGTCAATTCCCATAAGACTGATTTATAACTTATATAACAATTGATTAATTTTAATGGGGAATTGGTTTGCCACAAAATGCCTGAAAAGCTAGGGCATCTCTTGCCCCTTGCTGTAATCAAGAATTACTGGGCTATAGATTAAAACTCATGAGACTGCTTAGAGAGTATAGAACTCAGGCAAAGGGAGATTAGTGGTAACTGTGAGTGTTTCTTCTGCTATACAGGTATAGGTAAAACTCCTAAAAATCAACCCTAGAGCCAGTCTCCCTTGCTACCTAGTGTCTGTCCAGAAGGAATATGTAATGTATAAGAGAGGATATTCATTCTTATTTGCTGCTCTTACTGCTTTCAGGCCTTCAGGAGAGGAAAGAGACAATCCGTGGTGTATACTCTGTGATTGACCAGCTCTCCCGAACTCATCTCAATACACTGGAACGCCTCATCTTTCATCTAGTCAGGTAACTTCAAGAAAAAAAGGAACACTTAACAGTTTCTCTTGGATTCTTTTAAATAAATGAAGAGCTTCTTCGTATGAAAAACTGACAGATCTTTTTTTTCCTGTTGATAAAGTCAATGCCTCAAACAGGTGGTTATGGTTCCTTGGAGCAGAAATCCTCAGCTGAGTTAGATTGCATGGCAGGTGCTTCTCTGCCCTATTTGAGCCATGTAACACCTCAGTCTCATGGTGGCACTGTGTAGCCTAGCCTGTTATCTAACTCCTGAGCTAGAAAGGCTGTGTGTCTGTTGACATAACCTAATTCATAGGAGGAGGGTTCAGACGGAGCTCAGGAATTGACTGACCAAAGAGAATTCAGGGGTAGTCTCTCTTCTTCTGAGTGTAAATATTAGCAATAGTTGGGAAGAAAGCCATCTTTCTCTTTGGATAAGTATCTTATATGACTGTTTGAAAATGCCTTCAAGTGTCTACATTCTGTAAACATGTTCATCTAGTAACGGTGACCTGGGGCAGTGAGTCACAAATTTTTCCTTGATCAGCTATCTGCTTGCCTGAATTGCTTCAAGGAACAGAGTAAAAGTACACTTTCCAGAGGCAAAGGAACAGCTTTGGGAAAAGTCTGCAGTATCTTCCTTCAACTGATAGGAATATCTTTCCAGTACTATGCAGTTGATGTCATTGATCTTCTTTCTCTCATCTCTTCTGCCTACCTCCCTGCAATTTTCCTTTTTCATCCTAGTTTCACTTGGTTTTTTTGTTTCTTAGGATTGCTCTACAGGAAGACACTAATCGAATGTCTGCTAATGCTTTGGCCATTGTATTTGCACCCTGCATTCTCCGCTGCCCTGACACCATCGACCCACTACAAAGTGTGCAGGACATCAGTAAGACTACCACGTAAGGCCAGTCACCATCACCTCTGCAAGACCCCAGGGATTTCTGAGTCAGTGTAGTCACTTTATACAGATATCAAACATAGTGAATGATTTCTTTTTTTTTTTTTCTTTTTCTTTTTTTTGACCATGCTGCGTGTCTTGCAGGGATCTTAATTCCCTGACCAGGGATCGAACCCGGGCCCCCTGCAGTGGAAGTGCAGAGTCCTAACCACTGGACCGCCAGGGAATTCCCCTAGCAAATGATTTTTTTTGTTTGTTTAAGTTCATATGTTTTTAATAAGATTGCTAGGTGCCACTGGGCTTTTTTATGCTGAAGATGAAAAATTCCTTTAAGTTCTGTTCAACTAATCATCATTTGTTTTGAAGGGCCTTATTTTTTAAATTTGGCTTTTCTTTAGGAATGATTATAGTTTCCAAATGTATTTTAAAATACCGTTTTACCAAATTACATATACTTTGTGTTTTCCTGTAATCTAGTCTAACTGTAGTCTTATGGCTCCGAATCCCTTTGGTCTTAATACTTCAATATTCTTGTATTTCACCTTGCCCTTTTTTCATGGACCTCTGATTTCCTTCTAGAGTGGTGATTCTTAACCTTTTCTGCAAAAGGAGCTTTCCTCAAAAAAGCCTAGTGTTTGTGTCCCATTCCCAGAGAGTGATTTAATTGGTCGGGGGTGTGGCCTAGGCATTGGGACTTATAACTGCTTCTCAGATGGATACTAAAGTGCAGCCAAAGTTGTGAACCACCATTATAAACCCTGTCTCTGAGCTCATAAAATAAGGGATGTTGATTTTTCTTTTATCCTCCAACTATCTACCACACTTAGCTGAAAAATAGTCTGTGGGTGCTACAATTTATTTGATTGACTTCAGCACTTAACAGTTTTCTCTTTTCCTGTTTCAGCTGTGTGGAGCTGATTGTTGTGGAACAAATGAATAAATACAAGGCTCGTCTCAAAGACATCAGTAGCCTGGAATTTGCTGAGAATAAGGCAAAGACCAGGCTGTCACTGATTCGTAGATCAATGGTAAGATGCAGGACATGGAATCACAGGGGGAAATGGGAGCCTTCCTCAGATTTTAAGTACACATTATGATGTGTAGAGAGAGATTATTCTCTGAATCTTTTTCACATGGAACAAGTGAAAAAAAAAAAGTCACCTTATCTCAGGGTACTATGTATGCCTCATGTTTGTTCTTTGAGCTGTCTTTAGTTATATACACAGGATACAGTTAACTATGAAGAATTTTTAAAATCAAGTATTTGGGTAAAGTGTTGGTGGTTTAATAATTTGCCCTGTTTTCTTTTCCTGTCCTTTCTCTGAAAATGTAACCCACCCTAACTTTTGAGTCTGCTTTCTTCCACCGTCTGTTCCCAACCTCAACCATGTCACTTTTGGTGGTCCCACCAATAGTTCTGGGATGTAGAGAACTTAATCCCTTGCAAGAATGTGAGTCATAGGATATAGAACTCCACTATGAGTCTACTATTATCAAATAAATATTTCTTTGAGGGCTTATTGCTAGGTTTTGAAAAAAGCCTTACAAAAATGATAATTTATTTCTTCCATTTACCCATTTGTCTGTTTAATATCTTCCTTTGTAACTGGTGACCTATATATAAACAACTCCATTTCACACTGACCAATAATCAATAGGGTCTAGATAACGGGAAACCTATTGCTGCATTAAAGTTTAATTATTGCTCATTTACTACCCTTCCCCTGAATTGTAAAACAAAATTGTATTAGTGAACACCCAATCAGATCCCCAGGAAATCTCTAAAGAGAAGCAGGCTTCCCCATCATTGTGCCCATGTTTTTGCAGAGGCCCAGCAATACTTCCTCTATGCTTGGTAGTTTATACTCAGGTTAGCATTAAAGTAACTCCGTTTCTTCTTTTACTGTTAAACTGCCTGGCACAGGACAAGTGCACAACAAATGTCTGTAGATTAAGTTAATGAAGGGTGTTCTCTAAAAACAAACATAAACACAGAATTTCTCCAGTCGGTAAAGGTATTAAATAAAGCTCATCACAGAACACATTCTGAATCTTTTCTCCAGGAAATGAAAACAGAAACCCCATTTAAAAGTGAAACCCTGGGCTTCCCTGGTGGCGCAGTGCTTGAGAGTCCGCCTGCCAATGCAGGGGACACGGGTTCGTGCCCTGGTCTGGGAAGATCCCACATGCCGTGGAGTGGCTGGGCCCGTGAGCCATGGCCGCTGGGCCTGCGTGTCCAGAGCCTGTGCTCTGCAACGGGAGAGGCCACAACAGTGAGAGGCCTGCGTATTGCCAAAAAAAAAAAAAAAAAAAAAAAAGAAACCCTTTCTGTAGTATGAATTTTTATGAACTCAGTTCTGAGAGGCCCAAGTTAGCAGTGCCCATCCAGGGAAGACAGGAAGAGACCTTTTACTCTAAAGCTACTTTTCAAAGCAGGTAGACAAGCTGTGCTTTTTTGCTGATGCTGCAGAAGACAGATATATTCATTCCATTGAAAGATTAAACCTCTTTAATGGGGCAATGACATGTACATTCTAACCTTCTGCTTTCCTTTTCATGTCCTTCCTAATCCAGAAACCTGTACTAATTGCAGTTAGATTTATGAGCATTACCCGCAATTCAGTCTCGGTATGTATTAATATTGCAATGTGTCACAGCCACTTTACATTATTGTCTCTCATCCATCCAGGAGTTGTTCTGCTCTGTCTATCATCCATGCCTGTCTACCCTCCATGTGCAGCCCCAATTCAGGTCCCACTTCCTGATCAACCTTCACTTGCTTTTCTCTTGCTCTCTTTCTTTAGAACCTTTATTTTCTTTCCTCTGTGTCATGCAGTTGAACAATGTCCATTTATAATATACTGGTTTTTCCTCTTTGTCAAATAAGCCTCTTTGTGGATTTCTTCTTTGGTTGGATCATTGAAAGGTGAACATTGAAAGCATTGAGGTATCAAATAAATTTCTGCTCAGTGAGCTTTGTTCTCATCAGTCTCTTCCTTTATTACATAAAAACCTATTACTGTTTTTAGCATCCTCCATCATTAGAAATGCTTATTTGCCCATTCCTATCTGTGACTTTGATGGTGTCTTCCTAGACGTACAAGTATGACTGTTATCTACTCAGCATTTTTTAGACAGTGCTGCAAGTAGTAGTGAGCAAATTGATGGACTGGTTCTAGACTTAAATAATAATAGTATAATAGATCTCATACCAGGATTTCATACAAAAAAAAGAATGGAGAGATGGAACACCAATATATATGGAAACTAATTGCAAAGACTATCCATCTGTGTGTAACCAGTTCATTAAGGATGTCAATTTGCTAGGATGTAAATGTCAGTCAGTTTTGCTTTTTATCTAGTAATTGCCTTCCAACTCTACCTTGTCAAAATCCCCTTTCCTACTGGATATCAACTACCTTAACAGCATCTTGTGACTATTCCATAATTTTTAAATGCTCTAGTCTTAGTCCAGTATTTAAGACTTAGTTCTCTTCATATTATATCTTCATATTATAACATCAGCCGCAGGCTTAATCAGTACTCATCACTTTCTTCCAGGATAGACTAGACCTTAATCTGGGGCTGAAAACTTTGGGGGTGAGTGAGTAGGTTCTTTTTGTCACACACTTCTGCCCTCCCTCTTTCTTTCCTTTTTTTTTTTTTTTTAAATTTCTAAATTCCAGAACCTACCTGGCTCCAAGAGTTGGTTTTTTTGTTTTTGTTCTTTTAAAATTTTTTATTTATTTATTTATATTTTGGCTGCGTTGGGTCTTTGTTGCTGTGCTTGGGCTTTCTCAAGTTGTGGCGAGTGGGGACTACTCTTTGTTGCAGTGCGCGGGCTTCTCATTGTGGTGGCTTGTCTTTGTTGCAGAGTACGGGCTCTAGGCATGCAGGCTTCAGTAGTTGTGGCACATGGGCTCAGTAGTTGTGGCTCGCAGGCTCCAGAGCGCAGGTTCAGTAGTTGTGGCTCGCGGGCTCTAGAGCGCAGGCTCAGTAGTTGTGGCGCACAGGCTTAGTTGCTCCATGGCGTGTGGGATCTTCCAGGACCAGGGCTCGAACCTGTGTCCCCTGCCTTGGCAGGCAGATTCTTAACCACTGCACCACCAAGGAAGTCCCTGCCCACTCTCTTTCTTGTGCTGTTTCTTCCTCTGGTGTTGAAACTGAGAGGAGTGATATAGGAGAGGCAGAATTCTATGTGATATGCCAGTATTGAGGTGACAGTCTTCTTGGTTGTTCAGTACTACTATTCAAGCTCATTGTCAATAGGCTTAATGAAGATAAGTGGTATCTCCAATTGACCCTGCTGACAGTGAGCAGAAGGCTATAGGCATTGGCAGTCCCTTGCTTTGGTTACACCTTCTGGCTAAACCTGACGGATGGCATTCATACCGTGTGACTCTGATATGTATGTCTTTTTTTTGCCTCAACACTTTACCCAATCAGATCTACCTCCCATGGCCAGTTCTAGGGCCTACAAGCACACTGGGCAGAAGGTTACACTTTTCATTCCTCTTGGTTCCCAAGAACTCAAGGTGGATAAGTCTTGCCTACCTCTCTATCTGACTCTTCCCACCACACTCTTTCCCCACTTCTCTTTTCCCCTGTGCATATAACAGAGTTGCAAATCAGTAAGTCTTTTGCCTATACAGACAACCAAACGGAATGAAATACCAGTCTCCCTTTCTTTTAGATGAACTCAAACCTTGATTCTTACCTTCTGGATTCAGTGATGACACTGCCATTTTCCTGTAAGAGGGGAGGGAATATCCTCTTTTCATAAACTCTATGTTTCCCTGAAATTCCAATAACCCACCTTTCTTTTTAGCCTTTTTAGATTTACATTGAGGGAAAGGTGTTAGAATATTGATTACAGTATTGGTTCAAAAAAATGAAACTCTCAGTAAGCCCTGAGAGGAGAAGCTGGTACCAACTACTCTTGGCTCCTTAAAGCTAGAAGAAGGGCTACTTAATTATCCTCAGCTTTAGATCTTAGCCACAAGTTTGGAACAAGAGGAAAAATCCCACTTAACATCCTATTGCATATGCATCTAGCTGTAGAAAAGGTGTTAGTCCCCGTCTTAAGAACAAGACCGTGTCTAGGACGTATTTGGTATTCATTCAGCATCTAAGGGATTGAATCTAAGAATTGAATCTAGGAGAGAGCAGTTAGTTTTAGGATATTCACTACAAATAAACTAATCAAAGTCAATAGTATTCAGGTCTTTATAGATGAAAAAAATTGCTATTCTGTAATTAAATACAATGGTGACTTTGCTGAAATGAAGAGTGAAATGAATTTTCGAAAAGTATGTTATATTATTGCCAATGTGAAAAGTCATTTGGGTTGGGTGTTGAAAGATGAGTAGTAATTTAACAAATGGTGAAAAGACAGGGGAACGACAATTGCAGAGGCAAAGAAGCACGAAACAGATATCTGTGAATAATGACTGCCTTGTGTAGCTGGAGCTGGGCAGGTGGTGTGGAAGTGGTAGAAGAGTTTGGAAAGGTAAACTGGAACCAGATGTGCAGCATTAAGAATTTTGGGGCTTCCCTGGTGGCGCAGTGGTTGAGAGTCTGCCTGACAATGCAAGGGACACGGGTTCGTGCCCCGGTCCGGGAAGATCCCACATGCCGCAGAGCGTCTAGGCCCGTGAGCCATGGCCGCTGAGCTTGCGCATCCGGAGCCTGTGCTCCACAACAGGAGAGGCCACAGCAGTGAGAGGCCTGCGTACCGCAAAAAAAAAAAAAAAAAAAAAAAAAAAAGAATTTTGAATTTTCCCTTTTTGAAGCACTTGGGAGCTATGGAAAGGTTTTGAAGTATGGGAATGTCACCATCATTTCTTATAGAAAAATAGCTGGTAGCATTCTAAAGAAGAATGGATTAGAGATGGGCAAGACTGGTAGCCATATATCAGTTAGGAGACTCTTGACTTGTAAGTAATCATATTTGCCATCACTATAATAGGTTGAATCCTGATCATGTCATTTTGAAAATATGTTTCTGCTACCATGTACTTTCCACAGAATTAGATTTATGGAGCATAATCTTTGACTACGCTATTCCCAGAGTAGGATTTTGGAATATGATATGCTCACAGTCCATCCAGTTATGCCTCTTCTATAATAAATGGGTTTTTTTGTAACTTATTTTTGTTATAGTTCTAAGCATAAGTATTGATTTAATATTATTTAAGATAATATAATATGAAGAATATAATTTGAAATAAAGTTTACTAATCTATAAAACGCTCACAAATTATCCTCTTGAAAAATGTTACACACAAAGGTTTTCATAGCCAAACAAAGTTTAGTATATAATGTGCAGTACTTCCAAAACTTTAACTGTGGAGTGCTTTCTTCATAATGAGTCTAGTTGAACAGGGGTTCTTAAAAAAGCATTTTAAAAACAACATTCTAATTTTTAAAAATAGTATCAGTTGCTATTTTATTCACTTAGTTTGGAGTTTTAAAATTGCTCTAAGTTTTTTCAGGATTTTCTTGCGGCGCTCATAGTGATTGGCAGTACTTATAAATTTTGCGTCATCTAGGCTTATTGAAGAACTTACCTGCATGTCTCTGTTAGAAATTTGCATACCTGCAATTCTGTATCATTGTGGATCTGTGGGGGTAAGCTATGAAACTGACAACACCAAAAGAAGCAAGAAATGCCCTTCCAGAAGTTAAGTATTAATAATTGGAAAGTTAAGAATCAATTGAAGTGTGACAGCTTTGAAGAGCTCCAAAGGAAAAAGATATTCCAAGTGTGGACTTGATTCTAGCAAAGGGTCCTGTCATTTCCTTATGTTAGTGCATGCTGTCTAAGTCTACTGTTCACATTCAGGTGACTTGACATAATAAGAATCAGACCCAGAGAATGAAGATTTTCTGAGAATATAGAAGTGTTCTTACTGTTTCTGGTACTGACCAGAAGGTATTTTTGTAGTATTAATCTTTTTTTTTTTAAGATATAATTGACATATAACATTCTTAGTTTTAGGTATAGCACAATGATTTGATATATATATATATTGTGAAGTGATTATCATAATAAGCTTAGCTAACATTCATCACCACATACAGTTAATAATTTTTTCTTGTAATAAGAATGTGTAGTGTTGTCTTTGATAACACCACAACCAGAAGACCCTTGCTTTTTCTATTCCTCCGGAACCCTCTTTCAGAGATCATGATGGTAAGCAAGAGGCATTACTTGAAGATCCACATGCAGGAAACATGCAGTGCCAGTGGTGAGGAGGATTAGGCACAGGACCTCTTTGGGAGAGTAGGCAAAAGGAGAACAGTATTTGTGCTCTTTTTTGTGAATTGTGAAAGAAGCATCTCTTTTGAAGCCTTGAAATCATCTCTCTCAGATGTGGACAAACGGGAAGAAAAGTTATGTAGGGAATTCTTCTAGATAGAATTCCATAGGAGTGGAAGAACTATATAGTAATATCTGGCAAGGGAACGTGACACTTTTCAAGAGGCCTGAAAATTAGGTTTGGGGGAATAAAAGGCAGAAGTTAGGAAGTAAGGAAATATAAGGATTCTGTGATCTTGGGATGATAGGATTATATGTGAGAGAAGAGAAGGTGAAGATTTACAAACAGCAGAGTGAGTGAGCCAGGTGGGTTGAGTGTTTAGAGAGTAAAAAGTACAGAATACTAGACAAGAATAAATGATGGTGGCTCCCTATGCAATTTTTGCTGCTAGGTCTACCAGTTGTATCCTAAAAATCGATCGTTAAATATTTTCATTTTACTCTTATATCTCCTTTTTAAAAAATTCAGATTTGAAACTTAATACTAGCTCTTTTTGTATAATGATGTACTCAGTGCTTTTAAAGAAGCTGTTTTCTCACAGAACTTGAAAGATAAACTATTTTATATTTTCAAATGACTGGAATTATTTCTTCCTCTTATAGTATATAATATCTTATAAAATTAGGCATTTGATAAATCTAAGATCTTGTGTTTCTACATAAAAGACACATTTACATGCTTGTTTCATGCTCATTGTGGAAAAATTTGAACAGTAGGGTAAAGTGCAAAAAGCAGGAAGAAAATCACAATTTTCTATTAATATTTTAGAATACTTATATTTCCCTTGAACTTTTTCCTTATGTATATGTAGTGAAGTTATGACAGTCCTATGGTATTCATAGTTTTATGTTTCTTTTATTATTTTAGGAAGATTTTTGTAGAGCTAAAACATGAATTCAATTCAGTATTGTAAATCCATTTAATATTTTTAAACTTACAGTTTTACTAAATAAAAATGAGACTACCTTCCATCTGTGTTTCTTCAGAGGTACTTCTCATTTTAGACTACACTTTAGACACATCTTTTTTTCCTTCCCGTTCTCTTCTGCAGATGAGACCTGTCTTCCTAGCCCCACTCATTGATTCATTTTCATTTACTCTCACTCATTTTTTCAACAAAAATGTTACAGTTCTGTTGTGTTTTAGGCACTTGTGCTAGGTGCTGGAGGTATAGAAATGACAAGATCTCTTCTTTAGATAAATTAACAGTCTAGTAAGCAAAGATATAAATAATTGTAGTTAAGTTTACTAAATCTCATCTTGTCTGTTCAGAAAGCTGTAGGGAAGCATAGAGAGCTAGGTGACTTAATACCTGAGAACACTGAATAAACTTCAATAGCTAGAATGTAAGATTTCTTGGTAAGAATGAAGGAAGGGAAGAGTGATAAGATATAATGAATTAGCAAATAAGTTTTTGGGTTCTGAAATTCCAGGATTAGTAGTTTGGATGTGATCTTTTCAGGGCTTCAGAGGCCATCAAAGGTTGTCTAAGAGTTTCCTCTTTTAAAAACACTGGACATAAAGTTTCACAGAGGAATTTTACCAACCCTTTAAAAACATAACAATACAATTTAATCTGTTCCAGAGCTAAGAGGGAAAAGGTCTTTTTTTATGAAAAGAGTGTAACATTGGTACTTTTTAACACCCTGCCCAAAAAAGAAAAACTAACAAAAATTTTACACAAAAGTATTAAAGGCAGCAGAGTACAGGATGGGCTCTGGACTAAACGTTTGTGTTTAAATCCCAGCACCAGATTACTAGCTATTGTGACATGGGCAAGTCATTTAATCTCCATGCCTCAGTTTTCTCATGTATAAACTGGAGTTAATAGTACCAGACTCACAGGATTAAATGAGTTTATAATTGTAAAGCCATAGAACAGGACTTGATACACTGAGATATATATATATTTACACACATATATATACACATATGTGTATATCAATAAAACACTTGATATATAAATTCAGAACTGCCTCATCTGTGAATATTAATCCCAAAATCCCAAGTTAAAATATTAGCAAGCATAGTCAGTGGCCCATAAACATAAACTTTTGACTACGTGTGATTTAACCCAGGAATGCAAGAATGATTCGATTAGCATAATTCACCATGTTAATTGATCTGTAGGAAAAAAATCATATTATCCTCATAGATATTTAAGAGGCATTTGATATAATTATACAGGTATTATTTTTTTAATTCTTATTAAAATAGGGATATATCTATAATTCCTTAGCATGATAAAATATATCTATTATATTCCCCAAACCAGTATCTTGCTTAATGGAGAAACATTGGAAGCTTTCTAATTAAAACTGGGAAAAGGCAAGAATGTCCATTATCCTCACTGTTATTTGCCCTTGATCTGGAGGTACTATCTAATGCAATTAGGTAATAAAAAGGAATCAGAGGTATAAAATTTAGAAGAAGAGGTAGAATTATCACTGTTTTCATTATGATTGTATATATGCAAAACTCAAGAAAATCAACTAAAAAATAATTAAAATTATAGGGTATGAGTACAATTGATAACTTTGATATGTACTACCCATTGGATGATATAATGGAAGAAAAATGCCCATTTTTATTAGCACACACATGACTCAAAACAGCAACATAAAATACCAAAGAATATACTTAATAAATGTGGAAGATTTATACAGAGAGAGTCTTAAACCCCAAGAATTACAAAAGAAGATTTGAACAAATAAATGCATTTGGAAAGGAAGACTGAATATATAAAGATGTCAGTTCTTCCTAAATTCATCTATTCATTTATTGTTCTAACACCCAATAGGATGGAGAGAGGATCTGTTGAGACTCACCTAAACTTTCAGACTCATAAGACTACCGTGAGCTACACTTGGCATCAGAATCACTTAGAAGAATATGGGACTGGAAGCACAGCATGCCAGCAGACAACATAAGGTCTTCCTTTTATGCCAGAGTCGTCGTAGCAAGCTGTGCTGCCACACCACCATCAGGGTGTTAGCTATATCCTTAGTCTCTCAAGTCACAGCTCAAGTGCAAGGAAAAAGAGGTCCACATTTAGTGGTTGCAGATCTGTTCTACCTTAGAAGTTTCATGCCTCCACAGGAGTCAGTATCTCTCATAAAATTCCAGACATAGTTTCCAGGGTCCCTGCAAGGGATATGTCTAATTCCAGCAGCCTCCACACTCAAAGAGTCTAAATATATAGGTTCCAACCAGATATTTATAATTTATCATTCCTTCTTCAGATGCCAATCAGGGTAATTTTTGCCAGAGGCAGTGTTGTCTAGTAACATCATTTACATGCTACCTTTATCAGGTTTCCAGCGTCCTGAGCTAGAACATGGACCAAAGATCAAATTCTCATAGACAAGGAAAGAGTTTTGTAACATTTTACCTACAGATGTGATGTCAATAAAAACAACAAAAGAATATTTGGGGGGACCTTGACAAGATGCTACTAAAATTCATAATAAGAAAATAAGGAAGCAGGAAAACTAAGAAAATCCTTAAAAAAGAAAAAGAAAGAATCATAAACATTAAAGTGAGTGGCATTTCAGAGGTAATACTAGTCAATAAATGGTGAAGGAAAAAAGGATAGTCGTGGAGAAAAAACAAGAAAAATTAAAATGTTGATCTAAATCAATCAAAGACCAAAAATTTTAGAATAAAAGTGCTAGGAGTATAGTCATCTCTCAGTATCCACAGGGAATACTGTGATAGGGGCTTCAGAACCCCCGCCCCCACAGATACCAAATTTCTAGGATGCTCAAGTTCATTATGTAAAATGGCAAAGGGCTTCCCTGGTGATGCAGTGGTTAAGAATCTGCCTGCCAGTGCAGGGGACACACATTCGAGCCCTGGTCCGGGAAGATCCCACATGCCGCGGAGCAACTAAGCCCATACGCCACAACTACTGAGCCTGAGCTCTAGAGCCCATGAGCCACCGCTACTGAGCCCATATGCCACAACTACTGAAGCCCGCATGCCTAGAGCCTGTTCTCCACAGCAAGAGAAGCCACTGCAATGAGAAGCCTGAGCACCACAACGAAGAGTAGCCCCCACTTGTTGCAACTAGAGAAAGCCCACGCAGCAATGAAGACCCAATGCAGCCAAAAATAAAAAAACAAAATAAAGTTCCTGCTTTAAAAAAAATGGCATAGTATTTGCATATAACCTACACACATTCTCCCATTATACTTTTTTATTTGAAGTATAACTGATTTACAATATTCAAGTGTACAGTATACTGATTTGATATTTTTATACATTACAAAATGATCACCATGATAAGTCTAGTTACCATCTGTCACCATAGAAAGTTATTACAATATTATTGACTATATTCCCTATGCTGTACATTACATCCACATGACTTACTTACTTTATAACTGGAAGTTTGTACCTTTTAATCTCCCTCACCTATTTAACTCATCCCCCTACCCCCCTCCTCTTTGGCAACCACAAGTTCTTTGTATCTATTAATCTGTTTCTGTCTTGTTATGTTTGTTTTTTTAGATTCCACATATAAGTGAAATCATGCATTACTTGTCTTTCTGTGTTTGACTTATTTCACGTAGCATAATTAGGTCCATCCGTGTTGTTGCTAATGGCAGGATTTCATTCTTTTTTTATGATTGAGTAATATTCCATTGTGTGTGTATGTATGTGTGTATACACACACATGCATACATATATATACTTCATCTTCTTTATCCATTCATCTATCATTGGATATTTAGGTTGCTTTCATATGTGGGCTATTGTAAATAATGCTGCAGTGAACATACGGGGTGTATATCTCTTTTCGAATTAGTGTTTTTGTTCTATCTGGATAAATATCCAGGAGTGGAATTGTTAGATCATATGATAGTTCTATTTTTAATTTTCTGAGGATCCTTCATACAATCTTCCATGTACCAATTTACATTCCCACCAACAGTGCACAAGGGTTCCCTTTTCTCCACATCCTCACCAACACTTACCTGCTATCTTTTTTTTTTTTTTTTTTTTTTTGCAGTACGTGGGCCTCTCACTGTTGTGGCCTCTCCCGTTGCGGAGCACAGGCTCCAGATGCGCAGGCTCAGTGGCCGTGGCTCACAGGCCCAGCCGCTCCGCAGCATGTGGGATCTTCCCGGACCGGGGCACGAACCCGTGTCCCCTGCATCGGCAGGCGGACTCTCAACCACTGCACCACCAGGGAAGCCCTACATGCTATCTTTTTGATAATAGCCATTCTGACAGGTGTGAGTTGATATCTCATTGTAGTTTTGATTTGCATTTCCTTGATGATAGTGATGTTGAACATCTTTTCATGTGTCTGTTGGCCATCTGTATGTTGTCTATGGAAAAATGTCTATTGAGGTGCTCTGCTCATTTTTTAATTAGGTTGTTTGTCATTTTGAAGTTGAGTTGTATGAGTTCTTTGGATATTTTTGGATATTAACCTCTTGTTAGATATATCATTTGCAAATATCTTTTCCTATTCAGTAGGCTGCCTTTTCATTTTGTTGATAACTTCCTTCACTGGGCAGAAGCTTTTTAGTTCGATGTAGTCCCATTTGCTTATTTTTGCTTTTTTTTCACTTGACTAAGGAGACATATCCAAAAAAAATATTGCTAACACCAATGTCAAAGAGCATACTGCCTGTGTTTTCTTCTAAGAGTTTTATGGTTTCAGGTCTTACATTTAAGTCTTTAATGCATTTTGTGTTTATTTTGTATATGGTATGAGAAAGTAACCCAGTTTGATTCTTTTGCATGTAGCTGTTCAGCTGTCCCAACACCATTTGTTGAAGAAGCTGTCTTTTCCCCTTGTATATTCTTGCCTCCTTTGTTGTAGATTAATTAACCATCTAAGCATGGGTTTATTTCTGGACACTCTGGTTTCTGTTCCAGTGATCTATGTGTCTGTTTTTGTTCCAGTACCATACTGTTTTGATTACTGTAGCTTTGCAGTATATTTTGAAATCAGGGAGTGTGATACCTCTAGTTTTGTTGTTCTTTTTCAAGATTGGTTTGGCTATTTGGAGTCTTCTGTGTTTCCATACACATTTTGGAATTATTTCTAGTTCTGTGAAAAATGCCATTGGTGTTTTGGTAGGGATTACATTTAATCTGTAGATTGCCTTGTGTAGTATTTGTGATTTTAACAGTATTAATTCTTCCAATCCATGAACATGGTATATCTTTCCATTTGTTTGTGTCATCTTCAGTTTCTTTCATTGGTGTCTTTTAGTTTTCCAAGTACAGGTCTTTTATCTCCTTGGTTAGATTTATTCCTAGGTATTTTCTTCTTTTTGATGCAGTTGTAAATGGAATTGTTTTCTTAATTCCTCTTTCTGATAGTTCATTGTTAGTGTATAGAAACGCATCAGATTTCTGTATATTAATTTTGTATCCTGAAACTTTAGTCAATTAATTTATTCTCATATTTTTTCAGTGGTATCTTTAGGATTTTTTAATATGTATGGTATCGTGTCATCTGCAAACAGTGACAGTTTTACTTCCTCCTTTGCAATTTGTATTCCTTTTATTTTTCTTGTCTGATTACTGTGGCTAGGACTTCCAATACTGTGTTAAATAAAAGTGATGAGAGTGGGCATCTTTGTCTTGTTTCTGATCTTAGAGGAAATGCTTTCAGCTTTTCACCATTGAGTGTGATGTTAGGTTTGTCATATATGGCCTTTGTTATGTTGAGGTTTGTTCTCTCTATACCCACTTTGTTGACAGTTTTTATCATAAATGGATGTTGAATTTTGTCAAAGCTTTTTCTGCATCTGTTGAGATGATCATAATTTTTATTCTTCAGTTTGTTAATGTGGTGTATCACATTGATTGATTTGTGGGTATTGAACCATCCTTGCGTCCCTGGGATAAATCCTACTTGATCATGGTATGATCCTTATAATGTATTGTTGAATTTGGTTTGCTAGTGTTTTGTTAAGGACTTTTATGTCTGTGTTCATCAGTGACATTGGCCTGTAATTGTCTTTTTTTGTGGTGTCTTTGGTTTTGACATCAGGGTGATGCTGACCTCATAGAAAGAGTTCAGAAGCATTTCTTCCTCTTCAGTTTTTGGGAATAGTTTGAGAAGGATAGGTGTCCTGCATACTTTAAATCATCCCTAGATTACTTACCGTATCTAATTCAATGTAAATGTAAATAGTTGTTATTTAATGCTATGTAAATAGTTGTTAGTGCATGGTGGCAAATTCAAGTTTTGTTTTTTGGAATTTTAGGGAAATTTTTTTCAAATATTTTCATTCTGCAGTTGGTTGAATCCAAGAATGCAGAACCTGCAGATACAGAGGGATGTCCTACAGCTCAGGCAACCTAGCTTTGCAGAGCTGTTTACTGCCCTGTATCCTGCAGGCACAAAAGCATTCCACCTCTTCACCTTCACATTGCCAAAACATCCAAGAAGAAGTTCAATTCAGCTGAAAGGGCAGTTATGGAAGAGCCCAAGAGGAGATGAAGAAGGTTACCAGATACACCTTCCCTACAAAAGTTGAAACCAATACATAACAGGAGGCAGAAAAGGATAAATCTTTAGGGAAAAAAATAGGAACAAAAGGGGAAAGGGGAGCAAAAGGAAAACAGACTGAAGTAGCTAACAAAGAAACTAAAAACACCTTAAGATAACAGAGAAACTGAAGCCAAGTGTGATTAAATTAATATAATTTATCAAGTTGGTGAGCCCTGTATTGTACTTCTTGTACAACACAGTAGAATTTTTTAAATCAGTTTTTTAAATGTGACTTTTTTAGAGCTCTAAAAACATGTGTCATGTGTTTTGGTTTTTCTTTTTCTCCTAGTATATATATTGAGATTATATACATTGAGGTATAGTTGACATATAACATTGTGTAAATTTAAGGTGTACAATGTGATGATTATATATATATATATATATATATATATATATAAAATGAAATGATTACCACAGTAAGGTTACTAAACACATCCATTACTTCATATAGTTACTTATTTCTTTTTTTTTGGTGGTGGTAACAACATTTAAGATCTACTCTCTTAGCAGCTTTTAAGCATATAATACAGTATTGTTAACTGCAGTCAGTATGCTGTACATTACATCCCCAGAATTTATTCATCTTGTAACTGGAAATTTGTACCCTTTGACCACTATCACCCATTTCCCCCACACCCCAGCCCCTGGCAACCACCGATCTACTCTCTGTTTCTATGAGTTCAGTTACAAATATGTTTTTTAAGAAGAAGGGAATTCCACCTTCTCCCATTTTGAAAGGGTGAAATCAGTGCTAGTTTATTTTTCTTTACAAACTGAAAATAGTTAACTCTCCAAAAGCATAGTAATGTCTTAAATTGCTCCTTGATCTTGGCTCTCTGTCGTAACTGTGTTATCTGTGATGTCTTTGGTAGTGGTAATCCAGCTTTTCCTAGTAACTTTGTTAATGAGAGGTTGGAAATTTGAATATTGTGTATGATATTAAATCGTGGATAAGTGGGACTTTAGACCTAACACTCATCAACATTTGAAAATAATTGTAGTTGAAATCTTGATTTTAGGAATAATTTGTCTCTAGAGTTTAAGCTGGAAAGTCACTGGCATAACTGTTCAGAAAAGGATTACAATATGGCTTTATAGGATTTTCAGTACTTATATTAACAATTGGGTACACATTGTTCATAAACTATGTGATCAATCAAAACCAATAAAATCCCTATTATGGTAGAAAAATATACTGTGATCTTGGAGTAGAGGAGGTTTTTCTATTATATAAAACCATTAAAAGAAAAGTTCATAGGTTCATTGACATAGTTATCAAGTATTAATGCATGACAAAAATGACCATAAGCAAGGCAAAAGGGAAATGATGTACAGTAAGAAAATATTTACAACTCATATCACAAAGTCTGATTTTCCCTAGTTAATGAGGAGAAGCCCCTACAAATAAATAAGAGAAAGACCTAGTGGAAAATGAACAAAGGGTACTACAAACCACTTCTCAAAGTGTTAACTGCTAACTCAGGGAGTCCACAAGGTCAAATATTTTTACCATAATGTGAAGAAAATATTTGCCTTTTTCACTCTGTTGACTTTTGCAGTGATGATAGAAAAACAGTTATGGATAAAACCACTGAAAGAGAATATATAGTGAATGTTGCTATAAAAAAAGAAATCCCATTTAAAAAAACTAAATTATGCTTACTATGGAAAAGTATGGAGAATAAAGGATATTATTCCACTCAGGAAATACCTTTATATATTTGCAGATTTTAAAAGAACCTAAGGTATACCAGTTTATGTCCAGTTTTTAACACAGTATTAGCATTTTCTCATGTTTCTAAAAGCTCTATGTAATTAACTTTAAAATTTACTTTCTCTGACCTTGTAAGAGAACTCTGGGCTGTAGGGGTTCCAGCTTTTCCTTAATCTTTATTTAATTCTATCTTAAGAGAGATCAGACCTGTGGAGTTTGATTTTCTTCAGCTCTGTTAAGTAATTCTTAGCTAACCTGTAGTGAAGTACTTTAGGCGGCCAGGTGATGGTATGAATGCCGAACAAAGGCAGCTCTTTTATCGAATACTGGGAAGTGAATACTAGGAGTAAGCTCAGATTTTTCCAGCTCCCCGAGGCTTTTATACCACATTAAGTTTTAGTTGTTCATTTGGCTTCATTAAAATAGTCACAATGATATGTAATGAGAAGCTGTCTTGGAACTTATAATGTAATTCTGACCAGTCATAATGGACTTTAACACTGTGTTGATACCAACTCCAAACCCTGTTCTCTGTGTCCATTCCACAATGCTATCTTTTCCGTAGTCATCCTCCATTAAATTTGCAGACTGACCTTTTGTTTTGAGGGCCTTTTTCTTAACATATTCTTTACTTCTTGCTCTCAGAACTGAAAGTGGAACAGCAGTCTTTTCACCCTCCTACTATTCATCCTGTTGCATGTTTTAGAGGGCATGAGCTTGGAAGAGTCAGTCTGAATGTCCTTAGAACTACCTTCTACTTTCACCTTACCATTTGGGCTAGCTCAGCAGTTTCTGTTTCTGAGACAGCATGTCTTCCTTTCTTCTTCCCAAAATCAACTCAGAAATCTGTCAATTTATTGTCCCATCTATTCAAAGATAGTAGTATATTTGCATAAATAGTTAGCTTTGAAGAGGAGCTCTTACTTGTTGAGAAATACAACACATTAAAAAAAAAAAAGCACAGAAACATACATCTGCATCTTAATGAATTATGAAGTAAACATCCACATACCAACCTCAGGTCAAGAAATAGAACATTGCCAGCACCCCCAGAAGCTCTTCTCTTTCTCTTTCCAATCGCAATCCTTTCTCTCCCCCAAAGGTAAGCAGTAACTTGAGTTTTATGTTAATCACTTACTCTGTTTTCTTTGTTGTTTTCCCACTATAGTATGTATCCCTGAGCACTATAGTTTTGTCTGTTTTTGAGCTTTATATAAATGGAATCATATAATAGGTATTATTTTATATCTGACTTATTTCACTCAACCTTATGTTATTATTGTATTTCATTGTAGCTCACATATGTTACTGTATAGTATTCCAGTGTATACGTATACCACAGTTTATCCATTCTAGTATTGATGGACATTTGGCTTGTGTTTGGGGGAATTATGAATAATGTTGCTATGAACATTCTGATACATGTAGTTTGGATGGACACATGGATGTATTTCTGTGGGGGTTATATAGGAGTAGAATTACTGAGTCACAGGATATATATATATATCTTCAACCTGAGTACATAATGCCAAACTCTTTTTCCAAAATGGTTGTACTTTACTAGCAGTGTATGAGAGTTCCCAATTGCTCCACTTCCTCCCTAGCACTTATATTGCCAGATTCCTTAATTTTAACCATTTTAGTGGATGTATCATTGGGGTCTTATTTTAAATTTCTGTGTTGTGACTCTGATGTGCTTAAGCACCTTTTTGTAAGTATGTTGGCAGTTTGGATATGCTCTTTTGTGAAGGACCTGTTCAGAACTCTTGCCCATTTTCTAATTAGGTTGTCTGTCTTTCTCTGATCTGTAGGAGTTCTTTATGAATTTTGGATACATAACCTTTATTGGTTACTTCTGTTGCAGCTTTCTTCTTCCACTCTTAAAGGTGTCTTTTGATGAACAGGATGTTCTTAATTGTAATGTAGGCTAACTTACCAGTCTTTTCCTTTAGACTAGTACTTTTAGGGTCATGTTTAAGTTTTTTACTACCTGAAGTTATGAAGATAATCTTTATTATCTTCTAAAAGCTTTATTGTTTTGCCTTTCATATTTAGATATATAATCAACCTGGAAACAATTTTTGTATGTGGTATAGTGTAGGGAGTGGTCTTTATGTTTCCACATGGGTATCCAGTTTTTCCAGCACTGTTTATTTAGAAAAGGATCCTTTCCATACTGCTCTGAACTTCCCCTTTTGTGATCAATCAAGAGTCTATATATGTGTGGCTCTCTTTCTAGGCTCTCTATTTTGACTTTGTACCAACACCACTATTTTAATTACTATAGCTTTCTAAAAATATCTGCCAGAACAAGTCATCCTACCTCCTTCTTCAATAGTGTTTTGACTATTCTTGGCTCTGTATACAGTATTGCCATATAAATTATAGAATCAGCTTCACAAAAATTGTCTTGGGATTTTTATTGAGATTGCATTGAATTTAGAGATCACTTTAGGGAGAATTGATATTTTTACAATATTGACTGTTCCCATCCGTGAACATGATATATCTCTCCATTCATGTAGATCATTAATTCCTCTCAAAATTGTTTTATAGTTTTGTATATAGATATCTTACACATCTTTTGAATTATTTGAATTGTTACTAGGATTTTAATAATTTTAATACAATTATAAATGTTATTTTAAAATTTTTGTATTCTGTTTGTTGCTTGTTAAATAAAAATACAATTGATTTTGGTATTTTTCCACTTATTCTAACAATTTTTCTGTGCATTCCTTTGGATTTCCTACCTCTACAGTCATATTGTTCATGAATAATGATAGTTTCATTTGTTCTTTCATAATCCTTCTGCCTTTTATTTCTTTTTCTTATGCTAGCTAGAACCTTCAATGCTATGTTGAAAGGAAGTGGTGATAGGGATCATTCTTGGCATGTTCCCAGTCTCAAAGGGAAAGTGTTCAGCCTTTTACCACTAAGTATGATGTTTGCTATAGAATTTTTTATAGATGCTTGATGAGATTAAATATGTACCCTTCTATTCCTGGTTTTCTAAGAGTTGTAATTGTGATTTAGTATTGAATTTTATGAAATGCCTTTACTGCATGTATTGAGGTGTGCATGAGACTTTTTAATTTTATTGTTTTGACATTTTACAATGAGTGAATTTCTGAATCATTATACTGGTACAATAAATCCAACTTAGTCATGATGTAATATTCTCCTTATATATTGCTTGATTTGATTTATAGTATGTTGTTTCGAATTTTTACACCCCTGTTTATGACTAAAATTGTCCTATAATAGACTTTCCTTTTAATGTCCTTATGTTTTGGTATGAAGCTTATGCTGGCCTCTAAGAATGAGTTGGAGAGTAGCCCTTATTTTTAATTCTGTGGAAGAATTTGTGTGTTATTTCTTCTTATTTACTAGTGAAATCATGTAGGCTTCCAGTTTTCTCTCTGTAAAGGTTTTATTTATAGATTCAGTTTATAAGATTAATCACATTTTTTATTTTTTGACAGTATTAATTACTTGGATTTTTTTAGAAATTTCTCCACTTTGTATAAAATTTCAGATTTATTGACATAAAGTTGTTCATAGTAGCCTCTTATCCTTTTCATGTCTACTAGATTTTTAGTGATATCCCCCTTTCATTCCCGCCTTTGGTTATTTGTAAATTCTTTTTCTCTTACCAATTTTGCCAGAGTTTAAAATCTTTTATTAGTCTTTTCAAAGAGCAACATTTTGGCTTTGGTCCTCTTTTTTCTAATGTTTATTTACTGTTTATTTTCTTTTTTCTCCTTGAGTTTATTTTGTTGTTCTTTATCTAGTTTCCTGAAATAGATACTTACCTCTTTAATTTTTAACTTTTCTTTTTTTCTAATATATGCATATAAGGCTATAACTTTAATATAGGCAGAGTTAAACTGTATCCCATAGATTTTGATATTACTGTTTAAAGAATTTTAAAATTTTCATTGTGATTTCTTCTTTGGCTGGGCTATGAGTGTTTTAGAAGTCTTATTTCTTTTTTTAATTTTATTCAAGTATATTTGATTTACAATGTTGTGTTAATTTCTGCTGTACAGCAAAGTGACTCATTTATACATATATATATACATTATTTTCATATTCTTTTCCATTATGGTTTATCACAGAATATTGAATATAGTTCCCTGTGCTGTACAGTAGGACCTTATTGTTTATCCATTTTATATATAATATTGATAGTTTGCATCTGCTAATCCAAAACTCCCAATCCATCTCTCCCTTTCCTCCCTCCACCTTGTTTCCTCCCTCCACCTTGGCAACCACAAGTCTGTTCTCTGTGTCTGTGAGTCTGTTTCTGTTTCGTAGATAAGTTCATTTGTGTCATATTTTAGATTCCACATATAAGTGATATAATACGGTATTTGTCTTTCTCTTTCTGACTTACTTCACTTAGTATGATAATCTCTAGGTCTATCCATGTTGCTGCAAATGGCATGATTTCATATATGTACCATATCGTCTTTATTCATAGAAGTCTTTCTTAAATTCTGCATACATAGGGATTTTTAGTTTTCTCTTTGTAACTGCACTATCAGAAAACTTATTTTAAATTAATTTAAAGGTCAGATAAACTATTTGAACCCTTAGAAATGTATTGTCTTGCTGTATGTGCTTTAAAATAATGAGTATTCTGTAGTTAGATCGTGAATTCTATGTATGTCTGTTATATCACTTATGTTTATTAAGTTGTTCAGTTCTGTGACTTTACTGATTGGTGTGTACACACTTGTTTTCTCTGTGCTGACATGGTAAGTCTTTTACACCAATCTTTTTACTTTCAGCCTTTCTGAATTCTGAATGTTTTATATGCGTGCTTTGTAAACTTAATATAGTTGGGTTTTCTTTTTTTAATACAGTCTGATAATCTTCAGATTTTAACTAGAGCATTTAATCTACTTAATTTAATGTAATCACTGACATATTTGGATTTAAATCTACTATTTTATTTTGTGCTTTTAATTTTTCTTACCTGACATATGTTTCTTTTCTTTCTTGCCTTTTTTGGTTCATTCTTGCCTTTTTCTTTTGGCTACTTTCTATTATTCCATTTTTTTCCTTTGTTAGTTTTGAAGTCTTATACTTTTTTATTCTTCTTTTAGTAGTCAACCTAAAGATTACAACATAAATTTGTGGTTTATCAAAGTTTGTTAATTGATACTTTTATTTTTTTCCCAGATAGTGCAAGGACTTTAATATGCTTTAGCTATTATATGGTGTAGTTGATGTTGTTGTTATGTTTTTAATTACCTGTGTATTTTAAATTCAACACATTATTCTTATGTTTTATGCAAATTCTTTTAGACTTACATATTTACCGTTTTCATTGCTCTTCATTTCTTCCTCCCTGACTTTTCTTCTTGGGTCATTTTCTGTCTGCCCTTCCTTTAGTGCAGATATGCTGGTGACAGATTTCCTGTCTTAGTATGTCTGAAAATATCTTTATTTCAACTTCATTCTTGAAGTTTGTTTTTGTGATGTATAGAATTCTAGATTGGCAGTTACTTTTTCCTTTCCTCTTTTGAAAATACCATTTATTGTTTTCTGACTTAAATTGTTTCTGTTAAAAAGTAAGCTTTGAATCAAATAGTTGCTTCTTTGTTGCAGGTACTTTTTTTTTTTTTTGACTGCTTTTAAGATTTTCTTTTGCCTTTAATTTTTAGCAGCTGTCTCTAGGTATGGACTTCTTTTTATTTATCTTTCCTAGAGGTCAAAGGCTTTCTTTAGTCAGTAGGTTGATATCTTTAATTAGTTTTGAAAAATGTTCTGCCAATATCTTTTTATTATTTCTTCTACAGGATCTCTCTTCTCTCCTGGTACTCTTTTTATATATGGTAGATCTTTTTATTGTGTTCTTCTATCAACTTTTCTGAATTTTTCTAGAAAATTTTTTGTTTTGTTTTGTTTTCTCTGCTTGATTCTTTGTATTTTCTTCTGACCTAATTTCTGGTCCACTAATTCAACTGTGTCTTTCTATCTCTTTCAGCATGGCTATTTTAAGTCTGTTCTGAGAGCAACAATATCTGGTGTCATTGAAGGTTTCTGTTGTTTTTACTGGTTTTCATTTACATTGTCTTGTCTCCTTTTGTGCTTGGTTGCCTTTTATTGTGTGTGAGACATAGTATTTTTAAAAATTATTTGTAAAAATATTTTGAAACCTGAGATGATGTTACTTTCCTCCAGATAGTGTTTTCATTTCTTCTGCCAGGTCCTAGGGCACTAGCAAACTGGGGTTACTTTAATCCAGTTTTAGGGATTACAGTTTTCTGAACCATTCAAATGACTTGAAGCTAGGCTGCAGTATCTGCAAGGACCGTAATAATTTCAATTTACACTTATATCTAGGATGCAAACCTTAGGGGTCCCAGCATCAGGCATGGATGGGGATGGAGCCCACACTCAAACCAGACCGCAACCCACACCCTTGCCTGGGTCTGGACTATTATTCTTTACCCCAGGGGTTGGCAAACATTTTCTGTAAAGGACCAGAGAGTAAATACTTGAGGCGTTGTGGACCATACAATCTCTTGCAACCATCAGTGCTACCATTATTCTGCAGAAGAATCATAGACAGTGCATGAATTAATGAGCATGAAGGCATTTCAGTAAAGCTTTATTTACAAAATCAGGCACAAGGACAGATTTGACCCAGGGGCCATAATTTGCTGACTCCTGCTGTAGTCTGTCAAAAGCTCTGCTCAGACTCTCATCCACCTCTTCTTAAATTTAAATTAGCCCTGAATGCTGGGCTAGCCTCATCTTGGTCTACCTTGTTAGCTCTCTGGTGCCTTCAAGAATATGTTGGGTTTTTTATGTTTGGTCCAGTTGTTCTCAGCAGGAGGTTTAATTTTAAATACCTAGTCTGCCATTATCAGAAGTGAAAGTTCTGTGCAAGGTAACCAATTAAAACAATGAGATTTTTTTCTCCCTCTGATCTCAAGAAAGAAGTTTCTTAAGTTGTTCTTAGAGAATATCTCTCACTAACACCCTGTAATATATAAATGACTTTTTTAAGAAAGTAAAACTGAGTTTTAGGACCTGTTTCTATAGTCTTCCTAGACAGATTATATATTCCAAGGTTAAAGTTATAGAGCAGTGTTGTCCATCAGAACTTTCTTCGATGATGGAAATGTTCTACATCTGCACTGTTCAATATGGTAGTCACTAACCACCTGTGGCTGCTGAGCTTTTGAAATCTGGCTAGTGTTAATGCAGAACTAAATTTTTACTTCTATTTAATTTTTAAAAAAATTTTATTGGAGTATAGTTGATTTACAATGTTGTGTTAGTTTCAGGTATACAACAAAGTGAGTCAGTTATACACATACATATATCCACATTTTTAGATTCTTTTCCCATGCAGGCCATTACGGAGTATTGAGTAGAGTTTCCTGTGCTATACAGGAGGTCCTTATTAGTTATCTATTTTATATATAGTAGTGTCAATCCTAATCTCCCAATTTATCCCTCCCCCCCTTACCCCCCGTTTTATTTTAATTAATTAATTTAAATAGCCATGTGTGGATATTTAGTTTGGAGGGGATGCAGCTTAGATTAAAAGAAGAATCTTGTCTCAGTACACAGTGTATTCTTACACTCCCACCCACCAACATACCCATTTTCCAGTGCTCTTGCAAGAAAATGCTTAACCTAAATGTGTTCGATGGATGGTATCTCACTAAATATCTTAGGTCTTGCAGAATGTTTCTGCTTCTTCCTACCATTCACCAGGTGTGATGGAAGTAGTACACTTGTTATCCTAACTGGGCTAGGTAAAACTGATCAGTCACTCAATTTACCTTTTAACATATATTTTTCTTTGCAGGGGAAGGGGCGTCTTCGTCGAGGAAACTATCCATGCCCGTCCTCTCCTGTTGTAGTTCGGTTGCCCTCCATGTCTGATGTCCCAGAAGAGACCTTGACTAGTGAGGCAGCGCTGGAGGCTGACATCACAGAACAGCAGCAAGCAGCTATGCAGCAGGAGGAGAGAGTCCTGACTGAGCAGATTGAGAACCTGCAGAAAGAAAAGTGCGTTTCCAGGGGGAAAGGGAGCAACTAGTTATCTGTTTTCATTTCCTTCCTTCTATCCTTTTTTTATTCTTCCTTATTGTGAGTCAAGCACTAGGTTAGGTGATATAGGGCATGTGGAGATGACAAAGACATGTTGCCTGTACTCAGGTAGCAGTGTGAAAGTTGTCACCTCAAGGAAGGATGCTCTGTGAGCTGGGAGGCCAAACTGAAGCTGCTACAGTGATGATTCTGGAGATGCTGACTGGGACAGGCTATGTCAGTCTTAGCTAAGATCCCTAACAGGTCACCAGCCTTGCTGAACAGATTTGTCTTAAAAAGGAGGAATAAGGATTCCCAGGCTAAGATTATTCAGAACTCCATAAAAGAAGGTTATTATCTGAAGATCAATATAGCCATGGGGCCAGCAACTGGCTGGTTAGGGTAAGGCAGCAACTCTAGTGGGTGCTGGGATACTAGGTAGGGAAATTGGTTGCAATTTAGGTGACAAATAAGCCACTCTGTGACCTCTACCATCACTGGAGCAAGAGTGGGTATCCCTACATCTTGGGGATAATGTGAACATCCCATGGTTCTCCCTGAAGGTACTGTGTAGTGGTTTTGGTTGACAATGATGACTCTTATGTTTTAAGGGGATTTTTGTTCCTGAGTTCCCAGGATCCCAGAATCCTAGGTCTGAGAGCTTGATTCATGAGAGGTTATGAGTCTATTAAAGTACTTTTTGCCTGTCAGGATTGAATCTAGAATTTGGGCAAGCTAAAAAAGGCAGCTAGGGCTCAGGTGTGCTGAACATGGTAAGGCAAAAGTGGTCTACTTTGACCAGGGGCTAGCTATTTGATATAAAAATGATCTGAAAAGAGGACCTAATTCAGCTTTGATGAAAATGGCATTGGAAGTATTGAAGGGTGAATAGGAATTTGCTAGGAAGGTGAAAAGTCTTTCCAGAGAAAGGAAAACGTATGAGCCTAGTCTTAGAGGTGTGAATGCACACTGCTTATGACAGTTGTAAATGCAGTAATGAGTTGCTGGTGAGACTGTCCTTGAAAAGATTGTCCATGAATCTCAAGCTAGATGTTGGAGGTATTAAAGGATGAATAATTTAAAGCTAGGTAGAGTGGAAGAGAAGCTACAAGGGCTCTGAAAGGGAGGAGACTTGATGAAAAACGGAGTTACAGTTGGAAGGATAAGGAGATTGTGGACAGAGTGGAGGATTGGATTGACAAACTCTAGGATCTGCCCATTGGAGAAAATTGCCTATATAAAGTGGAGGAGAGGTTGTTAGGAGTTGCAGACGTAAAGGAACTTTGGTTTTAGAGTATTAATGTGAGCTTTCACAAAGATGTGGATTGAAATAGATCAGGGTGGTGTCAGGAGGTAGTGAGAAAGCGAGATTAGGAGCCAAATACCAAAGACTTCAGGGAATGAGGGGGCGTGACTGAGAGGTAGGTGGGTGATTGATGAGGAGGTGTAGAGAATACTCTTAAGTGGAGATGGCAAAGGTCAATCAGTGTTTTACTTCATCTAGGAGATCTAGAGGTCTCTCCTTGGTCAAGGTAGAGGATATAGTCTGTAACCAGCGAATAAAATTTTGTAGAAAATAGTTTAAGCACTGGAAGGAATCCTAGAGACTATCTAGTTTAATCTCTTTGTTTTGTGGATGAGAAAGTTGAGGTCCAGAGAGAGGAAAGTACTTTCCTGATATATTATGAATGAGTTTAGAGTGAGTTTAGAATCATCTCCTGATTACCAGCCCAGAGTTCATTTTACCAGAAGGTCTTGTAGCTTCAGCATCTTTCTCTACCTCATGCTTAGCCCTGTTATAGGTCCCAGCCTTTGCTGTCTTTAGCCTTCACTGTGACTGTGCTTTCAGGTCCTTATCACCACCCTGGAAGGGAACAGTAAGAAATGTGACTGTTTTTGCTACCTCAATTCCTGATTTTCACGGGAGGTCTTTTTTCCTGTTGTCTTCCTTCCGTTTCTTATCAAATGATAATGCGTTTCTTGATTGTATCTTACAGGGAAGAGCTAACTTTTGAGATGCTTGTACTGGAACCCCGTGCCTCTGATGATGAAACCCTTGAGTCTGAGGCCTCCATAGGGACTGCTGATAGCTCTGAAAATTTGAATATTGAGTCTGAAGGTGCCATCGCTGAGAAATCAGGTAAATGAACATGTTAGACCAAAGACTCCAGATTTGTTTTGCAAAGAAGGAATAAAGATTCCCAAGTGAAGACAAAGTCCCTTTCAAGAAAGCCTTGAGTTTACATGAAAAAGTGACAAAGTCCTAAAGAGTTGAAATATACCGATTTTGTGAAGCTTCTATATAAATTGTTCATCAGACCAAGCCTTCAATGTAAGGCATTACTTTTGCAATTTAATGTTTTCTCTATATTTACCACGGAGAAAAGGCAACAGTCACAGCTTTTGTGTCTTACTGACCCATGATCCATTTTCTAAGGGTGGGTAGCAGGAGCTGAGCCCTGCTGTGAGATGGGACTGTACCAAACAAGGTCTTTAACTGCCTGGCGTGTTTCAGCGAGATGTGGAATTGACTACATATCCTGGCAGTTTTTTAAATGATAGGGACGGTTGTAGGCCTCTTCTGATGCCATAGTCCAACTCCAGACTTCCTTGGGGTTGATTCTGAAACGATATGGGTGGTGTAGAAATGGGTGGTGAGCTCTTCTCGAGTTATGTCTGTGCACAAAGTAGGTCAAACTGGACCCTCCAGATCTTAGCCCACCCACTTTCACATGTGAACAGTGACACCTCTTCATCACACGATGATTTGTTTCAGAGGGAACTGTCATTTACAGCCTCGGTTTCTTTCTTGCTTTAGAGAGAAGCTTAGCCCTTATCTCCCTGAAGGCAGCTGGCAAGTCTGAACCTTCAGGCAAGTTGCGGAAGCAGCTAAAAAAGCAGCAAGGCTCACTGGATTCAGTGGACTCTTCAGTCTCTTCTTTATGTTCGTCTAGCACTGCATCTTCTCATGGGACCAGAAGACGATTTCAAATTTATTCCAAATCTCCATTCTACCGAGCTTCCTCAGCTGGCGAGGCCCTGGGAATGGAAGGGCCATTGGGCCAGACCAAGTCCCTAGAAGACAAGCCTCAATTCATCAGCAGAGGAACCTTCAACCCTGAAAAGGGCAAACAAAAATTAAAGAATGTGAAAAACTCACCTCAGAAAACCAAAGAGACCCCAGAGGGGACAGTTGTGTCTGGCCGCAGGAAAACTGTGGACCCAGACTGCAGCTCTACCCAACAGCTAGCTCTCTTTGGAAATAATGAGTTTATGGTCTGAACTGGCAGATGTGTTGTCCCTTCATGGCTACATCTCATCTTTGGGGCCTCATCACCTGGTCCACAATATTCATCCTAATTGTGGTCCTGCCTCTCGCCTAAGCATACAACCAAGACCTTGTGTGCTGAATTCCTGGTCCTCCTGCCCGAGCGGAAAGGCCTCTTTGAAGCCTGCTAGGGATGGTGCCAGTTGTGCCTTGGCTGCTGTATTTGACTAGAGATTTGACTAAATAAAGCAACCAGGGCCTGGGGATTTGGGTCAGTTGTGGAGGTCTTTGTAGTTGCCTCTCCTCCCTCCTCTTTTCCCTTCCCAGAGGTGAGTGTGGAACTGGGGGGACATTGTGGGCTGGAGGGACCCACTGATTTCTGACATTTGAAGAAAACATATAAATCTTTCTTAACCATTAAAGTGAAATCCTTTGGGTTTATTTTGGGATAGTTAGGAGCTGGGGTAGAATATAATTTTTTTCCAAGGATTTATAAACAAAAAGTCTAAGCCCTCTATTTTAAGATTTTTGAAAAATACTCCATGTTATATTCTGGGGAAAGTGAAAAAGCAGTTGTCTCCATTAAGCCATCAGAGCATGTCTCAGACATCTGTGGTTACACAGTGAAGAGGAGAATACATGTTTTGCTTTTGATGATGTTTGATGTCATAATAATCAATGCTGGTTTAACTCCTGGTTAGTTCCTGCCAAATATATTGCATGGCCCGAAATTTCAGTAGCTATACTGTTCTTATAGCCCCTGATTCTAGGATCAGGTTCCTCTAATATTTTTTAAATGTCCCAGAGACATGGTGAACCCTAAACATGAGGGTTTCATCCAGGCTTTTCTCTTTGTATAGATTAAACTGAAGATCGTTTATGAACCTATTTATCTGCTGGTGGATTTCCACCATGAGCTCAGACAAATAATGTGACCATTTAATCACTTCTGCCCAAACATTCACACACAGCACTGCATGAATAAGTGTTACAGAAAGCTGCCAAAAAAAAAAGAGAAAAGTTTTTAATATGACCCATCTAACTTTTATCTTCTTTTCCTCAGACCATCAGTATTAAATAGATGAAAAAAAAAAAAACAAGGACTACTTGAAGCTATTTTTGTTAATATTCTGGTTACTGAAGTTTACTGTAAATATATATATGTATAGTATGCATATTTCTTTTTAACCTTATGCTACCTTGCTCCCCATGGAATTTCTTCCCACAGATTAGGGGCCATTGGACGTGATGGTGAGAGCCACTCACCCCTGGGTTGAGGGAAAAGTCAGACCATTTTTCTCACCACTGGGTGTCTCCATATACCTGAGTTATGAAAGCATTTTAAGCTTCTTAGCATTTGTGGG
This sequence comes from Mesoplodon densirostris, assembly GCF_025265405.1. Lineage (NCBI taxonomy): Eukaryota > Metazoa > Chordata > Mammalia > Artiodactyla > Ziphiidae > Mesoplodon > Mesoplodon densirostris. The sequence goes on from NC_082664.1 coordinate 122,268,605, forward strand.
ATTAGAAATCTGTTTTTGCCTATTTATAATATATGGAAAATGAAACCTGATACCCTTTCTTGAGATAAGTATGTGAAAATGTTTTTTTAAAGTTACTAAATACATCTTGTCTAACTACCACATGCACTGTTCTAAAAAAGAGCCTTTACCATCTGTAACCTGAATTTTGGTTATTCTTCCTTTTCATACTTATTTGATGTGAAGTTATAGAAATATTAAGACTTTTGTTAAGGCAGAGTCTCTCCTGTTACACAACACTGAACCTCATGCCACTGCCTCCTTGGTTATTGTTGAGCCCCAGAGGCCAGACATGGAACATCATTCTGAGTGGCAGCTACAGGTAGCAGGAGGCTTACCTCTCTCTGGTTTGGGTTCAGAAATGACCCCGGGAAAGGAATCTTTTTAAATCTCCAGAATGATGATGGTTAGTAAGTAAATGTTAGATTTTATATCCTGCAAACATCTGCCACCTTGTTCATGCTGTCCTGAGGAGTAACAAAGATAAAGCCTTTAAAAATCTGAATTTGAGAGTCTCCTAGAGTAAAACCCAACCCCTCAGCATGGTGTGTCATCATGGGTGCCCCAGTCCCCGTGCCAGGCACAGTCTGTCCCATTATTCTTGGGAGGGTGGTTTTCAGCTGGCACTAACTACTGCTCTCCACTTGCTCCAGAACGTTGTTTAAATAGCATACAAAAAAAAAAGAGATTAGCCCTGTTGAATAGTTTTCTTTGGCCCACGGAAATGGCCTGGGAAACACATCTTGGCACGTGGCCTCCCCTCTGAATCTTTGTGGAGTTTTTGTTTTGTTGCTGTTGTTTTGCAAAGTAAGTTTTTGGCAGTTAAAAAACTACTCGTATAGGTCACTTTATAGGAACCAGGCGATGGATGTTAAGAGACTTTATAATTTTTCTCAGGGACCTAAAACCTGAAATTGGATAAAATTTAATAAATATTTGTTTTTCAGTTGCTAGATTTGTGGATTTCTAGTCATTTAACAAGCTGCCAGAATGGAGGGTGGGGGTAGGGAGATCCACGCAATTATAAGAATGGAGAGCAAATGTGGGACCCTCCCTTTGAAGGAAAGCAAGCCGTTGTTCTCGTAACATAACAGGCATTGTTGGCCTGGGAAAGAGATGAAGCCATAACTCTAAAAAACTGTCAGAACCAAGTGCTGTATCTCCTTCCCTCTGATGTTAACTGGTCCTCCCCGTGGTTAAATTTATGTTACCACAAGGCGATGCTGTATTACCAGGGGTCCCCAATCCCTGGGCTGCAGACCGGTACCGGTCTTGCGGCCTGTTAGGAACTGGGCTGCACAGCAGGAGGTGAGAGGCTGGGTGAGCGAGTGAAGCTTCATCTGTATTTACAGCCGCTCCCCATCGCTCGCATCACCACCTGAACCATCTCCCCTCCCCACCGCCCCCTGTCCGTGGAAAAGTTGTCTCCCACGAAACCAGTCCCTGGTGCCAAAAAGGGTGGGGACCGCTGCTGCATTACAATCACTTATGATTGAGATATTTAACCTTAGTATGTGTCAAATTTGTGTTTCCTATTGCTTCTCTGCTCATTTTCTTTGATCTCAAATGCCTCAAAGGAAATCCCTGCGTGGCAGCAGTGGGACAGCCCCTCATTTGAAGCCCATACTCTAAAATGCAGAGCATTCTCTTCTTATCACACGTTCCCAGCCCCAAACACAGCCTTGATTTTTAATTCTCCCAATTAAAGCCAACGTATCCCTTATCATGGAAAATGTAATGGAAGCAGAGAAGTGTGCCTTGTGTATCACAAAGTGAAGCAAATACAGGAAGGATTTAGGAAGGTGACATGCTGAGTTTGTAATGCGCTTTATACTTCCTGCCATTTTAATTATTTTGCCACTCTCGGCTTCTGAAAGACAAAGGAGATACAGCTCAGTATGAACCTTGCAGAGGCAGAGGGAGCTGAGGTTAGGGGATGGGATACAAGAGCCCCACCTTCTCATGCTTTGGAAACCAGCTACAGCTCTTACCTTGCTGGGGGGTTAGTGGAGACTTCTGTCTTCCATCACAACAATAGGATTGTTTTCACTGTCAAAGACAGAGGGTTCCAGAAGCATGCTGAAGAGAGGAGGTCCAGCAAGGTTCTGCAGGCCCACTTTAGTGCCTGTGGGCCATGGTTTTTTAACTATAATGAATGTGTACCTTTCACAAGCACTTTGGTGAACCAGAGAGAAGAAAGTATTCTCAGGACATGTTTAAAGCTAAGAGAGTTTTAAGAAGAAACAAAGTCCAGACGGCTTTGCTCGTCCTTCTCTCTCCCTATTTTCTCCCCCTTGGTGGGGAGCTGGACAACATCATTCTGTGTTGACAGATGTGTTTGTCTACCCATAATTTTGTGATAGTTGGCACTGTCCCCCAAAACCACGCTAGCCTTGTAGTAAAGTTCCTTGGTATTTGTGGGAGTCCTCTGTCTTTCTGTGCCCCTAAAATACTGTTAACCACTTTTCTCTGGAACCACTCCCGCATTTGATTTGGTGGTAAAGGGCAAAACAGTGATTGTGGAGGTGGATCTTTTAGGTCTTGTTGGTCTCTTGGTTGAAACTTTTCAAAAGCCCCACCAAGGGGTCTATTACCTTGCTCTCCATCCATACTTAATGCCTATTTATCAGCCCTGTTAGGTCATATAAAAGTTGCACCTTTTGAAAAAGTAATTGTATTTACTAAGGGAAAGGTGTGGACTACAGATTAGTATTATATTATTTTAATGGATTGAAAGTAATTTATAAGTATGCTGAGTGTAAATTTATAAAAGACTATGTATTGTAAAAGGACATATCCTGTGAAATATAATATCATTTTACTGTTTAACAGAATAATTCTATACGAAGAATGATTTGTCTCACCCACAGAACTGATTACATTCCTGATGCAATCAACAGGCACTTTGTGATTTCCTTTTTTTTTTTTTTCATCTTTTTTTGGCGGGAGGGAGGGGGACATCATTTGTATAAAGTAGAGTTTGTGTCACTCAAAATATGCACTGTATGGCTACACAAGAGCAGCTTGATGAACAGATCACTCCATGGCTCATTAAAGAACAAAGCTTCCAGAAGCAGCAATACGTGTGGTTTGTTTTCTAGCCATCCTGGCTCCCACCCCAACTCACTCCAACCTGAACCCAAGGAAGAGCAATGATTTTTGTTAAAGTGATTTTTTTTTAAGGAAAGGACTGAGCCCCCAAATTTTCAAAGTACAGAGGTGGTAATTATTGGAACTCAGTAGAGTTCAAGTGAAGGTGAGATTCAAGCTGTGAGTTTTCTGTAATGGATGCTAAGCTGTCAAGACTTCATTTAATCAATTTAGAGGTAGGCGGGCAGGAAAGGCAATAAATCTACATTGAGGATCCTCACCAAAAAGGCCATGAAGAAGTAGAAATAGCTGCTAATAGAAGGCCCTAGTGTATCCTTTTTGTTCTGCCCTGCACTGCATGACTTTGGGAAAGTCATTTGCCCTCTGTCTGGAATGTGGTCTCTCCCCCAGGTTTACTTCTCCGGATAACTCTTACTGACTCTCAGGTCTCAGTGTAAAAAGCAGTTCTACTTGGAAATGTCCTCTTCCCCCTTGAACTGGCTTAGATGTCTTGTGTTCTCGACAGCTCCCAGTATTTGTGGCATCAAAAAACTTTGATGTTAGCTTCCCAAGGCAAGAAAAGAGCCTATCTTGCTGACTCTTAGATCCTCAGCACCTAACAAAAGGTGCCCACACTTACCTTTTGGATGAGAGGCCTGAATGAGATCAGGGGTTTTCAAATGCCAAACCAAGTGTAAGGTGGAATTGAAAAAAAATTAATGTGATCAATTTTCCCCTAATGTCAAATTTATTCAATTTTTAAAATTCTGAGACCATCCTTCACATTTCTTTTTACATCAAGTTTACATTTACATTTTGCATTAAATTCACATTACAACAAAATAGTGGACTAAGATTTCCTTAATTGGCTAAATAAAACCTAGTAATGCCACTTTTAAAAGTTGCCCCTGTGATTACTGGATCCACAACAAACCTTTCTGATTATAAAGAGCAGAAATCTGTAAGGAGATGCAGACTAGAGCTTTGCTTTTTAAAAACTTGTTCTGTCTCCTAGATTGGATAGCAGTACAGCATCTTAGAGCCAGGGACATAACCATGAATATGGATAAGACACATGTAACATCTGTTGAATCTTGTGAGGCATCTCGGACTCCGAGGAGTATGTCACTTCTCAGTTCTGTGTGGCCATTCATTCAGCAAGTATTGACTGAGCACCCACATCCACGGGCACTGTCCTAGGTGGCGGAGGTACGTTGGTGAACAAAGCTCCTGCCCCCGTGGAGCTTGCATCCTAGTGGGGAAAACCAATGGTGTCCACCAGATGGAGACTAGTCATCCACAATATCTGGGTTCCCCTATCAGATTATATTTATTAATTTGAATGGGTGCTTCTTGGCACCTTTGAGTCTTTCTCTGCCCTTCCTACCTTTAAATACCCCCTTAAGGGCAGAGGAGAAGTGTCTCACAAATCTGAAAACTGCAGTTGAAAAGAAAGGCCCAGATAGTACCACAGGGTCTTCCTCTGTATGTTTCATAGCCAGAGACATTTCTGGCGTTGAGGGCTGAAAGGAGTTTTGGTAGTATCCCCTCCCCTAGCAAGAGCCCTAAGTGCAGTGAAACAGAGCTGTAACCCATTTGAATTTCATGGGGCCAATTTACAGCAAAAGGTTGAATAAATCTTGGGATCAACTGAGAGCTGTATTAGGAAAACAGAGGCCACTTAGTATATTTCAGGTGTGAAGGACTTAATATAGGTATTAGGGGCTTAACATAAACTTTGGAAGAACTGGGGAAACAGATGAGAGAAAGCTCCCACAGATGGTCCAGAAAGCCAGCAGACCTGAACCAAAAGTTCTGAAGTTCTCCAGAGCTTGCCGGGAAGCTCCTGCAACTCTAAAGAAGGCTGCTGTGAAACCTCCGTGTTCCCACACACATGGCTGCAACTGCCTCCAGAGAATAATGGCTCCTCATTTCCTTTACAAATCTCACGTGAGTGCCTCCCTTCCATTAGCAAACCATAGGGGAAGGGGATCCTGGGAAATGTACCTCCTGGCATCTCTGCAATGAAGACAAGACCTTAAGAGGGGCGGGGCAGGGGGGGCTATGGATGCCAGGTTGGCAGCAGATAATTCAGCTTATGTACCTCCTCTAATTTTCCAAGACTTCTTCCTGAAGATCCCAATCTCTTTCTCAATGTAGAATGGCTGTGCTCACACCTCCCAGAGACTAGCCCGTGAACTTCAGCAGGCTGCCTTTGCAGCCTTACGTTCCCCAAAGCAAGACTTCAGGATAATGTTCAGGGCCTATTTGGTCAAATTTCAACCATGTTTCTTGCTAGCATGCCTTTGCTCAGGCTTTCTATACGTTTAAAGACTTCAGGCCTTTAAACCTTACGGATAAAACTTTGGATAGGGAATTGGAGAGTATAATGGCATTATAGACATTAAATGACCCAAATAACTGAGGCAAGTCTGATGCTTTTAGAAGATCAAGGATCGGGGCTTCCCTGGTGGCGCAGTGGTTGAGAGTCCGCCTGCCGATGCAGGGGACACGGGTTCGTGCCCCGGTCCGGGAAGATCTCACATGCCGCGGAGCGGCTGGGCCCGTAAGCCATGGCCGCTGAGCCTGCGCGTCCGGAGCCTGTGCTCCGCAACGGGAGAGGCCACAACAGTGAGAGGCCCGCGTACCGCAAAAAAAAAAGAAGAAGATCAAGGGTCTTGAATAGTTTGAGTGCTTAGGTGGGAAGGGCTTAAGCTGGGCAGTATTTGCCATACTCTTTCTTCTCTGGGCACCAGTCAAGCTATTGTCATTTCCAGAGCAGAGTGTTCTGAACTATCCTTCCTCCATCAAGGCCAGACATCTCTGGATAACTAGGAGAATTCATATACAGGCCAAAGGGCAGGGAACCCCTAGGATTTCACAGATTTCTCACATGACCTTTTTCTTCTCGGCTTTAAGCATTTCTTCTTTGAAGGCAGAAAATGCAACGGGGGCTTCCCTGGTGGCACAGTGGTTGGGAGTCCGCCTGCCGGTGCAGGGGACACGGGTTCGTGCCCCGGTCTGGGAAGATCCCACATGCCGCGGAGTGGCTGGGCCCGTGAGCCATGGCCGCTGAGCCTGCGCGTCCGGAGCCTGTGCCCCGCAACGGGAGAGGCCACAACAGTGAGAGGCCCGCGTACCACAGAAAAAAAAAAGAAAAGAAAATGCAACGGAATTGTTGTGCTGATTGCAGGGGCGGAGGGGCAAGGTGGGGAGACAGTGCCAGGGTTAAGCGGAGTCATACCAAGGTTTGCGTCCTCTCTGAGCCTCAGCTTTTCTCAACTATAAATGGGATGACTGGTCCCCCTGTCAGATTAATCTGAGGGTTAAATAACAATACACATTCAGTGCTCAGTTCACTGCCTGGTGTATCAAGTGCCTGAGATATGTTAATATTTTTTAAATTATTATTTTCTAGGTCTTCTGGATCTGTCTTTGAAAAGGAAGAGGTTTGTCTGAACTTCATCTTTCCATAAGGAATTAAGAAGTGATGCGGGGCGGGGCGGGGCGGGGCGGGTGGGGGGGCTTCCCTGGTGGTGCAGTGGTTAAGGATCCGCCTGCCAATGCAGGGGACACAGGTTCAAGCCCTGGTTCGGGAAGATCCCACATGCTGCGGAACAACTAAGGCCGTGTGCCACAACTGCTGAGCCTGCGCTCTACAGCCCGCGAGCCACAACTATGGGGCCCGCGTGCCAGCGCGCCTAGAGCCCGTGCTCTGCAACAAGAGAAGCCACTGCAATGAGAAGCCCGCGCACCGCAACAAAGAGTAGCCCCCACTCACCGCAACTACAGAAAGCCGGAGCGCAGCAGTGAAGACCAACACAGCCAAAAATAAAATAAATAAATTTATATTTTTTTAAAGTGATGGAGGGACTTCCCTGGTGGCGCAGTGGTTAAGAATCCGCCTGCCAATGCAGGGGATAGGGGTTCGATCCCTGGTTCAGGAAGATCCCACATGCCGTGGGGCAACTAAGCCCTTGCGCCACAACTACTGAGCCTGCGCTCTAGAGCCCACGAGCCACAACTACTGAGCCTGCATGCCACAACTACTGAAGCTGAAGCCCGCACACCTAGAGCCCCTGCTCCATAACCAGAGAAGCCACCGCAATGAGATGCCTGCACACCGCAATGAATAGTAGCCCCTGCTCGCCGCAACTAGAGAAAGCCCTCGCACAGCAATGAAGACCCAACACAGCCAAAATTAAATAAATAAAATAAATAAATTTATTTTTTAAAAAAAAGAAGAAGTGATGGAGATTCCCCTTCACAAAAAGTGCCTGTGGCTGCCTTGTGTTGTGTTGCATGGAGCTCACCTTTGTTTACGGAGAGGTGAGGAAGGATGAGGAAGAGAAAGATGGGGAGAAGCCATGGGGTGGTGGGATGCCATCTAGAGAGAAGCTGGGTTGTTGAATCCTCTGGGAGATTTTTCACTGGGCTTGGCTTCATGGCACCTGGACTACGACTCAGAGTGGCAACCAGATGGAATTCGAGACCCTGTACTCACTCTTTCAGCGTCTTCAAAGGGAGACACCTTGGCCACATTGTCTTCCTGTTTTTGTTTTTTCACTTTTTTTTTGAGGTCTAACAATACAGTAAATTGCACAAATCTTAAGTGCATGGCTCAATTAATTTTTATGAATGGATAAATTTATGAAACCACCACCCGGATCAAAATAAAGAACATTTCTAGCACATCAGAAGGCTCCCTCAGGCCCCTTTCCAATCAACCCCACCCCCTGCCGCGGAGGTAACCACTATTCCAACTTCTACCACCATTGGTTAGTCTTGCCTGTTCTTGAACTTTGTATAAGCAGAACTGGTGCCTGGATGCTTTTGTTCAACGTTTACATCTGTGTAATTTATCCATGTTGCCACATAATATTGATGGTTCATTCCTTTTTATTGCTGTTTTCCATTATATGAATGTACCACAATTTATTAATCCATCCTATTGTCATTGTACAGTTTGGAGCTATTATGAAAAAAGCTGCTACGAACATTCTGATCCTATCTTTTGGTGGACATTTCTGCTAGGTACACATACCTACGGGTACAGTTGCTGAATCAAAGGGCAGGCAGATGTTTAGCTTCAGTAGATTGTTTTCCAAAGTGGTCGCACCCATTTTATTTCCACCTCCACTAGTTTTTGAACATATCACAAAGGAGCTTCTCCATTGGAGTATTCCCTATGGTCTTGCGGAAAAAGAGGAGCTCAACACGTTCGGAAGTGATAAACCTCAAAGCCGGTAGGAGCAGGAGCAGTTTCCCAAACCTGAACAGGATAGAGGATGCCATCAGTTTGGTTATCAGCTTCTGAGCCTGAGTCCTAGGGATAGTGTCATCCCAGGAGAGGCAGAAGGGGAAGGAGAGGAGAGATGACTGGTGCCCAGGGCGAGTAAGGAAGAGCTTAGAGGAAAGGCCCCATTCACCTACCCCTGACCCACTGTGGCCCTCCTCCAATCTTTAGTTGAGGAGTGTGATGAAAATAGTGAATAAATATTGTTTATTATGTGTTAAGATTATAAAGTGAGAAGATATATATATAGATATATATATATATATATATATATTTTTTTTTTTTTTTTTTTTTTTTTTGGCGGTACGCGGGCCTCTCACTATTGTGGCCTCTCCCGTTGCAGAGCACAGGCTCCGGACGCGCAGGCTCAGCGGCCATGGCTCACGGGCCCAGCAGCTCCACGGCATGTGGGATCCTCCCGGACCGGGCACGAACCCGTGTCCCCCGCATCGGCAGGCAGACTCTCAACCACTGCGCCACCAGGGAAGCCCGAGAAGTTATTTATATTAATAGTACATGTGAATATATTATTAATTGAATAGAATGATTATAATTACATGATGATTAATACCACATATATGTGAATAAGAATATAAATTCCTGGGAATTTCCTAGTGGTCAAGTGGTTAGGACTTGGCGCTTTCACTCATGGGGCATGGGTTCAATCCCTGGTTGGGGAACCAAGATCCCACAAGCCGCATGGCACGGCCAAAAAAATATATATATATATATATAAATTCCCCTCTGTAAGCCACCTAGGATGACAGACTAGCTAGCCATTAGTGAAAATGTTCTGCAATCGAAACTTAATTTTTGTGGCTGAGATACTCATCCAGAAAAGGAGTCATTGTAGTTTTAAATAAGAACCATTTGCCAAGGCAGGGGTCCCCAGTGCAGAGAAGGTGGATGGTGAAGCCACAAGAGACGGGGAGGGGCATTAGACCCTCCTTGGGTGGGAGGACTGACAGCTGGGGTCAGTGCCCAATGTCAAGGAGGCCACATCAAAGTGGGGCAACTCCACGCTCAGCTTCTACCACGGAGGTCTACGGGAAGTCTTCCCACCTCCCAATGACCTACTGAACTTGTTTTGCCAAACCAAGGGCTTTCTTTCTCTTGTAAGAGCCAAGCTGGTGGCACTGAGCAGTCGTGCACCCCTCCCTTCTTCTGCTTTTCTGATCTAAGCAGTGTCAGGAAGAAGTAACTATAAAGCCAAGTAGAGAAATTGTTTTTCAAACTGCCGGAAGTGGGTCACAACCAGCCTTTTTAAACAATAAACAATTTAAATAATTTAAACAGAAATATCAGAGTCAATCATTCAAAGTAAGGGCAGGTATTATTTGGGGGAATTTTGTTTCAGGGTCTGTGTGTTATTGGGTTATGACGGAAATTGCATTTCTTCCTGGGTGTTGCAGTTTTTAAAAACTGAAATACGCTGGCTTAGAGAACCCCAAATGACTTCCTCAGCACTCAGTTTCTGCCTGTAGTTGATACTGAACCAACTCCAGTAGGAGTGGCAAAGGAAATGTTAATCAGAAGTTTGAAATTTGACACAAAACCAATATGCGCAGACATCTCTGGGAGCTGAGCCCAACAGAAACCTGGTGAAGGAGGGCCGCTGGTGCCTGAATGTCTGTGATGACTGTTCTTAGGGTGCTGTGTTGAGCCTTAGGGACACATTCTACCTATGCTCACCAATAACAGAAATCTTTCTGTGTGATGGGTATAGTCCTTATACCTTTGACTCTTTCTAAAAGAAAATTACCTCTTCTTTTGATCATTTCTCAGATTACAGGGGATTTCGGGGGTGCCCGTGTTAGCTTACTTCTTCAGAGAGACCTGCTGGGGGCCCAAGAGAATGCAGAAAATATGGTCTAAAATAGCCAATAGGTGCCTGGAGTCCAAGTGGTCCAATCTTGCTGAGGCTCCGTTGGACCTGCTGGTGTCGGGGCAAGCCGGGCAGTCCCAGAGCACTGGCTCCTGCCCCACATCCCTGCAGCCACAGTCTCAGCTGGCAGCCACTGTCCTCCAAACCCAGCCAGGGCAGGGCTGTTGTCCATGCACGTGGCTTGTGCAAACGCATCCCTGTCAGATGTCCCGCTGCACCTCCAACAGGCCTCATGTTCCCTCAAAACTCTTTTCCTCCTGACTTTCCTTTTTATTTCTTGACTACCTCGTCTCCCAAATAGCTCTTCTTCCCCTCGTTCCTTATATCTACTCAAGTGCCAAGTCTGACCCATCCCAATTCCCAGTGGCTCCCGCAACTCTCATTGCCTTTCCACTCCCAAAGAGCAGAAACTCCACGGCTCCCCTGGATGATGGCAATGTCTGCTTCCCTCCCTGGTTGGATGCTCTGTACTCACTGCCACGCCCCTGCATGAAGCCCAGCTCTGTGTACGACACTCTCCTGCTCAAAAGCCTGCAGTGGCTCCTCTCTGCCTAGCGAATCAGATTTGGCCTTTGGCTGGCCTGAACAGGCTGATGCCAGAGAGCCATTCTGGCTTAGTCTGCCACCTCCTCAGTGGCAGCCATCTCTTATACCTTCCAAACTGGGCTCCTGACCTAAGAACATATGCATATTTGCCTCTCTCTCTCTCCCCGCCTTGGTGAATGATGATTTCTCTCCTTGTAGATCTTATCCTTCCTCCAAGTCCAGCCCTGCCTCCAGCTCTGCTTGGCACCCCATCTCCCAGTGGGTCTCTGTCTCCTGCAGAGACATGCAGCCCTCAAGACCAGCCCTCAACTGCAATGTGGTCACTGTGCTGGGCACCCCTAGGAGACAGCAAGTTTGCCTTATGCACATTTTGGTCCCTACTTCCGGGCCTGGTGCTGTGCCTGGCACTCAGTAGGTGTCAGCCACAGACTGGTTGTACTGAGACCCTTTTGCCATCTAAACAGTGCAGCCCTGAGATGGTGTCAGAGAGGTGGGCAGGGGGATGGCGAGATGAAGGGAGAGATGGGCAGGTAGGCACGTGCATGGGTCACCTCATAGGCTGGCTGGGGTGGTGGGCCTTGCTGTGCTGGCTCAGCATCACCTGGGACTGGTCCTGCAAGGCCTCCACATGCTCAGGATCCTTCAGGCCCCGCGTTTCTGGAGAGAAGCAGCAGCAGTGAGCTTCTCTCTCAGCCCCTCCGACCCCCTCACAGTCAGCCAGGGCCTCAGGAGGCGTGAGCCCCGCCCTGCAGCCATCCATTCCCTCCTGCCCCCAGGGGAGAAGTCTGCACACATCTGCGTCTATGTGGGGCCATGGAGGGAAAGTGAGAGGCAGAAGGAAGTCACCAGAATTCCCCTTCCTCATCCCCAACCACTCTCCTCTAAGGCTTGGGCAAAGACTCAGCTACCTGGTTTGAAGAGGACCAGGGCCTTCATGCAGGCGAACTCCGTGGGGTCCACCGCCAGCGCCCGGAACCTTGAAATGGTTTCCTGCAGGATTCGAGTCTCTGCACTGGCCAGTGCCAGCCGGCCCTGAGAGCTGCCACCAGCAGAGGCCTCAGGCGGGGCTAGCAGTGGGCAGCTGTCCAGGGGCAGAGACCACTGGATGGCTCCGAGGAGGAAAAGTTCACTCCATGCCTCTTCCAGCAGGATCACCTGTGCCCAGAGAGAGGGCGAGTGTTATGACTGATACACAGCTCCTCTGGCTCAGCCTGGAACCTCTGCCACCTTCTCGGGTGTCCTAGGAAACGAAGGGCTGGTCCCGGGTGCCCAGAACATTCTGACCTCTGCCTGACATCAACCAGGGGTCCAGAGCTCTGGGACTTGGCACCATCTGGCCCAGATGCCTCAGCTGCAAGATACTCTGTGGGCTCCATCCAAAGCTGCAAGTGGAACACATAGGAAATCCTGGAGCTGTGAGAAGCTGGGCAGCCTCAGGGACTCCCCTCCAGCATCCTAAGTTAGGCATCCTCAGCCGACTCAGCCTGGCTTCTGAGCTGCTTCATCCAAACCACTGGCTAAGGGCTCAGACTCTCAGTGTGCCTCTTCTCCTGGATTTGTCATGACAGGTCCCCTTGCTCATGAGAAGCCCAGAGGGGTGTCCTAGCAGAGAAGAGGCAGGGCTGAAATGCAAGCCCTGAAGTCAGGGGCATTTGTGTTCCAAGGGAGCTCAGGTTTGCCCACTGATGCTGTTTAGGGTGTGCAGACCATCCTGTGACAAACAGAGCATCTGTAGGGCCTGAGGGCTTGTCTAGGAGGAAAGAAGACCCAGAGGGGCACAGACACTGTCTTCAAATCCCTGGTCCCCGTGTGTCCCTGGCCATCACTTTCCCCTGGGTGATGACCCTGACCATCATCGCTGTCCAGAGATGTAGCACCCCCAGCAGTCACATCCCTGAGACTGGTGTCCCTGACCATCACTGACTCTGAGGCATGGGTGTCCCCAGCCGTCACCATCCCCGAGCCGCGTGCACCACCAATCATCACCTGCACGAGGAGATATGCGCCCCCAGCCCGGCGGACTCTTGTGAGCCCCCTGACGGGTATACCTGATCCCGGAAGGGCAGGTTGGAGAACACGGGCAGGTTCTTGGCCCACTTGACAGCCATGAAGAGGAGGCGAGCTGACGTCTCATGGATGCTGTCCAGGCCACAGGGGGAGGAGGAGGAGTATGGGGACGAGGGGAACTCGGGGTCATTGCTGGTGACATCAATATTCTCATCGGCTGTTGGAGGAGGAGGCTGTGCATCAGCCCCTGCTCCGAGGTAGGCGGCAGGGGCTTCTCAGGGGCCCAGGTGTGGGATGAAGGCAGGACCCGGGAGCTCAGCCATCCTCCCACTTACCATCCTCTGGCTCCAGCTTAGTGCAGGTTTCGGCCGTTATCAGACTGGCCATGAAATGGTGGTGGCCTGGAGGTGTGAGGGCCCGGGGCCCCAGGGCTCTGGCTGCAGACACCGGTGTAGGGCCCCGCGGGCTGGGCCCTGCTGGGGTCGGGGGAGCCGCCAAGGGCTCCAGCCAGGGCTCCGTGTCTGACTCCACGTGGTCCATTCGGACCTGGGCGGTGCTTCGTGGCTGGCGCTCATTCTGCACGGCTGGGGAGACAGGGAGGGTCAGGACGCCCCACGGGTCACACACCCCATTCTCTTCTGCCACACCTCTCCGGGTGGTCACCCGACTCACCGTCCTGGTTCATGCCCGCCTGCAAGCACTTCTTCAGCCGGCAGGCCTGGCACTGGTTGCGGTGGGCCTTGTCCACCGGGCACATCCCTGCCCCCACCTGGCACCTGTGGGCGGAGGGGAACCCCCAGGGAGTCAGGGTCCCGCCCAGGCCCGGGGCCGTGGGTTTCGGACATGTTTGCCACAGCTCCTTCTTCCCTGAACACCCTCCATCCCTCCCAGGCACCTTCAGGGGCTGGAGGGCGGCGGGGCGCTGCCTGCCTCACCTGTAGATGAGCCGCCGCCTCACGCTCCTCTTGAAGAAGCCGCTGCAGCCGTTGCAGGCGTAGATGCCGTAGTGCTTCCCGCTGCTGCTGTCCCCACACACGCGGCACTGGAGCGAGGGCCCTGCACCTGAGGGGCAGCCGGGCTGGGTGGGGACTGGCCCAGGGCTGGTCAATCCCCGCTCCCACCTCCTCAGGGGCCCCTACGCCCGCCTTGCTTCCTCATCCTCAGGTTCCTGCCCACCCGCCTTTAGACCCGCCTGTGTCTCTCCCATCTGGAAGAGTGTCTCACTTATCACACCCCCTCAGCCCTCCTCCTCCCTCTTCTCTCTCCATGGCCAGTTCTCAACAAGAGGACACTCTCTGCCCCACCTCCCATTCCCTCTCTCTGCAGGTGGCTTCAGGCTCCCTCAGGCAAAAAAGCAATCTTGGCACCACTGCTACGGACCTCTGCTCCCACCCCCTGAGGGCCCTTCTCTCTCCTTTCCTCCCCCATCCACTCAGCTGTCCTGTCTGATCCCCCTGTTTCTAGGATTCTGGGTTTGCCAGCAGGTTCCCTCACACTTGCCCACAGTCCTTGGGGCTCGGTCTGAGTCACTCCAGCTCCTTTCACGGTCCCTGCAAACCTCTGACCCACACTCCACTCTCCAAGGGTCCAGACCTACTATGTCCAGGAAAGCCATACCTGTCAGCTCCTCTCCCAGGCCCCACCTGCCTGGAGACTCCTTCCTGGAGGCAGGCACAGCTGCCGGAGCCGCTGCAGCCATGTTGGAGTTCATGGGCCCTGTCGGCCTGGTCCTGGCTGGTCCCGGGGCAGCCTCCACCTTCCTGCCTAAGAGAGGCCTCAGGGTCGCTGAGCCGGGCCCAGCCTCTGCCTCCCTCTCTGATCCTCTGTCTCTCTGTCTGTGCCCCCGTCTCTTGTCTACTATCTCTACTTCTCCCTCTGTCCCTGTCTCCTTGTCTCTCCTCTCTGTGCTCCTGCCTCCTGGCCCCTCTGTCTAAACTCAGGAGCTGCCCCAACTTCCCCTCAGAGCAGCGGCTCTGGCTTGGGGAGATTTCCCCCAGGGCAGTGCTGGATGCAGCTTATGATCCTCTTAATCTTTACTGTCTCCACAGGGGATCAACCAGCCACACCTGCAGCATTACCAAGGTGCCCCCGGGAGCCGGTCGGGCCTGCTGCGCCCACACCGGCTCCCAGGATGCTCAGTGTCTCCGGGTCCCTGTGCTCTCAAGCTGATCAAATCGTGAGGGGAGGTGTGGACTCCACTGGCCCCAGGGCCATGGGGGTCTGGGGACAAGTGTGTGGCCGAGGTGTGTGTGTGTCTGGGCGTGGCTCCACACACAGGGTGCTCACTGTGGGTACTGCTCTCTGTCCCAGCGCTTCTCACCTAATCCCTTCATAAGGGACGGCTTAAGGCCCAGGATTTGAAGGTCTGGGCACTCCTGGAAGGCTAGCAGCCCCCAGACGCCCAGCACAGAGGCAGCTCCCATCGCATGTGGAAATGGGTCCAATGTAGGGTCTGAGGCTGCCTTGCAGGTGGGGTCTGGGCCCCACGTGGAGGGTCTCCTGCAGGACTGGAGGGGGTGAGGACGCAGCCTCTGAGCCTGGCTACGGGCTCTCAGGTGGGCTCCCAGCCCTTCCCTGACTTGTCCTCACAGTCCCAGGCAGGCTGGTCCCTCAGCGTCCCCAGATCCAGTCTGCCCAGCTTGAACCCAGTGATGGTTCTGAGGTGGGGAGTGGGGAGGAGGTGTCTGTGTTTCCTTTGACCCCAAGGGTGGGTGGAGACAGCCGAGACAGACCCAAGTTCAAATCCCTGCTCCCTCACAGCCAGCCACGTGTCCCTGAGCAAGTGTTTTAACCTGTCTGAGCTTCAGTCTCCAGTAAAAAGGGGTGACAGAAGAAGTACCTGCCTTGGAGGGTAGCTGGGGAAGCTAAGTCAGATGATTCTCAAAGCCTTCCAGGGCCTGCACTTAGTAGGCATGTAATAAATGATGGGGGCTGTTATTCTGATTGCTTCTCAGGGTTGTGGAGAAGATCCCAGAGGAATCCTCGGCAAACAGCCGTTCCTTTCCTGGCTCCTTGGCCCCCATCCCCATTCCCACCCCATGCCCAGGCCGCAGCAGAAAGCCCCATGTTGGTCTGGAGGGGACCATGCATTCTGGGCGGAACTGGGCTCACCTCTGGGTGAGCCTGGGGCAGGGCTTGGCCCAGCCTTAGAGCCTGAGGGAGAGGAGGGACAGTGTGAAACTTCTGGAAGGAATCATGGAGTTAAGGGGGCAGAGGGGGCGGTGCAGCGCCCTTCTGTAAGTGGGGTTAACCCTCCCTGTGACAGAGAAGCACTACTGGGGATTTGGAAAGTCAGCTCGAGGGGCTTTGCAGGGTAATCCGCTTTCTGGGGCCTCAGAAGATCGAGGCCACTGAGCTGAGGCCCCTCACCTGGGCTTCTCTGTCTCTGTCCTCGCCCTCACCGCTCTGCTGATGGGCAGGCCCTTGGGACCCTCCACGGCCAAGGTGTCTTGCTCCACCTAACCTCCAAAGCCAAGGGCGTCTCCTTGAACTGCTCCACCTAACCTCCAAAGCCAAGGGCGTCTCCTTGAACTCGACTGACCCATCCCTCCTTCCCGAAGCTCATCTCTTCCATTCTTCTGGAACTGTCTTAACTATCTTCCTCCCCCTCTGAACTCCTGAGCACCTCCAGGGCCCCAGCAGACCTTTCCACTCTCCGCTTGGGTAATCTCGCACACCTTCGTGGCTTCCACGACCACTTCACATCAGATTTTTGCCTGTGTCTCTGCCCTGAGCTTCTACCCATAGATACCCCTGGACCAACTCCACACGCCCCCAACCAACCCATCCCCAACTTGTCCGCAAAGAGATGGTCCCTGAAGCCCCGGGATTGAGAGACTGCCTGGGGCACCCTGTGCGGTAGGAAAGTGCCCAAGGCTGAGCTGACAGCCTCTAGTCCTGGAAGCCTGGGCCAAGGGGGATCCGCTGGCAGAGGAGCTAAGAGGGAAAATCGGGATGGCGTGGGTCATGGGAGCAAGGGCTGGGGAGGATTCAAGGATGGAGGCAGCCACCAGGTCAAGTGTCCTTTGAGGTCGTTTGTATCCCCAATAATAAGGATGAGAAAGCAAGAAGAGTGCTTCCACAAATGCTGGCAATATATCCAAGCCTCACAGCATCCCTATAAAGAGTTATCATTATTACCCTCAACTCACAGATCAGGAAATTGAGTCTCAGAGAGGTTAAGCAATTCCCTTCAGGCCACACAGCTACAGAGTGGTGGAGGAGGTTGGGGATGGAGATGGGGGTTTCAAACTTGTGTCTCATCCCCAGACTCCCGCTTTGTACCACGGTGCTCTCCAAGAAGAGTCTGAGCAGTCGCTCTGCTAGGCTTTAGCAGCAGGAGGTAGCTGGCGCCCTTGGCCACAGTCATTCCACACGAAGGGACAGCAGATGGCCCTGGGTGGGTGGTGCTGGTGGGGAGGACCTGGAAGCAGAGCCCTGGGCTGAGAGGAGAAGGAGACAGAGCTAAGGGGTTTGCAGGAAGGGTGACACTGAAGAAAGTTTTTTTTTGTTTTCCTGTGGAGGGAGATATTAAAAGAAAAATATTTGAGAACCAGAGTTCCTTTTATAATGGGAGACATAGAGGAGGAAGAGGCAGGGGGAGAGAGAGTAAAGCTGGAGACGGGGTGTGAATCGAATACCGGATCCCTGAAGCAAGCCTGGGGGGTACAGGGCACAGGTAGAGGGACAGCTTTGGCCTGGAGAGGGGTCGCCGGGAAGGAATGAGAGAACCCAGGGCTTAGGGCAGGCTCCGGGTCAGTGGACCTCCTCTAGGGTCCTGGTTTTACATCTTCCTGGCTGTGCGAGCAAATGATTCTGCCTCTCTCTTTGTCGCACCCTTTCTAAACTGGGTAGGCTAGTGCCCTGGGGGGTTGTGGTGGGATCAGAGGAGGTGACACTGCAGGGTTAGCACAGTCCAAGGTGAGAGGGAGGAGGCGTGTGGAAGGGAGCCCGGGGCGCAAGGCAGAGGTTGGGGGGAACACCTTGCACAGGTGAGGTCTGAAGCAGCCGCGCTGGGGAAGGGACTCAGGGAGGGACTTTGGGGGAAGCTCTGAGTCCCAGCTGTGAGTAAAGACGGTGCCAGTCTGCGCAGGTATAGGATTTTCCTTGGAGCCCCCAGCAGAGTGGCAGAGGCTGGGAGGAGGAAGTGGACACCAGGATTGCTCCAAGGCTCGGTTCCTCTGAGCAAGTGCATGGGAAGGATGGCGAGGAAGGAGTTCAAGGCATGGGGAGGAGGTGGCGAGGGGAGAGCTGAGTGAGGAAACGGAGAAGGAGGGGACTTCTTTCCCCTGGCGGGTCTTTTCTCTGCTGTTCTCCATCTGAGCTGCCCTGCCCCTCCTGATCTCCCTGCCCAATTAACCCCATCCTTCAAGGCCTGTTCAGGGCTCACCTCCTCCAGGTAGTCTGCCCCGACTGCTCTCTTTCTAGAAGCACCTCCAGGGCCAGATATTGTCCTTAATGTTGACCTCATGCCAGGTCAACTTTCTCTCCTCAGTCGATGGGAGATTCCAAGGGTCAGGTTCAGAGTTTCAGGCCAGCTGGGCATGTGGATCACAAGACACTTAACGGACGGAAGTCTATTTTTAACTTGTCCTTCTTTTCCTGGTATTCTAGAGTGGGTATAGAATAATAAATAAATAAATCCGTTAGAATAAAAGACACCGGCAGTGTTTGGCCTGCTTGTTCTTACACTGTTGGTTTTGACTTTATTATGTTGGCTCTCTATGTCATTGTTGGCTCTCCAGCTGAGCTCCTTTCTCATCCTGGCCCTCGGTTCTCTGGCAGTTCAGGCCCAGCCAGAGCTGTGACCGTGCTGGGGGAAAAGATGACAGCCCAGCCGGGCCGGGGGACAGGGGGGGTCTCTCCCGATCTGTGACCACCAGCTGCTGGGGCAGACACCAAAGGATTACTCAGCCCAAAGCCTTGAAACTGCTGACAAAGCCGCCAGAGGCCACCTTATCACTAATACAATTATTCCCCCAGGGGACAGGTCAGCAACTTCCTTCTGACTCCCTGGAAGTCTGGGACTGGGTGGAGGGGGGCTGGGGGGCTGGGCTGGTGGGGAGATGGGTTCACGATGAAGGCTGCAGAACTGACTTCCCTCCGGACCTTGAAGACCCTAGCAGGTAAAGCCGCCTGCTCCAGCCTGTCTGGGGCCTGTCATCCCCGGTGTCATCAGGTCACAGGCCTCAGAGAAGCACTGGGCTCCACCATCAGGGGGGAGACAGTGGTTCTTGGGATGACCCAGCTGCCGGTCGGCCTGCTTAGGCTGGGTGGTGCCATTGTGGCAGCCATGGGCTTCTGGTTTGGGGCAAACCTCATTCACAGCATGTGGGAACATGTCTTTTGGGATTTCTTTAAAATTCTCTCTTTTTCCCCCATCCGAGGGTCTTTGCTATCTCTGAGAAAGGATAGCTAGTGGCGAGGGCATGGGCTCTGGAGCTCAGGACCCAGCAATTCCACTTCTAGGAAACTCTCTCACAAAGATTTAATTATATGGCTGTTCTCTGTAACGATTTTAGTAAAACATCCATCTGCAGACAACTGGGTAAATAAAGTATGCTCCATCCCTACAGTGGAATGCTATGCATCCATTGCTCCCAAGTTCATTTCCAGGGAAATACGACCACAGTATTTCAACCTCAATCCAGCTGCAAAACAGCATGCATAGTTTGATTTCATGTGTCTCAGTGGAATTTCTGGCCACAGATCACGGGACTCTTTTTTCTCCTCGGCAGGACCTGAATTAATTAATAGTTTCTTTTTCTAGAGCAGTGAGCGGAAGGTTCAGGACTCCGAGGGGCCGACACTAGCAGGAAAGTTGCTCAACAAAGCCTCTTTATCTCCTCTTCAAGATAACACTTAGAAATAATCAGATATTCCCTGCGCAGTTTCCCAGCTCTTGGCTGCTGAAGTCTCTCTCCTAGAATCGTTTCAAAGGTCTGAGAGGAACAGGAGAGGCTCCCAGCCCCATCCGAGGATGAGCAGGCAAAAGGCAGGCCGTGCCGGACACATCCGATCTGCTGCTGCATGCTGGGGACCTGTGGGGAGACTCCCCTCCTCCGTGTCGTGATGACTGACAGTGAACGACGTCTGTTTTTTTGTTTTGTTTTGTTTTTTTGCGGTACGCGGGCCTCTCACCGCTGTGGCCCCTCCCGTTGCGGAGCACAGGCTCCGGACGCGCAGTCTCAGCGGCCACGGCTCACGGGCCCAGCCGCTCCACGGCATGTGGGATCTTCCCGGACCGGGGCACGAACCCGCGTCCCCTGCATCAGCAGGCGGACTCTCAACCAGTGCGCCACCAGGGAAGCCCACGACGTCTGTTTTAACCTCTCCTTCTCCCCGGTGCTTGGAGAGGTGGGCTTCTCCACCCTTTAGCAGAGCTACGACCAGCAGAAATTCTCACCACACTCAGAATCAGAAAATTTTGTTTCCTTTGAATATTTAATAGTGAACATGTGTTACCATATAGTCAGGATAAAGCACAGGTCTTTTCAGTTTTTAAAAAAGAGCTAATTTGGAGTAAATATTACCAATAATAATAATAGAGGAAATATTTATGAAGAAATGGTTCAGTGTTTCAATGTGTGAGAATGAAAAGCTTCTCATGTTCTGGGTTTCTCTCCCACATTACCCATGGGGAAGGCCCAAATCTCTAGCAGCGGCTCAGGCCGAGCCTTGGCTGATCAGAACAGCTGCAGCCTCAGAGATGGAGACCTGGTCCTGGACACGCCCCTCCCTTTTGCTGCGCCTGGTGTCAACCCTTTAGTGCTGGACCCCGCGAAGCTCTGCAGATCAGGGAGGGGCTGGGGCAGTGAGGGCTGGGTCGGGTGGGAGCTCTTTGAAAACTAGTAATGAGGTATGTTAAGTTCAACTACAGGCACAACCATACCAGTGTATTCTAGTTGGCTGACCCTCCGGGTTATAATATTTATGTCCTAGAAATGAAACAACCTAAAAGCAGGGTTTTCCTCTTTCTGACTTACTTCACTCTGTATGAGAATGAACTTGAGGACACGGGGAGGGGGAAGGGGAAGCTGGGACGAAGTGAGAGAGTGGCATGGACATATATACACTATCAAATGCAAAATAGATAGCGAGTGGGAAGCAGCCGCATAGCACAGGGAGATCAGCTCTGTGCTCTGTGACCACCTAGAGGGGTGGGATAGGGAGGGTGGGAGGGAGATGCAAGAGGGAGGGGATATGAGGATATATGTACACATATAGCTGATCCACTTTGTTATACAGCAGAAATTAACACACCATTGTAAAGCAATTATACTCCAATAAATATGTTTAAAAAAAAAAGCAGGGTTTTTCAACTTGGGCACGGCTGACATTTTTTTTAAATTTATTTTTTAACATCTTTATTGGAGTATAATTGCTTTACAATGGTGTGGTAGTTTCTGCTTTATAACAAAGTGAATCAGTTATACATATACATATGTTCCCAGATACAGCTGACATTTTGAGCCAGATAATTCTTTGTCATGGAGGCTGTCCTGTGCACTGCAGGATGTTTAGCAGCTTCCCTGGCCTCTACCCACTAGATGCCAGTGGCATCCCCTTTTTTCCAATGGTGACAACAAAAATGTCTCCAGACATTGACAAATGTCCCCTTGAGGGGCAGACTCGCCCTTGGTGGAGAACCACTGGCCTGAGCCATGTTATTTCCTGCTTTCCTGGAGACAGGTCACCAATCTGTTTTCACAGATGCAGGAAGCACTTCCCATGACAGATGTCCCGGAGGCGCCCCAGGCCATCAGGCATGTAACATTATCTCCCGTGTCGGTGTCGTGTGTATACAGACTCAGGAACTGTCTGCGAGGATGCTCAAAGTCGGCAGTTTTCTCTGAAGGAGAATTTTACTATTTTATTTTCTTTATATTTTTCTGTGTTGTTTGAATGTTTAATAATGAGCATGTGTCATAATTGTAATTAAGATAAAGCTTTTTTGTGTCTTTTAAAAAAAGATTAGCTAATTTGAAATAAATACGACCTCGAATGATAATAATAATTGGAAATATTTACTTAAGAAACTGTTACATGCCAGACACAGTTCTATGTATTTATATGCGTGAATTCTCTTAATCCTCACAACACTATCAGATAGGCATTATCATTATTATCCTCCTTTCACAGAGAGGTTTAGTGACTTCCCCAAAGTCACACAGCTAGTAGGAGACAGAGCTGGGATTCAAACCCAGGCAGATAAGCTGGTTATTTTAGGAGAATGTATCTGCCCAAGGGTAGGGCGAAAAAAAAATGGGAATATCTTATTAAAATATCACCTTCATATATTTAATAAAGGAAATCTCCTCCAGACACATTCTGTCTCCAGGTAGATTAAAAGGATAAAGCAGATATTCTAGGCTGTGGAAAGTGACTTTGAGTTGGCACTTCTGTTCTCAGTTTTTCTACAAAATGCAGATTCTAAGACTCAAGCTACAATATCACTTATAGAGAAAAGTGAAAAGATTACTCGTAGGAAGCTTTGTTTTCTATGTTTGCTTTTAAGGGTAGGGCTCTGGGGTTGCACCAGGTATGACTGGGAATTACCTGTAGGTGTGCATGTGTGTAGGTGTGAGTGTGTGTGTGTGGTGAGAATCTGTCTCATGACTGTGGAGGGCTAACTGCGATGTCGCCACAAAGACTCCAGCTCTGCCTGTGTCTACTGCAGTTTATTCTTGAAGATCCAGACAACATCCTGACAACTGCATGGGTGTAAAGAAATTGCCCAAATTGAACTGTTTAGATGAGCAATGTCCACATGTCACATTTAGCATATTTTCCTTCCTGACTTCTGATATTGAAGTTAGCTGTGTTTAATGACATTCCTTACTAGCTCTATTTATTAATTTGGTGAAGACAGTAAATTGGGGCAGCAAAAATCCAGTGCCTCTCCACAGTGATGGAGGATATGTTTTTTAGGATGACATTTTAGAAAATGCATATGCTCAAAGCAATTCTCCCTAAGGTGAATGGTACAGGAAGGGTCCCGGGGTGGACTGGCAGCTGCCCATCTTTTCAGCCTGGGCTGCAATCTTGCCCCGGCTCCATGCTCTGGCCACAAAGGTCTCCTGCATCCCTGAGTACAGCAAACTCCTCCCCAAAACACGGGCTTCACATATGCTGGTCCTGCTCTATTATCTTCAAAGGGGTTTGGAAGACCTGTTCTTTAATGGAGTTTCTTACACAGACACTACACCATGATATGAGATGTCGTTTTCAGTCTCCAGGCATTGGAAATAGCTAAATATATTTTTTTCAGTTAATAAATTATGACACATTTCCCAGATGGCTATTTTTTCTGCCATGGAAAGGGGATTATGCAGAAAAATGTTCTGATGAAATAGCAAGGTACAAAATACTACAAACACTATGGCATTTGTATACAAAACCAAAACTAATTCTGTTACACTATGGCATTTGTATACAAAACCAAAACTAATTCTGTTAAGTCAGAGGCATTCTGGTTTATATATTAAATTAAATTTAATATACTTAGTAGAAATTATTTTTATTTAATAAAAGTAAATAATGTTATTTAATAGAATTATTAAATTATAAATTTTTTATTAAAATATATTTAATATATTTAATGGAAAAATAGTCTTTACAATAAATTAGCATTATGATTTTACTGATCTCTGTTTCTTTACTGTTTCTTCAGCATAAAGAATGGTCAAGGGCTTCCCTGGTGGCGCAGTGGTTGAGAGTCCGCCTGCCGATGCAGGGGACACGGGTTCGTGCCCTGATCCCGGAAGATCCCACATGCCGCGGAGCGGCTGGGCCCGCGAGCCATGGCCGCAGAGCCTGTGTGTCCGGAGCCTGTGCTCCGCAAC
Organism: Mesoplodon densirostris; assembly: GCF_025265405.1. Taxonomy (NCBI): domain Eukaryota; kingdom Metazoa; phylum Chordata; class Mammalia; order Artiodactyla; family Ziphiidae; genus Mesoplodon; species Mesoplodon densirostris. The sequence goes on from NC_082664.1 coordinate 122,292,291, forward strand.
GGGAGAGGCCACAGCAGTGAGAGGCCCGCGTACAGCAAAAAAAAAAAAAAAAAAAGAATGGTCAATTATTTATTATTTATTTACCTGGTTACTTACTTATTTATTTAATAATCTCCATTCAATGGTAACTTTTAAGTCTGTTGATCTATTATTTTACTCCCAGACACAATCTTAAGGTGAGACTCCCAAATAAGACATTGAAATTCAAAATAAGTATTCTGGAATTCTGAAATTATTTTGAAAATAAAATGTTTACAGACAAATACACACATTTATAATACATTAAGTAATTGTTTTTAATTTGGTTTGTTCTGACAATGGTATTGTAGTTATGTTTAATAAAAGACAATCTTTATAACTGTTAGAGTCATATTCTGAGGCATTTACCAGAGAAGTGATTCAATGTCTTGGATTTGCTTTTTAAAGATTCCAGCAAAAAAAAAAAAAAGTAAACAAATGGATATGAACTGAGAACAACTAAGGTTGGTGGTTGTTTTTGTGGGAGGTGGGTAAGATGGTTTCACTGAACGATTATCTCTACAATTTTGTTTATGATTGGAATTTTATTAAATAAAAGGTTAATTTAAAAATATATGCTCATACAACCAGACAACGTGAAAAATGAAACAGAAAAATGTTGTCGGTGACTTTGGACATACTCTCAAGTCTTTCTTGTTTTTCCCTTTGTTTGCAGCCCTCCCTCAATCTGCCTTCATGACAATTTTTAGCTTGCTGTGTAAATTTTGAGGAGCTTAGGGGAAAAGGGTAGTGCAGCGGAGAGGAAAATTCCAGGGGCTGGCTTTGGATTAGGTTGGCTGTTATGTGCATCAGCGCCCCCTCCTGGAAGGAGAGAAAGGCAGAGAGCCGGGGCTGAGGCACCCTGCAGCTTTCTCTCTGAATAAGAGTGCCTGGCTTGCTTTCTTCTCTCTCTTTTTTATGGTGTTATCTTGAGGATTTATTTATCTATTTATTTATTTGTTATAAAATTTTTTCCAGCTTCACTGAGATGTGGTCGTGCAAGTTTAAGGTGTACAATGCGTTGATTTGATACACTTATGCATCCCAGTATGATTAGCTGACACCTCCACCATGTCACATAATTATCATTTCTTTTCTGTGGTGAGAACATTTAAGATCACAACATATAAATATATACTACAGTGTTGTTAACTATAGTCACCAGGTCGTACATTAGATCTCCAGAACTTATTCATCATATAACTGGAAGTTTGTACCCTTTGACTAACATCTCCCCTTTTCCTCCACCCCCAAGCCCCTGGAAACCACCATTTTACTCTCTGTTTCTACAAGTTTGGCTTTTTTAGATTCCACGTATAAGTGATATCCGGCAGTATCTTTCTTTCTCTGATTTCTCTCACTTGGGATACCCACTGTTGGCTTACCAACAGGATTGCCCCAGGATCCTCCTCCTCTAGCCAGCTCTTCCTCACACCTCAAGACTAGGCCCCAATGTCTCCCCTCAGCTCAGAACGCTATCATTTCTCCCCACATCCCAGTTATGATCAGAAGCTATCTTATTCACCTCTTTGTTTCATTGTTATTGCCTGTCTCCAAATACAACCAGGAGATGGCTGAGATCGGAAATCTCCATCTCGTTGAAAGGCTTGACACAGAGAAGGAGCCTGAATGGGTAAATGAAAGCTTCCCCTCATTCCCCAGCAGAGTTTGCTGCTCTTTCCTCTCGCCCTGCCCTCTGCTCTTGCCTCCAATAGAATCATCTCACTGCTTCAGACTGCTCTGCTCCCGTGCCAGAGCCTGGCCCAGGGCCTGGTGTGGAGCGAGCCCACATGCATTCCTGCTGCCCTCACACCCACGGCCAGTGTTGCCAGTGATTCTATCATAGGAGGTTTAAACCATGTACTTGCAGTTGAAAACAAGTCAACCTAGAGATTCTCTGGGGAGAAGTAAAAATGAAGAGTTGCGGATAATCGTGATAGAAAGAGAATGTGCTTTAATAAAAGGGTTTTATCTGGCCAGAGTAGAAAACTGTTCAAGTAATAAACTACCTCAGGATGGAATGATAGCTTCCTAGGGATCTTTCCCTGGTTTCTACAGTAATGTTTCCACACTGATTTACCAGGGGAGCAGCCCCTGATATAAGAAAATGGTTTTCAAGGTTTGCTGAGGAAAGGGGCTGACAAGGGTAGCCCATCTCCACTTCAACCAAAACACCTCTGTGTTTGTCTGTTTTCTAATTGGTAGGATTTTGTTTGAAGAAAGATTTCCTCTTCCAAAAAAGTGACAAGAGGATTGCAGGAGTATCAGGTGAGGTACTTAATAGCTGTGTGACCTTGGCTGAGCCTCGTAACCTCTCTGGGCTGTTACAGTAAAGAAATAATGGAGCCAAGAAACCTTACCTGTGTGAAGGCAGGGGACTGAATTACAGGACCTCTCAGGTTCTCTCCCATATCTAAGATCCATGGTTGTACGAAGTCACAGAATTAGAGGGAGCTTAATCTACTCTCAATACCCAGAATGGCCACAAGATAGAGATGTTACTCCATGAGCAAAGCTTTTTCTACTCCAGGGACTGTTTCACTCCCCAAATTCTAGCACAAGAGATTTGGGAATTTCTCCTTAGAAATTACAGAAAAGGAAAAAATGTCCATTAGTACTTGCAAATTCAAGCAGAAGATTTAAACTATTTTAGTGATGAATCCTGGCAAAGTTACCCAGTGTTTAACTCATAGCTTTGTTTTTCTACCAAAACATCAGAGTATCGCTCTTTGGAGTCTCCCTCGCCCCATGACAAGAGTCTCTGCAAGGTTTTGTTCTGAGATATTGGAGCTCCTGACATATCATAAATATCCAGGAAATGGATGCTGAATGGAATGGATGTTGAATTCGTTGAATTGCGTCGGTGAATGCCAGGTTGGCATTAAAAGATATGTTCTTCTATGAGGAGGATTTCCTATTCCCGTAAGGGCTGTTGACATGATTTGTCAAAATGGTTAGAGCGGTCTCTAGTTTTTGGCTAGAATTCAGCTTTTCTGTATTTTAGAGGTGATTGCCTCAAGCCCCAGATTACCAGGGTTTGGGGAGCATTGAGCTGGAAGGACATTTACTGAATTATGACCTGAGAATCTTTGTCACATTATACTTTATGGGTAGGAAAAGAAAGTATGAAAGCAACAGGTTTAGGCAAACACACGTGGTCCCAGAGGACGTCTCACTCAGCAGACATTTGGCATGGAGGCAGGATGGAGCAAAAGAGACTGGGATGTTAACTTCTTGCTGCTGGGAGAGCAGGGAAGATGGAAAGGTGGTGGGAGGAGGTTGCCTAGAAGATGATGACTGAGATCACCTGGGAGAGAGCCTGAGTGATGATAAAGGGTGGGTGCCCTGAGCCTGGAAGCTGGAGAACTTTCTGGACCCAGAACTGCCTGTTGTTTCCCCCAGAGTGTGGTCCCACCAGCATAAATGAACTGAATGTTCCTGAATCCTTGCTGGACCAATCTGTCAGGGCCTGCTTGTAGAGAAGCCCTGGTGACCTTCATGAATAGGCTGGGGCAGGTAATGATACCTTGATAGCTCTCCCAGGCCCTTCCTGCAGCCAAGGAGCAGCCAGCCCTTCCTGAGTAGGTGATCAGTGGATCAGCATTGGAACAGCTGTTTTCATTTGTCTGATGCTTCAAGCTGCTGGTTATTCCAGGGTTGCTCATGCCTGAGTGACGTTCAGACAACTTGTAAAGGAAAATAATTGTTTCACTCACATGGGATGCTGAATTAAATAATACTTAATTACAATGTTACAAAAATGAATCTAAGTAGAGGGATTATAACTCTCACAGAACTACATAATCAAAATGAAATTGCCAATTAAGTAAAAACACTATTTCAGAACAAACAGAATTAAAGGCAACATCACTGATAAGATAGATAATGCTTTGTTGAAACTCAATTGACACTCACAACATGGATGCATGGTGGAAATGCATGGTGGAAATTCTTTTGGGTTTGGCATTAATGACAAGTAACTCACCACTCTTGTCTACCCACCCTACTGTGTGGATCCTTGCTTCAAACAGCAAGTCTGTGACATAATTTGGCCTTTTCTTGGCATGAATAAACCTTTTACTGCTAAATTCAACTCCATTCTTCACGTATTAGCTCGCCCATGACAATTAATGTAACACTACCTGGTTCCAGGGCTGGAAACAAAGGCCTTGTTGGGCCGTAAGGTGGTCAACTAGACGTGGTGTATAGGTTCATGCCTATATATATATATATATATATATATATATACATTTTTTTTTTTTTTTGGTCTGTGTTGGGTCTTTCTTGCTGCACACTGGCCTTCTCTAGTTGTGGCGAGCGGGGGCTACTCTTAGCTGCAGTGTGTGGGCTTCTCGTTGCAATGGCTTCTTTTGTTGTGGAGCATGGGCTGTAGGCACGTGGGCTTCAGTAGTTGTGGCACGTGGGTTCAGTAGTTATGGCTCATGGGCTCTAGAGCTCAGGCTCAGTAGTTGTGGCGCACGGGCTTAGTGGCTCTGCGGCATGTGGGATCTTCCCGGACCAGGGCTGGAACCCGTGTCCCCTGCATTGGCAGGCAGATTCTTAACCACTGCACCACCAGGGAAGCTCCATGCCTATATATTTTTAATGCACAATTATTTAAATGGCAGTGCTATTTATAATTTTTAAAAGGTGAAGATAAAGCAAAATTTCTAAGCATAGGTGAATGTCCAATCTCATTACAGTCACACAGCTCTTACAATGACATGTTCATGCCAATTTAAAAAAGATTATTATTAACATGAAAGCACAAAATGAAAAAACTTGTTATTGAAGACACTCTGGGAAAACACTGTTTTATTAAATTCTCTCCTCAGGATGAATTCCCAGGCATGGAATTATTAAGTGAAAGCTGAAGAGCTTATGGCTCTTGTTACATTGTACTGAGTGGAGTTTCATAAATCAACATTTTCATTGAGATGGTATTTCTCAGCTTGCCTCCAAGGTTCATGGTTTAACCGAGGAAAATACGTGTCTGGGGGCACAGCTCCTGCAAGGGCAGAAATGGCAGCTCATGTCCGGCTGCTGGCCTTACTCGGATCCTGTCACCCCTCTGCCCAGATCCCCAGCTGGCCTCTCCTCTCACGGTGAAAGCACAGCCTGTCCCTGGCTCCCAGGGTCTGACCTCATCTCCTCCCGTGCTGCCCCGCTCCCCCAGTGTTCCTGAATACGCTGTGTGCGCCATGGAGGCTCGACTCCGGCAGCTTCCTCGCCCGGCACCCTTACCCAGCTATCCACGTGGCCGGCTTCTCCCACGCCCCAACCATCCTGTTTAAAGTCGCACCCCTGCCTGTCTCCACCGCTGCCCCTCCACCTTCTCAGCTCGGCTGTTTGCCCCAACACACACCACCGCCTGACGTGCCGGGCACACACGAGTTGTCTACATCCCTGTTTAGAATGTAAGCTCCGAGGGCAGTCTTCCGGCTGCGCTACTGCGTATTCAGTGCTAGCAGAGCATCAGGCACAGGAGCGAGTGCGTGAACGGTTGTCACAACTGGGGAGGCTCAAAGCCTGGTGATGCACAGTGAATCCCGAGGGAGAATGCCTGGGATCTGAGGAGCAGAGCTCCGAGGGCAGGAGCAGGCGGAGGGATCTGCGTATTTCCCTTCCCTGTGATTGGCTTTGACCGGTAGAGCGAGGCAGAGGCTGATACTGGTATCAAGTTCAAGCACATTTGATCCTTTGGGTCCCACTGCTCTTGTTCCCCCTCCCACCTGGCCAGCCTCCAAACAGGGTTGACTCTGGCCTCTGAAGAACACATTTTTGGAATCCATATATGAAAACAGGACAGAGAAGTAGAGGCGTCTCCTTGAAGCATTTTCTCTGGAGGCAGTGGTGTGTGTGTGTGTCTGCGTGTGTGTCTGTGTGTCTTTGTGTGTCTCTGTGTGTCTGTCTGTATGTGTGTGTCTGTGTGTGTGTCTTTGTGTGTCTTTCTGTGTGTGTCTGTATGTGTCTGTGTGTGTTTCTGTGTCTGTGTGTCTGTGTGTGTGTACATATCATAGAAGTGTGCTGCCCACTGTTGTCGGGCACTCCACCCCGAGCATGAGAATCTTTGTGAAGCCACAATAATCAACAACAACATCTGCTGTAATGTGTATTACGTGCTCAAGGAGTAAGTTCTGGGTTAAGTTAGTTTTCAAGGGAGTTTTTGTCTTGCACATGGGTTTATGCAGTTCTTCGGGAGAGGCAGTGCCACGCAGAGGGACAAGCACACTCTTTGAGACCAGACAGATATGTGTTCGACTTCCTCAGCCACTTAGGACCTGTGTGATCAAAATATTTCCTCATCTGGCTGAGACCTGGTTTTCCCAGCTATATTCTCTTTGCATCTCAATTTATTTATCCATAAAATGGCCACAAAATGAAGTGTTTGCTTCGAAGGTGTTATCTTGAAGATTAAATGATGTAAAAGGACCTTGGGCCTCCCTGGTGGTGCAGTGGTTAAGAGTCCGCCTGCCGATGCAGGGGATACGGGTTCGTGCCCCGGTCTGGGAGGATCCCATATGCCGCGGAGCGGCTGGGCCCGTGAGCCATGGCCGCTGGGCCTGCGCATCCGGAGCCTGTGCTCCGCAACGGGAGAGGCCACAACAGTGAGAGGCCCGCATACCGCAAAAAGAAAAAAAAAAAAAAAAAAAAGGACCTAGAGGACACCTGGCACATAGTAGGTGCTCAATAAGTTAGGGTTTCCCAGCCTCAGTGACGATAAGCTTCACCCAGGACTGGCTCTGGCTGCTGCCAAAAATATTAGTTTCCCTTCCCCTGTCCTCTTTTTGTACTTTATTCTCTCCAACTTTTTACTTTAGAAAATCTCAAACCTCAGAGAAGAATAATATAACGAATACTACATACCCTTCACTAATATTCAGCAAAGTGCATTTTACCTTATTTGCACGTATTCTTTCTCTCTCTCCACATACACGTGCACACACACACAATTTTACTGATGACCCACGTGAAAGTAAATTGCAGACCTTGTGACCTTCATCCCTAGGACTGCCACAGTGTGTACTCCTGCCCGACCAAACACCACCTTCACATCCAAGAAGTTTTACGTGGATTCAGTTGTGTCATCTTAAGTACAGGCCATGTTCAAATTTTCTCTCTGCCCAAATGTTCCTGATCACTCTTATTTATTTACTCATTTATTTAATTTAAAAAATTTTAACATAGGTCCTTGTTGGTTATCCATTTTAAACATAGCAGTGTGTACATGTCAATCCCAAACTCCCTAACTATCCCTCCCCCCACCCTTCCCCCCTGGTGACCATAAATTCATTCTCTAAGTCTCTGTTTCTGTTGTGTAAATAAGTTCATTTGTATCATTTTTTTAACATTCTGCATATAAGCAATATCGGTGATCACTCTTTTTTTGAGGGTCACTGTCGCTGAGTCTATTACAGGAACGTGTTATTTTGAACCAAGTCTGACTCACAGGCCCTTCTCTTTCTGATCTGCTGGAGGTAGATCTTGTTGTCTGTCCCTAGAGATGCCTGGAGATGGCTGAAGACAGTTACCCCTCCAGATCCTCCCTCCCCCATCCCGGTCCCCATCCCAGTCACCATCCTGATCCTCTGGGCTCTTTCCTGGTGGCCAATTGACTAAATACAACGTGTCGGTCCCAGAACTGGAGACCAAGGGGTCCAGCTTGGGTCTGACCCCTGAACAGGGGCTTTTGACCTCCCTCTCAGGGGCAGCTGTACATCTTCAAATGCAGCCTCTGCTCACACTGTCATACTGAGCATGGGTAAACTAAACAGCACTGCACTTTCTTATCAACAGCCAAGCACCCATCCAGTCCTTGGGCAATTAGTCATTGATTGGAATCAATGTGGAGAGACTGGAACTAATATACGCTGAGACCATGTGACACGCCAGGCCCTGGGGAGATGGACATGGGAAAGACACAGGCTGGCCTCTAGGGGAAGCCGACAGTAGAATCCTAGTGTCACCAAGTGTTAGCTGGACACGAAACCTCTCTGAGTCTCAATGTTCTCATTTCTAGAAGGGGACAACATTCCAACTCCCTAGGTCTGCTGTGAAGATTTAAGACAGCATGTGTGAGGGTTCTCAGCACAGTGTCTGGCACATGGTAGACTTCTGATTTGGGTGTTGAAGAATAAATGGAATTTGGATAAATGCCAGAATAAATAAAATGTTCTGGCAATGGTTGCACAACAGTGTACTAAATACCACTGAATTTCACACGTTTTTTATGAATTAAAAAGTTTATGAGCCATAGAAAAAAAATTGATTCCTTAAAATCAATTCTCATTAAGTTCCCTGTAAAACAGTTAGCTTACAGAAAACTTTCTTTCTCATGAACAGAAAATCACCATGTTTTTGGTCCAAGATATGCTGGGGTTTTTTCCTTTCTTCTTCAGATGACAGATAGATGGATGTAGCTGAATCTATGAACGAGTGTACTTGCCCCAAATGTGCAACATAAATACAGAAGCGACGAACAGAAGACTCATAACCAATACTGGAACCGGGCCAACTTTGAGCCCCGGTGAATCCTCTGTTTAGAATCGCCACATCCCCCCCGTGCCGGCTCGGGTAGTGCGGCCTGCGCTCCTCTCCGCAGCTGGCGGTTTTCCTCTGCCAGACCATGGATCTCGCCGCACCGGCGGCCACTGCTCTGCTGGCAGAGCGCCCTGAGGAGACCACGTTAGTGCCACTGGGGGACGGACCGGGCATGCAGAAGACAGGAGGGCGGCAGGAAGCTGAAGTGGACAGCGGAGAAGCGGTGGAGCCCGGCAGCCGGAGAGACTGATGCAGGTTCACACTCTAAAATGATTAAAACAGTGAATTTTGTTAAGTGAATTTTACCGCAATAAAAAAAAGAGTAGGGCTTCCCTGGTGGTGCAGTCTTTGAGAGTCCGCCTGCTGATGCAGGGGACACGGGTTCCTGCCCCGGTCCGGGAAGATCCCACATGCCGTGGAGCGGCTGGGCCCGTGAGCCATGGCCGCTGAGCCTGCGTGTCTGGAGCCTGTGCTCCGCAACGGGAGAGGCCACAACAGTGAGAGGCCCGCGTACCGCAAAAAAAAAAAAAAAAAGAGTGATTTTTCAGGCAGAAAATGTGGATGGGAGGGATGGGAAGCACATCTGAGGCACAATAATAATTTTCTGAGAGTTACTGATGCTGCTGCTGCAGGGCAGCCAGTGTCAAGGACAGAGCCTGTAGGCACTCTACTAGAGACTCTCTCGTCCAGGGTGACTTTCAATGGGCTTTATGACCTAAGTCATATTTCACGTTATTAGGCATCAAGATAACCTGAAAGATTTTGTCAAACACTCTGCTAAGCTCAAGCCCAAGGTAAAGTCAGCCCGAGGAGAGTTGGAAGAAGTTGTATTCCAGTTGAGAGATGGAGCCGCACGAATCAGCACAGTGGGTCCCAACACTTTCTGCCTCCTGGGGGAGGTTTAAAGAAATACCTGTAAAAGTGCAATCCTGTAAAACAAAACAAAACAAAAATGAAATCCTGTAGAAGTGCACATGCCTGAATGTTTTATCTTAAGCTCCTCAGCCAAGGTTGAGGACCAGGGTACCAGCAGGCTGATGTCCTGCACTCCCTGTCCTCTTAGGGGTCCAGGCGCCCCCAGAGCCAAAGTCCCACAGACCAACCGATCTCTAAAGGGCTCAGCTCTTCTTTTTAGAGGGCTGTGCGAAGCGACGTGAGTAGAAATGGAATAAGGCCTGAGAAAGCACAGACATGTTAACAAAGCTGACATTTTAAAACCAGTTTATTGTATTTTTACAATAATAAAAATAAATTAGTCATACACAAAAATAGTTGTCATTTTTGCTGAAGAGAAAACTGATTATTTACTCATATAATGCGCCTCTGCCTCTTTAAGCAATAATTGACACCGTACGGGTGACCTGGGGTGGATGGGGTATTCTGTGGGTTCCTTGCTCCTGGCTGTGCAGTTGACAACCCAGAGCTCCCACTCAGCAGTGTCCAGCGGGGGCCCTGGAGGCGTGGTCAGAGCAGTGAATGCATCACCTCTCTTACACCCCTCCCTGCCCTTGCCAGGGGACCCTGCCTCCCTCACAGCTCTAAGCCAGCCTCCCCAACAACTTCCTGCTGGTGATTCCAAGGAACGAGGCAAGACAAAGAGAAGGGATGAAAAAGACCCTCCTAATTCCTTCTTCAAATGTTTGAGGATGAGGAGATGGCAGATTACATGAGCAAATATGATATTCAAGGTGGAAAGGTGGCAATCCAGAGAGACCTGTTTCAGGTATAATCCGAGGGGTAAAAACCCCTGAATGAGTCGAAAAGCCGAGTCATTTATATTTGATCTTAAAACCCAGGAATTTGGCTAATCAGTATGCTAAATTGTAACTATGGACTTGGAATAAGACATCACGTGCAGCAACCTTCCGGGAAGCTGGGTTAGTAGGATCAAATAATTTTACACAAATGTGGATCGAATATGTAAATAAATACCTATTAGGTCCCTTTGTAATTAACATATTCTAAATAATAGAACTATTTTGGTGTAGTGACTCATTCTGCTGGTAGAGTTCAGAATACACATTTCCTATAAACATCTTGTATTTACAAAGGACAAAATAATAAGTTATAACAAAGTATATCCTTCCATCAAACTGAATGGTGGGGATCTGGGGGTCAAGGCAGGTGGAAATTATGTAACAGAATGGCTTTCCTCTCACTGAGGCAAGGGGCTCAACATCTGGAAGCTGCTAAGAAAGCTGGCTAGAGAATCCCACCCTGTGGAGGTCACTTTTCCTCAGCAAGATGGCAGTCTCCCACTGTTGCCCACTGAATAGAAAGAAGCAGGAGTGTGGTTGAGAGGGGAGAGAATGACGTAGCTCCAGCAAAGGCACAAGAAAGCAAAGTGAGTTGAGAAAGTGAGATAGTATTCAAAGGGTGCTAGTCTAGTCGAGGTTCTGCCCCCATCAAGGTGTGTGACCCTGGGCAGGGAACTAGTCATCGGGACAACTGGTTACTCATCTATGAAGCAGGACCAGACAGGGCAGCTCTGACCAATTGGCTAGTGGTTCTCCGAGGTATGAGGCCACATTCAGCCCTGGAGAGGGGTGCGCCCCTGGGTTCAAAATGGTAGAAATGGGAAGTACGTGTGCTGTGTACTTGCCATCCCAGACCAGGTGAATCACTTGAAGCTGTTCTACTTACAGAGTCACCAAAACCCAGATTGGAGAGAATCTTAAAAGTCCTGTTGCCCCAGCTGGGTGCTCGAATCCTCCCTTCAGCATCCATGACAAATGGCCATTAAACCTCTGCTGAGACCTCCAGGGATGGGTCAGTCACCACCAACCACAGAGCGCTCTACCTTCTGAAGGCTCTCACTTGTAGAAAGGTGGTTCTTCTGCAAGAAGTAAAATGTGTCTCCCTGCAGCTTTTACCTTCTGGTCCTAGGATGGCTCTCCCCCGGGCTAAACATTCTCATGAAGTCCTTTCCACTGCTTCTCAGAGTCTGTGCCCCTCATCAGGATTGGGTGTGCTCATCTGAATGTTATACGTTACCAATATTCTTTTTAAAGTTTCCAACAATCACAAATACGGTTCACCAACATTTTCTCCTTATGTAGCCTGAATGTCGTGTGTTGTGTGCGTGTGTGTGTGTGTGTGTGTGTGTGTGTTTGGGGGTAGTTCCATCCCACTTTCTGGACTCACACTGAGCTTCATCCACTGAAACTCTTGCATCTCCCCCACCTTGTACTTGTATAGTGTTTCTTTTTTTAATACAAAGGTGGGACTTTATGTTGCTTCCTGGTGAATTTTGAAGATCCCAGGTTTTGTTCTAGTCTCCCAGACTTTTTTGGTACTAGAACGTGTCATTCAAGTGTTACCTCTCCAGCTTCTTGGCATCCACCAATTTCATCAGGAAGGTGTCTAATTTCCCATCTAAGCCACAGAAAAAGTGTTTCATATGGCAGGATCAAATGTTGGCCTCCACCTGCCAGGCTGATAGAGGTTCCCTCAGGTTTGACTATTCAGCCTGTTTCAAGAGAAGTCATGTTTCTTTTTACCACTTATATTTATGTCTTTGACATTAGAAAGCAGATATTCAAATTCTAAAGTGGCTATATTAAAGAAAAAGAGAGCCACTGGTTTAGAAAGTTACTAGTAACATCTGGGTTTCTCTCCCTGCCACACAGCTTGACAAAAAGAAATGAAGCCAGTGTCCCTCATTTTCATCCCTCTGGAAAGTCATTCTTTTTAAAGGAAAGAGTGTTGAAAAACACTTTGAGGGTGAGTAAATGATACACACCCCAAGAGCCTTGGGCCAGAGAAGTAAGGCAACGGGACAGATGGGGACAGTTCTGAGTGCTTCTGTCACAGTGCAGCTCCTCTAGGGCGGGGACTGGCCCTGCTCATCTGGCTTCCCCACCAGCTCGCAAGCAGGGGGCACTGTACACGCCTTTAATGAAATGAACTGACGCCATCTAGTGGCCGAATTTACAAGCTTTTTTTTTTTTTTTAAATGCCCTATTTCTTATGCTGTTCCTTTTCTAAGGGGAGAAAGGCGAGTCCACGTGAGGATGGGGAGGATGGGCTGCACTGAATGGCTTTTGCCTAGGCTGCAAGGGGCACACTTTCCTTTTCCAATAAGTGATAGTAAAAAAAGCAAACTATTTCTGTTTGCAGTTTTGTTGATTTTTTTGTGAGAAAAACACAGAACAGCTTTAATTTATCTAATTTCAAAATTCAGAGCAGGGACTGAGGCAATCTGGTACACAGAAAAAAAAAGCTGTATTAAAATGTAAATTTCATTTTTGCATCATGGTCAGTTAAGGGACGAAGCAGAGGACTGAGGAGGAGATGGTGGGTCATGGGAAGGAGAGGGTGAGATAAGGGGACAAGAAAATGAGAAAGAGGCATCTCTGGAGGGAGGAAGGAACATTGTCGCTGAAAATACTAAAGGACATTATCATGTGTGTTGTGCTAAGAACAAAGGCATTTAGACGTTGATATAAGAAACAAGGAGATTAGTAAAAATTGGATTTCCAAGTCAAGCTGATAAAACCCCTCATCTAGCAACTTATAAGCTTTCCAGACATAAATGAATTCCAGGATTAACTCAACTATTTGTTGCAAGAGAAAAAAGACCCCTAATTTCAGTACTTCTTTCCCCTGAAGACATGGGGTTGATTTATTTGCTCCTATCCAATTCCACAACAGGCAGGATGGCCGTTCTCATGAGAGGACCACTGTCCCTTTAAAGAACTTTTGGGTGACATTTAGGAGCCACAGGACACTGCTGGATGTCAGAGACAAAGCCGTCACTGCCCCAGCCCAGTCGTGAGAATCCTGAGGTGGAAGGACCCAGGATGCTCACCTGCCACTTGGTGGAGAAATCCCTTTTAGGCTGGAGAGCTCACTCATTAGGACACCATACCTCTGTTGCGCTGGGCAGCCTGGATGGCTAGAAGGTTTTCCCGCAATCGGAGCTGAAATCAGCCTTTCTGCTCTTCCACCCACTGATCTTGCTCTGTCCTCCGGCAGGTAAAGAAAGCTTCCTCCAAAGAATCCTTCAAATGACTGGCTTGTACAGCAACATCTGACAGTAGTTGCATAAAGGAAACCCTCCCTTGGGACAAGAAGCAAAGGCAAGTGGCGAGAGGGAAAGAGTGGGTGCTGGATGGAAACCAGCCATATGCTTGGCCTCTCTGGTCTGTTTTTGCTTGGTGGGCACAGGAATCTGGGCCTCTGTCCTGCTGCTTATTGCATGAGTTACATAAGGATCAGGAGAGATAGGGTGCTTTGGGGGAAATGATGGCTGGGGCTCTCCAGAAAGAGAAGGTCACATAAAAAGGCCAAATAGAACTTCTGAAAGCTCAAGGGTAGTGGGAACCTAATGGAGTGTGCAAGACTGAGCTGGTGATACTGCTTCCAAAAGCTGCAAATCATCATCAAATTAGCAGATTTTTGGGTTAAAGGGCTCACGGGAGAAACTCAGTTGCTATGAATTTCAAAGCAAATGCTTGCTTTGAAAGGGAAATACGCCCAGGACCATAGTACTAAATAAGATAAATTTTCTATACGCTTCCAATTTGCTCAGCCTGATTATTTTTCTTAGTGGGTGTAAGAATACATACATATATATATATATATATATATATATATATATATATATATATATATATACGTCCCCCCTTCTTTATCCTCACTGATTTTTCAGATAGTTTATCTTTCATATGCACTGCATTCCCCTTCCAGCCAGAGGCCTTGGGAACTACAGAGTTATGTGAAGTGAATCAGGGAAGACCCTGCCGCTGCGGCCATCGTGGAGGAGTTCACAGCCCCTTTTCCCAGGCTGGCTGCCTTAATATAGATCTTAGTGCTCACATCTGGGAGGGGGGATATGGGTTGTGAGTCATGGGGGAAGGGAGGGATGCAAAGTCACAGAGAGACATCTGCAAATCAAACCAGAAAGACCTCAGGGAGACTCTTTCTAATATAAATATAGGGCTTTTGCTGGGACAGGTTGGTTAGACTTTCCACTGGGCGATGTGTAGGGAAGGACCCAGGAGAGATGGCTGAGGAAGGGGTGAGAGCCCAGGGGACAGAGCTGTGTGCTCTGGAAATCTGCTCTGGGAGACAAAAGGCCAAAGGATCCACGATCTAGGATTCCATGGGCGGCATGTACCACTGGGGAGAGGAATCAGAATTTCAGGCAATCACCTTTCTACCCCAGTGGCTTTCTTACCTCATGGCATAGTTCCATTAAGGATGGGGTTTAAGAAACTGTGCAGAGTCCTGTCACCAGGACCTGTGACTTTGTGGGGGAAGGGAAAAAAGAAACAGACTCCTGAAACAACTGAGGGCAGGAGATAAAGGCGACTTTTGGCCCGAGGAAAGAATTCAAAGGTCTGGGCTTTGTTTGCTGAATGGGAAACTTCTCAGCCTCTAGGTCTGAAATGAAGCCACATCCTGCAGACCTAAGCCTTCTGGACAGCCCTCGGGGTGAGGGCTTTGTGGTCAGATGACTGGGGTCAGAACTCAGCTCTGTCACTGAATGGGTCAATTACCCGATAACGTGGCAGGTAGGTTACCTAAGTTTAGTCTCAGTTTCCTTGTCAGTAAAATGGGGACAATGATTCATTCCCTGACTCCCATTCTGGGGCGCTGTGCTCACAGCCGCTAATGAGCTAATATCTCTGAATACACCTGCAAAACAATAAAGCTCTAAACTGGCATGAGATATTTGTGTCACAAGGCTGAAAAAGAGCCTAATGTCTTTGAGAGTAAAAATAGGCACAGCCGGGCTGAGGTAACAGAGGGATGCAGGCACCCTAGCAAGGCTTAAGGGGGCTCTGGGGTGGGGGGACTGTCTCCTCTGATTCTCCAAGGGGCGCTGGTATTAGAAAGGCCAGCAGCACTGGGGCTAGGCAGTGCCCAGACAGGGCCTGACTGCTGACTTAGAAAGTGCCAGGACGGGAGTCGGCCAAGAGCTGCATGCAGTCCCCACCGCTCGGTCTGCAGAGAGCGCAGGTGCCAGGTTTCTGAAGGAGGGGTCAGCAGTTCACGGTGATGCTCAAAGGACAACTGTGGCCTTGCTCCTGGGCACCGTGTGTACACTTTATGAAGGTGGGGTGCTAAGTTGGCTGGCAGCTCCACAGGCCAGGGAGCCCCCAGGAGGGGCAGCAGTCAGCCAGTCCCACTGCTCACAGACTCCCTGACCTGCCCACGGTTGCGGAGCGGGGTGTTATCTGCTCCCCAGGAAGCCCGAGTGCCTGTTGGCCACGCGCGTGCAGGAGACGCAGCAGGCAGTCTTGTAGTAGTTGTAGACGCAGAGCCTGGCCTGGACCACCACGTTGCAGTTGTAGTACCTGTCCTTGCAGTTTTCATCTGTAGCAGAGGAGAACAGAAAAGACTCTCTGAGCACGAGGGGCAGCCTGGACTTAGGGAAGGAGAAAGGGCGGCCGGTGTGGCTCTTCATCCCGGTCCTGCTGTTTATTATTGATGGGAGGTGTGACTGTGGGCTGAGAGCTTTTATTTTTTTCTTCTTCTTTAAACATGCAGTTGAAATCTATCTACTTTGGCCATAAGGATGCTGGAACCAAATCTCTGAGTGCATTGCCATTTTAATCAATTCCCATGTAAGTTTATCTGTTGATGGGTGGCTTGGATCGCCATCTGTGTTATCAACAGGCACCTTAAACTATGAAATATATACCCAAAGGATGCCGACCCCCTTCAACTCCATGACTAGGCACAAGGTCACAGAGAGACCTAGATGAATCTGGCATTTTCATACCAGAGGACAGGACGGACCTTAAGAAAGATTAATATTTTACTCCAAGATAGAACTCCCTACTTACCAACTTCAGGGATGCAGTCCTGAGGGTTACAAGATTCTTTCTCTTCTGGTTTCAACTGAGGGTCACAGAGATTACTTAGGGTCATCTCATCAGACAGACAGCGCACTTCCCGGACGCGGAAGCCGCCCTGGCAGCTCTTGGAACACTGCCCGGGGAAAGGAAGAAAGTTAGATTTCTTGACAGCCCATTAGCTCAGCACACGGGAGAAGACAGATATTGGAAAATTTCAGACATCTACCAAAGGAGACAGAGTATTAAACTCCCCTGCACCTAGCAACCAGCTTCAACACACATCCACTCATGGCTAGCCACGTCTCGTCTGTACCCACCCAGGTCCATTATTTTGAAGCAAATCTAGATATCATATCACTTCTTCCATAATATTTCTGTCTGTAGCTCTAAACAACAAAGACTCTTAAAAAATTACCACGATACCATTATTACACCTAGAAATCAACAATAGTTCCTTATCTTCAAAGATATATTCAGTGCTCCTATTTCCATTTGCCTTGTGAATCTCAATTTTTTAAATAGTGCTTTTTTTGGGGGGGGATCAGGATCCACATCAGGTCCGTATATTGCAGCTAGTTGACATGCCTTTTACGACTCTTAATCCATGGGTTCCCCTCCCCTGTGTTTCTTCTCCCTTATACTTTATTTGTTGGAGGAACTGAGTCATTTGTCCTGTAGAGTTTCCCATAGTCAGGATTTTGCTGACTGCATCCCCATGGTACAGTTTGACATGTTCCTCTGTCTTCTGCATTTCCTGTAAATTGGAAATTGGATCCAGAAGAGGTCTTAACAGGTGCAGATTTGATTTTTTGTGGTGAGACTGCTTCATAGGATGTGTATGTTTGTCTCTCTTTGTAGGGGGCCAGCAACCACTGATAAGCAGATCCATTAGTTCATTTGGGGTTGAAAAATGGTGATAATATCCTAACACCTCTTCTTCTTTTTTTTTTTTTTCTTGTACGTGGGCCTCTCACATGTTGTGGCCTCTCCTGTTGCGGAGCACAGGCTCTGGACGTGCAGGCTCAGCGGCCATGGCTCACGGGCCCAGCCGCTCCATGGCATGTGGGATCCTCCTGGACCGGGGCACGAATGAGTGTCCCCTGCATCGGCAGGCGGACTCTCAACCACTGCGCCACCAGGGAAGCCCTCTTCTTCTTTTATAAGCAGAGAATGTAAAGAATCCCCACTCCTTCCTCACATATATTTACTCTCTGGTTACCCAGTGGTATGGCTTGTTTAGGAGAGACAGGGTAAATTCTTGACTATTTTCTTTTATTTATCAGTTTTCAGAATAATGAGTTGGTTCCCCTAACATCCCCCAATGGTGGAACCTCTAATTAGTTTTTTTTTATCATTACAAACTTATTATAGATGGATGGATTTAAACATATGTGATGTATTTCATTAAATCCATGGTAGTTATTATTTTTACTGATGCTCACTGATGCCCCATCAATGGCTATCAGGAGCCCAAACGTTGGTTCTTGAGCCCTTTGGACATGAACTCGTCTTTGAGAACCTCCTTGATACCTTGTATGAAAAGACATCCCAATCTAATTTATACTTATAACAGTCACAGACTTCTTGGTTCCTTTTAGTGGGGAGTGGTATGTTGAAACCATATTCTGGCTGATAGGCATGCCGTTTGCTACTGGGTTGGTCATTGTTTCCAGGCTCTTTCAGTGGATAAAACAGGGAAAAAATTTTTTTAAGATAAATTAATTTGTGAGTTCATACTGATATTTCTAAGTCCAATTCAGGACAACAGGATTTTCACTTAACTCTCTTCTACTTTTGGTCTGTATCTTCTTTCTCCTAAGTTGAGAATCCTATTTCTCAAGGATACTGGGGATAATAGAGCTATACTATCATACTATCATATTTACTGGTACATATATTATCACAGTACCATAAAGTAGATTATTCATTTACTTTATCACCCATTATACACCCAATCATCTCAGAACACAGGACACCAGCTGTCACTAAAAATGTGATTATTGCAAACAATACAAACGTGTTTCTGCAGTCCTTTTTGTCCTTAGGGATGGACAGTCAAATTACTGTGGTTTACAGCCACATGCAAGAGTGCTGTTGCCACCAACTGCATACATATTTAGGTTAATTTGTTTCATTGCATTTTCCATTTTTAGGGATTCCTTTTTTAAGCAGAATAATTTTGTTAAAAAAAAATTTTTTTTTTGGCTGCGTTGGGTCTTCGTTGCTGTGCGTGGGCTTTCTTTAGTTGTGGTGAGCAGGGGCTACTCTTCGTTACGGTGCATGGACTTCTCATTGCGGTGGCTTCTCTTGCTGCGGAGCACGGGCTCTAGGCACGTGGGCTTCAGTAGTTGTGGCACGTGGGCTTTAGAGCACAGGCTGAATAGTTATGGTGCATGGGCTTAGCTGCTCTGCGGCATGTGGCATCCTCCTGGACCAGGGCTCGAACCTGTGTCCCCTGCATTGGCAGGAGGATTCTTAACCACTGCACCACCAGGGAAGTCCCTGTTTTATAATTATATAAAATATTTACTTAGTTCCAAACTCAAATTTATAAAACAAGGTAAATTTAAAAGTGTCTTGCTTCCATCATCTTTGCTACTATGGTAACTATATATTTCATATTAGTTTCAGTTCACTTATTTATTTTAAAATTTACATGCAGAAAAATTCATTTTTTGTGGTGCACAGTTCTGAGTTTTGACAAATTCAGAGAGTCATGTATCTCCCACTGCAAACAAGACAGAACTTTCATCACACACAACAAATCCTCTTGTGTTGTCCCTTTGTAGTGAGATTCACCCTGCTCCATCCTCTGGCAATCACTGATCTGGTCTCTGTGCCTATAGTTTTTCCTTTTACAGAATATTATGTAAATGTAATCATACAACATACAGTTTTGGGGGGGGTTCTTTCTTTCATTAGCAAAATGCATCTGAAGTTCCTCCAAGTCGTGGGAGGTATCAGTTCATTCGTTCTTGTTGCTGAGTGGTACCTCATTGTTTGGACGCACTGCATTTTGTTTATCCACTGACCTGCTGAGGGACGTCTGGGTTGTTCCCAGGCAAGGCAGGTGTCTTTGGAGTTGGTGGCCTTTGACGTGGCCTGGTGAGTTTGGTCCTTTCTAGACTCTCTAAGCAGAATGGCAGAAGAAAATAGTGATCTGTTCCTGCTTTCTCAAGGGCCTTGGCCAATATCAAAATAATAAAATGGTACTTCCCAGAAGTTGGCAAAACATCTTTGAAACTCAACACCTCCTTTATTCCCATTTGCATCCAAGGTGTGGTTCACCACATACCCAAATGGCTGTCATACACTGTCTGAAAACAGAATTCTCAGCTTTTATCCACATATTTTATAAGAAAATCCCTTTGATAACCTTTGAATGATTTTGAGGAAGGCTCTGGCCTCTACTCTGGACTCACCTACAGCTACTGCTTGATGATCTTCCCTAACAAAAAGCAGAACGAACACTGGTCCCCTTGTGTACAAGTCATATGAAATGGTCATTGGGAATGATGACCTGAGGAATTTTTCTGTTCTAGGAAGTTTCTTAACAATAAACTCTTTCACTTGAAAAAAAAAGAATTTTATCACTGTTTCCATCCTTTTCCATTTCATTCCTTACTAACCTAGTTCTCTATTCACTCTGTCTCTCTGTAGCTCTGTCTTTCTTCATTTACCCTCCTTCCGTACAAAAAGGATTTGAGATGGCTTAATAGATACATAAGAGGGCCACAAGATAAAAAATAGGCGAGGAAACTGGGGTAAAAAGAAGATAAAAGTAGGAAAGAGAAAGAGAAGCCAGAGAACATTAACACCTATAAGTCACTTTGTGTATTCTGATAAACTCTCTCTTAGAGATGGGCCACAGTTTTGGCTTTGAGTTTCCTAGTAGCCAATTCAAAGAGAAAAACAGGATCAGTCCCATAATCCATATTGTCTATAGGATTTTTAAAAAGTGTACAACACACACACACACACACACACACACAGGTATGGAGGCCTGACAGAAATTCCTCCAGTGGGATTTATAACAAGATCACTTCATGATGTTGTATTCTCAACAGCATCCCTGAATCCTTTCAGCCATCAATCCTCTGCAGCAGTATTTCTCAAAATGTTGGTTACACCTGTAGCCAACTCACCTAAGGAGCAAATTCCTTGGCCACATTGGACCCAGAATCGGCCGTTTCAAACAGATCCCCTCTGATTCTTATGCACACAAAAATTTGAGAGTCACTATTTTATGGCCTCTATAGTTTAGAAATCAAGATTGTCCCAGTCTCAGGCTCCCCACTCCCCGCCAAGCAGGCTGAGTCCAGGGCACCCTGGCTGTGACCAAGTAGGGCTGATTGCTGCAGGGAATCTACTCAAGGCTGAGCCCAGTGCCTGGTACCCAGTAGATGGCCCAACAGTGAGGGGGGAGGGGGGAAGCATAATGATGTACTAACACAACCTCTACCAAAAGCACCGGGACTTACCATGCTCCATTCTGTGTTAAACCATTTGGCTCCGCAGGGCTTGAGGTGGCAGGATTGCTGGCTGGGGGGTCTCTCCAGGAAGGAACATTCATAGGGGTCCAGCACTTCAAAGGTGTCAGCGTTCTTCCTAACACAAATCACCTCCCTCTGTTGGGTCCCACTCCCACACTCGATGGAACACTGGAGAAAGAAGCAGAGAAAGATGGGTGTCATATGACGGAAAGGGGACGAGAACTACCATCAACTGAGCGATGTTTACCAGAGCTTACCATCACTGATTCAGTGAGGAAGAGCCCGAGGGTGCCCGGAAAACACTTCTGGAGGAAAAGTTGCACACAGATTCCAATTTTCCTAACACTTCTGTGTCTGGAATGGAGAGTGGGTACCCTGAGTTCTCACAGCTTGAGGATGCTGGCCTCTGAGACCCTGGCACCCTCGGTGAATATGAGTGAGATGGTGTCCTGTAGGCTTTCCCACAGAACATACCAGCCAGTCAATTTGGTTTTGTCTGGTAGACTCTTGACACCTCTCACTGTAAAACAATGAACTAACATTCTAGTTTATCTGCTGGTCTTTTAGGGGAGGGAACTGGGAATGAATTCGTTTCCCAGAGTCTGCATGCTTCTGGATGAAGGGCTACATTAAAATTCTTTGGGACACACAAAGCAGGGAAGACCACAGACTTGGGACAATGTCCCCTGGTCAGCCCTCGCTCCCAACAGGGCAGCCAGCAGGAAGCCTTTGTCCGCGGAGTCCAGTCCCCTGGCTTCTTATTTGGAGCTGAAGCTCGCTGGGGTTGCGGCCACGAAGAAGCCAGTCAGATAATTACACATCTTGGTTCGTTGCGTTAGGTTATGGAAATACGATGCGTGTAACCCCCTATAAGTTATTCTGTTTAGTATCTATTACTTTGTAAAATGTTTTTTGTTCATGTTTGGTGTACTCTTAATACCTTTTGATTAGAAAATTTTACAAGCTGTGATCTATATACTTTTAAAGACTTTAAAGAAGCTATTGCCTTTATGAATAGCCTGTAAAAATGTCTACAGCTGAAACTCAATATTATCCTTGCTTCTGTATGCAGGCACATGGTGAAATAAAAGCAGTGTGGAAAAACCCACGTCACTACCCAGCAAAAGTACCCCAAACCCAAGGCAACAGACTATGGATTATTCACACAGAGCATAATAAACATCTCCATCAGCAATTTCCACTTTGTGCCTTTTTTTCTGCCATCTTCATAGATATCCAGAAAACTACAAGGCTTCTTAGTTTTGGGACTGTCTGCTCAGATGTTAGAGAGTAAATGTGATCCAGACACAGGGGCAGACAAGAAGGCTGCTGTTAATAGCTAAAGACTGTGAAAGAACCATCCCCCCAATCCCCCGCAAGAACTAAGACAATCTAAGGGTGAAGTAAACCCAGAATTGACAGGGAAGAAAGCAAGCATCTGTGCATGAATAATAGACCTGGTGGAATATCTTATGAATAAGAGTTGGGCTACTTTGTCTCCAGAGTAGAAAAAGACTCCCTAAGCCTGACAGGTCTCATTCTCTTGGGCTGGCTTCTCCGTCAGCCTCAACAGGACCACTGCTAGCACCTGTGCTCACAACTTCCCAGGGAGTCTCTTCCCCTGAGCCCACATGAAAAGTCCCAGGAAAGGACTCCATTTGGCTCGGCTTGGGTCACATGTCCATCCTGGACTAATCACTGTGACTGGGCCAGTGGGGTGTTCAAGAAGCCAACTCTCATTCAAACCACGTGTCTGGAAGGAACATTTATTTTTATATCCTGAAGTCAGTTAATGTTTAAGACCTACTTTCAACAAATAAGCATGCTCTATTTCATTTTCTTTTGGGATAATATCAAATTCCCAGGGCAGGGAGGTGCCAGCAGGCTCTGATAGTCTTATAAATTCAGAACAAAAACCTTGTCCACAATCAATCATGTCCTGACCCTTTGGATGACAGGCAATAAATTCCATGTTTCTAATCTTAGCAGAGATAAATGCTGCCTTCACCAGGATTCACGCGACTCTCAGTTTTCTGAGTAGGTCTGGAGTCAATAGGATGCCCACAGGTAAAAAAGACCTGAATCGGGCTTCCCTGGTGGCGCAGTGGTTGAGAGTCCGCCTGCCGATGCAGGGGACACGGGTTCGTGCCCCGGTCTGGGAGGATCCCACATGCCGCGGAGAGGCTGGGCCCGTGAGCCATGGCCACTGAGCCTGCGCGTCCGGAGCCTGTGCTCCGCAGCGGGAGAGGCCACAACAGTGAGAGGCCCACGTACCGCAAATAAAAGAAAAAAAAAACAAAACACCTGAATCCTGCTCCCCTTTCTTCTTCCTCAGACATTGGTGGACATGTGAGTCGAACTGCACTGCTTATCTTCTCTGTGTGAAGGCTGTTATGATCCAGTATTAAGATTCCACACAGGACTCTTCCCATTGCCTCAGTTTCCATGAATACTTGGTGTAATTAGTGTCCCATACACAGTCCACTTCTGAATTATCTTTGGGGTTTAGATCCTAGGTGTTTTGCTGCCAACAATGAGATAGAAACATTGGCAGAAAAAATAATAAACATGGAGAAAGGGAACTAATACTTATAAAGTACTCCCCACGTCCTAAGCAATGACCCTTTTATATACAGTGTCTCATGAAAACCAAGAGCAACTCTAAAAAGTTGGTACCATTATCCTCATATTTGGATGAGGAAACAGGCTCAGAGAGGTTAAATTACCTGCCCCAACTCAGAGAACTAAGGCGACACTGAACTGGGATCTGTTATTAAGTATGTCTAACTCTGATATCAACTTGGGTAGCATTGGAAGTACTTGAATTCTTTCTTTTCTGAATTTTAAAATATTTTACACTTTGTATTATAAAAATATTAAGGAAATTTGAGAAGGAAACACTTACCCATGTTGTTTATATAGAAAACTATACTTTGAAGAGGTTGAGATAGGGTTCATATACTTTCATATTCTGTTTTTCACTTGCCTTTATATTATATGTACTTTCTACATCTTCCTAATTATCATTGTTCTTGTTACGTATCTTAATGAGTTACGGTATACCATAATATCCCTAACCATCCTGCTGTCATGAACATCTCTGTTGAAAAAACTTTTTTTTCTCCTGCTAATTATTTCCTTAAAATGAATCCCCAGGAGTGGGGTGACTGGGTGAAGGCAAATGAACATTTTTATGGTTCCTGACTTTTATTGCCAAATTGCTTTCCAAAGGGGTTGTGTTGATTTACAAGGACAAAGCAGTCCATTTCTTTTCAGGGTCTGTTTTTAAAGCTACTTAAAAGAAATAAAATTCTATATGGAGCCAGAGGTCCAGATAATGTGTAAATCATGATCATCAGCCAAAAAGTCTTTGGAGAACCAGCCAGCCCGGGGAGCCAAATACTAAATGGCCCAAGAACTCAAAATACCGATGGTAATCATAACAGGGCAAAGAGGGACTGATTTTAGGGGGTTCATGTTCAATTTTGGAACCCTAAGGAAAAATTAATTAATCAATTAAGTTACTTTATTGAGGCATTTGGTATTATTGGTTCTCCATAATGAACAAACTTAACTTTCTCTGTTTCTGCTTCGTTCCCCCAGCTTTGTTGAGATATAATTGACAAATAAAATTGTAACATATTGAAAGTATGCACATGATGATATGGTATACATGTGCATTGCGAAAGGATTCTTACAGTCAAATTAACACATCCATCACTTCACATATTTACCTTTTTTGTGTGTATACGTGACAACACTTAAGTTCTACTCTCTTAGTAAATTTCAGTATACAATACAGTATTATCTACTATAGTCACCATGTTATACATTAGATCCCCAGAACGTATTCATCTTATAACTGAAAGTTTGAACCCTTTACCAACCTCTTCCTATATCCCCCACCCCCAGCCCCTGGCAACCATCATTCAACTCTGTTTTCCTGAGTTTGACTTTTTTTTTCAGATCTCACATATAAGTGATACCATACAGTATTTGCCTTTCTGTGTCTGGTTTATTTCACTTAGCATAATGCCCTCCAAGTCCATCCATGTTGCTGCTAATGGCAGGATTTCCTTCCTTTTTAAAGGCTGAATAATATTCCATTATAAACAAATACCACATTTTCTTTATCCATTCATCTGTCAACAGACACTTAGATTATTTCCATACCTTGGCTATTGTGAACAATACTACGAACATGGCGGGGGGCTGGGCAGTGCAGATATCTCTCCCAGATAATGATTTTCTTTCCTTTGGATATATACCCAGAAGTGGGATTGCTGGATCATATCTATTTCTGCTTTTGACACTCAAATACAGACAAAACTGACTTTATTAACAATAATAGCACTAGAAGCTACAATTTATTGTGTGTTTATTGTATGTCAGGCACTGCACTACATACTTTGTACACATTACTTCATTTCTTCTAAAAATAACCTCATAATGTGCTTCATTATTGGCATTTTATAGACAAGGAAACCATGCTGGACCATAAGCTTCCTGAGGGCAGGGATATTTGTTTTGCTCAGTGATGTATCCCAAGGGCTTAGAGAGAAGAGCACATAGTAGGTGCCCAATAACTACTGGGTTTTTTTTTTGAGGTATCACTAATACCTGTTAAAATGGCAAAAAAGAAACAAAAACAAAAACAACTCAGACAATACCATGATCTGATGATACAGAGGAACTAGAACTTTTAGACATTACTCACAGGAATACAAAAGGGTACAGCCACTCTGGAAGAGCTTGGAGCTCTGTATTAAATTCAAAAACCATTTACTACACAACTCAGCAATTCCACTCCTAGGCATTGACCCAGGTGAAATGAAAACTTATGCACCCATAAAAAACTGTACATGAAAGTTAAAATGGCTTTATTCAAAATCACCAAACACTGAAGTGTCCCTCAACTTGGGAATCAACAAGTGTAGTATACCCATACAATGGAACACAACTCAGCCACAAACAGAATGAACTATTGATATATGGAACAATATGGATAAATCTCAAATGCATGTGTATTACACATAAGCAAAAGGAAGCTGACTCAAAAGGCTACATACTGTTATATACAGTAATATGAAATTTTGGAAAATGAAAAATTATGAGGACAGAAACAGATGAGTGGATGCCAGGTGCCAGGTTTGAAGGAAAAAGTTGACCACAAAGGCACAGGAGAATTTTGGTGGGCAATGGAACTGTTCTATATCTTGATCGTGGTGGTAGTTACATGACAGTAATGTTTGTCGATAATGATAGAACTATATACTAGTTATGGGTTGAACTGTGTCCCCCAAGAGTTCATATGTTTAAATCCTAACGTCCGTACCTCAGCATCTGACCTTGTTTGGAGAGAGGGTCTTCACAAATTAATCAAGAATAACTACTGTTGACCGAATGAGGCTCTAAAAGCATAAGTAGCTTCTCCAGGGTCATGGGTAGCACAGCTGGGGTTCAAACCCACCCGGCACCCCCGGGATACACCGAGCCCTATTCCCTGACCTAGAAACAGACACCCCGGTTCTGGCCACTCACCTGACTCCAGCTTCCCGCAAACCACTCCACCTCGCCCGTGCAGGGCCCGTTGTCACATGGGGTGGCCTCCACTGGCCGGTTGTTCCCGCAGCCCTCCAGCGGCAGGCTGCTGACGTGGTTGGTCATGCACACCACTGAGCGTGTCCGCACTCCAGCCCCACACTCTGCCGAGCACTGCGAGACAGCAAGGGGCGCCTTAGAGGGGAGGCCTCCCCGCAGGTTCTGGAGCCACTCTCAAAGGATGCGAACGACATCGCGTTTCCCTACCAGCTCTTTCCCCTGGAAACCTCTGACCACTTCTAAGGCACGCTTTCCTCCATTACGGAATGTCAGTATGGCACCCTGTCCTAGATGTTCAGGGACAGTCTTCTTTCCAAATAGCCTGTCCCACGGCTGTGATTAATACACTTACACTTGTCAGACTGTTGTTTGGGCTTTCGATTTCGAAAATCTATTCAGCAGCAGAATAGTGAGTGCGCAAAAACTCGGGCACACCATCTGCCTGCTAGGAGCTGAGTCTGGACTGGTCTGGGAAAGGACGGCTGAAGTCCGTCACAAGACATTGCTGCCTGATACTAAGGCAGATGGTTCCAGTCCCCGAGGGCCACAGCTATGGGAGTATTGGGAGGTGGCCTGATAGTAAGGGAGAGCTGGGCCTGGGAACTGGACACATCAGTGTTAATACCCCTGCTATCTGTGTGACCCATGCTCACCTGGACAGCTGGTACAGGGACACATTCCTGGCAGGATGACTCAGAGTCTGCACTGGAACAAGGTTTCCAGGGATTTGTAGGCACATTACAGTTTCGAAGCGCCCTGAGGAATTCTGCTAAGGGAAATGGTGCAGACCTGGCCTAACTGGGAGGGAGGGACTAAGGACAGATGCAGCCACTAATGTCTCCATCCCGGTTAAACCTCCAAGGTCTTCTGAAGAATCCAGAAACCCAGAAACTGTTCATCTGATGAGCAGTCCAGCTGCCCTGGTCAGAATATGCCTACTGGCAGCCAATCAACAGCTTCCACAAGAAAAGGCAGGCAAAACTCCTTATCTCCTTCCCCGATCGCTCCTTCACCCCAACATACATCCTTGAATTTTGCTTAGTATTTTTCCCTAACATTTTTTTTTAATTGTGGTAAAATACGCGTAACATAAAATTTACCATATGAATCATTTTTTAAGAGTCAGTGGCATTAAGTACATTCACATTGTTGTGCGACCATCACCACCATCCAACTCCAGAATCCCTCTCTCTTCTGATATAACTCTTATTTTTGTCTTTGATAGATGAATTCAATTTCTTAATGGCTTCCGTTGTACACAGGTAACTGGTGGTCTAATGATGAACTATAGACGCCTTTGAGTTCATCCTTGACACCTGACACCAGGGACCCTAAGGCGGCTGCGCTACTGGGGAGGGGAATGGTGGGATTGGTTTTGAGTTTGTAAGAAGCAGGGAAGGGGGCCTGCTATTTGCTGAGTGCCTGTTCTATGCCATGCACGCCCAAGATGTAGGAAAGGGGTGATGTAATCCCTCGCTTTATTTAGAATTTCATTACTTAATATTCGTGTGATGTGCTAAAGAGAATTAAATGAATTCTTTCATACCCACGTCTCGATCTTGGAGGCCCTCAGTCTTCATAGAAGGATAGAAAGCCTACAGTAGTTCACCTCTGGGTTTTTCCCCAAAGTCAGAAATCACCTTTGGGATTCCAAGCTAGCGATTCGTCTCTGTGTGGTTTGGGGCACCTCGTGATGCACGGCTCCTGCCCATCAGACCAGCAGACTTGGTCCCACCCGCCCACCGTCCGGCACGCTCACCCTCTCGCTCCACTCCGTCAGGAACCAGCTCTTGGCGCAGGGTCCCATGTCGCAGTTCTCAATGTCGTTGGGCCGGAGTTTCATGTTGCATTCCTCGTCATCGACCACGTCCCCGATGTTGCTCACACACTTCACATCGCGGGTCCTCTGCCCCACTCCGCAGGGCACCGAGCACTAAAACACAGCAAGCGCACGTCAGCACACCGGGCAGTGCCCGCTCTGAGGGCCCCTCTGGTCAGGGTGCCCTTGTCCTCGTTACCCGCCACCTGAGCAGAGGACGGGGTGGGGCGAGACTCCTGGGTTGCCGGGTCCCCTCTCAAGCGATGCTACCTGGGGAGGATCCCAGCCTGAAAACATCACATGCCTTCTCTCTAAGATCTGCTTGGATGTCTCGCCTACTTTGATCCTCTGGGCCTCAGTTTTGCCATCTATAAAATGGGAGAGCACGATTGGAAGGAGGAGTTGGCTCTAGCAGCCTTTGCCAGCCTTCACTCCACCATGACACAGGAGAGAGAGGACACCTGTGTACACACGGCTCCCATGGGCTCACCCTGAAAGTTGACCCTTAAGTCTATCAGGATGATAGGATGGCCCTATCAGCACATCTTATGGTTTGCAGAATAGTCCTTCCAGAACCCCACAGGATGGGTCCTCCTGGAGAACCCAGGGTTCTCCCACGTCAGGTCTTGGAGGGGGGAGGCAGGAGCGTGGCGGTAGGTCTAGGAGGGGGAGCTCCAGAGCAGGCTGGCCTGCTGCGTACCGAGGTCCAGTCCGTCCGGATCTGCCACTCACTGCAGATCTTGAGCTGGCAGGTGCTGGTGGTCTCGGGCTTCTCCAGGTGCTGGCAGCGGTAGGGCTGCACCGTCAGGCTGCGGTTGGCGTACACCTGGCGACACAGAACCTGGCGGTGCTGCATGCCCAGGCCACAGGTTTTGCTGCACTCAGACCACTCCCCGATGTCCCAGCTAGCTCAGGAACGAGAGATCGAGAGGGACCGGTCACTTCGGTCAACAGGAAGAGAGCATCTTACACAGAAGTTGGCCAAGCCAACTTACAAAGAAGCATCAGAATTGTTATGGGTGATCCCCAGCCCAGAGCAGTGCCTGGCAGTCTGCCTAAGGCCGTCTGACTCCATAAAGAATGTGGCTCTGTTCCATATTCTCTTTACCAGTGATTAGGGCCCAGATTCCGTAAAATTATAGAAAACCAAGAAGGTACAAAAGATTTTTATCTAGTCAGAAAAATAACTCCAAAGATGAGTTTTATTACCCTGTAGAACATTAACCCACTTTGGAACTAACTTAGAAATCTTCTTCCAACCTTTGTTATTTTTCATGAACTATTTACACATCAGTTTCACATATTCTCCTCTGTTATCCTGCTTTGTCATTTCCTTAAATAAGACATCGGCACATGGGCACTATGTCTTCAGATGAGAATTATGTTCTTATTAGTTTGAGAATTATGTTTTGACCCCTTTTAGGGCTTTCCCTCCTTGTTCTTCTAAAAGTGTCCTATTTATTATTCAATAACTAAACCAAGACCTCTCCTGAGACACTCCCCAAGCAGATGTATTTGTGACTTACATTAGTCTCTCTCTGTACATAGCTCACCTGAGCACTGACTGAACTGGATTGTAACTCTTTGCTTCCCTCTTTGTTTTCCTTGCCAGCTAAAACCTAATTTCTCCAGTTCACCAAAGGCTTCCTGGGAGTGTGCTGACCAGTTAAAGGCTATGAGCTCCTGTGTTAATCCTGAAAGACAGGTGTGCTTGCTAAACAGATTGCATTTTATGCATAGACTAAGTCTCCTGTTTCTAAATCAGATGTAGGCTGACTTAAAAATTAGATTACATCTACTACTAGGGTCCTATGCACAAGCAACTAGAAGTGAGCTGAAAACAGGCAACCGAAACAGAGAGGCCCTCTTACAAGGCTGGGCAAGGGAAGATGTTGCAGGGTTCCTCCTCCGGGGTTGGCTTCATGCTCGAGTCACAGTAGCTCTCAGGAACCTCTTCGTGAGTGTTTCTGTTCACACAGCGAAAAATAGGGTACTGCGATCCTGCAGGGATAAGAAGAACAACACACTCTAATGCTGGGCTATGAATGCAGATGTGCAGAGATCCGGGTGCTGATGAAGAAAAGCCTCAGAAACAGAACGATTCACACACACACACTCCTCCATTCCTGAGTTTACACGCAGCTCCTGCACAAGGGCTTTCCTAGGCACTGTCCGGGGCAAAGAAGAGCAGGAATAGTTCCTGCCCTCAAAGGCCTTATAATCTATTTGTGGACATGGTTTGAACATGTTCAAAGGCAGATAAAAACAATTCCCCTAAGAGTTCAAGACAACAAGAAAGATCAATAGGCAGGGGAATGATTATAAAATGAACACAAATAATAACTTCTTGAAGGTTTTCCGCAGACATGAAAGAGAGAGGGTTTTGCAGAGAGAGGGTTGGTTTTGGGGAGCTGTGCACACGTGCGTCTTGGAGGGGGGCTCTGTCCAGGCCGTGGAACTGGAACAAAAGTGCATGGCAAACTGGCCTGCAAGCGCCAGGTATGTTGAAGCAACAGTCAGGTTGGGGCAGAGAAGTAAGAAGATTCAAGAGAGGTTAGAAAAGCAGCTGGCTTTGCCTTTGTAAATCATTTTACACATTCCCCCAGTAAAGTACTGATCCAGTGGAATTTTAGTTATTTGAGTATATGTCTGCCTCCTATGAGATGGTGAGTTTCTAGGGGACAGGAGTAGTGCTTGCTCAACCCTGTAACCCCAGTACAGCAGGGGAGTAAGTGCTCCATAAAAGTTTGTTGAGTGAATATTTATCAGAGGTCTAATATTTGCTTTTGTTACTTTGCTAAAAAAAATACTGACTGCCTAAGTTTTTTTGTTTTAAATGCACAGCCTCATGTTTCATACTTAATAAGGCATAATCTATTTTGGAGAAAAAGTCAAAGTTTGTTCAGTGAAATTTCTAGCTCTCAACTGGAAAAAACAAAACAAAAACTGATTCAATTCGGCCTGCCTCTCTGGCTCTCTGCTACCCCCTGGTGGCAGCACTGAAGTATTACTACCGTGTGTTTACAAAGAACCGTAACTGGGGGAAGGTGCAACCCGAGCGTCTGGAGAGTAAGATGCTTTTTCATAAATGACTGTGCACCCACTCCACCCACCCCCGGCCCCAGTCTAGGCCAGTAGCTGAGTCCTGCTAGGCAGAACACTGGCATTTAGCCTACAGCTTTGTCTCAGTTGTGTTGCTAATTGGCCAGGCATTTAGAGTTTCTCAACGTCAACTTGCTATAATTTTAATTGTAACTAAAGGGATAACTTTGAATGTGTCTCTAAATATTTCAGCAGCCACGAAGTGTTCCAATGCTTCTTTAAGCTGATTTTGTGGGACACACCGAGCCAGAAGGTAGTTCTTGTAAAAAACATGACAGTTTGTAAGACAGATTTGAATCAGAAACAATCGTCTGTTTAAACTACTACGGGCGTAAACATTTACAATGCAGCTATAACTTGAGACCATTATTTTAAAATAATGTTCCAATTAAGCATAATTATTAGCTGAGTAAAAAGCAGTACTATGCATAGCACAGGGAGATCAGCTCGGTGCTTTGTGAACACCTAGAGGGGTGGCATAGGGAGGGTGGGAGGGAGGGAGACACAAGAAGGAGGAGATATGGGGATGTATGTATATGTATAGCTGAGTCACTTTGTTATACAGCAGAAACTGACACACCATTGTAAAGCAATTATACTCCAATAAAGATGTTAAAAAAAAGCAGTACTGGCTATAAAATTAATAGGAAGCAAAAACTTTTGTGGAATTAAATTTTGTCCAGTAACATATCTGCTTCCATTAAGAAGAGATTTTTAATGAAATTCAACGAACATTAAGGACATTGTGCTGAGTTACAAAGATGAATAAGATTCAGTTCACAGCTTGCAGGATACTCATTGGGACGCAGTTATTAAGGGATTAAGTAAAAATTTTATTATTTAGCCCATCCCTTTCCCATCAGACCATGTGGGTTTAACTTTTCTACTTACACGTTTGTGGACTGGAAGGCAAAAGTAACTACCCCGACTGCTTGGCACTAATGAGGGAGAAATTGAGTATCTTTAGCTGAAAGGATACAAGTTACCCTAGGAAAGCTCTGTGCCTTGGAAAGATGGGTCCTGTTTGGGGCTGTGTGCACTTTGGCCACTGCCTGCCTTCCGCCTGGTCCAGTTCCAGCGTTTAGCCCAGGAAATAAACTCAGAGGTACTCTTTCTGTCTCCGATGGTGAGAAAACACTAGATCTATAGTTCTTGACTCCAATGACCGAAAAGGTTTCTTCCTCTGGGTCAGTTTATATTTCTGCAGAAAGGGAGGCTATCACTCAAAATGGTACCTGGCCACCTCTTCATTGTCCAAGCATGCCACACAATTAGCCCTCTAAGTGCTGGCCAGCAAGAATGGGGTGGGGAGGTCAGGTGCTGGCTGGGCTTCAGGGAGCAGGAACAATCTGGGATCAGTTTGGTTGGGCTGTATGTTCAACGTGTTGATCTAAACAGAAGTGTGTTATGTTGGAGGGGGGACTGTACCACAGGTAATCAGTGGACATTAAATGAGGTAAGTTGGTGAATTCAGGGGACCGTGTAGAGGTCAGTGAGGCATTGTGGAGAGATGGACAAAATAAGAAGAAAGACAAAATTAAATAACTCTAGTCTTGGAACGTCAGGGATCAACTGGGCCAAGCCAGGAGTTTGACCAGATAAACAGAGGTCTGGGCAGTGACTGGACAGAGTATGGGCCTCTCTTGTACACCAGTGACAGGGCTCCCCCCTGTGATCATGCTGTCATGATGCTGGAATTTTTAATCTGAGAGGCACAGAAATGTGTGGTCTGGTGAGTGTTGCCAGGAGGGACTGGAGGAGAGTTTGGGAGAGGGTTTGTGTGGGGAAAATGATGAGATCACGAGGCAAGTGGACTTGGCATGTGCAGAAAAGAGATGGACAGCCGTGGCAGGCTCAGAATTTCTTGGTCACGGCACACTTGTCACTACCACTGACAGCCATGAGATGAGCTAAATGTTTTGTGCATCCACACTGCCTCCCTGCCCTGATGTCTCTGAGGCCATCGCTGGCTGGGAGCAAACCTTAGAGGGACAAAGGGGTCCTTCCATCATGCCTGGTACAGAAGAGATACAGCACAGATACAGACCGTTGAATGACCACCTGGATGAGTCCAGTGAACATAAGGCTGGGTGAGTAGCACGTAGGGTGCATGGCAAAGGGCACATGCTCTTGTCCTTGTCCCACTGTGTCCACAATGCAATGCCTTATGGTCTCCAGACAGGCCTACATCTCATCCTACTGGAAAGGCTGGGCCAGGCTGTCTTTAAAGACATGAAATGGAGGAGACTCTTCTACACATGCCACCCTTGATATCAAACCACATGACAACAATCTTTATCCTTTCTCCTAGTTTTCACCTAGTTCTGAGTGTATCTGTTTCTGTTAGCAGGCATCACACCACTACCTAAATGGCAGACTATTTCAGCACTATCAAAATACCTTTTGATCCTGGGCTCCTATGTCAAGTACATTTCATTTCACACTGCTTACCTCTGTGGCGTCATGGACAGATCCTCACTAAACTGATTTTGGCCTTAATGCATAATTATCTCTAGCTTTCTGCCTCTTTTTTTTTTTTTTTTTTTTTTGGCGGTACGCGGGCCTCTCACTGCTGTGGCCTCTCCCGTTGCGGAGCACAGGCTCCAGACGTGCAGCCTCAGCGGCCATGGCTCACGGGCCCAGCCGCTCTGTGGCATGTGGGATCTTCCCGGACCGGGGCACGAACCCATGTCCCCTTCATCGGCAGGCGGACTCGCAACCACTGTGCCACCAGGGAAGCCCTGAGAATGACTTTTGAATGGCATTTGTGTAAGTGTTCCACAACCTTGACTTGTACGTCAGCTTGTAAATCTTGAAGTAGGTGAGTGTATTCTCTGATTATTAATGAACACACTGTGCAGGAAAGGGTTAACTCAGCAGGCCTGGGTTGCTCAGACCCTGCATATTCCAAAGAGAGACCTGTATTCAGGACTGGCCCTTGACCAGGGCTGGAGATAACCTCAGAGCCCTTGGAATATTCTGCTGATAAGAGTTTTTCTATGCCAGAGACCTTGGGTTGCGCTCTGTCAGTTTGACAAGCTAGTTTATGCCAACAATGTGATTTCTGTGAATGCCTGTCTTTGCCTGCCTGAGGCCTTAGGCCATGTTGTATTAGTTTGACCTCTGGGGTGCTAAAGGCTGAGTAGCTAATGTGGGAACTACATGCCTATGTGGTTGAAGCTCAATAAATCCCCTGGACACCAAAGCTGGAGTGAGCTTCTCTGGTTGGCAATACTTGGCTCATATACAATATCGTTGAGAGAACCAAGTGCATCCCTGTGCCACTCTACTGGGAGGGGACACCTGGAGGCTGGCACCTGGTGTCTCCTGGACTTTGTCACATGTGCTTTTCCCTTTGCTGATGCCAATCTGTAGCCTTTCACTGTTATAAATTGTAACCATGAGCACAGCAGGTTTTCTGAGTTCTCTAAGTCCTTCCGGTGGATCACCGAGCCTGAGGGTGGTCTTGGGGACCCCCCAACACAGCCTCACACTAACGAGCAATCTCACAGTCAGGCTCAAGGAGGGGAAGCTTTGCCACGTGCCTGGGGCCTACCTGCATGTTCCCAACTCCTGCTCGGGGATCTGCAGAGACCCTCCTAGCCCGCACATGAGCTCACCTTTCCCGCAGGTTGTCGAGCACTCCGTCGTCCCCAGCTGTTTCCAGTTGTGATCCCGGCTCCGCCGTGGGGTCTGTGGTGCTGGTGGTACCACATTGTCCGGCCGGTGGGGAGAGAATCTATCAGGATGCCTGACCGGGAAGGTCTGTGCTGATTCCGAGGTGAATATTTCAGATGCCCCGCCGTGCACGTCTGCCTTCTCTTCGTCCTCCTCTTTCCCTTCTCCCTCCTGCTGGCTCCCCCCTTCTGCTACCAGCTGGCCGTTGAAGGGCTCCCCTAGGAGAGGCAAGTGCACACACCACAGAAGATGGGTTTGGATGGTGAGTTGTAAAGAGGCAATGGCTCCAACATTAGAAAATAGGTAGCATGAGATCATTTCTAATTCATAGCACATAAATTTAAAATAGGCAGATGTTAATTTCCCCAATATTAAAAACATTATTAAAAATGAATAAGAAAAAGATGAACATCACAGTAGGGAAAGTGGGCAAGGGACAGGGAGAGGCAATTTCTTTTCACATGAGAAGAAATACACACAGTCAAAAGTCACACAACAACGCTCAACTTCCTTCCTAATTAAAGAACTACATGAGAAAGCAACTAACAACAGCAATTCTATTTACCTAACAATAAAGATGAGAAACTCTGGAAACCCTTAAATCCCTAGACCCCTCGCTGAAGGTGCAGGAAAACACACTTTTGCACACTGGGTGAGCCTGCAAATACACGCAAAGTTTTGGAGGGCGACTTGGCAATATCTCTCTAAATTTTAAATGCACACACCTTTTGACCTAGGGATTCAGTTTCCAGGACAATAGTCATACAAATATTCTCATTCTTTTATATAAAGTGGTATTATAAGTATGGTTACTAATTTGAAACAGCAAAACAGTAAAATGAACTTAAATGTCTACCAGTGGTAGTGGTTCAAATAAATTATACTACAACCAAGAATGAAATATTATGCTATTTTTTAAAAGAATGAAGCAAATACATGTTGTGACATGGAGATATGACCCATAGGTTGTTTAGTGAAAGAAAAGAGCATAGCAGAATTCAGTTTGTATACACATACACAGATGTGGCCGGACACTTTTTGAGAGACTATTTTTTTTTTTTTTTGCCACATTGTGCAGCATGTGGGATCTTCGTTCCCTGACTGGGGATCAAACCCAGGCTCCCTGCATTAGAAGAGCAGAGTTTTAACCACTGGACCACCAGGGAAGTCCTTGAGAGATTAATTTGTGTTTTGTTCTTTATCTCTGTTCCTCCTCCTATCCTATTCCAAGTGGCCAAGTTCTTAGATTTTCTTGTCTGAGATTTTTGCAGGAGTGAAAGTGAAAGGTGCAGGAAGTTAACAGCTCTTCCTTCCCACAGGGAAAGCCTCAGGTCCCAGAGGGGCCAGCCCAGGGAAAGGAGGAGGGAAAAGTGGAGAGAGCGCTTTCTCAGAGAGAGAGAGACAGAGAGAGAGAGATCTCCAAAGTGAGGAGAGGCACGTGTTTGAGGTCTTGGGTTTCCTGAGCACCACAGACCTGCCAGGCAGGTATCTTTCCTCTATCTGGGGTGTGTGTGGGAGCCCCCAGATTGACTGAGATTGAGTATTCTACCAGTTTCAGAGAAGTTTCAAACTGAGGTTAGATTTATGTTGGCTTATGGAAAAGACTGGCACACTTAGATTGTAGACAAATATTCAAACTGGCCGCATACATGTTTGTATATGCACGGAAAGGGCTGGGTAGGGTCCCACCAAATTGTAAAGAGAGATTCCCTCTGGGAAGATGGGAGAGGGCTGAGGTTGGGAATACTGCATTTTTAAAAAATAGACATATATATAATATAAAATACGTATATTAATTAGAGCAGTTTAGGTTCGCAGCAAAATCAAGTGGCAAGTCTAGAAAGTTCCCGTATCTCTCCTGCCCCACACATGCACAGCCTCCACCATCAACATCCCACACCAGAGTGGTACGTTTGTTACAACTGATGAGCCTACACTGACACATCCTTATCATCCAAAGTCCATATTTTACATTAGGGTTCACTCTTGGTGTTGTACATTCTGTGGGTTTTGACAAATGTATGACATCTATCGACCATTGTAGTATCACACAGAATAGTTTCACTGCCTTAAAATCCTCTATGCTCTGCCTGTTCATCCCTCCCTCCCCTCTAATCCCCGGTAACCACTGATCTGTTTAATGTCTCCATAGTTTTGTCTTCTCCAGAATACCATACATACATACTTGGAATCATACAATATGGAGACTTTTCAGATTGGCTTCTTTCACTTAGTAATATGCAGTTAAGATTCCTACGTGTCCTTTCATGGCTTGATAGCTCATTTCTTTTTAACACTGGATAATATTCCATTGCCTGGATATACCACAGTTCCTTTATCCAAATTTACCTACTGAAAGACATCTTGGATGCTTCCAAGTTTTGGCAGTTATGGAGCAGTTGCATTTTACTTTACATATTTCCATTTTGATTGAATAGTGTTCAAGCATTCATTAGTTTAATATAAAATAAGGAGGCAAATTCTAAGGTTACTATAAAATGCAGTTAAAACTTAGAGCTTTCTCTACCCTTTCAGCAGCACTTTCTTATTTAGTTGGCTACTTATAATACTTCATGGTTTAAAATATTATATGCAAATTAAACTAATAGAATCAAGGCCAGCATACGAATATAAATGAAACTGTCCAAGATGTTATCAGATAAAACATTTTAAAATCTTTTATGTACCTTATATATACTGGGCACTGTGCTAGGATGGACACCTAATTTATGCAATACCTTCCCCCTCCCAAATAAAACCTTTGAGTGTATGTTTTTCCCTCTCTGTTTTGTAGACTGGGAATGTGTTCAGAGAAGTTACTGACTTGCCTGAGGATGCACAGCAAGAAAGTGGCAGAATTGAATTCAAGCTCTGGCCTCCTGACTCCACTGATATGGTGGATGAAGCCTGGTCCAGATTGCCTCTCCTCACCAACTTTTTATAGCTAACCCCTTCTGGCCTGCCCTGTCCCACATAGCTGATCCCAGAACCACAGGCTACCCATTAGCTGAGACCCATTAGGCTTGTTATCACTCATCACCATCCTATATGATTTCAAATAGTCTGTCCAATTGTCCTTATAAATCAGCATCAGTAATCTCAAAATTTCCCCAACTGAACTTGGTTTCTCAGACTGTATATTGCTCCTGGAAATGGTTTAAAAATTCTTTCAGGGCTTCCCTGGTGGTGCAGTGGTTGAGAGACCGCCTGCCAATGCAGGGGACGTGGGTTCGTGCCCCGGTCCATGAGGATTCCACATGCTGTGGGGGGGCTGGGCCCATGAGCCATGGCCGCTGGGCCTGCAGGTCCGGAGCCTGTGCTCCACAACAGGAGAGGCCACAACAGTGAGAGGCCCGCGCACCGCAAAAAAAAAAAAATCTTTCAGGCTGGGTGTGCTGACTTGGAGTTTGGACAACACATGTACCCCATGTGCCAGGTGGCTCCTCCCCAACCTGTAACAATCAGATAACCTGGTTATCCAATCGGCAGCCCAGAGAAGGATGTACAGCCAGGTCTCGCATCTGTCCCCTCACTTTCTAGGACAGGTGTTGGACCAGGTCACCTGTAGGCAGTGTAATAAGCACAGGGGCTAGTGACCCAGGCTGACCTGAGGTCATTGTGGGACCTGGGCAAGTAACTCAATCTCTCTAAGCTTCCATCTCCTTACTCTTAAAATGGGACTAATAACAGTACCTCCCTCTGAGCATAGTTGTGAGAATTTGATGAGTTAGTCTATGTGAAGGGCTCAGCAGTGTCTGGCACATAGCGAGGACTCTGCGTGTGAGTGATTATTAGCGATTATTATTAATATTTCTGCAGACCCTTCTGTCTGAAAGATGGAAAAGACAGTCTCCATTTGGGTGGTGGGCTCCCTCACCATTTGGTAAAGAAATATCAGCCAGGGGCTGCGCTATACCCAGCAGAGGCAAGCAAAGCTGCTGGCTCTGTCAGCAGAGCCCACAGGGAAGAGGTGGATGGTTAGGTGTGAATTCATTATTCTCTTCTTATAGGTGAAAGCTGTGTTAGCAGAAGCAGAAGGGGACCAAGAGAAAAGGCATGTGGTAGGCAGAATAATGGCCCTCTGAAGATGTCTGTGTCCTAATATCTGGAACCTGGGATGTGTTATTTTATACTGCAAAAGGGATTTTGCAGATGTGATTAAGTTATCCTGGATTTTGAGATGGAGAGATTACCCTGAATTATCTGGCTGAGCTCAATGTAATCGGAAGGGTCCTTGTAAGAAAGAGGCGAGAGTCAGAGAAGGAGAGATGACAGAAGAAGAGGGTCAGAGGCAGAGAGAGATTTGAAGGTGCTATTCAGCTGACTTTGAAGACAGAGGAAGGGGCCATGAACCAAGAAACGCAGGTGGCCTCTGCTGAAAAAGGCAAGGAAACTGATTCTTTCCCGGAGCCTGCACAGGGAGCACAGCCTGCCAACACCTTGATTCCTGCCCAGCAAAACCCATTTTGGACTTCTGACCTCCGGAACTATAAGACAGTAAATTTGTGTTGCTTTATGCCCCTGAGTTTAAGGTCATTTGTTATAGCAGCGATAGGAAACTAATATAA
Organism: Mesoplodon densirostris; assembly: GCF_025265405.1. Lineage (NCBI taxonomy): Eukaryota > Metazoa > Chordata > Mammalia > Artiodactyla > Ziphiidae > Mesoplodon > Mesoplodon densirostris. The sequence goes on from NC_082664.1 coordinate 122,331,919, forward strand.
AAGACATTTCAAAATGTTGAACTAGAAAGACAGACTGAGAATGTTCACTTCATTTTTGAATCAAGTGAATGAAACAGTCTTGTCCGTGAAGGCTCAGGCAAATGGTGAAGCATCCTCTGATATCAATGCCCATTGACTCTGAAATATGTGTCCATGGGTTTTCTCTGTGTTGACCAAGAGACAGAGGGCAGATACACAAGAAGAATAGAGAAAGGGCGTTAAAAGGAAATGATCCGGAGTGACCGGCAGCAAAACCAGAAATTTTACCTGGTCTCCTGTGAGGCAGCGCCTGTGGGCTGATGGCATTGTTCCCCATGATTACGTACTCGTAGTGGACGCCTGGGTTAGGCTGCTGGTGTATCATCTGACAACACAAAGGTCAATGTCACTGCACTGGCACACATGCATGCCCCCTTCCTGCTGGCTTTGGGCTCAATGGTGTAAGTGGCACTAACTATAAATGAGTGGACTGATTTACATCTAATAATATTAGCGGACTGGTGACCCACTAAACGAAAGCTATTTCCAGGTGGCTTTTTGCTATCTGCTTTTGAAGAATGAAGAACGTAGTCTTTGAGAGAATAAGAAGAAAACTAGGTTGAAAGTCAAGATTTTATAAATTTTAAACAGGAAGATGGGAGCAATGGTAGGGAACCTTTCTGTCGGCTCCCAACCATCTTCTACCATTGCTTAGGTTTTGCTCATGGCCCTCAAAATATCCAAAATAGACACTTAAGTTTGAACACTAGGTGGCGAGATAGAGTCATGTAAGGAAGGGCCAGACCTCTGGCAGCGTCGCCCCGAGATCCCCTAGGTTCCTCCCAAGTCCTCTACCTGGCCCGGGACGCTGGCTCAGGAAGGGTCTGACCCAACCCTCTCCCTCATTGACTCTCTGGGTCCCATCCCGTCTCATCCATGGAAAGTTCCAGAACCACAGAGAGATGAGGTGAGGAAAACAGGTATAAGGGCAATAAGTTTCCTTGGGTCCTATTCTCTCAGGGACCCATGACAAAAGCTGCATAGGGCTGTGGAAGTCAGCAATTAAACATTGTCTGGGACAAGAACACAAAACAAACCAGCATGGCTCAGCAGAATAAATCCCTCCCTATTGGCTTTGGAGCACAAAATCCTTTGTGCTCATGGCTTTCCTGGAGGGAAGCAGGGTGGTGGGCTAAATGGAGCCTCGGAATGCAAATCTGCAGTTAAAATACGAGCCAGGCAAGGAGACAGGTCACGTTGTGATATTTCTATCTCTACTGCTTTACGAAGGAGTTCTCCTGTTTACCCGCTGGGTCACCTAGAGCAAGTCCCTCAATCTCATGGTTTTCGATCTCTTCATCTGGAGAAGCAGGAGGTGAGAATCCAGTTGATCTCTGAGGTCCTGTTAGCTACAGGCATTCTCTGAGTCACTCCTGCATGGGTGCGTCCTGTTTGGTCCCTGAGGGTGTCTATTCCCTCCAGTTACACCATCAGCCTTTACCCCTTCCTTACATGTGATATGTGGCCTCCTGTCTAGAAATCACCCAACAGAAGGCGGACATGAGAACCCCTGGGCCCCCTACATCCAGGAACCATGGTGGGGAGCAGAGAGCCCCCGAGGGACATGGTGGTGTGACCTCAGGTCCCTGCTGTCTACTCCTAATCCCCTCACTTCTCTTTTCACACAAGCCAACAGTCATTCTGGGGCCGGAAAGCCTTTCCCCCGCTACTGTGCCTCTTCTGTGTGAACATTCTGCCAGTGCAAACCTTGTCCCATTTATGAAATTATTACTGGCCACCACATCCCAGACCACCCACAGTGGGCCTTTAACAACCTGAGTTTTTACCCCTGATGCCATTCGAAACTTACCCGGAGTCCAACACCAGCTGGACAGTCTATAAAAAAATATTCAGAATGAGCTATAACAAGACTTCCTTTGTAGTTTCTAGTCCATGAGCCACTAGGCCCAAAGGGAATGAACATGTAACTGTATAGATGGACAAGTAATATTTATAAAATTCGAACTTGGCAAATATCAAGTAGACCAGCATGGCTTTGGAGATGGTGAGAGAATATATATCTATGGGTGAGCGCATTCTTTTTTATCAAAACGTGATTTTGAGCTTTTATTTCCGGTCACCTTTTATTTCCTGATCTTTTTTTTTTTTTTTTGCTGTACGCGGGCCTCTCACTGCTGTGGCCTCTCCCGTTGCGGAGCACAGGCTCCGGACACACAGGCTCCGCGGCCATGGCTCGCGGGCCCAGCCGCTCCGCGGCATGTGGGATCTTCTGGGATCGGGGCACGAACCCGTGTCCCCTGCATCGGCAGGCGGACTCTCAACCACTGCGCCACCAGGGAAGCCCTATTTCCTGATCTTTTTAAGACGATTGGATTCTAGTGGTTTCTTTTAAAAAATAAGGACCATTTTTAACTCTGGGGCAACTTAATACTTTAGTTTCTTGTCAAAGAAATCAAAGTTCTGTCTTCTGTGAAGCAGGGAACGACTAGTAAATCTCTATATTGTTCCTCCAAGCTTTATTGTGTCGTCTGGAGTACTCTGGAGTTCCTGTTTCTTCACTTGCTTTAATAGAATTTGAAGAGGGCTGGGAACTGTGAGTGGTCTTGTCTTGCTTTAGGCATTTGCTTTCTTTTGCCATAAAAAGAAAACACGCCAAATTAGCACAGGAGGAAAGTGCCTGGAGGAGAGCCAATGCTCATGAAATAAAGGATATGTTTTGCCTCTGATTTGGTTCAACAAGTAAAATTGGTTTTACTGGCTCAATAAACGCTGAGGGTAATAAGCATCTGGGAGAGTTTAAGGTTTCTATGAGCTAGGTACATTCGGAGGTGAGGGGCAAAGATGAATGCCAAGCATGTAAGGGCACCCCAAAAGGTGCCGCTCAAATGGTCTTATTGAGCAAGGGCAATATTTGTTGTTTATTTGTTCTAAGTGTGGTCCTGAGAAGCAAGAAGATACAAAATCCAGGCAGGAGTTCAAACTCACATAGACATCCAAGATCTCATTAGTGGGACCTTCGGCCAAAAAGGACTCTCCAGCAGTGCTCGAAATCTCATTTGGTCGCTTGTATGTGAACATGGTCCCTCCTCCTTCATATTTTCCAGGCCGGTCAATTGCCCAGTTCCCGTTGATGATGGAGCGGCCAGAACGACTTCGCAAGGCTGTTGAGAAAAATGAGAGTCCTCAGGTAAGCCTAGGTGTGCACAAGAAACTGACTGCTCCCTACTTGCTGGCTTATTCATTCATCAGGTTTGTCATTATGATCCATTATGTGCAGGGCACTGGCCTAGGCCCCAGAACAGGATGAGGCATCTAGATCACAGCCCTTTGGGCTTCATCACTTCTTCAACCCACTTCAATCCCTTCTACCACTTGGACTTAGTCTAGAAAGGAAGGGTGGGAGTGGTTAGGAGAGAAGAATGTAGAAAATGAGAGAAAGGAGAAAGTTAGAGTTGGAAGATAAGGGAGCGGGGAAGGGAAACTGTGTTCTATCCCATTATCTAGGTGAGAGGTTGCACACTGGCAGCTCATGAGCTGCTTTTGGCCCACAAATGGAATTAGTTTAGCCATTGTAGTGTTCATTTTTTGTAAATAATTGAAACCAAATTTAAGAATTGGGAGATTTCACATAAAAATTTTAGAGTTCTAGCTTCTCTTGTAAAACAAGAAGACATGTTAACCTTGGCTCCACATTCTCTCATGGCAGCAGTCATGGAGCTGAGGAGGACTGCCTCTGTTAGATGGGGCCTGGGTGCTCTGGCTTGCCCTACTCCCCACCGCTCCCTAATGCTCCCCAACACTGAGGCTAAGTCTCAGTTTATTACCCATTTATTTATGAATATAGATTATTTATTCCATTTATGATCATGCTGAATTAATATTTTCCTTATAGAATAGAAAATTTCTTACAATTCTTCCTACTGGTATGTCTACTAAAAGTGGCAAAGCTAAAGACAGGCTAAAAGGGTCACAGGACTTTCTCCTACTTGGTCATCTTCATTCATTTGTATTACCTGACTTCTGTGGACTTTTGAGGATGTAGCTATGTACCTACTCCCACATACACTGTCAGAATTCATCTTCACAACATTGTTAAGCGGATGTGCATCCTCATCTTTCAGAACAGGGTTCAAGTCTGAGAAGGAAGTTGTTCAAGTTCATGAACAAGTGACAGAACTGCTATTTGGAGTCCAATAACAGCGGACTCAGGAGGGAGGTAAGAACAGAGAAGAGGGGCAAGGAACAAGGTGTTAGGGTTATTGAGAGAAGAAAGGACAGCATCTGAGAGCAGACTTGACTCCCTTAGACATTTGGTACCTTGAAACCCACAAGCGAATGGCAAATTGTATTTAAAGGAGATCCCATTTTAAGTGGCATGGTCAACAGTGGGCCTGTGACATCACGAAAGTAGTGAGAATGGTATAATAAACCTCCATGTACCCATCCCATCACCCAGCTTCAATAAATGATCAACTCCTGGCTTAGCATTTTTCACTTTGTAAATCCCAGACACTATTTATCCTTACATTTTTCAGTGGGTGTCTCTAAAATATAAGGACTCTTTGTTTCTTAAAGCCAGTTTCAGCAGCGTTTTCTACAATGGGCCTTCCCAGGCCTGCAGAGTCAGAAGCTGCTCTGAGAGGTGGAAGAGCCCCCAAGGTTGAGGTGGCCTCCCCTGCAGACTCTATCCCTGTCTGGCTTGTTGCCATGGCTCCTGGGAGACCACAGCTGTGGAACATCAAAGACCAAATTAGAAAATCACTTCAGCTTACTGAGTGGCAAGGAAGGGTCAAGAGTAGAGACTGAGGATGAATAGATTTGGGGCTGTTTTCTCTCAAAACCACACTTCTTGAGAGTGGTCCACACGGTGTCTATGTGTTTTCACTTCCCATTCATTTCTCAGTCATCTCCAGTCTGACTCCTGCCCCCATTATTTCACTGAAACAATTCAAATGAACGTCACCAGGACCTCCATGTTGCCCATTCCAATGGGCATTTTCCAGCCTTCCTCTTATTAGATGTCTCAGCAGCATTTGGCACTCCTGGCTGCTCCATTCTATTTGAAACCTTCTTTCACTGGTTTCTGGGACCCCTCACTCAGCTGGTTTTCCTCCTGCTCTCGGGCTGCTCACCTGTTCTTTCTTTGTTGTCTCATCTTTCTCTACTCGGCCATTAAATGTTAGTGTTCCTTAAGGCTTCAGAGTAGAGCTGATTTGGGTGCTGTACTCCTTTCATGGGTGATTGCATCTTTGCCCATGGCTTTAATTACTATATTCCAGTGACTTCCATATTTATGTCTCCAGTCCAGACTTCTCCTCTGGTCCCAGGCTTATGGGATTTTAGTTCCCTGACCAGAGATTGAACCCAGGCCCTCAGCAGTGAGAGTGCGGAGTCCTAACCACTGTACCACGAGGGAATTCCCTGGTCCCAGACTTTTATATCTAATTAGCTATTTGACAGCTTCACTCAGATGTGTTGTGTAAGCCTGAATTCATCCTTGACCTCTTCCAGTATTTCTTTTTTTAATTGAAGTATAGTTTATTTACAATATTATATTAATTTCAGGTTTACGGCATAATGATTCAGTATTTTTACATATTATACTCTCTTTCCTCTCCCCTTTGGTAACCTCTAGTTTGTTTTCTATGTCTCTGAGTCCATTTCTGTTTTGCATATACATTCATTTTTATTATTTTTTTAGACTCCACATATAACTGATATCATATAGTGTTTTTCACTGTCTGACGTATTACACTAAGCATAATATTCTCTAACTCCATTCATGTTGCTGCAAATGGAAGAATTTCATTCTTTTTATGGCTGAGTAATATTATGTATATATATATATGTAATGGAATATATATATATATATATATATATATATATATATATATAATCACATCTTCTTTATCCATTCATGTGTTGATGGGCACTTGGTTTGCTTCCATATCTTGGCTATTGTTAATAGTGCTGTTATGTCCATACATCTTTTTGAATTAGTGTTTTAGGTTTTTTTTTATGTATATCCAGGAGTAGAACTGCTGGATCATATGGTGGTTCTTTTTTTTTTTGTTTTGTTTTGTTGTTGTTGTTGTTCTTTTTTTTTTATTTTTTATTTTTTATTTTTTATTTTATTTTACAAATTTAATCAGTTATACATATACATATGTTCCCATATCCCCTCCCTTTTGCGTCTCCCTCCCGCCCTCCCTATCCCACCCCTCCAGGCGGTCACAAAGAACCGAGCTGATCTCCCTGTGCTATGCGGCTGCTTCCCACTAGCTATCTACCTTACGTTTGGTAGTGTATATATGTCCATGCCGCTCTTTCACTTTGTCACAGCTTACCCTTCCCCCTCCCCATATCCTCAAGTCCATGCTCTAGTAGGTCTGTGTCTTTATTCCTGTCTTACCCCTAGGTTCTTCATGACATTTTTTTCTTAAATTCCATATATATGTGTCAGCATACAGTATTTGTCTTTCTCTTTCTGACTTACTTCACTCTGTATGACAGACTCTAGGTCCATCCACCTCATTACAAATAGCTCAATTTCATTTCTTTTTATGGCTGAGTAATATTCCATTGTATATACGTGCCACATCTTCTTTATCCATTCATCGGATGATGGACACTTAGGTTGTTTCCATCTCTGGGCTATTGTAAATAGAGCTGCAATGAACATTTTGGTACATGACTCTTTTTGAATTATGGTTTTCTCAGGGTATATGCCCAGTAGTGGGATTGCTGGGTCATATGGTAGTTCTATTTGTAGTCTTTTAAGGAACCTCCATACCGTTCTCCATAGTGGCTGTACCAATTCACATTCCCACCAGCAGTGCAAGAGTGTTCCCTTTTTTCCACACCCTCTCCAGCATTTATTGTTTCTAGATTTTTTGATGATGGCCATTCTGACTGGTGTGAGATGCTATCTCATTGTAGTTTTGATTTGCATTTCTCTGATGAGTAAAGATGTTGAGCATCCTTTCATGTGTTTGTTGGCTGTCTGTATATCTTCTGTGGAGAAATGTCTATTTAGGTCTTCTGCCCATTTTTGGATTGGGTTGTTTGTTTTTTTGCTATTGAGCTGCATGAGCTGCTTATAAATTTTGGAGATTAATCCTTTGTCAGTTGCTTCCTTTGCAAATATTTTCTCCCATTCTGAGGGTTGTCTTTTGGTCTTGTTTATGGTTTCCTTTGCTGTGCAAAAGCTTTGAAGTTTCATTAGGTCCCATGTGTTTATTTTTGTCTTTATTTCCATTTCTCTAGGAGGTGGGTCAAAAAGCATCTTGCTGTGATTTATGTCATAGAGTGTTCTGCCTATGTTTTCCTCTAGGAGTTTGATAGTGTCTGGCCTTACATTTAGGTCTTTAATCCATTTTGAGCTAATTTTTGTGTATGGTGTTAGGGAGTGATCTAATCTCATACTTTTACATGTCCCTGTCCAGTTTTCCCAGCACCACTTATTGAAGAGACTGTCCTTTCTCCACTGTACATTCCTGCCTCCTTTATCAAAGATAAGGTGACCATATGTCCGTGGGTTTATCTCTGGGCTTTCTATCCTGTTCCATTGATCTATCTTTCTGTTTTTGTGCCAGTACCATACTGTCTTGATTACTGTAGCTTTGTAGTATAGTCTGAAGTCAGGGAGCCTGATTCCTCCAGCTCCGTTTTTGGTTCTTAAGATTGCTTTGGCTATTCGGGGTCTTTTGTGTTTCCATACAAATTGTGAAATTTTTTGTTCTAGTTCTGTGAAAAATGCCAGTGGTAGTTTGATAGGGATTGCATTGAATCTGTAGATTGCTTTGGGTAGTAGAGTCATTTTCACAATGTTGATTCTTCCAATCCAAGAACATGGTACATCTCTCCATCTATTTGTATCATCTTTAATTTCTTTCATCAGTGTCTTATAATTTTCTGCATACAGGTCTTTTGTCTCCTTAGGTAGGTTTATTCCTAGATATTTTATTCTTTTTGTTGCAATGGTAAATGGGAGTGTTTCCTTGATTTCACTTTCAGATTTTTCATCATTAGTATATAGGAATGCCAGAGATTTCTGTGCATTAATTTTGTATCCTGCAACTTTACCAAATTCATTGATTAGCTCTAGTAGTTTTCTGGTAGCATCTTTAGGATTCTCTATGTATAGTATCATGTCATCTGCAAACAGTGACAGCTTTACTTCTTCTTTTCCCATTTGGATTCCTTTTATTTCCTTTTCTTCTCTGATTGCTGTGGCTAAAACTTCCAAAACTAGGTTGAGTAAGAGTGGTGAGAGTGGGCAACCTTGTCTTGTTCCTGATCTTAGTGGAAATGGTTTCAGTTTTTCACCATTGAGGACGATGCTGGCTGTGGGTTTGTCATATATGGCCTTTATTATGTTGAGGAAAGTTCCCTCTATGCCTACTTTCTGCAGGGTTTTTATCATAAATGGGTGTTGAATTTTGTCAAAAGCTTTCTCTGCATCTATTGAGATGATCATATGGTTGTTCTCCTTCAGTTTGTTAATATGGTGTATCACGTTGATTGATTTGCGTATATTGAAGAATCCTTGCATTCCTGGAATAAACCCCACTTGATCATGGTGTATGATCCTTTTAATGTGCTGTTGGATTCTGTTTGCTAGTATTTTGTTGAGGATTTTTGCATCTATGTTCATCAGTGATATTGGCCTGTAGTTTTCTTTCTTTGTGACATCCTTGTCTGGTTTTGGTATCAAGGTGATGGTGGCCTCGTAGAATGAGTTTGGGAGTGTTCCTCCCTCTGCTATATTTTGGAAGAGTTTGAGAAGGATAGGTGTTAACTCTTCTCTAAATGCTTGATAGAATTCGCCTGTGAAGCCATCTGGTCCTGGGCTTTTGTTTGTTGGAAGATTTTTAATCACAGTTTCAATTTCAGTGCTTGTGATTGGTCTGTTCATATTTTCTATTTCTTCCTGATTCAGTCTTGGCAGGTTGTGCATTTCTAAGAATTTGTCCATTTCTTCCAGGTTGTCCATTTTATTGGCATAGAGTTGCTTATAGTAATCTCTCATGATCTTTTGTATTTCTGCAGTGTCAGTTGTTACTTCTCCTTTTTCATTTCTAATTCTATTGATTTGAGTCTTCTCCCTTTTTTTCTGGATGAGTCTGGCTAATGGTTTATCAATTTTGTTTATCTTCTCAAAGAACCAGCTTTTAGTTTTATTGATCTTTGCTATCGTTTCCTTCATTTCTTTTTCATTTATTTCTGATCTGATTTTTATGATTTCTTTCCTTCTGCTAACTTTGGGATGTTTTTGTTCTTCTTTCTCTAATTGCTTTAGGTGCAAGGTTAGGTTGTTTATTCGAGATATTTCCTGTTTCTTAAGGTGGGATTGTATTGCCATAAACTTCCCTCTTAGAACTGCTTTTGCTGCATCCCATAGGTTTTGGGTCGTCGTGTCTCCATTGTCATTTGTTTCTAGGTATTTTTTAATTTCCTCTTTGATTTCTTCAGTGATCACTTCGTTATTAAGTAGTGTATTGTTTAGCCTCCATGTGTTTGTATGTTTTACAGCTCTTTTCCTGTAATTGATATCTAGTCTCATAGCATTGTGGTCGGAAAAGATACTTGATACAATTTCAATTTTATTAAATTTACCAAGGCTTGATTTGTGACCCAAGATATGATCTATCCTGGAGAATGTTCCATGAGCACTTGAGAAAAATGTGTATTCTGTTGTTTTTGGATGGAATGTCCTATAAATATCAATTAAGTCCATCTTGTTTAATGTATCATTTAAAGCTTGTGTTTCCTTATTTATTTTCATTTTGGATGACCTGTCCATTGGTGAAAGTGGGGTGTTAAAGTCCCCTACTATGATTGTGTTACTGTCGATTTCTCCTTTTATGGCTGTTAATATTTCCCTTATGTATTGAGGTGCTCCTATGTTTGGTGCATAAATATTTACAATTGTTATATCTTCTTCTTGGATTGATCCCTTGATCATTATGTAGTGTCCTTCTTTGTCTCTTCTAGTAGTCTTTATTTTAAAGTCTATTTTGTCTGATATGAGAATTGCTACTCCAGCTTTCTTTTGGTTTCCATTTGCATGGAATATCTTTTTCCATCCCCTTACTTTCAGTCTGTATGTGTCTCTAGGCCTGAAGTGGGTCTCTTGTAGACAGCATATATATGGGTCTTGTTTTTGTATCCATTCAGCCAGTCTGTGTCTTTTGGTGGGAGCATTTAGTCCATTTACATTTAAGGTAATTATTGATATGTATGTTCCTATTCCCATTTTCTTAATTGTTTTGGGTTCGTTATTGTAGTTCTTTTCCTTCTGTTGTGTTTCTTGCCTAGAGAAGTTCCTTTAGCATTTGTTGTAAAGCTGGTTTGGTGGTGCTGAACTCTCTCAGCTTTTGCTTGTCTGTAAAGGTTTTAATTTCTCCATCAAATCTGAATGAGATCCTTGCTGGGTAGAGTAATCTTGGTTGCAGGTTTTTCTCCTTCATCACTTTAAGTATGTCCTGCCACTCCCTTCTGGCTTGTAGAGTTTCTGCTGAGAGATCAGCTGTTATCCTGATGGGGATTCCCTTGTGTGTTATTTGTTGTTTTTGCCTTGCTGCTTTTAATAGGATTTCTTTGTGTTTAATTTTTGACAGTTTGATTAATATGTGTCTTGGTGTATTTCTCCTTGGATTTATTCTGTATGGGACTCTCTGTGCCTCCTGGACTTGATTAACTATTTCCTTTCCCATATTAGGGAAGTTTTCAACTATAATCTCTTCAAATATTTTCTCAGTCCCTTTCTTTTTCTCTTCTTCTTCTGGAACCCCTATAATTCGAATGTTGGTGCGTTTAATGTTGTCCCAGAGGTCTCTGAGACTGTCCTCTGTTCTTTTCATTCTTTTTTCTTTATTTTGCTGTGCAGCTGTTATTTCCACTATTTTATCTTCCACCTCACTTATCCGTTCTTCTGCCTCAGTTATTCTGCTATTGATCCCATCTAGAGTATTTTTTATTTCATTTATTGTGTTTTTAATCGATGCTTGATTCGTCTTTAGTTCTTCTAGGTCCTTGTTAACTGTTTCTTGCATTTTGTCTATTCTATTTCCAAGATTTTGGATCATCTTTACCATCATTATTCTGAATTCTTTTTCAGATAGACTGCCTATTACCTCTTCATTTGTTAGGTCTGGTGGGTTTTTATCTTGCTCCTTCTCCTGCTGTGTGTTTTTCTGTCTTCTCATTTTGCTTATGTTACTGTGTTTGGGGTCTCCTTTTTGCAGGCTGCAGGTTCGTAGTTCCCGTTGTTTTTGGTGTCTGTCCCCAGTGGCTAAGGTTGGTTTAGTGGGTTGTGTAGGCTTCTTGGTGGAGGGGACTACTGCCTGTGTTCTGGTGGATGAGGCTGGATCTTGTCTTTCTGGTGGGCAGGTCCACGTCTGGTGGTGTGTTTTGGGGTGTCTGCGGACTTTTTATGAGTTGAGGCAGCCTCTCTGCTAATGGGTGGCGTTGTGTTCCTGTCTTGCTAGTTGTTTGGCATAGGGTGTCCAGCACTGTAGGTTGCTGGTCGTTGAGTGAAGCTGGGTGCTGCTGTTGAGATGGAGATCTCTGGAAGATTTTCGCCGTTTGATATTGTGTGGAGCTGGGAGGTCTCTTGTGGACCAGTGTCCTGAAGTTGGCTCTCCCACCTCAGAGGCACAGCACTGACTCCTGGCTCCTCAATTTGGGATGATTTGTTGTCTATTCATGTATTCCACAGATAAAGGGTACATGAAGTTGATTGTGGAGCTTTAATCCGCTGCTTCTGAGGCTGCTGGCAGAGGTTTCCCTTTCTCTTCTTTGTTCTCACAGCTCCTGGGTCTCAGCTTTGGATTTGGCCCCGCCTCTGCGTGTAGGTCGCCGGAGGGCGTCTGTTCTTCGCTCAGACAGGACAGGGTTAAAGGAGCAGCCTCTTCGGGGACTCTGGCTCACTCAGGCCGGGCGGGAGGGAGGGGCACGGAGTGCGGGGCGAGCCTGCAGCGGCAGAGGTCGGCGTGACGTTGCACCAGCCCGAGGCGCGCCGTGCGTTCTCCCAGGGAAGCCGCCCCTGGATCCCGGGACCCCGGCAGTGGCAGGCTGCACAGGCTCCCGGAAGGGCGGTGTGGACAGTGACCTGCGCTCGCACACAGGCTTCTTGGCGGCGGCAGCAGCAGCCCCAGCGTCCCACGCCCGTCTCTGGGCTCCGCGCTTTCAGCCGGGACTCGCGCCCGTCTCTGGAGCTCCTTTACGCGGCGCTCTTAATCCCCTCTCCTCGCGCACCAGGAAACCAAGAGGGAAGAAAAAGTCTCCTGCCTCTTCGGCAGCTCCAGAGTTTTCCCGGACTCCCTCCCGGCTAGCTGTGGCACATTAGCCCCCTTCAGGCTGAGTTCTCGCCGCCAGCCCCAGTCCTCTCCCTGCGCTCTGACCGAAGCCCGAGCCTCAGCTCCAGCGCCGCCCGCCCCGGCGGGGGAGCAGACAATCCTCTCGGGCTGGTGAGTGCCGCTCGGCACCGCTCCTCTGTGCGGGAATCTCTCTGCTTTGCCCTACCCAGGTATGTGGGGAGTTTCTTGCCTTTTGGGAGGTCTGGGGTCTTCTGCCAGCGTTCAGTAGGTGTTCTGTAGGAGTTGTTCCACGTGTAGCTGTATTTCTGGTGTATCTGTGGGGAGGAAGGTGATCTCCGTGTCTTACTCTTCCGCCATCTTACCCGGAAGTCCCATATGGTGGTTCTTATTTCAGTAAATGGTACCACCATCCATCTAATTAAGAACCTAGGAATCATCCTGGACACTTCCTCCCTTCCTTATCCCTTATATCCAATCCATCATCAAATTTTGACCTTCTCCATATTTCTTTTTTTTTTTTTTTTTGCAGTATGCGGGCCTCTCACTGTTGTGGCCTCTCCCGTTGCGGAGCACAGGCTCCGGATGCGCAGGCTCAGTGGCCATGGCTCACGGGCCCAGCCGCTCCACAGCATGTGGGATCTTCCTGGACCGGGGCACGAACCCGCGTCCCCTGCATCGGCAGGCCGACTCTCAACCACTGCGCCACCAGGGAAGCCCTTCTCCATGTTTCTTGAACTCATCTACTTCTCTTCATGTCCACTGCCATAATCCAGGGCCAAGGTACCATCAGATTTCATATGGACTAACTCAAAAACCTTCTGACTGGTCTTCCTGTTTACCTTCTTTTCAGCCAGAGTGATCTTTTCAGAATGCAGATGTGATAACCAACTGTGGCTCAAAATCCTTCAATACTTTCTATTTCTCTAGGAGAAGAACCCCTCAATCATCAATGGGGTCAGGGCCCAGGTAATGTAGTCCAGCCTCATCTTGTGTCACTGTTATTCTTCTCTCTGTGCTCTGATCCCTGGCCTTCTTTTAGCTCATCTGATACATCACATTCCCTCCAAAATGCTGTTCCTTCTTCCAGAAATGCTTTCCCTACCCACAAATCCTACTTGTTCTTTAGATGTCAGCTCCTTCAGGTAATTTTCTCCTACCCTCAGTCCAGGTCTCTCTCTTCTCACATGCTCTAAGAGATGCAAGAGCCTTTCCTTCAAGGCACTTAACTCAGTCTGTACATACACCCATTCAGAGCATGACTTGGTTAATGTTTGTGTCCCAGTACTGTAAGCTCCCAAAGGGCAAAGACAGTGGTGTTTCCTCACCAACAGTGGTGAGCCCAGCATACTGCTCACCATGTAGTAGGAACTTAATAGTTACTGAATGCAAAAATATCTAGTAGAAAAAGGCAACAGCTCAAAAGAAAGACAGGCAAAGAATGATAAATAGGCAATGCACAGAAAACCAAATACAAATTCCATAAGCAAATGAAAAGATGCTCTACCTTACTTATAATTTAAGAAATGCAAGTCAAAACCACAATGAAATATTCTTGACCCACCAGATCAGTAAATGTTTAAAAAATTTAATACTGCCAGAACTGACATGTGTGTGAACAAGCAAGCACCCATGACATTGTTGGTGGGAATGTAAACCAATTCAACCTTGGAGGGCAGTTTGGTTACAATCTGTTCTCAGGTCAAGAGGATGTTTAAATGCCCATCCTCTTGACCTGAGCATTGTACTTCTAGGAAACTACTTGAGGGCTGTCCTTCTAAGTACACAAAAGTGTTTTTAATAAGGATATTCTCTGCAGACAGTTTTAACTTGAGAAAAACTAAGACCAACCTAAATATCCATTAGTAGAGGATTGCTTAAGTAAATTGTCACCCTGGATAATCATGCAGTGGAATATCACGTGACCCTAAAAATGATGAGGCAGGTCTGTGTACGTGGGTATGAAAAGAACTCTGTGATACATTAAAATTTTTTTTTGTTTTTCTTACTTGAATACTTTTTTTTTTTCATTTTGGCCGCACAGTGGGCATGCGGGATCTTAGTTCCCTGATCAGGGATCGAACCCACGCCCCCTGCAGTGGAAGGGTCTTAACCACTGGACCGCCAGGGAAGTCCCTGTGATATGCTTTTAAATAAAAACATATATACATAAAACATGTAGACACACACAGAAAACGTTTCAGGGAAAGATGGTTCTAAAACTGTTAACATTTGGGGACAGGAGCTGTGGTTTAGGTTGGGATGGGAGATTAGAAGGGAGACATTTATTTCCCATTTTATATCTTTTTACTACCATTAAAATTATTTTTTACCATATGCATATATTACTTTCTTACTTTCTTTAAAGCTTAAAATTTTTAATTAATATAAAGGACAAGGTACTACAGAAATACTACTAAGGGATATAAAGATTTTCCCTTTTTTTACAGCTTCTCCTTAAAAGACCATTCAGAGCATCAAGAGCTCAGAATTAAGGTAGGTTCTGGCTAAGATTTTATTGCTTTTAATGGCAGTCTTGTAGAAGAGGTTATTATCTGGAAACCAAAAAGTCCATTAAAGAACATTTGAAGTACTGTATGGGGGAGAGCATCAAAGGCCCCCCAGGAAATAAAACATTGGGATCCTGAATCTTTTTACCATCCACTACTGTTACCTGTACATTCCCTCTAAAGGTTTAGATGAATCTTTAATCATATAATAGCAAAGCATTGAAAAAAAAAAGCCACATCAGATTTTTAGTAAACATGGTCCTGATTCCATATGCCCACGGGTTAGCTTCTGAAATAGCTCCAAAACCAGCCCCCATCTGGCCTGGCCTTGTATATTGAAAACAGCTGCATCTACAATTTCTGTGCCTGTAAGCAGCTCCAGAGCTATTAATGGTGTCCAGAACTAGTCCACAAAAAGGTGCAGGTGATTCATGGTTCTTGCTAATGAGTGTGTTCACTGAAGGTCAAGCTTTGGCAAAGCCTATTTGAAAGGCAACTTCACAACTATGTCAATGAGAGGAAATCTCCATTCTTGTTAGACATTTGGGTTTTATTCCAGTTTTAGTTGTCAACGCTGAGCATATATATTTGGCCTAAACTATCTGCACCAATAATGCCTTTCTCCAAGGTTCATATAGGAATTGCTAATATGTCCAAGCCCTGCTTTTCATATACCTTATCCCACCATCTTATTTTATTTTTATTTATTTATTTTTGGCTGCATTGGGTCTTTGTTGCTGCACGTGGGGGGCTTTCTGTAGTTGCAGTGAGCGGGGGTTACTCTTCCTTGCGGTGCGCGGGCTTCTCATTGTGGTGGCTTCTCTTGTTGCGGAGCACGGGCTCTAGGCGCGTGGGCTTCAGTAGTTGTGATGCATGGGCTTAGTTGCTCCGTGGCATATGGGATCTTCCCGGACTAGGGCTCGAACCCGTGTCCCCTCCACTGGCAGGCAGATTCTTAACCACTGCGCCACCAGGGAAGCCTTATCCCACCATCTTAATGCCCACTGTTGATGACCCAAACACTGGCTTCCACAATCAAATAAAGAAGGTGATTTCCTTACAGCAAACAGATTGCTGTGATCTAGATGTCTGTTTCTTCCCTTGGAAATGAAGCTTAAGTTCCTCCTATTAACAAAATACCAAGCTTCTTAATGTTTCATCCATTCTTAGAAGCTATTAGGGAAGCGGCACAACAAACTTAAGGGTGAAGGGGTCAGACGTCACTGGCCACTGCCATGATGTAGCTGAAGGTTTGTAGTCATGCCATTTTTGGTCTGGTCTCTGAGCTTCCACAGAAGCCCACATATGGGCATGATCCCAAGTGAGTCTCAGAATATTTTAGCTAATCTAGATACCCTGAAAATGGAACACAACTATTCACTTCATATTACCACCATGGAGGGGTCTGTCAATGACATCTTTATTTTCACTAGCTTCCAAGTGAAACTTAGCATTCCTTCTATTATAAATGTAGGCAACAAAGCAAAACAGTATTAGCAGTACTGTGGCGTTGTCACCAATAGAAATCACTTATCTATTCACAAGACATTATGGATGTTAACAGATATTATGAAATATTGTTAAATAACTCATCACTATTTTAGAACTACAATAGTTATTAGACCCTCCATGCACAGTTTTTTTCCCATTTTCCCATTACTGACACTGGATGTGTATTACAACAGAAAAGCAGTAGTTGTCAGGCAGATGATTAAGTTCTGATAGAGTTGTCATTTCCTGAACACATGTGAATTTGGTCCGATTAAGTCATTTCAGTTGAGTTAATTGCATTGGCAGCCCAATTTATAGATGTATTAAATAAAAAAATAGGATATAACTCACATATAGTAAAGTATTTAAATGATAAGTTTATAGCTTGATGATTTTTTTATATTTGTATTACGCCTGTGTTACTACTACCTGGAAAAAACACAGAACATTCCAGCCCCCCACAAGGCTCCTTCTGGTCCCCTCAGAGTCCTTACCTCATCCTCACAAGTCTCGAATGTTGCCACTACTCTGCTGTCTAGAGCCACAGTTTCCCTGTTTTTGAATTTCATATAAATGGAATAATAACATACATATCCTTTTGCATTGGACATATTTTACTTAACTTGATGCCCATGAGACTCACCCACTTTGTTGCATTTATCAGTAGTTCATTCTTTTTCATAGCAATTTAGTATCATGTAAATATGCCACGATTTACTTTTCTATTGTTGATTGACTTTTGGGTGTTTCCAGTTTTTGGCTCCTTTGGGTAAAGCTGCTATAAAACATTCTTGTATGTTTTTGGTGGACATAAGTTCTCATTTCTGTTGGGAATATACCCAGAAGTAGAATTGCTGTGTTAAAGGCATATGTATGCTTAGTTGCAGTAGGCACTGCCAAACATTTTTCCAAAGTGGCTGGACTTGTTGTTGGGAGCCAGGGGTCTCACTGTGGAAAAGGAGCCATACAAATATGGAATGGGGGAACACTGTGGGGTATGGATTTAAATTTAAGATATCAGTGTGAATTCATAATTTTGAAATCATATATATGTAGGTATATGTACATGTTTATATGTACACCGTATATATGTATACATATGTGAGTATGTGTATTTTTGTTATGTGTTTGCATATGTATACATACATGCATATATTTCCTAGCTTTGTCTGCTAAGAGGGCTAAGAAGCAGAGACACCCCACTAGCAATAAGCATACCCTGCACCTTAATCTTGGTCTCTAATACCAGTCCCCATGAAAAGGCACCCTTATTTGGAGAAATGACTAGTTCCAGGGATGGGGCAGGGTAGGTATAAGATAAGCCTGGGAGTAAGGAAGTGTTCACAAAGATGATGGGGACATGTCACAAGGACATAGGAGTCACCTTGAAGAAGCTCCTATTGGCCACATCTGAGACAGTTTGAGCACCCAAATAAGTATGGTAACAAATTACAAATTACTGAAAGAAAAGGAAATTCATGAGCTCATACCAATAATAAGTAGATAAATAAATACATGGGAGAGAAGGGAGGGCTCTTGCTTGTGAAAAATTTCAAGGGCAGACTGGTAAATATAGAGAGAGTGCTGGAGTTGGAAAATCATTTTGCAATCGTCATGGTAAAGATTGGATCAGCCAGAAATCATCAACACACACTAAACCTTGGGGGGAAATTTTGATGTGGAGCAATATATTCCAGTGGTCTTGTCAGCCCCTCAGACTGCTTATTAGTTGCCAGGGAGAAAAAGAAAGAGTAATTACCCAGTGAAGAAACTGGGCAACACTTTACCAGGTGATCAAAATTAACAGCACCAGTGAGAAAAAGTAGACACTGTGTATCTCCTGACATGGTACCTTGCAAAGGGCGCACCACCCCTAACCCAGGGTTCAGCTGAGAGTGTATAACTTTAATCTAGTTACAAGAAACATCAGACAGGGAGGAACATTTTAATTTTTTTAAGGGTGGGGGACTGTATTCTTAAAAAATGTCAATATGATAAAAGACAAAGTCTGTGGAAACATTAGAGATTAAATGAGGAGAGGGAGAAATGTCAAATGAATGTAGTACCTAGCCTAGATTTGCTCCTGAACTGGAGGAAGAAAAGTGCTATAAAGGACATTATTAGATCAACTGACAAAACTGGAGTATGGACGGTAAATTAAATACTTGTAAATGTTGTGTCAATGTAGATGTGTGAAGTTGCAGGCTATCCCGTGGTTACGTAAGAGAGTATTCCCATTCTTAGCAAATACTCACTGAAACTGGTGTATTTGTGGATAAAGGGCTGTGGTACACGTAACTTACCCTCAAATGGTTCAGAGGGAAAAAATATAGGTGACTCTGAATAAGTAAATACAGGGGTTCTCTGTACTATTTTAACTTTTTCAACATTTATTCAATAATTTGAATTCAAATTATTTCCACATAAAAACTTCTTTTAAAAACACAAGATGACGCCTTCTCCCCCAGATACTCACACCTGGGTTGCATCTCCCCATTGATTTGGATTTAATTGGTTGAGGTACAGCTTGCACAGCGAGTGATTTAAAAGCTCCCAGGTGGGCTTCCCTGGTGGCGCAGTGGTTGAGAGTCTGCCTGCCGATGCAGGGGACACGGGTTCGTGTCCCGGTCCGGGAGGATCCCACATGCCGCGGAGCGGCTGGGCCCGTGAGCCATGGCCGCTGAGCCTGTGCGTCCGGAGCCTGTGCTCCGCAACGGGAGAGGTCACAGCAGTAAGAGGCCCACGTACCGCAGAGAAAAAGGAAAAAAAAAAAAAAAAAAAGCTCCCAGGTGATACTAATGTACAGCCAGGACTGGATTAGATAACAGAATTTCCAAAGCAGAAGTAGGTGCCACTGTTTCCTGCATCCTGAATCACAAGTGTGTTGCTCCCCATCTATTTTTCTAAAGCTTTGAGCTAACTTTCAGTGGATAACTTCTAGAAATACATAATATGATGAGGGGGAAACAACGTGTATAATCAAACAAGAAGTTCAGACAAAGCCCCGGTATTCTCTAATGTGCTTTGAACATCTACTGATAGCTAAGAGATTGTCATACTGAGTGAAGTAAATCAGACAGAGGAAGCCACATATCATATGATATCACTTATCTGTGGAATCTCAAAAAATGGTACAAATGCACTTATTTAGAAAACAGAAATAGAGTCACAGATGTATCAGTAGAAAACAAACTTATGGTTACTGGGGGGAAAGGGATCAACTGGGAGATTGGGATTGACATGTACACACCACTATATATAAAATAGATAACTAATAAGGACCTACTGTATAGCACAGGGAACTCTACTTGATACTCTGTAATGACCTATATGGGAAAAGAATCTAAAAAAGAGTGGATATATGTATATGTATAACTGATTCACTTTGCTGTACACCTGAAACTAACACAACATTGTAAATCAATGATATTCCAATAAAAATTAATTAAAAAAACATGCTGTAGGGAGACCATATGCACAGATCACACAAAACATTCTGTCACTGTGATGCTCTACAGAACTGCCAAAGACCAAAAGTGCTGCAAAAGACGTTTTAGGATCTGAGTATGAAGAAGGCTTAGAGTGCAACGTCGATGCAACTTTGAAAGAAGTAGCATCTATACATAAATATATGTTATGGCTGGTTTCTATTATTAACTTTATTTCCCTGAACTATACGGGTATATACCTGCTTCCCTTGATAGAAGGTGAGTGCTTTAAAAGCAGATACTGTGACATGTACATGTTTGCCCCACTACTTAGCTCTTGCTTGGCACTTAATAAATGCTTATTGAATAGAAGTAAATTATGAGGTGTATTGTTCTTTTTTTTTTTTTTTTTGGCTGCGTCGGGTCTTTTTGTTGCGGCATGTGGGAACTTTTGTTGTGGCATGCGGGCTCTTTGTTGGGGCACACGGGCTCCTCTGTAGTTGTGGCGCGTGGGCTCCAGAGCATGTTGGATCTGTAGTTGTGGCACACCGGCTCTGTAGTTGTGGTGCATGAGCTTAGCTGCCCTGTGGCATGTGGGATCTTAGTTCCCCGACCAGAGATCGAATCCGCATCCCCTGCATTGGAAGACGGATTCTTTTTTTTTTTTTTTTTTTTTTTTTTTTTGCGGTATGCGTGCCTCTCACTGTTGTGGCCTCCCCCGTTGCGGAGCACAGGCTCCGGACGCGCAGGCCCAGCGGCCATGGCTCACGGGCCCAGCCGCTCCGCGGCATATGGGATCCTCCCAGACCGGGGCACGAACCCGTATCCCCTGCATCGGCAGGCGGACTCTCAACCACTTGCGCCACCAGGGAGGCCCAGGAAGACGGATTCTTAACCACTGGACCACCAGGGAAGTCCTTGTATTGTTCCGATCTATCTTATTTTAACTTTGGAGTTCAGATAAGAGGATCTTGAAAACTCCTTAAAGTCCTGCTTTCATCTAGATGCTCCTGTTTAAGAATTTCAATCTCAAAAATGTCCTCCATTCCTCCTGGTCAAAATGGTAAATGCATGCAGTGATGCCTAAAAATTCTGTTGAAAAAAAAAGTGACAAAAAAAGCGCAACATCTCTCTTTGGGTAGATCCAGGTCCAGTCTGTTAAAATGTCCAGATTATGGTTTCTGTTAAACAAATATACACACATATCACACTGATTTTTCAGTTCAGATTACTTTGGCATTTTGAGTCTGGAAAGAATTGAACATGTGTGATTTTCTACAACATGATGTAACACATTTGGACTGAAAATCAGAGTAACAGAGAAAGAAGGTTGGCTTTCTCTTTGGCACTGTGTGATTACAGGTTGTGAGGGGTTTGAATAAAGGGAACTGCCAAGTCTGTTATTTAATTGCTAAATTATGGCTAAGTACAGCTAATTCTCATTCTTCACAATATTAACATTTGATTTATTTTGACTCCAAATTTCCTTTGGAGTGCTTACTAACTATAAAGAAAGTTTGTGTATTTTTAAGCCCCAAATAATGTTGCATGAAATAGATCCCATCTACTGTTTAAGACAATAAGCTAAGCAAAGAGGTATTGCGGGGCTGTCAAGGTAAGACACAGCCCACAACTTTGGGAGCTTAGACACATACTAATATGACGTGAATAGAAAGACTGGTAAAATTTCCATGGGGTGCAGCGGATCACAGCAGAGGGTGTTGGTGGTGTCTGAGCAGGAATTTGCAGGGTGAGAAGCAGTTCACCAGGCAGAGGGTGGCGGGGTAGGGGGAGGAATTCAGGGGAGAACAGAGAAGGACATGGACAAAGGCAGAGGCCAGAAGAGGCCTGACCTTGGAGGGGTGGGGGACAGTCTGGTGCGGTTAGAGGAGGGGCATCATAGGGTGGTGGGGGCTGGTGTAGAGCAGGGCGGGGGTGTGGAGTGAGAGCCCCTGGAGGTGAGGTGGGAAGTGAATGTTGTGGGCGGACTGTGAGGGCTGGATGGTGGGCACTGGGGAGCCATGAAAGGTTTTTGATCAGGAGAGGGACAGCTGAGATCTGGTTCTAGGAGAGAACACTGGCTGCTGAATAGGAGGGGCCTCAAAGTTCATGATCACCACAGTTTCTGAGCGTCCACCATGCCTCATGGGCAGCTCCAGCTCTGCCACTGCAGCCATCTGGGGCCACCTCTCTTCTCTAGGCTGAACTGTCTACGCCCCACGAGCAGGGGGGAACTCCCTGCCCTTTAGAAGGAACTCCAGGAGCCTAGTTACTCTAACAGGTCTCATTGTAGCTCAGTTCATCTAGAGATAAACCCGGTATCTTTCTCACCCTAAATGAACTTGCTTCCTAACTCCTCCTCCTTTTAAAAAAGAATTATTCTCCCACTACTCAGATTCAAGTTTTGGCCATCATCTTTGGGTTTTCCCTGTTTTCCTCTCTCCTTTCTCCTCCTGCCTAGTCCCCTCCCCACATTCAAGTTCGGTTTGCCTCACCCCTGGACCATGGCAGAAGTTTGATCATGGATGTCCTTGCATGCTACCCTAGATTGATCTTTGTAAAATACCCCCATGCCTAAAGGATAAAGCCCACCCTCCCCTGATTCACAATCAATGTCTTGTGTGATTTGACCCTGCCTTCAAGCATCTTGCACAGCCCCCTTGGCTTCTTCAATCAAGTATGGAAAATGTTGGTAATTTGTACCTGAGATTTAAAAAAATCCTACTGTGATTTTTCATAGGGCAGGAGCCCTGTCTTATTTAGTATGTGACAAAAGGACACTCAGTAGATGTTGCTGAATAAAGCTAGCATCCCCTTCTCATCCCGAGGGTCCTAGTCAAGAGCTGCTCTCTCTTGCTTCTAACCTCTTAACCCTAATCTTAGGGTCCATGACCTGTTTTTTTTGAGGCTCAATCAATGGCTGTCTTGATTGTTTTACTATTTTAAATGTTGTATCTAAGCTCCCAAGATTTTTTTTTAACCTCAGGAGCAGAAAGTTGAATTAATCAGTCTTGTCAGCTCAGGACATTTTTGCTCTACAAGGCCTACGTCTCTTATTTTATTTTCCCCTTCACACTGGATTCTCACTGACATCTCCCCCTGCCTGTCCTAACCAGCACCTACACTAATGTGATACTTATGTGTGTGTATAATACATATGTTACTCTTTTTCCAACAAACCTGTTTTTAAGATTCAAGCATAAACTTGAATCCAATGAAAAGATGCAAGATCTTGTGGGAAATTCCAAACAACCAGTCTAATAGCATTTTCACCCCTTTTATTCTTTTCTTTTTTAAAGCCTTTTTGCTGAAATATAGTTAATTTACATTGTTGTTGGACTTCCATGGCGGTCCAGTGGTTAAGACTCTATGCTTCCACTGCAGGGGGCACCGGCTAGGTCCCTGGTTGGGGAAGTTCTGCATGCTGCGCAGTGTGGCCAAACCAAAAAAACTAAAAAACAATGTTGTGTTAGTTTCAAGTGTATAGCAAAGTGATACAGTTATGTGTATATAATTATATATGTATACACATACAGACACATTCTTTTTCAGATTCTTCCGGTGGGGGAGAGAGATAAATTAGGAGTTTGGGATTAACACATACACACTACTTTTTTGCTGAGGGTTCCAAGATGATGGTACTAATTCAATCCTTACTAGTGAACTGGTAATGGCAGAAGTTAATCTAAAAAGCATAGGATGTACTTATATGTAATGTAATATAAGAGTTTTATTGCAGAGACACAAATGAACCCAAACCCTTTTGTTGTCTGAGTATGAGAACACTGAGCGATAAATGCATATCAATTTCAATGTCTTCTGAAAGCAAACACAAGGAAAGAAATTCCTATTGAATTACTTTGTTGAGCTATGGTTCTTGCACTTGATACTCCCCTGAGACTGAACCACTTACGTCTTTGGAGTTATAAGGTTTATACAGCTAATGATGGCAGCTTGTCCATCTATTAGGTGAACAGGTAGGAAACATTTTCCCATGATAATAATTTAAAACATTTTTAGATGAAACCAAATGGATACTAACTAGGATGCAAAACCACATTTGGGAGAGAAAACACAAAATTTTAAAGAAATTTGGACTTGCAGTAGAACAACCTTGGGCTACCTTGTTAGTGTCAGGTAAGTATTAACTTTCCTCAGTACTAGGGGCTTAAAGGAAAATCTAAGAAGCACCGGTGAAGTGGATTTATCTCTAAATCATCTTGAGAATTTGAGAATAGCATTTAAATTTCCTCTAACACACATCCATCTTCTGCTAGGCTCCTCTATTTTATAATCTCAGTTTACTTAAAAAGAACTTTTTTAAAAATGGAAAATGTCAAACACATAATATTAAGAGTAAACAAAGCAGTATAATAAATTCTCATGTACCTATCATCAAGCTTCAGGAATTATCAACGTTCAGCCATTCTTCATTATACCTCTCTAATTGCTTCCTTACCTTTTTTGCTTTTCAACCCCTTCTTAGGGGAGATAGACTTGTTCTTTTCCCTGGAAGTATTCACTCAATTCACATTTCAAGAATATAGCAGATTTATCTTTTTTTTACTTCTCTGATTTAATTCCCTTTCCAAATTGGGTT
Organism: Mesoplodon densirostris; assembly: GCF_025265405.1. Lineage (NCBI taxonomy): Eukaryota > Metazoa > Chordata > Mammalia > Artiodactyla > Ziphiidae > Mesoplodon > Mesoplodon densirostris. The sequence goes on from NC_082664.1 coordinate 122,356,268, forward strand.
AAGGAATGCAAGGTGGAGCTCAGAATGGAATCAACCCCATTTGGGCACTGTTCCTGCACTTGGGGTATTGAGCACCAAGTGATGATGGGGTCCAGTTAGGGCAGCACAGAGCTACAGCCATGGTTCTCAAAGTGTGAATCCTGAGTCAACGGCAGCAGCATCGGAGAACTGGTTAGAAATGCAAACTCCCAGGCCCCATATCAGACCTCCTGAACTTGAATCCGTGGAAGTGGGGCCCAGAAATGGGTGGCACATTGATTTCCTCAGTTGTTTTCCTATTTTCAGTTTCACTGATTTCTGCTCTTATCTTGATTATTTTCTCCCTTCTGCTTGCTTTGGCTTTCATTTGCTCTTCTTTTCCTACTTTCTCAAGTTTTAAGATTAAATTACTGATTTGGAATCTTTCTTCTTTTCCAATATAAGCATTTAACACTATAAATTTCCTCTAAGTATTGCTTTAGCTACATCCCACAAGTTTCAACATGTTGTATTTTCACTTTTATTCAGTTCAAAATATTTTCTAAGTTCACATGAAATTTTTGTCATTTTATTTCCATGTTTTGTTAAACTTCAAATATTTGGGAAATTTCCAGATCTCCTTTGATTACTGATTTCTAGTTAAATTCCCGTCATGGTCGAATAAAAAGCTTATTTTATATGATTATCACTATATTAAATTTGTTAAGGTCTACCTTATGGCTCAGAATACAGTTTATCTGGCTGACTGTTCCATGTGCACTTGGAAAGAGTGTATATTTCTGCTGCTGCTGGGTGGACTGTTGTATAAATGTTGATTAGATCAAGTTGTCTTCTTGTTCTATTAATTATCTTGACAGTAACACTAAAGTCTCCAAGTATAATTGTGGATTTGTCTATTTTTCCTTTCAGTGCTATTGGTTTTAGCTTTATGTATTTTGGGACTTTGCTGTTTAGATATATACACATTTATGACTGCTATGTTTTCTTGCTAATTTCCTCTTTATTATTATATAAGTTCTCTCTTTGTCCCTGGTAATTTTTCCTTGTTCTGAAGTTTACTTTGTGTAATTATAACATAGCTTTCTTTTGTTTAGTATTTCCATGCATATCTTTTTTTTATCCTATTAGTTTTAATCTACTTTTATCATTAAATTTAGAGTAGGTTTCTCACAGAGAGCATATCATTGGGTCTTAAAAAAAAAACCAACTGGACAATATCTACATTTAGCATAATTATTGATTAGATTTAGGTCTACCATTTTCTTAGTGTTCTGTTTGTCTCCTCTGTCTTCTGTTCCTCTGTTCTCTCTTTCCCTTCCTTCTTTTGGATTTGAATAATTTTTAGTATTCCATATAATTTATCTATTGGCTTTTTGTTCATAGCTCTTGTACTTTTTTTAGTTGTTACCTAAGGATTATAATACACAAACCTCATCTGTCACAGTTTAATGTTAATATTTACCACTTCAAATAAAACATAAAGTCTTGAAAACATATAGGTCCTTTTACACTCCCCTATTTATATTATTGATATATTTGCCATATGTATTACATCTACATACATTGAAATCCTCCCAGTGTTATTTTTGCTTTCAATAATCACGCATAGTTCATATAACTTAAGAGGATGACCTTGGCTTTTTTTAACCTCACGATAATCCTATGAAATAGGTAGCAGGTATTATGATTTCCATTTTTGAGGAGAGAAAACTGCTAAGTTAGGTGACTTGTCTGTATTCACACAGCTGGCTAACAGCAGAACTAGGACTCGACTTATTTGTTCTCACTTCCTATTCCTTTCTCTGTTACTAGGCTGCCATATATGTAAGTTATGGCTTTGGTACAGAAGCTAGAGTCTGTGTGGCACAGAAGGTGCCATGAAATTGCAAACAAATATTGGAAATGACAACACCTGGGTTCAAGACATGCTTTGCATATTGCAGGACATAACGACAGAGCTCATTCAGGGAGAACACTCAATATGTGACTGCAAAGCCAGGGAAGTGTCAATAAATAATATGTAAGCATTCTTCCCTTTGGAAACACCATGGTGACCTGGAGGAAGTGGCTCTTATATCCTACATGTGGCACCAAGATAATAAGCAGAAATAGACCTGGGTCTCATTTTTAAGGCACTGGATGAACCACAGACTGGCTGATGCTGTTCATGTTCCCAACTAACAAATAGTTTCAGTCCATGGCCATTTATGTTGGCTCTTCTCCATTTGGGATTTGCTACTTCTATTCATCAAAACAATCAGGATTCCAACTACAGATGGCTGAATACAAAATTCATTTCTGTGGAAATCCTATTTCCCTTCCCTAAAATTAGTGGTTTTAAAAACTGTGTTCCCTGGAGTCCTAGAGCTTTTCATTAACTTTCTAGATTTCCACAGTGTCCTCACGGGTCATCATGGAGAAGGGGGTAGAATGGACTTGGTGTGTGTAGGGGTGAGGTGGGGAGGAAGCCAACTCCTTCTTCTTTTGTTTTAGATATTTTATTTGAACAAATAGTTCCTTGGAACTATTGAAGAAATTTGAAAACCTCCACCTCAGAGCATTGACTCAGCCTCTCAGGATGGGTGGGAACTTGAGGTCGGTGAACTTCAGTCTAACCGTCCACGGAAGGCTTGCATTCATCACAACTACGTGACACCCAGACTGGGTCTGAGCAGCTTCAATGGCAGGGAATCTCCATGTCTCTAGCAGTTCACTTTTTTGCTTAGTTCTGATGCCATCAGCCTTTCTGTAGATCAGTGCTTCTCTAACTTGGCTCCCCACTGAAATCACCTGGAAAGGTTTAAAAAATACTGATGCCTGGGCCCCACCCCTAGAGATTCTGATATAATGGGTTTGGGGTGCAGCCGGGGCTATGGGTGATTTCACAGTTTCCCGAGTGATTCTAATTTGCAGCAAAGTTTGGGAACCGTAGCCTTACATGAGCTGAAATCTGTACCTAAGAAGTGTTACCTAGTGCTCTTACTCCTGTTGAAGACACGTATAACAATCCAAATCTGTCTTCCACATAAGTACCTTTATGTTTACAATCCAGAGACAGCTTTCACTTTCCTCGCAGAGTTTTCCCCTTCCAATGAAAATCCCAGCGCTCCCTGGATGTCTCCTCCAGCAGCATGTCATCAGGCTGGCCTGTATTTTTCTGAAAGTGAGGTACCTCCCCTGGAGTGAGTGCACTGTGCTGGGATGGAATTGATGATTTCCATCAATTCCTTTCCCCCTTTGAATTTGGATACGAATTAAAAATTACTGGCTAAGGCCTAATGACAACCAGAAAACCAATCAGCAGAGCCTGGAGACAATTCACTCTTACATCCCTTAACATTTTACAGTTTGCAAAGTAAATTCACACACCTTATTTCAATTACTCCTCCTCCTCAGCTGTTCTTATTCCAATCACATTATTTAGGTGAGGAAGCTGGTTTTAAAATAAAGAATTGTGCCCCAAACCACGAGGTTAGCAAGTAGCAGAGCTGGGGGTGCAATGTAAGGCTCCTGCTTCCATATTTAAATTCCTACACTATGTCACACCACCTCCCACATAACTGAATGTCCATGGCAGGCCGGGGACAGGACCTCATGGAATACAGACCTCTGGTTGTTGCTGCTGCTCTATGTGGCGGTGTTCCAGGGCCACCCAAGCTCTCTGCGCTGTGTGTGCGCAGCACCATAACCACAGGACAGGAGTCTCTGCCACAGTGTTGAGAAAATAAGGCCAGGTTTCAGGCCACATTACACGCCCCTCACTCTGAATGCTGACAGAAATTATGTGGTTACTTTAAAACCTCCTTGGAGAAAGGCCGCCATGTGCATGGCTGAACCAAATCACAAAAACCAGGTCAGACAGTGGCAACCTGTTTAGCAAAAATTCATAATTCATCTCACGATGGATCCCTTCCTGCATATATGGGATGCTTTATTCCCATACATGGGATGCTTTATTCTCCTTTTGGTTCCTGGCTTGTGTTTGCCCTAGGACTTAAAAAAATCCCTTCTAACAACTGACACCTTAATTATATACCCTTTTAGTTTCCAGCTCAGCTCTGACCCTGGGCTTTGGTTTTCTGGCTGCACGTTTGGAATACTCTCGGGACTTGCTGATTTCAGACTCCCATTGCTGACACTACTTTGGGTCTTAATTTCACCTATTTCACTGACTGAACTAAAGACAGTGTGATATTCATTGCCTGGGCAGTGGGCGAGGTCTGTCCTGAGTGCAGGGAATAAGGAGGTACATTGTAGAGGATTTAAAAATCGTAATGACTGTCTAGCAGTCGATGCTTTTTATTATCACCATGATAAAATCCTCCTCCCACTGCCCCCTTCCCCCTCCCCTTGGTAACATTCAGTCACAAATGTCCATCCCAACCTGCTACAGCCCTGGGCTCCATTTCTGCCCTGTCTTTTGGGCAGGATGGAAGTCACATCTGACCAGGCTCGGTAGGGCTTCCATAGAACTTGCCCAACAGTTCAGATGGAAAAGAACTCTGTTAGGGACAACAGACCCCTAAAAGATAGTGCATCTTCCTTGGCTGGACAGATAACCAGAGAAAGCTGGATTTGAAAAATCTCTAAGAACATGCTCTCACTTGAAGCACTGGTTATTCCCAAGCCCTGTAGAGTATCACGCTGGAAAAAGAGGGCATGAAATTGTTTTTATTTAAGAGGCATTTGTTTGCAAAAACGATGCTTTCTCCAAGCAAAATGTTAGCTTGCCTGGTTAGAAGTTAATTACAGTATTTATTGCTTAAAGCCAGCTTGGAATTTTGGCTTGAATTCTTACGAGCCTATGATTCAGGGGAAAAATTACCTATTCAACCCAAGGTCAGTGAGCTAAAGGTTGATCTGATAACTGCTTATTTCAAAAAGACCCATGAGATAAGAAATAAGTCCCTGAGGGGGTAAAAAACCAAGCTGTGATTTTAAATCCAGGAACATTATCGTGGAGCTATAGGAATGTTTGTTACTCAGATTAGACCTAAATGAGGAAATGACTTAAAAGGATCAAGTGGTTAGTTGCCTGATTCTCACATTAATAATGCCCTTGTTCTTTTGATATCTTCAATACTCACATATTGGTTTAATTAAAATATTTGGAAGTTGAAGTCCAGTGCAAGCAGAGAAATCTTGCATGTGTTTATGTGGCTTAATGGACTTGAGCTTTATCATTCTAACCTGTCTCCAAAGCAAACGTTATCCTTGTTGGTCCTCTTCCTTTAGCCCCATATTAGGGGCTGGGTACCATGGACTGACTTGTCTGGGCCTCTGGACATCATGACTGTGTTTTCCAGCTGTCCTCTTCTTGGTGCCTATCTGACCTTGACCTTTGGGTTTCTCCCAATGTTCAAGCCTTGGCCCTTTGGTTTTCTTCTTCCTGCGTGACTCACTCCATCCAGGAGATTCAGTGCTCACCCCAGCCCGGCCCTCCCACCTCAGCTCAGAGACTTCCATTCCAACTGTCAACGGGCCATGTCCTTGACCTTAATCCCTCCTGCCTCCTTCAAGATCACCCGCCAGCAAGCATTCCTTCTCCCCTCCAACTCTTATCTCCCTCTGTCTCTGCCAGCTCCTCTCCATTTTCCAAGAAACATGTTTAAGTCTACCCTAGCCTTCAAGAAGAAAAGAAACACCACATCTGGCCTCAGCCCTGGCACCCCTTAATCTCCCTCCTCCTCTGCACTGTCAAACTTCCTAAATAACATTTACTCTGGCTGACTTGCACCTGCAAAGGTCAGGAGCAACGGTCTAGTGGCTAGATTCAGCTGCCTCTCTGCTCAGGCCTCCTGCTATGGAATGTTAACCCTTTTTTACTGGGACGTAGACTGCTCCCCAGTGCATCTCTCTCATCCCTCACCTCCAGGCTGCTGCATTCCCTGACTCCTGCCTATCTCTGTGCACCCCTGCTTCTCCTCTACCTTCTCCTGTCCAAAGGGAGCTGTGGCTGCAGTCTTTGGTTGGCTTTTTTTTTTAAATAAATTTTATTTATTTATTTATTTATTTTTGGCTGAGTTGGATCTTCATTGCTGCATGTGGGCTTTCTCTAGTTGCGGTGAGTGGAGGCTACTCTTCGTGGTGGTGCGCAGGCTTCTCACTGTGGTGGCTTCTCTTGTTGCGGAGCACGGGCTCTAGGCGTGCGGGCTTCAGTAGTTGTGGTGCATGGGCTCAGTAGTTGTGGCTCATGGGCTCTAGAGCTCAGGCTCAGTAGTTGTGGTGCACGGGCTTAGCTGCTCTGCAGCATGTGGGATCTTCCCGGACCAGGGATCGAACCCATGTCCCATGCATTGGCAGGCAGATTCTTAACCACAGCGCCACCAGGGGAGCCCTCTTTGGTTGGCTTCTATTTCCCTTCCATTCTATTGCCTTCCTCCCACCCCTGCGACAACTCCAGTTCTCCACTTTGAAGAGATGACCTGCAATTTATATCTTTGGTCCTGTCTCCTTCCTGCACTCCAGCACCAGGTTTCCAAGGCCTGCCAGAACTTTACTCTGTACCTTTCATAAATATGCCCCATGCCCCCCAAGTTCAACATGTCCCAAAGCAAACACCCCATGATCTCTCCCAGCCCTGCTTCGCCTGTTCACTGGCCCAGGTGTCCTCCCAGTCATCGGGCTGGAAACCTCTGCTCTTCCCCAGCTCTTTCTTTACCCCTGGTGTCTAATCAGTTATAAAATCCTATTTTCCAAGAAAACTGTGATCCCCATTCCACCATCCAGTCAGAACTTCCACGGCTCCAGGCACGGGCCCGCACTGTGTGCTGGGTGAGGAGGGCACTGTGTGGACAGACGCTGCATTTGTAATGGCTCAGTTTCCAGACCTGCTCCTACCAGCCTGGTCTGTGTCCTCATATGCACAATGAGGGATTAAACGGACAGATGGAGAGATATACCATGTTCTTGGATTGGAAGAATCAATATTGTGAAAATGACTATACTACCCAAAGCAATCTACAGATTCAATGCAATCCCTAGCAAATTACCATTGGCATTTTTTATGGAACTAGAACCAAAAAAATCTTAAAATTTGTATGGAGACACAAAAGACCCCGAATAGCCAAAGCAGTCTTTATGGAAAAAAAACGGAGCTGGAGGAATCAGACTCCCTTACTTCAGACTATACTACAAAGCTACAGTAATCAAGAAAATATGGTACTGGCACAAAAACAGAAACATAGATCAATGGAACAAGATAGAAAGCCCAGAGATAAACCCACACACCTATGGTCAACTAATCTATGACAAAGGAGGCAAGGATATACAATGGAGAAAAGACAGTCTCTTCAATAAGTGGTGCTGGGAAAACTGGACAGCTACATGTAAAAGAATGAAATTAGAACACTCCCTAACACCATACACAAAAATAAACTCAAAATGGACTAGAGACCTAAATGTAAGACTGGACACTATAAAACTCTTAGAGGAAAACATAGGAAGAACACTCTTTGACATAAATCACAGCAAGATTTTTTTGGATCCACCTCCTAGGGTAATGGAAATAAAAACAAAAATAAACAAATGGGACCTAATGAAACTTAAAAGCTTTTGCACAGCAAAGGAAACCATAAACAAGACGAAAAGACAACCCTCAGAATGGGAGAAAATATTTGGAAATGAATCAACGGACAAAGGATTAATCTCCAAAATATATAAACAGCTCATGCAGCTCAATATTAAAGAAACAAACAACCCAATCTAAAAATGGGCAGAAAACCTAAATAGACATTTCTCCAAAGAAGACATACAGATGGCCAAGAAGCACATGAAAAGCTGCTCAACATCACTAATTATTAGAGAAATGCAAATCAAAACTACAATGAGGTATCACCTCACACCAGTTACAATGGGTGTCATCCGAAAATCTACAAACAAGAAATGACGGAGAGGGTGTGGAGAAAAGGGAACCCTCTTGCACTGTTGGTGGGAATGTAAATTGATACAGCCACTATGGAGAACAGTATGGAGGTTCCTTAAAAAACTAAAAATAGAATTACCATATGATCCAGCAATCCCACTACTGGGCATATACCCAGAGAAAAGCATAATTCAAAAAGACACATGCACCCCAATGTTCATTGCAGCACTATTCACAATAGCCAGGTCATGGAAGTAACCTAAATGCCCATGGACAGACGAATGGATAAAGAAGATGTGGTACGGGCTTCCCTGGTGGCACAGTGGATGAGAATCTGCCTGCTAATGCAGGGGACATGGGTTTGAGCCCTGGTCTGGGAGGATCCCACATGCCGCGGAGCAACTAGGCCCGTGAGCTACAACTACTGAGCCTCCGCATCTGGAGCCTGTGCTCCGCAACAAGAGAGACTGCGATAGTGAGCGGCCCGCGCACTGTGATGAAGAGTGGCCCCTGCTTGCCACAACTAGAGAAAGCCCTTGCACAGAAACGAAGACCTAACACAGCAAAAATAAATAAATTAATTAATAAACTCCTACCCCCAACATCTTCTTTAAAAAAAAAAAGAAGATGTGGTACATATATACAATGGAATATTACTCAGCCATAAAAAGGAATGAAATTGGGTCATTTGTTGAGATGTGGATGGTCTAGAGACTGTCGTACAGAGTGAAGTAAGTCAGAACGAGAAAAACAAATATTGTATATTAATGCATGTATGTGGAACCTAGAAAAATGGTACAGAGGAACTGGCTTACAGGGCAGAAGTTGAGACACAGATGTAGAGAACAAATGTATGGACACCAAGGGGGGTAAGCCGTGGGGAGTTGGGGCTGGTGGTGTGATGAATTGGGCGATTGGGATTGACATGTATACACTGATGTGTATAAAACTGATGACTAATAAGAACCTGCTGTATAAAAATATAAATAAAATAAAATTCAAAAAAAATAAATGCATCTTTTTTTTTTTTCTTTTTGCGGTATGCGGGCCTCTCACTGTTGTGGCCTCTCCCGTTGCGGAGCACAGGCTCCGGATGCGCAGGCCCAGCGGCCATGGCTCACGGGCCCAGCCGCTCCGCGGCATATGGGATCCTCCCAGATCGGGGCACGAACCCGTATCCCCTGCATCGGCAGGCGGACTCTCAACCACTGCGCCACCAGGGAGGCCCTAAATGCATCTTTTATCATGTACTATGTTTTTATATACACAGTCTTTTTCTAGACTATTTCATTTCATTGCAATCTCTTTGGTATCCCTGTGTCTGTTCCACACTGTTTTAAGTGCTGTAGGCTTACAGTATTTTGATATCTGGTAGGACATGTTCTCACTTCATCTTTATTCAAAAATTTTTGGTTATTCTTGCACATTTGTTCTTCCAGGTGAATCAGTTAGGTGATGATCATTAAAATTCTACTGGAATGTTGAGGTTTTTAAAAAATTGAATTTGTGGATTAATTTGGGGGAAATTGATGACTTTCATATGGAGTTGTCAGACATAAATATGGTATATTCTTAAATTTATTTAAGTTTACTTACATATCCTTTAGTAAAGTTTCACAGTTTTCTTCATATGTCTCTTGTGTGTTATTGCTTCATTTATTCCTAAATATTTAAAATTTTTGTTGCTTTATTGAATGGCGTCTTTTAAAAATTACATGTTCTCGGGACTTCCCTGGTGGCCCAGTGGTTGGGAGTCTGCCTGCCAATGCAGGGGACATGGGTTCGAGCCCTGGTCTGGGAGGATCCCACATGCTGCAGAGCAACTAAGCCCATGTGCCACAACTACTGAGCCTGTGCTCTAGAGCTTGAGAGCCACAACTACTGAGCCCACGTGCCAAAAAAAAAAAAAAATTATATGTTCTCTATGGTTATTGCTTATGTATAGAAAAGCTAGTGATTTTTGAATTTACCTGTAATGAACATACGATTAGGTCTAATGAACTTTACATGAATTGTCAATAGTTTAGTTTGTAAAAAGTAATGTAATATGCAAGTAAGGAGAGTTTTATCTCTTTTCCCCCAATATTTATACCTTGTTTATTTTTCTCATCTTAATTCATTGGTTAGAATCTTCACAGTGATTCTCTGAAATAGGATTGCTTTTCAAGTTTCACCATTAAGTACAATGAATACTATTGGATTCCAATAAACATTCTTTTTTTTTTTTTTTTTTTTCCCCGTATGCGGGCCTTTCACTGTTGTGGCCTCTCCCGTTGTGGAGCACAGGCTCCGGACACGCAGGCCCAGCGGCCATGGCTCACGGGCCCAGCCGCTCCACGGCACATGGGATCCTCCCGGACCGGGGCACGAACCCATGTCCTCTGCATCAGTAGGTGGACTCCCAACCACTGTGCCACCAGGGAAGCCCCCAATAGACATTCTTTATTAAGGGATCCCTAGCTTATTAAGAGGGAATGAATGAATGAATTCAAATACAAATTGGGTGGCAAATGTCATCAAGTGACTTTTTAGCATCTAATAAAATACTTTTTCATTTAATATATTGGTGTAGTAACAGATTTCCTAATATTAGCTGTCTTTTTTATTCCCAGAATTATTTGGGTTTTTGAAATTAAGTGACAATCCCCTCCCCAACATGCCTTTCTAATGGGATTTTCCATTAGAAACAACAAAGATTGTTATATTAACATGGAAAACCCTCCAGAATGCTGGACCTGCCACCTCTTAACCAATTCCTGATCTGTTTGGTGCTTTCAGGCCTGGAAGGCCCCGATGAAGGTGCGGTATGTCTAGCTGTAAGACTTGGGCATAGACCCAGTTTGAAGGTGATTTTGGCAAACCCTAGGCTGAACCTATCAAGTGAAATGTGAAATGTCCAAAACAGAGAAACAAAGGGAATGACAATGTTATTTTCAAGAAGAGAGAAGATAATAGACACTAACAGCTAATAACATTACTAAATACTGGAATAAAATATTGGCAGAAACTTTGCTTTGAAAGCTGGAGAAAAATAACAGATCAGAAGACAGACAAGGTACAGTATATACATTCTTAGCTACAAAAACTATCTATGTATCTAGCTTTGCTGTTCCCAAAGGAAACATTTCATAACCCTGGAGTTTAGGGAAGGTCTCACAAGAGATTATGATTCCAAATGTCATCTTGAATCCTGTGAGGATGACCAGTCTGTAATCCTGCCACCTCATGGATCATTCAAGTCAATTTGGCAAATCTTGTTGGCAAGGTCCCCTTCCTCCCTTTTTGCTCCTGTCCTTCCTAATTCACTTTACCCAGCCTTTCCAGTCTCATTTCCCATTACCCTTTACATCATCCTGTGTTCTAGAATAACATTTCCAGAACATTCTATGCACATTTATACTTTCATAGATTTACAGTTTGTTCTCTTTGCCTTCAAAGCTCTTTCTCTAGTCTCAGCTGGAGAATTTGATTTATTCTTCACGATCCAGCTCAGAGGCAGCTCCTCTGAAGGCCTTCTATAAGCCTTCTTTCTCTCCTCTGCACACCCTCTGGGAAGAGTTGATTGTTCTCTCTCTGATTCTACCTCAGCACTGTGTTCCAGAGAGCTGTTTAATCTTCTGTCTCCCCTCTAGACTCTGAGTTCTCCAAGGGCAGGGTACGATACTTATTTAACTGTATGTCTCCCATATCTACCACAGTGTATGCAGGAAGTGGCTGCATCCGATAGTTTTCAAAGTGTGTGTCACAGAGCCCTAAGGTCCTGAGTCGAATATGAAGGACTCTGCAGAGTGAGGGAGGGGCTGAGCTGATGAAGCTACAGGTCCTCAACCCCCTATTCTGTGAGAGAAATGCCCTGTGTCTTATTCACATACTGAATTGGGGGTTCTGTGCAAAATTTCATCTATAAAAGTTTAACTGCCATAAAAATAAGAAAAACTCACATTTCCACCCAAGGCCCTGTTCTGTACATATTCTAGAGAAAATACTAGCTATCTAGCTTTTTTAAAACTTCAAAGAGGAGACCCCCACGTCTTGTGCCATAAAAATGAGTTCACATTTTGTAACTGGAAAGATGTGACGTTTTACAAATATCCAATAATATCTCCCCCAACACATACAGAACACAAATGTAGATTTTGCGAACACCATGATTTGCAAAACCCTAAGTGTTAATCAGGTGCTATGAAGGTGGTGCTATCTTCCTTTTTTCACTTTATATGGTACATTTTAGACTCGGTGACCTGAATTCTACAGCATTCCTGGTCTATGGTGCCAGAATCATCACTTTCTCCCTCTCTCCTTTCATCTGGGTCCAAAACCATACTCTTTCTTTATGGCAGAGCCCTCGGAGGTGCTCCACACCCCCATTTCCCCTGCCTGTGGGCCCTGGGATCCTCTGGCCCAGGCAGCTTGCAGAACAGGTGTGTTTATGTCTTTGTGTCTCTGTGCCCACTTCCCTTGAGCAGGTGTTTCTCCTCATTTTCCTGAAATGAATTCCAAGTTTGCTTAACGAAGCTGGCATTCCAGCACATTCCACCTCCCACTGGCTGGCTCCCGGCTTCCTGATGTCATGCACCTCTTCTTCATTTCATGTCACTGTCCTCCACACCCCCCCTTCTGCTCTACCATCCCACACTCTGGGACAGCTCCTCCACTTTACTTTCCCATTTCCCCTTTTGAAGCTCTCCAACTTAAGATTCCTTCTGGAATTCTCCTGGACACAGCTCTTCTCATACATCCCCTTTCCACGTAATAATTGGTATCTGTTTGCCCTTAACAGTGGCCACCCTATTTTCCCCCTTTATTTCCCTCCCTCTTTTCCACCCCATCACACTTCTCCCTTCCTCACCTGTTCTCCTCCCTTGGAAGCTGTGTGTTGCACAGACTGCCCGTTCAAGACACTTGTACTTGTGACTCCCCCAGAGTCTGTGCTCTGATCTCCCTGGACACCTGGGTTAGTATTTTCAGGCTTAGAGCAGACTTAATTCTGTCAGGAGCTGTTTTAGATCAATCTGAAGCCTTCTTCTCTCTCCCCTCCAGATTCTCTGTATGTCTCTGCTTCCCCTGGCCATGCAGTGGGGATGCAGGTGAGGTGGGAGGACGTGTGCACCTTTGTGTGCTGGGACGTGGTGTTCTTTTTCTTTTTAATTGCAGTTACTTTAACGTTTGGGCATTCTCTGGCCTCAAGTTATGTCAAGGGTGTGATTTTTGTGCACTTTCTTTTCCCCTTTCTTGATGTTCTAGCTTGTTTGTAGAAGAAATATTGGGAGATGGGCACCCAGCTGCTGTCCTTATTTTCAGCTACCTGGAAGCCCCTGTGTTCTTCTTTTAAATGATCATTGCTACCATAATAGAACTTTTCAATAGACCATATATTATACCTTACATAATAACAGTAAAACGAGCTAACATTTAGTGCAGACTTACTATGCACCTTGTATGATAAATGCTCTATCTGTAATGACTCATTTAATTACCATAACCACCTTATCAGGTAGGTACCTGTATTACTCAGATTTTATAGAGAAGTTAAGTAACTTGCACAATATGCACAAATTATCATGTATACTCTTCATAAAGCCTCCAGGGAGGCATTATTAGCTGCACTGTACAGATGAAGAAGCAGAGGCTCAGACAGGCCAAGTAACTTGCCCAAGGTCACAGAGCTACCAAGGTGCAAAGCAGGGATTCGAACTTGGTTCCAAAGCTATTCTTCTCCCTTGTGAAGGAAGAGGAAGGTAGCATGTGTGCTGGCTCCTGAGTGTGAGGGGCTGAAGCTGTTCCCAGACTTGGGGCTGTGACCCTAGGGCAGGGTGGGGGTCAGGCCACCTTCTCACTGCTTCTGTTGTGGTTGCCACTACCTCTCCCTTCATGAGGGGGCCCCGGGATGGCAGGAGGGATAGCAGAGGCCCGATCTTCCTTTTGTGAGATTGTCCCCTGCCTTCACAGAGCTGTGGGTCTGCCTTCTTTTGGGGCAAGGACATTCCATGTCTAGGCGGGCCCCTCTCCTGGAATGACAAGGGTGGACAGCAGACTCAGGAGTTGGGTTGGAGGGGGTCTCTGAAGGCGAGAAGCTGCAGTCTTCCAACCTCTTTACTGACCTTGATCTACTCTAGAGATATCAACATATGGACTAATGCCTCACTTGGGGGACTGTACCTGACTCTCATCTAGCCTCTGATCCAACGGCCAATTGGCAGAAAATAGAGAGGACAGAGGAACCTACTAAACTGCACTGACTCTGCAATCAGCAAAACTCACCACCACGGGTTACATGACAATCAATGACACTGCATCCTCAACAGGTAACTCATAAAGAAAAGAAGAGAAGAGAGAATCTGTAGGTGAAGAGAGGTTTAAAAGGACCTAATTGAAAGTGGGCAAGACTGAACCATGAGGTCCAAGGATGACCACTTGGGCAATAAAATTATAAATAAATGCAAGGAAGTGATTTCTCTACAAGTTAGGAGGGGGAGGGAGGGAGCAGAGCTTGGGACAGGGCGTGTGGAGGGGCTTCTAGTGACTGGCTGATTTCCAGTTCTTTACTTTGTAATAACTCATTAAGATACAGGGATATACATATGCATATAGCTGATTCACTTTGCTATACAGCAGAAACTAACACAACACTGTAAAGCAATTATACTCCAACAAAGATGTTAAAAAAAAAAAGATATACATGTGTTCCATGGGATTTTGGAAGAAGGGAGATATGAGGATAGTGAATGGGATATGAACTCAAGAGGCACCAAAGGAAAAGTTTAAATTAAGAGACAAGGGTACCTGGCCATTTCTACGCACATGCTTGTTTTATATTGTATCTTTCTGCCTCTCTTGACTGGCTCCACTTATGGGCTTTCCTGGCTGCCAGGTGCACCTGGGCCCCAGGTGGATGCCGTGGGTGCTCTGTGTGGTTTGCTGTGGTCCTGCGGGGTCTACTGGGGTGGTCCTTGGCACGAGGACGGGGCTATGGACGTCCTCAGATTTGTGCTTCAGGCTTCTCCTGATGAAGTCATACACAGTTATGGTAGCACATCCTGAAAACCTAAATTCAGGATATCTGCACTTTTTCTTGGGACACAATAATATGGGCAGCTGTCATTAGACTTTTAAAAAAGTTTTTAATGGCTCCTTTGTTTGGGAGCAGAAGTTTTCACTTAGTTAAAACCTGAAATAATATTTGTATTATTTCTTACAACTGCATGTGAATCCACAATTGTTTCAATAAAAATTTCGGTTAAACCATAGAGAGGAAGGGAAAAATAAGCCACTAGGAAACATGTTGAACAAGTTGAAGGAAAACGCATAATTCTTGAAAAGCTTAACCATGTTAAAAGAAAATGTGATGGGCTTCCCTGGTGGTGCAGTGGTTGAGAGTCCGCCTGCCGATGCAGGGGACACGGGTTCGTGCCCCGGTCCAGGAAGATCCCACATGCCGCGGAATGGCTGGGCCTGTGAGCCATGGCCACTGAGCCGGTGCATCCGAAGCCTGTGCTCCGCAACGGGAGAGGCCACAACAGTGAGAGGCCCACGTATCACAAAAAAAAAAAAAAAAAAAAAAGAAAATGTGATGACCTGAAGTCATGCTTAAAGGACATCAGACTTTTATTAAAAGTCATCAGAAACAGTGATCTGGAGGCAACTGATGAAAAGCTAACCAGATGGAAATCTCTGTTGTGGGGAAAAATAAAATACAAAGAAAAAACAGACAGAGGAGAGATCTAAACATTCAGAGATGAATTGCTTGTGATAATACAAGAAGGATAGAGTCACTAGAACATAAGTGAAAATCCATTCAATGGCTGACGGCTTTTCAAGAGTCCTTCTCAGATTCTTCACCAAGGATCGAGCTTCATGTGAAAGCTCTTCCCATTGCCCTCTTCTCAGAGTCCCACATTCAACCCAAGCTTTGTTCCTCCACCTCTCCCTCCAGTTCAAGATCTTTTGTTGCCAGTGGACACAAGGAGACAGATCTTGGAAGACGGATTTCCTTGCCCTGATGCCCCACCAGAGGACACGTCTGGACCACCCCACAAATACTTCCTGCTGAGGGATGTTTTTCGCCTTCCAATCCTTTGGTAGCAATGAGAAATATCTATCCACTAAGAGGTTTTCCTGATTTTCCTTTTCCATAGGCTGGACTTCCCTCCACCATCCTCATATCCTGAAAGTAATAGTGAGTTAACATCATGGTTGATTCAGTCTACAAACAAACCTAAACATCTAGAACCACAGCCAGAAATTTGAGATATTTTTGTGTCTCTTCAAAACCCCAGTTTTTTGTTTTTTTTTTTTTTTTTTGCGGTACACAGGCCTCTCACTGTTGTGGCCTCTCCCATTGCGGAGCCCAGGCTCCGGATGCGCAGGCCCAGCGGCCATGGCTCACGGGCCCAGCTGCTCTGTGGCACGTGGGATCTTCCCGGACCGGGGCACGAACCCGTGTCCCCTGCATCGGCAGGCAGACTCTTGACCACTGCGCCACCAGGGAAGCCCTCAAAACCAGTTTTGGATTCACTCTCATTACCCGTTTAGGACACTGCTCTCTCTTCCTGATGTTTATATTCTTGGCCCAGTCGGAAGTTTTATGGAATTGTAATTCCAGGATAGTGACTTGTAAATAAAGTTGACTCAATGACTTCAAAGATCCTTTTAAATATTAAATATCACCCAGGTCAGCATTTGCCAAAATGTCTTCACTGGAACATGAGTTCCACCGGATACCAGGGTGCTGGAGCAGGATTTCTTACTGCCAGTAATAGAGCCGGTGACTCTTACATGCAGGCACCTCGGTGCCATTCCTCCCCTTCCCACTTTCTCCTGCTGCTTCTCTAAGACACCCTCAGATGTCAGAGCAACACGTGAACTCAGGGATGTCCCTGTCCAATCCCCCAAGCACAGAAGAGGAGACCAGGAGACTGAGGGGTGGCCAGCTGGAAAGACTGGCTCTGATAGCTGAGCTGAGTTCACCATGGCTGGCTCGTGACCTCCAGCTCACTGGTAGCTCCCAGCATACTGCAGAGCTAAATCTTACAACCCAGTGAATGAAAAAAAATCTCCAGTGGAAGAATATGTGTCCTGCCATAAAATACAGCTTTTGTCTAGCTAAATCCCCTTGGCATCCAGCAAAGTAAAAAGGGGAAAAAAATAGTCCTGAACTGTCTTGAAGGATGGCCTGGGAGTAAAATTCCAGTAAGATGACCTCATAATCTCTATAATTCTTGAAACCTGTAACAGCGATTCAGTTTAGAATAATGGAAAAATCAAAATTAGACTCAAATGTTCTCTTCCATGTGCATCTATCCCCGTGTGTCTTTTATCTGTTTGTGCCTGAATGTTCTGGAACCCTCATTTGTATATATCAATGTCCTGGTATTTTTTCACTCTTAAAATTATATGAGAAATTGGCCCTACAGAGGCTCTGGTCACTCAAATAGAGAACACGCCCGTGTGATTTCTTGTTACTTTTGGTGAACGTCCCAGATGGAATTTTGTGGTCCCTCGTGGAGAGGTTAAACTTTCTAGCCCAACCACACTGCCGTTTTTGGTTACTCAAGGCTTTCACCTGGCTGGCGTGATCTTTGGGAATCTTGATGGCCGGTTGGTTTTGACATTCAAAGAGATGTGCTGTGCCAAGTCTTCACGTACTAGCTGTCCTTGGAGAAGAGAGTGCCCAGGTGTGAGAGTCCAACTACCTCCAGTGGTGTCACTACGAATCCCTGGAGCCAGGCTCCCCAGTGCTGTACAGAGGAAAGAACATTGATCTCCTACACTCTAAATAAAGAGAAATGCTTCCCAGAGTCATTAGTAAAAGAGGCCATATGCTGAGAGTCCACTAGGTGCCAGGTACTCCACAAGGAGAACCTTCTGCAGTTTAATCCTTTCGTGATGCCCATTTCATAGATGAGGATAATAAAGGCCATGAAGTAATTTGAGGCTGTGCAACCAGGAAGTGATGGCACTGGAACTCAATCCAGTCCTGCCTGGATCCAGAGTCTGTGCTCTTTCCTCTCCAGGCAAGTTGCCTCTTAATGATGAGTTAACACCTTAGCAGTCACGGTCTCCAGGCAGGTGACAGTGAAGAACGATACACCCACAGCAGAAAGCAGGATAATGAAAGAAGGGGGATGTATTAGTTCCCTACTGCTGCTGTAACAAATTACTATAAACTTGGTGGCTTAATGCATCACACATTTATTCTCTTGCAGTTCTGGAGGTCAGAAGTCTGAAATGGGTTTCACTGGACTAAAATCAAGGTGTTGGCAGATGTCCCTTTATAGAAATTCTAGGGGAGATTACATTTTCTTTTGCCATTTCCTAGAGCTGTCTTCGTTGCACTCCTTGGCTCGTGGCCCTACCTCCATCATCAAAACCAGCCGTGAAGCATCTTCAAATTTCTCTCTGACTACAACTTTTCTTTCTTCCCCTTCCACTTACAAGAACGCTTGTGATTACATCGGACCTACCTGGATAATCTCCCCATCACAAGATTTTAATTAGAAACTTTAATTCCATCTGCAACCATAATTCTCCTTTGCCATGTAACTTAACATGTTTACAGGTTCCAGGGAATAGGATGTGAACATTCTTTGGGGGAGAGCATTATTCTGCTTACCACAGGGAGTATCAACACCACTCTGCCTCCTCACAATTTTACTTGAAGCTGGCTGATGGTGGCACTCAAGTCCCCATGTCCCCCTCTGACATGTGTGCTGACCCCTGGCTCCCACCCTGCTAAGCAACTTTGTGAAAATCTAGAAATATAGACTCTAGCACCATCCTAAGAGAGGGGGAGTGGGAGCTACAGCTCCTCTGGGACCCCAGCTTCTCAGCAAGGATTCTGAACTGATGCTCAGCAATTCCAGAGAGGGAATCCGAAGAGGACAGTTCCACCAAGTAGTCTTGAAAATGGGAGGCTCAGAGAACACACAGAAGTAACTGCCCATCCATCACAAAACCATTTACACCACCAGGGCCAAGATGAAGGGCAAGGATGGTCTTCTGTAAAGATCCCTCTGGCTGGCTTTTAACTTTTTCCTTTTAAGATTGACTTCGATGTTTAATTGAACCTGATTCCATTGGGATTTAAAAAAAAGCACCTTAATTGGAGAAAGGCTTGGGGGCATTTATTCCATTTTATGGATTACGGGTGGGAAGTTTGAAGAAGCAGATTTGGGTTAAATAGAAAGTACTTTTGAGCAATCAGAACTGTTTGGGGTGGAAGAGCCTGCCCCGCGAGGAAGTCACTCTGCCTCTGTCTGTGTTCAGGGAAGCTGGGGAGAGTGGTCCAGAGAGCTCCAGATAGGATTCTGGACTCTGAACCCAACCTGGAGGGAAATAACAGCTGGAGAATCCCTTCCCTGGTCCAGATGAGATGCTAGTCCTTTTATAGACACTCACAACCTCAACGAGGATGACAGTATTAGCTCCACTTTATGGATCAGAAAACAGGTGAGTCACAGAGACTCACCCCAGGTAACAGAGCTTGCCCAAGGCAGGGGTTGGAGGACAGCCCAGGCTCCTGGTGCGCAGGCCACGTAACTCTCTCACTGGGAAGCCTGGATGCTCTTGGCTCTCCTTCCTGGCTCAGGAAGTCAGTGACTTTATGATAATTCTGAGAGCAGAGGCGAGAAAACGAAGCTTACTTCGTATCTGTAGGCAGCTTTATACAACTATCTCATTTCTGTCATCCCTACTTTATATGTCAGGAGAAGGAGATTCACAGAGTTCACAGTATATGCCCAAGATCACAGAGCTGCCCAGTGGTGGGCACGGAATTCACAGATTGACTGAGACTCCGAGCCCGGGACTCTCTCCACTGCCCCTTCCTGGATGCTGCTTCCAGAAGCCCAGAGGTGCCGAGCACCCTGAGGAACCAGGTGGTGGCTTCCAGAGCTGGAAGGGCACACCAGCTCCGAAATCCATCCTTGCTCTGACTACACACACCCACATGAGGATACCAAGAGGATAAAATGTTTTTTGAGGGTTAAAAACGCTTTGTAGAAACTTCCAGCAGGAAGATTGTTATTTTGGGGTCACATTTTAGACCTACTGTTTATCTATCAGAATCTCAGTGAGGAAGAAGTAAACTGAAGATCCCTGCAGGTCCTAATGGGCAGAGCTTCAGAGCAGAGGATCCCTGGCACTTGCCTGACGACACCCAACGGTGGACAAAAGACTCTCATGTGCGTTATCTCGTGGGTGGAGATGGATAGGAAGCAGGTAAACGGTCCTGCTCCCAAGAATAGTCAGATGCACGGGGTTCTGGAACATCACAACTGGGAATGGAAATGTCAAAGTGAATGACTAAAAATAAATAAATAATAATGGATGGGGAATGATTATTCCAAGATGTTAACTTTTTGCCCTCAAAAGTAGGTTTTTAAAAATTATAGGCAGCTCACGAAAAGAAAAAAAAAAACCCAACAACTGTGGGTAATAAACAGGTAACTTAATAAAAGCGTTATTCTTTTTAATTATAAAAGTTTTAATTTCCCTTTCCCCTCCATTATTTCTGCTAATAAGCTTGTCGACTGGGCTGGAAGTGATTATGAAAGGCTGGGAACAGGTTTTATTACCTGGAATAACACTTTTAGACATTAACATTTTACTTTTCAGTTTTATGAATCAAATGCAATATGGAGCCTCTTTAAAAATTAGGACGCAATTCAGAATATTACCTCAGGATCACTTCATTTGAGTATGCAAATACACTCATCTTTAGGGTGAAGTCTGGGTCCTGGTAATTCTACACAAACCCTTAAAGGCAGAAAGGAAAATGTTCTTTGCAACCTTCGGGAATGATAGGAAAATTAAGGGAGGAATTCTGGATAGGCCTTAAGACAGAAGACTGGATTATAAAGGCTTCCCACCAGTCAGTAAATCAAAGTCATGAGCTAAGCACTTTTTTCCATGTGGAGTATCCAGTTGGGAACTGTGGAGCATTATGAAGAAAAGGGAAAATCCAGATTTTCACTCAAGTAGCTTTTATTATCAAAAGGGAAGGTAGAAGAAATAATTATATAGAATACTTATGAGCACATGTGAAACAAAACAAACATTTACAAGAAGCTGTAACTGAAGTCATAACTGTAGCCTAAAACAGACTTGGCTTGTAACAGACTCTCAATAAACGTCTGTTGAATGGTGAATAAATGAAAGAAAAGTGAATGAATAAGTGTAACTTGTATATAAGCACTCCAATATTTTTCACCGATTGATGATTGACACAGATCAGTTTCTGAGATGTTAGTTTTTAAGGTTAGTTTGCTAGCTCATTGTCCTCTGATGGGCTTTTCCTAAACAGAAAGTGCTTTCAGAAGGAAGCAATGATGCCCTGCTTATGGCCTCCTGGCCCAAACAGCCAAGATCCCACAATTTGAAAAATTAAAGCATATCAGCATAAATTTTCATATAAAATAAAATTCTTATTTAAAATAGCAGACCATAACAAACATTAAGAGGTGGACTAAATAGTTCTAAAGAACAAGCAATTATAGAAAATGAACACCTAGTAAGAAGTTGGTAGCTTAATTTTTATTCCCTAAGGCTTACTAGCCACCATCTAGCACTATGCTCATAATTGACTATGAAACTTTTCTCAACTAAATTTTGGAATGAGAAATGAGTCCAGCTTTGGTACCTGTTAATAGGCACAGTATGTGACTATTCATTGTCTTGATTACTGTTCATCTGTGTGCTGGTAGAATTTTCCTTTAACATGGTCAGCGGGTAAAGAGTAAGCCACTTTTCAGATGTACCAGGTATTACAGCCACCATGCTGTACATTACCTCCTCACGACTTTGTAGTTTTTAAATAAGCAACCTTAATAAAGAAAAAAGCCATAAAGCCACTCAAACTGTATCACAACTAAAAATAGACAATACGTCAGAGGACATTTAAATAATGAGTGAATTCTATATGTAATTCTATACTACGACATTCGAAGCTCTCCATGAAAAAGCTATATGAAAAAATTACCAAATTGACTTAAGATGAACAAAAGAAACTCATGACAGACTAGTAACCGTAAATGAATGTTTAAGGGTTACCAAAAATAATTTCTTTTAGAAAGATTCCAGAGCCAGATGTTTTTTATTGGTGCGTTTCCATCAAAACCTAAAGGACTAGGTAATGTTATAAACCTTTCCAGAGAATATAAAAATTGGAAAGCTAACCTAACCTAAGCTTCAGAGAAGTGGCACAAAATGAAAGCAATAGCCCAATCTCACTGATGAATTATAGATTTTAAAAGTCCTAAGTAAGGTACCAGCAAACTGAATTCAACAGAAGAGTAAAAGAATCCCTGAGCAAGATGAAGAAGGTTGTATGCCAGGAATGCAAGAATGATTTAATATAGGAAATTTTTAGGAAAAAATAATTTAAATAGCTGCCAAAAATGACATCTAAAACTCATCCTGGTAAAAAAACATTTATAAAATTAGAAACAGACTTTCTCAACCTGATAATAAGCATGTAATCATACATTAATTTAAAATATTTATTGAGCATACATTTATCTTTCATGATAGTGAAAATTAGAGGCATTCGCATGAAAGTCAGAGATAGGTGAAGGATGTCTGCTATCACTCACTAACAGTTGTTTTAGAAGTTTTGGTAAACTTTTGGTAATATATCATGAAAAAGAAATCAAGGTATGACTGTTGGAAAGAAGAAGGCAACATCATCATTATTTCTATCTTATATGATTATATCATTAGAAAATCATGAGGACCAAGTGCAAATACTCAGAATTAATAGAAGTTCACAAAGTGGCCAGTAAATGTAAGAAATCCATAGCTTTCCTATATACTGATAATAACAATTTGAAGATAAGATAGGGACAGATTTCATTCTCCATCATCGTCATCATCATCATCATACCACAGCAAAATACAGTTAAACACCTAAGACCAATCTTCACAAGAAATGCAGAGAATCTACATGAGAAATATCAAAATTTTACTGGCAGATGTAAACTATTGGAATAAATGGAAATAAATGCTACGTTCTTAGGCTGGATGTTTTAATTATGTCTATTACTCTCAAATTGATGTATAGATCTGGTACATTCTAGACAGGATGCAGGTTCCAATTCAAGTGTCACCTCCTTTGAGAGATCTTTTCTGACCACTGAACTCAGAGAGCCAGCCACTCCTCTGCTCCTCTAGCCAGCCACTCATTCTCCACTTCCCGTTTTCTTTTTTTATAGCACATATCTCCATCTGAAATGATCTTTTTGCTTTTTTGTCTCCCATCTCCCCCACTAGAAAGTAACTGTCATCAGGGCAGGGGTGTGCCCTTTTTCTCTGCAGTATTCCCAGCGCCTAGAACAGAGCCTGGCACACAGTAAGTGCTCAATACATGTTTATCAAGTGGATTTAACACAATCACAAGAAAACACCAATAGTATTTTTTTTTGAATGTGACAAAATGGTTCCAAAATTCACCTGGAATACAAACACCCCAGATTATCTTAAATGGTGTTAAAAAAGAAGCAAAAGAGGGGAGACTTGCCATGCTAAATATTAAAACATTTTAAAGCTGCAACAGTCAAAATGTGGTATGGAGTTTATTTGAAAGATAAATGTAACAGAGCAAGCAGCCATGAAATAGACCTAGGATAAATATGAGGATGTAGCACATTCCAAACATTCCAATGTTAAATAAATAAATTATCCAACATGTTGGGTTGGAAAATTGGCTAAATATTAGGGGAAAAATCTATAATCACATTTTATACTGTTCTCCAAGTTAAGTGTAAAACTGTTTAGACCCCTATGCCCCCAAGCCAGACATAAAAGAGTATATATATGCTGTATTATTCCATATTTATATAAGGCTTTAAAAAAAACAGACAAAACTAATCTATGGTGATAACAGTAAAGGTAGTGGTTCCTTTGGAGGTGACTGGGGGCAGGGTGCTCCTGGGACGCCAATAAAGTTCTATTTCTTGATCTGGGTACTAGTTACACGAGTGTGTGTTCACTTTGTGAAAATTCATCAAAGCTGTACAAATCTGAACTGAGGACTTTTCCTATATATTTACACTTAATACTTCAATAAAAAGCTTATTTAACAAAAAATAAGTATTAGGCCAGCTGATGGTTCTGGCCAGAGGTCAGGCTTTCCATCCTTAAACATGCATTTCTTCTCCATTTGTGTTTGAGAAGAGGGAATAAAGGTCTGTGGTGAAAAGCTAAACTTATTTCATTGTAATCAATTAATCAGGTCCATAAGGACCTTGGGTTGAAACACGTCTGCATCCCTCCACCAGGGATCTGTGTCACAGCGGCTCTGAGATTCCCCATGCTGACCAGCACTGAGGGTTTATGTTTCTATGAGAGTTCCCTATGCTCACAGCAGACATTTCAATGTTCTGTGGGTCTCTGAGACATGGTTGAACATTTTAAAAAACACATAACAAAATAGAAAGTCAGTATTCATACTAAAAGCAGAACATCTAAAAGCCCAATCCTTGGGACTTCCCTGCTGGCACAGTGGTTAAGAATCCGCCTGCCAATGCAGGGGACACGGTTTGAGCCCTGGTCCGGGAACTAAGCCTGTGCACCACAACTACTGAGCCCACGTTCCACAGCTACTGAAGCCCGCACGCCTAGAGCCCGTGTTCCGCGTCGAGAAGCCACTGCAATGAGAAGCCCACACACCGCAAGGAAGAGCAGCCCCCGCTCACCACAACTAGAGAAAGCCCATGTACAGCAACGAAGACCCAACGCAGCCAAAAATAAATAATAAAATAAATAAATAAATAATTTTTTTACATCTTTATTGGAGGATAATTGCTTTACAATGGTGTGTTACTTTCTGCTTTATAACAAAGTGAATCAGTTATACCTATACATATGTTCCCATATCTCTTCCCTCTTGCATCTCCCTCCCTCCCACCCTCCCTATCCCACCCCTCTAGGTGGTCACAAAGCACTGAGCTGATCTCCCTGTGCTATGCGGCTGCTTCCCACTAGCTATCTATTTTACGTTTGGTAGTGTATATATGTCCATGCCACTCTCTCACTTTGTCACAGCTTACCCTTCCCCCTCCCCATATCCTCAAGTCCATTCTCTAGTAGGTCTGTGTCTTTATTCCTGTCTTACCCCTAGGTTCTTCATGACATTTTTTTCTTAAATTC
Organism: Mesoplodon densirostris; assembly: GCF_025265405.1. Classification (NCBI taxonomy): domain Eukaryota; kingdom Metazoa; phylum Chordata; class Mammalia; order Artiodactyla; family Ziphiidae; genus Mesoplodon; species Mesoplodon densirostris. The sequence goes on from NC_082664.1 coordinate 122,381,256, forward strand.
CATATATATGTGTTAGCATACGGTATTTGTCTTTCTCTTTCTGACTTACTTCACTCTGTATGACAGACTCTAGGTCCATCCACCTCATTACAAATAGCTCAATTTCGTTTCTTTTTATGGCTGAGTAATATTCCATTGTATATACGTGCCACATCTTCTTTATCCATTCATCGGATGATGGACACTTAGGTTGTTTCCATCTCTGGGCTATTGTAAATAGAGCTGCAATGAACATTTTGGTACATGACTCTTTTTGAATTATGGTTTTCTCAGGGTATATGCCCAGTAGTGGGATTGCTGGGTCATATGGTAGTTCTATTTGTAGTCTTTTAAGGAACCTCCATACCGTTCTCCATAGTGGCTGTACCAATTCACATTCCCACCAGCAGTGCAAGAGTGTTCCCTTTTCTCCACACCCTCTCCAGCATTTATTGTTTGTAGATTTTTTGATGATGGTCATTCTAACTGGTGTGAGGTGATACCTCATTGTAGTTTTGATTTGCATTTCACTAATAATTAGTGATGTTGAGCAGCTCATCATGTGCCTCTTGGCCATCTGTATGTCTTCTTTGGAGAAACGTCTATTTAGATCTTCTGCCCATTTTTGGATTGGGTTGTTTGTTTTTTTGATATTGAGCTGCATGAGCTGCTTGTATATTTTGAAGATTAATGCTTTGTCAGTTGCTTCATTTGCAAATAATTTCTCCCATTCTGAGGGTTGTCTTTTTGTTTTGTTTATGGTTTCCTTTGCTGTGCAAAAGCTTTTAAGTTTCATTAGGTCCCATTTGTTTATTTTTGTTTTTATTTCCATTTCTCTAGGAGGTGGATCAAAAAGGATCTTGCTGTGATTTATGTCATAGAGTGTTCTGCCTATATAAGTATTGATCAACTTCTGATTGCTTCTATGAACATCTTAGTAACACCTCAAGCCAATGAGCTCCATGAGGGACATCACATGGGCTGGATATAATCCAAACAGCCCTTAAGATCTAGTTCACTGTCAATTATAAAAGCATGTGCCATAAAACTTTGGCATCACTCTTGGCTTGGTATGGTTAGAAAAAAAGTCTTTGCTTGTGGAAGGGTATTTCTTGTCCAGAAAAATCTCAAAGCGCAAATATATAACCATATAATTCTGGACTAGTTTGTATAATAGTAACAACTAGCAGCCCACAACTAGCAGCAGAAAAGAACTTTATCGTCAAAGCTCACCCCTTCAGGGATTTATTAGCAAGAATTAAATGTTTAAAGGAAGAGCAGAATCTGACTGGAGCTCTGCTTAATGCGAGAAGGGAAAAGCGTGCTCAGTTTCTCCTGGAGGGAAGAGGGGGACCATCCTAGAATGCAGGTTTCCCATTTCTGAAGCTTTAACTCTTGAGAGAAAGTAGGGGGCCTTCTGAAGACAGCACTGACAATGGAGCAGCAAAGCATGGGCAACCTCAGCTGCTGGTTAAGAAAGTCTGGAAGTTATGGTTTTTCTCGGCTGTTGCTTCTTTCCGTAAGTCAACTATATTTACTAAATGTCGTTTAAACCTTAGAGATCTCTTCTTGAGGCTTAACTTGTATTAATTCCCTAATGTGGAAGCTCAGTGATCTAACACACCGCAAAAAGCCAAACTTCGCTTCAAAGAGGGAAGGCTTAGAGGCACTTCCAAGTGGGTTAGGGAGTGGATGTCTTGAGGACAGCTTTATTGATGCTGGACGCACAGATAATGGGTTCTGAGCTATTACCCTAATCCAGGTAGGAGACCTGGGAGCGATTAGCAGCCCTGCTGAAGATGCTGTCTGCAGGTGCTGCTGGGAGATAATGTTATTCTCCCTGAAGGGACAAGGCTGTCAAACCACTTCCATAAAAATCTAAGACCCAGCCTGCCCGACAGCTGTTTCCTGCGTTTGAGGAAAGCATCCCATTAGGTGCAAAAAAAGCAGGTGTGGGTGCTTTGCATATGTCTGAGACAGATGATATAATTAAAAACAAAGGCAAATCTCAGCTTAACTCCTCCCCACAAAACAAAAGGCAAATCCAAGTACAAAGAGGCAAAACTCAGTCTTACATTTCCAGGCAACTAGGCGCTAACTAAAAAGTAGAAAATGTGAAAACACAAGGAGCATAAGCAGGTGGGGCAGAATTGGTTCCAGCGTCTCTGAAAGCTCTTCAAGGCAGAGCGACTGTAAAAGTAAAAAGAAAGCCCATGTAAACAGACGCAAGGACATCAGAGCTTTCCTAAATCAAAGGGAAGAGGGCTGTCAGACACCAGGTGGAGAGTATGTAATGCAAAATTAAGTCTAGGGGTGCTCAAACAAATAACAGCATCTTTCCACTGTCTCTCTGGCATGGGATCTTTGGCAAATATTTGGTTTTAGACAGGAATCATAAAAGCCTCTTGCTGAAGAGAAGGCAAGAACTGAATCCAAGTAAAAAACCAAATGCTCAAGGATCACCCTCTCTCATGTGCCAGCATTGATGAGGAACCTCCAGCCGCGAATCAGGATATCACTCTGAGATGTGTCCTGGGGCTGCCACTACCTGTAACAGGTAACCGAGCAGGGTCACAAAGTCCATCTCAGCAGCCTTTCCTGATGCTTGAAAGCAGGCCATGTCATATCACCTGCTTAAATACCCTTTTAAAAACATGCTTGAAGTGTTGGATGTGGAGAACCTGGAACCCTCATGCGTAGCTAGTGGGGATAGAAAATGGTGCAGCCACTGTGGAAAACAGTTGTGCAATTCCTCAGAAAGGTAAACACAGAATTATCACATGACCCAGCAATTCCACTCCTAGGTATATACCCAAAAGAGATGAAAGCAGGGACTAAACAGATACCTATACAGCAGCATTATTCACTATAGACAAAAGGTGGAAACGACCCAAATGTCCATCAACAGATGAGTGGATACAAAAATGTGGTAGATATATAAAAAGGAATTAATTTCTGACACATGCTACAACATGGATGAGTCTTGACAACATTATCCTAAGTGAAATAATCCAGACACAAAAGGACAAATACTGTGTGATTCCACTTGTATGAGGTACCTAGAATAGGCAAATTCATGAGACAATAGAGGTTACCAGGGGTTTGAAATAGGGGAAAATGAAGAATTATTGTTTATTAGGTACAGTTTTGGGGATGATAAAAAAAGTCCGATAGTGGTGGTAGTTGGACAACATATGAATGTATTTAATGCCACTGAAGAATACAGTTAAAACTGTTAAAACCATAAATTTTATGTTTATAGATATTTTACCACAATTTTTTAAAAAGGAGAAAAAAAACCACATGGTGGGGCCTCCCTGGTGGCGCAAGTGGTTGAGAGTCCGCCTTCCGGTGCAGGGGATGCGGGTTCGTGCCCCGGTCTGGGAGGATCCCATATGCCGCGGGGCGGCTGGGCCCGTGGGCCATAGCCGCTGGGCCTGCGCGTCCGGAGCCTGTGCTCCGCAACGGGAGAGGCCACAACAGTGAGAGGCCCGCATACCGCAAAAAAAAAAAACAAAACCACATGGTGTTTCATTTCTCCAAAATGCTCCACACTTTTTAAGAGCTGAACATTCTTTAAGAGGCTAGCTTCAGAAGAACGCTGTTGAGGCAGATGGTGAAAGTCTAGTGACTAAGACATAACTCTGGCAAGCTAGCCCAAGGATTTCCAACATGAGGGTAGGCCAAATGATTGTCAGCAAGTTTGAAGTAATAGTCGGGGTAGGGATGGAACAGTGTGGAGGGGACAAAAGGCTGTGAGGAATTAGAACATATTTTTCTTCTCATGGCGGTAGGGAGGGGGGCAGAGAAGGCACAGGTCCTCCTCCACGCCCCAGCTACGTTTTTCCTGCCAATGGCCACGGGCATATACGTAGGTCATGAACAAGGACAGAGCCTGGATCTGAGACCTGACTCCACCACTCATGAATTGTTCCCCTCAGCAGGTCCCTCAACCAGGCTGAGCTCAGTATCCTCAGCTCTAAATGCAGATGCTGATAGGACCCTACCAGCCCACTACCACTGTGAGACTGCTGCATTACATGAAGCAGGCAGACCCAGGATTCCTACAGTCTACGAGTAACACACGACCCCAGTACCATAAGTGAGGCCTCGTGATCAAGGTGGGCTAAGGATGCCTGAGCATAGACCCCCAAAATGGCTTCAGGAGAGCCAAGGCCTGCCTTGATTTCTGTATCCCCACTACTCATCCCAGTTGCTGGCACCTGGAGGGTACTCGAGGGAAGGAATGTCTAAGTCTGGACTGTTTGTCTTCAAGGAGTACACAGACAAATTACAATAGATAAATTACAATAAAATAAAATATGGTGAGTGCCAAACTGGAGATATGATCAAAGTCCTATGGGAGTCCAAAGGAAAAATCTCTCTTTGCTTTTCCTTTTATCTTCTGTCTTTTATTGTTCTGCCATGTATTAAGAAAGCAAGCAAGGACTACAGATTCCAGAAAGGCAGCTGTTTTAAGGTGTAGGAAGGTGTTCTAAGCTGGAACTTCTGTTGACGGGGCTGTAACCCAGGGGCCCACAACCAACAGACCGAGTGAAAGATTGAAGGTAAAATAAAGGAGAGGGCTTGGATTTGGGAACTAAGAATTCAGAGTGAGCTGACAAACACAAACTTAATGGTAGATAGAACAGTCATTCCAATAGCACCTTAGACATTTATTATTATCATTAAGACACCACTCTGAAATAAGTGACCCATGAAACTTTAGCACCAAAAAAGATCTTAGTGATCGCATTGGCCAGGGTTTCTCATCTCAGTACTAATGACACTTGGGGCTGGATAATTCTTTGCTGCGGGGCTATCCTGTGCATTGTAGGATGCTTAGCACCAGCCCTGGCCTCTACTCACCAGATGTCAGTAGCAACCCCTAACCTTACCCAAGTTGTAACAATCAAAGATGTCTCCAGATATTGCCACATGAATGGGTATCAGGGTGGGGGGCAAAATAGTCCCCAGTTGAGACCCACTGTATAATGAAATGGCCTTTTACCCTGAAAGGACACTGGAATCACCTAGGAGCTTAAAAAATCCTGATACCCAAACCGTGCCCCAGATCTATTAAAACTGCAGGCGGGAGAAGGCATGGGCATATTTCAAATAGACCTCAAATATTATACCTCCTGTGATTCCATTGTGCAGCCAGGGTGAGAACCAGTAACCCAGGGAGATTAAGGAACTAACAGTTACTGAGTACCTCTAAGATGCTGGGTATTTTACATACATCTCATTTGAAGTCAAAGGCTCAATGAAATTAGAACTATTTCTCTCTTTTACCTATGAGGAAACGGAATCTCAGAAACATTAACAAACTTGTCCAAAAGCATCCCAGTCAGAAATGGTAGTTTTGCAAAGGGCGATTTCAATGGGCAATGCTGGACTGAATGGAAGACAAATCAAGAAGTGGAGGTGACATAGGAACCAGAGCAGAGAAATGTCACTCGAAGCACTGGATGCAGTCTGAGGTGGAGGTGGAAGGAGTAAATACGTGATTATAAGTGTGTACCACAAAGAAGCCATTTTCTTCTCTTTTTATTGGAGTATAGTTGATTTACAATGTCGTGTTAGTTTCAGGTGTACAGCACAGTGATTCAGGTATATATCTATTCATTTTCAGATTCTTTTCCCTTATAGGTTATCAAGAATATTGAGTAAAGTTCTCTGTGCTAAACAATAAGTCCTTGTTGTTTATCTATTTTAGATACAGTAGTGTGTATCTGTTAATCCCAAACTCTTACTTTATCCCTCCCCCCACCTTTCCCCTTTGGTAACCGTAAGTTTGTTTTCTATGCCTGTGGGTTTAAAAGAAACCATTTTCTGATTAGAATGAGGTCATCACAGGGGAGATGCTGAACACATGTGTTCACTTGTGTTTCTTTCTTTGTTCTGCTGGGAAGAAGGAATTACTCCTAGAGAGACAGTTGGTGGGTGGTGGGGCATAAGGACACATAACTAGAGCAATTAAGTTAAATCAGGTAGGCTTTTGATGTCTAAGAAGGAAGGTACAAATTTTTTTTTTTTTTTTTTTTTTTTTTTTTGCGGTACGCGGGCCTCTCACTGTTGTGGCCTCTCCCGTTAAGGAGCACAGGCTCCGGACGCGCAGGCCCAGCGGCCATGGCTCACGGGCCCAGCCGCTCCGCAGCATGTGGGATCTTCCTGGACCGGGGCACAAACCCGTGTCCCCTGCATCGGCAGGCGGACTCTCAACCACTGCGCCACCAGGGAAGTCCAAAAGGTACAAATTTTTACACTTGAGCCAGCATAATCCTAGAGGCTTCTGGCAATGGGTGGAAGAGAAGGCTGTTTTCTATTTAGCCATTACAAGGAAAAGTAGAGTTTTGTTAAGCAGTCATTGATAAATATTGGAACCTTGAGATAAGAAAGGGAAACTATGAATTAAGCCCTTGCCATGCTAGAAGCTTTATGTTTATTATCCTATTGAATCCTTGCATACCTCTAGGAGGTAGTGGTTTTGTATCTACTCCGTGTTGCCACTTGCCCATACACACTCAGAGGAAACTTCTAAGACAGCAGACTGACAGCATACTGAGGTCTGTTCCATTTTAAGGAAAGGTAAGTGTCTTAGTCTGTTTGGGTCACTAGAGCAATATATCACTGACTGGGTGGCTTGTAAACAATAGAAATTTATCTCTCACAGTTTTGGGGGCTGGGAAGTATAAGATAAAGGTGTTGGTAGGTTCAGTGACTGATGAGAGCCTACTTCCTAGATGATTCTTTCCCCTGTAACCTCACATGGCAGAAAGGGGTCAGGGATCTCTCTGGGGACTCTTTTATAAGGGCACTAATTCCATTCATGAAGGTTCTGCCCTCATGACCTAATCATCTCCCAAAGGCCTTACCTCCCAACACCACCACCTTGGAGGTTTCAACAAATGAATCTGGGAAGGATGTGAGTATTCAGTCTACTGTAGTAACTGAAGGAAACCACTTAATATACCTATAATAAACAAATATTCATTAACTTTATAAATGTAAATTGACAACTAAGGATAATCAGTCACTGGAGCAAAAACAAAAACAAGGGCAAATTACAATAAAAATTCTTAAAAGTTAGTTATGTAAAGAAAATTCCTTACTTTGATAAGAGGTATCTATCAGAATCTTCAGCAAACATCTATAAGAAGCATTCCCATTGTCAGAAACATGATAAAGAAGTCCACTATCAGTATGATTATTCCAAAAATTTTTAGAGGTCTGAGTCTTTAAGTGCAACACCATATAAAAGAAATAGGAGGTAGAATACTTCAAGGGAAGATAACATTAATATTATCTACAGATATCATGATTTTCCACCTAGAAAATCCACATTAAATAACTGAAAAACAATTCTATTAGAATTGTTAAAAGCGTCTAGCAAGGTGTACAGGTACAAAATAAATAAGTAAACTGATTTAATATGCATTAGCACGAGTAATTGGAAATATAATGGAATAAAAATCTTATCCCATATTAGGAAAAACTATAGCATAAACCTAATAAAACATAAGTAAAGTCTAGGTAAAGACATTTTATTAAAGAACATAAAACAAGGAGATATACTATGCTCTGGATTCAAATAAGTCAATATTGTGAAGACAATTTTTTCTTCTTCAAATTAGTCCGTAAGTTTATTACACTTTCAATTAAAATCTCAACAGAAGTTTTATAGATTTTGACAAATTGATTTGTAAAGTGTATGTAGAACAAATGTACAAGAAGACCCAAGAAAATTTAGGAAAAACAAAGCATTTGGGAGGAGTCAGAGAGTTGACCTACAAAAACTTAAAACATATGAAATTACAGTAATGAAAAAAATGGTACTAAAGGAAGAAGAGACAGATAGATCAACAGACCTGAACTGAGAATTCACAGGTATATCTACAGATATTTAAATTTAATATATGGTAGAGGTGTCATTTCAAATTAGTGAGGGAAATTTAATAAGCAGTATTGGGACAATAATGTCTATCTATTAGGAAAAAGACAGATCCCTACCTCACACTGCACACAAAAATTAATTCCAGATGGATTAAATGTTTAAATATAAAAAGAGATTATAAAAGTAATAGGAGAAAATATTAGAGAATAATTTTATAATGTTGGAGGTGGGTAGCTCTTCCTATGTAAGACAAAATCCACTAGCCATAAAAAGATGATTGATAGATTTGACTAAAAAAAGACTAAAATTTTCTCCACAGAACAATAGATATCATAAGCAGAGTTGAAACACAAGATAAAGACGAATAAACATACACAAAGAGAACGGTTATTATTCATAACATATATAAGTTCTTAAAATCAGCAAGAAAACTACAAACACAATTCATAGCAAATTCATAGAAGGAGTACAAATAACAAAAATGAGTGGTCAGGGAAATGTAAATTAAAAAGCTATACTAAAAATTAGGTACATTCATAATATTTAGTGTTGGTAAAGGTGTGGAGAAATGGTTCTTTCATGAACTTTTGGTGGGGGTATAAATGGGTACAACCAAATGTGGAGAGGAATTTTGCTTTATCTTTCAGAATTTTAAGTGTTCATTCCATTTGACCTATAATTTCTATTTCTAGGAGTCTATCCTATAGAAATATTTATGTAAGTATGAAAGGATACATGTATTAGGATATTCATGGAAGCACTACTTGTTAAAGAACCATTCTTCAAGTTTTCTTCTCCAAGAATTTGCTGTTTCTTCTAGAAACATCTTTTTCAGTTATTTATCTTGGGTTTTCTCTTTCAGTCTTTTAAAAAATATCTAGTGATCCTTGGTTGTACATTCATGTTATTTTCAATCATCCATTGATATTTAAGACAAACGTGGTGGGAAGGCTGCTTGAGAACTCCGTACACATTGGCTGAGCTTATTAACAGGCCAAGTTCTAGGAGATGGGGTACCAGTCACTCAGCAGCTCCTTCTTCCAATTCCAGAATGAATACTGAGGTCTTGGAGCACCAATCCTCTCACCCACACCCTTTTGAATGAGGAAGTCAGTGCCAGCATTCTGAATGTGTGTGTGTGGGCTGCCTGCTCACATACACGTTTGTTCACTGTTTCCCTGTTTTTCAGCTCCATTCTCCCCTCCCACCTTCCATTTTACCTGCTGTCCCCCAGACTCACAGGCTCATGGGGCTCTGCATGCAGGTCAATCCCCCTTTATCACAGTCCCCTCTGCTACCTAGGCTGTGATTTCCTTTGCTCTATTAGTGAAATTTCTTTCACCTACTCTTGAGAATTTGTTCCAGAAATTTGTTAAAATCATGTAATAGATGCCCCCCCCCATTTTTTTGGTGGTTGTAGGTTATACCTTCTCTTATTCCTTTAGTGTCATTTTGATGGAACCTTGGGAGGAAGGGAAGAAAAACTCATGTATGCAGTCTGCCATCTTGAACGACAAATCGAAAGTATTATTTGCAATATTAGAAAACTGGAGCCAGTCTCAATATTCCTCAGTAGGAAAATGCTTAAATAAATTAAGTTACATCTGTTGTATGGAATATTCTTTATTCAAAAATAATGAATTAGCTTATTATATGCATTGCTATGAAAAGTTATCATGATATAACATTAAAATAAAGGAGCACATTGCAGAAAGTGTATATAGTAACATGGATTTTAGAAAATATATATTTATTTGTATTTCCACAAAGGACTGGAGGGTATACACTGATGTGTTAAGAGCGGTCCTTTATATCCATCTTTACACTTGAAACCGGTGGATCACGTGTGAGGTTGGCATGGAAAAAGAATTTCATCTTTTTTGCTCTATATCACCTGTATTGTTCAAATTTTTTACAATGCATGTGACTAAATCTTTGGAATTAATCATCATACAAATGTGAGGCATCATATTATTTAAATACTCTAGTCTTTCCCACATAGAAAGCTGCTCAACTAACAAATTAAAGGCTTGCAAATTACAGATGATCCATGATACTTGATTTTTAAAATGCTGACCACTACTTTCATTGTTTAAAACTTTTAAGAAAACGTGCTTAAAAGTAAAGGTATTGCCAGTTTATTTTAATTTTTTTTTAAAAAATATTTATTTATTTATTTTTGGCTGTGTTGGGTCTTTGTTGCTGCACGTGGGCTTTCTCTAGTTGTGGCGAGCGGGGGCTACTCTTCGTTGCGGTGTGCGGGCTTCTCATTGTGGTGCCTTCTCCTGTTGTGGAGCACGGGCTCTGAGCATGCGGGCTTCAGTAGTTGTGGCATGCGGGGTCCGTAGCTGTGGCTCTCGGACTCTAGAGCGCAGGCTCAGTAATTGCGGCTCACGGGCTCAGTTGCTCCGCAGCACGTGAGATCTTCCTGGACCAGGGCTTGAACCCATGTCCCCTGCATTGGCAGGCGGATTCTTAACCATTGCGCCACTAGGGAAGTCTGCCAGTTTATTTTTAAAAGTTTATAAATCTTCAAAAACAAAAAAAATCCCTTCTAAGTCTAAAGCTCTATGACAGTGTAAACATGTTGGCAGGTAGAACATGTCCTGTAGAATCAATTTTTGCTTGGTATGCTTTTATGTCTGATTTCTTAACTGTTATATAATGACATTAGTAAATTGAGCTGGCTGAACTATGCCAAACTTTGATATTTCAGCTAAAATAATTTCACAACATCTTATTAAGGAAGAGGCAAGTAATATAAAATGTCAATCATTTTAATAAAATTAGATTTAACTTTTTATTTCCAAAGAGCAGCGTTCAGAATAATTCAAGTGGAAAAGGAGACTACATAGTTTACAATAGATACACTGGTTCCAAAGTATTTTCCATGAAAAAAAAAGATCTAGGAATCTATAATCTACCAGCTAGTCTATATTTTGGAGCATGTGAAAAATTCAAATAAACACTGAAAAGTGGAGCTCATTTCTGCAGAACTTCATTGGTTTCCAACCTAAAATGAGACAGATAAACATCTTATCTCCTGAAATCTGTGTATCATTAAATGTCGTGATTTCTTCAGCTTTGCTCAGAGAAATAGTAAGCATCACGAGGTGCTGAGCTGGCCTGTCTTCCCAGCTACGCATGGGCCAGAACCTCTTGTGAGTTATGGCAGGGCCAGGGCCAGAACTCAGGCTTTTAGAATCTGAGTCCAGCAGGTCCAGTTCTTGATGGCCAAACCCAAGAAAGCCATAAACTCAAGAGTCAGGTCGAATGCTCCATCGCTATTTACATATTAGCCAAGGCTTTTGGTATATATGCCTCTTTCTTCTGTGAAGGTTTTGATTTTTTTAAATTGAAATATAGTTGATTTACAATATTATATGTTTCACATGTTCAACATACTGATTCAATATTTTTATAGATTATACTCCATTTAAAGTTATTATAAAATATTGGCTATATTCCCTGTGCTGTACAATATATCTTTGTTGCTTTTTTATTTTATACATAGTAGTTTGTATCTCTTGATCCCATACCCCTATCTTGCCCCTCCCCCTTCCCTCTCCCCATTGGTAACCACTAGTTTGTTCTCTATATCTGTAAGTCTGTTTCTGTTTTGTTACATTCATTCATTTTTTTAAATTGGCGTATAATTGCTTTACAATGTTGTGTTAGTTTCTGCTGTACAATAAAGTGAATCAGCTATATGTATACATATATCCCCTGCCTCTTGGACCTCCCTCCCCCACCATCCCACCCATCTAGATAATCACAGAACATCAAACTGAGCTCCCTGCGCTATATAGCAGGTTCCCACTAGCTATCTATTTTACACATGGTAGTGTATTTATGTCAAACCTAATCTTCCATTTCATCCCACCCTCCCCATCACCCCTGTGCCCACATGTCCGTTCTCTACGTCTGCGTTTCTATTCCTGCCCTGCAAATAGGTTCATCTGAACCACTTTTCTAGATTCCACATATATTTGTTTCATTTTTTAGGTTCCACCTATAAGTGATAACACACAGTCTTTGTCTTTCTCTGTCTGACTTATTTCACTAAGCATAATACCCTCCCATTCCATGTTGTTGCAAATTGCAAGATTTTATTCTTTTTTTTATGGCTGAGTAATATCTAATTTTTTGTACCACATGTTCTTTATCCATTCATCTGCTGATGGACATTTAGGTTGCTTCCATATCTTGGCTACTGTAAGTAATGCTGCTGTGAACATTAGGGTGCATATAACTTTTAGTATTAGTGTTTTCCTCTTCTTCCGATATATACCCAGGAGTAGGATTGCTGGATCATATGGTAACTCTATTTTTAGTTTTTTGAGGACCCTCCATACTGTTTTCCACAGTGGCTGCATCAATTTACATTCCCATCAACAGTGTAGGAGGATTCCTTTTTCTTCATATCTTTGCAAAAATTTGTTATTTGTGGTCTTTTTGATGATAACCATTTTGACAGGTGTGAGGTGATAACTCATTGTGGTTTTGATTTGCATTTCTCTGATGATTAGTAATGTTGAGTATCTTTTCATGTGTCTTTTGGCCATCTCTATGTCTTCTCCATGACATTTTTCACAGAACTAGAACAAATACTCCTAAAATTTATGTAGAACCACAAAAGACCAAGAATAGCCAAACCAATCTTGAGGAAAAAAAAAAAAAGCTGGAGGCATCACACTCTTTGACTTCAGATTATACTATAAAACTACAGTCATCAAAACAGTTTGGTACTGGCACAAGAACAGACACATAGATCAATGGAACAGAAAAGAGAGCAGAGAAATAAACCCATACACTTATGGTCAATTAATCTATGACAAAGGAGACAAGAATATACAATGGGAAAAAGATAGTCTCTTCAATAAATGGTGCTGGAAAAACTGGGCAGCTATGTAAAAGAATGAAACTAGAACATTTTCTCACCATATACAAAAGTAAAGTCAAAATGGATTAAAGACCTAAATGTAGGACCTAAATGTTTCCTAGAAGAAAACATAGGCAGAACACTCTTTGACACATATTGTAGCAATATATTTTTGAATCTGTCTCCTAAGGCAAAGGAAAAAAAAAGCAAAAATAAACAAATGGGACCTAATTAAACTTAAAAGTTTTTGCACAGGAAAGGAAACCATCAACAAAACAAAATGACAACCTATTGAATGGGAGAAAATATTTGCAAATGATATGACCAATAAGGGGTTAATATCCAAAATATATAAATAGCTCATACAACTCAATATCAGAAAAACCAAACAACCCAATTAAAAATAGGCAAAAGGCCTGAACAGATATTTTTCCAAAGTTTTTGATTTTTAAATTTCAATTTTCACATACTAACTCAATAATTGCATCTTTAGTAAATAACTCCAGATCTTTTTTGAACCAAGCAAAGTAAAGAATGTCCATTTTTAAAAGTCAGAAGACCATGCATGTAAAAACATTTGGAGACTAAAGTACTACACATGTAGCATGACTATTATTATTAACTAAGTGAATAGCCTAGAATAAGTCATTTAAATATTGTGGGTTTTAAAAAAACCTTTAAAAATGAGGTGATTAAACCACCTTCTCCAGCACTAATAATATAAGTCCTTCTGTTTTCATAGAAATCTACTTTCTATCTCTATCAAGTTTGGAGAGTCAGTCATTTTAACAATTCCAAGTATTTCACAAGGCAAATTTGATTTTTATTACTAATAACCCACAGGTCATTCAGGAAAACAATAGGGCAACTGAAAAAACTTGTTAAAGGTGTGCATTTTTTAAAAGCAATGATACACATTTGAACTATTCATTTCCTCTACATTGTGTATTATGCAGAACAAAATGTACACAGACAGCCAAATCAGTTTTGTGCATCAAGTCAAATTTTTGTACAAAATACAGTTTACATAGCCAGAAATCACAAGGTAAGAAAACCAAAACTTTTATCATGACCTGGAAGATTGTGGAGAACCCTATTACATACCTCTTTGAAAAATGTTTCAAGAAAAGAAAAAAAAGAAAGAAAAATGTTTCAATGTTTGAAAATGTATAATGTGAAATACAGTCATTGGAAAGTTCAAAAATAGCTTGATAGACCTGTGCTCTAATAGCTTACACATAATCTCAAACAATTGCATGCAGTTTAACTTTGAACATATATAGATTTCCCAGAACAGGAAATTTCATAGGATTAAGTGGAATAGGGGAAGAGAACACCTGTGATGAGAAAAAGACCATCCCATCCACCGTGCGCTTTAAAAGAATGAATTTTATGGTAGGCGAATTAAATCTCAATAATAGAAGGAAAGAAAGGGAAAAAAAAAGAGCCTTCTGGGTGATGCTACATCCCAAGTGATGCTTAAGTGCCCTAAACAGGAGGCCCTGTTCATCACCTCTGGAAACTCCTTTCACTCTCGCCTGTTCTTCTATCTCTACTCTCCCCACTCTGGCCGCATGGCATCACGTCATACTGCCATGGACTCTGGATTTCTCATGCACCCCACTGGTCACTGGGCATAAGAAGTTGAACATGATTTTCTGAATCACCCTTCCATTGATTCTGGGTACTTCCATTCTCCTCTGCCTCCTCTTCATCTCTTTTAGGGAATTTCAGGGAATTAGGGAATTTGTATTCCATGAAGCTTTGAAATACTGACAAGCTCTCTGAGACAAAAGAAAGAGACTGAACATTTGTCAACTGCTAATAAGTGCCAGGGGCTCGGTGGGGTCCTGAATATCTGTTATCCTATGGATTCTCATGAATACTTATAAGGTCCAGATTCTTATTCCCATATTCTAGATGAAAACACTGAGGCTCTGAGAGCAGTTTCCACTCAGACGTCTGGTGGGTAATCACCCAGATTATCTATTTTACCTTCGGAAGGCACAGCTTAAAAGCCACTTACTGAATAGAACTATTTCGAGCCAGGGAAATTACTAAAAACTACGCAAAGCTCACAAAAAGTGGCATTGTTTGCTGGTGCATTTGAACACAATCATACATAAAGCAATCCCTCAAAGAACATTTTCCATTCTAGGAACAGGATGTTTATGAAGATTTGCTCTTTTAATACTACAAAAGGAAGGAAGCGAAAAGACCTTTTTTTATGCAAATAAAAATAACACACAAACAACTCGGGGGAAACTAGCCTTATTGCCACTTTGGTGGCTCCTGGGTTTTCCAGAGCAAATGTAATAGCTTTCCACTTTAATTGGGTTTGTTTCAGAGTCCCATCTGCCATCCCTTCCTCCTCCCACCAATAAAACCAAGTGAAGCTAATTTTGGATGCATTTGCCCAGACAAAGATGGAAGAGCTTCAGAATCTAGAGTTCTTGGGTTATCTTCTGGGATGATCCTGGTACTCGAATTTATAAAATTAATGATCTCTTCAGCTACTGCAACCATTGACTGCTGCATGGCCAATGGTGTACCAGAACTGCTCATGGATGTTACGTCTTGGTAGACTACCATGCTTGGAGATAGACTGCCTGGCTTTGAATCCCAGCTCCACCTCTTCCTTGCTGTGTGACCTTGTCAAGTTACATAATCGCCCTGTGCCTGTCTCCTTATGTATGAAATGGTGAGGGGAATAGCTCCCATCTCCTAGGGTTGTTGGGAGGGTTCAATGATTTAATACCTGTAAAGCACCAAGAACAGTGCCTAGTATATAGTCTGTGCTACTTAAATTTCTGTTAAATAAATGATCAAAAAAATAAACATGTATATTGCTGTTCGTTAAATGTTTTTAAGAAATTGCTTTCCTTATGCTATTTGTTAACTGATTTGTCCATGTTTACATGAATTAGAACTGCTAAAAGTTAACTTGCAGGATCTGATTTGCTTTGCATAAAATCAGCCAGAAACAGAGAAGGAAGAATCAACAAAGATCTCCTTTTGTGGGAAAATGGGTTAAAAATGGTCTCCCAATATTGATGATATTGCCCAAAATGATCGCTGACGGGTTCTGCAGCTGTTCCAAAGACACACACATACTGTTGCCCCAGGCTGATGAAGCAGAAAGAAGAGAAAAATGGCTTTTGCTTTAGACCTCCGCAGAGTGAGAGTCCAGACAGGATCATCAACTGCCCCTGTCCCCCTTAAATTCCAACAGAAAAAAGACTGGCAGATCTCTTGCCATTTCAAAGAGCCTCCCCTATTTCAGAGAAACATTTAGGCCATTCCTGATTTCATAGCCTTGTTTCTCTTGGAAGGAAGAAAGACTGGTTTAAATATGTAGATATTAAACATTTCCTTGCAAGAAGGACTTTTTTACTTTCTCCATATCATTTCAAGGGGAGGCCAGGTAGTGCTTTGGCATTCCCCAGTGGCACCTTCTACAGGTCCAAGGACCTCTGGACACTGCCGTGTCACAGTCGTGGAAGGAATAAATCATCTTGTAGGGACAGCTGGTTTCCTCTGGAAAAAGATCAAGCTTACCCAAATAGTTGTTGCTCTTGTACATCTCGGTGATGTTGATTTTTGTGGCTCCTTGAGGAATCTCAACAACTCGGTGGTAGCCCAGGCTGGTGAGGGCATGCTTAAACACACCCGACACAACCTGACAGCCCGTGTTATCGCCTCCGCACACCCCGCATTTGTCCACGACTTTGTCGGAGCCTAGGTAGTCATCACAGCCAATGCTCTGCAAAGAGGTGGAAAACAAGAGACTCTTGTAGCATATGTCAGGAGCATCCCAGGGAGGAAGGGGAGAGGGGACGACTGAAGATCCGTTGGTGGGTCTCGACCTGAACTTCCTCCTGTCCCCATCCAGATCCTGTAGATAAGCAAGTTCATTCTTCCCTTCGCTCAACAGATTTCCACTGAGCACCTACTCTGGGCAAGGAACTTCTTTCCTAGGTTAGGTGTGAAATGTACGTTCTAGGGGCGAGGTGGAAGCCACATCAGTAAACAAGTAAGTAAAACAAGCACACTTGGTAATCAGGAGAAAAATAACACAGAGAAAATACATAAGGAGGGTGTGGGGACTGGACATTTATTAAACAGGTTGGACAGTGAAGTTGTCCTGAAAATTCATCCCCCTGTTGGAAGTCTTTTGGGACATAAAACTGGGGTTTGTCTTCAAGTCTTCTGTCCTAAATGACAGATGATACAAACACTTAGCCAAGTACCCCCAACAGTAGTGTTCTCAGGCCCTGTTTCTTAGGAAATTAAATCAAATTGGTTGAGATCTGGGTCCCCACTGGTCACTGTGACTCTGAAAAGCTGAGCAGTTGGGACTTTTGCTTGGTTCGTCTAAAGCATTTTTCCCAGGGCAGAAGGGTACAGGGAAGCAAGGACCAGAAACATCAGCAAACTGGATGATATGCATCTAAATAACGGGATACATCAGAGTTTAAAGGAACTCTGACCTTCCTGCGTTTCCTCCCCAATGAATCTTCTCATTATTCATCCCAAGATCTTTTTGCTTTATCTTCCCCCTCCCTATTCATGTGTTTCTTAGGCAATTTAACCTCAGGACCGAATGGAATGGTCTTCACAGAATCCTTTTCCACGTCTGCAGCTGAGTCCATAGGACTCACATTCGTGTATCCTGAATTTAAAGTTGGGACGTATGGTCTGAACAGAGAAGATTCTGTCCCACTTCTGTTGGCAGAGAGAAGTGAGCTGATTATAGTTCGGACAATGAAATATCGGGATGACAGGATTATTTCACTGGGTTACGGGGATAGGAAATGATACTTGAAATCAGTTTTACAACTTGAGACACATGTCTGCTGAATCAGAGGTTTGTGTTGGTTCTGGAATTGTAAGAGCAATCGTCAGACCCCACCTCAGGGGCAAAGTGTTCAGCAAACCATTCGAAGTTCACTTTTGATTGTGTCAAACAATCCTGGGTCTTTTCACGTGGGTCCTACAGGCCAAATCCTACAGGCAGAGTCAGATCAAAAGGTGTTCATTCTTTCCCCTCCCACTTCATGTTTGACTGACATCTTTCTGCAGGCACTGTACATCTGCATTATTATTTCCATATTCCTGAGTGCACATGAGTCCATCAACAATAAGTGGTCTCTCTTCACAAATAGCTTCTCTGTAAAACATTATTTCTGACAATAACAGAACATCATCTCAACATGTTCCTCCACATCCAATTAGCCTTTCAAAGTGCCATGTTTGCTATGAATTTCTCCTCCCTCAAATATTTCTTGCCCTTGCCCTTGCCCTGTGCACGTTTTAGCAGAAAAATAAGGAAAACGCTTTCTGTGCATAGTTTCTAGCCCGCACCCCTGCTCCGGGTTCTCCTTTGCTTTGAAACAAACAAACAAAAAGGCCACCCTCAGCAGAAGTTTGGGAAAGTAGATCCCACGTTGCTAAAGAAAGATTCTAACTGAATGGAGATGCCTCTGATTCTCACTGAAAGGGAAGATGAACAGAAAAGCTAGCAGCACTGACACACTGGCCTGTCTAGCAAAATCTTAACTTCTTCCCTCCCCCGCTGCATGATCCGTTCTTGCTACCCCTGGCCTCAACTTAACCCAGATGGAGCTCATTCCCTTGGGGCACTCCCGGTAAAGGCAACAATGTGTACCGAGGCACAGAAGTAGGAAAGAACACTGAGGAAGTAGGAGAGCATGCTCATAGCCAGACATGGTTGAAGTATAGGTTTGTTGCTAAGGATGAAAGGAGGCTGGAGAATTTAGCTGAATCCATTAAGGATCTTGTTTGCCAGGGTGAAGAAGCGGAATTTTATTCTATCATATCAACAACCACTGAAGAAGGTGGGGGCCATCCTCAGATTTATTTTTCAGGTAATAACTTTAGCTGCAGTGAGGAGTGGGTCTTAGAGAGGGGAGAGCAGGCAGTCCAGTGAGTCTTTCTCTTGTTAAGGGGGTGTATGGGATGACCTACTAGAGAATGGACTTGAGGATATGAGGAGGGGGAAGGGTAAGCTGTGACAAAGCGAGAGAGAGGCATGGACAAATAGACACTACCAAACGTTAAGGTAGATAGCTAGTGGGAAGCAGCTGCATAGCACAGGGAGATCAGCTCAGTGCTTTGTGACCGCCTGGAGGGGTGGGATAGGGAGGGTGGGAGGGAGGGAGACGCAAGAGGGAAGAGATATGGGAACATATGTATATGTATAACTGATTCACTTTGTTATAAAGCAGAAACTAACACACCACTGTAAAGCAATTATACTCCAATAAAGATGTAAAAAAAAAAAAAAAAAAAAAAAAGAACCTCCGAAGACAGGGACTGACTTTGCATGTATCCTCAGCCCACAGCCCAGTTAGTATGGGATGATCACAAGGGAATTACACAGACGTGGATTGCTTCAGACAACCACACACGCAGACAAAACACCATTTTATCTTGGAAGTAGACACTATATTAAAATGCGCTGCACATTCCAATGGATCCCACACCAGATTTCCTGCACTCAGGATGAATCTAGACAATGGGGAGGGAGGGCTGCAGCAGTTTTTCCTGGTAGATGTCTAAGAGCCTGGAGGTTGGCTTCAGCACAAGTGATGCCAAGAACTGAAGGTAACATCCTGCCTCCTCAAAGCCCATCTCTGTGGACTCTGAGCACCCAGGGTTCACTCCTTAAGAGAGAAGTCAGAACGAGGAGTGTGTGAACCTTCCTTGAGGGGTGACAAGAGGCTAACAGAGCACCCTTCTAGTGTTCTAGTGCCTAGCCAGGGTCTTCGAGAGGCTCAGTTGCTATGGAGTTGCTAAATGTCCCACATGCAGTTCGCAAAGCAGGAGGGACAACCCCATAACGCGAACTGGGCAGATGACGTGCTTTCAAGGCCTTTATTTTTAGCACTGAGGGCACAGGTACATTACATATCTGACAACTGTCCCTTCTCTTGCATGGGGCTATTATGAAGATCAGATGATATAATGAGGGAAAATCTGGACTTGGAGTCCAGGCAGGGCATGGCTAAGGAAGTGACCTTTGGGCTAGAATCTGAAGCACAGGAAGGATCAACCATGGCAAGATCCAAACATGTAAACACACATTTTATCACTACTGTTGTTGAGTGACTGCACTGGGCGAAATCTGGGAAATCCCAGGCTGACTCTGACATGGGTCCTGATTATGGGAATTTGAATCTAAGTGGGGCGATTAGACACACATGCAGAAAATCACTTGCTATTAGGCAACGAGGAGTCCCTGCATTCCCTATGTCATGCTGGGCCAGATCAATTCTCTTTTAGAAAGCTGATAATTGACAATGGGGTGCATAAGTCTGGAGAATGTGGCAAGATCCCAGTCTGAACTAGGGGAATGGTGATGGCATGAAGAGGATTTGAAAGATGCTTAGGAAGCAAAATGGACAGGCCTTTGGGAGGTAGAAGGGAACTCAAATCATTGTCTTCCTCCTCCCCCGCCTCAGCATCATCAAACCTAACATTTACAGTCTTTGTCATATTCCAGGTCCTCTGAATATGTAGTTTTCTCATTTAATCTTAAAAGCGATCTGTGCTACTGCTGAAAAACTAGGAAACTAAGACTTAAGAGAGAGGTTAGGTAACTGGCTCAAGGCTATGCTGCTAATAAGAGGTGGGGCTGGATTTGAACACAAATCCCATGCTTGTAACCATTATGCAAAAACTGACCCCCTCCAAAGGATCAGAGGTCACACTGAGGGTTCTAGCTTTGTCGAAGGAGTGGATGGTGGCTGTGACCTACGTGCAGAGGAGCACGTTCAAGGCACTGTGACTATAGTGACTGTGAGAGCTTGGTCCAGAAGTGACTCTGGCATTCTCCTTTTCCAGCATTTTGAAGCACCAAGCACATTTTGTATCTCTCTCACGTTGACTGTTTTACCATTATACACACAGTAAGTGAATACATATTTTAGCTCATCTTCCCATCACGTTACTGCCACATAACTTTCTTACTGTTGTAACTTTTAATTTTGAGATAGTTTAAGACTCACAAGAAGTTACAAAAACAGTACAGAGCATTTCAGTGACCCATCACCCAGGCTCCTCCAATGACAGTATCTCACATTAGCACAGCATGTTGTCAAAACCATGCATATCATGGACATCAGTATAACATATTAACTCAAGGATAAACCTTATTTGGATTTTGCCATTTTTTACCTGCACTTTTTCTTGGTGTATAGGTCTACACAATTTTATCACATATATAGATTCATGTGCTTTGTTGCTTTCTTTAATGCAGCTGGTATTCTCCTCTAAAACATGGAGGTATAAGTTGATAAGTGGAGTTGACGTCATTTAGCAGGAAAAGCAGTTCGGCATGAGGGAAAGAATGTTGCACTGGGAATCAGGAAACCTGGAGCATAGTCCTGGCTCAGTCCCTGACTTATGTGTGATGCTGGGTGGCTTGCTTCTCTCTGGGCTTGGTGCTGAAAACATTTCCACCACCATCCAGATCTTTCAGGGGACAGTGCTCAGAAATGAATCTGACCTGAATTCTGGTTTGCATATCAGAAGTCTGGTCAATTGGTCTCTGATGGAGTTGACTTAATAGTGCTGGTCTGTGTCTCTAAGCTCTTTCAGAGGCACCACCAAAGTGCCATCAGTGGGCCCTTAAGGTGACACTGCTGGCCTGGGTCACGTGCTGGCTCTGCCACTTAGGAGTGCTGCATCTTTGGACCTGTCGTCAATCAGCCATTCTGAGCCTCAGTTGATCTGTGGCTGGGGCGGTACCTCATAGCACTATTGGGAGCATCAGATGAGGTAAACACGGAAGGCATTTAGCAGGATGCTGGATAGGGTGGCTTCTCAGGCAACTCTGGGTTTATCATTGTCTTCATAGACTTGGTTTCAGCTGGAATCTATCCATTTTAAAGTAAATCCCACCCTTATATAAGTGTTCAGACTCACTCTTATTTCTATAGCACTTTCTATTACTTCTCAGTTGCAGATATTCTCTTCTTCATTTGGAGAAATTCAGAAAAGTGTGAAAGGCTAAGAAAAGGCCAAGTTCTCCATAAAGGTAAGACAGCTGACATGGCTCCTTTGCACCCTGACTGCTCCAATAGCATTGAGTGAAAAAGGACAGAACAAACATCTGGTCCCTGGCCCCCGATCTGTATTTCATCTCTCTCTCTTTTTTTTTCGCTCACCATGTACTGTCGTTCAAAAGAGATATTTCTTGTTGTTACAAAGGCAATTGGACAACTATCATATATTCTTATACTCTTCCAGTGACTTTTGCAACATGTTGTAGGAAAATTTTATATGTTGTAAGCCATCACAGGAGAAATTGCTCAAGAATTGCCTCCAATTGTATGCCAAAATTAACCTAAATGAAATTTCCTGTGGGAAATGAGCAAGCTGGATGACATATTTGGTGGTGAAGTTCACAGGGAGGAGACCTCTGTACATCGTGGCAGGGTAGGCTGGTGCCAGGCGTGCAGATAGTGGAGCTTCTGATTCCCTAATGGGAAGCAGATGTTTCTGTGTGTGCTCAGTAAACACATCAGATAGGGTAAACTCAACTGGTTGGCTTGATGACACTGACAGGTAAAACAACGTGCCTTAATAACCATGCTTTCCCAACAGTGTGGGAGAACGTTATTATTAAAATGATCAGTTGCTAACACCAATTTACTTACATTTACGGTGAGCTAATTCGTGGAAATACATATGGATGCCAAAACTTTTACTCATGACACCCTGTTGAAAGAAATCTTTTGCCTATGATAAATATCTCCCTCTTATTACGGTCAGGAATGTAGATCAATACCACCTTCCTGGAAAGCTATTTAGCTATATATACTGTCTGACCCAGGAATCCTTCTAGGAATTTACACTAAGGAAATTATAAGAAATGAGGCCAACAATTTCTCTATGAAGGAGCTCATCACAGTATTATTATTAATGAAAAAATGGAAACATCCTAAATGTCCAACATAGGGAAATAGTTAAACAATATACAGAAATCCTCTGGGAAACACTGGAGGGGTCTTTTTCCAGTTGTTTTTCTCATGAAAATCTTCTAGCACTTGTGCCAGCACGATTGACCCTCAATATAGTTTGGTAAATGTTTCCTGAGGAGCCTGTACTATGTGCCAGTACGGTGTTAGGCAGGGGAGACATGAAGGTAAAACCAACACGGTTCCTACTTATGGTCTAAATCAGGGGTCAGCAAACTACTGCCCACAGGCCATATCTGGCCCATCACCTGTTTTTATAAATAAAGATTTATTGGAACACAAACATGTCCATTACTTACAGTTTACTTACTGTCCAGAGCTGCTTTTGTGTTATAACAGCAGAGTTGAGTAGTTGCAACAGAGACAGTATGGCCCACAAAGCCTAAAATACTTATGATTTGGTGATTTACAGAAAAAAAAAAAAAGCCAACCCCTGGTTTAAATCAAAAGGCAGACACTAGCAGCCGCATAGCACAGGGAGATCAGCTCAGTGCTTTGTGACCACCTAGAGGGGTGGGATAGGGAGGGTGGGAGGGAGGGAGACGCAAGAGGGAAGAGATATGGGAACATACGTCTATGTATAATTGATTCACTTTGTTATAAAGCAGAAACGAACACACCATCGTAAAGCAATTATACTCCAATAAAGATGTTAAAAAAAAAAAAAAAAAGGCAGACACGATGCCATCTTTCAATATGGCATGTGTATGTTCAGAGGGAGGCATGCAGAGCCCTGCACAGACAAGGCCGAGGCTCAGGTTGAAGGCTCCAGTCTGCCCCTGACTGGCCCTCATCCCACTGCCCACTTGATTCGTCCCAATGTGTCTCAACTATAATACGGAAGGCAAAGAGTTACCTTCTACCTCAGTCGTTTTCTTCTTTTCCTTAAGCAGAAAGCACATACTTTTCAAACAAAACCTCATGAAGAAACAGAGAGAACTCCAATACGTAAAATGAGAAAAGCAGAACTGTTCTGGTTGAAGAGGGGCTGGCAGGGTTGGAAGCCCATGTCTCACCTTCCTGCTGGCTCTTCTTCCTCATGGCCACGGTTTCTCAACTGCGGCTCTAGTGCCAATTTGGCCTAGATAGTTCTTGGTTGTGGGGATTGTCTTCTGCATTGTAGGATGGTTAGCAGCACCCCTGGCTTCTACCCACTGGATGCCAGTAGCAACCCTCCTCCTCAGTATGACAAACAGAAATGTCTACAGACATCGCCAAATGTCCCTTTGGGAAAAAAACCACCCCTGGTTAAGAAGCACTGCTCTAGTTTATTCCACAGCTCACGGAACACCTAGGAGCACAGATCTCCTGGAAAAAAGCTTTAAAACAATGGCAATTTCCTAGAAGTGCAAAAACAGTCATCTGTAAGTGTCAGAAGCTAATGAGCACAGAATACTTAATTATCCAGTTTTAAAAAACACTTCCCCACTGTTATCAGGCTAGCCAGTAGCCTTCTAGAGCTCTTGAATCTTGCCTTTTGGCTGAACTTCAACATGAGCAGGGTTATGTACTGGGAAGAGCACAGTGCCTGACATATGGTAGGTGCATAGTAAGTGCTGAATGAAGTAGCAGCTGGTTGAGGAATCAAGAGATCAAAATTATAGGAACCAACTTGCTTCTTGAACTGGATCATCTCTAAGTCTCTTCTGGTGCTAAATTGTTTCTGGGGAAAAAAAAAAAGATACAGCCCTGATGTGAAGAATCCTGCCATGTCTAAAGTCAGAGGAATTTGCTTCATGTAGACAAAATTAAATTGGAAACAGGAATCAATGGGAAACAAACTGACAATGTCATTCATTTGGAGGGAAGAAATGGTCCATGAGATAAAAGGTATTTTGGCTTCCTTAAAGAAGGTAATTGTAAACTGGCAATCTGGTTTTAATCAAGCTTATGGCTGTCCCTTTTCAGTACCTCATCTTATTTCATTAGAGAATAGCACCTTATCAAGTGACTCCACTGGAAGAAAATGTTGGTGCTCTCCTAGGATAAAACTGGGTGAGAATCAACTACATGAGTGTTTACAGACCTGAGGGAAGTAGTCCTGAGAGGGAAACATTTGATATGCAGTGAGAGAATTACCAGCCCTATTCCCACTAGGGTTGTCTTTCCCTGGAGAGTAGGGGTATTCCAAACTCTAAAATTTCAGTGCTTCACTTTCATGATCTTCCTCCCTGATGGACTGAAATGGCGGGGGGGGGGGGCATGAATGAATTACAACAATGACAACTGCTCTATTATAAAAGTAAGGTGTCCATATTTCTGTAGAGAATAGTAGAAACCTCTGGACTTCCACTTTACTTTTAAAATGTAAGGCTGACTGGTAAATTCTCTGTTTAAACAGAATTCTGTTTAAAGTATTTGATCAGATTGTATCTTCACTCTGTAGGGCCTCAGGAGGGATGGGTCTGTGAGGAGCTGTGGTCTGGGCAGCCAAGGGGTCAGGATTAGGAAGTTTCTTGCAGAAAGGAGCAGAGAGATACTTGTCTACACTCTACAGGGCAAAGTTCTGGAAGCTAGATTACTAGCAAAAAGGCAATAGCGAGTTGGGCGGATGAACTGTGCTCTAGGATGGAGGCTGCTTGCACACTGGCCCAATTTACACAGCCTCCTGGGTGCAGACCGGGATCCACAGGTCCAATCAAAAGGCCCTTGGAGGACTGTGGGTGAATCCAGGGACCAGCAAAGAGGGAGGCTCATGCTTGTCCTTGACATTTCCTTGCCTCACAGCCTATCTCTAGACCTGCCTGTTTGCATTTTTCTCCACAAGATGGCACCTATAAGCCTTTGTAAAAGGGTACTCACATAAGCAACTAGTTTAGGGACATGAAACAGTGGTTAAACATTAAAAGGAATGATAGTCGAGAAACATAAGAAGGGTAGACTCAGAAATTCAGGGTGACTATATTTATTGTGCTCTTATGTGCAAGTTGCTGCCATGTTGTTAAGGTGTGATGTTCATTTCTCAAAATGTTTTTGTGGAGCATTTCAAAACGTGGGTGGGATATTCAGGCCTTTTATATCCAGAATGTTCAAGAAAGTGCTTAAAAAGCTGTGTGAGTTAAACTTTGGGGGCTACATGGGCTTTTTCGATGTCACTGGGTGATCTCTTCAGGGATGGTTGAGAAGGCTGGCTGGGTGGGTGGGTTAGTGGGTGAGGGGCAGGAGATGAGAAGAAAAGCTGGCTACCAAAGCACGAGGGCTCGAATCCCAAGACTCTTGAGTGGGAGAAGGGCACACTGAAATGCTGTTGTCGCAAGACGCTAGGCAGACACAGGCAGTGGGTTCCAGAGATGGAAGAGACTAGAGATTGAGAAGCACACAGACAACTACATTAAAATGGGCACAGAGGGATGGTGGCCTGGACCAGAGAGATGGAATTAGAACAGAGGGCAAGGGCACACCAACGTTAGGCTAGAGGAATGACCAATGGAGTGATGAAGGATGGTCTACTGAACGTGAAGTAAGGAAGACCTGGAGGTCCGTGGCTTTGGAATCTGGAAGATTAGTAGTGTTGCCTGTTTCAGGCAGAAGCTTTCCTAGGGAAGTAGGCCTTTGATGGAGTCATCTTAGAGCGAGGGTCTGAGTGTACATCTTGATTATCACTAATTCATTAAATTTAGTCATATTAATTCTCTCTTCCTCTTTCACTGGAACTTTCCTCTACAACACTAAACATTTTTTTAATTTTAGCTTTTTGGATAGGAATCCTTCCAAACTATATTTTTCACTCCTTTGTTTTGATTTTCGTTTTTAAAAATCAAGAATAATAAGCACTATTTGACCTTCTCTAGCCTCACTGCTACCCAAAGTGTGGTCCATGGACCAGAAGCATAGGCATCATCTGAGAGCTCGTTAGAAACCCTGGGGCCCACTGCAGGCTTAATGAATCGCAGTCTACATTTGAGTAGCGTCCTCAGGTGACTCCTGTGCTATCTGAGATTATCTGACTTTCTGGATCACTTTTTGTTTGCTCCAAGTTCTTTCTACTTTTCCCAAGTTGCCCAACCAATTCTCCCACCCGGTCAAAACAAAGACAACACAACACCATCACCCTCTAGGTTAAAAATTAAAAAGAAATAATGCCTTTGGGAAGCTTTTCTCTGTGATATTTTTAATAGGGATGGGATGGAGGCAAGACACACATTCCTAAACACAGTCTCTTGAGAATCCCAGTACTGGACAGCAGGAAGGGCTCTGGGAGACCAGCCCCTTGCTCCAGGGATGAAGAACAAAGTCTCAGGAGGGGAAGTGATTTCTCCAGGGTGGCAGAGAGAGGACTTCCTCTCTCTAGAGACTACAGGCTAGAGACTCCTTTTCATGATACTATGATGTCCCCCTGCTCCTTCTGAGGCAGGGTTTTAATGTTTCCTCACTTAAATGGTCTATGTTCCTTTCTTTCTTCTTCTTACGTCCCTGTAACCATGTGAAAAAGGTTTTGTCTACCAGCTAGCATAGCAACTCCTTTTGGAAAGCAAACTGTCTCTGTGAAAATACTTGGATAAACTGCATGGGCTGGGAGGTGGGACCCTGAGGCCTGGGGGTGAGCAAAAATCAAGGCAACAAGAGATAATGGCTAAACTGAGATATAGCTAAATAGGAGAAGAGTCTGGTTTTGCTTCCAGAGCTGGAGACAGAACAAAGGGACAGAAAAGAGAAGGAGGAGAGAAGTTATGAGATTGTGGAGGGTCAATGAGAAGCCCTGAGTGGCTGGGAGCACTGTTAACATTGACCTTGAATCTGAAGTGTGCTTGCTGTGATTTAAACCTCTCTTTGTTCTCAGACTTCCCAAGTCTTCACTGAAGACTTAACATAACATCTACGTTATGCCTATTTTCCTGCCTTTAAAGTTCCTGGTTTAGGTTCCTTTAACCCCTCTTCATTTCCATAATTGGAAATAAAAATTTCTCTTCTATGTTCCCACATCTTCATAAGTTTTTCTTCTAGACACAGGGATGCCCACCTAAGAGCATCCCTAGTGTATTCCTGCAGGTGACATCATCTTTCTGAGCCTTAGTTTCCTTCCGTGTAAAGCAAGGATATTAAAATATAGTTTCTCAAATCTGTTGTGAAGATTGAAAACATGCAGATGAAGGCACCTAGTTCAGAACTGGCTTGGACTTGGGGCTGGAAAAATGTTGGCATGCTTTCCTTCTCCTTGAGGCTGCACGTGCCTCCCTTCAATGACCTGTCCCTGGGCATGGCCATGGGAATCCTTACTCTCACACCAGGCACACACATTTCTACTCTAACAGAGGAGGTTGTTCTGTTTGCACTGTCCACAGAAACCCCACTTCTATTTACACACGATTCTCAAGTGGTGTTCCAAGCCAGGGTTGTAATGGCAAACTGCTATGATCTATTTGCATTTCAATACCATTCTGGGACAATGGGGATCAAGAATTCCAGAGATTTTCTTATAACTTTGTTACCTCTCTATTTTTTTTAAAAATGTGTGGGTTTGCTTGTTTTGTTAGTCTTTCCTGGTTTGTCTTAGAGACCAGTTATGGAAAGCCTCAGAGGTTGTAAAGAGGTTATGTTCATTTCAGAAACAGAGCAAGGGAAGCTGTGGGTGGAGCTCACAGCTCAGGCATGTTGAAGCGCTGTCTTAGATGGACTGTAGGTGGAAAACAGATGCAAATAGGGATTCAAGCAACTCCCAGGGATTCAGGCAGTAGGAAGCCCCACATATATATTTGATAGCTGTCCTGGGTAGAGTACTGGCCACGTGCTAGGCACCTCACATGTTATCCTGTTTAATTATCTTGACTATCCCTACTTTATCGAAGCTCACAGAAGATAAGTAATGTGTAACACAGAGGTGGTGATGGTGGGTTTGAATGAAGGGACTTCTGGCTCTTTCTCCTTTGCTACTGGCATAGTCCCTTAGCCCAGTGGAAATCTTTCTTTACCTTAAGAACAGAGCCTGGTAGATGGCCGACCAAGGGCTACATATACCGAGGGCTAGAATGTCCAAGAAATAAAATAAGGCTAATTCCCTCTTATTGTTCTATCTCTAGGGCTGCTCTCTGGCTTTTCCCAAGGCCCTTTCACGGGGTGCTACTTATGGTCTGAGGACTCCCACAAGGGCTGACTGAACTGTTTCTGCATCTCCTTCCTATAGCTTCTCTTTGTTTCTTGTTCCCCCCAAAGTCCCATGCTGTCTCTTTCCCCTCATGCAGCGCTCATTCCCCTAAGGGAGGGGACATCTACAACACCATCCTTTCTTTCATAACAAATTCATAGGTCCAAACTTATTTATTGAAATAGTAACTAGAGCTTTCTCATTTGTCTTGCTGGGAATGGAAACTGTTGTGCACCAAGCTGGGAAATATTTATGACTCAAGGAAAAACATCATTCCATGGGAGATATCATTACCCAATCCAAGAGCTTGCTCTTTAGGGCTAGACTGACCAAGAAATCAAATAAAGATAATTCCTTCTTATTCTCTCTCCTAACCATAGGTGCATCCAATGTGAATATTTATTTCATTAAGAAATAAAGGGGCTTCCCTGGTGGCGCAGTGGTTAAGAATCCCCCTGCTTGCCAATGCAGGGGACACAGGTTCGAGCCCTGGTCCGGGAAGATCCCACATGCCATGGAGCAACAAAGCCCATGCGCCATAACTACTGAGCCTGTGCTCTAGAGCCCGCGTGCCACAACTACTGAAGCCCGCACGCCTAGAGCCCGTGCTCCACAACAAAAGAAGCCACCACAATGAGAAGCCCGCACACCACAACAAAGAGTAGTCCCCGCTCGCTGCAACTAGAGAAAGCCTGCACACAGCAAGGAAGACCCAACACAGCCAAAAATAAATAAATAAAATTAAAAAAAAAAGAAAGACATTGTGTTGCATGCATGCTCAGAAGGAAGAAATTTGGCTGAAATATTTAAACACGAAGGCTCCTTCACGCTTCTTTTGAAGGATGTCTAAGAACAGGGTTATCTGTCAAACTCAATGTGTTCCATAACAATAATTCAGGTGGCAGCCAGATGAATAATTCTCACGCTTGCAGAAAATTTCCCTTCTTCTGCAACTTTAAACCTTCTTCTGCAACTTTAAACCAACTTTAAGGTAGGGCAATGGCAGATAGGATACCCACACATGGCCTCCAAGTGACTGCATTACCTATATGCACTTGTGTACATAAATATTTAGGGCATGCAAACCAGTTGGATAAACATTGATTCTTCACCATCTTTGGTGGAACCCTGAAATTCTTAATTTTCACCAGTCCCTTCTTTAAACAGATCATATTTATGAGCTTTTAAGTCATGCCCCCCAGATGTATAAGCATAAGAAAGGCTAATGTTGTGATTTCAGGTAATCTATCCTGCATGTGGCTGTGAAATTTATCTTCCCAAAATACTGTTGTCATCATGTCAGTCCTCTGGTTCAAAAGGCTTCCTGATGTCAGTTGTCACTTAAACAAGCTGATTATTTTCTCCTAGGCATTATGCCTATATTTAAGTTCCTGATTCCAGGTGGAAAGGAGTGCCTGGGGCTACAGGATCTCAAGAGTGAGCTTTACCCCAGGTGTGATAACTGAGTGAAAGTAGAAATTTTGAAAATGATCCAGCATCATTACACTTTGACAGCAAAAATACTTTGTTAAAGTGACAGTACCTATTAATTAGCAATGCTAATTATTAATTCTGCTCTAATTTGTTGGGTTGGTTTTGTGATAATAAACGGAGACAAAGTTTGTAAAAGGCATCTGACACAGGGGAGGAACTCAATACATATTATGTTTTATTTAAAGTCAAGTTAAAGATAACATAGAGGGCAAATTCAAAGAAATACAAACAAATGATATTCATTGCTAGCTTAAACAATAGCTGCCTTGGAATGTTACTTAGCTAGAGAACAGCCGGACTGCGTATACTTCAAGGAATGTGGAATGGCAGCAAATATGGAAGTAAAAAGAAAAGCATTTCTCTGGCAGAGTAAAAGAAACCCTAGTTAAAAGAGAGCCAGAGCCAAAGCAAAAAGAGTCAAAAATTCAGTTTTGACAATTGATGGACTCTCTGGACCCTATAAGAAAGGCAGGTTCTCATTATTCAAAGGAGTCCCTAGAGGTGCTGATGGATGCCAAGAAAAGCAACAGAAAGAAAGGAAACTGGTACTTGTTGAGGATCTAGTAAGGTGACAATATTTACTACCATTTTAATAGAGAAGGAAAGAGGTCACGTAGCTAAGAGTCAGGCTATGAACACACAGCTATCTAGCTCAAACTCTTAGAAACAGAATGATAGGGTGGAAGCCAAACAGGCGAGGTGAATAGTGACTGAGACAGTGAACACAGTGGTGAACAGCACACACTAAGGGGGAGAAGCAGGAGCTACAAGAGAGGGAGTGAGAACAGCTCTGGAAATGGGTGAATGCAGTGCCCACAAAGGCAAGTGTCCTCTGGATGAGGACATGCAGCCTGGGGTGGACAGTGACGGAGAGAAAAATGGCTTCTGACTGCCTGCTCTTCCCTGATATAGCTCACGGAAGGGAGTCTCTTAATATTGTGTTGGGCTTCCTTTTTATACTCATGGGAAAGCTCCAATTTCTCAGAATCTTTGGGTTCTCTCTTATCCATTGTCTCCATGTGTTGCCTGAAGCCCTGGCACGAAAAATTTTCCCAACCACTTTTTCCTATTGTAACAAAAGGATCTGACGGAGGCTTTCTCTCCAGTACAGACCCAAGGGTCTTTAAATCTTTTGGACAGCCTCTATTTCCTATTAGACTCACTCTGCCTTAAGCCTCCAGAATGTTCTCTTTTGACTAGTGAGTGGAAAGGGAAGCTAAAATCATGGCATCACGAGCTTATAGACCAGGATTTCTCCAAGACCACCTTTTCTCTGAGTGTATTTGAGTCATCCTAGCAATTCTGGGGCTTCCCTTTTGAGACCTAAGGTCACCCTCTTTGAGACTGTATTCTTTATGTTTGAGGGCTACAAAGAAATCCCTGTAGATTCAATTTGCTCAGCTTGTATTTTAAGTAATGATAGGAAACAGCCTGCTCTTTTTAAGGTACAGAAACTTCTAGAGATCTTGAGCGGAGGAAGGCTATAAACCTATAACTTAATAGGTGCTTTGTTAGAACATTGATTTTGAGTTGTTAACTAAGATTTTACCCCTGAGATGAGGAGTGAACTGGAGTGCTCCAGAGTTATTGGAAGTGTCTACTTGAACACCGGAAAAATCTTTGCCTCAAATAAGTTGGGAATGGTGACATTGTTGACACAAAGCCATTCAGATGGTAACGAGCAGAATGACTTATCTGCTTCTTAGGATGGCTGGAAAACCATATCATCAGCGTAGACGAGGATGTTTGTCTACCTCTCTGCTGTCGTTCAAAGTCATGGACAAATTGAACCAGGTTTTTTTTTTTTTTCTTTTTTTAATAAAAGCTAAAATGTCAGGGAACAGAACACAAACAAGGGTGGCATAGGGCATTGACCTAGCTGGCCATGAAAAGCAAATTTGAATTTCTTTGTAAATTTGGACCTTGCAGTTGCCAGTGAGTGTTAGCAAATACCCCACTATCTCTCCTTGCTGTAGAAAACCACAATTCTCTATTTTATACAAACATCACTAAAGTGGGTAGGAACAATAATAAAATGGATTTTCATCAAAGGATGTCCTTTTCAAAAAATATAACCTTGAATTTCTTTTCCTAACAGATTTTTGTAATATAGAGAGGAACGAAATGGTCCAACCCATAGGAGGAGGAGGAGGCTTATCATAGTAAAATCAGTCTTATTACCAAGTATTCCCACTAAATAAAGAATGCTAGAATCACAGACTTAGAGCGGAAGAAACCATAGAAGTCATCTGGTCTAACCAAGGTCACAGGAGGTAATGTAAGGGGCCAAGATCCATACTGGTGTCAGCCTAGGAACTACTGTTCCCTGCTGAGACCCTGGACAGGTCACTGGGGCTAATTAAACTGATAAAATGTGTGTGCTAGACTAAATAGGCTTTCAAGCTATTCTACGGTTCTATTTTAATGTTTTCATAATCTTTAAAACATGTTTGTAAAATATGAAGAACTTGATAAACATCCTTTTAACCATTGTATATGCCTAATTATAGCACACTGGACACTGCTGTATTAACTCATTCTTATGCAGTCCTCAGGACAAACTGCTCCCATTTTTAATCAATGAGATTGCCTGTCTACAATTTGCAATTTGTTGTCTGTCTTAATCAGGAACGCCTCAAGAACTGTAAGCTAAAATAATATTCAGAAATAAATTGGATGGTCAGGCATCTAAAATCATTTTCCATATTTTATGCGCTAAAATTTCTACTCAACAAAATAGCCATGTGCTTACTAATTGCTATTATAACAGTTAGATGCTAATGTTTTAATTAAAATTAATTAATACTAACACAACACATCGAGTTTTTAAAAATTTATTTTATGATTAGGATCTCTCATACCACTTTGTTTGGAAAAAAGAGCATTGCTGCTAAAAAGTGAAGACGATAAGATTAGATAATTTAGCACAAGCATAGCACTTTTTAAAATAAAATGCCTTACATAAATTAACTCATTGAATTTTCCCAACACCCCAAGAGGTAGATTATATTAATGCCATTTTAGAGATGAGAAAACTGAGGCACAGGGAGGTTGAGAAAATTGTCCTAGATTAGCAAGCTATTGAGCTAGAATGTAACCTGGGCAGTCTGGTCCCAGAACATGGACTGTTAACTCCAACTCTCACTACATCTCCTGATGACCTCATGGGTGCCTGGTGACCCTAACTTTGTAAGACATTTCCCTTCTTGGCAAGAACCCTGTCTATCTGTTTGTTTGACCCTCTTTCACTGTCAGGGAGCTCCCCACCTGCTGAAGAGGCCATTCATCCCTGAAAGACTCTGACTTGTAACAAACCCTCCCTTTGGAAACCACTCTCTGTGTACCCTCCACCCTCCACCAGTGCTCCAAACTCTGATCTCTGGAGACCTTTGGACACTGGGCTGTCCCACTTCCTTTCTAATATTTTCCATTTGGTTTGACGTTTTTGCCTAAAACAGTCCTTTTCCTCAACATTATCCCCTCTTTGTCAGGACTATGGGATGAGACTCTGGTGCAAGGAAAGCCCTAGATTTCCAGCTCCAAAGATGAATGATCTAGAATAACTTTACTGATGTACAGTATCAAAAATATATTTTCAGTATTGGACCTTTTCTAGCATTTGGTTTTCCAGAGAAAACAGGGGCTTGAAAATACCCCTTTCATGAATCTTCTTTCTATGACAAAGTATTTGCCTTTTTCACTCTTCTATTAAAAAGATGACATAAGAAATTTTATACTGTGAAAAAAGATAAAATTACTATTAAATAGCAATGACACTGAGTAATAACTGGAAACTCTGTCTTTGGAATCATGCTTTCCTGGGGTTCCAATCCTGTTGGCCACTCTGGCTGTGTGACCTTAGGCAAGGTGCTTAAATTAAAAAAATTATAGTAATTTAAGCCACAAGAGGAAAGCATTTCTCACAGTACTTGGAATAAGAGTTTGCGATTGTTGTTAACAATTACAGTATAAAGATCTGGAGTGTTTAACAGGAAGAAAAGACATGCTAGATGGCTCTAAATATTGGAGGCTTTGTCACATGGAAGAAAGATGTCCTCTTCGTGGTCACAAGAGGCTGGACAGGGACCAACAGGGGGATTGTACAGAAAGACCTATCACATTACTGGTCCCTGGACTAGAAAGTTGCTTTTTTTTACTGCTTTTCAAATCTTCCCCAAATATTACTATTTGGTGGCTAAAAAAGAGTACCATTTTTTTTTTCTTGACCTGTCTCTGCTGAAAAAGGCCAGTAATATACATTGTGAGATGTATTATTCTTCATGACACTAAAGTAAACTTTATTTTGAATAAGAAAAAATATACCTGAATATATTTTAATGCTTTCTGGCTTGCTCTTTTTGCTAAATGGGTTACTTGTAATTGACCTAGACCATCTTATAAGAATTAGCAGATGAGAATCCCCAGGGATATATTGGCAGTAGGTCAGGATTACATAAAGCCACAAGATAAAGATCATAATTCTTTGTTGATTAACATTTTAATTTAACTGGAAGTCTTTTAAAATATTTAAATCCCAACATTATTATCGACCTTGTGTTCAAGTTACATCTAAGTGTCTTGAGCAAAGAACATACAAAATTTAGCTCTGTATGCCTTTCAGAACTAGCACACACTAAGTGATAATAATTCTTGAATTAAGTAAAATTTTATGGCTGCAACTGGGCTTCCTTTTCAGTTTACAGAATGTCTCATTTGGACATCGAAGAAATTAGAGCCTAGGTCCACATGGAGTGAAATTTTGTGGTTTAGTGCATTTTTGCTTCTGTATTGCAAATGAGGTGTTTATGTCAAAGAGATACTTTCTTAGCTTCAGTGGATGTCACTCCTGAGTTATATCTGGCTTACTGGAACTCTCTCCCATCCCCCATGCAAGTCACCAGGATTTACTTCAAAATTACAGTTTACAAAGGTGATGAAAGTACTCATCTTTTCTTCTTAGGCAAAGGGAATGGTAGGATGAACTTCTGTTCAACATTACGGACATTCCTCTGTATGTGGTTCTTCTAGGTAAATGGTGGATTATAATTTCCCACCCCTCTGAAGTTAGCTGTGACCATGTGCCTAGTTCTGGCCAATGGGATGTATGTGGGAGTGGCATGAATCACTTCCAGGTTGAAAGATTTAATTGCTGGTGCTCAACTCTCCAAACTTTTCTTCCTCTGCCAGAGCAAATCTTGCAGACTTTGGGTGAGATGGCAGCTGCCTAAGGTGGTGGAGCCTCCACCAACCTGGGACCCTGAAGGACTATGATAAACAGAGGTCTTGTTGGTCCTTGAAGGACTGGAATGAAAAAGAAATCTTTGTTTTAAGTCACTGATATTTTGTCCTTATTTGTCACTCAAGCATAACACAGACTATTTTTCTTGATACAGAACTTCTGGTTAAATTTTTAAACCTACAGCCAAAAAATTATGTAGAATTTCATGCTAGGTGACAAAGACTAGATCATACTAATTTCTAATATCTGGTAGGTCAAACTATGTTCTGAATTCTTTCTTTCTAATGCCTGATAGAGAGTGTGCTATTGCATTGCTATATCATAAATTAAAATTACTATGACTATTAGAATAATAAAGTTTGAAATGGAGTAGTTGAAATTGCTTAAAAAGACTTTTTCTTTATTATATAGAAAAGACAAACTGTTAATAGACACAGAATGCTACTTGACAATTCCACGTGCAGTTCATGATTTTCATGTATACTTTTAGTCTCCTAGGGTTCAGACTTTAACTTCGCGTTTCTGGGTTATGAGACATAGTTTGGAAAGCTCCATGCAGGTCCCTGTAAGGAACCTACAAGACATTTCATCACAACTTCTATGTATCACACAAAGCCAGAATAAAACAGAAGTCCACAAGTAACCAAATGGCCTTCAGCCTTCTAAAAATACAACCTGGAGAATCCTGCATTCATTTGTCCCCACTGCATACTATCAGCTCAACATGATACTACACAAGAATAACCATGTCCTGCAAAAAACTAGAAATTACACATTGACAATCCTGACCTTCACTGCTGCCCCAAGTACGGTGCTGCCCCCACTTTTGGCTATTATCCTCTCACTACTAAATATCTCAAAGAAGCACCAACTTTCAAACAACCATGTCTCTTAACCTTTAGCCACGGACTCCCACCCTTGCTAGTTACTGAGATTTTCTCCCTTGAAGATGCTAATGACTTCATTTTACCCTGTATCAAATGGGGTCTTCTCATTCATTCCCAAGAGCACTGCTCATGCCTCACCTCCTGAATTGTTCTCTGCCTTTGCACCCACCTTGGCCCTCCATGCTCTCCTTTCTTCCTTTCCTCTACTTGTTTCCTAACTGTGGGCTTCCAAAGTCTCAGTTCGATTCTTAATACTCTTTAGATTCGTGTTTGCAAATATTTAACATGGGATGGCAGGGAGAAGGGCCAAAGGCTCAGTTCTTGACTGTACTTTCTCAATCTATACAGCCCAGGATGTCTTCTGAAAGCCAATCTCTTTTTTTTTTCTTATTAGTCATCAATTTTATACACATCAGTGTATACATGTCAATCCCAATCGCCCAATTCATCACACCACCATCCCCACCCCCCCACAGCTTTCCCCCCTTGGTGTCCATACGTTTGTTCTCTACATCTGTGTCTCAATTTCTGCCCTGCAAACCGGTTCATCTGTACCATTTTTCTAGGTTCCACATATACGCGTTAATATACGATATTTGTTTTTCTCTTTCTGACTTACTTCACTCTGTATGACAGTCTCTAGATCCATCCACATCTCAACAAATGACCCAATTTCATTCCTTTTTATGGCTGAGTAATATTCCACTGTATATATGTACCACATTATCTTTATCCATTCGTCTGTCGATGGGCATTTAGGTTGCTTCCATGACCTGGCTATTGTAAATAGTGTTGCAATGAACATTGGGGTGCATGTGTCTTTTTGAATTGTGGTTTTCTCTGGGTATATGCCCAGTAGTGGGATTGCTGGATCATATGGTAATTCTATTTTTAGTTTTTTAAGGAACCTCCATACTGTGCTCCATAGTGTGAAAGCCAATCTTGTAAAGAATTTGTTAGTAAAGGAACTTTCATCTAAAACTTCAAAAACAAGTGTCCTGAAAGTAAACAAGAAGTTAAAGATCTGTAAACAATGCTTAAAAAGAGTTAATCAGACTTGAAACTAGCACTGATCACTGATTCCCTACTACCTCCTAACAGTGGGTGTTCTCTCAAGCTAATTGTTCACTCTCTGTTTTCTATTTATTCTGTTGCCATCAGTAAATTCATCTACTTATTCTCACCTGAATTTCTAATACAAAAGACCACAATCTTAACTAGTTCTTTAGGTGTCTGTGTTTTCCAGCTAAAGTCCATGGATTATATATGAAAAGCATTCTGCTAATTATTGTCTTTTCTCTTTTTTTACTCATCCTCCAGGAAATTCAGAAACGATACTAAGGCAGGAATGCCCAAGTTTCTCGAAGAAATAAAATCTGAATCTAGAAAGCAGTTTTGAGGGTGAAAACAGATGTCATTCAAAGCTCTTCTCTTAGGAACCTGCTTAAATGTGAGAAATTCCTGAATAGAAGGGAATGCTGGGCCAGTAATCAAACTTGCAGGTCTCTCACCTCACAGGTCCTCCTGTGGTTCTGGGATGTCATGGGAATTGAGGAGAGAGGTGGGAGCCTATGACTCCTGGGGGACCGGTGGGGGTCAGGGGAGTTGAAGGCACAGCTGCAGGATTGCTAGGAAGAGCTAAGCAAAGAAAGATTTCTTTGTGCTGGTCCCCACCCATGATAGAGAGTCAAGAAGCTAAGAATGCAGGGACAATGTAGCAGAAGATGGTGGGAGCTTCAGTCCAGGGATGGAAATAAGAAATAACTGGAATGAAATAAAATGGAGGAGGAGGAGGAGGTACTGACATCTGTTGACTATCTCTGTACTTCATTTATCCTTATTTCATTTAATTTTTATACTAACTACGAGGCAGCTATTATTTTTTCCCATTTTACCTGAGTTGAAGGACAGTTTCAGAAAAGTTAATCAATTTGTTGATGATCACATGACAGACCTGGACAAAACTCTGGTCTGCCTCCAAAGCCCACGTACTTTCCACTGAACCAGGATAACAGAAGGTGATGAGCAAGAGCTTCAGGACAGACAGACAGACCTCACTGAGATCTGAGTTCTGACTCTGCCATTTCCCAGCTGGATGACCTTGGTAAGTTTCTTAAGCTTGTGAAACAGTAATTTCCTCATCTATGAAACGGATGCATAATAGTGCCTACCTCATAGATTTTCAAGGGTCAAATGAGATAATTCATGAAAATGCATACATTGAAAGTGCCACAGACTAAGGACCTAATAAACATAAACTCCCTTTTTATTATGATTGTGTTTTTTTTTTTTTTTTAGTATCACCTCTGCCACATGTTCCTGTTCCAAATCATGCTGCTGGGAAAGAATAGTATTTTCTTTCTTTGATAATTGGCAATCTTTGTACAGTCTGTTTTTGACTCCCTATTAATTAAAGCATTTGGTAACCAGAAGATCACGTGTTCCAACCAATCCACGATGTGTTTCCTTTAGAGAAAGATAGATATAGGAGAAAACAGACCATTCTTTCAGCCTTCCAGCACACTCACCGTTGTCAATTGGTCCATTTTTACTTTCACAGAAAACCCAACTGCTATCTTCAAGACCATCTTCTCACATGATTACTTTTGCCAGATAGCTTTTCATTTTCCAGGGTGCCTCAAATAAAGCCTGTGTGTGTGTGCGTGTGTGTGTATGTGTGTGTGTGTGTGTTCCCACCCAATAAATCTCCCACTTGGCAGGGAGTGTTGATGGTTTCTGTGAAAGGGTCTTTGTGTCCCTTTTTGTCTAAGAAGCTTTTTCATTAGAAGCCTGGAAGTTAAGGTAAGTGCCACAGGGATTCGAGGATCTCTTGGCTTTTCTCTGATGTCCAAATTATCTCCTGGAAAAATGAAGTCCTACATTCCCTGAAGCCAGTTAATAGCAGTGACAGCTGTGAGAGCTTCAAATCTGGCCTTAATTAATGGGCAGTACACAAATGTGACCAAAGCATATTTGCAGAGAAGAGGCTTTAAATAGCATCAAATGTTTGTGAGCAGAAGGCCATGCAATGGCAGGAAATATCTGACCATCTTAATGGGATCAGGCTTTTGTGTGCAAACAATGGTGAGCAAAACCACAGCCCAGCTGAGAGCCATTAGAATAGCTTCCATTTGTGGCAGTGTGGAAAGGCTCTTCACTGCTCATCAGAACAAAACAATGAAATTGTGGGGTCATGCAACTGTAACAAAACTGGGTGCCCAAATGAGTGTTAGTACAGTTTACGTGGACTGGGCTTCCCTTTGACCTTGCTGCCACCCTGGGCACAGAGGAGCATCACTGCCTTCAAGAAACTCTTCCCGCGGGTCTCCCTGGTGGCGCAAGTGGTTGAGAGTCCGCCTGCCGATGCAGGGGATACGGGTTCGTGCCCCGGTCTGGGAGGATCCCATATGCCGCGGAGCGGCTGGGCCCGTGAGCCATGGCCGCTGAGCCTGCGCGTCCGGAGCCTGCGCGTCCGGAGCCTGTGCTCCGCAACGGGGGAGGCCGCAACAGTGAGAGGCCCGCATACCGCAAAAAAAAAAAAAAAAAAAAAAAAAAAAAAAAAAAAAAAAGAAACTCTTCCCGGGCTTCCTTGGTGGCACAGTGGTTGAGAGTCCGTCCGCCTGCTGATAGAGGGGACACGGGTTCGTGCCCCGGTCTGGGAAGATCCCACATGCCGCGGAGCGTATAGGCCCGTGAGCCATGGCCGCTGAGCCTGCGCGTCCGGAGCCTGTGCTCCGCAACGGGAGAGGCCACAGCGGTGAGAGGCCCGCGTACCGCAAAAAAAAAAAAAAAAAAAGAAACTCTTCCCTTCACCTCTGAGGCCAGTTTTTCCCTCTCCTTTCAGATCAACCTATCTCCAACTTGCTCCTCTCATCTCCTCAATGAGTTAGTCCCCAAGCTACAATTCTTCTTCTCTGTCCACATCTGCCATGTGACTGATCACCCTGGGGGAGACTCCTCCCAAATTACATAAGGATTTAAAAATGTCACTTGTCCAGCTGTGGCCAAAGTACCGGGTGTGTCATTGGGTTGTGGATGTTCTCACGCTTCCCTAAATACTTATATTGAAGACAGCAGAGACCTGAACATGTGAGTATGACATTCATTCATTCATTTCAGACACTTGCATTTCCAGATACAGATCTAGAAGCTGGCGATGCACACAGAACACTCCGTGTTCTCAAGGAACTTATAAAAACCCTCCTCCTTGTCACTGCAGCAACTGACATGGGCTGGGTATACCAAGCAC
This sequence comes from Mesoplodon densirostris, assembly GCF_025265405.1. NCBI lineage: Eukaryota > Metazoa > Chordata > Mammalia > Artiodactyla > Ziphiidae > Mesoplodon > Mesoplodon densirostris. The sequence goes on from NC_082664.1 coordinate 122,421,969, forward strand.
TCTGCCAGGTGCTCCACTTACACGATCTCACGTATCCCTCAGAACAACCCAGTGAAGTGGCTACTATTATTATTTCATTTGACAGAGGACAAAACTGAATTTTGAGTGGGAGGGCAATCAGATAACTTTCCCCAAGTTAGGGAGCCAGTAAGCAGCAGAATTTGGACTAGAATAGGCTTTCCGTTGTCAGATCTCATGCCCTAATCCCTTATGCTATGTTGACTTTCCTTTCTGGTCATCTGCTTCCCAGTTTAGTGGAGGGAAATAGACAAAGAAGTTCACAATCACTGATCATTGATAATTATAACATCATTGATAATTATAACCCAGCAGGAAAAAGAACTAATAGGAGGACATATTAATAATCTATACCAACACCCAGGGGAGCTGCATCTTCAAGGAATCAAAATTTATCCCTTCAAGAGAAATACTGCTCTTGATTTCAAGTCACCATCTTTCCACAGTTACCCCTGTCTTCACACAGTGGAGTCATTCTCACAAGTGGGGATGCTTATTTGTACACCCAATAGATGGGGGCTAACCTAGAATAAGAATCTGAAGAAACTAAATTTGGGGGCAATGTGACAAAATATTCCTGGAAGCAATTTTCCTGTTGAGCGTCAACCAATGCCTAGGAATTCCAAAGAGTTTGATTTTGGAGCAGTTTGTCTTTTAGTTGCTTTTTTCCTTTAGGAACTCTTTTCTTTCCTGTCTCACCTTGATCCCCGAAAAAAAGGACAAATTGTTAGCTAAGGTGCCAAACTGGGGAGACCTGTAATAAAATAACTGCCTTAGACAAAGTCTGTCGTAGTAATTAGGAGATTTGTTGCAGCAATAGGTCAGACAAGAGCTGAAAGGACCTAGAGTTCAACTTCTCCTCACTCATGAATTAGCCCCTATCATTGGCCTCTGTGCCCCCAGGAGAAAATTTCACATGTAAGCTGTTTGTATAGTCTTTTTATTAATGTAAGTAAACAAGACCCTACGTGAGATGCAAAAAAGAAATTAACCAGGACCAGGCAATATTTCCAAATCACTGACAGCACTTGCTGGGAAAACAAAACTTTATATTTAAAACATAACAGGAAAAAAGTGTGCAACACTTCAGTCCAAGACATATAAACTGTGGATGGGGAGTTCATTCAACCAACACTTAGAGTGACTTGAAAACATACAGACATTTAAAACCCAAGCAAAGTAAGCCAGTCCAGGCTCTCTGGTGGTGGGAACCAAAACTAACAATTCTGACACACTGGGAGACCACAGGGGGTCCAAAGAAGTAGATTCTGGCCATATGGCTTCTGGATTTCACCCTGTTGGTTCCAGAGAACCTCTGGAAATTTTAATCAGGAGTCACATGACCCTAGTAACACCTGGAGAGATGTCAGCTTCATGACACAGCAAGGTAGACTTACAGGGGGTGTGACTGGTGACACAGAACTCAGGTAATACCAACAAAGATGGGAAGCTGGGGGCCATATTTTCAAAAGACATTTCCATGGAACAGGTAACAGAACTTCTTGACCCACTGGATGTTGTGGCCAAAGAATAAATAATGATAGTAGCTAATATTTAGCGAGCACTGTACTTAATACTTTTCATGGATTATCTCATTCAATTCTTCTACCAGCTTTATGAGATAGGCATGATGATTATCCTCATTTTACAGATGGAAAACTGAGGCCCAGGTAGGTCAAGCAGCCTACTTCTCTAAGATCTCTCCACTAGTAAGACATGGACTCAAGAACTGAACACAACTCTAGTGACTCCATGCTCTTAATCTCTCTGCCGTAGTAGAAATCTGAGTGCAAAACGACAGGAGGATTTCTAGCTTAGGATATGAGATGGGATGGTAGCATCCTGAACTGAAACCCAGAAGTCTGACACTAAAGCATCCCACTGTTTTTCTTATCCCTTTAGTATAGGACTTATGTTACCACAGAGGAAAATGGAGGAACATCACAAGACCCCTAAGCCAACACTGCTGAAGCCATTTCCTAACCCTAGGTTAATTGGAACCAAGTGGCCAAGAAGGAATGACTTCTCTGCCTCAGGGCTGCTTCCCCTCCTGGTCTGTCTCTCCCTCTTTCCCTTTTCCCTGAGGCCTCAGAGGCTCAGCTGACTTTTCTTTTTAGTATCTCCAAGACACATTCTACCCCTTTAAGATTCCTCCTCTCTCACAGCCTGGCTGTGAGGTGTAACTGGGTCTCCCTGACCCTTCCCAGCACAGGGCTTCTTCATTTCAAGGTTCTTCTAACCACTAAGGAAGAAAAAAGAGCAAACACAAGAGCTTCAGCTGGTCATCTGTCCTTCTTGGTCTTTCCTTTCTGACTCCCATTATTAATGAAATGGCGATGTTCTAAGGTCCATGTTCTTCTTAGTCCTTTGATGGAGGTCATGAAACAGTCCTTCTTTTCAAAGTTCTCTCTTTCTCAACACTGAGTGTATACTAGAATCACCTGGGGGTCTTTTAAAGCCATTGATGCCTGGGTCTTTCCCCCAAGACTCTGACTTGGTCTGGCACAGGCCTGGCCATGGTCATTTGTTGAACTGTCTCAGGTGACTCACTACTCTGGGTCCCATAAACGCTGCCTCTTACAAGGATCCCTTTCCAAGTCCATCCAAAGCAACAGTTCTCAAATGGGGGTTTGGGGGAGGTTTTTCCTTCCCTCAGGGAACATTTAGAAATGTCTGGAGACATTTTTTTTTTTTTTTTTTTTTTTTGCGGTACGCGGGCCTCTCACTGTTGTGGCCTCTCCCGTTGCGGAGCACAGGCTCTGGACGTGCAGGCTCAGTGGCCATGGCTCATGGGCCCAGCCGCTCCGCGGCATGTGGGATCTTCCCGGACCGAGGCACGAACCCATGTCCCCTGCATCAGCAGGCGGATTCTCTACCACTGCACCACCAGGGAAGCCCTGGAGACATTTTTGATTGTACAATCGATGGAGGCAGGGGGAATGTGCTACTGACACCTGGTGGATGGAGGCCAGGGATGCTGCTAGACATCCTACAATGCACAGGACAGCCCCACAGCCAATAATTATTGGTCCAAAATGTGAATAGTGCCACTGTTGAGAAACCCCTCTATAACGGAACTAGAGACACACACTGGTGCATTCAAACACCCTCACACCTGTGAGGGGCTCCCCGGGGCTGTGAGAGGCCCTATTTGGAAGGCCTCAGTCTTTGTGAGGCTCCTTCTTTCCTGGACAGCCTGCCTGTTATTACCGTTCTGGAAACGTTACAGCGAAGGTTGTTTTTGCCATATCCTTATGGACGCTGTGCCTGAGAAGGTGGGGAGAAACCCTGCTCTGTCTTCAGGGGAGGAAACTGCACTTTGTATCCTATTCACAGTCATGCTCAGAACGCTCACACCTCTTTAATTACATGAAGAAAATTCTCAAGGAAAGCAAGACAAGAAACAAGAACACTGAAATGGGAGGTAAAATATAAACAAATGTTTTGGCTGATGTACCACCCATTTTTTAATCACAAAGTGTGTTTTCAGAGTGTACTGAGCTCTGCCTGGAATGGCTCGAATTAAAGATCAAAGGAGACAGAACAGAGCTCTGTGCCAATTTCACATCTCCCTGCCCCTCCCTGGAAAATCCTTGTGGTCATCCATTCGCCTAAAAAGTGCTTGTCTGAAGCACTATTTAAGCAAGCATTGATTAAAGGAGGGTGTTTTTTTTTTTTGTCTGTTTGTTTTCTTTTTTATTGGGGGAATTTTAGAACGTGGTTAGATAGGAACAACTTTTAAGAAAAAAAAGAAAGTGCTCGAGAGTCAGCTTACATGGACATAAGCTTGATGCTTGGAAACTGTTTCCCTTTTTATTGAGCGATTTCAACTTGAGGCAGAAGAAGGAAAGCTGGCTAAGAGGGATGAGGGCCCCTCTCGGAGCAAACAGCGGGCATGACCATGAGGGCTGGCGGGTGTGAAGGAGCCACCATGGGTCCCAGAACCAGCCATCGCCAGTCACAGCGGGCTGGCTATCCTGGGAACCAGACGAACCAAACTCCTGTGAGCTGGGGCTGCAATCGACATATCTCGAAGGAGGAACGTGTACAGAAAGGCTGCTTGAGCAGCTGCCTACAGGATGGATTTTATTGGGGATGGGGACAGGGGACATAAATAAACAAAGAGAAACTTCCAGGGAGGCTGATGCAACAGTCTAGGCGTGGGATGTAGGATGGCGTGGGGCCCGGATGAGGAAAAGGCAAGTCTATGAATATCGCAAAGGAGTAACTGGGAAGCTCTGAGCATCTTCTTATGGATCATATCCTCTAGAGCTGAGCTTCTCAAACTGTCCTCACACACAAGTAAGAAATGATGGTACAACGAGGGAGGTGATAAGAGTTAAGAAGAAGTGAAAACATGGACATGTGATGGGGAGTGCTGGGGACATGCGATGGGGAAGATGCTTTCACTTAGATCAGGGAGGGTGACAATAGCGTGGCCTGAACGACAGGTGTCATCCCTTGAGGACTATGGAGGGAGCACAGAGGCAGAGGGACATCCGGGGAAGGCCCTCAGGTCCCTCGCACCCTCTGTCTTGAAGCAGGACCTGTAACACTTCCAGCGCGTTCAACAGTGCTTGATGTGACGTGTTCAGGTCTCCTCCTGTCTGGCCACTCTCCCTGGACGAGGCCCCGTTTGTCACAGTTCCCGCTGAGACAGGGCCTGGAGATCTGAAGCCAGTTGTCCAGCTGCAGGCTGACTGGGCAGAGAGAGCTGGTTTAGGACACTTCTATTTATGCAGATGGAGCCTCCATTCGTTTTCTGGCAGTTCCACAACATTGTTTACTTATATCGAGCCAACCTGGTGACAGACTGGACATAGAGGCTGACAGAGCAAGAAAAGTCAGGGTATTTCAAGGGTTTGGGGCAGGAAAACTGTAAGTTAGACACGTAACCAAACCCCATGATAACTGTTTTGGTTTAGGCTCACTCCACCGGATTATAAAAGTGACTTGTTTATCCTTCCATTTCAAGTGCCTAGAACAGTCTCCAGGTCTCTGTGGGTATACCTTGGAGATACAGTGGGATTAGTTCACAACCACGGAAATAAAGTAAATATCACAATAAAGCGAGTCACACTAATTTTTTGGTTTTCCAGAGCATATAAAAGTTACATTTACACTGTACTGTAGTCTATTAAGTGTACAATAGCGTTATTTTTTAAATAAAAATACGTGATTGCTAAAAACTGAAAATCATCACCTGACAACACAGGGCTGCCACAACCTTCAATCTGTAAAATAAATAAACAAAGAAACAAGCAATATCTGTGAAGCAAAATAAAGCAAAGTGCAATAAAATGAGGTCTGCCTGTTTTGAGAGGATAGATGATCCTGATGTCCTTGATTATAAATGAATTTGATGACTATATTTCTCAGATGAGAAAATTGAGAAAAAGAGATGTCCCCTGATGTCCATGCACATTTGGGATGTCTCTACTTTGACTCACAGCCACTGCTTGTCCTACTGAGGCATCAGACAGGCTTCTCTGGGAAACAAGAATGGGGCTGGCAGTGAGGGAAATAGGGTTAGTCATCCAGTGGTTCAACTAATATTTATGGGGTGCCCACAGAGACCTGGAGACTGTTCTAGGCACTTGAGATGGAAAGATAAACAAGTCACTTTTATAATCCGGTGGAGTGAGCCTAAACCAAAACAGTTATCATGGGGTTTGGTTACGTGTCTAACTTACAGTTTTCCTGCCCCAAACCCTTGAAATACCCTGACTTTTCTTGCTCTGTCAGCCTCTATGTCCAGTCTGTCACCAGGTTGGCTCGATATGAATAAACAATGTTGTGGAACTGCCAGAAAACGAATGGAGGCTCCATCTGCATAAATAGAAGTGTCCTAAACCAGCTCTCTCTGCCCAGTCAGCCTGCAGCTGGACAACTGGCTTCAGATCTCCAGGCCCTGTCTCAGCGGGAACTGTGACAAACGGGGCCTCGTCCAGGGAGAGTGGCCAGACAGGGGAGGAGACCTGAACACGTCACATCAAGCACTGTTGAACGCGCTGGAAGTGTTACAGGTCCTGCTTCAAGACAGAGGGTGCGAGGGACCTGAGGGCCTTCCCCGGATGTCCCTCTGCCTCTGTGCTCCCTCCATAGTCCTCAAGGGATGACACCTGTCGTTCAGGCCACGCTATTGTCACCCTCCCTGATCTAAGTGAAAGCATCCACCCCATCGCATGTCCCCAGCACTCCCCATCACATGTCCATGTTTTCACTTCTTCTTAACTCTTATCACCTCCCTCGTTGTACCATCATTTCTTACTTGTGTGTGAGGACAGTTTGAGAAGCTCAGCTCTAGAGGATATGATCCATAAGAAGATGCTCAGAGCTTCCCAGTTACTCCTTTGCGATATTCATAGACTTGCCTTTTCCTCATCCGGGCCCCATGCCACCCCACATCCCACGCCTAGACTGTTGCATCAGCCTCCCTGGAAGTTTCTCTTTGTTTATTTATGTCCCCTGTCCCCATCCCCAATAAAATCCATCCTGTAGGCAGCTGCTCAAGCAGCTTTCTGTACACGTTCCTCCTTCGAGATATGTCGATTGCAGCCCCAGCTCACAGGAGTTTGGTTCGTCTGGTTCCCAGGATAGCCAGCCTGCTGTGACTGGCAATGGTTGGTTCTGGGACCCATGGTGGCTCCTTCACATCTGCCAGCCCTCATGGTCATTGATATAGTAATAAAGAATCTTCTTATGCTTCACCTTCCTCCCCCAGAGCACTGGGCCTAGATGATTTTGTAAGTTCTATCAAATGTTCCAGGAACAGATAATCCCCACTTTACAAGTTGTTCCTGAGTACAGAAAAAGAAGAAAAGCTTCCCATTTTATTTAATGACATTAGAATAGCTTTGATTCCAAAACTGGATAAGAACGGTGAAAGAAAAGAAAACAAGAAGCCAATGTTCCCTACTTTAACATACCACAATCTTGAATTAAATGTTAGCTAATGTAATCCAGTAGTGTATTAAAATGGTAATAATTATATTCAAGTGATTTTATCTCAGAATGTAAGGATGGTACAATCTGATAAATATACCAATGTAATTCATTCCATCATTGGTACTAAAGAATAAAAATCATATGGGCATCTCAAAAGATGCTATTTAAATAAAGCATTTGTTAAAGTCCAATTCGTATTTAAGATAAAGCATTCTTAGAAAAACTTAGAAGTAGAAGGGTGTTTCCTAAGCCTGAAAATGGTATCTACCAAAACCTACCCACAGAAAACATCACTCTCAAAGGAGAAAAGTAAGACATATTCCTTTTAGGGTCTGGGAGAAGACAGAGATGCCCAAATTACTGCTGCTCTTTCTTTATGGATGTCCTGGCCAGTGCAGTAACACAGAGAAAGGAAATAAGAAATATAAAGACTGGAAAAGATGAGACAAGACTGCCTTTGTCTGCAGACGGTATGTTTATCTACATAGAAAACCCAAGAAAATCCAAACACTCTTAGAATTAGTCACAGGGTACTGTGAGGTTGCATGATACAAGATACTATGTCAAGGTCAATTGTACTTCTCTATAACCAACAATGAACCACCAAAAAAAGAATATAAAATAACATACTCTTCACAATAGCATCAAAGATGATGAATTATTTAGGAATTAAGTTCAAAGACAAATAAAAGATCTTTATGGAAAATGTATAAAAATCCTCTTAAAGGATAAAAAAGATCTAAGTAGGTGGAAATATGTGACACAATTATGGATGGAAAAATCACATTTGACTTATGCATTTCCCATCCTGGAGAGTGCTCTAGACCTCCTCCAGGGAGCTCTCCCTGACTCTCAGAGGAGAGTTTAGGGACCACCTGTCTGTGCTCTCCCAGTTCCTGTGCCTCTCTGTGTTTGTGCTCTATTATCTGTCAGTCTCAGCCCGCTCCCACAGGCTGTGAGCTCCTGAAGGCAGAGGTTGAATCTTCCTGTCTTTGCACTGCTGACATTTGCACAGTGCTTGGAATATAGTAACTGCTCAACTAAGGTTTATTGCGTGAATAAATAAAAGACAGATCCCTGCTTATATGCTCCCGCTTATTTGCTATCCCTCAAGATAAACACAAGGATCATCTTCATTTAAGAGCAATGGATAAGATAATAAAAATAAACAAGAGGAACTTCAAAAAGATCTATGAATCTTAGAGATTTTTCTTCATCCCTATCTCTACTTTCTAGTTCCCAATTCTGTCCTGTGTTCTCTTGCTCTTTTGAGTGCAGAGTTTTTCAACTTCTTTCTTTCTTCTAGGTGGTACTCCCCACTTCCTTTAAGAAGATCTTTCTTTCTGAGATTCAGCCTTTTGGAAAGCCCCAACGTACCCAATTGGTGACATCATCCTCAAAGACTCCCATAGAATAGACTGTTTATCAAAGGCCTCCACTGGCTCACTGGAAAGGGGTTCTTGAACTCTGGTGAATCTTAGAGGCTGTTACAAAATAAGTATTCCTGGATCCCACTCCAGCCACCAGGAATTAGATTCTCTGGGAGGTGAAGTCCAGGTATGTATGTATTTTGTGTGTTTGTGCCTAATATTTGTCAAGATCAGGTGCGGTATAATGGAGTGTCCCCTGGGTGACTTTGGCCCAAGACATTATTCACACAGCTCCTCTCTGCAGGCAAGCCTGGCAGGGTCTTTTTGATGGACGTGAAGGATGACTTCATGGCACCATATGATTTGGATTCCCGGACAGTGATGACAGTCCATGCCCTTTCCTTAGTCTGAAGCAAGAAATCCATACGAGACTTCCACTTGAAAAAGGAATCATAAAACGAGGACAGGTGTGAAAACAGTATTGGATTTACACATTAACACCAAATGGGTCCAAAACACAGTGTTTCAATTAAGCCACACAGCAAATGCCTTCCATATTGATTATTTTCATAAAGAACTAAAGCTACCACTCTATAGCAAAGAAATGCACTGATAGATTTATTATGTGTCTCCTCCCCACCAAAATAGTACTTTGAAAGGAAAGTATTCCCCCCAAATGTGACTTAAGGTATTTATATTAAAGAGTAGATAGTTTTAAAAATATAAGTATGTTCTTATATTTTGTTGTAGTGGATGCTGTAGTATGTTGTCCAGATTCCCTTCAGGACTGAGGACACAGCTGAGTCCCTCCCCAGGACCTGTCTTCAGGAGAAGGAAGCTGCTTTGTTCAAAGGCTACCCTCCCTTCCTGGGGGCAGCCAGCATCCACTGATTGCTTGATGGAGGGGTACAAAGGCCTGGCCTCCTTGCCTTTATTGGGACAACTCTGAAGGGCCATTCCGGCTCCAGAACTCCCTATAAGATCAGTTGAGGTCTCTGTGGCATCTGCCCATTCCTGCACCCCTCACCTTTCATGGGATATTTTTCCCAAGCACTCTCCCTGATAAACCTTCTGCACACAAATCTCAAAGTCTATTTCCTGGGGAATCCAACCTATGACATCTGTTTGGTTCATGTTACAACTTGATTTTCTGGTTAGATTTTAAACGCTTATGATAAAATATTTGGTCTTAACTACTTTAAGATGCTATAATACCAAGTACAGTGCTAAGCAAAATATATATTGGCTATTTTTCATTTCTACCTTTCAAATACTTCTAACGTTTCTCTTTTATAACATGGGTTCAGCTGTCAGATAACTTAGGCTGAGATCTTCACTCTACCAATTAGGGGAAATCATTTAACTTTTCTAAGTCTCAGTTTCTTCATCTGCAAAATGGGATTAATAATAGTACTTATCTCATAATGTTGCTGTGATGATGATTAAATGATATACTCTATGTAAAGTACTTAGCACTATGCCTGGCACATAATAAGCATGCAATTAATGGTAGCTTTGTTGTTATGAATGGCATAACACTGGCACCACTCTGGTGACCTTAGTTATTATTACTTTAATCATCACTTTACTCCTTGATTGTTATAATAGAAACTGGTCTTCCTGCCTCTTAGTTTTCCTTCACCTTACTCCTTCCCTCCAATTTTATCCAATGCCACTGAATTACTTTCTTTTAACATTGCTTTCATTATATCACTTCTCCACTCAAAATTCTTCAGGGACTCCTGATTACCAAGACCTTTAAAAACTGGCTCTTCTGTAGTCATCCAACCATTTTTCCAATGGAGAAAACTCTTCTTCATTGTCTTTGAACCATTGCTCAGTCTGAATTACTTTCCCTTTTTTTTTTTTAATCAATCCAAACCTGCCCAGATCAAAGTGGACCCTATCAATTAAAATTCCTCTCTATCTAAGTCAATAGCTACCTCTGTCCTGAGTCTAACATCCTCCCACGTTTCTAATACTGTATAGTCAAAGGCAGCCTTAAAGTTCTACATTTTCCTCCGATTTCATAAATGAGTCAAAAAATCTCCCTTGATAAGCTTGTCATCAGGACAGACTACAAAGGTTGCTATTCTGAGCATCTCCATCAGTCCTTAGGTGCTTTTTACATCATTAAAATTTACAAAAGGATAGTACTAAAAAATAGAGTGGACATCTCAAAAAAGAAAAAAAGGTTTAAAAAAAAGTGACTCCCACCCACAAATAACACAAGACCAAATGCTGAGCCACGATGAGGTAATGAGACATATGGAATTTGTCTAAAAGAAGTCAAGTGGCTTCCAGATTTGGAGGTTTGATGCCTCCAACTTATTTTTACTGGTAGAGATTCCATTTTATTAGTAATATTTGGGACATGGTATCAACAGTCGGCAGTTCACAAATTCTTTAAAAAGTCTGTCTCCCAGCAGAAAAGTTTTAATTAAGCTTGACAGAAACTATCTAGAAGCTTTCATAAGTAATTGCTATTACCCAAAATAGGACCAACTCATAAACTGCATGATTTCAGAAATGATGAATCAATAAAAATGTTTACAGAAACAGGATTTTGATTAATTCCTTCAGACTAACAAATTCATGGCACATGTGATAAATTGAGATTTCTACTGTCAATTAGGGAAACCCAGAAATCAAACCCAGCCCTCAAATACGGCTCTTTGGATAACTGATCCCAGATTTTGGCGTTGGAACCACTTTCTAAGCAGCTCCTCCAAGATCAACTGCACCACAGCTCTGGGCTTTGTTCCTGCTATAGTCAGGTTCAAAATTGCTTCAATTCTCATGAATTCATGCTAAGAGCCACAGTGAGACTGACTATAACAACATGCATTGTAATTATTACGGTCTTGATAAATCAAGAAACAAGTCATCCATAAGTAATAATCGCTTCCTTTTATACATATAAGCTCAACAGCAACCAAAATCATTAGCAGTTATAATAAAGTAATATTTCCTCTATTACTAGGGTAAGAATTAACATGGAAGTTCCATTTATCTAGAGCACAAGTAAAACATATTTTTTGTTATACAGCACTGTGCTCATAGCAATTAACTCTTGAGTTTCTACAAGAATCCAAAGAACCTTTGAAGCCATCAACAAATATGAAATTATTTTCACTGCAGTTTCAGTGTCCAAACATATTTACTTGAAGATAATCAATGTGTGACAGCTATAGGAAAAACCAGCTGATCAGAATATCAGTAATTTAACACTTCAATGGAAATTTACATGTAATTATTTAATAGGTACAATATTACTATGTCATTCCCATAAACCATCTTCTATTTTTTCCAAAATGCTCTATACTTAATGAGTGCACAAAATAACCAAATAAGTGAAACAAAGTTAGTGTGTCAGAGCATCTCTGGGCCGAAAGGGACCTTCAGGGACACCCAAACCAATCCCTCCCCTGGGACAATTGTCCTTACAGCTTCTGGGTTGCTTTTATGTTAAAAATCTCCATTAAGTTACAAGAATTGTACATTCTCATTTTCAGTCAGTATTTTGACAGTAATTTTCCATCTTCCTGTAGAAACTCTTGATAAAATAGTACTTATTATGAGTATTTCTCCTGTATTTAACACTGTATTTCACAGCAATCTAAATTACCATCAGTTGTAATTTTTTGGATGTTAAAATGTGAAAAAAAAGTGCATTTTACAACTGAAAACACATGGTCATTTTAGTGTGCAATCATACATGCAAAGAACAAGAAGTCATGAACATGCAGAATTCTGAAGCAAAGGAATCCAGAAATCATTTCATCTAACATCCTACATCACCATTTTTTTTTTTTTTTTTTTTTTCAGTATGCAGGCCTCTCACTGTTGTGGCCTCTCCCGTTGCGGAGCACAGGCTCCCGACGCGCAGGCTCTGCGGCCATGGCTCATGGGCCCAGCCGCTCCGCGGCATGTGGGATCTTCCCAGACCGGGGCACGAACCCGTGTCCCCTGCATCGGCAGGCAGACTCTCAACCACTGCGCCACCAGGGAAGCCCTACATCCCCATTTTTAAAGACCAAGAGATTCAGAGCTAGGAAGTTATTTGCTCAAGATGACATAATAGGGGGTAGCTGATAGGGAGAATGGAAAATAGGTTGGACTCTCAGCCTGAAACTGACCTGCTGGTTGTTAACCTTTTCAACCCTCACCCTAGTAACAGTGGTCACTAGGGCAGTGAGTCCAGGCTGGAGGGATGACATGGGATATACACAGCCACTTTAAATTTTTTTTAGAAAAATGCATTTACTTTAATGAAATTTTTAAAAATAAAATGCAGTGGCACAAATCACCACAAAGTTATTTAAGTGATTATATCAATAGGCTGCTCTTGTAATTATATGCTAAAAATTTGACTGTTCTCATTAACAGCATTTTCCCTCCTAATTAGAGCGATATCAAGAGCTTCTGAGAACATGTCATGTTTCCTAAAGTACTACAAAAAGTATCACAAACACAGTTTGTGCAACATTCATTTACATCACCTTTATCCACCCAAGGTTTCACTTCAAGCTTATGCAAGGTTACACACAGAATTCAAAAATCTAATTGTATCATTTGATACCACAATTATCAGTAGGGTTGCTTCACAATGAGTTAATCCTGATGCCCTCCTGATGACAAATTATCATGCGAGAAGATGACCTCTGTTTGGTAAAGGGCATATGGATGGTTACAATCCCCTAGGCAAAACCTTGCTATGGCAATCTGACCAAAGCTGGACCAATATTTTTCCCATGTTGATGTGTTACATGCAAATCATATCTTCATAGATAATGTGCAGCATTTACATGTCTCTCCCTGTGTCTTGCGTCAGGAATAAGGAAGAGGAAACTACAACTATGCTTTCAAATACCTACAATATGTCAGGCACTGTATGAAGCATTGTACATTACTTATCTCACTCAGTTCTTTTTTATTTATTTATTTAATTAATTTTGGGGGGCTGCATTGGGTCTTCATTGCTGCACATGGGCTTTCTCTAGTTGCAGTGAGTGGGGGCTACCCTTCGTTGTGGTGCACGGGCTTCTCATTGCGGTGGCTTCTCTTGTTGCGGAGCACAGACTCTAGGCATGCGGGCTTCAGTAGTTGTGGCACGCGGGCTCAACAGTTGTGGCTCGTGGGCTCTAGAACACAGGCTCAGTAGTTGTGGTGCAAGGGTTTTGTTGCTCCATGGCATGTGGGATCCTCCCAGACCAGGGCTCGAACCCATGTCCCCTGCATTGGCAGGTGGGTTCTTAAACACCACGCCACCAGGGAAGTCCTCACTCAGTTCTTAGCCATCCCAGAAGGTAGGTATTACTAACCTCATGTTTTGGATGAGAAAATAGAAGATCAGAGATGTTAAGTAACTTTTCCAAGGGCTCACCAGGGGTATCACGGCAGAGCTGCCATCCAGAGCTCCACTTATCTGACCTCAAACACTGCACTGGTTCCTCCATGCCTCCCTCTCAGGACTCTCAAAGGCCTCTTTAATCACAGCATCAATGCAACGGACAGTGCATTGCATATTTTTCTTCAAACTGCCTTCTGGGACTGCAAATGATTTTCTAAAGAGCTGCACGTAGTTCCAGTCTTATAGGCTGGTCACCCTTGACAGAGAAGATGTTGCATAGATACTGGCTGAACAGAAGTGATATTAAGTAACATTGAAAGAACTTCAAACCTTGGTCAGGATTTCCAATCAGGTGTTAACTGAATTAGTTGGAAAAATGAATTGTTACTGTCAATCAGACCTCCCTCCACCTGTAGATATTTATTTCCATTTATTAAATAAAGTTCTATGTGGAATAGAGAGCAAGCTGTGCCATCCACCTATAGGTCCTGTTTGGGTGTACGCATTTGAATATAACGAACAGAGAGAAGAGAAACTTGAACCACAAAGGAATAGAATGAATAGCAGCAATGGAAATTTCGGTTTATAGTATCACCAGGTGGGATTAAAAATTTGTGCCAGGCAAGAAGAATGTGACCAGGAAGTTAAGTCATTAAACAACAAGCTTTTATGGAGTCTTAAGAGCAGGCTGCTGAAAGAGAAAGAATGAATTAGTTTGAACACAACTTGCTGGTACTTCTGTCTTCCTGAAGATCGGGGCCTCAGCTTGTTTTACCAGATGCCAACTGTCCTTGCTTTGCTGGGTTTGGAGAGAAACCCTCCTGGGTGCTACATAGTGCATCCACTCTTTTTGTTTAAATCCTGGTTTGGGCTTTATGTTTAATTTGTAAAATGTATAACAATGCATGTGTGAAACCCTTGAAAACTGTAAATCACTACAGAACGTAAAGAATTGTTCATTCAATTAAAAAAAATCAAAAAAATGTGTAAAGATGCAGAAAGGCATAGAAAATAATACCAAGTACTCAGTAAATTAATTTTGTGTTAAATTTGCTTTAGATATTTTCTTTCTTAGGGAAACACAACATTACTGATAATGTTGAGGAGGCTTTGGTATCCCTCCCTACTTTCATCCTCTCCCCAGAGGCAGTCTCTGAAGCTGGGGTACATCCATGCTCTTTAGTGTCTGTTTTGTGTTTTTAATTCAAATATTTGCATAATGGTAATGTATCTTTAGTAATTTGCTTTCTTCACTCTGTGTTCTTGAGAGCTATCCACGTGGGCACATGTGCATCTGGTTTATTCATTTTAACTGCTGCTAAGAGGGCACATGTGGAAGAGTTGCCCTGAAGTATATACCTAAAAGTGGAACTGCTTGCTTTTATGGTGTGCGTGCTTTCAGTTTTACTAGAAAGTGCCTCTGTTTTTAAGTTTCAGGTATCAATACACACCGTTTCTACATCTAAGTAAGACAACCTCCAACAGTACTAGGCTAAGAGAATCTTAGGAAATTTAAGTGAAGTTAAATAGGCATTGTAATTTTCTTCAAAAGACTACTTTGGGTACTTCTTTGGTTTTAGAGCTTTCCATGACTGAATGTACTTCCAAACTTTGGGCTAGGACCAGAGATGGAAAATAAGAACGCTTGTTGTTCAGAGGTGTGTGCTGATTGTTTGGGGTCTGTGGACATCAGCTCATGCCTGCCGGGTAGGAACTGGTAAATGGCTCCTTTGAGGACAAAGATAAACAGAAATGCCAGAGCTAACTGGAAAATTGTTTTCATAATTCAATTTTGTTTTACATAACCTTGCTCCCCAAATGTTAGCAATTTAGCTCAAAGAGCTGTTAGTGTTATTGAATAGTCACTAAATGTTGCAAAGAGACAGCTCAGCAAAACTCATGAATTGAGAAACCATTTTATGACCATTGTTTCACCTCTGGGGGTGGCTCGCTGCATTTTGTTCCAGGTCCCTAGGGCCCAGAGGTAATAACATCTGTATTTTTAAGACCAGCTTTGTACCACACCTGCATATCAATTCCCCTTTTCGACTTCTGCCTCTAAACCAAAGCCAAATGTTTGGCTACAGATTGGGTTTCCAGGGTTCGGCTGAGTATTAAATGCAGCAGCCCCAAGACTTCACTGGTCCCACAAAAATTTTCTTAAGTGATATTAATTGAGTCCTGGGAAAGTTTAAAAAATATAAATTTGGTCGCATGCATGCTCCCAGGAAGGGCCTGTCCCAGTCAGCTCTGCCCTACCGCCACAGCGTCCCCACCTGGCTGAAGCTGACATCTGACGACGTGAAGGAGAAGATCTACAAACTGGCCAAGAAGGGCCTGACTCCCTCGCAAATCAGTGTGATCCTGAGGGACTCACATGGTGTTGCACAAGTACATTTTGTGACAGGCAATAAAATCTTGAGAATTCTTAAGTCCAAAGGACTTGCTCCTGATCTTTCTGAGGATCTTTATCATTTAATTAAGAAGCTGTTGCTGTTCCAAATCATCTCAAGAGAAACAGAAAAGATAAAGATGCTAAATTCCGTCTGATTCAGACTGAGAGCTGTATTCACCAGTTGGCTTGATATTACCAGACCAAATGAGTCCTCTCCCTCAGTTGGAAATAGTCTTAAAAGTGGCTGTCATAAACCAAGAAATAAAGTTACCGTAATACAGCCAACATCTCCAAGAGTGATGAACAAGTAAAACAAGGTAACAGCAAGATCCTTTGCAAACCCCAGAGTCTTCAGGCTCCTGCAGTGCTCTCCCAGCAGCTCCAGAGCAGCTCTGATTTTCTGGTATTTGAAGAACCCACTTCCACAAACACCACATTCATAGAAAGATAGACAAGATGAAAAGCAGAGGGCTACATATCCGATCAAGGAACAAGATAAAACCCCAGAAAAACAACTAAATGAAATGGAGATAGGCAACCTTCCACAAAAAGAATTCAGAATGATAGTAAAGATGATCCAGGAAATTGGAAAAAGAATGGAGGCAAAGACTGAGAAGATGCAAGAAATGTTTAACAAAGATCTAGAAGAATTAAAGAACAAAAAATAGAGATAACTGAAATGAAAAATACACTTGAGGGAATCAATAGCAGAATAACTAAGGCAGAAGAACAGATAAGTGACCTGGAAGACAGAATGGTGGAATTCACTGCTATGGAACAGAATAAAGAAAAAAGAATGAAAAGAAATGAAGACAGCCTAAGAGACCTCTGGGACAACATTAAATGCAACAACATTCGCATTATAGGGGTCCCAGAAGGAGAAGAGAGAGAGAAAGGACACGAGAAAATATTTGAAGAGATTATAGTCGAAAACTTCCCTAATGTGGGAAAAGAAATAGCCACCCAAGTCCAGGAAGCGCAGAGAGTCCCATACAGGATAAACCCAAGGAGAGACACGCTGAGACACATAGTAATCAAATTGGCAAAAATTAAAGACAAAGAAAAATTATTGAAAGCAGCAAGGGAAAAACAACAAATAACACACAAGGGAACTCCCATAGGTTAACAGCTGATTTCTCAGCAGAAACTCTACAAGCCAGAAGGGAGTGGCATGATATACTTAAAGTGATGAAAGGGAAGAACCTACAACCAAGATTACTCTACCTGACAAGGATCTCATTCAGATTCGATGGAGAAATCAAAAGCTTTACAGACGAGTAAAAGCTAAGAGAATTCAGCACCACCAAACCAGCTCTACAACAAATGCTAAAGGAACTTCTCTAAGTGGGAAACACAAGAGAAGAAAAGGACCTACAAAAACAAACCCAAAACAATTAAGAAAATGGTCATAAGAACATACATATCAATAATTACCTTAAACGTGAATGGATTAAATGTTCCAACCAAAAGACACAGGCTCGCTGAATGGATACAAAAACAAGACCCATATATATGCTGTCTACAAGACACCCACTTCAGACCTAGGGACACATACAGACTGAAAGTAAGGGGATGGAAAAAGATATTCCATGCAAATGGAAATCAAAAGAAAACTGGAGTAGCAATACTCATATCAGATAAAATACACTTTAAAATAAAGAATGTTACAAGAGACAACGAAGGACACTACATAATGATCAAGGGGTCAATCCAAGAAGAAGATATAACAATTATAAACATATATGCACCCAACATAGGAGCACCTCAATACATAAGGCAACTGATAACAGCTATACAAGAGGAAATCGACAGTAACACAATCATAGTGGGGGACTTTAACACCTCACTTACACCAGTGGACAGATCATACAAACAGAAAATTAATAAGGAAACACAAACTATAAAAGACACAATAGACCTGATAGATTTAATTGATGTTTATAGGACATTCCATCCCCAAACAGCAGATTACACTTTCTTCTCAAGTGCACACGGAACATTCTCTAGGATGTATCACATCTTGGGTCACAAATCAAGCCTCAGTAAATTTAAGAAAACTGATATCATATCAAGCATCTTTTCTGACCACAATGCTATGAGATTAGAAATCAATTACAGGGAAAAAAATGTAAGAAACACAAACATGGAGGCTAAACAATACGTTACTAAATAACCAAGAGATCACTGAAGAAACCAAAGAGGAAATCAAAAAATACCTAGAGACAAATGACAATGAAAACACTATGATCCAAAACCTATGGGATGCGGCAAAAGCAGTTCGAAGAGGCAAGTTTATAGCTATACGAGCCTACCTCAAGAAACAAGAAAAATCTCAAATAAAGAATCTAAACTTACACCTAAAGGAACTAGAGAAAGAAGAAAAAACAAAACCCAAAGTAGGCAAAAGGAAAGAAATCATAAAGATCAGAGCAGAAATAAATGAAATAGAAACAAAGAAAACAATAGCAAAGATCAATAAAACTAAAAGCTGTTTCTTTCAGAAGATAAACAAAATTGATAAACCATTAGCCAGACTCATCAAGAAAAAGAGGGAGAGGACTCAAATCAATAAAATTAGAAATGAAAAAGGAGAAGTTACGACAGACACCACAGAAATACAAAGCATCCTAAGAGACTACTACAAGCAACTCTATGCCAATAAAATGGACAACCTGGAAGAAATGGACAAATTCTTAGAAAGGTATAACCTTCCAAGACTGAACCAGGAAGAAATAGAAAATATGAACAGACCAATCACAAGTAATGAAATTGAAACTGTGGTTAAAAATCTTCCAACAAACAAAAGTCCAGGACCAGATGGCTTCACAGGTGAATTTTATCAAAAGTCTAGAAAAGAGCTAACATCCATCCTTCTCAAACTGTTCCAAAAAATTGCAGAGGAAGGAACACTCCCAAACTCATTCTATGAGGCCACCATCACCGATACCAAAACCAGACAAAGATACTACAAAAAAAAAAAAAAGAAAGAAAATTACAGACCAATATCACTAATGAATATAGATGCAAAATTCCTCAACAAAATACTAGCAAACAGAATCCAACAACACATTAAAAGGATCATACACCATGATCAAGTGGGATTATCCCAGGGATGCAAGGATTCTTCAATATATGCAAATCAATCAATGTGATACACCATATTAACAAATTGAAGAATAAAAACCATATCATCATCTCAATAGATGCAGAAAAAGCTTTTGACAAAGTTCAACACCAATTTATGATAAAAAATCTCCATAAAGTGGTCATAGAGGGAACCTACCTCAACATAATAAAGGCCATATACGACAAACCCACAGCAAACATCATTCTCAACGGTGGAAAACTGAAAGCATTTCCTCTAAGATCAGGAACGAGGCAAGGATGTCCATTCTCACCACTGTTATTCAACATAGTTTTGGAAGTCCTAGCCATGGCAATCAGAGAAGAAAAAGAAATAAAATGAATAGAAATTGGAAAAGAAGAAGTAAAACTGTCACTGTTTGCACATGACATGATACTATACATAGATTATCCTAAAGATGCCACCAGAAAACTACTAGAGGCAATCAACGAATTTGGTAAAGTTGCAGGATACAAATTAATGCACAGAAATCTCTTGCATTCCTATACACTAATGATGAAAAATCTGAAAGAGAAAATAAGGAAACACTCTCATACACCCCTGCAACAAAAAGAATAAAATACCTAGGAATAAACCTACCAAGGGAGACAAAAGACCTACATGCAGAAAACTATAAGACACCGATGAAAGAAACTAAGGATGATACGAACAGATGGAGAGATATACCATGTTCTTAGACTGGAAGAATCAATATTGTGAAAATGACTATACTACCCAAAGCAATCTACAGATTCAATGCAATCCCTATCAAGTTACCAATAGCATTTTTTATGGAACTAGAACAAAAATCTTAAAATTTGTATGGAGACACAAAAACTGTGAATAGCCAAAGCAGTCTTGAGGGAAGAAAAATGGAGCTGCAGGAATCAGACTCTCTGACTTCAAACTGTACTACAAAGCTACAGTAATCAAGACAATATGGTACTGGCACAAAAACAGAAATATAGGTCAATGGAAAAAGATAGAAAGCCCAGAGATAAACCCATGCACCTATGGTCAACTAATCCATGACAAAGGAGGCAAGGATATACAATGGAGAAAAGACAGTCTCTTCAATAAGTGGTGCTGGGAAAACTGGACAGCTACATGTTAAAGAATGAAATTAGAACACTCCCTAACACCATACACAAAAATAAACTCAAAATGGATTAGAGACCTAAATGTAAGACTGGACACTATAAAACTCTTAGAGGAAAACATAGGAAGAATACTCTTTGACATAAATCACAGCAAGATCTTTTTTGATCCACCTCTTAGAGTAATGGAAATAAAGACAAAAATAAACAAATGGGACCTAATGAAACCTAAAAGCTTTTGCACAGCAAAGGAAGCCATAAACAAGACGAAAAGACAACCCTCAAAATGGGAGAAAATATTTGCAAACGAATCAACGGACAAAGGATTAATCTCCAAAATATATAAACAGCTCATGCAGCTCAATATTTAAAAAACAAACAACCCAATCCAAAAATGGGCAGAAGACTTAAATAGACATTTCTCCAAAGAATACATACAGATGGCCAAGAAGCACATGAAAAGCTGCTCAACATCACTAATTATTAGAGAAATGCAAATCAAAACTACAATGAGGTATCACCTCACACCAGTTAGAATGGGCATCATCAGAAAATCTACAAACAACAAATGCTGGAGAGGGTGTGGAGAAAAGGGAACCGTCTTGCACTGTTGGTGGGAATGTAAATTGATACAGGCACTATGGAGAACAGTATGGAGGTTCCTTAAAAAACTAAAAATAGAACTACCATATGACCCAGCAATCCCACTACTGGGCATATACCCAGAGAAGACCATAATTCAAAAAGACACATGCACCCCAATGTTCATTGCAGCACTATTTACAATAGCCAGGTCATGGAAGCAACCTAAATGTCCATGGACAGACAAATGGATAAAGAAGAGGTGGTACATATATACAATGGAATATTACTCAGCCATAAAAGGAAAGAAATTGGGTCATTTGTAGAGATGTGGATGGATCTAGAGACTGTCATAGAGAGTGAAGTGAGTCAGAAAGAGAAAAACAAATATCATATGTTAACACATGTATGTGGAACCTAGAAAAATGGTACAGATGAACCAGTTTGCAGGGCAGAAATTGAAACACAGATGTAGAGAACAAACTTATGGACACCAAGGGGGGAAAGTGGCTGGGGGGTGGTGGTGTGATGAATTGGGTGATTGGGATTGACATGTATACCCTGATGTGTATAAAATGGATGACTAATAAGAACCTTCTGTATAAACAAATAAAATAAAATAAAATTCAAAATATATATATATAAATTTTTAGAGGAAAAGAAGATGAAAGGAAATGAAAGGCAGGAAGAAGAAGAAAAGGGGCAGACAATAAGAAATTACTAATAAAAGTAGAAGTGAAACCTAAATGATGGTGGAAAAAATTTAAACTAAAATAATTTAAGAAGAAGATTATAGGGCCTCCCTGGTGGCGCAGTGGTTGGGAGTCCGCCTGCCGATGCAGGGGACGCGGGTTCGTGCCCCGGTCCGGGAAGATCCCACATGCCGCGGAGCGGCTGGGCCCGTGAGCCATGGCCGCTGAGCCTGCGCGTCCAGAGCCTGTGCTCTGCAACGGGAGAGGCCACAACAGTGAGAGGCCCGTGTACCGCAAAAAAAAAAAAAAAAAAAAAAAAAAAAAAGAAGAAGATTATAGTCTAATTTATAATTTATAGTTTAATTTTTTCCATTAATTTATTTCTGGCTTTTATGTGATTTTATTTTAAAAGTAGAAGATTGCTATTAAATGTTCTAAAAACAACTGGAGGAAAGGAATTTGAGATAGGGAATTTGAGGAATTCAAGAACTCTCAGATTGGAGTTCATGTTAGTTGATTTATCACTAGAAACTTCTGCTGACATTTGCCATGATATCACATGATGTGATGTGAATCAATGTTCTAACTTACAAATTATCTTTTAAAAGCTAGAATTAATTATAGATTGGCCGCTCCCTGGTGACAGGTAGGAAGTTGCTTTAAACTAATTGCTAAACTCTTTTGAATCCGTATGACAGATATGGGTTACTGTGAACAGCTGACCTGGAAAATAATGTGAATGGAGCCTCCAAGGGGCTTTGCTGCACAGTGGCCCTCATCTGGAAAGGTTCCTTGTAGAGAGCCAATCCTATTCATGATTAATTCACCATCATGAATTCCTGGTGTTGAAGACCACCCAGTTCAAACCTCTTGCTCAATGCAGGAATCCCATGTACACCTTCCCTGAACAGGTTATCCAGGCACTTCTGTGGAACATTTGCTCTTTGTGTCTGGGGGCAGCACAATTCTATTTTCTAGGAAATTCTTCTTTATGGTGGATTAAATACAGGCCCCTTATTACTTCTACCCATTGGTCCCAGTTCTGCCTTTGTAAGCAGAACAAAGGAGATCTACACCTGTTTTCCAGAGCTTTGAAGATGGCATTGCTGCCTCTTCCTGCTTACCTCCACCAATATTCTCCAGGTTAAACCACGCCAGCTGTCTCAACTGTACTTATTTGATAGGGACTCTAACGACTGGTCCTGGACACCCTCCCTCTGATAATCTACAGATTATCAGAGCCCTTCTGAAAGTGAGCTGCTCGGAACAGAACATAACGTGGTCTGACCAGCAATTCACAAGAGGACTATGATTACTCAGGACCCTATATTTCTAGTAATGCAATATATAATTAGATTTCGCTTTTAACATCTTTTCATTGCACTAGTGGTTTTTAAAGAAAGTCAGCTCAAATTTCCAGATCATTTCTAGATGAACTGCAGATTTTCAAACCAGTTATTTCCAGATTTTTTTTTGTGGGGGGGAACTACCATCAAGCTTAGATATTTGTAGTTCCCAAATTTTACCCTTCTTCATTTTGAAAATGCAGACATTTGTCTATCTCTAGTCTTGGCACATTTAAATGGCACATTTGTATTGTGTGTCTCTTCTGGGCCAGATGCTGTACTGGGAGCTGGGAATGGCAGTGAATGAGACACAATCTCTGCCCTTGCGGAGCCTCTATCCAGAGGGGAGAGTCACGTAAGTGATGAGAAGGTTACAATAGCCCAGGAGCAAGTTGCCATGGGAACACACATTCATCCACACTGAAGGAGTATCTCTCCCTGGGGTTCTGGGGTCAATCCACAAACAATTAGGATTGGCCAGAAGCCCAAATTCATCTCAAGAGCTCCATGATAATTCACCTCCTCACTTACCCTGGAATGCAGGTGCCTCTTTAGCCTGTTTCTCTTTTCTTACATAAAGAGCAATGTCCACCCAGGAAAACACAGAATCCACGTAGGAACAGCCCTTGTTTCTCTTTGCTATTTAATAAATTATTCTTGGGACCCTAAGGAGTAGGCCTGACCCTGCACTCTGTTCCTACTTGCTCTAAAGGATGGTGATGATGACAAAGAGAAGGAGCAGCTTCCTTTTTTTTTTTTTTTTGCGGTACGCGGGCCTCTCACTGTTGTGGCCTCTCCCGTTGCGGAGCACAGGCTCCGGACGCGCAGGCTCAGTGGCCATGGCTCACGGGCCCAGCCGCTCCGCGGCATGTGGGATCTTCCCGGACTGGGGCATGAACCCGCATCCCCTGCATCAGCAGGCGGACTCTCAACCACTGTGCCACCAGGGAAGCCCCAACAGTTCCGTTTTTATTGAACATTCACTCGGTATAAAGTACATGTTATATATATCTCATATACACTCCCTCAGCCCTTTCTAACCCTCATAGCAATCTAATGAGGTATTTTTATCCTCATTTACAGCTGGGAAAACAGGCCCAGTAACATGCCCGGTGTCACATTATTAGGAAATGAGCGCACCCGTCAGTAGCTCAGCAGTGAACTACTGACCGGACCCCTGTGAAAATGAGGCTGCTCGCTGGGCCCCAAACCCAGGATTCCTGTACCTTAAATGCATATATTACCCTGACCACTGTTTCTGAGGCCTTGCTTACCTACAGGCCAACAAGACATCCAAATGATCTAGAGGTCCTTTTTTCAAGAGTCCTGGTTGATTCCAGCCTTGGCCTTCCTGACCCTGTTTTCCTACGTTTCACTGCTGTGTGTGTTCATCTGGGTGCGTGATCCCCTTCCGCCCACATGACCAAACTTTTGGAAACCCCGGCTCGTGAGATCTCTAGAGACAGCTTCATGGGTTTCTTTGGAAGTTTCCCTCCTTTCCCTGGTGCTCATTTTCTTTCAGTGGTGTTTCTTTCAATGGTAACGTGAACTGAGTTTAGAGGTTTTGTTTGGTTGTCTCGTTTTATTAATTCACTTACCTATGTAGCAACATTTTCATTTATTTTGTCCTCCATCCCTTTGGGAGCCACATTTCTCTTTGGAGTCTCTGACCAGGAGAACCTGTTTATCTTTTCTGAAAACAGAGATTCTGTGCATCGTGGAAACCTCATTTCCATTTTTCCATTTACATTTAAAAGGGAAAAGTGAACAAGGCTGAGGGCAGAAGTAGAGAGCTATAAAACACCGGCCCACTGTTTTCACTTGCAAAAGCAAATCTGTACAAGTTGATTTACATCGAAGGTAGTGTAATCTAAGAATTGCTCCAAAGGCCAGTCCTTTCTCGGGTCCTGTTTTTGAATTGAGGGCAGTGGTTTGGTAGGAAGGGTGGCATCTTCCCATCCCGAGCTGGTGGAGACTCCTCACATGCAGGCCTCATCTTCTGGTTGTAAAAGCACCCAGCCTAGAGTCAGTCTCAGTAAATGTGACCTGCTGGGGTAGGGGGTTCACCTACGCGCACGTGGCCTGCTTCTTCCCCTGCCAGGTCTAGCTCGTTGTCTCTCTCCATTTTATTTTATTTATTTATTTATTTATTTATTTGCGGTATGCGGGCCTCTCACTGTTGTGGCTTCTCCCATTGTGGAGCACAGGCTCCGGATGCGCAGGCTCAGTGGCCATGGCTCATGGGCCCTGCCGCTCCGTGGCATGTGGGATCTTCCCAGGCCGGGGCACGAACCCGTGTCCCCTGCATCGGCAGGCGGACTCTCAAGCACTGCGCCACCAGGGAAGCCCGTCTCTCTCCATTTTAAAAGGAGGAAGAAATAGTCCCTGAGTTCCTTGTCTTCAGTTACTGCTCTCTTCAAATATTACATATTCTTCATCTCCACTCAAAGTCTTATCTTTTTTTGAAATGTTCCACACTGACTCTCACCAACACTAAACCTCTCCCTCTCTTCCTATACTTGAAGTATGTCTTCCAGCTAAGCATTTCTGGTTTAATTAAATATTTTCAGAAACTGTTATTTAAACCTTTCAGATTTATGGCTTTCCTGTCCAGCGAGAGGATGCTTTATGAAAAAGGAATGAAATTTCACTCTTCCCCTTATTTCCAAAAATCCCATACAAGGTTGAGCCAGGCAGTGAGTAAAACCTCTGATCTAGGCTTACAAAATCATTAACAGCCATGACTATTCACCAGAAGGCAGCCACCAGAATTGTAAATAAATAGAGGGCTCTGATAAAACACATACAACTTTTAGATGACAATAACATACATAGGAACGAAGCCAGGGAGCATTTTGAACTAATGTATGAGGAAGTTAGAGAGCAGGACAACTTCCCAGCATAAAATAAAATGGATTAAAGAAATTCTGTTTATTTGAGCAGGAAACAGAAGAAATAAATATCTTTCACAGACCTGCCCTCATGCCTCCAAATTTATGACATGGTCACAAATGTCACAGGAGGTCAGGGAGACAGGGAAGTCAAAGATAATCCTGATGTTTTAAATTCAATTGACCTGGGAAATTTATGATTTCATTTAGAGAAACAGAAATATTTGGAGGAAGCAACAGTTTACTTGTTTATTCCCTGCAGTATTCCAAAAGAATCAGAGGTGGGGCAGCAACCTTAGGTGGTTGGAGATAAATGAGTTAAATGGATGGAAGCATTCCGTGCAGAAGACAGAGACTCGAAGGGCTGACTTCAAGGGCATGTGAGAACAAGGAGAATTCAGCATCCTATAAGTCAGGAGAATAGGTCCTCAAGAAGACTTTGAGGAGGTGGAAAAAATAAAGCTGTGACAATGCCAAGTGGACATGATAATTAGGCAGTTACCAGTGTCCTCAGGAGTAAAGGTGGCTGAATCCAGACTGGGATGGGCAACAGCACAAAGTAAATGGTGGCAAGGAAATGCAAGAAGTGGGTAGAGTTGTCTCAAACACTGGCAAATATTTATTTGGGGAAGACAGATAAATATTTAGCCAAAACAGAGTAGCTGAGTTTTTTAAAGAAAATATGGCCCTTTAGGGAGCGAGCGTCGCTCTGCTACCATTCTGATGACCCAGCTCTAACCATAAAGCCTCCATGTCTAGAGCTGGCTTCTGCAGTTAAAAGTTGAATTAATAAACATACCCCAGGGGCCTCCCTGGTGGCGCAGTGGTTGAGAGTCCGCCTGCCGATGCAGGGGGTACGGGTTCGTGCCCCGGTCCGGGAGGATCCCATATGCCGCGGAGCGGCTGGGCCCGTGAGCCATGGCCGCTGAGCCTGCGCATCCGGAGCCTGTGCTCCGCAACGGGAGAGGCCACAACAGTGAGAGGCCCGCATACCGCAAAAATAAAAAATAAAAAAAAATAAACATACCCTGTAGTGAGGGGAGGGCAGGGAAAAGGGTCTATTTATTCAGTGAGTTTACAGTCTGGTCAATAGGCAGCAAATCTCCTTTCAGACCATAGGTGGATATCGGTTACACATACTCCAAGCTTAAATGAGTTATACTTACACTCCACAAAAAAGGAGGCATATTGGTCAGCTGGGAATTTGGCCCAAATGTGATACTACATTCCACCTAAGCAGGACTGGTTTATTAGAGTACAGAGGTTCTGCATGGATTTAGTGGTTTACATGGGATATGATTCCATATGTGGATAGAAGAACCCTTCCGAGCACAACAGTTGGTATGGATATAGCTTCATAAACAGGGTGTAGAGGAAAATTGACATGGTCAGGCCAGTTTTGCTTGGGTGGATGTGGGGAGTTATGAACATGAGAGGATCCAGATAAGGAAGAGGGGTTGGAGAGAGAGACTGTGACTCATTTTATATATGTGGCTCGATAAATATCTCCAGGCTAACGATTAACAGGCTCAACATTGTCAAAAGTGAGCAAAGACAATATAAATCAATAAATCCTACGCCTATTTATGTCTTAGTTATCCAAAGCAGAATTTCCTAAAGTCGTTCTGAATATGCAGGATTTTAAAGGATGTTAAAAATAGAAAAAAAAAAAAAAAAACACCACCGCAAAACAATGGCTCCATGGAAAACAAGTTTGGGAAATGCTAAATTGTACAAAGTCAACCAGGTTTCCTCAGTGTCTTTACCATGCCAGTGGGCCTTGTGAATCTCCAAGAGGAGCATATAACACACAGCATTTCTTGGATTTACTCGCATTTAACCCTTTCCTGCGCATGACTTTCAAAGGACTAAAGGTATTGGAACACACTTTGGGAAAGGTTGTTCTTCATCAGCTCTGCTTATGCAAACACTATGCCTGTGACTGGCCATTAGCAAATGAAAATGCATTTGCTTTTCTTTAAGTCAAGGTGAATTTCACGATGCTTTTTCATTAAGGAAGCAGACTCCGCAAAGGCTTTACCTTGGTTATTCATGCGACCAAGTGACAAAGGCTCTTATTAAATAAACAATACCCTTCAAGATAGAATTATTATCAAAAGCACAATTTGTGAATTTGCTAACTCTTTCCTACTGATGGCACTAGCATTCTGACTTCAGTCACATTTAGCAACAATCAGAAATTTCAGGAAAGCACAGACAATCATCCACCTTGCTCTAAGCTCATTGGAGTACCCTGGATTGAGCCTTTGAAACTTAGCAATGCATTGACTCTGTCGGGAATTAATTTCACAGCTGGGGCCTCCCGTCTGAGTGTGATCCTTTCAATTGCAGAATTCAGAAGGCAAAGAAGACATGAGAGGAAGCTGAATGGCCTCCCATTCTAGTCCCACAGCAATGTGTCAAAAGTTTGAGCAGCCGCATATCCCTCTTGTCTCTGTCAACAGCTGCAGCCATGGAACCTACTCCTTTTCACGGGTGAAAACAGCTATGGACAACCTTGTATGGTTCATACACTAACAATCCAAGTAACCTCACAGAGCCTGGGATGCCATTCCGCCTTCCTGCTGTCTGCCCTTTGAATTTCAGATCCTCCACCTCTGTGAAACCATTTCCTCTATGAATTATCTGTTTTCAGAAATCCTTCAATTCAAGGAGCCATCTTACAAAGAAGTTTGCAGAAGAAGTCTGGCATCAGCCCCACTGAGGGGTGATTAGTTGAAACCGTGAGCTCATCCAACCTTAGAAAGCCTCATTACCTCTTCTACAGAAGGCTTTAATTCCCCTTTAGTGATTAAACTGACAAAAGCACAAAGATACTGGTCATTCATGACCCTATTCCAAAGGTCTCCCAGGCCTCCCGGCCCCTCCCTGACCACACAACTAGTGTTTCCCTAGTCTTTGAGGGTTGTCCATTTCCACAGAACTGGCTAACAGGGGATGTCTTTCAAGTGACCCAGTACTCTGGGCCCCCACATGCCTTAGCTACGAATGGTACACGCACTGACTTAAATGCCTCTATACAGCAGCAGTTCTTGGGGCAAAAAGCACTCACTCAAATTCTGCTCAGCTCCAAGTTTGCAAGACCTGACCCCTGCCTAATTTTCCAACTTTATAGCCATTTCCCATTCCACAACTTACATGCTCAACCAGCACACCCCCCACGCCCCGATCCAGGTATTCCAGACTATTCCCTGTCCCTTAATCCTATCATGCTGTAGGCTCTGCCTTAATTGTCCTCATTGGCCTGCCAAACAAAAATTATCCCTCAAGTTCCAACTGAAACGTCATTTCCTCTGAAGCCTTCTCTGACCTCCCCAAGCTGGGTTATTCCTTCTCTCTCCTCTGCACATAACATTAATTGCTCACCTGTCATATTATACAATGGTTAGTTGTTATTGATCGTCTCTTCTATGTCTAGACTGTGACCTCCTGAGGGTCCCCAGCACAGAGCAGGTGTCCGCAGGGTGCCCACTGAGAAAAGAGGAGGTGTGCTGAGCTTCCGCTGCGCATGGGCACAGGGCTTCTGAGGGGAGGTAGCTTCCATAGGAAACACTGGCAGTGGGAAACAGGCAGCACGAAATGGAAAAGGCTAGCCTGGGACCACCCTCAATCTATGTCTAGGAGGAAACGGCGATACTTTAATATTCCAATGAAAACCCCAGGACTCTCCAAATGCCAGATACAGGAAACAGGAGATCAGTACAGCAATATTAGGACACTGAAAGGGTCAGGGATACAGAAGGGAGATGTGTAATCTACTGACTGGAACTGGCTACCGCTGACACTTCTCATATTTACTGATTGCGCAGCTGGTAAGGTGGCATAACTGAGGTTTGGGCCCAAGCAGCCATAAGTGCAATGCTTTTTCTATTAAGGCATCTAAATGCACATTAAAAACTGCCAAGGCCTCCGCAAATAGTTGTATGCTAAGAATAGAGGTCAGCATGGTGTTCATTCATGTAACCCTCTCCACATCCCAGCCTGTCTTTCTCCTTCTACACACACACATACACACAAATGCATACATACATACACATACATACACATGTGGATGTAAGTATACGTACATGCCAACTCACCGAGGGGCACCCCTCTAGTCCCCCACTGCCATCATATGACTGCCCTGTCTGCTCTGTGCTCTGTTTGCCTCCAACTTATATTTGAGGAATGACTGTCAGAGTGTTACCCTCTCTTACATAAGCAAAGAAGTATAAAGACCGCATTTTATTCAGTCTGGGGAAAGAGAGTGTATTAATGCATGACCATCTTCCAGTAAATATGTAAATGAATGTATATAAATCACCTGAGTTTACACTTGAGCACAGAGAGTAAATGACTGGAACCAGGAATGTCCCACACATCCGTCCCTACTAAGTGGAACCCCGCCCCCACTGTAATCTCCCTCTTGTGTCGAGATAGACTGTTTCTACAAGGGCAGTCCTTGCTGATTTGAGCCCTGTTCTCACAGGAGTTCTGTTGTGAAAAAATTAGCATTCCCTTCAGTCTGACCCATTGCCTTCCTAAAGGTGTCATTTTCTGGATGATAGTGGATCTCCGCAGTTCACACATGCTTATGAAATGTGGCGTTTCTCTTACTAACAGGAGCAATGGACAGAAAACGAAGGGCTGGAAGATAGGACAGGGCAGAAGGTGGATGGAGGGGCCCTGCAGCGGGGGTGACACATCCCAACAGGCAGAGTGCCACACGGTTCCTTCCTCTCTGCAGCATTCATTTCCTTCGGGACACGTGAGTGGCTGCCACTATCGATTGCTTGTCAATCTGATGCTTTCTCCTATATATTTTTTTAATACTTATTTATTTGTTTTGGCTGCACTGGGTCTTCGTAGCAGCACGCAGGATCTTTTTTTTTTTAGTTGCGGCATGTAGGATCTAGTTCCCAGACCAGGATCGAACCTGGGCCCCTTGCATTGGGAGCGCAGAGTCTTACGCACTGGACCACCAGGGAAGTCCCGCTTTCTCCTATTTAATACCAGTGTATTCTTCTTTAAGTTAGGGAAGGAATATGCATGATTCAATGTGCTCTAAAACAGATTATCTAAATCCCTTTTGCAAACAGTTTTCACTTCTTTATTGCTGATGACAGTCTTGGATTCCATGCCAGGGAGTCTGTCTTTAATCTGGTTTGCTTATTGGGTCCCAAATGTGCCCAAGGGAGTTCATTTTCTCTATATGTCTGGCATACAGTAAGCACTCAATAAATGGTAGTTCTGATTGTTATTTTTCTTACACTCCCTATGTGTGGCCAAGAGAGATTATTGGCCAATTTGGATCTTTCAAGAGAGCAAATCTAACCCATGTGGCTAATCTGGCCAGAGCCTGAGTTAAACCCTGAGGTGACCCTGGACCTGGATGTCATGCCTCTGACCTTCAGGTCTGAAAAGCTGAAGAGATGTGGGAGTTTTCAGAGACATGGCTGAGCTGAGAACAGCTCAACTTAATTCCTAGTGAAATGACCCCTTCCACAATTATTAACTAGACAACACTGTTTAGAAATTACTGCAGTGGGTCACATTTGTTAACTAATTTGTATGAACTCATATATATGTTACCTATTAACATTAATAACCTACATTACATTTTCTGTTTTTTTCGCCCCTCTCCATATAATCAGTCTTCAGCTCATAAATCCCAAAGAACAAGAAAGGGTTCTCTCGTGTCAGCTGGTAGTTAATCTTCTTTAGGTCCATCACCAATGTACAAGCCAGGGCTAAGAAGAGCAGGCCAAGAGGACCTTGTCCTTCATGTCACTCTCTGGATTTAAAACCCTCCAGTGGGATCCTTTAGCTGTCCAGGGAGACAGCAATGCAGCTCTCGAATTCTGAGCCAAAACCCGGGTTGGGTCTGTCTCTGTGCCTTCCTAGCTATGTGACTCGGAGCTGGTGAAGTAACCTGTCGACCTCAGTTTCTTATCTGTAAATTGGGGATAATACTCATGTCATGAGAATATCATAAGGATTAAGTGATATCAAATTTTAAATTACAGTGTTCATTTTTGGAGAGTATGCAGTGAAATGCTGCCAGTTGAAACACAGATTGGAAGGAGTTTTTGGAAAGCCATTTGGCAACAGGGATCAAGAGGCTGAAAATGCTCATGCCCTTTGACCCCATCATTCCAGTTATGGGAACTAACTGTGAAGGCATAATCAAAAACAAGGTCAAAGACTGACATACAAGGATGCTGATCACAGCTTTATTTATATTTATGTAAAACTGGAAACAACCCAAATACACAGTGCTAGGAGAATGATTAAATAAATTACTGTGCATTCACAGGATGGAATATTAGATATTGCTTAAGATGTTTTTTTTTTTTTTTAGATGTTGGGGGTAGGAGTTTATTAATTTAATTTATTTATTTTTGCTGTGTTGCATCTTCGTTTCTGTGCGAGGGCTTTCTCTAGTTGTGGCAAGCAGGGGCCACTCTTCATCGCGGTGCGCAGGCCTCTCACTATGGCGGCCTCTTGTTGCAGAGCACAGGCTCCAGACGCGCAGGCTCAGTAGTTGTGGCTCACGGGCTCAGCTGCTCCGTGGCATGTGGGATCTTCCCAGACCAAGGCTCGAACCCGTGTCCCCTGCATTAGCAGGCAGATTCTCAACCACTGCACCACCAGGGAAGCCCTAAGATGATTTTTATAAAGAATTTTTAATAATGTGGGAGATACCCTTTAAAATGCTAAGTGATAAAAGGATGGAAGAGACATTACATAAAAATGCCAGGAAGAAGTATATCAGGATGGGTTATTGTCTTCTTTCTTTTTGTGTTTTACAATTTTTCTACAACGAGCATATTTTTAAAAAAAAATTGAAAGATCACAACCAAACTTAAAAATATGAAAGCCTTAACAAAGGGCCTGCTGTACAATAGGTACTTAAGTGTGAGTCCCCTCCCCACCTCCAGCCCCTTAGCATGTTTACTAAGTGGCTGCTGACCTGCCCTCGTCAATTTCCTACCTCATTTCCTGCTTTCCTCTGGATTCCAGGCCCTTCCATACTTCTGAACTCCCTGTACCTCCCAGGACCTTTCATGCTTTTCCACACACCCTAGTGTTTGTCCGTGTTGGAAAAAGTTACAGGTCTCTCCTCCTCAGACCTAGTTAAACACTATTCAGTATGACTCTATCTGCACACCTGCACTGAGACTCGGGGTGCGTAAGGTTCCACCTCCTCATGCCTTGATTACAACTCTTATGCTTTGTGCTGTGTTGAGCACACACTGCTGTTTCACCACAACAGAGAGGGTGACTACAGCAAGTACAGACACTGTACCTTGCTCACCTCTGAATTGTCAGTGCTGGGCATGATGCCTGGGTCTTAGCAGTGAGTCAACGAGCACAGAAGTGAGAGACTCTTATTCCAGCACCTTAACTCACAAGTCACCTCTCAAGGTCCTTGTCATTTACAACTGCCAAAATGCCATCCTTCCTCACCTTTGAGCTGTCTTGCCCGCTGGACCATCTGCCTGTGACCTTCCCCATTACCACTTCTTCCCAAGACGGTCCACCTGCCTTTCTCCAACCTTTGCAATGTCTCCTAAATCCCAACTCTCCTATGAAACAGGACTTCCTCTGCCACTTCCCATTCAGGGACCCTTGGATCCACATTTAGCCATTCTGACTCTCTGGTGTCAGTTTCTAGCCAGTGCTAGATCATCTCCATTTGTATCTCCTGCAAAGTCCCAAACTGAAAGTACTGCGTTGCCCCCAGCTGGCCCCTCTTTTCCTACTAACACATTTCTGCTCAGCACTGCTAAGCTTTTGGCTCACCCAAAAGGTTTGACAAATTTTTTCTTCTCCCCTAATTCATCCCCCAAAGCCAAGCTGTCATCCAGCCCTGCCTTTTTTCCCCTCAGAAATGTTTTCAGATTTCATCTCCCAATTTTAAGGACAACCACATTACAATTGCCCCTAGAAATATGTTATTTCTGGGAGGTCTTGTTCCTTTGAGCTGTTGATCCCGTCTCCTTGCTGGAGTGTGCAGCTCCCAAATTGCATTCCCTTTGCTGCAGAAGCTTAAGTGACAAGGAACATAAAATGAGCTAACGTGCTGCTGCAAAATGCCCCCAACCCCAAAAGGAGCCAGATGATGGCAACAGAAAACCATATAGCTTCTGTGGTCTCTCTGCCCAGCCACTGTGCAAAGTATATTAGAAGAGGTCTCTTGGAGAAACTTCCTTTGTCTTTTGCTTTTCACAAAGACCAACCAAGGAGAGTGTGGAAAAGAAAACAACAAAAAACAAAATGAAAGGAAAAAAACCCCCCACAAAAACAGAGACAGCATTTTCTCTTGAACTTGCTGCAGTCAGGCTTCTGCCCTCACTAGGTACAGACATTTCCATCGTCAAGGTTACCAGTGACTGCCCTGATACTAATTCTGAGTCCTCATCTTACCGTACCCAACAGGAACGTTTGACCCAAATGATTTACCCCTTCCTCCCTAGAACACTGTCCTCAGTTGGCTTCTGGCACTGCACTCTCTCTTAGTTTTATTCCGAACTTCCTGGTTGCTGCTTCTCGGTCTTATTTGCTGTCCTCCCAATTTCACAGACTACAAACATTGTAGCATCCTAGGGCTCAGTTCTTTGACCATCTTCTCTCCTCTATACTTGCCAAGGTCATCTAGTCTCTTGGTATTAAATATCACATTTCTATTCCAGTCTGAAGCTCTCCCCGAACCTCTGACTTTTATACCCATGGCTCCAACATCTCCACTTAGCTGTCCAAAAGGCACCACAAACTTCACAATCCAAAATCTAGTTCCTGATCTCCTCTCCCAAATCTGTTCCCCATCTCGGCTGTGGGCTACTCCATCCTTCCCATTGTTTAGGCCAAAATCTTTGATGTCACCCTCTAACTACCCTTTTCCTCTCACACCCTGCAAGAGGTATGCCACTCTCCCTTCAAAATACTTCCAGGATCCAGACACTTCTCATCACCTCTACCGCCCTGTGACCTAAGACACCCTCACCTCTCACCTGGGATTGTTCAATAGTTAACTAATTGGTGTCCTCTTTTCAGTTTTGCCCGCTTAGCATCTATTCTCCACATGATAGTCTGACACTCATGTTACAGCCAGATCACTGGTCAAAACCTCCAGAGGTTCCAATCTCAATATGCATAAAGGCCAAAGTTTTTAAATGACCTATACTTAGGGTTACCATAAAGTTTCTCATCCAAACCAGGATATGTTTTTAATAAAATAATATCAGGACAATAAGTATATATTTGGATTGTCCCAGGCCAACAAGATATATATTTATCCTTCCCATAATCCTCTACACTGTCTGGTCCCTGTCAGCTTTGTGAAGTCATCCCCTTCTCTTTTCTTCCTTGATCTCCTCAGCCACACTGGTCTCCTTGCTATTATTTAAACATGTCAGACATGCATCTTCTCAGGGGCTTTCTGCTTGTTATAACTTCTTCTCCCATTTGTTTACATGGCTCACCCCCTCACCTTCTGGTCTCTGAACAACTGTCACATTCCCAGAAAGGTCCTCCTTGACCATTCTACTTAAAACTAAGACCCCACTCCTGCACTTCTTACTGACATTTCTTGTTTTATTCTTCTCCATAGCATTTCTTTTTTCCATCATTTCTACAGAATATTTTCACTGGACATAGAATTCTAGGTTAGTGTTTTTTCTTTCAGCACTTGAAGACACCATTCCACTGTCTTTTTCTATTACAATGGACATTTATATACCTTGAAACGGTAAATAATTGACACCAGTTAATACACATACATTTTCCCAGCACTTGTTTGCAGTGGAGCTCCTGGAGCTCCCCTAAGTTTGAATGGGCTATTTGTTTCATTTGATGCAGATAACACACATTTCACCAGGCACTGGTGGGAGTGTCTCGTCTTCCATCCAAATATTCAGGGCCTTTCTGATTCTTCCTCTTGAACTCCCTCTGTCACTCAAACTGCTGAATGGAAGGCCATAATAAATCCAACTGTAGTTTTGTGCAGGGCAAATTCTCCATTGTGGAAGAATTACGATAAAACTGTATCACATTAAGTAGAAAAAAAGATGCCAAAATAGTCTGTAGATTACAAAGCATTATGAAAATGCACTGGATTGCCAGTGTTATTACTCTTTCATACTTCTCATTGGCACATCAATCAGACCTTACTTTCCTAAAGTGCAAGGAAGGAAAAGGCTGCATCTGTCTGGGATGAGGGCCTGGGCAGGGAGTTAGCACAACTCTGGTGCCAATGTTTCAGTGTCATTACCCCAAACTCAATAGGCTGCCAACTTACTTCATTATCTTCTCCTCAAGCTAAGCCTCCTTTCTATGTCGTTTCTATCCCTAGCACCTTCACGTTTCCAGCCTTCCAGGTGCAAAACCTAGAGTTAAAAAGAAGAGAAACTTAGGATGGTTCTATAACTGTTCCTTCTCCATCTGTGGCTGAGGCTATTATTTATTTTTTCTAAATCTTACCCCGATTCGTTCCTCCTCTCCATTTCTACTACCAAAACCTTGAACTAAACTCTCCTTAACTCACGCCTGGATGATTACAGTTGGCCTCCCTGACCCACTCTGTCTTCACACTAACCCACCCTTTGTACAGTGCCAGAAGAACCTTCCAAAAACAATAATATCCCTAATGTACCACTGTCCACTGCCCCGAATTAAAATTTCCCCACCAGAGGGGA
Source organism: Mesoplodon densirostris (assembly GCF_025265405.1). NCBI lineage: Eukaryota > Metazoa > Chordata > Mammalia > Artiodactyla > Ziphiidae > Mesoplodon > Mesoplodon densirostris. The sequence continues at coordinate 122,458,482 of NC_082664.1, forward strand.
GGGCATTTCAAGTCTTTCATAATATGATCCCCTCCTGCAGACCTTACCTGTCACAGCCCACAAGCTGTGTGCACAAAAATATTCCATCACGAGGCTCAGTTGGTCAATGAACCCTGGGAGCCAGCACCCCAGCATCCCCCGTCCAGACCTCAGGTGGAGTCCAGAATTGGTCTTGCTCTCTTCAAAGGCAGTATCTGGTGTGTTACTTCCTACTAGAAACGTTACTATGTGTCACATGACCCACTAGGTTTTACATTGTATCTGTCAGACAGCATCACTGCATTTGTAAAAATACATTTTACTCATTGATCAAACTCTGTGACCAACTTCATGGCTAAGCCTTCACAGGTCCTAAAAGGACAGAAGACAGCATGGTCTAGGGGGAAGATCACAAGCTTTGGAGCCAGGAAGCACGGGCTTCAATCCTGGTTTGCCGGTTGACCACCAGCTTCATGACCCTGGGAATGTCACTTGATCTCTGTTCCTCAGTTTTTTTCCCCCCATTATTATTATTTTTGAGATACAGCTCAGATACCATATAGTTCACCCTTTTTAAAGTAGATAATTTAGTAGTATATTCACAAAGTTGTACAAACATCACAATGATCCAATTCCAGAACACTCATCACCCCAAAAGAAACCCTGTATCCATTAATAGTCACTTCCTATTTTCCCCTCTCCCAGCCCCTGACAACCACCAATCTGCTTTCTGCCCTCTATGGATTTGCATTAGCCTCAGTTTTAATTAACTCTAAGCTGAATATAACACTTACCTTATAGGACTAATGTGAGGATTGCTAAGCCTCTAGCTCAGTGTTGGCATCTAAGAGGACTTTAATAAATTGCTAAACCCTTCAGAGTCCCCAGTATGAAACCCTTAGCTCCAGTCAACCCATCATCTTTATCACCATCCTCACCTTACATTCTGTTCTTGCCCCTCAGCTCATGTCTGTCTCCTAGATCACTGCCTCTCCAAACCCAACATTGAAGATCCAGCTGAAATTCTACCCCTACTTGTGAAACCTTCTCCAGTGTAACTTCTGTTTTTCCCATGGTTTTCCTAAGCTACCCTGAAGACAGAAAAAAAAGCCCTTCGGACTGACTTTAAACATTTCCACATAATGAGATTTGGGCCATGACTCCAGGCTAATCAAACTTGTGTTTATTCTAGATTTTGCTTTGTGACACATCCAGGACAGCTCATACACACAGCTGCTTTGTTACAATAAAGAAAAAGAGTGCTACAGTTTTTTCAGGAGAGATTTCTGATCTTGCAACCAAATCGCCATTACGAGATGATGTTGAAGCAATAAACAGTGACATTTCAGTAGCTCTGTACATGGCAGTTATATTTTTCCACATTCTTGTGATTTGCAAATTTACAGCCATCAAAGATTACAGCCTCTTCAGAGTTTATTTGGTCTTGGAAACCTTCTTAATGAGTTTGACATTTTTATTAGGCTCAAAGTCTTCCACCAAAGCCTGGTGCAATTATAGTCATTTATAAAGTAGTCAACATGAAAAGAGGCTTGGCAGGTCCGTGACAATGCCTCCCAAAGTCTGGCCGCCTGGGGATTCTCACCCAGTTTTCCCTTGTTCTGGAAGCACTGTGGAGACCAGGGGGGCAATCGCTGGAGCTGGGATAAGCGTAGATGACCTGTAATGCTCTTTCTAAGCTGCGAAATGCTTTCATTCTAGCTTGATTTCACAAATGCATCAGTTCTCCCCACTGCCCTAGCCCAAGCCTTGAGGGAATAAAGGGAAAGAGACTGCTGTTACACGCAGCAGAAATCGCCGTTTAATGATATTCTTTAGGATAACACAACAGTTCATGGCTCTGCTCTGTTGTCAAATGGAGCTGGTTTCAAATCTCACTTCTATCATTTATTCATCCTGGCTTTGGGCATGTTATTTGCTCTCTCTAAAACCACATTTCCTCATTATTAAGATGAGTATAGTAACATGTAAAGTGCTGTTACTTTGTCGCATGTAGAATGCAGCAACTGTTCAATGTATGATGGCCACTCTTACTATTTTAGTTATCATCACCATCATCACTATCATCCTCATCAGACAACATTCTTAGGAACTGATTGTGGAGGTCATTAAAAATGGTTGAGTATGGGAACAAACTTCCAGTTATAAGATAAATAAGTCCTGGGGATGTCATGCACTTAACAATACTGTATTGTATACTTGAAAGTTGCTAAGAGAGTAGATCCTAAAAGTTCTTCATCACAAGAAAAAAAAAACAACTGCGATGGATGCTAACTAAACTGACTGGTAATCATTTTGCAGTACACACACATAACAAATCTTTATGCTGTATATCTTCAACTAATACAATGTTATATGTCAATTTTATCTGAATAAAACTGTAAAAACACAAAACAAAAAATGGTTAACTACAATTCATTCAAATAATTTCCAATAATTCCTTTTCTATGCCCACACACCAAATATTTAGAAAGTGTCATGTATGTGTAAGGCACTTTATTAAGTATTAAGGGAAGAATAATGATTAAGAAGACACAGATTCTTTCCTCAAGGATCTTAGAGAAGAATACAAGTAACATATGCTCTTATTAAGATGAGACAAAGAAAAAAATGAAAAGAGTTTCAAGAGAAGAGGAAACAAAGCCCTATGGGAATTCAGAAGAAGAGTGAAATCAGGGAAGGCTTCCTGGAGGAGGTGATACCTGAGCTAGAGAAGTGATGATAGTGAAGTGATTTGACCATTGGAAGACTAGGAGACAGGCATTCCAGGAAGAGGACAAGGCTGGGAAATCCAGACAGAACTTTCTGTGTGAGTGGCAGTCTTGCACAGAATATTCTCGAATCCACAGAATTGACTGTAGCTAATTAGTGGTATTTTCCCAAGGTCACACTGTTATAAAACCTTAATTGATGTTTCAATCTTTAAAGAAGAAAAAAAGCTTTTGGTGCTCATATCAGTCACTTTGGAAGGGAAATTAAATAGGTTTTCACCAGATGGAGTCATAACAGAAAGATGACACTAACCAAGCCTGGATGGTTCAGAATTTGAGACGTGAGAGCTTACAGGAAGACAGAGAGTCAAAGTGCATCTCAGTGAGATCTGTGGCTCTGCCGCTGAAAAGGAACTTTGCATACTGGGGTGCATTGTGGGGAAGACATTGGGGCTTTATGCAGCTCCCGGTCTTTAGGCACAAAGCGAGCTCTCCACACAATGCAGGGAGATGACATTTGCCCTTGAGTGCACACACATTCCTCAGGGCCGCAGCCAGCAGCCACCATAGCAGCTGAGTGGCAGAATGGAAGAGTTCTTACTTAAAAAAAAAAAAAAGTGCTCCTCATCAGGTTTTACGAAGCAAATGGAGTGGGACCTTGAGCGGGCGGGGAGAGGTGGTGCATGCCACCGGATTGATGGAGTCTAATTACCTTGCGTTGGGCAGGGTTCCTGGTTTTAGGTCCTTTCCACCCTTGAGATACTCCACAGCATTTCCATGACCTCGCAGGTGACCAAGCTCTGGTCAGAACAGTGAACAGCTTGCGTAAGTCTGAGCCTCAAATTTTGGCACTAAGAGAAGACGTTATAATGTGTATGGAAAGGGTCTGGCATAGCAGGGGCTCAGTCTGTGTCCGGTTGGAATGTGACAGTGTGAATGAATATATTGATGGAAAGTGAGTTCCGTGTGTGACGTCAGCTCAGAGGACTTGGACCTCCTCAGGCGACAAACATCCATATTTCCACTTGGATGGAAAAAGCCACAGCAAATCCATCAATCAAGTATTTACCTCGTACATACCGTGTAACCAGCATTGCACCATACTAGAGTCAGAGGGCTGGATTCAAAGAAATATAATACATGTCCCCTGATCTCAAAGGTTTACCATTTAGTTTGGGAGACAAAACTAAGCCACATGAAATAAATACTTGTACCCAACATCATTTAGGGTTTTACTAAGGTTTTCAAGTGGTCCCAACTGTAAATATTGACTGTGAGTGCAAGTGGGGTTCAGAGAATATAAAAAGGTCAGAGCAAGTATGAGTAGTTAAAAAAGGAGTCACAAAGTAGGTGGAACTTTCCCTGGGTTGCTCCTAACATAGGTGACACATACCTTCATCAGTCTGTAGAAAACAACTTTTCAGAGAAACTGAAAGAGCATTCTTTATTAGATCTCTTTAAATACTAAGCAATCTTGTGAGATAATTGTCATCTTAGGTTATCTGGTTTGTCAGAGGTGGGGAGGGATTCGAACCCAGCTCTGTTCTTGAACCTCCCACAGCTAACACAAGTATGGTGGAACTTGCCTAAGCCCTCTTCTAATTTTAAATATTATAAAATAAAACAGTTCTTTCAGAAGCATATTCAGAATAGTATGGTTTTTCTGGATCATGCATGCATTATGTGGCTGGGAGGTATTGAGAATGAAAAGCAGCCTTCAATAGGACTAATCTATTGTGCAGTGGTACTAAATTAAGAACCTAGGAAGGAGATTCGTTCTCCCACCTGGGAGTTTAATTATGGAAATGCCGTTCTTGGCATTAGCCTGGGGCATCCGCTGCCTTGAAGAATATGAACAATTCAATTAGTAATGACATGGATTACAGAGAAGGCTTGGTGGGAAAACATGAGCTCCTCAGGCATGCGGTGGGGTTCTTTCAGACACAAACCTGTGAGGCCTGCTGGTTTCTGCCTCAAAAGACTATCTTAGGGGCTTTTCTGGTGGCGCAGTGGTTGAGAGTCCGCCTGCTGATGCAGGGGACTCGGGTTCGTGCCCCAGTCCGGGAAGATCCCACATGCTGCGGAGCGGCTGGGCCTGTGAGCCATGGCCGCTGAGCCTGCGCGTCCGGAGCCTGTGCTCCTCAACGGGAGAGGCCACAGCAGTGAGAGGCCCACGTACCGCAAAAAAAAAAAAAAAGACTATCTTAGTTACTGTTAACAGCCCTGAGTCCTTGGCTGTGCGTAGAAGACTCCAGCACAAAGCCTGGGGGAGAGGAGGAGGAGTGCAGTAGGGCAGGGGGAAAATAGACTCAGCAAGATAATGAGCCTTCTCCCCAGCCTTTTGTCAAATCCTGGTCTTTCCAAGGAGTCCTCTAGTGTGTTTATACTTGATACCATGTATACATGCAGGCCCTCCTCTTCTCAATTCCTATCAATGCCTTCAGATTAAAGGTCAAACTCTTGGCTTCGGGGTTTATCCTGGCTGACTTCTCAAGTCTCCTGATGTAGCCACATCAGCCACACTGGCATTTTCCAAACATATCATGGGTTGAATACTTTCTGCCCTTGATTTTTGTTCTTGTTCCCCTGGCCTGGAAGGCCCCTCTCGTTCATCTACCTGACCAATGCTCACCAGTCTTCCAAGGTCTAAGCTAAAAGTGACTGGCTCTGTGAACCTTTGCCAACCCTGGTGACTCTACCCTCCGATACAACCCTTCTTATCTCTCTCTCTGTTGCTGTCCTCCTTACTCAGCTTAGCCTGTACCAATGAGCACTTCTCTCTCCCCTGGGAGCATCTTGAATCATGGTTAATTCATCTGGGCGATCCTGGGGTCCAGCACAGGATCTGGCTCAGAGCAGGCACTCGCTAAATGTATGAGGGAGAAATGAAAAGCAATTCAAGAGGGTGCCTGAACTCACTTCCTTTGGGGCTGACACAGGCGCTACCCTGATGAGATGCACTGTACAACCCTGGGGGCTCAGAAGCTGTGCTTGGGGGTTGGGTGGTGGGATCTACTTTCCAATCCCAGGAGGCCGTGGATGGAAGAGGCTTTTCTCACATGGGATGTTAAGCTTGTTAAAAACCCGTAAGTGCTATCCAGTGACTTGGAAGAGAAGTGGGTACAGTATGCAAGGGAAATGAATCCATCAAAGCTCAGTGATTTGACTAGGGAACGTCTCATTTTGTTTTTCCAAGTAAAATAAAAAGGTTGTGTTCTCTTGTAAACGTATTTTTTGGTGAAAAACTTTTTCTCTATAAATCTTATTATCATTCTAATTACTTGTATTATGATGCTCTTTACAGTGTGTTTTGTCTATCGGAAGAACTGGCATAAGTATTCTGTATCAAGACGTCAGAAAGAGCTGCATAGATTATAAGAATATATAGTCCATTTAGCATCTCTCTGAAAATCTGCAAAATACCAGACACTAAAGATCCACTGTCGGTTTTAGCCAGGCTGTTTTTACACATTCTTGCCTGTTTGAGAAAGAAGATTCTGGGTCGCACCGAAGAAGGCCTATGACTGAAAGCATACCCAGGAATTTGAGAAATTTGATGCTATGATTTAGAAATAATCTAAAGAGTCTACATTCCACCCAAAAAAACAAGATTAAAAGAACAATATTGTTGGAACATTAAGAAAAGAAACAACTTCAAAGCTAAACTTTCAAGCAAAGAATTTGGACTGAAGGAAAAAAGTGAAATCTAGTCAAATATTTTGGTTTAGCAATAGTTCCTCTTTGCCTCACCCAGCTTCGTTCCCTAAAGCTTACGGCTTCAGTGTCTCTTGGCTGCTTTCCTTCGTCCCCACCCCATCTCTGGCTGCAGCTCTTAAACAATGGCATTCCAAGCCAGGAGGGCCAGGGTCAACCCAAGGCCCAGCAAACCACCATCACCCTTCCACCTCGCTCTGCTTCTGCGCTCCCAAAACAGGACATCATTCCCCAGGTAGGAAGTCTCCAGGGTTCTCATCCCACCATGCACAACAGGAAACAAGCAGACAATGGTCCCATCATGAACAGGTCGGCCAAATTGAGCCTGAAGAGCACTGTCCATGCAAGGATCAACCTGGGCCTCTTCAATACCAGGAAACTTTAGAATTCAAAGAGGCCCAACAAGTGTCTTGATCTGGAGTAACTAAATAAAACTAAGTATCTTAGTTTGTTCCCATGGAACCAGTCTTGGGTTGCTAAGGACAATCTGAGTGGTAACTCACTGTTCACAAAATACAAAACTCTCAGCAATAAGCTTTTACAGCACCTCCTGGGAAGTGGATGCTTGCTGCATTTATTGGGTTAGAGAAACAGATGGCTACTTCTGGAACTGGGTAGAAGATGTTCCTTTTTTCATAAAAGAGTCTTTAGATAATTACCTTGTGTTTGTACTTGGAAAAAAGAGAAAGGGAGAAAGCCACAATGATGTCATGATTTTGACTACATCTCTACCCACAGAGGGGTGGCACACACCATGTCATTTGTGGAAGGCCACTGTCCCTTCAAACCAGTCGGCAAAATAGAACGTCGCCTTTTACTCAGTGATTTCTCTAAAGACATGTTTTTAATAAAGGATGGAATGAATACTCATAAGAAACAAAAATACAAACAAGGAATACCTCAAGAACATTCTGGTTGTGATTGAAAAACAAAAAAACCAAAACAGAACCTTTGCTGGGAAAGAAAAGTAATGATGAGGTTGCACAGAAGGACTCACGTCCTGACATTAAGGTTAGGAGATGCTGAAACAGTCACGCCAGAAAGCTGTGCCATCTCTCAGTGAAACCAAAATATGCAGTTATGCAAACACAGACAGAAACCCTTCTCTGCCACTCAGGATGACCTTAGCCTCTTTGGGTCTTGGTTTCCTTATCTGTAGAATGGGTATAACAGTACCTACCATCTTTAAATGAATGGTGTTGAACTAGCAGACCTTGCGATGATGGGGTGAGGGGATTCTTCTGCTCTAATAATTCAGGGGAGGATGTTCTTTAATTAATTATTAACAGGGCTCTGGGAATACAATAACTGGTAAAGGATGCTAGCTTCTTCCTTTGGATTGGCATATACATACATGCAATTTTAGGCCTGTTGAATTTCCCAAGCTCTAACTAAATTGCTTATTAAAACAAATTTTTAGTATTCACAGTGTCTGACTTCCAAGGCTTCCTGCCCATAGTGGCTTTCCAGCATCACCCAGTATCTACATAGAAGTACCACCGCACAGCTTCCAATCCCAGTCTGATTAAAGAGAGAAGAAGTGGGGGCTTCCCTGGTGGCGCAGTGGTTGAGAGTCCGCCTGCTGATGCAGGGGACGTGGGTTCGTGCCCCGGTCCGGGAAGATCCCACATGCCGCGGAGCGGCTGGGCCCGTGAGCCATGGCCGCTGAGCCTGTGCGTCCGGAGCCTGTGCTCCGCAGCGGGAGAGGCCATGGCAGTGAGAGGCCCACGTACCGCAAAAAATAAAAAATAAATAAAATAAAGAGAGAAGAAGCTCATACTTTTAGTTTAGTAACAACATCACTTGACTTTCCAAACTCAGCTCCTCCCTGGCCTCCATGCTCTGCCACTCAATTTGCACCATTGGGACTGCCCAGCCCCCTACATACCTGGTTAATGCTTCCTCCTTCTTGAATACCCAGCTCAGATGTCACCATCTCAGAGAAGGCGTCCCCAATTCCCTAATCCCAGGGACACTCAGATACTAACTTATCTCTGCTCCCAAGCTTTTTGTGCCTTCTTCAGGCATACAACATACTTCGTTTACTTCTCTCTCTCTCGACTGTTAATTCCTCCAGACCAAGACTATATCTTATTTTCCTTTATGCCCCAGCATATCACGAAGCCTGACACATTGTAGGCGGTGAGTTAATGCTTGCTGTGTAAATAGAGGCAAGAGTACGAGTGACCTGGAGCATTGCCTTCACGTGTCTGCTCTCAGTGCCAAGCGGGAAGCCCAAGGTCTCCACCGAAGGCAGTGTGGGGAACTTCTGGATTCGGGAAGTCTGAATCACCTGGTCACACCTGAGTCAGGTTGGATCCTCCTGGGCTAGGGCAGAAGCTGGCTCACAGCAAAGCAGAAGTCCTAGCTTGAAAGAGATCCATGCAGGCTTGGGAATGGACTGGAGCAAATGGTGCCAGCAATCCAGTGGGTGCCTGGGCTGTGAGGCAAAAGGTGCAGAGGGAGGCACCTGGCAGGAAAAGACACCCCATACTATGTGCTTAGCCCCCCATGGAACCCCCTACACCTCCCACCTCCCCAGCTCCCTCCTGTCCTTGGGCGCCCTCCCCTCTGCCCCCTTTCCCATTGGCCTCCTCTCTTAGTGACTATAAACAGCCACTGATTTGACAGCAAGAATTTCCAGCCAGACACAGAGAAGAGAAAGGGAGATGAGACAGTGGGTCCGGGAAAGGGCAGGAGCAGCTATGAGGGGTGTTACCATCCTGCCCACGTCACACAGTCTCCAGCAACTTAGTGTGTTTTTACAAGGCCCCCATGAGGCTTTCGTATGGGTTCTTTTTATCACAATGATGGTAAGGGGCAAAGCTGGGGCAGGAAGAGAACCTCCAATTAAGTGATTTGATCTCTTTCTGGAAAGAACTTGAACTATAGACCTCACAATTCTCCCTAGCTGTAAACCCTTGGAAAAGTTAATTAATCTTTCTGAGAGTCCAATCCCCTGCACAAAAATGAAGATGCTCCTACTGACTTCCCAGAACTAGAGTTGGAACGAGACAAGAGGTTACATAGAATCCCCAGCACAGCCCTGGGTACCTGTGAGTGCCCACTAAGTGTCACTCCCCGTCCCCTCCCTCAGGCAACACTGGAACCCAGACGCTTAACACCTCAAATCTCAGCATTCTTCCAAGGCAGGCCATCCTCAGCTTAAGGCAGGCTATGTTCCAAATGTCCATTTGAAAGCTGAACTACGAACACATTTTCCTACCGAATGTATGTGATATGTGGCGACTGGGCTCCCAGACCTGCCCATAAAAGCCAATCTAGTCCACAATGGATTCTGTCACTGTTCTGCAGGCCAGAACCCAATACCAAGGAGGACGTGCTTTCCATGGGAAAATGTGTTCTGCATTCCGACTTGTGATCCCAGACAGACATCTCACTGCACCTCTACAGGGAGGTATCTGCTCAACTCCTGGGGTAGCAGGGCATGCTCAGTAGGGCCAGTGGGGCACTGGGGGACTGCCAGCAGCCCTCCTCTGCTCTCTGCCCCTGCTGCTTGTAGCTCCTGCCCACCGTGCACTTCACTGCTGGATGGAACATGCCAGAACAGAGCATTCACCTAGACAGTCATCTGCTCAAGAACCTAGACTAGTTTCCCAGCCCAAAGGTCTAAATTTCCTCTTCCAGTATTCCAGCCCCACCCCCAAATCTACTTCTTTCCATGGTCACCACATGTTGGCTTATAAACGTGTTTTCTTTTCCCTATCAATTTTATTACTGCATGATATAGAGCAAACACTGTGAGCTATGGGGCAAAACCCGACTTCAAATCCTGGCTACATCACTTACTAGCCAGTGACCCTGGGCAGACCAGCTAATGCCTTAGCTCTTGTTTCCCAGTCTTTAAATTGAAGGATATTATCACCTGCCTCAGAGGGTTGTTGGGAAATTACCTGAGAATAATGTGTTCATCAAAACCTGACATGGAACCTACACTTTAGACCCAGAAACATTTGTTTTTGTCCTTTCTTCTGTTATTTATGGAGTGAAACCACATCTGAACAACGTTATTCACAGTTACCTGCTGCCTTTGTTACACACCCACGTTTTTGTTTGTTAGTTCCTAGTCTATGGAAGATGTCTGGGTTTGTTGCCTTTTTTTTTTTTCTCTCTCTCTTTTTTTGCTAGGGAGAATGTCCAGCTCCAGTCTAAGCATCTCTAGCCACACATAGGCTGGTTGCAAACATTCCTGCAGAAGGTGGTACCAGGCCTCATTCCCCTATCAGCTGCCCTCTGACATCCTCTGAAGCTCGGCCAGCAAGAATCTACCAGGTATTTGCCCTTGAATTCTCCCTTTCAGTGTCATGTGTCACACAGGGAATGTGCCCCATGACCAACAGGGAAGCCCAGGTGAGGATCTGCTCCTGCATCTTGAAGACGTCAGTGAGTTACAGCAATGCTCTTGCTTCATGAGAGCTGACGATGTCTCCACAATCACAGTCTTTATATCATATGTTTGTGACACGTATAAGTGAAAACCAGAGACTTAAAGAACAACACTTGGACTTTAGTCAAAGATGGACCTAATATGCTAATCTTTTTTTAAATTTAATTTTATTCATTTTTTATACAGCAGGTTCTTATTAGTTATCTATTTTATACATATTAGTGTATATATGTCTTGAAAGACCAAAAAAACATGGGCAGACTGGATTCAATTCCACGCTTCACTACTCCTTACTGTCTTGTCTCAGCCAAGTCATTTCATTTCTCTAAATTTCAGTTTTCTGAGGTCACCTGCCTATCTGGTGACCATAACATGAGAAGATGTCTGTAGAAGTGTTTTTCTATTTTGAAAGCCAATCCAAAAATATAGGGTATTATTATCACCACTATCACACATACTACTGTATGAGAACAGCTTATTCTTGTCATGGCCCTAGTCCAGGACCATTGCCTTTAAAGCTATACTATTGCAAGTCTCCAAGTCAGTCTCTGCCCAGCGCTGGCTCATGAATTATCCTACGGTTCTGTTCTAAGCAAATGTACTACAGAATATTCGAGCCTGCAGACAGACATATGGAATGTTATCACAGACACTTGAGTTCCCATCACCCAATTTAACACAAACAGATGCAGGGGAAAGTCCGTCTCTCTCATGCCATTCCCCTCTCTCCTTCATCAGCCATAACCGCTACCCTCAAATTTGCTGTTATCATACTCAGGCATGTTTCTACTCCTCCATAAATAATGTATTTCATTGTTTTGTATGTTTTTAAGGTCTATATAATGATATAATACATTTATAATTCAGAGACCTTTTTTCTCTCTTTCAGCTTTGATTTTTTTTTTTTTTTTTTTTTTTTGCGGTACACGGGCCTCTCACTGTTGTGGCCTCTCCCATTGCGGAGCACAGGCTCCGGACGCGCAGGCTCAGCGGCCATGGCTCACGGGCCTAGCCGCTCCGCGGCATGTGGGATCCTCCCGGACCGGGGCACGAACCCACGTCCCCTGCATCAGCAGGCGGACTCTCAACCACTGTGCCACCAGGGAAGCCCAGCTTTGATGTTTTTTGTCTATGATGATGTGTCTCTAGTTTCTTTCTTTTTAAGTGTTACTCTGTACCTCATTATACACATAATCCACAACTTATCTATTCTCCTGAGGATGAACATCAAGGGGGTTTCCTATTATTGGCGATTATAAACAGTGCTGCTACCAACATTATTGTACTTATGTACACATCTGCAAGAGTTTCTCTGGGTAGTCTTTTTTGAACTGTTTTGACTGCAACCCACAGTAAGAAATATATTTTATATCACAGTATGCTACACAAAGCACAAAATATGTCCACATACTTACATATAATGGAACTGCTTCAAGAAACAATACTTATTACCCTTATTGCATCCTCTGTCCTTTAGTATATTTCATTCCACCCTATTCTATATTTTAAATGCTGTTCAAAACCCACCAAACTGATTTCATGATCCATATATGGGTCTAGGGTATATACCCAGGTGTGGAATTGCTGAGTGGACGGAAGGCTATGTGAACCTTCAACTCCCCATTAAAAGACTGCTCTTTTAAATCACTCTCCAGCTAAACAAACACAACAGTTCCCTAACATCTAACGCACCTTACCGCAAATTCCTGGGTCTCTGACAGGTCATTAACACTTTGACAGGTTTTCCCCCTCCGCCTGCTTGTTCCTGCCTTTACTCAGACTGTGCCCCCTGCCTGCCCCTTTCTTCCTGCCCTCTGCATACCTGTGCCCATCTCCCCATCAAGTATCAAAAGCTACCCCAGTCTCACACTGCCCTTCAACTTCAGCTGTGTTAAAAACACCACTAGGATGTTTACTCCTTAATCTGCAACTGCTTTCTGCATTGGCTCCCATCGTCTTCCAAATGACAAAATTCTTGAGGGTGGAAATATGTCACAGTGAAAGTTCCCATCTTAGAGCAGAGTATCTCATCCGTGACTCAGAAGTCCCAGCTGCAAGTCACTGGGTTTTTTACCTTGGGCTAATCTTATAACCTCTCTGAGCTCCAGTTTCCTTGCATATAAAATGAAAAGGTGGTAGAGCTTCTTCTTCTTTTTTTTTTTTAAGAGGCAATGAGATCACAGCTGTGGAAGTACTTTGCAAACTGTGAAGGGGCAGAAAAGGACTTATAGGCATTTTATATCCTCCACAGCAGGCATGATACTTGTTGGTTCTGATAAGCAGTTTTCCTCAGGGCTAAGCAGAATTCTGAGATGAGCCTCATGCCCTGGATGCTCTCCAGGACTGCCAGTGTGATGGGATTCACGCCCATGATTACGTTATGTTAAATGGCACAGTTGACCTTAAGATAGGGAGGTTATCTGCGTGGCCTGGTTTAATCACACGAGCCTTTTAAAGGCAGAAAGTTTTTAAACTGGTTGGTTGCAGATTTGAAACACAAGTATTTGTCGTGCTGTTTCTGGCTTGAAGATGGAGAGATCACATGGCGAGGAAAAGTAGGCAGCCTCCCAGAGCTCAGCTGATAGCCACAAGGAAACAGGGACCTCAGGAATGAATTCTGCCAACAAGCAGGGAGCTTGGAACATCACTCCAGACTCCATCCAGGTGAGGAACACCTGGGAACACCTTGATCTCAGCCCAGGGAGACCCTGAACAAAAAACCTAGCCATGCTGTGCCCAGACTTCATACCTACAGAAATGATGATGATGATATATATGAATTAATATAATGTATGCATCCCGTATATAATATAGAAACTATGAAATAATACATCTGTGTTGTTTTAAGCCACTAAGTTTGTGGTATTTTGTTACAAAGCAATAGAAAACTAGTTATACATAGAATTCGGCAGATTTAGTTACTAGCTAGGTTTTCTATTTATTTCTCTGTCTGTGAAATTGGTGTCGCTTGTTGCTGTTGTTTTACCTTGCAAATTATGGTGGCTCAGATCCTTTAAATGTTATGAATGGAAAATAAAAGCCAAGGTTGAGGGCCTCCCTGGTGGCGCGGTGGTTGAGAGTCCGCCTGCCGATGCAGGGGATACGGGTTCGTGCCCCGGTCTGGGAGGATCCCATGTGCCGCGGAGCGGCTGGGCCCGTGAGCCATGGCCGCTGGGCCTGCGCATCCGGAGCCTGTGCTCCGCAACGGGAGAGGCCACAGCGGTGAGAGGCCCGCATACCGCAAAAAGAAAAAAAAAAAAAAAAAAAAAAAAAAAAAAAAAAAAAAAAAACCAAGGTTGAGGGTAGGGAGAGATAAAGGAAGTAATTTGAGAGGTATCTACCAATTACTGCAGAGTAGATTGGAATCATCCTTTAAGAGTGTAGCAGCAATCTTTTCTGGGTGAAGCTACTTTGCTAAAATAACAAACCTCCTGAACCATGTTAAGTCTGATAGTTGAATTATTATTACTTTTCACATGTGTGCTTTCCTTCTTTTGGGGACTTGTTTACCCAGAGGTATTTCTAATTCCTTTCCTCATCAGAAACTCCATAGATTTGCAATAGTCAGATTATCATGAGAACGGGCGTGGGTCCCTCTTCCGAAGGACATGCTAGCTCTAGGTAATACTCTCTGAAATTCCAGCCAGCCTCTAGCAACTTAACAATAACAGGTATTGGACATCTGCAAAGAACCAGATCTGAAGGAGAATACAAAAGGAATAACAGAATATCCCCTTACCTAATTCAGTTTATCCCCACTTTATGAAGGCAAATTACCTTAAACTGAAAATATAATTACCACTAATTTCATAAGAAAAAAGTTAGTGCAATCCAGAACCCCAAATTAAATCAATGTATGTAAAGACAACACCAAATATCACTAAAATGGTCTTAACTACTTTACTAGACAACATCGGTATGGTGATAAAACCCAACCAAGTGTTTTCTCTTTATTAGTTAGTCTATCTAATAGCCATTTACCTGTTCTCCTTAGGCTATGACCCCCTGTATACTTTATACTAAAAAACCAAAACATGTATTTGATACTGAAAGTTTAAATAATTCAACCTTTAATTAAAAAAATAGTAAAGTCAAAAAGAATCAATGAACACAGTGCAGATGACACCATACTCATCCAACAAGTTGCCATCCTAATGAAACAGCATCCCTGCTACAACCAGCAAACCACGAGTCATCTGAAAGGAGTGCGCCCAGCCAGCTGTTGGTGTGACCTGCACTACGGCCCAGATGGCCACCTGGAGGCCACCCTGCTGCTCACAAGGGGCACCAGTCCAAACCGGTTTTCATGAATACCAGGACAGCCCTCTCAGAGCTAAATCAGGGGCACGCAGTGAAAGCTGTAGTAAAGCCAAATGGTTGTAAACCAAAGAGGCGTAATTTCACCGCACTTTACAGTTTACAAAACGTTCCTCCATCCTGAAAGTGTCTCCACAATACCACATTTACTTCTGCCCCCATGAATCTGAAAACTGTCATTCACCACATTCCACAGTCTCCTGTCCTACTTAACAACTGTAAAGTCTCAGAACGTTAGAAACCTTAGCCATGAGGGTGGGAGGGAGGGAGATGCAAGAGGGAAGAGATATGGGGATATATGTATATGTATAACTGATTCACTTTGTTATAAAGCAGAAACTAACACACCATTGTAAAGCAATTATACTCCAATAAAGATGTTAAAAAAAAGAAAAAGAAAAAAAGAGACCTTAGCCATCACGTTTAACATTACAGTAGCCAAGGATAGGGAGATGAATGTCATGCCTTCTGTGCATTTCCTTGCACCCCTTCTAGGAAAGCTTTTCTGATTCTCCCAGAACACACAGATCAGTGGATTAGTCAGTCAGCAAGTATTCACTGAGTACTTCTTATGTCGTGGCATTGATCTAGAAACTATGAGGGATTCAAAACAAAGTTTCTTCCCACAACAGGGATTCTATTCTAGTCCAGGAAAGAAGGTTTAAATATGTGAAATGATTTTGAATAAGAGAATACTAAAGGTTTTTTGTTAGGACAGTCCTGGAACATACTCTGGAGGCATTCACAGTTTATATTGAAGAACTCAGTACTTTCCAAAATATACCATTTATTATATAAAGAAATCTATTTCTATTTTGGAAGTATTTGTATATCACTCCAACATAGGTTTTGGAGGGTTTATAATAAAAGACATTACAAGGTTGTTAAAAATAGAAGAAGAAGACTTCCGGGTAAGATGGCGGAAGAGTAAGGCGCGGAGATCACCTTCCTCCCCACGGATACACCAGAAATACAGCTACACGTGGAACAACTCCTACAGAACACCTACTGAACGCTGGCAGAAGACCCCAGACCTCCCAAAAGGCAAGAAACTCCCCACATACCTGGGTAGGGCAAAGCGGAGAGATCCCCACACAGAGGAGCGGTGCCGAGCGGCACTCACCAGCCCGAGAGGATTGTCTGCTCCCCCGCCGGGGCGGGCGGCGCTGGAGCTGAGGCTCGGGCTTTGGTCAGAGCACAGGGAGAGGACTGGGGCTGGCGGCGAGAACTCAGCCTGAAGGGGGCTAATGTGCCACAGCTAGCCGGGAGGGAATCCGGGAAAACTCTGGAGCTGCCGAAGAGGCAGGAGACTTTTTCTTCCGTCTTGGTTTCCGGGTGCGCGAGGAGAGGGGATTAAGAGCGCCGCGTAAAGGAGCTCCAGAGACGGGCGCGAGTCGCGGCTGAAAGCGCGGAGCCCAGAGACGGGCGTGGGACGCTGGGGCTGCTGCTGCCGCCGCCAAGAAGCCTGTGTGCGAGCGCAGGTCACTGTCCACACCGCCCTTCCGGGAGCCTGTGCAGCCTGCCACTTCCGGGGTCCCGGGATCCAGGGGCGGCTTCCCTGGGAGAACGCACGGCGCGCCTCGGGCTGGTGCAACGTCACGCCGACCTCTGCCGCTGCAGGCTCGCCCCGCACTCCGTGCCCCTCCCTCCCGCCCGGCCTGAGTGAGCCAGAGTCCCCGAAGAGGCTGCTCCTTTAACCCTGTCCTGTCTGAGCGAAGAACAGACGCCCTCCGGCGACCTACACGCAGAGGCGGGGCCAAATCCAAAGCTGAGACCCAGGAGCTGTGAGAATAAAGAAGAGAAAGGGAAACCTCTCCCAGCAGCCTCAGAAGCAGCGGATTAAAGCTCCACAATCAACTTGATGTACCCTGCATCTGTGGAATACATGAACAGACAACAAATCATCCCAAATTGAGGAGCCAGGAGTCAGTGCTGTGCCTCTGAGGTGGGAGAGCCAACTTCAGGACACTGGTCCACAAGAGACCTCCCAGCTCCACACAATATCAAACGGCGAAAATCTTCCAGAGATCTCCATCTCAACAGCAGCACCCAGCTTCACTCAACGACCAGCAAGCTATAGTGCTGGACACCCTATGCCAAACAACTAGCAAGACAGGAACACAACGCCACCCATTAGCAGAGAGGTGGGCTAAAATCATAAAAAGTCTGCAGACACCCCAAAACACACCACCAGACGTGGACCTGCCCACCAGAAAGACAAGATCCAGCCTCATCCACCAGAACACAGGCAGTAGTCCCCTCCACCAAGAAGCCTACACAACCCACTAAACCAACCTTAGCCACTGGGGACAGACACCAAAAACAAGGGGAACTACGAACCTGCAGCCTGCAAAAAGGAGACCCCAAACACAGTAACATAAGCAAAATGAGAAGACAGAAAAACACACAGCAGGAGAAGGAGCAAGATAAAAACCCACCAGACCTAACAAATGAAGAGGTAATAGGCAGTCTACCTGAAAAAGAATTCAGAATAATGATGGTAAAGATGATCCAAAATCTTGGAAATAGAATAGACAAAATGCAAGAAACATTTAACAAGGACCTAGAAGAACTAAAGATGAATCAAGCATCGATTAAAAACACAATAAATGAAATAAAAAATACTCTAGATGGGATCAATAGCAGAATAACTGAGGCAGAAGAACGGATAAGTGAGGTGGAAGATAAAATAGTGGAAATAACTGCTGCAGAGCAAAATAAAGAAAAAAGAATGAAAAGAACAGAGGACAGTCTCAGAGACCTCTGGGACAACATTAAACGCACCAACATTCGAATTATAGGGGTTCCAGAAGAAGAAGAGAAAAAGAAAGGGACTGAGAAAATATTTGAAGAGATTATAGTTGAAAACTTCCCTAATATGGGAAAGGAAATAGTTAATCAAGTCCAGGAGGCACAGAGAGTCCCATACAGAATAAATCCAAGGAGAAATACGCCAAGACACATATTAATCAAACTGTCAAAAATTAAACACAAAGAAATCATATTAAAAGCAGCAAGGCAAAAACAACAAATAACACACAAGGGAATCCCCATCAGGATAACAGCTGATCTCTCAGCAGAAACTCTACAAGCCAGAAGGGAGTGGCAGGACATACTTAAAGTGATGAAGGAGAAAAACCTGCAACCAAGATTACTCTACCCAGCAAGGATCTCATTCAGATTTGATGGAGAAATTAAAACGTTTACAGACAAGCAAAAGCTGAGAGAGTTCAGCACCACCAAACCAGCTTTACAACAAATGCTAAAGGAACTTCTCTAGGCAAGAAACACAACAGAAGGAAAAGAACTACAATAACGAACCCAAAACAATTAAGAAAATGGGAATAGGAACATACATATCAATAATTACCTTAAATGTAAATGGACTAAATGCTCCCACCAAAAGACACAGACTGGCTGAATGGATACAAAAACAAGACCCATATATATGCTGTCTACAAGAGACCCACTTCAGACCTAGAGACACATACAGACTGAAAGTAAGGGGATGGAAAAAGATATTCCATGCAAATGGAAACCAAAAGAAAGCTGGAGTAGCAATTCTCATATCAGACAAAATAGACTTTAAAATAAAGACTACTAGAAGAGACAAAGAAGGACACTACATAATGATCAAGGGATCAATCCAAGAAGAAGATATAACAATTGTAAATATTTATGCACCAAACATAGGAGCACCTCAATACATAAGGGAAATATTAACAGCCATAAAAGGAGAAATCGACAGTAACACAATCATAGTAGGGGACTTTAACACCCCACTTTCACCAATGGACAGGTCATCCAAAATGAAAATAAATAAGGAAACACAAGCTTTAAATGATACATTAAACAAGATGGACTTAATTGATATTTATAGGACATTCCATCCAAAAACAACAGAATACACATTTTTCTCAAGTGCTCATGGAACATTCTCCAGGATAGATCCTATCTTGGGTCACAAATCAAGCCTTGGTAAATTTAAGAAAATTGAAATTGTATCAAGTATCTTTTCCGACCACAATGCTATGAGACTAGATATCAATTACAGGAAAAGAGCTGTAAAACATACAAACACATGGAGGCTAAACAATACACTACTTAATAACGAAGTGATCACTGAAGAAATCAAAGAGGAAATTAAAAAATACCTAGAAACAAATGACAATGGAGACACGACGACCCAAAACCTATGGGATGCAGCAAAAGCAGTTCTAAGAGGGAAGTTTATGGCAATACAATCCCACCTTAAGAAACAGGAAACATCTCAAATAAACAACCTAACCTTGCACCTAAAGCAATTAGAGAAAGAAGAACAAAAACATCCCAAAGTTAGCAGAAGGAAAGAAATCATAAAAATCAGATCAGAAATAAATGAAAAAGAAATGAAGGAAACGATAGCAAAGATCAATAAAACTAAAAGCTGGTTCTTTGAGAAGATAAACAAAATTGATAAACCATTAGCCAGACTCATCAAGAAAAAAAGGGAGAAGACTCAAATCAATAGAATTAGAAATGAAAAAGGAGAAGTAACAACTGACACTGCAGAAATACAAAAGATCATGAGAGATTACTATAAGCAACTCTATGCCAATAAAATGGACAACCTGGAAGAAATGGACAAATTCTTAGAAATGCACAACCTGCCAAGACTGAATCAGGAAGAAATAGAAAATATGAACAGACCAATTACAAGCACTGAAATTGAAACTGTGATAAAAAATCTTCCGACAAACAAAAGCCCAGGACCAGATGGCTTCACAGGCGAATTCTATCAAGCATTTAGAGAAGAGCTAACACCTATCCTTCTCAAACTCTTCCAAAATATAGCAGAGGGAGGAACACTCCCAAACTCATTCTACGAGGCCACCATCACCTTGATACCAAAACCAGGCAAGGATGTCACAAAGAAAGAAAACTACAGGCCAATATCACTGATGAACATAGATGCAAAAATCCTCAACAAAATACTAGCAAACAGAATCCAACAGCACATTAAAAGGATCATACACCATGATCAAGTGGGGTTTATTCCAGGAATGCAAGGATTCTTCAATATACGCAAATCAATCAACGTGATACACCATATTAACAAACAGAAGGAGAAAAACCATATGATCATCTCAATAGATGCAGAGAAAGCTTTCAACAAAATTCAACACCCATTTATGATAAAAACCCTGCAGAAAGTAGGCATAGAGGGAACTTTCCTCAACATAATAAAGGCCATATATGACAAACCCACAGCCAGCATCATCCTCAATGGTGAAAAATTGAAACCATTTCCACTAAGATCAGGAACAAGACAAGGTTGCCCACTCTCACCACTCTTACTCAACATAGTTTTGGAAGTTTTAGCCACAGCAATCAGAGAAGAAAAGGAAATAAAAGGAATCCAAATTGGAAAAGAAGAAGTAAAGCTGTCACTGTTTGCAGATGACATGATACTATACATAGAGAATCCTAAAGATGCTACCAGAAAACTACTAGAGCTAATCAATGAATTTGGTAAAGTTGCAGGATACAAAATTAATGCACAGAAATCTCTGGCATTCCTATATACTAATGATGAAAAATCTGAAAGTGAAATCAAGGAAACACTCCCATTTACCATTGCAACAAAAAGAATAAAATATCTAGGAATAAACCTACCTAAGGAGACAAAAGACCTGTATGCAGAAAATTATAAGACACTGATGAAAGAAATTAAAGATGATACAAATAGATGGAGAGATGTACCATGTTCTTGGATTGGAAGAATCAACGTTGTGAAAATGACTCTACTACCCAAAGCAATCTACAGATTCAATGCAATCCCTATCAAACTACCACTGGCATTTTTCACAGAACTAGAACAAAAAATTTCACAATTTGTATGGAAACACAAAAGACCCCGAATAGCCAAAGCAATCTTGAGAACGAAAAATGGAGCTGGAGGAATCAGGCTCCCTGACTTCAGACTATACTACAAAGCTACAGTAATCAAGACAGTATGGTACTGGCACAAAAACAGAAAGATAGATCAATGGAACAGGATAGAAAGCCCAGAGATAAACCCACGGACATATGGTCACCTTATCTTTGATAAAGGAGGCAGGAATGTACAGTGGAGAAAGGACAGTCTCTTCAATAAGTGGTGCTGGGAAAACTGGACAGGGACATGTAAAAGTATGAGATTAGATCACTCCCTAACACCATACACAAAAATAAGCTCAAAATGGATTAAAGACCTAAATGTAAGGCCAGACACTATCAAACTCCTAGAGGAAAACATAGGCAGAACACTCTATGACATAAATCACAGCAAGATCCTTTTTGACCCACCTCCTAGAGAAATGGAAATAAAGACAAAAATAAACACATGGGACCTAATGAAACTTAAAAGCTTTTGCACCGCAAAGGAAACCATAAACAAGACCAAAAGACAACCCTCAGAATGGGAGAAAATATTTGCAAATGAAGCAACTGACAAAGGATTAATCTCCAAAATTTATAAGCAGCTCATGCAGCTCAATAGCAAAAAAACAAACAACCCAATCCAAAAATGGGCAGAAGACCTAAATAGACATTTCTCCACAGAAGATATACAGACAGCCAACAAACACATGAAAGGATGCTCAACATCTTTACTCATTAGAGAAATGCAAATCAAAACTACAATGAGATATCATCTCACACCAGTCAGAATGGCCATCATCAAAAAATCTAGAAACAATAAATGCTGGAGAGGGTGTGGAAAAAAGGGAACACTCTTGCACTGCTGGTGGGAATGTGAATTGGTACAGCCACTATGGAGAACGGTATGGAGGTTCCTTAAAAAACTACAAATAGAACTACCATATGACCCAGCAATCCCACTACTGGGCATATACCCTGAGAAAACCATAATTCAAAAAGAGACATGTACCAAAATGTTCATAGCAGCCCTATTTACAATAGCCCAGAGATGGAAACAACCTAAGTGTCCATCATCGGATGAATGGGTAAAGAAGATGTGGCACATATATACAATGGAATATTACTCAGCCATAAAAAGAAATGAAATTGAGCTATTTGTAATGAGGTGGATGGACCTAGAGTCTGTCATACAGAGTGAAGTAAGTCAGAAAGAGAAAGACAAATACTGTATGCTGACACATATATATGGAATTTAAGAAAAAAAATGTCATCAAGAACCTAGGAGTAAGACAGGAATAAAGACACAGACCTACTAGAGCATGGACTTGAGGATATGGGGAGGGGGAAGGGTAAGTTGTGACAAAGTGAAAGAGCGGCATGGACATATATACACTACCAAACGTAAGGTAGATAGCTAGTGGGAAGCAGCCGCATAGCACAGGGAGATCAGCTCGGTTCTTTGTGACTGCCTGGAGGGGTGGGATAGGGAGGGTGGGAGGGAGACGCAAAAGGGAGGGGATATGGGAACATATGTATATGTATAACTGATTAAATTTGTAAAATAAAAAAAATAAAATAAAATAAAATAAACTCCATAAAACTCAAAAAAAAAAAAAAATAGAAGAAGAAACCAGGAAACAGAAAATGTTATCACTCTTAAGGGTAAACAAAGTTGTTCTGGTTGAGCATAAAAACTGAACCAGGGCCACTCAGCGAAGGCAAAAAGGTAACATGCTATCTTGTTATCAAAAGGAGAAGAAAAGATAGATCCACAGAACATTAGAAAGGACCCTAAAACTTCCTTATATGGAACTTTAAAGTCTACTGTGTAATATAAGCGATGGTGTCCTTAATAATAGCTTTAAAATAAAACAAAGGCAGAAACAGAGTTTTAATAGGTTGTTTCATCTTTTGATCTCTATAAAAGCTAAGAACATGACAGTGGAATGTAATTATTGAGGCCAAGTATTCTAACATGCTTAAAGGGTAGATTTAGAATTCCCAGCTGGAGGGGAGGAAGGAGAATATTCCTTAGACTGTTTCCTAAATACCACCTTTTTAAAAAAACGTGGTTTATAATAGGAGCTGGACTGTAAGTGATATGAGATCATATTTTCTGTGAAGGGCCTGATATATACAAATGTATTGAGAAGGATTATATTAACTATTTCGGTATTGGTTTCCTTTCTTATATAACTGCACATTTTCCGGAATTTTGGATTTTGTGGGCCCAAATTTTTAAATTCCCCCAAAGTACTCTGACGTCTCTATGGATTTGTTCCCCTTTTATTGTCAAGTAGAAAGTTTTTTACAAAAAGAAAAAAAAAACTGTCTTCCATCTATTCTTACTATCATTTCATAAAAGAAAAGACATTTTAATACCAAAAAAGTAGAAAAGCAAAATTTCAGAGAAAAGAGAACTTTTAAAAATGATTATATTTAGGAACTCCCTGGTGGCACAGTGGTTAAGAATCCGCCTGCCAACACAGGGGACACAGGTTTGAGCCCTGGTCCAGGAAGATCCCATATGCCGCAGAGCAACTAAGCCCGTGCACCACAACTACTGAGCCCGTGTGCCACAACTACTGAAGCCTGCGTGCCTAGAGCTCACGCTCCGCAACAAGAGAAGCCACCGCAATAAGAAGCCTGCACACCGCAACGAAGAGTAGCCCCCGCTCTCTGTAACTAGAGAAAGCCCGCACGCAGCAACGAAGACCCAACACAGCCAAAAATAAATAAATTAAAAACAAAAGAATATATTTAGCTTCATGTAAGGTTCTCTACACTACTTTTTCATTTACATTTTGCTCAGGGCCACTGAAAACTGCGTTTAGGAGGGTTAGGAAAACTCTGGCCTTGACTGTAAGCGTCTTGCAGGCAGGGGCTAGCCCACATACACAGGGTACCATGCCCTCAACCTTTTCCATTCCATTGCCAAATATTTGTACACCCAACCTTATATAAAAGAGACATAGGTTTTATGCCTTAGAGTGGTCGCGCATAAATATCCCACAGTCCTTACAGCAGAGTCCGTACAACTATTATCCACCTAGATAATGACAGAGTGTCACCTAGTGGTGAGAAGGGTAACTGCAGTCTTTCCAAAATAAAATTTAGAAGCTGTAAAGTTTCAAAGTATGAAATTTCAGTCCTCAAGGTGGGACTTCAAAAACAACTTATTGAAAATAAACAAAAAATAATAAAAAACACACTAATTTTCAGTACATTGTTGGGTATATGAAGGCATTCTGCTTGCTTATTCATTCAGTCATTTTTTTTATCGTCTACTTTATTCAAAACTTAACCACTAGAGCCCGTGCTCCACAACAAGAGAAGCCGCCGCAACGAGAAGCCCACGCACCGCAACTAGAGAAAGCCCGCGCACAGCAACGAAGACCCAACGCAGCCAAAAATTAAATAAATAAATAAATAAAATTGTGGACAGAGAAAGAGAAATACTGTATGATCTCAATTATATGTGGACTCTAAAACAAACTCATAGAAAAAAGAGATCAGACTTGTGGTTACCAGAGTCAGAGGGTATGGGGAGGGGGAATCAGAGGAAGGTGGTCAAAAGGTACAAACTTCCAGTAATAACGTAAATAAGTACTAGGGATAGGATGTACAATATGATGACTATAGTTAACACTTATATATAGGAAAATTGTAGAAAGAGTAAATCCTAAGAATTCTCATCACAAGGAGAAAAGTTATTTTCTTTTTTCTTCTTTCTTTTTATTGTATTTATATGAGATGATGGATGTTAGCTAAACCTATTGTGGTAATCATTTCACAATATATGTGAATCAAACCATCATGCTGTACACTTTAAACTTACACAGTGATTCATGTCAATTATTTCTCAATAAAACTAGAAAAAAAATTGTGATTCCACTTAAAAAAAAAAAAAAAAAAAAACTTAACCACTTACAAAAATATACAATGCAATCAAACAAAATAAGATTTAAAGTAAGTAGGAAGGAGACCTGTTAAAAGGAACAATATAAGGGAGCTGAAAGTGAAATCAGTACCAAAATATATGTCACAGGGTCTCCATGTTTGTTAGTAGCGGGTCACTATTCAGCTCTAAACTTTCTAGTAGACATCTGGAGAGAGAAATCCATTCACTTCATGAGTCACAAATTTGTAAGATTAAAAAACAGCCCAGCTCTAGAGAAACCCAGGCGTGCCTAGTATGGAGACAAGTCAGGAACCTCTCCACCGTGTACTAAAATGCACAATGTCTTCAACAACAAACTGGGAGTAAATATGACAATGAGCTGAAGAGTCCAGTTTCCTGTAACTTCCCTTGTGTACAGACCGATGCATCACTAAAGCCCTGTTAGTACAGGTAAATTCTACTGAGGGCTATAATGCTATGGTTCAGCTATGCAGCTTCTGCCAGTCTGGCTTAGTCTGAAGCTATTCTGGAGCCTCTAGGGAAATGGATCGATTATATCAGCTTCAGGCAATCACTATGGCTGTACTTGTTCACATTTCTCTGTAGCCAAGCCCGTGGCAATGTGATTTTGCAGCTCCTCCCCATGAAGAGATGGAGTCTATCTCCTTATCCCCTTGAAGGTCTTGCATGTTTCTGCTCATACTCTTGGAATTCCAACACTGACACATGAACAAGCTTGGCTTAGCCTGTAGAGAATGAGAGATGCATGCTCCATTCACCCTTGTCACCCTGGTGGATAGCCAGGCAACTGTCGGACATGTGTGTGAGGCTCTCTTAGATCAGCCAGCTCCTGACCAACCACAGATGCAGCCCAGCCAAGGTCAGCCATGCATGGCCCACATTGGCAGAAACACCCCAACTGACCTGCAGACTCAGGAACAATAATAAATGGCTGTTATTTTAAGCCACTCTTTCCTGCCTTACATTGCATCGATCATCATGTCCAGGTGATTTTCCCGTTAACATTCTTGTGTCCAGCTGCTCCTCTCCATCTGTTCTGGTGCCCCTCAGTTCATCACCTCTCACCTGGGCACTATAAACTGAGGGCCAGAGAGAGGAAGGAACTGCTCAGGGTCACAAAGCAGAAAGGCAAGGAGCCTTCAAACCCTCTGACATCCTGACACCCTACTTCATAGCCCCCACTGCTTACTTAGCTGGTAAAAGGAGAGCCAGAAACCAGTTTCTGGTACCATGAAGAGGGAGGTGAAACAGCCAGCTTCCCCTTTGATTATACCACCTGGGATGAGTAACTTTAGAGTTTCCAACCTCATTTTGCTTATCTGCAAAAGGGGACGATAATATCTACCAGGGTGGTCGCAAGGTTCAAAAGGAGAAATCTCTTTGGAATCCAAGGAACACCATGAATGTCTGCTATTGTGTTGGCACACTGCAGGTGCTCAATAAAAGCTGAATGCATGCAAGAAAAGTTGCATTATTGCCTGAGGCACAAGCTTGAACTGATGGCTGTGGCTCAGCACCAGACATTGCTCCGGCAGTGTTGATCAGGGAGCTAATATTCACTGAGTGCCTCCAAAGTAGTGGGATCAAGGGGTTAGAGCAAGTCTGTGTCACTGTATCAAGGACCAAATTCTGTTTTCACCTCTTAAGTTCCCCCTGAACTGCAGTTCTCTCTGATGTCTCTAAAATTCCCCAGAGGAGCTTTTTTTTTTTTTTTTTTTTTGCGGTACGCGGGCCTCTCACTGCTGTGGCCTCTCCTGTTGCGGAGCACAGGCTCCGGACATGCAGGCTCAGCGGCCATGGCTCACGGGCCCAGCCGCTCCGCGGCATGTGGGATCTTCCCGGACTAGGGCACGAACCTGTGTCCCCCGCATCGGCAGGTGGACTCTCAACCACTGCGCCACCAGGGAAGCCCCAGAGGAGCATTTTTAAAGGACTCAGAGTCCTCTTCCACTCAGAAGACATTTACTAGGCACCCTGCTTTTTCCACGTACTCTAGCACGTGCTGGGAATACAGTGAAAATCAAAGGTAATCAAAGTGGCACAATTAGTATTAAGTTACCAAATGAAGTCACAACTAGTGAGACTGCAGGAAATCAGAGCTCCGACTGACATTTATTGTCGCTCACAATCCTTCAGAAACAGTTGATTCATCACCTACCCCAACAGCAGTGTAGAACGTGTGAATGGAGTACCTTGTATAAGGAAAATTAGATTATTCTATTCCCTAAAGAGTAATTAATTTATACGGTGGGTTTGAGGAAATATTTTTATATTAAGACAGTGTGGTGTTTAACTTATTTCACAGGTGGCATTTTTGGGGGAAAAGGGACCCACTGAATAGAACCAAACTATGTAATTCACAAAGCAGAGATTAGAGTTTCAAAAGGTCTAGAAACATTCCATTGGCCTATTGGTTCCTGAAGTCAAATACCTTTTCAAAAGCCACATTCTAGTTTTTGGTCAGGGCTGAAAAATAAAGTCTGTTGGGATCCTTGGCTTTACGGTCAGTAAATCTCATCCACGTCCCTTCCTAAATGTCTTTCTAATGGAACCCCACCCTACCCTTCTCAATGCCACCACCTTCAGCATTCCTCCTGGAATCTTGTAACGGCCTCTTTCAGATGTAACAAATACTGAGCACCCATCATGTGCCAGGCAGCGGTAAAGAAAAGTCACAATTCCTGTGCCTAGGAGGCTCAGAGTCCTCACCTGCTACCTCTCCCCAGAAACCCCCATGTCTCCTGTCCCCGCTACGGATGCTACAGTGACTCTCCTAGACATTCTGTACGTCTTGCACGTCCGCCGAGCTCAGACCTCTATCTGTTACACTTAGCGGTTCACCAAGCTTTTGGTTGAAGTGCTCCCCTTGTGGGGCATCGAAAGCCTCTCAGCACATGTCCCCTGCAAACCTCGCCAGTGGCAGCCCCTGTCATGCATCCTAAATTCAGGCCAGAACAAAGCCCTGGCACACATTCAACCCTGCCCAAGCTCCCTTTCTTGGCCTTGTTTGCCTTTCCTGGAATGACCTCTCCCACCCTCACCCCCAAACCTTCCCTCCTTCCTCCTTGTCACTTTGTCCTTCAAGAAGTAGCTCAAGGGTCAACTTCTCTTAGGGAGCTTTCTCCCCACCGCCACCCCGAAAATCACTTTTCAGACTTAGAAAATAATGAAATATACATAACTCTGAGAGTATACTGAATATCATAGCATTAGATGACTCAGCAAGCCCTTTCAGACTCTGCTATGCTACAAGGGAGGGCCCCTGATA
The DNA here is from genome assembly GCF_025265405.1 of Mesoplodon densirostris. Classification (NCBI taxonomy): domain Eukaryota; kingdom Metazoa; phylum Chordata; class Mammalia; order Artiodactyla; family Ziphiidae; genus Mesoplodon; species Mesoplodon densirostris. Next base: position 122,486,720 of record NC_082664.1, read on the forward strand.
TTAAGTATCATGTTAGTAGACACGATACACGCCCAGAAACAGTGCTCACAACCCCTCTCCCTGGGGGCGAAGCCAGTGCCTTTTCTTCCTTTATCCCCAGAGCTAGCCCAGTGTCAGACGTGAGCTATACACTCTGTAAGTGGCTACCAAGCTACAGCTACCACCTTATCGGTGGGTTTGAAGTTAAAAGGTGGAAACCATCTACAAGTCCAGCACAAAGGAAATGGGTAAAATGACAGCTTCACCTGTACAACTGAATGTTGTGCAGCTATTAACAAATAAGGTTTTGAAGACGATTTAATGATAGAGGAAAACTGCTCACTATATAATATAGTTATTATCCCCCAACTCGAAATTCACATAATTGGCAAGGGTTGAGGATAAGTAACCACAGGCAATCATACTTTTGGAAATCCAAAATATTAACAGCAGTAAATCTGCTATGATGGGATTATATTTTCTTTATTATCTTTTCCTAAGTTTCTCTCTGCATGGTGTCTCTTTCTGTTTCTGTCTCTCTTTCTCTTTCAACAATAAATATAAATTACTTTTAGGAAAAAAGACAAACATTTTAGGAGGGAGGGCAGTTTAGGGTTGGCAGAAACAAGAAGCAGATGAAAAAAACCCACTCTTCAAAGAGGCTGGAAGAAAGAAAATACAACTCATAGAGAAATTGCCAAGGCAGTTGCTAGATGGCATCTTAGCTAGTGAGATAAGCTAATTGTGGCCAGTCCCAGAGCTAAACTTACCACCATCAGGAAGGAGGATGGTGGCCACATGAAGATGCTATATTGCATAGTATAGACGATCAACATGTAGGGAGAAAGCTGGTCTGCAGGCTAGAGCTGACACTTCCTATAGATTCTAATGCAGTCTTTACAACTAAATTATATGTTGGGGTTTGAGTCTCACTTGGGAACTCTATTTCCTACAGGGCTCAGAGGAGAATCCTGTCCACAATAGGTACTCGAAATGCATTCTAGGGGCTAAATACAGGCATTTTTAGAAAAGCATACCAGACATCTGGGGATTTGGTGAGGTGAACTTGCCTTAATATGGTAGGAACATGGAAATCACATTTTGAAATATAAACTCAGGGATCTCTTTTTTCCATTAAACAAGGAATTTCTTGGGATTTGCTAAACATTTCTGTTTTATTCAATACAGAAACTTTGAGGCAAAGGGATGCCAGAAGCAAACCTGGAGCCTACAGCTTAGGACAGGGTTTATTTATTTGGGCACAGGAAACTAACACACAACATTCTAGCCCCCAGGGAAGCCCTCCATGGAGACACTGCTAACTTGTAAGAATCCAAGATGTGTACATGGGATCTTTGGGCTCCGAAGAGGCTTAAACAGGAAAGGGTGGCGGGGGGGGGGGGAAGTGAGTTCTTTACTAGGTCTGGATTCAACTTCAGGAACTTTCCACCTTGAATCTTCCCAGAAGATGCATGGAAGATGAAGCATCAATCAGCAACAACAAAACCTGTCCTGGTGATGCCGTGGAAACACCCCGTGGGACACCTCAGGCTTAAAGGGAGCTCTGGCTTCTCTCAGCCTTTAACATGCAGCTTGCAAGCCCAGCTCGGCCCCCAAGCAGGCGGGGACAATGATGAAGGTTAAACGGCCCACAGAGGCACAGCCAAGCTGTACCACAGAGCAACTGCTAACGCGAAAATGACTAGGAACACCCTGGAGTGTAGTCTGGGAAACCGCCTGGAGCCATAGAAACCCAGAGATGAACAGGCTGTTGCAGCTGGAATGAATCCGCCTGGACAGTCATCAACCTTCTAATTTTCCAGTTGAAGACACTGCTGCTCCCAGAAGAAAAGGGACTTTCTCAATACCCTACAGCCTGTTCATGGCGGGCCTGGGAGTAGACACACAAACTCAGCTTAAGATCCTAGAGCCAACTATCCTATTTCCATCACCACAGTTTTGCCTCCTAGATCACAAGGTAGTGGAAACGGTCTATCAGAAAAATCTGGATTTGCATGCCAGGTCCACCAATTATTAGCTATATGACCTTGCCTTCCTTGTGGAAAAACAATGTCTTCCTGGCCAATATCTCAAAGGGTTATTTTGAGTAATTAAGCAAATACAAATGGGAAAGCCTTTTATAAACCACAAATTCTACTTTTACAAATATAAGCAGCTGTACTTAATGCATGGTATTCTTGTGCCATGAGTACCTTGGCTGGGATTGTGCTTGGCATATAAGAAGCACTCAGTTGATGGTAGCTAGTATTATTATTTGTCCTCGTAAGTAGTGGCACTGACTCCTTGAGTCCAAGGGCTAATACCTCTTATCCCCTTTGTATATGTTCTCCAAAATACTTAGCTCAGTACCCCATCCAAAATGAATTACGTTTTTCTCCCCCGACCTATGAGTTACATATTTGATTGTGTTTCCGTCTTTGCTTTGGCTACTATGAAGCGCAGAGTAAAATTTCTGACCCATACTCAGCAGGACTTAATGGCATGGATTTTAGACACTAGTTTTTATCCTTCTCTTAGTTTTCTTATGTTAAGTTTTCCCTTTGCTCCATCTTCCTCCCTTACTTGTTACCGTGTATGTTACATTCACTAAACTTTTTATGGTTGTTTTCAACACTTTTTAGAATAAAGGAGTCATAAGTAAATAACTTTTGAGAGATGCTCAATTCACATTCTTGACTGCTGAACAAAAGAAAGAGAAAGAAACAAGAGTGGAGTCCAGGTTTGCAACCTCCCTCCCTCCCTTCCTTCCTTCCTTCCTTCCTTCCCCTCTGTCCCTCTTCCCCGCTCCTTTTAACTGCGACATCGGGCTTAATATTTTCCCTGAAACGTGAAACCAAATGACAAAGAAAGATTAGCATGGGTCTGTACTCATATCCATGAATATCAGAGGGCAGAATCTTCATTTCTTCAGGGCTTCTGACCAGCAAAGAACACAACCCAAACCTTGGATATCTGACCAGCAGGCCACATTTTGCCTTGGATGCTTTTAGCAAAACATGTATTTTTAGAAAACCAAGATATTTAAGGGGATGTCATGATTAAAATATATTCTTATGAGAGGAAGTATCTCTTCATCTTCTCTCCATTTAGGAGTAATACATACTCATTAAAGGAAATTTGCTGTATACCGTACAGACAAGTAGTAAAAAATATTAAGCAAAAAATCATGCATGGGAGGAAATGTTTTAAATATTAGCCTAAAAAAAGAGAGGTAAGATCACAGCTATTAAAGTTCTGGAGGGCGCTTCTGCTAGTACTTGCCTTCATTTATTTTTCTATTTTCCATGTTATCAAAAGGGTCCTGAATCCTGATTCAGCAAAACTGAGACTCGTGGGCTCTGATTTGGTCTTCAGGAATCCTGGTCATATTACCCATGTGATGCAGGAGTCTCCTATTTTATAGCACTGTTTCTGCAGCCACTTTGAAGAACACATGCATTTTCCTTTATCTGCAGTTCTCTGGTGACTCACTACAAACTTGATGCATGTGTAAGAATTCTGTGGTTCCCATGCAGTCAAGACCTTTGTGTGAAGACCAGGAAGCCCCAGATAAAAAATCTTTAGGTAAAGCTAGAGACCAGCCAGCAGTCTGGCAGTCCCAGATTTGTCTCTTTCAACTGCATAACCTGGTTTTGTATTTATTTGTACCCAACTTATACCAACACAGAGATTCCAGGAGCCTTTTAAAGGCATGCACAAATAGGGTAAGAATAAATATACAAAGAAACTGGGGCAGAAAGAAAAGAAATGAGAGAAGGGAAATAAAAAGGTAAGGTTGGTACAAGGGTTGTATTTCCATAAGGTCTTATCCAATAGCTAGAGGTGGGTTATAAATTGGTTCTGAGCTTCCAAATTGCAAAGACTGAGAAGCAAGCATGATGAGTCATCAAAATCAGTGTTTGTAAGTCAAACACACACACACGCACACACACACACACAGATCAGGTGTCCTGGTGTTCCTGCTTTGATGGCTGATGTACCTCCTCTTGTAGGTCCTTAAAAAGATGAGGCCAAGTAAGTGGGCAAATATGCCAGCTTCCTTGCTCCTCTGTTGAATAATTCTGAGGTATGTGCTACAATGACTCTCAGAGACCCCCATCCAGATGGAGGCCCAGATGTCCACATGGTCGCTGGCTTGACAACACACCTGTACTGAGTGCCTCCCTCTGTGCCTTACCTCCCCACTCTCTACTGGGGTATCCTGTGACCACCTGCCAAATGAATCACTTGCACTAGGATCTCTGGCTCAGAGTCTGTGTCTGGGGGAACCCAAACCAAGACCTAGATGCTGTGAGATCTAGTGAAACGTAGTAAACACAATGATGATTGCCACTTGCTGCCTCGTATAAGGACGTCCAGCACAGCCACGGACAGTTTCACATAATCAATGCCATGGCCACCTGCTCACTGCTTGGGGTGAGGGGTCCACTTGATAGAACTAACTTTTAGCATTGGAGCCAATAAAGTGGAACCAATAACTTTATCTGGCCTGCAGATTCCTAATCTCTAACAAGAAAGGGCTGGTCTATTGGTCCCCTCCGGTTCTAAGGCTCCTTGACGTAAAATATGCCATACCTACATGAGTTTAAGCTTTTAGGGAGAAAGAAAATCACAGTGCTCTCTGCTGAGGTGTTTTTCAGAGCATCCCAGTCTGTTCAGCAGAAGCCTTCAGGGTTGGAGATGGGGAGGTGGCCCTGATGAGAGAAGAGCTAGTGTCTGGAGCAGCCATCACATCTGTCCATGTGATGACCAAGGAAGTGGGAAGGGCATGAGGAGGGAGAAAGGGAGGCCCAAGAGCTAAGAGGACAGTTTAGAGACCAAGAGAGGAAATGACAGGGCTCTCTGGAGGCACAGTGAGGCAATTATAACCCACAAAATTTGGTTGCAGTGTGGGAAGGAATGGGGAATTATGTGGCAAAACGGTCCGAGAGATCAGGGTCTGTACTACAGAAACTCAGGGTGGGGTGTACCACCCAGCATGGCTGAGGAACTAAGAGAAGTCCTACAGCCTTTAACAAGTTACAGTCAGAGTGTTCCTTATCTGTCTAGCTCAGTTTTCTCATCTAAAAATGGGATAATAATCCCTATCACAGAGAGCTCTGCTGGCCTGAGCACCTGAGCACGAAGTAGATGCTCCCTAAATACTGGTGTGGGAACGTTGGCCGACCCTGAATTAAAGAAATGCATGGACACCTCTGACCACAAACTTCTCAACCCTCAGAAAGTGGGTATTTTGACTCAGAAAGTGGGTACTTTTACTCATGGCTATTTCAAAGCTAGTTTGCATTTTTATTTGATTAAATTCATATAAAGAGAAAACGCACACAACATTCAAATGGTGCACTGTTACAGAATAACAATGCCTGAAGGGTACTTGAATTCACTATTAAATTTCAGCAAAAAAATGTCTAAAACAAAACCAAATGAAATGGTTTACTCATTACTTTTCTTTAAATACTAGCTGTGACCTTATCAAGTTATTCCGCTCCCTGAACCTCAGATTTCCCATAACTAAAAATCGAGGGGCACTGGGCCAAATGCACTTGAAGAGCCTTTTTGGGTCTTTGGTCTGTTTCCATTCTAGGGCCCCTGGGAAAGCAGAGGACTGAGTCCTTTGTGTGGCCATAAAGAGTTACTTCTGTCTGCCATCGTCACACTTGTGTCCCGAGTAGCTCAGAAGCTGTCTGAGAACATCTAAACCTTAATGACTCCTTTGCTTTTCTTCCCTTGTCAATAAATTACAGGAGGATGTCTTCCCTCTTGTTACTGTACCCCAGTAATTTATGTCCTGTGGTCTCAGAGGTTCATTCGGGTCCAGGAAAATCTGTCTGTTGCTTCCTCTTCAAATTCAATGCTTGTTTACAATTAAACTTGCAAGAGAGTCCTGGAGCAGAAACTAGAGTGATAAGATCTCTCCCATCACTTCCAGCGTGGCCCATCACTAACAAGTCAGGGCTGCCTTAGACCTGCACGTCAAACTATAGCCCTGGGAGCTGGTGAATGGTGGGGGCCTTGATACACATTTGCCACTTGGGCTTAAGACTTTACTCATCAGCTGGATACATTTATGGGAGATGGAAACAGTAACCGGGAAGTAGGGGGTCCTGGTTGGATAACAACCTACTTTGAGACAAAGCCACCAGACAAAGCCACCTCTATTGAGGTTACTGACAGACATGCTATGAAACATGGAAATCAGAGGCCATGTAAGTCCTTAGAATTAGGTTATTTGAACCCAGTAAAAATAAGTGGACCTTTAAAAAAATGTACTACCTTTCTATTTCAGTGTGCTTTGTTTCTCAGGAATAACAGCCAAAATGTTATTTGGCTTAACCATTATGGTATGTATCTGGCTTCAAGTCTTGGCTTAGAATTCTGTTAATCATCAAAATGCTTCATGATTAGAGGCCCCCCTTCATCTGACAATCCCACAGTGCTTACTCATAGTTCTTAGATGTTTTCAGTGGCATTTGGGATTTCAATTCCCTTTGAATGGGTTTTCCAGAGCATTTAGAGGATATGGTTCCAAAGAAGCTGCTCCCAGGGCACTAACTGGGTCTTCACTACCTGTACCTCACAGGGAAGATTCCTGGAGTAGTCTTGCGAGTGGGTCCCCCAGCAAGACTCTGCTGACTTCTCGTCTTTGAAGGGTGTCCTCATCAGTCATGACACAGCTTTTCTGCTCCAGTCTTACGTGAAGGCTCTATAAATGTATGCCACCTGCATGCACCTGGGGTCCAGCACTGTGTACCACAGGATGATGCGGGAGGTAGGGGTGGTTTTCCAGCCTCCGGTGCTTGCAGGCTCACCCTGAGACCAGCTGCTCATGGGGGAAACTAGTAAGAGAGCAATGGAGGTCAAACCAGATACAAGGCTTGATGTTACGTTATGTGTCAAAGCAGAGGGCGCTCTAGGACCAGAGATGGTATGCTAGGGGTGTCATGGGAGTGTGAGACTGGGAATGAGCAGGGAACGGGAGGTGTGAAGAAATGGAAGCTGCACCATATCCATGCCCTGCTTTTCTGCTACACTTCCGGAGCGAGAAAGCTAGAATGTGAGGTCAGCACCTTTGTCTGGTTGATTCACTGATGTATGCCAACCACTTAGAACAGTGCCTGGCACATAGCAGGCCCTCCAAAAATAATGTGTTGCTGAATGCAGTGGAGACCTGGATTCCACCCTTTCTCCTCCCTCCCCACCACCTTCCAACAGACTCAGATGGTTGATGCACAAATCTAACCATCCCACGGGTCAGCATACTTGGGGAACAAACTGTATACAGCTGAGGTCTCTTACAAATAGCTCTGAACACATTTAATGCATCTGGTTTAACTGGTGCAGCCAAAAAGATTTAAAGCCACAACCACTGTCTTTCAAGTTACCCCCAAGCTTTTACTCGCCCAAAGGTTTCAGATGCTACAACTAGGCCCATAGTGATTATGTTGCTTCTAGACCATTCACCCTCCAGCTCTGGGCTGAGCAACTGTATGGTCTTGGGAAAGCCACATCACCTCTAAAAGATTTATTTTCCTCCTATGCAAAATTAATGGGTTGGACTGGATTATCTCTAAGATTCCTTCTCAAATAATGATTTAAGAGATTGGAATTTGGTGTTTAACACCACTTTTTGGCTCTAGGGAAGACAGAGTGTTTTTTATCCACCCTTTTGCTGGGAAAACCACAGTGACCTCCTAGCCCCCTCCTTCACCCACAGGGCAGGTGTGGCTGACTTGTTCCAGCTTTAAGAATCCTAGTTTTGCTCTTTCTCGCCTTTCAATGGGCCATCTCTACCTTCCCATCTTAAAGCATCCTAGAAACTTTCTTCTCCTTTCTCTCTCAGTCAGAGCCTTTGCCTCCATAATATTTGGTTGAGAAATTTGGAGCCACGTTGTGGTGTCTTGACCATAAACCTCCCCTCTCTAGGATCTTCTCTTTTTATTCCCATGGACGCTCCCCCCAAATCCACGTTCACTCCCTCTCCTTCCTCTCACTTTATATTCTGCTTTACTTTGACAAATATCTCCTTGAAGCTTTACTGAAGAATCCTTTTCCATTAGGCTTGAGAGATCAAATATGTTTGCAACCAGGATAACTGCTATCCATCAAGCATCGGCTGTGTACCAAACACTCTATGGAAATTACCTCCTTAATCTTCACTAAAACTATGACGTTGACACAATCCTCCCCGTTTTAAAGATGAGAGAAAAGATGCTTAGGGAAGTCACTGACCCTGCCCAGTTAAGAATGTGCAAGACTGGAGATTCAAGCTCAGGCTCACGTGCCTCAAAGCCCATGGGTCTTCTCCATTCTACTAAAGACAGTAATGCTATTCAGGGGTTCACAATATGCATTTGTAGTTTAGTGGTCACTTCTAGATTCAGAGAATTTTAAAGTTGGAACATATTTAATAAATCATTTAGTTTTAGTTACTTCTAGTAGAACTTAAGAAATATAAGAACATACCCACACAGAGGGAAGGAATGATATAATTACATGGAAGAATGCACACGTATTATATACATCTATATTTATAATAAAAATGTAAAGTATATCTTTACAAGCTGCCATGGAACATTTACAAAAATTTTAATATTTGACCACAAAGAAAGCCTCAATCCTTTCTTTAAGGCTGGAATTGTATTGTGTACAATATGTCCCCAGGCTGTCTTGCATTCATTGTCTCCCACTACGTGCGTGTACTTGACATTCTAGCCAAAGGGAACCAAAAAAAAAAAAAAAAAAAGAATTATTTGCCATTGTCTAAATATGCCCTTACCTGTCCCAATTTAAGACCTTTCTTTATTCATATCGTTCCTGAGGCTGGGAATGGCTTCCTCCACTATCTGTCTATAGAATGCTTAAGCATTCTTCAATCTCATCTCAAATACTACTTTTTCCATAAGGCTGGTCCTGATCCTCACAATAGGGTGTAATATGTTTATTAGAGTAGTTTACATGTTAGCTTTAACTAACCTAATTTTTCATGCCCACCTTTAGAGGACAGTGGAGGTAGAGGTGGTTCTCACTTCCTTATGAATCCCAGAGCACTTAGCACAAACCTCATACACGAAATAGCACTCAATACAGAGCTGTTGAATTTAATTGAGAGTTGTTTACTTTTGCCATGGTGCAACATAGGAATGTGGAAAAAAATAATTGTAGATAGGCAGATTTCAGTACATTCTAATACAAACCACTTGGTCTTTTACATCAATTACTCATTCTGTCTTTTAAATATGCCTGGGCTGAAATTTTAGCATTCTTTCTGTCAGTTCATATTAACTTTCTAAGCTAAAGTAAATAAATTTATATAATATGTTGAATCAGCAAATAAGTATTTTAAGTAAAAAAAAATATTTTTAAAGAAGAAATGCCTAATTTGAATATGCATGCCAACAACACAGTACAAGAAAATAGGGGAAAAGGACACCCACTATGGCATTCGTTTTTAGACTGAATAAATACTTCCATTTATCAAACTTGTGACTTTCTATTAAGGCACCCAATAGTTTCTTGGTGAGTAATTTTCTCAAAAAGTGGCAAATAAAATTTTGTTTGAGGCTCTCATGATATGCCAACCACAATGAATCACTTTCCTCTAATGTAGCTGAGCTGCTTTATAACATTAGCTATACAAAAGGAAAGGAAAGGAAAGTTAAGGAAAGGTGCTAAAGGTCATAGTTTGCATTTGTATAGATCTTTACAGTTTGCAAAGCACCTACATGGACATTATCTTATTAATGTTCCTTATATGGCATTGAGATGAATATTACTATTATCCCCATTTTATAGATGAGGAAACAGAGGTCTAGAAAAATTTTTTGCCCAATAAACACATGTTGGGAGAAAAAGGAAAAGGAAGAAAAGAAGAAAGGATAAAAATGTATCTTACAAAGGTCAAGATGGTAGACTGAGCAAAAGTATTTGTTTTTCTATTTTCTTTCCAAAATTCCATTCAGATGGCAGAAAAGATACACATGTTGTAAAAACAACTACAAAAGAAGTAAGGATACAATCAGCAGATAAACAATTTTTGAGGAATTTCTGAGTATTAGAAAGTTTATGTTGGCAAAAAACCACAGCAGAAAAAAACTACTAAAGCAGACTATTGCTGAGTTGGAAAAATTCTAAACACAGAAACCACAGGTACAATGAGCAGGAGGGGCCATTGAGCAAGAGTGGTCACTAATATCAAGGACAGGACTCCCTGAAGAACAGTGAGGTCAGTCATGCCCCATCCCCTCCACAGGCCAACAGAGCAGTTGGTGAGAGATTTCAACATGTCTCTTTCAAATATTGATAGATGAAGCAGGCAAACATTAGCAAAGATACAGACTTGAAAAATTCAATCTGCAATCTTGATTGAATACATATATAAATAGTCCCTGTACCCAGTTATCAAGAATGAACATTTTCCTCAAGCACACTTAGAATGTTTAAAAAGACTGTCCACATATGAGGCCATAAAGCACGTTTCAGCTAATTTAAAAGAATAAGTATTACAGATACCACATTCTCTGACCACCATGCAATCAAGTTATAAATGAGCATGGGTCATACTTGTGAAAATATAATTAAATAAGGTATGGGTCAAAAATATCATAATGACAATTTTAAAAACCACTAAAACTGAATAATAAAAATACTATATGTCAAAACTTAAGGATGCAACAAAAGTGATATTTCAAGGAAAAAAATACCATCTTTAATGCTTATATTAGAACAGATTAAAGGCTGAAAATTAATGAGTTAAACATAAATTTAAGGAGATAAAGAAATAAAGAAAAAAATCAAATGAATAAATTCAAAGAAAGTAGAAGTAAAAAGAAGAGCAGGACTAAAAAGAATAGAAAACAAAGCTTCAGTACAGAGGGTCAACAAAGCCAAAAGTTGCTTTTTTTCGTAAAGATTAATAAAATTGATAGACCTCTGGTGAGAATGGTCAATAAAATAGAAGTCATAAAGGAACAATGTTAGGAAAAAACTAAGGACATCTGTAGCATCTGAAAAGATAATTAGAGGATATAATGAACATGTTTATGTTAAAAAACTGGATAACTTAAATGAAATGGACAAATTCCTAGACATATATAACTTTCAAACATTATCCAAGAAGAAATAGGAAGGTTTAATTTTCCTACAACCATTTAATACAATTCAATACTCTTGAATACAGATTTTTAAAAATCATCTAGACAAAATAGTCACATGTAGAATTAATTTAATAAAAATCAAAATATATCATAACCAAGTCAGATTTACCCCTGAAACGCAAGGATGGTTTAACATTATAATGTCTATTTCTGCAATTAGACAGATTAAAGAAAACTACATGATCATCTCAATAGACAGAGGCAATGCCTTAGATAAAATTCAATACCTATTCATGATTAAAGAATAAATCTCTCAACAAATACAATAGAATTTATCAACCCAATGCAACCAAACACTTTCAACAAACTTCATTTTTAATGGCAAAATGTTAGAAGCATTCCCTTTAAATCAGAAACAAAATAGCACTGCCTCTATTCAACATTTTATTGGAGGGTCCAGCCAGTGCAATACAAATAAGAAGAAACAAAAGGTAAAAGAATTGAAAAAGGAAAAAAAAAAAACCCAAATGGTCATTATTCAAAGTCATTATTCACAGATGACATGATTATGTACTTAGAAATCACAAAGGTTAAAGACGCAGACATAGAGAATGGACTTGAGGACATGGGGAGGGGGAAGGGTAAGTTGGGACGAAGTGAGAGAGTGGCATGGACATATATACACCACCAAATGTAAAATAGATAGCTAGTGGGAAGCAGCCACATAGCATGGGGACATCAGCTCAGTGCTTTGTGTCCACCTAGAGAGGTGGGATAGGGAGGATGGGAGGGAGACGCAAGAGGGAGGAGATATGGGGATGTATGTATATGTATAGCTGATTCACTTTGTTATATAGCAGAAACTAACACACCATTGTAAAGCAATTATACTCCAATAAAGATGTTAAAAAAAAAAAAGAAATCACAAAGGTTCCTACAGACAATTGATTTAAATAAATAAGAGAGTTTAGAAAGTTGCCTGGTTGCATTTCTAGGCATTAGCAAAATTTAAAAAATAATTTAAAAAATAAACATAATTTACAATAACAAAAATATAACAAGGTAGGTAGGAATAAATCTAAAATTAAAAGTGTACCAGACCATGGGGTGGGATAGGGAGGGTGAGAGGGAGGGAGACTCAAGAGGGAAGGGATATGGGAACAGATGTATAACTGATTCACTTTGTTATAAAGCAGAAACTAATTTTAAAAAAAAAGTGTACCAGACCTTTATGTAGAAAATTATAAAACCTTATTGAAAAAGGTCAAAGATGACTTAAATAAATGTAAGGTTTAAGGTTTAGAGTATGTTCCTGGATATAAGGGCTCAATATTGGGATGATGTTAGTGCTCTTATATTGATCTATAGATTCAATACAGTTCTGATAAAATTTTCTAAAGGATTTTTCAAGGAAAATTGATGAGCTAACTTCAAATTTCATAAAGAATGTCTAAGTATAACTGAGACTCCCCCAAAGTAAGAATAAGGTAGAGAGATTTCAATAAATGGTCCTGCAACAATTGATTACCAATATGAGAAAAAAAAATTAGATCCCTTCTTCACACTAAGCAGGCAAATCAACTCTAAATGTATTAAAGACATAAATGTGAAATGCAAAACTTCAACAATTTTAGAAAAGAACATAGGATAATAACTCCATAACCTCGGGCTCAATAATTTCTTAAACAAGACATAGAAAGTGTTAACACAAAGAAAGAAAACTGGTAAATTCAAATACACTAAAACTGAAGGCTTCTGTTTATCAAAAGACTATAAACATTTAAATACAAGGCACAGGGACTACCCTGGTGGTCTAGTGGTTAAGACTCTGCACTCCCGGTGCAGAGGGTGTGGGTTCCATCCCTGATTGGGGAACTAGGATCCCTCATGCCGAGCGGTGCAGCCAAAAAATAAAAAAATAAAAAAAAATACAAGGCACAAACTGGAGGAAATAGTGTAAGGAATAATAAGCAGAGGATTCATATTCAAAATACATAAAGAACTCTTACGTCAGTGGTGAAAAAAAGAAGCACCAAATTTAAAATAAGAAAATAGTCATGAACTGGCATTTCATGGAAGACAAAATGTGAATAACTTGTACACATGTAAAAATTATACTATATTGCAAGAGTTAGTGAAAAGAGAAGTGTCAACGAACATATACTAATAATGTTTTATACCTAATGTATCAGCAAAAATTAGCCTGTCTGATAGTGCCAAACACTGACAAGGAGATAGATAATTGAGAACCCTTAAACACTGCTAGTGAGAGTGAAAATTGATGGAACGCTTTAGAAATGAATTTGACGTTATACTGTAGAGTTAAACAAACACATACTCTATGACCCAGTAACTCAACTCCTAGGTATACATCCTAAAGGAATCCTTGCACATACATGTGAAGAGATATGTTCCAAAATGTTCACATCAGTATCATTTATAATAAAAATTAAAAAGAAAAAGAAACATGGAAAGAACCTAAATATCCATCAACAGTAAAAAATATGGTATATTCACATAGAAGGATGCTTCGTATCAGTGCAAATAAATGAAATATAGCTATATGCATCCGCCTGTTGAATAAAAGATCAAGTTGAATAAAAAAAATCAAGATACCATGTCTATGTAATTCAAAGCCAAACAAACTCAAACAATATATTCTTTAAAGATACATACATATGTGATAAAATTATTTTTAAAAAAGCAAAGAAACGATAATCATAAAATTCAGGATGTTTCTCTCTGAGGGAGAGAAGTGAGGGGGACAAAACTAGGAGCAGCATACAGTATTGAAAATGTTTTATTTCTTTTGTTGGGTGGTGGGCTCATAGGTGTTTGTTTTATTATTTTGCTTTATAACTTGCTTATATATTATATATATTATCATATATATTACATATTGCACATTTTTTAGAAATAAAAGAGAAGGTAAAAAAGGTACTCAGAGACTACCACTCCACAAAAGGGCTGGTTTCATGACTGAGTTCAACAGACCTTCAAGAAAAGGCTAATTCCTCTGTTGTTTAAACTATTTCAAAGCACGCTAAAGTATGAGAAACTTTTGAATTTACTTTACAAAACTAGCAAAACCCCAGCCTAGCCCAATAAAAGAGAGCCATGAACCAATAGTACTCATTTTTATAAAAAAAGACAAATTTCAAAATAAAATATTCACAAATCAAATCCATCAGCAAATTTAATGAATAAATCACTATGATTAAGAAAGTTAAGTTCCAGGAATCCAAAGAGAACCCAACGTTAAGAAATCTATTAATAGAGTTCCTTATCTAAGTAGATTAAAGGAGAATTCCATATCAGCATTTCATGAAGGCAAACAGGGTTTGATAAAATTCAACAGAAACATAGAAGGGAAATTGTAACTAGATAAAATTTATCTACCTAAAACAATTGGCAGGCATCACACTTAGTGATGAAATATTAGAAGCTTTCCCATTTAAGTCTAGAAGAAGACAAGAATGTTCATTTTCATTGTGCTAATTCAACATTGTATCCTGGGAATCCTAGCAATTGCATTAGATAAGAGGTAGAAACAAGAGGCACCAGGTATCAGAAAAGAAGCAAAACTGTCATTATTTGCAAGTCTTAGGCATATATACACACATATACTCATAGACACACACATCCACACATACACATACCTTTATGCTTGTAAATATGTAGGAATGGTTCTAGAAGGACAAATGCCAAATTGTTACTGATGGTTTCATCCAGGGAGGGAAGAGGGATAGGGTAGGAAGTGAGGGTAAAAAGGAACCTTTAATTTTTTATTCTTTGCATTTCTTTATTGCTTGAACTTGTTTTACAATAACAACAGCTTTCATAATTAAAGAAAAAAACAATTAAAAATGTCAAAAGTCATATGGCTAAACATGGTAGACCCAAGGCTCAAACTCAGGTCTTATATTATCAAGGTAGTTCCACACAGTTGGTTTTGAAAATTGTATTCATAAGAAGGTGAAAGAAAGGTGGAGCCACTGAGAATTGTGCACAAAGAATCAGTCACTCAGGGCATTACACTGATCCTTCATTCCTATTTGCCACAAATGACACTCCAGGGACTAATAATGATGGCTAGCTACTTATAAAGTTTGTCACCGCTTACAAAACAACCCTACCTTCACTATTTCACTTACTTTAACCCTTAGGAAATAATTTCAATAATCTATGACCAAGAAAATGTTCCACAAAGGTAATCTAAATGATGTCATAAAAATATAATCTTAAGACTGTAGATATAGAATTTCTGGAACTTCCAAAGGCACAGAAAAAAACTCCAACCCTCGGGATCCAGGTGACTGACAAACCTTCTCCTGACACATCCCTTACAATATGATTGTGTAATCTGAACTGCTTCCAGAGTACGCCATGTTCTTTCTTATTTCTGGGTCTCTACATATCTTTTCCTTCTGCCTGGAATGTCCTCCCTATTTTTCCCCTTAAGTTGCCTACCCATCTGTGCAGAGGAGTTAACATAGCAGACCTGACTACTCTCCTTTAAAAATACCTGCTTATGGGGCTTCCCTCGTGGTGCAGTGGTTAAGAATCCGCCTGCCAATGCAGGGGACATGGGCTCGAGCCCTGGTCTGGGAAGATGTCACGTGCCACGGAGCAACTAAGCCCGTGCACCACAACTACTAAGCCTGGGCTCTAGAGCCCACGAGCCACAACTACTGAGCCCAGGTGCCACAACTACTGAAGCCCACGCACCTAGAGCCCGTGCTCCGCAACAAGAGAAACCACCGCAATGAGAAGCCCGCACACCGCATTGAAGAGTAGCCCCTGCTCACCGCAGCTAGAGAAAGTCCGTGCGCAGCAACGAAGACCCAACACAGCCAAAAAAAAAAACACCTGCTTATGATGTTGGCCATAGGCTGGTGTCTGGGAACTTGGATTTTGGGAGGGTGCTCACCATTCCCAGAACTGGTAAGAGTGGCTCACTTGCATGTACTGTATGAACAATTTGGTTTATGCTGAACAGCTGTTTCCCTTTGGGAGTCTGTAATGTTGGTACATGGCAGGCAGAGAGTGCCTGCGTGGCCAGCCCCCAACAAAGACCTGAGGTGCTGAGTGTCTACAGCTTCCCTGGTTGGCAATACTTCACACGTGTTGTCACAACACATTGCTGGGGGAATGAAGTGGGCCCTGTGTGACTCCACTTCATTGGAACTTTCCTCTGGTTCCCCCCCAGCTTCACCCCATGCACCTTCTTCTTTGCTGGTTTTCTTGTATCCTGTCACTGTGATAATTTACAGCTGTTAAGTGCAACTATATGCTGATGTATAGAATCACTGTGAATCACTGAACCTGGGGGTTGTCTTGAAGAGCCCCAACGCAAAACACTGAGTTTTTCAAATTGACATTGTCTGTCAATCTTTCTTCACTTTCTTAGGCAGATTTCACTGCTTCTTTGCCTCTGCTTTTGCAATTAAAGAGAGCTTCTTATTGCATAATCATTAATTGTTTGCACTCTGTGCCCCTTTTAAAGTATAAGCTCATCAAAGACAAAGACCTTATTTTTTTACCTTCCTTTTTTCAGCACTGAGGTGGCACACTCTGGTAGCATTTGCAATAGTAATTGTAGTAATAGCCAATAAGTGCTGCTTACTCTGTGCCTGACACACCAAGCTAAGAGCTCTACACATTTTATCACATTTTAAAAATATTTTTTTTAAATTGAGGTATAGTTGATTTACAATATTATATAAATTTCAGGTGTACAACACAGTAATTCACAATTTTTTAAGGTTATACTCCATTTATAGTTATAGGCTATATTCCCTGTGCTCTACAATATATCCCTATAGCTTATTCATTTTAGGCATAGTAGTTTGTACCTCTTAATCCTATGCCTCTATCTTGCCCCTCTCCGTTCTTTCTCCCCACTGGTAACCACTAGTCTGTCCTCCATATCTGTGAGTCTGTTGGTTGGTGGTAATCCTTCCAACCACCCTTAAAATAGCTACTGTTGTTATCCTCATTGGAAAATGAGAAAACAGAGGGGTTTTAAGTAGGTGTTCACTGAATGAATGAGCCACCTAAAGAACATCATTTTAGCCCTTAAGGAATCACTTCATTGAGCTGAACTTGTGTTAGGCCTATTAAGTCGTGAACACTTCACCTTGACAGCTGCTATGAGCAACTGTTGAGGATGTTATCTATCACATATTTTATTACTAAGTGATTTATTATTACATCATGCATATTATTATTTTTTTTAACTAAAAAGACATGCTCACTGCACACAATTCAAAAGGTACCAAAGGTATATAGTAAATCATAAGTCTCACCGGCTCTCCTTCCCCAGCCACTCTATTTTTCCCCTCATTTTCTCATATATCCTTCCAGAGAGAGGATGGACAAATACGTTAACACATTTCACAAAAAGGCTACCATTTTATACACGTTGCTCTTTTCTTACCTAACAACATATCCTGGTGGTCATTTCGTATCTGTGCGTGTAGAGCTACCCCATTCTTTCTGAAAACCTTGGTGATGATTGTCAACCAAGAACAGAACAACCCAGTATGGGGTCGGTGCACGGGTTTGAAAACAAACAGAGAAGGACTATTCCTTCTTTCATTTTCTGGCTGCAGGAGCATTAAACTAAGAGGTTTAATGCTAGGTCCACTCTAGGTCCCTAGAATACCCTTGCCCTTGTCCCAATAGGACAGCATTGGTGTCCACTTGCACAGGCTGTGTGCATCCCCTGAAAGAATGTAAAGGACTGTGAGTCGGGCTGGACTTTGGGTGCATTTGTCCCCTACTGACGGACATTTAGGTTGTTGTAACAGCTACATAGTGGAAAATGGTTTAAAGGGCATTTTGCACATTCAGAGTAGATCTATTTGATAAAGTATTAGAAATGGAAAAGTTGCGTCAAAGAGATACTTATTATTTATTTTTAATTAAATACATTGAGATATTAGTCACATGCCATAAAATTTGCTCTTTTAAAAGGTACGATTCAGTACAATCACAAGATTGTGCAACCATTACCACTAACTCGGAAACATTTTCATCACCACAAAAGATAGCCCGTACCTGTTAGCAGCTGAGATATTTATTTTTAATTTTGATATGTTTTGCCAAATTGCTTCATCAAAATTAAAATAAACGTCTTTTTGGCTCACTTCTAGGAATCTGTCTCACCACAGTGTACCAACTATACAGGTTTCCAGTTGCCTCTGCCACCCCCTCTGCATATATAACTGTATCGCATTGGCCTTATCTGAGAAGGTTAAGTCCAAGTTCAGGAAATGTACACACACATCCTCACACAGCATTCTCTTGCATCCTGCAAATTAACTGGATCCTGGCACACTTCCCACACTGAAAAATGCACCCAAGGTCCAGCCTGATTCACGGTCCTTTACCTTCTTTCAAGGGATGCACACAGTCTGTACAAGTGAACACCAATGCTGTCCTACTGTGACAAAGGCAAAGGCATTCTAGGGGCCTCAGTGTTCTTAGTTTAATGCTCCTGCAACCAGAAAATGAAAGAGGGAACAGTCCTTCTCTGTGTTTGTTCTCCAACCCATGCACCGACCCCATACTGGGTTGACAGTCAGTTGACTGTCCTTGGTTGACAGTCACCAACGCAACAGTGCCAGCAACAGGACGCCAAATAAGACTTGCTTTGAATCTCACCCCCTCTTCCCACCACCTGCCAGCCCCTGGTTATCTGGAAGGACCTCACACCCTAGAAAACTGAGTCTGTGAGCTCCTGGTCGGGGTTTGCTGCTTGGCGTCCATGCACACTGAGAACACAGCCAGCCAAACACCATGAGGTGTATGACACCCTCTTCCCCTTCCTTCTTTTTCCTCACGTGTTTTTATAAACATCGAAAGGGAAGGTAATTAAAACCTGCAAGAAAACCCGCTGGCCGAGAAACTGAAAATCTGGGTGACTTGGGGATGACACCACATGTTTACGGGTGCGTTTTGTAAGTAACATGGTTATAAAAAAAGAGGCTCTTATAAAGAAATGCCCCATTCCCCAAAGCTCCATATAAACGACATTCTTTTTAAGGAGCGGGGGGTGGGGGGGGAGCAGTTCATACTCATGTTCTTCCTCATCATTTCATTTCCAACAAGGGGAAAGGAATCTTAATTGTACAGTTTTCTAGGAGCACAGTAGTTATGGAGCCAAGGCTTTGCAGCGGCACACACACACACGCGCGTGCACGCGCGCACACACACACACACGGAAGGAAGGTAAACTAGAAAGAAAAGAGGAAAAGGCACAGGAGGGTCTTTATTTAGCATAGCAGGGTAGAACAAAGGAAGAGACAGCAGGCATTCATCACCTCTGATTGGCTTTTCTGAGTATTAAGCACACGCACACACACACACACTTTAATTCAAAAGACAGAAGTTCTGCCTTCCTCTCCTGAGTGCTAAGTGCCGCCTGAACAGTCAAGATTTGGATGAGCCCGTGTAATCCCCTTGAATTTTTCATCTGCTGTGCTGACTGTAAAGTGAAACAGAGCCACTGGCCTCTCCGCATGTGGCACAAGGCTTGAAGCACACACATTGCAGAGTGGCTTCCCCGGGAGCCAGCTGTGTGCAGGTAACTGGAGCCTGCCCTTGGCCCCGCTGTTAATAAGAGTAATTGGCACGCCACTGAGGGGCTGTTGGAGCGCTGTGATTTGCTCTGTATGGGGGTCTCCCCAGACCATATGCGTATGCAGCGGTGATAGAAATATTTTCCATATGAGCTCTCCTCTCACATGCTTAAGTGCTCCAGGCTGAGTCAGGCTGGCCCATTTGTCATTTACTCCACTAAAAAATCAACAGGGAAGTTGCGAACTTCAACTGCAACTAGAGGGTAATGGTCTGCTTTCCGCCTCCGCATCACTAACCCATTCAGTTCCTCCAGCTCCCATTCAAGACCCCGCCTCCCCCCACCCCACAGGCCCAGAAAATATCTGCAGAGCAGAAGACATGGGTAACTAATAGGCTAAAAGCCTAGAACAAATGACCCATTGCTGCACGCCTCTGTACCATGTCTGCTTTGAACAGAGTAAAGAGCCTGCTGCAACCATAGCTTGCCTTGCAGCGTGGATTTGGGAGCAGCTCACTTCCACTCCTCTTAGAAAAGGGAAAGTCATTACAGGAGGCTTTCAGAGCCTGCTCCGTCCCCACAATGCTAACAAAAGGCAGAGCTGTGAAGTGGCCCAGTGGCCTTTCTAGGAGATACACTTTTCACTTGGCTTTTCAAAGAGGAAGATGGATTCAGGAAAAAAGGCTGTCCTTTCATTACTCAGCCATCAGTCTCCAAGACTTTTCATCAGAATAAGGAGTAAAAGCAGTGGACGAGGTAAATTTGTTGCAGGCTTATTTGCAGGTGAGGGTGGATACACCTATGTGCTTCCCTCTCCAGCCCATATGATCATCCCTTCCAATTGCTGTGTCAAAAACTGGCTCCTACAGGCATTTATGATGTTCAAAAATGTATCCAGCAAACATATGAGCTAAACCAATAAGAATAAATCATCCTCATGGGTCTTAAACATGCCTCCCTTCTATGGTAGATCAGTAGAGCTGGGACACTCTGAGCCCTGTTATGTATCACTACCCTTCTTCAAACCTATGATACAAAGTTAAACACAGATTTTTTCCAAGCACATCAAAGCAAAAAAGGAGGAAAATGTAATGCAAAGGCAGCAAAGAAAAGCAATTCCTCTAGTATGCACCCTCTAGCATGCATATGCAATACTGGAGAAAAATTCACAACAGGTAATAGTCTCTATTGGAATCTGACATGTACATTTTTTTTTTTCAACAACAGAACTAGAAACGTACATGCTCCAGGCATCTGTCACCAAGACCATGCCAATGCCCTGGTGTGGCAGCTGTACCAGAAGAAGATTTTAGAAATTACAGGATTTTTCAAGAAGAAAAGAAGTCTTCCTGTAAGAAAAGGCAAGGCAAGCCTAAAAAAGCAAAATCAAGCATGACTCTTTACACACCATAAAAACCCCTTCCTTGATCCCTCTTGGTAGATAGAAGAGGAAATATAATGCTGACGAAAATACAACTTCTGACAAGATATTTTATTTGGCTTACCTCTCCCCCAGGTCTTGCTAACACTGCTGTTTGAACGTGGAGCAATGTTAATATCAGGTAGCTGACAAACATTATTACCCAACGTTAGAACTACCCTAGAGGAGAAGTCCGTCTGCCAAGTGCTAACAGCTAGCAGATGCACTTGTGTCTCGGGATTCCAGCCCTGGAGTTCCGCTAGGCACCGCGCTGCTTCCCTCGGCTCTCCCTCACTGTACTACCCGGAGCTCCGAGCTCAGCCTCTGCTCGGAAGAAAACTGGTAAGCTGATCTCTTCATGTAATAACTTCTCCCAGCTGGGGGAGGGGACAGGAGCCAGCTGGGAGCTGGGGGGCTGCCTTTAACCGAAAGCAGAAAGGGGAGGGACAGAAATGATCAATGTGGAGTTCCGCATCTGGTCTCATTCATGAAAAGGGCTCCAAGGTAAGCACTCCACAGGCAGGCAGACGGCCCCTGCTTCATCAACTGAGGCAGGCAGGAGGCAGTGAACTGCAGCAGGATAAGCCCTAGGCTGGGAGCTGGAACAACTGGGGCCTTCTTAGTCCAGGATCTGCTACTGACAAGCTGTGTGTGCCTGGATAAGTTGCCAACCCTCTCTGCTCCTCGACTGGTTTTCTCAGTGGTACAGGCAAGGGTTGGGTCGATGACCTCTGAGCTCCCTTTTAGTTCTGATTTGATGGCTGCAGAAATCTAGGCAGTCAAAGGCTGTGCTATCAAGGGCAGCCTCGAAGAGGAGAGAAGTCACACTATGCGTTTGACTGCTATGCGTTTCTGTGCCGATCACCAGGACAGGAATGGATGGGAAGTGAGGAAGCCACTATAACCTCCTCCTGCTGCCTCACGGGGTCTGTGTCTAACCAAGAGCTTGAGGAGTTATTGCAGGCGATGTAAAAATAAATGGTAAGGTGGGAACAAGTGAAACCCAGGTATTAGATGACACTGGCATAGTGCATGAAAGCAGGATGGTTTTAGAGCCATACCTCTGGGCAGAATCACACTGACCATCAAAGTGGGGCTTATGGACAGAGGGAGCCCAGGAGCAGGCTGGGGAGCAGGTCTTGCTAAAGCCTACAGTGAGCCCCAGCCGTTCCACCGGTCAAATGGGGAAAGGCCATCTGCTGGGTTTTGGTGATTATCAGTGAGGTCACCTAGGCACAAAACTTGGCATAGTTCCTGATACACAGTAAGTGCTAAAGACATCGGCTTTCTCTTTGATCTGAACAAGTATTGGCACTCAGTCCCAGAAAGTAAATTAATAAACACTTGAAAAGCCTCAGGTTGTGGGCATTTTCCTGCATTAATGAGGAAACTTTAAACCAAACTGCAGTTTGTAGCCACTTCAGAATGTTTATTATCACCAGTCATGTGACAATTTACTAGTGGGAGTTTTCTTGGTGGTTGGGTGAAGGGACTTTCAATCCCTTTTTCCAGGGCTGTAAGAGACAGAAGGTAATGGTGAAGATAATATCTCGTTAGAGAAAGGAAGGAATGAACTTCTTCTCTTCCCCTTCCTCTTCTGCTTTCTCTTTCTCATTCATTATTATTATTGCCTAGCATGGGGTCTGTTATGCTAGGTGACTGAAGGGGCACTGTCATCTACTCAATAACCTCACCAGAAACGCAGGAATTGTCTAAGAAAACCAAACTTCTTGAAAGACCAGGGGTCTTGTCTAGTCCGGGGGTTGGGAAACTTTCTGTAAGGGGCCAGATAATAAATATTTGTAGCTTTGCAGATCACATGCTTTCTGTGGCAGCTACTCAGCTCTGCTGGGGTAGCACAAGAGCAACCGAAGGCAATACATACAGGAAGGGGTGGGCTGTGTTCCGGTACAACTTAATTTACAGAAACAGGTCGCGGGCCAGATTCGGCCAGAGTTTGCCAACGCCTGGTCCACACGCTTCCCAATCATCCTTCAACCCACTGCAATCTGATTTTTAACACCTTTTCTCCACTGCAAGGGCTCTGGAAATATCACCAATGGCCTCCATGGCACAGACTGCAAAGGATAATTTTTCAGAGCTTATCTTATTTGGCTTCTTTGCAGCATTAACCATGGCCTTTTTTTTTTTTTTCATATTGTGGTAAAATATACACAGCATAAAATTTTACCACTTTAACCATTTTTTTTTTTTTTTTTTTTTTTTTTTTTTTGTGGTACGCGGGCCTCTCACTGTTGTGGCCTCTCCCGTTGTGGAGCACAGGCTCTGGACGTGCAGGCTCAGCGGCCATGGCTCACGGGCCCAGCCGCTCCATGGCATGTGGGATCTTCCCGGACCGGGGCACGAACCCGTGTCCCCTGCATCGGCAGGCGGACCCTCAACCACTGCGCCACCAGGGAAGCCCTAACCATTTTTAAGTGTATAATTCAGAGGCATTTTAGTATATTCACAATGTTGTACCACCATCACCACTATCCATTTCCAGAACTTTTTCATCATCCCAAACAGAAACTCTGTATTCATTAAATAATAACTCCTCAATTCCCCCTCCTCCCGACTCCAGGTAACCTTTATTCACCTTCCTGTCTTTATGAATTGGCCTGCTCTCGGTTGCTCAACTAAGTGGAATCATATATTTGTCCTTTCGTATCTGACATTTTACTTAGCATGATATTTTCAAGTTTCATCCGTGTTGTAGGATACGTCAGAACTTCATTCCTTTTTAAGGTTGAATAATATTCCACTGGGGCTTCCCTGGTGGCGCAGTGGTTGAGAGTCCGCCTGCCGATGCAGGGGACGCGGGTTCGTGCCACAGTCTGGGAGGATCCCACACGCCGTGGAGCGGCTGGGCCCGTGAGCCATGGCTGCTGAGCCTGTGCGTCCGGAGCTTGTGCTCCGCAACGGAGAGGCCACAACAGTGAGAGGCCCGCGTACCGCAAAAAAAAAAATAAATAAAATAAAAAATAATAATATTCCACTGTATAGATCAGGGGTCCCCAACCCCCAGGCCGCGGACCAGTTGTGGTCCGTGGCCTGTTAGGACCCGGGCCGCCCAGCAGGAGATGAGCAGCGGGCTAGCGGGAGAAGCTTCATCTGCTGCTCCCCATCGCTCCCCATCGCATTATTGCCTGAACAATCCACCCTCGCCCAAGCAAAAACTGTCTTCCACGAAACCGGTCCCTGATGCCGAAAGGTTGGGGACCGCTGGATATACCACATGTTATTTATCCATTCATCTGTTGATGGACACTTGGATATATTAAATGTACTCCAAACTCAACGGGTCTAAAACTGAACTAACGTTTCCCTGAAACCTGTTCTTGCTGTTTTCTCCATCTCAATGAATGACATCATTGCCCATCTAATGGTTGAAAACCATTAGGTGTTATCTTGAGTTCTCGTACTTCCTTACCAAACCATCACCAGATCTGACTGAGTTTCCTTCTAGAGCTCTCTCCAATCTGTCCATTGCCCCAGATTCCTGCTGCCTCTGCCCCCATTTGGGCCTCCACTAACCCTTCCTGACTTTTTGTAGCAAGACCTTGTAACCTCCCTACTCTGGTCTTTCCCCTTCCAAACTTCTTTCCCCACTGCAACCACTGGAATTCTTCTAAAATGTGAATCTAATCATGTCACTCCCCTGATCCTTTTTTTTTAAACTTTTATTTTGAAATAATTTTATATTTACAGAACGTTTGCAAAGATAGCACAGAGTATCATGGTATATCTTCACCCAGCTCCTTCTAACGTTAACATCTTAAATAGCTATGGTACCTTTAAGAAAACTAAGACATTAACATTGGTACAATGATATTAACTAAAATAAAGACTTCAGTCATATTTCCCCAGTTTTTCCCCAATGTCCTTTTACTGTTCCAGGAGCCCATCCCAGGATTCCACATCTCTTTGGTCTTTTCTGGTGTGTGACAGTTTCTCAGTCTTTGATTTTTTTATGACCTTGACACTTTTGAAGAGTATTGATTAGCTTTTTTGTAGAATGTCCCTCAATTTGGGTTTATCTGATGTTTTCTCATAATTAGACCTGGTTATGGGTTTTGAGGAAGTATACCACAGAGGTGAAGTGCCCTTCTCAACACATTTGTCAGGGGCACCCTATATCAACATTCCTGGTGATGTGGACCTTGATCACTTGGTTGAGGTGGTGTCTGCCAGGTTTGTCCACTGTAAAGTTACTATTTTTCCTTTTCCATACCTTATTCATTAGAAGTGAGTGAGCAAGTCCAGTGGAATTAAGCTCCACTTCCTGGAGAGGGAGTATCAAAGAATATTTGGACATATGTTAAAACCATTACAATAATTAATACATATTTTGGGGGAGATACTTTGAGGTTATGCAAATATTCTGTTTCTCAAAGTTTCATCCACTAATTTGAATATTCATAGGTAGATCTTGCCTGCAGCAGTTATTACTGTAGTCCTCTAAATGGCTATTTTCTGTTTCCCATCTACATCTATTAATCAGAATTCATCCGTATGGAAGATTTGTCCCTCCTGCCCCATTTATTTATTAATTCAATCATCTATTAATTCTTCCCTGCTTCTGAAAACCTTTTGATTACTCTCCATTATGGATGAAGTCCAAACTCCTTAATGTGACACTGGCGAGGCTGTTTATAATCTGGTCTCTTCCTGCCCTTCCAGCCTCCTCATCCTCTTTTCTGTTCACACACACTCCACTGTCCAGACGTCTTGCGCCACAAGAAATTATCCCTAAATGCCATGTGTCCTTGTGCCCCGTGCCTCCCTTCATGCTAGTCTCTCTAGAATATCATTCCCTCATCCTCAGTGGGTTAGCACCTGTTGCCCTCTGCCTCTTTGAAAATCCAGCTCAAATAAGCACCAAATACTGGAAACCACCTACATGCCCATCGATAAGGATTAAATGAACAACTTGTGACATCCATAAAATAGGATACTCGGCAGCAGTAAAGATTGAGCTTGCTTCCCATATAATGAAACATCTTCAAGATTTATTCAGTGAAAAAAAGTAGGATGCACAACAGTGTAATTATTATCCTATTATTTGTGAATATGTGTTTATAATTGCTGGTATACATAACTATCTGCAGAAGAACACACCTGAGGCTACCAACAGTGCCTGCTTCTAGGGAGGGGAACTCAGTAGCTTCAGGGCAGAAATGGGGTTGAAACTTATGACAATGTAGCCACTTAGTCACGTGTGGTTATTGAGCCCTTGAAATGTGGCTTTTCCAAATTGTGATGTGTTATAAATGTAAAATATACTTTGTCCAGTGGGAAGACCTGGTATGAAAAAAGAATGTAAAATATCTCACTAGTATGCTTTTTTGCTGATTAGATATTGGAATGATAGTTTTATATATGTTGGTTTAAATAAAGTATGGTATTACACAACTTGTTTTGTTTTACTTTTTAAAATGCAGCTATTAGAAAAATTTTAAATCACGTATTTCTATGGGGCAGCACTTCTATATCCCTTTCATATTAACTGAATTGTCAAACATGTGAGTGTATTGCTATTCCAAAAGTAAATAAAAATGAGGTAATAATAACAGTTAATAATAGAAAGAAATAAATACATACACAAACCCCCTCCATCAATGATTCACTTAAATGTCACCCTTCCTGGGAGTTATGCCTTGACAGGCTCCCCACCAAGCCGAGGGCACTGCCCCTGGCCTTTGTCCCCAGGCATCCTCTGATTTCCTCCAGTGCAATATTTATTGTAATTGTTAGCTAATGTATCTGCCTTCATCAGTAGAGAGTGAGGCCTTGATGACAGGAGATGTATCATTCTGTGTTCCCATGGCTCCACACGTTGCCTCATTCAGTGTGCATTGAATTAGGGAATGAATGCAAGAAAGCGTCCTATAGGAAACTCTCGTCTGCTTGTGATGGGAGGAGAGGTCTTCTAATGGCACATTTTAGATACTGCGAACTGAAAAATGAAAAGGAGAAATTTCCAGAAACTGAATCCCTCCAGGAAATGCAGACAATTTCCAACCTAACTTTTGTGTGGCCTAGATAGAGAAAATATAAGTGAGTGGGAGAAATATGAGTAACAAAAAACAGGGAAAACAAATGCAAATAGCACCTTTAAGGCCATTTTATTTCCTGCAAAGAATGTCCATCCCTTTAGGAAGGAAGAAGTAAGATGCCACTTTCTCCACAGAAATATATACTATATGGCTAAACAGGTCAAACTACTTTTATTTCCTTAAATATGCTTACATTGTATGGAATAGGTGGAAAAAAAATCTTTGTCAAGAAGTTGGCTATTGGTCTGGGAGCAGGTGTTAGTAATTAACTCTCCCTTTGTGCGGACCATGGAGCCATTAAATAGCCAAGGAAGTGGGAATGCAGAAAGCAAAGGGGAGTTCTCAGCTCTATTCCCCTTAAACATAAGGAAAATCATGAGAAGCTCCAGCAAAGGGAGTCACAGGTCCTTCCCTTTCTCTAGTTTCTGCTTATGAGGGGCCAAAGCCTGACTCTTGTAACCAGTAGGGCACCTGTGCTATTCGGCTGAGCACGTTGCAGGGTCACTGAAAGGAGGGCTATGCTTCTTGGCTCGCCTTTGAATTTGAGCCAGGAGCAGGGCCAGAGACACGGTCAGGGAGATGCTTACACAAAGTACAGGGGGTAGGTAGGCTCATCCTACGTCTGAGAGGACACCAGGGAATGAATGCAGACATCAGGACCATTCTCATGTTGACCACATTCTTTATTTCAATTATTTACCCTAAGGCAGAGGTTCTCAAATTGTGGTCCCTGGACCAGCAGCATCACTATCATCAGGAAACTTGCTAGAGATGTAAATACTTGGGCCCCACTCCAGACCTACTGACTCAGAAACTCTGGGGGTGGGCTCAAGGATTTGTGTTGCTCTACCCAACAGTTCTCTGTCTAGTAACCTGAATTCAAATTGTATAACTTGGAAGTATTATTTTATTAAAAACATATTTTCTTAGAAAATTTGACTGTCAGATACTAAAACATAGCATAAAGCTATAATAATGAAAACAGTGGCAAATACTACCAGTGTAAGAATAGACATTATTTACATAAGTAAACATGGAAAAGGATTTAGGGTGCAAGCAATGAATCACTACAGATCTGCAAGGAAAGGGTGGAAAAGTGTTAGGAAAATGGCTATTTGGGAAGTAAATAAAGTTATTTCCATAAATTATACCATATGCTAAAAATAAACTGCAGGTAGATTGAAGATTTTAATGCAAACAATAGAAGTGTGAAAGCAGTAAAAAAAAAAAAAAGGTCAATATTTCCGTATTCTTGGAGTGGGGGAGGACTTTTAAGCATAGTTCTAACAAAGGCAGAAATCATAGAAGAAAGATTTATATGTACTTTTAAGATTTTGTAAATCAAAAATGTACATACCATTAACATAATTTAAAGTCAAATACACAGTAGAAAATGTATTTCACTAGTAAATAACTTAAAATATCAATACTTATCATGTGCTGGGACTTGGAGAGACAGGGATCAGCAAAAGAGACTCAGTTCCTATCTTTGTGGAGCTTGCTGTCTGGTGCAGGAGGCCAACATTAATGAAACCCAATAAGTAAATTAAAAATTGCAACATGAAAAGGTCTGCAAAGAAAAGATATGTGGTGATATAAGAGGCTTGTCCTCATTAGGGAGATTGGCTTGTGACAGGAGCAACAATGGGTTTCACAAGGACCTGAGAGGAAGCAGGTGTGGATGCAGAGAGAGTGGGAGAGTGGGAGCACAGCATCAGATTAGGCTGAAGACAAAGGGAGGAGCCAAGATAAAGAGTTCCATCCTTTTCCTAAGGAGAATCTGTTTTAAAAGCAGAGGCAGCAGTTACATGACTAGAATTGCATTTTGCAAAGGCTACTCTGTTTATAGAGAAAGGGCTGAAGAGAGGCAACAGTGGAGGCTGGGAGACGAGTGAGAAGATTCTGGCTGGAGTCCAGCTGAAAGGGATAAGAGCTTAAACCAGGATGGTGAAAAGAAGTGACCAATTTCAAAGGTAATTTACAACATCTATAAAGGAAAAGGGTTTGTGTCCATAATATATTTTTAAAAACCCATAAATCAGATAATGTCTATTTTAATAGGGAAAGGCTAAAAGCAATGTCCAATAGCGAAGTTGCTAAATAAAGTATGGTGTATCCAAAAAGTGAAATCGCATCCAATCATTTAAAGAGACTATGTCATATATATTTATTGATATGGGTACATTTTGATATTATATTGTTTTAAGACAAAAGTAGGCCACTTAAATGGAAGAAGAGTCTTCTCAACAAATAGTGCTGGGATAACTGGATGTCCACAGGCAGAAGATTGAAGCTGGACCTCTACCTCACACCACACACAAAAATTTACCCAAGATGGATTACAGTCTATGACGGGCAGAATGATAGTCCCTCAAAGATGTCCATGCTCTAATCCTCAGAATCTTCGAATACGTTGCATTACATGGCAGAGGGTAATTAAGATAACAAATGGAATTAAGGTGGCTAATCAGATTACTTTAAAATAGGAATAGTATCTTGACTATCCAGGTGGGCCCAGTGTAATCATAAAGTTCCTTAAATGTGGAAAAGTGAGGCAGAAGAGGAAATCAAGAGTACAGCTGTCCTTCCCTCGGTATCCTGGGAGGATTGGTTCCAGAACCCCATGGATACCAAAATCTGTGGATGCACAAGTCCCTCATATAAAATGGCATAGTATTTGCATATAACCTATGCACATCCTCCTGTATACTTTAAATCATCTCTAGATTACTTATAACACCTAATACAATGTAAATGCTATGTAAATAGTTACTGGCATGTGGCAAATTCAAGTTTTGCTTTTTTGGAACTTTCTGGAATTTTTTTTCCCAAATATTTTCTATCTTCAGTTGGTTGAATTCACAGATGCAGAACCAGTGGATACTGAGGGCTGACTGTAATTTGGTGTGAGAAGAACTCAACTTGCCATTGCTGGCTTTGAAGATAAAAGGGAGCCATGAGCCAACGAATGTGGACAGTCTCTAGAAGCTGGAAAAGGCAACAAAATAGGAATTCTTCTCTAGCACCTCCACAAGGAATGCAGCCTGCTGACACCTTGATTTTAGCCTAGTGAGACCCATTTCAGACTTCTGGCCTCCAGAACCGTATGAAACTCAATTTGTGTTACTTTAAGCTACTGTTTGTGTTAGTTTACAGCAGCCATAGACACTAATATATAGATCTAAATGTAAGAGCTAAAACTGTAAAAGTCCTAGAAGAAACATAGGAGTAACTTCAGGACCTTGGGTTAGGTGACAGTTTCTTAGATAAGACACCAAAAACACAAGTGACAAAGGAAGAAATAAGTGGGACTTCATTGAAATTAAAGACTTTTGTGCTGCTAACGATAAACACAAGCCACAGGTTGGGTGAAAATGTTTACAAATCATATATCTGATAAGGGACTTATATCCAGAATATATAAAAAATTCCTAAACTTAATAACAACAAAAAAAAAACAACCCAATTATAAAGTAGGCAAAGGACTTGAACAGACATTTCCCCCCCCCAAAATATACAAATGGCCAATAAGCACATGAAAAGATGGTCAACGTCATTAGTCATCAGGGAAATGTAAATCAAAACTACAATAAGACACCACTTCCTACCGGCAATCAGAAATACAGGTAATGACAAATGTTGGTGAGGATGTGGAGAAATCAAAACCCTCATACACTACTGGAGGTAAAATGAAAAATGGTGCAGCTGCTTTGGAAAACAATCTGGCAGCTGCACTATAAAGTTAAATGTAGAATTACCACATGATCCAGCAATTCCAATCCTAGTTATACACCTAAGAAAAGTGAAAACATATGTCCACACAATGCTTTCATTGGATGGATGCTCATAGCAGCACTATTCATAATAGCCAAAGTGTGGAAACAACTCAAATGTTTATCACCTGATGAATGAATAAAAATACCCAAACAATATCATAGTATCTGGCAGTAAAGAGATGAAGTGCTAATACATGCTACAACATGATGGCCCTCGAATATATTAAGTAAAAGAACCCAGTCACAAAAGTCCACTTATTAACTGATTCCATTAATAGAAAATGTTCAGGATAGGCAAATTTATAGAGACAGAAAGTATATTAGTAGTTTCTTAGGCCTGAGGAGGGTGAGAAGAAATGGGTAGTATTTCTTTTTGGGGTGATGAAAATTTCTAAAAACTAGATTGTGGTGATGGTTGTACAACTCTGAATATACTAAAAATATGGCATTATATACTTTAAATGAGTGACTAGTATACGTGCATTACTGTTAATAAAGCTGTTTTTAAAAAGTAGACCATAATATGGCATCCTTAATTCTGTTTGGGGCAAACATAAAAGATGAATCACATTCTTGTTTTTAAAATTTTAGTTATTTTTTTCCTACAATGAGCAGCAGAGGAATAAATGTAGTAAGAAAAACAAAATTATCTTCATTTGGAAAAAAAATGGTGACTATAACAATAAAAATGGGAAAGACCATGAAATAGTAAATTCACAAATGAAGATATACAAATGCAATACGAAAATGGAAGATGAAAAGCAATTTAACATCAGTGGTGACCAAAGAATTACAAAACCAAATAACATCATACCATGTTCACCTGATACACCGGAAAAGAGTTTTTGTGAATGGTAATACCCACTATTGGCAAGAGTTCAGAAAAGCGAGTAGTCCGACATAAGGCTGGTGAGAATGTAAATCAGAACAGGTGCTTTAAGAGCTGGGTTTCTCAAACTTTTGATGTGTACACAGAAGAGCAACCAAAGTTACTTCTTACCCTCAACCAGCTTTCCACCTTCAATCCCCAATCTTATTTTACATTTTACCTCTCTTTCCTCTCTCCTTCCTCCCGACATAAAAGCTGAAAGTGCAGCAAGGCCATACCTAGGCAGGGAGTTCTGACTTCTGTTAACCTCAACTTGCTGGAAACAGCAACAATCTTGGCATTGAATGTAATGGACCCCCAAGCCGTTGAAACAGCCCTCTGAAGGCTGGTAATTGGCTCTGCCTGGGGTATTTCCCCCAGCTTGGATATAGAGCTTGTTCATTTTTTAGTAATAATTTCTACTGGGGTGTTTTATTTTCTTCTTCCCATAAAAAGGATTTGATGAAGATAACTTCAAGGCTGTAGCTACCAGTAAAAAGCCAATATAAATTGTAAAAGTAGATACAGTAACTAAAACCACTGCTATTTAGCACCAACTGATGTTGAGGTAAGCAGCCAGATAGTTTACAAGCCTCTGAGGGTGTAACTCATGTTCTTAAGCATAATTCCAAAGCAAAATCCAATAAACCAAATCATTAAGAAAGAGGTCAAGGTTTCAACAGTTATTGTGTGCATTATTTAATATTTATTGTGCCAGGCATTAGGCGGGGAGGTAGACATGAGCCACATTTAATCCTCAAATCCTATGGATTAAGTATCCCTCATTTTATGGTTGATGAAGCTGAAGACTGGGAAAGGTAAAATTATTTTCAGTATAGTTTGTTTAAGAAAACATACAAGTATATAGACTACCTGAGAAATGCTTTTAGTTTTCTAATTTCTGAATTTCTAATAATCACTTCTGTTTCTCCTGTTTTACTGAGCTCTCCCTTGTCAGCCCAGCACCTGGCATCAGGAATGTTTAATCTAATTTAAAACACAATAAAAGTAGTTAATCACTAACCCTGGCTTTCAGCGGAACTGTTAGGCAAAAAAATCAAATGGTCTTCTTGCTGACAGAGAACCCTGTGCCATACTTCTTATGATCAATATACACAGCGTATTTTTGAATAGATAGACCACATAGTTAGTTTTTAAGCAATTATGAAATTTGTTTTCCCATAGTCACAAAATATAAAATGGCGCTGTCACATTCAGAAAAGTGTCAAGTGCCATCACAAGGAGAAAGTTTTAAAAATTCACCTCGTGTTTCACCAAGTTCATTAGTTAAGGTAGTGGTAGCTGCTGTAACAGATAAACCTTGAGGTTTTCATGGCTTCATTAAGAGTTTATTTCTTATTTGGATAAAGTCCAGATGGTGGGACAGATGGTAGGGCAGGCGGCGCTCTGCTCTACGTGGCCACTTAAGAGATCCAGGCTGCCCGAGGCTCTGCCTGCTTCAGCACATGCTGTTCAGGGTCACCCTGGACATCGACATCCACCTGGCAGACGAGGAGGGGAGAAAGTGGAGGATTCTCACCTTCCACTGGCCACATCCAACTGCAGGAAGGCTAGGAAATATGACCTGGCTGTTGGCCCAGGAGAGAAGAATCACAGGTCTGGCATAGTAGTCAGGATCTTCTGAAGGGGAGGGTTCATCACCGTTACCCGTGTTGTAAAAACGTGTGATGTATATTTGTAGTAAGGTGACCCTGGATAGCCCAGACTTCTTTCATGCTATCTATGAGGCCTAAATGTCTGTTTTATATCTAGGTTTCCCCCTGCCTTTGCTTCATCTCAGTCCAGCCCGGAAATCTGAGGAATTCACTGAAGAAGCATGTCTCATCATCCCACGGGTTAATGCTCAGATATTTCAGTTTCAGAAGCAGAAGCTGCAGAGGGAGTTATGGCTTAAATTATGAGGTGCAGGGAGGTGAGGAAACGAACATTTATCAATTGCCGACTCTATGCTGGCACTTGACAGATATGATGTTATTTACTTTTAATAACAATGGATAAAGGAATTTTTTGAAAGCTACTTAGTTGTGAAAATCTTCGCTCTTTTAATAGTGGAGACTCAGTTTTCTTAAATAATCGAAGACCTCTTAAAGAAGACATGAGGCACAGGAAACCATTTTGATAAAACACAGAATCTTTCTTGGCTGATTACTTAGAAGGTAAAGAAAAACCTTTCACAATCTCATGTAGGAGAGACCAATATTCCAAGGTGAAGTTTCATCTTCTCATTTTAGCAGATGAAAGAGAATTGTTTGAGTTTTACATAAATATACTATTGATATTAAAGCTTATTTTTCTTCAAGCCAATTAGGTAGAGCTCTTTACATATAATTTTGGCAATACCCTGTGGAGGTAAAAAAATCACATATACATAACATATCCATAGACATGCATAAACATACAGACAGACACAGACACCCTATAGCTTTTGTTCCAAAATTTTAGCCATGAATCAGGTACAATAATACAAACTCACTGGTTTATAAATAGCAGTTGAATCCAAATTGTGTCCCTGGCAGACAGAACGAGTTAAGGTTACCCACTCACATGGCTAAAGCTTTTTACTAATATTTGTGGAGAAGACTTTTTTTGTTGAAATATAGTTGATTTACAATATTATATTAGTTTCAGGTGTACAACATAGTGAGTCAATATTTTTATAGATAATACTCCCTTTAAAGTCATAATAAAATACTGGCTATATTCCCTGTGCTGTACAATATATCCTTGTATAGTCTTTGTACATAGTAGTTTGTACCTCTTAATCCCCTACCCCTATCTTGCCCTTCTCTTCTTCCCTCTCCCCGCTGGTAACCACTAGTTTGTTCTCTGTCAGTCTGTTTCTGTTCTGTTCTGTTCATTTGTTTGGTTTATTTTTTAGATTCCAGTTATAAGTGGTAACATACAAGTATTTGTCTAGAGAAAGGAGTTTTATTTCCACTTTCCAGATGAGAAGGCTGAGGCTCACAAGAGTAGACAGCTCTGCCAAGGTCACAGTAGTAGTAAGAAGTGGACCCCAGTTTGGGTGCTGAGTCCAAATACTTTCCTTCATATCACTGCTTCCCACAGAGCCAAGCACTCTTAGGTGACTCTAGGGGGTGCCCGGAATGGGAAGTTCCTGACAATCACTCTCTGTGGCAGCTCCTGACGTTCTTAAGGGCCACGACTCTCAGAGTCAAGGAGCCCTGTCTACCACAACGACACGCACGACACATGGGCGAGAGCACTTGCCTTGAATCCTAATCACTGACCCTGACAATGGCAAAGGTGGAGGGATGAGGGGATTTTCCAAGTTAGCTGTGCTCCATTTTCAACTTTTGTGGTTTCCAGTAATAATCACTTTGGAAAGTTGGGTAAATATCTGAGAGCAAGAGATTTCAAGGTATTCTTCATTCTTACTTAAGGCAATTTTCCTAGGCTTGGACCTAGGATATCTCAGGCAAAATATGATAGTATACACAGAAACATGGGTGGAAATCAACAAAATCGGCATAATGTCCATGCAGAAATACAGCAAAATTTGAATAACATTCAAAAGAAGAATCATAAATGTGAACTGAAGTGTGTATGTGTGTGTGTGAGTGTGAGTGTGTGTATCAGAGCCTAACTGATGTCATTGGGAATAGATCGGTGGTCTGTAACGTTTTTGTGTGTGCCTATAGCACAATTTCAGACACTCAAATTTTGGGCTGTACACTTGAAGGACTTTAAAGGTGAACAATGGTTATAAAAAAAAAAAGCCTTCAGGAAGTTCCAAAAACTTCCCACAGTTGTGTAACATTATTCACTTTCGTCGCCCCCCCATTTGAGAAAAACTGTTTGCTGCCCTGACCACATGCTTTTTTTTTTTTTTTTTTGCGGTACGCGGGCCTCTCACTGCTGTGGCCTCTCCCGTTGCGGAGCACAGGCTCCGGACGTGCAGGCTCAGTGGCCATGGCTCACGGGCCCAGCTGCTCCACGGCATATGGGATCTTCCTGGACCGGGGCACAAACCCGTGTCCCCTGCATTGGCAGACAGACTGTCAACCACTGCGCCACCAGGGAAGCCCTACAGGCTTTTTTATATTCACGAGACGCGTTTGCATATTTCAATAAATGGCCATTTTCCGTATGTGCTAACTTGATGTGGTACAGAAAACTGTGCCTCACTCTGCACCACATCCCATAACCTGTTTACTTCAACACACCACCTGCCAGACGCTATAAGAGAATCTATTCTAGGTTGAAGCAAAAATAAATCCATTACATCCAAATCAAAATTTGGCAGTACCTTGGATGCCACAGCGATGCAGTAACCCATATCACTGGCTGTAGGGATTCACATCACCTAATTAGAAATGTGTCAAATAAAAGTCACGACATTTGCACAAGTGAAATATTAAGCTCCCTTTCACATATACAGTCCTTCACCCAGCCCATAAACATGCCAAGAGAGATTCAACATCATGTTTCAAATGCAGCACTGAAGAAGGAGTTTCTTTCAGGAACAGAAAAAACCAAACACAACTTTAAATAAAGAATCACTAAATTAAACCTAAGAACAATACAATAAAATTGCCAAGAATGACAGCATTTCTGTCTACTCCGTAGACCTTTAAGCGACTGTCTCCTAACAAATATTCTGCCTGTGCCAGTGATGTGTGATTTAAGAGAGGAAATACTTGGGGGCTTAAGAGACCTTTGCAGGGAGCCTGGAAGCTCGCTGCAAATTTGAAGACATCTGCATTCCCTGGAATCTAGGTTCATTTCTCTCTGGGAACCACCAGGATGTAGAGTCCATAAACTGTGATTTTAGCAGGTCTCTGAAGTAGGCAATGAATCAGAACAAAATGAAACTCAGTGCAAGTAGGTAGCAATTTATCGCGGCTTTGTCCCCAGTATATGTGGACAAATTCAGGCGTAGTGACGGATCAGTGAAAACACTTTAATATTGGATAATGTGTCCAGGAGCAGAATGTAGCCGAACAGGGTTGGTTCTCATTTCCTCGGCTCAGCGACTATATCCTGGGTGTCTGCATTGTGCCTGGTGTTAGGAGCTTCTAGACAAATGAGATGCAGTCCCGTGCCCCAGGGGCTCCAGGGAATGGGGAGGGTACTGAGTCTGTGGTGAGATGTCATAGCAGAGCCGTGGTCTATCAGATCTCCTCACTGGCTTTCACTGACGACCATGGTTTTCTACTGCACTTATGGGACCAGTGAGATTTCTCTGCTTCTCAAAACTCCCAACTGATTCTGACTTTTCAGCATGATTTAGGATATAGACTTCTGTGTCTGGGTCCTGTTTCCTCACAGTTGGAACGTTCTGTCCATGGATTTGATAACAGTAGCCAGTTATTTCTAACTCATTGCTTGGGAAAATTAAAAACATTTTAATACATAAAATCTTTGCATGGAGTTCCTTCTGCATTGTAAATCTTATAACCAACTCTTGACCTCATAGTTTGAATAAATGTATCCATGGGCAATTTTCAACCACCATCTGCCCGGATGGCTCTGAGCCCAGGCCTGACTTTATCCAATTCTATATCCTCCACTGCCTTCTGCATATTTCCATCTGCAAGTCTTACCAACATTTGAACTCTAAAACATCTACAATTAAATTCAAATCTAGTGGTTATGAGCGTTAGTTTTAACATTAGACTGCTTGGAGTCAAATTCTGGCTGTACGACACACCAGCTACACATCCTTGGGCAAGTAACAATTTCTATGTGCCTCGTGTTCTCGTATATAAAATCTGATCATTGATGGTACCTATCCCTTAGGGCTGTCATGAGAATTAAATGAGATATTGCATGTAAAACACCTAATGTGGTGTCTGATGCATATGAAGAGCTCAGTAAACATTCACTTTTTTTTTTTTTACTATTCATTGCAAAATTGATGTCTATATTTCTGTCATTGGTACCAACCATTCTTCTCTACATGGGGCAGGGAGTGCTAAAGATAGGAGGGTCCAGGATTACTGTGGCAGTGGGAGCTTCAGCTGCGCTCTTGGATGGCCCCTTTCACGCATAGAGAGGGAGGGTGGGGGAGGGTGGGAAAGTCAGTTCTTCAGGGTATAAAGCAAGAGGGGTTCAAATCTCATCCCCACCCTCCTCCTGTGCTCATGGCAGACATCACTAATCATTTGCAGCACTCTTCCAGGCATCCTACTCCAGGCAGCATGAGCACTGCCATCCAATGGATCAGTGTTGTCACAATGGTTGAAACTGATGTGCCACACCTCCTCTTAAAGTGAAAGCTTCTTCTATGGAGAAGAAGGTACCAGACAAAGAAGAACCCAAACCACAGGACAGTCCCACAGACTATTCAAGTCAAAGAGGGCTGTGCAAGCTTTCAAGTGGCTTCTGCCAACTGCTGTCAGTCTCTGTAGCTATTCTTATCGCTGGCAGGGGTCTTGGGAAACAAACATGGCCCTCCACAGACCACCTGACTCAATTTTTCTTCATTCCATCCTCCTAACCTTCACATTTTTTTTTCTCCCTCATCCCTGTCTCAGTGGATGGGGAGCCTAAGAGCAATACTTTCTAGAGGTGTGTGGATCATTTGTTCTTCAAGATAATCTAGGTAAAACAGGTCCACAGTCAATAAGTTTGGGAAAGGCTGTCCCCCAGAAGCTCCCTGTAGGGAACCACAGTGCACATAAGCACGCCAAAGGCTTAGAGAAGCACTGCAGAGAAGCTAGTTCAACCCTGTTTGATCCAGTGTTTCCCAGAGGCGTCTGTCTATAGAACCACTTCCCGCACATAATACCTACTGACATTCCAAGATCCAGTATATTCTACAGCGCACGTTTTTGGGAAACATGCTTTAGTGCCGAATTAAAGCTTTCCCTTTCCCTATTCACCACACATGCAGTGACCTAGTCCTGGCTAATCCTTTCATCAAATGTCTCCTGATTCCACCTCCTCTGCTTTATTCCTGTGCCCCCGCCCCCATCCAGTTCCTCATTTCCTCAGTCCTGGACTAAGGCCAGAACAGCCAGGGAGGCTAGTGTTTCACCCACCCTCACCTTCCTACTCTCCTTGTCAGACTATCTTCTTAATACATCGAAGTCTGTGTAATGGGTTGAATTGTGTTTCCCCCAACAGACATGTCCACGTCCTAATCCCCAGAAACTGTGACTGCGGATAATGGAGTTCAGGACATGCTACCCCTAAATATAGCACCTTGGCATATTTTAGGCTAAAGGGATCTGAGAAATGGCAAGTGCAGGAAGGACTCTCTGATCTTCCCTGAGGCAGGTCACAAGACCCTCGTGTGAGAGGTGCCCTCCCTATACCTGGAGGTAAGATGCACCTTTATCTTAAAGATGGAGAGACGCCAAGAAGAATCTAAATGAACAGGGCTGCTAAGTTTCCCACAGTTTACTACTCTCAGCTCAGACCCGTTTTTGTCCGATTACATTTTCCCACAACTCTCCATTCGTCACTAAACCTAGTATACAGACACTCAGGTTTAACTGTTTCTTTGGGTCTTCGTTTCATTAAAGGCTGCCGTGTCATGTAAAACTTATATTAAATAAATGTGAATGATTCTCTCTTGTTAATCTGTCTTTTGTTACGGGATCCCAGCCAAGAACTTAGAAGGAAAAGATATTTTTCCTCCCTTATATGACGTTATTTGGAAAAAAGGTTTTTGCAGATGTAATTAAATTAAGGATCTCAAGATGAAATCATTTTGGATTATCTGGGTGGGCCCTAAATACAATGACAAGTGTCCTATAAGAGACACACAGAGGAAAGATGCAGAGAGAAGAGGAGAAGGCCATGTGAAAACAGAGGCAGAGATTGGAGTGATGCAGCCACAAGCCAAGGAATCACCAGGGGCTGGAAGAGGGGAGGATTAATTCTCCCCTAGAGCCTTTAAAAGGGGTGCAGCCCTGATGACACCTTGATTTTGGATGTCTGGTCTCCAGAACTGTGAGAGATCAAATTTCTGTTGGTTTAAGCCAAGAAGTGTGTGGTAATTTGTTATAGCAGTCATAGGAAATGAATAGTCATGACATCTTTATACTCATCTCCAAAAACGAAGCAACCTGAGCCAATTTACCCCAAAGTGTTGACTCTTCTGTTCCCATCACGTGGTCAGACAACAAAGTGTGGTTGTCCCGTGGTGGTGCTTCCATGTGTGCAGTTGCCGTGCAAGGGAGCCTTCTTGAAGGCTTGGCTGCCCCTGCTCCAGGTTACAGACAGGAGTCTCATTAAGTTGCTGGCTCTGAAATCTCCAGCTTTGGAACTTACTAGATCTTTTTTTTTTTTTTTTTTTTTTACCACCATAATGCCTGCTCTCTCACTAAACAGCATTTGAAGAGAGGCATCCATAAACTCTGCCACTCAAACCTTTTGGTTCCACTCAGAGATACACAGTTGTTAAATTATATATTCCAGGAGGCACACAGAAAGGAAATAAAGATTCTGGGTTTGCTTGTCCACCAGGTGAGTCAAAAGAAAACAAATTGATTTACAGGTTAATAAACTCTTTTAGAATACAGATGAAGGACTGAGATCTATCTAAGAGGCCATCTCCTTACTCATGGCCTTTTGGCAGAGAAGTTCATGGCCCTTCCACAGAAGTTCAGTCGTCCTGTGAGTCTAGGTATTTTCAAGTTAGAGGAAGTCAGACATATGACTAAAAATGACTTTGCCAAGATCACGGAGCCTAAGAAAACTGAGATCAGATTATCCACCCATGTTTTTGGATAGGAATAGATGAAAGTCAAAGAAAATATATTTTTTTAAATGATGAAATGGAATCAATTACATATGATGCCTAAAGAATCTTATTTCATTTATTTAAATAATTTCCTCTTAAAATACCCGGCATATTTATTTTCTTTAAAATATCATGGAAAACTAAAATACCTTACCAAACTGTATTCATAATCCCACCACTTGTCTTGTGGGGAGGGTGGGGAAGTAGACAGCTTTTTAGGTGTTCATTTAGTGGAATTAAAAGGGGGGAAAAGGGCTTCCCTGGTGGCGCAGTGGTTAAGAATCCACCTGCCAATGCAGGGGACACGGGTTCGAGCCTTGGTCTGGGAAGATCCCACATGCTGTGGAGCAACTACGCCCATGCACCACAACTACTGAGCCTTCGCTCTAGAGCCTGGGAGCCACAACTACTGAAGCCCGCGTGCCTAGAGCCCATGCTCCGCAACAAGAGAAGCCACCGCAATGAGAAGCCCGCTCACTGCAACGAAGAGTAGCCCCCGCTCACTGCAACTAGAGAAAGCCTGCGTGCAGCAACAAAGACCCAATGCAGCCAAAAATAAATAAAAATTAAAGTAGATAAATTTATTTTAAAAAAGGGGGGGAAGTACTATTTGAGTAGTGTCACTTTTATACTTAGTGGTGGAAGACAAGTAAGTAAAGCAATAATTTCTTTCTCTCTATGCATATCAATTTCCCCCTTCCAACCCATGTTTCCCTCAAGTCCACCACCTTCAGGTTGCTTCCTGATCTTGATAGTTGGTCTACTGACATTTCAAAATCAATGTGGTCAAGGAACATCTTGGCTGTTCACCCCCAAGACCTCTCTTCCAACTTTGTTTTGCTACATTCACTCATTTTTGGGGGGTTTACAAAGACTTCTCAGGAAGCACTACCCCTCAACCCAGCATACATACGTTCCTCACTTGTACCAGAGTGATTAAGGATTAACCTCTGGTACCAGATCATTAGGGTTCAAATCTCAGGTCCATCACTCACTGTGACTTTGGGCAAGTTATGTAACCCATCTAGAGCTCAGTTAGTCCATCAGAAAAAGGAGAGCAAGGCTAGTAGCTATATCACAAGATTCTTGTGTTTACTGAAGGAATAATATACATCAAGTGCTTAGCACAGAACTTTAAAACATAGTAAGTGCCTAATTAATCAAACTAAGTGATTATTATCTCCAAATGAGAGTCACCGTAAAACATCTCAGAAATGGGTAAATGTGAGCATTCTCCCACCCAAGAGCAGTGGGATAAAAGAAGTCAAGACATTGTCTTGTTTAGATGACACTGCTCTTCTCCCACAAGCTGCCTAAGAAAGCATTCCCAGGGAGGGGGCCCTGGCTCACCCCACCCACAGGAAGCTGCAGCAAAGAGCATCACTCAGGGCTCTACGTTTCCAGTTTGCTCTGATCAGGAACCTCCTTCTAGAGTCAGTCAGGATGAGTGGCATCATGGGACAAACTTGTTTAGCTTCATCACTCCCTCCCAGATCCCCTTTGTCATCTGGGTCTCATCTCCAGACCCCACCCTTAGTTAGGTCACTTTCCAACTCTCTCTGACAGTCCCAAACCTTACCACTCTGACTTCTAAAGTTAAGACTCTGTCAACCTACTTAGTAGCACCCATATCACATAGTAGCTACAAGTTTCTTAACTATTCTGTGTCTCAGTTTCCTGTGTAAAATGGGGCTAATAATAGCATCTGGGGGGGGGGCTTCCCTGGTGGCAGAGTGGTTAAGAATCCGCCTGCCAATGCAGGGGACACGGGTTCGAGCCCTGGTCCGGGAAGATACCACATGCCACGGAGCAAATAAGCCCGTGCGCCACAACTACTAAGCCTGCGCTCTAGAGCCCGTGCGCCACAACTACTGAGCCCACGTGCCAAAACTACTGAAGCCTGCGTGCCTAAAGCCTGTGCTCTGCAACAAGAGAAGCCACCGCAATGAGAAGCCCGCGCACCGTGACGAAGAGTAGCCCCGGCTCGTGGCAACTAGAGAAAAGCCCGCGCTCAGCAACAAAGACCCAACGCAGACAAAAAAAAAAAAAAAAAAAAAAAGCACCTGGGGTTTAAGATGATTGAGAGGACTAAAGAAGTTATTTCAAGAAAAGCACTCAGAATACCCCTAGACACACAGTCCATGCTCAAGAAAACTAGCTGTTATTACTATGATTTACCAGCACTGACACTGAAGCAGACTCCCTATAGCTTCATCTTTTTTTCCCATTTAAAAATATTTATTTATTTATTTATTTATTTATTTATTTTTTGGAACGCTCTGTGCGGCTTGTAGGATCTTAGTTCCCCAACCAAGGATCAAACCCATGTCCCCTGCAGCAGAAGTGTGGAGTCCTACCGACCGGACCGCCAGGGAATTCCCTTCATTTTCTTTTCTAAACTTCCCTTTTGCCCACTAACTGGACCTGGCTGGCCCCTGAGGCTCCCTCCTCACATCTCAAGTATCTCGGGACCTAGATGATGGTAAGTACTCTCTTGCCCTCACCCCCTTGGCAGTTTCCAAAGCCAGGGCTGCATCTTCTTCAAAAACCTCCAGCCCCCTTGAAGTTCATGTTCTTTTAACCATTTCCCCTACTCCCTGTCTTACTCCTGTACCTACTATTCTCCACACAGAAACCAGAGGGATCTTTCAAAACCTTAATTCAGATCATATGCCTCTTCTGCTTAGAACCCTTCTGTGGCTTCCTGTTATACCTGGAACAAAACGCAAAACCTGCCTACATGTCTGACCTTGTATCACTCACCCACAATGGCCACATAGAAAAATGGGCTTTTTTTTTTTTTTTTTTTTTTGCGGTACGCAGGCCTCTCACTGTTGTGGCCTCTCCCGTTGAGGAGCACAGGCGGACGCGCAGGCTCAGCGGCCATGGCTCATGGGCCTAGCCGCTCTGCGGCATGTGGGATCTTCCTAGACCGGGGCACAAACCCGTGTACCCTGCATCGGCAGGCGGACTCTCAACCACTGCGCCACCAGCGAAGCCCCCAAAATGGGCTTTTTTGTTGTTCCTGAAACACAGGGCACTCACTCTCACCCCTGGGCCTTTGCACTTGCTGTTTCCATTGCCCTCAATACCTGCCTAATCCTTCATATTATTCAGGTCTGAGTTCAAAGGCCAACTCAGAAAATCCTTCAATCCACATTCACTATCACTTTACTCCATCTATTGTTTTTATGGCATTACCAGCATCTGAAATGATCTAGATTCTTTTTTCTATTTCTTTTTTTTTTTTTTTTTTTTTTGCGGTATGCGGGCCTCTCACTGTTGTGGCCTCCCCCGTTGCGGAGCACAGGCTCCGGACGCGCAGGCTCCGGACGCGCAGGCTCAGCGGCCATGGCTCACGGGCCCAGCCGCTCCGCGGCATATGGGATCCTCCCAGACCGGGGCACGAACCCGTATCCCCTGCATCGGCAGGCGGACTCTCAACCACTTGCGCCACCAGGGAGGCCCCTAGATTCTTTTTTAACTTATTCTTTTCCTATCTTTTCTCTCTAGGATATAAGATGCATATGATCAGAGATCTCTCTTTGAGCCCAGAATAGTGCCTGGCCCATAGTAACCATCAATAAACACTTCACGAAAAAAACAGACACAAAACTACAGGGTCCAAAGAAAACAGAGCTCTGGCATTGGACAGACCCAGGCTTGTATTTGAGCTCTGCCACGTATTGGCTGTATGATCTTTGACAAATTATTTACCTCTCCCAAACTCAAATTCCTCAAACTAAAATATGGGGG
The DNA here is from genome assembly GCF_025265405.1 of Mesoplodon densirostris. Lineage (NCBI taxonomy): Eukaryota > Metazoa > Chordata > Mammalia > Artiodactyla > Ziphiidae > Mesoplodon > Mesoplodon densirostris. Next base: position 122,531,010 of record NC_082664.1, read on the forward strand.
GGATGGTAGTGGTGGTCCCCACCATCACGGTTGTGATGAGGATTAATGAGATTGCGTCTACAGCACTTAACACACTGCTGGGAAAATTCCAAGGACTCAACAAATATTTGTTATAGTTATTATTATCCAGAGGACAACACAGACCCTAAACCTTAGTAAGATTAAGGTTAGTTAAACTTGGATCTCTTCCTCTTTTTCAGAGTGGAGTAGAACAGAACCCAGCCAGAAGGAAGGTTCTATCATTCCCACCCAGGTAGGGACTTCCCATTTTGGACAACTGCCTCTCTTTGTCTGAGAAAGAGAGCAGAGCATCACATCACTTTCCTGAGACTAATCAATGCCATATTTAAGGTTTTAAAGCTGACAGATGAAGATCCCAAGGTATCATAACTCCTTGTATAAATTAGCAAGAGGAACTAAATTTTCCATAACCTAATTGAATGCATTTAGAATGGAAAAAAAAAAGAACACATTTTCCTGCAAGGAGTATGGGAAACTTTCAACTTTGTTCTCCTAAGGAAGGGTCTAGTTCATGCAAACAATGCATATATGTTCCCTAGTGCATCCTGCTCTTCTGAGAGCTCCTGGATCCAACGTCTCCTCTACTTTCTTGTCTGGGGTCTCTGGTTAATTAAAGTAAGGAGAGAGTGGTCGGTCTGGTCTGTTCTACTCCTCAACGTTCATGGCCAACAGACAAAGCATACATATGTCTATACAGCAGTTTCCTCCTTCTGGGGATCCTCCAGAGGCTTTCTAAGCACTAGCAGGGTCATTTTTTATTTCAAAAGAAGTTGCATCAAGTCTTCTAGGCAATCCCTGGTTTTTTGCCTGCTCAATAAAGGTAACCAGTGCCAAAGAGGGAGCTTTGGGCCCCTCTTCCATGGGCCTGAAGAGAAGCATGATCAAAAATTCTCTTGTTCTGGGGGCTTCCCTGGTGGCGCAGTGGTTGAGAGTCTGCCTGCCGATGCAGGGGACACGGGTTCGTGCTCTGGTCCGGGAAGATCCCAGCCACAGAGTGGCTGGTTCCGTGAGCCATGGCCGCTGAGCCTGCGCGTCCAGAGCCTGTGCTCCGCAACGGGAGAGGCCACAACAGTGAGAGGCCCGCATACCGCAAAAAAAAAAAAAAAAATCTCTTGTTCTTTTAAAGGTGGCTTAGGATGAGGAGTAGGTAAAGCAAGTAGGTTGGTATGGTTACATCAGCGAGGGGCAGGCAAGGGTTTGAGTGGGAAACGGCTCAGTCTTAGGCATCCTGACCTTGAGATGTCAGGGGGACTTCCAAGTAGAGATGTCCAGTGTGCCACTGACCACGTTCCTAAGGAATTCTGCTAGAAGGTATCCCTTACACAAGTTACAACTGAGAATGTCCTCTGGCCTGAAATTATTGTAGTTGAAGAATAATTTAAAAAACAGAATCCAAATACCTTCGCATTTTGAATTAGGGAGATTTTTGGGTGAGAAGGTAAAAGGAACATAGCTAGAAAGGGAGAGAAAGGACTAAGGGCAAGAATGAAAGTGAGCTAGGAATATTCACAGCCACACTATTTATAACAGTCAAGACATGGAAGCAACGTAAATGTCCATTGACAGATGAATGGATAAAGAAGATGGATAAAGAAGATGGAATACTACTCAGCTATAAAAAAGAATGAAATAATGCCATTTGCAGCAATATGGATGGACCTAGAGATGATCATATTAAGCAAAGTAAGTCAAAGACAAATATCATATGACATCACTTATATGTGTAATTTAAAACAATGATACAAATGAACTTATTTACAAAACAGAGATAGACTCACAGACATAGAAGACAAACTTAGGGTTACCAAAGAGGAGAGCAGGGAGGGGTGGGGGAGAGGGAAATTAGGAGTTTGGGATTAATATATATGCACTACTATATATAAAATAGGTAAGCAACAAGGTCTTACTATATAGCACAGTGAACTATATTCAATATCTTGTAATACATATAATGGAAAAAAATCTGAAAAAAAATATGTATAACTGAATCACTCTGCTGTACACTTGAAACTGACATAACATTGTAAACTAACTAGCATTTCCTAAATTAATCATTATTCACAATTCTTTTGGTAATCTTACCATATATTGGTTTAGCTCTAGCCAATGAAAGCAGTCAACATGCCCTGGGCAAACCTTAAGCAGAGCCATTTAGTACAACTTTCTGGGATGATAGGGCTGCTCTCTGCCTTGTTCAACATGGTAGCCACAGTGGCTACTGTGCATTTAAAATGTGGCTAATTCAACCAAGGAAATGAATTTTAAATTTTATTTAATTTTAATGAATTTCTCAGAGTATGGTGTGTATAACAAAGGGGGTAAAAGTGAAATACATTACACAGTACACAAATGACTATTTAAAATATTTAATAGCTATGTAATTTTTAAGGTATATTAGAAAACTATAACCGGTATGTCCAAATGATGATTTCACAGATATCGTATTGCTTAGAATAAGAAAAAATGAAATAGCGTATTTATTTGAAGACGAGTATTAAGTAAATAATAGTACACGAGGTACATGAACATGGCATAAATGAAGGCTAAATGACTAAAGTCTGGGAAATAGTAGACTAGACAGTGTCTTCTAAGCACATCATACTAATAAGATGGGCAGTCGACTTCGATTTGTTCCTGTGGACTCACAGAGCAAGAAAGAAGAGTTGTTTTTCAGCTATTGTCATGGAAGAGTAAGATAGAAGAGGAAGGAGTGTGACCTCAAAAATCTGCCAAGAAGCAGAGACTTGGGGGACTTCAAGCCAAGCTCTCTGCTTGTAGAAGCAACTGGGCCACTGGCCACCACTACGCCAGCTCTTGCATTTGCTTGCTGGGTGAATCAGGGCAAAATGGCAATGAAGAGATACCAGAGACGCCATGTGGAATAAATAAGGTAGGTCAGACTCTAGGTCAATCCACCTCACTACAAATAACTCAGTTTCATTCCTTTTTATGGCTGAGTAATATTCCATTGTATATATGTGCCATATATATATATATAATGGATCTTCTTTATCCATTCATCTGTCGATGGACACTTAGGTTGCTTCCATGTCCTGGCTATTGTAAATAGTGCTGCAAGGAACACTGTGGTACATGTCTCTTTTTGAATTACGGTTTTCTCAGGGCATATGCCCAGTAGTAAGATTTCTGGGTTGTATGGTAATTCTATTTTTAGTTTTTTAAGGAACCTCCATAATGTTCTCCACAGTGGCTGTATCATTTTACATTCCCACCAACTGTACAAGAGGATTCCCTTTTCTCCACACCCTCTCCAGCATTTATTGTTTGCAGATTTTTTGATAACGGCTATTCTGACCGGTGTGAGGTGATACCTCATTGTGGTTTTGATTTGCATTTCTCTAATGATTAGTGATGTTGGGCATCCTTTCATGTGTTTGCTGTCCACCTGTATATCTTCTTTGGAGAAATGTCTTTTTAGGTCTTGCACCCATTTTTGGATTGGGTTGTTTGTTTTTTTGATATTGAGCTGCATGAGGTGCTTGTATATTTTGGAGATTAATCCTTTGTCAGTTGCTTTGTTTGCAAATATCTTCTTCCATTCTGAGGGTTGTCTTTTCATCTTGTTTATGGTTTCCTTCGCTGTGCAAAAGCTAAGTTTCATTAGGTCCCATTTGTTTATTTTTGTTTTTATTTCCACTTCTTTAGGATGTGGGTCAAAAAGGATCTTGCTGTGATTTATGTCATAGGGTGTTCTGCCTATGTTTTCCTCTAAGAGTCTTATAGTGTCTGGCCTTACCTTTAGGTCTTTAATACATTTTGAGTTTATTTTTGTGTATGGTGTTAGGGAGTGTTCTAATTTCATTCTTTTACATGTAGCTGTCCAGTTTTCCCAGCACCACTTATTGAACAGGCTGTCTTTTCTCCACTGCTTTTCTTGCCTCCTTTATCCAAGATAAGGTGACCATATGTGCCTGGGTTTACCTCTGGGCTTCTATCCTGTTCCACTGATCTATATTTCTGTCTTTGTGCCAGTACCATACTGTCTTGATTACTTTAGCTTTGTAGTATAGTCTGAAGTCAGGGAGCCTGATTCCTCCTGCTCTGTTTTTCTTTCTCATGATTGCTTTGGCTATTCAGGGTCTTTTGTGTTTCCATACAAATTGTGAAATTTTTTGTTCTAGTTCTGTGAACAATGCCATGGGTAGTTTGATAGGGATTGCACTGAATCTGTAGATTGCTTTGCGTAGTACAGTCATTTTCACAATGTTGATTTTTCCAATCCAAGAACATGGTATATCTCTCCATCTGTTTGTATCATCTTTAATTTCTTTCATCAGTGTCAAGTCAGAAAGAGAAAAGCAAATACCGTATGCTAACACATATATATGGAATCTAAAAAAAATGGTTCTGATGAACCTAGGGGCAGGACAGGAGTAAAGATGCAGATGTAGAGAATAGACTTGAGGACACGGGGAGGGGTAAGGATAAGGTGGGACGAAGTGAGAGAGTAGCCTTGACATATATACACTACCAAATGTAAAATAGATAGCTAGTGGGATGCAGCTGCATAGCACAGGGAGATCAGCTTGGTGCTTTGTGACCACCTAGAGAGGTGGGATAGGGAGGGTGGGAGAGAGGCACAAGAGGAAGGGGATATGGGGATATATGTATACATATAGCTGATTCACTTTGTTATACAGCAGAAACTAATACAACATTGTAAAGCAATTATACACCAATAAAGATGTTAAAAAAAAAGACCACATATTATATGATTCCATTCCCAGGGAATGGAAATCTATAGAGAAAATAGATTTGTGGTTGCTTAGGGCTGGGAGATGGGTAGGTGGGGAGGATAAGGAGATGACAGCTAAGGGTATAGAAGGTTTTTTTTTAGGTGATGAAAATTTTTTTTTAAATTGACTGTGGTTATACAGATCTGCGAATACACTAAAAAGCATTGAATTGTATACTTTAATTGGGTGGATTGTATGGTATACGAATTATATCTCAATAAGACTATTTTTTTAAAGTCTATTAAAAAATAAATTTTCATTAAAAAAATACAGTTGGTCAGCATAGGCTGCAAACTGTAGAGAACCAAATACAAATGTTACTCAATGTTATTCCTTCCTCACTATCCTTAGCTTCATCTCCTCTTCCAGGACACCACCTGGACCCCATTTCATGGATCACAGATGCAGATCTTTATTAAGGAATCCTGACCAATACTATGCTTTTGGCTATCCTGTTTCCTGTGGTATGTTGATCAGAATGTTTCCACTTGGTCTAGAAAACACTTCAGAAGCCAGGATAAGTGCTCCATGATAAAGCCTAGGTCTCTTATATGTGTCTGTTTTGGGTTATTCATGTAGAGTATGTGTCATCCTGCCGGAAGAGCAACAACCAGGTCATGGCATCTGCTGATCCTCTGAAAAAGCTGCCAGGGTTTTGCCAGACTGTGCCCTGAAAAACAGCCAAGGCACGAATTAACACCCACTCTCCGGCAATGGGAACAATTCCTGAAAAAGCCACTTCCGCAAAACCCAAGGCAACTCGGAATAATCCGGGAGCCAAGACACAATTTATTACTTCACAAAGAACATAGAATTCTGATCCAGCAGCAAACTAGCTGCTGGGCTTTTTCCTTTCCCACACTAGCTGCATTTTAAAGGCCTGACACTCTCAATTTACAAGCCCAGCCTTAGAGAGGAATGCTTTAAATAGGCAAAGATTTACAGAATGTCATAACTGAAGGCAAAGTAAAGATGGGATCCTCCTCAACTCTGTATCTTAGAGATGGGGCCACTGAGGCCCAGGCAGAGTAAGCAAGTGACATGCCAGATGTAACACACAGCAACAGATGATGATACAGCCAACCCTGAAACCAAGGTACTCTGACCCCAGGATCACTTCTCCTTCTAACTCTCCCAATTTTTCTACTACATTGAAATACCAATCATATTCTCAAATTAATATTTTAAAAGAAATATTTTTCATTTCAAACTAGAAGAGTCCAAAAGAGGATTCAGGCATTGCTTGGGATATGGAGCTAGACAACATCAACGGTTAATTTCTAACCCATGAAGAGGTGGTACCTAAGGTGGGGACCAAAGTTACAGTCTATGCATTAGGGTGACACAGGGTGACTCATTCATTCATTGCTGGTGAATTCTAAGAAGAAAAAATGGGGACATCCCTGGTGGCACAGTGGTTAAGAATCCACCTGCCAATGCAGGGGATGCAGGTTCGATCCCTGGTCCAGGAAGATCCCACATGCCGCGGAGCAACTAAGCCCGTGCACCACAACTACTGAGCCTGCGCTCTAGAGCCTGCGAGCCACAGCTACTGAGCCCAGGTGCCACAACTACTGAGCCTGCACTCTAGAGCCCGCAAGTCACAACTACTAAACCCATATGCTGCAACTACTGAAGCCTGCATGCCTCGAGCCTGTGCTCCGCAACAAGAGAAGCCACTGTAGTCAGAAGCCCGCCCACTGCAACGAAGAGTAGCCTCCACTCGCCGTAACTAGAGAAAGCCCGCGTGCAGTGAAGACCCAACGCAGCCAAAAAAATAAAAGTAAAAAGGGACAATATGAATTAAATGTCTTAAACATGTCCAAACCTCAATTTTGACCCAGAATTTCCACTTCTAGGAAGTTTCCCTGAAGAAATAACTAAGAAAGTAAGCAAACATCACTTACAAGATTTTCTCTTGCAGGACGTTAGTAGGTAGTAGCAAAAAACTGGAAACAACTTGAATATGTAACAGCAAGGCTTGGTTAAACAAATTTGGATATAGCCATCCATGGAATGTTATGTATTCAACAGAAAGGATATCTATTTATATCCTCTAACAGAGAGAAATGTTCATGATATGTTGTTTAAAAAGCACATTGTAAAACAGCACATTTAGTATGATCCTGTTTTTGTTAAGCTGAAGTCTTTTTATTTATTAGCAAACAATAAAAAAATATCTGAGACTATCATTGGACAACAGGCCCTAGGAAGTTTTAATTTTTTCTATTTTTCTACTTTTTGCAATGGAAATGTATTGATTAATTCATGAAGAGTTTTAGAAAGGTCTTAAAAATGAAACACATTTATTATTTACTACTGAAGGTGGATACCAGCAAAAGAATAACCTTAATACTTTCTCTACTGGCAGGTTCCATGAATCAGATGATGATGCTTATCTCTGCGCCAATGTCTTTCAAGCCCTCCTAATTACTCTTGCAGGTGGCCAGATGGAATTGCCTCTTTCCATCACAGGCACTATTATGAGCCTTATGCCTAAGACAGAAATGTGACCTCTGTGACTACTGTTCCTCCTTCCCCTGGTACAAGGGAGCCTCCCTTCTGCTCTTCCTCACCTTCCTTCTAGGCTGAGAGAATGATGTAGCCAAAGGGGCCTTCACTCTGACATCACTTAGCCTGAGTTCAAGCATTGACTCTGCCATTTATTTGCTGCCCCACTTTAAGCAAGTATCTTCTCTCTGAACCCGACTTTCCTCTTTTGTAAAGGTACAATTTACACATTACAAAATGCATGTCTCTTAGATGTACAGTTCACTGAGTTTTGACAAACATTTACACATAGTACAGATATTTACACTCATGTATCCACCACTTTAGTCAAAATATAGAACATTTCCATTACCCCTGAAAGTTCCTTCCTGTCCCGTCTCTAAACTGAAGCATCTACTTTCCGATTTCCATTACCACAGCCTAGTCCCACATGTCCTGGAACCACATAGAATGGAATCTTGCAGATTGTGTCTGGTTTATTTTGATCAACGTAATGTTTCTGAAATACATCCATCTGGTGTGAGCATCCGTAGTTTGTTTCTTTTTATTGTTGAATATATCCATTGTAATATATCCATTGCATGAATATACCTCAATTTGTTTATCCGTTCACTTTTTTTTTTTTTTTTTTTTTTTTTGCAGTATGTGGGCCTCTCACTGTTGTGGCCTCTCCCGTTGCGGAGCACAGGCTCCGGACGCACAGGCCCAGCGGCCATGGCTCACGGGCCCAGCCGCTCCGCGGCATGCGGGATCTTCCCAGACCAGGGCACGAACCCGTGTCCCCTGCATCGGCAGGCGGACTCTCAACCACTGTGCCACCAGGGAAGCCCTATCCGTTCACTTATTGATGGATGTTTGGGTTGTTTCCAGTTTGGGCTGGCTGTTATGAATAGAGGTGATATTAACACTCCTATTCAAGTCCTATGTGTGTGCAGATGTGTGTGTGTGCGTGTGTGTACACACATTTTGATTTCTCTTTAGTAAATACCTAGGCATGGAATTGCTGGATCAGTTCTCCCAAGTGGTTGTGCCCCTCAGCAACGGATGAAGATTTGTCTTTCATCCTCACCAATATGAGGTATTGCCAGTGAAGTGGTATTCGTGGTAGTGCACGGGAGATTTAACTTGCAAGTTCCTAACAACTAATAATGTTGAGCATCTTGATGTAATTATTGGCCATGCATGTATCGTCTTTTGCTAAGTGTCAGTTTAAACCTTTTGTCCATTTTAATAGGTTGTTAGTCTTATTAGGATTGAGTTCTTTATGTATTCTGGATACAAGTCCATTGTCATGTAAAATGGTTTAAAAAGTACATTCTGGGCTTCCCTGGTGGCGAAGGCCACAACAGTGAGAGGCCTGCGTACCGCAAAAAAAAAAAAAAAGTACATTCCTACCTACCTCAGACATTCAAGGTAAAGAGCAAATTAGACAATGCTGTGACAGGCTATAATTAAGGATAGCCTTTCTTAATGGAAGTCACAATTCTTCTCTTTGTAAGGAACAGGATAACTGGAGCTAAAAGCGTTGTGAGGATGGTACATCCTCAGGTACAGAGATGGCAGGAAGCTCTTAGCTCTGACTCAGCACCTTGGGAAGCCTCTGGCAGTGTTGGAAGGATGTATACTTTACCCCCATTCCTCTTGATTCTCTGTCTTCCTTCACACTGCTTCCGCATCAGCTTGTGTCACCATTATTATTCCCTAGACTCTGCTTAGATTTTGGATCAATTTATTTGCTCTGATCTCAAATTGCCTTTCTTTTTCCTGAAATACGGGGTTTTGAGCTTCCTGCAACTAAGATTTATGTTTTTATTTTCTTGTGTGACTTGTTGCTTTTCCTGAATCCTGTCCCTAGCCCAACTTCCTGCCTGCCCTCCTGGCTCTGACTTGTGGTCTTGCTTTGATTCCAAGGGTCAAAAGGTGCTTGTACTCTGGCTTGTTTATGTGGCTTCAGGCCCTCGGTTCTGTCCTGGGTCCAGCTTACTTTATTCCCTGCATATCTGGGGGTGCCCATGGTCTGCTAGACTTGGTTCCTCATTCCTTACCCGAGAAATAATATTGCCAGGATGCTCTGTGTGGTAAGAGGTGGATTCTGTTTCCCAGAATAAAATATGTGCATTTGCTTTAGCATTAAAAGTCTTCAACAGCTGACTCCTTATCATCTTTCCCCATCCAGTTTTTGTTGGTTTTTTTTCTTTTAAGAAGATGGTGGGGGTAGGAGTTTATTAATTAATTTATTTATTTTTGCTGTGTTGGGTCTTCGTTCCTGTGCGAGGGCTTTCTCTAGTTGTGGCAAGCGGGGACCACTCTTCATCGCGGTGTGCGGGCCTCTCACGATCACGGCCTCTCTTGTTGCGGAGCACAGGCTCCAGATGCGCAGGCTCAGTAGCTGTGGCTCACAGGCCTAGTTGCTCTGCGGCATGTGGGATCCTCCCAGACCAAGGTTCGAACCTGTGTCCCCTGCATTAGCAGGCAGATTCCCAACCACTGCGCCACCAGGGAAGCCCCATTTTTGTTGTTTTAAAAATAAATTTTCCAATATGAAAATGTACTTATATTTTTCCCTATTAATTTAAAAGATCAATAGAAAATAATAAGCAGGGATCACAAGATTTGACAATTCTTTGCTGTTTCAGTGACAGATTATTCCTAGCTAGAAGAAAGAATCCAGATTCATGTGATTCTTTGACTCTTCTATATGTTCGTTCATTCATTCATTCATTCATTATTCAGCATTTACAGATCACCTGCTAGATGTAAGTTGCTGTGCTTGTAGCTGAAAATATAAACAAGACTCATACACAAAACCTTACTCTGAGATGCTCACTGAGTGGTGAGGAAAGCCAACAGGTAAAGAACTTTCCTTCCACAACATGGCAAGCGTTATACTGCAGGTACAAGGTGCTACAGAAGTTCAGGGGAGAAATGGAATACTTATCCCTGGAGGCCATCAGGACTGACAGTGATGGTGATATTTCACAGAAAAGGTAGTATTCAAGCAGTGCATTGAAGGATAAGTAGAAATATGACAGAAAGACAGGGAAGAGTATCAACAGAAATTTATTTCTCCAAACTTTTAACCTCTCAAGATGCTAAAAAACTCAGTTAGAGAAATTACATTAGCTAAAAAGAATGTTTTAAAAAGAGAGAGAGAGGGGCTTCCCTGGTGGCGCAAGTGGTTGAGAGTCCGCCTGCTGATGCAGGGGATACGGGTTCGTGCCCCGGTCTGGGAGGATCCCATATGCCGCGGAGCGGCTGGGCCCGTGAGCCATGGCCGCTGAGCCTGTGCGTCCGGAGCCTGCGCGTCCGGAGCCTGTGCTCCGCAACGGGGGAGGCCACAACAGTGAGAGGCCCGCATACTGCAAAAAAAATAAAAAATAAAAAAAAATAAAAAATAAAAAGAGAGAGAGAAAGTGAATGGAAAGAAATAAAGTATCAACTACTTAACCATAAAAAAAAGAAACGACACCTAGGTAAGTCATGCCTGGATGGCAAATCTCCCACTGAGGTACTATCTTGAGTACATGGAAAGAAATCAAACAAGCAAGCAATAGATGGTCTCAGTCACAGAGTGCCCTGTACTGTGCCTTCCTAACTCTGGCTGGTTTGACTGTTTGACTAATATCAGCCTGACCTCGTGAAAACAAAGACCAGGCCCATTCTGCTAACTGTTTCTTCCCAAGAGCTGTGCCTGGCACATGGAAGCACTCAATATTTGGTAAAGAAATGGATGCATGACACCCTGAATGCAAGGCAGCAGAGGGCAGTGTGGCTTCTGCAGGCAGACCACTCACCCTGCCTGTCAAGGCCTTCCACACCTGGACTTCTATCTTTACATTTCCAGTCTGTGTCAGCATTTTGATTCTTGCTCTGCATCATTTAAACCATGACAATTTGAAAGTGATCTTAGAATATTCTGTGCCTGTTTGAGAAAGGACTTTTGGGGAAATTCTTTTGTAATAGGAAATTTTAAAAAACATTCCCCTAGGATTGGCTCAAGTCACTTTTACTTACAGAGACTGTTTTGAGGGGAAGAAGTCTTGCCCAGGAATCTGACCAAAAAAAAGTATAAATATATTCAACATCTAGTTGGGCATGAAACGGTTGGACACGATCACCCCTGGTTTCAGTCTGTAACTGTGTCACAGAAGTAACTTCTGTTATTTCCAAAGAAACACCAATGGAACTTGCTCTTTTCTTGCAAACCTGCATTCCCAGGGCAAACCTACCTGTGGCAAGGACCTACATAATTGTGAATGGATGGGGGCAAAGAGTTGCCGACTATCAGGAAATGCAGATAAAAATCCAATGAGATACCCTCACACACCTGCAGGATGGCTATAATAAAGAAGACAGATAATAGCAAGTGTTAGCAAGGATGTAGAGAAACTGGAACACTCACACATTGCTGATGGGAATGTTAAATGGTGCACTTGTTTTGGAAAACAGTCCGACAGTTCCACGAAAGGCTAAACATAGAGTTACCATGTGAAACCAGCAATTTCATTCGTGGGTATATACCTAAGAGGAATGAAAACATACATTCACACAAAAACCTATACCCGAATATTCATAGCATCCATGTTCATAATGACCAAAAAGCAAAAACAACCCAATGGCCATCAACTGGTGAATGGATAAACAAATTGGCACATCCACACAATGGAATATTTTTCAGCAACAAAAAGGGATGAAGTACTGACACATGCTACAACATGGATGAACTTTGGAAACATTATGCTAGGTGAAAGAAGCCAGACACAAAAGAGCATATATTGTATGCTATTTATAGGAAATTTCCAAAGTAGGAAAATCTATAGAGACAGAAAGTAGATGGGTGGTTTCCAGGGGTTGGGTGGTGAGAGTTTGGGGAGAAATGGGGAGTGATTGCTAATGGGTACATGCTTTCTATTTGGGGTAATGAAAACGTTATGAAATTGATAGGGGTGATGGTTGCACAGCCTCGTGAATATAGGACAAACTACTGAACTGTACACTTTCAAAACATGAGTTATATGGTACGTGACTTATATCTCAATCAAGTTGTTAAATATTCAAAAAAGAGCAGGCAAGGTGGAATACAGAAGAGAGGCAGGGACAAAGTTCAACCACAAAGGGGGGGCCAGACTGTCCCATTCTCCAGGTCAAGTGGGGTTCAAGGTAACATCTGAACCACTCCTGCATTTCAGTTCTACTTTTGTTGTATGTATGCGGGAGTATATGTACTATTAAGTTACCTCTTGAGAACCTATAAATCTGTGCTGTTTAATGTGGTAGTCACTAGCCACGTGTGGCTACTGAAATTATTCAAAAAGAAACAAAATTGAAAATTCAGTTCCTCAGTTGCACCAGCCCCATTTCAAGTGTTCAGTAGCCACGTGTGGTCCATGGTAACCACACAGTGACGACAGATACAGAACATATCCATCATCTCCAAGAGTTCCTATCAGACAGCGCTGCTCTGGATGACTCACCTGGCTCCCGGGAGGTCAATCATTTACCACCAATCTTTTCTGCTCTCTTTAAAGCCTAGAGTTAAAAGAACTCTTTCAAGTATTGTTGTGGGTAAGAATCCAGGCCAGGAAGAAAAGCAGAGGCCTGTGAAGGACAGAGCCCAGCGAGGTCTATGCCTATATGGGTGTGTCGTTTGTCTCATATGCAGTTGCTCTGCCCTGTGGGGATACTGGATGCTTTTTATTTCTTTAAAAAAAAAAAAAAAAAAAAAAAAAAAAGGAATGAAAGAAAGAAGGAAAAGAATTCCAATATCATTTTTATAATACTGCTGGAATAATAAACAATTGTTTAATGTTCTGTGCTGTGAGATTAAGCCCCTAGGGGAATAGGAGGGAAGATAAATCAATATTTACCAGTAGTCTTTATCCTATGTTAAATATTAGCTTAAACTTGAAAACCCATGGTTTTTGTTGCTGTCTCTCCTTAAGCCCACATTTCACTAGTCTCCTGTTCTTGGAGAGAATCATTGCAGAAGCAGTGGGAAATATTTGAACCATGTCCATTATATACGTTTTACTGTCGTCTTTAATACTTATGGTAAACGCAGGGGTCACAGGAAAACCTCAACAGACTGAAATGGCTCAACCTCTGTAACACAGCAACCCATAAATGTCAGTGGGAGTCAACCAGTATCGTTCATAAAGCTGTAAGGTGACCAAAATTAAGAGTAATTTGCTAGAATTTTGGATAAAACCTTGTGAGCTGATCTAGGGGTCCTGCATTTCACAGATCTGCATATACCCTCTAGAGACACTGGCAGTTGCTACTGATCCTATGCAGACATAATCAGGGCGTCCACACCAAAGGAAGACCATGCTGGGCATGTGTTCAACTTGCAGCCACATCCCTGATTTCTTAGCCACTGGGAAAACAGCAAAACTCAGTCTCCAGAGAAGCCAGAAGAAAGTCTCAGTAGGAAATGTGGAGCCAAAAAGCAAGCCATTATATAACATCGGTTAGATGGCCCAAAGAGCAGATTTCCTATTGCATATTAAAGCATCGCCCTCCCTGGGGTCTCCGATAAAGATCCTTTATAAACACTAACTGAATAAAATTTCCGACACCTTCTCCATGGGGGGATGTATATTAAATACCAAACTTTTCTTACCAATGCTACAGCTAAGCTTTGAGAGGTGAAATAACTTGCCTTAAATCATGGCATGCCAGGAGGAGTCCAGGTGCGTTGGCATTTGAACCTGCTATGGAAAACCTCATTATAATTGTACGGAATATGACAAGAAACACAGTCATTATCCAAAGAATTTTGGAAGTTAAGCAGTTATTTAATCAAAGTCACTTAAATGATTTATGGTTGGAAGGATCAAAGAATTAATGTTACAAAATTAAGCAAAAGCCAAAATGAAAGCAGTGAAGGGGGGAATGTTTGGTTTTCCCACGTTTTAACTCTTTTGTGAAAATGAGCCCTACAAATGCTTAAATATTTGCAATGGAAGTAAATCTTTTTTCTTTTTCCGGGGAGGAAGAAAAAATGACAATAAAATTTATGTTATTCAACTCAATGAGAAGACCCACGTCTTCAAAAAGTCTCTTAATCCTCCCACCTTTATGCCCCACTTTAGCTAAGAAGGGAAGAGAATCTATTCTTCAAGTCCTTTTAAGCCAAAAGCTGAGAGAAAGAGGCTGGTGTCTCCAACCCCTGCCTTGGACCAATACCAAATGTCCACAAAAATGCCCACTGAGACCAACCTGGACACCAGGTCCATAAACAGCCCATAACCAGAACAACTCTCTTTCCCTTTCCTCGTTGTTTCCCTGCTTCCCATGGTCTGGCATCTTATCCATCTGATTGGCTCCACTGGAAACAGAAGCCATGTTTTTTATTTCTCCTTATCCCCATTAACACTGCTCTGCCCACAATCCTGATAACGAAACACAGCTCAGTCACACCACCAAGCACAATCACACTTAGCCTCTGGGATCAGAGCCTGGCCTGTGAGAAACACCAATGTTTGTTAAGTTTAAATAAAAATAAAAATTTCTACTTCTATGATGGCCACCTGCAGTAAATGATGAGCACTCTGATCATCCATTCACAATGCCAAAGGCTCTGTTTGCTGTCTCTATGCATAAGGATTATCCACAGGCTACCGGTGAGTTGAGTGCCACAGAGAAGCCATAGTCCAAAACAGGAAATGAGGCTGGGCTGTGAAGGAACCTTTTTATGTGACTCTCATGTCTATTCATAATCCAGGTAGCATTACCCACATCTTCCTGCTGTTGCTCCCATATCTTACTCAGGTTTCTACTCAAATATCATCTCCGTGCAAAGACCTCCCCTGACCACATAATCTAAAAGAGCCCCATCCACACTATGTCTCTCTAGCCTCTTCTTCCCATTTAACGTTTTTCAGAGCCGTTATCATCACTGACATTCTAGATTTGTGTATCTGTTCATTATCAGTCTTCCCTCTAGAATAGCAGTCCCCAACCTTTTTGGCACCAGGGACTGGTTTCGTGGAAGACAATTTTTCCATGGACTGGGGGTGGGGGGTGGGGAGGGGATGGTTTCGGGATGATTCAAACACATTACATTTATTGTGCACTTTATTTCTACTATTATTACACTGTAATATGTAATGAAATAATTATACAACTCACCATAATGCAGAATCAGTGGGAGTCCTGAGCTTGTTTTCACTTGCCACTCACTCATAGGGTTTTAATATGAGTCTGCAAGCAATTGACTTATTATGGTCTCTGTGCAGTCAAACCTGTCTGCTCATGATAATCTGTATTTGCAGCCGCTCCCCAGCACTAGCATCACCGTCTCAGCTGGATGAACAAATAACTGTCATTCATTGAGAAGGCATTTACCAAGCATCTAATCACAATATCTACCAATTACTGAGTGTTTCCTAGATACCAGATACTGCAGAGAGTACTTTTAGCAAGCTCACTGGGTGTTCTAGCAACATAAGGATTTTCTGTCAACAGGCGATATTCTGTTTTTAATCAATAAAAAGTCTCTTGCAGCAAACCCTAACATAAACTATGGACTTTGGGTGATAATGGCATGTCATTGTAGGTTCATCAGTTGTGACAAACGTACTACTTTGGTAGGGGATGTTGTTAAAGGGGGAGGCCATGCATGTGTAGGGGCAGGGGGATGTGAGAAATCTCTGTTCCTTCCTCTCAATGTTTCTGGGAGCCTAAATCTGCTTTTTAAAAAAATAAGTCTTGGGCTTCCCTGGTGGTGCAGTGGTTGAGAGTCCGCCTGCCGATGCAGGGAACACGGGTTCGTGGCCCGGTCCGGGAAGATCCCACGTGCTGCAGAGCTGCTGGGCCCGTGAGCCATGGCCGCTGAGCCTGCGCGTCCGGAGCCTGTGCTCCGCAACGGGAGAGGCCACAACAGTGAGAGGCCCGTGTACCGCAAAAAAAAAAAAAAAAAAAGGCTTAAAAACAGGTCTCTTGGTGCTTCCCTGGTGGCACAGTGGTTGAGAATCCACCTGCCAATGCAGGGGACATGGGTTTGAGCCCTGGTCCGGGAAGATCCCACATGCTGCAGAGCAACTAAGCCCGGGCGCCACAACTACTGAGCTTGCGTGCCACAACTACTGAAGTCCGTGCACCTAGAGTCCATGCTCCACAACAAGAGAAGCCACTGCAATGAGAAGCCCGTGCACTGCAACAAAGAGTAGCCCCCACTCGCCCCAACTAGAGAAAAGCCTGCGTGCAGCAACTAAGACCCAATGCAGCCATTAATTAATTAATTAATCAAAAAAAAACCCCAAACCCCAAAAAACAGGTCTCTTGCCCCAGCATAGCAGTGACACACGTCACTAGGGTTACTCATTACCTTTTTTTCACTCCAGTATGGAAAGCTTATAACTTCTGCCAACATGGGTATTAGAATGATTCCTACTGTGTTTATTTCATTTGCAGGAATATCCATAATATTTATGAACTGGAGCCTGCTGGATAAAAAATTCTTTTTAAAACCAATAGAACACCACAACAACCAGATTTAAATGCTTTCATTTAATCTAAATAAACCAGTGGTGTAGCTTGGTAGACGAACCCTCCAAAGAGGTAACATTTGGTAAGCTTTTCCAGGGAAAGTCACTTCAGACTTAACATCTAAGTAGGATCAGCTATTTTTCTTAATGAAGAATCCATTTGAAGTTCTCAGTTAATTTCATATGAAACGGTTTCTACTGACTACAGGATTCAGTATGGTGTCTGATATGGTGAAAGCAACCAATAAAATATATGGGGTTTGGAATCCGATAGACTCAGGTTTGATTTCTAGCTCTGCAATCATCAGCTGTGTAAAGTTAAGCAAGATGCCTTCCTTCTTGGAGTCTAAATGTCCTTGCTGCTCAACTGTCATCGTTTAACTAACATGTAATTATTGTTTTCTCTGAGGGTTGATTTAACCCCACTTATAAGTTAATGAGTTAATCTATTGCTGGCAGAAGATATGAGACCCCCTGGGTCAGAGACTAAAGACTTCATTAGTCACAGCACAGCAAGCAGCATGGACATCAGTATTTAGATCAGCTACCTTTTCCCCCAAGTCCTGAGGCCAATGCAGAGGGGTCCAGATAGATGTTGCACATGTAGTGGGTTTGCACTGCAGCTGAGGAACACTGAGCTTGGGGGATGCACTGCTTTTACAGCCAGGAATAAGCAAGCCTCCTCTTCGTTCTGGAGGTAGATCTTAGCTCAGTTCTCAGGGTTGCTTGCCGAAAACACAACTCTGAAAAATGGCTCAGGTAAAGAGCAGTCATGGCCTCATATTCTTGGCATACTCAGGAAGACATGTGAGAGCACAAGAGACCCATAGAGGACTGTGTCCCAAGAGTAACATGATTAGATTATGCTCCACAGTGCCTACAACATGGTAGCCAAAGATGATATGATCTCTCTTAGAAAGCACTCTTTTATTTGTTTATTTATTTATTTTTAACATCTTTATTGCAGTATAATTGCTTTACAATGGTGTGTTAGTTTCTGCTGTATCACAAAGTGAATCAGCTATATGTATACATATATCCCCATATCCCCTCCCTCTTGCGTCTCCCTCCCACCCTCCCTTTCCCACCCCTCTAGGTGGTCACAAAGCACCAAGCTGATCTCCCTGTGCTGTGTGGCTGCTTCCCACTAGCTATCTATTTTACATTTGGCAGTGTATATAGGTCCATGCCACTCTCTCACTTCGTCCCAGCTTACCCTTCTCCCTCCCCGTGTCCTCAAGTCCATTCTCTACGTCTGCGTCTTTATTCCTGTACTGCCCCTAGGTTTTCCAGAACCACTTTTTTTTTTTAGATTCCATATATATGTGTTAGCATACAGTATTTGTTTTTCTCTTTCTCTTTCGAAATAACTCAATTTCGTTTCTTTTTATGGTTGAGTAATATTCCATTCTATATATGTGCCACATATATATACAATGGATCTTCTTTATCCATTCATCTGCCTATAGACACTTAGGTTGCTTCCATGTCCTGGCTATTGTAAATAGTGCTGCAATGAACATTGTGGTACATGACTCTTCATGAATTATGGTTTTCTCAGGGGATATACCCAGTAGTGGAATTGCTGGGTCATATGGTAGTTCTATTTTTAGTTTTTGAAGGAACCTCCATAATGTTCTCCACAGTGGCTGTATCATTTTACATTCCCACCAACTGTACAAGAGGGTTCTGTTTTCTCCACACCCTCTCCAGCATTTATTGCTTGTAGATTTTTTGATGATGGCCACTCTGACTGGTGTGAGGTGATACGTCATTGTAGTTTTGATTTGCATTTCTCTAATGATTAGTGATGTTGAACATCCTTTCATGTGTTTGTTGGCCATCTGTATATCTTCTTTGGAGAAATGTCTATTTAAGTCTTCCACCCATTTTTGGACTGGGCTGTTTGTTTTTTTGATATTGAGCCGCTTGAGCTGCTTGTATATTTTGGAGATTAATCCTTTGTTAGTTGCTTCGTTTGCAAATATTTTCTCCCACTCTAAGGGTTGTCTTTTCATCTTGTTTATGGTTTCCTTTGCTGTGCAAAAGCTTTTAAGTTTCATTAGGTTCCACTTGTTTATTTTTGTTTTTATTTCCATTTCTCTAGGAGGTGGCTCAAAAAGGATCTTGCTGTGATTTATGTCATAGAGTGTTCTGCCTGTGTTTTCCTCTAAGAGTTTTATAGTGTGTAGCCTTACCTTTAGGTCTTTAATCCATTTTGAGTTTATTTTTGTGTATGGTTGTTAGGGAGTGTTCTAATTTCATTCTTTTACATGTAGCTGTCCAGTTTTCCCAGCACCACTTATTGAACCGGCTGTCTTTTCTCCATTGTTTATTTTTGCCTCCTTTAGCAAAGATAAGGTGACCATATGTGCGTGGGTTTATCTCTGGGCTTTTTATCCTATTCCCTTGATCTATATTTCTGTTTCTGTGCCAGTACCATACTGTCTTGATTACTGTAGCTTTGTAGTATAGTCTGAAGTCAGGGAGCCTGATTCCTCCTGCTCTGTTTTTCTTTCTCAAGATTGCTTTGGCTATTCAGGGTCTTTTGTGTTTCCATACAAATTGTGAAATTTTTTGTTGTAGTTCTGTGAACAATGCCATTGGTAGTTGGATAGGGACTGCATTGAATCTGTAGATTGCTTTGGGTAGTATAGTCATTTTCACAATGTTGAGTCTTCCAATCCAAGAACATGGTATATCTCTCCATCTGTTTGTATCATCTATAATTTCTTTCATCAGTGTCTTATAGTTTCCTGCATACAGAAGACTTTTGTCTCCTTAGGTAGGTTTATTCCTAGGTATTTTATTCTTTTTGTTGCAATGGTAAATGGGAGTGTTTCCTTAATTTCTCTTTCAGATATTTCCTCATTAGTCTATAGGAATGCAGGAGATTTCTGTGCATTAATTTTGTATCCTGCTACTTTACCAAATTCATTGATTAGTGCTAGTAGTTTTCTGGTAGCATCTTTAGGATTCTCTATGTATAGTATTATGTCAACTGCAAAGAGTGACAGTTTTACTTCTTCTTTTCCAATTTGGATTCCTTTAATTTATTTTTCTTCACTGATTGCTGTAGCTAATACTTCCAAAACTATGTTGAATAATAGTGGTGAGAATGGGCAACCTTGTCTTGTTCCTGATCTTAGTGGAAATGGTTTCAGTTTTTCACATTGAGAACGATGTTGGCTGTGGGTTTGTCATATATGGTCTTTATTATGTTGAGGTAAGTTCCCTCTATGCCTGCTTTTTCTTCCAGGTTGTCCATATTATCGGCATATAGTTGCTTGCAGTAATCTCTCATGATCCTTTGTATTTCTGCAGTGTCAGTTGTTACTTCTCCTTTTTCATTTCTAATTCTGTTGATTTGAGTCTTCTCCCCTTTTTTCTTGATGAGTCTGGCTAACGGTTTATCAATTTTGTTTATCTTCTCAAAGAACGAGCTTTCAGTTTTATTATCTTTGCTATCGTTTCCTTCATTTCTTTTTCACTTATTTCTCATCTGTTCTTTATGATTTCTTTCCTTCTGCTAAATTTGGGGTTATTTTGTTCTTCTTTCTCTAATTGCTTTAGGTGTAAGGTTAGGTTTATTTGAGATTTTTCTTATTTCTTGCAGTAGGATTGTATTGCTATAAACGTCCCTCTTAGAACTGCTTTTGTTGCATCCCATAGGTTTGGGGTCATCATGTTTTCATTGTCATTTGTTTCTAGGTATTTTTTGATTTCCTCTTTGATTTGTTCAGTGATCTCTTGGTTATTTATTAGTGTATTGTTTAGCCTCTATGTGTTTGTAATTTTTTACAGTTTTTTTTTCCTGTAACTGATATCTAGTCTCATAGCGTTGTGGTCTGGAAAGATACTTGATACGATGTCAATTTTCTTAAATTTACCAAGGGTTGATTTGTGACCCAAGATATGATCTATCCTGGAGAATGTTCCAAGAGCACTTGATAAGAAAGTGTATTCTGTTGCTTTTGGATGGAATGTCCTATAAATATCGATTAAGTCCATCTTGTTTAATGTGTCATTTAAAGCTTGTGTTTCCTTATTTATTTTCATTTTGGATGATCTGTCCATTGGTGAAAGTGGGGTGTTAACGTCCCCTACTATGATTGTGTTACTGTCGATTTCTCCTTTTATGGCTGTTAGCATTTGCCTTATTGTGGTGCTCCTATAATGGGTGCATAAATATATACAATTGTTATATCTTCTTCTTGGATTGATCCCTTGATCATTACGTAGTGTCCTTCTTTGTCTTTTATAATAGTCTTTATTTTAAAATATATTTTGTCTGATATGAGAATTGCTACTCCAGCTTTCTTTTGATTTCCATTTGCATGGAATATCTTTTTCCATCCCCTCACTTTCAGTCTGTATGTGTCCTTAGGTCTGAAGTGGTTCTCTTGTAGACAGCATATATATGGGTCTTGTTTTTGTATCCATTCAGCTAGTCTATGTGTTTTGGTTGGAGCATTTAATCCATTTACGTTTAAGGTAGTTATCGATATGTATGTTCCTATTACCACTTTCTTAATTGTTTTGGGTTTGTTATTGTAGGTCTTTTCCTTCTCTTGTGTTTCCTGCCTAGAGAAGTTCCTTTAGCATTTGTTGTAAAGCTGGTTTGGTGGTGCTGAATTCTCTTAACTTTTGCTTGTCTGTAAAGGTTTTAATTTCTCTGTCGAATCTGAATGAGATCCTTGCTGGGTAGAGGAATCTTGGTTGTAGGTTTTTCCCTTTCCTCACTTTAAATATGTCTTGTCGCTCCCTTCTGGCTTGCAGAGTTTCTGCTGAAAGATCAGCTGTTAACCTTATGGGGATTCCCTTGTATGTTATTTGTTGTTTTTCCCTTTCTGCTTTTAATATTTTTTCTTTGTATTTAATTTTTGATAGTTTGATTAATATGTGTCTTGGCGTGTTTCTCCTTGGATTTATCCTGTATGGGACTCTGTGCTTCCTGGACTTGATTGACTATTTCGTTTCCCATATTATGGAAGTTTTCAACTATAATCTCTTCAAATATTTTCTCAGTCCCTTTCTTTTTCTCTTCTTCTGGGACCACTTTAATTTGAATGTTGGTGCATTTAATGTTGTTCCAGAGGTCTCTGAGAGTGTCCTCAATTCGTTTCATTCTTTTCTCTTTATTCTGCTGTGCAGTAGTTATTTCCACTATTTTGTCTTCCAGGTCACTTATCTGTTCTTCTGCCTCAGTTATTCTGCTATTGATTCCTTCTAGAGAATTTTTAATTTCATTTTTTGTGTTGTTCATCATTGTCTGTTTGCTCTTTAGTTCTTATAGGTCCTTGTTAAACGTTTCTTGTATTTTCTCCATTCTATTTCCAAGATTTTGGATCATGTTTACTATCATTACTCTGAATTCTTTTTCAGGTAGACTGCCTATTTCCTCTTCATTTGTTTGGTCTGGTGGGTTTTTACCTTGCTCATTCATCTGCTGTGTAGTTCTCTGTCTTCTCATTTTGCTTAACTTACTGTGTTGGGGTCTCCTTTTTGCAGGCTGCAGGTTCCCGTTGTTTTTTGTGTCTGCTGCCAGTGGCTAAGGTTGGTTCAGTGGGTTCTTCATGCTCCCTGGTGGAGGGGACTGGTGCACGTATTCTGGTGGATGAGGCTGGATTTTGTCTTTCTGGTGGGCAGGACCGCATCCATTGGTGTGTTTTGGGGTGTCTGTGAACTTATTATGATTTTAGGCAGCCTCTCTGCTAACGGGTGGAGTTGTGTTCCTGTCTTGGTAGTTGTTTGGCATGGGGTGTTCAGCACTGGAGCTTGCTGGTTGTTGAGTGGTGCTGGGTCTTAGCGTTGAGATGGAGATCTCTGGGAGAGCTCTCGCCAATTGCTATTACATGGGGCTGGGAGGTCTCTGGTGGTCCAAAGTCCTGAACTTGACTCTCTTACCTTGGAGGCTCAGGCCGGACACCTGGCTGGAGCACCAAGACCCTGTAAGCCACACGGCTTTTGGAAAGTCTGAGGTCTTCTGCCAGCAGTCAGTAGCTGTTTTGTAGGAGTTTTTCCACATGTAGATAGATGTATTTTTGATGTATCTGTGGGGAGGAAGGTGATCTCCATGTCTTACTCCTCTACCATCTTGAATGTCCTCCCAAGGCATTCTTTTAAATAAAGTTTCATCTTTTTTTTTTGTATCATCACTCAAAGAACCCTAAAATGGCTGAGCTGCAAGGCATTTTGGAAACCCAATGGTTGTGAAATTTTAATAATGACATGTAATTATTTTAATGAATGGAGAAGTGCTTCATATAACATTAGGGGAAGAAACAGGATCCCAAATTGTATTTATAATCTCTTAAAATGCTTTATATATGCATGATATTTTTCCATGTTTTACAACAATGAAAATGTGCTTTATCACTTCTCTACTTAGAAAAAAATACAATGTTCTCATTCAGCCCCTTCACTTCACAGATGAGGAACTAAGAAGCAGACAGGTTAAATGACCTCCCTGAGATTCCCAGCAGGTCCTCGGCAGAGCTGGAATGCAAGCCCTCTGATTTCCAGCGTTATGTCTTATGCCTTCTCCTCTAGGGATCTGCAAGGGGTAGCAGGGCAAGGCGGGGTATGGAGGGTCTGGCCAAGGTAACCATGACCCTCTGAACTTGGGGTAAGTAGTTCTTTGCATTTTAGTTCACTGGCCCCTTACTACAGTGGACAGGAGGGAGAAGAATTCCCTTAGGCATGAGCTTCTTATGGTAAGTCACTCATTGTTAATAGTTGGCAGCCAACTGTGATGCGGCTTAATCCAGGGCAAAACAAAACCCTGGGACTCCAGTAGGCAGGACTGAGGTTGGGCTTTGGCACAAACTCCTAAAGGGTTGGCTTCAGCCTGAGCTATCTGAATTACTTGTCTAGACAGTTCCCAATTCACTAGATAATTAAGGGGTCCTCCCACTCCCTTAGCCATGTTCACAACTCATGTAACACGTCTTTCTCAGTCATATACTTATCTCTCTCTTCTCCCACTATTATTTTCGAATGACATTATTGCACCATTGTACTTTTTATTTTACTTTTTGGTAGCAATGACTTTGCCCTTCCCTGTTTCAGAAGAAAAGCCCAATACAAATTATTAGAAGATCTAATTGAGGTATTGGTCAATTTGCTTAGTTGAATTAGAGTGGGCCCCTTGGAGCATCATGGGGTTTATCCCTAAAAATCTTGCAGTATAATTCTGGCCCTGCTTCCATGGGGAGTGTATTTGGGGAGGGCATCTGGCTTTCTGACACCTGTTACAGACAATTCGAGTTAACATTCCAACTCTGAGTCTAGGCTTTTCTGCAGGCATGAGGGGATGTGGAGACCAAAGATTTGGTTTTTGTCTTCATGGAGTTTGGGGTCTAGAGGGAATGGAGTTTGCAGTGGCAATACATTGAGGCAACTCCTGGGAACTATGTGACTCCACCCCTCTTCTCCTCAGTCCCCACCTTTCAAACTTTGGGACTATGGAAGGAGCAGTGTCCCCAGCTAAGAACATATCAAA
Organism: Mesoplodon densirostris; assembly: GCF_025265405.1. Taxonomy (NCBI): domain Eukaryota; kingdom Metazoa; phylum Chordata; class Mammalia; order Artiodactyla; family Ziphiidae; genus Mesoplodon; species Mesoplodon densirostris. The sequence goes on from NC_082664.1 coordinate 122,555,294, forward strand.
GGGAAAAGATCTGAGTGTGGTTGAAAGAAAAACAAAGATGAGTATAGGCCTTTCAATATGGACCCCTGAAAAATCTTGTGTTCTGCGAAATAGTGCCCTAAAAATGTAGAGTTTTTAGGAAAACTAAGGGCCAACCATTTAAAACCTGTGCAACTTTGTAACCAGAAGCCAGGCAAAAACAATAATTGGTTCCTGGGATATAATTTAACACCCCAAGCAGGAAGTTTAGAGTTCTGGAGTCGACCTCAGGGAATATTAAAAATGTACAAAGACAAAAGAGTGGCAGCACTGGCTTGCAGGTGCTGAGTCAAGATGATGAAGCAGAGCTCCGATCCACAGGGTAGCCATTAAAGGCACAGCAGGAAGCACAACTAACTGCAGCCCTACAGCCCCAAAAGGCAGGAGGTGTGCTTCGTCTGGAGGCTGGAGCCCTCGGTAGACACTCATTTTTTTTTTTTTTTTAACTTTTTGGCCACGCCATGCAGCATGTGGGATCTTAGTTCCCTGACCAGGGATCGAACCCACACCCCCTGCATTGGAAGTGCAGAGTTTTAACCATGGGACCACCAGGGAAGTTCCTGCACTCGTTTTTTTTTTAACATCTTTATTGGAGTGTAATTGCTTTACAATGGTGTGTTGTTTTCTGCTTTATAACAAAGTGAATCAGCTATAGATATACATATATCCCCATATCTCCTCCCTCTTGCATCTCCCTCCCACCCTCCCTATCCCACCCCTCTAGGTTGTCACAAAGCACCGAGCTGATCTCCCTGACAGCACTCATTTTTAATTTGCTTAAGATACATCTGTAAAGGCTCTAGTCTATGCAGCACCCTACTGAGGTATTGTTTTGTTTTGCTTTGTTTTGTTGTCCTGTTGAAGCTGTTGAAGTTTGTAATTCTACTTCTGTTATTCTACCTTAGAAAATCACAGATGAATCAACTTAACTTACATGGTATATGGATAGCATTCCTCCTTTTACCAGGCATTTGTGAACTAAGCAATGTGACATGAACAGAAGTTAGAACAGAACAGCACCTGACAGATGAGCCTAGAACACAAACCCTATAAAGCTGGCGGAAAGGTCCAGCCATGGCAGAGGCCTTGGGCCAGTTCAGGCTGAGAAAGACAACTTGCTTTTCAAGCAACCATAAGGGATGCAATTGAAAAAACTAAAAAATAATTGGGCTTGTGGAATATAGTAGGATCTTTGTTTCCTATATGCAACCTGAAGGTTTAATGTGTTACATAGTTTTGTGTGGATTACACGGATTTTCATAACCTTGTGTTGACATTCTTATCTGGGACGGAATGCCTGGTGTGTGGCACTTGTGCTGGATGATACGAAAGGCTGGACAAGGCAGGTCACTTGCAAAAAACCTGGGCTTGGTTGGCAAGGGAATATACAAAGTAGAGCCAACCTATGGAGACAAATTTACTGTCTTTACCATGTTCATGGGTTGATCCTCTTGCAAGCACATGGGGAAGTAAGAGTGAGAGCATCAACAATCCAGTACTTAACCTGGGCAGGGGGTAGGAGAGAGGTGCTGAAACAGGTCACTCATCCTGATGTGTAATACACTTTCCTAAATGACATGGTACATAGCCTGGGCTACAGAAGGAAAAAGCAAAACCAAAACCCTGCCTGCAAAAGAGATTTGACTCCTAAGCTCGAAACCAGCAAAAATGCAAATGAGAGGTAAGGAATAAAATGAGCATATACTAACTAGACCACAAGTCCCTGGGAGCAGGAACCAACTCCTGACACTGTGTCTGAACAGAGACTATGCACAATAAATCCCTAAGTGAAAGAAAACATTTAATATGACATCATGGGCATGAGCCACATTTAGAAAACATGTTCATGCATTTTTTCCTCAAAAATAAACAAACAAACAAAAACTATTTACCAAGCTAAATTTTTTAAAAAGGATTTAAAATTCCCTTGTTGTTTGCCTCTCAAAACAAAATGACTCTGTTTATACAAAGAAAACAGGCCCAAATTTAAACCTTTGTCCTCCTCAAACCCTTTCATTAAGCTCAAGCTGATAGCTACTATCACTTGAGTGTTGCCAAAAGGTTCTTGCACTCTCCAGATTGCAGTATTTTCCTTTTGTAAGATCAGATAACTATATTATTTTGCTTTTCATTAAAATTTGCCTTACCTATTTGAAACATTTTTTGTCTATGTTTTGGTCCCTAGAAACCCGAACGACTTAAATTTCCTCTACTTTTGCAAAATTTTAAAAATATTTATTTATTTATTTATTTTGGCTGCACCGGGTCTTAGTTGCGGCATGCGGATTTCTTAGTTGCGGCACGCGGACTTCTTAGTTGCGGCACACATGTGGGATCTAGTTCCCTGACCAAGGATCGAACCAGGGCCCCCTGCATCAGGAGCACAGAGTCTTAGCCACTGGACCACCAAGGAAGTCCTGCAAAATTTTAAAGTTGGTAACTTTTGATTTTTTTTAACTTTGCTTTTGACCACTATTCCATTTTGCATTTGCTATTTTCATCACAAATTTTGCTCTTGTTTGATTTGGCTGTCTACTTTTGGCTGCCATCTTTCTCCTGTCTTGTTCTTTGTTTATATCTCATTTTGCATTTCAGTGCTTTCATCTCCTTCCTCAAGCCCTAAGAACGTCTTTATGTGCATGTCTGTTTCATTCACTCTCTTTGATAATGTTAAAACAGATACTCAACAAACATCCATAAAGGGAGAGTTCATTGCTGCTAAAGCAAAAGAGAGTATATGTGGGAACAGGGTCTCAGTTACAGTACAAAGGAACAGGATTCTGAGGATGTCTGAAAGGAGACTCCATGCTACTTAATGTGAGCCTGGAAGGGTGGGAGGTTGGCCACAGGATGGGACCATGTTGGGGTAAAGGCAAGAACTGTGGTCCAAAAAATTAATCAAGATTAATATCCCTAGTGATGTCATGTGCCCCCTGATATGACATGTCCAGAAGGGCACTTCACCTTTGTGGTAGTCAGCTTGTGGACTACTGGGGTATTCCCAAATCCGTAACCCCAGTCTAACCATGAGAAAACCTCAGACAAACCCATTTTTGAGGGATGTTCTACAACATACCTGACCACACACCTCAAAATTGTCAAAAAATATCAAGCGCATGAAAACCAGAAAGGACTGAGAAATTGTCACAGACCAAAGGAGACTAAGGAGATGTGATGATCTAACGTGATGTGGGATCCTGGCTTGGACCCTGGAACAGAAGGACGATAATGGAAAAACTGGTGATCTGAATAGAGTCTAGAGTTTAGTTAATAGCGATGTCCCAGTGGGCAGGGACCAACTCCTGACACTGTGTCTGAACAGCGTTGGCTTCTTAGTTTTGACAAATGTACCTTGGTAATTTATCATGTTAACATTAGGCAAAAATGAAACTGGCTAAAGCAGTACACAGGAATTCTCTGAACTATCTTTGCAATTTTTAGGTAAATTTAAATTTATTCCAAAATAAAAACTTTATTTAAAAAATTAATCCAAAGAATATGTTATTCTCAAATTCCTTGTAGCTAGGGCTTTAGCCACTGGCTCCGTTTTATATCTTTTCTTTTTTCCACCTTCTATAGTTATTTGCATACTTTGTGAGAGGAGTATGTGGCTTTAGTTTTTAATGCTTCTAAAATTGTTTCTTCTGAAGTCATCTGATTTAATTAAGAAGTCCTTTCATCTTTCATCAGTTCTTCTGTGTAAATCACAGAGGTGACCATCCTCACCTTTAATTGTCTCAACTTCCATAACCTTGCATGCATATATTCATTCATTCCCTTGTGCATTCATTCAACACACATATATTGAAGGTCTTATAATAAGCCAGGCTCTGAGCTACCCCTCAAGATTCCCTGTTGACTTAGAGTCCCAGCCCTCAAGTCATCAAGATAAAGAAAGATGAAATTCATTACTTGCTCATCATAGAACAAGGGCATGTCCCAGGGGCCTTGCTGAATCTGAAAGGTATGATTTGCCCTGCTATTTGAAAAGCCTTAATTTTCCACCATTCTTTTCCACCTCTCTCCTCCCACCATGCTATATACCCTCTAAGGTCATAATTTACTGAGTAACTGGGTTCCGAAGGCTGTCTGCATAATAAGTGCCAGTATGAACTGGTTCTTCATGGTCACTTGAGTTAGAAAATTACAGCACAGACAATGGTTCCATTTTCCTGTTTTGTGCATGATTTTCATCTATTGAAAAAGATGGGAGGGTTGGCTCCAGGAGTGAAATTGGTGCTTCTTTTGGCTTTACTGTGCTGACTGTCCATCAAAACTCTCAATTCAGGGCTCAAGAGCAAACAAATTAGGCCACAACCCTGGAGGGTGGCACTCTGGTGGCGGTGGGGTGGGGAGTCGGGAGGTCAGCAGAGAGGTGTTGCCCAGACCCCCTTTGCTGCAGCAGCTCCTAGAGTGTATGGGTCCCAGCCAAGCTGGGGGTTTGCCTTGTTTTGTTTTCACTTATGGACCAGACAAGCTCCTAATGGGTGGGTTCAGGATCCCCAGGCAGAACAGCTCCATGGAAAGGCCAGGTTCAAGGATAAGGTTTCATGTGAAAAGACAGAAGCCAGGCCCTCCATAAACCTGGTGTGTTCACACCAATGCTGTAACAGTGGATCCTACAAGAGAACTGGTTCTGGGGCTCTGTTTTGCCTGATTTTCAGTAACACTTGAAAAGAAAGACAAATATGATATCGCTTATATGTGGAATCTAAAAATATGGTACAAATGAACTTATTTACAAAACAGAAATAGAGTCACAAATGTAGAAAACAAACTTATGGTTACCAGGGAGGAAAAGAGGTGGGGAGGGATAAATTGGAAGATTGGGATTGACATATACACAGTACTATATATAAAATAGATAACTAATAAGGACCTGCTGTATAGCACAGGGAACTCTACTCAATACTCTGTAACGGCCTGTATGGGAAAAGAATCTAAAAAAGAGTGGATATATGAATATGTATAACTGATTCACTTTGCTGTACACCTGAAACTAACATAACATTGTAAATCAACTATACTGCAATAAAAACTAGAAAAAAAGAAAAAGAAAAGCACCCTTATTGGAAGGCTCTCCCCTAGCAGGTTGGGTGGGGTTTTGTTTACATCTCCTATAGTATTTGGTACCCTGTGCTATTCTTACACTATATCAGTTCACTTATATATACTATACATGTTAGTATATATACTGTGTATATGTATATGTATATATATATATATATATATAGTATATACTATATATCTATACCCATATGGATATATATGGATATACAGTATATACTATACAAGTTCAACAGTATGTAAGTACACTTGACTGCAAATTCCCTGAGTCAGATGACAGCCTCTGATGTGGCACCTGGCACACATGAGGACTGAAGCAACAGCATGTGTAGGGTCAGTAGTGAGGATCCAGTATTTGACCATATGCCACAAAGACCTCATTTAAATGATTTGTTTTCTTTCTCCAACTCTCACTTACAACGTTTTCTAGCCTTTTTCTATCTAAAGATGGACAGGAGCCTGAAATTATCTTCTGTAGAACCCCTTGCCTCTATTCAGTATATAATATGTAATATATGATGATCCAATCTATTATTTTTCAAGTCAACTGTTTCAACTCTTCTTACATTTTACTTTCCATTGCTTTAATCATATTTGAACTCCTTTGAGTTTCATTTCTCTAACTTGTGAAGCATAAAACTTGATACATTATTGTTGTACACAGTTAATGTTAAGTTGGAAGATTTTTAATAGATTCTATAATTGTTCAAACATCCTTTGTGCTTGCTTTTGGATAACATATTGTGTTCCTGTTCATCTGTGATCCATGGTGAACTCTAAATTGTTTTCCACAGAAGTTCACAAAGAAGCATATCCCATTGTTTTCATTCACTTCCCCACCCTAATTTTGCTGAACTTTTGTACTCCTAGTTAATTTCAATAGCCCATAAAAAGTGTTGAGATGTATTTTTCAATGCTTTCTGGACTGACCATATATTATATACAAGCAGTTCTAAACATCTGTAATATCTAAATGTACCAGCTTGCCCTGATTATGTGCCATTCCTTTCAGTAGCGATATCAACTCTAAGCATCATGCTATTTATCCCTGTACAATGGGGCTCTAATTAAGGTCCAGTTCCCACAAATGTTCTGGAATTTTGTGAAAATAGTTCTCTATGAGATCGGTATTGTGGATTAGTCCTACTTTATTTCTAAAATCAATCAATGTCAAAGCCCTCATTCTCAGCTTTATATTTAAACATGTTCCACATTCCTGGGCAGATCTTAAGCATAGTTAAATAGGTGTGTTCTCTGCGTGATTTGCTCTCTTTTTGGTGGCAGAAATTATGTAACATGTACTAAACAGAGGAGGCAGGGATAGGAAAGGGAAGGCACAAAGATAACTCAATGACACCAAAACGAAAATGGTCCTGGAGTTTCACAAGGTTGTCAGAATGGAAAGAGTTATTTGCATCTTTAAATTCATATCTCCCTTCAACTGTTAGCTGATCAAAAGAAACTCACAAGGTTACTGAATTAAGCCAGAGCACACTGAATTATTCCATCAGTTCAGCCATGAAATTCCCTTGCCATAACGAAATACACTTGCCAAAGGATGGCTAATACTGACCTTGGCATTACCTAGCCCTGGTATGAAGGCAGTCAACAGCTCACATTAGCAGAGTTGGAAAACACCATCATGGAGAGGAAGAGAGACAAAGCGAGGGGAGAAATGGAGAAGAGACTGAAGATGAGAATGAGAATAAACAAAACACAGGTTTGGAAGTCAGACAAGTCCACTCTGGGCAAACCCAGACTCTGCCATGGACTCACTGCATGAACCTTTAATAACCGAAGTTATTAAATGTGAGTCTCAGTTTCTTTCTTTGCAAAATAAGGAGACCAACACTTACCTCATGAGGTCGTACTAAGAATAATCATATGTAGAAAGTGTTTGATAGAGTGAAAGTGCCAAATATGTGTTAATTGCTTTCTTTCATTCTTCCTGCCTCCTCCAAAAGAAAAAAGAAAGAAAGAAAAACCCCTAGCTTTGGTGATATTTTCATACCCTTTCATCATCAACAACAATCTTATTATTATACATAAAGAATTGTGCTAAGCCTCTAAGATATATAAGCCTGGCTTTGAAGTTGCTTAGAGCATAAATGTAAGGAAAACATAGTACATGGTATCTTACGTGACATAGTATCAGGGACAATATGTGCTTTGAAAACTTGGTGTTGGAGAGACCACTGCCCCATGGGTAGTCAAAGCAAAGGATGGGCTTCCTCCTGGGCCTTGAGGGAAGGATCAGACTCAGTAAAGAGACACATCCTCGGTGGAGAAGATAGTGTGGAGCAAAATTGCAAAGAGGGAACAGCAACTCTGAGCACCAGGAATGGGACCAATTAGACCAAGGTGAAGGGTTTATGTCTGAAAATAATGAAGGACAGGGTGGGACAAGTAGGATGCGCTTGATCAATGCCAAGCTACAGCACTTCATCTGGCATCAACTCCATACTAATAGATGTTCTTGAGCTTGGTGATTAGATGACCTAAGTCATGTCATCAGAAGATGAATCCAGCTGCTCTGTACAGGATCAATGGAAAAGGTAGAAACAGAGGCAGAGGGAGCAGCCATGGTGGCTACTTCCACATCTAGAAAACCAGCAGTGAAGCCTGGACTGAGGAGGTGGTCATGGCAGTGAGAGGAAGGAATGATTCTACAGAAACCCTAAGGATGAGGGACGTTAGGAGAGGCAGCCATGGGATTAAAAATAAAAGAGAGAACGAGAAACAATAAAATACTTTCTGCCAACTCTTATGTATCAGTAAGATATTAATAACAAGCACAACTGGGGTGAAAAAATTTTAAATATTTTAAAATACATTTAAGGTACTTGCACACAGCAGGAAAGTTTTGTGGGTGTCAACTTGCAGTGGCTCCTAAAATGTTAGTGTTTTAATTAGATGAGAAATAATCAGCTTTCTCCAGAAGAATGAGTAGTTTCCCCCATAAAGCATGATAAATGACGATAGTATATGGATTATTTCCATGGATTCTTTCTGATTAGACAGTGTTACAAAACTTAATATTGTTTTGAGTAACATAATCCAACAGCAGGGTTTCTATTAGTTAAAAGTTACTCAATCATTAAATTCAAGTGTTAGATTTCTATCACCAACTCATGTTGGCTTCATGCCACCCCCAGTTAGGACAAGTGCCTAAATCATTAGAAGAATCAACCTACACTCGACTCTTCCCTTGCAAAGAATTCAGTTTCCTTTAAATATAATTTTAACCCAAACATGTTTAATTCCTCGGTTTGAAAATTCCATTGGCATGTACCAGACATTCTATCCACCAAGTGCATTGCGTTGATGATCCTGAAGCAATATTCTACTTTTCAGGGCACTGAAACCATTTTTTTTTTTTATTAGACCATGGCATTAAAAGCCCGTTCTGCCTATTCAACAAAGAGAAATCTTTACAGTTCTGTAGTTGTATTCAAAGATGGACAATCGTATGTTGATTAACAGAGAAAAAACAATTGCAAAGACTGCAGTAACCTGGGAACCTTATAACCCAGTGAGGATTGCTTGGCAAGTCATGTTTTTCCCCAGGGAATTTCAGTCTTAAGAGATTAAACTTTACGTCTGTAGACGAGACCCCTTGAACAAGAACACAATGTAGTAAGCACTATAAGATGAATTTAATTAAATGTATTTTTTATATATTTCTTATATGCATATATATTATCTCATGCACATATATGCCTTCATACACATGGCCATACTCCCTTTCTCTTCTCCTTATTAACAGAGCATTTGAAAAATATTCAAATTTGTATAATTACATCTTTACTGCAGAAAGATCTACTTTGGGGTACAACAACTTCAGAATCTGTAAAACATCCTTCCTTTTGCAAAATACTCTTTGGGGGCTAGAGAGCCACGGCAGTACTGGCATTTAAATTTCTTGGATGGAAAAGTCTAGAGTATGCCCAGTGCTCATGTATTTCCTTCTCTGTTTGGTAACTAATTCATCACTTTGCTCAGGGCACAAAGCTTCTAGAAAATGCTCCCAGAGTGGTTTCTCTCATTTTCAGCTGCTGCCACCCCAAGAGGAAAGGGGGCAGGGGCTGTGCCACAATCCTCTCCTTTCTCTAGTACTGCTTGTGGCAGAGACGCTGAGTCACTTACTCGTTCTCTCATTTTTCCTTAGGACAGACCCTGGTTTTAGTCCATGCATCAGGGAGCCCAACTAAATGATTATAGTTTCTACCCTCTCTTGTTGCCAGGGGTGTACAATGAGATGTCACTGGAAGTTGCAGGGTGAGTTTCTGGAAAAGTTCCCTAACGGGAACAAGCAGTAGTACACTTTTTGTCTCTCTCCTTCCTTCATCTTGTTGCCTGGAATGCGTTTCTGTTGACAGGAGCTCCTGCAGCCTCTTGGACCCTGAGGCAACCTGGATGAAAGCTGCATACTGAGGGCAAAGAACAAAACAGCAGAGGAATTTAGGATCCTCACTGCCTGCGTACAGACTTCTTTCAAGTGAAAGAAAAAGAAAACCCCCTTTGGGACTCTACCATGGTTATTCTGAGTCTTCTGTTTGTGCAGCAGATTCTAATCCTAATTAATGTAATGCTTCAAACCGACAGCTTTCTATTGTACACTAAGTCAATTTTAATATCAAAAACTTATCTTTTTTATACCATGAGGTAACATTAGGATGCAAAAGCTGTAGTTCATATAAGTTACAGATGGATCTCACTAACATCGTTAAATGATCTCAGTTCAGCTTAATCAAGGAATAGATTCATGCGGGACAAGTGAGGTTCCAAACTGATCTGTAACTTAAGAAACCAAAGAATGGTACTTAGCTGTGATCCACCATTCCCTCCAAGAAAGAAGCCTCTGCTCCAAGGTGGGCCAGCACCTGAGCTGGTGCTTTACTGCATAGGAAAGAAATGAGTGTGAGCCCCAGCTGACTGTCCTGAGGCAAACGGAGGAGGCCCTGTCCTGAATGCTTCCAAAGCCTGAAGCTGTAATCAGCCCCTCTAGTGACTCTACCACGGGCTTAAATGAGATGCACGCTCTTTTCCTGACATGAAGCCTCATGGAGAAGCTAAAAATAAGATGGACTGGGTGCTTGGGAGTGTCCCTGGTGGGGGCAGTGAGATGTGTCTGTGAAATATAGCTTTAGACTTCCTCCTTTACAGCCCACATGGGAAGTTTCTAAACCCAAATCCTTTTCATTACAATGATAATAATATTGACTCTCATTTTAATCCTTCCCAACCTCTGCAGTCTTCAGTTTTCTTGACCCAGCAGCTTGCGCATGTCCTGTTTGATTTGTTGGGTGTCAGATCTCCTGAGCAAAGAAAAAAATGATTCCTTTTCTCCTATAGCATATTTCTAACTGACAAAGAGAAACTACACTTTTCGTATTTTAGTTTAGTTTAGAGTGTTATTCTCAGAGGACTGGATATTGAGAACCATTAGGTAATCACAATAAGACATGTGAAGCCCAGTCCTCTATGGAGGCATACATCTGCTCTGGGAGGGGCTGGCTTGTGGGCCATCTTCATGTCTAGAAAAGGGACTTTGGTGTCCGGATCTTTGCATTTGAGGGTAGGGCTGGAAGTGATCCAAGCAGTACGAGGGGGGCACTCCATTTTTGCATTCTCTCAAATAACCCAACGATTCAAGTTTGTAGGGAGAAAAGCAGAGCTGGATTGCCATTGGCAGTTGTCAACTTGAATTGTTAGCAGTTTCCACCTTTAGAGGAAACTGTGACTTAGGTCACTCGCACCATTTCTTTCTGAAAGGCAATAAATCGTCCCCATTTCCTCAGTCTCCCTCCTCTCACCCGCCACGGGCCTTAGTCAGGTCAGCTGTATCAATAGTTTGGAAGGTGCGTGGACCATTAAGCGGGGATTCAGTGGAGGTCTTTCTACCAGCACTTCATCAGAGCACATAAATCACTTCCTAGGCCCTGAAAGAGAAACATATGCCCCAAATATGTCAATTTACAAAATATTTTCATATCTTTAGGGTATTTTATTTCTCCTGCTTCTTGTGACATAAATAGCACAAAACCCGGACCCCAGGATTTTTTAATAACCAGCTGTGAAATTTCACTAGCACTGGCATAAAATCAAGAACCAAAAATAATTCATCCCAATGTATGGGGGCTTCTGTCCTCCTCTGATGGGGCTTTGATTTGGTAATGGTTTATAAAGCCACTCTTCTTCCTGAACTGAAACAGAACTTAAAAGAAAAATAGTGAATTTTCTAATGGGCAAGGATCCAGACAGTATTTCTTTGGGGATCCATGATGTGGTGGTGATGGGGGAGGGGGTCAGAATATGGAAGAGTAAAGAGGAAACTTTGTATAATACATACTTAGGCTGCTCGAAAGCTTTTTTTTTTTTTTTTTTTTTGCGGTACGTGGGCCTCTCACTGTTGTGGCCTCTCCCGTTGTGGAGCACAGGCTCCGGACATGCAGGCTTAGCAGCCATGGCTCACGGGCCTAGCCACTCCGTGGCATGTGGGATCTTCCCGGACCGGGGCACGAACCTGTGTCCCCTGCATCGGCAGGCGGACTCTCAACCACTGCGCCACCAGGGAAGCCCTGTTTGAAAGCTTTTGAAAATATTTAATTAAAAATCCGTGTCCTGTTGGATCTGGAAGCTGCCTGTGCTTTGTGCCAGCCTTTGGAATTCTCGAGACTCTAGGGCTGATCATGACTTGGGCCCTCTGATGCATTTAGGGCACAAGGTTTCCCAGCTTGGAAGGTGGTGTTAGAAAGGAAAAAATGGGGACAGAGAGGAACCCAATCCTTTCTTTTTATGTTGGTGTTCATTTATTTCACTGTAATTAAAAAAAAAAAATCCTCCTCCCAACAAGTTTAGTTTGCAAATAAAAACAGTAGGTGTAAACTGAAAAAAGTTTTACCTAAATTTTTTCATTTACAAAGGTTCATGTGTAATTTACAAACCTCCCCATAGGGCTTCCCTGTGGCGCAGTGGTTGGGAATCCGCCTGCCAATGCAGAGGACACAGGTTCGAGCCCTGGTCCAGGAGGATCCCACATGCCGCGGAGCAGCTGAGCCCGTGCGCCACAACTACTGACCCTATGTGCTACAACTACTGAAGCCTGAGTGCCTACAGCCCGTGCTCCACAACAACAGAAGCCACCACAATGAGAGGCCCGCGCACCGCAGCAAAGAGTGGCCCCTGCTCGCCGCAACTAGAGAAAGCCCGCGCTCAGCAACAAAGACCCAACACAGCCAAAAATAAATAAATTAAGTAAAAAAACCAAAGGGGCTTCCCTGGTGGCGCAGTGGTTGAGAGTCCGCCTGCTGATGCGGGGGACACGGGTTCATGCCCCGGTCCGGGAAGATCCCACATGCTGCGGAGCGGCTGGGCCCGTGAGCCATGGCCGCTGAGCCTGTGTGTCTGGAGCCTGTGCTCTGCAACGGGAGAGGCCACAACAGTGAGAGGCCCGCGTACTGCAAAAAAAAAAAACACAAAACCCCTCCCCATACTGGTATGCGTAATGTCCTTATGAAATTGACCTTTGCAGTCTTGAATCAAATTAAAGTTGGATTACACCTGGGTGTTCCATCACTCAGATGCTACCCAAGAGCAGTGCTGGGAACTAGGAAGGGCTGGGTTGAGGCTGCCAGGTACAGCTGTGCCCTCGCCACCACTCACAACCTGAGCCTCACGCAGGCCAGCACAACACCTAGTAGCCGGGCTGCACGGGGCGGGGTTCACACCCGACGCAACCTCTGATGTGCTCTTGGGCAAGGTAACCACTCTGAGCCTCCCTTTCCCCAGCTCTGACGATGGCAATAGCCCTTCCTTCACAGGGTACCTATGGCCGATTCAATATACTGTATGTAAAACACCACCCAGAACGGACGGTACATAGTGTGAGCGGGATAAATATTTCCCTTCTGGGTGAAAGAAGCTGCTATCCCCAAGACAAAGAGAGTTTGAGCCGGCACTTTCAGGGCAATCCAATTGTGTTTTTTGTCCACACTGAAGTGTATGGAGTTCCTAGAGTAATAATAAAGCCCAGGTTCATACACGAATGTTGATGCACATTAGTCGTTTGACTCACACACAAGAACCCATCAAGCTTTTTGGAGCCTCAGTTTACTCAGCTGTAAAATGGGGAGAATGGTCAGCTACATTTTCCTCACAGATGATAAAGATCACACAAAGGAAGCTCATTGAACCTGTGGGGTGCTATACAAAAATATACATTATTATTAAGTTTGAGATGACTCCAGTCCTAACTCAGGGGAAATTATAAAATAGTATAAACAATCAAAGAAATATAAGAGTGAGAGGTACAGGGATGGGGCACTGATTTGCCAGCCAAACTTCAGAGGAGGCCACAGGCAGTCCCACAGTTAAACATTAGACCCTCCAGCTGGCTCAAAAAACCTGCTATCACCTCATTATCCCAGAGCACAGAGAGGGCAATGAGGGGCAAGCTGGCTCAGTGTGCGTGCTTTCATGCCAACCTGAGAAGGTCTTCCCAAACCATTTTACTCTGAGTAACCCAAGCAGGTTTGTTTATTTTAAGACATGAGGGACAACCATGTGGTTCTGAAGTATCTTCTTGCTGCCTTCTCCCAGCCAAGACGCCCACCTGAATTCACAAAATTTTATTTGGAAAGTGTGATGGCTGGTGTGGCTTTTCAAGGGGCTACTTTCCACACTACAGCGATTAACCCTTTTTCAACAGTTCATTAAACGGTTTCTGAAAAACATAAAAAAGATATTTCATGGAGGGCAAAGGGTTTAAATGTGGCATGCTTCAGCAGTAATGACTGCCACACACACATCCATTCCTTCTACCAGGCTCCGTGAGTATGGAATTGATTTAGAGGCTTATACAGGAACAATGGCAGGGGGGCGCTTTTCTGCTTTGAAGAAGACCCTGGGTTAACTCCGGGCCTGAGAAAAGAGAGGAAAAAGGTGTTTGCTTCCTAAACTGCTAGGTTTCTTTTCTGGAAGCTTTCTTTCTCTTAGGTTCAGGGAGAAGAAGCCAGGTCCTTAGCTTTCCCACACACATGTACTTTCCTTCTAAACAAAACTTAAGCTGGATAGAACTGACATATGACTTCAGACTCATGGTACACCATCCATTCTTGCTATGGATACTGAGAGCACATTATTTTGAGAAAAAGCAAAGCTGCCAACATCCAAAGCATCACATGTATAATATCAGTAACGTTTAAATACGTCTAACAGGTCACGAAGAAAGAGCAAACACTCCAACAGGAAAATGTGCAAAGGAGGTGAACAGGCAGTTCAGAAATGAAACGGTAGTGACAGTTATGAAGCAATGTTCCACCTCACTAGTAACCAAAGGTAGGCAAATGAAAATAAGACACCTTTCATCAACTTACAAAATTTGTTACAAAATAGTGTTGTTCAAGCCCAGTGTTGTTCAAGGGTGTGGGGATAAGGGCAAACTTTCATCTTCTAGTTATGTAAGCGTGGATCTTACAGAAAAGTGAAACTTCTCTGGTGGACAGTTTGTCAAGTGTCATAAAGATGTTCATACCCCTTTGATCAAAATAGCTCCCTTTCTAGGAATTTATGTTGAGAAAATAAACATGTATATACATAGACATGTATATAAAAAATGAACATGGCAAGATGTTCACTGCAGTACAACAGGGTAGGGAACTTTCTATAAAGGGTCAGATAGCATATATTTTAGGCTTCACAGGCCAGTCAGTCTCTGTGGCTACTCAACTCTACCACTGCAGGGAGAAACCAGTCACAAACAATACATAGTGGAATGGACATGGCTGTGTTCCAGAAAAACTTTATTTATAAAAACAGGTAGCCACAGGCTGGATTTGGCCCATGAACCATAGTTTTCCAACCTGTATAGTACAATTTATAATAATAAAAAATATAGAATCAGCTAATGCTTACAACATGGAAATGATAATATAATTTATTTTATGCAGCTTTTACAACCCTTTTTTTCCTTTTAGTGATTTGGGAAAATGCTTATGTGAAGAAAAAAACAAGATTTTTTTATCATGCAGGTTTAGAATAAGCCCAGTTTTTTAAGAGAAAGAAAATATGTAAGCATGGAAAAAGGATTAGAAAGAAATACACAAGGATTTTAACAGTGATGGTTTTAATTTTCTTTTTTATACTTCTCAGGATCTGAATTTTCTATAACATATATGTATTTTATTTTTAAAATAGAAAGAAATGTTTAAAATGACAGAAATGGACTTCTCGTGTGAATATAGTTGCATAAGTCAGCATTCTCCCCCTCCTGCTTGTGGAAATAGTCCAAAAATGAGGATAAAAGGAAAAAACATACCATCTTCCATTTCTGGCAGAACCAAGAAACATACATCAACTTTCTAAAGGGATACAAAAGGCAAACAAATTTTCGCTGGAGCTCCAGAGGAGGAAGTATAAAGAAGAGCAGGAGAGACAGTTTAGGCACAGCAGAGCTCACAGAGCCCTAAAAATAATGCACTTCTGGAGGGTGATGGACACACTCAGGGGACTAAGGCAGAGACGTCATCTGTAAGAGAGGGTTTGCAGATGGGGGTGAGCTGGGCAGCAGTCAGAAGTAGATCCAGTGCTGTGGGCTTGAAGCTTATACAATTTTGGGGCCCCTTTTAAAGATAAACAATATGTTTTAAATACAGAATTATGCACAAACGTATTTATTTAGAATGAGCAAAGATAGGGTAATACATGTAAATTTTTCAGCTGATAAATTCCACTCACACCACCAAAATCCAGAAAAATAATGTTTCTAAAAACTGCAACTATCTGCTTGATCCACCTCTATAAAACCCCTCTTCTATAATGCCCCACCTCTAAATATCTTCTTTCCCTATATCTTTTGATTGCATAGTCCTTGATCACGTCTTCATAGGACAATAATTTTTAATATGCAAGAACTCAGGGAACACTGACCCCATGAGTTTTCTGTGGAAATTTCTAGAAGATGCACTACAGCCCACCAAAAGATGACTGGGGAAACTGCAGCAAAAGAACTGGTAGGGCACTCTGAATACACTTAACTATACATCTAAGATAACAACAAATTTGAGCATTATAAGTGAGAAAAGGGAAAATAAACTGAAGAGAAGCAGAAGAAAGAGATTAATAGAAATAAAAGCAGATATTAGTGAGTTAGAAAATAGAAAATAGCAGAATAAATAGAACTAAAAGCTTTTTTGGTGAGAAAGACAGTTAATCTGCTAGCTAAAACTTAATCAGGAAAAGGGAGGAAATAGTAAATATATAAGTAAGAAATGTCAGAAGGAAATAACTACAAAATCTAAGCAGGGCTTCCCTGGTGGTGCAGTGGTTGAGAGTCCGCCTGCCGATGCAGGGGACACGGGTTCGTGCCCCAGTCTGGGAAGATCCCACATGCCCCGGAGCGGCTGGGCCTGTAAGCCATGGCCGCTGAGCCTGTGCCTCCAGAGCCTGTGCTCCGCAACTGGAGAGGCCACAACAGTGAGAGGCCTGCGTATCGCAAAAAAAAAAAAAAAAAAAAAAAAAAAAAAAATCTAAGCAAACTAAAAGAACCATAAAAGACTAGTTTGCTAAACTCAAAATAAATACATTTGAAAACCTAGACGAATGAACAATTTTTGAAGATAACATAATTTACATAAACTGACTGCAGAAAAAGAGATAATCTAAACAGACAAGTTTCCATGGGGGAAAAAAATGAGGAGAGTTGACAAAGAGCCTCATCTCCTAAAAAGTACCAGATCCAGCTGGTTTCATATAGGATTTCCACCAAATTTCAAAGAATAGATAGTTCCAATGTAATTTAAACTATTCGATTCAGAAATAGAATGAATACTTCCAAATTTTCTGCTGTGAGCAACAACTAAATGCAACAAAGATTTCACAAATAAAGTCACAGACCATCTCTTATGAATACTGATGCATAAATCCTAAATAAAATGTTAACAAAGTGTTGAGAGGTTAGCTAAGCTACTCTGTGATATTACTGCTTCAGCATCTATTTTGTTCTGCTAAGCAGCTTTCATGGACCTTAAACTGACACTAGCCTCCTAATGCAAGCACATGCCCTAGACAGCAGCTGCAGTCACACACAAATATAAGTTCCTGATATGACTTCCCCAATAGCCCCTGTGATCAACAATCTCCCAGGGCCTGTATGCCTTTTGAGGCCCTTAGATAAGACCCTTGTGGGGCTTACCAAAAACCCACTCCTCTGGTCTGAATCAACAAATCAGGCCCCAGCCTGGGAACCCCAAAGCACTCTACCCACAGATCCTAATAAAGGCATGTGCCCCAGGTCCTGCCTCTCACTGTCTGCACTGTGCATTGACCTTCCCATGTGGCCCCTCAAGGTATGCTGTGTACTTCCTCCAGGACCTGTGAGTAATTAACTTCTCTATTTCGATTTCTCTTGTGATCTGTTGTTGAATGGTGCTCACCATCCAGCACCCTGTGCTCCACTTAACAAATTTAAAGAAGTCACAACACAAACAGAATCCAGAATATTCAAAGAACAATGCATCCTAACCAGGTGGGGTTTATGCCAGGAATAGAGACAAGTTAATATTAGGAGACATGTTAATACAATTTACATATTAATACGTTTAAGAAGAAAAAGCATAATTCAACATCTATTTACTCAATGGTATAAGAATAATATACTCAATGGTATACTCAATGGTATAAGAATGCTCCCTTATCAGTAAATCTACCCCTGCCCAAGAGCCTGCATCATGCTAAAGAAAGAAATACAAGAAGCGGGCTTCCCTGGTGGCACAGTGGTTGAGAGTCCGCCTGCCGATGCAGGGGACACGGGTTCGTGCCCTGGTCTGGGAAGATCCCACATGCCGCGGAGCGGCTGGGCCCGTAAGCCATGGCCGCTGAGCCTCCGCGTCTGGAGCCTGTGCTCCGCAACCGGAGAAGCCACAATAGTGAGAGGCCTGCGTACCGCAAAAAAAAAAAAAAAAAAAAAAAAGAAATACAAGAAGCATCTTCAGTAAAGTCAAGAACATGACAAAGACACAAAGATTTAACTCCTATTTAACTGTACCAGAAGTAGTAGCCTATATAATTAGACAAGAAAAAGAAATTAGGGCTAAAATTAGGGCTAAAAATATTGATTAGAAGGAGGCAAAATTACCACTACTTGCAGGTGATACGGCTACATACTTTGAACATCCAAAAGGAAAAAAAATTAAAACTACTGAAATAATAAAATAATTTAGGAAGATAATAAAGTAGAAAAATTATACAGAATTAAATAACTTTCATATTTATAAATAATAACCAGACTGAAGATATAATGGGGAAAAAAGCTTTCATTTATAACAGCAATAAAAAGATTAAAATACACATAAATTAAGAAGTGTAAAAGTTACTTATAAAAATATTTAAAATATTTCCGAAGGTTCCAAGAGAACACTTGAACAATGTAAAGTCATGCCGTGTTCTTGGATTGTGTACATTTAACATGATCTTAATATAAGTATCAATGGTTTTACCTCCTTGGAACTAGACAGATATCTACGTACAAGATTCTGTGCTTCAGGAGGATTGCAACCATAAGTCAAACAAGAATTGTTCTTTGCCACATTACTTGTGACCTCATATTCTGGTTGACAATTTCTTGCAATTACTATAAAAATACTCCCCAAAATCTACGTATACTGAGACTCAGAAAAGGCAAGTAGATTTAGCAACAAAGAGGTTACTGCTGACCTTCAAGAAAGAAGTTTCCATAGAATAGTGAGTCTGAAAACCAGTTAGCAACTGTTACCAAAAGCCACTCATTTCAGTGCCCAAAGAGAGGCACAGAACTTCTCACCTGATTACAGGGAGCTGAACTGATGCAAAAAGCAGATCTTCCTGCTCCAAACACACTGTTAAATTGGATAAAATACATATATACACAAAATCCCACACAGTCACATTCAGAATAAGAAAGGGGAATCCTGAGGCATCAGAAATAAAGAGGATTGCATCCCACTACTGGGCATATACCCTGAGAAAACCATAATTCAAAAAGAGTCATGTACCAAAATGTTCATTGCAGCTCTATTTACAATAGCCAGGACATGGAAGCAACCTAAGTGTCCATCATTGGATGAATGGATAAAGAAGATGTGGCACATATATACAATGGAATATTACTCAGCCATAAAAAGAAACGAAATTGAGTTATTTGTAGTGAGGTGGATGGACCTAGAGTCTGCCATACAGAGTGAAGTAAGTCAGAAAGAGAAAGACAAATACCGTATGCTAACACATATATATGGAATTTAAGAAAAAAAAATGTCATGAAGAACCTAGGGGTGAGAAGGGCATAAAGACACAGACCTAGCAGAGAATGGACTTGAGGTTATGGGGAGGGGGAAGGGTAAGCTGTGACAAAGTGAGAGAGTGGCATGGACATACATACACTACCAAATGTAAAATCGGTAGCTAGTGGGAAGCAGCCTCATAACTCAGGGAGATCAGCTCAGTGCTTTGTGACCACCTAGAGGGGTGGGATAGGGACGGTGGGAGGGAGGGAGACGCAAGAGGGAAGAGATATGGGAACATGTGTATATGTATAACTGATTCACTTTGTTATAAAGCAGAAACTAACACACCATTGTAAAGCAATTATACTCCAATAAAGATGTAAAAAAAAAAAAGAAAAAAGAAATAAAGAGGAAACACAAAGTCAGGATGTCATGCTGGCATAAAGCTGAAAGTTTTGCAGTGGTACCAGACCCTAATAAACCCTGCAGGGATGAGATACGAATACAATTTTAAAACTGTCCACAACTGAGACTATAGCCAACCTCCTCCTAGGCAGAAAAGAAGCTGGACCTGAGGGGTTTTCTCAGCATAAACTGGAAGTTTTATGAACCAGCGGGGAACCACTCAATTGGTGTTGTCTTGAAAAACAGAAGTTAACATAAAACATGGCCCATGGAGAAACCTGTAGCACCCCAGAAAGGTAAATTCAAAATCTTCCCATAGGTACTGCTCTTGAACACAGGACAAATGGGTTGTTCAGGGAAAACAATTCCTGCTGAACCAGCTCGACTCCAAAATTGCAAAGCATGGGAGAAATATCCAACCATGAACTGGCATTAGCACTCAAAATAAACAAGGGAATTCACACCCAGGAAAAGCGGACAAGAGGCCAGTCTGAAAGAGACTTTTAAAAACTCTTTCTAAATATAGAAATAGAGGAAAGAATAGGAAAAAATAAAAACAAAAACTAGAAAGGAAGGTTTGTATCAGGGAGGTAGGCAACTGGCTCCAATGCTCACGGTAGGATGTGAGCACCACCTGTATGCCATAAGCCAAAATAGAAAAACAATGGGTAAGTGGGAGAATGAACACTGACTGAGCTTATTATGTACCAGCCACTCTCCTAAAATGTAAATTTCTCATATAATTCCCACAACTAGCCTGTGGGGTAAAATCATTATTCCTAGTTTTTTAAACTGAGCCTGAGTTTAACTTCCCCAAGGTCGCATAAATGGAACTGGATTTGGAACCTCAAAATAGTAAAGGGGGAGAAGCTACAGCTGCTAAAGAAAAATGTGTAAAATCGAGGGCTTAATATCGCCCAGGAAGGAAGAATTAAAGAGAGCTGATTTTAAAGGAAGATGTATCCATTTCAGCCCTGACTCTGAGAAAGAGAAACATTTCAAGCTGCAGAGGAGGGTGTCTAAGGATGCTGAAGACTGAATGCCATGCAATATATAAAACTACAAACATCCCCCAAACTGGAATCACCTCTTACTCATGCAATTATTTTAGCAGGAGAGGAAAAAATGATCTGACTTCAGTTTGTTCAGCGTTTATTTTCTAAAAAAAAGGATACTTGCCACAAGTAATTACTGTGAAAGGGAAGCTATTCCTGGTTAGAAAAGTTTTTAATCATGAAGTGGTCCTTGACAATGTAATTATTTCCACAGGCTGAAAAAAGAACTTGTCACTGAACTGTAGTAGTAACTGAGCTCGACCACAAAGAAAATGGTATGCATTGCTGATACACATGGTCACTAATTTTACAGGAATAACACTAAAATATATAGTAATAAAGATTTGCCATTCTATGAAAGTAATCATAAAATAATATAGAAAACACAGTTGTATGCTCTGTTTTGTTCTTAAAAGCGGGGCGACCTTGGACCTGGGCTGTGGTCTCCCCTTCATAGAAGGTGGGAAGAGGAGGAGTCTGGGATGTCCAGGCACTTCTGACTCCAAATTCCACTTTACTCAGGACTCCCTCTGCCTGGCAAGGTTGGTAAAATCAAATGCTCTAGAAGCAACGGTGAACTCAATTTTCTGTTAATGATCTCAAAACACTTTAAAGATGAATTTGCAATAAGTTCCTCTCCTACCACTGAACCACAATAATTTTGAGCCAAAAATAGTCAACGATGGTGAACTGTAACTCTGCCCAAGGAGGGAAATGACTCACAGAGAAATCCCTTAGAGGGTTTCCAGTTCAACCATGTCAGCTTAGGGAAAAGGATCTGAGGTCCAGAGATGGAGACCTTGGCCTAGAACCTGTGTCTTCCGGTTCCTCATCTAGGGCTCCACACTGTGCTGATGAGAATCAGGTCAGCTGAATAATGGCAGAAAAAAAATATATATATGTTGAGCCAATGAGGCCTAGAAAAAGCCATTAACATTAATGAGAATAGCAGGAGGGGCAGCGGTGGTTACTCATAAAACACCCTTCCCCAGCCCTGCCCTCTTTCTTCCAAATCTGGAAACACTAGCTTCTAGTGGAGCTCAGGAAAACAGTGGAGAAATGGCATACGTGAAAGCACAGGTTGCTTTAAACGTTTGGTGAATGTCATTGAGCAGGTCAGCAGGAGTCAGGAGAGCAGAGGCCACTGGCCAGACATCCGTTTCAGAGAAGATGGGAAATCTTAAGTGAATTCAAACAGATTGCATATTTTATCAACCAAGACCAAACCTTTTGTCAGAAACCCATGACCTCTTTTATTTATTTATTTATTCAATTTTTTAAATTGAAGTATAGTTGATTTACAAGTGTTGTGTTAATTCCTATGTAGAGCAGAGTGATTCAGTTATACATATACATACATTCTTTTTTAATATTCTTTTCCATTATGGTTTATAATAGGATATTGAATAGAGTTCTCTGTGCTATACCGTAGGATTTTATTGTTTATTCATTTTATATATAAAAGCTTATATCTGCTAACCCCAAGCTCCCACTCCATCCCTCCCCTAACCCCCTCCCCCTTGGCAACCACCAGTCTGTTCTCTGCGCCACGACCTCTCTTAAATTAGAATGCTTCCAACTGTCTGGGAAGGAGAATCTTGACTCCAGGTCTTACTCCATCGCAAGGTCTCCCTCAATCATGAATTCCCTGTAGCATCATAGATGGATCACTTCATGTCTCTAAGCCTCAGTTTCCTCACCTGTAAACTGGGGCTAATAAACTCACAGTTCAACCAACCTCAGAGGTGAGAAATGGGGGTAATCAAGATAAGTGGTGTGCTTAAAGGATAACGAGAAGGAGGAGGAAGAATTTTGATGTTGATGACGTTACCTCTGACCCCTGATAGGAGCTGAGGCTAAGAGCTCTGCCTTCGGATAAGGCACATCTGGTTTAAAAGCCAGATCTTGGTCAAAACACATAATCTTTCTGAGCCTTGGTTTCCTTGGATTTAAATTTGGAATAATAATAGTACCTATTTCATCGGAAAAACAATTTAGGAAGAGATCCACGGCCAGTTTATTCTGATGTTACTCATGGAAACAAGAGCATGTGGGCCTTTCTGAGAGCTAATTTAGAAAAGTAGAACCATTCTCCAGGGATGCTCTTCACAATTCAGCTATGCCGGTGGGACCAGTGAGATCCGCAGGATTTCCCTGGTGGTCAGAGCTTTAGGAATTTTGCAGGAAAATACTTCAAAAGCTCCCTTTGGGGAGTAGTCTGGTCTCCATCACAGTTTCAAATCTTGAGGAAGTCCAGGCTCAGGGAAGAGCTGTTTGATGGGCCCACTGAGAAATAGACAGGGACACACTGGAAGGGCCCATAATTGTTTACCGTGAACTTTCTCATTTGTTACATTTTGCTCACAACACAATCAGGTAGGCAAAGAGGCTGCAGTCTCCATTCCCCAGAAGAAGAAACTGAGGCTGTGAAAGTTCAAGTTACTTTCCTAAGCAAATTGCCAACAATCAAATGCTCTTCTCAGGACACAGGCGCTGCCTCTCACTCTACTTGACCAAGTTTAAGAACATCACTCTCACTTAAATGTCCAGTCAAAAGCCAAATATCAGTAATTAGCATTAGTAATTAGTAATTTTTTTATCCATTTTGATACCAATATATCAAATAAGATATAAACCATATATTTACATTTATTCAAACATATAAAGTTTTGGGGAAGTTTAAGAAGAAGGTATTCAAGAAGAATTGAGGTATCTGATACCTTGGAAGAAGGCTGAAGGACTCAAGACTTCAGTCAGCCCAACTTGGCCCGTGTACCTTCTCCCTTGGCTCCCTCTCTATCCCTGGATGGCGCTTTTAGAGCTCTTTAATATTTTGTATTCCTTGTTGTGTAAGACATTTTTTATTGGCAATCCAATACCTATTCTCAACCCCCTTCTTTTTTTGATGTCTTCATCAGAAATATTCACTTTCCCAGTCTCCCTCATAGCGAGGGATGGGCATGCCAAGAGTTCTGGCCAATGACGTCTAAGTTGAGATTAGCTGGAGGCAGCGGTAATGGGAGAGTTTTGCTTTCCTGTGAAAAGTGACAGCACTGCCCTTTCTATCCTTCTTTCCGCCTTGAGCTCAGAGATGACAGTTGGCCATCCCTGACCATGGGAGAAAGGCCAAGGGAATCAGTAGAGATGATATGGCTGTTAAAGTACTGGACAACAACTTTGGTTAGTGCCTAACTTTAGACTTTTTGTTATGAGAGGAAAACAAATCCCTCTTGGTTTAAGCGACTCTGTTTGTTACTATTACGTGAAGCCAAACACATTACTAATTGATATGGCTGTTATCTTAGGCCCTTTTGTGATCAGAGTACGGTCAGAAGGAGTAGGGATCATTTTTTTTTTAACATCTTTATTGGAGTATAACTGCTTTGCAGTGGTGTGTTAGTCTCTGCTTTATAACAAAGTGAATCAGTGATACATATACATATATCCCCACATCCCTTCCCTCTTGTGTCTCCCTCCCTCCCACACTCCCTATCCCACCCCTCTAGGTGGTCACAAAGCACCGAGCTGAACTCCCTGTGCTATGTGGCTGCTTCCCACTAGCTATCTATTTTACGTTTGGTAGTAATACATGTCCATGCCACTCTCTCACTTTGTCACAGCTTACCCTTCCCCCTCCCCATATCCTCAAGTCCATTCTCTAGTAGGTCTGTGTCTTTATTCCTGTCTTACCCCTAGGTTCTTCATGACTTTTTTTTTCTTAGATTCCATATATATGTGTTAGCATACGGTATTTGTCTTTCTCCTTCTGACTTACTTCACTCTGTATGACAGACTCTAGGTCTATCCACCTGACTACAAATAACTCAATTTTGTTTCTTTTTATGGCTGACTAATATTCCATTGTATATATGTGCCACATCTTCTTTATCCATTCATCCAATGATGGACAGTTAAGTTACTTCCATCTCCTGGCTATGGGATCATTTTCTTTAAACCCCATGTTAATGTTGGACTTTGGGAAGGGCACCCATGGTTCTGGGCCACTTTTCTGGTGTTAAAAGCTAAAAGGATGCATTTTCAAAGAATCCCTAGAAACGCCAAGAAAAAAAAAAGTACATATATATATATATATATATATATATATATATATATATATATACACATACATATATATATATATATAAAGGAATAACTCAAATTCTATAATATACTTAGAAGTTATAGATATCTTTCAGTACTTTCTATATGAGTTTAACAATATGATATTCCGAAGTCATCAGATCACCTTGCCCTGGATCTAACTGGGGCTTCTTATTTCACAAAGTCTAAAGGTTATATTTAAAGGTTATATTTAAATTTGTCATCATTGGAGCTTTTTTTCTCTCAGTGTACAGGTATTCTGTTGTTGTTTTTTGGCTTAGTGAATATCCTCCTTTCTCCTCTCCCAAAACAATCTCACAAACATCAGTAAAAAAAATCATTCCTAGACAACAGTTTTGTTTTTAAACAAGTCTAATGAAGGCAGTCTGGTCACATGTATAAAAATCAAAACTTTAGGGTTTCCCTGGTGGCGCAGTGGTTGAGAGTCTGCCTGCTGATGCAGGGGACGCGGGTTTGTGCCCCGGTCTGGGGGGATCCCACGTTCCGCGGAGCGGCTGGGCCCGTGAGCCATGGCTGCTGGGCCTGCGTGTCTGGAGCCTGTGCTCCGCAGCGGGAGAGGCCACAGCGGTGAGAAGCCCGTGTACCGCAAAAAAAAAAAAAAAAAAAAAAAAGAAAAATCTAAACTTTATATATACTTTGACCCCTGACCAATTTTCACTTCTATGAATTTATCCTAAAAATAATCAATCATGTGTGCAAACTGTAAGCATAGGAGTGTTCAGAGCAGTGCTTCCAATAATGAAAAATGAAGGTAATGTGGTATATTAGATTCAGGTTTGGAAATACATACTCTTCCTATGTCCCTCTCTGTGGACCCAGTGTACTTCCTGCCCCCTGAATTCAGGCTGGACCAGTGATTTTCTTGGGCGAATGAAATATTCATGACCAGGATGCAACCCAAGGCTTGACAAGCATTTGTGCAATTGGGTTTTCACCCTTGTACGTTTGTCATCACTATGAGAAAACATACAACACTAGCTGGCATCAGTGTGAGAAGATCCCAGGAGGGGGAATGACAGACTCATGGATCAGAGCCTCCCCATCTACCTCATTATGTACCACCAGTGCCACCGCAGGCAGTCTGTAAACTCATGAGTAAGAAGTAATGCTTATTTCTACAGGGCATTGAGATTTTGTGGTTGTCTGTTACACAACATTATTATGACCATAGGTGACTGATACACAACCTAAATATCAAAAACTAAGGAATTTAATAAATTGCGACACATATAATGGAGCATTCAACAGTCATTATTATTATTATTATCATTATTATTATTATTATTATTATTATTTGGCTGCGCCACACGGCATGCAGGATCTTAGTTCCCCGACCAGGGATCAAACCCGTGCCCCCTTGAGTCTTAACCACTGGATTGCCAGGGAAGTCCCGGTAGTCATTATTATTAATGATAGTGACCTATGTACATATTGACATGGAAAGTATCTAAAACATAGTAAGAAAAAAGCAAGTTATAAACATTTTATGTATAGCATGAATCCTTTCTTATACAAAATATATATACATATATGTGTTTACATGTATAGGAAAGAGCCTGAAAAGAAATATACCAAATGTTAGCAGTGTTTCTCTCTGAGTGGTAAGAATATAAATATTTTCACTTTCATTTTTATGAACATCTGATTTTTTGTATCAAAAATAAGCTTATAGCAATTTTAAGTCGGAATTAAAACAATAAAGTTATTTTGTTTAGAAAATCAATTAAAGCTTGTACAGAATTCTGGATATAATTTGTCAGCTATTATTGGCCTTCCAGAGGAAAAAAGTTTTCTTTTTTATGTTTTTTAAAAATATATGTTTTTAAAAAATGTTTTTATGTTTTATATGTTTTTTAAAAATCTGGCAACTAAAGTTTGAAATGTGCTTCAAAAATTAAACCAAATTCCCATCAAAGTACTAAAAACAGCCCAACCTGTTGTTCCTCAAATTTGTCCATCTCCTACCTCAACTGATAAAAAGCCTTTGCTTCAGATTCTGAGTAGCTTATCTGTAAATTAGTCTTCATACGGTCTCCCAAAGGTAAGGGTGACCTTCTCTTCCACCTCTAACTTGATGATTTGCCCTTGATCTGTCCGTAAAACCCCAAATCCTGAAGCAATGATTGGGAAAGGGCAGACTCTAATAAAAGTAAGTTCATTAGTGTCAGGGAAAAAGAAAGCTCACCCAATTAAAAGGACTAAGATTTGGCATCAGAAACAGAAGCTGTGAATATGATAAATAACACTGACAAATGGATGTGGAGAATGGTATTTAAATCTCCTGGGAATTCGTGTGCAATATCTCCATCAAATACCTCACTCAGGTACAGCAGAGTCATTGCAAACATTTGACTAAAACAAAAGAAAAAAACAAAAAAACCTGCCAGTGATCAGCTAGCATTTACAGATCCCAGACATGGCTTGCAAAAAATGTCCTGCCTAATTTTTCTGCAGGTGTTTCTGCTCCCTTGGACTGCCATTGTACTACTGGGGGCCCACTGCTCTCTGGTGTTAAGGATTATAGTTGTTTCAGTTACAAGACATGAAGCAGACCTGTGGTTTCAGGAAATATTAAAGACCTGTTCACTTGCAGGAAAATGACAGAAACTTTCATCTCTGTTAACCAGTAAATAGTCCCTTTCTCTAATGGCCCGTTAGGGAAGCACGGGAAGGACAGGTCTTGGAGCACTTTGCCACACTGCCCAGTGTCTGGAAGAAAGTCCATATGGTTCATATCCCTTGCAAACACTCATTTGGTTGCCAGGGACCTCCCATTATCAGAAAATGGTCCCCAATATTTTTGTTACATGTTACATAATTAGAGTGAGTGTGTGTGCTTTAAGCCACATAAAAGGGACTTGAATTTTGGTTGCTACCTACAACTGACATTCTCTCCAATTGAAGTCCAAGATCTAACTCTCTCCTCACAATGCTGCACTATTTTATAACAGGTTACTAAAAATGCTGTTACTTTGATTTTGTTACTATTCAGTACATCGTTTGGAAAGAATCCACCAAATCACGTTCTCCACTAAAAAAAGCTACATCTTTCTACTTAATAAATATCTCTCTATAGACACCATATGTGCATGTTCATTTATAAAAATATGAGAATGTAAGGTATAATCCTTTATATTTCATATCCAATCTTAAATAAACATATGTTATAATACAAAATCACCTAAATTAAAATGAGTAGATGAAGACATAACAAAGCCAGGAATGGAGTTAGCACACAACACACAATATACATTCTCATGTACTTGCTAGGTGTAAGCTCTGAACTTTTTGCTGTGATCAGCAATATGACACAGGATTCACAGGACCAGAGTAGGCTGATTGCTCAGTACAAAGACAGCTAATTCTGCTTCAGCTAAACCTGAGGGAAATCTCTTCCTTGGGTCCTCATTAAGAGGCTGCTGTGGAATGGGATGAACATCTTCAAGAAAACACTGCATAAAGCCAGCTAGCAGTTTCGTGGGGCCGTTTTTCACAACAGCCCTCAAAGCAGGCTGAGAGTGTAAGCCCTCTCCCTTGGGGACCAGAGCAATTTGATCTGGTCACACAACTCTGCTTCACTGCCCCTGATCCAGGGACAGATTTGGAAGCAAGCAGAGTGACTGTTTGTAATCATTTTTTAAGCTGCAGAACACTGGCTTCCCATGAAGCCTTACTTGGGAGTGGGGAACAGAGAAAGAGGAGCAGGTTTGGAGAGCGGCCTTAGGGATGCTGATGGCGGGGCTCTGGAGGAACGTTCAGCTGGAGACGCAGGGCAGGAGATTGGGAGGGAGATCTGGGCTAGTGATGAAGACTGGAGAATCACCAGCACGACAGTGGAGGATGAGCGGACCCAGCTAAGGGGGCGAAAACGGAAGGGGCCGAGAACCCACAGATAGGAGAGCTGCTCAAGAAGTAACGGAAGCAGCAGCTTTTATTTCTTTTTCTGTCACTTGCAGCGTGAGACTCCCAATGTGGCCTCCATATCCCTCCCGGAACTTTCAAGTGTCTCTTGCTATCCGCCTGTCCGTTCATCCTCCTGGCACAAGAGCTGTGGGCAGTGTGGGGAAAATGAATTCAAGACCCGGGGCCTGTGGTGCAGCACATCCACTTCCTCCACTTCTGGACTCCTCTGGGCAACTTCAAAGCCATTTCCACACATGCTCACAGTTTTCCTGGCTGTCTGTTCATGCTCTTACTCCAACTCCACATTACACAGAATGAGGCAAGCCCGTCAGGGACACACGCTCGGGCAGCTGGCTCTGGCTGGCCCCGTGCAGGTCTGAGCCCTCTTCTCAATGCCACGAACTCATGGCTCTGGTTTTTGAAATGTTTGTAAACCAGGATCTGTATTACAAATGATTTACATGTTTAGCTGGGTGAACTGCGCTATTTTAGGGGACAATTTGCATATATATCCCCACGGGCTATGAGTGGTATCTGTAGGCAAGATTGCATATGGCCAAGTTCCCTAGAAAGCTGCGTTTAGATATCGCTGGGAGTAATTCAGGGGCTCTACCTTCTGCTCCAAATGGGAGGATGCCACTGGGGGGTTCCCTTAAGCTCAGCCAAAAGAAAAGAAGGATTAGAGACTTTCTTAAAGGTTTTCATTAGGATTAAGATCATTCTAAAGAAAAAGATGGATTAGATGTCTGCCTGGGAGACTGCTGGGGCAGCTGGTGCTCGCTAAGGCTCACTTTACTAAAAGCGAACGTCTCCAACGTTTCTTGAACTAGTGGAACAATGGCTCAGCAGAGGGCTTGGCAGTGACTTGGCCACAAGCTCCCCTCTAAAGATGCTAAAGCAGAATAGTATTGGGTTCCAGCTATCGCTTAGGATCCGGAGGCTGACTTGAAAATAAGCAGAACCTTCTGGAGAAGCTGCCAGTCTGGGACACTGGAAGCTGTTTGAGGGGAGTTAAGGGCAGCTAAGTATCAGCAACAGACAGAACGTGGGGCAAATAACCATCAGGAATAGGCAGGGGTGGGGCAAAGAAGAATCTGAGCTCCCATTTGTGGAATGTCAGTGATGCGTCAAGCCCTTTGCTAAGTACTTTATCTACAGGTGTTACCTTATTTGATCATCATAAAACCTATGATCCAATCCCCATTTTATTGATGAGGAAACTGAGGCTCGAGGAGATTAAGAAACTTGCCCAAAGTCACAGTATGGGTTGATTGGGGATTTAAACCCAAAGACTATTTCTTAGCCATTACTTTATGCTTACTCTCTAACTCCTTGTTATTCAGGACCAGCACAGACCTGGATCACCTGGGAACTTGCTAAAAATGCAGACTCTCAGGCCCCACCCCAGACCTCCCAAATCAGAATCTGCATTTAACGAGATCCGCAGGTGATCTGTGTGTACCCAAGTCTGAGAAGTATGACCCTGACACACTGCCACTATCTGGTCAATGAATAGACACTGGAAGAGGTACTACAATGTGAAATAACTAGAGACCAGTTTAGAAAATAGCCAACTGGGACAACCTTTTTGGGGAACAAATTTGGCAATAGCTATTGAAATTTAAAATACACATTGTATGCTATTTGAAGGAATTTATTCTACTTATAAGCTCATATATATATGCAGAGATCTACAAATAAAGATCACAACTGTGTGGAACGGCAAACCTAAATGTGTGTCAACAGGTACATCAGGCAGGGAAACAGATGGCAGGTTCAAATTATGACAATTTGAGGAGGGCTTAATAAAGGGATTATTAGCAAAGTTGTGGGTAAGGCAAAACAAGAAGACTTAGGGCAGTGGTTCTCAAACTTAACTGTGTATCAGAATCACCCAGAGGACTTGTTAAAGCACACACTGTTGGACCCCCAGCCCCAGAGTTTCTGAATCACTAGGTCCGGGGCTGGCCTGGGAATCTACATTTCTAAGTTTCCAGGTGATGCTGATTCTGCTGGTCGAGCAGTCACACTTTGAGGATCACTTGTGTAGTGTACTAACTTAGGACATAAGGGTGAAGGAGAGGCCCCTTGGCCCAACGGGACAAGAGGAGGGAGAGATTGCTGAAACCCGAAAGGAAACGGTCATGTAGAAAAAGCCCCTAAGAGGTAAGAAGTGAGGCAAGGGAATAAATACCCCAACCTCACTCTCCTCTCGCCTTCCTGTCTCATGTTGAGCTTCCCCCTGGCTGAATCCAATGGGAAACCAGGAGGAGGGAGGCCTGATGATACAATCCATATAGAGCCTCCTGCAGGCAGACAGTGGGATGGAAAGGGCAGCCAAAGGGTCTGGAGGGGCAAGAGGAAAGTATCTGGCACAACAGCAGACTGGTTGCATGAAGCCATGGAGAACTCTGCTGTCAGGAACAAGAATAAAGCAGCCAATGTCGAACAGTGTGTACTGTGATGCTGCCCTTTGTGTACAAATACTGCAGAATATCTCCGTAAGGGCACAAGAGGCTATGAACTGTGGCTACTTCTGCCCCTGGGGCACGAGGATTCCTTGAGTGGGCAAAGCCTGACCCCAGAGGAGGTCAGAGGGGCAGCGGGTGAGCCTAACCAGAGAACCTCATGAGAAGGAGTCAGCATGAAGAGACTGCCCAGCAAGGTACATCACCAGAGGGACCTCGGTAGGGTGGGTCTCAGCCTGGATGCACACCTGAACCACCTGGGAAGCTTTGAAAACTACCACACAGGCCCCGGCCCTAGAAGTTCCAACAGAACTGGTCTGGAAGAGCCTGGGCTGCTAAGTAAGAAAGTCCCAGGTGATGCTGCACTGGGCTGGTTGCTTTCTGATGAGCGCCCTCCACTGGTGGCGACCTGCACATCTCTGTGCATCCTGCAGCATGCACATGCATGGGGATTTTGCTGGCCCCATTCAGACTCCTCTAGGCTCCAAGTCCCTCACTGTCAACAGCCTCCCAGGGCTTCCCTGGTGGCGCAGTGGTTGAGAATCCGCCTGCTGATGCCGGGGACACGGGTTCGTGCCCCGGTCTGGGAAAATCCCACATGCCACGGAGCGGCTGGGCCCGTGAGCCATGGCTGCTGAGCCTGCGCGTCCGGAGCCTGTGCTCCGCAACGGGAGAGGCCACAACAGTGAAAGGCCCGCGTACCACAAAAAAAAAAAAAAAAAAAAAACAACTGTGGTGCAACAGCCTCCCAAAACAGGGGGCAGGGTCCTTGACACCACTCCCCCGCCCACCAGGAGCAGTGGCAATGGGAAGGGAATGCTCCCTGCCTCTCTTCTGTATGTAGGGCTGAGAAGAGAGGGGTGAGACCACCTTGTTACAACGACATGAGCATGCCAAGGATTAGTGCTGAGGCTATTACTATTATTAGAGAGAATAATAATTTGTGGATTTGAAGACTCAGAAACAGTAACAACTCTGAGCGATCTAGTCTGTAGAGTCCTAGTTGGGACATGGCCCAGAAAAAAGGTGGTGGCTCTTAAAATAGTACTGAATGAAGTAAAACAGGTTAAGATTCACAAAGCTGCATATGGTCAATAAAAATTGCAAAAAAACTGGGTAACATCAGAAACACGCCCCCCCCCCAAAAAAAACCCCTAAAAACGCGCTATTCAGAAAGACCTCACCAATAACAGCTGTCAGGCTGCACGACCCAGGTATTCTTCCCACCAGAGTTACATAAAACAACTCACACTGTCTCCTCCACTGTTTCAAAGGTTACATTCCCTCCAATGCCGTTTTTCTAAATTTAGAATGCAACGTTACCACTCACACAGTTTCAATTAAGATGACATGTGCTTTATGAGAATAACATACAGCCAACCTCCTGTGAAATCAACCTCTCTTAAAATCAAGATTCCAGTTTCCAAGCAGGTCAGTGAGCGGGACTTCCAAAGATGCATTGAGAGAAAGATGAGTGTACTGGAACAATCATCTTGGAATGAAGACTCCTCAGGGAGAAATTCCTAGTTTGTCTGCTGTGGAACCCTGCCCATTAGGGTAGGCAAGCCGCTGTCCACTAAGAAAAGCAAAGAAACCTTCAGCTGGGGAGATTCTAACTGGGAACTTGGAGGGAGAGCAGGAGTAAGGCTTACAGGGACAGTCTGAGCTATGCTGGAAAGGATCCCCACACTCAGATGAGCCTTTTCGCAGCCACTACGGATCATTCATCCAGAATGGGTTAACTTCAACTGGTGGTAATGATGATGATAAATGGCAAACAGTAGTAGTTAGTTTTTTTTTTGTTTTTTTTTTTGCGGTACACGGGCCTCTCACTGTTGTGGCCTCTCCCATTGTGGAGCACAGACTCCGGACGCGCAGGCTCAGCGGCCATGGCTCACGGGCCCAGCTGCTCCGCAGCATGTGGGATCCTCCTGGACCGGGGCACGAACCCGTGTCCCCTGCATTGGCAGACGGACTCTCAACCACTGCGCCACCAGGGAAGCCCCAGTTAGTATTTACTGAACACCCAATATGTGCCAGACAGCCCACTGAGCACTTCACCATATGATAAGCATGATATCTTTACAACAATCTAATAAAGTGGATACTACTATTAGCCCCATGTTACAGAGGAGGAGAAGTCACAAAGTCACTGGTCACACAGTTAGACAGTGGCCAAGCTGGGATTCAAACCCACTGTGGGACTCCAGAGCCCAGGCTCTGACACTGTACGGACAACCTCTGAGAGCCGTTGCTACTGAGCACTAGGGATCATCTTACTTGAATCCTCATTACAACACTGCCAGGAAGGTATTATCACTCTCATTTTATAGATTAGGAAATCGAGGAATAACAAGTTTGGGGGACTTGCCTAAGGTGACATACTTAGTATGATGCCTGAGCCAGGATTTGAACCCAGGCGTGTCTGAGCAGACCATCCTTGCTCCTGGCCACTTGACTATACTTCTCCCTTATGCTGCAAAAGGCAAACATCTGACTGAGGTGATACAAAGGGGCATGGGCCAGGCCAGAGGTGGGGAATGGGGGGGCAGTGGGCCAGACGGCCTCAGAGGGGCACACTGCACACTGCAGACCCGGTGTTCTACCTCAGAACTGCCTGGGTGTGCAAGAAGGGCCACTGAAGAGGTGAGAGTGGTATACCCTGCTCTCAAGGGATGAAACAGAAAGGATTAAGTACATTCACAGTCTCAGAGGGAGGCAGGGCCTCCTGGAAGAACATTCTAGAAACTGCTCCATGGATCTGATTTTTGGATACCTCCACCTGCTTGCTCTAGTGATCAGTTCTGAATCTTCCCATGCAGAGGGCCGGTGCTCATGTTCAGGGTAGCTGGCATGGGGAGCAGAGGTGGGGACCAGCCACAGAGGGAGTTGCCAGAGAGGGAAGCCATGCTGGAGAGGGGCCCACAGCACAGGGAGGTGAGGGAATGCTCCCGAGATGTCAGGGCCCAAGGGGTTATCTAAAACCCAGCAAGTTCTTTCTGGTTTTCCTCATAAAAAAAAACGTATTTGCCTAGCAGAAAAGCTCAAAAAGTAAAATAAGAAAAGAGACAGCCTGATAACTTTAAATACACTGTAAAACTTTTGAACTGTGTAAGAGTTTCACATCCTAACTCAGTCGCTTGAGTGACCTTGAGCTTTGTGACCTTGAGCAAGTCACTAAATCTTGGTGACTTGGTTTCCTCATCAATGAAATGGGGATAATACTAGCACCTACCTTATAAGGTTATTATAAAAATTAAAAGAGTCAATACATATAAAATGCTCAGAACGGCACCTGGCACTCTGCCATGTAAATATTAGCAATTGTTGTTGCTGTTTTCTAGTTGTGGTTATTGATGGGGTTTTAAAAGACCTTTATATTGAAATTACTGAAGTGTAGCATTCACATGGCTCCAAGTACTCAACATTCAGGAAAGAAAGCAAAATTTTCAGTTTTACTGGTGCTCCCAGGTGGGGAGTGGATAGAACTCTAACAAATGACCAGATCCTGTTCTATAACATTTGGATGCGAATCATCATTCTAAATCAAAGCTCTGAACTTTGATAAATCACTAGTAATTATGAATCACTTCTAGAAAAAAAGAGGAAAAGTTTAGTTTTGCAAAAAGCTACTTTAAAAACTATAAGGTCTTTAAGTTAGGGGACCTCTTATACTTATTGCCTGAACATGTAAGGTTGTTTTGTCCCTTTAGACCCTTGTACAAGTTGGTTTCTCTACCTCCATGGGCCTAGCAAACTCGTATTCATACAATGAAATCCAGCTCAGACATTTCCTCTGTGCTACTTCAACACTGTGCATGTATTTATACTGTATACTTTTCTCTATAATATGATTGCTTATGTTTGGCTTCCCCCACTAGATTTTGAGCTCTGAGGATAAAGACCATGTTTCAGTTATCTTTGCATCTTCATCATTTAGCATATGGTGTTCTTTCATCTATTCTTTAAACAAATACTTATTGAAAGCCTATTCTATGTCAGGCTCCACATGAAACACTGAAAAAGGAGTCAAGAGTGAGCAAGACCAGTGTAGTGGAGAACATGGGGAGGGAGATAACCAGATTATGAATTTCCTGCTTTCCTCCCCAAAAAGGGCAGTCTTCCAAAGATATATTTGATGCAGATGTGTTGAGCATACGTTGAATACATATCCAGCTAAATGTATTCATATGGGTGCTGTTTAGTAGATAAATATCACCTGTGCCTCGCCTCACCAGAAGTGAGCTATCAGAAGAAGTTGGTGGGTAGCTTCTCAGCCTTGAGCCCAGACATTAGTGTGTGTCCATGGGCCTGGTGGCTATGAGGGAACCATACCAAGGACATTCTCACATTGTTCTTTTACTGTTCACCATGGCTGTTGACCTGTGAATTTGCTGTTGCATTCTGAGAACTGGTAAATCTGAAACTGTGACCTGAGTCGACTGAAACTGTTACGTGTGTGTGCAGACCAGGCCTATGTGTGAAACCCAAGGAACCCCACTGGTATAGACCCATGACAACCACAGGGGGTCTGAGCAATGCAGGACACAGAGAAGTCAGCATGGTTTATAAGATGGAGAAAATTTTTTTTTCAGCAGCACCCTCTTTGGAAGTAAGCTGTAGGTGTTTGGGAAATACACCCAAACAAGTTCCTGGGTCAAATGTGAAGCTTGGAGGAAACCTGGCCATACATCAAACTAGGCAAGGCAAGAAGAGTGGGTGGGTGTTTATTGTTATAGGTGTTATAGGTTTATGGGATGCCCCCACAATATTTAATTCTCCCTTTCTTCCATAGTAATAGAACCCCTAGGTTTTAACGGGACACATGTCTGCCCAGATAAAGACTACATTTCCCAACTTACTTTGTAATGAGGTGTGGCCATATGACTAACTTCTGGCCAATAGGGTGGAGGCAGAAGTGGTCTGTGCAACTTCTGGGAAATATTCTTAAAAGGAGAGTGCATGCCCTTCTTGCTGGCTGGAATGTATGAGTAATGGCTGGAGCTGCAGCAGTCATTTTAGATAGTGAGATGACCTCAGGAATAGAAGCCAAGTATGAAGAAATAAAATGAAAGAAGGACTCATACTGAGGACAAAAAAACTGCCCTGCCACTCTCCGACTTCTTCAATGTGAGATGGAAATAAACTCCTTTAGATCACTGCAATTATTATTATTATTTCTATTAGAGTTGAACTTAATGTAAAGGGGAATAAGAAAAAGACAGTGGAATGAGGGTTGAGCCAGTGAAGGGACATATGACCAATCACTTGTTAAAGTCACCTCTCATGATCACCTCAATCTTCAGCAAAGATAGTCAATTCATGAAAGTAAACTCATACCATGTGGATTTCTGCAGGAAATGGATTTGGGGGCTTGACTAATGAGGACAGAAACCAAGGTAGCACATGAAGCTATTGAAGTGAAGAGGCAGAGAGAAGCATGAAAAAGCAAGCCCGGGAAGTCTCTGGAAATCATGAGAAATGCTTTGGAGCTTCTAGGCCTTTCCTAGAATTTAATAGGGTTTCTTGGAGGGGAAACTTGGGGCTCTGGTTATAAATGTGAAGCAATACCTGAGAGGGGACACTTGATTAAGGGTCTGGGTAAGGAAGTCTGTCTCAGCTGAGACCAGAGGACCTTGAGGCACTAGGCCCAGAGGCACGAGAGCTCAGGTCCAGTCCAGTGTAGCTGGAATAGAGCTTAGCAGGGCAAGAGGGGAGGAACGGGAGATAGCAGAGGTCAGGTCATGAACCGCTTCGGAAATTTGTTAGGGGGTGGAGATTTCATCTTCAGGGCCACAGGGATGAAGTCCCTCCAGATTTAACCAGAGGAGCTCGAGATTGGCATTGCCTTCTGGAAAGACAGTCCTGGCTGCAACGTAGAAAGAGGGTCAGGGACGAGTCAGCATGATGCAGGGGAGCAATTTCCAAGTCACTGCAGCAATCTAAGCAGGAGGTAATGATGGCCTCTACCAGGGGAGGGAGGAGAACAGCATTTGAGAGAGATCCAGATAGTGGAACAAACACTTGAGGATGAAGAATGGAATTTAGGGAGAGGCTACCTAGAGGCTTCTTCCACGGGGCCAGAGAAGGAGGTCTGGCAGATAAAGGAAAGGACCTTTTAAAGCATGATAGGGCCTCGGACTGGGGGGCCTGGGGAGCAGGCAAGCAGTGAGGGTCTATGGCATATCCAGTCTGACCTTGTTTCCCTGGTCCAGCTTCTCCTCCTCAGGCCTCTATTCCCTGTGTTTAAAGTAGAAAAGGAGCAGAAAAGCTGGAAGAGGAAGAAGAAATATCCTTCAGAATTCTCAAGGAAGGGTAGGTCAGGCCCTCTTCCCTGCATCAATTTCATCCTGGGCCCTGCTTTCTAGACTTCTCACTCTGTTGTCACAGGAAACGTTAGCACCGACCCCCCCAAGGAATTGCCAATAAGCACTGTGAATAGGCATTCCCTTATTTGCCCCTATTTAAAAACTCATGTAAAGTGACCGAAGCATTCTTTCGTTTCCTCCCTCCTCCAGCTGATACTAAATGCGTCACAAATAAGAAAGCAACAAAGCAAGTTTTGGGAAATAACCTATTAGATTAAGCTTTTCCCAACTGGGGAGATGAATACCGACCATGTAACTGATGAAGTTTGATTTATATGTAGGTAACTTGGGTTGCAGGAATAAAAAGTCTAGGCAAATACAAATCTTAAATTTAAATGCGTCACCCCGATTTTAAATAATGAATCCCCTTTCCTTTGGGCTCATTAAATCTGAAGCCAAAGAGGGAGGCCAGGGAGAAAATGAAGCATAAATCTATCATTTAGCTTTATAATGTAGAAAGGACTTAAAACTCCCCAAAAGGTAGCAGGAACAGCTTTTAAATCCTGCGTTTTCTCTGCCCCTGTCTACCTCTCAACAGTCACCCTAATTAACTGCAGCACAAGTGTCAAACTATGGAACCACAGCCAAGATACAGTAGGAGCCTGAACTGCTGAGTTCAAAGGGGGCTCATTCGTTTATTACTATTATGCCATGATGCAGCCAATCACACCGAACATCCGGTGGGAGATCCCACTTCAATTAATAAAAACCTTGTTTTCTTCACAGTGAAATGTTAAAGTAGATTAATACGCTTGAAAATGAGTAGAAACAGGCTCATTTATTAAAGAATTTCAGAGGCTAAAAGCTCCGATTTTCTAGTGTTTAGTGGGAGAGCCAGGGGCTTGAGTTCTATTGTCACTCACCCACCAGGGAATAAATAACCCAGGTAAGGGCCACACACAAGTACAAATTTTACTTAATCTGGAAAGTTTTAAACATTCATTTTCACTTATCATTTAGGGGATAAAAATTGATGTTAAAAATGCATATATTCACTTTCCTAAGTAGGGAATTAAAGATTTGCAGGGGTCCCGGGCCGTGGACCTGTACCAGTCCGCAGCCTGTTAGAAACAGGGTCACATAGCAGGAGGTGAGCGGCGGGCCAGTGAGAAAAGCTTCATCTGCCTGCCACGTCCCATCGCTCACATTACCACCTGAGACACATCCCACCCCCCCAGCCCCCGAATCCGTGGGAAAACTGTCTTCCATTAAATGGGTCCCTGGTGCCAAAAAGGTTGGGGACCTCTGATTTAAGGAAAGAGGTGATCTCTTACTCCAACTGAAGGCCGTAGATTTGGAAGATCATGGAATACATGGGAAATTGGTAGCTGGCTACCTAGGCAGGGTTTACAAATAGGGATTCTATGACTTCTTGGGCAGAAACAGTGTACATCTCACTCCTAGGAAAAAATATAGGGAGTAAGCTCCTTAACATCCATGTTCGTAATGATTTTTTAGATTTGACCCAAAAATAAAGGCAACAAAAGCAAGTTGGGGCTTGCTAAACAAGTGGGGCTACACCAAACTAAAAAGCTTCTGCACAGCAAAGCAAACGATCAACAAAATGAAAAGGGAACCTACAGAATGGGAGAAAATATTTTCAAATCATATATCTGATAATGGGTTAATATCCAAAATATAAAAAGAAATAATACAACTCAATAGCAAAAAAACCAAACACTCCAATTAAAAAACAAGCAGAGAAACTGAATAGACATTTTTTCAAAGAAGACATACCAGTGGCCAACAGGTACGTGAACAGATGTTCAACATCACTCGTCATCAGGAAAATGCAAATCCAAACCACAGTGAGATATCATCTCACACCTATTAGAATGGCTAACATCCAAAAGACAAGAGAAAACAAGTCTTGATGAGAATGTAAATTAAAGAGAACTCTTATGAACTGTTGGTGGGAATGTAGGTTGGTGCAGCAACTAAGGAAAACAGTATAGAGGTTCCTCAAAAAATTAAAAATAGAAGTACCATATGATCCAGCAATTCCACTTCTGGGTATAACCCCGAAGTAAATGAAATCACTACCTCAAAGAGATATCTGCACCCCCCCATGTTCACTGCAGCACTACTTACAATAGCCAAGACATGGAAACAACCTAAGTGTCTATCAATGGATGAATTGACAAAGAAAATGTGGCATATGTATAAAAGGGAATATTATTCAGCTATATATAAATAAAAAGAAGAAAATCCTGCCACTGAGACAACATGGATAGACCTTGAGGGCATTATGATAAATGAAATTAATCAGACAAAGAAAGACAAATACTGTATGATCTCACTTATATGTGGAATCTAAAAAGCACTGAACTCATAGAAACAGAGAACAGATTGGTAGTTGGCAGAGGCAGGGGGTAGGGGATGGGGGAAATGGGTGAAGGTGATCAGAAAGTACAAACTTCCAGTTATAAGATTAATAAGTTCTGGGGATGTAATGTACAGCATGTTGAATATAATTAACAATACTGTATTGTATATTTGAAAGTTTCTAAGAGATTATATCTTAAAAATATATACATCACAAGGAAAATATTTGTAAGTATGTGATGTGATGGATGTTAACTTATTGTGATCATTTCACAATACATACATATATCAAATCATGTTGTACATCTTAAAAATATGTTAAATGTCAATTATATCTCAATAAAATTAGGAAAAACAAAAACTCTAAAATAAAGAAATAAAAAGCAACAATGTATATCTCCCCAAACTGGAGAAAAGATGGCAGAGGAATTTCTGATCTAGAGGGTTAAAAGCTTAAGCTTTAGAGAGGAAAATGTCCAGATGAGACTATGACTCTATACTAAGATAATGAGTGTGTCCCAGAAAAAAGCACCAAAGCTCTGTATTTTCCACGAAAAAATTAGGGCAAACTTATTGAGTATGTTGCTCACAACTTAAAGGTCCTACAGACTTTAGAAGAGACAGACTGTGGGTAACACAGTTACTTGAATTGTGACCCTTGACGGTGGGTACCTTTTCATTCTTATCACCAAGAATGATGGTTGGGTCTCATTACTACAAATCAGCACCCCTCCCCTGCAAAAGTATGCTTTATCTAAAATTAACAAGCAATAAACTGTACTGGATTATCAGTACTGGACTGGGAACTGGAACCCAGTCTTTCCATCTATTTTTCTGCCCACTGTCTTTCCAATCTTTCTGACAGGAGAAGGGCAAGTTCTGTGATGGAGGTTCCAGGGTGGGGCAGGGCAATATGCATCCTACCTACAGTGCTTGATCCAATAGAAGTCATACACTGGTGGGAAAAAAGGTCTGAGCCAGAGTAGACTGTCTGAACCTAGTTACCAAATCTAAGACCCAAAGACAGTGGGCATGGCAGGGCATGAAGC
The DNA here is from genome assembly GCF_025265405.1 of Mesoplodon densirostris. Classification (NCBI taxonomy): domain Eukaryota; kingdom Metazoa; phylum Chordata; class Mammalia; order Artiodactyla; family Ziphiidae; genus Mesoplodon; species Mesoplodon densirostris. Next base: position 122,596,332 of record NC_082664.1, read on the forward strand.
CAAAAATAATGGAGAAATCACAGATCCTAACACATAAGGCTGGACACCTAGGATGGTGGGGACAGGTGTGAGTCTGCGGGACTTCCTAAGGTGGAGCAGCGCTGACCAGGGTGGCTTGTTATGGACTGTTGTTTGGGAAGTTGTGTAGGATGCATTAAAGAGTATTGACATGGCATGGCCATATCTTGTACAGGGACGTACACTAAGTACTCATAATATTTGGTGATTTGAATTATGAAAACCCATGAACCTGAGGATCAAAGCAAGGTAGAGAACAGACAAATGAGGGCAAAAGGGGAGAGTGACGTGAACCCAAGAGAGCTAGAAAGAACAGCTGATCAGGAATGAAGAGACTTGGGTTCTAATCAAGGTTATAATACTTTTAAGCAACAAGGTATGTCTTGGTTCTAGAGGGTCAGGTCAAGGGGTCAGTCAATAGATACATCTTCATGAAGTTGGCAGTCCCCTAGCTTGAGCCAGGACTTTGGTGGTTAGGGAGTTGGAGTAGAAGACAGAACCGTTCCCAGCTTGCCCCATTCCCTTTCTGCCTCTGGAGCAAGAAGCAGGTCACTACAACTGACAACTGGGAATGTCAGAGACCCAGCATGTGTTGATTAATCAAGGCATTTGGCAAAGTCTCTCAGGAAATTCTTGTGGACAAGATGGAGAAATGCAGACCAGATGACAGTATAATTTGGGCAACTCATAGTTGGCTGAAAATCTGTTCACAAAGAGGGGATGGAAGGGGGAAGGGAGGGGTCTAATGACCCACCAAATGACTCTGTCACTGGTCCTATTCTACTCCCCATTACTAGGAGTGACTTGAATGCAAAGAGAGAAGAAATGCTGATCAAAACTGCAGATGAATACACAAAGCTGCAAGAAATACTAATACAATGAAGTCAAGATCTAAGAGTCAGCAAATATAAACACGACTTTGATGGACTGGAATGATGAGCTGGACCAATGAGATGTAATTGGATAGAGATAAACGTGAAGTCTTTCATTTAGATTCAAAAAATTAAAAAATCAATTACAGAGTTGGGAAGACAAGAAATGAGAAGAGTTCCCTTCAACAAAAACTGATCATTTTAGTTGATCACAGCCCAAAATAATCCAATAGTTTGATATGGCTACAAAAAAACTAATGTAATCTTTGGTGACATCAACAGAAACATAACATCTAAGTTAACTGGAAGAAACAGCTCCACTCAACTCTGTCTTTTTCAGACATCTGGATTGACACAGTGCCTTGCCAACAGACAGCATTCAACAAATTCTTGGTCGCACAAATGAATGGACACCAGGTTTTCAGATGGACCTTGAAACTAAGATGGCAAGGGATTTGGAGGCTAAACAAACATGGAATATTTAACCTGGAAAAGACTAAGGAGACCCACATGAGAGTGGTTTTCAAATATCTGAAGTAATTTCACATTTGGTTTTTTTCCAGGGGTTGGTGCGGGGGAAGGTCAATGGTCAGAAGATACACAGAGATAAAAATGTGGCTTAAGCAGCAAATTAGAACTCTTTGACAATTAAAGGGAGTGGTAGCTTAAGCTTTTTCTTACTTAAGATATTAAAGCGGAAGCAGGATGATCATCTACACATCTTTAGTATTTCAGAATATATACCTGCATACATTGGAAGTTTGGCCTGGAGGGTCTTGTAGATTCTGTCCAACCATGAGGCTATCAGAGATATGATTCTACAACACTTCCTTTAGCTCTGATCTTATTCCTTTAGCTCTGAATTCACTTCCAATTCACTGGGGATGGCTTGCCAACACGCAAAACTTTGTGCCAGGCAATCTTGGCTATGGATTTCAAAGCAGCAGCTAACAAAAGAAACTGGCCTGCACTCCAGGATGGCAATCCATGACAATGGTAACTTTGTGAAAGGGTTCAGTTCTGATTTGTTTGTTTAACTTTCCTCAATGCAAACACTGGGGAAGAAAAGAAAACTGATAGTGCCCATATGGCTTCATCATGGTAGAAGAAAATCCTGTTTGGAAAGTGTGATCAAAAGTGGACTCTAACCCTGACTTTTCTGGACTGTTTTGTTTCTTAACAAACATCAAGTCAGATGTTTGGAATTGAATCTTTCTTTTAACAGGACTACATATAATATTGACAATGTTTGGTAGCCATATTTAATACTGAAGGAACCTACAGATCCCAAGAGCACCTCTGGTTCTTTATTTGAAATAACACTATTAGAATTTTCTACTAGAGGGGATTCAAATTCTGAAGGGCTATAGAGAGTGTGGTAGCCCCCATTAAGATGGCCTCCAATAATCCTGGCCAACTGGTATTCATGCCTTTTTGTAGTTCCCTTGCATACTGAATGAGGCTAATCTGTGTAAGCAATAAGATATTAGAGAAATGATGAAGTGTGGCTTCTGAGGCTAGGTCATAAAATGCACTGGGGCTTCTACTTTGTGCTTTCTTGGATCATCTGGGGAAGCCAGCCCCCATACTGTAAAGACACTCAAGCAGCCCTGCAGAGACTCATCCATGAGGAACTGAGGCCTCCTACCAATAGCCAGTACCAACTTACTAGTCATGTGCATAAGCCATCTTGGAAGCAGATCTTCTAGCCCAAGTCAAGACTTTAGATGGCATCAGGACGACCCAGCTAACATCTTGACTGTCACCTCATGAGAGCCCCTGAATCAGAACCATCCAGTTAAGCTGCTCCTGAATTCCTGACGCACAGAAACTTTGTGGGAAAATAGATGTTGATTATTATTTTTAGGTCACTCACTAAGTTTTGGAGTAATTTGTTACACAGCAAGAGATAACTAACACAGGAGAGTTAATACTGAGCTATAATTAGTAAATCTCCATTTTTCTTTTTAGTGGTTAAATAGCAGGGACCTCACTTAGGGGGCCAACATGTATAAAATGAGGATGTAGGAAACTATAGAGAAGACACAGATTTTATTTGGTCTTCCCAGGACTGACTGCCCTGGGCAATGAATGATTAGTTAAGCAAACTGTGATCTGGTAACTTCCAGTCCCATCTAGCTGGGTGGCAATGACTAGACACCATCATGAAAAAAAAAAAAATGACCTTGGCCTTAAACACTAAAGGTGGCTGAACTGTGTTCAAACAGGGATCATTCATCATTGTCACAAGGTAGCCCTTTTCTATTTTCGCTAAGGAGACAGCCACCAGCTCAGGGACAGAAAGGGCAGGACTCAGATAGCAAAAAGTATCTGCTGACTTTAAATGGTCCAGGATAAATCATCTCCCATAGAGTCATGGGCATAACTGTCAGATTCTGATGTGAACTCAGGACTTGAGTTGTCATAAACCAAGCTACTGTTTCCACAATGTGCAAATATGTCCACATGCCATCCAGCCCTGCTGGCAGGCATAATAAACTCCGTGTGGAATGTACTCCGATCCATTAATTCTGCGAGAGCAGGCATGATATGTAGGTGCCTTTTAATATACCATTTAATCTACTCCTGGAGTTATCTGGGACCAAAGGCATGCTTTAAAAAAACAGGCGGCTTGTATTTCTTCTCCTCTTGCTTATCTACCTATATATTTTTGATTGCTGGCAGGTGATTCATTTCTTTTATTAGCATGCATTGGCTCTGAACAACTGGCCTAGGTTTCAACCTCTTAGCCATTCCCTTAGGGGATCCTCAGGGAATGTGCTTGAGAAAGAAAATTACCATCAGTATTGAATCAAGGGGGAGAGAGGGGACAGCTCCAGAGAAGCATGAAAAGGGACCATGGCACTTCTCATGGGTAGAAACTTGGAGACGGGGCCAGAGGTAAGAGTGTTGGTCCCTCCAAGGCCACGAAAGGTATTGCTGAGTGTGGCAGGGGACAAGATGTAGACCCAGTCTGTGGAAGACTCACTATCGAGGCTGTAAGAGGGAACATAATGCAGAAGATTAAAAAGTGTAAAGCTTACTGCCCTAATAATACCTCCCTAGGATTTATCAATTCATTTGCTACTCTCTAGTTCAGAGTTACTCACAATGGGCTAATCCTTCACAAAGCTGAAATGTTATTCTGAAATAACATTAGTTATGATATAACTCAGTTTACATGTATTCACTTCTTATTTTATTTATATTTTGCTGCAGTTCAAGGATTATGTGTGAGTGTTACTTGGAAGGTATATGTGTATCTTTTTGAAATTTTCAAATTAAAAAGGAATCTAAATAACCCTTGCTTCGTATATTCTATTTTACGGTAAGAGATACCCCTTTTTTTTTTTTTTTTTTTTGCGGTACGCGGGCCTCTCACTGCTGTGGCCTCTCCCGTTGCGGAGCACAGGCTCCGGATGCGCAGGCTCAGCGGCCATGGCTCACGGGCCCAGCTGCTCCGCGGCATGTGGGATCCTCCCGGACCGGGACACGAACCCGTGTCCCCTGCATCGGCAGGCGGACTCTCAACCACTGCACCACCAGGGAAGCCCAGAGATACAGTTTTTGAAGAAAACTTGCAGGAGAAATGTTTCCGTCTACCTTGAACCAAGCAAGGTGAGTAGAGTAAAACTCCCACCTGTGACAGCACTGGTGTGCTTTGCTGAGTGACTAGCTCAGAAGCATGTTAAACAGACAGAAAACAAGAAGAAATGTAAAGGCTGACTAGTACCGAAGACTCAAAGAGAATTGACAAAGTTACAGTTAGGGATTCATGAGAAAGCTGTCTTAAGTACCCCTTCCGGTTCCCTCAAAGATAAGTTCCAACTCTTTTCAAATAACGTGTAAAACATTAATGGCAGCATAGGCAAGGATTCAAGCAGAGAAGTTCCCATGCGTCCAGCAAATAACAAAACTTGTGAAAGCACTATCTACACTTAGTACCACTGTAAAGGAATAACAGAGTCAAGTTTTTTGAAGCTTCTTTTAAAAATTCTGTGCATAAGAGTAAACCATAAATGGGACTTCCCTGGTGGCACAGTGGTTAAGAATCCGCCTGTCAATGCAGGGGACACAGGTTTAAGCCCTGGTCCTCTGGTCCAGGAAGATTCCACATGCCGCGGAGTAACTAAGCCCATGCGCCACAACCGCTGAGCCTGCGCTCTAGAGCCCGCAAGCCACAACTACTGAGCCTACGTGCCACAACTACTGAAGCCTGTGCCCCTAGAGCTCGTGCTCCGCAACAAGAGAAGCCACCCTAATGAGAAGCCTGCGCGCAGCAACGAAAACCCAACGCAGTCAAAAATAAATAATTAAAATTAATTAATTAAAAAAAAAAGAGAGAATCGCCTGCCAATGCAGGGGACACGGGTTCGAGCCCTGGTCCGGGAAGATCCCACATGCCGTGGAGCAAGTAAGCCCGTGCACCACAACTACTGAAGCCCATGCGCCTAGAGCCCGTACTCCGCAACAAGGGAAGCCACCGCAGTGAGAAGCCCGCGCACCGCAACAAAGAGTAGCCTCCGCTCGCCGCAACTAGAGAAAGCCCGCGTGCAGCAACGAAGAGCCAATGCGGCCAAAAATAAATTAATTAATTAAATTGTTTTTTTAAAAAAGAGTAAACCGTAAAGTTGTGGAAACCTCACAGGATAAGAAGGACTCTCTCTCGGTAACATAAATGCCTTGAATGGATTTTCCAATTATGTCTAAGGATGAAAAGAATATTTTCATTACACTTAATTCTCTTTTAGAAAGTTCTAGGATGTCCAGTGTTTTGAAACATGACAATAATATAATCAGTTAACATTTGCAATATGCTTTTTATAGTTCATGAAGTACTTTTGACACCTTACTTTATTTGAGCTTAATAACAACCCCGAGAGGTGGGCATAGTATTTTACAGGTGAGGAAATAGGTGTGTATAAGTCAACCAACATTTACTGTGTGCCTAACAGATATGCTGGACTCTACTAAATACTAAATATGCTATCACAGGTAGTCTTGTGAATGAAGTCGTATTTTTAAAAATTTATTATCCTCATTTACAATAAGAACACTGATGCTTAGAAAGGGAAGTCTGTTGTCTGGGATAGTATTGTGATAAACATGCTAAAATGCAAACTAATACAAAATATAAAATATAAAACTTCTGACTCCAAATCCTAGGCTCTTTCTACTCTAAAACAATAGATACACAAATCAAATTTCCACATATATTTATATGATAAAATTCTTGTTCAAAGCTTATATGTTTTTTGGCAAGTCAATGCATTTCTCTGAGCTTCAGTTTTACCATCCATGAAACAGAAATATTGATATCAATTAGAACAATTTACCTATGGCCATTAAAGAACTAAACTAATGCATATGTAAAAGAGATCTATTATAACAAGATTACATTTTCACAGGATTGTGTCATTTTTAATAATTTATCCTAGAACTGGAAAAGCCCAGAAATCAGCTGATAGAGATTCTGATAATGGCAGATGCCACAGACTCCGTGAATTCATCTGCTCATTCAACACATATGTGCCAGGCACTGTCATGCTGCAGGGAATCCAGTGGTGAGCAAGGTGGACAAAGACCCTGCATTTGTGGGGCTCACATTCCGGTGGGGATGGCAGGCCATGAACCTATAACTAAATAAATACGGTCGTCTCCGGCAATGGTGCTATGGAGAAAATAAGCCATTCAAGGGAGGAGAGTATGGTGGTAGAGACAGGGTGGAGCTAGCCTGGCTAGAGGAGGATCCTTCCAGAGGAATGTGAAAGAAGCGAAGGAATGAGCCCTGCAAAGACCCCAGGGTCGAGCGCTCCAGGCAGATGTCACGGCAAGTGTCAAGCCCCTGAGCTGGGATGAGTTTGGCAAGACCCAAGAACAAGAAGGGTGAGGTGGCAGATGCTAAGTGAGAGTAGCAGAGAGAAAAGTAGAGCCGTGGGAAGGGGCCAGAGTATAGAGAACCTGTGGTCCACAGCAAGGAGTATGGATTTTATTTCAGGTGATGAACCTCTGCTTCTTAACCTCAGGCTGAATGTACAGGTTGGAAACACCAGCACCACCATCATTCCGAGGCCAGCTCCTTCACAGGCTGGGATGGAATTCTACACCCATGGGGCCTTCATCCTTGTCTAAAGGATGCTCATGGAAGCTCCTCATCTGCTTCACCTCCCCATTCTGCCCCAACTCTTTCAAATTCTAACAAGGCCTTGTTGAGAAGGAAGCAGTGCAGCCCCCGGATGGGGTTCTCGGACTCAGAAGCCCCTCAGATGAGGGGTGACTCCTGACTCAGCCACCAACCGGGTATAAGACCTCGGTCACACTGTTGTGTGCATCAGGTCTCCATGGGTAAACTGAGGATTGTGACAGAACCTACCTAGTAACATTGCTTGGGGATTGGTTGAGATGGGCAGGTACTGTGCTTAGCAGAGAGCTTCCCTCATCTCCACAATGCATGAAACAATGCTATTTTTATTTCAGCAAGCATGAGCATGCCAGCATTTCCACTATCTCACTGATACTTAAAGGCACCTCCTTTTAGCTACTGGCAAAAATGTTTTCTGGAAATGGAAGAAATCACGCAGGAAGAAGAAAGGCATAAGACTGCCTTAGAATCCGAGGTGAAGAGGAATACACAGGGTGGAAAATATATGAATAAACATGGCATGCTGCCTTGGCACTCCTTGAATGCTTACCTGGGGACATTTTCTTCTATTTTTTAAGTAATCTAAAAGCAAACCACAAGAGGAAAAGAAAGGAAGAGAAAAGTTCTTTCCTCATACCCAAACCAAATACCACCAAATAACACTGCCATTCATACGAGGGGATTCTAATTAAGGGAAGAAAAGCCTGACTTTGTTTACAAAAGGGGCTCAGTCTAAAAAGTCAGCGGGTCAAACTGGGCTGAGCTTGACCCTTGACTCTCCGGCAGGCTCAGAAAGAGAGGAAACTGACCTGGATGAAACAGGCAGGCATCAGTGGCCTCTGTTGCTCAAGAAAAACAGTAGGACCCATGAGAACTGTGGGGTCAAGCACAAAGAAGGGTGCTCCTTCTTGCTGCAATCCAGGGCCACCCCGAGATGAAAAGGGCAATTTTGTCTCTGACACCTCCCACCTCCCTTTCAGCATCGACTGTGTCAAATTTCTGCCCCCTTCCCCAGTGCTCCTAATTCCTGCCCCCTACCTCTCAACCAAATTGGGGTTCATCTGGAACGGATTACATCCATCAATTCACTTTCCCACTAGGCAGGGGTGTCAGGCCGGGGAGGGATAAGAGCATTTGATTACAGGCCAATTCCTTAGGTCAAAGGGACGAAAGCCAATGCTGGGCATGGGGCTGACGGCATATGGACTCGCCAGAAGGGACAGGCTGCCCCGGAGGGTTGAATGATGGCTGTTTATTAAGAGGTGGGCCGCCCCCTTTCATGAAGTATCAGGGCCAATGGGAGAGCTGGCGGGGATGAACGATGTTACCTCTGCCATGCTCTCCTTCAAACCCCGCCCACCACCAAACCACCAACTCAGCAGACAGTCCGAGTCCAAACGGTAGGCTTCTCAGTAAGCACAGCTATAGATGAGCCCCCTAACACTGGCTTCCAGCCATTCTGCCACCCCAAGCCCTTCTGATTTAGTCATCCTGGTGCCACCGCTACATCAAATATGAAAACCTTCCAGCCTGGAGAAGCCCAAGGCTTCAACGTAGGGCAGAGGTGGGGAGAGGCGGGTGAAGCAAAGTTCTGCTTTCTTCTGGCTCTCATCCCTCCTGCCCCGCAGACCTCCAACAAGCACTTAGAGCCACAAAAGATGCCTTGGCTCAGAGAATCCAGTTAGGAACTTACTGCTGGTAGAAAATCAAGCCCCAGAGGATCAGCAGGTGAGAGGGATTTTTCTGGATGGCAAAGGTGAGTGTGGGAAGGGAGAGGGAGCTTCTGTGACCCTCAAGTCAAACCAAAGTGGATTCTGGCTTTGGAAGGAGATTGTACTTTCTCCTCCCGTCTTGATCCTTTCAACTGAGCTCTGGAGTTTTTATTTCTTCAGTCAATTTAGCCTGTCTTAGTAACCGATCCTTGTTAATTTTGTTCCTCTTTGGAATGACCTCGTGTCAGGGAGAAATGATTGGAGGGAGGGGGACCAGGCTGCCAACCTCACACTGAGAAAGGCTTCTTTCCAATTACCGTCTGGACCACTTAGAATGAATTTTAACGGGCTGTGCTTTTCCTGGGACATTTTTCTTTGAACTCCCAGACTTCTCTTCATTGCAAGTTGCCATAATATGAACCAGATTTTTTTTTCTCCCTCTTGTTTGCTTAAAAGGCGTTAACTATAAATTAGAGTATCTTAAGAACGAGGTGTCACACATGGGGCCTCGGGCTCCACAGCCCCGGAGCCCCACAGCTGGGAGAGGGGCCAGGCTGCCTCTTTCTTTGGCAGCCAGGCTCCAAGACCCAGGCCAGGGATGATCCCACCCTCCTTTTCAAAGCTCTCCAGTTACATCAATGTACAGGAACAGCCTTGTTTGACTTAAACATGAAGTTTTATTCCTCCCTCCCCCCACCCCATTTCTTTCCTAGAAGAGCAAGAGAGGGAAGAGTGGTTTTATTTATTTTTTATTTTTTTATTTTTTTTGTGGTACGCGGGCTTCTCACTGTTGTGGCCTCTCCTGTTGCAGAGCACAGGCTCCGGACGTGCAGGCCCAGCGGCCATGGCTCACGGGCCCAGCCGCTCCGCGGCATGTGGGATCTTCCTTCCCGCACCGGGGCACGAACCTGTGTACCGTGCATCGGCAGGTGGACTCTCAACCACTGTGCCACCAGGGAAGCCCAGAAGAGTGGTTTTAAATGTACATTTCACCCACCATGGACATCAAGGTTCATTTGCAACAAATAAAACCACGCTCCCGAGCCTGGGGTTCCTCACCTCTGGGGGCTGCCAGTAGGTGGCCATGATGGTCTTGACACAAGAAGGCAATGACCACCACACTGGATTTTCTGATGTACTACCCATTAGATGCTCATCAGAGCATCTTCACAACTGCACACAACCACATCCCGCCAGGTCTGAATATCATGCCTCCAGGGGAAAAAGCTGCTAACAAGCAGACAACCATCGTTTTAATGTAGTTCAGCTTTATTTTTTAGGATACTCAAGTTCACAGCTGTTACTCAATGTCAAAATTTAGGAAACATTCACTGGGCACCAACTGTTTACCAGGCATAGCACTAAACAATTTCACATCTGCTCATATCCCCCAATATTATTTACAATCATTATCCAATGTATTGCTCACTTGTGGTCGGTAACAGCAAGTTGTTCCACGGCCCTCCATCCATTGAGGCACAATGGAGACCATAGGTCAGTTCCTGAAGCCCATGTCAGACAGGAGGCCTTTGACTTGCAAGAGCTAGAAGCTTCGGTGCGGAAGAGTTTAGTTTTGAATTTTGAAAGGGCTTGGCCTGCAAGATCACCCCAAGCTGGGTCTGAGCACAGGCTGTGACTGGAAATGACAGGGCCAGCTCTTGCATGGGCGGGGGGCAGGGGCTGTCTTAGCTCCCCCTGCCACAGCAAAACACCACACACCAGGTGGCTTAAACAACAGACATGTATTTTCTCACAGTTCTGGAGGGTAGAAATCCCAGATCAAGGTCCCACGGAGTTGATTTCTGGTGAGGACTCTTCGTGGCTTGCAGATGCCAACTTCTTGCTATGACCTCACATGGCCTTTCCTCCATGTGTTTGCGTAAAGAGAGAGGAAGAAGGGGAAAGTGAAAGAGAGAAAGAGAGAGAGAGAGGGAGGGCTCTCTGGGGTCTCGTCTTATAAAGGCACTAATCCCACTATGGGGGCTCCACCCTCATGACCTCACCTAAACTTAATTACCTCCCAAAGGACCCACCTCCAAATACCATCGCATTAGGGTTAGGGCTTCAACATATGCATGTTAGGGAAAGGGGACAAAAATTCAGTCTAGAACAGGCATAAATGCCCTTGAAAGCTGGGAGAAGGGCGGTGGGCGGGGGGCTAAAGTTTCAAGTGTGGGACCTGTTCCTTCACCACATGCAGCACCCCCCCATCCAGCCCAGGGTAGAAACACTGGAGGTGGGAATAGAAACCTCCAGAAATAGTTGGGAACCCAAAGCCAAGGGGATGTGTGTCGACCTTCCCACATGGGAAAGTGGGAACTGGGAGACTCCCTCCCTGTGTCCCCAGCAACACGGGAAAGCTGCAGGAGAGAAGAAACAGTGGTGTGGTGGGTCTAGGCAGAGAAAGGAGCTGAGATGCACCCCGCTCCTCACCCAGGCCAGCACGTGGCTGCATGAGGAGTTGAGGCATGAGGTGGACGGCCCAGAACTGGGAGCCTCAGGGGCAGGCAGGGGGGCCTGGGAGCATCAGTGGCCAAAATGGGGCATGAGGGAGGACTGGAGTCCACCAGCCCTCAACTGTGCTGCAGTTCCATCCACTGCTATTGGAGCAGATACAGCGAGGATGGAGGGGACACCCGAAGACCAGACAATATGGACTCCAGCCAACCAGCCAGCAGGAGCTAGCAGGAAGGCCCACAGGGAGCCAAAGCCTCGGCCCCCAGCACCACCAGGATTTGTACACGTCCTCTTTCACCTTGACCCTCCCTAGGAGAACAGGGTTAGAGAAGGAACCCTCGAGAAAGGGGGAGGAACTCTGAGAGATAGAGGATTTTTCCCAAAGACACTGAGTTAGTCCAGAAGAGATTTCTAAAGCAGAAATGACTGATTTTTTTTTTTTTTTTTTTTTTTTTGCTGTACGCGGGCCTCTCACTGTTGTGGCCTCTCCCGTTGCGGAGCACAGGCTCCGGACGCGCAGGCTCAGCGGCCATGGCTCACGGGCCCAGCCGCTCCGCGGCATATGGGATCCTCCCAGACCGGGGCACGAACCCGTATCCCCTGCATCGGCAGGCGGACTCTCAACCACTGCGCCACCAGGGAGGCCCGAAATGACTGATTTTAACTGACAAGATTAAATGCCACCCCCTCCCCAGCCCCAGCAACTCTGTCTACTTAGTGGAAACGGGGCCTTGTGAACAAGGTGAACTCGGTTATGAACAAAGTCACACCTCCACAAGCTCCCCTTTGTGGCTGTTTACTTTATACGTGTCTCATTATCTTGGGTGCTGTAAGCTTTGCTATTTCCATTTTGCAGATGAGAAAATGGAAGATCAGAGAGTGGGAGTAACTTGTCGATGGGCACACAGCTTGTAAGAGAGGGAAGCTGCGTGTGAACTTGAATTTTCTGAGCCTAAGTTCAATGTGCTTTGGGTTTGTTCCCTGTTCTCCCTCTTCCAACCCTCTCTTTGCAGGCTCAGCTCTCCTGGGTGACAAGAAGGCAAGACAAGAGATCCTCAGCTGCCTGCATTACCTTCACTCTGGCCCACAGTCACAGGGCACCAACGGGGTGAGTCTACACTTTTCTCCTGAGCCCATGTCTCCTCCAGGCAGAAACACCAACCAGTTAGTGGAACATATGAGACCAGAGGGACAGGCAGCTACCCAAGTCATTAGCTACAAGGACCCGATCTGACCTGGTTTAGAGACAGGTCTGCCATCCCCTTCAAGTGTTCAAACACACATCGCTGGACTGAAACATCTGTCCAACACCAACACCTTCCTTCCTCTGTCCCTTCTTTTGATTCCATCCAGATTTGCACCTCACACCTCCCTTAGGGCCATCCGTGTCCACCCTGGATGGTCATTCTACATCAGAGCCCTGATCCACCCCTTTGCATTGCCATGTTGCTTTAATATGGAGAATAGTTTCTTGTCCTACGTTGAAAGTGAAATTTTTTTCCCTAAGTGTCTCAAACCCTACTATACATCTGTAGTGAAAGCTACCCAGAGAACTAGGCATTAACTTTGGCCGGCAAACCTTACAGATACCAGTTGGGGATAAACTGGTTAAAAGTAGGTTATACCTGCTTTTTGTTTTCTAGTAGCTTGGGGTCTGAATTTATGTTGCAAATCAATTTCCCCCTAATTAAATCTACTTATTTCCAAAATGCTAGTTTAACTTGAACCTAGTAATAGATTTTACAGGCAAATACGATTGATTTTGCTCTCAGCACTTTTTACAACTCAAGTTAAACTGATTATAAAATGCCTGTATAGAATGGGAAAACAGAAGAGACGTCGCTGTCCCTTGTGACTTTCATGAACACTAGTAGCTAATTTTGTTGAGCTCACAGTGTAGCAGGTACTGTGCTAGGTGGTTCACACAGAATTATCTCACTCAAGCCTCACAGTGACTCTGGGAAGTAGATTCTAGTATTACCTCCATTGCTCTGAGAGGAGAGGCTAATTAATCTTACCCAAGGCCACAGAGGAGTAGGTGATAGAACCTAGACTAGCACCCAGCTCCTTCTAACTCTAAAGCCCATGTTCTTCACCACGCTACTGTGCTACCACATAGAAACAGTGTCCAATATACCTCCAGATAATTTAGTTAAGCCAGTAGCACAAGAGTTTGACACCAGTGGTACTGAATAAGGACATGTGTGTTTACGTCTACAAGCGTAGTTTAAAAGCCAATCGCCTAGTGGCTAACTCAACCCAACATATAAGCCTTCTCCATTTGAATAGTGAAGACAGGGCCTGGCCACCTAGTCTCCTCTGTGATGACCACCTTAAGAGTCTGGGACCGAAGCGAATAGGCTCCCTTGCATCCTCTGGGGCAGCGCTGAGGCTGCCCCTGGTCAGGTAGGCACACACAGGGGAGACCGGCCGCCCGTTTCTGGGCTTGCCTGCTGTGGCTGGCCCAGGAGGGACCTGGGATTTGAAGGAGAATGAACAGAAGGCAAGGAGAGTTCTATGTAATCATCAAACGTGTTTACAGCCAGGCCCCAGTTTTCACCACCTCTCCTCTAGCCAGTCCATTCACCCAGCCGTGCCTGAAAGCCACCTACATTTAACTTTTCACCACTTTGATCCAAGAGTCTGTCAGTTCCTACCAGGCGGTTACTAGTATCAGTCATCCGTTTCCCGATCAATGTCTGAGTGCCACCTAGGTGTGAATGGAGGTAACTGCAGGCCACAGTCGGTCCTGCACTGTTCTTTCATAGATCTTTCTAGGAGCCCTTGCAGAGAGAGCAGGAAGCAAGGACTACATGAAGATCCTCATTACATGACTCGATACTGGGCATGATACCTAGAAAATCATACAGATACACTTTCTGCTTTTGAAGACTTTGTCATGTAAGACTGGAAAAAGAAGTTAATAAATTTAATTTCCATTACCACAGGATCATATGCGCTGAAATCACTACATGCCCAGCACGTTAAGGGAGATAAGGATAGGTTACTCCCAAACAACCTCTACCACCTAATTTCTCATCAAACTTGGGCAAACGACATCTTTCTGGGCCTCGGTTCTCTCCACATTATCTTCTCAATATTCTCAATGAGGCTGTTGAATAGTGTGATATAAACCATTCTTACAAGGCCCAGTTCCAGGATATAACACGGTACTTCCGTGTGACTGCTTTGAATGGCTGCTATTTTGTTTCAAGCTGGCAGGTGGGACAATAAGTAAAGAATAAATTATCTTGAGACCCTTTGGAGGTGACTAAGGCAGGCACTACCTAAGCACAAGCACATTCTCCCACCTCCCCGTCGTCCTAACAGACCCCTGACAATGGGTTGACAATGTTGGCAATGTCCCCGGAAGACCAGATCCAGGTTTAGCTAATGGGATGTAACCAGAAGTCAACTAGATGTTGCTGCTGAGAAAGCTATTGTTTGAGGAAAAGACACAGACTTGGCTGCCAAGCACCCTCAGCCCTTCTTCTTGCCTGGAACGTGGAACTCAGTGGGGCAGAATGGTCACCTGGTGCTCGTGAGGGCATGTGGTCACACGCTAAGGCGCCAGAAGGTGTCTCGGTCCTTGACAAGAGCATCTTCACTGGCCTAGGGCCTCTTCCTCTGGAGTTGTTGTTCCGTGGGAAAAACACACCTTTCTTTGGTTAAATCACTATTGTTGGATTTCTGTTATAAGCAGAAAGTCATTCCTACCTGACACAACAACTCAGGTTTTGCCATTCATTTTCTTACGCAACAAATATGAGAGCACATGCCTGTAACCACGTAACAGTAACTATGCCAGGTACTAATTAACCACGAGGCACTTGTGGTCTGGTGGGATAGGTTCTATGGCAGTGTAGCTCATCAGAAGGCACTGGAAGGAAGGGAGGTGGTCAGAGAAATGTCCCCGCAAGGAGACTCCTTAGTTGGGTATTCAGAATTAGCCTGGTAAAATTAACCTGCTAAAGAAGGGGAAAGAGGGCTACAGCAGACACAGTTGTTTGCCAACCCAACAGGTGTTTTCCCTTCCTCCATGCTGACATGCCTTGGCTTTCATTCCAATGTCTTTCCCTCTCTCCCTCTCTCCCTCCCTCCCTCCCTTTCTCTCCCGTTTGTGACTTTGTTAAATCCCTTTGCTGGTGATTGGTTTAGGAGGGGCATGACACTCTCGGTTCTAATGAGACAGGAGGCAAATTCTGCTGTGAGGGTGTCTAGAAAAGCTTTATTCACTCTTCGAAGAAGAAGAAAGAATGGACTCTTCTTTCTTCTGCTGGACCTCATGTCTGCCCGCGATGCTTAGATGCATGGCAGATGTCCTGAAAATGAGGGAAGTAACCCTGAGGAGGCCACACAGAGTTTGGCAGAGTGGAAAGATGAAGGGAACCTTGTTCTCAGTGGCATTACCGACTAGCCATCTTAATCAAGCCTAGAACCACCAGGTACCCAGGTCTATGCTATGTGAGTTAATAGATCCTCTTAGTGTTTAAGTCTTTTGGACTGGATTTTTTGCTACCTGCAGCCAAAAACATCCTGCTACGAAGGCATTCTAGACAGAAGCAGCAGCGTGTACTAAAGAAACGAGAGATATGACAGAAGATGACCTGTTTTAAGATCTAGAAGTATTAGTATTACCCACGTCTAAGGTGAAAGAGTAGTGTGATGAAATGACACTGCACAATTAAGCAGAGACCTAAAGACCCTGAAAGAACTACTGAAATTTTTCAGCAGATGACACTGGTAATTCTGTATAAGGAGAGGCAATGCCAGAGATGGGAAGATCATGACAGTGGTTGCTTCACTTACCTACACCAGCGATGATGAAGACTTGAAGAAAGGGAGCAAAATACAGAAACTTACTGGGGCAGTTTTCTTGGGACCTGAATCACCACTGGACGTGGTGGGGGGAAGGAAAAAGGAATTGAGGATGACATTCATATTTCTGGCCTGGATAACTAGTTGGATGCTACTCATGGAGATACAGGAGAGAGCATCTATGATGGTAAGGTTATTTCCTTTGGGGGGAAAGATAAGAAACATTCCATTTTAATTATCCTGAGGTTTGAGGTCCTTGTTGGGCATCTAGGTGGAGCCATCCTGAATGTAGTTGCTAAAGGGGGTAAAGTAGGGACTCGTTTCCAAGACTGAACTCAGCCAAACTTCCCCCATGCTTCATGTTGTTATGTACAAGAAAAGCACAAAATCATAAAGAGCCCATGCACTTTCATGGGTAACATTTGAATCCTGTAACCTTGAAAAGAACTTTCTGAGGCTTTTAGTCCGAAAACTAAACCATCACTTCTTTCCAGTCAGCCAGAACCAGGATCCCGACCAATCCTTGAACCTCAGGCTTGGATATCCAGCTGCCTACTGGACAGCACCATTGAAATGACTGGGAGGATCATCTGAGAAAAGAGAGTACCCCCTGCTGATCAAGTGGAACATGGACACTGCGGGTCCTGCTGTAAATGTGATTGTGAGGTCAGGAGATACCCAGGTAAGACCCAGTGAAGAATGCATAGATCATATAATCCAGTATCTCTAAATGAACAGTGTTGAAAAATCTCATGGCTGGTTGAACAAAGTAAGTACCATGTGCTGACTCACTGTGCTAGTCAATGGAGGATTAAAGATGAGAAAGGCAAGGTTGGTCGCTGGTTCAAGGTGTTTCTGGGCATCCATGGAGAGGCAGATGTGTAAGTCAAAAAGGCAACAGTGAATTACAGGTGTCTTGATAGAAGTCTATTTGGAGCACAACTGGGAGAGGCATCCATCCTCTCCTGGGACCAAGAGTAACAGTGTTATAGAGGTAATGACTCTTAAACTGAGTCTCGTCTGGTCTACGGCTATTTGCCATTTGTATAGGGAAGAAGAGACACTCCAGGCGGAAGAAGAGACACTCCAGGCAGAAGAAGGAGGGGCAAAGCATAAAACAGAGGCATGGCCTATTCAGAGAGCTGTACCTGGTTTCGTATGGCTGGGGTAAGTGCTTTCTGAGTGGAGAGGTAGGCGGGGACTACATCATGGTGCATACTGAATGCCATGCTAGGAGTCTGGACTTTGTCTGTGGACAATAGGGGTGGGGATCATGGGCACAGAAGAAAGAGAGTAAATTTACTCTTATTTACATTTTAAAATCCCTCTGGCAGCAAAGTGAAAGCTCAACTTCCATGAAAGAAAACAAGAAAAGAGGCAGGAAGACCAGTTCGGAGACCCCTGCAATGGTCCAAATGATTGAAGACCTGAAATGAAGCAATGGCTTCAAGAAGGCAAGAAAGGGGCAGACACAGGAGACTTCAAGGATGTAGAATGGACAGAACTTGGTGACCAAGTGGGAGGCAAGAATGAGGAAGGCATCCGGCTGGTCTGGCTTGGGAAACCAGTAGAATGGAGGCGCCACTTGCCAAAATCAGAAACATGAACATGAACAAGGAGGGAGGGAAACATAATGAGTTCAGATTTGATCAAGTTGAACATTTCCAGGTGGAAATGCATTAATAGTGAATTAGTATGAGTCTGGAGCTCCAAAAAGAGGCCTAGCTACAGAGGACACATTGATTCTCTTGGTAAATTTCTGTCTTCTGACCAACAATTAAATTGGTAAGACTAGACAAGTTAGGAACGTCACTTGTGGTCACAGAAGAGGTGGTATCAGTCTAAGACACTTCAGATTGATTCAGTGCTTTAAACTCTCCATTTAAACTTTAGAATGGTGGATTTGCAGTATCTTAGATGGAAAGTCTGCACTCAATTTAGACATCCGTTCTCCAGCACCAGTGCATCAGTTGGTCCATGCTCTGCCTGTGCATCTTTCTATGTGCCTGCCTGCCCACCCCCCTGCCCCGTTTACCAAACATTTAACAGGCATTCACATCATTTTTGATGCGGAAGGCAGTGTACCACATGAAAAGGGCCACGCCATTGCTGGAAAATTCTATTTCTTAGGAATTTAAAAAAATTGTTGACTAAAGGTCTGTTATCTCAGAAAGTACTCTCAGCCTTAGGAGAGGCAGATTTTCAATTAAGAAAAAGCATCTGATCTTCTTCAAGCAACCCACGTAACAGAAGGGATGTGTGACAGTCTTTACTTCTAGGATTGGCCTCAGGCCCTTTCTTCTAAAAAATAAAATAGAAGCACTTGAAGAGGGACTTCCCTGGTGGCGCAGTGGTTGAGAATCTGCCTGCCAATGCAGGGGAAATGGGTTTGAGCCCTAGTCCGGGAAGATCCCACATGCTGCGGAGCAACTAAGCCCGTGCGCCACAATTACTGAACCTGCGCTCTAGAGCCCGTGAGCCACAACTACTGAGCCTGAGTGCCACAACTACTGGAGCCCACGCACTTAGAGCCCAAGCTCTGCAACAAGAGAGTCCACCGCAATGAGAGGCCCGCACACTGCAATGAAGAGTAGACCCCACTCGCCGCAACTGGGGAAAGCCTGCGCGCAGCAACGAAGACCCAACAACAGACCCAATGCAGCCAAAAATAAATAAATAAATTTATATTTTTAAAAAAAGCACTTGAGCGTTTGCTATGCGGTTTTCGTTTTGAAATGAGATTTGCCCATTCTGCTTTAATTCAGTACAGAGCTTAAAGATTCAAGCAATGTTTGCTGCAGAAGGGAATGGGATGGGATATAGCTTTGAACGTGGCACCTTTCATGCCTTTCAAAAGTACGGCACAAGGAATTTACCAGTGATCTGGGATGCCGCAGTTCTGCAAATGCCCAGCAGGGGGAGCCAGAAGTGAAAACGTACAGTTTTGTTGTTTGCTTGCTTCTGAAATGAACAAGCATTTTTAGGGGGTTGTTTCAACGCTTCCTCTTTGCAAAATTTAACGTTATTCCTCCTCATCCCCAATTCCGAAATATGTTGTGGCTTCCAAGCAACATTAAGTGTTTATATCTAAAAAGAGAGGAACCTGTTTTTCTCTTAATTACAGGTGGAACCCCGGTTGAGCAGAGCCAAGTCAGGTAGAGACTTGTGGGCAGAGGACAGCTTTTCCCTTCGGACACGAAAAGTATTTATGAGCAGCCAGAGCAGCCCAGGGAGGCCAGGTGAGGAAGGGGGAAACACACAGCAGATGGGTCCTATCTCCCCCAAAAGAAATGCTTTGAATGCAAAAATGAAAACAGGGCAAATCTTTCATTTTTCCCTCCTCCATTTTGTATTTTGAAGGATTACAAACCTAAAGAAAAAGTTGCAAGAAGAGTTCCATTAACATCCACACGCCCTTCCCCTAGATTCAGTGACCAAGTTGCTACACTTGTGTTCCGCTTCTCTCCTCTCCCTCTCCTGTTCATCAATTCCATCAAAATTCCTTTTTTTATTGAAGTATAGTTGATTTACAATGTTGTGTTAATTTATACTGCACAGCAAAGTGATTCAGTCATATATATATATATATATATATATATATATATATATATATATACACACATACACATTCTTTTTTATATTCTTTTCCATTATGGTGCATCGCAGGACACTGAATGCTATACAGTGTGCTATATAGTAGTACCTTGTTGCCCATCCTTTCCATACATAATAATTTGCATCTGTTAACCCCAAGCTCCCAATCCATCTCTCTCCCACCCACCCCGCCTTGCCAACCACAAGTCTGTTCTCTATGTCTGTGAGTCTGTTTCTGTTTCCTAAATAGGTTCATTTGTTTCATATTTTATATTCCACATATGAATGATATCACATGGTATTTGTCTTTCTCTTTCTGATTTACTTCATTTAGCATGCTAATCTCTAAATCCATCCATGTTGCTACAAATTCCACGCTTCCCAAAAAGACATGTAATTTCAACACCGGACACTAGATGTCACTGTTAACCGGTTCTACACAACCACCCTTCATAAAGTAGTACCAGGGAAAAAGTCATCACCAAGAATTATTAAAGTCACATTTACGTGGTATTGTGCTACTTAATCTATAAAAACTGGAACACAGGAGCTGGAAACAACCTAAGTGTCCATCATCGGATGAATGGACAAAGAAGATGTGGCACATATATACAATGGAATATTACTCAGCCATAAAAAGAAACGAAACTGAGCTATTTGTAATGAGGTGGATAGACCTAGAGTCTGTCATACAGAGTGAAGTAAGTCAGAAAGAGAAAGACAAATACCGTATGCTAACACATATATATGGAATATAAGAAAAAAAAATGTCATGAAGAACCTAGGGGTAAAACGGGAATAAAGACACAGACCTACTTGAGAATGGACTTGAGGATATGGGGAGGGGGAAGGGTAAGCTGTGACAAAGCGAAAGAGAGGCATGGACATATATACACTACCAAACGTAGGCTAGATAGACAGTGGGAAGCAGCCGCAGAGCACAGGGAGATCAGCTCGGTGCTTTGTGACTGCCTGGAGGGGAGGGATAGGGAGGGTGGGAGGGAGGGAGATGCATGAGGGAGGGGATGTGGGAACAGATGTATATGTATGACTGATTCACTTTGTTATAAAGCAGAAACTAATAAAAAAAAATATATTCAAAAAAAAAAAAAAAAGAACTAAAAAAAAAAAAAAAAAAAAAAAAAAAAACTGGAACACAGCAATAAGACAGACTTTCATTAACAATACTGCATGTTCTCTAGGCTCACTTTGAGGGGCTTAAAAAAAAAAGCCTATTTTTCCCCAAGTGAGAAATAATAATAAAATCGTATCAGGCACCACTGGAAGACCAGGAATTGAAACCTCCCATTGCATGTGTGAGGTCTTTAGATTGGGCTTTTAGAAAGTGATTTGAAACCCAAAGCATACAAAAATCTTTCACCCAGGAAAAGCTCATCATAGCTCTCATAAGGGAGACAAACATACTTTGAGGTTTTGTCGAGTACAGTTTTGAGAAAACAAGGCTGGTATCTGGAAACCAAAATTTGAATCCAAGGTCTTTTAACTCACATGATTATATCCAGTCCCTTGACAATCATGGGCCACTACTAATCTTCCTTCCTTAGTCCAATTTGAGTGATTTTGGCGGTAGGGCAAGAAAGAATCTTTTCTCCTGGCACCCTCTCAGGATTTGGTTAGGAGACCAGGTATTAATTGCTACAACTACTAGCATTATGCTGAAAATAAAACACAGGAAAAATAGTAAATTTCTAACCATCAGGAGATGAGTTGTTAAACTTTCAGAAATTGATAGGATCCATAAACATATTAAATAAAATTTGTAGAAGATATTCCTATTTATTGAATGACAGAAGATGGGACCCCAAGAGCTGAGTTGCTCTTAGGGACAGCATTTTTTCCCTGTCAAATCCAGTTTATTTTAAAAGCAAGTAGCTGCTAGAACTTTTATTCTATGCTTTTCAATGAATCTTAATAAATCTAATTCCTTTTTTTTTTTTTTTTTTTGGCCATGGTTTTGCCATCTGGAGTACTTTTCATGATTGTAACTTCTGCTATTCCAGTACTAAAAGTCACGGAACATACGTTTTTCAATCAAGTAAAAATGTATTGTAAATATGAAGGCTTACTAAGGCCCCTAAATGCAGATGGCTTTTCCAAGTGATAAACAAATGTTTCCATTTGAAGGCCATGAGTGCATTAGCTCCAAGCAAACAGCAAACTTACCTTTCATAAGTTTAAATGCCAGTCCATTTTATTTCTCTTTCAAAGTGTACATTCTGGTATTCATTTATGAATAGACATAACAGACTAATGGAATACACCAGAAAGCCCAAAATACGTATCTACATATATACATGCATGCATGCATACATACATACGGTAATAAAGAGGGAACTCCAAAATAGTGGGGGAAAGATTTATTTAATCATGATAAAGGCATAACTGTGTAGCCATCTGAAACAAAGTAAAATTGAATCCATACCTCATATGATACACTAGAATAAATTCCAAATGGATTAATATGAAATGTAAAAATGTAAAAGCATACAGTTATAAATTACTGAAAGAAGACACAGAAGAAATTTTTTAACTTCAAAGTGTAGAAAGACTTTCCATGACACAAAATCTAGAATCAGACAAGAGAAAGTTACTAAATTCACCATTTAAAAAATGTAAAACTTCTGCCTGGCAAAAAAATAAATAAAACTGCATGAACAAAGGCATAAGTCAAAAGGCTATTCGAAGGAAAAAGCCTTGCAATTTACATCATAAAAAATTCTTTCATGTATGAAAAGATCCTACAAATGAAGAGAATGATCAATAACCCAATAGAAAAACAGACCACAGGAGAGGAATATAAATGGTTCCCAGGTCAGGAGATCAAGGTGCAGTGCAGGGCTGGGACTGGAGTGGGACAGGTGAGGTGCCTAAGGGACAACATTTAAGGAGACCCTGAGAATTTCATTTTATTCAGCGCCTCCTTAAATTCTGCATCCAAGGCACCTCACGCATCCTACTCCAAGCCCTGAAGGGATCTTAAACATATGAAAAGATGCACAACCTCACTCAAAATAGAAGCAAATGAAAACTACCTGAGATACAATTTTTCACTTCTCAGATTGGCAAAAATCCAAATGTTGGACAACACACTACCCTCAGACATTGCTGGTCCAAGGGTTAGTTGTTTCAACCACTCTGGAGAGCAATTTGCCACCCCCTGGGCATTAAAATCACAAATACATATGGACTCTTGACTCACTTCTAAGACTTTATCCTACAGATACAGGCAAACATAAAATGAATCACTCACGGGAGTATTCATTGCAGCACTGCTGGTAACGGTGAAAGATTGGATACGACCTGAACATGCATCACGGTTAAATAAATTACGGTTAGTTCATATAGTGCAGTACCATGCCACTGTCGAATGAAGGGGGCTGTGCTTTAGATATTAAAACGGAAAGTTCTCCAACATATGTTAAGTAAGAAAAGCAAGGTCCATGTGGTAGCCGAGGGGGAGGGGGGTGAGGGAGGGATGGATTGGGAGTTTGGGATTAGCAGATGCAAACTACTATATAGAGAAAGGATAAACAACAAGTCCTACTGTAGAGCACAGGGAATTATATTCATATCCTGTGATAAACCATAACGGATATAGCTAGTGGGAACCTGCGGTGTAGCACAGGGAGCTCAGCTCGGTGCTCTGTGATGACCTAGATGGGTGGGATGGGGGCGTGGGGTGGGAGGGAGGTCCAAGAGGGAGGGGACATATGTATACATATAGCTGGTTCACTTCGTTGTACAGCAGAAACTAACACAGCACTGTAAAGCAATTACACTCCAATTTAAAAAAGAATATATATATGTATAACCGAATCGCTTTGCTGTACCGTAGAAACTAACACAACACTGTAAATCAACTATACTTCAATAAAATAACAAATAAATAAATAATTTTTAAAAGAAAAAAGAAAAGCAAGATCCAGACCATATTTGCCAAGAAGAAGGGAAAATAATATAATACGAATGGGCTGGTAAGTGCATGAAAGCATCTGCCTTAAAAAAGGAACTATCAGAGAGTGGTTACTTCCTGTTGGGGAATGGGAAACTGGGTGGATGGAGACAGGGGATCACATTTTTTGATACTGGAGTCATGTAATATATTATTATCTATTACAAATACAAAATAAAAAATGTGTTTCCTCTGGCACTGTTGCCCTCAAATATCTATTTCTACCTGGATGCACAACACCCCAGGATACTTTTCTGAAGCTTTTCTAACACACTAGCAGTGCTACTCACTACTTGGTTTGACCTGACTTATAAAAAGATGCCCAAACTTGGTGTCAGGGTGGTGGGCTTTCAGACTCTACCAAATTCATCGTCAGGCTAAGCAGCCTACTTGGTTTTTTGTTTTTTTGTGTTTTTTTTTTTGCGGTACGCGGGCCTCTCACTGTTGTGGCCTCTCGTTGCGGAGCACAGGCTCTGGATGCGCAGGCTCAGCGACCATGGCTCACGGGCCCAGCCGCTCCATGGCGTGTGGGATCTTCCCGGACCGGGGCACGAACCCGTGTCCCCTGCATCGGCAGGCGGACTCTCAACCACTGCGCCACCAGGGAAGCCCCGTTTTTTGTTTTTTTTGAAGTCTGATCCTCTGTCAATATCATCAGTTAAGAACATGAGCTGACTCAGCAAGAATGTGCACAGGGGCCAAAGGGAAAGGGGCGGGGGGACTGCCCTCCTTGGCTTTGTTAGTCTGAACAGACACTGCCTTGGGGTTTCCATATGCAATACAGTTTTCTGCATCCCTAAAATTTTTATTACATGCCTTGTGGAAAAGTATCTGCAGATGAGCTTATATACAATGAGCGTTGTATAACTCTGTAGCGTCTGTATCATAACAGGTCATACTCAGGCCAGTGCTCCTAGCCTGTGTTTGGTTCAGGGCAGGAATAGAGGTGGTCTGGGGCAAAGGTGGACTATTTGTCTGGCCCAGGGGACTTTGCTGAAGCTTCCTCTCATTTCTCAGTTACAAGTGCCTGTCAGCACTCCTGCCAATTTGGATAGAACAGCTCTTTAAGTCCCCTTTGGCGGAAGGCTGCCCCTTCCTTCAGAAGACCAGGGGAAAGGAACCCTAAAATTCTCTCTCTTCTGACACTGTGGTATAGGACAGACCACCAGGAAGGGCAGGTTGGAGGTTCCGGACATCCTACCCCAATCTTACCTAAGCAAACCCTCTCTCATCTGTTTTGATATTAGAGATCCTGGCTGACCTCCAAACCTGCTCTCGACCCATTATATCATCCAGTTTCCAGGGCAATCTTTCTCGGCTTAGAGAATGACCCAATGGAGGGCTTTCTACTGCTAAAGCCAGCATGCACCCAGGAAGATGTGTGAGTATCTTGGAGGAAAGAAGAATGGCACCATCAGGGGGAGACCAGACTCACCCAAGGGCAGAGAGCAGAAGAAAACGCAAAATGATCACCTTGGTACCTATCAGCTCCTGAGCACCGCATATGTACTGGGTCCTGCCTGGAGACCTGGCACACATTTTCTCCAGTCCCTGGACCTGCATGGCCGGTAGTGCAGCCTCCACTTGTTCTCCCGACCCCTGCTCACCTCGGAGACCTTCCCCTGACACCCCATCTAACATGTGCTCTCACCACTGTTCACTATTTCAGTTCCCTATTAACTTCAAAGTGCTCATCAAAATTTGTCATTCTTTTGTTTGTTAACCGACTTTTTCTCTTTATTACTTTCTCCATTAAACTAAGCTCAGTGTGGGTAGGAACCTTGTTAATCTTTCCCATTTTTTATCTCCAATGCCTAGCCCAGTGTATGGCTGGGAGCAGTTAAGACTATTTGTTGAGTTAATTATGTGTATTGCTTGGGTTATTGATTAATGATTAGTTAATAATTCATAAGTACCTATTAAGAAATCCAAACTGAGTTTTGTTAGGTAGTGGTCCCAATGTTTGAAAATGAGAAAAAGCATAGATCATGGAAAAGAAGTACATAGAATCAGGCAAATTTCATCAAGTTCACTTTAGGTTTCTGTTTAAGATTTCAAGAGGCCCTGAGAACGATCAGGCAGGGCTTGGGCTCTAAAATTTTAATGCTTAGTTAATCCTATTCTTGATCATTTTTAGGAAAGGGGGTTAGGAAAGCCAATTTCTAACTTGTTCTTCGGTTCGTTAATTTACACATTTTTAAAACTGATTCAATTTACTGAATAATCTTAATACCTTAAGCACTGAGGATCCAAATATGTATAACACTCCCTCTGCTTTAGGAGCTCAGACACATGTCAAAATAACTGTAACATAACATGATAAGCATTTTAATACAAGCAGAAAGTACTTTTAGAACACGGTTTGTTTGGGGTGGGGATGGAACAGGGAGCCCACCAAGTGTCACATAAGCTCAGAATTCAAGCCAAGTAAAAGCTCTCCACCCTATTTCAAGGCTTGACTCATGCACAAGTCTGGCACAGACAAGAACACTTTACTCAAAGCAATGATTCTCTTGGTTTCATTCAAGTAACAACAGAACTCTGAGCAAAGCCCACACAATAAAGCCAGTAACCAAAAGAGAAAAAAAAAAGCAACTTAGGGCAAATGGGCAGAGAAATGAACAGGGCTGTTTGGTTCAGGAGAGCACAAGAGCAGTTTATAGAGGATGGAGGAAATCTGGCGCCTGAACTCACAGGCGCACATAGATGCACATGCCCATCAGGTCACCCTTCCCAGTCACGGCAACGTGCTGGTCCAGAGCTTATCTCTGAACATGTGGAAAGAGTTACCTTGCTTTAATTTACTGAATAGATACGAAAATGTCTGCTGATGTGTCCTGGTGGAAGCTGAGCGGTGACCCAGCTGGGAGAGGAGGTATGAAAGCCCCCGTCGAGCGGGGAGGGGTGTGGATGGTGGGCCCCGCATGGAAGGTGCTGGCTGACCAGGGATGAAGAGGGCAGGTGGGTGGCAGAAGAGGGTCTTTTCCCTCAACAGAAGGCACCATGGGAGACTGCGCTCTCACCCTTGCTTAGCTTCTTCCTGTCATTAGCTCGGTCCGGACTCAAGAAATTCAGTGTGAATAAAATTAAAAACAAGACAGGAGCCTGGGGAGGTGCCAGGAATTCTCCCTGACCTTCAAAGCCTTGGGTTCTGGGGATTTAGCCAAGGGGGCTTCATGTCCTTGTGTTATCAGCCCTCAACTACCCGTCCCAGCCAAAAGAGAAAGCTCTGTGTTGGATTCAAGACTAATTTCATTTGCTGAAATCCAACAGACTGAGTCACCAAGTACCTCAATTCATTTACACATTTATTTTAAGTACCTATTCAAAAGCAAAGTGCCTGGAATTGCTCCTGGCCTGGATGGGTGGTAGGCAGTGGTGATGGGAACAAATAATCACAAGAAGTGGGAACAGAAGAACAGAAACAGGGCTCAATGGGGTCAGCCAGTGGCTTTTGAGCCGAGTCCACTGGGTGGCCCAAGAGTGGACGTGGAACGGCTCTCCAGGCTGCCAGACAGTGTGTTCATTCTTGTGGAGGCACAACCCTGCAGGCCCCCTGGCTCAGGGAGCAGCACATCCCAGCCCAGCCAGCACCAGGGCCCCAGGAGGCCTGGCAGGAGACAGACGATGAAGGGCCTGGACTTTATTCCACAGGCAATGGGGAGCCACAGGTGGAGTTTAAGCAAAAGAGAGGCATATCCTAATGTGTGTTTTAGAAAGACAGTTTGTTTTGGAAAGCCACAGTGAGGAAAATAAAATCAGAATAGGGGAGACACCTAAAGCACGAGAGTTTCCGCCTATCACATTTAAATGACTCTTTCTGTTCTGATTAACAATTCACCCTAAAAAGCCAATATTATCCAACTCATTTTGTCTTCGTAACAGTTCTCTGTAAAATGGAGACTAATAATGCATATTGACTGAGTTATCGTGAAGATAAATGGCTTAAGGCATCCTTCTGTATGAACAGCACACATCACAGTGTCTGGCACAGGGTAAACGCTCAGAAGCAACGCCTTGCTGTGTGCATTAGCTTCAACACCTTCCTGCATGGAGGTTTTGCATCAGCCTATTATTTCAAGGCACTTATTCAAGGACTGTTTCTCCACCATCAGGGCTTTTTTTCTGGTGGGAGGGAGGGTAGGTCTTGGAGTGAGTCTGACTCTTTCAGGATCATTCAAGTTTGAAAGCCTGAGGTTTCTGAAAGGCTGGTCTCCAGGGAGCTAAGTTTGTTTTTTGTGCTTTTTTTTTTTTTTTTTTAGTTTTTATCCAAGGGACCCTGTTCTTTCAAATGGCTGCTATACCTTTGAAGGCAAAGTTCCATCTATTTGCATTAAGTTGTCAGCAAAAATAATATGTACATTATCAAACTATGAAAATCCAGAATTTTGCAGAGCTCGAAACTGAGATCAAGGAAAAAAAACCTCATAGCACACTTAATGTGATGCTTAATGATAGAAATTGTTACTGTGCTCTCTGTTCATTAGACATAAATACTATTCCATTCCCATCAATGACAATCATGACTGGGTAGGGCAGAGACTTCTCTGAAGACGGGCCAGATGTTCCTATCTGACGTCTAGAGGGATGAGTTTAAGGTGAGGACGGCCGAATCTCTGTGGGCTTCAGATATACCCTCTTGATTTAGGACAAGTCAGGGCTAGAGTTCTTTCCCTTCAAAGCCTGGCTATCGATATGCAGTCCTTAGTCTGAGGCCAACATTTAGGATCCTTCATTCCCTGTCAAAAAAGGAAGTGTTGGGGCTTCCTTGGTGGCGCAGTGGTTGGGAGTCCGCCTGCCGATGCAGGGGACACGGGTTCGTGCCCCGGTCCGGGAAGATCCCACATGCCACGGAGCGGCTGGGCCCGTGAGCCATGGCCACTGGGCCTGCGTGTCCGGAGCCTGTGCTCCGCGACGGGAGAGGCCACAACAGTGAGAGGCCCGCGTACCAAAAAAAAAAAAAAAAAAAAGAAAGGAAGTGTTACCCAGTTCTGAGGGACTGGCGAGGAATTCCCATGTTCTCCAGCCCCGAGCTCAAGGGTTTCTGCATTCTTACAGCCTCTCTTCCAACTCTTGGATCTAAAACCCCAGTGGAGCTCCAGCAACAGGGTAAACACAGGCTGGCCAGGGAGCGCTCTGCCAGGAGCTGGAACAGAGCATTCCAGCTTGCTCTGGGTGGGCCTGGGGTGCCTTGGAAGTGGCTTGGTGTCAGGAGGACGCCCTTCTCCCTCAGCTACTCTTGCGTAGGTTTAGCTCGTATTCTTATTTAATGCTTGTCACTTTTCATTAACTTTTGTGGCAGGCCCGGGTTTGCTTTCAACTCTCTGTGTCCAGCAGAGTTTTTCTGGAGCTATTTCAGATGTAGACGCTCCTGTCAGAGAGTGACAGCTCTCTCAGCCACAGGTCAGCGAGGCAGAGATAGCAACTTGCATTCTGGGCTTCCGATCAAATATTCAGAAAAGGGCACTTTACCCTTTGAAAGTTGCAAACTAAACAGAACTTCAGCCTGGGAAGCAAATGTAATTCTGATTATTTAAACTGAAGTTCTAAAGAGGAGGTGACAGTCAGTGGTTCCAACAACATCAGTGAGTGAATTTCAGGCAAACAGCACAGAGAACAACTACGAAGTAATATCAAAGTTGTCCTTGTAACATCAAATTCCTATTCATCTACTCACATCCTGGGGAATGTCTGTCTCAGTCTTTCAGCAATTATCATCTTCAAACTGTGTTGTCTACACCACTGGTTTTCATCAATTAGTAAGAATCCATACCCATGTCCTTATAAGTGTTTGTTTTCCTTTCATATCATCAGCTTAGAGGCACTTAATGCAACACTAAGAAAACAAGCTCCCCCAGTGGAAAGAGACCACATTTCCTCTTCCTTCCAACACATCTCACTACTGTATATTTACACTTCTGGTTCTTTGTGAACTATATTTTAATCACTGTGTCTCTTAAGATTTTGCTATTCAAAGTATGATCTATGGACCAGCAGTATAAGCATCACAAGGGAGCCTGATGGAAAAACAGACTACTCAACTCTACTCCAAAATAAAATAAAAAGTTAAAAAAAAAAGAGTCCTCCATATCCTTGCCAATACTTGTCATTGTCAGACCTTTACATTTTGGGCAATATGGTGAGTTTCCCTGATTACATGTGAGATGTAGCACCTTTTCCCATGTGCCTACTGAGCATTTGAAACGTGGCTAGTCTGAGTTGCACTGAAAGAAGTGAATAAAATACACACCAGATTTTGAAGAATTAATATGAAAAAGAATGTAAAAATGTGTCACTAATAAGTTTTATATTGATTACATGTTGAAATGATAATAATTTGGATCTACTAGGTCAAATAAGATACAGTATTAAAGTTTAAAAAATAGACTACTCAGGCCCTTCCCTAGACCTACCAATGTAGAATCTGCCATCCACCTGTGATTCACACTACAGTGTAAGAACACTGCCTCAAAAGATAATGTGAATCTCACAAATCTACAATCTGAAAAAAAAAAAGCAAATACTTTCGCATAGAAAATTCATACACAACAGGACATATGTGGGCATAAGCAAACATAATACTAAGAAAAGCCAGCATGCTTTACTAAGTGCCAGACCTGTTATGAGGACCTTATGTGTATTGGCTCGTGACTCCTCACTACAACGCAGGAAGTAGGTACCATCCTCCTCCTGTTGTAAATGATGTACAGGCACAGAGAGCTTACGGAACTTGTACAAGGTCACACAGTCAATCATGGAAGAGGTAGGATTTGAACCCAAGCAGTCTGACTTCAGAGGGCATGTTTTTAACCACTAAACTACACCATCTCCCAGCAGTGTGCACCTGTATTCAGGAAATAGAACAGCTGATTCAGGATCTGAAAGAAAAACCTAGGCTGCTATAAGGTGCATTATTTCAGGTTCAGTAGCATTTAGAAGCAGGGACTAGTTGAGCCGGAAACCACAAAACACTAACAGAACTCCTTTGGGTATTATCTGAGGACAGTAAGGATAGAGGGGATGCGTGAAACCCAGTTTTTTCCAAACAAGAAGAAATTGGAGGCTAGATAGGTCCCAGCCTTCAGCGTGCTTCCCATCATACTCCCTACCTCTTTTGTACTGCATCAATGCTCTGGGGGTTTCTTGCTCATCCGAAGACAACCTCACATGCATCAGATATCAAATGACCACTTTTTCCTTCCTTTATTCACAATCCGAGAATATCCATACTGCTTTGATAAATTATTTTGTATCCTATTTAAAACCTCATTAAGAAAAAGGCTGGAAGGGGAAGGCGGGGTGCGTATAAATTATACTCAAATAGCTCTAATACTAAACACAGTGGCAATTTACGTTCAAAGTAGAACAGGAACTTTCAGACATGATAGCCAAAGAGCTCTTCCTTTGATGAAACTCAGTCCTGCCAGCAACTGTTAATTAAGATAGAATCTTAGTCTGGGCTCCAAAGAGTCATTTACCTGCTAGAGTCAGACCTCCACTCTTACATTTATAGATGAAAGGAGGGTCGACATCCAGGCTCCAATTAATGTGGCTGTGGAATTGGTGCCATCTCCTTTGGGGCACCTATTTTTAACCACATGGTGCTTTCTGTCAAAGGGTAGCATCCCACAGGGATTCTCTACAGACCAGAATGTTTGCAGAATGCAGGGCAGGGAGTTCCTGGAACAGACTTCAGAAATACAAGGAGGCTAAAAACTTCCTGTTGAAAGTACAACTTCAGCTATAAAGGCACCAGACAACTTTCATTTGGAAGCTGGCCCCAGCTGGTGGGAGGCAAGATAAAATACGCCATGCCCTTAAAATGCCACCCTGATGACTTCAACTGCTTCTTGACTGATCCAGCAGTATCCTTTTCATAACCTCCACTGCAGAGGGAAGGAAGAAGCTTTGGATCCAACAAGGAAAGATCGCTGAGTTTCTTACGACGCATGTGATATAAACGTGCATAAGTCACTTAATAACTGAAATGCCAGAGTGAGACTTGGCAACTCTCAAAGATCGAAAACACGGAGCAAAACAAGCTGCCCTGTCTTACGCACTTCTCCCAGAGCTTATGGTTTGGAGTGGAGGGGACCAAAAGTTGTGGGGAGGAAGCACGCCACAGCCTGGCAAACAGTGCAGTCAGCAGGCACAGATCAAACACCCGAGACCCACTCCAGATACGCCAGTCCAGGGGCACTTACCTTGCACTGCCCAGATACGCAGATGGCCGTGCCGTTCTGGTCACAGGGGGTACCATCAATGACCTTCTCAGCCTGTCGTACATAGAAGCGGTAGCCCATTGCCTGGCAGTTCAGCTCACACTTCCGATTGCCCTTGGCTACCGAAAAAGAAAAGCACAACCCCAAAATCAATAAGCATCTTTTTTCCCCTATATTTTTTATTGAGATAAAATTCACATAACATAAAATTAACCATTTTAACCAAAGTGTGCATTTCAGTGGTTTTTAGCATATTCACAGTGTTGTACAACCATCCCCGTGAACTAATTCCAGAACATTTCTATCACCCCAAAAAGGAAACACTGGACCTGTTAGCTGTCACTCCCAATTCTCTCCTCCCTTCAAGACCTTGGCAACCACCAAATCTATTTTTTGTCTCTATGGATTTGCCTATTCTGGACATCTCATAGTCACACACCTTTTAAAATGCGTGAAAGTTATTAGATCTCTCTCTACTTGATGGTAGAGAGAAGGGGTTGTATCTTGATCTACAGGCACATAGTAGAGATTCGATGCTGAGTGAATACTGTAAAGGAATTCTTAAAGAATCTCACAATGCAAATAATAGACTCCACTTTTAGACATCCTCCCATGCTTTAACATAGTCAAAATTATATCGTATAAATCAGCAATCACAGTGAGCACACAATGTTTATGTTCTACTTTTTATTATTTAAAATCTAAACAATTATATCATTTTATGTTCTTTTAAATGGCTGAATTTCCTGTAATAATTCCTCCATTACCAGATATTTAAGTGGTTTCCCTATCACCTTAGTGTGGAGTCCAAAGTCCTCAGCAAGGGATAAAACATCTTTCAGGAGCTGTACCTTGCCTACGTTTATAGTTTCATTTCCTCCTGTTCCTCCTTAAATCTGCATTCTATCCCCAACTAAGCACTTCCTCTGTCCAGCCATTGTTTCACTGCTCCTCTGGCTAGCACCTGTTTCTACTTTGCTTTACTTCCCAGGTCACCCCCTCTGGGAAGCCCTCCACAGATCCTGATCTACTCTATACGTCCATCCATCGCAGGCTGACCCAGCCTCCTCTACTATAAGGTTAAACAAACTTCATTTGAAGCATGGCTTTGAGGGACCACAGAGATGTGTCTATCTTATTCACTTTTATATCCCCAACACTCAGTAGAGAGCTGGGCACGTAGCTAATGCTCAATAAATCCCTGAGGAATAAAAGGAGGGATAGATAAATGAATATTGGCCTTTGGGGTTTTTTTGTTTTGTTTTTGTTTTTGCCTTTCTCTCCTCTCTCCCCACTAGACAGATTCCCCTACCTCGGGGTGTTTCTTTATATTTTTGTTAATTCACAAAAAGTACTTCACCAGCCCAAAGCCTGGTGCTCAATAAATGCTACATTAATTACTGCTACAACTAATATTTTCAGAGCAATCTAGTTGCCTCCAAAATAAGAATGAGAAAAATGTTCAGGTGAGATATATTTCCATATCCAAGGGAGAAAGACATGCCAAGTACACACTGATTTTGTTTAACTGTTTTTGGAGACAAGACTAATGCTATGTTCAGCCATAAACAGCATGCTCCAGGGTCATGCCTTTATCTGAAAATCTGATTACTGCATTGGATAATACTAACTTTTTCCTACACAACACAATACATCATACTTTCCCCAGTGTGGCTGCCTGACTGTCATAGCAACGAACTTCCTTCTACTCCAAAGCCATTGAAAACCGCTAACAGGAAATCACAGGCAACCTCTGGGACCACATGGTTTAGGGAAGATTGAATCTTCTGTGTACTCTGAGCTCTACTGGAGAAGTCAGGAGACTTGATTTCCTACGCTGGCTGCCCAAAAGATATGAGGTGATCTTGGAAAAGTCAAAGGTTACCAGAGACGAAGCACCTTTGGGAATGTCTGAAACCAAACTGGCATTTTATGGATTAAACACACACACACACACACACACACACACACACACACACACACTCCACACACACACACCAGGCCTAAGAAAGGAAGTGACAAGTTAGAGGGAAAACTAGTCTCCTACAACCTGCTTTCTCATGTCATCTATGTATCCAGACCCCGTTTCCTCTCTCCCAGCTCCTTACTTTGGGAAGTAATAGCAGGAACTATCCAGGTGCATTGTATTTTGTAATGAAAGTGTCTGAAAGGCAGCCTCACAGAGGGCAAGTGTTTTGAGTTCTCACTTCTCTGGGCTTCCTCCCAATTACCTCTCTCCTTTGGAATACTATCTTTGGCAGCCACAGCTTTAACCCTCAATATTTGCAATCATACTATGGAAGAACATTCTGAGAACAAAAAAAAGATGGCTAAACATGAGACAATGACAGCAAATGGCTACATGAGAATAACCCAGAGGAATGGCCTTAGGTCTGGGTTTCTCCCACCTGTGGCCCAAATCAGCTACTAGGTCTGACCCTCTGCCTATGTGGCTTAGGCAGTGTCCCTGCCTTCTCAGACTTGCAACAAGAAAAAGGGGGATCATAGAAGGTAACTGAAACCTGAGGACAAGTGACTACCTGACAAAATTGCCCAGAATCCTGCTGCCTTAGCAATATTGCATGTAGAGCATCTCATAAAATTACATTAGCCCTGACTTCTCCAGACCCTGCTCATACTCCTCAACCACTTTAAAATGCCACATAAAAATACATCTGCAGGGCTACAGTTTAATGTTTTTTCATGGATGGTCACTTCACTCCTTTCTTCTCCCCTTGAATAGAATTACAATTCTGATGTCAAGAGCCTCTTCTCTAAGCAGATTTTGTTATGGTTTCCTCCTTGCAGAGAGAGGGGACAAAACAGGAGAGCACAAGATAGAACAACAGGATAAGAGCAAGGGGGCACATCCTTCTCCTCTGTGCTTATCTCCCTCTTACTGCTCTCCCTCTCTGCTCTCATCTGCTTCCTAAAAGTCCTCCCCAACCCCACAAGGAATACCTTTACATTCCACACACCACAGAGGTAGTGACTCTCAGTGTGGTCCCAGGACCAGAAGCATCAGCATCACCTGGGAACTTGCTGAAAATGCAAATTCTTGGGCCTCACTTCCAACTCCTAAATCAGAAACCCTGGGGATGGAGCCTGGAAACCTGTATTTTGACAGGCCCTCTGGATGATTCTAGTGCATGGTCAAGTTTGGGAACAACTGCTCTATGAAAAATCAAGTAGTGAATAGACCTGGAAGCAGCTGATTATTCTTACATTGAATCAAAGATGTTCAAATTCCATGCCTAAATTTAAAAGTTAATACAAGCACTATTTTTAATTTAGGATATTGCCTGGATCCCTGATAGTAAAACAGCCCTCTGATCATTTTTTAAAATTCTGGAGAATATACAAGAAAATTCAGGTTGCTTTGAATAAAGTGACTAACAGCTAAAGGGTTTACCCTCAAATACAGGTTAAATGTTTAAATCACTCATTGAACTCTTTAATTGGAAAATCCATTGATCTAAGAGTGAAGACATTTTTAAGTGATAAAGGGCAAAGAATATAGAAAAAGAGCTAACAGTTATAAAATTTTGGAAGGTGGGAAGCAGAAGGATCCATGGAAATGACTTAGCAGACAGACCCAAGCAAATGGATCTTAAGCAGGAATTGAAGCAATGAAGCTACTTAGTATTGTACCATCTCCAGAAGGCAACTTTGGAAATAGGGGAGAAAGCAGGCCTAAAAACAGAAAAATTATCTATAAGCATATTTAAGAATTAGTCAGAGGTTCTACTTTCCAGAATGGTTAGCTAAAAGCCTTTGAAAATCAGCTCCTTCATAAAAGCAATGAGAACATTGGAAAAAGCTGGAGTGGCTTATACTAATATCAGACCAAACAGACTTTCAGACAAACATTTTTACCAAAGAAAAATAAGAGCATTTTACAATGATAAAATCCATCAGGAAGACAAACAATGAAGCCCCAAAATACACGAGGCAAAAACTGACAGAATTGAAAGGAGAAACAGACAATTCAACAATAATAGTTTGAAACGTTGATACTCCACTTTCAATAATGGCTAGAACAACTAGAGCCAGTAGATATCTATAGAACCTTCCACCCAAGAAGAGCAGAATACACATTCCTCTCAGGTACACATGAAACATTCTCCAGAAGGGAACAAATGTTAGATCACAAAACAAGCTTTAATAAATTTAAGAGGAGTGAAATCATACAAACCATGCTTACTGATCACAATGGAATGAAATTAGGCATCAATAGCAGAAAGAAATTTAGGAATTTCAAAAATATGTGGAAATTAAACAACATACTTCTAAATAACTGATTAAGAAAAAAAACTCAGGGAAAATTAGAAAAAACTTTGAGATTAATAAAAATTAAAACACATCATACCAAAACTTATGCGATGCAGTTATAGTTGTGCTTAGAGGGAAATTTATAGCTATAAACACCTATGTTAAAAAAGATCTCAAATCAATAACTTAATCTCCCACCTTAAGTATTGAAAAAAGAAGAACAAACTAAACTCAAAGCCAACAGGAAGAAGGAACCTAGAATGGAAATAAATTAAACACAGAAGGGAGAGACAACAGAGAAAAATCAATGAAACTGAAGTTGGCTTTTTTTAAAGGGAGAAAATTGACAAACTTTAGATAGACTAACCAAGAATAAAAGAGAGAAGACTCAAAATACTAAAATTAGGAACAGAGAGGCGACATTACTACTGATTTTAGAGAAACAAAAAACAAACAAAAAAACAAAACAATCTTCTAGCCAGGGCAAAATAGACAAGAAAAAGAAAAGGCATCCAGATTGAAAAGAAAGAAGTATCTATCTGTATTCACAGATGACATGACCTTGTGTATAGAAAAAATTTTAAGTGCACCAATAAACAAGTTCATCAAAGTTACAGGATATAAGATCAATATGCAAAAATCAATTATATTTCTATACACTATCAATAAAACAACCTTAAAATAATAGCATTATTTTTTATTGTAAAAATAGCATTTACAATAGCATCAAAAAGAAGAAAACACTTAGGAACAAATTTAACAAAAGAAGTGTAAGACTTACACATTGAAAAATACAAAACACTGTTGAAAGAAGTTAAGGAAGATCTAAATAAATGGAAAGAAATTCCATGTTCATGGATCGAAAGACAATATTGTTAAGATGGCAATACTCCCCAAAATTGATCTACAGATTCAGTGCAATCCTAATCAAAATATCAGCTGTCTTTTTTGCAGAAATTGACAAGCTGATCCTAAAATTTATATGAAAATACAAGGAACCAAGAATAGCCAAAATAACCTTGAAAAAGAAAAACAAAGTTGGAGGACTCATACTTCCTGATTTTGAAACTTACTACAAAACTACAGTAATGAAGACAGTGTGATATTATCACAGGCTAGATCATAGATCAATGGAAGAGACCTGAGAGTCCAGAAATAAGCCCTTATATTTATGGTCAATTGATTTTTGACAAGGGTGCCAAGATAATTCAATGAGGAAAGAATAGTCTTTGCAACAAATGGTGTTGGGACAACTTTGCATATCTACATGCAAAAGAATGAAGCTGGACCCCTATCTCACACCATATATAACAATTAACTCAAAATGGATCATCAACCTAAATGTAAAAGCTAAAACTATAAAATTTCTAGAAGGAAGCATAGTCACAAATCTTCATGATTTTGGATTAACAATGGTTTCTTAGATGATATGACATCAAAGGGACAAGTGACAAAAGAAAAAACAAGATAAATTGGACTTTATCACAGAAGTCTATTGAGAAAATGAAATGGCAACCCATTGAATGAGACAAAACTTTTGCACATCATATACCAGATAAGGGACTTGTATCCAGAATCTATGAAGAACTTTTATAACTAAAAGATAAAAAGAGATTCCAATTAAAAATGGACAAAGGACTTAAACAGACATTTCTCTGAGGAAGATATACAAATGGCTAATAAGCACATGAAAAGATGCTCAATATCATTAGTCATTAGGGAAATACAAATTGAAACCACAATGAGATATCACTTCACACACAGGATGGCCCCCCCCCCAAAAAAAAAGACAATAAGAAGCACTGGCAAGGATGTAGGGAGATCAGAACCCTCTCACAATGCTGATAGGATTGTAAAATGAAACAGCTTCCTTGGAATACATTTGGCAGTTCCTCAGAATGTTAAATGTAGAGTTACCATACGAGCCAGCAATTCCACTTCTAGGAATATACCAATGAGAAATGAAAACATACATCTTCACAAAAACTTGTATATGGAAATTCATAGCAGCATTATTCATAATAGCTAAAAAGTAGAAACAATCCAAGTGTCCAAGTGATTAATGGATAAACATAATGTGGTATATCCATACAGGAAATATTACGTGACAAAAGAAAGGAATGAAGCACTGATATATGCTACAGCATGGATGCACCTTGAAAACACTATGCTAAGAGAAAAAAGCCAATCACAAAAAGTCACATATTGTATAATTACATTTATATCAAATATTCAGAATAGGCAAACATATAGAGGTAGAAAG
The DNA here is from genome assembly GCF_025265405.1 of Mesoplodon densirostris. Taxonomy (NCBI): domain Eukaryota; kingdom Metazoa; phylum Chordata; class Mammalia; order Artiodactyla; family Ziphiidae; genus Mesoplodon; species Mesoplodon densirostris. The sequence goes on from NC_082664.1 coordinate 122,634,675, forward strand.
TAGATTAGTGGTTGCCGGGGGCTGGAGGGAGGCGAGAATGTGGAGTGACTACTAATGGGTATGGACTTTCTTCCTGGGGTGATGAAAATGTTCTGAAATTATATAATGGTGATGGTTGCATGACTCTATACTAAAAGCTGCTAAATTGTACTATTTAAATTGGTGGCTTTTATGGTATGTGAATTTTATCTCAATAAAGCTGTTATTTTTTAAAAAAGAAGCAGCAGGGCTTCCCTGGTGGCGCAGTGGTTGAGAGTCTGCCTGCCGATGCAGGGGACACGGGTTCGTGCCCCGGTCTGGGAAGATCCCACATGCCGCGGAGCAGCTGGGCCCGTGAGCCATGGCCGCTGAGCCTGCGCGTCCGGAGCCTGTGCTCCACAACGGGAGAGGCCACAACAATGAGAGGCCCGCGTACCACACACACACAAAAAAAAGCAGCAGCAGCAGTTAGCTTCCTAGATCCCCAAGAAATCATCACATAAATAACAAGAAAATTTCTGTTTCCAGATTGAAGGAGCCCACCAGGTGCCCAGGACCAGGGTGTTAGGGTGCTCAGATTATCTACCATTACCATCCCAATCCAAGTCAGGATTCCCCCAGCAGCGGGGAGTTTTGCCTGCTGTTAGCTCACAGCTGTGTCTTTCTGGAACTTGCCCCCAGCCTAAGGGAGCTGCCTCACCAACCTCCTTCCTGGGGATAGCCCCTGTCCAAGGACGGGTTCATGTGGTTGTACAATGGCCCATCCCGTCTCAGTTTGGGGTAATTCCCGGCTCAGAGCTGTTCATTCCTGCATCTCACACCCCTCACAGGCATAGTTCCAGAATCACTGCCTAATAAACACTGGGCACAAATCTCTGCCTCAGGATTAGCATCCTGGAGACCTGACCTAGTACACAATTATGGCTCAGCTGTGAAGCGCATGCACATAGTCATACTGTAAGCAATGGTTATTAATCTAACCAAAATTACAACATAATTACATTGAGAGTGTGTGGGATGGGAAGTGTGTAAGTATGGTGAGGTGGAGGGAGAGGATGATGAAAGAGGGCGACATCATCACCTTCAACAGACAATACCTGAAACTGAGAAATCCAGAAGTAATGATATAAGCATTATTCAGAGATAAGAAGGTAAATATCAAAAGAACAGCTAAAATTATTGGGGAGGAGAAATACTGGAGGGGGCAAAGTTTGTAGAATTATTTGACTCTGTAAGATACATGCATGGGTAACTTAGATTAAACAATAAAAATTAATTTAAAAAAGAATTTAAAAAATAACTCCAACAATTTGGGTTCTGAGAAATGGAATCCTGTACAGTTTCTATCAGTGGTGGGTCCCTTCCATCTCTATTCAAAATTAACACAAAACTATAAAACTCCTTGCTGTCTTTTTAGGAACTCAGCATAAGTGGGAGAGCAAAAATGTTGCTTTCCAAGAAAGCAACACGTTGCTGAAGGTTCTAGATTTCAGCCAGCTTTGCTACTACCAAGGCTTGCATTATCTCTTAGTAAGCAAGAGGGAGACTCCTCAAAATGGCAGGAAATGAGGTTCAAGCTTTCCCCACAAATGCACATTCTTTCGCCTTCCCTTAATTAGAGAGAAAATTTCAGGTAAGAAAAGAGGAGAGACATTCTGTGAATAAACACATGAGGCTATTCTTGGAGAATGGATAATAACATCTGTGCTTAGTTTCAGATCCATTCAAACTTCACAAGTTCACTCCAAGTTTAACACTGAAGCTCTCATTTCCCAGGCTCAAGTTCCATTTTTTTGGTAGAATATGTGATATCCCTGTTCAAGAAAAGCAGCCTCGTAAATGCAGCTCATAAAACTCAGACGTGGCAGGGTGCTCACCCAGCACATGCTGATGAGTGAAGTGTAAACGAATTAGAAACATGTGGATACACTGTCTTAACTGTGTATGCAACATTTATATAAAATAAAAAGGTGTTTGCCCAAAGTCCTAGCAATGGGCACGGAGTTTGCAGCATTTGCTAGGGGGTGAACAATCCAGGGCAGCCAGAGCCATAGCCATAGCCATGCCAGGCTTGACCTCTGCCAACTACATTATCTACGTGCTAATCCTCCTGTTTATGACGAAGGATCTGCCTGCCCTTGGTCTCCAAATTCTGCACTAGACGCAGATGATTACTACATAAACTGCTTTCCCCCAGACTGTATTTTCCAGTACAAAGTTATGGAAAATAAGATGAGGAGAATGCTTCTAAGAGCCCAGACTCTTCTCCGGAATTAGAAAACTGTTTGAAAAAGTAGAGAAGAGGGGCAAGATTAATTCTTAGCTTTTCCTGTTCTGAAAAGGAAATTGTTTGGGCGTGCATTCCATTATAAAAACTTAAATACAAAAGCATACAGCTTATCAATTATGGACAATAATACCCCTAACCTTCTATCCCACACTGCAACTATATAATTTAAACTTTGAATCTTATTTAATTGACAGTCTTAACAGACTCGGAGATCTGGATGAAAAACAGTACACAAAATGCCTTTTTTAAATCCTGAAAAATCACTGGCTCAATGTTGCATAGATGTTAAATTCCTCTTAGCACTGCTCACACTTACACACACTTCTAGTAGGTAACACTTTAATGGTGGTTCTCAAACTTTAGTGTACTCAGAATCACTTTGAGGTTTCATTAAAACACAGACTGATGGACTCTAGCCCCAGAGTTTCTGATTCATTAGGTTTCTGATTCTTGGCAAACCCAGCATCTGCCTTTCTAACAGGTTCCCAGGTGATGCTAATGCTGCTGGCCCAGGAACCATACTTTGAGAACCATTGTTCTAATTGGTGCTATTGAACCAGAATGGGGAAAGGAGACCCACCCAGCAACCAGACCACTAGTTGACACTTTGGGAATGCACTGCCAAAGCTGACACATAAAATGATGTTCAGCTAACTAAATCAAAGGTTACAGTTTTATACATGCAAGCCAGCCAGTCGAGACTGTAATCAAGAGGCCATTCAAGGAGGAAGTTCCCTTCTGAGCTGGCAGGTACGGTCCATATACTATGCAGGAAACGGAGAGGGAAAAGGAACTTCTCTTTCTTTAGCATCTGCATTTGCCTCTGGCTACCTAACCTCTTCCTGCCTTTTACAATTTTTATGTCTACTGCTTACTGAGCACCTACTATGTGCCAGACTCTTTATGTACATTGACTCAGCTAATCCTCGCCCCTGGAGGATGAGGGCCCTGAGGCTCAGGCAAGCTCATCACTGCACATGGCCCATTCGAGGGGTGAGAGACATCCTCCATGGTGGAAGTAGAGAGTGAGGGAAGATGAGCTGAGATGAGGCTGCAGAGGCAGATCGGCAGCCCAGGGCATGCAAGACCATCATTCTCGTAGAAAGAATGAACACACTTGTCTTGAGTTCTACGAAGCACCACGGCTAGCATTCCTTGAACTTTTCCAGATAGCAGAACGTGGAGCAGCAGTAGCTTCCCATTTGGAGAAAGTTCCTAGACACGTAATTTCACAGGAATTGGTTAAGCCAACTTTGTCCAAGTTACCCAACCTTTTTTCTGAAATGTGTTCTTTTTCTCTCATGTCATAGTAAATCCAAAGCTGGAAAAAGTGACTGAAAACAAATACCATTGTGGAAAAATATCATGCTGTTCAAAACTCTTCAAGCTGTGTGACATGTAGTGCTACATCTTAAAATGTTACATTTAATAAAAAAATGAAAGTGTGAAAGGGGTTCTGTCAGTAGAAAGCCAGTTTGGCCAACTGTCAGGAAAGCAGCTTGACAGCTTCAATAGAAGTGGGAGGTCATACCAGTTTCTTATGGAAAAATATATATCTATCTGAGTGGATGTGGATATATTAAAATACGGCATATATACATAGCTTCCAGCAAAACGATGTGGCTGGGGTTTTTCTTGTTAAGGACTGAGGCTGTTGAGAGCTCCGAGAAGGAAGCTGGGGAAGGGAACTCTGGTACAAACTGCCATGTAAAAGTCTCAGAGGCCAGAGAAACTCAGAGGCAGAGGAAATGACACCATCTCTGCAGGCAATACCCAGAGGAGGGTGGCTTGACTTCCCATCTCCTGCCATTATCATAGTAAAAAATATATATATATGTATAGGTATGCATGTATATGTGTGTGTGTGGGTATGTTTACATGTGTGTAGTATGTATATATGTTGCATATATCTGGGTGTAGGAATGCCTGTGTGCATATATTTGTGTGTATATGTGTACTTATTTATGTGTGCATTATGTGTATAAGTGTGTTCATGTAAATAAGTGTGCATGCACACATGTATCTTCCAGAGTCTGTTGGCGCCAGGCCAAAGCAATCAACAGTGATAACAACACAATATGAGCTGATCCATAAGGTAGTAAAACTAATTGCATGAATGTGTGGGCAGATGTAGCAAATCCACATACCAAGCAGTGGTTCTAACAAAGGCTCTCTCTTGTAAACATTTAAGAGCAGACATGGTAAGACACTAGAAAAAGAAGGTTTCAGCAGGAAGAAAGTTTTGATGGCTTCAGGCCATCAAAAGCCATTTGATGGCTTAGTATGACAAATTCTCAGAATTCAGGGGAGAACTTCAAGGAGTCCCAGCTAACCTTGGACTCAGCTTTCCCTTCTGGGGCTTCATAAAACCCGCTGAAGAATGACTTTCATTGCATTACCACTCCTCTTGCAGCCATCCTGAGTTCGTCACTCTCCTCAGAACATCTATGTCCAGCCCCTAAGATGGGGTTCGAGGACTTCATTCTCTACAAGTGGGTCTTTCACTAACTAACGACTCAACTACTCTCTTCATTGTTCTGGAAACACACCATGGGCATTCTCACCTCTGTGGCTCTATTTCTTTTGTTCACCTCTCTAGAATGTCCTTGACATTCCAATTTACCAACACAAACCCTACCTCTAGCATATGATTGTGAAATACACAAACATAAAAACTGTGACAAGTGCCGTGAAGGCAGAGTCTCCCAGGGAATATAGAACAGAGAAATGCACTGTGTCTACGGTATCAGGAAAGGCTTTACCGAGGAAGTGACTTTTGAATTGAAATCTGAAGAATGAATTAGTTTTATGAGAGAGGGGATGGAGAGGAAGCCATCTCAAGCAGTGGTACCAGCCTGTGCAAAGGCCCTGTGGTAGCAGGAGTGGAAAGAAGGCCAGTGTGGCTGGAGAGACAGCCTGGAGAGGAGTGAGCCTGGAGAGGTGACCCTTCTTTAAGTCCACAGTTCTCATGATCTCTCTGGATCGGGGTTGCCAGATAAAGTGCAGAATGCCCAGTTAAAATTTTCAGATGCATAAGATATGTTGTATGCGACATACTTAGGCTAAATACATTAAAAAATTATTTGTTTATCTGAAATTCAAATTTAACTGGACGTTCTTTATTTTTATTTGCTAGCAACCTTACGCTGGATACAACCAAAGGACATATTCTTCTACATAACTCATTTGTATTCTCTACCACAACAGGTCTTATTTTTTAGCTGGCTTCAGTTCTTTCCATCTCTCAGGACCTCAATCAGAGAACCTCAGAGCAGGAAGAGTCCTAGAAATCAGGTAGTCTGACCTTCTAGCTCCACAGATAAGAACAGGAGGCTCAGAAAGGCTCTGGAGCTGCTCAAGGTCACAGATAAAGACCCCACTGAGGCATCTTTCATGCCCTCCTGCTGTGCCTAGGACAGCGCTGAGCACATTAAAACAACAGCCTAATCAATTGTTTGATTGAATTAACAAGCTCATTTACATGCCTCTGTACAGAGGGGGATGAATAGATACAATCCCAGACAGCCAGGAGCTTTCCAAACAAAATAAACAGCCAGACAGACAGAGCAGAGGCCACTTGCACATGCACAAACACGGGACAGACACAAAGAACCCCAGCCAGCGGCTGCTTTGACCAGCTAGACTCCTGCCTTTTTCCGGAGGCTCTATAAGAGCCAGGAACCAAGAAGGCTCTCCTCCTTGCTGGCTTGGTGAATTTACTCTTGCATGGTGGCCCATGGAATTGACATGACAAGTGTGGAGAGGGATCGTTTTTACCTTAAGATGGGAACTGTGACACTGAAAGGCCTCACTAGCCAGCCTCGTTTGTCCCTTTCAGGTCCTAGTTATTTGCTAAGAGACTTTTTTTCGGGCCTTCTCTGCAGGCAGAGCACGTTCTGTCCAAATATGCACAACCACCCAGAGAAAAAGGCAGGGGTGGGACCCTCCACCACTATTTACCAAACGAATGCAACATTCAACCCGACTGAAAGCAGGGGAATAATCCCTCTGAGCAAGCTTGGCTTTCATTCCTCCACAGGACTTGAAAAGACGTCAATCCATCCCAATCACAATCAAATGCAAGCATTTCACTTCCCAAAGACAAACAAGGATTTGGACAAATGAGAAACGGAGGCTCCCTTGTGGAGGCATGAAAAGGGAATTCAGCAGCCCCGGCGGCTCCCTCTCTAAGAAAGCACCGGGAAGGATGTTCTTGCCGTGGCCACACAAAGCGTGGCATGAGCTCATCACGCCAGAACCTAATTGAAACCTCAGGCTGAAACAGTGTTTTGTGATATCTGGGGGAAAGGATAGGCAAAGACAAAAAGGAAAAACAAAGGATGTGTACAGAAGAGGCATGAAAAGCAGCCCACTTCTTGACTGTTGGGACGATTTGGATGGTGGCCATTGAGTTAAATGAGATGCAGCCTTCCTTTCAATCTCAGAGACCCAAAGCCGTTTTGCAGAACTAGCTGCTGCCAGCATTGTGGCTCCCTAGCCAAGGTCTTCAGGGTCCATTAGCACCTTCAAAGTACAATTTAAAAATTGTATCTAGGGCTTCCCTGGTGGCACAGTGGTTGAGAGTCCGCCTGCCGATGCAGGGGACGTGGGTTTGTGCCCCGGTCCGGGAAGATTCCACATGCTGCGGAGAGGCTGGGCCCGTGAGCTGTGGCCGCCGAGCCTGCACGTCCGGAGCCTGTGCTCCACAACGGAAGAGGCCAAGACAGTGAGAGGCCTGCGTACCGAAAAAAAAAAAATTGTATCTAAAGAAATGCAGCAGAAAAGATACTGGTTAGACCTTTAGACAAACCACCTAGCATTCATGAATCCACTGAAAGGCATAAAAGGGAAAGAGAAAGCGTGGCTCTGTTCTGTCCTTTCCTAGGTTTGAATCTGAGTTCTGCCACTTAACTAAGCTTGTGTCATTGGACTAATTATGTCTATGAACCTTGCTTTCCTTAACTGTTAAAATGGGTATGCTAATGCTTATCTCACAGTCTTGTCTGAGAATCAAATAAGAGAATGCTTGTAAAAGCACAGGTGCAAATATTTGTTCACTTCCTTTCTTCTCCCCTGAAACTAGATGCCCAGGGAAGTGATGAAGTCAGTGTTTGGAAGCTTTATTAAGAACTGCAGACATGGAAATATCTGACTTTATTGAAATGTGGCAACCCTTGGAGGCTGGAGGTAAAAAGATGCGCTGGGTGGTAGTCCCCCCCCTAGTTTCAAGGCTTTATTTTATTAAAAGTATTCCCTTGTCAGTAAGTAGTTAATTGACGTTAGGCTGTCTTCAAAGCTCTGCGGAGCTGCCTGTTCTTTGCATATTCTTTAATAATTGCCGAAGCAGTGTGGCCAAGTTAAAATAAGCCTGGAAGACGAGTAGGGAGAGCGGTCCCATGGTGTTTTGGCTGCACTTCAGGACTCCAGCTGCTCAGTAGCCAAACCTTGGGAACGCTGTTTAAGATCTCATTATTCTATTTTCTTTCTCTTTATGGTTCTTGCAAATAGCCACCTGCAAGTTTCATTTCGTTATTGGATCTGTATAGAGAAACGGTTTTAATCCTTCTTCTGAGAGTCTGCTGTGTTCTGAAGGGCCAGCATCTCCTGCAGTTCAACCCTCAGCCACTGACAAATATAGGTCTTAGTGAGGGACTCGCTATTCTTTTCCTTCAGCAGAAGTTCCCATCGACAAGCATACCCTGACTCAATGAAAGACCGGGATGCCTGGAAAGAAGGCACCTCTCCCCATACTCCCAACAGTACCTAGTCACAGCCAGTACACCTTTGTGAGGTTATTGGTTCTTTTCCTAGGGCCAGTCCCCTACTTCACCTGGACTATGTAGCCATAGCCCGATGCTCTGGATTCCTTTGGAATGATTTAGCCAGCCATAATTACCTAAAAAATTGGGGGAGGGGGCCAGAAAAAGAGAATTCTCTTTAAATGCCCAATAGATTTGAGATAAAAGGATGTGATCTTTTTTTTTTTTTTTTTTTTTTTTTCCGGTATGCGGGCCTCTCACTGTTGTGGCCTCTCCCGTTGTGGAGCACAGGCTCCGGACGTGCAGGCTCAGCGGCCATGGCTCACGGGCCCAGCCGCTCCGCGGCATGTGGGATCTTCCCAGACCAGGGCACGAACCCGTCTCCCCTGCATCGGCAGGCGGACTCTCAACAACTGCGCCACCAGGGAAGCCCGGATGTGATCTTTTTGACTGAGTAATCCAGCTTATCCTCTACTCTCCTCTTCACTGTATTAGGCAGATCAGGCTCCAGGAAAACTTCCTGGATCATCCAACATAGTAAACGCAGGGCACTGTGACAAACGGGCAAGCACATGTTTAGATCAAGGACACTCAAGGTCCTTCTGTGGGTTCAGAGTGCTGGAGGTCAGGGGAAGGTTATGTGACAGAGTAGACAGAGGGAGATGTGAGATGCAAAGCTGGATTCAACCCTGTAGACCTATGAAAGTCAAAGTTTCCATAGCTCTCTCTGCAATCCAGAAATCTTCCAATAGTTCTAACCATATTTCCAAGTGCTCTCTACTCTTCCCCCACTGTTTTCCTTGTCCAGTTAAAGCCATACAAAGATTTCACCAAAAACAGATAGTCCCATAAAATCAAACTAGATAACATAAACAGAGAGGGAATGTAATATAAGCTCTTTTAAACCTTTGGCCTAGATTCCATTGGGCCCATCCTCTCACACCTCATTTTTTTCCTACAACAATAACAGCAATGTTTACAAGAGCCAAAAAAGTGGAAGTAACCCAAGTATCCATCGACAGATGAATGAACAAACAAAATGTGGTATATACTTACAATGGAGTACTATTCGGCACTAAAAAGGAAGGGAATTCTGACACATGCTACAACATGGATGTATCTTCAGACATTATGCTGCATGAAATAAGCCACTTACAGGAAGACACTGTATGGTACCACTTACTGAGGCACCTGGAGTAGTCAAATTCTTAGAGACAGAAAGTAAAATGGTGGTGGCCAGAGTTAGGGGGAGGGTAAAATGAGGAGCCATTATTTAATGGGTACAGAGTTTCAGTTCTGCAAGAATAAAAGAGTTCTGGAGATTGGATGCACAGCAGTGTGAATGTACTTAACACTACTGAACTGTATACTTAAAAACAGTTTAGATGGTCAATTTTGTTATGTGTCTTTTGCTACAAATTTGAAAAAATGGAACTAGAGTCTTTACATTCAAAAGTCTGCCCCTCCCTCCATTATATTCCAAGGCTCAAATCAACACTCTAATGAAACAATACTTAAAATTGGTGGTCAAATTCCAATCGCTGGGATGATCCACCAGACCACGCTGCCCCACAGAGACCTGCTGTCTGCTCTCGTCAAGTGAAGTAGGCATCAGCTGTCCTTTGCAAACAAAGATGGCATTACTGACTCCAAACCAGCAAAGCATGGGTGAAGGCTGCTTCATTCCCCATTACTTGGGATACATTTCCATCGCTTTCACCCGCATTCTCCTCCTTAAAGGGCCTGGCACATACTGGGTACTCCATATGGGTTTGGTGAGCAAATTAATGAGTCACTAAAAGGTTAAAGGGGAATGAACCAAGCAGCTATATGACAGAACTGTGAGAACCCCTCGAGAGTGTTAAAAACACAAATTGATTGCTCTTTGTGGACAAATCCGAGGGATGATTTATGTGAAACAAGGTAAAGTAGGTTCTTGTTAAAGTCTCAGATTTTACTGGGAATGTGTGATATCCTGAGCGCAGTTTTGATTTGTTTTCTGTTTATGTGTGTAAACCACAAAAGCAGTTAACTGTTGATGCCCAAATAACAAATGTCTCTGCCTCTCCCCAGAGAGATTAAATAGCTCTGGGTTGAGAAAAAAAATAGAAGATCAAAAGAAGATCCAGACTTCCCGGCTGGCAGGCAGCAAGAGGTCCCCTGGCCAAGGGAGGGTAACCTTTGCTTGAACTTAGAGGAATGTGGAAAAGGGGTTCTGGGCTGAGAAGAAAATCTGTAAGATGCTTCTCCTAAGCTGTTCAGACCAGAATTCTGAGCTACATGCCTGAAATTCCCTGACCTGACCATAATATTTACTTCTAAGCCTTGGCCGCATATACCTATAATTAACAAAAAAGATGTCTTGTTTTCTTTTTTTAAAAATGATGGCACATAAAGCAAGTTCCGGGTGAAAGTGGTATCTTTGTATAATTGGTCCAATACTTTTGGGAAAATAAGGCAGATATCAGGTGACATAATTCATACCCGCTGATCTATTCATCCCCCTCCTGGAATTTATTCAAAGACTAAAATCTAAAAGAAGAGAAGACATTACAGTTTTCCTGAAAATGTATTTGAATGAATTTTGAGTTCTTTTTTAAAAATTCACTAGGAAAAAGACTTTGGGGGAGATAAAACATTATCCCCATTACACCTAACGCCATATTAACCCCTATATAAGCCCTGATTCATGAGTACCACTTCCTTGATTTGGAGACAATCACCAACCACAGCATCCTGAGCAGATCTGAAAATGCTTCTCTAACACCTGAGATCACCCAGACAACACTGTCCGTCAAAAAGATTCCATTCTATAGGCACTCAGACAGGTTTTTTTTTTTTTAATGTTAATGAGTTATGCCTAGCAGCTAGCTTGCAGTGCACAGCTATTCAATTCTTCAAACGGGTGATAAAAGCATCCTGCCCAAGTCCTCAGAAGCCTAAAACAAAACGCAAGCAAGCTGTGAAAACAACTTGACCCCCATGCCCACGGCTGCAAGGGAATCTCCAGGGCCCAGGAAAAAAAGAAAAGACAACAAAAACAGAAAACCCTGAAACCTTGACTCCTAAAGTAGCAAGTACTATAATGCAAATGTATGTTGATTAGAAGGCAAATAGAATCCTTTTCAGCCTATGGTTTCCAAACACAAAGCTTGGAAGCCAATTGATTTTCTCCAAGTTCTTCCAAATAGAGAAGGAAATAACTGGGGAAGACTTTCGTCATTTTAAAAGCTGACCTCTGAATTTGGAACCTAGGTAACGCCCACATTTTCTCTTAAAAAGTGTTATTTACTTAGTGATCTGGAGTCTACATATTTCAGACTCTCTGTGTCTCTCTGCTAAGAAACAAGCCATCCCGTTCTGGAAAGTAGAAAGGCTGGGGCCGTGCCCACCTGTCAAACTTCTCTTTCACATGGTAACATCTCCATCTGCTGGAAAGTTAGATGTCTGCATTAAAGGCAGATAATGTTAGTTTTACTGTCCTATAAATCTAGGTCAAATTTACATTCCCACTTTCTGATTCATAAGCCTTGCCATTTTATTTGAAACATCTGGCTTTTTTTCCTTATTTCCGAGGCCCCCAGTGGTCTTCATCCCTGTGGCATTTGCAGGACCTCTCCTAACCCCTGCTCACTCCCCTCCCCACGGTTTGGGCAGGTCCCCATCAGTCTTTCTTTAGAACTGTACATCCTTAGGTTAGTCCAGAAACCCTTCTCTGAAGCTGGATATTGTTTACCTGGAGGTCAGTCGTTCCCGTACAACCCTCCCCCGCCACCCCCCGCCCCGGGCTGGCATTCCTTTGAACTATGATCTTAGCTTTTCACAGCATGAGCTCCTTTATTTGCCTGGGCAAAACTGTTCAATAACTGCCTGTTTTGTCTTTGATTTTTTAAAATAAATAAACACACAAACATTTGGGCCGTGAGGACAAGGCTGTGGTTGCCCCTCTCTTGTTTCTGGTGCCTTCAAGTCTCTTGCTTTTCTGTACGTTTGTGTGGATTCCACCTTGGCCAGGCACCCACTCAGTGATTAGCCCCAGGAAATACAAGTGCACGTTGCCTGTGTACATGACTACTTCTCTGTCCTTTCTGTTTCATCATTAGCATCATTTTTCAGAATCAATTCCTCCATGCCTTTAGTTTAGTCTCCATTCTGCCATTCCTTTCTTTAAAGTAAACAACGTGCAATTCTATTTATAAATTATTGCTTCCTGGTATTAAACTCCCAGCCCGAACCTGAGCAGCTTTCTGGGCTTCCATCTCTTTATTTGTACAGTAAGGAAGTGGGACTGATCCCTTAAGTCCATGCTATTTATGATGGTCAGAGGAAAAAGAGGCCCGGCAAGTAAAGAAGCCACCTGCTTCAGTAGCCTCTCAAAGACGATAAACTTGAGAGTCAGAGGTTGGCAAGGAAATAAAAGCTAGGCTGATCTTGTCCTTCTCTTAGGAGAGCTGGTGAAAGACAAGCTAGCTATGAGAATACCTGATTATAAAAAAAAAACAGGGAGTCAGATAAGCCCAAGAGGACCCAACCCTCCTCCGTCTACCTAAAGAGAACTTAGAACTGTAGAGCTGAACAGAAAGGCAGGCCTTTCCTTGTCCTCCAAGACCATCTGCTAAAATGTACCTGAGAAGGAGAAAATCAGAAAAGCTAAAGAAAAACGCCTTCTCTCTCTTTCTCTGTCTCTCTCTCCACAGTTGCCTAATCCAGGGGGTAGAGGGCCTAAATAATTTCAATCTCAACAACTGGTTTAAAACATGTTATTTTCTTTTGCCTAGAAGAAAGAATTAGGTTTATTGAGCAGTGACTTGCCACAATAAAAGATCCATAAAACTGATGCTTTAATTAATGGCTAATATGTAAGCTTATTCCATTAAAAGCAAGAGCATAATGGAGTGGAACAGTGGATGTGACAGGACTGAGTTCCGGCCCCCAGCACTTTATACATATGATTATTGCACTATGTTGCTTTCCTACTCACGCCCGCACTTAGATTAGGAGTTCCTTGAAGACGATGGAACCTGGTCTTCTCAACCTAGTAGCCTAGACAGAGGTCCTCTCACACAACAGGTATTCAATAAATGCTTGTCAAATTGAAATGGACCAACCACAGCCCATTCTAATGGACCCTCCACATATGGAGAGCAGATGGCTGATGATCTACTTGCCAAAGTGCTGGCCCCTTGTTCATCTGATGTGAGCTCTCCAGGTCTCCTTCATGGTGCCTTTACAAGAATTAGAATATGTGTCCCTTCCTCAACACACTTTACTTCCTCCTGATAGAAAATTGTCATAATGTGTTGATACCATTAGAAAAAGCCACTTTTTGCCATCTGCTGGAAAGTTGTCACAGTAAATATGCAAATCATGCATCTTTTGAGTCAACAGAGTCATAATAAAAATATGAAGAAAATCAAAACAATAAAGATACCTACAGAGGAAACTTGCACAAGCCTCTTAGATAGCCTCATCCACCAGAGGGCAGACAGCAGAAGCAAGAAGAACTACAATCCTGCAGCCTGTGGAACAAAAACCACATTCACAGAAAGATAGACAAGATGAAAGGGCAGAGGGCTATGTACCAGATGAAAGAACAAGATAAAACCCCAGAAAAACAACTAAATGAAGTGGAGGTAGGCAACCTTCCAGAAAAAGAATTCAGAATAATGACAGTGAAGATGATCCAGGACCTCAGAAAAAGAATGGAGGCAAAGATCAAGAAGATGCAAGAAATGTTTAACAAAGACCTAGAAGAATTAAAGAACAAACAAACAGAGAGGAACAATACAATAACTGAAATGAAAAATACACTAGAAGGAACCAATAGCAGAATAACTGAGGGAGAAGAATGGATAAGCGACCTGGAATACAGAATGGTGGAATTCACTGCTGTGAAACAGAATAAAGAAAAAAGAATGAAAAGAAATGAAGACAGCCTAAGAGACCTCTGGGACAACATTAAACGCAACAATATTCGCATTATAGGGGTACCAGAAGGAGAAGAGAGAGAAAAAGGACCCGAGAAAATACTTGAAGAGGTTATAGTTGAAAACTTCCCTAACCTGGGAAAGGAAATAGCCACCCAAGTCCAGGAAGCGCAGAGAGTCCGAGGCAGGATAAACCGAAGGAGAAACATGCCGAGACACATAGTAATCAAATTGGCAAAAATTAAAGGCAAAGAAAAATTATTGAAAGCAACAAGGGAAAAATGACAAATAACATACAAGGGAACTCCCATAAGGTTAATGGCTGATTTCTCAGCAGAAACTCTACAAGCCAGAAGAGAGTGGCATGACATATTTAAAGTGATGAAAGGGAAGAAGCTACAACCAAGATTACTCTACTTGGCAAGGATCTCATTCAGATTTGATGGAGAAATCAAAAGCTTTACAGACAAGCAAAAGCTAAGAGAATTCAGCACCACCAAACAAGCTCTATAACAAATGCTAAAGGAACTTCTCTAAGTGGGAAACATAAGAGAAGGAAAGGACCTACCAAAAAAACCCCAAAACAATTAAGAAAATGGTAATAGGAACATACATATCGATAACTACCTTAAACATGAAAGGATTAAATGCTCCAACCAAAGGACACAGGCTCGCTGAATGGATACAAAACCAAGACACATATATATGCTGTCTACAAGAGACCCACTTCAGACCTAGCGACCCATACAGACTGAAAGTGAGGGGATGGAAAAAGATATTGCATGCAAATAGAAATCATAAGAAAGCTGGAGTTGCAATACTCATATCAGATAAAATAGACTTTAAAATAAAGAATGTTACAAGAGAAAAGGAAGGACACTACATAATGATCAAGGGATCAATCCAAGAAGAAGGTAGAACAATTATAAATATATATGCACCCAACATAGGAGTACTTCAATACATAAGGCAACTGCTAACAGCTATAAAACAGGAAATCGACAGTAACACAATAACTCCTCACTTACCCCAATGGACGGATCATCTAAAATGAAAATAAATAAGGAAACAGAAGCTTTAAATGACACAATACACCAGATAGATTTAATTGATATTTATAGGACATTCCATCCCAAAACAGCAGATTACACTTTTTTCTAAAGTGCACATGGTACATTCTCCAGGATAGATCACATCTTGGGTCACAAATCAAGCCTCAGTAAAGTTAGGAAAATGGAAATCATATCAAGCATCTTTTCTGACCACAATGCTATGAGATTTGAAATCAATTACAGGGAAAAAAATGTAAAAAACACAAACACGTGGAAGCTAAACAATGTTACTAAATAACCAAGAGATCACTGAAGAAATCAAAGAGGAAATCAAAAAATACCTAGAGACAAATGACAATGAAAACACGACGATCCAAAACCTATGGGATGCAGCAAAAGCAGTTCTAAGAGGGAAGTTTATAGCAATACAATCCTACCTCAAGAAACAACAAACATCTCAAATTAACAATCTAACCTTACACCTAAAGGAACTACAGAAAGAAAAACAAACAAAACCCAAAGTTAGTAGAAGGAAAGAAACCATAAAGATCAGAGCAGGAATAAATGAAATAGAAAAAAAGAAAACAATTGCAAAGATCAATAAAACTAAAAGCTGGTTCTTTGAGAAGATAAGCAAAATTGATAAACCATTAGCCAGACTCATCAAGAAAAAGAGGGAGAGGACTCAAATCAATAGAATTCGAAATGAAAAAGGAGTAGTTACAACAGACACTGCAGAAATACAAAGCATCCTAAGAGACTACTACAAGCAACTCTATGCCAATAAAATGGACAACCTGGAAGAAATGGACAAATTCTTACAAAGGTATAAGTTTCCAAGACTGACCCAGGAAGAAACAGAAAATATGAACAGACCACTCACAAGTAATGAAATTGAAGCTGTGATTAAAAATCTTCCAACAGGGACTTCGCTGGTGGTGCAATGGTTAAGAATCCGCCTGCCAGTGCAGGGGACGCGGGTGTGAGCCCTGGTCTGGGAAGATCCCACATGCCACGGAGCACCTAAGCCCGTGCACCACAACTACTGAGCCTGCACTCTAGAGCCCACGAGCCACAACTACTGAGCCTGAGTGCCACAACTACTGAAGCCCACGTGCCTAGAGCCCGTGCTCCACAACAAGAGAATCCACTGCTATGAGAAGCCCGCACACCGCAACGAAGAGTAGCCCTTGCTCGCCGCAGCTAGAGAAAGCCCGTGTGCAGCAATGAAGACCCAATGCAGCCAAATAAATAAATAAATAAATAAATAAATAAATAAATCTTCCAACAAACAAAAGTGCAGAGCCAGATGGATTCACAGGTGAATTCTATCAAACATTTAGAGAAGAGCTAACACCCATCCTTCTCAAACTCTTCCAAAAAATTGCAGAGGAAGGAACACTCCCAAATTCATTCCATGAGGCCACCATCACCCTGATACCAAAACCAGACAACAATACTACAAAAAAAGAAAATTACAGACCAATATCACTGATGAATATAGATGCAAAAATCCTCAACAAAATACTAGGAAACAGAATCCAACAACACATTAAAAGGATCATACACCATGATCAAGTGGGATTTATCCCAGGGATTCAAGGATTCTTCAATATACACAAATCAATCAATGTGATACACCATATTAACAAACTGAAGAAGAAGAACCATATAATCATCTCAATAGATGTAGAAAAAGCCTTTGACCAAATTCAACACTCATTTATGACAAAAACTCTGCAGAAAGTGGGCATAGAGGGAACCTACCTCAACATAATAAAGGCATATACGACAAACCCACAGCACACCTCAATGGTGAAAAACTGAAAGCATTTCCTCTAAGATCAGGAACAAGACAAGGATGTCCACTCTCACCACTATTATTCAACAGAGTTCTGGAAGTCCTAGCCACAGCAATCAGAGAAGAAAAAGAAATAAAAGAATCAAAATTGCAAAAGAAGAAGTAAAACTGTCACTGTTTGCAGATGACATGATACTATACATAGAGAACCCTAAAGATGCCACCAGAGAACTACTAGAGCTAATCAATGAATTTGGTAAAGTTGCAGGATACAAAATTAATGCACAGAAATCTCTTGCATTCCTATACACTAATGATGAAAAATCTGAAAGTGAAATTAAGGAAACACTCCCATTTGCCACTGCAAAAAAAGAATAAAATACCTAGGAATAAACCTACCTAGGGAAACAAAAGACCTGTATGCAGAAAACTATAAGACACTTATGAAAGAAATTAAAGATGATACAAACAGATGGAGAGATACACCATGTTCTTGGATTGGAAGAATCAATATTGTGAAAATGACTATACTACACAAAGCAATCTACAGATTCAATGCAATCCCTATCAAATTACCAATGGCATTTTTTACAGAACTAGAACAAAAACTCTTAAAATTTGTATGAAGACACAAAAGACCTCAAATAGCCAAAGCGGTCTTGAGGGGAAAACATGGAGCAGGAAGAATCAGATTCCTGGACTTCAGACTATACTACAAAGCTACAGTAATCAAGACAATATGGTACTGGCACAAAAACAGAAATATAGATCAGTGGAAAAAGATAGAAAGCCCAGAGATAAACCCATGCACCTATGGTCAACTAATCTATGACAAAGGAGGCAAGGATATACAATGGAGAAATGAAAGTCTCTTCAATAAGTGGTGCTGGGAAAACTGGACAGCTACATGTAAAAGAATGAAATTAGAACACTCCCTAACACCATACACAAAAATAAACTCATAATGGATTAGAAACCTAAATGTGAGACCTGACACTATAAAACTCTTAAAGAAAAACATAGGAAGAACACTATTTGACATAAATCACAGCAAGACCTTTTTTGATCCACCTCCTAGAGTAATGGAAATAAAAACAAAAATAAACAAATGGGACCTAACGCAACTTAAAAGTTTTTGCACAGCAAAGGAAACTACAAACAAGACGAAAAGACAAGCCTCAGAATGGGAGAAAATATTTGCAAATGAATCAACGGACAAAGGATTAATCTCCAAAATATATAAACAGCTCATGCAGCTCAATATTAAAAAAACAAACAACCCAATCCAAAAATGAGCAGAAGACCTAAATAGACATTTCTCCAAAGAAGACATACAAATGGCCAAGAAGCACATGAAAAGCTGCTCAACATCACTAATTATTAGAGAAATGCAAATCAAAACTACAATGAGGTTATCACCTCACACCAGTTAGAATGGGCATCATCAGAAAATCTACAAACAACAAATGCTGGAGAGGATGTGGAGAAAAGGGAACCCTCTTGCACTGTTGGTGGGAATGTAAATTGATACAGTCACTATGGAGATCAGTATGGAGGTTCCTTAAGTAACTAAAAATAGAATTACCATATGACCCATCAATCCCAGTCCTGGGCATATACCCAGAGAAAACCATAATTCAAAAAGACACATGCACCCCAATGTTCACTGCAGCACTATTTACAATAGCCAGGTCATGGAAGTGACCTAAATGCCCATGGACAGACGAATGGATAAAGAAGATGTGGTACATATATACAATGGAATATTACTCATCCATAAAAAGGAACGAAATTGGGTCATTTGTAGAGACGTGGATGGATCTAGAAACTGTCATACAGAGTGAAGTAAATCAGAAAGAGGAAAACAAATATCTTATATTAACGCATATATGTGGAAACTAGAAAAATGGTACAGATGAACCGGTTTGCAGGGCAGAAATTGAGACACAGATGTAGAGAACAAACATATGGACACCAAGGGGGGAAAGTGGGGGTCAGGGGGGTGGCGTGATGAATTGGGAGATTGGGATTGACATGTATACACTGATGTGTATAAAATTGCTGACTAACAAGAACCTGCTGTATAAAAAAATAAATAAAATAAAATTCAAAAAGAAAAGATACCTACAATGTAAACACTGACCCTAGAGATACAGTAACCTGTTCAGTGTACAGCCTGAACAACTGTGCAAGGCAGATGATTTCTTTCAGGCATCTATGGGACTAGCCTTGAAAAACCGAGCCTATGAGGTGGTGGCAAATGGTAGAACTATTTATGTTCTGCTACTTTCATGTTGGCTTCAGAAGAGTCACTGACAGAAAGAGGCGGGATTGTGTGTGTTTGTGTGTGTGTTAGGGAATTGGGAAGGAGGCAAGCAGTGATCACAAGTTAGATCACAAGGAATCTAAAGAATGACTTCTCTCCATTACAAAGTGCTCAGGCCCAGCAGGTTTGAGCTGTAAACTTGTCCACAAAAGGATTTCCCTGGCAATACACTGTTAGTTTAGGTACCAAATAGCTGTCCTGACATGGAATGGCCCACAGCACTCTGGGTGTTGTCCAGCAACCCACAGGTATACTCATCAGGTCTGCTCTCTTTCCTTGTTCTCTCTGCAGATTTACACTGCAGACCAGCAGCCCTCCCTCAGTGCTCTCCTGTCCCATTGCATCCCTAGCACTGCAGTCTCCAGGTTGCCCTCCTCCTGGGCTGTTCCTCGAAAGGTTCTTCTTCCTCCACCCCGGATAGGCATTCTCCGAAGGTCATGTCTCAGAGTCTGAATCTCCTTCTCCACTATCCCCTTTTCATCTGTTTCCCGGGATGGAGAGCACCCACATGCCTGTTCATCCCAATCTGCACACAACCTGTGGCCCTGGCTCTCCATATGCCTGCACAGCATTCCCACTGGGACATCTTGACTTCACCGCAAACTCACTTCATAGCTAAACTCAAGCTCTCAACTTCCTCCCACTTCTGTTCTTCCCCACTGGACTGCCTGTTTCGTGTCAGGGTTGCCGTTATTCCAGTCACATAGCTACAAAACAGTGTCATCGGGCTTCCCTGGTGGTGCAGTGGTTGAGAGTCCGCCTGCCAATGCAGGGACATGGGTTCGTGCCCCGGTCCGGGAAGATCCCTCATGCTGCGGAGCGGCTAGGCCCGTGAGCCATGGTCGCTGAGGCTGCGCGTCTGGAGCCTGTGCTTCGCAACGGGAGAGGCCACAACAGTGAGAGGCCCGTGTACCCCCCACCAAAAAAACAAAAAAAAAACAAAAAAAACCCAGTGTCATCTTTGACTCTTTTCTGGCCCTTAGCTCCTGCATGAAGTCACCCATCCAGCCTAACTCATTCCCCCTTGGGAATGTCTCCAGTGTTTCGTTCACATGTCAGTTTCTTTCCACTCCTGCACCCAGGGCCACATCAAGCCTGGGTAACTGTGGCAGTCTCCTCTTGGTCCCTGCCCTGCTCATCACCCTGAGCACACTTGCTACGTCACAACTCTACAGAACCCCTTTCAAGTGTCACCACCTTTTCCAACTCAGAGCCACTGATGGCTCCCTCCTACAGCGCAAAGTCCAAACTCCAGAGCTGGGGGATTAAGACCTTCCATAATCTGATCTTACCAATTGTTTGCCAGTGTTTCAACCCAATGTGCCTTGGAATGGGTTCTTTTACTTTTTAATTTTTATTTTATGTTGGACTATAGTTGATTTACAATGTTGTGTTAGTTTCAGGTGTACAGCAAAGTGATTTAGTTATACATATACATATATTTATTCTTTTTCAAATTATTTTCCCATTTAGGTTATTACAGAATATTGAGGAGAGTTCCCTGTGCTATACAGTAGGTCCTTGTTGGTTATCTATTTTAAATATAATAGTGTGGGGCTTCCCTGGTGGCACAGTGGTTGAGAGTCAGCCTGCCGATGCAGGGGACACAGGTTCGTGCCCCGGTCCGGGAAGATCCCACATGCCACGGAGTGGCTGGGCCTGTGAACCATGGCCGCTGAGCTTGCATGTCCGGAGCCTGTGCTCCGCAACGGGAGAGGCCACAACAGTGAGAAGCCTGCGTACCGCAAAAAAAATAAAATAAAATAAATAAAATAATAATAATAGTGTGTTTATGTCAATCCCAAACTCTGACATGGGTTCTTAGCCAAGCCAGACTGGTCTTCTAAGGGGATCCAATCATTTGTCACATTCTGACCTCTGTGCCTTTATTTGTACTTGGTGCTACCACCTGGAATCCCTTTCTTTTTTTTTCTTTTTTTTTAATTTAATTTTTTTATACAGCAGGTTCTTATTAGTCATCCATTTTATACATATTAGTGTATACATGTCAATCCCAATCTCCCAATTCATCACACCACCACTGCCCCCCACCCCGACCCTGCTTTCCTTCCTTGGCGTCCATACATTTGTTCTCTACATCTGTGTCTCTATTTATGCCTTGTAAACCTGTTCACCTGTACCATTTTTCTAGATTCCACATGCATGTGTTAATACATGATATTTGTTTTGTTGATAAGTGGGGCGGGCTGAGGAGACAGCCAGGACTAGGGGTGTGTGAAGATTAGCTGGCCTTGATTGGGAGAAGTGTTTGCAAATGGGAACAAGGAGGAAAAGATTTGTTTTTCTCAGGGCACATCAAAATTATGTATGTTCAAGGGTAGATCCAAAATGATCTGACCCAGCCACAGAAGGAGGTCACGAGGGCAGCTAGAGAAAGGTCCCAATGCAGAACAAGGGGTTGAGGGGCTGGTCAAACAGTGACAGGGCAGGCCATCAACCAAGACCCAGAGGAGTGGTGATCAGTATGGGGGAGGTCCAGTGGCCTGTACTGAAGACCCAATTATGGCAAGACTAGTGCCATGGGGCAGGACTCCCAAGCAGGGGCACGAGAAAGGAGGGTGCATCCTAGAATACTAGAGCATGAAGCTCAGAACAGAACCTGCAGCCAGACTGTCAGCCCTAAGCATGGTCGTCATCTTGTCCTGCATAAACTCAGGATTGGCTCCAGATCAACAATGGCAGACACAAGGGACCTGAGTACTCCTTACTCCTGCACACGTGGCAGAGGTCAATAATTGATTATGGCACGTTTTCCCTCTGGGCCCAGAAATAACTTCAGAATCCTGCATACAAGATCTCCAAACAGCCACTGTCAATCAATCGAAAGTAGCACATGAGATACATTCTATTTGTCATGCCTGGTCCCAAAGTCACAGGTAGGGCCAAATGTGTATGTGAGAGTTCACTGGCTCAGCTGTAAATAACACGGAGACAGAGTTGCAGGGAGCTAGGTCAGTGGTTGTCTAACTTTGATGTGCATCATAATCACCTGGAGGGTTTATGAAAACCCAGATTGCCAGGTCCCACCTCCAGGGTCTCTAGTTTTGTAGGTGTGGGGTGAGGACAGAAATTTGCATTTCTAACAAGTTCCCAGATGATGCTAATGTTGCTGGTCCAGGGACCTCAGTTTGAGAACCACTGCACTAGGTAAAACCATACCATCTCTCATCTTGTTCTTATCTCTCGGGGCCAGCTGGAGTCCTTTCTCCTGGGCTTAAAATGACCTCGTCCATCTCCACTTTTAGAGAACATTATCAACACTGTGTATACGATCTATCAACAAACATGTATCATGCTGGGAGTAACAGAGACAGGCTAAGTCCCTGTTCCCATAAGTCACAAAGGATTTTATAGTCAATTACAATTCAGTGTGAGAGGTCCTGTGACAGGGAAAGCACAGGCAGCGGTGGAAACACACAGAGCACCTCACCCAGTCTTAGAAGATCAGAGAAGGCTGCTCAGGGGAACGTGAACCTGAGCTGGACCTGAAGGATGAGAAGGTAGACTGGAAGGGGAGGAAGAAACTTATATATTGCCTGGGGTTGTTTACCTTTTGCACACACACACATACACACACACTCCACCTTATCTCCACGTCTAGACAGTAACCAACCTGGATGAAGAGCTGATCTTTAATCCACCCAGGCATTCCTTAGGATGCTGGGCTCTAGCAGACATGGACGTTTTTATTCATTGATGGAATGCATACTTTTGCAACAGGCTGGAGTTGTTCTGTATTTGGGAAGGCACGGGAGAGGAGGAGCGGGGACTGTGAGGACATGCGGGTTTGGCTGAAATCCCCCCTGCGATTTGGTGCTTTCTGTGGCTGTGAGTATTTCTCTAATTACCTGCAGGACAGGGGCCTCAACACCAAGCCCTACTAAACCCTGCCTCAGCCCGGTATGCCGCTTACAACTGGCAGCATATCTGCAGACGGTGATTAATGGCCCATCGTCCTAGCCTTTGTGTCCACTCCCAGCCCAAGCCACCATCTGTGAACAGTCTCTTGCTTGAGTAATAGCTGTCTCGAAAATTGTTTTCCACTTTTATAAACAGAGATGGGGCGTTTTCCTCTGCTGTCTTAATTTCAAGTGATTAGGCTGAGCTCATTCCTGCAAACAACCTCATTATTAGAATTCAAAGTTTGAGGGTCAGGGCCATTGCTCACCTGCAAGCTTCATTCCCCAAAGCAGCCTCTGAGGAAGCTGGAGGGAGGCCCCAGTGCTCTGATGAGGTCAAGGCAGCTTTTTCTGACATTGAATGAGTAGACGCTGCCACCTTCTCCCCCAAACTGTCCCTTTCTGATTTGGAAAGTTAGATGGATATTTTCTTACCACATCCCCTATCTCACCACTCCCGTTTATTCTTATTTAGAATGTGGTTAGCTCAAGTCTTACTTTAGGTGGGATAAGAAGTGACAGATATCCATTAAACTCTTCTGGTCTCTACTCCATCTCTGTCTCTGCAGAAGATAGCACAACCTGACACATATTAAATGCTCAACAGATGGAAAATGAATGAAATAATTAAGATACAGTTTCAAGGGGACATTTGAAATGAAGAAAACGACCCACGTGTTTTGCATAGACAGTTACACGCCCTCCACTTCCCCCTTTTGAGAGCTTCACCTACCCCACAGTCAAGGGCATCCGGGAAGAAACAGTACAGCAGTGAGCACTGGAAACATGTGTTTGCATCCCCTTCAGGGAGTACACACATCACCCAGGCCATGTACAGCTGTTCTAGACAAAGAAAACACAAGCCAGGATTGTGCACATCATTCCAGGTCTGCCCTCTGACCTAGTTTGTCATGGAACTTGGTCCAGCGTTCATATAACAAACTGAGGAAAGAGTTACCCCAGTGATTTTACAACTGATTGCAGACCAGCAGTTCCAGCACTTTTTAAATAATGATTTTGCAATTCCCAGGGACCAGTGTGTAGCACTTGCCTGTGCAAAATGCTTTCTCCAAGAAACACTCATCTGCGATGGGAACACCCTGCTTCATGAACTGCCTATGACCCTGAGGATGGAAAGCCAGAGGTCCACTGTGCAGGGTCTGAGACTTTGAGAAGCAGAATTGACCATGAGAACATCTTCCCTGACCGCCATGTTTCATGGGGAGGCAATTCACCCAGGGGCAAGTTAGTGGCAGAGTCGGGCCAAAAACTCACATGTCCTACCTCACCATCCAAAGTTGTTTTAGAAGTGGAGAATGCCTCCCCACCAGATCTTATGGATCTAGAAGAGACCTCCTGCTTTCTTGAGAATGAGATAACAAAAATGTAGTTGAGTCTCGGGTATGCTAATGTTTTCAATGAAAATTTGCTGTGTTGGTCATCAGTACTCCAAAATGGCTTCGTTTCAGTCTCTGGGATCTCCTGTGTGTAAGATCCTGAACTAGAAGCCAAGTTAAGAGAAAGCCACAGAACTCTATCCAGCAACGAAAAAGCAAATACATAATCTTCAAACATCCATGGAACAGTTACAAAAACTGCCGATGTATTAGGCCACCATACAAACCTCACTACAGTCTAAAAGTTAGAACTCAGGGCTATATTTCTGCTCCCAAAAGAAACAAAGCATAAAACTAGAAACTGATTCTAGAAGACTTATTTTTAATCTATCCACTTGTAAGTTACGGACATTCCTTGAAATAACCCTTGATTAAAGAGGCAATCAAAACCAAAATTATTAACTATTTCGAAGAATTGTTTCCAAGCCTAGCCCTAACACTATCTGAACACTCTTGGACAAATCATATAATCACTCAATTTCCTTCTCTCAAGAAAGAGTTTGTGACAAGGATTAAAAGAGATAATATGAAAAGGGGTCTAGCATAGACAACAAATGCGATGCCGGCTCTAAGGCCAAGCTTGTGTAACTGGATGTTAAAACGGGCCTGTTCTGTCCCCTTTTCAGCTAAAATAGGAAGACAGTGGATGCTACATTTTGAAGGGAACACAACACAAAATTTCAAAGTTGAAGGGCAAATACATGACTTGAATCCCTTACTCACAGTGAGCATAGAATAGTTTTGAGAAAATGGAGCTTAAGAGAGGATATCTTTGGAGAGAGTTGTGCCGGCATTTCTCCCTCCCCAGGGAAAAGGGTGGGGCTCTTCTTCAGGTTGAGAGAAAGGAACTTCAGTGAGATCACTGGAGGGTTTGATTTGGTCTCCTTACAATTACTGGGACACAGAGCAGTGGGTCTAATTGCTGCCTGGAAAATCTAAAAGATTAGATGCTCTATTGGTACCAGCAAAGGAGAAGTGTCTGTTGAGCACTGTTCTCCTAGAGAGCGTCAGGGCAGATGCTCTGTAAGAGCTTCTTGTGGACCGGAAGGTATAGTGGGGAGACAGTGAGTCTGGATCTATTTAAATCCCACTAAGAGGATTCCATGGGAAAGTGACAGAAGCCCAACCAAATGGGTCTGAAAGCTGAGGAAAGGAGAGGTAACTGGAGGAAAATGCAACACATGTGTCAGGGAACATATAGGTCAATGTTTCCAGTAAGCGTCTCAAAAGAGCCCACAGAAAAATCCATGAGGGAAATAGTTGGCTCCATAGACCTTCCAGGCCCATCCAGTGAGGATACCTTACAGCAGGACTTGTCAAGTCAGAGCTTTCCTGCCTTTTCTTCTTCCCAGTCCATATACCCAGCAGAGCCAGCAATGCTGGTCACAGTTATGAGCGAGGATGTGTGAAAGCAGAGCAAAAAGGCAACTCATCCTCTTCTCACCTGCATCAGCTTCTAATTTAGAAAGGGGAGCAGATCTAACTTTAAAACAAGTTGGAAATTATTACATAGACTGGTCACTTAAAAACTAAATTGAGACTGTGTTGTCAACTTCCAGTGGTCCAAGGAATTTATATTACCTGAGAGTGATGAGAAAAGTCATGAGACTGCCTGAGTTTTCAATCAACGGCAGTGGAAGAACTTCTACTGAAATACTTTTAAAAGGGCAGTGAGAGAAAAAGAAAAGTTGCTTGTAATTACATCCCATGAATTTCTTGTTCAATTTACTGGCTGCACTTACAAGTTATATCTCCATTCCACCCATCTCCATTCAGGATGCTGGGATACCAAGGGCTCCAAAGGCAGCCCAAAACCTCCTTTCAGTTTATAAAATCTCTTCCTTGTCCCCCCCCGCCCCATATATCGCTGAAGTTTCAGCAGATTGTGCGTTGAAGGCTATCACTGAGAAAGGGAAATACATGATAGAGGGATTCTGAGAGATAGGAAAAGGATCGAAGGAGGCTTTTTACTAGAAGGGGAGAGTTAGGGCAACCACAGCTCAAGGAAGATAGCGTAGGAATCCCAGGCAGACAGAAAGAGAGCTTGATGGAGTGGAGACAATGCCCTTGGGGTTAAGGCTCCTCCTCTGGAGTCCTGCCCGAACCACCACTTTGGCGGCCTTTGTTACTGTTACATCAGCAACAGTGATGTGAAGTATAGAAGATTGACAACCAGAAGGCAAGCCGGGAAAGTCAGAGCTAGAGCGTTCTCTGCTTCCCCTGGAAATCCTCATGCAAATTCCTTAAGCAGCACCCACCCAATCAAGTGGGTCATGGCTGGTGGGCTTGCTCTCTCTCTCTCTCTCTCTACACACACACACACACACACAGACCCCTACACACACACACAGACACACACACGGGTAGGGAGAGAAACAAACACAATTTTACGAATGAAGTTAAGTGAGCTTCATTTCCAACGATCTGATATTTTTTGGGTTTTTTTTTTCTAGGATATGTAGTTTAGGTGCCAAAATAACAGAATTCCTAAGATATTTTATTGTTTAGGTGGAAGCCATGGGTGAAAATATTTGTGATTAGGGCTGTCCCCCCAAAGTGCAATTTAACAGGGCTTTACATAACCATTAATTCACATGTACAATATATGTTCCATTTATAATCCATCCCCAAATAAGCTGCAAGCAATTTCATACTGTTTTGTACTTGCTACAACCAAAACACAAGCCCCTACCATAACACGCCTTAAAATGCGGTGCCATGTGATGGCCAAAAAGAAAACACAAATGGTCCAAAATGATGTGATGAAAATAAATAAAACTGAGTTGCAAAAACACTAACTATTGTTCTGGGAAATGTTACAAAATCTGGAAATGCTGACATGCAAAAACATCTACTCATCCATCAAGACTTGACTTAGTGGTCATCTCTGTTAGAACCTCCTGAACCCCCAAAGGGAAACTAGTATTTTCTGGAACCACTACCTGCCAGTTCTTTTAGCGAATCTGAGAGGTAGGTATCATTTTCTGCCTTTGAACAGATAAAGAAACCAAAGCTCAGGTTGCTGAAGCTACTTGCCCAGGGCACACAAGTTAAGTATCTAGCAAGCACCTCAGATGGAAGGTAGGAAATTAACATTATACCATAACAGTATACCAAACTGCTGGGGCCAGGCAAAGTGCTAAGTATGAAGTATGTGCTTTCTCGTTTGATACAATGGTCTGTGAGGCAGTTGTTATTACCCCCTAACCAGCTATGAGCAAACTGGCCCAGTCTTGCTCCATGTCAGAGGGAAGGGTGTGAAGTGCTTGGACTCAAATGTGGGTTTTCTAACTCCAGTACTGTGCAATTCCATGTCACCATGCTGCCTCTTCTGAAATGGTCCCTGGGATTGTCCACTTCACTCACTTTCACTGGTCAAACATCAGTCTTCACCTAGAGTACTGCTGGTAAATGTATCTCCCTCCTGTACCTGCTATGCTACAGGCTCAAGCATCTGCCGCAGCTGCCCATCACTGTCTGAGTTTGAAAACCGCATGCCTAGATTGCAAGATCTTCTATAATCTAGCGTACCATGACTTTACTGAATGTGATTTCTATCACACAAAACTGGGGAAAACTTTGAAAGAACAAAAAAAGGTTTTTGAGTATGTTTTCCGGTAAAATTAGGCATTGTTTAATAACCTTTTCTGGATGACCTAATTTTATAGGTCAGTGCCTTTCAGAGTCTTTAGCTGAGCTCTTTTACAACTCTATAAATGGTAGAAAACTGATCGTAATGCAAATGATTTTGGTCATTTGTGGAGACACAAATTATAAGCCCCCTTGCTTCCCCAGAGGCTAGTTTTTCATCTACAGCCAATTCCTTTCAGCACGCTGGTTGGCCGTTATGTGTGCTTGCTCTCTCCTTCGAACCAGCTGTAACAACGTGCTGGTTCCCTCATTAGTTAATGAGTTAAATAAAATCTTCGACACATGTTCATTTTATATTTGAAAGCGTGTCATGATTGTACCTTTTCCTAAAAAACTATTCCTTAACACTGTTGCCTGAGATACTTGGGCTGAATTCCTCACTAATTTAGAAATACAGTAAGTTTTCTCCTTTCTTTTTCAGTTCCTCCCTCCCAGGGACCACAAATGCACACATATATGTACACAAACACACATGCACACAGACCAGGAATTTCAGCCCTTTGCCAGGGGGACAAGGGAAAGGGAGAGAGCAAAATCCGATGATAGCAAACTAGGAATTAGGTAATAGCAAACTATGGCCCTCAGGCTAAATCTGACTTAACCACCTGCTTTTGTACATAAAATCTTACTGGAATGCATTCATTTGTGCGTTAACTATGGCTGCTTTTGTGATATAACTAACAGCAGCATTGAGTAGTTACGATGGAGACTATCTGGTCCGCAAAGCCTGAAATAGTTACTATCTGGCCTTTTACAGAAAAAGTTTGCTGACTTCTCAATTAGACACAATCTTTACCCTCTACAGAGTTCAGAATCTCGTGAAGGGAAGTAATGAGTATACATAGATGAAAATACAAAAATGACAATAAAATAAAGTGAGCCTCCATGGATGGGAGTGGTTAGGGGAGAAATGAAACATAGACGGGAGTGCTGAGTATGGCTGAAAATGGCTAACGAACTTCAGTAATCTCACAGTAGAACACCAAAACCATGCCATGCAAATTATTAATTTGTCTACTTATTTACTTGTCACAATTGTTCTTTGTTACTGCAAAATAAACCTAAGCATAAGGAAAGGCAGTATGAAATACTTGTGTGCTCAACGCAACTCACTTTACTATTTTGTCATATTTGCTTTGCTTAAGATTTTATTTTCATAGTCTTTAAGTTGGGAAGATTAGGCCAAGTTTCCTCTCTCATTAATTGACCGTATAATGAAGGAGATCCATGGAGTATTTAGTCTACTCTAGATCTGAAGAAGGTCCCAGTATTAATGGTTTACTTGTTTGAAATTCTTGCTTTTCTTTTGTCTCCTTTCCATTAAAAAAAATGAGATTCATATGGTTCAAAATTCAACAGATACAAAAAAGTAACCAATGAAATATTTTCCTTCTACTTCTGTTCCCCAGTTACTCATTATTATAAACAATATCGAAAGTTTCTTATGTTTCCTTCCAGAGATATTTCATGTATATTTGAGCAAATATGTATGTATATTTATTTTTCCACTTTCTTTTTACAATTTTTTTCTCTTCACCCAATACTTTGTTTTGACAAGCCATCCAGATCAGCACATACAGAAATTCTCATTCTCTTTTTTCAATATTTCATAGCATTCCTTCATATGGATGGATTATAATTTATGTGACCAGTTTTCTTTCCATGACATGTAGGTTATTTCCAATCCTCTGCAATTACAAACAATGCTACAATAATCACGTGCATTTGTTGCTTCCTCTAAACCTAAGAATAACTGTACATTGAGAAGTAGAATTGCTAGGTCAAATAATATAGGCATTTATAATTTTGATAGATATCACCAAGTCATTTTCCATGGAGAGGGGACCAAAATTATACTTCTACCAGCAAGGTATGAGGAAGCCCATATCCTCACCAAACCAGGTGCTATTAGTCTTTTTCACCTTTGCTGCTCTAAGACATGACAAATAGTATCTCAGTGTAGCTTAAAATTGCACTTTCCTTATTATGAATGAAGCTGCGCATCTTTTCATATAGTTAAGTCATTTGTATTTGCATCTCTAAGAACTGTATGTTCAAATATTTTTGGTTCATTTTCTTTTGGGCTATTGGTCTTTTTAAGGGGGAGGGAACTGACCCTTTACAATCCATCCAAGTATGGCCATGATGGAGTCAGGGGACAGAGAAGTAAGGCAGTAAGTAAGCTTTTAAACTCTTTTCCAGATAAGTGGAACATGTTAAAGGACCACGTGTAGGTCTTACCCATCAGTGGCTCCCCATTACCTATAGAATCAAGTCCAGGCCTCTTAGTATGACATCCAGGGCCCTTCATGCTCTAGAAACACCAAATACCTTGTGCTACCACCTACCCTGCCCTAGTTCCCACCTCTTACCTTTGTCTCTCAGGCCATTCCCTCTGTCCCAATATCCTCCCACATTACTTTGCTCAGATAACTCTTTCTATAAACTTGGAGATTCAGTTCAAGGAAATTCTTCAGGGAAGAAATCTTCCCTGAAGCCCAAACTGTGTTACATGCCTCTCCTCTGTACTCATATGGGACCATGTGCCAACTTCCATTAAAATTATCTCTAAGGTACCCATCACCTCTATTAAACTATAGTCTCTTCAAGGGCAGGAACTGGGTCTTCTCCCTCTTTGTTCTTCTAGCCTAAGGAGGACAGTTTGTAAGTGCTGACCGACCTGAAGCTCTATAAAAAATTAACCATATGATTTTGAATATGCTCTGTTGAGGTCTTGGTTTCTTCCTCTGTAAAATGAGAGGGTGAGACTGGATGACTCTAGGTCCTCATTAGATCCATGAATATGTGAACCGATGGTTGAAAGAGGCATCTCATGAGGATTTGTATGCTATTGAAGTACACAGTCAATTAGGAGCTGGGGAGAGTGTCAAAACCCAGCTAGGAGAGGGTTGTAGTGAACCAAAAATGAAGCACAACAAAACAGAACTCTACAAAGGTGATAGCAGTAGAATAGAACAGCTAATAAGATCATCTATACCATTTTTCTAGAAATAGAGACAAAGACGTAGAGAACAAATGTATGGACGCCAAGGGGGGAAGAGGGGTGGGATGAACTGGGAGATGGGGATTGACATATATACACTATCGATACTACGTATAAAATAGGTAACTAATGAGAACCTACTGTATAGCACAGGGAACTCTTCTCAATGCTCTGCGGTGACCTAAATGGGAAGAAAATCCAAAAAAGAGGGGATATGTGTATATGTATAGCTGATTCACTTTGCTGTGAATTGAAACACAATATTGTAAAGCAACTATTCTCCAATAAAAAAAATTTTTGTTTAAAGAATAGAACAGCTAAGAGGGACTTTTTTAAAGCAAAAACATTGATGGGTCTTGGTGGCTGATCAGATAAAGATGGTGACCATCAATTCCTTCCTTCACTACACACACATGTCTCTTCTCATAACAAGAGATCAAGCCTAATAACTCATTCCACTGAATCTGGACTGGCCTTATAACTTTCTTGACCAATAAAATGTGGTGGCAGTGAAGGTCTGGGACTTCTAAAGCTAGGTCATAAGAAGCCTTGCAGCTTCCAGTGGATTTTTTAGAATGCTTGCTCTAGGGAAAGTCAGCTGCCATGTAGGAAATCTGACTGCTCTAAGACCACCATGCTGTGAGAAAGTGCAAGCTAGCCACATGGAGGGATCACACAGGGAGAAAGAGATGCCTGATCAGCCCCTAGCTCTTCCCAGCCCAGGTGTCAAATATCTGAGTAAAGGAACATTTAGATGACCCCTGCTTTGGTCACCATTTGAGTGGAAGTACAGGAGAGAACAAGCAAGAATCACCCAGCCGAGTGCAGTCACTCAGAATAATGAGAGGTAATAATAAAAAATAATAAGCTGTTGCTTTAAGCCGCCCAGTGGTTTGTTACATAGAAATAGATAGCCAAAACATAAAGGATCCAGCAGATACAAAATAACAGAGTGGGAAATGCAGAAGATGGATTCTCACATACCTACCTGGGTTTCAATCCCAGCTTAATTTACTACTGAGTGGCCTTTGGCAAAATTCTTAATCTCACTAAGCCTCAGTTTGTTCATCTGTAAAATGGGATGATTATAGCTCCTACCACCTAGGGTTACTGTGAAAATCAATGAGATGACAAAGTAAAGACACATAGTACGGTGACTGTAGGCCTTTACTGAATGGAAGGTATTATAACAACAGAGGAAGAATCAAAGGTAACTCAAGATTAATGGGAGAATGGTGATATGAATGATGCAATGGGGGTCAGGAAAGAGTATTAGGCATGTTGAGTTTGACATCCAAGGGGAAATCCTTCCACACCTTCAGTGAGCTCTGGGCCTCCTGCCACTATCCTAGATATGTACAAGGCCCTCAAAACTAATTGCCTGACTGATGCACAGCAGAAGAGAAGATGCAAAGGAGAGAACTGGAGGATGGGAAAAGGAGTTGACTTTTAGACTGAAGATGATGTTAACTTCTACCATATTAAAACAAGTGACAAGGACTATACTTGCCATACACAGCCAGCCACACTATAATAAAATGGATCCTTCCATCCAAATAGCTGGCAGGCTACACAGAGGCAGGCTGTGCTGGAGAGGGACAAGGGAACTCATTTTTGCCAAGTTTTCACTAGGTGTCAATCCCTGGGCTAATGTCTTTTTTTTTTTTTTTTTTTTTTTTTTTTTTTTGGGGTACGCGGGCCTCTCACTGCTGTGGCCTCTCCTGTTGCGGAGCACAGTCTCCGGACGTGCAGGCTCAGTGGCCACGGCTCACGGGCCCAGCCGCTCTGCCGCATGTGGGATCTTCCCGGACCGGGGCACGAACCTGCGTCCCCCGCATCGGCAGGCGGACTCTCAACCACTGCGCCACCAGGAAAGCCCTGGGCTAATGTCTTTACAAACATTCTCTCTTAATCTTCTTGACAATCCTATTAGTGTTATAGCCATTTTACACATAAGGAAGCCAAGGCTCAGAGAATCAAAGTAACTTACAAAAGGCCACCAGAGAGTAAGTAAAGATGATGATGACAATGGCATTGACACTAAGTAATATGAGCTGAGCAGTAGCAGGCACTGTTCTCAGCACTTTATGTTCATGATTTCATTGAATCCTCCCAGCAACCAGAGGTAAATACTATTTTTGCATCCATTTCACAGCTGGGGAAACTGAGGCACGGTGAAGTTACGTCTTTGTCCAAGGCCATCCCATTGATGAGTGGCTAAGGAAGGATATGAATTTATGAAATCTGGCTCCAGAGTTGAAGCTCTTGGAAGCCCCATGCCTGTTCTTGTCACCCAGTGTGGCTGCTTCTAAATGGATACCTATCTATCGGGATTTCAGCCGGAGAGATTCCTGAAGTTCCACCTGATCACACTCTACAATTAAAGTACAGTTACTAAATATTCCCTGGACTGATAATGAAGAGCTTTCACTGTCAGGGCAACCCTGATGTGGGAACTCTCCCTTAAGCCACCACCAAGAGAGGCAAGGAGCAGAATTCAAGGAACAGCTGGGAACGAGGGGAGGAATACTCTGCCAGGACGTCACGAGGTGAGACAGACACCTTTAAGGGTCTCCAGCCAAAGGTGACTAAGCCCTTCAAAGCCCAGAGAAGGGAAAGGCCCGGGGGAAGTCTGTGCTATGGGCACTTGTCTGGATAAGTGGGAGAAGTCAAAGGGGATCCGGCCACCCCTCCCCTAAAAGGCCAGGCCTTGGGTTCTCGTTTCCACAGTATTAACAGACAGCAGAGCCACATCTTAGAATGTGGCCCAAGTTTGAGGCATTTGGTAGGAACCACAGCACAGGGCCAAAATGAATGCTTTTTTCTCCCCTCTTCAAATCAGTAAGGCAACTGGTAGTATGACGGGGACCAGGAAAAAACCCCAAATAGATAATTTTGCAAAATAACATAACTCAATTATTTTTAGGCGGCAGAAAGGGAAAATCCATTTCTCGCCACATTTAATTTTGTCACTCTCTTTCCTTTATCCTTCCCAAATCTCCGTCCCTGCATCTGGAATGTGATCCTGAAGTGCACTCTCCATCCTCGGCCAGAAAGGACTCCGGTTGCTAGATTCTGCCAAGACACTTAATCCAGCCCCCGCCCATGTTAAAACTGCAGGCCAAGAGCCAGGAGGGGAGAGGGAGCAAGGGCATGGGGCCCTGCACGGCCTCCATGCCTCAAATACTTTCTCAAAACCTGGCTGCCGCCCTCACCGCACTTGGCAGTACAGCTCACGTCCTCTCGGAGAAGTCATCCTGCACAGGGTCCCACGGGGTCGACTTGCTGAAAATCACACTGAAGAGCATGTCGTCTCCCACCCGGGCCAGGAGTGGTAGCCAAGGAAACGCAAGCCTCCCAGCTGAGGAATCTCAGGGACAGCAACAGGGTCCTCAGGGCAGCAAAGATGTGCCACCACACACTGCCTGTCCCAAGCACGGCAGCCACCAAATCAAGGGACTGAGAGCAGGAAGCGCTTGGGTGGGAGGTGGGAAGAGAGGAGGAGGGGACATTCCTTTGCTTTCTCTCCACCAGCTACACAGTAATGAGCATGAGCATCTGGGAAGGAGTGGTCCTTGGCCCAGATGCTGCAGGACACAGATGGGGCAGCCATCATGGCCTGTGCACCTACTAAGCTCTGGAAGCACAGACATGGATGTTCCCTTCTTACCTCAAATGCACAGAGAAAATATCCTTCACACTTGTAGGATGGGGAGAAGCAGAGGCTGAGCTGGGCAGCCCCTGTCCCTCTCTGCTCTCCCCCAGGCTAGACCTGACTGCCTCTCTGGGCCCTGTCCCTTGGTGTCTTTGGGTGCACAGTGCTGCTAATGTCCTGGGGAAAGAACTCCCCTTAAAGGGGCTGTGAGGGCATTCCAGGCCCCCTTGGTGCTGGAATAGCCACGGCAGACTCCTCTCTGGCTTAAGACAGCGAGCGCTGTGAGCTCCAAGGGGGTAGGTGAGCCGCACTCCGGGAGCAGGGTACCCCTCGTGAGCTTTGATGACCTTGGCCTCCTCCACCCCAGCTTGCTTAATACAAAAAGAGTTAGTATCCCCGCTGAAGTTTCCTTCCTTCTTTCCTCCATCCCTTTTTCCTTCCTTCCCTCCCTCTCTTCCTTTCCTTCCCTTTGCTTTCTGTTCATTCATTCAACACATTTTCATTAAGCACCTACTATGCACCAAGTACGTTTTCTAGCCTCTGGGGACACAGTAGGCAATGAGGTTGCTAGCTCTCCACTCTCACCAAGTTACATTCTACTGTGGGGGCCAGGGGGTGAGAGACAATAAATAAATGAGCAAACAAAGAGCTCCCCCGACTCCTTTTTGGATTGAAAGTGTGATGGGGAGAACCAGAGTGGGGGAGCAGGTAGGGACTGACTGCATGGCCACTTTGCTCTGGGTGCTCACGGAAGGTCTTGGGGCCCCAGAAATAACCATGTGTGGAGACTAGTCATCAACCTCATTGGAAGAAGAAACTGAACAGAATGTTCTGGGGAAAAAGCTAATTAGAGCTAAGTGGAAGAAGCTGACAGACAACTTGGAAAAGGCGAACACTCCGTTTTGACACATGAGGAAAATACTACATCATGCCTTACTACTCGCCACTGGGTCCTAGTGATGGAAACTCAGTCGTGCACCAGCATCCTCCATGGGCCCTGCCGTCCACTAGCTCAGCTCCCCGAGGCCCAGACCTGGTTGCCCAAGAGCACATTCCCAGCTGGGCAGGGGCTGGGCCAGCAACTTCCTTCCTCCCCCAACTGCCAACCAGCCCAGCACAGTCCCCTTCACCTGGTGATACCCCTCTCCTCTCAGGGCACCACTGAACAACACAATCTGGTACTTGAGCTTCCGGTCCACACTTGCAACAAAAACAAGAAACAAACCTCTGGGAAGTTAGGGCAATCAACTGCGAGACACCATTTAGAGCCTCTATTTTGTGTGTGTACACGTGTGTGCACACACACAAGAGGCAAATTTCAAACCAGCTGGAGGAAAGCATGTCTTGCTCCGAAAGGCATCAGGTTTGGAAGGCAATTTCAAATAAAGAAGAGGTCCTTGGTGAGTTGGGTGTAAGGAGGCCAGGATTAACCCTCACCTTATGTAGTTAGCACGTTATATCACTCTTTTATTGCTTGCGGTTTTGCTCCAGGAAAACCTTTATTTGAGACACTAATTGATCTGCAGTGCATTGAAATCTCCATAAAGAGGCTCTCACGCCAAACAAGGTCATGTACATGAAAAAATCTAGCACAGGGCCTAGCTCATGGTTGGCGTTCAGCAATGTTATTTTTGTTTTATAAAACATCTGTACTGGTTTCGTGTGAAAACAACAGGATTCCCTGGGAGGAAAAACCCCTCACCTGCAATACTTTATCCACCCACCAAACATGGGCAGAGACACCACACAGGCCCAGGAGTCACAAGGAAGAACAAGAGGGCCATGAAGTTGACAGAGGGACATCCTACACGATGATGTGCTCTGGGTATAACCAGAGTTCTATATGTGAAAGGCATTCCTGGATTACCACCTCCTGCTCCCATCTTGACTGGGCAGTGATATAGGATTCACTGTAGATTGGAGACACTTGACAGATAATCTAGTCCCCATCCCTTAGGCCTGGAGTGGCCTGCCCATGGCCACTCAGTGGACCAATATGTTGTCTGGTCATCTCATCCAATGCTCGTTAGCAACTGCAGGGGTGGAAATCATGTCAGCCTGAAGTTTCTAAAGGTGAGACCGCATGAAGCAAGCTCCATGACACCAGTAGCACATAACAGGCATGCCGTAAACTGACGCTACGTTAATAATAGAGGAGTCTGGAGTTCATCAGGTACTCTCTGAGCCACACTTTTGAGAAGTATAATCTGGGATTAAAATGAAGAACCAAAGGTGTCTTCTCGGGACTTACCTGGTGGCGCAGTGGTTAAGAATCCGGTGCCAATGGGTTCGAGCCCTGGTCCGGGAAGATCCCACATGCTGCAAGGCAACTAAGCCCATGCGCCACAACTACTAAGCCTGCGCTCTAGAGCCCGTGTGCCACAACTACTGAGCCGCGTGCCACAACTACTGAAGCCTGGGTGCCTAGAGCCCATGGTCCGAAACGAGAAGAGTCACTGCAATGAGAAGCCCATGCACCGCAACAAAGAGTAGCCCTCGCTCGCCGCAACTAGAGAAACCCCGCGAGCAGCAATGAAGACCCAACACAGCCAAAAGTAAATAAATAAACAAATTGGAAATAATTTTTTTAAAAAGATACCTTTAAAAAAAAAATACAAAGGTGTCTCCTCAGTCCTTACCTAACTGGATCAGTCTAAGGCCACTCTGATGCCTCCCTGCTGGAGCCTCTTCCTCTCTGACTTCTGTCCTGGCTCCCTGGCCTCTCCTTCTCAGCCTGCTTCATCGGCTCCCCTTTCTCAACAGCCCCTTGGATCCTGGTGCTCCCCAGGGTTCCATCCTCAGCCCCTTCCCTCCTCAATCACCTGGCAATCTCATTTGCTCTCCCTATTACACATGTGTGAATCTCATTATCTGTTCCCATATAACTTTCCATGTCCACAAAGGAGGAAATGAAAGCTGAGTCACACCAGCAGCGAAGGATTGGGACAGGATTTGAATTCAGGCCTGTCTGATGCTCAAATCTATGCCTTCAATGCAAAGAAGCTGAGATTTTATCATCCAGGCTTTGAAGAAGTGTTGGGAACATTGCATTCTGTAGATAACCTATACATTAGCGGCTCCTATTATTTGGGGGACTAACAGACCCTTTTTAGAATTGTATAAAAGCATGGACTTTCTCCATGGGACATAGCTATGTATTGGTAGAGAAAACGTTTGTATGCAATTTAAAGGGTGTCCTGGATCTCCCTGAAGCTCATCAGTAACTCCGTCTGGGTCAGAAACCTCAAATTTAAAAATGTATCCTGTAAAGACAGAGAAAACATCTTTGAAGTATTTTAAATAAAACCATGGTTTAGGTGTTCTTTCTCGTCTGCTCTGAATTGCCTCTGGAAAGCAAACTGAAAACTGTATCAAATCATGGATTGTTTTGCAAACAGATTAAGTGCTTTCTAATGAATAATTGGACACTTTATTGACATGGATTATTTATTGTCAAAAATTGCACCAGGCCCAAACGAATTAAAGATGTTGTGTCCCATGAAGATTTTGTTTTCCTCATCCTCCACTGCTCTTCTAGGTGTGACATCCCTGGATGGAAACAGAGAAACCTTGCTTCTGCTTCATGTGGCATGTGTCTGTTGATATCAGAAGGGTCTGATGGATATACTGTGATAAGTAAATGAAGCACCAAACACAGAGTGTTCAGCAAAGTGTCTGGTACAGGAGATGGTATTGAACAAATGGGAGTTATTGCCTGCAAGGTCCTTGGAGAGCTGGCCACAGCTGCCTTTATAGCCTCATCTCCTGATCTCCTACCTCCTCCACATCTAGACAAGCCACATAGACGAAAACAGTATTTCCCAGAGTTTTCAGGCTTCTGGACCTTCACTCATGCTGTTCCCTCCTCCTAGACTGCCCTTCCATCGATGTGTCCACATGGAGAATTCCACCAAGATCCAGCTTAAAAGTTCTCATCACAAGGAAAAAAAATTGTAACTGTGTCTGGTGATGGATGTGAACTAGACTTATTGTGGTGCTCATTTTGCACTATTCACAAATATCAAATCATTATGCTGTACACCTGAAACTTATATAATGTTATATGTCAATTCTATCTCCATTTTTAAAAAAGATCCAGCTTAAAAGTTAAGCTTTCCATTATCCCTCCCCCACCCAAACTCTGGTTGGAATTCCTTTTCTTTTCGGGGGCGGGGCTCATAAAGTGCTATGATAGCTGCTAAGCTTCTATCATAGCACATATGATACTGGGTTACAAGTATTCTCTTCTTTCTCCTGGTATCTCGAACTCCCCGGAACTCCTGAGGAAAGGACCCATGTCTTTAACATTTGTATCCCTAGCAGACCACAGAAGTTCTCAAGAAATACTCTTTGGAATGACCTCAACTACACTAGCAAATCCTCTCAAACTCTCTCTAAGTCCCAGGGTGTCTAGAAGCTTTAGTAAAGTTCAAGTATGTTCCAATTTACCTGGTTTTTAAAGACCCATACCTTTCAACCCCATTAATAACCGACACAGCAGACACAGTAATGCCTGCTACCCTGTTATGGAGCCATGACTATGTGAAACATCCTGTAATTTTTCTCCATAGGAAGCCATCGCCAAGGGAAAGAAACACATCTGCTTCTCAGAAAGAATGGCTGGCAACCATCAGGGCTTCGGATAAACTCAGGCCATGTGTCTTCAGTCAGAAGTTTACCTTGTGGACCGATCATCAAACCTTAACCTGGCTGAGGACTGAACGTAATAGAAGCAGTAACACCAGGAGTGACCATCCTGGAAGTTTCTATCTTTCCAAATGAATATTCAACATGTTCCTGGTTGGAAAAGGATGCTTAAAAAAAAAAGAAAAAGAGAAAGAAAAAGGACCAGGAAGGTATCAACGAATTCAAATCACCAACTTGCCAGAAATAAAGGAACACTGTAATCTTTTCTTTTGTTTAAGTAATAGGCCCACTTTGGATGCCAAAGTGAGAAGTACAGGGCTGTCATGATTCTTCAAAGGGGGCTTTTATCAGGTAGCTGCACACAGGTACTGAGAAGTTTTAAAAAGAACCAAAGGCTGGCAAACTGTGGGTGGAAAAGCTAAATGGCAGAAAGCAATGGGTTTCCTAAATGCAGACCAGAGTCAGCAAGTTACCATGCGTTGGTAATTGACCTCTTAACCAATATGGCTCCTGGAAGGGAGTAAGGAGACAGCAGCAAAGGCGTGGGCCAAGCTGGGAGACACGGTGCAGAAGGGAAACGGGTTTCCATGTTGTTTCCAGGCCAACTTGGCCACAGAGAACACCATCACCAGCCCAGGAGAGGGACCAGGCAAGTGCTGTCTCCACTCTCCGGTGAGAACCTAGAAATAGCTGTGGCCAAGAGCCTGCAGTCTCGAGCCAGATAACGAGAGCAAGAGCACATGTGAGAACATTTAGATCTTATTTTGAAGTTATAAAAGGTTGTTTAGGTTTGGTCCAGGGAGGAATTTAAGAGCAAACAGCTGGGAGAAGGAACGAGCTTAGAAGTCTCATGAAATCTGTAAGTTGGGAGAAGAAACAGTATTTAGAGGGTAAAATCAATCAACAGAAGCAATATAGTTTAAGGATCTATTATTGTATGTGTCTGTATTACTTATGCATACCTTTCATAAAGAAAGTTTTTTTTTTTTTTTTGTAATAATGACATACATATAATGTGTTACAGTGGGAAACGCAGAAAGCTCAGCTCAGCATCAGGTAGCCGATTGGCCCTGCCCCTTACTAGCTGAGTCTGGGCCTCTAGGCTTGGGCCAGATGCTCTCTAATGCCTCTCGCAGTGCTCACGTCCCATGATCGATTTACCATGCAACATTTAATTGTGATGCAGGGCCTTTTTCCTACAGAGTATACGTGGGCTTCTACTACTCCCCAGTGGCTCCCCAACCACTCACCTGATACCCCAGGACCATAGCTGGCCCTGGAAAGCATTTCCCAAACAGAGGTAATTGGTACCCCAGCTGGAGCACAAGCAAAGCTGCTCCAACCGCAGCCTGTGGTCAGACTTGTTGGATTATGCTCCTTGAACACAGGGACCCGAGTGGCCTCACGTATCAGCTCAGCTTAAAGGTAATAAAAACCACCCATCCGGGCTTCCCTGGTGGCGCAGTGGTTGAGAGTCTGCCTGCCGATGCAGGGGACACGGGTTCGTGCCCCAGTCCGGGAAGATCCCACATGCCGCGGAGCGGCTGGGCCCGTGAGCCATGGCCGCTGAGCCTGCGCGTCCGGAGCCTGTGCTCTGCAACGGCAGAGGCCACAGCAGTGAGAGGCCTGCGTACTGCAAAAAAAACAAAAACAAAAACAAAAACAAACCCCACCCATCCTCCCAGCAGTGTTTCTTAGAATTACTGACAGGCTTCATGCAATGAAGAGGTTAGAGGTGTGTCTACATGCTTTGCCTGCAACTTATAAAGAGGAGACTCCCAAACCTGGGGGTGGCACACCCTTGTCACCAACTCTGTTCTTTTTCCCGTTTGCCCTTTCCCTAAGGTCTCAGCTTATCTCCCCGGCTCTCCTCCCCACCTTCCTCCTAATTGTCCATAGACATCTCAAGCTTTTTGGCCATTCTTTCTACTTGGATATTTTGGAACTGAAGAAATTTGACTTCAGAGTTGTGTTAACGGCAGTGTTGGGAGATTTTTATTTTAAGAGAGGAAGAAGGAAAAAGAAAAATTCGAGTCACAAAATGTTCGCTCTAGAAGTTACAGCACCTCGGCTCCCAGAAGGGTAGTCATTTCACGAGTCAGTGGCAGCCCCATAGCAGAGCTCAGGGCTCTTGATTCCCAGCAAAAAACTTGCTCCTGTTCCACTCCTCCACTCGGCAGGAATGACTGTGTGAATTCTGGGGCACTCGGCTCCCCATCAAGAATGCACGCTTCAAAATGAAGGTGCCGAAAAGAAACACTGAACAGACCCCAATATCCCCTCATGTTAGACACTGGAAAGCATAACTCTGGGATATTTTTAGTGAGTAAATGTCATCAAACTCAGGAACAAAACAAAGTTCAGCTTAAAATAATGAAGCTCAAGTTAATACACCCCTCCTCCGTGGTTTTGGCATGGCAATTCACCATTTTTTCTTTTTTCGGTACTTTGCAGTTTATACAGTTCTAAGACTGGAAATCTATCACACCAGCTGGGCAAGGATACACTATAAATGTGCTAGAATAAAGTATAGATGGAGATTTAATTATCATGCTACTCACACTTTTTAAATAACAGTGTGTCAGCACTTCCATAAACCGATTTGCATTACGTTAAAATTAATGGGCTGTAAACCTCTGCTCCTGGAGAAACATACCACGTCGCTCCTTCCTGCTCTAACCTCCCTCCTGAGACCAGCTGCTTATCAGCTACCCTGGCTGGGCCCACATTCCATCTCCCACTCAATTACAAAGCCCCCGAAACCTCTAAGAGTAAGGATCCCATCCTATTTCAAACACCAATGTACGCACACAACAGCCTCATCCCGTTTCTCCAAAACACGTGAAAGCAAAACAAAAAGAAAAACGAATCCTTTGATTAATCACTCAGCAATCCTCCTCTTGCCGCCGTGATTTTTGACCAGTGCTGGGTGTGGACCAC
The DNA here is from genome assembly GCF_025265405.1 of Mesoplodon densirostris. Taxonomy (NCBI): domain Eukaryota; kingdom Metazoa; phylum Chordata; class Mammalia; order Artiodactyla; family Ziphiidae; genus Mesoplodon; species Mesoplodon densirostris. The sequence goes on from NC_082664.1 coordinate 122,677,023, forward strand.
TTTTACCTGTGAAAGTACCATCAAGTGAAGAAAAGATGGAGATGCTGGCTCCTAGAGGGAGTGGGTCAGAGAACATACAGGACTGTCCAGGCCGAGGCCACGTGCTCTCGGGGCCAGACAGACAGGGAAGTGATGAGAACAGCCAGTGGCCATGTCTTCAAGGAACCTGTTGGTGGAGGGAGGACAGGACATGGAATAGCATGTAGAGAAAGGAGCAGGTTCATGTCACTGCTTTCCCGATAGCAGACATGTGCACGACTGCATGAAGAAGGAAAGAACTGGGCAAGAGAGGGGTCAAAACAAAAGAGAGAAACAACTGAAAAAGGGAAACAACATTTTTGGGTGCTTTTCTGGGCTGGGCACTTCTGTATCCATTTTATCTTCCATATACACTATGTATAATTCAACCCCCAAGTATCAGAGAAGCCTCATTTGAAATTAAAACACTGAAATTCAGAGAAGTTAAATAATTTGTCTATGATCTTGCTGCTAAGAAGAACTGACATGGGATTTGAACCCGGGTTAGCTTGACTTTGCTATCCCAGTTTCCCCCATGCTCCATGCAGCACAGCCCTGGAGGATGAGCTAGATCTGAGGCCACAGGTAGGAGGATCATCCAGAAAAAGAGAATATATGTCTGAAATCCAGAACGGATAGCTATAGAGATTGCAGTACATGATGCATTTGTAAGGGAAAGTGAATTTCATAATTAAAAGGTGAAAACCCACCTCTCCAACTAAGAGCACTGCCCCCTTTTCAAGGGACTCACCCTGGAGACTTGGCACTTATTCCAAAGATGATACCGTTACTCAAAATGCTTATATGACTCCTTATTTACATGGAGTTATAGAACATGTGGCGCATTCCTTTAAATAGCTTGGTGGTTACAGGTGTTCATCTTTTGGAAACAAATCTGAAGCAAAAAGTTGTATGGGAAAGTGTAAATTTTAATTAAAGGCAAAAACAGCCATTATAAATTGGTGTGACTATAAAACAGAGATACTACATCTTCTATGGCCCTGCCTGTCTCTGAACACAAGCAAGAGCTAAGCTCTGAGCTGTTTTCTGAAATGGTGGTCTCACTGGGGTGTAGACTCTTGAGGTATCTCTGTTGAAAGACAACATTCACCTAGATATCAAGTTTTGCTGAGCAGGTGTTCTGAGAGAAGACAAAGGAAAAATAGAGAAGAGAGTTAACATTTCTGGGATGAAGCATCTCAGACATCCAGGACCTGCTGCTGTGGTCCTCAGGCCAGCAACACCAGCACCCACTGGGGCTCATTAAAAGGCAGAATCTCAGGCCCATTCCAGACCTCCTGAGTCAGAGCATCTGCATTTTTACATTTCCATGTGGTTCTGCTGCATATTAAAGTTTGAGAAGCACTGATCTGGAGGAGGAGACCCTATGCCAAAGGTTGGGTACTGAGGAACTGAAAAGACAACATGGAATCAAGGTTCCCACAACACAGATAACCTAAAAAGCATGCTTTTCAAAAGCTCAGACAAGCAGGAATTTGATTCCACTCATTTTATAACTACTGTAACTATAAGCCCAAGAGTTTCCAAGACAGTCTCAGTTTCAAATACTCTGTTCCATTTGCAGACCACATATTATGGACAGTCTGGGACAATGGATGGACTGATGGGTACTGTGAATGAGTACTTAGGGGTGAGATTAGTGAAACTGTTACCATGTGGGTATGGAGCCAGGCTAGTTAGCGTGGAGGACTGCCAAGTGTTTGGATGATCAACCTGATCATCTGAAAATGAAAAATTAAGCTGGAGTTGGGATGAAGAGCAGTCAGGGAAGGATCAACGTCAAATTAGGAGGGAAAAAGAGTGGGTTTATGCAGTATGTAACAGAGCTGTCCGATAGAACTTTCTGTGACAATGGCAGTGTTCTATATCGACACTGTCCAATATGGTAACTGCTAGTCACATGTGGCTACTGATCACTTAGAAAATAGCTAGCACAACTAAGAAGCCTGAATTTTAAATTTTATTTAATTTTAATTAATTTAAACTTAAAAGTTACATGTGACTATTGGCCACCATACTGGACAGCACAGGTATATTTAAACACTATGGATAGGAAACCAGCCCCTGGGCCTGCCTCGGGCCCAAAGAGGACCAGCAGCATCCCCACTTAGGGAAGGGTCATTAGTGGGGCACGAAAGGTACCAATCAGGGAAGGAGAAAGGATTCAATGAGTAGATTTAGACATACAGAAAATGTAGATCCTGATAAAGTCAAACTCTTTGCCTTTAAAAGTGTGTGTTTAGGGCTTCCCTGGTGGCGCAGTGGTTGAGAATCTGCCTGCTAATGCAGGGGACACGGGTTCGAGCCCTGGTCTGGGAAGATCCCACATGCCGCAGAGCAACTAGGCCCATGAGCCACAACTGCTGAGCCTGTGCGTCTGGAGCCTGTGCTCCGCAACAAGAGAGGCCGCGATAGTGAGAGGCCCGCGTACCGCGATGAAGAGTGGTCCCCGCTTGCCACAACTAGAGAAAGCCCTCGCACAGAAATGAAGACCCAACACAGCAAAAATAAATAAATTAATTAATAAACTCTTACTCCCAACATCTTCTTTAAAAAAAAAAAAAAAAAAGTGTGTGTTTAGGGGGCTGAGCAAGGGAGATGTCCATCTGGTGGTGGCCTGAGCAAGGTGCCAGAGCCCTAGTGGGAGAAAGATGGCATTCATGTGGGAGGGTGGTCTGGCACTGAGTGGACATCTACATAGGACAGGGGTAATGGTAGCAACGGAAAATTAATTACATGTAAGGTGCTTGAGCAAATAAACATATAAAGCATAATGGGAGCTGGATTTCTCATCATCAGAGAAAACACTTACAAATATGGAAAGAGAGAACACTGGAATGAACCTTATGTTGGATTGAAACTTGAGATATGAGTGTGAACTCACAATTTTATATATATATATATATGGACACAGAAGTTAATATAGATTGATATGGATATAAATATGTATGTATATACATACATATTGCCTAGCTTTGTCCACCTTGAGGGCCTGGGAGCAGCAATGCCCCAGTAACAATAGGAACACCCATTTTCCAGATCTTGGCTTCTAACTTCCATTCCCCACAGTCTCCTTGGAAAAATGGCTGATTCCCAGGCATAGATTGGAAAAACACAGCATAAGCTTTGAATATCTTACTGTGCCAGAAAGTGAGGAAGTGCTCAAAGAATGACGGGGGCATGTCAAAAAAGACACAAGTTGACAGGACTCCCACTGGCTAACTTAGGACGATTTGAGCCTAAAAATAAGGAATGATAGTAACAAATCATAAACTATTTCTCTTTTAGAGAAATCCATGTGTCCATACTGATATAAATAAATGACTGAATAAAGGAACAAATGGACATCATGTACCACTTGCTAGGATACAATAAGAACACACCATCCCTTCTGTGATTTTCCTGCTAAAAATGTACAGCCTGAATCTAATCATGAGAAATCTAATCTAATCTAATCATGAGACGAACCCAAACCGAGGGCCATCCTACATAATAAATGGCCTGCACTCTTCAAATATATCAAGGCCCTGAAAGTCCAAGGAAGACTGAGAAATTATTCCAGATTGAAGGAGACCAAAGAGATAAAACAACTAAATATAACATGTGATTCTGAACTAGATGCTTTCGCTATGAGAATATTCTTGGGACAACTGATGAAATGTGAATGATGTTTGATGGCAGTAATATATCAATATCACTTTGCTGATTTTGATGGATTTACTGTGATTATGTCTGAGAATGTCTCTGTTTATAGGAAATACAGCATGCAGGGGTAATGGTGCATCCCGCTGGCAACTTACTTTCAAATAGTTCAGGAAAAAAATAATTCTGGGTACAGGATTTGCATCTTTTCTGTAAATTTGAGACTGTTTCAACATAAAAAATAAAAATAAACCATGTTTATCTATTTGGAGTCCATGGACTGTAATGAGAACTCTTTGGAGACATCTCATCAGAAAGATGTTCTTCTCTAGCAAAAAGACAGAACAGTGTGCAGGAAATCTCTTCCCTTCCACCTAAGGGAGACATTTATGTGTTGATGCTGATGCCTGGAGCTGTGGCAGTCACCCTGCAAATAGGGAAAAGCCACTAGAAACTCAGAGAAACCATCCCAGAGACTGATGCTGTTGAGCTGCTAAATTAGCAAGCCCACAAACTAGCTACCTCCAGATTTCTTACGTGTGATTATCAAATTCAAAATTGTTTAAGTTAAAAAAAATCTACCATTAGGTAGCATTAGCTCTCCTGTTTGAAGAAAGCAGTCCATCAAAGAGTTCAGGACTCTCTTCTTCTATAGGCCGCTCAGCTACCTTTGGCCCTGCATTATTGCCTTCTGTATTTCAGCTTCCCATCCTCCACCTCCTCTGGCCTGAGACTGGAGTTGCTAACATATGAAATACGCTTCCTATTGGCAGGTTGCTAGGGTACAACTCCTCCTTACTGGAAGTCAGTCCCTCCCTTCACCCTACACACACACACACACACACACACACACACACACACATACACAGATAAAACGGCCCACTGAAACAGAACAAAAATGTACCTTACAGAAATGAGAAGTCACATATATATTTATAGCCAATGTCACAGACCCCGCCTAGACTAAGGAAGGTCAAGAATAAAGATGAAGCAACCTGACAACGGTCTTCTTTTGGACTTAAGCCTCATGCTCTCCCCCTTGAATATTTCGCCTAGTGCAATCTGCACCTCTCTTTCCACACTTTTCCCTTATGACTACATCCATACTCAGAATTCTTGGCTCTCTCTCCTGCCACCACACCTAAAGGGCATCTCCCACCTGGGTAGCTCTCACTGGTTGGAACTAAGAAATAGACGTTGATACCACACCATTTTCAAATCCTTCCCATGACCCTGCAGATTCTGGTGAGCAAGGTCAATTTGTTGGGTTGACCTCGTATATATGAACACAGAATCCACAGAGGCAAGCATGAGAAATCCTGTTGAATCCTTGCGATACAACCCAGTATTTCCATGGCTTTTTTTCTTTTTTTTTGACTGTGAAAATAATGCCCGTACCCTAAGCCCAGAGAAACTTTCACACTGTTTACTATTTTTCCTAAATTATCATGTCTGGCAAGAAACTAAAGATAAGCTTACAGCACAATGCTAGGTGTCAAGGAGGACACCACAAAGGATAAAGGAGGTGAGGTTTTTTAAGCAGACACCCAGCTAGCTAGCACCTCGCAGGTGTGCTTGGAGAGGCAGCTCACGCGTGTTTTGGAGACACGGCCAATGCTTCCTGATAATCAGGAGGGAGTAGAGTGTTAAATAGTAGAGAGTGACTGCCCCCCACCCCCAAAAAATAGATCCAAATCCTAACACGGGAAATTGTGAATGTGATTTTATTTGGAAAAAGGGTCGTTACAGATGAAAGTAAGGATCCTGAAATAAGACCAGCCTGGATTTAGGGTAACCCTAAATCCAAAGGCAGGTGTCCTTGTAAGAGAGAGGTAGAGGTAGATCAGAGTCACAGACACACCAAAAAGAATGCCATATGAAGAAAGAGGCAGAGATTAGAGGGATGCATCTACAGGGTAAGGAGAGCCACGGATTATCAGCAGCCACCAGAAGCTAGGAGAGGGGCATGGAACAATTCTCCCGCAGGGCCTCCAGAAGGAACCAACCCTATCAACACCTTGATTTCAGACTCTGCCCTCTGAAACCATGAGAGAATAAATTTCTCTTGTTTCAAACCATCAAGTCTGTGGTCGTTTGTTATAGCAGCCCTAGGACACTCATACAGTGTGCAAGGCAGGGCATTTAGGGGTGGGCATTTAGGGGTGGGCTCTGTCCAGAGGAGAAATCATTTTCGCTCCTAGTTATGGTAAGATAAGAACAGCAGGCACAAAGCCTCTGGCATACGAATGAAATGGAGCTTTTTAGGGTGTGGCAAAGGTTACTTCTCTGAAGATTCTTTTGGGTGCAGAAGTAGATGGTGAGATAGCAGAGAGCCTCAAACAAACTAGGATGGCAAACACCTTCTGAGACTCAGCACCAGACTTTCTCAGAGGGTCTAGGTGGGCCTGACATCAAAGATCCCAGGAGTTAAATTCACCATGAGGAAAGGGGCATCTAGTTGGTGTCCTGGGCCCCCATCTGTGATGCTGGGTGGGGAAGGCCACTTCAGGTGCCGCTTACGACTGGGGCTGGGCTCCCTCCAACACAAGGACCTGGCACAGCGCTCATGTGTTGAGAGCAGGGAAAAGTACGTGAGAGTCAGCCAAAGAGGCTGCAACTGTGGGCTGCACCCAGGGGTCACTCTGCAGCCCTGCAGGGTCTGTCCCTGCCAGCATCTCAGGTCAGGGGCAGAAGGGACATGGGGAGCCAGGTGAGGGAGTCTAGAGAGTGGAAGAGGTTGTACCATGTGGAGGTCAGTTCAATGGGAGGTCGGAGAAGGAGAGACACTGATGCTGAGACTGCACTTCCGTTGTCTCTTCTCTCCTGTTCTCAGGCCGCCCCCTGACTCAGGGTCCTCCAGAGTGTCTGCAGCGAGAGGACCACAGGCCTGAGCCCAGGACACACCCCCACTTCTTTATCAGATTCATCGTGTACATGATGCATAGTTCACCCTTCCTACAACAGTCTCTGTAACACAAACGGCTTCTCCATTCCAACTTCCCAAAGCATACTTTAAAACCTCATCAGGCATCAGGGACTTCCCTGGTGGCACAGTGGTTAAGAATCCGCCTGCCAATGCAGGGGACACGGGTTCATGCCCTGGTCCGGGAAGATCCCACATGCTGCGGAACAACTAAGCCTGTGCACCATAGCTACTGAGCCTGTGCTCTAAAGCCCGCGAGCCACAACTACTGAGCCCACGTGCCACAACTACTGAAGCCGGCGCGCCTAGAGCCCGTGCTCCTCTACAAGAGAAGCCACTGCAATGAGAAGCCCGCACACCGCAACAAAGGGTAGCCCCTGAGCACAGCAGTGAAGACTCAATGCAGCCAAAAATAAACAAACAACTAACTAACTAACTAACTAAATTTATAAAAAACAAAAAAATCTTCATCAGCTGCATTATTTTTAAACTCTAGGAAGAAAATGGAACTGAGCAGATGTTGCTAAATAACATCTGCTGTCCCATTTTTATAAAAAGCATTTCAGTCAATCGATGTATTGGTTTCTCTATCAGGATATCCATCAACCAACCCACTCACCCATGCTTCTGTGTGTGTGTGTGTATGTGTGTGTGTGATGCATCAGTGATGCCTGGAGTTATGTTTACCTACTGTTAACAAGAATTAACTCTCAGTGGTGTAATCTGGAGTGATTTGTTTACTTTCTTCTTGGCTTTCATCTGTATTGTTTGAATTCTTTACATAGGACACGTTACTTTTAGAAAAAAAAATTAAGGCACTCAGGTCATTATTTTAAAAGAAATATAATAAAATTCCCATAAGTGGAAATAAATAGAAAGAAAGAAAGGAGGGAAGGAGAGGAAAGAGGAGAGAGGATAAAAAAAGAAAGGAAAGAAAGAAAAAAGAAAAGAAATGAAAAGAAACTGGAGACAGAATGAGACCCACTCAGAAGAAATGGTGACGTCATTATCTAGATACCCACACCTTAGAAGCCCGGGTCCCAGTGTAGGCCCTCCTGTCCCATTTTCACAAGTGAACCCCCTTGGAAAGCTTATGGAAGAGTCTCTGCAGGCTCATTAAGGCCCAAACACCGGCCACCTCTCCTGCAAAGGAAAGACTGGGTGGTAGGGTAACGGGAGGCCGCCACAACCAAGGCCAGCCAGAGGGCGGGCAGCACGGTGAGCTTCCCATGCCGCGTGGAAAGGGCCACACGTCCTGGTTCCTCTAGCTCATCCCCTTGAGGATTTAGTTTGAGAGTCCAGAACCTTTCAACTTCAGGGTGGCTGACATTTTAGACTCTCTGGTTCAAGCTCTCACTTAGGGTTCCAGGACTTCTACCATATCTTGGACTTCAAAGTGTCCTTCCACAAGTCCCTTAACTTCTTGGAGCCTCAGGTTCCTCATCTATGAAGCAGGGATAGGAGACCCATCCTAGCAAAGGGCCAAATCCACCATGTACCTTAGCAAGCAGGTCACGCTGCCCTTCCTCAGCAAACCCACGCTGGTCAGGACTCATAACACAAAGCAGATCAGCACACATCTACTGAGACCATGCTAAGCTCCGCAGCTGTAATGGAGCCTAGAGATCAGATCAACGTCAACAATAATAGACAGAGAAACCACAACACTGAGCAATTATGTGCTTTATACATCTTTGCCATTTAATCCTCACAACATGCCTAGGAGGTGGGTTCGTTAATTGTTCCCATTTTATAAGTTAGAAAGTTGAGGCACAGGGAAGTTAAGAACACGCCTCAAGCCACAAAGCTTGCAAACGGTAGTGCTGGGATTTTAATCTAAGTAATCCATCTCTTACACACTATACCTTATGCCTACTTGATAATAAATAATATATGGCTCTCATTTTTAATGAGGTTACATTTTTAGATAGGGACAAGGCACTTAAATATAAAATAATGCACCGTGATCAGTTTAACAGGACATGTGTGCTAACCCAGGGGGGAAATAATAAAATATCTGAGAAGGTCAAGGAAGATTTCCTAAGAGTGATGAAACTCAATCTGGGTTTTGAAGGATGAATGGAAGATTTTCTGGGTTAAAAAATAAAGAAATCAAAAGGAGGCAGAAGCAAGAGTTTGGATAGGCAGAGACAAAAGAAAAAAAGAAAAAAAAAAAGCAAGAAACAGCACAGAACACTGAAAAAGTTTAAGGAGATGAAACATGCTAAGAATGCTAAAATGCTACGAAGAGCAGGGCACAGTGCACAGAGGGAGTGATATCTCAAGGGCTGAAAACAAGGCTGACAAAAAGATCCAGGATCCAGGATGACATCAGGACAAGATGGCCTGGAAGGAGGCAAGCCTCAGAGACGGCCAGCGGCTGGAGCGACACAGGGTGACCGCCCTGCAAGAAGCTTATCCTATAAACACTGGCCACACAGGCCTAGGGGTGACCCCTAGGACAGACGGGTAGCCCCAGAACCCTGATCCTGGTTTCTAGACAGTTGCTGGACTCTGGCCTCAGCTCTGGCCACACCAAACTGGAGACTGCAGTCTTCGCCAGGCCCACTCTGGTGGTTCAGGTTGGACGTACTTTTCTATTTTGTCCCATTTATCTCTTCTCTTACCTCCCAAGAAGTGTCGGTTACTGCAAGAGGCTGGTTATGAGTGCCTTTTCCTTCTAATAATCTCAGTTTTCCATCACCGATTAAGCAAACCCGAACAATAGAATTTGCTCAGAAACAAAAAGCTGAACTCCAGCCCTTTCGAGCCAAAGGCACGTGCCTGTGTAACTCCTCAGTCAACGGCCTCCTAACCTCCCTGCCTTTCTCTAAAGAGACACCATAAAAGGAGAAATCAGAGCCGAAAGAACCTCACTGTGGAGGAGATCAGCATATTAATTTATACAGTCCGCATACTCTTGGCATTACCTCACGGCCTGATTCTAGGTTCCACGTGTGAGTAGGAACTGGAGCGGCATGAAGCTCCCTGATGTGCAAGTCTGGCTTAGACACAGGTCCAAAGAACACTGACCGTGCAGCGTGTGAGCAGATGACTTTTGGAGTCTCCCGCGCTACTGCAGAGAGCTCGGAGAGGTCAGGGCAGGAGGGCCGGAGACACCACCAAGGAATCCTGACATGTCAAAGCACACCAAGATTGCAGGACTGTCTTAAGGTTGCTCAGCCAAGGAGGGAAGCTAGGATTCAAACTTCTGATGCTTCAGTGTTAAAAACCATACTTTGAACCCAGTTCTTGGGGAAATAAGGTGATGATAGCATTTGAGGAGAAGAGGATGGGGCAGTTTAAGAGCAGCACTGGGAAGGGAAATGTGGACAGCAGCCTTTGCTGGGTACCGCTGGGTGATAAACTGTGTTTACCACAGTTCTGTTAATCCTCACAATCCTTCAAGGAGGTCGTCAGTGCCCCCATTTATTTATCCAGGGAGGGAGCTGAGGTTGAGAAAGGCACAGAGACTGGACCACAGTCAGTTAGTGAATGAGAGTCCAGATTAGAACTCAGTCTGACCTTCAAATGAGCATTCTGCCTACATCACACCACATCCAGGAGTCACTTTACTAACCCTCAAGCCTTCCAGGCATGTCTCCAGGTGCCTCAGCCCTCCATCAGGTCCATGTGGGGCATCCAACATGCACAGCCTTATCTTCCAGCCTGGCTGGGGCCTCTCTGGCCTGGGGCCCAGGCTTCCGAGACCTCCAGGGTTGAACAGAGACTTGCTGCATGGATGGCCTGCCTGGGCAGAATGTCCGAGGGCTCTCTCACCCCATTCCTGGCTGGGAGACCCTTTTGCTATTTATCAGGCCAGACCAGTTTATCCAGTTCCTATTTAGGATGACTCTTTACCCGTTAACTAGTTGATTCTTGTAAGGTTTTGCTCACATGGCAAGTATTTGTGGTTTTGTTCCTGGGGCAACAGACACTGAATAACTGGGGCCAGGCCCTCCAGGGCCAGGTTTCCTCCCAGCTCCCTTGGGCTCAGCTGGCTCCTCCCTCTTAGGGCCACCAGGGGCCATGGGGCCTGGCTCTACTCGTCCACCTGGACCCTAACACAGCCGCCAGGTTCTCTGGGCCTCCAGGCTGGGTCCACCGTCCATTCCTCAGGCTTGGTAGCTTCAGGGACGACCACCCCCTACAGTTCTCTCTTGGGTTGGGAAATGGCCACTCAGCTTTGGAGCAGTTCTTATGGGTGCAACTAGAGAGCAACTGAGTGCTGTATCCAGTCGAGCCACGTCCGTATCCACAGATGTCCTCTGCCTAGCCCAGGACTAGGTGGTCATTCCAGCCCTTCTCCTTCTTCCCCTCTTTCCCCTCCCCACCAGACAGACACGTATGCACACACAATCTGATCTGTCCTAAGATCTGGAAGGGCTGGGCAGATAACAAAAGGCCCTCAAGCAAATGGTACCCATGTAAATAACACCCTTGCTTCCCTAAGGCATATGCTTAAATAGGACCAAAGTCACCTTAATAAATAGCATTTTCCCTGATGGTGTGAACACCTCGCTCATTTTGACAGGTTTGACAGGTTTGACAGGTTTGTGCATCATTCTTAGAATTTCACCCACTTCCTACAGAAAAATTAGATTGCGGTTCAATCTGTTTGCTGCTTCAGAAACTGAACCTGAATGACCAAATAAGAGAAAATATGTTATGAATTTTTTTTTTTTTTTGCGGTACACGGGCCCCTCACTGTTGTGGCCTCTCCCGTTGCACAGCACGGGCTCCAGACGCGCAGGCTCAGCAGCCATGGCTCACGGGCCTAGCCACTCCGCGGCATGTGGGATCTTCCTGGACCGGGGCACGAACCCGTGTCCCCTGCATCGGCAGGCGGACTCTCAACCACTGCGCCACCAGGGAAGCCCTGTTATGCATTTAAAAAAATCTTTTGAGGAAGAGAAATGATGAGTTGCTAGATTAGGGTTTTGAACACATGTCTTACAGAAATTTAATATTTTATGCCTTTTAAAAAAGTCTAATTCTGTGAGATCTATTGTTTCTTTGCACATATGGTACTTTAAAACAAACGGAGACATGGTTCTATGTGGAATTTAATTAATGATTAGTGGTAACACCAACTGTTCCACGTACTGATCATCAACCTTAAGAAAAGCAATCACACCCGAATGACCACTTTACTTTCTTCCTTACATGTTAAAATGACGAAGTAAAGAATTCCTTGCTTCAAATATTGCTAATAGAAATTTTAACTTTTTAGTAACTTGAATTTGAATTTGTTTTATGTTTAAATGAATTTCAGATTCAACAAAATATTACAAACTTCTAATAAAAGGGTATTCATATATTTATTAGAGGCCTCTTCTTTCCATGCATCATGGAGAGATACACCACTCAGACCAAGGCTGTAATATTAAAAGTTGAAAAACTATTGCCCTAAATCATTTAACTGTTTAAATAGGTTCTAGAAGTGTGAGCATTTGTGGGAGAGAGAAAGAGAGAGTGCCTGCATGTCTCACACATAGGGGTATGGCAGCCGTCACTATAGTGCCCCTCCCTAATGAATTAAAATTGAAAAGCCATCCACTGAGGTGATTTCTCCCCAGTTTGAGAATTTTTAAAAATTCATTGTGCTTTGCTGCAGTCCAGCCCCTCAAGTTTGGCCTTCCACATCATTCCTTTACAACCCACCCCCGTGCCCTTCCAAGAAGAAGGATGACCTCAAGTGGGAAACAGTCTCCAGCATCTGCTTGGGGCTTTGATTTTGTAGGTTTATTTTACACATCCTAATTCTGCGGGAAACTCCCTGCAGATGTGGAGGAGCCCTCAATAACTGACCTCTTGTTAAAAGACAAACAGCCAGAAACCAGAAACATGACCGGGAAGACAAACAGCTGTTCAGGTCTCAGCTGTTTGCCAGAATGGCAACATCTTCAGAAATGAGCCTCATACTCATCTTGATGGAGGAGGTCAGGGCTTGAGGTTCCTTTGTTTGGTTAGAGATGGTAAAAGCATGGCACATATGCCCTTCCACCCCTCTCCCACACTCATGACAGACATCACTAATCAATCCCTATATCCTTTTCCTCTGAACCTGAAATCAACCCCAGAATTCTTCTCAAAACGGAGTACAGCCAGAATCCACGGTACCAGATTAATTCTATTTGCCATCCTGGAGTCTAGGTTCGAAAGGGTGAGGATTATACAAAAATCCTCATGAGGAAGGGGGTACTTCGTTCAATTCCTAAACTTTGTTCAATTTGTTCTGTTTCGTTGAAGTACCATCTCCGAACCCAACAATGCTGATTTAAGCAAAGAGCCTTCAGCTAAAAGATGCTGGTGCTGATGTGTTTGCATTTACTGAACGTGAGCTGTGTGCCAGGCATGTGTGTGCTGAGCACCTCACATGTACTGTCTCATTTAATTAATAAAAGATGATTCTGACGCTAACATGACCCAGGATCCAAGACTCATTTCTCAGATCCAACATGTTTCACAGATGAGTGTAGCACAAGTCACACAGGACAGCTGCATGCCAAGAGTGCTCTCAGCCTCCCAGGACCTAAGCTCCATTAATTCTGCTCAAGGAGGAGGGCCTTTCTAAAATCCAGCGCAGCCCTGGCGCATCTGTTCCAGTCTGTCACTTAGTCACATTATATTTCTGAATAAGCAGCTTCAGAAAGCAGCACACTTTCTAACACAGTCCACCTTTGCCCCAGATGAACAGCACAGCTTCCATGGAGAACATACATTTTCCTTCCTCCACCTACCATATCTGATGACATTTCTGAGAGCTGTGAGGCTGACAAACCTATCCAGCAATCAGATGATGTCAAAGGCTTCATTTCAAAGAACTGGAGACAGGAAAGCTGTTGTGTTTCTTCTCTTGGGCTTGGGTCAGACCCTGGCCTGCTGAGTCATTTGCCCTGATAGGATGGCATTTGGCCACAGACTTGGATCCTGGGTGACAGCCTTGCACCAGCTGCTCCCAGAGCTGTAGAGTGAGAAGATAAGAATGATGATGAAAGTAATAGTAAAAAATGAGAGCTACCAATTTTACTGGATGTTCAGTAAGCACCCTTGCAACGTACCAAATGCTTCACATATACACTCTCATGTTTAATGCCCCAACTCTCTCCTATGACCTATCCATGTAGAAAGGCTGCTAATGTTTATCTCTTGGAGAAACGGTTCTAGAGAAACCATGGATTGGTTTCAAAGCTAGGATTTTGAAGAGGGCCTTTAACTCTGTCTGCCCATTTGCAAGAAGGAGAGAATTCTCTTTGTTTTTCACATATTATATATGCTGAAGAAAAATGATCCACGTGAACATGCTTTGGATGATTTTGTGGAAAGGAGCTAAGTTCTCTGTTTATGACTGTTCTGGTTGTTGATATACTGCTCTGGCTCCCTGTTTGATGGATGTATCTCATCACACAGTCCTCCATAATGTGAATTCTAAATCTTAAAAGTGGTCATTCTTTAAATACTTTCATTAACCAAACCAGCACCAAAAACAGCAGGCGGGGGGGGAGGTTGTGAGTTTCTCGAGGGCAGAGATTGTGTCTTACTCATCTCTGAGTTCCACATATCTGGCATAAAAGAGTCAGGCTAGGGCTTCCCTGGTGGCGCAGTGGTTGAGAGTCCGCCTGCCGATGCAGGGGACACGGGTTTGTGTCCCGGTCCGGGAAGATCCCACAGGCCGCGGAACGGCTGGCCCCGTGAGCCATGGCCGCTGAGCCTGCGCATCCGGAGCCTGTGCTCCGCAACGGGAGAGGACACAACAGTGAGAGGCCCGCGTACCGCAAAAAAAAAAAAAAAAAAAAAAGAGTCAGGCTAGAAATGTGACTTGAGGATAAAGGACTGGAGGGTAGGAGAGGGAAGGAAACCACGACCTTCGGTAGAATTATCTTGTCAACTAAAGTTCAGACTTTGTCCACAAGTATCTACCAAGCCCTGCAACAGAGAGAGGTTTGTTCATACTTGGTACTGCCCTAAAGATCAGATGTTTGACAAAAATGTTACCTCTAATGAGAGGGAAATAGCATTAAGTCAAGTATTAAGTAAAGACTTCATATGTGTCTCTAATGACAAGCACAGCCCCTAGTATCCTAGTCTGGTGGATTCTTGAGAGAATTAAAAGGCCCACCTGATGGCCTGGGATTGTCCTCTAATATCACTGCCCTTCTCAGTGTACCAGTTGCCAGCCACTCAAATCCATACTTTTCCTGTCCAAAATTGTAGATGCCAAAACAACAAGGCTCCTGGCCAAGAAAAAACAAAGGCTCAACCTAATTAGAGCATGTTGAGGGTGAGAAAGCTCAAATCTGAGAGGCCCACACATCAGAAATGGGAAATAAAATAGGCAGCTGTTTGGAGTCCTGATGGGCAATTCTCCACTTCCACGATACATTAACGGTCACAAGGGCAGCAACGAGGGGGCTTTAGGTGGGCTGGGACCCACTCCATAGAACGCATGCCTGATCTGAAAGCTGAACCTTCGTAAACTCCTCCTGACACAATTTCAGCCTGGAGATTCCAAAGGAAGGAAGCCCACTCTCTTGGGTTGAGTTGTTAAAGATTGCATTATACCCCTCTTCTTCAAGCAGAAAGCAGAAAGCACAATGCACAGCGGCTCTCTCCACCATGACCTTGCAGCCAGCAGAGAGGGAAGATGTCCTTCTCAGCCCAGCATCCCAGTCTTCCCATAGAAGCACCACAGTTAGGGAGGCCTAATGGGGGTGGGGTGCTCAAATGGAATCTGGATGAGCTAGATTGGACACCAAACTAACAGTCTGCAACCAATGGATTCATCACTCAAATATTTACTTGAGAGCCTTCTGTGTACCAAGCACGATTCCAGGTATTGATTACACAGCACGGACAAAACAGACAGACATAGCTGCCTTCAGGGATAACGAACCCTGCCTTAACCTTGTGACAGCCCCTGGGTCATAAAATGTTAACCTCGCAAGACTTGGACTGGGGTTCAAATCCCAGGCGTGCTGCATTCTACCTTTGCAACCTCAGGCACCCAGCTTCCCTGGGTTTGTGGGGATGATTAAATTAAGGCAGGAATTTGCGGTATGCGGGCCTCTCACTGTTGTGGCCTCTCCCGTTGCAGAGCACAGGCTCCGGACGCGCAGGCTCAGCGGCCATGGCTCACGGGCCCAGCCGCTCCGCGGCATATGGGATCCTCCCAGACCGGGGCACGAACCCGTATCCCCTGCATCGGCAGGCGGACTCTCAACCACTTGCGCCACCAGGGAGGCCCAAGGCAGGAATTTGAAGGACCTAAAGTAGAGTCCTTGCCTCCCCACCGCCCCTGGTCTCCTGATTCCAAGCCTGACATTCTTCCCTCCATATCCTACAGCCAAGAATTGCCACACACACATGGACCCATGCATACAGATACATCATCCTTAAAATAAGATGTCCCATTCTCTACATCTTTGATCTCTTATCCTCCCAGCCACCTGCAGTGTAGGTATCTGTGGCGCCTCTGAGAACGATGTCCTTTGCAGACCTTCATCTACAGGGAGTGTAACAGACCAAGGGCCCCAGATGCTGGGCTCTGAAATGCATCATTGCAGCAGCACTGGCTCTGCAATGAGCTGTGCTTCCTAGAGGCAATGGCTGAACCCAGCAGGGGTACAGAGGCAAGTCTGTTCCTGGGAGACATGGATCCTCTGATAGCCAACTTTGACTCCCGGGCTCCCCGATATGGTCTTCCTTGGAAATCTAGGATCCTTCCCCACAACCTTCCCTCCCCGTCTCCTTCAATCGAGGACAGACTTGCATTGCTGTCTGACCATCCTCCTAGCCCACACGTTTCCCCTAATAAAACCTTTGCCCATTTAATCCTGTCTTGGTGTCTGCTTCTTGTAAGATCCTGACAAACAGAATCTCATTATCTCTGTATTACAGATGGGGAGGCTGAAGTTCAAGAAACAAGCACTGGCCCAGTGTCACAAAAGGGATGAGAAAAGAGCTGCAATTCGATATTAGCTATTTGGGAATCCAAATGACACAGACACCACCCAACCCTCCACAAAGAGCCCCAGAGACAGGGTCTAAGGTGTTTTCTGCAAAGCTGGATGCCTTTACCCCAAGTCCCACAACTGAGTAGCGGTGGGCCAAGACCAAAGCCTAGGTTTTCAGCATCTGAATCTGGGATCCCGCCTCCTGCCCCGCCGTGCTCCAGAGTCAGACCGCATCAGAGCCATCCCAGAGAGAACGCGCCTCTGCCGTTCACCCCGCCCCGTGGAGCCACAGCAGGTTTTTGCATTTAGTAAGTGTGTTTGGAGACAATCATTTCATAAAAGTTGATCGGCTCTGAGTCGGAGCCAGCTGAGACTGATAACTCCAAGTCTCCCCAGACATGGAGTTCAGATGCAAAGCCACATTTCGTCCCAGTGATCTGGCCACCTGAGACCTGACCGTCTTCAGATGAAACCAGGGGCTCATGTGTCCGCATCCAAATATCCTCGGCCTGCCCCAGTTGGAGGTTTCAAAGCTGCTTCTCCAACGCCAGGAGGAGCCTGAGGAAGGGCAGCCACCTCTCCGTCACCACTGCAGGCCAAACACCTAGGTGGCTGGGGGAGGCGCCCAAACACCACCACAGGAAAACCAATCAACGCTGTCTCGATGACTGTAGCAGAAGACTGGAAGGCGAGACAAACAGCTTTGCCAGCCAAAGGCCACTGAGGGGAGTGCAGAAGGGAGCTCAATTCTCTGTCTACGCCCCGGGAGACTCACAGGTGGGAGAGCAAATGAGCACGGCCCTCCTCCCCTCTCGCCAAGGCCAGCTTGCAGGGACAGCTGGTAAACAGGCTAATTAGTGTCCATGCCATTCACACCCCTGATGTGTCAACTGATGATGTCTGTTTTAAGTTACTCACGGAACTAGCCTCTCTCTTACTCTTGGCAGCCAACAGGGCAGTGGACCAGGGTCAGCCACAGCAGAGACAGAGAGAAAAAGTGAGAAAAAGTGAGCAGGTTTATAAAACAGTATGTTAGGTCAGAAGGAACACAGTGCCTGAGCACTACCTTCAATTGGGTCCCAGAAGAACTTAGGGCAGGAAGGAAAGGGTTAACGGTTATTGAGGGCTTTGCTGAGTGCCACACACTGTGCTAACCGATTTACGTGCATTATGTCATCTAATCCTCACAGTAACTCTAGACAGTCAGTACTATCATTATTTCTACTTTACAGAAGAAGAAACTGAAGTTCAGAGTGGTGAAGCAATGTGCTCAAAGCCTCCCAGATAATAATCGGTCAGGCCTGGGTTTTAACGTCAGTCTATCGTCGGAGCTTACTCTACCCCGCAAAACAATGCATGATTCCCTGTGTTTTCTGAATACCTACTGTGTACCTGGTGTTTTAATTACACGACCTCATGGAATCCTTACAGTAACCTTACAAAGTCCTTGTCTTACCCACTTCTGAGAAGTGAGAACAAAGACTCAGAAAGATGAATTTAGTAAAAGTCATATAGCTATAGTCACATAGGTGGGGTGGGGCACAGGTTGGAACTGAGTCTGACTGGCTCCATACACCCTAAGTCCTTCCCAGGGGCACCCAGGGGCAGCCACAGCCACTATTCACACGGCCCAGGAGGGCAGTATTATGCTAGCAATGATCCTGAACACTGACTGAGCATTAACAATGGGCTCACTACTAAACCAAGGACTTTGCACATATTAACTTCATGTGATTGTAACCACAGCCCTGCCAGGTAAGTGGCAGGACCTCGATTTCACAATCCAACGCTCAGACAGGCAGGGCTGCACAAGTACTGGGATCAGAGCTGCAGTTCTAACTCAGACCCACAATACTGCCTGCTGGCATGGCGTCTTCCAGGAGACACATCAACGCAATCATCACCTTTCCACTGAGTTAAAATATGCTTTTTGGCTGAAGAATCCCTTTAAAGCAAGTTGTTAAGGAATCAGCAAAGGAAGTTTCGGGGTTTCATCCTGACCCTAAAAGAACCTTCTAGAAGTTATGGGCAGGGTGGGTCACCTGGACAACTGGCCACTTTTCTCTCCCATTGAACTTTCCTCCGGCCCGAGCCTCCGAGGTCTGCCTCTGACTTCCCAGGACACGGCTCTGGCCTTTCAAGTCAGCGAGATTCCAGCTGAGGCCTGAGCTCATACTCGTCTGGCCCCCTCCCTATCGCCAGGCAGCCAGCTCCTTGTTTTTCCTCCCATGATGATGGATATGACCTGTCAGGAAAGCTGGGAATATTTTAAGCTCCTAACTGATTTTTATCTAAATTTAACTTTGGGCCACAGCATCAGCAGAGTTTGGTCCAGAGGGCAGCCAGCGTTTTCATGGTGACACATCATAACGAAGGCTCGGTATTTCTCAGATGCCCTGGCTGGGCCTGAAGCTAAGATGGCAAACGGCTCTTTAGGAAAAAGATCTTGATCTTGTAGGACTAGAGTCATCAGACTGCAGATGGGAAGGGAACCATAGATACTCTCCAACACTCCCTCCCGTTTAACAGATGGGGAACCTGAGGCCCAGTGAGCCTGAGTGACTAGAGCCACAAAGCTTGGTCTTGCTTTTTTTCTGTGACAGAGCATTGCCTCTAGGGAACACAGTGAACAAACCAGATGTGACATCCCCAAGGGCCATACTTTTTTATTTTATAAATCATAAAATCAAATGCTCTGTGTCATGGAACTGAAGTCTGTTGAACCCTGATCTCTAGTCAGCAGCACTGACTGTCTGGTTCAGCATATTTAATGAGCCCATGGAAAGTGGACTTTTTCCAAGGGTCAGGGTTTCTAAAAAATTCCAATCAAAAAATGTCCGTGCCACACATTGTTTTCTCTCCCTTGCTAAAATGCTGGCTTCTGGAGAGCAGGGCATTATCAGTGTAATTCACTGTTCTACTTCCAAAGCCCAGAATAGCACCCGGCACTTGGTGGACAAAGGTTAAATATTTATTAAAAGGCAGACTGGCTGAATGAATGAACAAATGAGTAAATATAAGGAAGAGAATCATCAGGCCAAACTGACTCTTGGTAGGAAGGGGAGAGCAAAGCCACAAGTGAAATAACGTGAAATTACCCTTTTCCCTTCCTGCCACCAAGGTATACAGCCACTGATAACTTTTAGGAGGATTAGATGAAAAGTTCTTGCATCGTCTTTCAATAAAAGGCAGATTGAAACACCCAAATGGTCACTATCATCCACACAGCTGGCTAGATTATATGATTGAAGATTGAATTAAGAAGAAAAAGAAATAAACAGTATGGAGGTTCCTTAAAAAACTAAAAATAGAGCTACCATATGATCCAGCAATCCCACTCCTGGGCAAATATCCGGAAAAGATGAAAACCCTACATCGAAAAGATACAGGCACCCCAATGTTCATAGCAGCACTATTCACAAGAGCCAAGACATGGAAGCAACCTAAATGTCCATTGACAGGTGAAAGGATAAAGAAGATGTGGTATATGTATATATACAAGGGAATATTACTCGGCAATAAAAAAGAATGAAATATTGCCATTTGCAACAACATGGATGGACCTAGAGATTATCATACTAACTGAAGTAAGTCAGACAGAGAAAGACAAATGTCATATAATATCACGTACATGTGGAATCTAAAAAGAAAATACAAATGAATTTATTTACAAAACGGAAACAGACTCACAGACATAGAAAACAAACTTACGGTTACCAAAGGAGAAAGGAAAGGGGGAGGGATAAATTAGGAGTATGGGATTAACAGATACATACTACTATATATAAAATAGATAAGCGGGCCTCCCTGGTGGCGCAAGTGGTTGAGAGTCCGCCTGCCGATGCAGGGGATACGGGTTCGTGCCCCGGTCTGGGAGGATCCCATATGCCGCGGAGCGGCTGGGCCCGTGAGCCATGGCCGCTGAGCCTGCGCGTCCGGAGCCTGTGCTCCGCAACGGGGGAGGCCACAACAGTGAGAGGCCCGCATACCGCAAAAAAAAAATAAATAAAAAATAAAATAGATAAGCAACAAGGATTTACTATACAGCACAGGAAACTATAGCAATATCTTGTAATGGAAAATCTGAAAAAATATATATATATACATATACATATATATATATCACTGAATCACTTTGTTATACTCCTGAAACTAACACAATTTTGAAAATCAACTATACTTCAATTTTAAAAAAGAAGAGAAAGAAATAGAAAGAGGAGAAATAAAGACAAGGACAAAAATACAGTGACACAGACTGCTAATAAGAGGGGTCACAGTGGATCCCACAGCCGGATGCAACGTTAGTCCAGAGGCCTCTCCTCTGAGTCAGGGTTTTTAATACTTTTAGAGTCAGATCACCTCGGGGTTTGGGAACAGGGGACACACAGCCCAATCAGCAAGGCAGTGAAGAGAGTAGCTTTCTTTTTCATCCTATTCCTCACTTCAGTACCTTTGTGGGGAAAGATACTGGCCTTCGCTACAGTACACTTACTTAAATTAAGAAATTACCATTCTCGGGCTTCCCTGGTGGCACAGTGGTTGAGAGTCCGCCTGCCGATGCAGGGGACACGGGTTCGTGCCCCGGTCCGGGAAGATCCCACATGCCGCGGAGCGGCTGGGCCCGTGAGCCATGGCCACTGGGCCTGCGCGTCCGTAGCCTGTGCTCCGCAACGGGAGAGGCCACAACAGTGAGAGGCCCGCGTACCGCAAAAAAAAAAAAAAAAGAAATTACCATTCTCTCACCAACACGACTGAATTAATTAATATATTCTGAGGCTCAGATGGTATCAGGTGTCCCAGGCCCCACATGGTAACAGGTTTATTTTCACAAGCGGGTCACTAAATATATAAACATAAAAGGTTGCATTTGTGTATATTTGAAGGCACACGATACGGAGAGTGAAGTGAAGAAAAAGGACAAGAGAAGAAGCAGGATTTACAAAAAGAGATCCAAATACAGCTTTATTTATCGAATGCCCATTATCTGTTCAGCTCTGAATCATAATGAATTTTTAGGGGGAGGGAATCTGGATAAAAGAAAGCAGATGATATTCAAAAAATAAATATAACAGAGTTCCTGACTTCATAGAGTTTTAATTTGTTAGGGAGACAAAACAAACACATATATAAAATAAATATACATACTTAGCATAGTAAAGCATTAGTGAACTGTTTTATAAAATGCATGATCCAGAAGTCCCAAGCAAGGAAGCTCTAGGCAGGTCAGGTCAGTTAGGGAGGGCTTCCTGAGGGAGGTGACAACAATGTGGTAGATGGAGGCTAAGATTTAGGCTGGCAGGAGCTGTTTGAAACAAATGTGGGTGGCAGGACAGTGTGAGCCCCTCCACAAGCATGGGAATTTATGCATTTCATAGGAGGAAAAAAGGCAACCATAAAACAATTAAAAAGAGGAAATGGAATAAAACGTGTGGTCCACTGGAGAGTTCGAATTGTTAATTGAATATCCTTTTCATGAACACAACTACCATTTACTGGGCCTGCCCACCACCAGCTGCTTTCACACATACTGTCTCCTTTGGTCATCACTACAACCTGAAGGGAAGGTCCTGTTCCCATTTCACAGGTGGACAATCGAGAATTACCGAGACTGAATGTCACAGAGCCTATAGAAGATTAGAGGTAAAATGCTGCTTGGTCTGTTGGCCTCCCACACCTCTGTTCTTTCTACCCTTTCTCTCTTCTGAAATAGTTTCATTCTGTCCACCCCACCCCTCCTCCAAATTACTATTCTCTTTTCCTGACTCTGCACCTCAGCTATAGCTGCAATACAACCAGAAAATCACTCCTGATTCATGTTAGCAATACATTTTTTCACTTTCCCATCATCACCACCACCACCACCACCATCACCATTGTCATTATCACTATCACCAAAAGTACCACCATCAACATCATCACCACCACCACCATCACCATCAACATCACCATCACCACTATCGTCACCACCACCACCACCATCACCACCACCACCATCACCATCATGACCATCACCATTATCATCACCACCATTATCATCACCTGCCATTTATTGAGTGTTCACACTGGACCAGATATCGGCTCTGGATCGGGTATTAACATTAAGCCCTTGACACACATTCACTCACAGAATCCTCACAACAACCCTGTATGGTATATGTCATCTATTATCTCCACTTGGTGGATGAGGAAACTGAGGCTTGAAGAAGTTAAATCACCTGCCCCAGGTCACATCAGTGGCTGAATCTGGGTTCAAAATGCATCTTTCCTTTCTCCCACGCCATCTGCTTCATGCTATACCCAACTGACTAAATTCTACCCCGGCAGCTTTGCAGAGCAGTTCCATGAAATTATTAAGCAGATGTTCTTGCTCTACTAGAATGCAACATTTATTACTGAGGCGGAAATTGTTAGAGGATTTGCCATAATGTATTTTACATGCATGTCATTAGAATTACTCAGGGGTGAGAGGAAAAAAGTTCCCAGTAAAAAATTTTATTTCTTTCTGACTTTGATGTCATCAAAAACCCACAGTGGCCCCCTGGACAAACTATCCAGGGGAGATTCTTTTGTTTAGTTTACGTCATACTCAGAAGTCAAATGGGCTCTAATTTAGCACTTCCTTGGACTCCTCTCTGATCTGGGCTTGGCATTTCAGAAGCTGAGCCCCAAATGCACAGGTTTGGGGGAAAAATACCTGTGCAGTCAGTGTTGCTAGCTCCCTGTACAGATGTGGAAACCAAGGTTTGCAACAATCACAAATCATGTGATCTTGTACTCTGACCTGAGTACCAAGGAAGATGGGGGCTATGACATATCCTACATTTGATCCCCCTTAGACCATACTGAGGACCTCTTTTGGTATCAAAGCTCCCTGCCACCTTTTCATCCTCACATTTGCCTCCTTCCTTTCACATACAGAAATGGGTTCTCAGTCATCTGTCTCTCTCCAGTACCAGACTCAGGATGGGCTGGCAACAGCCTGGTACTCAGGGACTATTGCCCTGAGGAATGGAGAGAAAATTCATGGTCGTGAAATCAAAGGGAAAGGAGGCAATCGTCCTGGAGATTACAGATAAGAGTCTGACTCCTATATGGATGAGAGAAACGATTCCTGGACATGTGTGAGGAGTTTGTTACAACATTGTGTATAACAAGTAAAACCTGGAAATAATCCCCACATTTTCAGTCATGGCGGATGGTTATATAAATTGTTGTACACTCATATAATGAAATAACATAAAGCTATATAAAATGTTGCTATAGTACATGCAGTGTCACAGGGGGCAAACGTTTGTTCTTGGGAGGTAAAAAAAAAACCTCAGATATTGCAATTATTTGCAGCCCTCCCAAGAACCATAATATATAATCAGATATACAGTATATCTGTGGTATTAAATTTTCATGGTGGTATTAAAAGGACTCCTCAGTGAAGCAGTAATGCAAAGAAGGCCAAGAAACACTGCTGTAGAAGAATCATTCACGACAGCGGTTGACACTAAAGATGCTACATGAGAAAAGCAGGTAACAGTGGCGTGACACTGCTTTGGTAAAACATATACTCACTGATAGAGTGAGAAATTCACTATCACTGGAAAAAACAAAAGTCATAATTTCAGTAGTATTCTTGGAGTAGTGGGGTTACAGATTATTTTAATTTTCTTCTTGCTTACCTGCATTTTCTAAAGTTCCTATCATCAATATATTCTTTATGAGGAAAAGGGCTCTGTGTGTGTGTTTCTAAGAGTCAGATTCTTGTATTAAGCTTGTGCTAAACCAAAGGGAGCAGCAGAGCCACATAGGCAGCCCTTGATTTTTGCTACTTCATCCTTTTTCTTTTCTTTTTTTTTTTTTTTTTGGCTGCATTGGGTTTTTGTTGCTGCGCGTGGGCTTTCTCTAGTTGTGGCGAGCAGGGGCTACTCTTCGTTGCTGTGCATGGGCTTCTCATTTTGGTGGCTTCTCTTGTTGTGGAGCACGGCCTCTAGGTGCGCAGGCTTCAGTAGTTGCAGCAAGTGGTCTCAGTAGTTGTGGTTCGTGGGCTTAGTTGCTCTGTGGCATGTTGGATCTCCCTGGACCAGGGATGGAACCCGTGTCCCCTGCATTAGCAGGTGGATTCTTAAACACTGTGCCACCGGGGAAGTCCAGCTGCTTCATCTTTTATCTTTCTTCCTATCAACCAACTTTTCTCTTGCAACCTTGGGACACTCATGCAACTTAACTGTAAGGAACTGCTACAGCGCCTAAAGCTTTCAGCTCAGGATGACCTTCTTGGAACCCAAACCAGTCAGAAGCTCTATAGCCAGTATTCAGGAAATCTGAGAAAATTGAATGGGCTCCACTCCCCACCCCTCTCCTGCTATGGTCCCCCTCAATTCCTCACTGGCTGTCTGAACAATCTCATCTTCTTTCCAACGGGCCTCACTGGGGTTTAGCTGACTCTTTCTCCTTTTAAGCTGCCACCATCTGTCCATCTCTTAGGCCTCCTGCTCCTGCAATGCTGGTCACAGGACAACAGGGGTTTCTCTACTCTCTTCATGATCTTTAATCCTTTGCTGTGGTAGTCAGCCTCCAAAAGGGCCCCCAAATGATCAATGCCTTCTGTGATTCACCACTCTGTGTAGTCTCCCCACACATGGATCAGGACCAGCCTGTGTAATCAACCGAGGATGACAAAGGTAAACAGTCTATGACTTCCATTACTAGGTCATTAAGGATGTGGTACTTTACACTTTGCCTCTTTGATTGCCTGCTGTGAAGAAAGCCAGCAACCATGTCAGGAAGATTCTCAGCATCCCTGTGGAAAGGCCCAGGTGGAGAGGAACCGAGGCCTCCTGCCAACAGCCAGGGCCAAATCGCTAGCCCTGCAAGTGAGCTGCTTTGGACATTTATGCTCCCACCCCAGTCAAGCCTTTAGATGACTTTAGCCCCAGACACCTCATGAGCAAACCAAACACAACCACCCAACCAAGCCACTTCTGAATCCCTGACCCACAGAAATTTTGTAAGATAATAAATATTTATCATTGTTTTTAAGCCACTCAGTTTGGGGATACTTTGTTATGCAGCAATAGGCAGCTAATACATTTGTGTTTTTAGAATTCTACTACCACCTCCCCCCCCCAGCCAATACTGTGTGAAATAGACAGGGTTGAAAATTTTAAAATAGGAGGAAATCACAATGATTCAACAAACTCATTAAGTTATTCTGATCTTCTCCTTGGATTAAATTTCCTCACTTTTTTCTGACCCTTTTTCCCAGATGGTTCTGATAACCAAATATCCTCTAGCAAGGGCTGAGTTTGTCCAGTCAGCCTACCTATAATCTCAGCCTCCCGGTCTCTTTACCTCATGAAAATGCTCTTTTCCAGCAAGTGAGCCAGTAGGTATAAATCAGGCAGACTAGGGGAACATTTCTTCAAAGTTCCTAAAGAGTCACCTATCCCTTCCAGGCAGAATTCCACAACAATGTTTGGTCTGCAATGGATTTTTTAAAACTATTAATAATTTTTTAAAACTATTAGTAGGTGCATTTCAATATACTCCGAGATTGATTTCAACTTAATTTGACCCATATTAAAACCCCCAAAAGAAATCTATGTTATCATTTTACTCAGTTCTAAATTTGCCCTTCAGTTCTCACGGATTTTGATTGTTATTAACATTTGCAATTGTTGACTCTGGCTTTTATTTGTTTTAGCTGCTTTTCAAGGTTTTAAGAAATATTTTGGGGCCCCTATTAAATTGACTATAATATTTTAAGATTCTTTTCAACTTTGCTCACATTAGCCCATTTGTTGTTTTAACAGGTCTTAAGTTGTTTCAGCTGTTTTTGGTTAAATAGTTTAACTTAGGGCTTCCCTGGTGGTGCAGTGGTTGAGAGTCTGCCTGCCGATGCAGGGGACGCGGGTTCGTGCCCCGGTCCAGGAGGATCCCACATGTTGCGGAGCGGCTAGGCCCGTGACCCACGGCCGCTGAGCCTGCGTGTCCGGAGCCTGTGCTCCGCAACGGGAGAAGCCACAACAGTGAGACGCCCACATACAGGAAAAAAAAAAAAAGTTTAACTTAAAATTATCATCTGATGTTACAGCATTTTAAGAATGCAATTACATTTATTTCAGTGCTTTTATATTCGTAACTACTTTTAATATTTTAAGACCTTATTTAGTTCTAGCCTATTCTTGGAATATGATTTCAAAATATTGTGGGGAGAGGAAAAATTATTTTAAGAGACTATTTTAACCTTATGTTTTAATACAAAGAGCTGATACAAAAGTTCTGATGAGGTGAGTTCCACCGAAGATCTTGGTCCCAGCTCTGGCTGTCCAGGCAAATAACTGAGTCAAAGTCATCTCACCTCTCCAAGTCTCAGTTTACTCATCTGTAAAATGATGAGGGTCAATTCATCAAGTGGGGTCAACTTCGGAAGGTGGTCTGGCAACTGTTATGACAGCAGTTCCTTCACAATTTTTGCCATCTCATGGACTAAAATTTCAAATTTTTAAAAAATTAATTTTCAAAAGAAATTTCATCTTACCCTGTAAGTGGAAAATCCACATCAATTTCCATCCATGAAAGGTCGCAAGAAAATAAATACAAAAGAAAGCCAAAAGATGTTATTAAATTTTGGGTGAATACTGTCAAAGGCTAGCTCAGTTTGAGAATTGCTGGAGATAACTAACACCCAACTGAGACATTTTTCTCAATGTTAAAGAAAAAAAAAAAAGATGTATCGTGGGGTTGAAAAAGAACTAAAAAAGGATGACTTTCTCATTCTATGATTCAATGTTGGGTAATTGGGTTTCTTGGTTCCACCTAAAGTCAAGGGATGCGCTACCACCAGCAGTGTGAGTCTCACACTTTCTGAAAAGCTGACGAAAGATACGTGGTGGAGCAAAACATTCAATGATAT
The DNA here is from genome assembly GCF_025265405.1 of Mesoplodon densirostris. Lineage (NCBI taxonomy): Eukaryota > Metazoa > Chordata > Mammalia > Artiodactyla > Ziphiidae > Mesoplodon > Mesoplodon densirostris. The sequence goes on from NC_082664.1 coordinate 122,704,489, forward strand.
TCCAGGAATAGGTTTCCGTGGCTATTCAGATCTTCTCTTTTACGTGTTGTCTGTCTCTTTACTAATCTAAGATGGATTGCATTGTATTAAAAGGCCAGAAATGTGAGTTGACCTATTTTAAATCTTAGTAATATCAGGGACCTTTGAGAAGGGGAATAATTTGTGATATAAAGGAGAGTCCCTTTTTCTAGAAGGCGGTATCCCCACGAAAAGAAGTAAAGGAAAGAGCATGGGAGAAGGGGAGTTGCTGTAATACAGAGACACTCAGCAAACAATTTTGAGGTTGTTTCAGTCTGGGTTAGCTGGTGGTCCTCAGTACCTTCCAAATATACAAAAGTGTTTTATGAACTTCAGTCTTATACCAAATGTAAGGCATTATGGAATTATCCCATTAGACTGTGATGTGGTTATTATGGGTGACAACAGAATGACCTCACCCAGTTTACCCTGATTTGGGACGGTGACTCATTAAAAGGCCAGCTTGGGGGAACTGGGGTTCACTAGGGGTGACTCAGCAAACTCTGAGCTCAGCAAACATGAATCCTTAAGTCAGCATTTCCCAAAGCACTTTCTTAAGAATGTTAGTGTCGAGAGATTTCTGTTTAAAAAAAAAGCCCAATTAAAAAAAAACTGCTGTGACCCTTTACCCTTTGGTAAAGCCTGGTTACTGCAACTTCCTTTTGAAAATTTATAATTCCCATAAGTAGAGTCAAAGCTTTGAGAAGTCCTATAATAATTTGCTTACCTTTGTTTAAGCACAAGTCTGTTACTTGTTCGCCAAATAAGCTTTCATTAATAGCTTAGCAGAATGCATGTTCAGGGCCACCCTAACTGATTTCTACCAGGGTGCCACCGACAGGGCACTCTGGGACCAGGACAAAGAAAAATGTTGAGGAAGAAATAGTGTTCTGTTTTCTTGAATGCTTTAAGGAAGAGTGTTTTCACTCTGGAATTAATGTAAAAGAGTATTTCCCAGAAATTTTAAGGACTTTGGGATATTTTAGAGATTTTGGAATCCTTGTTTCATGTCAGTATTTTAGTGTTCCTTGTTTCCTTGATCAGACATAGCAAGAGTGTCCTAAAGAGACCAGTTAGGACCATGGTGTGCTGAAAACAGACTTGGACCAAATATCAACAAATATGATCACTTAAGAGAGGGTTTTGCAAGCACCAAGGTCAGGCACAAGTGCTAACTGTGATCCCCCAAAGGTCTGGCTCTAATTCGGATTCTGCCACTAACTGACATTATGACCCAGGGCGTGGCCACGCCCGTTTTGCAGATGAGGAAACTGAGGCTGAGAAACAAAGCAGCTTGTCCGAGGCCATACACCAAGTTAGGATAATTCCACTGGCATGTAGGGTACCAGCTCCCAGGTCAGCACTCTCTCCTGAAAGGGGGCTACACTTAGGCCCCTCTGCCTCCTGCTTCCTCCTGCTTCCCAGGTTCACACCTGACATCATCTGACCTTTTTCCAGTTAACCTGGATGTCTGTCTTCCTTCTGCCTTAAGTCTTAGTTCACTGCCCCTAGTATCTTGACCTTAGTGGCTTCTACCCCGGAATGAAATGATTCTGTGTGGTTCTGCCGTCTCTGGGGTCCTTCTGATACTGATGGGCTGAGCCCCAGCCTCAGCTACGGGCCCTTGACTCTGTGTTTGTGTTGGTCTGAATGACCTTAACGACTCTGGCCCCATCAGTGACTCTGTGGCCAAACCCTGAGTGCCTCCCAAGAGCTTTGGCCTTTCCCATCAGGATGATTATTCCAAGAGCCTTCATCTTGGACCAGGATTCCAACTCTTTATTAAGATTCCATCTCTCATTGTGGCTCAGGAACAAAAGGCCCAGGTGCAGAGGACACTGAACTAGCCCTGCTTCCAACCACCCTGCCTCCATCCCTCCCACCACTCCCTGACTCCCCCGTCTGTCTGCACACCTGATCTCCTCAGTCTTCATGCTGGTGGCCATTCACGGTGATTGTCCTACTCTATGTTGACCAGGAGGCTTGGCTGTTTCAAGTCCTTGCCTTTCCAAATTCACTGCCTTGTCTCTGGCTCATGGCATGCCTCCTGTGAAGGGCCTCTGTAACAACTTCCCCCATGGGAGGCCCAAGCAGATTAGGAACACATAACTCCACGCTTCCTGAAACTTTCCTCCCTCTACACCCCCCTAAAAGCCACTGGCAGGTGCATGTGGGTGCAAGAAGTACCCTACTCCTGGGTATATATGTTCTAAGCTCCACTGTTTCCTCTCTTGAAAATAACAATAGTGAGGGACACTAACATCTACTGAGCACTGACCAAATACCAGGCATTTTGCTAATCAAGCACTTTAGGTGGCTTGTCTCGTCTAACACCATAAGAACCCAATGAAGATAGGTACTGTGGTTACCCTCATGCTGTCTGATGAGGAAAAGTTCAAAGAGGTTGAGTAATTTGTCAGATATCAGTTTTTTTTGTTTGTTTGCTTTGTTTTTGCAGTACGCGGGCCTCTCACTGTTGTGGCCTCTCCCGTTGTGGAGCACAGGCTCCGGACTCGCAGTCTCAGCGGCCATGGCTCACGGGCCTAGCCACTCCGCAGCATGTGGGATCTTCCCGGACCGGGGCACGAACTCGTGTCCCCTGCATCGGCAGGCGGACTCTCAACCACTGAGCCACCAGGGAAGCCCCAGATATCAGTTTTAAGTGGTGGATCCAGGATTTGAAACCAGGCCATCCCTAATCCTTAACTATTCTGCTACCCTCCTTCACAGGCAACCTCACCCTGGGAATCTTAAGGAAAAACAAATTTCCCCAATGGGAACACTTTACCATCTTCCAAAGAACTCCACCTGACGTACACAGAGATGGGTTCACGGGAGACAAACACCCTTTTTCCTTTTGTGGCTACTCCTCACTTTTAATTCTCTCAATCACAAATCTGTTTCACAGGTAAAGGGAATAGAGAGTTAGTCACTTTCATATCTACTATTTTAGACACCGAAATCCAACCCTGAAAATAATCCCTCGGCAGTTTATTCAAACTATTCTTTTCTTTTCTTTTCTTTTTAACATCTTTATTGGAGTATAATTGCTTTACAATGGTGTGTTAGTTTCTGCTTTATAACAAAGTGAATCAGCTATACATATATATATATATATATTCAGACTATTCTTACACAAAGCAAACACTTAAGCAATCTAATCTGTCTAAACATTTACATCTCACCCAATCCTTTTTAAACTTCGGGTTCTGTCAACACTTTCTGAGGGACCTTGGATGGCAGTTCCCATGGCTCATTTTGTGTTGCATGAAAATATAAATGTTAGAATTGGCAATGGTTTATTAGGTCTCACTGATAACTACAAAGTACAATGCTTTGCGTACTTTTCCGACATGGGCTTTCCCAGAACAGGCAGGAAAAATAGTCTTATATGAGGGTCTCCAGATTTTGGCCCTGACACCCATTACACTGTCTTCTGAGAACTGCACTGAGATGCTGGGAACATAAATCTTCCAGCCATCTCCTGCTGCTCCCTGGGGGCCCCGCATGCCCTAGGCCCAGGGAGCCCTGCTCTGCTCAGCAGCTGCACTGAAGAAGTTCATCTGCAGAATTGGTTCTACTCAGTCCTTTGGCCTCTAGGAGCCAAGCTCAGAAGCATGCTGTGTCCCCATCCCTACCAGCAATGGGCTTAGATTGGGGTCTACTGCATTTAAAGAGCCAAATGATATCCAGGTCGCTGCAGAGTCACAGTTCTGTATCACTCACCCTCAATAAAGGTAGACCTGTGTTTGACCTATAGATTCCACAAAGGCCTGGGACAATCACCTCAGTAACGCCTTGGGCTTCCCCATTCATTCATTCACTCTCTTGTCAACCTACTCTCCTTTTTTCCATTCCTCCTTCCTTCCTTCCTTCCCTCCCCTTCCTCCTTCTTTCAGTCCCCTTTCTTTCTTCCTTTCTCCCTTCCTTCCTTTCTTCTTTTCTCCCTTCCTCCCTTCCTCCCTTCCTCCCTTTCTCCCTTTCTCCCTTTCTTGTTTTCATTGAACCCTTTCCATAAGCCAGGCACTGTGCTAGGTGCTAGGGAGACAGGGGAGTGCAATAAACATGGTCCTGCTCTCTTTTTTTTTTTTTTTTTTTTTTTTTTTTTGCGGTATGCGGGCCTCTCACTGTTGCGGCCTCCCCCGTTGCGGAGCACAGGCTCCGGACGCGCAGGCTCCGGACGCGCAGGCTCAGCGGCCACGGCCGACGGGCCCAGCCGCTCCGCGGCATATGGGATCCTCCCAGACCGGGGCACGAACCCGTATCCCCTGCATCGGCAGGCGGACTCTCAACCACTTGCGCCACCAGGGAGGCCCGGTCCTGCTCTCTTAATGAATCATTTCTGGATCTGAATGAAGGCAGGCTCCTATATTTATCCATGTCCACCTAATTTATTTCTTCTTCTTCCTAAACACATAGCTAGGCAGCATCTCCCAGGACCTCTCGTAGTCAGATGCAGCCACGTGACTTGACTGAGCTCTGGCCAATGGAGTATGGGTAGAAGCCATGTACACTACCTCCCATAAAACTCCACATGCTTTCTCTCTTCCATTACACACAATTCTGTGGCAGAGGACCCACTGAAGGTCCCCAAGGCCAACAAGGGACATTGATCCATAAGGTGGAAGGAGCTAAAGTCCCTAAATAACTTTGTGGAACCAAGCACTCCCATCTACCCACTCACACTGGTGTGTGATGTGAGCAAGAAATACATCCTAATTATGTTAAGTCACTGAGATTTGGGGGTTGCTTGCTATAGCAGTGAGCCTACCCTGACCAAGACTCAGGCATGAGATTGACTAATTACATCGTGTTTCTCTGGCAAGAATCCTAAGAAGGTACTTCTCCCAGGAATATTTAAATTTTGCCCAACTAGAAGGTCTCAAGCTGAGCTTAATTCTTCACAGGGGTAGCAATCAATACATAGCAGCTTACTGTTGCTTCTGCAGAATTTAACAAGGGTTATTTTTAAACAAATTGGTATATGACAGAGGCAGCTTGACAAATCAGTGAAGGAAAGATGGCCTATTCAACAAATGGCTAGGATAACCCCTCCATAGAAAGAAAATTAAAATTAGATTCATCGTTCACATCACACGAAAATAAATTCCAGGCCAATTGAAAACTTAAATATAAAATGCAAAACTTTAAAGCTTTCAGAGGTACAAATAGGACAAAGTATTTAATACAAAGAGAAGAGAAGAGTATCTTGAAAAGAACCCCAAAACAGAAACAAATAGGAAAAGATTGGGAAAAAACGACTGTATTCAAATAAAAATTCAGTAGCTTTCATAAAGTTGCAATAATCTAGAACAGGGGTCAGCAAACCATGACCCATGGGCCATCATCTGGCCCTCTGCCTGTTTTTTTGTGAATAAAGTTTTATTGGAATACAGCCTTGCCCATTTGTTTATGTCTACAGCTGCTTTCACGCTGGAATGACAGAGTTGAGTAGTTGCCACAGAGACTCAGTGGGCCACAACGACTAAAGCATTTACTAACTGGCCCTATGCAGAAAGAGTTTGCTGATACCTGGCTTAGAAGAAAGTAATTGCAATACACATAGCCGACAAAAGGTTAGCGCACGCTCATTTCACTCATGTGTATAAGGAGGCATTGTCTGCAGGGGTTAAGAAATGAAAACAGCCTAAATGTCCATCGATGTGAGAATAGATTAAAAAATTGTGAAGTACTTACTCACTAGAATATTATACAGCAGGAGTGAATTAGATCTGCATGTATCAACAAAAATAAATTTCAGCTAAAACTTGCAAAAGGTAAGATACAACATGGTACCATTTTAAAAACACACTTAAGAAATATTACATATTTTGTTTAGGTTCGTACATAAGTCACAAATCATAAAAACACGCAGAGAAGGATATTCATTGCCTTCGGTATATTAGCTTCTGCTAAGGAGATTAAGGAATAAGAAGAAATGATGAGATGTGTTTTAGTTATTTCTGTATCTTTAAAAATTTGTATCAAATATGGCAAAATGGTGGCATGTATTCAATACTAGTAGTGAATACACCATGTTTTATTACTTTCTACATCTTTCTCTACATTTGAAATTTTCTAATTTAAATAACAATAATATAAAATAAAAGCATAAAAAGCTCCTGATTACTACTACTGGATATGCCTTCTAAGTATAGCTACCAAAGTACAAGGCAAAAACAGGTGTGTCCCCAAAACTTGGGGGCAGTGCCACTTTGTAATAACACCAGCTCTGCCAGTTAATAGCTGTCATTTCGACTCTCTAAGAGTCTCCTTTTCCTCACTCTAAGAATAAAGATAGTATCTATCTCATAGATTTCTTTATAAGAATTAAATGAGATACTCCATGCAAAGCATTTTGCATAATGCAAACACATAATTGTTCAATAAATGATAGATATTATAATTACTATTTTTATTATTATAAGTATAGTACAGTACTATTTTTATTATTATAAGTACAGTCCTGAGCATAAATTGGTAGAACCAATACAAAAAGTAAGATCCACATTAATCATTAGTCACCTTAAAAGGCAGAAAGTTTGTCAAAACAGGTAAGAAAGACTTGGCTAGCTTTATTTTTTAAGGTGGTCTCTGAAAAGCAATTCATAATATGAAGAAGGACCACTTATTAGAAGGGGGTTGTCCGTCTGGATTCTCAAGAGGGTAAGTCCCTGGAGCATGAAATATCTCCAGCTATATCCCAGGGACAGCTTGGCCTGGACAAATCAGAAGAGTGTTTTATTGTTTGGACACATGCTTTCTGATCATGAAAAAGGAAGCATCAGACTCCAAGACTTTAAGCCCTCTTAGACTTCCTCTGCTCAAATTCAATGGTCAAGTGATCTTTAAATAAAAATACTATAATATCAGTAATTACCACGGTGCTTGGCACTTACACGTTACATCGTGTGATCCTCACAATTCAGTAGAATAAATGATTATTATTCTATTTCACAAGTAAGAAAACTAGGGTTCCACAAACTTAGTCAGATTACACAAAGTCACACACTGTAAGCCAGAGGGCTGAGTTAGCAACATATGTTCAAGTCACCCTTGTCCAGCCTGACAGCTCATGTTCATTACGTTACATCATGATAACTGCTCTTCATCTGGAATAATAAATGGCTTCCCCTATACATATTCCTCTAGGGAGAAGAATGTGAGAACCAGCTAACATGTCTCTACATCACCTGGTAGTTGCATTTATTACTCTTAATAATTTGAAGCTCATGTAATTCAAATCCCTAACACCTAATGTCTGATTCTGCAGGGGAGAACCAGACTATAATGTAGGGTTCAGACAAGCATCCCATCTTTAAGGGAGCTGCCAGAATGGCTACCCGTTTCCGTTCCTATTTTGACATTGCTATTGTTTCTCTGTTCAATTTCAGCATACTTATTACAAAATTAAGGCAACGGGAGAAAGAACACGGTTTACGCAGAAGACGCTGGTCTCAGGAGGGAGTATGACTGATCATTATACAATACTATTATTCAGCCCAGTAAAGCATGTGACACGCCCTTAAACACTTCTGGATTACACTTGCAAGCCTGGCAGAAGCCTGACTCAGCAAACCAAAGAGATGCTGGCACAAATTACTTGGCACAAGTATTAAGAGGCACCTCTTATTTCTCCTTCAACAACTTCACAGGATAGCTATTGATAGAGTAAAAGTAGAAAGGTCCAGTTCTGACACAGGCAATTTCTACCAGCCAAGGTGTTAAACAAAGACTTTTTCATGAGCTCACTTCTACTTATTCTTTACCCTGGTACCATAAGAAAAAGATAATTAAGCCCAGAAATTTTCAGTGGGCTCTCAAAAATCTCTCTCCTTCCTATGGCCCTTTATTCTTAAAAATCTATTTAAAAGCTATAATACAAACTCTGGAGTTATTACAAAAAAAGAGAATCTTTAAACACTAGATGTTCAAAAAACAAAGTAAATATGTGTCCCAAGATGCCCTATAAGCTTTGTAGTATATACATATCAGCCAATCAATCAGGGCCAATCATGGAAATATTTAATCATGTATTTCAATAAAATCCTTTCTTGGAAAACTCATTCAGAGATAACAAGGGCTACAACATGATCACCAAAAATATGGCGCCACATTGAAATCGTAAAAGGTAATGCACAGGTATCATACAATTCCTGCTCTAAACGTTTTTCATAAGGATGCAGTGGCCTAAATTCCCCCACAGAACAGAAATGTGGCGCTGGGAAAGTAGAGAGGAATCCAACTTAAGAATGAAACTTAGAAGTGAACGTTCGAAATGAAAGTTGTTTTGAACACATCCCACAATGTTTCAGCCCTGGATAAAGGTTGGATTCCTTTAACTACAGCCATGTTCATAAGTGTTGTCAAACATTTTTAAAACATGAAGGACTCTTCCAAGACCTCATGATTAAAGTAGCGCAGTGGTTAAGAATCTGCCTGTCAATGCAAGGGACATGGGTTCGAGCCCTGGTCCAGGAAGATCCCACATGCCGCAGAGCAACTAAGCCTGTGCGCCACAACTACTGAGCCTGCGCTCTAGAGCCTGCGAGCCACAACTACTGAACCCGTGAGCCACAACGACTGAGCCCGCGCTCCGCAACAAGAGAAGCCATCACAATGAGAAGCCCGTGCACGGCAACGAAGAGCAGCCCCTGCTCGCCGCAACTAGAGAAAAGCCCTCATGCAGCAATGAAGACCTAACGCAGCCATAAATTAAAAAACAAAACAAAACAAAACAAAAAAACAGTGAAAATGTAACTTTTGTGTTGAGTTCATGTTTCTTTCTGCAGACTCATGGGCCATTTTCGAGCAGGGAATAGTCTGGAAATGGGGACAAAACTCTCTGGGGACAACCAACAGTATTCCACACCAGGCAGAAATCACCCTTGGTGGTACACAGCAAAAAATAACAAACATAAGTATTCATTGGTAAATCTTACCAGTACATTGCTAAAATTCTCAAGTCTAAAAGTCAGCCTGTATGAGAATCTGCTTCCAAGACAGGGCCCCGGCCATAACTAAAGTCGCACACCACCTGATTCTCCTACTGCAGTGATTTATCTCTATTGCCATTCCTGGCCTCGATCTTGCTCTTCATTCTCACTTTTCTAACTTCTGCTGAATGGCTCTCCCTTAATATCCCAACTTTATTTCCAATTAAGTACATTTAAAGCTAAACCCACCTTTTGAAAACAAATAAACACACAAATAAGTCCTCCTTGCTCCCTACCCAAAGGCAGACATTCAGTCTCTTTCTCGATAAACTTGACTCTTACCAAACCTTTCAAAAGAGCAATGATCGTATGACTAAAATGATCCTTTCTAACTCACCCAGAAACTTTCTTAGGGTCAATGTTCTCTAAAGACTGGGAAAAGCTGTAGGACTTTCAGCAGCTTTGTACTCAAAGCCCCTCCTGACAGAAGAATCCCGCAGGAAAACCCTCCATACATCTAGTCATCCGTATTAAGACATAAGAGCTCATTTAAAGGACAGCTTTCATTTGCTTTTGTTAGTAGAAGCCTGGACTGTGCTTTTTCTGACAACCTGAGTCCTAGTTCTAATAGAGAAAATTCGGCTAAAGAGATGATCATGTAGAAAAATGATACTAATAATGGCATGAAAGCCACAGCGACCTGGTGTCAGTACCAATCTTCTGAAATGAAGGGAGTCTTGTGTAGACAGATGACAGCCAAGACCTCAGCTGCATGGGGGCAGGGGTAACCACAATAAATCAAAAGTCAAAAATGACTTGCTTCTCCTGAGAAACGCTTCTCCAGAAGGTAAATGCTCTCTTCCCCTTAAAGCAGTATTTTTTTAAATTTTGAAATTATCCATATATTAAAACTAATTTTAACCTACATCTACTCATCCGTTCTAGTGAATATTTATTGAGCCCCACTATGCACCAGGCACTGTTCTAGTAAGTGAAGATACACAGTGAGCAAGACGGAGGAAGTCACAGCTCTCATGGAGTTTTCAAGCCTAAGCTGTGAGGAGAAGTCTTTCCTAGCAGGACAGGCCCTGTGGTTAGTAGCACATATAAGCATCACTGCTATTAGAGTCAATAGCTTTTCTGATACTCATATACTTCTCCTGGATGACCAGAGTCTCCATCCGCGGTAATGTCGTTATAAAGGTCGTGATAGCTACCACATCTTAGGCTCATCCTAGCTATTGGGCAGTTTATAATAACAGCCTCATTAATCCTCCCAGCAACTCAGAGTTAACAAATAAAGAAAATGAACTCAGAGAGGTAGAGTACCTTTGAGGGTCACAAGATTGGAACCTATATGTGTCTGGCTCCAAAACCCTGTTAACCACTGCCCTCAACTATGAACACCATCCTCTCTCACAATGATGGGCCCCCTCTGCTTTCCAGCCTTGCAGTCAACCCCTGGGGGTGGTCTTGGGAAGACAGCTCACCATGTCAAGAACCTGGTGTTTAATGGTAATTGAATTTGTCTCCATCTTTCTGTCATTCCGTCCTGACACGGCAGATTGCAGGGAGTCCTCGAAGACTCAAGTCTGTCCTCTGGGGACTGGTACAGTCTTGGGGAGGAATTTGTGCTTTGATGAATAGAGAAAAATGTTTTGTCCCGGATTGGTAGATGACTGGCTATATGATTTTCATTTCCTTCATCTATCAGCTCTGGGTCATGGGGAAAAGTCTACTAGCACCTTAGGGTTTTCCCCAAGAATTCTTATCAGAAAACACTTGCCTACCTTTCACCAGCAGCAGAGCGGTTAGGGAAAGAGGTTAAAAGAATATGTGTAGGACCACTGCTGACTGATGGAAGAGAAGTGTTTCAAACAAGCCTCGTGCGTTTATTGCCCAGGCCAAGGAGAGAAAATAGTCTTTACTGGACGCATGTATTTGATAGCATCTGGATCCATTTAGTAAGCATATTTATTTCATAACAACATGAGACCATGATGCCAGGATGACTAATGATCTTTTATATTCTACCACTCTTTTTGCATAAATCGACAAGTCTGTTAGGGAGATTAATTATCTGATATGGGGCAAATATGCATTTTGGTTACTTCTTTTTATCAGGGATCTCTTACATGGAATACCTTTTCCCATGGACAAGGTTGGAGAACATTGGAAAGCCCTTTAGGCATCTTCCAAATTAGGTGAACCTGAGTTCTTGGAAAATAATTTCAAGGTTCTTAGGTAATGCTCTTCTGTTATCCCGAGGGGAAACTTTGATAGAATCCTCAGATTGGGCAAGAGACAGAAAGGAGGAAAGAGAACTTGGGCCAAAATTTTAGTGATACGACTGAAAATTTTACTGTCAAACATATTTTTAAATATGCAGGATAATACCGTACATTGTAACTATACTGGAAATATAATTAATTGGGATACACTGGAATAGAAGTGCTATGTTCTATGTGGCAAACTTCAGAATAAGTGATGTCTCCCCTGAACTCCAACCAGAGGATTTAGGGTCTGAAGTAACAACTGTCAAAGTACCATTCAACCTCTGAAGGAAGCACAAGGCTCCCCACTTCCCCTTCACAGCTCACCTGGTGAGGGGAGACCCGGACAGTCCCCACCAAAGGCCTTGCAGGTCACAGCCAGATGGGACGGGCTTTCTCACATTTCACGAAGAGTGAGAGGTCCCGGCCTTTGCATGATTCAGTCCTTTCAGTTTTCCTCCCAGGGCAAGTGCAACATCCTGGGTGGTTTCTGGGACGGGCTGCCGCCACCTTGGGAGGCCCCCTACCCACAGCTGGAATAAATCCAACGGGCAGCTTGGGCCCACTCTGCTCTTCAACCCTTAGTGCCCTTCCTTGGGGACATGTCCTTCTCCACTTTTGCCCTCTGATCCTGAAGGTCACAACTAGGGCCAACCAGGGAAAGGGAGCCAAAGGGGCCTGCTCTGGGTCCAGGCAAAGTGGTCCTTGTGAACCAAAGTGGAGCAGCCTGGGGTTTCTGGCATGAGGAGCGACTTAAAGGCGTCTTTAACACCCAGAGAGTTAAAGGACCTACGTATGCCTGGTGGTGTTCTCTAGGTAAACTTTACCTGGAGTAACCACACCAGGCACAATGTCAGGCTAGGACTAACCTAGAACACCAGTAAAACGTCCTCCTCAAGGACCCCCAAAGGCCAGCACAGCACCCAGTTAGGAGGAAGTATCACCCAGACGAACGGCACTAAATGCAAGACTCCAGAGAAGGGGTATAATTAGTAATATGGGAAAACCTGAAAGGGAAGATTCTGGAAGAGGCGACACATTTGAGACCCACTACCCATTTCTATCAGGCCCACCACCTTGGTCCTTCCTACAAAATCAAAAACAAATAAACAGAAACCTCATCTCAAATGTACTGCTTTACTCACAGAAGTGGCTTGTGTGAGGTCCACATGTATAAGCAAACACATATCACATTATCCTTTACAACTTTAGAGCCCATTTATCACTTGTCTCCCCATTGCCTCTTCAGCCAGAGCAGACATCAGCATCTGCCAGAGATCTGTAAGAACTCAGCCCATGCTGACTGCCCGCTTCCTGCCCTACAGCTCCCTAACTGGAGTCTATGTGGGCCTTGCCTGGAGGTTTGGCCACCATCCCAGCTGGCACAGGGAACGTATGGGTACCCGAAGCTAGATGTACTGACTGCCGGAATCACGTGGGGAGCTTTTATAAACACAGATTCCAGGGTTTCTCCCAGACATGGCAAATCAGAGTCTCCTCCTGGGCGAGGGAGTTTTGGAATGAGAGTGGCGAAGGGTTTTGAGAGGCACGCAATGCACAAGTGCAGATGTTACATCAGAAGCTGGGAGACCTAGAGCTGCATGTAGTGTTCTCTGGATGCAGGCTGCCATTTCTAGGGGCCAAACCAAGGCTTCACAGGGACGGGCAGGCCCCCTGAGCCCCTGCACCCTGCAGAGTGGTAGGGGGAGAAGGGCTGAATGAGAAACCAGAAGGCATAGAGCTTGAGGGGCCATGGTGCTGGAAGGAGTGAAAACGGGTACTATCTCCCCAGATGAGGGGAAGTGACTGACATCATTACATGCCCCTCTGCAGCAGCCAAGCAGACTTGCTGCTGGCCCAAAGAAGGGATGTGTCCACTGGGCTAAGTGTGGGTAGGAGTGTGTTTGCAGACAGGAGCCCCAAATCTTCATTACCTGCTGCCTTACTTACTCCCCATGGACACCCCCAAACCATCCCACTTGGATCTTGGATGTGAGCAGGCCCTTTTGCAGGTGGTGTGCACCATGCCGGAGATGGGACCCGCTCTCTGGAGCAGACCAGAGCCTCTCTGTCGGATGGGATCTGCTGGCCCTGCTCTTCCCATCTCCCTGACTATGGCCTTCCCAGTTGTGTGTTCTGGCTGCAGTGCCTGTTTGCGGCCCCTGTGGTTCTGGTGACCTACTGGCCTTCCCTCTTGGGGTCATCAGAGTTTGGCTTCTCTATTTGGGTCTCAGGTCTGCTCTGCCAGCCCTCACCCTCTGCCACTTCTGGTGTTCTCTCCAACCTGGGGAAGAGAATCTCTGTGGAGCCCCAGGCCCATGAAATCCCACTAAACAAGGACTGAAAGCCCTGCCAGGGAAAGGAGACTCCGACAGCAATACTTGGCAGCTCACCTCTTACGTGCAGAAAGATTTTCTGGGTTTGAACCTACTACTTTAAACCTCGGTCTTCAGAAATATGTCCCCAAATAAACCAACCCTAACCTTGCTCCCATGGAGAGACCCTCCAGTCCTTGTCTGAGCACAAAATCAAAATGTCCTGTAGTTGGCTGTGGCACCAGCATGGGCATCAAGCAGCTGAGGTCAGACCCCAACGAGATCCTCTGGCAGGAGGAATCGAAAAGCACCCCATCTTTCTAATGTCATGTACTGAAAAGACTGAGTGATTTTTCCTTCCCTCCCAACAAGTTCCACTGGCTAGTAGAAGAGAGGATAGTTACCTGGCAAGTATCCAAGCAGAGCACAAGTTCAACTACCTTGATGCACACACTCAAATTAGAAACTCGGAGTTGTAAATTGAAACTCAAATTACTGGAGAAGATCTTCAGATACCCCAGAGAAAATCATTATAAAAAAGATACTAAACTACTTCTCAAAAGAAAGCACAAGAATCACTCTAATGTTCATCTGGAAAAAGGACAGCCCAGAACAGCAAAGAGAATCTTGGAAAAAAGCAGAGTAAATAAAGGGGAATCAGGCCTTCTGGATATGAACACATATTACAAAGGAGTTAAAATGGAATCATATTAGTAGGATATAATAGACAGCTTAAAAATATATCTTATAAAATATAAATATAAAATTAAAAATATATATATATCTTATAAGGTGCTGTAAGAGCTATTCTCAGAGATGTTTTATGGCCCTTATTGATTACTTACTAACAGATAAATATTGTCTAAATGATTTATATACAGTCACTCATTTAATCATCACAACAATCATATGCAGTAGGTACTATTTTATCATCCCCATTTATAGATGGGGAAACTGAGGTCAAGAGAAGTTAAGCAACTTGCTCAAGGTCATACAGTCATAGAGTTAATAAGTCAAATCCAGACAGTCTAAAACCAGAGTCAGTGTTTGCATCCATTATACTCAGGGGCTTCTTTAGCAAAATCAACTGAAATGTTCTTTGTAGGATACATTTAAAATAGGTTATTGTCAATTAACTCAAAATAGTATTGTGTGGGCCTAAAATGATGGTTATTAAATAAAGAAGGAGTCTGGAAAACTGCTTGTGATGTAATATGAAACTTTTTAAAATGCAGAATAAAAGATGTACAGACACTCTGAGTGAAATAAATATATATATGGGACAAATTGGAAGGAAATATATATCTATGGAAGCAAGCTTGATGATTGATCTAGGCTAGAGCAGTGGTCCCACCCCATCCCAACCAAATCTATGTCTGGAACTGGGAACCAGGCTCCAACAGTTTTTAAAGATCCCCAGGAAATTGATTCCAGTGTTCCATCATGTTTAGGAACCTCTGGTCTAGAGTTCAGAGCCAGGTAAAAGAGTCCAAAGAGAACCAGGCTTTTCTTTTATCCCCTATAAATGAGGGCAAATAAAAGTTTTCTAGAAATCTAAAGAGAAGTTGTCATTAGCAAAAAACATCAAGAAACAATTCATAAAAGTAGAAATATAAATGGCCAGAAGACCTGGAAAAGTACTCAGAAAGAACTTAAGAGATATCATTTTTTTTAGAACAGCAAAGATGGAAAAGAATGATTATCCCCAATACACCAAGGTATGTGTTCAAAGATATTTACTAAAGCATTGTTTCAAATAGTAGTATCCTACAAACAACGTGGATGGCAATCAATAGGTGGTTAATAAAATATATTATGATCCATCCATTACATAGGATACTTGAAGCCACTAAAAATCATGATCTAAGCCTCTCTTTGTTGGCCTAAAAAGCTGTTTACAATACATTTTTAAGTGCAGAAAGACAGGCTAAGCAATATTATGTACAGTATGATCTCAGCTTTTGTTAAAAAGCTAAATAACATATAGAACAAATTAATAGTTATTTCTGAGTGATGGAATCAGAGCTGATGTTTTTCTCTTTTGCCTTCGGTCTTTATTTCTGTTTAAGAATGTACAAACAAAAACAACAAAAACTCCCAGCCTTTAATGAAGCAAGTTTTAGGTAATTAGAGGAAAATGCCCTTCGGGTAGAGAAGTTTCCCTTTTCTTGCAGGAAAGGCACAGATTATTTTAAATAAAACAAGCACTGTCCAGATTTTATCTTCTCCTTTAGCAAATTCTTATGTCCTAAAAGGGATTTTTCCAATTAAACAGATATTGTTTTGGACAATGGTAAAATCTCAGAGCAAAAGAGTCCTCTGGCTGTGGTTTCAGAAGCTGGGAGTTGGTTCTTTGGGAAGAAGATGTTTATCAAGGCACTTTGATGCTCCCTTAGAACTTGCCAACACAATCTGTTTATTTTATTATATAGCTTGTAATTTCTTAATTTGAAACTTAAGTTCTCATATACTGTTCTACTGCCAGACATTACATGAAGAGTTTAAAGCAGACAAAGCAATCAAAAAGAACACATTATACTCTCTAGATATTTACTGGTACTTTTAAACTCATAGACTAGTATCTTCATGGATAATTTTGGCAAATTGATAAGTGTTAGGGCTTTAAAAAGTCAAACTCTCCCTAGGATAGGACTCAGTGATTTAGTAGGAAAAGTGATAAGAAACTTCTATGAATACAGCACCTGGTCCAGAAATAACAACTAAACCAATCCCTAATAATCAGCATTAATCAAACCATCCCAAGTTTCCAGCCATCCCTGTGCAGCTCTGAAAGCCTCTTCTAGACAAAGGTCCCTATCTCGGAGAGATGCTCCTCTGATTCCCAGTTAAAGGTACTGTTTATGTCCTTCTGTTAACTCAGGTAGTTTTTGAAAAAATAAATAAATAAAACATATAGGAGTGGTGTATCCTTGAGGACAGTGTAAAAAAAATAATATTTGAGAAAAAGCTGTTTTTAGGTATTCAGAGGGAACACATCTGTAGATAGAAAACTGTTCTTTATATGAAAGCTTGGCCCTCATTTTACAATAGGGATGCTAATTTATGAGGATGTTCCAGACTGAGGCAGTGTAAGAATATATTCCACACAAGTTTTAATAACCTTCAAAAGGCACATTTATGAAAATTCCATTCCTTATCCCTAGTAGTGTGAGAGTTGACCATTAGTTTAGGGCTTTCTGGGTCTAGAGAGTATGTATGCTCAGCAATTTTCTCTTACTATACAATTCCCCCACCCCTACCCAGGGTCCTCAGCTACAGTGTTTTTCAGAACTTGCTTTCTAAGAGGTCAGGGTCTCTTCCAGTTCCAGATTAAGGGGCAGGCCAGCAGGGAAACTGCCAAGATGCCAAAATACAAGGAAAACCTAACTAGAGAAAGAAAATAGGATTTGCCAGAACTCCTTTCAAAGAGGGCTCTGGGGCTTCCCTGGTGGCGCAGTGGTTGAGAGTCTGCCTGCCGATGCAGGGGACACGGGTTTGTGCCCCGGTCCGGGAAGATCCCACGTGCCGCGGAGCAGCTGGGCCCGTGAGCCATGGCCGCTGAGCCTGCGTGTCCGGAGCCTGTGCTCCGCAACAGGAGAGGCCACAACAGTGAGAGGCCCATGTACTGCAAAAAAAAAAAAAAAAAAAAAAAAGAGGGCTCTGTAAACGGTTGAAAGTCCTCTGATGAAGGGGCCTGTGGTAGTCATGACAACCGTAAGGGGTATGTATGCTTGAGTGACAGTAGGCGGTTACCAAAATGCTTTCTCAGGTAGGTGATTCCTGTTAAGCACATTGTTTTTATTTTGCTCAGTGATGCATGCAAGTTTGGGGCCAGAGGTGAAATGCCCAGGACAACAAAGGAGCTGCTGCCCCAGTGGTCCTCCTTCTCCCCATCACCCTGCACAGCTTCTCTAAATAGTGGAACAAATATTTCAAGAATATCAAAGCATCCACAATGCTTAGCTTGCCCCTATCAAGAAGCCAAGCATTTGAAAACAAAAACTACAAGATGACCTAAGTTTTAAAAACCTCAAAATATGGTAAAACATTTCAAACAGTTCCATAAAAGTCACCCAACTCTAGCTCTCCTCTTTTTAATTATCGTTCTGCTCTGTGTTTCTCAATTGCGCTGTCCAGCTCAGCAGGATGAAGTACAACTCAGACCAGAGACTCACAAAAGCCAGGGCAGAATCTGAGTGCACCAGGCTGGTGAAGAAGGAAGGGACAATGGAGATGTCTGGCACCAGACCGGGTGGTCCCCAAGTTGAAAGCCATCTGAGAAGGAATGCAATAATCTGTGGGAATTTGGAAACTGCACACAATGGGAAACATCATTGTAAAGGACATTGGAGGCTTCGAAAGATATCCAGCACCTGTGTCAGGTACTGTGCTAGGTGGTTTTCATTCCTTATTTCATTTGATCTGAGTACTAATTCTGTAAAGTCAGAACTGCTATCCCCACTTCACAGATGAATAAGCTGAGGCTCAAAGGGTTTAAGAAGTGTGCCCAACTTCACATCATTATAGCAAGGGCCTGAGCTAGAATCAAATCTACATTTGTCTGAATTCAATATCCATGCTCTTCTCAAGAGACAGACAGAAAACACAGCCACCTAGGAAGAAGACAGCGTCACTGGACTTGACATCAAGAGACAAGTGTTCTATCCTGGGTTTTAACTCTTCCCAATTGGGACAAGGCACCTAATCTCTTTGGGGGAGACGATATGCATGCTGATGAAATGGGAGGGTGCAAGAGCGATGACAGTAAAAATGACAATCCCTATTATAATAAAACCCAAGAGGCTCATTGAGATCTGATGCAGAGGTGCCCACTCTGGGCAAAGAGCACCAATATCAGGGCAGGTGAGGAAGGCAGAAGCTGCCAAGCTGGGTCTCAGACACACCAAGAGGGCTCCTGAGCTGAGCTGGATGGTCACAAGAAGAGAGCTGAGGTCTGAAGGGCATCCGGGGGACCCAACAACAAAAATTCTGCTTCTCCAACCATGGAGGGGATTAAAATAAAAGGTCAGCATTGGACCAGGGGCTTAAAGAGAAATTAGCCATAAAACTCCAGATTGAAGATAGAGGTAGTGCTAGCCACATTGAAGGAGGGAATATCTAGGTAAGCCTAGAAGAGAAGAAATGAAGCCTCATCAAGTGAAAAAAAAACAGTGAGGTCAGACATGTATAGGTGATTTTACAGTATACTTAGCTGATACCCTGGTCCAGTAGCAAAATAATGAATGTGTTTTAAGTGGGTAGTGCAGAACAGTAGGATGGCCAGTTCATAACGGAAGAGGGTCTTGAAAAAGAACAAAATTGGAGCACTCAAACTTCCCAATTTTAAAACTTGCTACAAAGCTACGATAACAAAGACAGTGTGGTATTATTGACATATAGATCAATGGACTAAAATTGAGAGTCCAAAAATAAACCTTTATGGATCGACTGTCAATTGATTTTTGGACAAGAGTACCAAGATCATTCAAAGAGGAAAGAATAGACTGACTGAATAAATGATGCTTGGACAACTGAATAGCCATACACAAGAAAATGAAGTTTGACCTCTACCTCATACTATATACAAAAATTAATTCAAAATGGATCAAAGACCTGAAATTTAAGAGCAAATTATAAAACGCTTAAAAGAAAACATAGGGATAAATCTTTATGTCCCTGGATTTGGCAATGGATTCCTAGATATGACACCAAAATCATAAATCAAGATTGAGTCATGAGGAAATAGAAAGTCCTAATAGACCTACAACTAGCAAGGAGATTGAATCAGAATCAAAAACCTTCCAACAAAGAAAAGCCCAGGACCAGATGGCTTCACTGGTGAATTCTACCAAACATTTAAGGAAGAATTAACACTAATCCTTCTCAAACTCTTCCAACAACCTGAAGAGAAAAGAACATGTCCAAATATTTTATGAGGCCAAGATTACCCTGAAATCCAGAAAAAGATACTACAAGAATAGAAAATTATAGGCCAATAACTCTGATGAATATAGATGCAAAAATCCTCACCAAATAGTAGCAGTATTAAAAGGATCATACACCATGACCAAGTGAGATTTATCCTTGGGATGCAAGGATGGTTCAATATATGAAAATCAAATAATGTGATATACCACATTAACAAAATGAAGGATAAAAATCACATGTTCATCTCAATAGATGCAGAAAAAACATTTGACAAAATTCAACACCCTTTCATGATAAAAACTCTTAACAAACTAGTAATAGAAGGAACTCACCTCAACATAATAAAGGCCGTCTTTGGAAAGTGCACAGCCAATATCATACTCAATGGTAAAAAAACTGAAAGCTTTTCCTCTAAGATCAGGAACAAGGTAAGGATGCTCACTCTCACCACTTCTATTCAACATAGTGCTAGAAGTCCTAGCCAGAGCAATTAGGCAAGAAAAAGAAATAAAAAGCACCTTAATTGGAAAGGAAGAAGTAAAATTGTCTCTGTTAGCAAATGACATAATCTTACATATAGAAAACCCTAAAGGTCCCACAAAATACTGTTAGAACTAATAAATAAATTTTATAAAATTTCAAGATACAAAATCAATATACAAAAATCAGTTGTATTTCCATACACTAACAACGAACTATCTGAAAAGGAAATTGGAAAACAATCTCATTTACAAGTGCACAATAAATAAAGAAATAAATAAAATACTTAGGAATAAATTTAACTAAGGAAGTGAAAAACTTATACACTGAAAACTACAAAACATTCATGAAATAAATTAAAGAAAACAAATGGAGAGAAATTCTGTGTTCATGGGTTAGAACACTTAATATCATTAAAATGTCCACACTACTCTAAGAAATCTACAGATTCAATGCAATCCCTATGAAAATCCCAATGGCATTTTTTACAGGAATTTTTTAAAAGTACTAAAATTCATATGAAACCACAAAAGACCTCAATAGCCAAAATGGTTTTGAGAAAGAACAAACTGGAGGCATCACACTCCTGATTTCAAAATATATTACAAAGCTACTGTAATCAAAATAGTAGGATACAGACTTAAAGATAGAAATATAGACTAAAGGAACAAAATAGAGAATCTGGAAATCAAACCACACATATATAGTCAACTGATCTTCAACAAGGGTGCCAAAAATACATAGTAGGGAAAAGATAGTCTCTTCAACAGTATTGGGAAAACTGAATATCCACATTCAAAAAATGAAATTGGACCCTAATCTTACACCATACACAAAAATCAACTCAAAGTGAATTAAAAAGTTAAATGGAAGAACTGAAACTATAAAACTCCTAGAAGAAAACAGGAGGAAAGCTTCATGACATTGGTCCTGGCAATGATTTCATGGATATGATATCAAAAGCACAGACAATGAAAGCAAAAATAGAGTGGGACTACATCGAATGAAAAAGCTTATGTACAGCAATGGAAACAATAGAGTGAAAAGGCAACCTACAGAATGGGAGAAACATATTCACTAGTCTTGTACCACATAAAGGACTGCTTTCCAAAATATGTAAGAAATTCTTACAACTCAATAGCAAAAAACCTAATAACCCAATTTAAAAATGGGCTAAAGACATGAATTGACACTTCTACAAAGAAGACAATACAGATAGCCAACAGGTACATGAAAATATGCTTAACACCACTAATCATCAGGGAAATGCAATTAAAACCACAATGAGATATCACTTCACAGCTGTTAGAATAGTCATTTTCTTTTTTTTTTTTTTTTTTAATTTTATTGAAGTATTTGGACTTCCCTGGTGGTGCAGTGGTTAAGAATCCGCCTGCCAGGGCTTCCCTGGTGGCGCAGTGGTTGAGAGTCCACCTGCAGATGCAGGGGACACGGGTTCGTGCCCCGGTCCGGGAGGATCCCACATGCCGCGGAGCGGCTAGGCCCGTGAGCCATGGCCGCTGAGCCTGTGCGTCCGGAGCCTGTGCTCCGCAAGGGGAGAGGCCACAACAGTGAGAGGCCCGCCTAACGCAAAAAAAAAAAAAAAAAAAAAAAAGAATCCGCCTGCCAATGCAGGGGACACGGGTTCGAGCCCTGATCCAGGAAGATCCCACATGCTGCAGAGCAACTAAGCCCATGCACCACAACTACTGAGCCTGCACTCTAGAGCCCACGAGCCACAACTACTGAGCCTGTGTGCCGCAACTACTGAAGCCCACGTGCCTAGAGCCCATGCTCCACAAGAGAAGCCACTGCAATGAGAAGCCCATGCACTGCAACGAAGAGTAGCACCTGCTCACCACAACTAGAGAAAGCCCAGATGCAGCAACGAAGACCCAAGACAGCCAAAAATAAATTAATTAATTGATTAATTTAAAAAATTTATTGAAGTATAATTGATTTACAATGTTGTGTTAGTTTCAGGTGTACAGCAAAGTGATTCAGTTAGACATACATATATATCTATTTTTTCCAGATTATTTTCCCTTACAGGTTATTACAAAATTAGAATAGGTATTTTCAAAAAAAACCCAAAAGACAACAAATGTTGGCAAGAATGTGAAGAAACTGGAACCCTTGCATACTGTTGGAGTGAATGCAAAATAGTGTAGCCGCTATGGAAAACAATATGGAGATTCCACAAAAATTAAGATAGAACTACCATATGATCCAGCAATCCTACTTCTAGGAATGTATTCAAAAGAACTGAGATCAGGATCTTGAAAAGATATTAGCAATCCCATGTTCTTGGAGCACCATTCACAATAGCCAAAATGTAGAAACAACCTAAATGCCCACTGATGGACGAACAGATAAAGAAAATGTGGTAAATCATGGAATCGTACTCAGTCTTTTAAAAAAAAGAAGGAGGGCTTCCCTGGTGGCACAGTGGTTGAGAGTCCGCCTGTCGATTCAGGGGACGTGGGTTCGTGCCCCTGTCCGGGAAGATGCCACATGCCGCGGAGCGGCTGGGCCTGTGAGCCATGGCCGCTGAGCCTGCGCGTCTGGAGCCTGCGCTCCGCGACGGGAGAGGCCACGGCGGTGAGGGGCCCGTGTACCGCAAAAAAAAAAAAAAAGAAAGAATCCTGCAATATGCGGTAACATGGATGAACATTGAGGACATTATGCTAAGTAAGATAAACCAGTCACAGAAGGACAAATACTGAGTGTTTGTGCTTATATGAGGTACCTAAACTAGTCAAACTCATAGAATCAGAGAGTAGAATGGTGGTTTCCAGGGGTTGGGGGAGTGGAGATGGGGAGTTACTAATCAATGGGCATAAAGTCTCAATTATGCAAGATGAATAAGTCCTAGAGATCTGCTGTACAACACTGTCTCTGTAATTAACAATAGTATATTGTATACATAAAATTTTGTTAAGAGGGTAGATCTCATGTTGTGTTTTGACTACAGTAAAATAAAAGTTTAAAGAAATAATGGGAGATATACAAGTGGCCAACAAGCACATGAAAATATGTATAATAATGAAACAGGGCAGAGGGCAAGAAAGAGGGAGAAAAGAGGACTAAGGCCCATCCTAGTTACATTTCATATTATCTCATTTAATCCTCACAAGAGACTCCATGATGTTAATGTTATTAGTCCCATTCTGCAGACAAGGAAACAGAGGCTCAGAGCCATTAAGAAACCAGTCACAGTTAATAAATGGCAAGGTTGGGATGAAGCTTCTCAATAAGTTACTAAAATGGCAGCAACCAAGATTATAACTTAAAGAAAGAGGATGCTTTCAGAGGCACTGAAAACTGGACCCTTGATTTTATGGCACTTTTACAGTGTGATAACACATGAAAAGCTGTGATAAAATTTTATGTCTATGAAGCCAGGGACACAAAGCCTTGGCCTGTGTTGAGGATAATGAAGGACAGGTGCTGCACAGATTTATGAATACAACTTGGCCAACTCCCTCAACCCCGCCCTACATAACTGCTTCTCTGATCCAAAGACAAACACCAAGAAATAGTTGGCAGGAATATGCATCTTGCCCTAGAGGCACAAACTAATAGAAACAACTGGCCTCAGGGAGGCTTTGGAGACCACCTGGTCTTAGTGGGTCCAAACACACATCCACTCACCAGATGTATCTAGATCACCTGGGAAGCTTGTTAAATGCAAATTCCTGGGCCCCACTCCAGATCCCTTGGGAGTTAGGCCCAGAAATTAGAATTTTTTAAAAACTCCCCAGGGGAACCCTTATACATTGTTGATGGGAATGTAAAATGGAACAGTCACTTTAGAAAACAATTTGGCAGTTTTCTAAAAAGTTAAACAGAATTACCATATGACCCAGCAATTCCACTTCTAGGTATGTACCCAAGAAAAATGAAAACATACATTCCCACAAAAACTTCTACATGAATGTTCTTAGCAGCATTATTCACTACCTGCTAAGTCTATCACCTGGACCAAGTGTCCATAAACTGACGAACAGATAGAGTAAATGTGGTATATCTGGACAATGGAATAATATTGAACAACAAAAAGGAACAAACTGTTGATACCTAATACATTAATGAACCGCAAAGACATGTTAAGTAAAAGAGGTCAAGTGCAAGAGACCACATGTTGCATGATTCTATTCATATGAAATGTTCAGAAAAGATAAATCTACAGAGATAGAAAGTGCATGTATTCTATGTTCTAAGACTGATTTATGGTGATGGTTGCACAATCAGGTAAATTTACTAAAAATCATTGAATTTTTACACTTGAAATAGGTAAATTTTATGTTTTATGATACATAAAATATGCCTTAATAGAGTTGTTTCTTAAAAAAAACAAAAACAAAAACAAAAACCCTCTCTGGATGACTTTGAAGCACCAGCAGATTTGAGAACCACTGAATTCCAATATACTTATCTTACGATGGAAACTGAAACCCAGAGAGGGAAATGATTCACCCAGTGTCACAAAGTGAATTTATACAGAGTCAGAATGCCTCTGATCTGTGACTACGGAAAAGGAAACAGAGAGCCGGGGATGACCTGGTGAAATGAACCAAAGGGAACATACAACCTTAATGATTCAGTCCCCACTAAACCCTTTTCCCCCTCAAAGAGCAGGAAGCTGGCTTGTTTTGCTTGAATGATCCAGGAAAGGGGCTCAGGAAGCAGCTGGAGGGCATAGACTTGGAGTCAGGAGGCTTGAGTTCAAATCCTGGCCCTGAGAGTTAATGGTGACCCTGGGCAGGTCATCCCACCTCCCTGAGTCTCATGGGGTTCATCCATCTGTAAACGGAGCTGGTAACATCACGCTCCCAGGATCACCATGACCCCAGTAGGGAAGACATTGAATAATCCAGGAAAGAGATGACTCCAGATGATTTCCTTTCCTGCCTAACTGAAACCACAGATGTCCAGCTCAATCTGCTTATCTAAATGCCACAACTAGAGCATCCCTTCCAGCCTATAGGGCACTCACAGGCCCTTTCAAGTTCTCTGATGCAGGCACCACAAACCCACCCTGATCTTGGTCTTATCCTGACTTAATCCAAGTCACCAGGTGTCATAAAACTCTGGAAAGGGGGAAACAGGATTGTATTTCTTTACAGATGTGACAGCCCCAGACTGAGAACAATATATATTTAAAAAATAACAACCTTCCGAGTGGCCACCAATGCATCAATACTGGATTGGGTGTGGTGTTATTACAAGACCAAGAGAATGTAAAACATCCTGTAATATATCTCAGTAGAAAATCTTTGCCAAGGGAAAGAAATCTGTCTTCTATCTAAAAGGAATGTTTGGTAATTGTTTGGGCCTTGGATAAACTCAGGCCATACATTTTGGGGCCAGCCGTTTACATTATGGATAATCATAGAGCCCTGATGTGAATATAGACATCGCAGACCAAGAATAGTAAGGGACCGAGATGGTCACGGCAGCTTTGACGCTTAGGGAGAGACGGGAAGCCTGTGTCAGGATGGGGAACATTTAGGTCAAGATGCTTTCTGAGAAGGAAAAATGTAAACCCTAGTACCTCCTGAACTGAACCCATCTCAGTGGATTCTGAGCTCTCAGCCTATGAGATCAGACAATCAGACAGGAACGTTGATGTGGCAGAGGCGAAGGTGAGAAGGGACCCCTTCAACTTGGCTTGCTTAGGCCACATTTTCTTTGCTTTATTAGCTCTAAGAGGAATCTGACTTCTTGGAGGAAACTGCTTGTGTCACTGACTAGTTGGCTCCTGGTAACTGAACTAGACAGAGATTAACAGGCATTCTTTGTAAAACGTCATTCAGGACAGACAAGAAGACAAAAGAAACAGCAGCTCCCCACTTACCACAGCAGAGCAGGCTCAGGCCGGGAGAAAGAAAGCCTAACCTGAGAGCATTTAGCTCACAGAGGTGTGAAAGACTTGTTGAAAATGTAAGCAGCAGTAGCAGCAGAACATAAACGTGCACAGGAGAGGCTAGAAGAGGGCGAGGACTAAGGCAGGATAAACAGGAAGAAAAGCAAAGGGTAGGATGACAAACATCTAAAATGGGGATGGCAAACACTTAGCACAGGGGCTGCAAATGCCCCCACCCCAGGATGCATGGTGGCCCCAGAATCCCCCATGCAGTCCCCAGGCAGCCACTGGGAGGAACTGGGCTCCGCCGGCACTTCTCAGGTCTGAAGAAAAAGCCAAGATTTTCACATCCAGTTAAACATGGAGGAGTGACTATCAGCCTTCACTTCCTCTCCCTCCCAAAATCCTACTAAAGTGTCAGTAAAGCAATTAAAAGTACTGTAACCCACAAGGATAAAGGCAACAGAAAGAAAACATCAGCGAATCAAAGGTTTCAGCAAAGTTGGTAATAGAGTGCACGTTTTAAACTCAGAATCCGCCGTGAAGGATCTGCTGAGATCAAAGCCAACCAGCCTGACAACCCCAGCAGCTCTGGCCTTGGAGGCATAAGTTCCATGAAAGATGGGCATCAGGGAAATGAAAAAAACAGCATTACTGTGACTTTATGAGGCCAGACCACTTTGTATTCTCCATCTCCTGCTCTGAGCAGGCAAGAGGTTTATTCTCGGGAGAAACTGAGGAGGGGCTGCAGACTCAGGAAGCAGACATGGTGGAGAACAGAAGAGAGGGATGAGGGACTCGCAGAACACCAGTCACACGTCCACCTCCCTGGGCAGGAGATTAAAGAATTCTTCCCTGGAGAAAATGAATAACCTCAGAGGAAAGACATCCATATACTGACATGTGTGTGTGAGGTTCCAACAAGAAGGCCAGCTCAAAAATCTGTTCTCCCCAGAGAAAGCTCATCAGCCAACTACCCAACCTGTGTAGGCAGAACTTTCACATAGTTCTTAGTGACTTACTGTCAAATATAAAAACTCACTAAAGGGCTTCCCTGGTGGCGCAGTGGTTGAGAGTCCGCCTGCCAATGCAGGGGACACGGGTTCGTGCCCCGGTCTGGGAAGATCCCACATGCTGCAGAGCGGCTAGGCCTGTGAGCCATGGCCACTGAGCCTGTGCGTCTGGAGCCTGTGCTGCACAACGGGAGAGGCCACAACAGTGAGAGACCCGTGTACCGCAAAAAAAAAAAAAAAAAAAAAAAAAAACAACTCACTAAAGGTCAGCAGATCTAACAGGAAAGGCAGAGTCAAAACAAACAGAAAAATAACTTGGAGGTGAGGGGAGATGCAGAGCAAATAAAAAGAACTTTGAAAAATCCTATTATATTCTTAGAAAGTGAATACATTAAGATATCACATTCATGAAACAAGAACAGGATGCTATGTTAAAGAAGTAATCAGAAAACAAGAAAGAGCTCTTAGAAATTACATGGTCATAAAATTTTAAAGTTCAACAGAGAATCTAGAAGACAGTCAAGCAAACTCCCCAAAAAGTAGAACAAAAAAAGCAAAACAATGGAAAATAGGAGAGGAAAGATAAGAACATTTGAGACTCAATCCAAAAAGGAGTTCCAGAAATTAAGAGAAAATACAATAAAACTTATCAAAGAAATATTAAAAGAAACTACCCAGGAATGCATTTCCAGCTTGAAAGGTCCATCATAAGGTATGCATATGATGCAATGGACACACACAAAGGTCCTCCCCAAGGCAACTCATTGTGAAGTATGGAGACACCAGAGATTAAGAGAAGACCCTAAAAGCTTCCAGAGGCAAAATTCACACCCCTTGCAAAGCAAGGAGCATCAGAATGGCATGAAAGTCTTCTCTCAAGCAGAATGCTGGAAGACAATGGTGAAAAACCTTCAGAATTCTCAGAGACAAAGGATTTCCAATATTGATTTCTAAAGCTAGTTTAATTATAAGTCAAGCATGGGGTGGAATAAACACATTTTCTTACATATGCAAAAACTAAAACTAAAATATTTCCCTTGCACCCTTCCTTAGGAAGCTGTTAGAGGATATGCTTCAGCCAAGCAAAAGAATAAACCAAGAAAGCAGAAGATATAGAACACAGTAGACAAGGGCCAACACAAGAGAGGATGCTAGCTATGCCCTCAGCCTAGAACACAACCAACCAGTCCAGATCGGACAGAGCAGGAGGGTGGAGAGATAAGGAGGGAAGATCTCCAAGAGAAAACAAAATATAAATGGTAGGTTATTTTATGTATTTGAGCACTTGGAAAAATCGAGAGATGTCAGAAAGACATTGTTATAGTTAATTTTATGCATCAGCTCAGTGGGTCACAGGGTGCCCAGACATTTGGTCAAACGTTATTCTGGGTGTATCTGTAAGGATGTTTCTGGATGAGACTAACATTTGAATCAATAAACTGAGTAAAGCAGATTGTCCTCCCTAATGTGGGTGGGCCTCATCCAACCAGTTGAAGGCCTGAATAGAACAAAAAGGCTAACCCTCCCGTGATAAGAAGGAATTCCTCCTGTGTGACTGCCTTAAGCTGGGACATCAGGTTTTTCCTGCCTTTGGAGTCAAATGGAAATATCAGCTTTTCTTGGGCCTCAAGCCTATTGCCTTTCAGACTGGAACTACACCATTGGCTCTTCTGGGTCTCCAGCTTGCCAACTGCAGATCTTGGGACTTGCCAGCCTCCAAAAAGCATATGAACCAATTCCTTATAACAAATAAATAAGTAAATATATACATATATACACACATACATACATCCTATTGCTTCTGTTTCTCTGGAGAATTCTGACAAATACAGATGTATTGAACTATTTAGAAAGAAATAATGGTAACATATGAAAGAACTGCAGTGAACAGTATTTCCATGGTCATAATCATATGAACAACGACCATTTAAAAGTTCAGTTACAACTACACGGGGAAGGCTGGAGGAGGGGGGAGCGGGGGGAGGCGGAGGGAGGGGGCAGTCGTAGGGCTGGGAGTGATTGGTTTAAGAATGCTAAATCCAGTTACCTTACAAGAAGTCAAGAAGGAATATTCAAAATGGATAACTCTCATTGTCTAGAAAAATGGAGGTAAATGCCAAAAGAAACAGCTCAAGAAGTTGAAGACAGTTGCCTCTGGGGAATGGATAGGATTTGGGGGGAATACTGTTTTTCATTATAAGCCTTTAAGGACTATCTGATTTTTAAATTATATGCATATGTTCATAAATAAAAGTTAATTTAAAAAAGGAAAAA
Organism: Mesoplodon densirostris; assembly: GCF_025265405.1. Taxonomy (NCBI): domain Eukaryota; kingdom Metazoa; phylum Chordata; class Mammalia; order Artiodactyla; family Ziphiidae; genus Mesoplodon; species Mesoplodon densirostris. The sequence continues at coordinate 122,733,595 of NC_082664.1, forward strand.
GAAAGGAAACCAGATTTTCAAGATAGATCAATTAGGGTGTGATTATACATGTTAAAAGTAACTTAATTGGAATTGGCAGTAGAGACAAACCTTCCTGCCACCTGTAACACATGATGACAAGGTTACTTATTTGTAATCAACAGCTTTTTATGCAGTTGAGTGTTTCATGGCTTTTATAAACAAGATTCAAAGGTAACTAATTTATATAATATGACCAAAAGAGATATCTATACAATCAAAATATTTTTTAAATTAAGTACTAGTGAATGATGTATCTCTGCTCTTCTTAGTAATCAAAGCCTGAAATAAATCTAATTACCATGCATTCAGCTTCCTGGAAGCAAAGAACTTTTCCAAGTGTTGGATGTTATTGTAAACAAGCTCATTTTTGAAAGCAACCTAGTAAGTGGATAGTTGTGGAGGTCCCAAAGAGACACTAATAGGACAAAAGGGAAGAAAATCTAAACAACATACAAATGAAAGCTGGGATTTAGAATAAAATTTCCAATGACAGTATCGTTCATGGATTTTAAAAGTGCTCTCTTGTGCTATCGCAAACACCAAACCCACCTTAGCTGGATTAAACAGAAAATATATTTAAAGGACATTAGGCAGCTCACAATCTCCATGAGAGCCAGCTTGGAAGCTACTCAGCCAGGAACAGAGGACATGCTGAACCAGCACCTGCCCCTAAGGCTACAGACCACATGGTCACCGTGACCGACAGCTTGCACTATCAGTACTACCAAGAGGACGTGGTACAGGGATCGAGGCATTGCCAGAGCAAAACTTCCAACACCCTTCTCCCTATCCCATCTATTGCGGGAAAGAAAGAACTGGTAAAAATTCTTTGGTGTTTGATGCATATCTGCTTTAGGAAAAGGTGGGTGAGGAGGTGTTTAGTATGTGTGGGTGCTCCCCCAATGCTCTGGCACCATCGTTTCATTCTGGATTATTCAGCAGGGAGGGATCATCCAGCTAGGAAAATAGGAATGTGAATTCCAGTCATTTCTCCCCTGTCAGGAGGAAGCCAAAGCCATGTCCTGTGATAAATGATGAGCCCCAAACAAGAGCTGAGAAGGTGTCAGGCTAAGGCAATATCAGGCAGTTTAACACTCTATCCATAATAATTAGATTACTGATTGGTCCACTTAATGTCCTCCATACTAACTTAACAGTTGCCTAACTAGTTCCTTTGAAAATTGGACCTCAAGAGGGAACCCACAAAGGCAGGGCCTTGCTATCTATCTTAGTCTAATGGAAGCAGAGCTACTATTCTATTCAGGAGGAACCGTATGGGGCGTGAGGCAGGGAAGGACCCATCTCCCATTTTCAAAAAGTGGCATGGACATATATACACTACCAAACGTAAAATAGATAGCTTGTGGGAAGTAGCCGCATAGCACAGGGAGATCAGCTCGGTGCTTTGTGACCACCTAGAGGGATGGGATAGGGAGGGTGGGAGGGAGGGAGACAAAAGAGGGAGGAGATATGGGAACATATGTATATGTATAACTGATTCACTTTGTTATAAAGCAGAAACTAACACACCATTGTAAAGCAATTATACTCCAATAAAGATGTAAAAAAAAAAAAAAAAAAGCAGTACTAATAAATAGAAAACTCCACCAGTTGGGGGTTTGCCCACCAGAAGTGTTTTCTATGTTTCTTTATGCAGAAATCCCCCATGCAGAAGACCACAGATCCCTGGAAGGTCCTGGTGTAACTGTGAGGGGAGCCTGAAGACAGAAACTGCACCAAGTATTGTCAGCAGATTGTGTAAATAATAAGTCTCACACATGTGCATAGGCGTCATTTCAAATGTATGTGGATGCTGTTGTGATGAGTAAGATACTGTGATTTACTGAATGAGCTGAATCAGCATTCATAAGGACATTCTTCATCATGGATGTGATCAATGTGTCATTCTCTGCCTGCCTTCCTTGACCCATTCTCTGCCTTTCTTTGACCTGCTCTGTGTCTCAGGAGGGAGTCCTTGCCCTTTGACTTCCAACTGGACTTGACCAGGAGGAGATGGGATGATGAGAGGAGTCCAGGTATTTATTTTGACTCTCCATTCCAACCGTCACCTGCCCTTTGACCCAAGAAGGTCATTAGACACCTCCAGACCTCAGTTTCCCCATCTGTACAATGGGAGAATGACTCTGAGGTGTATTTCAGTGGCTGTCCCATGTTTTTACTTCTTGGAGCCTCAGAAAGAATTGTTATTCACATCGGCCAAATCAAATAGGTATTCATTCCAAGCTGATATTTCCTCGCTGAGGTCAGAATGCCTTCTTTCAAAAAGAGATCAAAACGACAGGGTAAGAAAGTTTTTGTTTTGTCTTTATCTCTTTTCACATTAAATGTTCACTGAGGACTGCTTCCTTTTTACCATCTAAACGCAGGCTTGAATTCAGTAAATAACAAGCAAACAGTTATGTGGGACTGTAAGATTCATTTTTTTCTAAGCATTTTATATGTCTCATTGGGCATAAACTAGGGCATTTGCTGCAGGAAGTATCACCCAGAATCCTCTGCAGGTTGCCTCTCTGTACTAACAGGGCACGCTGCACATATTGTATAAAATTGCACAAATGTGAAAAGGAATTGTTTTCTTCCTCAAATTTTCCCCCAAGTATCATAGGAACTGTATTAGCCCTTAGCCACAGAAGTCATTCATTTTTAAATGAAGAAGGGTTAAAAATTCCTTCTTGAACTTGAAGTCTCCTAACACAGTTTATCAACCCAAGAAGAACTGTACCCGACTCCAGCGGCTCAGAATATCAAAAGCAAAATATGAAGCATGTGAAATATGCAAGTTCATCCTCTTGGCATTTGACCCCATGGTGGTCCTTGACTCCTGTGTGGCAGGAGGCTTGTCCTAGTTTCAAAATCGTGCAAGATTATTTTCCACAAAATATGTTTGTGGAACATATTATGTTGCCTCACTCAAAGCTGTCTTTAAAGTCTACATCTATCAGTTTCCCAGGAACATATTCCTATTTCTCTTCACCACGTGAAGTTTGATTGTTTTTTCGGGTAATGTCTGGAACTGCTCTGGATATAAAACATATAAATTTAAAAATATTCTCATGCATATCAAAGAAGAATGTAAGGACATTAATATTATCCCATAATGCTTATTACAGATAATGCAATGGGTAAAAATCTAGGTCTGTAGGCTTATATAAAAACACTATGGGATAATAAGCATATTATTTTCAGTTTTTCTTGGATGCTATTACACTTTTCTAAATATTAAATATTAACACAGTATTCTGTAAGATGATGAACTTTCTTCCATTTCCTTCTGTAAATACAAGCATCTGACACTGCTGTATTCAACCACCCAAAAGGCTACTCTTGTACTTTCCCTTTGCTTCCTAAGTATTTCATTTTCTCTGGTATATTTTCCAGGTAGACACAATTTTTAGTGTTAATTTATTTGTGACTATGAGTTTAACTCAAGTATGATCCTTCCCAAACAGGAGTCAGCATACTGCTAGGAATGGTAACCATTTGTTAAAAAGTGGAAGTTTGAAGTATAAACTTTAAACAATCAAAAATGTGGACAATAATAGGCAAAAGTCAAAATAATTTGAAATCAGCCCAAGTTTTGAAATTTCCTCACTATAAAACTGACAACAAGTAATGATAACAACAGCAAAACAACAACAATAATAATAGGATTACCCCAAACCCAACTTATAGCAAACTGGTCACAATCTGTCTAAAATGCATAGGATGCATTTATATGTAAATGTCAATTTTTAAAAATGCATTCTATGTATACATCAAAGAAAGAGTTTACCATTGTAGATATACAAATGAACCTAAACCTGACTTTTTTTATTATGGTGGAAAAAAAATCTGAGGATTAGCTGCATGAAAAAAGTTTCCTGCAATGATATTTATTAATAAATAAATTATGCAAACTTTTGAAGAAAAACCACTAGGACCTTTTTCAATGTACGAGAAAAGTTGGGATTTGGAACAATCCATTGGAAAACACAGTTAGTGAAGCCCTAAGTTGCTTGTAGGTTTGTTCAGGGTTAGTTTCAGAAACACCTTAGGAGATAAAGTTCAGTCAAGAGAACATCTGGTGAAGCCCTGATATGTATACATGAATTTTTCTGGTTTGGATCAAAAAGAGATAGGCTAAAAAAATCAATACTACTACCAAACAACACACTTTAAACTATTCAACAGACACAAGTAAAGGAGCATCTAAGGAACTTTCCAGAAAGTTGAGAAGTATTAGCTATTAGTCCACTTATGGTCTTTGCTGCTTCTGTTTATAATATTGTTGTAAAGGCTTGTTAATGTGCCAAATGTTTAGCTGTGAAATGTCTGATGAAGTAATTTGTAGTAAGGTATGATTATTCCATTCCATTCCACTCATAATCATAATGGTGCTCACATCTCTGAAAACGTACAGACAGTGGCTAAAATTGAGAATGACAGCCTGGATGGAGGCTGGTGAGTGCACTCAAAACTGCTGTAGCTTCAACAGAGAACACACCTTAAAAGGATAGGACAGTGTCTGACTACTAAACTCTTTAAACACATTGTAATAAAAAGTGCCTCCAAAAGCTTGCTCTATTACCTCCTTGAATACTGGCTGTTGCTGGAGGAAAGACTAGATCTCAGCTAATGTTCTTAAACTGACTACTGAATTGTTGTTTTTATTAATGGAGGAGAAACTGTTCTCAAAATAAAGGGTAAAGACCTGGATACACTGAATTATTTTGATACTCACAAGTTGACTTCCTTGGGAAAGTTTTTTTTTCACCGCTGAAATCCCTCAACCCACCACTGCAAGGCAGAACTGACTGCTGCAATAAAAAAGTTTGACTTATATGAAGAGCACAGACCCCAGGAACTATATGTCTTTGAGACAGTTTATTTATATTAATGGCCAAAACAAAGAACACCAGTTTTTTTCATTACTGAAATCAAAAATGCTTTGGGTCCATCATATTATAGGAGTAACTTGGTCTCTCAGAGGAAGAAATACTTAGGAAATTTTCAGGAGCCTGAAAATACAGCATGAAACCACTTCTTTGGCAACATTCTGGGCATCTTCTCACATACAATGCCCCAACACTTATTTGTATGAGTTTATGTTTTCAAAATATTATAACACCAGGAAAGAGGGAGAAGCTGTCTGGACCTAGAATGTATTATTATGTTGCACTAGTACTCTTTTACCAACCCAATTTTTAAAAATAACCAAACAACAGCATCTCACATTTTCCCTCAATGGTAAGCAATATAAATTAATTTTTCTACTAAGACAAATATGTATATGTTATAACGTACAATGAAAAACCTCGTGCATTTGTAAGAATGTACAGACATTCCTAGCCTTTCTTTGTGTTACTTGAGGCCACATACCCAGGGTTCTCACTTATCTGCTCTGGGATTAAATGCACTTGAGAGAAAAGGCATCAGAAGCACTGTACCTCTGGTTTAAGTAGAATATTATGGTACTGACATAATTCAATCCAACTAAAATGTGAAATTCTGGTAAGTGACCAATGGGCTGCTCTTTTCTAAGACAAAAGATCCGAACAGGACAGGAAGGTCTTTTTCTCCTGAAGTCTCCATTTAGAAGTCTCAATTTAAAAAGAAACAACACTAAAATAGATAACTAATGAGAACCTATTGTATAGCACAGGGAACTCTACTCAATGCTCTGTGGTGACCTAAATGGGAAGGAAATCCAAAAAAGAGGGGATATATGTATACGTATAGCTGATTCACTTTGCTGTACAGCAGAAACTAACACAACATTGTAAAGCAACTATACTCCAAAAAAATTCATAAAAAAAGAAAGAAACAACACAAAAAATCTCCCATGGTAACAGCAATCTTTGTAATGAGTTAAAGCTATTTACTCCTTTTTTTTTTTTTTTTTTTTTTTGCGGTACGCGGGCCTCTCACTGTTGTGGCCTCTCCCGTTGCGGAGCACAGGCTCCGGACGCGCAGGCTCAGCGGCCATGGCTCACGGGCCCAGCCGCTCCGCGGCATGTGGGATCTTCCCGGACTGGGGCACGAACCTGTGTCCCCTGCATCGGCAGGTGGACTCTCAACCACTGCGCCACCAGGGAAGCCCTATTTACTACTTTTTTGATCTTTCGGATCTTAGCAAATTGCTAAACCTCTCTGAACCTAGATTGAAACTAAACGTAATAATGGCACCCATATTATAGAAGCATTCTGAGGATTAAGTGAGATATTTCCTGTAAAGAAGCTCAGCATAATGCCTACCACACAGGAAGCAATTGCTAAATATGACTCTTATTAGGCACCAAGTCTTTAGTAAGTGCTGGATACAGTGCCAAGTGCTATTGAGAAGCTCAGGAGTAAAAGACATTTCCTCCCAACATCAAGATTTTACGGACTACTTAAGGAGATGATACAAGAAATAAGTGGTATAAAACCATATTTGGGAAATAGGGCTGGTAGACTTAGTGAGTTCAAGTTATTGGTCTCACTGGCTGTATGAGTTTGACCAAGTAACCATGTACAGTAAGGGTTAAAAATATCCCATCTGCCTATCTCATAGGGGTGTTAGGAAGTTACAGAAATAATGAAAGTGAAAAGGTTCTGGGGGCTAGAGAATTTTACGAGGGTTTTTAATTATTACTGTGATTTCCATTACAGTTGACCCTTGAACAACATGGGTTTGAACTGGGCGGGTCCACTTATACAGAGATTTTTTTTTTTTTCAAGAGTAAATACTACAGTGCTACAGGATCTGCGGTTGGTTGAATCTGTGGATGTGGAACCGCAGATATGGGATAGGGTCAAGGCTGAAAAGGATACACAAGTTGAATGAGGACGAAATCAGTGACGAGTAAGGCAGTCATGGAAGCCTTCATGGATCTGATAAGCACTGAGTGGGTCCCAGAGACTAGCTGGGATTTGGATAAACAAAAGGGAAGTGGAGGAGATCCTAGGCAGAGTCAATACATGAGCAAGTTCATGGGGATGTGCCTGGTTAGAATGGAAAGTGTGTGAACTGAAATGGTAGGGAAGCAAACGTGGGTTACTGTGGGTGTTTGACTATGTGGATCCTCCAAGCCAAGGCACAGATATTAGATTGGCCATGTTGGAAGCAAGGCACCACTGCACAAGCAAGGGGATAGTGCTAGAAATAAGACCATGACAATAACTGGGATCAACAAAACATGCACATAAAAGTGACACCTCTCCCTCTCCCTCCCCCATCCTTTTCCCTCTTCCTCTTTTTTCCCCTTTCACTTCTCTCTTAGGCTATGGTACAGTTGGGTAGGGATATCATAAATTGATGAACTGTTAAAACACTTTAATCCAAGCACCAGATAAGGTAGGGTCTCCTGATACTGCTAAACACCAGTAGTTTAAGTTAGATGCCAAACTTCTTTTTTTTTTTTTTGTGGTACGCGGGCCTCCCACTGCTATGGACTCCCTCGTTGCGGAGCACAGGATCCAGACACGCAGGCTCAGCGGCCATGGCTCACAGGCCCAGCCGCTCCGCGGCATGTGGGATCCTCCCGGACCGGAGCATGAACCCACGTGTCCTGCATCGGCAGGTGGACTCCCAACCACTGCGCCACCAGGGAAGCCCACATTTTCTCATTTTGTAAAATGTATAACAGTTTAGATACTGAATAAAATTGAATAAAAAACATTCATTTGTAAATAAAATACTGCTTAGCGGGAGTTAACTGATCTTGTTTTGGGGACTGGAAAAATAGTAATAACATAATAGCTTACATTTATTGAGCACTTACTAGGCACAAGGTGTATGAATTACTTCATTTAATGTTCTTCAAATACCTTTGAGGGGATACTACTATTATCCCCATTTGATTGATATAGAATCTGAGGCCTATGGTCAGCAGAGTCAGGTACACATCAGAGTTTTAAAGGCTATTTTATATGGGCGTAAACCAAAGGTTATTGAATACAATGATGACTGAGCATAACAAATAAGAACCTTTATTATGAAGCAGCTTTGAAAATTAGAATCGTTCATAATGCAAAATTCTTTGGGGTTAAAAAACAAATTGATGATTACTGAATGAGTACCTTTCATATATGTAAATTAATTTTTCAAGTGGAGAAATGATTATCTTAAAATTTCCTAATGCCATGAAAAGGGGATTCCAGTTAACATAATACATGTAATCAGAAACAGTTGTATAGGAGAGACCTTCAAGATGGCAGAGGAGTAAGACATGGAGATCACCTTCCTCCCCACAAATACATCAGAAATACATCTACATATGGAACAACTCCTACAGAACACCCACTGAACACTGGCAGAAGACCTCAGACCCCAAAAGGCAAGAAACTCCCCACGTAGCTGGGCAGAGCAAAAGAAAAAACAGAGGCAAAAGAATAGGGAGGGGACCTGTGACTCTGGGAGGGAGCCGTAAAGGAGGAAAAGTTTCCACACACTAGGAAGCCCCTTCACTGGCAGAGATGGGGGGTGGCGGGGGGGGGAAGCTTCAGAGCCATGGAGGAGAGCACAGCTACAGGGGTGCAGAGGGCAAAGCAGAGATTCCCACACAGAGGATCGGTGCCGACCAGCACTCACCAGCCCGAGAGGCTCATCTGCTCACCCACTGGGACAGGTGGGGGCTGGGAGCTGAGGCTCAGGCTTCGGAGGTCAGATCCCAGGGAGAGGACTAGGGTTGGCTGTGTGAACACAGCCTGAAGGGGGCTAGTGCGCCACAGCTAGCTGGGAGGGAGTCCGGGTAAAAGTCTGGACCTGCCTAAGAGGCAAGAGACCAGTGTTTCAGGTTGCGAGGAGAGGGGATTCAGAGCGCCGCCTAAAGGAGTTCCAGCGGCTACCAGCACTGACCCCAGAGACGGGCATGAGACGCTAAGGCTGCTGCTGCAGCCACCAAGAAGCCTGTGTGCAAGCACAGGTCACTATCCACACCTCCCCTCCCTGGAGCCTGTGCAGCCCGCCACTGCCAGGGTCGCGTGATCCAGGGACAACTTCCCCGGGAGAACACGCGGCGTGCCTCAGGCTGGTGCAATGTCACGCCGGCCTTTGCCGCCGCAGGCTCGCCCTGCATTGTGTACCCCTCCCTCCCCCTGGCCTGAGTGAGCCAGAGCCCCTTAATCAGCTACTCCTTTAACCCCATCCTGTCTGAGAGAAAACAGACGCACTCAGGCGACCTAGACGCAGAGGTGGGGCCAATCCAAAGCTGAACCCCGGGAGTTGTGCGAACAAAGAAGAGAAACGGAAATTTCTTCCAGCAGCCTCAGGAGCAGCGGATTAAGTCTCCACAATCAACTTGATGTACCCTGCATCTGTGGAATACGTGAATAGACAACAAATCATCCTAAAATTCAGGTGGTGGACTTTGGGAGCAACTGTAAACTTGGGGTTTGCTTTCTACATCTAATTTGTTCCTGGTTTTATGTTTATCTTAGTTTAATATTTAGAGATTATCATCATTGGTAGATTTGTTTATTGATTTCGTTGTTCTCTTCCTTTTATATATATATATATATATATATATATATATTTATTTATTTTCCTTTTTCTCTTTCTGTGGGTGTGTAGGTGTATGCTTCTTTGTGTGATTTTGACTGTAAAGCTTTGCTTTTACCATTTGTCCTAGGGTCCTGTCTGTCCATTTTTCTTTTCTTTGTACAGTTTTTAGTGCTTGTTATCATTGGTGGCTTTCTTTTTTGGTTTGGTTGCTCTCCTTTCTTTCTTTTTTTTCTTTTTATAATTACTATTTAATAATTTTTAATTTTAATAACATTATTTTTTTCTTTCTTTCTTTTTTTCTCCCTTTTCCTCTGAGCCGTGTGGCTGACAGGGTCTTGGTGCTCCGGCCAGATGTCAGACCTGTGCCTCTGAGGTGGGAGAGCCGAATTCAGGACATTGGTCCATGAGAGAACTCCTGGCTCCACGTAATATCAAATGGCAAAAATCTCCCAGAGATCTCCATCTCAATGCCAAGACCCAGCTCCACTCAACAACCAGCAAGACACTGTGCTGGAAACACTATGCCAAACAACTAACAAGACAGGAACACAACCCCACCCATTAGCAGAGAGGCTGCCCCAAATCATAAGGTCAAAGACACCCCAAAAACACACCACCAGACGTGGTCCACCCCACCAGCAAGAGAAGATCCAGCCTCATCCACCAGAACACAAGCACCAGTCCCCTCCACCAGGAAGCCTACACAACACACTGAACCAATATCAGCCACTGGGGGCAGATACCAAAAACAACAGGAACTATGATCCTGCAGCCTGCGAAAAGGAGGCCCCAAACACAGTAAGTTAAGCAAAATGAGAAGACAGAGAACTACGCAGCAGATGAAGGAGCAAGGTAAAACCCACCAGACCAAACAACTGAAGAGGAAATAGGCAGTCTACCTGAAAAAGAATTCAGAGTAATGATAGTAAAGATTATCCAAAATCTTGGAAATAGAATGGAGTAAATACAAGAAACGTTTAACAAGGACCTAGAAGAACTAAAGAGCAAACAAAAAATGATGAACAACACAATAAATGAAATTAAACATTCTCTAGAAGGAATCAATAGCAGAATAACTGGGGCAGAAGAACGGATAAGTGACCTGGAAGATAACATAGTGGAAATAACTACCTCAGAGCAGAATAAAGAAAAAGGAATGAAAAGAATTGAGAACAGTCACAGAGACCTCTGGGACAACATTAAACACACCAACATTCGAATTATAGGAGTCCCAGCAGAAGAAGAGAAAAAGAAAACGACTGAGAAAATATTTGAACAGCTCATAGTTGAAAACTTCCCTAATATGGGAAAGGAAATAGTCAATCAAGTCCAGGAAACTCAGAGAATCCCATACAGGACAAATCCAAGGAGAAACACGCCAAGACACATATTAATCAAACTATCAAAAAGTAAATACAAAGAAAAAATATTAAAAGCAGAAAGGGGGCTTCCCTGGTGGCGCAGTGGTTGAGAGTCCGCCTGCCGATGCAGGGGACACGGGTTCGTGCCCCGATCCCGGAAGATCCCACATGCCGCGGAGCGGCTGGGCCCGCGAGCCATGGCCGCGGAGCCTGTGTGTCCGGAGCCTGTGCTCCGCAACGGGAGAGGCCACAGCAGTGAGAGGCCCGCGTACAGCAAAAAAAAAAAAAAAAAAAAAAGCAGAAAGGGAAAAACAACAAATAACATACAAGGGAAAACCCATAAGGTTAACAGCTGATCTTTCAGCAGAAACTCTGCAAGCCAGAAAGGAATGGCAGCACATAGGTAAAGTGATGAAAGGGAAAAACCTACAACCAAGATTCCTCTACCCAGCAAGGATCTCATTCAGATTCCGCAGAGAAATTAAAACCTTTACAGACAAGAAAGCCAAGAGAATTCAGCACCACAAAACCAGCTTTACAACAAATGCTAAAGGAACTTCTCTAGGCAGGAAACACAAGGGAAGGAAAAGACCTACAATAACCCAAAACAATTAAGAAAATGGTAACAGGAACATACATATTGATAACTACCTTAAATGTAAATGGATTAAATCCAACAACCAAAAGACACAGACTGGCTGAATGGATACAAACAAGACCAGTATATATGCTGTCTACAAGACACCCACTTCAGATCTAGGGACACAAACGGACTGAAAGTGAGGGGATTGAAAAAGATATTCCATGCAAACGGAAATAAAAAGAAAGATGGAATAGCAATTCTCGTATCAGACAAAATGGACTTTAAAATAAAGATTATTACAAGAGACAAAGAAGGACACTACATAATGATCAAGGGATCAATCCAAGAAGAAGCTATAACAATTGTAAATATTTATGCACCCAACATAGGAGCACCTCAATACATAAGGTAAATGCTAACAGCCATAAAAGGGGAAATCAACAGTAACACAATCATAGTAGGGGACGTTAACACCCCACTTTCACCACTGGACAGATCATCCAAAATGAAAATAAATAAGGAAACACAAGCTTTAAATAATACATTAAACAAGATGAACTTAATTGATATTACAGGACATTGCAACCAAAAACAACAGAATACACTTTCTTCTCAAGTGCTCATGGAACATTCTGCAGGATAGATCATATCTTGGGTCACAAATCAAGCCTTGGTAAATTAAAGAAAATTGAAATCATATCAAGTATCTTTTCTGACCACAACGCTATGAGACTGGATATCAATTACAGGAAAAAAATTGTAAAAAATACAAACACATGGAGGCTAAACAATACACTACTAAATAACCAAGAGATCACTGAAGAAATCAAAGAGGGAATCAAAAAAGACCTAGAAACAAATGACAATGAACACACGACGACCCAAAACCTATGGGATGCAGCAAAAGCAGTTCTAAGAGGGAAGTTTATAGCAATACAATCCTTCCTCAAGAAAGAAGAAACATCGCAAATAAACAACCTAACCTTACATCTAAAGCAATTAGAGAAAGAACAAAAAACCCCCAAAGTTAGCAGAGGAAAGAAATCATAAAGAGCAGATCAGAAATAAATGAAAAAGAAATGAAGGAAACAATAGCAAAGATCAATAAAACTTAAAGCTGGTTCTTTGAGAAGATAAAATTGATAAACCATTAGCCAGACGCATCAAGAAAAAGAGGGAGAAGACTCAAATCAATAGAATTAGAAATGAAAAAGGAGAAGTAACAACTGACACTGCAGAAATACAAAGGATCATGAGAGATTACTACAAGCAACTCTATGCCAATAAAATGGACAATCTGGAAGAAATGGACACATCCTTAGAAATGCACAACTTTCCGAGACTGAACCAGGAAGAAACAAAAAATATAAACAGACCAATCACAAGCACTGAAATTGAAACTGTGATTAAAAATCTTCCAACAAACAAAAGCTCAGGACCAGATGGCTTCACAGGCGAATTCTATGAAACATTTAGAGAAGTGCTAACACCTATCCTTCTCAAACTCTTCCAAAATATAGCAGAGGGGCGAACACTACCAAACTCATTCTAGGAGGCCACCATCACCCTAATACCAAAACCAGACAAAGATGTCACAAAGAAAGAAAACTACAGGTCAATATCACTGATGAACATAGATGCAAAAATCCTCAACAAAACACTAGCAAACAGCATCCAACAGCACATTAAAAGGATCATACACCATGATCAAGTGGGGTTTATCCCAGGAATGCAAGGATTCTTCAATATATGCAAATCAATCAATGTGATAAACCATACTAACAAATTGGAGAAAAACCATATGATCATCTCAATAGATGCAGAAAATGCTTTTGACAAAATTCAACACCCATTTATGATAAAAACCCTCCAGAAAGTAGGCATAGAGGGAACTTACCTCAACATAATAAAGGCCATATATGACAAACCTACAGCCAACATCATTCTCAGTGGTGAAAAACTGACACCATTTCCTCTAAGATCAGAAACAAGACAAGGTTGTCCACTCTCACCACTATTATTCAACATAGTTTTGGAAGCTTTAGCCACAGCAATCAGAGAAGAAAAAGAAAAGGAATCTAAATCAGAAAAGAAAAAGTTAAGCTGTCACTGTTTGCAGATGACATGATACTATACATAGAGAATCCTAAAGATGCTACCAGAAAATAACTAGAGCTAATCAATGAATTTGGTAAAGTAGCAGGATACAAAAGTAATGCACAGAAATCTCTTGCATTCCTATACACTAATGATGAAAAATCTGAAAGAGAAATTAAGGAAACACTCCCATTTATCACTGCAACAAAAAGAATAAAATACCTAGGAATAAACCTACCTAAGGAGACAAAAGACCTGTATGCAGAAAACTGTAAGACACTGATGAAAGAAATTAAAGATGATATAAACAGATGGAGAGATATACCATGTTCATGGATTGGAAGAATCAACATTGTGAAAATGACTCTACTACCCAAAGCAATCTACAGATTCAGTGCAATCCCTATCAAACTACCCATTGGTAGTTTTTCACAGAACTAGACCAAGAAATTGCACAATTTGTATGGAAACAAACAAAAAAAAACCCCAAATAGCCAAATCAATCTTGAGAAAGAAAAACGGAGATGGAGGAATCAGGCTTCCTGACTTCAGACTATACTGCAAATCAACAGTAATCAAGACAGTATGATACTGGCACAAAAACAGAAATATAGATCAATGGAACAGGATAGAAAGCCCTGAGATAAACCCATGCACATATGGTCACCTTATTTTTGATAAAGGAGGCAAGAAGATACAATGGAGAAAAGACAGCCTCTTCAATAAGTGGTGCGGGGAAAACTGGACAGCTACATGTAAAAGAATGAAATTAGAACACTCCCTAGCTCCATACACAAAAATAAACTCAACATGGATTAAAGACCTAAATGTAAGGCCAGACACTGTAAAACCCTCAGAGGAAAACATAGGCAGAACACTCTATGACATAAGTCACAGCAACATCCTTTTTGACCCACCTCCTAGAGCAATGGAAATAAGAGCAAAAATAAACAAATGGGACCTAATGAAATGTAAAAGCTTTTGCACAGTAAAGGAAACCATAAACAAGATGAAAGATATCCTCCAGAATGGGAGAAAATATTTGCAAATGAAGCAACTGACAAAGGATTAATCTCCAAAATGTACAAGCAACTCAATGTCAAAAAAAACAACCCAATCCAAAAATAGGCAGAAGATCTAAATAGACATTTCTCCCCAAGAAGATATACAGATAGCCAACAAACACATGAACGGTGCTCAACACCACTAATCATTAGAGAAATACAAATCAAAACTACAATGAGGTATCACTTCACACCAGTCAAAATGGCCATCATCAAAAAATATACAAACAATAAATGCTGGAGAGGGTGTGAAGAAAAGGGAACCCTCTTGCACTCTTGCTGGGAATGTAAATTGATACAGCCACTATGGAGAACAGTATAGAGGTTCCTTAAAAAACTAAAAATGGAACTACCATACGACCCTGCAATCCCACTACTGGGCATATACCCTGAGAAAACCATAATTCAAAAAGGGTCATGTACCACAATGTTCACTGCAGGTCTAGTTACAATAGCCAGGACATGGAATCAACCGAAGTGTCTATCGACAGATGAATGGATAAAGAAGATGTGGCACATATATACAATGGAATATTACTCAGCCTTAAAAAGAAATGAAATTGAGTTATTTGTAGTGAGGTGGATGGACCTAGAGTCTGTCATACAGAGTGAAGTAAGTCAGAAAGAGAAAAACAAATACCACATTCTAATACATATATATATATGGAATCTAAAAAAGAAAGGTTCTGAAGAACCTAGGGGCAGGACAGGAATAAAGGCGCAGACATAGAGAATTGACCGAGGATAGGGGGAGGGGGAAGGGTAAGCTGGGACGAAGTGAGAGAGTGGCATGGACTTATATACATTACGAAATGTAAAACAGATAACTAGTGGGAAGCAGCCACGTAGCACAGGGAGATCAGCTCGGTGCTTTGTGACCACCTAGAGGGGTGGGATAGGGAGGGTGGGAGGGAGATGCAAGAGGGAGGAGATATGGGGATATATGTATACGTATAGCTGATTCACTTTGTTATAAAGCAGAAACTAAGACACCATTGTAAAGCAATTATACTCCAATAAAGATGCTAAAAAGAAAAAAAAAGAAACAGTTGTATATATTGAATGTCTGTAAATAAAATACTAACTATATTTCCTTAAAGAACTTCTCTAGGGTAAATATGCAGAGTAAATATTTAATAAAATGAAAATTTGTTTTGCAATCTGAATAGTCATCCAATAATTTATCTGTTTTGTGAATTTGAATTTACAGCAGACTCTTGACATTCCTGAGGCACATATCTGGAACCTTCTTGAGTTCCCAGATTCACAAACAGAAAAATATTTATAGAGGCTCCCAGCTTTTTCAGGAATCAAATATCCATGGAGAGTTTCCTGTTTATAGCCTTACACTACACACTACAAGTTAACCATACTTTCACATCTCATGATAGGTTTATATCTCACTTGATTGCCATTTTTCACAGAAACAAGCAAAAGTTTTCTAACTAATTAATGAGCATTGTTGCAAATGCACAAATAAGTGAAGAAAAATAAAGCTAAGTGACTCTTTTCCGGACACACATCTTGCAAAGCAGACTTTTCAGATTCCTATCTCAGTCAGGGGATCTCACACAGTGTCACAAACTTGCAAGTGAAATGCAGAAACACCTAGGGTCTAAACACATTTATCCAATTTGCTTGAGCAAAGGACAAGGGCCATACTGATAAAACCCATAGAAATGCCATTGTTATTGCTAACCCAAGCGTTACAGAAGTCGACTGAACCTTTTGGTGATGAGTCCAGAAAACTGGATTATAGAAACACTGTCCACATGAATTACAGGAATTTGCCTGCTCATTCAAAATACCTAGATTTTGTATGGTCAGGGTTGGTGACAATCAAGGTTGGATGTTTGAGCTGCCTTCAGTAGTGGGACCCCGTCACAGCAGGCGCAGAGGCCCCAGAAGGCTGGACCTCCTGGAAGCACTGTGCTGGAAGCCTCAACCTCTGGCTCGGTTTTCACCCTCGCCAAAGCAACACCCACCATGAAAGGCAGACAGGAGAGAAGGAGTGACAGAGTGAATGAGCGAGAGAAAGAAACAAAGGAAGAGGGAGAGAGGGAGGGAACGCAGAAAAGAAAGAAAAGAGAGGGAATGAAAAAGGAATTTGGCTGTTGTGAGGGAAAAAAAAAGAACAAGAAAGATATTATCATTTCAAAATATATAGCATGTACATTTCAGAACGTATTTGAAAACACTCCTGCCAAATTTTCGAATTATTTATTTATTTATATCCCTTCTTGTTCCAGAGAGGTTTTGCAGTATTTTGCTGCCAGATTAATTTTCCTGAAGCTCAGCTCTGATCATGTTACTTCCCTGCTTTAAAAAACCCCAATACCTCCTCACTGCCTGTAAAATGAAGTCCAATTTCCTTAGCCTCCTATTTGAGGCCCTCCATAATCTGGCCCCAAACTTCCAGCCCAACCTTATCCCGCATTTCTTTCCTTTAAACACCCGTTGTTCCAACCAAAGGACACTCCCTGATTTCTCCTAATACATTCTGTATTTTCCACCCTTGCACCTTGGCTTGTGCTGTTCCCTCTGCCTGGAATGCCTTTCCCGACATCTGCATATGCCCCATACTATTCACCATTCCAGATTCCACCTGGAGGATGCAGGCACCTGGTCATCAACAGTGGAACTTACAACCTTTATACACATGCTACATACACATCATCTCACTGGATCTTCGCAACGGGAGGAAGCTATTTCTTACTGTGGTCCAAGGAAGCTGTGGCTGGTACCTCTGGGGTTGTGTCCTCTGTCCACTGTCCTTCCTGCTACCCCAAGGCTATCCCTCACACAGACCAAAAGGTGGCTGCCTGAATCAATGCCAACATGTTGTAGCAATCTTTTTTTATCTTCACTTTTTAAGGAGAAAAAGTGCACCTTTCTATTCTGTGTGAACTTGAACTCACCTGTCCAGTCCTGAAGCACAGTTTCATTTGGCAGTCCCTGTGCAGCCCTTGCCAGGCTCCATCAGGTGGGACAGTACACTAGCTGATTCTGAAAGGCAGAGGCCTGGCAGGTCCAGCGAGCCAGGGTGGGAGCAGTTACCCCAGGGGCCCCTCCATGCTCCCTGCCTGTAATGCACGAGAACATACAGGGAAGAAGACTGATAACCATGGTAAATATCAGTGGGTCAAGTTCTACTCCTTCGAATCCTAACAACATGCCAAGGGATTTTTTTGAAGGTGCCACTGATCACTGGGAGTGGGACAGCAGGTTGCTAAAGCTATTTATACAACCTCCAAAGCCAGCTTAAACAAACAAGGCAACTGGGTGTGGGACAAGGCATCGTGACTGATTGATGGGGATCTATTAGGCATGCAAAGCTGCCAATATCTACATGCTCGTTGGGCGAGGGCCAAAGCTATTACATGATGAGCAGTTACGTAACCTTAAGTACAAATGGAATTTGGGCTGTATGTATCAGATACGCTTCTCCTTTCTAATTTTTGGCATCAAGAGGTTACATGAACTGAATGGAGGGTCACAGCTCTCCCCTCCACTTTCTCCCTTTCCTAAAGACCGGCAGGCCTAATGCTCACAACAGACACATCTCTTAATAGTGACTGCAAGTTTTTCCCCAAACCAAAAGCTCCACTGTCCTGTTTAAATCTGACCTATTTTTAATGTGCTGCTCAATATTTTTTTTAAAAACATCGTTTGCTGGAACATGACTTTAGACGAAAGCTGTTTCCAGGGATTAACCCAAACTTTAATCGTTCCCCTGAACAAAACTTAACTCAGCCCAATAAACTATGGCTCACTTGATAAAATCTTAAAGCAAAAATTAATTGGGTAACCATGTGAAATCTATGGTTTGCCCTGCCAGTCTCTTGCCCTATCTATTGGTGACTTCTGGCCTCACTAAGCTCATGACAAGGTTTGTCTGCCTGGCGGTTCTGACCCATGAAATGCCTGGCTCTCCACCCCCATAACCTGCTCTATTTCAGCCTCTCCCAATTGTAATCCCTTCCCAAACGAGGTCTACTCACCATTCTCCTCCATGCCTCCACGATGAAAACCGTTTGTAGCAAGGTTGAAAAGAAAAATATTAACTGAGTACAACATAGAATTTTGTTTTCCTAAACTTTTCTTGTCATTAATTACTAAATAACAGTCCTGAGTTGTAAAGTCTGTTGACCAGCTCCAAAGCTGCTAATCAATTATCGATCACTTACATTTGCAAAACCACTATCTAGTCTTTAGTTCAAAAGTAGAATTTATACGGGGCTTTTCCTTGTTTTACTTCTGAACTATTTAAACATATCCACACACGTGTTTGTCAACAAAGTTATACAGTGATTTCCTCACAGGGGGTTTTGGTGGTGGTGGTGGTATGTGTATGTGTGTATGTGGTAACCCAAAAAGAGAGAATGGAAAAATCCAGCAAAAACACTAAGCACTAACCAGAGAAGGGTGAGCTGAACAGTACGAATCATATAATAGAGTACTTCTGCTTTGCCCCGGGGGAGCTACAGAATCTGTACCATGTTAGTTCCAGCACAGAAAGGGCCAGAAATGTACGTCTCCTTTGGTGGGCCATCCAAAGATCACCAGTTTCCATCATGGGTGAGAATGGAGCAGTGACAGTCACAGAACAAGAAAGAGAGGAGAAATGCAACAATCCAGAAATTTCTCCCATATGAACAGAAATGGTTGGGAACTAAAGCCTAATATATCAGGCTATGTATCACAATTAGTAATCTTAAAGAAAACCATACATCTCAATATATACTCAGTTGCTAAGTATTTGGGTTCAAAGGACCTCAAATAGTTAGCTGTTCATGTCACCTAGGTTTGCAGGAAAGAGGTGTGATAATGATGTATGTGAACTCAAGACATGATGACAAGTGCTCTCCGTAGTTCAGGCTGAAAATAGCTGGGTTTGGAAGCAGGATAATTCAAATATAAATCATTGCCACTACTTCATTTTTAAAAAATTTTGCCTTGTACTTCTTTTCTTTTTCTTTTTTTTCTCGGCTGCACCGGGTTTTAGTTGCAGCATGCAGGATATTTAGCTGCGGCATGTGGATTTCTTAGCTGCAGCATGCACGCAGGATCTAGTTCCCTGACCAGGGATCGAACCCAGGCCCCCTGCATCGGGAGCACGGAGTCTTACCCACTGAACCACCGGGGAAGTCCCCTCCACTACTTCATTTTGTTTTGCTGCAGTAGACACAGCCTCAGATGCAGACAGGAAATACAATTCCAAAGGTAGAAAGAAACCTATTGCACACTTCAGTATCAGACAATCCAGTTTTTAGAAATTGTCCTTGAGTTAGTCCCTCCACCTCTAGATACACTGGGCCCCTGAAAGAACCCTTAATTTAAAGGATCACTCTGGGAAAGCAGGCCTTCCCCTGACTATTTCAGCCATCCTAAAAGGCCTCTCTTGGAAAATTACAAACAGTTATACATTATTTGGTTTTTACTTACATTCTAAATGTGAACACATTTTAGACAGAGCTAGTACAATGATGTGTTCATTATATTTATTTGCATCATTTCCTTGATTACTGTATTCTAAAATCAGAAGCTTTATACTTGCATTTGAAGCAAGACCTATGTACTGCTTGGCAAACTTTGTGAATCATTTAAGAGTCTCATCTCTGTTCAATACATAGGAACTCATCCCAAATTTTCAAACAACTAACAGGGTTAGTTGGCACCTATATCATCACAATGTGAAAGACAGAAACAGACTTACAGATATCAAAAGCAAACTTAAGGTTAGCGAAGGGGAAACATGGTGGGGTAGGGTGGGGTGGGGGTGGATAAACCAGGAGCTTGGGGTGAACATACACATGCTACGAGTAACCAACAAGGACCTACTGTATAGCACTGGGAACTCTATTCAATACTCTGTGATAACCTATATGAGAAAGGAATCTTAAAAGGAATGAATATATGCATAGGTATAACCGAATCACTTTGCTGAACACCTGAAACTAACACAACACTGTAAATCAACTCTACTCCAATAAGATTAAAATATATATAAAAAAACTGTAAAGGCAGAAAAGAGGCAGTGTATGTGCTGCCATTTCCCTTCCCATACCTGCGCAAGACATCACTAATCAATCCCAGTGACACTCCTTGCTCCTGAGCCCAGCACATCAGAGCCACACTCAACCAGAGCTGCTTGTTATGACTCATGTATTGATTCTAAAGAGAATAGCCAAGATGATAAACAAGTTGCATGCTCCAATCCATAAGGAATCAACTGAAGGAAATAAACATTCAGCAGGCTGGTGAAATAAGATTTAGGGTGACAAGACAGCTGCTTTCAAGTATCTGAAGGGGGAACCTGGAGGTTTCATTAAATGTGGCTCCAAAGGGTAGCCAGGCAACAAATAATCATCCCAGAGTGAATTATAGTGGCATTATAAGAATGCCATTATTGCAAAGTGTAGGCAATGTGAGGAGGAAGGTGAAGCAGACTGCCTGGGAATGCTGAACATGCTCTCTCCCTTCTTCCAACCCAACCACAGATACACATCAGATTTTTCCTTTAATCCTTTGTAAACAAGTTCCACTGACTCATGGAATGTTCTCACTCATGGAATTTCTAAGAAGCAGATACAGACAGGTATGGTTGCTATTTAATAGCTTTTGGGGAGTGACTATGCAGATGAGGGAGACTCTCTTTGGTAAATATGCAAAAGGATGGGCTGGATTTACAGTTTAAACAGAAATTGCATTTTCATTGATTACTTTCTAGCCCTAAGGCCTCTAACTCTAAAAACCTCTTGATGTTGGCCCCATACTAATGTCTCGATGTTCATGCAAGGTGCAACCAAATGTCCTGACCACTCCTTTGGGACCCAACTCTACCAATTTACAGTCAGAGGCCTCTGCTCAGAGGGTGACAGAGCTGTGCTACAAGGGATTAAGACAGAGTCCCAGGATTTCCTGGAAAAGTCTTAGTCAATGTACAAAGTGAGAGAGTGGCATGGACATATATACACTACCAAACGTAAAATAGATAGCTAGTGGGAAGCAGCCACATAGCACAGGGAGATCAGCTTGGTGCTTTGTGACCACCTAGAGGGGTGGGATAGGGAGGGTGGGAGGGAGGGAGACGCAAGAGGGAGGAGATATGGGAACATATGTATATGTATAACTGATTCACTTTGTTATAAAGCAGAAACTACCACACCATTGTAAAGCAATTATACTCCAATAAAGATGTTAAAAAAAACACACACACACATTTGTTTGTTTTTAAAGGTACCGAATTGGTCACAGCTTGGTTACACAGAGAGAGAAATTCTTTGGTAGCCCCTGAGGCAAATGACTGCTCTGTAATCAGCAGGCTGTGGTTATGTAACTTCTTGTTTACTCTGATCCTTCTATTTTATCCTGCGACTTGGAGCAAACCATCCAACCTGAAGTCTCAGTTCCTGCGTCTGTAGAACAGGAACACTGTAGTGACATCTGACCTTGCCCATCCTGACACCACGAAGATGAGGCAGTCTTTGAAGAAAGCTGAGCTTCTTAGAAGACAGAAATGACAGGATTGGGTCTCATTATTTAATATTTTGTAATGGGTTTAAGCTCTACCCTTGGTTTTCAATCCTCAAAATTACTCACATTTAGACTAATCTGCTTACTAGATGTTGAAATGTACCCTGAGGCTTTTCTTTACTATTACTTAGAATGACGCTGGTTCAAGCACCAGGAAAGAAATCGCTTTTACACGAATCATTTATACCTTCCAGAAGACTTTAGAGCAGGGGCGATACTCTCCCTCAAACAATCTTTCCCTTTCTAAATCCTAAATGTCCCAGGGAAAAGAGACTCACAGAGATGTGACACCGTGTGCTCCACCCTACATCTTTCATACTCTTCAGATACAGAGAGAAACACAGTGTGGATGCAAGAACTAGACGTGTTCTAGGTGTACTTCACATAGATAGTCCCACTGGGGAGCAGGAGGGTGACCAGGATTACGGAAATCAGGGGGAAGGAACAGAACCATTACTAACCCCCCTTCCCTTCCCCCTGAGGTCATCACCCTCAACACAGGATGCAGTGGGATGGTAAAGGTTACCACAGAACACCAGCCTCTCTCCCGTGCCCCTGTGTAAATGCACACTGGTCAACCTGAATTATGCCTGATAATGTGTGGAAGCAAAGGGGACCCACACAGTCACATGCCATACATGCATAAGGAGGCTTATCTGTAGAAATCTGCAGAAACAGAAACACAAGGAGAACAAACGAGTGATACTCAAACGTAATATCCTAATTCCAATAATCCCTCAAAGGTGTCAAGAGGCCCTGTGAGCCTACTGCTGAAAGGACAGTTGACAAACCAGATGGGCACCCTGACCTGTGAGTTTCTGTCATGGACATGGGTTGTTTGGGGCCCTTCAAGACCCATTCTTCCTTCTTTTGGTTCAGCACCAGGATTTCCTTTTTGGAAATTAATTCTCCCCCTCTGTGTGTAGTCTTGCTGGGACTGTCAGTCAAGACTCCCCCTACCCTTTTACCCCCGGCCGAGTCAGTCAGGACTCCCCCCCACCCTTTTACCCCCGGCCGAGGAGTGGGCATGTGGCCTGGAGCAAGCCAATAGGGCTCTTATTTCCAGGGCTTTGACTCTTGGATGGAGAAACCTGTTGGAATTTATCCACTGCAGCAGCAGCAGACAAGTAAGACTGTCAGTTCTGTCCACCTGGATCCCCAGAGCTTCCTCAGTTTCTGTCCTTCACCCAGCTTGGTCCTGCACACTTCCTGTTGATTCTCAGAGCTACTGTATATCCTTCCAATAAAATCCTTTTGTGTTTGACTTAGCCAAAATTGGTGTCTGTTGCTTACAAGGAAAAAAAAAAAAAAAAAAAAAGAATGCTAACTTATACAGATGTGCAGCTTGCTTCCTCAGATTCCGGACCTACCTGAGGATTTCCAGGCCCAACAAAGCCCTATGATGGATCCTAAATGATTCCAAAAATGATACTCTGCATCTGAGTCCATTCTCCCTAAAATCCTCTTGTTTCTCCATGGTCAGTAGTAAAGAGTATTTAAAATAGAATGAGAGAGAAAGAGGCAAACTAGCAAGCCTTAGAATAGTTCTATAATGGTGAAATTTATACTGGCTCTAAATTTCACTTTTAGAAACACAGAGATGAAGACAGAGAAGAGGAAAGAGAATCTAATGGACTTTTTAAAGGCTCATTTATATACAAGAAAATGCCTAGATCACAAGAATTCAGTTGATGGGTTTTGACAACTATATTCACCTGTGTAACAACCATGCAAATCACGATTTGGATCATTACCATTGCTCCACAAAGTTCTATCATGCCGCTTTCCAGCTAATCCTTCCCCACACCCAAACAGGCAAACACTGTTCTGACGTTCATCACCATAGCCTAATTTCTCCTACTTTAGAACATAATATAAAAGGAATCAGACAGTATGTACTCTTACATCTGGCTTATTTTGCTCAACATAATATTTCTGAGGTTCATCCAGATTGCTATATGCATCAGTAGAGCAGTCTATTTTATTGCTGAGTAATACTCCATTGTATGAAGGTACCATAGTTTGTTTATTGTCTCCTCTTTATGGATAGTTGGGTTGTTTCCAGTTTGGAGCTTTTATGAAAAAAGCTGTTGTGAACATTCTTAAACAAATATTTTTTATGGACCTATGATTGCTTTCATTTCTCTTGAATAAATGCATTTTTATTTAATGGTGAAAAAGCTTTCTATAACAGAATGCAGAGAAACAATAACATACCTTTTCCAAGAGGAAAAAAAGTGCCTATTTTCCACCTTTTCTTCTAGGATAGAGTAGGTTCATAGGCACCATTCTATTAACCCTTTACTCTTCTTTATAAGTTTCATTCTCTCAATCCACAGAATCCTCATTTCTCTACCATTCCAAACAAACCTTTCTCTTTCCCCTTAAACTAGCAAACACTCTCCATATGCCTTCTTCACAGCAATTTTTAAAAGAAAGAGCTAGCTCTATTCACCAGCTACCCTCTTTAATTTCTTTCCAGTGGTTTTCCCAACCGTCTATCCTAGTCTTATTTTCTCAGTTCTCATTCTCTCCTTGACCTCTTGCTGTGTTAAGCTGTTATGACTGCTTCTCCCCCACAGCCCCTTCTTTCATTTTTTTTAAGAAAATTTAAACGTTAATTACTCAGACAGTTTTTACGAGGAAAACAGGTACCCAAAGACTAGTCTTAAATGCTCACAACTGTACACATCTTTCTCCTGGCTTCCATACACATTGAGAGTACAGATCCTGTAGCCAGATTCTGAGTTTAGAACCTGGCTCTATCACTTACTAGCTGGATAACCCTGGGCAAGTTAGTTAACTATTATATACTTTGTTTCTTCTGTAAAATGAGGCTGATAATAGTACCCACCTCACAGGGTTGTTGTGAGGAGTAAATGAGTAGCATTTAGAGCTATGCCTGGTACGTAGTAAGTGCTCAATAAACACAAGCAATTTCTATTATCTCATTTGTTCCTCACTGTGGTGTATGTAATAAGAGAACTTTATAAACCATAATAGACTATATTACTGTAAGAGATGATATAAGGCATTATAATGCTTTGGTGCCACCTCTTCTCAGGCTCCTTTCATGGTTGACTCTCTTTCCCCTGCTTCTTTAAAGTGGGCATAATCCAAAGCTCCTTCCTGGATCCCTTGTCCTCATGATTCTACGCTCTCTTGAAGGTCGTATCCATCACGGTGGCTTTAATTATCACACCAAAACCAATGACTTCAAATACAGGTCTACAACCCTAAGGTAACTCCCTTAAACATCCCCAACTTCCTGCTGGGCATCTCACTACCATTCATTCAAACTCAACATATATAAAACCCAAATCACCGTTTTGTTTTCACAAGAGGTTGCCCTCAGGATTTTGCTTTGTCCTCAATAATACACTCATATGTAAGCAGCCATGGCCTAGTCTTGCCAGGTATTCCTAGGCATGGATAAGAGAGCTTGAGAATGGATCTTGAGGTGGGTATTACTGGAAAACTCCTCTCGTTACCCTTAGGCCTTCCCTGTCCACTCTGAAAGGTCCCTGATGACTATGAACTGTCTGTGCAGGAGGGGTGGGCTGGAGGATGGAGAATTGCAGGTACCTAGGAATGAATGAAGGTGCTTCATTAAAACATGAACATCCTAATCCCAGGTTCACCAGCACTTGGTCCTAAGCCTTCCTTCCTCACGTCATACAGTTTGGATAATACTGTCCATGTTTATGGCAGCCCTTGCCCCATGCACCAGTGGAGTATCTGTGCCAGGGCAGACTGGTGGGGGACTCAGCAGCACACCTGGGCACCTGGGTGCCAACATTCCACCTCTGCCCCTCAGAGCTTTAGTCAAGGAGAAGAAATGGTCTCAGTGGCTCAGGGCTCTGTGGCTATTAGAGACTATGTGGCACCTTTAATATTTCCTGGAGCAAAATCTACTCTCCTTGCAAGCAGCCTAATAAAAGTCTCCTGGACTTAGAAGGAAGGCACTGTTGGAGCTTCCTGCCTGTGCTAGTCATTAGGGCTGGTCACAGATATTCAATTTCTCCTTCTTCAAGCACACAGTGGGATGGGTACCTCCCTGCTGCCCTTGAAGTTAAGTGTGACATGCAACTTGCTGTGGCCAATGAGATGTGAGCAGAAACAACAGGGATCGCTTCCAGTAGAAGCTTAAAGAACCCATGTGTGATTCACTTGCTCCCTTTCCCTGCCTCAGTGGAAGCAGAAGTTGAGGTGCAGCTTCTATCAGCCTGGGTCCCCGAACGAGCAGAATACTTACTACATTACACAGGTAGCATGAGCGTAAGACAAACTTTTGTTCATGTCATTAGGGATTTGGAGGCTCTTTGTTCATCAGGATTTGGGGGCTCTTTGTTCCTGCAGCATAAGCTACTAAGGCCTGACAGATACAGTGGCCCTGGTCACATGACCACTTAGCAACCTCCAATTTCTGACTCAGCCTCACTTTTGGCTTGTAGATTTGCACTCTATTTAGTTCAGCTATCGAGGACACACAGTGCACTTATGGTACTCCAATAAAAAGCTGTCCCTGGTTTATGGACTAAGACTGATGCTTGCTGCTGAATAGCCCACAGCGACCCAGAAAAACTCTAGATTCTAGTGCTGCCCAGCCCCAACACTCTAGTCGTGAAAACAGGTACAATTTCCCCCAATGCACCTAAAAAAAGTCTTTCTATTAAAGAAGACTTTCCCATTATAGCCAAGTTGACCATATAAGTTATTGTCCAAAGTGGTTTTGAATGAAGGGGGACTAGGGTGACAGGCATGAACTATCACTATCCTGAGTAAACAGGGACGCAGAGGCACTGGAATTCTACTTCTATCGTCTTTACGGTATTAGGTCTATGAGAAAAATTCCTAGAGGCATTATCTTAGGACAGATCACCATATCCAGGAAATGCATTTAAAAGCCTAAGAAGAAGCATGTGGAGAAATTAATGTGTTTATCAGAGAGTGTACTCTGCTTTTACTATTCTGTGTGGCATTGGACTGAATGAGTGCAGCTGTTTCCCTAAGTAGGCATGTGCAAGTAGCAGTAGACTTCCAAACAAAACCAAGAGCCCAATGCAAAATCCAGCCGTAAAGTATGAACACCCTGCAGAAACATTAACAGCGTCTTCCTCCCACTGGTCAGCCTGGGAGTCATTTAAGAGGAAAGAGGACAAAATCAAGAAAACAATCTTAGCAGCAAGAAGAATTGTTTAAAGAAAGCCAAAGTAAATGCAGCTTCGGTGACTATGGGATCCTCTTCTAGGCATGTGAGACATATTAACGTCAATAAATATTTTTAAAGAATGCTGAATTTTCTAGGCAAAGTAACAAACACAGTGTAGAAAATAGCTGATTTCTTTAGTCTGCTGCTAGTCTGCATTTTTCTTTTCTTTGTAAAATACCAGGATTCAAATTGCCTTCTTCAAACTTTCAGGGCTTATGGCCAAAAAGTAGATAATAATTTCTGGAGAAGATTCTGTTTTTCTGTCTGTCACAATCCCCTCTTCCCCACCTCCACTTGCTGGGATGTGTGTTTCCCACCAGAGGGTTGGTCACATGACCTGAGTTAGCCCAACGACCCCCTCAGGCCCTGAACTCAGGTCCAGGGATGGGGATATGATCCAAAGAAGATCACAGTGTGGTTTTTCTGAGATTGAAACCATCACTAGGCATGCTAGTTTCCTAGGCTGCCGTAGCAAATTACCACAAACTGGGTGGTTTAAAACAACATAAATTTATTCTCTCATAGTCCTGGAGGCTGAAAATTCAAAATCAAGGTGTTGGCAGGGCCATGTTCCCTCTGCAATCTCTGGGGAAGAACCTTTCTGTTCCTTCTCCTGGTTTCGGGTGCTTTCCCGAAATCCTTGGTGTTCCTTGACTTGTAGCTGCATCATTCTTATCTCCACCTTGGTCGTCACGTGGCCATCTTCCCTCTGTCTCTGTGCCCAAGTGTTCCCTGTATGTGTGTCTCTGTGCCTCTTCTCTTTTTATAAGGGCACCAGTCATATTGGATAAGGGCCCACCCTAATCCAGTATGACCTCTTCTTAACTTGCACCTTAATTACCATGCAAAGACCCTATTTCCAAATAAGCAAATTCATAGGTACCAGGGATAGGACTTAAACATACCTTTTTTGGGGGGACACAATTCAATCCACAGCACTAGATAAGACAGAGTCTTTCTCACTATGATTGCAAGTTCAAAGCCATGTAAACCTGCCCATCCACCTGAGAAGTAAGTAAACAGACCCAAGAGATGGAGAAAGATAGAGAAAAGCAGGGTCCTAATATTACTGAATCCCTGGAATGCAGCCATATCTGAATCCCAGCCCACCTCTTGGACTTCCCAGTAACATGATCAACAAAATATCTTTCTTATTTTTATATAGGTAGGTTGGATTTCGGTCACTAACAACCGAGAGTTCTAATTAATATATGCACCAGTGAATTATGCTATATAATGTGAATCCAAATAGCTCCCCATATCTGGATGGGGAAGAGCAGGTGGGTTATATATGAAAAAAGATTAGCCATGAGTTGTTAACTGTTGAAACTAAGTGACGGGTAAATAGAAGGTTATTATTATATGATTATACTATTCTCTCTATTTTTACGTACGTTTGAAATTTTCCAAAATAAAAAGTTAAATCAAATGTTAAAAAAGCCTCCTCCCCTCCCCCTGCCAGGACTCACAATTAAAGTCCAGCACAAATCAGGGCAAACAAAAGAACAGAAAAGGTAGAATCATACATAAACCAGACAATAGCAGGCATCCACAGGGAATATTGATAATAGGTGAAAATATTAGCACAAGTTTTCTTTGCGGGATGCAAAGGGCTTTTGATATTAGATCTGAGTCTACCAGGCTTGACAAGATCAGGTGGCTGGCAGATGACCTCCCTGAACTAAGCATAGAGGGTTGGGCAATGGGGCTCCAGCTCCAGGGGAAACAATGGGGAGCACAGTGCACAGTTGGAGGAATTTGCCTTTCTTCCCAGTGAATCATGGCAAAGCAGCTATTATTATCCACAGCCAGCAATAAAGCAAGGGTGCAGCTCAGACAAAATGCTCTAAATGCTCACTGACAAGTACTGTTGTTCTGACACAAGAATATATTTCACAGGTTATGAAACACCCATGATTCTGTGCCTTTAATTTAAGCCAGAGTCACCAGCTCTTCTGAAATCCTGCCTTCCTCTTGGATTAGAGGTTCTCCACCCCAGCTGCTCATTAGAATTACTTGGGATCTTTAAAAAATCCTCATGCCCAGGCTGCACCCCAAACCAATTAAATCACAATCCCTGGGAGTGGTGCCCAGGCATCAGTATTTCTAGAAGGCTCTTCAGTGATCCTAGTGGGCAGTGGTCATGAGACCACTTTGAGAATCCAAACAAGGCTACAGACTCTTCTCTGAGAAAAATGCACAGACAAGAATAATTCTGCATCCAATTTCAGAGCAGACATCAATCCTGCCTTCTCCTCCTCAAGGGCTTACACCTAGGCACAACCTTCCACATTTGGACACTGATTCTGTAATAGAAGCCGCACAACTCATTATCAAGCCCTCCCCAGGACAATTTCTCCAGAGCTTGGACATAACAGCAGTGCTCCACACACTGGGTTGTGGCCCAGCCCAGCTGCCCCAGTCACTGCCTTGGGCTGACGTTGAGCAGAGCCCTTCAGCTGGACACTGAGGGCAGCTGCACTCTCTCCTCTGGCCAGCATGGCTGTCGGTATTGAACCCCACAAGTTTTGCTTGACCCATCACCACTTTGGAGACTACTTTCTCTGTGATGGGAAGATATATCTCAGAATTTAACACTTCTCAGCCCAAAAGCCATGTCATCATCTGCGTTTCAACATAGGAAAGTGACTCCAAGATCTAGAACAGCACTGACAAGCTCTACCAATATCAGATCTTCCATCATTTTGAAAAGGCAGGAACCTTGGTCCCAAGGGCAATGGCTACCTACCACACTTCATCTTTGGAAAAAGCATTCAAGGCTCCCCCAACACAAAAGCCAAGCAAGTGTCAACCCTACAACTCTACATGCTCTCTTAAGCCACCACACCAGCGCTTGCAGCAAGAACCAAGGGAAAGGGAAACTCCATCCCTGCTCACTCCTCACAACCTTAGTTTGAAACTCTCACTCTAACCCATTCCTCAAACCCTGTCTCACTCATCCTGCCAGCCTCAGACACTGCTTGTTTCAGTCAATGCCTCATCCATCTGACTGATGGTCCAGGTGTCACCTGAGCTACACTACCTCTGGTAAAGACCAGCTCCCCCTTGCCCTGGGGGTCACACTTTCTCCCTCATTGTCACTCTAGCCAGGATCACACTAATTCCTCCAGCAATAACCAAAGGGCAACAGGGTTGGAGAACAGACAGAAAATAATTGCTGTGGACAGGGCGAGGGCTATTCTTACCTTCTGCAAACGGTTCCCATTCATAAAACCGGCCCATGAATGGCTTGTTGTTGTAGGATGCACATTGTACCTCCCAGATACTTCTACTGCTTTCTGGACACACCTAATAAAGCAGATATTAAACATGCAATTAGCGTCCATATCTCTTCATGGCCCCAGCCAAATCCCAGGAGACCTCTCCAATGTTAAATGTCAGTCCTCCTCCACCGAAACCTGGGGTTCTACAAATGTGCTGATCACCTATATCGAAAATTTTAAATGCAGATCCCAAGGCTTCATTCCAAGTTTACTAAATCAGAAACTTTGGAAGGACACTAAAGTTTTAACACGCTCCCCGTGTTAAGTTTTTCCATACCATAATTTGAGAACCACTGACCCAAACCTGCTCCTGACAAAGAGGTCTGCTCGCCTCCCTCAAAGAGGCCATCCATTTCCATCTGTTTGACTTTGTTCATGCCATTCCTGTGCGTGGGACAATATTCACAGCAAACATGTACAGCGCTCTTACCAGGTGCAGGCACTATTTTAAGCATATTTCACATATTAACTAACTTAATCTTCAAGATGACCAATGTGATTGATATGGTATTTTTAGATTTTTTTTACAGGTGAGCAAACTGAGGCATGAAGCAGCCACACAGCCAGTGAGGACAGAGGCTGCATTGAACCCCAAGAGGTCTGGTGCCCACCAGGCTCTCTCTCAGTGTCCTCCCATCTTGTCTAAATTCTGGTCTAAATTCTCTCCACCATCTAAAGCAAGAGCTCCTAGCCTTCGGCATGCAAAAGAACCACCCAGAGAGCTCCTGGGAGATGCAAACTCCTGGATCCCTCCTCCAAGGATTATTATTCAGTAAATCTGGCATGAGGCCCCATAATCTGTATTTTGTCAAACTATCCAGATGATTCTGATACACTAGACTACTCAAAGAAAACAACCAGCTCCCTCTGGTTTCTTTCTTTCTTTTTTTTTTTTTAAACAAATATCTCTTTTTTTAAATTAATTCATTTATTTTTGGCTGTGTTAGGTCTTCGTTGCTGTGCGTGGGCTTTCTCTAGTTGCGGCGAGTAGGCGCTACTCTTCCTTGCGGTGCACGGGCTTCTCACTGCAGTGGCTTCTCTTGTTGCACAGCATGGGCTCTAGGCGCGCGGGCTTCAGTAATCGTGGCACACAGGCTTCAGTAGTTGTGGCTCACGGGCTTAGTTGCTCTGAGGCATGTGGGATCTTCCTGGACCAGGGCTCGAACCCGTGTCCCCTTCATTGGCAGGTGGATTCTTAACCACTGCGCCACCAGGGAAGTCCCATTTATAAATGATAAATATGAGCGAAATGTGACATAAATGTGAAATAAGATCACAATCTCTCATTTAAAGCTAGGATCTAGCTTTTTAAAACTAGCAACACTCTGCTTAAGTGTAAGGTGTGTGTGTGGTGAAGGGGTGTTTTAATAATCAGGTGGGAAAGGCATCTGGCCCCTTAAATATTAAAAGCTCTGTATAGAAGTCTCTGGAATAAACTGCTAATATGATAGCTCAAGTCCTGAAGGATTTAGAAAGAAATCTACTGTATGTATCAGAAACATGAGGTCTCGTGGAAGATGAGGGAACAGAGGGAGAAATGAAAACAGGTGGAAGGAAAAACATCCCCTGCTTGATCAAGGGCACTTGGGGAGGCTGCTGGGACAAACACTCAGGGTGGTCATAACCCTGCTGCGGCCTGAGCCAAACCATATGGAGCAAGAAACCATGTGAAGCAGAACGTGATGGTAATTGGTGGGGGAAAAGGGCCGGCAGGATGAGCAGGGCCGGCTGGGCTCTGACAATGGGTGAGAAGCTGACAGGCTGGGGAAGGCTGTCTCCAAGGGCTCTGGAAGCCACGCTGCTGGTGGTCCTGAAGCCGGAACCATGTAGGCTTCCAGCAATACCAGCTGCCTCCATGAAGGATTTGGAGTTAAGATGCTTGTTACAACCTTTGGCCAGATCCAAAGTTCTACTAGGATGGGATCAGCTTGGCAGCTTGGGAGTAAGTACCATCCTTGCGATGAGAAAGAATCACTAAGGGGTGTGTTAAAAATACAGATTCTCGGGCTTCGCCCCAATGGAGGGTGGGCAAGAGGGCCAGGAATATACACTCGAAGTGCTCCCTCTAGTGCAGCCAGCCTGGCACCAGACTGGGCAGCCGCAATTAAGAGCCACTCCCGGGGCTTCCCTGGTGGCGCAGTGGTTGAGAGTCTGCCTGCCGATGCAGGGGACACGGGTTCGTGCCCCGATCCCGGAAGATCCCACATGCCGCGGAGCGGCTGGGCCCGCGAGCCATGGCCGCGGAGCCTGTGTGTCCGGAGCCTGTGCTCCGCAACGGGAGAGGCCACAGCAGTGAGAGGCCCGCGTACAGCAAAAAAAAAAAAAAAAAAAAAGAGCCACTCCCAAGCCTCAATCACACGCCAAATTACTTAACACGAAATCACAGTGTGAGAGCAGAAGAAAAGCAAATCCAACCCCTTTCATTTAAAGATGAGGAAACAGAGGTGTGGCGAAGGGGGGTACCTTACCAGAGGTCCCACGGTGACATAGAGACAGAGCCTAGAATGCTGACCACCCACCCTCGCCATCACTAGAAACTCGAGATCCGCTGCTGGGTGGGTGGCAGGTTTTTGTAATGGAAAGAGACCAGAACCAGTGGGCCAAATGTCTCGTTCCTCAAATAACTACGTAAAGTCAAGCTGCTCTGAATGAGGCTCCAGCCAGAAGCCACCCTAATTAACCTAGCGGCAATTACCAGAATTAGAAGCTGTAGACCACAAAAACTTAGCCAGTCTGTTTAACCTCTTTCTACCCATCAGTAACATAGTGGCAATGGGCTGGACCACGAAACAACACACCTTCGGAATCACTTTGAATTGCTTGATATTTGATGATATAAATGCATATTTCATGCCATGGAAAGCAGTCCACAATCCATTAAGTGAAAAAAGTGATTATGTGTGTGGGGTGTGTGTGTGTAGAGAGAGAGACTAAAAGTGTTATCTCTGGAAGGTGGGTTATAGAAGTTTTCTTTTTACAATTAACTTTCGGTTTATTTGTACTGTCTAATTTCTCTACAATAAATATGACATTTATGTAATAAAAATATATCCGTATTGAGCCCTTCCAGACACACAGCCACGCAAAGCTGGAAGGGCTCAACACTGATACCATTTTTATCAGTGTTTTTAATGCTAATGACTGGTGCTCTTATTATATCCATAAGCATCTGCCGAATCAACTAGCTACCTGTGATGCGTCATTCAGGATACCCTGTCCCTGGTCATCAACAAGTTCTTTATATTTGAGTCTGGCCCAGTTACCTCCTAAGGCCAGAGGGCTTAACGTGGCATCAGATCCACAGTGAGGGATCAGGTGCTGAAGCAGCAAATCCACCTACAGTTGCCAGGAGGCAGCTGAGCCCAGAGGTTGACTATGGTATCCAGTGAGCACCTAGCATGGGAAGGTGCAGCAGGAGGTAGCAAGGTGCTCTGGAAGATGGGGGTTTCCCTGTGCATGACCCTGAGCAGGGACCCCCACAAGATGCCAGGTGAGCTGCCAGTTAAAGGCAAGACACTACTTCCTGGGGAGGAGAGAGACCTGGCCAGAGAAATGCAAGCCTCACAGAGTCCAGATATGGAAGTGGGTTACTGAGACAGAATTATGGTACAGGTGAGGAACACAGATGCCTGGGGTGATAATGATGAAGATGGTGTTAAGAATAGCTAACTTTTTTTTTTTTTTTTTTTTGTGGTACACGGGCCTCCCACTGTTGTAGCCTCTCTCATTGCGGAGCACAGGCTCCGGACGCGCAGGCCCAGCGGCCATGGTTCACTGGCCCAGCCGCTCCGCGGCATGTGGGATCTTCCCGGACCAGGGCATGAACCCATGTCCCCTGCATCGGCAGGTGGACTCTCAACCACTGCACCACCAGGGAAGCCCCAAGAATAGCTAACTTTTATTGACACTTACTAAACGTCAGCCACTCCACCATCTGATTTATGTATATTTCCTCATTTAATCCACACAACCACTGTTATATCCATTTTACAGATGAGGAAGCCAAGGCAAAGAAAAGTTAAATGAGCTGCCCAAGGCCACGGGGGAGTCAGCATTTGAACCTAGAACCCACGACAGTAACCACTATGCCACAGTGCCCCTCAAGAATGTGTGGATAGCAAAGTTAATTTGCAATCGGTCCTCAGACAAGAGGGCCGTAAACTTCTTCTTGCCTACTGTCAGGAGACGTCCTGGAGAACAAGTTCAGATTCAGCCTCTGAGGCCTACTGAAGTGGCTCCAGCAACAAGGACCAGGGAGCCGTGGATTGAGGATGAAAACCAAGGAGGGCTGGGGAATTTCTGTTTCGTGTGTCTCTCTTGTAGATTACATCTGTTTGTACTTATACTATTATCAGTATAAGATCTCCTCTCATTTTAACAGACTCTCTGAAGTTAAAACTTCCAGGTTACAGATCATTTTACATTTGTTATACTTTAAGTGGGTTGTTTCCTGATGCCATAGACTGAGTCACCCTCACCTTATCAGTAACTGTCTCTACATTACACTGTGAGTTGGCTTTGGGCAGATTTCCTGCAGACAGCTGATCCTTTCTATGGGCACGGATTCTTATAACCTTCAGACCAGAAAACAGAAACAAGGGAAAAGCCATGTAGATAGAGATCAGGCTCATTCAGGATGGGGCCAGCTAAGACCGGAGCTTTATAGCCAAGGAATGGCCCTGGGAGATAACCTCCCTTCAAATGACTCCTTTCCACCACAAAGAGGGAGGGATATTCCCACTGGTCTCTTATGGGAAGAAGAATAAAGATTTACTTTAATATAATGAGCTGAATCCTGATAAAGCACTTCAGGCCCTATCCAAAGTTCCATCTAGACAATTGCCTGGAGTTGCTATGAGTCATAAAGAGTATTATGGAAACTCTGACTATGTTTCTAGTGACCCTGGTTAATCTGAGATGACAACTGCCCGTACGTAACTTCACTGCTCAAGAGGCCGCTGTCAGTGATCACACAATTAACTTTCAGTAATTAATTACTTTCAGTTCCCCAGGAGACTGAAGAGTATCATCCCCGATGAAGATGACACCAAGGAACATGACCTTGGGGTCTGCCTGGGTCCAATATGCATTTTTGTTTTTACCCTTTGCATTGCTCTGGATTCAATCAAAAGACCGGCTACCATAGCAACACATGATGTATTTAACATCGCCACAGTGAAAAAAAAATCTAAAGAAAAAAATCTAGAAAATGTCCCTGAACTGCTATGAGAAAGTGGCTATGTGACCTTGGGCAAAGCAGTTTGCTCTTCTAAACCTAAATGACTGCATTTCAATAACAAGCCCTGCGCCACTCCCCTCACCCCCTAACCCGGGAATTCTGTGAGGAGTAAACTAGTAATATATTAAAGTTTCTAGCTCATAGTAATGCTCAATAAATGTTAGCTGAATTGGAATCTAAGAAGACATCAAAGATGAATCCAGCAGTTCCAGAAGCTGTTAAGTGCCCGACAGGTAGGTGTTCTGAGCAAACATTCCCTTCTTTTCTCTTCTACAGATGGAAGATGGGCTTTGTTTCCCATCATCTTGTTATATGATATAGAATCATATAACCATGGACCAAAATTTCTTACAAGTTATCCAGCACAGTTTTCAAATATGTTTAATATCTGCTTTCTCAAGTCACTTGGAACAAACTCAACCTCACAAAAACTCTTCTGCCACCTCCTACCACTTCCAGGGCCCTCTAGACAGTCAGTGAATTGGTTTGTCCAAAAGAGCTGGGTAAAGGCTTTGGATTTAAAAAACAAAAAACAAATAACTGAGGTTTTCTTAGTTCTCAAACACTTTTTTTTTTTTCCTATCTCAAACACTTTTTTTTTTCCTATCCAAGTTCATACTGTTCTCCTAGAGAAAGGAGTTTCTCTCTTATTCAATAAATACATCAAAAACCCAAAGGATATTACTATAACTAAGCCCATCCGTTCACCCGCGAGAACCCTATTTTTTAGATACTCTGTACAGGGCTTCCCAGGTGGCGCAGTGGTTAAGAACCCGCCTGCCAGTGCAGGGACAGGGGTTCGAGCCTTGGTCCAGGAAGATCCCACATGCCGCGGAGCAACTAAGCCCGTGCGCCACAACTACTGAGCCTGCACTCTGGAGCCCGCGTGCCACAACTACTGAAGCCCGTATGCCTAGAGCCTGTGCTCGGCAACAAGAGAAGCCACCGCAATAAGAAGCCCATGCACCGCAACAAAGAGTAGCCCCCGCTCACCACAACCAGAGAAAGCCCACGTGCAGCAATGAAGACCCAAAGCAGCCAAAAATAAATAAATTAAATAAATAAATTTATAAAAAAATAAATAAATAAGTACTCTGTACACATGTCTATACAAACCTAGGCTTACCCCAGGAATGCTTGTTTATTTCTCTCTCTTTAGATTATGAATGTATCTCTATGCCTGTAAGAAGGTCTGAAAGAGAATATCTTTTTTTCTAACTAACCAGGAAGTATGTGGCAAAATGTAAACTTAAATTCAAAGCTCCTACTCCCTCAGGGAGCATACATTTCTCAGTGGCTACTTTGGGGATCACATTAATAAGACTGGTTTCTTCCCCTCTGCTATCTGCTGAGACAGGATGTGAAATTCCTTCAAAGGCAAATAGTCACTGTGCCCCTACTATGTGTCAGGGGTTGCAAGCATTGAGGCTACAGAGAAAAATCCCTCATATAGTCTCTCACAGGGATTTCACAGGCCAAGGGAAAAAAAAAAGAAAAAGAAAAAGCCCAACAACAAATAAAACATAAACCAAAACACATAATGCAATGAGAAGAATTTGGTGAACTGTTTGGGCACTACATTTCTAACCTTGCAAAATAAGGAGGGGACTGATCCTTCCTAATATTGATAAATCAAGACAATAAAAATGGTTAATATACTATATATAATAAAAATATAACTGAAAATAAAATGTGGCTAGCAGAGATCAGCAGAGTGGGAGGAAAGAGAATCATTTCTTCATCTTTCAGAGTAAGCAGTCAGAGAAAATTTGAAGTTGATATATCAAGAAGCAGAGATGTTCGTACACTATTTAGACTTATGGAGAGAATGAGAGTAAAACTTTTTTTTTTGCGGTACACGGGCCTCTCACCGTTGTGGCCTCTCCCGTTGCGGAGCACAGGCTCCGGACGCGCAGGCTCAGCGGCCATGGCTCACGGGCCCAGCCGCTCCGCGGCATGTGGGATCTTCCTGGACCGGGGCACGAACCCGTGTCCCCTGCATCAGCAGGCGGACTCTCAACCACTGCGCCACCAGGGAAGCCCAAGAGTAAAACTTTTAAATGATTGACTGTGATTACACCTTGGGAGAGGCACTAGGATATACCTCTCTCTACCACTGTGATATTTCTTCCTGTTTGTACTACTTTTTATAATCATGAAAAGTGACAGTTGTGAACAATTCATATATATGTGTATGATTCATACATCTATATTTCATACATATGAAATATATCTATGTGAAATTTATTTGAATATTTATATATAATATTTACATGTTTAATATATTTAATATGTATATGTTCACATAATATTCATATACATATTTCATATATATATATGTAAGGCCACTTTTCATATACATATGAAAGTCAATAAGAGAACTTTGTATGGAAAATTCCCAGTGGTCTGAGAAGATGGAAAGCAGAATAATGCAAAAAGCACTGACACTAGCATATATTTCCCAGATAAGGAGGTTGGTGACAAGCTCACGATAGGAGAAACCTAAGCTGAGCCCTCTAGTTAGATGACCTGTCCATCCGCTAACTGGTCCCACAGTTCCTGTCATGTTTTACACCTTACAGAACTGCACTGGCTTCTTGACGTGGTCCATTTGCTAAGCTTCTCCTTAAACTGCACGCAGGAAGTTGTTTGTCAGTTCCTCTCATTTCATATGAGACTAGGAATGGGATAGAATTAGAATCTGCCTAAAGAGACCTTAGCTATATTTGAGATTTGTCCAACATCTTCCCTTCATTTTCACTTACCTTGAGCCAGAAACAAGTCCCCATGGATATCTCCATTGTCAGAAGTCAGTCCCACCCCAGGGAAATTTACTGGAGAGTCATTGATACCAGAACTCATCACAGCCATTGTTTGCTAAAAGCTGCTTTTTAGCCCCAGAGGTTTTTCCCCTTGAAACGTTAAGTGCACTCAGTCTAAGTTCAGGATCATTTTTCCTTTGGCAGCAAAGCCCTTTAAAAACTCGAAAGCTTGCCCTCGCCTTGCACCTGGTGACTCCCTCCAGCCTCCCTGATCCAGAAGGAGCCTGTGTGTCAGTCCCCTCTCCAGGGAGGAAGCACTGAACTCACAGTGCTTAAGAGAAGGAGGCAGGAGAGAGACACCTACGTCTCCAGGACAAAGGGCATACATAAGGTGTCTTGGTTGGTTCATGTATTTTGCAAAAAATAATACAAAACCCCAGAAACAGCTAGTAGAAAAGAACTGTATTTTTACTACATCTCCATGGGCACCAGGAGGGATTGTGGTTTGGTTTTCTCCTTCCCCTGTGTCACCCTTATAAAGACTCTAGTTCTTTTGCTCCCAGGTCTTAACCTTCAATGAAAGTCCATGAAGAAGAAACTTATCTATTTCCTCGATTGCTTGAATACTTATAATTTTTAGCCATAGCTGAGGAAGTGCAGGGCTGTGGATAAACCATGGACACCCCTGTGTTGCCCCTTCACTGCTGAAGACATACTTGCAGGTGAAGCCACCGCTCATGGCAAAAGCATCTCATTCCACTGAGAGGTCCTCCAAGCACCCTTTCTTGATCCTCAGCCCCTACAGGAGCGCAAAGGGGCTCTCGGATCCCTGTCACTCCCTCTTCCTAGAAAATTCTCCCTTCCACTGGATCGCCTGCAGGAGGCCTTTGCTGCCTCCACCCAAGCCAGGTTCATTTCCACTACCTGGAGATTTCAAAGTGCCTACACAGTGTGTAGAGTGGTGCCTGTGCCCTGCGCTTGTTATTACCTATTTATGAGTCTCTCTCTCCCGCTCGACTTTGAGCTTAGGCTCAGAGCTTGCTCTACTTTCAGCGTCCCTGACTCCACTCAGTCAATGTCAGTGCCGTGCTTATGGACTCCAAGCAAAAACCCGCAATAGTGAGTGACCTGGACTGTTGTACTAGTAGACGTCTAAGATGATGCCTGCTCTAAAAGACCACAGATTCTTTATTTTTACTGGAGTGTATCACCTTCACTTCCTCATATACATTGTAGGCAAGGAAAAAGAAAACCTTCCTTATTTTTAAAGTCTATATTCAGGGATCATTAGTGCTGCACTGATTACTGATACTGAAGTACTATTTCATAGAGGACATCTTATATGAACCGAACATCCTAAAGACAAACTAGCATGCTTAAAATTCCCAGATGACATCACAAGGTAGGGCTTAATATTAAATATGCACATTTGAGGGTATAAAGGCTTCACTGGCATGAAGTTATCTATAGGCTGACTTCTATCACTTTAAACATGACCCAAGGGTGATTACATTGAAAGCCACATCACAGCGAAATGCTGGGTCTCTCAGCAATCTTGTTTTATTCTTGTGCAAAGGGGAAGGACTCTCAACCACAGCTAACCCAAAGGACAAAAGGGGACTCTGAGCAAGTCTGACCATTTCATCCCCAGTTCCATGACTCAGCCCTTAGGAATTGAGAGCTGTTCAGATATGCAGACATCTTACTCCATTCTTATCTTCAGGCACGTTCACTTATCCAGGTCCAAATGGTTTATTTACTAACAATGTGTCAGCACATGCCAAGCTCCTTTTACACATGACCTTATCTGAACCTCACATCAACCCTATGGAGAAGGTACTATTATTCTCCCCACTTCACAGATGATCCTCAAAGAGTTAAGTAACTTGTCCAAGGAAACTCAGCTCCCAGTGTTGGAGCTGGGGTTTGTATCCAGCTCAACTTAACCCCCAAACTCACTGTCCCACACTGTCCAATTAAACCGGTTGATTAGAATTGCTTTCTGATTTTTCACTGTGTTTAAAAGGTTTCTCACCCATCAATCTCATGTATGAAAGTCCAGCAAGACCACGTGATAATTCTGTATTCTGAGATGTTAAAGCATAAGTTTCCCATTAAGACCGTGATTATTTAAAGTGGATAGAAAGAGGCGGGAGGGAAAGGAAGGAGGGTCCCTACCACCTGGCAGGCACTGCAGCACCCAAGATCCTGAAACAACCCTGCCTTTTTGTCCTTGACTAAGCTGCTTCCTTGGCCCCAAATGCTCTTATCCCTTTTCTGGCCATCCTTGAAAGCCCAGCTCAATTGTTCCCTTCCCCAACCCTGTGGACTCCCGCCCTGTGCTCTCAGAGCTCCTTCCCCCTCACTAAGTGCTCCAGCACCAAGTGCTACGACCTACAAGTAGCTGCATTTAGCACCTTCTCTGTTGTGTTGAGGGAGGGATTGTGACCAGTGATGAGATTTGGAAGGCTGCAAAAACATTTCCCCTAATTCAGACCACCTGTCATAAGCATGACCTCACAGCTCAGAACTGAGCCCTTTACTGTGGGGTAGTTTTAGAAAGGGGGCATTCCATCAAGAACTAGGGTGGGGTACACTGGGCACTTAGTTAAAGGGATGAAGTTCTGAAATCAGTGGATATTTCCAACCTACCCTGGGTTACTTTCCCTTCTTTTTCTTCTCCCAGATAATAACTGGGTGAGAACTCGAAATGTATGCATTATTTTCTAATTTTTTGAAGAGGACATAAGTGATAACTTTCATTCCTTGTTCACAGTATTACCCTTCACCTCTTTCCTTTTTGAGTAGGAAGACTTACATAACTGGGGGACTCACGCCATCCCCTCACTTGGACATTGAGGAGGATACGTACATGTCTA
Organism: Mesoplodon densirostris; assembly: GCF_025265405.1. Taxonomy (NCBI): domain Eukaryota; kingdom Metazoa; phylum Chordata; class Mammalia; order Artiodactyla; family Ziphiidae; genus Mesoplodon; species Mesoplodon densirostris. The sequence continues at coordinate 122,775,117 of NC_082664.1, forward strand.
CATAAGGTCATTGATGCTAAGATGCTGGAGCACATGGGTCCAGGTGGAGGATGTGCAAATAAGACAACACAGAAGACTGAGATTACTCTCCTTAGAAAGGCCTGATTGCAAGGTTGGTCCTTGGCTGATGTCTGGGAACTTGGATTTCAAAAGGGTTCCCACCACTCCCTAAGTGATAAGAGTGACTCACTATGCTCCAACTATATGTACAAGCAATATATATATATATATATATATTTTTACATCTTTATTGGAGTATAATTGCTTTACAATGGTGTGTTAGTTTCTGCTTATAACAAAGTGAATCAGCTACACATATACATATATCCCCATATCTCTTCCCTCTTGCCTCTCCCTCCCTCCCACCCTCCCTATCCCACCCCTCTAGGCGGTCACAAAGCACTGAGCTGATCTCCCTGTGCTATTTGGCTGCTTCCCACTAGCTATCTATTTTACATTTGGTAGTGTATATATGTCCATGCCACTCTCTCACTTTGTCCCAGCTTACCCTTCCCCCTCCCCATATCCTCAAGTCCATTCTCTAGTAGGTCTGTGTCTTTATTCCTGTCTTACCCCTAGGTTCTTCTTGACATTTTTTTCCCTTAAATTCCATATATATGTGTTAGCATATGGTATTTGTCTTTCTCTTTCTGACTTACTTCACTCTGTATGACAGACTCTAGGTCCATCCACCTCATTACATATAGCTCAATTTCGTTTCTTTTTATGGCTGAGTAATATTCCATTGTATATATGTGCCACATCTTCTGTATCAATTCATATACCCTGAGAAAACCATAATTCAAAAAGAGTCATGTACCAAAATGTTCATTGCAGTTCTATTTACAATAGCCAGGAGATGGAAACAACTTAAGTGTCCATCATCGGATGAATGGACAAGCAATATATTTTATGCTAAGCACCTGCTTTCCTTTTGGGAACCTGGAACTTTAGTATGTAGCAGGCAAAGGGTGCCTATGTGACTAGCCACCGATATAAACTTTGGCCATGGAATCTGTAATGAGCTTCCCTGGTAGACAACACTTCACATGTGCAACAACTCATTGCTGAGGGAACAAAGTACATCCTGTGCAACTCCACAGGGACAGGACTCTTGGAAGACTGTGCCTGCTTTCCTCTGGACTTGGCCCCATGCACCTTTCTTTGTGCTGATTTTTCTCTGTATCCTTTCACTGTAATAAATCGTAACTGTGCATACAACTATATGTTGAGTCCTGTGAGTCTTCCTAGCAAATCATTAAACCTAGGAGTGGTTTGGGGGACCACTAACACAGGGAGTTTTAAAGTGTCCATGGGGCATGGCCCAAGTCACAAGAAGCCATGGGCTTATAAAAAGAAGATATGTAGTAATGGGACCTTTAAGGAAAGCTATCTCTCAATAATGGTAAGTAGGATGTGACTTGGGGTGATGGCATGCAAAACATTACAGTGAAAAGAAGGGAGTTAAACCTGTACAATCCTCTGTCAACATTTACTTCTTTGTCTAAGAAAATGTGTGAGACATTGTTTTACCTACGTCCAAAATGATGCAGACATGAATTCACAAGAATTTTTAAATATTCTTTGCAATTCAATCTCCTCGGTAGTGGAGTTATCCAGCACCCAGAGAAGCCACAGCTTTTATATGGGAAGAGACAGACCTGCTGTTGGCAGCATAGGTCTGGAAAAAAGTGCATGCTTCAAAAACATAGGTTAAATGAAAGAAATGCTAAGTAGATATCAGGTCCACATATATGTCAAATGCCTTCTCTCTTTTCCCTTCTCTTTATGGATTACTTGGTCCTTAAAACTGACACATACTAGTCAATGGGAGAATATGTTCTACATTAGAAATGAATTCATTTCATTTTTTAAAAATTGCAATGGATATTCCAGAACAGGGACTGTATCTTATCATGGACACAAATATTTTTTTTTATTTATAAAGCACTTTCTTAACATCACCTCATTTGACCCTCGTAACAACTCCATGAGGTAGATAATATGACTTCTATCTTCCATGGAGCCTGGTCCGTTACAAGACAAGCAATGATGCTCAATTAAGACTTACTAGCTGACTGATGGCTTTAGAAAAATTACTTTAGGCTTTAGGAAAATTTCTGCTTTACAAAAATCAATAATTCCTGAAGTCTGTCAGTGGAAGAACAAGCTGAAAAGCAATCCAGGCATTCAGAGGAATTATTAAAATCACAAATTAAGTCATTTCTATGGACTCTACAGCAGGAAATATATTTTTAATGAGGAAATTGAAGCTAATATATAACAGCTGTCCTGTTACCCAGTAACAGACTATTAAGGCAGATTAAATTATTAATGAAAAATATAGTAACTTGGAAGTTTAACCTTTAAACATTCTCATTCCTTTCTCTTTTATATAAAGTCTTTCAACTGATATTTATTCTTAAAAACACGTTTGGTCATCTTATGTAGTTTCCATTTATAATTCGCTTTGCTATGGAATTATTAGCTGTAGAATCTTCAGCAATTTTTCACTATCAGACTTTTTCACAGTACAATATCCAAAGTCTTTATGCCTTGAAGAGCAGGGAGCCTCCAGGAAACTTACTGGATGATACGCATGCTGGTCAAACCTCCCAAAACTCCCACATCTTTGACACCACCACTGGTTGCCCTAAATTAGCCAAACTGCACTTGACTCACAGACCCACGAGCAAAGAAAAAATATTGTTGATATAAAGCCACTGAGAATGTGAGAGTTGTTTGCTATATGCAGCAATAGTGATTGTCAATAAGTGATTCAAGAAGTTATCCATAAGTTACTAAAGTAATAACCTTATAAAAAAGAAAAGTATATGGGAAGAACACATGAAGAGAAATGAAAGGGAGGGAAGCCAAAAGGTGCATTCACGTGGCCTAAAAAACCATGCCCTCTCTGTCTTCCACCATGTTTACTGCCAACCAGCAGAAAGATAAGAGTAGCAGCTGTTTCCAGGGCCAGTCTCAGGCGGTGTATACTCACATTTGTGTTGCACAGCTTGTACTGCCGATAGGCCCCAATGCAGGAGATTGCTGTAGATCGGGCAGGCTGGGAGAAGCTCTGAGCTGCCCTGTGGGCCCCCAGGCCAGGGCTGCTGCTTGTTTCTGGGTTGTGGAAGAGATGTGAGGCTTCAGGGAAGCCTTGGTCATGGGTCAAAGGCAGCTGGTAGATGGAGCTCTCTGAGACTTGCAGTCCAGGACGAGGGCTACTGTCACTCTGGTACAGAGGTCCATGTCGGGGGGCCCGATGGGCTGGAAGGTTGTAGCCATGGCTAGAACCAGATGCCCCCTGGGACCTGGAATTCCGGGATGAGGGCCTCTGCCTCCGAAGCCTCTGTGGCAGGTGTGCAGAGTCCGTCTGCAGTGGTAAGATGTATGGGGCCTTACCATAGCCATACATGCCAGGGCCGATGGGACCTCGGGTCCTGCTCCTAAAGAGAGACACACAAGAGAGGATTTTCATGTTAACCCAGAAGCTCTGATCCATGGGAGAGGGAACTGGGTAGGAACAGAAGCCTGGGAGAGAGCCTATAGTAGAACAAGGAGGTAAAAGAGGGCTTTCCAGGAGAAGGGGAGATTCTGGAGGCTGGAACAGAGGCTCTACAGAGGCTGCCATGTAGAATGAAGGTAGGAATCAACAGTGGGTGATGTGACTGGTGGAAAATGAGGTTAGAACGGTAAGCTGCGGCCAGTAGGTGATTTATGTCAGGGAGTTTGGGTGCTTTTGTAGGTTGTAGGGAGCCACTGAAGGTTTTTTGAGAAGAATAAAGATAGAATTGTAATTTCAGCCAGAGTAACGTCCTGTTCACTCTTTTTCAGATTATAGTTTGTGGGATTTTTTTTTTTCTCACTTAATTGTACCTGATATTTCAGACTCTGTTTCCATAACCATTCATGCCCAAATAGCTTTTCCAGGTAAATGGAACTTAGCTACGCAACCAAAGACTAATGCAGTCCTGAGACGTGACTTGCTCTGGGTCAAACTCAATCCCTGATGAAATGAGAGGAGGCTGAACAATGCGGAACCCATGCAGAACAATGAGTAAATGGTCATCTTCACATTGGTATGGATCTTTAGGTTTTGTCAAGACCAGCTGCCTTGTGAGGTCTTATGACAATCATGTAAACAGAAGTGTGCATGTAAATTTCCAACAACTGGCTTTCCAGGGGGGAAAAAGCCCTGATTTGTGCCATTTGTCCATTTCCACCGTGTAAGTACTCCCACCATGGCCAATTTCAAGCTATCAATGTGAAGACACAATCATCTCTAACAAGCAGGGAAAAAAAACTCCAGCATACCACTGCATACAAATGTACTGTGAAAATACTGTTTGCAAAATACAGAGTTAGGAATGATGAACAAATATAAAAGTGAATCAGAGAGGATTCCCAAGATCCCAACCATACAACTGAAAGTAACTAGAACATAACACAAGGTGGGGTAACAGCCTTGGGAGCAATACAACAAGCAATGCGTCAGGAATTCTGAGGCAAGAGAATGCCTCAGAATTCCTCCCCCTTCTGTCTGTGGGGATCTGAGAAGGTTTCACCATCACTGGTCTGAGAGTTGGGAAGCAAGGTTCCAACACTGTGGAAGGATTTAAGTAAGACATATAACTCTTACTTATTTGTAAAATGACTGAACTGGATTAAATGACCACGAAGGTCATTCCAACTCTAAAATTTTATGCTCCCAGAGTATTTAATACTACATTTATGTAAAATTGGAAATGTGCCCAAGACTTTCTACAGGATGGCCCCATTAAAATAAGCACATTAAAATAGCAATCAAGGTGAAACATTAATTTCTGCCCTCACGAGGAAATTCTTGCTTCACTCTACATAACCACTGAACGTAACATTTAACAGACCACAACTAATTATTAACATCTTTATCACTAATGGAACCTTCATTCTTAGCTGATATGGTTTTGAATTAAACTGTGCTAGTGTTTATTTTCCTTTAGGCATTTCTCAATTAATCTTGGCAACACTTAGGACTCTATGAATGATGGGAGGATCCAGAATGTTGCTTTGAGAGATGCAATTAAGAAGTTGGTCGGGCTGCCCTGGTGGCGCAGTGGTTGGGGGTCCGCCTGCTGATGCGGGCGACGCGGATTCATGCCCTGGTCTGGGGGGATACCACATGCTGCAGAGCAGCTGGGCCCATGAGCCATGGCTGCTGGGCCTGCGCGTCCGGAGACTGTGCTCTGTGGCAGGGGAGGCCACAGCAGTGGGAGGCTCACGTACTGCGAAAAAAAAAAAAAAAAAAAGAAGTTGGTCTTAGGAGGAGCTTCAAGATGGCAGAAGAGTAAGACATGGAGATCACCTGCCTCCACACAAATACATCAGAAATATATCTACATGTGGAACAACTCCTACAGAACACCTACTGAACATTGACAGAAGACCTCAGATGTCCCAAAAGGCTCTTGGTGCTCTAGCCAGGAGTCAGGGCTGTGCCTCTGCGGTGGGAGAGCCAAGTTCAGGACATTGGTCCACCAGAGACCTCCCAGCTCCACATAATATCAAATGGCAAAAATCTCCCAGAGATCTCCATCTCAACGCCAAGACCCAGCTCCACTCAACGACCAGCAAGCTACAGTGCTGGACACCCTATGCCAAACAAGTAGCAAGACAGGAACACAAACCCACCCATTAGCAGAGAGGCTGCCTAAAATCATAAGGTCACAGACACCCCAAAACACACCATCAGACATGAACCTGCCCACCAGAAAGACAAAATCCAGCCTCATCCACCAGAACACAGGCACTAGTCCCCTCCACCAGAAAGCTTACACAACCCACTGAACCAACCTTAGCACTGGGGGCAGACACCAAAAACAATGGGAACTACGAACCTGCAGCCTGCAAAAAGGAGGCCCCAAACACAGTAAGTTAAGAAAAATAGGAAGACAGAGAAACACACAGCAGATGAAGGAGCAAGGTAAAAACCCACCAGACCTAACAAATGAAGAGGAAATAGGCAGTCTACCTGAAGAAGAATTCAGAATAATGATAGTAAAGATGATCCAAAATCTTGGAAATAGAGTGGAGAAAATAGCAGAAATGTTTAACAAGGACCTAGAAGAACTAAAGAGCAAACAAACAGTGATGAACAAAACAATAAATGAAATTAAAAATTCTCTAAAAGGGATCAATAGCAGAATAACAGAGGCAGAAGAACGGATAAGTGACCTGGAAGATAAAATAGTGGAAATAACTACCTCAGAGCAGAATAAAGAAAAAAGAATGAAAAGAATTGAGGACAGTCTCAGAGACCTCTGGGATAACATTAAATGCACCAATATTTGAATTATAGAGGTACCAGAAGAAGAAGAGAAAAAGAAAGGGACTGAGAAAATATTTGAAGAGATTATAATTGAAAACTTCCCTAATATGGGAAAGGAAATAGTTAAACAAGTCCAAGAAGCACAGAGAGTGCCATACAGGATAAATCCAAAGAGAAACACGCCAGACACATATTAATCAAGCTATCAAAAATTAAATACAAAGAAAAAATATTAAAAGCAGAAAGGGAAAAACAACAAATAACATACAAGGGAATCCCCATAAGGTTAACAGCTGATCTTTCAGCAGAAACTCTGCAAGCCAGACGGTGTGGCAGGACATATTTAAAGTGAGGAAAGGGAAGAACTTACAACCAAGATTACTCTACCCAGCAAGGATCTCATTCAGATTTGAAGGAGAAACAAAAACCTTTACAGACAAGCAAAAGCCAAGAGGATTCAGCACCACCAAACCAGCTTTACAACAAATGCTAAAGGAACTTCTCTAGGCAGGAAACACAAGGGAAGGAAAAGACCTACAATAACAAACCCCCAAAAATTAAGAAAATGGTAATAGGAGCATACATGTCGATAATTACCTTAAATGTAAATGGATTAAATGCTCCAACCAAAAGACACAGATTGGCTGAATGGATACAAAAACAAGACCCATATTATCCTGCCTACAAGAGACCCACTTCAGACCTAGGGACACATACAGACTGAAAGTGAGGGGATGGAAAAAGATATTCCATGCAAGTGGAAATCAAAAGAAAGATGGAGTAGCAATTGTCATATCAGACAAAACAGACTTTAAAATAAAGACTATTACAAGAGACAAAGAAGGACACTACATAATGATCAAGCGATCAACCCAAGAAGATATAACAATTGTAAATATTTATGCACTCAACATAGGAGCACCTCAATACATAAGGTAAATGCTAACAGCCATAAAAGGGGAAATCAACAGTAACCCAATCATAGTAGGGGACGTTAACACCCCACTTTCACCAATGGACAGATCATCCAAAATGAAAATAAATAAGGAAACACAAGCTTTAAATGATAAATTAAACAAGATAGACTTAATTGATATTTATAGGACATTCCATCCAAAAACAACAGAATACACTTTCTTCTCAAGTGCTCATGGAATATTCTACAGGATAGATCACATTCTGGGTCACAAATCAAGCCTTGGTAAATTAAAGAAAATTGAAATCATATCAAATATCTTTTCTAACCACAACACTATGAGACTAGATATCAATTACAGGAAAAAATCTGTAAAAAATACAAACACATGGAGGCTAAGCAATACACTACTTAATAACCAAGAGATCACTGAAGAAATCAAAGAGGAAATCAAAAAATACCTAGAAACAAATGACAATGAACACACGACGACCCAAAACCTATGGGATGCAGCAAAAGCAGTTCTAAGAGGGAAGTTTATAGCAATACAATCCTACCTCAAGAAACAAGAAACATGTCAAATAAACAACATAACCGTACACCTAAAGCAATTAGAGAAAGAAGAACAAAAAAACCCCAAAGTTAGCAGAAGGAAAGAAATCATAAAGATCAGATAAGAAATAAATGAAAAAGAAATGAAGGAAACAATAGCAAAGATCAATAAAACTAAAAGCTGGTTCTTTGAGAAGATAAAAAATATTGATAAACCACCAGCCAGACTCATCAAGAAAAAAAGAGAAAAGACTCAAATCAATAGAATTAGAAATGAAAAAGGAGAAGTAAGAACTGACACTGCGGAAATACAAAGGATCATGAGAGATTACTACAAGCAACTCTATGCCAATAAAATGGACAACCAGGAAGAAATAGACCAATTCTTAGAAATGCACAACCTTCTGAGACTGAATGAGAAAGAAACAGAAAATATGAACAGACCAAGCACTGAAATTGAAACTGTGATTAAAAATCTTCCAACAAACAAAAGCCCAGGACCAGATGGCTTCACAGGCAAATTCTATCAAACATTTAGAGAAGAGCTAACACCTATCCTTCTCAAACTCTTCCAAAATATAGCAGAGGGATGAACACTCACAAACTCATTCTACGAGGTCACAATCACCCTGATATCAAAACCAGACAAAGATGTCACAAAGAAAGAAAACTACAGGCCAATATCACTGATGAACATAGATGCAAAAATCCTCAACAAAATACTAGCAAACAGAATCCAACAGCACATTAAAAGGGTCAAACACCATGATCAAGTGGGGTTTATCCCAGAAATGCAAGGATTCTTCAATATACGCAAATCAATCAACATGAAACACCATATTAACAAATTGAAGGGGAAAAACCATATGATCATCTCAATAGATGCAGAGAAAGCTTTTGACAAAATTCAACACCCATTTATGATAAAAAACCCTCCAGAAAGTAGGCATAGAGGGGACTTAGCTCAACATAATAAAGTCCATATATGACAAACCCACAGCCAACATCGTCCTCAATGGTGAAAAACTGAAAACATTTCCACTAAGATCAGGAACAAGACAAGGTTGTCCACTCTCAGCACTATTATTTAACATAGTTTTGGGAGTTTTAGCCACAGCAATCAGAGAAGAAAAAGAAATAAAAGGAATCCAAATCGGAAGAGAAGTAAAGCTATCACTGTTTGCAGATGACATGATACTATACATAGAGAATCCTAAAGATGTTACCAGAAAACTACTAGAGCTAATCAATGAATGTGGCAAAGTAGCAGGATACAAAATTAATGCACAGAAATCTCTGGCATTCCTGTACACTAATGACGAAAAATCTGAAAGTGAAATCAAGAAAACACTCCCATTTACCATTGCAACGAAAAGAATAAAATATCCAGGAATAAACCTACCTAAGGAGACAAAAGACCTGTATGCAGCAAATTATAAGACACTGATGAAAGAAATTAAAGATGATACAAATAGATGGAGAGATATACCATGCTCCTGGATTGGAAGAATCAATATTGTGAAAGTGACTCTACTACGCAAAGCAATCTACAGATTCAATGCAATCCCTATCCAACTACCACTGGCATTTTTCACAGAACTAGAACAAAAAATTTCAAAATTTGTTTGGAAAAACAAAAGACCCCAAATAGCCAAAGCAATCTTGAGAACGAAAAAGGGAGCTGGAGGAATCAGGCTCCCTGACTTCAGACTATACTACAAAGCTACAGTAATCAAGACAGTGTGGTACTGGCACAAAAACAGAAAGATAGATCAGTGGAACAGGATAGAAAGCCCAGAGATAAACCCACGCACATATGGTCGAATTATCTTTGATAAAGGAGGCAGGAATGTACAGTGGAGAAAGGACAGCCTCTTCAATAAGTGGTGCTGGGAAAACTGGACAGGGACATGTAAAAGTATGAGAATAGATCATTCCCTAACACCATACACAAAAATAAGCTCAAAATGGATTAAAGACCTAAATGTAAGGCCAGAAACTATCAAACTCTTAGAGGAAAACATAGGCAGAACACTCTATGACATAAATCACAGCAAGATCCTTTTGGACCCACCTCCTAGAGAAATGGAAATAAAAACAAAGATAAACAAATGGGACCTAATGAAACTTCAAAGCTTTTGCACAGCAAAGGAGACCATAAACAAGACCAAAAGACAACCCTCAGAATGGGAGAAAATATTTGCAAATGAAGCAACTGACAAAGGATTAATCTCCAAAATTTATAAGCAGCTCATGCAGCTCAATAGCAAAAAAACAAACAACCCAATCCAAAAATGGGCAGAAGACTTAAATAGGCATTTCTCCAAAGAAGATATACAGACTGCCAACAAACACATGAAAGAATGCTCAACATCATTAATCATTAGAGAAATGCAAATCAAAACTACAATGAGATATCATCTCACACCAGTCAGAATGGCCAGCATCAAGAAATCTAGAAACAATAAATGCTGGAGAGGGTGTGGAGAAAAGGGAACACTCTTTTTTTTTTTTTTTTTTTTTTTTTTTGCTGTACGCGGGCCTCTCACTGCTGTGGCCTCTCCCGTTGCGGAGCACAGGCTCCGGACACACAGGGTCCGCGGCCATGGCTCGCGGGCCCAGCCGCTCCGCGGCATGTGGGATCTTCCGGGATCGGGGCACGAACCCGTGTCCCCTGCATCGGCAGGCGGACTCTCAACCACTGCGCCACCAGGGAAGCCCCGGGAACACTCTTGCACTGCTGGTGGGAATGTGAATTGGTACAGCCACTATGGAGAACAGTATGGAGGTTCTTTAAAAAACTAAAAATAGAACTACCATATGACCCAGCAATCACACTACTAGGCATATACCCTGAGAAAACCATAATTCAAAAAGAGACATGTACCAAAATGTTCATTGCAGCTCTATTCACAATAGCCCGGAGATGGAAACAATCTGAGTGTCCATCATCGGATGAATGGATAAAGAAGATGTGGCACATATATACAATGGAATATTACTCAGCCATAAAAAGAAACGAAACTGAGCTATTTGTAATGAGGTGGATAGACCTAGAGTCTGTCATACAGAGTGAAGTAAGTCAGAAAGAGAAAGACAAATACCGTATGCTAACACATATATATGGAATTAAAAAAAAATGTCATGAAGAACCTAGGGGTAAAACAGGAATAAAGACACAGACCTACTTGAGAATGGACTTGAGGATATGGGGAGGGGGAAGGGTAAGCTGTGACAAAGCGAAAGAGAGGCATGGACATATATACAGTACCAAACGTAAGGTAGATAGATAGTGGGAAGCAGCCGCATAGCACAGGGAGATCAGCTCGGTGCTTTGTGACTGCCTGGAGTGGTGGGATAGGGAGGGTGGGAGGGAGATGCAAGTTGGAAGAGATATGGGGATATATGTATATGTGTAACTGATTCACTTTGTTATAAAGCAGAAACTAACACACCATTGTAAAGCAATTATAGTTCAATAAAGATGTCAAAAAAAAAGAAATGCTAGCAAAGATTCATGCAGAAAGATAACAATCTCGAAATAAATTAGATTAAAAATCAACAACAAAAGAAGAAGTTAGTCTTAAAAGAAACAAATATCTATCTATCTATAGATATAGATATATAGAGATATATATATGTTGGATGTAATTTGCTTCTTGTGGCAGGCCAGGTAATATGAATGAATGACATCATGAAAAAGTGAAGGAAAGAATTTCTGTGTGTGTGTTTGTCTTTTTTTTTTTTTTAAAGATCTGAAAGCCTAACAAAAATTCTAGCTTCACAGTAAGTACTGGGTGGAGATCCCAGCTGAAGGTAATACAGAAATAAACACACATGGAGTGATGCTTCTCAAATTTGAATGTGCACAGGAATAGCCTAGGGATCTTGTTGAGAGTGTCAGATTCTGATTCAGAAGGTCTGGGGTGGGGCTCAGGATGCTGCATTTCCAACAAGCTCCCAGGTGATGCTGGTGATGCTGGTCCATAGACCAACAACTTTGGACCAGTATCACCAGCATGACTTGAGGAACGAAGTCAAAGAACAGAATTGACATTCCAAACAAAAGAGTGAGAATTCAACAATAAAATTTATTATGCTTAATGAAGAAAGACAGCTATAAAATTGTTTTAAAAACCTCTGAGTTTGTGACATATACAAACATCTGCTGGTCTGGGCCGGGCTGCACTGCTATAGCTCAGTGAGAGGTGCTGAACCCAGTCTGACTTGACCTTGCTCTTGGAAAGTAGAGGAAGCAGAGTGACAGCCTACTACAGTTGGCTGATGACTTCTATAAGCATCTTTCCAAAGGCTGTCCATCACCCCTGAGGGGGTAACGGATACATGTGCACATGTGTATTTTCGTACTCACACTGCCTTGTGGGAGGCTCTGCCTAAACCAGAGAACCATTCAAAACCCACCCAAACAGCAGCACCATCGGAAAGAGGATGATTCAGAAACGAACGGCCAGTTAATTCTGATAAACGGACTACAGAGGAGGAGCAGCCAGTTAGGGTGTGCTTGCGAGAGAGATGATTTCTGAATCCTTGACTCAGAACACTTGGATAAGCCACAGATTCATCCCCACTTGGCCAGGAGAATGTGTGTTTTCCTTACAGCCGGCTGGTCAGAGCTAATCATCCTGATGGTTCAGAATGGCCTCTTCCCCACCAGGACAGAGTCCATCTGGCCACTTGCAAAGGAGCCGACATGAACTGGGTAGATTTATGCGGAGTTGAGATTATAAGCACAGATGTGGCCGAGGATCTGTGTAGCCAGTTAACCCTTCCAGGGGTGCTCGCGGTAGGTGCCCTGGGGGCTGTTAGGTTGATTAGTTCTGCTTGGTCTCCCCATAACCCATCTCTGGGATTTTACTTGGGATATCCCATTTGTCAAAGTTCTAGCTAATTTTGGAAAGTTAGGTCTTGAGAAAGAAATGGAAAAAGCCTGAGTTGGAAGTCAAGGACATGGATGTTAGTAAAGCATAGTGGTTAGACTTGGACTCTGAAACCAGGTTTCCTAAGTTTGAATCCCAGCTCTGCCACCTGGTAATTATGAAATTTGGGTCAGTCACTAGGCTTTTTTTTTTTTTTTTTTTTTTTGCGGTACGCGGGCCTCTCACTGTTGTGGCCTCTCCCGTTGCGGAGCACAGGCTCCGGATGCGCAGGCTCAGCGGTCATGGCTCACGGGCCCAGCCACTCCGTGGCATGTGGGATCCTCCTGGACCAGAGCACAAACCCGCATCCCCTGCATCAGCAGGTGGACTCTCAACCACTGCGCCACCAGGGAAGCCCCAGTCACTAGGCTTTTTGAAGCACTTAGGATGCAACATTTAAGGAGACACTCACTCTCAGGGTTGCGATGTCTCCTTAAATGTTGCATCTCAGGTCCAGTCCTGGCCCTGCATGCATTTATAAATAAAGATGATAATAGTGCCTTCCTTCCAGGTTGTTGTAAAACATAAATGACTTAAGAGCAAAGGACTTAAATAATGCCTTGCACAGAGCACACTTCATATACGTATTTGCTCTTTTAAAAAAAAGTTCAAGCTTGGCCATTTACTAGCTCCACAAACTCTGGCAAAAAAAAATGCACCCTCAATTTTCTTACCTATTAACTGAGTTACACCCACTAGGATGGCTATAATAAAAGGAACAAATAATAACAAGTGTTGGGAGAGGATGCAGAGAAACTGGAACCCTCATGCATCCCTGGTGGGAAAGTAAAATAGTGCAGTCACTTTGGAAAACTATCTGGAAGTTGCTCAAAAAGTTACATGCAGTATTTCCGTGTGACCCAGCAATTCCAATCCTAGGTGTATACCCAAGAGAAGTGGAAACATATGTCCAAGCAAAGACTTGTACATGAACGTTCATAACAGCTTTGTTCATAATAGCCGCGAGATGGAAACCACCCAAATGCCTATCACCTGATGATTGGATAAACAAAACAGAGCATATCCATACACTGGATTATTACTCAGCCGTAAAAGAGATGAAGTACTGATATATATTACAATACTGATGAACCTCAACACTATTCTACGTGAAAAGAGCCAGACACAAAAGGCCACGTATTGCATGATTCCATTTATATGAAATGTCCAGAAACAGCAAATTCATAGAGACAGAAAGCAGATTAGCGCTTACCAGGGGCTGGGGGGGAGGGGAGAATAGGCAGTGACTGCTAAAGGGTACGGGTTTCTTTTTGGGGTGATGGAAATGTTCTGTAATTAGATAGTGGTGATGGTTGCACAACCTTGTGAATATGCTAAAAACCACTGAATTTTATACACTCTAGATGGTGAATTTTATGGTACATTAATTATACCAATAAAGCTTTTATTTTTTTAAAATGGGAGCATGAATAATTCCCATCTTATCTACTTACAGTGATGTTGTAAAGGTCAAATTGAGGTTACCAACAGGAATGCATTTTTCAAATCTGAAAGCAGTTTTTATCATTCATTTTCCATTATTTGTTTCAACAACCTTTAACAAACTTTTATTGATCTACGAGCATATCATGTGTGATATTTTCTTCTGCTCGTTCACATTCCCAAGCCTGACGACATTAGTAAGTGCAGAGCCTCCCTCCCCCACAATGACAAGAACAAGGCAGTAAGTGTTCTGACAGCAGGTTCTGGTCCCAGTTCTTCCAATGACCTACTATGGATGTCTGGGGAAATTGTTTCTTGAGAAAATAGCTGCAAATAGCATTTTGGAAAGGGTAATAAGCACATAAAACACTTTTCTTACAACAGGCTGGCTACCATCCAGGGGCTCATTATGTGTGATGTTGTACAGCTTGGTGATGTTAATCCTGACCAGTCAGTGTGACGATTCAAGCAAAGACACCACATCTAGCCTCCCTCTTCCCAGCTCTATACACGAACCCTGAAGTGTGTCACCTACAACTACCACCTGAAACTGACAACACCCACATGTCTACTGCCTGCCCAGACCCCTCTTTTGAGCATCAATCCCATAGACCCAACTAACCTGTAGACTAGCACTGCTTCTCATCTGTGAGGTGCATGCAAGTCACCTGGGGATCTTGTCAAACTACAGCTTCTGATTCAGGAGGTTGGGGGGTGGGGGTCTGATTCTGCATTTGTAACCATCTCCCAGATGACACTGATGCTGTGGGTCCTCGGACTACACTTTAATTGCTCTACCTAGACATCCCCCCAGACATCTCAAGCTCAACAAGCCCAAATTCATCATCTTCACCCCACGACACAAAAGGGTTCTCTTTCTAGTTCTTCCTATACTTTCCTTCTCAGTAGTTCTCAAGCTTGAACAAGCATCAGAATCACCCGGAAGTCTTATCTAAACAGACCATTGAACCCCACCTGCAAAGAGTCTGATTCAGGAGATTTGGGGTAGGGTCTGAGAATCTGCATTTCTTAAAAGATCCCAAGGGATGCTGTTGGTCTGTGGGCCACACTGCTCTGTTTCACTCCCAAGCACCACACCATACCCTGAAGTCGGCTGGCTCTTCTGTTCTCCTCACCCCTGTATATTAAGTTCAAATTTCTTGGCTCAGTCAACCAGCCTGCACCACATGGCTCGTCACACCCTGGGTACTGCGTGGACCATCCACACTACACTTCTTGGAGTTTCCCAACAGAACAACCCAATTTATTTCTCCATATGCTCTGGCTATGCTGTTTCCTCCTCCAGGCTGCCTTCCCCACCATTTTCTACAACAACTATCTGTTCGCCCTTTAGCACTTAGCTGAAGCATTAATTCCCCCATGAAGCTTTTCCTGGTCCAAACCCCAGCCCAACCCTTCACTCCATAGCATCAATGTCCTTCTCTTTTGTCCTTCCACTGGACCCCATGTAATTGTCACAGCACAATAACCTTTTATTATGCCGATTTCTTTAGTCTGCCTTAGTTTACCAGACTGTAGGCTCCTTCAGAGCAGGGAGTATGTCTTTTTTGTCTTATATCCTTAGAACCTAGTACAATGGCCGGCATAGAGTAGGTGTTCAATAACTGTTGAAAAACTGAAATAACAAATGAAGGAATGGCTCAAACCATGATTGCCAAAGGAAGGAAAATCTCCCCTTCCCCTTACTATCTGTGTTTAATTTCCGGTACATGCATTATCCCTCTATGTAGCAATAAAAGTCTCATCTATCGGGTGAGACCATTCCTGATATCAAACACCTGGAGAAGACATGGGTCCTTGGAATAGAAAGGAGAATCCAACAGAGGCTGGGACTCAGCTTTATTCTCAAAAGGCGGGAAGAATTAAGAGGTCAAGGTGCTCCATGCATACCTGTCAGAGCTGGACAGCCACCAGGAAAGGCTGTCTGTCAGCTGCTGGCGACTACAGGATGGCTTCCCATCTCTTGTCTTAGTTTCCAGTACGGAGTAGAATGGGCAGAGAGAGAACCCTGCCTCTGGAAGCCAGGCTGATTATATTTCTTTGTACTCTTTATGTTGATTTCCCTTGTGTCTTCCCTTCAAGCTCAGTCAGGTCTCCGTTGAGAAGTCCAGCCTCTCTCAGCTGTGCTAACATGAACCACACATGGGCCCCAGCATCCAATGGAGCAGCAGCCCCTACCAGCCTGCAAGGACCCCTAGGAGCCTAAGCCTGACAGCCAGGGGCTGGGCAGTGAGGTCAGGCGCCCCTGCTCAAGTGGAAAGTCTCCTTGCATTGCTTTATCTCGGAGGTTCCAGGTTTTACAGCATTTAGAGAGGCGCATCCCTTGCAGCAAGCTCGAGCTACCTGAGTTGAATTTTAGGTAAAAAGAAGTCAATCCTTCCATAGGGAAGATGGGAAGGAGGTTTGTGAGATGGAATATTACTGGTTACTGGAGATGGCTCACAGAACCAGGGGTGGGTGGAAGTTCCTGTACTAGATGCTGTTGAGAAAATCTAAGATCCTGTTGAATCTTACTATATCTAATGAATAATCCCCATATGATTTATTTTTTATTAATTTTTATTGGAGTATAGTTGCTTTACAATGTTGTGTTAGTTTCTGCTGTAGGGCAAAGTGAATCAGTTATACATATACATATATCCACACTATTTACAATAGCCAGGACATGGAAGCAACCTAAATGTCCTTCGACAGAGGAATGGATAAAGATGTTCTACATATATACAGTGGGATATTACTCAGCCATAAAAAGGAACGAAATAATGCCATTTGCAGTGACATGGATGGGCCTAGAGATTGTCATACAGAGTGAAGTAAGTCAGAAAGAGAAAGACAAATATCGTATAATATTGCTTATATGTGGAATCTAGAAAAATGGTACAGATGAACTTATTTGCAAAGCAGAAATAGAGTCACAGATGTAGAAAACAAATCTCCATATGATTTAAAGGGATCCTTTACTCCACATTTGCACCTTGCACTGTTCTTACATATCACAACTAAACTCTTCCCAAGCCAATGTTTGGGGGCAAATTTTTTTTTTTGTTTGTTTGTTTGGTTGGTTTTTTTTTGCTGTACGCGGGCCTCTCACTGTTGTGGCCTCCCCCATTGCGGAGCACAGGCTCCGGACGCACAGGCCCAGCGGCCATGGCTCACGGGCCCAGCCGCTCCGCGGCATGTGGGATCTTCCCAGACCGGGGCACGAACCCGTATCCCCTGCATCGGCAGGCGGACTCTCAACCACTGCGCCACCAGGGAAGCCCTGGGGGCAAATTTACCTGGCCAGTCTTAGCATCGAAGACAGGTCTTAGGAAATGAGAAGCTAAAATCACAGTTTCCTAGTTACAGATGCAGGGATGCTGCATCTGAGGGTTGCCTCTACACCAGCCTCCAAAATGTGCACATTCTTCCTCCCTTTCTCTTCTCACTGAGAAAACAAGGCATTTCCACTCAGCACTCTAAGCTTGGAGAGAGGGGAGGAAGATGTGATTTGCAATTACTATCAAGTGAAATGCATTTCCCAAAATCCATTAGTATGACCAAAAGCATTTTTTAAGGTTTATTTATTTATTTATTTATTATTTTTGGCTGCGTTGGGTCTTCATTGCTGCACGCGGGCTTTCTCTAGTTGCGGCAAGTGGGGCTTTCTCTTTGTTGCTCTATGCGCGCAGGCTCAGTAGTTATGACTTGCGGGCTCTAGGGCACAGGCTCAGTAGTTGTGGTGCATGGGCTCAGTTGCTCCGCGGCATGTGGGATCTTCCCGGGCCAGGGCTCAAACTCGTGTCCCCTGCGTTGGCAGGCGGATTCTTAACCACTGCGTCACCAGGGAAGTCCCAGCATTTTTTTTTTATTGAAGGATAGTTGATTTACAATGTTGTCTTAGTTTCTGGTGTGCAGCAAAGTGATTCAGATATAGAAATAGATATAGATAGATATGTATACATATATTCTTTTCCACTATAGGTTATTATAAAATATAGAATATAGTTCCCTGTGCTATACAAGGTCCTTGTTGTTTATATGTTTTATATATAGTAGTGCATATCTGTTAATCCCAAACTCCTAATTTATCCCCAAATGCATTTTTAAAGAGGTTTTAATAGACATTTTCAAAGATACTGGGCAGCAGCAATCATAACTAGGAATTATCTTTTCAGGTGGTTATAGAGATACAAAGAGATGTGAGCTCAGGAGTCCTCAGTGCAGCCCTCTTGAACTGGCAGGACATCTGAAACAACCCTCACAGGACAACGTTTTGAGAAATTCGCCAGTACATTTCTCCCTCTCAGCAGTCCCTTCTCTCTCCTCTCAGTGCTTCTAGAATGACCTTGATGATTATAGCACCAGAGAAGAGAAGACCTAAAGGTCAGAAGGAGAAAAGAAGTTTCTTTAGAATTTGAAAAGCTGAACTTTGTCTGGCAAGAACCAAAGTCTGAGGCATAGAAAGCAGAGGTGTAGTATATACCACAGAATATGAAGAAGATGCTATGACTTTGGAATTACCTTCTCAAACCTAAGGAAATGAAGAGTTTGGCTAGCAGACAGAGGAAGGAGCAACTGAGAGGCAGTAACCAAAGGTTAGGCCAGAATACTCTGCCTGGTGTGGGGAGTAATAGAAGCTCCAGATTTGTTTAGGAGCCCGAGAACAGAAGGAACCTGCAAGTTTTGTGGGGAAGCCGGTGTCCAACATGGCGCCTGATGTGGGAGGACTTGGGAGGGAAGGGCCCACCTGAGCACTGGTAGGTCATCCCAGAGGGGTCTTTGTGGTCCTAGGAAGGACCCAGAGCACATGGCCCTCACTGACTACAGCACATGTGGAGACCTCAGCAACAGTTACTGCAGAGGATGGGAGGCAGTCAGGGAAGTGGAGCAGCAACAAAGACTGCAGAGAAGTCTCTCATCTGGGGACCCAGGTCGCCCCCAGGGAAAACGGTAGCATTTGAGGAAGGGGGAGAATTCTGAATGAACTGAGTATAAACTCCCAAACTGATCATGTTTAACATTACATGTCAAATCATCTGAGTGTCCTGGAGTTGGCAGTTTTCCTGCAACAGCAGAAACAGAGACTCATGAACCAAACCTAGTTGTAGAAAAATAAATTGCATTTTGCATATCTGAGTTGTGACTGTAAATCTGACACTCAACCTAAACATCCTTAAACAGGAGAATAATGAGCTAGGCAAATAAGGTAAATGTCAGAGTACATACTGGAGTTCAATGAAGCTATTTAAAAGAATGAGGCAGATGCATATATACTGATGCAGGATGGTCTCCAAAGTACAGGGAAATGAAAAAGAACAAGACACAGAAGACACTAAGCATTCATGCTCCCCATTTGTGTTTAAAAAGAAAGGAGAAAAAAATGTATACAATATATCATAGATATGCTGGATACATTTCTGAACTGATACAAACGAAATTTTAGGCAATGATTTCCTCTGGGAAGCAGACTCAACAGGGTGGAGTTGAAGCAGATTCTTTTGTCATTTCTTATCCTTTCCTACTATCGTAAAAAATATATATATGTATTTTTTGTCTTCTGCACATTTTCTATGTATGAAAGTGATGTCAAAAAGAATAACACTAAACTGTTTTCCACTGAATTTTTAAAAAATTTACGGATTTAGCTGTTTACGGATGTGGGGAAGATCATAAGAAACAAACGCAGAAATCCCCAGTCAGAACTCTCCTTAAAGGTTTTGTCTGCTGTATACACAACATCACAAAGAGAATACAAGTCAGCAAACTTAATACTTAAATACGCAGACATTTCAATTGGACACAAAATACCCACTTATAAAGAAGCTGTAATCCCCAAAGACTGAAGGGACAGAAATAGTTAGGGGAGAAAATTTTCTTCTGAAATGTCACTGTCAATAACTGAAAAGTCATATACTCCCAGAAGATTTTACATCAACAAAGGCCATCACCAGCCTTGTGCCCAGCTTCTTTGGAGTCTGGCTGTGCTTGGGCAACATAGCCTAGGTAAGGAATAGCACTGGCTCTGTGACATCCAATCCAGTATTTATAGTGATGACAAACACCCAGTGCATATTCCCAGGTTGTCTACAGCATCCCATCCATGAGGTACCCAAGTCAGGGTCAGGAACCTCAGGCACTTTTGACTTCTCTTTCCACCAGATTTGTTTTCATAAACACAGCCCTTGGTCATTACCCTCTGTTTCAAAAAACACTCATGGCTCATCTCTGCCTAGAAAATAAAGTTCAAACATAGATGGTTTTAAGGCACATTTGGTTTGATGCCATGTCAAGTCCTTCATCATCTGGTCTCAGTCTCTCTTCCCAAATTCAACTCCAGTCTTCATCCTCTCCCCCGTCTCCTGCCGCCAACCCTACACTTCCCAGGCATAAAGGATCACTCATCATTTGCCAAACACACTGAGCTCTTGTGCCTCTAAGGGCCAGCCTGGAATTCTACTCTACCTACCGACTTCTGAACTGGTACAGCCTTCCAGGCCCAAAATAAACATCAGCGCCTGTATGCTTCCCCCAAGTGGTCCCCACACAGTTAGTGCTCTCTGCTGTCTGCACACCCCTCTGCCATGGCATTAACACTGTATCTTGGTAACATTGTTAAGTAAAAGGTCTGGCTTCCCCACAAGTCTTCTAGTCTTTGGGGGCAAGGCCTGTCAGCTTCTTATTCCTGTGTGTGTAATCCGTGAAACTAGCAGCGGGTCTGACCCAGAGGCACTCTGGGAATGTTTGTTGAAATAGCACCTGTTAGAGACCATGGCTTAATTGCTCAGCATTTCTTACCAGTGGGTCAGTAAAGGTTACCTCTATGGATCAATTAGTAGAGATATAAAGGCTCTAAGTTCCAATAAGCAAGAAGTCAAGGCAACCCCACACTTCTGGGTGGGAAGTAAAGGGAGCTGGTGAAATTAAAAATCAGTAGCCAGTGGCCACCTAGAGAGACCTTAATGCTCAAATTCGAGGGGAGGAAGAATGGAAGGGAACGGCAGCTGAAGAGCAGAAACATGCGTTCACCAGGGGGCCTCGTGATCCAAGGCAAGCTGGAGGGAAAGGAGTCTGCAGCTCAAAGCTGGAAAGAGAGCCCTGTGTTCCTAAAACTCGCCCTGTTCCATTGTGATCACCTGCCAAAGGGAGAAAGGATAGAATGTGCTAAGTTCAAAGAGGCTGTGAGCAAATGGTTTAGGTTGAGTGCATATGTCTTCTTAGAAGTTCAGAAGACTGAAAGTCCTGCCAGAGCTGTTCCAGGCAATAAATTCTCTGGTGTCTCCAGAAGATAAGAGGCAAAAATCTGACCACTTAGGGAAATAAAAATTAAGATGAGGAAAACAAAAGCTTTCCTGATTGTCTGTCTACTGGGCGGTACACACTGTCACACGCATTAGCTGGTTTAACCACATCTGCTCCCCGGAAAGTATTCAAGGTCTGGATCTAAAGACCAGTGTAAGAATCAGCTGATAGGTTTGCTCTGAACCTTCAGGGAAGAAGGATCTCAAAGGCTTATACATGGTTATGGTGGGGGGGAGAGGCAGGAGGGAGAGAGGGAGGAAGGACACAGGGGCAAGTGACGAATGATTCAAGAGGCAAGCAATCTAGCAAAGAAAGCAGAAAGGAGAGACTCTGAGTTTAAAAGGCCCTCTTTGCACCAGGAAGCCAAGCCTCAAGACCCTATCCTCAGTGACCCAACCCAACTGCTGGCCTCCCAGAAGGCAAGGACCACAGCGCTGTCCCCGCACACACCCCCAACTACACAACAGCCTTCAGAACGGACCCAGTTCTTCTGGGGCAAGGATCCCAGGAGATGAATTAGACTTTGACGTAGATCTTGCCATCAGGCTCCTTCCCCTTGTCTAAAGGATGGAGTTTGAAAGCCAGCCAAGTATCCCTGAGAACAAGTCACCACAGTGCTCACGGGTGCCACTGTGCATCTGAGTGATCCTGGGTTTCCAGGACTGATCTTCAGGTGCCTTGTGCAGTGTGGGCCCCAAGGGGTGGAATAAGGGCCATTGAGGGGGTGTTGATGAAATAATGAAGGTAAAGGGTCTAGCCTTTGTGGATGCTCCATAAACTGTGGTTACCATGACAGCTGCACTGTCCCCAAGGAGAGAGACACACAGCCTGCAACCTTGACACACGAAGGTCACTGCAGAGGCAGACAGCCAAATGGGGGTTGAGAGGTACAGCGCTGGCTTTGCATGAAAGAACAGTAAATGCATTCATTTCTCCAGCGTAACTGAGAGGAGCCCTCTTGGGAATCAAACCTGTTGCTGGTGTGTGTTGTGATCTGAACCTGAGCGGCCCTGCGTGACTCAGGGGCTTAGGGGAAACCAAATGAGATTGGAGTGGGGCATGGTGCCTGGCCAGGCAGGTGCCAAGCAAATGTGAGCTCCTAACCCCTCTCCCCTGGGGACTCTCAAACAGTGCTCTCTGCCCCAGAGGCTGACCTCCCAGCAGGTTGAAGCAAACTGAAGAACTATTTTCTGTAAGTTCTGATGAATTTATTAACGGAACAGTAATAATGATGATAATGCAACTTACATTTCTTGAGCATCTGTTATGTGAAAGGCCCATGGAGGAAGCAATGGTATTTCTCTCATATTCTGAATGTCTCCCCCATCTGAGCTTTTACACATACCACTTTCTGTGTACCCACTTGCCATATATCACTTCATTTTTTCTTTATTATAAATAGGAAATATTTCAATTATAACGGTCGGGTGTGAAAAATGATGCATAACTTTCTTCTTTGTGTTAGAGGAAGTTTTTTAGGTACAAGTCTGTCACCCTCAGTTAATTCAAGGAAAAAGGGATTTGTCCTAGATGTTACTCCATCCCCAAAAATGGCACTGTGTACTTAAATAAATTCAGTATTCAGATCACAGTAATTTATTGAACACCTGCCAAATGTTTTATGCATGTTATCCATTTAACCCTGCAAACAGTGAAGTGGGTCATTATTCCTATTTTATACCTAAGGAAACTGAGTCTAAAAAATATTAAACAACTTTCCAAGCTAGAAAGTCTGTGTGAATGGATATAACTGAGATATTAACAAATATTACTGAATGAATGAATGGTAAGCTCTTAAGGAGCTTAAACAGCTGCAGTGGAGCACAGCTTATAAATAACAAATGCCACTCACAAAGGATTACAGGGAAGGACTGTTTGGAATAAGCATTTATTGGAAAACAGGGTGGGGGAAATTACTGTTTCCCTCCAAATCCAGAAAGAAAACATTTTCAGCACTAGCCCATGTGTTCTAATCACCAAGGAAAAGGAAATCTTAGCTAACTGCTGCTGGATCCACAAGGCCCACGGAGGACTAAATGCTTCTCTAGGAAAAAGATTCATGAGGGAAAAAAGAAAATAATACATGCCTGGAAGTCAGACTGTAAAGAGGAAAAGGAAGTCCCTGGGGCAAGGTCTGATCTTGACCTAGGCCTGATGTAGGAGGCATTAAGCCAAGAAATAAGTCTAGGGGACAGGAAGAGAGAACAACACAGTATTTAAAAGCAGAGGCTTAGAGCCAAACTCTGGTTCAAATCCCTGTTCTACAACCTACTAGCTCTGGGCCCCAAGGCTCATCACTTCATCTAAGTGCAGAGTTCTTCTCGTATTAAAAAAAAAAAAAAAGGATAATATGGATTACTTTACGCGTGAAGAGTTCTTAGAGGTTTAGCTCAAAGCCTTCAACATGGTGCATTAGTTTCCTGTAGCTGCCGTACAGACTACCACCAACTTGGTGGCTTAAAACAGCAGAAATTTATTCTCTCATAGTTCTGAAGGCCAGAAGTTCAAAATCAGTATCAATGGACTGAAATGAAGTTGTTGTCAGGGCTGTGCTCCCTCAGGAGGCTCTAGGGGAGACTCTTATTTTCTTGCCTCTTCCAGCTTCTGGTGGCTGCCAGCATTCCTTGGCTTGTGGCCCCGTCACTCCAATTTTCAAGAACAGCTCCTTCAAATCTCTCTCTCTTCTGTCTTCATATCCCCTTCTCCTCTGTGTGTCTGGATGTCAAATCTCTCTCTGCCTGTCTCTCTTTTTTTTTTTTTTTTGCAGTACACAGGCCTCTCACTGTTGTGGCCTCTCCCGTTGCGGAGCACAGGCTCCGGACACGCAGGCTCAGCGGCCATGGCTCACGGGCCCAGCCGCTCCACGGCATGTGGGATCTTCCCGGACCGGGGCACGAATCCGCGTCCCCTGCATCGGCAGGCGGACTCTCAACCACTGTGCCACCAGGGAAGCCGTCTGCCTGTCTCTTATAATGACACTCATGGTTGCATTTAGGGCCTACACCTGTATAATGTAGGATAATCTCCCCATCTCAAGATCCTTCATTACATCTGCAAAGTCTTTTTTTTTTTTTTTTTTTTTTTTTTAGGTAAGTTAACATTTTCAGGCTCCAGGGAACAGGACCTGATACCTTTGGGTGGGGGGTGGGGGGGTTGTCACTCAGCCTGTTACACACAGTAAACCCTCAATAAACATCCGTTGTGGCTGCCCTTGTTACTATTAACAGAGATGAGCTAAAAGAATGATATGCCCAGGAAAGGGTCTATGGATGGGTGAGAAAGTGAGGACTCAAAAAGCCCTTGAGGTGCTGCTAGTACTTTGTCATGAAAACCAACAGTGAGGCCACAGCTTTTGTACCCCAAACTCTCTCACAGGTAAATTACCTGGATCCACATTATAGGCTCGGAGTAGGAAGAGTGGGGAGGCTGGGGTCAGGCGACACTGCACTCAGATCCACTCCACCCCTCACAGGAGCAGGAAGGATGCTGGGGATTTTTCTACCTCAGCTCAGTGTTCTCAACTGCAAGATGGGCTGCTTAAGGCTCAGATACACATGCGACTGATGTGGCACAGAGCAGGTGCTATAAAAATGGTTGTCTTGGGCTTCCCTGGTGGCGCAGTGGTTGAGAGTCCGCCTGCCGATGCAGGGGACACGGGTTCCTGCCCCGGTCCGGGAAGATCCCACATGCCACGGAGCGGCTGGGCCCGTGAGCCATGGCCGCTGGGCCTGCACGTCCGGAGCCTGTGCTCCGCAACGGGAGGGGCCACGGCAGTGAGAGGCCTACGTACTGAAAAAAAAAAAAAAAAAGGTTGTCTTCACTACTACTTAATTAGCAACGTGTGCAGGGAGGGGGTGAGTAAAGGAAATGACAGTAACCCCACACATACAGGATGTGTCCCCCCACCATCCTTAGACGAAGGCATCTCTGACTGCCACCAGGCATGCATCCAAGGAGAAGCCCTAGGGGTCCGAGATGCAAGGTGGAGATCCCCTTTTGGGGACACACATATTGTTGTCTGGCTTTTTCCAGAGCCCATCGTCTCTCTTCTGGAACCCGGAGTTATGAATGACTTGGAGGAGGTTCAATGCAGCATTCTTATGGCAAATGTGATCTTTGTTCTGATAACTAATGAAACACTTCTGACACTTCATGAAATGCCACAAGAAAGGAACAAGGGCTCTTTGGAGTCTTGTCTGCAAGCAGAGTCGCTCAAGCTTAAAATCTGGCTCCAACCTTTCCTAACCTATAGGCAGAAGTGTACACACCAGTGAGCCCGGCGCTGCTGCAAATGCTAAGGTTTCAGATTTAGAAACCGAAGCATATTAAATCACCATTTATCTGGTTAGCGTCAACAGGTAACTTCTTGTCAAACAATTCAGGGACTAAGTAGAAATCCTGCTTCAAAAGAAGGTAAAGAAACAAAACTTTCCTTGCAGGCAGAAAACAAACAACAAAAACACAGAGTATGCATTTCAAACAGATGTACCTGCTTTCTCTGCTAACTGCCCAGGATCACCAGGGAGGTTGTCCAAGGAGAAACACAGACAATGCCAAAGCTTTCCCTTCTCTTGCCCTGTGGTTTCTTGCCTGTATGTAACAAGACTCCCTAGGTTTCGACGGAGGGTCAAGAAAATGGCATGTGGCCTCGTGAAGTTTAATTAACAGCAAAATTTGCTATCCAACATCATGAAGGGGTCCACTTGGCTCCAGGGCCCCTCAGGACAGAAATAACATATTGCTCCAGAGTTATTAATGATGAAATGGAAATGGCCTCCAAGAAAGTGGGCAGGAAAGGAGGAGCTAAAAAAACAAATGATTCTTACCCACAAGCCAGAGACGGTTCCCTGGGGAGGTGGGGAAGGATGGGACAGCCTGTGACCTAGGCCTGATCCTGTCTGTCCTGTTTCAAAATGAAAGGACCTTTCAAGCAAACACACACACACGCACACACATACATACACTACATGCATACACACACACACGCATGTACACGCATAGGCTAGAAATTACAGAAAAAGACTCAAGGCTCTAAAACCCAAAGGTGATCTGGTCAATGATAATAAAATAATCAAGCCATGTTGGTTTTGAACAGTGTCTTATATTTTAAAAGTACTTTTACAGCTGTTACCTCATCTGACCCTCTCAGCAGGCCTCTATGGAAGACAGAGGACAAATAATTATCCAGATTTTATACATTAGATTGATTCCCAAAGGTCATCCAGCTAGCAAATCATGGCCATGAGACAGGAAGTGGGGTCTAATGACTCCCAGCCCAGGGCTTTTCCAAGGTAAGAACTGCCAGTGCTTCCAACAGAAAAGGGCCAAAGCCCAGGGGGAGACCAAGAAGAGGAGGTCAGACATATGGACAGCACTTTTAAGAAAAGCTCATGTGATGGGGCAGAAGTCTGAACAGAGGGTTACGATGTGGATGCATCTAGAGAGGAAAAAAGCCGTCGCATTCCAGAGCGTGTTGGAAAACAGGTCTGAGAGCTGTGTCTCCCAGCCACCGTCTTTCCATCACTCGGGATGGCAGAAGGGTGGTGGGAGCATTTAAAAGAGCAATCGGACCTCACTAACACATCAATATCAGGCAACAAACAACCCAATCCAAAAATGGGCAGAAGACCTAAACAGACATTTCTCCAAAGAAGATATACAGATTGCCAACAAACACATGAAAGGATGCTCAACATCACTAATGATTAGAGAAATGCAAATCAAAACTACAATGAGATATCATCTCACACCAGTCAGAATGGCCATCATCAAAAAATCTAGAAACAATAAATGCTGGAGAGGGTGTGGAGAAAAGGGAACACTCTTGCACTGCTGGTGGGAATGTGAACTGGTACAGCCACTATGGAGAACAGTATGGAGGTTCCTTAAAAAACTACAAATAGAACTACCATATGACCCAGCAATCCCACTACTGGGCATATACCCTGAGAAAACCATAACTCAAAAAGAGTCATGTACCAAAATGTTCATTGCAGCTCTATTTACAATAGCCCGGAGATGGAAACAACCTAAGTGTCCAACATCGGATGAATGGATAAAGAAGATGTGGCACATATATACAATGGAATATTACTCAGCCATAAAAAGAAACGAAATTGAGCTATTTGTAATGAGGTGGATGGACCTAGAGTCTGTCATACAGAGTGAAGTAAGTCAGAAAGAGAAAGACAAATACCGTATGCTCACACATATATATGAATTTAAGAAAAAAAAATGTCATGAAGAAGCTAGGGGTGAGACAGGAATAAAGGCACAGACCTACTAGAGAATGGACTTGAGGATATGGGGAGGGGGAAGGGTAAGCTGTGACAAAGTGAGAGAGTGGCATGGACATATATACACTACCAAACGTAAAATAGATAGCTAGTGGGAAGCAGCCGCATAGCACGGGGAGATCAGCTCGGTGCTTTGTGACCACCTAGAGGGGTGGGATAGGAAGGGTGGGAGGGAGGGAGACGCAAGAGGGAAGAGATATGGGAACATATGTTTATGTATAATTGATTCACTTTGCTATAAAGCAGAAACTAACACACCATTGTAAAGCAATTATACTCCAATAAAGATGTAAAAAAAAAAATCAGGCAAGAGACCTTAATGAATGGATAAAATCCCTTTGTTTTACAAACATGTAAACTAAGGCTCAGAGAAATGAGGTGACTTCCCCAAGATCAAAGTGTTCGTGAGAGCTGGGGACTGGACCCTGGACTCTGGAATGGAATACAGAGTTCTTTATTCTACGCCAGCTGCCTTGGGCGTCTATTATCTTTAACTTCATTATCACTGTCCTTGATTAGCACTGCATGTCCAAAGCAGAGCACAGAAGAGTGCAATGGGGAATGCGTGGTTTTCCCTCTTCTTTTTACTGGGAAATGGCACTGCTGAATTTCCCATAGACGATTACCAGACATGATGTGGGGAAATGGCTGGTGGTCCTGCTAGCACAGAAACTGTCCTATTACTACGGTATTCTTAAGACCCCCCCAAACACAAGTACATTATGGTAGGCTGGATAATGCTCCCCCCTCCCCAACCCCAAGATGCCCACATCCTAATCCCTGGAACCCCGTGAATGTTACCTTAAGTAGCAAAGGGATTTTGCAGATGTGATTAAGGATTTTGAAATGAGGAGATTATCCTGGATTATCTGAGTGGGTGCCATGTAATCACAAGGGTCCTTATAAGGAGGAGATCGGGTGGATAAGAGTTAGAGAAGGTGAGATGACAGAGGCACGAGGGTGGAGTGATGGGAGGAAAAGCCCTCGGGCCAGGGAAGGCAGGCCGACTCCACAAGCTGGAAAAGGGAAGGAAACAAATCCTCCCCTGAAGCCCCGAGAAGGAACATAGCCCTACCGACACTGTGATTTTAGACTTCCAGACTGTAAGAGAATAAATCTGGGCTGTTTTAAGCCACCAAATTTGTGGTCAGTGTTACAGCATCAATAGGAAACTAAAACACCTACTGCAAAACTAGAGGATCAAGTCCAAGCTCCCAGGCAGTAAACCCCAGCTTCATGAGCTTTACTGAGACGGGGCTGGGGGAGGAGGGTAGCAGAGCCAAATACTTGTAAAATCACAAGGGCATTAAGAAGAGATTTAGACCAACTATACAATGGAGACATCATCTTGCTTTAAGATGAAAAAGTGTTGGTTATCCATGTTTACGGGGTCTGCCTCTCTCGAAGAAATTCTATTTCAATCCCCTTAGGACTGCTTAATAATCCCTCCTTGGAAAGGAGCCTGTGGACTTTCCTGGTCTCGCTTGCACACGCTTTCATATACAGCCTGTGCTCCAGCCCCATCAGACCATTTAGAACTTCCAGAACATGACAGGCTCACCATGCCTCCAGGGGTCAGCCCTCGCAGTTTGATTTTTTGGGGAATGCCCTCCTCTCTGCTAAAATCCTTCTTCTTCAGAGCTCAGCTCAGTCATCACTGCTTCTGTGAAGCCTTCTCTGGCTCCCTCCTCCTTCCCCTCCCTTCCTTCCTCACACCCTGAGCATCTCTCTTAGGAGAGCACTTGGTCTTGTAAATGTCTGTTTGCTTGTCTTCCTCTCCCACCCCGCCAGCATGCACTCCTTGAGGACAAGGAGACTTTCTTGTTCCTCTTGTGTCACCAAACCGCTGCCATCTCCCATCCACACCAAGTACTCCCCAGCTCTTTCCCCCCTGAGTAATACGAACTCACCCTGCAAGGAAGGACTTCCACCAACCAAGTCATCTGAATTCCCCAAGAATTAGCTCCACCTCTGTGTTCCCACAGCCCTCTGCTCACCCCACAGGTAGAATACTCACTACACTGCATTCTGGTGGTTACCCCTGAGCTGTTTCCTTATTAGGCGTGGAGGTCCTTGAAAACCACACCTCCTTCACCTGTCTATCCCTTCTGTGTTTAGCACAGGGCCTGGGTCACAGCAAATACACAAGGAACGGTGACTGAATTAAAATGAAAACTAAACACAACAACGTAATGCCCAGGTCATCTCTATTAATTAAGCCCTGGGATCCAGAGGCAGCCTTTAAAAGCAAATACCTTCATGTGAAAGTTTTGCATGGCCAGCTGTTGACTGTGCCTAGTTGCTATTTCTCCTGGGATCCCACACAGACTTTGGAGTTCATGGTGAAGATGGTTTCAGTGTTACTACATCTATATCTATATCTATATCATCTATATCTATGTCCATGTTATATATGGGGTAAATATTGGAGAAAATTTTTGTTTTTCATCTCAAACAGAGAAGTATTAGTTTACCGAACTTAGCTTAATTCGTGAGTGTTACCTTTAACTTTGAAAACGGCTCTCTAGAAGGGCAAGTCTGAGATGAACATGGTAAGTACAGATGGGTTTAAACCCTGATTCTCTTGCCTTCCTTCTGTGTGACCCTGAACTTGACATTTTCTCTTCGACCCTCGAGTTTGTCTACCACAAATGGAACAATATAAGTCTGCCACACAAAACTGGGATGAAGATATGATAAAATGCCACATATAAAACGCCTGCCAATGTGCCTGGCATGTGGAAGGCATTCTGACACCTTTACTGAGGGCTTATGAGTAGCCCCTGCACTATGCTAAACACTCTGTATGAATTATCCAATTCACAGCAACCCAACAAAGCAGGTGTGTTATTATCATCATCAGGGAAAAGTTAAGCGGTGTCAGCAGGACACACAGCAAGCAAGGGGCAGAATTGGGCAGAGAACCCAGACCCGTCAACAGCAGAGCTGAGCTCTTCACCGGCATGCAATCTGCAGCCTCTCAGGATGGGTTAGCTCCCGTTGCCCCCTGTCATCAGAAGGTCTGGTTAAAAGACCGACAACAAATAAAGACCAATATTTTAAAGAAAAAAAAAATAACTGAGAACTGACCACAAACTGCTGCTGAGCGCAGTCTGCACAGCCTGGGCAACAGAATGGCTGATCCAGCCAGACTACCTCCCAAAGGAAACTTCACTCTACTTGCTCGGAGGCTCTGGGAAGCCTACCCTCTACAACCTCTTTCTCACACCTGAGGGATATGACACACTCCACCCAATGGAAACAATGACCATGATTTTCACAGCTGTGAATTCTCAGCCCCAGGCTCCTACAATGGTCTCCAGCAGATGACAGTTTTCGACTTGGCAATGCCCACTGGGGGAGGGCGTTCCCCATCTGGAACATCTCTGAATTAAAGCCATCAAGCATCCCATTCCCCAGATTCCCCAGCTGGTTCACACGCATCATGATCAGGAAAACTGGCTCACGAGGAAGCCCACGGGGAGGAATGTCTGCCTGTTAGCGGGCTCTTTGGCAACGAAAGCGCTGACAAAGGTACCTGAAGTGGTCCTCAAAGAGTAGTGGACGCTGCTCTCATCTCCTGTCTTTGTGGAAGCTGAATGAAACTGGCCAGCAGGTATTTACAACAGGTTCTGTAAGCTTACATACTTGAACTCCGGACAGCAGGACCTCTCTTTGGGTGCTGCTGTCACTAGACATTTCAGGAATTACAAAAGGGAAGGTCCTACCATAGCAGGGGCTCCTTGGGCCTCCCTCCAGTCTGCGGGTACCCTTTTCCAGAAATCGAGGGGGAAGCCTCTCCTACTGAGGAGTGTCTTTAATATCACAGGTGTGAGTTGCTGCACTGCTGCCCGACTCACCTAAATGCCTCCCCCGCCCACCCCTCTCCCTTTAGCCATCCCAGGGACACAGCCTTGGACATGGAGAGAGGTAGGACTTGGTGCAATCTTTCTGGAATCTGCTGGCTAAGACCTGCAGGCTGCAGTCCCCCAGGCCTGAGCCTCCCCAGGCTGCCACTGCTCTGACGAAATCCCAGGGAAGGCCACCGTTGTGGAGGCCTTTTCCAAGCAGGCTACATCAGGAAAGGGCACAGGGAAGGGTGCCCAGGCCCTGGGATCCTGGCTGCACCCAGGCTGTGCTGCCCAGAGTCCTGCCCTCCTGGACTAGTCCTCAGTTCCCGACTCCCTGTCTTCCTCTGTGGTCCTAGTTCTCCACCTGATCCTCCCTGCAGAATAAGTTCTAACGGGAACTCTCCAACGCGCTACCGCTCAGCCTCTAAATTTATAATGGCATTAAAGCTACAATTTATTGAGCACCTACTATGGACCAGACAATATATTATTTCATTTAATTACTCAACAATCCTATATGATAGATAGTATTATTATCCTATTTGAAAGATGAAGCCCCTGAGGTTCAGAGAGCTTAAATAACTTTAGGATCCTTGGGAGAGCTCCAATCAGTACTGACATGACTTCTAAGGTTTTTTAGAGTGTTAATGTGCGTGTTTTAATGAGACAAAAGTCTGATGTGGGAGCAAGTGGACTCAAGAAGTTTCCAGATCTATTCCAGCCAAGTAAATTCTATTTATTCATCAAGGTTAGGTTCAAATCCTACCTGTTCTGTGCAGTATTCCCTGACTGTTCCATCCCACAAAGATTTCCCATCTTCCTGAACTCTGGCCACATGTCTACTGTTTTCTGGCCCTTGCAGTGTTTTGTGAGTTTGCCACTTATCCACTACCTCATTGTCAAGGACAAGGACCATGGCTTCCAATTTTTTTTTGAACTGCCCTGGTACCCAAGACTAGATGCAAAGATTTCCCTGGGTAAGAGAGCTGAACAATGCAAGGAAGAGATGCAGTTCATTTTAAACCTTGACTACCAAATCCCATACACTTTTCAAGACGTGTCTCAAGCTATCCAACCTCCGAGCAGCTTTTCTGGACCACACCTGCTGGAAGCGAGCAGCCTCACTTTCAAAATACCCACTTCAAAAATACTCATTTCAGAGAAAAGAACTTTAGTGCTGGATTCTGACAGACCTACTTCAAACCCTGGTTCTGTTGCTTCTGAAGTGGGTGATCTTGAGTGAGTCACTTCATTCCTCCGAGTCTGCTTCCTCATCTGTAAAATGTGAATATCCGCATCGGCCTCATAGGGCTGTGTGAACTGTAAATGTTACAGTGCATTTGACATAGTGCCTGTATATGAGAATGATCCAAAATGGTAGCCATTATCATTACGATTACTATTTCAGCCCACTGCCTTATCTGGAAGGCATTTACACACATGCCTTTTCCAACCTCCTAGAGCAGTGGTTCTCAAACTCTGGAGCATATCAGAATCATTTAAAATAAAGCTACCGAGGTCACAGTACAAATCTACAGAACAGAATCCCCATCAGGCAGGGGAGATAGTGGAGACTGGGCAACTCTACTTTTAACAAGCCTCCCCACCCCACTGCAAGTAATTCTGATACATTCTTGCCAAACTTGGAAAATTCTGCTGGACAAGACTGATTCCCAAATTACTTTCCACAGAACCTTGAAGTTCCAAAGAGATACTTCCAGATCAATGGCTCCCAACCTTGGCTGGACTGGAATTACATAAATCTTCAAGCACAACCCTTAGAGAACCAGATGTTCACTTGGGATGTGACCAGGGTGTCAAGACTTCTAAAAGATGGGCAAAGGATTCTGATGGTCAACCAAGGTTGAAAACCATTGCTGCATTTGGATCTAGATCCTGGGTTTCCATAGCAATGCCTCTGAGGCTTCCACCAGAGCAGCTCAGCTTTTGTCTGTGTGACAGACTGAGCCTCTACCTAAGGCTGATTTTGCAGAAAGGACTCTTATGCTTCAAAAAATAGTTAAGTTTGCCAACAGTTGCTCTAGCCTGTCAGTAAGAGCCTGGAGGATCCCTCACCTGGTTTTTATACCTTTGTGTCTGTCCAGGGCCTTACAACATAGTAGATGCTTAATAAATATTTGTTAGAAGGTTGAATTATTTTGTTTTATTTGTTATCTGGCTCCAATTAGGTTTTCAGTTGCCTAGTATAACAACGTAACAGTTTCTTAAACATATAAGCTCCCGATAGCCTTCGCCTCAAATCTCAAACCTGAAACAGACAGTGGGGCAGACAGCCATCCAGAGAACACACTGACATTTCTTCTGGGGTCACATAAACTATGCATGTTCCTAATGACTAATAAATATAAGCAAATGTGATTTTCATCAGCCAGGAAGAGCTCGACATTTGTCAGCAGTGCAGGTCTTCCAGGCTAATATTTGGAGTGTTTCATCTAAAACTGTCAAATTACAAGAGCATGATAGAAACTTGTAAGAACTTCATAGTAAACAGTAACTGGCCCCTTGTCAATAAATTAAAAGAAAAAAAAATTCCTGCTGCCAAAACACATGGGCTGGAATGTCTGCAGCCCAGGCCTGCAGCCAACTTGAGCCTGTTCCCTAGGCAGCTCTCCTAGGTTGGCTCTCAACCACAGAGGCTGGAAGAGAAGTCCCTCGTACTCCAGGGATCTGGGAATCAGCAGCACCTTCAAATCTCAGCTTTCCCATGGCTCTAGGAATCTGAGCAGTCATTTAACCTCCTAGGGCCTTAGAGCCTCATGTGTAACAATACTTCATTAGGTCCTTAGAGCCAGGACTGCCTGGGTTCCAATCCTAACTCTTCGCAGACTAGCTGTGTGGCCTTGGGCAAGTTACTCCCCTTCTCTGGGCCTCTGTTTCCTCACCTCTACAATGTGGATGATATTAGCATCTATCTCACAGGGCTGTCAGTGCAAAGGGACAAGAACAGTGCCTGGTACAGAACAGGCATTCAATAAACTTTAGCTGTTATAAATCTGCAGTTCTGAAACCAAAAGTTTTGAAAACCAAGTTTTTGTCTTTCCTTTCCTTAATATTTATTTTTTTTAATTTATTTATTTTCCTTATCTTTTTGGCTGTGTCAGGTCTTAGTTGCGGCACACGGGGTCCTCGTTGAGGCATGCAGGATCTTTCCTTACAGCATGCGGTCTCTTCGTTGCAGATTCGGGCTTCTCTCTAGTTGCAGCGTGCAGGCTTTCTCTCTCTAGTTGTGGCGCACCGGCTCCAGGGCGTGTGGGCTCTGTAGTTTGCAACACACAGGCTCTCTAGTTGAGGCACAGGAGCTCAATAGTTGTGGCGCGTGGGCTTAGTTGCCCGCAGCATGTGGGATCTTAGAGCCCTGACCAGAGATCAAACCCGCGTCCCCTGCATTAGAAGGCGGATTCTTTACCACTGGACCACCAGGGACGTCCCTTGTCTTTCCTTTTCTTGTTACATTTTTCTCAGTTTGGTGGCAAAACTAATTGGGCAGCAAACCTGACCTTAACAGACACAAAGCTTTTTATGGTCTTTTATTTTATCCTAGCTGATGTGAACATTCGTATGTTTCACTGCAGCAGTAATAATGTGTTTGATGATGGGATGCTGCCCATGCCACGGAAGGAATGTCATTAACATGTGAAATATGCCCTAACAATACCTTTCTAAACTCTGAACAGTTCTGAATTCTAAAATGCACTGGCCATACGCATTTCAGATAAGGGACTGGGGAGCTATGTTATTATGGGGTTGTGGTCAGGATGAAGAGAGAAAACACATGTCAAACCCTTGGCTTTAAAAGTAGCAGCCCCTCAGTCCCAGAGTGACGTTGGGGGGTCCTCGGGTCTATACGCAGGAAGAGAGAACGAAGGAATCATCCTCTCCCAGGTGGTCTCTCTTTTATTCTTCCACTGACATGCCATGCCAGTCCTCAGAACTCTCCCTTCTATCAACTCAGATTTGATTTATCATTCAGAATTCGGCCAAAGCACTTTCTCTGTGAAATGATCCTCTCTCTCCAAACTCCCAATGACCAGGTCAAGAGAGTGTGTGTGGCTGGCAAGGGTGGATGGGTTGCACCTCCTCTCCACCTCCAGGTGGCTGGCAGCTGAGAAGGATTCAGGCAGCGTTAGCCACAGTGGGGAAGGGGGGCCATCGGTGCTAATGTCTGAACTGCAAGGCCGCCCACCGGATATGTTCGTGCCCTGCTTGGGATGGGCATTAACTTGGCTTAGCCACTAAATTATGTATTTCTTAAGCACAGCGAGCACAGCTTACACTTTTTGTTCTTCCTGTAAATGTTTGTTGTTATTGTTACTGCTTTCATATGAATATTCTCTCAGAATCTATCATGGACTTCGGGCGCACAACAAATACTGCTGAATGGATGCTGAATAATCTGTCAATGTTGGTTGATTAATTCACTGACAAGCTCTTCCCAGCCTCTATATTCCTACCTTTCCATGGGCACTGTCTACTTTGGCATATTTATGCTAACCTAGCCACCCGAGGCTTTTGAGAGCTAAACAACTATTCTGATGCCAGTATGCCATTTCTGGAGTTCATATTTTATTAAGACTACAAAAAATGTCCAGGTCTTTAATTAGACACATCCTCAAAGTTGTGTGTTCACTCAAAATACTTTGGAGAAACTTTGTAGAAAAGTTCATAGAATCCTGAAACCTACAGCCTGGGAGCAAGTTAGACTCCAGACACTTAACTTGTTCAAGGATTCCAAACTCATGTCAGCTCTTGGGTTAAAAGGCCCCTTGTTTTGTGTCCTCAGCTCAAATCCACACATCCTGCGGCCAGGAATCTCCCTGTCCCCCAGCACTAGGGGAGCACAAGGACAGATGTCTCCCGGCTCCAGGTAGCTCTTTCTTTCAACCCTCCGCGGGGCCTCCCTAAGGTTGAGCCTAAGGGCATTCTGAAACTCAGCTTCACTTTGAAGGCAATTCAGAATCACAGAGGGGGTGGGAGTGGCCTCAACGCTTTAAACGGCTGCAAAATAAATCAAAGGATGGAAGGAGATCTGTGGAGCCGAGAATTCCTCCCCCTCTGGCAGAAGCAAGGCATTAACCGCGCAATCTAGGATGAAGAGCAGCGCGCGCGCGCGCGGCACATCCGGGCAGGGTCAGGGACAGGGATGGTGGCGGGCGGGCGGGCGGGGGCCGGGAGGGCCTGTACCTTCTCTCCGCTGTGGGTTCGCGGCCCCGGGCCTGCGGGTGCCGGCTGCCTCGCTGCGCCGGACCCTGGCGGCTGGAGTTGAGGCTGGCGGGGGCGCGTGGCTCCTCGCGGCTCCGGTGCAGCGGCACCGACGTACGCACGGCTGACACCACGTGGCCTGCGAAGGCGCGCGCGGGGGCTGCGGGCGGCGGTGCGCCGCGTGCGTGATACGAGCCGGGCAGGCAGGGTCGCGTCTGCTCCATCACGCCGCCGCTGCAGCTGCGCGAGCAGGCGGACCAGGGGCCCCAGGCGCCCCACACGCCCGGGGCGCCGCCACCGCCGTCCTCGGGAGCGTCCTCGGCCACCGCCATCCGCTGCGGGACCTGTGGAGACAAGCGGCCGGTTAGGGGACCGCAATATCCGCTCCTGCTTCATTCGCAGAGGCTCTGGATAACCCGAAAGGCTTATCCATTAGGCACAAGTTGGCACAGGGCCTGTGTTAAAATCTGAGAAACAAAATAGAATCCAGCCTGGGTTATACTCGTCTTCATACAGACGCAGACGCAGTCATAAAATAGAATGAATGAGTATATATAGCGTATGTGTATACATATAGATACATATATATGTGTGCGTGTGTGTATATACATATATACACACACATATACATGTATTTTAATAAAGGAAGGGACACACAAAGGCCGGAGTGCATAGGGCTCAGCAAAATTGTATGTGGTCCTGGCTTTGGGGGCCATGGCCTTGGAGAGCTCAGTGTGGTGCCCTCACCTCCTGAGGCTTACCCCTCTGGTCCTTAGGGTCCAGGCTAGAAGGACAGGGCTTCCCTTAAGCCTCTGAGGAGGCCATGTCCCAGTGTCTCCATGCAGTAAAGGCAACACAACTCCAGGGTTTAGAGTCCCTGCTCTAGAACCAGATGCCTGAAGTCACACCCCTGCCACCTCTTCTATTAGTGTGACTGGGAGGTTTCTGAAGCGCTCTGTGTTCTAAAGAGGGATGGTACCTACCTATTTCACAGGGCTGTAAGGAGATTTAAGTCAGGATGTCCACGTGCAAAGCAGACAGCTGGCACTAAACACATACTTGTTAAACCCATAATGATAACCTTTCCTGCTTCCAAGATGAATCAGGAGATTAAAAACGTCAGAAAGTTTTAAAGTTCTATCCCAAGGGTGACTCTACACCCCCATTCACTTAACTGGTCATTTCACAGAGATCTACCATGCCAAGCAGGTTGCTAAGCGTGGGTACACTGTGTTCCTTCATGGTGCAGACAGGCTCTGAGCACCAGGTATATACCATTGTTGAGCTAGGTCCTGAGGACAAGGAGAAAAGCACCCCAGGTTGCACGAATAGCCTGGCCCAGCAGCAAAGAGCTTTACGTAGCTAGGACAAGCCTAGGGAG
Organism: Mesoplodon densirostris; assembly: GCF_025265405.1. Taxonomy (NCBI): domain Eukaryota; kingdom Metazoa; phylum Chordata; class Mammalia; order Artiodactyla; family Ziphiidae; genus Mesoplodon; species Mesoplodon densirostris. The sequence goes on from NC_082664.1 coordinate 122,813,325, forward strand.
GCTCCCCCGGGGGAACTGGCTGCCTGTCTCCGTGGGGTGGGGCTTGAGAAGTCCTCAGAGAAGGAATCATGGTAAAAGAGCTGTAATTATTCAGGCACCCACTTGGTGCCAGATAACGCGTGTAATTTCTAGTCCTCACAGCAGCCCTGGTTACAACCATTCTCACCTTTCAGAGATGAGGTTTCCCACCTGAGCTTCACAGACCTGTGACCTACCCTAGTCATGTGGCTGCAGCAGAGTTTGGACTCAAGTCTCCCCAGCCTCCAATACCTGCAGCTCCAGCACTGCCTGCTCTCCCCCCAGCAGACAGCTGCTCTTGGATCCTTCCCCTGGAATGTCCTTCCTACCCTTGGGACACCGAGTAACACTATGACTTTCCTTAAAAAATGTGGGTTTTTCCAAATATCGTATATTAACGCATATATGTGGAATCTAGAAAAATGGTACAGATGAACCGGTTTGCAAGGCAGAAATAGAGACAGAGATGTAGAGAACAAAGGTATGGACACCAAGGGGGGAAAGTGGCAGGGGGTGGAGGGGGGGTGGTGATGGGACGAATTGGGAGATTGGGATTGACATATATACACCAATATGTATAAAATAGATAACTAATAAGAACCTGCTGTATAAAAATAAAATAAAATTCAAAAAAAAATGTGGGTTTTTCAGTGAACCTCAGGCTTCCATCTGACATGCGTAATTGCCTCCAGATTACCTTGGCTTTTTTTTTTTTTTTTTTAGATATTGGGATTCATCAGCATTGTTTGGTCCAAGAGCTTGAAGACCTTTCACAGTTACACTCCTCTGTCCCCATGATACCCCTGAGAGGTGAGAAGGTACAGGGATTGTCTTCCCCTTTGTGTGGAACAAACCCAATAAGGCTGAACTCCTTCACAGCACATGGGAATGAGACATGGAGCTAAGATTACTTCAGAGGGTGGTGTGGATGAGGAGACCCCCCCCCAGGAACCTGAGGTGAGAGCTCAGAAAGAGTAAGCCACCACTGTAATGGTGACTTTTAGTGACTATAGTCACTAAAAGCCTTGCAAGGCTCAGCTCCAGGGTAGAGTCCTTGCCCCCAGGTACTCAGTTACCCTGAAGCCATGGGGCTTGTTTAATTGGGGCCACCTTCCTTCAATACATTCCAGGGCACAGAGGGGTCTCTGCATGACCTTGATAGCTTAAGCTGGGTTCCTGAAGGTTCAGGGAGTGACTACTGGAAGGATGAGTGAGAGAGCTGAGGAGTCCAGGAAGCAAACAAGCATCTAATCAGAGGTTTAAACCCAGAGCTGGATGTCAGCCCGCCAGTCTGTGGGCGCCATGTTCAGAGAGCCACGGCGAGTGGTCAGGGGTCATGTGAGTGGAGCCAGCGGGAGATGCAGTGGAGCGAGGGCAGGACAGAAGGTTCTGTGACAGGAGGGCTGCAGTTTCCTGACCACCAGTATGTGAGCAGCAGGCAGGAAGATGGGCGCACAAATAGCAAATACACTCCACTCATCACTGCTAAATTGGGAACCCAGGAGAGAAGGGTTATAAATATAAAACAAAACACAGCAAACAAAAACCAAGCTTTTGTTCTTTTTTCTCCTCCCTGACATACCCTGATTTATTAATATCAAACCGATGGTGGATTCGCTGGGTGACTGTAAAAAAAAATGTGCCGAATCAGGCCATAGTCTTGATATATAGAGTAATCCCTAGAGTGTGTGTGGTGGGCTGAATGGTCGCCTTCCCCAAAAGGTATATGTCCACACCCTAACCCCCAGAACTTGTAAATGTGGCCTTATTTGGAAAAAGAGTCAATGTCGATGTAATTAGGTTAAGCGTCTTGAGATGAGAACATTTTTCTGGGTGGCCCTTAAATCCAATGACAAGTGTCCTTAGAAGACACAGAGGAGAAGGCCATGTGACCAGAGAGGCAGAGACGGGGGTGCTGCAGCCACAGGCTGGGAGCCACCACAAGCTGAAAGAAGCAAGGAGGATTCTCCCCTACTTACTGGAAGGAGCATAGCCCTGGCAACACCGTGATTTTTTTTTTTTTTTTTTTTTTTTTTTCTGTATGTGGGCCTCTCACCGTTGTGCCCTCTCCCGTTGCGGAGCACAGGCTCCGGACGCGCAGGCTCACGGGCCTAGCCGCTCTGCGGCCATGTGGGATCTTCCTGGACCGGGGCACGAGCCCGTGTCCCCTGCATCGGCAGGCGGACTCTCAACCACTGCGCCACCAGGGAAGCCCAACACCATGATTTTGAACTTCAGGCCTCCAGAATTGTGAGGGAATAAATTTCTGTTGCTTTAAGCCACCAAGTTTGTGGTTATTTGTTACGACAGTCCTAGGAAACTAATACAATCTGTTGGTACTTCCAGGACAAGGAAGAAAAGCAGACAGGCATTTGTTGGGCTCCTTCTCTGTGCCGGGTACTGTGCAAACAGCTCACATGCGTGGGGACGGGCTCTATGACATAGGCACCACGAGCTCCAGGTCACACTTTACAGGGCCCCTGAGCCACCCTGGAAGGTTGGTTATTTTGTCCCTTTTACAGGAAGAAACTGGGGCCCTGAGAAGCTGTATAACTTGCCCATGTCTCAGTCTAGTGAGGGGCACCGACAGGACTAAAATTGAGGTCTCCTAACACCTACTCTAGCATTTTTTTTTCATGCAGCATGTTGCCTCCCTGCCTATGTTGTTGATGGAAAACAGAAGAGTAAAATGAGTAGTAATAAATCCACTTTGTTAGTCTAGTAGGAGGATAATCAGAATAAACAAACAAAGGCAGAAGTATGTTTCTGGCACATTTGGGGACTTCAGTTACCCACCACTTCCTGATTGCACATGAACATAGATAACTAAGGCACTGTCTATAATATTTGGCTTAGACCTGCAGCTAGACTAAAAATCCACTTCCTAGAACTAATCCCACCCTTAATTTAGTTTCCTATTGCCAAACTGGGCAGGGTCCCTAGGGAAGGAAAACATGAAACCACATTCCATCCTATTCTATTCATAAGAATCCTCTAATTTATAAAGTTGAATTATGGTGAGTGACTTGAAATTCCATATCAGTCCCCATGGTGGGAATCCAACCCCATGTTCCAGAATTGTATTTTTATAGTACATAGCCAGGGGAAAAAAAGAGAAACAGAAAGGAAGGAAGGAGGGAAATGCAGAGAAAGAAAGGAAGAAATATCAAAGAAAAAATAAAGGGAGGACAGCTTTGCGTGTCAGCCTCCCAGTTCCACCAACCTCCCATCCGCCCTCTATGCCTTCCCAGTCCTCCTAATGACCCTCTTCCCTCCTTCCTTTCTGATGGTCACGGAGTTTTCTGGGCGGCAGGATGGGAAAAATTCCAAGTGTTCTGGACATAATATTCCTAAAATTAGGACTAACTCACAGGACCTCAGTTAGTCAGTGACAAACAGCAAAACCAAAGAATAAATCATGCTGAGAGACAAAAACCAACAAATAATAGAAACTCAAAGCCGTGTCAACTGCCAGCCTGTTATCCCTTCCCCAAGACACACACGACATGTAAAGACTGAAGCAGAAAACACGAAGCGCTTCTCAAATGACCCCCAAACTGCTGATTTCTTTCATTTTTAAAGAGTTCTAACAAATCAGTAAGAAAAAGACAAACAACCCAATGGAAGTAGGTTCAAAGGGAACCTACTTTGAATGGGGAGTTTACAGTTGTTATGGACTGAATGTCTGTGTCCCCTCAAGGTTCACGTCTTGAAGCCCTAACCCCAATGTGATAGTATTTAGAGGTAGGGCATTTGGGAGTTAATTAGGTTTAGATGATGTCGGGTGGATGGGACCCCCTGATGGGATTCGTATCCTTATAAGAAGAGGAAGAAAGACCAGAACTCTCTCTCTCTTTCTCCACCATGTGAGGACATAGTGAAAAGCCAGCCATCTTCAATCCAAGAAAAGAGTCCCCACTGTGGAATCAAAGCTGCCAGCACCTGGATCTTGGACTTTTCCCAGCCTCCAGAATGGTGAGAAATAATTCCTGTGGTTTAAGCCACCCCGTCAATGGTATTTTGTTATAGCAGCCCAGGCTGACTAGTACAGCAGGAAAATAAATACAATACATATATGAAAACTGTATAACATCACATATAATCAAATAAATGCAAACTATAACAACAGAGTTCCATTTTATCTCTATTAGATTAGCAAAGATTATAAAGTTTGACAATACTGATATGGCAAGAATGTTCCCTGCTGATGGGAGTCTAAACTGGGGCACTTCTTTGGAGGGAACTTTGCAATACCTACCAAATTTGAAATGTACATACCCTTTAGCCCAGCAGCTCTACTTTCAGTAGTTCACCCTATAGATACACTCAAAACTGGTGCATAAAGCTGTATATAGAAAAACTTTTATTGCATTACTTTTTGTAAGAACAAAACCAAAAATATCTGGAAACAACCTAAATGTCCATGAATAGGAGCTTGGTTCAATCCTCCCAAATCTAATCCAGCCAAGCAATGGATTACAACTTACCTGTTAGAATGAGGTATTGGTAGATTTATACCTGTTAAATTGGACTCCTCTCCATAATATATTCATTAGTGAAAAAAATACCAAGAAGTAGAACAGTATTAGAGAATAGACCTATTTACAGATATCACTAGGTTGAAACAAATAATTATTGATATTTGATCTTCTGTTATGAAAAGCAATATTCTGCTGTAAGGAAAGGAGTGGGTGATGAAGTTCACATTGGATGGCTTCAGCCTTCTAGGAAAGAGGTAAGAACTGCCACTGAAAGAAGGAGAGAGACAAACTAGAAGATTACAGAAAGAAGGTGTAATTAGGATGAGCAAAAATTTCCTTTCTTTGCCTGAACTGGTTTAACGTAAGCTCTACATCTGATATTCACAAGATTCATTTCAAGGATTTTTACTTCCATTTTGCAGATATGGTCACTGAGGTTCAGAGTGCCCTAGTGGATGAAGCATGGGTTTTGAAAATACACATAAGAAAGAAAATACAGTTGGCCCTCCATATCTGCGGGTTCCACATCTGTAGATTCAACCAACCTTGGATTGAAAATATTAAGAAAAAAAAATACCAGAGTTTCAAAAAGCGAAACTTGATTTTGCCTTGACTTGGCAACTATTTACATAACATTTACATTGTGTTTAGAACTATTTATATAGCATTTACATTGTATTAGGTATTATGAGTAATCCAGACATGATTTAAAGTATATGGGAGGATGCACATAGGTTATACACAAATACCATGCCATTTTATATAAAGGACTTGAGCATCTGCAGGTTTTGGTATCCCTGGGGGTCCTGGAACCAATCCCCCACGTATCCAAGGACTGACTGTAATGCAGCTCTGATGGTGTTGTTGGGTAAATGAAATGAAATAATGAAGTAAAGCGTCAAACACACTACCAGTCACCAAGAAGGAGCATAGAAGACCTCTAATTTTGTCCCTTCACTGGAAGAACTTACATCACCCATCAGAAGTTTTATAATGTGTAAGAAGCAGATCCAGCCCTCAAATAAAATTGGTGTTCTCTCCATTCCACTGGAGGTTTTAAAGAACAGAGGCAGGGTGGATGTAGAGGCAAGATAACAGAATTAAAAAGAGAAGACTTTTCAAAGTACACATACCATGCCATGCCTTTTCCCCAGATGTTATAATATGTCTTGCCTAGGATCAAGGGAAATGTGTACTTTGGATAAAATCCTCCAAACCTTCTAACAGCCCCCTTCCTCATAGAAAAATGACTGCTTGATATTATGCTTTTCTAAATAGTCACTGTGGGGCATGAGTCAGGGGACAGAAAAAAAGGAAGGTATTCAAAGAAGTAGGAGAATCACGCTAGTCACATCCCTATTTAACTCGGGCCATGCAAAAGAAGAGGTTGTAGTAGAACTGGAGGGGGGATTAAAATCCCCCTAAGATTTTGGGTTGGGAGAGGGATGCTGTAACTAACAACACTGTGGGACCTGTTGTATGGAAGTTACTGTTAGGCAGGGATGTTTTTGTAAATGTATACTGATGGTAGGATGTGTGTGTAGGGCAGCCTGGCAATCATTCCCCTTTCCCTGGGTCCTCTAGGAAATCACCCCTCCACACTGGATGAAGTGTGATAGGAATGTATTCAGGGACCCTGTCAGCTGAAGCCAAGGTAAGCAATGTGAGCCAACTGAACACTCCCTGGAATTTGAATCGCCAGTAAAGTGGCTGAGAGACTGCAAATGGCTTTGGGTCCTTCGTTCTGACCTCACTGCTTATGCTCTGAGACCATTCCTGCTGCTCTCTGGAGTGTCTCAATGCCCACATGCTTCCTGGGCTGGTTCCAATAAATTTCCCATTGCTTATGTTAGTTTCTGTGGCTTGCAGTAAAGAACCCTAAATGGTATCTAAATGAGTGCAAATATTAAAATATATGGATATATGGATAAAGTGTGGTAACAAAGACAGTGTGAAATAAGCTGGGTCTGCCTTTGGCACAGGACTTGGAGAGGAAGCAATGACTGGAATGACCAAAGGTGGTCCTGACTTGGCAGAAGCCTTGGGATTAAGGGGGTCCAGGGCTGGAGGATTCATATGGAGACAACAGTTGACCACAGTCAGCATAATGAGAGAACCAAGGTCTCCATGAAACATGATGGGCTAAGTGAATAGGAGGATCACAGGGACAGACAGCAAATGGGCTTAGAGGAGTTGGAAAAGCAACAATCTGAGCTATTGTGGCTGTGTTTTATTCCATCAGCATCTTTTTAAGGAAGATGAACACATGTGACTAAAATAGAAGGGTGGTCAAATAAACTGGAGCTTCATGACTCAATGAAATAGCATAATCATGAATAATACAGAGCAATGCGGAAAGAGTCCTGTAATATAATACTAAGTGAAAAATGCCAAATACAAACTTGTAACTATACCATGATTATAATAATGTAAAGATTCTGTAGCACGTGAACAAAGCCTGGAAGGGAACGTGGAAAAATGAAAACATACGATCTGTTACTGAAGCTGGACCCAGGGTAAGTTTTCTTGTAATTTAAAAAAGTTCAGTCATGGTTACGATATTGCTTGCTCAATAAATAAAAATAAATAGATTAAGTGGAGAAAGATTCAGAACAGACTGCTGGGGGTTGGGGGAGGCACAGAATAGACCAAGAGTTGGTGGTAGTCCTCCTCACAGAAAGCTCTGGGAATTTCTCATCGCCATCAGTAAATCCGTAACTAGCTAGGAACAGCTCTAAATGTTTTCAATGTATTTGGTTTTGGTACTAATGTGACATCATGTAAGATTTCACTGATTTCTCATTTTCTTTCTACAAAATTAAACCCACCATCTGTTCTTCATAGAAAGCGAGTCACATGCAAAGTCTGACATTCTGAAGTCTCATTCTAGAAGAGAATGGGAAAAGGAGGTTTTGTTTTAGCCACATAACAAGTCAACACCTTAAAGCAAACATTACAAAAATACTCCTTGGAGTTTGAGCCCAGAGAGCAAAGTTTTGGAACTCCAACAGCACATGAAAGCAAGCACATAGAAGTGGCAGCTCAGCTAGGACATTTGTTACCTGTGCAGGAACATGGGGAGGTGGTGCATCTTGATAAAGAAGCTCCAAACTCAAACCAGATCTAAATTAAGGACCTCCACGATGGTTTCTCAGAGACACAAATTCAACCTTACATCTTAACCATGTACCTAATCTTTCCTCTCAGCATAATGTCAAGGCCGGCAGCTGCAAAATGAATATGAGAATCTCACAAACATGGGAGACTGGACTGGAGTAAAACATGCTCAGCCTTGACCATTGTGTCAGAATCTCCCACAACGTAGTTTACATATAAGGGAGTTCACCAATGCATTTCAGGAACAGTTAAAAGGATGCACTTGCACAAAGCCATAACAGGGGGAGGAGTGAGTGGAGGTTAAGGTAGAGAGAGAGAGATGTGTGGAAAGAGAAATATCAAGCCTGAGCTAAAGCATGTGCCATATAGAGGAAAATCCACTGACATACAGCCACCCAAAAGCTAAGCAAGTGTGAGTCTGGTTGCCCTGCCAATTCCAGCTCTGTCTGCCAGGCCCTCAGGCCCTCTCTCAATACCTGTGTCCTCCAAGTTGGTGAACCCTGACAGTAAATCATCTCAAATACATCAAACTCTATTCTATCCGCTCACTATGGTACTGAGTATATACTCTGACCCAAACACTGGAGACGAACACAGAGGTACCCTCGTCCTCCTAGTTCTAGTCCTGTGTTGTTTCTCCATGTGTGACCCACAAGGTACCCACCACATAATCAACCTCACGTCTATTTGAGACACGCAGTTCCTGGATCCCACACCAAACCTAGTGAATAAAAAGCTCTGGGGTGGGGCCCAGGAATATGTATTTTAAACAAGCTTCCCCAGTGATTTGAATGCATCCTCTGGTTTGAGAATCACTGGCCCCCGAATACCTCTAGGTGAAACTCAGAGGAAAGCACTCAACTGAGCTTACCCTCTGGACTTTGGACCTTTACTATATACTGCTACTTCCTTAATCCCCAAATGCTCTAGCCACATGATTTTATCACCCTCGAATTCCCTGCTTTTTGGCCTACCCCTGCCACTTCTGCCATTCAAGTTGAGGCCAACCTGGAGCTTATCATATGAGACAGGAAAACATTCACAGAACGATACCTACCTAACATGGGATCCATGCTAAGAAGACTCCATTTGAAATGTACTTCTAAGAAAAGAAGTATAACAGCAATAGGAACTGTAGAAAGATGAAAGAAGAGGGAAGGGAAGGCTCGTGGGAAACCCTGGACTGGCCCCTGTGTTCTGGTCCCAAGTCTGCTGTTACTCACTTTCTGATTTGGGGCAAGTCAGTCTGTGGCTCTGGACCTCAGTTTCCATATCAGTAAAGTGAGCCGGTTGGGATTGATGAGGGCTGGGGTCCCTTCCAGTGCTAACAGGCTCGGATTTTTCCTGGAAGAGCACTGACATTCCTTGCCACGTATTGATTCGCTTCAAGTACCACAACTGAGAAGCAATCCCACAGGTTGTGCCCAGGGGTCCCCACTGCCAGCAAAGAGCAGGCTTTAAGCACAGAAGATCTTCCCTAAAGGCGGTGCAAAGGAGGCCTGGATGCCTTTCCACAATATTCAAAGGCAGGGCCCAGCCAAAAGGATGGAATGAGGTAAATATTTGAATGTGATCTACATAATCGGAAACACTCCCCCTTCTGAAATGGACCTGACTCTTTCATCACCAGCCACATGGAAATCATCCTCGGCTATAACTAGAAAATAACGCAGAGCATGTGCCTGGGTACCGAGGCCGCCCTGTGTTGCTGCGCAGTTACTCAGGAAACAGAAGCAGATGTCTCTGTGCACAGTGCCTGGGTGTGTTCTTTTGTTCAGTGGCTAGTCCATTTGGCCTCATGCTCTCAACAGCAATCCCCTACCTTCAACCCAAGCCAACCAGGACAGTCAAAATAGTGAGTAATTCACACAATAAAGGGTGCCGGCTTCTGGACCCAGAGGTTGACTTGGGGAACAGCAACCTTCCAGCAGAGAATTCTGCCTGGTGATTTGGCCAACTGCATCTGAGTCAATATCCAACACTCCCCAGGAAGCAGCTGGGATCCGCAGGCCCCTATAAGGAAGGCAATTGGAAAGCACTCCCTGAAACTTGGCGGCATCCAGCGCAGAGCAGAACACACAGTAGATGCTCTGGAAACACTCTGCTGAATGAAGGAGCCTGCAGATGGGCTGAGATGGAACCCTACCTGGATTCCCATCTTCAGTCTTTCCCTTGTCCACTCAGGCTTCCTGGGGCCACCACAGTTATTTTCTTGAAATCTAGCCCTATTGCGTTACTCTCTTGCTTACCAATGTCTCTTGAGTTCTCACTCTCCAGAAGATGAGATCCAAACTTATTCCGTGCCATGACATTCTAAGCCTTTCATAAACTGGCCTCACCCTTCCTTTCCAGCTTCAACTCCTCCGCTGCCCTCTGCCCCACCCCCAGTGCTCACAGCGTGCATGAAGTGGGGAAGCAGGACACGCCCTTTCTCCCCTCCTGCCTTCACCCTGCTGAAGCTCAAATAGCTTCCAATATCTCTCCCTTCTTCCTCTGCCTGGGAACTCCTACTCAGCTCCAAAGACCTCTCCCAATCAGGTCAAATGGTCTCTCTCCCATGCTGCAGGGCCATTACCCCCATCGCTCTGCATAGCACTCACCACCTGGCACTATAATTATCTGTGTACACAACCATCTCCCCAATAACACCGTGAGCCCTCCAAGGCAGGGGTTATGCTTATTTATCTTTGCCTTCCATCTACTCTAACAGCACCTCTTACAGAGTCTGTCACCTGGCAAGGCCCTCAGAGAGTATTTGATGTATGGATGAATGAGCACATGGATGAATGAATGACGAATGTACCAACTGCTTGGTTTCTTGCTCTGTGAAACATCAAACACCTCCTCTCCCTAGAGCAGCATGTGCCATAGCTGTTCAGCCACTTGGGTGGTCATCTAAGATGCCCCTATTGTTTTCCTTGCTGCATGTGCCTAAATGACGGTTCTATCTCTTGAAAGTAATACCCTCAGTATTTGATCTCCTGGCTCTCTCCTGCCTGTTGAAACTTTCTCTCTCCTTGATTCCAGGACACCATATTGCCCTGGTTTTCCTCCTAAGTTTGTAGCTCTCTTCTCCTCTTCTGTTATGTAGTTCTTCTTCTATCTGCTGGCTTCTCCCCTTCTACCTGCCCTTCAAATATTAGGGCTCCATTCTTGGTTTTCCAATCTCATCCAGCCCTTCTTACAGGGAAATACTGTAGCATCAGCAATGATCTTTCATGTTGATATCACCCTTATTAATGGGTAGCCCCAAACTCTCTCCCAGGTACCATATTTACATTCCAAATCACCAACTCGACATAGTTGCCAGGATGACGCATGGGCTTCTCATACTCAATATGTCACCTAACCAGGACCTGAATGCCTGCTCCATCTTCTGATTCATCCATTGTCCATTCAGTTGTCCATTCAACTGGACATAAAATCCTACTAGTCTGACTTCAAAAATATCCCTGGACTCTGTCCCATTTCCTCCATCCCCACGGCCCGTGGTTGGGTCATGGTCTCACTCCCATTTGCTCTTACCTTGTCTCTATCCATTCAATCTCCCCTTCCCCCACTTCCAGAATTACATTCCTAAAAATCACATCATCCAAGACCCATGTTTACAGACCTCCTGGAGCTCCCCTCTGCCCCCCGAACTACATCTAGTCCCCCCAGCCTGGCTCACAAGGCCCTTCACTCTTTGGCCTCTCCCCGGACCTGCAGCCTCCCCTGCCAGCACTTCCCTATTCTTAACTTCTGACTCAACCACCCCAAGTCTTTACACCACTCTGTGCCTCTATATGACATGCCACTGGGCTCAAAAACCCTCCCTCGGGCTTCCCTGGTGGCGCAGTGCTTGAGATTCCGCTTGCCGATGCAGAGGACACGGGTTCGTGCCCCGGTCCGGGAGGATCCTGTGTGCCGCGGAGCGGCTGGGCCTGTGAGCCATGGCCGCTGAGCCTGCGCGTCCGGAGCCTGTGCTCCACAACGGGAGAGCCCACAACAGTGAGAGGCCCGCGTACCGCAAAAAAAAAAAAAAAAAAAAAAAAAAAAAAAAAAAAAAGCCCTCCTTCACCTCCCACCCTTACTTCACCTGATCAAGTCCTGCTCATTCGTCAAGACCCTATTGGAAAGAAGTACACCCTCTTTAGAGACAACCCCAACTCTCCAGGCAAGGATAGCTGCTCTGTCCTTTAGGCATCCACAGAACTTTGCGCACACTTCACTATATTCCATTATAACTTTTTTGATGTGTCTCATACCCCAAGTTGTGAAACAAAACCAAGTATAAATTTCTTATGCTTACTTACAAATGGAATAAGTACAAAACTGAAACCAACCAACAAAATCAAATTAACAATATTAATTTAATGTGATAGATAGTTAATGAAACTAAATAGACATTGTAGGGTGTGATGTAGGACATATTTAAGTCTTTGAAGTTTCATTTATTGACTAGATTCTTTTAAATTTGAGCAGGATGGACCATCATTTGAGTTGTTATTTTTTCCTTTTGAAAAATGAACTTGTTTACACCACCAATCCATCATTTAGAAGGGCCAATCTATAAGGCTGAAAAAAAATTTAAATGCTGCTTAACAAAAAAAATTCACTATTATTTACCACTGTATTTACTATGAGTGAGCTAGTGTGATCTGGGTCACAAAAGGCAGAACTTGTGTATACAGCTGAAGGTGGACATGGTTCTGAATCTCTACAGGACAGGGTCTCTGGAGATTGGCACCCCAGATGGTATCTCAATATCCCCACCCTTTTATGGATTCAAAAATGTAAAAATCTTTTCTCACTAAAATGTAGGTATAAACTGTCATTCAGATTATCCAGAATAGACATATTTTTAGGTTCTCATCAAAATGAAAATTCTCAACTAAAAAAATCTAATTTAAGTTGCAGTTCACCAAGAATATACCCAGGATTCCAAGGAGCTATGGGTCCTTGGCTTATAAAACACTGTTTTAATTTTAAAGAAAAACGATGACGCTTAGAGCCAGGATTTGACCCCAGGCTGGGCTGATTCCAAAGTTCAGACTCCTCTCTCTGCCCCTGCTGCTTAATTCTCAAGAATGCTATGAGGCCCAAATACTGGGTACCAAAGAGCTTTATAGGCCATAAAGTCCTATACAATGGTTAGTTTAGGTTATTTTTATTTATATAGGTCAAAGGAAAATACTTTAGAGAAGGAACTGGCACATTTTAGGAAATGTCCTATCTTGCACAATACAATGCCTCTTTAAGGAGATAATATTTATATCAGTTCTCTCCATATAGTTAACAGGTTACAACTCAAACCTGATATTATTTGATTAAAGGGGGAAAGATATTATTACATGCTCCATGGGAGCAGGTGAGCAGAAAATCGGAACCTCTCAACAAAGGAAAAGATGCTGATTATCAGGGGCCCATGTGCAAATGCAATTAGAAAACTCCTGTTTACTCAGGAACACCCATGGGCAGCCATCCCTGAAAGAGGTGCAATAATATGGGACGCAAACAAATTTTCTGACCATATCATTTCCAAAGTCCAGTGGAATTCCTTGGTTACCCTTTTGAGATCCTTCCAATCACATCCAATGACCTGTAAAAATCTGTTTCTTAGGCTTCCCTGGTGGCACAGTGGTTGAGAGTCTGCCTGCCAATGCAGGGGACATGGGTTCGGGCCCTGGTCTGGGAGGATCCCACATGCCGCGGAGCGGCTGGGCCCGTGAGCCACAACTACTGAGCCTGCGTGTCTGGAGCCTGTGCTCCACAACAAGAGAGGCTGCGATAGTGAGAGGCCCGCGCACTGCGATGATGATAGTGAGTGGCCCCCACTTGCCACAACTAGAGAAAGCCCTCGCACAGAAACGAAGACACAACACAGCCAAAGATAAATAAACAAACGTGGGGTTTAAAAAAAAAAAGAATATTATTTTTTTAAAAATCTGTTTCTTTGTGTTTAAATAGCATTTCTTTGATTCTTCTAGAAAAAGAGGCAATTAATGTCTACTAAGGCCCTACCATGTGCCAGGCACTTTACTAATTTACTTCACTGAATTCTCAAAGCTGGCTCCACCTCACCAATCAGATCTTAATTCAAATGTCATCTCCTCAAAGAGGTTTCCCTGGCCACATCGTCTAAAGTAGCAAGTGTATATGGGCACACATGTACACACACACAAACACACACACAGAGTCACTATCACATTGCCCTGTTTCACTTCCCTCATACAGTCTGAAATGCTATTATTTGCTTGTTTGTTTATTGTCTGTTGCTCCCATCTGGAATAGATATGCCTCCTTATATGTGAGGATCTTGTGTCTCTTTTTCACCTCTATTCCCAGGCCCTAGAGCAGAGCCTCATACATAGTAGGGGCTGAATGGTTGCTGAATGAATACACCCTTCTAGGTAGGAAATATCATCCGTCTGTTATAACTGAGAAGCTAATATATTCTGCTTAAGTTTAGGCTCTAGAAAGTGATATAGTCAGAATTGAAACTCAGATCTACCTGCTCCAGGAGCCAAGATGCCCACTCCCCAACCTTCTCTAACTGGGCTTGTTAGCCGTGCCCCAGACATCCCAGAAAAAAAAGATGTGGCATCTTCCCCAACAGCCAATTTTCTCAGAGTTTAAAAAAAACAGGTGTATGTGTATGTAAATTTTTTCCTGATGTTAAGTAATTTAAAGGATTGCTTTAAAATTAAAACAATCAGTTGTATTTTGGGACATAATGTCACATTTCCAAGAATGTTTAAAGAAAAAAGTGGACTTCAAGGAAATGTTAAGCCTTTAGTAGGCTACTTCGGGCTACTCCAAAGGCTGTATTGTGCATGATTGTGAACCTGCGTGTGTGTGTGTGTGCAAATATTCACACTCTTCTAGTGGGACATTTTGAGGGAGACATTTGAGAAGCCCCAAACTGTACTGGCCACCACCCAAATGTACTGGAGTTGAAATGATTTAGCAAAGAGAAAAGTAACCGAGGGATAACTGTCCTAAACAATGATCTTCAAGGTCACGAAGGATGGTGCTAGAGACAGAAAGGTCAACAGACCTCAGCTAAAGTGGTTTAGGTGACAAGGCAAAAGCACAGACAAAAGAGACAAAAAGAGACCCCAAGGGAGTCCAAGGGTGGTTGCAAAGCCTCCTTCGCAGAGCAGTTCAAAATAAAACAGACTTGTCTTTCTGGGATGGCGTAGGTGTGGTCTTGCCTGAAAGAGAAAATCTCAGGAAATTATTTCCATCCCGAGAACGCTATGGTCTAGACCACCAGCGGCAGTCAAATTGGAAGCTCCCACCACTGTTTCTGGAATGGTAAAAAAAAAAAAAACAACAAAAAAGGGCCCCTCTTAACAGTCTCTGGCTTGATCTGAAACTTCTGCCACAGACATTCATAGAAAAGGTCACCTGGTGCAGAGTCCTTGCTCGGGTGAGGAACAGAGCCCTCCAGCAGTGCCCATCCCATGGAGGTGGGCTCCTCCCGTGTGCTGGGGGAACCAGGATGTCTCCTTGACCCTGTGGATGTGGGTCATGTGGACAGCCCCGGAAGGGCCTCTTCTGCAGCACTCGTGTAGGCTTCCCCAAACATTTAAACTCTCCCTGGCTCTGAACCAAGAATCCCTCTCAGAGCCAACAGCGTACAGCCCATTAAAAACCCTGTGCAAATGCAAACACTCTCTCCATTAGACAAGGAAGAAACAAGAACCACGTTTTGGGACCATGCTAGCTGTTGTTGAAATCAGACCAGGGGCTAGAGTCCCTGAAGAGGAAATATCACTGTATTAAAAGCCACAGCTATTTAGAATGCTCACAGTCAATTATGTGGGAGACCAAAGGTGCCGTAGGAAGCACTGGGAGGGCAGGCGGATCCTGCCACGTTCGGGGCAGTTCCAGTGTGGGGAAATCAGAGGCACCTTTGGATTGTCAAGCTGTCTGAGGCTTGAGACCCGACGTGTTTGATGGTAAGAATACTACATTAGTATAAATTCATTTAATCCACACCCCAATCCTGGGAGATCAGCATCAACCTTTTATCCATAGGAGAGTCATTAATCTAATTGGTTAGAATCCCTTATGCTGCCTGGACCACATTTATTGGCAAGCAGAGGTACCACTTTGAAAGCCTCCATCCTCTGGCTCTTTCTTCCACAGCATGGGGTCCTCCACCTCTTTCTTTACAAGCTCTTGAGAGTGCTGTCACTGCTTTGGGCTCACAGACACAGAAGGTCCTGTGCAGGCCTCAAATCTAAGCTATATAATCCACTTATGCTTTGTCAGAACTCTGCACTGGGAGCCATTAGGCACTGACCCAGGTAAAGTGTTTTCTGGCATTTTACTCACAAAATAACTCTTACTGTAAATTGGATATAACGGGGATGATTAAAAATGAGCACAGCCACCATCACAAGGATGGTGGCCATGTGAGATTCCCGAGGGAAGCCAGCCAGGGGCGCGGGAGAAGCCACCGCCGCCCCAGGTGGGCACGGCTCTGCTTGAGGTTTGCCAACAACATGGCGTCTTCTCCCTCTGAGGGAGTCGGCTGTGAAGGGAGCTGCACTGTGTTTGGATATGGTGCCCCCTACCCCCAACATCTTATTTCAATTTTGTACTTTATTGATTATAACAATGGATCATGATGACAATGGCCTACACATTTTACCAAAATATGCTCTGCAACCACTAATAACCCTTTATTAATTCTTACAGAAAAAAAATTATTCTTGCAAGTATGAAACTCTCAAACACTTAACCCTTTTGTTCCTTCGAAGCATGGCTTTGATGACTTGATGTTTAGCACAAAACCCCTCAGGGAGATAACTAAGGCATCAGGACAGGACACACCATGCTCTACTGTTGTCGGGGTCTCTCTCCCATGGGACTCCCACAGGCAGGAGTCAGGCCTTTCAGCATCTCTGGCCATAATACCGTTGGATGACATGACAAGCTCGCCAGGACCCAGTGCTGACATTCCACACAAGGTGATCTAAGTCACACGGCCAGCGAGAGGCACAGCCAGGACACCAGTCCAGGATTTCTCATGCTCTCTCCACCACCCCTGCCCCCAGTCAACCTGCCATGCAAGGTCAGAGACTCCGCAGACCAGCCTGTCTGGGACAACAGGGACTCAGCAAACCACAGACCAATGTGAAGAGTGATGGGGTTCTGGTTGAAAGAACAGCCACGGAAATGAAGGAGGAGCGCGCTGGGCCCAGGAATGTGGAGGGAGCTGGGACATGCCCTTTGTTCCCCGCAGCCGGAGATGCCTCCGAAATTCCCGACTGAAGGAGAAACGTGGGGAAAGCTCCAGAGGCCTCTGAAATACTCACGGCTGCTGTGGTCTCTAGAACAATGGTTCTCAATCAGGGGCAATTCTGCCCACCAGGGGGACATTAGAGAGTACCTGGACACTTTTTTGGTTGTCACATTTGAGGGTGTGGGGGACACTACTTGTATCTAGTGGGTGGAGGCCAGGGATGCTGCTAGCATGCTACAGTCCATGAGACAGTCACCTCCACCCTCTGCTCCCCAGGCACCTTCACAGTTATCTGGCCCAAAATGTCAATGGTGCTGAGGATGAAAAACCCTGCTCTGGAGTAAGCCAGGGATACCCTGACACGACTCAGCCTTCCTCTCTGCAGAGTTCCATCTCTGGCCTGTGTAGAGCAAAAGAATCTGGACCCCAGAGCATCAGCATCGTGACTGAGAGGAGGAAGGGGGTGGGATACAAAGTGAGAGGGAGCAAAGGTCCAAAAAGAAAAGGTCCAAAGGGAATGGGGATGTGGGAGTGCACATGTGAGGGACCCCGAGATGTATCCCTGGCCCTGCCTCTAATATCTCGTGGCACCCGTGCAAAGAGCCTGGGTAGGTCAGTTTGGTTCTTGGTGCCTGGCAAGTGGATGTTGGTATGCACTAATTTTAAATAAGGTCACAAATAAAATGACACATCAGGGGATTTCCAGTGAATCTACTAATAGGGGAACTGCTTATGCCAGTTGATTAAAGTTGATACTACTGAGGTTAAATAGGGAAAATACCCAGACTGGAATCGGTCAATCGGAATGAAAAGGAATGCTGCTCTGACTCATTAAATAGTTTAAGGCAGGGCCCTTGGAACGATCGGGCTGTAAGTGAATTTTTACTTAAAGGCACCTGGGTCATCCGTATCGGTGGATGGTGGGGGGCCCCTACCTGCATTGCCGAGAGATTTAACTCAACCTAGAGCCCACACATCCCAGCTGGCCTTCTCCGGTGCCGGGCATACCTGGCCAGGTAGAAGAGGGAGACTATGCAAGGTTAGCAAGTTTCTTACCCTGGATGTGAGCAACCTTCTGACCCATTCTGCCCTCCAAGCCCAAAGCTCCAGCTGTGACCCTGAGCCACCTGTGATTTACATTCCTCCAACCATCTGGGAAACTGAGGCAACAGTCAACTGCGGGGGAGGAGGGAGGAGAAGGGATGGGTGACCCCCGAAGGCCCTCCCAGCCTGACACGCAAAAATCTCCATGCCCTGGATATAGGCCCGGGGTGACGGACAGCAAAGAAATGGGACAGAGCTGCCTACCAGAAGAGCTGGTGAAGGAAGCAGCGTTTGGGCAGTGCAGCCTTCCTGTGCCAGCCTCACAGGGCACCTTGTTGGCCTTTCCTGTCCCTCTTTGATCTCCCCCTCCCCCAACATCCTCCAACTTCTAGGTCACACATGGATTCCTCCGGGAGCACTTATCTTTGTGGCATCAATCCCCCGCCTCCAGCCTCTACACCCCAGTGTCCCAACGGTACCAAACACACGTAGAGCCATTCCCCTAACCCCCTCCCCACTTCCCAGTCCCCAGCGAGGCTGTGCTGGGGGCAGCAAGGCCCTCAAGCAGATAAACACAGAGACCTGCAGCCCTCAAGCCCCCAGAGGACAAAGGGCCAGTCCACTGGGCCCATGGTACATCCAGCTCATCTGTGCTGTCAACGTTCAGAGCCCTTGGGGATCCTCTCATCTGCCACGGAGCTCTCCATATGTTTCCCGGGGCGTGGCCAGTGAGAACACCACCAGCCAACAGAAGGGGGCTCTGTCTCTGTCTGAACTTGGGGAAGAAGAATGAAAGGGAGCTCTGTTGGAACATCTGGGCCAAAAAACACATTAAAGGACGGGAAGTTCTAGAAATAGGAGATTCTTTTCAGTCCTGAAAAGCCACATGAGGCAGCAGAAATCAGGCCTGATTGACTGAACAGCACGAACCACTGAAGAGAGGACGTCTTCCCAAGGAAGGCAGGCTTCCCTGAGTCTGGCAGGCAGACCCTCAGAAACGGCCCTTCATTCTCCTATTTGTCATTATGAGTTCCAAGCATGATCAAGCAAGCACACCATTAAGCTCCAGGTACTGGGTGAGTGTTGTACCTGCATCAGTTCTGAATCCCAGAACAATTCCCAGAGCAGCAATACTTGCTCGGGGGTATGCTCATTCTATAGACAAGGAAGCAGAAGTTCAGAGAATAGCAATCTTGCTAAGCGGAAGAGCCACATTGCAACTCAGGTCCGTTTCAAGGTTTCCTGAGCCGGTCAAGCGCAGGGTCTTGCCTTTTTCTATTCTCTGCACCAAATACAAGGCCAGGCCTATGGAAGCCACTTACTGAGTGCATGGTGAGTTGAACTGAGCCCTCCCGAGTTCAGGCAGCAGCATGCATCTTGCCTTCTCGGACATGTATGACACCTTGACAACTTACTTGGGACCACCTCTGTAGCTGGTTTCTGCCATGCACACCATGATGCCATCCTTGTTCCTCTTCCTGCTTCTCTGACAGCTACTTCCACTGCCATTCCTCATTCTAATTTCCTCCAGAATCTACCCCTAACATAGGAGGCTTTCTCCTTTCCATGTTCCTATTCATTCATGTTCCCAGTTTGTCTACAACATGAGTCAGAGAAGATGACTGACTTGCTACCTGGCATGTCTGCCGCTACCTTGATTGTCACATTTCTTTCTTTTTTTTAAGTTAAAGTACAATTGATTTACAATATTCATTTCAGGTGTACAGCATTATGATTCCGTATTTTCACAGATTATACTCCTTTAAAAGTTATTACAAGATAATGGCTATAGTTATACAATATATCCTACTCCTGATTTGCCCCTCCCCCCTTCCCTCTCCCCTTTCGTAATCACCAGTTTGTTTTCTATGTCTCTGCGAGTCTGTTTCTTTTTTGCGTATACGTTCATTTACGTTGTATTTTAGATTCCACACATAAGTGATATCATCAATTGTCACATTTCTGAAACTCATCACAATACCTTCTCGCCTCCCCTGCTCAAGATCGCCTCTTCCTCATGACCCTTGGTGTCGGGTGGCTGTACTGCCTCTGTCCCAATATCCGAGGCTACAAAATGGAGCCACTCTTTTTCCCTGAGTCTCCTTTGCCCTTCAAACCTGGTCAGTTATCAAGTCTTCTTAACTCTTGCAGTCACGTCTTTCATCTGACCCTTCTTTTCAATTTGATTAAAACTCCCCTAATTTGAATCCCAACTTCATAATAAAAGCGCCTCACCTACTCCAGCCTGGGCTTTGAAAGGCAGTCCTGAGTTCAAATGCTGGTTCTGCCGTGTACAAACTCTGTGACTCTGGGTGGGCTCTTCAACATGGATAAGTCTTAGTTCCCTCATTAGTTAAGTGTACTCACTCTGTCAGGTTGTTGAGTAAGATAGAAATCATATGTGTACAGAGCCTAGTACCTAGGGGATGCTCAATGACTGGTTGTTATTATTATTATTACCACCAGATGGCTTCCCCGCCACCAGTGTTTCCCCATCCCCCTCCACCCTACACACACTCCAGTTGACAAGAGACACGTCCTCCCTACCTGCCTCCATCTATTGAACTCTTCCCAATTCTGTCTTCCCAAACCCTCTGGATCCCAGCAGAGACACCGCCCTTCACTGAACTCCATAATGCTCAGCTGTCTTTTTATCGTTTGCAGTAGAATATGCATACCTAAAGATCTTAACATTTCTTGGCATCTCCCATGGACTGAGTACTGTTAGGTACATTCACAAACATTATTGCTTTTCCACCTTCTACAATGAATTAATGCAATGCCTTGCACATAAAACCAGTCAATAAATATTTACTGATTGAAGAAAGCAGTGCCCCGTGAGAGCATGGAGGACACATCCCACATGGTGAAGGAGGATAGACAGGGTTCCAGCCCCCTCCTGGGCTCCTGCATGCCAGGCTGTTTCGTTCCTCTTCTTGCGCCCCTGGAAGCCTCTAGCTCTCCCCAGAGCAGCGTCTCCAATTGGGAATCCAGGTGTAACAGCCCATCAGGCGACGACTAGCCGCGGTTTCCATGCCTCTGCAGTGAAGCCACTGCAGTGGGTCTTAGGATCTCACAGTGCAAATGTGAGCACCCTGAAGTGGATGCCACAGAAGACCAGGAATGGCTGGTGTCCAGGAAGCAGAGGCATGCACACGTTTTGAGACACTTAAAGGATACTAAAAAGCAGATGCAGCCTTGGACTGGTAGGATCGAACTGGGTTTGTGGGGCCTCTCCAAACAGGGCCTACCTTCAGGGTCAAGCCTTGGTTTCAGCGAGAAAATGAGTGACAAACAGGAATGGGGCCCAGTAAGGCAACAGGCCACCCGGCATGGAGTCATAGGGAAACTGTACCCTATGTTCCCTAAATTTATCCCCCAGGCCCGGAGTGTGGAAGAAGCAGACTGTTTCCAGACCCTTCCATGTGGTTCTTAGTGCTGAGGCCATGGGTGGGCTGTGCTTCTCAGTGGCAGGTGGCTGCTACTGCTGGAAGCTGGCTGGGGCTAAACCAGAGGAGGCGACTGCTACTCAGCGGCAAGAAAAGCAACTTGAGCTTGTGGAAAAGGGATGTGGGCATCACTTTTCATCATCCATTAAAGGGAAGAAAGAAATAGGACATAGACCTCATATGTCTTTCATAGATACCTTCATAGTACTTCAGGGTTCTTACCAACACCAGTAGCTATTCCTTTAGGTAACCCTGACTCTCTGACACTGGCCTAGAACCATAATCCAGGCAGCGGAAGAACCTAGAAATTCTAGAAGTTATGAATCATCAGAATTGTACCAATCGTACCTAGTTGTTTATTTCACTTTCGTGCTATAAGTCATTCTGTTTCACAGCGTGCTACTATTATTCGCATAATGCTGTATAAGGCATGTCATGAGCTGCCGACCCAAACACCGACTTGTGCCCATTGGCAAGAGGCAGATTCGAAGCAGTAGTGACCCTTTCTGACTGTGGACACCCAGTTCACCCCAGAAGGTACAGAGTAGGGAGGCCATTGGAGGGCTGCACTAATACAGCCAGCCCTCTGTATCATGAGCTCAACTACAGCCTCAACCAACCTCGAATCAAAAATATCCGAAAAAGGGCTTCCCTGGTGGTGCAGTGGTTGAGAGTCCGCCTGCCAATGCAGGGGACACGGGTTCGTGCCCCGGTCCAGGAGGATCCCACATGCCGCGGAGCGGCTGGGCCCATGAGCCATGGCCGCTGAGCCTGCGCGTCCGGAGCCTGTGCTCCGCAACGGGAGAGGCCACAACAGTGAGAGGCCCACATACCGAAAAAAAAAATATATATATATCCGAAAAAAAATTCAAGAAATTTCCAAAAAGCAAAACTTGAACTTGCCACCTGCCAGAAACTATTTACGTAGCATTTACATTGTATTTACAACTATTTATATAGCATTTACATTGTATTAGTTATAAGTAATCTAGAGATGATTTAAAGTATCCAGGAGGATGTGCATAGGTTATATGCAAGCACTATGCCATTTTATATAAGGGACTTGAGCATCCGTGGGTTTTGGTATCCGAGGGGGTTCTGGAACCAACCCCCCGTGGATACCAGATACCGAAGATACCAAAGGACAACTGTGCTCAGATTCCCAACACCAGCCCAGCCCCTGATCAAAAGCACGACCGGCAGTATGTCCCCCAGGAGTCCCGCCCATTCCGCTAGAAGTCATTTGTATTCCTGTGCAGTCAGCGGTTTGCAGCCAGGTTTGGCTGGGGAGGTCCCACCGCTCATTTCTCTCCTAAATTTCCCTGGTGTCCAGCCAAGTCTCCATTTTACTCAAACTCTGAAGATAAAAACGTATGAAGAAAAATGATTCCCACGAAGGATGGAAAACTAATCTAACAAGCGATTCCGGTTGTGCAGAGGACCAGAGGCGGACCAGGGCACCTTAGCAGAACAGCTCCTGGAGGTGGGACGGCCTCTCACAGCCTCATTTACATGGTGCAGCACAAGACGCTGCAATGAACAAGAGCAGAAGTCAAAATAATCAACTCGGACTTGAGGGACCACTGCATCCAAGGAGGCAGCGCTGGGAGCTCAGGACACGGAACTAAGTTTATGACACAGTCCTATCCGCCAGGGTTTATAACCCATCCAGGAAAATAACACTGAAATACCTGAAAAGGAGTCCACAGCAGTTTCACATGAAAACGAACAAAAGGAATGTAAAACACAAGGGAGTACACCAAAAAAAGGCTTTTGAAATTCAGAAGGTTTGAAGAGTCCAAAAAGACCAAGCTCCAGGAATGGCATTGCCCCTGGGTTTGGGCAAAAACCTAGAAGAGGGACAGATTGATGAGACTCGGGGACCCAGGGGTAAACCGGTTCCCGTGGAGCTATAACTCCTACATGGAAGGATGAAAGAAGAGAAGATTGCAAAGGCGAGCTAGGGCAGATCTGGAGAAGCCTGTGTGCCAGTCCTAGGAGCTTGGTGTTTATTCTACATGCGCTGGGCAACTGCTGAGGGCCGCGGGCAAAGGGAGAGGCAACGGAGTCTGGTTCAGAGGCCCAGAGCGAGTCTGAATTTCTGTTCCACCCCTTGTCCTTGGTTAAGAGCCTTGGATGGATGGATGGTTCCCAACCATCTCCAAATCTGCCTCCTCACAGGTAAAAGAGGAAAAATAAGAGTGTTTACTGATTCATAAGCTCGTCGTCGGGTTGATAACAGATGTACCACGCTTAGCAGTATGCCAAGCACTCGGCGCGAGATCCACAGATGTTTGCTGGGAGAGGAGTAAAAGCACATTAGAAGGAGGACGCTGAGAGCGACATGTAGATGGGGGTAGAGTGAGACTGGAAAGTGGCTGGCTCCCTGGAAGGTTCTCACAACAACCCAGCGCAAGGTAGCAGGGGCACAGGCAAGAACAGCCGTCGTGAGAGGCATCAGGAAGGAAACGTGGACCAGACACGGGTATTGACCGGATAATGGAGCTTAACGCAGCTCAGCTCCCATGCCTGGGAAATCAGAAGAGACAGTGGTGCCTGAAATAAAAATAGAGGGTTCCAGAGACAGGGCCAATTTGGTGAACACGAGAGGAAGTTCCGTGAATAGATGCTATGGGGAGACTGGGACTCAGCGTATGTCAGGCCAGTGCCTTGGATCTGGGGAAAGAATCCCAAGAGAAAGAAAGTGTGGGAAGAAGTGCTGAGGGACAAAGATGGCGGCATTGGGGAGAAGCTCCCATTGACGGGCGAGAGAAGGCCAAGATGTCAGTAAAGGAAATAGAGAAGGAACAGAAAGGAGGCAGGACTATTAGGATGCTGGGAGAGGAGAGGGTGGCCAACCGCATCGGGTGATTCAGGGAGAGCAGAGAGAATGAGAAGTGCCGCTTAGGAGGCCCTGGTGACTTCAAGCAAAAGCAATTTTTGTGAAGCATGAGCGGGCAGCTATGATGGAGTAAGTCTTGGTGAAGGTGGCACTAGGAACCTGGCACTGAGTGGAGAGGGCTGAGAGCTGGGGAGTCCCCGCGCAGACGTGTTTCCTCTTGGGGGCACCCTGTGCATCCCAACATTCACAAAAGTCAGCAGAGACACTCTGTTGCCAGAGTTCAGATCCTTTGGCGCTGCTCCGGAAACACAGCCTCCTTCTTGCTGTTCTGGGACAGTGTCACCAGCTGTCACCTGTTTCAGCCTCCTGTCAGGGAACCTCCAGGATGGTGATGGGTGTCAGCAGGCCTTTGACTGCTTTCCCTTCTATTTTGTTTGGCAGAAAAATAAAGAGGTACGTGGAAGAGGTGCAGGGAGAGAAGGGGTGCCCTGCAAGGGAATCTGCAGAGAGGTGTCAGAAGCCCTCATGGCATCTGGTTAAGTAGGCGCCTGCACAGCGCTGATGCCTCTGGCCACCCTCTCCCCGCCCAGCCTGCACCGGGGGTAATGCTCACAAAGCTACCAAGAGCAGGACCCACCTCCAGACACGCTGAGGAGTGGGGGACGGAGCCCAGCCTCAGTAGTTTTTGTGGGTTTTTTTTTTTTAACTTCCTTGGTGATTCTGCTGGGCAACCAAGGTTAATCACTTACTCCCCAAGGGGTTTCCTCTAATGAACACATAGGGCACACGTTCCACAAACAAAGAGACTTTTTAAATTATTGATTTGGGAAGTGACAGGCTCTCTAGCTTAGCAAACGAAAATAGGTTTGGCTTGTGAGGAGCTCTCTTAACCTCTGCGAATCTCACTTTCTTCAACTGTAAAATGGGCAGGCTCTGATCTCAGAGGATCGGATGGTTGCTGTGATAGTGAAGCGAGGGCATCCAGCTTAGAGTCTGGCCATGTTTGGGGCACCCGGTAAACGGTTTTAGTTGAAAGAAAGAAAAAAAAAGGAATGAAGAGACGAGATAGAAGTGACACAGATGAAACAAACAGCTTCGCTGCACATGTGGAAACTTACCTCTGACTACAGTCAAGCAGAATTACGAAGATGATTACCGCCACGGAACACAGAAACACCCCAAGGCCAGTCATTCTCTGATGGCCCCCTGAAGGGTCCTACCTGTCCTAACTGCACAGCCTGCTCCTGTAAATGCAGGCTTTGGGTCATTTTCCTGTCAAAAATCATGCTGAAATCGTTATTTTAAATGATGTTAAAACAGCAAGCTCATGTCGACTCTTGGCTGGAGACTTCTGCTTAGAGGAAACCAAAGACACCAGAACATCCATTTGCCTCACGCTGTCATGTGTGGAAAATTTTAATTTGCCTAGTTAATCGTGAGGGACATGGGAGACAGGTAGGCAGAATGGCATGACGGCGGAGAGCACAGCCTCCACCATTCAAATCCTGTGTCTGCAGCTAGTACTTGGGTGACCAGTCCTAGACCGGGAGCAGTTTAATCCTCCTGTTCACCTTGAGTCTTTCATGCCCTTACCCGTGGCTTCCTGCAGGCTCCAAGGTAAAGCACAAGATCCCCGTTACCTTTCAAGCCCTCCAGATGCATCCCTCCCACCTCTCCGGTCCACTCTGTCCTCTCCTCGGGAGAAACCTCCATCTATGTGGCCCCTTGAGAACCCTGAACACGTACCGTTCCCCATGCTGCTCCCCTATCTTCATCAAGGCCTCCTTCCCCCTTTGTCTGGGTCTTCCTCATCCTTTGAAGCCTAGGCTTGAGTAGGCTGCCCTGTCAATCTCAGGCCTGGGGTGGCTCCCTTCCTCCTCTGACCCTCTTCCTCCAGTGTCTACCTTGTTCTGCAATTATTTCGCTTCATACTTTCTGCCCCTTCTAGCTTATGAGCACTTGAAAGGCATGAGTAGGGTGACCATGTAATTCATCGTTAAAACTGGATCACTTCTGAGAGTGGAAGGGGGTCTTAATACTTATTATATCAGAATAACAGGCATAAACAAGGACTGTCCCAGATGAAGCAGGATGTCTGGTGACCTTAAAATTAGTCCCATCTTACGTCTCCTTATATCCTTCTCAGCTCCTGGGCCTTATAAACAGGAGTTGATAAAGTGAAATGCTGGCAGCTAGCTCTTGATGGAGGTTTAGAGAGATTAATCTGGCCCGTGCTGTGTAGGGGAGATGAGCTAGAATAATAACAGCTCACAGTTATGAATAGAAATGAGTAAGTGACATGCTGCTTTTATTTCCTTCTCTATAGAGATGCAAATGCAGCCCAAGGGCTGATGTAAGGTTGAAACAGGCCTTGCATGAGAAATGCGGTTTGCATAGTTTAATACAATTTAATATCTACTCATGGCCAGCTAAGCATCTGTCTCTAATTCCACAGCCACGGTCCTTTCAAAGTCACTGCCTTTGGATGTAAGTTTCTCAGAGAGAATGAGCCTGTGTCCAACGCCAGGAAAGCAACAGCATTTGGCCACCAATCTCCCCTCTATCCCCACCAAGCAGCCTTTCCTGTTTTGTTTTTAGCTCCAGGGGAAGGACAATGGACAAGTCAATCAGTGCAGATTACCCTACACAGGGAGGAGCGACACCTGACAGCCATACCCTTCACAGAGTCCACGGGGACAAAGGCGTAGGGTAATCGGGGCTGCACGGAGAATGCACTTCTCATCAAGCCTTGGGGTTGCTTCATTGTTTTTGCTCTGTTTTCCAGAAAGTCTTTAGAGGAGGAGAGAGGGTGTGGAGGAAGGCAGGGCCTTGCCTATGAGCAGATATTTCAATGCGATCATCACCCTCCCCCAACTCAATGTCAAGGAGCAGCCCTTGCAAAGGAGAAGCCATGAGACAAGGCACAATCAGGGGCTGTCCTGCTCGACCTGCCTTCCCCTGCTGAAAAGGCTGCTTTTCCACTAGGCATGCTCTTTGTATGGAAAAAAATTCCACCTCTGGTTTGCTCTTATTTGTACCCACCCGCTGTGAACTAAAATTGCACGAAGCAGAGGCCAAGACAGTTTTCCTAGTACATCTAACATCTGCCAGCTCTACATATAAGGACTCAGATCACTGGTGACTAGTTAATGAAGGAATCTTGTGAAGTGGGATTATTTATTCTTCACCTTTCACCAAATGGTTTAAAGGCTTTCATCTGAGCTATAATTAATCACCTGAAATGCCTTGCCTTCACTGGTATCCCCATTTTATGGATTATACAGCTGCAGTAGGTTTTGGGGATACAGACTTGAGCATCTGAGGGACAAAGCAAATGTCACAGAGGTTGAGTTGCCTAAGTCCACTTGAAGTCCAGCTTGGGAGCCTGAGAACCCAATACCCCCGGGGATCCTGCCAGCCCTACGACTTTCCCAGAGAGGCCCAGCTGTTATTTCCCCCAAGCCTAAAATCAGAGTCACTTGAACAACCACTTCAAGGTTGAGGAGTTCACCCCCATCACGTGGGTGCATTACATAATTAAGCGGCCCATTACTTGAGGAAGAGTAGGTTGCTCTTCAATGAAAAAACAAGTCAAAAGGTTGAAATCACTTAACCATGGGCAGAACCACATGGTGTACCCAGCTCCCAATGCTCTCTTGATACACAGAGGTCATCCCATCCATTCGTCTCTGTGTTTTTGTACTTGCTTTTCCTGCATTCCAGAATCTCCACCTCCTCATTTCTTCCCCCTGGATAATTCCTACTTGGCTTTTAAGACTCAGCTTAGGGAATTTCTCTTTGAGCCTCAATTTCCCCGTCTGTAAAATGGGAATAAGAGTAGCTTCTACCTCACACAGTTGTTGTGAGGATTAAAAAAATAGATAATGTGTAGAAAGTACAGTGCCAAGCATGTAAAAAGTGCTCAGTAAATGTTAGGTGTCACTATCAGCATCACCATTCTCCTCTGTGATCCCAAACTCAATGGTCAGACACCATCATAGCATCTCCCCAACTGCACCGTGATCATTTATTTTTGTCGCCTCCATTAGGCCCTGAGCTCCTCCAAGGAGAGGCCAGTACCTCACCATCATATCCCCAGGACCTTGTATAGTGCCTGACACACAGCAAGTGCTCAATAAACCTCCTGCATTTTTTTGCATCGATGATTAATTCCAGACTGAACTCTATGCCCTCCTCCTGTGGTTCTGTGCATGGACATGGAGTGTCCCTGTAAAAGGCGTGGGAGGAGAACAAAGAAAGAGAACAAGATGTTCTTGCTGCTCCTCAGAATTATTCTAAGGCAAAGATTCTACGTAATTCTTTTGTACTCTGACATTTTATGACCTTCATTTTCTCTGACTGCTTTCTACAGATGCTGATGCTTTTACTAAAACTATAAGGACAGTGATCTTAAAGCCAAGGGTTTTAATACAAAGTGGAAAAGTAAAGCAGATCCACGTGGCCTCAGCAAAAGGAAACCAAGGTAGGCCAAAGAGAAATCAGGTAATAGATGGATTTATGGTCCAAACCATAACCTGTTAGCATAAACTAGGGGGGAAAAAACACCATACCTTCAATGGGCAACATATTTTGAACAATATTCAATACAATACAATTCTAGTAAAGGCCCTTGAAATTAGGTATAACTCTCTTTCAATACTAAGTTCTTATTTGGGGCTTATATGAGGTTCTGTGTCTGGGGCAGAACTGGAGTTATATTAAAAGTGATCACTTTTTGCTTATAGAATTAGTATTGACAGTTTTAAAGAGGTTCGTCTTAGGGAAATTTAGATGTTAGGACACCTGGTGCCAACAGGGTAAGTTCTGTGACCGAAGGGCTTAGCTCAAAAGTTCTAATCTAATTTACAAGGTTGGTTTACACCACAGCAACCCTTGTCATTTAGCAGAAGCGCACAGTGAACCTAAACACAGGGAAGAAAATGGTCTGGTTTTTAGCATAGGCAGAGCCAAGAAATAGGGGCGGGGGACGGGTGGGGTCTCAGCTGTGCATTATCACCACGCCAACAAAACAAAATAAAATCACTCTCATCACATCTCAGGTCAGCCTGAAGTTACTGATGGACAGCTGTATACGACCAGGATGGGTTCTAGGAAACGAAATCTAACTAGGGCACAGACAGGGGCATCCCAAGAAGTGAGTTGCTGCTTTCTAGAGACCAGAGGGAGATGCTGCTGAGGATAAGCATCGCTGGGGTTAAGCACTTTGCATTCAGTTGCCCGGGTTTGCATCCTGCTTCTGCCACTTGGTAGCTGCGGTCTTAATATCTCTAAGCTGAGGTTTCCCCACCTATAAAACGGGGATAAAAATATCTGCCTTCGAGGATAAATGTGAACAATCCTCATCATGTGCTTAGCACAGAGCCTGGTGCATGGTGAGCATTCTCTCAGTGTTAACCATCAGCAAGGACCAAGGACTATGGCCACACAAACTCCCAGAGTGAGATTCCCCATGTGCGGTCCTGCGATCCCTGCTTGTTCCCCATACTGGTAAGCAGTAAATTCCTTAAGCTATAAAGGGCCAGGGGGCTTGCTTTCACGGGGAGTCCTGAACTGAAATGCTAGGAAGATTATGTCTCTCTCTTTCCTCTTTTTTTTTTTTTTTTTTTTTTGCGGTATGCAGGCCTCTCACTGTTGCGGCCTCTCCCGTTGCGGAGCACAGGCTCCGGACGCGCAGGCTCAGCAGCCATGGCTCACGGACCCAGCCGCTCCGTGGCATGTGGGATCTTCCCGGACCGGGGCACGAACCCGTGTCCTCTGTATCGGCAAGCGGACTCTCAACCACTGCACCACCACGGAAGCCCTTTCCTCTTTTTATTTTTATTTTTTGGCTGCATGGCATGTGGGACCTTAGTTCCCCGACCAGGGATCGAACCGGTGCCCCCTGCAGTGAAAGCATGGAGTCTTAACCACTGGACACCAGGGGAGTCCCTCTCCTTCCTCTTTCTAAAGAAGCCCAAGAAATTGAGAAGGAGGAGACTATTTTATTTTTATTTTTTTTTTGTTTTTGTTTTTGTTTTTGTTTTTTTGCGGTACGCGGACCTCTCACTGTTGTGGCCTCTCCCGTTGCGGAGCACAGGCTCCGGACGCACAGGCTCAGCGGCCATGGCTCACGGGCCCAGCCGCTCCGCGGCACGTGGGATCTTCCCGGACCGGGGCACGAACCCGTGTCCCCTGCATCGGCAGGTGAACTCTCAACCACTGCGCCACCAGGGAAGCCCAGGAGGAGACTATTTTAAAAAGGAGTCCCTCCTACTAAGGAGGCCACAGTGGTCACAGCAGGAATGTCCCTATGGTTCCAAACATGTGGTTAAGAGACACCTGTAAAACGTAACATGGATCTTCAACAACAAGCTCAGAGGGAAGATGACCACAGGTAACCAGGGTCTCCCTAGAAAGAAGGGGGAACCACAGTGCTGCCTCTGCAGGTGGGTTTACCCAGCTAAATAGGTGGTCCTCAACTGCAGGCAATTTTGTCTCCCAGGGAACATCTGGCAACGTCTGGAGATATTTTTCACGGTCACAACTGAAGGAGCGTCTTACTGGCATCTAGTAAGTAGAGACCAGAGATGCTGCTAAACTTTTAACAGTGCACAGAACAGTCCCACAGCAAAGAATTATCCAGCCCAAAATACCAGTAGTGCCAAGGCTGAGAAACTCTGGTCTAGATACATCAGACTTGGGTAGAAATCCTGCCTGTGACATTAGAAGGGAAGCTCCTTGAGAAGCAGCCTGTTTGGGTACACAGCATGTAGCTCAAAGCTGGCATCTGCCATCACAACAACAGCAAACAATGACAGCGACACTTACATACAACTTACTGGGTCCAACAACATCCTCCACCCTTTATATACAACTCACGCAATCCTCAGAACAACCTATACGATAAGGACTATTATCATCCGCATTTTACAGATGACAAAACTGAGGCACAGGACCTTGCCCAAGGTCCAGAGTTAGTAAGCAGCAGAGCCAGGTATCAACTCAGCAGTTTGGCTTCAGAGTCCAAATTCACATCGTAGGCACTTGGTAAGTGTATGATGAGTTAATGGAAAAAAGATGAACTCGGCCATAAGTAAAAACATGCATTAAAGATATGAGAAGCAATACAAACAGAATAAAATTAGGAACAAAAGGACATTGACTTCTCTACTTCTCCAAACTACCCAAGAAGTGAGCATCCTGTGGAGGGGATGGAAGCCGGCTGGCATGTGAAGACTCCACTTGCCAAATTCCTCCATCATCAAGAATCGGGTAACATCATCATTTGGAGGAGAAGGGGGGCCACTAACATACACACAAGGACAGTGGCCTTAAGACTGTACTATTCATTTTCTTTTCCAAAGACCAAGATTTGTGGCCTAAGTGATAAGTTATTCTGTCTGTCAAAAGTTTGTTTTAACTGTAATCTGGCCTGGAAACATAACATAGTGGGGAATTTAGAAGTTATTTTAAACACACCTTTTTATGGTTTGAGTTTTGTGTGTATAAGTGTGGGAGGGAATGGAAATCTCAAGAAAAAAATTGAAGTACATAAAATAGTCATTTTTTTCTTATAACTATTTATAGTCTCAAAGTCACTTTGTTAGGGTCAAAACACACACAAAACATCTATTCTGTAGGACTCTGCTTGTTTGTAGTAAGATCACATGTGAGATACGGGTGCTGAGTTTGTTCAGACAATAATAACAAATTTACAATGTATTTATTTTTAAATACTGTTACAAATGGAACTACAAACTTCCAAAGGAAGGAATTTATAAACTGGGTTGTGTGTGTTTCTGTGAAGCAGGAAAATCACTTAGAACAAAAGAAATATTCACGATGTAGAAAAATAAAGGGTTTTTTTGCCCTTGAACTTAGTACGAATTAAATACCAAAATAGTTTTTTAAGGAAATCAGGGCAGAGGGTGTCATAGGGAAGGAACACTCAAAACTCAACAGAGGGACTTCCCTGGTGGTCCAGTGGTAAAGAGTCCACCTTACAATGCAGGGGACGCAGGTTCGATTACTGGTCAGGGAACTAAGATCCCACATGCCGCGGGGCAACTAAGCCCGCACGCTACAACTACTGAGCTCGTGCGCCACAACTACTGAGCTTGCGTGCCTCAACTCTAGCCCACATGCCGCAAACTACAGAGCCCCACGCACTCTGGAACCCGCACGCCACAACTTCAGAGCCCATGTGCCCTGTAGCCTGCACGCCACAACTAGAGAAGAGAAAACCAGCACACCACAACTAGAGAGAAGCCCATGTACCACAACAAAGATCTTGAGGCCCACAACTAAGACCTGACACAGCCAAAAATAAATAAAATAAATAAGTAAATCTTAAAAAAAAAAAAAACCTCAATGGATATCATTTTTGCCATTAAAAATGTGGGCTGGTTGCCTCAGTTTTCCCAGCTTACATTACCCCAGTGTCTGCTTCCTCTGATGGTCCCTCAGCATCTTCACAGACTTCTACAAATAGAATATGTGACCCAAGTTTACCTAGGTCTTTCATGTTTCATTTCTTGATTTAGAGCTTTCCCACAAGATAAGAACTCCTTTCATAATCTAGAGAAGGAGGGATCTGAAGCAGAGCAGAGGATTAACAAAGGCAGAGCCTCCATGTTGGGAAGCGGATGGCTGTGACTTCCTTCCTGTTTTCCTGGCACCGGCCACGGGCAGTGGACATCAACATAAATGGGACCAAGACTCCTTCTCCACAGGAGAGACCTGGTAGATACCACAAGGCTGGGAGGATGAAAACCCAATGCAAGTTAAGTCAGCCAAGGTTGGAGAAGGCAAAGAAGTCCTAAGGGGCTGGGAAGGCAGACCCAGTCTGCTGTTGAGGAAGTCAGCAAGCACTGGCCAATGTGAAAACTGGGCTCCAGGCAAAGTGGTTTATTCTGTGTTACACTTTGTGCCATCTACCCATGGGCAAATAGCACACTCAGAAAAAAATTAGAGATCTGGTAGGGAATCCTAGCCCTAAACCAGAAAAAGGCTAAGAGGCCAGGAATTCCCCATTATGTCCCAAATAAAAGCTGAAGGTGTTCTCTTTCTGCTACATTGTCAAGGGCTTTCCCAAACATACGGTCCAAAGCTTGCTGCTCCATTAGTAACAGAAGCAAATTTGACTTCTCGGCTGCTGGATTTGAAACCAAGAGATTAGGCACAGCATGAATTAATGAACATTAACATTTTTCCCAGTCCTTAATAAGGTCCTTTTACTTTAATTTCTTCATTTCTCATAAGTAGAAATACTCTTAATTTTTCAGAAGCACTCAGTTATATTTATGCCATTAGAAACAGAAGGTCTGACAAATACCAGCTGGAAAAGACACAGTGCCTGCTTTAGAGTCAGCTTCCAGTTCTGCAAGGGTTCTGTGGCTGGACATTCACTAATGAGAATGCGCCTTATGCTGTTCTTTGAAGAGCATCTTTGTTTCCTGGTAACTCTGAAAGGACAATCCCACACTGCTCCAAAGACTTTCATTGCCATTTCAGTAATGGCATTTAATGCACTGCATGGTCTTCTTTCTCCTTTTCTTTACTGAGGTACAACACACATGAAGTGCATAAAGTATTCTCATTCTAAATGTATGACTCCTTACACTTTTAAGACCTAAAAAACCAGCACCTAGGTCAAGATCAAGAGTATTTCCAACATCCTGGAAGGTTTCCTCATGCCTCTTACTAGTCAATCCCACCCCCACCCCTCGTAGGTATCAATTATTCTGATTTTATTTTCACCACGTATTAGCTTTGTCTGTTCTTGAACTAAATACAAATGGACTCATACTGTAGGTATTTTGTGTCTAGTTTCTTAGAGTCAATAAGAAAAATGTATTCAGTGAATTCACTGAATGAATTCATGTGAAATTTATTCAGTTGTTGCTTATACGAGTAGTTTATCTTTAACAACTTTATTGAGGTATAACTGACACAAAATAAATTATACATATTTGAAGTGTACAATTGGATAAGATTGCTCATACCTATTCGCCCATGAAACCAGCACCATCATCAAGATAATGCACATATCCATCGCCCCAAAGGTGTCTTTGTACCCCTTGGTCATCTCCCCTTCCTCCCCTTCTCCATCCCCCACAAACACAGATATTCTTTCCATCATTATAGATTACTTTACATTTCCTAGAAGTTTATATAAATGGATTAATACAGTCCACTTTTTTGTATAGATTCTCCCACTCAGCATAATTATTTTGAGATTCATCCATGTTGTAGCAGGTATCAATAGTTTCTTTGTTTTTATTGCTGAGTAGTATTTCTTTGTGTGGATAGACAACAATTTGTTCATCCATTCACCTGTTGATGGACATTTGGGTTGTTTCCAGTTTATGGCAAATAAAGCTGCTATGAATATTCATGTACAGGTCTGTGTGTGGATATATATTTCCTTTTCTCTTGGGTAAATGCTGGATCATATGATAGGTATATGTGTAATTTTTTTAACTGCCAAAATGTTTTCCAGAATAGTTTACCATTTTTATAGTCCCACCAACAGCCTGCGAGGGAGGCAGTCTCCTCCACGTCGCCATCAGCACTTGGTACAATCAGTCTTTTATTTTATTTTATTTTATATTATATTATTTTATTTTATTTTATTTTTTCAATCAGTCTTTTAAATTTAAGCTACTCTAGTAGGTGTGTAGCCATATCTCATCGTAGTTTTAATTTGTATATCCCTAATGACTAATGATGTTGAAAGCTTTTTCTGAGCTTATTTGCCAACCATGTACCTTTGGTGAAGCATCATTTCAAATCTTTTGCTTACTCTTGTATCAGGTAGTTTTTCCTTATTATTGGGTTTTGAGTGTTCTTTATATATTCTGGATACAAGTCCTTTATCAATATGTGGCTTGTAAATATTTTCTCTCAGTCTGTGGCTTGCCTTTTCATTCTCTTAAGAGTTAGGAGTTTTGATAAAATTTAATCAATCAACTCTTTCTTTTATAGGTCATGAGTTTGATGTTGTATCTAAAAAATAAAATCTCTGTCTAGTCCAGTCACAAGTATTTTCCCCTTTGTTTCCTTCTAGAAGGTTTAAGGATTTAGGTTTTACATTTAGATTTATGATCAATTTCAAGTTAATTTTTGCATATTGTACACGGTATGGATTGAAGTTCACTATTTTGCATGTGGATATCCAACTGTCCCAGGATTATTTATTGAAAGATTACCCTTTGTCCACTGAATTACCATCGCACTTTTTCCACAATTCAGTTGTCCATATATTTGTGGATCTATATTCTGTTCCACTATTTATCTACCTTGATGCCAATAACATGATATCTTTATTACTGTAGTTTCATAATAATGCAAATATTAGGTAGTATAACTCCTGGAATTTTGTTCTTTTTTTTGAAATTTTTTTTGGCTATTCTAGGTCCCCTGCATTTCATAAAGGTTTTTTAATGAGTTTGTTAATTTTTGCAAAAAGTCTGCTGGGAATTTTATTGGTATTGTGTTAAATCTATATATCAATTTAGAGAGAATGGTTATCTTAATAATATTGAGTTTCTTACTCATAAACATAGTATATTTCTCCATTTATTTACGTCTTCTTTAATTTCTCTCAATAATGTTTTATAGTTATAAGTGTATAGGTCTTTCACATCTTTTGTCAAATTTACCCCTAGGTATTTCATATTTTTCATGCTGTTGTAAATGATATCATTTTTGACTTAATTTTCTATTACTCATTGGCAGTTGACAGAAACACAATTGACTCTTTGCTTATTGACCTTATATCCAATAACTTAAACTCACTTATTCTAATAGTCTTTTTTAGATTTCATCAGATTTTCTACAGACAATTTTGTTGTCTGAAAATAAAGACAATTTTACTTCTTCCTTTCCAATTCAGATACATTTTATTTCTTTTCATTGCCTGACAGCATTGGTTAGAACTTCCAGTACAATGTAGAAGTGGTGAGAGAAAACACTGCTGTCTTTTTCTCCATCTTAGAAGGAAAGCATTCAGTCTTTCATCATTAAGTATGGTTAGCTATAGGTTTTTAGTAGATGTCCTTTATCGGGTTATAGCAAGTTTCTTTTTATTCCTAGTTTGCTGAGAGCTTTTATCAGGAATGGATGTCAGATTTTGTCAGAACTTTTCTGCATTTAATGAAGTAGCCATATGGTTTTTCTTTTTTAGTTTGTTAATATGATGAAATATATCAATTCATTTTTAAATGTTGAACCAAACTCTTATGACTGGAATGAAGCCCACTTATTCATGATGTATTATCATTTCTTATAATGTTGGATTTAATTTGCGAAAATTTTATTTAGAGCTTTTGTATCTCTGTTCATGATGAATAATCGCCTACAGTTTTCTTACCTTGTAACATCTTTATTTGGCTTTGGTATGTAGTGCTGTTCTCATAGAATGAGTTGGGAAGTTTTCTTTCTCTTCCATTTTCTGGAAGAGCTTCTGTAAAGTTAGTATTATTTCTTCCTTAAATGCTTGTAAGAATTCATTAGTAAAGCCATCAGGACCTGGAGTTTTCTTTGCAGGAAGATTTTAAACTACAAATTCCATTTCTTTAATAAATATAGGAATATTCAGGTTATCTATTTCTTTTTGAGTGAGCTTTGATAGTCTGTATCTCTCAAATGATTTGTCTTTTTCATTTAAGTTGTTGAATTTATAAGAATAAAGTATTAATAATATTCCCTTATTATCCTGTTAATAATATCTACAGAATCTATGGTGATGCTACCAGCCTGTCTCCTGATAATGACAATTTGTGTCTTCATTTTTTTATCCCTGATGATTCTGGTTCAAGATTTATCCATTTTATTGATCTTTTCAAAGAACCAACTTTTGGAATAAATGGTTTCCTTTATGGTTTTTCTGTTTCTACCTTATAGATTTCTGCTTTGATCTTTATTATTTCCTTTCTTCTTACTTTGAGTTTAATCATTCTTTCTCTAGTTGCTTCCTCAGTGGAAACTGAGGTCACTGATTAGAGACCTTTTTTGTCTTTATGGGTATTTAGTTATATAAATTTCCCCCTGCGTGCTGTTTTAGCAGCATCCCACAGTTTCTGATATTTTGTGTTTTCAATTTCATTCATGTCAAAGTACTTTCTAATTTCTCTTTCATCTCTTCTTTGACCCATGGATTATTTAGAAGTGTTTTATTTCATTTCCAAATATTTAGGAATTCTCCAGGTATCTTTTTTACTGATTGCTAAATTAATTCCACAGTGATCAGAGAATAAACTGTCAGTGACTTGAATCCTGTCTATTTAGACTTGCTTTATGGCCCCAAATATGATTTATCTTAGTAAGTGTTCTTCACGCACCTGAAAAGAATACATATCAGATTTTGTCTGGGGGAATGTCCTACAAACGTCCATTTGGTCAAGTTGATTGATGGTCATAGTCAAATCTTCTCCATTCTTACTGATTTTTCTGTCTATGTGCTCTACCAGTATTAGGAAAGTGGTATTACAGTCTCAGACAGTAATTGTGGACTTTTCTGTTTCTCCTTGCAGCTATATCAGATTTTGCTTCAGTAATTTGAAGCTCTATTATGAGGTACAT
The DNA here is from genome assembly GCF_025265405.1 of Mesoplodon densirostris. Lineage (NCBI taxonomy): Eukaryota > Metazoa > Chordata > Mammalia > Artiodactyla > Ziphiidae > Mesoplodon > Mesoplodon densirostris. Next base: position 122,851,098 of record NC_082664.1, read on the forward strand.
AAATGTTTAGGATTGTTATGGCCTCTGATGAATTGACTCCTTTACCACTATGAAATGACTTTTTTTATCCTTGGTAATACTCTTTGCTCTGAAATCTACTGTATCTGATATTAATAGAGTCTCTCCAGCTTTCTTTTGACTAGTGTTAACATGGTATATCTTTTTCCATCCTTTTACTTTTAACCTAATTTGTGTCTTTATGTTGAAGTGTGTTTCCTATAAACAGCATACAGTTGAGTGTCTTGTTTTTTTATACCCAACCTGTCAAACTCTGCCTTGTAGTTGAGGTGCTTCTGTGATTATTAATATAATTATATTTAAGTCTAACATCTTGCTATTTGTTTTCTAGTTGTCCCATCTCTTTTCCTTCTATTTCTGCCTTTTTTTGAATTATTGGGGTATTTTTATGATGCTATTTTATTTCCTTCTGAGCTAAAATTCTTTGTTGTGTTTCTTGAATTGTTACTTCAAGGTTTATAGTATACGTCATTAACTTATCACAGTCTACCTTCAAGTAATATGACACAGTTTTACATATATTATAAGAACGTTACAATACTATACTTCCATTTATCCTCTTCTGGCATTTACACTATTGTTGCCATACATTTTACTTATACATATGTTATAAACTCCACAACACATTATATTGTTTTCATTTAAGGAGTCAATCTTTAAAAGAGATTTAAATAATTTTTCAAAACCTTATATATTAATCCATGCAGTTATTATTTCTGGTTCATCTCATTGTGTGTATAGGTCTATATTTCTTTCTGAAATCATTATCCTTCTGCCTAAAGAATTTCCTTTAACAATTTTTGTGGTACAGGTGTGGTACAGCATTTATGTTTGAACACATCTTTACTTTCATTTTTTGAAAGTTGTTTTTTCTGGGTATAGAATTCTAGGTTGACTGTTGTATTCTTTCAGTACTTTAAAGATATTGCTTCATTTGCATGAGTGACAGCAGACAAGGAATCTGTTATCATCTTTATCTTTGTTTCTGTGGATGTAATGTTTTTTCCCCTAAGGGCTTTAAAATTTTTATCTTTATCATTAATTTTAAGCAGTTTGATAATGGTGTAAGGGTGCCATTTTCTTCATGTTTCTAGTGCTTGGAGTTCATTGATATTCTTGGGTTCATAGTCTTTTAGTCAAATTTGGAACATTTCCTAATATTTTAAAAAATATTTTTCTGTCACCGCCCCCCCCCACCTCTTCTCCTTTTGGTACTCCAATTGTACATATAAAAGCTCACCTGAAGTTGTTCCGGAGGTCACTGATACTCCTCATCTTTTTTAGATTCTTTTTGGAAAGGTTCTATTGCTATATCTTCAAGTTCTCTTTTCTTCTGCACTGTCTAACTTTCCATTAATCCCATCCAGTGTAATTTTCATTTTCATCTCGAGAAGTTTGACATGGGTGTTTTTTATATTTTCCAAACCTCTACTTAACTTTTTGAATATATGGAATACAGTTTTAATAACTTTTAATATCCTTGTTTTCAAATTCTAACATCTGTGTCATTCTGAGTTGGTTTCAATTGACTGACTATTCTCATTATGGAGAATAATGCTAATGTTTTTCTGCTTCTGTGCATGCCTCGTAATCTTTGACTAAATGCCAGGCATCTTGAATTTTACCTTGTTGGGTGCTGGATATTTTCATATTCCTATATTCTTGAGACTTGTGCTAGGATAGCTAAGTTATTTAGAAACAGTTTGACCCTTTCAGTAGTGCTTTTATGACTTGTTTGTCATGTCCAGAGCAATGCAGTACCAAGGCAAGAGCTTCCTGAGTATTCTCTCCAATGCCTCCTGGATTATGAGTTTATAAAGCCTGGCTGCTGGGAAGAGTCACTGTTCCTGTTCCTGCCTGAGTACCAGAAATTGTTCCCTTTAATCCTGTCTGACAATTCTCTTCTGGCCTCAGGCTGTTTCCTCACACATGTGTTGGTCAGTGCAGCACTGTATCCTTGAGGAGAAAGTCCTGCAGATCTCTTGCAGTCTTCCCTTTGTGTAGTTCTCTCCTCTCTGGTACTCTGCCCTGCAGACTCTCTCCACCTTGATCTAGCTGGACTGTCAAGTCCATCTCCTTAACTCAAGGAGGTCAGAAGTTTCTGCCTGTATTCCCATTTCCCCAGCAGTTAGCTGGGGAAATTTTCACATTCAACTCATTTGTTTCTCATCTCTGAGGGATCACTGTCTTTTGTTGCCTGATGTCCAGTGTTTTGAAAAACACTGTTTTATATATGTTGTTTGGTTTTATTTTCTTTTGGTTGTTTCAGGTCAGAGGATTAGGGGAAATCTGGTCCCTGTTGCTCTATCTTGGCCATTTTGCTCTTATTCTAGATGGGAGAGTAAATCTGATCGCTGTTGGTCCATCTTGGCTGGAAACAGATGTCTAATTTTTAATTGTTGTTTAATGTTATCTTGTATGGACATATTATAATTTATTTATCCATTCTCTTGCTGATAGACTTTTGGATTATTTCTAATTTTAAGTTATTATAAATAAACTTCTATGAACATTTTTAATGTGTATTTTTTGGTGAGGCATGCACTCATCACTCTTGGGTTAATATTAATACTTAGAAGTAGAATAGCCAGGTTGTTAAAAAAAAAAGCTTTAAGATATGCTGCCAAACAAACAGTTTTAAGATATGCTGCCAAAGGGGTTTACTATTTAACCTCCCACCAGCAGTATATGAAAGTTCCTGTTGCTCCTCATCTTCATCAGCACTTGGTACTGTCAGTGTTGTTCATTTTAGCCATTCTGGTGGTGTCTCATTTTAACTTGTATTTCCCTAGGGACTAATGATTTACTTAATGATTTTGATTGAGCATCTTTTCACATGCTTACTGACCATTAGAATACCCTCTTACATGAAGTGTCTTTCCAAGTCTTTTGCCCATTTTAAAATTGAATTGCTTAACTTTTTCTTAATGATTAGTAGTTTCTTCATACAATCTGAGTATGAATCTTTTGTCAAATATATAATTGTGAATATCTTCACCCTGTCTATGGCTTATCTTTTCACTCTTTATGGTGTATTTCGATAAACAAAAGTCCTCAATTCCAATGAAGTCCAGTTCTTTTATGGTTAGTTCTTTTGGTGTGTTGTTTAAGAAATCCTTGCCTACCTCAAATCATTAGGATATTTTCATATATTTTCTTCTGGAAACATTACTGTTTTCTCCCTTCTTGAATACAGGAGCAATAATATGAGCAATTTTATGGGCTTCCCTGGTGGCGCAGTGGTTGAGAGTCCGCCTGCCAATGCAGGGGACGCGGGTTCGTGCCCCGGTCCGGGAGGATCCCGCATGCTGCAGAGCGGCTGGGCCCGTGAGCCATGGCCACTGAGCCTGCGCGTCCGGAGCCTGTGCTCTGCAACGGGAGAGGCCACAGCAGTGAGAGGCCTGCGTACCGCAAAAAATAATAATAATAATAATAATAATATGAGTAATTTTATGTTACCTAAAACTTCTTTTTGTCCTTCTATAGGCTTTCTGTTCAATATCCAGTTGTAGGACATTGTCAAGAGGCAATTTGAAGTCAATAGCTGCACACAGTAATTGTAGGCTCTAAACCCATTACAAGGTCCCCTGCTATTCACACTGTGGCTTGCTAATCAGTTAGAAAAACAAATATTTTACTTCAGCCTTTCTTCATTCTGTAGTGTGTCTGGGTTTTTTTTAGTTTGTTTGCTTGTTTTAAAGTTTCTATAAATAACAGATTGAAGAGCACTTCTCTTTGGCTGGTGGCCCTAGGAGTGAGTTTTTATTTCCTTCTTCATTGTTTTGCATTGTTTTCTAAATTCTCTGTAATAAACATGCATACTTTTAATTAAAAAGTAAACTTTAAAAAAAAACAAGTTAAGCAGTTGTGATTAAAGTATATGTATGTTTTTCCATATGTAGGAATAAAATACGATGTTTCACGATTCTTTCCTAAATAGATTATGTTGACCATACACATTATGACTTATAAAGCAACTTGCTCAGTGAATGTCTGTGGAGCAGACAGAACACTTTCATTAAGTTAAAAGCTTTCTGCAATCTGCATATTTTCCCGTACTAATAACACATGGTTTTTTTTTTTTTTTTTTTTTTTTTTTTGCTGTACGCGGGCCTCTCACTGCTGTGGCCTCTCCCGTTGCGGAGCACAGGCTCCGGACACACAGGCCCCGCGGCCATGGCTCGCGGGCCCAGCCGCCCCGCGGCACGTGGGATCCTCCGGGACCAGGGCACGAACCCGTGTCCCCTGCATCGGCAGGCGGACTCCCAACCACTGCGCCACCAGGGAAGCCCAACACATGGTTTTTATTAAATTCTTGGTCAAGTTTTTTTTGCTCTTGGTCTTACCTTATCAGCAAATGAAGCCACAGGGAGTTTTTAAAATGAAATCATTTGCCACGTGTCATTAAATAACTACCAAGAACAGAGGTTGAGCAATCCTTTCTGATGCCATCCATGTTGCAGAAGTGAGAGAAAGACTTCTGGATAGAAATCTCTCAAACGAGCTACTTATACTCTGCACCCGAGTCCCCCTTTCCTGCACTATTATGGGACAGTTTTTACAGAGATGTATCCAGTCACCCAAGCAGCATTTAGAAATGCATAGTTTACTTGACAGCATTCACAAATTATGTCTTTTCCTCAGAATAACTTACACTGTAGAAATGCTTCCATATGCTAAAGTTGGACACACTATAATAAATGAGAAAGAAAAAGAGATGTCTTTTAGAGGGTAGTTTTCATACGCATACTAAACTACAGTATGCACAAATCAGTAATGCTGTCCCTTAAGAATTTACCATAAATGGTTTTCTAATTCTTGCTGCTGCTCTCTACTACAGATTGAGAGTGGATCTTGCCACAAAACAGTCAGGAGGAATTCAATTATGATTTATCTAAGTAATGAAAACAATTGGATAGCAATCATAATTCTTATGTTTTAATGAAAAAATATACTTTTTTTTCTCAAATCCTTTGTGTTCCTTAAAGTCCCAACTTCAAAACACATATACAGTAATTACAGTTAACCTCTCTCTACCCGACTTTAGAGCAGTGGCTAGCAAATGGCGGGCCATGGGGCAAATCCAGTTTTTTGTAAATAAAGTTTCATTGGAACACAGCCATGTACATTTATTTACATGTTATCTATTGCTGCTTTTGTGCTACAAAAGCAGAGCTGACTAGTTGTGACAGAGACTTTGTAGCCCAGAAAGCCTAAAATAGTCACAACTGGCCATTTATAGAAAAACATTTCCAACCCCTGTTTTAATAAGTATCTCCTTATTTCTTATGTTGCAGAAATAAATGGATGTTACTACTGCCAGTACTGCTTGTGCTCCAGGATTTTGGGGATATAGCCAGGCAGGATGACAGTCACAGCTCCACAGAGCTCCAATAAAACGTCAAGAAGAAATTCACCAACCAAGAAAGCACTGAGTCTTTTCTTCTCTGGGGTGAATGACAATGACAATGATCCTGGCAGCTAAAATGTATATAATTATATTGAAGAACTGTCCTAAAATGCATGTTTTCCAAGTAAAGGAATCTATACGTTATTGTGAAAAAATAATTTTTTAAATCTAACTTTCTACTGCAAAGTTTTTCATATTTTGACAAGGAGGAACCATACACCAAGATGTGAAACTTTTTGCTCAAATTTTAAATTCAACATTCTAAAGTAATTCATAAATCATTTTTTAAAATTTCTCAGAACAAATACTTTCTTTAAGAAATATGGAGGCTTACCAAGCACATTATGGTACAGCTTGGTAAAGAGAATAAACATCATTAAAAAAAAAAAAAAAGAAAAAGAAATATGGAGGCAATACCTTTTTGTGAACCTTTTGTTCAGGCTATATTTATATCATTCAGGCTAACTTGAAAAATTAAGAGAAACAGCAAAGTAAGTTGACCATTTATAAAACATTTTCAGGTATGATGGTCTATTTGAATAACAGCAAAAAAAAAAAGAACACTGGTAGATTGATTCAACTATTAGGATTAACAACCCTGATTAACTCTGAACACTAATAAATAATACAACATAATAATGAAAATAGACAGTTGTCTTAGTCTGATCCAGCTGCTGTAACAAAAATACTATACACTGTGTGGTTTATGGAAAACTTAAATTTATTTTCCACAGTTTTGGAGTCTGGGATGTCCAAGATTAAGGGGCCTGTGGATTTGGTGTCTGGGGAGAACCTGTTTCCTGGTTCACCGACAGCAATGTTCTCCCTGTGTCCTCACATAGCAGAGGAGGTTAGAGATCCCTCTGGGACCCTTTTTATAAGGGCATTTATCCCCTCATGACCTAATAACCTCCCAAAGGCTCCACCTCCAAATATCATCACACTGGGGATTAAGTTTCAACAAATGAATTTGCGGGGACACATTTGGTCTATAGCATTCCATCCCTGGGCCCCCATAATTCACACCCTTCTTGCAAGCAAAATACATTCATTCCATCCCAATAACCCTGAAAGTCTTAACTGGTTCCAGCATCATTATTAAACTCTAGGCCCAGAGTCTCATCTAAATGTCATCTAAATCAGATATAGGTGAGACTCAAGGTATGATTCATCCTGAAGCAAATTGCTCTCCAGCTGTGAATATGTTAACATCAAACATGTTATGTGCTTCCAAAATACAATGGTAAGACAGGCACAGGAGAGACATTCCCATTCCAAATGGGAGAAAGAGGAAAGAAGAAAGTCCAAATTGGGGAAATTCCATAAAGGCTTAAGAATAATCCTCTTTGGCTCCATGCTCTGCCTTCCAGGCCCACTGGGCCCATGGTCCTACCTGCACAGGTTGGGGCCTCAAAGCTCCAGGCTGCCCTGCCCCGACTCTGGTTCTCCAAGGTTGGGGTCCTGGGACCTGGGCTCAAGCCTTGTCCTTTGAAATCTGGGTGGAGCCAGTCATGCCCCCAAGGCTCTGCTGGGCACAGCCCACACCCTCCCCTGGGCCACTGGAGCAGCTCCTGGCGCAGCTGAGGAGCTCAGAGTGAGTGTGGGGAGTGGAAACCGCCAAGAGAGGTGATGCGGAGATGAGCCAGATCTGGAAGGCACCGCAGCCCCCTTTGCATTCTTCCACTGTCCTGGACAATAGCTCCTGGCGTCTGTCAAGATAACTGACTAATCGCCTTATCAAATGGTCTCTCGACCACACCCGTAGTATCCTTTCCTGGACAGACTTTCTCATTCTTTTCAATACGGATCCACTGAAGATTTTCCAAATCTTTAAGTTCTGTGTTCTGCTTCCTTTCCAGTTAACAGTTCCATCTTTAAGTCATTTTTCTCTTCTCACTTTTTACTATGAGCAGTCAAGAGAAACCAGGCCACTCCTTCAACACTTTGCTTAGAAATTGCTTTGGCTAAATATCTAATTTCATCGCTTGCAAGTTCTACCTGCCACAAAACACCAGAACAGGAACAAGCCAAGTTCTTTGCCACTTTCTAACAAGCACAGCCTTTCCTCCAGTTTCCAATAACATGTTCCTCATTTCCATCTAAGACCCCATCAGAATGGCCTTTAACCTCCATATTTCTACCAATATTTCATTCGGGATTACTTAGGTATTCCCTAGGAAGATTGAGCTCCCCTCTTTTCTTTCTCAGCTCTCACCCGAATCGCCTTTAAAAGTCCATTCATGGCAGCATAGGCTTTTTCTAGCATGCACTTCAAAACTCCTCCAGCCTCTACCCATTACCCAGTTCCAATGCCACTTCCACGTTTTAGGTATTTGTTATAGCAGCACCACCACTTCTCAGTGCCGATTTTTGTCTTAGTCCGTTTGAGCTGCTAAAACAGAATATCATAGACTGAGTGGCTTATAAACAACAGAAATTGATTTCTCACCGTTCTGAAGGCTAGATGTCCAAGGTCAGAGTGCCAGCACAGTGCCGACCTCTGGGGTGCAGAATTCTCCTTGTATCCTCACATGGTGGGGCAGCAAGCTCTCCCATAACGCTTACAAGGGCACTAATCCTATTCATGAGGACCCCACTCCATCACCTAATCACCTCCCAAAGGTCCCACCTCCAAATACCATCACATAGGGGTTTAGGTTTCAACACACCAACCTGGAGGGCAGGGAGGACACAAACATTCAATCTATCATAGTTGTCCTCTCTGGCTCTTGAAATCATGAATGGGGATGATGTAGTAGAGTAAAAGGGTTATAAATTGCCAAGTGACTCCAACAAAATGATGTTTAGATCTTGGCCAGGTTTTCCATTCATTCAGTCAGTCTTTCAACAAGCATTTTATTGAGCACCTACAACAGGCCATGCTGTATTCCAGGAGGTGGAAATTGGGGAGTGAACAAGACAGGTAAGATGCCACCTTCATGGAGCTGACACCCTAATGGGGGACACAACACAATATAGGTTCACATCTGGCCCAGAAAGACCAAGTCAGAACATAATCCACAGACCTAAGATAAATTAGACTAATCAGCCAAGAACATCAAGAACTTCTCCCAAGGGCTTCCCTGGTGGCGCAATGGTTGAGAGTCCGCCTGCCGACGCAGGGGACATGGGTTCGTGCCCCAGTCCAGGAAGATCTCACATGCCGCGGAGCGGCTGGGCCCGTGAGCCATGGCTGCTGAGCCTGTGTGTCTGGAGCCTGTGCTCCGCAACGGGAGAGGCCACGACACTGAGAGGGCCGTGTACCGCAAAAAAAAAAAAAAAAAAAAGAACTTCTCCCAAGAAGGTGCATATCTAGGCAAACCTGTACACATACTCTTTTCTTGCCCCCCTTCTCTCCTGGACTTCACCTATGAAAAGCCCCTCTAGGAAAGGTTCCAACCAACTCAGTCACAGTTAGATACATATGACTGACCTATCAGTCCTCTCAGAAGTATCTGCATTTCATTACTTGTAGACATAAGGAGTTCCTAGATAGGAGAAAGGGATTTTAGGGAGCCTCCCAAAGTCATATCATGCATCTGTTTCTCAGGAAATATTAATCACACAACTGCTCTGTTGCAGGACAGCATTGGGCTTGTTTAGGCAACAGTGAATAATTCCTTTACTATGAAACACACAGAGCCTGAAGGGAAGCATGCTTGCTACTGTCCGTTTGTCCCTCCAGATGCTCTGTCCACCCTTCTCCACCCAGCCCTGTTGCCCAGGAGGCTGGCCTTTGAGCACTGCATTAAGGGATTTTTCTGTCTTCTGTCCTTTGATTGGATTCAGGTTTAGGGAGTCACCAGCAGGAGGTGGAGGGAAGGAGGAAAAAGAGGGCCGGGTCCTTATTTCCCTGCTCCCTCCCTGCCTGGCCACTGGCTGCAGTGTCCTTCTAACCGAAGATCATGGATGGCTCCCTCCGAGGGGTGCTCTTACATGGCTACAGCCTCAGCTTTAGCTGCAGCTCTCTCTCTAACCATCCACACGCATCCCCCTGAAGGTGCCCCTAGCAGGGGTAAAGGCTCCGTGCTGGTGCTCCTCCACCCCTAGGGGAGGTAGAGTCTGCTCACTCATCTCTCCTTAACCGCCCCACTCTAATGGACACAGGATACAAAGCCAGCACTGCTTTCGGATCAGAGACTGACTCTGGGCACCAGCTTCATTTTGAAGATCAGAAACTTCGGAAGGATAGGAAGACTGGTGAACATCCTATAAATGGTGCTTCCTCTGAGAATCAGCAGTGACTCAACCTCCAAATAGAACAAAGCTCAAGGTGGTGATGACTGGTTCAACCCCAGGCCCTTGGGCAGAGAAGGAAAGCCTCTGAACGGCCATGGCTTACCTTTCTGTGTTCAGTGAAGGGCTGTGGGCAGACGAGCTGGAATCCAAGCAGCAGGAGGGAACCCAGGACACTGAGAAAGAAAAACAGCAACAGGCAGGGCTGTGAGTATGTTCCAGGCAGCAGCATCCAGCAGAAGGCGCATCCCCGTCTCATCACTGGAAGGGAGAGCACAGTCCAACCCAGGCCCTGGATGTGACCCAGTGAAGATGCAAAGGGCCCCACAGGAGAGGAGAGAGCTGCGGGCAGGGCTGTGGCATGAGGCAGACCTGGGATCAAACCTGGGATCAAACCCCACTTTACTGCTTACCAGCAAGGTTTCCAAGTCAGGACTTTAACCTCTTTGAGCCTCAGTCTCCTCCCTTGTAAGATGGGGACACCACAGAAGCTGGCTGGAGGTCTGGGGAGGCCTGTATAAGATAACACACCGTGCCTGGCACAGAGTAAGTGCTCGTGCATGCTTGGTACTCGTGGAGGTGGTAAGGTCAGGCCAGAAGGGGGGCTGCTTCTCCCAGGGAAGTTCCTCTCCCACATTCCAGGCTTTCCTCGGAACCATTCCTCTGCCCGTCCTTGGGCTTTTAGTGTCCCATATGTTCTCCATGGGTGAGATTAGCTGTGTTAAGCCCCACTGTCACCAGCCCTGATTAGGGCTTGTCATCAAATAAAGAGAAGGTGTAGAAATAGGAGCCAGCTGGCCCCAAGACAGCAGGGTGTGCTGGGAGAGCGTGAAGCTTTGGATTCAAACACATCGAGGCCAGAATCCCAGCTACGCCATTCCCATCTGGGTGAGCCTGGGTGAGCCAATGTCTCTGAGCTTCAATGTTTTCATCTTCTGTAAGGATCACTGAAGATAACAGAGATGGACACGCCCGGCACAGCTAGTTAGTCAGAGGAGAAACAAGTACTGCCAATTAATTAAATGCCTGAAGTTTCCTGATGTCACATCATCAACAGCACTGTTTGAAGCATCCCAGGAAAAAGGCCACTGGTCCTACTTAGTTGTCTTTTGAATTCTTTTTTTAAGGGTTTAGCCCTGAGGGCAGTTAGGTAACCCAGTGCTTCTCAACCTTCTTGAGGCCTCTAACATAACTGAGAGATGTGAAACATGCCCTTGTCCAAGGAAAACTCACTGTGTAGAGGCGGGCATGAGGACTACCTGTCTGAATCTGGGGGGTAAGGTCTGTGGAGCTAGAAAAGCTCCCACCATCTCTGAGAACCCTAAATTCCACCCTAACCCTAACCCTCACTGTGCCTGAAAATGAGACTGGTCTAGCAGACCACACAGAATGGATGTGGCCGGACTGGTTAGAGGCCGTGTGGTGGGACAAGAAGCATGGGGAAGGGATATGTACCAAGGTGTTCCATGCATCCTTTTTGTTGCTGTCTTAGAGTTGCACTGAGGTCCCAAAGCTAAGAACCAATGGGATGACATACACACACGTTCCAAAGAGAAGGGCTGCACCGTGTACTCAGGACCAGAAACGGAGGCGCCTCCCTCTGCCCCCACCCATCCTGCCCCGCAGCCCCTCACCCTAAACCTTCAGGCTGAGCAAGGAGTGGGGTGTGGGCTGGAGAATGAGAGAAGTTTGCTAGGGATGCAGAAATGCTGAGCACAGCCCCTCCACCCCCCTTAGGGGAGGAAAAGTTGGAGCTCCTCCCAGCCAAACAAGGAGGGCTACCATTCGAGAGCTTGATCTGGACCCCCTGGGTTTGGGGTATAAGGAGCAGTGCTTGATTTTCCCCTGAAACGTAGTTAAAGGACAAAACCTGGCTGGAGTGTCTAGGAGGGCGGAGCGGTGCGAGAGGGCTGGGGTGGGAGCAGCCTACGTACCTGGAGCTTACAGGGGCAAGAAAAGCTGGGGTTCTCCCATGGAAATCAGGACTTAGGTCCTCTGGCAAGGACCTCATCAAAGCAGATTGCTCACCAAAAGACAGGTGATGTGTGGTGCATACCCACGGGGCCCAGGAGCTGGGGGAGGCGGGATAAAGAGGCAGCCAGTACTTGCACAGCCTGAACCAGGGGATGCACAGCAGGAGATCCCAGTGAGGGGGAGGTTCTCCAAAGGACCAACCAAAGGGCCCTGAGAGGAGAATCCACAACATAGACATCAGACAGCAACACCAGGTGACAGCGGGCACCGATGCTATTGAGATCCTCTTTGCCCAGCTATCTGTCCCCTCCCCTGCTCTGTCCTGGAGGAACTAATGAGGACCAGAGGGAGGGGGGCACAGAGGGGAACTAGGAGTGTGAAGAAACAGCCAAGCCCTCTCTTCCCACTACAGGGGTCTGAGGCCAGACCAGGCCCAGGATGGGGGGAAGAAAGAAGCTTTAAATTGGATGAGAGACTGAAAATTTTATATCTGACTAGACTTTCTTTTAATGTAGCATATCTGTACATGAAATCCTTCCAAGTAAGGAATCTATTCAGAAAAATATAAAATCAGTGGTGAAAAGAATCAAAGAGTTGATTTATAACTTGCTGAGGCTCTAGGCCAGTGCTGTCCAAGAGAACTTTCTACAACAATGGAAATGTTCTCTCTCTGTACTGTCCAATGCACAGGCACATGGACCTGTGCTGCTCAGCACACAGGGGGCTAAGGGTGCACGCCTGGATGGTGAAGTTGCTGATGCCTTAGATTTACCCAAAAAGTACTCAAGGAAAACAAAAACTAAAGCTACTGAAGGAAAACTAAAACTTCTAGAAGGATGGGCATTCAACCATTAAAGCTACCCCCTCCCTCACATACACACATCTTTTGGGGCCTTTTGATACTTGAAAGAGAGACTGCTCATTAAACCTGCAATGGACCAGAAAACTGCCTAAGCTGTCTTCCAGGCACGGGGCAGGGGTATCTAAAGGAGTGGGTGTGGACACAGTGATGGGAAAAGAACAGTTATTTTTCTAGTTGTTTCCTTACTGGATACAACCTTATGCTCCTTGGTTACATGACCTTGGGCAAAGCACCTCTGCACCTCAGTTTCTTCATCTGTAACATGGGAATAATAGAACATGCCCTGCCTACCTCAAATGAGTTCATGTGCAAGAAAGCACCTTATGAGGCCGTGCCTACAAATCTGAATCATTTGTAACACATTCTGGCACTGTTTACTCATTTAAAAAGAAAACCAGATTGGTGTGGTTTTGTTAAGAAAACAAACAGCAGCTCCAGAAATGCGTTACACCTCAGCCCCTCAAAGTTCTTGGCACACACCTAAGCCACATATTTGTAATGCAATCACGAGCCATTTTGCATAACCACTCATCCCAGGCTACACTTCCATAACAGTCGGGGGACTTGGAGTGAGAGAGGGAGTGAAAGATGGGAGAAGGGAAAATTCTAGGTTTCCTGTTATCTTGGAGGGACTGCATTCCAGGGTTGCCTGGTCAACTCTACTCCCAGATATGGTTACAGCTCCTTCCCTCCCCACGTCAGGTGTCTGCCCAAAGGTGTCTCTTCTCCATAAGGCTTCCCTGACCCTACATAAAACAGGACTCCCTCTCCCAGCCCAGCCTATCTCTCTTTCTCCATAGCACTTTCCATTTCACATAGTATGTCTTTATTCACTTAAATTTCTTCCTCTGCCCACTAGGATATAAGGTCCATGAGATCAGGGAGTCTGTTTTGTTACTACTTTATCTCCCAGCACCTCGGAAAGTGTCTGCTATATAGGAAGAGCTTAATTCATTGAATTAATGAATGAGGCTTCATCCTCTTATGACCTGTGAAATTTCAAGATAAGTAGAAATAGTGTGGATTAATGGATTTCAAAATGTCCAAAGTAACTTTGGGAGCTTTGCAAAGCTCTTTTATGAGGGATTTATAAAAATCAGTGTGCTTTTGAGTCTCTACGTGACTTTCCAAAAATTCATTCTCATAGGATTTACACAAGGTCTGGCAGCAGAATGTCTGTTGGTGCTTTTGTTGCAAAAATACTATGCAAGTTATGTTTAGATGTTCAGATGCTTCTTTTCTTCATCAAGCTGGGCCCCAGTGAGGCTAAAATGCATAGGGATACCCAATAAAATTCTTGCTGGAATAAAACCTTAGTTAGTAAATGGGCTCTGCTCTGAATGGAATAGAATAAATTCCCCCAGAGGGGAAATTATTCTTTGGGCTGTGATCACAGCAGCCAGAGCAATATATAACCCCAGGGGCCAGATGAAACTTGGCCAAGGGCTGTAAGGTTCCCACCCCTACTCTGTAGACTCCGTTTTAGGACACCTCAGCCTGCTCACACATACCTGTCTAATTGCTAGTCCATAGCTGTGCCCACACCTCTTTAAAACACTGACAATCTGGCCCAAAGTCTTGTTCTTCCTGACCCAATTCGAAATTAATGTTTGGGGAATGGGAGAGCATGTGTGTGTCTGTGTGTGTGTGACTCGTGTGTTATTCCACTTTGATAGTTTGCTTTGGCAAACTGCTCCCAGCTTGCAACGTTTTGACAGATTGAAGGCTACCAGGGCCTTTGGCAAACAAATCACACTCTCCCCTCCAAGCGGTGCCGGAAGCCACATTTCTAGCGAGACTTTCCGATTCACCTTGCACGAGAAGCAGCCCAACATTTCACACCAATCAGAACAAAAACAACAACAAAAGTTATGCCGTTTACCCATCCCTGTTCTAGATTTTAAACACTCCAACATTTCATTTCCTGTAGAAAATAACGCCCGCTGAAATTTGGTACAAGATTGACATCACGGAACTGGGACTCTGCCCTTGTGTATTCGCCTGGGTCAACCCCTTCCCACCCACCTCCCCCAATCATCCTTGACTCCAGTGAGGGTGGATCATGTCACAGCCTCTGTGTACCTCGGATTATCTCAATGAACTCAATGCCACTTGAGCATATCAAGTCACAAAACAAGCAAAAGAGCAAAAAGAAAAAAAACCTTACTTTTTTCCTTTTCAGTTAATACAACCCGAGAGATATTTGGGGAGCAACCTGATCATGAATAAAATTATACTGACCTTCACAAAAGAGAGCCAAAATCTTAGCATCGAAGTGAAATCTCCACCTGCATTCTGAGGATCAAAAATTTTTGCTACGTGTGCATTTTACTGTGTTCAACTCAACCCTCTGCCTTCCTCTGACAGCAGTTAAAGAGTTAAAAGGCAGCAAGAGAAGGAGATGGGTTACAAATGACATTAGCCAGAAGACTACGTCGTTACCACTGATCTCAACGCTTACAAGTATTATTTCATTTAATTGTCAAAACCATCCTATCAGACACTTTGATTATACCCATTTTTCAGGTGAGGAATTTGAGGCACAGAAAGGCTAAGAGTCTTATTGAAGGGCACACACACCTAATGAGTGACAAAGCCTGATTTCAATGACAGAAGTCAGATTCTTGGCCTGGACCCTTAACCACTGTGCTCTGGGGCCTCCTAGGACACAACACACCTTGAAACCAAGCATTTGCCATTTTATTACATCACTTTTCTTCCGCAGTCTGTATAAGGCTGTGGCTTCACACGTCTGTTTCACTTTCTGTCACTGCTTGCAAAAAATAATCAGAAAATAAGTGGATACAGTAAAACTTCATGCATCCACTCTCACTAGACAACAGTCTAAATTTTAAAATACTTGAAGCTTACCATTGAAATCCCAAACTTAAAAAAAAATACATTCTGTTTCTTTGCCCTGCTTTCTCATACAGAGTATGCTGCGCTTAAGCAACCTTGTTTAGATGGCTCAGAGTCCCCAGAGTGAGTATTAATCAATTTGTGCATGTAAGGTGGCGGCCTTGGAGCAAAGCAGCCTGAGAGCACCGTGGAAGCCTGGGGCTTTCTGAATCCAGTCGGCCCTTGGCCGTCTCCTCTCTACCGTCAGGCAGGCTTCGCTTACCTTCCTACAGATGAGCCTGCGCCTCTTAACTCGGCTTCCTTCGGGTCCACCTTGGCCTCAGAAACCGTTAGACAACCAAGCTGCAGCCAAACCAAGATCAAACAGGCTCAGGGAAAAGGCCTGCCTGGCTTTCGTGGAGTAAATGTTTCCATTTTAGAGCATGGACTTACGGACACCTATTCTAATTGCATATTGGTTTTTATTGCTTATTTCCAGGTTCTCAATTCTCACAGCCATTTGCATTTTCTGGACTGGGGTCTCTGGAAAAGTGAGGTGTTCTGTCACAGCACAGCTTTTTTTTTTTTTTTTAATTTATTTTTGGCTGTGTTGGGTCTTCGTTTCTGTGCGAGGGCTTTCTCTAGTTGCGGCAAGTGGGGGCCACTCTTCATCGTGGTGCGCGGGCCTTTCACTATCACGGCCTCTCTTGTTGCGGGGCACAGGCTCCAGATGCACAGGCTCAGTAGTTGTGGCACATGGGCTTAGTTGCTCCGCAGCATGTGGGATCTTCCCAGACCAGGGCTCGAACCCATGTCCCCTACAATGGCAGGCAGATTCTCAACCACTGCACCATCAGGGAAGCCCCACAGCACAGCTTTTTAAGACACAAGACCCTTTGATAAATTCCCCTGCTCCATGGTAGGCTTCTTGAGGAAACAGTTCTGACACATCTTTGCAGCAAGCAGAATGACCAGCGCCGTCTTGGTCCAAACTCAGGGCTAATCAATAGCAAGTGAATAAAAGAATGGAAGGAGAGAATGAAGTGAGGGGAGAAAGAAAAATGAGAGAGAGGAAATGCCGGTCACCAAGAAATACAAAGTGCTGCTGTGACCGACACTTTCATCAGGAAAGTGTTTTCTAAGTACATCCCAGAATTCTCTGTTGGAAAAACAGAACTTGGGGAAGGAAAAAGACAATCCTAAAAGGTGGGTTTCTACAAGTTGGAGACATTGATTCTGATCCCGGGGTGGGAGGGGTGTCAATGTTAACCTGAGTCATATAAATTCACTTGAGTATACAAGGAACAGGTAGTTGGCAGCTCAATGATCACACCTTGACTCCATTGAATGCTTTTTGGTACAGAAGGTTCTAGCAAATCCCACAGTCAAGTTCTGAGTGATGAGGATGAGAGCCAGGTGCAGGACTGTGCCAGGCATAAAGAAAAATCAATACTGTCTGAAAGCCTGCCATCATTTTATAGGGGTGGGTTTGCCAGAGCAGTCCTCCAAAAAACTGTTTTATTTCCTGCTAGCCTCTATGCCTACCATTCAGATGGCTCCTACCGGGCTTCCCACAAAAGATTCCAGCAGGTTCTTCCTTGGTACACTTGTACTCTTCTGCATCCACCAGATGAGTTGTGTTTATATGGAGTTTAACCATGGTCCCAAAATTGACGATGCCAGGGCTTTGTAATTACATAAAATATTCAAATAGTATACAGGCCCATGAAGCAGAATGCAAAAAGAAATAGTTGGTAGTTGTTTCTACACAAATGAAGCTGAATGCTTTGGAAAGACTCAATAAAGGCAAGTTGCCAAAAAAACCAAAAAAAAAACTGGCAAATTAGGTGTGGATGAGACAACTGTAAATGATTAGGGGCAAAAATAATAAAAATCCAGAATCATTCTATACTCAGATTGCTTTGCAAATGTCTTTAGATTCCCATTCCACTTTAAAGAAACCCAGATGGAAACCTCAGATAATGCTTACGGGTGTGGTTTGTGCAAGAAAGACAATCAGGGGTTCACGCTCAAAGAAAAGTCCTTGGCCCCCATATCAAAAACTTGGTGAGTGAATGTACATGTGTTTTAAGTTAAAAATAAACTGTTAAAGGTTTGTGTCTGTATCATTTGTATGATCTTCTGCTTTAACCTACTTTTATAGTTAACTGAAGATTCTAATCAGGAAAGAAGAATCTCCTCCTTTTTTTCTCTCACATGAAGGATAATTATTAACTTATTCATTCAATATTCAACAAATATTTATTAAGCATCAACTGGATAGTGGTTTAGATGTGGGCTACACCAACTCAGCCCTGCCTTATTGACACCTGAAGTTCAATACTTAGGGTCCCAGCCTGGCCTCTTCTCTTCCCTCTCCTCCTCTTGCCCCTCCCCATCCCACTCCTGCCCCTCCCACTCCCACTCCTGCCCCTCCTCCTCTTGCCCCTCCCACTCCCACTCCTGCCCTTCCTCCTCTTGCCCCTCCCACTCCCACTCCTGCCCCTCCTCCTCTTGCCCCTCCCACTCCCACTCCTACCCCTCCTCTTTCCTGTTTTCTTCCTGGCCACATTTCTCCTTCTCCTTCATCCCATTTCTTGATCCCTGGCATAGGGACTCTAATTGATCCCATGACCCTTCCCAATTATCACATATTTCTCTACTCTGAGGGGAGTCTCAGTTTTCATTCCTCAGCTATCACTACTTTGGGCATTCTCTTTCTCACACTTACAAGTAAACTTTCTCAACCCCCTTCCTTCTTGTTGTTTGTATTCAGGATCTTTTTCAGTTCCCCAAGAACAGCCGCCTTTCTCTTTCTCATTTCCTCAATCCCTTCTGGTTGTATTTCTCAGCAAAGTAGCTGACAGGCATTACAGTAATATTACTGTGTGTATCAAGGAAAAGAAAAGCCTTACTTTTCAGAAGACTAAAACCAGACACTTGACCTAGGGCCACCAACCTGTAAAATGATCCAGAACTCTCCTTCGTAAGAGCCATAAAAATCACCATCTAACCCCATAATCCCTCTAATTACATCTGCATTTCTTCAAAAACTACTATTCAAAATAAGAATCCCCCCCCAATCAACTTTAACCACTTGTTTGGCATTTTCAATAGTTTTGTTTTCCTCTGTGTTTTCATCTCAAAGATAACTTGTATCAACTATACAAAAGCACTCCATGAGGTAAAGAAAGAGCCCCTGACCAAGCAGACTGGCTCTAAAGAGACTTTGTTGGCTGGCCATGGTAGGTGGCCATCTTCACTTATTACACTGCTTCTAGGGAGAAAACTGAGTTTCCTTCCACTCAAGCACTGAAAAAACACACATAGATGTAACTGTGCATACAAAAAAAAAAAAAGGTGAATAATTTGGAGCAAGTCTTTAAGAAATATATATACTTCTGTATTACTTAGTGCCTTTTCCTCTCTAACTTGTAACAGGTGACAAAACTTAATCTAACCTTGACCAATCCTTTGGTCCAAATGGATTTCACCTGCTCTGAGTTTTGCACGGCATCCAAGTCTTGTCCAAGGTTCAATGGCAACTCGCTAACCAGCTCCACCTAGAGTTAAAATCTTAGTGTCTCTTCTGCTACTGGGTTTAACCGTGGTTCTTTTGATTACTACAGATTCTGAGCAGGGCAGAGACACTTGCTATGTTAATACTCAGGGCTTCTCCATCTCTTTCAATGACGGGGAGGCTGGCTTTCTGTTTCCCTGTGGCTTGGCAAGAACTGGGGAGGGATTTTTAAACGAAATCTCTGCATATCAGAATTGTGAATCCCCTTAAATGCTTTTTCCTCTCAGGGATTTTCTTGGCAGCTAACTCCCAATTTTTCTCTGGTGTTTTCTCTATAGGTAGAGAAATCCTCCAGCTTTTCCTGTTGATCTTTATGTATTTGGTTGCCTTGATAAGTATTAAAAAGCCCTTAATATTTGTGTTTCTCTGTGTGCTTCTCATCTACCGATTTTATCAAAGACCTCTCACTCTTAAAGTAACCATAGCTCTTTCCCCCAGAACATTTTGAAAAGCATTTAAACAAAAGATACTCTAGTTTTTACGTGGCCCTAGAAACAGAATGCAAAATGGTTTATGAGTACCTGGCTTATGAAGAAGGAGACTTGATGGAAATCTTCAGCTGAGCTCTCCCAAAGACTCTCCCATCCTCATAACTCACATTTTCTTTCCCCAGTCCTTACAGCAGGACTGTTGGAGAAACGTCCTGCTGAGTAGCTCTGTTCAAACAATCCCTTCAGCAAGACCATAATCCTGGAGGCCTGTCAAGACTTCCAGAGTTCTGCCCGGAGGGTACCAAGGCCACATCTAGCTTTCAATGACTCCCACCTTGCTAATTTCTAATATGTGGGCAATTTCTCTGAAATAATGCACAGCTTGGAGGTGAGCCCGCCAAGCCTCCCTTGAAGGGAGATGGCCTCCGTATCACAGATCATTACAGAGATTAACTGCAGGGGCATCAATTAAAATTCCAAACATTAAGAAAAAAAAACTTTGCAAAAGGGACTTCTCTCAAATGAAGCCCTTCTTGTACAGCCTGGGTGGCCACAATTTTGAGGGTCTTCAGTACTCGTAGGGGCCCTTCTGATGGCAGCTAGATTTACACTTGCTTACCACATGGGGAAACTTAGGTTTTATCTGCTGCTCTTTTCAATCCAGTTCAATATATGACTGTGACCTCCACTTCTGTGTCTCCCATTGGGTCCTGGTGTTCAAATATGCTGTGGTCCTAAAGTGACCCAGTGGTCCAACTGCATTTCTCATTCCCCTGTGGTTTTACAGCAGTATGTTGGAGCTTCCACAAACTGGATACATATTTTATGTCTTGAAATATCTTTTAAACTATGTTTTAAACTATGGCTAAAAAAAATGCACCCATGCTAATTTAGATTAGATACCAAAGACTAACCCTGAAGAGACTTGGGCTGCTCTGTTCATGGCTGGATTCTGCAGAAGCCTCAGGATGGAGCTTTTCCTGCCTTCTCTGACTCTTTTTGACACACTTGTTTATGTCATTGATGAAGAAGCTTATAGCTCTGCATGGGTCTTTGGACTGCAGGCCTGCACATGTCAATTCGTGTAAAATTATACAGGCAGTTACAGACTAAGCTCACCCACACACACACTACACTCAGTGAAATGCTAGGCATGGGTCTAAGAGCATCTGCCTGGCAAATGCTCTAGCCCTGGTTGGGCCATCACATGTGGCACCGTCATAATAACATATTACAGACCATTTTACTTTTCAGTGTAAGTTCTGGGCATTTGGGACTAACATATAGTTAAGGGGGGAAAAAACAACTACAAGATATCCTTAGTGACTCAACTTTGAAACAAAAAGTTCCTCCTTTCCCTTTCTAGATTCTGAATCAATTTCTTTAAAGAGTATCCTGAGATTGCAAAATGAGCTGCATTGAAGAACTATTACCAATTGCCATTACTTACCTGTATGGATCAAGATTTTCTTAATACTATGCAGCTAAAACCAGTCGCAAAATAAACTAGATGCTGAGACTAATGTACAAGCCATCATCCATAAATCTGATTTCAAATTTTGATGTTTATCCAAACAGACTCATTAATCTCATAGTGTGTAAATATTACAAACTCAAACATCTAAAATAAATTTCTCTTAATAAAATGCTGCCGATGGCTATTTATATGTTGAGATTTTTACATAGGATTTTGATTGAAGAATTTTTTTTTTTTTTTTTTTTTTTTTTTTTTTTGCGGTATGCGGGCCTCTCACTGCTGTGGCCTCCCCCGTTGCGGAGCACAGGCTCCGGACGCGCAGGCTCCGGACGCGCAGGCTCAGCGGCCATGGCCCACGGGCCCAGCCGCTCCGCGGCATATGGGATCCTCCCAGACCGGGGCACGAACCTGTATCCCCTGCATCGGCAGGCGGACTCTCAACCACTTGCGCCACCAGGGAGGCCCGATTGAAGAATTTTTAAAGGGGTCTATCATCTTAAGGAAAGTTTGAAAACAGCCTCGATTCTAGAGCACCAAGCCCTTTCCCTGACTCTGCACTGAGGGAAATGAGCACCAGGAGTTAAGCACTGATTTTCTGATTTGCATATAGAGATGATACTACTTGTTCTACTTACTTTGCATGGTTGATATCTGTATCAAATATAACATACAGGTGTGTCATAGAGGTTTTGAACAGAAGGGACAAGAGAGGTCACCTTCTAAATACACTGGATCAATTAAGTCACAGTCTGTGGGGATACAGCCAGAGGACAATATTTTCTCAAGTTTTTCAGGTGATTCTATTGTGCAACCATGATAAATACACACCAATCCAGTGACATCTTTACTTAAAAAAAAAAAAAAAAAATCTGGGCTTCCCTGGTGGCGCAGTGATTGAGAGTCCGCCTGCCGATGCAGGGGACACGGGTTCGTGCCCCAGTCCAGGAGGAGTCCACATGCCGCGGAGCAGCTGGGCCCGTGAGCCATGGCCACTGAGCCTGCACGTCCGGAGCCTGTGCTCCGCAACGAGAGAGGCCACAACAGTGAGAGGCCCGTGTACCGCAAAACAAAAACAAAAAAACAAACAAACAAACAAAAATCTGAGTCCTAGATGTTTCCTAGCAAATAGCAGAGCACAGCATCGAACTTAAGTCACTCGAATCTCAGTCCAAATACCTCTCACCACAGCACACAGTTCCCCAGGCCTCAGCAGCCTTTGTGAATAAAAAACTTACTACACATATGTACACAGCATATAAAAAATATCTGTGAGATTCAGGCCCTCAAGGCTAGTTATTATAAGAAATATATAGTAAAATTCAAATATCAAATTTCTTATTTCCCTGTTCTCTTTTTAAAAGATTCTCCACTTACCTGAGAGACTCCAGGAAACCGGAAACCATGATGCTGGGTATCCCAGGAAAAGCAAGGGCTCCTCAGAGATGTTGCCAATTTTCTGCAGATGGGGGTGGCACTCAACTCCTACAGAAGAATAACAATGCTATTTTTAGCATGGTTTGCTTAGGAAGATTCTAGAGCCTAAGATTCTGCAGCTTAAGTTGGCCAATTAAACCGGAAGTGAGCAAATGGAAGACATTAGGACAAAAATACCATTGCCCAGTTATGCCCAATTATGGTTACCAGATTGCCCAAATGAAAGCAGATTATGTATGAACATGAGGTAACAAATTTACAGGACATTCAGCACAGTGACTGACCCATAGAAAATGTTTAATAAACTCCCATCAGTATGACTACCTCAGATTCTAAGCTAAGAGCAGAGTTGGCATTAGGCAAATGCGCGTTGGAAATCTTGCGCCATCCATTAAAGGCTACTTGACCACAGGAAAGTCATTTCACCTCTATGTCTTGGTTTCTCCAACTGTACAGTAGGGGTAAAAATACAGCCTAACAATAAAAAGAAATGATGTCTGGATACATGCTACAAGACAGACGAACCATGAAAACATTACACAAGTGAAAGAAGCCAGATACAAAAGGCCACTTATTATATGATTCCATTTACAGGAAATGTCCAGAATAGGCAAATCCATAGAGACAAAAAAATACATTAGTGGTTACCAAGGTCTGGAGGGTGGGGAGGGGCTAATTCGAGGGTCTGAGGTTTCCTCCTGGGGTGACAAAAATGTTCTAAAATTAGATTGTGATGATGATTGCACAACCCTGTGAATACACTAAAGAAAGTTTAATTGTACATATTAAATTGGCGAAGTGTATGGTATGTGAATTACATCTCAATAAAACTGTTAAAAAAATATGGCCTAAAGAACTGTGGCAGATTATGAAGATTAAATGAATGGACACATGTCATATGCTTAGCTCAGTGCCTGGAACAGAGGACGCTCAATTAAAAGTAGCTCTGCAGAATTCCCTGGTGGTCCGTGGTTAGAACTACACGCTTTCACTGCGGTGGCCCGGGTTCAATCCCTGGCTTGAACCCCAGAGTTTTCCAAAATCATGGTTTCCAAATTCTTCTCAGGACTGCAAATTTCCTTCTCACTAGAAACAGGAGATGGGGGATAAATTACAAGGACTTACGAAAAGACAGTCAGGAGAATCAGAAAATTCCATTTGCAGGGGGAAATAAGATTTTTCAAGTTACCACCAGCCCTTTCTGGGGGTTATTAAGAAAATCAAGCCTCTTGAATATAATCACCCCTAATTAGCCATCAGCAACTCATGAAATTACTCATGGTATTGAAGACCCTTAAATTCTTGGGTCTCAGCCAAAAGTTACACTGAGATCCACCAGGAAGAAGGCCAACAAGTGCAAATTGGAACAGTTAAAACTCCTCTGAATCCGAGGCACGGTCTTCTTGCTCTTGGCTGGGAAGCGGATATGCACAAAGACGGGATTTAACTTGGGAGTCAGATGAGATCTTTGCCAAGCTCCTGATAATGATCAACTAATCAGTAATTATTTACTCATGTGGGGTGCTCAGGTCCTCTCCAAGGTGCTATGGAATTCAAGAGATGAGGCAATGCAGAGTCTTGCTTTACAACCTAGCTTACATGGATAAGATTTAGGGACATGGAATTGTGTGGGGAAAGGTTGGTGTTATCCAGAACAACACAGGGTAAATAGTGTTATACAGAGACCTTGAGCATAAATCAAGCTAGTTCAAGAGAAGGAGAATCACTAGAGAGGGCTGGTCAGGTATCAGCAAGGAAGATGGGTCTGAAAATCAGCCCTTAGCCTATGTGGGTTACAAAAGAACAATCCAAAGTGTTTGGTAAGAGTGTACATATTGTAATCTGAAAGACCTGGATCTAAGACTAATACCTCCATTTATTAAGCAGGTGATCTTAGGCAATTAACCCTTTTGGCTTTCAGTTTCCTCATCTGTAAAATGGGGATACTGTCTATAACTACCTCATAGGGTTGTTGTGCATATCAGATATTTATTGAGACTCCAGGACCTAGGTGCTAGATACACACACACACACACACACACACACACACACACACACACACACACACACACATGCCAGGCATGGTCCCTGCCTTCAAGGAAATTACAATCTACAATCTAGATGCTAGAGGGCTACACATGTTAAAGAAACTGAAACATAAATAAGTATAAAAATAAATTGTGATAAGACCCATGGAAGCCAAGAAGAAAGTGCAAGGTGCCTCAGAAAGTATACTGGGCAGTAGTCAGAGAAGGTCCCTCTGAGGAAGACCTTTATGCTGGGCCTTGAGGGGTGAGCAGGAGTCAGGCAGGTGAAGAGGGAGGGGGGCATCCCAGGGAGGGGGAATCGCACATGTAAAGGCACGTGAGGAACTGGGAGGAAGAAGGAAGGAAGTAGTGTGGTGGGAACGTAGCAATCAAAGGAAATCCCAGGAAGAGCTGACCCCCTACTGAGAGGTAAAATCCCCAGAATGTGGAAAATGAATGGGTGAGGGGGGCAAGGGAAAGAGGTCTCAAAGGGGACCCCCTCCACCCACTCCAGATTTCTGGTGGACTGAGGTGGCAAAAGGAGGTGCTAACTGAGCTTTTTTAGTTTTGTCAGGAAAGGAAGGGCAACGCTGAGGGAAGAGGGTGTGCTATAAAGCAGTGGTTTCCAAATCTGACAAGATGTCAACCAGAAAAACATCTTAAATTATCAGAACAGTTTGAAAATAGATTTACAACTGCTGCTGATAAACATGAACCTCGTTCTGTGTATTTTGCCTTCAGATATTTGCTGATGATAGAATGAAGCCATCACAATTAGCATGTCGCTTTAAAATATGGTTCCTTCCATCTTTATGTCACCCTTTTACAATTTATATTTTGAGTGTATGTTTTATGTGGTCACATCATACATTGATAGGTTAAAAAAATAACCAAACATAGATTAGCATTGTATGCTCAAACATTTTTTACTGATGGGGTGTGCAATCAAAAAAAATTTGTGGAGGCCATTACTCTTGAATGTTTTTTTGACCAACTTCTTGTCAGATTTGACTGGTCACTTTTATCTTATGAAATGGTTGATGAGCGTGTCCTGGAAGAGCTGGTAGCAGCTCTGCCATCTCCTGATACTCACTTGGGTCTCTATGATTGTAATAGGGAAGAACAAATCTGACTCCATGTTGGATCTGTTTCTTTAACTTTTGTATTCTATTGCTTTTTCTACAAATTAATCACTCAAGGGATGTTGCCTAGAGCTTAAAGTATACATAATGGCCCATTCTCCAGGAACCCTGCCTCCCATGCCTGAGTGTTAAGTTAAAATACCTTTGTTTAGCTCACAGGAAACTTCCTGACCAGGCTACCTGTGAATGGCTGCAGGAAGAAAGAAATTAACACATCCCCTCTGGACTCTGGCCGGAACCAGGAAATATTGCTAACAACTTATCACCTTTTTTACATTACCTCCTCACCTCCCCTTCTTTATTCTGTAAAAGGAACTAGCATCCAAACCTGGGTAAGATGGTTCTTTGGGACACGAGTCCACCATCTTCTCGTCTGCTGGCTTTTGGAATAAAGTCACTATTCCTTGCCCCAACAGCTCATCTCTCGATTGATTGGCCTGTCCTGCAGTGAACAGTACGAGCTTGGACTTGCTAACATGATTACTATGTGCTAAATCAGCTCTGCTTTTCAAACTGTGGGTCACAACTCATTAGTCTGTCATGAAATCAACTGCGTGAGTCATGACCTGCACTTTTTATAATGAAATAGAAAAGAACAAAAAAAGAAAATGCCAGCATTTATCACACACAGTAAGGCTAAGTAAGTATGTCTCACTGTGGCTACCGGTCAGAAAAGTTTAAAAGCCCTGGTTCTGGAGGATCAGAAGGCAGTGCAGGATTCTCATCGTGATGAAGGAGTAAAACTGTGAAGATGTGGCGAAGACACGTTATCCAAGCCCTGGCAAGCACCAGGAGAATTTTGACGAGATGGGGAAGAAAGAGCCCTTGTAGGTTCTGGAGAAGGGAGGGGCCTGATGAAAGTGAGGTTTCCCGAAAATCCATTTGGCAACAGTGCCGGGGATTGAGTAAACATGCTATCTGTGGAGCGAGTCACCTTTGGGGGTTTGCTCCTGTTGATTTATAACCTTTCTTGACAGTGAACAAAAAAATCGAACGATCTAGTTTCTGTTAAAACATATGTTCCCTGGCCAATGGAGGCCCCACCGGCTCTCCTTTCCACAAAGACCCTGCAGGAAGGCTGGACAAGTCACCTGATTTGGTTCAGGCCAAAGTCACAGTCCCCACACACCTGGGGAACAGGAAGGATGTGACAGGAGGCATGAAGGCTTGGGATGGAGGGGACGGAAAGAGGGGCCACAACAGATGTAACCCAGGGCAGGAGCTGGCTTCCCTGACCCCAAAAGAGGCCACCGTGCCCTGGACATTGGCGCTGTTGTGCTGCCCCTTTCCCACAGGCCACCTCTGAGTATCCTTCCTGCCCCTTCTCCTCTTGGCCTGGCCAGAACCCCTGGAAGATGCCCCCTGATTTCAGTGTACCCTAAAGAGAAGGGTCTGATCAGCCTCTCAGGTCTGGGTTCAGAAAGACCACCTCGCGGCCACATCCCAACCACAGACCCCAGATCCCCCTCCTGCCCTCCCCACCGTCACGCACAGGCTTCTCCCCCAGACATATCATCTCTCAGGACCCCAGCCCACTGTGTGCAGCGTCCCCACCTGACTGGTCCAGTTGTCTGTGGACCAAAGTACCAGGATGTCAGCTCCCAACATCAGTGTGTCCAACCTACCTTTGTCTTCCATTAACAGGAAAGTGGAAGAAAAGTCAAGAAAGTCACGAATCAACTTTTACTACACTACACACCTGATATGCGATATAAGCATGTTATTTAATTCTCATAGCAAAACTTAGGCCACACGACGGGTGGAGGGTAGGGCTTGGACTTGAATACAGACCACCAACCACAGGGCTTCTCCTCTTTTCACTTTATTAGACTCACTACCTCCCACCTGGTAGAGAATCATAGCTAGACACTCAACAAATGAATGAATGGATGGATGGATGCTACCCCAAGGGGACTGGGTGTACCTCACCTCTTTGCTGGGAGATGAAACATTTCAGGACATGACTTGACTGTGCCATGAACATCACCTACAGCAAAGTGAGCCAAGATGAGCAATTTAATAACCTATTATTTCAGATAAGAATAATAATAATGTAGCTGGGGACTCGAGCAAACATCTACTGAGTGTTTACCATGTGTCAGATGGTTTTCTAAGTGCTTTATATTAACTCATTTTATTCTCACAACAACCCCATGAAGGAGATACCATTGAGAAATGGAGGTACAGAGAAGTTAAATAACTTTTCCAAAGTCACCCAGCTAGTAGGTGGGAAAGTCACAATGCAAACCCAGACAGCCTGAGCCCAGAGTTTATGCACTTAACCATCATTTGATACTGCCTTCTACCCATACACGAACAGGGCTGGCTTAAAGGATCAAAACAGAGTCTGTGTCTGCTGCTGGTCCACATCTTTTCCCAGGTGTCACCTCGAGTACTAGTTTAGAGATAAAGGAACACTCTAGGTCTCAATGGATACGTTGAATGGATTCCTCAAGTCGCAACACATCAGAGTGGTCCCATGTCTCTTATAGAGCTGGGACCAGTGATCCTGAAGTCCTTGAACATTTGTATGTGGGGCAATCAGGTTACCAGCTAATGAGCTTTCAATACCTATTGAGTTAGGAAGCTTCATGCCAGATACTACATATGACAAGGGGGGGACCCCTGCCCTTGAGAAGCTTACACTGTTACTGAGGCAGACGAATAAATACAAAAATACATAAATGAATATTTCTTTCACAACGATAGACTGAGTGCCCAATGGCTGGTATAGGCAAAAGGAATGCCAACAGTCCAAGGAAGTAAATAGCACAGTGGACTTTTTTTTTTTTTTTTTTTGTGGTACGTGGGCCTCTCACTGCTGTGGCCTGTCCCGTTGTGGAGCACAGGCTCCGGACGCGCAGGCTCAGTGGCCATGGCTCACGGGCCCAGCCGCTCCGCGGCATGTGGGATCTTCCCGGACCGGGGCACGAACCCGCGTCCCCTGCATCGGCAGGCGGACTTTCAACCACTGTGCCACCAGGGAAGCCCAGCACAGTGGACTTTTTTTTTTTTTTTTTTTTTTTTTTTTTTTTTTTTTTTTTTTTTGCGGTATGCGGGCCTCTCACTGTTGTGGGCTCCCCCGTTGCGGAGCACAGGCTCCGGACGCGCAGGCTCAGCGGCCACGGCTCACGGGCCCAGCCGCTCCGCGGCATATGGGATCCTCCCAGACCGGGGCACGAACCCGTATCCCCTGCATCGGCAGGCGGACTCTCAACCACTTGCGCCACCAGGGAGGCCCCAGTGGACTTTTATTATTAGCAGTTACTTTATTCTTTTGAGAAAGAAATATCCTTTCTCAAAAGAGTCACCATTAACAATACAGTGGGCAAATTTGCCAGACAACAATGGGAGGTACAGGACAGGGTCTAGAAGCTTAAAAGAGAAGGGATTATCATCTCTTTTAACAGATACCAGGCATGCTCTCTTATGTTCTGTTTACGCTTGTCCCTCACTGGTTGGGGAGCTTCTCAAGGCCAGGGATACGTTATTCATCTTTTCATCTTTACTCCTCTTTGCCTGGTACAGAGTGGCCCTGCAATAAAAGTTTGATGAATGAATGAAGGATGAACAGCACGTGTCTCCAATAGACTTTTACTTCTTAGGAAGCGGGCCCATGTCTGATTTCTCTCTAGGTGCTATTGCTGGTGCTCAGTAAATGGCTACAGACTGCCCTAGAGAAAGAACGAAGGCACCGGCCCACCACAGATGTGTGCTGCCTCCGCAGAGGGTCCGACCCTCCCAAGCCCTCTGCTGGCCATCATCACTCGCCACAGCCCTTTCAGGAAATCCTGCCTCAGGCAGCAGGGTATTCAGGAAAGCTGACCTTGGAGCCCCAACCCCCCGGTCAACTTTCCAGTCTCCCCCTACTGACCTGAGGCCAGAGGCGTGTTCTCCTGACACTCCCTCTACTCTCAATATTTGGTCTTTTCTCCTACCCCTTGCAAAGTCCATCCTTTTTTCCCATCACATTCAAACCCAGCCACAGAACTCATTTCTTCCCATTAGAACCTCCATTCTGCAAACTGACTGGCCTTCCCAGAGCTTCCTGAAAACCCAGAGAATCTGAATTAGGTAAAAATGTTAAGAAGATCTTAAACCTCCCTGGATACTATTAAGCAAACACATTACAGGGGGTTTTGCTAACTCATTAAAGGAAACACCTTACTTCTCCTTTCTTCCCTGGAGAAACTAGGTAATCTGCACAGATGAGTCAAGGATTTCAGTGCAAACTACATCATTTTCATGGTCATCAACATTGATGTGGTGTATATTTGTTTTCAGTCCTAAAAAACGCTTCCCAGGTAACTAAGGAAAACAGTCAAGGGTAGAAATATCAGGCGGGCAAGATATTTTCAATAAATGAGCCATTTGTTCCTGCTTCTGTATAGAGTTGCTTTTTCTATTTCGGATGACATGATACTGCAGATCGAAGGGAGAAATGCATTTGGAGTAAGAGTGCTTTCTCTTCTCCAAATATTACTTAGTCACTTGATTTACAGCACTTGATCAACTTGGTTAAATTTCTTTACTTCTGTGTAAGTCGCATATGCAAAACTCCAACCTAGCAACTGCCACAGTGTATCATCATGATCTGTACTTTTTTTTTATGGGGAGGAAATCCCCATAACAGGACACTACGGAAGAGTAAAGACTTTTCTCAAAGACTTATTTTTTATATTCCTGGTGCCTAGAACAGCAGCTGGGGGCCCAACAGGTGTTCTGTGATGACAGAGAGAACTTAACATTCAATCTCACTCGGAGGACATTCTCTTCAAGCATGACCATACTACATTTCTAACTACTGATGCCCAGCCCACAATCTGAATAGAGACTTTCCTGTTTTGTAGTGACTGCTAATTGTTTCTGAAATTAACACCATCAGTGACCTTCTCTGCCCTACTTGGACACACGAATAAACAGCTGTGATGTGATGCAGGCCACCCTACCTAGGAATCGAAGATACCTAGAGACACACTCCAGCCTTCTTCCCCACTCAGACTCAACCTCTCCCCAGCATCCTCTGCCAAGAGTGATTTGTAATCCCTGGATTGTAGTCATCAAAGGAAACAAGATCAGACTTCCACAGCCTGAGCTCTGCACAGGAAACACAGATTTTCTGATGTGCTACCCAGGCCTTCTCCAAGGTGATGATGCAACTCATTTCAAAAAGCAATATATTCTGCAGCCACCTTTGGTCAAAGGCAGGTGGCCATAAGACTAATGGCAGCTTTGGCTCAGGCTGAGCTCCCCTCCTGGTCCACCTTCCCCTCCTTTTGATATAAGGTCCTGGCATCTACAGATGGCCTCTTGGCACTCTGGCAAACATCTGTGTACATCTATGTACGCACCACACACACGTACAAACACACACGTCAGGGAAGTGGGTATGCCACGTGCACTAACACTAAAAGACAAACTCACAGACAGCAAGCATCAAATTCATCCACAAGATAGGTCTAGGTGAGACTTCAAGGCTGGGTGGAACATAGCTAATATGATACAGTCTTTTAGAAAAAAACTGTCTATACAATTGCACATGTTTATTGAGGAAAAATTGAAAACTACAGGAAAACATAAAGAGGAAAGCTATAATTACTCACAGCCTCACATTCCAGGTTAACCACTCTGAATGCTTTTGGTGTTCTTCCTTCTGGTCTTTTTTCTATGCTTAATGCTTAGCTATATTATCTGTCTAAGCTACATATACAAAACCACTTATACAGTTTTGCATTCTATTTTTGACTTTAAATCATAAACATCTCATTTAATCACTGTATAATAGTTCACCCCATGGAAGCTGGATAACATATCTAAGTAGTTCCCTTATTGTTGGAATTTGTGATGAGTATCTTTATAGGAAATTCTTTATCTGTTTCTCTGCTTAGATCCTTATGGTAGATTCCTAAAACCAGAATCACTAAGCCAAAAGGTATGACTATTTAAGGTCCTCCTTACATATGGGTTCTTTTCGAAAGAGCACACCCACCTAAAATCCCACTGTCGTGGATGAAATAAACATACGTGCCAATAATGTTAGCATTATAATCTTTTTAAATTTGATCCATAATTAGTTAGGGTGGGCTAAGAGCTGCAACAAACCATCCCAGAGTTTCAAAGCCTTAACACAACAAAAAGGTTTTGCTCAACTCATTGTCTGATGTGGCTTGGAAGGGGCACACTGCTCCACACAGGCATGCAGGCATCCAGGGACCCAGCTTCTTTTCATCTAGCGGCTTGGCTCCACCATTGTCTAGAGCCTCGGAATCCTCAGCTGGTTTTTTTCTACTTTCCAGCCCGTGAACAAACAAGGGAAAAGAGAAAGCATGGGGGATTGAGCTAACAGCTTTGAGAAGCCGTTAACAAATCACTGCCACTCATATTCTATTAGTCATATGGCCATACCTAACTGCAAGAGCGTGTGGAAAATGTGGTCTGTCCATACTCCCAGGAAACCTTTGAGTAATAACTTTGCTTGGTACAGGGTAGGCATTCAGTGTGTTAGTCACAATAGGCCAAAAAAAAAAAAAAAAAAAGTAAATCATTTTAACTGTATTCCTTCAATTACCAGTAAAGTTGGAATCATTCTTCATTTTTATTAGTCATGTGTACTACCTCTTCTGTGCATTTTTTACCTCTTTTACCAGTTTTTCAGTAGAGCTCATAATGTTTTCAGTTGATTTTTAAGAAGCTGTTTCTATATTAAGGACATTGACCCTTATTTTGTCAAGTTCTTTCAGTTTGATTTTTGTCTTTTAATTTTGCTTGTAACTTTTATGCAAATAAGTTTTCATTTTGTCTTTAAATCTATCCATTATTTCCTTTGTGACTTTTCTGATTGACATCTCATCACAGAATCACAAAGCACACAAAAACTGGGAGATTCCAACCCAACTCTCCAAATCTATTATTTTGTAAGTATGATTCACAGATGAATAAACTGATTGCTCAATGAAATAAGCTGACTGGTGCAAAGTATCGCAGCTAATTAGAGGCAAAGCTCTGACTAGAGATTTTTTTTATTGCAGTATAATTGCTTTACAATGGTGTGTTAGTTTCTGCTGTACAACGAAGTGAATCAGCTATATGTATACATATATCCCCTCCCTCTTGGACCTCCATCCCACCCCACCCTCCCATCCCACCCATCTAGGTCATCACAGAGCACCGAGCTGAGCTCCCTGTGCTTTACAGCAGGTTCCCACTAGCTATCTATTTTATACATGGTAGTGTATATATGTCAATCCTAATCTCCCAATTCGTCCCAACCTCCTCTTCCTCCCACCATGTCCACATCAGACTACAGATTTTTAATTTTTATTGTGTATAATACCTGACAGACTGCACTGAACATTTTTCAAACATTACTTTACGAGGTAGGTGCTACTGATATATCCATTTTACACAGAAGGAAACTGAGGCCGCGAGCAGTGAAGCACTGTGTCCGAGGTCACCAGAAGCAATATGCCCCTAGTAAAGGGCAGCAGCAGGATGGAACCCGAGCCCACCTGCTGTCGAGTCCTGGCTTGTGTCAGCACTCCATTCAGCTGCCTCTCAGGTCCCCTGACACACTGCATCAGATACACATTTCCTGGAGAGCTGCTTGAGTCCACATTTACCGGGTGCACAATGCAGGCTGCAGCCTGGGCCCAGCCAGGGGAGCTGCTGTGTATGAGGTTGTGCTCTGCCCCGTTCACTCCACGGCAGCTTTGGCCTTGAGTCCAGCTTATCGTCTCAGTGCCCCCATGCACTTCCCCGTCCAGAACACATCCCAGCTCCGTGTGCCTCGGCCACCATAAATCAGCCGGCCACACACTCTGCCCTTGGCGCTTCTGAACATCAGAGAGAAGGATTTGCCTTTCCCTGCTCAGCTCTTGGGGCTTCTGCATTGACATTTGAGTTATGTCATTATTTTTTTAAGCGATAGAAATCTAGTCAACGATTTGTAGCAATCACTGCTGTGCAGTGTAGGCTGAAAGGCTCATATATCCTTACAGAGGGAAGCAAAACCCCAGCAAATTAGTCTTATTTCCTTGACACAACTCTGTGATGGGCTGGTATTAGATAAAGCTGAAATCGGGTGCCATGATTAAAAGATTATGATAATGAAAAACAGACAGCCATCTTGCGAATTAGGAAATATTTTCAAGGAAACCAAGAGAGGCAAGTCGCTGGAGTCAAAGGTCACCCAAAGGTCAAGGGGGACAGTAAAAGACAATTGGGTTTAGCAAGAATAAAACCGTTACCGTACCCTTTTTCTTAAACCCAATCGTCAGCAGCCATTTGCATCTGTTCCCTGCCGGTCTCCTCTGTCTGCTCCCCATGTAACCCAAACCAGGACTAGAAAAATATCAACCACAACCCATTCCCCGCTAACGAGCTCTGTACACTGGGTAAGCACTCTTACACTCTGACCTCTTTGATTATTATCTCATGCAGAGGTCTCAAAAACCCAACGTCTCGTGCTTCCCTGGTGGCGCAGTGGTTGAGAGTCCACCTGCCAATGCAGAGGACGCGGGTTCGTGCCCCGGTCTGGGAAGATCCCATATGCTGCGGAGCGGCTGGGCCCGTGAGCCATGGCCACTGAGCCTGCGCGTCTGGAGCCTGTGCTCCGCAACGGGAGAGGCCACAACAGTGAGAGGCCTGCGTACCGCAAAAAAAAAAAAAAAAAAAAAAAAAAAAAAAAAAAAACCAACGTCTCAAGGCCTACCCTCTCATTCAGACTGTTTTCCTGTACTTCTGGTTTCCTCCTGCTGATGGCCCACACATGCTGAATGATAAAAGGACCTGGTCACCAGCTCCACACAAAGTCCTCTTCCTGCTGAGCTTTCCTACTTTGATGGTGGTATCACTATTCTTCCAATGAACAAAGCTCAAAGCCTGCCTGGGCTTCTGTGATTTCCCCCTCCCATGAGTCCTAGACCCCATCTCTTGCTAGCTGTCAATTCTTTGCTTGTAACTGTCTCTCAGGTAAACCCTCCCCTCTCCTCTCCATCTACTACCAGTCTCTTCCAAATCACCATCCAGATCACTGCAGTAAGTGTTTCTCTGATTTCCCTAAGCAACTTTGCCAAAAATCAGATGGGCACACCTCTAGGTTCTCTCTTCTGTCCCTGTGCCAACACCACACAGTCTTGATTACTGTGGCTATAAGTCTTGAAACCTGGGAGACTGACTCCTCCTACTTTGTTCTTTTTCAAAATTATTTTTGGAAGTTTGAGCATGACATATCTCAGTATGGATTTCTTTGGGTTTATCCTCTTCGGAACTTACTAAGCTCTTGAATCTGGAGGCTTGTGTCTCATCCTAACCTTGTGAAGTGTTCAGCCATTAGTCTACTGAGAACTTTTTCAGTCTTACCCTCTTTCCCCTCTACTGGGATTTCAAAGACCCCAATGTCAGGTCCCCTGAGGATCTGCTCTTTTTTTTCTCTTCCTCTCGTCTATTTTCTCTCTGTCGTTCAGATTGGGGAATGTTTATGGTTATGTCTTCAAATTCACTGATTCTTTCCTCTGTCATCTCCATTCTGCTGTCGAGCCCACCCAGTGTGATTTTGTTTCGGCTACTGTCTTTTTCCATTCTAAAATTTTCATTTGCTTCTTCTTTATGCCTTTTGTTTCTTTGCTGAGACTTTCTATTTTTTTCCCCGTTTGTGTCAAGCATGTTCGTAATTGCTCACTGAAGCATGTTTATGATGACTGCTTCAAAATCTTCGTCAGATAATTGCCACTTCCCTGTCACCTCAGTGTTGTCTCTTCTCATTAAGCTTGAAATCTCCATGCATCTTGGTGTGACGAGTCGTTTTCAATTAAAACCTGGACATTTTAGGTATTACGTTATGAGGCTCTAGAACTTACTTAAACCTTCCATTTTAGCTGGCTTCCTCTGACACTGCCCCAGCTGAGGAAAGGGAATCCTACCTCATCACAGCCAGGTGGGGATAGAAGTCCAGGTTCCCCACTTGGCCTCCTGAGTGGGGAGGAGGACTCATCATTACTGCTGACAGAGGAGGGGGTTACAGCTCCCCAACAAGTCTCCACTGATACTTCCCTGGCTGGGAGGGGTAGGAGGGCCACATCACTGCGCCTCACAAGGCCTCCACTGGCACCACTGGGGGAAGGCAGAGAGTGGGAGGGGATGCATGGCCTTGTTACTACTGGGTGGTGGTAAGAGTCCTGACTCTCCACTAGGCCTCCTCTGACCACCCAGCGGGGAGGGGCAAGGACGCCTTACTGCTGTGGGTGGGAGTGAAAGTCCAGGCTCCCCACATGTCTCAGCTGAGAAATGGGCCCCCAGAAATGGCTATCATCATGCATTCAGGAGTGAGGAATTAGTGACCCCAGAGACAGAGCAGGATGGGTTACTGGAGATCAAATGGCAAAGCGGTGGCAAAGTCAGGACTCAACGTCCATGCCCTCGGCTCCAAGACCACTCGTCTATAAACCAAAGAGCTCCAAAAGCACAGGAAGAATGCCAGCCCCCTCCCCAACATAACAGTGCAAAATCTCACCAGCCAAAGGATGGTGGCTGCCTCTCTTCCCATCCTGCCAGACCCCAGGCCAGAAAGCACATGTGGTTATGCACATCAGCCCCCTGAACAACACAAACACATGTCTACTCAAGACGGGCCTTCCATCCAACACACACAGCAAAAGCACACTCGAGAGCCAAGAACCACAGCATCACAGTCACCTTCGGGGCTGGTGGTCTCCCATCTGGAGAGGATCCTGGCTTTCCTACCGTTGGAATCTCTGAAACCAAGATACACCCAGGAGCTGTGGACCTCAGAGCAGCCAGCAGACCAGACGCCCCCCTCCTGGCTGGAGAGCTGGGTCTGCACCCAGCTGGAGGCGCCTGCTTTGGACCTGGGGCCTCTCTTCTGGCCCTGGCCACGGTCTCAGCACAGCACTGCTTATTCTCCAACAAGGGAAAGCTGGTGACCCAGGAGGGGAAACTGCTTTCTAACAGCCTTTGTTTTTGTTTCCATTTAAAAAGGTTAGTGACTTTACTGCATGTGGAAAGAACCAAAGCAACAATTTCAAAGAGGCTCCACATGATTTGGAGCTGACCAAATATACAGAACATTTGGGTGGGGAGGAAAAGAAAGGGAAAAGAGAGAACAAAGTTTATCCCACGTTCACCATGTGCCAGACATACGCCTTGGTGCTCCTTCCCATGCTTCTACAACAACAATTCCAGCCAGAATTAAGCTCCAAACCCCTTACCATAGGTCATCAGACTGTCTAGAGGCAGGCAGAGTTGTTAGATTCCAGGATGGTACACAGCAATGAACAAAGTTATGGGATACAATTTGAACCACGAAATAGAATGATATAACTATTAATAAAGTCATTTGATGCCTACATTTCAAAACAATATGATTTAAATTTTAAAATTTGTTAGAATAATTTGCTTACATCGGTATCACCCAGATAAATACCCACAATCTTTTTTTTTTTTTTTTTTTGCGGTACACGGGCCTCTCACTGTTGTGGCCTCTCCCGTTGTGGAGCACAGGCTCCGGACGCACAGGCTCAGCGGCCATGGCTCACGGGCCCAGCCGCTCCGTGACATGTGGGATCTTCCCGGACCGGGGCACGAACCCGTGTCCCCTGCATCGGCAGGCAGACTCTCAACCACTGCGCCACCAGGGAAGTCCAATATCCACAATCTTTTGATAGAACTTGTGAACTTAGCTGTGCTCTTATGATCACTGGAACTTCTGTGAGTGATTTTGTTGACTGCAGGGCTATTTTAACATTCACTCTTTTTATTTCTTTTTTAACATTCACTCAATTGAAAACAATTTTCAAATTTTATAGTCATCTAGACCAGGGGTCAGCAAACCCTGGCCAGTGGGCCAGACCTGTCCCAAGGCCTGCTTGCCACATTTTCAAATGGCTGAACAAATACCGAAAGAATGCCATTTCACGACATGACAATTATATGAAATACAAATTGCAGCGCATGTAAATAAGGTTTTTACTGCCCATTCTTTTCTGTATCGTCTATGGTTGCTTTCGTGCTCAAAAGGCAGAGCTGATTAGTTGCAACAAAGACCCTACAAAGCTGAAATATTAACTCACTGGCCCTTTACAAAAAAAGTTTGCTGACCTCTGATCTAGATGGTCTGTCAAATGGTGGTGCTGGATTGAAAACACACTGTGATGATCACAGGGACAACCACCATTGGCAACTTGGCTATCGAGGAAGCCAAACAACCGTCCTGAGATACCAAGTGGGCCGTTTATGAGTGAGCCCTTTGTGCGGTGTTGGTGATAACAGTGACAGCATGAAAAGCCAACTTCGAGCACACTTAAGCATTCTGAGAATGCACCACGCACCCATGCACGCTCTGTACATTTATCCTCTGGGGAAAACCACAGTCTGAATGATGAGAGATCTGAATTCTGTGAGGTCTTCGAGAACGCAACCCTCCCGTAAAACAGGCTTCTGCGTCCTCCCTCCCTTTTCCATGTCAGCGTGCAGCCCTTCTGAAGTCGCTGTGACTTCCCACCACCGTCCGTCTGATGCTCTTCTCCTGGGCCCCTGCCTTCCCTTTATCACACGCATCATCTCCCCGCCTGGCCCCTCCGAGGCAGTAAGTGCCCCCCAAGGCAGGAATGCCAGCTCCTTTCTCTTGAAGGCGGACAGATGTCCCAGCACCCATGAAGGCCCTTCGTTTCAAGAGAGGAATGAACAAACGCTGTCTCCTCTCACTCTGAAGGCAGGTACAGTGATCATTAGTCCTTTTCACAAATGAGGAAACTGAAGCTGGAACAGGTTAAGCTATTCACAGGCACTAAGTGACAAAGTCAGGACTGGAATTCACACCATTTACGATGGAGGGTCCTGCTGCCATGTGTGGCCGGGGCTCAGAAAGTACTGGAAGCGGGGTGAATGGACACAAGGCGAGGTCCACGCAGAACCACGAAAGCATATTTGCACAATCTCAGAAGCCGCCAAGATCTTCCCCTTCACTGTGCTTAGTGAAAGAAGCTAGTCACAAAAGACCACCTATCGTATGATGCCATGTATATGGGGACACCGTACGAACACTGACATGATTTCTCTGCATGGCACTTGGTAAGCCCCAACTCGCAGCACCTCTTATATCCCTTGTAGGAGTGAGGTGTTGAGTTCCTCCCATGTTTCCCCGAGGAAAGAACAGTACCTAATAAGGAAGGGAAAAGGGAGGCCAAAACAAGAATCCATTCTGTTTCTGGGTTCTCTCACCTGGGCCTCCCAGGTGCCTTTTCTCTGAAGGCCCCTCAGCAGCATTGATGTTATTAGAACAGCTCCTGCTTTGGACCTAGTAATTACATGACCAGGAACTGAATTTCCGAAGTGGAACATGAGATCAGAAAAACACAAAACAAAAGAGCAAACTGAACATTCAAGTTGGTAGTACTAATTTTTTGATGAGGAAGAAACTAGAAACCACCTAGATCTCTAACAGAGGATGGGGAATAGCTAAGGAACCCATGATGGGGCAAAATGATGGAAATGGTCATTAAGCTTAAAAATGGGAACCCCGACTATGTCAAGAGAAATCTTAATATAAAAATTATACTGTGTGAAAAAGACATGCTTAAATTAAAATATAGGCAAATATCAAGGAGAAAACAATATGAGCAATTAGGGTACTATGCTGACATGTGGGGTGAGCCAGGGGGTACAGAGAAGGAAGGGAAGGAGGGAGGGAGAGGGGAATGGACGAGTACTTCGGCAAAGTAACATATACAGTAAAACTCAAGTTAAAATATAGCACAATTGTGGAATTATATAGTTTTCTGGAAGGCCAATTTGATAATATGTATCAAATACCTTAAGAGTATTTATATCTTTTGTCCCAGAAGGAGCACTATGCATTAATAGATGTACAAAAAATGCACAAAAGAAGCAGTTTTATTTATAAATAATATCGAAAAACTGAAAAAAACCAACATGTCCAAAATAGGGGACTGTTTAAGCAAACATTAATATTTTTTTAACATCTTTATTGGAGTATAATTGCTTTACAATGGTGTGTTAGTTTCTGCTGTA
The DNA here is from genome assembly GCF_025265405.1 of Mesoplodon densirostris. Taxonomy (NCBI): domain Eukaryota; kingdom Metazoa; phylum Chordata; class Mammalia; order Artiodactyla; family Ziphiidae; genus Mesoplodon; species Mesoplodon densirostris. The sequence continues at coordinate 122,890,573 of NC_082664.1, forward strand.
TAACAAAGTGAATCAGCTATACATATACATATATCCCCATATCTCCTACCTCTTGCGTCTCCCTCCCACCCTCCCTATCCCACCCCTCTAGGTGGTCACAAAGCACCGAGCTGATCTCCCTGTGCTATGGGGCTGCTTCCCACTAGCTATCTATTTTACATTTGGTAGTGTATATATGTCCATGCCACTCTCTCACTTCGTCCCAGCTTACCCTTCCCCCTCCCCGTGTCCTCAAGTCCATTCTCTGCATCTGCGTCTTTATTCCTGTCCTGCCCCTAGGTTCTTCAGAACCTGTTTTTTTTCTTTAGATTCCATATATATGTGTTAGCATACAGTATTTGTTTTTCTCTTTCCGACTTACTTCACTCTGTATGACAGACTCTAGGTCCATTCTGACTTACTTCACTCTGTATGACAGACTCTAGGTCCATCCACCTCACTACAAATAACTCAATTTCATTTCTTTTTATGGCTGAGTAATATTCCATTGTATATATGTGCCACACCTTCTTTATCCATTCATCTGTCGATGGACACTTAGGTTGCTTCCATGACCTGGCTATTGTAAATAGAGTTGCAATGAACATTGTAGTACATGACTCTTTTTGAATTATGGTTTTCTCAGGGTATATGCCCACTAGTGGGATTGCTGGGTCGTATGGTAGTTTTATTTTTAGTTTTTTAAGGAACCTCCATACTGTTCTCCATAGTGGCTGTATCAGTTTACATTCCCACCAACAGCGCAAGAGGGTTCCCTTCCCTACACACCCTCTCCAGAATTTATTGTTTGTAGATTTTTTGATGGTGGCCAGTCTGAATGGTGTGAGGTGATATCTCATTGTAGTTTTGATTTGCATTTCTCTAATGATTAGCGATGTTGAGCATCCTTTCATGTGTTGTTGGCAATCTGTATATCTTCTTTGGAGAAATGTCTATTTAGGTCTTGCACCCATTTTTGGATTGGGTTGTTTGATTTTTGATATTGAGCTGCATGAGCTGCTTGTAAATTTTGGAGATTAGTCCCTTGTCAGTTGCTTCATTTGCAAATATTTTCTCCCATTCTGAGGGTTGTCTTTTCATCTTGCTTATGGTTTCCTTTGCTGTGCAAAAGCTTTTAAGTTTGATTAGGTCTCATTTGTTATTTTTGTTTTACTTCCATTTCTCTAGGAGGTGGGTCAAAAAGGATCTTGCTGTGATTTATGTCATAGAATGTTCTGCCTATGTTTTCCTCTAAGAGTTTTACAGTGTCTGGCCTTAGATTTTGGTCCTTAATCCATGTTGAGTTTATTTTTGTGTACAGTGTTAGGGAATGTTCTAATTTCATTCTTTTACATGTAGCTGTCCAGTTTTCCCAGCACCACTTATTGAAGAGGCTGTCCTTTCTCCATTGTATATTCTTGCCTCCTTTATCAAAAACAAGGTGACCATGTGTATGTGGGTTTATCTCTGGGCTTTCTATCCTGTTCCATTGATCTATATTTCTGTTTTTGTGCCAGCACCATACTGTCTTGATTACTGTAGCTTTGTAGTATTATGTGAAGTCCAGGAGCTTGATTCCTCCAGCTCCGTTTTTCTTTCTCAAGATTGCTTTGGCTATTCGGAGTCTTTTGTGTTTCCATACAAATTGTGCAATTTCTTGTTCTAGTTCTGTGAAAAATGCCATTCGTAGTTTGATAGGGATTGCATTGAATCTGTAGATTGCTTTGGGTAGTATAGTCATTTTCACAATGTTGATTCTTCCAATCCAAGAACATAGTATATCTCTCCATCTGTTTGTATCATCTTTAATTTCTTTCATCAGTGTCTTATAGTTTTCTGCATACAGGTCTTTTGTCTCCTTAGGTAGGATTATTCCTAGGTATTTTAGTCTTTTTGTTGCAATGGTAAATGGGAGTGTTTCCTTAATTTCTCTATCAGATTTTTCATCATTAGCATATAGGAAGGCAAAAGACTTCTGTGCGTTACTTTTGTATCCTGCTACTTTACCAAATTCATTGATTAACTCTAGTAGTTTTCTGGTAGCATCTTTAGGATTCTCTATGTATAGTATCATGTCATCTGCAAACAGTGATAGCTTTATTTCTTCTTTTCCAATTTGGATTCCTTTTATTTCTTTTTCTTCTGAGTGCTGTGGCTAAAACTTCCAAAACTATGTTGAATAATAGTGGTGAGAGTGGGCAACCTTGTCTTGTTCCTGATCTTAGTGGAAGTGGTTTCAGTTTTTCACCACTGAGAATGATGTTGGCTGTGGGTTTGTCATATATGGCCTTTATTATGTTGAGGTAAGTTCCCTCTATGCCTACTTTCTAGAGGGTTTTTATCATAAGTCAAACATTAATATTTTTTAAAAAAAACACTGCAGCCATTTAAAATATCATGTCTTCGATAGATAGCTAGTGGGAAGCAGCCGCATAGCACAGGGAGATCAGCTCGGTGCTTTGTGACCACCTAGAGGGGTGGGATAGGGAGGGTGGGAGTGAGGGAGACACAAGAGGGAAGAGATATGGGAACATATGTATATGTATAACTGATTCACTTTGTTATAAAGCAGAAACTAACACACCATTGTAAAGCAATTATACTCCAATAAAGATGTAAAAAAATAAAAAATAATAAAAAATAAATAATAAATCATGTCTTCGAAGAATATCGAATATTCAGTACAGAAGGAAAATGTTTATGATGAATTATTAAGTGTAAAAATTAGTGAACAAAACAATATGTTTAACATAATACCAATTTTATAAAAGTGTGTGTGGGCAGGGTGAGAGAGAGAGAGAGAGAGACACCAGGAAGATACACATTGAAAATAATGGTCATCATTGGTTGGGAAATTATGGGTGATTTTTATTTTTCTGCTTTGTGTTTTCTGTATTTTCTAAGTTTTCTGCAATAAATATATCTCACCTTTGTAATCAGAAAAAAATAAAGTGTTATATCTAGAAACTTAAAAAGCAAATCATCAGGGCTGTCATCAGCACACAGCATCTGACACCGGGGTCCACGTGGAGTTAAAACCTATGCAGCAAACTGTGCAGGGGCTAAACTGTCTATACTGTACCGAAACTAGGCAGACTGTGGCAAAGACAGCTCCAAAACCCTCCAGCCCACCTCTCCCAGGCAGGGGTCCATGGCACCCAGGGCACATCTCAATAGGCTTTGCCAGTGGCACAAGCCAAGGGCAGCACGAGTGCCTGGAGGAGAGAAGCTGGGCATCCCTGCTACTCCGAGACGTGGGAACCCAGCCAACCTCCCTCCCGCCTCCTCCACACATTCAGGCAGCCGTACTCACTCCACTTGCCCCCATATTCACGGTTCTTTCACACCTGCCCACAGTAAAAAATGAGCCCCCCTTTGTGCTACATCGGTTTTGCGATTGTAATTCCACCCCTTCTCTAAGCAAAATAGTCAGCCTTACTTTTTAGTTTAAGTGGGTTACACAGCAATAAAAAGGAATGAAGCACTGATACACGCTTCAACATGGACAAACCCTGGAAACGTTATTCTTAGTGAAAAAAGTCAGTCACAAAAGACCATGTATTATATGATTCCATTTATATAAAATGTCCAGAATCCATAGAGACAGAAGGTAGAGTCATGGTTTCCACAGGCTGGGAGAGGAAGGAGTGGGGAATGACTTCTAATGGGTACAGAATTTCTTTTAGGGGTGCTGAAAATATTCTGGAATTAGATCATGGTGATGGTGGCACAACTTTGTGAATAAAGTAAAAACCACTGAATTGTGTACTTTAAAATGGTGGATCTCAATTTTTAAAATTTTCAAGTGGGTTACAATTAGACTTTTAAGTGGTTACAATTAGACTTCTCAGTGGGTTATAATTATAATGAGGCACTAACTGGCCCAGTAGTTCCCCCAGAGCACATATTTTGGAGGCAGATGAGTTGGAATTCAAATATCACTCTGACATCCACTTGCTGTGTGAGCCCACGTAATTTCCTTAACCTCTCTGAGCCTCAGTTTTCTAGGCTGTACAACGAGAAGAATATTGTCTAGCTTACATGGATTGTTGATAGGATTAAATAAGTTCATGCAGGTAAATCCCAGCACCTGACACAGAGCTCCATAAACAGCAGTTCCCTCTCCCTTAGCTGGCCAGAAGATCCTTTGAACTTCAAGCAGAATGAAACCCTGGACTAATAAGAACCTACTGTATAGCACAGGAACTCTACTCAATACTCTGTAATGACCTATATGGGAAAAAAAAATCTAAACAAGAGTGGATATATGTATATGTATAACTGATTCACATTGCTGTACAGCAGAAACTAACACAACATTGGAAATCAACTATACCCCAATAAAAATTAATCAAAAAAAAAAAAAAAAAGAATGAAACCCTGGGCCTTGACTAAAACATCACTAAAGTCAAGCAGGACCTGAGTACTTGTCTGTTCTGGAAAAGACACTAAATAGAGCTAGAGGCTAGAATGTCAGTGCATACCCTGTAACAAGACTTCAAAACTCGAAGACACACAGCTCCACTCCCAAGGCTAACCTTATAACCAGCAATAAACGCTCCGCCTCCACCGACAGTCTCAAAGAGCCTCATGTCCACTGTCGGGTGGGACCCTCTCGACCATTAGATAAGTGTTGCTATTCTTAGCACCAATCAAGGATGAAGCAACCAGAGCTCAAAGAAACCAGAAGGAGGGGCAGAGCTGTGATCTGCACCCAGGTCAGACTGTCTCCACGGCTCCTAATTTTGCTTTCAAGGCAGCTGCCCTCCCTACTCTCAGCCACTTTTCTCCGGGCTGTCAGGTCACAGCAAGGCTGGCTGTGGGCAGCGCTGGTGTGGAAGGGCCATGCCACCACAGGACCAGGCAGGTGTCACTTCCCAGTCCACCAGCTCTGGCCTCCAAGCATGGAGGCAGGGGTGGGAGGCAAGGAGTGGAATCAAAAGGGCAGCTGAAGGCCAGGGAGCCAGTAGCAAAGGGAGGGGCGAGAGGGACCAGAATTCAAGGCATGTGAGGGTTAGAGGTCAAACAATCGAGATCAATCACCCTAAGCAAATGTGAGAGGTGTGGAAGAGAAGCTGCTCACATCCTTTGCAGAGAAGCGAGAAAATAGTGATGGCTAACCTTCACATGGCACATCCACATGCCTGAGGCTGTTTTAAGCTTTTTACATTCTCATGACTCTCACCCACAGTATGTATGTATGTATTATTATGCCCATTTTACAGATGGGAAGACTTACAGCACAAGAGGTTAAGGAACTGTTCAGGGCCCCCCAGCATGGCTGAGTCAAGGCCTGAACTCAGGCAGCTGGCTCGGGAGGGCTCCCACCCTCAGCTGCCTGAACCGGGGAAGGAGGTGGACCCACTGCCGAAGATGGTGTCCAGCCAGTGCCAGACTCCCTTCTCCATCCTCCTCGAAATGACAAGGGATCAGAGGCACCGTGTTACAGAAGGAAAAGTCTGTTTGGCAACTACAAATTTGTAACGTGCTGATATGATCAGAAGGTTTCCAAGAAGGAAGCAGGTAGAGCAGCCTCCCTGCAGTCCGCGTATCCATTTGCATAAGAAATTAACCTGAGCCTCCAAGAAAAATGGTTAAGTCCAAGATGTCACTTGTCTCACCCTGCTGCTCTCCCCTCAGTCATGTGACTGCATCCCTGCCGTAAATCAAAGGCCAAGCTCCCCTTTCATCAGATGCCTACAGATAATTCCCTTGCGATTTCCCTGCTGGGGCTCAGAGGGCCACAACCTAAAGGGTTAACATCTCATTTCCTCTCATCTTTCAAGCCTTAATCCCCATCCTGAGCTGGGTGCATTCCAAGCCCACCTGGAGCAGGTCATGACGAGCCCCAGCCCACGGCTGGCCCTTCATTTCCCCTGGCAGGAGATTAGATGGGGCGCCCATTAATCACTCATTATTTGGGTCCTTGCTGCTGGCCAGCCCTAGGGCTGACGGCCAGCTGTCTGGGAGGGTTGCCCAGCCCAGGTTGTGGGCTGCCTGATGCCATCCTTCTGGGATAAGTGCAGTGTAGGCAGGCTCTCCGGACCATGCCCGAGAGGAGAGGGGTTAAGGGAGAACGCTGCTGGGGTACTGCCCAGTGATCCGCTTGAGTAAGGCTCATGGGAGAAGACAGCATGCACAGTACGTTCAGGGAAAGGATTAGGGAAAAAGAAAAAGAGATAAGCAGAAAGGGACCACTCTCCCAGGACAGGTAACCATCAATAAAAGCAAACTGCTGCCTACCTGTTTCTTAGGTCCTTCTTGGAGGAAACTAAAGGGAAATGGGAGGAAGGAAATGGAGAGGGAAGAGGATGTTGAATGGATAATTCTTCATCATCATCATCATCATCACTATTATTACTGCACAGCTGGGGGTGTTCATCTCCTGGGTTTGAATATAAGGTTGCAATATTCAGCCCTTCAGACACAAACCTCCTGGACCTGAGGGGGCCTGAGATGATGTATTTTTTCTAGAGCTCATATATTGAGCACCAACTGCCTGCCAAGTGCTGACTGGGTACAGAGCAGTTAAATGGGATGAAAACTGACACCGGGCACCCACTAGGTGCCAGCCCTTTGCTTAATGCCCCATGTGCCATGAACCAGTCCTTACACCAGCCCTCCAGGATGTGGCCATCCTTTGTTACAGATGGGGAAACCAAGCCTAGAGGTGGGAGGGTGCAAAATAAAGGCCTGTAGAATGAAGGAGATGTGTCAATGACCAGACCCCACTCTGGGGAAGGAGGTGGGGCTCACCACGCCCACACGCTTAGCCCTCTTTGGGGAGTCCCAGTCCACTGTCACCTCAGGCAACTTGGGTCTCCAAACCAATCCACCCTGGTCCCTCTCCCTCAGCACATGCTCAGGCCCAGAAATGCATTCACAGTGAGCCTGATGGGGAGAGGTGGGAAGCATGCTTTCAGGACTGAACTGAAGACCCTTTTGACCAAAAGAGGGCTCTGTTCCATGGCTCACTCCTTAAGAGTCAAGGTCAAGGCCTCTGTTAAAAAGGACCCTGCTACCTGGGATCCAGTGGCTCATTAACTCACCACCTGTCATTAGAACCTCACTGTAAAGGCAGCCTCGGGCAGTGGTCCTCAAACCTGAGCCGTGCAGAATTACCTGAGGCTGTCTTTAAAATGCTCATTCCCAGGCCCTGCCTCCACCCTGGAATCTGTTTTTTTTCCCCCCACCAGATCCTAATTCTGATTCAGGTGTTCTGAAAACAACCCTTTCAGGAAACAGTGATATAGTGGAAAGAGCACCAGACTTAGGAAGCTGGGTTCTAAGACTTAGATTCAAAACCTGAGCTGTTGACCTCAGGCAAGTAAGCAGAGTTTCCTTCCTCATGAAATGCAGATGATACTGTCTCTGTCACAGGTTGCTGGAAGGATGAAAGCATCAAGCCCAGCACACACAGGGCTCATTAAACATGACCTGAAAGAGTTCATCAGGCCAGCAAGGCTCTAGAAACCGGAGAAGTCAGTTTTGATGGGTTGGAGAAAGAAAAGAAGGCAAATCAGGCCCTAGATGAGGGGTGGCCCAGCATCAGCACACAGGTCAAGCAGAGGGGAGTGAAGAGGGGGGGATCCTGAAAGAGGGCAAGAGTCTGCAAAGCAGCCTCAAGGCAGAGCCTCACACTGAAGCTCCCCTCCCAGTGGCAGCCTGGGCCCTGCGTTAGCAATTGGCACAGCATTTCTAAACCATTACCTTCAAAGAGAAGGCAGTCAATAAACACACGTGCAACCTTTAGATCTGCACTTATGTAAATAAATATCACAATTCTGCACACACACACACAGAGAAAGATAAAAGGTGGGACAAGTGGAGAGAAGAAGAGAAAGGAGGGAAAAGTAGGATGGAAGGTCAAAGCCAGTCACATTTTCAAGTTCGCTGGTGCTGGCAACGTGCTGGAACTGTGCCCCACGGCCTGGGAGAGGCCCTAGGAACAGAAACCCAGAAGCTGCTCTGGAGATACTTTGGGGTGGCTGGGGAGATGCAGCTTGCCCACTACGACATGTCCAGGCTGAATACAGAGACCGTGCGAAGAATGCAGGGGGACACATAGTATGGGTTCATGGAAGAGAGGGATGGGCATGTGCAAGAAGGGCTGGGATCCACTTCCTGGCAAAATTTAGACCAGCAGAGGGGAAATCTGCATTTCTGAGCTGGGGGTAGGGGACATACAAGACCACGATAAAAAGATCAGGTAAATGGAGTGAAGGATTTCAGGCAGGGAAGAGTTGGGCTGCTCTTGGATCAATAAAGTAGACTCAAATTAAGGCAAGTTTGAAACATCCAGATGAAGAATGGCCTTGACGCCACCATGTCCATACCAACACGTTCCCATCTCTAGGTCTTTGCTCAAGCTCTTCCCTTTGCCTGCCATGCTTCCCCCCCTTCCAGCCTTTCCCATCTCCTTGAACTCCTCCCCATGTTTCAAAACCCAGCAGAAATTTTCCTAGCTCTTCCCATGCAGGAAAATATTTCTCCCTCATCTGTGTCTCCCTGATGCTTTGCAACCCCCAATGTTTTGCCTTGTTTTGTGGTTCTTTCTTTACATCTCTTTCTCTCCCAGGTGGCTATACATCATCTGCTAGCCTGTCAACAAATCAAGGGCAAGGATATTGTCTTGTTCTTGGTTTAAGCCTCAGCATGTAGTAACACTCCCTGACACAGCAGACCCCCAAAAATATTGGCTGGAGAAGATTTAAATAGAAGTGAGTACTGGGGAGCCATTGTGATTTTTTGAAAGAAGTGATGTGGTGCAATCAGAATTTTAGGAATATTAATCTGTCAGCATGAAAGACGATGGATTAAAATGAAGAAAGGGACTCGTGGCCAGAAGTCAAGAGGGGAGACTCTTACTGTAACGGGGACATGGTTTAAGGAGGGAGCAGAGGGAATGGAGACAGGAAAATAATTTCCTGGATACCACAAAAGAACGTGGATGGGACTTGGTAACAAATTAGCTATAAATGAGGGGACTGGGATGCGGAGTCTGGTGCCCTCAAACATAGAGACTCCCAGCCAACTGGGAGAAAGGTGGTACCATGGAGAGAAGCGTTGGGGGATGGAAAAGGATAGGCAATCAGTACCCAGACTCTCTTTAGGATAACTGATTACAATCACAATAAGCATTTCTAGGTCAACAACAACCCTCCAAGTCAAAATATCCAATCCTGATCTTATGCCCAAACTCTAGGCTGTATTTTATTTATTTTTTCCTAACAGCCAACTGGAACCACTTCTACATGGCAGGGAAGACTGAAATGAAGATAAGACCAAGCTGGCACCCTGCTGGGTGCTGGGCATGGAGGAGACCACACAAGCTCATCTGGCCAGCCCTCCCCACAAGAGGCCACCCGAGTTGCTTGTTCACTAGGGCCTCCAGTATTCTGATCACCCAAACTTGTTTCCGGGACCTCTGGGAAATCCCTGTTACAGCCCTGCAGAGGTTTATAGGAAAGTCCCAGGACTCCTGTCTGCTTCCTTGCATTAATTTCAGGGCTAGGATTTTGTTTTCTAAAGGAATTCAACTATGGTGCCAACAAAAATCCATAGGAATTGAGTAACACTGTATTTAAATCACCTTTTTAAAATGTTTGCTTCTTTGTATTTTGAGACCCAGTAAAGTCCTATTAAGCCCAACCACTTCATCACTGTTATCAATGAAGTAGAAGACATACGCAGGTTATACAGGTTTTAAGAGCTGTGTGATCTTTGAAAAATCTTTAGACTCTTTTGTACCTGGGTGCCTTCAGCTGCGAAAGGGCAGTTGGAGGAAATGATTCCGTAGACCTCTCTCAGGTCTCTATGTCTCTTTTAACAAATTCCAACAGGCATCCCATGATCGCTTTGGCTACCCAGGACCAAGATTTCAGATTCACTTACTGCCTGCCAAGGGACAAAGGGCTGCGTGGTGGGGGTCACAGAGGAGACAGGAAGAGAGGCAGACACGCACACTCGCCAGGCAGTAGTGGAGGCACGGGCAGTGGGGTGGGGCGCGGGGCTGGCTGTGGACTGATTAAGGAGACCCCAGACCCCACAAATTCCCGATGCTAAGTGGGCCTGAGAACGACGTGAAAGCCTCTTCCCAACTTAGGGCTGATGTTATTTCAAAGAAAAAAATATTAACTTCCAGATCGCTAAAGCTCCAGTGTGGGCTAGTTCTGTAAAAGCTAATTCTACAAGCGCGCCAAGGGACTGCAGGTACTTGGGCTACACTTGAGGAAGTGTCCGGAGTTGGCGGAAACCGCCCATCCACTCCGGCTCCCAGAGGCGCTAGGTTTAGCTGAGACACACACACAGAGATGTGAGGCTTTCTAGAAAATGATGTGGCCGAGGCCCCAGGCTGGGTCTCGACGCGCGCCGACCGAGACTCGACCAGCTTCTCCGGCCCCCGGCAGGAGGTTGGCGAGGCTAGCGTGGGGTCGCGCGGGCTGGGTGTTCACTCGTCAGTCCCCAGCTGCCGCAACCAAGAGAGCTCAGGGCCCCGACTCCAGGACGGCCAAGGTTGACTCTCCCTAGAGTTTCCAAGTAGGAGGGTGGAGGGGTGAGTGCTGGCGCTGGGACAGAGTAAATCCCCCAGGAAAAGAAGAGGACAGAAGGAGGCGCAGCCGTCGGCACGAGCTAGGCGCGCGCTGGCTCCCCCAGCCTGGTTCGGACGCAGCCCCCCGGCGCCCCCGACACACCCACTGCGCCCCGCCACCCGCGCCAGCCCGCCCGGCGGTCCAGAGGGGGCCCGAGAGGCTGGCAGCGGCCGGGCCGGGTCGTGACCCCGCGGGCTGGGCGCAGGGGGCGCGCGGCGCGGGCAGCTCGGCTCACCTGGCGGTCCGTGTCCCGGAGCGGCCGGCGGCCGCCTCGCCTCGCCCCCGCGTGGTCCCCGGCGCCGGGCAGCCCCGAGCGCGCCGCATGGACGGCCGCCGCCGCCGCCCCGCGCCCGTCCTGCACGGGCTCCCGCTGCGCCCGGGTTCCGCGTCGGGCTGCGCGGGCGGCCAGAGGCTCGGGTGCGCGCGGAGAGCTCTTGCTCTTGAGTTTGCGGTCCTGAGAGCCGGGATCCGCGCTCCCTCGGTCCCTCCTCCCTCCCCCACTCTCGGCCTCCTGCTGTCATCTGGATCCGCTCCTGACGCCCCCTGGCGGCCGTCTCGGGAAGCACGGGCCCCCAACCCACCCTCACTCCCCGGAGGGGCCCCTTAACAAGGACGAACGCCACGGATCCCTGGGTGAGAGAGGACAGACATCATCCCGTAGAGGGGAGGACAGTCTAGACCGAGGAAGTGAGCGAGGAGGGTGGCGAGATTGGAAGGAAGAGCGGTCCGGGCTGGCCAAGTAAGAGGAAAAGGGGGTGAGACCGGGAGGTAATTAAACTAGGGCCAGATGGTGGAAGGCCTTGAATTCCGCGCTAATCTTATCCTGAGGTTTGTGGGGGCAATTGAAGGACCGAGGCACAGGAGGGATGGGGGCATCCTTGCGTTTTGGGACAACCATTCTGGCTACAAGAGGATGAGGATGAGGCTGAAGCAGGGAGCCAGCAAGAAAATTTTTGCTGTAAACAAGAGTGGAGAAGAAGGCAGTGACTATAAGGGCAGCGAAAGAAGAGCCCTCCCGTAAAGGGCACACAGTCACACGCGCACACTTACACACAAGATGAGACCCACTGGGCTCCTTCTAAAGGCAAGGGACAAAGGACAAGAGCCCTCCACATTCTAACTAGGGTTAGACAGCATGGGGGAGAGAGAAAACACGCTTCTGACAGCCAGAGGGATTCGGCATTTTTCTTGTTTTAGGGTAATACTGTATCCCCACACACAGAAAAAAACCTGCTGCAAAACAGTAATAATAAAAATCAAACTTTGATCTGTATATCCAAGCCCTTCTTCTTACTAACTGGCAAATATTGTCCCAGAGAGGGCATGACCAAAATTACCCAGCTAGCTAATAGGCGGAAAATTACTAGAGCCCAGTTTCTTGGTTCCCAATGCAGTGCTACATTCTTTCAATTCAAATGGAGGCGTTTAGAGCTAGTGAGGTAGGAAATAGAATGACTGTGAGAAAATGTCCCTCCTCTCCCAGGAGGGGGTAAGGGTGACCTTAAATATTTGAAGAGGTTGTTCAGATACAGGTAGACTCCCTAAATGAGTCAGCCTGTTTGATTATGACTGCCTCCAAAGCCTGCCTGCAGGAGTTGTTTTGAAAGTGCAGGTGCACGGGTGGGACAATGAAGGTGGCAGTAGAATGTAAGCTCCCTGCCCCAGATCCAGGCGAACCAGGGATGGGTGTGGTATGTGGGAGGAGAAAGGAGAGCAGCAGGGCAGATAGCTCCAAGGGAAAAAATTTAACAAAAGAGAAAGTGACTACGCAAGAGATTAGGCCAAAGAAAATCACCAACTTTGAGTGCCGACTACTGGCCTGGAGCCTGGGCAGAGCCAGTTCTCCCTGATTCAAGCTAGTTCAAATAGGATGAAATAATTCCATACTCGCTCACACAGATTTTGATTGGAGGCACAGTGGGATTAAATGAATTCTGAGTGTCATGAGTCCCTTGGGTCCAGATTAAGTGGCTCGAACAGCTCTGACCAGTTTAAACCATTTAAAATGATAGAAAAATTATAAAACATTGGGATATACTTAATGTCCCAATGAATTGGACACTTCAAATGGTTAAAATTATGTAGTGTATATTTAACCACAATTTTTAAAAAGAAAAAATAACTAATAAAACTTGTTCAAAATGGATTGATTTATTAATTTTTTGAAGAGATATGTACAGAGTGCTGAGTAGGGCCTTGGTACTCAGAGGTAAAGATAAAATGAAGAAAACATTCCAGTCCAAAAGAAGCTCAGAGTAAGGCGAGAAAGGTGCAGAATAGAAAATCATACTGGTAGGAGGTAGGTATAATTGGGGCATCTGCAGATCCCCAGCTTGTGGGAGGGGATCGGAAATCTGGGATGTTCTGCCTGAGCTGAGCCTTAAAGGATGAGGGAAGTTCATCAGGCAGGCCATGGTATGAGCAGGGCTTAGGAGCCAAGGATATGGAGTTTTTTAAAAACTAATTTTAGACATACAGACAAGTTTCAAAAATAGTACAAAGAATTCCCTTATATTCCCACCCTTCTTCCCTTGATGTGAACATCTTACATAACCAGAGTGCAATTTTTATTGACCAAACTTAATCCAAGTGACCTAAGCTGGCTTTTCAGAACTGATTCTGATCCACTTCAAACTTGCTCAAATAGCTGTGACCGCATTTTGCTTACATGTCACAGAGTGTTCTCTTTTTTAAAGTCAAGACTGTGAAATCTAGTCTCATTTTAAACGAGATATTTACATTATGTACAGACACAAGAGAATATTAATTATACAAAATCAGCAAGTTTTAAATCTTTCAGTCCATTTCTACTTTTACCCAAGCGTATGTGTGTGCATGCATCAGATTGGCAGAATTTGGTCCTCATGTATAAACAACTAACCCTCTCTAGCAGAGAGGACAAAGCAGAGTGGGTGCCTCAGATCACAGTCACAGGCCACCCCGCGGTCGTCCAGCTCCCTGGCATGTCAGCGTCTTCTGTACACAACATCTTGGAGGGCAGGTTGTCAGTTACCCTCGTGCATATCTGCAGTGTCAAGATGCTCACTACTCATAAAATAGCCCGTACTGTTGTTGGAGGCTTTCTGTTACAAAGCCCCCTCTAATTGTTAACTGAAATCTTTTTCCTGTGACCACTGCCCATTGGCCTTAGAAGTGGCTCCTAAGATGAGAAACAAAAATCGTAACCCCTCTGTCAGCTCCACATATATAGGGCGGCCCTAGTTTCCACCTGCTGCCATGTATAATTAGGAATAATTAGTGCTCCCTTCACTCCACTGTCCAGGTTGCTATGATAGACGACCTGGTCATCCTGCACAAGACTGCCACCACCCCGCCCCACTAAGCCTGCCCCCTGCCCAGCACCACATGCCCAGCATCCCACCATTCCTCCTGGTGGTCCTCAGCCTGGAGCATAACATCGGCACTGGTGAGGCCTTCCTAATGTTGGGGGACGGATGGCATACTGCTGAGAGCAGCTTCCTGGGATGTCAGAGCATGTGGGACTGGAATAAGAGCCAAATGTGAACAGACTGCAGGAAGGCAGCTTGGGACAACCGGACCTTTTGTGGGGGACATATGAGTAACACAGCTTCTGCACTTCACTAATAAGTACTGACCAGGAATCCTTTTACCAGCAGAATATTTCTTGGGGCTAGAGTTCCAGAAGTTACGCTTTGAAAAAATACTGCTCTCTACTCTTTACAAACACGAATGTTTTCATCCTAATGGCATTTCTGGGGGTTGTGTCCCAGCAGGGAAGAAAACCCCTCCATTATCCCTTCTTTGTTAACACTTGGAGGTGGAAGGGAAGCAGACATGTAGTTCAACCCCTAATTTCAGGCTCCGGCGAGACACCAGGTACTGGGAACAATGCAAAATTGTCCTCTTCATTTTCTTGGTTGTGAACGTTTGTAGACTGTAAAGTCAAGGCAAGCTTGTGCCCAGTGAATAATAAGGAAATAAGGGAAGCGTGATTTAAACCAAACAAAATAAAACAGAACACCACAACACAACACAGTCCCTCGCGAGCTGGTAAACATGTAGTTTTAAGCTGCTTCTGAGAACCTTTTGGTGAGTGTTAAGAAGCCTTCCCCCACCCTGCTTGCCTCCTTAACTTACTTCTTTCTCTTCCTCCTCCAGGACATCTGGGGTATGGACCTAAAAACCGGGTTCCTCCCGAGGGCCTGCCTGGGGCTGGCCCCCACTTGGCCTGTAAGAGAATAGCTGTACCACAAGCTCAGAGGACAGAAGTAAAATGACTTCTCAATGGAACGTCGGTTTCCGATGAAGTGTCGGGGAGTCTTCAGGCTGTGTTCAGGTTATCTAATTCCCCTTACCTCTCTTACTTCACTCTCATTCCCTTTCTTGTCTCATGGCCAGAAAAAGGAGATAGGAAGCCTCAAGTTACCTGGTACAAGACAACTTTTGGAATCCCAAATATTCAGATTATTTCTCTTTTCCCTCTTTGCAAGCGGTAATACTCACAGCTAAGAGGCATCACCCAGGGTGAAGCCGCTTCTCTCCAGGAGCAGCAATGCGGAGCAAAGTAGAAGGCGGACATCACAGCCTCCGGATCCACAGGCTCCCTTTCTCCTTCTGGCGATGATTAACTAGGCAAAGACAATGGAGAGCAATGGAAGAAGTCCGTTTGCTAGCGCCTGCTCCTCTCACACACGATTGGTCATTCTTTCATTCATCCATCCAGCCTATATTTATTGAAGCTGACTATGAATGATCGAAGGGAGGATGAGAAATGTTAACCAAAGTCAAAAGGGGACAGGGCGGGAGAGATTGTTCTAGACAGAAGGAAGCACACTTGCAAAGGCCCCGAGGGAAGCGTGATGCACCTGGGGAACATAAAGAAGGGCTGTGTGGCCAGGGCTCAGGGAGAGAAAGGGGGGAAGTGGGGCAGGGGGATACGTTTGACTGTGCTGAGTCTTCCAGGAAGGGTTAATGAGCCTTTGACAACCACAAAGGCACAGGCATGTCCCATCAGAACAGACACAAGCCACAGGCTGGGGCAGGGTCCTGGGGCCCCCCTGCTGCCCTAGATGCTGGATTTCGGGAAGGTCCAGGGATCCCAGAGGGGAAGAAGTGCTGGGGGCAGCTCAAGTGTAGTGGCTATTAATCAATCAATCCAAAAACATATCATTTCATGATCGATAGGGAAAGCTGTCCTGTGCAAACCTGCTAAAGGTCAGTGATGTTTAGCGTCGTTTTCGTGAGCTGGGTTATTTTCAAATGAGCAAGAGGAAGCCTCTGAAGTGTTTTAAGCAGGGGCTGACCTGACCAGATCTGTGTTTATCCCAAGGGAGAGAGAAAAAAAAAAATCCTTTGGTTAATTAAAAAATGAAAGAAAAAAAAAGGTAATGTAAAAACAATTTCACAATTCTTTTGTAATGCAAAAATAAATGCAAAATAAAACAAATCCATCATTCTAAAGGAATGCCCTGTGTTTGCCTTACCCTGCTTCCTGGGAGACTCTCCTAATAAGATCTTGGCCTTCACTCATTGCCCATGCTGCCCTCGTGACGGGCACCACAAGTCTCCAAGACTGGCCGCAGGGTTAGAGGTCTCAGCACAGAGAGCAGTGTCTCTGTTTGAGGCTAATCAGCTTACACGGTGCCTGAAATTGCTGTCACCTTAGCCTCATTGGCAATTTTCCCTCTTTTATCAAACTGGCTTTCTTGTTGAATGAACTGATTTTTATAAAGTCTCAGAGATACCACATATCCAATGAACACGGGCCAGATATGGTTTGTACATAATCCCAGGCACTACAGACCACAAAGTCAAACAGTCTCTAGGTTCATTGCTCTACTTTGCCAGTCATCTTTGTCTTGCCTCTATTGTCAATATATAGAGACCTACTGTGTGCCACTTGTGACATCTGGCCAGACTTTGCTGCCAAGATTTCTATGGGTCCTGCATTCCTTTTTTCTTTTCTTTCCTGTTTCCTGTTTCCTACTCTCTGTGTGATGGTGGCGTCTTCTCCTTGTGAGAAGCAGTTGAGCGTAGTAGAAGGAGGCAGGTATCCCCCAACCTCCACGCCAGCATCACTCGCTGGCCATGTCAATATCAAAATCACCAACCTCAGAACTGCAGTCCCCTCATTTAGAAAATAGAAAGAACATATTTATACATGTTGGAAGAAAAGGGGCTCACACCAACTGCTGAAGCCCCTTCCAGCTCTCAGATCTATTATTCTCTCAGAAACTCTGCCACAGGGAAATTCTGTGGCTCATTTTGGATCCATCTGGGAAAAGATGACATACACAAAGAAGCATGTGACTTCTTTTGTAAAAATTTCAAGTTGCATTTGGAATGCCTTCTTTTATTCCTGCAATGTAGAGAATTACCACACAACTCTAGTGCCACATTATGGCTTCAAGAGAAAACTCCCCACAGCCTGTGTCTTGAGGCTTTAAGACTCACTGACTTAGCTGCGGTGCTCATTTGTTTGGGAGGGATGAGAGAAGGCCTGCTGTGTGTGTGAGCCCTGGAATGGCTCCAATGTTCCCCTTGAAGTAGCTGTCAGTCCAAAGGCTATAGGATCCATGTCCGTGGCCAGCTTCTTCCTAAGGTCACCTTTCCCTATTTCAAATCATGAAGTTCTAGAGGCTGAAGAGGGCATTTCTTCTTATGCAGATAAGCGAGTGGCAAACATTCATCCTATGAGTATGTGTGTGTTTGATTGAGAACAAGAACCCCTGATAAGTGCTGGGCTGGTGCCCTTTCCATTACCGCACGGGGGCCAGGCCTTGAGCTATTTCAGGGAGCCGTCCTTCCCCTTGTAAGTTCATGCATGGAGACAACTGGGGTCTCATGCTGTCAGAAACAGCTCTCAAAGCCACTAAAAACATCTTGAGTTTCAGATCTCATACACATTAAAGCTGAGGGCTTCGGGCCCTACTCAAAGCATACTTAATCTAATCAAGTGGTGTTTTTCCTTCTTTGGGGTTAAAACAAAAACACTGCTGGATCTCCCTCATGGGCTTGTTTGGAGGCTCGGCCCTGCAGTATGGACACAAATTTCTACTACTCCCCATGCCTTGCCTCTTTCTAGAACTCACCTATGGATCTCAAGTTTGTTCAGGAAGAGTCCGGAGGCGCGGGGAGCATTTCTTCTAAAGTGTTGGGAGGACTACCACCTCCAGAGCCGGCAGCCTGAGCAGTGGGGTCGCTGCCTCACCTCTACTTCTCCAAGGGAAAGGATTGCACCTGCTCTTGTGCCCTTCAAAGAGCAAGCTGTGTGAAGGTGGAAGTCTTTAGACAAGGCAGAGCTACCCCTGCATCAGCTGGCATAATATATTTCAGGGCAGGTGTACCATGAGTATGAGAGTAGATGGAAGGCTGCAGAGTGGGGTGGTCTGAAGCTACGATTCAGAAAAATAGTAGCAGCTTGTTTTAATCTGGTTCTAGCCATGTGACCTTGAACATTGTCTTCACCTCTCTGAGCCTCAGTTTTCTCATCTGCAGAATGAGACTAAATACTCACAGCTGACTTCTCTCAAGTGGGGAAATGTGTAGAGCACACTCTCATGCCCTCTACCTTTCCTCTTAGAATTCTGAGAGAAGGTGGGCTGTGTCCATGGTCAGTCCCTTCTGTCTGACTAGCTATATTGCTGTTTTTCCATTGTCACTGGAATACTCCAAGGATGAATGAAGGGTATGGGATCAAGCAGAGAACAAACGTAAGCAAGAGCAAGCATGTAGACTAATATACAAACTTCTGACCCAGTCCTAAAAATGGAAAATACCACACAGAGGGAAAGAAACCAAATCACCCTGACATGCAATCAGATATTGGTGCAGGTGGACAAGAGCCCTGGTTGTTTTTTACTTTTTGTTCTCTTTTCAATTTCTTTCTTTTTCTATTTCTTTCTTTTGTTCTTTTGTTTTTTCATTCTTTCATTCTTTTTCAAAAAAGAAAAATTAACTTTGTGAAATTGGGGGTCAAGCTTTTTACTTGTCAGCATCTGAAGTTCCCTTGAAGATAATAAGAAGCACCTTCTATAAAATGACTTCCTGAAGAGGAGACATCTGAGCTAAACAAGTGTGCACCTGGGTCCTTGCTCTGCTCACTTACTAACGGTGTGACTTTGGAAAAGTGCCCTAATAGAGGCTGAATTTTTCAACTCTAAAGAGAAGATAACGATTCTTGAGGGCACGGTTTGGGCAGTCATTACTATTTCCCCTTTAGGGGCAAGAGAGGATTTAACTTCACTGTCCCCTTATATATATATATATATACCATTTTCCACATAGCGGAAGACCAATGATTTAAATGAGATGCTGATTCCACAAAAGATGGAATAAGGAAGGGCACACTAAATGCAACTATAAATCCTGGACAGAATGGAGGGAGTAGCTCTCTGAGGGCCCTGAAACATAAATTGTAGCAGGCAGATTGGGGAAGGAGACCAGGATTCAGAGTTCCACTAAGCCAGCAGTGAGTTTGCCATTTTTTTCCTCTAGTGTTGCCCAGTCTGGACTCAAAGGCAGCCAGAAACTCAGAAGTGTGCCCCAGGGGCCGACAGAAATAGCTCCAAGAGAGTCCTCTGTTTCTGGTCCAAGAACTAAGAAAGGGGACTCCTAAGAGTCAGAGAGAAAGAGAAGGGAAATCCTCTGGTTTTTGTTTCTTTTTTTCCTTCTTTTCAGCCTCTCCCACAGGCAGCAGTGGTGGTGGGGATGGGAGCGGGGGTGGTGGCAGCGGTGATGGGCAGGTATCTAAAGCCCTGAGGGAGGAAGGAGAACCATTCTGTTTGACCAGAGGAGCAGTGATCAGAAGAAGGTGAGCACGTCTCCATTCCTTTTTTTCCTCTCTCTGTCCTCCTGCCACTCGACTCCAGACACAATAACAGTCACAGGAAGTATGTGGCAGAGCTAGAAAACTATAGACCAAGTCTGCTGGCTAAAGGACTAGGAAGAAGGCTCCAAGGAGCCAAAAGGTGTTGGCAAGATCATGGAGAGTAGGGATATTAAGAAAGAAATCCATGAACTGAATGTATTAACTCCTGGGTTCACCTCCAAGCTGAACATGTATGGATCTGACTTTAAAAAGCATACCACAGGTTTTGAGAACTGAACTACAGGTTAGACCAAGATTCTGCCCCAAGACTGCCCACTGGGTGGCACACACACAGAACTGATGTGAATAATGCTGCACTTTGAAAACAGAACTGGTATTGGAACCATAGCTCACAGAGGCAGGTTGGAATTTACAGCCAGAACATAACATGGTTAATTGCCTGCTTCAAAAAAACAAGCAAACAAAAAACACAATGTTTCTTTAAACCAGATTTAAACCAGACTCAGAGTCTCATAATATTTCAAAATATCAAGGATATAGGCCAAAATTTCTCAGCATATGAAGAATCATGAAAGTCTCAACTAACAAGGAAAGAGAAAATCAATAGATATCAACCCTGAGAAGATGCAGATGTTAGAATAATCAAAGATTTTTAAAGCAGTGATTGTAACTATGCTCAAAGAAGGGTAAGCACTCCTGAAACAAAAGAAAAACAGAAGGTCTCTGGGAAAAAAGGAAGATATAAAAACAAATGAAATGGAAATTTTGGAACTGAAAAGTACAATAATTAAAGTGTTGATTTAGTACAGTAAGTCCCATACATATGAACCTTCAAGTTGCGAGCTTTCAAAGATACAAACGGGTATTTGCATGTCCAGTCACGTAAGTTAGTTCATGTGTCTGGTGTACATTGTTACATGAGTACATCCTCTACAAGTGGTTGTACTTTTGTGTACTTTACTGTACAGTACTGTATAGAGTACAGTAGTACAGTATCTTTAGTTCAAGCCCAGGGTATCCAGAAGCAAGTGTAAAAGCAGTGGTGATGTAGCTGGTATTGCTAAGAAGTGCCAAGAGATAACAATGGAAACAAAAGTGAAAATAATTGAGAGAGTGGAGCAAGGCAAAAAGATGGTAGACATCACTTGTTCTTATAACATGAATTGTTCAACCATCAGCACGATTCTGAAGAACACGGACAAGATCATGGAACATGTGAAGTCTGCTGTGTCAATGATGTCAACAATAATATCAAAGAAGCATGGAAAAGTGATGGAGGAGATGGAGAAAATTCTCAGTGTGTGGATGCAGAATCAGCATCAGCGTCGAGTCCTGCTCAGCTTAATGCCAATTCAAAAGAAAGTTAAAAGCCTTTATGAAGACTTGAAGAAACACGGCGAAGAATCAGAGGGTGCATCGTTTAATGCCAGCCGTGGCTGGTTTCATCAGTTCAAGGCTAGAGCCAACAATCACAACATAAAAGTAAGTGGCAAGGCAGTGAGTGCAGATACCATAACTGCCCGGGAATTTCCTGAAATGCTTCAAGAAATTATTGATGAAGGCACGTATTTACCAGAGCAGGTTTTTAATGTGGATGAGACAGGACTGCACTGGAAGAGGATGCCAGACCGAAGTTACATCAGTAAGGAGGAAAAGTTGATGCCAGGCTATAAAGCAGCAGAGGATAGGCTAACTCTGTTGTTTGATGGCAATACTTCCAGTGATATGAAGGTGAAGCCTCACTTAGTTTATCATTCAGAGAACCCAAGAGCCCTTAAAACCAGAGCCTAGGAGTACGGGGCCATCACAACGGGTTAAAAGAAACCCTAGAAGTTACCCCTTACTCCTGGGAGACCCCGGTTGGGTACAAATGCTGGGTGAGCCCAGCATATCCTCAGTACATTCCCTAGGACAGAGACCCAGGCCTGGAGATAGCGTGCGAGATGCGGCCTGCAGCATCACCATCTGGGACAACAGGAGGGGAGAGAAGCCTTTAACAATCTGCCATTACCCCAAAGAGGCCTTGCTTAGCCAGAAGTTAACATGGTACCCTGGAATTGTGTATTACAACAAGAAGAAAAGGAGTAACGTTAGTGGACCAGTTTACTTCCCAATTATACTGAGAGTGCGAACTTCAGTCACACATTACATCAATTATATGGAAAAGAAAGGAGCCACATTTTCACAAAATGCATGGGTTCATGTTTGTTTCATTAAAAAATTGGGCTGAACCAGAAAGACAATATACAGACTCATCCACCAGAACACAGGCACCAGTCCACTCCACCAGGAAGCCTACACAACCCACTGAACCAACCTTAGCCATTGGAGGCAGACACCAAAAACAATGGGAAGTACAAACCTGCAGGCTGCGAAAAGGAGACCCCAAACACAGTAAGTTAAGCAAAAGGAGAAGACAGAGAAACACACAGCAGATGAAGGAGCAAGGCAAAGCCCCACCAGACCAAACAAATGAAGAGGAAATAGGCAGTCTACCTGAAAAAGAATTCAGAGTAATGATAGTAAAGATGATCCAAAATCTTGGAAACAGAATGGAGAAAATACAAAGAACGTTTAACAAGGACCTAAAGAACTAAAGAGCAAACAGACAAGGAAGAACAACACAAAAAATGAAATTAAACATTCTCTAGAAGGAATCAGTAGCAGAATAACTGAGGCAGAAGACAGGAAAGTGACCTGGAAGATAAAATAGTGGAAATAACTAATGCAGAGCAGAATAAAGAAAAAAGAATGAAAAGAATTGAGGACAGTCTCAGAGACCTCTGGGACAACATTAAACACACCAACATTCGAATTATAGGGCTCCCAGAAGAATAAGAGAAAAAGAAAGGGACTAAGAAAATATTTGAAGAGATTATAGTTGAAAACTTCCCTAATATGGGAAAGGAAATAGTCAACCAACTCCAGGAAGCACAGAGAGTCCAATACAGGATAAATCCAAGGAGAAACACATCAAGACACATATTAACCAAACTATCAAAAATTAAATACAAAGAAAAAATATTAAAAGCAGCAAGGAAAAACAACAAATAACATACAAGGGAATCCCCATAAGGTTAACAGCTGATCTTTCAGCAGAAACTCTGCAGGCCAGAAGGGAGTGGCAGGACATATTTAAAGTGTTGAAAGGGAAAAACCTACGACCAAGATTACTCTACCCAGCAAGAATCACATTCAGATTCGACGGAGAAATTAAAAACTTTATAGACAAGCAAAAGCTAAGAGAATTCAGCACCACCAAACCAGCTTTACAACAAATCCTAAAGGAACTTCTCGAGGCAGGAAACACAAGAGAAGGAAAAGACCTACAATAACAAACCCAAAACAATTAAGAAAATGGTTAATAGGAACATACATATCGATAATTACCTTAAATGTAAATGGATTAAATGCTCCAACCAAATGACATAGACTGGCTAAGTGGATACAAAAACAATACCTGTATATATGCTGTATACAAGGGACCCACTTCAGACCTAGGGACACATACAGACTGAAAGTGAGGGGATGGAAAAAGATATTCCATGCAAATGGAAATGAAAAGAAAGCTGGAGTAGCAATTCTCATATCAGACAAAATAGACTAAATAAAGACTACTACGAGAGACAAAAAAGGACACTACATAATAATCAAGGGATCAATCCAAGAAAAGATATAACAATTGTAAATATTTATGCACCCAACATAGGAGCACCTCAATACATAAGGCAAATGCTAACAGCCATAAAAGGGGAAATCAACAGTAACACAATCATAGTAGGGGACTTTAACACTCCACTTTCACCAATGGACAGATCATCCAAAATGAAAATAAATAAGGAAACACAAGCTTTAAATGATACATTAAACAAGATGAACTTAATCAATATTTATAGGACATTCCATCCAAAAACAACAGAATACACTTTCTTCTCAAGTGCTCATGGAACATTCTCCAGGATAGATCATATCTTGGGTCACAAACCAAGCCTTGGGAAATTTAAGAAAATTGAAATCGTATTAAGTATCTTTTCCAACCACAACACTATGAGAGTAGATATCAATTACAGGAAAAAATCTAAAAAATACAAACACATGTAGGCTAAACAATACACTACTAAATAACCAAGAGATCACTGAATAAATCAAAGAGGAAATCAAAAAATACCTAGAAACAAATGACAATGAAAACACGATGACCTAAAACCTATGGGATGCAGCAAAAGCAGTTCTAAGAGGGAAGTTTATAGCAATACAGTCCTACCTCAAGAAACCAGAAACATCTCAAATAAACAACCTAAACTTACACTGAAAGCAATTAGAGAAAGAAGAACAAAAAAACCCCCAAAGTTAGCAGAAGGAAAGAAATCATAAATATCAGATCAGAAATAAATGAAAAAGAAATGAAGGAAACAATAGCAAAGATCAATAAAACTAAAAGCTAGTTCTTTGAGAAGATAAACAAAATTGATAAACCACTAGCCAGACTCATCACGAAAAAGAGGGAGAGGACTCAAATCAGTAGAATTAGAAATGAAAAAGCAGAAGTAACAACTGACACTGCAGAAATACAAAGGATCATGAGAGATTATTACAAGCAACAATATGCCAATAAATTGGACAGCCTGGAAGAAATGGACACATTCTTAGAAAAGCACATCCTTCTGAGACTGAACCAGGAAGAAATAGAAAATATAAACAGACCAATCACAAGCACTGAAATTGAGACTGTGATTAAAACTCTTGCAACAAACAAAAGCCCAGACCCAGATGGCTTCACAGGCGAATTATATCAAATATTTAGAGAAGAGCTAACACCCATCCTTCTCAAACTCTTCCAAAATACAGCAGAGGGACGAACACTCCTAAACTCATTCTATGAGGCCACCATCACCCTGATACCAAAACCAGACAAAGATGTCACAAAGAAAGAAAACTACAGGCCAATTTCGCTGATGAACATAGATGCAAAAATCCTCAACAAAATACTAGCAAACAGAATCCAACAGCACATTAAAAGGATCATGCATGGTGATCAAGTGGGGTATATCCCAGAAAAGCAAGGATTCTTCAATATACTCAAATCAATCAGTGTGATAAACCACATTAACAAACTGAAGGAGAAAAACCATGTGATCATCTCAATAGATGCAGAAAAAGCTTTTGACAAAATTCAACACCCATTTGTGATTAAAAAAAAAAAACCCTTCAGAAAGTAGGTATAGAGGGAACTTACCTCAACATAATAAAGGCCATATATGACAAACCCACAGCAAACATCATTCTCTGTTGTGAAAAACTGAAACCATTTCCTCTAAGATCAGGAACAAGACAAGGTTGTCCACTCTCACCACTATTATTCAACATAGTTTTGGAAGTTTTAGCCAGAGCAATCAGAGATGGAAAAGAAATAAAAGGAATCAAAATCAGAAAAGAAGGAGTAAAGCTGTCACTGTTTGCAGGTGACATGATACTATACATAAAGAATCCTAAAGATGCTACCAGAAAACTACTAGAGCTAATCAATGAATTTGGTAAAGTAGCCGGATACAAAAGTAATGCACAGAAATCTCTTGCATTCGTATACACTAATGATGAAAAATCTGAAAGAGAAATTAAGGAAACACTCCCGTTTACCATTGCAACAAAAAGAATAAAATACCTAGGAATAAACCTACCTAAGGAGACAAAAGACCTGTATGCAGAAAACTGACAAAAGAAATTAATGATTACATAAACAGATGGAGAGATTTACCATGTTCTTGGATTGGAAGGATCAACATTGTGAAAATGACTATATTACCCAAAGCAATCTACAGTTTCAATGCAATCCATATCAAACTATCACTGGCATTTTTCACAGAACTAGAACAAGAAATTGCACAATTTGTATGGAAACACAAAAGACTCCGAATAGCCAAAGCAATCTTGAGAAAGAAAAATGGAGCTGGAGGAATCAAGGTCCCTGACTTCAGATTAGATTACAAAGCTACAGTAATCAAGACAATATGGTATTGGCACAAAAACAGAAATATAGATCAATGGAACAGGATAGAAAGCCCAGAGATAAATCCACATACACATGGTCCCCTTGTTTTTGATAAAGGAGGCAAGAATATACAATGGAGAAAAGACAGCCTCTTCAATAAGTGGTGCTGGGAAAACTGGACAGCTACATGTAAAAGAATGAAATTAGAACATTCCCTAACACTGTACACAAAAATAAACTCAAAATGGATTAAAGACCTAAATCTAAGGCCAGACACTGTAAAACTCTTAGAGGAAAACATAGGCAGAACATTCTATGGCATAAATCACAGCAAGATCCTTTTTGACCCACCTCCTAGAGAAATGGAAGTAAAACAAAAATAACAAATGAGACCTAATGAAACTTAAAAGCTTTTGCACAGCAAAGGAAACCATAAACAGGATGAAAAGACAATCCTCAGGATGGGAGAAAATATTTGCAAATGAAGCAACTGAAAAAGGATTAGTCTCCAAAATTTACAACAGCTCGATATCAAAAAAACAAACACACAACCCTATCCAAAAATAGGCAGAAGACCTAAATAGACATTTCTCCAAAGAAGATATACAGATTTCCAACAAACATATGAAAGGATGCTCAACATCGCTAATCATTAGAGAAATGCAAATCAAAAGTACAATGAGGTATCACCTCACACTGGTCAGAATGGCCATCATCAAAAAATCTACAAACCGTAAATGCTGGAGTGGGTGTTGAGAAAAGGGAACCCTCTTGCACTGTTGGTGGGAATGTAAATTGATACAGCCACTGTGGAGAACAGTATGGAGGTTCCTTAAAAAACTAAAAATAGAGCTACCATACGAGCCAGCAATCCCACTACTGGGCATATACCCTGAGAAAGCATGATTCAAAAAGAGTCATGTACCACAATGTTCATTGCAGCTCTATTTACAATAGCCAGAACATGGAAGCAACCTAAGTGTCCATCGACAGATGAATGGATAAAGAAGATGTGGCACATATATACAGTGGAATATTATTCAGCCATAAAAAGAAACGAAATTGAGTTATTTGTAGTGAGGTGGATGGACCTAGAGTCTGTCATACAGAGTGAAGTAAGTCAGAAAGAGAAAGACAAATACCATATGCTAAAACATATATATGGAATCTAAAGTAAAAAAAACAGGTTCTGAAGAACTTAGGGGCAGGACAGGAATAAAGACGCAGACATAGAGAATGGACTTGAGGTCACAGGGAGGGGGAAGGGTAAGCTGGGACGACGGGAGAGAGTGGCATGGACTTATATATACACTACCAAATGTAAAATAGAAAGCCAGTGGGATGCAGCCACATACATAGGACTTACTTTACAAGGAAAACTACATTGCATAATGATAAAAGAGCCAATTCACAAAGAAGACATAGCAATCCCAAATGCATATGTACCCACAACAGAATTTCAGAATACAAAAAACAAAAACTGATAGAACCAAATGGAGAAATGACAAATCCACAATTAAAGCTGAAGACCTCAAAACTCCTCTCTCTGTAATTGATAGTATAAGTAGAAAGAAAATCAGCAGAGACAGAAGAACTGAGCAACGTCATCAACCAATGGAATCTAATTGGTATTTGTAGACCCCTCCACCCACCAGCAGAATGCACATTCCTTTCAAGTACACATGGATCATTTGGGGACTCCTTTGTACAAAACAACTCTTCCCCAAGGGAACAAATGGAGATGTGATGGATGGTGAGAGTATAGCAGCAGAGAGGAATTTTCTAACTTCACAATCTAGCCTCCCAGAGGACACTGTGGGACCATGGGCAGTGCAAACTTTGAAATGAAAAGGCAGTTCTCATTTTAATCCGATTGCAAGCAGCTTAAAGAATCAAGCACAAATTCATTTGCATAGAATTGTTGAAACAAGTTTGATCTGATCAGATCAGGGCTGCAGGTTTGTAGGTGTCTGGTTTTGAAACACAAAATCCAGTATTTACTTTCAGTCTCTGAAATACATTTTTAAAATGTTCATATAAATTACCATTCCACTTCAGTTTTACTATTAATTGTATTATAACTTGTATTCTCATTCAGTTTCTACACCTTTTTGTTCTCCTTCTGTACTAGTTTGCCATTTGGATAAATAAGTATGATTAGGTATCCGTTCAGGTGGCTCCTAGGTCACCAACATAGTTCTGATTTATTCATTTTTGCACTGTCTATCAGTGTCAAATTATGATTTAATCCAGAAATTATTTGAAAAAAATATGAAAAGGTTTTTATTAGAGAGCTATATTCAGATCATGGAAAGATGGTTCAACAGTTCATGAGTCAACATATTTTCCATAAAAGCAGCACCACCTTGGGAAAGAGTCCCCACAGATCTGGAGAAATCATTTCTCTTTGAAAATGTCTGCTATTTTAGGTCTAGCTCCTCATTAATTACTTTTGATGAAGCAATTCAAATCTGGGTAATGTCCCCATGAAAAAAGATGTTCTCCCAAAAGACCAGTGAGAAGGTCAGAGCCTGGTCATGTAGTTCACTTCCACTGAGGGAATCTCTTCTCTAGATGAGTGGGGAATTTTTTTTTTGCAGACAACCTGGCTCAACTTGATTAAAACTTGGGAAACTCAACAGTGTAAGAAGTAATTTTAATGCTGAGAGAAATCTGTAGATGAATGGACATTACAGATTGCTGAATCGGTAAAGAGCTTGCTTTGGATTTTATATACCTCTTAATGATCTATGAAAGCAAAATGTAAATTATAAGATATAATGTATAATGACATCTATAACCTATCCATCTCTTTTTTTCCTCCATAAATAGTTAATAATATATTTTTTAAGCAATGGTGCCAGATCTGGTTTAAACTGGCTAAAGCTGGTTTTAATCAGCAAGGGTAACACTATTGAAATTAGAGCTGATTTGATGCAACTTGAATCAAGCTACTTTGACATATGTGATTTTATCTTTTAATTTTTATTGGAGTATAGTTGCTTTACAATGTTGTGTTAGTTTCTGCTGTACAGCAAACTGAATCAGTTATACATATACATATATCCCCTCTTTTTTAGATTTTCTTCCAACAAGTGTGATTTTAAACTGGTTTAATTTAATTAGAATCTGTTTGCTCTGCTAAAAATCATTTTTTTATTTATTTTTTCCCTAATACGAAGCAGTGTCACCTGGCTGAATCCAGTTTCCTCCTTCTGAACCATTGTGACTCAATTCATGTTGGTCTGACCCAGTAAGGACAAGTTAGAACTGGGCTCATCTGGTCTCAATCATCATGAATTGCTCTGAATCTGATTTGTCCTAAATTGGAATGTTTTATCCTGCTTGACCTGGCTTTATCCAATTTGAGCCAGGAATATTGGTTTTGACCTGGTTAGAACCAGTTAAAAACTGATTTTGACCAATTTGGAATCTGTTTGCTACTTTGGTTATTGCTGAGAACAAGTTGGTTTCTGTTAGAAATCTGACATTCAGAAATGGCTCAGCTAGTCAGAGCCTACTGTGAACCACACTTATTCAGATGAAGTCAGAAATCTTCAGTCTAATCTGAAACACTGAAAAAAAAAATGGAGATGAAAAATCCTATAGGTTAGGGAGTAAAAAGAGTGGGGGAGAGAATGGAAGATATTGCATCTATACTCTTATAGATATAGGTTAAAATGGGAGACTCAGGGTCAAGAGATGATTTTTTAAAATATGGATCAAGGTCCCAGAAGAGGTAGGAGGGCCTAGAATAAAGAGACTGGGTCAGAAACCAAGTAGGGACAAAGGTATGCTGCAATTAGATTGGAGGGAGACGGGAATTATATGGATGTGGTATAAGTTTTTTTTGTTTGTTTTTTTTTTTTTTTTTTTTTTTTTTTGTGGTATGTGGGCCTCTCACTGTTGTGGCCTCTCCCATTGCGGAGCACAGGCTCCGGACGCACAGGCCCAGCGGCCATGGCTCACGGGCCCAGCCACTCCGCGGCACGTGGGATCCTCCCAGACCGGGGCGCGAACCCACGTCCCCTGCATCGGCAGGCAGACTCTCAACCACTGCACCACCAGGGAAGCCCTGGTATCAGTTTTAATAGCATATGAAGACAATTTTAATTTTTATCACAGCACTGTGACTTTGGTTAAACGATTTATGTAGCTGATTATATTCTTTTGACAATTCTATCAATCTCCTAATAGCTACAGTTTTCCCCCTTGAGGCATTTGAAGGGCACACTCACATCTGTGTCCTATCGTCATCATACCACACTTGTCCCCAAGGAAGGATGTGAGGACAGGAGAAGGGCTAGAGACCCCAAGAGAAGACAAGTTGCCAGAGTTCACAATGGCCCCCTCAGGAGACCCTACTGAAAGGACTCATGTTCTGGACTTGTAGCAGATGATCACCTCTTCACCACTTCCTGCTGTCATGTAAGAAAGTGTCAGGGCTGTGGCAAAGGCAATCATCACCAGCCTTTCAGTAGAGGCGACCCTCGTGTTAGGGTGACCATATGTCCTCACATGCCGAAGACAATTCTGGTTTACATCTGAGTTCCCAATGCCATTATTAATAGTGGCTCCTATCTCTCCCTAAGTTGTTCCAGTTTGGGCAACAAATTATATGATCAAGCTACCTGAGGCCCTATCTCCTCCTGCCTACGACTCTCTACCCCTTTCTATTTTCTCTTCTGCAGAGATTGCATCCATTCTTATAGCCTAAAATTCCCTCTCTCCAGAATTTTCATCTCCATCTTTTTTTTCCCTGGGATTCAGTTTGTAATCTCCACTGGGATATTAAAATAATAATCCACTTGGTGCTGCTGGAAATGACCCAGAACCGACAGGTGTTGTTTTGGCTTCATCCACCTCTGCCACCCAGAAACGTGTCACCTGAGTACTTATTGAGCCCAGTCCCCACACTAAAAAGAAAGATGGGTAATATTTGTCACCATGTTGGAAAATAAAAGGGTATTTGCACATGTTGCTAGGGTTCCTCTGGAAAACATCCATCCAAGAATCGTTCCAGAAATTCCACTTCAAGGTGTGTGTTTCTTTAAGGAAACATTGCGCTGCTGAGAAGGAACACCCTGCAAGGTGTCACTAGCTGTAGGCATTGCTACGGCAGATGGGCCTTATTGTGGAATAGCAAAGAAGAGTCACGGGGGAAACACATGAGCGGGCAGGGCGCACGCTCCACCTCTAAGGAAGCTGTAATCAGATAGCTGACAGAGTGTGCTCATTAAAGACACCAACTTCTCAGGCTCCAGACCCACAGCAAAGACATGCTGGAAGGAGAGACATGTTCCACGCCAGGATTAGGAACCAGCCCACATTTCGGCTTGAGCCCCGAGCTCCCACTCTAGGCTAATTTGCTCCAACCTAAGCCCTTGAGAGAATTGAGGTGTTTTCCTCCTTTGGGAGCCTGAGAAGAAGCTTGGAGTCAGGTCAGAGGTGGCGGTCAGCAGAGGCTGACATGCCAGCCTGGAAATGGGCAGCTTGTCCAGAGTCAAGTTTGGGCTGATTCAGAAACCTCGCCTGTGGAAAGAAGGGGATGAACTCCAGTGGGGAATTTCTGAAACATGAGCTCATATTCACCTAGGAGAAGGAAGTGCTTGAGGTACGTCTATTTTCTTTTTTTTTTTTTCTGACTATGAAATATGGGCCAAACTCCATTGACAAAATGGTTTAAGACCTTGTATTGGAAAAATAAAAGTTAAAAGAGGACAGAGAACTTGCATGGGTTGAACACACACTGAGGGCTAGGCTCTCTGCTGGGTATGGTATAGAGTGGAGTTTATTGGATCTTTACACAAACCTCCAAGGGGAAGCGGCAGTTGACCTGGAGTCTCTTTAGTCAGGTATTTAATTCACCTCTCTGAGCCTTGGTTTTCACACGTGTGGAATGGGCTGATGCTCCCCAACCAGTGTCCACTGCAGGATGATTGAAAACATTAAATGAAATCATGGCAGAAGCTGTGAAATGTATAGCTCACTGAAATGTAGTTTAACTTAAATTTGGAGGGAGGTGGGCTGACTCTTCCGATGATTCCTGGATGTTGTTCTGCTCAAGAGTTTTAGGAGAGGTGGTCTGTCATGAGTCAGGTAGACACTGAGATGAGGATTCCAGCACTTATAACTTAATTGGGGGGTGAGCTCAGGAAGCATGTGAGGGAGAGAGGAGGTGAGACAGGGAAGGAAGGAAAGCTGATGAAGGGTGTGTTCATGAGTGTGTTACCACTGTGGGCAACTGGGGCTCAGTCCTGCTGGGGACCCTCTGGGAAACTGTGGAACATAATTCACCTGGCACCTCTGGCCTGTCCCCTACTGGTAAGGAAGCACATTCTTGGGCTGGAAATTGTCCTTAGGCAGAGACCTGGGAAAACATTCCTTGTGAGGAAATGTCTATAAATGAACTCTAGGGCAGACCCAGGGGCTGTGGTTGGGGGACCTAGAGCATCTCCTAAAGAGAGTCCCACCCTCTCGTCCAGAGAAGGAGAAAGGGAGAGCAGCAAAAGTGAAGCTGGAGAATTAGGACAGCAGGAGAACACATGGAGTTTGCCCCATGTCAAAGCCTAGATTCGAAAGATTGGAAACCTGGGCCTCCAGGAGTACAGTGCTTCTCTCTCATCCCACTTGTACTCCTCCCCTTCCCCACCCTCTACCCCGCATTTGAAATATGAATCCATTTATAGGGGCAGGGCAGGAGAATTGGAGGCCGAGAGTCCTCACAACTCTTTCCTAAGCAATGATGGCTCTTTTCAGCCCCATTAGACGATGGAAGGAGCACTTGATGGTGCCCACATGCAGAATTCTTAAGCAGGGGACCTTAAATTGATTTCATTGGGAGTTTAACTGGTAGGGAAGCTGCTTTCCTTGGGGGCAGTATAATCTAGTGGTTAGGAGCAGGAGCTTTGGAGTGAGACCAGGCTGGGTTCAAGGTCCAGTTCCATCCCTTTGTAGTTGTGTAACCTTAGGCAAGTTTTCTTCATCTTTTTACATGGAAGTTTCCTCATCTGTAAAACTGGGTAAAATACCAGTAAAGTCTCAAAGGGTTGCTGTGAGAGTTAAATGAGTATGTAAAGCCCTTATCACAGTATCTGGTACATAGTAAATGCTCAATAAGTTCTAGCTATCATTATTTCTCACTCATTTAACAAACATTTCTTGAGCCTCTTCCATGCGTCAGGCCCTGTTTCAGGTACTAGTGACACACTGGTGAACAAGACAGACTCAATTCTCGCCATGAAATTTAGAGGCAGACAATAAGCAAGTAAACAAATTAATAAACATTATAATATCAGGTAATAATAAGTGCTTGAGAGCTATGTAATGTGAAGAAGTAAGAATGCAAAAGATCCTGGGCAGCATTCTAGGCAGTAGGTATAGAAAATATGAAAGCCATGAGGTGAGAATAAAGTTAGTGGGTTGAGAAAAAGCAAGAAGGTTGGTGTAGTGAGAATAGGAGGGCAAGAGAGAGAAGTGAGAGTGAGAGGAAGCCATGGTAAGGAATTGGGTTTCATTCTAAGTTTTGAGCAGGGGTTGACATGATTTGATTTGCATTTTAAAAATATCCACTTGGGTGGCCATGAAGAGAATAGACTGGGGGAGGGATGGCAAGAGAGGAAGCAGAGAGATGAGTTATGAGGCTATTGGCGTGGCTCCAGAGAGTGATGGCCGTGGCTCAGACAGGTGACATCAGTAAGAGTGGTGAGAAGTGGTTGAATCCGGGGATGTATCATGCAGATGGAACCAACCAAGCTCACTGATGGTTTAGATGTGGAATGTAGGGTAAAGAGAAAACTCAATTACAACTCATAGGCTTGGAGCTTGAGCATCTAGGTAAATGGTGGTGCCCTTGACTGAGAGGGGGCGAATTGGAAAAGACACAGGCATGAGGAGGGGTTCTGGTGGGAAATTCAGAGTTCTATTTTGGACATACAAACTATGAACTGCCCAGCAGGTGTCCAAGTGGGCATGGTAAGAAGGTATTTGGCTTAGGGAAGAGGTCAGGGCTGGAAACATGTTTGGGGGTCATTAGAGTATGAACAGTATTTAAAATCACGAGACTGGGTAAGATCACCTAAGAGTGAGGTGAGATAGAGAACAAGTCTGATGACTGAGCGCAAGAACACCCCGACATTTAGAGGGAAGAGAGAGGAGGAGAAGCCAGTAAGGGGCATGGAGGAGTAATTAGTGTATAAGTAAGCCAGGAGAATGGGCTACCTCAAATTCAAGAAAAGAAAGGGTTTCCAGAAGAAGGAAGTGACCTCCTGCATTAAATGCTAATGAGAGGTCAACTGATATGAAGATAAGAATTGACCAGTGCATTTAGCAAGATGAGAGTTGTTGGGGTCTGTGAGAATTCTGGCTTCATTATTACTGTGCAGACTAGAGCCTGACTGAAATGGGTCAAAGAAAGAATAGGGGGCTTCCCTGGTGGCTCAGTGGTTGAGAATCCGCCTGCCGATGCAGGGGACGCGGGTTCGTGCCCCGGTCTGGGAAGATCCCACATGCCGCGGAGCGGCTGGGCCCGTGAGCCCTGGCCACTGAGCCTGCACGTCCGGAGGCTGTGCTCCGCAACGGGAGAGGCCACAACAGTGAGAGGCCCGCGTACCGCAAAAAAAAAAAAAAGAAAGAATAAGAAGAGGGGAAGTAGAGAAAGGAGCAACAGCTGTGTTGAGGAGTTTTCCTATAAAGAAAGCAAAATAAAGAAAGAATAGATAAAGAACTGGAAGTCGAGAAGAGATTTATTTATTTTTTAATATCTTAAGGGACATTACAACATATTGATATGCCAATGGGATAAACCGCTAGAAATGGGAAAGTCAATGATACCAGAGAAAGATGCAAAGTCCTTGAAAGGAAAGAAGGGATAGGACCCAGTCAACAGGTGGTGGGTTGCCCTGGACAGAGGCAGAGGCAGAGACAGGTCATCCTTTGCAACAGGAAGAAATGCAGAGTATACAAATACAGCTACATGAAATATTTCTGTATGCTTAGGGAAATTGCTTTTTTTTCCTCTGGAAAGTTTCTGAGATTTCAACTTAAGCACCTATTCAGTGGCTCAGCTGGGGCTGGAGGTTTTGTGCTGCCTGCCAAGCAGTGATTTGGGGTTCATAGGCAATCTCAAGAAAGCAAAACCAGGGGACCTGAGGTTACAGACCACATTCTTTTCCATTCTTGTAGGCCTTAATAAATGTTGGATTGGCTTGAGTTACGAGAAACTAAAATACACTTGTTGAAGACCTCCTTAAACGATATTTACAGATGGTACAGAAAGCCATTAATTCTGGGGAATGAATATGGCTCCCACAGTCTACTGAGCAAATCTGTCTGCAGATGGGAAACGTGTAAGGATAGAACCCTCCACCAATGTGGGCTGGGATTCGTCCATCGACTTGTCCTCTGTTCAATAATATGCCATCTTCTTAGTCCCACTTACTGATCTTATCATGTTAGATGGCAAGCTCCCTGAAGGAAGAGGTTGTATCTTAGTCAGTAGTCTATGGCTTCTCCCAACCACCCCAGGTGCACAGCCAGTGTGTGTCAGTGCAAATGATGGGGTCTCTTCTCACAGTCATTGGAGATGGGGAGCAGATCCTCTAGATATGAAAGGAGACCTTCACATCATGGTTTCTTAAAGGCTTCTGACCCCAAATACCTCAGATAAAGAGACTTTTGAAGTTAACAATGAGGAAAAGCTGCCAGATAGGAAAGTCGGGAGTTCTAATATACTCCTCTGATCATCTAGCACTTCCTGTAGTGGTAATTATGAGATTTTCTGATTTT
Organism: Mesoplodon densirostris; assembly: GCF_025265405.1. Classification (NCBI taxonomy): domain Eukaryota; kingdom Metazoa; phylum Chordata; class Mammalia; order Artiodactyla; family Ziphiidae; genus Mesoplodon; species Mesoplodon densirostris. The sequence continues at coordinate 122,925,731 of NC_082664.1, forward strand.
CCTACTAAGCTTGTAATGTTGGAAGGATGGGGGGCACATTAGCCAAAAGTCTTACTCTCAGCCTATCCATCATGCAGAGGCAGAACACGTTGAGTGGTTTCTCTTTTTGGATCTGAAGCTACTTGTAAGAACCCACCTATAGCAACCCATGAAGGTCCACACTGGGTCAACAATCATGAGTGGTCCCTCAATCCTATTCCACTGTTCAGGGGGGATGATAAGACTTCTATCAGAAAAAAGCTCTTAGGGCTTCCTGGCCCCTCATGCATGGACATCTCTCTTTCCTTCTCCTACCACTCCCTTGGGTCCTGTGACCATTGAGACACTTCTGTTCCTTTATTCCCTTCACCTCCACACCCAGGAGCCCCACTTTTCTTTGGCCTTCTATGGGGCCTGTCAGAACCATGGACTGTTTTCTTCCAAAGCAGATCAGGACTAGGAAGTGTAGAAAAACAGCCCTTGGAGTCAAAAGTCTATAAGATAAACACATCTTCCAGACTTCTGAGAATGACCTCCTCTCAGTATGCCTCCTGTGTACTTCCCAAGGCCCCTTCTCATATCCTCACGGATGTAGGCTATGTCTGCAGAAGGGAATGATGCTGGAGAAATAGGCTCGTCCTGCCAAGAAAGCCCCCACATATGAGTGGCTCTCTGGGAACCACAATGCGGTACATGGCAAGTTGCTTTCTAAGACCTTGAACAGCACATACAAGCTGAAAACTTGCTTTTCTCTGTGGGATGGTCCAGAAATGACTGCAGGCTTCTAAGCAATTCTTCATACAAGGTGGTAACTGCAGCTGGAGGAAGGAACCATGAGTGAGGAATGCCCCCAAGCTTGGATGAGTTTGGTCATTCAGAGCCAATCAACACATGGGGTTATGGACAGAAAAAGCCACCTTACAAAAGGTGAGGCCCACAGGCCAGTGCATGACTCTGTGTTAATTAATTGATTGCATCAGCATTTCTAAAGAAAAAGTGTGTGGAAACCAGGTAAAAGTAGGTCAGCTTGGAATCTAGAAAAACCTCAGTCAGAAAGGCACACTTGGGACAAACCCAACTACGCCCTGCTGAAGGGGTCTGTCCTGAACTGGACCTGTAGGCCAGCACATCATCGTCACTCTCCTGCTGGCTTAAGAGTTGAACTGCAAACACCCATGGAGTTCTGAGCAGCAATCACTGATAGATCCCAATACTCCTTCCTTGTCTCTGATCTGCCTCTGCTCCATGATAGGTAAGTAGAGACTGAGAATAGCATGCACGTGGGGGTAGGGTCCTGGTACAGGGAAGCAATTACTCTGTGAGACAGGGCACGGGACAGGAACAGTCCCAAGGGGTCACCAAGAATAGGTCAACAGAATTATCCAGGCTGGAATCAACACCTTTCTTTGACCCTACCTAACTGAAGAATTTTTCAAATTCTTTAGTGCAGAGGAAGCTGGTCATTATTTTTTTTTAACATCTTTATTGGAGCATAATTGCTTTCCAGTGTTGTGTTAGTTTAGTTTCTGCTGTGTAACAAATTGACTCAGCTATATGTATACATACATCCCCATATCCCCTCCCTCTTGTGCCTCCCTCCCACCCTCCCCGTCCCACCCTTCTAGGTGGTCACACAGCACCAAGTTGATCTCCCTGTGTGATGCAGCTGTTTGATCATTAATTTTAGAACTCAGCCCTATAGTATGTATGGTTTAGTGTTGTGCGGGGGTCCCCAAGACCACCTCCAGGTTCAGTGATTTGTGAGGATGCACAGAAGTCAGCATATGGTCGCACTCATGGCTATGATTTATTATAGTGAAAGGATACAGAGCCAAGTCAGCAAAGGGAAAAGGCATATGAGAAGTCCAGAGGAAACCAGGTGCAAGCTTCCAAGAGTCCTCTCCCAGTGGAGTCACATGGGACAAGCTTAATTCCTCCAGCAACAGGTTGTAATAACACATGTGAAGTGTTGTCTATCAGGGAAGCTCATTAGAAACTCAGCGTCCAAGGTTTTTTTGGGGGCTGGTCATACAAACACCCTATTTTATCAACATTCCAGAATCCCAGAAGGAAACCAGGTGCTCAGCATAAACCACATTATACAAACAGGATAGGCACAGTGAGCTACCCTTATCATTTAGGGTGAGTTTTGTATCAGTCTCGGGAACTGTTTACTGGCCAAGTTCCCACACACCAGCCAAGGGCCAACATGACAAGTGGGCCTTTCTAAGGACAGCAATCTCATGCTTGTTATGGTAACCCTTCTGCACAGGTGTATATAATTAAACTTACATTATCTATACTGTAACAACATAAAGTTCTCATTCAAAAGTATAGGTTCAAACATATGTTTTGCTATCTTCTTAAAGTGCTAAGATACAGCACTTCTCCAGATAATGCTGTGGATATAGTTTTCTACCAGGAGGACCCCATGTGCTGCTGCCATCGAGAATCTAGCGCCCCAAGTTGGCAAAACAGAACCTAAGCTATACCCCACCCATTCCCGCCCTGGCCTTCTACCAGCACTGTGCACTGTGACCCTCTCCCGAATTGGACTTTAAAGCAGCCCACCTGACCTGGAATGCTAAATACTGTCCACAGAATATCCCTTTCTCATCCTTCCCCAAACCCAAACTGACCAGCATGGGGGTCCCAAGTCCTGGTTCTGAGACCTGGAAGGGTCACAGCCCTCACCCTGAAGAACTGTTTCAGGGACTTTCCGGAAGCTCGGAGGAGCCATTCCCTCTGAGGCACATAAAGCTCCCTTCACATGGCTTCCTCCTTTCTCCATGTTTCAGTCTCTACCCTACCTCTTTCTACAGTTGGGACTTTATTTACTTATTTTCACTTTTCTGAAGCAAGCTGTTACTCTGGCTCAGGCTGGGTCACAGTGAAATTTTTTTGAGACAGTTTCTCAGATATATGAACTCAGCCACCCCGAAATCAACCTTGAATCTGTGCAATGGTAATGACTCAGTTGCTCTTAGACCCGTGGAAATCCTAATCCCCAGCCCCATTTCACACAGTAATGACTTTTCCCAGTTTATTTTTCTTTTCTTTTTTCAAAGGACAGCGTTTGGGGAAGCAGTGAGGGGAGATTAACCCTCTTGAGTCTACCTAGCTCAATCAGTCCATTCATGGAAGCCAGATTTGGGTGCCTTTCCACATCCAGAACATTAGCCCGGTAGGAATTCCCCTTCTGTTTTTTTCTTCCTCCAAATTTAGAATCTGGGCTGTCTGTGTGTGGGGCTGGGGGTGTTTCAGGACAAATGACATCATTTAGACCCATAGAAACAGATGTTCAGACTTTCTGTGCTCCATGAACTCAGCTTCATGCCATCTACTGGAATGGAAACTGGCCAGGCCATCCAGAGGGAGTATCTAAGATGAGTGGGTGGGATTGTACTGCTTTCCTTTCATTAAAACAGGAAGGGCCTGGGCTGGAATATGTTAGTGAGGACATCCAGAAATGGGCGTGGAAAGCTAGTGCTCAAACCCACAGTAGGTAAAAACTCCAGTCCACTGAGCAGATTTGCAAGCAAGATGCTGAAATAATTTTTCCGTTCCACTTCCCTCCCCGCTCCCCCACCTTCAGAAAGGCACAGGATATTTTTAGCAGGAAAAATAAATGCCTCATAAAAATACCATACAGGGGACAGGGCACCCTCCCACCGGTTTCCAAGAGATCCCTGGAGTGACCATGAAACTAAACAGACTTCAAAGCCAGTATTGGGACTGCACTTGCTAGTCTCTCTGCCAGAAACGCTTTACCCCAGAGATCCTCATCATTCACCTTTCAATTTCTTCAGGTCTTAACTCACATGCTACTTTCTTGGTCACTCCTTCAAAAAAATATAACCACCCTGACATTTCTGTGTTCCTTTCTTTCCTTTATTTCTCTCCTTAGTGCATGTCACCATTTACCCTACTCTAGTGTAAATGTATTTATCTTGTTTATCTGCCTCCCCACTAGAATGTAAGGTCCATAATAGCACAGACCTTTGTCTCTTTTTCTTTGCTTTTGCTGCTGCATCTCTAGTGAAATCTTTCATTGAATCGTTATAATGAAGAATGATGAAACTGTGTGCTAAAAATCCACCATCTCTCCTGAGTTCCCTGCTGTATATGTGACACCACTACTTGTCACATCCTCCAGCTCATGGGAGGTCTCCTGAGATGCTCACACCTAACCAGGCACTCAGTTGTGCTGATTCTTCCCCCAACATGAATCTTACTTCTGCTGACTTAATTCAGTCTCTGCTTAAGTCAGAAAACCATGACAAACCTCTCAAAGTGGTGCAGGGCAAGTGGCTTTGACAAACTTCAGGCCTCTGCTTCCTCCTTTGTAAAGTGGGTGTAGTCACACCCCTTTCCATTAGGTGGTTGTGGGGAGCTGAGGTAACCTGTCGATAGATTTTCTCCCGGTGCCTGATACAAAAGTTAACACTGCTTCCCTTCCCTACTGTGTGTGCGCCGTTCTGAATGCCTCTGATGGTGGCCAGATTCTCCTGAGGGCCTCTCCCTTCAGTCCCTTCACCGAGCAATCATCTTGTCCACTACTGCACAATTTCTTCAGTTATCCTCCGGTTCAAAAATCCACATGTTCCTTCCGAAGAGGGAACCTTTCATTGAACCCAACCGCACAGAGTCAATTACAATCAAACCACATGAATTCACGCGGCGAGCACAAACAAGGTGATTTCTTAGCAGGAGGGGCTCAGGAAACCCTCCAGTGAAGAAGAGGGCTCCAGCTCCCCACCAAGTGTGTGGTCAGTTCATCATCCGAGCTCTCTGAACCACTTGTAGACCTCCAAGCCCCATGTGCTCTTCCCTGTCTCGGAGCCATCCTGCAAGCTACCCCCTGAGCCTAGAATACACCTTCACCACTTCAGGACCCTTCAAATAACACCATGCCCTTCAGGACCCATAAGGTAGGCTCTCCTTTGAAAAGCTTGCTGAGCTCCCTCCCAAAGGTGGCTTAGCTGCCCCTTTCCTATGCTCCCACCACCTCATCTGCTCACCCCACCATGGCATGGACCATGCTGAGTGGCATCTACCTCCCCAACCTGGGCTGTGAGCCCTGGTGGGCAGGGACAATGTCCTATCCCTCCACGTGAACTCAGACAATATTTGGCACATGGTAGGTGCTGAATAAATGCTTTTTGAATAAATGAGCAAGTGAGTAACTGAAAGAATGTATGATTCAATAAGTGAATAAAGAAATGCAACACTCTACTAAGTGGAGGTGTGTGATGGCATGAAGAGGCTGGAAAAACATGCCTCTTAGGAACAGACCCAAGATAGTACCCATCGCACAGCCTTCTCTCCCAAGTCATCCCTTCCCCCTGCACACACTTGTTCTCCCTGAGCTGCCTCACCCATCCCGGAGGCTTCCATTTCCATCTGGGTGTCATTGACTCCCAAAGCAATGGTCCCAAATTCTGTGCCAAACTTAAGACAAGCTTTTCTTGCCTAAGGATTTTCCATTTTAATTTTTGCAGCCACTGCTTCCTCCATGAGAGATCTCCTATATCTCTGGATTTGGAGAGTTTGCATTCTGGAAACAAGCAACTCTTCTCGTACAGGCCCAAACCTCCACCAACAGAAAGGCAGATCCTGCTACATCACATTCTAGAAGGATTTTAGCAGGTTTGCTGAAGCTAAAGGCATCCTCTATTCCCATGTAGATGTGGTATTTCACAGTGACAGAGGACAGAGAAGCAAAATTAAAGTTACTTGCCTTGAAATGTAGTAGAAAATGTAAAAATGCAATGTCTAGATGTGTAGGGCAGGAGTGGGGACTTCTGGCCTCCAGCTCTTGGCTCAGTTTTCTTCGAACCTTTGGCAAACACAACAAATCACGGTTACATTAATGAAGAACGATTCTTATCAGTTGGTAACCACCCAGTCTGGAAGTTATCCAGAGCCCATTGGAAGGCACTTGGGTGGTGATACATTTTACAAGCACGTTCTCATTGTTCTACTTCATTTCAGAATTTATTCTGGCTTCTTACCTTTCAAATCAATCCTCTTTTTCTCCAGAACCTGTGTTAACTTTTAAAGGGAGTCCTTTGCTTTCCACTCTTATTTTATATTGTTGACTGAAGCCATAAAGTCACTAGATATGAGAGCTGGAAAGACCCTGAGAGATTATCTGGTCTACCCCATTCGTTTTATGGGTGAGGAAACTGTCAGAGGTGACTTTAACTTTGAATTTTATGAGGCCTATTTGTGTTGACAATATGATTGATTGTTCTGCTTCTGAGACTGAAGATTTGCAAGGGAAAATGTTAAAAAAAAGTCAGTGCTCTTCCTAATGGGGGGTAGCATGGAGTAACAGCTCTCACTGCTGTAATTTTCCTGTACCACACCCTCTGAGGATATAATACAAGATCTCTCTACCTGGTGTAAGCCAACCACAGTTGGAAGGGTTGTAGGAAGCTGCTACTCTTCTTAAAGAGGAAAATATTGAAAGGTAGGAAGTCACTCTCTGTCCCGAGGGTGATTCAGGTTGACAGAAGGGACTGCAGACCTCTGAAGCAATAAGATGTCCAGTCAGCTGCACCCACTATTCACAAAGGGGGTTTCTCTTAGGGGTTCTGGCTGTTTGGACCTCTTTAAATGAATCTCCTCTGGTACACTATAGCTATTAAATCCCCCTCCCCATTGAGCAGGGAGACCACAGAAGGTTCCCTGGCAGTGAGGCATTACTTGGTTTAGAAGCAGTATACATCATAGGCTGTGGTGTATGACACCGGAGAGCTGAAGCTTGGATTCATTCTGGAAAAGGCACAAAGTTCAGAGGTAGAAAAGCAAAATCAAAATCTCTAAGCAGAGCCAATGAAAAAGATCAGGAATGGAGAACTGGTTTCATGTCAACTCTGGTTGGTAGTACCTGCCTGAAGTACTGTGTTGAGAAGGGCTGTGAGGCTGTGAGATAGTAGAAAGGAGCACTGTTATAGGTTAGTGATGCCTTCATTAGGCCCAGGATGAAGAAGAACAGCAAGCATTCTAGACCTTTTCTTTTTCTTTTTTGATTTAATTTTATATAAGAATTACATATATACAGTTTTAAAAGTCAAATAGTGCTTCCAAGGTTTATAATGTAAAACAGCAGTCCTCTTCCCACAGTCTTGCCAGCAGGCTCCCTCTCCTCATTGAAGAAACTATCTTAACAATAAACTTGGGTTAGAGGGGACTCTGGAAATATTAAAGTATGGAGATTATTATGAGAAAAATTATGAGTGATTTGAGAGTAAAAGCAAGAAGCTATTGGCCCTATTTAGAGTACATAGGAAATAAAATATAAGGCAGTAAGCTCCCTGACATAGGTCTTGGCAATGATTTTTTGAATCTGACACCAAATGCAGAAGAAACAAAAGCAAAAATAAACAAGTGGAGCTATATCGAACTAAAAAGCTTCTGCATAGTAAAGGAAACTAACACAATGAGAAGACAATCTACTGAATGGGAGAAAATATTTGCAAATCATATACCTGATAAGAAGATAATATCCAAAATATATAAAGAACTCATACAACTCAGTAGTAAAAAAAACAATCTGATTGAAAAATAGGTAAAAGATTTAAATAGACATTTTTCCAAAGAAGACATACAGATGGCCAATGGGTACATGAAACAATGCTCAATATCACTAATCAAAGGGAAATGCAAATCAAAACAATGAGATATCACTTCACACCTGTTAGAATAGCTATTATAAAAAATAAGAAATAAGTAGTTGGTGAGGATATGGAGAAAAGAGAACTCTTGTGCATTGTTGGTGGGGATATAAATTGGTGCAGTCACTATAGAAAACAGTATGGAGGTTCCTCAAAAAATTAAAAATAGAACTACCATAAGATCCAGGAACTCCACTTTTGGTTATTTATCCAAAGAAAAGGAAAACCCTAACTTGAGAAGATGTATGTACCCATGTGTTCATTGCAGCATTATTTACAATAGCCAAGATATGGAAACAACTTAAATGTCCATTGATGGATGAAGAGATAAAGAAAATGATATAGATAAATAGATAGATAGATAGAAAAGGAAGTATTATTCAATCATAAAAAATTATAAAGTCTTGCCATTTGGGACAGCATGGATGGACCCCAAAGGTATTATGCTAAGTGAAATAAGTCAGACAGAGAAAAACAAATACCATATGATCTTCTCATATGCGGAATCTAAACAGAAATGAAAACAAAAACAAAAAACCAAGCTCACAGATATGCAGAACAGATTGGAGATTGTCAGAGGTGAGGGGTGAGGGTTAGGAGAAATAGGTAAAGAGGGCCAAAAGGCAACAAAACAAATCAAAACAAACAAAAAATATCCCTCGAGGCTATATTTACATTACATTCATGGAGAACTTATCCACATAGTCACTCAATAAATATTTAAAGAATGAATAAACACGATTTTAAAATTTCAACTTAATATTCTAAGAATAGAAACAAAGAGTTTTATAGAAAAAAAAGAAAAGAAAATATAAACCCACTTTTATCATCCAACCGGGATGACAAAATGGTAGGGTGGGTTGAATGGTAAACAATATTCATCTGCGGTAGCAAAGTCCTAAACTGACCACTTAACCATCGTCAAGAGAATGGGGTGGGGTCAGTACCTCAGGGGTGGTGGGCATGTCAGTGTCCGTTACTGGTAGAGAGGGGATTGGGTGAAGCACCTGGCCACCTAATACCCTAAGATCATAGGATGAAACCAGTAGTCTAAGATGGGGGTTAAAACTCTGATGGATCAGGCAGTAGTTGGGGGCCATCACGTAGGCAGGTCTGGGAATTGTTGATCACTAGGCAAAGGGAAGGCCTCTCTGTCCACTCCTGAGACCAGCCCAGAGGCAAGAATGCTTTAGGAGCAATCTGGATGTCTGTATGGAGGGGTGACTCTCGTCACTCGCAAAGATGTTACAGATCCTCTATCCTGATGTTCTCCTGCCCTTGTGCGTGGGCCACAGGGGAGGCTGTGAATGATGGCACAAAGTACTTTTTCTGTATCTACTCAGATAATCATCTCATTTTTCTCTTGTAGTCCTTAATATAGTGATTTGCATTGTTTAATTTTCCAAATGTTAAACCAACCTTACATTCATGGAATGAAATCCTCTTGGTCATGATGTATTATTTTTTCATATATCAGTGGATGTGATTTGCTAAAATATTGTTACGAATTTTGATATCTATGTTCCTGAGGGATTTGGGATTGTAATTTTCTTTCTTATAATGTCTGTTTGGTTTGGGGATCAGAGTAATGTTAACTTAAAGACTGAGTTGGGAAGTGTTTTCAATTTTCTGGAAGAGTTTATTTAAAATTAGTTTTCTTTCTTAAATATTTGATAGAATTCACTAGTGATGTCATCTGAGCATGAAGTTTTTTTGGTGGGAAGACTTTGAAGTAAAAATTCAGTTTCTTTAATGGATACAGGGCTATATGGGTTATCTATTTCTTCTTGAATAAGCTTTCGTTGTCTGGGTCTTTCAAAGAATTGGTCCATTTCATTTAAGTTGCCAAATTTATGTCTGTAGAGTTGTTCATCATATTCCCTTTTATCCTTTAAATGTCTGTTGAAACTGTGATTACATCACTTCCTTCTCCTAGTGTCTTCTTTTTGTCTTAATCAATATGACTAGAGATTCATCAATTTTATTGACTTTTTAATTTTTTATTTATTTATTTTTTTTGCTGTACACGGGCCTCTCCCTGTTGTGGCCTCTCCCGTTGTGGAGCACAGGCTCCGGACGCGCAGGCTCAGTGGCCATGGCTTATGGGCCCAGCCGCTCCGCGGCATGTGGGCTCCTCCCGGACTGGGGCACGAACCCGTGTCCCCTGCATCGGCAGGTGGACTCTCAACCACTGCGCCACCAGGGAAGCCCCTATTGACTTTTTTAAAAAAACAAGTGTTACATTGGTTTTCTCTTTGAGCTTGAATTGCTCTATTTTTACTACTTTTTTAATGTGGAAACTCAGGTCATTAATTTGATACCTTTCTGACAAATTCTAAGCACTAATTTACTAGCATCTTACAATATTTGATATGTTGCATTTCCATTTTCATTCAGTTCAAAATGCTTCCTGATTTCACTTTTGATGTCTTCTTTGATCCATGGGATATTTAGAAGTATATTAGTTTCTAAATACTTGGAGGTTTTTCAGGTATTTTTTTCTTGTTTTCTAATTTAATTGCATTGTAGTCAGAGAACATATTTTGCATGAGTTGAATTGTTTTCAATTTATTGAGGTTTGTTTTACATCCCAGAATACTGTCTTAGTCAATATTCCTTGAGCACTTGAAAAGAATGTGTATTATGTAGCTGTTGGGTGGAGTGTTCTATAAATATGGTTTACCTTTATGGTTTGGTTTATGGTGTTATTCAAGTCTTCTATGTCCAAACAGATTTTCTACTTGTTCTATTAATTATTAAAAGAGGATGTTGAAGTCTCTGGTTGTAACTGTAAATTTGCCAATTTCTCCTTTCAAGTCCATTAGCTTTTTACTTGATGTATCTTGATCCTCTGTTACTTGGTGCAAAAAACATTGTTATGTCCTTTGATGAAATGACCCTTTTATCATTATTAAATGATAATCTTCTTTATCCCTGCTAAGATTATTTTCAATGACTTCTACTTTGTTTGATATTAGTATAGCCACTCCAGCTTTATTTTGATCAGGGTTACCTTGGTATTCTTTTCCATTCTTTTATTTTTAATCTATTGTGTCTTTATATTTAAAGTGGATTGCTTGTAGGCAGCATATAGTTAGGTGTTGTTTTTTTATCCAATCCGACAATCTCTGCCTTTTAATTTGGTGCTTATACAATTTGTACTTTATGCAATAAGTCATATGCTTCTACCTCACTATTTGATTTCTATTTGTTCCATCTGTTATTTGGGAATTTTTTCCTATTTTATTGACTTCTTTTGGATTAATTGAATATTCTTATGAACCCATTTTCTTCTCCTTTGGGGACATTAGTTATAACTCTTAGTTTTGTATACAGTAGTTGTTTTAACATGTATAGTAAACAGCTCTAATTATCACAATCTACCTTAAAATAGTAATATTCTGGTTACATATATGCACATAAATGTATAGATGTACATAAATGTATATAGATGTACATAAATGTATATAGAAGAGTTTCATTCTGTGTCTACACATCCTAGTATTAACCTAAAACTGAGCTGGTTTTCTGTAGTTCTCTCCTCTATGGAACTCTGCCTCCACAGCTTCTAGCTCCCTCAGACTCCCAGAACTCCAATCTCTGCTCCTCAACTCAGAGAGAACACTGTGTTCCGCTTGGGAATGCCCTACACACTCTGCTCTCCAGAATGTACCTCCAGGCAGAAAGCTACAGTGATGGTAGGACTCACCTCATTGGTTTCTCTTCTCTCTGGGATCACAGGCTTCAGCTTCATATCATCCTATATCTTAAAACAGTTGCTCCACATATTCTGTCCAGTTTTTCTCATTGTTTAAGGCAGGAGGGTAAATCTGGTTCTGAGATATATTTTTAATATTGTTGGATTAATTTAACGAATATGGAGGATTTTTGCACGCATTTTCATGATTGAACATGACTGTATATCCACAGAGGGACATTTCACTTATGAATATAAATACATACATATGTGTATATAAATATATATGTGTCTATGTGTGTGTGTGCGTTTCTTATCCAGTTTTGTATTCAGTTATACTAGCCTTTCGGAAGTTTTTGCTCTTTCTCTATTTTCTTGACTAAAATTAGGGAATGTTTCTCAATTTCTTTTTTTTTTTTCATTAGTCTCCCCCTCTCCCTGGAGCCTCTTTAGATATGTTTTTTTTCTAATCCCCCACCTTGAAATTTTAATACCATAGAAACACTGTATATCTGTTTATGTACCGTGACCCTTTGGAGGACCACAGTATTTTAATACCTAAGGTTTTTCCCCTTCTCCCAAAACCAGTGGATTTTGATCCCATTGAGAATACATGATGTAGGGAATTACCTGTTCCTTACAAGTTTGTAAAGCTTTCATCTAAAAAGCTTTCTGGGCTGCAGCTTTTTGGAAAAGGAAATCTTTGATTACCATTTTGCTTCTTTAATGCTTACTGGCCTGTTTGATATTTATATTTCTCCTTGGGCCAATTGGGAATTTAATTTTCATCTCAGAAATACAGAGCTGTTATTCAGGCAGGACACACCAGCCTGGCAACCAGGCAGAATGCTTTCTGATTGGCACGTGCCCACCCTGATTAGCCAGCACCAAGCTTTACTTGTTGCTGAGCTATTTAAATACTATAGTGTAGAGCAAAATCTATTTCATCTACAATTTCAAATATATTAGGCTACAGTTTTTTGTTTTTTTTTTTTTTTTCGGTATGTGGGCCTCTCACTGTTGTGGCCTCTCCCGTTGCGGAGCACAGGCTCCGGATGCGCAGGCCCAGCGGCCATGGCTCACGGGCCCAGCCGCTCCGCGGCATATGGGATCCTCCCAGACCGGGGCACGAACCCGTATCCCCTGCATCGGCAGGCGGACTCTCAACCACTGCGCCACCAGGGAGGCCCTAGGCTATAGTTTTCACAATATTCTTTTATTATTTTTAAATGTCTTATGTATCTGCAGTTATTCCCTTTTTATCATTCTGCATTTTGCTTTATACAATCTTTTTCTTTCTTTCTTCCCAGAAGACCATCTTATCTTTTCAAAAAAATTTAAATATCAGCTTTTAATTTTACTGATCTTCAGTATCGTTTGTTGTTACTATTATTATATCTTGTATTATTAGTGTTTTCTTATTCTTTACTTTGATTTCTGCCCCTAATATTTCTTCCTTTCTGATTTCTTTAGTTTTGCTCTAATTTCCTTTTTCTTTCTTCTTGAACTAAACAGTTAGCTCATTAGTTTTCAGTCTCTCTTGATTCCTGATACATTTATTTAAATTTATAAATTTCCCTCCAAATATTGCTTTAGCTATGTCCATAAATTTTGGCTTAAAATACTTTCAGTTTATTCTGTTTTCTATATTATATTCATGAATTCCTTTTTTTTTGCGGTGCGCGGTCCTCTCACTGTTGTGGCCTCTCCCGTTGCGGAGCACAGGCTCCGGACGCGCAGGCTCCGGACGCGCAGGCTCAGCGGCCATGGCTCACGGGCCTAGCCGCTCCGTCCCGGACCAGGGCACGATGTGTCCCCTGCATTGGCAGGCGTACTGTCAACCACTGCGCCACCAGGAAAGCCCCTATGAATTCCTTTTTAATCTAAAGATTTTTTAGTTGTATGCAATTTCATTTCTAGACTTAAAGGATTTTAAAAAGTTATTATCAACAACTGTGAAGAATCTTGGATTTTACCTGCTTGTAAGGTACCGAGGTAGCCAGTCAGTTTCAAAACCAATGGCGGAAGACATGAGACTCCTGGATCAAAGACAAATGACTTCATTTTCTCATTGGTTCCCCTTGCCTCCTAAGTCCTACAAGAGTGATGCATATATGGGTCCAGGAGGATGCTGCACCTGTAGTAGGTTTCAGTCACAGTTGAAGGACCCTGAGATTAGGAAACTCCAATCTTTCATAAGGGGGTATAAGCCAACCTACCCAATCTTTGCCCCACAGCGAGACATTACCTTCATTTTACTCGAGAGCAAACACACCTGCCCTCTGCCATGGAGGGAGATCCTATCTTTATTTTCCAAGGCTGTTTGCTACATAAACATGCTTGAAAAGCTGACAATGCCTCTGCTCAGAAGACATACAGAAACACAAGAGACCTATGGAGAATCATCTCCCAATAACTATTCTTTTGTAATTTATTTCTAACATAATTGCATTGTGGTCAGAGAATATAGTCTGTGCAGTATTGATCCTTGGGACTATTTGTGGAGGCTGGGGAAGTCTAGGAATGAGAGCATCACACATCACAGAACCTGCAGACCAACTGCATTCCCAGTTCCTTCACCAGGCATGCCTCCATTCAGAGAATCTGGAAAAAAGGAGGTTATCTCCAAGAGGAGATAAACTTCTTAGGTTGCAATCCACTGTCATTGAGGGTATGGAGAGGAAGGGAATGAGGAAGCAAATGCCATAGGGCAGCTAGATGTTATACACGTGTTCTCACTGGATTCTCAACTTGGGAGGGTCTTGAAGCTACCCTGATATTCTCCCCATCTCCCCAACCCTTCCATTTCCCCCATATTCATAACTGGGCCGCTCTTGCTAATTTCCAGTCTATGGAAGCGATGGGGCCAGAAAAACATCCTGCCAAAGCAACGTAGGGGATAAGTAAGAGCAAAATTCACCCGCCATAGCTACACCTACTGCTCCACTATGTCCCCATCCCAGACTGCCATGAGCTTCTACACCAACTCACAACTGTCTTTGGTCTCCTCGTGGGCTTTTCAAAGTTTTGACATTAGTTCTGCAGACTCTGCCTTCTCAACTCCCCTATTCATTCCTTAACTCTGGCTGCATATTAGCTGGAACTGAGGAGTATTTAAAAAACCCTAGTGCCCAGATTCTGCTTCTGAAGATTCTGATACAAATGGTCCAAGGAGGGCCCCTGATTATCAAGTTTTTAAAGCTTCCTGGGTAATTCTAATGTGCAAGAAAGGTTTCTAATTTCCTCTGGGATGATTTAGGGGAAGGGACCTCACAGCCCAGGTTTCTTAATTTTCCTGTCAGGAGCAAAAAACTTGTATTTTGTTTAATGTTCAAATTACTGAACTCATATACCTAATAAAAAATATTTTTAAAACAAAGTATCTTGAAATTTTAAACTGACTATAATTTGATTAATTTCTACTATATCTTTTTAAATGCATTTGCAGATTTATTATGGCTAATTTTTTGAACACTTCAAATATATAAAACTTTCACAAATACAGTGACTACAAAGCTTATTATTATACTTACACTTGAATGTATTCTAAAGCCTCAGAACAATGGACTTATTCATTTCTTTGATAATTTATGTGCTTGTTTTATACCTTCTGAGGGGATATTAGTATACTTATTTTAATATCTTCCTAGGGTTTTAGTAATATATTTTTATTCCTTCCCAGGGGTGGAGTAATATTACTAGACCCCAAAGAAAAAGTATACGTGCTCAGCCCAGCCAAGGCAGCAGAATCTGGATTACTGGCTGATCCATTTTTGGTCTGGGTACAGGACACATCATCAGGCTGCAATAACTTCTGGCCTTACTGCAACATGATTTTTAAGGTCACACCTTCACTTGGGTTTTATTTTTTTACAACCTGATGTCTTTCAGGAAATAACATACTTTTAAAGTCTCACTTTACCAGAGTTACAGAACCCAATATCCTATCAGTATGATATATTGACTTGGTCTGTTACCTTTTTAAAGAAATATGTATTCCTTATTGGTGTTTTATTAAAATGAGTAGGACCATCTAGTGGTTTCACTTCCTGTAAGATGAGGCATTGGGTCTGGGTTGTAGTTTCTTCCTCTTTGGGACATTTGACTAATTCATCTTTTTGGAAGACCCTGTTGACGCTTTCTTCTACTTGGTAATTTTGTGTGATCACTGATCCTGATTAAGTGTTGGACTTTCTTTCCATCTAAATTGTATGTTAATCTCATACCAACAAAACCAGTCTGTTCTCCTCTTGATAGAGTTCCTGTTTTTTTCCTAGATTATTGGTTTGCTCATTTCCATAGCTTTGTTTTGCCTCAGAAACAAATATGCATATATATATTTATGCATTTCTATACAAAACAATAATTAATGAAATATCCATATATAAATAATAGCTGCTTGTTAAAATCCATTAACAAGAAGCAAATCCATAATTAGTTATCCATTTTTTGTTTACAGCTATATTTTTGTACTCATTATTTTAACTTTTCTCTTTTGAGAAATATTATGAATCCATGGTCTTTCATAGACTCAACTTGCTCCAAGTAACCATAATAACAATAATATTTTGTGCTCAAATTGTTACAGCTTGGTCAATGGAAACCCTTAATTTGGGTCCTTTGGCATTCTCATATTGCCCCTAACATTAAAAAAAAATCAAATTCTTGCTTTCTGGTGGCAACAGGGTATTCCAGTCTCATTCTGATCGTTCTTTTCCCTTTCCCAGCACAAAGAGTCATCTATTCTCTGGGCAGTCCTGTTTTATTTTTTTAATTGAAAAAGTATTAGAATAGTGGGCATGGGAGGACACATATGAAAGATGGGCAAAAGTTTCAACACTGTTGTTGAGCCACTTGCACTGGAAAATGCAACTTTAAAAAATAAGCTATGGTTTCCAGTGATTTTTCAAATTTAATGGTGTTTTATATATATATATATTTAACATCTTTATTGGAGTATAATTTCTCTACAATGGTGTGTTAGTTTCTGCTGTATAACAAATTGAATCAGCTATACATATACATACATCCCCACAGCTCCTCGCTCTTGCTAATGGTGTTATATTGATGTACCCTACTTTTCTTATAGTAATTGGTATCACCTGATACCAAGACTTTCTCCCCAGTAACAACAGTTCTATAAATATACGTGCTCCTAACATGGTCTAAGCACTATCCCTGCTTTGAGGAATTCACAGTCTAGTAGGAGATAAGCTGGTTGTAACATGTCTCTATTCTTCTTGCCATAGGATCTTAGACATTGCTTGTCAGAATATCTCACTTCCCTTGGCACATAATACTCCTGAGAATAACTTGATGGAGATTGAGATCAACACAGAGATTTTAAAAATAGCCATAGAGGTCTTGGAAGACTGAGATACACAGACAAGTGGCTGGAGACACTCAGAAACAAAGACAGGAAGAGATGAATGGAATGAGAGGGAGGGAGATGTGTTTTTGTGATGAGAAGTGTGGGAAAGAGAGAGTACTGAGAGAATGGAGCAGGAAAGATAGCAAGAGGATTACAGCAATATTTGAGACAAAAAATAAAGGGAGAAAAATAAATGACATATAGAAAAAATGATTAATTTTGAGAGAAGATTTACAGCAAGATATGAGAAGCAGGGAGAGACATGAGGACAGTAAAGGAAAGAAAAATGGTCAGGATGAGAAAGGAAAG
The DNA here is from genome assembly GCF_025265405.1 of Mesoplodon densirostris. Classification (NCBI taxonomy): domain Eukaryota; kingdom Metazoa; phylum Chordata; class Mammalia; order Artiodactyla; family Ziphiidae; genus Mesoplodon; species Mesoplodon densirostris. The sequence goes on from NC_082664.1 coordinate 122,942,769, forward strand.
TAGAGAGAAGCTCGCTCATACTATTTCTTTCCCAGACCATAAATACAAGCCACGGACTCACTGATGGAAAAAGCCAGCAGAATTTGAATGGTTTTAGCTGAACTCATATTAAGAAGTAAGCTCTATGGGGGGAGCTACATATTTCCATTCTCAGTTTTGCTTGGGCATTGGTCATTAGGCTACTTATTGTTTGCCTACAGCATCTTCATGTTCATCTTGTTGGCCATCTTAGGCTTTGTAAGCTCAGCTACTAGATTTAACTTCCCATAATTCATGAGTTGGAAGATCTCTGTGTTCTTACATTCAGTGCTGGGATTAGCTGAAAGTCAAAGGTCTCACTTGCCCCACGCATGGTTGATCAGTCCTATCCTGTCACCATTTTCATCATTGTCAGCTGGCTATACCACAGCGCAGAAGCCAGAAGTGTTATTATTCTTACAAATACTTAAAGCCTTCAGTCTCTGCATCACAATCTCACAAAATGCTCCATCACTAGCCACTTGTCTCTTCCCATAGTCCAGTTTAATATTCTCTAGACCACGTGACCAGCACTTCACAGAAATTTGTTGGAAGAATGGCTACTCAGTTCTGCTATTCCAATGTCAGCCAGGGGAGAAAGGCAGAGACCTTAGACATTTGAAAATGCATCAAGTTAGCATTTTAAAAGCTGATGGCCCAAACTTTCCTTGGATTCTTCTTCTCATTCTCTTGTTGCAAACCCTTTCTTCTTGTTAATATGGGCTTATATCACCTGGGGTCTGGGGTATGCCCAGGTTGACTTACTCATTGTGGTGAGACTAAAGTGGATTCCTTTCCAGCCTGCAGGGATAGGCCAAGTGACTCATGGCTCCAACGTCAGCATCTACCAAGCACTGGTCCCAAAATTCGGTATGTACAAGAGTTATCTGGGAGCCTGTTAAAAAGGCAGGGATCCACTTGCAGGGATTTGATCTGAGGAAAGGGGATGGGGGCAGGCATCTGAATTATAAGACCCCCTAATGTGATTCTGATATGGGCCTCCCTATGCCATTCCTTGAGAAATATTGCCCAGAGTAATGACAGTAGGTCTTTGCTTACATTTTAGAAGGTGTCTTGCCAATCCTGAACCCAGTATGACCCTCTGCTTGTGTCAGGCACAGGTATATCTAAGTCTTCAAATCTTCTTTCTAGACCATATATCCTATTGTTGCCATCTTCAACATAAGTTCACAGCCTGGATACACTGTTAAACTTGACTTGCAGAGTTGATGTAAACTAATTATGAGCGTCACATCTTTTTTAGGATAGGCAGTCTACTCTTTCAGTGTACAGTATATTCCTATAAATCTGCTAGAAAATCAAAAGTTCAACAGAAGAATTTATATATTATGAGGGGCTTTCAGTCTCAGAGAGCTAAAAAAATGATAAAATTCATAGTAATATCCTACATTTTAGATTCCATCTTTGATGATATTTCCAGCATCTTGTACATGTTCTTTCCATTTTGTTCTTTTCTTGTCCTTTATTGCACTTTAATCATTTTTAATCATTTCCATCTTTGACTCTATCATAGTACCTGTGAGATTTTACTTCTTATCACTAGTATCAGAGTTACATATTTTTTCCTTTTTCCACTCGCTCTGCTGTGCACACGTAGTGATTTTTCTAAGACCGAACAATTGGTTGCCAGGCATGGCCACCATGAGGTAGCTTAGAACGTTCTTTGCCTGGCTTATAAAAGTCTGAACTTTGTATCTGGAAGGTGCATAGAGGTGTCAGTGCAAAGGGCTTAAAAATGCAGGATATAAGGATATTAAAAGTCTGAAGTTGAGGGCTGTCTCAAAAATGAGAAACCAGTTTAAATGAAACTGGTTTGCTATACAAAGTGCAAGATAAAGCTTTATTACTCATCCATATATTTTGCTAAATATGCTGGATTACAGCAATGAAGACTTGAAGACAAGGACCTTACAGACTGGTGGAGGAGACAGAGAGGTAAATTACAAGTAAACTCTATAAAAGAAATACAGGGTGCTGTGTGTACATTCATAGGGAGCCCTCTCACGCAGAGGAGGCTGAGTATGGTTTAGCCAGTAAAAAAGGTAGAAAAAAATGTTGCAAAATATCTAAGGCCTTAGAAGCAAGAAACAGCATGGTATTGTGGCAAATTGTAGTTTTCAAAATGGATGTAACATTATTTCCCATTCCACATGCTTTTCTTGACAATGTGACTTTGATGTTCCACCAGATTAGAGCTGGATCAAAGTGATTTCTGATCTCAGAGTGATGCTATGCAACTTCTGAGGCTAAGTCATAAAAGATGATAGAGCTTGGGATGATTTCTCTTGGAACCCAGCTGCCATGCTATGAGGAATCCTAATCAGCTACTTGAAGAAGCCATGTGTGGGTGTTGTGGGTGACAGCCCCAGGGCAAGTCCCAGTCTAGCATCAATCACCAGACATATGAGTCAATAATCCTTCAGATTGTTCCAGATGCCAGCCTATGCCTCTTCCTTCCTGAGGCCCCAGACATCAGTCAGCAGAGAAAAAGTTCAGCAGTAGAGAGGGCTTCAAGCATAGTTCCAACAGGACTCTTCCAGTTCTCTTTAATTTATCAGCAATCCCTTTTGGGTGTGGGTGATTTCTTTTATGATATTAAAGAGCTGCAGGAATTCCAGACTTCAGATGTGTACATCTTGTATTGAGAGCAAGAGAGAGACAACTCTCTTATTCCCAACCATTCAAAGCATAAAGCAAAACAAAACAAAACAAAACTGTACTTCTCTCTGATTGGCCCTACTGAACCAATTACTGATGCTAGAGAAATTCCATATGTTGATTGGCTTAAATCTGATTCACTGCACAATGACTGTAGCAAGAGATAAGAGACTATGTTAACCAGCTTTTGTCAATCAAGGCTCAACCCTGGAGCAAGGAAGTGAAGTTAATCCCACCAACCAAAATTCTGCTGCACTGCTGGAGGGGGATATTTAAAAAACACATCTATATGTACATTTTTCAAATCACCTTCTCTAGACCATTGCTGGACCTCAGCAGTTTAAATGAGTGGGCTGCAGATAATCTGGTAGTTTCAGAGAGGTCAAAAATACTTTAAAAATTGTTTATCTATCTATCTATATATATATATTCCACAAATTTGGAGCATAAAATTATTTTCACAGAAGTATAGACATATTCCTATATTTTTATTCTTAAAGATTATCCATCTTCCAAACAGTTGTTTTCTGCTGAAAATCAGTCAATAGAGTTCCTCTGGGTTAACGTAGCTTCCCACCATTCACACTGTACTGTCTACTTGACTATGAGTTTTATGAGGCCACATCTATTATTGCTCACTTTTATATTCACAATGCCTGGCATATACTCAATATACTCATAAGTACTCAAATAAATATTTGTTGAATGAATGTTTCCTTAATTTGCCTATTTCTCATTTCTATTATAATGTATTTAGTTCACAAAAATGGTTTATTGGTCAAGAGTAATGATGTACATATTAAATTAATGCAAATTATATAAATTTAAATAGTGAGCTGATTCCAGTGTAAATAAAGAATGAGAAAATGAATGTGCTGGGCATAAGGAACTGTGTAAAATGATGAGTTGACATGAACAGATGAAATATAAAAGTGTGAATATGAGGACAAATGTACATTATTAAGTCTATATAAAATTTGGGTTTTATTGAACTGGTGGTGCTTTTACCTCTAACTCTCAATTCATTGTTCATTATAAAACTATCATATATATATGTTCTAGGGAAGTCATTCAAAAAATAGAAAGAGTGTATAACTTCTAAATCCATATAGAGAAAATTATGGTTAAAAAATACCCATAATTTAATATCCAATAATACACAATAATTCAAAAGGAAGCAATTAAGGATGAAAAAACAGAATGAAATAAAACATGGAAGAGGTGGGATAAGTAAAAGCACAAATTGAGATGGTTAATTTAAATCCAGTTAATTTTATATTACAGTAAATGCAAATGAACTAAGTTCACATTTAAAAGGCTGGATTGTTAGACTGGATAAAAATATAAATTATATGCTGTTTAAAAGAAATACACCTGGGCTTCCCTGGTGGCACAGCTGTTGAGAGTCCGCCTGCCGATGCAGGGGACACGGGTTCGTACCCTGGTCCGGGAAGATCCCACATGCCGCAGAGAGGCTAGGCCCGTGAGCCATGGCCACTGAGCCTGCGCGTCTGGAGCCTGTGCTCCACAATGGGAGAGGCCACAACAGTGAGAGGCCCGCGTACCACAAAAAAGAAAAATAAAATAAATAAATAAATAAAAGAAACACACTTAAAACATAAGGATATAGAAAGGTTGAAATTAAAGTATACAAAAATATCTCATTCAAATTGTAAAAAATGAAAGTTGTTGTAGCTATATTAATATTGAACAAAATAGACTTTAAGGCCAAAGAATTTCTAGAGATAAAAGAGTTATCTCATAATGTCAAAAACATCATCTCACTAGTAATATATGTAAGTTTTTAATTTGTATACACTTAATAACATGCCCTTAAATGCATAAAGCAAAAAATAATAGAATACAAAGAGAAATGGATAAATCCGAAATCCTAGTCAGAGATTTTGAGTCTTTCAATAATCAATAGAGTAAGCAGGAAAAAAAAGATAAATGATTTGAACAACATACTTAAGAATTTTGACCTAAATTGATATACAGATGTTATAGTCACCTTTCAGAACTGAGATAGACTTCTCAATCAAACTTTGGTTCAGATGTTGATACTGGTGATACCACACACATATCAACAGGACATGAAAAGTTTTATTATTCAAATAATGGGCCAAATACTTGGAAATTGAACAACACACTTCTAACTAACCTCCAAGTCAAAGAATAAATCACAAGGAAATTTAGCATATATTTTAAAGGGTATAGCTCTTCTTCTGTTTTTTTCAGAAAACACAGTAGATGGGAACACTTTCCCACTAGTTTTATGAGGCCAACTTAACCTTGATACCAAACCTAAAAAAGATGCAACAGGAAAAATATTACAGACCAATATTCCTAATAAACATAGACACAGACACCTTTAAACAAATTTTAGCAAATAAAATCTAGTAATATGTTAAAGGATATCATTATATTATCCTAGTAATAATGCAAAGCTCGGGCCTCCCTGGTGGCGCAGTGGTTAAGAGTCCGCCTGCCGATGCAGGGGATACGGGTTCGTGCCCCGGTCTGGGAGGATCCCATATGCCGCGGAGCGGCTGGGCCCGTGAGCCATGGCCGCTGGGCCTGCGCGTCCGGAGCCTGTGCTCCGCAACGGGAGAGGCCACAACAGTGAGAGGCCCACATACCGCAAAAAAAAAAAAAAAAAAAGAAAAAAAAATAATGCAAAGCTCATTTAACCTTTGGGAATCAATCAGTGTAATCAATAACATTAACAGCATGAAGGAAAAGGGTCATATGATTATTTCAACAGATGTAGAAAAATATTTTACGAAAGTCAATATTCATTTACGATAAAAAACTTCCCACAAACTAGGAATAAAAGGGAATTTCCCCTGTCTGACAAAGCCTATCTATGTAAACCTACAGCTAAACTTATAATAGTGAAATATCGAACTTTTACTGTAAGATTAGGAATAAAACAATGATGACCACTCTTACCATTTCTTTTAGACATTGAGCTGGCAGTCCTAGCCTGTGCAATAAAGAAAGAAAAAGAAATAAAGGGTATAATAACTGGAAAGGAAGATGTAACATTGTATTTGAAGACAAAATGATTTTTGGAAAATCCTAAGAAATCCACAAAAGAATCTATCAAAATTAGGAGAGCATGGTTACAGGATACAAGGTCAATATAGTAGATTCTCATTATTTGCTGAAGTTTTATCCTATAAAGATGTTGTGAACACTGAATTAGCAAATACTAACATTTGCTCCTAGGAAAAATACAGGGTTATGTTCTCGTGCACCTGAGTACAACACTTTTGACAGTCAATCAATAGGAACCTTTTTTTAATGTGTGCTTTTGTTTAAAGACATCTTTTAAAATATATATTGTTGATTCAATAACATTGAACTCATGGCCAACAGCATTATAACTCATGCCTAAACAAAGCTTATCTAACACATGTATTTTTCTTGTTAGGCACATCACAACCATCTTGTGCTTAGGAACACCAGAGAGCAGTTCAGCACTACCTTAGGGGACATTTTAAACAGCAACATCACCAACAGAAAAGATAAAAATGCAACAAATGTGACACTAAATATACCATGAAAAGGACACTTGTTTACATTATGACAATTAAAATAAGAAGGCAGAATGTTGCCTTCTGTGACCTCAGCTGGGAGGTGTGTGTTGGTTGACTTAAATTTTTCATCACCCTGTTCATGTCTGTGAATGAACATGAAAGCACTGTGAGTATTGACTTTGGGGTTACAAATATCCTTTAGCAAATAGGTGAATTTGCAAATACAGAATCTACAAATAATGAGGATCAGCTATATATAAAAATAAATTGTATTACTATATACTAGCAAAAACAATTGGAAGTGAAACTTTAAAATACTTTAAAATATTAAAAAGTCATAAATAAATTTATTTCAGAATAAAATTTAAACTTAAACTTACAAAATTTTTCTGAAAAAATGATCTAAATAAATGAAGAGATATCTCATATTCATGCAGTGGAAAATTCAATATATTAAGATATCTATCTTCCCCAATTCATCTATAGAGCCACTATAATCCCAATAAAAATGCCCCAAATCTTTTTCTTTGTAGAAATTATCAAGCTGATTTTAAAATTTATATGGAAATGCAAAGACCTAGACTAGCTAAAATAATTTTGTAAAATAAAAATAAAGTTGAAAGAACTACATTACGTGACTTGAAGACTTACTACAAAGCTACAGTAATCATGACAGTATGGTATTCATGTAAAAATTTTTAAATAGAAAAGAATAGTAAGTCTAGAAAGAGACCCACACATATACAAGTCAATCGATTTTCCAATAAATTGCTAAGACAATTCAATGGGAGAAAGGATCTTTTCTGCACCAAGTTATACAGGAACAACTGGGTTTCCATATGGAAAAGAAAATGAAGTTTGACCCCTACTTCACAGTATTCACAAAAATTAATTCCAGGAAGATAATAGTCCTGAATGTAATAGTTAAAACTATAAAGCCTCCAGAAGAAAACAGAGGAGAATATCTTTGCAAACTTTGGGCAGGCAAACCATTTTAGAGAGAACATCAAAAAGCACTTGCCATAAAAGAAAAATCAATGAATTGACTTTATCATAATTCAAAACAGAAGTATTTTACCTAGAACATATATAGAACACATACAAATCAATAATAAAAAGACAATTCAAATTTTAAAAATGGGCAATACACCTGAACATTTACTTCACAAAAGAAGAAATAAAAAATCACTAAAAAGCACATAAAAACATGATTAACATCATTAGAGGGGCTTTCCTGGTGGTGCAGTGGTTGAGAATCTGCCTGCCAATGCAGGGGACACAGGTTCGAGCCCTGGTCTGGGAAGATCCCACATGCCGCGGAGCAACTAGGCCCGTGAGCCACAACTACTGAACCTGCGCATCTGGAGCTTGTGCTCCACAACAAGAGAGTCCACGACAGTGAGAGGCCCGTGCACCGCGATGAAGAGTGAACCCTGATCACCGCAAATAGAGAAAGCCCATGCACAGAAACAAAGACACAACACAGCCAAAAATAAATAAATAAATAAATAAAATTTTTAAAAAAATCATTAGACATCAGAGAAAATAAAATTAAAGCAACAATGAGATGGCTCAAAAAGCCACACTAGAATTGTTAAAAATAACAAAGGCTCACAACAACAAATGTTGGCAAATATGTGGGGCAGTTAGAACTCTCTATACGTTGCTGGAGGGAGTGTAAAATTATACAAACACTTTGAAAAAATGTATGGCAATTCCTTATAAAGTCCAAATTAAAACTATTCTTTGACCCAGTAGTTCCACTGAACAAAAGACTTGTACAAAATGTCTTTATTCATAATAGCCCCAAAGTTAGAAACAACCCAATAGAATGGATAAACAAATTGTGGTATCTTCACACTATGCAATAAAAAATTATCAATTTCTGATACATGAAACAACATGAGTGATTCTCAAAAACATATGTTGGGTAAAAGAAGCCTGACACAAGAGTACATACTGTATTGTTCCATTTACTGGAAATTCTAGAAGAGACAAAATTAATCAATCAATGGTGAATGAAATTAGAAAAATAGTTGCTCATAGGGAAGGGCAAGCATAGACTAGAAGAACTTTTCTCAAGTGATTGAAATGTTTTTTTTTTTTTTTTTTTTTTTTTTCGGTACGCAGGCCTCTCACTGTTGCGGCCTCTCCCGTTGCGGAGCACAGGCTCTGGATGCACAGGCCCAGCGGCCATGGCTCACGGGACCAGCACTCCGTGGCATGTGGGATCTTCCTGGACCGGGGCACGAACCTGTGTCCCCTGCATCGGCAGGCGGACTCTCAACCACTGCGCCACCAGGGAAGCCCGATTGAAATGTTTTATATCTTAATTGGGATGTTGATGATATTTTCAAAATTAATCAGATTTTACACTTAAGTGCATTTCACTGCATATAAATTTCACCTTTAAAAAAAGGTCTTGCATGGAAGCAACCTAAGTGTCCATCGACAGATGAATGGATAAAGAAGATGTGGCACATATATACAATGGAATATTACTCAGCCATAAAAAGAAACAAAATTGAGTTATTTGTGGTGAGGTGGATGACCCTAGAGTCTTTCATACAGAGTGAAGTAAGTCAGAAAGAGAAAAGCAAATATTGTATGCTAACACATATATATGGAATCTAAAAAAAAAAAAAAAAGTGGTTCTGAAGAACCTAGGGGCAGGACAGGAATAAATATGTAGATGTAGAGAATGGACTTGAGGACATGGGGAGGGGGAAGGGTAAGCTGGGACGAAGTGAGAGAGTGGCATGGACATATATACACTACCAAATGTAAAATAGCTAGCTAGTGGAAAGCAGCTGCATAGCACAGGGAGATCAGCTTAGTGTTTTGTGACCACCTAGAGGGGTGGGATAGGGAGAATTGGAGGGAGACACAAGAAGGAGGGGATATGGGGATATATATATCCGTATAGCTGATTCACTTTGTGATACAGCAGAAACTAACACACCATTGTAAAGCACTTATACTCCAATAAAGATGTTAAAAAATAAAAAAGGTCTTGAACAATCTCTTCTCTGCACAAAAGCCACCCTCAAGTACACACACATACTTCACATTAACACATCAGATGGCAAAAATTAAAATCTAATTGTCGGGACTTCCCTGGTGGTCCAGTGGTTAAGACTTCACCGTCCAATGCAGGGGGTGCGGGTTCGATCCCTGATCGAGGAGCTAAAATCCCACATGCCTTGCAGCCAAAAAAAAAAAAAAAAAAAACCCAAAACATAAAATAGAAGCAATACTGTAACAAATTCAATAAAGACTTAAAAAGAAAAATCTAATTGTCATTGAGTATGTGAAACAACTGAACTGTATTCTCTGCTTGTGAGAGTGTAAACTGATAATGACTTCAGAAAGCAATTTGACAATATTTAATGCAGTTGAATGTGTGCATATGACCCAGAAACTCCACTGCCAATTGTGTATCCCCAAAACTCAAGACATGTGAGCACATATATTCAAAGCAGCATTGTGTGTAATAGTTATAAACCAGAAATCACTCAATACCCCCCAACAAGAAAATGGATATATAAATCATGCATTGGTCATACAGCCAAATATCAAACAGCAGTAAAAAAGAAAGTAGAATTACTCCCATCAGTTGTTTCTGGGTAGAGCTACTCAGAAACAGAATACTGAATGGAAAAAAATATGCAAAAAATACATACTGCATACTATTTGTATAAAATATGAAAATATAAGTCAATTCAATGAACTCCCTATGCATGTATGCATAAATAGGAATCGTATGAAAACATGAATGAATGATAAGCATCAAATTCAGGATAGTGGTACCTCTAGGGAAAGAGGTACACAGAGGGTCCATTTCTACTTGTGATGTTTTATTTTTAAAATTTGAAGCAAATGTGGAAAAATATTAATATCTGTTATGCTTGGTGGTGGATACAGGGTATTTATTTGACATACTATTCTACCTGCATTTCTGCATGTTGATATATTTCAATATAAACAAAGAGGAGAAAGAAGTCAACTCTCTGATAACTCAAGCTTAGAGAGACTGGTGTAAGGAATTAATAGTTTCATTGTCTCCTGAAGAGAAACTGTAAAGTATTTCATTGCCCGAAAATATAGGAGTAGTTTATTCTTTGGAGTTGGGGTATACTTTAGCTCATTTATTTATCCTTATCCTCTTTCCAGAAAGGATTTGAGGTAGCTCATAACAAAAGATACATACAATGAGCCAGGAAAACATAAACCTAAGTAGAAAATCAGGATCAAAGATAACAAATATTCCACCAATACTGGTTAACCACAGTCACCGTGATCAAGTTTCCAACTTGGCTCTGAACTTCTTGGCAACAGTAACCATTCCATCTCCAGCTGACCCATAAAAGCAGGTTAGGAAAACTAACCTTTGTTCTTCAAGATTTAACTTAATACTCTGCTGAGCAATATCTCTGTATTCTATTTTGCATTTTTGCCTTGCTAACTAGCCAGGTTCTTCTTTTCACTTCTTTTGTCCTTCTCTCCTGTCCTTCCTCTTCCTTTCCTTTCCTTCCTTTCTTTTCATTCTTTCATTTATTTTACTCAGATGCCAGATGCTTAAGACTAACAGTGGTTATGAATGCAGGTCCTATCTATTCTATACTGGCTGAAATACCCTTGGGTGAGGTTTTTAACCTCTCTGCCTCAGTTTTCTAATGTTCAAATAGGGGTAATAGCACATGTATATCGCAGTGTGGGGAGATTAAATGAGACAATGCATGTAAAGAGCTTAGAATAATGCAAGACGCCACCCAATAAATCTTAGTTGTTGTTATGATTAGTATTAGTCAGTGGAGGAGACTATGAATCCACTGTAGTCCCTGCCCTCATCAAGAGTAGATCAGGAGCAGGGTAAGGTTTCACTGTCTCACGTGCCAGGCCTTTAGTGGAGTGAAGTTCTGGAAGTGGGGAGCCGATACCAGCCCCATCCTCAAACAGTAGCACAGTTAGCTAGCCTCAGATCCAACAGCACACTTAGCAGCCATCCCCAGATGTAACAGCACACGTAACAACCTAACTGCTGAACCAGAACATGGGGGACAGTATCTCGCCAGATGGCAGATACTGGACTTTTCTGTTTTTGAGGCAATATTCTGTTTCTGCTCAAGACCCCTTTTGGAAAAAAGCAATCCTTCAGAACATACTAGCCTTGAGAGTCTCAGACTGTGGGCTGTGCATCTCTTCTCCCTTCCCAAAGATCCTGGAAAGTCCCAAGTAGAGATGACAACTTGTTCCAGGGATCACCAGTTGCAACATAGGGCCCTCAGTTGATTCCAGCCACAGTAGACCCAGGTCCCCTTGTCCTTTCATCAGTGTGTAATTCTCACCCAGCAACTCCAGCAAGCATGGGTTGGGAGGAAGCTTAGCTGCAGGGGACAAGAATTATATGGGAGGACACAGCCAGTGGGAGTTTGGGACCAGGTAAAATAAGGATTCAAGTAATAGAAATCAATTGGTATGAGACAGTGGGGGTAGTCAAGAGGGGGCTCAGGTACAAAGGGATGAGAGACCAAGTGACTAAAGCTGGGGCATTAAGGAGGTTTGGTTTCAGGAACGAGAAGGCCAGAAGCAGGTGGTCTGGGCAGAGGCAGCAGTGTGTGTAGGCTTTCTGCCAAGTCAGTGTGTGCTGACCTTTGGTTCCTTAAATACCCAGGAGGATTGCGGAGGGCCAAGAATTCATGTGAATGTGAGGGTCAAGTCTCTTTAGCATGAGGGGTGGCAGGGTTAGGGGAGGAGAGGCAGCATTCAGGAAGCTGGACAGGTCATTTCTGAAACAGTCAGGCATTCACCTGCCTGGCCTTGAGCGAGCAACCATTCCCCACATGCCTGAGGAGTCACATGTTCTTGCCTCTCCTATTTCCTAGAAGCCCACAAACAAGATATTCTTATTTCTCATCTCAACATCACCCTCAAGGTAGGTCTCATTTCTATACCAAATAAGACAGAGACCCCGGGAGAGATCACCCTTTACCGGACAGATGAGAGATGGTCCATATGTTTCAATTTAGAGACAGAGGATTATCAGGAGACACTGAGTTCTTCCTGTCCTGCAGCACCAACTCTGTGGTTCAACCTGTTTCTAGAAGAAGACAAAGAACAGATTCTTTTACTGGGTTGTCGCTGTGTGCCAGGCATTATGATAAGTGCTTTAAATGCATTATCTCATTTGATCCTCAGAACAATCTTATGAGGTAGGTACTATTATGAGGAAATTGAGGTGCAGATGGGTCGCTAAACTGGGAGCTGAAGTGCTGAGATGCAAACCCAGGACAGTGAGACTTAAAAGGCTATGTTCTGAAACATGATGCTAACCTCCTAAACTTGAGCACTCCTTCTCGGGGGAGGGTGACCACGAGCTCTTAAGGATGTAGGCCTTTCTTAGAACTGCAAAGACAGCTTACCTCACTTCCTTCCGAGCATTTCCGTAGGACTTTGTTGTCCCGTAATTTCTGTTCTCATTTTCCCACATCCTGGTGGTCCTGCTGTGATAGAGTTGCCTGGTAAAATCTGAGCAAATTGGAGAATTCCTATTTATTGGTCTGTAAGGCTGTGTTTCTAAAGTTGTATCACTTCTGGCTATGGTAATGGGCTCCAAACACCCTCCTCACCAGCAGGAAGTAAGACAACACCTGGCTTACATCTTATTTACCTGTTTGACCTTCAACTGGAATTAGAAAAATTAGAAACTTTCACTCATAAATCCCTAATAATTTTGAGGTACAGGTATACATGCCTACCTAAAAAAAGAGCCTTAGAATAGCTAACAACAGAAAGAAACACCATTCAGAGAAGCAGACTTAATGATTAGTCACCACATTTTACATACACTCAGGATCTCCTAAGAAAAAGCATTTTCTTCCTGTCCCAGTTTTGACTCATTTTCATATCTTCTGCCTATAGTGACCCACCAGGACCCCCTTTGGTGCCCTGAGGATGCATCCTTAGAATAATGAGGCCTCTTCCTATACAAGTGAAGAGAAGGGCTCCCACTCAGCTAAAGAGAAACATATAATAAATATGACAGTTCTGACCGGATTAAGGAGGCAAACACATTTTCTTTTAAACTAATTTATTAATAAGTTTATTCTTCACTCATAAAAAAGAACATATTTTTGGCTTTGAAATAATGACATAAAATAAAGAGGCAAGTAACTAAAAATTATCAGCTGAAAGTAGATAGAAGCAACTCATGCTGAACCATGAGCAAACACTATGTGCTTTGGGCTATAGCAGGGGCACCAGTCAAAGCAAGAACTGAAGATGCGGGGCCCATTCAAGGCCCAGGCTATCTCTAAAGACTGCTTAGTTCCCAAAGATTGCTTGGTCAACATACATAGGAAATGACTCCTCCCTTTCCCTCTCTTTCCTTCCTAACCTTTAACTACAAGAAGAGTAGGCAATAATGCTTTGACGCTAGTCTTTCTAGTTTGTAGGATAGCGTTGTTGTTGTTTTAACATGTTTAACCTGCATATTTTCAACCTTCAAAAACATAAAACTGCAAAAATCAACTGTAGCTAAAAGCCATTTTTATTTTTGGTCAGTTATCTGCTGTAGGCAAAGCTTCATATAGGAATTTTTATTGCGGATCTCCATGACTGCATCCCTAACAAGCTCAATGAACATCTGTGGCCAAAGCTTCTGCAAAGCCTCATTTTTCATGTTGATTTCTGTGGCTTCCTTCACAAGATCCTCGATATACATCTTGCAGAATTTCTTTCTTTCCTTTCTTTCCTGTTAAAAAAAAGAGCATTTTGCAGTCAATCATAAGTAATCTCCAAACCAAAGCAACAATTAGCTGAACCAGAGAAACTTGAAATAATCTATTCTGACCCCCACCCCTCATAGCAGGAAGACTTTCCTAGACACTCTGGACACAGAGCTCTGCTTGAGTAAAGACAGCAGCTGGGAGCTCACTTCTTTCCAGTCCACTCCCACCTCCGTGGGACAGCTCTGTTAAAAATGTATTTCTTGGCAGCTGTAGGAAGAAAACTTCCAGGTGAACTAATATGAAACCCATTTGCTAATTGTGGGGGGAAATAAAGCTTTTAAACTACAGTTAAGAAAAGTGTTTCTTTATTGGAATCACTGGATCATAACAACTATTTCTTCATTGATAGACTTTCTCCTTTCTCAGTGAAAGTAGTTTACTTTGCACAAATTAACTGAATGCATAGATTCATGACTTCTAGTAGTAAATATATCAGGGCACTGAGGCTGACACTCTTAATTAGTATGAGTTCAGTTAATATCCATATACATATTTGAAATATCCATACTCTGAATTCACTCTGTATTTTAGGAAAGCATGTAGTGATGCATTACACTGACTTATGTGGCCAAGACCATTTGGACAAAGTAGGGGAAAAGTATACAAGGAGGAAGAGGACATATATACAAGCCTGGGACCCAGAACTTGGCCTTCAGAAGAGATAGTGTTCCCACTCAACTTCTGGGTCTGGCAGTCTGCAAATGAAAAACCTGGGTTCAAAACACAACAGAGGAAGTTTTGGGCCCGAGGCTACTGGGGCACTGGGCCTCAATATCATCCTAGAGGCTGAAACAAAGCCATTTTGATTAATGCAAGAATTCAACATTTATTTCGGCTGTTGATACTTTTAGAGTATCTAGGCATGATGATGGAAAGTGCCATAATATATATGGAAAAAAATCAATTGAATAGATCAGATAATCAGAATTATAGAAGAAGTAATTCACATAAATGGAGGAAGAAAGAAATAATAAATGTCAATGAGTCAATAGGTTTAACTACTTGGAAAAGGATATACTGAAACCTCCAACTCAAATCAAAACACCAAAATAATTTAAAAATAGTTAAATTTAAAATATCAACAAATATTGCCTTTAAAATCACACTACAGAGATTTGTAATCACAAGGAATATGCTTACATTATAATGTTAAGTGGAAAAAGAAAAATACAAGATGAAGTTTTGATAGAGGTTGGGTTACATAAGTGTATGTATTTGTCAAAACTTAGCAACTGTACTCCTAAGATTTACATTTCATTGTATATAAATTTTACCTCAAAATAAGAAACTATATGAAATACTGAACACTAATGATCTAATGAATGAACTAATGAATCATTTAGGGAGAGGTGTGGTACTGTGTGCAATTACTTTAAAATAAATTTAAAAAATAAGGTGGATTGTTGATGGATAGAGGATGGGTAAATGCATAGATAAGTGACAAAGCAAGTACACTGTACAGTACAATACTAAGAGTAGAATTTAGGTTTGGGTATTGGGTGTTTACTGTAAAATTCTTTCAAATTTGTTGTATGTTTGAAATTTTCATTTAAAAGTTACAAAAATATATAGAAAATTAATTTAAAAATATACTGAAGTGTCATTAAAATTGTCTTTGGGTATTGAGACAATGAGTATTTTTTGCTCCTTTTTTCTATTTCTCTTCCTTTTCCAAATTTTTACAGTTTATAAAACAACAAAATAAATGTTTTAGATTCTTGATTAATTAATATAAATTAACGGTGAGTCCCAAGTGTCACTAACTTCCTCTAACAGAGGCATATTTTGGAAATTTTCCTATGACATATAAGATTTCTCTAAGTAATCACTCACCATTCAGGGATCAACAAGCTGATCTGATTTAGTTCATGTGCTAAAAACAATAGGTCATGAATTGACCTATCATAAAAATATGTACAGATTTTGATGGGCAATAAATAACAAATGGTTCCAGCTGGCGACTTCTCTGGTGAACCTAACTTCACTAACTCTGAAATATAGTCTGGGACTTAGTCACCTGCACTAAGTTAGCTTGTTGATGAGAACAGCATTTAGCTGCTCCCTTTTAACACTCAGTAAATCTGGGCTACAAAGGGACTACCAGGAAGAAAGACAAATGTGAATCCAGATACCAATAACTAAAAGGAGCAATATTTTACAATGGGAAATGTATTTACACAAGTAGAAGACCTCTCTTACAGATTTCTAAGCTTCTGAAAAATTGGTTTTTAATTTTAAAAAAAGTTCTAGCCACAGGGGCTGGAAAAATTTTATACTAATAAGGGATAACAAAAATTTAAAGAATTTTTAAATGATGAATTTTGTTAAATAATTTATACATAATACAAATTAAACTTTTCATAATTGGCATAGTGCAATTTTTGGTCGTTTAAAATTTCCTGCTATAGTTTCTTCCATGACTTATTTATAAACATGCTGATACAGAATTTTATCTATTATAATAACCCTTAACTTAGTAAATGTGTTTGAAAGCATCTTTACTTCATCATTTCTTCTCTCCTCTAAGCCAATTACCCTGTCTCTCCATACAGTATACTCTAAAACTCATCAGGTGTCTGCCAGGGCGGCTCACTCTGCATGTCCAGAATGATCCTGTTAAGAGCACATTAGAGATACCTCTCTTGCCCTGACCTGTCAAGAAGTTGTTGCTCTTTGAATAATGCTTTTTCCATTCTCAAATGCTTTCATATACTTATTTTTTTTCTAGCCCACAGTATCCCTGTGCAGAGTTATAAATCAAGTATTTTACAAGTTCAATCCTGATGAGGTGAACTCTACACAATATTGTTTATATTATTTCATTGAACTAAAATTTTGTTGTCATGAAGACAGAAAAAAAAGTAGGTCAAAGGTAGATTTGTTATAGAGTTACGCTAACTATAATGGTACTTTATAGGAATTTAATCCATATCTCCATTTTATAAATGGGAAACTAAGGTCAACAGAGGTTGAGAGACTTGCTCAGGATTAGACATCATCTACTAATATTAACCTAGAGAAAACTCTAGTCTAGTCCTTGTAGAACCTGCAGTCTAGTTGGAGAGATGGCCTACACATGTTAAAAGCTTAACTGAAAGAAATGAAACAGTAAATAAGTACTGAATGAGATGTTTAGACGGCAAATACAATCATTGTTCAAAGAAGCGAGAGCCCTTTGTGCTGGGGTGGTCAAGAAGACTTCAGGAAACAGCATGATATACTGTGAAAGAAGCTAAGGTCAGGAGTCAGAAGGTCTGAGTTCTAGAGGCAGTTCAGTCAGGATCTCACCATGTGAGCCTCAGTAGTTCACCTAAGTTTCCAGTTTTCCTTACCTGTCTAAGAACATGACTAGATTCTTTAAAGTCCCTTTCAGCTCTCCGTCCATCTTAAATCTTTTTTTTTTTTTTTAAGATGTTGGTGGTAGGAGTTTATTAATTAATTAATTTATTTTTGCTGTGTTGGGTCTTCCTTTCTGTGCGAGGGCTTTCTCTAGTTGTGGCAAGCGGGGGCCACTCTTCATCGCAGTACGCGGGCCTCTCACTATCGCGGCCTCTCTTGTTGCAGGGCACAGGCTCCAGACGCGCAGGCTCAGTAGTTGTGGCTCACGGGCCTAGTTACTCCACGGCATGTGGGATCCTCCCAGGACAGGGCTCGAACCCGTGTCCCCTGCATTAGCAGGCAGATTCTCAACCACTGCGTCACCAGGGAAGCCCCTTAAATCTTTTTTAGAATGAGTCAGGAGGTTGAATGAACAACTACCAAGCAACAGAATTATACATGTCATATGTATAATGAAAGGGTCTGCTTACCCTGATTTGTGAGAAACTTACTTCAAGTAATTCCTTTAACAACTCAGGATATACAGAGGAGAGAGAACGAGCACTTTGTGTTGCAGTGATTTAAATATTTTTTAAGAAGTGGTGAATGCTAGGTTGTGAGTCAAGAGAAAGTGATTAAGGGACATGGGCAAGGTCTTTCAGGCAATAAATAAGTGGTAGAATCATGGGCTCAAATCCAAGTCTCCTAATGGTGTAGTATTCTTTCTAGAATGTTATGTGGCTTCAGGTTTTTTCTTTTCCCTTTGATATTTCTCAGAACAGTAGTCAACATTCGCTGTCTTTACTTCTTGATTGCTTATTTACTGCTCACATCAGGACTCTGCTTATATGACTCCACTGAAACTACCCCTGTTTTGAATAAAAATAACTTCTACTGCCAAATTTATCAAATTTTTCCCCTCTAGTTTGTGCCTTTGGGATTTTAGAAAATCATAGCCTACCCAATCAAGGTCATAGTTTCATCTGTTTTTTTTTTTTTTTTTTTTTTTTTTTTGCGGTACACGGGCCTCTCACTGTTGTGGCCTCTCCCGTTGCAGAGCACAGGCTCCGGACGCGCAGGTTCAGCGGCCATGGCTCACAGGCCCAGCCGCTCCGTGGCATGTGGGATCTTCCCGGACCGGGGCACGAACCCGTGTCCCCTGCATCGGCAGGCGGACTCTCAACCACTGCGCCACCAGGGAAGCCCTCATCTGTTTTTTAAATGAGAACTTTAAAGTTTTGCTTTTCATACTTGGGTTATTTGATATGGAGTTAATTTTTCTTGTGTGGTGTGAAGTAGGGGGTCTGTATTTATTTCTGATTTGATATTCCATTTCCTCAGTAGCATTTGTTAGATAGTCTGTCTGTACTAGTCTGCAATACCTGCTATCTGTATAAAGTTTTCCTATATACATGGGATAGTTCTGGCTATTTTGTCCATGGGTCTATGTATCTATTCCTGTACTGCCTTAATTACTACAGCTATCTATCCAATTTCTAATTATCCTATTTATTGAGTTGAAAAAATTAGTGACAGATGTTGAATTGTATGAAGTGCCTTTTGAATATCTATAGAAATAAACACAAATTTTTACCTTAGATCTATTAATAATTTACTGATATCAAATATTTCTCACATTCCTAGACTAAACCGTACTTGGCTGTAATGTTTCATTATTCATTTAATGTTCTGCTGTATTTTACTTGATATAATTTTTTAAGGATTTTTGCATCATCAATATTCTTAGGTATTTGGTCTGGCTTTTCTTTTTCTGTGCAGTCCTGGAAGGTTTGGATTCAATGTTACACTGTCTGACTTTAAAAAGTGAAAAAGTTTTCCTTTTTCTTAATACTCTTGAACAATTCAAGAATTATTGGAATTGTCTGTTCCTTAAAGAGTTGGTAGATTTCTCTATGAAACTGTTCTTGTTTTGCAAGCAGCTCTTTGATATTTTTCTAAATGTCCTTTATTGAAATCAGTATTAATTTTTGACTCCTAGAACTGACTGCTTTCAGGAAGACAAGGATTCATAATTCTGCCTGCTTGGCTTTCATTTTCCCTTTTCGCAACATCAGGAAGCTCCTATTTGCCAAGGGATTAAATTCAATCTCTTTCCCCTCTTACTACCTTCCCAGTCTCATCTTTTAACACCATCTACCTCAGTCTCTGTGCTTCAACAACAGTGAACTGCTTAAAGTTCCTGGCCCTCTCCTCATCTAATTTATGCTTCCATGTCTTTTATTCATACTGTGCTATTTCCTAGAAATGCCCTTTTCCCTTTATCATATAGCTATATTTTATCCTTTAAGATTTCAGGAAGCTTCTTCTCTAGAAAGTCTCTCTTGACCAGGATAAGCTATCCCTCTTCTACTCTCTTGACGTAGTGATTTACATTTATCCCTGCACATGTCTATCTCCCCCGTTAGAATGTGAGATCCATGAGGATAAGCACAGTGACTTCTTACAGCCCAAGTATTATGTGCGATCGGTGCTCAACAAATGATTTTTGAATGAATGAAAGTATGACTGTAGAGAGGACTTCAAGGAACTGACTTCAAGTATTTGAAGAGTTTTCATAAGAAAGACTTGTTCTCTTTTCTACATAAGGCAATAATACTAGGATCACTAACTGAAAGTTATTAGGAGGCAGATTTCAGCTTAACATGGGTAAGAATTTCCTCACTGTTAGAGTTGTTCAGTGATATACAGCTACCTCATGAAGCAGTAACCTTTCTTGCACCAGAAGGATTTAAAGCAGAATCTGAACATTTTTCAGGATGCTATAAAAATATTGTTGCACTGAGTTCTCAAGTATTTTTCAAGCTATAATCCTGAGAGCCCTATGGGTTCCAAAAAGATGCTTCAGGACTGGGGGTGAGGTGAGGGAAAGGAAAAGAATAGAAGATCCAATCAAATAAAGCTCTGAACTCCATATACAACAAGAACAGCTCTGCTGTTTTGCTTTCTTTTGAAATGCTGAGTTTTCCAGCTACAATATGGTTCGAATAAAGAATCTCACAGCTGTTATAAAATATTTGAAAAATGTTTGGCCATTTTATGTATATGTATATATACCCACACCATATACATATATATATATATATATATATATATATATATATATATATATATATATATATATACACACACACACACACACACCACTTAGTCCCCTCAAAATCTCTTGTAGAATTTTAACTTTCTATTGTTATTTAGATGACTTATTTCTTCAGCTTTCTCTGAGTTCCATCAAGGCAGGCACTGCATGGTTTTCTTCTGTGTAGTTCTGCAGTACCCTAACACAATATTCCCTCAGTAAAATTCTGAATACATAAAGGAATAAAGAATTGGTTCCAGCTTTTCTGTCTAAATAGCTACAGTGGAAACAGAATAGGTTAAAATCATGTGACTAAGAACACAGAAGGTAATGGTGTAGGAGAATAAAATAGTGAATTAAAACATCAAGGACCTAGGCAAAAAGAACAGAAATGGAGGTTCTGCTGTGTCCTCTGCCAGTCTGGCACAGGCTAGTTAAGTACTCAGAGCAAGCCTATATCAGTTTTCTTAATTCAGAGAGATCTGGACCTACTTTGGTCTAGATTTTTGGTACCTACTTCTTTTGAACATTTTTTTTTCTGCTTAAATATATTGAAACTATGGCTTCTACTTCTCCCTAATGCCTTGGTGCCTACTGTCCCCAGCTCTGTATATAAGGCTGGCTAACATTCCAGAACAAAAAAAGGTTATCCTAACTGATTACGAGAGAAACGTACAACTCCCAAGTCTCAAGCCATTTGGGATTTATCCAGACAATAGGTTCCAAAGATGATAGTTTTACCTCTAGTTTTTCATTATAAAAGTCTCTTGTGGTATAATTTAGTGTAGCACGATTTGTGCTTTCTCCCACAAGTCTCTTACTATCGTTATTTTCTTCATTGACAATACCAGGTTTTTTCCCTTTCGTTTCTAGAAGATACTGGAATTGCTTCTTCCTGTAGAAAGACAGTAAAGAGATTTAGAGAGTTACTTATGTGATTTGTGAAAATATGTCTAGTTTTTGTTGACTTTAGAGGGTAGCATATGCTTTTTTGAATATCTGTTTTATGAGTTTGAGTTTTTTTAAGTCAGTTCACTACCCCAATCTCTCTACTAATTAAGCTATACAACTCAAATTCTTTTGTTTCACAACTACCAATCATCAACATAAACATGTCTCAAGCATTTTTAAAGTGAAAAAACTCTAAAAAAAACCAATATAAAACTTAAAGAATCACAGAGGACCAACCCTAATTACACATGTAGTAGACCAAACTTTCAAAGTCTTTATATCCCATAAAACATATGTTAGTTACACATCTTATAAATCACACAAATAGTTCATGATTCTATTATGCAGCTCAGTAGTATTACCCATAGCTAGAAATGGAATGGAGGGACTCCCCTGGTGGCGCAGTGGTTAAGAATCCGCCTGCCAATGCAGGGGACATGGGTTCAATGTCTGGTCTGGGAAGATCCCATATGCTGCGGAGCAACAAAGCCCGTGCGCCATAACTACTGAGCCTGAGCTCTAGAGCCCGCGGGTCACAACTACTGAGCCTGTGCACCACAACTACTGAAGCCCATGTGCTTAGAGCCCATGCTCCACAAAAAGAGAAGCCACCACAATGAGAAGCACACGCACGGCAATGAAGAGTAGCCCCCGCTCACCACAACTAGAGAAAGCCTGCGTGCAGCAAAGAAGACCCAATGCAGCCAAAAATGAATAAATAAATAAATTTATATATATAAAAAAAGAAATGGAATGGAATACTGGTTTAAGTTTGGGTAAAAACAAAACACAAAAAACACAAAAACCTCTAAATGTTATCATATCAGGGTAAGATCTTATTAGGAGGTAAATAATTTAACAGGA
Organism: Mesoplodon densirostris; assembly: GCF_025265405.1. Classification (NCBI taxonomy): domain Eukaryota; kingdom Metazoa; phylum Chordata; class Mammalia; order Artiodactyla; family Ziphiidae; genus Mesoplodon; species Mesoplodon densirostris. The sequence continues at coordinate 122,965,028 of NC_082664.1, forward strand.
AGCTTCGTTTGATTATGAAGAACAGAAACAGTGCTCATAGCATCACTTGCAGACCCATAAGCCTAGAATTCCAGAGGACTGCAACTCATCCTTCATGAAGGTCACTTTCTGGTTTCTACCGCTTAGCATGTCTCTCAGGGAAGTGATATAAATACTTTACTATGAACTGTGAACTGAAGATTGGGAGCAGAAAAGGAATATATCTTTTAAAAATGTCTTCCTTTCCCCAATTTAAGAGTATAACACAACTGTTTTAGAAATTATAAGGGGTACGCATTTTGAAAAGTATAAAAAAATAGAGTAAAATCACCCATAAGTCTATAGCATATAAATCTATGTAAATCATTAACATTGTTCACATTAGACTTATTTCTTTGCAGACTTCTTCTATAAATTTTTGTAAAAAGTTAAGATCATAATTGTAAAGCAATTATACTCCAATAAAGATGTAAAAAAAAAGATCATATTAAACATCCAGTTTTGTATACTGTTTTTGCTTAATGGTATATAATAAACATTTTCTATGTTATTAAAATTAATATTTTAATGAATGAATAAAATTCAATTGTCATGTATATCAATTTACATAATCGGTCCCTTTTACTGGGTATTTCAGTAGCATAATTTTCTCATTCTTATAAAGAAGAAAGTAACATATAGGTATTTATCTGCATTTATTTTATTGATTTTTAACTACAAAAGCAATATATAAATTATCCATCACTTTTATTAGTCTTTTCAAATAATCAATTTTCATTAATTATGTTTTTTTTGTTTGTTTGTTTTGTTTTTTGCGCATTACGCGGGCCTCTCACTGTTGTGGCCTCTCCCGTTGCGGAGCACAGGCTCCGGACGCACAGGCTCAGCGGCCATGGCTCACGGGCCCAGCCGCTCCACGGCATGTGGGATCTTCCCGGACCGGGGCACGAACCCGTGTCCCCTGCATCGGCAGGCGGACTCTCAACCACTGCGCCACCAGGGAAGCCCTAATTATGTTTTTAATGTCATTATTTCTTTTCTTTAACTTGCTTCAGGATTATTTTGCTATTGTTTTCCTAACTTCTTTAGATAAATGTTTAGCTCATTCATTTTCAGTCTTTTTTCTTTCCTAATGTACCCATTTCAGGGCTAAAATATTTCCATTTAGCACCCCTGTAACTTGATCTCACAAGTTTTGAAATGTGGTATTTTTATTACATTTCAGTTCAAGGTCGTTTCAAAATTACATTATAAAATTATCTTTAACTTGTAGGTTATTTAGAAATGCATTAATTTCCAAATACATGAGGATTTCCTAGTTAACATTTGTAACTGAGTTAAAGTTTAATTGCATTTTGAACGGAGAGCATAGTCCATGTAAATCCTTTGGAATCTGTTAACATCTGCTTTCTGGATAGTATTTGATCAATTATTATAAATATCCCATGTATGCTTGAAAATAATTTGTGTTCTGCAGTTGTTTGGGGTAATGTTCTCTAAATGGCTAAGTCAAGTTTGTTAATCATATTGTTCAAGTATTTTACATCCTTTTTCTATTAATTAATCAGAGGTATATTAAAACTTCCCACTGCAGCTGTGGGCTTGCGGTAATGTCAATTTTTGGTTTATAAGTTTTTAAGGCTAAGCTTATAGGTTGCAGACAAATTAACTTAGCAAATTGATATTTCTGGTGAATTGAACCTGTTATCATTTGAAATGATCCTCTTTATTTCTAGTATTGCTTTTAACCTTAGTTTATTTAGTCCTCAATGGCTACTTTGTTTTTATTTGGTTAGTATTGATGTTGTTTATCTTTTACCACTTTTCTACTTTCAAACTTTATGTAACCTTATGTTTCAGATGTGTCTCTTTTCAACAACATACAGTTGAACTTTTTTAAAAAAATTGAGTCTGACAATCTTTGACTTTTAACCAGAACAATTAGTACATTTGTATTTTATCATTGAGGTAGATTTGGTCATAATTAATGGCTCCCTTGAATCCATGCCCTTTACAATATTATTTCACAGTTAGGTAAGTATACCTCTGAGCCTCTTAAATCTTGCCCTGTGACTGTGACCAACAGAATGTGGGAAATCATGGTGTACCAGTTCTTAGCCTAGGCCTCAAGGGGCCTCGCGTGTTTCTGCGCTCTCTTCAAACCCTGCCTTTGCCATGAAAACAAGCCCAGGAAGATTTCTGGTATATGAAAGACCATGTGGAGCAGAGACAAGTTGTCCTAAGTAAGGTCTTTCTAGACCAGCTTACAACCTCTCAGACCCCCCAAAAGTGAGAGAGCTTAGGAAAGATCTGCAGAGCTGCCTATCCAACCCTCAGGTGACTGCAGATGCATGAGGTCCCGAGCTGAGAGCAGAAGAAGCACCCAGCTGACCTATAGACTCAGTGGGAAAATGTTTCTTGTTTTAAGTCACTGAGTCTTGGTACAAGTATAATTGCTGATATACTAGTATTTAGGTTAAATCTAACATTTTATTTTCTTTCAATTTGACCAAATATTCTATGTTTCTTTTCCCTTTTTTCTTCTCCCCACTTCTCACCCCTGCCCTGACCTTACTTGTTTGGAAGCTATATACTCTTTTATTCTTTGGTTACCAAAGAAATTACAACATGCACTCTTAACTTATTAACATTTAAACTCAATTACTATATCTTCATCCTAGATAATACAAGGACCTAGAAAACTATAATTCCATCTACCCCTCCCAATATATATACTACTGTTGTAGTGTATTTTAATTCTACATTTTAAAATCTCACAATATTATTATTGTTGTTTTATATAGTCAATGTTCATTTAGTTTTATCCCACAAATTTAATACTTGCCTTGCTCTTCAGCTCTTCCTGTACCTCAGAATTTCTATCTGGGATCAGTTTCTTTCTGCCTTGATTATAGGCGTTATCATTTACTGAAGGAATAATGATGGGAAATCTCTTAAGTTCTGTTTTTATTATTTTGTTTTAAAATGTCTTTATTTCACCTTCATTCATTTTTTAAGGTTTTTATTTTAATTTACTTATTAAAAAATTTTTTTTTTGGCTGTGTTGGATCTTCGTTGCTGTGCGTGGGCTTTCTCTACTTGCCGTGAGCAGGGGCTACTCTTCGTTGCGGTGTGTTCTCTTGTTGCGGAGCACAGTCGCTAGGAGTGCAGGCTTCAGTAGTTGTGGCACAAGGGCTCAGTAGTTGTGGCTCGTGGGCTCTAGAGAGCAGACTCAGTAGTTGTGGTGCATGGGCTTAGTTGCTCCGCGGCATGTGGGATCTTCCCAGACCAGGGCTCGAACCCGTGTCTCCTGCATTGGCAGATGGATTCTTAACCACTGTGCCACCAGGGGAGTCCCTTTCATCTTCATTCTTTTTTTTTTTTTTTTTTTTTTTCTTTTTGCGGTATGTGGGCCTCTCACTGTTGTGGCCTCTCCCGTTGCGGAGCACAGGCTCCGGATGCGTAGGCCCAGCGGCCATGGCTCACGGGCCCAGCCGCTCCGCGGCATATGGGATCCTCCCAGACCGGGGCACGAACCCGTATCCCCTGCATCGGCAGGCGGACTCCTAACCACTGCGCCACCAGGGAGGCCCTCACCTTCATTCTTAAAAGACTTTTTTGCCTGTATGGAATTCTAGCTTGGCAATTTATTTACTTCAGTATATTGAACACATTCATTACCCTGTCTTCTGGCTTCCACTGTTGCTGTTATATAGTCAACTGTTGATGTGCACTCCTTTGAAGGTAACCTCTCTTTTCCTGGGTATTGAAAATTTTTTACTTTATAGTCAGTGTTCTATGATGTGACTAGGTGTAGATTTCTTTTAATTTAACAAACTTGGAATGGATGAGTTTATTTAATGTGTAGATTAGTGTATTTCATCAATTCTGAAAAAATTCTTTGCTGTTATCTCTATCCCATGCTCTCTATTGTGTCTTTTTGAAACTCCAAACATACGTTAAATCTTCTAAGTCACTCCATCTTCAAATTTCTTAACCATTTTTCCATATATTGTTCTTTTTCCTTTGTTCTGCATTTTACAAAATCTTCTCTAGTTTATTTCCCAGTTTACTGATTCTCTTTTCAGGTGTGTCTAATTGGCTGTTAAACCTCTTAATTAAGCTTTAATAATTATGCTTATTATATTTTTCATTTATAGAAGTTCCTTTAGTTTCCCTTCAAATCTGATGGATCACTTTTTTAAAATTTCCTGTTTTCTCCAGATATTTTCAACCTTGTTTTTGATAACATGAAATATTGATATATTAGGCATAGTCATTTTATAATCTATAAGTGATAATGCCCAATCTAAAGTATTTGTGGGTCTGTTTCTGTGGTCTATTTTTTTCCTGCTAGTTCTTATACATGGTGCCTTATTTCCTTGTGTGCTTGGCTACTAAAAAAAAATTCTTTTCATTGTGCGCTGGTCATTGTCCTTAAAAATTATCCGTGGGGATTATCTGAGATAGGATGATAGTAACTTCCTCCAGACACAAGATGCATTTGTTTTTACCAGGTATCTAGAGATAGTAATGTTTAAATTTTGAAATTATTTTAAACTATGCATGTATTATAAACTCAGGCTGAAAATTTACCTGAAGATTGGCTTTGGTTATAATTTCTTAGAGACAACTCTGCCCCTTTTCTCCTCACACCAATGCAATCAGAACTGAACTAAGTGGGGAAGTAAGCACACAAGATACCCATTTTGTTGGTATAGATTATAGTAGGGTAGCATGGCTCTGGAGCCAAGTTTTGGGGAGGGGAATGGGGAATTTCCTGATCCTCAAAGTAAAAAGTGGTATGATCCTGGAGGTCGAGGTCAGGACAAGCCTCCTGATCACCCAGCTCCCAGACTATGGCAAAGGTAGCAGTTTCCTTGGTGGACTGGTTCCGTGGTATCATTCTGAGATCCTTTCCAGGCCCAGTCTAGAGACTGCTTCTCTATTCCTTCCAATGATTCTGTAGATAACTAATTTCTTATATATCAATTGTTCTCTCCTTACTTTAGCCAGAATGAATTATCTATAACTGAACCATGACTAACACACCATCTTTGACTTTTCTCCTTCTATCTATGCCACATCCCGTCAGTCGGTGTTTTCTGTCAGGTACACGCCTTCTAAGTATTTTTCAAATTATCCTCTTCTCCATTCTCACTGTCTTAGTTCAGACCCTTATAATCTCTCTCGTGGACTACAGACTAGCCTATTGATTGCTCTCCATTCCTTCCATCTCTGTCCTCTTAAATGGCAGCCTTTCTAGAACATGAATCTAATCACAGATTGTTGTGCTCAATTACAAAGCACAGTATTCAGTTTTGTTTTTCATGGATTTCTGGGCTCTTCAAAATCAGATCACAATCAGTCTTTCTACCTTCATCTCCTATCACAATTTGCAATCATCCTATGCTCCAATTATATTGAACTATTCATGATTCCTTATGCCTTTGCAGATCTCTTTCCCTCATACCCTGTACCTGAAAAAACTCCTATGTATTCCTGAAGAACTAGAAAAATGTTACCTCCTTTGTGAAGCCTTCACCAATGTTTTTCCAAAATGTAGTGTCTCCTATGCTCCTAGAGCCCTCTCTTATAGCATCTGAAATGTCTTTAACTTACTAGCTCATAAGTTAGTAAGTTAATTTATTAGCTTATAAGCCACACAAGAGCAAGAATTTTGTCTTATTCATCTTTATACCTTCAACACTTTGGAGAGGGCCAGACACAAAACAAATTTAGGATGCTTGTGGGATGAATAAATAGCACAATTAAGAGGTGTGTGGAATATATTTCTTTTTCTAGTGCAACTGTACTTCTATAAAAACTATAGATATTAAAGGTTACCTGGCATCACCCAGAATTGAAATCAGATGGTACTGGGGTAATTCAGAAGATGCTACATGTGCTAGGATTCCAAAGAGCCTTTCAGCCATTATCATATCATTTTGCGTCACCTGAAGAGATATGAAGGAGAAGGGTCAAAAATGACATTGCCTCTTAGCTTGATATAACTAACATAATTCCAAAGAAATTTCCAGAGTAAATATTTTCTTTTAGTCCAGAAAAATACATTCTCCTGGGCTGTAGGAGGAGAGTGAATTCTCATTGATATTTCTCTTTCTTCCTTGCACTTGATTAAAATGAAGATGTATTGATACAAATGTGGCCCATGGTGATGGATGATGGCTGGGAAGTGAGGAGTTAGCTCTGACTTAGAAGCCATGGTTCCTAAGGATTATACTTGAGACACCTTAAATTCTTAATGAATTTTTTCAAAAATCCTATAGCTTCTTTGAGTAGAATGATTTAGGGGGAAAATCTCAAGTGTCAATGGAATAGATTGACTTTAATAATGTGTCAAATGTAAGACAAGGTGTTGTTCATACCTTGTTCCTAAAAGGATAGTTTTGTCCCTTTCTGAGGGAATGAACACTGGATTAGGAAAGGCGCTCCTATTCATTCTGAAATTTTGTCCGTCTTTCTCCCCACAAGGAATAATCTGTCACAGATATATTCCCCATGAGGGCTCATTCCTATGTTAACCAAGAAACTACTAAAAGCAGGGCTTGTATTAATATCTGGGCATATTTTTAAATATAAAATTAGGTTGCTTGCATTTTAAATACTATTAGATTGTCAATATAATGCAGTGGTTCCCAATCAGGGGCCCTTTTGTCCCCTAGGGAACATTTGGCAATGTCTGGAGATGATTTTGATTTATCATAACTGGTGGAGGGGTGCTACTGGCATCTAGTGGGTTGAAGACAGGGATGCCGTTAAATGTCCTACAATGCACAGGACAGTTCCCAGTATAAAGAATTACCTGATCCAAAATCTCAACAGAGCATTTGAGGTTGAGAAACCCTGGTATAGTTAAATTTTGCATTTTTAAAAACTTTATTCTTTACACTAGCTATAATACACTACACAGGAATTTCTGGAAAATAAATCCATAATTCACAAGCATCTTATACACATGAATCAGTGCAGACTGACTCTTTCCCTTCCCTTCCCTAGACTTTCATAGTTAATGAGGCTGCTGCTCCCTGGAATCCGTCCTTCAGCTGACAACTAAGTTGTTTGGTCTAATATAGTCACCTAGTGGCCAGTGCCGGGCACTACTCCATCTTTTCCTCTTGATGCTCATAATTCAATTTAAGTCTCCTCAAGCAATATCATTCTCTCTTTTACAAAGAGAAGTAGAAATATAGTATAACATTATTATATATTGTCAAGGATGAGATAAGCAGTTTTAGTTTAGGTCTTTTATTAAAGGGTCAAATATCCCTGGCATTGACATTTTCGGAACTTTAAATCAGAATAAATTACATTGGTTCTTTCTCATTCTTCTCTACTTTATACAATTATATTATACTATTACTTCCTATCTCAAGGTTTTATAATAATTATTACATCTCCAGTAGTGATCCACATTTGGGTAAATACACTATTTAGGGTTAATTGAGATGACGATTTGGCCATTAATGAGGGAGAATTACTCACCCATAGCAAAAATAACTATTCTACTTCCAGTGTAGGCTAGGTTTGGAAACTTTTGGAACTAATTATTAGATCTGACCAGTGACTCACAGCCTCTCTGGGGAAGTACCAATAGGGTACGTAAAGCTGAAACAAATCTCTTGAGAACTAGCTGGAGAAATTAATAGTCATCTGAAGGTCCCAGGTTTGCCCTACATCTTCAACAGATGGCTGATATTGTGGTCATGGGCCTATCATGGTTGATGCTAATTTCATATGGCTTTTGTACAATGACCCAGAGACCTCCAGTCTCCTAATGGTATGCTGTAGTTTTGGAGTTTTAGGCTAGAGTTACTTACAGTGTATCAGCTGCAGGGAAATACAGTTGCTATTACCACCATGCTAGCAAAGTTGATTATAGTTCATCTTACAATAAGGAGGTCTGAATTTTAAGAGATAATCACAATAATACTAACAGCATATTAAAGATTTTTTCCTTTAGAGGATTATTTAAATTCAGTTCTGGAATTCCACAGTAGAGGAAGAAGCATAGTTTTTCTCTTTTCTTCCAAAGTAATATTTAAAGAGAACATGATCTTTGGATAGCTGGGGGATTAACCCTGTGACAAGCTTAGCAGAATCAATGTGAAAAATAACTCTTTACTAATAATTTTCCAGTTATTCAGGCTCCAGGCACAATGCAGATATTCCAAAAGCATTTGCTACAAACTATTAACAAAGCAGTCCAGATGTTTACGGACTTATGGTTGTTTTACTTCCTTTTTCACTCATCTTTACTTTATCTTCTTTTATCTTTCCTCCTTGCTTATTTCTCCTTCTCATCTCTTCTTTTTAAAATCACTCTTCTTTCCCTATGTACATTCTTTTTTTCCATGTTATTCTTCCCTTCCCCTACCACAATCTTTATTAATTGACATTTAGTATCACTTCCCCATACCATTTTGCATGTCAAACAGTCTGTAAAGCACTCTGAAAAATACAAAGATCACATTACTTACAGAAGTGGTTTTTTTTTTTTATTTTAAACTATTATTCTACCAACACTTTACTTCTCTGAATACTTACAAACTATCAAAAAAGTATTTACTATTCACCATGATCTGGTTGCTATTTTATTTTCAAAATTTGTCTAGTACCTTAGAAGTTTTTAGATAAATAGTTTTAGCTTTTCAACATTTTAAATGTCAAGATTTTTTTTAAAAAAACATTATTTCTCAAAAGTTCTATCATGGTTTTATACATAAATTCCTGGACCTTTTTATGACTACTTCCCCTAAAAAGGAATATTTTAATTCTACAGTTGACTTCGTGTTTAGCTTACCTCTGTTCCATTTATTTTCTGCAAATTAAAATGGCTCAGTCTAAACAGAACATAATATTTCCAGAGTGTTGAATTGACAACTGGATTTCCTTGAGGATCAACTGTCAGCTGGTCAACTCGACGGAGTTGTGCTAGTGCATTAAATTGCTGCAGCATTACAAGATTTGTTTCCTTGAATTTAAGGTGCTACAATAATAAAACAAAAAAAGAGGTGAATATTGAGTTTAACCATCTTAAAACATTAACATTAAAGCTTCACTGATCATTCCCCCAATAAATGTAAACTTTATGCTTAGCTAATATGTTTTCAATTACATTAAACCAACTGAATGTATTAAACTTACATAAACTTTAATCCACCTAATGCAAAATTACTGATGGAATATATTAATCCATCCAATATTGGATTCAAAGTGATTTCTTTCTGCAAAGGACATCCCCCTATTTATTAACAACCTAAGAGTCTTAAAAACTATATAAATATACAATAATTCAGACTCTTCCAGGCATTACAATGATTTTATATGCTTTACCCTGAGATGAAATCTACAAAGGAAAGATCAGAAGTAAAATTTTCAGAACTTTATAAATGCAGGGCTCACACAGCCCTTCTGAGAAGAACTAGTTACCCATTATTACTTTTATCTTGCTAATTACTATGTAGGCTACTTAAACTGGCTACCAGAAAATAAAATCACTAAAACCGAAATGCTAATATAAGTGTTCTGTCTGTGAATTTGGATTATTTTTTCTAAACATACTGTCTCTACTTCTATCTTCTTTAGGGAGGATGATATAACAAAAGGAAAAAAAAAACACTTAATAAAGGGTAGGTGAGGGAAATCACTTGGCTGACAGAGAAAAACACAATGATAATAAAAACTCAGGAAAGAATTCATGGAAATCACAGTTTCTGCAAATTCATACTAATAAGTAGTACAATAATACCATAATTGGAAAGGGCTAATTTCTCAAAGTAACTTTAATGAGCTATTAAAGTTATTTTAAGTGTTGTTAGGGGACTACTGTAAAAATTATATATGTCCCATTAATACCAGGTACAATAAATGAATATATAATATATAGTTGGGTGAGGTCCTGTTGAAAGTTTTACAAAGTAGAAATATATAATTTGAATAAAATTATATTAGTCCGTTATACTCCATAAAGAAGCATTTTCTAGAGAGATAATTTCCAATATTTACAGAAGACTGCAAGGTCATTTATGAATACTAATTTAAATCCCAGATTCAGAAAATCAACACAAGAACTTAGTCTCCCTGCCAGATAGAAACTGCAGAAATAAAAGTTAAAACAGGTCTTTGGGGCTTCCCTGGTGGCGCAGTGGTTGAGCGTCCGCCTGCCGATGCAGGGGACGCGGGTTCGTGACCCGGTCCAGGGGGATCCCACATGCCTCGGAGCAGCTGGGCCCGTGAGCCATGGCCGCTGAGCCTGCGCGTCCGGAGCCTGTGCTCCGCGACGGGAGAGGCCACGGTGGTGAGAGGCCCGCGTACCGCAAAAAAACAAAACAGGTCTTTGGCCTCAATATACAAGTCATGACTGAGAAGAATTCAAACATACAACTAAAAGGAAATGTTTACCAAAGAATTAGGAAACTTAATCTTCAATTTGGGAAGCACTTGGACGATTTCATCAAATTCTATGAAAGTGAAGGACACTGTTGTCACCATTCCTGCTGTTTGCACGCTCCAATTCCGATCCAGACATTCCAGCGCTCCTGAGCCATACAAGGAAAGTGTGTCTCCATCCACTTCGACAAGGTGTGTGTCTGTGACAGATAGATCTTGTAAAGCACTGGTGAGTCCTGAGTCCAGAGACCTGGAAAACCCAACATATACTTTTAAATGAAAGTCTTATCATGCAAGTAAATAACAGATTATAAGGACCTGTTGGAAAGGTATTTGAAATTGTATATTCACTTTTTTTCATTTCAGTAATTAAACCCAGAGCACCAAAGACTAATTTTCAATAGAATATCTACAAGTTTTGTATTCTTCTAGTCATGTACTTTAATTCAAAAAGAGGCACATGTGAACAAAAAAATACCACTTTTAAACCCAAATTATTTATATGAAAGATAATTGATATTCTATTTAGTTTTAAAACAATCCATTTAATATATCATAGATATCTTTGCATGTGAAAACAAATAGGTTTTCCTAATCTATAAAGAATTCCACTGTCTGGCTGAAAAAAACTGTATTTTACAAAATAATATTTCTATAGTAAGAACCATGTAATATAAAACTATGTTTATAAAACACTTGGGAATTTATATAATAACTGCTAAGAATAGTTTCTCTCTCAGAAGCTGGATTAAAGGGTAACTTTGACTTTCTATTTTTGAATATTTCAATGTTGTTTGAAATTTTGCAAGCGTATATATATTACAGTTATAAGTAGTAAAATCAATGAAGATTTCCTCCCTATTTTGAAATAAGAAATGATAAAGAAATCCACTACTGACTGTGTGTGTGTGTGTAGTATATATATATATATATATATATATTACACACACACACACACACACATACAGATACAAAATAACTTCACATACCTACTGAATATGATCATTGTTATTATTTTCAGTTAGAGCCACATGTTTTGTAAAAGGTTTCCTAAATGATAGCTCTTTGAAGAAGAAATAGCTTGATCCAATTCAAATTTTCTGCTTTGTGAATAGAGACATAACTATTTGTTTTACCCAATCTCAAAACTCAATCGATGCTTGGTTTTTGTTCTATGGGTTTTCGTTCTGGAATTCTGCTCTCAGACAGTATTTATTTGCCCTTACTAAATATATTAGTGCTTTGCTCTCCTTTGTGCTCCTGTGGAATTTTGTACACTCTTCCAATACATCACTTCTCATACTCAAGCATAATTATGTGTTTACAATTTTGATTATATTTTTTCAGCTTTGGGGCTCTGGAATCTATGAGCTTTTCACAATGGGCCTTTCACAATGTAAATGACTGCATTATTAAAGGCCTTCAAAAGCTTTATAATGCTGATGCTGGGAATAAGACTGACAAACCATCACCCTGTTGGTTTATCATGCTTTACTAGACTTACTGTACTTATTTCATAGGTACCAGTTAACATGTAACACATTTGTTGACACAATAAGAAGCTGGGTAATGACATCAATCAACTCTAAGTGAATATGCAACTGAAAAAGTATAAAAGGACTGATTTCTGCCAGACTAGTACTCAAGACAATGATTATTATATGACAATAATCAAACATTCAATGAGCAGTGGTGTGTGAATAATCTTAGATGATAATCCTATAAATGTAATGGCTGATAATATGGAACAAAAATAAGATGAGAATTAAGAGTTCCTTAGATTGTGCTTTGTGTGATAACTTTGTGTTCAGCTATGTAAAGCATATAATCATTTCTAGAATAGGATAAAGGATAGGAGTTACATTTCAATGCCACTGAAATAAATAGGGCTTAATGAAAAGAATATATACCACTATTACAGCACTTAACCACACTGCACTGCAATTACCTGTTTCCTTGTCTGTCTCTCTTACTAAACATTGCGATCCTTGAAGGCTCAAACCTGTCACATTCACTATAGTAGATCCAGCACCTAGCACAGTTCCCTAGCACATGTTGTGCTCAATAAATATTTCTTCAAAGAATTAATGAAATGAGACAATTATGACGTTTCTTATGAGTATCTATTGACTCTTAAGAAGGGTGTTCCAATCATAAACTGTGGTTTGAGCAAAGGGACAAGTCAGTGACATAGTCATGGGCTAAGGGTTAGTAAGAAGGTTTCTGCAGGTGAGGCAAAGACCAGTAATGAAGAAGTAAAGTCAAGGCAAGAAAAAGGTTTGCTAGTTGATGTAGTGATGCCTGATGGTCATGACATGCAACAAAAGAAGTTGAATCACAGCTATGTGCCAAAAACATGGATAAATCCTTTGAGGAGTTGTGTTGTTTTATATCATCTATTTGGAAGTGTATTGTTTACCTTTTTTCCATATGATTAAAAGTTTAAGAATATAAACTACAAAACAAAATGTCTATTATTAGAAAAGGATTATTTATTTTCTTTAAAGGTTTGTCAAGCAAACTGTTAGGAAAATAAGTGAAATAAACAAACCTAGCCTAAGCAAAACAGTTGTATAGTTATAAAACAAAGCAGAAGTAATTTCTAACTTTTATAGACCTCACATGGACATTCAGTAACAACAAATGGCAAGTTTGCTGGGCTGTAGATAGGAAACAAAGCATCTGTTAAATAGGTAATACAAGACCAAACCCATTTCAGTTATTTTCTGAATGAGGCTTGAGGTTAGCCTCAAACTCTGGCCAATATGGAATAGAGGAGTCTGTTCCTCAGGGAAGGTGTGCTCTGATTTCCATAAAAAATAACTTAGGAAGTTTGTTCCCTGTGTTTATATGTTGGGGATTGTCCTTCCGGTTTTCCCTGTGTGCTTAATAGATAGGTCCACATCTTTTTAGTCAAACATACATACATATTATTTCATTTGCTCCCTCATTCACTTATTCATCAAACATTTGCTAAAAGCCCACAGGGCACTGTCCTAAGAATTCTGTCACAGGCAACCAACTCATCTGAATTGATAAGGACAATCAGTATAGAAATCATGTGCAAGTTTTTAAATATATCAAAACTCTCTTTTATTGGGCTATGTTTCCAGAAATATAACTGCTCTAATTATACTCTGCAGTTAAATTAATAAACACATGGGTATAATTTCTAAACTGAAATGACCTCAACCTCATTAAACAAATAGGTTAATCTGGAGAGTCTATTGTGTGTCAGATATTGTGGTAGGCATTGGGGATATAAAGATAAATTAATACTTATTTGTCCTTAAAGAGCTCCCAATCTGGATGGAGGGTGGAAAGCAAGATAAATGTATACATTAATCCTAATATAATATTTATGTTTATTGTCATATAATGAATATTTAAGCAATATGCTATGGAAATGCAGAGGAAGAACAATTAATTCTTCTAGTGGCGAGAAGTTAGGTTTCAAAAGGAGGTAGTATTTGAGCTGGTCCTTGAAAGATGAACAGTAGAACTTCATCAGAAGTAGAAGGAGGAAGCACACTTTAGGTAAGAAAAATAGAATGAATAAAGGCACAGAAGCCTAATTATATATAACACATTCAGTTAAGAACAATTTCAATATGTGTGGTACACTGAAACATAGAAATTAAACACTTAAACATATGGGGGAGTAGTAGCTGAAGATGAAGCTGAAAAGTCAGATTTTATCCCATAAGGTTGAGGAGCAGAAAAAGATTTCTAAATAAAAAAGTAACAGAACAATATTCAATGCAAGTTTTTAAGCATCTCCAATGTGCCATGCATGGAGCTAGGTTCTGGTGCTGGGGATAAAAAGATGAATAAGATATGCTCCCTGCCCTCAAGGACCTACCTGAGACAGATAATAAATTGGTGAACTTTGTGGAGGATGCAGCAGGGAGAGACTGAATGGAGAGAGATTAGTAGGAAGACCAGTGCAATAGTGTCAACTAGACCACATAAGGGCATAACAAAAAAGAGGGTATCATGCAGTAGAAAAGGCATTGGCAAGAAAAACAGATAGAGCTTAGTTCAAATCCCAGATCTGCCAGTGATAAATAGATGACTTTTGGAGCAAGTTATTTAATTTCTTTGCAGTTTCAGTTTCCTTGTATGTAAAATGGTGATCATAATACATATTTTTTCAGAGTTGTTATTAAGACTAGAAATCATATTCTAAACCATACTCCATGTTTAGTTCAATACATTTTAGTGATAATTATTAATAAAAGAAGAGAACACAGATATACCAGATATTTAAGAGATCATAAAAGTAGGACTTAGTGATTGTTGAGAAGGAAGGAGAGGGAGGATTCAAGTGTTATTCAAATGTTTTAGACTAGGTGATGGAGTCACCTGGTCTAGGTTTTACCTCTGTCTGGTTTAAATTTATGCTCTAAGAAATGTGGTATTCCTCTATGGAGGATCTATGCTTTAAAATTTGTTTCTCCATGAAGCCCAATACATTTCCATGTGTATTTCCCTACTCAAGTATTATTTATATAACAGTAGGCAGTTTGCCATCAAATAGGAATTCTCTTCAAGATCTTTACTGGTTAATTCCAAGTCCAAATGTTCATTTATCAAACTCGATCTTTATATAAGAATTAATCAGAAAACTATTCCATGCCTTCTTGATTAGTAGAGGACACTAAGACAGGGTGATTAACTTAATGCAACCCAGTAATGAGTCCCTGAAAGTCAGGCTAAATGAAGAATATACTCTTAAATGCCTATATGGAAAAAAAAGACAATATTTCAGAGGACTACAGGTTTTTAAAAAAATCTTTATGCATTCTATAACAGGCTAGAACAGAAAGACTTAAAATATTTCAGAAGTTTCTTTTCCCAGTGAATAAGTGGTGCTGATTCCTATAATAACATATTTTATGAATTTCTATTACAACATTCATAGGTGTGGAAATTCATTTTATGCATTATATTTTATTATAGTAGTGTTGGCTAAAATACCACAGTGTTCATAGACAGGAAATGACCAAAAATAACCCAGCTTCACTGCATGCATCCAATGTAAGCAAAGAAAACATTACACCAAGTACTTTCCCATTTCTGGCAAGGGAAAGAAACCTGTAGTATGTCACTTTACTACAGATATGTTCCAAGTACAGTGAACAGTGAAATCATTAAATGGGATATACCAAAGTTTTACAGAATTTCTTCTGTTTATGTGCCTGTAATTTTTTCATGGATACTTATTTCCAGGCGTTTAGTTACACACCCACAAGCCAAAGGTCACAGACATTGTAACACAAGAATTAGCCACTTTTTTGGCATTATGAAATACTAAAGACTATAAATGGGATTGGTGAAAATGGAAAATCTTATGAAGCATTAAAAAACAAATTGGAACCCTAAGGAAGAGACTTTGTGGCCCTCTGACTAGCTTTCTGCCTTCAGAGAGAGCCAGGCTTATATCATTCCCAAGAGATGAAATTTAATTATATTTTTAAAGACTTACAGAGAATGTAGTAATATAACTACTAATATTTAAAATGTTTCACTTTGTGCTTTCAGATAAAAAAGTAGACAGAATGAGCACATGTGTTTGAAACCTCTCCCTCTAAGGCCCCATTAAAGTAACTGAAATGTTATACAAACACAATAACAAGTAAAAAGGAAAGGGGGAGACAATCTTCAGCAAGAAGTTTCAACAAATTTCTGGAAGCTGGAAAGTGAAGAATTTTGAGTGAGGAAGAAGGACAAAGGAAGCCATAGCTTTGAATATGAACTGGAGACAAGAACAAAGATGGTAGCCAAGCTGCCCAGTAGAACTTTGGAAAGGAAAGAACAGAGATATGATGGAAGATGGGAATGAGAAGTGAGGGAGGGGCATTAATTGAAGATCTGCAAAAGGACCCTACTACCTACTTCTCCCACTGCCAATAAAACAGTCAGAGGGGCATTGCAGTTCAGTGGAAAAAGGAAAAAATACTCAATAAATAACACTGGGGCAACTGGTTATTCCTAAGGGGAAAAACAAATTTGACATCAGCCTCAAACTTAAAAACCAATTCCAAGTGTAATAAAAAATAAAATATGATAGGCAAAATTTTAAACCTTTAGGAAGACAAAATGGAGAATATTTTTATAATCTCAATGTAGTAAAAGATTTTTCCCCTTAAACACAATCCAAATGGGTAAACCATAAAAGAAGAGATAATACATATTGGTATCTTCAAAATATAAATGACATTTAAAGTCAAAGAAATATATGATATTGCTTAGGGGGGAAGCAGAGAGTGGAAAGAGGGCCCAGGACCAAACTCAGAGGAATTCTACCATCTAGAGGTTGAGAGGATAGAATTACTTGAGGATATGAAAAAGACACATAATCCAAGTAAAAAGCAAAGGCTACTAGTAATATGATGTAAAATAATAAACTGTAAACAATGGTCCAAAAGGAAATAATGAGACTAAATTAGGTCAGGGACATAGAAAGCTTCAATAAGAGTGAATTCTATTCAAAAGATAAAAACAGAAATTCAAAGAAATTGGAATGTGGTAAAGGCAGCATAAATTTCTTTGTTAAACAAAGAAACAAAAACAACACAACAAAACAGGCCATCAGAAACCCCAGATAAAAAGAAACTATGTAAGAAAGGCACGGCTCAAATACGAAGCAAACTGAAGTGTGGCATGGTTTTGAACAAACTTTGAAGTGTAATCTTGGAATCTGATGCTAGGACTAGTCTCCTTGAATGGTTTAGGAAGCAGAAAATGAGATATAATCATAGTATACTACTTAACTTTCAAGTAAAAAATAGTTACATGATAGTTATATAATCACAGAAATTTAAACACTTTACCAGTTTTCAAACTTTAGATGCTACCAATTGACAAATGTTTTGGTTACAGAACAGATAAAAATGATACTGATCTTGAAATGTAAAAGAATAGCTCATAGAATACAGCAAAATTAGCATATCAAAGGAGAGAAACTCCATCCCTACAGAAGGCAACAAATACAATAGCACAAACTGTCAAAATCAACTTTTTCAGAATTCTGGAGTCTAAAAAAAATTACAACAACCAGGAGAATGATTAATGAAGAAAAAAAGTGCTGAATTTTACTAAGAAAGTTCTGTGGCATTTTAACTTACCCTGCTACCATTCCCCACTCCCCAGCTCAGTGGCAGCCTTGAAGATGACAGTCCACATTCCTTGTGTAGGTTGCTGGTACCAGAGGAAGCCATACATACCTTATTACCAAAAAAATTGTTGTTATGTGTTTTGACACGTCTAATAGCTCCCCAAAGGATCAGCTCAAGGGATTGCCTTTGTTTTCCTGACTCAGAGCTTCC
The DNA here is from genome assembly GCF_025265405.1 of Mesoplodon densirostris. Taxonomy (NCBI): domain Eukaryota; kingdom Metazoa; phylum Chordata; class Mammalia; order Artiodactyla; family Ziphiidae; genus Mesoplodon; species Mesoplodon densirostris. Next base: position 122,982,751 of record NC_082664.1, read on the forward strand.
TCATGGCTGAGGTGGCTTCCCGGGTAGCATTTTTCAAAAGTTTTTTTTCTTTTCTTAAACAAATGTATTTATTTATTATTTTTTGGCTGCATTGGGTCTTTAGTTGTGGCGTACGGGCTTAGTTGCTCCGTGGCATGTGGGATCTTCTGGGCTCAGGGCTCGAACTCTTGTCCCCTTCATTGGCAGGTGGATTCTTAAACACTGCACCACCAGGGAAGCCCTCAAAAGTATTTAAAGGCAAAAACATATTTAGCTGCTGCCACATGGGCAAACATAGACAGACCAAAAAGACTGAGAAACAAGAGTCTGGGGAAGAAGATACTTAGGGAAAGAGGGACTTTGAGAAGCTCCTGTGTATTCCAGGGAATCTAGAGGGCAACATTTATGTCCACATTTATGTTCAGAAAAGACCTGAGAGGACCCTAAACAATCACCTCCAACTGTGGAAAGACAAAGAGAGATTCCTGAAAGCAACAAGAGAGAAATGACTAGTCTTGTAAAAGGAATTCTCAATAAGAGTAATAGCCAACTTCTCATCAGAAACCAAGCAAGGCAGAAGGCAGTGGGATGACACACCTAAAGTGCTGAAAGAAAAGAAAAAAACTGTTAACCAAGAATTCTATATCCAGCAAAACTGTACTTCAAAACTCAGGGAAAAATTAAGACATTTCTAGATAAACAAAAACTGTGAGAGTTCATTGCTAGTACACCTGCCCTTTAAGAAATGCTAAAAGTCCTTTAGATTGAAATGAAAGGACCCTAGACAATAACCCAGTCACATGAAGAAATAAAGAATACTGGAAAAAGTAATTACACAGATAAATATAGAAGCCGGTGTTACTGTATTTTTGGTTGGTAACTCCTCTTTTTTCCTAAATGATTTAATAGACAAATGCATAAAATAATAACTATAAATCTATGCTAATGTCCACACAATGTATAAGGATGAAATCTGTGATAACAGCAACATAGAGGGGTGTGGAGCTATATAAGAACAAAGTGTGTGTATATTATTGCAACTAAGTTGGTATTAATGCAAACTAAAATGTTATACATTAAGATGTTAATTGTAATCCTCAGGGTAACAACTAAGAAAAAAAATACAAAATACACAGTAAAAGGAATGAGAAGGGAATTAAAATGTTACACTAAAAAATCAAACACAAAAGAAGAAAGTAATGGAGGAACTGAGGAACAAAGAAGATATACAAGTAGAAAAAAAATAGCAAAATGACCAAAGTAAGACCTTTCTCATTAGGATCTGATAGATTAAATTCTCCAACTAAAAGGCAGATATTAGCAGAATGGATTTTAAGAAAATGATTCAACTATATGTTTTCTACAAAATTAAAAGATATAAATAGATTGAAATTGAAAGGAAGGAAAAAGATATTCAAAGCAAATGGTAACCAAAAGAGATGTTATACAAGAAATTGTCACAGGAGACATGCAAGAGACATAGAAGGACATTTTATATTGATAAAAGGGTCAATTCATCAAGAACACATAAAAATTATACACATATATGCACTTAACACCTAAAATATATGAAGTAAAAACTGACAGAACTGAAGGGAGAAAGCCATAAATCTAAAGCCCAATGATATAGTTTTAATTTTATATAGTTCTAGCCAAGTAAAATTATATTTTGACATTTAAATAATATTAAATAAAGCTTCAGGGCAATATAAGTGATATATCTGTTATACAAATCATCACTTAATTAGAATTTTAATTCCTGTTTCCTTATTTTTCTAGCTAAAAGATCTGAGAAACTCTACCATGTGGATACCCAAGCGAGCTGAAGGAGGTACATTGATCAATATAAATTAATCTTATAACTAAAATTGTAAAAGTATATTTGTCTTTAAAATATATGTCAAACTCTTTAACTCCAGTAAACTTCCAACATATTATTCTAATTCCTCTTAAATGACTTTATTGCATTCTTCACATATGGAAAGCTTAAAGAATACTGGCTGAAAACTTGAAATAAAAGCTATATTATATTTAGTTTGAAATGTGTTTCAGAATTTGGTTTGGTCATTAGATACCTGTGCATCAAGTGAAACAAAATTGCAGTGCATTCTACCTTTGATTTTTAGGTTTTATTTTTAAATTATATATATGTGTTTTTAAATTATAAATAAAATATGAAGATATATATGCTTTATATTCCTCTTATTTACTTGATTCTAGTATGCCTTCTTGAGAGGAAAAGAAACATGTGAAGTCTAGAAAGCGTCCTCAGATTTGCTCATAAATCAAGGGATATGTGTTATCTGACCAATGTGTCATAGAAGAAAGAGGCTGTGAGCCACTGGAATAGACAGATATTATAGAACACAACTGGAGTAACTATTCAGATTTTATGCCGAATTGCTTAATACTACTAGTTAAGGAGTAAGGATTTGTGATAGCTACTGGGGAAACAACAGAAGATTCTTTTCCTTGAGAAGCTTACATTCTAGTGGGGAAGACAGTTATGAAACAATGAATTACCCACTATTTATTTAATTATGGTCATGATAAGTGCTAACAAGGGCAAGAGCAGAGTACTGGGAGAAAAAAAGGTATCTGATCTAGCCTAGTCTCCGGGAACTCGTTAGGGAAGGCTTTTCAGGGGAAGTGAGGTTTAAATTTAAGACCTCCAGGCTGAGTTGTAGTTAGCCAGGGTAGGGTGAGGGAAGTAGGGCAGGGGAGAATACAACTGTTTGTAAGAGAAGCGTTCTGAAGCAGGAAGTAACTGAACTTGAAACCACTGAGGCTGCAGCACAAGAATAAAGTGGCTGATGGTGTGGGATACAATAGGTGAGGTGAGTAGAGGGTCTCATAGGCTATATTAAGTAATCTAGATTTATTCCTATGAAGAATAAGAAACTACTGAAGGGTTTTTAAATTAGGGGTCAGCTTATATTTTCAATATTTCCATCTTAACTTTTAAAACCTACTGCTAATTTCAGTAGGTTTTTTTAAGAAAACTATCTTAAAATAACTATATGTCAAATGTTTTCCTGTTTCTGCTCCAGATTCAGTTCTCCAGAGATACTAGTATCTGGAAAGAATACCATTGCATACCCTGTTTCCTCTGGAAATGCAGAGATGGTGCTTCCATCGTTCTGACAGTGGTCCTGAGAGTCTGAATCTTTTCTATCTTGGTTTGTAGCAGCATTGGTAATTCGATGTTGTTGCAAGTCCCACTTCCGAGCTACGTTGTTAATTGTTAACCTTTTCTTCTCCTATGAAAAAGTTCATTGGGACAAGAATTACATGATGCAATTTTTGTAGCAGGAGAGTCCAAGGAGCATATTGTTTGTACTACTTATCACACCTTTAAAAGGAGTCTGTTACTTAAAAGTAGCTACCAAATATGTATTCTAAAACACAGTATAAGTGGCCTTTATTTAACCTATGCAATCAACCATCTTAACGATGCTCTATCATCCTTAACAAATTATATACAAACAATAATTACTTCCATTGGAGATAAGAAAATTCACTATTTGAACGTTTAATTCCACAGAAATTTATATATTCAAGCAATATGTGAAGTTTTAATTAGACAGAAAATTATGCCTTTTCGTTTAAACACAGCAAGAAAAAAACTAATGATATTTTAATTTTCCTACTCAATAATTATGGCAAATATTATGGAATACATTGGGGGGGAAGGGAGGAAGGAGAGAGACTGATCAATGTTCCAAGCTTCACAGCATAAATTACAATGTCTGAAAATTAATAATCATACATAGACTATTAAATGAAATTGTACTAGGTTGAAATATTTCTAGATAACTAGTAGCATCCTAGATTATCCATTATCAAAAGCTAACATTTTTAAATGGCATATTGATTAAATCAGAGTGCTAAAAATGGACACTTACCCTTTTCTCTTTACTAAGAGAACAATCATCCAGTGAAAAATCATCTGTGGATACTGATTCACCTGCTCTCTTTGGAGCCAGTGAAGGCTGTTAGGAAGATTCTTTGCCCATTCCCTCAGTGCATCCACACATGCAGAATACTTATGTTTAGTTCCACCTCTTTGCCTGTCTAAAATTTTAGATGTAGAAATGGCATTGGATAGGAATGAAAAGTGGTGACAAAGCTTAATTAAAACTAAACATTTTAAAAGTTCTATTTCTGCATTTAAAAATGTTTTTAGCATGGGTTCTTTTTTCTATTGCTTGGAATTTCAAATTTGTTTATATAATTAAATGGGTTATACTTAATATGTATATACTTCTGAACCTTTTTGACATTTTATGTATGTCCTTCTTATCTAAAGCAAGTAGGAATCTGCCATTCTACTATAAATTTCTCCCCCAAATCTATGATAAAAAGGCACCTTACCTTAAAGAATTCTATTTCAGTTATTTGCAGATGACTGGGACAAACCAATTCTTAATCTAAGCAATACCACTATTTTTACTCAGTACTAAGGCTACTTTGAAAGAGGCAGGGGCAGTGAGTAAATGGAGGATGGCTATCATTCTGGCTCCATGCATTTGGTTTTCTGGCTGACTTAGAGTCGGCAAAAATAAATATTCTAAATGAGGTAGATATAGCGATGCTTAGAAAAAAGGCACAAAAGTTTACACCATTGAGTATGCTAACGAATTTATAACAAGAAACTCTGAAAATGCAAACACTTTCCTACACCAATCCCAAAGTTAAGCTTTCTTTAATTGGGTTATTAAAATCAGATCAACACCAGGTTGACTAAGAAAATGGATATTTTCATTGAGGCCAAGAAAAGGGAAGTCATATTTTAAAACAAGAGTGCAGTCTGGGGTCAGGTGGGGATTGCTGGTTGGCCAGGGGCCAAACAAGGGCTCTAGGTGTCTGTGGAGCAAAAAGAAGAGGAGCAAAAGAAAGCCTAGAGATTCTGTAAGGAAAACGGGGGTACACCCCAAAAATTTCATGCTCAAAGATCATGGATGCATTTGGCATATATTAGTACAATCATGACTATAGTTAGACGGCAATTTGCCAAGTCTGTGTTAAAGTGACAATTATTTTAGAAGATGCCAACTTTCAGTTTCTGCCACTTGAGTCTAGTCTTTATAGTCCAAGCAATACCACACCAGTATATCCCATAATTATCACTTCCATTCATTTCCAAGTTTGAAAAAAAAATAGCAAGAAAGAAAAGCGATAAGGCTGAAGATATAGGTACATACACTCTTCCTGTCCCTCTATAACCACCCATCCCATTTTCTTAATGATCAATATGTGTTGTCACATGAAACAATCTCCAGTAAATGCTGAGGGTCTTTGATATCATGACCCTGAATCTGAGCTAGAGCTAGAATTCCTGATTTCCTATACTTTTCCTCTTACTAAAAAATTTTAAAACTAAATAACCCTCATAATTAAAGAGTCCTATTTAGCAACTTCAATAGAAGCATTAGGTATTTTTTGAAGTTTTCATAAAAATTTTCCAAACATCTAAAAAACATGTTAGCTAAAAATTTAATGGCATATTTCCAAAAATACTGATGGTTACAAGCAGCTGAATTGGGTATAAAACAAAAAATGTTCAGTTCAAAGATGGAGTCAAGTGCGATTTGTTGCCTATACTAGGTTCTACTTACACTGGAAGCCTTAGAGTTAAGTCACCAGTAACAGCAAGTGAGAAAATTTTAGCATACTGAGTAACAGTTCTAATTACTTTTGAAGTAGCAGCCTGGAGCTGAGAGGGCTTGGGACCAAGTTTGTTTTGTTTTGTTTTGTTTGTTAATTTTGGAGTAGTTTTCATAGAGTAAAACACACAGGTTCAAGCGTACTCTTTGATCAGTTTTGACAAATGGGTATATCTGTTAACTCATAACATTTCCATCACCCCAGTAAGTTCCCTAAGATACAACTTTGTATCCCTATTAGTCATTTTTTAAAATTCTGAATGCCATTTTAATTTTAAAAAGAAAAGCACCTACACAAGACAAGAATGAGTAATGGTAATCGGGGTGATATCCTTAGTTTCAGAACATAGTAGAATCATAATAAGAACTATAAACTTTAAGCTGTCTTTATTTATTATACTTATGTTAATATAAAATATTTTTAAAGAAAACATTTTAAGGTAATTAACATCTGATATGTTAAATAATTTAAAACCAGTTTAAAAAAACCTTTAATTCCTATACTCCTAAACACCTTTACCACCTCTATATCAGAAAAGCTAATGGAGAAATTTTTTAAATGCAAAAAGCCATCATTAAAAAAAAACCCATGTAGCAGAGCTCATTAAAATATATCATTAAAGATGACAGTCTACTACAGCGGTTTCCAAAACGAAATGCACATGCCATGAGGATACACATGGTGATGTACTGGTGTGGAAAAAATTATAACTTGTTATATTTATTTTAAATCTCTTTTACAATTTCTATCTTTTTTTTTTTTTTTTTTTTTTGTGGTACACGGGCCTCTCGCTGCTGTGGCCTCTCCCGCTGTGGAGCACAGGCTCCGGATGCGCAGGCTCAGCGGCCATGGCTTCACGGGCCCAGCCGCTCCACGGCATGTGGGATCCTCCCGGACCGGGGCACGAATCCGTGTCCCCTGCATCGGCAGGCGGACTCTCAACCACTGCGCCACCAGGGAAGCCTTACAATTTCTATCTTTTGCATGTGTTTTATAATGTACATTATATTGTATTTCAGAAGTACAAGTTTGTTTATAGGTAGTAACTTATAAAAGTTTTAAGGGTGTTTGTTTATTAAAAACACTATTGATAGGAATGAAAAATTTACAGTTTGGAAACTACTTTTCTAGCTGATTAGCTAGCTAGCTTCAGTGTGTGTGAGTGCATGTGCACATATATGAATGTAGACATCACAGAAAATACCTTAAGCAAAGATTGCTTTTGACTTTCTCGCTTCTTCTCTTCCTCTTTTTTGGCTACAACAGATGCCATACGCCTTTCTTCTTCCTAAAAGAAAAATGTAAAAAAGTACTATTAAGTTTTTAACCTTTTTTATGCTAAATATCTTCAGTTCTCCAAGTCTGATTTTCTTTGTGAGAGACATACTACTTGCTAATAGAAAATATGCCCTCAAAGAAAAAGTTAGTATGTTCCTCTTTATTTTCTTCTTCCGTCTTAATTCTAAAAGAAACCTGTACATTCTTAACTCTGCTCCGCACTCTTGATGTGAGATAAACCTAACTAATACAAGAAAGAAAAAAGAATGAGAAGAGAAAAAAGAAAGGGGAAGCAGGTTTGTATAATTTTCTTTGTACTGTAGTTCCACATGGAGAGACTTAACAAACTTGCTAACATGAAGATAAAAAGGATAAAAATTATACTCCTAACAATCTTTATTTAATTTATGGTTGCAAATCAGAGGGTTTTTTAAATGACAAAACAGCTGTGAAAGCTTTTAAAAACTCTCCATTGATATTAATAAATTATTCTCCATTAATATCATTACTTTTACTTTGTTTTAAAGTTGATTTGGCCAGTCTAATTTCTTCCATTCTAAAAACTATGAAATAATATTACTGTAATAACATTACAGTTTAGAAAAAAAAATTTTAAATCAGTCATAATCCTAACACCCTAACTCAAATATTATCATTTCTGTATCACCTTACAATACTCGCTATGAGCAAATTTTTAAATGTGGCAATCTGTATACACAATCTGGATCATGTTTTTTTCCCTCTGAAGATTGGCAAATTTTAATAAAGTAAATTATAACCATGTAAGTTTTAATTTTTATTACCAAAAGATTTGTAGGCATTCAAAATGATGTCACAATTTGAGAAAACAATTTCTTCAAAAAAGACAAACTTGAAAATATCTTCAGTGATAGAAAATTTAAAAAGTAATTCAGTACATTTGAAGGAGAACTTTTTAAGAAATAAAAAATTACAAAAACTGATATGAAAAATTTAATGGAGGTGGGTTGAAGAGCAGATTTTACACAGCTGAAGAGAGAATCAGTCAACTGGAAAACAGGTCAGAAGAAATTTTCCTGTATGCTTTCATACTAGCCTATACTTGCCAATCACAGCACTTAACCTGTTTCATTTAAATTATTTCTGGTACTATCTCTCCCCTTTCCTGCAAATAGCTCCATGAAGGTATGGACCATGTCAGCTCCCCATTACACTGTAGATATTCAATAAACATATATTCAAGGAATGAATTATTGAATGTACATCTCTATACATCTATTCAATAATTTCCTAAAACTGAAACTACTAAATCAAGTGGTAGACATATTTCTAGGCCTTTTGATATGTTTGCAAATTGCCCTCCATACATGTAGTACTAATTGACACTTCTACCAGAAGCTAACATTTGATTAAAATATAATGGATAGTCATAAGAGTTGTTCGCCAAATATTCCTGTGTCTTCCCACATCCTGGCCACATTGTGAGATAGCACTTCATGCCCTTTTGAAGTTAGGTGAGGTCATGTGACTTGCTTTGGCCAATGTCATATGAACAAAAGTGACATGTGTTTACTTTTGGGTGGAACATTTCAGACAATGATGACATAGCTATTCTCTCTCTCACCTCTACTGTAGAATTTGCAAAGCTCCAGAGGTTGGGTACTTTGAAGGCCTTGGTCCTGGAATGAGGACAACACAGAGTAAAGTTCCCAGATCACATACTATGGGCAGACTGACAGTATGAGCATGAAATAAATTTTGTGGATTTAATCCACTGAGGTTAGAGAAGTTGTTACTGTAATATAATCTAGCCTATTCTGATCAGTATATACAGTATATACAGTATATACATTATATTAGAATTAAGGAAGGTCAAAGAGATCACAAATATCTATTCTAGGGTGTGAGCCATTACAAATGCTTCTGAAAACAAAGGAAGGACCTAGACTAAAGAAGTAAATAAAAAATGCATAAAGAGAAACTATCATGGACTTAAAAAGGAAAGTAGAATGCATCTCCTGTAAAACTCTAATTTTAGAAATGAGGAAATGAATACTCTGAGAAGTTTAGTAAATTATACAAGGTCACACAGCTAGTGACAAAGCCAGGATCAGGACAAGAAATGATTTGTGAGAAATGCAGTTTGTATTTTTATAATAAGGATATATTTAAATGTGTCTTACTGATTTTACAGAGATGGAAAAAGTGAGGTCAAAATTTAGTAGCAATCTGTCATATGATTTAGTTGCTTTAAAGGGAATGAAAATTTATGTGATTTTTGATGAATTTAAAGTATATTTTATGGACGGAGACCTTCAAGATGGTGGAGGAGTAAGACATGGAGATCACCTTCCTTCCCACAGATACATCAGAAATACAACTACATGTGGAACAACTCCTACAGAACACTTACTGATGCTGGCAGAAGACCTCAGACTTCCCAAAAGGCAAGAAACTCCCCAAGTACCTGGGTAGGGCAAAAGAACAAAGAAAAAACAGAGACAAAAGAATAGGGACAAGACCTGCACCTCTGGGAGGGAGCTGTGAAGGAGGAAAAGTTTCCACACACTGGAAAGCCCCTTCACTGGCGGAGACCGGGGGTGGCTGAGGGGAAGCTTTGGAGCCATGGAGTAGAGCACAGCAACAGGGGTGCGGAGGGCAAAGCGGAGAGATTCCCGCACAGAGGATCGGTGCCAACCAGCACTCACCAGCCTCAGGGGCTTGTCTGCTCACCCGCTGGGGTGGGTGGGGGCTGGGAGCTGAGGCTACAGCTTCGGAGGTCAGATCCTAGGGAGAGGACAGGGGTTGCCTGCATGAACACAGCCTGAAGGGTGCTAGTGCATGACAGCTAGCCAAGAGGGACTCCGGGAAAAAGTCTGGAACTGCCCAAGAGTCAAGAGACGATTGTTTCAGGGTGCGCTAGGAGAGGGGATTCAGAGCACCACCTAAACGAGCTCCGGAGATGGGAGCAAGGCGTGGCTATCAGCGCGGACACCAGAGACGGGCATGAAATGCTAAGGCTGCTGCTGCAGCCACCAAGAAGCCTGTGTGCAAGCACAGGTCACTATCCACACCTCCCCTCCCGGGAGCCGGTGCAGCCTGCCACTGCCAGGGTCCTGTGATCCAGGGACAGCCTCCGCGGGAGAACACATGGCATGCCTCAGGCTGTTGCAATGTCACGCCGGCCTCCGCCACAACAGGCTCGCCCCGCATTCCGTTCCCCGACCACCCCCTGGCCTGAGTGAGCCAGAGCCCCTCATCAGCTGCTACTTTAACCCCATCCTGTCTGAAAGAAGAACAGATGCCCTCAGGTGACCTACACACAGAGGCGGGGTCAAAACCAAAGCTGAACCCCAGGAGCTGTGCAAACAAAGAGAAAGGGAAATTTCTCCCAACAGCCTCAGGAGCAGCAGATTAAATCTCCACAATCAACTTGATGTACCCTGAATCTGTGGAATACCTGAATAGAAAACGAATCATCCTATAATTGAGGGGGTGGATGTTGGGAGCAACTGTAGACTTGGGGTTTGCCTTCTATATCTAATTTGTTTTTGGTTTTATGTTTTTCTTAGTTTAGTATATAGAGTTTATTATCACTGGTATATTTGTTTATTGATTTGGTTGCTCTCTTCCTCTTTTTTAAATATATATATGTACATATATATATATATTTGCTTTTTCTCTTTTTGTCAGTGTGTATGTATATGCTTCTTTGTGTGATTTTTGTCTGTATAGCTCTGCTTTTACCATTTGTCCTAGGGTTCTATCTGTCCATTTTTTTTTCTTCTTTTTTTTATTAGTATACTTGTTAGTGCTTGCTATCACTGGTGGATTTGCTTTTGTTTTCTGCTTTGGTTGCTCTCTTCTTTCCTTCTTTCTTTTCTCTTTTTTATTACTTTTTAATTTTTCTTTTATTTTTAATAATTACTTTTTATTTTAATAACTTTATTTTATTTTTTCTTTCTTTCTTTCTTATTTTCTCCCTTCTTTTCTGAGCTGTGTGGCTGACAGGGTTTTGGGGCTCCAGCTGGGTGTCAGGCCTGTGCCTCTGAAGTGGGAGAGCCGAGTTCAGGTCATTGGTCCACCAGAGACCTCCTGGCTCCACAAAATATCAAATGGCGACTGCTCTCACAGAGATCTCCATCTCAATGCTAAGACCCAGCTCCACTCAACAACCAGCAAGTTACAGTGCTGGACACCCTGTGCCAAACAACTGGCAAGACAGGAACACAACCCCACCCATTAGCACAGAGGCTGCCTAAAATAAAAATAAAGTCACAGACACCCCAAAACACAGCACCGGACGTAGTCCTGCTCACCAGAAAGACAAAATCCAGCCTCATCCACCAGAACATAGGCACCAGTCCCCTCCACCAGGAAGCCCACACAAACCACTGAACCAACCTTAGCCACTGGGGGTAGACACCAAAAACGATGGGAACTATGAACATGCAGCCTGCAACAAGGAGACACCAAACACAGTAAGTTAAGCAAAATGAGAAGACAGAGAAACACACAGCAGATGAAGGAGCAAGGTAAAAACCCAACAGATCACACAAATGAAGAGGAAATAGGCAGTCTACCTGAAAAAGAATTCAGAGTAATAATAGTAAAGATGATCCAAAATCTTGGAAATAAAATGGAGAAAATAAAAGAAACATGTAACAAGGACCTATAACAACTAAAGAGCAAACAAACAATGATGAACAACACAATAAATGAAATTAAAAATTCTCAAGAAGGAATCAATAGCAGAATAACTGAGGCAGAAGAACAGATAAGTGACCTGGAAGATAAAAAACTGGAAATAATTACCACAGAGCAGAATAAAGAAAAAAAGAAAGAAAAGAACTGAGAAGAGTCTCAGAGACCTCTGGGACAACATTAAACGCACCAACATATGAATTATAGAGGTCCCAGAAGAAGAGGAGAAAAAGAAAGGGACTGAGAAAATAACTGAAGAGATTAGAGTCGAAAACATCCCTAATATGGGAAAGGAAATAGTCGATCAACTCCAGGCAGTGCAGAGAGTCCCATACAGGAAAAATCCAGGGAGAAACATGCCAAGACACATATTAATCAAACTATCAAAAATTAAATACAAAGAAAAATATTAAAAGCAGCAAGGGAAAGACAACAAATAACATACAAGGGAATCCCCATAAGGTTAACAGCTGATCTTTCAGCAGAAACTCTGCAAGCCAAAAGGGAGTGGCAGGACATATTTGATGAAAGGGAAAAACCTACAACCAAGATTCCTCTACCCAGCAAGAATCTCATTTAGATTCGGCAGAAAATTAAAAGCTTTACAGACAAGCAAAAGCTAAGAGAATTCAGCACCACTAAAGCAGCTTTACAACAAATGCTAAAGTAACTTCTCTAGGCAGGAAACACAAAAGAAGGAAAAGACCTACAATAACAAATCCAAAACAATTAACAAAATGGTAATAGGAACATACATATCGATAATTACCTTAAATGTAAATGGATTAAATGCTCCCACCAAGACATAGACTGACTGAATGGATACAGAAAGAAGACCCGTATATATGCTGTCTACACACGACCCACTTCAGACCTAGTGACACATACAGACTGAAAGTAGGGGATGGAAAAAGATGTTCCATGCAAATGGAAATCAAAAGATAGCTGGAGTAGCAATTCTCATGTCAGACAAAAACAGACTTTAAAATAAAGACTATTCCAAGAGACAAAGAAGAACACTACATAATGATCAAGGGGTCAATCCAAGAAGAAGATATAACAATTGTAAATGTTTATGCACCCAACATAGGAGCACCTCAATATGTAAGGCAAATGTTGACAGCCATAAGAGAGGAAGTCGACAGTAACACAATCATAGTAGGGGATTTTAACACCCCACTTTCACCAATGGACAGATCATCCAAAATGAAAATAAATAAGGAAACACAAGCTTTAAATGATACATTAAACAAGATGAACTTAATCGATATTTATAGGACATTCCATCCAAAAACAACAGAATACACTTTCTTCTCAAGTGCTCATGGAACGTTCTCCAGGATAGATCATATCTTGGGTCACAAACCAAGCCTTGGGAAATTTAAGAAAATTGAAATCGTATCAAGCATCTTTTCCAACCACAACACTATGAGAGTAGATATCCATTACAGGAAAAAATCAAAAAAATATAAACACATGTAGGCTAAACAATACACTACTAAATAACCAAGAGATCACTGAAGAAATCAAAGAGGAAATCAAAACATATCTGGAAAAAATTGACAATGACAACACGACGACCCAAAACCTATGGGATGCAGCAAAAGCAGTTCTAAGAGGGAAGTTTATAGCAATACAATCCTACCTCAGGATACAAGAAACATCTCAAATAAACAACCTAAACTTACACCTAAAGCAATTAGAGAAAGGAGAACAAAATAACCCCAAAGTTAGCAGAAGGAAGGAAATAATAAAGATCACATCAGAAATAAATGAAAAAGAAATGAAGGAAACAATAACAAAGATCAATAAAACTAAAAGCTTGTTCTTTGAGAAGATAAACAAAATTGATAAAGCATTAGCCAGACTCATCAGGAAAAAAAGGGAGAAGACTCAAATCAATAGAAGTAGAAATGAAAAAGGAGAAGTAACAACAGACACTGCAGAAAAACAAAGGATCATGAGAGATGACTACAAGCAACTATATGCTAATAAAGTGGACAACCTGGAAGAAATGAACAAATTCTCAGAGAAGCACAACCTTCCGAGACTGAACCAGGAAGAAAGAGAAAATATAAACAGACCAATCACAAGCACTGAAATTGAGACGGTGATTAATAATCTTCCAACAAACAAAAGCCCAGGGCCAGATGGCTTCACAGGTGAATTCTATCAAACATTTAGAGACGAGCTCACACCTATGCTTCTCAACCTCTTCCAAAATATAGCAGAGGGAGAAAAACTCCCAAATTCATTCTATGAGGCCACCATCACCTTGATACCAAAACCAGACAAAGATGTCTCAAAAGAAAACTACAGGCCAATATTACTGATGAACATATATGCAAAATCCTCAACTAAATACTAGCAAAGAGAATCCAACAGCACATTAAAAGGATCATACACCATGATCAAGTGGCGTTTATCCTAGGAATGCAAGGATTCTTCAATATACACATATTAATCAATGTGATACACCATATTAACAAACTGAAGGAGAAAAATCGTATCATGATCTCAATAGATGCAGAGAAAGCTTTCAACAAAATTCAACACCCATTTATGATAAAAACTCTGCAGAAAGTAGGCATAGAGGGAACTTACCTCAACATAATAAAGGCCATGTGGGACAACCCCACAGCCAACATAGTACTCAGTGGTGAAAAACTGAAACCATTTCCTCTAAGATCAGGAACAAACAAGGCTGTCCAGTCTCAGCACTATTATTCAACATAGTTTTGGAAGTTTTAGCCACAGCAATCAGAGAAGAAAAAGAAATAAAAGGAATCCAAATCGGAAAAAAAGAAGTAAAGTTGTCACTGTTAGCAGATGACATGACACTATACATAGAGAATCCTAAAGATGCTACCAGAAAACTACTAGAGCTAATCAATGAATCTGGTAAAGTAGCAAGATACAAAAGTAATGCACAGAAATCTCTAGCATTCCTATACACTAACAATGAAAAATCTTAAAGAGAAATTAAGGAAACACTCCCATTTACCATTGCAACAAAAAGAATAAAATACCTAGGAATAAACCTACCTAGGGAGACAAAAGACCTGTATGCAGAAAACTACAAGACACTGATGAAAGAAATTAAAGATGATACAAACAGATGGAGAGATATACCATGTTCTTGGATTGGAAGAATCAACATTGTGAAAATGACTACACTACCCAAAGCAATCTACAGATTCAATGCAATCCCTATCAAACTACCAGTGGCATTTCTCACAGAACTAGAACAAGAAAGTGCACAATTTGTATGGAAACACAAAAGACCCTGAATAGCCAAAGCAATCTTGAGAACGAAAAATGGAGCTGGGGGAATCAGGCTCCCTGACTTCAGACTATACTACAAAGCTACAGTAATCAAGACAGTATGGTACTGGCACAAAAACAGAAAGATAGATCAATGGAACAGGATAGAAAGCCCAGAGATAAACCCACACACATATGATCACCTTATCTTTGATAAAGGAGGCAGGAATGTACAGTGGAGAAAAGACAGCCTCTTCAATAAGTGGTGCTGGGAAAACTGGACAGGGACATGTAAAAGTATGAGATTAGATCACTCCCTAACACCATACACAAAAATAAGCTCAAAATGGATTAAAGACCTAAATGTAAGCCCAGAAACCATCAAACTCTTAGAGGAAAACATAGGCAGAACACTCTATGACATAAATCACAGCAAGATCCTTTTTGACCCACCTCCTAGAGAAATGGAAATAGAGACAAAAATAAACACATGGGACCTAATGAAACTTCAAAGCTTTTGCACAGCAAAGGAAACCATAAACAAGACCAAAAGACAACCCTCAGAATGGGAGAAAATATTTGCAAATGAAGCAACTGACAAAGGATTAATCTCCAAAATTTATAAGCAGCTCATGCAGCTCAATAACAAAAAAACAAATAACCCAATCCAAAAATGGGCAGGAGATCTAAATAGACAGTTCTCCACAGAAGATATACAGACTGCCAACAAACACATGAAAGAATGCTCAACATCTTTAATCATTAGAGAAATGCAAATCAAAACTACAATGAGATATCATCTCACACCAGTCAGAATGGCCATCAAAAAATTTACAAACAATAAATGCTGGAGAGGGTGTGGAGAAAAGGGAACACTCTTGCACTGCTGGTGGGAATGTGAACTGGTACAGCCACTATGGAGAAAAGTATGGAGGTTCCTTAAAAAACTACAAATAGAACTACCATATGACCCAGCAATCCCACTACTGGGCATATACCCTGAGAAAACCATAATTCAAAAAGAGTCATGTACTACAATGTTCATTGCAGCTCTAGTTACAATAGCCAGGATATGGAAGCAACCTAAGTGTCCATCGACAGATGAATGGATAAAGAAGATGTGGCACCTATATACAAGAATATTACTCAGCCATAAAATGAAATGAAATTGAGTTATTTGTAGTGAGGTGGATGGACCTAGAGTCTGTCATACAGAGTGAAGTAAGCCAGAAAGAGAAAAACCAGTACCGTATGCTAACACATATATATGGAATGTAAAAAAAAAAAAAAGGTTCTGAAGAAACTTGGGGTAGGACAGGAATAAAGATGCAGATGTAGAGAATGGACTTCAGGACAATGGGGGGGTGTAAGGGTACGCTGGGACAAAGTGAGAGAGTGGCATAGACTTATAAATACTACGAAATGTAAAATAGATAGCTAGTGGGAAGCAGCCACATAGCACAGGGAGATCAGCTTGGTGCTTTGTGACCACCTAGAGGGGTGGGATAGGGAGGGTGGGAGGGAGATGCAAGAGGGAGGAGATATGGGGATATATGTATATGTATAGCTGATTCACTTTATTATAAAGCAGAAATGAACACACCATTGTAAAGTAATTATACTGCACTAAAGATTTTAACTAAATAAATAAAGTATATTTTACAATCTGGAAAATAGTTATTCTTAATATTTAAAGGCTGAATAGAGGTCATGTGGAAAAATAAACTAAAAATGAAATTCAGAACCTTGATTACTAGCTTTATAAAATAGCTGGATTAATAAGCCTATTAAACTCTTGCTCAGTCGATGTTGATTTAGTACCTATTAAGTATAACCTGTTTCAGAAAAAAACTTTTTAAAAGAACAAAATATATTGATGTTCAATTGTTGACTCATGTATTGAATGTGAACTAGAAACAGATTGGTTATTCAAAGAGCAATTTTAAACAGTACTAGAAACTGTATGGATCACGTACTAAACATACTTAAGAGACAATTTCATCAGATTTTCAAAAAGAATTTGAGCTTCTATTAAAGGCAGTACGACTTTAAAAGAAAAGCTAAACCTAGGAAAACTGTATATATGCCAAATCTATTCAAATATTGAGTGTTTTAAAAAACTTATATATCTGATGACTATATTTCAGCCCAAATAATTATAGAGTAACTAAACTTAGAAACAAAAATAAACCTCTAATTGTAAAGATAAGCTATAAATCTGTTGGTAAGAAGGAAAAAAATTGTAAAATTCTGGCATCTTCAT
This sequence comes from Mesoplodon densirostris, assembly GCF_025265405.1. Taxonomy (NCBI): domain Eukaryota; kingdom Metazoa; phylum Chordata; class Mammalia; order Artiodactyla; family Ziphiidae; genus Mesoplodon; species Mesoplodon densirostris. The sequence goes on from NC_082664.1 coordinate 122,999,885, forward strand.
GATAATTAGTCCAACTTCTGGGACAAAAGCCATATCCTTTATGTAACAAAAGAAACGGATCTATCTGGGACTAAAAATATACATACACTTTTTTCCTTACTTCAGTTTGTCGTGAAGACCCAATACAGAAATGATTTCTAATTAATTAGGAAGTGCAGTGATTTAATAGGTGTTTAATAACTTAGAATATATTGTTAGCAGCTTATTGAGGCTCTAAAACAATGCATATATTATATGAGAAGACATTTTGCTGCAAATAAATAGTAGCAGTCCTAATATAGGCAGCAATTTATTATGTGGAATTTTAAAAACAATGGCAATGTGAGGTCTTAACCATATACTTTAGAATAGTTATACAAAACATTGTTTTCCTTGACTACACTAAATATTAAAACATCTAAAATTACAGAGTTTTGTCTAGAAGAGAATGGCCCATATTTTTCATTCAATCTTTTTTTTTTTTTACAGAGAAAACTGATTTCCCAGGGTCATAGTTAATGTCAGAGTGAAGATTAGAAGACATGTCACCTGAGTTCTCCTGGCCCATGGATAATAGCTATATTATACTTTGGTGGGGAGGGGAGCCAGAACAGGCTAGGTTATACTGTCATAACAACTTTAAAACTCATACTAGCTTACAATAAGAAAATGTTATTTCTCGATCATGCAAAGAACATTGCAACTGTTCTCTATGTAGTGGCTAAGTATTCCTGGGTACTATGACCTGATGGCATGTTCGACTCAATGTATGATTCCACAATGACCACTGCATGGGAGAAAAGCATGGAAAATCTCACTTTAGCTTTTAAATGCTTCTGTCTGAAAATTATGTACCTTGCTTCTGCTCACATTTCATTGGCCAAAGCAAGCTGCATGACCACGTTTAACTCCAAGGGAATGGGAAATATCATCTTTCCACCTGTTAAAAAGAGGAGGAGAACCAGAACGCATCGGTGAGCCTTAGTAATGGCTACCACAACAGGAAACTCACCTCTATCTCAGATAGGCTACTGCATTTTTTGGAGGGCAAATTGTAAACAAGTTCATATGAAGCCAACTAAATGTGAGTTTGAGGTGAAAACTTTAGACACTGTGTCCATTTCAGAACTGTGAGAATAGCACCTGCATTCACAAAATACTGCCTTGGAAATAAAAAATTCTGGGAGGCGGAATTTTCTATACAATGGTCCTTCTTCTAGCCCCTCCAAATGTGTCTATTCTCTCCTTTTCTGGACAGTTGTAAAAATATTTGAAGACTACTGTAATATCTTCTCCTTTGTCAACGAATTGTGCCAGGTTCTCTGGAAATACCTCCAGTTTGTGATCACCCTTCTAAAACTAATAGTTCAGGTGTAATTTGACCATTAAAGAAAAAAAGGGGACTATTGTCCAGTTTTCTGAATTCTCCATTTCTATAAATGAATATTGTTTAAAACCATATTAACTTCTAACAATCATATCTCATAATTAACTCAATTTGAACGTATCGATTCCAATGCAAGTCTTTTTCAAATATGCTAAGTCTCATTTCCCAAAATACTGCATTTGGCTGAGAATTGTTATGTTTGTTGTTGTGAAGTAAAGCCCAGAATTTTCTATTTCTCTCTTTTTATCTTGCTAAATTCTGCTTATATTTATAGACTAGAAGTCGGCAAACTTTTTCTGTAAAGGGCCAGATGGTAAATATTTTAAGCTTTGTGATCCATATAAAATCCCCATTGCATACTCTTTTCCTTTTTTCACAATGCTTCACAAATATAAAAACCATTCATAGCTTGAGGGCTGTAAAAAGAAAAAAACAGGCTGTGGGATGGATTTGGCCCACAGACTGTAGTTTGCCAAACCTTGATTTAGATTATTGAGCTACTTTTGGATTCTGATTTGATCAACCAGTACATCAGGATCTCTACCTTTTCCAGGTTGTCATTTACGTATTTTATCAGAATAATATAAATGTTCTCAACTAGTCAACATTCAAAAATGTTGAAGAGAATAAGCTTGAGGAAGAAGCCTCACAGCACGCCAGTACAGATTTCTCTGCAGGCTGGCGTTAATCCATTACTTTCTGTTCCGTAGGTATACCTGAATCGCAAATCCAATTAACCATGTTGTCATACAACTTACTCAACGCACTATCATAAAAGACTCTGTCCAATGTTTTGCTTAAATAACAAAACACTGTCTCTCTACAGCACTCTTCTGAGAGGTTCTGTTTATAATATTTAAAATAGTAACCGGCACAAATTGTGTTTTGTGAACTAATGCTGCCTCCTGCTGATCAATTCCTTAAGTACTCACAACCCATCTTCTAATAATCCAATTTAGATTTCTTTCATAATCTACATTTAAGTTTACCGTCACAATATTTTTTCTTTCCATGATAAAAAGACAGATGAGTTCATCTTATCTTTCAGCTACTCTACTATCCTATACCGCTTCCCAGATATAACTTTCAAAGGCCCAGCAATTTATTCACTACACTTATCCATTGCTCTAGATCGAAGATTGGCAAATTCTACCCCACAGGCCAAATCCAGTATGCCACCTTTTTTTTTTGTAAAAAAAGTTTTATTGGAACAGATCCATGCTCACTCATTTATGTATTGGCCATGCCTGCTTTCACATCACAATGAGAGAGTTGAATAGTTTTCAACAGAGACTGTATAGCCCCAAAACCCTAAAATATTTACTAACAGGCCCTTTACAGATAAAGTTTGCCAGCCCCTGATCTAAATGGGTCTGGACTCAAACTTTTTATTCACCTATCCTAGGCTTTACTTTCACTTTATTAATATTTATTTCTTCTCTTTACTGACTAAAAGCCATTCTTCTTAACAGAGATAACAAAAGCAAAATAGGAATTGAGGCCAGGAAGCCACATTATCTTTTGATACCATATTATCTCTTGCCATTCCTCTGGATCAGACCCCCAGAAGCTCTTACCCTGACTAACCTCCCTGCTTCTCACTTTATCACCCATCCTATCCTCCACGATTCATCCTCTGGGTTGCTACTCAGATAAACTTTTCAATAGACTAATCCAATTTAAGTATCTTAAAACTCTTTAAGGATTTCCTATGTTCAACACAAAAATCTAAACTCTTTCCTATGGCATAAAATGCCCTTCATGACTCAGCCCTTGCTGGTCATACATCCTTTTCCTCTTGCTCTTCTCCCCCATGTACAGTCAGTGCTCAGCCATGTTGAACTGCTATCAGTTGCTGTATTCTCACACCCGTCTGCATTTTGCTCGCCTTCTCTCTCCCTGGAACACTTTCCACTGATACATCCTCCTTCTTCTTTGCCCCTCGTCAAGTCTCAGGTCAAGTATTTTCTCCTTTGGAACTTTTCCTGTTTCTCCAGTAGACATAGGTGGGCTTTGCTCTTTGATATCATCGTGCCGTGTGTGCGTGTGTGTGTGTGTGTGTGTGTATAAACATATACATATCTATTGATCGAGCTCATCTAACTAGCTTGTCATTTTGCATTATAATCTGGCTGCATGCCTGCCTCTGTACTTGACTGTAAGTAACTTGAGGGTCTGAATTATGATTCTGATCTTGTCATCTCTAGAGTCTAATACATATCCCAGTGCAGAAACTTCAGTTCAAGGTGCCTAAGAATGTCTCAGGAATTTTTTCATGGTGACTTTAGGTCAAAAGAAATATGTTACAGCTCTGTTTACTAAGTAGTTAGTAAACAACTTAATAAGTATTCATGTTCTAGCAACTTAGTAGCCATTTGAAAAAATAATACTTTTAAATTAAAGAAAAAAATACCATTCTTGAATAACCACAATTACTTACTAATGAAATGTGTGTGTCTGTAAGGCATTACACAAGTTCTCAAACACTAGAATTAGATTGGACACTGTCACCTTCATTTCCTGCTCTATACTGATTTTGGCATGGTATTTGCTTTTATCGCAACCACTGGAAGGTCAGCTTTGCCAGGATATAATGCCATAGAGAGAAATATACTGTGACCTAATGTTGAAATGGTAAACTACCTTAAGCTAGTAATTTTCTCAGTGTCTCACAGATATAAAATATCATTGTGTTTTGCTTGAAAATTATAAATATTCCACAGTGCCCCTCTGAGTTCATTGCAGTATCCTTGGCATGCCGTTTGGGGAACCATAGCCCCAGTGCATAGAAGTTCATTAAATATTTGTGTAATCCACCCCAGCTAGAATGTCCATATGGTAAATTACATAAAACTTAATCAAAAGATATCTTTAAAGAGAAAATAGTTATAGAACTGGTATCAGCAAAATTTGCCAGCCAGGTGGTAAATATTTTAGGGTTGTAGGCCATATAGTTTCTTTAACAACTGTTCAATTCTGCCACTGTAGCATCAAAGCAGATATAAATAATATATAAATGTATCGATATGACTGTGTTCTAACACAACTTTATTTACAAAAACAGGTGGCCTGCTCATGGGCTAGTGTTTGTCAACACTAGCCCATGTTGGCAAATTAATAGAAAGTCTTTTAAAAGGTATATTCTTTCCAAACTAAAGTTTCTAAAAAGGTATAAACAAAAGGTGAGACAGAACACCATGAGTCTATACCAATATGAATAAGTTAATAAATTGAAATTTTTATGAGGTATGGAATTTTGTGACTTATTATAAGAAATATATATTTGGTCTTCATCCCAGTTTCTGGTTCACAGCTCCCAAAACCCTAGGAATTTCCTAAGTGTGGAGAGTGATAAAGGTGTCTTTTGTTTTGTTAACGAGGTGACTTTGGACCCCATCTAAGGATGGAGGCTGGTTGCCAGGAGAACCAACCAGGCAATTAGAGGGTTGGAACTTTCCATCCCACTCCCAGACCTCCACGGAGAGAAGAGGAGTTGGAGGTTGAATCGACTGCCAATGGCTGGGCTTCCCTGGTGGCGCAGTGGTTAAGAATCCGCCTGCCAATGCAGGGGATATGGGTTCGAGCCCTGGTCTGGGAAGATCCCACGTGCCACGGAACAACTAAGCCCATGCACCACAACTCTAGAGCCCGTGAGCCACAACTACTGAGCCCACGTGCCACAACTACTGAAGCCCGCGTGCCTAGAGCCCGTGCTCCGCAACAAGAGAAGCTGCCGCAATGAGAAGCCCACGCACCGCAATGAAGAGTAGCCTCTGCTCGCCACAACTAGAGAAAGCCCACGCACAGCAACAAAGACCCAATGCAGCCAAAAATAAATAAATAAATTTATATTAAAAAAAGACATTGCCAATGACCGATGATATAATCAATCATGACTATGTAATGAAGCCTCCACAAAAACTCCAAAGGGACAGGTTCAGAGAGCTTTGGGGCTGGTGAAACCTAGAGATTTGGGGAGAGTGGTGTGCTTAGAAGCTCCGTGTCCCTTCCCACATACCTTGCCCTATGCATCTTTTCCATCTGGCTGTTCCTGAGTTATATCCTTTTACAATAAACTGGTGACCTAGTAAGTAAAATGTTTCTGAGTTCTGTAAGCCTCTCTTGCAAATTAATCGAACCTGAGGAGGGGGGTTTGGGGAACATCTGATTTATAGCCAGGGGGTCGGAAGTACAGTTAACAACCTGGACTTGTTACTGGCGTCTGGTGGTGGGGAGGTGGGTGGAGAAGGGTGTGTGTGTAGTCTTATAGGACTGAGTCCTCAACCTGTGGAATCTGGTGCTATCTCCCAGGTAGACAGTGTCAGAATTGAATTGAATTCTTAGACACTGAGATGGTGTTCTGAGAATTTCTCACTGGAGCTGTGGGGAACCCTGCCTCCACCCCGTTGGAAATTGAGTCTCAGAACACCAAAAGAAAAGGGAACAAGAATAACTGCACGTGCAGAAGCCTGGCAGACAACATCTTAAAGTGAACAACATCAATAAAGAGATAAATATAAATTACGTATCACTCGACAGGATGCAGTGAGAGGAATGCAAAATCACTTGTGATATTTATGCCAGAAATCTATAACAAATAATTAACAGTAGGGAAACATCAAATAAAACCCGAATTAAGGGTAATTCTACAAAATAACTGACCTATAATCTTCATAAATGTCAAAGTCATGAAAGTCAAGGAAAGACTAGGGAACTGTTCCTGAAAAATGGTGACAATAGATACATGACAATAAAATGTACCTCTGTGCAACGTATAATTCCAAACTGGATCATTTTGCCCCACAGAACATTATTAATATAACTGGTAAAATTTGAATGTGGTGTAAGGATTAGACATGAGCAATTATTCAATGTTTATTTCCTGATTTTGTTGGTTATATTGTGTTTACATGAGAGAATGTCTTTGCTCGCAAGAAATACATACTGAAGTGTTCAGGGTGGTTGGGGAATTGAGTCAGCAGCTTACTCTCAAATGGTTCAGAAACAAAAGTCCTTTGTCCTGTACTTATAACTTTTCTGTAACTTTGAGATTATTTCCATTAAAATTTTTTTTAATTTCTAAAATTAAACAGTGGAAGAGCAGATGTGCAAGGATTACTGCTCTGTATTAGCAGAAGAGCTGGCCCTGTTCCCATCCCAGGTGATTTTCCTCATTTCCTTACCAAGCAAACACATCCTAGGGAATGTACAAGGACAGTAATTATAGACAGTATTGTTCTCCTTTATTTAAGGCATGGAAGTAGGTAAACTTTACTCAACAAACAAGGCTTTACTGAACTTTACTACATTCTCAGCATTGTGTGATAGAGAAGGAAAGGAAATAAACATGTATAGAACATCTGCATGTATCAAGCTAGGAAGACAAAGAATGGCTTCTGCCCTCAAGGACGATGTACATTAGTTGAGTAGACAAGACTGGCATAAATTCACATGAGAAACATACTATATAATTACTAATTTATTTAATTGGTTAGCTTCTTTTCTCACCCTGTTCCTTGCAACCTCATCAGGAGATCAATTAGAAGTACCAAAGATGCTTAATTAAGAAAGACCTGGAAATAAGGGTAAAAGTACAAGAAAGAGTTGCCAGTATAGATCCAAACAAACTGAGAGGACAAAGAACCTTTCCTCTACACTGGAACAGAGAGAGGTAGAACCCCAGAAGACTGCTGGTATTTACAAATTCACCGACACTTTGTCTGTTAGACACCTTAGATGTCCATAATATTGCTGAGGTAGAAATGTGAATGGCCCACAGTGTGAAACCAGTGGACAGGCAATGAGTCAACTGGCAATTGAATAAACCTAGCTGATCACTCAGAATCCATATCAGGGAATTCCCTGGCAGTAGTTAGGACTACGAGCTTTCACTGCCAAGGGTACAAGCTCAGTCCCTGGTCGGGGAGCTAAGATCCCACAAGCCGTGAGGTGTGCCAAAAAAAAAAAAAAAGAATCCACATCAAAATTAGCAGAGTCTAGAAGTAAGAAAACAGTGGAGGTTTAGGATATTTTTCTAGGTCAGAGATTATCAAAATGAGATCATTAACAGATATTTTCTGAGATAATAAAATGTTCAAATAAATTTGGGATGCAATGAAACAAATTAAGGCAAGTTTGTTTATTACAGAACTTCTTGGACCCTAAAGTATGCTAATGTGCATTGTACACCTAAAAGGAGGGGTATTATTACATGCGGCATTTCACTTAGATCAGGAGCCATATCGAAACTTCTAAGTGTAGAAAATGTCTACCATGGAGACAGAATGAATAAAAAAAGAGATAGCTACTTTGAGAGGTATAGCATCAATAGTAATAATAATAATAATAATAATAATAATAATGATAGCTCCCTATTATGCTTCCTGGGAGCCTCACATTGTTCTAAGGTTTAGTGCTTCATTTTATCTTGACAACAACCCTATGACATAATATAATTATGATCCCCATTTTACCTTGAGGAAAATTAGATAGAAAGGTTAAGTAAATTGTCGAAGGTCATATGACTAGAAAATGGTCAAGCCAGGATGCAGACTCAAGCAGTCTGGCTCCAGCATCCCTGTTCTTAACCATTACACTATATAACTTATCAACGAAATTCTTATTCATTTATTTCAAAGTAAATTATTAGCTGGATATTAAGCAAGAATGAAAAACAAGCATGATGTCTAACTTTAAAAGAAGGCTAGGAATTTAATTCAATGAAATTGGGAATACAGATAGGAGGTAAAAAACTTGTCATTATAATTATGAAGTATATAGTCATGATAATCCATAGTTCATTAAAAATAAGAAGCATTTCAAGCAAAGAATATGCAACCCAATGTTCTAACCCATGCTAACTAAAACAATATGGTGAGCAGTTTAGAAGAGTTCTCACTCACCGTGATTCTCTTCATATCTAGCTGGCGCAGCTGCATCATATTCTGAAGGACAGTGTGCTTGTACCATGACTCTTGAGCTATTGGATTGCCATCAAAAGTGATGTCTGAGAGAGAAGTAGAATCAGCAAGGCAGCAAACACTCTCAAAACTGCAGGAAAGACAGAAACCACTGGATTACTGTGAGACCTTCAGAGAGTACTTTGTTTTGTTTCATACACATTTTTTTTAGAACAGTTTTAGATTTACAGTAAAATTGAGAAGATAGTACAGACTTCCCACATGCTCCACACCAAGTTTCCCCGATTATTAACATCTTGTATTAGTATAGTACATTTTTTACAATTAATGAACTAATATTGATATATTCTTACTAACTCAAGTCAATATTTTATCCAGATTTCTTTAGTTTTACACAATGTCCTTTTTCTGTTCCAAGATCCCATCCAGGATACCACATTACATTTAGTTGTGATGTCTCCTTAGGCTCCTCTTGGCTGTGACATTTTCTTAGACTTTCCTTATTTTTGATCATCTTGACAGTTTTGAGGAGTACTGATCAGTTATTCTGCAGGCTGCCCCTCTACTGAAATTTGTCTGATTTTTTTTTCATGATGAGATTAGGGTTATGGTACATACCATTAACTAATATGATTTATCACTGTTGAAGTTGACCTTGATTACCTAACTGAAACAGTGTTTGTCAGGTTTCTCCAACGTAAAGTTATTCTTCCCTCCCCTTCTTTCCATACTGAATTCTTTGGAAGGTGGTCATTATGTGCAGCCCATACTTAAGGAGTGGAAGTTCAGTTTCCTCTCATTGAGGGCACAGTATCTACATAATTTATTTGGAATTCTTCTTCCCAGGGAGTTTGTCTTTTCCCTGTGTATTTATTTATATCAGTTTTGATTCATGGACATTTCATTTCATTCTTTGGGTTATAATCCAGTACTAGTTTACTTATTTTATTGTTCAAATTGTTCCAGCTTTGGCCATTGGACCTCTTTCAGCTGGCTCCTATGTCCATTTGACATACCCCTATTAAATACATGGATTTTTTGTTTTTGTAGGCACTTCCTTACTTTCTAGCATTATAAGATACTCTAGACTCATATATTTCCTACCCCAGTCCTAGAATCAGCCATTTCTTCAAGAAGCCATGATTCCCTTTATTGGGGAATGGCATTAGAAACAAAGATCTAGTGGCTAGGTGTACTATTTACTACTAGGTGTCATTTCTTTTAGGCCCTCTGATGACAGAGCAAGGAAATATATGTGTGTATACCAACCTGTGTGTATACGTATATCGATATTTCTCTATGAAACCATCTGTGCCTACATTAAGCTAACCACGAGTTCAAACTGATGTCTCCAACTCTAATCTATTACCAAAGGGATCATTCTAGCTTCTTTCCCTTACTTATCTGTAAATTCCTACTCCAACAAGGAGAAATCTGGCTCCCACCATCTCTCATCCATTTAGTTAATTATTAATTCCAGGATATATGTATAGTGGTATCAGAATTTTCAATTTGTACCCCCATGGGAAATAACTTTATTAACAAAAGCATAATGATAATGTGTAATTCCTTTTGCATCTAGTCTTACAGACTCATTTCCAAAGTTACTTAGGTCAGCACCTTCCCCTCCCACTCTTCCCTGCTCATCATACCTTCAAGAAGGTTGTTCCATACAATTGAAATACAGTTACAATCTCCTGTCATAGTCTATATTCATTTCTTCCTGGGATCCTCCAACCTCCTAAATTATTTTTTTAATACGCATACATTAAAGTTCACTCTTTGTGCTGTAAAGTACTATGGGTTTTGACAAATGCATAATGTCATGTATCCACCAAGAAAGTATCATACAAAATAGTTTCATTGCCTTAAAAAATCCCCTATTTAACCATCCTCCTCTCTCCCTGAATCTCTGGCAGCCACTGATCTTTTCACTGTCGATATAGCTTTGTTTTTTCCAGAACTTCATATAGTTGGAATCATATATTATAGCTTGTAGCCTTCTCAGATTGACTTCTTTCACTTAGCAGTATGCAGTTAAGGTTCATCTGTACCTTTCCGTGGCTTCATAGCTTCTATTTTTAAAAAAATCACTGAGTAATAATATTCCATTGTCTGTATGTACCACAGTTTGTCCATTCACCTATTGAAGACATCTTGGTTGCTTCCGGTTTTCAGTGATATGAATAAAGTGGCTTAAATATTCATATGCAGGTTTTTGTGTGAACATAAATTTTCATCTCAGTTGGGTATTGAATTGCACTCAGTAGTGCAATTGCTGGATTGTACAGTAAGACTATGTTTAGCTTTCTAAGAAAACACCAAACTGTCTTCCAAAGTGGCTGTGCCATCTTGCATTCCTACTGGCTCTACATTCTTATCAGCATCTCATATTTGTCAGTTTTTAAAAAAATTTTATTCATTCCAATAGGTCTGTAGTGGTCTCATTGTTTTAATAGGCAACTCCCAAATGACAAAGATGTTGAGCATTTTTTCATATGCATATTTGCTACTGGTATACCTTCTCTGCATTTTCAGCTCTTGGGGCCATTTTTAATTGGGTTCTTTGTTTCTTTATTGTTGAGTTTTAAGAGTTTTTTTTGTCATATCATGAATATGTCTTTTATCAGATATATGTTTTGCAAATATTTCTCCCAGTCTGACTTGCCTTTTCATTTTCTTAATTGCATCCTTCACAGGGCAGAAGTTTTTTATTTTAACTATGTCCAGCTTATCAATTTTCTTTTTCATGGATCATGCTTTTGGTGTTGTATCTAAAAACTTGCCAAACCCAACATTGCCTAGATTTTCTCTTAAGTTTTCTTCTAGAAGTTCTATAGTTTTGTGTCTTATATTTAGGTATGATCCATTTTGAGTTAATTTTGCAACAGGTATAAGGTCTATGCCTAGATTCAATTTTATATGAATATCCAATTGTTACAGTGCCATTTATTGAAAAGACTATTCTTTCTCTATTGAATTGCCTTTGCTCCTTTGTCAAAGATCACTTGACTATATTTGTGTAGGTCTATTTTGGGACCCTCTATTCTTCTCCGTTGATATATGTGTCCATCCTTTCACCAATACCATGCTGCCTTGATTACTGAACCTTTATAGTAAGTCTTGAAATAGGTTAGTGTCAGTCCTCCAACTTTGTTCTCCTTCAGTATCATGTTGCTATTCTAGGTCTTAGCTTTTCCATATAAACTTTAGAATCCATTTGTCAATATTTGCTTGCTGGGATTTTGATCAGGACTTTCATTTCTTTATTGAGGTACAGGTGACATACAACACTGTATTAATTTCAGGTATACACATGATTCAATATAGGTATATACTGCAAAATGTTCACCATGATTAAGTCAGTTAACATCCATTACCATACATAGTTACAGAATATTTTTTCTTGTGATGAGAACTTTTAAGATCTATTCTCTTAGCAATCTTCAAATATGAAATACAGTATTAACTACAGTTGACACGCTGTACATTACATCCCCATGACTTATTTATTCTATAAGTGGAAGTTTGTACTTTTAACACCCTTCACCCATTTAACCCACCCCTTACCTAATCTGTTTTATATATATATGAGCTTGGTATTTCATTTTATTTATTTATTTTAGATTTCACATATAAGTGAGATCATATGGTATTTGTCTTTCTCTGACTTATTTCACTTAGCATAATGCCCTCAAGGTCCATCCATGCAGTTGCAAATGGCAAGATCTCATTCTTTCTTATGGCTGAATATTACTCCATTGTGCATGTGTGTGTGTGTGTGTGTGTGTGTCACATTCTCTTTATCCATTTATCCATCAATGGACACTTAGGTTGTTTCCATATCTTGGCTACTATAAATAATGCTGCAATGAACATGGGGGTGCCTGTATCTTTTTGAGTTACTGTTTTCATTTGCTCCAGATAAATACCCAGAAGAAGAACTGCTGGATCACATGGTAGTTTTATTTTTAATTTTTAAGGACTTTCATTTTTTAAAGAAGGGAATAATCACTTTTCTAAATAATACCCCAGAGCAGACTGATACAACTCATTTAAATTAGAATCACTCTCTTTAATGACTATTCAAATAACTAATGTAAACAGGCCTAAAAGTACTTTAGGACTACTTTACTTATATTTAGGAACTATACTAAATATCTTTCTGTGTTAAGAAAAACTAGAGGATATAGAATATTTATGGTATAGAAAATAACCTATATGCTTGACAATTAAGGTTGAGATGATATCTGTAGCAAAAATAAAGTTCATTATGCTTTTTTATTGTCATATTTAAGTATTTCTTCTATGTTTTCCTCCCATTCAAGGTAGAGATACTCTGCTATCAATTATTTTACCTCAGAGCTTATCTTTACCAATCTAAAAGGTAAACCTCATAATTCATATACACATTATGGTTTTTGAGACGTGGTTGAGAATTAGGGAAGGCACTATTTAAAAGGCTAGTATATGCAAATAAAATGAGTGTTCATGCATTTAGACTTAATAATCGCTTTGAGTATAAATAAACGAGAACAAACATGGCAATTTTTCCTACTTAGCACTGATAAAATTCTTTTTTTCATCAATATAAAATATCTCAGAACAGCTTATGGTGTTTTAGATGAACGTTTGAAAGATGCTTCTCTCCTTCCCTCATAGTTTTTTATGTAAAGCTAGAATAAAATAAAATGCTTCTGATAACTTTAAAACTGAGACACAAGGCAAACTTTTACTCCTTCACATTGTTAAGTGAACTAACTCATCACCTTCCCTTCACAAATCTGCTTCTCCATGCACATTCCATAACTGATTAAGTCATCAAGGCAGTTGCCACTATGAGCCAGTCTCTTACTTAGAAATTGATGACTGAGAATGGGAACTGTGAAGGGTCATCACGGGATTTTAAGCAAGGTGGGGGCTAATGTGATTAGAATAATCATAACTTAGTAACATTACGGAAGGCATAAAGGAAAAAAAAAGAGTTACAGAGTAAAAAAACAGTTACAAAGTAGATTGCAGTAAGTAACAGAGGTGAAAAAAGTAAGGGTCAAGCATATCTACGGTAGTAGCTATGAGAGTAAAGAGGAGGGAATAGGTTCTACAGAAATTCAGAGAGTAGTATGAACAGAAATTAGTCATTATTTGGGTGTGAGGAAGAGAGGAGTCTGGAAAAACATTCAGGTTTCTCTCTCGGGTTAATGATTGAGGTGGTGATTACAAGGGTGTATAGTTTGTCAAGATTCACTGAGCTTTACACATAAAATGGGTGCATTTTATTACATGTAAATTATATCTCAATAAATTGATTTACAAAGAAACTTAAAGTATTAAAAAATACATGTTTGACAGATCACCTTTTCCTCTATCAGCTCTCCTTTATGAGGAACACTATGCTACACTGGTGGCCAGTGGCTATTAGCACATGTTTCCAAAAGGCTTTCATTACGTTTTCCTCCAACTACCACAGGATGGGATAACTTAATTTCAACATTAAGATATTAACTAATGTGAGAAGCAGAGGCAACATAGCTCTTCTATGTTGAAGAGCATTTTTCTTCAGTGGCCCAACACATCTGAACAGAATTAAACTGTAAGCTATGACCAGGTAAGACCACTATGACCTGATATCTGTCACTAATTAGGTAGATGCAATAAAAAGTGGAAAAATATGTCCAGAAGCACAGAGAAGCTGGAAAACTTCATTCATTGTAGATATATTCTAATTTTATTGTTATTTACTATTTTTTTACAAACTGGACTGCAGAGAGCCTATGATTTATTTCTTATTGCCGGTATAATTTTAAATTGAAATGATTATAACTGTCCCCAGCTCTACCTCTCAAGTATTCCCCTGGAGAATGGAATTAGTCTAATAATTTCTAAATGGGTGCTGTTAAACACAAAACTAAACAGTATCTTCACTGAATTCAAATACTGTAAAGCACATTAGTGAATATAGGAGAAAACATTATGCCTAGTGAATGTACTCATCATGAAGCACTTCAGAGATCTAGAAGACCTGTTCACGCCCATCTGGTTTATGTCTGTAATTCAAGCACAACCAAAAAAGAGGCACTAGGAATGGGAAAATCATTTCAATCCTTAGCAGGTACTTTCCTGGCAACCCTTTCCAGATCAGCAGCTAGCATTTACACCCAGACTGAAGTCTTTATGCTTTGAATAGTTTTATTAAAGTAAAAATAGATTCGTATTTGATCCAGAAGATTCCTCACAAAATTTCATTTCCATCTGCAAGGCATGTGACCAGTAAACATGCCAGACATTCCTAGAAATGTACAAAGTGCATATGATTTTAAAGACATTCTCTAATCAAATAAAACCAGACTCCTTAAGTACAAATACAGGCTAATGAAGGGTTATATCCTACCTAACCAAAGAAAGTCTAAATCAGATTGTTAAAAAACAAAAACACTTGTAAATACAACACTAAATATAGTGGGGTAGTACTGGCTTTTAAATACAGTCTCTCCTTTATTAAGAACACTCAGTTGCTTGTCTCTTCAAAGTTCCGAGCATGGAAAAGTTTTGGTCCAAAGGCTGACATTTAACTCATAATTTGACTTTAATCGTTTTCCAGATTACTCATACTTTTGTTCTTCCCCTAGCAGTCTCCTTCCAATGCCACATCTGCTTCCTATCTGCTAAAGAACCTATAGAGGAACAATCTGTCCCTACTGATCAAAACTTTCATCTCAAAAGGAAAATGAACTATTTCAGTCCGTTTTATGCTTACTTAATAAAATACTGAGAAAATATAAAATTCCCATATATGCATGTATACCACATAGATATTTAATTAAGAATTCCCAAATACCAGTCAAATTTCTCCAATTAGAAAGTTCTCCCCAAAAGTAAGATAGGTACTCAAGTAAAAAGGGTTTTACTCTTTCATACCAATGAAGTATCAAGTACTCTAGAATAATCTTAATGAAAAGCTCACTTATTTTATACTGGTAAGTGAGAATTTTACTGAATAGTTACTATGTGTCTAGTAGGCTAAACTGAAATGGAACAGTAAAATAAATCAAGTGTGCTCACAAGGACTGAAATATATACAATTAATAAACATAAAATAACTAGAAAGATCAATAAGATAATATCTAAGTCTTAAAGAATGAATCACAGTTAAAGAAAAGAGCATATAATGACAGTGTTTGTATTTCTGATAAAATGATGAACTAAGTTTGTGGACTGAGGCTCTTGCTAAAAACAACTAAAAATGCTGCATAAAATATATTTTAAAAATCCTCTCAAATGCATCCATAACCTGTTAAAAAAAAAAAAAAAAAAAAAGGGCTTCCCTGGTGGCACAGTGGTTGGGAGTCTGCCAGCCAATGCAGGAGGCAAGGGTTCGTGCCCCAGTCCGGGAAGATCCCCCATGCCGTGAAGCGGCTGGGCCCATGAGCCATGGCCACTGGGCCTGCGCGTCCGGAGCCTGTGCTCCGCAACGGGAGAGGCCACAGCTGTGAGAGGCCCGCGTACCGGAAAAAAAAAAAAAAAAAAAAAAAGAAATATGCAAGCCAAAAATAAAAGTAAAGGTGGGAAGCCAGAGAGGTAAGCAGAATGTTGAAACTGACCTTTTTGTTGTGAGGGTACTTATTGAACCCAATGAACCTGAGCTCTGGTTTACATGATCTTCAAAGCTGGAGGACAGAAGACAAATCCCAGTGGCCAGCCAAGTTGGAGAGCCTACTGGAGACCTGTCCATAACCCTGCGACCCCAAGGGCTAGGGTCTCAATATAGGGTGAGTTATAAACTTTTCTACCTACTACCCCAGGAATATTGCCTATCTCAAAACCTGGGGCTAAGAACTGGAGGAAAATTCTTCCCTGGTTACTTGTAACCACAAACCACAATTTGCAACCTGAATCCACACTAAATGGGTGGTCTAAAATGTTTCAAGAGGAGAATTGATATTTTGAAGAGGTCGAAGGCTTCTTACGTCCATAGGCATCTGACAGAAACAAATGAAACCCCTCCATGGAGAAACCTACCTTTATACAAGACCCCAAGAATTCCCAAAGATAGGTACCAAGATAAATACACAGTTCACAGTTCAAAAGGAAATAAAACACTCTAACAGCCAGCAGAAACAACAGGTGACACTGTCAAACTGGCTATGACTTCTTCACATAATGGGATCATCAAACAGAATATAAAAATTATAATATATTCCAAGAAATAAAAACAGGTTTAAAAATGTGAGTAAACTCCAAGAAGATCTGAAAAGGCACAGAACTTCTAGAGATCAAAAAAAAAATTTTTAATTAAAGTAAAAAAGTCAAAGGCCGTGGATGGAGATAAAGGGAATCAAGCACTTACCCTATTTTCCTTGCACAAACCAAAAAGCTAGTTAAAGTTTTCTTTATAGAAGAAATATAGCTTAAAAAATGAAGAATGATAGAATATCACCATTTGTAACCCCCAAATAAGTAATGGATTCAGACAACAATCATCAGTAACTACTAAAATACTTAGGTGAAAAGATGATGGGGAACTTTATTAAAAATGGAATAGGCTAACAACTGTTGAACCCCATAATCAGTTTTAGCATTATAGTAAGCAAAAATAACATGCATTTTTTCATATATATATATGTATGTATTGGGTTGGCCAAACGAACTTTTTGCCCAACCCAATATATATGTATAGGTATATACATATATATATTTTTTCTCCATATACATTTTCTTTCACTTTCCTGTTTCTTTTGGCGCTCCATAACAAGTAACCATCTGTGTTTGATACATGTTAATTAATATTAGTCACTAGAATTCTTTTTAGTACATGATGGTAGTAGGGGGTTCTTAGAAATGAATGGTTCTAAAGAATCTCAAGATACCTTCTAATAATAAGTCATTACGTTTTTGTCACAAAGCAAAAATATGCTGGAAAAAAATTTTCACACTGTATGAAAAAGAACTCCAAATTTCCCTTGGGGAAACTATTAGTAGTTTAACCCATTCATCACAATATTTAAAAGATTTTAATATTTGAGAAGCTAAAGTGACAACAGAGAGAAATAAAGAGAAGACTGTGGATATAGATAGAATCAAAAAGAAAGTGAAAAGGAGACCTAAAGAGCTGAACAGAAGTAATAGAGAAAAATGTTAAACTCTCTCTTTACATATCTTTTGTTACAACAATGCCATGACAACAATTCAATAAGGAGAATATCTATTATGTCTGCATGCATCTGGTTGACAGAAGTCACCAGCACAGAGTTGAGTGTCTCAATTGCAGATGACAATTCTATTAGCTTTCTCCAGGCTACAATGATCATTTTCTAGCAGTAAGATGGAAAAAAAACCAACATAGCTTCAGTCTCAGGTGATTCACAATGACTCTGATTACTGAGGGTAGATTTCAGGACCTGATAATGTTCTTGTAATGCTAATTTGTGACACTGAAACCAAATTTAAAATGACAAAGGAAGTTCTTAATGACATATTTCCTCTTACTGGATTGATATGTGAATTACAGAAGAAAAAAAGGATTCTTTGCAGTCTCAAATATGATAATGATAATTCTAAAAGGCATGATCATTTTAGCCACTTTAGACCTTTATATTGTTTACTAATTCCATGAGCTATAAAGCAGGTTAAATAATATCCCCACATACAAAGAGATGTAAACTCAGTACTGAGTAGGTAAGCAGCTCTCTGGGAAAACAACAACCTGATGTAGCATTTGCCAATTCCATGGTGTAAATATTTCCAACATGGCCAGTTTTAAGCTATGAAGATGATGTTGCTGAGGTGAGGAGATGCACCTAAATTGGCCTAGTGAGCCAGTACAAGCTGGCCTCAGCACACCAATGCAGACCCAATTCCTCTTTTACAGTTAATGGAAGGACAGCTATTATTCTATCATGAAAAAATTTTGTTATTTGGAGGAACTTCCTCCTAATGTTGGTTTTACAATATTTTTGAACTTTTTATCAACATGTAATACATAGAAAGACTACAACTCACAAGTACACAACTTGATGATTCTGCGCAAACTGAACATACCCATGTAACTAGTACCCATATCAAAATATTACCCACACCCTGATGCCTCCCTCTGTGTCCCCTTACAGCCATTACACCTCCCAAAGGTAACCACTCTCCCAATTCTAACACTATAGATACAGATTTGCCTGTTTTAGATAAAATTGTATAGATGCATTTGTTTGAATCTGGCTTCTCTTGCTACATGTTTTGTTTTTTTGAGATTCATCCGTATTGTATGTAGCTGTAGTTTGATGATTTCACATTGCTGGGTAGTATTCCATTACATAAAAAAAGCATTCAATTTACTTCCTCTATTCTACTATTAGTGGACAATTGTTTGCAGTCTGGTGTTATTATAAATAGTGAAACTAAGAATATTAAGCTTTTCTCTGGATTATAAACCTAGGAGTAGAACTGCTGAGTATAAAGTATCCTATTAAGTTCAACTTAATAGATACTGCCAGAGTTTTACAAAATGATTCTACCTATTTACACTCCCACTAGCAGGTATGAGAGCTTCAGTAGCTCCACATCTTCGCCAATGCTTCTTATAATACATTAGACATTGACAAATCGTACAATCTTGTCTTCTTTTAAAATATTAATTTGTCTATATTTCAGTAGCTGCTAATACTGGCTGGGCAACAGAATCATTTGTGGAGCAGCTTATTGAAAAATCCAAATACTTAGAACCCATCCAGATCTAAATCAGAATCTCTAGGAGTAGGGTCATAGATGAATAATTCCTAATAGTTCTATAGGTGATTCTAATGCAAAGTCAAAGTTTGAGACCACTGAGGTAAACTTCAATTTCCCCTTAAAACTACAGATTTCTAATGTGAACTTCACAATTCCTTGCTAATATTAAGAAAGGATTCACAATTCTAAGGAGAAAGATGACTTCTCCAAAGTCACACTGTGATATACTGGCCCATGTTCACAAATATAATATGTCAAAAAATGGCAAACTATCTAAATGACCATCAATAAGGGACTCATTAAATAAATTAAGATTAATCCATTCAATGAAATTAAATATAGCCGTTAAAGAGAATGAGATGTACATGCAGGGCTGATATACACTTTGTATAACTAACTGCCTTAGTTAAAATTCTGAAATACTTCCATGCCAGGTGATAAAGACCACTGCTCTCAAAATACCTAAATGCCCCTCCTCACTGCTCCACTCTCAGCCCTGAGGTGCCCTTGTACCTCCTATTATTTTGGCAGCAAAAAGATTAACCTTTGACATAGCAGGGGCCTCAAGATCCAGTTTAGCACCTATTCTGACCGAATCAGTGTCCATGCATTAAAAAAAATTTGTTTTAAAAACCTCACTTCACTCCATAGTTATGCAACAAAAAATCTAAAGTGTGGAATGAGATTAAATCAGCAGTCTTCTCCATATCTGTTCCTTTCTGCCTTCCTTTTATTCTGCTTATAAAAGTAATACATAATCTGTGAGTAAATTTGGAAAAGTATAAAAACAAAATTTGGAAAAAAAACAAAACCATGTGAAATCTTTCCTCCTAGAGATATATATATAAAGATAGATAGATAGATAGATAGATAGATAGATAGATATACAAAATGTAGAGCATTTTATATGAAATAGCTTTGTATACTGCTTCCTTAATATTCTACTAACACTTTTGCATCTCATTATTTTAAAATTATTATTTTAATGAATGCATAGTATTTCAATGTTTTTAGAATATCATAATTTTTTTAGCCTGCTGAATTCTAGTCATCTATGGAACAAATCTGCTATATTAAAATGGAGAGAAATTACAAGAAATAATATATACGAGAAATAAACCTTGAAAGATTTTTGTTTGTGGTAATGAATCTTGGGGACTATATTGTAAGGTTTAGTTGGCAAAAAACAGAAATATTTAATCAGATATAAGCAAATATATTTTGGTCTTGGCATAGTAATTTGAGATTAGGGATAATAAACAAGAATAAACTGAGCAGTTTAAATCTTAATTCGGTGGAGGTTCTGGAAGAAATGTGTATAGAAAACAAATAATGAAATCATTTTGGTAAAAAGTGATACACTGGGCTTCCCTGGTGGCACAGTGGTTGAGAGTCCGCCTGCCGATGCAGGGGACACGGGTTCATGCCCCGGTCTGGGAAGATCCCACATGCCGCGGAGCGGCTTGGCCCGTGAGCCATGGCTGCTAAGTCTGCGCGTCCGGAGCCTGTGCTCCGCAACGGGAGAGGCCACAACAATGAGAGGCCTGCATAACACACACACACACACACAAAAAGTGATATACTGAGCCTGTGTGCTTAGAATTTCCAGGCATGGTACCTGTCTTCTTTTTCTCTCTGGCATGTTCATGATCAGCATAAATAAAACTAATGTTTTAATCCATGGGGCCTTGCTACACTATCCACTGCATAGAGGAAACCATAGACTGAAAGATAGTGGTGCTCATTCTACTGGTAATTCTCATGAGTTGGCTTGGGTTACTTATGATGGTGGCAGCCTGCATCCTTGACTTTTCTTACTGTCTTTTGCTGCCATCAAAGAGACTGCCAGAGGGGGTAGGATAGGTAAACTTGGATAAGAATAGATCTGTGCCTCCACTCTTGGATACCTATGTTGTTTCCATTTTGAACTGCTATTAAAAAATTCTGTAATGAGTATCCTTGTAGCACTAGTTTGGTAGGGTTAGCAACAAAGTACCACAAACTGGGTAGCTTAAACAATAGAAATTCATTTTCTCATAGTTCTGGAGGATAGAAGTCCAAGATCAAGGTGTCAGCTGGGTTTATTTTTTCTGAGGCCTCTCTCTTTGGCTTGTAGATGGCCATATCTTATCTCCGTCTTCACACACATGGGTTTTCTTCAGTGTGTGTGTGTGTGTGTAGAGGTGTCCTATTCTTATCAGAATTAGGACCCACCCATATGACCTCATTTTACCTTAATTACTTCTTTAAATGTCCTGTCTCCAAATAAGGTCATATTCTGAGTTACCAGGGATTAGGACTTCAACATATGCATGGTGGTGGTGGTGGTGGGGGAGAACACGCTTCAGCCCATAGCACTCATATATATAAGTCTTTATGCATATTCTTAGGTTTGATCCCTATATCCCCATCCATCACTTACTTCTCTTTCTGAATCATGAACTGCCAAAAGTATCTATCTTTTATTCAAATGGCAGTTACATTAAATTTCATTTGCTACATGATCCAGACAGAATGACTGTAAGGAAGAGTTCAGTGTGAAACTGGTATTTGTGAATACGGCACCATTTCCCTTAAGATTTCATCAGAACATTAAATATTCATTGTAGCACTTTTCACTTTCCCAACCAATTTAAACTACAGTAGCATAATGTAACACTGCTACTTATCTCTTCATTTGAACAAAAGATTCCTGAAATCTCTCATTTCATTTTATAGTCAAGTCACAAGAATAATAACAATAATGTATTCATTCAGGAACCATGGGGCTCTCCTCTAAACTGAATAGAATCATCTTAATAGTACTATATAAATCATATTCCTTCACTCATGAGGAATATGACAATTTCTATATATTCAGGTTCTCAAATAATAACTCCCAGTGCTGGTTTCCTAGCCCACATGGGCATAGTTGCATAGTTAGAAGAGTTTTCACTTCATATTACAAACCTTTAGCTATCTGCAGCCTTTGGGAAAGGGATAGATAATTTATTAACAGAGTAACACATTGTACTACAATTTTGTTTTAATTGTTAATATGGAAAAGAAAGGTTTAAAGGGCATTGTGTATGATAGGCACTGGGATTATTGCTAAGGACAGAAGGATGAGTAAAATTGAATTTCTACTCTTAAGGAAATTACATTCTGATAGGAGAGATAAGTATATACACGCCTACATGCATGTATACACATATATGTGAGGTAAATGCAGGGGCATAAACTGAATGTCCCAGTCCATCTTCCAAAAAACAATATAAGAACTACAAGAACAACAGACAAATCACATAAAACCAATGCCCATAACATAACAAAAAGACAGAGAATGCCCAAGTATCAAATTACCTATAAGTAGGTAATATAGAAGGACACTTTGGAAAAAAACTCTGTCCAAGAGAGAAAAGGGGAACTAGTAGTGGGACTAAGACTAATTTACAATCACCCAAGAAAGAGAAAGTCCACACTAGGTGCAAAAATATTGGAGAGTGCCATTAGATCAGAGCATGTACTACATGGAATGGACTTTTAAGAGTACATGATTAGCTGTGGCAGTCTTCAAAAATTCATTGCTCTTGAGATGATAGAAAGAAAGGTAAAGGAGGTCTTTGGAAATTGGATGGTGAAGGTGAAAATGGGCAAAGGGGCAAAAGGGGAAAATGTAGAGGCTTGCAAGACAAAAGAGAACCCCAAAAATAAAGATTAGAAAGAAGATACACAACCCCTTCTCCCCAATGTGCACACACACACACACACACTGTACTTTTGCTACACTGAGAGAAGATACCCTTGACTTAAGATTCTTATAAATCACCCAAACTCACAAAATAAGCTGGCAAAAACAGACTAAATCTATACCAAGTATTTTAAGAATACAAAATCAAACCCACTTAAGCTGATGAAAGTTCCCTCCCACCTCGAAAAGAAATATGCAGAACAAGAAAGCTATAATATGATATTCCACACTGAATTAATTATCCTCAAATAAGCATTTGGAGGTATGAAAAACCACCTTGAATATAAAATTCAAAAATTAAAAGCAGAAATGGACAATAACAGGAAGAAATAAAAATAGAGTTGATTGAATTTAGGAAAGAAATGAAAGGAAAAGACAAAATCATTGCAGAATCAAAGATTAAATTACAAAGTCCCCAGGGGAGACTGGATCCAAATAAAATTTTACTAAGGGACATTGAAGAAAGCCAGAAAAAACAACCAAGAGAATGAAAACAAGGCAAAGAAATAAAATGAATTAGAAGTAAAGTGGTTGAAACAGAAGAAAACCAAAGAAGAAAACAAGTATGTGTCATAGGAGATCCTGAAGATAAAAACAAAACAGTTGAACAGAACTAATACTTAAAAGTATAACCCAAGGAAACTTTCTGGAAATAAGAAAAGACCAAAATGTACATATTGAACAGGTACCTGGGAAAACTGAACCAGGATGATCAATTTGAAAACATATCCTAATAAAACTGTTAGACTTAAAAAAAAACTTTTTTTAATCCTCAAGACCTCTAAGCATAAAGATGACAATTAAAATCAGACTGGCACCAGATGCCCTAAACACAACTTACAATGCAAAGTAACAACAGCAATATATTTTTTTAAAAACTCACAGAAAGAATGAATGAACCAAGAATTTTATATTTAGACAAACTGTCCTTCAAGTATCAAGGTATAGAAAAACTTAACATAAGCTAACATAAGCCCTGTGGAATTGAATTGTAATTGAAAGTTTCATTATTGAGTTCATGAAGGTATCACTATAAAGCCATAGTTTTAAATGTATACAGATAGACAAATAGATAAACGTATATAACTCACAGAAACACACACACACACACATATTTCCTAATTCTATCCACTGAGGAGGCCTAGAAGCAATGATATCCCAGTAACCATGAACATACCTGGCACTCAAATCTTGATGTCTAAATACCGTTTTCCACTAAAAGGAATCAGAACCCCTGTAAAAGATGAGCCTGTAACATCTAGTTGTGCCAGAAAGTAAGAAAGTGCTCAAAGAATGAGGACATATCAAAAGATAATAAGAGACAGCTTAACAAATCCAAGAAAATATGAACATCAAAATATAGTTGATCTTTGAACAATGTGAGTTTGAACTGTGCACTTATAAGCAGATATTTTTCAGTAGTAAATACTTCAGTACTACACAGTAGTACTGTGTAGTTGATTGAATCCGAGGATATAGAGGAACCTCAGATAAGGAGAGCTGACTATAAATTATCAGCAGATTAACCCCTGCATTGTTCAAGGGTCAACTGTAAATAACAATAGTAAGCCTCTACATTTTCCCTTTTTGCCCCTTTGCCCATTTTCACCTTCACCATCCAATTTCCAAAGACCTCCTTTACCTTCCTTTCTATCATCTCAAACCTTCTCTTTCCCTGTTATAAAACTTTCTGTAAGTTAGTCACTAGGTGTTATAATTCCTGAGGGGTAAAAGTATGACTCCCTCTAGTAAATATAAATGCATTTTAAAAATTCATAGCTTGCAAAGACATGACTCCAAGGTTTAATTCCTTAGTGGCAAGATGAAAGACAGTAAGTGAGGGATACATGCTTACCAAGACTACAAGGAAGTGAATTCAGACTTAGGCACAGGTCTACGTGTGCTTATCCTAAAGTATTCATATGTATTTGATAAATATGACGGTGAGAGGTGATAGAAGAACCATGCTGTGGAAGAAGCAAGAATCTGTGATATCTAGGTCAGCCAGACAGATGGTACTGTGAGGTGAGGGAGATTGGAAGTAGCACACGTGCCTGTGCATGCACGCACACGCGCACGCATGCACGCACACACACACACAGAGGAAATGGGATGAAATGACCCAAAGTGAACAGGCTAGTAAACAGATGGCCCTAACATTAATGTAAGCTAAGATCTGAAAGAGGAAATAAGTTTGTCGGATATCTCTTATCTCCCTGCTTCCCCTGGTAACAGAACACTTCTTTTCTGTAGCAAACCCAATCCACAAACTGATCCCACGCATATTGTGCTAGGGAATAGAGAACATATGTCCCAGCCTTGAGCATTCAGTATGTCCTATATGCCTGTGGCCACAGTGATTAGTTCCAACTGAGCACTTGACCTAAATAACAAACAAGCACAATCAGAATCCTCTGTAACATTGCTTCCCAGACTATAATGCACATTTGAATTACCCAGGGATCTTTTAAAAATGATGATTCTGATCTAGTAGGTCTAGGGTAGGACTTGAGATTCTGGATTCCTCATAAGCTCCCAGTGATGCTGATACTACTGGTCCAGGACCACATTTTTGAACTTTAGGGCTCTTCAAAAACTTTTTGCCATGTATATGGAGAAAACTCTAATTCAAAAAGATACATGCACCCCAATGTTCATAGTAGCACTATTTACAATGTCCAAGACATGGAAGCAACATAAATGTCCACTGATGATGAATGAATAAAGAAGATGTGATATATATACATATATATATATATATACATATATATATATATATATATATATATATATATGATGGAATATTACTCAGTCATAAAAAAGAATGAAATAATGCCATTTGCAGCAACATGGATGGACCCAGAGATCATCATACTAAGTGAAGTAAGTCAGACAGAGAAAGACAAATAACATATGATATCACTTATATGTAGAATCTAAAATATGATATAAATGAACTTATTTACAAAACAGAAAAAGACTCACAGACATAGAAAACATACTTATGGTTACCAAAGGGGAAAGGGAGTGGGGGAGGGATAAAGTAGGAGTTTGGGATTAGCAGATACAAATTACTATATATAAAATAGATTAACAGCAGGGTCTTACTGTATGGCACAGGGAACTATATTCCATATCCTGTAATAAATCATAATGGAAAAGCATATGAAAAAAAAATATGTATAACTGAATCACTTTGCTGTACACCAGAAACTAACACGACATACTTCAATAACACTATATTTCAATAAAAAAACAAACCCCCCCAAAAAACCTTTTTGCCAGAGTTATCAGGGAAGAAGTGCTCTTTACATCAGAGCTTCTAAGCTGATAGACTATGATTCTGGGGCTGTTGGCTTTTCTATAGGCAGCAGTGGTGGTTTGTTCTACGTTTGTGTCTTTGTGTGTTCTCTGTCATTAGATTATACACTCATAGAAAAAAGAAGCCGTATATTTATCCTCTGTCACTCCCCACAATGCCTTATTTGGTGTTTTACGTAGAGAAATGTATCAACAACGTTCTTCAGAAACCAACTGGGAAGAAATTTTGAATTCTTTAAATGAAAGAGATGAAGCCATTTTAATGAAATGGTAGAGGATGTGAAGGATGAGGATCAATTATTAGCTACCATCCTCTTGATATCTCTAAGGTAGTCCTACATCCTAATCCCATGCAGCTATGAAAAACACTCTCATAATCCCTCAAGTGGGTTATTTTGGAGAATCACAAGCCAATACCCCAGAAGTGAAAAAAAGCAAACCCCAAAGACAAGACGAAAGGAACTAGCAGAAAAATATTATTAATTTGGCTTACATTATTCAGTGCTTCCCAGGAGATTCCTAAACTAAAAACTATGGTCTCTAACACGGGGTCTACAAATGACATTGTCAACTTCTTTTTAAACCATAAGAAGGACGTTTTGTCAAAAAACAATTCCCAGATGCTAGTCAACAGTTCTGAACTACCCATTAAGGTATCTTGGAGTATATAATTAAGCCACTGTGATATCTTTTTAGGTGCCCAGGAAAAACAAGCCTAACTGACTCACCTCCCTTCAAGGCAAGAATCCAGAAATATCCTCCCTATTTATAGAGAACCCCAACTCCCTTACTTGGATATAAGCAAAAATTTTTTTAAAGGGGAAAATGCCCTGTTCTTTAACCAAGGACTGACTGCAAGTTCAGTGACTATCAAGATCAGGCAATAATTTACCTTCCTGACCAAGCTAAGTTTCAGCCCTTCATAAAAGTCATCTTTAATATTAAAAACTAATATGGAGAAAGCAACTAATTTACCCCATCTGATAACCTATTCACACACACACACACACACACACACACACACACACACACACACACACACACACACAATTCCTAGGAGGTAAACTCTCAAAAGGAGAAGTGCATACATAGTACCAGAATACCATAATAGTATTCTCTTATTTTTCTTTCAGGCCACCCAGTCTCCAGGATGGGAGTGTTCTCTTTAGCTCTACTCCTCCCAGAGAGGGAGATCTCAGTTTTCCAATTCCTCTGCCAGTGAGTTGAAGATCCAATCCAGGAGAGATATATTAGGAAGCCTGATTGTAGGTGCATATCTAAACTGCATTCTGCTATTTCATACTCCATTTGTCTGATTCCTATATCTTTCAATTGATTCAAAACTTAGAGCAGAAGAGAAAGGGTATGATTATCACCCTTCAAACATCAAAAGTCAGCAGGTTTTATAGAAACATACAATTCTTATAAATGTATTCCTAAATAATTTAACACAGCTTTTAGATAACATGTATTTTTCTATCACAAATAGGAAAAAGTATTTTTCTTTTGAGAATGACATGATCCTGTAATCTCAGACATGGACTCAGGAATGACTATATGTAGACATATTTAATGAGTGGGCATATGAAAAAGTATCCCAATAATTTAATCATACATTCATAGTGTTCCCTTTTCACTTTAACCCATAACAAAATTGGTGCTCCATTGTAGTATCTTTCACTAGCCAGAATTTTCTAGTTTAACTAGTTCTTTCCTCAATCTCTTTTAAAAATATTAGAATATGTTAAATTTTGAAGGAATTTCTATAGGGAGATAAAGTAATAAAGACAGAGCATGGAGGTTTCTGGACAAATAACATGATATTGGAGTAGATTTTTACAATAGATTTTTAGCTCATTTCTTAATTGTTTATTTTAAATATCAGGAAAGCTTTTGACAGAAACTGAACATTTACCAATTCAGGATTAGATTAAGTCACTGGTTCTTAGATACAGGAATACAGTATTGTTAATTTAAAGGGAATTCATATCCTTTAAATACCAGACAGGTAGATTGCAAAGATGGTATACAACATGATAATTTGAAAATATAGTAGAAGGAACTTGCAGTTTTGGCTATGATGGTATCAGACTCAATTTTCTAATGTAAACAACTATGAAACTGGACAAAATATTAGACGCAAGCATTGAACAACAGGTTAGAGCTGTGATCAGTGGAGAAGAGAAACACATGAAGGCCACTTTAGTCTTGCTTTCTGCCTGGAGGTACTTTCCATATCACAGCACAGAGATGGGGAGTCAAAAAGGAACAGAGGTCTCACTGGGTGGATGAAACAGAGGTCAGAGTTTGGGTCCGCTGGGGCTGCTGGAATTTGAGGTGGGGGTAGTGGAGAATAAGGAGTTGTGTAGAGAAGAAACTCCAGAAATCTGCATAGAAGTCTTTCAAGTATTTGGCTGAATATTAAGATGTACTAACACAGGGTGGCTCCGGGAAGCCTACCAAAATACAACTATTAAGGGGCCATGAAATGAAAAGTGTACCTATAGGCCACACAGAGCTGGGAGACACTGGAGTTCCAACCAGACACAGTAAAGAGACCACAGTGAACACACAGTGAATACAGTTGAGGTCCCAGAAATGCTATGCCTTAGCTGTTGGGCTGCTCTATATTGGGCAATGTTAAGATGTTCATATTTCTGCATGGGCAGGGCTTTCTGAGCAAAGAAAATTGGCACCTGGGTTAAAAGTGATTGCATAGGTAGAGACCTCTGGAATGACATAGAACTTTATCTCCCAGAACTAAGCAGTTACATTCTAAAGGGTATTTGACCAAGAAGCCTTCCCCATCTCTCTCTCTGTGTGTCTCTGTCTCTCTCTCCTTCTCCAGAGGGGAGGAGGTGAAGCTGTGCCAGCATCTCCTATATAAGCTCCAAAACTAATAATTTTGGGTTCCTCTGATGTGCTAGAAACTCCTCACTCTGTACATATATGTGACATCTGCCCCATCACATAACCCTTTGGGGAAAAAAGGAGCATGGGAAACCAGTGAAAAGATATTCTGCAGGTGTTAATCAGTCTGCCTTTGATGTAGAAACCTTGTGTTTACTGTTAGGAAAAAATAAACATAGATATAAAGCTTATTTCTCTACTTGTAGAATAAGATTACTTTAGACCTGCCCTAAAAATAAACCTCAACAGCATCAACCTGATTCTCCAGTAGTTTAAATACTTTACAGAACAAAACTCAACAATCTTTAAATTAAGACAACAAAACACAGAGTCTCAACAACATAATATCCACAATGCCAAGAATGTAATAAAAAATTGCCAGACACATGAGAAAGCAAGAAAACTTAATACATATATCAAAGAGGAAAAACAGGTCACTATAAAAGTCTCAGATATGACAGATGTTGGAATGTTGGAATTAGTAGACAAGGACTTTAAAATGGCATATATTTATATTTATATATAAGAGGGCTATCTTATCTTTGCATCAGATAATTTAGAAACTACCTGAAGCACAGTCTCAGCTCTTCTCCAAGAACAACGTTGAATCTACTCAAATATTCAAAAAGTAACCCAATGAAATCTTAAATCACTGAGGAAAGCTTTCAGTCTGGAAGATCTTGTGACAGTTGTTTCTAATAACCCAACTCTACCATAAAATCATTTTAATTTAGCTTCCTTGTTTTATTTACTTCTTAGCATTTTATATCCTAGGGGACAGCCATGCTGAATTAGCTGCAAACTGAATCCTCAGACAATTAAATAAGATAACATGCTGAAAAGGGCTATTAAAAATTATCTATAAATATTGAAAAACATCAGCTTTAAACTTTGGTCTTATTTATTCATTAATTAAAAGAATAATAATTACATGCCTACTATGTGCCAAATATGACAGATACTATGATTAAGTTGTAACTGGATATACATCAAAACAGATATTATATATAGTACTCTAAGAGGTATGGTAGAGATAATAGAAAAAGAAAATAATTCTCCTTGTTTAGTGTTTGAACTGATTTATAAAGGATGAACAAAAGTTTCTCCAGTAGATCAAATTTGAAAGTTTTGTGGTTAGCAGTACATACTTGGGGTTTTGGCGTGATTGATTTTAACCTTGTTTATTTCCTGAAATTAACTAACCAGTTTATTCAGTCCTTTCAGTATCTGTTCACTTATCTTTGTTTTATTTTTTATTTTTATTTTTTTAAACAACAGAAATTTATTATCTCACAGTTCTATAGGCTAGAAGTCTGAAATCAAGGTTTTGGCAGGATTGCTTCTCTCTGAGGGCTGTGAGGGAAGGATCTATTCTAGGCCTTTCTCTTTGACTTGTAGATAGCCATTTTTATGTTCACATGGCACTC
Organism: Mesoplodon densirostris; assembly: GCF_025265405.1. Taxonomy (NCBI): domain Eukaryota; kingdom Metazoa; phylum Chordata; class Mammalia; order Artiodactyla; family Ziphiidae; genus Mesoplodon; species Mesoplodon densirostris. Next base: position 123,030,278 of record NC_082664.1, read on the forward strand.
TTCCTGTATACTTGTCTCCAAATTTCCCCTTTTTATAAGGATATCAGTCTTATTAGATTAGGGTCCACCCTAATGTCTTCCTATTAACTTGATTACCTCTGTAAAGACCATATCTTCAAATAAGGTCACATTCTGAGGTACTGGGGGTTAAGAGATCAACACAGGAATTTGGGTTGGGGTGGGGGAGTTGGGAAGTGGAATGGATGTAAATTAACCCATAATAGATATGTAGACATTTTTTTTTAGAATTTCTATTTTCATGAGAACCGAATCACTTTGCTGTATACCTGAAACTAACATTGTAAATCAACTATACTGCAATGAAAACAAAACATAACATAACAAGACAAAGACAAGAAGGGAATATTACAGTCACTTACCTTTGTTTTAAATGTTTATGTTCACTGTATTTGAGACTTTTATTGCAAAATACTTCAAACCCCTTTTGGAAGTATTTTCTACAAGTACAAGGAAGAGCACCAGTGGAAGTTACCTATATACGTTAAGTTTATTTCTAAATGCATTTTGGATTTAATCTACTTATACCTTGAATTTGTAGAACAAAACAAAAAGGAAATCATAAAACACACATTGGTCTCAATTTACCATAATTGTGTTTCTGAACACCTAGAAACAATCTCCCAATATAACATATAATCATGAGTAATTTTAAGACTCAAAATTCCCCCTTAGTAATATGTACCAAAAATATCTGCAACTTCTAGAACCTTCACATTAGTAAAACCCAAAAGGGACTGTGACACATCAGTGCCTTAAAATGTTAATTTACTGCCATGAATAGCTATCAGCCTCTCAACTATGTATGTGTGAACCCAATATGAGCCTATGTGTGCAAACAGCCTGCTCACAGGGTCTTAGTTTAATTTTAGTTCAAGAATCCTCCCTTTTAGAAAACCTCACACATACACACACAAATAAATTACCCTTACATAAATGAAAAGGAAACTTTATGATTATAATAAGAATATCCAGAAAACTTCCTGTGAAGTTCCTTCATAATGATATAAATAAAATCCATAACAGCACTTGTATGAATTATTGTACCTACAGAATTAATGTTTTACATGACGACAGATACTGATAGAAAGATAATAAAATAGGCTTGTAATAACAATAAAAAGTAACTGCTACCCAATAGATTTTTCCTGCCTTTCTTTCCTTCAAAGATAACATAAAAGGAATAAAACAAATATGATAGAGGATCCCCAGTTTCCCCATAGCCTCGTACCTATTCCCCCCTTTCTTTCCTTTTTACTATCTACCACCCATGCCCTATAACTTCAATAAACCTCTTCAAAAAGCAGAGTCCAGGGGCCTCCCTGGTGGCGCAGTGGTTGAGAGTCCGCCTGCCGATGCAGGGGACACGGGTTCGTGCCCCGATCCCGGAGGATCCCACATGCCGCGGAGCGGCTGGGCCCGCGAGCCATGGCCGCGGAGCCTGTGTGTCCGGAGCCTGTGCTCCGCAACGGGAGGGGCCACAGCAGTGAGAGGCCCGCGTACAGCAAAAAAAAAAAAAAAAAAAAAAAAAAAAAAAAAAGCAGAGTCCAAATACCATTGTCTTACTAGGGGAAGAAGGACGTATGAGAGGTCTACACTGGCAGGAAGGAGTACTGTTTAAAATTTCCAGCGCATAGTGGTAAGAAGAAGCAATGATGTTTAGTGAACTTCCATCATCTCATATTGATACAAAAATAAAGAAATAGAAATATATATATACATTTTCCTTGTGATGAGAACCCTTAGGATTTACTCTCTTGACAACTTTCATATATAACATACAGCAGTGTTCATTAGACTGTTGTACATTACATCCCTAGTACTTATTTATCTCATAACTGGAAGTTTGTACCTTTGACTGCCTTCCTCCAATTCCTCCTCCTTCTACCCCCTGCCTCTGCTAAGCACCAATCTGATCTCTTTTCCTATGGGTTTGTTTGTCTATTTGTCTTTGAAGTATAAATGACCATATAAATGCTCTACTGCTGCAGATGCTGCACCTCCATATTGCCCGTACCCTGGGACAAACCATATCAACAACCCTACTCTTAATACACCACTGTCTAACAGGAAGGTTTAGTTTCTATAGATTTGTCTCGTATCTAGAAGTTCTTGGCAAGATCCTTACTGGCAAATCAGTATATTGACCTGGAAGCCAGAAACAACTACCAAAATAATTTTGACTGCTTAAGCCTTTAAACCTCACATGCCCAGACATTAAGCAGTCCAAAAGACTTAGTAATGATAAGAAAGAGGGCCCTCCAAAACAAAACCACACAGAAAAATCTTTCTATTTGAGGGATTAAATTCTTGTTACAAATTTTCAACTAAGAGCACATACGTGCTAGATGCTGGAGAGACTGTAGTGAGCAAAGCAGACATTCCTCTGCCTTCGTCAAGTTTACAATCTAGCAGGGTGAATAATTTAAAATAATGGTACAATTAATTATGAACACTGCAATAGTAGTAGAAATATAGGAAGCTATGAAAGCATGTAGCAAGACCCCACAGTATTTTTTAAACTTTTTAAACCAAATCTATAGTGAGAAATATATTTACAATGTAACCCAGTTCCCAAATATCTACAGTAAAATAATGCACGCACACACACACACACACACACATACACACATGCATGCAGAGATACACCCACGTATATTAAAACTGTAACTTTTTCATGAGACAGTGTTCACCCTTACAATGCGTAACAAACTTATATTCTCTATTCTGTTTTTATTTTTCTGGTCTTGAACTAAAATTGACTTTAGGATCCTTGTATGGGTTCTGACTCAAAGTCTGAAAAACACAGACCAACGGTATTTTTAAGTCAGCTGCACGACTTGCTAAAGATACAAATTCCTGAGCCCCATCTAAAACTACTGAATTAGAATCCATGGAAGATGGGTTCCTGAGCACGGCATTTTAGCAGGCTCTCCAGATGATCCTTAGGCATATTAAAGCTTGAGAACCCTTGGTGCCATTTAACCTGAGATCTAAAGGATCCTCAGGGGCTTCCCTGGTGGCGCAGTGGTTGAGAGTCCGCCTGCTGATGCGGGGGACACGGGTTTGTGCCCCGGTCTGGGAGGATCCCACATGCCGCAGAGCGGCTGGGCCCGTGAGCTGTGGCTGCTGGGCCTGCGAGTCCGGAGCCTGTGCTTCGCAGCGGGAGAGGCCACAACAGTGAGAGGCCCACATACCGCAAAAAAATAATAATAATAAAAAATAAAGGATCCTCAGGTGTTATTCAGACAGACAGAGGATAGAAAAAATGTTATTGTCAGAAGCCACAGTAGATGCAAAGACTGAGTGGGCAAGGGGGAGCATGATGTTTAAGGAAGTTCAGTGGAACAGGGCAAGTTCATAGGGCACTATGGGAAGACAATGAGGATGAAGAGGTAGTCATGGTTCATCCTGCCAGCTCCCTCTTCTAGTTAGTTCCATGCCACCTCAAGGATCATACATGAGTATTCATCCTTAAAAAGGAAGGAAATTTTTACACATGCTATAACATGGATGAACTTTGAGGACATCATGCTAAGTGGCATGAGCCAGTCACAAAAAGACAAATACTGCATGATTCCACTTATGTGAGGTACCTAGAGTAGTCAAATTCATAGAGACAGAATGTAGAATGGTGGTTGCCAGGGGCTTGGGGAGGGAGGGATGGAGAATTATTGTTTAATGGGTATTACATTTCAGTTTTGCAAGATGAAAAGAGTTCTGCACAACAGAAGATTGGCTGCACAAGGATGTAAATGTATTTAAAACCACCGCACTGTATACTTTTAAATGGTTAAGATGGTACTTTTATGAGTATTTTACCACAATTCAAAAAAAGAATATATGAGACTAAGAGTCCTGAGCTGATACTTGACCTTGGCTAGTATTTGACTCCTTTCCCAATGATACTAACATCCCCTCAGTTCTGGAAGCAATAGTAACCATTCCCTTTTAGGCAAGGAAGGCACTAGAATTATAAATGCATCTTCCTTTGTTTTTTTTAAAAAAAGCTCATAAAAACTTTCTGCGTTGGAGAATGAAAGAAAAGAGAGACAGGAAAGAAGAATCAATTACAACTTAACCTAGTAATGAAGACCAGAACTCTGCATTGCCTCTGTGGAAAAGAGATGAAAAACCCTGGGTTTTGGCTACAGATCATAAACTACCTCCTGAGGGTAGTACATATTTATCCCTGAAAAATATTTTTGTCTAAAAACTTTTCCTTGTGAAAGGAAATTTTACATAAAATAGTAATCTTTAAGTTAACAAATATTCTTATTTTGGGGTGCCATAACTCAGTGGTTCCCAAATCTAGCATCAAGCTGCACATCAGAATTCTCTGAGAAGCCTTAAAAAAATACAGCTCTCTGGCCCCACTCCAAATCTACTGGAGCAGGTTACCCAGCAGTGAACCAAGGACTATCTGCTTTTAAAGCTTCCAAGGATATTTTTATGTGTAGCCTTTTTGGGGAAATCACCAAAGTAAGGACAGTTATGAGAATGGCTGCCTGAGCACATGCTCTTACCTTTCTCCACCCTCTCAAAATCTCTTTGAAATGACTGAACATAAAAGTATGAAAATATCCTTAGCAATACTAGAAAACCAGGAAGAGTTCCATCAGGAGACCAGAACACTAAGGAATTTCTGGAAGATATAAAGCAGATGGAATCAGTAAAACCTGAAATGAACAGGATCATTGTTAAGTAAATGTTGCCAGCAGAACCTCAGAATATTCCCTAGGACCAGAGGCAGAAAATGTTGCCAGCAGATATGGGTCAGTTGTCCAGTAATTATCGGAGGGTTTGGTAACAATTTGCCAGCCTCTCACCCTCAAAGCAGCTGACTCCTGAATTGTCTCCAGGTTGAAAATGGTGAGAGAAGAAGGGCAGTGGTTTGGGTAAGTGCATCTGGGCCGAGACATAAAAGGAGCACCCATTCCCAGAAGGCAAGTTTCTTGTGGACATCATAAAGGAAAGTCCAACTGGGTGTATATCCTTCCTCCTCCCTCCTATATCCTCTGCAGACAGAGACCTTATAATTTGCATTCACAGTGATATTTCTCACCTATGTTGAGGAAACAAATTCATCCAGATTCTCATTTATAAATAAGAACTGCCATCCAAATAAACATAGAACAAATGAACAAAAGAAAGAAAGCATTTTTGTTTTGTTTAGTTTAAAGAACAAATACAGGTAACAGGGGAAAAAAATAAATTCTAGAAATTAAAAAAAAAAACTTTATCTCATTCATAAAACAAGAATAAGCCGTTAGAGAAAAAAATGCAGACTACTTGGAAATTAAGATCATGAGAGCCAAGAAAAACAAAACAAATCAAGCAGACAACAGCACCTCAGAAGAGCTGAATAATGAAATGAACATATCTGAAGAATGAATTAGATATAACCAATCCTCTTGATTAGCCACAGAATATTTCTCTCAGGGTAGTCATTATAAAATGTACTTTGGCAGGTCCCTCCAGCATTCCATGAGCTAGAGGAAGACCTGAGGCTAGTACAGGGGTAGGGGAGCAGAAGGGCAAGCATCTCACTGCAGGTGCCCAGAGGGTGGACCTAGTGAGTCCACTCTGAGCCTTCTGCATCTACTTTGCCCAGGTTGTGCCCTTACCTGGAATGTCCAAGTGCCCTTCACTTTACTAAAGGTAAAGTGAGCTTTAGAGCTCAGCCCAGGGACCATCTCCTTCTAGGAAAGCTTCCTTTACTTCCCTTCCCCACAGTGATTTACATTTTCTAGTATCTCTGCGTATTACCACGACTAAGTTTAACTCACTGTATTATAATTACCTATTCATGTCTCTGTCTTCCTCACGTTCTGAGGGATATTTTGACCAGAGGCACTGGTTCTATTCAGATACATAGACGTGGATATGTGTCATTCATTCTCTAAATATATCTTGCATGCCTACTAGCAGAACTAAATGCACTGTTCTAATATCTGCAGGAAAACATACAAAAATGGTTCTCTCCACCAAGGCCATGGTCAACGTACCATTAAATATAGGTACCTATTTATCCCAAGTTGAAGCTCTCTGAATGCAGTAGGGTGCCATCACATTTTGGAACTTTCTGAATTTCCACCAGGTAATAGTTTATGCAAATGGACCTCTAAGAATCCAACAACTTGGTCAAAACCAAAAAAGCCCTACTATGTAACAGTCAATACATTTTTGTCTCCCCCAAAATGGATATACTGTTGGATATTTTCATTTGCTGGATGATATTTGAGAGTTATCCAGAGAAAGTCCTAAAAGGTACTTTTACCTTTATATACTGCTATTTCTACTCTTCTTGTATGTTATTCCTGGGTCACTGAACTGTAAAATTAGGCAGCTGTATCCTGCCAGGACTATAGCAGGACACTCGGGACATGAGGATACCATAATTATCACTACAAATCATCTACTTTCCCAGCTATCTGAGATATTTATGCCTTAAGTTAAAGCTCATGGAAATGTTTTCAAGGCTTGCACTCTCCTCCCAGATCCAATATATTCTCTATACCATCTCCTGGGCCATAGGCATCAACAGGAACAGAGCAGAAAGTGTACTTGACCTCAGAAGCAGATCACCTGGAAGCACTACAGGAGGGTAAAGGGCTAAGCCTATGTAGAAACACAAAGAAAGCAATCAGTAAGAAAATGAAAGCCCTGGAACAGCCTTCAACCTAAACTGAAGAGAATATTAAAAGTTTTTCAGAAAACTTTAGAAGAGTAATAAGAGAATAATTATGGGTATTTCCTTTGAAACAACGCCTATATGCAAAATTCACCATCCATACTTAATCTCTACCTTTTAGAGATATAGTACAGGGATGTGGGGTTAACATAGGAAAAAGATGCAAACAGAAAATGTGCAAAAGCTCAACTGGTTTTTCGTAATCAGAAACATAGACCTAGATCTCAGGAAAAGATGTGCTCTCAACACTTTTATACTTAGTTCTGACCCTCCTATAAAAGTAGGTTCAGAGAACAGTCTTGAAGTGCAACTAAAGAACTGAGGGGCAAAGGGGAAGGAGAAGAAGGAGAGAATTAGGGAAGGGTAGCTACTCCTTCTGCACTGAAAAGTCTGACTGCCCATCTCAGCTCCAGTTCTGAAATCTTCCATATTGACACTGAATGATGTGTCATCACAATAGAAAGGATGATATGCTTCAAATCTTTAGAAAACAAAACGTATACCTTTATATATTCTAATATACAGTCTTCTAGCTGCATTAGTTCTCTAAGTAGGGATACCAAGTTAGAAGTTATGGCCTAATATGCAAGTGGCTTAGTGACAAACATAGCCTGCTATGTCAAAATTGCTATGTCAAAATTGTAGCTACACAGATTGTAGATGATAATTTATGAAAGAAATTCTAATTCAACTGACTAGTGCAGTTAAGCGTCAAACAAAGGACAGCAAAATACATGTTGAAATTTCCACGTACATGTTTTACAAAGGAACAACTCTAAAGTATAATTATAAAAAACACATGTTATACTAATTTCATCATTTTAGCATCAGAGTCACTAATATACACAAGAGCTTTGTTTTTCCACAAAGAACTCTGTCACAGACAGCCCTATCATTTTCCAACTTAAAATCTTACATGCCAATAAATTACTCCAAGGTATTTACAATCTTAATTTAAAGCACTAGAACCCACACAATCAAGTTATTAACAAATGACAAGTTGGGAGTTTCCACTTACGTAGATATATTGTTGAAGCTGAGAAACAGACGTTGGAGGCAGGGCAAATTATCCACATCTCTCTAGAAGGAAACAGAAAGTAAAAATTTACCAGCTGAAAGAAGAAAAATATTAAAAAATGTCTTCTTGCTTAGCTGTTGAAATATATAGTCATTTCTATTTACTGCAACCTTGCTAGACCACTGATTTCTACTGGAGATGGAGCTCCATTCTTCTACACTGCAGATTAAATGGGAGGGTTTCAGTACATCCGCAGAACAAGCTGCACCACTCACAAGGTAAAAAGCACTGAAGAGAACAGAGGGAGATGCTGCTGCTGCTAGCCTCTTCAAGCATGCTTTTGGGAAAGGAGCCAAAATGCTACTTCAGCATTTCAACTGTAGCACAAATACAATATGATCAAACATTTGTTAAGCATCACTTCTAAAAAGAAGCTGCTCAAATGCTTTAAATTTTAGATTTATGCAATCAGCTTTCCAAACAGTACTGAGAATTTCAAAGCTACTTACCTGACTATTCTCAAACCCACAGAAATATACCACTCAGTTACAAATGAACCAGTACACTGACAATTCCCCTGTAACACTAAAAGTAGATCATAATAAGTGACAACAGAGGGCATCATTAAGGACAAATTCCAATCTAAGCAAGAATCAGAGACTCTTACAATTGGAAATCTATGCTGTTCTGTTTAGGTTCAGCACCCCTGAGCAAAACACTGCTGTTTAAACATAGTTACCTTTAGCAAATATTGAAATGTTTGGGCTCAAATGATTTCTTACTAATTTTATTAAGCAAAAAGACACAAACCTTCTGAAAAGTATGACATATTCTGGAATACCAGAATCTTTAGAGGAAGCTTAGTAATTACCTATATTATTCACATGAGAAAAAGTAAACAGTTGAGGTTGTCGCAGGGACAGCGTGGGAGAGGGGTGGAAAGGTGACCCAGGACACATACTGTCATACATACAGAAGCCAAGAAAGGATAAGATTCCAGTTATCCTGACTTCCAATGCTCTGCTCTTTAAAATACTACACACAGTGCTACTTTCATATTAAATGTTTTTCATTTTTAAGGGCAATATTGTTTAAAATAATTCCTAGTTATATGAGATTGAATGGTGCTAATAAAAGTATGTACATTTTAAATATTATTGTGACCAATATTTAAACCCAATCAAAACTTGTTTTACTGTTTGCATAAGTCATCATCTTTTTTCCTCCCTCCTTTTCTTCCTCCCTTTTAAAACTACCATTATTTCCAAGACCCAGTAAAAATTTAGGCAATGCATTAAAATTACAGACAAGATTAGCTTTTCCAAAAACAGTTCATTGATTTATTTTTAAAAGCTTGTTATACCAAGAAAACATAATAGTGATAGAATTGTGGCAGAGCCACGTCTCACTGATTTTTGAGAGGACATAGGAGAAATGAATCTGGCTTAAGACATTCTCCCACATAGCTTCCCTTGTGTACCATTCTTCAACCTTTTCTCAACCCCTTAGACCCTAATCCATGTAAAAGGAATACAACTACCAGTGATCAAAACACTGGCTATGTATACCATTCACTTGGCATTACCATTCTCAGGCCCACCCCTGAAAAGCCTGTTCCACAGATATGAGTTAGTGATTTTGAGAGTTTTCCAACCATGGTCAAAGAATAAGTCTTCAGAAAACAGAAAGACAATCAAATTTGTCTCACTGGGTGATAGGCTCTCTATATTGGCAAACTTCTTGAATCATCTCCACCAGCTACCTCTCTCTGATATTCCCAGAAATGAGAGTAGAGTGGGGGAGGGGAGGAGAGCTGGATTACCTCTTTTTGTTCCAGGGCCCTAATTTCCAAAGGAAAGGGTAGCTTGCTTCCTATCTGGTCTCTAGAAATTTAGAGTCACAGCCAGATTGAAAGCCTTCTCTGTTTGAGGAATCCCTCTTCTCCTAAATTCTTCCTGGAACCTACGTGAGATATTTCTGGGCATAAACATTGTTTGCTGACATCTAACTGGTTGAAACTGAGAAGCAGTAGCTGGAATCTCCTTTGAATCAAGGCACCTTAAAAAAAAATACACTTGTCTCTTTGAGCCCCAGCCTACCACTTTCAAAGACTACAGACACACAGATACCTTTCAAGACATAATTTTTTTGCTATTAAAATATAAACTCAAATTACATCAGGTATAAATTGTGAGAAAAGGGTTTTTAAGTTTATTTGATTATAGTGTTTTGTACTTATCTTCATTTAAGAAACAAAATTTTACCAGAAATTTTTATCAAATTTTCAAAATTATTAACTCTCATTACCTGATAGAGCTATAAAAAATATTCACAAGTTGAAAAACTAAAAATCAGAATTCAACTACACATACCCCAAAAATCATTTTAGTAGATGGCCTTTCCAGAACTTTAAAAAGCAAAATAATTACCCACAGTAAGTTTTGTTGTTCCAAATTTCATTCCTATAAGAAAACTGTAACTTTAATTTTTCTAGCAATTCTAAGATATACTTTGTAATGAATTTCTAGCATTACAATAGACAAAAAGAGAGCATCCTATTTATCGTATCAATTATCTATGCATGAGTTATTTACAGAAAAAAAAAAAGATTGCTGAAAGCTACTAGAAGATGGTTGCTCTAATATGAGAGTAAACCAAAGATGTAGAAGCATAAGATCCAGGAATTTGATTCACTATTGGAGGGAGGCAAGAGAAATCCAAGGATGTCATCTCCATAGTAGGCCTAAGGGCAACCAGTCTACATTAGAGACAGAGGACAGAAGACTCCAGAAGGGGTATCTTTGAAGACAGAAATTGAAACATAGATTACTTGAGATCTTTGCCAATACAGAGAAGAATTTTAGAGTTCTCTTGGGGAGTTTGGACATTAATTAATGGTACTTAAATAGAACCTTCAATTAATGGGAGAAGTGAGACAGTTATTAATGCCAGAGAAAACAAAAGTTCAACATAATGGTCCAATATTCACTTTGAAAAGCTCATCTTGCTGTGCCAGACAATCCTAATCTATTATATCATAAATTCATCAATTTGAAGCCACTGCACTGAAAGACCCACCTTAAACCAGACCCCCAAGAAATCTCAAAAATAAATATCTTGCCTTAGCCCTTAAAGACATGACTAAGACTATGTCAGGGAAATGTGCTCTTCTTGCCAATAAGTAATAATCTCAGTTTTTCTTTATCAGCAGGTTATTCTGGTGCCACTTTGGGGAAGCCAGCACTCAACAATCTGCTTATCAAAAATATATACAATTATTTTGGAATAATGGGGAAAGGAGAAATAAGGGGTTAAAGATAAGTTAAGAAAGCTAAATCCTCATAACTTTGAGAAAAAGTCAGCACATTTATTTCACTGTCAAGTGTCAAACACTACCAGAAATTCTTTGCTGGAGGTAACTATTTCACAGGCAGTGAAACTATTGCAAAGAGGCAATAACATACCTAAGATAAGAAAAAGAAGATGAAATAAAATATTTACATATAGGGGAATATTTATAGCTCCTCTGTTAACCTTCTCTTAGTGTCAAATTTATTATATTTAACAAAACACGATTCCAGAATCACATTCAAAATGTTTTAAAGTAAGACTCAAAACCATTTTATATATTTAAAAAATATAATCTTTTAAAAATAGACCTTAAAAATTACTTACTACAAGATTATGAGAGGATTATAATTCTTTATTTTTCAAAAGAATAATGACCTGCTGTTTTAGAAACATGCTTGTCCTACTCAACTCAGAGAGTTTTCCATATTCCTAAACTTCACAAAAGAACTAAATGATTCAGCAATCTGACTATTTGTAGAACATCTATTACTGGAGCTATTTTTAGAGCAGCCTCCTGAAGAGGAATAAGGAAGAAGAAGGGTGAAGAGATAGAGGCTTTGGCATGCATCAAGGAGCACAAAGATGACTATAATAAAACCACGGCTACTCTCATTTTGTTATCTATTCTGTTATACCAAAAAGTCAGAGTTAAAATATGTATGGGTAATTATTTTAATTTTGAGAAGTAAAAACAGATTTATTAACAAAGCACTGAATAAGTTTGAAAAAAAACAAAGAAAAAAGTATTCTTTTCTATAAAAAGCTTTATAAAATTAATTCCAAAATAACTACTTGCTATAGCCATCACTTTGTAACACAGACACATATTATATGAGGAATAATATGTGTAAGCCGTCATATCAACAACTCATCATACTTTTTTTTTTTTTTTTTTGCGGTACGCGGGCCTCTCACTGTTGTGGCCTCTCCCGTTGCGGAGTACAGGCTCCGGACACACAGGCTCCGCGGCCATGGCTCACAGGCCCAGCCGCTCCACGGCATGTGGGATCTTCCCAGACCAGGGCACGAACCCGTGTCCCCTGCATCAGCAGGCGGACTCTCAACCACTACGCCACCAGGGAAGCCCTACTCATCATACTTTTATTTGCCATGAAAAAAGTCCATTATCTGCCTCTATTATCCAAAGGCATTAATATGTGTATCTACTTTTTATATTTATTTACTACTCATTACATGACAATGGATATCAGTCAATCTAGCTGCAAGCTACTCTTTCAGTCTGATTTTCTTCTATACACTGTTGTAATTCCCCCCATATAAAAAGGAAATAAAAACCAGATTAATAAACACGCACTGATGCTCTAAGAGATTTCCAGTCTTTATAATCTAAGAGAGCTAGATATAACAGCTATGAGGAAAAATAGAAAAAGTCTCAATTTCAAAATCATAGGCCTTTCCACATCTGAATTTGTAGTTCAAATTTACATCACATGCATGATCTAACAAGACTCCTCATAAAAAGGGTCCCCAGCATTCTTGCCCCCACCACTCCTGGCAAAACTCACTGGAAAGACACAAACTCAATTCAGACTTTATGGCATTTGGACGATCCCAAATGATCAAGTTATGGGAAAAAAATTACTGTGAGCAAGAGTAAGCATAAATTTTAGGCAACAAATGTAGAATTACCAAAAACTTAAGAAAATATAATAACTTGATAAAGACTATGGAATATCTATGTTTAAAATTATTAGAGAAATAAATGAATCAAATCATGAGGGAAAAAAGATGCTATAAATAAAGGTATCTGGGCATTTATTTTTTTTAAATCCATGCAGAACTTCTAGAAACAAAAAATTATGGTCATTATTAAAAACTCAAGGATGGACTGAAAATCAGATTAGACAAAACTGAGGAGAAAGTTAGTGAACTGAAAGATAGCATTAAAGAAGTAAAACTCATGCAGAAATGTAGCAGAGAAAAATAAGAATGATGGAAATTTTAAGAAACAAAACTAGAACAAGAAGGTCCATACCATGTCTAGCAGGTGTGTAAGAAGTAGAAAAAGAGAAAGTGGGAGAAGGCAATATCTGAAAATATAAAGGCTCAGAATGTTCCCATAATTAGTGAAAGAAATGAATCTGAAGATTCATAAAACACAAATATCAGGTATGCTAATAAAATTACCATATTTAATCAAATCTAAGATACCATCTCACAATTATTTTATGTAACACTGGTGAAAATAAACTTATGATTAACCAATAATAAAATATCACTTTGAATTTTTATTTCATTATTACTGAAAGAGCTCTTTTAGATTTACTTAACCATACTTTTAACCAAATATCATTCTTATTCACACATAAAATCTAAGCAAATTAAATTCATTAAATTAATGATCTCCCCAAATATCTCCATGTATTATAAAGCTAGAGTTATTAGACAGTATAGTCTTGGCATAATGGTAGACAAATAGATGTAATAGAATAGAAGGTTCAGAAAAAAGACATTTGATTATAACTCAATTTTGAAAAAGAAACCAATTTAATTCGATGGGGAAAGCAAGGTCTTTTGAATAAAAGGCAATGGAGCAAATAGACATCCCTATTTGAGAAAAATGAATCATGACCTCTACATCTCACACCATACACAAAATATAATTAAAGGTGGATGACAGACATAAAATGAAGGTAAAACTATATGTCTTCTGGAAAAAAACAGAGGACAACATATTTACGATATTGGGATAAGCAAAGACCTTTTAGACAAGACAAAAAAGGCACTAATGATAAATGGGCAAAAGATTTGAACTGATACTTCACAAAGGGATATGCCAGGATGGCCAATAAGTAATTGGAGAGATGCTCAATATCATTAGTCACTAAGTAACTGCAAATTAAAACTACAATGAAAATCATAGTATCAATAAACTTATAAAGACTGTCAATGTCAAATGTTGGCAAGGATGTGAAGCAATTAGAATTCTCACTTATTGCTGGTGGGAGTGTAAAATGGTATAATCACCTTATAAAACTGTTTAGCAGTCTCTAATAAATTTCGACACCCACCTACCTCATGGCTCAGTAATGATACACCTACATATTTATGTAAGAGAAATAAGAGTATATGTCCACCAAAGTAAGTATATAAATAAAAGACCACAAGAATATTCATAGCAGCTTTATTTGTAAGAGCCCCAAATTGGAGATACCAAAGATGCTTGTGAGCAGAAGAATGAAAATGCAAACTGTATTTACACAATAATTACACTCAACAAGTAAAAAGAACTACTGATACACACAGCAAAATGGAGGAATATCAAAACATTATGTTTAGTACACAAAAGTGTACATACTTTATATATATATATATATATATATATAAAATAAAAATTTCAAAAACAAGCAAAATTAATCCATAGGGATAAAAGTCAGGAAACCTCTGGGGCAGGGAAAGGCATTGATTGGAAAGGGGCAAAAGGAACTTTCTGGAGTGATAGAAATGTTTTCTCTCTTAACCTGGGTGGTAGGCAAATGAAAGTACACTTATATAAAAAAATTATTTTTTTAACTGTACAGTTAAGATTTGTGTATTTTACTGTATCTAATTATACTTCAATAAAGTATGGAGGGAAAGTTTTCATATTTAGAGTTCAACTTCTGAATCCCTATGTAACTAATAATGTCCATGCTTTTCACACAATATTGTCTTCTGTGCCATCAAGAACATTGGTGATGCAATATATCCTAAAGTGTGCTCTATTATCATCTACAGGATCTTCTTCCAAGCTGCTGACAACCATTCTTATGTTTTGATATTGTTAAGGTAAAGAAACACTAGTGCTATGGTCTGAATGTTTGTGTCTCCTCTAAATTCACATGTTGAAATCCTAACCACCAAGAATGGTGGTATTAGGAGGTACAACCTTTGTGAGGTGTTGAAGTCATGAGGGTGGAGCCCTCATGAATAGGATTAGTGCCTTATAAAAGAGACCCCACAGAGAGCTCTAGCCTCTTCCATCATGTGAGGACACAGAGAGAAAGTGACAGCTATGGACCAGGAAGAAAGCTCTCACCAGAATGTAACCATGCTGGCACCTTGATCTTGGATTTTCTAGACTCCAGAACCGTGAGAAATAAATTTGTGTTGCTTATAAGCTACCCAGTCTGGGCTATCTTGTTATAGCAGCCCAAATGGACTAAGACACAAGCATTAATTATCCATGCAGCTTCCTGTTGATTTGAAGTTTCTTTCACCTATTCCAAGGAGTTTGCTCAATTTCTCCTGCCTTCAGTTATATTGTTTGGCATGTGATAAGCAACTTCTCTGAACCTATCTCAGTAGCAAAATGTAACACAGCTTTGTCAAATGTGGTTATCTTCCTGTTAAAGTATTTGATTGTTAATTAGCAAAAAATGTGGAATTGCAGTCATTCCTCCAATGTATGTTTCACTAATACTAAATTTAGGTCTTTGCTGTTCTATTTCCATGCCTTTTTGAATAGAGTAATATTTCACTTCAATTCCAAATCATTGTATAATCTTTTAAAATACATTTTGAAGAGTAAACTCAACACATGTAATACCAACAATTGAAATGACAATAATATAAACAGTTATAACCAAGTTCACATATATATAGCAGTGAAATTGCTGCAGCCTGTCCAATAGTGATTTTAAGATGCCATATGTAGATTGTAAGACATATTCAGATTTGAGAGTTGCTGACATACAGAAAAATGCATGTCTCAAATTGGTCAAATATGGTAGTTCCACATCTAAACACATCATAGTGAGTCTGAAGGACTTCAAAAAGAAATCTTATAATCTTAAAATAGAGGAAGAAAAAGACTGCCTACAAAAAATAATAGTAGACAGTTTAATTATAATAATAGAAAGCCAAAGACAATGGAATATGAGCTTCAAACATCTGGGAGAAAAACAACAACAAAAACACCAAACAATTTGGTTTGATTCAACCAAATCAAACAGTCATGAGTAAAAATGAAATAAATTATTAGACAAACAAACTGAGAGAGCTTACTACCACCAGAGCCATAGGAACTTTATCTAAATTATGTATTTGGGGAGGAGTAGTGAACCCAAACAAGCATGTGGATGAATCCAAATAATCATTGACTGAAAACATAGGAATTAAAATACCTAAATTGGGTAGTAAAAAAATAAAAAGGAAATACTAGACAACAAAAGCATGCCACATGGGAGGACTTTACTGGATTAAATGATTCTAAGGTCCTTATTTGAGAAGAGGGTAGGGATGTGTATTAACACTATAACTTAAGACAAGTGTGTATTTTAAAATGGTAAGACTAACCATTAAAGTGAAGAAGAATAGAGAAAATTCCATCAACTCGAAATAAGACAGAAGAAAAAAAAAACAGCACAGGAAAAGCAGGACAAATAGAAAGTGTGAAATAACATCAAAGTGATAAATGTAAATATATCAGTAATCACAATTAGTAACAGACAAAAGTCTCTGGTCAGAAGACAGATCCTCAGATTGTAAATTTAAAAAGGAGTGTGCAGGGGCTTCCCTGGTGGCGCAGTGGTTGAGAGTCCGCCTGCCGATGCAGGGGACACGGGTTTGTGCCCCAGTCCGGGAAGATCCCACATGCCGCAGAGCGGCTAGGCCCGTGAGCCATGGCCGCTGAGTCTGCGCGTCCGGAGCCTGTGTTCCGCAACGGGAGAGGCCACAACAGTGAGAGGCCCGCGTACCACACACACAAAAAAAGGAGTGTGCACTCTTTATAAGAAAAAGGCTGAAAGTTAAAGAACACTTAATATGATTCACTGAGAAGAACTCAACAACACTACTGTTAATATTCCTGCCCAAAGTACATAACATGAATCTAATCATTAGGAAACAATTAGACAAGTCCAAACTGAGTAACATTCTACAAAATAATAAACTGATATTCTTCAAAAATGTCAATGTCAGGAAATACAAAGAAAGACTCAGGTATCATCCCAGATTAAAGATGACTAGGGAGGGCCTCCCTGGTGGCGCAGTGGTTGAGAGTCTGCCTGCCGATGCAGGGGATACGGGTTTGTGCCCCGGTCTGGGAAGATCCCATATGCCGCGGAGCGGCTGGGCCCGTGAGCCATGGCCGCTGGGCCTGCGCATCCGGAGCCTGTGCTCCGCAACGGGAGAGGCCACAACAGTGAGAGGCCCACATACCGCAAAAAGGAAAAAAAAAAAAAAAGATGACTAGGGAGACATAAAAACTGAATGCAGGGGCTTCCCTGGTGGTGCAGCTGTTGGGAGTCTGCCTGCCAATGCAGAGGACACGGGTTCGTGCCTCAGTCCGGGAAAATCCCACATGCCACAGAGCAGCTGGGCCCATGAGCCATGGCTGCTGAGCCTGCGCGTCCATAGGCTGTGCTCCACAACGGGAAAGGCCACAACAGTGAGAGGCCTGCGTACCGCAAAAACAACAACAACAACAGAAAAACTGAATGCAATGTATGATCTTGGATTTTCTTTTGCTATAAAGGACACTACTGAGATAATTGGGAAAATCTGAATGGGAACTATAGATTAGATATTAGTATCAGATCAATGTTAATTTCTTGATTTTGATAATTATAAAAAACAACCAAAAGAAAGCTGATATTAACATTAGACTAAATAAATGTTAAGGCAAGAAGTATTGTTAGCTTCATGATATATAACTACATACTTAGAACAGTGCTTGGCATGTAGCCCACGCTGATAAAATACTTACAAAATGAAGGAGTTAGTAGTAAAGGCAGTTAATACATAATTATAAAAGAAACAATTTACCAGGAAGATACATCAATTTAAATCTTGTAAGCACCTAGAAACATAGCTTTCAATATTGACCACATACTAGGCAAATATATTGATAGTAAGTATTGACTATAAATAGTAACTGCACACTAGGCAATAAAGCAAACCTTAACAAACCAATTACATATAATCAACATTCACTGGCCACAATGCAATTAAATTAGAAAAGAATGACAAAAAACGAGTAATAAATCCATACATATCAAAAAGTTTAAATACACTTTTAAATATGCACCTGGATCAAAGAAGAAATAATGGAACTTAGAAAATATTTAGAACTAAATAATAATAAAAATACTAAATTTCAAAACAACTTTGAAGAAGCTGAAGTGGCAGCTAGAGGGAAATTTATAGCCTTATATGCTTACATCAAAAAATAAAAAAGACTGAAAACCAATGTATCAAATACCTAACACAAAACTTTAGAGAGAAAAATTTTTAAATAGAGGAAATAAGAAAGATAAGAACAAAAGTCAATAAAATAATATTTTTAAAAGCTGTAAGAGGGGTTCAAGAAAGCTAAAAGCTGGTTCTTTGAAACTACTAATAAGATAAACAAACCTCAGACAATACTGATCAAGAAAAAAGAAAGTATAAATAAGCATTATTAGAAGTGACAAGAGGGGGCTTCCCTTCCCTGGTGGCGCAGTGGTTGAGAGTCCGCCTGCCGATGTAGGGGACACGGGTTCGTTCCCCGGTCTGGGAAGATCCCACATGCCACGGAGCGGCTGGGTCCGTGCGCCATGGCCGCTGAGCCTGCGCATCCAGAGCCTGTGCTCCGCAACGGGAGAGGCCACAGCAGTGAGAAGCCCGCGTACCGCAAAAAAAAAAAAAAAAAAAGAAGTGACAAGAGGAACAAGATTATAGATAGAGCAGCCAAAAAATGAAATAAAAAAAGAATTTAGATGAAAAGAAACTACAATGTATCAAAACTGAGGTCCACTATTACACTGAGTCAACAGTTTAAAACTATGCAGACTATTTTACAAGAAAAATTCTACCAAAATATTCAAGGAACAGATCATCTTTATCTCATATAAGCTGAGATTTATACCAAACAGGAAATCAAAATAGGGAATCACAGAATATTAAAATAGGAAGCACTCTTCAACTTATTTTATGAGGCTAGTATGACCTTGATAGCAGAAAAGAACAATAAAAAGAAATTACAGGCCAATATCATTTATTATCATTTATTATCATTATTATCATTTATTCACATTATAGTTGTGAATATTGTGAATCAAATATTAGCAAACAAAAAAGGAATGTGTATGATATATAGCCCATAACATACATAACAACCCAAAATGCTAGAATGACTTATTATTACAAATATCTTGTAATATAATTTTCAAAATTAAGATTAAAGAAGAATCCATATGATCAGTCTAAGGATTGTAGAAAAATTATTGAATAAAATCCAACAACCACTCATAATATAAACTCTAAGCAAACTAAAAATAGAGGATAATTTCTTCAGACTGATAAATGGCATTTAGCAAACATAGACAGTGATGCATTTCCTTTAAAATCAGGAATAAGGCAAGGATGACCACTTTTGTTTCTTTATTCAACTTTGTACTAGAGGTTAAATAAAACTTCAGTCTAGCTCAGGCAAATAAGTAGAAACCAAATATATAATGATTAAAGAAAAACTATCATTGTTGGAAAAAAATTATAATTGTCTAACCAGAAAATCTAAGATAATCTACAGACACGTTATTAGAATTGTTAAGTGTCTGAGCAAGGTTTCTGGATTTAAGGTCAATGAACCAAAATCAACTGTGGTTCCATATACTAATAACAGTAAGAAATCTATTTCTGACCAAAAAAACTTACAATGACAACAAAAAAGTATAAGATATATGGAAGATATCTAACAAAAACAAATAAGTGATCTATGGAGAAAAGCATAAAAATCATCAAATGAGACATATGAATTGAGAAATGTGCTCTAGTCATACTACGCCATTCATATTAATATACCATGTTCACATTATGATATTGAGCCTGCAATGTCATAAAAACGTCAGCTGTCTTCAATTTAAAAGATAGTCCAATCAAACAGACCAGTAAGGTTATTCGTGAAACTTAACATGCTATTTTTAGAATGTATACAGAAAAAGAAAAGACCAAGATAATTTTTTTTTTTAAAAGGAAGGAAGGCTGGGAAAGGAAGGAAAGGGAAAGGAAGATTGGGGACCTCATTCTACTAGCTCTTAGAACATAATAGAAAGTTATAGTTATTACGACAGTGTTATATTGGAACATGGATAGAGACCAAATAAACAGACCAGAGAGGCCAGGCACAGACCCATGCATGTGTGGATATTTAATTTGCTAAAGGAAGATACTGCCAAGGGGAGAGGGAAGAACAAAAAGAATTCACTTTTCAATAAAACGTGCTGGGACAATTGGTAATCCATGAGAAAAGAAAAAAAAGAAACTGGATTTCAACTGCACATCACAAGCAAAAGTCAATTCCAAATAGATGAAACACCTCTATGTGAAGAATAACTTTAAAACTCTTGTTAGACAACACAGAAAAATATCTTTATGTCCTCAGCCCATAAGAAAGGATTTTTCAAACAAAAAGAAGAAACAATAAAGGAAACTATTGATGATTTTTTACTTCTGTTTCTGAAAAGACAGCAGAAACAAAAGAAATACTACAGATCAATATGAAAAAGAAAAAAAATGTTATTACAGTGGGCAAAGGATAAGGCTATTTGCAGAAGAGGCAATCTCAATATCAAAAATGAAAAAAAGATGAAAGGCATTCAATCTCACTGGAAATTAAAATTAAAATCTCAATATAATATATACAATTTCATAGTTACAAGACTGGCAGAAATGAAAAGGTCTGACAACATCAAGTGTCACTAAGGTTGTGAGGTTAAAGGAACCCTCGGGTAATGCTGATGGGAATGTAATTTGGTACAACCACTTTGAGAAAAACGTGGTGCTAGCTGATAAAATGAAATGATGTGCATAATCCTGGCACCCAGCAATGCTTCTCCCAAGTATCCACCACTGAGCATTATTTTTCAAATGCAGGTTGCAACCAATTTTTCATTCGTCAAGAAATCAATTCAGTAGATTGAGACTAACTTTTTTTGAGACCAACATTTTTTAATGAGATAGAATAGACTAGGATATACCAGAATGGATTGCAGTAAGGGTAGGTATAGTCATGAAATCCTTGTTTCCATTATTTATAATGCACTAATATAAATATGTATTTAATTACTGGGTTTCAATGTAAATTTTATTTATTACCATAGATTATGGCTAAAAAATGTCTGAAAGCCACTGTCCTGGAGAAATTGTTATAATTATGCACAAAAAGACATGTACAAAAATGTTATTTCTTCTTAATGACAAAAAATTAGAAATAATGTCCATGAAGAGAAGAATAAATATTTAGTTACAATCACCCAGTGGGATACTATATAACAATGGAAGTTAGTGAACTGGAGCTACAGGTATCAACATAGATAAATCTCAAAGCATAATAAAAGTAACTTACAGAAGATATGTACAGTTTGATGATATCATTTACAGAACACTTAAAAGCATGCAAAATAATTACTTCATTGTTTAGGGGTACATATATGGGATTGTTTAGGGATATATACAGGAAAAGGAGAAAGACATGCATAGGAATAAACACCAAATTCATAACTGTGGTTACCTCTGCAATGGAGGGAGGGAATGTGCTGGAGGAGGGTTACATAGTAGGCCTCAACTATATTTAAAAGGTTTTTATTTATTAAATTCATTGGTGGACATACAAATGTTTGTAATATTATTTCCTATTCTTTGGGAATGTCTGAAATGTTTCATAGTTTTTTAAAAAGGAAAGATACCATATAAACTTAAAAGACATTTGGTTAGAAATTTATAAAATTTCCAAGAAAAAGATTAGTGAATTTAATACAATAAGCAATGACTTTTTTATATCGAAAATACCAGTGAAGAAGGTTTCTGATAAGATGGTAAAGTAGGTAATGTCTTTGTTTCATCTCCTTCCCAAGATTCAGTGGGTGAAACAAACAAAAAATACACAAAATGAGTGAATCCATGGAAATGATAATAACAAGAGAGCTATTAATAGATCAACATTTTTGATGAATTTCAGGAAGGTGGAAAGCAGATAGGATCTTATTGGAGATAACCCTGAACAGAGAAAACTGCAGCTCAGAACTGGCAGGAGAGATGCTGCACTGCAAATGCAGCAATTCCTTCCAAAAGAATGCCATCTTCCACACTCAAAGTCAGTACATACAAAGAACAGGCGTGGACTATGGGTAACTGTGGCTAATCAAGTAGATGTGTTATTAAAGATCTATCTACTCAACAGTCATTCCTGGAACACCAGCAAACCCAACCCACCCCCAGCCCACTCCCACCCCTGCCATGCACACACGCAACCGGGTACAGAGCAGCTGGCTGAAGAAAACCTCAGCTAGAGCCTCAGGATCTGTTCTCTAACAAAACAGTATCAAGGAGGGATGGACAGCATGGGTATTTTATCTATGGAGATGGTTAATAACTGCTACAGTAGAACCAGAGGGGGAAAAGGAATGGCAATTTCAGCTGGCACAAAAGTTACTGAAGTCCTTCTTACCCACACCCACACACATACACAAAGTAGTTTTTCTTATTTTGGCAGTTACACAGTGAGGCTGCCTATTCCCTTCCACTCACGCTAAAGGGAAGTCTGCCAATGTGTGGGATTCAACAACTTACACAAATCTAGTGATCATTCTAGGGAGAGATTTTATGGTTAAAAAGACCTATTCAGCTGCACAGGAGAGCCAGCCACTCCTTAACATAGTACTTCATTTAAGGATTACCAGCTATTGAGGAAAATCAAAACCATAAGAGAAAAAAAAGCAAAAAGAATTAGTATGATAATTGATCCTGGAAAAAAAAAAGAGACAGTTAAAAAAAAAAAAGAATCCTCAAATTTAAAAGTCTCTTGGCTCTTTTAGGAAAAGGATGCGTCAAAAAAGAAATAGAGGGCTTCCCTGGTGGTGCAGTGGTTCAGAGTCCACCTGCCGATGCAGGGGACACGGGTTTGTGCCCCGGTCCGGGAAGATCTCACATGCCGCAGAGCGGCTAGGCCCGTGAGCCATGGCCGCTGAGCCTGCGCGTCTGGAGCCTGTGCTCCTCAACGGGAGAGGCCACAACAGTGAGAGGCCCTCGTACCGCAAAAAAAAAAAAAAAAAAAAAGAAAAAAAAGAAAAAGAAATAGAGCTGGAAAAGTTTCTGATCTTTTCTTACACATATATTAACAATATCCAATCAATTAATATGCATGATACTTATTATCATGATAATTATACCATATGCATAATACTTAATAAATCTTTTTCACTTTTAGAAACTAAGACAATTTCCTTTTCCATAAGATTTTTACTGCTGCCTAATCTATAAACAGTAATGATTAGACATAATACTCAATAGGAAATTCAGTAAGCAAATTCCTGGATGTGTATTATACATTTTCCAAATGAAAGACAAAACAGAGACAGGAATATGCTAAGGCCAATAGATTTCTGTACTCCACTCTACCAAAGCTTTTTGGATTCTTATCATACCCAATGTCCCTAGGACAGATTAAGTCCAGTCTGAACAGTTCTAGAGACAGCAATGTAACAGATTAATATGGGTGTCATTTAAAATAAACAAGCCGTTTCCAATATTTAAATCCAATCTGGGGGAAGAGCTGGCAGAATTTAGAGGTTCTGGGATAAATCCATGTCTTAGAGAAGGTTCTGAAATTATCCCAACCTCCTAGAAGATATGACCATTACTTGGCTCAGACTTTCTGGGAAAATTTCAAAATGAAACCAATCTGTAAAATGAGGTCTAGAGATAAGGCATCATCTGTCTCCCAGCTTTTTCCAGTGTATCACTTACAGTACATTTAACTATTTACTAAGGAACTCAATGTCTTGAAAAAGTTAAAAATCAGATCTCACCTTTAAAAGTGCTTAAATAATACCTAAAGAAAACCTAATGTAGTTTTTCTATTGCATGTAAACAAAGGAAACTTGTTAAAAGAACAAATGTTTTTATAAATCCTCAGATGTCTTCTTGGCCTGTGTCATGTCATACAGCTGAAAGTCGTATTTCTAGAGCTCTTCATATATGCACAAGTTCAAAATACCCGAGCATCAAGCTGTTATTTAGTTGCTAAACTTGAATAAAACTATAAATCTAATGAAGTTCATCCTCAGAGTTCCAGAGTAGCCTTTCTATAGTTTTGTCCCCACAATGCCAGCTCTTCCTCCTGCTCACATGCCAGCTTTCTACCATATTTATATCTTTTTTCAGAGCCAGCAAGCCAAAAAGGACACTAGAGGTGATCTAGCCCAATGTCCTCATTTTGGAGAAAAGTAAACTGAGGTTTACAGAGTTAAAGTGATTTACCCAAGGTCACACAGATAATGAGAGCTGAAGCAGACCTGCACTTGGCCTCTCATGTCCTATGTAACAATGCTTTTTCCACCATACCAAGCTGCCTTTGAAAAACTGCAAAGAATATGACATTTATGCTTGCCTTCAAAGCCCTCAACCACTTCTCTCTGTGCCTTTTCCCTCTCGGTGCAACAAGTTATCAACTTTCAGTCAACAATAACCTTCTTTCTTATTAATTCTATTCCTATAACAACACAGGAAAGGATTCAGTATTCATTTACTGATAACACTTGTGCTCCTAATTTTACATTTATCTTTTAGAATGGAAAACACCACATTTCCCAAATCAAAATATTATAAAGCTTAACAATTATATACGCAATTTAAATTCAGAAAAAAACTAAATTACTTTAGATTCTTACTTTGCAGAAAGCGATGCTATAACATTTATTTCATTCCCTTAAAAGAAAAGCCAGAGGGCTTCCCTGGTGGCACAGTGGTTGAGAGTCTGCCTCACGATGCAGGGGACACGGGTTCGTGCCCCGGTCCGGGAAGATCCCACATGCCGCGGAGCGGCTAGGCCCATGAGCCATGGCCACTGAGCCTGCGCGTGCAGAGCCTGTGCTCCACAACAGGAGAGGCCACAACAGTGAGAGGCCCGCATACCGCAAAAAAAAAAAAAAAAAAGAAAGAAAAGCCAGAAATCACATATTGATTCCATTTTAATACTCACCACAAAAGTGATTTGATTGTGTCGCAGGTTAAGCTCAGTTAGTGAATCCAGCCCGTTAAGATTATCAACATGACTTAAAAGGTTCCTGGCAAGATTTAAAACTCTCAAATCACACAAATGATTGACATTTTCAATTTTGGTAATCTGTTAAAAAATGAGGAAGGGATGATTAGCAGGCATAAATCTCAGATGTGCATGTTATAAAAATAAAAGACATAGTCATTGAATTCAGTGACAAGTTTATATGAAGACATTTCAAAATCTATTTCCAGTTTCCTCTGTTGTAGATATTATGAAGTTACTTAACTTGTGAAGATTAACTAACAGAACATGTTTTATAATTTGACCATGGTAAGTATATTTTACCAAATAATCAGTAAGTCCATTGCTTGGGCATCTCTAAGTGCCTAACACTGTGCCAGGTCCCATGAAGGTGAAGAGAAATATACGTACTAGCTGTGAAATAGAAACTGTGAGCCCAAGGCATAAGCTCACAATGTTTTGATAAAACAAGACTACCTTTTGAGAGAAAAGGCAAGGAAAAGGAATGATACCAAGTTCCCCTTGTTAATTGTCCATTTATACTGCAGGATCCTGAGAGCAATCAAGAGACTGAATGGAAAAGATTCAAGGAACTAGGATCCCCAGTAGAGGGTGAGGATGGATATTCTTTATTAGTGAAACTGCTTAAGAGAGGAGATAGATAATGTTTAGGCAGGGTACAATATGGTGGACTTGAATTATGGAATATACACATGCATATAAGCACTGAACTGCAGCAGAGGAATTTGAGTTGCACAAGTAAGGATAAGTTAAAGGGTATAGCCTATGAAATGATGAGAGCTCAACATGATTTTCAGCCCCACTACTGTAATACAGCAAGCGTAGCACAAGGGGATGAGTTTCTACATGACCCAGAAATAGGGCTTCTTGCAGAGGCCTTCAACCTTTTAATGTAATGTACTTAAGTACATTACAATGAGTAATAACAATGAGTTATATACAACACTTTTCTTCTGAACATTAAAACAAATTTCACAATCACTGAAGATTAATTTTCTCATCTGTATTGCCATCACAATATTATTTGAAATTTTCTATTTAACACTTCAAAGCAGATATTGGCTAAAATAGCCTTTTTTTAAGATTTATAATCCAGTTTTCTATGATATTGTTTGGACCTTCTCTTATAGTCAAGAAATACCATCTAGATTTCACCTACATTCAAGAGGAGAAACCTAAGTATATTTATCGCAAATTCAATAATATATAAAGATAATATATGACCATGCTTTAAAATTTGTCCTGAGATTTTTGGTGTAACTAATGTAAAATGAAAATAAAATCTGTAAAAGAAGAAACAAGTTTATCAGTATTTGCAGATTACAGAACTGGACAGTAAGACATAGACAAAAACATTTCAAAACTAAATAGGTGATAGAATTTAAATTGTATAGAATCAGCAAAAAGTAAAATAGACACTGTAGAAAATCAATAATAACAGCATAAGCTTGAGAAATTCTACTAAAATACTAAAAAAATAGAGATAGGTATATGGAAAAGCAATATGTAAATATATACATAAATTTATACATATACATAAAGTTTTCTGAACTCAAGAAAGATAAATATACAGAATGAAAGGGTACATAACCTGTATATGGTATAGTCTTCCTTCTGCTAATAATTCTGGGACATTTCTTTTAGAAAACGACCTTTCTCCAATGCTATTTGGTCCTGGTGGGACATATAATTAGAATGCCTACATTTTAGTTTGGTCACTCTGAAAAGAAACGTTGTTAACTCTTATATATAGGTATCAATCTGTAATTTTAAAAAAGTCACTGGGGATATTGTTCAGCTTCTTGGTTTGCAATCAGGTCAGAATTTTGTGCAGCATCTCTGATGGAATAGTCTGTTACGTGTTGCAGCCATGGACAAAGTCACAGGCATAGAGAAAATGACAGAAATTTCAGAAAAAAGGTGGTGTAGGGTGAGAGCAGAGTTCTTGATCAGTTAATAAATTTCACAGCCAGAAGAAGAGATGATAGGAATGTTCAAAAGCCTAATCTTGGGTCACACTGATAAGAGAGAGTCTCAAGGTAGACAGCAGAGCTTTTTAGTACGTCTAGGAAAGCTGGATACTCCAGTCTTATGTATGTGTTTACTAGTAACCCAGACTGCTCTATCTGGATAAAGACAACCTTCCTACTCAGCAATAGGAAAGACATCTGCTTTCAGGCAAGCAACCACAGAAAGAGCCAGCTCTCCCTGAAGGAAAAGATGTCACTGAAAGAAAAGATTCTTTTTGAAGCACATTTGTGTCCATGTTAAAGCAAGCGTTTACCAAGAGAACATTTTCTGGTAGACAAAAAAAAATCTAGGTCATAAACTGAGAGTCAACCTCTCATATTCCTCTGTATTCTTTACTACTCACATACAATCAATTGTTAAATCTTAATGCTTTTACTTTTTAAATATTTATCCAATCTGCCCCCTTGTTATAGCCCTATCGCTACAACTTTAAGTTGCCATCACTTCTCACCAAGATTACTGAATTAGTCTCTCAGCTGTTCTCTGTTTCCAGTTTCACCTCCCCTCAGCTCTTTACATTCCCCAATCTGTTTCTTGAACACTATCACTATTCCTATCAATGTTTTCACATCCATAAACCAATTATATTTCATTTCACAATGTACATCACGTATCATTCTTATTTCCAATGGAAGTAAATTCAAAACACAAAGAGTAGTCATTTAATTTTCTTTTAGTTTTTTAACTACCTGATGCTATTTTTTTAGAGTTGCACGTTGTTTCAACTTGAATAGTGTATCTCCTGACTTTTTAGTCACCAAGACTGTCTTTGCTTTGAAATACTCCAAATTTTTGTTTATTGGATTTAAATATTTGAAACAAGACTCAGATTTTCATTTAACACATAACACATAACACAGGTCAGCTAACAAGGTAACAAGGTGACTTGGTCTAATATTTAGACCAAGTGATACATTATCCATTTACCAGTTGCTCTTATAGATCTTGGGTAATGCCTGTGAATTCTTAAAGGTATATATATATTATAATATAAAAACCGCATAAATGCTTATTTTTCATATATACACTTTAAAATAAACTTAATAAAAATATTGCTACCATAAAATGTTTCACTTATACTGATGAATAGCATTTAAAATAGTGGGTTACAGAAAGATAAAATAGCAATTCCTTATTATGGCATATAAAGCCTTCCACAGTCTGGCCTTAAACCTATCTCTCTTGCCTCATCTCTCACCATCCCTCAACATGTGCTAAATTCTCCAGCAGTAAAACATACTTATCATGTTGTTTTTAGTCTCAGTGCCTTTATATATGATGCTCTCTTACTGACAAGACTCTAATTCTTCTTCCTCTTCCACCACCATCTAACTAACTGGGTAACTTTCCCTCTACTAAAGTGATACTAACCAGCCTGCAGAGCTGGATAATTCCCAGGCATCAACATTCCTCCCTCTGAGTGCACACACAGGCAGACATATAGATGGGGCTGGGATGAGATTAGAACCTAGCAGATGTGGCCTATCTAATACATCTATCAAGGTTTTATTAATTATATTAGCTTTTCAACAAAATGATTAGGAATAACAGCTATTAGAAGGCCTAAAGAGATCACACTGAGGTTTACACCTGACCAACTGCAAGTGGGAGATTTGTTCTCAACAGGCAGGGACTCCCAGATCACCCCACCATGTACACTTACCACCTCAGGAGAGGTTTTACCTTCTGCATGAGTATGTAGCTCATGTAGCTATTTATAAATAAGTACTCATATTGCAAAGACTAAAATTTAAATGTAAGAGCAAAGGGTTAAAAAACAGCCAAGATGCTCTGCAAGAGAAGAATAAGGAGAGGGAACATAACAAACCAGACAGAGAAATTAAGACAGACAAATGTATGGGTAGACAAACTAATCGAATGGAATAATGATCCCAGGTTATATAGTAATCAGGGAATTATAAATCAAAATCATAAGGGGACACCACTTTATACCAATTCAATTGGCAAAAATTAAGAAGTCTGAAAATTCCAAATGTTGAAAAGGATGTGAAGCAACAGGATCTATTATGTGTTACTGGTGGGAGTATAAACTGGTACAATCACTTTGGAAGACAATTTGGCATTAACGTTTAAAGTTACACATTTAAATAACCTGTGACCCATCAGTTTCACTCCTAGATATATACCCTAGAGTACATATGATGTATGGAAGAAACATGTACAAGAATGTTCTTAGAAGTACTATCCTAATAGGAAACAAAAAAAAACCAAACAAACAAAAAGGAATCAACCCAAATGTCTATCAATAATAAAACGGAGAAAAAGGTTTTTGTGTAATCAAACCATGGAACATACAACAATAAAGATAAACTACAGCTATGTAGTCAAAATAGGTGAACCTCAGTAACATAATGTTGTATCCAAAAAGCAAACAGTGGATGACAATATATAGTTTGACACCTTTTTTTAAAATTAAAAGACAATACTACTAAACAATATATTATTTAAACACATATATGTGATAAAACCAACTAAAAACACCAGTAAAAGAATGATAAATGTGCAATCCAGAATAGTGTTGTCTTGGAATAAAGAAGGAACACTTAAGTAGAAGAAAATCATTAGTAATATTCTAGTTCTTGGGTTGGGGTTGGCTATAAGTTAATAAAAGACTAAATAAGAATCAAAATTGTCATAACTATAAGAATTCTAAATGTTTTATAAGTTTAATCTGTCACTTACCACTGAGGAATTACCAAACCTTATATAAATGAGCTTAATACCTTAATACCATAGCTAATTTCAGTGAATCAATAAAGTAACTCTGGAAAAATTCCACACAAGTATAATTCTTAAAACTTTTATATGAAATTTCCTAGACCTTTTTCAAATAAGAAAGAAATGAAAGGGCTTTAACAATACCTGATTTCCATGAAGGTCCAAGACATCTAAGCTTTTTAGATTCTCCAGATTTGAGATTTTCTTGATTCTGAAAATCAGAGTAAGTAGAGTAGAAATACAGATGTACCACATCTATTGTAAATCAAAAACTCTAAGGCATAACTCATTTTCATTTATTCTCTCTAGATAGGTAGATAGGCAGGCAGATAGACAGACAGACAGACATAGAAATATATATAGAGAGAAATTATATAAAATTGTATACTAAAACCTTTTTTTCATTGATTTTAATTATAATGTTAAAGATGCAGTCCCATTGGGGAAATGTCCCAAAGTCAGCTTGAAAGTCCTATCTTTAGGAAAGAACAATTCTACTTCTAGGAACTTTAGCACTTATTCAAGGCAATTCCTTTCACCTGAGAATACAGCCTAAATTCCTTACCTCAGTCCTCAAGGCCCTAAATTCTCTGACTACTGACTCTTCCTCCAGCTTATCTCCTACCAAGACTCCAGTGCACCCAGTCACTCTGCTCCAGCCACAGGAGCTTTCTTGCCATCTCTAACTTGACAAATTCATTTCTGCCTGGGGTGTTTACCCTTGCTGTTCCTTCTTCCTTAATGTTCTTCCCCCAGAACTTCACATGGTTGGTTCACTCCTTCATGTTATTCAAGTCTTGGCTCAAATATCTTCTCAGAGCAGCCTTTTCAGATGACCCTATCAAAAAGAGCTCTTGAGGAGACCTTCAAGATGGTGGAGGAGTAAGATGTAGAGATCACCTTCCTCCCCACAAATACATCAGAAATATATCTACATGTGGAACAACTCCTACAGAACACCTACTGAATGCTGGCAGAAGACCTCAGACTTCCCAAAATGCAAGAAAATCCCCATGTACCTGGGTAGGGCAAAAGGAAAAAGAATAAACAGAGACAAAAGAATAGGGACGGGACCTGCACCAGTGGGAGGGAGCTGTGAAGGAGGAAAAGTTTCCACACACTAGGAAGCCCCTTCACTGGTGGAGATGGGGGGTGGTGGGGGGAAGCCTCGGAGCCATGGAGGAGAGCACAGCAACAGGGGTGCAGAGGGCAAAGCAGAGAGATTCCCACACAGTGGATTGGTGCCAACCAGCACTCACCAGCCAGAGAGGCTTGTCTGCTCACCCGCCGGGACAGGTGGGGATGGGAGTTGAGGCTTGGGCTTCAGAGGTCAGATCCCAGAAGGGGATCTAGTGCCCACAGCTAGGTGGGAGGGAGTCCGAGAAAAAGTCTGGAACTGCCTAAGAGGCAAGAGACCATTGTTTCTGTGTGCACGAGGAGAGGGGATTCAGAGCACCGCCTAGACGAACTCCAGAGACGGGCACAAGGCGCAGCTATCAGCTCGGACACCAGAGACGGGCATGAAACACTAAGGCTGCTGCTGCAGCCACCAATGAGCCTGGGTGCAAGCACAGGTCACTAGGCAACCTCCCCTCCTGGGAGCTTGTGCAGCCTACCATGGCCAGGGTCCCGTGATCCAGGGACAACTTCCCCGGGAGAACACACAGCACGCCTCAGGCTGTTGCAACGCCACATTGGCCTCTGCCACCACAGGCTCACCCCGCATTCCATACCCCTCCCTCCCCATGGCCTGAGTGAACCAGAGCCCCCTAATCAGCCGCTACGTTAACTCCATGCTGTCTGAGCAAAGAGCAGATGGCCTCAGGCGACCTACACGCAAAGGTAGGTCCAAGTCCAAAGCTGAACCCCAGGAGCTGTGCGAACAAAGAAGAGAAAGGGAAATCTCTCCCAGCAGCCTCAGGAACAGTGGATTAAATCTACACAATCAACTTGATGTACCTTGCATCTCTGGAATACCTGAATAGACAACGAATCATCCTAAAATTAAGGCTGTGGACAATGGGAGCAACTGTAGACTTGGGGTTTGCTTTCTGCATCTAATTTGTTTCTGGTTTTACATTTATCTTAGTTTAGTATTTACAGTTTATTATCATTGGTAGACTTGTTTATTGATTTGGTTGCTCTCTTCCTTTTATTTTTATATATTGATATATATATTTTTTCCTTTTTCTCTTTTTGTGAGTGTGTATGAGTATACTTCTTTTTGAGATTTTATATGTATAGCTTTGCTTTACCATTTGTCCTAGGGTTCTGTCAGTCCATTTTTTTTTTTATTAGTATAGTTTTTAGCACTGGTTATCATTGGTGGATATGTTTCTTGGTTTGGTTGCCCTCTTCTTTCTTTCTTTTTATTATTACTTTAATTTTTTAATTTGTAATAATTTTAAAATTATTTTTTTATTTTAATAACTTTATTTCCTTCCTTCCTTCTTTCTTCCTTCCTTCCTTCCTTTCTTTCTTCCTTGCTTCCTTCCTTCCTCCCTCCTTACCTCCCTCCCTCCCTCTCTCTCTGTCTTTCTTTCTTTCTTTCTTACAGGGTCTTGGTGCTCTGGCCGGGTGTCAGGCCTGTGACTCTGAGATGGGAGAGCCGAGTTCACGACACTGGTCCACCAGAGACCTCCCAGTTCCATGTAATATCAAATGGCAAAAGCTCTCCCAGAGATCTCCATCTCAACGCTAAGACCCAGCTCCACTCAACGACCAGCAAGCTACAGTGCTGGACACCCTATGCCAAACAACTAGCAAGACAGGAACACAAACCCACCCATTAGCACAGGGGCTGCCTAAAATCATAATAAGGTCACAGACACCCCGAAACACAGTACCAGACGTGGTCCTGCCCACCAGAAAGACAATATCCAGCTTCATCCACCAGAACACAGGCACCAGTCCCCTCCACCAGGCAGCCTACATCACCCACTGAACCAACCTTAGCCACTGGGGGCAGACAACAAAAACAACGGGAACTACGAACATGCAACCTGGGAAAAGGAGCTCCCAAACACAGTGGGTAAAGCAAAATGAGAAGACAGAGAAACACACAGCAGATGAAGGAGCAAGGTAAAAACCCACCAGACCAAACAAATGAAGAGGAAGGAGGCAGTCTACCTGAAAAGGAAATCAGAGTAATGATAGTAAAGATGATCCAAAATCTTGGAAACAGAATGGAGAAAATACAAGAAACGTTTAACAAGGACCTAGAAGAACTAAAGAGCAAACAAACAATGATGAACAACACAATAAATTAAATTAAAAATTCTTTAGAAGAAATCAGTAGCAGAATAACTGAGGCAGAAGAACGGATAAGTGACTTGGAAGATAAAATAGTGGAAATAACTGCTGCAGAGCAAAATAAAGAAAAAAGAATGAAAAGAATTGAGGACAGTCTCAGAGACCTCTGGGACAACATTAAACGCACCAACATATGAATTATAGAGGTCCCAGAAGAAGATGAGAAAAAGAAAGGGACTGAGAAAATAATTGAAGAGATGAGAGTTGAAAATTTCCCTAATATGGGAAAGGAAATAGTCAATCAACTCCAGGCAGTGCAGAGAGTCCCATACAGGATAAATCCAAGGAGAAACACGCCAAAACACATATTAATCAAACTATCAAAAATTAAATACAAAGAAAAAATATTAAAAGCAGCAAGGGAAAAACAACAAATAACATACAAGGGAATCCCCATAAGGTTAACAGCTGAACTTTCAGCAGAAACTCTGCAAGCCAAAAGGGAGTGGCAGGACATATTTGATGAAAGGGAAAAACCTACAAACAAGATTCCTCTACCCAGCAAGAATCTCATTCAGATTCAGCAGAAAATTAAAAGCTTTACAGATAAGCAAAAGCTAAGAGAATTCAGCACCACTAAAGCAGCTTTACAACAAATGCTAAAGGAACTGCTATAGGCAGGAAACACAAGAGAAGGAAAAGACCTACAATAACAAACCCAAAACAATTAAGAAAATGGGAATAGGAACATACATATCGTTAATTACCTTAAATGTAAATGGATTAAATGGTCCCACCGAGACACCGATTGGTTGCATGGATACAAAACCAAGACCCGTATATATGCTGTCTACAAGAGACCCACTTCAGACCTAGGGACACATACAGACTGAAAGTGAGGGGATGGAAAAAGATATTCCATGCAAATGGAAATCAAAAGATAGCTGGAGTAGCAATTCTCATATCAGACAAAATAGACTTTAAAATAAAGACTATTAGAAGAGACAAAGAAGGACACTACATAATGATCAAGGGATCTATCCAAGAAGAAGATATAACAATTGTAAATGTTTATGCACCCAACATAGGAGCACCTCAATATGTAAGGCAAATGTTGACAGCCATAAAAGGGGAAGTCGACAGTAACACAATCATAGTAGGGGACTTTAACACTCCACTTTCACCAATGGACAGATCAACCAAAACAAAAATAAATAAGGAAACAAAAGCTTTAAAATGACACATTAAACAAGATGGACTTAATCGACATTTATAGGACATTCCATCCAAAAACAACAGAATACACTTTCTTCTCAACTGCTCATGGAACATTCTCCAGGATAGATCATATCATGGGTCACAAATCAAGCCTTGGTAAATTTAAGAAAATTGAAATCACATCAAGTATCTCTTCTGACCACAATGCTATGAGACTAGATATCAATTACAGGAAAAAATCTGTAAAAAATACAAA
The DNA here is from genome assembly GCF_025265405.1 of Mesoplodon densirostris. NCBI lineage: Eukaryota > Metazoa > Chordata > Mammalia > Artiodactyla > Ziphiidae > Mesoplodon > Mesoplodon densirostris. The sequence continues at coordinate 123,064,878 of NC_082664.1, forward strand.
CACACGGAGGCTAAACAATATACTACTAAATAACCAAGAGATCACTGAAGAAATCAAGCAGGAAATCAAAAAATATCTGGAAACAAATGACAATGAAAACACGATGACCTAAAACCTATGGGATGGAGTAAAAGCAGTTCTAAGAGGGAAGTTTATAGCAACACAATCCTACCTCAAGAAACAAGAAACATCTCAAATAAACAACCTAACCTTACACTTAAAACAATTAGAGAAAGAAGAACAAAATAACTCCAAAGTTAGCAGAAGAAAGGAAATCATAAAGATCAGATCAGAAATAAATGAAAAAGAAATGAAGGAAACAATAGCAAAGATCAATAAAACTAAAAGCTTGTTCTTTGAGAAGATAAACAAAACTTATAAAACATTAGCCAGACTCATCAAGAAAAAAAGTGAGATGACTCAAATCAATAGAATAAGAAATGAAAAAGGAGAAGTAACAACAGACACTGCAGAAAAACAAAGGATCATGAGAGAGTACTACAAGCAACTATATGCTAATAAAGTGGACAACCTGGAAGAAATGGACAAATTCTTAGAAAAGCACAACCTTCCGAGATTGAACCAGGAAGAAATAGAAAATATGAACATACCAATCACAAGAACTGAAATTGAGACTGTGATTAATAATCTTCCAACAAACAAAAGCCCAGGGCCAGATGGCTTCACAGGCAAATTCTATCAAACATTTAGAGAAGAGCTAACACCTATGCTTCTCAAACTCTTCCAAAATACAGCAGAGGGACGAACACTCCCAAATTCACTCTACAAGGCCACCATCACCCTGATTCCAAAACCAGACAAAGATGTCTCAAAGAAAACTACAGGCCAATATCACTGATGAACATAGATGCAAAAATCCTCAACAAAACACTAGCAAACAGAATCCAACAGCACATTAAGAGGATCATACAGCATGATCAAGTGGGGTTTATCCCAGGAATGCAAGGATTCTTCAATATATGCAAATCAATCAATGTGATACACCATATTAACAAATTGAAAGAGAAAAACCATATGACCATCTCAATAGATGCAGAGGAAGCTTTTGACAAAATTCAACACCCATTTATGACAAAAACCCTCCAGAAAGTAGGCATAGAGGGTACTTACGTCAACATAATAAAGGCCATATAGGACAAACCCACAGCCAACATCGTTCTCAATGGTGAAAAACTGAAACCATTTCCACTAAGATCAGGGACAAGACAAGGTTGTCCAGTCTCAGCACTATTATTCAACATAGTTTTGGAAGCTTTAGCCACAGCAATCAGAGAAGAAAAAGAAATAAATGGAATCCAAATCAGAAAAGAAGAAGTAAAACTGTCACTGTTTGCAGATGACATGACACTATACATAGAGAATCCTAAAGATGCTACCAGAAAACTACTAGAGCTAATCAATGAATCTGGTAAAGTAGCAGCATACAAAAGTAATGCACAGAAATCTCTTGCATTCCTATACACTAATGATGAAACATCTTAAAGAGAAATTAAGGAAACACTCCCATTTACCACTGCAACAAAAGGAATAAAATACCTAGGAATAAACCTACTTAGGGAGACAAAAGACCTGTATGCAGAAAACTATAAGACACTGATGAAAGAAATTAAAGATGATACCAACAGATGGAGAGATATGCCATGTTCTTGGATTGGAAGAATCAACATTGTGAAAATGACTATACTACCCAAAGCAATCTACAGATTCAATGCAATCCCTATCAAACTATCAGTGGCATTTCTCACAGAACTAGAACAAGAAATTTCACAATTTGTATGGAAAAACAAAATACCCCGAATAGCCAAAGCAATCTTGAGAAAGAAAAATGGAGCTGGAGGAATCAGGCTACCAGACTTCAGACTATACTACAAAGCTGCAGTAATCAAGACAGTATGGTACTGGCACAAAAACAGAAATATAGATCAATGGAACAGGATAGAAAGCCCAGAGATAAACCCTAGCACATATGGTCACCCTATCTTTGATAAAGGAGGCAAGAATATACAATGGAGAAAAGACAGCCTCTTCAATAAGTGGTGCTGGGAAAACTGGACAGCTACATGTAAAAGAATGAAATTAGAACACTCCCTAACACCATACAATTGAAGACCTAAATGTAAGGCCAGATACTATAAAACTCTTAGAGGAAAACATAGGCAGAACACTCTATGACATACATCACAGCAAGATCCTTTTTGACCCACCTCCTAGAGAAATGGAAATAAAAGCAAAAATAAACAAATGGGACCTAATGAAACTTAAAAGCTTTTGCGCAGCAAAGGAGAACATAAACAAGACGAAAAGATAACCCTCAGAATAGGAGAAAATATTTGCAAATGAAGCAACTGACAAAGGATTAATCTCTAATATTTACGAACAGCTCCTGCAGCTCAATATCAAAAAAACAAACAACCCAATCCAAAAATGGGTGCAAGACCTAAATAGACATTTCTCCAAAGAAGATTGCCAACAAACACATGAAAGGATGTTCAACATCACCAATCATTAGAGAAATACAAATCAAAACTAAAATGAGGTCAACTCACACCAGTCAGAATGGCCATCATCAAAAAAATCTACAAACAATAAATGCCAGAGAGGGTGTGGAGGAAAGGGCATCCTCTTGCACTGTTGGTGGGAATGTAAATTGATACAGCCACAGTTCTCTATGGAGAACAGTATGGGTGGTCCTTTAAAAACTAAAAATAGAACTACCATACAACCCAGCAATCCCACTACTGGGCATATACCCTGAGAAAACCATATTTCAAAAAGAGTCATGTACCACAATGTTCATTGCAGCTCTATTTACAATAGCCAGGACATGGAAGCAATGTAAGTGTCCACTGACAGATGAATGGATAAAGAAGATGTGGCACATATATAAATGGAATATTACTCAGCCATAAAAAGAAACGAAATTGAGTTATTTGTAGTGAGGTGGATGGACCTAGAGTTTGTCGTACAGAGTTAAGTAAGTCAGAAAGAGAAAAACAAATACCGTATGCTAACACATATATATGGAATCTAAAGAAAAAAAATGGTTCTGAAAAACCTAGGGGCAGGACAGGAATAAAGATGCAGACACAGAGAATGGACTTGAGCACACGGGGAGGGGGAAGGGTAAGCTGGGATGAAGTGAGAAAGTGGCACGGACATATATACAATACCAAATGTAAAATAGATAGATAGTGGGAAGCAGCCACATAGCACAGGGAGATCAGCTCCGTGCTTTGTGACCACCTAGAGGGGTGGGATAGGGAGGGTGGGAGGGAGACGCAAGAGGGAGGGGATATGGGATATATGTATATGTATAGCTGATTCACTGTGTTATAAAGCAGAAACTAACACACAATTGTAAAGTAGTTATACTCCAACAAAGATGTTAAAAAAAAAAAGAGCTCTCCCTTCCTGTCTCCATCATTCTCTCCTTTCCCTGTTTTAATGGACTTCATTGCATTTATCCTTGCCTAAAATTATATTATGTATTGTACACATTTTTATATCTCCTTCCTCAAACCAAAATGTGATCTTCAAGAGGACAGAAACTTTGATATGCCCTCTGCTGTATCCTCAGCACTCATGATAATGCCTGGCACTGAGTAGGCACCCAATAAATATTCTTTTAATCAATGAATGCCCATACTGACTAAATAGATGAGTTTTATGTACAAGGGCATTCATGACAGGGTTATTTATCACTGAGAAAAATTGGATACCACCTAAATGCTTTCTACTAGACTTGCTCCATTTGTGAATATTTATTTGGAATTTTTGATTGGCCATCTTGTGAAAGCTGAAGTGTTGCTATATATTTAAAAACCCAGAATTTTTATCTCTAAAATGTCCCCTTGGGATTTCCCTGGTGGTGCAGTGGATAAGACTCTGCACTCCCAATGCAGGGGGACCGTTTTCAATCCCTGGTCAGGGAACTAGATCCCACATGCATGCCACAACTAGTAGTCTGCATGCCACAACTAAGGATCACACAAGCCGCAACTAAGAAGCCCACGAGCTGCAATTAAGGAGCCCTGGGGCTGCAACTAAGGAGCCCACCAGATGAAACTAAGACTCAGTGCAACCAAATAAATAAATATTGAAAAAATAATAAAATAAAATAAAACACCCACTCTTAAGTTCCCTAATGGTTAGGGCCTACCCACTGTCTCCCTCATTCCTATCTTCGATGGCTACCTTACCTGTCCAACTGCCTCCAACTGGACTCTCCTCTAACAAAAAAACAAAGCAAAAACCACTTCCCTTTTATTGTTCTCCCTCCTACAGATCCTACTTTCTACTACCATTATTCAGTAGAGGGAAAGGAGCAATGGCAAAGAAAGGGTAAAATGAAGGTCATACAATCCATCTTTATCATCATCTGTCTATCACTATTTATTTCTGTTGTCATTGTTTATTGCCTCAAAGAACCGTTTCTACCTTCTTAAATATTTCCAGAACCTGGATCATACCTTGAAGCTTCATATATGCTGATCACTATGTAAAGATAATGCACACTTAAACGTCATGAATTTCTATCTCCATTTAACCTCAGCATCTTATATCATAGCCAAATCCAGACTTATATTACCACAACCAATCCAATCCAATTTAATTCATAAAAATATTTATCTACACCTATTATGTTCTATCACAGAGCGACTATAGTTCTTCCTCTCTCCCTTATCTCTCTCTCTCTCTCTAATTCATACACACACACACACACACACACACACACACACACACACCCCACACTCCCTTATGACCACAACCCCTTCATCAGTCCCCTTTCTCACACCACAACACTGGCAGAATCTGCTCCTTTCCCAGAAAGCACTCTACCCCTGAACACCCCTACGTCAGTTCATCCAAACCATTAATATCCTTCTGGACTCATGGGAATCCTTCATTAACCTTCATCCAGAGTCAGGCGTTCAGGCATTTAAGATTATCTCACCTTACACTTAAATCTAATAATAATAGTGAATAATAATAATAATAATAATAATAATAATAATAATAACAGCAGCTAAACCAGATGGGAAAACAGACAAAACTTTGAACAAAATTATTCCTCTGTCTGCTTTGCTCTTGAAATACCTAGAATGGCTGGAGAAAATTACAGTACCCTAAAAATGTGGCTTAGGACAGAGTGATGCTTTCTAACAGTAATTTGACCTCACAGGTATTATTAGAGAAGACTTTTATTCAATTCTTTTATACTCCCAAGCTCACGTTCCCTAAAACAGTGGTTCTCAAACTTTTATGTGTATCAGAATCATCTGGAGGGCTTGCTAAAAACACAAATTGCTGAGTCCTACCTCCAGAGTTTCTGGGATAGCATCTAAAAATTTGCATTTCTAACAGGTTCTTGGGTGGTGTTGATGCTGCTGGTCCTGGAATCACACTGTGAGCCACACCCTAAAATATAGATTTTTACCCTAAAATATAGACTTTTTTCCTCATCAAATCTCAATTCCCCCCTCATATAAGCTTTATGAGGGTGAACTCATCTACTAAAGCCTATCTTAGAATTCCTTAGGGAAACAATCAGAGGTGCAGACAAAGATTTATAGACAAGGATATTCATCACAACACACATACACACACACATACACAAAGGACACAATGTAAGTCTAACAAAAGGGAACTATTAAGTAAATTATTATATATATCCATATATATTATGTAGCTCTTAAAAATTATATTTTCAGGGCTTCCCTGGTGGCGCAGTGGTTGAGAGTCTGCCTGCCGATGCAGGGGACCCAGGTTCGTGCCCAGGTCTGGGAAGATCCCACATGCCGCGGAGCGGCTGGGCCCGTGAGCCATGGCCGCTGAGCCTGCGCGTCCGGAGCCTGTGCTCCTCAACGGGAGAGGCCACAACAGTGAGAGGCCCACGTACCGCAAAAAAAAAAAAAAAAAAAAAAAATTATATTTTCAAAGAACCCTTAATGACATGAGAAGTAAATAATAAAATATATTCAAGTAAAAAACACATAGTATAAAAACCAGTTTTGTAAAACTGTGATACGTGATTATAGAATGAAGGGTGTACTCAAGTGTTGATAACCAAAACTTGGAAATAAGGCAAAGGGATGACTGCATGTCCTTTCAATGCACTGTCAACAAACCTACCTAAGGATCATCTGAGTGTTCACAACTAACTAGAGCCCAAACTCTGTAACATTACATACTAAATTGTGGAAAACTAATAAGATGTAATGATAATTTTTGCCAAGTAGGAATGTAGGTGCTCTGTCTAATAGAAAAGATAACCCATAGTGTTATGAGTTTAGTGCTTTGTAGGATATTAACCTGTTCAATAACTTAATCTTATCCCAGCATTATTTATTTTTCATTGACTGTATATCAGTGTCTCGTATCCTCCTCTGAACCAGCTTTGTCATCCCACTGGCTCCCTCACTATTGAGTTAATTAAAACTTTGGCCTGTAGTTACCAGCTACTGGTCTGAGAACTATAGTTTTAATATTTTGAAAATTATACATAAGATATGGAGATTGTCTCAGTCCAAGTTTCTCTGATTTGGAGGATGAATGTAATCTGTTTATTTATCAGAAACTCTGGGCACATTTAAGGCACTTCAATCACAGAAAACTTCATGTGTAATATGTCTTCTCAAAGCATTCCACCAGGGCCACACATACTGTTAAGCTATCCAGTAAAACAGTCACTATCTGTTGTGACTTCAAGCATTCTCTTAGCTTTGACACATAGTGGCTTTATGACTCTCACTTTTGATTCTGATTGCCCAGGTGAATAGGAAGAAAAATAGACAAGTTGCTCAGTCGGTTAAACCCAAGACCAGCCAAATACCTTGCTCTCTTGTTCTCATGAACTGCCTTTGCCATAGATTCTCTCCCTACCCCCCAGTACCTGAGGTAATATAAAAACAAACCTAATTCTAAGGAATTCAGAGGCAGATGAAGGCATCAGTTGACCTAGGAGGTTACTGGTCAGATTAATTATTGATGTGAGGAATTTGCAGAATCCTAGTCAGTTCCTAAATAGCTTAAGATTTTTACATTGATACCAATGTGACCTGAAAGGTTTTAAATTTTAAAAGTTCCCCCATTAAACAGAACTGAACTAGAAAAAGACAAGTCTCACTCATCACTCAGCAGATACAGACATCTAGGGGTATATCACAGCTTGTCTCTGCAGGCCACATTATGTGATTGATGCCAGAATAAGGACCCCACTACAGGATCTATACAGGGCCTGGCTTTTCAGGTGTCAAAGACAAATCCTTAAGTGGGAACCTTCAAGAAATCAAAAGGAAGGGAATATGGAATCCCAGAGTCTGGTGGAGAATTCTGTTATCTATAGTCCCGGGTGATCAGAAGAAAATCCAGAGAAGTTCTATTCATTAGCCTGTGATGATCAGGGTACCAGAAGATCTCACAAGGATAAACAGGGGATACAGAAAACAGAAGAGTTAGATGGTAAGAACTTCAACAGCAAAGTGGTACAGAGGGGTTGGGAGTTCTTTGTTAGCAATGTAAACTTCACATACGGAATCTGAGCAGGATCTTTCTAGCTTCTGAGAAGAAATCTTTGTTGGATCTGCTTGAATTTAAAGGCATATTGTTGCATTGGATTTTCATATGTGGTTCCATTGCCTTGGACTAAAAGACTACAGTGCTTTCTGGATTTAACCAGTCAGGGGCAACAAGTCATCCAAGACAAACATTCTAGCATTCCTCTAGCATTCCTCAGCCAGGTTTGCCTAATATTCACTAAAGTACTGCCTTACTATAGATTTGCATCTTCAAGACTCACAGGCCCCTTGCTGTGACAAAGTCAGCTGGCTAGAGAGCAGTAGGCACATGTTTTAGGGATCAGATTTGTATTGTACTGATACTTCAGAAATATGCAATTTGGGACAGTGTGGAAAGTAGTCTTCTGACTAATTTTCTTTTTTATTCAAGAACACTAACAGTTCTATTTTCTTTATGTAAAAAATAAAATAAAACAGCTATTTTCTTCATGTAAAAAATAAAAGCTATTTTCTTCATGTAAAAAATAAAATAAAATGTGAGTGAAAAGCAAACAAACAAAAAGAGGGGAATTCCCTGGCAGTCCAGTGATTAGGACTCTGTGCTTTCACTGCTGAGGACCCGGGTTCAATCCCTGGCTGGGGAACTAAGATCCCACAAGCTGTGTGACATAGCCACAAAAATAAATAAATAAATAAAAATTAAAAATTAAATTAAATTAAATTTTAAAAAAGATGGAGGAGTAGAAAAAGGAAGACTGGTGTCTTCAAGGCACACATTACTAAAAAACAAAACAAAACAAAAACAAACTTAAAACATTATTTCCAAGAAGACAGAGAAGCTGAAAAGAAGAAGCAGGAATGGGGAGAAAAGGGAACCCTCATGCACTGTTGATGGGACTGTAAATTAGTGCAGCCACTATGGAAAACATTATGGAAACTCCTCAAAAAATTAAAAATGGAACTACCATATGATCTAGCAGTTCCATTCCTGGGTATATATCTGAAGAAAAGAAAAACACTAATTAGAAAAGATATGTGCACCCCTATGTTTATTGCAGCATTATTTACAACAGCCACAATATGGAGCAACCCAAGTGACCATCAATAGATGAATGGATAAAGATGTTGTTGTATACATATAAATATTACTCAGCCATAATAAAGAGTGAAATCTTACCATTTGCAACACCATGGATGGACCTAGAGGGTATTATGCTAAGTGAAATACATCAGACAGAGAAAGACGAAATACTGTATGATTTCACTTGTATGTGGAAAATAAAAAACACAACAAAACAGAAACATTTATAGATATAGAGAACAAACAGGTGGTTGGCAGAGGGGACGGGGGTAGGGAGGAAAGCAATAGATGAGGGAGATTAAGAGGCAAAAACTTCCAGTTGCAAAATAAATGAGTCATGGATATGAAATATACAGCGTGAGGAATATAGTCAATAATTATGTAATATCTTTGTATGATGAGAGATGGTAACTAGACTTATCATCATGGTGATCACTTTGAAACGTACAGAAGTATCGAATCACTATGTTGTATAACAGGAACTAACATAGTGTTGGAGGTTGATTATACTTCAAAAACAAAGTCAGAGAAAGAAATCAAATTTGTGGCTACCAGAGGCAGGGGATGGGTGAGAGGAAGGGGAATTGGATGAAGGCAGTCAAAAGATACAAAACTCCAGTTATGAGATAAATAAATCCTAGGGATGTAATGTACAACATGATATATATAATGAACACTGCTGTATGTTATATATGAAAGTTCTTAAGAAAGTAAATCCTAAGAGTTCTCATCACAAGAAAAAAAATTTTTTTTCTCTGTTTAATTTTGTAACTATATGAGATGGTGATATTCAACTAAACTTATTGTGATAATCATTTCATGATGTATGTAAGTCAAATAATTATGCTGTATACTTTAAACTTATACAGTGCTATATGTCAATTATATCTCAAGAAAACTGGAAGAAGACAAAAACAAACAAAAAACTACTTACTCAAGGACTAAAAGAAGGACCTAAAAGCCATGATACTAAAGAATGAATGGAAGCTAGACAAACAAATCAGAAACTCCAAGGATCAGAAACTAGTAAAGAAGTCTCCGGGAGAGATGAGCGGGAGCACCTAGAAGGAAATGCCTTAATTGTATGAAAAGTTTACTCCTCACTTTACTGAGTGAATGCTCTGGTGGCATATTCCTAGTGTGTATAGTTTGGACATATCTAACCTCGCAAAAGTCAATTTACATCTCCATTTCTTCAGCAGTAAATAAGAGAGCTGATCTCTGAGGTCACTCCAAACTCTAATACTCAATGATCCTAAAATTACTCTAAATTCCCTCATGCTACCATAATGCTTAGTTTAACACTTGAACCAACTATAGATGATAAACTACACTGATGGGAACTTTCAGGAAGCTGCAGAAAAGAGACAAGAGCCTAGAACGCTGGGACATGATCTTGGAAAAAGTATCTTATATTACCATTGGCCAGCAATAATAAAGAGGTATTTCAAGGTCCATGCTGTTGCAGGGGAAATAGGGAGGAAAAGAACCAAGTTTAGGTATAATGCTATATCTAAACTTCATGATAATATAAAAATCATTCTTGGATTTTGCTAAACAGCTTTTCTTTGTAGGCATTGCAAAAGCTATCTAGTAAAAAAGAATGGAAAGAAAAGTCTTGAACAAATCCCAAAGAAATTAGTGAGGAGTTACGTAGCTGCACTACACAATAGAGCCTTATAAAAGGAACTGAGGAAGTTGATATAGGATGTAATATCAAATACATACTGAGAATATCATCTGAACAACAATCAATCAGTATAGTTGTCACTGGGTATCAGCAGGGTATTGGGTCTTGTATCCCCATGGATATCAAAATCTGCAGATGCTCAAGTCCCCTATGTGAAATGTCAGAGTATATGCAGGCTTTAAATTATCTCTAGACTACTCATAATATGTACTACAGTGTAAATGCTATATAAGTAGTTTCCAGGAGCGTGGCAAATTCAAGCTTTGCTTTTTGGAACTTTCTGGAATATTTTTTTCAAGTATTTTCGATCCTCGGTTGAATCCGTGGATGAGAAACTGGATACAGATGACTGACTATAATTCGACAATCACAAAGTATCAAATGTCTACCCTCAGTCAAGCACTGAGAAGAATCACAAATGAAACACATAATCCTAATGTGAATACACGTTTAAAATATAACCTAATATAACATAAAGGCCCGTGCCACTAACTTCTGAAGCCTGTAGAGCCCGTGCTCTGCAACAAGAGAAGCCACTGCAATGAGAAGCCCACGCACTGCAGTGAAGAGCAGCCCCCGCTCACCACAACTAGAGAAAGCCCATGCGCAGCAACAAAAGACCCCACGCAGCCAAAAATAATAAATAAATAAAATAATTAATTTAAAAAAACATAAAGGCCAAAGTCTGCTATTTACTTCCGCATAAGATATGGCACTGGAAAGCAACAGAAATAATAAAATATGCACTTAAAAAATGTTACTTGGTTTGAATAATTGTCAGACTGAATCTCATAAAACAAATTATGACTGAATCTTAATCCATTTAAATAATCTTTCAAAAATTTTAGTCTATTAGTTTCTTAAGTATTATTCAATTTTGAGTTGCCATCTAAACACCATAGGATTCAACGTTAGTCCTAAGTATAACAAACAAAAACTGATCTGCAAAGATTACCTGTTTTTCCCCAACAGAAGGACACGGAGGGATCTCAGAGTAGAAAGCCCACTAATTTCTTCAATCTGGTTATCATATAAATCCAAGAATATTAGCCTCTGCAGATTAGAAATATTTTGGATCCGAGTTATAAAATTGTGTTGAAAGTTCAACAGACGAAGGTGTTCTTCCCCATCGATGATAGGACATACAGTCAGCTTTTGCCTAGAAAACATTTTTTAAAGTTAATAAGGTTCTGATTTAGTGCTCCGCCTCCTTTTACAAATATTAATAGTAGTATCTTCATGCTCCCATGCTGTGAGGAGAAAAAGATAAATAGAACTACTTCTTGCCTCCATGAACTAAGCATTCTAGATCTAAGTGTAATTCACTCATATAAAAGCCAATATACTTTGGCCAGGGTAATTATTAAAATTAAGTCTAGCTCTAATTGCATTTTAAAAAACTCCAACATTAATTATTTCACATAAAATTAACTTAACATCATAAAATACTCAATGTAATTGCCTTCTGCAATAGAGGTTGAGATAATTCAAAGAACCATGTCACATAACCAGAGAAGTGCATTTGCCATCAATCCACTGCTCAGGCATTGCTAAGCTAGGAAGTTTGCTTAACCATTTGCTGTTAGATATACACTGCTAAGCTAAAGGTGTGCACAGCAGAGGTAGTTTCCCTGCTGGTTATAGTGCTAAGGTAAGGTTGAAATCCTTCATCCACCATTCTACTGCTGATACTTTCCTAGATTTAAAGATGGGGATCAAGTCCTAAACATACTTATGCATTCAGAATTTTTTTTTTTTTTTTTTTTTTTTTTTTGCTGTACGCGGGCCTCTCACTGCTGTGGCCTCTCCCGTTGCGGAGCACAGGCTCCGGACACACAGGCTCCGCGGCCATGGCTCGCGGGCCCAGCCGCTCCGCGGCATGTGGGATCTTCCGGGATCGGGGCACGAACCCGTGTCCCCTGCATCGGCAGGCGGACTCTCAACCACTGCGCCACCATGGAAGCCCTGCATTCAGAATTTTTTGAGAGTTTATTTTGTCCCAGGTTCTGTTCTAGGTGCCTGAAATACAGAACTAAACAAAACTCCCAGTGTCTGTGGAGCTTATATTCTAGTGGGAGGAGACAAACAATAAACTTAATAAGTTAAATATTTAATATGTTAGAAGGTGATAAGTGGTAAGAAGAAAAATAAAGCAGAGAAAGGGGCTGGGGACAGTCAGGGTCGAAGGAGTTACAGCTTTGGAGAGTGTGGCCAGGGAAGGCTATCCCTAGGTGATGACACTTGAGTAAAGATCTGAAGGAGGTAAAGACAGTGAGTCTACAGATATGTGGTGGAACAGCATTCCAGGCAGAGAGAACAGCAAATGCAAAAGGTCTGAGGTTTAAGCATGCTTGGTGTATTCAAGGAGCAACAAGGAGGCAGGTATGGCTGTAGCAGGGTGAGCGGAGGAGAGATTAGGAGGCTGTGAGCCAATGAGGTAAAAGGGAACTCAACTGGACAGGGCAGAAGAGCCCATGTGAGGACTATATTTTGACGTTTTATCTATAGTACTGTTTTAGAGTATAGTCAAGCTCTTTTACGTTATATAGATATAAAATTTCTCCACATACCCTTGGAAGGATAAATTTAAAAACTGGTAACAGTGATTATACCTAGGTAGGAGAAATAAATAGCAGGAAAATAAGAGGAGGGAGAGAGACTTTTGTACCTTTCAAATCTTGTACCGTGTCTATAAATTATCTAGTCAAAAAAGTAAGTTGTCCTCACCTTTCTAGGGTCAACCTGTCTGAGTAAAGAATTTTCTCTTCAGAAGAACGTTGGAGAATGGGAAATGATGGCATTGATGAGCTCACCAAATTAATATGATCACCTATTGAAAATGATATACAAATTACTTGATTAAGAAAAACCTTTAAAATCTTGAAACTAAAGTCACCTCATATTTGGAGAACTCTGGCACCTACAAATATCCTTTCTAGAAAATATAGCCTCCATAGCTCTCCATATTTGAAATTAGTTACTAAACTTGAGCTCGTTTCTTTCCTCTTTAAACGAAAACTATGTGTTCTGTGTATACCAAATAATTTTTCCCTTGCCTTATAGATTGGTTGAAAGTATAGAACTACGCTAGTGCTACCTTTATCCCTTTATAATCCTGACTCCTAATAATAAATTTTAACTCTCTTATAACTGAGATGATAGTCCCTCATTACCAGATACGTTTGGGCCAGCACTATGAGAGCCCGGCCGGATTCTGGACTTTGAAGGTGTCTTAGTGGAAGAATTTCCAAATGCTGATAAGGAGCTCATGGTAGTTTTCACTTCCAGCCCACATAATTCTGTCACATTTGTTGTGGATGAGATGCAGGATGATTTATTACGAGGTGAAGGGCTTATTACTCTTCCATCTCCTTCAAAATATCAAAAAATTTATCACAAAGCTATACAATACATGACTTTGCTACAGGAAATACAGAGAAAGTAGTTTTGGATAACAAATGGAAACCTCGCATCATCCGTTTTTCTTTGTATGTTCAGCTACTATTGGTAGAGAATATTGCAGAGACCAAAGTGGACGTCAATAAATCTTGTACACTTGTAGTTAGGCTTGTAGTTAGGGCCCACAAGGTATGTGACACCCCTATGAGGTTTATAGGTTGTTGGATAGATGTTGTCCCTGCCATTAAGTAGCTTTCAATCTAGTGGATAAACACATACGAAATTAATAAACTGTACAGAACAACATACACAAAATGCAGAATAAAAAAATATCAATTTATAATTTCACACATAAATGTGTCTGGTTATTTTTTACTTAAAGAAGATGGTCACAGATGAGTTTTGGGGGAGGTGGATATTAAGATATATTCTAAAGACCTAGAAGAATGTAGAATAGTTAATAAAAGATGCTGGGAAGTTCCAGAAATGAAGTAAGACTTGAGCAATGGGTCAAAGGTACCAGTTTGAACACCAGAAGAAATCAACTCTATTTCCTTCTACAAAGAGAAAATTTCCTAAAAGCAGCAATCGATGCTGATGGGAGTAATAAGCAATAAAATAGAACTTAAGGTACCACAGAATTCTACTGCTTAAACTGACCAATAAAGCAAAAAGATGAACCCAAATATAGGAAGCTAACATATTCTTTGGGAAGCCATCTTAAAATCAAGTTCCATATATATCATACTAAAGAACTGTAAAGCAGTGGTATTTGCTAACTTCTCCAGGTATGCAAGATATAAACCAAAGTATCACATACCTCACTTCTTGAACAAAATAATCAGTGCTCACATCCCACTTTTCTGAATATCATGAAATATCAGGTAACTAATAATGATGTTCTAGAGTACAAGCATTCAGAATTGAGATCATGTTCATAAATGAACTGGTCTTGTGACATGACCAGTTGCTAGCAAGGTACCCAAGCAACCAGGAGTCAGTAAACGGATTTGGAAATCAAAAATTGGATGGTTAAAAGAACAAAAACCAGTGTAAGGATTAACTGGTTACGGATTAACTGGTCAGCTAAGTATGATAAAGGAAAAACTTCAAACAATAGACAACCTTGATTTCCCTTGTTAGCATCAGAATTAGGTTTTTAAAATTATTTTGTTAAGGCTTCAAGCCATTCCTCAATTTAGCAGGCAGATTTAAATTTAATAAGACTTGGGATATAGAGGCAATAATCAAGGAGTAAATTTCACTTACTTCAGTGAATAAAGGAATTTCATCCTCACACTTTTCAGCTCTTATCATACACAGAAGTCAAAATCACTATCTGCATGATGAGCTTACAGTCACGATCAGTATGACATACATCATACAATAAATAGCAGGATATGAGAATGATCAGATAGAAAGGCCTTAAAATCCACAAACAAGATACTCTAAATCAGGGGTCCCCACCCCTCAACTGTTAGGAACTGGGCCGCACAGCAGGAGGTGAGCAGTGGGCAAGAGAGCAAAGCTTGCATTACCATGTGAACCACTGCTTCCGTTACCACCTGAATCATGCCCCCACCCCTGACCCCGGCTGTGGAAAAACTGTCTTCCACAAAACTGGTCCCTGGTGCCAAAAAGGTTAGGGAGCGCTGCTCTAAATGACTGGGAACCAGAGTGACCTGCAATTGAAACATTCACATATTTATGTGGATATATAAACACCCACATATATATACAAATATGTGTGTATCAAACACCCACATTATATGTGGAATGTTTCATCCTGCATATAAACAGCACTACTATGTGGCAAAATTTTAATTGAAGCATTTCCTGTTATTGGTGATTTCATATATCACTATTTAATTCACCAGATATGTAGCTTTTGTCTTCCCAATTAAATTTATAAGCTCCTTGAGAAATGGAGCTCATTTTACATTCTTTATATTCTTTGTAGAATCTAAATTCACTAGGCAATCACTAAATTAACTAACTGATTTTCCATATTAAGAGTACATCAGAAATCCATTTTACATATATTATTTCTGTTAAAAAAGAAAATCATATATTCTTGCATTTTAGTATAAAAATGCTGAATGAATTCTTTCATAATTAGGATCTCAAAGTGTTTAGAGGCATTATGGTCTATGTTTGGTAAGAGTCTTCACTGCACGGCACCCTAGATGCATGGATGGATGGATGGGTGAGTGGATGGACGGAAAGATGGATGGAGAGATGGGCAGTGGGATGGACAGATGGCTGGCTGGCTGGATGGATCATACAGTACACAGTCATATATGTGTCCACTCAGCCTTACCTTTGAGATTGTTTTAGTAACCAAAATCCTGTGTCTGTATTTTTCATGATTTATCATGACCTTAAGAGTCAAGCACTGCCTCTTCCTCTCTATATACATATTTTAGAATTTTTAATTAAGGGATTTAATCAACTAAGTTCTGGTTAACTGAGATTTTACTGTATAGCAGTCCCTGGCTCTTACAAAATCTCAAGGATACAGGTGTTAACTCTTAACATTAATATAAAAATCCTAAAAAAATCACATACCAAGTTTTAGACTAAGTAGCCTAACTAAAACATAGAGTTTCTTTACTTTGGACTGAGAGTACCACTGGTTAATTTATGGTGACAGGCGATTATATATGTCCAATTAATTTTGAAAAATAGAAAAAATAAGAATGAGGTGAAATTAATTATAATAATTGGGTATCAGGATGCAGTCTATTAGATAGAGATTCCTCAACTTTTCCTGATAAACTGCTACTTATAATTTTTCCAAAGTTTTGTGCCTTTGGAAGAAGAACAGTGAGTACAAAAGTCAAGAAAACAGCTACACACTGTGTGGCCTTCCTTGCATGAAACTGACTGGAACTATGAAGGAGGCACATTTGGAAACAATCAGGTACAAATGTCACAGAGAAAGAGTTTGAATAAAATCTTTTAATGTAAAGAATAGGTTTATTTTTCCCTAAAGAATTAATCTGTATTTTATGGGTCATTACTTATGTACAAGAGTTTATTTATCTTTCAGGTTCACAAAATTCAGTGCCGCCATACTATTTCCTCATTAGCAAATATCTAGCAATACTTTAACACTTAAATAAACTTACCTAGCCAGACATACACAAATCTGTCTACCAACTTCCTCCTCTAACTCAAGAATACCTTGGGAAAAGTATTTAAGTTTTAGAAAACAAATTCAAGATTTATTATCAAAAATGTGAAGGAAATTCACAATGCAAACATTAAAAAAATTCCTACTTGAGAATTTTCAGGTTCACATCTATAGCTCTGTGCCTAATACAGTGTCTGGCACACAGTACACACTCAGTAGATACGTACTGAATTGAACCAAAAAAGGCAAGACACATGCTTCCTACACTGTGGAACAGCAGTTAGGTTGATGTCATGTCCAGCAATTGACCAAGACAAGAGTGTAGGATATAGGAAAGAGAAAAGTCATGTCAGATTAGATGGGCCCAAGAGGAAAGTCCAGAAGTTCCAAAAAAAAAAAAAAAGAAAACTAATAAAATATTCAAAATCGCCACATGTTCATGCAGTAGCGAGATAAACAATCTAGAGAGGCCTATACTGATCAGCCCTCTCATATAAACTCCTAGGAGATGGGGACAGTGCTGTATGTAAGGATTCTGTAGTGCTTAACACTAGCACATTACAGATAGCTAACAGTTGTTGGCAACCAAGTAACACCTCAAATGTTCCAAAGAAAATTTCTCCTTGAATTGAAAAATACATTTCAGAAATATAACCAGATCATATGAGGCTGTGTTTCAAAAGGTGGTCCATGAACCACATCCATCAGAATCACTTGAGGCATTACTAAAACGCACATTTCCAAATCCCACCCAAGGCCTACAAAATCAGACTGGGGACGGGCACAAGGGAAGGGAAGCACTAAGAATCTGCATTTCTAACAAGATCTTGGGGAATGCACACAAAAGTTTAAGGCCTTTGATATAAAATATCTACAATTATATGTGCTAGTAAGGGAAAGAGATAGCTTCTTTTCTACTCCTGACTTTCCATTCTTTCCACTGTTTCCTTATTCCCTAAAGATCTGTGTTCCCATACTCTTACCCTCACTAATTAGCTATTTTCCTAGTTCTAAGACATTATTTGGAAGATTCCTTCCCATTCTCTTGTGCAGAGCCCACCCCAAACTAAAACACAACAGCTTTTCCTGTATTAGAAATAATCTACTATGCTGTGTATATAAAATCAATTCTGATTTAAACAAATTCCCAATCAATTTGGTAACCAATGAATGATGTCATTTTTAATTCAAGTCTCTTTGGATCTAGAAATTCAACATTATTAAACAATATTACTTAAAGAAGATAAACCATATCTGATCTCTACTCTCTGACAATACCTTGCCTACTTGAGTAGTTTCTTTCAAGATCATGTTGTAAGAGTCGACCAGGGAATGATGGCGTTTCTTTATTTAGCTTGAATTCAACCTAAAAAACATTATTTAAGAAAAAAAATTTTTTTGGAGTAAGTAATGAATATAATTATAAAATAACATAAAATAACCAATATATGTTACAACATAGATGAACCTTGAAAACATCATGCTAAGCGAAGAAAGCCAGGCACAAAATGTTACATATTATATGATTCCATTTATGAAATATTGTGAATAGAAAAGTCTATAGAGACAGAAGGCAGATTTGTGGCTTCCAAGAGGGTTGGGAAGGCGGAATGGGGAGAGACTGCTTAATGGTATAGGGACTCCCTTTTGGGTGATAAAAACTGAAACTAGAGAGTGGTGATGGTTGCACAACATTGTGAATGTATTTAATACCACTGATTTGTACAATTTAAAATGGTTACAGTGGTAAATTTTATGTGATGTGTATTTTACCACACACACACTCACACACACACACACACACACACACACAAATCGGAGTCAGTCCTCATGAGGTCAGATGAAACCAGGCTCCAGTCTGAGCCACTTGCAATTCCTCCATACTCTCACCACAATTCAGTGATTACAAGAATCATTTTCTCAAAAGGAAAAGCAAAAATCATACAATAGAAACTAAATTCTGTTAAAAAATATCACAATGTTCTTATCATTAGAACTCTTTAACAGTCCAATTATAACATAATAAAATTATATATCTAAACCTTCTAAGAAGGGTTTTCTCTAAATTTATTTTAAATTATTTGATAGGAGGACTGAGAAAAACAAAACCAAAACAACCTCTCATGATTAGCTACCAAAACCCCTAAATACATATCATAAAAGAATTATGATGTTTCTCATGCTACTATAAAAATTCTAATAGCATTTACATTATATCCTTATACATTATATGAGCTAAGGTATTTTCTCAGAATACATGTCCACACAAGAGAAAATGAATGGTTTGGAAAGAATCAGGATGAGGCACATAGTTCCCAGAAACATACTATGTATAATAGTGGAATAAGATTTGTCCAGTGAAATCAATCAGCAAAGCTTTGGAAGAAATCCATTAGGTCCAATTACAATAAAGAATATTTTCAATTAATCTAACTAACTACTATTTATTCAAGATAATCAAATGGCCTATTTTCCAAGTGTTTATTTCCAGATACATAATGTAATCCACAGCTGCCTCCTTGACCAATGGCGTCCTTCCATCCACCTTCCTCATGCCCCTCCTTAGCCTTCTCAGGTTTTTATCTGTAAATTCTGCCCTTCACTTTAGAGTTCCTTCAGTGACACCTATTTAACAACTTTTTGGGAAAAACCTGAGTTGTGCCAGTTGGAGGTGTCCAAATTGGTCAAAGAAGGAAAATTTGTGTTGTGTCTTGAAACACAGTTGTGTGGGAGGTGGGTGAGTGTATCTGAGAGCTGAGGTTGGGGCTGGGGGGAGAACATGAGTATCTCAGAGATCAAGTCAAAAGCCAGAAGTTATGGAAATGCCAGGGAGAATATGGGCAAACTGGGGAAAAGAACCTCATGTTCAAATCTTAACTTCTAAATAGCATTTGGCCTAATATATTTCCACTGCTAATCAGTTTTTTTTCAGGAATGTTAGATATGTGCCCCCAAATTATTACATTTTATCTATTATAAGATTCCATCAGTAGTAAGACATGCCATCATTTTACCCCCTACTAAGAAGGAAAAACTTTCCCAATTAAACAATGATGTGCCATCAGTTTTAAGAAGGGTCGTGATTTAAGAAATGTTTAGATGTCAAAAAAACCCCCCACCTTACCTCTTAATGGATTAAATAAGATTCAGTTTTTAAAAGAGGTGGGGTTTTTTTTTGGCTTTGTTTGTTTGATTTTTTTAATTGATGTATAGTTGATTTACAATATTATATTAGTTTCAAGTGTACGACATTGCAATTCAGTGTTTTTACAGATTATACTCCATTAAAAGTTATAACAAAACAGTGGTTATAATTCCCTGAGGTATACAATATATCCTTCTTGCTTATCTATTTTATACATAGTAGTTTGTATCTTTTAATCCTATACCCCTAATTTCCCCCTCCCCCTTCCTTCTCTTCTTTGGTAACCACTAGTTGGCTATGTGTAGGCAGAAAATAAAAATTACCTTTAGATTAGTGACCAAAGTAAATATACTTAAATTTTCCAATTTAGACTCTGCTCTTTAAATCATGCTATTTTGCAGAATATAAAACAAGTTATATTCAATTTAAATACAAATCTGCTTAAATCTTACTTTGTTTTTTTCAGGAAGCGATGATGTTTGAATTACCAGATGAAGCCCACAGTTCACCTACAATGTAAAAATTAAACCATAAAATATGCTCTTAACTTATACACACACACATACCTCCCCAAAATAGTACACAAAGATATAACAAAAAAATAGAATAAAAACAGAATGTTCGCTTTTTGCTTGTTTCTGGTAAATTATCGTGTTCTGGGGATCTGCTGAAAACAATAAAATCACAACTAAGAATTAAAAGGTTTCACTGTGATTTATCTTCCAAAATGTCTGCAGCAATTTAACCCTCTACTTAGCACCTAAAGCTTTGGACACTTGCTATTTCAGGTCTAAGTAAATAGCTCAGTGAGACAGGTGAAGGAGGTGGCGGTGCCAGTTAATATTTTCTTAATTAAAAAAAAAAAAAAAAAGGAATTGACCGGTTAAAGGAATTTAAATGAAGCTTAGCCTTTCACAGCAGACCAGCTCCACCTTCTGGGAAGCCCAGATCCTGGACAAGACTTTGAATACCCATCACACAATATTAAATACCCTCCAAGTGCCTTGGTCCAGTCCAGGAATCTCAAGGCTCGGTCAAACAATAGCTTGCGTAGATTCAGGGGTGCTGGTCCCAATAATACAGCCCATCACCTAGGACAAAGACGCCAGTCAGAAAGGACGCTACTAATGGGAAGAAATAGTAGGAGACCCAACCTACGTTGCTCGCAGCCCGGCCAGAAACAGAGCGGTATTTCCCGGGAATCATGGCAGGAGACAGTCCAAGAAGATCAGTTAGATCTGCCTTAGAAGTGACGCTACAGCACAGATTCAGAGAGAGCGAAAGGGGTCATCTCCCAGGCAACCCGCTCAGGAGTTACCATGGAAACTACCATTTCCGGTCTGGTCCTCCACCAAATCACTGGCCGATGCCCTCGTTAGAGCCTCTGGTTATATTTGGGGGTCCCAAAACGTCAGCACTTCCTAGTTCTATTTTCCTGGCCTCATAAAAACAGAGCGGGAGTGTGGAGAGGAGGATAAGACGGGGAAGAGGCCGGCCACCTCGGTAGCTATGACAACCAGCACTTCCGGTCCGTCCCTCTTTACGGCCCACCTCAGCTGGGCCCGCGCGAAATTTGTATCCCACTGCCGGTGGCCACCTGCTCTCAGGGGAAGCTGCAGAGATGAGGAGGATCTCCGAGAGCCGGTTACTTTCCCAGGTGGGGCCGCAGTTCGGCACTTCCGCCGGCCGGAGGTGGGGGAAGGAGACAAGGCGTACGCGGAATCCGGCAGGTGAGTTCTCAGGGAGTGCGCGGCCGTGCGGAGGGCCCTCATTTCCCAACCCGGAGTCAGCTGCCATGCCTGCCCGCTGCGTGGCCGCGCACTGCGGCAACACCACCACGTCCGGGAAGTCGCTGTTCCGCTTTCCCAAGGACCGGGCCGTGCGGCTGCTGTGGGACCGCTTCGTGCGGGGCCGCCGCGCCGACTGGTACGAGAGCAATGACAGGTCGGTCATCTGCTCCGACCACTTTGCTCCCGCCTGTTTTGACGTCTCTTCGGTTATCCAGAAGAACCTGCGCCTGAGGCTCGTGGCGGTCGCCGTGCCCACCCTGCACCGGGTGTCCTCCCCGGCATCTAAGGGGCAAGAAGAGGGAGACGGAGCGGGCGGCCCCGAGAAGGGAGGAGAGCCCCAGGCAGTCAGGCAGCCCGAGGCTGCCCCGGGGCCAGCCTGCTGTACACTCCTCCGGGCCAGGAAGAGGGCTGCGGCTTCACAGGTAAAGGACCACCCAGGAGTCCCCCAAGGGTCGTTGGAGGACCCCGGGTCTGTGGCTAGGCTCCTCCACTTAGTGTCGTCTTGGGAAAGTCACCTCACCTCGAAGGTTTCTGTTTACTCAGTGATCTCCAAGAGCCTATTTAGCATTAACACTCTGGAATTATAGTTTCTTCTACCTCCTCTTCCCCAAAACACACTCATTCTCTCTCTCTGTCTCTCTCTGTCTCTCTCTTGTCTCTCTGTCTCTCTCTCTCGTTCTTCAGATTATAGTCGCCTTCACTCTCCGCTCCTGAGTTTTTAAATAGAAAGTGTTTAATTTGAGCAAATCTCAAGGAATGGGGTGCTTGAAACTGTTTCTGCATACCGTATTACATAAGCTTGAGGAATTATCAACTATTCTGTCAAAATGGCGGGGGAAGGGGGATACGAGATGCTGATGAAGATGGGGCTTGCTGATAAACGATCCCTTCCCACTCCTAA
The DNA here is from genome assembly GCF_025265405.1 of Mesoplodon densirostris. Taxonomy (NCBI): domain Eukaryota; kingdom Metazoa; phylum Chordata; class Mammalia; order Artiodactyla; family Ziphiidae; genus Mesoplodon; species Mesoplodon densirostris. Next base: position 123,087,558 of record NC_082664.1, read on the forward strand.
ACTACCTCTTGACTGACTGCCTTTAAATTAAATCGTTCCAATGAGCTGAATTTTCCTATCTTGCTCTCTTCTGCCTACTTCCTCGATACTCATAAGCATCGATTACACTTATTTTGCATCTGGTCACTACTGCCTTCTTGCCCACTTCCCATCTTAAAGAAGACTTAGTCTTCTTTGAGTTAGTGAAACTTCAGCCGTATCACCATAACATAGATTAAATTATGACTCTTAATTGGATCTAAAATGTGTTCAGTTTTAGAGATAGGAAGAATTCACCAAGAAGTCAGGTGACTTGTAACTGACATTTTGGCTTTGAATATATAGAGGTATTCGTTGAATTTTAGAGCTGAAGGAAACCTAAGTGCTCATCTAGTTCAGACTCAATATTCACAAGAAAGCCAGTCCAGGAGGTTAATTTCCTCAAGAGCCTTTTCTCTAGGTCTAATTGCCAGACAGAAACTCTTCTGCCATACCAACCTGCTTCCTACATTGGGGTGGATGGTTAAGACCCTTTAATGACACCCTGCAATTGTTAGGATGAAGAATAACATTAACACAATCTACAAGTCTCCGCATACTATTTGCCCCTGCCTACCACACCAATCCTATCCCAGTCCACCATCCTTGTTGCTCGCTGTGTACCAGTCATGCTGATCTTTTCAATTTTTGAACATACTGTATTCTTTGCTACCAATAAGCCTTTTCTCCATTATTTCATGTACTGCCCTGGAATTATGCCCTTGCCATTTCCCATCATCATCAATTGAGTCCTTTTACTTTAGAAATCTGCTCAAACATCCTTCCCTTTTGCTTCCCTAATTATATATTCTCATTCTTCATACACTTCATTAGCACATATACTTCAGTTGCACTCATCACAGTTGTCATGAAATAATTGTATAATTTGCTTAATGTTTGTCCTCACATTAGAATGTAAGCTCTGTGAGAGTAGGGATCTTAACTGATTTATTCACTATTGTATTGCCAGCACCTAGAACAATATTTTGCAAATTTAAGGAATTCAATAAATATTTGTGGAATGATTATGTGACTATGAGAACAGTTTTTTTAGTACAATAGAATTTCAGTTCTCTGCCAGTTTCCCTTCTCACCAAGCTGTATACCAGTCAAGACATCTGCCTCTTCCTTGAACCATCTATCCACCATGCCTAGCTAACCTTTCCCCAAGCCCATATATGTACATCTATATATAGATATATATAAATATTTAGTAAAAGAGGTAAATATTAAACATGTGCCACACACACCCTTACACCATTTTTCTTACTCATAATTCTACCATCTAATCAAAAATTGCTAGAAGAAAAGCCAGGCTAATAAAACAACCAAAGATCTTATAATACAACAAAGGCTAACTATTGAGAAATCTAGAATAGATAACCAACTCTGTTTTCCAATTAGTAAATATATCCAGCCAACACTTCTAACAATCCATATTACATTAATATACATGCTGAGTTATTAGGAAACTATGTGTAGGTTTTAATAATAGTACTTTATATAAAGTTTAAAAAGTTTATTTAGACTTGATAGCAATAAATTTTTAGCCGGTCTGGATTGAGAACCCCAATAGCATCTCTAAGAAAGTTTACTTGGTCCACCTTTAACTCCTTCCCCAAATCACTGTTTTTCTGTCCAAGACCAACTGACTAAACAGCAAATTTCCAGTCACTCTGCAATATTTATTGAGGAGCTATTGTAAACACTGTTTTGGGTGTTTTGTGCTGTATGTAGATAAATAGAAGTATGAATGTAGCCTATCTTTAGGGAGTTGGAGGAAAGATTAGGGGCCACCTCCAAGGAAGAAAGGGGGTTCTCTGATGAGCACCATACACTGATATTTTGCTTCATATAGCTAGAATTATTGTCTCTCCTTAACTGTTAATTTTGTATCCTTGTTCTTCTAACCCAACTGTATTTTTTAAACTTTAATTCAAATATAGCAAAATACAGGAAAGTGCTTATTAAATCATTAAATTATCAGAAACTGAACATGTGTAACTACTATAGGTCAAAGAATTAGAACATTACTAGCAACTCAAGAGCCCAAGACTAGCTCCTCCTCCATCCTCAAAGCAACCAAGTTTGCTTTCTTTTGAATTTGATGTAAGTAGAATCGTACTGTAGTCATTTCTTGCACCTGGCTTTTTTGTTCAACATTATATTTGTAAGATTCATCCATATTGTTGCATATAGCAGTAATATGTTTGCATTACTATATAGCAGTTTATTGTACGAATATACCAAAAAATTTTTTTGTCTCTTCTGTTGTTGGACATTTGGGTTGTTATCATTTTGGGGCTATTAGAAGTAATCCTACTGTAAACATCCTTCTACATGTCTTTTTCATATGTGCACACGTTTCTGATGCTGTATACCTAGAATTTCTGGGACATAATATTATATTAAACTTCAGTAAATAATACCAGATAATTTTCTAAAATAGTTGTACTAATCTACACTACTAGAAGCGTAATGAGAGTTTATGTTGTTTCACATTCTTGCCTACACTTGGATTGTCGGTCTTTCACATTGAGTCTTTTTGAAGGGTGTGTAATCGTGGTTTACTTTGCTTTCTCATTTCATAAATGACATTAGGAAGGGAACAACTTTTCAAATGTTAATTGAACATTCGGATAGCCTCTTTGGCGATATGCCGATTTTTCTGTTGGATTGTCTTTTTCTTGTTGATATAGAGTTCTTAATAAATTCTGTCTTCAAGTCCTTTATCAGTTAAATATGCTTTAACTACCTTCTCCTCTTCACTCTTAATCGTGTCTTTTGATGTACTGAGCTTTTTTTTTTTTTTTTTCCTGTGTACTTAGTTCTTAATTTCAATGTAGGCCAACCTAACCATCTTTTTCTGTATGCTTAATGCTTAAAGCATGCTACTTTGCTGTTTCCCATAAACTTACTGTTTTTAGTCTTTACATTCATATCTACAACCCATTCAGAATTGATTTTTGTGTATGAAGTGGAGTTTGTTTCATTTTTTCCTCATATAGATACCCAGTTGACTCAGCATCTTTTATTGAAAAGGCTAGCGTTTCCTCATTGTCCTGCAGCGTCAGCTTTGTCATAAATCAAGTTTTCATATACACATTAGTCTGTTTGGACACTTTAAAATTCTGTTCCATTTATGTTTACCTGTCCTTACACCATTATCACAGTACTGTAGCTTATGTTAAGAATTAATATCCAGTTGGCATATGTTTCTGACAAATGCTTATTTTCAATAATGATTGTGTTTTATGGTATTCGTTTAAATGTACTTGCTAAAATTCTTTATGAGACCTTAATCTAAACCAAAGTTGAGGTAATCAAGTCGTTTTACTTTATATGGAAGTTACTATGGAAATTAAAAATCACAGAGCAGAAGAAATAAAGCAAATGGTCATTGTACGCCCCCCCCCCCAAAAATTAATATCCAGTTGATTAATTCCTCTTACCTTGTTCATCTTCATGGATGTCTTGGCTATTTTGGGCTCTTTAAATTTCCATATATATTTTAGGATTAGTTCATCAATTTCCACAAATTATCTGTTGGGATTTTGACTGAGGGTGCATTGAATTTTTAAATGAATGTAGGGAGAAAGAGCATATTGACAATACTGATTCTTCCAGTCCATGAACATAATGTATCCCTCCATTTATTTGGGTTTTTACATTTCTCTTAAAAACATTAAGGCATTCTATATAGAGGTCTTGTACATATTTCATTAGATTTGTTCCTATTTGATTTTGCTATTATAAATAGTATTATCTAAAATTTTATTTTCTATAAATGTATGTGGATAGATTGATTTTTCTTGACCTTGTAACCAGAAACCTTGTTAAACTCATTTATTCTGGTAATTTGCAGATACTTTTGGATTTTCTACATGTATAAAAAATATATGCATATAGTTTTTGATGTTTATGCTTTTATTTCTTATTCTTCCTATTGCACTAGCTAGAACTTCCAGTACAGCATGGGAAACAGAAGAAGTGATGGGGAATCCTTTTCTCATTCCTATTTCCAAAGGAAAAGCATTAATATTTCACCATTTGATATGATTTTTGCTATAGTTCTTTTGGTAACTGCTCTTACCATAAAAAGAAATGTTCCCCTCTATTCCAAGTTTTGGGTGCAGACTTAAATCATAAATGATGTTGAATTTTTTCAGTTGCTTTTTCTGAACCTATTAATGATCACATATTTTGCTTATTATTCTGTTAATGTGGTGAACTTTATTGGCTGGTTTTGAAATATAGAGTCAAACTTGCATGGCTGAAGCAAACCCAATTTGGCCAAGGTGTATTATTCTTTTAGGTATTGTTTAATTTGATTTGTTAACATTCTATTTAGAATTTTTGCATATGTGTTCATAGGCAAAACTGGTCTATACCTGTTCTTTCTTGAAATGCCTTTTTCAGGTTTTGGTTTCAAGATTATGCTGACCAGTTTGGAGTTGTCCCCTCTTTCATCATTCTCTGGAAAAGTTTATATAAATTGGCATTATATGTCCACTAATAAATTTGATATTAATATTTTGTGGCATTCACTGAAAAAGATAACTAGTCCTGGAGTTTTCCTTATGAGAAGATTTTTAAATGATGGATTCAATTTCTTTAATAGTTATGGGGCTATTCAGAGTTTTTCTGTTTCTATATCCATTTTGATAAGTTGTATTTTTCGAAAAATTTGTCAGTTTAATCTAAATTTTTAAACATATTGACACAAAAGTGTTCATGATACTCTATCTTTTAAAATTCTTTATGATCTGTTAGTAATTTTTGCTTTTTCATTCTTTTTATTGATTTTTATTAGTCTTTTCAAAGAGTGAACTCTGCCTTTTGATCTTCTCTCTGATATTGTTTTCTTTTTATTTCTATTATTACTTCTTCCCCTCAAATTATTTTGTTCAGCTTTGATTTTTAATTGATACACTAGATTTATACATTACTGAGCTAAAATGATTAACATAGACCTTTTCCTATATGTTTTAACATTAAACAAACTTGCTAAAATGTGAAAACTTCACTTAAACACTAGGATATCTTTACATATTCAGATGTAGTATTTCAAACAAAGGAGACCTTAAGGATAACTAACTTGCTTTTGTGAAGACAAGATATTCAATTACCAAATATTTCAAATTTTTCCCAACTGCTTACATTTCTTAACAGACTTCTAGTATTCTTTTTAATTGAAGTACAGTTGACTTACAATATTATATTAGTTTTAGGTGTACAACATAGTCGATATTTTTATAGATGAGACTCCATACAAAGTTATTATGAAGTATTGGCTGCATTGCCTGTGCTGTACATTACATCCTTGTATCTTATTTATTTATTTATTTTTGAATTTTATTTTATTTGGGTTTTTTTACAGCAGGTTCTTATTAGTCATCCATTTTATACACGTCAATCCCAATCTCCCAATTCATCACACCACCACCACCCCCCACCACGGCTTTCCCCGCTTGGTGTCCATACATTTGTTCTCTACATCTGTGTCTCTATTTCTGCCCTGCAAACTGGTTTATCTGTTCCACATATATCCACATATATTTGTTTTTCTCTTTCTGACTTACTTCACCCTGTATGACAGTCTCTAGATCCATCCACGTCTCTACAAATGACCCAATTTTTTTCCTTTTTATGGCTGAGTAATATTCCATTGTATATATGTACCACATCTTCTTTATCCATTTGATGGGCATTTAGGTTGTTTCCATAACCTGGCTATTGTAAATAGTGCTGCAGTGAATATTGGCCTGCATATGTTTTTTTGAATTATAGTTTTCTCTGGGTTTATGCCCAGTAGTGGGATTGCTGGGTCATATGTTAATTCTATTTTTAGTTTTTTAAGGAACCTCCATACTGTTCTCCATAGTGGCTGTATCAATTTACATTCCCACCAACAGTACAAGAGGGTTCACTTTTCCCCACACCCTCTCCAGCATTTATTGTTTGTAGATTTTCTGATGATGCCCATTCTAACTGGTGTAAGGTGATACCTCATTGCAGTTTTGATTTACATTTCTCTAATAATTAGTGAAATTGAGCAGCTTTTCATGTGCCTCTTGGCCATCTGTAGGTCTTCTTTGGAGAAATCTCTATTTAGGTCTTCTGTCCATTTTTTCATTGGATTGTTTGTTTTTTTAATATTGAGCTGCATGAGCTGTTTATATATATATATATATATATATATATATATACACACACACACATATATATACACCTATATATATATATATATATATATATATATATATATATATATATATATATTTTGGCAGTACGCGGGCCTCTCACTGTTGTGGCCTCTCCCGTCGCGGATCCCAGGCTCCGGACGCGCAGGCTCAGCGGCCATGGCTCGTGGGCCTAGCTGCTCCGCGGCATGTGGGATCTTCCCGGACCAGGGTACGAACCCGTGTCCCCTGCATCGGCAGGTGGACTCTCAACCACTGCGCCACCAGGGAAGCCCATGTTTATATATTTTTGAGATTAATTCTTTATCCGTGATTCGTTTGCAAATATTTTCTCCCATTCTGAGGGTTGTCTTTTCGTCTTGTTTATAGTTTGCTTTGCCGTGCAAAAGCAAAAGTTTTATTAGGTCCCATTTGCTTATTTTTGTTTTTATTTCCATTACTTAAGGAGGTGGATCAAAAAAGATCTTGCTGTGATTTATGTCAAAGAGTGTTTGTCCCATGTTTTCCTCTAAGATTTTATAGTTTAGGTCTTTAATCCATTTGGAGTTTATTTTTGTGTATGGTGTTAGGGTGTGTTCTAATTTCATTCTTTTACATGTAGCTGTCCAGTTTTCCCAGCACCACTTACTGAAGAGAATGTCTTTTCTCCATTGTATATCCTTGCCTCCTCAGTCATAGATTAGTTGACCATAGGTGCGTGGGTTTATCTCTGGGCTTTCTATCATGTTCCACTCATCTATATTTCTGTTTTTGTGCCAATACCATATTGTCTTGATTACTGTAGCTTTGTAGAATAGTCTGAAGTCAGGGAGTCTGATTCCTCCAGCTCAGTTTCTTTCCCTCAAGACTGCTTTGGCTATTTGGGGTCTTTTGTGTCTCCATACAAATTTTAAGATTTTTTGTTCTAGTTCTATAAAAAAAAATGCCATTGGTAATTTAATAGGGATTGCATTGAATCTGTAGATTGATTTGGGTGGTATAGTCATTTTCACAATATTGATTCTTCCAATCCAAGAACATGGTATATCTCTCCATCTGTTGGTATCATCTTTCATTTCTTTCATCAGGGTCTTATAGTTTTCTGCATACAGGTCTTTTGTCTCCCGAGGTAGGTTTATTCCTAGGTATTTTATTCTTTTTGTTGCAGTGGTAAATGGGAGTGTTTCCTTAATTTCTCTTTCAGATGTTTCATCATTAGTGTATAGGAATGCAAGAGATTTCTGTGCATTAATTTTGTATCCTGCAACTTTACCAAATTCATTGATTAGCTCTAGTAGTTTTCTGGTGGCATCTCTAGGATTCTCTATGTATAGTGTCATGTCATCTGCAAACAGTGACAGTTTTAGTTCTTCTTTTCCAATTTGTATTCCTTTTATTTCTTTTTCTTCTCTGATTGCCATGGCTAGGACTTCCAAAACTATGTTGAATAATAGTGGTGAAAGTGGACATCCTTGTCTTGTTCCTGATTTTAGAGGAAATGCTTTCAGGTTTTCACCATTGAGAATGATGTTTTCTGCGGGTTTGTCGTATATGGCCTTTATTATGTTGAGGTAGGTTCCCTCTATGCCCACTTTCTGGAGAGTTTTTATCATAAATGAGTGTTGAATTTTGTCAAAAGCTTTTTCTGCTTCTATTGAGATGATCATGTGGTTTTTCTTCTTCAATTTGTTAATATGGTATATCACATTGATTGAATTGCATATATTGAAGAATCCTTGCATCCCTGGGATAAATCCCACTTGATCATGGTGTATGATCCTTTTAATGTGTTGTTGGATTCTGTTTGCTAGTATTTTGTTGAGGATTTTTGCATCTATAGTCATCAGTGATATTGGTCTGTAATTTTCTTTTTTTGTAGTATCTTTGTCTGGTTTTGGTATCAGGGTGATGGTGGCCTCATAGAATGAGTTTGGGAGTGTTCCTTCCTCTGCAATTTTTTGGAAGCATTTGAGAAGGATGGGTGTTAGCTCTTCTCTAAGTGTTTGATAGAATTCACCTTTGAAGCCATCTGGTCCTGGACTTTGTTTGTTGGAAGATTTTTAATCACAGTTTCAATTTCACTACTTGTGATTGGTCTGTTCATATTTTCTATTTCTTCCTGGTTCAGTCTTGGAAGGTAATAACTTTCTAAAATTTGTCCATTTCTTCCAGGTTGTCCACTTTATTGGCATAGAGTTGCTTGTAGTAGTCTCTTAGGATGCTTTGTATTTCTGCGGTGTCTGTTTTAACTTCAACTGTTTCATTTCTAATTTTATTGATTTGAGTCCTCTCCCTCTTTTTCGTGATGCGTCTGGCTAGTGGTTTATCACTTTTGTTTATCTTCTCAAAGAACCAGCTTTTAGTTTTATTGATCTTTGCTATTGTTTTCTTTGTTTCTATTTCATTTATTCCGGCTCTGATCTTTATGATTTCTTTCCTTCTGCTAACTTTGGGTTTTGTTTGTTCTTCTTTCTCTAGTTCCTTCAGGTGTAAGATTAGATTGTTTATTTGAGATTTTTCTTATTTCTTGAGGTAGGCTTGTATAGCTCTAAACTTGCCTCTTCGAACTGCTTTTGCCACATCCCATGGATTTTGGAACATCGTGTTTTCATTGTCATTTGTCTCTAGGTATTTTTTGATTTCCTCTTTGATTTCTTCAGTGATGTCTTGTTTATTTAGTACCGTATTGTTTAGCCTCCATGTGTTTGTGTTTTTTACGTTTTTTCCCCTGTAATTGATTTCTAATCCCATAGTGTTGCAGTCAGAAAAGGTGCTTGATATGATTTCACTTTTCTTAAATTTAGTGAGGCTTGATTTGTGACCCAGGTTGTGATCTGTCCTGGAGAATGTTCCATGCGCACTTGAGACGAAAGTGTAATCCGCTGTTTTTGGATGGAATGTCCTATAAATATCAATTAAATCCATCTGGTCTATTGTGTCATTTAATGCTGTGTTTCCTTATTAATTTTCTGTTTGGATGATCTGTCCACTGGTGTAAGTGAGGTGTTAAAGTCTCCCACTATTACTGTGTTACCGTTGATTTCCTCTTTTATAGTTGTTAGCAGGTGCCTTATGTATTGAGGTGCTCCTATGTTGGGTGCATAAATATTTATAATTGTTATATCTTTTCTTGGATTGATCCGTTGATCATTATGTAGTGTCCTTCCTTGTCTCTTGTAACACTCTTTTTTATTTTTTTTTATTTTTTTTTATTTTTTTGCGGTATGCGGGCCTCTCACTGTTGCGGCCTCCCCCGTTGCGGAGCACAGGCTCCGGACGCGCAGGCTCCGGACGCGCAGGCTCAGCGGCCATGGCCCACGGGCCCAGCCGCTCCACGGCACATGGGATCCTCCCAGACCGGGGCACGAACCCGCATCCCCTGCATCGGCAGGCGGACTCTCAACCACTTGCGCCACCAGGGAGGCCCAACACTCTTTATTTTAAAGTCTATTTTATCTGATATGAGTATAGCTACTCCAGCTTTCTTTTGGTTTCCATTTGCATGGAACATCTTTTTCCATCCCCTCACTTTCAGTCTTTATGTGTCCCTAGGTCTGTAGTGGGTCTCTTGTAGACAACATATATATGGGTTTTGTTTTTGTATCCATTCAGCAAGCCTGTGTCTTTTGGTTGGAGCGTTTAATCCATTCACGTTCAAGGTAATTATCGACATGTATGTTCTTATTACCATTTTCTTAATTGTTTGGGGTTTGTTTTTGTAGGTCCTTTTCTTCTCTTGTGTTTCCCACTTAGAGAAATTCCTTTAGTATTTGTTGTAGAGCTGGTTTGGTGGTGCTGAAATCTCTTAGCTTTTGCTTGTCTGTAAAGCTTTTGGTTTCTCCATCGAATCTGAATGAGATCCTTGCCGGGTAGAGTAATCTTGGTTGTAGGTTCTTCCCTTTCATCACTTTAAATATGTCATGCCACTCTCTTCTGGCTTGTAGAGTTTCTGCTGAGAAATCAGCTGTTAACCTTATGGGAGTTCCCTTGTATGTTATTTGTCATTTTTCCCTTGCTGCTTTCAATAAGTTTTCTTTGTCTTTAATTTTTGCCAATTTGATTACTATGTGTCTCAGTGTGTTTCTGCTTGGGTTTATCCTGTATGGGACTCGCTGTGCTTCCTGGACTTGGGTGGCTATTTCCTTTCCCGTGTTAGGGAAGTTTTTGACTATAATCTCTTCAAATATTTTCTCGGGTCCATTCTCTCTCTCTTCTCCTTCTGGGACCCCTATAATGTGAATGTTGTTGCATTTAATGTTGTCCCAGAGGTCTCTTAGGCTGTCTTCATTTCTTTTCATTCTTTTTTCTTTATTCTGTTTCACAGCAGTGAATTCCACCATTCTGTCTTCCAGGTCACTTATCCGTTCTTCTGCCTCACTTATTCTGCTATTGATTCCTTCTAGTGTAGTTTTCATTTCAGTTATTGTGTTGTTCATCTCTGTTTGTTTGTTCTTTAATTCTTCTAGATCTTTGTTAAATATTTCTTGCACCTTCTCGATCTTTGCCTCAATTCTTTTTCTGAGGTCCTGGATCATCTTTACTATCATTATTCTGAATTCTTTTTCTGGAAGGTTGCCCATCTCCACTTCATTAGTTGTTTTTCTGGGGTTTTATCTTGTTCCTTCATCTGGTACATAGCCCTCTGCCTTTTCATCTTGTCTGTCTTTCTGTGAATGTGGTTTTTGTTCCACAGTCTGCAGGATTGTAGTTCTTCTTGCTTCTGCTGTCTGCCCTCTTTATCTTATTTATTTTGTTCCCAATAGTTTGTACCTCTTAATCCTCTTTCCCTATTTTGCCCCTCCCTCCACCTCTCTCCCCATTGGTAACTGCTAGTCTGCTCTCTGTATCTGCAAGTCTGTTTCAGTTTTGTTATATTCCTTCATTTGTTTTATTTTTTAGGTTCCACATATAAATGAAAATATGCAGTGTTTGTCTTTCTCTCTCTAACTTATTTCCCTAAGAATAATACCCTCAGGGTCATGCATGTTGTTGCAAATAGCAAGATTTCATTCTTTTTTATGGCTGAGTAATGTTATATATTTATATGCCACATCTTCCTTATCCGTTGATGGACCCTTAGGTTGCTTCCATGTCTTAGCTATTTTAAATAATGCTGCTGTGAACATTGAGCTGCATATTAAAAGATTTCCAGTATTTTTCTTTAATTTTTTTAAGGCTTTATTTTTTTAGAAAAGTTTTAGGTTTGCAGAGAAATTGAGGGGAAGATGGATTACCCAGTTACCCCCTGCCCCCCCACATTCATAGCCTTCTCCATTATCAACATCCCCCACCAGAGTGTACATTTGTTACAGTTGATGAGCCTACACTGACACACCATTATATAACTCGAAGTCCATCATTTACATTACAGTTCACTCTCTCATCTCTGTACTTTTTCAATTTTTATTTACCATTCTTTCTTTAACTTCTTGAGCATTAAATTGGATCATTGATTTCCAGAATTTTCATAGTGAATGGCAGATGGGACAGCTAAGTTTGACGCTTATTTCCCAAATGTAGAATTCAGTAGAGTTTACTGTTTGAGGGAAAACTCCTGAATTGAAGATACGTTAGAAATATTTTGTGAAATAATTTTTTGAATGGTGTTAATATTGCAGTCTAAATTAAGACTAATTAATTTTTTCTATACTATTATGTACATTAAGACTATAAATGCCCTTCTAAGTGTGACATTAACTGAATCCCACACATTTTAGACTTTGAATATTTTTATTATTATTTAGTGTAAAATATCTTCTAATTTCCACTGTAATTTTATCATGGGTTACTTAGAAGTATATTTAAAAATTTCCAAACATGCAGGTACTTTGTAGTTATATTTTTGTTATAGACTTCTAGGTCAGTTACACTGTGGCCAGAGAATATACAGCATATGGATTTAATCTTTTGAAATTTATTGAAACTGTATTAGGCCTAACGTAGGTTAGTTTTTATAAATGTTCCATATGTACTTGAGGTGAATGTGTGTTCTGCAGTTGGGTACAATTCTCCATATATGTCTATTAATCATGTTGTTTAAATTTCTTATATCCCTATGGAATCTTTGCCTGCCTATTAGTTACTGAGAGAGGTGTGTTAAAAATCTTCCACCTCGGTTTTTAATTTACATATTTAGTCTTCTAACAATTTTTGTGTTATATATTTTGAAGCTGTGTTATTATATAGCACCAATATAGCAGCACCAGCTTTCTGTAGGTTAGTGTTAGCATATTAGATCTTTTTTACACCCTTTTATTTCAGTCTCTGTGTATCCTTAAGAGTTTAAGCCTTACTGTGTCTTATGGTTGCCCCTTTGAAGACAATGTATGTTTTTTCCTCTGGCTCCTAAGTTTTTCTCTTTGTTTTCCAGTTTTACTGTAATATGCAAAGATATGGTTTCCTTTGTTTTTATTTTAGTGAATACATTTAGTACTTTTGTGAAACCATGTCTTAATGCCTTGTATTCATTTTGGTAAATTCTCAGATGTTATTTGTTCAAATATTGTTTCTGTCCCATTTTCTTTCTTTTCCTTTGGGACTACAACTGATATTATACATTATGCTTTTTCATCTTTTCTGCTTTATCTCTTATGACCTTTTCTATAGCCTTCATCCTTTTGTCTTTCTCTGCCTCATTCTAAAATTTTCTTGTTCCAGTTGATTAATACATATCTGGAAATTCTGTTTCTTAAATTTTTAATATAAAGAAGTAATTGTGTATGTACACAAAAATTTTTGTTCAAAGGTTTCTAATATTATGGATTGTTTTAATAAATTACAGTATATCTGTACAATAGATTGTATGCAGCCATAAAAATTATATGTAGAATATTTAATAACATAGAAACATGATGTATTAAAGAGGAAAACAAGATTATAAAACATATGTTCCCAATTTTAAAAAATACATAGAAAAAGACAAAAATAATACCAAAATATGAAGTTGTTAGCTATGAATGATGGGATTATGACTAATTTTTTTTTCTTTTTGCTTCTCTGTATGGTGCAAATTTTCCTCAGTGATACAATGTATTACTGTTATAAAGGGAACAAAAGTTATTTTTTAAAGCCTGAATAAATTCCTAAAACTCCATTTTATCAGGAGTACATCTGTTTTGTAAAGAAATATATACTTATTCTAGACCTTTATAATGCTTGGCTTAAAAGTAGAAGTAGATTAGCTGTCAAATTAGCCATAACTATAAACACAAAGATAAAGACTTCAATTTTTATTTAAATCCTCAAAAATATTAGGTGTAATTCTTCATGTTACAAAGGGACTCTTCACAAAAGTTTCTTCATAAAGTTTCTTTAACTTGGGCATTCATAGCCTGTGTTACAGCAACAAAGGATGCTTGCTAAAATTTTTTTTCAATGGTCTAGGTAAAATTACAAAGTACTTTTTTTCATTTCTCTATCACTTATTTTTTTCTTCCCACAGGCCCTCTTACGTTTTCCAGATATCTTTTCTTAGCCTCTTCCACATAATTTCCAGGTACTCAGTCTTACATTACCTTCTGAATATCCAAATTCTCCTCCTTTCTACCTCTTACTTCTCCCATAAATCAAAATTTCCATTTCACATTGTAACTTTTCTCAGGAAAGCATAAAAACATTAAAGCATATTATCTTAAATTATTTCTCTGTCATGTATAAAGGACTGATGATTAGGTTTTCTAGAACGATGCTACTGCTTTGTGATGATATACCTAATACTATTATAATCATTTAATACTACTAGTATTATCTCTTCCAGCTGTTGGTTTAGGGAAAATTTAATGGGTTGTCAGCAAATAGCTTAATAGCATATAGATTTCTGCTTGACCACAATGCTTAGAAATAGACTTAGAAATAGTAAAGGACAGTATGGCAGACTTCTTATGAACTTGGACTATGGAGCCAGCTTGCCTGGGTTCAAATTCCAGCCTTCCTAATATGTGACCTTGAAAAGTATTATCTATACTCTTTCACTGTTTGTAACTTTTTTTTTTTTTTTTTTTTGCGGTATGCGGGCCTCTCACGGTTGTGGCCTCCCCCGTTGCGGAGCACAGGCTCCGGACGCGCAGGCTCCGCGGCCATGGCTCACGGGCCCAGCCGCTCCGCGGCATATGGGATCCTCCCAGACCGGGGCACGAACCCGCATCCCCTGCATCGGCAGGCGGACTCTCAACCACTTGCGCCACCAGGGAGGCCCACTGTTTGTAACTTTTAGGAGATAAAACCATATAAAGAAGGCCTTACCTTCAGTATAATTCTCCTCTGATTTATATTTTTAGATTGCACATGAAAATCAAGTTTTACAAACACAAGTCCATGCTGATAATCTATCTAATGATGTCACTTCAGTACCTACTCACTGTGAGGAAGGCCCAGTGCACAAAAGTACACAAATATCTCTGAAGAGACCCCCTCACTACAGTGTGGGTAAGTTTTGACTTTTCAGTTGATTGATGAATTGAATTGGTCTTTTGTATATGAAAAGCAAATTCTAACTCATAGGTAATTGTGTTTATTCTCCTTCAGGTATTCAGGCCAAAGTGAAAGTGTTTGGAACACGACTATGTAATGCAACTACTCAGACTGATGAATTGTGGTCTAGAGCGTCCTCTCTCTTTGACACTTACTCCAGTGACTCAGAAACAGATGAGGACTGGGATATCAAGAGTGAACAGAGTGATTTGTCTTACATAGCTGTACAGGTAAAAGAAGAGACCTGATAACGCGACATCAAATGATTTCATGTGCTCTAGGTTTTCAAATCTTTGCTCACATAATTGTCTCTTCGCTCCTGTAAATCTTTCACCTCAAGATAACTTGACAGTTGAGTATGCAGAATTTGTTTAGCTCTAAGGGAAAAATTTGCCTGTCTGCCAAGATAATAAAGGTAGTCCCGCCCACGCCTCCGCACCCCCCACTTTCACCTTTTTTCTTTTTATACTTTTGGTGCAGATCAAGTCATAAAACAACCACAGTAGCAGCATTGCCAGATCAAGATTAAGCATTGAATATTTAAGCTTAGTTCAGAAGCAACGCTCATATGGGACTTACTTGACACTCACGAATTAGAATGTCACTGTTCTAAATAATTTGAAGGTGAAGAGCATAACAGTGAGCACAGCTAGTTCTGATACTACTAAATGATTTGAGGGTAGAGCCAGGACATTTACCCTTGATTATTTTTTTCTATGTTATTTATTTTTTAGTCTGTCCAGTTGTAATACTATTACATCTATGAATCAGTCCCTGTGAACATTTCTGGTGAAGCTGTGTTATTTACAGAAAAATTTCAAAGGGAATCAATTTAAATAGAGATAGAATTTCATATACTTAGATTACCTTGATAATGAAATCCGTTTGCATCAGTTCCTATTACATCAAATTAATTAGTTTGGTTAATAGAAATGATTAACATCATGCAAAAAGAAGTATTACATTTCTAACATATCCCCATTTTAGAAATTAGGTTTTCCTCTACCAATACCACTTTGGGAAATAAGCATGTGAAACTTAGCTGCCCCATCTGCCATTCACCAGGAAAATTTCTATGGCAGTTTTGTACCATGAAGTAATTTATTACAATAGTTTCTGAGAAACTTATTGTAACTCTGATCTTGTATTGAAAATAATAAAAATAAATGTCCCTTTTACATCTCAGATGTCCTGTTAGTTCTGCATGATTGGAAGAACTTACATGCATTTTATCCTCAAAGGTTTAAATAATACACCAAAGTGATTTTCTTGCAAAGCTAATTTCATGTCTGACTTAATTTGAACAGTATAATTTTAATTAAAAAAACAATAAAATAAAGTATTAATAGAAATTGTAAGCCTGAACAATGATTATGTAAACACATAGCATTATTATTGTTATTATTATTATTATTGCTGGTTTGGCTTGAATTTAAGATAACTATTTGATGTTTTAAGAGAATGTTATATTTTAAAATTAAGCATATAAATCTTCTGGAACTAAATATTATTGGCGGGGTGGGGGGGGGTACCTGTTTTCCCTTGAGCTTTGAAACAGTGTATCTCCTTAATTCAAATCATAATGAATGTTATGTGCCCATTCATCCCCAAATTTCACTGCCATGGGTTTACTTCATTTCTATATGTTAAACAACTTTGACAGCCATAACAGCAATTTGTGTTCTTTTTTTACTAATAAGTTAATTTTATTTTTCCTATCAACTGAAAATTTATATTTGGTTGGTTGATTCAGATGATTTTATAATGAATTGTGTAATGTTTCACTGCCCTAAAGTAAAATGAAATACTGGCTTTATTTCATTTTATCTATTTTTTTAACATGTCAATGCTTTTTTCCCAGTTTTATTGAGATATAATTGGCATATAGCACTGTATAAGTTTAAGGTGTAAAGCATAATGTTTGACATATATATCATGAAATGTTTACCACAGTAAGTTTAGTGACTATCCATCAGCTCATATAGATATAAAATTAAAGAAATAGAAAAAATTTTTTCCTTGTGATGAGAATTCTTAGGATTTACTCTCTTAACAACTTTCATATATAACATACAGCAGTGCTAATTATATTTATCATGTTGTACACTGTATCCCTAGTACTTATTTATCTGGTAAGTGAAAGTTTGTACCTTTTGACCACCTGCATCCAATTCCCCCTCCCCTGGCCCGGCTCCTCCAATAACCACAAATCTGGTCTCTTCTGTGTTTTTTGTTTGTTGTTGAAGTATAATTGACCTCCCAACACTATGTTAGTTCCTATTACACAACATAGTGATTCCATACTTTGCTGTATTTCAAAATGATCACCAGGATAAGTCTAGTTACCATCTCTCACCAAACGAAGATATTACGTAATTATTGACTATATTCCCCACACCATACATTTCATACCCTTGACTTATTTTGCAACTGGGAGTTTGTTCCTCTTAATCTCCCTCACCCAATTCTCTCCTTCCCCCACCACATTCTCCCCTCTGGCAACCACCTGTTTGTTCTCTGTATCTATAATTCTGTTTCTGTTTTGTTACGTTTGTTCATTTGTTTTATTTTTAGATTCCACATATAAGTGAAATCATACAGTATTTGTCTTTCTCTGTTTAATTTATTGCACTTAGCATAATACCCTCTAGGTCTATCCATGTTGCTGAAAATGGCAAGATTTCATTCTTCTTTATGGCTGAGCATATCCATTGTGTGTGTGTGTGTGTGTGTGTGTGTGTGTATACCACATTTTCTTCATCCATTCATCTATTAATGGATAGTGCTGCGATGAATGTAGGCGTGCATATATCTTTTGTAATTAGTGTTTTTGTTTTCTTCAGATAAATAGCCAGGAGTAGAATTGCTGGATCATATGCTAGTTCTATTTTTAATCTTTTGAGGAATCCCCATATTGTTTTCCATAGTGGCTGCACCAATTTACATTCCCATCAACAGTGCATGAAGGTTCCCTTTTCTCCACATCCTCACCAATATTTGTTATTTGTTGTCTTTTTGGTAATAACCATGATGACAGGTGTGAGGTGATATCTCATTGTAGTTTTGATATGCATTTCCCTGTTGATTAGTGATGTTGAGTATCTTTTCATGTGCCTATTGGCCATCTATATGTCTTTGGAAAAATGTCTGTTCAGATCCTTGGCCCATTTTTCAATCAGGTTGTTTATTTTTTGATGTTGCTGAGTTATATGTGTTCTTTTTATATTTTAGATATTAACCCCGTATCAGATATATCATTTGCCAGTCTCTTCTCCCATTAAGTAGGCAGCCTTTTAGTTTTGTTGATAGTTTCCTTTGCTGTGCCAAAGCTGTGGTAATTTTAAATTGAATATAGGGAACTTATAGTTTATACATTACTGTTTACTTTTTGCATACATATTTTTGTTTATCTGAATTTCTTTTGTTGCCAGATGAGTTTAGTGGTGGTGGGGTCTCCCATGTTATTCTTCATTTATTTATTTAATAGATACTTACTAAACATACTCTGTGCCAGACAACTGTCCTAGGCACTAAGGATACATTGGTGAACAAGACAGACAAAGATTCTGCCCTCTTGGTGCTTACCTTTTAGTGGGGAGCCAGACAAAAAATAAGGAAATGAATGAATAATCTCAGATAGTGATTCTTTTGAACAAAATAAGCAGAGTAAGATGTTAGAGCATAATTGGGGTGGGGGGGAGAGCGTGTGCTCTTTTAGGGAGGGTAATCAGAAAAGGCCTGTCTGGGGCTTCCCTAGTGGCGCAGTGGTTGAGAGTCTGCCTGCCGATGCAGGGGACATGGGTTCGTGTCCCGGTCCGGGAAGATCCCACATGCCACGGAGCGGCTGGGCCCGTGAGCCATGGCCGCTGAGCCTGCGCGTCCAGAGCCTGTGCTCCGCAACGGGAGGGGCCACAACAGTGAGAGGCCCGCGTACCACAAAAAACAAAAACAAAAACAACAACAACTACAGAATTTATTGCTTGTGTTAGTCATTTGGTAATTAGCTGTATTGCCTTTTTCTTTCGTCAACTTTACAAAGGTATGATTTACACAACTACAGCTGTGTGTACCAATGTAACTTTCATCACATCAGGATATATAACGCTTGCATAGCCCACAAACTTCCTTCTGCCCCTTTGCGGGTAGTGTCCTCCCTGCCCCAGTCATAGGCAACGACTTGTAATCACCATCAACCCTTTACTCTTACATCTTGATTCTCAAGCCCGTCTTCAGTTATGTCCAGTCTCTTTAGTGGCCTCTCATCAGTCAATAGGACTATTGGAGGTTTTCTACTAACTCCACACAGTGACACTAGGTGGGGTTGCTGAGCTAAAGCACCTAAGAATGGCTGGGCAGCCAAATCAGAATTTTGGAGCTGAATGAGACCTTAGGGATGATCCAGTCTGCCCTTTCTATTTTGCAGATGAAGAAATTAAAGATCAGAGTAGTTATCTGATGTAATCCCTGCCTGCAATTGTCTCAGCAATCCAGTCTCCCCATTTCTGGCAAACCCCATCCCATTCTTCATCAGAAATGATTGAATAATGAAGCTGGATGTGTTTACAAATCCTACTTTTTCTCTTAAATAATTTGATCAAGCCCAAGTGATTCTGTAAGCTCCCACAGGGGTGGGACCAAGCTGCTGTCATTCACTGACTGCTCTGTCTGGCATATAGTAGATCCTCAGTTCATATTTGTTGAATGAATGATAGGAATCTATCCTGTTTTTAAAGCTCTAGAGATCTCAGATCTTCCTCAATACCTGTTCCAATACTCTCTGAAGCGGATTCCTCCGACACAGCCTCATTCCCTTGACATATATGTCATTCCTTCTTTGTCTAGCTTCCATGAAGATGTTAGAGCTGGAAAGAACTTTGGAAAAATTATCCAGCCAAAATCACTCATTTTGTCAATGAGAAAACCAAATAAGGTGATTTGTCCATGGTCATATAACTAACTGGTTAGTGGCAAAGCTGAGATTAGAATCTTACCTAACTCATCATCTTAAAAAAAATTCAGCTGCTTCAAGAGACTATCAGATTTCTTGCACCTGTTCTTTAAATGTTCCTTCACCTTTCCTCTAGGTCATAGACTCCAGCTTATTATTAATTTTGAAAAAAAATTTTTTTGATTGCTTCCCTCTGGGAGCAGGCTTGCCATTCATATCCTTTCTTTTCCTGATTCCATTCAAACGACTAACCTACCCTATCATTGCTACTCACCCATCTACCCTTTGCACCTCCTAGCTCTTAATCCCTGCCCTTGCAAAGAAACAGTAGGTCCTCTTTCGCACCTGAATGAGTAGGGATGGGTCTTCAGATATTCCAAGGAGGTTGTCCCTGCCTCGTTAGTTTCAGAACAGACAGATTGCAGACATCTAGGACACCTCCAGGGCTGTTCTAAGATGGTGTTTTGTAGTTCTATTCAGAGCCGCAAAAGTTATGTTGGGCTCTGTGATGACATAACCCAGGGTAATCCCTAAACGGAGTGTTCCCTAGCTGGACTAAATGACATTCAGGTACTGTTTTACTAATACCACCCAGGAAATGGAAAATTTTCTATATCCAATAACTCTTTCCTTGATATCCCAACACTTTCTCTATAAGTTCTAAGGGCTGATTGTTTTATTTCTTTACCAACCCTACTCCCTAGTTGTGGTAGATTTTTTTAAGTGACCATAAATTCTTCTACTCTCATCAAGAGGTAAAATGTATTTGTCCACTCCTTGAATCTGGCTTGGCCATATGCCTCACTTTCACCAATGGGACATTAGCAAAAGTGTTGCAAGCTGAGGCTTTGAAAGCACTTGAGTATTGGGCGTGTCCTCTTGCTGTGCTTGGAACCTTAACATTACTGTGTGAATGAGCCCAGGCTAGCCTGCTATAGGATGAGAGGCCATGTGCGGGAGAAACCAGACCCTTACCAAGAGCCTTGTAAATGCCAAACACCTGAGTGAGGCCACCCTAGATCATCCAGCCACTGCCAACATGACAGCTGACTGGAGAAGCTTGAGTAAGTCCAGTAGAATCAGTCAAGACTGTCCCAACAGAAGCACTTCCCAGCCAACCCATGGAATTGTGAGCTAAATTATTGGTTGTATTTTTAAGTCATTACATTGTGGGGTAGTATGTTACACAACAAACACAACCTGATGTATATATCCTGGTAAAGGTTCCCTAAGGAAAAGGCTATCAGTATTTTCTTCTTCCTCCTCATCTTAACCCTCATCCTCCTATTCTATCATCATAGGTTTAGTTAGCTATTTTGACTGTACATGATGTTTAACCTCACGTACAGGGAAGGTTCAAGTGAGGGAATAGCGAGTGCAGTTGGTATTAAAATTGGGTCAACTGCAGGTTTAGACTTAGGTTACCTCTTCTTGGCAATCCATCGTTAAGAGTTGTTTCTCTCTCAGGCCTTGGAATCTCTTGGGAAATAAGGTCCCCTTTCTCTCTAAGCATAGATCCACTCCATGGTTTCAGATCAGAATTACTCTCCTCATGAACACAACATCTTTCTTGGATTCTGCTTATGGAACTTCTCTGGTCTAAATTTCCTCTTTTATTAAAGTGGCAATAGTTTTCTCCTTCTTGAAAATTTTCTCATCCTTGTAGAATATACACACTTTGGGAAACCCTAAATTGTATCACAACTTGATCCCCAGCGTCTTCCCAGGCTTCTAAACCACAATTCTAGATCCCCAAACCAGACCACTCAGGAAGTTACTTCTGAGTACTCATCCCCTAGGTTCATCTCCTAGCACTATATGAATGTTTTTTCACTCATTACAACAAATTGAGGATAAAATCAAACATGACAGAAGTAGTCCTCCCCTTAAAGACTTTATGGCAATCTAAAAATTCTTAAAACCAATTCCAATCATGTTTTAGTTAGAATTTGATTTCCAGTGGGGAAGAGGATGAGATGATGACCTTGAGAGGGATAAGAATTACCTAATAGGCTTATTCCAAATAGTTCTGTCCTCAACTGTTTTACCCTTTGGGGTTGATGCAACTTCACATGAATCTGGCGTGTCATGAAAAAGCGGTAACTAACTATATGGCATTCACTCATATTTCTAAAAATGAAAAACCACAGTGGAGCTAGGGTGATATTGAAGCAGGATTTTTATGACAAAGTGTGGGCTGCTCTGCAACAATGCCTCCCAATTCAATTGGCCGATGACTCACCCCTTCCATTCTTTGAGTCTATAAATCATTGGGGGAAACCATGCTCTGCATCTTTGATTCAGCATCACTCTTTGCTGTTGGAATCCTCAGAGAGTTGCTGGGGGAAATGACAGGGCTTCGCTCTGCACAGGACAAGAATTTTGCATGGACACATTCCAAACTTAAACTGTCCCCTGGATTTTGAACCAAAGTGAAAGAAACCAAAGAAAGCCTCTCTGTTTCTGAAGCTCAGCATGTCAAAAATAGGAAGGTTTAGGGGTGAGGGCGAGTACTCAACTAGGAAACATTCCAGTAAATAATTTTTTTCCAGCTGCAGCTCAGTGTTTTAATTTTAATAATAGTTTCCTGTTAATAAAAGCAACAATACATTGAGTGTGGAGATGAAGAAAAACAAATACGCATGAATGAACAAAAGTCACCTGTTAATTTAAGACCCTATCTGATTAGCTCAAGGCAAAAAAGGGAAATTGTTGGAAATGTAACAGGGACAAAAGTGTTACAGTTTAATATTTACAACTTTTCCCCACCCATGCTTTTTAAAGAGGATTTGTGTGTGCGTGCATGTGCTGCTTAGCTTCTGAACTTTTAGATGGTAATAAACAATAGAGCTACAGCTCTGCACCAGCCTCTTCTACCTGCACACAACCTGAGATGGTCACCAGTCCTAAGTTAACATATATATATCCCTCAGCTACCTAACCACAGTTTCTGGGTTTGGTAGTCCAGTTCTGTGTTGGAGCCTCTGACAGGTTCACCTTGGGTCAAGTGTCTATTCAGGTCCAGTCACCTTATTACACTGTTATAGCTTACATTTCAAGGTGAACATTTTTCCATATCATTTAGCCCAAACATGACACTGGAGGGAAGTTTTTAGCTAAGTTACCCCCGATGTTTCATGGTTACGCAAGAGTGCAAAACAAAACATGTTTTCCCCACTGAATGAAAACACAATATAAGTTTTCTCTAGCAGCTGTGGCTGGAGATTGCAAAATGGAATAATCTGGCCACCCTCCAGGCTATTAGCACCCCTCCCCCTCCCCGAAGGGCGAAGGACAATCACACCAAAGAGAAGGGAGAACACAGTGCTCTCAAGTTCACAGCTAATATTGAGAAATGGAGCTGCTGGAGCATCTGGAACGTATCAGAATAGAGGTGACAGAGAGGAGGAATACAGAGCACCTTGCGCTATGACCTATGGATCAGACTAGTTCATTTAGAATGTCTTTGAGCACCATGACCCCAGTATTCATCTCAAAACAATGCATGCCAAGATTTCAGGCAGTGTGGTAAGAGTGGTAGAGAAAGTTGCGGGGGAAAAAGTCTTTCCAGTGCCCTTCAAATAGAATATGGCATCTGGGGTAACTTAGCTTAAAACTTCCCTCCAGTGTCACATTTGGGCTAAACGATATAGAAAAATGTTCACCTTGAAATGTAAGCTATAACAGTGTAATAACTCATTATTACACGTGTTTGGATGCATACCCCGTAGGGAGTGTTCTTCACCCAGATTTAGTAATTCCCCCATTTCTAAGACTGTTTAGGCCTTAGTCCCATTGCATCTCCAGAAGAATGCAGGGTAGTACAGTGGGGAAGGTGTAGATTTGAAGTCAGGCAGTACAGGTATAACTCCTGACGTCTGCCACATCGCAGCCATGTAACCTTTAGAAAGTCACTTAAGTTTGCTAAACCTCAGTTTCCCTGAGAAGCACCTCATTGGGATCGCTACCAGGAGTAAGGGAGGTCATGTGCACAGTACACAGTATTTGCTCCTTAAATGGTCATTCCCTTTATTTCCCTTACTGTACTTTGGTGTCTTCTCAGTACTTCTGTCCCCCACTTTAGTGTGAGGGACACATGAAAAGTACTCTGCTGGTGCTTAAAAAAACAAATCTCATCATGCACTTCACAGTTCCTTCACAGTTAGGAAGTTCTTTTCTAAGTACTCTTGTCTGTCAGTCTTTAGTTGATACTTCATAGCATCCCTCACACCTCTTTCTCTGGTGAGCATCTAAACTAAGGATTCTTGCCACTAAGTCATCCCTTTATGAGTTAGCCTGGGTCCCAACCAGACCTTCCTCTGGAGAGGGAGAAAGGAGTGAGAGAGCATGCATTGAGCTGTGGTGTCTTCCGTTTGGACTTGCCAGTCCAAGGGTGCTGGGCCTTCAAGATTCTACTTCAGATCAGCCTCCAACTGATCCAGTGCTACTTCAAGTCTGTCACCAAATCTCCAGGCCAGAAGACTCCCCAAAGGCCAGACATGACCTTGAGTCCACCAGAAGTTCAGGCCAGGTCCAGAATTATACTGTATTTCAACTGCCCTCCCAACCCTAACCCCTCCTTCTTGGTCTCTCAGAGACCAATCATTTAATGGTCCTGAGGGGTTCAACTCTGGAGAAAGGGACGAAGACTGAGTAGAACTATTATTTTAATTTCTACTTGATTTAACTTAATTGTCTTGCAGTGTAATTGATTTCCTTAGGACCCTAGTACTTGGGCCAGTGCTGCTTATTATTGGGTTAAGTATCTCCAGATTCCCAGATACCCCCTACTTTTATCTGTACCCTCACTGCATGAAGCCTCTGAGGACTTAGAAGCTAAGGTCTGAATCTGATGTTGAAGATTATTTAAACTTCCAGAGTCTTACCCGGAATTGCACAGGATGCTTGTTAAGATCTCCACCAGGCAACATAACCTGACACTATTAGGTGATTAGGGGTATGGAGATTACCAACCGGGGCTGCAATCTTACTCTTTAAAGTTGTCTTCACTGGGCATTCATAAAATATATGCTAAATTCTACTTTATATATTCAATTGTGAAGTACCTTGACATCATTAAATTATTTCCTCATTCAACAAATAGTTAATAAACACTTGTTATGTATCAGGACTATGGGGATACAATGAGATTAGAGTAATGAGAAAGACATACATGTCCCTGCCTTCATGGAGTTTACTATCTACTGAAAGATTAGACATGAAACAGAGTCAAACATATGATGAGTGTTGCAAAAGTATAACCATAGGATGCTTATGAAACCCTTTATCAATCAAGTGTGGCTGCATAACATTGGGTTATTATTATTTTTAGTGTTTTATCCTGCACCTTGCAACCATTAAAACATATCCAATTCTGTGCCTCCTTGCCTCTAGGGTGATCAGCTCATCCTGGTTTGTCCAGGACTTTCTTGGTTTGGCACAAAATTCCATGGTCAGAGAAAACCCTCAATCCTGAGCAAACCAGGACGGTTGTTTTCACTTCTTGCCTTAGGGAAAGTTTGGAGCTGAGTTCTTTGACTTTTGTTTACAAAAGCCTTAGTCTTTCAGGTTAACTGACGTGAATCCTTTAAAAAAGTCAATTTCATGAAGCAACAACAGCAACAACATAGAAAGGCAGAGAAAGTATTCTAGATTTAAACTATATTCTAGAAGGGTATGAAGAGAAAATGCAATGTGTGACTCAATTGGATGCTGGTTTTTGTTTTTAAGCATAAAAAATGATTGGAATGGAACATTTGGGGGGAATCGAATATGAGCTAGATTTTAGATGATTTTGTGGAAATACTGATAATTTTGTTAGGTGTGACCAAGGTGTTGTGGTTATGTAGGCGTATGCCTTTATTTTTAGAAGACACAGTCTGGAGTACTTAGAGGTGAGGAAGCAATGATGGCAAAATATTAACAATCTTTTAATCCAGTAGAATTTATGAGGATGATCATTTTATTATTCTTTCAACCTTTCTGTATCTATGAAAATAATAAAAAGTTTTGGGAAAGAAGTTAACAACCATTGAGCAGAATAAGGTTTGAGATGGGAGTAGCTTCTCCGGGAACCAGAAAAGGATTCCTCTAGAATGGAAGCAAGAGGAAAAAGGAGGAAAATGGTTGTGTGTCAGTGGTGTTGATTCTAGGCCCACAGTATCATGGCAAGATCTAATGCAGACCATCCCAGCAAAGTTGCCCATGCTCTAGTCTTGGCCTTGAAGCAGCAAGCTTGGCACTGAGACAGCCAAGAGAGCCCCTGACTGATGATATAGACATTTTGGTAGATAGATTCCTGGGAAAACAGATGACTGGTGACCAGTTGACAGTGTGGAATTTTGATCGAAAAGTCTTCTATGGGAAGAGTGCAAACTAAAACTGAGATTCAATTTCCATCACCCCAAAGAGCTACATATTCTCCACATCTGAGTCTGTGGGCTGCATTGAATGCCCTAGACACTAAACTGGTGACTCCAGAAAGGTCCACCTGAGTGAGTGACATTTTGGCTGACAGATTAGTAGGAGTTGGCCTGTGAAAGAGGTGAGAATTAGTACTTCAAGCACCAGAAGCTAAAGAGTGTGTTGGTGCCTTGGAATCAACTGAGAGAAGTTCCACATGGTTGGAGCAGAGACCTAGGGCCAGGGTGACATGAGATAAGGGTAGGAAAGTGGGCAGGGGCCAGGATGTGGTAGACCTTCCAAACTGGGCAAAGGAAATGACGCACACCTTCCCCACCTCCAGAACCCCAGGGCCCGTCCTTCTCTCTCAACACCCCTGCCCCATGCCAGCGCCCATGCCTCAGGGTCCTTGGAGTGCTTGGTTTGGGCTACAGATTAGAAGTCACTCTGACTGGACACTAAGCTCCTTCTGCAAAGGGGATGATAATGAAGGAAAGGCCAATCTTTTGAATCTCCTGCCACCTGTCCCTTCTTGCCCACTAATGCCATTAATACATGATCCTCACACCCACCCCCCCAAAGACTCCCCAAGTATCTGTGGGAACTCTCTAGGCAGAGAGGTCTCACATGTGTTCACAGACAAGTCTAGCTAGTCAGTCATCACCTGGTGTCTGTAGGTCATCCCTTCTCTGCTGCCCCAGCACTTCTCAGCTAGACAGTGCCCTCTCCCTTGGGCCCAGCTGTGTACACCAGGCACCACAGTCTCCGTCCTGCAGCTGAGGATGGGCACAGGAGCTGCCAAAGCTGTGAGATGTTGTTCTGCTCAGTGGCAAAGAACACCTCCCCCTTTGTGAGTATGTTCAATCACTAGGGTCCCAAAGTCATTTTCCTTCTGTCCAAATGGTTTATATTGGTTATAGAAAAACAGCTCTTTCAGTTTTAATGCACAGGTTCCCAGCTTTCCATGGAACTCAGATATATAACCACAGGGCGGAAACAGGGGTTGGGTAACAGGGCCTTGGGCCATGAGCAAACATACATCAGACACTAAGTGGTCCTCCAAATCACTCCTCCTTTTGGACAGTGGAGGCTTTGTTAGTGGGTCAGGCTTGTGGTGCCTGGCTCCTCTGTCCCTGGGATGACTATTCTCCTGGGAGGAGCTTCCTCTCATAGAGATTTCTGGGTCTGCTCACTGGTTCTCTGAATGTGCCAGACCTATCTGAACCCCAGCAGAGCTCATAGCTTGGGCTCCTCCTGGGACCCACACTTTGTGTCTCCCACAGGATCAGGATGCTTGAGGAGGGGACGGGATCTTATTTGCACTTGTATCCTTGGCATGTAGGAGGTGCTCAATTTATTTTTATTGAAAGACCATCCCATACACTAGGCCAGTGGTCACCAACTTTAGCTTGACAGAAACCACTTGGAATATTGTTAAAAGACAGATTTCTAAGCCCCTTCCCAGAGATCTAATTCATTAGATCTGGAATGAGGGTCCAGGAACCTGTGTTTTAGTAGGATCCAAGGTAATTCCAATGCAGATGGTTCTTAAATCTCCCTTTGTCTCCACCTCAAGCAGGCCTGAAACAGAGACACTATTAGCCCTTTAGCTCCTTCGTGAGAATTAGAAATAGGCACCTCTTCTCCTTCAGTTTGCATCAAGTTCAAGGCCAGGGTGACAGCTTGGTGAGCAGAGTTTAGGCTGTTGTTTCAGTCCCCTCCTCCCTTTTACCAAGCAACCTTGTACTATGTACAACCTGCACAACTGTTTGCAGCAACCTGGTCAGAAGTCTGCTTTTGCTGAGAAATCACTTGAGAAATTCACCTTCGTGTCACCTAGTCTTTCAGTTAACTCTAGGAAACTGCTGGGATTGAATTGGGCTCTTTACTTGCACCTGGAGATAAGGTGAGCCAGTAGCCAGTCTCCAGAGGGGGTCTGGGGAACATGAACCTGAAAGATCTAACACAGAGGTTCTTATCCTTTGCCACATATCAGAATCAGTGGGAGCTTTGGAAGATTTTGATGCCTGGGTCTCACCCCCAGAACTTAATTGAGGGGGGTGCAGCCTGGACATCAGACTTTTTAAGAGCTCCCTAGGTGAGACTAGTGTACAGAATCTCAGACCTAATAGAACTCCCACCCCGACCAGGTTGAAGCTTTGGCTGCTGTATGTCTTCCTAAGAATTGGAGGACCAGGGGTGCTCTCACCTCTCTGACCAGAGAATGCAACTGGCTCTCTTGCTCTGTGTGGTCCAGCATTGTGCAAGTTCTTCACGCTTTCCTTCAATGAGTGCCTCTACTTATGCTTCTTGGCACTTCTGCCAATCACCTTTACCCCTGAAATTTCTGAACACTCTCCTAGAACTAGCCCTCCTCTCACTTCCCTCCCCCCAAGTAAAATCCATCGATTTTTAATGTGTTGCACTCCCCATCAGTTTGATAAACTAGTCTTCTACAAGGCATAAATGGCAGGCAAAGCTTAAACACTCTCTGAAATATGTGCCAAAACAATTTGATAATATGCCACAAAGAAATTAATGTTAGAACAGCAAGGTGTTATTTTTAAATGGTGGGACCCAAACTTGGGATGTTGCTTTTTTGGAGAGAGGGAACCTCATACTTAAGGGAGCAGGAGACAGTAGCTGAGAGCCTTTTGGAAGCCCCCACTGTTTTTGCCACTTGCAAAAATGGCTGGACTTCCACTACTAATGCTGGTGATGCTATTCTTGCAAAGGGCTTAGGAGAAGGAATAAAGGATTCAAGTCCCCCATTAGAAGGTGAGTTCCTAGAAAGAGAGACCATATTCTATCCCTTTTTGAATTCTGCTTCATTCTTACCACATAATTTGTATACTTTTGTCATGCAATAAATGTTATTGAGTTGCCAGATTTTTTTTAAACAACTTTATCGGAGTATAATTGCTTTACAATGGTGTGTTTGTTTCTGCTTTATAACAAAGTGAATCAGCTACACATATACATTTATACCCATATCTCTTCCCTCTTGTGTCTCCCTCCCATCCTCCCTATCCCACCCGTCTAGATGGTCACAAATCACCGAGCTGATCTCCCTGTGCTGTGCGGCTGCTTCCCACTAGCTATCTGTTTTACATTTGGGGTAAGCTGGAACAAAGTGAGAGAGTGGCATGGACTTATATATACTACCAAATTTTTTAAGTTAAAACTTAGCACCAATTTATTGAGTGGCTACTGTGTCCTGAGCCCTGAGCTAGTTGCTTCCATACATTATTTCATCCAATATTAGTAAATCCTCACGTATTGGTTAGGATACAGGCTAAGCTGCTGTAACGAAGATATCTCAAAATAGAGGGTTAAGCAAGGTGTGAGTTTCTTTTTTTCTCAAATGATGATCCAGATTATGGTTCACTAAACAAGTCCAGGGTTTCTCTCTGCTATCTTTAACATGTGGCTTCCATCTTTGGGGCCAACATGGTTGCTCCTGCGAATGGGCAAAGGAAAAAGTCCAGGGAAGCACATCTGCATCTCTAGAAGCACAACCCAGAAGTGGGAGAAAACATTTTGCTCCCATCTTATTGGCCAGAATGTAGTCACACGATTAGAACAATATGCAAAGCATTCTGGGAAATGTGTTTCTGGTTAGGTGGCTATTGGGGATTGATATTATTCAACAAGGGAGAATGTATATTAATGGACAACCTCATAAAACACCTCATATCTATGGATGGATATCTTGATTCTTATTGAAGCTAAAAATGAACTGTAGAAAGATGCTGATTTCCTGCCCAGAGAGGTTCTGTTTTGTCAGTGCATGCAGAATTAAGCTGGCTCTGAAAGGCTACCTCAATTTATAAAGTTTTTTGCATTTAGGCAAAAAAAAAAAAAACCAATTTCTTGATTTACGATGGAGGAAGATACATATGCAGCAGCTAGAGTGTTTGTGTTCCCCACACAGGCTAAGCCTTTCCTGGTATGAAAGTACTTAGAAGTCCACATCACAGTGTATACCAGCATACACCAAGCATCTAATCTAGGCCAAGTGCTGTACTAGACATTTTCCACAAACTATCTAATTTGATCCACGTCTCCAGCTTGATGAGGTAAGGATCATTCAGACCATTTTACAGGTAAGAAAACAACAGCAGGAGGTTATGGAGCTAAGATGTGGCAAGGCTGGTGTGTGACTCCAGGTCTATCTGATACCAGAGCAGGTGCTTTTTCTGCTATACTCTGCTACTTAGGTGGAAGCTATTCTAATAAGTGTCAAGACATCCTTGGTGATGTTTTTACAGGCTGTGCCTCTTTGTTCAGATTTCTGCTACAACATTTATTGCAGTGGACACATTCTCATTATTGAAGCCGCTCTTTTCCAGGCTCCCTCCATCTCCTGCTATTCATGGATCATGTCTTAGTCACTTTACAAAACTGAGGCCAGCACAGGGCCTGGTATTTGTTACGTACTTAAACAAATGATTAAATGAGTAAATAAAATGCCTCCTTCACCTACAGTTATTGGAGCGGTCTCCAGGGTTGAGTTTTTGCTTTAACTTAACCGTAGGCCATCCTGATGCCTTGTCAATGTTTTTCCTTTTGTTTTATACTCAGAAACTATGGAAAAAAAGCCATGTCCCAGTTTGAGTTTACTATAAAAATGAGCTCTCAAGATTCCAGGGAAAGCAAACGAGGCCAACTGTGGGCTGAGGTCATGATTCTGTTGAAAGAGGCTTTGCTAATTATCTCCATACTGATGCAAACTCCCTGCAATGATGCTAAACACAGGCCTGGGTGGAAGCGGCCTCATTCCCTGGCCACAGCGCAGTGTAGGAAGGAGCTGGAAACCAGAAGGGGCCCTTTAAAAGGCCTGGTTCCTTCATCAGTGACACAAATGATGAGGTGTGTGGGTAGAACTAATCAAATCAAATGTGAAGTTGCCTTAAAAATTTCATGAACATTTTGCATTTGATTCTCTCAGTGGGGCCCTGGCAGAAAGGTTTGTACTCTTGAGGGTACCCAATCCAGAACAGGAGGAACTCAGGGCTGGGTGCTGTATAACATCCTTTCTAGATCCAAAATTCCTTTATACAGAGTCAGAAATAAATAATACCAGAATCAGCATAGGTAGAAATATTTGGATCTAAGGGCATACAAATTGAATTTATTTTTTCAAAACTCCAACCAAATAAAACACCTCTGCAGATCAGATTCACCCACCAACTGCCAGTTTTCAAACTATAGGGGACTAGGAATCTATATTTTCAGAACAGTCCCCAGGGGACTCTTAAGGTCAGGCAGTTGGAAACCCTGATATAAGGTATGCATGAATTCTACGTAAATTAAAACCTGGTACCAATGGAGCCATTGTCCTGGGTAGGGATAATAATCCCTGTAGTTTTTGCCACACAGAACAGTTTAAATGAGATGACGCATATTGTTTTGTGAATTTAGGGACTAAAGTTACCAGATCAGGAGGCGTGGAGGGGCTTACAAATCTCTCTCCTCTTGATCTTCATTGCAGTGGTGGACCAGGTGTGTAGAGGTCCTATAACCACTGTAACCCTGGAGGGAGGCACAGATCCTCTTGACTTCTTGCCTATTCCTCCTAGTAGCTCAGACTCCAGGCTGTGAGCTGTTCTAGGGCAGAACACCAAGGGTCTGCCTCTTCCTTCCCTTACTCATTCTAGGACCTCTTCTTTCAAAAGAGAGATCTGAAAAAGAAAGGGATGCAGATTCCAGTCAAACCTTAAAAAGAGGGGCTGTGGGGCTTCCCTGGTGGAGCACTGGTTGAGAGTCTGCCTCTCGATGCAGGGGACACAGGTTCGTGCCCCGGTCCGGGAAGATCCCACATGCCGCGGAGTGGCTGGGCCCGGGAGCCATGGCTGCTGAGCCTGCGCGTCTGGAGCCTGTGCTCCGCAACGGGAGAGGCCACAACAATGAGAGGCCCATGTACTGCAAAAAAAAAAAAAAAAAAAAAAAGAGGGGCTGTCCTTACTGCCCCCTTGGGTCTCTCTTGGCCCAGCTCAGGTGCCCAGAGCCCTGTGCATGGTGTTCTTTTACAAGAATGCTGATTTCCAAGACCCCATTTCTTGAGCCAAAAGGTGTTGGTCCAGGTTTCCATTCTTTTGAAGCCCTACTGTGGCAAATTAACACAACAGATTACGTGTAAGGCGCTAAATCAAGAGCTTCATGAAAGCAGATGGAAGTTTTATTCATTTCTATGCCCCTGTCACTAGTTTCTGGGTCACATTTGAAGGGCTGACATGGAACTCAGTATAAAGCTAAATGTGAAAAGGTGGCAGGGTTTCAAACAGACTGGCATTTCAGTAGCTCCCTTTATTCATTCAACAAATATTTGGATGCTTACTATGTGCAGGGCATATTCTAAGAGGCATAGAGGGCAGTGGATTTCAAACTTTAGTGAACTTCAGCATTGCTTGGAGGGCTTGGTAAAGCACAAAGTTCTGAATCATAGCTTCTTAATCAGGAGGTCTGGGTGGGCCCTGAGAATGTGCAATTCTAACAAGTTCGCAGGTAAAGCTGGTGCTGTTGGTCTGGGGACCACACTCTGGGAACCACTAGAATGAGGCACGGCAAGAGCTAAGTCCCTGACGTCACTAGACGCACAGTGTAGGGTGCTCATGCCATAGAGACCTACGGTGGAGATTTCGGTCGTCTGTGCAAGTCAGAAGGGGAGACGCGCAGGGGGCACAGAAGCCCCTTACGCTGCTGTCTGTGCCTGCCACCCCCAGAGTCATCCACAAACTGTGAAGTCAGATGTGCCGCGCCCCTCCTCTCCTCGGGGTCGCCTGGAAAGGAGCAGGCGGGAGGAGGGAGCCCTGGCACATCACTCGGGCTTGGGCCGTGTGAGCAGCGGGCGCGCACTGTTAGGACCGGGGGTTCGGGGAATCAGTCCCGGACAGGCCTCTGCGGGAGGAGAGCAGAGGAAGGCACCTTCCCCCTACGCGACCCCGTCTGCGCTGGTGCTCGGTAGGCGGTCTGGCTGGTGGCGACGGCGGCGCGGGGCGGGGCGCCGCGATCCCCGTCCTTCCGGGGCAGAGCCGCTCGCGTCGCCTCCGCCCCCTCGTCGCCGTAGTCCTCGCCCGGCTGGCTCGGCTTCGCGGCGCGGGGAGCCGGCGGCGCCGCAGACCCGGCCGGCCCGCGAGCCATGGCCCAGCCCGGCGAGGAGGCGCTGTCCGGGCTCGAGACCGCGGTGCAGATCCGCGTCGCCATCCAGGAGGCCGAGGACGTGGAGGAGCTGGAGGACGAGGAGGAGGAGGGGGCGGAGGCGCGGGGTTCGGGGGACCCCTCTCGGTACCTCAGCCCAGGCTGGGGCAGCGCCAGCGAGGAGGAGCCGAGCCGCGGGCACAGGTAAGCGCGGCGGCAGGGCCCTGGCCCAGGTGGGAGCCGCCGACCCCGAGTCCCGGCCGAACCCGAGTTGGGGGAGCACAACTCCGCGGGCACAGCGGGTCGTCACACACACACCCACCCGCCCCAGGACGCTGCTCTGGGCCGTCCCACGGAGTCAGAACTGGCTTTTGGCGGTTGCTGGTGCCCGGGTCCGTAGCCTTTAACCCCACCAAGGCTCTCGGAACTGGCGGCGGGGATCTGAGGGGCCTGGACGTGGGCATGCTCTGGGACCCAGGGGGAAGTCCTTCCTGGACCATCCTCGCCATCTCCTTCCCAGAGGGAGACTCTCCTTGTCTGAGCTCACCCAAAGACCCTCCAAAAAGCCTAGCCCAGCCCAGTCTTCACTTCCGAAGCAGGCCCACCTAGCCTTCACTGCCATCATTTCCCTGTCTGCTTATCAGTCCAAGTGGGGTTGGGGGGCCGGCCAGGCACAGCTGACACTTGCTGCTGGGGGATCCAAGGAGGAGTGATTTCACCGTGTAGAGAGTTCATTTGCCCCATTTGGGATCAGTTCAGGGCTTGCTGCTTCATCCTCCCCTACTGGGGGATTCCCATTTTCATGCTTCTTCTCCATCTGACTTCTAAGCTTGCATCATCATCTTGCTGCCTTGGCGTTGAGTTCCTGGGTAATGGGTAGTCTAGCACAAGAAACCACCTGTCTAACCTCACCTCTGGGTCCTGAGCTTTATTATCAGCCAGAGAGAGACCTTACTCTTGTGTCCACTAACACCCAGGCCTTTCAGGACTGTGATTTTTTTCCTGCTGTTGAAAGGAGATGCAGTATGGAGCATCCATAGCAATAAGAGTAGGGCAGTGACAGAACTTGCAAATAATGGGAGATCCCAAGAGGCATCTATTAAGAGTCCTCTTGGCACATGCTTTGAGCTGCCAGAGCTCTGCAGGATTATTCCCTGGCAGGCGTATATTTATTTCATCAGGAGAACACTCAACTCAAGGGCATGAGGATCCTGGGGCTAGAGCCATTCCCCTTCACTGCCTGACCCTTCCCCAGTGGAAGAGGTCTAGATTTAAGGACCCAGAGTTTCAGGGCATTCAGATAGAGGTATTCGAGCAGGAAAGTCCAGCCCAGTGGTTTAGTGCAGGAAAGCTGGGCCACAGCAGATGACATGAGAGATTAGGACATAATATCAGCACTTTACTGTAAAGTCTGATTCATTCATTCACTCACCTGTGTGCTGAGTATTGAAAGTATAAAAATAATGAGTCACTGACATCTCACAATCTTGAGAAGGCAGCTGCTTAGTCAAATCATTTCAGAGGTCATGTAAAATAGTCCAGAGTGGCTTATTCTGCTGAATTTATTTGCCTGTAACTGTGGCAAAGAGCTGTCCCCTATCCCGGGGACTACATTTTGAGATTGTACCATTAGCAGGGATTAAAGCCCTACTTATTTCTTGGGAACCCCTATGGAGATCTAGAAGAACACGATCCTTTCTTCAGGTGTGGGGTGGTTCTTACCCCAGAGCCACCCTTCTCTCCCAGCTCCAAGGGCTGGAGTCTCATGGAGCGTTCAGTCTGAAGCCTTTCCTGCTGCCCACTGGCATAGAGTTGACCCCAGAAAAATCCCTGGGGTTCTTCAGGGTGGTGGAGCTGACAGAGCCCAGCGGGCAAACATCCAGAGCACAAGGAGAGTGCAGCCAAGAACAGGAACCACGCCGTCCCCTGCTTGAGCCAGCCTGGCACAGCAGCGGCCACCACCCTGTGTGGACACTTCTGGGCTCCCAGAGCCTGCAGGAGAAAGCCCAGGTTCCCAAACCCACTGGTTGAGATGGGTATCCACCCGCATCATCCCTCAGCCCATTGCTTCCTTCCCTGCCTGTTTTAACAATTCGTGCTCCCCCAGTGCTGACCCCCACTAGGTCCCTGAACACAGGGTGCTGTTTTGTGTCCACATGTCTTTGTGCTCCCACCTCAGATCCCTCTGATTAATTTCTAGTAGCCTTAAAACTTTGCTGCCTCTTCCCCACCATCCTCAGTCCCTACCCCAAAGCCAAGTTTGTTTTCTCTTCTTCGTGTTGCTGTAGTACTCTGTACACACCACAAATGTAATTCTATAGTTTTGTCTCCCTCATAAGAATATGAGCTCCATGACTTCAGGGACCGTGCTTACCTTGTTTTCATTGCATCCTCAGTGCCCAGCATGGCACCTGCCACGTAGTGGGTGTTCTATAAATATGTGTTGAATGAATGTGTGTCTCTATCATAGCACTCACTCCATCAGGTTGAAATATTTGTGTGTTTCTCCTCTTCTAGACAGTGAGATCTTTGAAGGCAGAGACCTTGTCTTAATCTTCTCCATATCTCCAATACCTAGCACCATCTCTCTAGTCTTACCTCCATCTTGCTCACTAAAAAGATGTCTTTTCTTTTATTCTCACCTTTTTAACATAAAAATTTCAGACATAAAATGTGAAAGAGTAGTAACCTGAGCATTTGTATACCTGCCATCTAGACTAAACAATTGTTAGTATTTTGCCATATTTGTTTGATGGATATATAATGTGTGTGGTTTCCCCTGAACTATTTGAAAGTATGTTGTACACAAGACTTATACCCTAAGTACTTCATTTTGTAGCTCTTAATAATGACATTCTCCTATAAAATCATAATACTACTACTGCAACTAAGAAAATTAACAATAATTCCCTAATATAATCCCTAAAATCATCTAATAGTCAAGTTCCACATTCATGTTTCCCCCAATTGTCCCACACTGTATTTTACAGCTGTTTCTTTTTCACCTCAAACCAGAACCGCAGATCAAGACAGTTGTCTATTATATCTCTTTAGAATCTTTTAATCTAGAGCATCCCCACTTTTTTTTTTTAATGCTTTCCTGTTTTAGATAAGAGCCCAGATGTCTTGTTGAATGTTTCACAGTTTGAACTGGTCTGGTTATGTTCTCATCGTCTAGCTTAACTTGCTCCTTTGTACCATGTGTTTCCCGTAAACTCAAGTTAGCGCAGAAGGCTTGATTAGATTCAGTTAAACATTTTGGCAAGAAGACTCTTTGGGCAGTACCATAAACTTATTGCATCACGTCAGGCAGCATCCACCATTAGTGATGCTAAACTTGACTTCTTGGTTAAGGTGAACCCTCCATTGTGATTAACAAGTAACATCTGGTCTTCTTGTGAATATTCTTTCACCAACGATGTTTCACCTAACGGTGTTAGCATCCACTGATGATCTTTGCTTGAGTCAGTTCATTGGGGATTACATATTGGTGATTTTCTCATTTTATCATTCTTTGTACATTTATTAGCTGACATTCGTATGTAAAATAGAGCTTTCCCTGATCATCTGGGATGGAACAAGAGTCCCTCATAAAGAGGCAAACAGAAATGAGCACTTCCTTGCCTTCTCCCCCTCAGTTTATTTTTCCCCCTCAGTTTATTTTTATTTTCTTCCAGTTTTATTGAGATATAATTGACTACAGCACTATATAAGTGTAAGTTGGACAAAATAATGATTTGACTTACATGCATCATGAAATGATTATCGCAGTATGTTTGGTGAACATCCATCATCTCATATAGACACAAAATTAAAGAAATAGAAAACAAGTTTTTTTCCTTGTGATGAGAACTCTAAGGCTTTACTCTCTTAACATCTTTCATATAACATACAGCAGTATTAATTATATTTATCATGTTGCACATTATTTCCCTAGTACTTATTTATCTTATAACTGGAAGTTTGTACCTTTTGACCGCCTTCATCCAATTCGTCCTCCTCTCCCCCATCCTCCACCTCTGGTAACCACAAATCTGATTTCTTTTTCTGACTTTGTTTGTTTGTTTTTGAAGTATAATTAACCTCCAACACTATGTTAGTTCCTGTTACACAACATAGTGATTCGATACTTCTATACACTTCAAAATGATCACCACGATAAGTCCAGTTACCATCTCTCACCATACAAAGATATTACATAATTATTGACTTTATTCCCCACACTGGACATTTCATACCCATGACTCATTTATTTTGCAGCTGGAAGTTTGTGCCTCTTAATCTCCCTCATCCATTTGTCTCCTCCCTCTACTTCCCTGCAACCACCAGTTTGTTCTCTGTTGCTGTTTTATTATGTTTGTTCATTTGTTTTTTAGATTCCACATATAAGTGAAATCATACAGTATATGTCATTCTCTGTCTGACTTATTTCATTTAGCGTAATACCCTCTAGGTCCATTCATGTTGTTGCAGATGAGAAGATTTCATTCTTTTTTATGGCTGAGTAATATTCCATTGTGTGTATATGTATGTGTGTGCGTGTATATATATATATATATATATATATATATATATATATATATATATATACATACACGCACACACACCACAGCTTCTTTATCCATTCATCCATCTGTTTATGGATACTTAGGTTGCTTCCACATCTTGGCTGCTGTAAATTATGCTGTGGTGAACATAGGGGTGGATACATCTTTTCTAATTAATATTTTCATTTTCTTTGAATAAATACCCAGGAGAGAATTGCTAGATTATATGGTAGTTCTATTTTTAATTTTTAAGGAATCTCTATACTGTTTTCCATAGTGGCTGCACCAACTCACATTCCCATCAGTGGTGCATGGGGGTTCCCTTTACTCCACATCTTTGCCAACACTTGTTATGTGTTGTTGGTTGTTTTTTTTTTTTTTGCGATACTCGGGCCTCTTACTGTTGTGGCCTCTCCCGTTGTGGAGCACAGGCTCCGGACGCACAGGCTCAGCGGCCATGGCTCACGAGCCCAGCCGCTCCGCAGCATGTGGAATCCTCCCGGACCGGGACACGAACCCGTGTCCCCTGCATCGGCAGGCGGACTCTCAACCACTGCACCACCAGGCAAGCCCTGTGTTGTCTTTTTGACAATAGCTGTAATGACAGCTGTTAGGTAATATCTTACTGTGGTTTTGATTTGCATTTCCCTGCTGATTAGAGATGTTGAGCATCTTTTCATGTGCCTGTTGGCCATCTGTATGTCTTCTTTGCTTTCTGATACTAGATATTCTAGGCTTAATTTGTACTTTTGTCATGGAATCCCTCCATTCCCACAGGAATCCCTGATTTTTCAAATGCTAGGTGGAAGGTATTTAGAAACCAAGACCTGGAATTAAAAGTGCTAATTTCTGCTGGGGCATCATTTCTTCAGGCCCTTTCAATAGACAGAACTAAGAAATATATTTTTTAAAAATAAGTTTATGTTGATAATTCCAATTCAGATTTAACATTTCAGGGGTTTTGCCTTATTTCTTTTATTTTTATACTGAAAATCTTGATTCCTAATAACAATAACACATTTACTTATTTGCTTTGTCTTACAGTGTGTAAAAATGATTTAAAACTATAATACTAAATATTAGTATGAATGATAAAACCACTGAGCACATCTCCTCTTCATTTAACAAACAAAAACATCTAGGTTTCTTTCTCTTCGTGATTTTACAGAGCCATTGCCCAAGGCTATCTTTTCCCTGTTCTGGATGATGATAATGTAAGCTGTCATTTACTAATGCCATTTATGTGCCGTATGTGGAACTAAGTACCTTGTATATATTATCTCTGCTCCACACCACAAACCATTATATAGACCTGGAGAGACATCCACTAGTTGTACTTTTCCTAGGCCCTAGGAAATATGCCAGAACAGTATGGCAGAAGACAGGATTAGAGAGGAAGGTCATGATCTCTGTAATAAATATGTAGGAAGCCATGGACCAACCAAACATAGCATAGGCCTCTGCTAGTAGCATCCAAAATGTAGTTGTTCCCGTGATACCTTTTCCAGAGTTGGTACATACCTATATGTGTTTTCGACCTGTCCTCCTGAACCTTTATTTTTTGAATCTTCTCTCATGTTTTTATATTGCATTATCAATTTGGTTGCCTTTCTGAACCTTTTCAGATTCATTATCTTTTTCTAGAGACGAGTCAAAAGGAACTTCACACAATGGTACTGGACCCTAGTGTTTTTCATAAATGTTATTTTCTCCTTTGTGTTCACTATCCTCCATGTTGCTGTCCATCATTTTCCTGGCCTTGGTGACCCAACCAACATATATTAGACCATTGGCAAGGATAGATGATGAGTCCAAAAATTTTTCTGTACTGAAAGTCTTAGTGAGGAGCTCATTACTCCACCATTTTAGTTTGGGTATTTTCCTTCATAAGGTATCATCTGATTAACCACTCAATTAACAGCCAAAGTAGCTTGAAATTTTATGAGAAAAGCAGCCTTGGAGATCTTATCCTGCCCTTATTTCTCCAAATCATTTACAAATATAATAGATATTTCAACACTGGTCTGTGGAGCCCAATTAGCTGTTTCGAAATGTACCCCTTATTTCTATGCTTTGTTTCCATTTCTAGCAAGTTTACAGTCATAACAAAAGAACTCATCATCACTCCCAATTTATAATACTTTATTTAAAGCAAAACAGTAACGCAAATGTAAAACTTTTTCACAGTCCTCTTGAAAGGCCACTAGCAACATATACACCAGGAACCATACTTTCTCCCTAAAATAATTCTGATAGGTGTGATTTGCCCATACAGAAACAATTCACTTTACCTTGGTGATGCTTTTTAAATTCCTACTACATGCAAGGCTCTGGGTAGAATGAAAGAAACCAATATGAATCCTACCCTCCCAGAACTTAGAGTTCAGGACACTAATAAGATATGCACACAAGTAGCTCTGATACAAATAGAGGCAAGTATTAGGAGAAGTTGAAATGATTTCCTTCCTGGGAGAGTTACGTTTGAGATGGGCCTTGATGTGTGACTAGGATTCGGACCTGAGAGAGAGGGGCAAGGCATTCAAGGAGATGGGAACAGCATGCACAAAGGCATAGAGTCCAGAAACCTTGTGATATGGGGAACTATATGTCTTTTATTTGCTTGGAGCAAAGGATCTGCAAGGAAATAGAAATGCATTTGGAAGCTGATTACAGCCAGATTCTAAGTGAATCTGGATAAAGAGCTGAGGATTTTGGATTTTATTTAATAAGAAATAGGAAACATTATTAGTATCAAAGCAGAGCAGTGGCATTTTATAGCTGTTCCTGAAAACGTGTAATAAGGCACAGAACGGAAGAGACTGTAGCCCAAAATACAACAGGAAGTGACAGGAGGTGGGAAGAAAGAACCCTAGAAAGGCTGTGGTTGGGAAATATGCAAAGGAGGCAAGAGTGAAAAGGGATGCTAATATCTGAGAGGTAATTTAAATTCTTCCTTTAGAACAATTGCCCAACCTCTCTACCTGCCAATGAAAGGTAGTAGACAATATACCCTTTACTTCCCAGGGGAAAAAAGAAACAAGATTATTTCCTAAAGGAATTGAGTGAACTAAGTGGTGATCTAGGGCTGCTAAGGTAGAGCTGGTACCTGATATAGGGCTCCTACTTAATGGTTCCCTTCCAGTTCACTCTGAAGTGAAGCCTGCCAATTGGCATGCCCCACCCATGTATATAGAGCCACCTAAGGAAGAAGAACAATAGGAGTGTACATATTCCTAGGGAGCCCTCACAAACCACCAAGAAAAAGCAACCCAGACTTCATTCTTCAGAATGAATAACTATGGAGCCATAGTTCCCTACTCCTAATGTGTGGGCTTCCTTCCAAGGGTCCCGAATGGAAAGGGGGAAAAAGGAGTCACTTTACAGTGGAGTCGTATGACAAACACTACCTCAGTCAGGTGATCAGGGTCAACATCCACAATTATCAGTCATTGGATAGTATGGGCCCTTTATATGATGTGATGAGAATGGAAATTTACATCAGTGGTCCTCTTCCCAAAAACTCATATCCCCAGTCTAATCATGAAAAAAATATCAGACAAATCCCAATTGAAGGACATTCTACAATATACCTGACCAGTACTCCTCAACATTGTCAAGGTCATCAAAAACAAGGAAAGTCTGAGAAAGTGTCATAGCCGAGAGAAAAGAGGAACCTAAAGAGACACAATGAATAAATATAACGTGGGATGGGATCCTGAAACAGAAAAAGGCTATCAGGTAAAAGCTAAGGAAATTTGAATAAAGTATGGACTTTAGCTAATAATAATGTATTAATACTAGTTCATTAAGTGTGCCATACTAATGCAAGCTATTAATAATAGAAGAATTCTGGTGTGGGATATATGGGAACTCTATGCTATTTTCACATTTTTTCTGTAAATCTAAAACTATTATAAAATAAGTTTATTTAAAAAATATTTTTAAAAAGAAAAAGACAACTGTTTACCAGCCACATGAAGAAAATCAGTGACATGAAAATTAAATGGAAAAACTGACCCCAGAGGATACAAAGGCAACACTGTTGGAAACAGAAGAGACTGTTAAAAATTATATATACTCCAGTTAGTACCCTGAGAGAATTTAAGATAGTGTATCCACAAAATAAGAACAGGATGCTCTTAAAAAGGAACGATCTGGGGCTTCCCTGGTGGCGCAGTGGTTGAGAGTCTGCCTGCAGATGCAGAGGACGCAGGTTCGTGCCCCAGTCCGGGAAGATCCCACATGCCGCGTGCCGCAGAGCGGCTGGGCCCGTGAGCCATGGCCGCTGAGCCTGCGCGTCCGGAGCCTGTGCTCCGCAACGGGAGAGGCCACAGCAGTGAGAGGCCCGCGTACAGAAAAAAAAAAAAAAGAACGATCTGAAGACATAAAAGAATGTTTAAAGACTAAATAATTACTGAAATTTTTAAAACTCACTGGAAAAGGTTGGAAGATAATGTCAAGGAAATCTCTTCGCATATAAATCAAAGACAAAGGCACAGACAGACAATGTGATAGAAAATGATAGACATAGAGGATCAGTCCAAGTGGTCAGTCAACTGACAGTATTTTAAGAAGAGAACTGCAAAATTAGCAAATGCCTTCTCCCTGCAGTGACCAATGTTTATATAGTAATAATAATGACCTACAACTGATTGACTTTCAGAGTTTAGTATCTATCTATAGACAAAGCATGAAATAGTAGTTCCAGAATAGACTGTAAATATTATGAACCATGACAAAATGAAATAAAGGCACATCTGAAAAAATTTGGGAAGTTGAAAATGTAAGGAGAGATGAAGGAAAAGGAGGGGTAATAATATGCACATCATATGTTGTGAGGAATTGGGAAATATTTTTTAATGTTGGTGGAATAAGAAAGAATTTTAAGTATGTTATTTAAAACACATAGAGAAGGCTAATAGAAAAACCAAAAATAATATAAAAATTTAAAAGTTGAAAGAAGAGGCTTTTCAGTGACCCCAAATCCTTCTTTTGTATAATAGGACATCAACAAAGAATTTCAGAAATTGGCAAGTGATGCATAGAGCTATGAACTTATTTTATAGACCTATACAGCAACTCTCATAGGAATTAAATGGTTGAATAGAGGTTGCATCTAAGAAAGAGGAGTGGAGAGGGGGATTGTTGCTCTCTTTATAAGTTTTCTACTATTTAATTTCCGTTGGTTCTATGTATATGTATTACTTTAATTTTTAAGCATTATTTTTTGATGAGCTATTAATAGGGTCCGAGGGAGAAGTAATGAGAACAGTTGGAATGGAAACGAGAGAACAGATGGGAGACACTGCAGAATAAAATCAGCACTTGATAACTGACGCAATGTGGGGGCAAAGAGAAGGCTGAAAAATGCATCTTAGGTTTTGAGTCTAAGCACAAAGAGAGTGTAGGGAAAGTCATTTGTCGGACAGTATGGGAGGGAAGATAATGTGGTTATTATAGGATAGTTGTAATTGACAAAAAGTTGTCAATGTTCATATATAAAGAATATAAACTTCTTTAATGTTTGTGAAGGATACATGGTCTTTTGTGTTCAAAGGCTGTTACAAGAACCAGGAAA
Source organism: Mesoplodon densirostris (assembly GCF_025265405.1). Classification (NCBI taxonomy): domain Eukaryota; kingdom Metazoa; phylum Chordata; class Mammalia; order Artiodactyla; family Ziphiidae; genus Mesoplodon; species Mesoplodon densirostris. The sequence continues at coordinate 123,130,842 of NC_082664.1, forward strand.
CAGTGCAGCAGTCTCCCCTCTATAAAACAGGCTTTCCTGATCTTCCAAGATTCCCCTTGGGAGATGCACAGTTGCTGCTGACAGCACCCATGCAGAGGGAGGGGTCCTCTGGGTGCAAGAAGCTCACCTCTGCACTCACACAGAGGTTTTCTATCACCTCCCAGTACTACCCACCTGTTCTGGAATTTCTGGTTATTTGCTCACCAGGTGCAAATACTGACACAGAGTCACCTCCCAACATATTATGGATTATTTACTGAGCAATTGTGTGAAAAGGAGATGAGCTTCCCAGGTAGAATGTCTGTTGGTAAACAGGCCCAGGCTTTGGTCCTACCTGAGGCTGAGTTCTGCAGAAGGTGACAGCTTGATTCTGGACATATTGAAGCAGTATCAGGCTATCCACTTGGAAACATCAGGCAGGCAGTTAGGAATTGAGGACTGGACTCAGGAGTGAGAGCAGGATGGAGGGGTAGGAGGAGAGGCAGACTTGAATCAGATGAGCCAACCAGTGGCTGAAGTGTAGAGGTTGCCAGGGGATAAAGAACCAAGGAAAGATCCTTGGCAAATACCTACATTTCAAAATGGGAGGAGGACGAAGATCCTGAAAGGGCAGTCAGATGGGAAGAAAACCCAGAAAAGAACAACTCATGTAAGCCCAGGGGGAGAATATCAAGAAGAAGGTGATCAACTGTGTCCCATCCTGCAGCCAGGGGCAAGAGACCAAGATGGAGAAAAGGCACCCAGATACAGCAAATGAATTCTCTGGTGGATGTCCAGACACACAGAACAAGTCTGAGGAAGGTCTGGGCAAGTCTGATTGGATGAACTTGATTTTCTTAATCAAGTCTGAGGTAGAATCATCTGCAGGGAGTAAAGTCTTCCTGTGGCTGACCTTGGGAAGAATGGGAGGGTCTAATATAGGCACTGGAGAAAGTGAGAAATTGCATCATCTTCCTTCCATTATGTTTTATTTGTGTGTAAGTTTACTTTTAGTGATGGCATCAACTGCTCTGGTTAGGAAATAGGACTTATTGGCCTGTGGGTCCCTTTAATGGTCTGGTCACCTGTGATACACTAGCCATTTGTAGTAAGTTGGGCCATTTTGCTTATGCCTCTGAGTCCACCCAAAACTCTTCACTGGTCGTTATCACACACCTCACCCCATCCCCTGCTATTTATTGTCATCCTTGTCAGCTGGGCCCAGAACTTCCTATGCATTCTTAGTTGTTTCATCTGGTATATTCAACCTATCCATTTTAACTACTATCTAGGGTGTACACTTTCTGTAATAAAGTGAAAATTTGTACTTTCCATCTGGCATTTTCTTTTTCATTTCATTGATTTTCCCACTGACACTTTTCCTTCGGCGTGTTTTGAGCACCTCTCTTCTCAGTGTAGTGTTACTATCCTAGTATTTGACTGTAAGTAGTAGAAAACCCAACTAACAGTGAATTAAACAATTAGGATTTTATCTTTCTCATGTAATAATCATAATTATGCAAGTATGTAGTTATAGTAGTTGGTTCAGCAACTCAGTAATATCAGAACCAATAATGTCAATAAATTAGGCCAAGCTGATTCTCCTGACCTTTTCCTTGTGGTAGTAAAATAGCTGCTACAGCTCCAACCATTACATCCACACTCAAAACAGATAAAAGGGGAAGGAGTTAAGGCCAAGGCCAAGAGATTTTCACTTGTATGTTATTGGCCATAACACGACAAATGGCTACCACCTCTAAGAGAGACTGGGAAAGTGAGCATTTAGTTTTTATAACCTCCATAGTAAAGGAGGGCAAGTGAGAAAGAGTTTGCTATTAGATGTTGGGTGAGTCAGACTGGTGTCTGCCACAGCTACCTTTTAGGGACTTTTAAAATATTCAGCTTATCTACTATTTAAGTTGCACTTGACCTGTTATATCTAATGAGCTGCCTTAACATATTCCCTTAGTTTATCATCCCATTTTTAAAAAGCCTTTTGAAGAAACATACTTTTAAAGTTAGTCTCTCAGACTGTTTTTTTTTTCCTTTAGTACATACACATTTGTCTTGTGACATCAGTAAGGTATTTTAAAAACCATTTCCATACTCTCTACAGGCAAATAACTAAAACTCTTCATTTTAAAAATCTACAAGTGCCTGTATTTTATGCTAAATATAATTTCTGAAATTGAAAAATTGTGAGATAGATTTAGGTTTTTTTTCTCCTGCCAGAATATTCGGGTTTTTTTTTCTCATTTGGACTCTTATACAATTGCTTTCTTTTTTTTTTTTTTAAGGTTGTGAGCCAGTGAAAATTTTGCTGGAGTTGAAGAACGTAAATGTATGTGCCTTTTCCGGCTTTAAACTGTCACATTCATAGGTTATTTGACTTTATGAGCCCTTTTTTTTTTTAATTGGTTATTTATATGAACTCTCTGAGCCCTTTTGGAAGCCTGGCAAGTTCTCCCAACACAGTGGAAGTACCTTGGATGCTTTAGGAAGACTAGGATGCTTTAGGGGGATTAGGTTTTTGCATCTGTCCCAAGAGATGCTCTTTCTGCTTGGAACATGTTGATGGAGGCTCTGGGTCTGATAGTCAATGTTATTAGACATCAAACTGCCACAAGGAAAGTAGTTCTTTTTCTTTTCTCTGGAAGTAATTTTTAACCAATACTTTTTATTGAATAATAAATATAGTATTTATATAATACATAATTTGGTAATTAAATATACAAAAGGGAACTCACCTTTGATAACTTCTAATAATGGTGTCAACTATGATGTGGATAATCACAAATTCCTTAAATATTTGTGGTTTTGACGATTTTATAATCTCTTCATGAAAGATTGACCTTCCTAAAGAAGCTTTGCCCAGGATTTCTTTGCATTGTTCTCATGTCCTAATATTCTCGGAGAGAGGGAGAGGAAGTATGTCCTGCTGGGGGGCAGGGGGGTTCATTTAGAAAGGCCCCAGTGAATGAGATTGTTTCCAGATTTCCGGCAGTGTCCCAACAAAATGTGGAAGGTATCATGTGTGCTGACTTTGGAGACAGAAAATTTGAGTTTGAAACCTATATCTGCCCCTTATGACTGAACAAATGAGTGTGTCTATCACTTACTGAGCCCTGAGGGTATGTCAGGTACTCTTCTAGATATTTCCATGAATTAACTAATCTTCACACAAGTCTATCAAGAAAGTGACTATCATGAGTCCCAATTGATAGCTAATGGAACTGAAGTATGGCAGTGAAGTTCCTTGCCTAAGTTGACTGAGCTAATAAATGGTGGTGTCAGGATTCAAACCCAGGCAGCCTAACTCTAGAACCAGGACTCTTAGTTACTCTGCTAAACTATCTTCTAGAAACCGGGATTTGTGGGGAGGGGAGAATAGGAGTATGTGTGAAAAGCATCTTGTCAATGGCAGAGCAACATAAATGTTAATAGAGGGTGTTGTTTTTCTTTTTTAATGATCTTCTGTTCTTGTTAAAAATGAAAGCTTGACCCATTGACAGACGAATGGACAAAGAAGAAGTGGTACATATATACAATGGAATATTACTCAGCCATAAAAAGAAACGAAATTGGGTCATTTGTAGAGACACGGATAGATCTAGAGACTGTCATACAGAGTGAAGTAAGTCAGAAAGAGAAAAACAAATATCGTATATTAATGCATATATGTGGAGCCTAGAAAAATGGTACAGATGATCTGGTTTGCAGGGCAGAAATAGAGACACAGATGAAGAGAACAAACATATGGACACCAAGGGGGGAAAGCAGCGGCGGGGGGTGGTGGTGGTGGTGTGATGAATTGGGAGATTGGGATTGACATGTATACACTGATGTGTATAAAATGGATGACTAATAAGAACCTACTGTATAAAAAAATAAATAAATTTTAAAAAATGAAAACTTGATTTCTTAGCTAGTTGGGGGCAAAAATCTCTCCCCTTGTGGCCATGTGATTCTCACTTCTGAGGAGCCCAGTTCAGTTGTGACCCATTACAGTTTCCTAGGGCTGCTGTAACAAAGTGCCACAAACTGGGTGGCTTAGAACAACAGAAATTTATTGCTTCACAGTTCTGGAGGCTGGAAGTCCAAGATCAGGATGTCAGCAGGGGCTTGCACCCTCTTGAGGTGCTAGGGAAGGGTCTGTTCCAGACCTGTCCCCTAACTTCTGATGGTTTGCCGGCTGGCAATCTTAGACATTCCTTGACCTCTGCTGCATCACCCCGACCTCTGCCTTCATCTTCACATGGTGTTCTCCCTGTGTGCTCATGGATTAGGGCCCACCCTACTCTGGGGTGACTTCATCTTTAACTAATGACATTTGCAAGACCTTTTTTCCAAATACTTTAACTAATGACATTTGCAAGACCTTTTTTCCAAATACCATCACACTCTGACATATGGGAGGCGGGGCGGGACTTCAACATATGAAACTTGGGGGCTACGGTTCAACCCCTAACACCTCGTGTCCCCTTCTGGTCTCAGTGGCACCACGACAAGTGGGGGCGAGAACGAGCATGAGGACCTGGAGCAGGAGTGGCAGCCCCCGGACGAGGAGTTAATCAAGAAACTGGTGGATCAGATCGAATTCTACTTTTCTGATGAAAACCTGGAGAAGGACGCCTTCCTGCTAAAGCACGTGAGGAGGAACAAGCTGGGGTATGTGAGTGTCAAGCTACTCACATCCTTCAAAAAGGTGAGGCTTCGTTCTCAGAAGCCGCTTTGAGGATTTCAGAGGTGCTTTGGGTTGTGGTTCTCAATATTTTTTACCCCCTTGAAACCTGATGACTAACAACTTTTTATTTCCTCCAAGCCCTGAAAAAGGGGAAAAATGATCAAGAGAAGGGATTTAGGATCATTATTAAGAATATCCTCCCACTCTATTAAAAGGGTCCTGGGTGTTGGGACAAGTCTCAGCTGGTGGCAGTTATGAAATGACATTACTTTTTCTTAGCAAAGTTCAGGCACTCTTGCCGGACAAGTGGGTGGCCAGGAGGATGCTGTGCCAGGACAGGGGGCTGAGTGACCTTGAGAGACACCTACCCGGCCTAGAATTATCTGAAATCTAAGCTTTTCATTTGCCAACTTGAATAAATAAGAGGAGGAAGGAGCTCTGGGAGATGAGCCTCCTCCAAGACACCAGCCGCCTTTGCTGTGTAATGCCAACATCCTCATCCATAGGATGGAGATGTAGGATATCTACCGCATGTCTCTGCTGTATAGATCCAGCAACTGGGTTGTGAATTGCCTGCTTCTTGAAGAGTTAACAGGACGGTTGGAATAAGAACTCTGTGTCTCCCTTGGGGAAAGTGTATTTACTAGAATGGAAAGGCCCACGTGGCCTGTTGCATAACAGGATGTGTAACGAGTGGGTCCCAGCCAAGTTGCCTGTGTGCTTTGTCAGAGAGCGCTGGAGGAGAACTTTCCTCCCGGAGCTCTTCTCTGCCTCGCCCGCTGGAATACTCTGCCCTCTTCTCTTGATTTCTTTCCTTTATTCGTTCATCAAACATATGCTGAGTGCTGTGTTAGGCACAGGATATACAAAATGAACATGGCATTCCGCCCTGCCCTGGCAAAGTCCAGTAAGGGACACAGACCAGTGAAGGATCACAATATGACCATCAACAGTACTGCAATAGAAAGAACAAAGTACTGTTTGGAGCTAATTGATCAGAGCAACTAACCCTGCCTGGAGAATTGAGAAGTCTTCCCAGAAGCAGTGACATTGAAATAGGATCTGGAAGGATGAGTAGGAGTTTTCAAGGTACAGGAGAAGGGCATTTCATGTTGTAGAGGAAAAACCTACTCTTCTTCCTCACAATACTTCTGCCACCAGATGTGAGGGAGGTTTTTGCCCATACCAAGCAATTCTGTGACACTCAGCTGGGTGTCCTACAGTTTAACCCAATTCTGACACTGTCTACCTGGGGATAGCATCAGATCCCTACAGGTTAAGGGTTCTGCACCACACTTTAGATGCCAATCACAAGTAGTACGTCCCCAGGGATCCACAGCTTCTGTCTGACTTGGCTACAAATCAGAGGTTCCCATGACCTCCGCCCCCTTGGATTAGATTATTTGCTACAGCTGTTCACAGAACTCAGGAAAAGACTTAATTAGATTTACCAGTTTATTAAAGGATATGATAAAGGGTACAGAGGAACCACCAGATGCAGAGATGCACAGGGCAAGGTCTGGGAGAGTCCCAAGTGCGGGAGCTTCTGTCCCCATGAAGTTGGGGTGTGACACCTTCCTTAGGATGTGTTCACCAACCTAGAAGCTCTTCGAACCCTGAACTTTTGGGATTTTTATGGAGTCTTTGTCATGTAGAATGATCAATTATTGTTATAATAATTATTATAATAATTATCTTATTATATTATAATAAAAATATGGGGCTTCCCTGGTGGCGCAGTGGTTGAGAGTCTGCCTGCCGATGCAGGGGACGCGGGTTCGTGCCCCGGTCCGGGAAGATCCCACATGCCGTGGAGCGGCTGGGCCCGTGAGCCATGGCCGCTGAGCCTGCGCGTCTGGAGCGGACAGCAGTGAGAGGCCCGTGTACCGCAAAAAAAAAAAAAAAAAAAAATATATATGGATACTGTTATATCCCTTTCCTGCCCCTCTCCCCTTTCTGGAGAATGTCAGGGCTAAAAGTTCCAAGCTTCAAATCATGGCTGGTCCCATCCAGGAGCCCCACCCAGAGTCGCCTCATTAGAGCAGAAGATGCTCCTTGTGCTCTGTCGCTCAGGAACTTACAAACATTTTAGGAACTCAGTGCCAGTAACCGGGATGAAGACCAAATATATATATTTCTTAGTATAAATCACAGTATCACACATGTCCAGAGAACAGTGAGCAAGCCCTCACATGAAAGTGCTGGTGGGGGAACCCAAAACGGAGCAGCCAGTGCAATCATCCTGTACATTCCTTTATTCCTCCCCAGGGCCCCTAAAAGTGAGCCTAATATTCTTCCCTTTTTAAGTTGCCACTTACGGGATCTATTTAGGAGAGTTCTCTATTGAAAACTGGCTGCAGAGTAGATGCAGACTCCCCAACACCTCCAAAATGACAGCAAAGACCCTTGTCATTCTAAAGCGTTTCCTGCTAATCATAATAGGAAACATATATGACCAGGGCCATCACAAAGTTTTGGAAAATCTTACCAAGTTCTAGTAATTGCACAAAGATGGCAGCTCTCTGGTTCCTATTCCTTGGTGGTGCCTGGACACTCCTTCCCCAGGCTCACAGACCCAGGCCTGGGATGCTCAGACCTAACAGAGATTCCCAGTAGCCCTGACTCCTGGCTCTGGGCGGGGGGTACTGGGTCCTGCTTCTCTCTGGATTGGCCATGGCCTTCCAGCAGCTTCTCTGGCCCTCTGAGTAAGGCCGCCCTGGCCTTCCCCCAAGCACTCCTTGCCCAGTCTTCCCCTCCTCTCCTGAGTGCTCCCTCCCTGACTGGCAATGGAGAAGACCCCCCCATGTTTCACCCCCACAGAGCCATTGTCCTGTGGTCATCTTCTTCACCCTTTCTGGATCTCTCATTGACCCTGTCCGCCTGCAGTCCAACTCTTTGCCTGGACCTGCTTCTCTCTGCCCTTGGCTCATGCCACGGCAATCAGCCCATTGATTCTGTGTGTAGGTGACTTGTGATTCCCATACCCTAAGCCCCAGTCTGGGCTGTTTCACCCAGAGGCCACAGGCTAGAGTGGAGAGTGCCCTCTCTCCAGGAGCCTGCTGGTACTACTCAGAGCTCTGCCAGGGCTCCCCCCACCCCGCCCTGTTTGGGAGCCCTCCCTTCTGAGTTCCAGCAAGTTCCTGTTTGGGTCAGGGTGCCTCTGCAGAGCAGCTGCACTGGCTCCGGGTAATCTCGCCATTCCTGGCTCAGGTTACGCACCCACCCACGTCCACCATTTCTTCGGGATGACTCATTCTCCATGGCATTCCCTTCACCAGAAGTGGGCCTCTTGAAAATTACTGTTTTACGGTATAAATATAGCTTCCATGCGCTGCAACATTGATACGCACAATTTCCACTAAAGGAGGAGGAGTGAGGGACCGTTTGATCATTCTCCTTGACACCCAAGTTACATTTAATTCCAAGTTGAAACAGCCCGCATCATCTTCAGGAGATATTGAAAGATCTTTTGGCACCTTCTGTGTCTTGAATGCAGAAAGGTGGAAGCACCACTTCAGAGAAGGATTTGAATGTTAAAATCTCCAGATCCTGTCAAAATGGTAGCATGTAATATTTGAAATAATGATAGCACATAGTATTTGTTGAGTACTCACTGTGAGCTGGACACTGTCCTAAGTTTTATATATGTAAAATGTGTGTCTGGGGGTAGATATGTATGTATTTCTTTATTCATTTAGTCCTCATGATAGTTCTATGAGGTAGACACTATTAATGTCTTCATTTTACAGATGAGGAAGCTGAGGGACTGAGGGACTGAATAACTCTTCAGGTCTTACTGTCAGTTAGAGGTGGCCTCTGGATTTGTGTTTCCAACAGCCTTGTTCCAGAACCTGCAGGTTTAACCTTTAAACTTGCACAGAATAGAATATTTCCATACCTCGGAAAGATCTGTTGGACAGCACTGTTCTAAACCGTGCTGCCTTGTTTGTAACTGTAGAAAGTGTATTCGTTCACTCACTAGGTTTCTGAGTGCCTGCACACACCAGGTACAATTCTAGTTACTGATGTTCCAGGGGTAAGGAAAGGAGGGAGGGAGATTGTAGAGGACGCCAGGAGGACAAGGACAATAGGTAACCATCTCTGATTTGCTCTGTGTTCTTCAGGTGAAACACCTTACACGGGACTGGAGAACCACAGCACATGCCTTGAAGTACTCTGTGACCCTCGAGTTGAATGAGGACCACCGGAAGGTGAGGAGGACCACCCCTGTCCCACTCTTCCCCAGCGAGAACCTCCCCAGCAAGATGCTCCTGGTCTATGACCTCTACCTGTCCCCCAAGCTCTGGGCCCTGGCCACCCCCCAGAAGAATGGAAGGGTGCAGGAGAAGGTGATGGAACACCTGCTCAAGCTCTTCGGGACCTTTGGAGTCATCTCATCAGTGCGAATCCTCAAACCCGGGAGAGAGCTGCCCCCTGATATCCGGAGGATCAGCAACCGGTACAGCCAGGTGGGGACCCAAGAGTGCGCCATTGTGGAGTTCGAGGAGGTGGAAGCGGCCATCAAAGCCCATGAGTTCATGAGCACAGAATCTCAGGGCCGGGAGAGCATGAAAGCTGTCCTGATTGGTATGAAGCCACCCAAAAAGAAACCATCCAAAGAGAAGAACCAGGAAGAAGAACCCACTTCGAGCATCCACCTGAACAAGTCCCTAAACAGGAGAGTTGAGGAGCTTCAGTACGTGGGGGATGAGTCTTCCGCCAACAGCTCCTCCGACCCCGAGAGCAATCCCACGTCCCCTATGGCTGGCCGGCGCCATGCAGTCACCAACAAGCTCAGCCCTTCTGGCCACCAGAATCTCTTTCTGAGCCCGAATGCCTCCCCGTGCTCAAGTCCTTGGAGCAGCCCCTTGGCTCAACGAAAAGGCGTTTCCAGAAAATCCCCACTGGCCGAAGAAGGTAGGCCGAACTCCAGCGCCAGTCCTGAGACCTTTCGCAAGTGCATGGATTATTCCTCGGACAGCAGCGTCACTCCCTCTGGCAGCCCCTGGGTTCGGAGGCGCCGCCAGGCTGAGATGGGGACGCAGGAGAAGAGCCCCAGAGCGAGTCCCCTGCTCTCTCGGAAGATGCAGACTGCAGATAGGCTACCTGTGGGGGTGCTGAGGTTGCCCAGAGGCCCTGACAACACCAGAGGATTCCACAGTGGACACGAGAGGAGCAGGGCCTGTGTATAAATACCTTCTATTTTTAATACCAGCTCCATTGAAAACCTCTGTTTTCAAGGTTCTGACAAATACCTGGCATGACATAGAGTGAAATTAAGTCCCATTGAAAGATTTTGTATACGTGTAGACCTCTTAATTTATATGTTTGTAATATATATGAATTGCCTGGTATGCTCTGGTTTTAAGACCCTCTTCTAGTTCAGAGCACCCATTCCTCCCAGCATGACCATTATTTTGATGATGCCCAACGTGTGTGAATGGCTCTGGAGGGCTGTGGGACAGAGGCTGCCCAGAGAGGGCCTGGCAGTGGGTCTGTTCTTCGTGGCAGGGTTCTTCTCTCCAGTGACCGAGCCATCCTCAGTTGGCCATGCACGGGCTTCTTGAAAGCCCAGAGGAGTTCTGTTGTATGACAGCAACTAGTTAAGCCAGTAGCATGGTGTTTTATATGACCAAATGTATGTTTCCTGTCAAGTGAATAAATAATAAAACACCTAACTGGGAGTGCTGGCTCTGAACCCATAGACTGTGCCTGACAAAATCTCTGTGCATCTGACAAGGCTGTGGGTGGTGTCATGAGGCTCTGAGGAGCTTAACAGGGACACATTTCTTGAGTGTGCCCCAGGGCTCTCCTTGGGGCTCCTGGCAGCCTGAGAGGTCAGCAGAGCTTGTGCAGATGTTAGAGCACCACAGTCTTTCATCACAATGAATTGTACCAAACAAAGGCAGCTTAGTATAGACCAAGTTCTCTAGATGTGGTCCCCGGACCAGCAGCATTGACACCATCTGGGAACTTGTTAGGAATGCAAATTCTCAGGCCCTACATCAGCTGACTGAGTCAAAAACTATGGGAGAAGGGCCTGGAATCTGGATTTTAGCAAGCCCTCCAGGTGATTCTGATGCACTCTAGAATCTGAGAGCCACTGGTATGGACAATGGTTGTGGGACTTGAGGTCAGACAGTTTGACTCCCATATCCCCATCTTACTAGTTCTGTGACCTTAAGAGAGTTACCCGCACCCCCTTGGCCTCGTCGTATCCCTGTGAAATGCTTTGCCTTGACATCTGTTTCTTAGATGCAGCTGGCCCTCCATCAGTGTTGTTAGCTCCTTTTCAGTGGAAGCTGCCTGGGTGGAGCAGAAGGGGTACTGGCCTAGATTCCAGGGTTCACTTATCCACTTGAACCTTGGGGGATTTTAGGCAAATCACGTTTAATGGGATTCGTTAATAACTATTGAACAGTGATTGGATGCCAGGGACTATGCTAAGAGTTTTCCATGCATTATCTCATTTAATCCTCCCAACCACCACATAAGAAAGGTTCACATCTTATTTCTGTTTCACACTGGAAGAAACAGAAGCTTTGTGTGGGTAACTAAGTTGTCCAAGGTTTACGAGCTACATGATTGGTGGAGCTTGAACCTAGCAGTCTGACTCTGGATCCCACACTCTGAACACCAGATGGGTCTCAGAATGTGGAACCTCACCATCCACATTCCAAAAAGAAGAAACCCCAAATGGCATTAATATTTATTCAGCACCTTCTATGTGCTAGGCATTTGGCTAGACACATCCTTTCATTTATCCTCTTAGTGTCCCTGTGAGGTATTATTGTACCAGTTTTACTCATGAAGCTGCTGAGGTAGGATAATACCTCAGGCCATTGTGAAAACGGGAAAAGAGAGTGTATTTTTTGTTGTTGTTGTTGTTTAAGATTATGTTTATTAAGATTATGAAGTTATAAAGGATAATGGTTGAAATGTTAAAATCACTAATAATTCTCTTTTTTTTGTAATTTTTTTATTAGTTTCTGCTTTATAACAAAGTGAATCAGTCATACATATACATCTGTTTCCACATCCCTTCCCTCATGCATCTCCCTCCCTCCCACCCCTCCAGGCGGTCACAAAGCACCGAGCTGATCTCCCTGTGAAGAGAGTGTATTTTTAATCATACAGCTCTGTACAAATTAGCAGGAGATTGTTATCTGGTTAGTAAGATAGTGTGTCCCTAAAGTCCCTGAAGAATTCCTATTAACTGGTAAAAGCCTTCAGGAATTACTCAGATTTGCTGTTTCCACCACTACAACTGTAGGTGACCCAAAGGCTTATATCTGGAGCCCAGGCCTTCTGACCCTGGGCAGTGCCACTCGAGGTCCTGCCCTGGGCCTCCCTCTCTTACCCTCAGTCCCACTCACCCCCTGCCTGGTCCCTCCCACAGCCACCTGCCAATGGGACACCTGGGCTTCACCAGCTCTTACTGGCCTGGCTACATTCCAGGTGTTCCACTCCTTTACACCCTGGCACACAGCTGAAGCTCTATTTTAAGATCCTCTCCTGTGGATCATAATTACTTTAAAAAGTACCTACACTCTCACCTTTCTATGTGAATACAGATGAGCTTGGCCTTCCGTCCGTGGCACTGCCCCATGTGACCTTATGAAAGAACCCTGAACTTGAGGTCAGCAGATCCGGATTCTAGTTGTGGCTTTTCTGGTAAGTAACTGTTTGGCCTTGAGCAAGTCATTTCTCTTTGTGAGTCATGGTTTCCCCTTCCAACCAGTGAATAATGGTAAGATGCTCCTTAAATAAGGCCATAAGGCCATGTATGTGAAAGTGCCTTATAAAATGAAAAGTACTCTATAGATGTTAGTCATTACCCTGCTCTCTGATCATCTCCAAAGACAAATCCTCCTTCTGTGCTCTGGTGCTTAACTAGGGCCTCACATGGGAGTCACCTAGAGAGCTTTTCAAAACTGCCTATGCTCACCCTGACATAGTCTGATTTAATTGGTTCTGGGGTGTGGCCTGGGCATTGGTGGTTTTTGAAGCTCCTTGGGTGATTCTGATGAGTGGGCAGTGTTGAGAAGCACTGATTCCTTGGAATGAGGAGGGCACTTGGGATAAATTGAGGGAGTCTCAGAGACACCAATCCCTCCTCCTTATTCAAGGCTGGGGTGTGGTCTCCTTTGTAGACCTCGGTGCGGCCCAGAGACCCTGAGCACCTTGCTGATGAACCTGATCTTCCTAAATCTCTGGCCAAACCTTTAGCTGGGGCATGGGATTCCTGTTCGTGAGCATAGCAGGACTTTCTAGAATAGTTTGATGGGGAAAGTTAGCCAACAGCCTTTTTACAGATGTTTCATTATTTTTAATGAAAACCAACTCCCTCTCCATGTGGGGACCGGAAGCCTGCTGTACATCTCCACTTGTGGTGCTGGTAGAACATCCACATTCCACACACATCCAAAACACCACCTTGTCTGCCCCCCCACCCCCACCGACCCCCCCCAAACACACACCTGCTGCTCCTGACTTCCCATCTCAGCCAGTGACGTCACCGTCCTCCACGTCCCCCGGACTGGAGGAGAGACCTTGTAGCATATGTGACGAATGGAGGTTCTAGACTTTGACCCTCTGGGTTCATATCCTAGTGACCTCTGACAAGTGACTTAGCCTCTCTGTGCCTCAGTTTCCTGTCCCAGGAAAGGTGGATGATGATAATTCCTACCCCCAATTTGTCAGAGTTAAATGAGTTAATTTTTGTAAGCTGCTTGCTAACCTGAAGATAGTAAATTTAGCTCAAAGAATGTGAGGTTGTCATATTTATACCTTCTTCCTTTTTTCCCCACATTCAATCAACAACTCAGAGCTGTTAGTTCCAGCCCTGAAATGTTCCTTACATGTTCTTTTCCTCCCCACGTGCTTACTTACGTCCATACACCCTCCTCCCTGTCTTCAATCCTCGTCTTTAATCTATCCCCCATCATGCCACCAAACCCATCTTACTAAAGCAGAGTTCTGTTTGCATAACTTCCCTAACTTTAAAAAAAAATTGCTGGCTGCCCCTTTCCTAAACACAGAATAAGGGCCAAGCTGCCTCAAATTCCTGCCGTGCAGTGCACCTTGGAGGGAAGTCTCTCTGAACATGAGCTCGGTTGATCCACCGTCTGTTGGACCGTAGGGTGGCCTGAGCTTCAGGCCAGTTTCACGTCCAGAAGCCTGTCCGTGCCTGTATCTTGTTTACTATTGCATCACCCCAGGGTGTGGCCGGGTGGAAAAGGCTCTGTTTGGGTTTAACCAAACATGGTTAGTCTCATGTGGGACTGAACTACATGAGAAAGTACTTTTTGAAGACACATAGGTCAGTGATTATTTTTAAATACTTTCCCTAAAATGTGAATTGGTTTTTTCCAGTAGTTTTCAGCGACATATTCTATTCCCTATGAGTTGTAAAACATGCTGGAAAACTACCTAGAAACTAATGGCAGAACTCTAAGGAGGAAAGGATTGAAACAGCAGGGGGTGTTGACTTCTTGTTTCCAAAGCCATCTGATGCTGCTGAGTGCTCCTTCCCTTGGTGAAGAGGTAGTCCTGTCCGTGACAGCCTGAGAACTTCCTCCTCATGAAGCATCTTTCAGGAGGATGGTCATGCAGATGGGTCAGTCCTTTGCATTGCTGCCAGTGGAGCCAGTGGAGTGAGGGCCATATACCAGCCACTCACCGCTCTGGGAGCTGGAATAAACGGGGTCGTGGGGGGGGGGGGGTCAGGAGTGTGTATGCAGCCGACTGGTGAACCGTGCTACTTTCCCTTGGACCAGTTTCTAGTTGAGCGGCTGTTTGCACAGCAGCCCTGGTTTGGAATCAGCTATAGGATGAGCAGAAGCAAGTGAGTTGTGTGTTGTGACTGTACACAGACATCAATAAATTCCACAGACGTTCCCCATTATGGGTAAAAGGAGCAGCGGGCTGAAAGGCTTTGGATGAAAGATGACTACAAAGTGATCCTTGCCCTTTTCTGTAACTGGAATGTGCAGTAGGTTCAGATCTGCCTTCTCACCATTGCAATTATAGTTAATCCACCTTCAAAGATGAATTTGGGGAGGTCAGTTTGTTGTGGCTCTTCAGAGAGGTTGCCCAGAGGCAAATTCTTCTCCTTACTTTACTCTCTTAGTGCCCCCTAGTGTCCAAATTGGGGCACAGCCCTGTCTAAAGGGAACATAACCTGGTACCTGCAGAGTCCAGCTTATGTTCCCATGGTTGGGAAATATTAAGAACGACCCTAAATACCAGACTTGCCACCTGTCAGACTGTGAGGCCTGTCTCATCTCTCTAAGCTTCAGTTTCCTCACCTGTAAAATGAGAATGATAATACCTACAACATCAGTGTTCTTGTGAGGATTAAAGGGGACACTGTAATACATGGAAGGTACTCCAGCATAAGGAAATAGCTCCCCAAAATACATCGTCATTATAACTCCCGGCCATAAACTCATTCAAAGAAGGATGGGAAAGGCTTATTTATAGTACTAATCAGTTTGCATTATAGTGATTGTTTATGCACCATTTCTTTGCTGGATTATGAACCAGGAGGTAAGAACTACTATCTCAACACTTCTTATAGCATCTGCCCATGGCTGGAACTCAGGAAATAATTGTTGAATGGATACTGAATAAAAACTTATTTTCCTCAGTCTTAAAAATAGTGTACATTGTAATATAAATTTAGTGTTTCCAAATATCCAAGTAGGCCATATAGATTCTAAGGGCTCTATAATTCAGCACTGTTTGACAACTTCACCTTGTCCTGAAATTCTCTGGCCCTGGAATCCACCTTGGAGTGTCCATACGTCCCATCATAAAGTATGGAAAAGCATATTTTGCAAGATTAAGTCTAGAATGGGGACTTCTGAGCTCTGAACCACCAAGGAATCTGAAAAGGAGCAGGAGTACCTAGGACGAATGTGGAAAAATTTAGGAATGATGGAGTAGAGATTTTGGAAGTCAGGACAAAGAGACTACCCAAGCTGCCTCCCTTGAATGTAAAATGAGGGTGATGGTCCTACCCTGAATGACCTGGAGTACACTCTGAAGGGCCAACCCAATTAAAAGCACCCAGATGAATTCAATTATACAAATGTACTTGCATCTTTAAATGTCATCTTGGGCAGACTTCAGAGAGAACAGACAGTAACTGTTAGGAACATGCATATTTTCTTTATCCAAAAGTGATTCTTCTAATACCGCAAGTCCACAAACACACAACCCAGAAGAGAAAACAAATGAGACCAACAAATAGATTAGTCTTAAGCACAAAAAGTATGAGAGAAACGTCAACTGTGTTTTCACTTTTAAGGACCTAAATTTTGGAAGAGAAACATACTTTTTCTGAGTTGCATAGCCCCTTCACAAGATGGGGAAGCTGACTTTGACCTTGAGAACTGATTAGAAGCTGGTAATTGCAAGAGTTATAGAGTGTACCATCTGTTCTTCGTTTATAGCCTTAAAATAATGTAAGGAAGATGGAACCTATAAAACCCCAACATTTTTTATCTTAACAACTTCACAAGGGAATGTAACAGTAGGTGAAATTAAAGTGCTGGGGTTTGTAGCCTTTACATATTGGCAAATAACCAGATTTGGGGGCCATGAAATTATTGTGAAGAACTCCTGGAGGGGATGTAGTCTCTGCATCATCAAAATCTTGCCCGCTATCCAAGGAGAAAAGAGCTGGGACATGTATGTGAAGAGCTGGGATCCCTTTGAGACAAAAAATGAGGCTATCCTGAGATCTTATTCTTTAAATAATATCAAAAATAAAATACCCATCAACTACAATGCATCACCAATTTGAGAAATGATATTAGAAGTAAGATGCTGGTAAAGTTCATTGTTTTTAACTGTTTTAGTTGCTGGGAGTAAAGGAGTGAACATGGCTCAGGTACATCTTGTTTTCATGGTGCTTGTATTCTTCTCGGTAGAGGGAGACAATACACCAATAAACAAGATACTTTCAGGTAATAGTTTAGAAAAAATAAAACAATGTAATGGAGTAGAAAATGACAACAACTAAGGGTGAAAAGCAAGGTTATTTTTTTTTATAATGAAAACATTTCAAGCAAATACAAAAGTAGAGTGTAATGATTCTAATACATTCCCCAGATTCAACAATTATCACTTTTTCCCACATTTATTTCATTTGGCCCTTTTCCTTTCTTCTCTTTTTTTTCTGAAATATTTTAAAACAAATTCCAGATTTCATTCACTTCACCCCTACATACTTCAGGATGCATCTCTAGTAATTCAGAGCTAGGTAAGGTTTTTTAAACTTTTGTTGAAGTAAAGTTATAATTCATAAAAATTGTGTAAATTATAAAATTATAAATATATGAGATGACAACATAACCTGATATTTTAATAGTAATTATAGTTATATAAATTATATAACATACTATTATAAAACAATTACTAAACATTATAAAACAACATTAAAAATAAAATTATATAGATAACTAATAAGGACCTACTGTATAGCACAGGGAACTCTGCTCAATACTCTGTAATAATCTATATGGGAAAAGCATCTAAAAAAGAATAGATATATGTATATGTATAACTGATTCACTTTGCTGTGCACCTGAAACTAACACAACATTGTAAATTAACTATACTTGAATTAAATATATATATATATATATATATATATATATATATATATATATATATATATATATAAATAACCATCATCTAATCACCCAAACTTAGTAACTGTTTGAATTTAGGTGCTTTTTCTTCCATCTTTTAAAAAAGATTTTTACTGTAATATAACAGACTGTTGAAAAGTACACATATCATAAGGTTATAGTTTGCTGAAGTGTCCTCAAGTGAACACATCTGTGTAACTACCACTCTGGCACTCCAGGAGTTTTGTTTGTTTGTTTTGCAGTTTATTTATTGAATAAACTTATCATCATCCTATTGTTTCCCACATACCAAATTCATTCAACCTTTCTTCTATTCCCATGTTTTCTGTAAGACGGTCATTAGATCCACCCTCTAGACCAGGGTCAAGATCAGTAATACAGCTGAGCCGTAATGGAACCTGGGGCAAAGGAAAAACCAGTAATTCTGATTCTGTCTTTATGTAAATTTTTGATATTTTGTTCATAAATGTTTTGCATTAATTTCTATTTTTAAAAACATTGCATTAAAATGTTTATCTTGATCATTGACTTTTTTGGCATCCTCTAGTATCAGCTCCGGCTAGAGGCTTGGTCAGTCTCAGGTTCAATTTTTTGTCAAGAATACTTCATAACTGATTGTTCATCCCTTGTGCATCACATTAAGAGGGACTGGTATCCACAGTATACAAAGAACTCTCAAAACTCAACAGTCAGAAAGCAAACAACCCAATTTTTTAAAACAGACAAAAGGATGAACATGTACCTCACCAAAGAAGATATACAGATGGCAAATAAATATATGAACAGCTATTCACATCAGTAGTCATCAGGGAAATGTAAATTAAAAACCACAGTGAAATACCATTACATACCTATTAGAATGGCTAATATAAAAAGTCTGATAATACAAAATGCTGACAAGGATATGGAGCAAATGGAACTCTCATACATGGCTGATGAGAATGCAATATGATACAGGACAGACACTCTAGATAACAGTTTGATATGTTCTTACAAAGTTAAAAATATACTTTAAAAATTAAACATATTTACCTTTTGACTGAGCAATCTCCTCTGTAGGTATTTATTTTTTATAGAGAAGTGAAAACTTATATGCACACAAAAACCTGTACATTAATTTTTATTTATTTATTTATTTATTTATTTATTTTTGCTGTACGCGGGCCTCTCACTGCTGTGGCCTCTCCCATTGCGGAGCACAGGCTCCGGACGCGCAGGCTCAGCAACCATGGCTCAGGGGCCCAGCCGCTCCGCGGCATGTGGGATCTTCCTGAACCAGGGCACGAACCCGTGTCCCCTGCATCGGCAGGCTGACTCTCAACCACTGCGCCATCAGGGAAGCCCTGTACATTAATTTTTAATAGCAGCATTAATAGCAACATTATTCATAATTGCCCCAAACTGGAAACTACTCAGATATTCTCCAATGAGTAAATGGATTAAAAAAAAAACTGTGATACATCCATGAATGGAATGCTACTCACAAAAAAAAAAAAAAAAAAAAGGAATGGGCTATTGCTACAACACAACAACGTGCATGACTCTCAAATGCATCACGCTAGGTGAAAGAGGCCAGCCTCAAAAGATAATATACTGGGGCTATGGCCATTGAGCCTGTGCGTCTGGAGCCTGTGCTCTGCAGTGGCAGGGGCCGCAACGGTGAGAGGCCCGCGTACAGAAAAAAAAAAAAAAAAAAAAGATAATATACTGCATGATGCACTTCATGTCACAGTCTGGAAAAGGCAAAAGTATAAGAACGGATGAGTGGTTGCCATGGGGTGGGGACAGAAACTGACTACAAGGGGGCAGCATGAGGGAATTCTTTTGGGTGTAGGCATTGCTTGGTATCCTGTTTGTGGTGGTGATTACAAAAATCTGTGTATGTGTAAAACCTCATAGGACTAAACAACAGCAAAAATGGAGTTTACTGTATGTAAGTTTTAAAAAAGTAATGAAAATGATGCATGGTTTCAGGTGTCTATGCCAACTAATCCATCCTTATGAGTCCCACAAACCTGAAGTGCTTAGTAAATAAACAAAGGCCAGTGTGGCTGGAGCTAAGGGCTGGGAGGAGATACAGTGAAGTCAGAGAGAAGGACAGGGCCAGCCCATGTAGAGCCATAGAAAGAGTTGGAAAGGAATCTGTTCTGGCTGCTAGGTGGAAAATGGATCTGTAACAGTGAATAATGGAAAAAGGGATTTTTCATTTTTAAAAAAAGGAAGATTAATTAAAGAGGAAAGTAATCATTCTTTGAGAAGAGAGTTCCAAATAATTGGAACATTGAACTGAGACTGAGGACTGGGTGGGACAAGAAAACAGTTTGCATTTTAAAATGTGGTTTTTTCCTGTGGTTAGAGAGAATTTCCATGTCTGACTAACTCTGATGACAAAGGGTCAGGGCTCCTTCCAATGTGTTTTCTTGGCTTTCTGCCTCAGAATAAACAAACATGGTGTCTCCAAGCTTTCTTGAGGGTCCCAGGTACAGGGTGACCCGATCCAGACCACAGAAGCTTTATGGCCAGCTTACCGCTTGGGTCCTGTTGCTATAAACACACCACTCGGGGCAAGTTTGAACACCTCCTGGAACTTGTTTTCATGCCATCTCGACTCTTCATGGACAAGTGAGGCTCAACCATGGAGCACAGTGCATCACGGGAAGGGCTAGCACCTCTGGCCTCAGAAAACACTGGAAAATGAGGCTACTGAGGCCCATGAGTCACTACTTGAAATGCCTTCTCTTTTAACACAGAAAAGAGATGATACTTGAGCACCAACAGAGGTGTCTATTCGCTGGACTCTGGCTGGCAGCAGAAATGCCAACCCAAATGCCAACAAAATGGCTATACAGACCTTAATCCTGTGTGTGAGAGAGAGGTTTAAGCCTGAGCTCTGAGAATCACTGACTCCCTTTCTGCCACCCCAAGGTAGCCAATTCCTATTCAAAGGAGGCATTTCATCTGTTTCCTGGGTTGTTTCTGCACCTCTTTCCTGCCTTCATTCTCCTCTTCAAAGCCCTGGTCACCTTGGTCACAGGCGAATGTCTCCTCTTGAAATCACTTAGCATGAGGACCACAGCCAAGCTCTGTGGCTCAATTCCAAATTCCCTTTTAAATGGGACCATTGGATACACTTTGCCCACGCAATCCTAGTCTTTGTGTATACTGAAAACAAAGGGGAGACTCTGACTAAGGGATTTAATTCTCTGCCTACACAAACATTGGTAATTACTAAAAACAAAACAAGGCAAAAATAGACTAAAAAAACTGAAAATAAAAATTTCCTTTAATTAACACCAGAAGACCCAATGAAGGAGAATTGGTCAGTGAGTTCCCCAGAGCATCCAACGCATTGCCTTTCATGTGTTCATCAGCATCGATGTTAAAATGACCAGGACCAAGATGACACCTGGGAAAATAACAAACAAAAACAAGATGTGAACTGGGAGTCAGGAGAGGTGGGTCCATGGCATGGATCTCAGGTCAAATAACTGTAGCTTTGGAGATGTCAGTGAGCCTTGCCCCTCCTGGGGTCTCAGTTTCCTCAGGTGGAAAATAAAGGTCTACGACTTGGTCTATATCTCCAAAACCTCTTATACCTGGAACATTTCCATACTTCTTAAACTGTCCAATTTTTATTTTTGGTCTTAAATTTTTCACCTTCTATTTACCATATATGTCCTCATGTCTGTGGGAAGTCTCTACTGGAATGTCCTGCTATTACCCCAAACCAATTAAGTTAAAATCACATCTCTGGATCAGCCCTCTCAGTCAACCATCCTTCTCTCCCCCTTTATCTCAGTGATGAAGGAATTTATGGTACAACCTAAATGATAGGTTTCCTTCTTAAGCATCCCCTTCCTCCCTCTATATTTGGGAGAGAAGTAAGGGTTGTCTCCCTTCTCCCACATCTGAGTTTCCCTGGCCTCTGTCCCTCTGAGTCTGGCTCTCTTCCTGGTGACTCTGAGTTCTGTGTGGGTCACAACTCAGGTCAACACTGGGCAGGCGCCCCCCGCATCCTGCTGCTTCCTGAATAACGGCCTACGTGCAGGGGAAGGCAGATGAATGCGTCTCTTTTCTCTTCACAATGTTATCACACAAACAGGAATAAATAAGTGTTTCAGGCTTTCCTAAAGGTTGGAAATACTAAAGTTACAACAAATAAGAGAGACAATTTTAAGCAGCCATCAATACCACTTTTCTTGGAAAAGAATCCAAGAAATTAAATGTCTCATAGGAGGAAACTCTCTCCATGCGGGCTCTCCAGAACCCAAGTTTGCTCCCCTGATCTTATGTCTGCCTTCCTTTCGAAGAGACAGCCTCCCTCTGCAAACCTCCCCACGCTGGGGTGTGCATCCCTTCCCATGTTTAAGAAATACCACCTCCCACCTGTAGGGACTGGTCTGTCACACAAGGATATCCACCCCAAACCAACTCCCCAGGAGTTCATTTAAGCCAAGACTTAGTTATTCCATCCAGAATGGCTCAGCCAAATCGTCCAAGCTGTACGTGGGCTCTGCAAGTCCTCCAGAGCCAGGTAAGCTGTGGGGTATGTGGGAACCCCATACCTGGTCCTATGTAAGGTCTTCCACCAAAACGTGGCCTGAAAATGGACCTCCTTACCCTCCATCAGTGAACGACAGCAGTACGTTAAATCTCCTATTATGAGAGTGAATTTGTCTATTTTTTCCTCGTAGCTCTGTTGCTCTATGTAAGTTGAAGTTAAGTGCATACAAATTTAAAACTTCCTGGTAAATTGGACTTGTTGATATGAAGTGCCCTTGTTTATTTCCAGTAATGCTTTTGCTTTCAAGTCTACTGTATCTGTTATTATATAATTTCCTTTGGGTTTATATTTGCACAGTATATTTTTTCAAATTCTTTTACTTTCAACCTTTTTGTACCATTATGTTTTATTTTTTTAATAAATTTTTAAAAATTAAAAAGAGAAGAAAAAAGAAAATGGACCTCTTTATTTTTCAAATACCCGTGGACTAAGAGTTGGTGCACACACACACCCCTCCCAATGACAAACATTAATTCACAGGATAGCACAGAGTAACTTTAGACCCATAAGGAGAAAAGAAAAACTTGTTTTCCCCTAACTTCCTGTACTTTGCAAGGCTGCCCCCTTGAAATTTTACTTTACATTCTTTTGGGGACCAGAATATGCTTCTATGCTCAACTCTTCCCCCACCCATTCTTCTTTCAAATTGTACTCCCTTAGTCTGGCCAAGAATAAGAAAAGGGGCCTATTGGTCATACACCTTTTAATAGTAGCTTGTGGAGCTTCTCAAAGATTGCCCCTAGAAACTTGGGAAATATTCCTTGTAACATGAGAGACAGATGAAACTCTTAGATGATGGAGCCCTGCTGCTCCCAATTCCTCTCTGAGCTGGGGGCAATGAGGAAGGCATGTGTATGTAAGGGAGAAATTCTCCCAGTTATAATAGCAATAAAAAGGGTGATGCCTGACCCGTGCTTACCAATTTTTATAGCATCTCTCAATCCTGACTGCACATTAGAATCACCTGGAGAGCTTTAAAAATACCAATGCCTCACCTCTGAGCTATTAAATCAGCATCTCTGGGAATGAGATCCGGGTATCACTGTTTGTCAAAGCCTGTAGGTGATTCTGATGTGCAGCAGGGCTGAGAACCACTGATGTGTAGGGATGGGAAATTATCACAGCTGGAAAAGGTCACGTTTTGTTGTGCCTGAAATGAATTCTGCAGCCCCAGGCAGCCTTGTTCCATCAGGCTCCTTTCGGCATCCAAGATTCTCAGTGAAATTTCAAATAGAGTGGCGAGTGAGATACCGGGTTCCTACGATGCAGCTGTTACGGAGGGTCTGGAATGACTGTTATCATCCACCCCAGTGGAAGTTTCCCACCACATATGCAGACTCTTATTTTTAATGTAAAGAGATGACTGCAGTTACCATACAGCGCCTCATAGAGAGTGGACTCTCAACAAATACAGTACTTGTTGAAATAACTCGTTATTTCAACAGAGCATAAATGGGCAGTTACCCTCTTCTACCACGAGATGGCGACCTACGAAAGATCACTGTAGAACAATGTTTCAACTCTGCCAAAACAGAAAGGGATGAATAGCAGAACCTAGAGATAAAAAACGGAGCATAGGTGTGGGTATATGGGTGTGTGGGAGGGAGGGGGGCGGTGGCTTTTGTTTTTGGTTCTTTATCCTTTTAGGTAAGCGGATCAACAAAATTCAAGGTGGTTTAAAAAAGGTGAGAACGCAATGAATTCACAGGACTCATCTCTCTCCTAAGAGGCTGAACTCCTTGCTTGACATCTGTGTGCTCGTGGCATCTCGGGAGGGTAGGCCAGGGCTGAGCACTAAGCTACTTTATGTATAAGGTCAGTAAGTGGCCCCAGTTCGGTTGCTCTGCCAATAAATCCTTTTCCAGGAAACATGTTTCTAAGTCACCCTTGTCCCTAGCTCTCCTCACCCACCCACCTGGGGAGTTTCAGGGAAACAACTAATCTGCGGAAACAGATACAATCAGTTATACATCAATTAATACAACCTCTGGACAAGCGCCTTTTAATCAAGCTGGCCTTGGCACCAGGGAAGGTTGGTGGGATTTCTTGTCTACGTGCTGGTCCTCGGAGAGGCAGTGGAGTGGCATCTCATGAGCAGTGTTTGATTGACAGGCTGAGATCTAGGTCCTAGTGTTTAAAGAGCAGGTATACTCCAGGAGACGGGTGGCTCCACCCTGCCTTGGCTGTGTGCTGCCTCCTGGGACACTGGGCTCCAGGCAATCAATCACTGCCAGAGAGGCAGGGCTCCCTACCTGGCCATCTGCTCCGGCAGTACCCACGCTGTCCATAAAGCCAGTCACTTGACCCTGGAGGGGAGAGGAGGCAGACAGCACACGGGGATGGCCTGCTGACCACTAAAATCTTTGTACTGCTGGATGGCCTCTACTGCTGGATACTGCTGAAGAGGAAATGGTAAATGCACAGTCTTCAGGGCATTGGGGCCATCCTTTGACATGTCTCTAGAAAGTATCCTGTCCCTTCCCTGCGATGGCTATTCCAGACCTTCACCACTACTCTCTAATTCCACCCTTACTTCAACTCCCCTGTCAGTAGATGGCTTTGCCTCCTGGTTCCCAGAGAAAATTGAGATCGTGCAGCATGAAATTCCTCAACTTCCAGCTTCCGTCCTACAGATGTGTTTATGTCTGCACACCTACATCCCCCCACCGACGTCGGAGAGCAGAGGTGTCCCACTCGTATGGAGACCAGAATCTCTTCACCTGTGTCCTGATTCCAGAGCCTTCGACCCCTCCCGTTCTCTGGGTCTTTGCTCCACCAACTTTCATGTCTCTCTGTCTTTCTGGCTCTTTCCATGTTCAAGCTCCCCCATCATCAAAAAATGAAACAGAACAAAACCAAACCTGTAGTAGCCCATCCTCCAGCCAGTCTCCATTCCCTCACACCTAAGTGCTCAGCTTCAGACATGGGGCAGGTGTAGAGACACAGCCGGGTGAGCGAGGAGGGGAAGCCCCTTCCCCTCTTCTCCCCACCCTACCAGTGGTCTGTTACCACTCAGCAGTGGAGCAGTGAAAGTAGACGCAGGACCCCAGCAGCAGCCCTGCTGTGCAAAAGTGGCAGTGACCTTGAGGCTCAGCTGCTGACATCCGAGCTGGCATCAGAAGCTTCTGCAGGCTGCCGGGACCATGCGCAGTGAGGCCCTGTCCTAGGTTGCCCTGGGCCTCACCTCCCTCCAAATCGTGCCATCTGTCTCCAAGACCACGGCCAGAGTGGACACAAGCCAGGCAAGAAGCCTGTCCTGTCTGAGGATCAGATGGAGGCAGGAGCGGCAGCAGAAATAGCACTGAGGAGTGGACATGCTCCGGGCCGAGGTCAGAGTGGGCAGCCAATGGGCACGTGCAGCCTGTGGAGGAAACATTGCAAGGGGGTACTTGGACTAATGTTCATGTCACCCTCCACGTTCAAAGAGCAGAGAACCCCCATGCTCAGAGTCCAGTCTGGGAAGTCTTCCAGACAGGCCTCCGTGTCACAGTCACGCCCCTCCCTCGGGCTGAGTATGTCCCTCTCTTGCAGATGCTGTTGCTGAGCGCTGACTCAAAGGCCTCCTGGTGGCCGACTCTTCAATTGTCCCAATCATTACAACAAAAACAGCATTGTCTGAGCTCATCCTATGTGCCCAGCAATATGCTAAATATTCTGCATACCTTATCTCAGTTCATTTAATTATCCCCAACTCCATGAAGTTGTATTATCTCCATCTCACACAAGAGGACACTAAGACTTAAAGAAGTCATCACCCAAGTTTATGTACGGAACTAGTGAGCGATGAAGCCAGAATTTGAGCCCCAGTCTGTTTGACTCCATGCCCTCTTGATTCTACGGCCCAAATGGCTGTAACAAGTATGAGTTTGTTCCAACAACTCAGGGGCAAGAAGAGTCATATGCTAATTGGCAAGGTCTCACTGGCCAGGGTCAGCAAGAGGGCCGATACCAGCCCTGGTCTTAGCCCATTTTCTCTAAAAAAACAAGAGGCAAAGCTTATGTTGTAAAGCTCTATGGGGAGGGGAGTTAATCCCACGGCTGAGACTGAGAGAAAGAGGAAGTGGGGCAGACAAAGAGCAGAATAAATGCAAAGTGGTCCATTATTGATCTGGCTATGGCACCACAGGAATGAAGAGGATGGTTCAGCCACGCTGGACGTTTCCAGGAGACCACGTGAAACCACGGCCCTGTGGAACGGTCTGTTGGGGAGAAGAGTTAGGAGTCTCTCGGTTGCTTCCTCCCTGTTGTGGGTCTCTCTCTGGTCAAAATTCACCCTGTGGGGCATTAACTCTCTTGTACTTACGGGTTGTGTAGCTGGGCCCTCTGGGCAGCTATGGGGCCAAATTCAGTGGGTCCAGGTCAGGGTGGACATGGGTCCGGGGGCTGTTTCAGCTCCTCCCATCACAGGGGACATAATAAAGGTCATGCCCAAACCCAGGTCTCACTCCACGGTGGCTGAGGCAGCCTGCTCTGTTAGGAGGTGGGTGGCAGCCTCAGTAGAGCCTCTCCATTGAGCAGGGCCAGGAAAAGAGCTTGGTGGGAGGCCAGTGGGCTCAAGCACATTCGCTTTCCATTTCCTTTAATACTAAGTCCAGGTTCCTTAGCATGGCATCCAAGACCCTCCACGGGGAGGCCTTAGCCGATTTTTCCAAGCTAGCCCACTGCACCTCCATTCACACCCCTGTTCAGGGCCACCATCAGCCCATGATGCACCTACATATGAATGAGAAAATGGTACCACTCTGGGTGGTCACAGCCCTATGGCTCTGGCTTTGGCTGGCAGAACGACGTCTGAGTGTAAATTAGAAAAGTAAAACACTCTTTTCCTGGTCGCAGCTCACCCCAAAGTGTACAGCTGGATTTTAATGTGCCTTTTAGCCACCATGCATGGAGGCTTGGCCAATCACATTAAATCCCAGATGAGGAAACAGGCCTACAGAGGCAGAGGCCCTTGCCCAGAGTCACAGAGGCCCAGACATGGGGCTCAGTTTCCAACCTGAATTCAGCTGCTGCCTCCTACTTCACCCCAAGGCCCAGTGGGCAGCTTTGAGATTACTCCTCCCCTAGCCCACTTAGAAATAATTCTTTTGTGGAATTTCCCAGGTGTGTCTGGCGTTGATCCCATGTCTGGCCTGTTCTAGTGCCCACAGCTATGAGAAAAGGGCTGTACCCCAGCTTTCTCTCCCCCCACCCCACCCCATGACCTCCAGAGAATCAGCCCCTGGGGCCTGTGCTAATGACCTCATGGAGGACTACTGCCTGCTGACTTCCTGTTTTTATATTCTTTCCTCCTCTGCTTGTTTTTTCTACTTTGTTGTTCTTTGATCATTTTTAGTTCTCCTCCCCTAGCCCATCCTGCAAAAATGAAACTTTATTTTCTGTGATTATTTTAAATCCATGTTTAGCCAAGGAGATGTTATACTTCTCTTTTTTTTCCATTTGGGGAATTGGAGTCGAGGGTACTTTCTCCCCACTCTGTTTCTCCCTCCTCATTCCCCATGGTTTATTTCCCAAATGATAGTCTTCAGGTTCCACAGTTCAGGAGACGCAACTTCAAAAGCTCTGTCTGCAAGTACCATGTGAATTCAGGATTCTGTCTCTACCAGAGATCTCCCCTCTATTGGACGCTGTAGTAGGCAGAAGGGACGAGATCTGCCAGCTTCCCCACTGTGATATTCGCAGCTCCAGGAAACAAAAGACAGAGCCCCTGCTTCAAAACCACACGGACTCTCCATTTCTTCCAAGATCAAGTACAAATTCCTTAGCATGCATCAGAGAGCCTCCAAAGGGTGGGTGGCCCAGGGTAGCTTTCCACCCTAGTTCACTGTTACTCCATCAGCTTTTCCTTCCCTCCACCCTATTTCCTCTATTCCAACCACGCTAATCTTCTTATCTTTCCTGGAAACACAGTGCTCCTTCCTACCTCCCTACTTTCACACCTGCTGTTCCTCTGCCTGGAATCTGTTCCCTTTCTTCCTTGGGAACTCTTATTCACCCTTCAAAGCCTAACTCAAATGTCACTTTCTCAAGGCTGCCTTAACCAAGTCCTCCAAGCTGAATTTGTTACCCCTTCCTCTGTGTTCCTTTGGCTCTTTTTTCCTAAGAGTAAGTATAAATGTATTATAAGAGTAAATATAAATTTCCACAACTTCATTTATATGCTCTCTTTGGTGGTATTTGATTCATTTGAGCATTGCCTTTTTCTATTGTTCTAGTTTCCTCCTCTCCTTCATTGAATTAGTCCTGTGTATTTATTTGCTTATAAGTCTCTGAGATAAACATTACTCTTTCTCCTATTCTGTGTGTGCACATGAATGTGTGTGTGTGTGTGTGTGTGTCTGTAGTATGTATGAACGTTTTGCTAATTATAGTGTTGAAATATGATTTATGCCAAAGGGCCTGTGGGGCAAGGCCCCTGTGGGAAGGTGTGAACTGAAAAGGTTGGTCACTCACAACGTTGATCTCTCACAGGAGACTGTGGCCCATTGAATGGGAAGCCAGAACCTGGGGCAGGTGGGAAAAGAAATGCTTGTGTCTTCAGGGCAGTGCTTATCAAAACAGAGCTTGTGAATCAACCATATCAGAATCACCTGGGAAAAGAGGTCGGGAGATGGGACTTGTTAAATATTCAGACTCTGGAGCCCAAATTCAAGCTTTTTGAATCCAACTCTCTGGGGGTATTTCCCAGGAATCTGCATTTTAATAAACTACCGGGAGGTTTTTTTTGCACCAGCGTTTGAGAACCACTGACCCGGGTGCTTTGGGAGCTGGAGTTCATGCCACTGAAACTGTGCTTGTCAAGGTCGCTAGTTGTCACACCTCCTGAATGTCCGATCTACTGGCTGCTTTCAGGCCTCTTCATATGCTCCCTGCTGGCTTGGGACTCAGGGGAGCATTGCCTCTTTTATGAAACTCTTCACTCCCTCACGCTCTATGATGCCCCCTGTTCCTGGTTCATATCCTAACTCTTTAATCATTTTTTCCCATACTCCCCACCAGGCTCGTCTTTCTCCAAATGCCCCCTCACTCTTGGGGCCTCTCCCAGGTACTGACCTCAGCCCTGTCCTTGACATTCCACAACACACCTATGGCTTCCACCACTGCTTGTGGACGCTGATGGTGTCTAAGTTCATGTTTCCAGCACAGACGCTCTCCTTGGCCTCTGTCCTGTACACACACCTCCCTACGGGAGCCTCCACTGGGATGGTCCCAGGCCTCCTAAATTGCACATTTCTAAAACTTTTCTGTGTATCTTCCTCCGATATTTCCTATCTTTGTGGACACTGAACTGGTCGCCTGAGGGTCATCCTACCCCTGACACTTACTAGCTGTGTCACCTTGGACAAGTTACTTATTTTTCTGTGCCTCCACCTCCTCACCTGAAATATGGACATCATGACAGCTCCTGTCTTTCTGGATTGTGAGTATTAAGTGAATTCGTGAATATAAAGGGCTTAGAATAGTACCTGGCATGGTTCCTGTGCTCAATAAACAACGGCCATTAATAATAATAATGATGACACTAATAATACTTAGTAGTTAACCATCATTTTTATTACCCTGGTCTCCTCACTACCTGCCCACTAGGCAGTCACCCACCACTTTCTCTCTTTAACACTCTCTTCCTCTGATATCTGCCCCATCTTCCCTATCACCTCCGCTCAGCCTTGGTCAGAGTATCTTCATGTCTTCCCTGGACTTGTCTAAGACTGGTCTCCCACCTGGATTCCTGTCTCCTTTCTCACCTTTGTGACTCCTTGAAGGGCCCATGCCTTGTTCCTCTTTGTGTCTCCCAGCACCTGAGTGTATATTAAGTATTTACAGAATTAATCGGTGAAACGATGGATGGATGGTTGGTTGGATGGATGGATGGATGGATGGATGGATGGTTGGATGGACAGACAAAATCAATGCATTACATAGAAATCTTTGAAGGGGCAAGCTGCCTTATAAATCAAGTTGGCCATGGATAGTTAGGAACTTGGGAAAACAAACTCTAATTAAGGTTGAATCCCCAGAAGGTGCTTCTGAATAGAAAAGGAGCAATGGCTTAGTCAATTATATTAACTTGTCTGGGGAAGCATGTCTCTCAGAAGGAATGGGATCTGCAGAGATGTTGCAAGAGGAAATCAATGTCTACAAGTGGCCAGTGTGCCTCCAGTTATTCTCAAGGGAGACAGGCACTGGACCTGAGGGTCTGAGGTTTTCCCACTGCTGGGGAGAGGGCACTGTTGTCAGACAGAGATATTTTATCCGCCTTTCCTGACTCATGTGAAATATTAGCTCTGAACCTTCCCACTTCCTTTCCTCTCATTCCATCCTCTTCATGGGACTGAGCCTTTTTGATGACTAATTTAGTCTGGGGAGCAGATAAGCTTTGTTGTACCCTTGGAATGTCCTCACATTTTATTTTGCTGTCAGTATCCCATGAATGTGGTTCTTGTAGATCTCTTCCCAAGAGCCCAGTCAGCTCCAGATGCACTAGCAAGACTGAGTTTCTGGGCCTATGAAGCTGCTGAAGAGATCTGTGGCCATAATAAAGCCACTTGTGACTGCCCCAGGGAAACCTGGGTCACCAGCTGGAGTCCCACGTTGTGGGGTTCCTTAGTCACAGAACTGTGTTCGCTGGTGATGTCAATAATATCTGGTTGAGTTCATCACTGTTCCAGGGAGATGTTACCTAATTCATTGGAAAATCCCCTTTCCAAGTTAAACTTAACATTTAACTTTGGTTATCCTGCTTTCGTTATTCATTGATCTCTGATTGATAATATGGAACAAGGATGGCAAATCTAACCAGATGTATTGCCACTATTCCCGCCCATGTTCTCTGTACACGTTACTGGAATCTTGGCTTTCTTTTCCGTTAAGTTGTCCTCAAATTCTTCTCAACACAGCCTTCCAGGAAACACTACGAATCAAGAAAGTTAATAGATGAGATGTAACCTATTTATCATTCCTAATCTAAAGGTCTCTCTCTCTCTCTCTCTCTCTCTCTATATATATATATATTTATTTATTTATTTACTTTTTTTGCGGTACACGGGCCTCTCACTGTTGTGGCCTCTCCCGTTGCGGAGCACAGGCTCCGGACGCACAGGCTCAGCAGCCAGGGCTCACAGACCCAGCCGCTCTGCGGCATGTGGGATCTTCCTGGACTGGGGCACGAACCCGTGTCCCCTGCATCGGCAGGCGGACTCTCAACCACTGTGCCACCAGGGAAGCCCGTGTCTATATGTTTTTTTTACAAAGAAGTAGTATCTCAATTATCTGTTACTGTATAACATGCCAACACTAAAATTCAGTGGCTTAAAACTACAGTTATATTTTCTTATGATTCTATGGGTCAGCAACTTGGGCTGAGCTCACCTGGGCAAGCATTCTGCTGACTTTGGCTGCAGCCATCTGGTGGCATGTTAGGGAACGGAGGGTCTAAAACGGCCTCATTCACATGAATGGTAGTTGGAGCTGGCTGTTGACTGGCCATGCGTCTCCAGCAGCCTGGCACAGGCTACTTCATATGGTGTGCGTGTTCTGATGTGTTTTTCAAGCCCCTGTTTGTATCATGTTTGCTAAGGTCCTGTCGGTGCCAAAGTAAATCATGTGGCCAAGCCCAGAGTCAATGTAGAAGAGCCTACACAAGGACATGGATTCAGAGAGGCATGATTCATTGGGGGCCATTTCTGTAACCATATACGCCAGACTGGTTGGTACTTCATTGATCAGAAACTTACTGAGTGCCAGATACTGTGCTTGGCACAGAGTATAAAGTGACAAAGAAATTGGGAAGAACTTTGAAGACTGGAAAGGCTCTGAGTAGGTGCAAAGAGGGAAGAATTCAAACGGCTATTTGAATCATGGTGGATGAAATAATCTCTGCACCTGCGTGTGTGTACATGTTAGAAGGATGAGGAGGGTTGAATTGTTTAGATAATTTCTTCTATTCCCCATCTTGTGTGGTTTTGTGCAGCCTTGGTTGGATGAGTAACTTTATTGTTGTCCATTATGATATGTCCCTTAAAGATTTTCTTCAGACTCTAAAACATTCAAAACAATCACATAAGTGTGTTCTTCATGACCACAAAGAGCTACTTGAGACTTTTTTTTTTCCCCTAGAAACCTGGCCAAGTCTTAGACTGAGGCCCATGCTTGCTAACTCTGATACTTCCTCCCTCCCCACATTCCTGCCACCCACAGCTGCTCCGGTCTAGAGGGAAAGTTCAGAGGCCAAATACTTATGGTCCAAACAGCTCTCCAGCGGTGATGGCAAAGAGACAACTGCGCTTACGAAAACAAACAATCATTCCCTCCGTTTATATAGCTCTTGAGCCTTCTTTCCAATGCATGTTCACATCCTTTCTCTCATTAGATCATCCCCAAGACCCTTTGAGGTGGGCAGGGCAGATAACAGATGGGGAAGCTGAGGCCCAGAGAGGGCAAGTGACTTTCTCAGTGAGTGACAAGGCTGAAAGTATAGCTCCAGCTTCCCAATTCTAGATCTTGGCGTGTCCGATACTCACACAGCCACGACCTGAGCTGCATGCTCCTTCCAGGTCTCGGAAGTCTGCTTTAAAACCCTGCTGGGGTTTTCTACTCCACATCTTACAGTTCCACTAATAGCCATTTTAAACTTGCTTTACTTTGCATTCCCATGGAAAGAATGAGGGGAAATATCAAACATTTCCCTGTGTGCCAGCTTCTAAATCTTTTGTTGCCAGAAGATAGTGGATTCTCTTTGAAGTTCCAATTTCCGGGCCATAAATGATCCAGCCAGCATCCTCCTGATGGAAAAACAGAGGCCTGGAGCCAATTGCTCTGTGAGTACCCACCCTACCTCCTCAAAGCAAAATGTGATACAGGAGAAAATTTTAAATGAACATCAAGAGAAGGCTTGGAGAGGATAAGCCACCACCTAAGAGGAGAAAACAATTTGAGGAAGTCAAGTGTACAGGTGATAGGAGACAACTTGCCTCCAAGCTGTGAGCAGGCTTCGGGTGCCATGCAGCCCTGCTTTTACAACCCCTCCTTCCCCCTCAGCTCATCTTCCTTGAGAGAGCTGGTTTTCTGTGTCTCCATCGTGGAGCACAGGAACCCTTCAGAAAGCTGGAACTGGAGCAAACATGCTGACTTTCATAGAGAAGGTCGGGGAGGGTGAGAAATGGTGGTGCCACGGCTTCCCACATTCCTTCCTCAGAGAGGACATGGTGATCTTTCTGGTTGAGAATGGGAGGGGCTTAGAGCTCTTTTCAGTATAACCCTTGATTAGGCTGCCATGCTGGATGAAATCTCCCTGCCAACTCTGTAGTCCCCGGTGACCCAAAGGCATTGCAGAAAGGAGGAAGAAGTGGGGACGTATCCAAGTATGTGTGAGGCAAACATTCCTCGCTCCTAGGGGCCCCCACGTGCTAGGTTTTAAATACAGGGGGCATGGCCAACTAGAAACGAGAGCTTGTTGCTACAGGAGAGGTGCCTGAAGGACTTTGACACCGGCATCAGAACATCAAAGTTTGCCTTGGAGTCTTTCCATGGCATTAGTGCAGGATCAATACTAATCTATAAGATTCAGAAAACACAAAAGATTGTCAGAAGTCACAAAAGGAATGCTCTAAACCATGTTACTAAACACATTTTATCAAATGAGGGAGGGAAACAGCAGAGCAGCTAAAGCAGAAAGGGACACTAGAACTCATCTGGTCTGGTGCCCCTGGTTAATTGATGAGGAAACAGGACCAGAGTAGGAAAGCAACTTCTTCAAAGCCACACAGCACTGGCAGAGCTGGAGCCCAGTCTGCTCGCTCCCAGGCTAACCCTCTGTGACTCACTGCATGCCCTCTCCTTTCTTCTACACGCCCCCCATGTATTCCTCTATTGCCTGACCCAGCACCCCTTCCCTACCCAGCCACTTCCTTCCTCAGTGGGGAAGATCATTCGTTTACAGATTTAGTCACTAGGTGGCTCAGTTTAAATTGTACTAGGAAGGTGGGGTGGGGGGATGGATGGGAGGAATCTTACCCTGCTTTCTAACAAATATGATAATTTGTTTTTCTGTTCTGAGGCCTTTGAATTGTCCTCCACATACCTTCAGGGCAGAGACGTTAAGTGAGAAGTAGCCACTGTGTAATAGGCAAGGAAATTCCTATAAAACTTCAAAAAACATTTATATCCCAATTCATCCTGCCGGTGGCCAGCATGAGAGAAAGAAGGTATGGAGATGCAACATCCAAGGAGGTAAATACTGACAGGGCTGATACATGTAGTACACATCCCAAGAGTACCCCAGACCTGGGTCTCTAGGAGATGAGTAACTCCCATAGATGACTCTGAATTCAGAGCCTTTGCTTTTACAAGAAGTTGTAGTACATTTGTGTCCCCCATTTGCACAGTTGGCCCCCATCCTCTGACACCAACTGTCAGAGGAATCTGGTGAGTCCCTTCCTCATCTCATACAGTGCAAAGAGCTGGTAGGCCTGGGCTCTGGTCCTGGGCTGTCTGTTCTGCCACCCCACCACCTTTTATTCTTTCTGTAGTACTTCTGGCCAGTCTCTGGATTTCATTTTCCTAACATATGGAAATCAAGAAGCTGCAAGCAATTTGACTTCTGGGAATGGATTCCAAAAAAGCATTAAGAATTTATGCAAATATTTAGCTGCATGAATGTTCGTTACAACACTGTTATTAATAGAGAAAAAGTTGGAATAACCTAAGTGTTTAGCAACGGGGGACTGGTTAAATAAACTTAGTACTTCAGGTAATAGAAATGTATGCAGGCATTAAAATGATGTTGAGAAATGTATCTACAGCCACAGAAAATGTTAGGTAAAAGACGGGGGAAAAAAATCACAAAAACAGTATAGAGAGGATGAACCCATTTTTGCTTTAAAAAGGTACATTTGTGTGTGTATATATAATTATATTATACATAATATATATAGTACCTTATATATTATATATAGTACAATATATATTTCTTATAATAACATATATACATATATATATTTCCTGAGGAGGGTATTCTAATTATCAAACATGGTGTTAATGGTGTAAAATGTTATACAAATTGTAAAAAAAAATCTTTATTTATCTGGGGGATATTTTACTTATCTAACATGGTGTTATTGGTGATTGTTAAAAGTAGGTGAGATTATGGATATTTTACCATTTCTTCTTTTCACTTGTCTATATTTTCTAACTTTTCTCTAATGAGCAGTGGTGTTTTGAAAAAGAAAGCAATAAAAAAATTGTATTTTGACAAAAAAGGGGGCTTGACTATGATTACTGAAGTTCAATCATGCTCAAGAATTCTGTAAAGAAGACACACTCCCTATAGAACAGTGGTGGGATGGGGAGAGGGCAGGATGCCACACCCTGGCTCCCGGCTGAGGAAGCCACCACCTCCTTGACTCTGGCCTGTGTGCTCCACATAGATATCCTCTCCGCCCAGCTCATGCTCCATCCTGGAGTTACTCATCCCTAGTTTTCCGGCCTTATTTTGACTTACTCTTCAGATTTCATTTAAAAGGAATCTCTGTTTAACCACAGCAGCCACAGGAAGAATCCTACTAAACCTTCATTGTAACTAGGTTCCAGCAGACAGATGACTTAAATAAGCTACACAGGGCTCAGAGGAAGCCCCCAAATCCCCAACTGCTGGAGCAGTTGTTACTGGTGGGTCTGATCAGCAGGTGGGCAAACTCCATTTTAAACACACACACACACACACACACACACACACACTCGCCCTCTGCATCCACAAAACCCAGGCATCAGTTGACGACATGCGCCCTCCTCTGCTTGAATTCCCAGGGTGGACTGGTCACCAGGTCTGGCTCCTGACATGCCCCCGTCTCTACTCCACTGGTTGAAAGGAAGCCCCTGTGGTACCAGGGACACTTGTAGCCTTGGATCCAGAGTGACAGAGAGCTGTGGGTACACTATTCCATCTCACAGGGCGCTCTGACATTTTCCCTGCATTTGTCTCGCCTGAATGCTGATTGTCTTTTCTGTTTATCTTTTCCCTCAGGCCCACCCAAGGGGAGCTCTCCTATCCTTCTTGGCATGCTTTGAGAAATGTGCATGGGTTCAACATTCACTTGGCTGGCCCCTTGGGAATGCCTTGATGTGCTGTCATTTTTCCTTTTATGTTTAAGATCCCCTGGGGTCCCCTTGGCTGTTGTGGGCTGGTTACACTTGGCTCAAGCCTGGACTCCACTGTGTGTGACCAGAGGCAGTGTAGCAGGGTAGGGCTGGTGGGAAATGGGGGTGGGGGCCTTTCCAGATCTTTAAATATAATGTAATAACATCACGCTTACGAGGCGGACAGAAATATGTTAGAGGAAGCAAGATTGTGAGCCAGATGGAGAAAAGCAGCTCCCGCTACCCTGCCCACCAGTGGTGGAAGCTCTGCTGTCCCCAACCCTGCCATTAGGCGTGCTCCTGCCAGCTTAGCTCTTGACCAGCCCCCCAGCCCCCGACCTGTGACAACAAAGCTCTCCCTGGGATTCCTTAAGAGTCCTGGGGCTTATTTCCCAGGATTCCTCTGCTCCCTGCACCTTTCTTGCAGTGTGTCTGTTTAACCCCATGACAACTCAGAGGCTCACCTCAGCCTCCACTGGTTTCCTAACAGCATCTCTGCACCATCTCCCATGCCTGGCCCCCCGGACAGGTGCTCCAGCCCCTCTCCCCGACAGCACACACTCTCTTGCTGACATTTAGGGTCTCCACTCCCTGCTCCCGGCTTTCTTCACTCTATCCCTGGAACAGGCAAATTTTCCCTTTCTCGGCACCAGGTCCTCTTCCTTTAGTTCTCATTCAACTGTGAACCATTTGTCAGGCAGATTGCTCCTCCTCCAGCATCCGTTCAAAGGTGAAGATTTGGGGCTTCCCTGGTGGCGCAGTAGTTGAGAGTCCGCCTGCCGATGCAGGGGATGCGGGTTCGTGCCCCGGTCCGGGAAGATCCCACATGCCGCGGAGCGGCTGGGCCCGTGAGCCATGGCCGCTGAGCCTGCGCGTCCGGAGCCTGTGCTCTGCAACGGGAGAGGCCACAACAGTGAGACGCCCTCGTACCGCAAAAAAAATAAATAAATAAAAAATAAAGGTGAAGATTTGTCTCACCCTTCCCATCCCCCCCCCCCTCAATCCGAGGCCCCCAGGGAGCTCTTGGTACAGGCTTCTGCTTTATACGTAGCACTTTCAATCATAACTAGTTCTCTCTCCTCTGGCTGAGCAGTGAGCTTGGTAAGGGCAAGTACTGGGTCTTTCATATACGTTTCCAGCTCTGCTTATTGTCTATTTCTTTAACATGTGTTTGAACAGGTATTGAATGAAGTTAGGCTGGTGACACTGGAGACAAGACTGAGTAATGCCTAATTGTAGGCTGGGTTGTCCATTTTGTGCCTGCCTACCAAGAGGAAAGCCAGAAAAGTGCCTCCTTGCACAGAAGAGAACTGGTCTGAGGTAAGTGGGGTATGGGTGTGGTAGGGCAAGGGAATGCCGTACCATATGTCTCTTCTCAAGGAGGAGAAGCCGACGTGAGCCTTCCCCAGGGGCCTGCTTGATGAGACCCACCCTATCTTACCCTTTATCATCATTTATCAAGCATCAGCTATATGCCAGATCCCATCTCGAGGTTAACTGGGGAAACGGAGGCACAAATCATGCCACTTGTCCAAGGTACCCCAGCTAGTTAGTGGAGGAGCTGGAAGACAAATGTGACTCCCACTGCAGAGCCAGATGTTTGCGACGAAGGGCAGAGCTCCTGGGTGTTTCCCGGGTTTTGTCCAGCCTGGAATCGGCTGGGAATCTGACGTCCCAGCAGCTGGAGTCTGCCTGTCTTTAGAGCAGCAGAGGGAAGGGGCAGAGCACACTCCTACATCCCTAATGGAGTCACCTGTCCAGCTGGCAACTGGCCTCGGCTGACTCTTGCTGGTGGTACATGGGCTGGGCATTCATGTGGACTGGTGAGTCCACCTCCAGTTCTCAGGATAAACAAGCAGCACTGGTTGGCCAAGATGTTTGGAAGTGCCGATTCCATTCAACAGCACAGCCCAGATTTAAGTTTCTGAGACTTGCTAAGCAGCCACCCCCTTGGATCTTTATACTTCCTCCTGTGTCCTTCCTGCCACCTGTAGTCTAAATTTAGAGACAAGCACAGTGGAGCACCTTCTGGCCTGGGTCGCTTTGGCAGGCCATTGAGCTGCTGATGAGCTGTACTCCACCATCTCATCAGGGCCACCGTGGAGGTGGGGAATTGGTGTGGGAGGCCCATGAGAATCATCCTGGGAGGGTCTCCTGCACCATGGGCTGTCTTAAATTTTTTTTCTGTGATTATATAAATAATATATAACTGGGAAAATGCAGAAAACTATTAAGAAGAAAATAAATAACAATTGTATTCCCTTCACTAGGAGGTTTCATTGTTAATATTTTGTCCAGTTTTGTTTCTTTATATTTGAATCATATTTTTATTCTGATAATAATAAAAGCTTATTGATAAAAAAAATAGATGAATATGAGCCAGAAAGAATCCCAGCCTCCAGAAATACCACTGCTAACATTTTGATTTTTTTGTGGATATTTTTTATTCATTTTTTTGGTTTACAGAGTTAAAATCATAGCATACAATCAATTTTGTCTCCCACTCTCTCCACTTATCACTTTGGAAAATAAGCAGTCTCCAAGTTTTTATTTCAAACTCTTTAAGACCATTTGTCAACACATATTTCATTGCTTCAATAATCTACTACTTAATCATCCCCCTCTTCTGAGGTTGCTTCTAATATTTTACAATTATAAATTATACAACTTGATGATGAACATCTTTATGCCTGAATGTTTAATGACATTTATTATAGAATTACTTCCTTAAGATTGCTATCTTAGGATTATAAGATAAAGGGCTATGAATATTTTCAAGCTTGTGATCCTTCATGCAGAAAAGTTTTCCAAAAGACCTAGGTCAATTTATGTGATCTCCTCCCAGAGTGCAGGGGAGTGAACAAGCAGCATTTTGATGTGAGTGAAACCAAGTTCAAAGAAAGAAAGAAAGAAATCGGGCTCCCTGGCAAATTTTAACCTAAAGGAAAAAGTCAGAAAGGGAGAGTGTGAAGTGTTACCTCTTGCAAAGAGAACAACTTTCACAAAAGGGTTACTGTAGGAATGAGAGCCTCTCGGGACTTTTTGCAGATGTGTTGGGAAAGTCATCTGCTTTTCCTCTGCTCACCATTTTGGGTAACTCCCTTGTCCACTTCTCCTAGGACAGAGGCCTGAGCAGTGGCACCAGCCATCTCCCCTGCAGACAGATGGTTCTTCCTACCACAGTCACCATCCAAAAGGCAGAAGCGTGCCAAAAGGAAGAGACCTGAAAGATTCTTTGGTCCAACCCCTCGTTATGTCAGATCAAAGCCTAGAAAAATGATGTGACTTGTGCCCAAGAAGTGATTCACAGCTAGTTTGTTGGAAAATCTTGGACTAATACCCATTTCTCCATCCACTTTTGATGACAAATAAAAGCCATTGTACTTCAGTACAATCCTGTATACATAATTCCTTGTACACGTTTGCCTCATTGACTTTTGAGGATGTGCACAGTTGTCTACAGTGCTTAGAAGATGCACTTAAAAAATAACGGAAACAAGTAAGTTTTAAAGTCTGATTGGCATACATTGCTAAGGTGAATGGTTTCTCGTGTCTTTGCTAATTTTCTGGATGTTCTTTAAGTTAATTAACGTGAGGTCTACATCCACCTATGCTCCAATTCATCTCTGTACTTTCTGCTCTTGAAGTATCATGACCTGTCATGGAGAGAACTGTAGCATGTAGGTATGAGTCTTGTGGCCTTTCTTCTTTTACATACATTGGGACACGTGAAATGAGTTGAACCTCAGATATGCCCTTGCTGTTAAAAACTTAATCATTATTCAAGGATCAATTCAAATCCCATCCCTTTCAGGAAAAAGACAAAAACATCCTTTGACCCACCTAGGCTAATGTGTTCATTTTCTTTTCTAATTTTTGGCTGTCTAGGCCAGTGGTTTGAACAACCCTATTTGGGTATGATAATTTCTCTTTTTTAACTTCAACAAAATGTTCTCATAACCCACATGACAATAATTGTTCTTTTAGAACCTATTTTAAAATTCATGATGACTAAAGGATAGCATAGAATCCCAGGCTTTTAAGTAGCTATATATTTCGCCAATCATAATATATATTTGAACAGCAAATATATGGACCTTCTGAGATGTGTCTGAGTCATCTTATATGGATTTTTTTTTTGTTTTGGCGGTACGTGGGCCTCTCACTGTTGTGGCCTCTCCCGTTGCGGAGCACAGGCTCTGGACGCGCAGGCT
The DNA here is from genome assembly GCF_025265405.1 of Mesoplodon densirostris. Classification (NCBI taxonomy): domain Eukaryota; kingdom Metazoa; phylum Chordata; class Mammalia; order Artiodactyla; family Ziphiidae; genus Mesoplodon; species Mesoplodon densirostris. Next base: position 123,171,078 of record NC_082664.1, read on the forward strand.
CAGCGGCCATAGCTCACGGGCCTAGCCGCTTCGTGGGATGTGGGATCTTCCCAGACCAGGGCATGAACCCGTGTCCCCTGCATCAGCAGGCGGACTCTCAACCACTGTGCCACCAGGGAAGCCCATCTTATATGGATTTTTGATGCTCAGTTCAACCCATAAATTATAAGGGATTCAAGGTCCAAAGTTTGGGAATCACTGGCCTATTGCATTTATTTACAATGAATCACAGGCTAAGGGATATTGCTTGCATTGTCATGTAACTCTTCAGGTCGGACTGTATCCTTCATTTAGACTGAATCCTTCCTGAGGACAAGAGCTTCCTCTTACATGCCTTTGTACATCCACAGTGCTAATGAACCAATCAGTTAAGGATCATTAATTGAGCATCAACAGTGTACAGGACACTAAACTTGACTCTGTGGGAGATACAAAGCATAAGATCCAGTTCCTACCCTTGAGCTCTCACAGTCTAGTTATAGAGACATGACAAATGTCTCTATAAATGGATGAATGAATTAATGAAATAAGGTTGTGAGAGCAAGGCTTGAGATACATAAAGTAACAATTTAATTGGTAAACTGTATGGGTTATAGGATGAATTATGAAATGAGTTGAACAGATGCTAAATGCTATGACTACAGAAAAGAAGGAAAGTGTGCCAGTGAGCAGGAAAGCTTTGTAGAGGAGAGCTTTGAGTGTGAACCTGAAAGATGATTTGGACTTGCCGGCTTCCCTCAGCCCCGGAAGGTGCTCAGAGAATAATTTAATGAATGAATGGGCACAAAAAGCATTTTGGGCCATTTGTTCCTAGATAGATACAAGTGAAACCCTCATTCTTTTAAAGAATAACATTCACTCTGCAACACACAGTAGTCAACTTCTTGAAAGGAGCAGTGGATGAAGAGGAGGGGGTCTTTCCTATTTCCTTCCAGGAGCCTCTGAATCCCATAGTCTCGTAGAACGTTGTTGCTGGGGTCCAGAAATCATTTTGTTCAACCTTTCATAGTGGAGAATATTGAGGCTCCCATGGTGAAGTGACTTGCTCAGGATCATACAACCAGTTAGTAGCAGAGCCAGGACTTGGCATGTGGGAGCTGGACTTCAAGGCTAGTGTACTTTCCACTCTATCCTGTTACCCCTGGAATTCCCTCCCTTTTACTGAACTTGCCAAAACAACTTGTATAAAATAAGTTTCCCTGAGGCTAATCCTTCCTACCGCCTTCTTATTCCAATCACAATGCTAGACAGGCCTTTCTTTTCTTGCTATCCAAACATGCCCTAATTAGAAACTAGAAGCAACTCCTGGACCCCGGCCAATGCTTCAAAGAGACTGTGTATTGGTACCCCCTATGCCAAAACCATCTTATAAAAGACAAACTATTAATTACAAAATCCAAACCATTGCTTTGTGGATTGTGGGGATCTCATGAGTGTCAGTGGGAGATGGGAGTGGTTCTGGAGGGCCCCTCTCCAGTACCATTAGGTTTCACCCACAATAGAGAGCTGCCTTCTCTAGGATACCACAAACCAATTAGGTTGGGACCCTTCCAGGAAGCTGTCACCATCGGGTGAATATTCAGACAGCCTGGGTGATCTGAAAAGACAGTGGGTGGGCAATGGGATACAGAGACATGACTTTTGGCCAAGGATGCTCCAGGCTCAGGAACCTGGAAGGTAAATGCCCTTAAGAAATTACCTCCAGGGGCAGAGTCAAGATGGCAGACTAGGCGGACACGAAATTCGCGTCTCTGCACAACTGGGGCACCTACCATGCACCGTTGGGGGACCATGGACACCTAAGGGGACGGGAGGAACCCCCAGCAACTGGGTAGGACATGGGGCATGGGGGAAAGTGAGGGGGGAGGAGAAGTGGAGGCAGAACAGGACTGTCGCCCCTGAGGGGAGGCTGGGGGAGGGGAAGGGATGCTACTCCCATAGGGGGAAGGGGGGCACCATTGGGAGGGCAGAGGATCAAAAGGGAGCATGGCCACCATTTCCCCTGCCCACCTGGGCCCCCGGGGAGCCTGCTGAGATCCCGGGCCTGATCCTCTGCCCACTGAGACCCCCCTCCAGCCACCTGGATCCTGAGGGAGTGGGAGGGAGGGAAGGGGGAGCAAAAGTAAATGCCAGACCTACAGGACCGGCACCCCTAAGGGGCAGCTGGGGGAGGGGAGGAATTCCTACATCCAGGAGGACCCACCCACGGATAGGGGTCCATTGGCGTCGCGGGAGACCCTGGGGGAGGTGGGCAGAGGAACGGAAGGGAATGCAGCCAGCACTTTCCCTGTCCACTTAGGTCCCAACAGGCTCCCGGGCCCTCGGAGCCTCCCTCCTGCCATGCAGACCCCAAGCCCAGCCCCTACACCCCCACCCAGGGCCCCACCTCTACACTCGGAGACCCCCTCCCTCCAACTGCGCTGGCCTGAACCCCACCCACACACCCTCACCCAGAGCCCTACCGCCAAACTCCGGAACTCCACACTCCGGAAGCACCCCTTTGCATGTGCTGCCTCTCCCCTTAGATGCAGGTCCTAAGCAGAGGCCCCGCCCCACAGTTAAACATCACCCTACCACACCCCACCACCCCAGCCCCACATAGGTCCCACCCCACTCCAAACCCCACCCCTGCCTAAGTCCCACCCCCCACCTAAACTCCGCCCACCATAGCCCCAGCACTTTTTTTTTTTTTTCTTTTAGGTTGGGGTTCTGTTTTACCTTGTTGTTGTTGATTCATTTATATTTTTATTTTTTTCTAATAAATCTTTTATTTTTCTAATTTTATTTTATTCTTTATACTTTGTTCTTGTTCTGCTCCTTTTGGCTTTCTCCCCCTCCTTTATTTTTCTCTTTATTCTGTTGTGGTTTTGTTTTACCTTATTGCAGTTGTTTCAGTTATATTTTTATTTTTCATAATATATTTTTTATCTTTCTAATTTTAATTTTATTTTATTTTGTATTCTATGTTATTGTACTGCTCCTTTGTTTCTTTTCTTTTCGTTTCTTTTCTTTTTTCTTTTTCTTTTTTTTCTACCACACCACTTGGCTTCTGGGATTTGGTTCCTAGGCCAGAGGTCGGGCCCAAGCTCCTGTGGTGGGACCCCCGAGTCCAAAGTGCTGGACTAACAGAGAACCTCAGACCCCAGGGATTATTAATCTGTGTGAGGCCTCCTGGAGGTCCTCATCTCAGCACAAAGACCTGGCTCCACCCAACTGCCTGTAAACTCCAGTGCTGGATGCCTCAGGCTAAACAACCAGTAAGACAGGAATACAGCCCCACCCATCAAAAAAAAATTGAAACAACAAAAAATATGTTACAGATGAAGGAGCAAGACCAAATAAATGAAGATGAAATAGGTAACCTACCTGAAAAAGAATTCAGAGTAATGAGAGTAAAGATGATCCAAAATCTCAGCAACAGAATGGAGAAAATACAAGAAATGTTTAACAAGGATCTCAAAGAACTAAAGAGCAAACAAACAGTGATGAACAACACAATAATGAAATTAAAAATACTCTAGAAGGAATCAATAGCAGAATAACTGAGGCAGAAGAACAGATAAGTGAACTGGAAGATAAAATGGTGGAAATAACTGCTGGGGAGCAGAATTAAGAAAAAACACTGAAAAGAATTGAGGACAGTCTCAGAGACTTCTGGGACAATGTTAAATGCACCAACATTTGAATTATAGCAATCTCAGGAGAAGAAGAGAAAAAGAAAGGATCTGAGAAAATATTTGAAGAGATTATAGTCGAAAACTTCCCTAACATGGGAAAGGAAATAGTCAATCAAGTTCAGGAAGCTCAGAGAGTGCCATATAGGGTAAACCCAAAGAGAAACATGCCGAGACATATATTAAACAAACTATCAAAAATTAAATACAAAGAAAAATATTAAAAGCATCAAGGGAAAAGCAACAAATAACATACAAGGGAATCCCCATAAGGTTAACAGCTGATCTTTCAGCAGAAACCCTGCAAGCCAGAAGGGAGTGGCAGGACATATTTAAAGTGAAGAAAGGGAAAAAACGTACAACCAAGATTACTCTACCCAGGAAGAATCTCATTCAGATTCAACAGAGAAATCAAAAGCTTTACAGACAAGCAAAAGGTACGAGAACTCACACCACCAAACCAACTTTACAACAAATGGTAAAGGAACTTCTCTAAGTGAGAAACACAAGTGACAAAAAAGACCCACAAAAACAAACCCAAATCAATTAAGAAAATGATAATAGGAACATATATATCAAAAATCACCTTGAAGGTAAATGGATTAAATTCTCCAACCAAAGGATACAGACTGGCTAAATGGATACAAAAACAGGACCCTTATATATGCTGTCTACAAGAAACCCACTTCAGACTTAGGGACACACACAGACTGAAAGGGAGGGGATGGAAAAAGATATTCCATGCAAATGGAAATCACAAGAAAACTGGAGGAGCAATACTCATATAAGATCAAATAGATTTTTTTTTTTTTTTTTTTTCGGTATGCGGGCCTCTCACTGCTGTGGCCTCCCCCGTTGCGGAGCACAGGCTCCGGACGCGCAGGCTCCGGACGCGCAGGCTCAGCGGCCATGGCTCACGGGCCCAGCTGCTCCGCGGCATATGGGATCCTCCCAGACCGGGGCACGAACCCGTATCCCCTGCATCGGCAGGCGGACTCTCAACCACTTGCGCCACCAGGGAGGCCCGAGATCAAATAGATTTTAAAATAAAGACTGTTACAAAAGATAAGGAAGGACACTACGTAATGATCAAGGGATCAATCCAAGAAGAAAACATAACAATTATAAATATTTATGCATCCAACAGAGGAGCACCTCAATACATAAGGCAAATGCTAACAACCATCCAGTAACATAATAATAGTGGGGGACTTTAACATCACACCTACACCAATAGCCAGATCATCCAGACAGAAAATAAATAAGGAAACACAAGCTTTAAATGACACAATAGACCATATACACTTAATAGATATTTTTAGGACATGCCACCCAAAAGCAGAAGGATACACTTTCTTCTCAAGTGCACACAGAATGTTCTCCAGAATAGATCACATCTTGGGTCACAGATCAAGCCTTGGAAAATTTAAGAAAATTAAAATCACATCAAGCATCTTTTCTGACCACAACGCTATGAGATTAGAAATCAATTACAGGAAAACAAATGTAAAAAACACAAATACATGGCGGCTAAACAGTGCATTGCTAAATAACCAAGAGATCACTGAAGAAATCAAAGAAGAAATTAAAATATACCTAGAAACAAATGACAATGAAAGCACAATGATCCAAAACCTATGGGACACAGCAAAAGCAGTTCTAGGAGGGAAGTTCATAGCAATTCAAGCACACCTCAAGAAACAAGAAAAATATCAACTAAACAATCTAACCTTACACCTAAAGCAACTAGAAAAAGAAGAACGAAGAAAACCCAAAGTTAGTAGAAGGAAAGAAATCATAAAGATCAGAGCAGAAATAAAAGAAATAGAAATGAAGAAAACAGTAGCAAAGATCAATAAAACTAAAAGCTGGTTCTTTGAGAAGATAAACAAAATTGATAAACCTTTAGCCAGACTCACCATGAAATAAAGAGAGAGGACTCAAATTAATAAAATTAGAAATGCAAAAGGAGAGATTACAACTGAAACCACAGAAATAAAAAAGATCATAAGAGACTACTACAGGCAACTCTATGCCAATAAAATGGACAACCTGGAAGAAATGGACAAATTCTTGGAAAGTGCAACTTTCCAAGATTGAACCAGGAAGAATTAGATAATATAAACAGACCAATCACAGGTAATGAAATTGAAACTGTAATTAAAATCTTCCAACAAACAAAAGTCCAGGGCCAGATGGCTTCACAGGTGAATTCTATCAAACATTTGGAGAAGAGCTAACACCTATTATTCTCAAATTCTTCCAAAAAATTGCAAAGGGAGGAACATTCCCAAGCTCGTTCTATGAGACCACCATCACCCTGATACCAAAACCAGACAAAGATATCACACACAAAAAATTATAGACCAATATCACTGATGAACATAGACCTAAAAATCCTCAACAAAATACTAGCAAAAAGAATCCAACAACAGATTAAAAAGATCACACACCATGATCAAGTGGGATTATCCCAGGGATGCAAGGATTCTTCAATATAAGCAAAACAATCAATGTGATACACCATATTAACAAATTAAAGAATAAAACCCATATGATCATCTCAAGAGATGCAGAAAAAGTTTTTGACAAAATTCAACACCCATTTATGATAATAGCTCTCCAGAAAGTGGGCATAGAGGGAACCTACCTCAACATAATAAAAGCCATATATGACAAACCCACAACAAACATCATTCTCAATGGTGAAAAACTGAATGCATTTCCTCTAAGATCAGCAATAAGACAAGGATGTCCACCCTCACCACTATTATTCAGCATAGTATTGGAAGTCCTAGCCACAGAAATCAGAGAAGAAAAAGAAAGAAAAAGAATACAAAGTGGAAAAGAAGAAGTAAAACTGTCACTGTTTGCCAATGACATGATACTATACGTAGAAAATCTTAATGATGCCACCAGAAAACTACTAGAACTAATCAATGAATTTGGTAAGGTTGCAGGATACAAAACTAATGCACAGAAATCTCTTGCATTCCTATACACACACTAACAATGAAAGATCAGAAAGAAAAATTAAGGAAATAATCCCATTTACCACCACAACAAAAAGAACAAAATACCTAGGAATAAACCTACCTAAGGAGGCAAAAAACCTATACTCAAAAAACTATAAAACACTGATGAAAGAAATCAAAGATAACATAAACAAATGGAGATATATACCATGCTCCTGGATTGGAAGAATCAATATTGTGAAAATGACTATACTACCCAAAGCAATCTACAGGTTCAGTGCAATCCCTATCAAATTACCAATGGCATTTTTCACAGAATTGGAACAAGAAATGTTACAATTTGTATGGTAACACAAAATATCCCAAATATCCAAAACAAACTTAAGAAAGAAAATGGAGCTGGAGGAATCAAGGTCCCCGACTTCAGACTAGATTACAAAGCAACAGTAATCAAGACAATACGGTATTGGCACAAAAACAGAAATATAGATCAATGGAACAGGATAGAAAGCCCAGAGATAAACCCACACAATATGGTCACCTTACCTTTGATAAAGGAGGCAAGAATATACAATTGAGAAAAGACAGCCTCTTCAATAAGTGGTGTTGGGAAAAATGGACAGATACATGTAAAACAATGAAATTAGAACACACCCTAACACCATACACAAAATTAAACTCAAAATGGATTAAAGACCTACATGTAATGCCAGACACTATAAAACTCTTAGAGGAAAACATAGGCAGAACACTCTATGACATAAATCACAGCAAGATCCTTTTTGACCCACCTCCTAGAGTAAGGGAAATAAAAACAAAAATAAACAAATGGGACCTAATGAAACTTAAAAGCTTTTGCACAGCAAAGGAAACCATAAACAAGATGAAAAGACAACCCTCAGAATGGGAGAAAATATTTGCAAACGAAGCAACTGACAAAGGATTAACCTCCAAAATATACAAGCAGCTCATGCAGCTCAATATCAAAAAAACAAACAACCCAATCCCAAAATGGGCAGAAGACCTAAATAGACACTTCTCCAAAGAACACATACAGATGGCCAACAAATACGTGAAAAGGTGCTCAACATCACTAATCATTAGAGAAATGCAAGTCAAAACCACAATGAGGTATCACCTCACCCCAGTCAGAATGGCCATCATCAAAAAATCTAGAAACAATAAATGCTGGAGAGGGTGTGGTGAAAAGGGAACCCTCCTGCACTGTTGGTTGGAATGTAAATTGATACAGTTACTATGGAGAATGGTATGGAAGTTCCAAAAAACTGAAAATAGAAGTACCATATGACCCAGCAATCCCACTACTGGGCATATAACTTGAGAAAACCATAATTCAAAAAGACACATGGGGTTTCCCTGGTGGCGCAGTGGTTAAGAGTCCGCCTGCTGATGCAGGGGACACGGGTTCGTGCCCCGGTCCGGGAAGATCCCACATGCTGCGGAGCGGCTGGGCCCGTGAGCCATGGCCGCTGAGCCTGCACGTCTGGAGCCTGTGCTCCGCAACGGGAGAGGCCACAACAGTGAGAGGCCCGTGTACCGCAAAAAAAAAAAAAAAAAAAAAAAAGACACATGTACCACAATGTTCATTGCAGCACTATTTACAATAGCCAGGACATGGAAGCAACCTAAATGTCCATCTACAGATGAATGGATAAGGAATATGTGGCATATATATACAATGGAATATTACTCACATAAAAAGGAACGAAACTGAGTTATTTGTAGTGAGGTGGATGGACCTAGAATCTGTCATACAAAGTAAAGTAAGCCAGAAAGAGAAAAACAAATACTGTATGCTAATGCATATATATGGAATTTTAAAAAGTGGTACTGATGAACCTAGTGGCAGGGCAGGAATAAAGACGCAGGCAGAGAACCCACTTGAGGGCACAGGGGGCGGGGAGGGGGAAGGGGAAGCTGGGACGAAGTGAGAGAGTGGCATGGACATATACACCCTACCAAATGTAAAATGGATGGCTAGTGGGAAGCTGCTGCATAGCACAAGGAGATCAACTCATGCTTTGTGACGACCTAGAGGGATGGGATACGGAGGGTGGGAGGGAGGCTCAAGAGGGAGGGGATATGGGGATATATGTATACGTATAGCTGATTCACTTTGTTGTACAGCAGAAACTAACACAGCATTATAAAGCAATTATACTCAAATAAAGATGTGAAAAAAAAAAAGAAACTGCCGCCAACCCCCTGGCCATCTGTGGCCTGAAGTCAAGCTATTGGTTTAGCCTGTTCCATTGTGAAGCAATTAGCAAATTCTTTGCTAAGAGGTCTTGGCCTCTCTTAACTGTGTACTTTTCTTGTTTCAGTGATAATTTTCTTCATTACTATCAAAGACTCCTGGGCCTTTATACTTTCTCTTTCCTGATCTGCCCCAACAAAGCCTTGTTCTCAGAGCCTTAATTCATTAATCCACTCACTCAATGTATCCATTATGCCTGTTTAGTCGAGTGAAGGACTATTAGGTGATGTCACTTCCTCTGACTCGAGTGCTCACTAGCTGTGTGACTTGGGCAAGGCATTTACTTTTCTGGTCCCTCTGGTCTAATCTCCTTACCTATAAAGTGAGGGAGTTGTGTGAAAGGACCCTCTCTCTTTCTACCTTTGTCATTCAGGGTAGGAGACAGAAACCACATGGTACTAGGAACAGGGGAGGTTTAATATAAAGAACTATTAACTCATAACAGAGAACTAGCAACGCAGGGGTAGAGCAAACTTTGAAGAATACTGGAACAGCAGATACAGGGAGCAGCCTAGGACCTACTCCAGGGCTGAGGCAGAGTACCCAAGGAAGGGACAGATTTGGAGAGTCCCCACTCCCAAGGCTGAGATAAAGACCTTATAGCTGTAACCCAGTGAATGGCACAGAAATTCATTGAGGTATTATAGGCTGGGGCTGGCAGCACTTGAAAAACTTGTTGAGGAGCTGCCCATGGGAGTGCTGCAGGTCTCACTGGAAAGTCAGCTAAGGTGCTCGTGGAACTCCACAGAAGTGCCTGTAGGGTGCCACGGAAACTGGCTTGAGGTGAGAATGCCTCCACCAACTGTGCCCCTCTTCCCCTGCCACAGGAAAGCCACAAGAGTAAGAAGAAAAGAAAGCACACCAGAACCAGGAAAGGAAGTCCCTTTCTCCTGCTTTTTTGCAGTATCCCTCCAGAACCCTCTACTGACAAAGCTTAACATCATGCCATCAGGTAAAGAGAAATGTTTACAGCGTCTGGTTTGCTGGGCAATGAAGGGTAGATTTGGAGATGAGAAGCAATAAATCAATAACTGGCGCAACATCATTATGTAATGTGTGATTCTTTGATTTGTTGAATTTTTACATTAAAATGTAAGAAATAAATGAATCAGTTGTATTGTACCTAGCCTAGACATGATCTTAGCTTTTTTTTTTTTTGCGGTACGCAGGCCTCTCACTGTTGTGGCCTCTCCCGTTGCAGAGCACAGGCTCTGGACGCGCAGGCTCAGCGGCCATGGCTCATGGGCCTAACCGCTCCGCGGCACGTGGGATCTTCCTGGACTGGGGCACAAACCCATGTCCCCTGCATCGGCAGGCAGACTCTCAACCACTGCGTCACCAGGGAAGCCCTTAGCTTATTTTTCAATGCCTTCCTCAATAATTAACGAATTGCTTCAGACTGTAACTGGTCCTGAGTAGGATGACTTTTGACCTTAACACTATAAACATGACACAATCATATTTATATATGATTAGATATATGTCTATATTATATATATAATGGGTAATTAGTTATTACCTATGCCAAGGACAGAGGTGGATGTGAGCTTCCCGGGGAATGAATAGAAGATGTCAAGGCCTTCCATATTCTTCCTAATGACAGCAAATAACTCAGAGGTGAAATAAGATCAAGAGTAAAGTTAATCTCAAACCAGATATCATCAAGAACCAGATGAACAAAGAAACTGTGATAAAAGTTCATAGGAAGGAAAAAGATCCATAGGCTGAAACGGTCAAGGAAGGAAGGATTTGTGATGGCAGCCAGATTTGAGAAGAGTGTTGAACCATGGACAGAAGTTGTACATTAAGTGCAAAGGGAATAGTCCAAGATGTGGCTACAGATGAGAAGCAGACTAATGATCCCTAGACCCCAAATTTGCTAGCCTCAGCTTTGAACTGAGCCATTCGGTTGCCAACAGATATGTCATGCATGTAGTACAGACGCCATGGAGATCAGCATGCAGGACCTCTAAGAGTCACTGGATCTCATGTGAGCTCTTTGTGGAAACATCATTATACAGACCTTCCCCATCATGTAGCTAAACCCATGGTTCTCATATCAGTGGGTTGAGCATTTGCTAGTATAGAGGATTTACTGCTATAATAATCAACTTCTCTGCACCTCGTTTCATTGAAATACCAAGATATAAAAGCAAATAAATGTCCCAAATAATTGTGATCAATGGTGCAAGCAGCCTTGCTGTGTCCGGCCCCTCAGGTTTATTTGCTCTCTCCTGAGTGAAGATTGGGCAGAGGTGTGGCTCAGAAGTGTTCTGAGTGTTCGACAAGCTGTGCTCTGTGTGAGGATGTCAGAAGGAAAGTGGCTATTGGCTTCTGTCTATATCACTTGCACTTAATATTTACTGACATTTGGCCTCTGTGACCCTAGAGTTTGCTGGTCTAGGTTTCTCCATCCATCCTCTAAAAGCTGCCATTCCTTAGGCTCTGTCCTAGGCTTGGCTTACTCTACACCCTTCCTGGGACTTCTTATCTATTCCTATGGCTCAGATTACCATTTATATTTGCTGACAACATCTGAGATTTTATCTTTAGCTCCAGACCCGAATAGCCTCCGTGCTACTAGATAAGGATGCGGTACAGGCAACTCTAGCTCAACATATCCCAAGCTGAGCAAACTGTCTTACCCCACAAACTTGTTGCTGCTCCTGCTGTGCCCTTTCAATAAAATGTAACAGGGCTTCCCTGGTGGCGCAGTGGTTGAGAGTCTGCCTGCCGATGCAGGGGACATGGGTTCGTGCCCCGGTCTAGGAAGATCCCGTATCCGCGGCTAGGCCCGTAAGCCATGGCCGCTGAGCCTGCGTGCCTGGTGCCTGTGCTCTGCAACAGGGGAGGCCACAACAGTGAGAGGCCTGCGTACCGCAAAACAAACAAACAAACAAATAAATAAATAAAATAAAATGTAACATTATTTCACCCAGGTGTGCAAGTTAACAACCAGGAAGTCATCATTAACTTTCCACTCTTCCACCCACTACATCCAAGTCAGTCCTCAAAGGCTATTAATTCTTTCTCCAAAATCTCTTAAATCCACCTCCTGGCTTTCACCCCACTCTAGTCCCTGTGCCACAACCTGGCCCACCCACAGCCTTCCTCACCTTAGGGATGACAACTTCTAGGTGCTCCAATTCCTAATTGGCTCTCTCTCATCTTTCCTATCAATTCATCAGAAATTTTTATCAGCTTAATCTTCAAAGTATATCCAGAATCTGATCACTTCTCTACTGCTACTACCCTGGTCTGGTCACTACTGCCTCTCACTTGGATTACTGCAAAGCCCCGATGTGGTTTCCCATGTCCCTCAGAGAAAAGTCTGGAGCCTTTATAATATCCTACTGGGAACAACATGATGTAGTTTTCCACTCCACCTTACATCTCTCAGTTCATATCCATCTCTTGCCCTTTTTCATTCTGTTCCAGCCACATGGGCACTGCTCACTTTCTGTTCTTTGTCCTTCAGGAACAATGATTAATCTCAAGGAGTCTGAACAGTGCCTGGCACTTGAAAGGTACTCAATAAGGGACTTCCCTGGCAGTCCAGTGGTTAAGACTTCACCTTCCAAATGCCGGGGGTGCAGTTACGATCCTTGGTCAGGGAGATAAGATCCCATGTGACTCGCAGCCAAAAAACCAAAACATAAAACAGAAGCGATATTGTAACAAATTCAATAAAGACTTTAAAAATGGTCCACATCGGGGCCTCCCTGGTGGCGCAGTGGTTAAGAGTCCGCCTGCTGATGCAGGGGATACGGGTTCGTGCCCCGGTCTGGGAGGATCCCATATGCCGCGGAGCGGCTGGGCCCGTGAGCCATGGCCGCTGGGCCTGTGCGTCCGGAGCCTGTGCTCCGCAACGGGAGAGGCCACAACAGTGAGAGGCCCGCATACCGCAAAAAGAAAAAAAAAAAAAAAAAAGGTCCACATCAAGGACTTCCCTGGTGGTGCAGTGGTTAAGAATTCACCTCCAATGCAGGGGACACGGGTTCGAGCCCTGGTCCAGGAAGATCCCACATGCCGCGGAGCAACTAAGCCTGTGAGCCACACCTACTGAAGCCCATGTGCCTAGAGCCCAAGCTCCACAAAGAGAAGCCACCGCAAGGAGAAGCCTGAGCTCCGTGACAAAGTGTAGCCCCCACTCCCCACAGCTAGAGAAAGTCCACGAGCAGAATGAAGACCCAATGCAGCCAAATAAATAAATTTGTAAAAAAGCAATAGTCCACATCAAAAAAATCTTTTAAAAAAGGTAGTATTGAATTAATTAATTAATTTTCTCAATCACAAATTCTCATGTTGCTTAATTTTTCCTGTTTTTAATGATGCTATTTGCTATTTCAATATTTTTTTGAAATATGTATTTAGCATCTCAATTTTGGACAGCGTTGACTAGATTTTTGTTTAAAGTGGACAAGAGAATGCAGTGCTCCTACAAAATCAGGAACATTGGCAAAAAAAAAAAAAAAATCTGGGGAACATGTCTGAAAGAAAACTTGATTCCACCCTAGAGTCTTGTTTCAGCCCTGGAGTGTAAACCATACTTGTTCTGACATGAACTAGGAATGAAACTGGGAAGACATACTTTTGAAAGTTCACATAACAATCACCCATGACTTTATAAATGCACCACTCTGGTGAATATTCATAGTCTTAAACCTGAAACTAGAAGGTCAATGAATCCTTTGTTTAAGGTGATATTAAGCTAAATCTCTGTGTGTGAATTGTTTTCATACAGAAAACTCAGTCATTTACATTATCCAGTAAGTCAACACCAACTTCTCAGCACTTACTTGAGGAAGCCGTATAACTACTGCTTTAAGAACCTAGGCCTGGAACTACACAGGGATGTTGAAACACAGGAAGTGACCACTCTGAATCTCTATATGTGATTATATCTTATTCACTTCATTATTTCAATATTTTGGAAAAAAGAGAGAAAATATGAACAAAAGACAAACACTGGAACAAGATGGTCTCTTGCACCCATTCCTAACCATAATATCAAAAATACATTAGAATCAGTATTCTTCATGGCTAGAGTTTTCTTTTTAATTCATTCATTTGGCCCATAGAAGAGGGCCTATAATGTCAGACCAATTGAAATTCTGAGATCTCAAAATTATCATTGCTAGACATACCCAAGGAAGCATGAGGTCTGGTGGTGCCAGAAGGGCTCATACTAGTTTTTTCCAGTGATGTGCTGGAGCTAACCTATAACAGCTGATTTGTAAATTTTAAGGAATTTTTATGAGCTGGTTGAACTCTATGTTAGCTTGAACTCCAAGATGGGAGTATTTATACCATGGAGACTGGCAATTACTGCCAACCAGGATTCCCCCCGCCAAAAAAAATGTCAGCTGTTAAATTACCAATACTACACCACTGGTTCAGTCTTTCAGTCTCTTTGACAGACTTTGCTGAGTCAACAGGGGTTTCTAAATTCCCATTTTTCAGTGTTGGACTTTCTGAAGTATTTTAACTTTCTATAGTGAATCCTATCCATCTACAGGTATAGGTCTTTGATTTCAGTTTGGGTTTTATAGATTTTTTTTTCTCTATGGGCAAATTATTAACAAGCATGAATAACTGATTAGGATTTGGTTTTACATTTATTTACAAACTTTTTTTCTAATTACATGGCATGATTAATAATTGCTGACTCTCTGTCCTTCCCACCTCATGGACAACTTCATGGTCTCTCATACTGACATAATTTAGCCTTTGTAAACTTCAGATTCATCACTTATAAAACGGAGATAATAATAGTACATGCTGCTCACTTAGTTGTTGGGAGTATTAAAGAAATAACACATGTAAAGAACTTAGCACAGTGCTTGGTACATGGTAGTATCTCAGTAAATTTTAGTTATCATGTAGTAACAGTAGTAGTAGCACTTTGTGCTGTGAGGTACGTACACACAAAAAGGTGAGATGTGGTATTTTGGTGGACAAGTATTTTGACCAATCCCTATACAGCTCAGGAACACAAATTAACCAATATTTGCTGCTTGATAGTTTAGATATTGGTGGTCCCTGTCTGAGTGGAGCCCTTTGCTGGTAGAAAGAGATTAGTTGAGTAGTTATCTTCATACTCCCAGAATAGCATTGAGAATCTCTTAGATCAGGAAGATCAAGTTGATATTTTGGAGTTGTAAGACTGAAAGATATTGGCTATTTCATACTTTCTCCTTTCTCCTCAAACTTCCGAAAGCCCTGTTTCCTCACTGCCCATCTTTCCTTTAACTGATGATCATGATTCATGAGAAAATAGAAGCAACCCAGTTAAGACCTTCTTCTTTTCTTTCTGCTAAATATACCAACCTATACATATCTGTACCTGTATTTTCTGCCTTCCTTCCTGTTACTACAGGTGATGGGTTCAAGTTTCTATGTGAGGAATCAGACCCCTTTTTCACTTTCTCAAGGACTTAATCTGTACGAATACCCCCCTTCTCTGTTTCGTCAGTCCTTCCCCCTCTACTGGATCCTTCTCCTCCCAGCTTACAAAAATGTTTTAGTAGCTCCCACCTTACAAAGACTTCTACTGACCTCTTGTCACCCTCCAGCTACTATCCCCATTTCTCTGCTCCCCTTCACACCACATTGATTATAGTCTCCACCCCATTACCTTCCATTCTGTCTTTAACCTACTTTAGCCAAAACTGATGGAAACTGTTTGTCAAGGCTATTAGTACCATCCATGATGCCAAACCCAGTGGTCTCTCATCTGTCTTCATGCTTCTCCAACTTTCAGTGCTACTTGGCAGGGCTGAACTTTGAAAAACCATCCTCTCTTGGCTGCTGCATCACCACCCTCTGGTTTTCTGCCTGCTCTCTAGCCATTCCTTCTTAGTCTCCTCCTCCTTGCCTCTCCTCTGCTTGTTTTCTAAATGTTGCAGTATCCATGTCTTGGCCTTTGGCCCTCTTCTTCCATAACAGAGCTCATCTAGTCCCATGGCCTTAAAATCCATTTCTTTGCCCTTGATTCCCAAATCTGTGTCTCCAGCCCCACCTCTCCAATGAGTTTCACTGTTGCTGTTTAGGCTGTCTACTTAATATATCCCCACTTGGACGCCCAGTGGGAAGTTCAAACCAGCATGATCAAAATAAAACTCTTAACTTCCCCTTTGAAACACAGCTCCTGTAGTCATTCCCACTCAGTAAATGGCACCACGATCCACCTAGTTGTCTAAGGTATTATCCTCTCTGTATCCAATCTACTAGTAAGTCAGTTCTATCCCTAGGCTATAACCCAATCCTCTTTGTACCCTTCTGCTTTCCCTCTTGGTCATTTATGATCAGTTTTTTCCACAGAAACAGAAATTTCTTTGGGGTATATAAATAAGATCCCAACATCCCCTGCTTAATTAGCTTCCTATTAGAACCTTAACTAGCTTCCTGTTAGAAAACAATCCAAAATCCTTACTTTGACCCACAAGACTGTGTTGGCCCCAGCCTGCCTCTCCAAACTCATCTTGCTCCTATACTTCTGCCATTACGCTGCAGTGACGCTGGTCTTCAATGTGCTCCTTCAACTTGCTAGGTTGGACCTCCACTTAGGGCCTTTGCATTTGCTGTTTCCTCTGCCTGTAGTGTTCTGTCTCCACATAGACACTTGGCAGGCTCCTTTCAGTCCTCCAGACTTGAGTTCAAAGTCACTTCTCCAAGAGAACTTCCTTGACCACCCATTCTACAGTAGCCTCTCCTCTCTTGTTCTCTAACACGTGACTCTTTCTGTTTTCCTCACATACCACTATTTGAATTTATCTTGGTCACTTATTTGTGTGTTTACATTTTCTCCTCCCTTCCACCATGCTTGTGAGAATTAAGCTCCATGACAGCAAAGCCCCTCATCTACCTTGTTCCCTTGTTTCCCCTGCACTGCCTCACACATCACCTGTGACTAACCAACAATTGCTGAGTGAATGCATGACCATTCTGGACACTGAACAAGGTATTTCTAAATACTACAAGGGTAAATGTAGGTGAGAAATTGACTGCTACACTGCTCACTGTCCTGTATGTAATGCCACACCCATATGAGAAATGTATTCTAGAATGCAGCATCAGGAAAACTTACTTCTCTGGAGAACCTGCTGTGCCTCTTCCTTTCCCCATATTAGAGCTGTCACTAATGGTTTCCATTTTTGATTTGCCTTGGCTGTTAGGAAGTGGAAAGCCAAATTTCAAACCCAGGACAGCAATAGTAGTTGTTCTAACAGTCCCTTCCTCCAGTTTATTTCCTACTTTTGTTATGGGAAGTATGGTAGTGAGATTTGTTATGTCACCTCCGTTTCTTTTTGGAGAGAAGTATGATTTAAATGAAAACATTGAAAGGGTTGACATCTAGTGTTGACTTGGAGCAATGTGATATTGGATGGGGGCTTTCTGGCCATAAGGGTTCATGTGGTAGTGTGAGCTTTGTGTCGTTAGGGGTTTGCTGTGATTCATATTTGTGGATTCCCTAAGGTTACTTTAATTAGGACTTACTTGGCTATCAGAGCCCAACCCTCTGGATTGTCAGACTTATTTGTATTTGTTGATTTGACAAGTGTCACTTCCGAGTTATGAGCCGAAAAGCTGCTGCATCTTGAGAGTTTGTTATTCTCTTCCTGTCTCAGGAGCGGAAGAAAGATGCCTTTTAGTTTAGGCTTAAAATGCTATGCCTTGATCTTAGGCTAATTCATGAACCACACCCTCCCAAGTTTCAGAGGAACTGTTCTTAATTGTTGTTTCGGTCTGGGGATGGTTCTGAAGTTTATGGAGCATAATAGGTAATGCTTCTCCCTAATATGACAAAATTAAAATGTAACTCTTTTGAAGTCCAGAATGTGTTGGTATTTTAATTGATTAGTTATTTTATATATTTTGCTTGTAGCAATAGCATTCATAAAATAGCAACAGGGAAAGCATACATCAATCCATTATTATTGAATGTCTTGATGCTTGTATTAAATCGATGTTGATGGTGTAAAGAATATATACATGGCTAATTCATGAGGACATCATAGTGGACAAATCTCTTTGAATAGTTAAAGTATGCTTTTAAAACAGCCCTCATGGCTTATATGCAGTGTGGAATAATGCCACTGTATACAAGAATTGTACCTTAATTTAAAATTTTCTCTCAAATAAGCATTGTAATTAAGTATTACTGAGAAATTTGATACAAAATTAAATTTTAATTTTTGATAGTAATTTAAACATTGGTACAAATAATTTTTTTTTTTTTTTGTGGTACACGGGCCTCTCACTGTTGTGGCCTCTCCCGTTGCGGAGCACAGGCTCCGGACGCGCAGGCTCAGCGGCCATGGCTCACGGGCCCAGCCGCTCCGCGGCATGTGGGATCCTCCCGGACCGGGGCACGAACCCCCGTCCCCTGCATCGGCAGGCGGACTCTCAACCACTGTGCCACCAGGGAAGCCCTGGTACAAATAATTTTGAAGAAGGGGCATAGAGGAAAATTTTTTGCAAGCTATTCTCATCCAGGAAGCAAAAGTTTGAGTCTTTTGGTAACCAAATCCAAGCGTACATACATACATACATAAATCCTGTACGACATTGATTTTTAAGATTAATCTGTTGCAATACAGGTTTACCCACACTAATGTGGGTTCAATTTTTTTTATATGAAAATTAGGACTTACATAAAGATTTATTAATTTGTGAAGATTAATTTGTGAAGATATTTTATGAAAGAATTCCATAGTACTTATAAGTAATAATATAAGTATAAATAGTACTTATAAATAATAATATAATATAATCTTGTATGATGTAAAATATAATAATATAATATCTAATATATATAATAAGCTGTGTTTACATATAACTTTATTAGAACATCTATTTATCTAATATTTTGCCTATGATCTTCTTTTCAGCATAACTTAAACCACTATAGTCAATGGTAATTTTAATTTAAGCTACCGTAAGATCACTGTTAAATATGTATCATAAAGTTTGGGGCATTTACCAAGCATATTTGAAAGTGAGATTGACTTATTCTGTCTGGAATGTCCTTTCATTAGGATGAGTAGCAAAGATCGGTATGGAGCAACTGAAGGTATACCAGTCACATAATTTACTAGTAATTATTCATTCAGGAGTATTAATAATACCTTGCCAGAATTTTAAAAGAACCCTGGAGATTTGGACGGGAAAAATTATAAAGAGGACACATAAACTATCATTTAAAATCCATAGAGATAGTCTTTATTTGCCATATTTTCAATTCAAAAGCAAGAAACTTTTCTATTCCACTTCGACAGTGCTGAAGGCTCGAAAGTCTTTTGCCTCATTGTTTGTGCATATCCTGGTGTGCTGGCCAAGATAAGAAAAATCCAAGGTCTGAAATCCTGGAAAGTTCATTATGGAAGTCAGATGGTTACTGATTCCTGAAGCAAATGCTGTGCATTTATCTGGGTTCCAGGATGAGTAGCCTGTTTTAAAAGGAGCAATCAAGAGCTTCTGCCATGAGCACTGAGGGCCGTCAATCTCATAAAGTGAGGCCAACGGTATTTCTGGAACTTTGTGTAATCAAGACTTGACAACAAAGATTAATTTTCACGAAATGAAATGGGTTGGATTCTCTGACATTAAAACTGAATTCAGAGAAATAATTGTGGGTATCTCGGCAGCTTTTAGGTGTAAGCTCAATTATGTCAGGGAAATCTGGTTTTGTTCCTGGCCATGCCCCTCCCTGCTTTTCTTCTCCCTCTTTCAGTACTGAAGCTAATGACACACTTGATGTGTCATAGGTGAATGACAGTCTGTAAATGCCAAGGAGGACAGAGAGTTAGATGGAAAGCAGCCCTCTTCAGGAGGTAATTGGTAGGCTCAAGATTGCTATAGCAGAGCACAAAACAACCGTCAGCAGGGGAGATTAAAGAAGTTTCTGTAAGAGGGAAGCAGCTATCTCTTCTTCCCACTTTTCTTCCTCCCACCCTAGTTTTCCAGGATGCAGTCATTGGAGAGCTTACTAGAAATGCAGATGGTTTTAAAATTAGTGCCAAAGATCACCTATTTATTTTTTTAAAACTCTCTTATGCATTGTTTTTTTTTTTTTTTTTTTTTTTTTTTACGGTAGGCAGGCCTCTCACTGTTGTGGCCTCTCCCATTGTGGGGCACAGGTTCTGGACACACAGGCTCAGTGGCCACGGCTCACGGCCCAGCCGCTCTGCGGCATGTGGGATCTTCCCAGACCAGGGCACGAACCTGTTTCCCCGGCATTGACAGGCGGACTCTCAACCACTGCGCCACCAGGGAAGCCCTGCACTGTGTTTTAGTTTTGACTGTGGCAACAGAAGAAGGTGTGAGAACAGCCTCAGCTCTTTCATTCCTGGGGCTGCCATATGAGTTGTAGGTGGAGGTGTCTTTCCTCAGGACCCCGTGGCCACATGTGGTTCTGCCACCTATCTGCTTTGGTATCTGGCAGAGAATGACTGATGTTCTGGGATCCTCCATGGAATTACTGACTGACTTTGTTGGCTGGGTTCCCTGGGGCTACCAGGACTGACAGGAAGCTCTGAAAATGAAGAGGGAAGTCGTTGGATATAAAATTCATAACTGAAGATTGTCTGAAGGAGATCTTCCTGCTTGAAAGGGGATCGTTTTAAGTGTAAATTTTTGATTCTGTGTGTCTAATTCATCTTGTCTTTGTCGTCTTGTTGCCATTATCAGCACATCATTATCAGTGAGCAGCTCCCAACGGTGCTTTCTTATCTGCTAGGGCCGGTCCCCCGGGAATCCTTTGTCATCTTGGTGTCCCTTCTCAGTGCACTCACTGAAGCTCCTCCCAACCTTGGGTACCCTCCCTTCACGCAGACTAATTTCCTGATCTTTCCTTCCCTGAATACCACCCACATCTGCAATCTACCATACAGCTCAGTAAGTAGTTGCTTTCCAGTTAAGCGGTGTATGTTAGCTTTGTCCCCCAGTCTAGAACACAAGTTCCTTGACAGCCAGGGACAAAGAATAGAGGCGGTGAGGAGACCCACTTTTCCCCTTCTGTATTATTTGAGAATCTTTACCTTGTGCATGTGTAACCTATTAAAATAATTTTTAAAGATGCATTTCCCTTCCAGGTTTCATATCTTATAAAACACAAGAAGCAAAACTAACAAAAATATCCATATAGATTCAGCATGATACCAAATACATTCCTTCCAGATTTGATAAGTGCCTTTTGCTCTGAAGGGAAGATAAAAATAAATAATAGTGGTAATAGTTAAAAAACAAAACCTGTCTGGCTGAATGCTAATAATAGTGACTTTACTTCATGTGGGGAGCTTCCAGATCAATATAAAAAAGAGGTACTGCACATACAAACCAGTGCTATTTACTTAGCAGCTCTCAAATGGGAATAAGCAGACATCAGCTATCAAGTTTCTAGCCTGGAAAAAATCCACAAAGGCCACTGAACACAAGACACCATGGGGACATTGTGCAGACAGTTCATAAAAATAACTTGCCCAAACATTTTTGGAAACTGATGCAAGCTGTACTGTGGCTCTGTCTGCTTCCTTTGCTTTATCCAGTAACAATGAAAAGAGGCCAGGACTATGAGAACTTGGATGCTACAGGAGATACCCAGTATTCACCACAGGGAAAGTACCAATCCTGTGTTACATGAATACACACAACAAATTATAATTCACTCTAATAACCAAAAAGAATGCATCAATCTATTCAGAAATATTTCTTGAGCACCTAGTACATGCTGAGTACTCTAGGGAATTCAAACATATATCAGTTATTCCCTAGTTTTAAGAAGTTTGAAGTCTAGTAGTGAAATAATGCTTGTTCAGAACATATGTATTAGTATCATCTGAGAAGTTCAAAGTAATCATTCTGAGGATGGAGAGATCACTTTCAGTTGAGTGATCAGAGAAGGCTCTACTAGAGAGGTGGGCACTTGGAATGGATGTATGATTTTAAAAAACTTTTTTATTAAAGTATAACACACACAAAAGTGTACATATCATAAAGACTACAGGCTAACTGAATTTTCACAAACTGAACACATTAGTTATGTAGCCAGCACACTAGTTATATAATCAGATAGAGTAGTGCAATACTCTA
The DNA here is from genome assembly GCF_025265405.1 of Mesoplodon densirostris. Taxonomy (NCBI): domain Eukaryota; kingdom Metazoa; phylum Chordata; class Mammalia; order Artiodactyla; family Ziphiidae; genus Mesoplodon; species Mesoplodon densirostris. The sequence continues at coordinate 123,193,097 of NC_082664.1, forward strand.
GAAGCTCCCTTTGTGCTCTCTTCCATCATTCTTGGGGTGGGGAATAGGATTTTGTTAGATGAATGTAGACAGAGAGAAAGTTACTGGAGGAGGGATCAACATGCATAAAGGTATGGAAATTAAAAGGCAAGACCCATGTTTGAGGAATGGGCTGAAGAGTTATTTGCTTGGAGTGTCAGCTGGAGAACAGGGTTGGGTTCATGTTGTTGAGCCTTAAATGCCAAGTAAAGGAGGTAAATTTTATTCATTAGCTGATGAAGATTTTTTAGCAAGAGAGGAATATTTTGTAAGATTTTTTGATGATGGTTGGTAGTTTATTGGTAACAGGAGAGGTGAGACTAGATATCGGGTGACCGGTTGGAAAGCTTCTATAATACCCAGGTATGAGATAATTTTGGATCTGCAGTGGCAGCTGAGGACAGAGGAACTAGCCATCCACAGATACTATGAAGAGCCAACAAAACTGAACGGCTGTGGATCTTGAGGAAGGAGGAGGAGTCAAAGAAAATTTCCTTCCATAGAACTAATCAAGAGAAAATTTATTAATTTTCTCAAGTACTGCATTGTTACTTACTATTTTGTTAAGGGTTAACACGGTCTTTAAATACTGTCTCTCCAAAAGAGTTCTGAAAACTTTCTTACACTATTTGAATAAAACCTTGAGTTATTCTAAGGAAACTCCAAAGAAGCAACTGACCTTTCAGACAAAAAGAGTACTTTGCTAGTCGGAAATGTGGATTGTTTGTCTTTTCAAATTGGTGAATGCTAGAATAAACATTTTGCTGGGAAAAACTGACTCCAAGGAAGACTTTTGAAGATGTCACTGTAACAACAAATTATTGGGTGTTGCTCACTTGCCTGTTTACCCATCCTTCCCTTAAATAATTCTCAATAATCCAGATTACTGGGTAGGATGAATTAATTTCACTGTATGCTTTTACCAGTAATGTGTTTCTACAGGAAACAAAATTTTTTTTTGAAGAAAGAACAGTATTTTTTTCTTTTACAGCTTTTTATATCACTTTGGCCATTGTTTAATTAAAGCTCTCCCCCTCCATTTTCCATCTCTTTCGCTCCAAAGTAGTGGTTTATGGACTCCACAAATAATTATTGAGCACCTGACATGTGCTTTGATTTTTCTATAACATCTTTCAAAGTCTGTTCTTAACTATTTGTATTTCTGTACAACCAGCACCTTATTCTTTAGAAGCTGTTTTTTTTTTTTCTGTAGTTTCTGATGTGCGTGGTTGTTTCCAGATACTGGGAACTGTGTAGTAAAACATCAGCAGATGTAAGGGAAGTTGCTCTTGAAAGCCGGTGTGCGTGCAGGTGACCAGGAGTGCTTTCTGGGATCAGAGGGAAGGAAGGGAACTCTACTTGGGAAAGAGCACGTGGCTGGGAAGAGGAAGGGAGTCTGGGAAGATGAGAGCTGGTGTAGTCTGGACCCCATGCTCTCTCTAGACCTGAGGCTCCATCACCCAGGTAGGCGGGCGCCGATGGTCTGGAGGCTGCCTCTTGCGTCTCTCCAGACCGCTGGCCGCCCACCCCTGCCACTCCTCCATCAGAAGTTCCAAACTTTTTCTCCAGCAGGGAGAGGAAGGGTGTTATTAAGTTTGAAAGGGAAGTCCCTCCCCCTTCCCGGATTCCTACTGGTCGGGGCCGGCCCCATCCCGCCAGGGTCGCAGGCGGATTGGCTGTGGGAGGGGAGCCGCGCCGCAGGCTCTGGGCCGACCGCCGCCAGGGGCCGACAGCTGCCGGGGGCCCCCAGGTGGCAGGCAGGTGGGGCCCGGACCGCCAGCGCTGCCGTCTCCTCTGCGCGCTTGCAGCCCTCAGACTCTAAGGTTCCCGCGAGGATCAGACGCGCCGCGCTCAGCGGGAGAGGGACTGCCCCGACTTGGCCATGAAGAGCCTCAAGTCCCGCCTGAGGAGGCAGGACGCGTCCGGCCCCGCGTCGTCCGGCGCCACCGCTGCCGCCAGCGCGGTGAGTCCCGCGGCCCGTGGGCGCCCCAGACTCCCGGAGCTGCCCTCCCGCGAGCCGCGGAGTCCTCCTCTGCTCGGCTTTGCCTCAGAGAGTCCCGCTGGGTCGGCCCCGGCGCCTCCTCCTCCCTCTTCTGTCCAGGGCTCCGCGTCGGCCCGGAGACCCGGGGGACCCTGCCCACCGCCGCCCCCGGGCCTCGACGGATCCCTTTCCCGCCCCTCATCCCGGGGTCTCCCAGCTCCTGGTCTTCGGGATTGGATCGCACCCTCCTCCTCAATTCGGTTTTCGGGGTTGTCCCCCACCCCGGCCCTTCCCCGGCGACCCCAGCCCCTCCCTTATCCCGGGCTGGCCCCCGCATCCCACGCGCGCTCTGACTCGGCGTGATTCCGCGGGGCCCAGGCGGGCGCCCCTCTGTCCCCGGAGCTGCGGGCCGGGCGGGGGCTTGGCGCCCCGCCGTCCAGGTGGGCAGGGCAGTGGACCTGGCGCCGCCCCGCCCGGACTCCGGACCTTCCGTGGGTGAGCGCTGCCGGGCTGGGTGGAAGTCGTGTTCTGGACGCTGTCGCGAGGTCCCTGGGAAAGTTTGATTTCTGAGTGAGGCAGATGGAATCGGGCGTAGTTGTAAAGACAACGCCCCCAATGGGTGGTGACCCTGGAAGTGAAGGTGGTTGTCCTGTGGGACCGTGTAAGTCTCACCTGTGGGACAGACCCGTGTAGACCTCCATTCGGCGCAGATCTGCAGCCCGGCCTCAGTGTGCACGCTAAGAAGTTCTCAAGGCCTCTCTTTAAGTTGGCAGGAGAACAGAAATCTTGAGAAACAGCCTGACTGCAGATGTTGGGATTTAGATAATTTGGCAAGTTAGAAGAGTTGGCCATATCACCAACATTCTGTATTATTAGAATAAACGTTATTTTAAAAGTCTTGGAAGAGTCAGACACGTAAACGAGATGTAATGCTCAAAATGCCTGGTTGCCCATTTGGAGTAATTAAAACGGACCTTAATAAGTTTACATAGGTTTTACCCAATGATTATATACTTTTTATGAGAATACTAATTAACCTGCTTTGGCCTTTGAGTGAATTCAGAACTGTGCCTTTCTCCCCACCTGACTATTTCTAGGATGATTTTACTTGGACTTAAAGGAAATTGTGGCGAAACTTGACTCTAATTCCCAACTGAAAAAAACAAACAAAAAGGAATAGCTTCAGATGGCATGATATTTGATGATTTGATATTGTTTAATAAAGCATGAAATTGTTTAATTAGCCCATAGAAGGAATGATTACTTTCACGTTATTTTTTAAAATAAAATAATTGGCAGAAACGTCATTTAGTGATATCAGAGGTCACTATAGGTAGTTGAGTTAAAGATTCAACTTCTTTGTAGTGCAGGTTGTTTTCAGCTTTAAAGATACACTTTGCTAGGATTATTCACAGTATTATACCCATTTGGTTTGCACAACGATCCACATCCCATTTCTAGGTTTGTACACCTTAATTTTAGCCTGTTTTCTCTTCTAGAAATGCAGAGTATTTAGTTGTTATTGGTATTATCAGCATGCCAGTTTGCACTTTATACATTTGGCACGTGAAGCGCATCTCTCTGAGCTTAAATCTTCAGCATTTGTTACACTGAGCATTCTGTTATTTTTCTTAAAATAACAGCATAAAAATAAAGAGAAATATATGGTATATAAAAAAAATAGAATCTACCTGCTTAAAAAAATGAACATCTCTCAGTATTAGTTAAATATTCAAATAAATCTTGTAAAATATTCAAATGAAAATAAATGAGTGTGATGACTAATAAAACCAAACCAAGCATTGATAGAGTACAATACATGTACAAGGGAAATAGATTCCTTCTGCTTTTCAGTCTATAAACCATAATCTCTAATGTCCTGTTTGGTCACATGTGTATGTATTGTTATGACTGAGCATCGTTTTTTAAATCTTTGTGCCTTCAAAAATATTTAAATTTTATTTATTTGCTTTTGAATAGGTAACATAGCACATGGCTTAATATTTAAAAGGAACAAAATAATTTACAGCAAAAAGCCCCTCTCCCACCTGTGTCCTTCAGATTTTCTGCCTGCCCCCCACCATTCCTCAGAGGCCAATGGTGTTATCAATTGCTTGCATATCCCTCCAGAGAGAGTTTAGCATATACAAGCAAATATTAATACAAGTATTCACCCTTTATAGAAATGGTAACACATTGTACCCGCTGTTCCATATATTTTTTTAAACTCCAGTATTTAGGCCCTTTCAGAGCATCCCCATTTGAACCTTTTCCTATAATAAAAAATGCTATGATGAATAAACCTGTATATATTTCAAGTGTGTGTGTGTGTGTGTATATATACTTGTAGGATCAGTTCCTAAAAGTGGGATTGGTGGGTTAAAGGATATGTGCATATGTAATTTTAAAGAATGTTGTTAAATTTCCTCTGTGCATCATGTACCCAATGTGTGAGCAATTATCACTTTGCTCAGATTTTTAAGTTTTGCCAGCCTGATAGGTAAATACAGTATCTCAGGATAGTTTGAATTTGTATTTCTTTTATTATGGGTGAAGTTGAGTATCTTTTCATATTTTTAAAAGCTCCTTCCATGTTCTTTTCTGTGAACAGTTTACCCTTTCCATTTTTCTATTTGGTTGTTGATTTCTTTCCTATTCATTTGTATGTACTTTATATCGGAAATTAACCTTTTATTTTATTTTTTTAATTAATTAATTTATTTTTGGCTGCATTGGGTCTTTGTTGCTGCACACGAGCTTTCTCTAGTTGTGGTGAGCGGGAGCTACTCTTTGTTGCAGTGCGTGGGCTTCTCATGTTGCAGAGTACAGGCTCTAGGCATGCGAGCTCAGTAGTTGTGTGGCGTATGGGCTCCATAGCGCAAGCTCAGTAGTTGTGCACAGGCTTAGTTGCTCCGCGGCATATGGGATCTTTCTGGACCAGGGCTCGAACCCGTGTCCCCTGCATTGGCAGGCAGATTCTTAACTACTGTGCCACGAGGGAAGCCCTAGCCTTTTTAATATGAATGTTTTTTCTTAATTGGTTGTTTGTCGTATGACTTTGTTTATGGTGGCTTTTGCTATGCAGAGTGTAGTTATTTTTGTACAATTAAATTTATCAACCTTTTATTTTGTGACTTTTTAAGTTTATGTTATATCTTGGCCTTTCCACTCTGCAATATTAAGCAAAAAAAAAAAAAAGAAAAATCTCCCTGGTTTCATCTAGTTTTTTGTTCGTTGTTTCATTTTTACATTTAACTCTCTAATCCATATAGAATTTATTCTGGTGTAAGGTAAGAAGTATACATCTTGCTTTCTTCTTTCTCTTCCACTTTCCTCTCATGGCTACCTATTTTGAATCTTAAAGCATTCATTTAATCATCAGGGAAATGATTACGATTTGTACAACTTTTTTTTTTTTTTTTTTTTGCTGTACGCGGGCCTCTCACTGTTGTGGCCTCTCCCGTTGCGGAGCACAGGCTCCGGACGCGCAGGCTCAGCGGCCATGGCTCACGGGCCCAGCCGCTCCGCGGCATGTGGGATCCTCCCGGACCGGGGCACGAACTCGTGTCCCCTGCATCGGCAGGCGGACTCTCAACCACTGCGCCACCAGGGAAGCCCCGATTTGTACAACTTTGAGAAAAAATTTTAAAATGTGTATTTCATAAATAGTTTTCTTCATGTATTTATTTAAGCTTATCTGGAGACACATTAGAAATAGACTGAGGTATGTAAATATTTTATGATATTATCATATGTGAAATATAGCATATTAGCTTAACATGCTAAATTATAATTATATGTTATATAAGGCATTTCAAATATTCTGAGTAGTACCACGGTTATAAATACGTCAGTGAGTTTAGAGTTCACTAAATGGGAGTGTGTTTATACACATATAAATAAATATAGTTCACAATTATAAGTTGTGCATAGAATACATTTGAGAGTCCTTTACTAGCTAAATCTGGAGATAGCTGCAGCTTTTGATCATAAAATAAGACAATTTTTGTTGTTAGATTTATTTTTAATTACTAAATTGGAGCTTCGGGTTTCTGAGAGGGATAATTAAATGACTGTAGGGACTTCCTTGGTGGCGCAGTGGTTGAGAATCCTCCTGCCAATGCAGGGGTCACGGGTTCGATCCCTGGTCCGTGAAAATCCCACATGCCGCAGAGCAACTAAGCCTGAGCGCCACAACTACTGAGCCTGTGCTCTAGAGCCTGTGAGCTGCAGCTACTGAGCCCGCATACTGCACATACTGAAGTCTGTGTGCCTAGAACCCGTGCTCTGCAACAAGAGAAGCTACTGCAATGAGAAGCCCGCACACCGCAATGAAGAGTAGCCCCCACTCGCCACAACTAGAGGAAGCCCGTGCACAGCAACGGAGACCCAAACACAGCCAAAAAAAAAAAAAAAAAAAAAAAGTAAGAGTGGTAATTTAAAAAAAAATGACTGAAAGTGCTATTTCAGATATAGTCAATTATATATACAGTCAGTTATGTGTACAGTTATATGTACAGTGAGAATAGACTTGTTTCATTTTCACCTAGTTCAGATTAGGAAATTTGAGTAGTAATTAAACTGCAAAGCAGTATTGCAAGGAGACATTTTGGAAGGGGGGTTCCACTTTAAATTGTACCTATACTGGTAATCTCTGACCTGGGAGGTTCTGCAGTGATTATTTTTGCTGCCCTTTCTTTAGGCTTCTGTTAAGATGGGGCAATGAATTTTATAAATCAGCAACCAAATATGTTCTAATTCATCTTTGTAATGTCTCAGTACCCTGAAAACATTTCGGCATTTCTAAAAGAATTTAGAGTTACAAATATAGCAACTGAAGAATCTTTAAAAAACTTCTTTTGGTTCCCACCAAGAGTAGAAGTTTGAGATTATTTAGAAAGCATTAAAGGATTAAATATGAATTTGTTTTAGTTGTGATTTCGAGAATGAAGCATTTGTGTTTTCTACTCAGGGATATGGGCGTGTTTGAAAGGATGTTAATGTTATTCTTATATTGATGATTTTGTGGTAATGTGAAAATTAAGATCACAAATAGTTATGTTTAGTTTAAACTCATGATACTTAATTAAGCAGTGTTTACTCATTTTCGTTAAAGATGCCAACCTTTAATTAAAAATGTTTACCTTAATTAAAGCTTTATTCAGTTTCCTAGGGTTACCCCTGCGTTGTATTTCTTGTGGTTCTTGAAGGAAGATCACAATAAAGAAGCCCTCTTTTTATACTTCTGGATTTCAGCCCAGCAGCAGTTTTGCCCAGGTCATCACGCTGACTTTAATTGCTGAACTTTATTATAATACCAAAGCAGAAGGGTTGAGTTGCTTTGGTATGTCTTTTAGTACATATTGAGTCCAAAAACTTAAATGATGAGTAGTTAAGCATTTTAATTACTTCTTTTAATAAGAGTGGAGTAATGATTATGCATTTATTTATTGTGCATCATACACATTTTTCAAATTTAAAATCATTAGTTTCATAATAAGGCAGTAGCCTTGTTTAGTTTGGGAAACATTTATGGCACACATGAACTATGCTCAAGACTGAATTAATAATTAGGTCATCTTTGAAGAAATGGATAATTCCAAGTTGGGAGCAGAAAATGTGCAAGATGAGCATGGCATCCTTTGTCACACTAGAAGGCAAAGAAGTTATCAAAGATCAGGACTCAAGAGGGAGCCAACTTGAAGAGGTGACCAGTGATGGGGACTGTTTGATCATCAATAAGGATAATATGGCAGTGGACTGAATTCTTTAATAAATCTTTGAGTTCATAATAAAGAACTGATGTGTGCTTTTAAGATCCAGAAAATAAAGAGAAAGAATGAAATGTGGGCTTTTTCTCAGGGTAACCAAATACTCAATAAGGGGAAGTTTCTTTTTTATAACAGGTATTTTACCCCAGCTAATAGATGAAGAAGGGACAATAGAATTAGTATATCACAATTTTACAGCTCCCCATGAATTAATGGCTATAGAATCCAGACAGTCATTTATGAGTAGCTACTAATGTCTCAAAAAAAAGACAGTTGGACATAATTTATCTCCTGATGGAAATATTCATTTCTACTAAGTAATAGTCTTGCCAAAAAAGCCAAACCTGAATATGATAGGCCTGTAGAGCTAACCACCATTTTACAGAAAATACAGAGGACAGAGAAACATGGGGATGCAATGAGCAAAATTCTAATCATGGGAAACTCTAGAACAAATGGCCTAGTTTTTTCAAAAATATATTTTAAGAAGAAGAAAAAAATGGAGGAAAAATCTAGATATTAAGAGAGATTTAGGAGACATATTAACTAATCACAATGGTAGACTTCATTTGACCCTGATTAAATAATTGTAAAAATAAAAGTTTATAAGACAATTGAGGAAATGTAAATGCCAGCTGGATTTGTGTTGATATTATGGGATTATTATTTTAAAAGATGTAAGTGTGACAATGGTAGTAATGGGGTTATGTTTATAAAGAGGTCTGTCTTTCAGGGAAACATTTAAAAGTATACTATTTACAGGTGAAATGATGTGAAGTCTGGAATTTGCTTCAAAATAATCTGTGGGTAGGTGGGAGAAGTAAGTGGGGGGTATAGTTGAAATAGGATTAGTTGTGAGTTAATAATTATTGTAGCTGGTTGGGTAATGATACTACTGTATTTACTTTTGTGATATTATTTTGTATATGTTCTAAAGTTTCTATAATAAGAAAGATCAAGTCATGGCCTTCATGAATTTTAGAGAGCTAGACATAAAATAACAATACTACAGTATGTTAAGAGCCATAATATATCAATAGGTGTGTATAAATTGCTGTGAGAGCACAGATGTGTAGGGTAGGGTCAGGGATAAAGGTAGAAAGGAGAAGCTTGAACCTGGGCCAGACAGACAGTTCGAAGGGTATTGCAGGCAAAAGAGAAGTGAGCACAGTGATGTGGAGCTGTGAAATGATATTGCCTATTGTGGGAGCATCGGGTTTGAAAACAAACTTTGGTGTTCTTGTAAGGAATGGTGCAGATGAGTTATTGACAAGAATTTCAGTGAAAGTAAGGAATTATAGGGTGACAGCTTGGGGGGATAGTCAAAGGAAGATTTTTCTTTCCTTTTTGTTTTTTACCTTGAATTAAAACTTTGAATTCCTTGACAAATTTAAACTGTCATTTAGAGAGATCTCTGACTGGCGTTAGTAAAGTTTCATCTTCAGAAATTATCCTGTTAATAACTTAACAAGTTCATTTTCCCTCCCCCCCTAGAATTAGCTAAATTAGCCAGCAAAATTTTGTTCTCATTAACTCTGTTTAACTTATGGTTGTAGCCTTGGTGAAGAAATCTAGATCCCAGAATATTAGATTTAAACATAACTCACGTATTCTCTGTTTCATCTCTATCATATGGAAACCTTTACTGTCCTGTTACAGATTATGCAAGCATTTGTCTAACCTCACATAAGGGATATAACAGATTGTTGAAAATTTCCACCTGCATGAGATTATCTATGCAAGAGAAGTCAAATTGATTTCTGTAGGCAATTTGCCTAAAAATAGATAGTTGAAATGTACTTCCTGAAATTATAAGCAGAATGATAGGCTATTACATGCATATTGCCTTTTCCTAAATCATAAAACAATTAAAAGCTTTATATAGCTTTTATATAGTTAGAAAGAGTAATAGCTCTTCCAGGTTTAAAAATATAGCACAAAAACACAAGAATAAACTCACTTGTTTATAGTTATAAAAACAGTTTTGTCTGTTGGACTTTTTTTATTCTCAGGAATCCTGAATATTATCGATGTGGACTAATTTATTTCCACATAATATAGTCTCCAAAATGAAGTGTAAAACACGAACCGATACAGTTGAGTGACTAAAGCTCTGACCAAGGATGGGATTTGATGAACTGTGTTTATATAATTGAATCAGACTGGCAAGTGCCCTTGAGAGAGAGTAGATGCCTGACTGAACCAATGAGGATAAATGGCTATCTGTTGTTTTTAAAAATATTTTTCCCCCATAAAAGTCATACATGCTCATTGTAGAAAACAAAATATAGTTGAAGATAAAGAACAAAACAAGTCAATTGTAATTCTATTTGCCAGATTATAAACCACAGGTTAGGCTATTTTTAAAGATTTCATAGTGCCTCTTTGTTATTTAGTCAGCATTTAATTACCTTAATGCTGCAGTAATGATACGTATGTCTTTTTGAATCATATTTGATTCTAAGAAACTTTGTACTTAAAATTACAAGTAACTTGAAATGACTTGAGCAGATACAAATGTCCCATTAGGAGAACTCAGTAAATGCTAGTGAATTTACTTAAATAGAAATAACTTATAAGAAGTCCAAGTGCCAATAGCCAATATTTTTTGAGCATGTATGTCCCAGGCATTGTTCTAAGTGCTCTACATGAACTCACATAATCCTCACAGCAACCCTAAGAAGTGGGTACTATTGCCATCATTTTATAGATGGCAGTTAAATAATTGACTTGCCCAAGGTGCTATCGCTAATAAGTGGAGAGCCAGGTGGCTTGACTCTGGAACCCGTGTCCTTAACCATTGTGAACTGATATGATTTAAAATTTAAAGCTATGGGATTTGTACCTTAAGCCAAAGACCAAAAAAATTGTGCGGTGAGGTGTTTGGGCAAAAGGAAGGCCTTTTCTGGTAAGTCTCAAAACCAATTTGTGTTCCATCCAGCAGTGTATAAAATTGTTGCATTCCACATACTCTTCCAGTAATGGATGCTATTATTTAAAACATATTTATGAACCAAAAATTTATTGCTTTAATCTGTGTTTTTAATTTCTAGGGAGTGTGATATTTTTATGCTTATTGGCACTTTCACTTCTTGTTTTAAGAATTGTCTATTCGTGTTATTTGACCATTTTTTCTGTTGATGCCTTGTTCATATTGATCTTTAAGAGCTTTATATCTTTATTTTTGCTATTTTTTGGCCTATTGTAGCTATGAGAGTAGTATGTCTTTCACTATAGTTGTGTTTCTGTCCTCTCACCTGTATATTTCAGTTTTTCCTTTATGTACTTAATTTTGTGATAATTGATACATTAAGTTTCCTGGCTACTTTATATTCTTTTAAAGTATAACTAGTGATTTTAAAAATCTGTAATTTGTCCCATTATAACTTTTGTCTTGAATTCTACATTGTTTGATATTAATACTGTCATATTGTATCCCTTTCGCCTTTTGTTGTTGTGTATATTTGTATGTTCACCCAGTATATTATCCTATCATCCTTGGTTTTAGCATTAGATGGAGAATGTATGGGTAAAGTAAGTCCTGAGAATCCAGTAGAACTAAAAATTGTTGGCTTACTCTCTGGAGAGGGGTGTGTGTGTGCGTGCGCGTGTGTGTGTGCGTGTATACATGTGTGTCTAAAAGGGGTGGGGGAAATGATATATTTTTAATATTGACCTTATTGATATGTTGTCAAGGCTTGACATTACCTCTGTAGTAAAGTTTTCCGTAGTAAAGTTTTCCCTTTCAGATGCACAAATATATATTTTTAAATCTCATTGACTTTTGGTTAATTTTTTTCTTACCAGATTGTGGCATTATTAAAGGTGGGGGGGAAGGACATAAAACAATCATGCTTTCTCAACTAAAAAAGTGAACGTGTAATTTTTCTTCTAGCTGTTTTTTGTTATCCCATGGTTTTCTTATCCACAAGATACTTACCCTGTGCAGAGGTTGGGGTACCATGAAAATGAGTCTCCAGTGGGGAAGTCTTTGTGTGTGTGGTTCTAGTTAGGCTGGCATACTCTGATCTTTTCTGCTGTGTACATGAGGAATAGCCCATAAACACTTGCTGATTGACACGTGAGAGGTCTTTTTTTTTTTTTTTTTTTTTTTTTTGCGGTACGCGGGCCTCTCACTGTTGTGGCCTCTCCCGTTGCGGAGCACAGGTTCCGGACGCGCAGGCTCAGTGGCCATGGCTCACGGGCCCAGCCGCTCCGCGTCGTGTGGGATCCTCCCGGACCGGGACACGAACCCGTGTCCCCTGCATCGGCAGGCGGACTCTCAACCACTGCGCCACTAGGGAAGCCCTGAGAGGTCTTTTTAATGGGAGATCTACTTTATGATTTACCTATATTTTTTTTGACTGTTGGATTCTTTTAAAAAATTAACATTTTGTATTTTAAAAACACTATGAAATATAAACAACATTCATGGCAATGGATAAGTAGATAAATGGAAAATGGAGTGTTTTCTCAGCCTTAGAAAAGGCACACTGTGGGCCAAAGACTGTCCGTTCATAGCTCTTGAAACTATGCCTGAAGCAGTGTGAAGGGGCAGGTTGGTGTGTTACTGTTAAAGGGTCAAGGTCTGCAGTCTGGACGACTTGGACTTGAATCTTGCTGCTCCCAGTAACCAGCTTTATGACCTTGGGCAAGTTACTTAAATATATGTTTCCTTATTTGGAAAATGGGGTTAATAATTGCAGTTAGCTCAATAAATGTTAGTTCTTACTATTACTCACTGAAAAAATCTCACCAGAGGTCATTCCATTTTTATCCTTTATAACCAGATGAATAGCAGTCTTTCCTGATCTTTTTCTTTCCAATCAATACATGCTCTCATAGGCTTTTTAAAAAAATTTATTTTATTTATTTTGTTTTTGGCTGTGTTGGGTCTTCGTTGCTGCAAGTGGGCTTTTCTCTAATTGTGGCGAGCAGGGGCTACTCTTTGTTGTGGTGCGCGGGCTTCGCGGGCTCTAGAGCGCAGGCTCAGTAGTTGTGGTGCATGGGCTTAGTTGCTCCGCAGCATGTGGGATCTTCCCAGAGCAGGGCTCAAACCTGTGTCCCCTTCATGAGCAGGCGGATTCTTAACCACTTCGCCACCAGGGAAGCCCTCTCATAGGCTTTTATATAACCTAGATCTTCAAAAGATCATCTGCCCTAGCCTTTTACCCCAAGGGAGGTAAATGGTATCTCTATTTTTTTATTTATTAAAATAAATATTTCTTGAGGGCCTAGGCTAAGCACTGGGGGATGAGAAGATGAGGAAGATAAAGAGGCTCAAAATACTATATGGGAGCTCTATAAATGGATAATATAAAGTAATAACTGCTGTGATAGAGGAATGTACAATGTGCTGATCCAATCTGGGGCTGAGGAGTTGGTGAAGGTTTTTTTGCAGGGGGAACTGCTGCTGCAGCTTTTTTTTTTTTTTTTAAATTGAGGTGAGATTCATATAACATAAAAGTAATCATTTTAAAGTGAACAATTCAGTGGCATATAGTATATTAACAGTATTGTGTAAGCACCATCTCTGTCTGGTTCCAAAACTTTTTTATTACTCCAGAAGAAAACCCTGTATGCATTAAGCAGTTGCTTCCCAACTCCCCTGCCCCCTGGCAACCACCAGTCTGCAGGATGAGGCTCTTAATCTGAAACTTAAAAGAAGTGGGTAGGAGTGATCCAGGAAAGGAAGAAATTCCTTTCAGAGGGAACAGCAAGAGCAGAGGCATGGAGAGGAGAAATGTCAGAGTTGGGGAAAGGGGCAATTGGATCGTCAGCTTACCTTTTTGCCACCAAAATAATAGGCAAGGGGATTGAAGGGGAGGTAGGCAGGAGGGGAGGTTGGGGTTAAATCTTGGAATGGCTTAAAATATGTCACACTGTAAGTGTTCGACTTTGTCCTGTGTATGCCGAAGTGGCGAATCATATGATCAAAAGTGTTTTATTAGATGGATTACTGTGGTAGCTCTGTTCAGGATGGATTTGAGGTGGGCAGATTGTTTATGAGTGTGCTACCGTAGTATAGGCAAGGATTAGTGAGGGCCTGACTCATAACAATGCTGGAAGGGATGGAGAAGAGGCATACATTAGAGTAACATAGGTCACCTGAGACCCAGAGAAGTTGTGACTTGCCAGCCACACAGTCAACAGACAAGTGGTCAGAGCCCTTACCTGCTAGCCTTGAGCAAGTCCCACTAAGTCCCCTGCACCTGATGCAGCGTGGGGAAGGTACAGTCCCAGACTGGAGGTAATAACTCACAAGGGGCACGGGGAGAACACTGTCTCCATCTTCCTATGGTAGCAACTTAGCCTCGTTTTAAAGTACACTGATTCATAGTCAATTTGGATGAATAGCTCAAAGTTCTGATGATGTTGTTTGAAAAATACTTTTGAAAGCTTAACTTGCTATGCTAATAATCATGATAAGCACAGGTGAATAAGAACCCTCGATTTAGAGTGTTTTGCCACCTGAGGAAGATGTTATGTGTGCATTTGATAGAGTTGGAGCTATAGTTAGTGTTTTATATTTACAACTGTATGAGCTTCTCATTCTGTGGTATCATTCATAGCTATCAATATACTCTTTCCACTGGTTAATACAAATAAGCAGAATCTCACTTATTTTGCTGGGAACAAGTCTTTGGAATTCTGCTGAGGGACATTCTATCTACTTGTATATTTGCCATTGTATAAATTACAGTTACTCTGAGACTAAAAATTTCACTTCCACTCATATTTCTCAGACTTTATTTTTGGTCTTAACACTTTTATTGTCTGCCCTCATTTTCTTCTTTCGCTCCCAGGAACTGCTATCCAGTCCCCTTGAAGATTGCCCCACCTTGGACCCAGTGTCAGCCTATTGGCAGGCTATTAGTAGTGTTTAGCCCATTAGTAGCTGAGATTTAGAAAGAGTTCTCTTTTCTGTCCAGAGGGGCCAGTTCCTGAAGGCTAACAAACATTTATGGTCTATTACATTCTACTTTCATTCAACAGAAATTGATTTAACACCTTCTATATGCCAGATTTGGTTCAGTTTGGTTTGGTTCCTTCCTTCCTTCCTTCCTTCCTTCCTTCCTTCCTTCCTTCCTTCCTTCCTTTCCCTCCCCTTCCCTCCCCCCTTTTCTTAAGCTAGATTTATGTGGTGGGCATGGGGACTATCTCATACCAAACTCAGCTGGCCGAATCACTCTGAAATGCCTTGCCAGCCTGATCCCAGGGTTGTATCCTTAGTCTTAGTTTTTCATAATGAACCTTGGGTAGAATAGCCAGTCTATGAGCTAGGTTTTCATTTGGCCCATTTACTTCCTCTGCTCTTTTTTTTCTTTTTAATTAATTAATTAATTTTTATTTTTGGCTGCGTTGGGTCTTCGTTGCTGCCCGCGGGCTTTCACTAGTTGCAGTGAGCGGGGGCTACTCTTTGTGGTGGTGCCCAGGCTTCTCATTGCGATGGCTTCTCTTGTTGAGGAGCACAGGCTCTAGGCATGTGGGCTTCAGTAGTTGTGGCACGTGGGCTCAGTAGTTCTGGCGCACAGGCTTAATTGCTCCGCGACATGTGGGGTCTTCCCAGACCAAGGCTCAAACCCGTGTCCCCTGCCTTGGCACGCAGATTCTTAACTAGTGTGCCACCAGGAAGTCCCCTCCTCTATTCTTTATAGCAAGAATCAACCTAGAGTTTTGTACTATAGAAATTGTCACTGGTTTCAGAGTTCTTTGCTTCTGGTTCACCCAGGCATTATGATTTGGTGCTAACCTTTGTTTCCACATTCATGCTTCGCCTTTTGGTATAACTAGAAAATTGGCTCCAAAAGGTGACAATTTAGCAAAAATATGTCTTTTTTTTTAAACTAGGGGAAAATTCAGCTCCTTTTTCAATTTAACTAATTTTTAAATTCATATAATTTTATTTTCTTTACTAAAATAACCTTACACTTTATTTCTTTAACATGTTTAAATATTAGATTTTTTAGCATTTTAGGATTCGAAAGGATGTTAAAGTTTTCTAGCCCAGTGGCTAGATAACCTTTAAGCTTTTGACTATATAATCCACAGTTAGAAATACATTTTCTATTGTGACAGAGATATGGTAGGCAGAATTCTAAAAATGGCCTTCCCTGATTTCCCACCTTAATCTCCAGGACTTCGAATTTGATGAGATCCGGTGCCCATGGTTATGTTATATTACATGGTAAATGAGATTTTGCAGATGTAATTTAAGGTTACTAACCACTGGAATTCAAGTTAGACAAAAGGGAAATTATCCAGGTGGACCTATTCTAATCATATGAGAATTAAAAAACAGACTTTTCTCTGGGTTGCAGCAGAATTGGAAGGCAGAGAGATTTGAAGGACAGGAGGGACTTGCTATGTTGTTGCTGGCTTGAGGATGGATGGGGCCATGTGAGAAGGAATGCGAGAGGCCTTGAGGAGCTGAGAGAGAGGCTCTGGGCTGACAGCCACGAAGGAAACAGGGACCTCAGACCTATAGCTGCAGGGAACGGAATTCTACCAATAACCTGAATGAGCCTGGAAGCGAATTATTCCCAGATGAGAAACCAGCCTGGCTGGCACCTTGATTTTGGCCTTGAGAGACCCTAAGCAAAGAACCCGGTCAACCCCACTTGAACTTCTGACCTGTGAACTCATAAATAAGTGTTTTTAAGCCTCTAAGTTTGTAGTAATTTTTACACGGCAGTAGAAAATGCAGGACTGTTTTGCCATAGTCTGTACTGCTATATGAAGAAATTCTATGGAAGAAATGAAAATCTTATAAGTGAAAAAAATCAGAATAAAAAATATAGGTACAACCTGATAATAGTCATGTAAAAATTCACATGGGAAAAGACCAGCGGGGGATATACAAAGATGATCATCGTTATCGATTATGAAATTTTTATTTTCCATTTCTTGCTTATGATTTTAATTTTTATAATTAAAACATATTTATATTAATATAATTTTAATATACTTATTTATGTAAAGCTATGAACTTAATTTTATTTGGAAATTTATTACTGAAAACATGCAAGTTCATAGCCCTGAAAGGCCCTTACCAGCAAGTGTTACACGTGAAAAGCTTCTTAGTGTTTTCCCTTGGCTTAATTATTAAATATATGTAATTAAGATCATTGGTAGAAAGAACCTGTTGGTAATAAACTTAAAACCCTATGTTCCTTAACATTCACCACATCACTGATTTGCTGAGGAAATAGCTTTTGCTGTCTTGTGTTGATAGGAACGCACAGGCCTGCACAGTTTGGGAAAAGAGATTCCTTGTAGAGGTCAAGACGTGGCCATTGGAAAGGTAGATTTAAATTGCTTATTTATGGCTTTTAAAATAAAGATGTGAAAGGCCTTGTTCCAAATATTACTTGTCTTCAAGCCACTTGAAGTGATTTAGCCTTAATAAGGAGCTTTATTGCAAGGGGTCGTACAAGTTAAGCTCTACTAATCAGAGCTCTTTCTATGCACAATTGAGGAGATGGGCAGCAGTTTTCCTCATTGCTTAGATCTAATTGCATTCCTGCTGTTGAACTGTTTCCATAGTGTGGGAAAGGGTGAGTCACAAGAGGAAGGAACTCCACTTAGGACCCTTGACAAACACTGCTGGGTGTGGTGGTGTGTTTGGGTGTACTCCTAAGACAAATGAAGTGTCTCGTTTTATGCAGTGAGGTGATCATGTAGGGTTATTGTTGATTCTAACTTATAAGATAAACTTCCTGTGTCTGCTCTTCGGTAGCATTGAAGAGGACCATAAGTAGGAAAAGAACAGCATTGCATCATGGAGATGAAACCCTATCCTATAGTTATTTTTTGTATGAGACTGCTTTATTAAAACCAACATTGTTAACCACAAGGTATACTATTGCTTTTCAGCGTTCCTGGGTGATGACATTGATTCAGTTAAATAGCAATAATTGGGAAAAGATGTTGAAAATGATAACATTTCCATTGAAAGTGTGAATACGCATACTTAAAAATTATAAACCACTTTTAAACGCAAGGCCAACTTTATAAAGAGCAGAGTCTTGGAGCTCCTGGAATGCCTCTTTTTTCCAGCCTTCATAATTTCAAAACTTAAGTGTTCCAATTGTATACGTGTGGGTGACTCTTTCTGCTGGGTTCCCCGGTTCCTTGTTTGGTACCATCAGACTAGCAGGTTAGGCAGGCCCTGTGGTTCTTTGAGGGGTCACAGAGATGATGAGTAAGGTGTAAGTGCCAAGGTTTAGTATAGGACAGACCTTGGGGATGCAGAAATCAGGGTGCTGTTTCTGCTGTTAAGTGCAATTCCTGATGGACTGGAGGTGAGAGTAAAACAGCAGGTGCTTGCCTCATGTTTTGGCTCATTGCCTGCCCCTTACAGTGAGCCCTTCCTTAAATTTGGTGCCCTAAGCACTTCACTCCCCTTACCCTGGTCCCAGCCCTGCTCATTGGTGCATCACTGGGTTAGCAAGTTATCCCATTTTCTTTTCTTTTCTCTGAAGGAGAGACTATTATTTTTTCACCCAGA
Organism: Mesoplodon densirostris; assembly: GCF_025265405.1. Lineage (NCBI taxonomy): Eukaryota > Metazoa > Chordata > Mammalia > Artiodactyla > Ziphiidae > Mesoplodon > Mesoplodon densirostris. Next base: position 123,211,377 of record NC_082664.1, read on the forward strand.
GAATCCAGAAAGTGTCTTTAAATTGGTTCTTGTATATATGACTTCACATGGCCAGAGCTATCACAGATTTGTACATGAATGTAAGTTAGAGAATATTTAGTTTATGCATCTGAGGCAGTTTGGTTTGTATATAGCATTTTATGAACATATGTATTGTGAAAACAGTTTAGATCAATAAATAAATATTTCATGACTATGACTACTAGGTTTTCAATATGCCCAGGGAATGTTCTGATTTGTTGTTTTCTTCCTTCTTTTATTGAGACTTTCTACTCCTGTAATTTATTACGCAGATTTTCTTGGCGTGTTTCACATTTGTAATCGGTGCTAGAGTCAGAGGTGGAATTGGGAGGTATATTGCCATTGCCTTGAAATGGGAAGAGAGGAGGATTGGACATGAACTGTAGTTTTGAGACAGAGTTTTATATTTGGAGGTTGGGAGAGAAACACCACCATTTCTTTTATTTCTATTTTTATTTGTTATAAAAATAGAAATAATAGACCAGTCTGGGGTTTATTTATGTACCACGCCAAATCCTAGAGCCAGTACTGTTAGTTTAGTTGAACTTCTGACAATTAATGTCTTTCATATTGACTTCAAAAATCTGGTAATATTTTTGGTTAAATTAGCAGGAATCTAAGTATTGTCAATGAAGTTTTGAATTTTTAATATGTAAACTGTTAAGAATTTGGTATACATCTTACATGTCCGTACGTAAAGTTTGCATTTTAGAATCATTTGAATGGCCTTTTAAAGTAAAATTAGGTTATATTGGCAAGAATAAGACCAAGTTGTCTTTACCTTAAGTCATTCCTTTGTAGCAGTGGTTCGCAACTACAAGTGACTTTTGTTCCCTGAGAGACATTTGGCAATATCTGGAGGCCTTTTTGTTGCTACAACTTGGGGGCGTACTACTGGCATCTAGTGGGTAGATGCCAGGGATGCTGCTAAACGTCCTGCAATGCATAGGACACACCCTCCACAACAAAAACTTACCTGGTGCAAAATTTGAATAGTGCCAAGGTTGAGAAACCATGGTTTATAGGATTTATAACAAAGTATAGTTTTTATCATCCTTTATATTTTTCATTCCCCTCACCCCCACATCTTAGATGTACCAGCATTTTGAAAAGGTTTGTGGGGATAAAAATAACAATTGCTATTTTGCAGTCATAGGATTTGCTAAAATCATCAAATAAAGACAAAAATCTATCTAATACATCTATCAAATAAATTTATCAAATATTCTATCAAATAAGATTTGAGTCTAGGAGATGTGTTGCAAACCTTGTTGCTTTTTTTGGTTGGAGCTTTCCTTGTTTTCTGGCTTTGGTATAAATGAATAGAGGAAAAGCCATTTGGGGCCAAAATTTACTATATACTTGGGAATGCTTACTATGTAAGGAAGGAGTTAAATCTATAAAAAGTTCTCACTCTTTAAGGCAATTGGAGGTATGTGTTGGTTTAAAATAGTACAGTATGCATACTTGTGAAAGAAGCCACGAAGCACACCTTTTAGCTGGTTATTGCTAGCTCTACTATTTTGCAACCACAGATTCCCTTGAAAAGTAAAACTCTGTAGTACAGTGTAAAACACTCAGTTTCAGACAGATTTTCAGCTGAATATTTGTTACAAAAGCAAGTCACAGACATTAATTTTTTAAAAAAATTTAAATCAAATAGTGTTAAAGGACTATCATATGTTTAGGTTTCTGTGCTCTTAAAAATTCTTCTCTTTGAAAGGCACAACATTTTCTTTGAGTATATGTGTTAAAGATATTTCTGTGTATTATTGTCTATCAGATTTTATGAACAGACTTTATGAGCAGCTTGCCTGAGAAGTAATACAAAGGAAAATATTCATAATGTTGCTTAATATTTATATGGCTACCTTTGTATGTGAAGTAGTCAGGTTTAGAAAGAATTCTTTGATTTCAGTTATCTGTTAATTTAAGTTTATTCAGTCACTCAACAGATACTTAAGTGCCTGCTCTATGCAGTCAAGTGGCTAGGTTGTGAGGATACGGAGTGCTACTCCCTGATCTTGAGGAACTTGTAGACAGACAAGGGGGGGAGACAGTATTACAGTGCTAACACATTTAAATATAAAGCTACAGCACTGCGTAATAAGCTCTGTGAAGGAGAGGTATACCATAATATACATAATAGTGAAGGTCTGACTTGGTCTGGGAAGTCAGAGAAAGTGTCTCTGCAAAAGCTGAGCTGAGATCTAAAAAAATGAGTTATTGTTAAGTAGCATAGAGGAAGGAAATGCTGTTATCAGGTACCCTGTGAGGGAACCTGGTACTTGTGAAGAACTTCACTATGAAAAGAGATTAGAGGGCTGGGAGAAGAGTATCTAGCTTCAAGATTACACTTCGGAGGTCAGTAGGGACCAGACCGTGAAGAATCTTAGAGGTCATGTTAAGGATTTGGTTTTGAGAGCAACGGGAAGTTATTAAAAGAGTGTAAGTACAGTAAGTTTACATTGTAAAAGTTAATCCCTTTGCATTTGATTGCTGTGTAGTGATTCTTAAGGAGTTATGCTGTGTAACCACAACTCAGCTCCTTGGTGGTGGTGGCGGCGGCAGTAATACTTAACTGCCACTTATTTTGCACTTGTTCTGTTAACTCTAATCCTTACGACTAATGAGGAGGTTGATATTACCTTCATTTGACAGATGAGGAAACTGAAGCTCCGAAGGAATAAATAATTTGACCAAGGTCGTTAGCAAATAAGTAATCAAGCTGGGAACTCACTGGGAACTTAGTCCCGGATTTTCTGATGCCAAATCCCTGTTGGCTAGTAGGAGCGAGTGCCCTCAACAATAGACCATTGTACTCTTTCTGGCCAAACTGTACGTTCAGACAAGTTCCCAAAGATGTTTTTAATAATGATAAATTAGTGCTTCTCTGAGATTGAGTGTTTAAACGAATTGAATAATAATAATAAAAAGCTTCTCTTAGTGTCCAGCAGGGGGAGCCAGAAAGACTGTTATTTGAATACACTTTGGAATTCTCCAAGTTAGGAATATTCATTCGTAAGCAATTCTATTGAACGCATATTAAGAATAACCATTTAAATGAAATGTGTGTATTTTGATTTAAAAGTAAATATATATCTAGGTATTGAAAATGAGGAAGCATGTGTAACAAAATATAAAGTTGTTATTATCCCTTAATGATGGTTTTGCTAGGTTGTCTTTGCTGCTTTTGTTTTGAATATGTATTAGTCTTGTATAATTTTTCTACCATGAGTTTGTGTTATATAATTTAAAAACTCTTATTTTTTGTTTATATGGGTGAGGTAAGGGCTATTAAATGGTTTATGAAGTGTTTAAAATATTCCTTTAATCTAAAATGCATCACCGATCATTTTAATGCATTATTGATTTGCTTGAGAAATCCTTTTCATATCAGCAAGGTAAATTTAGGCCATCACTTAAGCTGAATCTTCAAATTTCTGAATTACTGTAGTCTGAATTTAAGAAAATGTATTCAGTAGAAATAAAAGATGTATTATTTTGGAATCTTGGTTGTCACATTAATAAGAACATCTTAGAGTATAAAAGAAGAAATGCATATGAATAATATATTTATTTAATAGGATTCAGACTTAGAACTGAGTTCATGGTATCGGCTTTCTCTTGCATCCATTTTATAGAATTGGTAAAAAGTATAAAACCAAGGTAACCCTTCTATGGAACGATTATTAAATAATCTGTACCCTTTTTTGTGCCAGCATGGTATAGAAAAAAATTGAAGTTTAGAATTAGATAGTCTTGAATTTGAATTTTTACTGTGTCACTTGGTAGCCGTTTAGCGTTGGCAAGTCAGTAAATTTCTCTAAGTTTCTCTTTATACGGAAAATGAAGATGGTAATAACAGTCTTTTTTGCTTATAGTTGAGGACTGTGTAAAGTGTATATGAAGTGCTTATTATTAATAATAAATGTTAATTTATCAGGTTTGCAACCTTATTTTTATTTTTGCCACAACCTCACTTCCAACAACTAAACTAAACTTATTTATCCTTTTAGTAATCTGTATTTACTCATACCCCTAGCTACTACAGAAATATAGATCCTTCAGTAACTGTACTAGTCTGTAACCACAGGCATCTTGCACTATATTCAGCTACCAAAATAATAGCTATGCATCGCAGAATCCCTCCCCCACCTTTTTTTTTTTTTTTCCGGTACACGGGCCTCTCACTGTTGTGGGCTCTCCCGTTGTGGAGCACAGGCTCCGGACGCGCAGGCTCAGCGGCCATGGCTCACGGGCCCAGCCGCTCCACAGCATGTGGGATCTCGCCGGATCGGGGCACGAGCCCGTGTCCCCTGCATCGGCAGGCGGACTCTCAACCACTGCGCCACCAGGGAAGCCCCCTCCCCCTTTTACCTTTTGCTTCATTTGATTTCTGTATTAATCAACTTTGCTACAGCAAGAAATAACCTCCCAATTTTGGTGGCTTATACCCACATTACATTACACATAGACTCCGGGCTGCCTGTGCAGAGTGGCTCTACTCCACATGTTTTCATTCTAACACCCAGACTGAAGGAGCAGCCTCTGTCTGGACCTGCCATTTACGTGGTCCTGAGAACTCAGAGGGCTGGCTGAAACTTGTGATACCTCTTAAAGCTTTTGTTCAGGTGTGGAGTGCTTCATGACTGCCAAAGCATGTCACGTGGCTAGGCTCAAAGTCAGTGAGGCACAGGGACAAATATTGTTCCCATTGGAGGTATAGACAAGTTATAAATCAATGGGCAGGGCTGTATAGCCTCTTCCAAGGATGGGCATGGTAAAGCGTGAACAATAATATAATCTACCACAATCTGTCCTCTTGATTACAAATATTAACTTTCTTCCCTTCTACATATTAGATTTATTTATCCCTTCCTCGAGAAAAATACCCCAAGAATTTCTTTCAGTCGTTAGAATTTCTACATCATTTCTGTATGTAGATTTTCTTGACTCAGAGACCAGTTATCTTCCACCCTCCATCTCTCCAACATACAATGTTGGAGCAGGGCTAGGCTATCCACAGTAAACCCTCCTGTTAAGAAAGGGGAAGAATGGAGGCACAGAGCAATCACACTACAATTGTCCTTGGCAATTGTAAGAATTTTTCTTGGGTAAATATAGTGAGGCCTCCTTTTCTTGGCACCAGGGGATGTTCCTTGATTAGGCCCTGGTTTTGGTCCTGTGTGAGGCGCTCTAGTCCGCTGTTTTCCGTGGCCATTGGCTATGCCCTCTGTGAGGTATTTCCTTTAATATACCATGTTCATCCATATTGGAACAGAGTATTGGAGGGTATACCCTTCTTAGCTGGTGACTGAGGTAAGTGTTGAGCAGCTTTCCTGGCCTGATTCTTGTCTACAGAAATTTGGGGACCCAAAGATGGTCTAGAAGAGTAAAAGACTCTTAACTCAGTCTGTGGATTGTTTTGGAAGTTGTCTTTTGTCTTCTTTATCTATTTGATTTTAGTCAGATCCATGTGCCATGCGCTAGCTATATCCTCAATTCTTTGAGATATGCATTTTTCTCTAGACATCAATACAATTATCTTGAACTGATCAGGCTTCTGTGGGACCACATCCTTTGTCTCTTCCTGTGGGGAGTTCCCCTCCAAGCCATTTTGTTCCACTGAAAGGGTTTACTGGGTGAAAGGAAAACATTTGTTTCCTTTACTCACAACTCACTGAATACTTTTGCACTCCCAAGTATGTGTGGGTTTTTCCACACCAAGCAATTCTCCAATCCTCTGTGGGCACCGACTGGGTGTCCTATAAGGTAACTCAATTCTGCCACTACCCAGACTTAACTCAGACCTTACAGGTTAAGGGCTCAGTCCTGCAAGACTGCCTCTCTCCCACTTTAGATGCCAATCACAAGTCCAATCATTTCACCAAGTTGTCTAATATTTTATACCTAACAGTTTTATTTACCACTACACTATGTGGTTTGCCATTACAGTTTCCTTGCTGTCTGCCGCCTGGCCTCAACGCCTACATCACATACTTTTATTATTTTTGGTGGTGGTGGTGATGAAAGTAGCACCCTACTTCTGGTACCAATTTCTACAGTGTTCAGCTTTGTTGTAGTAATTACCTCCGCATTTCAGTGGTTTCTCAAAATAACAAACTTATATTTCCTACTGACTTTATGTTGTAGACTGTGAGTCAGCTCTGTAGAAATAGCCTGTGACTCCCCTCCAGAACCAAGGCTGAAGGAGCAACTGTTATATGAAATCTCTTGACAAAGTACTGAAGCAAGAAGGCTGGCCCAAATTCGTGTTGCTGCTTCAAGTTTTTGCTTAGATGTGATGTACATCACATCTGTTCACATTCTGTTGGCCAAAACATATGACATGGGCAGTCCCCAAATCAATAACCCAGGGATGTCTATTCTTTCCCTATGAGATATGCACAAGTCACACATCTACATGTGGATGTATTATATAATCATCTTGCAAGGAAGTAGGGGATTGAATAATCTCAAATAATAATACTGTCTACCACAACTTTCTCACGTAGTTTTGGATAATGCACAAAAATCAGAGTATATCCTTTTCAAAATTTAAGGTCATATTACCTTAATATATTGTATCAATCAGGGTTCTCCAGAGAAATAGAACTAATAGGAGATATCTATATATTTGTATCTCATAGATATCTATATCTAAGAGAGAGATTTATTTACTTTAAGGAATTGGCTTACATGAGCCTGGGGCTGAAAAATCTGAAATGTGTAAGGCAGGCCAGCAGGCTAGGAACTCAGGGAGGATTTCTGTGTTACAGTCATGAGGCAGGATTGCTTCTTCTCTGGGAATTTTTAGATTTTGCTCTTTAGGTCTTCAAGTAATTGGATGAGGCCTACCCCAAATTATCAAGGGTTATCTCCTTTACTTCAGGTCTGCTGATTTCAGTTATTAATCACATCTACAAAATACCTTCATAGCAGCATCTAGACTCCTGTTTGACCAAACAACTGGTCATCATAGCAGAGCCAAGTTGTCATATAAAATTTACCCTCATATGTACCTAATGGTATTTTGCAGAGAGTAGAGTATGAATACAGAGAGTACTTTCTAATAGGTCTCGTGGTAAGGCAGCAAACAAACTAGCTTGATCACAACTAATAAACTAGATGTATTTTGGCTGAAGATATTTGAGCATCTAAAACAGGGGTTGGCAAACTGTGGCCCGCTGCCTGTTTTGTTTTGTTTTTTTTAATAAATAAAGCTTTATTGTAACACAGCAATGCTGGGTTTTGTTTTTTTGTTTTTTTTTTTGTATATTATCTGTGGCTGTTTTCATTCTACAGTGGCAGAGTTGAATAGTTACAACAGAGACTGCATGGCTTGCAAGTCCTAAAATACTTACCATCTAGCCCTTTACAGAAAATGTTTGCCAACCCTTAAAGAATACATAGAAATGGTGCTTGCGGTCCTTGCTCTGTTATGGTCCACTCCTAGTTCAGTATTTCCATTCAAGTAGGAATGTATACTTATTAAACATTACAGTAGCAATGTTTTATTGTTGAAAGCCACATATTTTACTAGATTCATAAAATTTAATACTTTCTTAATTGTTTCATTGCACAGCCATTCAGATTTTTTAGATCACATGCTGATTTCAGTTTTTATGGATAAAATATATATGAATGCTGTTAGTTTTTAAATGAATATTTGTGTATCTTTGGGAATGAAGAGAAAGTATTTTTTCTATAAAATTTGATCAACTTCATATTATTACAATTGCAGAATTCATTGTATGTATCTATTTTCCTTCTTTTAAGATGGTTAAAAAGATATTTCTGTGCCCAGCTCATCCCCTTTTTTTAGGTAATGGGTTAAAAAAAAGTAAACTATTATTTTTTAATTTGATTGCTCTTGTATCTGTAAAATTGAGTTAGAGTACAAGATGTATTTGTTTCCCAACCAAATAGTAAATTGTAGCTTTTGTTAGTAGAGAGAGTCTAGGCCCTGGATTCAGACAGTCCTAGGTTTAAATGTAGTGTTTTAAAACAACAGCTATTTTACTTGCTGCTGACTTCATAGGTCAGCAATTTGGGCTGGGCTCTGCTGCATGGTTGTTCCACTGGTCTTGTCTGGGGTCACTCATGTGGTTGCCAAGTCATCTGGTAGCGCTTGTAGTGCTGGGTGGTCTAAATTGGCCACGCTGATGTGTCTGGCACTTTATGCTAGATTGCATGACTGGGTGGCTGGGCTCTTTCTCTCTTAAGCTCTCTCATGATCTGGGTCACTAACTTGTTTACGCTGTGTCAGCAGCATCCCAAGAGGGGAAGCTGTAAGGTCTCTTGAGACTTAGATTCAAAGTTCTACAGGGTCACTTCTGCCACATTCTATTTGTCAAAATAAGTTACAAGTCCAGCCCAGATTTATGGGATGAGGAAATAAATGCCATCTTTTGATGGGAATCATGGCAAAGTCATAGAGCAAAGGGTGGGCTTACAGGAGTGAAAGGAATTAATAGTAGCTGCACAGTCCAACACTGTAAATTGCTTAGTTTCTTTATGCCCCATTTGGAAAGTAGAAATAACAATATGACTTAGAGAGTTCTTCTTATAGTGTAACAAGTATTTCTTAAAGAATTTTGAAACTGAATCTTTATTTTAAATGCTGTGTTTTCTTGTTATATACCTAAATATCATGAGAGTATTCATTCTTTCTCATTATTAATTTGGTCATATATTTTTAATATGGGAGAAATATATTAAGACTCACTGGAAGGAAATCCTGCTTAAAAAGCTGTGTGGGAAGGGTTTGTATGTATCTTTATATTTCCCACTTTTAATTTTAAAAATACTGGTTAGTAGGGTAAGATTTATTATTAGTTCAATTCTTGAAGGGTCTTTTGAGTTCTAGCAAACATATTTTTGTTTAGCTAATGTTTCTTTGCAAAGCCAAGAAAAAATAGAAAGCCAAAGAAACAAAAATATCTCTTATTTTTCACTGTGGTCAAACCCCATCAGAGGCTTTTTTTTAAGTGTATCTGTTCTACTTTTTACTTTATCAAGAATAAACATAGAATGCTTCCTCCTGTTTTGAGATATATATATCAAACATTAGCCAAAATGTTTGTTAAAACTAGTCAGAGGTATTACTCTGTTCATTGGTGTATGTAAGGTGGGGTAAGAGGCATAATAGACCCTTCTCTGTTTTTACCTTTAATATTGAAAAAATTTCAATCATGACATTTAGGCATTTAAAGAATTCTAATTTGAATACACTTTTTCTAAAATTTTCTAGGGAAAAAGTTTATATTTATTTCTCCCAAATAACCAATTGCTTAACATTTTAAAGGGAATCTTAAACAAAATCTTATTTATCCAGCCTGAGAGCTATATTCTTGTATGATATACATTTATAATTTTTTGTGTTTAAGATCTATATATATATTTACTTTAGAATTTAATGCTTCTTCTGGTGAGGAAGGGTGAAATAAGTAATATTATGAAACAAATGATGCTTATTAAAATTGGAGAGGCAATTTCCTGTCTATTTTAAATAACCTCTTTTGGGTCCCTAGACAGTTCTAATAAAGGAACAAATACCTGCAATAGTTAGGGGTAGACAGTCTGGTATTTATACAACAGACTAGAATAGAATCAAACCGGGTGGTTAGGAAATCTTATCAAAGCAGTACTGAGTATTTTTGACTCCAGTTGTTGAAAGTTTTTTTAGATTTCATAACACCTTCAGTCCTTAAGATGTTAGATTTATTAAGTAATAATAATAGTTATTATTATTGTTGTCTTTTTTGTGCTTGACATTTTTATGTAGAGAAATCCAGTAAAGCAGGATTAAGCCTGTTAACATCTTAATCAGAAAAATGATTGATGGGGTATAATTTTCCCTTTCCTCTATTTGTTCCATTGAGCCTTGACTATATAGTACTTTCAGATCACACAGTGGAAGGCTTGAGAGGATAAGATGGGGCCTAATTAAATAAGGATAAGGAAAAATCAGAAAGGGAAGAGAGTCCGGGGTCTGGGAAGAAGACAGTGGATGCGCAGCTTTTGTTTTCCTGGTTTATTTTAACATTCTTTTTTTCCTTTTTCTATTATGTAAGCTCTAATTTGCTGTTATATAAGAAAGAAGAGTAAATAATCTTTGGACTAAATGGAATGGGGGAAATATTTCTGTCATCAATCCAGTGAACTGTAGAACAACTTTTAATTGTGCAGCCTAATCTTCAAGGAATGTTTATGCTTCATGAGCTTTGCTTTCTGCTGTTTGCTCCATTTTCAGTTGTGGCAGAGCTTGTCTTGGGTTTAGTAACAGGAATGGTGGTAATTGTGGGATACTGTGGAAGCCTGTTGTACTTTGTTTCAATTAGATATTTAGGGGGTTGCCTAAATGTATGTGTTGTTTAGCTTTTATTTAGGATTTTTTTCCCCTCGGAGAAGACTTTATTTAGTTGCCTCTATGTTCTTTTTCTTGAAGAGCCTTATCTTGAGGATGTGATTGTGAAATTCTGTTTTCTGGGGTGCTATTTCTCTTTTATGGTGTTTTTTTTAGTGTAGTTCATTGCAAAGTTTGTTTAGGTTTCCAGGTCTGAGGTGGGTGAGGTACACTATGATATTTATTATATTAAGATAATTGATTAATCTTAAAAACATTTCAAGGCAAGTTAAGACTTAGCTGTATATTGTTCAATATAAATGCTTGGAAGTGAAAAAAAGTAGCACTTTAGGATGAATTATTTTTTTAGACTTGATTCTAAGGTGGCCAAAAGAACCTTATGAAGAAGAGTTGCTTTAGTTCCTGAAGAAGTCCCTTTTGAAAAATTTTGATGACAAAACTGGGGAAACGCACATTTTAGATCTGGTAGTGCCTGCCCCCCTCCCCCTCCTCATCCCGTGATCCCTCTTACTCTTTATTAGTCAGCTAAACTGGCCTTCTTTCAACCATGCCAAACTCACTTCATTGCTTGTTCTCTTCTGAAATGTAAATTCTCTCAGGCTGGCTCTTCCTTTTCACTCAGATCCCATCTTCAATATCGCCTTCTCAGAAGTTTCTGGGTTACCCAACCCGATAATCTATCCCCAGCATTCCAACGCATCTCCTTCCCAATTCTCATCTGATAGTTTTTTTTTTCTTAGTTGTTTAACCCTATTTTGTTCCTTTAGAACATCAAATTCCATTAGAAGAGAGACTTTGATATGTTTATGGCCTTGATGGTGGTGGTGGTTTCACTGGAATAGACTTATTCTCAAATTCATTGAGTTGTATACATTAAATGTGTACTGCTTTTTACATGTCAATTATACTTTAATAAAGTAGTTTAAAAAAGGAGAGAGACTTTGGCTGTTTTACTCACTTCTATATCCCTAGTGCCATGCATGACATGTAGTAGGTGCGTCATTAAAGTTTGCATATGCAAATGTGGAAATTTTTGTCCTTTTTTTTTGCTGTAAAGGACATCTAAGTTTTATGATGTTTAAATTTTTAAAGATACTTGCATTTTTACATCAAAGATTTATTTTCAGATGATTTGAAAAATGGAAATAGCTTAATTAGTGGAAAGGACTGGACAACAAGTCATAACAATAGGATCTCTAATCATCCTGCAACTAACTGCAATTGCCTTATACGAAATCCCGTAATCTCCTAGTGACTCAATTTCTGCATGTATAATATGAGAAACACTGTTAGTATTTCATATGATGGGGCTGAGGGAGGTAGTAGGGGTAACACCATTCAGGGATTTGTAGACATCATAAAGGAATTTGTCTGTCTTCTACAAGAACAGAAAACTACTGAAGGATTTTAAGTGAGGTGGGAGAGGGTATTTGGAAGGGAGTGGTGTAGTGGTGGTGGTATGATTAGGTTTTCATTTTGAAAATCACTCTGGCTACAGTGTGGAGAATACAAGGGAAGGGGCTGGAATGAATATAGACAGACTGTTTAGGAGATTAATGCAGTCATCCTGGTAAGGAATGGTGCTAACTTGAAGTAGGGTAATGTCGATGGACCTGGAGATGAGCTGGTGGATTTGAGTAATAATGGGGAGGTAAACTCACCGGGATTTGGTGAGTCAGGTGTCAAGACTCATTTCTAGGTTTCTGTCTTGTACAACTAGATGGATCATGGTATCATTTACTGTGTTAGTGAAACTTGGAATAGGATCAGATTTTGGGAGGAAGAACATGTTTATAGTTTGGGACATGGAGGCACTTTTAAGACACTGAAGAAGAATTGTCAAGAAGATATTTGAATACATGGGCCTGGAGATAGGAAGCCTGGGTTGCAAATGTGTATGGGAGTCATATGTGAATAGATTTTTAAATTGATATATCATGAATATGAAGTGCTTCATAAACCATAAAGGGCTACAGTTGTGTTTAGTTTCCTAATTTGTGGTGCTATTTCAAACCTGGTGATTTCTCTACTCATCTTTTATTTTTATACTATTTTTGATTTATTTTTTATTTTTAGAATAACGCAAAATATTTTACTAAAACATAAGATTTACAGAAGTTTCCAGACAAGCCATACAAAATGGTTACAAGCTTTTTCTTGAAGGGAGGACTCTACACTTGACAGCAAAGTCACAGTGTTATTAATGAGGGTTGTGATGTTTGTTTAATGTTCCCATTTTGGTTCAAACAATCAAGCTTGTCCATCTACAGCATCTAAATAAAGCTAGACTTGGCTAGAGAGCATATTCTAAAGAACTGGCTAGCTGCTTTTAACCACTGCAATTAGATCATCAAAAAAAGGGGGAAAGGAGCCCATAATATTAAAATAAAACTAACTTCCTCCCCCTCACCAAAAAAAATAAAGAAAATAAAGAAAAACACCTATCCCCCGGCAGCTAACCCTGACAACTACCTTCATTCACAGTGCTTTCTACTTAAACCATGATGGGGGAAATGAGTAAAAGCAGAAAGGAGCCATTGCTTTTAAATGTTTCGCAGCAATCCAGATGATACTTCTAACCTCTGCTCATGCTTTACAACAGCGAACCAGGACAAGACATATTTGCTAATGGGCATTTAATCATCAAAGGACTGAAGATGTCTGGGCTTTTATTCTGTAATGTTTCTAAAACTGGGTCCATTAAATGCAAACAAAAAAGGAAGAAGTCTTGGCAGAACTGGAGAAGTGATGCACACTTGACGATCGGATTGATTTAAATATTATTCATGGCATATAGCCTAGTCCATGCTCTAGCTGTTTCTATGGCTTGGGCTTCATTGGTCTTCCACTGCTTCGCTACATCATTTGCTAATGGATCATCTGGATTGGGAGCACTTAACAAAGCCTGGATCTGTACAGATCTACAGTGCTGGGGACCACTTATCTTTCAAAATATCTAAACATATTCTTCCCAAATTGTCTACATTAGGATGATGAATTTTGGTCATGAAACCTACTTTAGAGGCTGCCATTGGGTATTCTTCTGGAAGGAATAGTTCAAGTTTAAAAGTCCCTTCCTCAAAAGGGGAATCCTGAGGCTCAGCAATGACCACATGAAAATAACGGGTGTTGCTCTCATCTGGTTCTGCTTTAATGCCGGGAACTGGTTCTGACAGCAAACGCTGGGTTTCCTTGATAATCCTGAGGGGTAGCCCAGCCATCTTGTCAGATCCAGAGTTCAGCCTCTGGTCTCGTCTCCCTACTCATCTTTTAGTAGATAGTTTAGTCATTTTTTTCTACAAATTTTTTTCTGATTTACCTCTTTTGAACTACTTCTATAGCTTACATGTAATTAATGTGGTATTATAGCAGTGTATTATGATTATGTGCATGTTTACATATATATCTGTGTCTTTTTCATATTGTGAGATCAGTTAAAGAAAGTGACTGGGTTTTATTCCTGTGAATTGCCTGAGGCCAGGTCTCATGTGTGTTTTGTTCCCTGTGGTATATCCAGCACCTAACGTGTGGTGTAGCACATATCGAATGATCATGTATATTTGAATGTTGAGTCAAGTATTCATATCCCTTTACACATAGATGCTCAGTAAATTTTTACTGAACAAATATTACATCTTTTGGCAGTTATTCAGTACTTATTTTATAAACATTATATAAAAGACAAAACCCTTTTGCTGCTTCTCCTTATCTATACTAGGGGTTTTTGATCTTGGGGCTCATGGACTCCATATTTGTAGAGAGGGGGTCAATGAACCCCCTGAAAATAAATGTAAATTTTTCTGATTCTGTGCTTATGTATAATTTTTAAAAGAGGGTCCATTGCTTTAATCAGATCTTAATGGGGTCTATGACACCAGAATGATGAAGATCTGTGAATTAGATACTTTTCTTTAGCATGACTTTTCTTGGTTTTAAGCAGTTTTCTATGAAAGTTTTGTGGTAATCCTGTATATTTCTCTTTTGGATAATGTACCCAAAATTGCCCTGAGTCTAAAACTGTTCTTCAAATCATATTAGCTGTGGTCTGTTGAGTCCATCCCTTAAATATGTAAGTACTTTATATGAATTTGCATATATTTTAAAGTCTACTTGTTTATTTGCATCCTTAAAGTTCTTCTCAGGAGACCTTCTATCCTAAATATTGCATAAATGAAACAACTGTTGGACTTATTTAAGTTTAAAAATAATTGATTAAACCTTTTAACAGAGAAGAAATTTGAGCTTAATATACAAAATTTTTAGTAATTTTTTTCTGCATGGTGGAATTATAGGTCATTTCTATATGTAAAATTAAATATATATTTTCTACATTGAAGATGAATTACTTAAAAAATTTTTAAATATCATTTAATTTCTGAAAAAGTTACAAATTTGCAGTTGATGCTAATATGAGGGAGTCACTGTCAGGACTTTTAAGTGATTTCCTTTATGGTGATCTAGAGTTTAACACTATCATCCATTTAGATCTACCTAGTGAAATAACTGCTGTGTGTTAGAATGTTATATTTATTGTCTAGAAATAGCTGTATTTTGACTTTTACCATAGATGTGTTGGCTTGCTGCATTCTGAGTTTGATGAATATCTTCTTTTCAAACCAGTACAGTACTGAAGTATAGAAATATATTTATTATAATATGTGGTAAACATTAATGCTTTTTTAAAAAACTTACTGCTTCTTTTTAGAATGCTTTCATTCGATGGCACAGGGCTCATCTTGTAAGCATATGGCTGTGAATGACAATAGCTTCATTGTAATCCAGAGAAGACTGAGTGGAAAGGATATATACTGCGTTTCCTGCCATATTAATGAATCAGTGAAGGGTCTTGGTAATAAGCATGTAATATAGTTTAAAAGTTTATACATCAGATTTATTGGACCATGTATCAAAAGTGCATGAAATATACAGAACTTGAGAGAATAGTTTAGTATAATGAACCCCAATGAACCTATAACTCAGCTTTAACTATTATTAACCTATGGCCAATCTTGTTTCATGTATATCCTCACCCTCTTAATTTTGTTTTTAAAAAGTTTATTAATTGATATGAATCATGCTAATGATATTGTGAGAGATTGCATTTCTTTTGTTTTATTATTTTTACTTTTAATTGTGGTAAAGAAACGCAGTTTACCATCTTAACCTTTTTTTTTTTTTTTTTTTTTTTTTTTGCGGTACGTGGGCCTCTCACTGTTGTGGCTTCTCCCGTTGTGGAGCACAGGCTCTGGACACGCAGGCTAAGCGACCATGGCTCACGGGCCCAGCCGCTCTGTGGCATGTGGCATCCTCCCAGACCAGGGCATGAACCCGTGTCCCCTGCATCGGCAGGCAGACTGTCAACCACTGTGCCACCAGGGAAGCACCCCCCCAATACTGTTTTGATTACTGTAGCTTTGTAATATGTTTTGAAATCAGGAAGTGTGAGACCTCCAACTTTGTTTTTCTTTTTCAAGATCATTTGGCTATTTGGTTTCCCCTGAAAGTCAGTATGAATTTTAGGCTGGATTTTTCTATTTCTGAAAAAAATGCCTTTGGAATTTTGATAGAGATTGTATTGAATCTATGGATTGCTTCAAGTAGTATTGACATTTAACAATAGTAAGTCTTCCAAGCTGAACACAAACTGTCTTTCTATTATTTGTGTCTTCTCTAATTTCTTTCAGTAATGTTTTATAGTTTTTGGTATACAGGTCTTTCACTTCCTTGGTTAGGTTTATTCCTAGTTATTGTATTATTATTATTATTTTCAAGTTAGTGTTTTTGTTTTGTTTTTAACATCTTTATTGGAGTATAATTGCTTTATAATGTTGTGTTAGTTTCTGCTGTATAACAAAGTGAATCAGCTACAAGTATACATATATCCCCATTGTATTATTTTTGATGCTATTGTAAGTGGAATTGTTTTCTTAATTTTATTTCTGGATTGCTCATTGTTAGTATATATAGAAGCACAATTGATTATTGTGTGTTGATTTTGTATCCTGTAACTGTGCTGAATTCATTTATTAGTTCTAACAGTTTCTTTTTCTTGTGGAATTTTTAGGGTTTTCTATGTATAACATCATGGCATCTGCAAACAGAGATAATTGTACCTCTTCCTTTCCAATTTGGATACCTTTTATTTCATTTTCTTGTCTAATTGTTCTGGGTAGGACTTCTAATACTAAGTTGAATAAAAATGGTGAGAGTGAGAATCCTTATCTTGTTCCTGGTCTTAGAGGATAAGTGTTTCACCATTGAATATGATGTTGGCTATGTGCTTTTCATATATTACCATTATTATTATTCTTCTTTTTAAAAGAAGATGTTGGGGGTAGGAGTTTATTAATTAATTAATTAATTTTTGCTGTGTTGGGTCTTCGTTTCTGTGCAAGGGCTTTCTCTAGTTGTGGCAAGTGGGGGCCACTCTTCATTGTGGTGCGCGGGCCTCTCACTATCGCGACCTCTCTTGTTGTGGAGCACAGGCTCCAGACGCGCAGGCTCAGTAGTTGTGGCTCACGGGCCTAATTGCTCCACGGCATGTGGGATCCTCCCAGACCAGGGCTCGAACCCATGTCCCCTGCATTAGCAGGCAGATTCTCAACCACTGTGCTACAAGGAAGCCCCCATATATTACCATTATTATGTTGAGGTAATTTCCTTCTATTTCCAGTTTTTTGAGTGTTTTTATCATGAAAGATTAAAAATCTTATTTAATGATATTTCTACATTAGTTGAGATGATCATGGACTTTTGTCCTTAAGTCAGTTAATGTGGTGTATTACATTGATCAATTTTCATGTGATAAACCGTCCTTGCTTTCCAAGAATAAATCCCACTTAACCATGGTGTATAATCCTTTTAATGTGCTGTTGAATTCAATCTGTCCCCCTGATTATTCTGATTACTTTTGAAGTAAATACCAGAAACAGGCATTAAGCTGATAAACAGGTAAACATATGAAATAAGGGCAGATACTGATAACTATTATGAAGATAAGTGAAACAGGGCAGAAAGATAAAGAGTGGCAAGGGTAGGATGGAGCTGGTACTGGTTAGATACAGAGGTTTGAGAAGCCCTCTAACGCAGTGATATTTAAGAAGAACCAGAATGAAGGTGAGGGAAGAACCTTACAGGCACAGGGGACAGCAGAGGTGGGAATTTGCTTAGAGCTCTTGGGAAATACCTGGAAGGGGGGAACGAGAGTAGGAACAAGAGAGTAAGTCACAGAGGCTGGGGAGGTTCTGGATATCCGCAGAATAGGAGGGCATATAAATCCCATCTCCTGAGCCTTAGTTATTAGCACAGACAGCTCCATATATGGCTTTTATTACTCATTACAGATCTCCCCCTGTCTTTTTATTTCCTTTGCCTTTGCTGTCCTATGTATAGAAAGAATGTGCTTGCTTTGTTAACCAAAGGACAGGGCCTGAGTTCTATCCCACCCAGATTTCCTCTGAAGAGGGCTGAAATGGAGTGGGTGGAGTCACTGGGTCCAGCCAAGAATCCATTGTGATGTCTAATGTGATTTGGGGGAAAAAAAAATCATTGTTTCAAACATAAAACATTATGGTATATGATCTTATATATTTTATAATTAGAATATGTACCTAATATTTTAAATTTAAATAGTAGGAAATAGATTTCTTGATGAAATCCGTAACAGAACTTTTAACTGGCAGCATGATCTATAGTATAGAGTTACCTCCTTCCTATAAACAGTTGTGTTAGGATGTTTAGCATTCCCGTGAAATGATTTCCCAAATCTGCCTTTTTGGAGGAAGTGTAAATTACTCTCGTGCTCCTGTGGGAACTAGAAGGTACAGAACACCCTGGAGCTTGTAGACGTTTGTCACCATCCTTGATAATGTAAGGAATGTTGTGGTACAAGCATGTTAAGCATCATGGAGAATGTGGAGAGGTTGTTTGCTTTGTCCCCAAATGCAATTTTATTTACAGTCTTGCTCAGTGATTTATGCATTTGTCTCCTCTAGTATTCAGTCATTTTATTTGTTTGTTAAAATCCCTGAATCTAGATAATTTGATTCCACTGATAAAATATTTACTTGTTATATTAGGCAGGGTGCTAAACTTGGAAATTAAGAGTACTGAGTTAAATTTAAAATCTGTTGAAAAGTATTCATCATAATGCAGACTATTTAATGTCTTGGCAGTGCCTCTGGCTCTTCTCATTTAACGTGTTAGGAGACAGACTGGCAGCAGTTGTAAGCTGAAACCTGGTTGTATGCAGAACGAGACTGATAGGGGTACAAGGAAAATGGAGAAAATCTGAAAATGTTTCTGTGTGTGTGTGTTTCCTTAAATTAAAGTGTGACACATTTGCTTAAAATAGAATTTTATATTCTGTTTATCAAGGTTATTATAACTTCATGATAGAGGATCCTGAGACTGAGATTCGTTTTAAATATTGTTTTGTGGAATAACCAAATTTGTCTCTTAACAATTTTGTCGTGGTGTCACGCGAGTTGCTTTGATATAATAAGCATGTTTTACAATGTGTTTGAGTCATTTTTCCCTAGCAGACCTCAAGTTTATTACTCAGAGGAGAAGCATGAATTTACAGTATATTCTTAGCTGCCCTTCTCTATCTATCACTCAGCTGTCAAGGCCTATGGAATCTAAAATAGATCCTGACCAATGGGAGACAGCCTACACACTGCTTACGGGATGATTCGGATGTGGACAGCTTTATCGTGCACAGACGCTGGTCTGTGTTGCAGTGTTCAGGCGGCAGGATGCAGAGTTGAAGTTTTCCAGTGGAGTCCCTGAAAAGGGACAGCTTTGAAAGACAGCTTCTAAAGAATAACAAATAGGAGGAGTTACAGTACCTGATTTGGGGCTGCTCTTACTCAAGTGCTGCACAGCAGGGAAGATAATTTTCAAGCGTTATGAAGGCGGAGAAGGATTCTGAAGACGAAGAAAATATCGTTAGAGATCCAAGCTAAGTGTAGCCCAGCATGAAGACTGCAGAACAGGAAGAGTTGTAACGAGAAGGACCGAGTCACTTGTTAGGCGTTTCTCTGAGGGCTTGCTTTGTGAGCTACAGAGATTTGTAACTTAATGCGAAGTAGTTTGCTGTTAGCAACAAGAAACTAAATCCTGTCTATGATGAACTGTTGGTTTTCTTGTGCTCCTAAAAACGGAGTAGGTATCCCTGTAGTCCAGTGTAACAAGAGTCTTGGCTAGGCTTTTTGAACTGTATTCTTTTAAAATGTACTGTTTTATTAATTTTGGTTTCTTTGTCTTATTATATTCTCTCTGCTTTATTTGATTAGCAGATTGGGGTTAGTGATAGAAAACAAAAGTTCTTGTTTCTTTTTCTGTGTTTAAAAAGCATATAATAGAATCTTAATAATTGAGCAGTATTTCTGTTAACTGACAGTGGACCAAAATGGAAAACAATGCTTAGTGGAGTAGAATTGAGAATCACAGGATAATATGAGACCTTAATCTCATTTAATTATCTTTTAAAGAGCCTTACTTTTGGATTTTACAATTGTTTTAGTGTTTTAAATAGCTCTTTTCTCCACCAGGACTTTACCTGGAAATAAAGTTGAGTTGTTCTAACTGCAAGGATAAACTGATCAATTTAGAGCAAGTGTTTGTGTGCTAAACATGACTTAATCCCTTAGGCATTTGAAAACACAAAGCCTACGTCTACTACCACTCCCCAGTTTAGAGTCAGAAACTGATTGTTTTGTTTTAAAGCTAAAGAAAGGGGATGCCTAAAATGTAGTTTAGACTTTCAGCCAGTGAGTAGGGCTTAGCCACTACTCATAGTTGGTAGTCTGAACTTTTCAGGTTAGAAAGAAGTGAATTCATCTCCAAATTTGACTAGAGCCAACAATTCTGAAGTCTGTGTAGGTACCTGAATCAGATTTCAGAGGTGGGTTAAAATTTTAATGTATTTATCTTTTTTCATATTCAGTTTTTATATTTTTCACTTCAAGTATTTAATGAATACATTGCTTATTTAGCTAGAAAATCAGTTGCTTTATTTTTTCTGGTTTAGAGGGGATAGTAGATATAAAATAATCATACTGATCAAACATTTAGAGGATATGCTTCATTTAAGTGATTCATTACCCCCCACCCCCAGAAATTTGTTATGGTATTTGTGGATATAGGAATTGCTTTGTAAGTTAAGTGAAAAATATGTACATCTTTTTTTGTTCTAGAAGTGATGCTGGACTTAGAAAAGAATTTAGCAACAAGTTTACTGTATAGAATTTTAAAAGGCTAAAACCTTACTTGTTTAAATAATGTATATTTTAGTGCTGGGTTCTACATTTCTACTTACTAAGAAAAGGTTGAAGTTATTGGCTTCAGAATGTCTTGAATATATTTTCTCCAATCAAAGCTAAAGATAACCTTGATATAATTAAAATATACATCATGTGATACATTCTCCTATTTTAAAACATTGCCTTTGAGCTTCCTTTTAAATACACATGCACTAAGTTTCGTTGAAATAAAAAATCTTTTTTAACAAAAACAATATATGTTGAATGTAAAGAAGGAAGAAAATGAAAGTCATCTGTGATCCTATAATTTTAGGATTTTTAAGTAGTTAATACTTAGAGTCTTTTATTTTTCATTTTATTCTATGTAGAAGTTTCTTTTTATCCTAATATATAAGCACAATGGATTGCTTTTTCTCTTGAGTGTATGTGTGTGTAATTTGTCTCCATAATTATATTTCGAACAGTGCCTTTTAAACGAGTAGTGGTGGTGGGGTTCTTAAAAGATGTGCAGAATTCCACTGTATCTAAGGGTCTTGGGAGATAATCAGAGCCAAATCTGAAAGCATGAGTTACAGAATAGGAAAAAAAAGAGCACACTGATTTTGGAAGTCATGAGAAATCTTGATTGGGCTTGGCTGCTTGAGTCATTTAATGTCCCTGGAGCCTTGATTTTTCTCATCTGTTAATTGGGGATGATAATTCTAGTTTACTAGGGTTGTTCAAGTCATTCATGCCTGGAACAGGGTAGGTGTTCAACAGTTACTCATCTCCTTTCTCTGCTCTGAAGGCAAAGAAAACAGGGCAGAAAACAGGAGAGACATCCTTTTTCTCAAAAGTATAATTAAAATATTTCTTGTACATCAGGTGTTTTGGAAAGGTTCTTTTTGTGATGTTGGAACAACAGGGACAAGGAAATTTGGGGTGCAGCTGGTAACTGAGTGATGTATTATACATTACTGCTTTCCCTTCTCTTTTTTTTCTCCCCTTCTTTGGAAAGTCTTACTAATATATATAGTATGCCATGTTTACATTCTTTTTTTCTTTTTTGTAGCAAGCAGCAGATTGGAACAAATATGATGACCGATTGATGAAAGCAGCAGAAAGGGGAGATGTAGAAAAAGTGTCCTCAATCCTTGCTAAAAAGGGGGTCAATCCAGGCAAACTAGATGTGGAAGGCAGATCTGCGTGAGTATTACTGACGATAATTCCCTGAAGGGAATTTGGGTAGACCCTTGGGATACAAATGAAATTTGTGAATTATGGTTATCAACATTTAATTTAAAAAAACCTTTATCAAAACCCACACTATAAAACCTTTCAACATCACTTTCAAACAATTTTGACTAATAATTGTTCTCAATATGAACGATTTTCAAGTGAGAGAAAGAATACTAAAATACTACCCAGTGGTCTAGTTGTTTGGATGCAGTGGCAAACCATAGCCTGGGTTATTTGGTGCATTTTTATTTGGTGCAATTTTGTTTATAAGCTTTTTCATACTCCTTATCATATTTGATCCTCGCAGTGGCCCTTTGAAAAAAGTAGGAAAAAGTTTACAGAGGTTAAATAACTTGGTCTAGTCTCATTAAAAGTCACAGGTCTGGGCTTCCCTCATGGTGCAGTGGTTAAGAATCCACCTGCCAAAGCAGGGGACACGGGTTCAAGCCCTGGTCCGGGAAGATCCCATATGCCGCGGAGCAACTAAGCCCGTGAGCCACAACTACTGAGCCTGAGCTCTAGAGCCCGCGAGCCACAACTACTGAGCCCGCGTGCTATAACTACTGAAGCCTGCGCACCTAGAGCCCATGCTCCACAACAAGAGAAGCCACTGCAATGAGAAGCCTGCTCACCACAACTAGAGAGAGCCCACATGCAGCAAGGAAGACCCAATGCAGCCAAAAAAAAAAAAAAAAAAATGTCACAGGTCTGTGATGTAAACCCAAGTTTTCTGTCTTGGAAGAGTTCTGTAAATTACACTGCCTTTTCCTCTTACCCCCCAATCCATTTTTATATTTGGGTAATTAATTTAAATGAGAATGTTTAAGGCAGTAGGGAGGCAGAATGACTAGTGTGACTTAGGGAGATACAGGTAGTGATCCTACCCTTTCTCTTTTGTGTTACTGAGCACTTTACATGCTTATGAACCAGGCATCTTTTCTCTCACCCCTCCCCAGTCTTTATCATTTCTCTTCCTGTTGAGGATGGGGAGCAGTTGGGTTAAAGGGTAGATCTAGCTTCTGTTACTACCCTCTATAAATATAGCAGTTAAAACCTTATCTGGGAAACCTTCCAAAGTTAGAGGTGAAAAGTCTCGTTTCCTAAAATTCCTCTCCGCCTTATACTTGTGTAAGGTTTTTTTTAGACTATTATAACTGGAAACCAGATACTAAATATAGAAATGAATATTAGGAAGTGGATAGTTAATGTTTGATGTAGGTCACTACCTTAGAATGCTTAGATATTTAAGTATAGTGAAAAATAGCAAAGCGCGACTTTAAGTTGTTCATAAGAGCAATAAAGTTTGAGAAGTTCCAATTTTTTTATACTGTTTCAGTTTTATCAAGTAGGCAATTTGATAGCTACAGAAACTGGTTATTTTTGAGTCCTGCTTCTATTTTTGCTAATTTTTAAACCATTTATAGGGCTCACAGTATAAATAGTGAAAATTTAATATCTAAAACTGACTGTTTTTCTTTTTTTTTTCCCAAAATGCCAAGATGTTAAAAGATAAAAGGATCTTCTTTGGGATGAAAATCTTCAGTGAAACCTAATTTCTTCAGTTCTGTCCGTCCATGCTTTGAATGTTTTAAATGAATGATTACTTGAGTTTTTGTTCAGATTTTTTTGATCTAGGGTTCAATTTTGAGGGAAATTATTTGTATTAATGGTCAGAATTATGAAAATCTGGTGTAATTTGATTAACTGTAAACTTTAGTTTGTGAAATATTTGAGTAGTATTAGTTTCTGAGGTTTTCACTGTAGGAAGTAGAATTCTTTCTGGGATTCATAGGATAAAATATTTTCCTTTTGTTATTCACACACAAACTATATTCTTTCTTAATTAAAGCATTTTATGTTTAGTCAAGTATAGGACATATTACAAATATATTTTCTGTAATTATAAAAATAATGTTATTTTGAATGAGTTTTTTTGTTTTTAATTTTTGAAATTTAAGACAAAAGTAACATGTCCTTCTTGACCTCTATCCAATTTCAAAAATGAAATATTTGAGGCCTAGCCATAGTCACTGCAAGGATCTGTTTTCTTCCTGTTCGCCTCTTTCCTAGGGTGTAGCCCTTTGCCCAGGCAAAATGGGGCAGGTTCACCAAGAAGCTTCACTGCCACTTGGAGAGCCATGGATTCCAATTCCTGTCTCCCCATCCCCTCAGGCTGTCAAAAGTACTGTTCAGCCTCCCAGCTGTTTTCTCTGGAATCAGCAAATGCTCCTAGACAAAAAGTAGCCCCAAATACCAAGCTCACCTCTCTGGGCCTCTGTCCTTCCCTGCATACTGGCCTAGTAATTTTTCACTATCTTGTTAGCCTACTGATACCTTCAAGCAGATGTATTATCTTTTATGAAGCTCTTCTAGTTGTCCTCAGAGGTGGGGACTGTCCATATTACCTGGATCTCCTATTATAGAAGTAAAAGTACTTGTCTTGTTTAAAAACGAAAACTTAAAGTTGATTTTTTTTAATTGAAAAAGAGTATTTCTATAAAGCAGTTTTCCAAATTTCCTTTGCAACTCTGTATACAATTTAATGATTGATATATCTTCTTTCTGAAGCACATCTACTATTTATAGCACAACAGTATTAATAATGCATTGTAGATTTGCTGTGATTTCTGCCCTTTTAAGTGCATCATCAGTATAATGTTGAGTTATTTTGAAGAAAGAAGCCTTTCAGATTCTGTGAGCTAAGAAATGAAAACAAGCAGACAAAAAATGAGATCCCCAAGATTGTTGGAAGACTAAAAACCTTTGCTTGACGGAAATTACCATTCCTCAAAAGGTTCTCATGGTGCATTGCATAGTATAATCCCCCACTTCAGTGTTGCAAAGAGATTGATACCCTCAGCCTTATAGCAATTTAAGGAGAACTTATCTGACTTTTAAGAACACTATATTCCTTTTATCAGAAACATCTCTTTCTCTCTAATTCAAACTTTACACAAACCTGGTTTACTTTACTTAGTAGTGCTCAGTCTCTAGTTTGCATTTATATCCCTTGTAATACTAATAGAGGCATAACTAGTGTTGTAATATCTGGAGATGAATTTGCTAGCTATCTCCAGATTTTGTCTCTAAGCATTCAGTTATTCAGATATTTGAGGGTGCATCATCTGTCTGGTACTTTCATTGGTTCTGGGAATATAATAGGAAGCAGAACAGACAAGAATTCCCGCTTTCATCTAGTTAGTTGAGTAGGAAAAGATTAATAGACCATAAAGAAAATAAATCTTGAATTTATGTATAGTATTAGAAAATGTGTAATTCTATTTAGAATAATGAAGGCCAGGATGGGGGAGCTAGGAGTACTAAGGTTGCAGCGGATGGGGAAATGTAAACATTTCAAATGGTATGGTTAGGGAAGACCCCGACAGGGAGTGTGGTGCCAAGTGTGTCTGTATCCAGGCACCTTGCTGAGCCTTTACCTCCTGGCATCTTCACCATGGGCACGGTACTCGTTTAGGACCTGAGTTCAATGTCCTTTGCCAACAAGTCCTACAGTATTTACTTACAGTGTCAGTTCTTAATGCACACAAAATATTTCTGTAAATGTTTATTGATTAAGAAAGTATTAGATGATCAAAGAAACAATGGGATATTTTATCATGTACCTTGAGTACTTGATGGCTTAAAGTTATTTCGTGTTCAACTCTGTCTGTTTGTGTGAAATTTGAACCAGTCATACAGGTCTCTGAGTAAAAGGAAGAATAATGTGGTAGTACTTCAGGAAGAAGATGATGCCAGATCTTTTGTGGCTTTCAAGTGTAGCTTAGCTTGTTTTGAAGACTTTTCTATGCCAGGTTTAATATGATAATTCTAAAGAGATGGATAAGTGTTTTGATCTGTCTTTGGCCTTAGCATTCCGTGGTAACTTCATTTGTTTTGGTGGTTTCAGTATATTTGAAACTAAGCAAAATAATCTGATAGAAACTTTTCAGTGCATTTATTAAGGTCCAAACACCAGTGCCTTTGTTATTGAAATGATAAACTATAGAGGTAATAATGTAAATTTGGATTAAAATGAGTTTTTCAGTAATATGAGATAGGTTTCTTTTTTCTTGTATTAAATATATAGGTGTTCCAATGTAGCCTTTAAAATGCATGTTCACACGTGTGTGTGTGTATGTGTGAGTATTGAATATAAGGTGACATTTATGTAACATTTAAGTTGACCTTGAGTAGTTTCCATGGCATAACAAGTATTTTCTTTTTGTTTAGCTTTCATGTTGTAGCCTCAAAGGGGAATCTTGAGTGTTTGAATGCCATCCTCATACATGGAGTTGATATTACAACCAGTGACACCGCAGGTACGTTTGCCTCCATAGTCAGTTACAAACAGAGAAGACAAGCATCGTCCACTGCCAATGCTCTAAATCAGACCTAAATGTGATTTACAAAGAGAAGTCCTTAACTTTCTGTTTCTAATTAGCTGAGGTATTGCTCTGGGGGAGAGGGCAAGTACTGGGGATGTAGCAGAAAGGATGACCGAACGGATGAGCAGCTGGAGACCTGAGGTCTAGGGCTGGTCTTGGTAGTGCTACAGGATTCTAAAATATCAGACTTTGAAGAACCTTTAGGGGCCATTTAGTTTATACTCATATATTATTCAGTATATGAATTCTCGCTGTCCTGAGGTCATTTGGTTTTTGGTTGGACATTTCTTGTGTTAAGGAACTAACTGTCTCATAATAACAACATCACCAGTAGTGATCATAACAAGAAGAGGTGACACTTATTTAACATAGATTTAGCTACTCTGCTAAGCGCTTTACATGTACTAACTCATTTTATCCTCACATCAAGCCAATGAGGCTGCAAGGCACTGCGCTGTTAAGTGACTTGCCCAGGGTCTTTCAGTGGATGAGTCGCAGTCAGAGTTTGTGTTTTTAACCATTATGCCTCATGAGGAGACCTGGTCTGTGTTTAGCTAGCTATATTTATAAAAATTATTTCTAATAGTTTGTCTGTCTCTTATCAGGCCTTCTGCTTAAACTTAGTCATGCTATGTCTATCTTTAAAAATATTACAGCATAAGTTTGTCTGCACATCACAAGATACATTTTAAGTATTTGAGTATAGCTATTGCTTTTCTTCAGTGTTTTAGTTTTCTGTTCATCCGGACAATCATTCTCAGTTCTCTGAGACCTGTGGCACCTTATTTCTCTGCACTTCTACTTTATTATTCAGTTAAATACGGGAGCTGACCTAGAGCAGAGAATGTCCTTAACAACTTTAATGTTTTATCCTATGACTCCATGTATGGAAAAATAAATACATTACTGTTAACCAGCATTGTGTTTGGAAATGGAAGACAAGGGGGGAGAGGGAGAGAGGGAGAGATCACAAATGAGTTAGTGAGGAAAATCTTTACCTAAAGTTACCTTAATTGAAGACTAAACTCAATTTATTTGCCACCTTTGAATGAACAGAAAACTGTTATTACTTATATATATGTTTTCCACTGATGCAGAAGAATATTTATTTTTAGAAATTTTGGATTAACCATACCATTTCAGAATTCATAAGACTTTATTTATTGTGCTGATTCCAATTCAAACACGTGTCTTTCTTGTTTTTGTCTGTGTTCTTTCTGCTCTGGACATTTCGGCCTAATGGCCAATCTAAGTGACTTTTGCCCTCCCTCCTTCAGTGCAGATGAAGCTCAAATGCTTTCCCAAGCTCAGCAGATGACGTCTTTTCATATACTGCATTCCGGCATACCTTGCTTTACCCATTTTATCTTTTGTTTTTGCTGTTGTTTAGTCATGTTTTTATTGATGGGTTTAATTATGTTTGTCTTTAGAGGAGTTGTCCTTTCCTGAGAACAAGGACCTTGTCTCATTTGCTGTTATATTGTCTGTTATAATCCAGATGTGGATATTTGATAAAAATTTGATTAAACAATCTTTATGTATTTTATCTTAACTCCTTTATTTGCTAGCAATATAAAAGTAGATTGAAAATAACCAGATTTCAAGTTAGTGTGGTTTTGAGGTATTTGTGACCCAGGTCTTGCCAGGTACGCGCCTTTGGTGTAATTCAGGGTGATATGCTTTAGATGTCATATTTCCATGATTTTTTGCTGTACTATCTCAAGTGGCTGGATTTGGTATTCCCTTAGCCCTGACCTGACATTTTAATGTGACCAAGTTTCTGTGGCGTTTTGGTAAACACCAGGGACAGTTGCCACTGTGTCTATCCTCACTATCCACTCCATTCTCTCTCTTACTTCTCATGTAAGTGCCAGTTATTCTAGTCACTTTTCAGGATGTGAAATGTTTCTAGAAAGTTTGTCCATGACCAGTAGCAAATTGAAATTTGAAATTGTTACATCTGACTTAATTGTAGAGGATGTTTAGGAGTGGTTGAATATGTTATCTGTTAAAGGTCTGGACTCACTGCCTTTTGCTCTAGAACCTGTTAGCTACACAGAAATGATCAGACCCAGCAAAACTTATTCACCTATCTACATGCATATAAAAGTGAATGAGAGTTGAAAGTCAATTTATTCCTTCAGCCAGGATGAACAGAGCACACATTACCTTTCTAGCAGAAAGGTCTACTTGTGAAGTACAATTATGTTTGGAGAAGTTTGTGAAGTTAGAGGGAAATTAAGAGCATTAAAGATTGGAAGATGGAATAGTCTGGTGAAACCCTTGTAGTTTTCACCATCCAAGAAGGATATTTGTGTAAAGAAGTACAATTAGGAGAAATAGTGTTTGGAGGTAGAATGTTCTCTGCAAATTACCTTTTTCAGTATTCAGAGTTAACCTTCCAGATTATCTGGTGACCTCTTCCCTGCTCCCCTCATCATTTCTTTTAAATTTGTACATTTTAATCACATATTTGAACAAATTTTCTGATTTTTAAAGACAGAATCTCTTTGTAAACTTTGAATTTTAGTTGAAGCATAAAAATTAGTTAGAGAATACCCTTTCTTTGACTCACATCTCTTAACCTTTCTCCATTTTAGTATCCACACTGCCTATTGAGAAATGTTATGTGAAATCTAGTTATCTTTCTCTCCCTCCTATCCCCATTCCTTTTTTTTTTCTCTTTCTCTTTCTCTCCTTCTCTCCTATGGCAATATTTAATTACTTACTCTGTTTCAGGAACTGCTCCAGGTATTGGAGATACAGTGGTGAATAAGACAAAATTCTTGCTCTGTAATGAGTTTGTGTGTTTATTTTTTCTTCCCACCTTCATTGTTTTGGTGTGTACATTATCTCTAATTAAAATATGAAACTGGGTGAGACATCTTAGAAACTTAAAGCATGCCTACAAATGAAGTAGTCTGTCAACTGATTTTGGAAAACTGAAGCACATTTCTAAGGAGAATTCACATGTGAAGAAAATAACCCTTATCATATATTTAAAATTATTTCTTTTCTAGGGAGGAATGCTCTTCATCTGGCTGCAAAGTATGGACATGCACTGTGTCTACAAAAACTTCTACAGGTAGTAAAAGTGGTTAATACTTTGACTTTATTATTTTGACTGCAAATAACAGATGTGTTTTTGGAACTTGAGATCAAAGAAAATAGTAGGCTAGCTTTGACTATTAGCTTACATAATATTTTTTCCATCATTTGTGAAAGAATGTGAACAATAAAGAGCAAAAACTCTGAGGGAAGTGAATTGCATAACTCAGTGTATTAAAAATAAACAACAAAGACTTGACCTTCCTGTTGACATTAGCTGGAGATAGGAATTTTCTGTCATCTGGTATATGACTTGAGATGAAGTGATACAGCATAGGATCTATATATTTCTGTATAAACATCAATAACTCAGACTATATAATAACATCATTAGTTAAGCTTATAATCAGGCAACCACAAAATTCTGTGAACTAGTGGGCTAAATTACGTTTTCAGTTGAAAGGTCTAGTCACACATTTCCTTAAACATGTTTGCCACTAAGTTTCACAGCAGAACTCATTTGTTTTTACTGATTCAATTGTTCAAGTTTTAATTCTTGCTGGAAAAAAACCCAAGCAATAACAGTTTCTATATTTCATGCTATTGTAATGTACCATATGTTTTCCTGTTTACTGGAATACTGTTAAATTTACAGTATAATGTTATTATATTTGTCGCATGTCAAAATATTTATGGCATGTCTAGTACTCTTTAGAGTTTTTGATAAATGCAATATTTTTAAGATTAAATAACAGCTGTTCATTTGAGTCTTGATATTTATCTTGAAAATAAAACTTTCTTAGATTACTAAATTTCTGTGTTTTAACAGTACAGTTGCCCCACTGAACGTGTAGACCTGCAGGGAAGAACCGCACTTCACGATGCAGGTAATAAGCAAAGGTTTCACTTGGACATAAACAAATCTTTGTTAAAATGGCTGGGCATTTAAATTAATTTCAAAGTTTTAACATGAATATATTTGTATAATTCATGGAGAAACAGAATGTTATGAATTTTTTATTTATTCAGATTTGAAATTTATTGGATTGTACGGCTTAAAAAGAATCATTCAGCCAATATTTACAGGCCAGGTTGCTAGATACTGAAAGTCCAAAGATGAATAAACCATAATCCTGCTCTCAAGGAGCTGTAAGTACCATGTGTTTGCTTGGGAACTGGTAGGAGAAATGGGAATGAGGAAGACTTTTCTCTTTCTTAAAAACTGTATTTACCTCATTAACATGTCTGAACCTCATTTTCCTCATCTGCAAAATGAAGTTACTAATACTACTGCAGTAGTGGTTATAACTGAATCATGAATAGTGCCTGGCATGTAGTAACTTCTTAATTAATGGTGATGGTGCTTGTTTTGATTTAGAGGTGTCAGTGCTGAATTACATATCATTGTAATTTGCTGTATTTTAAAAGAGATTTATATTAGTAATTTCAAAGATTTTATTAACCATACTGTATATCAAAATTTATCTGCATTATTCTTTAGGTGTCTTAAAGAAAGTGATTAGAAAAAAGTTAAATATTTAAGGATTTTTGGAATGTAAGATAGTCTGACCCCTGGGCAGACTCCTCTAAGACTGAAATTCCTAGTTAACTAGGCGTTCAAAGGAAAAACAAAACAAAACAAAAAAAACCCTACTGTTTCCTTTCATGTATATGGAATATCCTTGGTAGATTAGAGGATTAGAGTAGTCTCTGTTAAAAATGTATTATACTTCAATTTTCCTTCAAACTTTTATACTTTTGATTTTCTTCCTTTTTAAAAATATTTTATGTATTTTTATGATAGTTTAATCTCTCACACAATGCATTTTTTTAAATTTTGGTATAGAGTACTATTATTTGCAGAACTTTTTTTGTGTGTGTGTGTGTGTGTGCGGTACGCGGCCCTCTCACTGTTGTGGCCTCTCCCATTGCGGAGCACAGTCTTCAGACGCACAGGCTCAGCGGCCATGGCTCACGGGCTTAGCCGCGGATATGGGATCTTCCCGGACCGGGGCACAAACCCGTGTCCCCTGCATCAGCAGGTGGACTCTCAACCACTGCGCCACCAGGGAAGCCTTGCAGAACATTTTTACATACATTATCATTTAAGCCTCACAATGACTCCTGTGAGTTTCTATAGTTTTATTTTATATTTTATATTTTTATGATAATTTTGTATTACTACTTAAGTAAATAAAAATAATTAAATAATTTAAAAATAAATAAAAACATAGACCTAGATTTGTATGTGATATACTTACCAAGCTTGTGTAGTTATGGAATCATCAAAACAAATTTATAAATTAAACTTAAAATCATAAGAAAATATAATTCATTTCTGTAGCATTAATTTATTGTATTTGATGGAAATTTTAAAATGATTTTGCTGCTTAGTGAAGTATAAATATGTGTCACATGATATTTCTATTCTCCTACCACCTTCTAGTAGTTGTTTTTTAATCCATCCAACCTTATTAATAATCATGTTTTAAAAATTATTAAAAATGTTTTATTATGGAAAATTTCAAACATAAAGTTAGACTATCATATTAAAATACCTTATACCCTTCATCCAGCTTAGACAGTTGTCATCATATGGCTAATCTTGATTCATTTATACCACCACCCATTATTCTCCTCTACTTGGCATATTTTAAATCAAATCCAAGACATCATATAATTTTATCCATAAACAATTCAGTTTTTATCTCTGAAAGATAATGATTTTATTTTGTAACCTAAGTGTAATACCATTATTACACCTAATGCCTTTGAAAATGTTTTTAATATCATTTACTCAATCTTCAACTTTTCCTCGTTGTTTTTATTTTTTTTACTGCTTAATTGAGGTATAATTATTATACAAAAATTGTATATATTGATTGTATAATGTAATATAATATATTGCACATAATTAATAATATGGTATTGTGTACTTTAAAATATATTAAGAGGATAGAGTACTTAGTATTCTTACCAAAAAAAACCCCAAAAAACAAACCCCCCAAAACACACAGACACACAAAAGGACACAGGAAATTTGTGGAGGTGATCCATATGTTTAGTACCTTGATTGTGGTGAGGGTATTACAGTGTATGCATTTGTCCAAACTCATCAAAATATGTACAGTAAATATGTGTAATTTTTTTGTATATTATAGATTTTATTATCCCTGTTTTTTAAACTGGTACAACTTAACAGAGTGAAATTTTAATATTTGTTCAGTAGGTATACAGGTGAAGTTAAATGAAGACCAAGTCGATGTAGTAAAAGAACTCCAATATCAGTTGCTTATAAAAAAAAATGGAGTGGTATAGGTTGGCAGGTGGCTTGAGGTCATTCATGAACTGAATTCTTTCCATCTTGTTGCTCCACTTTCCTCTGGTATCTTCCTCAGCAATGTCATTGCAGCAGGGTTGTAGCCATATCTGCATTCCAGCTGGCAGGAAAGGGAAGGAGAATAGGAGGAGCGCATGCCCACAGTCTAAGGCCCAGATTTGGAAGTGGTAAATAGCCCTCTACTCATAATCCATCAACAAGAGCAAAGTCAGTTGGTTGTATTTATCTGTAAAGGAGGCCCAGAAATGTAATCTCAAGATAACTAGTCATGGCCGAGTTGCTACACTGTAGAAGAAGGGGAGAACAAATTTTGGTAACAATTGCCACAGTCCAGCCCTCTGACCTTCCAGATATTCCTGCAGCCCCTACTTCCCACACATAGAACATTATCCCCACCCCAAGGGAGAGGATACATAACCAATTCAGTCACTGAAGCCACCTCAAAGTGGGATTTCTGTGTGATGTGCACTTGTGTATTT
The DNA here is from genome assembly GCF_025265405.1 of Mesoplodon densirostris. NCBI lineage: Eukaryota > Metazoa > Chordata > Mammalia > Artiodactyla > Ziphiidae > Mesoplodon > Mesoplodon densirostris. The sequence continues at coordinate 123,244,505 of NC_082664.1, forward strand.
TTGGCTCTGAAATGGCTCTTCATGGTCCAACAGTTTGTAAACTCAAAGAAAAGAGATCTGCTCCTTACAATATAGTGATGCAGCAAGAACAGGATAAGTAAAATAAAGACTCCCTTTTGGAAACAGGAGAACTGGGAAATACACAGCAGTCACTAGTCAACAGCAGGTATCAAATACTGATGAGCAAAACTTGCAAAGGCTTTCAACTGAGATCTTGGAGTAAATTTCTTGGTTAGCTCCTTCAGGTGCCCCCTGGTTTGTTTCCTAGGAGAAATCCCTTATTGTCCTCTGTGGGCCCTAGCTCTGCCTTCTGGGAGGTTCTTGTCCATTATCCTCCAAGATCACAGGTAAACTGGATGTTGGAAAGTATGCCCTCTATATAGGCAGCTTAAGCACAGGAAGAGTTATTAGTTTTAGCTGACTGGGCTTTTGGATTTTGGGGTAGTGCATTCCCTCAAAACCTTGGTAGGTTTCTGGCCTATTTGTTGCCAGCCACTTCCATATGTCAGGAACCATTTATTTTCTGGACATAAAGTTCTTAACCCTCCTTTATTTCTTGTTTTTATTTCTGGACTCATGATTCTCTACCTCATTTTATTTTATTTTTTAACCAAAATTTAGAAAATTTATTTATAAAATGTTCAGTACTGTGTAGAACATTAGGTTAATTTACAGAGGTTTTTTTAAAATTTTATTGGAATATAGTTGATTTACAATGTTGCATTAGTTTCAGGTGTACAATGAAGTGAATCACTTATACATATACATATACCTACTCCTTTTTTAGATTCTTTTTCCATATATGCCATTACAGAGTATTGAATAGAGTTCCCTGTGCTATACAGTAGGTCCTTATTAGTTATCTAGTTTATATATAGTAGTGTGTGTATGTCAATCCCAATCCCCCAATTTATCCCCCCCAACCCTATCCCCTGGTAACCATAAGTTTGTTTTCTACTTCTACTTCCATGACTCTACTTCTGTTTTGTAAATAAGTTCATTTGTTCATTTTAATACTGCCACCTCAAAGTCATCTGAAATAATAGTCTTGGATGGGAATATAGTATCTTCAATCTGATCTTTATTCCAGGACTGGATCTGGTTTTTTTGTTTTTGTTTTTTTTTCATTTTTCCTTATTGGGCTGTCTTTGAGAAAAGTTGTGACCAACAATAGTTTTATATCTTGCTGTTTGGTATAGAGAAACAATTGGCTTCTCTATACCTGTGAGGTCCCAAATATCTAGAAACTCTATTCCCTTCCATCTGTGTTCATAACTAATTCTTGCTTGACCTCATCTCTTTCTTGTTGACCTCATCTCTTTCTTACTAAAAGCAGTAAGCAGCTGCCAATATGCCCTAAAATTTTGGCTCTTCTCTATTGCTTCACCTAGAAAGGCTCCATAGTCACACAGTGTACCTTGTAAATTAGCACAGATGATAGATCTATCAAATGTTTTGCCACAGTATGAGAAAAATCACAAGGTTTCTAGCCTGAAATATGTTTACTGACCACCTAGTACCCAACCACTAAACCAGTGCTGTATAATTTAGGTATCTGTTACAACAGCACCTGACTCCTGATAGCAATTTTTGTCTTGGTTAGGGATAAGATTATACTGCTGTGACAAAATAAAATAAAATTTGCTTTAAAAAACACAAACACACACACACACACAGAATTTATTTCTTTCATGTCACAGCCCTAATGATCAGACTGGCTTGTACCTCTGCTTCATATAGTCATTCAGGGACCCAGATTTCTTCTGTTTTGCAGTTCTACCATTGCCTGGGGTGTTGTCCTCATCTTTAAAGCTGAAGCTGATAATAGGTACCTGTTATCCTGCTAGCAGGAAGGAGAAAGATTATGGAAGAATGTATAACCACTTTTTAAAGCCCTAGACTCAGAAGGTAGCACATGTCCCTCATGTCAGACTCCATTGGCATGATCTAACTCATGTGGTCATGCCTGCATGCAAAGGAGACTGGAAACTGTGGTCTAGGTGAGCCACCCTGTGCCCAACACAGTTTTATTACCATGGAACAAGGATGAACAGCTGGCATTCTGCATCATTGCACCTTTAATACTGACTTGATTTGTTCAGTATAGTATAACTCTGGAATTTTTTATGCTTTACATTTTTTCATTCTTATTTTTAATTGGGCCCGAATGGTTGTTATTTTATAATTCCTGAATTAATGTATTCAGTTTCAATTTATCTTTTTTTTAAGATTGATTATATATTTTATATAAAAGATTTGCTGGATTAAAGATGTCAGAAATGAAAAATTTACTTGATTTTTTAATGTATGTTTGGTTTTACTTTATTGAATTGCACCAAAAAAAAAAAGAATGCTGACTTAGTACTTTTTTGTGCAAATAAACTAGTATCAACTTATAAAACTTTTATAAAAACTCGTGGGAAGTATAAACACAATCGTACTTTATGAATTTGACCACTTTTTTCCTGATACAAATATGAACTCTAGTGTTGATCAGAGAAGAGGCATCATGTGATTTTATAATATAATTTTTAGCAAAATGACCCTGCTTTTGCATCAAGGGCAGACATTGCAGTTTCTGCTTTGAAAAGGAAATATGAATTGTATGAATCATACTTCATTTACTGTGGGTCTTCTATAAAGAAAAAAGTATATGATTCTTTTTAAAAAACTGCACTAACACTTCAAGGATTCAGTAAGTTATAGCCATATTTTAAAATATACTATAAATAGAAAGTTTAAGTGTGATTTTCATTATCAGTGTTTACCCTTAGAACAGCAGTATATTCTTGTCCTCTGCAAGAGTGACACTGTTCCTTGGTCCTAATAAATTATACAAAATTTACAAAATGATCTTGTCTAATCCATTTTCAGATAGAAAAATCAATGCTTATAATGCTAAACTGAGAGTGAAGGATGTGAAGCTTAGTACTTTAGAGACTGAAGAATTTAGGCCTTATACGGGTCTAGCAAAACACCACGTGTTACCAACAGATGTTCACCATTTATCATTTTCCTTTGTTCCTCAAAGCTATGGCAGACTGTCCTTCTAGCATACAGCTGCTCTGCGACCATGGGGCCTCAGTGAATACCAAAGATGTAGTAAGTCAGTTTATGTTTATTCTCATTTCAACTCATGTATTCTGACTTTCATGTTTTGGGAGACTTGTTGTCTGAATGCTGTCTTATTTTTCTTGTTGCTTAGGATGGGCGGACGCCACTTGTTCTGGCTACTCAGATGTGTAGGCCAGCAATATGTCAACTGCTGATAGATAGAGGAGCGGATATTAATTCCAGAGACAAACAAAACAGGTAATTCTTTTATCACGGCTCCCCAGACACCAGCTCGATACACAGTGATCCTGAAGCTCTGCTGCTGTGACTTGGCCTTTCTATCCTCTGTGGTTCTCCCTTCCTTGGAATTAGCACTCACTTCTTATTACTCTTCAGAGTTGGCTGAAGAAGGAGGGAGAGGGAAATAGGGGATGATGACTGGGTAAACTCGAAATACAGGCAGTGATTATGGCCTGTGTTCAGGTCAAAGACCTGAAGAAAAGAGTAATTATATCCTAGTTATTTTGAGCTTATAAAATAATCTTTAATGAAATGGGCTCAAATAAGGAAGAAGAATAAAAAATTACATTTACAGTCTCTACTTCTTCATTAGTGAATCTTTTGAGAGTAAAGGAGTTCTTGCGTGTCCTGGAGCTTGACATGTTTCAGTGTAGATTTTCTCAAGGTGTTTTCTCTCCTTTCTGCTGGGCACAATGCCACCTCCTTCTCTGAAACTGAGTTCATTTCCATACCCCAATACAGATTTCATTAATTTATTTCTGCACCTGTATTTGATGTTATTTTAGCTGGTGTGCACTAACAATTTCTATCTGTAATTCTCTCTGTCCTCTTTTCTGGGTCTAGTGTATCATGCTGCTTGCTATATTATAATTCTGATGTTTATAGTCACGGAGTTTCTGACAACAAAGTATCTGAAATACATCCCTTCCACCAGTTGAAGCATTACAGTAACTTATGACAAGTTTCTGAGATTTTATAGATGATTACTGGTAAAATTGTTGGTTTCTTTTCAGTTACTTTTATTCTTCTAAACACATATTCTGTTGTTTGTACTTCACTGGAAGTAGATAAGTATAAATAGTCTTTGGATGTCAGATTTTATAGCTCTGATTGTTTTCATTGTTCAGGCATCTCAAAGGAGGAAATTCTTAAGCAATTAAATCATTAATGTGATTTTTAAGAAAGTGGCTTTTTTTATATTACTTTGTTTTTGTGATACTATGATCTGGCTCCAAGCATGTTTAAGAAAATTTGATTGAAAAATAAATTTTAGGACCAGAAAGGGGTGATCTGGCTGATCCACGTATACAATGCTTTCTCTTATATTTTTCCAAGTATGTTTGTCTGTCTGTGTTTTTTCATTGGAACTTCACAAAAAAAACCAATGCGATAGGGCAATGTGTATTATATTTAGACTACACAGCAAATGGTTTTAAAGGCAAATTAAAATCTGTTTGTGACACTCTGTATTCAAGTTTCTTTTCTTTCTTCCTGTCTTACCTATAACATTTTTTCCCTTATAACAAAAAATTTGTTAATGCCTGTTTTATGTAAAACTGCATTCCAGCAACTACCGGGGAGTATAAAAGAGGAATAGAACAGACATCAAATAAAGGCAAAAATCAGTTTCCGTATGAAATTCAATATTCACAATTGAAGACAGAATCATATATAGGATAAGTCACTTCATTTCATTAAGTGTTGGTTGCCTCAGCAGTAAAAATAGAGAATTTCTAGAGTACTTATAAATTTCCATGATGATTTAATTGTTGCATTATTATGATCTGCTAATTATACTGTTAAATGTTTAAGTGCTGACGATTCTATCATGGCAGAATAAACCAGTGGTCCATGATAATGGGGTTAATCAAAGAAGGTTTATTTGAGAAGGCAAATTTTAACATTAAGTGTGAAAATGTGAAGGAGATGTGTAGGAGAAGAAAGGCTCTTCTAAAGAGAGAAATCAGGAACAGGAATCTGATTCTTGTTTTGGAATAGAAGGGGTTCACTGGTGACGTTTGCATGATGTGGTTCAGTTCACGAAGTGATTTATTTTTTTCAGTAACTGATAGTGTATTTATAAAATGAAAACCTCTCTAACAAAATACACTTTTCACTGGGAAAATAAATAAAATGGACAAATGGATCTACACAAAGTAAAAATTAACTTTGGTAGATTTCAGTGTAGGACAGTCTATAACAAGCTTATTTGCCCTTATTCCCCCAGAGCTGATCATCTTCCAAGTTAAGATTTTTAAAATATTTTTTAATTGAGATTATTATGTTGACATTTGTTTCTCATTCCACATCATCTTCAGCCAAGCTCTGGGCACTTACAGTTCTCTAGTTGTTGGGAGCTTAGTCAGAAGCATCTGGAACACTGGTGGTGGAAGAGTTTGCTGCAACACTTGCAGTAACTGCTGTGGCCGTCCACACACAGCAGTTGCATTTTTCAGATGGTCAACACCCTTCTCATATTCACCTTGAGTTAGTAACTCTTGCAAGCTGTATTTCTTTGAGGAAGAATTTCTGAACGGCTTCAGCATCTTTAAGGTCAGGTAACTTGGAAAGTCCAATTCTCTCCTTGGCAAGCTTCTGTTTCTTTCTTCGTTCTCTCAGCCTGTTCTTGAAGTTAGGGTCACTCCGTCTCTTGGGGTCAAAGTAAATGCAGTACCCGATGAAAAGGGCCCCGCACCCACCAGCGGAGTTGGCACTGTTCGGCCCTCCATCTTCTCTCCAACGAGGAGTGGGGTTGGCGGCAGCAGCGCCCGTGATGAAGCCCTTGGCCGAGAACCCTCGGAAAGGACTGTGCCACTCTGTCCCGCCGTCCGCCGCGAGGGACGTGGAAAGGCCTGCAAAGTGATTTAAATAGCTTGGGTTTATCGTTGTAGGTTTTGCACAGATAAGGTGACAGTATCAGTTGTGGAAGATCTTTGTGGCAATTAACTTGTAGTACATAGAAGGACTGGAATAAAGGAGGTTAATTTGGTAGTAGAAGTAACAAATGTGTGTAGGTAGATGTAAAATGTTAGCTCCGCAAACTAAGACACAAAACAAATGTTTTTATAAATGCAATGGAGTTCAAATGTAAGATGAAAATATGAAGTCAAATCTGTGTCTATAACAACGTGGCTTTTTAAAGTAATATCTGTTCTTTAAGAAGGGGACCTCTGAAAGAGATTTCTGAAATATTTTTTTGGATCCTTCTCAAGGTCTTATTCTTCCGTCTTACCTTCTAGGACTGCTCTCATGCTAGGTTGCGAGTATGGTTGCAAAGATGCAGTAGAAGTCTTAATCAGAAATGGTGCTGATGTAACCTTGCTGGATGCCCTTGGCCATGATAGTTCTTACTATGCAAGAATTGGTGACAATCTGGACATTCTAACCTTACTGAAGACTGCATCAGAAAATACCAACAAAGGTACCAGCAGTTTTCTGTCACTAGAGAAGTGCTAGTTAATAAAGAGCAAGTTTTAAAGATTTAGATGGTAGAGCTACAGTTTGTAAGAGGCAAAACGCTCCTTACAGTAAGCAGTATTGTTTCATCTCCCTCTCTGCCCCAGCTGTGCGGGGGGCATTTTCATTATAGTCACTTGTTTCGAGGCAGTGTGTGTTACATTTATTGTCCAGTTTATCCAGTCAGCCCTACTCTACTGTGGAGTAATTTAAGAACTGAAAAGAAAGAGCCAAATAAAGTGTTTTACTAATATATATATATATATATATTTTTTTTTTTTGCGGTATGCGGGCCTCTCACTGTTGTGGCCTCCCCCGTTGCGGAGCACAGGCTCCGGATGCGCAGGCTCCGGACGCGCAGGCTCAGCGGCCATGGCTCACGGGCCCAGCCGCTCCACGGCATATGGGATCCTCCCAGACCGGGGCACGAACCCGTATCCCCTGCATCGGCAGGCGGACTCTCAACCACTTGCGCCACCAGGGAGGCCCTAATATATATTTTTTGATGAGGAAGGGTGAAGTGCTTAAGCTCTTGTACTTAAAAAGTTTTAAAGAAAGAATCATTGTTTAAACATGTATTTAAAATATTCAACTAAGATTTATTGAATACTTGTGCCAAGTATTTTCCTATGCTTATTAAAGAGAAATTGGAAAGCACAGAAAAGCACAGCAAGTAAAATCAACCACTCATTCTACCACTGAGGAGCCTCTACTAACATTTTGAGAAATATCCTTCCAGTCTTCTCTCTGTGCATAAAATTGAGGTCACCTGTAGTGAGCTGTAGATTACTTTTTGTGTAATATAGTTCGAAGACTTTTCCCTCATAAATAAATATTTTTTCTACAGTATGATTTTTATTGATGCATAAAATTCCATCTCAGTTTAATTTAATTAAGCAATTTTCTATAGGTGTCATTTAAGTTGTTTATACAGTTTTTACTAATATAAATAACCATTTAGTGACTGTCCTTATGCATAAATATTTTAGCATATTTTTATTATACCCTTAGGATCACTTCCTAGAAATTGAATTAAGAGGTTTCAGGTTATGCACATTTTTTTAAGCTTTTAATATATATCGACAAGTTGCCTTCTAATTTAGGATGTTTTAAATTTTGTATTTTTCACCTGCCTCCCCTCCCTGGCATTGAATATCATCTACAGGGATGTTGTCATAGCAAAAAAAAAATACTTTGCCGATTAGATAGGCAAAAGTGATATTTCATTGTTGTTTTAACTGTAAGGTGGTAAACTTCAAAAAAAACTTAAAAATTTATTTCTTTAATATTGACTTAATTATATAATTGGGGAATGCAAATCTACCCAAGTTAACCTGCTGTTTCACTGTTCCTCTTTCTCCTCCCTTTCTCTCTCTTTAAATCTTCAGGGAGAGAACTTTGGAAGAAAGGACCATCTTTACAACAGGTTAAAAAATTATGTATATTGTGCAGTTTAAGTAAAGTGTTGAGTAAACCTGGGTAATGGTTATATATAACTGTTTTGAGTTTAACTGCATGCTGTTCTCTCTTCCCAGTTAATCATGCCCAGGTAGAACCTAGGTCATGAGATCCTGAGGCTTTACCCAGATACTGTCACTCAGCTTGAGACAGTGGGTCTTAATTACAATGAATGTATCCAGTGGGAAATAAGTAGACCCCTGATTGCTGGGCTTGAACATCCAGCCTTTTCAAGTGTGGAATATTGCACCCTGTTGAGTTTCTTTGATGATGAATATTAGCTTGGTAGACTTTTTCTCCTATTCTCCCTTAGTAACAGAGTCGAATATCCCCTGATGTGGGAAAATTCTTCCAAGCAATAAGAAATGAAGAAAACAGAATTCAAAACTGATTATATATGTGATTTCAATGCCACTGTTAACATTTTTATTTCTTTTTCTTTTTCTTTTTCTTTTTTTGCTGTGTGTATTTAATTTAATGAGGACTTGACTTTAAAAAAACACACTACGTGAAATAATTCATACCTTGCACTAAGTTTATTATCAAATCACTATTTAACCCTGGTTTTGTGTCTCAGTCTCAGTAGATGTCTAATCATTTCCCCTAATCTCTTTGAGTTAAAGTGAGTGGGGTTGCTTTGTGCACTCTTAAACCATCTCACCCAAAGCTAGTGTAGGCAGCTCTCCTCTTCTGCTGACTGTCCCCTTCCAGGCTTTCAGCTTTTCTCTAGTGAGAGGGACCTGAGCACTTCCAAACCCTGAAGAGAGGTAATCAGGTACTTTCTGAGCCATCCTGTTATCATTCTATATCATTTCTGTAGCTCGTACCTAAATTTGAAAGCTGTATGAAAGCATGCTTCCCTTTCAGTCCATCACAGTTAAGTAATTCGTCCCTCCATGGGTCATATCTGCTGTCACTTTTCTTTCCCATCTGGATCAGCTGTTTCAGCCTTTTCTCCCATTCCTCAGATAAGCTAAATGGGTGTAGAGGGAAATAAAATGTGCCCTCTTATATCAATACCAGCCATCTCACACATATTAAGAGAAAAACTATTTCTGAAATATACATGTATTTAAAAGAAAGAATTATTGAATGTTAATATGGGTATGGTATCTAAATGAATAGGAATTATCTAAATGAATTCATGGAGTTAATATTCTGCTAAGGACAGTAAAACTCATTGTTTCAGTTGTTAATTAAATACATTTTAAAATACCTGCTGTAAATAGGATTTGTTTGTATACTAAGGGACATATAATCCTTGTTATCAAGAAGCCTACAGTATAGTTTTAAAAATAAGATGTATTCAGTTACTTACTATATGCCCATTACTGTTCTAAGTGCTGGGGATATCAGCGTTCAAGTTCCTTGCCCTCATGGAGCTCCCAGCCCAGTGAGAGAGATGAACAGTAAGCACATGGGTATTTAGTACCATGGCAGTTGCTTTGAAAACAAACAGAACAGGGTTAGGGAATGAAGAGGGAGAGGGCGGGAAGCTATTTTAGATGGTGTGGTCAGGAAGTGACTGACATTCGAGCAGAGGTCTGAAGGAAGTGAGGAGGGAGCCAGCGGCTCTGTAGGTGAAGCCTCAAGGGCAGAGGGAAGGGCAAGTACCAAGCCCCTGATGAAGGAGCATGTTTAACATGCCCGTGGGGCAGTAGAGGGGCAGAGTGACAGGAACCAGAGACCAGAAGGGAATACGGGGTCTGAAAGTGGTATGATGAGACTGGTCAGATTCCACGTGAAGAATGGCCCTTTGGTAGAAGGAATGAGGCTAGACATGTAGTTTGGGCCAAATCGTGGATACAGAGCATTGTCTTAATGGGAACTTGTTCCTCTAATTCTAAATCCAAGCTCATTAGGACGATAGTTTAAACACATGAGTCAACAAATAATGTGGAACATAAAATTATCTTGGAAAATTAAAGCATTCACGTTTTGTTTGTTTGGTTTTTTAGCTCTCAAAAAGGAAGAAAGAAATAGCTTTCTAAATTATTGTGTAGATTTAAAGATCAATTTGGTCAAAAAAAAGATTATTTTATCTCTTGTTTAATGATTGTATTGTGTTTTTATTAAAGCAAATCTCTAAGCTGGAATAAAGTTTCAAAGCAGTAAGTGTACAAAAACAGATCATGTACCCAACCAAGTCATTTAGAAATCTTTTATATAGCTTTAGTCAGTGGATTGTCTATTTCTTTCTTATCACACCCTTTGATATTTTATTTCATCAGTACTCAAAGAAGTAATTTCCATATTTTCTCTCAACATTAATGTAACTCCCCCCGCCTCCTCTTTTTAAACACCAAATTCTTCTTTTGGGAATGGTAGCTGATGCTTTATAGTACAACGTGAGTTTTGCCTCTAGTACAAATTCTCCTTTTTAAAATTTGGTGACTTTGGTTAAGATAAATACTTAGCAGTAGGGGTTTTAAATTCTGTTATTTTTTTAGTATTTAAAAACTAGATTATACTTGATTTATTTAAAACCTATATCCTTAAAGATTCTTTCCATTTGGAGTTTTAAGTGGAAACACTGCCACCTTGTGTTTTGTACAGCAAAATTTAAACTTGGATAAATTGAAAATCACTAATTGGGTGTATTGCCTATTGAGGAAAATGCACTTTTCTATATTCTCATGCTTGCTAACCTGTGTTTTCTTATGTTTTACCAAAGCGAAATTTGACGCATATGCTAGATGAAGTAAATATGAAATCAGATCAGAGGGAGCATCAAAACATTCAGGTAAAAAGAAAAAAAAATTGGTATCTTCCTTTGCAAAGAATTCCAGCATTGTTTGTAGTGGGGTTGGGGAAAAGAAAGGAAGCAAAAATGCGGGGGAACTGAGTAGGGGATGGAAGGGCAGCTTGTTATGTTTTGTGATTCTACTTTCTGGCCCAATTCCTTCTAAAAGAATTAACTTTTGATATGAATGTTTGGGTCAGTATTATCTTACAGGAAGTATTGTTTTAATATATATTAGGAAGTAAATTATTTAATAACTTTCTGTAAGTTTTTGTTCATTTAAATATATCTGTTTTGGGCCATAAATCATAAATTTGTATTCCTTTTAGAAAATTAATTATAATGATAAAAATGATGGTTATCAATGTAAATAAACAAAATCTGAACTTTTTCTTAAAGTATTTTTTATTTTGATTAAGAAAATAATTTCATTAACCACACAGCACTTTTTACCTTTTATGTTCGTCAAAGTGTTCAAAAAATAATTATTATTTGGATTGCATTGGAAGAAGAGCCATAATTAAATGGTTTATTTTATGACTGAAATACCATTAAAATATAAATTGAATAGCCTTTTCCATATGATAAAACAAAAGCATTTTATTTGGGTTTTTGTAGTTTACTATGTAGTGTTAAGAAAGTGAACTGTAGCCTTCAATTGGAGGCTTAAATGTTTTATCAGAGCACTGAAGTATTGATATTCTTATGCTTTGTTAAACTCATAAATTTGAGAGGTGTTTGGCAAAAGTTAAAATGACATATTCTTCTGCTATTTTCTATTTCCAGATGATGCTTTTATTTCTTATTTATTAGAATCATGATGGTTTGCTGTCTTTGTATATAGTTGTATTTATTAGTTATCATAGGACTATAATTTTCTGCATTATTTCTCATGTATAGATTTTAAATTATTTGAATGTCATTGAAATTATTATATCTTTATACTTAAAGCTGTTTTATATATGTATATATCTGTTTATGATAGTGAACTGCTTTTAGAAAAATCTTCCATAAGAATTGCTCCTTTAAAGTTGGTCTAGCACCTGTTATCTTTGCTATTTAAGGATCTGGAGATTGAAAATGAAGATCTGAAAGAGAGGTTGAGAAAAATTCAGCAGGAACAGAGAATATTATTGGACAAAGTCAATGGTTTACAACTTCAGCTGAATGAGGTAACTAATCTGCATCATACCAGAAAAATCCAGAACTGTTTTACTACGAGTCATTATCATCGGTAACAAATTGTTAATGACGGCCCATCACAGCAAGTCATGGTGCCAGGTGCTAAAGGAGGTAAAATCAGGTCATTGCCCTGTGGAAAGTCATATCTTATTAGGACCTTTACATGAAACAAGGTCGGATCTAAGAACAGAGAACACTGTTGGTCTGTGGTGATGACAAAGGACTGAATGTGATTGGAGTTGTGGGATTAGAGAGGAAGAAGTAGACAGAACACGTGAGGAGGAAGAGCAGGTAAGAGTTGTAAGTAACCGATGGGGTCTCAGAAGAATCGAAAGTGCTTCTGAACCTGGTTAGTGAGAAGCATGAATGACAGCGCGGAGCACAGAAGTAGTAGCACATAGGCATTTTCTTCTCAGAGCCTCATCCCCAATCTTAATGACATGTGCCAGTCTTTTTAAAAGATACTTGCCAAGCTCATGCTTTTTAAAATAAACTTTCAAGAGTGAAAATACATTTCTTCTTCTTTTTAAATTTAGGAAGTAATGGTTGCTGATGATCTGGAAAGTGAGGTAAGATGATAAGTTTTACTTTAAAGCTGTTAATTGTTGTGTAAATTGAAGATAACACTGCAGTAGAGGTTTAAGTCCTGAACTGACATGGAGACAGAATTCTCTTTTTGGTTATTGCTCAAAGGAAAAAACAAAACCTATGTGTGACTGTAAAATTATGTTTTGAGTATAGTGGCGTGGGTTATTGTAGGCATTTTCTTGTTACTGAAATGAGCCTCTGAATGGCTCATTTTCTATGAAACTTTTCATGAAAAGATATAAAATTCTAAGCATTATAGAGAAAATGTCTGAAAATAATAAGATTTCAAACAAACCACAGAAATTTGAATTTTTCATAATATTGTTTGTGTATATTGTATATTATTAGTATAGTTCTACAAATTTTGAACTCTACTAATAGTTAAAAATTGACCAGGTTAGGGCTTCCCTGGTGGCACAGTGGTTAAGAATCGGCCTGCCAATGCAGGGGACACGGGTTCAATCCCTGGCCTGGGAAGATCCCATGTGCCACGGAGCAACTAAGCCCGTGCGCCACAACTACTGAGCCTGCGCTCTAGAGCCCGCGAGCCACAACTACTGAAGCCTGTGCACCTAGAGCCCATGCTCCGCAACAAGAGAAACCACTACAATGAGAAGCCTGCACACCGCAAGGAAGAGTAGCCCCCGCTCACCACAGCTAGAGAAAGCTCACGCACAGCAACAAAGACCCAACACAGCCAAAAAAAAAAAAAAAAGTTCCATTAAAAAAAAAAAATTGACCAGGTTAGAGAATTCATTAACTATAGTCCTCAAAGTAATTCTAATTCACATTTTCTAAAACACATTTTTAACACAATTTCAAGCACAGGGTGATTTTGCTCTGTATTTATTCCTTTCCATTTCAGAAAGAAAAGCTGAAGTCCCTTTTGGCAGCTAAAGAAAAGCAACATGAAGAAAGCCTAAGAACTATTGAGGCTCTGAAAAATAGATTCAAGTATTTTGAGGTATAGAAAGCTTAAATAAATTATTTCATGTAACTCATAGTGGGCAGTGGAAAAGGGCTTGAAGTCAGGCTTGAATTTGAATTATCACTCTCTTCTTTATAGTGTGACCTCGGGCAATTTATTTAAAGTCTCTGAGCTTTGGGCTGCTTTGGCAAAATTGGGGTGATTGTCCTTTTTTTCCACAGAGTTGTTTTAAAGGTTAAATGAGATCATTGAAATTGACTAAACTGACATTTAATTCAGTTCCAGTTTCTCTTCCCCAGCCTTCCTCTTTGTCATCTTTACCTTTTCAAGACATTATACTTTTACCTGTAAAATTACAATGATTATGATTGTGTTAATAAAAAGCATCATTTAAGTGAAAAGCGGTAATCCCAGGATTATCTCAGAAAGGACCTTGTGCATATATGGATTTGTTTGGTAGAGTAGTGTGTTAATAAGGCTCAGATCATATACCTATCTTTTGTTGGCTCAATTAGCTCTTAGTTTTTCCAAGACTATGTTTTTTAAAAACTTTTAATCAGAATACAATACACGTTAAAAAGAACATGTTAAAGTGAATAAGTTGAAGAATTTTCACAAATCTGACATCCCAGATCAGGAAACCGCACATAACTAGTACCCAGAAGCCTCCTCACGCTTGCTCCCTGCACCAAAGGTGACCACTCTCCAGACTTTTACCTGCATAGATTTGTTCTGCAAGACCAAAATATATATTTTATAAATGTTGTTCATCATTGGGGGTCACTGAAGAGAGTGGCTGATTCAATGTGGGTCTTTTATCTTTATTGTGGAATATAACTCCAAAGCACATAACAAAAGTAAATTTTTGGTGTGTAAATTTAAAAATATGGGTGTAGCTATGAAAAAGAATGTAAAGACATGGATGAATCTCAAAACATAATGTTGCATGAAAGAAATCAGACATAAAGAGCACATACTGCCTGACTCCTTTTTTGTGAAGTGCAGAACTAGACAAAGCTAATCTATGCTAATACAGGTCAGAATAGAGGCCACCCTTTGGTGGCCGGTTACTGACCAGGACAGGGCATGAAGAAACTTCTGGGCATGCTAGACAGGTTCTATGTCTTGATCTGAGTTGTAATTACACAAAGTATATACATAGGCAAAAATTCATTGCACTGTATACTTGTGTACTTTATTGCAGGTGAGTTATGCCTTGATACATTAAAAAAATAAAACCAAGAGCCTGTGTTTATATTTATAGACTGAATTCTGAAATTATTTAGAAACAGTTTTATAAGCTAAAGAACAGTCTAGTATAGGGCCTTCTATCTCTTTTCACATTTGAAGACTTTTTAAGGTTAGTAGTGAAACTAGTGATAGCTAACAAGTTCATGACCCCAACCATGTGCCAGAAATTGCTTTGTGCACTTTACATGCATTTAGTAAACACATCAACTTGGTATGGTATGTTTTCTTTTTATCTCCACTTCATAAGTGAAGAGACTGAGGCAAAGAGCAGTTTACCCATGCGGGGTTTTATAAATAATAGTAAGTGTCAGAGCCAGAACCTGAGCTCAGGCAGTTTGTGCCCCTAACTACAATACTAGTTTTACACTCAGCTGGAGAAAATACAGAAGTGTATGTGGGCCTTTGAAGTATTCATCAAAGTTTGACACCTATAATTGGGTACTATTTTTGTGTTATTTTTCTCCTAAGAGTAGACTCCCATGTCTTAAGAATAGATGGTTTTCTGTAGCTTCAGACAAGTCTATAACTTTGAATGAGGTTAATATAAACTATAGGAAAATACTTACTGTTTCTTATAAAACAACATATATTTATTTCAGAAAAATTTAAAAATATAGTTAAACTAAAAGTAGAAAATAAACACACCTATAAGCCCAGCACTCTTAGCACCTGACATCCTTTCAGACCTTTCTTTGTACATAGCTTGTGTTATATACATAATTCAACAGGTAGTCTTATTATTCATCCTGTTTTGTAAGTTTTTGCACTCAATATAATGGGGGCATTTTCCCCAGTCAGATGAATTTTTATACAAGAAATGATTTATAACCTTCAAAAAGAGAATTACAAGGTCCATTTTACATGTGACCCAGTATTTATGAAAGCAGTCCTTAAAAACTAAGGAATCATAATTTATAAATGTTGAATATCCACTACTATATCATCTCACATACTTAAAACTCTTCATAAACTGCCAACAGAATTGCTGTGTTACGTGTAATACTTAATATGTAGGCATTTTCCTTATAGAGCAGGTTTGGGAAAACATGGATATTTTAGAACAAGGCTAATTTTATGTTGTAACTCATGCATTTGTTTTCATTTGAGTCATCAAGTCAAGGTAATAAACCAAACTAAGTTTTTTGAACTCCTTATGTGCCTTGGCCTCCCCTTACCCATTCATGTATAAGCCCATTTACTACCTATTACAGGCTCTAGTATTAAATATTACTTAGAACAAAGAGCTTACCTAAGTTTACAGATATTTTTCCATACCCTTGGGGCAATAAGTATTAATGGAACATTAGTTTAGTTACGGAACTGTGGGCCATTTTTATCATGGTCACCTATCAGAGTCTGACACATAGCTATTAGTACTAATATAGACAGATACACAAACATGAAGTACATCTGCATATCTTTACTCTCAAAAGTATAGTATTTTAATTTATGTTACGTTCTTTGTGTCTGGCTTACTTGGGATAAGGAGCAATCCAAATATATTTTAACTCAGAGTATCTAAAATTTCTCTATTATTCTCCTTTTCCTAACTGATGTATTGATGGATTTATTAGGAACTATATGTAGCTCTTTGCCTCAGTTTCATTTCCTGCTCTCTGTCTCCTTTTACCTTCAAAGGTAATTGGTGTTCCATAAATTCTGAAAGAGGGGGTTAGGCTAATGTTTCACAGGCGAAACAGGGTTCGTGCTCCCCAACGGTGGTAAAGTAAATTGATTTATAGAGGCGAATGTGGCATTTCCTTCCTTTTGAAGTAAAGAAACAGCAGAGAGTATGCATTCAAGGTTGTTTCATTTCATTTGGAGCTTGTTTATTTTTCGTCTTCTTTTGAGCAGTCAAGTTTTTCCTTGAAATACTTGGCTGCTTTTATTAAAATGCTGAGTGAAGTAGTTTATTCCCAACCGATCTCTCTGTGTTCTGCCTTTCTGTGAGTTCGAGTAGAATAATACCCAGGAGAAACAAGGAATGTTGAAAATGTGGTTTTAATGACTGGATCATTTAGTGCTAAAATAGATACAGAATTTAACAAAATGAAGCAGTATTCACCTAAAATGTTTTAATGTATCTTTCTGATTTCAGAGCAATCATTTAGGATCGGCAAGTCATTTCAGTAACAGTAAGTATAAAAGTATAGATTATCATTACAGTTCACACAGTTCAAGCAAAAAAAAGAATGTTTATGCCTCTTTATTTTGTCTAACTGTATATGATATTCCTGCTGCAAAACTTCATCCAACTACTTGTGTGTTATACCTCAACATGGAACTAGGAAGAGATTAAAATGACTCCTGTAGTCTCTTAATGTAAAATCTGGTAATTACTGAGGCTCTGATTTTCCTTAGGACCTAGATTTTTAAATTGTATATTGTACGCATTACCAAATTTGCCTTGTCGCATGTTAGACATTTATCTTGTGATATTTGGTGCCTGCTTTTTATGGAAAGAGACGTAAACATAGTTTTCTGATTTGGAGAAATCTTTGGATATAGTCTCAATGCAGGTAAGCATTTTAAAATTAGATGTTCCATAAATATATATTATTTTAAGACTATACATAATTTTCACTTTGGTTTATTCTCCAATTTTAAACAATTTCTCTAGAAAAATCTAATTTTTTACTTCCTGTTGAATATTAAATTATCCGTTAGCTAAGTACAGTCATAATATTTATCCTATAAGTTGCAAAGAATACCATTTTTATTTTGACTGTAATATACATATTTCATAATAATCATTTAACTTATTTAGTCTAACAATTTTGCATAATTCAAAAAACTAACTTAGTGGGACTTCCCTGGTGGTCCAGTGGTTAAGAATCCGCCTTCTAATGCAGGGGATGTGGGTTCGATCCCTGGTTGGGGAACTAAGATCCCACACGCCGTGAGGCAACTAAGTCCATGCACTGCAACTACTGAGCCCACGCGCCTCAACTAGAGAGCTTGCATGCTGCAAACTACAGAGCCCCCACGCTCTGGAGCCCGTGCGCCGCAACTACTGGGCCCGTGCACTGCAGTGAAGAGCCCGCGTGCTGCAACTAAGACCTGACACAGCCAAAAATAAATAAATAAAATATAAAAACCAACTTAGTATCTATTCAAAAGAATATTCATCCTTTCCTTATGTATATAGGAATAATAAGGGAAAATATGGATATTTTAGAACAAGGATAATTTTATGTTGTAACTCATGCTTCTTTTTTATTTGAATAATAAGGGAGATAACACCAAATTAATGCTTAGTCTTCTTTGATATGGATATTTAAGATACCATTTATTTGGACTTATTTAGGAAAAGAAGATATGCTTCTTAAACAAGGTCAAGTGTACATGACAGACTCACAGGTAATATTTTATTTTAAAATATATTTATAAAACTAATTGTGCCTTTTTAAAAAGAGGGAAAGAGCATTGTATATTTATCATCTATATGCACATTGAATAAGGTTTGCATTATCAAAGAAAAGTTGGCCTTGTGGTCTTGAGTTTAATAAAAGCAGATATTGCTGTGTCTAGTGCCCTCCAGAGTATTTTTGGTGACAGTGACTTAAATAAGAGATTTGAATTACAATTTCATTGTTTTTGACAGTAGCCCTCTATTCTTTAACAGCAGTTGGTCACCTCTTCATATTTGCCCATTAAAGGGGGAGACAGGTATGAATAATTCAAAAGGCATTTGTCTTGACTTTTAAATGTATTGTTCCTTGCATTCAAATATATATTCTATATTTTAGAAATTCACCACAAAATAAAGCTTCCAATACGGAGTGTTATCTGATTTTCTTACTTGTTTAACTGCTTCTCACTTTTAGTTTCCAGTAAATACAAGGTTTGCATTTTTAGTACCTTCTATGAACTGCAGAACTGATAAATATTTGGGCTTTTAAAGGTTTTTTTACATACTTTCGTCTGTAGAAGAGTGAATTAGCCTATATGATGTCTAAGGTCACTCTAAGCTGGAAACTTCTAAGATTCTAAGTTGAGAGACTGGTTGTCAATCAACTGAATAATATTTAAGAACATAAGATAAATATTTGATTGTAATAAAATAAGTATGGAAATTGTGAAGCTGTGTAAGTAGTTTGTTGGTAGATGATAGTAGTCTTAGTCTAAAGATAACTGGTAAGTTGAAAGATAATTAGAAGCAGACTGAGGCTGAGAAATTATTCCATGTTGTTAATTTTCTTCTTCATCCATGGGAAGGCAGCATGGATTGAAATAAACAACAGTAAAACCTGCATATTAAAATAGTGGGTTGTACTCATAGCACATGGCTTTTTTACTCATAGCACATGACTTTAAAAGAGCCCTTATTGTAATAGCATGGATGGGGAAAAACAGAAATAGTTAATCTTTCATGGTTATATGTTCTGATACTTATGAAATATTTCAATGAGAACTTAAATTGTACTTCTTGTTGTTAGCATTTAATAGAGGAAACAAGATGTCAATCCAGTTTTGTAGTAAGATCGTATGCTAAGTTCTAATTTATCTTTCTTTTTGAGGGAAGAAAATGTGTTTCTATTTTGTGAGTTGCTTAACATCATTCTCTTGACAATTCTTATACTAGCTAGGTTTATTTTGGTAGTATTTTTATAATTTAAACAACATTACACTGGAGTTAACATTGAGGGAACTTAGAAGTCAATATATGTTATTAGAAAATAATATTCTATGGAATTATTTGCAGATTTAAAATTGTGAAAGCCTTGTTTTTACTCAAGGGTTCTGATGACTTTCTTCAGAATTTGAAGTTCTAAGCACATTATGTGCCATAAAACATAGAAATAGCAAATATATGTTGATAAAGTTGATATTCATGTGTGGGTAGGTATTACCAATGGTAAGTTTGGTAAATAAGTTTGGTAAATAAGTAATTGTCTTCTTTAGGCTTTTGGAATTGATGTTTTATTTTATTATTATTATTTTTGCAGTGTACTTCCACAGGTATGCCAGCCCATATGCAAAGCAGATCTATGTTAAGACCACTAGAGCTGGCCTTACCTAATCAAACCTCATATTCAGAAAATGAAATTTTAAAGAAAGAATTAGAAGCAATGAGAACTTTCTGTGATTCTGCAAAACAAGACAGACTCAAGCTCCAAAATGAACTGGCTCACAAGGTGGCAGAGTGCAAAGCCTTAGCATTGGAATGTGAAAGGGTCAAAGAGGATTCAGATGAGCAGATAAAGCAACTAGAAGACGCCTTGAAAGATGTTCAGAAGAGAATGTATGAGTCAGAAGGTAAAGTGAAACAAATGCAGACACATTTTCTTGCCCTGAAAGAGCACCTAACAAGCGACGCAGCTACTGGGAACCACAGACTGACAGAGGAACTGAAGGATCAGTTGAAAGACATGAAAGTGAAATATGAAGGCGCGTCTGCAGAAGTGGGGAAATTAAGAAACCAAATCAAACAAAATGAGATGTTAGTCGAAGAGTTTAAGAGGGATGAAGGCAAGCTAATGGAAGAGAATAAGCGACTGCAGAAGGAATTGAGCATGTGTGAACTGGAACGAGAGAAGAGAGGGAGAAAGGTCACCGAGATGGAAGGCCAGTTAAAGGACTTGTCATCCAAGCTGGCCCTTTCCATTCCGGCAGAGAAATTTGAAAACATGAAGGGCTTGTTGTCAAATGAAGTAAACGAGAAGGCAAAAAAATTAATAGAGATGGAAAGAGAATATGAAAGATCACTTAGCGAAATTAGACCGTTAAAGAGAGAACTTGAGAATTTGAAGGCCAAACTGGCTCAGCAGGTCAAACCAGAAGAACATGAGCAGCTCAAGAGCAGATTAGAGCAAAAGTCAGGAGAACTTGGGAAGAGAATCAGTGAGTTAACATCGAAAAATCAGACATTACAAAAGGAAATCGAAAAGGTCTATCTGGATAATAAGCTCCTCAACCAACAAGTACATAACTTAACAACTGAAATGAAAAATCATTACGTCCCTTTAAAAGTAAGTGAAGAAATGAAAAAGTCACGTGATGTAATTGTTGATGATTTGAATAAAAAGCTTTCAGATATGACACACAAATATACAGAAAAGAAGTTGGAAATGGAGAAATTGCTGATGGAAAACGCCAGTTTAAGTAAGAACGTTAGCCGCCTGGAAACTGTGTTCATACCTCCAGAGAAACACGAAAAAGAGATAATGGCTCTGAAATCCAATATCGTTGAACTTAAGAAGCAGCTATCTGAACTTAATAAAAAATGTGGTGACGACCAAGAGAAAATATATTCGCTCACATCTGAAAACACTGACTTGAAAAAGATAATGAGTAATCAGTATGTGCCAGTGAAAACCCACGAAGAGATTAAAACTGCCTTGAGTAGCACATTGGATAAAACCAGCAGAGAATTAGTAGACATGAAGAAGAAGTGTGAAGATACAAATCAAGAATTTGTGAAAATAAAAGATGAGAATGAAATATTAAAAAGAAACCTGGAGAACACTCAGAACCAAATAAAAGCTGAGTACATAAGCCTAAGAGAGCATGAGGAAAAGATGAGTGCTGTAAGGAAGAGCATGAAGAAGGTCCAGGACAACAGTGCCGAAATACTGGCTAACTACAAAAAAGGCCAGGAGGAGATTGTAACACTGCATGCCGAGATCGAGGCCCAGAAAAGGGAACTTGACACAATACAAGAATGCATCAAGCTAAAATATGCTCCAATTATCAGCTTTGAAGAGTGTGAGAGAAAATTTAAAGCTACCGAGAAAGAACTAAAAGAACAGTTATCCGAGCAGACACAGAAGTATCACATCAGCGAAGAAGAGGCCAAGAAGTGCAAGCAAGAAAATGACAAGTTAAAGAAGGAGATCCTCACTCTTCAGAAGGATCTAAAGGATAAAAATGTTCTTGTTGAGAATTCTCATGAAATGGACGGAGCATTAAGCAGAAAAACAGAGGAGCTGAACAGACAGTTAAAAGACCTGTTGCAGAAATACATGGAGGTAAAAAACGAGAAAGAGAAGCTGGTGGAGGAAAATGCCAAACAGACTTCTGAGATCCTTGCAGCACAAACTCTTTTGCAGAAACAGCATGTTCCACTGGAACAGGTTGAGGCCCTGAAAAAGTCTCTTAATGGCACAATTGAGATGCTTAAGGAAGAACTGAAGAGTAAGCAAAGGTGTTATGAGAAAGAGGAGCAGACAGTGACCCAACTGCGGCAGATGCTGGAGAATCAAAAGAACTCCTCTGTGCCCCTGGCAGAGCATTTGCAGATTAAGGAAGCATTTGAGAAAGAAGTTGGAATCATAAAAGCTAGCTTGAGAGAAAAGGAAGAAGAAAGCCAAAACAAAACCAAAGAGGTCTCCAAACTCCAGTCTGAGATTCAGAATACTAAACAAGCATTAAAAAAATTAGAGACTAGGGAGGTGGTTGATTTGTCTAAATATAAAGCAACGAAAAGTGATTTGGAGACACAGATTTCCAACTTAAATGAAAAATTGGCCAATCTGAACAGGAAGTATGAGGAAGTATGTGAGGAGGTTTTGCATGCCAAAAAGAAGGAACTGTCTTCAAAAGATGAGAAGGAATTGCTCCATTTCAGCATTGAGCAAGAAATCAAGGATCAGCAGGAACGATGTGATAAGTCCTTAACAACAATCACAGAGTTACAGAGAAGAATACAGGAATCTGCCAAACAAATCGAAGCTAAAGATAATAAGGTAATAATAATACTTTAGGTAAGCATGGCTTGGTATTGGAAACCCCAGAGCAGAACTGCCAGAGTAGAATAGGACTCTTTACCTTAGCACTCCACAAGACAAATTTACAAAAGCATTAACAAAGTGACCATTAAATGCCACCTTTTTAGTTTGACTACAAGTACGCAAAAAAAAAAAAAAAAAAAGATTGGAGTTGAGAAAAAGGTAAAGTCACACAAACAAAAATCAAAAGCAGTTTTCCTTTTGTTTCCTCAGCTGGTACAGCCAAGAATTGAGGTAAGATGGGGAAACTCAAGATTCACTTGCCTCAAAAATGAATGGTCAAAACCCAGTGGGTTTTAAGGTACCTAAAGAATGGTGAGGGAGAGGAGGAAAAAATACTGTGTTTCTGGGCTATGAGAAACTAAGGATGCTGCAGAGCTCACCAGACTTGATCTTGGCACTCACCCATACCAGTAAATTGAGCCCTCCAACTCATTGTACATTCTTTCCCCATATCTTCCTACAGACAGAATATCTTGCCCCTCCTTTCTACCTACTTAAATCCTCTACATTCCTTAATGCCCACTTCATCACTTAACCCACCTTCCTAAGGCCTTCATTGGCCAATCTATCCTACAGTAAACTGTTCCTCTTCCAAAATGCATGTTGTATTTTGGTTTTGCCATCCATTTACAACATATATATTACCGTGTTAGAATGATGTGGTTGGGACTTCCCTGGTGGTCCAGTGGTTAACACTCCACGCTCCCAATGCAAGGGGCCCGGGTTCAGTCCCTTATCAGAGAACTAGATCCCACATGCCACAACTAAAGATCCCACCTGTGTGCCGCAACTAAGACTCGGCACTGCCAAATAAATAAATATTAAAAAAAAAAAAAAAGAAAGAAGGATGTGGTTAGTCTTTCCAACTAGGTTTTTTTTTTTTTTTTTTTTTTTTTTTTTTTTGCGGTACACGGGCCTCTCACTGTTGTGGCCTCTCCCACTGTGGAGCACAGGCTCCGGACACACAGGCTCAGCAGCCATGGCTCATGGGCCCAGCTGCTCCGCAGCATGTGGGATCTTCCCGGACCGGGACATGAACCTGTGTCCTCTGCATTGGCAGGCGGACTCTCAACCACTGCACCACCAGGGAAGCCCTTTCCAACTAGTTTTTAAGAGCAGGTTCATAACTTATGTTTCCATCTTAGCATTCATTCTCATGGTACAATTTACAGAATAGGTGCTCAATAATATTTTCAAAACTGGTAGTTGAATAAAGTATGTACTATGAAGATGAGAAATCAGGGAGATTGAGTTCAGTTTTACCCATTCAACAAATAATTATTAAGTGCCTTCTACCTGCAAAGTACTATGCTTAATGCTGGGGATATAGAGACAAGTGAAAGCAGACACAGCCCCAGCCCTCCTCAGTGGACAGATACAAGTACTGACTTTCTGACATGTCTGCTCATATGACCCAGAATTTTAGTGCTCTCAGCTTGTTTGGAAGTCAGTTATGAATATAATGTATAATTATTATAGCAAGTTATCAATATCTACTTACAATTGTCGCTATTTATTAAGCATATACTACATACCAAACATGTGTTTATGATTTCATTTAATTTTCTTAACTATGAAAGGTTTTCCCCTTACTGAGAGGAAATTATATGTTGCACATACTGTTGATAACGATCTTGACAGCGTTCATTCCTCAACTTTCTGGTATATAAAGATAAATTTTGTGTCTCAAGGAATGAGTTCTGTGTAAAGATGTTCATTGTAAGTGAATAAGTGACTAATACATGTTTCTCCCACAACTCCTTTGTTTTTATAAGATAACTGAACTGCTCAGCGATGTGGAAAGACTAAAACAAGCACTCAGTGGCCTTTCCCAGCTTACCTGCATGAGCGGGAGTCCCAGTAAGAGGCAGAGTCAGCTGATTGGCAGTCTGCAGCACCAGGTCAAGTCCCTGCAGCAGCAGCTGGTGGTGAGTAACCAGGGCCTGCAGGGCTTCGTGCTGATCTGTGCAGGGTCTCGTTTGTTTGTTGGTAAAATCTCATTTAGAAACCAGATTGATCTTTGGCTATGTTCAGATCCAAAAATGTAATCATTTTTGCTAAAAGTTACTTATACTAATGATATAATATCATTTTTTGTGTGCTCACTGTATACCAGGCACTACACTAAACATTTTACATACTTGATCTTTAAACTTGATCTTCTTCACAATCCTACAAGGTTTTATCCCCCCTATTTAATTCTTAAGGAAACAAAGATGAAAATATGCCTGGGGTCATACAGCTAGGATTTAATCCTGGGACTTGCTGACTCCAAATCTGATAGCTTTCCAGCTGTAGCACACTCTCTAAAATATTGGTCCACTAAACTGAAGGAAGTTTTTTTAATAGTCTTTTATCCTTATGAATGAAGGTAGGCATTCCTATGGTTTTATACATTATATCCTTACATATTAAAAGAAAACATCTGTGTATATTCATATAGATACCTATATGGATATGTATCTCCTTTATATATTAAAAGAAAGCATCTGGATTAAGAAGCTGAAGTTGGGATCTCAGTTCTAAGCCTTGCCACTTAAAAGAGAGTGACATGGAACATTCCCCTTAACCCTTGGCTTCCTCATCCATAAAAATAGGATAATATGAACTGATTGTTTGTTTGTTTCCTTTTTTAATTGGATGAGCTATGGGGCTAAGTAAAACATAGCCCAATCAAATGTAAATTTTGGGTAATATTTTCCTATTCTATAGGAATTTGTCATGAGTTGTTTTTGAATAGAAGAAAGTTATTTTTTAAAGTGTTCATTTTATGACACCGTTGCCCTACAGATTAATGATGATGTATTACTGATTTGGATCTTATCAAAAGGATATGGTAGTCTCTTCAGTATTCAGAAATATGTTTTTTATGTTCATGGCACTATGCTAAGTACTGTCAGGGATAAAGAGAGTGTACAGTTCCTGTCCCCAAGGAGTTCTGGGTAGTTAGGCAAAATATAGATCCATGAAAATTAAAATAATGAGACAAAAAATATCAAATATAGAACTAAGAATATGGTCCCAGATTCTAAGTGATATGAATTCCCAGGAAGGAAAGATTACTGATGTGGTGGGAGCTGGTTTCAAAGAAGAAGGGAGTGGAGTACATGGCCGGAACTTGTAGATAGATGGTATTCGGGTAGGTGGAAGGAAAATAGAGACTCTCCCTGGCAAAGGAAATAGTGTGAAGGAAGGCATGGAGGTGGAATCAAGTGGCATGCATGCCCCAGGGGTAGTAAAAGGCTGCTCAGCCTGGCTAGGCATGGGAGCTGTATTTGAGGTCAAGTTGTAGAGACTGTTGAGAATCAAGCTGATGAGTTTGATTTCTCTCTTATATCTAATGAGGTGTCACCCAAGGTTTTTGAGTCAAAAGTGATGTGAGGAAAGAGCTACCTCAGTCTTGGAAGCATGAAGAGGAATAAAGTCTAGAGACAGGGGATGAGATGGGAAGTTTTTGCAATAATCCAAAGCATAAGTTGATAAGTGTCTGGGTAATTTCCTGGCATTAGATATGAACTCAGGCAATAATTTCATGTTACCTAGGGTAAGTGCATTGCTTTCACTGTGAATGTTCCCACACATTCTTTAGAAAAGTTTATACTATTATTATGCAATGGAATTTTGCATCTGGTGGGTCCAAGGTGGTTTGTTATAAGAAATAGCAGGAGCACTTTAATAATACTACTGTGTAGGGCTTCCCTGGTGGCGCAGTGGTTGAGAGTCCGCCTGCCGTTGCAGGGGACATGGGTTCGTGCCCCGATCCGGGAAGATCCCACATGCCACGGAGCAGCTAGGCCCATGAGCCATGACCGCTGAGCCTGCACGTCCGGAGCCTGTGCTCTGCAATGGGAGAGGCCACAACAGTGAGAGGCCCGCATACCGCAAAAAAAAAAAAAAAAAAAAAATACTACCGTGTAGAAGCATCAAGCCTGAGGACAGCATTGTCACAAGCCTCCATGTGTTTGAAAATGTGAATGCTGATATTCTGATCTGTCCATCTTTCCACACTTGTAGGATGCTGACAGACAGCACCAAGAAGTAATTGCAATTTATCGGACACACCTTCTTAGTGCTGCACAGGTAAAGAAGAACTACTCTTTTGGCTAGGATATTGTTTCAGAGAAAATAATTTTTTATTTTCCAGTAAATTTATGTGAAAGTCATTGATGTTTAAAGTAGTTGAACCCCCATATGCTTATTTTAAAATTGTTTCTTTTAATCATGGCTTGCATTATCTCCCAGAGAAAGTTACAAAGCTGTATGGCAACACAGCATCTTAAATTTAGTGTTGTCTCCATCTGCTTGTCATTCATTTTATAGACAGTTTGGCAACATGTGATGGCAGCACACGTTAATGGTATTGCTAGCTGGAGATAATGCCTTGACATCCACACATGTCTGTTAGCTAAAAGAGGAGAATGGGAAGGACTTCACTGTTTCTTGGTAGCTCAGGAGTGTTTCTTTGAAAGGTAGAGAATACCAAAAAAGTGCAAAAATGACAAGTAAAATGTGCACAGAATTTTAATAATTTAAGAAAAAAGTGGTTCTGTTAGAATATCAATAATATTTATTTGTTGAGCCTTAATCTCAGTGAAGCAGAAGACTACGAATTGCCTTCTTTGGGGGGTGTAATGAGAAAGCTATTTTAAAAAAATCACACTAAGAAACATGTTTAACATATGAAGGATTTTATACTTAATGCTCTGTAGAAACCCTGTGATCAGCATCTCCAAAATTCTCGGATTCTGGGGGGAAGACAGTCGAGGCAATGTTAGAATGGCAAGTGAGATGTAATAGAAATTGTCTAGGATTTGAAGTGTCCACACTGAAAAAAAAGAAGGTGTTGAGAGAAAGCTTCAGAGAATATCATTAAAAAAAAAAAAAGAAAAAACTAGGTTAAATAATAAAAAGGAAAAGATTTTGCGATATCAAATTCTTGAAATAAAAAAGCCTGCCTTTTCTATGGGAGATGAGGGGGAAACCAATGTAAAAGAATGAATGATATGATAAAGCATCTTTGGCTACTTTCTTTTTAGTAGATAGACAATAAGCTGCGGTTTGAAAATATATTATTATTGCAATTATTCGAGACTATTGACGGGCAGCAGGATGGGGAGTTCTTTGGAGGGAAAACAGTAGAAAAGTGTAGAAGATCTGTGTTAGTGAGGGTGAGGAACTCACTTGGCTCTGATACTGGCCAAAGGGGGAACAGCATACTCGTGCTGAAAGACCGCAAACTGACAAGCCTTTCAACTTTTTTTCATGTATGCTTCTGAAATTCAAAATTATTTTCCACTGACTCCTAATGAAACATAACAAAAGCAATTGGCATCTGAAATAGTCTTGCCTTCTGGCATCATAAAGTTAACTAAGAAATTCAGTTTAGTCAACTATGGCTAATGTTTGGAATTTAAACATCCTGCTGTTATAGAAACAGATTTTGGAAGCAAAACTTTTTATATTAATAGGAAGTGTTATGCTGAAGCCCATTCAAGTGCTCAAGTAAAGAAAAAGGGAAGGGGGAGTGTTTTAAGCCCACCATACTGACTTGCATTTAATCAACCTCTTGCCATCTTTTTAACTTTAAAGTGTCTCTTTCTAAACTTAAGTGGATAACATTCACGTAAAAAGGTCTCAACCTAACCAGTAAAGGGGAAAATGCAAATAAACAAGGAGGTACCATTTTTCAATTCTGGGATGGGCAAATTTTAAACAAGATAATAGTCTGTAGCATTGGCCAGGGCATTGTGGGAAATGGGCATTTATACCTTGCTGGTGGGAGTGTAAATTGTTATTATCTCTATAGAGGGATATTTGTAGTACTTAGCAAAATTTAAAAATTGAGCCTGCTTTTTTTACCTAGCAATTTCTTCCCTAGGAATCTGCCCATAAAGATTGGAAACCCCATAAGTGCCCATCATTAGGAGAATGAATAAAGAAATTATGATACATCCATACAGTGGAATATTACACAGTAATTTAAAATAATTAAGGCAGGGAATTCCCTGGCTGTCCAGTGGTTAAGACTCAAGCTTTCACTGCCGTGGACCTGGGTTCGATCCCTGGTTGGGGAACTAGGATCCCACAAGCTGCGCAGTGTGTCCAATCAATCAATAAAATAATTAAGGCAATAACTAGGTGAAAAGGCAAGTTGCAAAATAATATATATGATCCTATTTATGTAAAAAAGATAAATATGGGGATTTTTCATTAGCTACTTTTCTAATTAAAAAAAAAAACAGCTCAGCAGAGGCAAAAAAAATTTTCCTTGTAGTTTACTTTGCTCATCTGTAACTTATGCTACCCCTATCATCTGAGCCATTATGTAAAAAAAAGAAAGAGGTTTGTCCACCTCTTCTCTGATAATAGATGTTAAGAGCAACTGGTGTGCACTACTTTTAAATTGATTTTCTTTATTTCTATGATAGAGCTCTACTCTGTTTTCCAATAAAACCTTTAGCATATCACCACAATGGTGAGGATTTAGCATTTGGTGAATCACAACCAACGAGGTTCTATTATAAAGCCCTTGTCTTTAGAATTTGTGTGTAAATGAAGATGACATAAAATATATCTCCCCTTTCTTCTTTCTCCCAAGGGTCACATGGATGAAGATGTGCAGGCGGCCTTACTCCAGATCATACAGATGCGGCAAGGGCTTGTGTGCTAGCATCAGCATCCACCAGCCGATGGTGGCTTTCCCTGCTGGTGCTGAGCGTTCTGTGTGCAACTCCATGGCCTTTCTGGGCCTCACTGTGCTAGTATAATTAAAATAAAGTATATTTTGATCCATCTGTAGGTTTTTAAATTAGACAAATATGTTACTGAGTTTTTCAATATCAGTTCAAAGCTTATATTCTTTATATGTTAATTTTACAATTAGACAAACAACGTAACACTTTGCCTTGGATTGGCTACTTATTTTTAATTGATTGAGTACTTAATAAAACATGAGTCATCTGAGTGGGTCCATTTGAAGAGGGATTAGGCTGAAATAATTATTAAAGTTTTCTTCCAGAGAAATTAATTGGGTTGGTAGCCACTTTTAAGTGGATCAAGAGATCATTCAGATGTTCAGTCAAGCCATGAGACCTAAGGCAGTTTCAAGGAATGCATAGTAACTTGGCTGGCCAAGTTCCATTTTTATTGAAGTAACCTAATGAGTGCTTTTGACTTCTTTTGGAGGTACAGATTTTTTTTCTTTTTACACTAGTAAGTTTTATGCCTTTTAAAATAAATTTCTTTTCACAAATGGTTTGCAGTGCTAAATTACATTTAGACTAAGAACAGGCAAGGGTGGAATATATCAGGAATTTATAATAAAATTTCCTCATATCTCCGCAACGGTATCTTAATTTTCACTTGTAATGACTTTTCTTTTTACAGTATGAAGAGAACTATGATAAATGGTATACTAGATGTTTCAAAGTGTCAAAAATGTTAGACTTTTTTTAGTAATTACTCTGACATTTCCTACTGTAGTAACAAAGCACTCATTATATATGCGTCCTCCAAATGTTTTGTACTTATTTATAGGAAAATTGCACTAATGAGATTAATAATGTGAAATGCAGTTTTTTTGCAAAATTAGCATTAGAAAATTGATTTTAGAAGACAGGTCTTTAAGGTTTTAGACAAAAGTGCAATAACATTTTAAACTGTAAGAATATAGATAACAAGAAAATAATGAAATTGGACATGTTTATAGTAAATATTATAACCAACCATTTTTATTAACTACATCTCAATAAGGAAAGTTTATATGTTTTGTTATTTTATTAATATTTTATTTACAATTCAGATTGAAAATGACTAATTTGACTGTTAGCAAATAAACTAAACAAATGGATCATTGCAGCCAAGCTTTTTAAATTGCAAAATGTGCCTTAGCAATAATCTTTGAGCATCCTGAACCAGATTTTTGATCCCATTTTTGTGTAATAACAAGGACAAAGGACCATCAAAATATCAATAACTTACTCCACCAAAGAATAAGCCATTGTGTTTCTTCAGTATGGAAACAAAAGTGAAAAGTCAGAAACGGATTTATTTTGAATTCTTTAGGTAGGTATATACAATAAGCAATATTTGGATTCTTTAGTTTTTATATTTAATGTTGTCCTTCAGCATGAGTTCTGTGTCATGAGTTTTAGGTCACCTATCGAAGCTCTAGAGTAGAGAAGTTCTTAACTGAATACTTATATTTCAGTGTTATATTTTCCTTATTAGGGGAGGTAAGGGAACCCTTATATGGGTTTATATATGTTTTATTTTGTCTTCAACCATCAATAAAATGTTTTCTGTGAAATATTGTTTTGAACATCTTGTAAGAGATTTAACACTGTAAACCAGTCCATTTGCTATTTTTGGAGAATTTGGGGGAGAGAATGATAGAATGCAAAGTATAGATGATGACACCCATTTTCAGTTAGCTATGTAGAATGCAATATCAAGTAACCTTGAATTAATCCCATTTTCTCATTCACTCACCTTTGGGTCAAAGGCAGAGCTTTCATGTACAACACTGAAGGCGAAAGCTTCTTAGATAGTTAACAAGTGGAACATGCACAATGGGTGATGCTGGTCTCTTTGCTATTCTTTTTTTTTTTTTTTTTTAGTTTATTAATTAATTAATTTCTTTTTGCTGTGTTGGGTCTTCGTTTCTGTGCGAGAGCTTTCTCTAGTTGTGGCAAGCGGGGGCCACTCTTCATCGCGGTGCGCGGGCCTCTCACTATCGCGGCCTCTCTTGTTGCGGAGCACAGGCTCCAGACGCGCAGGCTCAGTAATTGTGGCTCACGGGCCCAGTTGCTCCGCGGCATGTGGGATCCTCCCAGACCAGGGCTCGAACCCCTGTCCACTGCATTGGCAGGCAGACTCTCAACCACTGCGCCACCAAGGAAGCCCTCTTTGCTATTCTGTATTCAGGAAGACTATGAAGTCTGAACTTAGGCCAAGAGGAAAATCAGTTGTCTAAGCTGTGAGTGCTGTCTGAAAGAATCACTGAATTCCTTTTGGAGCGCAGTCCTTTGTTGAAAGCTTTATTACTATTCGTTGCTGGTTTTTTTTTTTCTTATCACTTCCGCTTCATCAGAAAATCTCATTCCTTTTGAGAGAGGGTCAGTGTTATAAAGAACTATTAAAATAAAATCAGGGCTTCCCTGGTGGCGCAGTGGTTGAGAGTCTGCCTGCCAATGCAGGGGACATGGGTTCGTGCCCTGGTCTGGGAAGATCCCACATGCCTTGGAGCAACTAGGGCCGTGTGCCACAACTACTGAACCTGCGCGTCTGGAGCTTGTGCTCCGCAACAAGAGAGGCCGCGATAGTGAGAGGCCCGCGCACCGCGATGAAGAGTGGCCCCCGCTCGCCGCAACTGGAGAAAGCCCACGCACAGAAACGAAGACCCAACACAGCCATGAATAAATGAATGAATGAATGAATGAATAAAATTAAAAAAAATAAAAATAAAAAAATAAAATAAAATATTCATGCAATGAACATCTTAAAATTTAATAATACAGTGACTCTAATCACTCGCTACACCTGTGCTATTCTAAAATTCTGGATGAATTTAGCTTAATCTTTCTTATAGCTTGTTTTTTATTTAAACCTTTCCTCTTGACCCTAACCAACATTATACAGTTTAAATTTTTCTATTATTCTAAATGCATTGGATAATTGCTGCTTTAAAAATCTTGTAGCTTTAGAACATGAGCACTTTTTCCCCCCAGTGTTAACCAGTTTTCTTCTAACAAGGACCTAAATATTGTTCTCATACACGAGCTTCTTATCTACTGAGAACGTGGTTCATGTTTTCAGTCCACTTGTTTCAAAGAAGAAAAGGGAAGAGTTTCAAATTAATTTTTGGTGTCCATGATGACTAGATACATCAGTGCCTGCTTACACTAATGCCAAGTGGGAAATAGTAGTGGTTACAAGCTGCTTTTGACATCTGCTTCACCACGATGGAAGAAAACTATTTCTTGATGCCTCTTTATTTTCTTCATCACTGGATTCTGCAACCTTGTGGTGATCCTTTTTCATCTTACAAGTTCTGTGCATCAAAGTAATGGCAGTACCTCTGGTGCCAAAATAAGGATTAAAAGAGAATTGCCTGTGATAATCATGCAAAATGTGGTTGCACATGTCTGGCAGGGAAAGAAGAACCTGGACCTTATTCCTGGCTGCTAAATGTTGTGAATAAATTTCGGAGAGGAAAGAAACAATTATTATGAGTAATTTTCAGAAAGAGAAAAACAAATGGCGCCATAAAATATATCGTGCACAAAATGGAAAATGGAAAATACATATTTCAGCTCCCATTTCATTCAGTGATGTCTCTAACTAAACTGGATTTAAGACTTTGTTGTTGGAAATTAAATTCTTCCCTGTGTTTTGGTCTTGGCTGTTTGAAACAAGACGGTCTATACTAGCCTCTCCAGGTAAATACTAACCTGCTTCTTAATGTGGCTTCTGTTTCTTACAGTATATATGGACCTTTGGCTCACGAGAGTCATGAATGTAGAGATTTAAAGAAAAAAATAAAGAAGAAACTGCAGCAAAGATGGCATTCCAATAAGACTCCCTGGGCAGTGAGAGTGCTTGTATTTAGCATAATAGAGCATGTGGCATCATTTATGCATTAGAGGGCATTTTCATTATCTGTGCCTGCATGAGCAAACATTGATGATGAATGAATTCAACCAAAAAGAGAAGGTTACAAAAATGTCATATGTAAATTTTAAAAAGCCAAGATTTGTGAGGGTTGCTTCTCCAGTTATAAGTGTGTGTGTATATACACATATATACACATGCATATATATATAGTGAAATAATAGAAGAGACATTGATAAAAACAATGCCCCTTATAATTGACATTTGGCATCAAATTGTACTTAATGAGCCCAATTTTTATTTTATATTTTAAACAGGTTTGCAATTTTTTTTTCAAGATAACAGAATATTCTGAATTCAGGAAAGAGTTTAGAGAGGTTATTGCCTTCTTAATAATTTAGAGCTGCTATTGCTCTGCCAAGTCAGAAGATTAACATTTAATAGAAAAAAATTATATATCTGTAATTCAGTCATGGCTATTAGATCAGATGGATTTTCCATTAAGTGAAAAAGATGTCGAGCATTTAAGGACCATTAAACTACAGGACACTTTTATTGGGTTTTAAGGCCTCCGAGCCCAGGTCCTGCTGTGAAGAGTATTTATTTTTACATGTACAGAACACACTAAGGATGGGAAAAGGGCATACATTTTAAAAGAAAATAGGCCATGAAAAAGTGTGATTTTCCACATTGTGAACACCTACCATTCAGATTCAATCTTTTTTTATAATAATTAGTTTTATGCATCATTAAGTAGCTTTCTTACAGGCTGGAAGAATACGGTGAAGGCCACTTTAAAAGTGGTGCCTGCAGGAAATCCAAGTAGCTGGGTACCCTCTGTTGACATTTCACTTTGAGGAACCACATTTCTAATAGTTTCCAGGTAGCTCAACATTGTAAAGAATTTAAGTTTGAAAGTGCCTTCTGCAGTGGTCCTTAAGGACTATGAAAACAAAAGACCTAGAGAGAAGTGACTTCTAATAAGCGTCTACCTTTTTCTAGTGATGCCACATTGTCAAACAAGGACTGGAATTTGACTCTTGAGAAGAACCACTCACCTAGGGGGAGAAATTCTGCACCATCCAAAAGTCTGCACCATCCCTTTTATTAAGTGCGTATAACACTTGACATTGTTGCAGTTAAATCATGACAAGCGATATCTTAAATAATATAAACTTTTCTTACTATTTGCATCGTACCTTCTGTCCCATTCCCACCTCCAAAAACTGGGGAAGAATTATATGTAGGAGTTTAAGAACAAATAGACTCAGGGAGGATGGAGGAAAGGAGTTAATGTAATTTGTAACTTTTTCCCCTACAATGTCCAAACAAATTTTGTGATTTTCTTTCTTGCTATTCTAGGATTTTTTTAATTGCCTTCAACTAAAGTGGCACCTTATGGGCTGTTTCAGAAATTCTCTTTAGGGTTTAAAAATGAAGCCGATTCATATTCAGAGTCTTCCTGCTAAAATCTGTTAAGCCAAAATAAAAATGACTGCTACTTAAAATTTTTCCCCTCTTTGTTGTTGCTACAAAGATTGTCTCACAGGAGTTGCAAGTTCCCACTTATGCACAATTAAAAACTCTTCTTTGTACAAATGGAGAGAGATGAACAATCACAGGGTTGCCAGCACAAGTCCTAAGGATTGAAGTGTATACGCCTCAATCAAATAAAGAGGGGCTGCTCTCTTGAGCTTGGAGGCTTGTTTTGTGAAAGTGAATTTTTCCAGTTGGCCTTAATCCCTAAGCAGTATAGCTCCTTTAAAGCCATCTTTATTCATTCACACCAATTGACACTTTAAGAAATTCCCCCAGCTACTGTTCATCTAAGTCTAAATATAACTGTTAGAGTCGAATGCATTTAAGAGGATTTGCAATCTGTGATTATCCAAAATACTACTCATTGTCAATATTTTTGGTGTGCCATAGCCAATCTTGTTATTATAATGTGCATAGCCACTTAACTGCAGCAAAGCCTGAATACATCACAGCAACTGGAGTAACCTGAGGAGGGCTTGTCTCCAGCTCTGTGCTCCCATTCTGGCACAGCTTGTTGTGTGGTTATGAACATCAGAGAGAATTCCTTAATATGCTCTTGCTCTCCTTCCAGACCCTTTTGGGCAATCTCACCCTCTGTGTTCTCTAAGTGGAGAGCAGTTACCAGGACAACAGAGAATTTGAGAAAGATTTAATTGTGATCTGGTGTCTAACCAGAATAAGGAGCTAGTGCCTTGAATTTCCATTTTAGGTTCCCAAGGAGATGTCAATATGCATATTTATTATTTTTGCCCTACCTCATTACAAAAAAGATTTTAAGGTGGCTCGCAATTTTCTTCTTAATATGGGTGAGGGAAAGGGGAATGGTAAATACTAAAAAGATAGGAAAAGCAAGCAACAGCTTGGGATCCAGAAAACATGCCATGAATACTGTAATATTCTGCTTACTTTTCTGAAACTGGCCTCAATTTGACTCAACTTTCTACCAGCCAATGCAAAGAAGTGAACATCACATATGTGAGGCACAGCATCCATTAGGAAGAACACAGTTATTCCTGGTTCTGAAGCCGGCCAGCCTTTCCCCCATGGGTCCAGCACATCATTTCAAACCGGAGTAAAAACTCCCGTTGGGGCACATGCCATGAGATAAACAGGGTGCATCTTCCTAAGTGCTTCCATCGGACTTGATGGTAAGAAACATAAGCTATTTTGTAAATAACTTTTAAATTTTGGAATAATGCAGTGACTAATATGCAGTGACTAAGAGTAAGAATAGTCCACATTTTGGGTCTATTTGGGTCCATGAGGAAGAATTCACTTTTTTCTTTCACCTTATTTTTTTTTATTGTAGTACAGTTGATTTACAGTCTTTTGTTAGTTTCAGGTGAATAACATAGTGATTCAGTATTTTTGCAGATTATATTCCTTTATAGATTATTATGTGATATTGGGTATAATTCCCTGTGCTATACAGTAAATCCTTGTTGCTTATCTATTTAATACATAGTAGTTTGTATCTGTTAATCCCACGCCCCTAATTTTTCCCCCCTTTTGGTAACCACAAGTTTGTTTTCTGTGTCTGTAAGTCTGTTTCTCTTTTGTATATAGCTTCATTTGTATTATTTTCTAGATTCCATGTACAAGTGATATCGAATATTTGTCTTTCTCTGTTTGACCTATTTCATTAAGCATACTGTATATGTGTGTGTGTGTGTGTATATATATGTATATACATGTATATACATATATATACACACACACACACACACACACACACGTATATATATATATACCACATCTTAAAGTAATCCAATCATCTGTTGGGCACTTGGGTTCCTTCCATGTCTTGACTATTGTAAATAGTGCTATTATGAACATTGGGGTGCATGTATCTTTTTGAATTAGAGTTTTTATCTTTTCTTGATATATGCCCAGGAGTGGGATTGCTGGATCATATGGTAGTTCTATTTTTAGTTTTTTAAGGGATCTCTGTAATGTTTTCCATAGGGGCTGCACCAATTTACATTCCCACCAACAATGTAGGAGGGTGCCCTTTTCTCCACACCCTCTCTAACATTTGTTATTTGTACAATCTTTGATGATGGCCATTCTGGCAGGTGGCTCTCACCTTATTCTTGGTTAACAGATATTTCAAACAAATTTCTAAAGTAGATGTCTGTCTCTGGTATTTTTTGCCTTCCTTTCTGCTCTCTTTGTGCATTCATTACCTGTGTCCCTTCAGGCCTCCTATGCACTCACCCTAAATCCTCCACTTTTGCACCCCCTTATACAGGCCTACCATAGACTCCTATTTTCCTTAATCTCCCTCACCTCTATTCCAAGATAGGAAATGGCGGAGCTTTCTGAGGCAGGGATTATAAAAGCAGTATGACCAAATGAATTCATTTGTAAATTACTGATAACATGTTAACTACTGTAAGTGAATTTTTACTATGAAAAGATATGCTTAACCCCCAATAATGTATTAATTAGCAGATAATCTTAGAGATAATAATAAAATTAAGGGGAAAAGTCCTATTTTAAGGAAGAGGAAGATAATTTGCCACATGTGGAGGCATCACGGCTGCCTGAGTTATGCTCACCCCATCACAATTCCCTTTAAACTACTTCTGCTTTTCAGATTCCTACCTCCCTCTATATTTTTGATGAAAATCTCTAAAAGGTATTATGTAGTAGCCAATTACTGTTCTCTTGACCACCAGCATATGAACCACTTTTCTATGTCTAGGGGATTCTCTGCCTTATGAGTCTTCATGAGATGAAGAGACACCCACCCACTACAGAGGCTGAAAATGTCAAGTGTTTGCTTTTCCCTGGTGTCCTGGGATGCAGGCACATGACCCAGGGCAGGTCATTTTGCCAACTGTGCCCTTGACTTTGACTAGGGGACTAAGTGACAGTAAGAGGCAGAGGTGGCACTGGTCTCTCTTTCTGGTTGCAGGGACAGTTGGGTTTGCTCCCAGATCAAGTTCCTGGTGCAGAGGTAGAAGTGGCCCAAAGATTAGCATCTAATGCTTGATGGGACAACTGCTGTTTTCTCCTCAGACAGACTTTGGAGTGTGATTTGGAAGATTTTTCTGTCCACTCAGGCCTGAGCCTGGTTTTTCACCTTCTCTATAATTCATTGAACTATACCCAGTGCATTGTTTTATTATTATTTTAAAAAAATTTAATCCAGTGCATTCTTAATAAGTCCCCTATTTACTTAAAACAGCCAGAATTGGGTTTTATTGCTTGCAATTAAGAACCAGGGCTGATTTTTTTTTTTTTTTTTTTTTTTTTTTTTTTTTTTTTTTTGCGGTATGCGGGCCTCTCACTGTTGTGGCCTCCCCCGTTGCGGAGCACAGGCTCCGGACGCGCAGGCTCCGGACGCGCAGGCTCAGCGGCCATGGCTCACGGGCCCAGCCGCTCCGCGGCATATGGGATCCTCCCAGACCGGGGCACGAACCCGTATCCCCTGCATCGGCAGGCGGACTCTCAACCACTTGCGCCACCAGGGAGGCCCCAGGGCTGATTTTAAAAAAAAATTTCCCCTTATTTCCAAAGCAAAGTATATTCAATTTGAAAACTTTTAGAAAATACAGACAGAAAAAAGAAAAAAATAATTCACCCCTCCAACCCCCTCCAAACCTAAATATAACCATAGTTAATGCTTTGTTGTGTCTTTTTCAGTACTCTTGTATGTGTCCATTCCAAAGAAGACTATCCTGTAAAGCAATAACAGTACAGAATTTGGGGGCTACTTCCTTCTCTGTCCAGGGAATCCAACAAATAGGCTTCCTACCCTTGTTTTAAGAGCCTGAGGTTAAGAGTGGTTGATTGAATTGGACTTTGTGGACAAGAATTTCTTTTAATCCTTTAATTTAAGATTACATTTAAATTACAATTAAATTTAAGAATCACCTACAAAAGGATGTTAATTCTTTGCCAAATTGGTTGCAGTTTTTTTCCTTCTCATTTTATTTTTCCCTTTAACTTTGTTTTTTTCTCTCATTCACCAGTTTAAATTTTGTATTCAAATTTGTCAATCTTTTGTGGTTTCTGGCATTGATATATCATACCTTAAACATTCTTTCTGAACATATGGATCTATATTTTATCTAGTTCTTTAATTATATTGTTTGTATTACATAATCCATTTGGAACTTTTTTAATGCTATCACATGAGGTACAGATTCACTTTAAGTATTATCCATATTTCTATCCAGTTTGTCTAATTAATTCAATTATCTTTTTTTCTTCAATGCAATAACATTTTTTTCCACTCAAAAATGTATTAAATTCCTATTTGGGTCTATTTTTTAAATCTTCATTATGTTCCATTGGCCTACCTATCTCTTACCTCCACTTCAAAAGTCTGTATATTCTCTCAAGTTCCAAATCTTCCTGCAATTACTCTTCAAAAAATAAAAGATAATATTGGATAGATAGGCAGGGATTTAGGGGAACCTATTAATTAGGAATGCCATTATGGAAAACTCTGTTCTTTAATGTGGGCAGGGAATGGAATGCTCTGGTTAATATAGAATTTTGGTAAAGAAGCAAGTGTATTGAAGTAATTTGGCTGGCCTTTGAGAATTCATAGGGCCTGTTAACACCTGATTGTATCTCAGGATCATCAGCAACACCACAAATACTAATTATCATTATGCTCCAGATGCGCTGATGTGCTCATTAACAGAGCCTGATCAGAATACTGGATACAGCAGAGCTGACTGTATTTGCTTTCGGAATGCTGGGAGTGAAGTGAGTGTTAGGGTCCTTGGAGACAGATGGCAAGCCCATCAGTTTGCTATGTGAGTTACCACATCTATACTAAGCTGATGAATGGACTTTGTGAGCTAGAACTATTACAAAATGGTAACTAAGACAATGGTAAACAGTTGGTCAGTAATCCATGGAGCCATTTCCCAGGGGAGGGAAAATGTTCTTTCTATCCTACTAGGCTCCAAATAGCTTTCTGGCAGGGGATCCAAGAGAACCCATTTGGATTTTGACAGCACACCACAGAATACCACTTCTTATGCTCAGGTCTTAGAAGGATAATCTGTAAAAGTTCCCCACATTTTTAAGATTGGTTGTATTGGAGGAAAGCCAATGAAAACCCACGCATAGACTGATAAATGAGGGAACCAGGGCATTTGTACTGCAGTGCTTCCCCAGCTTTCCCCATAAGGGCCTTCTTCTATCCCAGCCATACTGGGCCAATGTCATTGCCCTCATGGTCCTAGGCTTGCCTGCCTCCTTGCTTTGCCCATCTTATTCCCACCTCTTAAAATGATCTCTCACTCCATTTCTTCCCATTATAATTCACCGAGTTCTTCAAGGAATAACTCAAATCCTACTTCCATGAAGGCTTCCAGGAATCACCTTTTGGAAGAGTTTTTCCTTTTATTCTGAACTCAGAGAAGTTCATCAAACATTTCTTGAGTACTTGCCAGAAAGGCACTGCCCTAGTGTTGGGGAGTATATTAGTTTCCTAGGGCTGCTGTAACAAGTTACCATAAGCAGTGGCTTAAAACAACAGGAATTTATCCTCTCACAGTTCTGGAAGCCAGAAGTTCAAAATCAGTTTTATTGGTTTTTATCTCCTAAACCATTCATAAGCTACTGGACAGTAGAGGTGCTCAAAAAACTCTCTCCAGCGGTGGCTGCCCCAGCCCAGAGTCTTCCACTTGAATAAGTGAATGTATGAATAAAATAGAAAATTAAAATAACCTAGAGAAAAAGAGATGAGTGAACAAATAACTGTACTTCAAAAATATATTCGCCTTTGCTTACTACATAACCCATTTATATAACATTTCCAAAATGACAAAATTATAGCAATGGGAACAAATCAGTGGTTTCCAGGCGTTGGGCATAGTGGATTATATAACATTTTCAAAATGACAATATTATAGCGATGGAGAACACATTAGTGGTCGCCAGGGGTTAGGGCTAGTGGAGGGAGGGGAGTGAATGTGGCTATAAAGGGATAGACAAAGGAGATCTTTGGTGATGGAATGCTTCTGTATCTTGACTGCAGTGAAGGTTACAGAGTTACACAAATGTGATGAACATGTGAACATGACCTAGAATTTTACACACATATTGCACTGATATCAAATTCCTCGTTTTGATGCTTTACTATATTTATGTGAAGTGTAACCATTGGAGGAAACTAGGTAAATGAAAAGCAAGAGCTCTCTAATATCTTTAACATTTTCAGTGACTCTATAATTATTTAAAATTTTAAAATGGTAAAAATAAATTCACCTTGTTCCTCAGAAAAATAAGAAATTTATATGGCAAAGTAAAAGTAGTTACATTAGGAAATTGAGGGTTAAGCAAAAGGTGGGGGTAATGTCCTCATATCACAATTAAACTTGGGCTGCAAAATCGGCTCATGAGCTTCCTAAAGTCCAAAGAAAAACGTCGATCTGTTAGGGTTTTCTGTGTTTTCCCTTGAGCTACACCTTCTCTAATCTAGAGGACAGCACCTTTAGAACCTGAGTGAATCAAAGAGTTTTTCTGTTGTTTTGTGTTACAATGAAAACATTGAGCAGCAGCCCATATCCTTTCTCTT
The DNA here is from genome assembly GCF_025265405.1 of Mesoplodon densirostris. Classification (NCBI taxonomy): domain Eukaryota; kingdom Metazoa; phylum Chordata; class Mammalia; order Artiodactyla; family Ziphiidae; genus Mesoplodon; species Mesoplodon densirostris. The sequence continues at coordinate 123,285,616 of NC_082664.1, forward strand.
CTGCATTTGGATGGGGGTGTATTCTAGAGCTTGGTCTGCCCAATTTACGCCTTGGCTGTGATGGTCAGCAGGAAAAGCCAGGGTGCATGATGGAAAAACGAGCACAGTAGAATTTCCAAAGTGCAAAGTCTGCTGAGATCCTTCTAAAATGGCACTGTGTAGAAGAGGTTAATGTCTTGAGGAGAGAAATTAGCTTTAAATCAAGTGAGGGGTGTTTTTTAGAAATTAGTGGGCTCAGCTGGAAGTTGGGACTTGCCTTTCTATAGAAAGTCTTTTCGTCTTACTGGATACTCTGTATGTGTATGTATATAATCACATTAGATATTATATGTGGGCCCTCCCGGGATGTATTTAATGATGAGAATTTATGAAGTTTTGTGAAATGTACAGATGTGAGCAAAATTTCGTTCTGGGTCCTGAGTATGCCCTTGATTATTGGCTGTGACTGCAGATCAGTAACTTAACCTTAGTATCTAGACCTGAATTGAAAGAGGGGTGCTTTGATTATTACAGAAGTACTTCTTGGCACAAAAGTTTTATAAAATTCTACTTCTAGGATGATTGTTGGTTTGTCTTGGCACTTGGACCAAATTATGTTCTTACTGCTTTCTCTGAATTATGAACTTCAGAGTTGTTTTTTCTGACACTAATTTTGGTTGTGATGTATGTGTGCTTGCATGCATGTCTACAAACCCCTCACCACTGGTGTTAAGGAGTCAGTCCTTGCTTATGTATATTAACAGAGAGAAAATAATACAGGGGAGAATCAAGCCACTTTGGTTATAAGAGCTCCCCTCCAGCCTCTACAGTGGTGACTAGAAGACAAGCCGTATGAAAGGAGAGATTAAAGGCAGAGAATTCAAAGAGCTCACCAAAGAAGTAGCAAGTTGATGCTGGAAGTAGACTCATTCAAAAAGGATTCCAGAATTGCTCAAAGTGGCTCATCATTTCATTTCAACCCACCACGTGCACAGAACTCTGTTAGCGAGTGGCCCTACTTCCTGTGTCATTAGTCCAAAAGTTAGAATGAGACTCTGCTACTTCCCCTTAGAAATTATTTATATTATGTCAACCAAGGGTTTTAGTTACAAGAACAGTTGTCTGGTTTAAGAAGAAAGGTAATTTACTGAAAAAAGTGTTAGGAAGCTCATGGAATCACTGGAAAGATGGAAAGACAAAATTTGAAGGCTATGCAGCCAAACCATGTTGCAGAATTGGTTCAGTGGAGAAGCCACTGTTACTATTCCTCAGAGCCAGATCCGAGGCAGGTCTGCATCCTAGCTGCCCCTAATTGTGCTAATTGTGAGGGGGGCTGGGTAAGTGAGTTTGGGGCATCATCAGCACCACGTCATACTAAGACGCATGCAGGGGGAGTTTCCCAGTTATAGAAATGGTTTCAAATTCTGGGAAGCCAAAAATCAAACCAACAAAATACAAATATCCACTAACTTCCCTCTGGTGTCCAATACTGTAAAACACTGTTGCAAAGTTATGAGTAAATTCCCCCAAAATTCAACTCTTGTAAAATGTGGAATGTGTTAATGTGAAATAAACTAAATAACTGGGTGAGACAGCAGAACCAGCTGGATGGCAGTTCTGAGAGTCCCACTGCTTGATTCAATTAGGGCCAAGTCCCAGCTGCCATATGGTACCGTTTGGGGCAGCTGTCAGCTCCAGCTTAAGTATCAAGAGAATGATTCTGGATTCTGCATCAGGCAGGGATTCCAGAACAGTTACAGTGATTCTGAAACTCTCCTACTTAGTTGGTTCTCATCTAATTGTCCTGACCTGGGGAGAAAACCAGTGATGTAGGAGTACACTGTCCATCTCTCTACTTTACTGTACATGGTTGCCTGCTGTTTTCCTGCTTAGCTTCATCCTCCTTCCATATTCCTCACTCCTGCTGCAGAAGTAGAAAATAACAAATTAAGCCTGCCTCTTTTTGAGAACAGAGCTGGGCAGAGGACTGAAGCAGTCACCAATTGGGGTGATGATAGGAAAGACAAGAAAAATGATTGAAAACTCAAAAATGTATAAATGGAATGGAAGAAAATATGGATAGATGCTCAGGTCTTAGTTTTTGCAAGTAGGCCCAAGGCCAGAATTGGTGTTTGTGACTTCCCTCGCCTGCAATATTTAAGGTTCCCTTTGCCTTCAGCCAGAACCTCAACTGGATTATTTAACCAGGAAAGGTGACCCAAACCTTCATTTCTGAGGGATCTGAGCCCTTGATGACACTTTTTCTAGGGAGTCGCGTCTCAGTGGTGTGCTAGATCTATCTTGTACTGGCTCCTGAGAGGAGGTTAATAAACTTTCAGCAATGTTTTGGGCCACTTGTTAAACAGAAGCCATTATTAAAAATTAAATTATATAAACTCACGATTAAATAAATTATATTAAAAACAATGTGATAAATACTCCAAACTCATCACTTTCTAATTATTTTGCTATTATCCATCCTTTTGCGATTATTTCTGTCTTTTGTATGTATGGTAGAAAAACCATATAATGGTGTGCTACTGTTCATTTTATCCTAACTGCATGTTCATAATGTAGTAATGTCACATTGATAGCTTGAAATTGGCCACAGTAGGAGTTTTTAAGGAAATTGGCAAACACTACAATTCAGTGTCACCGATTATAGTTTTCATTCATTTTTACCACTGGTCACTGCAGTGTCAAGAGAAGTCCCAGGGGATCTTCTAGGGTGCATCTATTCTTTTCTCTTCCTGAATTATGTAGTAGCTATGTTACAATATCACAGTAGTATGAGGAGGTAAATTAGCCAAGTCTTTGAAACCTTTGTTTTTGTCTCCTGACTGAAACATTCTTCTCTCAAGATTAGAATCTGTAAACCAACAGAGCACAGAATTATAGGGATGGGAAGCAGAAATTTTGTGAGTCATTAGTTCTGAAAGTGACAAGCAAGCACCTCCACATCCGCTGTTTGGTTCCTGGCCCTGGGTACTGGTTGCTGGTTCAAGGAATATATCATGTACTGTAGATCAATGTACTAACCTCAAAGATGTTGTCTCTCCAGTGGCGCTATAACTTGAGTTTTCCATAGGTGATTACACCCTTCTATAAAGCCAGTTGCCCCTGAGTGATTTGGTACATGGTAAAAACTTTGAATAAGGTCTATCAACCAACTTCCTAATTTTGCAGAAAAATGGGTTCCTTAGGAGCAAGGTGGTCTTTGATACCAAGTCTGTGTAGAAGGTGGGTCCACAGACGGTTGTGCTGGCAGAAGTGTGATGGGCGTGCTAAACAAATCCAAATGTGTTTCAGTAAGGACAAAGCACCACCCTCTCCACAGAGTGCTGTATGAAGCCTAGGTCAGTCACTACTGGCCAGCTGAGCCCGTGAGATCAAGAACTTAGGGATCCGAGCTTTTCAGTCTTTCTTTCAGCTGGTCATTGCTCTTGGAAGGAACCGCCCACCCCATAGTCCTTGAATTCTCAGGCTTTTCGTACTGTTCTCTGATGATGGCTTCCCATGGCCTTCAGTTTGAAATCCAGATTCCTTAGTATGGTCGTTCTTATTTGGAGCCTCGCCTACCTCTCTAGCTTCACATCTCACCCACCCTTTTTTGCAGCACCTCAGCCCCAGCCAGGCTAAGTTACTTGCCGTGTTGAATGCTTTCGTCTCCAACCCCCATCCCAAGCCGCTCTGCCTCCCCTGCTTTTGCACTTGCTCTTGTCCGCCAGACACATCCTTTCATGTGTCCTCTGCGTTGGCCCTTTAAGACTTTCCTCTCTTGCTCCCTCTCCCCAGGGGAAATGGATCGTTAAGCACCCACCCCTGCAGACCCATCTACCCAACAGGCCTAGAGGACGGAAACGTGAGTTGAATGAGTATCAGGCAAGTGTCTGTTGGAGCTGCCCTGGCTTATTTGAGTGCAGACAGTGCAGTGACAGCAGCAGAGCGTCCCAGGGCCAATGGGAAGGCAGGATGGGGCCTGTGGTCAGGGAGAGTGGAGGACACTTCCTCCCCCCACTTCATGAGACCGGATGCTGCCTCGCTGTGCCATGGCCCAGCAGCAGTGAAAAGCTGGCCTTGGGGCCTGGCCAGGACCCACCTCAGGGAGCTACCACACACCTCACATAGCCTTTGAAGGCCTCTCAGTAACTCCACGGAGCAAGGTGCACAATGAAGGTTCACGTGTAAACCCAGAGCTCACACCTCCTACTGCTGGTGTGGGTGTTCAGTCTCTCCACAGTCACTTAAGAAGAGTGCGTAATGAGTTTGTGCGGGTAGCAATGAAGTCTTGGAGGCATAAGGGATCCCATCTTTTCTTGAACATGAACAGTCACTGCCAGTTCATTTCATTGGAGGACAGCTCCTGTTACAAAAGCTTTTCCTTATTTTAACGAAATCTGCCTTCCCAAGACATCCCCCTAGTGATCCTGAGCCTAAAAACAGTCTATAAAGGTGACTAGAAAATGGCATTACCTTTCTTTTTTTTTTTGACAGCCACATTCCATTACTGATTCTTGTGAGGCTTATTACCAAGTAAAGCCTCTAGGACTATTTTCAGATACAATTAAATCAGGCCTCATAGTGTTATTATGCAGATAACTGAGAACAAATAAGTAAGGAACTTTACAATTAAACCTATTAAATGTTGTCATGTTGGTTTAGGCCTGGCCTTTCCCCATTGGCCCAGCATTGTAGGAATTAAGCTAGAGTACCAGAGATGTTGCAAGTGGGCAGGAGATGGCAGGAGAGAGCCAGGAACGACCACCACTGCGGCCTCCAGGACCGTGAGGCTGTGGAGGCCTAGACGCTAGCTGGTGGGGGGCAAATGGGGAACTGGGGCAGAACTGGCCCCTGGGGTGAGGAGCAGGGGGAGGGGTGAGGATGCACGTAAACCCAGAGCAAGTTAACCAGAAGAGGAGAGTTTGCAGGTACTGAGAGAGGTGGGCTAAAGGGGGGAAGCAGAATCATGTGCCTGCAGAAGGACTCCTGAGCCCCATGCGGGACATGCAGACTTAGGGATCACCAAAGCCGGCCCCCAGACACAACAACAACCAAAAGGGGCAGCGAGAGGGAAATGGGCAAATAAATCATGTAACCCACATGTGACGGAATATTCTGCCCTGATTAAAAAGGGTGTTTCCAAAGAGTTTTAATGGCAGAAAGATGTTTTTCAGTTGAAGCTTAAATCCTCCTGTGGATACCAATTATGTAGTAAAGATCTGTGGTGTGTGTGTATGTATCCTATATATATGTATGAATGAATAAATATTCTGAACATTCCTTCTGTATCGAGAGACAGAAGTCAGTCAAAAAGTTAACATTGCTTATAGTTTCAAAATCTGCCTCAGAGAGCATATGCTACTTTTTAAATTAGAAATTACAGTAAATGTTATCAGAATCTCCGGTTTCCAAGAATTGGGGCACAATGAGTAGAGTACAGTGATAGGATCCTTGCTTAACACCTGGAATTCTGAACCTATTGCTCTTAAGGCAGGTATCCATTAGCTATTTACCAAACACTTAGCGTGGGCCAGCCACTCTGTTGGCATGCATGGATACAAAGGTGAAGAAACCCCTATTGTGTTGTTAGTTGCAATTATGATAAATAGTATCATAAATTCTTGCACAATACACAGTAGGGGTTAAGGAGCACACTTTATTGGGAGAAACACACAAAGTAAAGATGAGCAAGAAGAGACATGACGTCCCCATCTTTTCAACATCCCATGGAGAGGCATGCTGGGCTTGTTAGTCCGATGGAGGGACACTAGAGGAGTGGTCCAAGAAAGCAATCACCTTTCACATGGGGACCTGGGGACCTGTGGGAGTTTCAGGCAGGACAGGCCCTCTTGCTGGAGCAAAGGAGCTTCTGGTCCCATAGGAAGCTGAGAAGAGGAGGCCCCAAAAACCATAGCCCCATAGCCGGCTACTGGGGTCATTTTCACGTGATCCTCCTTGTACCCCCAGGCACTGTCTTTGTTCTTACAAAGCTCACAGCATGCCAGGAAGACAGATATGTATCCAGAAAACCATAGTCCACTGGTAGTTTTAGGTCTTAACCACCATAGAGCTGCCCAGATTCTGCCATGGCCCATCATTTGAGCCTGCCAAGATTTTTTTGAATTGAGTCATCCCAAATTTGCTGTTTCTCACAGCTTTGTGTCATCAGCACAGTGACAGACATGTTCTCAATGTCTTCATCCCAGTGGCCCAAGGAGGCAGCCTCTCAGCAGGCCACCAGGAGGGTCCTCGGGGCTGACTGGGTCTGTGAACACTCCGCCCCATCAGCCAGGTAGGGATCTGCCCAGAGGTGCTGTCGGCTCCCTTGCCCCTTCCTTAGCCCTGTGGGAATCCAGACCTCCCCCAGGCTTCTCATGTTCCCCATCCAGCCCCCTGTGAGCAGATTGTCTTCAGGCCCTGTAACCTCCATCCCTTCCTCTCTCCATGCCCACTGCCACTCCACCACCTCAGGCCTCCTTTGTCTCCAGCCTGAACAACCACCATGGTCTCCTAGCTGGTCCCCTGGCTTCTCTTTCTTCCTCCTCCTACCCATCTTACATTCTAGAACCATCGTCTTTGAAACAGGCGTCCAACTGGAGTATCATTCAGCAATAAAAAAGAACACACTGCTGATTCATGCTGCCATGTGATGAACCTGGAAACATGATGCTGAGCGAATGGAACCAGAGGCAAAAGACCGCACATTGTGTGATTCCATTTATATGAAGTATCTAGAAATAGCAAACGTATAGAGACATAAAGCAGATTAGTGGTTGCCTGGGGCCAGGGTTAAGAATGGGGATTGACTACAAATGCCCACGTGGGACTCTTTGAGGTAACAAATGTCCTAAAACTGGATTACGGTAATGGTTACACAACTCTGTAAATTTACTGAGAATTATTGAATTGTACACTTAAAAAAATCTGGCACATGTGCAGGGCAAAGGGAGGGATTCATGAGGGTGGACGGGACAGAGGGTTCTGGTGTCCTCTAGAAGGATCCAAAATATTCCACTGTGGTTTTTGTGAGATCATCCAAGTGGCTTTATGAATGAGATTAACGTTATACTAATTCTTTACATGAGAGAAGATTTTTTTAACCATAGAGATAATGAATATATTCTTATTTTAACGAGATCGTTCTGACCATGTTACCATCTGCCTAAAAACTTTCTTAACCCTGTGCCTGTAACACAGAGTCAAGGGACCTCACCATGGCATCGGCACCCTCCCATGGCACCGGTCTCCAGTGTTCCTCCCTAAGAACCATGCACTCCAGTCACACTGGATTACTTGTGGTGTCCCCAACACACCAGGCACGTGTAATGCCTCTGTTCACCCTTTATCTCCACCTTGTGTCCTGACCAAGCTTCATCTTTCAAAGCCCAGCTCACATGGCACCTTTGCTTAGTGGGATTGGTGATTCTTTTATCTCTATTCTCCCATCCCCTCCATTAAAGCACATTTCACTGTGTTATACAGCCACCTGCCTCTGTCTCTTGTACTGGAGTATAAACTCTTGAGGGGAGAGACTGTGTCTTAGTCATCTGTACATCCACAGGGCATGAAGTGGGTGCTCACTAGCTCCTCATTCATTCAACAATCATCCATCTGGAGCTGGGTTTCCCAACCTTGGCACCATTGCCATGTTGGAACAGATAATTCTTTGTGGTGAGGGCTGCCCTGCACATTGTAGGAAGTTAAGCCTCTGACCCTGGCTTACCCTCATCCCTGGCCTCTGACCACTGCATGTCAGTAGCACCACACACACCCAGTTGTGACAACCTAATGGGGTCTCTAGACCTTGCAAATGTCCTGGGGAGAGAACCGCTGGTTTAGAGCCTTCTCTGTGACAAGCACTGTGCTAGGAGCATCATTATGTTTGTGGAAAACATGCTGGGACTAAGGAGAGAGCCCTGCAGCCCACCCGCAGTTACCACTTGCCAGCTGCCCTCGGAATGGAGATTGGTCGGCTGGGGAGTCCAAGCTCAGCCTCACCAGGTCTACCAGCCCTGGAACCCTGTCAAGCCCCAGCGCCTGCCTGGACTTTAGTTGTGTGTTGATTTCTCTGAACTCAGTCTGTCTTCACCTTTTAAGTTCCAAAACCTTTGCCTTGGTAGGAAAGACAGGAGTAAAATGGGAGTTTGGCAGTTCTGCTTTCTCACTGTCACCTGTGAACCGCCCACTCTGCCACAAGCACCTGCTTGTCCCTTCCTCTTCGTATGCATGTGAAACTACTTAACCAAAGCCCCTTCTATTGTCCTGGGGATATTCGCAAGCCTAAGCACATTCTCCCAACACCCAGTTTACAGGCTGGGGGTGGAGCCTCCTTTGCTGCCTGCCACGGTGCTTCTTTTGCCCTTTGCCCTTTTTGCCTCTGAGGAATGAATTATTTGTGTATTCTCAGAATTTGTAAAAGGCTCCCATCTTTCTTGAGTCATCTTCCTGTTTCTAGAGTTTCCAGCTCTGCTTGTCCTGAAATCTCCTTCCTAAAGTCTATAAACACTCATTTTAATATTAAATATTTATATACTGGTAGAGACAGATTAAACACAGAACATATGACTCCAAACCCAGAGTAGGATTATCCACTCTATTACTACTACATCTCCAGGTTTCCATATTTACTTTCCCGGTTATTACATTATCTTAGTTTGAGCCCCTCTAGATACAGACCTGCGAGAAGGATTTGGGTGTAGGTCAGTTTTTGAAAAGTGATCCCAGGAGACATGGTCAAGGGAGTGGAGAAGTGAGGCAAGAAAGGAAGGGAGCTCATGGAATGTGTGTTATGCCCGCGTTTCCACTGTGGGCAAGGAAAGCTTAATCCCAGTGGGAGCCCTGGGAGGCCCAGGAGAGCGGCCTCAGAGCTGCCCCACAGAAGGGAAAGGAGGCTGGCGGTCGATTCGCCAAATCCCCATCCTCGGTGTTTGTGGGCACTTTCCGAGGCATTAGCTCTGTCTCTGTGGCTTGCCCTGCCTGTGCTTCATGCCAAGACTCAGGTGCTCCCAGGTCACAGGAAAGACTGTGGGATGTGGGCACAGACCTAGTCTTCAGCCATGTTCTGGGTTGACCATATGTCCTCAATTTCCTTTCTTGTCCATTTCAACAGCCAGTCTCTGGGGGACCAGAATTAAGGAGTCGCTCTCCTTCCTCTGTGTTCTGAGAGATTACATTGTCAACAGGGCCTGAACTCCACATTTAGTGGAGAATGGATCTCCGTTATGGGTCTGGAGATTCTCTTCACCCCGAGCCTGCTGCTGTGCAAATTCGGTGAGGGTGTCAGCCAAGGTTCGCCATCTCCATGCTCTGGCTGGGACCAAGGTGGGGAGAGGGGTGTGTGGTAAACAGGGGGTCCTGCTTCTCCCTGCTCAGCACCTCAGAGGGACCTCAGGGGCATTGGATCGGGCTTCTTTGCCCTGTGTGGCAGCACACCACAGGAGATGCACCCCTCTCAGTGGGCAGCCTAGGGCCATGCACTCACCCCTGTGTCTTAGGAGAAGTGCACTGTGCCCCACCCTCACAGAGGACCCTGCCCCTCTGACCAGCACTGGTGTCCTAGCCTGGCAGGGACCGTGAGGCCCTATGTGGACGCTTGCTGTTTTTCTCTGCCAAGACGGCTCTTCTCTTTGAAGAATTAAGTGTCCCTTCCCCATCATATATGTCCCCTGTTGGGAGGTAAGGAATGGCTTCACCCACCCCAAACCAGGATGGTCTCATGACCAGGCTCAGCCTATCAGAATGCCCCAGCCCCAGGATTCTCATGTGTATGAACATGCAAGCAAGGTCACTCAGAGCCCTTTCCAGAATGGACGTGCACAAATTAGGAGAGAAAAATGCCTTTCCCCTGGGGGTTGCCAGGGGGCTAACTAGACATGACTGTGACAGGTGAATATGTCTGCCAGCCGCTCCCCATTCCGTGGCCCTGGATTTCTCTCCTTTAAGACAGAGCCATGACTGTGGGTGAGGGTGGCGGAATCTGTGGAGTGAGCTGTAATCTGACTGTCCATCCCCGCAGTGGTGGGCAGTAAACCAGCGTTGATGCAGCATTGGAAGCACTTAAAAGCAACGGGCCAGATGTTCACTTAGAAACATGGATGGATCTTAAAACCGTAGCCCTGAGGGCTCACAAAATAACATTAAATACAAATGGAGTAGTTAGGCAAGATAGTCTTCAAGGTCCCTTCCAGTCCTGTGTTTGTGAACGGTAGTGTGGGTCACAGAAGTTAGAACTATGAACTTTGTGATCTGTTTGCCAAGGCCCCATCCCTCTTTGGTTGTGGGTACCTGCTGAGGTGTTAGCTCTGTGTCTTCCAGGTTGTGGGCCTCATGCAAAATCTCAGGTGTTCAGAGGACACAGGACTTGGTTTCAAATCCCAGATTTGCCATGTACTAATTGCAGGGACTTTGGGTGAGTCACTTAAGTTCTCTGAGCCTCCGTTACCTAACCTGAAAAACAAGGATAGTAATCCCTGTAGAGTGTACTGGACAGTGTAAGAGCTCAAGAAATGATGGACAGTTCTCTTGCACTGGGTTGGCAGCATTTCTCTGGGGCGGGAGGAAGATAGACTGTGAGGAAATGTTGAGGGCTTTGCCAGTGTGGAAAAGCCCAGTTGGGAGTAGAGATGTGGAGATTGTCTTAAAGGGAAGTGGTGCCCTCTGGCATCCTTCAGGCTCCCATGGCCCTGGGTCAACCTCGCATCTCAGATGGGGCTCTCACCATGCCAGGCTGAGGCTGGCCAGGCACAGGATGTAGGTCGGGCTCGTTTTCCAGAACAGGTCTCCCTCCTCCCCCGAGGGCATTCATCTCCTGAGGTTGGTCTAATTCAGGACCTCAGGTGCAGCCTTCTTTTTCCTTCCTCTTGTCACCCCTCCAGCTATCAGATCACAAGTAACCCAGAGAACACGTGACTGAGCCCCTGTGATGTGCTGAGCATATAGCTCGGCATGATGACATGCTCTCCTCATTGGGGTGCAGTGAACACGGGGCTGACCCTGGTGGGCTCACCATCTAGGGGTAGACAGGCAGACTTCACGGGCACCTACACCTGCACCCGTGTGCAGAGTGCTGAAATGGGGAAGCGGAAGTGCCACAGAAATGTGAGGAAGGCCGCCTGACACACTTGGGGTGGGCTTGGGACCTTGGGAAGGCTGCCAGCCCAAATGGCTAGCTGAAGAGTGAGCCAAGGGTGGGCTGAGGGGGAATGAGGGAGGCAGGAAAGGGGGATACACAGGACTGAGTGTACAGGCAGATGGAAGAGAGACAAGAGAGGGCTCAGGGCTCCTGAGGGTCCAGGGGAATGTGAAGGGAGAAGTGGCCGGAGCCATGGCCAGACCATGTGCTGGGCTTGGGAAGCCATGTCGAGAAGCCAGGGTTTGGTCTTGAGGTTGTGTGGATCTCGGAAGAGCTTTAAGCAGGAGAGTCTTAGGGATCGATTTCTGTCTTAGAAAGACAACTCTGGCTGCTGCAGAAACATTGGTTTTGAAGGGGAGAGGGCAGAAGGGAGGAAACCTGGTAGGAGGTTGTCTCAGTCATCCAGGTAAGAGTGGCACCATGTAGGGCAGGGAGGGAGATGCTGGACAATGGGGAGGGGAAGGCTGAGGTGGTAGATTGGGAGAGGGAGGTCCAGGGGAGTCCAAGGTGTCTTGCCTTGTCCTTTGGGTGGTGGGAAGCTGGGAGGAAAATAGATTCTTGGGGAAGGCAAGCCTGGTGGAACGTCAGTGGGCACCGCGAAGGCTGTCCTGGTGCCCCTTCAGTGTAGGGCCTGTTCCCAGATACAGGGAGTGCTGTGGGCAGGCAGCCTCCAGGGGTCAGCTCCTTTAGGGACTGCCTTGCCCAAGGTCATGCCCCTTTCCAAGGCACCCACATCCTTTGATTTTGGTGTATGAACTCCTGGCCACCGTTCCCACCTCAGGACAGCTCTGAAGGGCCATTTTACCTTCAGTGCTTCTGTGGCATAGGCTGGGGCTCCCTTTGGACCTGATTGCTGGTCAGCATCTCCCTCTGCCCCCTCCAGGTCCTTTCCCCTCCCTTCCACAGGTGACCATCCCAAGGGCTCTCCTTGGAGGAGAGGCCCTAAATATCCTTCTCACTTACTAAACTCCAACTCAGAGTCTGGTTCCCAATGACCCCCAAGGAATCATACCTCTTGTGTCCACACCCCTTTGCAGTGACATACAGAGATGAAGTCTATTTCTCCACCCCTTGAATCTGAGCTGGCCTCAAGTCTTGTCTTGCTTTGACAAGGAGAATGTGTAGAAGTGACTTTCTGGGACTCCAAAGTCCAGGCTCAAGTGGACTTGCAAGTTTCACTTTTGCTTTTGGAACCCAGCTGCCACGTAAAAAGTCCAGGCTGTCCTGTTGGAGGAAGGCTGTGCGGAGGAGAACTGAGGCCCCCAGCCGACAGCAGACAGCATGACCCCAGACATGTGAGTGGGCTCACCTTGGATCCTCTAGCCCCAGGTGGGCCACTCCAGCCAACACAACAGGGAGCAGAGGTAAGCGTTCCCCCGAGCCACCCAAATTCTGACTCACAGAATTGTGAGTAATAAAATGATTGTTACGTGAAGCCCCTAAGTTTTGGGGTGGCTTGTGATCAGCAACAGATGAGTAAAGCTGCATGGCTGCACCAGCAGGAAAGGCCCATGGCTCATGATCAAGTAGGGCAGGCACCCATGCATTAGAAAACCTCGGAGGGACTGGCCTGCCTGCCAGCTACCACAGGGTTAAATGCAGCTTTTATCCCCCAAGGATGAGGCTCAGGCTGTTTTGTCATCCTGGAGCCCATCACTGCTCATCTCATCTCCACTCCTGGAACAGGGAAATGCCAGTGTTATTACCTCTTAAGCTTCTCTGTGTCTGTAGAGAGCAGTGCCTCACTGCCAAAGGAGCAAATGAGACCCAGCTTTGTGCAGAAACATTCATCGTCCTGCGCTGCTCCAGGCAGAACCCCAGCATATATTTCCCTTCTGTGGGAGCTGGCTCAGACTGCATCCATCTTCACGAGCTCATTATTCATCTGATTATTTTCATGCCGTCCCAGTGGGAAATGAAAGCCATCAATAAATCACAACATTGCTGCAGATTATATTAAACGACCTGGGCAGAATGCTGGCTGTGCCAGTCTCTGTGACCATGAGGGCCAGGGCCACTTGTGCAAGATCCTCCTCCCGGACTGAAGAACACTTGCTCTGCTTTCACCCCAGACATGAATCCACCTCTCCATTGCCCTTGATATCCCTCGTGTGATTAAAATCCATGAGCACAGAAGCCCTGGCCATGTCAGAAGGCCTGAGTTCAGCCTCTGCGTTAGCTGTGTGACTTGGGGCTGGCTTCTTGGCTTCTCTGAAGCTTGGGGCTCCTCATCTGTGAAACATCCAGAAATCCTTGTTGTGAGGAAAAAATGAGAAAATGAATGTGAGATTTGCACTCTGAGAGGTGCATATGTGCAGACGGGTGGCATCATATGGTCTTTATTTCAGAGTAACCATGACACGTAGAGGGTACCATGGGAGAGACATGCTAGATTGGACATTGAAGAGCCATGAGCAATCACATATGATTTCTTAACTTTAGATCCTCATGTTTCAAATGGACCCAGTAGTATTTGCCCCATCAATTTCATAGAGCTATTGTGAGGCTCAAATCAAATAACAGTTAGGGGAGCCCTTTGGCAAAGTATTAAGTTGTACAAATGTAAGCTGCCTTACTGAATCATTTCTTCTCTGAACTCTGTTGTTTTGTTTTGTCTGTTTTGCTTTTACCCATCTTCCTATTCCTCTGGTTTTCAGTATTATTGTGAATCTTCCCCAAGACATTCTAAGATAATCAAGAAAATTTGATCCAGTTGGTTTTTTTGGAAGGAAAAAGCAACTGCCATTATTGAGTACTCATTCCATTTCAAGCTTTCCAATATGTTACCTCATTTAACAGCCCTCTAAATGGACATTATTTGTCTGTTTTCCTAAGGGAGGGGACTGGGACTCAGAGAGGCCAAGTATCTGCTCAAAGTCACAGAACGGGAATTTGAGCTCAGTTCTGTTCCATCACATCACACTGGAGACTCAAGAGCACTGTTTTTCTTTCATTAGAGAAACTTACCCATATTTTCACCGCCGTCCCTCCCCACTTTTGACCTTTCTTCTCTGTTACAATGAAGACTCCTTTAGTTAAAACTCTCTGATGGATTCAAGGGCCATGTGAAGTTTTTGATAGTCCAGACAATCTGTGGTGACAAACCAATATGATGAGATGATTCACGAGGTGGAAAAACTTTCCCATGGATGTGTTACATCCAAGTGCCTCTGCACCAAGGAACCATTTCAGGAGAGCCACAGTCTCTCTATGGAAGGTTTGAGAACATGAGAATGTTGTCTTTTTTAAACAAAGGATGGGCTGATCACTTTAGGAAGAGAACTGGTTAGCATATCTACTGAGTTCAGGAGAGCCTCGGAAGTAGCACCTTCCTACCCTACACTAGTTTCCGAATGTCCTGAGAAATACAGCAAGAGAATAAGGCATATAAACACCAAAATAGCTCCTTTATGATTGAACTTGATATTTGGGCTTTCTAACCTCGTATTTGGATAGATGTACCCACCTGAAATATTGGCTTGGGAATTTTCGCTCTTGGAGGAGTATAACAGAAGATGTGCTTCCTTAGGGCAACCTGTGCCCAAGAGAAAGTGCAGAAGAGGCTGGACTGCACATGCCCACTTTCTTTCTTCTAATGCTCCAATCTGAGTGAGGCCAAAAGTGTTACAAAGGATGGTGCCCCTCCATGCAGAATGAGACATGAGGGGTGAATAAGCTCCCCCCTGCACCTCCCACCCTCGCCGCCAAACAATGACATTGGAGTTTGAGGAAAACGGAAGACTAGCTAGAACATTGTAGAATTTTCTAGAAAATATTGTTTTTAATTGTCGATGTGGAGAGCAGTCCAGAATGAGACTTTTAGGTTGATTAAACAGGGATCAAGGCATAGAAGAAGAAGAGGGGAAATGAAATTTCTTCCTCCTTAGAAATTACCACCTAATAAATGTCAGAGACATTCTTGTAAACTGAATAGGCAGTGAAAGTTGGTTGAGACAGAGGACCCCAATTTGGGACACCTGTTGGAAGTCCTAATAAAAAGATCGCCCCAGTTTGATTCTGAAGGCTGTACTAGGAGAGGGAGAAAATACCTTTGGCCCAAACTTTATTTGACTCATATTTCAAGAGCTGGTCTATTCCATGCAGAAAAATTCCACCAAAAAGCATTTATGGCATAGGTTTGACGCTAAATGATTGACTTAGTCTGAATGATACATGTCTGTAAAAGCAACTATGGTGATGCCTGGTAATGAAGGACTAGGTAATTTGGATTAGCTCTCCCACTTAGCACAGTAAGAAAAGCCAGACACAATATTATTTTTAAAAATCTGCTCAAAGACTTGAGTCAGCTAACATAATGGTGAAGAGTATTAAGGAAGAACAGAATTTATGAGAGCTAAATTCAGAATTTGGGGCTCTCAGAGTATGTTCTCTGACCAACATTGAATTAAATGAGAAATCAATAATAATAAGATATCTAGAAAAACACCTATGTATTCAAAATTAAACAATGTGGTTCTATATAATCCCTGGGTCAAAGAAGAAATCCCAAGGAAATTAAAAAGTGTTTCCAACTGCATGAAAATGAAAATACAATAACTAAATTTGTGGATTTAGTTAAACCAGTGTTTAGAGGGAAATGTATAGCTTTAAATGCTTATATTAGAAAAGATGAAAGGTCCAAAACAAATGCCCAAGTTTATCCTTTAAAAGCTAAGGGGAAACAAAAAAAGAGAGGCAAAGTAAACCCAAAGTAATTAGAATTAAAAAAAGATAAATGCACAGATTAATATAGAAAAGATCAAATAACACAAAAAATTAACAAGGTCAAAAGTTGTTTCCTTGAAAAAATTAACAAAATTGGTAAATCAATCCCTAGCTACGGTGATCATGAAAATACAGAGAGAAGACGAATGACTAATATCAAGAATAAATAAAGCATTATTACCATAGACATTAAAAAGTTAGTAAGGGGGTGTTATAAATAACTTTATACCAAAAAAATTCAATGCCATAGATGAAATGGACACATAACTTGAAAAATACAGTTGACAGGAAATGTCACAAAATGAAACAGAAACTCAGAATAGCCCTGTATCTATTAGATAAAATTGATTTGTTGTTAACACAACAACAACAACAACAACAAAACTTCCCAGAAATAAAACTCTGGACTCTAATGTCTTTACTGGTAAATTCCATAAAAAAATTAAGGATGAAATAAAATAATACCAATATTATATGAAATCTCTTAGAAAATAAAGAATGTGGGACCACTATCTGACTAAATTTTTGAAGTAAGCATAACCCTAATACCAAAAATCTATGCAAGGTATTGCAAAAATAAAGTAAAATAAAATTAGATAAATACACCTTATGAACGTAGATACAAAAGTTCTTAACAAAATTTTAGCAAATTGAATCCAGAAGTCTAGTGCCCCTGTGTGGCTGCCAGGTCTGAGAGTTTGCAGCAGGGGTCGCTCTTGGTTCAGCAGGCAGGGAAAAGTGAGGACAAGCTGGGGTCCAGAGGGACCCCTGCATATGTCTGCCACCATATCTAACCATGATGACCTTCAGAAAGTCATAGCTGCTGTTTCACTTCTACCTTCCAAATCTATATAAGAAAAAATTGGGGGTTAGGAGAGGCGGACAACTGTAACTGTCTTATTCTACAGGTAACTCAGGGATTCTGGGAAGCCTAATTTCGGTTTAGCTGAGCTGGCACGTTCCAAACCCTGAAATCAGCAGAGCAATGACCTGCAGGGCAGGTTGATGCTAGTGTCATCGAGGGGGCACATGGGGACTTCTGGGGGGCTTGTGACATTTCTTGCCCTGGGTTATGGCTACATGGATGCTCACTCTGTAGCTGTACATTTTTGTTTTGTGAACTGAATGTATGTAATATTACAAAATCAAATTTTAAAAAAAAAGCAACTGTGACACGTCTGTTTCCCACTCTACCACCTACTTTGAAGCAACTAGGCCATTCTGTGTTGATTCTTTCTGGAGAGGAGATGATAGTGAAAATGCAAAGAAAAAATAGACTTTTCCCCCTGACATTTTGCATTTCAAAACTTAAGCTCTTCAGGTAATGGAAAATTGCACAACCACTATACTGTATAGACAAATGTCAATAGTGGACTTGGATTAAAGGAAAACCCAGACACAGGCATTACGTGGGTAAATCAAACAGTGTTTATTTATCTAAAGTAAACAGATGGAGGCCATGAAGTCAGGACACAGAGTGGAGAGACCAGCAACATTATTTGGGACAGGCAGAGGTTACCACGCAATAGGCTCACACTTGTGTATAATGTCTGAGCGAGGGTCACAGCAGACCTTTTTGAAGCTTGACTGCCCCCATTTGTGCCAGCTTTGTGTACTGAAGAGAAGTGCAGTTCTATCTACTAAGACTGGTGCTGTTGTCTTTCTCTACTTCATCGAGGAAGGTAATGCCAGGTTTAAAACTTGTGCAGTTCTGCATATGGGTGAGTGTGATTATGTGCCAGGACCACATCACCTGACCCAGAAGCTCTCTTCAGTCTCAGGTGGCACTATGTGCTATGTGGCTCAAAGGAATATGGTATAATCCAGTCCACTTGGGCACAAATGTGCTCTCTTTTGCCATCCTTCACCTCCCCACATCACAACAGCCCAGTCTCCATGCCCAGGTGTCTCTGGGAATCATGCTAACAAGCCCTAGGACCAGGGAGAGGACATAGTGCCAAAGTCATTGCAACAGGAAGAAAATATCATGGGCAAGAGCAAGACTTCTGCCATCCCTGTCCTCCAAACTCCAGATAAGCCTTCTTTCCCCTCCCTAGGCTGGGGTTATGCAGAGTTGAGAGATGTGGTGTTATAAGCTGTCATCTCTCCACTCCTAAAAGCTCTTCTATACTCTGCTTTATGACGGTGAAGGTGTAACTTTGCAACTCAGTTTCCTTGTTGCCAACAGCTCCCTGCCAGGTCCTGCTAATAAGGAACACTAAAGAGAGACCAGAAGACAGGAGGATGGAGAAGGGTCATACCCCTGTGGTTTTGCTGTTACCGTCAGCATTACCCTGGCAGCAGAGTTGGGTCCAGTTTCCAGTGTTTCTCTATGATCCCACGATCGACCCATCACACCCCATCAGAGGTAACTTAGACCTTCCCTCTGGGCTCTTGTGGTTCAGTGGCATTAGTTCATGCCCCCTCCTCAGAGATTTGAGTCCCAGCTCTGTGAGACCCCTCTTCCAGGGTGCTGGGTTCTGATCTCTTCCCTTTGTTCTCCCAGTCCTAAGAGTGGTAGCTGTTTCCTGCAGTTACATGTTTGCATGACATCAGTGTTCTTTTTCTGCCTTTTCAGTCCTTCGATAGCCGTCCAGCCAATTCCCTATATTAAATCCTCTCATTGGCTGCTAATACGTATGGGTTTTCTCTTTGGGGGGATGAAAATTTTCTGGAATTAGATAGTGGTGATGGTTGCACAACCTTGTGAATATACTAAAAACCACTGAATTGTACACTTTAAAAGGGGGAATTTTATGATATGTGAATTATACCTCATTAATATTATAAATTCTTTATGTTGAATTACCTGACTGGAAACTGATCAATATAGCATTAATCAAGGAGAGTGTGGTGTCTAATTTTATGTGTCAACTTGGCTGGGCCACAGTACCCAGATCTGTGGTCAAGCGTTATTCTGAGTGATTCTGTAGAGGTGTTTTGGATGAGATTAACATTTAAATCGGTGGACTTGGAGTAAAATAGGTTGCCCACCAAAATGTGGGTAGGCTCAACCAGTCGGGTGAAGGCCTGCGCAGAATAAAAAGACAAGTCTTCCCCAAGCAAGAGAGAATTCTCCAGCACACTGCCTTTGGACTTCATCTGCCAATCTCTTCCCAGTTCTACAGCAGACAGCCTTCAGACCTGAACTAGAATATCTGCCCTCCTGGGTCTCCAGCCTGCCAGCCCAGCCTGCAGATTTTGGACTTGCCAGCCTCCAAAATTATGTGAGCCAATTCCTTATAATAAATTTTTCTTTATATACATACACACATCCTGTTGGTTCTATTTCTCTGGAGAATCCTAATACAAAAGCAACTGTTGGCAGTCCCAGGGAGAGGAGAATGAACCTTGCTGAGACCCTAACAGATAGATTTGTGGGATCGTGCAACCACAGGATGACTGCCAGGAGCTCGAGAGAGGAGGAGAGAGGGACGTTTGGAGACCATTGACTGAGGAGTAGAGGGACAATAGACATTTAATGATGCTTCCCTGACTTAATGATATTGATGATGTAATAGATCTCCCCGCTCTTTGAAGCCTTGGTTCTCTGTAAGTCCTTTGGAACTCAAATACCACCCCAGAGAAAGTGGGATGAAATTAATTAACTGAAATTAAGTTTATACTACCCCAGCAGAGCTCCAAAGAGAAATTCAGGCCAGTTTTGAGAATGTTAGAAAAAGTGTCCTTCCTTGTACATTCGTACTTGTGAATTGGGATTCACAAACACTTCACAAACATTTGCTTTTATTTGTCTACTTTCAAGATACATGTTGGCATTTTGTGGTATGACATGAAATGACTTTTCAGAGATAGAACCTTCATTTGTAACTTTGCCACTCAGTATCAGGGCAGCTGTGTATCAAGGTTTTTACAGTGGCTGGCTATGGGCAGAATGTTTGTGGAACTTACAAAATATAATCTAAGATTGATGTAGAAGAATAAAAGTCCCCAAATAGCTGTCAAGTTTGAAAAATAAGAGCAAAAAGAGAGAACACAATTTATCAGACAGAAAGATATGATAACATATGGCAAAGCCATGGGTAGTTCCTGTGCAGGAATGGGCAAATAGATATATATGGAAAGAAGAGGGACCCTGGGAGCAGACCCCTGGACATGGGAGCCTGGTGTGCAACAGAGTGCCCCAAACACCTGGGGGAAGAAAAGACTGTTTTTTAGATGGCATGGGAAAAACTTACTCACTCTATGAAAAAGAAAAGTTGAATGCCTATTTCTTGTCCTATACGAAGGTAAACCCCACTTAGATTTAAGAGCTACATTTGAAAGGTGAAGCTATAAAGTTAACAGGAGAAATTGTTGAAACACATCTTTGCAACTTGATAGCCGAAAACTTCTTAAATGGAACCCTCCAAACGTTTCTTCTTAGGGAGAACAATTAACGCATTTGATGATATCAATATTAAAGATTTTGTTAAATGATCTTCATAGGTGATGTTAATAAATAGATGACAGATTGGGAGGTGTTTTTTATGATGTCAAAAATTATTGGGACAAATGGGGAATGTTGAATATGAACCCTAAATCAGACATTAGTAGTGTATAAATGTTAAATTTATTGAGTGGGGGAACTTTATTATGGCTTATGTAGGAGAATGTCCTTGTTCGTAGGAGATTTACACTGAAATATTTATTGAAGCGTCTGAATCATTGGTAATCACAGAAAGGAAAAAATAAAGCCAAAATGAGATACACATTACACACATCAAGTTGACAAAAATAAGAAAGCCAGGTTATGCCAAATGTTGAGGAGGCCGTGGGGAACCAGAAACCATGATCTCTATAGTCTAGAGGTCTTAAAGGGCAAGCTGGCAGTGCAGAACGAAACTGGGCATACGTGTACCCTAGCATCTAGCCACCTGCTCTCAAATGCCAGAGAACCTCACTGGGACTGAGATGGTCACCATAGCATTGCTTATCTTAGGGAGGATGTGAAGCCACCTAGGGCCTATCCCCAGGGGATTGGATCAGGCAAATGAGGTAGACACCTACTAGTCGGGGTCCACTTCCTACCCAAGCCCTATTAGAATCAGAAGCCAGAACTTCTGAAAGACCTGGAGAGAGGGGCCAGAAACAGGAGAATGGGCAGGTGGCAGGGGATCCTGTGGGAAGATTCAGGACTCAGGGGTCTGGAATTAGTTTGAGTTGAGGAAAATAAATGTAATTATATTTTTGCATGTTTAAGTTTATGAGCAGAGCTTTACTCCTGCTATACTGTCATTAGCAGCTGTTAGGTTCCCTAACTCCCCAGGAGCCAAATGGAAAGATAATGCTTAACCCCAAAGGACTGGATCCATAGTGGTGGAATTTTAGGCAGAGGACAGTCTAATGGGGGGATATTTTTGTATGATGGTAGTGGGAAACCCATGGTGCAGCACACATGAAATTTTATGCATGGCCTAAAAAAGATTTTCAGAAATTCTAGAGCTTCTTTTTCTTAAGCAAAATGTATAATGATGTCCTAAAAATAAATACCCACTGTTTAGATGGATGCTAGCAAGGTCTTAGCAGTGTATGTGAAGGTCTTTTCAGGGAAGAAAAATAGATCAGTGTTCATTTACTGTGTAGAAAAAAAAAATCCCTCAAGTTTTAAAAGATTAATGTATCAGTTCTTTTTGCAGGTGTTGATTGTTATCTTGTAGCACTCAAAGGAATTTAAATTCCAATGCCTTTGTCTCTCTTGATGTAAAGTAAGGGACTGATATTGAACTTGCTATAACCAAGGGTGAGGACGCAGAGTATCCTCTGTCTAGCATCAAAGGAGTCTTTGCTTGTTGAATTTATGCCGGGACAAAACCTTGGGAAGAGAACTCTCTGAGCAGTGAGCATGTCTGAGAAAAACCGGTTCCAGTTCCCGTCCCCCCCACCCCCCGCCCCGTCCCCCTGAGACCTAGGCCAGGGTGAGAGGGAGAAGTGAACTTGGACTGAGCTGAAACCACGTGTCAGGGCCCTGGGCTAGGCATTCTATGAGGTCTGGTTTGTATTTCTCACACTTCCCCTCATGAAGCAGGCATCGTTCCCACCCAGCTTACAGATAAAAACACTGAGGTCCAGAGGGATTAAAGCAGCTGGCCCGAGGTCACACAGGCATTTCATGAGCATGCCAGGATTCCAACCCCAGGTGGAATTCCTACCACACTGGGCTGCCACGCTCAAACAAAAACTGAAAAATATTCTGAAGCTTTATACCAGGCCTCAACAGGGCTCCAGCTAGTTTGTCTGAGCTTGTCCTAAAGATGTCCCCCACCCTTCTTAAGATGCTTTGGCATTCTGACGCAGTCAGCAGAAAATAGCTGCAGGAGCAATTACTGCCCCAAATTGAATCTGTAAATTTCAGGTCATTCAGATCTCCATTCCATATGCAGACTTTATTAATACCGCAGCTTCAGGTTCAAAATGTCATGTTCACTGAAAAATAGAAAAAAAACCCCAAAACAGTCCATTGTAGCCACTGGAGCTCTTACAGAGCGAGGCTCAGCTGCCAGGGACACTTACCAATAGCCTGAAGAAATGAAGCTGGAGGAAATGCAGTCTGGCTTCCAAACCTTTAATAGGCTACGATTTTGGGGCTCTTTGCCTCTAACCTTTCAAAATTCCTGCTCTGCAGGGAGGAAGAGGCATCAACGAGAGATCAAGGTTGATGAAAAGCTGAATATTCAAACTGACATTCACCAAGAATGATGAGGGAGGGAGCTTTAATGGAATAACAAACGATTCTCCTGAAAGAAAATGTCAGACAGGCAGGTTTTTTTTCTTGGACTTTCTTTCCTCATCATCTCCGGCCCCCCTCCCACAATCCACCCACACACACTTAAATTTTGGCTTATTTAAACTTCAGGAGAGTTGCCAGCCAGGCTGGAAGAAGTGAAATTAGGACAGTTCCAAAGCCTTGGTTTTCAGACACTAATAAATTAGGTGAATGATAAGGCATTGGTGAAAACCTGCAAAGGGGCCAATTTTAAAGTGATTCTTCCTGCCTGAGTCAGCACTGGCTTTGGTGGGGTCTGGGATCATGGTAGAGAATCTCTCGGGTCATGGGAGTATGCTCTGCATTCTGGCATATTTGGGGATGGAGAGGTGAAATCCCATCCTGAAGTGGATTCAATGTAATTAGGTCCAACAGAACTTTTCTGCTTCCAGATGAAATGTTTGTTTCAAACAGATCAGCTTTGCAAGGATGTCACTGAAAACCCCGACTGTCCTATTAGGAGATAACAAGTCTGTGTGCAGTTAGTCTGTGGCTCATTTGGCTTTGCCTGGTGTTGGACTTTGTGTGATTATGGGGTCCTCCCTTGGGTTTTTTCTCTAAAGAGGGAAATGACTCATGTACTGTGGCCTCGTTATTTACAGGAGAGTGGCAAGATCTCATAAAGAAGGTTCTAAATGTTAATGTTTCAAACTGAGATGGTAAATTTTTGCAGCCAGTTCTATTTACCTATCTATGTTTGTTCTGTCATCCCTATCTGTCTATCTATCTATCTATCTATCTATCTATCTATCTATCTATCTATCTACTTACTCAACTACTTACCTATCATGGTCTAAATGTTTGTGTCACCACCACATTCATATTTTGAAATCCTAACCTCCAAGGATGATGATATTAGGAGGTGGGGCCTTTGGGAGGGGCTTAAGTCTTGAGGGTGGAGCCCTCATGAATGGGATTAGTGCTCCATAAAAGAGGGTCCAGAGACATCCCTAGCTCCTTCCACCTTTCAAACAGTAAAATGGCACCGGCTATGAACCAGGAAAGGGCCCTCACCAGACCATGTTGGTGCCTTGATCTTGGACTTTGCAGCCTCCAAAACTGTGAGAAATAAATTTCTGTTGTTTATAAGTGGTATTTTGTTATAGCAGCCTAAACAGACTAAGACATCATCTTTCTTCTCCTTCTTTTCCTTCTCCCCTATCTATCTATCTAATCATTCAAAAAAATACTTATTGAGCTCCTACTATCTTCCAGGTCATAGGAAAAGCCCAAGACAAGCTTTTTTGAAGACCCCAGGAACCAACACTTGAATAACCTCCCAGAACTTATTAAAAATGCAGATTCCAGGCCCCTCTTCCAGGAATTCTGATTCAGCAGCTACTATTCATTAAGCACTTTCTAGGTACTAGGCAAGGTATGTAATAGCATCTAATCTTTACAGTATCCATTCCAAGGGGGATGATTATTCTTCCGATTTTACAGAGGCAGCTCAGAAAAGTTGAATAGCTTCCCCAAAGTCACATCTATTAAGGGGTAGGATTCTAACCCAGATCCATCTGAACCTAAAATCGGTGCTCTATCCATCATACTGCTCTTAGCTCAAAACACTACCTCAGTTCTGATGCCAGCCCAACAACTGGCAATGTACCCAGTTAGTTAGGCTGATAATGGTTTTCCTTTCAGTGGACTTGATTTGGGTCTTCCTCGGATATTTTCTCTGGCTGGAAGTATTTGGCCCCAAAACCCAGTGTCTGCAGGAGGAAGTCTAAATTCAAGGGTTGGCATTCAAGGCTCTATACAATTTAGCTTCCTCTTATTTTATCCCTTTCAGATCCCTGCACAAACTCTGGGGCCAAGTTGGTCTGCCCTCCATCTTTTGAATGCCAAGAGGTTGTTATAATCGAGGAAGATTCTTTCATCTTTTCCAAGGCCAGCCTTTCCACACACTCTGGATCCTATTTCCTTACCTTCAAGGACTATCCTTTCTTTTCCCTGTGTGATTAATCTCCTCTCTTTCTACAGTATCTCTTCAGCAGGTGAAATGCTCTAAGGTCTCCGGTCTTTAAAAACTCCTCCTTGAGCCTGCATTTCCCTCCAGTGATTGCATCATATCTCTGCTCCTCTTATCAGCCAGACTTCTCAAAAGAGTGTTTTCCAATGCAACACTTCCCATTCATTCTTCTGCCTCCTACTGAAATTGTTCACATCAAGGTCACCAATAACTTTCATGCCAACAAATCCAAAAGCTTTCCTACTCTCACCTTAAACTCCCTGCAGTGTTTGGCATAGTGGACTACTCCCTTCTTTATTAAATACTTTTTCCCTTTACTTCTGACTCATCTGAGGGTCAACTGCAGATGACAGAATCCACCCTAGCTAGCTTAGGCAGAAAGAGATTTAATAGGGAGAGTCCAGTGCTTATAAAAGCATTGGAAAGGTTGGAGAGGCAGCTGGAGACTGTCACCCTCCACATCTGATCCAGCAGAAACATCTCTGAGAAGGACACTGAAGAACTGGCCTGTCACAGGAGCTGCTGCCTCTGCCATGGCTGGGATGCTGCAACTAGTCCATTTTGCCCCTGCTGTAGTCCATGCCAACTGAAGGAATGCTCCATACCTGCCTCTCAACACTCACAAAGTTAGGGACTCCCAGGACGCTCTGCTACAACTGTTCCAAAAAACCAAATGCCCCCATAGCCATGCTTGCCAGGAGGTGCAACAGATACATGCTATGTCCCATATTCCAAACTGTGAGTTAGTGTACCTGCTTGGAGAAAGCTAGGTCACATGCAGATCCGAGCTGGAGGGGAGCCATGGGTATGATATTCTTTGGCTTCCCATCCTCTTCGTGGGCAGGAAGGCTCATTGCAAGGAGGTGGGAATGAAACTGAATGAGCCACAGCTTCTCTGTGGGAATGAAACTGAATGAGCTACAGCTTCTCTGATACCACCTTCTTCTAATTTTCATCCTTCCACAGAGTCCAATATTTCTCAGTCTCTCTGTTCAACTGACCTCTATATATCAAAGGGCTTCAGAGCTTGATTCTGGGTCCTCTGCTCTTTCTCTATCCTCTCCCTAGTGATCTCTCCAAGCCCCATAGTTTTTTTTTTTAAAAAAATAATTGATTGATTATTTATTTTTGGCTGTGTTGGGTCTTCGTTTCTGTGCGAGGGCTTTCTCTGGTTGCGGCGGGCGGGGGCCACTCTTCATCACGATGCGCGGGCCTCTCACTGTCGTGGCCTCTCCTGTTGCAGAGCATGAGCTCCAGACGCACAGGCTCAGTAGTTGTGGCTCACGGGCCTAGTTGCTCCGTGGCATGTGGGATCTTCCCAGATCAGGGCTCGAACCCGTGTCCCCTGCATTGGCAGGCAGATTCTCAACTACTGCACCACCAGGGAAGCCCCCCAGCCCCATAACTTTTAATCTCCCATTTTGATGAGTCCCATTTGTGTGTCTCCAGCCCTGTGTCCTTCTTGACCTGAATATATAAGAAGCATATCAAACAGAGCATGCTCCAAACAGAACCCAGGATCTCAGTAAAACACAGTATCATCATCCTACTGCTTTAACCAAAAACCCAGGAGACATCTGGATACCTTGTTTTCTTTTCCTCTCCGTGGTAGATCCTGAGCAAGTGATGTCACTGCATCCTCCAAAAAAACCCCACTGCATCCCAGAGACTTTCCCTGGCTTCCCTATCTAAAGAAGCCTCCTCCCTACCCATTTTTCTCTGTTATATCAACCTACTCCTTAAATTGTCCCTCTCTTTTTTTTTTTTTTTGCGGTACGTGGGCCTCTCACTGTTGTGGCCTCTCCTGTTGCGGAGCACAGGCTCCAGACGCGCAGGCTCAGTGGCCATGGCTCACGGGCCTAGCCGCTCCGCGGCATGTGGGATCTTCCCAGACTGGGACATGAAGCCGTGTCCCCTGCATCGGCAGGTGGACTCTCAACCACTGCGCCACCAGGGAAGCCCTTAAATTCTCTTTTTAATTTATATGTTTACTAATTTGTTGACTGTTTCCCCTTCTAGAATATAAACTTCATGGAGGCAGGGACATCACCTATGTTATTTCCCATTATCCGTCTAATGTTTAGAGCAGGGCCTGGCGCATAATTCTTGCTCAATAAAAATTTGTCAGATGAACAAGTGAAAGAATAAATGAATGAGGACATGATCACGAAGGCCCCTTCCAGTCTCAAATAGTCAGCCTGCTCAGAATGATCCAAATCTTACCCATTCATTAGTGCTCAGGCCAAGCCCTATCACCTTCAGGAAGTCAAGGATGGGATTCTCTTTCCCTCCTCTGCGCCAGTCATTTGACACATGGCACGCATCTGGGTGTCAGCATTCTAACCACGTTGCCCATGTTCTATCTTTTCATCTAGACTCTCTACTCCTTGAGGGCAGGGCAGTCGCCACGACCTAGTAATAGCGTCCAGCATTTACATAGCTGTTCTTGAGCCATGGGAGGTAGACAAACCTTCTCCCTAAGTCTTATAACAATTTCACTAGTACAAGCTAGTTGCTGTCAGATCCCACTTGATAGAGGAGGCCCAGGAAGTTAAATGACTCACACAGGGTCACATATTAAATGACAGATATGAGATTCAAGTCCTGAAGCCCACTTCCTGCCTTACCTTTGGATCTTCTGGGTCCTCAGGTTGGGCTCACAGTAGATGATCCATAAAGATTTGTGAGATTCATGAGTAAGAGTGTGGGGTGGCAGAATGAACACTGTTCTAGAGAGCAGGAGACCCAGTTCATGCTTTGGGTAGCTCTAAGCAGACCCTGCCACTCTCTGGGCTTTGGAGCCCCTTGGCAAAGGGAGTTGTTAGGTTGGATGATTTCTGAAGCCTGCGGATTCATACTCTGGTACCCCAAGCAGCAACTCCTTGGAGAAAAGAATCTTTTCTTTCTCAGTTATATCCCCAGTGCTTGCAACAATACTAGGTACACAGTAGGTGCTCAATAAATACCTGTTGACAAATGAATCCCTCAACCCCTCCCTTCATCTTGGTAGGACAGATGTGATGGAGTGAGGATTCAGCCTTCTCCAAGTTGCAATTAAAGGGAAAACTGACCAGAGGGATATGGTGGTTGGTCTGGCATTGAGTGTGCTGGGTTCCACATGGTGGTTCAAGATCCAGGAGACTGCTGAGATCTTGGGAAGTGTGGCAGCCTCCAGCCAGACCATATTTCCCTACCTGAATGAGCTGTTACCAAAGGCAGTAAAGATCCTTTGCCATCCTCCGTGTCTCCATTTCTGGTCACTGCACAAGACATCCCTTCCTGGGCTGATGGCTACCAGCTCCGGCTCAACCTGTAATGCTGTCCACTCTAAATGATCTGGTGGAAGCAGCTTGGCATGCTCTCTGGCTTTCATTTTGTGGTCAAGTCCAAAAGCTCCAAATATATGTGACCCTGAGATTATAAAAGAAGATCAAAGGTTTCCTGGCAGGCAGGCCTGAAGGCTGCCTTCTTAAGTCCCTGCATCTGAGTGACCACTAAGGCAGAAGGTGAGAGCAGCCTTCTAATTCAGCCTGCGGTCTGCACACACCCCCAGGCCTTACTCTGGGATTTTGACACCTCCCTTGGGAGCCTGCACTAGGAGGTTCAGCCCTCTGGGAGGCTGGCAAACCACCACAATGGCTTGTCTCCCTGCTGAGGGACACAGAATCAGCCCAAAGGCTGGACAAAGCTCCTAGAGCGGCTCCCGTGGCAAATATCAAGGGGGGAGTTTACAAGCCAGAGAATTCGTAGGGGCCTGGTTGAGCTCTCTGGGAAGACCTGGGCCATCCACCCAGAGGCTCCTCCCTCCTGCCTCTCTCTCCTCCCCTTTCACTTTCCCCACTCTCCCCATCCTTTTCTTCGGCCTTTGACTATGATTTTCTTTGAAGGAAGAAATTGTTTTGCCCCAGGAAACTCATTTATAGCAAAATAAGTGAAAGGTCTGGGCATCTTGCCCCACATGGGGCTCGTTTTCAGGTTATTGCCTTAGCGCGCCTTCATCTGGCTCTCTGGAGCTTGGAACCTCTCCCTGCCAACATCACACCTGGTTTCAACTGGAGGGGAAAAGGACTTCAGCTTTTCATCTTCTGGGCCTCTTTGTTATTACTGGAGCCAAGTTTTGGCCTGGGATCAGATAGGCGTGAGGGGTCTGGGAAATGGATCTGGAAAATGTCCCGGAGGCCGGGGAAAAGAAAGCTTCCCAGAGCCTTGGAGCGGCTGTCCCTCCTGGCTGGGGTGGGGCTGACCTGCAGCCAGACCAACCTGCCGAAAGATGGAGCCTCTGGCCTTAGGGTCGTTGCTGATTTTGGATGCACGAGAAAAGACCTTCTTAGGCCTCTTGAGATGAGGAATTTTACGTGATTTGGCTTAAGTGAGAGATGCATAAAGATGTGAAAAAGCAAAAGGGTTAAACTGGGAGAGAACCATATGCTAAATTTCCTGAGTAGAGAGATTGCTTTTTGGGATAGTTTATAGTTTAGTGGTTAATATTTCCTTAAAAGCTGGATTATTTCTATCCCTTATTTATTATTTTTTTAATGTTGCTTTGAGAAAAACCAAATTATCCTTTAGCATGCCTAAGAGGATTTTGTCTATCGTATGTTTCAGGATCTTTATGGTGTGCATATCTAGCAAAAACCATTTCCCATAAAAATACTAAGGGAGGGCATTTCAATGGAATTTTAAGCTTATTTAAAATTAATTGCAGATTCATTTCACTGCACATTCGTTGAGGGTTTTTCTTTTTTCATTATTAATATGAAGAAATGGTGAGAGCTCTGCCAAAAGTCTGAGAGGAGAAAGTGCTGCTGTAAAAGTTTTCTAGAAGCAGCAGGCAGACATCTGCCTAAGGTATGCATTGTTGGGCTAACAGGCTTTGGCCTGTCTCTGATTAAAGGGAGCCCACGGGCTCGATTGAGAGCCTGACTCGCGGGGCCTCCATCCTGCTTCCTGCTTCCCTCCCATCTCCTCTCCTGCCTGGGCAGCAAACAGCATCACAAAGAGGATACAAATGGCAGGTTCGGGGTCACGAAGAATTCAAAGATGGCAGAAAGCAGAGACTGGATGGCAGAAGAGTGGCATGCCCGAGGGTGCGGGTGAGAGTGGGAAACAGATTCTTCATGGATTGTCACAAGGCAAAAGTCACATTGGCCCCTTAGCTCTGTGCTGAGTGTACCTGGGAACTTGGAAGGGTACCTACCAGCAGAAACAAGTTGGTCATTTGTGTTAGGTAGCCACTCGAAGGTCTCTGTGAGGAGACCATTGTAACTAAATTTAGTTTCCTTGAACTGCTGAGGCCCCAAAGATGTATGCATTGGAATTTGGTCTTGATAAGTCTATGGGTCCTGGAGATGAACAAAAGGCCTTGGTGGGCATCCAATTCACCTGCTTGTTTTACACTGGGAGCTTGAATGGGGTGAGGGACTTTCCCAAGGTCGCATTGCTGGCTGGGGAAGAACCAGGGTTAGGACCCTGGCTCCTAATTCCTAGTCAAGTGTGCTCCATTCCACATTGATGCCATGGGAAAATAATCTCTTAAACTGGAGAGCAGAGATACTGGGAGAAACTGGGAAAGGTTGAGGAGAAGGCACGGCCCCTTTCCATGGGGAACTTGCAGTATCGGGGAGTACCCAAGACTGGTCAGGTGAGAAGACTGTGTTTATTTTTTATAAATTTTTAAATTTTAATTTTTCTGCTTTTCCGTGATTGGTTTAGGGACCAGTTTTCTTATTATTAAGCTGTAAAATAAATGGGCAGTTATCACTGTCCAAGATGATTATGTGGACTTGTGAGCGTGTCATTTAGATCTCCCAGTTCTACGGCCGGTGCTGTCATGATCACCACTTTGTAGAAGAGACCAAGGATGTGATCTGAGAGGGTCCACCCCTACCACCATCCTGTGGTTCCTGCCTTACATAAGTCCCCACTCTACCTGGGCGACCACAGAGGCACTTCAGCTCCCCTAGTCTCAGTGTCAGCTCGGATCCTGTGTCCAAGATTCCTTGAAAAGTCTTTTCCCTGCACAGTTACCATAGGAACTGACTGCAGGACTCTTTGGGAAGGGATCAGAAAATGGTTTATCATATATATTTGGGATCATAGGACTGGGTCCTTTCTCAAGGAGATCTGGCCTCCTCTTCAATCCATGGGCCGCAGGTCTGTGAGCTGACTTAGATCTGGAAACTGTATGCAGAACCACTGCATTCCAGTGTGGCAGCTTCTGCTTGCTAGCTCTTAGTATTTTGTTTTTCAGGGTTTTTTTGTTGTTGTTGTTATACATGTCAAATAACACCCTAGTTCACTGTCTATCTATCGTGCCCCTCAGAACAGCATGACCAATTAGCAGTCACCAAGATCCCCACAGGTCAAGGTGGCTTGATTGCCACTCCAGCCTTGCTGCCTATTATAGTAATTATATCCACCTTGCTGCTGCTGATTGAATGCTCTCCTTAGCATCAGCCTGTCTGGAATCCTGTCATCTCCACAAGGATTCTAGGGATCCCAGGTCCATGGCAGCATCTGCTACTTTCAACCCTGTCCTGCAGAGAATTGCCCCCACCACCACCGAGCTTCTAAAAGATGCTGGAGAACCCCTTTCCAGTGCCATCTTTATTGCCTTATAATGAGGGGAGGTTCTGGTTGCTTCGAGGAAACAAAGTGAACTCTGTGCTTTCCTATAATACATCCATTCTAACATGCCCACCTTCCTGAGAATTCTACCCCTTCCTCAATATCACGCCAAACATTCCAGCATCTCCACCTCCTGGGCCATAGGCCATCAATGAGTCCAGCCTTGAATAAGGCCTCAGCAGTATCTTAGGGCTGGCTCCAAAGCTCTTGCCAAGACACTCACTCTGAGTTATGACATGTTCCCATGTCAATAAATAGAAAAGATATTCAACCTTATCTTTAGCTAACCACAGGGAGCCCAAACTCTCAAGATCCACTCCCACACATGGTCTCATGATTCTTTCAGGTGTTCAGCAGCCAGGTGCTGCCAATCCTCCAATGCGTAAGCAGTTTCCTCCCAGAGGAGGGACTGTTTCTCTTCTTGGGCTGTGCTGAATCCTGACCCTGGTTATTGGCCTGAGGCAACAAGTAATGGTACGGGAAGATCTTGAGAAAGCCAAGAATCATTTTGGGAGATGTCTGTCTCAGGTAAGGTTTATCCATGGTCTTCAGGCCTGGGGAGGCCACTCTTCTCTAGCAAAGAGAAGGGAGCTTCTTCTGCCCTGAGGACTTAGGGCATCTGGGGTTCAACATTCTCAGGCTTGTTCACCCAATGTCATCTCTTCCATATCTCAGGGTCCCACTCTTGCTATGAAGGCTTTGACTTTGATATGGGAAAATTGTCCTCTTGGTAGCATTGCCACATTTACCATTAGATCTGGGACTTGAGTTTTAGCCCAGGAGTCCTTCCTTGTGGGTAAAAGAGATGAGGGTCTCCACAGAGACCCTCACAGTGACTTTCACAGTGAACCTTGAGTTGATTGCTAACTGATCTGGGCCTGTCATTTTCTTTCCCTTCCTTTTCTTTTAAAAAATAGACTTTAATTTTTAGAGAAGTTTTGGAGTCACAGTAAAACTGAGCAGAAAGTACAGATAGTTCCCAGATATCCTCTACACCTACCCCCAGCACACACATAGCTTCCCCCACAATCAATAGCCCACACCAGAGTGGTACATTTGTAGAGTACAAAATAAGATAGGTAAAATGAATTTAAATATGTCAAATATCACAATAAATATAAAGTAGCTTAAAATCTCTTGGTAAAAGACAAAGATTTTTAGAGTTATTTCTTAAATATGCAAAATTCAGTTTATGTGCCATCTACAAGAGACATACCTAAAACATAAGGATACACAGAAGCTGAATGTAAAAGCATGGAAAATACTAAACCAAAGAAAAGAAAGGGTGTGGTGATATTACTGTCAGACAAAATAGTATTTAAGGAAAACAGTGTAACTCACAGAAGCAGAGTATCACATAATGATAGAACATTCTTCACCAGAAACATGTAACAATTCCAAGTGACATGAACCACCCCCCACCCAAAAAAATAGGCTTAAAATATATAAGGCAAAAATTGACAGAACTGTAAGGATAAATCCACAAATCTATGACCAAAGTAGATTTTAACATCCCTCTATTATTAACTGATTTTTCTAGTAGATAAAAAATTAACAAAGATATAGAATATTTGAACAACACAAATTTTGACCTAATAGAAAAGTACTGACTTTTGCACACAAAAAGAGAGCACACATTCTTTTCAAATACACATAGAACATTTATGAAAATTAATTATAAGAAAGGCCATGGAGTAAGCCTCATAAATTTCAAAAGGATTATTGTCATACAAACTACATTATCTAATCACAATGTAATTAAGTATTAAATCAACAATCATAATGGCAAGAAACTACAACCCCCCCCCATTATTTTGGAAGTTGAAAAAAGAAACCCTGGGCTTCCCTGGTGGCGCAGTGGTTGAGAGTCCGCCTGACGATGCAGGGGACGCGGGTTCGTGCCCCAGTCTGGGAAGATCCCACATGCCGCGGAGCGGCTGGGCCTGTGAGCCATGGCCGCTGAGCCTGCGCGTCCGGAGCCTGTGCTCCGCAACGGGAGAGGCCACAACAGTGAGAGGCCCGCGTACCGAAAAAAAAAAAAAAAAAAAGAAACCCTTCTCCATAACTCATGGGTTAAAGAAATCATAAATTAGAAAATACTTAAAATTGAACACTAATGAAAATATTACATATCAAAACATGATGATGCAGCCAAAGCAATATGTATAGGGAAGATTATAGCCTTAAAAATACTTATACTAGAAATGAAGAAAGCCTAAAAATTAATGAGGCAAGCATCAAACTTAAGAAGTTAGAATAAACGCAGAAAGTATAGGAAAGTGATAATAAAGATAAGCAAAGAAAGAGAAAAGAAACATAAACTGGAGGTAATTTTTTTAAATCCCCCAAATAAGTGTTTTGAAAAGATTAATAAACATTTGTCAAGATCCATCAAGAAAAAAGGGCACAGTCTAAGGAATGGAAAAATATCCCCAATATTTAAAGGGGTCTCATATCATTCTTAGTTTTTTAAAGATGAGATTTAAAGTTCCTTCTAACTTCATTCTAAGTTCTTCATGGGAAACCTGAGCCCAGAGACTGAGTGTGACTTGCACAGGGACAGAGAGTTGATGGGCCTCTCTGCCATCTGCCTTTTACCTGTCTGATCTTAGCACCAATCTTTTCTTTTATGTGGCCTGACGTTTTTCACAGGAGAATTATTCCTTTGAGTTAGAGGCCATGGCACCTCTTAAAATAGGTGGTTGAGTATTGCAGCGTGTGTATCTCAGGGTTCCCTTCAATCAATTCAACCCACTATGGAGCCCCTACATGGTGTGAAACATGATTGAAAAATAAATGTAGTGAGAGTGAAAAATTAGTGCTCTTAACCTCTACTAACAGAATTCAGCTTAGAGAGGAATAATAGCTTTGGAATAATAGCTTGGTAAGCCACTGGGAAAGAAGGTGAGGGTGCTCATAGGAGTCCAAGCCACAGAGGTGACAGTTAAGTTGCTGTGAGTGAGAACGTGGGAGAATTCGGGTTTTGCTCATTTGAGGGCTGGGGAGAGAAGATCAGAGGAGAGGGAAAGAGGGGAGAGGAGGCAAGAGGGTGTGAAGCTGGGGACTACACGAATGGATGTGATCAGAATATGTTCCCTAGGGGTGCGGAGTGGCTGAAGGATTTCTAAGAATGAGGCTTGCTACTCTTTAGTCTGAATAAATGTGAGATGCTACAATGTATCATGTCTGTGTCTTTACTGAAAATATTTTCACTTAACCTAATTCCCACTGTGAAATTGTGAAAATGGAAGGCTGTGGCTTGTCACTTCAGGCTCCAGAATGAAAAAGAAAAATGAGTAGGAGCTGAATTTCAGTGGTGATGATGAGAATGTGAGCCCATTCTCTTGGGTGAGGAAATTGTTTGTATCAGTCATGATTGCATTCAGCTGCAAGTTAGAGAAAACCCTCCAAAGAGGGGTTTAAACAAGGTGTTGGTACAGTGTCTCAAGGTTATCATGGAGGACCCAGGTTCCTTCTATCTTACTGCTCTACTTGTGTGGCTTCGGTCCTCATGGTTGCGTGGTAGCTGATCTCCTGCAGACATCTTGCCCATGTTCCAGGAAAGGAAAAAGGGAAGGAAAAAAGGTCAGATGCATGAATCTGTCCTCTTTTGAAAAGCTGTCCTAGAAGCCCCATCCAGTGACTTCTGCCTGGGGTGTGTCACATGGTCACGCTTAGCTGCAAGAGAGTCTGGGAAGGAGACTATTTCAGTGGGGCATATTGCCTCCCTGAACAAAATCAGGGTTTTGTCATTAAGGAGGGCTCAGAAAATGGCTATTGGGTAGGCAATTAGCTGTGTCCCCCACAAGGCTCATCTAAACTAGAGCTAAATGGGCTGGGAGATCCCAGGAGCCACCTAGATTATTTGGAGATGAATAAGACAGCCTTTGAGGAGTTCACGATTTAGAGGAGGAAGATAGACACCTAACTGGAACAACAAGAACACTGAATGACATTTTAACATCACATGGTTAGGGGAGGTGGTAGAAGTGAGCACAGGGGGCTCTGAGCACAGAGACAAGATAGCTTAGCTGGGGAGGGGGAGAAGGCCCAGAGCAGAAGTTAGTCACATGGCTATGGAGAGGGAAGGGGCCTCTTTGGCAAAGGGGTCCCTGTAAGTGAAGCGGAGGGATGCGGAGTCCTGGTGGTGGGGGGAGTCACAGGCAGGTTCATATAGGGGACTCTCAAGTCTAAGGTGGGAAGGGACAGGACTGAAATTGGAGACGGCAGCAGGATCAGACCGTCAAGGGCTCTCTCTGCTAGGGTGTGGATCTTTGCCCGCATCCTCAAGGCTCTTGGAAGCTACTGGAGTGTTGCACAGGGCAGTGACCTGGTCAGAACTGTGTTTTGGATGACCATTCTAGCAGCCACATTGTGGCGGGCAGGTTGCTCAAGCAGAAGGCAGAGAAGTAGGCAGGATGAAGGGGGAAAGGAGGGCTGTGCAGTGGGAGGGATGGAGAGTAGAGGTGGTCTCTGAAAACTCTCAGATGTAGGGGTAGAGCCCATGCTGCCCCTCCCCAGGTCTGTTGTCCGGGGGATGAGTTTGTGGTGGTGCCCTGTACTAATCCAACCCAGGAGGAGGGTCAGGGAGTGGGATGGGGCTACTCTTTTTTTTTTTTTTTTTTTTTCTGATACTTCCTTTCCCTTTGAGAATAAATACAGTTAAGGTCACTTTTAGCCTTGAAACGGATATATGTTTGCCTATGATGATCTTGCTAACGACTACACGATATCTGATGTCCTCTGCTAGGACTATAGTTTTAAGAAAGCCATAGTTACAAGAGTCATCTACTGTTAATACCTAGAACTTCCTTTTATGGCAACCACTATAGAATTCACTTGTCTTAAAACAGTGAACAAGGGAAGATGGCCTCATGTTTCCTTTGCAATAATAGTATATGTTGAGGATCAAGTGGCTTTCAAGCAGCATGGTGGGTGTGAAAATGTTTGCAGTTTAGATCATTCTGTTGCGTTTATGGGTTGGTGAGTCTGTAATGACATCGCCACACTGGGCTGAGGTACGCTTTCTAGTTCCACCATTGTCCAAGTGGAGTGCCATTTCTTCTGATATGAAAGTGTTCAAATCGACATCATGGAGTCCATTTCTCCTTCGACTAGCATTCGATCCACTGCTTACATGTGTAGGAGAGCCTGGGGTACTCGAACGCACGCTTATACTAGCCATTGCACCACTAAGACCATGCAGAGCTATGGCTTCCCGGAAGGGTTGCAAATCAGTCTCTACAGATGAGCTAGTTTCCGTTGAAGTAGCTCGGTTAGGGGACACTACAGTCAGTCTTGGGGGAGCTCTAGAGTTTCGCGGTGGAGGAACTTTTCCACACAGGAAGCTGATCAAATCTTCTCTACGAATAGTTCTTCTGCGCTTTTTAACCCAAGCCAACACATCCTTATTGCGTCGCTGATAGCCAATTTGAATTCCAATATCAAAACTTCGCTGATGGGTATCCACGCTTTCTTTGTAAAGGTTGGTGACGGCAGTGGCTGCATTTTGGAAGGGAACCCAGAGAGAAAGTCCTGGCTGCTGACACACTCGGTCTTTGTAGAGCTGGGCCACGGCGGTGGCCGAGTTCTGGAAGAGGTGCCACAGCTTCTGCTGCTTGTGCTCGGGCTGCGCGGCCGCCGCCGCCTCCTCCTGCAGCTCAGGGGGCAACTGCTCGTCCTGCTCGGCCTCGGCCAGGCACTGCCGCTCCCACTTCGAGAACCAGTGCTCGGGCCCGTGCTCCTGGATCTCGGCCTCGCCCTCCTCCTTCCGCTCCTCCATCCTCCGCGGCCTCCCGTGGCCTCGCAGCCGCCGCGGCCGCGTCCTGCTCAGGCGGGGCCCCCGCGGGAGCGTCGTCGTCAAGCGGCCCGGCGGCGGAGCCCAGCGGCCTGCGGCGGCTCCTCGCGGCGGCCCAGGCCTCCTGCACCCCGACGGCCTGCGAGCCCCGCCCCGCGGCCCCGCGTTGCCCGCGACGACCCCCGCCCCGGTCCTCCCCACCCCAGGCCCCTGCCGAAGGGTGCTGCGGACCGGATGAACACCGCCGCCTCTCGCCTCGCCGGCCTGAGCACGTCTACCGCCCCGCCATGGCGCCGCGGCCTCCCTAGGGCCACCGCCGACCGCTCCACGAAGCCCTGCCGGCGCCGCCGAGCCTACCCCGATGACTCGGGGCTACTCTTTGTTGCGGTGTGCGGGCTTCTCATTGCGGTGGCTTCTCTTGTTGCGGAACACCGGCTCTAGGCGCGTGGGCTTCAGTAGTTGTGGCACGCGGGCTCAGTAGTTGTGGCTCGCGGGCTCAATAGTTGTGGCACGTGGGCTTAGTTGCTCTGCGGCATGTGGAATCTCCCCAGACTAGGGCTTGAACCCGTGTCACCTGCATTGGCAGGGGGATTCTTACCCACTGTGCCACCAGGGAAGCCCCTGGAAAGAGAACTTTAATCAAGATGCTTAGATATAAACAGAACCTCCCCTTTTTCAAAGTTGAGGAAATTGCCCTGAGAGGGGTAAGTGAATTATCCAAGGTGACAGGACTGTTTACTGAACTCCAGTTTCCTGACTCCTACGTCAGTGCTCGCTCAGCTCACGGACTGTGCCTTTCTGTCCGTCGTGTTGGCTTGACTGTCACCTTAGAAGGAAGGGGAGTCCTTGTCCTGGGGAGATGGCATTCAGGATTGCCGAGGGGGCTTTGAGGCTTAGCAGCAATTAGATTTGGCTGCACTGGTAAGGGCTGAGGGAGGTTGCAGGGAAGCAGAGGTGTCTCGGGAGGGGGAGTGGTGGGCATGGAAGAGGGGTGTGGCGAGACTGGGGGAGAGGAAGCGAGGCACTGCCAAAGACCTAACCTCAATTGCTTGTGGTCCTCCCAGCAGCTCAGGAGGTTGGGTGAGTCCTTCATCTGTGCACGGAGTGGCGCTCACAGGTGACCTAAGTTCAAGTTGTCCAGCTGGCCTCGAACCCAGAACCCCTTGAACCCTGTGCTTGTGAGACCAGCTGCTGTCTTGAGTCCTCACCAAGCCGGTTGGGCCTCTGATGCCCGCTGATCGACCGGACCCTCGGCTAGAAAGGGACCGGCGATCTGTCCGCAGGTGGCGCTGCGCACCCGAGCAAAGACGCAGCGCGGCCTGCGGGGCCTGGGGGTGGGACTCTCTCCTCGGCCGGAGAGCCGCTCGGCCAACCGCAGCGCTTAGGCAGGAATTAGAGGAGAGGGCGCCGGAATGAAAGGGCTCCCAGACTTCAAAGGAATTTCCCAGAATTTCCAGAGCAGCGAGGACCGGCGAGCGCGTTCATGGCCGGAAGTGCAGACCTGGGCACCTCGGCAGGAAGAGGGGGCCGCTGGGGTCTGTGGGCGCGTGGAGCTCCCGCCCCTCCATCCCGGACCACCGCCCCCCCACCCGCTTTTCCGGGTGTGTGGTGGGGAGCGCAGGGCTCTGCCAGGCGCCACCTCCCGCTGACCCGACCCCCCAAGGCCACGTTTCACGCGGAATCTGCCCAGATGACTCTCATCAAAGGCCACAGCCACAAGGGATACCACCTAAGAAAGACTTGCGAACGGGTTTATAGCCATGTTTTGCTGAAAAGCATGCTGCAGGTATCCAGATGGAGTTTATTTTGCTCGGGGGGGGGGGGGGGTGAGGGTCAAAAGACACGTGGTCCCTCGCTAGCTCTCTAGGGACTCAGCTTTCTCATCTGGTAAGTGAAGGGCTAGGGCTTGGCCTTTGAGCTCCAACCTTCTGAACTTCTGGGGGCGACTTGTTCACAACCCCACCTTCGCCACACAATTGAGATCAGGCCACTCGTTTCAGCAGGAGATTGGGGTCACTTGTGAGTTTTTCTGGAAGTTATTCCAGTTTAGCATAAGGGCGGTAGAGAGGCTCCAATGTCAGGATTTAGCGGGGACAAGATAAAATTCAGACATCTGGTGCGGTGCGGGACCTCAGGGAGGAGGAAAGGGGAATATGGCATGGTGGGTGCTGGCTGGGGACCAACAGAATTAAAAACAACCGAAGGAGGGGCCGTAAAGGCTCTACCCTCTTGCTTGGCCCACCATCCTGAGGTTTCTGGGGGACCCCCAGCTGCAAGCCCCTGAGCCTCCTTGGGACAGTCACCCCATTGTTGTAGTAAATGCTGAGCACTAACCAGGTGGGAGGGGCCATCCTATCACTCACACTCTGCAGTTTCTTGCCCACCCTGAGGTCCAGTGAGTTAGAGCTGAGCTTGGTCATGGCAGCGCCCAGGTCACACAAGGTCAGGAGACTTCGGGAGGACTGAGATAAAGTTGGGACAGTGGAGGCTTGGAGGGCCGGCAGCAGGGTGGGGCTTCCCTCTTATCAGAAGAGCTCAAGAACCTGGCATCTTCAGGGGCAGTGAGCTTCTGTCTGCTTGGAGGCTAAATCCTCAGACTCTGATGCTCATAATCTTCATTATACATCATTATTATTTCAATTATGATTAGTAGCACCTCCCTTTTATTGGGTGCTTCCTGCAGCATCTACATCAGTCTTCATAACCATCTATGAGGTAGGTAGAGGCTCTTGTTATTCCATTTTGTGGATAAGAAAACAGGCTTAGTGCAGAGTTATGTTACCAGCTCCCCCATCCCATGTGCATCTGGACAGCACACCTAGAGCTCATGTTGAGCTGGCAGTAGCCCTGGGAAGTCGGCAGGGCACTGTTGGGCTCCCGTTTATGTAATGGGAAAAGTGTGCACCTGTGAGCCTGCAACCCACTGTAGGTATCAAAGTCAGTGACCTGAAGCCAAGGTGGCAGCCCAGGCCCGGCATCTCCTTGGGTCTCTCTCTGTGGGTCTTCATCCTGCCCAGCTCATCCACATGGGTGTGTTGGGTGTTCAACCCAGGTGGTTGAATTTCAGGCTAGTGGGGTTGGAGGACAGTTTAGTTTTGAAAAAGAAGATGAAGGAGAGAGCCTCTAGCAAGCCCTGGAACTGTAGTGTGGAACGTCAGGCATCATCAAGGTGAGAGTGCGCCGACTATCCACGCTGTCTGTGTGTAGGGCCAATCAAGAGCCCCTGCGGCTTCACCTCAGCATCCATGGCCTTGCATTGGTTTTACCCTCTGACCTGACGTGTCTTACGGAATCTAGCCTGGGCTGTCCTCCAAACTCAGGTGTGATCTGAAGGGACCCAGTATAGAAGCCACAATAATCTAAGACCCCTCCCTCTCCAAGAAGCGAGTGGGATGTGTGCTTGTGGGTGAGAAGCCAGGTCAGCGTGGCCTGATGAAGACATTTGCAGAAACGACTGACTTCTGGTCACCTCATCTTCCCTACTGCCAGCGCGTTAGAAGGAGGTCCCTGTGCTTGAGCTCAGAAATCAGGTTGGGCCCCAGTGTAGGGTTGGAATTCCACCCCAAGGAAAGGCTGAGAGAATCTTCTTTTAAGACCTCAGCTGGGTGTGGTATCAGTTAAGCCGAGCATACACAAGGCTGGAAGCAATTTCTCTGCCCAGCTTCTCACCCATGGCAACTCTTTTCAATCATCCATTTGAACTGTTCCCCAAATGTGGTTCTCACTGTGGAGGGTGGACACTTGCCCCAGCTCCTTCTAAGCTTCAAGACCCCTCCTGACTCTACTATTCTGGGTCTTGACCTGAGTTTTTTGAAGATAGTTTGTTTGGGATTTAATCTTTTAAAAAAATTATATAAAAATGTATGTTTATTAAATTAAATAACAAGCTTTCATGACAGGCTAATAACTATGGTAAATTTTAGATACGAATATAAACTATGTTTTGAGATATTTCTAACAACTATCACATGACATGAAAATAATCTGATTTCTATTGGTGCTAGTCACAGGCGCTATTAATACTACTTTTTTTTTTAATAATTAAAAAATTGAAGTGTAGTTAATTTACAGTGTTGTGTTAGTTTCAGGTATACAGCAAAGTGATTCAGTTTTATATGTATATATATATATATTTTTCATATTGTTTTCCATTATAGGTTATTATAACATATGGACTATAGTTCTCTGTGCTATACAGTAGGTCCTAAAAAACAGATATTCTTGGTTTTAGCCCATACTATCCTTAAAAGATGAGGTATTTTGGATTTTCTACCCTTGTTTAAAGTGTCCACAGGCCAAATCCACCAAGTATAATATATAATACATACAGTGCTCCCATTAGGAAGGGTGAGGCAGATTCCGGGGACCCACCTGGGCAGGTCTCCAGACATGTTGTGAATGAGAAAAGCAAATTGTACGTGGAGGATACAGCTACTCACAGCCACAACAGTAAGCAAGGAAATAAAACTCCCTCCAAAGCAATATTATGAGCTTGTTTTGGGCACATTATGTGGACGTGTAAATAAATAGAAAGAGGCTAGGATGCATTCTCAGGAAGATGAGGGGTGGTGTCTTTGGGGAGAGGGGAGGGAGGAGGTAGAACGGAGGTTGGTGCACAGGGACTTTGGCCTTATCTGTAATGTTTTAAAGTTTTATGAGAATTAGTTGTCTAATTAAAAATTGATATTTAGGGCTTCCCTGGTGGCGCAGTGGTTGAGAGTCCGCCTGCCGATGCAGGGGACACGGGTTCGTGCCCCGGTCCGGGAGGGGATCCCACATGCCGCGGAGCGGCTGGGCCCGTGAGCCATGGCTGCTGAGCCTGCGCGTCCGGAGCCTGTGCTCCGCAACGGGAGAGGCCACAGCAGTGAGAGGCCCACATACCAAAAAAAAAAAAAATAAAAAAAAATAAATAAAAATAAAATAGTTAAAAAACTTTGCTCTCTCTGGTGGTGGCTGCAGACTACCTGTTTTAAGCTCCCAGCTGGCATTTTGCACCGCGGGGAGCGGGCTTGTGGGCTTTCCATCCTGGAAACCCAAACACGTGCAGAACACCTTGCATACCAGGCGCTTTACCTGTGTGAGCTCATGTGTCATCAGCCAGCCCTGGGTGCCTGCAGCCCGATCTCTGGAGCCTTTGATCTGGTTCCTCTCAGCTCCTGCCCTTCCAGACTCTGGACCTAATTTCTTCAGCGTCTCCACAGATGGCAGCCCCTGTAGCCGGGCCGTGTTTTGTTGTTCTTCTCTGGCTGCCCTGACAATCATTCCCTTTCTCTCTCTGTCTCTGCCCCTTCTCTCTTCATCGGCACAGTTCGTGGCTGCCAGTGGGAGAGGACTAGGCAGGGAGGAAGGCGTTTTCAGTTTTGTTTCTAATCTGCTTCCTGAAGCTGCCCCTGGGCTGTATGTTACAGGAATTTCTGGGGGCCCTTCTGGGCTCAGCATGATCCCCCAAAGACCTGATTATTGCACCCTGTTCACTCACTTGTCCTTCACGTATTTATGGGTCATCTACCATGTGCTTGGAGCTGTACTAATCACAAAGTGTGCTGCTCTGTGGACTTGGAACCCATCCACCTCCTCCCATTCCTGCGGTCACTCCTCCAGCCAATGCTTCCTCATTCTCCCTGACTCATTTCTACTTAAGCTTGAGGTCTTAACTTAGGCAGCACTTCTTCCTGGCAGAAGCATCCCTGAACCTGACCCTCCCACCTGAGTTCTCTGCATCTTTCTCTCAGGCCGCTTCTCACACTCTGTGTAATTGTAGCTTAAATTTGTCTGTCTCTCCCACCAGACTCTAATGTCATGAATATAATGTCTTGAATAATCACAATGACAACGCCTACAACAGAGTGAGCTCTTTCTTACCTTAACACAGGCGCCATGCTAAGCATTTTCTGTGCCTCCCACCATCTAATTTTCACCTCCCTTTGAGGTGGGAACCATCATTATCTCCATCTTGGAGGAGGAATTGAGCCCTACATCAAAAATGTGCCACAGTCGGCCAGTTAGTAGATGGTGGAGCCAGGACTCACACCCCAGAGGTCTGAATTCAGAGCCCACACCTCCCCGCACTGGGAAGGGCAGGGCTGTATCTGTCTGATTCACGATTATATCCCTAGCTCCTAACGCAGTGCCTGCCATCTAGAAGGAACTCAATAACTATTTGTTGAATGAATAAATAAATCAAGAGATGTTTGGCGATGGGCAGCAAACATAATCTCTGCTAGGATTAGTTCCCTTTAAATGCAGTGAGGGGAAGCACAGCTACATTATTGAGTCACACCAGAAAGCACTGGCGTACGTAACTAAGACAATCTGAAGACTCTGTAGCCAGGCAGCCCCACTGTGGCTGTCTGCTGGGCTCGGCTGGGCTGCCAGGCCAATGGGATTTGATAAGATGGGGCTGGACACACAGAGACGGTCCTGGAGTCTGGGGTAGGGGCTGGGGACTTCCTGGACCGGGAAAGGGAAAGGGCCGTTTTGGGAGTTTCAGGTTAGCAGAGACCCGATAAGATCTGAAAACAGCACTTACTGTGGGGAGATTGACGGGGAGAAAAACAGTCCATAGGACTCGAATTTATTTTATTCTGTCTAAAGTGGGATTTCTGCTGATGATTTAAATCGGTGGTTCTCAACCAGGATAATTTTGATCCTCAAGGGATATTTGACAATATCTGGGGACATTTTTGGCTCTCACAGCTGGGGGGTGGGGAGCGGTCCTGGCACCTGGTGGGGAGAGACCAGGGATGCTGCTAAACACCCTACCGTGCACAAGACAGCCCCACCAACCCCAACAAGAAATGAACAGGCCCCAAACGTTGTTAGTGCCAAGGCTGAAAAGCCCAGATTTAAATGATGCAATGGGTGAACCCGGGGAGTAAATGACGTGTGTGGACGTGCCTCCTGTGCCGGCCTTGACTCCTAACAACGCAGGCTGTGGCAGGGGAGGGACTAGAGGTGACAGATGCCCTTTCTACTCCCCCACTCTTTCCCCAACCCTGGAA
This sequence comes from Mesoplodon densirostris, assembly GCF_025265405.1. NCBI lineage: Eukaryota > Metazoa > Chordata > Mammalia > Artiodactyla > Ziphiidae > Mesoplodon > Mesoplodon densirostris. Next base: position 123,329,614 of record NC_082664.1, read on the forward strand.
AACATTACCAGGGACTCGGCCCCTCTCTGCGGTTTCCCTCCCCTTCTCCCCATTCCTCACAGTTCTGTTATTGCTCCAGGATCAAAAGTTTGAAACATTTGGTGCCCATATTTGAGAAAAGTGAATCGGCTGGGTCTCAGATGTGAGCATGCTTGGCTCACTTCCCCCAGGGACTCTGATGTAGGAGTGTTCACACTGCTCATAACTTTGGGGGTCACTACCAGAAGGGAGCGGGATGAGAACGGGATGGGGCGGACATTGGGCGCTGTGACGTGCTCTCCCGTGCCCCAGCTTCTGGCAGCCTGACCCCTTCCCCGCGGCCTGTGCATATTCATGCTGTAAGTGTGTCCTGAGCACTTCCTATGTCCCAGACACATTGTCAGGGGCTGTTTGGTTAGCGGGATGCTTCAACCTTCAAGGCGAGTATAGTCTCTTAGGAGAGAATAGGATTCTCTATCTCTTACTCTGTTGTTTCAGGTCCTACGAGAAGCAGACCCCAAGATAGAATTAGATGTGCAAACAGTTTACTGGGGGAAACACCTGTGGAGGATGAGGGACGAGGAGTAGGCAGGGGTGTGACACCTGTGAAAGGAGAGAGGGCAGGACCAGGGATTGGACAGGAAGTGTCTCAGACCGCAGGGCAGCTCTGAGAAGGTGTCATTTGCCGGTTACAGCCCGCATCCTGCATGAATGGTACCAGTACCTACTGTGCCCAGCTACTGGCTCCTTCCCACCCTTGACCCTTGGCATTGCTTCTGTGGCCTTTTCAGACACCTCTGCAGGAACCCTGGACCACTCCTCCTCCTTTCTCAGAAAGCAAGAAAACGACGGAAGCCCAAACTCCTGCCTTGGAGCTGTCCAGGCCCCCAAGTCTGGCTCCACGGCCGCCATCCCTCCTTAGTCCTTTCCCTGCCGCTGGCCCGTCACCCTGCCCAGGTGGCTGGGGTCTGTTGCCCGCTTAACCAGGCTGCTTTCAAAGCCTGCTTTTGCCCATCTGCTCAAGTCATCCTCCTGCCCAGGGTGCCTTTTCTTTTCCTTTAGTCAAAACTAAATCTACCCGTTGCCTGGCCTGAGCCGACTCTCACTCCTCCCAAGATTTCTTCAGCCCCCCACTGGAATTTATGTTTTATTCAGAAGCACTGAGGAGTTCCCTGGTGGTTCAGTGGTTAGGACTTGGCACTTTCACCGCCATGGCCCGGGTTCAATCCGTGGTCTGGGGACTAAGATCCCGCAAGCAGCACGGCACAAAAGGAAAAAAAAAAAAACAAAAACAGCACGGCCATAAATGAAGACCTCATTGCTTTCCAGTTGTCTCAGCTGTTATGATTATATTTCTTTCCATTTTTAAAAATTTTTTTATTTATTCATTTATTTTTGGCTGCATTGGGTCTTCATTGCTGTGTGCAGGCTTTCTCTAGTTGCAGTGAGCGGCAGCTACTCTTCGTTGAGGTGCGCAGGCTTCTCATTGCGGTGGCTTCTCTTGTTGCGGAGCACGGGCTCTAGGCACACGGGCTCAGTAGTTGTGGCTCGCGAGCGCTAGAGCGCAGGCTCAGTAGTTGTGACCCACAGACTTAGTTGCTCCACGGCATGTGGGATCTTCCCGGACCAGGGCTTGAACCCGTGTCCCCTGCATTGGCAGGCGGATTCTTAACCACTGTGCCACCAGGGGAGTCCCTATGATTTTATTTCTTAAACTAGCTTCCAGGACAGCTAAGGACACGATGAATCAGTTCTCTGTCCACCATCTCTTCTTCTTTCCTTCTCATCTTTCCTTCCTTTCTTCCATTTATCAAGTATAACGTTTGTCAGTAGAAACTTGGTCACCTTCAAGGTCCCAGCTGGGCCCCAAGTTGGCAAAGTTGGGGTATTTTTTGGTCTCTAACTGGCCTGATCTTGCCCTTTCTCTTCCCTCTCTGGGTCCTGGTGACCTCCAGCTCCCCTTTCTCCGGCTTCCCCAAATTAGCCAGTATTCTCAGTGCCCGGATTCATACAGAGGAACCAGTTACTGGTTCCAAAATGTAATTTCTCCCTAGGGAAATTTTTGACTAGGCCCTAGAGAGTTGAAAGGACAAAATTCTAAGGAATTTGATACATGAACTGGACCCTGTACTGTCCAGTACAGTAGGCACTAGCTGTGTGTGGCTATTTAAATTAATTAAAATTAAAATATAGTTCCTCAGTTATAGTAGCCATATTTCACGCGTGGCTAACAGTGACTATACTGGCCTGCATGGATAGATTTCCATCATCACAGAAAGTTCTCTTGGACAATGCTGAGAGAAGGAAAGGCATTTTTAAAAAGCAGGTGTGAGGTATAGCGGGAACTTTCTTCAGTCCTGAATCAGCCCCGTTTAGGGGTTCTTGCTAAGAGCCATGTCTTTAAGGCTTCCTTGTTGAGCTGAAAGGAGACCCCTCTGAGCCATTCCCAGTCACCAGAGATGCCCCTGCAGTGAGCACAGGCCTTGAGGTCACGGGAGCAGTGGTCCTGGGGGTAATGAACAGGCCCCTGGTCACCTCCCAGGCCTGGGTCCCTGCCCTCTGGCTCTGAGATGCATCTCTGGATGGCCAGATATCTCTGGCCACTCACAGCTACCCTCCACTGCCCGCAGGAAGGGGAGGCCTGTTCTGCATCTGCATCGGCCCGGGTGCAGAATTCCTAATGCACTGGAGAGTCGACATTCTGCAGCAATTGGTATCAATTATTAAGCAGAAAGCCCAAGGAGAGTCTGTGGAGCAGTGGAGAGTGTGGAAGGGGAGGGGGAGGGAGACAGTGCTGGGGAGGAAGAGGGGATGGCAGTGGCGTGGGCACTGGGCAGAAGGTTCGAGTGCTGTCCCTCCCACACAGAGAATAGAACCTCAGGAACGGGGAGTGAATGGTCCCGGCCCACTCCTGCCAATCAGCATTTGGGGTGATGTTTCTCCTTTAAGTGGGCTTCCGACAAACCTGAGTGTGCTCGGGAGTTAGACACCAGGATGCTGAGGGGACTTGAGGCCCGAGATGAGCTGGGAAGAGGGCAGGGCAGTGCTCCTCCAGGTTTGCAGGGTGGTCATCTAGAGCAGGGACGGGCACACTTTTTATGTAAAGGGCTAACTATTTTAGGCTTTGTGGGCCTTACGGTTTCTGTCGCAATTGCTCAGCTCTGCTGTAGCACAGAGGCAGCTGGAGACAATATGTAAACAGATGGGCGTGGATGTACTGCAGTCAAATGTTGTTTATAGAGAAAGGTGGCAGGCTGGTTTTGACCCTGCTCTTCATCTAGGACCTGTATCCTCAAAGTAGGATCCTTGGACTAGCAGTATCACCATCACTTGGGACCTTGTGAGTAACACAGAACCTCAGGCCCCACCCCAGATCTCTAGAGACAGATCTGCATTTTATTTTTTATTTTACTTTATTTTTTTTTATGATACGCAGGCCTCTCACTGTTGTGGCCTCTCCCGTCGTGGAGCCCAGGCTCCGGACGCGCAGGCTCAGCGGCCATGGTTCACGGGCCCAGCCACGCCACGGCATGTGGGATCCTCCCGGACCGGGGCACGAACCCGTGTCCCCTGCATTGGCAGGCGGACTCTCAACCACTGCGCCACCGGGGAAGCCACAGATCTGCATTTTAATAAGTCCCCTGTGCCTATGAAGTTTGAGGAGAGAGTTTAAAGTTATTCTGGGGGGGATCTGGTCAGAATCAGGAACAATGGGTAGAAATGGCAGGAAGTGAAATTTCATCTCAACATCAGGATGTAATTTCTATCCAACAGAACTGTCCTCAAAGGCAACAAGAGGCTGTCTCTGGAGGTAGTGAGCACCCCATCACAGAGGTGTTCAAGGAAAGGCTAGTTAACCACTTGCTCGGGAAGGTAGGGAGGACTTGGGCAGGATAAATAGCATCATGGCTAAGAGGCCTTGCTGCGAGGCAAGCTGCCTGGGTTTGGATATTGCTTGGGCAAAAGGATGTCTCCCCCATCCTTACTTCAGATTCCCTGTCCATCAAATGGGGTAATCAAAAACCTCACAGGGCTGTGTTGAGACTTCCTTCACTTAAAGTACTGCAACAGCCCTTACTATACACTAAGTGCTAAGTGTTTCTATAGGTTACTTAATTCTGTAATGGCTATCCATACTTTTGTTGGGATTGAGGACTAACCTTTGTATCTTAGGTCTCGTCTGTCCAACTCTGAGATTCGAGGTGGGGAAGAGGGAGGATGTGGGGAGTAGCAATCCTAGCCAGTGTTTTCTTGGGTATTTGGTGTGAGCCAGGCATTATGCAAGCATCAGTTAATGGCTCTCAAATTGCTTTCAGATACTTGTTGCCCTGGAAGAGCAGATAGATTATAATCTGTTGCTGCTCAAACACTCAAACACAGCTTTGGAAAGTCAAATGGAGCCCAGAGATGAAGTGCTTGGTTTTGTCATCAACAGATTCACGCGGTGTTGAGGGCACAGAACTCCCTAGAGCTGGTCAAAGAGCCGCCTTGTTTGGACACATCATCAGCTCAAGTCTCAAGATGGCAGGGGGGCCAGAACGCTTGACTGCAGAAAAATAAGGAGCCCGTTGACTCCAGATCCTATTCGTATGGAGGCACCCAAAGATGTAATGTCCCTTCTGTCCTCGTTGTTTTGCGTTTATGATCCCCAACCATAGGTGTTCGCGACAGACCTTGGTTTGGATTCTTGCTCTGTCACATCATAGCTGTGTGGTCAGGGGCGAGCCTCTTGACCTCTCTGAGCCTTGGTTCTTTCCCTTATCAAAGGGACTGATAATGCTGCGTGCTTCACGGGGCTGTGGTGAGGATGAAGTGAGAACGTGTGAGACTTCTAGGAGCCGTACAGATGTTGGCTGTCACTTTAATGAATCCTATAAGCCTTTTGAAGTCTCTTCCTTCCCCACAGTGCTTGCCACATAATAAGGGGTTAATACAGACTTATCAAATGTGAGAGGAACGACTGACCTTCTCCTACAGAAGGGGAAGGAACTGCTCCTGGGGAGCGGTGAGGTGAATGCCCCCTCCCTGCCCTGTCCCCTTCCCCTGAAGACTACCCCTCCCCACCCCATGTCCACAACTCCCACCATCATTTCATCTCCAGCGTTCCTTGTGTGCTGCAGAAGTTTCCATCAGCTGGTGGCGGGCCTACCTACCTTTCTTCCTCGTAACAGCCTTGTGTTGGCTTTGTGGAAACCAACACAGAGTTCTTATCTTCCCAAAGAAACCTTTCAAAAGACAACACACTGGATTTTTTATGGTGTATGTGTGTGTTTTAGTTTCAGAAGGTGGGCTGGAAGGAAAGTAAAGATTGCCCTTTGTACCCAAGGGCAGTATCCAGCCAAGCTTAGGAGCCCTTTCTCACTGTTTTCAACTCTCCCCCATCTCCTTCCTTCCCTCCTCCCCCCATCATATAATTTTTTGGTACTTTTTGGTTAATTAATTTAAAGTGACGATAGTCCCAGATGAAGCTGTAAATTAGTTTCAAATGGCGCAGCCGGGCCACCCACTACTGGAAGATCATATTGCAGTGACAACATTAAAACTTGAACAACCCTCAACAAGGCGGGAGGAGGGGAATCCTAAAACCTCAAGTAAAAACACATTTCCAGCTCAATTCCTTGCTGCAGCCCTTAAGAAAGTGGAAACAGATGGATGGTGGCTTTGATAATGAGAGAGGCAATCAACTTTAGATTAAAAAAAAAAAAAACCACCCTGAACCCTACCCAAAAAGGATGAGTCTGACAGTAAAATCCCAGACACATAACGTTCCATTTAAGAGGCTATTGACATATTAGCCGGGAACAGAGCGGGTTCTGAGAGAGGTCAGTCCTCCTCTCCCGGAGCACTCTGCATTGTTCCCTCGCCCCCGAAGCCAGAGCACTCAGCCCCCTAATTGAAAACATTGCAGTATCTTTGGATGTTATTGATGGTCAGATTTCCCCTGGAAATCACTAAGTGTTCTCGGGAGGCTTGGCTGTTGCCTGCTGCCCGATTCCAGAGAGCAGAAAAGACATTTCTGTTTTTAATTTAACTTAATTATTATTATTTTTTGGTTGTGTGTGTGTGTGTCTGTGTGTGTGTGTGATTTTTTTGGAGGCGGGGGACAAGATACCAGGAACAAAGAGAAGCAGTTCAACATTAAGAGAAAAGAAAATGTTGGAGTCATGAGATCAGGACGCATGCCTCGATCTGGCAAGCTGTGTAGCTTGGGACAAATTCTGACATTTCTTGGGCCCAGCTGCTCCGCGGCATGTGGGATCTTCCCGGACCGGGGCACGAACCCGTGTCCCCTGCATCGGCAGGTGTACTCTCAACCACTGCACCACCAGGGAAACCCTGAGATTTCTTATGCCTCCATTTTTTGTCTGTAAAATGGGAGTGAAAAAGCCTGATGGGCAGGTTCTCAGTGATGGAACTGGGAGAAGCTGTTAGAATAGGAACCAGGGGTCTGGGGCTATTTTCCAGCTCTGCCGCTTGCCAAGCCTGGGTTTTGGAGCCAGTTCCTACTGTGGGCTGACCTTCAGCTTTCTGTCTGTCTGACCAGGGCTGCCATTCCTGCCCTGCCCAGTGGCCAAGGCAGGGAGTGAGAGCTAATGGATGGTGTGCACCTGCTGGACTACCAGCCCTTTGTCCACGCCTGGCACGTGCTGGGCCCTCGATAAATCATTGTCGAATGAGTGAATGAACCCGTGAAGAGGCTTGGGCAAGGAAAAAGTAATACTGCTGGAGAGTGGTGTGCTTAAATCGGCTTCCCGGTAATGGCAGCACTTCCTCTGGGGACTTTGTCGGAAGAGACATGCCATGTGAGTTTCTGTGATCCAGTAGGTTGCTTGAGCCCCCAAAGAGAAGAAAGACTCAAATGGAAAGAAATCTTGGTTTGGTCCAGAGAACATATGCACGTTCGCCGGTTCAATCCTTTTGGAAAATATGGAGATTTGGTTCTGATTCAAGTTTCTGCTCAGGCTTATTTTCAAAGGGTTTTTGGTAATATTTATAAGCATCATGGGGACAGGGCCTTGGCCTGTTTTATTCACTGAATATTCTAAGCATCTAACAGGTGTCTGACACACAGGAGATGCTCAATAATTAAGATAGAAGTAAATGCAGGAATCTCTCTCTCTTTTCTCTCTCCACCTCCCCCATCCCCACCCCCAAAGCCAAGATGAACACTGAGCCTTGACGGCTTCTGTACAAAGTGGTACTTGAGAGCCGTGGCCTTCTTGCGTGGAGAATTGACCCAGACAGGTAGCTGATGCACCTGCAGAATTGCCCAGTGGGAGTCAGGGGATCACAGGGTGGGAGTGGGTTCTGAGTGCTTGGGGCACTGCCATTATTATAATAGCTCTGCTATTATTCATATCCTCCCTGGCTGTAGTCACGATCTCTGGAGATGAGCTTCTTGGGTTCACTGCCTTTTCTGAGCCCCGCTCGCTGCTCTGGGTAGTTCCGGTTTGAGAGGACCTTCTCTATCAGATGTTCTCCTCCAGCCAGGGCCGGCTCCCTCCACCAGCTTCTCCATACTCTGCAGCCTCCCAGTGTGTCAGAATCCACTTGTATTTCTGGTGAAAAGGTTTTTTACTTCAAGGGTCCTCAGGGATGGAAGGAGCAGCAAGTGAGAACCAGGGCCCTGTTGATGGAGCTGTGAGGGCTTAAAACTCATTCTGATGGCTTGTTTGGACCCTAGTCAGTGCCCCTGGCAAGACAGCAGCTGGATTATGTCTGTGGTGTGCTTGACCTGAGCTCTTGTCATCTCCTCTACTTCTCCCTTCCACCTCCACTTCTCTCCTCCTCCCTCCTTCCCTTCCATCCCGTTCCCCTGCCCATCCCCACTCTGAAAATCTAGGGTTGGGAGGCATTAGGTTGAGGGGAGATCAGGAGGTCGGCTGGAAGGAATTCTTCCATATTTTATAACAAGCAGCTCTGGCAATAGCATGCTCCTCCAGCCACTGGTGGCCAGCCATGAAGAGCGTTGATCCCCTAGCTGTTTCTTTGACTGGACGAGTAGCTCAAATCATGGCACTGGGATAGTTTTGAGATGAACTGGCTATTGTTAGAAACATTTAGAAATGTCTCCCCTATGCTCCAATTTCCTCCTCTCTGCCAGTCTTGGCTCTAACAGCTGGAAGAAATTTCTCCTTCATCTGCTATATTCAGTCTTTCACTAAGCTCCATCAATTTTGCCTTTGAAATTTCTTTTGTACCCGCCCCTTCTCTCGTCCCCACTGCTAATCTCCGAGGCCTGGCTCTCATCTCCTTTGCACGCTGAGCTGCCTCCAGAACCTCTTGGCAGAGTTCCCTGCCTCTGGTCTCTCCGTCTTCCATCCATCCTGCACAGCCAAGCCAGACTCATCTTTCTCCAGCTCCTTTTGCATCTTAGGATGCCTCAGCTCAAATTCCCCAGGCTCTCCAAAGTACTTGGCATTGCCCAGACAGTTTTGCAGCTCCCTCTGCCTTAATTTCTTCTTGGAGCAGTGGCTGTATTAGTTACCTGTGGCTGCTGTAACAAATTACCACAAAGTTGGTGGTTTAAAACCACAGAAAGTTGTCCTCTTACAGTTTTGGAGACCAGAAATCTGAATTGAGTCTTATGGGCCTAAATCAAAGTGTCAGTGGGACTGTGCTTCCTTGGGAGACTCCAGGGGAGAATTCTTTTCCTTGCCTCTTCCAGCTCCTGGTGGCTGCTGACATTCTTAGCCTGTGGCCATATCACTCCTCTGCCTCTGTGATCAATCTTTTTGCCTCTGTGGTCACATTGTCTTCCCCAGGTCTGTCTGTGTGTCAGATCTCCCCCTTACAGGGACACTTGTGATTTACTTAGGGCACATCTGGATAATCCAGAATAATCTCCCCACCTCAAAATCCTTAACTTTATCATCTCTGCAAAATCCCTTTTACCAAGTAAGGTGATATTCACGGGTTCCAGGGATTAGGATGTGGATATTTTGGGAGCCCATTATCTAGCCTATCACAGGCTTCTTATCTAGTCAACACTTCAACAAATATTTATTGAGCATCTATTATGTGCTGGATTCTGTTCTAGGCAACAAGAGTCATTAAGACTAATGATCCTTTTCAGACCCATTCTCCTGCAGGGTGAACTACCCTTATCTGGGCTCTTTCCCTCCTGGAATGTGGTATTATTACATAGCGCGATCATCACATTGTATCACACTGGTAACTGTTATATACCTGTCCTCTTCCATTTCTATGAGCCCCTTAAGTTGAAGCTAACTTACTTATACCGGTATTTAGGGCTAGATGGGACTCGGTGAAGGTTGGTTAAATCAATGAACAAGTCTCTTATTGCTTCCCTTCATTCTTCCTAAATATATTTCTAATTTGCTTGGATACTAAGATGGCTCCAATAATACAGTCTGCCTCAGAATTCTGTGTTTAGGGTCTGACCTTCTCGGTGGTCATCTCCTTGGGTCTGGGTGATGGGATGTAGCTGCTGAGGGCATCTATCATTCTCTTTGCCTGGTCCCCAGCAGTGTTATATACAGTTATTTATTTAATGCTTTCCATCAGTCATTTCTACTGCCCATTGGCTTTGAGGGGGATGTGGGATAGGGGAAGTGAGAACGTTAGAAGACTGCGGTCTGCATCACTCGTGGGTCACATTTCCTGAGGGTGTTTCTTCTTGGTGTCATCCAAGCATGGCCCGTCTACATCTACTACCTCCGGTAGGACAGCACAATCAGTTCAGATCTGGTAAAACAGTACTCTCTGCTTCCATTGGCAGGTGAGACAAATCCTCTCGGTAGGGCCTTTTTCCACAAGTCCTGACATAATATAGAAGTGGGACAGACCCTATTAGGTACTGCCTTGTACTGTTGGTTTCTGATTTTAAAGTTGATCCCTATTTCCCTGCCTTAGGAAAGCAAAAGTGTATCTAGGGCAATAAACCAGTGGTGCCAACTGGAGGCCCATGGATTTGTACACAGCCCTTGGAAGTAAGGGGCATGGTTGTAGCCTAATGTCTAGAAAGCATTTTAAAAGGCAGTGTGACTCATAACTTCACACTTACTGTCTTAAAACCTTGGGCCTTCCCCATTTCAGTTTTCTCTGTGGCCCCCGCAGGCACTGGCATTAAAACCTCACCGATGGGCTTCCCTGGTGGCTCAGTGGTTGAGAGTCCACCTGCTGATGCAGGGGACATGGGTTCGTGCCCCGGTCCGGGAGGATCCCACGTGCCACAGAGCCGCTGGGCCTGTAAGCCATGGCCGCTGAGCCTGCACGTCCGGAGCCTGTGCTCCACAATGAGATAGGCCGCAGCAGTGAGAGGCCCTCGTACCGCAAAAAAAAAAAACAAAAAAAACCTCACCGATAACTGTTTCCTTAGCTACTGCAGTGTGTGTTGCTTTTCCAGGTGGAAAAGAATCTAAGAATAAAGATCATCATCACACACACACACACACACACACACACACACACACACACACACACACATCCTTGTAACTCTCTGGCCTCCCATAGAACCTAACAAAGTAGAACTTGGGTGATAGATACTTGGATATCGATTAACTGTACCATGCTTTCCAAGCTGTGTCATTCACTCACCTCTTAGATGACCTTTGTTACACCCCTATACCACTCATTCTGTCATTTGATTAACATTTGTATTTAATTTATCTCAAATGTTAGCTTGTATAAACTTATTTTAAAAGGAAACACTGCATCATTACCATAAATAGAAAACCAATATCATGTATCATAAATAGAATGTAACTGTAAAAATAAATATACTGAAAACCAAACAATTATTTACCCCAAAATGGAAATAAACAAGGAAATGCAGAGTAATAAAAATCAAATTGATTCACAAAATCTAGCTGATTCACAAAAACAAGATCCTCAGTGAGAAAAACAGAATGGCTTACGACCAGTCAGTAATAAGAGAATATTAAGCGTAACGTCATTTGATTTAATATGATCATGTGCTTCTATGTCAGTTAAATTACAATGTCTTTTAGTTTTGAGAGTGATCAGCACTAAAAATTCCACCTCACATGCGTCGTCCATGGTCAGAAAGGAGACCTTACCATTGCCTAGATGGTAAATTTTAAAGATAGAATTTTTATTTATTTTTGGCTGCGTTGGATCTTCGTTGCTGCAGGCGGACTTTCTCTAGTTGTGGCGAGCGGGGGCTACTCTTCGTTGCGGTGCGCGGGCTTCTCTTGTTGCAGTGGCTTCTCTTGTTGCGGAGCACGGGCTCTAGGTGCGTGAGTTGCAGCATTTGTGGCTCACAGGCTCTAGAGTGCAGTCTCAGTAGTTGTGGCTCACGGGCTTAGTTGCTCCGCATCATGTGGGATCTTCCCAGACCAGGGCTCGAACCTGTGTCCCCTGCATTGGCAGGCGGATTCTTAACCACTGCGCCACCAGGGAAGTCCCCAGATGGTAAATCTGAAAAATTAAAATGTTTTCATATGTATTTTTTGGTACCTGTGAAAGAATATATGTATTCGTCACTTATTTCATGTGACATTATGAACCATAATTATAAAATGAACCTACTCCCATCTTAAGAACATTACTAATGAGTGTGCCTTCCTCTCTGATTCCCATCCCTGCCTCCCTCTCCTCCCCTCCTCGGGTAAAAATTGTCTTGAATTCCTTTACATTTAAAAATAGTTTAACCACCTGTGAATTTCCTGAACATTATATTATTTAGATATGCTTGAATATGAGCTTTTTAAAAATGCTGTCATACTGTCAGTATCTTCTAGGGAGACTGGATAATCAATTATGGTGTGCGTATGCAAGGGGGTGTTATTTCAAGTGAAAATGAGCACGTTCAGACTGCATGTGGCTACTTGGATTAACCTTGTGAAGTAACTCTCACTCTGCTCAGGCCAGTCCCAGCTTTCACGTTAAGTGGAATTTAAGGGTGGGTGAAATGAAAAGGATTCCCCTTCCTCCACCTTTCACACCTCAATTACTTCCTGTGGAGAAAAGAGTTAGAGCTGCCGGAGGCTGCTGTCCTTAGAAGGCCTGCTTGCAAAGTTGTCCCTTGGCCGGCAATGGGAAACTTGAGTTAGGGAAGGGTTCTCACCATTCCCTGGGAAGAGTAGCTCACTCGGCCTAAACTGTCCAAACAGTATGATTCATGCTGAACGCCTGCCTTCCTCCCGGGAGTCAGAATTTTGGTACATGGCAGACAGACGTGCCTATGTGGGCAGCACTCCCTCCCTCCTTCCCCCAATAAAAATCACGGGCACTGAGTCTCTGATGAGCTTCCCTAGGAAACAGCATTTCACATGTGTCATGACAGCTCATTGCTGGGGAGTGAAGTGTGTCCTGTGTGACTTCACTGGGGGAAGACTGTTGGAAGCTGGGCCTGCTTTGCATCTGGATGTTGCCCCATGCACCTTTGTCTTTGCTGATTTTTCATTGTATCTTTTTGCAGGTATAAATCATAGCCATGAATATGACTGAGTGTTGAGTCCTGTGAGTCTTCCTGGGACAGGTCTTTGGGATCCTGAGACTCCTCCAAACCTTTTTTTTTCCTGCACCACCCTGAAACCTGAATAGAGGGGCCTTGGCTCTGGCTTTATACGTTGGAGGCCACTGAATCTCTCTTTCTCTCTCTCTCTCTCTCACACACACACACATACACACACACCTCTGATACTTGGAATCTGGAGCTCAGGGCTGGCCCAGCAATCTGTAACCCTAAAAGACCAGCCCTTATAACTATCACCATTCAGGCCCACGGGAAATCCTTCTGCACATCTCTTGCCTTATGTCCTGGAAAACGCATCAAATCCCATGAAGGTGGTGTGCCATACACTTCCAACAATGTCAGAGGCAGGCACCACCTCAGAGAGCAGGAGAATCTGAGCAGGAGAAGTGCTTGGGTAAGAGAAAGGCAAATTAATTAACTTGTCAAATCCTTCCTCTCAGCTTGAATGTAGTAGATTCTTGTATAAAAAATTATTTTTTCTCGGCATGCCAAACATTCATTTTCTAGTTTCTCTTCATGTTCCAATTCCTGGTTCTGTAGATAAGAATTAACACAGTGTTCACAACATTTGCACATGGATACTGAAGCATATTTTACTACAGTAAGCAATTCATATGACTCTTAAATTTGTATATATATGCAGTTCCAGACATAGTATGTGTGAAGCATGACATTAGGTCCTTACACTGATAACTAGCTGGACACTGAATCATAGAATTGCAAATTGTTCTATTTTTATAAAAATATTTAATATCAGGACTCACGGAAAAGGGAAAGGGTGGGGGATGGAGCCGCTGGGAGCTCAGACATTCTGGGGCTGTGGACTGGAAGCCGCTAGAACGCTCTCCGGGCTGCGCATCCTGCATATTTGACGCTCCGTGGAGATGCCCAGCCGAGGTGCGCGACCCGAGGACGGCTCCGGGCTGGTCCCTACCGACAACTCGACCCAGCACAAGGAAGATCTCAGCAGCAAGATTAAAGAACAAAAAATTGTTGTGGATGAACTTTCTAACCTGAAGAAGAACAGGAAAGTATATAGGCAGCAGCAGAACAGCGACATATTCTTTCTTGCAGACCGAACAGAAATGCTTTCTGAAAGCAAAAATACATTGGATGAGCTGAGGAAAGAATACCAAGAAATAGAAAACTCAGAGAAGACCAAAATCAAGAAATAGTCAACTTGATTTTACACAGCAATGTGTGGCATTTGTTGTGCAGTAAGCTTTTCTGTTGAGCATTTCAACAAAGATTTGAAAGAGGATTTACTGTGTAATCTTAAACGGCGGGGACCCAACAGTAGTAAACAGTTGTTAAAGTCTAATGTTAACTACCAGTGTTTATTTTCTGGTCATGTCCTTCACTTAAGAGGTGTGTTGACTGCCCAGCCTGTTGAAGATGAAAGAGGCAATGTATTCCTGTGGAATGGAGAAGTCTTTAGTGGAATAAAGGTTGAAGCTGAAGAGAATGATACCCAAATAATGTTTAATTATCTTTCCTCTTGTAAGAATGAATCTGATATTTTGTCACTCTTCTCAGAAGTCCAAGGTCCTTGGTCTTTTATATATTATCAAGCATCTAGTCATTCTTTGTGGTTTGGTAGGGATTTTTTTGGTCGTCGTAGCTTGCTTTGGCATTTTAGTAGTTTGGGCAAGAGTTTCTGCCTCTCTTCGATTGGCGCCCAAACATCTGGAGTGGCCAATCAGTGGCAAGAAGTTCCAGCATCTGGAATTTTCAGAATTGATCTCAAGTCTGCTTCCATTTCCAAAGCTGTTGTTTTAAAATGGTATCCTTGGAAATACAACTCTAGGGAGGATGTTATCAAAGAATGTGTTAATAGCCTAACTCAAATTTCAGCAGATTTGCCAACATTTGTATCAGTGGCAGCAAATGAAGCCAAACTGAATCTGAAAGAACCTGTTGTCCCTTTAAATATGATTTTGCCAGAAGCCGCATTTGAGATCCATTGCAGTAGCATTTCCAGCATCCCACCGTCAAGAGAGACCCTTCAGGTCTTTCTTACTGATGGACACATGAAGGAAGTAGTCCAGCAGTTCATTGATGTCCTGAGTATCGCAGTCAAGAGACGTGTCTTGTGTTTACCTAGGGCTGAAAACCTGACACAAAGTGAAGTTTTGAATACTAGTAACAGGAAAGCAAATGTTGCAATCCTATTTTCTGGGGGAATTGATTCCATGGTTATCACAGCACTTGCTGACCGTCATATTCCTTTAGATGAACCAATTGATCTTCTTAATGTGGCTTTCATGACTAAAGAAAAGACCATACCAGCTGGTTTTAACAAAAAAGGGAGAAAAGAGAAAAATAATTGTGAAAAACGCTCTGAAGAATCCTCTAAAAATGTCACTGCTGCTGCTGCCACTAATCCTGGTGAACAATTCAATGTACCAGATCGAATCACAGGAAGAGCAGGGCTAAAGGAACTACAAGCTGCCAACCCTTCCCGGATTTGGAATTTTGTGGAAATTAATGTTTCTCTGGAAGAACTGCAAAGATTAAGACGAACTCGAATATCCCACTTAATTCAGCCCTTGGATACAGTGTTGGATGACAGCATTGGCTGTGCAGTCTGGTTTGCTTCTGGAGGAGCTGGTTGGTTAGTGACCCAAGATGAAGCAAAACCATACCAGAGTAGTGCAAAGGTAGTTCTTACTGGAATTGGTGCAGATGAGCAGCTCGCAGGTTATTCTCGTGATCGTGTCCGCTTCCAGACACACGGGCTGGAAGGACTGAATAAGGAAATCGCGATGGAACTGGGTCGAATTTCTTCTAGAAATCTTGGTCGTGATGACAGAGTTATTGGTGATCATGGAAAAGAAGCAAGATTTCCTTTCCGGGATGAAAATGTTGTCTCCTTTCTAAATTCCCTACCGGTTTGGGAAAAGGCAAACTTGACTTTATCCCGTGGAATTGGTGAAAAACTAATTTTGCGTCTTGCGGCAGTGGAACTTGGTCTAACAACCTCTGCTCTTCTGCCGAAACGGGCCATGCAATTTGGATCCAGAATTGCAAAAATGGAAAAGAATAATGAAAAGGCGTCTGATAAATGTGGAAGGCTCCAAGTCATTTCCTTAGAAAACCTTTCTATTGAAAAAGAGATTAAAACGTAATATTTCACAGTGTAATAGCATTTACTGAATGATGATTTTAAAAAAATATTTAGTATCTAAATTCTCAAGAAATTAAAAAGTTTCAGCTTTATTTGAGTACCTTTGGTTAAAATATTTGTATTCTCTCCTTATTTTCATACTTATCCAAATATCACCAGCCCATTAATGGAACAGCCAGATGCACACAGTGATAATTAAGTTCATTTGTCTTCGGTGGAAGACTTTCAGTCATATAGAAGCCACAACTTCATTAACTTTTTATGTCTTGTTATGCTGAGGATATTTTTGTTGAGGTAGAGAGGGCATAGAGCATCATATCTGATGTAACATTTGGCTTGTGATTTAACTTTTGCCCATGTAGACACGTGACGTGTAGCCCTCAGGTTCGGGCAGGCCTGCTTCCTCCTTTCTTTACACACAGCGCTAGAAGGACCTGGGTTCTGGTGTGCAGTGAGTGCCCAGCAGCTGTGTGGACCAGGCCACAGTTGACTCAGTGTGTGAGTGTCCCCAGGACCAAGGTCACACCAAAGCCAAGGGAGGGAAGAGCCCCGGGAACCTCCCCAGATGGCCCCCGTGGGAGACCTGGAAAAGCTTTTGCTATGCACACCCTCCGGTGTCTACTGAGCTGGGAGCATGGATGCTGGGAAGGCACTCAAGCTGCGGGCCTGGCGAGGGGTTTCAGTTTTAGCTCTGCCATCTTCTGGAGAGGGAACTCCAGAAGGGCAAATTTCCTGAACCTCTTTGATCTTGTTTCAACATGTGTAAGATGGGAACACTCATTCTCACTTTTCAGCCTTGTTGTGAAAACTGGAGGCTTGTATTTAAAACTCATAGCACGGTCCCTTGGATGTGGCTTAATACATGTTAACCCATGTTTTTGGACAGCGAAACGGAAGAAAGACGTTAAACAAGAGGCTGAAGTCATCCTGGTGGTTAGTAGAAGGAAGAACCCAGGCATTTTAGTGTTCCTTCCATTCGCTGGGCCCTGGTAACCCGCCGTTCTTCTAAAGCCCACCTGCTTTCCTGCCCACACCCAGGTTAGGAAGGATGCCTGCCCTGCGAGGCATCCTGGTCTGAGCACCAGTTCACTTTCCTTGGAATCTAGCTCTGAGGATTTACAGCCAGGGTGGGCACACACTGGAGGTCCCCTTACCTGTAAGTTATTCCACCAGTAATTAGATTTCTTTCTACTGTGGGGAGCCAGCCTGTGTAAATTCACAGAAACCTGGGAACAGATGATATAAGGGTCACTGGAGCCTCCTTGCTGCCTAAAATGCAACATCCAGGAAAATGATTTCTCTGGGCACATAAGTTACTAGGGTCCCGGGGTAACCATAGCTCAGGCTCTGACTATTCCCTTAATGCCGTGTTCAGTGATGGAGTGTTCATGGCCCCCTTGGCAGCCCTCCTGCCTGGCCCTGCTCTCTGAGTGCAAGAGCCTCAGTGACACCTGCTGTTGCCGAGCGAGGTGATATATGTAGAGGGAGGACGGGCAGAGGGGAGGGAAGACCACTCCTTTCCCAGCCCCTTTTCTTCCAGGCCAGACTGACTCAGGTTCAGAGACCCTTAGTCCTTCTGGTGAGCCACTTGGAGGGCAAAGACACTTTGAACCATAGCACAAATCACTAGTCATTTGCAAGAGGATAAAATTAGGTACCTACGTCATACTACAGTAAAAAATTCCAGATGGATTAAAGATTTGTGCATTAAATATACAGTACGAAGAAATTAAAAGGCAATATAGGACTATGTATATGTAAGATTGTTTAGTTTTACCTATAATCTGAGCTGTCATCCTTTTCTAATATAGTTTTACAGATAATCTCACGTATATAGTCTTATAAGTCCAGGTAGAAGGCATATGTCATATATCTCAATCTCGATCCTTATATCTCTATGTCTTGGGGTGGGGAAGGCCTTTCTAAGTCTGGCACCAAATCCAGAAGTCAAAAAAGAAAAATTTGGTGTATTGGACCACCTAAAAATTTTTTTATTTTTTTATTTTTTTTATTTTTTTTATTTTACAAATTTAATCAGTTATACATATACATATGTTCCCATATCCCCTCCCTTTTGCGTCTCCCTCCCACCCTCCCTATCCCACCCCTCCAGGCGGTCACAAAGAACCGAGCTGATCTCCCTGTGCTATGCGGCTGCTTCCCACTAGCTATCTACCTTATGTTTGGTAGTGTATATATGTCCATGCCGCTCTTTCACTTTGTCACAGCTTACCCTTCCCCCTCCCCATATCCTCAAGTCCATGCTCTAGTAGGTCTGTGTCTTTATTCCTGTCTTACCCCTATGTTCTTGATGACATTTTTTTTTTAATTCCATATATATGTGTCAGCATACAGTATTTGTCTTTCTCTTTCTGACTTACTTCACTCTGTATGACAGACTCTAGGTCCATCCACCTCATTACAAATAGCTCAATTTCATTTCTTTTTATGGCTGAGTAATATTCCATTGTATATATGTGCCACATCTTCTTTATCCATTCATCCGATGATGGACACTTAGGTTGTTTCCATCTCCGGGCTATCGTAAATAGGGCTGCTATGAACATTTTGGTACATGTCTCTGTTTGAATTATGGTTTTCTCAGGGTATATGCCCAGTAGTGGGATTGCTGGGTCATATGGTAGTTCTATTTGTAGTTTTTTAAGGAACCTCCATACTGTTCTCCATAGTGGCTGTACCAATTCACATTCCCACCAGCAGTGCAAGAGTGTTCCCTGTTTTTCCACACCCTCTCCAGCATTTATTGTTTCTAGATTTTTTGATGATGGCCATTCTGACTGGTGTGAGATGATATCTCATTGTAGTTTTGATTTGCATTTCTCTAATGAGTAAAGATGTTGAGCATCCTTTCATGTGTTTGTTGGCTGTCTGTATATCTTCTGTGGAGAAATGTCTATTTAGGTCTTCTGCCCATTTTTGGATTGGGTTGTTTGTTTTTTTGCTATTGAGCTGCATGAGCTGCTTATAAATTTTGGAGATTAATCCTTTGTCAGTTGCTTCATTTGCAAATATTTTCTCCCATTCTGAGGGTTGTCTTTTGGTCTTGTTTATGGTTTCCTTTGCTGTGCAAAAGCTTTGAAGTTTCATTAGGTCCCATGTGTTTATTTTTGTCTTTATTTCCATTTCTCTAGGAGATGGGTCAAAAAGGATCTTGCTGTGATTTATGTCATAGAGTGTTCTGCCTATGTTTTCCTCTAGGAGTTTGATAGTGTCTGGCCTTACATTTAGGTCTTTAATCCATTTTGAGCTAATTTTTGTGTATGGTGTTAGGGAGTGATCTAATTTCATTGTTTTACATGTATCTGTCCATTTTTACTCCAATTCTTACTCCCCATGCTGTGGTATCCTGGAGACTGGTGAGCTGGAGCTAGGATGCCATGACATCAGGTGGGTTAAGTGTGGGCTTCCTGTACCCGATCCACATCATATAAGCTTGGAGGGAGGGTGGGCAGCAAGGGCTGGCCAGGGAGGCTGGGCATTCGGGAGATGGACAGGGTTCCATGTGTCAGGCACTTCACATATGTTATTTCACTTGCTTCTCATGATAACCCCTTGAAATGGGTTTTATGATCATATCTATTTTTTAGAGGAGGAATTCAAGCTCAGAGAGGTTAATTAACTCCGCCAAGCTCATGTAACTAGAAAGCTGAGCTCCTGGAAAGAGTGGGGGGAGCTCTCTGGGCCATCATGGGTTCTGCAAGGGCGGATGAGAACTGGACAAGTGTAGACTGGCAGGAGAACCATGGCCCTGGGACAGGTTTGTCCTGGATTAGTGGACACCATCACCATGCCATGGAGCAGGGCAGCTTCAGGCTGGGATGAAGGAGTGGGATCACAGTGGCCACTGGACAGAGCATGGCCTCTCTGGGAATTGGAGGAGGTAGGGTGCGGGGAACTGGAAATGATCAACAGAGGGCAGAGGCCACCAAGGTGGGTGCTTAGAAGGGCCTGCAGACCCGAATAGGAGTGAAAATACCCTGAGGGGCTGAGAGGTGCTCTTCACTGCATCACGTGTGTGCCCTGTGACGGGGAAATGGGGTGTCCTGTGTTAAACAGCATGTGACTCCCTGGGGAGCATCTCCCTTCTGTTGATGTCTGTGGTTTAATGCACTAGCTTCTTGGCTCCTTTGAGTAATTTAGAAAAAGTGCCCCTCTGGGTGGGTGCATAGTTCAGAGCTTGGGCTTGATGTCTACCCCTTTAGTCAGGTGCTGATGGAGGACAGCTGTAGAGGAGGTCCACAGGCCGGGCAGGGCGTGTGTGACCAGACAAGAGGAACCACGGAGGGTGGGTCGCTGCGTCCAGGCCTTCAAGAGGGCAGGGACTAACTCGTACCCGCATCTGCATGTATAGCTCCTGGACCTGAGCTGGCACAGAGCGTGCCCAGGCAGTGTTTGCCGAGAGGATGAATGAAAGAGGGTCACCTTCCTTTTGACTCCTTGGGGTGAGTCTTCAGCCCTCTTTGGAAGAAGATTTGGAAGTGAGGAAGAGAAAGCGATGGGTCAGGTAAGATGGAGGGGGAAGCTTGACTCACTATGTCAACTTCATAGTAGATGCTTTTGAATCCTAAAAAAAATAATAGCTGAATGTTATTGAGTGATGGGTTACCAGGAGCCAGCCACGGAGCTCACCCTTCTGCGATGGGCAGGTTTTTTTTTTTTTTTTGCGGTACGCGGGCCTCTCACTGCTGTGGCCTCTCCCGTTGTGGAGAGGCCATGCGGAGCACAGGCTCCGGATGCGCAGGCTTAGCGGCCGTGGCTCACAGGCCCAGCCGCTCTGCGGCATGTGGGATCTTCCTGGAGCGGAGCACGAACCCGTGTCCCCTGTATCGGCAGGCGGACTCTCAACCGCTGTGCCACCAGGGAAGCCCTGTGATGGGCAGTTTTATATGTCACTTTGCCTAGGCCTGAGTTTCCAGCTATTCAACCAAATGCTAACTTAGGTGTTGCTGTGAAGGTAGATGTCCTTAAAGTCCCAAACCAGCGACTTTAAGTAAAGGGGATGATCCTAGGCAAGCTGGGTGGGCCTGATTCAATCAGTTCAAAGGTCTTAAGAGCAGAGCTGAGGCTTCCCTGAAGGAGAAGGAATTCCGCCTGGGACCTGCAGCTTCAGCCGGTGTCTCAGTTCCAGCCGGCCCTTCCTGACGGCCTCCAAGTGGATTTCAGACTCACCCAGCCAGCCCCACAATCACATAAGCCAATTCCTTGCAACAAACTGCTTAGTGTATATCTCCTACTGGTTTTATTTCTTTGGCTGAAGCCGGACTAATACACCTTCATATGGATCAATTTATCTAATCCTCGCAAGAGCACTGTTAGAGTTTATTGTTGTTATTCCCATTTTAAACTGGAGCCCAGAGAAGGCAAGCAGTGCCAGCAAGCAGTGAAGCCAGGATTCAAACCGCAAGGCTCTTTCCTCCAGGGCCCAAGTTCTCAACTACTACCCCAGAGAATCTCAGGGAGTGAGTCATGTCAATAGCAGCCAGTGCTGGATAGCTGACAGGCTTTAAGATGGACCAGGCAGTTGTGATCGGCTGATTGGGACGATGTTGTAAGGGAGGGAGTGGCCGCTACCCAGAGCAAGTCACCATAGCGGTCGGCCCTGGGGGACACACACATCTCGATGTCACCTTCCAACAGCAGTCTGTCCTTTCCTCTGAGCTCCTTGACATTCTGAGTGTGCACAGAATGTTCCCTCAACCTTATATTTGCTTGTATTTTGTTTTACAGTTATCCTCTGGTGGTTGGTTGTTTGTTTTCTCACAGGGCTGAGCTTATTAAAATTCCCTGAAATGTTCACCATCAGTCCTCTAACCTGAGCTCTTTCCTCTGAATCATTCATTCATTCATTCAAAGTGACATTGAGTTACCCTTCTTAACTAAGCAACCCCAGCTTGCCCAGAAGAAGAAAGTTAGGTGTTGGCTCAAAAGGAATTCAGGGGCATCAGATGACTTGGCAGGTGCTCCCTGGCTGTTCACATGCCACACCTGGGTGAAAATTACCCCTCCAGAGTAGCAAGTTAAAGAAAAACCTTTGGGTCCAATGTTTGGGGTGCTGATTTTCCATAGTTTAAGATCATGGAATAGACGTGAGCTGCATTCGATTTGTCTCCATGTAACAGCCCAGACTCTGGATGCCGACCACCTCTGCTCCCTCCTGGCTCCCCTGCCCGAGGCCCTGCAGTCCTGAGGGGGGCTGAACACGAGCAGACCAGAAGCTGGAGGATGGAATGTGTCCCCTTCTAGCAATGCCTTTTGGAAAATGCAGAGTGGAACACGAGCCAAAGTAGTTGTGTGTGAGGTGGGTGTGGGGTGTGTACACGTGTGTGTACGTTTCTCTGTGTCAGGGGAGCAGCGGATAGAAGGAGGGTGGCTTGATAAAGAGCAGGGACTGCGTATTTGTTCCAGCCTGAGGGGTAAGGTTTGAAGCCACGGGACAAAACTGGGCTCTGAACTCATGGGGCCTCCAGGAGCGTGGCTGAGGACAGAAAGCTCAGTCCAGAGGGAGCAGAAGAGGGACAGAGACCAGTGCCTGTGGTTTAATGGCAGTTCCAAGGATTAGAGTATTTTCATTCTTTGTTTCTTTCTGTCTCTTTGTCTCTGTGTCACTGTCTTTGTGTCTCTGTCTCTCTCGTGTGTCTGCCTGACCACTCTTTTCCTTTGGAAACAGGAAAGCAATTGAGTGGCTCACAGAATCCCGAGGAAGAAGAACACTTGGACCTTCTAAAGGCACAGGGACAAAAGGAAGAACCACAAGCAAAATCACTCCCCAGAACTACTGCTGATGCCCTGCTGGCTCCTGGGTGTCACCCAGTGGCACTGCGGCCGTACAGCTGGTGGACCCAGGTTGCTGCCCAGACCAGAATCAGGGAGACCTGATTCATAGACCTGGCAGACCGCTGCAGGGAGACTTAGGGGTGACATGAGTCCTCAAAGGACCCACCAGCTGGCTAGGTGGGGTCAGCTAGAGACAGCTTTGGGATTCTGGTTTATGGCTGAAATAAAAGAGACAATGATGGTCAACCCTTGTGCTGGTTGGATGCCATGTGTAGACAAGGAATTTCAAACTCTAATTTTACCCTGGAACACCAACAATCCCTTCCCTAGATTCCCCCAGAGATGTTAGGGCAATCTCTAACCTCTAGTAAGATGGATGGATTAGCGAGACCTTCCTTGGGTCTCTAGTTCATTGGGTACAGAGTCTTCTGGAAAATGTGTCGGCCAAATGGCACTGGAGTGGGAGAGAGGAGAAGGGAAAATCAAGGACAAAAGATACTGTGAAAAATGGAGATACTGGAATTTTCCAGCTGTAGATCCCCATTTGTTTGTTTTTGCTTTGGGCTATGGGGCTTTGTTTTAAGCTGAGACCTTGGCCTTCAGGAGCAAGCTCCTGTGGTCCTCAAAAGCGGGGGGCAGTGATGGTGGAGTGGGTGACATCCAGAAGAGGAGTCCCACCCTCTCACTGCAAGCAGGTTGCTATATTGTTACTGTGGCCAGTTAGAACCCGCTCTGGGAGGGGAAACTTCTAAAATCCTGGGAAGTGAGTGTCTCAAGGTCTCATCCTGGAAGAATAGTCTGACCCTAGAAGAACAGGTGACGGGTGATCTCTCTATTTCTCAGCCAACTTCTAGAAGATGACAGAGAGGGCCAGCAGTGAGCTTAGCCTCGTGGAAATCACAGGCTTTGCAGCCTTTGGGATACGTAGGCTCTCTGGCTTCCTTCTTCTTTGTACCAGAAAACCAGACCTGCTTCCGCCAGGCTTGGGGCTGCAAATGGAACCTCTGTGACCAGAGCTAAGAGGAGAGACAGCCTGAGACCCGTGGCCTCCTCAACACGGGGAGAAGTGGCTCCTGACCAGTGAGAACTGGCTGTGCCTGGAATGGTGTGTATCAGTGTGTGTGTGTGTGTGTGTGTGTGTGCGCGCGTGCGTGCACATATATAAATGTGTGTGTGTGTTTTAGTCAGGGGCAGAGTGGAGGCTGGTCCCCCTGAATGCCTCCTCCTCACATCCTCCAAGGGAGAAGGGCCATTCTCCTTGACTCCTGGGAGCTGCAGAATATTGGAGAGAACACGTTTGCCCAGAACAAAGCAAAACCTTCAAAGGTTCTTTCCTATCTCTGATTCTAGAAAATTACCTGCCCTTTCATCCACTTCTCACATTCACGGCCTGTCTGTGTCACTGTCATTTTCCACCTCCTGGCATCTCAGCGCTCATCCTTTCTCTTTTGTCTCTCCGTCTGTCCAGGCTTGTTTGCATCTCTTTGTCTTTGCAGGGTCTGCATCCCTGCCTCTGTCTGTCCCTCCCTCCGCCTTGGCCGGCTTCTCTCTCAGCTGTCGCTTTTCTCTCCTCTCCTGGCTAGCGCTGAGCAAGTGGCTGTCGGCCGTCCCTCGCTAGAGCCGAATCCCAGAGAAAACCAGTGCAGGAGCTGATGAGTGATTTTGGCTCCCCGTCTGATTTCCCTCCAGCATGATTTTGAAGCTCTGTGCAGCCCTGGGACGGCTGGAGGCCGGCTGGGCCGCGTTGGGCTCTGCAGCTCAGGGCCCCCAGCCTTGGCACCCACGGTTCCACCCCTTCTCCTGACTTGGAGTGATCCCGTCGTCCTGTCTTACAAATTGGGATCGCTCCCTGCATGTGGGCTTTGGTGACAGCCACCAGATGGCGGGGACTGGTTTTTATAGTAACTCATTAACCTCTTGCCATCCTGCAATTAAGAAAGCATTTAATTGCTTTTTCTCGAGCCATCCTATGAGTGATTTGGGCGGCTCGTGTTCCTCATGTGAACCAATTTGCAGCTAGAGCCCGAGAGAGTGGGCACAGTGGTGTGTGAGGGCCCAGGCATGGTGAGCACCCTGGGCAGCCCTGGATTGCCCTTTGGGGCCTTTGGGTGGAGGGGAGCACAAGCCTTAGAACCTTCCTGATTGGTTTCCTGCTGGGTGATGAGTCCTGGGTGATGAGTCCTGTGGATTAACTCTGGATGTACCTGAGAGGCTATCTAGGTTTTTCCTTCTCATTAAACCGTGGGTAGGACTAAGGCCAAATAAGTCAGGGAACTTGCCCCAAGTCACACAGTTAATCACTGGCACCACCTGGGCTGCAGCCCAAGCATTCATTTCCCACCTGCGGTGCTCTGGGCTTCTCCTTGCTTTGCCAGCATTCCCTGGGAGACGTGCTGCTACAGCGCCTCTGAAACTGTGTTCACTCCCGTACTTGGCCTGCTTTTAGGTACATAAGTGCCCAAGAGTTATTTACTCAGGAAATAGCTCAGATCATCCCTGAATGGATTAACCAACTCCATCCAAAGAGGCAGGACCCACTCCCCTCTCCCCCAACACACTCCCAAGCAGCACACCTGGCAGCCTCACTGCGGCACTGGGGATCACTGAGTGCACAATGCTGTGACCACAGAAGCTCCAGCCCCCGCCAGCCAGAGCTCCCACCAGCCTTTTTTAGGTGCCAACCCTGCACCAGCTGACCCACTCACAGCAGAGGCCCTTTAGGCCTCCCAGAGAGGAGGTGGGAGCAAGGTTAGCAGCTTGCCTTCCATCCCTGTGTCCCAGCACCACCTCCACAGGGCAGGTCTCCAGGCATCTGTCATTGCTGTGTCTTCGTTCCCTTACTGCTTATACCTTTCCCCCGCACCGACCCCCTCACCTCCCAAACCCCACACCCTTCCACTGGGCTTTGGGTGCTTCTGTTCCACAACAACGGATCCCTCCACCCCCAGCAGGGTGGTCAGGGAGACATGCCACCCAGACCCCCATCAACGAAGGCTTTACCTCGGCTGCTGGGAGGGTGGTAGGCAGGCCACCTTTGGGGGCTGTCTTAGCTGTGGAGGGCTGCCTCGCCCACAGTCATGCCCTTCTGGAGGGGATGCCCCATCTGATGACTGATCAATGAGGGAGTATAAGGATCGGTTATTTTGGTCCAACGCAGGACAACTCTGATGGGTCCTTTCGGCTCCAGAGCTCCCACAGGGTCAGCCCAGGGCCTGTCACTGGCCAGCATCACAGCTTTACTTCTTCCTATGACTTCTGCTTCATCCCAATCACATCCCCAGTTATTGATCCCAAGAACATTCCTGCTTATGAAGAAATATTAAATGTGATAACTCTATATTTAACATTTTGAGGAAGTGCCAAACTCTTTTCCACAGGGGCTGTACCATTTTAGATCCCCAGCAACAATGTGTAAGGGTTCTAATTTCTCCACATCCTCATCAGCACTATCCATCTTTTTGAAAATGGCCATGCTGGTGGCTGTGAGGTGGTATCTCATTGTGGTTTTAGTTTGCATTTCTCTTATGACTAATGATCTTGAGCATCTTTTCCTGTGCTTAATGATCGTCTGTATATCTTCTCTAGAGAAATGTCTATTCATATTCTTAGCCCATTTTTAATTGGGTTGTCTTTTATTGTTGAGTTATAAGAGTTCTTTGTATATACTGGAGAGGAAATCCTTATCAGATATATAATTTGCAAATATTTCTTCCCACTCTGTGGATTGTCTTTTCACTTTTAATACTGTCCTTTGACACAAAAAAAGGTTTTAATTTTGAGGAAGTCCAATTTATCTGTTTTTTCTTTTGTTGTTTGTACTTCAGTTATCACATCTAAGAAACTGTCTCTTAATTCAAGATCACAAAGATTATACCCATGAATTTTATAGTTTTTAGCTCTTACATTTAGATCTTTGAGTTAACTTTCGCATATGGTGTAAAGGTCCAAATTCATTCTTTTGCACGTGGGTATACAGGTATTCCAGCATCATGTGTGGAAATGACTTTTCTTTCTTCATAGACGCATCTTGGCTTCCTAGTTGAAATTAATGGGCCATAGATGTATGGGTTTATTTTTGGACTCTCAATTCTGTTCCATTGATCTATATGTCTATCCTTATGCTGGTACCTAACTGTCCTGATTACTGTGGGTTTGTAATAAGTTTCTTAAAAATTAAAATAATTGTTTCCAGCTTTATTGATACACAATCAACATATAACTTTGTGTAAGTTTAAGGTGTACAACGTGATGATTTGATACATATATATATATATATATATATATATATATATATATATATATATATATATAGTGAAATGATTACCACAGTAGGGCTTAGTTAACGCCTCCATCACCTTTTTGTGAGTGTGTGTGTGGTGAAAACATTTGAGATCTAATCTTTCAGCAACTTTCAGTTATACAATCCAGTATTGTTAACTATACTGTACATTAGATGCCCAGAACTTGTTCATCTTATAACTGGAAGTTTGTCCTTTGACTCATATCTCCCCATTTCCTTCACCCTATAAGTTTTGAAATCAGATCTAAAAAAGTGTTAAGTCCTTCACTTTGTTTCTTCTTTTTTAAGATAGTCTTGGCTTTTCTGGGTCCCTTACATTTGCATGTGAATTTCAGGATCCCAGGAGACAGGAAAGGGAGGAGGGCTTTTTAAGTTGCTGACAGTAAGGCCTGCGATGTGGGACTCCCCCAGGGTCTTCAGTAAATTCAACTGGGCATCTGACTAACTGGGCAAGCATGTTTGCTTATGTACTTATGTATTTTGTGGAACAGGGGAAAGGGGCTACCTGTGGTGTTCCCGTTGACTCAGTGTGAAATGGGGATGGAGGCCTGAAAGCAGGAGGCCGGCGCAGGGAAGACCCTGGGGGTGAAAGCTTTCTCAGACCTGGGGCAGCTCCTGGCTCCATGTGCTGTTCCACCGGGGGACTGAGAAATCCCCACCATCCGGCAGGCCTGTCGGTAACACAGAGCACGAGGCACAGAGATGGAGCCGCTCTCTGTGTAGGGAAGAGGGAGGAGGGTGGCACCCCAAAACGCCTCCTCGGGCCTCCGACCTCTGTGGAATGGAGTTGGGCATCAGAGCCCCTGTGTGGCTTGAGAAGGGTTGGTTTTGTAACCCATGTCTCACTTGGGGGGGGCGGCTCGCCCCCACCCGCCGTGGACAGATGGGGTTCACGAGCTCCCCGGGACTCCGTCTGTCACGTCTCCCTGCAGCCTCATCTTCTCTGGAGTCGACAGCTGGCCTGGCTGCCTCTGCGGAGTGGCAGCCCCTCTACTGCCTGAAGCCAAGTTCCTCTCAGCGCTGTCACTCTCTGGGCTGTTCCCGTGGCTGCTGCGATGGGTGATGAGACCCCGTGTGACTCGTGTCCTCTGCACAGACTCCAGGGCTAGGCTCTGAGGCCCAGGAGGTCTGAGGTCCTGGCCAGAGGGTGCAGGTGTGCGGGCAGGTGGGTGTGAGCATTCCAGTTATCCCTCTTTCAGGAGTTCTGTTTACTCATCCTTTCCTCAGTCCTTCTGGGAGAGAGAAAGCATTCTGCTCCCTTTCCTGGGACTGGAATTCTCTCCCACTCAGGACTGCCCAGATCTGGTTCCCAGATGCCTCTTGGAGTATCTTACTGGAGAATGCTTGCTCACTGGTCCTTGAGCCTGGAAGAATCCTGGACCTTCAGAGCCACAGGTAAAAGGCAGCCTAGTTCAGGAGAGGCCACAGACTTCAGAAACATCCTGACCGGGATCCATCCCAGCTCTAATGCTCACTGGCTGTGTGACCTTGGACAAGTCACTTACGTCTCTCAGCTCCCATTTCCTCCTCTGGAAAAACCTGATAGGGTTGTTGGGATGATGAAATTAACACACAACAAAATTCCTGGTGACTTGTAGGCCCTGAAATGCTGCATTTGTATCTGTTGAAGATTGGGTTCCCAGGGAAGCAAGCTCTGAGACAGAGTTTAGCAGTCAGGATATTAATTAGGAGTGCCCTGGGGATTAACATCCTTGGAAGGAGAGGGATAGAAGCAGCAGAGGGAGAGTGTGTCCAACTCTCACAGAGCTCTGAAACCAAAATGGCCTTTTACACCCTGTGCTGGAGGTGCCCACATTCGATGACTCACAGGGAGGACTCCCAGGACTCAGCATACAGTGGTACTCACAGCAATGATTTATTACAGCGAAAGGATGCAAAGCAAAACCAGCCCGGAACAGCATACAGAGGAAGTCCAGAGGAAACCGGGCACAAGCTTCTGAGAGCCCTCTCCTGGTGGAGTCGCACAGGATGCACTAATTCCTCCAGCGGCAAACTGTGACAACACGTGTGACGTGTTGCCAACCAGGCAGGCTCATTGGAGACTCAGTGCCCACGGCTTTTGTCAGGAGGAGGGGGGAGGGCCGGCCGCACAGGCCTCTCTGCCTGCCCCGTACCAGATTCCCAACTCGCAGGAGGAAGACGGGTGTTCAGCATGAAGCATATTGTTTTGGAGCCACTCTTATCAGGGATTGGTGGGGACCCTCCAAAACCCAAGTTCCTAGATACCAGCCCAGGGCCTGCCTTGCCAGCAGGCCTTTGAAGGAGGGCAGCCAGAGGTGTTTACGATAACTCTTTAATGCACATTTCTCCACTTAAATCAGTCATCAGATATGGTCCTCCGGGGAAGAGGTGTGACCTTGGTGCAGCTGTCCTCTGGCTGCCGAAGCCTGCCTGCCACAGCCCTCCCAGCAAGACCTTCATTAAGGGGGAATCTGCATCCAAGCATCCACCACAGGCATGAGATGAGTAGCATCCACCACAGGCATGAGATGAGTAAGGTGCTCCTGGCCCTCACGGTTGTGGGATGCTGAAGAGCTCCAATGTTGGGAATCTGGCCACCTCTCACCTCGTGTGGACCCAGGAGAATTAAGCCAAGAGGGAGCCCCTGACATTATCCATCCATGAATCATTTACAGAATGTGCACAGGTCAGATAGCAGGAGAAAGTGGAGCTTGGTGTTCAAGGGGGAAGTGAGGCGGTGCTAGGGAGATGGCTTGTCTGTAAACACAGATAAGCAGAGTGGAACAGAATAGACTGGTAGTAAAGACATATTTGCTGAATTGGCTTGATCCTGCTGACCACATTCCCCAAGATGAGAGCTGTGGATTTAGAGACATAAATAGGGGTTGGTTTCTGCCCTTGGGTGCTCATTGTCTACAGGGGGAGACTGACCTATAATCAGAAAGACGTGGTAATTGAAGAAGCAGAGAGTGGCGAGAGCCTGGGTGACCCCTATGCCTAGTAGGAATGGAATGAGGAGGGAAGGCTTCCTGGAGGAGGTGTCATTCACGTTGGGACCTAAAGGATGAGTAGGAGTTAACCAAGCAGATAAGGAGAGAGGAAGGAGATTTCAGGAATGGACAATAAAACAAACCCTGGGTAACTCGAAGCCTGTGGATTCTTGTGATCCCTGGCATCTGACCCTTTTGAGAGATTTCTTCTAGATCAGGAAAATTTCCTGCAGTCATAGAATCTCAAGTTGGAGAGAAACTGAACAGCTCCCATAGCTAAGTGTGCATCCACATCAAGCTGTTGGGAAGTCTCACCTGCATCCCTCTGATGACAGGGAGCTTACTACCTCTTGAGACTGTGCATTCATTTGGATGGCTCAGGATGCTAGCAAGGTCATCCTTCTACTGAGCTGGAACCTTTTTCCTTGGTTCTTGCACTCACTTATCCTGATATTATCCTTTGGATTGATGGCACATTTAAATCTTTATGGATCACGAGGGTCTGTGGGTTTTCCACTGTTACTCTCCAAGTAGTTAGACCCTCCATCTAGTAGCAAAGGAAAGAGGCGGCAACGGCTGGAGCTGGAGAGCTGCAGAGAAGCAGATAATGAAGTGATTAAGAGTGAGTCGCTGGAGCCAGACCATCAAGGGTGGAATCTCAACTATGCCCCTTATTACGTAATCACGGCAGGTAACTCAACCTCTCTGTGCCTCAGTTTCTTCCTCTGCACAATGGGGAAAAGCATAGTAAGCTATGTCATTGGGAGGTGGCAAGGATTAAGCTGATGCTTGAAGTGCTCAGAACAGTGCTGCCAGACAGCACTGTCAATGTACAAGCTTCAGCTGCTATTCAAAAGCGACTGTGACAGCTGCCAGGCCACAGGAATGGTGCCGCAGACCTACTGAAGAAAATTAGATGAAAATAGCCACCACGGCTGGATGAGGGTAAGGCTCTGCCTGTGAATGAAAGCCATCAACCTCATTCATACCGTTTGTCTCCACTGTTCTCTCTGCTTTTGTAATCTGTATGTGAGCCATTTGACTGTCCCCAAACTCCCCCATGTATGGGGTCTGCTTTTGCTATTTAGATTACACTGCTGCAGGTCCCCATTTCATGAATAATGGGAGAACTGTGGTGTGGTCCCTTCCACCTGGAATCCCTACAGCAATCCAACTTTAGGCTGTTGCCTGTTCCATTGTGGATCATGGGTGTGTATTTGTGTCGCCACATAGCACAGTGAACTTCAACTTGGATGTCGCTCATGGCTGCTCTGAAGGTCCGAGGCCGCTCCTCCCCCACCGTCCCCTCCCCCAGGCCCTCCATCTGCCCCTGGATTCCCGGCTGCTCACTCCCTTGGGACCTCCCCACATCTCTCCCTCTTTTTGTTCTCTTCCCCTTTCCACTCCTCTCCCTTGGGCTGCCCCCAGAAGTTCAGGATTCCTTTCCTCTATTAAGAAGAGCAGTGTTCGACCCTCCACCCTCTACTTGAGCTGGGACCCATTTCTGTAAATCAAAAGCATCAGCAGGAACCAGCAGAAGCTCTCACATGTCAGTTTCCCTTCACCGTGATCAGTTTTTCCATGTGGCTCCCGCTCCACCACCAGACTCCGTCAGTAAAGGGATCCAGGCCACGATGTAATCTTTCCCTGATACAAATTATTCTACACCCCTGGCCCTCTTTAAAGGCAGATGGAGATACCGTCTTTTACTTTTTAAAGCAATTTAAAATCTTGCCTGGGAAGCCTGGAATAGTCTTCCTTCCTTCTCTCTGGCTCTCCAAATTCTGCCTGCCTGCCCTTTAGGAATAAGCTGAGTCTGCCTTCTCCATGAAGCTTCCCTGATCAAGTGGCTTTGAATCTCATGGCAAGGCCCCCACTTGGCCATTAGTTACCTGCTACCTGGAGTTAGATAATCCAAGTCCCAAATTTGTGTGACTTGTCACCCCAATTAAAATGCTCTTTCCCAGAAAAGTCATATGAGACTCAAAGTTCACTGGAAGACCCCTGGCCTGAGGACAGGAGGAACAAGGAGTCAGAGAGGCATGGTTTTAATCCTGGCTTCCCCATCTGTTGGCTGTGTGGCTTTCTATCTCTTACTTAACCTCTCTGAACTCATTCTCTCATGTATAAAAATGAGGAAGAATGCTTATATCACATAGTTGCTCTGAGTATGATCAAAACCCAGAAAACAAGTGCTGGTGAGGATGTAGAGAAAAGGAAACCCTTGTGAACTGTTGATGGGATTGTAAAATTGTACAGCCACTGTGGAAAAGAGTATGATGTTTCCTCCGAAAAATTAAAGATAAAATTACCCTATGATTCAGCAATTCCACTTCTAGATATATACCTAAAGGAACTGGAAGCAGAGTCTCAGAGATATTTGTACACCCATGTTCATAGCAGCATTATCCACAATAGGCAAAAGGTGGAAACAATCTCATTGTCCAACAATGGATGAATGGATAAACAAAATGTGTTACATCCATGCAATGGAATATTATTCAGTCTTAAAAAGGAAGGAAATTCTGCAATATGCTACAACATGGATGAACCTTGAGGACATTATATTAAGTGAAATAAGCAGATCATAAAAAGACAAATACCGTATGATTCCAGTTGCATGAGGTATGTAAAGCAGCTAAAATAAAAAAGACGGAAAGTGTCATGGTGGTTGCCAGGGGCTGAGGGAAGTAGAGAATGGGGAGTTACTGTTTCATAGGTCTAGAGTTTCAGTTTTACAAGATGAAGAGTCATGGGGATGGATGGTGGTGATGGCTGCCTAACAATGTGAGTATATTTAATACCAATGAGTGGTGCACTTAAAAATGGTTAGGATGGTAACTTTTGTTATATATATTTTACCACAATAAAAAGAAGAAGAAAATAAAAGGTGTATGTCAAATGCCCCGCAGAGGGTCTGGCACATAGGAGGGGTTTATAGATGTTAGATTCCTTCCTTCCTTTGGAAGAACCCACAGAATAAGGGAGGAGCAATCAGACAGTGGGCCTTGGATGATGCTCTAGGGGGACTAGAATCTGAAGGGCAAGTGTACCTACTGAAGAAGTCAGGGTCAGGGATGAAAAGAGCCAGCTGGGTCCAGATGCCACCTGACAGACAAGCAGAGCCCTTATCTGGGGCCCGTGAGAAGAGCTGACACGAGGAGCAGCTGGTCTCCATCTTCCTTTGCTGCCCAAACGTAAAGGCAGCTCTCAGGACTCCTCCTCTCCAGAGCTGCCGACTGGGCCAGACTGCTGCCTGAGGTCCCAGGGCTTGCCCCAACCCAAAGGGAAGGAGAAGCTGTGGCAGGGCAGACTCCAGGGAGATGCACGCGCACAGCCCTGTGAACTTGGACTCCAAGGAGCCTTCTGAAAGGACGGACTGAGGTATGAGGGTGGAGAGGGAGCCAAGAGAGGCCAGTTCTGCCCCTCTGAGCCTCAGTTTCCTCATCTGTGCAAAGAGAGCATTGGGCTCTAGGATCCACAGAAGGAAAGCCTTCCACTCAGCAAGCTCAGGAGTTTGGCCAAGTAAGTGTGTGTGTGTGTGTGTGTGTGTGTGTGTGTGTGTGTGTGTGTCCTTGGAGAGCTCTGTGCACTCAGACGTGGTTAACTCAGATCCCATTGACTCTGAACATGTAATTTTTTTGACTTGGACTAGGCTGAAGGCTACACTTGCATAATTCACACAGAAATGGGCTTGACTTCTCACAAGTAGTGTTGGTGTGATGATGGAAGAATCATTTCCATAATGCCAGGGTGCCCCTCCCACAACACCTCTCAGGTTCCCCCAGCATTGACAGAACACCCCTCCCCAAGGACCCCACTGCCCCCAGTCATCTCAGGCCATTCCCTTTGTGTCTGGGAGACTTCTCCAACTCCACCATCCAACTTATTAATTGGAATTATTAATTGATTTTAATTTTTATATTCATGTTTTTCATGTTCAAGAATTGCTGCTTTTCATTGCAACTTTTTTTTTTTTTTTTTTTCCTGTACACGGGCCTCTCACTGTTGTGGCCTCTCCCGTTGCGGAGCACAGGCTCCGAGCGCACAGGCTCAGCGGCCATGGCTCACAGGCCCAGCCGCTCCGCAGCATGTGGGATCTTCCTGGACCGGGGCACGAACCTGTGTCCCCTGCATCGGCAGGCGGACTCTCAACCACTGCGCCACCAGGGAAGCCCCTAATGGAAGGATTTTTTTTTTTAACTTTTTATTCTGTATATGAGTGTCATCATCTTGACTCTTTCTGAACATATTAGTTATTATTCTAAATTTGTCTTCTGTTTCTTCTATAGATGCAATTCCTCTTTGTGAGCTCAGGGCCTCTATTTTATAGTGTGGGTTTTCCTCAGATGTTCAGTGGTTCTTGGCTGTCTCTTCACATTTGCACGTAAGAATCTCTATTTGTTTCTTAAGAGACTCCTCATCTCTTGGACTGTGATTTTTCTCTGCACTCGTTCCTCTGTTAACTTAGTCCCTTCTGCTTACTCTTTTCCAGGAATTCCTCAACATTTCTGGTCTGCCAGCTCCACCCACCCTCCCTCCCTCCCTCCTTCCTTCCTTCCTTCTCTCCCTCCCTCCTCTCCTTCCGTCATATTTTCAGTGTTGGTAGAGATAGACCTCCTCTGCCTCCTCTTTTTTTTTTTTTTTTTTTTTGCGGTACGCGGGCCTCTCACTGTTGTGGCCTCTCCCGTTGCGGAGCACAGGCTCCAGACGTGCAGGTTCAGCAGCTGTGGCTCACGGGCCTAGCCGCTCCACGGCATGTGGGATCTTCCCGGACTGGGGCACGAACCCATGTCCCCTGCATCAGCAGGTGGACTCTCAACCACTGCGCCACCAGGGAAGCCCCCTCTGCCTCCTCTTTATCTCCTCTTCCATTCCTTCTCCTCCTTCTTCTTCCCCCAAATGTATCACTTCAGTGATCACAGACACTTTGTCAGGAGGAGAAAGACGTGGCTATGCTCCATCTGACATCTCTTTTGGTTTGACCCTTTTATGTCTCTTTTCACAAACCTTAGAATAATCCACAAGATGATTATCATTTCCCTCGTTTTATCGATGAAGAAACTGAGAGATTAAATGACTTCCTTGGAGATGCACAGCTTGACATCAAATCCTCCGACTCCCAGTTCAGTCTTTTTTTCCTCTTCCATCTTTCTGAAATCCCAGAGACCTTTAACCTGCTCCCACTACTCAGAAAGTCCAGTTCAAATCAGTGGTCGCTGTGCATTTGAGTCCAAAAGGGCAAAATGAAACTGTGTGCTCTCCACGGAAGCTGGCCCAGGAAGACCCTGGTGTGTTGTTGTGTTAGCGGAGATGGGTGGGATTTGCTCATGAGCTACCAATCAGTATTTACTTAAAACTGTTCCAGAATTTAGATTATCCAACAAGTCAGAACGACTTTCTTCCCCCAATAAACCTTAACTCACAGTGGTTAGGCTACGTTGTCTGACTTATTGAATTGTTTATTGATTTTTTTTTCCAGGTGGTAGTTCTTAATAAAGTAAATTTCTTAATAAAGTAAATAAACTAGTGTGGTCATGATGCGGGGTATAATTGGCAAACCTCCTCTCAGAAATGCTGGAACACAGGAGCAGCTGTGTCTACATGGAACTGAGACTTTCAAACAAAAGGGAAATTTTCCACTATGTCCTGGGGGCCAGGAGGAGGTTACCAGGTCCCCTGAAAGCTGGGACTTGAACTTGAAATAGGAGAAAATCAAAGTCCATGACACCCTGGGTCGGTGCCCAGTTCAGGTTTGACACTGGCCAGTGAGTGTGTTTCTCAAAGGGCCCTTTGAGTCTCCTTGAGGGCCTTGTTCTAAGTTCCTAGGGAAAGTGGCCTGGGAAGCTGAGCATGGGCCCTGGAAATGAGCTGTAGTCAGTAGAAGCAACTAGTCAAGGTTGGTGGAAAGAGGCACATCTACTTGTGAGGGCAGTAGCAGAGGAGCTGTGAGCTGGAGAAACAGAAATGTGTCACGTCATGGGTGGCAACAGGCCCCTGGGCCTATGGGGAAGGCAGGACCTGGGACCTGGAACCCAGGAAGGGAACTGGGTGGAGCTCAAATCCAGAAACCTCTACGATTCTCACTCAAATCACCGCTGGTCCCCAAGGCTGATAGGACCTGGGAAGCAAGAGTCACAAGAGAAAAAGTGTGAAAATACAGAAGTGAATTTTAACAGTCCCCTTGACTTCTCCCCCTGTCTGCTCTGGGCCTCTTGAGACTAGGGCTGGACAGCCATCTCCATTGCTGCCTCTGAAAAATTCATCATGGCCCATCCTCTCCTGGACTTGCCAGGCACTAGGGCCACTTGCCTGGGATGAAAGAGTTTGTGGCATGTCTGAGAATGAGGCCCCAGCATCCTGCCCTCCAGAGGCTGGTTTCTCCATGGACTGATGGATGAAGTCTTCATGGGGCTGGGATAAATCAGGTGCCAAGTACCGGTGGGGACCAGGCTAAATGTGGTATTCTGAGTTGGGTTATGAATTTTGAAGAAAATTGTTAATAGTAATAGCCATCCATATAAGAGATTATTCCAGGCAAGATGCTACCAGGCAGATGCACACGTGTGGGCATCACTTTCTAAGACCCAGCTCCCTATTAGAGAAGGGGACCCCAGTGATGTTATCTCCCCCTGAGACCAAGGGCCACTCCTCTCCCTGATCAGAGCAGAAACTCTATCCTTCCCATCAGTCTGAAGGGTCCCCAAGGGCAAGCGCTGTCTTTTTCCTTTCCCTCCATTCCAAACACATGGGTTGGTCTTCCCAAGGGCACAGTCCTTGTCTTCTCCACCCAACCAGGAGCTTCAAAAGTTCATGTGTCTTCAATGAATTTGAGAGCTTCCCAAGGTAGGGAACGTTGTCTTCCCCGGGAGGTGTCCCAAAACAGGGACCGTGTCACCCAACCAAAGCAAGAGCTTCTTGTGTCCAGGCACCATATTTCTAATTTTGTTTCCTCTCTCAGTATGCAAGACTGAGCCCTGCACACAGTGGATACTCAGAGCTTGTTATTGACTGCCTAGGACCATGGTGGTGGGCCTGGCGATGGTGGGGACTTAGTGCCAAATTGGAGATGGCGCTCACCCTTTAATCACCTGATTCAGGTGTTTTCCCCAGGTCTGCTTCCCCACGTAACCTTGGCCTTCCATCTCAATGAGTTCTTCCTAATGAAAATGTTCTCAGAAAAAAGGGCAGTGCTCACAGCTTGTCAAGGGCACCACACACATGGTTTTAATTCAATCTTCTTCAAGCGAAAAATGTGTGTTCCAGGAGCTCACCTTAACCCTGGGAATTATTGAGCAGCCATTATAGAATTCATTAGTTTGCTAACAACCTTTCAAGAACACCCCACCTGTGATGATGTGACTGATGCTATGACAAGTCACCCCAGAGTCTACTTAATTTGTTCTTGGAGGCTGTGTGTGTGTGTGTGTGTGCGCATGTGCGTGTGCATGTGTGGTCTTCAAGATAATAATGCAGGAAGTGGAAAGGAGGCAAGAATCATTTATTGAGTGTCAGGCAGCAGGATTCTGGTCCGGATTCTGGTCCCACAAATTGTGTGACCTTGGACAAGTCACTTGACCTATCTGGGCCTCAGTGAGTTTATAGCCTGGAAATGAAACAAACTATCCTGCCAATCAACCGGCCTTTCTTGTCCACAGACTCCTCCCCTCCCACTTTCTCCATAACCAGAGAAAATGAAATGAAAAACGATTGCTTCTCTTTTCTCCCACAATTTTTTTTTTGAGATGGTGAGGGGGAATCACATTTCTACTCAAGATCTCAGTTCTGAATTTCCCTCCAACATAAAGCCAAGGGAAATATGCTTGAGAGAGCTAATATGGATCTCTGATGCTGGTCATCACACTGGAGTTGGCACTCAACCCTGAATAAGCTTGCCTGTTTCATTTGGGCTGGCTCATACAAGGTCAAGGGAGCCAGGCCCAGCTGCTGCAAGACCCAATGTTGACCACATACTGAATCTGAAAGACTTAGACACCAAGTCCCAAGTATTAGGCAGAAACATGTTTCTACCTGTGTAATCTCATTACTGATTGAGCATCTCACATTAGACATGTCTCGCTCGCCCAAGATCAAGGTCATCTTCAATGTTCAACAACTCACCGTGTGCCAGTCAGCACTTCACCAGGAAGGCCGAATGCCCACTGGTTGAGAGAATGAGTTTGAATCGCAGCCCTGCTTTTGGTGTTTGATGTTTTGGTTATTCCACGTTTTTTGAGACTCAATACCTTTACCTTCTATTACAAGGTGACCAATGGGAAGTGCATGGAAACTCTTCCAAGCTAGAAGAACCACCACTCTACAGGCTCTCAGTGGTTGTCTCCTACGGCGGAGTCTGGGAGAGGCTGCTGAAAGCCAAGAGCACTGGCACTCAGCATTCTGCTGGAAGCCCCGATCACAGGATGTTTCAAGCTGGTATTAAATGTTCTGTTTTGTACTCTGCTTGGCTATAAGGGACCCAACTGCTTCCCTATGGAGTTAAAGAAAACTGCTCCCTCTAAATTTGGAGAGACTGTGTTCCCCACTTGTATATTATTATTTCTCCTAGGGATGTGTTTGGTGGTGCTTGTGTGTGTCTGTGTGTCTGTCTGTTCTTGTCTGAGCTTTTGCTCCCAGGAGTCAGGAAGTGAAGACCGCCAAAGGGACACGTGGGCCTGGCTTTGACCCTTCACACTGCAGATGGTGAAAGGGACAACCCAGCCTTGACTGGGTTGCTGGCCCCTCGTGAGCGGTGTTACCTGGGTGTGATTTGGGACCTTGGACTGTACACACTTATGAATGTCTTATCTGGAGTAAAACCTGTTAGGGTGCACATTTTGCTCTGAAGCAAATATAGCTTGGCACTGTCAACTGTTGGGTTTACACTGCTTAAGAACTGTCTTTTTAAGGCTTAAGGGTTTCAGGCGTAGCCACTTCTAGTAACAGTCATACATTTTCCTCTGGCTGCCATTCCCTTCTCTTACCCCCAAGGCTTCACTCAAGCAAACTGGCAGTGGGGGGACTGAGAGGCACAGTGTCCCCTCACTGCTGCTAAAGGGGAGATTCGGATGCACAGAGCACAGTTTGTTAATCCCTGGTCTTAAGGAAGCAGCCCCAGCTCCTTAGCATGGTATCACAGGCCCTCCAGGACCTGGGCCTTCCCATCATTTCCTTTCCCACACTAATGCCTCACCATCCCTTCCTACCCCCAATCCAGGCTGTGCACATAGCAGGTGCTCAGGAAATGTATGGGTTTTGAATGGAACTGGGCAGCTATCTTGGTCAGAACCCTGTGGGTCCCCTTGGCTCAACCTCTCCCTCCACACCCGCCTGCTCTCCAATGCCAGGCCTCTCGAACCCTTCCATTGTCAGGGGTTTTCATCTCTGTCTTCCTCTCTATTCCCGCTGTTAGTCTCAGGTGAAGGGTCCTGCTTGGACTACTGTAATAGTCCCCAAGCAGGTTGAGCTATGCTCAGATTCTCCCCATCTCCTGTCTGCTCTGCAGGTTGTTGCCGGGAGATTCTCTGCAGATCACTGCTTTGATCATGTTCCTCTCTGGCTCTAAGCCCTTATTGGCTCCCTGTGGAGTATAGGTAAAATCCAGACTTCCCAGCCTGGCCTTCCACAATCTGATGTCAGCCTACTTTCCCCATCCTGCCAGGCAGGACTGAAGGTGCACCAGCCAAATTAGCCCACTTGTCATTTTTGTGCATGCCCCTGTGTCTGGAATTGCTGTTAGCAAGACCTTCCTTCTCCTTCAAGGAGCAGCTTCAATGCCAGCTTCTCCCGTCATTTTCCTCACTCCTCTCAACTCAAAGGATCCGTCTCTTCTGAACTCCGTGTGTGTTCTGTTCTCTTGGCACGTATCACACACTACTGTATAGTGCTGTGTGTACACTGTTCTTCCTCAAGCTCATAAGCAGGACCTGTGACTTAGTCGCCTTGGTGTCCCCAGTGTCCAGAGCAGATATTTGCAGGGAATTGGAGCTCAATAAATGTTTGTTTAATGAATAAATACATAATTCAAATCCAACACCCTGTTGTCTTCCAATGACACTCAAATCATCCTAGGCAGAAAGCATATTTATCTTTCTAACCTGACCTCCCACCATTGGTCAAAATTAGAATAAGCACTTTGTGGATTAAGAGCTGTCACTCTGTATGTGGCACCTTTCAGACTCAAGGTTGGGAGTGACACACAGTTTACCATCCATGGGTCTGAGATGTTGGCAACAGTATCATCTGCCTGACAGAATGATGTCTGGGCTTCTAGGCATGCAGTAACCCGTCCTTTGAGTGCTCCCTCTGATTTCACATGCCCTGGGCCCTGGGTTGGTGTCTCTTTCTCTGATTCAACTCTCCCCCTGGATCATTGGGCCTTTGATCTTGGTATTTGTTCTTCTCTTGCTTTCATTTTTTAGCTCTTATCTGTCAGGGAGTTTTGGGTGCAAGCAACAGAAAGCACTTTGGCTAATGTCAGCATAAGAAGTTTATTGGAAAGATGTGGTTGAGCTCATGGAATTGAAGGGAGGGCTGGAGAGCCAGCCCAGAGGGCCTGGAACCAGGACAATGTACGGGGTGGCATATGGGTCTCAGAAACAGGAGGAACTGATAAAAGGACAGTTCTTGAAAGGCTGCCATTGCTGCTACTACTGCTGGTGCAAATGAGAGCCAATGACTTTTAGTCTTTTTGTTGCTCTAGTCCAGCTTCAAACTCCAGGGAGAATCCAACTGGACCTAGAATGTGCTTCCTTTTCGCCATCCGCTGCCCTGCCTCCTGAACCTTTTCTTGTTACCAGCCGGCCACTCACATTTCCACCCATCACTCAATCCCCCTCCAGGCCTGTGTAGTTACCTGACAAGGGGTTTCCAAGTTGCCTCCCCCAGGGTGCCAGACTTCTGCCTGATCCAGGTGACACAGCCCTCTGAGTGGCCACACAAGCAGCAGCAGAACAATTAGACACCAGTTGTCCTCCTGCTTAGAAAATAAAGCATTTCCTTGTTTAGCCAAGATGACGGGTCATTAGTGGCCAATAACATAAAGCAAATTTTGATTCAATGAGTCACTTTAAATTTCATAAACATTATATTTTATTTCCCATAGCACAAAACATATAGGCCAATTCTGAAAACTCCGAAGTGATTTGTTCTTACAATATAAGTGCAAACCTGAGGATGATTTACTAATTAGCTAACTGTTCCTCCTTCCTGGGCTTTAGCAAAGCAATTTTTAGGCACAACAGATAGATTCAAATAGTCGATCCCAGTTGTTCCAGTACCAACATAAGCTTCCTGGGAAACAGTTCTGAGCAGAAGTCATAAACACAGCGTTCTCAATTTCTACCCATTGGACTTGTGGGTTCGCTTAATGCTAGTTTTCTCCCTAATGAAAGGCAAGGGAAATATCAGCTAGAAATTTCATAATCGGAGTGTTTGCCTAGTTTGCTATTTCTAAGCGCCACAGGCTTCACTTGAAATGAAGGATATGCATTAGGCCAGCAAACGCGTCTGGTGGAGAGTGAGGCTCCTGTCTGCAGAGCTGTGCTGGAGAGGACAAAGAGTGGGCATAAATAATGGATTAAGAGTGGCTCCAATGAGAGCCTATTTGTCCAGCAGCCTCAAAATGAAAACACGTTGCCGATGACTCATTGGATAATAGTAAAACCGCTGGTTCCCACGGGGGCTGTTCCGCAGCCTTTGTCTGGTCTTGAGTTTATGTTCGGAAGCTACCAATTTAAACCTCCCTTCCCCCAGCGAAGACATGGCTCCTGGATGCAGAGAGTTATTTGGGTGATTTGCAAAGTCTGGATGGCACAGGGGGAGGCGGCCTGCCCCCAACCTGAGACACTCCTCTGCTGCCCTGCCTGCGCCCTGGGCCTGGGGCCAGCTCTGCGCCAGGCCCCATGGAGGCCTGGATGCTCTATGGACTTCATTAAGGGGAAGGCAGAGCCCTCAGCCCCAGGGAACCCGAAACCGAAAAGAGACTTGGCCTTGACGTAAAGTGAGGGCTCCGAGTCCAACCTGGGAGATGAATAAAGAACATAAACATGTCTTCCCTCCACCATCCAAAGCATTTCCAGCCAGAGTGCCTCTGATAATAACAGAAAGAATACGGTCTTCTGCAGGACTCTGGCTGCAGTGAAAGTGGTGGTCTTCAAACTGGGGGGAGCCATGTGGGCAGGGGGATCTCGTGGGTTCTCTGAGGTTGCAGAGGCTCCACCAGGACCCATGAGATGAGGGGATATGCAGAACGAGTTGGAGAAAGGTCAACATTAGCCTTATCCAAAAATGGAACGGAGTTTCCCACCACTGGAGGTGTACGGGAACATGCTCCTGCATTCACTGATTTCCTTCAGCCACTGATGCCTTAAGCATAGCTCGGCCATCCACTCGTGATAACAAAATAGAAGGCCTGAGTGCTGACTTCTGTTTGCAGATGGGACAGATGCCCTAAGAGACAGGTTCTTGACGTAAACTCCTCAAGTGTAGGAGTACCAGCAAAAGAGGGAATTAGCCTCAACTCTGTTGCCAAACCACACAGGCAAAGGGGCACAGGTGGGGAGATTAGAATGGATTGAGTTTATCCTGTAGTCTAGGTATCAGACTTGATGCTTTGCAGAACAACTCTGGACCAGGAGTAAGGGATCCAGGGACCGTTTGGCCTTGTGCAAGTCACTTACCCTCTCTGGCCTTCAGTTTTCTTCACAGTCAAACCACAGTGGAGGGGTAAGGTAAGTGTTATTTTCATTTGTAATCCACTAAATATTGATGCATGTATCCATTCAACAAACACATTCCCGTGGCACCTTGATGTGTTAGGTGCTGGGGGAACAAAGACAGTTGGGACCAGGCCTGCCCTTGAGTGGCTCATAGCCTCATGGGTGCACATATGATGGTGAGGTGTGTTCAGTGTTAGCTACTCCGATGATGATGACAATAATGATAATGTTTATGATGAAAGAGATAACGATGATGAAGAAAAGGACTCCGTGTCACTCCCTTGGGCTGCCTGCTTGGTATCTGAGCTCCCCTGAGACCAGGACCTGCCTGGCTCCTGGGCTCTCACCTGCAGGGACTGGTACCCTGCCTGGGGCCCCATCACCTGCTATTTCACTTCCTCTGTGCTGTCTCCTGGGATCTCAGCATGCTACCTGCCCCTGGTGTCCCTGTCTGCTGGTGAAATGGAGCAGGACCCTATGATCCTCCCCTCCCCACCATGTCCCCCACCTGTCTTTTGTCTGTGGAAAAACTTTAGTCAAAGAATAAGTTCAATCAGAGAAGTAAAAAAAAAAAAAAAAAAAAAAAAAACAGAAACAAAGAAAAACAGTCAAAGAGGACAAAATGATAATAGTTTAGTCATTAAAATCAAGGGCCTTTAGTTCCTCCTCAAGGGCTACAGGTAATATTCTGAGCCATGTCCTTTGAGCTGTTTTGTAGATACTGAAACCGCCACCAGGTGGAAGAAGTTAACTACATGATGACCAGACTGTAGTCATCACATCAGCTGCCACAATTCTGAGAAATGGCCTCAAAAACATGGAAACAAACCGACTCTGGAACTGAAGATTAACTGTACTTAGAACAAGCAAGATGATGCTGATCAGACCACTGAATGACCGGTTTCAAGATGACTGTCAGAGCTGACTGTGCTCTGCATGTGACCCCCTCCCTCTGTCTATAAAAGCTCTTGCCCACTGATTGTCAGTGGGGGGAAGTCAGTCTTTGGACATGTGTCTGCCGTCCTCCCCAGTTGCCGACCTCCAGAATAAAGCAAATTTTCCTTTCCACCAACCGTTCCTCTTTATTGTCTTTGAGCGGTGAGCAGCTAGAACCCCACTTTCGATAACAAGTTTTTGCGCCCAACATGGGACTGCTGCGCTCTTACGGCATCCGGTTCGCCTGGGTTTTAGAGAGTAGAGCCACTGGCCATGACAACAGGCCGGGATGGCTGCGATGAGCCCGCTGCTCGTGGCTAGTTGGCCCCGAGAAGGGGATTTGGGGGGATGTTCCTAGCAGCTGCAGAAACCATTTGTTTCGGGGTTCCTCCCTGTTTCTCTCCTGCTCAGCACTGATTGCCAACTTCCACTTTCCCTTGGTGGAATGGAAAGATGCACCTGGATGAGCTGATGAGCTCCAAGATTAAGTCCACCAGTGTGCACCTGGGCAAACTTCTCTTTTGAGCAATGCTTCTTGGGCATTTTGCCAACTGATTCTATCTGCCATTGAGGACCATTTATGTTGGGGAAGTGTTTGTTTGGGACTCTACCGATCATCCTCTATGAGGATTTGTGGCAGTTCTGTCTTCTGGTGTATGAGTGCATATTCCATTTGTATGATTGGTATTCTTGTTGCCTTTTGTAAAATGGGCAACTCAGGTTCATTGCATTAGAAAAATTTAAACTATGAAACCATGACTAAAGAAAAATAAAGATGATTTTTTTAAAACACTGTATGGCAACAGTATTCTTTAGACTCTGGAAAAAATTGGTTAAGATGAAACTCATTTGAAACTCCAAAACTGGCTCTTTTTGTATGTGTAGTTAGAGAAAGTGGGCTTGATAAAATACTTTCTTCAGAATTCTGACCCTGAGAAAATAAAAATATGACTAGGAGAAAGCTTGAAGTTAACTCTTATCATGTCCTTGAAATACAGACACAGCCCACTTTGCCTGAGACTTCAGCCTTGGGTTAATTAGTAAAATTTCAACCCAAGGGGGGAAAAAAGATGAAAGAGGGCTTGGATTTATTTAAACACACATCTTGTACCACATTAAAGAGAAATTATGCTATAAAAAATGTATGTTTTTAGAGGTTATGGATTATGTTCTTAAGTTTGCCAATCAGAAAATGCTGATGTAATAGTTCAGTTTCTTGGTTTTGTTAAGGCTTTTAGGGGTTAAACATTGTAATATGTAACAATGATAAGGAAAGCATTTCAGTAAGTAAAGCAAGTAGGATATGTGTTGTCAGTGAGAGAAAGTATAAAGAATGGAGATATTTTTGTTGAGAAAAAATGATGGTAATAATTTTTTCCTACACAAGTGGATAAAGAAGATGTGATATATATGGAATATTACTCAGCCATAAAAAGAATGAAATTCTGCCATTTGTAGAAAAGTGGATGGGCCTAGA
This sequence comes from Mesoplodon densirostris, assembly GCF_025265405.1. Taxonomy (NCBI): domain Eukaryota; kingdom Metazoa; phylum Chordata; class Mammalia; order Artiodactyla; family Ziphiidae; genus Mesoplodon; species Mesoplodon densirostris. The sequence goes on from NC_082664.1 coordinate 123,374,379, forward strand.
GAATATTTTGTTTAGTGAAATAAGTCAGATAGAGAAAGACAAATTCTGTATGATATCCCTTATAGATGAAATTTAAAAAATAATACAAATGAATGTATATGTGAAACTGAAACAGACTCACAGACATAGAAAACTAGTGGCTGCAAATGAAGAGAGGGAAGTGGAGAGGGACAAATTAGGAGTATGGGATTAGCAGATACAAACTACTATACATAAAATAGATAAGCAACAAGAATATATTGTACAGTACAGAGAATTATAGCCATTATCTTTTAATAACTTGTAATGGAGCATAATCTGTAAAAATACTGAATCACTATGCTGTACACGTGAAACTAATATAATATTGTAAATCAACTATAACTTCAATTTTAAAAAAGAATATGAAACAGAAAAAGTGAAAAACATAATTTTGTCCTACAGGTGGAAGTTTCTGGATGGGAAAGAATGGGACAAATTAATATAAATACATGAATCTGCCCTCCTCCCCCCCGCAACCCCCAGTTGCTGACCTCCAAAATAAAGCAAACTTTCCTTTCTTCCAATCTTGCTCTTTATTGGCTTTAGAGCAGCGAGCAGCTGGACCCACTTTTGATAACACTGGAACACCGCTTGGGCACCTCCCTGACTCCACTGTGTGTGATCCGGCCTCTGCCTCCTGCCTGGCCCACTGCCCTTTGTTACCGGCATCCGGTTCCACCCCTAAGCACCTGGTATTCCTGGGTGACCATACCTCCATGCCCCCATCTCTCCCTTCCAGGAAAAAACCACCCACTTGGTGCATGCTGCTGCCTTTTACTTCCTCAGACTTTATTTTGTCTTCAGAGAAACTGCCAGGAGACCACCCATGTCCTTACAGCCCTTGCCTCTCCCTGGAAACCACCTTGCAGACTCCCTGACCACCAGTGATGCTGGAGGGCCGATTGCTTGGTTCTTATTTATTACACATACATTGATATTCAGCAGTGGAAACTGGACAAAATATCAAACCCAGGACTTTCTGGGTCTGTCTGTGGTCGTTTTTCTTCCCATCATGTCCAGAGAAGAGGAGAGTCCAGCTGAAAGTTGGAAACTTGATCTTAATCATCGGCTCTACAAAGCTCACCCTCACCCTCTCACAATGCTGTTTCAAAGACTGCTTGGGGGCAGCCGAATATACCATATGTTATGAGGCTGAGTTTAGAAGTAGAAAAATAAATTGTTACTATTATAGATGAAGCAATTATCATAAATCTATTTTTAATCTCTTCTTCCTTTTAAAATAATGGAGGCTGTCTTTTCATAAGAGGAAGAATCCAGACTTTGATATAAGGGAAGGTGCAAAAAGCTCTCCTTTTTCTAGCTGAAAATGCTAATTGAGCCACACTTATTTTTTTAACCTTCATTAACTGCATTAGCCTACATTAACACCTTTCAAAACCTCTTTAAAATTGTGTTCAATTCACTTTCTGTAATCTCTCCGTTTCCGGGAGTGTGGAATTACTTTGATCCTCATCTTCATCTTTTCTTTGATGACAACTTTGGGTTTAATTTGTATTTGGGAATTGAAATGCAAATTTGCCGTTACCCTCACTCCCCTCCTGCTCCTGCTCTGCTAGGGTGGTGAGAACCCAGATGAATATTGATGCTGTGTGTCCCTGGCCAGAGGACCCTCCCAGCCCCTTCCAGGTCCCAGGTTGGGATAACACAGTTTACTCTCCTCCTGTAGGTCCTGGGCATTCAAGAAAGTTGCATAAAGTACTCAGCGTTGTGCCTTCCCTTGGTAAACCTTCAGCCAGTCATAGAAATGGTTCTTTGTTTTTCAAAATTTTACAGGAAGCTTCTTTCTTGTCTCTGAATATTGCTTTTATTTGTCCTTTGCCATGGTGCCTTGATGTTGGGGAGAAAGCTGTGGAAGTTTTCAAGAGAAGAAAGACATAAAACTATATTGGTTTCCCATTAAGTTAAACATAGAATTACCATAGGACCCAGCAATTCCACTTCTGGTATAGACTCCAAAGAATCGAAAACAGATGTTCGAACAAAAACCGATAAGTGAATGTTCAGAGCAGCATTATTCACAATAGCCAACAGGTGGAGACAGCCCAAATGTCCATCACCTGATGAATGGATAAATAACATGAGGTATATCTAGGAAATGGAATATTATTCAGCCATGAAAAGGAATGAAGTAATGAAACACACTACAATGTGGATAAACCTTGAAAACCTAATTCTAAGCAAAAAAAGCCAGACACAAGGGACTTCCCTGGTGGTCCAGTGGGTAAGACTCTGTGCTCCCAACATGGGGGTCTGGGTTCAATCCCTGGTTGGGGAACTAGATCCCACATGCATGCCACAACTAAGAGTCCGAATACCACAACTAAGAAGCTCACATGCCACAACTAAGAGCCCACATGCTGCGATGAAGATCCCAAGTGCCAAAACTGAGACCCGGTACAGCCAAAATAAATAGATAAATACTAAAAAAAAAAAAAAAAAAAAAAAGCCAGACACAAATGCCACGTATTGTATGATTCCATTTACATGAAATGTCCAGAGTCAGCAAATCCTTAGAGACAGAAAGTAGATGAGTGGTTACCAGGGTGGGGTGGGGGAAGGGAGGCATGGGGAGTGACTACTCAGTGGGTATAGAGTTTCCTTTTGGCATGATGAAAATGTTCTGGAACTAGAGACTGATGGTGGTTGTACCACAGTGTGAATGTGCTACGTAACAATAATGATCAATTTTATGCATATTTTACCCCAATATAACAATAAAAAAGATATTGGTTTCTCCAAAGGGAGCTGGGTTTGACCTCAAGATAATATCAACATCAGGCCTGGGTTTATGGATGTGGGGATACACGAGGAAGTGTGGAAGAATGGAAAGAGAATAGCCTTTGCAATCAGAGAGACCAGGGTTGGGTTGTCATCAACTGCACTCCTTCCCAGGCTGCACCTGGGCACGTTATACAGTGGCTTTGGGAGCCCAGCCTGTTTCTTCATCTGTAAAATAGGAATAATAGTACCTACCCACACGTGGTTATTGAGAGGATGAAGACAGATGATGTGGTTAATTTTCCTCGCATTCGTGGATGCTCAATGAGAAAATTGCCCACCTCCCCTCTGTATCAACTGTGGTTATTTTTATTGCAAGCAACAGAAACCAATTTTAGTGGACTGAAGCAAAATGAGAAACTTCATTGGAAGACACCTGGGGCATTCCAGAAGTCAGAGGCGAGTTGCTTGAGGAGGGCAGAGCCAGGCTGCTCCTGTGACCTGCAGCCTCCAGCTGGTGAATCTTCCCTCTGTCCCAGCCATCCCCTTGTATCTCCCTTTTTAATCTATTTAATCTATCTCTCCCTTTTTTTTTTTTTTTTTTTTTTTTTGCGGTACGTGGGCCTCTCACTGTTGTGGCCTCTCCCGTTGCGGAGCACAGGCTCCGCACATGCAGGCTCAGTAGCCATGGCTCATGGGCCCAGCTGCTCCATGGCATGTGGGATCTTCCCGGACCGGGGCACGAACCCGTGTCCCTTGCATCGGCAGGCAGACTCTCAACCAATGCGCCACCAGGGAAGCCCCCCATGAATTTTTTTAGATGAAAATCTGGGAGTTTTTCACAGTTAGAAGGAATACTGCAGTTATATATATATATATATATGTATATATATATATATATATATATATATATATAACCTTCAGTTATACTGCAGCCTCTGAAAGTACCCACTCATTTCCACCCAAGACTGACTTTCGTGGAAAAGTCCAGGTAACTCTGGGTTAGATGTGGGACCACTGGGATATAACCCCAGCTATAGACTTTTAGATTCCAATTTCTCTTCTGAAACTTGGAACCGCTCTCAGGACAAAGCTGAGCTATTGCTGTGCCTCTAAGCTTCCAAATTCCAGCCAGAAAAATCAAGAAGGAGGAGACATACACGCAGCCTGAGGCCATGATTCAGTAACCCTCCAGCTGCTACATCCCAGGGGACATTTTACTGTGACACAGGAAGTGTCAAGGAATCACAGGCTCTCCTGTCACTCAGAAAAAAGGTGGGGGTCATTCCAGGTCATAATCAGCCTGAACGTTATTCTTTTTCTTACATAAAAGCCCGGGCTTCCTGCAATGTCTCTTGCCATCCCAGTGCAGACATAGAGAGATCAAAATAAAGGGGATTCTTTTAACCTCCCTGCTGTTTGATGGCTAGCTAGTCCAGCCTTTACCTACTAGCTGGTGACTTTGGGTAAATTATTTAAACTTTTTAAGGCTTAGTTTTCTCATCTTTAAAATGGGACTAATTGATGATATTTTCCTTAAAGCACTGTTGGGAGAATTTGGTGAGGTAGTGAATAACAAAGAGCTTAGTCTAGGGTCTAGAACATGACAGACACTTGGTGCATGTTAATTATTATTATTAAAAACTAGGAAAGCTACAAAAACTGTTAGAGGGATTGGGGAATATGGGAAATGCAAGCCAAATCTCAGAATTTCCCTCCAGCAATACTTAAAAAATGAATTAAAAATTGTAAACTCCAATAAGCAAGCAATCATTGACAGCAACTACATGAGGAAAGACATGTCCCGGTCTCATGAATGTTAATATTGATGGCTAAGAAAAGAAGATTCTGGAGTGGGATGGAGAGATGCAGCACAGTGGGGCTCCTCTTAAAGTAGATAAAAATCTAGATTTTTTTTCCCCAAGAAGACCCCCAATCTGGGGAGATGCAAATTGACTGGGCTTCCTTCCCCTTTTCCTTTTCCATCTTGGGAATAGTGGGAAAGCTTCAGGGATGTGAAATGGGAGACAGTAGAGAGGGAGGTGACCCACCTCCAACAGAAATGAAGGCTTCAGGGCTACGTTCCTAATTACAGGGGAGATCCATGTCTCAGGCTCTTCCCCATGGTGATGGAGCACATCCTCAAAGCAGATGGAGAAAACCCTGGACCAGGCCACTTAGCAAACTTTGGAAGAGAAAGCAGAACCCAGCTACTCTAACCAAGAGTGTGTCTTGCCAGAGTTCAGCTCCCCCTCACCTCGCACCCTCCACCATCCCTCAGGATTCCGAAAAGTAGCCAGAAATGCTTTTACCAAGCCTCAGTCAGGAGACCAAACCAACGGGTCTCAGGTGTGGCAAAAAGTGCTGAGAAGCACCGTCACTATATCAGTGCAAACAAGAAGTCCAGGACTCTCCAAAGGAAAGAAAATAAACAGAAAACACAGCAACTACACAAACGTGCTATAGCCAAGAGAGGAAAGTACCCAACTTAGGGGAAAAGATACTCATGAAACAGAAGGGGATTCTCCACTAATGCTTCATATATAGAACAGCTTCGTAAATCCATAAATTCTAACTCTAAGGTACAAGAGAGCATAACAGAATGGGATAGAGATTGCAAAGCTACAGAAATAAATAGAGGACCCAAATCTTCACATATACTAAATAAGATAAAAAGAGCCAGCAAGGAACTGACACAGTTGAACATAGACAAAATTGAGATAACTGACACAGAGAATGGGCTTAATGAGGTAGAAGAAAAAGAGAAAGAGATTATAGCAATTAGAGTGGAGTTACTAGATATCAACTGAGATGGGAGATGCTCCAATATGAACTTAACAGGTGTTGCCTGAATTCAAGAACCCAATGAAGGATAAAGAGAATGTCCTCAAAGATGGACCAGACAGGGCTTCCCTGGTGGCGCAGTGGTTGAGAGTCTGCCTGCTGATGCAGGGGACACGGGTTCGTGCCCCGGTCCAGGAAGATCCCACATGCCGCGGAGCGGCTAGGCCCGTGAGCCATGGCCGCTGAGCCTGTGCGTCCGGAGCCTGTGCTCCACAATGGGGGAGGCCACAACAGCGAGAGTCCGGCGTACCGCAAAAAAAAAAAAAAAAAAAAAAAAGATGGCCCAGACAACGTCCCTGTGATAAAGAAAGGAATAATCCTGCAGATCAAAACAGCATAGGATGTTCCAGGAAGATGTGATTATAAATACTCATTGCTGAACATAGCTTAGGTGGGCTGTTGAACTTCCAGGATAAAGAAAACAGTATCTTTGGATATCAGGAAAGCAAAAGCAAATCACCTACAAGGGTTGTGAGATGATGGGGGGAGGTGGGGGGTGAGGAAATCAGGCTGACTGTGAGCTCTCTGCAACGTAATCATCAATCCCCGAAGACCATAAAATAATGTCTCTAACACTCTGGGAGGAATAGAGAGTCATCTAAGAATATAATACACAGGTATGCTATCATTTAAGTACAAAGACCAGGCAGACACACGTTCTCAAACGTAAGAGAACTTGTGAGCATAACAGATGTGAGCCCTTAGTGGGCTCTACTTGATAAGGAAATCCAGCCAAATAAGTTATGAATAAAAGCAAAGGATTCAGGAATTAAGAAAGACTGATGGTGACCAGAAGTGTATTTAAAAATAAAATTTCAACCAACTATGGGAGTTATGGTTATCAAACATGAAATCATAAACCTTATTAAAATAATATAATAAAAATAGAAAAATCAAAGGAGATATAAAAATACAGAGTGGGGAATTGGTTGATATTGTTTACCATACAAACATGTAGTTTAAGAAAATATTGATTACAATATATAATGCTTTTTTCGTAATCTCTTTAGTTAACCTTACAGGAATCTTAAAAAAAATTTTTTTGTGATAAAGAACATTTATTCGAAGCTCAACAATTTCTTCTGTTTCATTTCAGTTTCTTTTTCTGCTGATAAATTCATGTAAAATTAAATTTAATACTTTTAATTAAAATAGCATATATGGTATTATCCCATTTTAATTAAAGTATTTCTGACTTTCTCTCTACATATATATCCAATTATTTGGCTTTCTCTTTATATAATGCAGAGAAAGTTATCTGCAATGATGTTTACCTAATGTTAATAATGGTTATTTCTGGGTGATAGTTAACTTTGACTTTGTACTTTTCTGCATTGCTTAAGTTCTTCATAATGAACATATGTATATTTTTAAAAATAAAAACTATACAATGATTTTTTCTTCTGTTTATTGTTGTAGAAAACCCTGAACATAGTTATGCCAAAAAGTTAACAGTGTTTTTAATTCTGGGTGTTGGGAATGGGACACTATTCTTTTCTAGTGAGTATTTTTTTTGTATTTTTCAAATTTTTAAAAATGAAAAATTCTAAATTTAATAAAGTGATGCAAATAAAGAAGAAGAAATCGACATTTTGCAGAAGGTGCACTTTGAAGGAAAGCAAATCATCCTAGTTCCGGAAGTTGACTAAAGTCTGTGGAAGTGATAGGAAGAGAAGGGGTGAGTGCTGTACTGGGAACCTGTAAACATTTGAAGCAGTCTAAGGTGGAGATTGGAATTCATCTCTTGGGCATTTCCGGGAATGACTTCTTTGTTGTGGCCTTTTGCTTGGGGCAGCAAGTACCTGTCCATTTTCCTTGGGGAATCTCTGAAACATGAGGGAAGTGCAACAGAGGCAGAGTCTGCAGGCTGAGATGTGCAGTGTTTTGTTTAGCATGTACCTGGAATGTTAGGAGAGTCTGGTCCCGTGGAGTTAGGGTCCTACCTGCACCCCACTCCCCCATCCAACACCTAGATTTACAATAGTCTCACAGTGGGTTCATGTCCTCTCTTCTTACATTTTCTCCTGAGATATCTGGAGCCAAGAATCAGGCCAAGATGGATGTGGGAGCCGCATACCCTCTTGCCCGCAGATCGGGGTGGGGTAGGGGTGACTGTGTGTGGAACTGGACTTGAGCTGCCGTGTACTTCCCTCACCAAACAGGGTGACACCGAAAACCGGGAGTCATTTTGATTGTCACGTCTGGACCCTGGTGTTCAGACCACACCTGCAGGGCCTGGGATCTCTCTAGGAGGAAAGGAATGTCCTGGGGCAGCAAAGGACACAGGCCTCGCACTGGGGAGGGAAGGATTTTCTCCTCTCTCTGTGGCCAAAACGAGTGGACTGCGAGGTCTGCAGACTCCTGGAGATTCCCGGGGCTTCTGGAGACAGGGCTGTTCCCCTCTGCATGGAATCCTGCTAGGAGCCTGGCAGACTGTAGGCCAGGTTTTGATTATGAGCTTTAAGATTAACAACTTCTGGTAGCAGCTGTAATTAGTCTCCATGTTGTACAGATCTTACTCCTAAGCCTTCAGTAAAATTGTGTTAAAATATCAGCTCCGTCTTAGGTGAATTCAAGGGTGGAGATGCTGGATTGTGTCCAGGACTGAGAGGACACAGCAAGGGGAATGGCGGGTGCAGTGGCCTGGAGAATCAAATTATGAGATGGTAGGCAGTGACCCCCTTGTAGTGGAGCTGTGTCTGGGGCAGGGAGGTCAAATAATAAGAAACAACCAGAGTGTCCTAGGAACATGTTCGTATTCCACGGGGAGGCTTAGAAATCCATGGAGAAGAATCCCAGGAAATACTGTCTCCCACCCCCCAGCGCCCCCCGCTGCCACAGGAGATGGATGCTTGGACTGCTGCTATGGGGTTATTAAAGGAAAGATGACCCTAGAAATCTGGAGGATGGAAGCATATGGGTTACTTGTCGGAACACTTAGATAGAGTGGGCATCTGCCTGTCCTCAATTCAGGGAACACTCAGTCATTCTCACCCGAGCATTTGGGGGTTGCTCTAAAATCCTGACTTTAAAGGCACTTGCTGACATTGCTAAAGGGAGTGCCCTGAGCCAGTTTCAGCCAAGTGACAAAGGGCAGCTAAGATCCCAGGGGCGGGGGATGGTGTGGGTGCCCATCCCTGAGAGGAAGGGCTGGATGAGCTGCATTCCTCCCTGGGGCCCCCTCTGCTCACAAACATGCCAGCCAGGCTGCATTCCCCCCATGGCTTGAAGTTCCCTGTCCCAGCAGGACTTTCTTCTTTCTTTAGACAAAGTCTGCAGGAGTGGATCTAGGAACTGAAATTTCCCTGTTCTCCACTTCACTTCATTCCTGCAATGCAGCTTGTGGAAAATAGACTTTACTTTTTTCTTTCTCCACCCAAACTTCCCCCACCCTCCATCTCCATTGTGGGTTTTTTTAAAAAAATCATTTATCTGGTTTCTTCATATTTTCTAACATAATTCATATGCCCATGGTAGAAAACTGATCTCTTTTAATTTGGGGGGACTATAATCTTGAGAAGCCTGAGAGGTATTGCAATTGGGCTGCTGTATCTTTCTGTGGCCGGACAAAGGGCACCTGCTGCTGTCCGAAGTCTTCAGAGCGCTGCAGGAACTAAGCTGCAGTGCCAGGAGGGCAGAGGAGCGGCCACTGGGGGGCGCTCAAGTCTGTGGGCTGCACTGGCCGTGGTAGTGGCCTTGCTTGGTAGGAAGAGGGCGCTGTGGAGCCAAGCACAGAGCACTGTAACTTCCGGCCCCCGCCAGTCACACCTTGAAGGATTCACCTTGGAGATCCACTTGGTATGTTGCAAACCCTCCACTTGGTCCAAGAACACCCCACCAGCAAATTCCACCATCTTCTACCATTCAACCCTTATTATGTTCAGGGCCTTAAGGCACCTGGGTAGGGTACCTTAAAAAGATGATTACGGGCTTCCCTGGTGGCGCAGTGGTTGAGAGTCCGCCTGCTGATGCAGGGGGAGCGGGTTCGCATCCCGGTCTGGGAAGATCCCACGTGCCGTGGAGCGGCTGGGCCCGTGAGCCATGGCCGCTGAGCCTGCGTGTCCGGAGCCTGTGCTCCGCAAAGGGAGAGGTCACAACAGTAAGAGGCCCCCGTACCGCAAAAAAAAAAAAAAAAAAAAAAAAAAAAAAAGATGATTACATTTCATCTTCACAATCACCCTAGAAGAGAGATGTTATCGATATTATTCCTATTTTATGGGAGGGAGCAAACGGAGACTTAGAAAGGATAGGGAAGTCGCTCAAGGTCAAGATCATCCAGCTAGCCAGGAGTGGAACTGAGAATCTCAACTCACACCACTGACCCCAAAGCCCAAGCCACAAGCCACTACTTCTCTGTGTTGCCCCCAGGGTCGAGCTGAGAAAGCATCATAGTCCCCATGGAGGAGGGGAGGGTTTTGCCCCGGCAGCAGGAAGCCCACTAGCCCTGCCCAGGTGTCAGCTGTTACGGAACTGCCATTTCATAGGGGTTGCTCTGGTTTTCACAGAGGGCCATCAGGCCTGACCAGGAAGTGGAGACTTTAGGTCTGATCTGCCTGGGGATGCTGGTGTGCAGGGTGTGTGGTGTGTGGGGTGCAGCTGCTCTCCCTGGGGGTTCCTGGTTCTGAGCCAATGACATCAGGCCTGTGAAGGCTGTTTGCTGGCTCAGGGTCCGTTCTGGCTGTGGGGACCCCCGGCTTGTCTGCAGCGGGGAGCAGGAATCGTGCTGAGCCTGGTCTCCAGCGAGGAGGAAGGCATAGCATCACTCCAGAAAGGCTCATGTGTATGGAGCACAGTAACAGGAGACTATTTTGAAATGGGGGTGTGGGGTAAGGATGCCCTCTGGGAAATGGGAAAGCCAGGCGCATGTCTTGTCAATCTAAGTCTCCTGTGACATCTCGTGGTCAACAGAAACATCTTCTTAGAACTGGAAGTACAGACCAAATCAGCCACAAGGGGAACTTGTAGATCACTGTCTGAAATCCTCATTTTATAGATGAGGAAACTGAGGCTTGAGGGAGGCTGTGACTCATCTAAGGTGATAAAATCGGTGAGGGGCAGAGGGGAACAAGCTCCTGACGCCTCACCACACTTGTGGGCCACCCAAGGCCTTCCCTGCAGTGGCCCTGGGGTCTTTGGCCATCTTGTTGGAGACTAAATCCATGCCACCCCCTCCCTACTCCCTGTGCCAGCTCATCCTAGGCCAAACCAGACCTTTCCTTCCTCTGCCCAAGCTGTTCGTCCCCACCTCCAGGCCTTGGCCCACACCATCCCTCTGCCTGGCCCTGCTGGGGCTGCTGGTTTATCCCACTGGCTTTGCCTATAGAACCCCTCCTCATTCTTTACAACCTGGATGAAATATCAACTCTTCCAGTCTCCCCAACTGGAAGCGGTCCCATCTTCCTCTTTATTCCCGAATCCATTGTTTGGGACTTTCTGTAGGATGAGTTATCTGCTTTCTCTCTCTTTATCACAACAGTTTACAAAGTGCATGTCTTCCTTGGGACACTGGGAGGTGGGAAGGGTGAGTACTGTAACCCCCCGTTTGGACATGAGAATGTTAGACGACTAATGAGTGGCAGAACAGAAGCCAGGCCTCCCGACTCCCAAACCATCTGGACAGGAGCCAGCCGGCTTCCTCTTCAGAACCACCTCTGTTGCCTCTGGGAATGAATCCCCTGGAGCTGTGCAGTGCACAGCCTGTACGACTGTATTCCACAGCCCTGACTTTGTGCCTGGCTCGGGGTCCTTCTTGAGGCAGATGCTCAGTAAACGTGGGTGGACTCAGCAGAACCACAATTCAGAGGTAGCTCTCTTTTCTTTTCCTTCCCTCCCTGCTTCCTTCCTGAACCTGTTTCCCTCCCTTTAACTCCCTGCGTCTTCCACTGAATTTTTCACTGGGAAGAAGCACATTTAGACATGTGAAGCACACACTTTGCCGAGCCTCAGCTTTGATGAATCTTTGATGCCTATGACCCTGGGGAGGTGGAAGTTGCAGCAGACTGGGGGAGGTGAGGGAGGAGTTGGGGAGGCGCCTCCAAGGGCCAGATTCTCCCTCCTTTGCCTCTTGGTGGGGGGAGAATTCAAACGTGCCCCACGCCTGGTGGGGCCCGGCTGCGCTCTGTGCCCCTAAACGCGTGTGCTGGGTGGGAGCGGTGAGAGAGCGCGCAAAAGCTGTGAGTGGGAGGGGCCAGCACGAGGCTGGGGGCGGGGCAGCTAGAAGTCCGCCTCCCAGACACCACCCACTCTAACCTCAGCTCCCTCCACGCCCCCTCCCTTCTCCAAGGGCTTTGAGGTCACACCAGTTTCTAGCTGTGTGGCTTTGGTGAGTCATTTAACCTTTCTGAATCTTAGTTCTTCAATAGTAAATTGGAGATGCTAATACCTTCCTCCTCAGGCCATTGTGAGTAAACGAGATACCTTATTTACTGGGCCTGACTCATGCTACATGTTCAGTAAAAACCAATCCTCCTACCCCTCTGTTCAAATCCACCTCTCAGAGCCTGGCCAGGCAGGTTTTTACAACGTGAGTGCCGCGCCGTGGGCGGGCCCTGCCTGGAGGTCTGATAGCAGTAGCTTCGTGCTGTCTGCACAAACACTAGAGGATAACCAACCTGCATTGCCTTGGCTGTCCTTGGCATCCCAAGGCATGCGTTTGAGTTCTGAGCTGACTTAGGGTTGTGCATGTGGCTCCGACAGCCCCTTCTGCGGGGGAGACCCCACCTGAGTCATAGCTGGGTGCCCTGCGATGCCCAGCACAGGTGCCTGGCCCACAGCGCCGCTCATCAATAGGCCGAGGGGGGTGGTGGCAGCGGACATTTGCGTGTGGCGGAATGTCAGTCTTTCACCCCCGACTAGCCGCTCTGCCTGGCCTCAGAGTTGCAGGACCGTTACGGAGTGGGCAGAGAGGGCGACTTGTTTTGTGGCTCTGCGCCTGTAATGTGCTTATCATCTTCTCATGATTCATCCTTTATTACAACACATGGGTTCAGACTCCGCTATGGGCTGCTGTACACACACCTCTTTGTGGGCTCCAGCAGCTGCCATTTCCTTCTCCTGACATTTTTCTGTTGGCTGAGATGGAACAGCTCGCCCACCAAGGCTGAGTCCAGCAGGCCAACCCCTCTGCACTCTCTGGAGTTTCTCCAAGGCCCCTTTGGGCATTTCCAGAAGGAGATGGTTGGCTGACACAGGGCTCTCCATCAGCCTAGCCCTGCTCCCCAGATTTCCCTCGGCAGGGTGCATCCAAAGTGGTGAATGCGTGTCGGTGTACGTGCATTCACATACCCCAAGGGTCCCCCTGGCCTGTAAGGTCCTTCCCACTCTGAGGGTCTGTAATTCTAGGATTAACCTTCCAAATGCGTAATGGATTGTGGAGGTCCTTACCCTGGCAGGGATGTCGGGGAACTCCTGCAAATCCCCTGTCCCTTCCCTTTAACTGCCTTCCGGTCTGGTTTCATGGGTTGGTGAACTGCCTCAGATTTCTCCCTCTATTTGGGGTCGGCAAGATACCTGAAAAGTAATCCTCCCCACCTCTCCTCACCCCCTCAGCAGTACTAATAGTCAGCCACACCTGAGTGTGCATGACTTAATCAGATTGTTCTCCCCCTTACCGTCCCCAAGGGAAGGGGATTTTTTTTTTTTTTTGCGGTAGGGGGGGCCTCTCACTCTTGTGGCCTCTCCCGCTGCAGAGCACAGGCTCCAGACGCGCAGGCTCAGCGGCCATGACTCACGGGCCCAGCCGCTCCGCAGCACGTGGGATCTTCCCGGACCAGGGCACGAACCCATGTCCCCTGCATCAGCAGGCGGACTCTCAACCACTGCGCCACCAGGGAAGCCCGGGAAGGGGATTTTGATTGAAGTAGAGTGAAGACCTAGATTACTCATGAAGCCCTGAGTGGTCTCTGCCTTTCAGAATCACTCAGCTTCACGTCAATGAGCATGAGTGTAAGGATGGGAAAAGAACTGCCCTTGGCATTGGAGGCCTCATTAGAGCAGATGAAAGTGCTCTGGGGAGGGCAGGTCTAGGGGACTTCCGGAGGGCCCCTGAAGACTGGGACCCAGGGGTCTCCCTCTGGGACTTTGCCACCTGGGTGAGGGATAGATGGTCATCCAGTTTCCTCTGTCTGTGCCCACTGCCCATCTTGCTGCCCAGATGGCCCTAAGGTGTCTGAATGTCGGAGCCTGACGATGCAAACAGCTGGCCACCAGCAGGGGGTGCTCTTTTGGCATCCAAGGCCAAACTAGGGGGTGGTTTCTGGGTTTGGGGGGAGAATCTGAGAGCTGGAAAGTGAAGGGGCTGACACTTCATTAGGGATGGGGGTGTTCTGCAGCCAGATAGAAGACAGCTTGAATTGGGCTCCCAAATCTGAGCCCTCCTGATGGAGGCGTGGCATCCCGAACCGCCCCCCAGGGCGGGCTGGGGGCCTGGTCAGGTTCTTAGCCCCGTAGCCCCTCAGATGCCCCCATGCTGCAGCGGGGCTGCTCACCTCTGCCACAGTCACGTCACTGTGACCTAGGGAACAGCTGGGAAGACAGCACGTGCAGTTAAGAGTCAGGGGCTCGGGACTGACTCTCATCCACCCCTCGGGAGACTCTGTGTGTGCGGTGAGGGGTGGGTGAGGGGTGGATGAGGGGCGTCCCAAGGAACACTGGGGCGTCTTAGCTCTGCTTCTCCTACCACCCAGCACAGCCCTGCTAAGGTTCAGATGCTGGTGTTTGGGGAGATGCTCCTGCTGGGGGGACATTTGGACCCAGGGCCTTTCTCAGGAGCAGGCCCAGTGGGCGGCTGAATGACGGTTTCTGAATGGCTTCTTGTCCTGCCAGCTCCCTTCATTCCTGGCAGGAAACTGTCCCATTAGAGAGCCCGGATTTGGCTGTCAGAGGATTTCCCTCCGTTAACACACCCAAGGAAAGAAGTAACACTGGACCTGCTATCACTGACACTAGGATCATTGAAGGGGATGGGGCTCCCAGCGCACAGGACATTTAGGGGAGCACGAGAGGCCCGGGGAGGGGAGGACAGCTCAGACAACTTTCTCCATGCTAATGTCAGACCTTTGCAGCCAGAGCTTCACTGAGCTGAAGTTCTTGCACAAATCTCATTCTCCTCGAGCTCAACGTACTTGGGCGTGGGGGTGGGTGATGGGAGATGGTACAGAGCTCCTGTCCCGTGTCACAGATGGGGACCCCGAGGCGCACAGTGACTTGCCCAAAGTCTCAGAGTCAAGAGTCAGGCTTTGTGGCTGTGAGTCAGACACAGCTGAGCCTGGCGACCTCAAGTAGGCTTGGGGTAATTTAGGGGAAATCATAGGTTTCTGCAGACACGTGGCCACTTCAGGGTCAGTCCCAGCAGGGTTTCAGGGCCCCTGGGTGCTGGGGCTTTTGGCCTGAGGGAGAAAGCTCTGAGAGCTGCTTGCTGGGCCTAGTCATGGGGTTTTGGGAATAGAAGGGACCTCGAACCTCAGTGAGGTCAACCCCCGCCTCTCGGTTTACAGCAGAAACGCCTGAGGCCCAGAGGGATCAGGACCACGAGCAAGGTTGCCAGCAAGTTGGAAACACAGTGGAAACTGACCCTGGTCTCCTGACTGTTCTCTCCGTGTGGCCCCGCGCTTGCCTCTTTCCAGTAAACTCTGCTCTAGGTACTGGCTGCTGCTTTGCTGCTTTCCCCTACCCACACATACAAGAAACCTTTCTCTTTTACACCTTCCCCTGGGCTTCTGAGTTTGTACTCCCCTCTCTCTATTCTCTGACCTCCCGTTTCACTGCCTGCTTCAACAGTCGCTTGTCTGTCCATCCATCCATCCATCCATCTATCCATCCATCCATGCACTCATTCCTTGATTAAGTGTTTATGGGCAGCTCCATGTGCCAGGCTCTGTTCTGGGCCAGGTGGACCTGGGCCCTGCACGCTCTAGAAGAGGGACAGAGACTTCAAATGGAGAATCCCACCAACATCTCATGAGGCCTGTGATTCAGGCCATGAAGGGAAAGTACAGGGGACAAAGAGAGTGTGTAACTGAGTCCTGGCCCAGGCTGGGAGAATCAGGAAACTTCCCTGCAGGGAGTGACATTATTCTATCCCCTCCTTAATACCGCCGGCTTTTCAAGGTCAGGAGCCTCAAGATCTTTCCCTCTGGTGTCCTCTCAGCAAAGAGCACAGCAGTGGGATCCCCAGTGGTGCTCTGTGAAGCCTAGGAGACAGGTAGGGAATCTAATGAGCGTGTCTTGTGGACAGGCTGCTGCGTCGAAGCTTGGGGCAAATTCTTTAACCTCCTTGAGCCTCAGTTTCCTCATCTGAGGATATAGGTGGCCCACCCTGAAGGATAGGAAGTGGGGACAAGTAAATAGCCCATTCTCTCCTTGGACTTGACATTGGGAGGATCCATGTTTCCAGACTGCTAGCCTGTTCCTTGTTCTGGCTTTTTTTCCTTTCTTCACCTTGTGGTGCAAACAAATGACAGACTGATATCACACAACTGATATGAAGTGGTTGGTATTGTGGGAAAGAGCACTGGTTTTGGAATCACGGGCTCAAGTGTTGCTTCTACCCCAAGTAGCTGTGTGGATTTGGGCAAGCTGCTATCTCTGAACCTCATTTTCCTCACCTGTAAAATGGGTCTGACTACCTGTCTCCCAGATGACGGAGGTGTCAGATGCCAGCACCTGGCACGAGTGAGCATTGTGACCTCTCCAGAAGCTTGTTCTGCCCAGAGGAAAATGCTGGGTGAACTCAGTAGGAGGCTGAGGGTCTGGCAGGAGCCCAGGTGGGATGGAGGCCAGGCCATCCAGCAGGGCACCCCAGCTCTGCCATTAGCCGTGTGAGACCCACGGCTCTTATGTTGTGGGCTTCAGTTGGAATTCACAGCAGTGCTTGGATGGAGAGGGCCGTGGCGAGGAGGGAGAGCCCAGCTGGTTTGCAGATGCAGGCACGGCTATTGCATGACAGGACCCAGGGGGAATCATTACTGGCTCCGCGTCCACCTCTCCCTGCTTCCGACCTGGGAAGCACTACCCTTCCTGTGAGGCCATCAAATATTCAGAGCAGAAGATGCTGGAACGACGGGCCAGGGAAAGTAGCCCCTCCTGGCCTCCAGGTTAGCCAGCCCTCCACGAAGTTGGTATGCAGGCCGGCATGTGGGCGCCGTGGGAACCTGCACCCCCTCCTTTCATCTCCTTTCCTGTTCTAGACACGCCCCCTTCTTGCTTGCCAGTTTTTCTTCTTTCTCCTTTTGACCTGCCCTCCCCACCTCCGAGGCTTTTTCTTTCCTTCCTTCGTTCAGCAGCTTAACTGACTGCTTCCTCCTTACTCTACCCAGGGTCTAGGCAGAGCTGGGACTGGAACTTCCCAGCTGCTCCCCAGTCAGCTGTGCCCTGACTTCCAAGGTCTCCTCTTCCCCAGATCCTGAGTCTCTTCCAGCTTAGCTGTAACTCCTCCCAAAGCCCGCTTTGGTCTTTTCCACAGAGGTCCGAGTCTTCCCTCCCGCACACCCAGCTGGTGCTGGGACGTTTCACTTGCTTTCTGAAGGTGAGGTGAGGCCAAGGGATGACAGAGGATGCAGGTGGCATCCAGTTGAGGTGGATATTGGGGACAGGACTGTCGTGACGAGGGAAGAGCCCCTAGAGGGTACACTGACAGCAACTGTGGGTCTTTGGGGAGGAAGTGGATGGGCAGCCCAACCCCTTCTCCTTGGTGAGAAGGGCTATTATAAATAATAATAGATTTCAGATCATGATCTCAAACAATATCTCAGGCACATTCATTATTATTTAATCCAGTCGATGACTAGTGAGGTAGCTGTATATTCCTCTTTTCACTGAGAAGGAAACAGAGGCTCAGAGAGGTTGAGTGACTTGCTTGAGGCCACACAGCTTGCGGCAGAGCTCGAATCTGAAGTCAGTCTGATTCCATTACGAGGGCTTGGGGTAACTCTGGGCTGTTTGTCTGTGGGAGCCTCGAGCTCTTGAAGTAGCAGCAGGGGGCAGGGCTCCTTCTCCTCGACCTGCCCGCACCCCAACCCCTAGACACACCTGGTCATTTTGATGACTTTATTGGCTGACCAGGGGAGGAGTGAGATCTTGGCAAAGAGGGCCTGAAATGCAGGAGCTGGCCAGCCTCTCAGTTGCAGGCATCGAGTGCCTCTATTCGTCTGCTGCCCCCAGACAAGGAACTGTTTTTCGCAAGTTTTTGTAAAAGGCCGTTTGTTTGATCTTAGAAGCCATGTCTGCAGAGGCAGGATCTGTGAGATTCAAGACACTCTGATGCACATTGTCAAGACCTGGCCTAACGAATGGTCACAAGGATATTTAAAGCAGGCTGCCGGTGCCTCTGACTTCCAGGGATTTTTCAAGCATTTATACGCATGCTCTCGGGTCCTCGCCCTTGAATTGCTGATACCGTGTGATCTCCTGATAGAATTGCTCTCTACATTGGCTTTTCAAATCCCGACTGTTCCTAGAGCCTAGAAGTCCATTTAAGTGTGAACCCTGTTGTAAGAAGATTCAATATATTTTCACCTCTGACCCCTGGCATCACAGAGGAAATGCCCTCTTCTCCTTAGGCGAGCCTGAGACTGGCGGGCACCAGGGACTACCTGCTTTTCCTGCCCACGTGCCCACCCGAGGGTAGCAGTGAATGTTTTCCTTCTGACTGGGCTCATTAAACCCAGGAACTTGGAACTGGGTGAGAGAATTTCCTCATTTCATAAAAATTTAAACTACTGTGCAGAGGCAGCCAGCTCCTACTTAGTTATTTTCTCTCTCCTGCCTGCAGATATTTAGTTATCTCTTTTCCTGGTGGGAGATAAGGTACTGGAGGAAAACAGAAGCAGCTGAAGGGGGAGATGCTTCATTCTGTTGAGGACGTGTTACCTTCCGAGGAACTCATGAGAATAACCAGCATTGATTGAGCCCTACCTATGTGCCAGATACTTTGTATAGTCTTTATTTGATTTAATTTGTACAACCCTCTGAACTAAAGATTCTTTTCCCAGTTTCACAAGTGGGGAAACTGATGCTCAGAGAGGGAAAGTAACTTACCTAAAGTCACACAGCTGGAGGCTGGAGGAGCTGGGACTCAAACCTGAGTCCCTGTGCCACTAAGGCCTGGGCTGTGAGTGCCTTGTTACGTGGCTTCCTGCAGGAGTGGCAGTTGCTAACAGCCTTTGGGTGACAGGGTCAGGTTTGGAACATGCTGGCTCCTGGCCTGCTAGCTTGGGGACTCAGACTTTCCTCACTTGGATCTGGGTGAGACCCACTCAGGGGAGGGTGGGATGGAGCTTGTCTGGGAAGAAGCTGGAAGACCACATTCCAGCCCATGAGAACTGAGACCCTTCCCTGTGCTTTGGGGGAAGAAGGCTCTGGAGTCAAATTTGGAGGGGTTTGGATCTTGGATGTTTGCTAACTTTTCACGTGCCAGGTTCAAGCCACTTATATTCTCTACACCTCAGTGTCCTTATTTGTAAAACGAGGCTACCTTTTAGGATCAGCCCAAGGGTCAAGGAGACAATGGTGTGTATGAACAGCCTCAGCCCCGTGCCTGGCACACGGGAGGTACTCACAACATGTTAGTTCCTGTCTATAAGTTCTGTCCAGAGCGACGCTCCTCTGAATTCTGTGCATCTCACTTTGCTGTACTGTCTGCTATGCCCGCCACAGCTCTGTGGAAGGAAGGGGAACGTCTGCCCTTGCTGGTGGGGGACAGGGTCTCCCTTTGCTGTGTCCATGCCTGGGAGGAGCCCACACCACTCATCAAATGCATGTGAATCAGCAGTGGAAGGTGCCTCCACACCCCAGGGTGTCAGTTGCCCTGGGAAGCTCCCTAGCATAAAGGCTCTGTGCTTCTTCCAGGGGAACCTGGAAATACTAAGAAGAGAACACCCTTCTCCTGAGGCCCACTGGGAGGGGATGTGACCAGGTTGCAGAGGTGTCACTAAGCCCAGTGCCTGCCTATCAAGCTTGGGACCTCTTGGGGAATCATGTCCTGTGCTGCCCACAACTTAGAAAAGACATGTTTCAGCCTTAAGGAAATGATGATTCATCTAAGAGCATGGACAGAAAATCTCTGCCTTAACTGGGGCCCGGCAGGGGCAGGTTGGCCTCGTCAAGGAACAGCCTGCTGGAAGAGAACATTCAGGCAGGCACGTGGCCAGTTGGGAGGGTCCCAGGAAAAGAGGTGGGACTCAGTCATGGCAGGGCAGGGCAGGGCAGGAGGATTCCCAGGCCCCCTAGAGTTGCTTTATCATTTATTCCTCCCCACAGCCTTGGGAGGTACAGATGTAGTTACTTCCATCTTACAGGTGAGGGCAATGAGGCTCAGAGAGGCATAGTATGCATCCCAAGTCACACCGCTAATAGCAAGACCCTAGAGGGGAACCCAGAAGTAGCTGGCTCCAAGGCCTGCGTCACTGTCACCATTCCTTGGAGTTCTGAACATGGTTGGTGGTAGGCATGCTTGCTAATTAAATCACCAGTCAGAATCATCTCTCAGTCATAAGACTGGAAAAACCAGTGATGAGTCAACGAACTCTGGGTAGACAAAATCAGTTAAGAAGAATCTTTTCCCCTCAAAAATCTCATAGTCTAGGGTGGGTGAGACAAATAACCAGGCAATCACAGTGAGACACATCTATGATTGGAGAAGTGAGGATGCATTGAACCCAGCCTGAGGAACCAGAGAGCATTCCCCAGGGAAGAGATGTTTAAATTGTCTGAAAGAGGAATAGCTGGAATTAGGACCCTCAGTCCTCTTGTAGGCAGTGGGGAGACCAGGATACCCAATGAACCTCCTTCCCTGCACAGCCAGACCTTCAGTTCATCACTGGGCTGCCAGCACCATTGATGGCTAGGATGACAACTCGGGGATTTCTACAGCACGGTGGCTGCTGATGGCCCTGCATCAGAAATGTCTTGTAGAGAACTTCCCTGGTGGCGCAGTGGTTAAGAATCTGCCTGCCAATGCAGGGGACACGGGTTCGAGCCCTGGTCCGGAAAGATCCCACATGCCGTGGAGCAATTAAGCCCGTGCACAACTACTGAGCCCGCGTGCCACAACTACTGAAGCCCGCGCACCTAGAGCCCGTGCTCCGCAACAAGAGAAGCCACCGCAATGAGAAGCCTGCGCACGGCAACGAAGATTAGCCTCCGCTCGCCGCAACTAGAGAAAGCCCACACGCAGCAACGAAGACCCAATGCAGCCAAACATAAATAAACAAATAAATTTAGTTTTAGAAAAAGAAAGAAAGAAATGTCTTGTCAAAGCTGGGCAGTGCAGAGCTTTACCCCGGTCCTATAGAATCAGAATGTGGAGGGCTGGGGGGAGTCAGGGAATCTGTGTTTTAAACCAGTGGATTGTCCACAGAGCCCACTTTGATAACACTGCATCCAGAGGGGGACGTGTTCCCTTGGACCCAGCCCCAGCTTGATACAATGGAAGCACTCAATAAATAAGAAGCAAAAAATAGGAAGAAAATAAAAGAAAAGAAAAGGGAAGATGTATACATTGTCCTTTTCCACTGTGAGCTTATAATCTCTCTGGAGAGATAAATCACCCACATCAAAAAGACTCGGGCTTCTGCCCAGCCTGGCAGAGCCCACAGCGGCTCTGCCCCCGCTTAGGCTCTACTAAACACCCACTGCCTGGATCAGACAGGCAGGGCTGAGGCAAGTCCAGGGAGGCAGATTGAGGCAGACACAAGGCAGGGGACAGGATAAGTAAGCCCTCCACCACTTTGTCAGATCCAGTTCAACCAACATTTATAGAGCGCCTCCTGTGTGCTGGGCCCTGGGCCAGCTGCCGAGGATATGGGAGAGAGAAATGGCCTCTGCCATCTAAGAAGGAACTGTTTAGAAAGGGAGACAGATGTGTGAATAAAAGATTACACCTTGGTGTGATATAGTGAGAGAAGGCAATAGCCAGATCACAGCATGATGATTAAAGCCTGGGCTCCGGATTTGGATAAGCTGGGTTCAGATCTTGGTTCCATCACAGCCCAGGTGGGGGACCTGGGGAAAGTTCCTAACACCATTCAGTGTCAGATCCTCATCTGTAAAATGGGATCGTTTTAGGACATAATGCAGAGTGTCTAAAGAGTTGTGAGGATGATGCATGGAATGAATTTGGCCCCATGCTGGACCTGGGAATCATTCAGCAATGTTAGTTCTGTGGATTGTGATGTACAGAAGAGAAAGTGATGAACTCCCTGAATGTAGAGATTAGGGCAGTAATGCCAGGACAGAGATTCGAAGGATGAAAATTAGCTCATCAGGCAGGTGAGGATGGAGGCGGTGGGAACATGATGTACAAAGGCTGCCTGAGTGTGTAATAATGTATTGTTTTCAAGGATGTGGTCAGACAACCCTAACCACTTGGGAGTGGCTAGAGGTGAAAAGGATGGGAGAGGAAGCTGTTTGGGAAGGGTTCTGAGTGCCATATGATGGCGCTAACAAGGATGGTTAATATGCTGCAGTCATGCTGCCACTCTCTGATGCTGCACCCATAGCAGACATTGCTAATCAATCACAGACCTCTTCCTTGCTGAGCCAGGGTATGACTTTGGCATCATGGGTGAATTCGAGGCAGCCACTACCAACTGACTGCCATTGACTTGTAAGTTGAAGGCTATTTGCCATTGCTGAGAGACAGGTCCTTCCAGAACCTACTCATACATCCCTGCTCCCAGCTGGGAGCCTTATCAAACCTTTCCTGTCTTCGCCACACTGTGGTTTGGGCTGCAGTGAGCTGGCAGGCCGTAGTCTTTCCTTCCTTTAGACCAGCCTTCTCTGGGTCCATGTCCTAACCGCAGGTCTAGGAAGCAGCTGGAGCAGCCTGCCATTTGTGGTTTGGCTGGCCCACCCCACCCACCCCACAGCGAGGGCAGCAGCACCACCCACCCCTGGCCAGGTTTGACTCTGTGGGTGGGTGGGTCCCTCTGCTGGGTCTGGCTTGCTCTCCACCTGTAGCAGCTGCAACCCAGGGCCACCGCATCAGGCCCAGCGACAACCTTCCTTGCCCGAGATGATTCCAATTTGGCCAGAATCTCGTGGTGCATGTGTGAGTGAGGGATGTGGGCAGGGCGGGGCTCACTCTGAGACTGGCCACTGCGGCAGGGACCAGGAATAGCCCAGACAGCACCACGTAGTTCAGGCATGCTCCATTAAAGCAAACCCTGTTTGCAGAGGCAGGAGTGAGGGCACAGACTTGGTTTCCAGACGGCCTGGAGTCAAATCCTGGCTCTGCTTACTTACCAGCGCTACCACTTTGCAGCTCTCTGCCTCAGTTTTCTTATCTGTAAAATGGGGATGATAATAATAGCAATTCCCCTTGGGCTTATTGCAAGGATAAACCAACTGATTCTAAGCAAAGTGCTCGCCCTTAGTAATCACTTTATAAAGATTAATTATTATAGGGAAGGAAGGACAGAAGGGATACACAGAGGGCTTGTGAATAGGATGGAATGGATCTGAACATAACTTTGCAGGACTGGAATGGTACCTAGAGGGGTCATGACTGTAGTGGCTCCAGTTTTCTGAAGGGTTAGTGCTTCCCTCTCGGTTGTCAGGGGCCTGGGACCTACAGCCTGCCCTGCCCTACCCCGCAACCCCCCCGGGGAAAACTGGCTGCTCCTCCACTGGAACTGATCTCCCTGCTCCCCAAAGGCACAGAACTCCTGTGAATTCCCTCCAGGCCTGGTGAGATGGGAAATTAATCTCCCTTTAATCTTGTACTTAATGTACAAGATTCCACTCCCCAGTGAGGCAATGAAATTAATCTGCCACTAATTTTCTGTTTGCCAACCCTGGGTTTCAGCATTTTCAGCCCTGCTTTTCCAACTGTCTTTCGTCCCAGGGAACAAAGACCTAATCTCTTCCCTGGCCTTGTTTACTCTGCGTCTTCAAATTATGAATCACACTGGCATTTTGCTCTACTGGTTTGGGAAGGAGGGTGGAATGAGGTTTCCCCATCTTTCCCAGAGGGCACAGATTCCAGACCCCTCACCCCAGCCTCTCCCCAGCTTTCTGGGTGTGAGGGGATTAGGGGCCCCATGATCTGTTTGCTTACTCAGAGTCTATGTGTGTTAAGTCACAGAGAGGATGAGTAATGGCCACCCCCTTGGGAACGGCAGGAGGCAGAGGCCCCGAAGCTCGAACATCAAGTTCTAGTGTGAGGTGAGTACCTGGGCCCCCTCTTGCCCGGGTGTGTGTGGAGGGGGCGGGGGATGGAGGCTTAGGACCTGGCCTTGCCTACCTGTCTAGCCTCTGTTCCCAGCACCTAAGGCTTTAGCCACACCTGTTCTTTCCTGAGCATGTTTGTTCTAAGCGGCTCCCTCTGTTTGGCCCCTGTTCCCCACTGCCCTAGGGAAGGCCTTGAGCTCTCTGCGCCTCTGTCTACCAGGAATAAAAGTAGTACCTGGCACATGGGTGGGCAGTGTGGACTGAATAGGAATCTCACCTGAAGCCTGAGAAGTGCATGATGTTGGCAAATGCCTGATACAGGGGAGCTTGGAATATCACCCGACTCAGATGCCCCACCTCTGGGCCACGTTTCCCAACCCTCAGCAGAAAGAGGGCTCCTCTCCTCTGGGTCCCCTTGGCACCTTGTTCACACCTCTGCCCTGTGGGAGGCCCTAACCCTGAGCCTGCTGGTAATCCTCATTCCACGGCTTAGCCCAGAGCCCTGGAGCATAATCTCTTTGCGTTTTGTTTCCCTCAACTGCAGAGCAGAAAGAAAGGTAATAATGACCTCACTGGGGTTGTCAGGAGGATTACATGAGCTGATGCCCATTAAGGGCTTAACACAGGGCGTGACCTGGGGTGAGCAGTGAATAAATGTCATGATGTCTTTTTAGAATTGTTAACACTGCTATTGATCATGCATCGAGAAGTCTGTCCTCCCTAGCAAAATCTCCTGGAAGCCTGTCCTTGCCCAGCAGAGCTCCCTAAGGGCAGAGACAAGCCTTAGTTTTTCTTGGAATCCTCAGTGCCCCACCCACTGGGTCTGACTCCAGAGAGCGGCAGGTGGAGGGAAGTGCTCAGAGCCCACCTGTCCTGAGTACAGGCTGATCTCCCCACCTAGTGCTTGTGTCCCTGGGGGGCCACCTCCTGTGCCCATCGGAGCGAGCTTGCGTCCCCAGCCCTGTGTCACTGTCCTATCATAACCAAGCCCCCAAGTGTGTCAGAGCTGGGAGAGACCTCAGCAACCATCTGGCCCATCCCCACACTTATGCCCAAGAAAACTGAGGAACAGAAAGCTTGTCCAGCTGGCCTAAGGTCACACAGCAAGTCAGAGGCAGCACAGGATGGGATCCAGTTCCTTGATTCCTACTGGAGGCTCTTCCTAACACCGTGCCTCCTGTCATCGTTTCACCAGCACCACTGTGGTGGAGGAAGGACACCGGTATTTATTGAGCATCTACCATGTACTGGGTACTCTGTAGGCTTCTGTGTGTATTAGCTCAGTCACTCCTCCTGACACATCTGGAAGACGTGATACTAGGCTCTCCATTTTACAGGTGGGAAAACATAGGCTAAGAAAGGTGAAGCCCCTGATCAAGTCACAGTCAGGCAATGATGAAGCTGGAGTTCAAACTCAGATCTGTCCGCCTCCAAAGCCTGTGCTCTTTCTGTTCTTCCTACAACCTCCTGTGGAGAAATGGGCATAGCTGGGCCCCTGGTTGGAGCGGGCAGGGGGCGGCCAGCCCAGCATCTCTGGTCCTCCCTCTGTGGTGGGAGACATGGAGGATGCTTGGGCAATCAAATTACAGACAGTGACTGAGGATTCATGACCAGCCAGGGCTTGGCTTATCCCGGTGGGACTTCCCACTGCCTCCGTGACCCAGCCCATGGCCCCTCCACCTGGACAGGTAGATTCCTGCCCCTGCCTGTGGGTGGGAGGTTGGCTGGGTTTGCAGTGGGCTGGGACCAGTGAAGCAGCAGAGACCAAGGCCGTGCAGCTGCCACGAGCCTCAGGCTGCTGGTGCCAGGAAAGGGGCAGGAAGTGGTTTGTGGGGAGCGGTGACGAGGCTGAGGCTGTTCGATGTGGCTCTGCCTGAGGTTTCTGCCCTGGAAACCTGGCTCGCGTGGATGAAGCCCAGGCTCCCCTTCCCCAGGGGGCAGTTAGTGCAATTACAGGCCCTGGTCCTGCAGGGAAGGGAGTATATGCTCCGAGGGGGAGGCCGAATGGGGCCTCGGGAACCCGAGGCCGCCCCAGGGGTCAGCGGTTTCACCACCGGCTGATGGGCAGAGAGCCTGTGGGAGGACGAGTCCACACAGGCCAGCTGGGCTGAGCCAAGGAGGAAACTGGCTGTGTGTGCTCTGCCGGCGGGGAGGGCTCCCCTGAGTCTGGAGTCCTTGGTCCGAGCCCCAGCTTGGTTCTAACTCACCGCGTGAGCTTGGGCAAGGCCTTTTCTTTCACCGAGCCTCACTTTCTTTCTTTATCTCTAAAATGAGGTTTCCACCAGCTCTAAGAATTCGATGACTCTCCCCTGCCGCCACCCAATCAAAGGAGCATACAAACCACAAGGGAGCAAAATAGCAACACGGAAACCCACAGCAACGAGTAGTAACTGCTGGAGATGTGCTAGGCCCTGCTCTGAGCCCTCTGCCTGCTTTCTACAATCCTCCTAACAGCCCTGATGTGCCCATTTCACAGATTAGGAAACAGCCAACGTATTCATGGGGATCTATGGGCGGGGCACCCTGGCCCACATACTGCAGAGAAAGGGAAATCTTTTGAATGTGAATTGAGGGTGCTGCCAGGCCCCACCTGCCCCCTGATGTCCCCTCCCCTTACCCTAGTGCCACTGGCCTGCACTGTCATGCTACCTCCTTAGCTACTAAGAGTCATGCCAAATGGATAAGAAACTTCTTTCCCTGGTTGTTCTGGGAAAGAGGAACGCCGCTGTTCAGAGGTCCCTGCTGTTCAGATGCCTAACCACCACCCCCATGTCCCCCTGACCCCCGTGCCCCATCAATCCCAGGTGACAGAACCAAAGGCGACCTTATTGGTCACGCAGAGTGAAGCTTTGGGGAGTTCCAGAGAGCTTCCTCAGGGAGTGAGTGGGGAGGGAGGGCTACATGTGTCTATTCTGAGAGCCCGGTTGCTGCTTTTGCTGGGTTCGTGATAATCTATGTGTCCCACGCGCAGTTTTACATGAAGAAAGTGTTGGCTTGCACAAAACAAATTTGAATATCCTGGATGGATACCCCGCCCATTTTATGAATGGTGAAACTGAGGCCCAGAGAAGGAGAATGGCTTGCCCTACGGGCACTTGATGGCAGAGCTTGGTCTAGAGTTCAGATGTCCTGACTCTCAGCTCTGTGCTTCGTGCTTTCCAGAGCTCAGGCCAGGCGGGGCCGGGCTTGGAGTAGGACCAGGAGCTGCCTGCCTTGAGTAAGGACGGAAGCTCTTTGCTGATCAGACAGAAATTCCAAGCAAGGCCTTTTTGGATTTTGTTAAGCAGGACATGGCTACTAAAGTAGGGCAAACCCAGCTTACATTTTCCCCCCTTGCTTTACTGAGATATAACTGACGTATAATATTGTGTAAGTTTCAAGTGTACAATATGATGATTTGATACATGTATATATTATAAGGTGCTTACCGCAATAAGGTTAGTTAACACATCTTTCCCCTCCCATAACTACCATTTTGTCACTGTCGTTGTTACAGTGAGAATATTTAAAATCTGCTCTCTTAGCAACTTTCAAGTACACAGTACAGTATTATTGACTGTGGTCACCATGTTGTGCATTACAACCCTGGAACTTATTCATCTTATGACTGAAAGTTTGTACCTGTTGACCAGTTCTTCCTATTTACCCCACCCTTCAGGCCCTGGTAACCATCAATCTACTCTCTGTTTCTGTGAGTTTGTTGTTTTTAGGTTTCACATGTAAGCGAGATAATACAGCATTTGTCTTTCTCCATCCGAGTTATTTCACTTAGCGTAATGCTCTCAAGATCCATCCATGTCATTGCAAATGGCGGGATGTCCTTTCTTGTGGCTGAATAATATTCCATTATATACATAAACCACAGGTTCTTTATCCAATTCATCCAACAACGGACACTAGCTTGCATTTTTCTCTTGGGGAAAGTGGAACAGTTCTGGACAGAAGCCTGCAGATCTTCTAGACCAGGGGTCCCCAACCCCTGGGCCACAGATCAGTACCGGTCTCGCGGCCTGTTAGGAACCGGGCCGCACAGTAGGAGGTGAGTGGCAGGAGAGCCAGCGAAGCTTCATTTGTCGCTCCCCGTGGCTCCCCATCGCTTGCATTATCACCTGAACCATCCCCCCTCCCCGCTGGTCCTTGGAAAAATTGCCTTCCATGAAACAGGTTCCTGGGGCCCAAAATGTTGGGGACCTCTGTTCTAGATGAGAATGCCAGCAAAGTATTTAGCAAGAGTGTCTGCATACAGTAAGTGCTCAAAACTGCTAACTGAGGCTGAAACGGCTGTGCTTGCCTACCCAGGGTCACCTTCCCACTGTCTGACTCACAGAGAAGAATCCAAGAGGGAAGACTTGGCACGAGGGTGGGAGGGAAGGCCAGAGTTTCCTGCCGGGGCCAGTAACCAGGATGTGCAATCTCCCTGCTCCTTTGCACATGTCACAACCCGGGCCTGAATACTGTGGGGTACACTGGTTTGGGGGTGCAAAGACTCCTGGCTCCAGGGTTCTAGTCCTAGGTCCTGGGTCCTAGTCCTAAGTTGTCACCAGCTCTTCCCTCTGGGCCTCCGTTTCCTCCTCTGTCTCCCTCTGGTCCAAGGGAGAAGTTGGACCAGCTGGTGGTTCTCAACCCTGGCTGTCCAGAAAATCACCTGGGCAGCTTTCAAACAATCCCAAGGCCCAGGGCTCACCCTGTGTCAACTGAACTTCAGCAGGTGCCGTCTGAGCATCTGTGGTT
This sequence comes from Mesoplodon densirostris, assembly GCF_025265405.1. Lineage (NCBI taxonomy): Eukaryota > Metazoa > Chordata > Mammalia > Artiodactyla > Ziphiidae > Mesoplodon > Mesoplodon densirostris. The sequence continues at coordinate 123,402,882 of NC_082664.1, forward strand.
TTGATTCTGATGCCCAGTGAAAGGTGGTCACAGGGTGGTGGGGTGGGGTCCCTGGTGGTTGAAGCACAGGACACGTGCATGGGTTCTCAACAGGCTGCTGTCCGTAGGGCTTTACGTCTCCTCTTGGCATTGACTGAGCATCCCTCTCAGCTGGAAGCTGGCCCCCAGCATGTCTCTCCTGCCATGTAACAGGCCCCTGGGTGCTGCAGAGAGGAGGTCACACATGTTTGGTCTCCAGGGCCAAGACCCCAGAAACCTCATTCTTCTCCCCATGGGCCAGTCTGGGCTGCTCTGATTAGAGCATGGCCCCCAGGGAGCTCCCAGCTCCGAGGCAAACTCTTCCAGCAGAAGTCAGGCCATCCAAAGACTTGGGGCTCTTGTGCCCTGGATGGGGATCCTGGCAGGGAGCTGGGGTTGGGGCCGCAGCATCCAAAATCAGACTCCCAGCATGCCGTTCAGGTTCTGCTGCCTCTGGGCCTCAGTGATGTCATCTGTAAAATGGGCTATGTAATCCGCAGCCAAGGTGGTGTTAGGGGACTGCGGTAGGGATTCTGATACAGAGACCAACAGAGAGAGAGTCAGGCAGTACCAGGACTTAAAGTCTCAGTGAGAATGACAGGATGGGAATAAAAGCTAAGGGAGCAGGGCTCAGGTGATATGGTGCTGAGAAAGCTGAACCCAGGAAGCCTTTATACAAGAGAACAAAGCCTCACCACGTGGAACCATCCACGGGTTTCAGATGCATATAGGTGAATATTTTCATCAGGGGATCCCTTAAAAAAAGAATTTTACCAGGAGCCCCAGTTTACAAAACATGTATCAATGGAACGAATGTGGCTGACGTGGGGGACGGTTCCTGGAGATGCCCCTCCTTCCCCTCCACAAAGGTCTCATTCGGGAATAAGTTTGAAAACCACTGGCCTCGAGCCATAAGACCGTCTTCTTCCGTCTCCTTCTGAGGTTCAATTCAGGGGAAAAGGTGTGCAGTGCAGCTGGGGGTTGTTCTGCACTTAGTGGGGTCGGTAGGCGCAGTGTTGGGGGCCTGGAGTGCTGGTATCTTCACCCTGCCTGAGACATGAGGGGTGGACAACAGCCTCTTCAGGGGTCCTTGGGCCTCCTGCTTCCAGGGGAGGGCTGGCAGGGGCGTTTCTTGCTTAGGTTCTCGGTCGTGTGCAGAGGGACAGGCTTCTCTCAGGAAAGCTGGACATTGGCCACTTGGCTGGGTCCTCTGGGGGGCACAGAGGCCTTGAAGTGGGAACGAAAAACAACAAAGTGACTTCCCTTCCTCTTCCCTCTGTGGACCTGCCTGCCAACGAGGAGCAGGGACACCCCGATCAGGTGACACCAGGGTGAGAAGGACACAGCGTGGGGAGGAAAACAGCATAAGTCAGGACTGAGGCTGGAAAGTCAGGGGCGCGTGGTTGAGGGGGCAGAATTGGGAACAGCTAAGATGAGAAGAAACCAGACTCAAAGGGATCAGAGTCTGAGTGTGGGGTTCCAGCGGGCTGAAGCTTCAGAATATGTCCAGAACCTACTACTACCACAGCCTCCACCTGCCATGTAAGCCCCTGTGAACCGCATCCCTGGCAGCCCTCCCTGACCTACTGCTCCCCCTTCTTATATGCCACATGGGTGTCAGAATAATCCTTAAGAAAAGAAAGGCATCACCATGTCACTCCCCAGCTCAAAGCCTGGAGCGGCTCCCATCTTCCTGCCCGGGTCTCCAGCTTCACTGCCTTCTCTCCCCTCCTCACCCTTCCCCGCTAACAGGCCTCCAGGCTGTTCCCGGAACACCCAAACTAGTTGTCATTCTCTCCCAACCCCAAATAGCACCTAGTCTAGGACCGCCAGATAAAATAGAGGACATACAGTTAAATTTGAATTTCAGATAAACAACAAATACTTTTTTTAGCATAAATATGTCCCGTATAGTGCATTCATTGTTTATCTGAAGTCCAAATGTAACTACGCATCCCATATTTTTACTTGCTAAATCTGGCAACCCTAGTCTTGTCCACCTCCACTAGACCCGAAGTTTATCAGATCAACTGTCCTAGTTCATGGCCTATTAGGAGAAGGTGGAAAGCTATCTTGCAGGTATTTTATTTTACATGAATGTGTTCAAGTACATTTATTTTAAATAAATTCTTTAATTTTGAATAAAGGCATTTATTTTAAATACATTTATTTTATCTTAAATAAATCTATTTGGTGTCTGTGGGTGTCCTAGAGGCCATGTTCCCCCATCTCTTTCCTGCATTTAGTGACCCAAAGGGTGGAGATTTTAGGAAAATTGGAGGGGGTGGCCTTTTAAATCAGAAAATCTGGGTTCAGGGACTTCCCTTATGGCGCAGTCATTTAGAATCTGCCTGCCAATGCAGGGAACACGGGTTTGAGCCCTGGTCCGGGAAGATCCCACATGCTGCAGAGCAACTAAGCCAGTGCGTCACAACTACTGAGTCCGTGTGAAGACCTTGTGCCTAGAGCCTGTGCTCTGCAGCAAGAGAAGCCACCGCAATGAGAAGCCTGGGCACTGCAATGAAGAGTAGCCCCCGCTCGCCCCAAGTAGAGAAAGCCTGTGGGCAGCAACAAAAACCCAACACAGCCAAAAAGAAAAGAAAGAAAGAAAAAGAAAGAAAGAAGGAAAGAAAAAGGAAAGAAAGAAAGAAGGAAAGAAAAGAAAATCTAGGTTCAAGTGTAGGATTTGTCATTGGTTCCCTGACTGGAGTTAGGGAGTTTCTTTTACTGCTGTGGCCTCAGTTTATTCATCTGTAGAAAGGGGCTAAGACTCTATCTGCCTCCCAGGTCACTGAGAGATTCATGACTCATGAGCACATCCCAAGAGCTGGCCATGTGAGGAGTTTAGTTACCAAGGCCCTGCCACCTGGGGCTCCAGAGTCACCCCGACTAGAGGGTTGAGAGGTGTAGCCAGATCCGTAAGCTCTGTGGCTCAGCACTTGGCCCAATGTGGCTTGACTGTGAGTGCCAAGCCCCTTGATCTCTTGGGCCTTCTTGGCCGGCCATGCAGTTCAAGGTTATGGTCACCAGGGGTCAGGCTTGCATACTGATGGCTGAGCTCTGCCTTTTATGGTGCTGGAGGGGCCCTCCAGCCTGGGGGGTAGGGGCAGTAAGGATGGGGCAGTGGCACTTGTTTTACTTGGCTCCTGGCACTGTGGGTCTGTGACCTGCAGGTCTGGAAGGTGAACTGCTCTGCTCTGTCCTTTTACATTTTGCTTGGCACTTCCTAGAGGGCTCCTCATCTCTTTGGTTCTCATCAAGAGACCCCATGATGGAAGTTGAGTTAGGTAGGCTGGGGTCTGGAGAGAATTCTGAGCAGAGAGTTTGAAGAGAGTTTGCATCCTCCCCCCAAATTACTAGTGTCCTTGTGGGTTATATTGTCTTCTGAGCCTCGGTTTTTTCTCCAGTAGAATGGGGTAATAATGCCTCCCTTTCAGGGGTATGTCAAGATCTGGTGAAGTGAGGTGTTGCTTTCGGGCTGGGCTAACATCTCTAGCCCCTATCTAGAAGGGCTTATGTTGAAGGTGGAGACATGATGAAAATATAGGAAAAGAACCCAGTTCGAGACTGTCACGAGGCACTGCATGATCCCTTGCCAACTCCTGGAAGCAAGCACCAAGTTGTGAGGATGGACTGGGTGCTACAGCCCAAAGAGAGGAAGTCTCTGGCTTGATCCCTCATAGCCAGGGGGACAAGCTCAGGCAGAGTTCACGGGGCAGGTGGCTGAGCTGGGCACTGTGGCCCTTGGAAATGGGCAGTAGGTCAGGCACCCAAAGCAGGCATGCCAGAGGAGCCAGACGGCAGCGTGCAGGCTGTTGGTCCCTGGGACTTCAGATTCAGCTCAGTATGTTTCTGGGTACCTGCTCAGAGGAGCTTATTCACTAGAGGCAGACACAGATGCTTCCAGTGCAGTGTGGTGAGAAGCAAGGTGGCTCCAATCTTTGGTCCAGGCACCAGACCCAGTACCCAGAGAAGACTTTTCCTATCACGGCTGCCTGGCCTCCTCCAAGAACTTCACACATCCACCTCTATATTGTACAAGGAGAAAGATGGATCACCCGGGGGTCCCCGGAAGAGTTGGTGTCTTTGAACCTGCCCCACCCTTCCCAGCAGCCCTGTCTCCCTCCTGGCTCCGGACCTGCTGCATCTCAGCAAGTGGGCAGCCGTGCACTGGGGTTCTGTTCTCTGGCCCACGGCCATGGTGTGGCTGGGTTGCTCTGGGACGCCTGAGGGCTCTCTGTTGTGCCCTTCCTCAGGGTGGGTCCTGAGGGCCCTGACGGATTGCCCTCTCACCTCCAGTGGGTGGCTGTGGTTTTCTCATCAGCAGAAATGACTTCTCACCCACAATTGCATCAGTCTTTCCACAGATGGAGCGTATCGCGTTGCAAGATGTGGTTTTGGACCGTACCCTGTGCTCTGCTTAGGGGCTGGCTGGGCCAGCGGGGTGGGGGCAGGGGCCGACCAGGCTTTGACTTGAATTTGGGAGAGGGAAGCAAAAGCCAAGAGGGGATTGCCAGGGGTGGGATGCGGTAGGTGTGAGAGGATGCGGAACTCATTCTCACGGGCCAGGGAGGGGGCTGAACCAAGTGTCCAGTAACCTTGACCATGACCACACTGGGGAACCATATGGCTTACTCACTCCCAGCCCTACCACTACCTCCAAGAGGAAAAGAAATGAAGAGCACAAGCTGATTTATCCTCTAATGCACTTACAGTGGCATGGGGGGAACCAGGGAGATGAGTTGGTTTCGTTTCCTCTTTTTTATGTTGAACTCCATGGCTTGCTTCCCCTTCAGCTGACATGTTGTGGCCATGGGCTGAGGGCTTCCAACCTCAAGACCAATTTCTTCCCACTCTCTGTTTCACAGCCTACAGCTGCCCTTGGTCTTCAGGGAGAGTGAAGATTCTAGCTGGTGGATTCTTTCCAGAGGCAGAAAGAGACATCCTTCTCCCCGTCCAAGGCAGCAAGAACAATTCTGTCCATTTTTCAGGTGGAGAGGATGAGTCCTGAAGGAAACTTGGCAAGCACCTTGCTTCCCTCCTCTCTCCCCGAACGTTACAGCACAGCTTAGCTCAGTATGTCAGAATCGCAGGATCCACCAGTATCTGCCAGTTGGACAAGAATGGGAGCGGGTGTCAAGGGCTCTGGTATAGGTTGGGGTTTCAACCTTACCAACTTGAGCAGAAGAGAAATGGGCAGTGACACATGGAGGTGCTACTGGGGCAGAGCAGCCCAAAACACAAGGTCCACACGGGCGAGATCGTGCCTGGACCCGCGTGGATTTGCGTGAATGACAAATAAACTTGTGTAAGCCACTGACATTTTGGGAGCTGTTTGTTACATAGCGTAGTCTGTCTATCCTGACTGTACAAATGCAGGCTCAGGGGATTGGCCTGGATCTTGGAGGCCATGGGAAGTAAATAAAGTCTTAGAATGGCAGCGCCCACATCCCACACTGGGGCTAAGATGGTGCTCTCTCTCCCTTTAGATTGTAAGTTCATGGGTACAGCAATATGGCTGTTGTTTGTTTTTTTTTTTCACCACTGAGTATACCTAGGGCCTGGAACAGTGCCTGGTATGTGATTGGTGTCCATTAAGAATTTGTTTTCTCCCCTTCTGCCTCCAGTTTTCCTCCTCTCCAATTTCTTCTTCCTGTGGACACCATGCACCGCCTCCTTCGTGCCTTAATTTTGTCCACAAATATTTACAAAGTGTCTGCTGTGTCCTAGGCACTGTGCTTTGCATATGTTGTCTCAGTTTTACCCTAATCTTGACAAAGAGGCACTTATTCCGTCTTCCAGGTGAGGAGTGTGAGCCCCCTTTTCCTCCATTTGCTTCCTTCCTTCTTTTCATCTTTACTGGGCACCCACTGGGGCCAGCAGACAGAGCTAGAGAGAGAGAGCTGGGATGCTTCTAAATACGAAAAGGCATGGTTCTGCCCTCAAGGAACTTGGTCTGGTGGGGGTCGCCATCATGTCAGTGGACAGATGCCATCCCATGTGGTGCATCATTAGAAACACGCTTCATTAGAAACACGCATGACATGGAGAGAACCCTCCAGCTGGCACTTAAGAAGTGTCCCTGGTCGACAAGGTTGGGAGTGGGGTGGGATGGAGGACATTGTATGTGCAAGGGTGAAGCGGGGTAAGAGAACTCGGCCTATTTAGGGAACGGCAACTAACTCAGTATGACTGGAGTATAAAACGAATTAAGGAAGACGTCCGGGAGGTAAGGTAGGAAGAGAGGATAGGGCCTATGCTGTGACGTTTAAAGACGTTTAGAAGCTTCTTCATCCTCAGCCAGCAGAGCCAGGAAGTGAAAGCCCCCGCCCAGCGCTTGGGTGAGGGTGGGGACGTGGGCTGAGAAGCAGGGATGAGTGAGAGGCCTCCTGGCCCCAGGGAGACCCTGGCCTCCTTGTACTGGAGGCAATTAACTGCCTCGCAGGAACCCCTGCTGCCCCGCGATGGGGGCATTACCTATTTATGAGTTAGCGGCGCTCACGATGTTTTCTGAGCAATAAGTTTTCATGATGTGTGTTCGGTGAGCGAGGCAGCTACCCTGCCAGAGCTCTGCTGGTGCATAAATCCCGCTCGTGGCCCCTCCCACCACGGTCTTGTAAGTAAGTTTGCCCAGATATCGGGAGGTAGAGAGAGGCCTTCTCTGAGTGGTGCTCGGGTGCCGGGGTGGGAGGGAGACTGGGGAGGGGGTGACCGCAGGGAAGGGGGCCAGGGGTGCTCCTGTCCGGAGCTGATGGGAAAGATTCTGAAAACCCTGCCAAGGAGAGTGGAGTAACTAAACGCTAGTCACACATCATCTTCTCACACTGATGCCCTCTGGGGTATTGGGACTTGAGGACCCTGAGCTGGGGGACGTGACCCACTGCTGGGGCTTGACGGTGGCTCTCTGCGGGAACCTCGATGATGCACCCTCCAGTCTCCAGACCCTGGCCCCATGCTGGCTGTTAGGATGTGATGCCAGGCCTCTGTAGGTCTGGTGTGTGCTAAGGTCCTGGAGGGGTCACCACAGGCCGGCTGATGGGGACAGAGCCCCTCAGGGTTCCTCTCTCCCTCCTCCTCACCCAGCCAGGAAGCCTGTAAGGAACAGGCTTGGTTTCATCTGCTGATTTCCGATTAGCAGCAAATGAGCTACTTAACCCCTCTGAACCTCTACTTCCCCATCTATAGGATGGGGGTTCGAAATTGTGGCAGGATTACGGTGCTCTGAGGATGGTGTTAGGTCAAAATGTTGCCCTTCCTCACGAGTGCCCCGAGGGCTCTTCATGGCAAAGGAGCAGGACAGCCAAAGGGACATGTTACAGAGTTGGCACCTTGGTGCCCGGGCACAGTATGGGGCTCTGGGAATCCTTTCACCCACACTAGGGCCCAGATCTGAATCTTACTCTGTCCTGTAAGGGGAGTGGGAACAGTCGAGGGAGGGCCAGACAGAGGGCAGGAGAGGGCACTTGCCCCCAAACCTAGAGGCCCAGCCAGCCTGAGGCCTTCTAGGCCAGGACAGAGGGTCTGGCCCAGCTACCAAGGGAGGGGGAGGAGCGCCAGCAGCTCTCCCTTTGCCCTGGACTCATCCATCCTCGGGAAGGAGGACGGGGTGAGCAGAGTAGGGGAAGGCAGAGGGTAGGGAAGGATTCCTGAGCCCTCCTCAAAACTGGGTCTCCACTGGGCAACAAATCACCAGCTGGGTAAGGCAGGACCCGGAGAGGCCCTCCTGGAGGAGGGAACTGCTAGCCTAAGGCAGGGAGGCCTGAACCAGAGTAGAGTTTTCAATACTGATGAAAACTGACTAAGCAGATTTCAAAAGCCTATTGAAGAGGACACAGGGGACTGCTCAAAAGAACGACTTAGGGCTTCCCTGCTGGCGCAGTGGTTGAGAGTCTGCCTGCCGATGCAGGGGACGTGGGTTTGTGCTCCAGTCTGGGAAGAGCCCACATGCCGCGGAGCGGCTGGGCCCGTGAGCCATGGCCACTGAGCCTGCGCTCTGCAACGGGAGAGGCCGCAGTGGTGAGAGGCCCTCGTACCGCAAATAAAAAAAAAAAAAAAAAGAAAACAAAAGAAACGACTTAGTGTGGAGACAGGAGGGAGAAGAGGAAAGGAGGTGCTGCTTTTGCAGTCACCCCAACCCTAGCTGGAGCTGACTCTTCCCAGGCCAGAGAGGTGCTGAGAAGGGTAGGAGCACGGGATTGAGAGAACAGAGGGCCATTCGTTGGCTGCCAGGCCGCGGTCGTCATTCCGCCCTTTTGAGCCTCACTTTCACGTCTATAAAATTAGTCCCCGATCATGAGATGACCTTTATTAGCTGATTGAGCCCTACGAGCATCTTTGAGGCACAGTGAGGTGAGGTGATGGGGAGAGAAGCAGCCTGTGCCCTCGGCCAGACCCACCAGCATCTCTGGTCTCTCAGTAACTCTCCCCACACCCACTCCTGCCCCTCAGCCTATTGTTTATAAAACAACAAAGGGGATCCTTTCAAAAAACCTCAGATCTATTTATGCCGCTACTTAACCCATCAATGGCTGCCCCTTGCTGTTAGGATAAAGCCTCTAATTATTTCCTTGGTCTTCAAGGGCCCTGCTAAGTTTTCCACCCTTAAGGCCTCCATACTCTGTGTGCTTCAGGGTCCCTGGCCTTCCATCAGCACCCAGCACACTGTCATCCTGGCCTCAGGGCCTTTGCTCTTTCCGTTCCCTCTGCCAGGAATGCTTTGCCCACTTAACTCCTACTCATCCCTCAGGCCTCTCAGGCTAGGCCAAGCCAGGCCCTCTGTCCCCTGCTATAAACACCCCATACTTCTGCTTGAGGGTGTTAACCACAAGTGCAGTGAAACCATCAATTGTCTAATTCATCCTTGACTCTGTGCCTCCCAAGCTTAAATATCAGCTTTGGTAGAGGGCAAAGGGCTATGTCAGTGTTAATCACACTAGAAACAAGCCCACAGACCTCCCTCAAAATGTTAGATATTCGTGATACGATGAGTCTGGGAAGGTAAAAAACATTGGAATCTGACAAATCTGGGTTTGAACCCCAATTCTGCTCCTTACTAAGTATGAGACCAGAGCATGGATCTTAAACTGAGAAGCCTTTATTTCCTCACCTATAAATTGAGGATAGCGCTATATTCCTCCTAAATCTGTTGAGAGGATGAAGCCAGACACACCTGAGTGAGTTCCGGGCCGCGTGCCGTGGTCACCTAACGTCAGGTTTCGGCCACCTCCCTGCGCAGGGCCTCGCTCAGAGCCGGGCACAGCGGGGCCTGGGTTCCAGCCCGGTGGATGGACCCAGGGACCTGCTGAGGGGCAATGCTGATGCTGCAGTGAAACCTCATCCCCACCCATCTCCTCCGGCCGCCCTGGGAACAGAGCAGCTCGCAAGGGGAGGTGTGTGGTTTCACTTTCATAGTTTTCAAACAAGAAGACAAAAAGAGGAAAAAAATGAAACCACCAGGGAAAGCAGCAGGGGCCCATTTTGTCTGCAGCCTGACGTGTTTTGCTCGGCGGGCACAGCCAGCCTCAAGTATTTATTTATTTTTTAAGTAACAGGCTCATGAGTCAGTCGGTTGTCTTGGTGGTAAAACACAACCCGCTATCAAGGAAATAGCTGATGAACGACATGGCATGGATGCCGTGCCAACACACCACTCACGACTTCTGAAAATCCCTTGTTTTGGGGGCCGGCACAGGTCAAGTAGGGCTGCGGTTCCTCGCGCTGCTCTCCAGGACCTGCCGCCAAGTGCATCTGAGATCCTTCAAAAGTTGCCTCATGATCGCTGCTCGCCGCCAATGCATGTTTGCTGTAATTACACCGTGTCTAAAGGAGAAGCACAAAAGACTTGTTGATTTTGGATAGAGGCTGACCTGGGCTTCTGGCAGGGTGTGGGCTGCCCCGGTGAGGACGTGACCAGCTGGGGCAAGCGCTGAACCGGGGCCATCGCAGCCCCGCCGCCTTGGCCTCACCCTGCTGCCAGCTGACTCGAGCTGGCTTTCTTTGGAGAATCACCCGAGGGGAACAAAACGAGGAACTGGAGTCCCTATAAAAAGCAGCTCGCTCCTTCCTCCAGCCAAGTCCCTGAATGATAATCATCTCTGAAGTGACCTGCCCCTCCCTCCCAAGCTGCTAACCCAGCTCATTGTCTTTCTCTGGTCTCTGCGAGGAAACATCTTGGCTTCCGAGAGCCCCATCCACGGTGGCCGGGGAGCTGCGGCCATCCCATCTGAGCAGGGCTTCCTGCTTCCCCCACATAGGCTGCCCTGGGCAGTCAAGAGGTCGGCCAGAAGGTGCTGGAAAGGAGAGCGAGCTGGCTTGGAGCTGGGGACCCTGGCTGCAGTTCAGGTGCCACGGCTCATGTTCTCGGTGACATGGACAAACTACTTACTCTTGTGGAGGGTTCAGTTTCAACATCGGTTATTTGAGGGGTGGGGTGGGCTAAACGGTGGTTTCCATACCCCTTTTACATTTCTTCCCAGGGAAGTATTACATGGAACCTCAATGCAGAAAGCAGAAGTGCTGGATGGAAGTGGGGATTGCATCCCACAGCTCCATCCACCCAGCATTTCTAGCCCAACCCCTCCCAGGGATCCCCTGGGACCCTTGGAGTAACCCTTGGGTACTGTGGAACACAATTTGAAAACCATGGGCTCTGATCTCAAAAGTCCCTGCCAGCCTTTGGGTTAGAAGAATCTATGCCTGCTGAGTTAAAATCCCAGGGGTTGCCTTTGGCTGGGTCAAGTGAACCTGACTCTATCCTGGGACGGGGAGGGGGGATAATTTCAGCAGGAAGACGCAACCCCTAGTAACAACAACAACAAAAATGATTTTCCTCCCGCTGAAGTTTCTTGAGCAACTGGCAGGCTGCCACGAATGTACTTAGGCAGAAAATCACCAGAAAAAAATGATATAATCTGACAGATTTTTCACAGGCTTAAATATTCATGAATTAAAGGAATTGGCAGAATTTTCTACATTATTAGCTTTCATCGTGGCTGCAGGAGCAGTTGGTATGCTGGCTGCTCTTCAAAATCCATTAATCTCGTCCATCATAAGAGCAGCCATTTTAAAATTAGCTATCTTTACTGAGTGATGGTGTACGGGGGAGATGGGGAAATGGAAATGCTATTCCAGTTTAAAGGTCCTCCCGCTCCTCACTTTAAAATCAGCAGGGGAAGCCAAACAGCATCTCTGCAGGAAGGCGGTCAGCATAAGTCCAGGGTCATGAAAATCCAAGCATGTGGTGGGGTACAGGGCCCCTCTAGTTCCTTCACACAGCACAGCAAGCCTTCTGCCTGATGAACCCAAACTCTGGGCCAAGGACTGGGCAGGGAGGTTAAGACACCTTCTGGGATGCTGAGACCAAGAGACCCAAATAGGGGCTTCTGGGTAAAGAAGTCACACAATCTTGCTATCAGATGGCACTCGGGGTGCAGGACTGCAGAATAGCCAAGTGATAATATTCATTATTTATGGAATGCATGCTCGGAGCTGGGTACTGGGTATTGGAAGGCACCTATCTACCGGAAGATACCACAAGGTACCTGCCTTCCAAATTCTTTGATGCTAGAGTGAGATGATGCATGTTATAATATGTATATATTTTTATGTATATGTAATAGTTGAGGAAATGAGTCAAGAGAGGTTAAGTCAGTTATCCAAGGTCTCACAGCCGGTGAAGGCAGGGTCATGATTCAAATCCAAGTCTGTCCCCAAAGGTAGTGTGTTATCAGAACTGCTGGCCTATGGCACTATGGAGGGATATTCTCCCAAACACATCCAGAGTCTGCTGGGGGAAGCGGCTTCTTTCAAAGCATAGAACAGAGTTATGGATCAGATCGTTCCTACAGAAACTTGAGGCCCAGGTTAATTTCTTCCTTCCTTCCTTCCTTCCTTATATCCTTCCCCCTCCCTGTTCTAAAATGTAGGTTTTATTATTATTCAGGTATGGTAAGGTAGTTTATTACTCAGAGTCCCCCAGAGGAGGGGCATGCCATGCCACAAGGGGCTATATAGGGAAGCACCCGTGTTGGTCCAGAGGCAGAAGGAGTGAGGGAAAAACGTGGGCTAGAGTCTTTACTGTGGTTTCCAAGGGAAGGAACAGTTGAGGCAAGGTAAGCAGGTTCAGGATTGGTTAGTTTGAATGATTTCAACAGTGCTCTGGGGCATAAGGACTGTCCCTAATTATCGGGTACATGGCCCCGGGCCGGGAGCGGGGTGGGGGGTGGGGGGTGAAGAGGGAAGGTAGATAGTGGCCCAAAGAGTGACAGCCTGATAAAGGAGGTGGCTGGGGGGCAGGGTAAGGGGGGGTGGGGTGGGATAAGCCCTCAGGATTGGTTGTTTTGCATATGGAAGGTGTGTTGACCATCTCCAAGAACTGACTAGCCTTGGGGGTTGCAGACTTTCCAGGATCAGCAAAATCCCAGATGTCAAAGCATCAGAAAGACAGAAAGTAAAAAGGCATGATTAATATACTCCCTCCCATCCATCCATCCATCCATCCATCCATCCATCCATCCATCCACCCATCCATCTGTCTATCCATCCATCCATTTAACCATCCAACCATCCATGTATTGAGTTTCTGCTATGCTGGGTGCTGACTTAGGCCCTCGGTACCTCTGCAGGCCTTGCTCCGATTCATTTTTCAGGACGCTGGTGAGATTTGTATGCTCAGGAGAGCCTGCTCCTTGCCTACCTGTCTTGTCCCAGAGGCAGAGTTCTGGGAACTTGACCAGGACTTCCTCGGGTCACTTTCTGTATGCATGTCTGCCTAGTTGCACATGAGCCAGGACTCAAGGAATCAGAAAGGAGTCCTCTGTTTAGGTGCTATCCAAAATATTTAACAACCCAGAGGCAGAGGAGCTAAGTAGATGCAAATCATAAGCAACCTTAACAGATGGGGTGCGTTTGGATGAACATCACCTGCCTGGGTGAGACCGGCCCCTGCTGTGCTGCTCAGGGGCTGTGAAGGGACAGTGCTCCCTGTCAGCCTGCTTGGGACTGGCAATCGTTCTGGGTCCAAGAACATTTCTTTGTTGTTGAGGAGTGAAAACTCTCTGCAGACAGATTGAGTGAGGGAGCTGGCATTTGGATAGCAGTTCTCACGTTCATCATCAACAATAATGATGATTAGTCATCATAATAATTAATAATTATTTACACTTGTATGATGCTTATTTGTGGAGTATTTACTCCATGCCAAGTGCTTTTATAACAGCTTATAATTGTAGCCAAAGCTTACTGAGCTCTGCTGGGAGCTGGTCACTGCTGTGCTTAGGACTGTCTGGACGTTACTGTGCTTAATTCACACATCATCTCTGTAAGGCAAGGATGTAATCTCCCTTTTACAGGTGAGGAAAGAGGTTAAGGCTCAGAGAGGTTATGTAACCATCCAGGGCCACACAGTGAGTAGAAGAGGTGGGTCTCAAAATTCAGTCTGCCTACTCCCACCTCAGGTGTCTGCTATGCCCAACCTGACCTCGGGCCTGTAGATCCCAGTTCTTAGGGGATCAGAGAGAAGGGTCATGGCCTGGGGAGGTAGGCACAGGTGTTCAGGCACTGGAGGGTTCCCTGACCAGCTCCTGGGTCCTGGCTAAGGAGTCTTTCCCTCCCTCTCCTACCCTTCTATTCTCAACCGTCCATCGCAGATTTATTCTCCCACTCACTTATCCATTCCTCATTCATGGAAAAATCTATTCTCCATGCCCCTCTTCCAAGATTTTTCCCAGCTGTGCTCTGTACCTCTGAGACCACCCACTCCAGCTTTCTGGGGACACAGGAAAAATAATAATAACCATGCGTGAGCCCCTGGGCTTTCAACTCATCAATAGAGGTTAAGTGACTGTCATGGCCAGAGGGGGACCCGCTCTAGGAAGGAAGCAAAGGCAGGCCCAGGGACCCCTTTCTTCTGGAGGAACATGGTTTCTGCTCCCTGATACCGCTGGTCCTCATGGCAGTTCTGTGACACGAAGAGGAAGGACGGTGGTGCTGCTGGCACTTGGTGGGAGTTACAGATCTTTTCTCAGTTTCCTCACCTGTAAAATGGGGATAACAATACCTACCTAATGGTTTTTAGTGAGGTCTAAACAAGTTAATATATTGCCCAGAACACAGCATACACTATATAAACATTGATTATTATTATTATTATTATTTTTTTTTTTTTTTTTCTTTTTGCGGTATGTGGGCCTCTCACTGTTGTGGCCTCTCCCGTTGCGGAGCACAGGCTCCGGATGCGCAGGCCCAGCGGCCATGGCTCACGGGCCCAGCCGCTCCGCGGCATATGGGATCCTCCCAGACCGGGGCACGAACCCGTATCCCCTGCATCGGCAGGCGGACTCTTAACCACTTGCGCCACCAGGGAGGCCCAACATTGATTATTATTGTCATACTGGTATTATTGTTACCATTGCTGTCATTGCTTTGCAGTCCAGCTGTGTGACATTGGGTTTATCTTTCTGAGTCCATTTCCTCCTTTTTAAAACAGGGATATAATATTTGCCACCTGGGGGCTTGGGAGGTATCTGATGTAAGGCACCTTGCACAGTGCCTACCTCTCAGTAGGTGCAAAGTTGACCACCATTCTCTTTCCCCTCCCCACTTCCTCTCTTCACATACAACATCAGCACTGAGGCCCAGGGAGGTGGCTTCTGCAGCTGGCACAGCAAGCCAGTGGCATGTCTAGAAATAAAACCTCCCGGACTAGACCGGTCCCTTGGCAGACAATGCCTGGCTTTGCTGCTCAGTCTAAATTTTGGCTGCAGATTCTAAATCTGTTTGTCCCCAAAGATCTTGGCTCTCTTGATCCCTCCCTAATCCATGTAGACCCTACCGATTACTTGGAAAAGAAGAGTCCGTCATAGTTGTAAAGCACAGGGGCATTCACGGCTTCATGGATTTCCTCCGGCTGGATTATGGTGCTGTCATTAAAGTCTTTAGCAAGCTGGAAAAGGAAGGTAGTACAGAAATGGGAAATATTCTTTCTGAGCTCAATTAATTCCTGTCTTTAGGCGGGACTGCACCAGGAGGCTGACTCATCCCAGATGGTAAAGGCTTCTCTGGGGGCTCATCTCCCACCACTGTGCATGTCTCTCCGTAGAGCCCACCACCCTTTCTTTTCCTTGTGGGGTCCAGATTGTCATTGCAGAAGGGGCCAGATGCAAAACTCTCCAGAACTAAAGCTCTCAGCCCTCTGCCATCGCTTAGCCACGCGGTAGAGCACAGCGGGCACGGGGCCCCCAGGCCACCCTTCTGCCCGGAGATCCTCTAAGAGCTCAAGCGTCTTGGCACACAAGGCCTGTAGGTGGCAGCAGGTCCCGGATCCAGGAAGAAGATCAGCGTTGGTTGGGGAGAGTGGGTTGCAGACAGAGAGGCAGAGCCCGGGAGCAGGCGTGACTGCACCTGGGGGTGACAGGTGGGGTCAGGAATCAGTCTGGAAGGCTGATCAAGACAGTGTATCAGCACTAGAGAGGGCTAAACTAGGAGGAAAGTGCGAGAGGGTGGCTCTAAAGCCGGACTGCCTGGTTCAAATCCTTGCTCTGTTGCTTACTAGCTGTGTGACTGAGGAGAAGTTGCTTCCCCTCCCCGTGCCTCAGTTGCTCCATCTGTAAAATGGGAATCATATAGTAAGCAACTCAAAGGATTGTCTGAAGATTAAATTAGAAATTACTTGTCAAGGTAACTACTCAATAAAGATTAAATATATACTGAAAGTCCCCTCGGTCAAACAATGAGTGAGGCTGTAGAAAAATACTGTGGCTGCATTGTCTTCTCCAAGCCCGGGTCACCACCCAGTCTGATCAGTGGGGACCACAGGTCCAGCGCCCAGGTCACGGGCTGGGTAAGGGGACAGACTCCAGGCAACAAGCAGGCCCTCAGGAAGCTGGCCTGTGCACCTGGCCCTGCAGCTCCTTCCTTCCCAGCCCTGCAGAGGTTAATCCTCAGGCCCTGAAATCCTGGGGCCTGCAGTGCTGGCTCCTGACTAGGTGGGGAGGGTGGGGACAGGGAGAAAAGCAGCTGAGGACAGTCTGCCCTCCACACGGTTAGCCCTTGACAGCACCTTTTCATTAAACCATCTCTTTTCAAAGGATTCTGTCCCCAGTGTAATTGAGGCTTTGGTTTCCTTCACCGCCGTCTGCTTGTTTTCCAAAGAACTGCCTTGGTGCCCCTCAGAGCCTCTGACAGATTTTCAGAGCAACAATTATGGAATCCAAAGAGTGCACGTGATGTAGCCCTGTGCCCCGCACCCCGTGTGCCTCGGGCCTCAGGAAGGGGCTGGATGTGATCACAGCCCAGCCTGCTTGGGCAGTAGGGCTGGGTCTCAGGGATCCCAGGATGAGGAGGCTTTTTTGGTAAAAACATCTGCTGGGCTCAGGGGGTCCCCAGCTCCCATCCTGTCTCCCCATTCTTTTCTCCTGCCTGCCTGCCAGTATTGTACTGGCTTTGAACTTGAATGCCCTAGAAATACATTCATTAGGCAGATAGCACATTTTATTAAGGAGGCTTTGGGCTCTGCCTGTAAAGCAGGCAGAAGTCCAACAACGCAGAATCAGAGGCTCTGGCTGGCCCGTGAGGCTTTCAAAGGCCACAGATCTGCCTCCTAGTCAGTGACTGAATCCCTTTTGCAACCTCCCCTGCAAGTGGTGCTGGCCTCTCTAACCACAGAGGATGCAGAGCGCAGGACCTTTAGAGGCACCCATTGATGTTCTGTTGAGGTAGCTCAGACTATTCATTGGCCCCAGGGACATTGGGGACAAGGCTAGTGGCTGTACCTGTCCAGAGATATTTAAGTTGAACTATTTTTCTCCATCAGGCGTGGGCCAACACACAGTGCTAGGGAGAGGGTGGGGATGCTTTAAATATGAAAAAGCACAGTTCTGCCCTCCAGGAACCTTGGTCTGAGAAGCTCAGTAGAAACCCATCTGAGTCCAGCTCTTTGAGAGAGTGGGAGACAGTTTGGGCAGGAGCATCAGGGGTGCAGTGGGGAGCAGGGGGTCATGAGCTGTGTACTGGGGAAGGTTACTCACACTGTAATCTAACCTCAGTCCTTAGAACTGCCCTGGGAGCTGGGTCTGATCACCTGCATTTCATGGCTGGAAAAATGGGTGCCCAGGAAGGCTGTGTACCTCCAGGTTCCAGAAGCCTGGCCCACTTTGTGGCTGGGCGTGGACTGGTTGAGGAGGGATGCTCCACTGAAGGGGCTTTTGCTGCTTTCTTCTTGAGCCGCTGTGCGATGCTTCGGTACCACCATTCACGTGTGAGGGCTGCTTGTGCATCTGTGCATCTGTCTGGTAGTGGGCAACAGGCCTTCCTGTTTATCTGTTGCCAGGGGCTCTTTCACCATCACCGGCCCCGCCCTCCGGTAGGCTGAGCTGTCTTCTCCACTCTTTCTGCATAATCATTCGTTGGCCTTCAGGGATGGGCAGACTCCTGTCACCCAGAGCCATTTCCCCACCTGGGTTCCCTTTGGGCCCCGGGGGTGCTGAGCAGCCTTGAGCCCCTCCCAGGGGACCTCACCCCATGACCTTGTGAGGTTGACTCACTCCCTTCCTGAGGACAGCCACAGCCCCTGGCAGGTGCCTTTGTAACCATCTTGCCCTGAGGCTCAAGGGCGCCCAAGTTTCTCTTTATATCTCAACCCTCATGGACTCAGAATCTTCGAGTGGGGGGTAGTGGCATCAGATAGACCTGCAGGTGAACCCCAGCATTTGTCATTCTTTAGCTGTGTGACCTTGGGCAGGTCACGGCTCCTCTCTGAGCCTCAATTTCCTCAACAGTAAAATAAGAATAATGATTTTAAAAAACATCACAGTTAATTAACACAACTATTTTACTGTCTGTGTATTGGGCATTATTCTAAGTACTTTATGTACATTATCTCATTTAATCACTGTAACAACCATACGCAGTGATTCACATTTTTTAACCCCTATGTTTTAGGTGAGTTAACTGAGATCACACAGGCAGTTAGTGGCAGAGCTGGGATCCAGGAGGACCTACCTCCACAGTCCTTAACATTTATGCTGTGCTATGTCTCAGGGGTGCACGTGTATAGTCTAATAAATCATGTCTGCTTCACCACATAAGGAATAAATGTAATGATGCTGGATGTGCCCGGTGCTGAGCTTGGCACATAATAAATGCTCATTAAACCTCTTCTCGCTTGTCCTCTCCTGGCTCCCCCATCCCTTTCCTTCTAGCACCCCCTGTGGGCACACATTGTGGCTAACAGCAAAGGGGTCAACAGGCCGTGTTTGTGGAAGGCTGGCCGGATAAGCCTGGGCCGGTGTCTCTCACTTCCCACTGTCCCTCTGCATCTGGGACAGCCAGCAATTCAGCATACAAGCAGGTGTGGGCCCAGTGTCCCTGGAGGTGACATAAATCTCTGTTTCTCAAGACAGGAGAGTAGGAAGGTGTAGCAGTTGCCCATTGGAGGCTGTCAGTAGGCCTGGGGTCACAGGGTTCCTCCCATGTTCTCTGGGGAGGTTGTCTGACTATGTTTACACCCATTTCCTCATGGACACACTGGGGGTTTGAGATTATGTGGCATGGCATCTGGCCAAGGGATAACTGACAAAGAACGGACCCATCCACTGGGATCCAGTGCGGGGACTTCCATTATGTCTCACAACAATATAGATAGCCAAGGCCTTAGGTAGAATTCATACTTTCCTAACCTCTTTCTCTTGGCTTCTCAAATCCTCAACCTCAAGCTCAACTCCAAGGGGCAGCCAGTTACAGTTCCCCACAGACAGACTCAACCGTGCTGGAACTCTGGGGAAATTTCAAGAACCAGCTTGACCGCAAAACCGAAAAGCAGTTCTGTTAGGCCCTATCTGGACAGAATGGTCATGGTAGCTGTCAGATGAGGATCCAAATTAGTCATGGGAGAAGCAGGAGCCAGGCTGGGGGTGGAAGCAAGCCCCGATGGCCTGCTCCAGGGCCTGGGATCCAGCTGGGGCAGGAGCAGAGGCTGTGTTGCAATTTCACTGCAAATCAACTGGGCCATCTCTTGTGGGTGGCACTGCACAGGGCCGCCAACCCTCGTGCTTTTTCATAGGTATGGAGATGCTATCATAGGGCCCAACTGCCTTTAGCATCGTGCTGTGAGATGAGGCTGGAGGGAAGTTGTACAACAGGCATTCTTGGCCTATTGGCTCTGGAGGCATGGGATGGAGGGGGTCAGGGTGGAGCCAATGTTTGGACAAGTTGAGAGCAATTGTTGGAGGAGCCCTGGGCCAGAGGCACCCCCCGACCCCAGGTCAGAGTAGGCCCCTGGATCTGTTTTCAAGAGAGGAGGTAAACATTTACCACCACCATCCAAGTTTGAACTGTTGCTGGGTATGACACACAGTAGCCAGTTCATTGGCCTGGGGCCGTCCCCTCCCTTCTGGGCTGCACAGTGCCTGGAAAGGTAGTGAGGTGTGGTAGGAAAGGCATCAGCTTTGGAATCTGACCAACCTGAAATTAAATCTCAGCTCTGCCTGAAAGACCGGCTGACCTTGGGTAAATCACTTAACCTCTCTGGGTCCCATTTTCCTCATCTCTGAAAAAAAAAAAAAAAGTAACAGCTTCTAGGCAGGGTGGTTACGAGAAGCAATAATAATAATGTGGGAGGAGGGATGGCATTCAGTAGGAACTCGATAAAAGTTGGGACATTTCTCCCTCCTCTTCTTACAAAATCATAGTCCTTCAGCCACTTCCAGGTTTATCCTCTTAATCTTGGTTATTGGCTGAAAGGCCTCACTGCCTGGCTGCCCCTGCCTAGATCAGGGATCGGCAAACTTTTTCTGTTAAGAGCCAGAGAGTAAATATTTTAGCCTTTGCAGGCCATATGGGGTGGCAACTACTCATGTCGGCTGTTGTAGTACAAAAACAGCCAGAGACGATAGGTAAATGAACTGGTGTGCTTGTGTTCCAATAAAACTTTATTTACAGAAACAGGCAGTGGGCCAGACTTTGCCCACAGGCTGTAGTTGGCCAACCCCTGGCCTACAGTTTCAAGTCTAAACACAGATACTTAGCTCTCAAGGGACTTCCCCAGGCTAGTTTCACTGTGTCTGTCCAATCAGTTTTGTAATTCCTCTCTTAAATATCCCCAGTCCATCAGACAGTACTCCTTTTGGTCCTTTGCTCATGAAGTGTTTAGTCTTGCCTCTGAACCTTTGCTTATGCTCTTTCCCCTGCTTTCCTATTGCCTCTCTGCCCTTCTACATCCCACCTCCGGTTAATCTCCCAGGCTGTCCTGTAAAATAAAGGGCTCAGATCAAAGTCTCTTGATTCAACATTGGATGAACATCTTTCAAGGCCAAGCTCAGGTCACTGTCCACAGGATTACTCCCTTTGCAGGACTCCCACATTCATGCCACTGATGCCAGTATGACCCTCCTCTGGACCCTTGGCTTTGAGTGGTACCCCAGTTTCAACGATGAGCCCTTGAAGCTCAGTCCTCAGCTTTCCTACATCCAGCTCATAACAACTTGCGTTTTCATCCAGCTTGGTATATTCAGGACTTCCTGCATATAAGTACCCAGAAAAAAATCTCAGGCTTTATCTCTGCAAATAATGCCTCTCTCTCATTCCCTTTATTCTTTCCTTCTGGAGTGAGTTCCAGCTAGTTGTAGCTTAACCTCTGTATCATAGTTTCCTTATCTTTTATCCTCTCTGTCACATTTTCCAGTTCTTTTTTCCTCTTCTGATGCAGTTCGGGTAATTTCTTTCAATCTCTATTCTAATCCATTAATTCTTTATCTGTATCTGATATTGAATTTTTTAATTTCAAAGATTATATTTTTTCATTTCCAGAAGCTCTATTTGAGCCTTTAGAAACATCTGCCTGTAAATTCTGGTAGTTTCTGATTCCTTGATCATTTTTCTCTGTTCCATCTTTTAAGTCTTTAAGTATGTCAGACACAGTTATTTTATGATCTATCTTATTATTCTAATATTTTAAGCCTTTGAGGATCTAAATCAGTGATTTTCAAGTGAGGGCAGTATTTTTTCCTTGGGATATTTGGACATGTCTGGAGACGTTTTTGGTTGTCAAAACAGGTGTGTGTGTGTGTGTGTGTGTGTGTGTGTGTGAGTGAGTGCGCCCACACTATTGGCATCTAGTGGGTAGAGGCTAGGTATTCTACTAAACATGCACAGGGTAGCACCTTACAGAAAAGAATTATCTGGTCCCAAATGTCAGTAGCTCTAAGGTTGAGAAACTCTGGTTGAAATCTGTCGCTTGTTGTCTCTGCTGACTCTTGCTTATGGTGACTCATTGCTTTGAGTGCGGAGGCGTTTTTTTGGTAGTTTTTCTCTGGAAAATCTGAGTGAGAACACTTTACTCCAGAGAGGATTTGTATTTGCTTCTTCCAGCCACCAGGGGGCACTACCAACCTGGGACCACTTCTGTTTTCTGGCTTGGGAGCTCGCATCACATGGGTAGCATAGATTCAAAGCCCTGACTCCCGTGAGAACTGGCAATATGAAATCTTCTGTGTTAGACCCAGCTGAGCTGGAGCTGACATTCATGTACTGACTTTGGATTTCCCCACATCAACTAACAAATGAAGATCTGAGCCTGGACACGGAAGAGTGTGGTTTGAGCAGTGTTTCTGTTCAGTCCACCCTGTGTCATGTGTGTGAATGTGACTATGCTATAGGATTTTGTCCTATATCATTTCCTAGAAGTGAGTAGAAAATGAAAAAATGCAAAAGCTACTGTAGGAACAGTAGGTTCCCTAATCTTAATACAGTTGGGCCAGACATGGAAATTATTTGGTGTGACTAAGGCCAGCCACAGGGGCGCCAACAATCCCTTAACTTGATGGTGTCCATTGAGTTATGAGAGGACGAACGATATTAAAATACAGGTGTGGAAAAAAAAAAAGGGGGGACTTCCCTGGAGGTCCAGTGGTTCAGACCCCACACTTCCAATGCAGGGGGCGCGGGTTTGATCCCTGGTCAGGGAACTAAGATCCGGCATGCCGCGTAGCATGGCCAAAAAAAGAAAAAAAAATACAGGCGCATCACACTGACATTATGTTGTCAGAAGTAAGCCTTTAGTAAGCCTTTAGTAAGCCTTTTAAAAGGCTTACTAAATCAACTACACTTCAATTTTTAAAAAAAAGTAAGATTTAGTTAGAGATCAACTTGCAGTACAGTCCCTTATCCACAATTCCAAAATCCAGACAGATCTCAAACACCACAAGTTGATTTTTTCAAGTTAGCACAAAATCATTTGACAGCATAATCTGACTTGGACTGACCTGTGGCTATCTGGTCTTCATATTCGGTATGAATATTCATGCATTTTGCTGCAGACATGTTTTGCGTTTGACCATAAGGCGCTGCCTCAGACTCTGCCAGGAGTACTATACAACAAGCAGACTCTGTACACTAGCACTGACTAAAATCGTCACATTTGATCTTCAAAACACACATGGCTGCCGGGGTCCTGTAAGGCGTTGGTAACCTATGTGATTAAGTTCAGGGAAAGGATTCCCCCTACCCCTGCCCTCACTCCCACCACCCCTGTAAGAATACATTTGAACACACACACTTCAGTTGTCGGATGTTTTCCAGTGCCTGTTGGATGACAGTAGGGACTGTATTTACATGATTAGCATCTCGTGATCATCACAGGTGAATGTACAGAGATTTGAATGGGATACGTTTCTGTGGGGTCCTTTCACCCCTTGGACGATGCTGTACATCTATAGAGGGCTAAGTATATATATTCATTGATTCCTTCATAAGTCCTTAGTTAGCATCAGAGAGTTTATGTTTGTTTTCACAATGGCACCAAGAGTAAAGAAATACACTTTTATTATAAAAATGGTACTAAAAACATTTGGTGCAATATGGGAAACTTCTCCTTTACCAAATACCCCTGATACCCTTCCCCAGAAATAACCCTGTCAGCACTTAAAGCAAATATTTCCTATGCCCTCTCTGTACATATATATATATATATATATATATATATATATATATATATATGCATGTATACAATACACTTTGGTGTTTTTTGTATAAATGGGATCATGCTATACTCTATATTCTGCATTGTGCTTTTGTTCATTTAGTTATATGTTCTTTCATATTGGTACGCATAGAACTACTTCACTCCATGGTACAGAAATGTTGTGATTTAAAATAATTCCTCTTTTGTATAGATTTCCAGAAGTTGTAGTGCTAGGTTGAAGGGCATGTATGTTTTAAATTTTGGTAGGTACTACCCAGTTGTCTTTTAATAACTTTCACCAATTCATCGTTCATAAGAGTGATTGTTTCCCTGATTTCTTTTCTTGCCAACATTTGATATTATTAATCGTTTTAACTTCTGTCAGCCTGATGGACAAAAATATAATCTTGTTGTAACATGTATTTCCTAGCTTCCTTGCGAAGCTGAGTGTCTCTTCTTCATTTGTCAGCTGAACATAAATATTTCTTTAATAATGAGCTGTTTGTTTATAATCTTTGCCCATATTTCTATAGTACTTATCCTTTTCTTAGTGAGTTTTAGGAGCTCTTTATATATGCTCTATTTAATCTACTGTCTTTTTAATCGAGGTATATTTTACACACAGTAAAATATGTATATTTTAAGGGTAGACTTTGAAGAGTTCTGACAAAGGTACACATGCATGTAGTCATCACCCACATCATGGTGCAGAACATCTCCTTGCTTCTGAAAGTTCCCTCAGGCCCCTTCCTGGTCAGTACCCCCAGGGGCAACTGTTGTTCTGATTTCTATCATGGGCTGTTAGATTTGACTAATGGAACCATACAAATAAACACTTTCATGCCTGGCTTCTTTTGCTTCACATACTGTTTTTGAGCTTCATCCATGTTGTTACATGTATCTGTAGTTGGTTCCTGTTAATTGCTGAGTGGTGTCTCATTGTCACATTGGTCACCCATTGTCCTGGTGATGGACATAAGGGTCACCTCCAGTTTGGATCGATTATGAATAAAGTTGCTGTGAATGTTTTTACACAGGTCCTTGTGTGGACATATGTTCTCATTTCTCTTGGGTAAATACCTAGGAATGGAATAACTGGGTCACAGGGTAGGTGTATGTTTAAGCTCTATTAGAAATTGCCTAGCAGTTTTTCAAAGTGGTTGTACCTGATGTGTTTTAAATATATTGCAAACACTTTCACCTTGTCTGTTACTTGTGTTTTAACATTGGTTAGGGTGTTCTTTGCCATTGAGTTGTTTTGCATCTTTATAAAGCAACCTCAGTCTTCTATGTATTCTGGGGCTTGTGTCCTGCACAGAAAGGTGTAATATTAAAAAATATATACTTGTAAAATGTTATTTTAGTTTGTCTTTGACATTTTACTCCTTATTCTATCTAGAATTTAATTTTTAATGTGATATGACAAAGATCTTAATCCTAGCCCAAACCATACAAGGAAGGGATTGTTATTCCATTTCACAGACAAGGAGACAGGCTCAGAGAGGTTATGTGACTAGCTCAAGCCACACAGCTAGCAGGGAGTGGATCTGAGATTCAAAAGCAAATTTGTCTCCTTTAAAATTGTTTTCTCTCCCAGAACTCTATGGACTCTCATCTGCATCCTAACATAAATTCTGTAGGAAAGAAGGGAAAATAACAATATGTATATATGAACACGTACACTCACACATACATAAAAAAACACAAGAAGAATAAACCAGAAACTAATGGGGGGGGTGGGAACAGCGTGGAGAACATTGGTGTGGGAGTGAAACTGCTCCAAACATGGTTTTTAATATAGTTTTGTGTTTTTAACCATGTACATGGTTTGTATATTCAAAAAATTAAATCAAATTAAAATACAGAGAAAAAGAAAACTCCCAAATTGTTCACAAACATAAATAAACAAACCTGACTGTAAATTAATTTGAGAGCCTAACCATACAGCAAAAGAATTGTTTCAAGTAACTTGAAAAATACACCTTGACCATACATCTGTGGTGGGATATATTCTAAGGACAAATAAAACTACAAAGAAGTCTTAAGTTTACTTAGTACATTTATTGTTAATAGTAACGATGGTATGGTAATTTTGCAAGTGTTTTATGTACCTCGTAAAATAAAGCAAATAAGTACATATATTAATGCTAGTAGAAACCAAAATTTTCTGTGTAAGAGAAAAGAGATTCAAATATTAAATTAACAACAAAAGAGTCAAGAAAAAAAAGACTGTTAAATTTGAACTGGTAATATTATAAACGGATTTCAGTTTTCCCACCTCTGTCCACTGAAGGAGCATAGAAGCAAGAACCCCAGGAGTAATGAGACCACCCAGTGTCCACCAGTCTTGATTTCTAAGACCACTGCCCACCAAAAGGAACTCAACCTTTCTGGAGAAATGGCTGATTCCAGATCTGAGGAAAGGAAAGTACAGGGTAAGTCTCGAATATCTTATTGTTCCAGGAAGCAAGGATGTGCTTATAAACCAGTGGGGTCGGGTCAAAAAGAAGAAGTAGACGTGAAGGGACCCCTTTGGTGAAATTTGGGGCTTCTGAGCATCAAAAAGAATAATGGCTATCATTAATTAAACAAGTATAAAATTTGCTTAAAATTTCACATGAAACAGATAGAAAAATCCACGAATCCAGTGTGTATGTGTGTATAAGAGAAAGAGGGAAGGTGGGGGGAAGAGGGAAGCTCTTCTTTACAAAAGAATGCCAGCTGAGAACTGCAGAAGGAATGATAAAGCTAGAAAGTCACCATTTCACAACGTCCAGTGTCATTCTTGATTTGGGCAGGGACCATTAATAGGTGCTAAAAACCAGTGGGTGAAGAAGGGTTGTTGGGGAACAGGATATTTGTGCAGCTGCTAAGAGTCCCCCTGGCTTACTTAGTAATTAAAAAGGGAAAATGACCATTACAACAGAGAGCTATGGTGGCCACATGTTTATCCAACTGATCAAACTTAGCATGATCCATTCGTAGTAGGACAACCTGGCATCACAGGCCTCCCGATGTGAGGTGGTGTGCAGAATACACCTCACCTATGGAGCCATCTAAAAGACTATAATGTTTGGACTCTTCAAATGGCCAATGCAGTGGGGTGGAGGGGGAAACCCAGGCCATTTTAGTGTGAAAGACACCCATGTGGGAAGCTTCATCAGATCCTGCTACAAACAAACCGAACAACCAACCAAACAAAAAATCTGTTAAAGACGTACTTGTGGCAGTTGGGAAATGTGACTATGGATGGGGGATGGAGGCGACATGGAATCGCAGCGGGAAGTGGATCTGTTATTACCCACAACATCCTTGGGAGCAGATGTGAGCAGAGCAGCTGAGGGGTGAAGTGTCATGTGGTCTATAACCCATCTTCAAAGTTTTCAGCAAAAACCACTGTTTAGAGAGCGGGATAAAGCAAGGATGGCAACAGATTAAAATGGTCCAACAGGGCCAAGACTAGGATGAGGCTGGCGAGATGCCTCAGGTGCAACCTTGAGGGAGTCATCCCTCTCAGTGTCCACCCTTCAGCTGCAGACCTCGGAAGCAAGCCCCTCCTTCAATGTCATGCCAAAACACCTCACTGGCCTCGCCCTAGTCCAGACCCTGTTGCTGAGTCAGGGATGTGGGAAAATGGGTGCTCATTAGTTATTCTTTCAATCTTCCTGTATGTTCAGAAATGATGGACCTATCCAAAGGTCCATCCGTGGAGGAATAGTATCTCTATACAATGGAATATGATTTAGCCATAAAAGGAATGAAGTGTTGATGCATATTGTAAGTGGATGAACCTGGAAAACATTATACTAAGTGCAAGAAGCCAGACACCAAAGACCACATGTTGTATGATTCCTTTTATATGATGTATCCAGAATAGCAGATCCATAGAGAGACAAAGCAGATGAGAGGTTACCAGGGGATTGGAGGAGAGGGCAGGAACGGAGAGGGATTATCTAATGGGTACGGGGCGTTTTATGGGGTGATGAAAAGTTTTGAAGGTAGAGAGAGCTGGTGGCTGCACAGCATGGTGAATGCACCTAATACCACTGAATTGCACGCTTTAAAATGGCTAATGGTATGTTGTGTGAATTTCACCTCGAAAGAGTTGATCACAACAGAAAGTTGAGGAACAAAATGGTCAGAAGTCAGCTATAAAAACGAGCCTTTTCAAAAGCGATTAAAATTGTACAATGTCTGAGTATGGAGGAAGATCTCTTGGAGTCCTGGCCCGTGGTAAGGTGGCAAAAGCAGTGACAAGAGTCAGGTGATGTGAGCTAGCGTTGGCAGTCAAGTGAACTGGTGCATTCACTTCCCTCTTGAACCTGGGTTTCTGCTGTGAAACAGTCTCTGGGTTTCCCCCAGCTCCACCGCTGCTGCTCCAAGCCTTTGCTTTCCCACCAGGTATGCTGGCCACGGGCCAGCCGCACGGAGCAGGCTTGCCTCTCCACACACTTCCCAGTGCACCTGGGCCCAGGTGGGGAGCTTGCAGGGAAGTGTTCTCCAGTTCTGGGAACTCACTGGCACCTTTCCTGACCTGACCCCCGGAGGGGTGATGTTCCTGACCCACAGGTTATGTTGATTCAGTGGGGAGAGGTGGTTGATGAAGCAGCTTCTGAGGGCTTGGGCTAGGGCAGCACACCCCCCTGGCTCTTCCTGGGCCCCAGGGGCCATGGTGTCTGTGACTCTAGCCTCAAGGAGGAGAGCCGTGTGCTTGGGTTTGGGTGTGTGGGGAAAAAATTACCACAGAGCCGCCAGCGTTCGTTGAGCACTTACTATATACCAGTCACTGCACTAAGTGCTTTGGTTGTGTCCTCTCGTGCAGCTCCCTGATGGCCCTCCAATGTGACAGCTGTGAATGGGTCGACATCACCGAAAGGAGAGGGAGGGTCACACAGGCTAGGTTAGTTCCCAAGGCGTAACCAGCCGGGATTCAGCACTGGGTGGGCTCCCAGGGCCTGAGTGCTCCCGGTGGAGACCCTAAACCCACGTGGGCAATGAAGGGACAGGAAGGGGACTGTTGTCTGTTGAACACCTACTATGTGCCGTCCCTCCTAAGCTCAGAATCCAAATCTCACCAACGGCTTCCAAAAGACCGTGTGCACAGGCTTTCTGTGCTCATGACCATCTTACAGGGGAGGGAACTGAGGTTCAGAGAAGGGACTTGCCCAAACACGGCACAGCCAGGAAACAGGAGGTCAGGACTCAAGTCCACTGCTGAGCTCCTTCTCCCCAGAGCTGAGGCTCCCTGTAGGTGTCTTTGGTGTGGGTTTCCCCTTTCATTTGCTTCTTTTTTTTTTTTTTTCCTTGTGATACGCGGGCCTCTCACTGTTGTAGCCTCTCCAGTTGCAGAGCACAGGCTCTGGACACGCAGGCCCAGCAGCCATGGCTCACAGGCCCAGCCGCTCCGCGGCATGTGGGATCTTCCCGGACCGGGGCATGAACCCGTGTACCCTGCATCGGCAGGCGGACTCTCAACCACTGCGCCACCAGGGAAGCCCCTCATTTGCTTCTTTGAGGAGCATTTCAGCTTCATGGGGTTAGAGGAGCAGGAAAGGCCTGTTTCTGTCTAGGAAAATAGTCAGGGCTGAGAGGTGGCCTGTGTGGGCAGCCCAGCAGAGACCTGGCTGTGTCTTTGCAGCGTGAGCCTCCCAGAGCAAACCAGGCAAGGACTTGATGGCCCCGGCTGCCGTGGGCACCTCCTTCTTGGAGGTGCAGCAGCCTGGCTTTGGTGCTCATGGAGGAGGGTGGAGATGGAAGATTCCAGAAGGGAGGACACCCACCACAAGTCTGGCTGTGCACAAGCCAGGAGCATAAATAGTTCTCTGAAGGACTCGAGAGAAAGGGCACAGAGGTGGACAGAGTTCTCTGGAAACCCTTGTGTGTCCAGGGCAGGAAAGTTGATAGAGCTCCCTCACTCCTCTGAAGGTCCCCGTCAAACAAGGTTGGTCCAGGTCTGGGCTGAGGAGACAGGAAGTCATAGCCGCCTTTTGGAGTGTCTCTTGTGGGCTGGTGGTGGGCCCTGTCCTGTGAGGGGCCACAGGGTGTAGGCCATGTCTCCCCTGTGCTCAGCAGTAGATCCAGCTGTAGAAAATGCTTCCAGACACCGCTAGCCGCTCCAACTCACCAGGTGTGAACCACTCACTTCTTCTACTGCTCAGACGAGCAAAACCGGCCAAGTCTGGTTTAAACCAGTTGTAGTGGGCCTTTGCCCACCTCCTGGCCCTGCCCATCTGCTCTGGGCAAGGCTGGTGTCTGTTCTGAGAGGCTCATGCTTCTGGGGGTGAAGCCTCTTGCTGGGGCTGGACACTGAGGTCACTCAAAGGCATGGGAGGGGCCCTGAGGATTCCAGTCCTGGGCAGGGGGACTCTAAGGGGTGTGGGAGGGAGGGACACAGCAGTCAGTAGCCAGGCCTGGGTGGGGGTGAGTAATGGCACCGACCTGCGGCTGATCAACCCTCCCGTCCTCCTTTGTTGCGCAGAGCAGGCTGGGACATGCCGAGGGGAAGCGCCTGCCATCCTCTGGGGAATTTCCAAGGGGAAAGCTGGGTTCCCAGGGTGCCCTCTAAGGCTTTGGAATTCAAACCACTTTGCAGGGCTCAAGCACTTACTTGGGATTCAAGGCATGAGAGTGTGACAAGTATGAGGAGAGGGCTTTCTGGCAGAAAGAGGACCCCAGGCCTCTAGCCTGAGTACAGGTCCTAGGATGGCCCTCAGTTGGAGGTAGTGGGCTCTGAAGTACTTGCCCTACCAGGGTCTTGGTGGAGGGGTGTGCAAAGTAGACAGCTGCATAGGCACGCCTGGTAGGGGGGCTGGGTGAGTTCTTCCCTGGGGGGCAAAGACAGTCTTCACAGGGGAGAAAACACTTGAGCAGTTTCCTGAGGGATCATCCAGGCAGGAAGGAGAGGGAAGAGCATTATGGGCAAAGGAACTGGCAGGTGCAAAGGCACTGAGGCATCAAAGAGCTAGGTATGTGGTGTGCCAGGCAAACGGTCTGGGAGGACAACCACGTCCATGGGGCAAGTGGAAGGAGATGGTGCTGGAAAGGTAGGCTGGCCCAGAGTGAGACAACCTTGAATGCCATGGTAAGGAACAAGGACACGGTCCCACGGCCATGGAGCATCAGTGGGTCCCTGCCTCAGTGGCTCTGTCTGCACTTTGAGGGTGTTTGAGGCACCAGGCCTTGCCTCCTGCCGGGCCCTCCCTCCCAGGCATCCATTCCCTGTGCGTTTACCAGTCCTGCTGCTGCTCAGGCCAGGGTCATGTCTACACTGAGATGGCAAGCACGGGAGGAGACCCCTGCGGCCCAAGACATGTGTGGACCTCCAGGAAGGGACCGCCTGAGCTCATCTCTGTTCTTGTCACAGCCTCACCCCAGCGAAGGACGAGTGAATTCCTCCAAGCGGATCCATGGTCTCTGCTCTGAGGTGGTCCCACTTGCACTCCTGTGCCAGAGAGCAGCGGGTTTCGGGCCTGCCCTCCCCTGTCACTGCTGCACCTTGCCATCTCTGGCTTTGTGCTCTCACCTTTTATTACAAAACCTTGAGAGGTTCTGCGAATCAGCTAGCCGGTTATCACGCTCCCCACAGCCGCCTGCATGAGCCTCTGGGCCTGAACCGCAAGGCGACCACAGCGCATCAGCAACTTCTGCTCTCAGCCGAGCCGGGGGGCCCCTTCCCCTCTGCCCGCCGCCGCCCCCCCTACCCAGCCCCAAGCTGGGCTTCCCACGCTTCCCTTTCTGTCTTTTTCTTCTCCTGAATCTCAGAAACTGAAGTGCGGCAGAACAAGGCTTGGGTGAGCCACTGAGGCTGGTCCAGCACAGGGAGGAACTCAGAGCAGGCCCGAGGGGGGAGGGGGGGAGGGGAGGGGGCTGGGGAAGGGGAGGATGCTGTGCCCGCTGAACCTATTCTTCCCACTGAGCTCCCTCTGGCTTCCAGAAAGCAGCCTCAGCCAAGGGGCCTCTCAGGAGAGCAGAGGGTGAGATGTGTGTGCGTGCGTGCATGTGTGTGTGTGTATAGAGAGAGACAATGTGTGTGTGCTGGGGAGAAACAGAAACCCAGTGTGACACAAACAGAGAAGAATTTATGTGAGAGAGAAAATGAGACCATTAGTCTAGATTTTCCTTCTCTTCCTCCTCTGATCTCCCTATTCCCAGTGACTGTGAGAGAAACTGCTTTGTAGTAACTGCTTAGGACATGTTTATTGAACAAATAAATAATCAGGGTCTGACATTCTACTACTTGAGATATAGTAGGCGCAGCAAGAAGCATTTAGGAGTTCAGGAGCCCGTTGCCCCTTTTTCCTTCCAGGGTCTGACCTGGGTGGCTTGCACCCCTGGGCCACGGTTCCAAGAAGGCCCAGTCTCAGCACGTTACAGGCCAGGTGAGCACCCGGCATCCTTGGGAGCAGGGAGCATGGGGCCCTCACACTCGAGCACAGGAAGTGAAAGGCAGGGAATGGCTCATGGTTGCTGTGTCCCTGCCCAGCCAAGATCCAACCCAGGACTGGTGGGCTCACCACTCCGATCAGCATGCCCTCAGGAAGCCCCCTCCCCAGCTCACCTCTAAGCGGGGGAGGAGAGGCATCCCATTCTCTGCAAGCAGGTGGGAATGGGGAGGAGGGGAGAAGTTCCTTCCCCTACAGCTTCATCTATTTTTTTTTTTTGCGGTACACGGGCCTCTCACTGTTGTGGCCTCTCCCGTTGCGGAGCACAGGCTCCGGACACGCAGGCTCCGCGGCCATGGCTCACGGGCCCAGCCGCTCCGTGCCATGTGGGATCTTCCCGGACCGGGGCACGAACCCGCGTCCCCCGCATCAGCAGGCGGACTCAACCACTGCGCCACCAGGGAAGCCCTACAACTTCATCTTTTGAAACCCAAGTGCTCCTCCTTCCATTTAGATTACGGCTATTTTAGGAGAAATGAACCCAATTAGATGAGTGTCTGCTGACCATCTAGTTGAGACAGAATAATGATAATAACCAATGGCTCTTTACAGTTGACAAATCACTGTCACCTTCAACATCGTATAGCGGTGTCCCCTCATCCCCAGGGGTAGATATCTCATTCCTGTCTTACAGATGAGGAAACAAGGAGACTTGCTTAGGGCCCCGTGGTATGGGGAGCTAGGGATCAGGTCTGGCCAGACTCCCAGCCCAACCGTGAGCTGAGCTCTTGGGCCGAGAGGAGGAAGGGGACCAGAAGGCTGAGGGCGGGATCATGATGTGGGAGTTTGGGGCTGAGGACAGCCACAGCCAGGACGAGCAAGAGTCTGGTTCTTGCTGTTTTATACTTTCTCAGAAAAAGATACATGTTGGTTTACATACAATTTCAGGGGCCTCAGAGGTACTCACCTGGGGACAGAGAGGGGACCCAGAAAGGAAGAGAGGACAGTACTGAAGCCAGTGTGTGGCTCAGCTATTCCCGTCCTCCAAGTGGAATTCTTGACTCAGGGTGAAAGCAATTTCTGAATAAACGGGATTTTTCCTCCCAAGCCCAACACAAAACAAGTGGGATTCAGGAATACCCTGCTCTCTTAACAATTTGTTCTTAGCAACTATACTGTGCCATGCACTCATTGACGATGACATCCCCAACAAACGTCCCAATGACGGCTAAATCAAAGCAGTGACCAAAAGTGTGCCATAAAAGAGGTAACACCTGTAAACTTCTATTGTATTATAAAATATAAAACTATTCTTCAAGTCCTATACAGTGGACATCCATGTTGACTTCATACTGTGATTACAAGAGGAGCCCCCGTTTGCTATAAAATCTAAAGATGGATAATATAATGTCCTCCTGTATCGTAAATTCAACCTAAACTAATATACTGTCTTTAATAAACATTAATTACATTTTTATTTAAGAAACTTTTTTTATTGTGTTGCAATTTGGAAGAGTTTTCAAAGGCAATTAGGAAGGCTAATACCTGAGAAAAATAAACTACTAAAAAAAGTTGGAGCAGGTGTCCCCCCTTTTTTTAGACATATTCCCACGGCAAACGGGACCTTTCTGTTCCATTGTGCTGCCTTTGAGGCTCCATCCAGGGCAGTCACTGGAGACGCAGCGATGCCATGGCAATGAGGCACGGCCCCGACGCGCAGCTAGCCGTAACCTTGGGTAAGGGAGCCGTTCATTGCCAGGCAGGAACCCGGCATGCCCAGAGGCATGGTAACCTGCCCAAGGCCCCACAGGGTTCGAATGCAGGCCGTTTGCATGCTACAGCCACCATTCTTTCAACTAAGCCGTGTCCTTTACTGGTAGAAATAGCAAAATAAACAGCACACGGCAGAGAGAACGGGATACGGGCATTAACTGATTGCAGCAAAAGTGGAAATCATTGAAAAAAGGACCAGCTGTGCTTTTTACCCCTCGCTAGGCAGAGAGAGCCAGGGCAGGGCTGAGGCAGATGCCCAGGTCCTGGGCAGGTACCAAACTCTGAGGCCGGCACCCGTCCCACCGGGGAGCGGAGGACTCCTTGTTCAGTCACCCATCTTGGGTCTGTCTTTTCATTTCCATCCTCTGGGCCCAGCTTGGGTCTGGGAAGCCATGTGGCCTGGGCAGGGGAACACGCGTCCTTTGAGAGCTCACTCTGTGCTAAGGGCGCTGTGGCCCACTTTGGTCCGTGCAGCAGCTCTGCACGTTCAGTGTCATCAGTTCTGTTCTACAGATGGGGAAGCAGAATTTGTTAAGTGAGAGGCAGTATGGCTCGTAGTTAGAGGCATGGCCTCTGGCCTGAGCTGCTGGAATCCTGACTTTCTACTCACTAGACTAGAGGAAAGGAAACAGCTTTTCCAAAGCAGTGTTCTCTCTACACGCAGGGATAACAGGAGTGTTTCCATGATAGGGCTTTTGTGAAGATGTACAGGTGATGCTTGCAAAGCTTTTAGCACAGTGCACAGCACTCAGTAAGGGCTTACCCCATGCCAGCGATGGCCACCGTTAAGAGTTTGGGCTGGGATTTAGCCCTAGCTCAGCCTGACCCTCTCGACACCGTCAGAGCACCACATGCTAAATCCCCGCTCTGTGGTTTGTTTACAAGCTGCATGGCCTTAAGTCACTTTCCTTGGGCCTCAGTTTCCCTTACTGTAAAGTGGGGATATTACTTTACAAGGTGATTGTTGAGGCTCAAGGGAATTAGAAGTGAAAACACTGACTCAACTACTAACAGGAATATGCAGAGTTCAGTGTTAGCTGGTGTTTTCATAAGTGTTGGTCGGTGTGTTAGGATTAGTCCTGGTTCTCTTTGGGGTTTAAAGTACAGAACCCTAACTCCTGACTCCCCTGGAGACTGGATAAGGGAAAAGATAAACACCCGATAAATGCACAAGACAGGACGAAGGGGAGTGGGAAGGGAGCTGACGTGTATTGACACCTACTGTATGCCTGGCCTAATGACAGGCATTTCAGAGATGTATTCCAGGTGTCCCAGCACTCCCAGCCTGTGCCTAGAAAATCTTGGCGCATTTGCTTGCATTGGCCCCCACTGCTCAATCTGAGTGTTCCCTGGGTATCTGGGGGCCTCGTCACTCTCGGTGTCTACCCCACCCTTCCTCTCCCGCTTGAATCCCCATGTCTGTGCCCACTGCCGCTACGCAGCATGACCCCTGGTCTGTGAGGGGGCCGCCTTCCTCCACCAGGGCACTGAACACTGGTACACAGACCTTCCAGGCAGAGGAGAGGAGGGTGCACCTCTCCACCTCCATGGGCCCCAGGGCAGCTCTGTTTCTGCCCACAGTCTTACAGGACCTTTCGACTTCTGACTCTCCAGCTTCTAGATCCTAGAACTCAACCCAGTCCCAGGGGCTGGATGAGAAGTCCCATATCATCTCTCTTTCTCTGCTCTCTCCTCAGACCAAGTCCCCAATCCAACATCTCCTTTACTCTCTCTCTTTCAAAATAAAAGTATCTGGGCATTATCAATGGATATCAAAAATACTGAGAACGTGGGTGGGAGTATCACTTGCCCTAATAGTGCCTGGATTCAGGGTTCAGCAATGCCCAAATGCCATGCTGCATCCTTACCAAGATGCTGTGAGATAGATACTATTAACCCACTTTGCAGATGAAGACACTGAGGCTCAGAGAGGAGAAGTTGGGTCAAGGATATTCAGCTGGGGTTCAGACTCAGGGCTATTTGAGTGCCACCTTGCTTCTGGAAGCTGAAGGGATGATGCTCTGACAGTGTCAGGGTGAGCTGTGGGCAGGTGGTGGGGGTCCCCGGGTGCCTTCCCCCAGGCACACAGGCATTAGCTGATGCTTCAAGCCTGCTTTCCAAGCTCATCTGACGCGCCCATCCCAACCTCGGCTTTAATTATGTCTGCGCTTGCGAAAGCCAAGCAATTCAGCCTTCCCAGAAACGCAGGCTCCCTGAATCTTCCAGGGCATTTCAACCTGCAGGAGCCCCAGGGAAAAGTGGCCTCTCCGTTCTTGCTTCTTGTGCTGAAGCGGCTTTCATCTGGGTCTGCAGGAGAACTTCCTCCCACCCTTTCTTTCCTCTCCTTCTTTCTTTATTATTTTCTAGGAACTTAAATGCAAAATGCCCAAGATAACGCAACTCCCATCATTTTCTTCCCTGCCCTTTGTGTCTTTGAATCTTCAAATCACATGCCATGCCAGCCAGTTTAGCATAAGAAATTAAATTAATTTTCATGCTTCAGATGTAAATGCCTTTATTAATAATTTAAAGCACATTTATTTATGCAGTTTGATATGTTTCAGGTTCAGGGAAGCAATTAAGTTTTGCCCAAGCTGTTGAGCAGCAGACAGTGTCTTCCGTGCTTTCTGCCCCTCCAGAGCGGCTGCAGGAGAGTCACGCGCGCAGAACCTCACCCCTCCGGCCTGCCCACTGCCTCTGTGAGACGTGGGCTTTTGAAATGAGGAGAGCACACTTATTTGCTGGGGCCCAACTCAAGGAAGGCCAATTTCTTTCTCAGAATTGCCCTGGGTTATTAGACTTGACCTTCAGAAGTCCTCCCCTCGACCAGTTCCTCCCCTCAACTAGCTCCTGGCAAGGCTGTCATCTTCTAAAAGCCACCTTTACCTTTTACTCTGGGAAGCAATTTTTCATCTGTTAAGGGCTTGGCTGCTTGAGGGTGAGAAGAGCTGGCTTGGCCACTTAGGAACTGGTGAGCGTGGACAACTTGTCCCACTGCATTCACCTGTTTCCTTATCTGAAAAATGAGGAAACAATATTTCCCTTAATAAGGATGCCGTGAAGTTTGAGTAGCAAGAGGATGTACATGAAAGCACTTAGCTGGTCTACCCACCTTTCCTTTTCAATGGCCTTGCCCTGT
This sequence comes from Mesoplodon densirostris, assembly GCF_025265405.1. Classification (NCBI taxonomy): domain Eukaryota; kingdom Metazoa; phylum Chordata; class Mammalia; order Artiodactyla; family Ziphiidae; genus Mesoplodon; species Mesoplodon densirostris. The sequence goes on from NC_082664.1 coordinate 123,439,147, forward strand.
CCCCTTCCCAGGCCTGGGCTTGGGCTGTGTCTGCTCCCACCCCCGCTGCCGCCTGTGACGCTATTCCTTCTCATCTTCATATCTCAGCCCCACCCCGTGCTTTGTAATCAAAACACTTTGTATTCACTTGTTCTTGGTACTATCCAAAGATCTTTCGCATACCTGATATCATTTTATCGTCAATAAGAATGCTTTAAACAGAGATGGAATCTGAGTTCCCAGGAGGTGTAACCTCCCAGAGATAGATTAGAATTCAAAAATGTTCTCAGGACCCCTGTGCACCATGGACTGCGGGATATGCTATGGAATGGGCGTGGAGCACACCGTGATGACCTGGGTCTGTCTCTGGGATCTCACTAAGGGGATCAAGAGAAAGCAGCACCCCCTGCCCCTCACTCAGACCCTGCTCTGCTCAGTGTGAGCTGCATGTTCAGAAACTGACCAGGACTCCAGGACTGAAGCTGACTGGGACGTCTTGGGCACGTCTTCTCAGTCTTATCAATCAGATCCCAAGATCAGGTCTTCACCCAGCTCTCCACGGAGTGGGACCTGGAACCATCCTCGACTTCCCTCTCCCTCACCCCTACCTGTAGTGCATCGCCCAGCCTTGCTGATTTCGTGTCTCTGGAGTGCGCCCACTTCTCTGCCTCTTGCTGTTAGCACCCGCCTCTAAAGCATCATCATCCCTCGTGTAGACCCCTGCAACAGCTTCCAATGGGTCTCCCGCGGCCACCTCTGCCCCACCAAGCCATTCCCCCACTTACTGGCCCCCTCCTCACCACATGGACACATTTGAAAGCTCCAAAGCCTCCTCATTGCCCCAGACCAAGGACAAAGGCTTTATCATATCCCATAACTCACCGCATGGTGTGTCCCTGCCGACAACCCTGGCATGCCCGCTATTTCTGCTTCAGAGCTGCACTAGCCATACTGGCCTCCCTTCAGGTTCTAGAGCTCACCATGCACCTTCCTGTGGGCTGTTCCTTCGACGGCATCTCCTCCTGCCCAGCTCTCCCCTCCACCCTTCGTCTATCTAATGCCAGATCATGGCTCCTTCCTCGGGGACCCTCTGGAATAAATCAGGTCTCCTTCCTCATCAAGTGCTCTCATGGCGCCCCTTCTTGTCGTTCACAGCCCTTGTCTAGTTGTGATTCTATCACGATGTCTGTGATTGTGGATCACTGCCTGTGCCCTCGACTAGCATGCAAACTGCACGAGGTCAGGCGTCTCCTCTGTCTTGTTCTCCACCGCGTATGCAGCACCTCACATGGCAAATGGCATGCAGTCGGGGCTTAGTGCATTTCTGTGACTATAAGGAGAGCGAGAAATAGAAAGTTGCATGAGTCAATGAGGCATTTGGACTAGTTGAATTCTACGGCCACTTCCGGCTATAGAGCTCTCACCTGAGATCACTTTAGCAACCAGTCTGTGCCATGAATGAATGGCAACTCCTGAACGTTTCCCAGTGGGATTGCTCCATTGGCTGGAATTGTCTCTGGAACTCCTAGATTCATGCTCTCAGCCGGGGCTGAGGTGGGTGGGGGTGGAGGGGAAGCTGTTCCAGGCTAGGGGAATGTATGGGGAGGGCAATGAGGGGGAAACCGCTGTCTCATATTTGGCTGGGGAGGCAGTGTGACTTGGAAACGGTGCCGGGGGTCAAGAGAGCTGGGTTCTAACACAGGTCTCCGCTGGCTCCTGTGTCTTTGAGTGACCTCTCAGAGCCTCAGTTTTGTCATCTGCACCCAGGGCTAATCTCTACAGGGTGAGTGAGAAAGTCTAATACAATGTCACACTCAAAAGGGCTTGGCCAGATATTTTCCTGTAGATCTTCCTGCCCCCTGATTGCTCCCCAGGGTCACGTGAGGGGACCAGGTAGGCCAGACGCAGTGCAGGACCACTCAGGGACGGGCTGGGCGAGCTCGCCTTCTGTAGCCTTCTTAGTTAGCACTTACCACTTACCGGAGGTTCATCTACTTGCCTTCCCCCAAGAGGATCATCAAGTCTGAGAGCAGGGAGCTCTCACCTAGTCCTTCTTACTCACTTCTGTCTCTCCAGCGCCCAGCAGAGTCCCTGGCTTCTCACAGGCTCTCAGTAAATACGTTCTGAAAATAGAAGTGGAGGGAAAGGCAGCCAGGAGCCCTGACGATCGCAGGGTCGGGGACAAGGGAAGGAGGGAGATGTGACTGGGGGCTGCTCCTGGGCCGAGAAGGGTCCCAGGCTTGTGCGCCAGGCAGATGCTAACTGTGGAGAAAGATGAGGTCTCCAGAGGCTGGGTGAAGAGATGACCCACGGAGGTGCAATTGGGGTCTAGGCAGGAGTGGCAGGGGTGCAGGATCTGGTGCAAACACAGGCTTGGTGCTGACCTGGCTCAGATTCTGGCTCCAGCAATTCCCCCCGGCGCCACTGGGAAGTTAGCCAGCCTCTTTGAGCTCCCGTTTCCTGGGATGAGAGATAGGAAAACTGAAACTGTGTTGGGTCATTTGTGGTCCCTGTCCCCCTCCCTTCTAGAAAAGTCTTCTGAGGGAAGGGCCATGTGTAGGGTGTATGGGTGGAGCATCTAGGCTCTGGTTTCCGAGGAAGCAAAGCCTGTCTTTACTGACACTGGAGCTACAGTCTAAGCTGCCCTTACAGCAGTTTCACATGGACCTTTGGACCTTAATGGGGGAAAAGAAGGAGACTGGGACCTTCTTCTGTGGAAGAGTTAAACTGCGTGAGAGTGGGGGCCTGGAGAGAGACCAGCAGAGGGGCGTGGAGAAGGTACAGAGGCGGGGGAGTCAGACTCCCAGACCATCCCTTGGGCTCGGTCCCCAGTGGAGCTGTGGTCCCTGGGAAGGCTGGCCTAAGTCTGGGATCCCAGACTGGCTTTCCTCCGGGTAGCAGTCACGTCATCTTGACCGCCCCCCACCTGGCCCCATCCTCCTATGAATGGAACCCCCGCCACGCCCCCTCGAGGCTTCCTGGACTAAAGAGCTCCGCTGTCGCAAGTGGACACCTCCCTGCAAGATGCTCTAGACACCAGTCAGCCAGGGAACACGAGGCTCCAGTGCACAATTAGTTGAGGTAGGAGGGGTGGACTCCACTGTTTACCTGTAAAAATCTGGGTGGTGAGCAAGTGTATGGGTGGTTCCTACTTCCTAGGTTTGTGCAAAGTGTGGTGCTCAGTTCCTTTTAGCTGTCTTCCATAAAGGTCTTGGTCCCGGAGGCCAGAGTGACCTTGGGCAAGACATGGCACCTCACTGAGCTTCATCTGAAAAATGAGGGCAGAGCATCTCTCCGTGGAGTTATGATAAGGAGGAAAGGAGACAAGTTATGAAGTGTCTAGGAGGCAGAAAATGCCGGTAAAAAACATTTCTCTGCCCCCTTTCTCCCCAGAGCCCTGGAGACTGTTGGGTGGGGTGCAGGCCAGCTTGTGCTCCTCCTGTGATTCGGCTCTCATCCACCGCAGGCTGGCTCTGCAGGGTCCAGGCGCCCCCCAGCCTTCTCTCTGCGTGTCTGCCTAGAATAGAAGCTGCCAAGGTGTTGACGTGCCTCTGAGGACCTTCCAGTCGAGGAAGCTGCGGGAGGGATGTCGGTGCGGACATGTGCTGAGCTTCCCTCTCATCTCGTGCTCCTCACTCGGCCCCCACAGGCAGGCACTGGAGGTGCTCCCAGCCAGCTGGGTGGGCTCCAGGCAGCAGACACTGGTTTGCACAGGGGCAGAGCCAGGGAGGAGGGGAGGGGCGGGGGGCGGGGCAGGTCAGGAGGCGGGGCAACCCCTGTACGCTCAGTCTTTCCTGAGCTCTGGGCTGGCTCAAACCTAGAAACAGAAGGTGGCAAAGCTGATGGGGAGGGAGGGACATCACTGAGACCACGAAGCCCAGGCACCTCATTGTCCGTATGGGGAAACTAAGTGCAAAGGGCCAGAACTCAGATTGATTTCTTCAACGCACATGATTCAGAATGAACTGCAGGGCTTCCCTGGTGGCGCAGTGGTTGAGGGTCCGCCTGGCGATACAGGGGACGTGCGTTCGTGCCCCGGTCTGGGAAGATCCCACATGCCGTGGAGCGGCTGGGCCCGTGGGCCATGGCCGCTGGGCCTGCGCGTCCGGAGCCTGTGCTCCGCAACGGGAGACGCCGCAACAGTGAGAGGCCCACGTACAGCAAAAAAAAAAAAAAAAAAAAAAAAAAAAGAATGAACTGCAGACTGAGCACTGGGGTGGGGAACAGAGGGGATGGGGACCCAGCCCCTGTCTCTTGTATGGGCTTCCAGGGCACACTTGGGCGTGAGTGCGGACGGCCGTACAGTCTTGTGGTGTGAGTGGCTTGGTCTCATGGCTGAGCCTGTCAGTTCTCTGAGGACCTGCCCCTACCCCCATAGCCTGCACAGACCTGGGTGCATCGCGGGTCACGGCCGCACACCTGGGGGCTCAGGGATCCTGTGAGAGCATCTCCCAGGTCCACCTCTCCCTCTCCTCTCTGTCGCTTGCAATCTCCCTTGAGAAGTACAGACAGTGCTTTAGGGAACTGGATCGAACCCTCGGACCCCACCAGTAAGCTGATGATCAATGCTACTTGGGCTGGTTTAACCATCCACCTTGCATTTTCCAAGACCTGAACTGCATGGTGCATTTCCGGAGTCACTGAAGCCTCTCTGTTGTGTAAGATTTAGGGATCCAGGGAGGCCAAGGACAATTAGACATCACCTGTTTCCATGAAGCCCTGCCTGTTCCCTCTCAGCAGGTGGGGCCCGGTCTCTCTGTTAAGAGTGCAGAAACCTGCATTGCACAGCCTGGAGCCAGGGGCTGAGGGTGGGCTGGGCCCATAGCTGGGGAATGAGTGGATTCCTGGATGGCCCTTCTGCTTACACCGCATTTCCAGAAGCTGATCATCTACATGTGAACATCCTGCTCTGCGCAAAGCACCGTGCTAGGTGCTTGAGGAAGGGAGTAAGGCTGACCTCAGTGAGTTGATTTTGGGGGTGGAAGAGAAGGCTCCCTACCCAAACTGGGGTGCACTGGTGAATGTCTAACCATCAGCTTTCCATAGGGAAAAAATGCTCTAGTACAGCATTTGCCAGTTTCCGTGGTATGAATATTCCCACATGACCAATTTCAAGGAGCCAGTGTGACATCTTTGGGAGAGATGCAGAGAACAAATTGGTCTTGAGAGCAAGTGGAAGCCTGCTCCAGCTAGTTTGTATCTCAAACTAACCACAGGGCAAGGCAGTTTGTAAAACATACTAAAATAGAAAGATAAATACAATTCTATGGCCCCTGGACAGGGGAGCGATACCTTCTGACAGGGGTTCCTGGGGAGGCTCCAAGAAGCAATCATTTGGTTTGGGTTTTGAGGAAGAAAGGGCTTTCACGGAGAAGGCAGGGGAGGGGAGGTCCTCCAGCTGGAGGGAGCATTCTGAGCCAAAGAAGCTCCTGACATGTTTGAGGACCTGTGTCCTGTGGCAAGACCATGGGGACCATAGATCACAGCAGGCCTTATATACTCTGCCGAGGAGTTTGTCCTTTATCTTGTCATTGGTGGGGGAGACAATGGTGCATCTTAAGCAGGTGAATGACATCATAAGGTCCGTTTTGTTGTGTTTTTTTGAATCCCGACTTCATCATTCTTTTTTTAAAAAAAAAAGTATGTTTATTACAAAAACAAATCAAGCAATGTATCAAAGTACAAAAAGACTTTTTTTTAACATTAGGTGAATATCTTCCCAACATATGCACAGAAAAAAGTTTAGACAGATATAGTAGGAATAACATAAAAGAAATGAAAATAAAAGGAAAAAAGAGAGAACATAGGAATTAACTGGTCCCTCTTCTTCCACTGCATGTTGTCAAGACTGTGTATAATGTTTGGAGCTGTGGCAGCCATCTTGTTACCATGAGGAAAGCTGGCCCATAGTAGCCAATATACTGAGGGTGTTGACAGAGTGGGAAAATGGAGAGAATATGAGTTTTGATGATGTAGAGTAGCTGCTGTCCTTTACATATAGATCATCCTGAGACAACTCTGGTATTTATATGTGTATGGTTTTCCTATTTACCTAGATTCTGAATTCTCAAGGCTCAAAACTGGGTCATAATGAAGCAAGTCAGTGTGATATAGTGTCAAGGACTCAGGCTTTGGAGTCAAACAAAACTGTTTTTGAATTATAGCTCCTTATGGGGGAATTACTTAATCTCTCAGTGCCTCAATTTTCTTATCTCTGAAATTGGAAGAGTAAACTTGCTCGCAGAAGTGTTGTGAGCATGGCATTAGATAACATATGTAAAGTTTTTACCACATGCCCAAGCCAGAAGGCACTCAGAAAATGCTTATAAAATATACAAATAGGTCTGAGAAAACATGGAGATGCCACTGGAGAAAAACATTGTACCTCGATTTCTTCAGTACTTTCAGCAAGGACTGGGCTGACTGTGAGCTGTGCAGTAACAGTTCTGACACAGGGAGAGTAATTCTGAGCAAGTTTCTTTACTTCCCTGAGTGTCACTTTCCTTAGCTGTAAAATGGGTAAAGGGGGATTAAATAAAGTTAATGCCCAAAGCACTTGGAGAGTGGTAGGTTCTTAACACTAGCTTCCTTCTTTCTTGTTCCTCCAGCACACAGACAAATGCTTGCATATACATGTGTACAGATACACTTTGACACACATACACACAAATACACCCAGACACACACACATACACACACAACCTTTCTTAGCCCCAGAATCTTTCAGGAGATTATTATGAAGGTGTGGCTTTAAGGAAGCTGTCCCCGTGTCTGTTCAACTGATTACTGTCATGGGTTCTTTGTCTTTCCCTGGATTTGTTTTTCAAGTGTAGGGTCTTCAAACTATGGACATTAAGGCTTAAAGGAAAACTATTTTCTGGGGGAAAAGATGCTTTAAAATGTAATTATGTATTAAGTACACATCTAGTAAATAATCTAGTAAACAATTAGACATATAATGCTTTGACTATAAAACACCACATTTCTGCAGATGAGACAGATAGATTTTAGCAATCAGAGGGAGTTAGGAGAGAGAAATGAAAGAAGAAACCGGTACTTCCTTTCTATTTACCTGGCAGAACTGGGCCTGGCCCCGGGGCGTGGGGCTGGGAGGGACCTGCCAGACAGGCTGTGCCTGGGATGCAAGGAGCAGGAATGTGACAGGCAGGCGAAGAGGACCAGGTGAACTCTGTCCAGGTGGAGAGTGAATACACTGCTTGGTCTCCTATCCTGTCCAAGCATCGCCATCCCAGCCACCATTTTCGTGGAATCTTCCCTGGACGATTACTTTATTTTTAATTTTTTTTTTAAATTTTTTTGTCCACGCAGTACGTGGGATCCTAGTTTCCCGACTAGGGATTGACCCCGCATCTCTTGCATTGGAAGCATGGAGTCTTAACCACTGGACTGCCAGAGAAGAAGTCCCCCTGGACGATTACTTTAGCTTCCTCGCTCATTTCCCAATTCCGCTCTTTCCTCTTCTGCCCCGTTCTATGTAACATCACTACAAGTTTGTTCCTTGAAGTGTCACTTTTCTCAAGTGACCCTCCTGCTGGAAGACCCTCCTCTTTCCACCCTTCCTGCTTTGGTTCCCCGGGGAATGAGAGAGCCGCGGTTCTCCCGGCATGTAGCTGGCAGCGCCATCTCCATCCTTTCCAGAGCGGCCAGGTCCTAGAAACCACCAGGTCCAGCCCTACGCCACAGAGCTGGAGTCACAGCTTTCTAAAGGCCATGTCTGTGCATGACCTCGGTCCTAAGCCACTCTCTCTGACCCACCTTGCACTCCTCTTCCCCACCTGTCTCTTTTCTTCCTGATTTTTTTTTTTCCGTTTCACCTTCCTTGGCTCCTTGGGCTGGATCCTCAGCCCTATGTTCTCGTCTTTGACCTTAAGTTTCCTCCTAGCAGGTGGCTTGGATTTTCCATCTGGCCAGGCATTCATTCCTTCCTTCACCAAACACGTATGGAGCACTCATGGGGACACATGCTGGGCATGAACAGTGCCTGTGATCTGGAAGGCGAGGTCATTAGACAACTCACTTTCTGTGTGTGTTGTTGGGGAGTGTTGAGTGGGTGGGGAAAGTGAAGTTGCACAGGATAAAATGTTGTCCTTGAACTCGGGCAACTCGCCAGAGGCTGGTCAGTAGAATTTTATCCTTAATTGATTTATCAGATTAGCTTTACTGGAACCCAGAGGAAGCTAGAGCAAGCCAGGAAGTGATTACAATAGAAGAGATTGGGCTCAAGGATTCCCTTTGATCTTCAAACAACCCTGAGAGGGGGGAGATTGTCCCCATTTTCCAGCCTGGGAAGCAGGCTCAGAGTAGCTGGCTGACTTTCCTGGGGTCACCCAGCTAGCGATGGAGAGGCTACAGACATGTGTCCTGGCGGGTCTGACGGGTGTCCTGTGCTCCCTTCTGCGGCTGAGCTGATCCCAGGGCATCTGTGGTCAACTTGCTTCCTGAACAGGCTTCTGGGGACTGTGAGGCACCAGTCCCTTCCACCGGGTAGATTGGAGCTGCACTTTCGTCCTGGACCGCTTCCTTCTCTCACTACATCATCTTCCTGGCTCCTCTGCCTTGGCCCTGGGCAGAAGGGGAGCCTGCTGAGTTGTCATCTGAGTGCACACCGTCCATGGCTGCATAGAAAAAGGACATTGACTTATGATCCAAAAAGACGAAGGATGATGCTAGAGAAGAAGCAGGGTGGCGGGGGTAGGTGGGCGATAGGGAGAGAACCAAAAAGAATAAAAAGAATCCCTAAGCCTTACGACAGAGCCTGCCCTGGGATTCGTAGGTAAGCGTGGGCTGAGAATCTTCCGTGTAAAACTGAAATGGAATCACAAATGAGGAGAAATCATCTTGGGGCTTGGGTGTGCTTTCTAGGGCTGAATTAAATTAAAAACCTATTGATTTTCCCCACTGATTAACAGGTCTGGCACGTGAGGAAGGGCAGCAGCCCCGGAAGCAGCTTGAATCGCAGCCCCAGCTCACCAGAGTCCCTCTGCTGCATCCCGCGTCACTTCTGAGTCTTGGCAATTTTATAATTGGCCCTATGGGTTATGATTTGAAACCAGAAGAGCCAATTAGCAGGAGTCTCCTTTGACCTCCGGTTTGGGGTGGTAGGAGACGAGGTAATGACTTGAGACAGAGGAAGAAAAAACAAAACTAAACTAAAAATAAAAATAGAAAATATTAACAGCAAAGACTTAAATCTTTTTGGCTCTCTGATTAATAACCCTGTCATGCCGATCACAAGCTCTAAACAGCAATGCTGGTTGCAGCTGAATTTTTTATACTTTCTATTAATCTTTAATGATAGCTTGGTCACCTAGTCTCTTTTATCTTGTCAGATAAATGTATGGTTAACAGGATAATGAGATTTCTAAAGCCCCATTCCAGCTCCCAGCTCTCTAGTGCATGCGGTGACCTATGACCCCCGGCAGACAGCTGACACCAGGGTGCTGATAATTGGTAGGTGTGCTGGGAATGTATTGGAAGCTGACGGATGGTTTAAACTTTGATTTGAGGTCAGCGAGGTCACAGAGCTCTGGAAGACCAGCCCGGTTTTATTACCAACTGCCTCTGATGGGGATATAATTAGATTTAGCTATTGCTTTATTAATAAGTAATCGCTTCCCCCATCGCTGTGGGTGGGCAAATGTATTCCTTGGATAATTTGAGGACACTAGTCTGGCTTTATTAATAAGAATATATCATGCATATTTGACCAGGCACAGACACCCATCTGGTTTGCTGGACTTTGGGGGGACTTTATCATTTTCACTCATTTGCGTATTGAATAAATAGGCTGTGCCTTGTGAAATCTATCCTTGCCTCGGTGACTTCGAACTCTCTGTTGTTGTAGGGAACCTCTGTTTTGGCCTCTTTCTCAATGACTGAAGAATAAAAAATATGTAAATAATTTTATCCAGCTGTCCATCCATACGTCCGTCCACCCATCCATCCATCCATCCCTTCATCTACTCAATCATCTGAGTTCTTGCTAAATGTTAATTACAGCCCTAGGTGAGGGGGGAAAGGGGTTCACAAAGACTTAAAGACCTGATCCCCCTCTTAAGAGATTTACAAGCAGATAAATAACTAAATTTCAAAGAAGGGTGAGTTAAAAGCCATAAGAAAATATTAACAAAATGCTAGACAGCGCATGGAAAGTGCTGAGTGTCAGACCTGACACATTCAAGAGATTCATACTTTGGTAACAGTTATGAGCAGTACTTTTATTTTTTAGAGAAGGGCTGGGGCATAGGAAAGAGACAGACTTGAAGGAAAGGCCGAGGATTTTCTGTAAATATTTTAAAATTTTGAGACTTACTCCCATGCATCCCTATAATAGAAAATAGGAATTGGGGAAGCAAGGGAGAGAAACAAAATGTAAGAGAAAGAAAATTAAAGAAAGATCACTCCTTAGACCTAGACTCTAATTAATTCAATGACTATTGAGTGTCTGCTGTGTGTAAGGCAGGTCCTGGTTGGGACAGGCTTCCCTGTTTACCCAGAGATAACCCCAGTGTAGAGACTGCAGTTCTCATGTCCGGTGCTCCAGTACTACATACGTCATTCTATTCTGAAATCCTGTAATCTTAGTATTTTTGGTGGTTAAATGCCATAATGTAGATATTTTTTAAAAATCTGATATTTGTTATGCTGGGCACCTCTCCTCCAGCTGGTGACTCAGGGATTTATCTCCTGCAATCTTAACATGTACCTAGAGACTTAAATGCTGCACTAAAATTTCTAGTTGAACAAAAGTGTGCACTTTTAATAAATGATTCAGACCACATCTCTACTATATTTCGTCTAATCTAAGACACTGTTATGTTAAACATGTACCATGAAAAAGAAAAAGCACTGTTCATATATGCTCCTAATTGTACCGTGGTATGCTTTGGCTGGAAGACACATTCTGATTTCCAAAATGGCAAAATGTGAAAAGAAACGTGTTTTACAATTGACAAAAGGTAGTAGTTTAAATCTTCCCCCAATATATTGTTGTTCCAATTCTCATTTCTCGGGTTCCTTGGGAGGGTGGACATATTTTCTTATGTCTATTGGCCTCTAGAGCCAGTTGGGCTTGGATCTACTTCCCAAAGTCTCAGATGGCATTTCTTAAAGAAGAGAATGGGTGGAGGGGAGGGGGATTCTTAGCCTGATGCTGCAGCCTTGCCTGGAGAGGCCCTGCCATTTCTCTTGCTCTAGAGGTAGAACCTCTCTACTCTCTTCCCCTGTCTCCCTCCTGGGCCACACCCATTCTCCTAGGGCCTGACCCTGTCTCCAAGAATCACTTATCTTTACTAGGAGACCCTCGAGAATAGTAGACAGGAAAATCCCACCAGGAGGGACTCAAGCCAGGACCAAGGAACCTTGGTCCTGGCCTTAGACTCTCCCAGATGGAGCAGTGTCTGAAGGCAAAGGGTAGAAGGCAATGGTAAGTTTGGTAAGAAGTTACCAGTTAGCAGAAGAGTTACTAAGCTATTTTCCTCTGGTTGTTGCAATCACTCCTATTAACTCTCAGTCTTTCAGTGAATTTATAGGTAGAGCTAGAAGGATATAGCTAGATATAGCTAGAAGCTATATGGATACTTATTTCACAGACCCCATCTGATATTCACCCAGAGAAATGGCTGCTTTCTAAGGGCCCTTCCAGTAATTATATTTGTTGAACACCTGAGAGGCATTGGGTACCATCTTTTCAGTTGTGTTAGTCGGGATAGGCTGGTTTATGCTGCAGCAAAAAGCATCTAATTCTCGGTGTTCGTTGGTCTTATCACTGACGGAAGGTCCAGTGTGGGTACTGCCATCAGATGGCTCGGCTGGGGGCCTCTCCTCCAAGAGGTGACTCAAGTATCTGCTCCTTTTTACTTAGCTTAGGAGGGCACCTAAGTGCCCTCAAAGTCCTCCTTGGGATCTTATGCATCCAGCCAGTGAATGAGCAAGGTAGATGTAAAAAGGGGAGCTTGTGGCAGCTTTAGGAGCCAGGCCTGCAAGTGGCAGATCTCACTTCTACCACATTCCATTGACTAGAGCTAGTCACATGGCCCTGCCTAGATGCAAGGGCCATGCCCAGGAGGAACATGAAATGGTTTGGTTATCTCTTCCTCACCAAAAAAGTCCTCAACCGGAAAGTAGGATGACGATGCAAACTCAGAATAAGGTCCTCTTACTCACTGTACAGGCCTAGAATCTGCTGTGGGGAAAGAATAAAATAACCAACCAACAATAAAACCCAGAGAGAAATGTACACACACATACCCATTCACACAGGAAATAGCTCTGAGATGCCACAGTTATCCTTTACTTTGTCACTCCTTAGAAGTATAGGTTGCCCAAAAAAGGAGGGAGAGTCTGCAGAAGGGGACAAAGGATTCTTCTGGAAACCAAGGTCCTGGGCTCGAGTGCCACCTTCGCCATTGTTAGCTTATGATCTTGAGCAAGTCACGTCCCTTCTCTGAAATTCAGGATTCTCCTTGGTGGTCAAACTACATAGATAGCAATGGATTTTTCTGATCTTAAGTCGGGATACTGACAAATTCTGGTGTATTTGTGGAGTCCATGGGACAACAGTTTTGAAATCAGGACCAAACTAGAGGACTAAATAGTACTGTAGAGGATTAAATGAGTTTCCTGTGGCTGCTGAAACAAATTCCCATTCACTTAGTGGCTTACAGCAACACACATTTATTCTCTGACAGTTCTGGAGGTCAGAATTTAGAAATGAGTTTTATGGAGCTAAAATCAAAATGTCAGCATGTCTGGTTCCTTCTGAGGCTCCCTTGCCCCTTCTAGCTTCTAAGGCTGCCAAGTTCCTTGGCTCACCTCCTCTTGGTGTATTCCTCCCACCTTCTAGACCTTTATTAGGCTGAGAACAAATCTCAGCATGGTGGTTAAGAGGATAGGCTCTGGATCCAGTCTGCTGGCTGTGCATTTAACTCAAGCTGTACCACTTGATACCATTTAATACTGGCTCTGTGACCTGGGAAAGCGCTAAGCTTCTCTGTGCCTCGGTTCCCCACCTGTAAAATGGGGATAATAATGGCAGCCACCTAAGGGAGTGCCGTGAGGACTAGTGAGTCGATGCAGTCAATGGAAAGGGCATTTCAGGGCCCCAAGCCTGCCCTGAACACAGGCTCCGTGTACCCCCGTTCCCCAAACCCACACCAACCTCAGCAGGGACAACTGAGTCAGATGCAAGCCACTGCCTAAATGAACCAACTTCCAGATCAGTTTATTATCAAAGCACGGTATAAATGTTGTTTTCATGCTCAATAAACAGTTCCTCGGTTCTGTGAAATGAAATATTCCTTTCATTATGGAACTGAGAAGCCATTTATCCCATGTCTTAAGTGGTATAAATAGACTGCGTGGCAGTCAGCAGAGGGATAATGGCTCTGTTTATTTTCACTAGCTCAGGATGGGCTGACACAGCGTGTACCGGGGGAGTGAGTGCGGCTCCTGGAAGGGGACCCACAAATCTGTCTTTCTCGCCAAGAGCAAGGTGCTGGGCATCTGTTCTCAGGCTCCACTTGCCAGGCCCAGGCAGGCAGGGGAAATGCTGGGATTCCACCTGACACCTTGAGGAGCCAGCTCTGAGCTTCAGCTGGAGAAGGGTCTCCCCCCAGGTGGACGGAGCTGATGGACCTGGGCAGCCCTAGGACACCGCCCGCCACGCTGCCCAGGATCACCATCGCACAGGTACTCATGCATAAACCTTTAAGTGACTTCACAGGTTAGAAAGCTTCCCGCCCCCAAGTGAGTATGGAAGGACTAGATGCAGATCCGAGAATGGCGTCCAAGGTCAGGCTCCGGCTGTCTGAAACCGTGGGGTATTGGGCAAGTCCTCGGCTCTCTGCCCTCCATCCCCTTGTTTCTGCAACGGGGAGGCCTGCCTTGCCTTGTATGCGATTGAATGAGACAGTGCCTGTGTAGGTGTTCAGCTTTGCACAAACATAAGCCCTGATTTTTCTGGAGAGGAAACAGAATTCCATAGCGAGAGGGTCAGAGGCTCGTGGGCGATTCCAGATCAGATCCAGGTCTCCTGACTTGTGGTCATGAGTTCTTGCTAACAGTGTGTTCCTTGGATTAAACGCTGTCTCTGGAAAGGCAGGACCACTGTCTAAATGTGCACTGCCTGACTCCAGGTGGGGGCGGGTGGCTATATTCACGTGGAGGAAGCAAGATGGCAGCCGCCAGGGCGGGGAGCACACGTCCTGCACAGATGGAGGTGATGGTCTCTACGGTCTGAAGACCTCAGATCAGAAGAAACATACTTCTAAGGAATAAAGGGCACCTCAGTCCACTGATACTTTAGTATAGATGAATTTTTTATTTCCTTCCTGGCAGAAAATAGCAATCGACAGAGACGGGATCTGAGACATTGTGTGGTGTTGGGGGTCTCAGGATTGGAAAGTCCAGGGCTTGGGTCTCAGCCTGAGTTGAGGGCTCTGTGTAATGGGAGGGGGTGTTGACCCCATGAGCATCTAAGATAGGGAAGAAGAGTTGGAAGAACCATCAGTAGGAAGGGGTGAGTGTTGATGTCAGATGGGAGCCTTTCCCAGAAGAAAGCCACGTGTGAGTCACTTCATCTCTTTGAGACACACTGCTTTCATCTGTACGATGGGCACAATCATATCTTGCTATTCTGAAGAGCAGAGGCCAGACTGGAAGATGCTAACAGGGCTGATCTAGCCCCAGGGCCACCTCTGAGCTGTGCTGGCAGCAGAAGCCATTCCTTTCACTGCTTCATCCAACGGGTGGGGAAGAAACTATTTGCATTTTAGGATTCTTTCCTACTTGGGTGGCTGGGAACCCCTGGCAGGAGTGGGGAACAAGTGAGCTGAGCACTGCCGGGGCCAAGGCAAGGCCTCGGGGGAAGTAAATAGAACGGAGGGGCTGGGTCCCTTCATAGAGCAGAGAACCAAGGTTTCGAGCCATTGGTCTGAGGAGTACAGCAACTGTGGTCCAAGTCTGGGTCTGATCTGAGGGTCAGGTAGTGTGTGTGTGTGTGGGGGGAGTGCCCAGGTAGTCTTGGCCCCCCAAACAGCCTGGGCTAGGGTTCAGTGAAGGATGCACGGAATAAGTGAGAAACCCTCCAGATGTGGGCCACCTGCTGTCCACGGCATCCGTCAGTACCCAGGCAGGAGACGAAATGCTCTAAATGTTTCAAGCGATTTAATGCAAGGAATTGGTTACAAGGGGGCTAAAAGGTCAGAGGGTAAAAAGAAATGAAGCTTCTTACCAGGAGGCTGCTCCTGTCCAGGGACCTGTGGCCCACATCCCTGTTTGGGTACTGCCACCCAATGGGATCCTGGGGTTCTAATCTTCTGCAGATCCTGCTAGAACTGCCTCTGATGCTGCGGTAGCCCCCAGGGCACACAGCCCCTGCCTCTGCTGGAGGCACTGCCAGGAGCAGACAGATTCTTTCTCCCTCTTTTCTGCCTTCCAATCTCCCGCCAGTGTTTTCTATTGGCTGAACCTAATGGGAAGCCAGCAGGCAAGGGAGCCTGGGAAACGTAGTTTGCAGGGAGTCAAGATAGGAGAGTGACAGGCTGAGAGCCATCACGTGCTATAGGGCACGTGTTCCTGCTATGTCCCAGAACAACCAGAGACGATCAGATACATGGTCCAACTTAAAAGTTGACTCTGGATCCGTCCAACCACCTTTTGTGGGAGGTTTTATCATGTCTGTTTTAGGTATGAGGCTCAGAGAGGTTAACTAAAATGCCCAGGATCACACAGCCAGCAAGTAGCAGAGCCGATATTTGAGCCCTGAGCATCTGCTCCTTTATTCCTGGGGGCACTGCTGGTCACTGGGTTCAGTTGAGCTGGGGTTTTGAACAGGTGGCCAGTCCCAGTAGGAACCAGGGATTTGGGCATAAGCCAGGAAGCCAGATGAGGCTTGCTAAGTGGAGGTTAGGGTGGGGAGGTCTAAAGGCCACGCGGTCCCCGGAAGCTGACTTCAGCAGCAGGTTGCTGGACACAGGAGCAGCGGATGTGCCCACTCCCCTCCTGGGTATGGGAAGGTGGTGCTACCACACTCTTGGGTCAGTGTTTTGTTGCTCCGGGTGGGATTGGGGGACGTGGGGACTGACCATTTCCCACATTTGGGAGGGGAGCTGTGTGACCGTGGGAACATGCCAGAGAAGTCATGGATCAGTGAAGCCTGGGACGTCCATTGGCTCTTTGCCCCTCTGATGTGGAGGAGGTGTAGAGATCCAGGGACCAGTCCCAGCTGGATGGAAAGAACGACCTGGTGTGTGACACCCTGGAGCTGGGGCCACAGCCCCCCACACCCATTGTCACTCTGGCTTACAGGGTGGCGGGGTAATCAGTGTGGTAGCGAGGGCAGTGGACCAAAATTCGGAGATCTGGGCTGGAATTCCATCTGTCACCTCCTCAATGAGTGAGCTTAAGCAGATCAAAGTCACTTTTTGTTTTGGGGCCTCTATGATTCTGCCAGGGAAGGACAAGGAGTGGTTGCAAATATCACCTTTGAAAAACATGAAAGACCCTCTGAGGAAGGCCGTGACCACTTGGGGGCGGCACTGAGCCCCTTTCCTTCTACTTTGAGCCAAGGTTTCTCACTGCAGCTTTTCCAACAATCCATTTCCATGTACTGTTTCTCTAAGTCCCAGCTTATTCTTCTTTGCTTCCTCGTTGGCTAACTTTGGCCTTATTGTGACCACTGAAGGGGTCTTGAGGCTTAAGTCCACACCACCGCTGGCAGATGGGGAGGCTGGGGACAGGAGAGGGGGTGGGACTTGCTTCTGGCCACACAGTTGCTATGGACAGTGGAATTTTGGAGTCTGGGACTCCTGACTCCCTCTTCCAGTGCTCTTCCAACCAAAGCACTTGGGAAGATCTTTGGTTCCCAGGAAGACTCTTATTTTGGAATAAATAAACATCACTGGGATTATTTGGGAGAAGCAAGCTTGACTTCATCCTCCCAAGAAGTCTCCTCTCCACGGAGCCCCCCACAGTTCTAGTACATCCTCACCTGCGGCCTTTCCATCTGTATCAGGTATCTATTGCCAAAGAAGATTGTGTAAGAAACCACACCGAAACTTAGTGACTCAAAATAGTGATTGATTCATCTCACACGTGTGTTGGTTAGTTCTGCTGGTCTGCACTCGCTCACATGTCCGTACTCTGTTGGCAGAGTATGGGCTAGGTGCTGGCTGGTCCTTGATGGCCTTGCCTGTGTGTCTTGGGGTCATCTAGCTGTCAGCAGGACGGCTGGGTTTTCTTCCTGTGGTTTCTCATCCTCTGTCAGGCTGGCCCAGGCTTGTTCACGTGGCAGCAGTGTTGGAAGAGCAGCAAGAGCTGAAGCTGCCAGATCCCTTGAGGCCTAGGCTTAGAGCTGACTCTTCTACTACTGTTGCTCTACTACATGCTATTGGTCCAGGCAAGCCACAGGCCAGTCCAGGTGTAAGGGGTGGGGAAACAGGCTCCACCTCCTGATGAGAGGAGCCTTGGTGTATCATGGCCTCCTCTGCAATCTGCCACACCTAGACAAATGGAATGCCTTCCCTGCCCTACGGTAGACCCTGCGATGTCCTATTCCAATATCCACTCTGCGCTTCTTCCTTAATAATGGAACCCTGATGTTTATCTGGGCTCAAAATCGTGACTACATTTCCCAGACTTCCCTGAAGCTGGGACAGGCTATATAACTAGATTCTGGCCAATGAGATGGTAAGAGAACCTGGCATACATCCTTTGTCCCTTTCTCTTTTCCTTCTTTCTTCCTGCTGCATGGATTCTGGATGCAGTGGCTGGAGCATGAGCAGCTATATTAGACCATCAGGTAATGCACTAAAGATGGCAGAGAAGCAAGACAGAAAGTGTCCACTTAACGTCTTTTATGTGAGAGTAAAATGAACTTGTGTCTTCTTTAAGCCATTGTTATTGTGACATTTTTGTTACTGACAATTGAACCAGATCCTAATGAAGAGACTTTCTTCCATATACTGATTGTCTTTCACCTTCTTTGTATTTCTTATAATTGTTCCCATCTTACAAAACCTTCCCTGATCACACGCATCTCCTCTTTTCTCGAGTCTCAGAACACTGCCTGTTTGTATGAGTCCCTGACGTCCTCCCACCAATCTGGCCTTGGTCTCTTGGTTCTCTGCTTTGTTCATCTTGGTGTCTTATATATATTATTGCTTTCATTTTATTGTAGAGCTGAGATCTGTAGTCTATTATAGAGCTAGGAACTGTAATCTCCTTTGTATTTTCCTCAAATTAATTAATTAACTCAAAAATATTTCTGGAGTACTTACCATATGTCAGGTATTTCTAGAGTACTTACCATATGTCAGGCCCTGGGGACATAAAAGTGAACCAGACAAAATGATAGTCCTTGCCATCATGGAACTGAGGCTTAGTGGGAGTAAATAGGCTTTGAACAAATAAACAAATGGCTATATAATTATAAAGTGTGGTAAGTGCCCAAATGAAAAATCCAGGGGCATCTAGTTTAGATCAGGCACTCAGGGAAGGCCTCTTTGAAGAGACAGTACTTACAGTGAGATTGAAAGATGAGGAGAAACCAGGTAGGTGTTGTAAAGAGTGTTCCCGCCAGAAGGATACCATGTGCAAAGGCTCTGAGGCAGAAAAGACCTCTGGGTATTTGAGGAGAAGAAAGAAGGTCCCTGTGAATGGAAAGCAAGGGAGGGAATGGAAGAAGAGCTCAGAAAGTTAGCCAGATCACACAGGGCTGAGGGGGCCATGGCCTAGAATCCGGATTTTATTCCATACGCACCATATGGAAACCAGGAGGTTTCAGGCACCAATGTGGTCTAATTGTTAGGATTCGGTTCTCCTGCCTGTAACTGAAAAACCAAGTATCACTGACATCCACAGCCTGGAGGAAGGCAGTCTAGGGCTCACAGGGAGGTTCCAGGATGTCATTAGGGATCCAAGCTCTGTTAGCTTTCTTCTCCATATTCCTTATCATGTGACCCTATTCTCAAGTCTCCTCATGGCCCAAGATGGCTGCTGGAGCTCCAATCACATCCACATAGCGGGCACAAGAAGGAGGGAGGTGGAGGAGGCCTCTGGGTTGACTCAGTCCCCTGTAAAGAGCTTCCCAGAAGCCCTACCGAGTGGCTTTCATTGATGGCACATTGGTTACCCTGGGCTGCAAGGGAAGCCTGGGAAATGTAGTCTTATAGTCGTGTGTGTTACCACCCTATGTAAATTGGAGTTCTGCTAGTAAGAAAGAAAGGGAAAATGGATGTGTAATAGGTAACAAGAAGTCTTTGCCAGAATTGGGTTCACAGGAGCCTATTCATTAAAAGCCTATTTGTTCCAATAGCTACACACAACATGGATGTCTCACAGGCATAAGCTTGAGTGAATGAAGCCAGAACTGAAAGATTTCTCTATGATTCCAGGCAAAACCAATCTGTGGTGATTACAGTTATAAAAAGCGTTACTCCTGGGGCATCAGTGACTGGGAGGAGGCATTTGGGAGCTTTCTGGGGACCTGGAAATATTCTAGTTCTTGATCTGGGTGGCAGTTATAAGGTGGATCCTAATAGAAGAATTTAGTGAGGCATCTACTTAACATATATATGGTCTTTACTGCATACGTATTATGCTTCAGTAATTTTTTAGAAATCATGTTCATTCCAGGATTTGTCTGTCTTCTGAGTATTAACCAGAACAGTTAGATATTTATTTTTATATTTTTTGCTTTCTGGAAGGCTCTAGTGTCAGAAAGCTTTGCTCTGTCCCTTTCCTGTGTCCCAGGTCTGAGCCTCTCTCCTGCAAACCTTTCTCCAATCTCCTGAGCTGCAAGTGCTATACCCATCTCAGAATTCCCCCAGCTCTACATCCCTTGATAGCATATCAGACTTTCTCTCTGTCTAGAATGAGGCTCCCTTTCTTTACTCAGCACTATGCCTGGCACATGTTTGTTGAATGAATGGACAACTTTATGACCCACCCACATAAGCCTTGCACATTCCTTGTAACAAACCTTTATTCAGCCCTTTATTTATGACAGGCTGTATGTGCTGAGGGTAGAGAGAGAAAGACGCCATGAACTGGGTCCATAATACAACCCTGTCTTGGAAACAATAGTGTTGAGGGAACAAAGACAGCAGGGAGGAAGAGGAGATTGAAGTTATAGAAGCAAAGCTGGGAAGGCTTCCTGGAGGAGGTGACACTGAACAGAATGTTGAAAATGAGTGGGAACTTGCTACTGGCAGGAAGGAGTTGGAGCGGGGGAAGAGACAGTAGAGAAGATGGTGGTGTGTGCATACGGGTGTGAAGGTCGAGTGGCTGGCTAGAAGTGGGTCAGAAGGCAGCAGCAAGTCCAAGACCATGGTGTGGTCTTCCTGCAACGTTGGTATCTGTCTGTTTGGGGAGAGTGGACCTTGGGGGATGCTGGGCTGGTTGCCTGTGTCCCAAGGCTGGGCAGGCTGGCCACTGGGTAGCCCTTGTCCTGCTTTCTTTCCCACTCCCCTCTTCTCTGCTTCTCACAATGTGGTCCTGAAATGACACCAAGAGCAGCTGCTTAAGCAATTTTGCCAATTAATGGGTCTCTGAAATTAAACCGCCTACACAGTCTGGATGAGCCTTCTCCAGGAGGGATTTAGCAACTGTCTTCATGATAATCAGGCTTGACTTGCCTTCACACACATTAATAAAAAAGCGAAGGAGTCGGGAGAGATGCCCTTTAGAGGGGAGTATCGACAATATCATAATGAGGCTGGGAGAAGGATGCTGAGGCATGGTGCTGCATGCTCAAAACCGCTCCCCTCTGCTAGCAAGAGCCAGCTCTGGCTGCAAGCAGCTGGGCTTATAGTAAAGCATATCAACGCTCGGTAGCCAGTCAGGCTGCATCGGTCCAGAGAAAGGAAAGCAAAGGGCAGGAAATGCTTGGGAAAAGCAGTCAGGAGGACCTCTTGGAGGAATAATCTAGGTGATGGCAGGGGGAGGAACAAGTCAGCTAAGCACCCAAGAACAAAAGCACCTAGGCTGCTGTCAGCCCTGTGCTCCCACACCCTACAAGACCCAACCACCCCATGTCTTCATTCGTGGACACCACCAGTTGACCAGGCATGCCCTCCCCCAAGCCAGAAGCGACCTCAGAATTCTCCCCAATGCAACATTCTTGACACAACACCCCCAGTACCCTCTACCGATTGGTTGGATTAGAACCAGAGTTAGAATACCCTTGCCATGCAGCCTAAGAATCCATATCTATATGTTTGCTTTCAGCATCTTCCAGTCCCCCTTACTCTGTGCCCTTTCTACCAGGCACAGTCCCCCAGGTTTTCTCCCAGTGGGCATTGTATTTTTACAAGGATCAAAGGCTTAAGAGATGAAGTTCTAATGGTGGAAATTCAAGAGTGGAGTACAGAAGCCAGGCTGCATGGCTACTCAGGTCCTTGAGAAATGATAACATGTGAGAAAAGGAAACTAACAGCTCTTTAATATCTACTAAGTCATCTTGTTTACCCGTTGCATCAATTTTCCTGGTGGGTATGTCCTCCATTTTGCACACGGGGATGTGAGGCTTCGGGAGGTTGCACAACCTGCACAAAGTTACGTTGAGTGAGTGACAGAGTTGGGATTGGAACCTAGGTCAGTGTGACTCCCCAGTCTGTGTTCTTTGCATCCAATCAGGCCGAGGAGGGAACACAGAAACACACACACACACACACTCACACCATTAGGCTCCTGTTGTGTTAGTGCCCTCAGATGAGTGCAGGAGAATTTGGTAAAGCAAAGAATACTCTTTACAAGTTGAGTACCTCAGCTGCCTGGGTAGAGGGAGAAGAGGCAAAGGATGGGGCGGGGGGAGACCCCAGAAGCATCACCCATTGCATTCAATGATGTATTAAGCCCTTACCGTGTGCCCAGCAGAGTCCGTAGAACACGTGGGCCGCCCCTGAGAGCTTAATAGAGCATCCTGTTCCTTTTGCATTAAGTGCAAGCTTCATGTAGCTTGGGGTGGGCTGACCACATGGGAGACCCTTGGATGTACCCTCTGCACAGCTCAACTCGGATTCTTACAACCGTGATGGTTACACAGTTTTCAAAGGTCTCAGAAAGGATGGGAAAGCCAGCCTGTCTGAGGGGAAGCCAGGCTCATTTCACACCCCCACCAATGCATCCCCATGCCCATTGCCAAGCAAAGGAGCCACAGAAGAAGAGTCAACTTGGTGACCTGGTAGGGGACCCAGCACAATGCCCTCTGTCCTCCCTTGGAGCCATCCCCCAGTGTGGTGCCCATGTTTATGATCAGGACAGGGCTTCCTATTTAAACGACCCATACCAGGCTGTTCTTTCCCATGTCCCCACTGTCATCAGCAATTTGAGAGCTAAACACATCTCTTATCTCTCTCTCTCTAAACTCCTAGCAGGGTAATTATTTGGGAATTGGTATATTTACTTAAACCTTCAAATAATGTAAGGCAGTATAAGATTATGGCAAACCTGCATTAAATATAGCACATTACATCTATAGCTAAAACTGCATTTTTTTCCTGAAAAACAAAGTCTCTGTTTCCTTCTCTCTGTGTGATTGTGTGCACACAGTCATTGTCTGAGGGAAGGTGTTTGGTGTCAGTTCAGTTTTGGTTGAGTGATTTTAAACCAAGAACACACACATGGTTCTACCTTACAAGGCCATGGCCGGGCTCAGATGTAAGGACCACGGGCTTAGATTTGGGGACGTTTGTTAGGACAGAGGGCAGAGTAGACTATCTCCTTCCCACACCCACATTAACTGCCTCTTTCCCGGCTTCACTGACTCTAAGGGAGACCCCACCCGCCTTCAATAATTAACATTCATAGTGCAGGTATCTATGGTGGGCTGGGGGTACTCACGTGTGCCATCTCATTTAACCCTTACTCAACCTGGGGAACTAAGTACTCTTAGAAATGCCATTTTCCAGTTGGAGAAACTGAGGCAGCCGAGAGCATCTGTGTGGAGTCACCCATCATTCTCCTTCCCTTCCCCCACAACCACCCCAGTGACAATGAAGCCTTCTGGTGGGGCAGATGCCGGGACTTGGGGCAGCCAAATTTAGCCCAATAAGATGGGGGCCTGAGACCTTGACTTCTTTGCTCATCCCTCCTATAGGCTGAGCTCCATGACCAATGGCAGAGATGACGAGCTGTCTACCAGAAATTCATATCCCCCAGCTCATACTGAAGCCATTGCTAAGCCAAGGACTACATCTCCCAGGCTCCCTTGCAACACCATTGGGCCATGTGACTAGTTCTCACCAATGGGGTGCAAGGCTGTCTTATCTCAGAGAACTCAGAGACCCTGAAGGAGGGCAAATCTACAAGATGGGTGGAGCCTGGATCTCAGAATCACCATGTGGAGGAGAGCTGCCCATAATCAGCAACACAGTGATGGAGCAAGAAACAAATTTATTTTGTGTTAAGCCCCTGATAACTTTAAGTTTATTTGGTATAGCAACTAGCATTTTTGCCTGACCAAAATGGCCAGAAAAGAGCCCAAGATTCCCAAAGGATTTGTCCTCACTTGCATTTGTCCAGTGCATACCTGGCCGAGGAAACCCTGTCCTCAGCACCTTAGAATCTGCTCATGGACTCAGAATGTCAGGACTGTGAGGGCCTCCATGTAATCTCTACCAAGGCCCAGAGAGCTGAAACTTGCCTGTCACCACAATTCCCTGTCCAGTGCTCATAATGTAAAAGGCATTCAGCACACATGCATGCACACACATGCAACACACACTGCACTTGAACAGAAAGGAAATGATAAGGCTTCTTTATGCATCTAAGGTCTGTTCATGTTTCCTTCATACAAACCTTCCTCCCTGGCCAAGTGTCTCCACCGTGCCTCCATCTCCTGATACCTCCTGAAAGAACCAGGAGGGGCTTGGGTGATGGAGGAAGCGGCCACCGGGGACCCCAGTCACCACGCCCTGCCAGTGTCACCGAGGGCCACACCAAGCAGCTGTGGCAATGGGAAAAACCTAGGCTCTGAGACATAAAGACAGAAAACACAGTGTTTTATTAGTGCTCGAGACATTTATTTCCCGAGTTAACAACAGTAATAAACTCGTTTACTGCTGTGAGTTTCGTTGCATTCCCCGGTGGGGCTCCCACCTGCTGCCTCTGTTCAGATTCTGTGCAGCTCCTGAGCATAGAGAGGCCAGCCTGGCAGCTGGCATGGGCGGGCACCGCCTCCTGGCAGCTGGGAGGGCCCAGGCAGTGGTCCCTGGAGTGCTGTACCATCAGCACGGGTCCTGCCTCGGTGCGGGAAGACAGGCTCGCTCCCCACGCAGGATCGTCACAAGCAGGTGTTAGCCTGAGGTTTCTGGGCCCTCACCTGTCTATTGTGCAGGTGGCTCTTTCCAATCAAAGAATAAAATGACTTAGAGACTTTGCACGTTCCCTGTGGCCCTTCTTAGGACAGGGAACCGAGAGGGGGTACACAGAGAAAGGGAGGTGTGTGAGAGGGATTTTATGAATTTATGAAGATAGGACTCACCTTATGTTGTTGTTGTTTTTTAAAAATTCACTCAAAATAACTATCCTCCTGTTGGTGCTAACTTCCTCCCTGTTTCTAATTGCTCCTTTGTGCCTCATCCTCTTGGCTCTTATAGATTTGCTTTACTTGATGCCTCTTGCATGGAGCTTTGAAAAGCTCTGAAGTTTTATCTGAGTGAGGGGTGGGCAGGGGCGGTAGGGAAGTGGAGGGAGGGTCCTGCTGTATTTCCCCACACCAAGGCTTCTCAAGCTGGTGCACAGATCAGAATCCTCTGGAAGACAGGCTGATCGCTGGGCCCACCCCCAGAGTTTCTGACTCAGTAGTAGATATGGGGTGGGGCTAGAGAATTTGCATTTCCAGTGATGCTGATACTGTTGGTCCCAGGACCACATCTTAGACCCTAAGGTGTTCTGGTAGACGAGCTCTAGAACTAGTCAGAACTGAGTTCAAATCCAGCTCTGCTGTTTATCAGCTGTGTGAGCTTGGGCAAGTCATTCATAACTCCCTGAGCTCATAATAATAACTCACATAATAATAATGTGCAAATGTGTTGATCTGGCGCCAGCATCGGTGCCCCAGTCTTTATTTGGCATCATCTCTTTTAATCCTCACAAGAACACAAAAAGAGGTTGGTGGTTTTAACAGCTCCATTTTATGGATGCAATGATGGGGGGCTCAGGAGTTACAAAATTTTTCCAAGTTCACACCACTCAAAACTGGTAGAGGCTGGGCTTCCCTGGTGGCGCAGTGGTTGAGAGTCCGCCTGCTGATGCAGGGGACACGGGTTCGTGCCCCGGTCTGGGAAGATCCCACATGGTGCGGAGCGGCTGGGCCCGTGAGCCGTGGCCGCTGAGCCTGCGCATCCGGAGCCTGTGCTCCGCAATGGGAGAGGCCACAACAGTGAGAGGCCCGCGGACAGCAAAAAAAAAAAAAAAAAAGAGGTAGAGGCAAGGATTAACGATGTCTGACCGCAGAGGCTACAGAGAGGGGACAGGGATCATAGATCACTAGAGAGGTTACAAGGATTAAATAAGAAGATGGACTAAGCGCCCAGCATGAGGCCTGGCACAGACTCTCTGCTCACGGAGGGTGAGCCCCATCTCCCTAAGCGAAGACCCTTGATGAGGCCGGAGGAGGCCAGGGGCTGTGCCCACTGACGTTTTAGCCTCCTGGTGAGCCTAGGAAGGGAAGAAAACAGAAAACGGTGAGCTGAGTGTCTAGGGGCAAAGCGGAAAGAAGCAGACACAGCTCTGCTTGCCTCCCAGAGTGGGGTGGGGGGATTGGGGTCTACTTCTGACACCTGGAGAAGAGAACAGCCCGTTGTCGTGGCAGGAACCGTATGTCCTTGTCAGGGTGCCCTTGACAAGGCAAGTGTTCTCCAGGTTGGAGGCCTCGCTGCAGCCTCTCGGGGTGCCCTTTGAGAACTCCCCTGGGAGATACATGGCCTCTGGAGACCTGTTATCCAGCCCTCCACTGGTGTCCTGTGTCCCAGGCAGCTGGCTCTAAAGCATTTTCCATAGAGATTGTCAACCCCACATCAGCCCAGATGCAGAGACAGAGTTTCGTCATTTTGGCATCCTGTTTTCTCATCCCACTTTACAAAAACACAATTATCATCTTGTTTGCCCCATACCTTTATTATAGCCATTGTTCTGCAAAGTAAGCACCTCACATGTACACATCTGGTGCCAGGCAGGCTTGTGTAAAATAAGGCGGTCCTGGGATACAACTTCCAAGCAGAGAAGCAGCAGGGCACTCCCAGCCCCGGAGCCTGGATTATCCCTCACAGAGCGCATTCAGGTCAGGCTCACAGGACTGGGGGAGCTGGGGAAAGACTTCTGTCTCCATAGTACTCCACCTTGTTAGGAGAAAGGGGTTCAGAGAGCAGCTCATCAACCATGTGAAGAAGAACTGAATCTGCCTGCTGGTCCACCAACTTGGGAATGAGTGGCAGGCCATGTTTTCTGTTTCTCCTCCATGCCCCCCCCCAGAACCTTTGTGGAGCAGGTAGGTGTCAGGTGAACACATGTTGGTGGAAGGAGATGGGCAGACAGCTCTATAACATGGGGCATCACTGCCCAACTTCCCTGAGTTTGCTGCTTCTCCAACTATTGCCTTCCTCTTTCTAAGTCTCCATAGCATATATAACAGCAGGCATTTTTAACCAGAAGAAATTAAAATGAGTTGGGTTGAGGGACTTCCCTGGTGGTGCAGTGGTTGAGAGTCTGCCTGCCGATGCAGGGGACACAGGTTCATGCCCCGGTCCGGGAGGATCCCACATGCCACGGAGCGGCTGGGCCAGTTAGCCATGGCCGCTTAGCCTGTACGTCTGGAGCCTGTGCTCCGCAACGGGAGAGGCCACAACAGTGAGAGGCCCGCGTACCAAAAATGAGTTGGGTTGAAAATGTCACTGCCCCTTTGGACGCCTCAGGCATGATGCCACTGTCCGTGTAGAGAATCCTGGCTTCGGTTAAAGAAAGACAAGACAGCAGGGATGGATGAAGAGTAGTGGAAAGGGAATTTCTCTTAGAAGCACGTGAAACCCCGTCTCTCAATGATTGTATGACTTGGGCAGGTCACTTACTTTTCTGTCTGCTTGTCTGTGAAATGGGCATGAGGATAGAGAGTCCCCCCGTGAGATGATGTATGGCAAAGCTGCTGGCTTGGAGAGATGCTTGAGCAGTATTAGCGGGGAGAAGGAACACCTGTAATAATTATCTCCCATACTTGAATAGGGCTTTACAGTTTTCAAAGCAGTTTCTAGTACGTCAGAGGGCTGAGTGACGGTGATCACCAGATACATAAACAGAGGGAGCCCCTGGCCCACCAACCATGGGGCATAGGTTCTGTGGATCTCTGGGGAACAGGAGAAGCTGCGTGTGTCTGATTCCGGCGCAAAATTTTTCTGACCACTGCCGTTCTTTTAGTCTTTCTGGTTCTATCAGGAATGGAAATCTAATTAAATGCTGCTTTGTCTTTAACAACTTTGGAACACCTTTTTCATTATGTGAGGTCAAAGCAACTTGCCAGGAAATAGGAAGTTGCTTATCAGGGCACAGAGAAAATATTCCAAAGCACAATTCTGGTTTTCTCTATTATTTAATCCTTGAGTCTCTTCTTCTCCAGCTCTGTGACACACACACACACACACACACACACACACACACACACACACACACATACACAGACCTACAAATATCAAGAGATAAAGACATAACTATGAGAAACACGCAAACGTGGTCAAGTTCAAGAAAATGCTGCAGTCCTCCAGAACTATGTTCTGCACACTTGCAAAGCCGGAGATGATTTTCTTCTGACCACCAGACATCACTCCCACTATGTCTCTCAGCACCATAAGCAGTTCCCAGACCCACTGTCAGAGGTGCTGACTCAGGAAGTCAGAGTGGGAGTAGGAGTCTGAGTTTTAATAAACCTCCCCAGTTTTGCTAATGCTAGGGGTGAAGCACTGTAACTTTCAAGAGCATTCTAGCCTTTGCCATCCAGGTATTGATGAATGTATGCACCAAGCCAGTCCCGGTAAATCACTTTCCCCTCCCCCTCAATTGAATCCCTCAGGATTCGCACCTTGGAGGAAGCAGAGCGTTTCCTTGACAACAGATGACTAATTTAGAAGTCCCTGTGAACAGGTGGGAGACAGGAAGGGACAAGAGAAGCAACATGGGCAGGTGCCAATTTGAAACAACAGGCTCTTGGCAGTCCCAGTAGGCTGGAGGGGAGGATCCTTGGGGCTCAAGCACAGAAGGCTGCTGGCCAAGGGAGCCCACTGCTTCATCTGGAAGGAGGGAGGCCCCAATGAACTCTCATGCGCAGGCCCTTGGAACTCGTCCTGAAAGCTAATTTTTGGAATTAAACTATATTGAAAGAAGTTGTGGTCGGAAGGAAAATTTGGTTTCGAATAACTCTGTTTGAATAGGAAACTCAAGCGGAGAAGGCAGTACCTGAGGCCGGCAGCTGGCTAGATGCGGGGCTCCCAGCAAGAGGACTTGGCAGGCAGAAAAATCTGGAGAGAGCTCACACCTGGTAGGACCTGGCCCCAGGTTCACGACCTCAGTTCTTAGCAGTTCTTCTTGGGGCCACGTGGGCCTGGTCCCAGGCCATCTCTGGTTTCCTCTCCCACGTTCCCCTCTGGGGTCTCTGCTCCAGCCAGCCTCCAGCCTCTGCCCACATCTCATGACACCCTACCTTGTCTTATGCATGTTAGTCTGTCCAAACTCTGCCCATCGACCCCAGGCCTAGCTTAGATCCATCTCTGTGGGATCTGGCAACACCCTGACCCTAACAACCGCCCAGATCTCATGTCCTTGTATCTTTGCCTTATGTCACCAGCTGAGCTTCCTGCACTTCCCACGTGAGGACTAGAGCCTTCAGATGGCCTTCGAGGAACAGGATTTCATGATACAGGCTAAATCAGGGCTCCATGCTCCTTCCTCAGTTGGGCTTACAGTCGGCACAAATGTGCTTACCTTGACTGCCCATCAGAATCGCCTGGGGAACTTTCGACAACGTTGACACCTGACCCAATCCCGGATCAACTGAAACCAAATCTCCGTGGGGCAACCATGTCCTTTCAAAAGCTCCTGGGTCGGGCTTCCCTGGTGGCGTGGTGGTTGAGAGTCTGCCTGCCGATGCAGGGGACACGGGTTCGTGCCCCGGTCCGGGAAGATCCCACATGCTGCAGAGCGGCTGGGCCCGTGAGCCGTGGCCGCTGAGCCTGTGCGTCTGGAGCCTGTGCTCCGCAACAGGAGAGGCCACAAAAAAAATGCTCCTGTTTTATTCTGATGCACAGTGAAGGTTGAGAACCACTGCAATAGGCCGTTACTCATCCTTAGCCATGGAAGTGCAATTAGAGAAGAAAGCCACTTCCCCTGCATTCTAAGACTATAGGAGTTCAGTGTATGGTAGCTTCTGTTGCTCTGGCCTGCTCTCTACTCCTTTTGGAATGGGGAAAAATAATCCAAGACTCCATGAAGGCTTCAACTAGCCAAAGAACCAGAGGCAATTGCCAAGGATGGCAAATACCTATGTATCCACTCCGCCCAACCATGTCCTTGACAGGCATTGCTAATCAATCATGGCACGTTTTCCCTCTGAACCAGAAGTGTCCTCACAGTGTTTCACCACCCCGTGTTCTAGGCAGCTCCAGTGAACTGGAGCTGGCATCCTAGTTGAAACCTATTTGTTATACTTGGTTTAGAGAGGTAATACCATAGGGTTAAGGAGAAGCAGGGTTAGTAAATATTATGACCTGATCTTTTAAGATTACATCAGGGAGGCCAACCATAGTCTTCCCCTAAATGTCCTTTGAGGTCCTCAGGGTCTAACCTGAAATGAGAAAGGCAATTCAGAGTTTCTCTGAAGTGAGTTAATTTATTCATCTTTCTTATAAATTGAGTGTGGTTTCTCATGAGCTCTCTTGGCTGGCCTAGGGCGAGGAAGGCTGAGTAGAGAGAGTAGGGTATCAGATAAGGATGGCCTAAGCGTACTTTTAAACAAAATTGATGACATTGTCAATTTCCCTACCACTTGAGCATGTTCTGGAAATCATCAGGCCTAATTCCTTCTTCTCTGGATGTATTGGCTTCCTTATAGACTTTCTTCTCCAAAGACCTGACTGCCAACTTGCTAACCTTAGCACCACCTTTCAAACTGTATTCCAAATGCCTTTTCGTGTACTTCTCATCCTGACATTCGAGGACCCATAGTACCTGGTCCCAGACTAACCTTCCAACCTGATCTCCCTCTTCACCCCATCCCAAGTTCTGACTCTCTCCTGAATGTGTCTTTTCCTCCATGCATTTATCTATACCTGAAATGTCCTGGCTTCCATTTCTGTCTGCTTATGTCTTACTGCACATTAAGACACACTCAAATCACGCCTCCTGCATGAGGTTCCCGTCTCACTGATTTTCCTCATCTCTCCTCTTCTCCCATTATGCTCTGCTTATCCTTCCATTTTAGCCCAGGGAATGGTATGACTATTTCTTAGGCATCTACCACGTGCCAGGCCCCATCCCAGAGAGCAGTTTTAGGACTCTGATTTTATTTAATCTTACCAATATTACTGTTTCTTAGATCTCACCGTCTGATTTTATTTATGAGAAAATTGGTAACCTTCTCAGTTCAGTGATTTGGCCGAGGTAGGAGCGTTAGTAAGTGGCAAAGCTCGGAGAAGACACCTCATCTCCTGGGCCTTTCCAGGCTCTGATTTTTATTCTGTCCTCCTTTGTCTCCAAGGCAGAATTTCCCCTTGTCTACCTTGTGCATAGGATTTGGAGTCAGATAATATAGGTTCAAGGCCCATATCACCTAATTAGTTACTGTGTTGTTTTAGCAGTTGACTTAATCTCTTTGGCCTTGTGTTTTCATCTGTCAGGGAGGATTAAAATAATACCTGCCCTACCTAGCTCTCAGAGGAGAGCTCCTCTCTCCATGGACTGTGAGCCTCTTGGGCTGAGGCCCCCTCCTACTCATCTTTGTGCCTCCACAGCACTTGGTGGGCACTGGGCCAACACACCAACACTCAACAAATCCTTATCATTCAGTTGCATGAGATTAAATTAAATGAGTCAATAGGTTAGGGGAAAAACCCAAACACCTCATTTTGGGCTCCAGAATTGACTGTGCCCAACAGCATCCCTGGAGTGGGTTTTGATCACATTCATTTGTAACTTGTTTGCTATTTGCTTTGTTTAGCAAATTCCTTCACAGAGAGACAGGGAAGGAGCCTGGGAAGGCAGAGGAAGGGTGTGGGAAGATGCTGGAATCCGAGAGGGAGCTCAGATTGTTGGTTGAACATATTGCTGTCTGTGTGGAAAATGTTCACAGCAGTTACAACTTTGGATGAATATGCATTAGCGGCAGTGCTGCAATTTGCCGGCGTGTGCCACGCTACACTCAGAGATTTGGCAAGATGGGTAATTATCTCCACATTATGTGCCTTGTCTCTTTCTCTTCTTAATTAAGTAACTAATCTGGTGGAGGAGAGCTCTGTTTGTGTTTGTTTGGCAGGTGCAGCCTCGTGACAGTTGTCTGGAGAAGTTTCTTGGAAATTTATGAGACTTTTCAAAAAACAAACTGCTCGGAGCTGAGCCGACCTCCTGGAGGCTGGGAGGATCAGAGTTGGGCTCTGCCGGAGCACAAGGCAGTGTGGCATTTGCTGCTTCTCCTAGACAGCGGGCTTCCTGCTGCAAGGCCCATCAGGGGCTCTGAGCTTCCAGGGTGGCAGGAAGCAGGGTGCTCCAAAGGGTGAGCACTCCCCGTAGAAAAGAGGGAGAGGTCAGAGGCCAGAATTAGAACATCAGTGTTCTCCCTTCTACCTTGTTTCCCTCTGGATTTCTCTGTTTGAGCAGATTTTCCCTCTCAGCTCTTCCAAGCTCTCTGTAAAGGAATTGATTAAAGGAGCTAAGTGACAATCATTTATTGAAGACTGACCACATGGCTCATGGGCAAACCTGCTGACATAAAGGTGCTTGTCTGGGTTGGATGGGACCCAAGGTGAAACTCCTGGGTCCCTGGCAGATGATGCAGGCCAGTGACCCAGGAGGTGTTGGGTCCCATAGTCCTGCAGCATGGTCACCAGCCAAGTGCACAGACCACCACTCTGATGCCTCCTCCAGGATGTCTGGAAACCAGAGCAGGTTGCTCAGGAGGGTGAGGGATAGAGCATCTTCTTTTGAGGTTCCTAGGTTGGTTGCAAGAGAGGGTTGGAAGGGGCCAGGCCACAAATGGTAGGAATTGCTACTGGCTGCACTGAATTTTACAAGCACACCTGAGTGGGTCACAATGTTGTCAATAGTGAGGAGATTCCACTGAACAACACAGGTGCACAATCCAGACGCAAGGTGGGCTGCTCTTTTCAGAAGGCTGTGCTGGCCACTGGGCGCTTGCTTTGACCCATAAGCTCTGTTTTCTTATTTGAGATGATGGGCTTGCCTTCTGTATATTTATGTTTCCTCCCAATACACACACACATACACACATACACCCCAATTCAGTGAAATAAGCTGTTAGACACCCCTCATGAGTGGCCCATCCCAGGGGTCACTGTGGTATTGTGGGGATAGAATTCAGAGATGACCCCTAGATTACTGGACCCTACTGCACACATAACTTCTCTCAATCAACCTCTAATCTTAGTACTGCTGTGAAGGGATTTTGCAGATGTAATTAAGATCCCTAATCAGTTGACCTTAAAATGGAGATTATTGAGTGGGGCTGACCTAATCACACCGGCCCTTTAAAAGTAGAGAGTTTTCTCCAGCTGGTTGCAGAAGAGAAAGTCAGAGATCTGAAGCATGGGAAGAATTCAACACACCATTTATGGCTTAAAAATGGAGGAGCCACATAGCAAAAACTTGGGGTGACATTTAGAAGCTGAGAGCAGTCCCCCAGTGACAGCCAGCCAGAAGGCAGGATCCTCAGTCCAACAACCACAAGGAACTGAATTCTGCCAACAGCAAGAATGAGCTTGAAAGTAGACTTTTCCTCAACACCTCTAGATGAGAACTCAGCCTGACCAATACCTGATTCTGGTTGTGTCATACCTTGAGCAGAGAACCCAACCGTGCTGTGCCAGACCTCTGACCTACAGAACCCTGAGCTAATAATATATGGGTGCTGTTGGAAGCTACTATGTTTGTGCTAATTTCTTATGCAACAATGGAAAACTGATACATGTGTTAAGCCTCCTACCTGGCCTATAAGAAAAGCTGCACAGAGAGACTCTGCCATTTCTTTTACAATCTAGGCATGTGGGGACTCAGACCTTAGTCCAGGTTTTGCCACTGGCTTGTTTAGTGATGATCTCAAGAAAAACATATACCTTCTCTGGGCATCAATTTCCTCTTCTGTAAAAGTTGGAATGGGACTCCATGCTCTTTAAGATCTCTCATAGAATGCTCATTCTGATTGTGACTATAGACACGGACATAACAGAATGCATGGGGATGACCACCTGGGAGATGTAGCTTCCTTTGTATGAGATTTCTGGCTTCAAGGTCAGAGCAATCCTCCCATGAGACGGTTTCTGTATTGACATATTCTGCTCAAACACTGTCCAGGGATCTCCGTTGTCTATAGGAAAAAAAGAAGACCCTCCACTTTTCTATTCAGGGTCTAGATAATTTGGGCCCAACCTAACCTCTGACCCTAGGTCTCACTGCTCCTCTCCACACTCCTGCACATCCCACATACTGCATACCACCATTGGTACCCGCATTCATTTTTCTCTCCTCCAATTTATATGTTCTCCATCTCTGTTAACCAAAAACGTAAGCAAATAGACTTCCCATTTTCCAAGGGTTAGCTCCAGACCTACCTTCTCCAGGTAACCTTCCTGGCATTTCTATATGAATAATTTTCTCCTTTGATGGTAATGATAAGAAACTCATCTCAAAGTAGCTTGAGAAGAAAAAATGGAAACTAGTGATTCGTGTCACTGTGAAATCTAAGGTTAACTTCAGACACAGATGGATCCAGGGGAACAATTTGTGCATTTGGAACTTTGCCTCTATCTATCTCTTTTCTTTGTTTCTCTCTGTAAGTCAGGGCCCTTCCTCATATGGGGTAAAAATGTATGGCCCCCGGTAGCCCCAAGCCTGGTTCTTTACAGCTTGAAATTTAAAAGCAATTTGTATCCATTTCCCCTCCAGCATCTTTATATTAAAGATCAGAGAAGACTGATTGGTCCTCTGTGGGTCAATATCCACCCTGAACCAATCACTGCATTCAAGTTGATAGACACTTCTCTGACTGGTCAGGGGAGTATCTGCCTAAGCCTTGGTTGGAGCAGGGGGGCTGTGACTGATAACCTCACCCTGACCACATGGACTGGGGGATGTGTAGTCCTTCAGGGAAAATCAGGATGACCAGAGGAACTGAGAAAGGGGAGTTGGTCAGAGAGAAACAAGAAATGCCCATCCTATCCTTGCTTTATTCTGTTCTGGACTCCCACTAACTTCCCATCTTTCCACTTATTTGGCCATAATCCCACTCTGCCCTGCATAGGAGATGTGTATATAGCTGATCCGATTACTCACAGAGCAATTTATATATGTGGATAAAGTATAACTAGTTGGTTTTTTCCCGTGCCTAGCCAGATTTTCCTCCCAATCTTGATGAGCAGTGGGAAAAAAAAAAACTAATTGTCTAATATGATTGAATATAGTTGGCTCTGATCATTTTAAATGGTCCCATTAGGAACATTTTTACTTATTTGAGTAAAAATACTTAGCCGCTGCACTTGTTAAGATGGGGTCCAGGTGTTTATATAGACAGGGGCTTATAACATCTTTATAAATCTATGTGCGTGTGAGGGATGAGTCCAAGTCCCTGGGCAGAATTTCTTCTGTGCTCCCTGCCTTGACTGCCTGGGAGCATTCACTGCCAGAGCCTGTGGCAGTGGGAGACCTTGGCTTGGCCTTGGCGGAGGTTCAAGGTCATCCTTGGCTGACTCAGCCTCTCTTTAACTCTCACGGATGCAGTCTTATTGGGGGAGGGGGAGGGACAGCCAGATCTGTGTCCAGACCGCTGGTCCTACAGTCTCCTCCTAGCCTTGCTGGGGGGCTTACTGCTCCCTGCTGCAGTGGGCCATATAGTGTGTGTGTGTGTGTGTGTGTGTGTATGTGTGTGTGTGTGAGGGGGACAGTGGGGGGCTCCACTCATCATATCTCCCCCTTTCTAACTCCAAATCTTTGCTGAGCCTTAATGGCAAACTGGGCCTATGATTTGTCCACTCATTAGGGGGACTCTGTGAACTGAGGCAGCTGGTTTGCAAATGAAGGAGATAAAGGAATTTAGAAATCCTCTTGGAGACAATAGCTTGGCTTACAAAACTATTGCCCCAATGCATAATCCTATTTTGTGGGTCAATAACTGAATATTGCCTCAATCTTTCTTTCCACATCCCTTTTGAAACAAAGACTAAGCTCTTTCCAAGCAGATGGTTCCCTGGGATGGACAAGGAAGGTCACCCTCCAAACAGGCAAAAGAGGAAGTATGGGGCTTCCCTGGTGGCGCAGTGGTTGAGAGTCCACCTGCCAATGCAGGGGACACGGGTTCGTGCCCCGGTCCGGGAAAATCCCACATGCCGCGGAGCGGCTGGGCCCGTGAGCCATGGCCGCTGAGCCTGCGCGTCCGGAGCCTGTGCTCTGCAACGGGAGAGGCCACAACAGTGAGAGGCCCGCACACCGCAAAAAAAAAAAAAAAAAAAAGAAAAAGAAAAAGTACGTTAAAAATTTTAAACCTCAGCCACACTGAGTGTGTGCCACTTGTGTCCTCTGTCAAATCACCTGCTCTTGAAGGCAGGAGCCCAGTGGCACCCTTCCGCACCCTGTGCAATGCCCCTTGCCGAGCTGTCACTCAGTAAGTATCCTCTGGTGGCTACAGCTTCATTCTGTGAGCAAAACTTGGATCACTTTATTTTGTGAAGTGCCTTAGGCCGTTAACCCCATTATTAATTCCCTCATCAGACAGCTACTGGGTACCTGCTGTGTGCCAGGCACTGTGCTAGGCGCTGTAGGAATACAAAGATGGATGGAAGCTGGGAGGCGTGCTATTTGCTGAAACACCCACGATTCAAATAACCACCTCAGATTGGAGGGACTACTGGGTAATGGAGTGGATGTTAAAAATCCCCTGGGAGTTCCTGTCTGCTTCCCACGCTGCCCTCCAGGTCTTTGGAGGCTGCTTGGAATGTTCTGCAGATTCTCCCATGCTCCATTTCCTTCATCCTCCCCTGTTGATGTTGAGCATGGAAAGACCTCTGTTTCTTAGAACATCCTTAATGTGTCATTGCTTGACCCGATCGGTAAATATTGGTGCCCGGGGTGCTAACTCCCTGATGTTTGGTGGGGAGGCCACCCTGGAAGTGCGGTTCAGTTGAGCACCTGATTTATTTCTTGGGTTACAGATGAGTGAGAATTCTTAATGGAAGCAGCTTCTCTAGTGACCCAGGAAATGTGGAGAGGGCAGAAGCTGGCTAAATCCTTTCCTCCTTGATTTTTTTGGCCGTAACTGGTCTGTACTTCATGGCCTCCACTCAAAGACAGGCGTGCCTGGCGACTGATTCTGGCTTGGAGAAGCTCACACAGACCGAGTATAAATTTCAGACCCATTGTAGCTAAAATAAGCAAACGAGACTGCAGTCATTTCAGGACAGCGAGTGGACAATTGCAAAGGGGACTAGAAGAGAGCTGTTTTTGAAGACAAAGGAAGGGTGAAAGTTTGCCAAAGTGCTTTGCCAGAGATGACAAAACTGCTGAGCGATTTGGTACAGGAAACGTTCTCCAGCATCGTGGAATGGGAAGGAACACCAAACCTGGAGAATCAACTTTAAACTCTAGGTCTGGATCTGCCACTGACTAGCTGTGTGACCTTGAGAAAGTCACTGTCCGTCTCTGGGGTTTTCTTCATTGACAAAACAAGGTAATTGGACTTAACAATTTCCAAAATTCTTTCCAGATCCAGAAGGACATGGTTTTGTGTCCGGATGAGAAATCCTGTCTTGGCAC
This sequence comes from Mesoplodon densirostris, assembly GCF_025265405.1. Lineage (NCBI taxonomy): Eukaryota > Metazoa > Chordata > Mammalia > Artiodactyla > Ziphiidae > Mesoplodon > Mesoplodon densirostris. The sequence goes on from NC_082664.1 coordinate 123,476,161, forward strand.
ATTTGCAGAGCTTCATGGTCCTCTAACTGGCTCATTGTAATGGTCCCTTGAAGTACTGTATCATCAGTCTTATGCCTATAGAGAGGAAAGGGCTATTGCTCAGGAGTGAGTGGTGGGGAAAAGTAGGGCTCTACCTGGTCCTGTGTCCAATGAGCCTCTTTAAAGGCACTTTCTAGAGATGTGACTGGGTTAAAGCATTATGTTCCGGGGTGGGTGGGGCTAGGCAGGTTGCTGACCAATCCAAAGGGAAGAGGAGACAGGATTTTGTAACCGAATCTCTTCCTTGCCCTACTGGTCACTAGCTGTGTGATCTTTGACAACCTGTTCTGAACTCGGCATCCTCATCCAATGAGGAAACTCTCTAGAATCCTTTCCCATACTCATGTGCTACCACGCCACGATGGTGCCAGGCAGTGCCCCCCTCTTTAATACAAAGCATAAAGCCTTGAACTCTCCAGGGCTTGAGTGGAGCAAAGACTGCTGCAGGAGACTTGACATCTCTCTGGGCAGCAGAAATCAAAGTGCACCCTGCAGGGAGGCAACACTAAGTGAGAACAGCTGAGAAATTGTCACCACGGCCCCCCTTCCCGTGGGGAGTCTTCCCTGGGTGGGGGAGGGGGGGGCTTTAGCTTTGCTTTAATGAGGGCTGCTGTTCCTTCCAGAAATCCACTGGTCAGTCACATATGAGGTATGAGAATGGGACGGGCTTCAGAATGGTGTAGAGAAAGTCAGAGTGACAACTTCATCATGTGCCACAAACTGCTGGTTATCGAGCACCTACCAAGCGTCAGCCTTTGCACTGGGCACATTTCACACGTTGTCAGGTAGTGGTTGTTTTTCATTCTTTGGGCTGCCCAGCCACAAATTCCTCTGGGTGAGTCTTGGTGGGAGGCAAAGCCCTACATTTCACCTAGGAAAGCAAATAGGGCAAGATGCTTCCTCCTAGTATCTAGTCGTCCTGGAATATTTAGGTTTGGACACGTGGCCCAGGCCCCATCAGTCAGATGCTCCTGTCTGGACTCTGAATCATGAGCAAATAATCAAAGACAAAGATACCATTTGAATGGACTCATGACAGAGTCCAGTGGCTATGGCCATGGCCACAGGGCCTGTATCCTAGGCAGTCTGTTCTTACAAAAAGCTGGTTGTACCTTCTGCTCTTTGGGCATCTGCAGCTACCTTAGTTTTTCTTCTTTTTCCCCCGCTTTCTAAGTCTTATTCTGCAGATTCCTGTTGACTCTGAGAGTCCTTTCTGCTTGTGGTAACCAGAGCTGGTTTCTGTTGCTTGCAGCTCAGTTTCCAGGCTGAAACTCTGTTCTTATCCTGTAAGTCCTATAATGACCCTCTGGGGAACTCTATCAATCCATACTTTTTGGTATCACTGAAAATCTTTGTCTCCGTCTTGCTCCAGTCACTGTGATGATTAGTTCTGAGCAGGTTTTACCAGCTTGACTCTGGACCTCTCACTTCCTACCCTGGGGCTTCTATGATGCCAAAGCATGAGGCGTCCAGGGAAGCCAGTGTGTAGGAAGGCAGCCGTGGAGCTGCCCTTGACCAGGGAGGAGTAGAAGCCAGTGGAGGAATGTTCTCTCTGTTCCTCCTCCCAGGGCAACTGTTGTACAGATGTATTTCATAAGGCTGCTCAGACAGTCACCTGGCAGTGGTTGGTAATAATACAGGATTATACAGGATTATATGGGATTCCACCCTGTTCCACTGGCTGGTCCTTTGCTCCAGTTCCTTCATTCCTTCCAAAGTACATGACCTGCGGGCCAGCCTGTTTCCTGGGCTCTGCTTCTGGGGGGACTGAGGCTCAGATGGGAACCGAGATGTGGAGATGCTAGGGAAATTGTTCTCGGCTCACCCAGAGCACAGAACCAAGGCTTGAACATGAAACCCTCGGACTCTGAACTCTTTGCTCTTTTCCTTCCTGTAGCGCTTAGTATTAATGATAGGTGGGGAGTGTAGCGGGCTGATCTCTTTGAGTCTGTGCCCTGGGAGGGGGTGGGGAGGAGGACTTTGGTTGGCCCAGGGAAGGGGGTGGTTCTGGAGTCCTTACCATGGTGCTATCAGCTTCACATTGAAGACTCTCTTCTGGATATTTCTGGATATGTCTTCTTGCCTAAGAAAGTTTATCTTTTCTTTTGCTCTTGGATTTTTTTTTCCTGCTTTTCTTTGTACCTGGTCCTGCTTTGAGAGCATACTACTACTATATAGAATGTGAGGTAAGAGACCCAGCATTCTCAAGCCCACCACCAACTTGCTGTTTGATCATAGAGCAAGGCATCTCCTCTGACCCTCTGGGTTCCCATTTGGCCACTTGAGTTGTCCCCAAGTGTTCATCCAGGTTGGCTGTGGTGGGGGAGGGGAGGGGAGCTCACTAAAAATGCAGATTCCCCAGTTCCACCTCCCGGCATTTGGATCCAGCGTACCAGGTGCGGGCCGGACTTCTGTATTTTTAACACGTTTCTCACATTTTCACAAGTTTCTCTCTCTCCTTGTCTATCTTGATCTCTCTCTCTCTCAACAGATTGATTTGGGAATGAGTAAGGAATCCCAAAAGGCCATTCCACTTCCAAGTATCTCCCCTGTTAACTGTGACAGCCCTGCAGTTACACTTTTCAGAGTAGATATCATCTCCAGGAGGCCTCTGCTAAAACACCAGTGAGTTATTCCGGAGGGAGACATGTTATCACTTTAGCATCCGTAACATCACACAGATCGCTTTACCGTATCAGGGAGCAAATCACCTTCAGAGATCGGGGGCTGAGGATGTTGGCACTAAGGAACCCAAGTAATGAGGGTGTTTTCTGAGCCATGAGGGGACACTGAAGACCAGAGTCTGGGTGCTAAAAGGGAGAGGCCAGCATGAAGAGAGGGGAAGGGGGCTGATGAGAAGTTTCATTTACCTCACACAGACCAAAGATGGGCAGGGATCCAGGAGGATATCAACGAGGAAGCAGAGGAGGCTGAGGTTTGTACTGAACATCTCTGGGCTCAAATCCCGGGGCCACCACTGTGTGATCTTGGGCAAGTTACTGTACTTCCCTTTCTCTGAGGACACCTCTCTCTGCCTGTCTGTCTCTGCCTCTCTCACCCTGCCACACACCGGAGTGAGTTCCCCATAGGCATGGCTGTTCTACATGCTCTTACTCCCATAGCTGATTGGATCAGGTGGTCACCGTCCAAATAGATCCAGGGTCTCTCCCCTTGCATTTGGAATTTGGCCTCAGAGACAAAGTCTCTAGGTGGCTGGAAGTATTCTGTGTCCATGGGTATCGCTGGGCAGGCAGCTGCAATTTCTGCAACCACTAGAGGCAGAGAGAGCTGGTTTGCCGAGAGCATGAAGCAGAGACTGGAGAGAAGCAGAAGAATGAGGGGGCGGGGGAATCCTGGGGGTTGTCAGACCATAGCCCGGTGCTTTCCTGAAGCAGCAACTGTCTGTGGGCTCTGGGAGGCTCTCTGTAAATTTATGAAAAACAAACGAGCATATAACTCACCTTTTTTGCTTAGACTAGTCTAATTTCTGTTGCTTTCCATTCAGCAGTCCCACCAGGCTCTCCCTTACACTCAGGACACAGTGCAAGCAGGCACGGCAGCAGACAGGCCCCGCTGAGTGGACTGCGTACACACGCTTCACTTACCAGCGATGTGCCCTGTGGTCCTGGCTGAAACTTTGCAGCAGACGTTCCCCCCTAGCGACTTGTCCCAAAGCAACTTTTTCAAAGCATTTCTTCCAGAGCTTTACCTTGAAAAATGATAATGGCTCTTTCCCCTCTTCATCGATTTGCCAACTTGCCTAGGAAATTTTACAGGGTCCAAACTACACAAATCAGTGCTTCTCAAACTCTCCCTCAGATGAATGTTAAAACGCAGATCCTGATGCAGCAGGTGTTGGGCCTCCCGCATGATGTGGCTTGGACTAGGAAGTATTTAGACTCTCTATGCCGGGAAGTACCAATGAGTGGCCAGTGAGAACCCCTGAATCAGCCAGCAGGGTTGAAACCAAGTAACTAAGTAGGGGCAAAGAACTCACTCGTTTTAATTAATGAGAAGAAAAATCTAAATAGAGCATTCTTGCTAAGAAATACCGTTTTATTCCTTCCAACGGTACATCAGGGAATATTTGGCCTCTCCAGAAAAGAAGGAACAGATAAGCACATGTTGTAATTAGCATATCAATGACTAATAATTAAAAAGAGGTTTCTAAAGAGCTGGAGGATATTTGAACAGTTTTTTCTCTCCCTCTCAAATCCACCTTCTTTCGACTTGCTTATATTTATCATGTGGGTAGAACCTCTTTTACCAAACAGAGCGATATTAAACTTCCATGTATCCCTAACGCAATGTTCGCAAATTCCTCAGTAATGCAGCCCCATTGGCAGTGCCAACCTCCTTACCGAAGACGTTGCTTTTGTTTTATTTTTCTCTTTCAAGAAACTGACATCTTAGCGCCTCATATCCATCTTAGTTTAAACAAATGTTTTGATTGCATCCAAGCGAGAGCCCAACAAAAGCTGTTGGGACTGAACTGAAGCATTTGTTATTAGTTTTAGACAATTTGTTCTAATATTGCCTGGAATCATTCGTTTATACACCCATACAGATTTGATTACTTTATTTGTTTCATTAATCCTTATTTGTTTAATCATCTGTTTAATCTGTTTAATCATTGGTTTAAGTGGAAAGATTACATGAAGATGTTTAGCGTTGGCTCATACAGGCATTCTGACATGGAGCTCAGCATTCCTTTTTGACTATTTATTGCATTCTTTTATGGGACTTCATGAGCTACTTGAAAGCCTGTAGGATGCTTCAGGGAATTCTATAACTTAGTAGTTCTTCACCACTGAACATGATATATTTTTAAAAATGTTATTTAAGTAGGCAATATTAGTGGAATAATTTGACTCCCATTCTGGGCTTGTGGATCCTCCTCTCCCAACCAAATGCAATATTTAGGGTGGCACCGAGGCCATTCTTGCAGAAATTGGGAAGGTCTGGGAGACTGGGCGTGCTCTCAAAGTTGAGGGAGCAGTTTCTTCTCTTTAGGCTTGTTTGCTCTGAGAATCCAAGTTGGTTCTTGTTTGAAAGTGTAAAGCAGTGCCCGAGATCTGATATCATACTGTAACTATCAGGGATGCTGTGTCTCCCCATCCCCCTCCATGCTGGAGGTGTCTATCAGATGTGGAGGCTCTAACTCTGACTGGGACACCCCTAGGGAGCCGTTGAAACATGAATAGCTTCCTTGCATCTGATCCATTTAATAAAACGGTCACCACTCTCTATGGTGGCAGCTTTTTATGTTATTCTCCAATTTGGCTTGAGGATGGGAGGTGTGTGTGATGGATAGACCTTGTGCATCATGGTCAGTACAATAGGTGTTACTTCAACAAGAGTCAATCAATGAACATCTCGGGGAAGGGCGTAAACTCTAGTGGGGGATGATGCCACTGCAGACAGTGTTGTAGGCACAGCTCACCTACTTCTGGGAATGGAGACCCTTGCTTTCAATGGAGAAGTCTGCCCACCTCCAGACCTTGCCCTTGGCAACCCCCTACCCCATCCTCCCCAAATCCTGCCATCTTCCAAGGCTCAGGTTATGTTTCACCTCCTTTCTTGGACCCCAAAGCCACACATAGAGCAGGTGGGAGCAGAATTGAGACTGGAACTCACTTTTCTGAAATTCTTTTGGAAAAGAACCCGTTACCTCAACCCATAATGTTCTGAACTTTTGGTCCCTTATGATAAGAAGCTGAAAAGAGAATAAAAATGATACTGCTCTGTGCTGCTGTTGCCATCCTAATTAAGTACCATCATTTCATGCTTTCCAAGTACATTGATTTTAATGCCCCTCAAACCTTGCTGGAGTGTAGCTGGGTTGTTAACCTGGCCATTTGTACCCTTGGATGGATTGAACCTCATAGGATCTCTGACGCCTCATCCAGGGCTTCCTCAGACACGATTCTTGGGAGAGCATGGCACCCAACATACCTGAACACGTCTGGGTTCACGCCTCCTCTTTCACGGGGTACGTGACCTTGGGCAACTCCTTTAACATTCTGAGCCCTGTTTCTGATCATAATAACGAGGATGGTAATGGTCTTTACCCCACAGGTTGTTGTGAGCACAAAAGGGCAAAACAAGTGTCAGTGCCTGTCCAGCCTGGTGCCTGGTGAGAGTGAGCCCCAGGGTCTGCTGTTGTGTGGGAACCCCTGCAGGGGTCTCTTCTGTGGATCCGTGTGCAGAGGTCTTCAGAAGGGAGAGTGGGCTGCCAGAGGGGACGGATTCCGAGAGGAGGAGGCACTCGTCCCCTGTGTGTCTTTCTGTCTGGTCCAACGTCATCTGGAGGGTTTGAGTTGTGCTGTTTGTTTTCTGTGGCTGAAACAGTGCCAGCCCCCAACGCAAGTGCCTTGTTCCTTCTCTGAGGGATGCCTCGCTCTGGATTCCCTCTGTCGAGCTTACAGCCTGAGGCTTCTCTTTGATTGGCCCTAAGCATCCTAGACCCTGGGAGCCCCCTACCCACACTTCCGAAGGAATCACTTCTTTAAATAAAATCCTGGATGGTATTTGAAAGAGATGTTTTCGTTAAGAGGCTTCCTCCTGGGCCTCCAGATTTCAGTGTCTGTAAACTGCCAATGCCTGAAATGACTTATTCACTCTTGCCTCTATTTGGGAACTTCCCTGATGCTCCCTTTCCTCCTCTTTCTTTGCGTTCCCCGAAGAGCTGCCCAAGCAGGTTTGGAAGAGTCTGGGAGAAGCTGGCCGCCAGCCTAGCTCAGGACACCATTCCCAATTGGGCATCCTCAGTCTATTGTTGGGCTGTGGGCATCATGCAGTGGCATGCTTAGTAGAGCTGCCTGGTTAACTCATAGCCTTTTGACTGAGGACAGGGCCTCCACTCTCTGAAGGGTTTACCTTCCTCCATCAAGCTTTGGGCTCAGTGCTCAGGGAGAAATGTGGGAAGTGGGACAACTGTTCAGTCAGCCAGTACAGCTAACTTAATCCTGGTGCTCAGTGGTGTGAGCTGCTGTGGTCAGACACACCTTGTGTCCACGGGAATATGGGAGGAATGGAGTTCGCCCTGCAGAGATCCCACCTCCCACCTCTACCACCCTACCCACATGAGTACCACTAACTAGGGGACTCATTCCCCTAGTTAAGGATGTGTCTTGGTTAACAACCTTTCTTCTAGATCCTGGATTTGATAGCAGGCTTTGGAGAAGAGGAATGTAAGGTTCTGATGGTTCCTGGTATTTAAGGAAAGGAGGAACAGGTTGACGCCCAGTCAACATCCCAAGGACCATGGGAACAGGGAGAAGGTCTTCAGCAATGAGAGGAACTCAAGGAAGAGGGAAGAAGCCAAGATGAACTTGGAAGTTCTGTCCCACTTGTTCCAGGCCATCTTGGTGCTGCCCTCGGCATCCTGGCCATACTTTGCAGATGCCTGTGGTAGAGTGGCCTGGCTGTGAGGCCAGACCTCCAGCTTTGCTCTCCACAGCCACAAGGAGGGACTGTGACTTCACCTTTGCATCCCAGTCCTTCTACTTGCTCTTTCACCTGAGGCAACATTTCTCATAGGGTGGGCACATCATAAAGGTGAGATAGATTGAGACTTGATATAGGTAGTAGAAGAAGGTGATAAAGGTGTCCAGGCAACCTTCTATGAATATTTATTGAACACCCACAGTGTGCCAGACACTACGCTAGGTCCTGGGAGTCCAGCAGTGGGCCTGCTGGACCCAACTTCCAAGGGCTATCGGAAAGATTAAATGAGAGAATGTGCATCAAAAAATACTGCTGATGCTGTAAAATTGAACCAGAGTGTAGAAGGTTTGGCTGCCAGGCTAAGGACTATATACTTTCAAAAGCAATGATGAGTCATGAGGTCGTTTGGGATGAAAGAGTGGGATGAACTGATTTTGTTTATGAAATTTTTCATTATAAAAATAATCACGTTTGTAATATGATGAGGTGTATTAGAGTATTGCTTCCATATAGCCCAGAAAACACTGTGTTTTATAAATCTTGTTAATATTTGTAAATCTAGTGGGTGAGAAATGATGGCTGTTATTTTACGTGTTTTTAATGATAAGTAAGGTTGAGCATCTTTTCACATATATATTTGTACTTCATTGACTTATTTTCATTTGCTGGTTCACATCTGTTTCCCAATGATCTAAGAGGCTGATTTTTTTAAATTATTGATTTGTAAGAGATCTTTTTATTCTAAGAAAAATAGTTCTTATTATCCATCATATGTATTATAATTATATTTCCAAGTTTATTATTTTTTTACAAAATTATATTCAATACTTTTATTGAGGTACACTTTCCATTCAATAAAATTCACACATTCTGTTTTAAATATAAAAGCTGTTGACTTGACAAATGTCTGTACCCACATAACCATTGTTATCACAGCCAAGATATAAAACATTTCCATCTCTCCCCAAATTTCCTTGTACCCCTTTACTGTCAATCTCCCTGAACCCCATCACAATAATTATTTTTGTCTGTTCTAAAACTTCATATATATGGAATAATAAAGCCTGTATATTCTTTCATATACGACTTCTGCTCAGCATAATGTCTGTGAGATTCATCCACGTTGCTGTGTTTATTAAGAGTTTATTCCTTTTTATTGCTGGTTGTGTTCCATCGCATGAAAATATCACAATTTGTTGAACTGCTTACCTATTAACAGACAGTTGGATTGTCTTCAGTTTGGGGCTATTCCAAATAAAGCTGCTATGAACATGCTTGCACAAAATCTTTATGTGGACATGCGTTTTCATTTCTCTTGTGTAATTACCTAGTGCTGGAATGACTAGATCATATAATAGATGTATGTTCAGCTTTATGAGCAACGGCCACAGTGTTTTCCAAAGTGGTTGTGTTATTTGACACTTCCACCAGCAGTGGATGAGAGTTCTACTTGGTCCATATCCTTGCCAACACTTGGTGTTGTCGGTCTTTTTTATTTTAGACATTCTAGGGATATAAAGTGCTATCTCCTTGTGGTTGTAATTTGCATTTCCCTATAACTAATGAGGATGAGCATTTTTCATGTGCTTATATGAGTTTTCATATATCTTCTTTGGTAAGGGTCTTTTCAAATATTAGCTCATTTTAAATTAGGTTGTCTTTTATTATTGAGTCATAAGTATTCTTTTTATATTCTAGATAAAAATTGTTTGTCATATATTCATATGGAGTGTATTTTCTCCCATTCTGTGTTGCCCCTTTTCATTTCTAAACCTTTGCTCGCTCTTATCTAATAAAACTTTGCAACAGGTTGCAAAGATGTTCTCCTATGCTCTCTTTTAGAACTTTTAAGTTTTCCCTCTTAGGTTTGGGTCTATGATGGATTGTGTGCTAACTTTTGGTTTTGGTGTATCTTTTTGGGGGAGGGGGGCTTTATACATGAATGGAAATTTTGCTTGGGCATAAAATTTGTGGGTTATTCCCCCATTTCCAAACTCTGTAGATATTTTTACATGGTTTTCTGGCATATGGTATTTCTGTGAAGAATTGTGAAGTCATCTGACTTTGCTTCTTAGAAATGATCTGTATTTTCAGTCCGAATAACCTTAAAATTTTGGTATACTCTTACCATTTTGTAACTTCATCAAGATATGTTGTGGTGTTTTTTATTTTAAAGGTGTCTTTCTCCTTCTTGACCAGTGACTTTTTTAAAAATAAATTTATTTATTTATTTATTTGGCTGCGCTGGGTCTTCATTGCTGTGTGCAGCCTTTCTCTAGTTGTGGCGAGCAGGGGATTACTCTTCGTTGTGGTGTGTGGGCTTCTCACTGCGGTGGCTTCTCTTGTTGCGGAGCATGGGCTCTAGGTGCGCGGGCTTCAGTAGTTGTGGCTCGTGGGCTCTAGAGGGCAGGCTCAGTAGCTGTGGTGCACCGGCTTAGTTGCTCCACAGCATGTGGGATCTTCCCAGACCAGGGATCAAACCCATGTCCCTTGCACTGGTAGACGGATTCTTAACCACTGCACTACCAGGGAAGTCCTGTTGTGGTATTATTTGTTCTGCATTTTTCCCCTTTAAAATATAGACTTATAAGTTTTAATTTCAGGAAAGTTTTCTTCTAAAATTTTATGAAGTATTTTTCTGATTTTTCTTTTCGCTCTTTTATTTTTTCACTTAATTAATAAGGTTTTGGAAGAGGTTTTGTGATTCTCACATCTACCTGGCTATATTCCTTAGGAGACTAAGAAACTAATTTAGTATAATAATAAATTCTTCCCTGGAATAAAGAAGTTCCCCAAAGAATGTAAATTGGAAATAAAAGTAGATGTATGTCCTATACTCACACAAGCACACACACCTGCCTGAAATGTATACACTGGGGCGCTAAGTGGTTACCTTGCCTGTATGTGTCTCACCTATATGTATTTTTGTTTTCTTTTTTGTCATGCTTCCTTATTTCTGTTTTGTCTGCAATGAGCAGGTATTGTTTTTGTAATAGCTCACAACACTCCAGAGCAGAGTTCTGGGAGCAGAAAGGATGAACCTGGTTCAAAGGCTCATTTACCAAACATTTCCTGGGTACCGACTTCTCTTCAATCAGGAATTTAATAGCTTTCCTCCCATTCAGGCTGAAATGGTTATTCCAAAGTGAAAATTTAGGGATGAAGATTTGGCTGCAGGTGTAAACAATCTCTCCAAAACGAGGGAGTGTCCCTTATCTATCTGTCCTGGGGGCCAGGGCCCTGGACATTCTCCCATGGATTAGAGAACTGGCTGCCAGGGGGCCAGTTTTAGCTTGCAGATGTGTTTTGACTGACCAATGCAGTGGTTGCTATTTTTTTTTTAATTTCTGAACCTTTAAGTGGGGTATGTGCTCCCCAGTTTTCACAACCCCTCTCTAGGGTGCCCTAGGCCCATTCCACTCACTTATGTAATCTGCCTGTTCCCTACAGGCCATTGAATTTGTGACCTTCTGGTCCAGGAGATGATAGACAAGTATCCAACAAGTACCAAAACAAGCTCCTACTTACTTAATCTTCCTTTATCCGTATTTACGTACTTATATCCTAAGGCAGAAAGGGGAGATGAAGGTTAGTATACACAGCATATACCAAAACCCTGCTTGATGGAAACGGCAAATTTGGCCCTGAGTTTCCCAGTGGCTAAAGCAAAGAAGTTAACGCAATCAGTTTTACAATTCATATTGCCACTGTCTAAAATTAAGCTACTTGCTCAAGAGAAACAAGGTTTTATTTGAAATCAAGCTTATAAGATGAAAACTGCCTTTGTATCCTTCTAGATTTGGGAGCTCAGAATCCTAAAATGATCCCAGTAGAAGCTATACAAATATATTAAATGCAGAACGTATGCCCAGCAAGCTTGATGTCTACACAAGCTAATTGAGAAGAAAAAGGATTTTGCGTGTAGCATATAAGAACATCCTTCCCACATTATAGATAGCATTGCTATTTTCCAAGGAAAAACTGAAATATTTCATCTGTGCATGCAAATTACCCTGGACTCTCTGTCCAGGACTAAAATAAATAGGATCATGAATATATATTTAAAGAAATTCCTGCTACCTTTTTAATTTTTTTTCTGCCTTGTTTAGTGGCACTGTATAAATGGGTGTGTGTGAGATCATATTTGGTAATTGGGAACTGGGGCGTAGAATCAGGGAGACTATTCTAGTATTGTCATTTCTGAGTGCTTCTCAAACCTGGCTGCTCCCTGGAAACACCTGGAAATCTTTTAATACATACCAGTAACCTGGATCTCATCCCGGATCAGTTGAATCTATATCTCTGGGGTGAGGCCTAGGGAGCTATTTTTGTTCACAAGGTCTTCTGGCGATTCTAAAGTGCAGCCAGGGCTTTGAGCTCTGATCTCTCTGGGACCGTGACTCTCAAAATGGAGTGAGTGAGACTCACCTAGCAAGCTGGTTAAATGCAGATTCCTGGGCCCACCCCACTTCCTGAGATTCTAATGTAATAAGCCTTCGGGGTGAGGCCAGTGCTGAGAAAAGGTGACCTAGTCTCTCTTCCCACCTAATACCACAAAGTACGTGATGTGGCTTAAAACATGCACTCAAATGAAGAATAGAACAATTAGTACAAATGACATCAGAAACTAGAAGGAAAAAGAATTGCGGTAGAAACCTGAGAGAAGAATGATCGATCATTATAACTAAACACAAAATTTGACTTGGCTTTTCCTGCAACCGGGACCTCTGTCCCTGCTACCCTTGAGACATCATTCTTACTCTTAAACTTGGCCAACCACAAGTTTCCTTGCCTATCCAGTGGGGATGGTACTACATGATACACAGGGACGGGTTTCCTCTGTCACCACAGAATGGAATTCCTGGGAAGGGGCAAGGGGCCTGGACATTTCAAAAAGAGCCCAGGGTAAGCATGGGAGATCTCAGCTCTCTTGTGTCCTGCCATCATTCCACACAAGCCATCACACCTGCCAAGCCAGGAGCTACGTTTCTAGTGGAAGCCTCCAAGCTGCTTCTTGCCAGTGCTTGACAACCCATTTTGTATGGGAGGTTAAAGAACACTTCCGTCTCAAGCAGGCCAAGGATGGGGATGGGAAATGTCTGCTGATACCACTGAGTGTCTAAACAAGGGAGACGGCTGGGGAGGCAGGAGCAACGGCAGATGCCCTGGTCCCTCCGCGGGCTTCCCCAGCCAGCCTGGCTGCCCACAGCCCAGTTGCAGGATGAATTTTCATGTGATGTTGTGTTTTCACTTGGAGAGACCCGATAGAAGTGGCTGCAATATTTCACCAGCTCCTCTGTTTGTCGGCTCTACTAATCATCAGCCTCAATCACTGGTGCAATATTTTATGAATTAATAAAAATGATCATGGGCAGTCCAGGGGGACCCGGGAAGAAATGCGCGCAGTAGAATTTTAATGAGCACCGTGGGGAATTTCAACCTTTTCTCGCCTTTTATTTTATTTTTTATCTTCCCTTCTCTCGTCCACGCCCCCTCCCTGAAATTTTTCTTGCTCCCCCCAAACCCCTTTTAGCAAAAGCATAGCTTGAGCTGCTTTAAATCACTGTCACGCAAATTAGGTGTTTTCCCTCAGCCCATTTTTTGGCCCACAACAATGCCGTCCTAGGCTGCAAACGTGCCCCGTGCACCTGCTCTCGGTCCTAATTGAGCAGATGATCTGCCGATTTGTCATGCTTAGCCCAGACCCCCTTCCTGGCACCCCTCTCCCAGACTGCCAGCCTTGGCGTGCCTCGAACAATGGGCAGATGTAAAGCTGTGTGTGTGTGTGTGTGTGTGTGTGTGATGACAGATCTTGTACTCATTATTGAATAATTCATTGTTGCGTTAATGTCTTCAGATACCATCTCTCACTTTCTTCACTCTTCCTCTCTCATCTGGCTCGCTTGGGAAAACTTGATTATGCCTGCCTCTCTGACGACAGAATATACAGATAAAAGATAATTGCTTGGCTTGACTCCTCCATTGATATGAAAATAAGATTTAAATTATTCACTCCGGTTTAAAGGTTAGTTGAAGGTTATTACAGGGGATGAAGGGGAAAAAAAATCACTCTTCATAACGTTCGGGGTGGAGATAAGACAGGTTTGAAAGGGCCTAATTTGCACTGTAGGCAGAAGCGCCTTGTGAATAAACTGAGTCCCTCCAGAGATTTTAATCTAGGAAAAGTCAATTATTTATAAGCAAATTATGGCCGGCTTTTCATATATATAAAACGCTCTGTGTCATAAATAAGGACGAAGTGGTGTCTGTTTTCTCAGCGCTTGGTTTCTTGATCTCCAAGCCCTGGCCTTGCTTGCAATGGGAATTTAATGAGGCGCCCCTATTAGGAAGGTGGGCTGCCTTGGTGGGGACTATTTTTAATAGATGATAATGGTGATAATCTAATAATAATTCGGCTCTGGGGGTCTCTACCTCTGCGCCTGGGGGGAAAGCTGGCAGGACAGGGGCTGCGGCTGCACCGCTGGCCTGCACGTGGCCCCCTCCTCTGCCACCAAGTGAGTGATAACCTGGTGGGTTGCTGCAGCTCCATATAGGAGAGCGTCTCAGGGCCGCCTCTTCCCACAGAGGTAAAGCTCCCACCTGAGGATCAATAATTAATGGCCTTCCACGCTTCTGGAAGTTGGGTGCTATTTCAGAAAGTATCCAGGGGCCCCTCCTCAGCAGTGCTCCCTGTTGATCATGGGTGGCCACGTCTATCAAAATAAAGAGCTGGGGAAGAGAGATCTCCCCTGGGCCAGTATTGCCTGAAGCCAGAATGCGCTTGAAGTCCCTGGGGGAGGAACTTGCGTCTGGGCCTCCTTCTCTCAGAACTTCCTCTTCCTGTGCGTTCAGAGGACCCTCTGCCCCCTTCCTTCCTGCAGGTAGGACACCAGCCACACCAACCCCACAACCTCGGGGACTGGCTCAGGAAACCATGTGCCCTCAGAGAGCAAGGCTGCTGGGTGTCCACACCCAGGGTCCTGGCCTGGAAGCCTTGGGCTTAGCTTCGCACAGGGATGGGGGTGGAGGCACCAAGGCTGCACCAGGGGAGGGGCCAGGGGACATTGCCCTCTGATGGGCTGCGGGGAGCTTTCAGTCAGCTGCCGCCTGTCCAGATGACTCCAAAGCTGCCAGCCCGAGGTGATTCTCCACGAGGGTCCTGTCTAGAAGGGAGCCAGGTCCCACCACAGCCCTGCCTTTCCAGGTTTCGGGGAAGATCGGGAACAGCCAGGGTTTGCTGAGGTGCCTGCCTGGTGTGGGAGGGGTCTGACCTGCCTGGCTCAGGGACGGTGCAGGGAGGACGGGGCAGCCTGGGGAGGAAAGGGCAGCTGGCAGCAATGGTGTGGGGAACGTGAAGCTGCAGATGGATCGTTGCCGTTTCTGAGCAGCTTAGATACAGGAGGCTTGTGGATGACATTCTTTCTCCCCTGCTCAGCCTGGAGCCAATGCCCTACCAAAGCTCTGCAGGCAAAACTAATGGGCTGTGTGTGTGTGTGTGTGTGTGTGTGTGTGTATTCTAAAGCAAAATGCACACATTGGAGTACATTTTATACAGCTTCCTCACTGAGGCCCAGAGAGGGCAAATGACTTGCCCAAAGCCACACAGCAAACAAATGGCAACACTTAAACCTAAACCCAGTTCTCCTGCTACCCAGTTAATGCTTTTTTAGTTTAGTTTTTTTTTTTTTTTTCCCTATCTAATGTTTGAGATCCAGAAAAAGTGAATGTTACTTCTTACCCTACAATCTAGCCTCTCACAGAGGTGGGTTGAGGACAGGGCTTAGTTCTTCATCTAGACAGGGATCTCTTGGGTCCCTCTGAGCTCTAAATTCTGTGGATACAAATTTAGTAGAATATGCCTTAAGGAATCTTCTCAAGGGCAGAGGCCCTAGCACTAAAAGAAAAGGAACATTAGCTGTATATTTACCCTGAACGAGGCACGCTCTCAAAGATCTTGTCAGTCTGCAGACACAAAATGTTCAAACAGAAAAATGAAAGTGAAATGAGCAAGTGACCCTCAAGTACGTCGGAGTCTGCGTGAATCTGGGAGGTCAGTGCTGTAGGGGCGGCAGGAGTTCCCCTTCGGAGGCACCCATAGGAGACCGAGCAGGTAAGTCCAGCTTCTGGGAGGATGACTTGCTGAGACGAGCAGGAGGGCAATGGAAGGCGTGGGGAAGGGGTGTGAAGCCAGGGGAGAGGAGCGAGTGGAGCCTGCCGGTGATGGGGGTGTTGAGGAAGGAGAGCAGCTACGGTGACGGTGACGGAGGGCGTGTGTTGGGGGAGCTAAGGAGAGCTTCATGCTCCATGGAGCCCCTGCTGGTCTAGGAGCAGAAGGGTGATGTGTTGAAGGCTGTGTCTAAGGGGAGATCCACTGGAATGAAGAGGCCTGGCGTAGGAAACCTAAGAGGAGGAGCCTGATGTAATCCAGACACGGATCAGGTGGTGGGATGGGTGAAGTTCTGCAAAGACAAGATGATAGGAGTTGCAGAAGAAGTATAAAGGGGAAGGAAGTACCAACATGATTACGGAAAGAAAAATGATGGCTGGGTAGGAGCAGGCGAGTTTTAGGTGGGGAAACACGAGGCGCTCACTCTGGAACATGTGGGAAAATTCTACGGGTCGACAGGGACAGAGGACCAGAAGTGAGCTGGGCTAGGCCAGCCCTCTCGTCCCCACACGCAGGGTCTGGGAGGGGATGTGACTTCATGACATGGTTACCGGCAGTTGAGCCAGCCCCAGGGCTCTGGTGCTCCTTTCACTGGACCACACTGCCTCTTTGGAGCACCTCTACATCCAGGGATGTAAAAGCGAACAGAATCTGCCCCAGTGCGTTGGCTCTGGTCCCACTTTCCTGCTAGGGGCAGGAAGGTTAGAGCTATTTGCTCAGGTAAGACCGGCAGGGTTATCCAAGTTACGCTTAAGGGGAGCTGGTTGCGGCACGCCACACAGGATTTTAATGATTTCAAATCTCTGGGTTCTGGGAGGCCCCCCGGAGACGTCTGGGACAGAGGCCAGTCCACCAGCACGAAGGATTGATGGCCAGGGCAGGCTTACTAGGTTAATGCGTCTGAGGTCGCTGCAAGAGATGGGTATCCATCCAATCGGTGGATATTAAAACCGTCTAATGGGCTTCCCTGGTGACGCGGTGGTTGAGAGTCCACCTGCCGATGCAGGGGACATGGGTTCGTGCCCCGGTCCGGGAAGATCCCACATGCCGCGGAGCGGCTGGGCCCGTGAGCCATGGCCGCTGAGCCTGCGCGTCCGGAGCCTGTACTCCGCAACGGGAGAGGCCACAACAGTGAGAGGCCCGCGTACTGCAGAAAACAAACAAACCAACCGTCTAATCATTTTTGCAAGCTGCCTCCCTAATGTGATGGGGGATGCACTGGGATTTAAGTTCTCATTACCCATTTCCACCCACAGGTAACAGGTCCCGCTCATTCAGCACAGGCAATTGCCTGCCCCATTACCTGTGAAAATCAGAGGACGGCTGGGCCGTTTGGAGAGCAAAGGAGCCCATTTTCCCCTCTTCTGAAAATCACAGTAAGGTAACCCTTCCTGGGAGACTGGGCTTTTATGGATCTGAGTACCAGGCAAGGGTGCATTGTGCCAAAGTCCAAGGTTCCAGAGCCGTAACCTCGGGCAGCTACCCGTCAAACGTGGATGAGCACGCTTGTTCACTCTCTCCTTGGTGGCAGGGCCCAGGATCCGACTCTCAGGCCCGAGACAGGCACTTCCCCTTCCTCTTATAACAACCCTTCATGTCTGGGCAGAGAGTGTACGTTCTGGGATACTTTCTCCATCACCTCCCAGGCCTTTGAATGGAATAATCGCACACATTATCCGTCCCGCGGGCCTTGTATACAGAGAAGCTCCTGATGCTGTGATGGGCTGGTTTCAGACCACATGCTGCCTCGCTGCCTCCTGTTTCCGCCTCTCCGTGCACTTTTCTTTCCTCTGAAACCGGTTTAAAGAGGGCCAAGACCTCATCTGCATTAGTTATCTATTGCTCTGTCCGTCACAAACGTAAAAGCAACAATAAGCATGTGTGACCTTACACAGCTTCCGTGCGTCAGCGATCCTGGAACTCTGTGGTTAATGCAGGTGGAGGTGGGAATGAGCCGGTATGGTGATGTCTACGTGAACTGCTGTGTTTAATGCGTGCGGGGCACGTAACGTTAGCTTTCGTGATAAATGTTGAACCAAAGCTAGGTGTGCCAGCGACTCAGGATAGTGGTAGTCACGAGTGGCTTCGCTGGTGGCTCTGCCCAGGGCCTCTCATGAGGTGGCAGTGAAGATGTCAGCAGGGCTGCTGAAGGCTTGACTGAACTGGAGGATTCATTTCCAAGGTGGCTCTCTCACATGGCTGGCAAGGTGATGCTGGCTGTTGGCCGGAGGCCTCAGTTCCTTGTCACAGGGGCCACTCCATAAGGTTGCCTGAGTGTCCTCACGACGTAGGGGCTGGCTTCCTCCGCAAAGAATGATCCAGAGGGCAAGGCAAAAGCAGCAAAGTCTTGTACGACCTAGCCTCGGAAGTCATACCCCATCTGTTCTGTAAACTCAGTGGGTTACAAAGGTCTGCCTATTCAATGCGTGAGAGGTACCAGCAGGCACTGGGGACAGTCTTGAGGACTGGCTACTGCAACATCTGGTAATTCCATGCCCTTCCTAGGGCCTCGCTCATGGCAGGGAATCAATAAAGGGAGCAGAAATTAATGAGTACCTATCCGGGTTTTTTTAATCTTTACATCAGTTGCTGGGCAGGTTTTACTTCCCAGAGGAAGAAGCAGCCCCAGGAAAGAGTTTGTTCAAGATCCAGGGGCACGGAAGCTCCTGAGCTAGGATTATAAGAACTCAAGCCTCTATTTTAGAAGTTCATGCCCCTTCTGTTCTACTAAGCTGCTTACCTTGTGTTAAAATTAGTTCTTCCTGAATAAGATTCCTGTGATATAAATAGAGTGGGTGGTATTGTGTCCATTTTAGAGATGAGGAAACTGAGGTCCCCAAAATTTCATGATGTCATGGCAGCTGGGGACAGGGCTGGCACTAAAATTCAGCACTCCTGTCTTCAAATCTAATGTTCTGCCCACCAAAAAAACTGCCTTTCAGTGAAGTGTTTGGAGGCCTGAGTGTCCTCGGTCCTCTCTGCTATACATGGGCAGGGAGGCAGGGGCAGAGGCTTAGGCTGGAGCTCTGGGCTGGAGAGAGCCCTGAGGGAGAAGAGGAGGCTGTGTCCTCCCCGTGGCAAGGAGGGTGGCTGGAGAGAGAGGACAAGGGATGGGGGGGGGTGAGTCTTCATGGTAGCTGGGCTCAGCAGTGAGAGTGGCTGAGGTGGGATGGGGGCATCCCTGCCCTGAGTTGTGGCCCTGACCACAGCAACAGGAGCTAGCATGCCGTTTGTCCCATTCATACCAGTCACCCCCCAGGTCCTGTTTCACCCTTCAGACTTTAAATCCCATAAAGCCCCAGGGACCGTAACTATTCCCTGATAAAACCCCGGGACATGGTAAGGTGGGTGGTCTTGTATCCGCTTTGCAAATGAGGAAATTGAGGTCCAGAGACAAGTCTCTTTTCTTCCAGCCCTGTTCACTAAACCACACCCACCCACCCCATTCTCCCTTTCCCTTTTTGGTTTTTCTCTACGACGGTTACCACCCCGGACATTCTTTCCATTTTTCTTATTAATTTGTCCCTCTGCTCAATCTTAAATGTCCATCAGTGAGGGCAGGATGTCTGTTTTGTTCACTGCAGTGACTGGCACTTAGGAGGCCCTCACTGCATGCTCACTGACTCTTTCTAACCACCCCAGCGGGAGATACCACCCTTAATGCCATTTCAGAGGCTAGGAGACTGAGGCTCCGAGAGACCACGTAATCACTCAAGGCTGGACAGTGAGTGAGTGAAAGATCTGGAAGCACATCTCACCTCTCTGCCAAGCTGCCTCTCCAGAGTCACCTGCGTGTGATTAGGAAAGTGAAAGGAAGCCTTTCCTTCCTCACTCACAGTAGGGGGTGGGGGTGGGGGTCAAGGAGAGCCTCCTTACCTTAGGGACATGGCCACACCTCCACAGAATCTCTCCACTCCCTCCTCTCCATCCCCAGCTGCCCAGAAGATGATAGCTCACATCAATCATGCCCCAGGGATGATGCAGCCCAATCCCAGAGCATCAGACGTGGGAGGGACTATGGGTTCATACAGTCTATTCTTCCATTGTATGGATGGGTAAACTGAGGCCAGGGAGGGGAAGAGGCTTGTCAGTGTGCTTCCAAAAATGCAGCATTTCAGAGGACTGGGCACTCATTTCTGTACCCACTTCCCTGATTTCCCCAACACCCAGATGTCAGTTAGCCCCTCCTCATAGCCCCAGGTCCGTTTTCCCTCCCAGCATGCTTCGTGGCCCACTTTGTGCTCTCCCACCCACTGTCAGGGAACAAAACCCCACCGCTAGACCCACATCTCTGGGTCTGATGCAGGCCTTGGCTCTAGCTCACCTTGGAAACCTCATTCCTCATCTGTAAAGGAGGAGGGGTTGCACCAGAGGGTTTCCAAGGCCTGTGACCCTTACACTATGTGTCTGAGATGCTGGACCCCTGGCTTACCCATGCAAGCTGTCCCCTTTGGCCTGGGAGCTTGTAGCTGGTTGAAAGCAGCACCACCTGACTATGAAGGCTTATAATTACCTTTCCAGGGAGCCACTCCTGCTAGTCAGGGAGAGAGAGGTCTGTCCAAGGGAGAAGGGTCTGGGTCTGAGGCTGGGGCCATAAACCCTCAATCCCCTTGGGATTTGCCTGTTCCCTGGGATGTGTCAAATCTTCCTGGAGGAGCTGGGAGGGATGTGGAAAAGTTCCAAGACCTGGTTCCTGAGTGGTTCCTGAGGAGCAGGGAGAGGTTGGAGTTCTGGGTCTCAGCAGCCGGGGAGATGTCAGGAGCTCAGGGGTTAGTAACCACAGCTTTGGTTTGGCGGAGGAGCCTGCAGAAGCCGTGCTGAATGCGTTCTGTGCATTCACTCTCAGCCCAAGCTTCCGGGGGCATGTTGACATCTCCATTTTACAGATGAGGCAACCGAGGCCCAGGGAGATCAAGTAACTTGCTCTTCCAGGTGGCAGGGCTGGGCCCAGACCCTGGGTGGGGAGTGGTCTGGCTCCAAAGCCAGTGTCCTCCCAGGATGCTGCACCCAGGGCAGTGACCACCACAACTCACCTCTTCCCTTCTCCGTCCCCTGGGGAAGATGCTCTCAGCTTTGACCTTTGGGTTCCTCAGCCCAGGGTTATGACAACAAACTGATGTGGCAGACTGGCTAGTCGTGCAGGATGACTGCGTTCTGAGAGCGATGGGAGCACACGGACACGCCTGCACTCATATACACACAGGTATACGCCAGCATGTACACATACACACACACATGTGGATACATACATGTAGGTGTAGGTCCTTGGCCTTGTTTATGCCCTCATGTACCAATGTGCACACACACGCACGTGGTATCACCCCACAGGCTCAACTCTGTCGAGGTTTTCATCTCCCAGGAGCCTCGAGATGTTCCCTGGGAAAGTCCATTCTGCGGTTGCTAGGAAATCCGGAAGAGGGGGGAAGGCTGGGCTCTTTCTTTTCCCTCCTGGATACAAATCTCCACAATGCCTGTCCCTGTGCCTTTCTGTCTCCCTGCCTCTGTGTTGCCATTTCTCTTGTTCACCACAGCCTTCTCCTGTTTGCTTGGAAGGGCAGCAGGGAGAGGGCAGGGAGGAGGGAGGCGCGGGCGGGGGCTGGTATCCTGGGCCCGCTGTGCTCCGTGCCCCACGCTGGGCCAGGCTCCTGCGCTGCCCAGCGGTGTTCTCGTTGGAAACAGCTTCGTATGACTGTTGCTATTGATTATGGCAAGATTGTGTGCGGCTAAGAGCTCCTCGGAGCCAACTGGTATATTAAGCAATCACTTCTATAGCAGATGACATAACTCCCCCGGCATCGGTTTGTCCTAATGGGCTTGGTATTACTCATGTGCTAATTGATTGGGCACGGAGGGAAGAAAAACTAAATTCACTTGTGAGGCGATTTTATGGCAGGGCTCATAACAGAGGTAATTTGCTGAAAATGTTCAGTCCCGCTTCGGTTATGTAAGATCATCTGTGTTCCTGTGTTTTATCTCCCCCGCGCCTGGCTGGGGGAGCTGGCCTGGCCAGCTGAGCGCAGGAGCTAGACTCCACCAGGGAACGGGCACTGCCAATGTGGGGCTGCCCCTGGGGAGTGCTGACAATTAGTGCCTTATACAGAACCTTCTTGCCTCAGGGGTGGCTTTCAAAATATCTCAGCTTCTCCTGTTTAAAAAAAAAAAAAAAGATTCCGTCTAAGGGCAAAACAGTTATAATTTCAGATCAGCCATCTAGTGTTACAAAGCTCTGGTTCAGAAACGGAAAGGATGAAGGGGGGATTATTATAATTTTTAAGAGAAAGAATATTTTGCCAGGAAGAGGGAGGGATGGGGAGCTTGAAGAGGCTTGAAGGGCCCCTCTCTCCCTCCCTCTCCTCCTCTTCTTTTTCTTTCCGCCGTCCCTGTCTCCTCCAGCCCTCCCCCAGCCCTTCCTGAAGCAGCCTGTCTTACCATGGACTTCTGGAGGAGTCTTGAGCCTCTGCTTGGCCATCCTCCTGCCACACTGCCATCCTGGAGGGGCAGAACCAGTCCTTCTAGTCCTATCTGCAGTGATGCCAAGTTGCTATGACTTTCTCCAGATGTGTGCAGCTGGGTGAGCTCCGCAGGCTGTGTGGCTGTCCACCTTTTGGGCTGGGTTCTGTGCTCAACTGGTGTTTGGGGTCCCCCAGGGCAGGGAGGTGAACTTCTGAAGCTGTGGTGCTTCCTCACAGCTCTGAACCAGGTTTCCAGAAAGGAGGCCGGGCTGCCCGGGGCCATTCTCAGGGCTTCCCCCTTCCTGGAATGTGTATTGATTGGCAAGGGAGACACCATGCGCTGGTCTCGCTGAAAGGGAGGGGGGGTTGACTACAAGTAAGTTCAGCCTGAATCCAGCATTGTGCCTCTTCCTCCAATTGGAGCGGCCAGGCTGCGTGATCCAAGGAGGTTTCATCCAGGAGGAAACCAAGAGGCTGCGCGTCCCTTGGTTTCATTTGAGGCTGGCCGTTTGGATCCTGGACGTCCCCAGCTGGCCCCAGGCTGTTTAGGAGGTTTCACTGGAGGTCACTGGGTCTGAGACTCAACCAAGCTCCTAATCTGGCCCTTGACCAAACTTGACTAAACTCAACTAAACTCTGCCTCCTGGGCAGGTGGTTGTCCAGCTTCTACCCAACTCCTTCTAGACCGGCCGGCTTCCCGGCAGCCCGTTTTATCTCGGATGGTTCTGACCCTCAGAAAGTCCCTGCACAGAGCCTGGGACTTTTGAACCTCATCCATCTGTTCCCTTTCTATGGGCTAAAATCCTGCAGAGTGGTCCTGCCCCCACTGCATCTCATAGATGAGAAACAGGAGTCCTGAGAGGGGAGGGAGCTTGCCCAGCCCATGGGCAGTGTCAGAACTAGAGGTCAGCTCTCCTGAGCTCAAAAGCCCAGCAAAGCCTGAGCTCCTCCCCGCCCTGCCCCAGCCCCTCAGCAGGCATCTCTCTTCTCTGGGCCCACCGGACCCCAGCAATATCCCCCCCATCACGTTATCCTCCAGCAACAGCCATTTTGCATTCTCAAAATCCCTTCCCAGTCTCTGCTCCAGAGAGGGTTCCCAGCTAGGGATGTGCTACGTGTGACCTGCTCTGCTGCCCCAGAACAAGTCAATTAGCCTCTCTGAGCTCCAGTCTCCTTTCCTAAATGGGGTGATAAATAGTAGTTAACGCATATTGAGCACTTACTATAGGCCGGGAATAGTGTTTAGTACTTATCTTGGTGAACCTCTGTTATTTTAATCCTTCTGATAATTCTGTGTGGTGGAGACAATTGTGATTCCAATTGTTTCTTCCAGTTTTATTGAGATATAACTGACAGACAGCACTGTATAAGTTTAAAGTGTCCAGCATAAGGATTCGACTTGTGTATGTCACAGAAAGATTACCAGAATAAGTTTAGTGAACATGTATCATCTCATCTCTGTAAAAAAATTAAAGAAATAGAAAAAATTATTTTTTCCTTGTGATGAGAACTCTTAGGATGTACTCTCTTAGCACCTTTTGTATATAATGTAGGGCAGGGTCAATTATGTTTATCATGTTGCCCATTACATCCCTAGTACTTATTTATCTTATAACTGGAAGTTTGTACCTTTTGACTGACTTCCTCCTCCAATTCCTCCTCCCCCCACACCTCTGTGATCCCACTTTTCAGATAGGGAAACCGAGGTGCTATAACAAATTGCAGCACTGGAATGAAACTCAGGCAGTTCAGCTGCGGGTTGGCGCTCCCAAACCACTAATTCACAACCTGCCTCTACAGCAGTTGCAAGCCTTAGAGGAGTTCACAGATGCTTAAGTTCTTTGTAAAGTGTAATAAGGGGTGGTCTCAGGGACGCCTTAGATTCTTACCCCTTTGTGGGGTGAGAGGGGAGGTCCCAGGGCTCTTCAAGGGTCTCTTGCAAGCTGTGGAGTCTTCCCAGATAAATGCACATATGTTCATGTGTAAAGAATTTTGTCGACTGTCTCAGGGTGAGGGTGAGGGTGTCCTGAAATTTAGGCCCATTCTTAGGAGCACGGATGCCTGGTTAGAGACCGTTACCCTATCCAGTGTTTTCTACTGTCTGAGTGGGGAGGCGGGAAGGGTGAAAGACAGTCTGAGCCTTGCGGGTGAGGAACAAGGATGAGGTTGTTGAAGGTCTCAGACCTCTGGGGAGGGCAGGAGAAGGCTTTCTGCAGGACTGCCATGTTGACATGACTGCGGCAGCTTGGGCAGGCCCAGGCAGGGCTCAGCTCTCCTCCGGGCATTTTGGCCCTGGCTCGGGTCGCTCTGGTGGGAGCCGTAGGGTGGAGATGACAGGAAAACACAGCACACCCCGATTTCCAGAGGGAAATGTGAGGGTAGGTGGGGGAAGGCCCCGATTTTACCTGTGCCTGGATTTCCCCATTCCTAATTATCCTGTGATAATTAGTAGGTCTAGAACATTTGCCTTGGAGCCAAGTTAGGTGAGTAATGAACAAGGGAACAGAGGGGTCTGATTGCTTAACTTGGAGGGGGAAGGGTGCAGTTTTATGAGAAAGCTGAGGAGGAAATCTCCTGTATGGGATGGTTGTGGGACCTCTGGGAAAGCCCTATTCCCAAATGAAAATGATCCCTTTGCCCCTGTCTGTCTGAAATTCCACCATTACAGATATATTATCTAGGTCTAGAAAGATATTCAGTTACTTGAAGTGTATGAAGTGTAAATACCCCTGGGCGACAAATGTAGTGGCCTTTATTGGTCACCACTTGAAGACAAAAGAAGTTCCCATGGAGGAGAGGTTGGGGGAAAACAGCAGAGACAGGGTCAGCAGCATGAGCCTGTGGGTCAGGCAGATCCGGATTCCAGTCTAGATCTTGCTACTTTCCTATTCTGTGATCTTGGGAAGTCCCCTTGAGCTCTTTGAACTCACTGGGGAAGTGAAGTTATGGTAATGGTACCCACTGCACATGACTATTGGGAGGGTTAAATGAGACAACGCTTATTAGTGCTTAGCCAGATCCTGGCTGGGAAGAAGCAATCTCTACATGGCAGCTATTATAATCTGGGGACCAGGAGGGTCTAAGGGATGTTGAAGGGCACAGGAGACCCACCTGACTGACTTTGCAGGGGGGCCAGCCCTTGCCCCCAAGCCGGCCCTCTGAGTCCACCCATCAGCTTGGCTGCAGTGGGCAGAGTTGCTTCCTGAGGTGCCTGGGCAGGTGTGAGCCCTGAAGATCAGCTGACTCCTGCCTTCCAGGTCCCACTGGGAGAAAGAGAGAGAGGTCTGGGGAGTGACCTAGAGGTGATGGGGGACGTGCAGGGAGCAGAGTGGGGCGTGAAGAGAGGGAAGAAGAGTTAAGGCAAAGCTAACTGGGGGAGGGGGACAGGGCAGGGCTGTTGGTCAGGGCCTTCAGTCTCTGAAGGGTCTGCAGCGGGTTCTGGGCAGAAAGAAGAGTGAAATTAGTGGCCTGTGGAAATGAATTTAAATGGTGGACAGTACAAGACCAAGTAGTGTCGCCTTTCTCATTGCCATCCTTTTGCCAAGAATGTAAGCGCTCTGAGGGCAGGCTTTGTTGTTTTGTTTTGCTTTGCTTTCTCTGTTGTATTCCCAACCCCTGGAGCAAGCTCTGGGGCAACGTGGTGAATGAGTATTTCCTGAATGAACACGTCTGTGTGTGCATGTGTGTGGAAGCACACGTGCTCACAGGGGAGCGAGACCACCCCAAGAAAGCAGAAGACATCCCGAACGGGCTCCTGAGCCCCAGCCATTCTCTGGCCGCAGGTGAGGCCTGCACCCAGGCGCCCTCCACCCACAGGAGGCAGAGCCCCCTGATCTGGAAGCTGGTGGGTGGGGAGGTGCAGCAACCCAGCACGGCCACATGGTGGGGGAAGATTCCCTTCCTCCTTCTGGTTCCCCTCCCTCTCCAGGCCGGGCCTCGCTGCTGCATCCCACTCGCTCCATCGTGGCTCAGCCTGCTTGGGGGTCCTTCCCTTAAGGGCCAAAGACGCCCACTGAGCAGACAGGCCTCCTTTCCAAACGTGCCTTTGCTCTGTCACTGTTTCCCAGGCCCACTGGAGGGGGTCAGCCTGGAGAGGGTGCTCTCTGGGACTCACCTGGGGCCCTTTACCCTTCTCAGGAGGAGGATCCCCTCACTCACCCTCTCTCCCCATCACTGCCCCGTGTGGTTTAAGGAGCACCCCACAGCCACACTGCACCCCACTGGCCATGTCTGCAGGGCCAAAGACCCAGGTACCCAACCCCAGGTAGCTACAAGCAGCCCGTTTTATTGGTTCGGCAGTGCCTTTTTCTACAGGCTCCAGCCCCACGGGGGATCTGTTCAATCACTGTGTTTACATCCTGCCCCTGGTGCCCTCTTGGGATCTCCCGACTTCAGGGAGCTGTTTCTTTATCTGTGTGCCCTCTGAGTGCAGCCGGGGTCAGGCCTCCCGGTTGGATGGGGCTCTCCCCTCTGCGGGTGGAGACTCTGGAACCAGAATCTGACTCAGAGCCTGGAAGGCCAAGGCTGCCTGAGGAAGCCGGCCAAGCGACCCTGGTTCTTGACCCTTGATGCTAAGGAAGCCAAGAAGCTTGGCCCCGGCATCGTTCCCATCTTTATCCAGCTGTGCAGGTTTGGAACATTTATGGGGAAGCCATCACCCTCAGCCCCCAAGCTGCTCCCTGTTGCTCCTCCTGGGGGCCCTCTGCATCTGCGGGGCCCGGGCTTCAGAATTCAACTTCCCTCCCACCCGAGCCCAGCCGGCGTTTGGCCAGCTCCTGAAGGCACAAGCTAATGGTGGGAAAGTGCTCTGTGAACAGCTTCTGTACAGGTTTGCGAGAGCGTTGCTACCCCGAAGAGGTGCTGGGCAATAACGCCTGCCAGAGCCCTGCTCCTCCGCACTCAGCCCTCCTGCTTTCATTTCAGTAGGGGCTGTCACCCCTTATCTGTAAAAGGGTGTCGCTGATAGTGGAGGTTTAGGGTATTGAGGGCAGGTGAGGCTGTCTTTGAGAATTCTCCCCAGCCCTGAAGCTGGAGGGAACGAATGCACCCTCCTCTGGTGGATTCGGAGCCCTGGTTCGTCCACTGACCAGCCATGGGATGCTGGGCAGGTCCTTCCTTCCTGGGCCCAGTAGCTTTGAGGTGGTGCCTGCCAGGGGATGGTGGAAGGCCACTCCTGGCTTCCCGTGATTGGCTTCTCCATCACAGACCAGGTAGGTAAGGCTGAAGGACACCAGCCTTTGGCCCAAGAGGGCTGGGACTTGGAGCAAGCCTCCAGACATGCTTTCCCTAAAAGGGGGCAATCATGAGGGGTGTGGTGATCTTTGGGTGTGTGACAGGCCCCTGAAGGGAAAGGGATGCTTCCCCTGAATATAAAGGGGCAGAGGCGTAGGAAAGGGGCCCTTGGGCCCCCCAGCCGAGGGCACAGTGGGACAGAGCTAGGCACAGAGAGCCCGTCCCAGGTGCGTGCCAGGACTTGGAGACTGGGGGCACCCAGTGGGGTCTGGAATCCTGCCCGGGAAGTGGGTGCTGTTGTTTGGACCAGTTCCTGCTGCAGCCCCCTGAGAACCGCTGAGGTGGCTCTTTCTCACTCTTTCTGCCAACCTGAGCCTCTTCTCATGCTGTTTTCTCCATATGGAATACCCTCCCCGTATCTCTGTAGGAGCAAATAGGACCCTCTTTCACCACTTCAAAGAACTTTTCCTGATGTGTCCTCCACCTGGAAGGAAGCTTTCCCTCCTTCTCTGTATCCTTGTAGAGCTTAAATCTGTCCTGGAGTTGTTCTGTGTACCAGGTTAAGAACCCCCTGAGTCAGGGTCTCTGTCTCAGCTTACATCCCCTCTGAGTCCACAGCTCTGCCTTGTACACAGCAGGCACTTAACTCCTGCTAGAATGCCCCAATGACAGGAGGTTAGTGGTGTGACAGTCATACAAACAGGGGGTGCCCAGAACGGCTTCATCTCTGGAGTGTCTTGGACCCTGCAGTTTTCCTTGGTATCTTGAACGCTTTGGAACTGACCCCAGGGGAGGAATGCAAAGCAGGGACAGCTGAGTTCTTGTGGTGACTTGGATGCCACCAACCACCTGCAAGGTAGGGTGGCCAGAGCAGGTGTTGTTTTACAGATGAGGGGGTGAAGCCCTGGCAGTTTAAAGACTTACCCCTCCCATGGTAGAATGGGTGAACCCAGGCCTTTGACCTTTTCATAGCAGGGAACAGTGATGAGCAAATCCACGCCTAGACTCAGGGCAGTGCCTCTGGAGTCAGGGGTTGTTTTACAAAAGCTTCTTGTTAGGGCCTTTGCTGTTGTGTTGTTTAACAAGGAAAAATAAAGGCTAGAAAACCAAATGACCCATAATCCACTGTGCAGATAATCCTGTGACATTACTTTTTTAAAAAGGAAGTCATTCATTTCAGAAAGGTATAAAATAAAATGTTAAAATCTCCTTGCTGCTACTGCATTCTCCTAGGCAACCTAAACAGGCTTTTTCTAGGAAAAAAAAAGTATACATACCAGCCTTGATACTTCTGTATATACATGATATATTATACTTATTTACTTACACAGAAAGGGTTGTCCAATACCCATTGTGTTAAGCATTATTATCTTCGTACGTCTATCTGTTTCTGTATATTTGTTTATTCCTGTATATCTATATCCCAGCATTCAGAACAGCCTCTTTTGTTTAATGGCTGCCTAGAGTCCATTGTAGGATGCGCTGATATAATTTGACCACTGTTGAGAGATTGTATCCAGCTTTTCCTTTGTCAATCAAATAAGGCAACAAAAATATCCTAATATTTTGGCAAATATTTTGGCATGCTTCTGTGAATCTAAGGGAGTAACTATTAAAGTAAAGCTCTGACCTTTTATTAAGTTGTTGGTACTGGAAAATATTTGCTGAGCTGTGTCTCTGAATAAAAATAATAATAATAGTAACACATACAGCACTTACTATGTGCTAGACACTGTCTAGACCCTTACACATCTAGCTCATTTAGTTTTCACAGCAACCCTAGGAAGTAGACACTAGTATTACCTCCTTTTGACAGGAAAGGAAACTGAGGCACAGAGAGGTGAAATGACTTGCCCAAGGTCACACAGCTAGTGTACAAATTTGCTCTGGCTACCGTAACAAAGTACCACAGAGTGATGGCTTTCCCAACAGAAATTAATTTTCTTACAGCTCTGGAGGCTAGAAGTCTGAGATCAAGGTGGAAGCAAGGTTGTTTCTTCTGAGGCCTCTCTCTTTGGCTTCCCTGTGTTTTCATGAAATCTTCCCTTTGTCCCTGTGTCCTAATTTCCTTTTGTTATAAGGCCACTGGTCCTATCAGATTAGGGCTCACCCTAATGACCTCATTTTACCTTAATTACCTTTTTAAACACCCTATCTCCAAATACAGTGACAGTCTTGGGACGGTAACATGTGAATTTGGGGTGGGGGACACAGGTTAGCCTATAACAGCTGGTAAGAGGCAGAGCCAGGATTTAAACCCAGTCGTCTGTCCCAGAGCCACATTCTGGACTAGTTCACCGTGAAATTCCCACAACCAGGAAGTGACGAGCAGGCTGGTGTGGGTGGCCCTGGCCACAGGAGCGATGCTGATTCCAGGCAAAGGAAATCTCCGGAGATCTCAGACCCTGGAGCAGCAGCCTTCCTACCGGCTCCAGCTGCAGGAGGCTTCAGCTGTGGTGGCTGATGAGACTGGTGATGAAAATCAGGGAAACAGGGCACACTGGGTGGGGAGCCCAGGGTGCGGTGAGCAGAAGCATCCGCAGGTAGGAGAAGGTGGTAATTGAAGAATGGGAAGCTAACTAGTGACAGATTTGTGTACATGGGTTAAAGGGCAGGTTAAAGACTGCCATCAGGAAGGGCAAGCAAGGTGTCAGAGGCCTTGGTGGCCGAGAAATGTGCATAGTCTTGATTGGTTTTTAACAGTTTTAGTGAGATATAATTCATATATCATACAATTGACCCATTTAAAGAGTACAATTAAATGGTTTTAGTATAGTCACAACCATTTGCAACAAACACCATCACCAATTGTGGAACATTTCCATCACCCCCAAAAGCAGCCCCATACCTATTAGCAGTCTCTCCCCATTCCTCCCAAACCCTCCACTGCACCCAGCCCACAACAACTACAAATCTATTTATCTATTATTTCTTCCCAGTTTCCTTAAATTCTCAAAAAACAGTGCTGGTGCCTTGGACTAACACATTCCTTCCAAAAACACAAACAAAACCCCCTAACAAACAAACAAACATTCTCAATTCTGCACCCCCAACACTCACATACCAATAAGTTATTGAATAAAGCTACGTTCCAGAATACAACTTGGGTTCAGGCAGATTTAATGTGAAAATTGAGTTCTGTCCCTTACAAGCTGTGCACCTTTGGAAGAGTGAACGTCCCTCTCTGGGCCTCCTGTCCTCCCTTGGCAGTGGAGATACTACTGCCTACCTCATGGGTTATTGGAGGATTCAATGAGATGGTTGATGCCAAGAACCCAGCACAGTGCCTGGCACACAGCAGCATTTGGTGAATGTTCTTTTCTCCCTCCCTCTCTCTCTTTACTCTGGCTCAGTTTCCATCTTTTGGCTGTTCCCCCATCTGTGCCACCATCTTGGATGCTGACAATGGCTGGAGAATTGGCACATAGCTAACTCCTGGGAACTGTGGGCCTATCCCCTGTCTAACTCTCGCGTGTTCCTCTTTCCTTCCTTGGAAGGAGGCCCTTTGCCTGCCTGGCTCCCAGATGGGGCCAACATCCCTTGAGTCCACTGGGGACTGGCCTTGTCTCACCACCCTCTGCTGGTGCCACTCGCAGGCAGAGGGCTGCTTGTCTGCTCTCCCACAAGCTTCACCAATGAATAATGAAGAAACCCTCAGACCCCGGTCCTCTCCCTCCTGGCTCCCAGCCTCTGATATAGTTGAGCCTAGATGGCATAATTTTTCACCTAAATGTGAATGTATTTGCGAATTGATAGAAAGTAGTTTTTGCTCTGGTGATATAATATAGGACGGCCTCATCCTGGCTGCTATTTTGATTGTGACTTAAATGGATGAGGCCATCAATAATTATTTTATTGAACAGGCACATGAAAAATGATGCTGGGCCAAAGTAATTTCCCTGACAAAGCCGGTAACTGCACTGTGGGCAGTCTACCTTTGCAGTGCTGAGTTGCTGAGAGGTGTTGCAGGGGCAACACCTCATCCATTTGTCCCCTTCTCTGGGTTTTCCCAGGGGCTCTGGGTGGAGGGGTCGGGGCTGACCTGCAGGCAGGTGGGGAGAGAGGGCAAGTCAGACACTTGCCGTGGCGCTGTGGATTTCCCACGGCCCTCCCTGCATCATCTCACACCCCACTCAGTGCAAAATGAGCAATGTGACCCCCATTTGGGGGAGGAGGAGAGTGAGCCTCTGAGGGATTAAGGGGCTCCACCGGGGTCCCCCAGCTGCTTATGGGGCCTCCTGGCTCCTAAGGAAGGAATAATCCAGAGGGAGAGCATCTCTGAAGCCTCTTTTCACTTGCACCTCTGCTCTCTCCAGCTGTAGCTTTTGGGGAGGAGGATCACGGGACCTCCCCAGGAAACCAGCTTCCCCAAGATACTCCCCTTGAAGGGGACAATCACAAGGGTGAAGGCTGCTGGAGGAAAGGTGTAGACATAAGCCCCAGAAACAAGGCACCCTGAGCAGGTCCTCTGTCCTGGGTGAGCCCAGGGCACGTCACATCCTCCACACGTGTACTCAGGGCCAGCTTTTTCCAGCTCTCCTGAGCTGAGCCCATCTTACATGCTACAGGTTGGCGTCAGAAGAGCCCACAGTCCAGGTGGAGACTCTACCCTTTTCTGGGATAACACACGGTTTCCCAAACTTCAGTCTTTTGTAATCCACCACCATTTTTAGCTTTATCTACATAACACCTGTACTGTTATTTACTTAATATACTTGCTTATATGGGCACAGTTTGGAGATACTGCGGGTTCGATTCCAGACCACCGCAATAAGGCAAATATTGCAGTAAAGTGAGTCACACGAGTTTTTTGGTTTCCCAGTGCATACAGAAGTTATATTTACACCATACTGTAGTCTATTAAGTGTGCAGTAGCATCGTGTCTTAACAAATAATGTACATACTTTAATTTTAAAAATACTTGATTGCAGGAGACCCTGCAGAGTGAGCGCTGAGACCCCTTCCCAGTGCAGAGGTCTCGCTGCGACTCGGGGCATGGGATCAAGGTGCAGGAGGGGGTGCCAGGCGGAGGGGCGAGTGCAAGGCGGCAGAGGAGCCACGGCCGGGGTCCCCTGTGCCCATGGACAAGGCCTCACTGGAGGAACCGCTGGACGGCGGGTGGGCCCACCGGCCGAGCAATGAGGTCGGGCACAGCCAATGCAGCACATAGTCCAAGGTCTATGAAGATCTTCTCCTGGCGAGCCCACACCCTAACTGTGCTCTTCGTCCTCACGTGGGTGTTGGGCCACGTGACTCTGGTGGCACAGACGCCAGGGGACAACAGCCTGCAACACTAAGAGAGGTACTGAGGCCAGCATTTTGGTTTCCTTATGTTTGGGAATCACACAAGCTAAAGACAGTCTGTTTTCCAGACCTCATCCTGCTTACTGGAGGTTTCGGCTCTGCGTTGATGAGGTCTACGCGCTGCTTCTCTTCTTTGTACCCTTCCAGACATCACAGTTGGGCTCAGAGCCATTCCATTGCCCCCAAGCCCCCTGGGGTGCCACTTCCCCGGCCCTGACCCCAGCAACCACCATCTGTTCCTGCTGCGTTACCACAGTTTTGTCTCTTGGAGAATCTCCTGTGGATAGAGTTGTACAGTGCGTGACCTTCGGCGTCCCTGAAATTCATCCGAGCCATGTGCTGCCAACACCCGCTCCTTTCTATCGTGGGTGGTGTTCCTGGCGGATGTATCCCCGTCTGTCCGTTCATGGTGTCGAAAGACATTGGTGTTGTGTCTAGTTTTGGGTGAATACGAGTGGAGCTGCTCTGAGCCTTCTGGTACAGGCTTTTGTGTGGACCTGAGCTTTCATTTCTTGAGGATAAACGCCCAGAAGGGATTGCTACGTCATATGTCAGGTGTCTGTTTCACTTTCCGAGGAGCTGCCGGCTGCGACCCAGAGGGGCTGTGTCCCGCCAGGACTGTTTTAGAGCTTCTGTTGTCTCTCATCCCCGTCAGTACTTGCCATTGTCAGAATATCTTATTTTAGGGCTTCCCTGGTGGCGCAGTGGTTGAGAATCTGCCTGCCAATGCAGGGGACACGGGTTCGAGCCCTGTTCTGGGAAGATCCCACATGCCGCGGAGCAACTAGGCCCGTGAGCCACAACTACTGAGCCTGCGCGTCTGGAGCCTGTGCTCCACAACAAGAGAGGCCGCGACAGTGAAAGGCCCGCGCACCGCGATGAAGAATGGCCCCTGCTCGCCACAACTAGAGAAAAGCCCTGACACAGAAAAGAAGACCCAACACAGCCATTAATAAATAAATAAATAAAATAAATTTATTTTTTAAAAAAGATTATCTTATTTTAGCCAGGGTCTTATCATGGATTTAACTGCATTTCTAGAATGGCTGATGATGTTGATCAACTTCTCTCGTATTTATGAGCCATGAAACAAACATCCTCTTTGGTGAAGTGTTTTTTTTTTGTTGTCTGGTTTTCTTTGCCCTTTAAAAAAATCAGATGGTTTGTTTTTATAATGTTGAGTTATGACAACTTTTTATATAGTCCTAGTACAAGGTCCTTTGTTGGATGTAATTTGCAAATATCTTCTCCAAGTCTGTAGCTGGTCCTTCGTTCTTTAATCATGACTTTCGTTATGTCTTTTTTTGTGTGCTTTTGATGTCATGTCTAAGGTTTCTTTGTCTAACACCAGTTTATTCCCATTTTCTTCTGCATTTTCTTCTAAAACCTGCACAGTTTTATATTTTACCTTTAGATTGCTCATTCATGTTGAGGTTTTTTTTTTTTTTTTTTACATTTTGTTTTGAAATAGTTAAAGATTCACAAGAAGTTGTGAAAAAATTGTACAGGTAGGTCCCATGTTCCTTCACCCAGTTCCCCAATATTTTGCATAAATATAGGACAGTATGTACACCTAAAACTAACCCAGTATAGTTGATTGTAAATCAACTCTACTTCAATTTAAACAAATATATAGGACAATATCAAACTAGAAAATTGATATTGATGCAATCCACAGAGCTTACCACAGTTCAGTTTTACATGAATGCATGTGCACACACACATGTGTATGTAGAATTCTGTACCATTTTTTTAGTTTTATTGCAGTGCATTTAATTAAAAGGTTTTTTAAATTATAGTAAAAAGACACATAACATGAAATTTACCATCTTAACCATTTTTAAGCACACTCAGCTCAGTGGCATTAAGCACATTCACATGGTTGTGTTACCTTCCCCACCATCCGTCCCCAGAACTTGTTCATCTTCCCAAACTGACACTCTGTCCCCATTAAACACTAAGTCCCCAGCCCCTGGCACCCACCATCCTACTTCCTGTCCCTATGAATCTGACTCCTCTAGGGACCTCATGTGAATGGAATCAGATACTGTTTGTCCTTCTGAGACTGGATCATTTCCCTGAGCATAGTTTCCCCAAGGTTCATCCATGTCGTAGCCTGTCAGAATTTCCTTCCTTTTTAAGGCTGAGTAGTGTTCCACTGTGTGGATGGACCATGCTTTGTGTATCCACTTATCATGGATGGGCACATGGGTTGTTTCCACCTTCTGGTGACTGTGAGTAATGCTGCTGTGAATATGGGAGTGCGAGTATCTGTTCCAGTCCCTGCTTTCATTCCTTTGAGGCTACACCCAAAAGTGGAATTACTGAGTAATTCTGTTTAACCTTTAGAGGAGCTGCCAGACTGTTCTCCACAGCAGTTGTACTCGTTTTACATTCCCACCAACAGTGCACACGATTCCAATGTCTGCATATTCTCACCAACATTTGTTATTTTACCTTCTTTTTTTTTTTTTTTGGTGTGAAGTGGTAATCTCTAGTTGCAGCAAGCGGGGGCTACTCTTCATTGCGGTGCACGGACTTATTGCGGTGGCTTCTCTTGTTGCAGAGCATGGGCTCTAGGTGGGTGGGCTTCAGTAGTTGTGGCTCCCAGGCTCTAGAGCACAGGCTCAGCAGTTGTGGTGCACAGGCTTAGTTGCTCCGCAACATGTGGGATCTTCCTGGACCAGGGCTCGAACCCATGTCCCCTGAATCGGCAGGCAGATTCTTAACCACTGCGCCACCAGGGAAGTCCCTCGCATGTGGTTTTGATTTACATTTCCCTGACTGCTAGTGATGCTCAGCATCTTTTCATGTGCCTGCTGGACGTTTGTATGTCTTCTTGGGAGACCAGCTTTTGTTCTGATTGATTTTTTATGGTCCATATTTTATTTTATTTATTTAAAATAAACTTTATTTTAAAACAGAAAAAATACTTGGTTGCTAAAAAATACTAACCATCATCTGAGCCTTCAGTGAGTCATAATCTTTCTGCAATAGTGACATCAAAGATCACTGATCACAGGGCTTCCCTGGTGGTGCAGTGGTTGAGAGTCCACCTGCCGATGCAGGGGACATGGGTTCGTGCCCCGGTTCGGGAAGATCCCACATGCCGCAGAGCGGCTGGGCCCGTGAGCCATGGCCGCTGAGCCTGCGTGTCCGGAGCCTGTGCTCCGCCACGGGAGAGGCCACAACAGTGAGAGGCCCGCGTACCACACACACAAAAAAAGATCACTGATCACAGGTCACCATCACAAATACAATAATAATGAAAAAGTTTGAAACATTACAAGAATTACAAATATGTGACCCAGAGACACAAAATGAGCAAATGCTGTTGGGAAAATGGTACCAATACAGTCGCTCAACGCAGGGTTGCCACAAACTTTCTATTTGTAAAAACCGTAATATCTGTGAAGTGCCATAAAGTGAAGCACAATAAAACAAGGTGTGCCCGCATCATCTAATACCTTTAACTTAGCTCCATTCTAGGCAATAAGTTCATTAAACCACTGTTTGATGTATTTATTCTATTTTTCTGCTGCATACCAAGAATAAAAGCACAGCTCAAGTAAAAACGTGTGCATCCAGGTAACGGTGAGAACCATCTGGTAAACACCACAGAGCTGTGAGCCTGGGTGAGGTGCTACTCTGCAGAAGCAGAGGTGAGCTGGGAGGAGACAACAGACGTGGCATCCATTTCGTCCATCTCACCCCTCGGGGCACCAGCGGAGCGTGAGGCCCTCAGGAACAAGCATCTGACCCTGGGCTTTGATGGGAGGGCAAGCATCATCATGGGTGGGATAGTCTGTGTCACCAGTGTCTGCTGGGACCCACTCATCCCAGGGTCTGTCGGCGTGGGGACCCCCTGCACACAGCCCTGGTGCCTCCCCTTAGTCCCTGATGGCCCCTACACTGACCCTGTTTATTCTTCCTGGGGATGTAATCTGCTTTCTTTAGGAACTAAAGCCACCCCCTCTCTGCTGTGCAGAATGGAGCCCAGCCTTCCCCCTCCCCCCAACTCAGATCTGGGAAGACAAACACCCAAGCCTTGGCATTTGAGGGCTTGTATTGTTAATCTCCACAGGGAAATGGCCAGAGGGGACAGAGAGAACAAACTGGGCAGCAGGGGATCAGAGGGGCGAAGATTCCAGAAATCTTAATGCCCTGGACTCCAGCCTGAAATCCCTGCTGGCCTCCAGACAGTTTCACTTCCCCCGGAAAGGGGCTCATGGGGTCTCCCTGGCTCCCCCCACTCCTTCTTCTTTTCCCTGTAGACCCCGTTTCCCCAGAGGCCTCATCTCAGGGAGCAGGGACAGCCCAGGCTGGGGATGGGGGACAGTCTGGGACCCCATGCTGAGCTAGGAGTTTCCAGCCTAAGTGGACCTTTGCTTGGGGGATGAGCAAATGCTGGCGTCCTGCACAGTTTTCCCAGATACAAGTGGGCTGCCTGAGGCCATCTGGTTCCTCCAGGATGTGAATCAGAGTTCAGGGCTGCAGGGGCAGACAGGCAGGACATGAGTGAAAGGCGGGGACTGTGGACTACAAGAGGGCACATCCTCATCTGAAGGCACTGGAATTCAATGAAAGAAATGAAACCTGAGCAGGCAAGTGTTTTCTTTAGAAAACACATCGGTGGGCCAGATTCAGCCAGTGTGTGGCCCTGACCTGGAGTACAGAGGTGTTTTGTAAAGTGCTAAGTAGTGAGGGTTTGGAGGGCAGGGGCTGGGCTTTCTACGGGAGCATCTATGGTGGCTGTGTGTCCCTTTGGAATCCAAGGTCCTGTCACCCATGGGGCAACTTTGTGCAAATTAGAGAAAGGGTCCCTTCCTCTGGGCAGATGCAGCCTGTTCCAGGATGTTCCATTTGGTGAGCAGAGTGTGGCTGTCCCCATGGATCCCCTTCCTGGGGCCCTTGTATGGGACCCAGCTGGGCAAGTGTGTGCGTTGGTCAGGCCTGATTCCTGGCACTCCCAAAGCACGCTCCCCATGACCTGCTGTTGTTCAGAGGACACAACCTCTTGATCCACAAACTGCAGGCAAAGCTTAAAGTGGAGGTGACACGTGACAGTCACGGGCCCGTGCGTCTCCGTGGCACCGGCAGGATTGTCAGGAACCGCATCGCAGGCCCTCCGCAGAGCCCAGAGGTGCAGCCAGCTGGGCAGAGCAGAAGGCCAGGATCCTTCTCCATCCCCAGCAGCTAGTGAAAGCCAGGGTGGAGCCAGGAGGGGAGACAGTGCTGCCGCAGGCTGTGGCATGTGCTGTAGGAAAGGCAGCCCGAGGCCCACTCTCTCCTCTCCCTGTGAACCGCGCTCCTGGTGGGGAAACCAGCCTTGGGTCAGAGCGCCCACAGGGCTTCCTCACTGGGGGACTCAGGGTCTGGCCGTGTGGGCCGCGCACGGCCAGCCCCTCAGCAGCTCCCTGGTCAGCACCCAGCTGGAGTGGCTGCCTTTGGGTCTCCAGAGCGGGGATGAGTGGATTCACCTGTGTCTTGCTAAGGCTGGGCACCCCGAGAGGCTGAGCTTTTGCTCCCAGACACAACCTGGCTAAGTGATGTGCTGCAGAGGGACAGGGGAAGTGAAAAGTGCACATCTTGCCTGGAGTCGCCTTCTGGCCACTTCCCCATTCTGTCTCCTGTTCCCTCTCTCCCTGTCTTTGTGCATCTTCCCTCCCCCCGTCCTCCCCCTCTTTTCTTTCTCTGTGTCCCTTCTCTTTGTCTTCATCTATTCTCCTCTCTCTCCCCCCCGCCTTGGAGTCCTTTCTTGCTTCTCCACGGCCCTCTGCTCTCTCCTCTGGGGAGCAGCCCAGCTTGTTGGGGCCACCGCCTCTGGTAATCACAATGGTCCCACAGGGGACCAGTAGCTGCCCGGATCTGCTATTCCATTCAGGCCGAAAGTGGCAGTGACAGAGCCGCGTCGCCATCTTCAAGCCTCTGCCTTGGGTTTCCTGCTTCTCCAGGGACAGGAGCACTTGGATGGGGGCATCTGCAGGAGCACAGAGCCCTGGGCCCAAGGGAGGTGGCTGAGAGCATCCCTGGCGGTCCCTGGAAGAGGGACAGGGTCCTGTTCTAAGAACTTGTATGCACACTGATGCTTTAATCCTCACAACAGACCTATGAGATAGGTCCTATTACCATCCTCAGTTTTCAGGTGAGGGAACTACAGGGTAGAGAGGAAATGACTTACCCATGGTTGCACAGCCAGCACTGGGCCCAGCTGGGGCCTGAGCCCAGGTGTTCTGGCTCCAGAACACACACTTCTAGCCTCTGTGCTTTTCTACCTCTCAGATCTCAATTCTCTGAACCAGCAGGAAGAGTTGGGGCCACAAGGTGCTCCTTCACCCACCCCACCCCATAAAGGGACCTCTCTCAACGGACACATCAGTCTCCAGGGCTGGAGATTCAGTACTCTAGCCTCTTTTCAAGTGGAAACCCCTGTCCATAAAGGAGGAAACCTTCAGCCCTAGTGTTATCTGAATTTGTCAGGTAGTTTTTGACAGAGAGGAAATATAAGGTTTGAAAACCCAGGGTGTCTGAAGACTGGTTGGGGGGTGGGAAGGGTGCTTTGTGGAGCTGGGGTTCTCAGATGGAGATTGCATTGGAATCTCCTGAAGGAGATTAGAACAAGAGCTGGACCCGCCCCCAGAGTTTGGGGGTCCCCAAGAAGGGGTGGATTTCAAGAATTTGCATTTCTAACAGGTTCTCAGGTGGTGATGTTGTGGCTGTTTTGGGAACCCCACTTTGAGAACCATTGCCTTAGAGAAAGGGGAAGCTAGGTCACCGGGGACAAACATTTCCGTCTTCACTGGAGGCTGAAGCAGACAGGGGAAGTTGGGGGTCCCTACTGGAGCCTGGCAGTGATTACACACCCCCTCCTTTGTTTCAGGTGCTCTGGGCGTCCGTGCCCAGCCATGATGAATAGCATTCATTTAAGCAGGGCCTGCACCGTGTGGAAAGCACCTCTATACAGATCTATCCGGTTTTTATTAACCATTTTACTGTCACAGTTTCAAAATCAATCAAAGTGTTGCCTTCTGGAGACTCACTGGGGTTTGAGGGCCAGGGCTCCCGGACTAAGTGCAGCACGGAAGGGCGGGGGAGCTCAACCTCCAGTTGGGGGAGGCTGAGAACGGGCAGTGGTGACTGTGTCCTTCCCCTGCCATGTGAACAGTGGACTTGTCCTCTCTGAACCAAAGCCCAAGCCCAGGCCAGAACTAACTGCACCCACTTGTTGACCCCTGAACCAAACCCAAATATGAATTTCTCTTGTGAGCCACTTTCCAAACCTACGTTCAAAACAGAACAGGCAGGGGCAAGGAGAGACCCTTAGCAAACCAGTTTGAATCAGGGGCTTCCCTGGTGGTACAGTGGTTGAGAGTCTGCCTGCCGATGCAGGGGACACGGGCTCGTGCCCCGGTCCGGGAGGATCCCACATGCCGCGGAGCGGCTGGGCCCGTGAGCCATGGCTGCTGAGCCTGCGCGTCCAGAGCCTGTGCTCCGCAACGGGAGAGGCCACAGCAGTGAGAGGCCCGTGTACCGCAAAAAAAAAAAAAAACAGAACAGGCAGGGGCAAGGAAAGACCCTTAGCAAACCAGTTTGAATCAGAAGGGAATCTACAATTCCCTGAACCATTAAACTAAAACAAATCTGGGACATCCAAACCCTTCGAACCTGACATGAGTCAATATTTCTGTTGGTCCGGCTCCCTGGCTTAACAGAAGCCAAGCCCAGGTGTGAGAAGGTGGCTCTCTGAGCTCCAGGGAGAGCAAAGGTCTCTGTATTGACTGAACCCTCCCAGGGAAGCCCCGTCCTGCATCCTGCAGTGAGGGAGATGCACTCCCCACCCCGCCCCCGACCTCCCTGCCTAGTGTGTGAGATATCCCTGCCCTGGCCTATCTCCTGAGTCCTGGGGGTGGGGCCCCAGCCCTAGCCCGCAGCTAAGTAGTGGGCGTCCCGGCCTCTCTGATCCCTGCAGAGGGACCACAGGCAGTCCCACCAGCTCCTGCAGTGACCCTGACCCTCATGCAGCCTCCCCGAGCAGAGGAAAGGAGGAAGGTCGCTCCAAATCCGGGGACAGAGTCGGAGGACCAGGGGACTTCCACTGTATTCACAGGCCTGCAGATGCCAGCCATGCCTAAGAACACGTGTGAAAGAAGGAGAGAAGGTTGTGAGAAAAGTGGGTGGACGGGGAAATACAGGACAAACTGTGATTTCTGAGGCCTTGTGCCCAGCCGGGCCACCTAACTACTATTTCCTGACACTTGAATGTCACCAAAATACACACTCCTGGCTTGAAAGCTGCATCTGCTTGAGCCCTGCTACTTGCATTCATCCTCATTCAAATGTGTTTCTCTCCCTCCCTTCCTCTCCTCCTCCTCCTTTTTCATCTCTCTCTCTCTCTCTCTCTCTGTTTATCTCCCTCTTCCCTCTTTGAATTCCTTTCATGTGCACCTGCATCCACCTTCCTGGCTCCAGGGAAAGCCTTGATCAAAGGTGGAATGGGCCCTTGCCTTCCATTTTGATTAGGAGGTGCTGCTGAGGAATAGTATAGAGCCATAAAAAGGAACGAGGTGCTGATACACGCTACACCATGGATGAACCTTAAACACATAATGCTAAGTGAGAGAAGCCAGGCACAAAAGGGCATATATTTTATGATTCCATTTAAATGAAATGTCCAGAATAGGCAAGTCTCTAGAGCCAGAAAGTGATTGCCAGAGACTTGGGTGGGGGAAGGGAATGGGGAGGGACTGCTTCATGGGGTTTCCTTTGGAGCTGATGAAAATGCTCTGGGACTGGATAGAGGTGATAGTTGCACCAATACTGTGGCGTTTACCATTGATTTGCACATTTACAGTGATTCATTTTATATGATGTGAATTTTACCTCAAGTAAAGAAACAAACAGAAAGGACTGCCGTGTTCCCTTTCTCCCACCCACAAGGGCTATCAAATAGTTGATCGGGCCGGTGCCGGCAGCTGCGTGGAGTGTAACTTGCAGAGGGCGAGAGGAGAAGCAGGAATCCAGCAGCCCTTTCCCAGTCAATGCTTTGGCCCTTTGGGTCCTGGAAAGCTTGCAGCCTCGGAGGCTGTGAAAGAGGTGGCAGTGTGTGTGGTGATCAGAGCACAGGTCCTGAGGCCGGCCTGCTGGGTTGTAAGCCCTGCCCTGCCACGTCTAGCTGAGTGACCTCCAGCAAGTCTCTCAACCTCTCTGCGTCTCTGTTTCCTCATCTGCAAAGTTGGAAAAATAATAATTTTTTATAATTATTATCAAATTATTATTATTAAATATAATATTTAATATATTATATTTATATTATATTATATCAATATATATTATTATATATTATATAATATATTATAATATAATTATAATATATTGATTATATTATATTAATATTATATTATTATAATATTATATAATTTAATATATTATTAAATATAATGCTTATCAAATAACCTCATAAGGTTGTTGTAGAATTAAGTGCTTAAATGTAGTCAGCCCTCAATGCATGTTAGCTGTCGTTATCACCTTATGAATGTGTAAAGTTTCTGGGCAGGAGGAGGATGAGCTAACAAGTGGTTCTGCCACTAGCCCTTCTGCCTGGGTCTCAGTGTAAAAAGAGAATTAATTAGCGTATCTTTAAGGTCCCCTGAAGCCCTAACACCAGAATAACTGGAACCAATATCTCCGGCATACAACAGAAAAAGCAAAAGATGAAATACCTGTAACGTGCCGGGACAGACCACATCGGCTATTGCATTTAAACATCCCAGTAACCCAGTGAGACAATTTTGTCTCTTTCATGGAAAAGGACTAATGTTTTTATCTCTTTCTTTAGTCACATTAGTATATTTTGTTCACCTGTTAGATCAATGTATTGGAGGATACATTTCCATTTTATTTTTATTTTGTAAAAAGTGTGTCGCTCCTGGATCCGGGTTCCTGTGTCCCTGGAAGAAAGGATTCCTGAGGTGCGCAGAATGGTCTTTGCAATGGGGTTCGGATTTAGTAACACAGAGAGTGGAAATAAAACCCAGTTCCTAACCCAAGACTAAGGCAAAACAAGTTCAATCATTTTTTCCCTTGTTCCAAGATCAATGGGCGTTAATATGGAGTCCCCCCACCCCCCACCCCCGCCCAGGTCAGGCCCCTGGGAACCAGCCAGGACCACTCATTGAGCCCCTAGTGGTCAGTTGAAGAAACACGTCTGCCACAGAGCCCTCATCCCATTTCTCAAAGCCATGATTATCAGGTATAACAGAAGGCTGGACTTAGGAAGCAGAGACCATTGTCATAGCAAGGTTGAGATGGAAGGAAGAAGAAACAAACGGACTCATACTTTGCTTAGCCTTCAGGCCAGACATTGCGCTAGTTGTTTCCACAGGTAGGAACCAATGCAGGAGGAAAGGCAGAATAAGAAACAGAAGATGGACCAAAACGTAGGCTGGATCGTAAATCAGGAAGGGGCTCAAGGAACAAATGTAACCCCAGTGCCTTGACGGATGGTTCCATTTGACCCAGAGGGAAGTCACTGGTGGCCTTCAAGTTCTCTCCTCCTGGGTCCTGAGCTCATCAACATGCAGATGCCAGCAGCTAGATGGGGGCAGACACAGAAAGCAGGCCTGTCACACAGCTGGGAGGGACAGTGGCAACCCAGGTGTTTCAGAGCCATTCCTCACTCTAAGAAGAGACAGGACTTGATCAAAGTCACACCGATGGTTGGTGGCAAAGCCAGCCAAGGGCAACCTTCTCCACCTCCCCTGTGCTGACCAGCTTAGGATTTGCATGATGCTGCAGGCCTTGCCAAGTGGCCACTCTAGCAGGACAGAGTGTAACAGGGATGAATGTGACACCTTACATTTCAGATTCAGAAAAATCAATTGCCTAAGTACAGGACGAGGGAGGCTGGTTTGCAGCTGTATTTTGTAAAAGACCTGGGCTGGGGTGAGGGGGTGATGGTGGCGTCTGTTGACCATGAGGTCAGTAGAAGCCTGCAGCGTGATCCAGCCACCAGCAGGGAAGTCTCGCCTCTTACACAGACAGCCTGGAAGGCAAAACACCCTGGGGAGTGATTGCCTCACCGTCCTCTGTGCTCGTGGGCAGCTTTTTGAGATTTGTTTATTTCTAGGTGTCCCAGATGAAAAGGCGCATCAAGGTTTGCAGACTACTGAGAGGAGCGTGGCTGAGCTGTCAAAGAGTCTGGGAGAGCCAGTCGAAGACCTTATTAAAGGAGCTGAAGACTCTTAACTGGAAAAAAAGGGGAGAAGAATAAGGGCCATGAACGAGGCCTTCCGTTTACAAGGAGGTTGTCATGGGGTAAAGGAGAGGCCGGTCCGGGGTGGCCCCAGAGGACAGAACTGGGACTACAAGTAGCACGGGGCATGTTGTGGTTTACCAACCGTGTCCCGAAATGCCAGGAGGTTAACAGGTGTCTCCTGTAAAAGGGGGGTGGGGGGTCCAGAGTCAAATAAGAGTAGAAAATGGATATATATTATATCAACCCCCCTCTTGGAGATTCAAAGGCATCTTAGCATTTAGACACATATAGATGTATGATATATCACATGGGACAAATCTAAAGGTACAAAAGGGCTTGCCTTTGCCCGAGTCCCCAGAGGGCAGAGCCTGGGGCAGACGACTTCTGTGCTCTTACTTTATCAGGAAGCGCGATCCTGGGACACGGTGCACAGGGGCAAACTTTCCAGACTAGGGTGTGTACCTAGGATTGGAATTGCTGGCTCATGGGGTATATGCGTTCTTAGGGTATAAGAAAGTACAACTTCACCCATTTAAAAATTGGATTTCTAGTCTTATTATTGATTGTAGTGGCTCTTTAAGTGTGGAAGAAATTATACTTTGTTTGTGATTTGGACATATAAGGATTTAAGTGCTCAGAAAAGTCCCACAGTAAATGAAACCTGTGTAGCCAAGCGTTTCCCTAACTAAATGGACCATAAGTCCTTTTTCTCCCTTGACTATCTCATAGGACTAGCTTGGGAAAGGCTGGTAAAAGGCAGTTGGCATCAGAACCTGGTCATCAACATGCTGACATCTGGGCAACTTTCAACAGTATGACAAGGTCCCTCTCCTCTGCCCAGGGGACCTTGAAGCTCTCAGGGGCTGAGCCTGGTGA
The DNA here is from genome assembly GCF_025265405.1 of Mesoplodon densirostris. NCBI lineage: Eukaryota > Metazoa > Chordata > Mammalia > Artiodactyla > Ziphiidae > Mesoplodon > Mesoplodon densirostris. Next base: position 123,520,934 of record NC_082664.1, read on the forward strand.
GAAGGCCTTCTGGGCTGCCCTCCATCCTACAGCTTAAGGGACCCATTCTTATCATTCATCCACCAGTGTCAGGCCTTGCATGAGCCTGTCCCATCTGTCTCTCCATCCCCGTAACCCCATAAGCAAGGCTCAAGCAGAGAACTTTCTCAAAGAGAGACAAACTGCTGCCTGATTCCGAAGGCCATCCTTGCTCCATTACACAATGTCCCACCGGACTTGTTTAGAACCAGTGCCCAAGACCCAACCCCCAGGAAGCTGGACACTGGCTTTGTCCCTCTCCCCTCTGGCCTCAAACGTCAGTTCTTGTCTGTTTCTCTTCTCTGGCTTGTGGTCTGTGCAGCCTGTTGGGCTGGTTATTTTTAACACCCGTGCCCGGCTGTCTCAATCCTGGGGTGGCAGTTCCGCCCTTTCCTCTTGGGCTCCTGGCACTTGGCACACAATCAGGTCAATGGTGGTGATAATAGTGAACATGTATTGAGAACTCACTACAGACAGGCTCTGTGCTAATGACTTTCTGAGGATCCCATTTCACTGTTCACAGCAACCCTATGTAGGTGCTATTGCCATCATCCCCATTTTGCAGATGAAGAAACTGAGATTGAGGGAAGTTTGGTCGTTGGTCTAAGGTCACATAGCCTCTGAGTGGTAGAGGCAGAATTTAAACTCTGGAGCCAAGGGCTCCTACCTGCCTTGCACTACACACCTGACTAGATGGATGAGCCAGGAGGTCCCAGTCTACCAGAGGCCACATACAGAGGAATTGCCACAGGTTGACAATGACAAGAGCCTAGGAAGCTTTCATTCAACACTGCAGGGAAGCCTGTAGGAACAGGCCGCCCCGGGTCGGGGAGGACCCCAGGCCTGGTCTTCAGCCCCTTCTCTCCTCCCCTGCTGGCAGTTGGGGTCCCAGGCCAGCCCAGGGCCACCTCAGGTTCCGGTGAAGAAACAGCCCCGTCCTGATCTGCAGCATTGGCAGTTGCTCTGAGCAAGCTGCAAGCAAACAGCTGTGACTTCAGTCCCAAGGCTCCCCCACCCCCATTACCTGTGTCAACACTTTTATTTTTAAAGCGGCAGAGCCAAGGTGGGGGCTGTGGGTGGGCGATGGGGAGGGAGGGAGCCGGGGCCCTTATCAGCACTGGGGTCCTTGCATATGTAACACCGTCATATAATTAACAGTGAAGATCATTTACATTGTCGCTTAGCTAATTTTCATAATGTTTTCTTTATTATCAGAGGAAGAAATTAACCCAAGAATTTATTTACATAGCAGCCTCAAACAGTAACAGCTTGCTAATTGCCTGTTAGGTGATTAATAAGCTTACAGCAGATGCTAATGCGTCGTGGGCTCCCCGTTTCAAAGGTGCTCTTGCCGCACGCTTGTGTTTTTGGCAGCTTAATTAGTGCAATAATTATGTACTTGTTGCTCCTTCTTTCAAGCAAATACTGTCAAATGCTTAAAAGATTAAAGTGAATTATATTCTGAGAACTCACAGTGCTTGAGGATGCCCGTTCTCCCTAACTTCTCTGCTGGTTCAAAAGTAGAAGAGAATAAATGAGAGGGGGTCTAACTTGTCAGCGGGGAGCCATGTGAACCTGAGTCCATTGAGTTCTAGTCCTGGCCTTGCCCGTTGAACCTTGCCTCAGCTTCCCGCCTATAAAAGGAAGGACATTTTACGTTTGGTGGTGTATATATGTCCATGCCACTCTCTCACTTTGTCCCAGCTTACCCTTCCCCCTCTCCATATCCTCAAGTCCATTCTCTAGTAGGTCTGTGTCTTTATTCCCGTCTTACCCCTAGGTTCTTCATGACCGTCTTTTTTTTTTTTTTAGAGTCCATATATATGTGTTAGCATACGGTATTTGTTTTTCTCTTTCTGACTTACTTCACTCTGTATGACAGACTCTAGGTCCATCCACCTCACTACAAATAACTCAATTTCGTTTCTTTTTATGGCTGAGTAATATTCCATTGTATATATGTGCCACATCTTCTTTATCCTTTCATCCGATGATGGACACTTAAGTTGCTTCCATCTCCTGGCTATTGTAAATAGAGCTGCAATGAACATTTTGACACATGACTTTTTTTTTTTTTTTTTTTTTTTTTGCGGTACGCAAGCCTCTCACTGTTGTGGCCTCTCCCGTCGTGGAGCACAGGCCCTGGACACGCAGGCTCAGCGGCCATGGCTCACGGGCCCAGCCGCTCCGCGGCATGTGGGATCTTCCCATACCGGGGCATGAACCCGTGTCCCCTGCATCGGCAGGCGGACTCTCAACCACTGCACCACCAGGCAAGCCCAGTACATGACTTTTTGAATTAGGGTTTTCTCAGGGTATATGCCCAGTAGTGGGAAGCAGCCGCATAGCACAGGGAGATCAGCTCGGTGCTTTGTGACCACCTAGAGGGGTGGGATAGGGAGGGTGGGAGGGAGGGAGACGCAAGAGGGAAGAGATATGGGAACATATGTATATGTATAACTGATTCACTTTGTTATAAAGCAGAAACTAACACCTCATTGTAAAGCAATTATACTCCAATAAAGATGTTAAAAAAAAAAAAAAGGAAGGACAAATCATTGGCATGGGAAAGGGGGGAGGGGAAACTAGCATCAGATAGATGCAAGGAACTAAATGCATTGGGTAGCTCTTACTTAGGTCCTGGTTGGAACAAACCCATTGTAAAAAGACATCTTTGAGCTAATCAGAGAAATTTGCAGTAGATGACCTCCAGAGGTCAATGTTGATTTGGTTAGGTGGGATAATGGCATCATGGTTATGTGAAAGACACATTTTTTGTCCATTAGGTACCCATACTGAAGTGTTTAGCGCTGAAATATGATGTCTGAAATTTGCTTTAAGATATTCCAGCCCCCTCCTAAAAATAGTAGGTCTGTAGGTTAAATAAGATTGCAAAATGTGGATCGACATTAAAGCTGGGTGATGGGTACACTTGGGATCAATATAACTGTTTTCTCCACTTTTGTGTATGTTTGAAAATGTGCATACTAGAAAAATTAGGACCTAGAAAGGAAGGGGGTGAGAATGCTGTCAAGACATGGGCTTTAGAATCTAGCTGTCTCTGTTCAAGTTCAGCTCTACCACATGCTAGCTGTGTGACCTTGGGCAAGAATCTACCCTTTTTGTGCCTCAGTTTCCTCATCTGTGAGATGGGGATATACTTGTTGCTAGGATTTGCCAAGACAACGTGTACCAGGTACTGGGGAAGCTTTTTCTTGTCATTCTTGTTATTATTGATATCGTGATGCCACAGCCCCACCTTTCTCACTCAGGACCAGGCCTAGCACCTCAGTGTCTCCAAGCCTGGAACCCTGGCCACTCCAGCACTTAATCACAAAGCTGGGTCTTTCAGTAAAGTGCCGTCTTTACCTCCAACCTGCTTCCAGCCAGACTCCCAGGAGTCTTTGTCCTGTGGTAGCAGGATGCTGAGCTTGCCCTGTGGCCAGTCGTCTGAATTTCACCTTTTGCTGATTTTATCAGCCCCTCCCAGCCCCTGAAGCTGCACCCAACCCCCAGCACCTCTCCCTGCATCCCTCTCCTACCCGCTGAGGCTTGGGTCCTTTAGGGCCCCAGTCTCCTAGAGTCATTCCCATTTTGCTAGTGGGGACATGCCTGTTCCTGACACGTCTTGGGCAGGGCACTGACCCCCTGTGTGCCTTGGGTCTGGCCTTAGTTTTCTCATTTGTAAAATGAGGGGATGGAGACACTCGCTAAATTTCCAGCATTGACTGCAGAACATACGGAGCCTCTGCAGTCCCAGCACCCAGAATAGGCCTTGACCCAAAGCAGGAGCTCAGTGAAGGTTTGGATATTGATGGAACAAATGAACAAATTGATGGGAGATGCCACCCTCCCTCTCCCTCCCTGCACTGGCCTAGGGTATACTCCCAGGCCCCCCTCAGCAGTCCAGATCCACATTCCAAACTCCTCTTAAATACTGCAAATGGCCTGGGATCTGAGCCTCGGGGAGGTTGGTCCAGCCTCAAAGGTGGATTTAATCACAGCATCACACTCACCACCCCCCTCCATCCAATCCCTGTGCCCATCCAGATGTAATTCTGAGCACACAGTCTGACAAAGCAAGCCTTCAGCTGTCTGGAGCCGAAGAAGGAAAATTTTACAAAGTGTGGGATAAGAAGCCAGGGAAAGCCAGGGAGCCTCATCGATGTTCCCCAACATGTGGGCTAAATCCAGCCCCTCCTCCAGGAAGCCCCTGCTGGTATCCTGGTGCTTACAGGGCCACCCATGTTTGTGTTCTGCACCCAGACTGGGAAGTGTGAGCAGCTGGCTTGGTTTTCTGTCACCTGAGTGAAATCTCTGTTCTGCGTGTAACTTGACTATAAAGACGGGGGGTGGGGGCGGGGGCAGAAACCACCCTTTCTTTTTTCTGTATGACCCAGTCTCAGCTCAGTGTCATGCAGAAAGTTCTGCAGACCCAAATGAGGATTCCAGAGTCCAGACTCCTTAGCCTCTCATTTGGAGAGGAAGAAATCAAGGCCCAGGAAGGTTCACTGAGACTTGCAGGGCCTGGGCGAGTTCTGGTTCTGATCATGGCTGGACCACAGCTCTGTCCATCACCCCCTGCTTGCTGCCTTCATGAATATGACCTGGGTGGAGTCAGGACGGCACTGGCCACGGAAACAGAGGCATGGAGACCTTGGCTCAGGTTGCCTCCAGCCCAAGGGGCTTCAGGAGCTTGGGTGGAGCCAGACAATGAGAGGTTTCCGGACAAGGGACTTTCAATTCTAAATCTGAAAATGTCCCATGAAAATCAGAATGATTTGGTCACTCTGTGATGCTGGTTCTCAGTGATGGCCCAAGACCCTTTTCTGGGGTGCTCTCCTGCCGGCCCAGTTGTGGCTGAGTCCCAGGTACAAAGCACTTGGCTCAAGTTGGGCCAAGCCATTTCTTCCTCCCTAGAATCTGACGCTTGAGTGGAGGGCCTTGAGGAAAAACGTTGACAGCGTGTCCTTTTAAAGGCAGAGCCCAGGACAAGGAGTCCACCGGCCCTGGCTGCTGTGGTGCTCAGGGCGGCCCTGGTTATGGTTTTCCTGAGGGCAGGAGCTCAGATCTCCTTTGATTCTTTGATTCCAGAGGTTTCCAACAAATCCAGTTTCTGCCTTTCTTATCTCCTTGCATTGATAAATCCCTCTGATATACCCTGGTATTATACCAGCATCTTTCATTTTGGGAACTTCCCAGAGTGGCCCATTTTCATTCATTTGTCTGATTTCTTTGATGATTGCTAGTCTGTGGCTCCAGAGGACAAAGACCGGGTCTGTGTTTGGTTACCATCCATGGCCAGAACTTAGCACAGTGCTAAGTTAGGAATTGAAACAGCTAACTTGTTTTTTCAAGCACTTACTATGTGCCAGTAGAACAAGGGAAGGAAACCTAAATACATGCTTACATTAGCCAGAGTGAGTTCTGTTGCTGGCAACCAAATGGACCTTGAGGACCGAATGCCTTTCTTCAAAGGGGCAGCTCAGGGCCTCCCTCTGTACATTCATTTATTTGCTTACTTCATATAGTGAATATCGAATGCTAATGACAAGGGGAAGATGAAATACAGTTCTTGCCCTACAGCAGTGGTTCTCAAGCTTTACAGCATCAGAGGTGCCTGGAGGGCTTGTTAGAACACAGATTCCTGGGCCCCAACCCCAGAGTTTCTGATTCAGCAGGTAAGGAGTGGGACCCCAGAACAAGTGTCTCCTAACAACTTCCTAGGTGATGCCTTTTAGGAGTTGGGGACCACTCTTTCAGGACGACTGCCTGGTTGGAACTAAAAACCTCTCTGGGGAGCCAGGGCTTTCACGGAGTTGACATTTAAATGCATGGCAGAGAACAAAAGTATGTTAGTTAGGTTTGGGGCTCCTCAGTATCTATTTCTTCTTTTGATAGCAACACCCAAATTTCCTTTTGAAGATCTATGTCTCCTTCACTCTGAGGCCATGTGTTCCTGATAAGGCTCCCACCAGGCTCTGTGGTAAAGCATGTGCCTCAGGAACATCCAATCAGGGAACTGAGTCCACCCAGTCATGTGACTTACATTGTCCAGTCAAATCTGATCTTAGGACCTTTGCCAGAACCACTAGGAAGCAAGGCTTTTTTCTGATGGACTAGAATGGTCCATGGTCATCTTGCTACAGTGAGGAAAGAGCCTCTGAAAATGGAGCCTAGGAGAGAAAAGCAGAGGCGAGGGCATTGTTTAATGCCCCTGGATCCAGCCATGCCTGAAGTCAATAATCCTTGGGCTTGTCAGTTACAAGAGTCAATAAATCCCCCTTTGTGCATAAGTCATATTTTGGGGTGAGGTTTTTTTTGACATATAACAGAAAGCTTCCCATTTGATACAAAGTGTTCCAGGAATTTTGAAGTGCGTCATCCTTTCTGGGTTAGGAAGCTTCATGGATAGTCAGAGAAGTGAAAGGAGACAGCCTTCTAGGTGCAGAGTTGGGAGACTGGACAATATAAGCAGAGATGTGTGGTGGGGAAGAGCAAGAGGCCATGGCAGAGACCAGAAGGCTGGCCCTCAGTACCCAGTGAGAAGCCTCTAGAAGAGTTGAGCCTGAGAGGAAGGGGGCATCTTGCCACTCCGATGGTAAAGCACTTTGCCTTCTGTGGTCCCCTTTCCCAGAAGAGTTCACCCTCAATGCCAGAGGTTCCCAGAGCCTGCTGGTTCCTTGGACTCAGACTTCCTGCTCAGCCGGGGCAGCTGGGATGAGGTCATGGCTGGGGAGAGTCTTTTATGCTCTTGCTAAGCTTCTTCTTTCAGTAGCAATTGCTGTCTTGCTTAATCTCAGAATTATCTGATTGTCACAGTCGAGTTTTCCACATTAGGCAGTGAGCCAACAAGTTACTTAACCTATAATTGCCCTTTAATGAAGCCCATCTTCAAAACTGAATTGTCAAAGGGAGACTTGTAAACACACAGCGAGGTCCAAGACCAAGCTGGCCCAGACGTCACAGCCAGGCCCTTGACTCCTCTCTGGCGACAGCCACATTTGTCTGAGTTCTTGGGGCTTTATCAGCGGCTGCCACCCAGAGTAGAGAGGAGTCTGGTGCTGGCAACAGTCGCCAGAAGCAGGTCGAGCTTTTTAAAAGCAAGCTTAGGGGGCTTGGTTTGGGTGCACACATTCCCCTTAGCTGAGTGCCCCCTCCTCCCCAATGTTCTAAGAGAGGTGGAGGTAATGGCCAACTTCTTGACTTGAACTTTACAAAACCTATCGCAGCGTTTGTCTGCGGTGAAACCATAAAATGATGGAAGTGTGGCTGGTGAACGGTTCACGTGATAGAAAGAGTAGGTGAGGGAGGCTGACATCGGGGAGGAGTTCTTCCTGTAGCAGCCGTCTGGGCTGGGTCTGCACCGTGCATGGTCAGGTGTCTGCCCTCCGGGAGCTTCCAGTAGCATCTTAGAACATCATAGGTGAAGTGTCATTGTCAAGCATACTCAGTCGCTTTATTGCACTTTCATATTCATCCAGGGCAAACCAGGACAAGGAAAGAAATATTTGCAGAACACCTACTATGTGTCTGGTATCGTGTTAGGCACTTTACATACTTTATCTCATTTAATTTTCAGAACAACACTAGGAGCTAGTCATATTATCCTTATTTTATAGATGAAGAATGAGAGACCCAGAGAGGTTAGGTAACTTGACCAATATCACACAGCATGTGGGTATATGGGAGGCAGGATTTGAACTCAGGTGTATTTAATGCCAAGGCCAGTAAGTGCTTCTTCAATATCTTGGTGGCTCCCTAATTCTAATGCCTATAATGCTGCTGTAAAGCTGATGAGAGGTGCTGATAAGAAGGGCTGTGGATTTGTGAATAAAATACTGTGCTGTCTGGGATTTGCTTAGAAACAGTACAAGATTTCGGTGGGGGAGGTAGATAGGAGTATAGGTTAAAAGATTGGCTGTGATATGATAGGTGTTAAAGCAGGGTACGTAGGGGTTTGTAATACAATTTTGTTTAAATCTGAAATTTTTAATTATGAAAAAGTTTTAAAATTACAGCACTTTCTCGAGAAGTCAGTGCCCCTTCCCAATACCCCAAAACACCCCATACACATATCTGTCACTGCCCTGCACCCAGCACGTCATATTACAGTCACCCTTTACATTTTCTGTGTCCCTCCAAGCTCCATGAAGATAAGGGCAGCATCTATCTTTCTCACCTAAGAAATTTTATAGAATGAATAAATGAGAAAGGAGTCTGGTGCACAGTAGGCACTCAACAAATATTGGTTGAGTGAATGAAAAATCCAAAGAACCGGGCCTTGAAGGCTGGCTGAGTTTTGATGAGCCAAAAGTTCACAGACTGGGCGTGCTAGGTGGGGGACAGGCTTGAGCAAAGGCAAAAGCAGCAAGCAAGCCAAGTTCAGAGGTGAGGGAAGAGGGAAGCCCAGCCACAGCCAAAACAATAGTCGCTGGTGAGAATGCCCTGTCCATGTGAGCTGGCGTGTCCGCTTTTTAATAACTTATATTTCACAGATGTAACACTGACAGCATATTTTTTTTTATCTTATCACCTCAGCAGGGTCAGTCCCCGCTGTGGCTGTGAAAAGTGAGGCTCTCAATTCCAGTCTCAGCTCATTAATTGAAGAAAGTTGGCCAGCGTGCGCTGGGCGGAAGGCAGCTCCAAATGGATGTCGACACGTTTTTGAGGACTTGAAGGAAACAAAAGAAATCAATTAAGGGGACAGCCTGGGGTTCCAGTTGGGAATCTGAACCCTGCTGCCTTTCCTAAGAGTCCCCAGCAAAAGAAGGGAAAAAAATACCTCCTTTCCCAGACCACCCCAAGAGTAAGTGCCACGTGGAAACTGGGCCCTGAAAAGGCCTGGACAGGAGGCTGGGATGGCTGGGGATCAGGTCGCCCGGCAGGGCAGGGTTTGCGTCCTAAGGCTTTGCAGGCTACGTGGCGTCTGGTCTCTTGCCAGCCTTCCTGATGAAAACCACGCTCCATCGCTGGCTTAGGTTGAAGGCTGCCACACTTAGGATACCTTCAAAGGCCTTGCTTGCACAGATGAACTTATTCCACCAAAGCACAGGCTGCACGGATGATGATGACAACAGCAGTGTAAATGTATGCAGCTCATGTAGTTTTCCCTGATCTCATCTCGCCCTCCCAGCAACCCTGGGACAGGGGGAGGAGTGGAGAGCAGGGTCAGAAACTGAACTCAGAGGAGAGATGTGATGTTCCCAACATGGCACAGCGGAGAGTTAGTGGAGCCAAGACACTTCCCTCTGATATGCACGTGTGGTCCTTGCTGGGGGTTCTGTACTGGGACTAGGTGAGGGTCCAGGTCTCAACCCCCCACCAGTTCTCATGGTCTGCCTGACACTTGCCATCATGGATGGTCAAATGAGGTTAAGAAGATCCCTGTATGGTCTTGTTGCCTCCTAGAAATAGTGGCGACTCCCATTGTCTCCTGGAAATATCAGAGTTCCACCTTCTGGGCCTGTCCCTACCCATAATTCTTCAAGTTATTTTGTGTCTCTGGAATATTAATTGGCCTGGGAGAACTGAAGCAAGGCAGTTCTCACAGGGAAGGAAGGCAAAATGAACATAAATGTGTGTGGGATAGTAATTCCTTGTGTCACGGTACTCTGATTTCTCAAAGGGCCTTCACGTTTGTTGTCTAATTTGCAACAAGCAGCAAACCTTTGAGCTGTCTGGGATGATAAGGATCACTTTCTTCCTTAAAGAGGAGGGAAGGAGGGTGCAGAGAAGTTCTATCTTTTTTGTGTGTGTGTGTGGTACACGGGCCTCTCACTGTTGTGGCCTCCCCCGTTGCGGAGCACAGGCTCTGGATACGCAGGCTCAGCGGCCATGGCTCACGGGCCCAGCCGCTCTGCAGCATGTGGGATCTTCCCGGACCGGGGCACGAACCCGTGTCCCCTGCATCGGCAGGTGGACTCTCAACCACTGCGCCACCAGGGAAGCCCCGAGAAGTTCTATCTTGTCCGATATCTTGCTTTCTGCCCTTTTCACTTTCTGAAGTTTGAAAAACATTAAGTCAATCTTTACCCTTAGTTTTAAAATGAGAATCTTGGAGAGTGTGTCTAGGAGGAATTCTTACCCCTAGTTTTGATAAATTGATTTTATTATAAAGCAGCAGTTATTACAAATATTTAAACACCTCATTTAAACATTTGTTTTTGTTTTGCTTCTTTTGTTCTTTATTGGTTATGTTTCTGAAAATGTAAGCTTGAGGATTTTTTTCCCCTTTGAAGCCAAAATGTTAAATATTAGACCTCCTGACTTTGCGTAGGTGGGGTGCGGGGTGGGAGTGACGTGGAGCCCAGGATGATCGAGAACACTCCTCTATCTTCCTTAGCGTCTCCTCAGAAGTCCTCTTCAGGCAGAGGGGAGGGTGGCCCATACAAGGGATGTGATGCTCTCCAAGTTAACAATTACTATTCACATCTGTTTTTTGTATCCTAGCCAGATGTTAATCTGCCTGTTTTCCCCACTAGGCTGTGATCGCCCTGACTGGTAGGGAGGGGAAGGATCATATTTTTGGTTTAAGGGGGAAAAAACAAACAAAACTCTGGAAGAAAAGGAATTGAGGGGAGGATGAGTACAGGAGTTCACCAGAGCTGGGACCTGTCAGGACTTCACAGCAGTAAACCAGGGAAAAGGGAAGAAACCTTGAAAGAAAACCAGAGAGGTCAAAGAGAGGAAATGGACTCCTGGGATTTTCAGGATGTGGGATCTGTGTGAATCTCTACAAGGCATGAGGATGCAGTCAAGGACTAGTTCTCAGATTCTGGGGTGGACACCCAGGGAGATGAATGGTAGGGCCTTGATCGGAGCTAGGGAGCACGGGAGAAAACACATCATGGATGGAGAGAACCATGATGGTTCAGTTCTGGACAGATTGAGTCTAAAGTGCCAGTGGGTCTGGACTACAGATGTAAAACTGGGAGGGTTGTACTTGAAGCTGTTGTGAAATCCCTGGTCCTCTCAGCCTGCCTGTGGGCTGGGCCTTTGCCTTTAACACCTACTACTTGACTCTCTGGTGGCCCCGAATAATCTCATAATTTCTTGACCTCATAATTTCTCATTTTCCTTTTTGTCTTCCACCTGATGCCTGCAGTGAGGCTCCCTGAGGCTATGTGAATTTCATTCACTAGCCCCTTGTGAAGCGTCAAAGGTTACCTAGCACCAAGATACAGCAAGAGGGGCCAGCAAACCTGGTTTTGAGACCTGGCCCAGCCAATAACTACTAAGTGATGTTGGACAGATCACTATTCTTCTCTGGGCATCACTTTCCCCAACTTTAATATTAAAGTGGTTAAGTTCCTCTGCTGGTAATGTCAGAGTAGCTTGTGTTGGACTAACTCTCCCACATAATGTAGTTTTAATGTATGAATAAAATATACAAAACAAGTATTCGAAAGTATTGGAAGGCTGCCAAAACCAAGCAGAGACTGGAGTGGGATTGGCCCTTGAAAGAAGACAACACTACAGGGTGATTCATGTTTATATGAATCTTCCCCCGAGTGTACTGTATCCCAATCTGCATGGCATGGGATAGCCAGAACTCAACTAGAAAACCATAGTATTTCTGATCTTAGGTATCAGAGGTTGGAGCTCAAGTCTGCCAGAGGAGCTGGAACTGAGGAGAGAAATCCTGGAAAGGGGAGAACCTCTAAGAGGAGAGCCCCCAAATTTGCATGTAAACTGCCCTCAAATCCTTGACCGACTCCTGAACTGTGCATGCATGGGGGTGACATCAAGAAGCCCAGTGGAAGTACTAAGTAGGAGGCTGGAAAAGCTGAGCAGAGATTTCAGCTGTGGCTCAGCAACAGATGCAGAGAGAATCTGGATTTGAGTCTTACCAAGTTAGCAGAATAAAATCTATGTCCCAGAACCAAGGGATTTACCCTAAAACTAAGGGAAAGAAAATATTACATGCCCTAAGGAAGTACAAACTTAAACGTCTACAGGTTTAAAGTGATCATCCGGTAACTTAACTTCCAGCCATAACAAAAATTAACATTCTCCAGAAGAAGATAATAGAATCCAGAATTTCTGCAATGTCTTACCCACAATGTCTGGTATAAATTAAAGGGTTAACAAGAGGATATTATGAAAAACATTATTACTATCAAATTTTACAACCTAGATGAAATAGACAAATTATTTGAAAAACACAACTTACCAAAACTGACATATAAAAAATACAGAAAATTGAATAGTTCTGTATCTATTAAAGAGATTGACTTAATTATAAGAAATCTCCCAACAGAGAAAATTCCAGTCTCTAATGCTCTCACTCAAATGTCACCAAACATTTTAGGAAAAAATAATTCAATCTTACACAAATTATTTCAGAAAATAGAGGCAGAGAGAATACTTCCCAGCTTATTTTATGTAGCCAGCATAATCCTGATACCAAAATTGATAAAGACATAAGAAAAGAAAATTACAGACTCTTAGAGACTGAATGTTTGTATCCTCTCAAAATTCATATGTTGAAATCCTAACCCTGAATGTGATGGTATTTGGTGGTGGGGCCTTTGGGAGGTGATTAGTTCATGAGGATGGAGCTCTCATGAATGGAATTAGTGCCCTTATAAAAGAGACCCCCAAGAGCTCTCTTCTTTCATGTGGGGACACAGAGAGAATACAGCTGCCATCTGTGAACCAGGAAGTGGGCTCTCACCAGACACAAATCTGCCAGTGCTTTGATTTTGGACTTTCCAGTCCCCAGGACTATGGGAAATAAATGATTGTTGTTTAAACCACTCAGACTATGATATTTCTGTTATATCAGCCTCAATGGACTAAGATACAGGCCAATATCCTTTATGAACACAGATACAAAATTCCTTAATAAAATATTTACAAACTGAAGCTAGAAACATATAAAAAAAGTAATACATCATGGCCAGTTGGGGTTTATCCCAGGAATGCAAGGTTGGTTTAATATTTTAAAAACCAAACAATGTAATTCACCATATTAATAGAATAAAGGAGAAAAACTATATGGCCGTAGATCTAAAAGAGCATTTGATAAAGCTCAACATCTATTCATAATAAAAAATTCTTAGCAACCTAGGAATAGAGGATGACTTCCTCAGTTTCATGTAGGGTATCTATACAAAACTAACCCCTACCATAAATGTAACCAAAGTATTAGATATAAAATATTAGATGCTTCTGCCTAAGATGGGAATAAGGCAATGATGTATGCTCTTGCCCCTTCTGTCCAGCATTGTGTTGGAAATCCCAGACAATGCAATAAAATTGAACTAAAAAGAAACAGAGGCATTAAAATGTGAACAAAAGAATTAAAACTATCTTTAAAGCCAGCATGCTTTTTTACATAGAAAATCCTAAGGTACCGACAAAGCAACTCCTAATAAGTTAATTTAGCAAGATCGTAGGACACAAGGTCTAAATACAAAAATCTATTGTATTTCTATATACTAGCAGCAAAAAATTGGAAAATGAAATTTTAAGTGCTCTTTTACACTAATATCCCAATGCACAAAATATGTAGGAATAAATTTAACAAAATATGAAAAATATTTGTCATAAAAAAGACAAAACACTGCTGAAAGACATTTTTTAAAAACCTTATAAATGAAGAGATTTCCATGTTGATGAATTGAAAGACTCAATATTGTTAAGATGTCAATTCTCTCCAAATTTAAAGTAACCCCAATTACAATCTCAACAGATGTTTTTGTAGAAAATGACAAGAAACAAGTTATTAAGAATTCATATGGAAAAGCAAAGATATAGAATAAGCAAAACAATATTGAAAAAGAATGACAAATTTAGAGAACTTAAACTACCTGAGTCAACACTTATTGTAAAGCTACATAATAAAGACAGTGTGGCATTGGCACAAGGAAAGACATAAATGGAACAGACTAGAAAGACCAGAAATAGACATATATATACAGTGAACTGGTTTTCAACCAAGGTGCTGAAGCAATTTCATGGGACAAAGAAAGTTTTTGCAACAAATATATTAAACAACTGGATATATATAGTGAAAATAAACTTAGGCTTCAACCTCTCACCACACACAAACATTAATTTGAGCTAAATCATCGACACCGTGGTAAATGTTAAAACTATAAAGTTTTTTAGAAGAAAATCTAGGAGAAACTATTTGTTACCTTGGGGTATATGAACAGCCAATAAACACAGGAAGCTGTGCTCAACATCATTAGTCATCAGGGAAATGCAAATGAAGACCGTGATCAGCTACCATTCCACACACACAACAGTGGCTAAAATTAAAGACTAGCAACACGAAACATTGGTGAGGATGAAGGGCATTGGAGCCCTCATACACTTCTGGTGAGAGTGTCAATAGCACAACCACTTCAATTATAAATTTCTTCTAAATTTAAATATTTGCCTCCTTATGAGCCAGTAATGCCACTCCTCAGTGTTTATCTATAAGAGAAATGAAAACATATGTCCACACCATGTCTTGTACATGGATGCTTGTTACAGCTTTATTCACAATAGCCCCGAACTGGAAACAACATTACTGTCCATGAACAGAGGCACTGGATAAACAAACAGTGATGTGTTCAAGCACTGGGATAGGAGTCAGAGGAAATTGGACTGAAGTACTGATGCACACAACAGCAGGGCTGAACTTCACAGACATTAGGTTGAGTGAAAACATGATACACTAGAGAACAAATATAGGGTGATTCCTCTGACATGAAATTCTAGAAAAGGCAGAATTCGGGTATGGTGATAGAAATCAGAAGAGTGATACCTTTGGGGTGGGTGTAACCAGAAGGGACACAAAAGAACTTTCTGGGGCAATGGAAATGTTCTATAGCGTGACTGACATGGTATATACGTTCATCAAAAGTCATTGTGTTGCACACTAAAGATAGGTACATTGCACTCTCTGTAAACTGCCTCAGTTGAAAAAAGAAAACAACTAAGGAAGTTAAAAAATCATTAGGGGGCTTCCCTGGTGGCTCAGTGGTTGAGAGTCCGCTGATGCAGGGGACACGGGTTCATGCCCTGGTCCGGGAAGATCCCACATGCCATGGAGCGGCTGGGCCTGTGAGCCATGGCCGCTGAGCCTGCGCGTCCGGAGCCTGTGCTCCGCAACAGGAGAGGCCACAACAGTGAGAGGCCCGCGTACCGCAAAAAAAAAAAAAAAAAAAAAAAATCATTAGGACTCTGCCATTCCAGGAGGCTTTAGTGCAGAGACCTGGGGCTTGATCACATGGGGGTGTGTGGCCAGCATCAGTGCTTTTCTTCCTCTGCATTAGCTGGGGCTGAGGAGGGAAAAGTTCAGTGGATGGAGAGCCCAGGGAGCGTGGCCTGGCCTGTCCCAGCTGCCTGAATGAGTCACTTCAGCTTAAGAAGCATCTATAAATTAATCCTGAAGTCTGTGTGAGTACATCAGTGTTATACACTGGACTTCTGTGTGTGTGTGCGTGTGTGTGTGTGTGCATGTTTTATTTTAAGCCTCCTGCCTCTCCCTCTGCTGCCACAGCCTTTGGAACAAATAATCATTGTCTTGGGATGATGTGTGACCCCCAGTCAGAGGATAAGTTGTCTGGCCAACTTGGGCAGACAGCAGAAGGAAATTTCCTGGAGGGTTGCACCACCAGTTGGGTCTAAAAGGGTGAATGCTTTCTCACAGCTTTGTGTCCAAGGGGCTGGAACAGGCCAGATGACCTGGAAAGGATGGACAAATAGAATGTCCAAGTGATGACACCTATACAAATCCAGCTCGACCCTTTCGGGAAACCCCGCTCTTCCCTAGTACCGGCATCACCTTTGAACTTCCTGTTGCTTGGAAACAAGACGGATGATGTCCCCATGGGACAAGGGAGGAGGGGACCAAGAAAGAAGAGAAGATACAAGGAGAGGGGCCATGACAGATAAAAGGGGAGGGATGTTTAAATAAAAAGAAGAGGATGAAGAAAAGGGGGAGGAGGAGTCAAGGCATTTGATAGATTTGCAACAATTTCATCCTTTTGTAGAGGGTCTGGGGCTCTTCATAAAGCCCACATCTTTTTTTTTTTTTTTTTTTTTTTTTTTGCAATATGCGGGCCTCTCACTGTTGTGGCCTCTTCTGTTGCGGAGCACAGGCTCCAGACGCGCAGGCTCAGTGGCCATGGCTCACGGGCCCAGCCGCTCCGCAGCATGTGGGAACTTCCTGGACGGGGGCACGAACCCGTGTCCCCTGCATCGGCAGGCGGACTCTCAACCACTGTGCAACCAGAGAAGCCCCTAAAGCCCACATCTTTTGTCCTAGGTGGGCTACCAGGTATCAGGACCCCCCATTTTATAGAAGGGGAGACAGAGACGAGAGAGTTTAGAACACTCGCTGAAGGTTGCACCGTTAATGAAAGAGCAGAGTGGGGATTTAGCAGATTTGGGGACCTCCAGGCCTCCTCACTGAGGTTTCATGGCCTGGGCACTCTCCTACCCCTCTGCCTCTGCACCAGCACCCACTCAGCATAGCCGTGAACCCTGAAACCAGAAGGGAATGCTGTCTGCAGGTCATCACCATGGGCAAGGTGAGGGAGCTTAGCCTCCAGCCCCAGGCCTTTTTAGGAAATGTAGTTCTGCATGAAACACTTGGCTTTGATGGGAAGCAAAGAAGTGGGTCTACTAATTAAAGGTCATTTAGAATTTTTTTTAGCTTTAAAAACAGAGTAGATGTGTTTAAGTTGGGCTGACCACAGTCACTGCGCATTTCCCTGAAGCTCAGGGCTGTGTGTGCTGAGTCTCTTTGGCTCTGAAAGATAATTGGATTTTTTTCCCTCCCTTTCTGGTTTTGTTTTGATTTTGTTGTTGTTGTTGTTTTAAAAATACACACCCTCCGGAGTTGAACACTTTTACTCCTTTGATGCAAGGGAAGCCAACCATGGGTTTCTAAAGTTAGGCAGAAAAGAGTCGACATGGGCAGGAACCAAACCGCAATCCTCAGAAGCCTCTGCCGCCAGGCCCCCGTCCATGGCCTGTGCGGTCAGCATCATGTCATTATGTTCTCTGGAGAAAACTAGAGACCCAGAGACCTCTGGTTACACTACCACTGGTTCCCTGTCTCTGGACAGGGCAGCAGGCGGGGACGAGGTGCCAATGAGGAGTTGTCATCATCCCTGCTCAGCGAAGGGGACAGGAGGGCCCACTGTGCATGAAATCCCAAGGGAAGGCCAGAAAGAATCCAGTGTGCATCCTAATCATTGTCGGAAAAGAGGAAATGCCCTCCCCTTCCCCACCCCTGTCCAAAAGCCATGCTATAAAGACACTTGTGATCTTATTCCATCCAGCTTCTCCTGAGAGAAGAACTTTTCCTTCCAGAGGGAACCCCTTCCATGAGGATTGCATGGGGCTGATCCTGCCTTCTCCCTGGTCACATGACCCAGGCCTGAGCAACCAGAATATCCCGTCTCACCTCACCACAGTGATTGGATCTATAATGGACACATGACTCAAGCCAGGCCAGTCAGAAGCCTTCCTTCCACCTGCTCTGGGTTTGTTAAACTGACAGGGGCTTCCGATATCCATCTTGCCTGTGACACGCAGGAAACTAGGCTGAGAGATAAAGAGGGAGAGAGGTCAAGCCCCAATGCCATCATTAGAGTTTCTGGATGCAGCCTGCCTGAAGGTAGTTACTTCTATGAGCCAGAAGATCGCCATCCCACGTTTTTTCTTTTTTGCTATATCTACTTTGGATTTTATTCCTGTTACCTGTGACTGAAAGAGAGCCAAGTCATGTGTCTTGCTTGTCTTTGCACTGCTAGCACCCAGCATACAGAGGCAGGCTTGTTAAATGAGTGTCTGAACTTCCTTAGACTGGTGGGGAATGGAGCTGAGGTTGGGGAGGAAGGTACATTGCCAAGCACCTACCTGGCCCTGTGTGCCAGGCACTTGACATAAATTATTTCAGTGGATTATTTCATCACAATTTTGCATATTAGGACTACTATTGGGAAAGTGAGGAAGAAAGGGGTCCTAGTGAAAAGCCAGTCCTTCATACAGGACAGCATGTGAACCTTCCAGCTGGGCACTTTTCTGACATCTCAGAAGTTGGACCTTAGGCAGGCCTCCTCCAGCAGGAGCAGGCTGACAGATAAGACCCCCCCAGGTGACCCCTGTTTCTTGGCCCCTGGCCTTCCAGGGGAACCCACACCAGAGTTGTATGGTTTATCATTCCAGGCCCCTGTTTCCCCTTGGGGGTTGGGAGGATGTCTGTTTCCAGAAGGAGAACACTGCAAAAATGGAAATAGATTCCTCAGACCCCCAGAGTTCCCTGACCATTAGCTTCTCTCCACAACCTCATGCTTCTTCTCCATCACTGGACCCACTGGATCTACCAAGTTCACACCCCAAATTTCCTTGCTCAGTGGTTCTAGGGTAAGGTCCAAGTGAACTTTTGTCGGGTGGAGGTGTGGATCCTAGAGTCCAGAAGTTTCATGGTGCCATGTGCATGGGAAGGCTACAGAGAGAGGCAGCCCACAGCTGATGGGACCTGACGGGGGCCCCAAAGATGGATATGAGCTCCATGCTTGAGTTTGCACCAGGACTTAACTACCTAGGATAACAGAGTAGGAGGGACTTCAGAAATCATCTCGTCTAGGTGGGGCAAATATCTGTGTGCCTGCTGACATGCCCCCACCCATGCTCCTGAACTTGAGAGAACCAGTGCTAACAGGTCATGGCCCTCTCTCGTACTGAGCTAGATGCCCCTTCAGATCCTTCCCACACAGCGCCGCGGTCAGTCCCACCAATCACCAGGAGCAGGCCACAAATAAAACTTGTCCTCAGATCTAGGCCAAGACTCTCATTTTGCAGTTGTGAAAAGGAAAAAAAAGAGGCAAAAGGACGTGTCCAAGGTCATACAGCCCAGCTGGTATTTAAAACCGGGTCTTCTGATCCAGGCAAGTCCACCATTCTTCCTTCTGCAGGTGCTGACTCAGTACCATTAACAGATGGTACGATGCCAATTCAAGGTGTACATACACTTAACCAGAAAATAAATCAACAAGAATGATGGAGCTTGGTGTTGTGAAAAGGACATTCAGCTGGAATTTTATCCTGGCCTGGCCACAAACTAACTGTTTGACCTTGGGCAAGTCAGTTCACCTCTCTGGGCCTCATTTTCCTCAACTGTAAATTGTGGGCACTGGGTGATCTTTATAATCTCTAATATACCTTCAAATATTAATAATCTATGATTTCATGTGCCCAGCACTGTACCAGGAATTTTTTAGGCTACAGAGAACAGAAGAGAAAAAAACAACCATATAATACAAGAAGCAATAAAAAATTCAAAAAATCTTTAATCCCTATAAAGGCCCAAAGATGTGGAGCCTACTGAGGGCATCTGGGATCTCAGAGCAGGGAGTTCTGAATAGGTAGGGTGGCTTCCTTGTGGAGGGGAGAATTAAACTTAGCCTCGAAGGATGGACAGGTAGATGGGGGGGTGGGGAATGGCACTGCAGGCAATAAGAGGAAGATAAAAGAAGGGAGGGAGGAGAGAAAAGCAGGACGTGTTTAGGAACAGAACCTGGCTGGAGTGGAGGGTGGCAGGTATCCTAGGGGAACACTGGAGAATCAGATATGAGAGGGGGACCCACTGGAGCTGATGCCAATGTTGCAGGAAATGTGGGGAAGAGGTCCTATTCCCTATGGAGAGGTACGGGGTGATCTCTTGCTTCACTGAATATGCAATGTCACAGAAATTCACCTCAACCTGGCTTAACCAGTGGATTAAGATACAGTGGATTTATTAAGTCACATAACCCAAAAGCCCAGGTGTAGACTTCAATCACAACTGGATCCAGGGGCTCAAAACAATTTCATAGGAATTTGCCTTTCTCCATTTTTGCCGCCTTCTGTGTTGGCCTCATTCCCAGGCAGCCTTTTCCCAACTGGTGGCAAATGGTGCCCAGCAGCTCCCAACATACATTTTGCCACTTAAGGAAACGAGTGGAAAGAGAGCTCCTGAGTCTGCCAGTTTCTGTAAAAATGCTGGGGCCGACTGATGTTCACTGGCCTGGATTTGACCACATTCCCTTCTCTGAACCAATCACAAGGCCAGGGGCTAATGGAATGCTCTGACTGGCCAGGCCCTGAATGGAGTACATCATGTGCCCACATCCCTAGGACTATAGCGTGAGTTCTGCCTCTAAAGGAATCTTAGAAACTGATAATAAGTTAGAAATGAGGATTCCTAGAGAAAAATCACAGTGCTATTATCAAGAGAAAGAATAGATGGATCCTGGACAGGCAAATCCAACAGATGTCCAAGACCAAGGAGGTTTCATAAGGCTCCATGTGCATGGAAATAGGAGATGTCTTCAAGACAAAGTGAGACCTAACAGTGGTTCCTTACTCTGCACAGGATCTTCTGATGCCCAGATCTAAATGTGCTAGGCCTCAGCAAGAGGCATGGATGGCATGGGGAGCCTCTGGGCAGGCCCCATCTTTCTTCAATTAATACCTCTTGGAGAGACTCAGCAGCAGAGCAGGAATTTGTTAAATTACATAAACATTATTGTGACCCGTAAAATTCAATGAATCTCGGCCTGTTTACCCGCGGCTGGCTTTAATGTTTGCACAGTGTAATTTAATGTGTCAATTTGCTCTCAAATAAAAAACATCTGGTCCTCTGACATGGCAAGGGAACTGGAGAGCTGATGATGTTCACAACCAGAGAAGAGCCCCAATCAAAGATGATGCTTAAGGGCAAGAAGAGGCCAGGGACTCAGAAAAGGAAGCCAGCATTGTTAGGACCCATGCCTGGCCTGGGGACAAGCCTCTGTTTGTGGGTCTGTAAGATCAGTAAATTTTATCCTAATTAGAATTAAGAAAAGCCAAGAAGAACACATACCATCTTTAACTGGCACCCATCGTGCAATTAAATTTCCTGTGGCTGCCCCTGCCAATATTGACATTCATGCTATTGGATTTTTAACCATCTTATTATTTCGTAATTGAGAAGAGCAAGAAGAAAATGACACTTTCCCACATAGACGATCTTCTCCTCTAACATACCCCTTCCTACAGCAGTTGGCCCTGCTAAGCCCTCTCCCTCCTGATTCCCCAGGGGTTGGTGAGGCTTGGGGAAGGGGGAGGTGAGACTCTCTGAGTGTGTGCTTTTCCAGTGAGATCATGCATCTTGGTTTGGTCTCCGCTAAATAACGAGACTGCTCATTCCTGCAGACAGGGGCGGGGCTTGGCAGGCAGGTTTTAATTTGGAGGCACTGACCTACATAGAACAGGATAGGGGAAGCTGAGTTCTCCTGCAAGGCAGGTGGGGACTTAAAGGCCTTTGAGAAGCCCTCACCTGCCACTGGGGGGCTGCTCATCACTTCTGACTTCTGGGCCCTCACCTGGAGCTGGGCCGGCAGGGGTGGCCCCCAGGGACCAAAGCGCTGGGAGGCTTGGTCTCTTTCCCTCTTCAGCAACCTCTTTCTCTCCCAGCACCCAACCCTGGGCCGGGCTAAAGGGGACTGGGGAGGGATGGTTTCCCCTCCCCTGTTTCTCACCCCAGTAAATGCTGAGACGTCCTGATGTAAAAGAACTCGGCCTGGAGCCCGGGCAGCCTCCCCGCTGGAAGGAGCCAAGCCAGCTTTCCTGTCCATGGAATGACGGGGTCAGAGCAAGTTCAGGCTTTGCTTTAATTGAGTAGAAGATAGTTCTTCCTTAAGGGAGCCCTGAAATAATACTTCAGCTGAGCAGAGTGACTTCCCATATTGTCAGAAGGGATTAGCCAGACTGGTTTGTAAATAAAGAGTGATCCTTCTTCCCCCTCTAGGACAAACAGATCATATTTTTTTCAGATCACCAGGGACTGGGCTTGTTCTAATCAAGTCCTTGACATTTCACTAAAGACTCCAGGAGTTACATGCTTTCCGTGATTGAGCCCTTAGTAATTACCCATTTTCCTAAATGATTGCTATTTTCCAAACTTAAAATGTTTTAGAGAAGTGGGAAAATGAGATGTCTGTCCAACACTGTGGGGAGGAGAGTGGGGCAGGAGTGGGGATGCAGAGAACAGGGTCTCTTGGGGTTAAGACAACATCATCCTAATAGGAACAAACAGGGCCAGCTCTCAGGACCACCAGACATTTTTTTTTAATTTACTCATCCTTCCATTCATTGGGGCAACAGCAATTTTGGAGCTCTTACCACGTGTCAGACACTGTGTACCAGGCACAGAGTTGGAAACAACCGGCCTGGGGGTTCCCCGCCCCCATCTAGTGGGAGAGACCAGCATGTGGGCTGGTCATTACAATGAAATGTCCCAACAAGTAAATGTCACAGAGCCCCCAAATAAACCCAGAACCCCAAACCCGAAAATCAACAAAAAACAAAGCTACCTCTGGGGAAGACAAGGAAGACTTCACAGAGCAGGTGACCCGGGCTCTCCTAGGATGAGTAGAAGTGGGCCATCAAATAAAATAAGAACAGAAACAGCTACCCTGGAATGTCAGGCACTGTTCTGAGGGCCCTGCATGTATTAACTCATCAAATCCCCACAACGATCTGATGAGACAGATACTATTTTTGCCCCCTTCTCAAATGGAAACTAAAGCATGGAGAGGGGAAGAATAGTCCAGGCCAAGGGAACAGCACGTGGGAAAGGACGCACATGTGACAAAGTGGGGCGTGTTTATGGGAGCTCCTCTGAAAGGTGTGGAAAGGCGGTCACCTCAGATCTGTGTTTTCAAGGGGATGTCAGCGCGGCAGAGGAACCAGAATGTGAAGAACAGGAGACCAGCAATAAAAAGCACGCTGTGACCCACACAGAAAAATAAGACTCTCCTCCAAATCTCAACCAACACGTGATCTTAGTATCTCCCCATCTCTGCCTCTGCGGCTCCTGGGGAAGGAGCTGAAACAGCCGCACCAGCTATGAGCATCAAAACCTGATGACCAGTCACCTCCTCACTCACCCATAAACAGGTGATGGACCAAACTCACTGCAGTGGGTGGGGTAACCCTTCCAGCTCCCCTCCCAGGAAGCCCTGTGCAATGGGACAAGAGACCCCCAGTCTGATCCTGCACCGAGAGAGGCAGGGTGGGAGCGTGTCTCTGCTGTAGCTGTAGGAAGTGTCCTTGCCATTCGGCTTTGCTTCTGCATTCTTTTTTTTTTTTTTCTTTTTGCGGTATGTGGGCCTCTCACTGCCGTGGCCCCTCCCGTTGCGGAGCACAGGCTCCGGACGCGCAGGCCCAGCGGCCATGGCTCACGGGCCCAGCCGCTCCGCGGCATATGGGATCCTCCCAGACCGGGGCACGAACCCGTATCCCCTGCATCGGCAGGCGGACTCTCAACCACTTGCGCCACCAGGGAGGCCCGCTTCTGCATTCTTGAATGATCTCCATTTGCATCCCTTCCTCTTGAACAATCCTCCTTCACCAAGAAAAAAAAAAATTCCTGCCTCTGTGTCCACTCCAAACACAGATGACAAGAAGTCTTGGAAACACAGCCTTAAGAAACACTAAGCAAACTGTTCCCCAAACGAGCCTGTCGTCTTGACCTTTGTAAGGCAAGAGCTCCACTTTAGAACTTGGGAATGCACAAATATTTACAGTTGTAGGGAAGAGAGCCCACGTCTGCCAGAGGGTCCCAGAGTTGGAAGGGAGCTGAGAGCTCATCCAGTCCAGGCTCACATGTGCTAGAGGAATACCCTTTGCAGAATCACTGACAGAGGATCACCCGGCCTCTCCTTACATGCCTCCAGCGCTGGGAAGGAAGATCATCATCAGCCGCTGAGAAAGCTCCTTCCATTGACCCAGTCTTTGGAAAGTTCTGACATGGGGCCACAACTGCATCCCAGTGACTTTGCTCCCTGGTTTTGGATGGGCCTCCAGGACCTCACGGCTTGAGTATCTTCTTTCCCATGAGAGCTTTTTGATGGCTCAAAGTCAGCCTCCCTGCCTCTCTTCCACTATCTCTTTTTCCTCGGGTCCCTTGTTCATTTCTGGGGGATCTCAGTTGTGGGCCTCTCACCACTGAGGTCGCCTTCTCGTACCATGCTCATACATCCTAACCAGTCAGAAGCAAAACAAGTCTTCTAGGAGTCTGAGTCAGACATCAGAGAGTTGGCCAGAATTTATTCGCTCTTACTTCACATTCATTTCTACCAAGATTTATTTGGTATCAAGGGAAATAATTTTGAATCCTGGCTCAGCCACTTTCTAGCTGTGTGACCTCAGACAAATTATTTAACTTCTCTGGGCCTAGGGTGACCAAATCGCCCCTGTTTATCCCAGACTGTCCTTGTTTCAAAATGCCAAGTTCCATGTCCTGGGAGACCCCTCAGCCCCAGGCAAACTGGGAGACTGGTCACCCTGTAAAGCCAATTTCCTCACTGAGAGATGAGATTAACAATAACTTAGCTCACAGTGTTGTCATGATGTTTAACTGAGATAATATATGTGAAAGACCCAACACTATGCCTGAACCAGGGCAGAAACTCAATTTAGGTCTCGTTAATGTGAAAGCCTGGCTGATTGTGACAAATTAGAAAGAAGTGAGGCCCTGAGCAGCTTAACTGGAAAACAATTGCAGAAACAAACATGGGAACATAAACAGGGACACGATACAAAATCTCAGGTTCTATGCGGTGTACATATCCTGCTGTGACTGAATTAGGCAGGGTAATCGGTAATCATTAACCTTGAAAGTGACTTCTGGTGACAAAGAAAAAGCTAAACCTTGTGCATTACCCCACCTGATAAGGCAGGGTGGTGTGGAGTCTGCTGGGGAATAAGTACCACACAAAATGCGGCACAGCCTTTCATGCTTTAAAGGTAAGCGTTCAGCCACCCTGACATGGCAGTCAGCCAGCATGACAGAGGGCAAGAGCATTGACTAGAGGGTCCCAGGAGGATCTAAGTCTGCAGTTCACTCCCTGGGTGACTATGGACAAGGCGTGCTCTCGGTTCCAGTCCTGTCTCCTCATCTGTAAAATGCAGAAGAGAAAGTAGACAGGCTGTTGTCTGATGGAGAAGCAGCAGAGTGGAGCGGTCAAGAGCATGGATCCACCACCCACTGGCTGTGTGAACTTCAGCAAGCGAATGTACCAAATGCGCTGTGTCTTGAGGACCTGCTGAGTATTAGCTCTCATTACTATCCCTCCTGGGCCTGACACTGTCAGATGTAGTCATCCAGCGCCCTCTCCCCTCATCACCAAGGGTTAATGCCGCCTAAGCCTGAGGATGTGTTCCTTTTCCCTCCCCAAATCGCCTCTTCTCTCAGCTGGCGCATGTTGAACTTGAGGCCGACTAAAACCTCCTGATCTTTTTTATGTGAATTGCAGTCAAGCCAGGTCTACCTCATCCTGTTCTTGTGCAATTGATTTTTGGAAACTGCATTCAAGACATTAGATTTATTGATGTTAAATTTCATCTGGTTGCTTTTGACCCAGCATTCTCGACTGTCGAGATCATCTTGAACCTTAATTCTCTCATCCCCTCCAGCTTTGAGTCATCTGCAAATTTGGTGCACATGCTTTCCATGTCTTCAGCCAAATCGCTGGCTTAAAAAAGCTATTTATACGGATAAAAATAGAGATATAGGCTGCTTTGCTTGTGTGCAAGGCTGAGCAATGGGGTTTTATCTTGTGGGAAGCAGGGGGCTCACAGCCCTTAACCAGCAGTCAAGCCTTTGCTGTACCTGCACTTGTATTTGCCCCTGGCTCCCGAGTGTTCTTGGTGATGACAAGGGGAGTTTACCCCTCGGCCACCCTGACTGTGGCGTCCTCTAAACCAGCAGATCCCCTGGGCAGGTCTGAATCCCTTCCTGTCTGCACCAGATGAAGCTCCAAGGCCAAGTCATGTCCTTCTCCCTTCTCAGGGCTTCTCAAACTGAGACCACCCTCACCTTGGGGCCTTGCCAGATACCTGCTGTTAACCCAAGAAATCAATTCTTGCTCGCTCAGAGGAGGAGGTCATGGACCACAATGTCTTAATGTGCTTCCCGCTCAGATGTTTCCATTTTAACAGGGGCCTTCTGTGTCTGAACCACAAGGCCACAGCTGGGGAGGATCTGCTATTAGCCACCTGTGGCCGTGTGGGGCTCTGTCCTCAGTCCGGGGCCCCGAGGGCATCCCGTATCACAGCACACAGCAGCGGGCACTGCTCACAAGCGTGACCGCAAGTCGCCAGGAAAAGGCTTGGGGCACTCTGTTCAAGAAAGAGAAAAGAGAAAAAAAAAATCTAGAAGTAATTTACATGTGAAGTGGTTTAAATTACCAAAAAGAAAGAAAAAAAAAAACCAATGATTCTTTTTTTCTCTAGATAATTTCTCCAGACAAGACTCTCTGATATTGTGCTAACTAGGTGGCCACTGGTGGCAGGACTTTCCAAAACCCCATGCCCACTCCACACCCAGACACAGCTGCAGGCACCTAGCTGAGGGCCCCCAGCCCCAAGACAGTCGGCTGACTCAATCCCTCTTTTTTTTTTTTTTTTTTTTTTTGCGGTACGTGGGCCTCTCACTGTTGTGGCCTCTCCCGTTGCGGAGCACAGGCTCCGGACGTGCAGGCTCAGCGGCCATGGCTCACGGGCCCAGCCGCTCTGCGGCATGTGGGATCCTCCCAGACCGGGGCACGAACCCGTGTCCCCTGCATCGGCAGGCGGACTCTCAACCACTGCGCCACCAGGGAAACCCCTCAGTCCCTCTTTGATGTCTTTGATACCAGAGCCTTCCCGTTTTACCCATGGGATTCCTTTATAGGAAGAGTTTGATGAAGATGATAAAGAAGAGCAGTTACTCCTTCTTGAGTGCCTACTACATGCCAGGCATTGTGCTAGAGCCTTTAAAACAAACCATCTTTAATCTCTTCAACAACCTTAGGAAGCAGATTGTTATTATTCCCATTTTACAGAAGAGCAAACTGAGGCCCATGGAGATAAAGTAAACTGCCTATGGTCACAGGAAATAGCAGAACTGGACTATGAACCCCGTTCTCGCTGATTCCAAGGTTCATTGTTTCCATGGCTCTACTTCTGTAGTTTTCAAAGGACTCACACTGTTATTCTCTCTTTTGACCCAAGAAGGCTTGTGAGGAAGATAAAAGGCCAAGATTACAGAACCCTGCCCATTGATAGGGGGAGTAATGTGACCAGGGTCACAGGCTACTAGGGGGCCAGGCAGGGTCTAGGACGCTGCCTTCTGGCTTGTAATTGGGAGAACTCGGTAATCCCGATGGTGGTGTCCCTACGGTTGGGAGGCAGCCCGGTGTTGCCCAGGAGAGGGAAGACTTCTTTGCTTTTGTGAAGGCGGGAGTAGAGGGTGGCTTTGGGAGGAAAGCTTCAGTGATTGCATAATGGTTAAGCGTATAGGTTCCAGTGTGGCTCCAGCCTTTACTACCTGTGTACATCTGGGTAGATTCTTTTACTTTCCTGAGTCACCATTTTCCCATTTGAAAATGGGGATGATAATAATGCTTCAGTGATATATGAGAGTTAAGTGAGATAATTTACATAAAGTTATTTGCACAGTCCAGGAACATCTGAAGTGCCTACTACATGCTTGTTATTATCACTATTAATTTTTGTTCCTCCATCACTATCACGACCTACGTTTGTAAGCATTTCCATGAGTTGCTCATCCATTGTGGAGGTATCCTTGTCTCCATTGTACAGACTGGGAAACTGGTGCCAAAATGACCTGTCCAAGGAGATCCAGGAGCTCCTGGGCAGAGCCAGGCTTCGAACCCCTGACACCACAGTGTCTTCCTGTCCATACCATGCCACGTCTTCCCTCGAGTCCAGGTCCACATTTCCAGCACTTCTCAAATGTTAACGTGTGTTCCAATCACTAGGGACTTTGTTAATCTGCAGGTTCGGACTCAGGAGGGCTGGGTGGGCCTGAGACTCTGCATTTCTTGCAGTCCTCCAGGTGATGCAGACGCTGCTGCTCCAGAGACGTCACTTGGCATATAGGAGGGACTGTTTCATTCAGCAGGTAGGGGACGCTGGCACAGCCTCGGACAAACAAACAGCCAGTCCTGGGGTCCCTGGGGCTGGGAGCTGCTTCTAGGTGTCACCCCCATAGCAAGGGCCTGTGGGCCTCACTGTGTTTCCAAAGTGGCTCCTTCAGGGATGCTTCCAAGGGGGGGATGGGATTTGTGAGCCGCCTCCCAGCGGATACCTGGGCCAGGACTGCCCTCCTGCTCACGCTCTCCTTTTGCTTCCTTCTGGCTGCTTCTGTCAGAGCGTGACAGTTACAGCAAAATATTCCTGCTCTCCCACTCCGAGCCTATGCCACCCGACAGGGCGCCAGCGCCAGCAGCCTGCAGAGAGGGAGCTGACATTTGTCTTAATTGGAGTTACCAGTGTAAATCCCGCCTGTCCCCTCCCTGCGCCCTCCGCCTTTGATGGGCAAGGGGGCTGTGAACAGAGAGAGAGAGAGAGAGACTCATAATCTCCCCGGGGATACACGATGTTATTAATGCAGCCGCTAGAAGGAAATGTTCCATCACGTCAGCAGGGAAAGTGAGCTGGAGGTGAGTGGTGGGCGGTGGGGGAAGGCAGGGCTTCCCTGGTGGCACAGTGGTTGAGAATCTGCCTGCTAATGCAGGGGACACGGGTTCTAGTCCTGGTCTGGGAGGATCCCACATGCCGTGGAGCAACTAGGCCCGTGAGCCACAACTGCTGAGCCTGCGCGTCTGGAGCCTGTGCTCCGCAACAAGAGAGGCCGCGATAGTGAGAGGCCCGCGCACCGCGATGAA
The DNA here is from genome assembly GCF_025265405.1 of Mesoplodon densirostris. Classification (NCBI taxonomy): domain Eukaryota; kingdom Metazoa; phylum Chordata; class Mammalia; order Artiodactyla; family Ziphiidae; genus Mesoplodon; species Mesoplodon densirostris. The sequence continues at coordinate 123,549,664 of NC_082664.1, forward strand.
GAGTGGCCCCCGCTTGCCACAACTAGAGAAAGCCCTCGCACAGAAACGAAGACCCAACACAGCAAAAATAAATAAATAAATTACTAAACTCCTACCCCCAACATCTAAAAAAAAAAAAAGGCAGAGAGAACACAGGCAGCAGAGCAGAGCGGGGCAACAACACCCCTGGGCATCTCATCAGACCTCCAGACCCAACAGCTTCTTCCCCCTCCCGTTACCTGAGTCTTTCAAAAACAGCCTCTAACCCAGGGCTCTTCAAACTGAGCTGCACAAGAGTCACCTGGGAGCTATAACAATTGCTGACGTCTGGCTCCCATCCCCAGAGACCTTTATTGAATTGGCCCGGGGTCTGGCCTGTGGACATTGGGTTTTTAAATCCCACAAGAGGTTTTGAAGTACAGCTGGGTTCAAAGAACTTCTGGTCTAATCGTCACTTCTCCAGGAAGACTTCCCTGCTTAGTGTAGGTCCATTTAAGGACCCAATGGAAACAGCTCATGTTGTCTCAGTAATTGATGCTGTTTAACATCTGGCCAGCCCTGCTATATCCACACAACTGGGTGGGAGCAGGGTACAAACATCCCCCCAAACCAGTGTCGTGTGGTTGGAGAATGCACAAAAGGATGTAAGATGTACCTTCTCGTTTCTTTAAGACTAAACTCCCAGATGAGCATTAATTTGCAGCTGCTGAATAGCTGCTAAATCAATTCACTCAATCATTCAACCGACATTTATGGAGCACCTATTATGGGCACAGAGCTGCAGGAGATTCAAAGACATATACGATGCAGACTCTGCTCTTATGTAGCTAATGCCACATAAGGATAGGCTAATCAAGACCATATATAACAACGATAAAAACGAAATCTGGAGGCAATGGGTCGTGGGGTAGAAAAATAAAGAGGTAATGAAAATGGACACAACACTTAGGATGCATCAGGCAAGGTCCCAGCCGACTCTGCTATGTCAGTCAAGGTTGATGACAACCCTGTAAAGGAGAAGGTATTATCCCCCATTTTACAGTTGAAGAAACTGAGACTCAGAGAAGTCAGTGGTTTTCCCATGGTCACACAGCTAGTGCATGTTGAAGCCTGACTCCAAAAGGGAAGTGAGCACATGCTTCTTTGAGAAGACGAGGTATGGGGGCTTCCCTGGTGGTGCAGTGGTTGGAGTCCGCCTGCCGATGCAGGGGACGCGGGTTCGTGCCCCGGTCCGGGAAGATCCCACATGACGCGGAGCGGCTGGGCCCGTGAGCCATGGCCGCTGAGCCTGCGCATCCGGAGCCTGTGCTCCGCAACGGGAGAGGCCACAACAGTGAGAGGCCCGCGTACAGCAAAAAAAAAAAGAGAGAGAGAAGACGAGGTATGATTACGGCCAGAGGGATCTGAGAGAAGCTTAAGAAGGACCCAGGAGCTCACTACGCAAACACACCACCGCTGAGGTACCTCGAATAGGAGGAACGTGCAAGAGAGCTGTTGGGGGAGCAGGGGATAGAATTTCAGAGCACGGGACACAATAGTCTGGCCACTTTGAGAAGGTGGGCCCTGGCCCAGTCTATCTGGCTGGGGTGACAGCAGATGGCAGACTCAGGGCCTGGCTGAGGACAGATGCACCAACCACTCAGATGAGACTCTGGGCAGGCTGGATGAGGTGGGCAAGGAGCCAGGGATTCTGTTTTTCTGACACTGATGTCCACTTGTCACCAGTTGGTTGTAATAGTCATAGTTTCTGTATGTCTGCCATGGGCAGGCGTGGGCCCAGGTGATTTATCTCTTGTCCTGGAAGAGACAATAATTTCTGGGAAGTTGGGGGAAGGGAACTAATCTTCAAAGAACAGGATGGTGATGGATATGGTGGTGGTGGAGGTGGTGATTGTGGTGATGGTCCTGGTGGTGGGACTGATGGTGACAACGAGGGTGGTGATGCTGGTAATAACAAAGGCGATGGTGATATTGGTGATGATAATGGTGTTGGTTCTGCTTGAATGACTAGCGCCCAGACGGCTGCTCGCTCTAGTCTTCCTCCTGAATCACACTTTCAGCTCCCTCATTGTCATCCCCTCTGGTGTCTTGCAGGCCTGTCACGCTCCCAATGCCCACCTCGAAACATTTCGCCTTCTCTTGCTTTCCTCTGCCCAGCCTGTTCTCCCTCCTGTATCCCCCTGGCTTGGAGGACAGCCCTACTAGCCAGCCAGCCATCAAAGCTGGATGCCCAAGGGTCCGTCTAGACTCTTCAGCCTTTCCCTACACCCAGTTCATTACCAAGTCCTGACGATTTGGCCTCTTACAGATCTCCTGAAGCTCATAGCCTCCCCTGCATCTCCCCTACTCCTGCCCTAGTTGAGGCCACATCACTCTTCCCCTGGTCTATGGGAACAGCATCCTGACAGATCTCTGAGCTCCAACTGGCATTTCTCTGGGCCCCCCTTCATCTCGCTGCCAGAGGCAACCTTCCTTCAGGCAGAATCAACCATGCCACTGCCCAGGTGAAACCCCAGCTCTGGCTCACAGAGAAAGAGCACAGCATAGATGGCAGGCACAAGCTGGCCCACTCCAGCCACATAGCCCCAGCCCCAAGACACAACAGCTCTCTGCTCTTGCCCTGAGGATTCTTGCCTTTTTTCCTTCACTCATACCAGCCCTTCTGTCTTGAACACCTTCCTCTTCTTCTCAGAATGGTGCAGACTTTCCCAGCTCCTATGAAGTTCTTCTCTACTCCCCACCCCAGTGGGCAGAGTTGGTTTCTTCCCCGGCTGTGCCCTCATCTACAACCTGCATTCTTGCTTAGCTCACAATACAGCAACCCTTTGTTTATTCCTCTGTCTCCTCTGCTGTGCCATGAGCTTCTCCAGGGAAAGGGACCTGTTTCTCCCATCTCTGAATCTGGAGGACCTAGCACAGCTTCAATGCTTCCTGAATTAGAGACCGGAAATGTTCATCTCAGATATCTGTGTTGCCTGAAACTATGCAGAGAACTGTATCTCCCATGTATTTCTGCATCTCATTTGATTCTCATTATCTTCATTCAGGGTTGCAGGTGACATTTGTGTTGTTTTACTGATGGGAACACTGAGATCCAGGAAAAAAAAAAAAAAAAACAGTAAAATGACTTGTTCGAGGTTGCCCAGGAAGATAGTAACCAAGTCAGTGTAGGTCTAGGTGTCTTGACTCCTGTGTGGGAAATGTGCTGATTTCACACCAAGAAACTCATTTCCTTTCTCTCTGAGAGACCCCTGTGGCTGAGAAGTAACCCATGTATACAGGACCTGCCCACAATCAGCACAAGATACCTGTGTCTGGGGAGAGAGCAGCAGCCTTGGATTCCCAGGTAAAGCTAGAGCTTGAAGGTAGAAGACACAAACGCTTAAGGATGTGGAGAATGAGAGAAGACAAGAGTCACAAAATTTGGGAAGCTGGAAAGCAGGTGGACAAGTGGCAACCATCTCAGCAGGAGAATATCAAGGATCCTTAAGCTGGTATTGGGAAAAGCTGCAAGCCAACTTGATTTACACAGCAGAACCCTCAAAAGCCTCAGGAACTGAAAGCATCAGATACTTCTGGAAGTAAGTGAAGGGAGGGGCAAAAATAAGGATTTCAGAGTGAAAGCAATTCACTTGGAGTCAATAAGAATTCCAGATCCTTGCCTCTGCTCCTTACAGCTGGGCAACCGTCCATTTCTTCCCATGACCAAAGCCTGGAGATAAGACAGAATCTCTGTGCTGAGATGAGGGGTAGGAGGCACAGCTGAGGGTGCAGGTCTGTACTGAAAACAAGGAATAAGAGAACATTTATATGCATTTATATGCTTCGTGCTGAGTCCATTAAAAAAGTTGCAAGTACTTGTGTATGAGGGAGGGAGGCTGGTGAATGCTCTTCTTGACAAATTTTGTGGAACTCGTTGACTTTTTAAACTATATGATCATATCACTTTATTTTGAAAGATAAAATAAATACTTAACAAAACTACAACCAGAAGAACATGGGGGTCAGCATCAGACATCAGCACCTCTTAGCCGTGTGGTCAAAAAAAGTTGAGTAATCTTCCTGAGCCTCAGTTTCATCATCTGTACAATGGGGATAAACTCATATGCTGCACATGATGGCAATGAAGGTAGAATGTGACAAGTATCTGAAGGGCTAAGCACTCGTGTGCCCTCAATAACTGTCTGTGGTGTATCAATCAAGGTAGGACAAGTGCCTGCTTTCTCTTTTTGCCTCACAAATATTCCTCTTCCATTCTATAACAGTCAGAGGTAGTTTTCATTTACCATCTTTTGTGTTGCTTATCTTACCATTGTCATTAGTGGTCCCTCCCTCCCCCTTTCTCAGATTAAGGCAGGAAGTGCAAATTCACACATTGACAACGAGGAGTGGTGTGCAGGGTAACTCAGTCTTTCCTCTCCAAACCTCATAAACACATCAAGTTCACCTCTTGTTTTGGCCCCTAACCCTGTGCTTCCCGACCCCAATCCCCCAGAGCCACTGTCACTTCCAGCCTCCCGGTTCCCTCTTTCTTGGCTATCTCCTTTCCCCTTGCTTAACCAAGAGGAGCCGTTCCTTCCTTCCTTCTCTGCCCTTGTAGGTCATTACACCCTCCAACCCACAAGCCTTGAGGTGGGAGACCTGAGCCTACAAGGGCGACCTGGCTGAGGGACTCCTGGGAAAGGGCCGCGGTTTCCAGCTAGGCTTTAGGTCAGCTGGAACATCAGCAAATCACGTCTCCTGCCTGATCCTTCTCCCAAACTCCAGCCGCACACTGACAGCTGCTCTCTGGCCTCCCTACCCCAGTGTCCCCTGGTGTGTAAGTGGATACCAAACTCATCACTCACCTCTCCAACCATCCCTTTCCCTGTGTTTTTGCATTCTGTTCTTTTTTTTGGTACGCGGGCCTCCCACCATTGCAGTCTCTCCCGCTGCGGAGCACAGGCTCCGGACGCGCAGGCTCAGCGGCCATGGCTCACGGGCCCAGCCGCTCCGCGGCACGCGGTATCCTCCCGGACCGGGGCACGAACCCACGTCCCCTGCATCTACAGGCAGACTCCAACCACTGCGCCACCAGGGAAGCCCTGCATCCTGTTCTTGACAGCTGGAAGACTGTGGTGTGCTCGGTGAAAGATGGAATACTGCGGAGGAAGAGCTGGTCTGGGGAGAGTGTGACCACGATGATGCTCAGAGTGGGTTTGAGGTGTAGACGGGTATCGACTAGACAGGTGGATGCCATGGTCTGGTGTTCACGACAGAGACCCTAGAGGCTTCAGACTGAAGAAACGAACGGAAGACTTGAATAGCGATCAGATAAGCACCAGGAAGGGATGTGAGCGTGTTGAGGGAGGACAGAGGAGCTGGGGGACAAAGCCCTGGAGACGCCTCACGTCAGACGTGGGTACAGAGAGGAGCCTGCTGAGGACCTCAGCAGAAACTCCCCGGGGACAACAGGACAAGTCATGCAAGGGCACAGCCTTGAGAGCCAGGCCAGAAGAATGGCTCAAGAGGGCAAGTGGTCAGCCTTCTCGGATGCTGCAGGGCCATCAGGTGAGACAGCGAAGGCCGTCGGGGTCACGGAGGCCACGAGGACCTTGACAAGGGAAGTCCTTGGGGTGTGGGCAGCGGGGAGCCAGACCACACGGAGTGAAACAGTGACAGACAGGGAAGCAACACTGAAAATAAACAGCTCTTCCAAGAAAGCCGGCTGAGAAAGAAAGAGAGTGCTAGGCTGGCGGCCCAGGGAGGTTTCAGGGCTGCTGGGAGGAACGAAAGGAAGTGTGTGTGAATCGGTGGAGACTGACCCTGGGCCCAGGGTGTGGTCCTGGGCACAGGGAGAGGCATCTGACCTAGACAGGTCGAAGTTCCCTCCTTCCCTCGGGCAGGATGAACCACGGTAGGGACGGGCCCAAGGGAGAGACCCTCGGGAAGGGGCAGGACCTTGGTGGAGTTCCCTCCTGCGAGCCAATCCTGCTCAGCTTTTCCAAATGGCTTTTCCAAGGCCAGTGTTCATCAAGCACCTAATCCTACCTCCCTGGCACTGGTCTAGATGCGTCATGTTCACTGTTTCTCATCCTCCCAGAGCCTCTGGGAAGTAGGTACTACAAGCTCATTCTGCCCCTGAGAAAACTGAGCCTGAGAGACGTTAACTGACCTTGTCCAAGGTCACACAACCGGGGAGTGCCTTCCAAGATGCCAACCCAATTCCAAGGAATTCCCCAAAGCACTGGCCCCACAGTGCCCTCTGGCCTCCTAGCCCTGCTGCTGTGAATTTTGAATTACCCAAGTACAGCTGCGTGAGCGCTTGCTTCTGCTCAGGACGCCCGTGACTCCTTGCCCGCCCACAGGAGCAGACTCATCCTTCCGACTTGCCCGTCTTCCCTGGCCAATGGTGTTCCCACACACCGCATCCGTGTCTCTTTGTGCTATTGACTGCATTGTGTTGAATGATCTGGTTTTTTCTCTACTCTACTCCTAGACACTGGACTGTGAGCCCCTCCTGGGCAAGGACCCTGCCTTATCTGTCTTACCTATTCCTAGCTCCTAGCCAAGTGCCCAGCAAGCACACAGTAGGGTCTAGAAAACAACTTGTCAGATGAGGAACTGAAAACTTTCTTTTAAAAGTCAACAAGGGCAATTTCAGCACTAAAATAAATAACGAGGGAGAAATATTTGCAAACCACCTATCTGACAAAGGACTCCTACTCAGATATAACAAACTCTCAAAACTCATCAGTTGGAAAGGAAAAAATCCAAGCACAAAGTGGGCAAAAGACAAGAAGAGACATTTCACCAAAGAAGAGGTACAAATGGCAAAGAGGTGTTCAGTGTCATTAGCCATCAAGGACATGCAAATGAAAGCCACAGTGAGATATCACTACACACGTATCAGAAAGGCTAAAATAAAAAAGTGACAAGATTAATGCTGATGAGAATGCGGAGAAACTGGAGCACTCATACACTGCTGAGGGAAACGTAAGACAGCACAGCCACTCTGGAAAATTTGGTGGTTTCTTAAAAGTCTAAACATACACTGACCGTATAACCCAGCAATTGCACTTCTGGGCACTTGGCCCAGAGAAATGAAAACATCTCCATACAAAAAACTGTACTGTATGTGACTTCCTAGCGGCTTTATTTGTACTAGCCCAAAATTGGAAACAACCAAAATGTCTTCAGTAAGTGAATGGTTAAACAAACTTGGTACATCCATACCATGAACTACTACTCAGCAATAAAAGTGAGTGAAATTTTGAGATGCATAACAACTTGAATGAATCTCAAGGACATTATCTGAGCAAAAAAAATCCAGTCTCCAAAGGTCACACACTGTATTATTCCTTTTATGTAACATTCTTGAAATGACATAAGTACAGTGATGGAGAACAAATTGATGATTCCCAGGAACAAGGGATGGTTGGGGGAACGGAGAGGTGTGACTGTAGAAAAATAGCACAAGGCAGATCTTTGAGATGATCGAGCTGTACCTTGATTGCAGTGGTTACATGAACGTACGCACATGATAAAATGACAGAATTATGTACATACATCACACCAACACCATTTCCCTGGTTTTGACATTGCATTACAGTTATGTAAGACACAACCATTGAGAGAAACTGGGTGAAGTGTACACAGGACCTTTATATACTATCTTTGCGACTTCTTGGGAATCTAGAATTATTTCATAATAAAGTGTTAATTAATTAATTAATTATAGTAATAGATTATAACACACAGTAAAGGAGGAATCCCTGAGTCTATACTGATATAGATAAATGAATAAATAAATGAGGAGAAGAAAAAGCTCTTATAACTAATAAATGTAGAAGGAATGGTGCCATTAGAAAATCACCTTTTGGCAACCACCATAGCAATAACTGTTTCAGGCAAGAAACACCAACGGATGCTAAAATTGGTGGACAAAAGTATCATGAGAAACAAAATATTTATGTAGTCTCAAAATATCTTCTCATGTGATACTTACCATTTTACAGAGGGAAAGAGAGTAACTTTGCACTGGAGAAAACTGGCAGGCACCACCTTTACCAGGTGACCAAGGTTAACATCACCAGTGAAAGGACAAATTATCACCTCCTTCCTGAGACGACGCCCTGAGACGGAGAGCATCATTTCTCTGGCTGCCTGCCAACACTGAATAACCCAAATCTCATCAAGAGGAATCATCAGACAAGCCCATATTGAGGGGCATCTGCAAAATAACTGGCTGAATCTCTTCAAAAATGTTAAGGTCATGAAAAATTTTAAAAGGCCAAGAAACGATTCCCAATTACAGGAGATTAAAGAGACTCAGCAACCAAATGCACGTGGAACCCTGGATTGGCCCCTGGATAGAAGAAGATATTAGTGGGTCAATTGGCCTGAATAAGGTCTGTAGACTAAATACTATTGTAGAATTTTTAATTTCCTGATTTCAATAACTATACCATGGTTATATAAAAGAATGACTTTTTAAGTAAAAACATGCTGAAGTATTTAAAGGCAAAGGTCTCTAAATTTACTCTCAAAAGCTTCAGAAAAACTATATATGTATACATACATCCGTATATATGCATATATGTATATCTATACATACTCTACACATATATTTGTAGAAAGAAAATTATAAATGAAATTATAAAGCAAACAAGCATATGTAGTAAAATGTTAACATCTGGTGATTTCTTTATATTATTTTTGCAATATTTTTAAAAATCCAAGATATTTTTATAAAATTTTAAAAATTAAACATTACTAGGGAAAAAAGTTAGTAGGACTTTTCTGTATCAGGAATTGCTCTTACTCATCTAATTGGTAATTCCAAATGACTGTGTATTCATTTCCTCAAGAATATCTCCCTCCGGCTGTCCTCCCCCAGGATCTCGGGGAGGCCTGGGCATTGCCAACTCGGGTTTAGGAACTAGCAGAGGTTTAGGGATGTCACAGTGGTGCCCCCAGCCTGCCTCTTTAGTGTAGACATAGACTTACAAGACCAGCCCTGGCCCAGCAAGGGTGCAAAGAGATCATTCTATGGGGCCTAGTCTCCTAATTTTTCTCTCTATGCCACTTCCTTCCTGGTGGAACTGAAGAGCCCAGTCAGACACGGCCTGTGTAGAAAGGCTGGGTTCACCTGCCCTCTGCGATGCCAAAGGGGGGGACCCAGGCTGGAGCTGGGACTGGTCTGTGGGACCAACGTCAGTCCACTCCTTAGAGGGAGCCAACTGAGGCCTGAGATGTGCTCTTTACACATCACGTAGCTCAGAACTCAGAGTCGAGAAGCCAGAGGTCTGATTTCCACTCTGCTTTAAACTATCTGGGTGTCCATGAACAAAATCCTAAACAGTTCTAGATCTCACTTTCTTCATCCATCAAGTGGGCCCAAAAACTCTTGCTTTGTTTCTCTCAGAATTGGCTGAGGAGGACCTGAGGAACAGAGAGATTCTCTGGCAACATAATACATTGTACTTTGGACCTTCAGTGGTCAAGGCTCTGCACTGGGAAAATAGAAATCCCACAGATATAAGAGGTAAGAGGTCTTTGGCTGTCCTATCAAATGGGTGAACTATCCAACCATCCACTCATCCTTCCTTTCTTTCTTCTATCCATCCATCCATCTATCCATTCATTCTTTCTTTCTTTCTTCCATTCACCCATCGATTCATCCAATCATCCTTCCTTCCCTCTATCCAACCATCTATCTACTGAGCCAGCCAGCCAGCCATCCAGCTAGCTAGCCAACATCCATTCATCCATCCACCCAACATCTACGCACCTATTTATCTATTTAGCATCCGTCCATTTGTCCTTTCATTCTGTCATCCTTGTATCCAGCCAGCCAGCCAGCTGACATCCACTTATCCATCCATCCATCATCCATCCAACATTCATTCATCCATCCCTCTGTCCATCTATCTTCTCATTCACCAAACAGTATGTTTGCTCAGACAGTGAGCTAGATTCTGAAGAGCAAATGACAACTGAAGCCAGATCACAGTGACAGCTCACAGTCAAGAACAGAGCGGGGCTTCCCTGGTGGCGCAGTGGTTGAGAGTCTGCCTGCCGATGCAGGGGACACGAGTTCGTGCCCCGGTCCGGGAAGATCCCACATGCCGCGGAGCGGCTGGGCCCGTGAGCCATGGCCGCTGAGCCTGCGCGTCCGGAGCCTGTGCTCTGCAATGGGAGAGGCCGCGACAGTGAGAGGCCCGCGTACCACAAAAAAAAAACAACAACAGAGCATGTGAAGTAAAACAAAGCACTAAAGCTGCTATAAAGAATATACAAGGTGCTAGTGGAACTTGAAGACAGGGGTTGAAATGGAGGAGGGGGGGACAGCACTACTACATTTGGTGACCCAGAAAGAAAAGCTGGAGGGGATGGCAGAAGCATAAGTTACAGAGCAAGGGAGCAGTGGCTGCATGGTTAAAGCAACAGCGTGGCCTGGAGGGGTGGGGTAGGTCCAGGTGGAGAGGAGACTATGGCGGGGGTGAGGGCAGGGGTTTGAGCTGGTGAGGCAGACAGGTCCCTGGGGACGGCCAAAGGCAAGCTGCGCCTGATGTCCCCAGCACCGCCATCCCAGGTCAGCCCTCTGCCCCTGGAGGAGCACGGCTTGGCTGCAAACCCTCCCGGCAAGCCAGAGTGGAACTGCTCAGCCCTTGTTGTGTCTGGAATCACTGGAGACCCAGACCGCTCAGCTCCAAGTGGAGATGGCAGGGAAGCGGCCAAGGCCACCAGGTCGGGGCTGAGGTGGAGCTGGCTGGGGCAGGCGGCAGCCAGGAATCCGGGTGTGGCCTGCGTGGAATTCTTGGTGGTTCCCCGCCTGGGGAAAGCCGCCCCTGCTCAGTTTGCTGGCCGTGGAGGGGCAGGGCCACACCTCAGGAAATTGGGTGTTGGCTCAGTTTCTCGGCAGCTTCCTAGCTGTGTGAGAGAGAGCAAGTCACCTCACTTCCCCTAGCCTTGGTTCCCAGATCTGTAAAAGAGGAAGGAGTGAGACAGGACAGCCTGCAGGCTCTTCCCGGCTCTGGAATTCTCTACCTCTGGGACCCACTCTCATGGACAGGCATGCTTTGTGTTGAGTCTTTTCCTGCAGAGATGGCCCAGCTGCTAGATGTCACACCGTTAGGTGATTGGACTCCTTCTTTGTGGTGCTGCCCTCCGGGCTCCCCGGATCTCTTTGGGGATGGTAACACCTTAAGCCACGAGCTTTGACACATCAGTTCTGCTCTATACATGGCCCTTCCATGGCTGCTGCTCCCCCAGCCCTGTGCTGCTTTGGAGTAAGATGATGATCAGACCTAAAGCTGGCAGCTGGGAGCAGGGCCCAGAAGGACTGGGATTTGCTGGGACAGAGGCTCCTGGGGGAATATGAGGAAATGCCCGAGATCTTAGTGGTGAGAGCTCTGAGGGAGGGGAGGGGGGCATAGAAGGTAAGGCTGCCAGAGATGAACTTTGCTCATCACACCCTTGTGCCAGACGTCTGCCTGGGGCCTGGGGATGCTGGTTTGGAAATCTGAGCTTGATGTCCTGGAATTTATTTTAAACCTAGCTACCGGCTGAGACAGGAAGGGAAAGTTACGCAAGTCCTCAGTCAGTAGCTGATGAAACACGCACTGTGACCACGCACCCATCTACCCGCCTGCAAGGCCTCCTGTCTGTCACCTCATCACCACTTCATCTTCCTGCCACGGGCCTCTCACCACTGAGCCAGCCACCCTGCAAGTGGCCCCCAGAGGTACCACCCAATTATAGCTGGTTTCCATCTGAATGTGCCTGCTGGGCTTCCTGTTGGGGCCCAGAGCTGTGGGCTCCCTTCCCACCTCTTCTACCTCCCAATTTTTCTCCACGTGAGGCCTCAGGCAGCCGTTTACACAACCAGCCAGTGATGCGCTGGGGCTCCACCAGATCTTTCCACCCAGGCCTGGACCCTTCCTTGTGCAGCGGCCACCCCATTCCTGGGAAGCAAACTTCAGTCACAGCAAGAACATTGGTTCCTGATAGTGAACAGTCGTTCTGGCCAAGGCAACACCTGAGTCTTTCCCATGTACCATCCTAGGGGGCAGCCAGCACGCTGGGTCTGTGCCACGCTTGTAGAGGGTGGGCTAAACGGAAGGAGAGAATGACCCCAAGGAACCCGATGCCCACATGGGCAGTCAAGACCAAGACAATGGGAGGAAGGGGTCCAGGATGCCTTCGGGGTGTCCCCTATAGACATACACCTCCAGGGGCATTTGGAGAGATCAGAGAGGAGGGTCAGACCTGGGAGTTAAGACATTAGACAGCCTTGTCTGAGTCCAGGTTCTGGCTACCTCCTTGCTGTAGGGTCCTTCTTATAAAATGGAGATAAAACAAGACCAACCCGATTGGCAGGAGGGCTGAATGAAATAATCCCTGTTACATGCTTAGCGTAAGTAGGTGCCCGTTTAATCATTGCCTGCATTGTTCTCCACCCTCCAGCCTCCTTTTCAGTGCATTTCACTGAGGACCTACTATGTGCCCAGATCTTTCCTAGGTGTGGAGGAAAATGCCGAAGAGCAAAGCGACAGGGTGTGTGCGGTGGGTAAGTACACAGACTCCAGCCTGGCTTTCTGGGCTCACATCTTAGCTCTCCTTCTTATGAGTGCTGGGATCTTGCGCGAGTTTCTTTATCCCTCTGTGCCTCCACTTCCTCATCTGTAAAATGGGGATAATTATAGTACCTACCTCAGAGGGCTTCTGAAAAGTCAGAGAAAGAATCTGACTTCCTTCCTAGAGAACCACTGGAAAAGTCAAGTGAGGTGATAGATGTAAGAACACTGTCATCTAAAAACAACCTGTGTTCATAAGGGACTCTAACTGTTACTAGCAGCAGTGATAATACTAAAGTATAGTGTGTGTGTGGAGGTCAGACCTTGCCAGGGGGGCACTTAGAAGACTTTCACTGAGGACGGATAAGGAATATTCCTCAGTGCTGGGGAAGTTAGCGTTGGGTGGGAGTTGGGGGGAGATTGTCTGAGAGCTCTCAGATGAGGAGATGCCCTCCAATCCACCGATCCCAGAACTTCCAGAGGGACCTTTTAACACACTATCCCATCCATGCCACTCTTTTGCTAATGCCCCTCTGATGACTTTCTACTGCCCAAAGTGCCCATTCCAGACCCCCTTGAAGGCACACAAGGTCTTCATGGTCTGGTGCCTGCCAGCCTCACAACCTCAGCTCTAGATATATGGGTTCTCCCTCACATGTTCCCTCAGCCTCCCTAACCTTGCCCAGTTGTGTCCTCTGCCTGGGATGCTCTTTTACTTCTCTGTCTGGAAACCTAATCATCCCTTAAGAGACACTCAAGGTGAGGTCTTCCTTGATCTCCAGAAGGCTGTTTGTTATTCCTTCCTCCAGGAGGATCTCTTGTGCCCCTGTCGTACTGTCATTATTTATTTCCATATTTGTCTCTGCAACAATTGGGCTCTTGAGGACTGGGACCATAACTTCATAATGTCCTCTTTGTAATGTCCACAGCACCCAGCTCAGTGCCTAGCACTGGTCATGTGCTCAAAGAAAGTTTATTGATCATATGCATATGACAGAGAGTTTTAAACTATGTTTCCAAATGCCCAAGAATTCCACAAAGACATCTCTGAGGTGACCATGAGGCTGATGGAAAAGCTGAGGGAGTGGAGTTCCAAAAGTCAGAACAAGGTGCCATGGAGAAGAAACAATCAGTGAATAAGAAAGAACTCTGGAAATTAAAATTAGTATTGCAAAAGTTGTAAAAATCAATGGAAAGGTTGAAATACAAAGTCAAGAAAATCTCCGGAACATTGAGCAAATGGCGTAAAATATCAGAGAGAAAAAAATATTCAAACAGGATCAATTCCAAGTGTTCAACATCCAACTACCAGTAGGAGTTCCAGAATAAGAAAAGATGGATGGAGGAGAGAAATTTTTCATAGAAATAACAACACTTACAAAATCCCCAGAAACAAAAAGGGACACTGAGTCTTTACACTGAAAGGCCTGAGAGAATGCCAAGCAGCCATGGAATTGAGCAATTGAAAAATATCAAAGATTAGAAAAAATACTGAACATTTCTGCAGAAACCAGAACATTGACTTACAAAAAATCAGAACATCTGGTTCTCTGACTGACAATGAAGCAGGATCAGACTGATATCGTAATCCTCATCAGCTTCAGTAGAAGACAGAAGAATAGCAGCTTACTATCAATGCTTACTATGTGCAGGCACTATTTTAAGCACTTTACCTACATAAATTAATTTAATCTTCATCACAACTCCATAAGTTAACACTATTTTTTATCTCTGTTTCTGGATGAGAAAACTGAGGCACAGAGAGGTTAACTGACTTGCTGGATCCAGTAGATGGTAAAGTTAATATTTGACCCTGGTTGTCTCATGCCAGAGACTGAGTTTTTAACCTTTTTGCTAATATTCCCTCTCTAAGTGCTAAGTATAAATGGCTTTGAACCTGGAATTCTGTACCCAGCTAAACTATCAGTCAAGAGTGAAGACAAAAAATACATTTTCAGATATTCAAAGACTCAGAAATTACCTCCCATGCTGCCTTTCTGAGAAGTCGTCTGAACATGTATTCCAGCAAAGCAACTTGGACACTGTGAAGGATAAAAACTGGTAGAATTAATCCAGTGATCTAATGTAAAAGAATTCCAGGATGACTGGTAGACAACCAACCCAGGAAATCCTCAGAACAAGTAAGAGGAGAGACTCAGGGACCCAGATAGAATAAAATCAGAATGAAGAAAGGAGTAGATTCCAAGTGATATATAAAAGGAGGCTGGAAGATTTTAGGAACATGGTGAAGTGACATGTATTTCTCCTACTGAAACAAAACAGTAGGAAACACCAATAGGTAGGGAGGAAGAAAAAAATCCAACCAAAAATCAATGACTCAAATATGAAGGAAACTAAATTTTGACATGATTTAGAAGAATTGGTAGAGAGTAAGGAAGAAAAATTCATTTAATGTTGATGTTGGAAGCATTTTCCTGTGAGAGCCCCAGGGATAATCACAGTGTAAACATGGAGAAGCTATGATCACTCACAATATACACTGTAGGCTCACAGGAAACAAAGTCACATCATCAACATAATGTAAACACTGGGCTTTGGGGTTTTTATAGACAAAATAGGAACAGCTTAATAATGACTACAAAATAGAAGCAGATGCTATCAACCTTGACAAAATAAACACAAAGACAAAAGAGATAAGAAACTGGGAGGTAGAAGAGAACAGAAATGGAGGGGAAAATAGGGATTTCCTTACAAAATGGGCCTAGCAGTAGGGTGTTACAAATATTAGTTAAACTTACAAAGTTAAGCAACAGACAAACTAAAATAGGGACAGAATTAGCAACACTTGGGAAGAGGAAGAGAGTTAGTGATGGGTTATACAAATCCACTCCTCATCCATCAAGGCTAGGCATAAATGGAGAACATTCACTCCACCAGATACCCTGATTGGCCTAGGACAGTCCTGTTTTACACCTGTTGTCCTGTGGGCTTATTAGTTCTGTTCCTTTTTGCTTTCAACAGTCTGCTGGTTGAGGGTTAATGATATGTCACCTTATCTAAAATAGATAAATCAAAAAGTATCAGTATAAACACGTGACATAGGGAAACTACCAGAGAAAGTAAAATGAAAACTATTTAAAGTGTTGTCTCATGGGAGTTGGTGGGAAGTGGGGTGAAGGGAAGGCAAAATACATTTGTCAAAATTCATCCAACCATACAGTTTAAATGTGTGCATTTAATGGTATGTAAATTATACCTCAGTAAAGTTGATTAAACCAAATACGGTGACCTTTGGGGATGGCAGGGGTAGGTGAAAAGCCATTCTGTATTATTTGATTTTGTTTAAACAATGTGCATTTTTACTCAGGCAAGATTCTTAAAAATTATTATCAAAAATTATTTTAGAAAAACAGAGTTTGGGGGGTGGGTGCTGGGTAATATCTAAGGCTCTTACTGGCTGGGCTGCTCCCTGAGGCTTTAGACCAGAAGCGGGGAAGAGAGTGTTTCCTCTGAGGCCCCTTTGTTTTAACTCTTCTGGAAAAAAGGGGAACTCAAGGAATTAGATCACTGGTTCTCACTGGATTTGCTGTGGGGAGCTGAAAACTTACCAGTGCCTGGAGGTCATCCCCAAGAGATTCTGAGTTAATTGGTATGTTTATTTTTTTATGTTGTTGTTGTTGTTTCAGGCTGTGCTGTGCCATATGCGTGATCTTACCCCAACCAGAGATTGAACCCATGCCTCCTGCATTGGAAGCATGGAGTCCTAACCACTGGACCGCCACGGAAATCTCTAACTGGTATTTTTTTTTTGCCCCGGTAATTTATTTCTAATCTCATAGAGTTGTGTTCAGAAAAGATGCTTGATATGATTTCAATTTTCTTAAATATACTGAGGTGCTTGATTTGTGACCAAAGATGTGATCCATCCTGGAGAATGTTCCATGTGCACTTGAGAGGAAAGGGTAATCTGCTGATTTTGGATGGAGTGTCCTATAAATATCAATTAAGTCTATCTGGTCTGTTGTCTCATTTAAAGCTTGTGCTTCCTTATTAATTTCCTGTCTGATGATCTGTCCACTGGTGTAAGTGAGGTGTTAAAGTCCCCCACTATTATTGTGTTACTGTCAGTTTCCTCTTTTATAGCTGTTAGCATTTGCCTTAGTATTGAGGTGCTCCTATTTTGGATGCATATATATTTATAATTTTTATGTCTTCTTCTTGGATTGATCCCTTGATCATTATGTAGTGTCCTTCTTTATCTCTTGTAACAGTCTTTATTTTAAAGTCTATTTTATCTGATATGAGTATTGCTACTCCAGCTTTCTTTTCATTTCCATTTGCATGGAATATCTTTTTCCATCCCCTCACTTTCAGTCTGTATGTGTCCCTAGGTCTAAAGTGGGTCTCTTGTAGACAGCATATACATGGGTCTTGTTTTTGTATCCATTCAGCGAGCCTGTGTCTTTTGGTTGGAACCTTTAATCCATTCACATTTAAGGTAATTACCGATATGTATGTTCCTATTACCATTTTCTTAATTGTTTGGGGTTTGTTTTTGTAGGTCCTTTTCTTCTCTTGTGTTTCCCACTTAGAGAAGTTCCTTTAGCATTCGTTGTGGAGCTGGTTTGGTGGTGATGAATTCTCTTAGCTTTTGCTTGTCTGTAAAGCTTTTGATTTCTCTGTCGAATCTGAATGAGATCCTTGCCAAGTAGAGTAATTTTGGTTGTAGGTTCTTCTCTTTCATCACTTTAAATACATCGTGCCACTCCCTTCTGGCTTGCAGAGTTTCTGCTGAGAAATCAGCTGTTAATCTTATGGGAGTTCCCTTGTACGTTATTTGTTGTTTTTCCCTTGTTGCTTTTAATAATTTTTCTTTGTCTTTAATTTTTGTCAGTTTGATTACTATGTGTCTCGGCGTGTTTCTCCTTGGGTTTATCCTGCCTGGAACTCTCTGCATTTCCTGGACTTGGGTGGCTATTTCCTTTCCCATGTTAGGGAAGTTTTCAACTATAATCTCTTCAAATATTTTCTCTTGTCCTTTCTCTCTCTCTTCTCCTTCTGGGACACCTATAATGCGAATGTTGGTGCATTTAATGTTTCCCAGAGGTCTCTTAGGCTGTCTTCATTTCTTTTCATTCTTTTTTCATTATTCTGTTCCATGGCAGTGAATTCCACCATTCTGTCTTCCAGGTCACTTATCCATTCTCCTGCCTCAGTTATTCTGCTATTGATCCCTTCTAGTGTGTTTTTCATTTCAGTTACTGTATTGCTCATCTCTGTTTGTTTGTTCTTTAATTCTTCTAGGTCTTTGTTCTTTAATTCTTCTAGGTCTTTGTTAAACAATTCTTGCATCTTCTCAACTTCATTCTTTTTCCGAGGTCTTGGATCATCTTCACTATCATTATTCTGAATTCTTTTTCTGGAAGTTTGCCTATCTCCACTTCATTTACTTGTTTTTCTGGGGTTTTATGTTGTTCCTTCATCTGGTACATAGTCCTCCGCCTTTTCATTCTGTCTATCTTTCTGTGAATGTGGTTTTCATTCCACAGGCTGCAAGATTGTAGTTCTTCTGGCTTCTGCTCCTAACTGGTATTTTTAAAGCCCTCCTTGATGGTTCTAATGGGCAGCCAGGTCAAGGATCACTGAATTTGGTGAGGGAAGCCTGAGCTCTTAGAAGTGAGCAATTCAAGAAGGCAGATGGTGATTGAGCTGCCGATTGGGTAAGGACTATGTGTCACCTGATCACACTCCCTCTTTTGCAGGTGGTGAAACTGTGGTTTACTGGCTCAGAGAGAGAGGGGCTTGCCAAGGTGGGGTGGCACATCTGTGACCCAGTTGAGGTTGGAGCATAGATCATTCAACTCCTCACAGATCATTCAACTCCTAGCCAGTGCTCACTCCTCCAGAGCATCAGAGCTCCATGGGCTTGACCGTAGAAAGTCAGTAGCAGATGTGCCGTGATTTGCTGAGCACCAGCCACATGCTAGGCTCTGTGCTGGGCACTGGATGACGCTTCTCTTCTTTAATCCTCCTGCCATCTTACAACCCCCATATCGGACTTGAACTAAGCTCCTAGAGAAGTGAAATGACCTGCCTTTATTTCGTGTCACTCTCACAAGGCTCTAACACAATATCTCAAAGTGTGGCCCAAAGCAATGTCATTCTCTGAAATTTCCTGCAGTGGTTGTTAAAAATGCAGATCCAGGGCTTCCCTGGTGGGGCAGTGGTTGAGAGTCTGCCTGCTGATGCAGGGGACACGGGTTCATGCCCCAGTCCAGGAAGATCCCACGTGCTGCAGAGCGGCTGGGCCCGTGAGCCATGGCCGCTGAGCCTGCGCATCTGGAGCCTGTGCTCCGCAATGGGAGAGGCCACAACAGTGAGAGGCCCGCATACCACAAAAAAATTTAAAAAAAATGCAGATCCATAGGCCCCCACACCATACCCTTGGAATTAGAATTTCTGGAGGTGAGATTCAGGAAGGCACATTTTCAGCAGTGTGCCAGGTAGTTTGCCAACCTGCAAACAATTGAGAGCCACTGCTCACATGGGCCTTCTTTGCATCTCTAGAGTGGACCAAACACCTCCCACCTCAGGTCCTTTGTCCCTGCTGTTTCTTCTGCTTGATTAACACCCCTTACCTCCAACTCACTCTTTTTTTTTTTTTTTTAATTAGATGGTTCCAATTTGGGGGGTTTTGTTTTGTTTTATTTTTTAATTTTTGGCCACACCATGCAGCATGCTGGATCTTAATTCCCCGACCAGGATCAAACCAGTGTCCCCTGAATTGGGAGCGTGGCATCTTAACCACTGGACTGCCAGGGAAGTCCCCTCCAACTGATTCTTAAGTCTCAGCTTCCTCTGGGAAGTCTTTTTAATTCTTCAGACAAGGAAAGGTCTTCCCCTATACACTCCTTTGCACAATAGACTTTCCTTCCATGGTGCTATCATAATGGTAACTTACAAAACAATGTTTGGGATATTTTGTTTCATGCCCCTTCCCTGCTTCTATGAACCCCCTGTCCGTCATGTCCACTGAGTTGTTCACAGCCCCTAGCCCCAATCCTGGTGCCCTGCAGGGTATAAACAAGCAGCTCAGTTACAGGACCATGGAGGAATGAAGCCAGGATTCAACCCCAGACCTGCATGCTGCCGTTCTGCTTCTCAACCTCTGTGATGAAGAAGAGAGAGGACCCATCCAGACATGGGGATCTTAACTATTTGCTCCATTCTCCAGACCCCTAAGCCACTCTGCTGTTACACAATGAGTAGTTCTTTTTGGTAAATACTAATAGCAAACAATTAAGGGGTAGGTGAGAACTTAGATCTTATCCCTCGGCCTCAACACCAGGCTCGGTGAAAATGATGTATGGACAAAACGGAGTCCCACCTATGGGCAGTTACTGCAAGTAACCCACAGCCAGACAACCCCCATGAGCTCAGTGAAGACCTGGGTCTCTGTCTTTTTAGGTGTTGTGATAGCATCGCCAATGAAAGTCCACCTGAGTTAACGGTGGTAATAGTAAAAGTCTGCTATGCTTCTGGTCAGAGGCAGCCAGAAAAGAATCTGGCCAGTCAGTAGCTGCACACAGACCATTTAGGAACCAAGTCTGGGGAGCCTTTCTTTCCCAGACTCGCTGCATTCTCATATCTCCTTCAGGCTGGAAACGTTGCCACCAGATTCTAGCTAACTCACGTATCTCCATTACCTATGTACAATGAAAACCCCTTTTTAACATTCATTCTACTAATCAACAAAACCTTAATACTGATCAGAGAAGTCGTAGCGTGGAGTCACTGCCTCTGAAAATGAATTTCCAACTGGTGTAACTGATCAGACCTAGGGTAGAGATGAAAACTAACAAGTGCACACATTTTTAACTTTCCAAATGAAGTATTTTAGAGAACATAAAGTAACCCCACCAGCAGTAGACAGCAACGCAGATCCTGGAGGCCTCTGAATTTCTGCTCTGTTATTTGAACCAGTGCTTGACGCCTGAGGCCTGGTCTGGGCCATCTGCTAATTCCCCAGCAGAGCCCTGAAAACACTGAGATTTGTTCAAAAATTCCCTCTAGTCATGATCTGCAGAGACTATGTGTGTCCAGGCATGCCAGAAGACAGAAGTGGTGTAAGACAGGGCTTATCAAACTTTACTGTGTGTCAAGAAAAGTTGTGAAAGACTAAGATGGGGTGGGAGGGAGGAAGAAAAAGAAGGGAAAGAAAGGCAGGGATTACTGGGGATCCTGTCCAGAGTACCCTTCTGGCTTTTGTTTTTTCTCAATCTTTCATTATCTCAGCTATTTTAAAACCCTGGAAGTTGTTGAAAACTGATAGAAATGTAAACAATTCTTGTCCATAGACATGCAAATTATATCCAATGCAATGCAATGCAATTGATTATTGCTCTATGGACTTTTTGCCAGTTTTGCATCTATTTATAAATTAATTCAGGTTCGTGATGACCTGTATTTGTGTCTACTCTTTGCATTCTCCTGTAAATGATTAGAATATCTTAGTGGTTTCCTCATTAATCAATGAGTTTAAAAAAATCTTTGACCCAGATTCATTTTATGTTTTTTGAGAGTCATGATTATACCTTCTTTTAAAGATTTCATATGTGCATAAAAATCACCTGGGGATCTTGCTAAAGTGCAGACTCTGATTCCAGGTCCAAGGAGGGGCTTAAGAGTCTGCCTTTCTAACATGCTTCTGGGTGACGCCCATGCTGCTGGTCCATGGAGGCACTTAGGTGTCAAACTCCTCCTGTGATGATCCACTTTAAAATACCCCCATGAGAGAATGTGTATGTGAATGAGGTAATTATTACCTATACCTTAGGATTCATTCATTACCATAAAGAATGTTAGAGATTTTTTAAATGAAATTACTGTGTGATAGGACCCACTGTCCTTGTGTGAGTACGTGAACAAGGTCGAAGAAATCAGCCATAACCCCTGGCCTTGGAACACACCGCCTCACCCACAACTTGAACCCCACAGGTTTGCAGGGCCCTCTGTACATTTCCCTGCCCCGTGGGAGCACATGCTCCCAACCCTGGACTAACCCCGCAAAGGGGGCTGTAGAAGAGTGGGAGGGGAGATGGCTCTTAGCTCCAACAGGGCTCCTGTTCAGCCTGTCACCTCCTGCAACGAGGAGGGCAGCTCACTCTTCCCATGGTGCTCCTGCCCCTCTCGGACCACAGAGACTGAGCACTGGAGGGTCTCCTGCGAGCCCTTCAGCAGACGGGGCTGGGAGGTTTCCCAGCTTCTGCCGCTCAAGCACATGGGCACCGCTGCCTTTCCCCTCTAACTTCCAGCCACACAGGCTCACAGGGAAAGTCCCAGGTAAGACCTTTTAGGGTGACATTCTGAACTACTGGACATCGACCACCTCGGCTCCTGAGGCAGCACCTTCGGGCACTGCCGCTGCAGTGTGCCAGGCTACGGGTCCCTGCGGGCTTATGGGCCATTCCTGTAGGGGATCTGGAGAAAGGCATACTCACTTTTTCACCTCACTGAGCCTGGGAAGAGTGTGAAATGCTGGGTCCCTTGGCCTGTGTCCAGGACAGGAGGACTAGATCGCAGGGAAGAGCGCGGGCTTTGAAGGGCTGGCTCAAATCCTCCCACTGCCCTGATCTTGGGTGAGACACTTTCTCTTCCCAAGCCTCAGTTTCTTCACCTGTACTATGGGGACAATGTTCAGAGCACAGACTTGTGGCGAGGCTGAACAGACAGGATACAGGTGAGCATTCTGCAGAGGTCCTGCTCCCTGAAATGCTCTTCTCTCTTTGACAGGTCATTTCTCCTTGTTCAGAGCCCTTTCTGAATATGCCCCTTCCACGACACCTTTGTCCTGCTTTACTTTGTCATAGCATCCATCCCTGAGATGATTTATGCTTTTGTTTTCACTTCCTCTTATCTGCTACCCACCCCACCCTGGGCAGGGACCCTGTTGGTCTTTTCACAGCTGTGTCCCTGCTCCTACATCAGCGGTTGCACACAGGAGGCATGATGAACCGCTGTTGCATGGATGAAGGTGTCCAGCACATCAGTAGGTCCACAGAAAACTTACGTTCTTTCCCCAGGACCCTTGGCATGCATAGCGGGCTCCTCCTTTCCTCTCCCCACCTTAAGTCCAGGCTCGAGGTGGGTTTTCTGCTCTCTGCCAAAGCACACAGAGAAAATCCGTTTCCTCGTGGTTCATAATTGTTTCATATTTTTCCAATAGGCCTAAGGCTGGCCTCGAGGTTTCCAGGCACGGATTGTTCTCCCCCTCGCTGCTCTCAAGCCGTACAGGGGAGTGAGTGTGGGCAGTTAGATCTGGAAACTGCCCGCGGCGGCTGAGTAAACAGCCCCCTGCAGAAGGTCCTGCCTGCACGGTGGAGGAAGACACGCCTGGTCCCAGCCAGCAACTGCCGGGAGCCAGCTGGGCCCAGCACACACGTACACCAGTTCATTTCACCCTCATAACTCTGGGAAATAGAAGCCATTCCCCATATTTCAGATGAGGAAACTGAGGTTTGTATAGTTCGGGGTCTTACCTGGTTACCTAGCTAGTAGTGCTGGAACCAGTGTCTGAGACCAGGTCTATCTCACTTCGCGGTCAAGTCCTCGCCCAAGGTAGAAAAAGAAAGGGTCTAAGGGCAGAAGAAAAGAGGTTGGGATCAGCTATAAGGAGCTGACCTAAAGGAGGTGGCTCCTCCTGAGTGTGATTTGGTCAGATGGGACATAACCCAGGCATCCCCTGCAGCCTGGGACAAATCACTTCTCTGGCCATCGAAGGCCTCTCTTACATGCCAGGGTCCCTCAGTAGCTCTCCATTGCTTATAGCATAAAGCCCGGGGTCCTTAGCTGAGCTGTGAAGGCCTTCCATTATCCAGCCATAGCCTGCCTTTCCAGAATGAGTTTCCCCTACAAGAAGCTATGCTCCAGCTTCTTTACCAGTACCCAAATATGCCCTGTAGTCTCCACCCCTACTCCCTGGCCTTTGCTCCCTGCCTAGAGCACCTGTCAAAGTCTGAAACACCCCCATAAGGTTCAGCTCAAAACCCATCCTTAGAAACCCTTCACTTAATCCTCAGAGCAGCCCTATGAAGCAGTTATCATAACTGTCCCCATTTTACAGATGAGGAAACTGAGGATGAAGGGTAAGTGTCTTGCCTAGAGTCAGTCACACCGTGAAGTCGAGGGAACTGGAGGCATCAGAGTCTCTTTACCTCACCCCTCTCTAATCCCTCTTAGAACTGACCCTAAAGGAGATGGCTCTTTCTGGGGGTGGGAGTTGTGTCCTGTGCACCTGTCCTCTGCCTTTGATGAGACAGACCAGATTATATTTTCTGATCCAGGGATCTGATTCATCCTTGTTCCTGTCCCAGTGGGAGCAGAATCCTCCCAGCAGGGGGAAGGTTGACATTCCTTTGTGTTTATGGGGGTTGGGATGAAAGACAGCAGGAGAAGGGTGAGTAGTTTGGGGGGCTGTTTCATCCACCTCTGTCCCTGCAGGTTTGTTCAGAGAGGATGCTGCTGCCTACCACTGTGGAGCTGGCTGTCCACGCCTTCTTTCCAGGGCCACTGCTGGCCTGAGCGTCCATCCATCCTGCTTCCAGCCTCTTCTCCCTTTCTCCTTCCCTTCCACAGTCACTCCTACCCTCTAAAAGGAAACGTCATCTTCAAGCGCCTCTCTGCCCCTCTTTCCTTCTCCTTCCCGCCACCCCTCAACCCCTCTCTCACCTGCTCTGTCTTCAGCTTATAAAATCTGCCTTCCCACCAAGGTTATCCTTAAAGATCTGCTCCAGCCTAGTTTGGACTCACTTTCCTATGTCTCCCAGTAGATCTTTCAACTTTATAGGGCAACGCTTAACAGGGAGGAATGTGTTGATAATGGTGGAATTTCAGGCATCCAGGAGTCAGACTTGTAAGCAGCATCTGGCCTTCCAGGCTCCAGCAGACCAGGAATTTGGCATGTTTAGGAGGCTGCAGATTTATTCTCTGTGCCCAAAGGCTAAAGGAAGGCATGTCCAAGGATTCATGTGGGTCTGGCTTCTTCTCAGCTCATGGAAAACTACTAGGACTGATTGATGGGGCTCTGACCTGGACCTCAGTGGAGTCCGATGACTTGGGCCAAGCAGAAAGATCCCAGGCATTCAAAGAACTGCACCATCTCTCCCCAGCTGGCCAGCTCTCCATGCTGGCAGTTGGCAGAAAATCAGGCACTTTGGTAACTAATATTGTGTAGCAGGGGTGGCAAACTCACATGCTTTCAAGGGCGACATAAATACAGTAAGAGTAGGCAATAGGGAGTGGTGGGGACTGGGGCAACTGGAGAGTCCTGCTATGCCCAACGTAATTCAAAGGAAAATATGTCTGGCCCTCAGGCTGACTGTTTGTCAACCTCTGCTAATGCATGACAGGTTCCAAAGCTCTCGTCCGCATGGTTTCACTGAATTATCATCTCCTTTCTTCCTTACAGTAATTATCCCCACTTGGCAGATGAGAAAACTGGACCTTAACAAGGTTAAAACATTCTCCTAGACTCATTTCAGGCAGTCATTTACGGGCGGTGGCTTGAAGAGGTGCAAAGAGAGGTCTCTGTCCCCAATTTATCACCCATCATCAGGTTTGGAGGTTGAAATATGACTATCCAAGCCAGCCATTAGAATGGTGCTCTGCTGTGCCTCAGGATTCTCATTTGAAATGTGCCTCCTCCCCCTCCCCCATGTACTAATTCCCTCCCACCCATGTAGCACATCCCATCATGAAGAAGGATGCAGAGGGTCCTGCAGTGGGGCTGGGCATGGACAGTCAGGTGCTGTGACAACCCCCATATCCCTCAGCTCCATGCCTACCCCACACTCACTCACAGAGAAGAACAGTTAGTCATGGAGCCTGGGAGGTCTGGATATAGGCCTGCTGCCCTATGGCCTTCTGAACTTACTGGAATATAGTTTCTTCATCACAATACAGTGATATGGAAGTGATAATAACTAGTGATACCAGATACACTTCTAGGTACTTTACATGTATTAACTCACTTAATCCTCACAGTGTAATCCTAGGAGGTAGGTATCATTCTTAATCCCATTTTGCAGATGAGAAAACTGAAGCACAGTTCATGCTTCCACAGAATTTGGAAACTAAACAGGTGTGTAAGACACAAAAGCTGCTCATCATTTCCCATTCTGGCAAAAATTATCTGTCTATGCATTCCACAAATGCACCAGGCTGTGTTTCCAGGCACCAGGCTGTGTGCCAACATTACAGTAGGGCACATAGGCCTGGAAACCCATTATTATGAGCAGTATGACAAATGGGTCATGAGAAATGCTACATGAGAAATGTGGACTGCAGGAGCCTAGAAGTATGGGGAAATCTGGGAAGGCTTCCTGGAGGAGGAATCACCAGGCAGAGAGGAGGCATTTCCCAAAGTGAGAATGACCGGTGCATGGTTCCAGGGCAAGCGTGAGAAGCATGTCACCTTTGAGAGGCACTAGGAGATGCAGTGTGGCAGACGTGACAGAGGAAGGGCAAGGTGGTTAGGTTTGGGGTTATATAACAGGCCAAGGTGAAGGTTCAAATTCTACCCTGTAGCAACAGGCCTTGAAGGAGGTGAGTGAGGGGCTGGCTATTTTCATTTTTCTATTCAAAATTTGCAATAGGTTCAAAATTCAAAAAGCATGGAAGGTATACAGTAAAAAATTTCCTTCAACTGGCATTCAGCCACCCAGTTCCCCTCCCCACGGTCAACCAATCACATTTGTTTCATACGTGCCCTTCTAGAGATATTTTATTTTATTTTTATATAAACTAATCTCTCCCCCACCTTCTCTCTCTTCCTTTTTATCTCTTTTTACTTTTCCTTTTTTTTTTTTTTTTTTTTTTTTTTTTTTTTTTTTTTTGTGGTACGCGGGCCTCTCACTGTTGTGGCCTCTCCTGTTGCAGAGCACAGGCTCCGGACACGCAGGCTCAGTGGCCATGGCCCACGGGCCCAGCCGCTCCGCGGCATGTGGGATCCTCCCGGACTGGGGCACGAGCCCGTGTCCCCTGCATCGGCAGGCGGACTCCCAACAACTGCACCACCAGGGAAGCCCTCTTTTTACATTTTTTAACTCCAAAGACAGCACACTCTTTATGCATCTCCATACCTCGATATTTTTCAGAACGTATCTTGACAGTGTTTTCCATTTTTGCGTGGCTGCATCATGTTGCATGGTTAAGAGGAGTTGTACTTTATTTAACCAGCCCCTATTGATGGACATTTTGTTTTTTCTAATCTTTAGCTCTGACAATAAATGTTGCAATAAATAATCTTATGCATATGTAATATCTTCCATGTTCAAATACATCTGTAAAAAATATTGCCAGAAGTGGAATCAATGAGGCAAAGGATACATAAATTTTATTTGCATTAAAAATGTTTTTAATTGAAGTTTAGCTTACAGTAGGTAAAGTGTAGAGCTCAGTAGATTTTGCACATGTATACATCTGTGTAACCACCACCCAGATCAAGGGATAGGTTATCATAGAACATTTCCAGCACCCCCTCATGCCTTGTCCTAGTTGATCCCACCCTCCAAGGTAATTTACTAGTCTGACATCTATCACCGTGGATTGGTTTAGCCTGTTTCTGAGTTTTGTAGAAATGGAATCATAAAGAATATACTCTTTTTTTAATTGAAGTACAGTTGATGTACAACATTATGTTAGTTTCAGATGCAAAGCAAAGTGATTCAGTTATACATTCTTTTTCAGATTCTTTTCCATTATACGCTATTACAAATTATTGAATATAGTTCCCTGTGCTATACAGTAGGTCCTTTTTGTTTATCAATTTTATATATAGTAGTGTGTCTATGTTAATCCCAAACTCCTAATTTATCTCTCTCCCTTTCCCCTTTGGTAACTGTAAGTTTATTTTCTATGTCTATGAGTCTATTTCTGTAGGTAAGTTCATTTGTATCATTTTTGTTAGATTCCACATATAAGTGATATCATATATTTGTCTTCCTCTGTCTGACTTATTTTACTTAATTTGATAATCTCTCGGTCCATCCATTTTGCTGCAAATGGCATTATTTCATTCTCTTTTATGGCATTGTATATATATATATATACCACATCTTCTTCATTCATCTGTCAATGGACATTTAGGTTGCTTCCATGTCTTGACTATTGTAAATAGTGCTGCTGTGAACATTGGCGTGCATGTATCTTTTCGAATTAGAGTTTTCTCCGGTAGTTTTGAGCTTGTTTTCTTTGGTTAAACAGTGTGTCTGAGGCTCATCCATGTTGTTGTGTTTAGCTGCAGCTCTTTCTTTTTCATTGCTGTTTGTGTTCCATTGTATGAATATACCACAATTTAGTTATCCATTCAACTCTTTTGATGGGCATTTGGGTTGTTTCCAGTATTAGGCTATTACTAACAATGCTGCTCTATACATTCTTTGGGGAGACATTTTAAAACTCATGTCCATTGGGACTTCCCTGGCCGTCCAGTGGTTAGGACTCCATGCTTCCATTGCAGGGGTCACAGGTTCGATCCCTGGTCGGGGAACTAAGATCCCACATGCCGTGCAGCATGGCCGGGGGCTGGAAGGTGGATAAAAACACTCATGTCTATTGATTATATGTCTAGGAGTGAAATGCTTGTGTTCATTTTGATTTTGGTGGATATTGCCAAAGTGCCCTGCACAGAGGCTACTGTGGCATCAGGGCAGGTCTGTTCCCTTGGTCTGCATCTAAGCATTCAGCTTAGCACCATGTCTAGCACAGAGCCGATATTCATTAAAGCCATGCAACCCCCAACTCCAGGAGTCATAAGAAAACGCTCAGCAATACCTAAAACCCCACTCCGAGCAAGACAGTATGATTCTGCCAACACGCCTCACTAGGAGGATCAGGTGAGAGTGAGGGGTCAGGGAACACATTTCCACCTCCAGAGAAACCTTTTCAATTCATAATAATAACCCCTTCCACTCATGTGGCTCTGGCCTTTCTAAAGCACTTTGATGCACACCAGTAGTTCTCAGCCCTGCTCACATTAGGACCCTCTGGGGACCTTTCCAGAAATATCAATGTCAGAGCTCCACCCCCATGGTTCTTATTTAATTATTCTGGGGTGGAGCCTACACATGGTATATTATAAGCTCCCCAGATGATTCTAGTGTGAAGTCAGGGCCAGGAACCACTGACTACGCTGGATATCATCCTCTGAAATGGGAAAAACTGATAAGGTGTTAGGGGGTGAGCAGTGATGAAATAGTCTTTATAGTAAAACCATAAGGCTTCCCCAGTACCAGGAACAGTGCTAGAGCTTTATAGTTGTCATCTCATTGAATGCTGTATGAGAAAATGGTGAGGGCTGTCATTCCCCGGGTACAAAGGAGGAAATGGGGTGAGGGGTGGAGTGAACTCAAGGCCACCCAGCTTGTCAGCGGCCGTGCTGGGTCCAGAGACAAAAGGCGTCTCACTACACACAGAGCACACACGTTCATGCCTACCTCCAAGTCCTGACCGCCATTATGCCTGGAAAGAGAGACTAGAAGAAAATGCACCAAAATGTTAACAATGGATATCTTTGGCTGGTCTGATTATGAGTAATGTTTTCTTCCATATACTTTTCTGCATTTTCCAAGGTTTGATTGACCAGTGAGCATGTATAACGCTTATTATTACAAGCAAATAAAAGTCCTTTCAGGTTGCTGAAGTAAAGAGATTTGCCATTTTCTGAAGGAGCAAATTGAGTCCAAGAGCATCCAAAGGGAATGAGTGACAGAATTGGGGCTACACCTGTCTCCTGAGTCCCACATGGGGCTTTAGACCTCTCAAGAGGTGAGACAAGTGTGATCTTTACCTCTAGGATGGGGCTCTGGAAAGGTATGAAAAAATGTCCCCAAATAAAAATTGCTGCCTTGTTTTAATTTCATTATATATGCTCTTGTAGAATAGCCAGGAAATGCAGAAAAATGAAAATAGAGCAAAATAACCTGAAAACGCACCATCTGGATATAAACGGTAGGAAAATCTGAGGGCCTATTCTTCCAGACAAGTCTCTGTCCAGAAATATACATACAGATTCAAATAAGCACAAGTTTCCAACAATAGATCATGCTGTAAGCATGCAATTTTGCAATCTTCTTTTTTTCAGTTCAATAATATGTCATATACATGTCAGTGAATAGAAATACACGTCAGCCTTAGAATGGTTGCACAGTATTGCGTAGATGTGCCATAAAACATGTAGCCATTCTCCTGGTGATGGACACTGTGGGTTGTTTCTAACCACATCTTGTTTTTGTGTTGCAAAATGAACATTCTAATATAGTGCTATGAAAAACTCTGAGTAAAGTTTACTTGTAAAGTTTATTGGTTTGTTTTTGCTTTTGTAGAGTGAACAGTGGCTGAATTTGGATGTATGAATGTGTGAGTGTGTGTGTGTGTGTGTAAATGTGGGTCCTTGTGGGTTGAATTTGATTTAAATAATTTAATTTAAACAACCTTAACCCAACAGAGATCTTATCGAGCCTCTTCTCCTTCTCTCCCTCTCTCTCTCACACGTGCACACACACACACACATACACACACGTACCATTTACATGTGAGATGTGGTTACAAAACCCTCTTGAGCAGAGCTGGGCAGAGTACCTGATGAGACCATGTAGCCAACAGCCAAGGTCAGGTGTTGCCCGCCAGCTTGGGCTCTGAGCCTACAGTTCACTCTTAACAAATGCCTGTGGGCAATGACCACACACACACACACACACACACACACACACACACACACAGTCCAGCCAATCTCATTCTCCCTGCATGGAAGGCTCTGGGGCGGTAATGGGATCGCATGTCCAGAGGCAGGCATAATTGAATGGCTGAGGACATTAAGTCCTTGATTAAACTGGTTGTTCATTTGAAGGGACAATTAACCCAGCTAATATTCCAGGCCAACCCAGCAGTTCCGTCCCCATCAAAGGACGTATTGAGCAGATAATAAGTGGCTGTATCACCTTTACGAGGAGTAGGGTTCCAGAGTCCTTACTTAAGGCCCACTGCCCAGGTCAGGCTGGGGCCATGGACCCTTCAAATCAAGGAGACTCCAAATCTAGCCAGCCTGGGTTGTGTGAGCCTGAGTTTGTGAACGGAAGAGGATGTTTCTTCTGAGGAAGTTTTCTCTCACAGTCAAAATGACCTTCCATACTGCTTGTGTCTGTCACATCTATGTATGATGCATGGAGCTTCAGCAGCCATCTTGTGACCGTGTGGAGACCCCATTGCCTCTGCCCTACCTTGGGACCTTTCCCTGCGTCATGGCTTTCTTATTGTTTAAGCCAGTTGAGTTGAGGTTCCCTGTTTTAAGCAGCAGGAAGAATCCTGACTGATAAAATGGGTCCTTCTCATCACCCACCAGCTTTCTGGAGGAGTAGGGGTGAAGAAGGGCAGAGACAGGGAAGAATCTTCCTCCCTTTTCTCTTCCAATGCCTGATGCTAATCAGAGTTAGGTCTCCCCTAGAGCACAGATATTCCCGGTTGCCTGGATCCTAAAAGATTGAATCCAATAATTGTTCTTGTTCTGGCCCTAGAGGTCTGGCTGTGCTGTGGGGAGAAGGAGAAGGGAGCCAGGGCCTGGCCCATGAGCTACTCAGGTCAGACAGGGCCAGAGTAATGACTGGCCAGCTGCCAGGCTTGGCCAGGGATCCCACAGGGTGGCAGAGAAAAAGAGTGGGCAGGACTTGAAGTAGGTGGGCAGCTTGGTGGGCAATCCCAGCCCCTGCAGGAACAAGTAGAAATAACTCCCATGGTGAAAGTATGTCTCCACGCTGGGTACCATGCTATAGGCTTTGCATGGATTGCCAACATCATCTTCATCACACCTATGAGGTGGATGCCATTACCTGGTTTCCAGACAAAGGAACTGAGGCCCAGAGGGGTTAAGTGTTTTGTCCAGAGGCATACATTGAAGAAGATGGAGGCAGATTAAAATTTAAGATTGTACAACTCAAAAGCCCTTAATCACCCTTTGTCAACTTATGTGTCCAACCAGCCACTGTCCATTCCTCCATTCGTTCTACACATATGATCTGATCCCCTGTCCTGTACCCGGGCACTGTGCAGATGCCAAGAATAAAGTGGTGATGGGTCCTGCCTTCTCCGTGCCCTGGGTGGGCCGTGATGCAGTTGGCAAAGGAGGGACGACCACATTCAGTCTCAGAGTCAGTCTTCTCACACCACCCAGGCTGGACTTAGGAAGATACCACCTCCATTCTGACCCCCTGTGGAATGTTCTGAGCCAGGAGATCACAGACCCTGCGTTGGGTCTGAGTCTTGGCCCCATCCACCTATCTTCGGTGTGACCTGGACCAAGGCACACTCTCACCGGGGCCTCAGTTTTCTCATCCGCAGAGCTGGGATTAAAAATATCTTGTGCGCTCTTCACAGGGGTGTTGGGAGCCTAAAGGGAAAGCCTTGTCTTAAAGAGCTTTGTAAACTCCAATGTTTTAGGCAAATATCAAGAAGTAAATCCATTCACCCCCCCGTTTGAGGAAGTGGTCTTTTCCTTTTGAGTGGATTGGCAAGTCTCAGCTAATAATAACCTTTAACATCTTATGTGTCATATGTTTTAGGCTGGTCCTGGCACATGCCATTTGGGAACCCCTGGAGCCTCATCGGTGCCTGTGTCATAGCCCCCCTACCCCGCTGCTGTCAGAAGGACCGTGGGGAGGTGAGGGCTAAGGTCCAACCGATAAGTGCCGGCTGTGTTTGCACAGTGATTTCAAGACCAAACTCTGCTCCAGAGCCCTGCTCAGCACTGCTGGCTGCTGGCTGTTCCCGAGAGGGACTGATGCTTCGTCCAATGTTCTTTGCGGCTCTGATTACCAGAAGGGTGTCAGAAAAGAGCATGTTTCCTTCTAGATGTAAAGGAGAACAAATGTGGCTCCCTAGTGGCTCTGGGGTGGAGCACATTTCTAGGTGAGGGGCAAAGGGGAGCTTACGCTGCTTGACTCACGGCAGAAGGGTACCTTGTGCCCTGGGTGGGGTCCATAGGAGGCCAAAGCAATCTTAAAGTCCTGGAAGGGGAGCTTCCTGTTTTTAGAGAATCTATAGACTCCTAGGCTGACAAACCCCATATTTAAAGGTTGAAAATACCAATTTTATAATAAGGTAAAGTTGGTTTTCATTTATCTCTATTTTACAAATGATTTATTGATTAAAAGGACACGAAAAGAAAATCACCCCCCGCCCAAAACCTCATGTCACTGTGATTTATCTGATATTAAGGTTTAGGATATCCTGAGAAAGAACTGTGGCTTAAAAAGTGCAGAAATAAATTTTTCAATACCCAAGAATCAATATTGCTTTGTGTTGAGACACAGAGCAATATGTGGAAAGAGCTCTGGAGGTCATATGACTAAGAAGCTGTGTGTCTGTGTGTGTGTGTATGTGAGTGTGTGTATGTTGTATGTGTTTTGTGTGTGGGTATGTTGTGTGTATCTCGGTGTGTATATATGTATATATGTTATATGTGTGTCTCTGTGCAGATGCATGTACGTGTCTGTTGTGTGTGCATCTGTATGTGTGTGTGCCGTGCGTGTCTCTGTGTTCATGTATGTGTGTCTCTGTGTGTGAGTGAATGTATCTGTGTGTTCATGTGTGTCAGTGTGTATGTGTATATGTATGTTGTATATGTGTGTCTGTGAGTCTGTGTAGTATGTGCATGTCTATGTGTATTCATGTGTCTGTGTCTGTGTGTATGTGAGTGAGTGTGTGTGTGTGACCTTGGACATGTCCACTGCTCCTGGACTGCGTTCTCACAAGTATAAATCAAGGGGTGAGGGCTAAATGAATCCTGGTTCCCGATGGCCACTGGCACACTCAGCTATCCTGCTGGAGCTCTGACTGAGGAAGGTTCAGTCTTCTTTCTGATCTGAAAGTTTACCCACTGACCTTTCATCCTCCCTGCCCCCAAATGCCTGTGCAGTCCTTCCTGCTGTCCCCGCACTGCTCCAGCCTCCCTCAGGAGGCCTAGCCCTTTGCCTCTGGTGCAGGCTCCGCCATCTCTCACCCTTACACCAGGTGACCTTGGGACAGCCCCTGCTCCTGCCTGAATCTCCAGCCTTGACGTTCTCGACACACAAGCTTCCTGCCCCTGGTAAGTGGGTGGGAGCCGGGACACGGTCCGGGAACTCTCACACACACCATGCCCCCTTCCAGACTGGACACTCCTCCAGGGCAGGGAGAAGCATGTCAGGGTCCCGGTGCCAGCGTGGGGCTTGGCACGGAGCGGGGCTGTGGAAGCACGTGCAGGAAGAGGCAGGGCTGAATCAGCTGAACCCGGGCGCCTGGAGCCGCCCGACCCCACCCTCCCCAGCCCCACATTTAGGACTCAGAGCCCTCTCTCTCTCTCTCTCACCTTGGCTGCATCACAGAATCACCTGGGGAGCATTTACAAATAATGATGCCCAGGCCCCCCAGACAAAGTGAACCAGAATCTCGGGCATGAGGTCCATCCATCTGCATTTTCAAAGGTCCCCATCACTCTAGTGCACAGTGAGGGTTGAGAACGACTCAACCCTAGTAGCCAGAAAATCTCCGGCACTACAGACTAAATCTCCTAGAGACTACTGAATTAAAGGTCTTCAGCCATCACTCTGCTTCCAAGTTTCCTGTTGAGCTCATAAAGTACAGATTTCAAGACCACCCTAGAATTTCTGATTCCAGTGGTCTAGACTGGACCTGGACATGGACACTTCAATCAGCTTCCAGGGCCCGGGTGCTGACAGGTGGTCCTGGGTCCCGCTTGAACCCAGCGGCGGAGGCTTCTGTGGCAGGGCAGCATCCAGCACACATGCGCACCACGGGATGCATTAGAATAAACGTCAGCTGTAGGAAACCCTAGCTTCCCCCTGACCCTCCTCCTAAACTCTCAGGCATTCTTTGAAAGCGCATCTGATTTTGTTCTTTCCTTAGTTCAATGGCTCTGCTGCTGAGACCTTAATCCCTAAGGCAGCATATGCAGACCTGTGGGGCCATCCCTGTGGGGGCCACACCTAGAGGCCTCTCCCATGCTGTAGGGCCCTGCAGGTGCAGTTCTCTCTGCTCGGCTCACTCTCGCCCATCTCCCCACCTGGCTGACCTAAACCTCCTGCTCACTTCTCAGTCAACAACTTCCCTCAGCTCCCAGAGCCCCAGGCATGAATCCCAAGTCCTCCCCTAAACCACAGGCTTCAGGAGGGCAAGACTGGGTCAGGTCTGCTCACTATTGTGTGTGGAACCCTCACATCTGCCCAGGGCCTGCCATGTGATAGGTGCTCAGTAAATATTTACAGAATGAATACATGACACAACACACACACACACACACACACTTCTTTAGTCTCAGTGATTCTTACCCTGAAGAGGTTTTCCAGCCTCACCAAGTGAGCAGGCAGGGAAAATGTAATTGAAGATGTTCAGGCAGTGCAGAATGACAACCATATCTTGCGTGGTATGTGTGTGCGTGTGTGTGCCTACAGGCAGGCATATGCGAGCATATGTGTGCACGTGCACGTATGACTGCATGTGGTGTATGGTACTTAGAGGCTGCATTTAGATTGAACCCACAGGCTTTTCCCAACAATGATGCAATGGCTCCTGGGAGTCTGGTTTTTCTCTCTGGAATACAGCTCTCCTCCAGGCGCTGCAGGGTTTGGCTGTGCTCAGAGCCTGAGTGCCCGCGGGGAAGGGGTCACGGAGAGCCTCGGTTGTCTGCGGTTTGACCCGAGTAGGGTTTGGGGATAGCAGAAAGAGAATGGGCCCGAGTCTGACCGGAGTGGGTTCAAATCCAGTGCCCACCCTTTCCTTGCCAGCTTTGTGATCTTGGATCAGTTCCTCATGGCCTTCTGGGCGCAATGGAATAATGCCGATGACCCACCCAGCTGGGGAGTGGGGCGGGAGGGGAGGTTCTAGTTGGTGGGACAGACTGGCTGGTGATGCAACGTGCTTTGCTCTCACCTTCTCAAAGGGGATCTTTCTTCAGACGTCTGTCTCTTCCTCTTGACAGGGCAGGACATATGGCCAGTGCTTAATAAAATCTTGATGGCTTGATTAAGCATCTAGCCCAGAGACTGGCACATAGTAGGTACTCTAGCTACTCAATACTTGCCTTTTCCTCCTTGAAACAGTGCTAGCCTGAGACTCAGGGGGACTGGAATTACAACCCAGCTGTGTGTGTGTGTGTGTGTGTGTGTGTGTGTTCCCTTCCGTCCCTGTGACCTTGAGCAACCACATACCCATTTTCTAGGCCTCAGCCTCAACCCAAGTCAAAGGAGAGGGCTGCGCCCGTGCTGTTTGCCCCCTTCTGCATTACGTTTTGCCTCATTTGACAGGATTCTGCCCAGGGGTGGTGAAGTCCCGGCTGGGAGCCCTAGGAAGCCAGTCCAGACCGAGGTGCTGGCAGTCAGCACCAATCTGGCTGTGTTCCTGGCCTGCAGGAAGCGGAGCAGTGTTCTTTTCTTACCTGTCGATAATAGAAAGCCTCTCCTTCAATTGAGCTGTTTCCTTCTTTTGCCCTAAGCTATGAGGAGTAGATTGGATGAAAATTATCAAGCCTCCTCATCTAGAATAAATATTCTTGAAATGGAGCAAGTTATAAATAAGCAAGCAGCAATATCCTGTGTTATGAATATATAATTTCCATCCTTAATAGCTGACTGGGCCCCAGGGACTGTCTGAAAATGGCCTGTCTGGTCCTGATATTTTATGTTTTTTAAAAAGACCCCCAAACTTTTGTTTCTTAGCCTTTAGAGAGTTCAGTCTCTGGGGGAAATAATGAGAGTGAACGTCACAGTAAGCCCGTGTACCAAGGACAGGTATTTTATTTTTAAAAAGCTTGGGAGAATTCACACAGAATCAGAGGATGAAGGCTGGAAAGGGCAGCAGAACTTGGCTTGTCCCCCCTCCCCCCTTCTCATTTTACAGAATAGGAAGTAGAGGTCCAGTGAGGTGACGTGATTGGCCCAAAGTCACACAGCAATGAACTACATTCTAGAAGTCTAGAATGCAGGCCTGTCAGATCAGCAGGCTGTTAGCTGGCTCTCTCTTCCAAGAGGCTGAAGGGAGAGCCTGGGGATTCCCTATTCTGGCATCCACAGAAATTGCCAGGATGATTGACAAGGAAGTTTGCTTCCAGTCGCAGCCCAAGCTCTGGATGAGGGGAGTTGCCTTGGCTCAGATGCAAGCCTGTGAGGTCCAGTGAGCACAGGGCTGATTTTTCTTGCTTAGACCTGGGCCAAGTCTGCATCTCAGCCTGGCATT
Organism: Mesoplodon densirostris; assembly: GCF_025265405.1. Lineage (NCBI taxonomy): Eukaryota > Metazoa > Chordata > Mammalia > Artiodactyla > Ziphiidae > Mesoplodon > Mesoplodon densirostris. Next base: position 123,586,443 of record NC_082664.1, read on the forward strand.
CAGGAACCTCGGACATCTGTCCTTTCTGCTTCTGCAGCCTCAATGCCAAGGATTAGTGTAGATTCACATCACTCCTGCCTGGCGTGCAGCCAGTGCTGGGGAGAGACAATGGGCTGTGGGGTCTCACAGATCCCACTGGCCATTGGCTCCTCCACTTCTTAGCTCTGTGATGCTGAATAAGCTGGCTGGCTTCTCTTAGCCTCAGTGTCCTCATCAGTCAAATGGGAATGGAGATGGCTGTGAGAATTAAATGAGATAATGTGTATAAGGCGCCCAAGATGAGGCCAGGCAGGAACCACGTGCCATGAATCCCATCCTTCCCATGCCTGGAAGGCTGGTAGCCTTCCAGGGCTACCAGCTCTTCTTCCTCAGTCTTCAGGGCTACAGCTGTGACTATCCCTCACTGCAAATCAGCCTCCAAGAGCCTCTGGTTTGGATGAGCCCAATGTGTTTGCTCATCTCATCTCCCAGAGAGAATGAACCTCCTCCAGAGCCCCACATTCTCCTCCCGGGTGCCCAGTAGTGTCCAGCATAGTGCTGGCCACATGTAGGTGTTCAATTCAGGACACACTGAGTAAGTGCTTGCTGAGTGCTGGGTACCAGGTCTAACGATGACTACCAGCTATCAAGTGGCGACCATGTGTTATTCAGAAATGCATCAACTCATTTCATCCCCATTGTTATCCCCATTTTAAAGATGAGCAAAGGGAGGCTTGCCAAGGTGATTCAGTAACTTGCCCAAAGTGATACGGCTAGGCATGGCAGGGCTAACACCAACCTAATGCCAAGCCTCTTTTCACTCCTCTCCCTTGTCTTCCTGCAGGATGACCTGCTTTCTCCAGGATCGGAGTGAAACTGGAAAACAAATGAATTCAGCAGCAGGTCCCCTAATGGTGGGAGAAGGGGCGGGTGAGGGAGATAGTAATGGCTATGCAGTGTGCGTGTTAAAATGGAAATGTCCTCTCCCGTGGGTCTTGAGGTACACTCGTAATTATGAACCAGCATCTGAGGTTCTGATTTTGATGGCATTAGTTTTAATGGCTTCCTTTTTTTTTTTTTTTAAGCCGTTTAATTACTAATCAGTGCTGCCTTGCAAGCTAATGTGAGACAAGCACTTTGCATCTGGGGACAAGGACCCTCCTCGGAGGGCAGCTGAGAAGCCTGCCAGGGGCTGGACACTGGGCCAGCTGGTTTCCCCCACCCTGAGAGGTCCCCCCACCCAAGTTCCCGGCCCTTTCTGATATTTGACACTTGTCTCTGAAATCAGACTCCCATCACATCTGGGAGGAAGATTAGCAGCTGGCTAGCCTGGCCCCGCCTACCTCCCCTCACAAAAGGGGAAACTGAGGCCCAAGAGGGGCCATGAGTTGCAATGACTAGAATTTGTGGGGCCCCTTCCTTACTTGATAATTGACTTCTAGCACATATACTCATTTGCACTCCCAATTTCAATAGTCAAAAACTTTCCAATGCGAAAACCTCATTTTCTGAAGCTAATTTAGGTCTCATTTTCATTAATAGCTTGGCAACAATCATGCAGTGGAAATTTCTTCCAGGTCGAAGCAAGAACTTCAGCCGGGGAATCAGGGTGTCTGCTAGCTCTTGCTGTGTGTCTCTGGACAAGCTGAGTCACCTCTCTGGTCTGTGGTTTTCCTCCACAGTCAAATGAGGGGATTGAGTTATCTCAGTGTTTTTCCAAACACCATTCTGTAAACCACTCTGTAAAACAGAGCATGCCACAAGATGTAAATATTTGTTATTCAGAAGAAAAAAAATTGGGGGGAGTTTACATGGTCTAATAAGTTTGGATAATGCTGGATTCAAGTTCAAGTTGTTTTTGTTTGTTTGTTGTTGAGAAGGCACGTGTACCATGTGCCTATACAATGATAACACAGCACCTTGTGCCCCCTTAGAGGAGGCGATCTTTTTGTGGCACATTTGTCAATGTCTTTTGGAGCACTAGAGTTCCCAGGAGCATAGAGTGGGAAACCCTGCCCTCACACTCTGGGGCTTCTGTGATTCTAAGAGACAAGGAATAAAGGAGACAACTCTGGAGACATCTTCTTAGCTTTAAGACTTGGACCACTCACTTCCCCCAATCATCATCATGCTCTTGTTAGGGGCACCCTCAGACTATGAACCTGGTGTCCTACTCGGAGCTTTGACTTTGCTACTGGTTGGCCAGAAAACCTGTGGTAGCCACACCAAAGTTCACCAGCCCCTGCCTCACTGCCCGGCCAACCCTTGCTTCCCCTCAGCTCAACAGGCTCCTCCAGGCGCGCATCTCTCCTTCCCAACCCTCCCCATTCCCAGGCCTGCACCCACATGAAGCCTTGCTCAGGGGCAGCTGTCTCAGTGCCTTGGGGTGAGCCCAGGCTTGGAATCAGAGCCAGATTCAAGTTCTGTCTTTGTTGCTTCCTCGTTATATGGTTCTGGATCAATGGCTGAAATGATCTCTGTACTGACTGCCTACCTCTGGGGTAAAGAATAAAAGGACCTGACAATTTGCCTTAACCTAAGCCCCCTGGAAAGCAAACCTTGAAGCAAAGGCTTGTGTCCCACTGCTTTTTTAAGGAGTGCAACTCCAGGGACACGGGAGTGAGGGCAGTGATGAGCAAAGCTGGAGATAGGAAAGACCAAGAGACTACAGGCATACAAGAGAATGTGGGCCACCCAGTGGTGTCAAATGCAACTGACTGCTGTATGGACTATTCATGGCTCCCACCCTTGCCACCATGGACGATGAGGTGACTGGGGAGAGGGTGGCTGACACCCACAGGCTGAGTGGTCTTGCCCTCCCAGTTGTTAAGCGCCTCCCCCACGGTGGGCATTAATGTGAGACCCCAAGACCAGCCCGTGTGTGTCTGTTCCTGTAAGTCCTTTCACACATCTTTTCCTCGGACATCCTTAGCCCTAATCTTCCAATTTTCTTCTTTCCCAGCCCTTGACCAACCAGCCAAGCCATTTACCACTGCATCTTTGTATGTACTTTCTTCAGGTCACGTTTCCTTGCAGCTCCTCCCACAGGGGGTTTCCTTTCACTTCTGTCCCTTCGGGCCATCCAGATTGGGGCTATAGCATGGGCTGAAAACAGTCTCTTTTCAACTAATGATGACACATGATGCTGACCCGTCTGTGAACCAGGCCCAGGTTTTCTCCTTCCCCATCAGGTGATCAGAGAGAAACCCTACCCTTTGGAGTCATAAGGTGTTCAACGAGACGCATCAACGTACTGTGTGCAACAGCCTGGGTCACGTGTTCTTGTAATTTACTCTTGTCTTCTGGACAAGATTGGGCTTGATCCCAAATGAACTCTTTCTGTCAAAATCAAACTACCCAACCCTATGAGTTGGCACGTTTAACACCAGCTCATGATGGTCAGGTCCAGTCCCATAGTCACTCAGTGTCCCATGCCAATTTCAGGTGGTATCCAGAGCAAGAGTTCTCTGCAATGAGAATAACGGCCTTGCTCTGGAATCCCAGGGTTTCTGTCCTATAGCTCTTCTATGGGTGCTTGCCAGAGATTCCACCCAGCATCCTTGTCTGCCACAGAGACTTCTAGCAGCATTAGACCTTCTAGGTCAGATGAACCTAGCGACAGGCAGCTCAAAAGACAGTCTGGATAAACAGCAAAGCCCTGTCTTGATCTCAGAAATTTACCTTGCTTTCATCATGTGCATCTTATAAGATCTAGTAGGATATTAAATTTTATTTTTGTTGCTTTTTTAAATTTATTTTTTTTAATAAATAAGACATTAAAATAGTTCCAAAATTAAAAATATTAAAAGGGTATAAAAAGGTATACAGTAAACCGCCTCCCTTGTACCATTAATTTCCTGTCCAGCAAAAAACTGCTGTGTTTAGCTTCTTGTGACTTCTTCTAGAGACATATTATGCTTACAAAAGTAAATAGAAGCACGTGTGTGTGAGTGTGTGTGTATCTTCCCGTCTCCCACCGTTCATTAACACGATTGATAGTTTACAGTTCTGTCCCTGACTTGTTTAACTCAACAGTATATTCTAGCCACCTTCACATAGCAGCACGTAAAGAGGTTCCTCACTGAATTCAGAACTGTCCAGGAGCCCATTCAGCGGATGGGCCATCATCAGTTTAACCATTCTCCTATTGATGGACGTGTAGGTTGTTTCCAATCATTTGGAATCACAGAGAGGACCACAGTGCATACTCCCTACACATGGAGGTACAGCTTCCTAGGAGGAGTGCATGTGTAACTTTAAGGGATATTTTCAAATGACTCCACTTGAGATTTGTATCAGTTCACACTCCCACTGGTAACGTAGATGTATGCTCATTTTTTGCGCCCCACCATTCTCAGTGGGTGCTTTAATCTTTGCCAATCTGATCAGTAAAAAATGTTATTTTGCTGTACTTTAATTTGTAGGTTATTTAATTAAACTCTGGTGGTTTATACCTTGTGTCACTAGTCAGAGTTAAACCTACTTGGGCTTTCACAGACTCTGTATTTTATGCCTTGATATATAACCACAGAAATGAGGAGGAGAGCGAGAACCAGGTCTAACTTGTTTGTGGCTCTCTCCCTGGTTCCAAGCACAGTGTGTGGCACCTAGTAGATGTTCAATAAATATTTATTGAGAGAATGAATGAATGAGCGAATGGAAGGTTCGAATGTGATGCTGTCCTCATCTGTCCAGCAGTTTGTAGATTAAAGAGTACTTTCCCCCCATTTTATCAATTCCATCCTCCCTAAAGTCTAGTGAGGGGGCACTAGAAAAGAAGATGATAGCCTGCTCTGCACAAAGCCCTAAGAGCTAGCACCCATAGACCCTGCTAAAAGAACAAGGCCACATTTCCAAGTTTCATTCCAAGGATTTCCCCATTGTCCTTTGCCTGATTGGACCAAGAGGTAGGCAACTGATGCAAAGGTATCTTATTTAAAGACTGGCCAGCAACCTATGATCTCTGAGAAATAGCTGGAAAAGCTGGGCTGGGCCAGTCAGGACTGGGGAGTGGGACTCAGTGGAGTGGACTCAGAGCTGAAAGGTCAAGAGGTAAAATTTGAGTCATGGTGGCCATTATGGGTCATAAAGAAGCCATGAGCTGTGAGGGAGGACTGGGGAAACTCTGAATGAACAAAGGAAGCTGGACAGCAGAGGGAAGGCCACAGATTTCCCAGGAGAAGTGAATTTCCTCATGTGGTCCTGGGAGACAAAAGGAGAGCTGTGTCCACTACTGATGGCTTTCCAGTTGAGTCTCATGATTCCTAGAAATGAATTTAGGATTCTATCCTTAGGTTCCATGAGGCCCCTGAGTGACCTGACAAGAAATGTTTCTTCACTTGAGTTGCCTGGATTGGATCTCTGTTTCTTGCCATCAAAAGATCCCCAGTTGGGGCCTCCCTGGTGGTGCAGTGGTTGAGAGTCCACCTGCCGATGCAGGGGACACAGGGTTGTGCCCCGGTCTGGGAAGATCCCACATGCCGCGGAGCAGCTGGGCCTGTGAGCCATGGCCGCTGAGCCTGGGCGTCCGGAGCCTGTGCTCTGCAACGGGAGAGGCCACAACGGTGAGAGGCCTGCATACCGCAAAAAAAAAAAAAAAAAAAAAAAAAAAGATCCCCAATTGGCTCCCATTTTGCCAATGTGGGAGCTGAGGCTCTGAGCAGTGGAGTCCAAGTTCTCTGCCTGCCATGTCAGTAGGCTCAATGCCTTGCACATGGGGGTAGTCAGTTCATATTTGGCAATTGCATGATTGGTAGATTGACTTCTCAGTTGCTTGATTTAAAGTAACAACAAATCTTAGCCAAATGCATTTTCTGGGACTTCCCTGGTGGCGCAGTGGTTAAGAATCCGCCTGCCTATGCAGGGGACGTGGGTTTGAGCCTGGTCCGGGAAGATCCCACATTCCACGGAGCAACTAAGCCCATGCACCACAACTATGGCGCCTGCACTCTAGAGCCCAGAAGCCACAAGTACTGAGCCCGTGTGCCACAGCTACAGAAGCCTGCGTGTCCTAGAGCCCCTGCTAGGCAACAAGAGAAGCCACCACAGTGAGGAGCCCGCACAGTGCAACGAAGAGTAGCCCCTGCTCACCGCAACTAGAGAAAGCCCACGTGCAGCTTTATTTTAAATAAATTAATTTAATTAATTAATTTTTTAAAAAATGCATTTTCCAAAGATGGTGGCAACAGTATGGTGGCAAAGATGGTGGCAACGGCATGGCCACATGCTCTTGGGCAATGCAACCTTGCCACTCCCCCATCAAGAGATGGAATCTAATTCATCTCCCTTCAACTTGGGCTGGCTTTGGTAACTCCCTTGTGACCAATAGAATATGGCAGAAATGATTCTGCATGACTTCCGAGGTTATGTCATAGGAAACTTGAAGCTTTTGCTTGGTCTCTTGGAACACTGACTCTCGTGATGCCTGCCCCCCCTGCCAGAATCTAGCCCTCAGGTTATGAGAACCCCGGGCCACATGGAGAGGCCATGTGGAGGTGTTGTGATGATCAGCTCAGCTGACCCCAAACTTTGAGATATCCCAGCTCAGGTACTGGACAGGTAGATGAAGAAGCTTCCAGTTGAGTGCAGCCCCCAGCAATTCAAGTCACTCTCAAGGATTTGAATCTTCCTGGCTGGGACCCCAGACATGCTGGTGCAGAAACAAGCATCTCCGCTGTGCTCTGAGCAAGTTCCTAAGCTCCAGAAGCTAGGATAATAGGATAATAGGATAATAATATTGGGCTTTGCTTCACCCCACTAGGTTTGGGGGTAGTTTTTTTTAATACAATAGGTAACTGAAATAGATGACTGGAACAGAATTTCTTTCCCCTAAAATCATGATTTCACTTCCTATTCATGTCCAGCTAAGGGTTAACAGATGAATTCTAAATCCAGTAGCTATTTCCTTAACTTGAGTCCATAAACAAAAGTAGAGCCCTTCCAAGACTGGGAGTGACTATAAAAAGAAGGTTCCTTGACTTTAAGGCCAGGAGAGCTTTGTTCCTCAAAACTGGTGAAAACAGGTTTCCTGACACATGAAAAAATGACATCTGTTTCTCGGGCTAAACACACACACACACACACACACACACACACACACACACACACACTGTGGACTGCTTCCTGTGCAGACAACGTGGGCTCAGTTTTCCGGGAAACAGTTATCCAGTTAGGAAATTCTCCAGCCAAGAAATGTGGCCATTAGCTCAGGGGAGGGCACTCTGGCACAAAGGCGGCAGGGGAGCCAACCCTTCCAGCCAACGTCCTCGTGAAGAGCTGGAGCCACCAAGGAGCCCCCAACACCGATGTGTCCTCTTAAGTAAACGGCAAGCTCCTGGCCTGCACAGCGTTCTGCAAACTGTGAAGAGCTCTCCAAATGCACAGCTGTGAGCCTGGAGACCAGCCTTTCAGGGAACAGATTGGGGAAGTGGGGGGACTGTGACATCCTGCGGAAAGCAGGTCTCCCTGGCAGGAGGCCGTGGCTGAGGGGAACGACCCACTCAGATCCCCCTCGCTGTGCTCAGCACTTTAGAGTTTGCACAAAGACCTGTCCTTCTTGCATTCATTGGAGCATCCCTCCATCAAGAAAGACTCATGATTTCCATTTTATTCATGTGAACTTGAAGCTGAGAGGAGCTGAAGGCTATTCTAAGGGTTACATAGCCATTAGGTGGGAGAACCCGGGTGAAACCTGGGTCCCCTTATTCTTTGTTGTGCAGCCTTTGCACTGAGCTCGTGGCCATCGTTCCTCACATTTGCAGAGTACTTTACTGTTGGCAAATGCCCCCACAGGCAATGCAACCATGGAGCCGCAGGACCTGCATCTTATCTCCACTTTATAGACAAAGAACCTGCCGTAGAGTGAATTGCCCCAGTCCCGCTGCTAAACAAGTGGAACATCCAGGCTCTGAGCCAGGTCTCATGGCTCCAAAGCCAGTGGTCCTTCCATGCCTCTGCTTCCCACCACAGAACCGCATCAGTGAAACCCTTTCACGTGTGTCTCCTTTCTGCCCTGGCTCCTGAAACACACATGAGCCTGGGCAGGGAGGGAGGTCATTGCCAGCAGCCTTTTAGCAGTGATGTTCTTGTGGTTCTTCAACATTTATTAAATAGCCACAGCATGTAAAGCGCTGCCTAGCCCGTAGTGACTGCCTCCGACTGATGTGGTATTAAAGGCAGCCGTGACTTGGGCACCGAAGGGCCGAACATACCAGTGTCAGGCCTCCCACTGTGCTCGCTGCCCTTTCCCAGAATCCAGGGGCATCCACACCCACCCCCGACATCAGAGGGGCTGTGAGCTGACCTCCTGCAAGCCCAGGAGCGGCCACGGGGGAGCAGAAACCCTCGGGGCTGTGGCGTGATTAAATTCTGTGTTGTGAGAAAGTGACATTGTGATCTGATTCATACCAGTAAATATGTGATTTACATTTAATTCTGAGTAACCTTTCTGGGCTCGGCGAGGTGTGAAGGAATCTGATGGGGCCGGCTCCGTGGAGGGGGAGGCGATTCATATTCATTAAGACCTCCACATCAGCCAGCCGAAGGGTGACAGCGCCCCTGCCCCCCACCCTCGCCCTCCAGGGTCACAGCTGCAGGGAGGCCAGCAGTCATGCTGGGGTGGTGGGTGTAGGTAGCCTTGAGGACTGGAGGGTCCGGGAGAAATTGGGAGGAAAAGAAACAGCAGGTCCACAGGCAACACTGTCCAGGCTGACGGCACTCCAGATTGCTGCATTAGCTGTATTGATCTCTTGAGGGTGGAGAGGGGTATTGATTGAGGGGGTGGCAGCTCTCAGTGGCCCCAGCCATCTCCTCTGTACATATTTACAAGGCACTGTTCAGCCACCTCTGGTTCATACAGATCTGAGCGGAGAGAGAAACGCCCGGGAAGGAAGGTTGGGGTCTCGGAGCCTCATCCCCCCACAGGCAGCTGAGAGCAGGGGTGGTACTCCTGGCCCCCCAGGACACAGGCTTGGGGTTTGATTACCTGGGCTTGGATCACTTGCAGGTGCACACAGCCTGCTGAGGTTGGGAGGCAAAAGAAGTGCCCTGAGGGAAAAAGATGTGCTTCTCCTTTGGACAGAAGCCTAGGCACTCTGAGACCCTGAGCTTCTCTGTCCTCTTAATGGGACTATCTGTAATGATTAACAAAAATTCTGAGAGCTGCTGTCTGCTGGATGCTTACAGGGTGCCAGGTGCCGTGCAAAGCCCTTGTGCATCCTTCTCACTGAGTCCTTACCACAGCCTCTGAAGGAGCCAGTGCTGTTACTTCCGGTCTGAGGATGAGAACCCGCACCATGATTATGATTCGGGATGGTGAGCCCTATGGGATAACGAACAGACCAGAGGGAAGTGGCAGCGGGTCATGGCCTGTTCTAGGGGACCCTTACCCTGCTGGAATATGTACCCCTGGTCAGTCCCTCATTGGACTTGTTTTTTATTTGCATGAGACCTGTTTTCCCAACAGCACTGGACCTGATGCTTTGCCTCGTACTGTTCCGGGCCCTTTGAGTGACTAGAGGGAAAGAGAATACGGCCTCTGCCCCCAGGGGTCTTTGCCCCCCAGGGGACTGGGCCCACCCAGAAGCCCTTCAAGAAGAGAAGGTCTGGACACTGTGGGTGCAGATTTGGGTGGAGAGAGAGGCCCCAGCGGTGACAGATGGAACTCTCTAGGTAAGGACGGCTCGGCCCCTTCATGGCTGCTGACTTGGGGCGGCCCGTTCTGTGAGCCAGGCCACCCATGTGGCCCAGGAGCTGCCTGAGGGTGGGGCTGCGGCCCTCAGGACCACACAGTGGCCCCAATGCTACAAGTGCTCAGGAAGGTCTTTTGGAGTAAGTGTTCCTCAGTTGTCTCACTCAAGTAAGTGGGGAAATGAAGGTGAGCTGGGGATTCCGTCCTAAGTCTCCACTGTGGCCACCCACTGGCAGTGATGCATCGAGCACCCAGGCGTTTGAGGTACGTTCCTTCAGCACACTGATGCAGCCTGGGCTCAGGACTCTGGGCCAGTCACTGGGGGAGACGGCCACGGGAAAAGGGCATTGAACCATCTGGGCTGAAAAGGGTTGGAGGGAGCCAGTATGGGGGCTGTGAGAGGTGCCTGGCCCGGGACAGAACTGCGGAAGGTGACAGCTCCTGAAGAATTCCCTGGGGCGAGGGACAGCTGAGCTGGGAGCTGAAGGTGGACAGAGCACCCACCAGCCCAGCCAAGAGACAGGGAAGAGGGTCCCAGGTGTCCCAGGGGAGAAGATGGGTCATGAGAGAGCAAGGAACCCCCAGGGCGGGCAGTGTTTCTGTGTGGCGGGACAGGGGAGCGTGCACCTGTCCCAGGGCCCTGCAGGACATGTTAGGAGCTTTGAACTTATTCCTGAGGGTGACAGGGAGCTAGTGAAAGCTTTCAGGGAGAAGAGTATTAGAATCCAGGAGGCTTTTTTGAAAGCTCACTCCAGCCGTGCTATGGGGAGGGAGGGAGACGGGTGAGGCAGCGGGAGCTGTCAGCCAGGGGAGGGATAGGGAGCCCCACCTGGGCTGGGGGAAGCAGTCCGGCAGGGAAAGGGTCAGAAGCAATTGCTGATCTGGATGTAAACGGGGGACAGCATCCAGGATGGTGCTCTGGTTTCTGGCCTTTGCAATTGGGAGGAAGCGGTACTGATTCCTGGCCCAGACAGGAGAAGGAGAGTTTTGGAAGGAAGGATGATGTGCTCCGTTTTGGACCCGCTGTATTTGAAACGCCTGGTGAGATGTCTGGAGGGCAGCAGAATGCTGACCCGAGGGGCAGGAGAGAGGTCCAGGTGACAGAGATGTGGGAGTCATCAGCTCAGAGGTGGCAAGTGAAGATGTGGGAGCACATGTGGGAGGGCAGCCGAGAACAGACCTCTAGCAACACCACGTGTCGGGGGGAGAGGATGCTGTGCCTGTGATCTGGATGGAGCTGCCAGCAGCAAGCGGTGGGGATGGCAGGGAGACTGCGGCGTCCGGCAGCCAAGGCAAGCAAGTGTGTCAGGAAGAGGAAGTGGTCGGCAACATCAGCTCCCGTCCACAGCCCATGGGGGATGTGGAGCTAAAAGTGTCCACTGGATTTAGCAACAAAGAGGTCAGAGGTGGCCGTGAGAGGCCAGCCTCTGGGGCCTGGAGGGGCCAAAGCCAGACTGAGGGAGGTGGGAGGTGAGGAAGTGGGAAACGCTTGTGCAGACACCCCTGGTTAAGAAGTTTGTCTGTGAAAGAAAGACCAGGGTGGGGCAATAGTTGGAAGGGGCCAGCAGGTCAAGAAAAGGATGTTTTCAAGACAGAAGAGGCTCTTGGCCGGGCGCCAGGAGCGAGGTTGAGGACGCAGCAGATAAAGGGCTGATGGGTTGAACGGGTGTCTGAGGAGGTGCGGGTCCAGGCTGGGCCGGGAAAGCGCTGTGGTGGAGGCAGGGAGAAGAGAAGAGGGATGGGCGTGGATACCCACCCATCTGCAGGTTTGGCAGTGAGGACTTGAGGCGTGGGTACCGCTGTGCGGGGATGCGGAGTCTGGGGACCCCATGCCGTCGGCACAGCCCTGGTTCTTGGTCCCCTTTCTCAGTGCACCCTCGCTGTCCTCCTCCACCCTTCCACCCGCCCCACAACCTTCTCACTGCCCCCAATCCAGGGAGGGGAGGGAACGTGAAAGGGCAGTCACCTCGTGGCCTTGGCCATCTTCTGTGCGGGTAAGACCAGCAGACACGGGGCAGGGCAGCAAGGAAACCTCCGAGGGGGCCGTGGCCCCGGATGAAGTGGTGGGAACTGAGTTGGAGGCTGTGGGGGTGAGTTGGGTGAGCCAAGGGCCCAGGGAGCAGCAGGGATGCCTGGGGTCAAACTTGGGTAGGCTGGGAGAAAGCAGTTTTGCTGCAGGGGTTTGAAAAAAAGCACAAAAGCCCAGAAAAAGGAATTTCTCCCCAGGCCCATGAGGCCCAGGCTCTGAGATGGAGCCAGTTTCCTCGGCAGGGAACCTTCAGCGAGGCAGTGAGTAATTAGGGATGATGATAGCAAGACGGACTGGTTTTTAATCTGTGCTTGACATCTGCCATGTAAAATGTCACGGAATGCCTGTGTGGCAGAACGAGTACCCAGATGGGTGTCGTCCTGGGCTGGCCTGTCACACCCTCCCCCTGACCCCTCCCTTCCGCATTGTCCAGAACGAGGCCTCTCTCCTCCCAGAGGCCTCTCTCCTCCTACAGATGCCACCAAGACACGGGGCCCAGCGGGACAAAACAATACCCGTGTGCAGGGGGCAGGGCCTGGCCTGGGTCAGCCGACTGGAGTCTGGGATGAAGCTGCCCTTCTGGCTGTAGCTGTTTTCTGTGTTCACCTCCCAAGGCTGCCCAGGGGCCAGGCCCCCAAGTCCCGTCGCCTTCTCTAGGAAAGAGTTGCTGTGATTCGTGTTTATTTCAGTCTTTTTCCTTTCCCAGCATATGCCAGGGAGAGGGGGCTGAGGTTTGGGGGAGGGAAGAAAGGAGAGCCTCATTTAGTTTTCTTGAAAGTTCTACTGTCTTAAAGACTTTGGCAGGGCGATGGGGGTGGCGTTGGCTGGCTTCCAGAAAGACAGAGGCAAGGCCATGGGAGAAGGTCATGCTGGGTATACACTGCTCAAAGGCACCCCAGCAGGAGGGGGGCCGCGGTGTAGGGAGGTTAAGTGGGGCCTGAAACCCACCCTGGGTCCACTAGCCATGCCCGAAGCCCTGCGTGGGCTGTGCCTGCAGAGAGAGGGCGCCATTTTTCAGTTCACACAAAGGCACTGTGTAGGCTAGCTGAGTGCCCCAGAGAAGCTTTCCGGCCCTGATCCCCAGCCAGGGTGACCTCCACGGACAGAGGTGTGTGATAAGAACCTTCTGGAAATCTGGATCAGCTGCTCCAGTGGCCCAGAGGCGAGCTGGGAATTGGAGGATTTTCATTTCGCAGGTTCCTTGGAAGGGCAGGTGGTGGGAGGTGTGTAGAGTCGGGGTGAGGCAGGCATGGGCTTGGGGAGGGTCCAGGAGGACAGGTTCATGCTTCCAGGGAGGAAGGGGTGAGCAGGTGACGGCCCTGGCTGAGGAGCCCCGGGTTTGGCTACCAGCCCAGCTCTGCCACTGCTCTCCTGGGAGGCTCTCGGCAAGTCACTCTCTGGCCCTGTGCCTCAGTTTCCCCATCTGAAAAATTCAGAGGGAGGGAGGAGGTAGACCAAAGCGATGACTTGGATTTGGCGACACGAGAACAGAGTTCTGGCTCTGCCACCCACCCATGGGGTCCGCGACTTCAGTCAGGTCACTGGACATGTCTGAACTTCATTTCTCAACAGAAGGCCACTTGTCCTCAGCCTCTTGGCCAGCCACCCAGGCCTGGGCTTGGGTTCCCGTTGCCCTCCCTCTCTCCCACCCACCCACCTCTCCTTCCTGGTGGGGAATAAACCAGAATAGGACCTGTCTCTCCTTTAGGGGGGAATGGGTTCCGTTTCCATCAGCCCCCAGGGAGAAAGAGGAAGAGGAAAATTACAGTATCAGCATGGAAACTACAATTGGAGGTGTCTGATTCACCAGGGAGGGTGACTCGTTTCTCTTTTTTTATTTTTAGTTGCTATTATCTTGGCAAGGAGGCCTGTGCTCATTAACCTGTATGGCCAGAGCAGAGACTCTGAGAAACTGGCTGGTGAATAAACCTGCCCCTCCTGTGTCCCTTCCACTCCCATTGCTTGTTTATAGCCTTCCTTCCCTCTGGTGGATTAATTAACTTGTACTCAGGGCCTCGGACACTCGCTTTTGTGTTTAGTTGGTGTCCCTTTGAGGCCAGAGTGTGGAGGGACCGGAATGGGCGGGACGGTGGGGCTCTTGGCCACAGCCCAGCCCGACCCAACCTCCCTGACTCCAGCTCTGAGACCTTCCGCAAACCATCCCTGTCCCCAGGGAGTGGGACTGAGGGGGTCTCTGGTACCCAAGCTTCACTCCTTAGAGGCTTGAGCGGTTTGGGGTTTTAAAAGCCACTCAATCTATCCCCATTTGCAGAGTTTGAGAATAGACTAAGGAAAAAAAAAGTCTACGATACATCCCTTTCCCTCAGCAGGGAAGCAAGGGCCCAAGACACAAGGCTTCAAAATTCTCTGGGCCCAGAGCAGTAGCCGGCTGAGGATGGGGGCAGGGAGGGGGGATTGTGGTGGGTGGTGCAGAGAATGGAAGGCACCCCTCCAGGGACCCCATGAGCAAAGGTGGGGAGAAGGGCTGCACAGGGGAGCGTGAGGGACCCCTTAGGATGGAATTCTCAAGCCCAGCCTCCTATTTCACAGAGGGCGAGACTGAGGCCCAGAGAGAGACACCATCTTGATCATTCATTCAGCCAGCCAGCCATTCCTTCCTTCAACACACATTTATTAAGTCCCCAGGTGGTGGACAAAGGCTACCCTATTCTGTCCCCACAATGCCGCCTTTGTCTGTTCCCCTGTCTAACTGGGAGCCCCATGTGCAGTGTCCACCGTGCTACCCCTGGCCCGGGTCTGGCACATTGCAGGGCTTAGTTATCATTTGGGGACTTCTTTGTCCAAGGTTACTCCAGGGGACCAGGCTACAACCAGTGCCACATCCATCTTCCCATCTCCCCCGAGCACACCCAAGGTCCCCCCCCACACACATATTATGTAGAAAGGGCACCCTGGCCTTGTCAGTGCAGCATCGATGCCTATCCTCTGCATGCTCTCAGCCCCGTCCCCCCAGATGGACTCCCCTGTATCCCAGAGTTCCCTCCCCTATCTCCAAAACACCCAGGGTCCAGAGAGACCCAGGGTAGCCTTCTGGACAAGGGCACACACAGGGGTGAGTGCTTGTCACCTCCCACAAGCCCCTTGCAAGCCTGAGGCCCCAGACACCCGCTGTCCAGATTTACATCCACTTGATCTCAAAGCGGGTGGCTGATCCGGGCACTGGTCACACGCGAGAGGCTGCTCTTTGGACACGTCTCTTGTTGGAGGGGGACATCGTGCTTCTTTCTCCCCACAGTAATGCGGACTCCTAGAGGAGGAGGGTTGGGAGGGGCTGGGCTCAGGTTCCACCCAAGAATTCCAGCAGCATCTACTCCTCAGACCATGCTGTGCCACTGCTCAGGATAGAGGCCGGCCTTCATCCTGCTCCGGGTCTCCATCTTGCACCCCAAGGGTGACCTCTCAGAGCGGGCTTGAGGTCCAGCCCTCTGTGCCAGCCGGGGAATGGGGTCAGGCGTCTGCCCTCTTTCAGCACCTTGAACGACCTTGCTGAGTATCAATGATCAGTCCTCATCAGCATTGGTGATATTATGAAAATCACTACAATTAAAGCAGGCAGGTTGGCTTTGCTCTGTGCTGCAGCTTCTATAAAGGGCTAAGAGGGAAATTCCCCACTCTCTAGCCCCCAAATCCCACCCCAGTCCACCGCCTTGGGACCTTCCCTGGCTGGGAGAGGCCTTCACATCCCAGACCTTGCTCTCTCCAGTTCTCCTGGCTCCCCTCGGCCCCCAGGACTGAGGCCAAGTTCTCTGGGCACAGTTGTGTGCCTAAAATTACCTCCTGATGCCTGCAATTTGCCATTTTCACCTTCCAAATAGAGTGCAACTGGCTAATTGCCATGACAATTAGGTAATTGCAGGTGCAATTAGCATCTCTTTAGCAAAGCAGAGGGAGGGAGATAGAGGGAGAGGGGAATCACAGAGAGGAAATGCAAGAGCATGCAAGGAAGACCGGGGGTTGTGAGAGAGAAGCCCGGGGCATCGGAAGAAAGAGAACAAAGTAAGTGGACGAGGAGAGGATGGCTAGAGAGAGGAAAGGGGTGTGTGCCTAGAAAAGTAACTCAGTAAGCCGAGACCCCCATCCTAGAAGAGGTGATGGCCAGGAAGTGAGGATGAGCCCTGAGCATGGCAGGAAGACAGAGGGAAGCACAATGAAAGCTGGCTGTGTCTGCTGGGCTTCCTGGGGAAGCTGAGGATGGGCGAAGGCCCGGGGTCTCCACACGCAGACAAAGGGAGATGGGCGTCCTAGTGGTGTTCCAGCACAAGCAAAGGTCCTGAAGTGAGAGAGCTGGAGTCTGGGAAATGTGAGAGGCTAGATGCAGCGCTGTCCAATAGATTATTCTGCCATGATGGAAATATTCCATATGTGCACCATCGATGCGGTAGCCACCAGCCACATGTGGCTGACGAGGACTTGAGATGTGGCCAGCTCAACTGTGGAGCTGCCTTTTCATTTTATTTAACTTTAGGTTAAAATGTAAATAGCCACAAGGACAGCACAGACTGTTAGAGGAGTGGGGGTGAGGCTTGGATGCCAGGGTAAGGCCCCCATAGAAACTGCCCTCCGCCCAGCCCGAGAGACCAGGAAGGTGGTACCAGATACTGGGATGGGGAGGATGCAGGAAGAGCTGAAAAGCATGGGCAGGTCCCCGTGTTTGGATGTGGACTACTTCAGTTTGCGTGCAGGCGGGCCGCCAGGAGGAGATGTTTAGTGGACCATCGGAAGTTTGGGATTGAAGCCCCTACCTCTGTCCCTACCACATCCCCATACCCTCAGCTCTGCACAGGTATCTCCCGGCGTCCTATTTCATGAAAGCTCCATGGTCCGGGAGGAAGAGAAGGCAAGGGCATTCCCCCTGCCCTCCAGCCCCATATTCCCCAGGCTCAAACCCAACCCAGGACCCCCATCCAGTTTTACAGCAAAACAAGCTTTCAGAGAGGTAATGTGGATTAACAGGGCGACCGTACTCACACTCACATGCATTCACACCCAAACGTACAAGTACACACAGGGTTACACAGTCACACTTGGACATGCTCCACACATGCACACACACACACACGGAGTGCTTTGGGCAGCTATTCCTAGTGGTTTCGGGGCCACAGACAGAGGGGCTTGGAGGTGTCTGCCCTGTGCAACGGGTAAGGGTCATCATCAGCACCAGTGAGTCAAAAAGGACACAGTCTGCCGACCAGAGCGCAAGATGCCAAGCTCAGAACCCCACTGTAGGGCTGCATTCTGAACCCCATGGTCACTGGGCCCTTTGCACTTCCATGCCTCTGTGGGGGATGGGGAGTGGGGTGGTCGGGGCAGGGCTGCGGCCTGGCTGGGCCTGTGAATACTAGGCTGCCTTTGGAAAGGGGCGTGAGCCCTGCTGAGCGTGGCACGAGGCGCCTTGCCCCTGCCTCCCATCTCACTGCCCTCGCCCCGTTCACCCCTCAGCTCCGCCTGCCGGCTGTGCTCCTGCTTCCACCTCTGCTCCTCCCTTCCTCCTGTCCTTCCCAGCCTCCCTCTCCACGGTCTCTGGCCCCCTCTTCTCCTGTGCTAGAGCCAGACATTCCAACCCACGTGGAACTCCCACCCAAGGACTGCCCCACGGGACTTCCAGAACATTCTTTTCTTTGCTGATACTCGGGCCTGCCTGAGAAAGCCCGCAAGGCCTGGGACCGGAGGTCTCTGGACTGCAGCAGTAGGATGAATGAGACCAGCCCCCAGGCTGGGAAAGGCGACAGAAAGCTTTTTAGGTGACTAAGGGTGAAGGCCCTTTGCACAGTCCACACCTGAGGGGGCACGTGTGCATCCGTGTGTGGGGTGAGGGCACTGCAGTCTCCCTTTCAGCAGCATCTGGTCCCAGTGTGCAGTGCCCTGGGTGGCGTCCCCAGAACACCTCGGCTTTGGTTGGGCAGCATTCGATTTTACAGGAAAGCAGAGCATCTGGCTCAAACAGTGTATGACCACAGAGGTGCCCTCCATCCCTGGAATCCTGTAGTGGGATGAGTCCTTTTCCTTATTCTCCCCCAGCGCCTGATACAGGCCTGACACAAAGGGTTGGGTCAACCAGAGGGGGCCTGGAGATGGCCAGAGCCTGAGCCTATGAGCTCCTGGGCCTGTCTGCCCGCCCTCCCATGGCTGGTGCTGCTCAGGCCTGGACAGGGAGTACAGAGGTACACACTTAAGACCCTGCACCAGGATGCAGAGGGGGGAGGTAGCAGGTGGAAAGGAAGGACATGGCTTCACATATTCAGCCCCAAACCCACCTGCCCCCAAGGCCAGGCAGTAGGACTGCCCGCACCTCCCCAAACCTCATTCTCAGGCTGCACATCCTCATTTGGTGATCACACGCGCGCACACACACACACACACACACACACACAGGCCAAGGCAGCGCTCTGCGATGATTTCAGCTTGACCTCACCTGTATAAATGACAGGCACAAAAAGCAGAGCTTGGAACTGTCCTTCAGAACCCTGTTTGACTGTTGTATGTTATACATGAAAGGTGTTAAGAGAGTAAATCCTAAGAGTTCTCATTACAAGGAAAACATTGTTTCTTTTTTTTTTTTTTTTTTTACTTTAGATGATGGGATGTTCACTAAACTTACTTTGGCAATAATTCCATGATGTATGTAAGTCAAACAATTATGCTGTGTACCTTAAACTTAAAGCTTGTATGTTAATTATATCTCAATAAAACTAGAAAAAAAAAAAAAAAAAAGAACCCTGTTTGGATTCTCCTAAGGAAAATCCATTAGTTGTTAGAGGTTGGGGTCAGGCACACAGGGCAGAAGAAACAACAGTCTGTTTTAAAGAGAAAAGGAATTTATTACAGGATTTTAGTTGGATCCCAAAATCTGTTTCTGGGGGGACCAGAGACCCAAACATGGAGGCTACACAGCCGGAACTGAATCTGAAGGCTACCCTGCAGGTCTGGCCACGGAGTCACCACAGTCCTCTCAGCCAGCACACTTGATGTCACCCCTGAGCCCCCCTTGGGAAGGGAGATGTCACAGCTCCCCCTTGGAAAGGAGACCAGTCAGTTGGCATCTCTGCCAAACAGGGCCTCACTGCACCTGCCTCTGCGCATGCCTCACTTTAAATTTGCATCTCGTGTGGGAACACCTGTTGGGCTGAGCCGGGGTCATGGCTGCACCCTGGCTGCAGAGGAGGCTGCAAAACTAGTATGTTTCCCTGAGGAGGCAGGGACCCAAGAACCAGGATTCCTAGACAGAGGGGAGTTGCTGCTAACCCAAGATTGACGGACGGCCCAACACTCCGCCCACCCAAGCCCTCTGCACAGGCCACTCCCGAAACCTGCTCTGCCAGCTGCCTCTCCAGCCCCTCATGGAGGACCCAGTCCTGTCACCACCCTTCACTCCTCCCTCCTGGTTTCCCAGCCCAACGTGATCTGCCCCAGGGGGCCCTCTGCCTTGGGGCCGGTTTCTAGGGCTTGTGGGAACGGGGGCGGGGAGGGCAATAAACCACAGACTGTGACTTTCCGGTGACATTTGGCTCAGGCTGGGGCTGAGATCAGCCTCAACACCTCAGATTCAGAAACACACGCCACCAAGCAAGCTTCTCTAAGAAGGGCTCCGAGGGGAGGCACCTGAGCAGCAGAAGGGTCCAGGACAGAGCAAGGAGACCCTGCTGTGTGCTGAGCACCAAGGCGGTGGCAGCTCACGCTTACTGAGCCCTTGCAGCGTGCCAGGCGCTGTGCCGAGCTCTCAGCTCTTAAAACCCACGCAGCAACTTTATGAATTAGGAGCTGCTATCCCAGGTGACAGATGAGGAAACCGAGGCAAAGAGATAACTCACCTGGGGCCACCCAGCTACCGAGTGGCAGAAGTAGGATTTGAATCCAGTCTGGCTCCAGAGCCCTCAATCACTTTGTTACCTGGCCTCTCAGATTGTTTATCCTCTCCGCCCCTCTTATTTCTTCCTCTGAAAGGTGGGCCCCAAGGGGTCAACGGATGTGGTGTGGCGGAGGAACAGGCTTATAGTTGGTGATGTTAGGATTTGACACCTGCTCTGCTTTCTCTTGGCTGTGTGACCTTGGTCAGTTACTTAACATCTCTGAGCTTTAACTTCCTCCCCCACAATATGGGACAATGAGGTCTATCTACAGGGAATCTGTGGGAGCAGTAAGTGGTGGGTGCTTCCTGCCTGGGGCATGGCAAGAGCTCAGGAAATGTAGGACCAAGGGCACTCCAGCCTGAGCCCCTCACATGGCTCCTGGGATAAGCAAACTTGGCAGTCCCCCACCCCTGTCAATACCTCAGAGAATCTTAGACCCCCAGAGGGAGTTGGGAGATGATGGAGTCCAACCTCCTCTTCCATGGAGCTGTCCTTGCCCGGCATTATGCATATCACCCCACTATGGGCCCCACTGAGACCAGCTCTGGTCTCTGTTCCCATGTGCCTGGTGCTCCCTCCTGTCCTGAGGAAGCAGCCATGTGCCCTCTCCACCCCGGGCCCTATGGTCCTAGAACCAGTGCTTCCTTTGAAGAGCGGAAGATGGAAGCAGGCAATGCTTAGCCTCACCAGGAAAATGCCTCTCTCCTATTGGAATCAAGAATGTTTAAAGGGGACAGGGAGCACTTTGAATAGAGAATTCCCCTTGAGTCAGAGAAAATAATTCTCAGGAGAAGATTCTTACTCTGAGAGGGGAAGCAATTTTGCTCTTGGCTTTCTGTACTAAGCTGTGGTGGCTACCTGGAGCCCTGTGTTGAGAATTCTGGAAGAATTCCTGACTTGGTGGGAAAGAACCCTGTGATGGATTAGTGTCGTCTGCCTTGGGTGTGGGCGGAAGACACCCATAGCCTGTATTTGTCATTCTGGATCTGAATGTCTGCCCATGAGGCCCAGACCTACTCACTTCCCTCCCCAGTCTCCCCTTAGTCTGCTTTCCTCGAAAGTTCCCTAGAACAAGGGATCTGTCACTGTTCAAACAAACTCTCCCATGGCCTTCAACCAGGGTATGGTTGTTTTGTTTCTTGTGCCTTCCTACCTTTCTCCTAAATGATGAGGGTCTAGAGCAGTGGATCTCAACTGGGGGCAATTTTGCCACCCAGGAGACACCTGGCAAGGTCAGGAGACGTTTTTGGTTGTCAAAATGCAGGAGGGTGGGGAGAGGGGGAGAGGGTCGGCGCCGTTGGCCTCTAGTCGGTGGAGGCCAGGGATGTCGTTAGGCCTCCTACAACACACAGGACAGCTCCCACATCAAAGAATTATCTGGTCCAAGTTGTCAACAGTACCAAGGCTGAGAAATCCAGGTCTAGAGAGCACTCGGCTTTCTTGCCCCCACTAGGTTGATCTATTGGGCTCCTACCCCAGCACCCCTAAACTTCCAAGCGAGAATCAACTATTCCCTCCTTCTCACAACCTCTCCCATCACTGACCCCACCTTACCCCTCGGCACGGCTCACAGATCCTTTCAGCATCTCCCTCCACCCGGCCTCAGCTCTCACCGAAGTGTTTCCACTTCGATTCTCTGCACCACCCCCTTCTATTCATATAGCAACTTCTATTCATCCTTTAAAACTCAGAGTAGACATCATCTCCTCCAGGAAGCCCTCCCTGCCTCAACCTCCAAGGGGACTACAGTAATGTAATCGGCTACCCCTCTGCACTACTTCTGTGTTTGGCAAAACTCTTTGCTGTTGTATCATCATCCTCCATTGTATTTAAAATTTTTTATTTAAATGACCACTTTCATCCTACGACCACGGACTTCTTGAAAGAAGGGACTGGACTCTATTCATTTCCTTAATCCTAGCTGAGCTCAGTGCCTGGTACACTGTAAGAGCCCAGTAAAGGAGGCTGCTGGGCTGCATGTCCAGTCTTGCCTGGGTGTGACCCCAGGGCTGGCTGGCCCCTGTTGGATTTCCCACAGCAGAGTGGGTTCAGATCCAGCCTCTGCTCCCCACAGGGTGAGTGGCCTTTGGCAAGATGCTTCATCTCCCTGTGTCTCCGCTCCGTCTGTAAAATGAGGATAATAATCAAACGTACCAATGGTTGTCGTGATGAAGTCAACTAATACATGTAAAGTGTTTAGAGCGGTGCCTGTTACATAGTAGGGGCTCAAGCAGAGTTAACACCGATCATTAGATGACTACCCTATTCACGTCCCGTCATAACCCTGCCTTGGGTGCCCTCTGGTTGTCCCATTTCCTCACAGACGTCTCTGTCTCAGAAGCATGACTGCCTTCCACTGTGGCTGCCACCTAGTTCCTGTCACGGATGTCTTCCCGAACGTTCAAATGTGCCAAATGCTCCAGGCTTCTAGGCTGTGCTGCCCCCCTTCTCTCCCTTTGGGCTCCCGCAGGCCCAGCTCTCCGTGCCCCCATCTGACCCAAGCCCCCTCATCAGCCCCGCGGCGCCTAGCAGAGAGCCAGGCCTCTTCGACTCACTCGGGAAGTCCTTGCTGGCTGAACGAATGACTGATGGGACTTGTCAAGTGGGAGCCGAGGGCAGCGGGGGAGGGAAGAGGCTGCTGCAGGGGGAGGAGGGAAGGCAGGCCTCTCCAGAAGGCTCAGGGGCTGTTTCCAGGCTGGCTGATTGGTCTTGACAAGCAGGATGGAGGCTGAGCAGCCCCATGTCCTCTGCACTTTAAAAGGCCAGCGCCCCTCCTGGAATCTTTCCTTGGAGACCTGCTAAAATAATACATTTAGACCTGCCAAACCCGATCGCTTCCGTCTGTCAGGCTCCCTGCAAATAGCACTTCTTAGCAGAGCTCAGCGAAAATACGATTCCAAACAGCATGGGGGCAATCATACATCAATCGAAGAAAAAACATTTTCCCCCTTCCCTTCCACCAGCCCCCGTAATTGCATTTTAAAACCGTTCCTGTGTTTCTGGGAGAGGCACCACGGTACCTGTTGCTTTTTAACTCAGAGCTGAGCGATGCGCAAAATGAGGCTAAACACAGCAAAGTTATTTTGATTTATTTCCTAACGTCGGAATTTGGAGCTTGCTGCAGGGACTCAGCCGTGAGAAGACGAGCTGATGAAAATGTATTTTTCCCTGTCGTTACTCTTTTAAATAGACGGGTGTTTTATTCTTCCTTTTTGCCACTTTGCTGTGCTAGACTGAGCTTTATGGCATCCCGGCGTGCCTGCGCTTTGCTTCTCGGTGTCAGAATGTCTGTCCCCGTCCTGCGTCCTCTTCCTCCCGGTGCCCAGAGCTGCAATACCTCCAGAAAGAGTTCTGCCTTGGGGATCAGCGTTGTCCTCTTCAGGGGCCAGTTTGAAAGTAGACCCCCTCCTGGGGGCGGAGGGGGATGTCCCCAAGGCATCACTGGAAATGTCTGTAGCATCCTTTCCTCTCTGACTGGGAGATGGGGGTGGGGATGGGGAGTTATTGAGGAACCAGAGGAAGGAGAGAGAGCAGGGGGATTTGAAGATGAACATGGACACTTGCCACCGTTTGCCATTGGCCAAACTAAACTGGCCAATGAGTTTAGGGTCAGGGAACCTTGGCCTTGACTCCTGACTCGACCACTTACCAGCTGGGAGATGGGTCTTGGGCCGGGCCCCACCTGCAGAGTAGGATTAAGCATAACCTGCCTCTCTGCCCTGTGAGATCCAGGCTTAGTGCCCAATAAATACCACGACCTTAGAAGGAGCTCAGAGCCCTCCTCCAAATCCCGGCCGACTCCTGGGTGCTAGCTGGGGGCCAGGGCCCAGGCCCTCCGCCTCTGGCTCCCCACGGCCACGGCTCCTCGTCTGGTTGCACGGCAGACCTGGCCGCGGATGATGGGGCGTCTGGGCGGTGTCCTGCCCTCTCACCCTCCATGTCTCTCCCTGCCCTCACTGCTGGCTCAGACATCTCCAGATCCCCTCCCTCCTCCACCACGAGCAGCGTCCCCTGCTCTGAAGGGCTCCCCTCCTTTTCCAGAGGCTCATCCACGCAGTTTTCTCAACAGAGATTGTTCTCTTCCCGAGAGGAATTTCAGGGCCAGCTGTAAGGCTGTTTTCCACTTTGAGGATGAAACGAATTAATTAGCAGATAGACGCGCCCAGCCCAGGTCCCTGCCTTTGCAGGCCCCCTGAGCTCCTGACACCCCAGCAGTGGCTGGGGTCACCTCTGGCCCCTCGATCCCTCGTGTGTCTCCCCTTGCTCTCCGCAGCCCAAGCCCACCGGGAGGCCGTTGCAGGGCACCTCAGACCCCACATGCGCTGGAAAGCAAGATCCAGGCTGGAGGTCCATGTGGCTTCTTGAAGGCCGAAGCTGAGGGCAGCTCCCCCTCCGGGGAGGCAGCTGGGAAGAGCACTGCTCGGGGTCAGTCCAGCTACGCCGCCTCCTATGGGTGTGGCCTTGGCGGGGCCCAGTGCACCCCCAGAGCTTTGGTTTCCTCACTGGGCCAGCGTCTACGTTGAGTGTGACACCAGCGCCTGTCTAACGGGCATCTCCTCTCTTCTCACAAGGCAAAGCTGGCCCTTCTGTTGGCCCCAACATTTCCCAGCCTGCGTCCCCGGTGGAGAGGGCATGCCATGTCCCTTTGCGGATGGGGACAGTCGAGGCCTAAGTGGCACCAGTTCCCTCAGATGCTGGACAGAAGATCCCGGCATGTCTCCTGCATGTCCCTGTGGAGAACGAGGTGGCTGTGCGCCTGATGGGAGCTGTTTGCCAGCACGGTCTCAAGGACAGGCCCAGCGGGTTGCCACGGAGACGCTGTTGTTAACAGAGCTAATGGCAGCTCTGTGCGGCCGGCAGCACAGATTACAGGACCCCAGAGAGCTCCTGCCGCCAGTGCTCCACTCCTGCAGGGCAAGTTGCTGCCCCCCACCCTCTGCCCTCCACACCCCAGGAGGGCCCCGAACAACAGGGCAGTGCGTCAGCCTGCCCCGGCTGCCTGCATCCTTGAAAACTATGTGAGCTTGGGCAAGCTTCCCATCCCCTTCCACACCTTAACTCCCTGCCCATAAAGCGTGGGTCCCTCATAGAGGTGTGATGAGGGTAAATAAAGTCACCTCTGTGCCCACACAAAAGAAAAACCCAGTGAATGCAAGCTAGGGCCATCTAGGCCTAGTCCCTGTGAGGCCCAGAGAAGGCAAGAAATCAGGGCAAGAATGACAGGGTCCTGGCTGTCGCCTGGGTCCCCTTCTCTCTGTACCATGTATTTCAAACAAACCTTGGCTTGAGCTGTTGCCACCCCACTGAAGCGCCCTCCCCGCTCTGGTCCCCAGATGATGTCCTGACCCTAAAGCCAGGTTCGTAGCCTCCAGGAAGCCGTCCACAGGCCCTCAGGCTCACACCGGCACCTCCTCTCTCTGACTGCAAGGGCACTTCATCGGAGCCCCCAGTTTCTCTCTGACTAGTAGTTTCCTTCTTTCCAGGTCTTGACCAGCCTCTCATTGAGATCAGGGCTCTACCTGCCAGCATCCTGGCCAGCAGCTGACCCACCCTTCTTGGATGGTCATGAGCTCACCCGACATACGGGGATGGAAGCCTTCTGTAAACAAGCCAGGAGATGAAACTTATTAGGTCACAGATTGTGGCCCCAAGTGCCCCACCTGTGAAATGGAGGTGACACGGTAGCTGCTAGTTATAGGGACTTGCCCTATGCCAAGCCCTAGGCTCTCTTGTCTCATTCTAGCCTCACAACCTTATTTTTCAGGCAAGGAGACACAGGCTCAGGGCAGCTGATTAACTTGCCCAACATCACACAGCAAGTTGCAGAGCAGGGTCTTATAGAACTCGGGCCTGCCTGGCCCACATCCAGAGGTCTCAGTGCCTTGGATGCACTGAGGAAGAGAAGCCAAGGGGGTCAAAGGCCAGGAGCCACGAAGCAGGCCCAGAAGCCTCTGCCACAGTACCCCGGCCCTGGTTGGGACTCCTGGGACTTGAGTAGGCTGATTTTTTCCTAGAAGAGCAGGAGGCTGAGGGAGGCTCCCTGAGAAAGGTGTGGGTAGCCGTTTCCAGCTACCTGTACTGGGGCAAGCCAGAGAGGACCAGGTGTCCATAGCTCCCACTTCTAAAGGCTTCTGGAAAGGAGGGTGGCGGGTCCGGCCCCAGCAGAGCCTGGGTCTCTTGCCTCTGAGAGAAAGTGTCCTGGTGAAGAGGGCAGCTCTGGAATTTGGAGGGGCATTTCTCTGCCCCTGCCCCGCCCGGCTGCCCCTCCCTCACCCTCTTCCCTGCTCCTTGAGGAGGGCAGAGGAAGCCCTCAGGGGTATTCTCTGATTAGAGGCTGGTTGCAGCCAACCCCACTGAGAGGAAAGTGGCTTGGTCGGGGCCTCCGAGCGAGCCGGCTTCAGTGTGGTTTCCCCCTCTGAGGAGCCCCGCAGGCTATGGAAATGATGAAGCTGCTCCCCCGTGACAACACGGCCACCTTGCTCCCTGGGTACCATGGTGCAGAGCCAGTGAGACCTCGGAGACCTTCTAAAACAGGGGAAACGTGAGGCCCAGAGAGGAAAGGTTGAGCATTAGATTACAGAGAGGACCAGCTGGGTCGGGGAGTGAGACCTGCACAGACCACAAGTGCAAAGTGAGAAAGATGGGCCAGCACGGGGAGGCGTGGATGCCTTAAATAAGCACCCAGTGCTGGTGTCTGGGGCCAACAGCCTGGGCCCCAGGCAGGTGGGCAACTGTCCATTTGGCGTGGTTTTGAGAGGTTTCAGGAATTTGATTTCAGTTTTTGAAAAGAGCTCAAGTGAAGCATGAATAGGGAACCGCGGAAGTATTGCAAGAAAATCCCCGCCGAGCTGCCACCTGATGCTCTGGTTCTGGTCCTGACTGGCCCACTCTCGCTGAGTGACTTGATGCCCTTGCAAGCTTCTCTGTCTCCTTTATCTGTCAAGTGCAGAAAATAATCCCATTGCATCAACTTCCCAAGGGAACGACAGAAGATCCAGCACACGGAAACAATCAGAGAGTTAGAAGCCCCACAAACAGAAGAGGCTGTTACTGCTGATACACACACAAGGCAGGATGAGTCTGGTCTCAGAGAAGGGACCAGGATTTGTCCCTGCAAGAAAGGATGTTTTAACAGAGAGGCCATACTAACAGCCAGCATTGACAGAGGGCTGCCGGGTGCAGGGTGTGCCGAGAGGGTCACTTCACTCCATGGACTCTTTATGACTCTTCAAGATGGCTTTCCTTACATCCCTTTTCAGATGAACCATCCGGGACCCAGAGAGGTGACAGGACTTGCCGACGACTGCCCAGCTGGTAGTGAGTGCAGGGACAGGAACTTCAACCAAGGCCCTTCTGCTTCTGGGGCCACAACCCTATGCGATGCTAAGGCTCCGAGGGGGAGGCATATATAATAGACAGAGAACGGGATCTGGGAGTTGAGGACCCACCTGGAGACCAGCCTTCAGGAGCTACCCAACCAGACGACTCGGAGTTCCCCATCAGAAATAGGGAAGAGTGGTCTTGGCATCTGCTGTGCCTCATGGGCTATTGTAAGTGTTAACTTACATCTTAAGCTTGTATCTAAAGCTGTGCATGGTAACCATAATTATTAGAATAAGGACCCGGCTGCTGAAGTCATTTAGAGATGGTTGCAATGATTTCTCTGCCCAGGGGGCCTGCACCTTGGTCAGCCAGGGCACTGGGACCAGAGACCATGGTCAAGATGTCAGAGAGGCACCTGTCGGGTGACTCTCACAGCCTTCATGGTCAGGAGACCACAAGCTCCCTTCCGCTGTGCCTGTGACCTGATTCCACTCTCTCGGGGAATCTGTGGGTGGCATTTACAGGACAGAGCTGTTCCACCTGGGGTGGCCTCTCACTTGGACCTTTCCTGAAGCCGTTCCAAGCCCTGCTTGCAGCAGTTGTCACCCAGGGCAGGGAGTGTAGCAGAGGCACTGGGTATGGGAAGAGACTGGGGAAGCGGCACGTGGTAGTGGCAGAGGGTGGCACTACCATTGAAAAGCCAGCCCGGGAGAAGGGGGAGCTTCTGCTCGCCTTAAAGGAATCCTGAAAGTGTTGACTTGAGCAGATGGGAGGGGAGGCAGGGACTGAAACCGCAGGCAGGAGCAATGGCGGAAGCAAAGCTGGAGATGTGGGAGTGAGGCGAGAGGATGGAGGAACAAACTTGGCCTCAAGGGTCAAAGGGCAATGGCAGATCATGAAAGATGGAGAGATCAAGGCTGAACTTAGGCTGGGCCCGGGAGGAAGTGAAGAGCCTGCTTCAGGCTCTCGGGCAGGTGAGGGGCGAAAGGGGAGGATCCGGCCATCCTGCCAGAGACTGCTCTGTTACTGCGGCATAAGGGGGGCCTGGAGGGGAGGCAGAGGGGCCCCAGGGCCTATCTCCCCCAACAAGAACCAGGTGCTGCAGGCCACGGAGGCAGCCATGTGACCCCCAGAGCCCCACCTGGTGTGGCTTTCGTGGTCTGCCTTGCAGCAGAAGACAGAGCCAGCCACAGGAAGCTCCACCCGAGGTCATCCCCACAGTGACCCCAAGCAAAGGTGGCCTCAGCACAGAGAGCAGCACATGCAAATGAGCACGGAAAAAGTGACAAGGGCACCTGGGAGTAAGGCTTCCTTTCCCAGGCCCCTGGTGGGAGATAGGCGGCGGGAAGCCAGCAGAGGCTGGGGGTTAGTTTGAACACGGCCGAGTTCAGCCCCTTCACGTCATGCACGCAGAGAAGCAAAGGCTGTGTCTTCGGGGCCTGGATCCCACACACCAAGCCGCCTGGGCAAGTCACCCCTCTCTGGACCCCAGTTTCCTCAAAACCTGTAGAGAGAGAGGGGAAGCCTCAGCGGTCCTCCTTATGCACTGGACGGACTTTCTGCTCTGACCCAGGAGACCTGACATTTCCACAGCGGGGTCATGAACTCACATGCCCGCAGGCCCCAGCAGGTGACGTAGGGCACACGGGACAGTGGGCATGAGGCCACCTGATTTGGAGACCAAGCCTAACTGAGCCTGGTTCCTCTGACTCTAAAGCCCCATGTGGGCCAAGCAGACAGAGCGCAGGCACGTCCCAGCCCGGGGCCGCTGGCAGAAGCCCCTGCTTCCACGCTTGGGAGGTTCCGAGGGAAACCTGGTGGGCTTTGAGAAGGAAAAAGCCCTGGGCATACAGAACACTTTCCCCTCGGCTTGCTTCCCCTGGAGTGAGCAGTGAGGGTGCTGGGCTTCTCCCCGCCTGCTGGGGCCTCCACCCCCGGCTGACTGTACCTCCCACTCCCCTCCACTCTGAGCCGGGCCACCTGCTTTCAAATTCCATACCTCTCAGTGCCTCAGCTTCCGCATCTATGAAATGGGACCAACGAGCCTTTCTCCTTTAGGGTGGCTACAAGGAGAAAATAAGTTAATCCATGTAAAGCAGCCAGATGGTACCCAAATGGGACCTGATGGCGTGGTAAGTTGGCAATGCTAATGCAGACACAGGCCCCTGGGGAAAGCTCAGCCCTTAGCACCCTTCCTTCTCCCAGGGATCACTGCAGGTTAAGTCAGGTCTAAGTCAGTGGCAGCCAAGGATTGGGCCCAAATTAATATCATTTAAAGAGGAAGGAGGTGGGCCAGGAAGTGGTTTTGTTCTCCCCTAGGGCTGGCATCCTCTTGCCCGTGAACTAACCTGATCACCGGCTTCTTCAGTAGGTCTGACTGGCCCAAGTCCATGCTGGTGCCTCCTGGACCAGGAGTGTGACCCTCTGGAAGCTCATACTCCCTAGGAAGCAGGCACATCGAAGTTTGGGAGGAGGCGGCATATGGCAATAATCTACACAGAACTACCTGCCATCCAAGGCCTTCACGACGCAGAGATCCTGAAACAAGACATTACTGATTCCACTTCACAGATGAGAAAACTGAGGCTCAGAATGGGGATGTGACTTGCCCAATGTCACTCAGCAGAGGAGCTGGGTTAGGAGAACAGGTCTCCCTAGACAACTTCCACCACACCTAAGGCTGAACAGCTCTGGGCACGGTTGCCTCATCTGCAGAATGGGCTTTCAGCATCCATCCTGCGCCAGGCAAAGGAGGTGGAGGAGGGCAGGGATTCTAGCCCACAGCTGGACCACACAGCCAACTGTCCCTTCCCAGGACTGCCAGGAAGACAGGAAATGGCTTACCCAGGCTTCTCACTCGGCCCTCCCTTCCAGCATCAACTCCTAGGCTGGCAGGGGCTGCTCTGAGCAGTCGCCAAAGTATCCCTTGAAGGCAGTGTCTGTGGCAGGGACCACGAGGCCATGGTGGGCCAGACACTGAGGACAAATAACAGCACTTGAGAGGGCTGGGGACCCTCTGCTGTGGCATTCTAAGAGTCTAAATCCTGCGGGTCAAGTCAGAGGAAGGATCTAAAGACACCCAGATGATGACGGAACAGGCCTGGTGGGGAGCTGAGAGGAGCTGGTGTTCCAGCCAACACCAGCCAGAGGAGTTGGTGTTCCCCAAGGGAGGAGGCCAGATGACATCACAAAGACCACAGGAACCGAAACAAAACTCCACCCTGTGTGGGCAAGGCCTGGGGGCTGGCTGGGAACCATCTCAGGCCTGGAGTCCAGACCCCGGGCCACACCCCGTGACCCCATGACTCCACAAAGGGAGGACTGCAGCCTGGAGTTCCTACCCAGTGTGTCTCTGCCTTACCCTCAGCATCTCTGCCAAGAGCCCATTTGATCCGTTAATAAGTCCAAGTATGTATATCTTTAGAAGAGATGATACAGACCTGCTGTATAGTATCAAAAGATACAGAAGGGGACTTCCCTGGTGGTGCAGTGGATAAGACTCCACGCTCACAATGCAGGGGGCCCAGATTCCTTCCCTAGTCAGGGAATTAGATCCCACATTCATGCTGCAACTAAGAGTTTGCATGCCACAACTAAGGAGCTGGAGAGCCGCAACTAAGGAGCCCACCTGCCACAGCTAAGACCCAGCGCAACCAAATAATAAATAAATAAATATGTTTTTTAAAAAGGAATAGTAAATTAAAAAAAAAAAAGTACAGAAGGATGTGCCATGAAAACCAAGTTCCTTCCCTCTCTGGCCCTCTCCACCAACTCCCTTCCTCAGAGGCCTCCACCTAGACTAGTTTCTCTAAAGCCTTCCAGATACTGTGTGCTTTTGCAAACACAAGTGCACATGCATGTGCGTGTATGTGTGTGTGTGTGTGTGCATATTCTTTTCCTCTCTTTTCATTCAGATAGTAGCAGATATTGGAGCCTTTTCCTTATAGGAACACATAGAAGCCACCCTTTTCTTGCAGTTTAAAGAATAGCAATTATTTTGTTACATTTTGTTCTGTGGGTTGAGAGCCGGTAATGTTGGGAGGGCGCCTCGTTCCGTGTGGTGTGGCCTAGGTCCCTCCTGTGCTGGTTCTGTGTAGAATTCTGTTGTGCGGACAACGCTGTTTATTTAATGGCCCTTATTGATCATTCAGCTGATATTCAACCTTTTCCTTTTATAAATAATGCCACAGTGAATGGCAGAGTACACACTTCACACATTTATCTGCAGCATGTCGTCCTGGAGTTGGGTTCGCTGGGTCAAGGGAAGAGCGTGTGCAGCTGTGACAGGGTTGCCACTTGCCCTCCCCAGAGGCGGCCTTGACCCCTGTTCCCACCCGCACTCTCCGCCTGCGCCTACCCGCTCCATCGCACAGAGCTGCAGACTTTGATCTTTCCCATCTGATGGTTGAAAGAGGGTCTCCTCCTTGAAGTTTTCATTTGCATTTCTCTTACGAGGAAGGCTAACTTCTCATGTATTTAAGAGTCATCCATATATTCTTTCAAAAACTGTCTTCCGGGCTTCCCTGGTGGCGCAGTGGTTGAGAGTCCGCCTGCCAATGCAGGGGACACGGGTTCGTGCCCCGGTCCGGGAAGATCCCACATGTTGCGGAGCGGCTGGGCCCGTGAGCCATGGCCGC
Source organism: Mesoplodon densirostris (assembly GCF_025265405.1). Classification (NCBI taxonomy): domain Eukaryota; kingdom Metazoa; phylum Chordata; class Mammalia; order Artiodactyla; family Ziphiidae; genus Mesoplodon; species Mesoplodon densirostris. The sequence goes on from NC_082664.1 coordinate 123,617,967, forward strand.
TGAGCCTGCGCGTCCGGAGCCTGTGCTCCGCAATGGGAGAGGCCACAACAGTGAGAGGCCTGCGTACCACAAAAAATAAAAATAAAAATAAAAAAACTGTCTTCCTATCCTGCGCCCATTGGTAGAATTGGGGCATTGGCGTTTGCTCCTCGCTGGGCAGGAGCTCCTGGTCCCTTAAAGACATCAGTCGTATCTTTGCCATCCGAGCTGCAGGGATTTTTCCTCAATTGATTGTTTGTCATTATGCTTGGGGTCACCCACTTCCTATCCTTCGTGTATCCCCGTTTCAAGTGCAAAGGCCTTTGAGAGGGGGAGCAAGTTCAGCTCCTAATCCCCATCGTGACTCTGAACTGGGGGCTGGGGGCCTTCCCAGGCTCATGTTTTCATCTATGAAATGAGTGGGGCTTCTCCAGTCTCTAAAGTCCCTCCGAGTCCCACTGGTCTGAGATAGAGGTCTAAGCTCTGAACAATCAGACAGGGAGCCAAGGGGCTCTGAGTGCTGAGATGGCGGTGGGAATGGGCTAGAACAGGACAGGGCCAGAAAGAGGAAACGGGCGGGCAGAGACAAACGGCTGGCTTCAGTGCTGCTATGATCAGGCTTGCGAAGCCTCCTTTTCCCAGTGCGCAGGGAGCAGGGGGCCCAGAGCACGCAGCCAAGGTCCAAAGGGGCCCGGACCTCTGGGCTGTAACCGTGGAGGCCTCCGCCAACCCTGGGCTTCAGAGTCCAGCCGGGATGGGGCAGGTGAGCCCCTGCTCCTGGCAGGTGGTCTGGGAGACCCCATTCTGGCCTGGCCAAGCTCCAGGGAGCCAGGCCCAGGCATCATCCTGGGAGAGGGAAGCTGAGGCCCAGACGCCCAAGGGATTAACCCGAGGCCCCCAACCAGAAGGGCAGCTGCACCACGTGAACCCAGGGTTCCCAGGGGTCAGTGTCCTGTTCCGCACCTAGGCCAAGGCCCTGGAAGGCTCTAGAAGGAAGGCGGCATGACTGCCAACGATAGGAAGAGCTCCTGTTCACAGAGCTCTCCCTTGTGTCCAGCTCCGTGCAGGCACTTGACCCTTACCCTCCACCTCTTTCTCTCCAGCAGGTCTCGGGGGACTCTGTTGTGCTGCTTTCTGACAGATGAGGAAACGGACACACACAGGGGAAGCGGGGCGGGAGGAAACAGCAGCTGTTGCTCAACAGAGAAGCCCAGCCTGAGCCCCAGGGGCTCACACTAGGGCACTGCTTGGGGTTCAGGCCCCCTGTAGGCTGAGCACAGGGGTCTGGGCCTTCCTTCCCAGGCTAGTCCCTGACGTGTCCTTGAATAAACTCTGAGAACAGCGCTGTCTTCCTCATCCCTGCACCCAGCCTAAGGCCTGGCTCCGGCCGCTGCTCTGTTACTTTTGTCTCGTGAATCAGAAAAGTTTTCTGGCCCAGGAATCATAGAGTGGGGGGAACAGCACTGCAGAAGGGAGCAGAACTCTGGTTGGAGACTTGAGGAGGCCCCTTGCACAACCTTCCCCTCCGGCCTTGGCTGCCCATTCAGGGAGTTGGGCCAGATCAGGCGTATGGTCCTTGTGGGTCAGAGCGGTGCCATATCCTGGAAGCGAGGTCCCTTCCCAGAGCACCCGACACCCCTTCATCTCACCCTGGTCCACGGGAGCGGGTTACTCTGTGAGGTCCAGGAGGGCAGTGACCAGGCAGGTCCTGTTTAGCTCTGAGTCCCATCACCCAGCACACACGCGTAGATGTTTGTTGAATGAATGAACGAGTGTACATGACCCCGCTCTGAAATGGCTCACTGTGACCCAGTGTCTCTTTGATAACAGGTGATGGGGGATGTGCAGGTTGTCCCCTCTATGAAGGGGTCAGAGGCTCTAGAGACGGGAGGATTGCTCAGCAGGGAAGATGAACTTCACTACTCTGTCACAGGCCACATCTGGATGGCCAATGGGGAATGCAATCATGCTGATCTGTGCCCGTCCCCAGAGCAACACCTTCCCTGCTTCAGGCTCACCCATGGATTCTTCCCTGAGCAGAAACATTTACACTTCACACCCCAGAGAGGAGGCCAGGCTTGGCAGAGGGTGAGGAGCGGGTGGGAGTGGGTGGAAGTGGGCAGAGAGAGTCTTACGAGCTGAATGGTTCCCAGGCTACCTCCCTCTCCAGCTCCCGGCCTCTGTGCCTGAGCAGGTGCCCTGCTCCTGCAAAGTCAGCAGCTCCTTGCCTGTGTCTACCAGGTTACTCAGCAGGGAGGGAGTCCTCACCTGCTTTAACTCTCTCCAGAATGCTCACTGGGGGAGGCTAGGTGGGCAGAGCTGGCCTCATGCCAGCTGGGGATGAGGGAGAAGAGAAGGCAGGCCTCCACTCCCACGTCTGGTCCTGGCTGCTCGGAGGCCACCACGGCTGGCAGGCTTTATCTGGTGGGTTTCCTTCGTCTCCTGTCTGCTGGGGAAGGAAGATTAGAAGCAGGTAAGTGTCATGGGCTAGGCAACAGCTGGAGGCAGACAGCAGAAGGCACTGGCCTGGAAATCCGGCCTCGGAGCCAAACAGCACTGGGGGGAATCCCATCTCTGCTGTTTCCAGGCTGAGTAGCCTTGGGCATGTGACTTAACCTCGGTGGCTTAGTTTCCTCATGTAAAATGGAGATAATCATGATAGTTTCCATTTCATAGATGAATGAATACACGTGAAGCTCTTGTCGCGAGCTATTTGTATTAGTCTTGGCCTTCTCTGATATCTTCTGCCATTCCATGGGTCAGGTGCCCACCCTGTGACAGGGCCTAGGCAAGCCATTTTACCTCCCTGCCAACTCCATGAGATGGGGATTATTATCTCAGTTTCCCGGATCAGAAGACTGGGGCTCATGGCTGAGTCATTTGCTCAAATTCCAACAGCTCGTAAAAGGCAGAGGTAAGGCAGACCCCAGGTTTGCCATCTGGAAAGATTATGTTCTGTCCATGAAGCTGTCGTTTGCCTGCCACTAAACTCCCCATGTGACTGTGTGTGAGTCACTGGGTCTCTTGGGTCTCGATTTGTTCATCTGTGAAATGGCCTCGGTAGTGCCTCTGCTATCTCATGCTTAGGAGATCTGGTTCACTTGACTTCTGGCTGCCTTGTCTGTGCCCCACGGGGTGCATGGACATGTCCCCCAGGGGAGGGGGAGGAAGGAGAGCAGGTTTAGACCCTGATTTTCCCCTTCTTGGTTGTGAGGCCATGAACAAATCCATTCCTCAATAATTCAATAAATACCTAAGTAATGCTGAACCTAATTGAAGTGAATTGACTTTGAGGCCAGATTGCAGGCTTCATCAGAGCCTGTAGAAATTTGCTTTTTCTAAATGCTGGTCCATAGATCTAAAAGGCCAGTTTTGACCCCTTGTATCCATTTCCTTCTTGGGAGGAAGTGAAGGGGTGAAGGAGGGAGGTGGTGGACAGAGGAAGTGGGGTTCAGGGATGGCTTCCTTTGGAAAACATCACCTTCCAGCAATAACTTCCCACATACTCTTTCCAATTCAAGCTGAAAGATGCCAGAAAGGCTCATGCCCAGCAGCTACATAGAAGCTATGTGCAGGTTCTTCCTTTGTTCTGATTGCAGGTGGCATCCGTGAGTACTGGCAATGTCCGATGGCTAAGCTCTAGCTCAGGGACAAAGTGGGATCTGCAGAAGGACATTTGGGTGTGCTGGGCAAGAAGGTTGTCAGCATCCTGTGAGTGAATGACAAGTGTGCAGGCTGAGAGGCCGCCACGACGCAAGCCAGACATTTTTGGTGTCCACTTCCTTGACCTTGCAGAACCCGGCAGAGGTGACCACTTCCTCCTGGTCAACCGCTGAGCTCTGGGGTCTGTGCTTCCTTCTCAGTCTCCTTTGCAGGCCAAGCCTCCCCCTGGGCTGTGAATGCTGGCCTCCGTCCAGGGCTGGGAGCCTCTCCCCCGCCTACTTCTCCAAGTTCATCCCATTCACTTCCTCCTGGTGGGGGAAGGGCAAGCCCCTCATCAATTGCTTCCATGACAATGGCTCAGTGACCACCCGGACCAGACCAGACGACTCAGAGGGAGCTCTCTCAGACTCCACAGCCACCCCAAGATTGCAACCCAGAGAGCCACCCAACTGTGTGCCTCGCAGGCATGCTCGAAGTTAAAATTTCCTAAAGTGAATCCATTAGGTAACTCCTCCTCCAGCCCTCCCCATCTCAGTAATCAGCAACAGCGTCCACCAAGGTGCGCAAGCCACAAACGAACAAGCCAGACATCTCCTGTTCCTTCCCCCTCCACAGTCAAGCCACCTCCAAACTGGTAATTTTACCTTCTAGAAACCTCTTGGATCCCCCTACTCATCTCCATCCTGACAACCTGAGTCGTCTTTTGTCTGGAAAAATACAGTAGCTCCTAACTCTCTTCCTACACCCACTGTTGCCACTTCCAATCTGTTTTCCACAATGCTGCTGGAGTGATATTGCCAAATGCAAATCAGATCATATCAATAGTCCATGGCCTTAAAACCAACAATTGTTTCTCACTGATTTGGGGTAAAAAGCCCTGCTCATTAATATGCAGAAAAAAATCTCACTTACCCTTTCCAACTGCCCCCTCTGGGTCCCTAGTCCCTGACATGCTCCCTTCTGTCCTGCCCAGGACCTTTGCACATGCTGCCCCCTCTACCTGGAATGCTCTTCCCACTCCCCTTCCTGGAATTAGATTCTATTCATCCTTCAGGCCGTGCCTCCAACATCAGGGAAGGCTGCCTTGACCTCCCGATCAGATCAGGTGCCTCTAATAAAGGCCTTGTCACACTGTCTGTCGCTCACGTCACTGGCCCCAGCTGGAATCTTGCATTTGTTGGCATGGCCATTTGATTAGCATCCGTCTCCTCCTCTAGACTGTGAAGCTGGGGAGGTTTCTGCTTTCATTCACCATCTTATTCCCTGGAGCCAGCCCTATAACTTACACAGAAGGGGCTCAGTGATGAATGAACGAATGAGTGAATGAATGAATGCAAGCGAGCAAAGAGGGCTTGTGTCTGAACACGTGCCCCTTCCACAAATGTGAGGGTCCTACTACAGCCAGGCTGGCCTCCTTACTACCCACGAGACAGCTTCCTCAGTCCCACCTCCTGGGCTTCGCTCATCCCCCTGCCACATCCTGTCAACCCCTGCCCTCTTCCCAGCACCTAGGTAAATTCACCCCTCTCAAGTCTGGGCTCATGTTACATTCCAAGAAACAATCATGAGACGGTCACCAGGAGGATGGCTGGGAGGGGACATTGTGTGTTGAAATGTTTTTCTACCCATATTGAAAATTGACTCAATTCCCTCCAGCCTGGTGGTCCCTGTTAGACCGAACCTGAGTGATAAAAACATATGCTTTGGTCATATTTCCAGAGGCAGGAACTTTCCCACTCGCAGTGGGGGTGATGTCTAAGAAATCTCCAAATGCTGTCACCCCTGCTGAGAATCACATCTCACTTCACCAAAAAGCTCTCAGGAAATCAACTGGAAAGCTCACCAAGCATGAACGGGGAGGCTGGGCCCTGGCTGGGGGCGGGGGAAGCTACCCAGTATGATCCAAACTAAGCCAAGCCCTGGAGGTTCCCTGGAGAAGCAGGGAGAGGCGTGGACTTCCCACCACCTTAATGATACCAACACCTCATTTACAGAAGGGACTTTCAGAGGCTGAGCTCATGAGGGGAAGTCAGGCTGGGACTGGCTTAGAAGTCAGGCACCTCTGAGGCCTCTGAGAACTTAGGCAACGTTTAGGGCCCAGATGTGACACCAAAGATGAGAATCGGGACAGTCCCTGCAGAGAGGATAGAGAAAACATCAAGCCCCACGTCCTGGCCATCATTTTCTGAGCGCTGAGGAACAATCCAGTGCATCAGCAAAATCTTCAAACAGCAGGGCCAGAAAGGGCCTTAGAAATCATCTAGTCCAATCCCCCATTTGATAAATGGGGAAACTGAGTCCGGAGAGGGCAATGAACTTGCTCAAGACAACTAAAAAAACTTAGTGGCGTAATTAGAGCCAGAAACCCAGTCTCCTAGATTTATCTGCCGCATCCAACTACATTCCAATTTGGATGGCTCAGAGCTGTCACCCTGCCTGCCTGTCGCTTGTGCACACTGACAACCGCCTGGGAAGGCTGAGGAGAAGCTGATGGACAGATGGAACTGGCCTCTCCTGAGCTGGACACGTGTTGAATGAATGCAGGAAGGGGCCAAACCCAAAACTAACATTTGCCGAACACACATCACATGCCAGATACTGTGCTGTCTGTGCAGAATCTCATTGTGGTGGACTAAAGATGGCTATAATTTTTTGCTTCTTCTTCCATCAAAAGGTGAACTGTCGGGCTTCCCTGGTGGCGCAGTGGTTGAGAGTCCGCCTGCCGATGCAGGGGACACGGGTTCGTGCCCCGGTCTGGGAAGATCCCACATGCCGCGGAGCGGCTGGGACCGTGAGCCATGGCCGCTGAGCCTGTGCGTCCGGAGCCTGTGCTCCGCAACGGGAGAGGCCACAACAGTGAGAGGCCCGTGTACCGCACAAAAAAAAAAAAAAAAAAAAAAAAAAAGGTGAAATGTCATCCTTCAATCTAGGCTGGCCTTAGTGACTTGCTTCACCAAATAACAGATCATTAGAATGCAGTGGAAGTGACATGTCAGGACCCCTGCGGCTAAGCCATGAGACGCCTTGCGGGTTCTGCCGGGGTTTCTTGGTCTCAGGGTGCAGCCTCTCAGAACCCCATTCTGTGAGAAGCCCAAGCACATGGAGAGGCCCCGTGTGACCACTCGGGTGGACAGCCCCAGCCAAGGTCTCAGCCGAGAGCCAACATCAAACAGCAGCCATGGGAGTGAGCTAAGGCTTTCTTGAGAGATGCAACCCCCAGGGAGCAAGAGTGAAGAAAACATGGGAATGAAGCAGGGAAGGAGGAAAAGCAATGCAAGGTGGGGTGTAGCTGAGCTAGCCACAGCTCTTCACAGTGTTTCTCAGCCACGTCGTATGGCTTCCATGTGTAGAATCACTGAGCCTGGGAACAGGCCACTGGGGGCAAGACAGGAGGGCTTTATCTTCTGGCTCCTACCCATCTCCTGTCTCCCGAAGGCCAAGGTTAGCTCTATAGAGAGCTAACACTCCCCTGCAAATTTGGGTTGCATTGGAGCTTTCCAAGCAGCCTCTGGGAAAGCCAGATCCTACACCCCATGGCACAGCACTGCATCTGAGCGCAGAGTGACGGGACCTGTTCCACCAGAGGGTGGGTCCACTCAGTGGACACCAGAGCCACCACGGCTCCCGCCAAGTCCCGCCATGACGGGGTTCATGTCAAAGCCAGACCCTCACCCCCGGGGGAGGCTGAGACGGCAGGTGGTCTGAAGAATAAGGTGCTGGGATTTTCCAATGAGCACATGCCAAGGCCGGGAGGCACGTCGAGACTAAGCAGCTCTGAGAAGCATATAAACTAGATCTGGTGTGAAAACAGGTCACCGCTCAAAACCTGGGAAGGCATCATTCCCAGAGAACAAAGAGGCTGCAGGTGCTAAGACCCTACAGAAACACCAGGGCCAGGGGCGAGCAGCCTCCCACACCAGGTGCAGCCCACGACTGTCTCCCTCCCTCAGGGCCCTGTGCATCCTCTCTTTTGGCTCCAGAAGCAGTCCCTGAGATGAGGAGTCATGGGAAGGCAATTGATTAGGGCAGCCGTCACAGGAGAAATCAGTCAAGGATTGGGGGAAGCAGCACAGGGTGGGGAAGAAACCAAAGCAGAGCGGAGCATGACCTTGGCAGAGCCCTGCAGAGGGTATAGCCTCAGCCTGATCCCGCAGGGAACTCCGCCATGTGAGTCGCTCTCCAGAGTTATTCCAACCCAGACAAGAGAGCTCGGTTTCCATACATCCCCACCATCCATCATCAATCAAAAGCCACCAGTGGGGGACTTAAATTCCCAGGCACTTCTGGCTCTCTGCTAGCCTCTGAAAAAAGAGCTGCTGGAGGATGAACGCAAAGGCTTGCCAAACGTGGAAAAAAGGGATGTGAGGGACCCCAGTGAAACCCCAGCATCTTGCTGTTCTACACAGTGTCCTGGCTCACTGCTCGGAGGAAAAGGAAACAACAGTGTTTTCACAGACGCAGGTACTGCTTGTGCAAGCTGTGTTTTTAGAGCTCAAGGGTTGTTTCTGAAGTGGAGTGTGGGGCTATATGTGGTCCCCTGTACTTCTGTCCAGGGTTTTGGAAGTCCACCTGGCTTTGAGGAGCAATAAAAATACTTGCTGGGGCCTAAAACCCCACAGGTTTGATGATATGATGACGAAGAGGAGGAAGAAGTGTGTTGGTGTTTAATTTGCCCAATGTCCCAGGCTCCTTATGTGTTTTCCTGACTTCGGATTTCCAGAGTCAACATCTTGGGCTATAACGGAGGAATTGGATCTATGAGTAGATAGTCTCCCCCGGGGCCCCATAGAACATTGAACAATGCCACAATTATTCAGGACTATATAAGTGGTGATGTTTTACTCTTCCGTGCCTTGAAAGGTTTCTCTAATCGATCATTAAATATTGATTGTAATTGACAATACTAACAACATCAGTCATGGTAACAGCAGACAGGGATACGGCACTTCTAGGTGCTTTTCCTACATTAACTCACTTGATCCTCACAACTACCCCAGGAGGTAGGGACTGCTGTGATCCTCATTTTACAGAGAAGGAAACTGCGGTAACAGCACAGTAAATGAACTTGCCCAGTTACACAGGCAGGCAGTGGAGGGCCCAGGATGGCATGCCAGGCAGCTTGGTTCCAGAGTCCACGCTTATAACATTCCCTTTCCCACCTCTCTTGGTCACAAAGCACTTCACTAGATTGGTGCGGCAGAGTATACTTTCCAAAGATGGCCAAAGCAAAATCTCCCATCCTACAGGTTCTGCTTACAACAGGACTTGGACATTCCTTTCAGTAAGCGGTGGAGTCTGTGTTCCCTCTCCTTTGAAACTGGGCAGGGTTTTGTGATTGGTTCAACTGATAGAATACAGCAGAAGCCACTCTGTAACTTCTGACAAAGGTCATAAAAAAGGACCCAGTCTCCACCTTGCTCACACAATACCTCAACCTCCATGGAAGCAGTCAGACGGCTCTGATGCCACCACGCTGTGAGGAAGCCCAATCTAGCCCACATACAGAGTCCACCTGGAAAAGCACCCAAATCCCAGGAAATGAGAGATGCTTGGCCGGCCTCCAGATACTCCAGCCTCAGCTATTGCAGGTCTAGTAACCTTGTGACAAAAACCACAGAAATATCCAGAGCCAGAATCACCCAGACAAGCCCTTCCCGATTTTCTGCCCCACCAAAACCAGGAGATAATAAAATGATGCAGCTATAGTAGCTGGAACAGTTAGCAAACCAGCACAGACTCTGTAGGAAATGGAACACCACAGAGAGGTGAGAGAAGGGAGCGCCCCTGGGGGCTGGGGTGGCCAGGGGAGATTTCTTGGAGGAGGAGGGCTTGTGCTAGCGTTTGTAGGATGACAGGATTAGGATAAGAGGAAAGGCAGCAACAAAACCTCTGTGGAGAGGTAGGATGGTGTGAACGAAGCTGTTGAGGTGGGAAGGTAGATGCCATCCTCAGGATACAATGAGGAATTCATTAAACTGGAGCAGAGGGATCACACAGGGCTCATACAAGAGTGAAGGTGAGCTTGGAGAGGCAGCTGGGGTCTCATGGAGAGCCTTGGACGTCAGGCTACCTGTCTGAATCTCACAGCCATGGGGAACCATGAAACAATGACAGCAGTAGAGTATTATAAAATCAGTCACCATTTCTTGAGCACTTGCTATGTACCAGTGACTTCGCTAAGACTTCACATTCAATGTTGACAAAACCCAGTGAGATGTTGTAAAGCCCATATTACAGATGAAGAAACTGAGGCTCAGAGCATTGAAATAGTTTGTCCAAATTCATTTAGCTCTAATAAGTGTCAGAGCTTACATTCAAACTTGGATCTGAGGGACTTTCCTGGCAGTCCAGTGGTTAAGACTCCACGCTCCCAGTGCTGGGGGCACAGGTTCGATCCCTGGTTGGGGCACTAAGATCCCAAACGCCGCATGGCGAGGCCAAAAAAGGAAAAACAAAAAAACCCTGGGTCTGCCCAGCTCCTAAGCTCATGCTTAAGAACACACTCTCCTGGAAGATATTCTCCCCAGTGGGATGTCACAGTCAGAGCCAAGTATCTGAAAGATTACCTAGGCACCATTGGCAAGATGGATTTGGGACAGCAGAGTGGGAGGTGAGTCTGAAGGTAAGAAGTCCCGTTAGGAGACTGTAGCAATTGTCTTGATGACAGGGGATGAGGGTCTTTCTTCACTAGGGTGGGGTCACAGGCTTGAGAAGCCCAGGGACAAGCGATAAAATTCTCTGTGTGCTTCTCTAAAAGGAGAAAGAAAGTTGCAGTGGTGAAGTTCTTCAAGCCTTGGAATCTGAATCTAGGTCTCATTCTGGGGCCTGTTCTTCTTCCTCGGGGTCTCCTTCCCGAAGGGAGAGCCAGGAAGTCTAATCTCAGGCCCTCCTTGACCTTTTAAAATTGCAACAAGAAAAAAGAGGAACACACATGTAGACACTCCCAAATCACCATCTACTGGGTTTTCCACAGAGCAAATTCAATAGAAGAAACGGCACCAAGGCTGGTTTTGACATATGGTGCTTGACTCTGAAAGTCCTGGGTTCTCACACCAACTCTGCCACTCACCAGCTGTGTGTTCTTGGACAAGCCACTTCCCCTGTCTTGAACATCACACCCAGCACTGTCGTACTGTGCCTATCTCGGTCCATCTTGAACCCCCTTAAGAAGAATGTGGCCCTGAGGATCGTGTAGATTTGATTGACGGTTGCCCACAATATTGCACCCTTCCCTGTATCCACATTCTTTGCCACGTGACCTTGCAGCTCCTCCCTCCAAGAAGTGGATCCAGCCCCCACCCCACCTTGAATCTGGGCTGGCCTTGTGACTTGTTTTGGCCAACAGGATGTGGCAGAAGTGGCAGCGTGTGGGTTTCAAGTACAACCCTCAATCGGCCTGTGTGCTTCTGTGCCTTCTCCTAGTACCGGACACCTGCCACATGAAGTAACCTGAGCTGGCCTGCTGGAGGGCGAGAGAGCGGAGGCGTCCCACCCTAGACCAGCTCATAACCAAGTGGTCCCACACGTGAGGGTGTCCAGCCTACATCAGCAGAGCTACCCAACTGCAGCTGACCACAGGTGAGATGAGATGAGTGCCTGTGAACCTGTAGAGTCTTGAGTGATAATGAATGATTGCTTTAAGCCATCAGGTTTTGCTTGGAGCGGTTTGTTAGATAGCAGTGGTTAATTGATGGAGATGCCAAAAGGACTTTGGCAGCTCAAAAACTGTCATTACCATAGAGCCTCACAAAAATCCCATGGATTCAGATTTGGCATCCCCACTTCAAGTGTGAGGACACTGAGATTCAGAGAGGGGATGTGATTTCTCTTATGCCCATAACTAATTCTGGAATTTGGAGCCGGCCCACGGGACACACATCCTGTGTTCTTTCTACCACACTTCACTGAACACTGGGGATTCTTAGGCGATTCAAGTTCTCTTCCTTCTAGCTTTTGTCTGGCTTCATGCACTGTCCTGCCCCCTGTTATCATGTCAGTGAATGGAATGGCAAAGATGAGGCCATGTCTGTTGGCCAAACTTCCTGAACCACAGACAGTGGGGAGGATCTCACCTGCAGTGCCTGGTTCTTCCTTTTTGCTCTCTGCCTTGCTGTGGGTGGGAGGCATGCTTGGAAATACTATCTGAGGAAAGTGTGTTGTTCTCAGGACACTAGGGAAAGTGAGCGGTTCTACGGAAAAATCTGAGAAGCCACAGTGACCCTGAAGAACAGAGATGATGACCCAATGGTCGGGGTGGGGGAAGTTCTCCCTCCCAAGACCCATACCCAGGGAAGGGTTCTGGTCTGAGAGTCCCGACGCCTGGTCCTGGGCTCCTCCTCCCACCAGCTGGCTGAGTCTCTGACCAAGTCCACCTCCTTCTCTGAGCCCGTTTCTTCATGTGTAAGGGAGTCCCCACCACGTTTAGGATTCTGCATAGCATGATCCTGGAGTTGAAGATCCATGAAGTTTCACAGAAGTTACATGAGGCCAAAACCACTGCCAGATTTTGAGGCTCACAGTATATAAAGAAATGTAAAAATGCCAAAACAGAGTTACAAAAATGATGGTGCCCTTTAATGCTTACATGGAAGAAATTAATCCTTTAACCCTCTCACCCCACCCAACCCACTACGTTTCTGCTAACCAGCAGTGACAGCAGAAAGAATCTTAAGTGGAGGTCATTTGTGAGCGGATGCTGAACTTGAAGGTGAGAGCCACCTGCTCCTGGAGGCTCAGTGAGTACCAGGAGCTGGAGGAGAGAAGCTTGACACTCAGGCCTCAGTGATGGGAACCTCTGTTTGGCCGCCTTTACAGATAGAGGCCCAGCTGGGCCCAAGGCTAACGCTTCCGTGGTCTTGGATCCCTGAGAGGGAGCAGTGGCCAGCTGTAGGCACCGTGAAATGCCTGCTTTGTATCTGAACTGGAAGTGAGTAACGCTGCAGAGCAGATACAATAAAACAGATCATGGAAAATTTAATGGCCCGTGGTCGGCAATCATTGAATTATTTATGCCATCTCTGCCTCTTCAGAAGTCTCCATCGCTCTGCCCCCAGCACTGCAGCCCTGGCCGTTTGCAGGCGGCGGAGTAACAGGGCCTGGAAAGAAAATGGGGCCCGGTAGCCAAGAGGCTGGAGGTTTCTGGGTAACCTTGGGCCAAAATTACTTCCCATCTCATGGCTTCATTTTCTCATCTGCCAAATGAAGGGGTTCTCTTCCATGAGCTAATAACAACTTAAATTTATGCCGCTTCTTTTGTTCATAGATGACTCCTGTGTCCCTTCATCCTTTCCCAATCCCTGGAAGGTAGGCAGGACTGATATTACTATCATTCGCATTTTCTGAAAACTAAACTGAAGCTCAAAATCGTGAAAAGCCTTGGCCAAAGTCAAAAGGACAAAAAGTGGTGGAGAGAATTCCCAATTTGACATGTAGACTGAGTACACAGAATTTAACTTCGCTCCATACCAAAATCCCGTCAGGAAGAAAAGATATTAAGAGAAAGAGTAAATCCATATTAGAAAATAAGAAAAATGCTGTCAGTGGACCAGAGATGTGGAAGAATTTCTGAAAGGTAGCAGGAATATGGGATCCAACTGATGAGAAACTAGAGGAAGGAAACCATCCCTCACTGTAGGACGAGGAGAGGCTTGTCACTGAAGCTAGAGCCTCAGAGAAATAGCAACAAAAACAAGGAGGCCTTGGGGCAATTGAAACTGCTGGATGCATACTTGGGCCAGTTGTTCCAGCCCCTTCTTAAAAGTACAGAACCACTGGCCTTGGCATTCAACCCCAGGAAAAATTCAAGAACGCTCTCAAAATGGGGGTTCTGCAGGCATTTCTGTAGACTTGCCCTTCCTGATCTCCTCCATAGACTCAGAGGAATAAAATGAAGGACAGAGATTCCAGAGAGGGAAAAAAACATGGTCTGTTCTACTACGATGTGTGCCTCTATATCTGCATTAGCACATCCATGATTGATACATGGGATCATGATGTCAGTACAACGTGGAGGTTGCACTGGTTCATATGTGATTTTCCCCTGCATACTATGTTTTGTGCCGCCAAGTAACAGCAGTTGAATGCAATGCAAACTGAGCCCAGAAGCACACAGCTCAAGACACAGTCACATGTACCCACACTCTTCATGGTCACTGCGTTGTCTTGGGAGGGTTTATTACACGGTACTCCATGTTCTCTGGGTATTTTGCTCTCGTTTTCATAACTCAGAAGCCTACAACCTACCTCATACCTCCTTGTATCATGGTACTCTCGCTTTTTTTTTTTTTAAGTCAAGCCCTATATTTACTGCAAAATTTTTTATTTATTAGAAGTTGAACATGTATTTTTTAAAACACCTGCATTTTAACAACTAGGGTTGCTATTACTTTTGTGAATGGTCTGATGATAATGTGGCATGACTTTTTTTTTTTTTTTTGCGGTACATGGGCCTCTCACTGTTGTGGCCTCTCCTGTTGCGGAGCACAGGCTCCGGACGCGCAGGCTCAGCAGCCATGGATCAGGGGCCCAGCCGCTCCGCGGCATGTGGGATCTTCCCGGACCGGGGCACGAACCCGTGTCGCCTGCATCGGCAGGCGGACTCTCAACCACTGCGCCACCAGAGAAGCCCGTGGCATGACTTTTGAGTAGCTTATTCCTACCCCTATTTTACCCATTAGTCCTATTCTTTTTGATGTGCAATTTTGAAGAATTTAAGGATTTTCGGGATCTCATATATTGAAATCCCTCTAACTAAGCTTTCCATCCTCAGAGGAAAGTCATCTTACTTCAGCAATGGTGGCAAGTCATGAGCTCGCATTTCTGCTCCCTGTCAGCAAGCCTCACCCAGACACTACAAGGACCCCAGACCCATTTAGGAAAGAGACCTATTCCAGAAGATCTATATAACCATATACCCACACAGAGGAAAGTCCCATCTGAGCCAGTACTGATCAATCTGGTTTTTTATTCACAGGCTCTAATGGATACCTGAGAATTACCAAGTTTTGAGGAAAACAAACCACAGAAAAGAGAAAGATCAAGGTGAGCAGAGCAACTGAAAAGGAAAAACAGAGATGATGCAGCAAACAGAAAAGAAATGGGAGGATATTGCATCCATAAAACAAAAGCAGCTTGCTATGAAAAAAAAGCTGGGGGGGACAAGCAGAGAATTAAAAAGTTCTTAGAATGAGAAACACATTGGCTGAAATGAAAAGCTTAATAAAAATAAAAGGACTGGTTAATAGAATGAAAAACCAAATCAGACAATAAAGTCTAGGAAATGTCTCAGAATATATATTAAAATGTCAGAGTGGTTTTTAAGATAAGGAAAGATAAAAGAAGACGGAGGCTAGATCCCAGAAATCCAGTACCCAACTAATAGGAATTTCAGAAGAGAATTGAAGCCATGAAAGGCAAGGACTAAGGACTAATCAAATAGCTCATGAAAGACAGGGATTTTTCGGTTAAAAGGGGTCACTGTATTATCAAGATTCCTTTCTTTACCTATGATGGAAACCCAAATCAAATTGTGTAAAGAAAACAAACCTGAATGTGTTGTCTGATATGACTTCAGTCTCACCTGTATCCAGAGGTTCACAAATTCAAAAATCATTCATTCACTCATTCTCTCTCTCCCTTTCTCTCTTTGACTCTCCACCCTCCTCTCTGACTTCACTGGCTTGGGTTCACGCCCAGACAGGCTCTCTAGGTATAGTAGCTAAGAAAGACTTCAGAAGCTCCAGTCTTACTTCATCCTTGTACCAAACCCAGAGAAAAGATCATAATTCTCTCTTTCTCAGCATCTAAATCATCTCTAAAAGGTACTCTGATTGGCCTGTGATTGGCCCAAGGGTCACATGTCCATCCCTGAACCAACCTCCTGGCTGGAGAGAAGGAACTCTCTGATTGGCCACCCCAGGTCAGGAAAGGAGGGCCCCTTCATTAACAGAAGTTACGTGGAGAGAGTGACTTAGTGGCAGTTCCCAAGGGAAAAGGAAGCAGGCCAGACAGAAAAGCAGTAGCCATGTACTATTCTAACCAAATACAGAGCAGGTGCAGTGAAAAAAGACACACAATTTGCAACAAACTGGGAAAGTTTCTGAAGTCCAACCATCAAGAGGAAATCTTAAAACTGCAGGAAAGAATGCAAAATATCTAAAAAGAAATAGCAGTCAAACTAGCATTACATTTTTTTTTTTTTTTTTTTTTTTTTTTTTTGTGGTACACGGGCCTCTCACTGTTGTGGCCTCTCCCATTGTGGAGCACAGGCTCCGGGCACGCAGGCGCAGCGGCCATGGCTCAAGGGCCCAGCCGCTCTGCGGCATGTGGGATCTTCCCGGACCGGGGCATGAACCCGTGTCCCCTGCATCAGCAGGCGGACTCCCAACCACTGCGCCACCAGGAAAGCCCAGCATTAGATTTTTTCATATACAATAGAACTTTCTAGAAGGCAACAGAACAGCGTCTACAGCGTTCTGAAAGGAAATCATGTGGAATCTCTTATTTATGTACAAAGGCACAGTAAAGACATTTTTAAATATTCAAGGACTCGGATTTACTAGTTTTCTAACTCCACCTATGTTATACACATTTTCTTCTTTTTTAACATGAAAACAGGAACGCACTTCTACTAATCTACAAAAAAAAATTTTTCTAATGCATATCCAGAAAGGTTTTATAGTACAAGGAGGCATATTGCTCATTAACAAGGGGTTCTATAAGAAAAGAGCTTCCTAAGTTAGCAACTCTGAGAATGACCAGGTCAAAGATGAATTAAATGCCCAATTTCAGGAGGGATGGGCAGGTGTAAAAAAGGAAAAGCTTGAGAAAACACTTACTGATAATACCGACCTTTCTTCATCATCTACTGCATTTGACAGATATTAACCTTTTAAGATTTTTACCCATGACACTTTCAGTAGTTTAATTGCTTTGTACACATGTGCAATGTCAAAATACTGCCTTCATCTTTCATCACAAGTGTTCCACACACTCCACCCCCGTGCCTATGGCCAGAGCAGAATACTTCAACAGAGAGAAGACATAAGAGTTCTGTTCAAAATCTCACAAAAGCTAATACTAATTTTTTTTTTAATCTCACTACAAAATCAAAAAGACTGATCCGAAAAGTTGAACTGTTATACTCATGCATCATGATATACAGTACAATGTTAAGTAATGAACATGGGTAGATAAATTATGATGCATTCAGTGGCAACATTTCATGAAGGAGGCTGTACCCTCTTCATATCTGAAACCAGTTAGCAAGTGTCTGCATTTCCTAACCTCAGAAGCTGCAGTCTTCTTAAAGACAAAGTTCTCTCAGCCGTTCAGTGCTCAGTGTTCTTAGCCCAACAATGCAAGGTTTTTTTGTTTTTTGTTTTTTATTATTTTTGGCTGCACTGGGTCTTCATGGCTGCACGTGGGCTTCCTCTAGTTGCCATGAGCGGGGGCTACTCTTCATTGGGGGTGCACAGCCTTCTCATTGCGGTGGCTTCTCTTGTTACAGAGCACGGGCTCTAGGCGCGAGGGCTTCAGTAGTTGTGGCACGTGAGCTCAGTAGTTGTGGCTCACAGGCTCTAGATTACAGGCTCAGTAATTGTGGCTCATGGGCTTAGGTGCTCCACAGCATGTAGGATCTTCCCGGACCAGGGCTTGAACCCGTGTCCCCTGAGTTGGCAGGTGGATTCTTAACCACTGAGCCACCAGGGAAGTTCCACAAGGTATTTTGGCAACTCTTAATCTGAGCAAGCATTGAGGCTTTTGAAAAATAAGGCTTTAAGAAATCTTGTCATTTTAGGGCTAAACTTTAATAGAATGTGAAAGTTTGAACCCTTACACTTTAAACAAAAAAAAACCTAGAAATTACTGATTGGTTCAAAATGGTTTTATGGAAAAACTAATCTGTAACAAAAACTTGGCATTGAGTGTGAAGGCTCCACGGTTTGAGCAAAGCATAAAAAGTTTCCCAGGGGACCGGACAGGGCAGGAGAGGGCCCTGCCGTTTACAACAGAAGGCATTTTCTCTTACTCTTCTTGACAGGAGCTGAGCAGAGAAGCACTCCAATAGCCTCATCAAACACTGTCTTGTGGCCTTGCTGCGTGAGTGCTGAACACTCCAGGTGTTCTACAGCCCTGATCTCCTTCGCCATGGCTAAGCCCTGTGGGTAGGTGATGGGAATCAGCATCTTCTCCTTCAGTTTCTCAATTGTGTCTTTATCATCCCTACGATCAAGTTTCATCCCCACCAGGATGATAGGAGTCACATGATGGGACAATGGTGTCACACGTCAGGATACCACTTTGCACATTTTCCAGTGATGCAGGACTCACAAGAGAAAAGCAAATGGAGAATACATCTGTTTGTGGATAGGACAGGGGATGTAATCTGTCAGAATCTTCTCATCCACCTGTATCCCATAAGTCCAGATCCACTAGTTTTCCATCTACCATGACATTGGCAGAATAGTTGTCAAAGATAGTGGGCATATATTCTCCAAGAAATGCATTGATAACTGATGACTGATCCGTAGGCAAGTTTTCCCTGTAGCTCGGTCTCCCACCACCACACACCCGATGGCCCGCACCTGAGCTGCTCGCCGAGCTGGGTGGCAGCCGCGCTGAGGCCAGAAGCAGCAAGCTCGGGGCGTGGGGCTGCAGGTGGCGGGGCAGTAGAGCTGTCCACACCGCCTCACCCTCCCTCTGCCGACCAAAAGCTGGAGCCTGGCAGCGGTCACCACCCAAAGCTGGGGAAAACTGCAGAGAAACAGGAAATGCGGAGCACTCACAGCCAGCCTCCCCTCCCCCATGCTGGCACCCACTGCTCCCAGGCTCCAGGGTGGGGCTCCACATTTTCTGAAAAAATTCCTTGAGTATGTACCCCGGCAGAAGGAAAACGGAATCTGAGAAAAAGACAACAGATTCAAGAAGCCATAGAACTAATAGAACGAACCCAGGAGAACAGTGAAAAGAAATACCAGTAGCACAGCTGTGTAGCTGGCCTAATGAGAAATTAGCCCCAATCAGAACAAGAAATCAGAAGAGCCTGTGAAGAACAACCTCGAAGAAAACAGCATTACCCGGTCCTCTGAGGAAGACGCTAGGATGCTAAGTGCTGTCATGGAATTAAGGCATGCAGCACTTCTGAGCAGCAAGGATCTGAGCAACAAGGATAAGAAAGGTAATTAGTGACTGGGAAAAGCAGTGAACGGTACATGAAAGTCATGGCCCAGATAAAATGTGAGCTAAACTGTGGCATGATTTTGAGCCACCAAAGAGGTATAGGAAATTGTGCTTTCTGATCCCACAGAGCCAACCTGACATTGGTCAGGTAATGTGGGAAGAAGCAGGTAACTGTTGAATGCTTGGGGCTCACACATCATCTGTTTGGGTTTGTGTCAGGAGTAAGTGATAATTATTTCCTCACGATGTGTTTGTTCTTTTTGAAAGTGATTGAATACTTCAGTAATTTCTCTTGACAAACTATCCTAACAGTAGGCTTACCTCTTCTTTAAAAATTATTTTTAATTTAAAAATATGTATGTAGACAGATGAGTTTAGTCTGTTTGTTTAGAGATAAGTGGTACCTTTTGGTTTTTCCAAGAGAAATGACTAAATTCTACCTAAACTAACAACCATTAAGAAGCATATAGTTAAAAGAAAACATCAGGGTTTCCCAGGTGGCGCAGTGGTTGGGAGTCCGCCTGCCGATGCAGGGAACACGGGTTCGTGCCCCGGTCCGGGAAGATCCCACATGCCGTGGAGTGGCTGGGCCCATGAGCCATGGCCGCTGAGCCTGCGTGTCTGGAGCCTGTGCTCCGCAACAGGAGAGGCCACGGCAGTGAGAGGCCCACGTACCGCAAAAAAAAAAAAAAAAAAAAAAAAGAAAAGAAAACATCACAACATCTACCTCTCAATTCAAGTTAAAAAAAGAGAGAAAATTATACAAGGATTAACATCTCTTATTTTGAAGAAAAATCTACTTGAAGTTCCGTAGTGCTTTCTAATTTTAGTGTCTTCTGTTATTGTCCGGTGAAAGTAAATTTTATATGTTTTCCTCAATGTTAATCATCATCTCTGGGTAATGAGATTTTAGGATACTGGCAGATTTGGGTTTTCTTTTTTTATATTTTTCTGAATTTCCACATTCAGAATCTACCATAAACTTGTATGATTTTTATAGTAAAAAATAAAAAAGAAAGTAAAATGGGAAGTAGAGCTATATACATTTTGATGTAGAAATATGTCTAGTATATATTTATAAACCAAAAAAATCAATTGGTGAGCATGACGTAGTGTGTGTGTGTGTGTGTGTGTATGAAATCTGGAAAGATCATTGTTGTCACTAGGGAGTGGGGTATAGGCGCTGGCAGGATGAGGGGCAGGGGGTCTATCATATTTATTTTGTTTTTGTTCTGAGCTGTATATCTTTTTTACAGTGTGCACATAGTAAGTTAATAATTAAAGACATTTCTAAAAGCAGTGGTGGAGGGAGGCCAACCCCTGAGCTTCCAAGTACACAAGGATGCTCATTCCCCTCCTGCTCTGGTGAGCAGCCATGCTGGGAAGAGCTATCTCTCTTTCTTCCTCCAGGCAAAAGAACCCTCCAGAAGGAGAGGCCGTTCCATGGTAGACAGAGAAACACATCCAGGCTTGACCCACATAACTGCTGCCCAGTGGGCTCTGGGTGAGGGGACCCATAGCAGGAAGACCTGATGCAGACAGAACATGCACCCACGTGCTCGGCCAGAGACTGGAGTCAGCCTAGGAATGTGGTCCACGTGTGGACTGGAATCCGGAAGGGAGATGCCCACTGTTCAGGTAGGCAGTCAGCATTGGGGCATCTGTCAGAAGATAGCAGGCTCACTCCTTCTCAGTCTGCACACCCTCCCTGGGCCTTCCCATCTACTCCGAGGGGTTGGTGGTAGATACCTACATCTTTATTCTCAGCGCTTGTCGTCTCTCTCTGGGCCTTCAGACCTAGATATCAAAGTATCTTCTGAACGACCCCACCTGAAATCCCCACAGGCATCTCAGACTCAACCTGCCCTAAACTGAGCACAGCCTCCAGCCTCCATGCCCCAGGCCTATCCTCTCCCTCTGTGACTTGGTTGGTGCCACCTCCTTCCCCCCACTGCACAGGCCAGAAACTGGC
Organism: Mesoplodon densirostris; assembly: GCF_025265405.1. Lineage (NCBI taxonomy): Eukaryota > Metazoa > Chordata > Mammalia > Artiodactyla > Ziphiidae > Mesoplodon > Mesoplodon densirostris. The sequence continues at coordinate 123,638,761 of NC_082664.1, forward strand.
AGTCATCCTCTCCCTCTCCCTTTCCCTGCCTCCCACACCCAGTCAGTCACCCACTTCTAATTCTCTCTCATCCTGGCACAAACCCACTTCTCCCTCCACTTCCTCCAAGAACGTCACAGGGCAACTGCCAACCTGGCAAACGGTCCTTCCACGCCCACCCCAACTTCAGTCGCATCACTGGCTGCCTTCCTCCCACCTCTTTTTCCCAGAGCACCCTGCTGAACCAGGCAGGTCTGTTCCTGATAGCCCCCTGCTCAAAGACCCTTTGAAGGCACCCCACAGCTCTCAGTTCCCAGTTCTCTCCTTGGCTCAACAAGCAAAGGTCCCACATGTCTGGCCCCAGCTAGCTACTCCAGCCTCGCCTCACATGAGATCAGCGAGGTGAATGTCCTTCATTCTTTCGAACCTTCCACGCACTCACTCACCTCTGGCCTTTGGATTGTATCCTACCTGCTGTTCTCTCTGCCTGGGACAGTCTACCCCTTTCCTCTCTTCTCTTCACTACTCACCTGCCAGATCCCCGTTCAGGTGCCTTGGGAAGCTTGGCTGGATCAGGTGTCCCTCCTATGAGCCCAGAGTACCTTATACATTTTCCCCTGGTGCACAGATCACAAGGTATGATGATTGACTTCTTAGTACATCCATATCCCATGCTAGACTGTTACTGGGGGCAGCCTTCCTGAGTGCTCTGTTGGATGGATGAGTGAGTGGATGAGTGGACGGGTGAATGGATGGATGGATGGTATTAGATGAGTGGGTGTGGTTAGCTGAATGGTTGAGGTTAGATGGGTAGGTGACTGCACGAGTGAATGAATGACTTAATGAATGAATGTATACCCAGGAACTGGTCAGACCCCTGCCAAGCTTGGTGAGCCTGAGGTCAATGGCAGGTAACTAGAGAGGCCCATGAACAAAGGTGTGGACCTAATTGTTAGATTTACCCAGACAATGCTGTGTTTCAGAACCTACAATGGTGGCTACTGAACCACCAACTTGCCCCAATCTCATACAGATCCTAGGGACCAGGAACTAGGGTATGGGGACAAGTGCCACATTTACACACGGAAGCCAAATAGGATCAGATGACATGGAGTCAAATCCCAGTCCCCAATTTCTCACTGAGTTCCCTGAGTTGAGTTACTATCCCCTCCAAACTTCAGTTTCCTTTCTGGAAAAAGGGTGGTAATTAATCCTACCTGTCTGAAGCCAACTCCCCAGAAGCATACTGGGAACCAAGGAATAATATACAAGTGATTTATCAAGAAAGAACTCCAGGGAAGACCAGAGGGCATGGGGCTCAGGGTGGGGAGGGAGGAAGGCAGGCAGGGTGGTGAGTTCCAGCAAAGTCCCACAGAGGAGGTGTGAGCTGGGGGCACAGGGCCACAACCCACCCCTGCCAGGGATTAGGGGCTCTCTGAACCCAGGCAAGGTGACTTCAGTAGCTCACAAGTAGTTATCCAAAGATAGTCACAGGTGCTGGCACTCAAAAAAAAAAAAAAAAAAAAATGGTGACAAGGAACCTGAAGGTCATCAACAAAATCCATTGCATCACTTCACCTCGCTCCCATAGGGAAAAATGAGATGAAAGTTGTAAAGCTTTATCACTGTACCTAGCACACAGCAAGCAACAAAATATAACTATTATTATACAAAAACCCATAAATTTACCAAGTGTTTAGTGAGTGGCATGTCCTTGACTAGTACTGGGCTGAGGAAGAGGGACCCGTGTCTAGAAGCCCTCAGAGCAGCCCTGCTGGAAAATGACGATCTCTTTTTATTTGATGCAGTAAAAGACCCAGAATTGTCAGAAGCTGCTGTCAGCCAAAAAAAAAAAAAAAAAAAAAAAAAAAAATTGTATATGCAATTAATTAGGCCTCTGCTTCAGTGTTCTGTTCTCTCTGTTTGCATTCACCAGCTTAGTATCCAATTTTTTAGCTGAGAAGGCGGGCAGCAGGTTTCTGAGATATTTTTTGCTAATGGGCTGAAATATTACACCCATAATTATAGCCTGGCTGCATATTTTTTTCTTTTGCTCATTTTGTTCAGCGTTGCAAACATTGTATCTGATTACAGCCATTCATGTCTTCTTTATGAAATAGGGTTTATCACACTTGGCAGAAGGGATCAGTGGCTCTGGAGAAATTATCTAGGCTAACAACACTTCCCGAGTCCCTGTGGGTTTGATGCTGCTGGATGCTGCCTTCTTGGGTGGGGCAAGGTGGGAGGGAGAGAGACTGGGACCAGAAGGATGGAGACAGCCCACGCCTGATACCCTCCACCAGCCTGTTCATTCTTCTCCAGGGCCCCAACCTACGCCCCATCCCCAGCACCCTTGACCTGCTGTATTTTTTCTCCCATAGCGCTTGTCACTTTCTAGCTTCACATTCATTGTCCGTCTCCTCCCACGAAGGCCAGGGGATTGGGAGAGCGGAATGCCAGTGGTGGGGTCTGTTTTATTCACTCATGTGTCCCAAGCTTTCAGAAGAGTATGGTTCCCAACCAGGGGTAAGTTTGCCCCCAGGGGACACTTGACAATGTCTGCAGACATTTTTAGTTGTCACAGTTGGGAAGGGGTGCTACGGGCATCTGGTGAACATGGGCCAAGGGTGCTGCTCGACACCTTACAGTGCACGAGACAGTTCCTCCCACCCCACAGCACACAACACCCCCCTCCAAAGCGCCAATAGTGCTGAAGCTGAGAAACCCTGGAGCAGACAATCAAAATATATGTTGGGCAGGAGGCTTCAGTGAGAAGAGAATGCCTGCTAGAGGGAATCTATTTCACAGAGGGTGCCCCTGGGAAGCCCCTCTGAGATGTAGACACTTGGTTGGAGAACTGAATGAGGTGATAGGGCCAGCCATGTAGGGGTCCAGGGAAAGCACTTTCCAGGCAGAGGAGCCAGCCAGTGTGAAGGTCTCGCATCAGAAACAAGGTCAGGGTTTTCAGGATGCCACGAGAAGAACAACGTGTCTAGGAACGGCCGGGGGGAGGTAATGATGCATGAGGTGAGGGAGGAGAGGGGGGCAGGGGCCAGACCGTGTCCACTGCAGACCAAGGAAGCAGTCTGCATGTTGCTGTAAGTGAAGGACAAAGCCATGTGGTGGAATCAGGGACTAATGTGAACTCATTTTAAAAGAGCACTCTTGTCCCACATGGGGTAGAGTGGAAGCAGAAACACCAGTTAAGAGATAACCGCAGCGGCTCAAGCTAGAGATGTGGGCCTGCGTTAGAGGGGCAGCAGAGGGGGGGTGAGAAATGGGCGGTTTGGAAGGCAGAGCCACAGAACTTGGATGTGGAAAAGGGATGACCCTTAGGTTTGGAGATGGAGAAAGGTAGAGAGGGAGGGAGGGGAAATGGATGATCCAAGGTTGCACAGTTAGTTAGGGACAATCCAGTCTAAATTCCAGATATCTTGGTTTTCAATTTGATGTTCTTTACCCCTCATCACATGATTCTTGTGGACCAGCCAACATTCCCCTTTTAATCCCCAAACGTTTGGTGTAAACCCTGTAAGGGATATGAAAAAAAACCCGGCCCCACCTCCAGGAACTTATATGCTAGGGAAGGAGACAGACACACAAAAAACTGGGACAAGAGATGGGCTATGAATGTTATAACTGAGATTAAAACAATGGTCAGGGGCTTCCCTGGTGGCGCAGTGGTTGAGAGTCCGCCTGCCGGTGCAGGGGACACGGGTTTGTGCCCCAGTCCGGGAAGATCCCACATGCCGCGGAGTGGCTGGGCCCATGAGCCATGGCCGCTGAGCCTGCGCGTCCAGAGCCTGTGCTCCGCAACAGGAGAGGCCACAACAGTGAGAGGCCCGCGTACCGCAAAAAAAACAAAAACAAAACAAACAAACAAAAAAAACGATGGTCAGTAGAAGCACAAGAAAACAGGAGATGGAAACCCACTGGGGAACTGGGAAGTAACTTGGCTGGGAAGGATGGGTGGAATTTAAGGATATTCAATGGCCTAAAATTTCTGAAACAGCAATCACCTCACTCCAGAGATGCAGATGTTTCAGATTCCTGATGCCCCGGCAACATCTGCATGGGCAGTGTGACAGTGAGTCAAGTATTTATGCATTCCACATCTCTCACAGGATAGCTGAAGAGTTCCAGGGGAGAAAAGACCTAACACAGTTCAACTCACAAGTAGGAACTCAGTAGCTTCTGGTGATCACAATGGTAAGTAGATTGACATCTGTGATGTCCACTTAATTGGAGACGTGTGCTTTTTATTTTGGTTGTATTTGGACAGTGATGGTGAACTGAGGATGATGATGTTTGTGATGATGCTGTTGAAAATGTTGGCAATATCAGTAATTCTCTGTGGATGGTGAGGTTAGTGACAGCTCAGATCATTCTGCTTTTTACAATATTGATTATGATGTGGATGTGGACTGGGTTGGTGACAGTGACCATAATATTACTAGTGACCATAATGAGGTTAGCAGTGATGTCTGTATTAGCAATGACTCCTAAAAGACAATTTTGATTGTGCTGATACGTATCATTTATGACATCAGTATGGACTATATTGATGGTGACAGTGACAGTATTGCTAATGATTAATGATGGTGTTTATATTCAAACAACATTGGCAATAATGAGATTGGCAATATCGATTCTGATATTGGTGATATCAACATTAGCAATAATGTTGATTCTGGTGATGATATTGGGAGTGATTAAAAAGATGATGCTGGGGCTTTCCTGGTGGCTCAGTGGTTGAGAGTTTGCCTGCTGATGCAAGAGACACGGGTTCGTGCCCCGGTCCAGGAAGATCCCACATGCGGCGGAGCGGCTGGCCCCGTGAACCATGGCCGCTGAGCCTGCACGTCCAGAGCCTGTGCTCCGCGACGGGAGAGGCCACAACAGTGAGAGGCCCAAGTACCGCAAAAAAAAAAAAAAGATGATGCTGGGTGATTCAGTGATGCTGATGTAGAAGATAATGGTAATGATGAGAATACTTGTGATAACGATGCTGTTGATACATAGAATGGTGGCTGAAAGCTTATTTTGGAGCCAAACCTAACCTAGTTCAAACCCAAAGTCTGGCATTTACTACTGTGTGCCGCTTTGGGCCTCAGTTGCCTCATCTATTAAATGAGGATAATTATAACGGTGCCTATTTTCTAGGATTGCTGGGAGGATGAAATCACATCCTGCATATGAAATGTGGCATATAGAAAACAGCCAGTGAAATGAGCATGATGATGAGGATGGTGGTGGTGAGAAGCTCCTGGAGATAATGGCATTGATGATTCTCTTGATGGTGCAATTAAAGATCATTTATTGGTGATATTATTTCAGTGATTGTGATAAGGCTATTGATGGTGAAGAGACTAATCGTTTTGGATTACAATTATGATTGATGGGAACGGCATGGTGAAGTGTTCAAAGCACCAATCTTGGAATCAAACAGCAAAGGTTCAGTTTCCAACTCCGCCTCTGACATTCCATGTAACCTTGGCTGCATCTCAGCAGGTTAAGGCTGGAAGGCCACCTCCTCATCTGACAAATGAGGCAATTCAGGCCCAGAGAGATGAGGTGACTTGCCCTTGCTCCTGCAGCTGGATAGTGTGGCAAAGCTGGGGTGGGAAGCCAGGCCTCCTGGCCGCCAGTTCAGTCCTTTTCCCTCCCCGGCATATTCAGTCTCTTTGGATGGGAGCTTAGATTCCTTTACTGTGTGGGTGTACGCACGCATGCGTGGGTGCACACGTATACGTGTGTGTGGATGTGTTTTCCTGGACATTTTCCCAAAAGTACATAATAGCAGAGCCACCAGCCCAATTTTCAAAGAGTCGTTTTGTGGGAATCAGGCTCCAGGTATCCCTCTGTAATCTTTTTCCTCTCCCCCAGCGAGCAGAGGATTGGCTCTGGCTGGACAAGGAGCTGAAATGGGTAATATTTGCCTAGTTTTTAATGTCTGGTGTCTATAGCTTGCACTTCCATCATTCTATTATATTGATGACAGGCAGGCCCAAGCCACAGAGAAGAAACAAATTACCTAATAAATCAAGACCCCAGGATCTAAAGTGGACAGTGTTATTAGCCGAGGGGAGAGAGTGATGCTAAGTGAGAGGTATGGCTGCCTGTGAAAACGGTCCAAGCAGGGAATCATCTGTCTATTTCTCCATAAATAATTACACACAACTGATATGCATCTGAGACAGAACATGATATGTTATTATTAACTAAACAGGGGGAGGGAGACAGCGGCAAGAAGGGAGAGGGGGAGCGTGTCGAGGAAACCGGAGCAGCGTTTGTGATGCTGGGCTTTGGCAAAGGCAGGAGGGATGTGATGACCTCAGAAACTGCAATCCAAAGGGGCCGGGACCCTTATCCTGGACAGAGGTGGGAAGCCAAACAATTTGGCAAAGAGGATGAGGGGAAGAGTAAACTAACAGATATCGAGTCCTTACGGCATCCCAGCCCCTGTGGCTCAGTTCTGCTCATCTATTACTTCTTAGTCTTCACAATGGCCATTTAAGAACGTAGCTTCTGGGGCCATATCGCCTGTGTTCAAAATTCCAGCATTGTGGGGTCCTGGGTTAGTTACTTAACCCCTCCAGCTCTCCACGTCCCCCCCGTAGAGTGGTACAGTCATAAGAGCGCCAACATCACAGAGTTGTCGTGAGCATTAAATGAGTTAATGCTCGCAAAGCACTTAGAACAGTGCCGGATGCACAGTAAACACGATATTGTAAGCATGTGTTAAATAGATTGTCATCCTTATTTTACAAATGGAAAGCATGAGGTTCAGAGGGGAAGCAACACGTCCAAAGTTATACAGAACAAAAGTAAAAGTGGTATTTCAACCCATATCTAGTCAACCCTGAAATTCATACTCTTTCCCCTACCTAGGGGTGAGCAAACTTTGTAAGGGGCTAGATAGAAAATATTTTAGGCTTTGTGGGCCAGAGAGTCTCTGCTCAACTACTCAACTCTGCTGTAATAGCTTGAAAGCAGCACCAGGCAATCTGGAAAGGAATAGGTGTGACTGTGTCCAATAAAACTTTATTTATAAAAATGGGCAACAGACAGATTTGCTGACCCCTGTCCAAGACTGTTCTTACAACTTACCTAAATGGTCTCCCTCTCCAAGGAGATGGTTATAAATACCTGAACTCTGTACTAAAGGGGTGGGCAATTTTCTCACCCTACTCATTCCAGGCCCCCCTGCAGGCACAGATCACAAAGGGCTGGGCCCCCTCCTGCCTCATACTCACCACCAACCCCCTCTCCGTTGGGTCCTTTGAACATCCTGTGTGTTGGTGGCGGGGTTGGGGGGGCCCAGGGCCCCCCAGCCGGCCAGGCAGAGCCGTTCGGCCTGGAGAAGACTGTGTTTTCAGAGAGCAGTGCCCGGAGCCAGGAAGCAGCCCTCTTCCAAGCCTCTGTGGGCTTCTCCTAGAAGCCCCATGATAATCCTTTGTGGGCTGTTAATAAGCAAGTTGAACCCCATAATCACCCACTGCTTAGCTTCCTGGCTTTAATTTCCATGGAGGCTGGAGAAACAGTGGCTAAGGGTTTTGCTTCCAGACAAAAGCAGCAAACATTTACCCCACAGACATCTCGAAGCAGGGCTGGCACTGCCCCACATGGTCCCGGCTTACGGCTCCTGCACACACAGGCTTAAGGGGCCGGGCTGACTGAGGGCTGCACACACCGCCCCGGAACCCGGCCAGCAAGCTCCAGAGACTTGGGAACAAAAGCAACTCTGCGGGTGCTTCCAGAGTCTTCTCAGGAAGGCATCTCAGCAAAAGGCTGGGGGCTTCCCCAGCTCTCCTCCTCCCAGAACTCACTCCTGCCCTTTCTGACGCTCCTGCTTGGGGACCACAGATAGACCCCTGTGACCTCATCCTTTCCCCCCCCAATTTGAGACCATGTTCGTCAGGCAGATACTTTAGTATTGATATTTCAGCAGGGCCAAATTGCCTTCGGGTCAGCCTCAGTGGCTCGGCAGCCCCCTGCTCCATTAGGAAATCTCCTTCTGGAGATCTCTCTGCAGTGGGGAACGCCACTCTAGGTGGGGGATACTTGCATATTCTTTTCAGCCCTTTTACAAAAACAAAAACAAAAGGAAACAAACAAAAAACCAGTGGCTCGCTAGTTCTGAGCCGGGGGCAAGTACCTGAGCCTGTCTGAACCTCTGTCCCTTGTCTGGAGTGCGGTTGGATCCCAGCTCGGCCACAGTCTGCGTGGTCTCGTGTGAGTCACTCTGCTTCTCTGAGCATAAAGCTCCTCCTCCTTAAAGTGGGCTGATGATCCCTGCCCTACCTACCTTTATACCTACAGTCCTGCAAGGATGAAAGAGAGATTGGGGGTAAGGTAGCACTTTGTAAATATATAAGACAATGTAGTGAAATCATGGCTTCATAGAATGAATGTAGACTGTGGCATCAGGCAGGAGTACATTCAAATCCCGGGGCTCCTCCACCTCAGCTGGGAACCTGAGACTAGGTGTGTGGCCTACCTGACCCTCTCTCCTTAAACTGAGGGTAAGTGTACCTGCCCCATCAGGGGGTTTCGATCAGTTTCTTCAAGGCAGGATGCCCCGCGCGGGCGACAGTCCTGTTACTACATACGTCGTGGCCAAGTGCAGGCATTGGAGATGGCATTGGGGCTGAGGCTGGCAAAAGACATCCTGTCCCTTCCGTGATGGCTCAGCAGCGGGGTCCAGCTGACCCTGCAGAGTGGCCTTCAGTCATGGCGTAGACATCAGGGGCTAGTAAATGGCTTGTCAGACCCCAGAGCAAGGAGCACTGGACAAGAGTAAGGAAACGGCATTACTGAGCCGTCTCTCTCTGGTCTTCAATACTCGTTTATTCTTTCATCCAACAACTTGACCTGAGCATCCATGGTTGGGGTAGGCGTTTGATCTAGTGCCTGGGAAATCGAGAGAAATAGCCCGTTCTCTGCTTTCGGGGAGGCAGGTAGACAAGTATCAAAAATGCCATATAAGTAATACCATAAAAAAACACGCTCCGGGGGCAGAGGGGGCACTGGGAGCAGAAGGGAGAGAGGGAGGGATTAGGCACTGCGGGTGGGGAGAGGGCACTGGACCCATGACACTTGATCTCAGCGGCCCTGGGCAGCATCACTCCCACTCCCTGGGCAGCCATCAGTAAAGCAGGATTGCTCACAGCAGCCCCGCCTTCTCCCCTAGGGTGTTGCCAGCATCCACTGAAATAGAGTAGAGGTGAAGTTAACAAGGGGCGGTGTTACAAGCAAGAAAGTCACTAGGCAATTTTGAGAAGCAGACCTCCTTCTGGCCATCTGGGCACCCACAGCCCTTGTGCCAACCTTGGCCTCTCAATGTTCCAACACTGCCAAGCAGGTCCCAAGCTCTGAACATCTCTTTCTCCACCCACCCCACTGTTCAGATACCACCAAAGTAGAATTTCAGCATTCAAACCAATTCGAGAATTGCCTAAAGGACAGTTAGTTGCCTTCGTCTAAATGCTTGGGGAAAGTGGGGCCCCATGAGGGTGAAGGACTTGTCTTAGCTCATTCATCCAGTCAGCAGTGGGGAGGAGATTAGAATCGGGATTTCCTCTCCCCAACACATGCTACTTCCAGGGTGCCCCTTCTGTCCCTAGCCATTGCCTCCTGCCTGCAATGAATTGAATTGTATGTAACTGATAAATTATGCAAAAGGGCACCTGGCAGTTTTCTGAAATGTTGGGTAGCTTCAAGGCAGCCCCTGGGGACACAGTCTAATTTTATGGAAACCTCACACTCTGTCTGGCCTGTTTTGTGTAAGTCAGATTGATATAACAAGACTCTAGGGAATTGACTTGATTTCTAATTTTATTCTCTAGGTGAGCTGAATGAGATAGAACTGTAGTGAGTGTGTTGTCTGGGGTGGGCAGTGTAACGGCAGTGAAGAAAAACGGCTTTTCATCTGCCTAATGGATCGTTTCTCCAGTTGGACTTCCCTGCTTCAAAATCCAAGCTTCTCTCCTTTGGGCAGAGGGGTCGTGTGTCAAGTACAGGGAGCAGGCAGTGGGAAGGGAGACTCTACATCCCTTCAGCAGATAAACCCAGAGCCTGGCAGGAAGGAGGGACTCTGGACCAAGGGATACTGACTATCCTTCTGCTGAGGACACCCCAGCCCAGCCCCAGGGATAGGCTATAGCAACTTTTATTTTTGAGGTTCCAACTCAAAGAGTTTCCATATCCCCTCCCTCAAGTCTCCTTGGCTAAGCTAAGTGATAGACCAGAACATTCACGGGAACTCTACTGAGAATTAAAGCCCAACGGAAGGGTGAGCACTTGTGATGAACTGCCTTCCTTCCATCATCCAGGGGTGGGATCCTGTTATCTCCCCAGAACCAGCAGGGATTGTTGCAGCCCATGGGAACACCGGAAGCAGGTGAAAAGGAGCCATTTTGTTGAGCACCTACTATGTGCTGGATACTTTAATATTCACAACAGCACCTGGAAGTAGATGTGATTATCCCTAGTTTACAGGTAAGGAAACAGACCCTACAGGATGGAGTCACTTCCCCAAGGTCACAGAGCTACTCAGGGACAGAATCTAGGATTCCAACCCAGGTCCCTCTGACACCAAAGGCCACGCTCAGTCTTCTGTTCCGCATAGGCTCCCTTGGGGAGAGGGACTGCTCCTTGCACAGATCAATACACAGCCTCTTCCTCGGGTACCCAGCCAGCTCAGAGGTTAGCCACGCCCCTTCCAAGCGAGGGTGTGGCTTCTTCTGAATTCCATATGATGATAATTGTGGATTCAAAGAACAGCTCCCCCCCCCCAAAAAAAAGAACAGCTCCCTCCCTCCGGTCTCCCTTCTCCTCCCAGCGCATGCACGCACACACACACACACACACACACACACACACAGAGACACACCCCACCCTGACATCCCCCAGCCAGTGAGAACCCAGACAGGGTACAGCGTGTCATGGCCTAGGAGTCAGGAGACCCAAGCTGAGACCCAGGGCCATCATTAATTGTGCACATGCCCTCCAGGCACTATTCTACCCTCTCTGAGCCTGTTTCTTCACCTGCTAAATGCAGGCAACTCCATCCCACCTACTCCCTGGGGTTGTGTGAGGGCCATGGGGTAGTGGGCGTGACAGCACTTTAAAAGCCATGGCATCTGGGCTTCCCTGGTGGCGCAGTGGTTGAGAGTCCGCCTGCCGATGCAGGGGACACAGGTTCGTGCTCCGGTCTGGGAAGATCCCACATGCCGCGGAGCGGCTGGGCCCGTGAGCCATGGCCGCTGAACCTGCATGTCCAGAGCCTGTGCTCCGCAGTGGGAGAGGCCACAACAGTGAGAGGCCCGCGTACCACAAAAAAAAAAAAAAAAAAAAAAAAAGCCATGGCATCTAAACAACCTAACCTACCACCTAAAAGAATTAGAAAAAGAAGAAAACCTAAAGGCAGCAGAAGGAAGGAAATAATAAAGTTAAAAGTCATGGAGTCTAATCGCAAAGTAAGAACAATAACAATGACTTGCACGTCTTTGCTGTGTGCCTGGCCCAGGCTGCACTGCGTGCCTCTGAAGTGTGACTCTGTCACTGTTGTCCACAGTCACTAACCACTTTTTAAGGCCTTAGTGCTTTGTTCCACACCCTTACCACTCAGTGTTCATTTGGGGGGTCAAGGAGGCTAATAAATAACACTCCCCCATCCCCTTTCAAGTCCGGAATCCCTAAGAGAGGGACCAGGAGACGAGTGATGGAGACCAATATGTCTAAACTGGCAAAGCCGGTTGTGGCTTAGAGGGGTGGCCACAGTGTTTCCTAATACTTCCTTCTGAATGAACCCCTAAAAAACTTCAGCCCCTGGGCCCCCCTGCAGAGACAGCCCCAGCCCAACTAAGGAGATCAGATCACAGGCCCCTCCCCACAGGCAGGCAGGGCTGGAAGCCAGGGCCGGAAGGGGCCAGCCGGGGATGTACATTTCCCTTCCAAACTCTCCAACTCCCCAATCTGGCATGTGCTCACTCTCCAAGCAAACAATGGCCAGACAACGGTGCCCCTAGAAAGACCGACCATTCCAATTTGCCCAGAACTGTCTCCGTTTTAACATGAAAAGTCCTACATCCCAGGCAAGCCAGAGCAGTCAGTCATCCCAAGAGGTCCCCTAACATTCTAAGGACGCCCCATGAACCAGCTCTCACCAGAGGTTTCCTGCCCAGAGGTCCCAGCCCTCCAAGGGTAGTCTAGGTCGGCTGCTGGACCAGGCCACCCCAGGCTTTGAGAACCCGGTCCTCCCAGTGTGGCCCATCGTGGCTTCTGACCGATCCCTGGAAACCTGGGCAATGTAGACCCTGCTCAGGTCCCAGCCCACAGGCCTTCCCTGGGTGGTACCCAGGAAGCCGCTGTCCAGCACGGCTCCCAGGCATCACTGCTCTGGCCAGGCTGCTCTGCTCACTGTGCCCTTTGGGCTCACATCATTCTTGCCCGGGCATCTGTCCCCCTGCCAGCCTGGTAGCAATAATCCTCATCCCCTCCAGCCTAGACAGCACCTCTAAGGTGACACACCTCATCTCCCGTGAGCCTCTTGACCACCCCGGGTGGGACAAGACAGGACAAGGGTCATTGTCCCCTTGGACCAGAGAACAAAGGGAGGCTTGGCCATCACCCTGGGTGTCACCGCCACTTGGCACAGTCGGGCCTCCGACCCCAGCCTTCCTGCCTCAGCGACTCCTGTCCTCATGACCCAAGAACAAGGAATGGGAAGGGAGAAAGGTGACCAGGGAGATAGATGGTTTAGGGAGGTAAATCAGTCCTTGACTTACTATCTAAGCAAAGCCATGAGCAGAGAGTACAGCCTCTCTGAACCTCACTTTCCCCATCTGTAAAATGGATCAATGTCCCACCTAAGGAGGCATCCAGGAGTACTGGAGATCTTTGCCTGGGACTCAGCTCTTCTTGACAATAACCCTGGGTCTTTCTCAGTTGCCCTGCCTCTGGTCCCCTCAGGCTCTCCCAGACCATATGCTCTCCCAGCCCACCCCACCCATGGGCCCTTCCACCCCAGATCACAGCTGGATTGAGAGCCAGGTTCCAAGTGTGTGAGATCCCTGGTTGTGTGAATTTTACAAGTCACACACTGTATTAAGACACCCAAGGGCTCTAGGGGAGTAAAGCCACACCCCCTCTGGGAAGGAGGGGAGATAAACCTGGAGGGTGGCACCTCTGTCATCAGTCACCTGGGAGTCCTGAGGTAGGTCTGAGAGGGGCCGCTGGCATTTAGGAGCTGCTACCTGATGACACTGAGGCTGATTTATTAGTTGTTTTCCCCTCTGCATCCAGCCCAGGGCCAGGCTCAGGGGAGTGGGAGGGAGGATGGGTTGTCAGCCAAAATCATTCAGCCACAAGCCATGAGGTGCAGTCTATGCACTCACTAGGTCTCAGTGGAGCAGGGTCGGGGCTACAAGACCCAGGGGATGCGATCTCCGTCCTCAGGGGGAAGCCCAGGAATGATGGAAGAACTTCTGGGCTGGAGGCTTTCCACGGGAGCCCCCAGGGCCTCTAAAAGGGTGTTGAAAAGGTGTCAATCTTTAGAGGATCTTTTGCTGTCAGAGCCGAGGGGGGTTCACACAACATCAACCTAATAGCCATCTGCAAGGAGGGAGGTGGGGACTTTAACTGGGGCCGGGGCAGGGCAGGGTGGTGTTTGCACAGGGACCCTCAACCCCATCTGGAAGGGGAGGGAGAAAGGAGAAAGCGCTGGACCAGATATGGTCCAATGTGGTAGGGCCTGGCTGTTTGTAACGTCCTCAGTAATATTATTCTCCGTGGATTTTATATTGTAAAACAGAATCCGCTTCAACCCCTTCACGGAAACCAAGATAGGGTTGGGACAGGGGCTTAGATCACACAGGGGCAATCTGGCACTTGACCCAGACCTCTCTGACCTCAAACCCCCCTCTCAGCACACCCCACCGCCTCTACTTCTCTGTCCTAACGATGGGGAAATCACGCATCCTACAGATTCTGAGCCATCACACTCACTGGCTACTGCAGTGGTACCCACGCTGGGAGCTGTTGCACAAACGGTGCTGGAATCACACCTCCGAGGGCTGGGCCACCCCTTACCCCCGGAGTCAGCAAGAGGTAGACTTGAGCAAATATAAGAGAGGGGGCTTCAGGGAGACAGCAAGAACCGAGCAGCTGTCGCCCCACAGCTGGGAAACGGGGTGGGGCAAGCAAGAACCCCGCTCCATGCATCAGCGCCTTACAGACACCCTTCTTCCTCCGCCCCTCCCACCTCTTGTTTTACACTCATTTTCATATTTGGCTCTTTACCTCCAGAATCCTCAGTTATCTCCAAAGCCAGAGAGCATCCATCATCCTCTCTCAAGGGGAGGCCCCGGATCCACTCCCTCCCCCTCCCCCTGGCTCTGGGCCCTCCCCTCCTCTGACATCTCTGTGAATCCACACCGGCTTTGCAGATTTAGCGTCTTCCGCTCCAGATTGGACTTCTCCTGTCCTAACCATGCTATCGGAGTCTAGCTGCCGCACTGTCCCTGAGCTTTCTGGCCCTCCTGCCGCACCCCCACCTCAGCAGCTGTGGCCATTGGCTGAGCTCTTCCTGTGATGCCCGAAAGCTAACCTTCACCTTGGAGGAGGGAGCAAAGGCCTGAATGCTTGCAGACCGTCATGCTGAAGCAGACCTCAACCCCAGGCCCAACTTCACCAGCTCCCGGGGACTCTGATCGAGGGGCAGGCTGATGTACCCCCAACCACATGTGCCCTCCTGTCTCGGGTTCCTGACCCTCGGAGGTCAAGTTCAGACCTAGGGAGGTGTCCCCCACCCCCAGTCCCACCCACTTCCGCAGCTGCTTGTGAAGGGTGGAGAGAGTCCTGGCACTGGAGGCCAGCTCGGACAGCCCCGCGGGAGGGGAAAGGAAACCCACACGAGTCCAGGGAAAGTCCGGAGGCCCACTTGAGGTGAGGCAGCTGCTCTAAGAGCACCCTAAGTGAGCTTCAAGAGGGGGAGCGTGCCCTCTGCACGTCCGGCCCGTCTGAGAGTGGGAGCATTCCCCACAGGGAAGGGAGAGGGATTTCGGGGAGTCTGAGGGAAAGAAGCAGTATTTTTGGTGCTTTTCCCGGGAGCATGGAACGTCTGGCTTGGGCAGAGCCCAGGAAGATGTCAGGAACCACCCACCCCATGTGCTTTACATGGGAACTGATCCCATTTCTTGGTTAATGATGTGATAATCCTAGAGAGACGCAAAGACGGCCTTCTCATAAAACACTCCCAGCCCTCGGTGAGATCCAAAGGTCAGCTCACACGTGACCAGGGAATCCTTTAGGCTCCAGCCACCTCCTTCCTTTTCCCGGCCGCATGGCATGCATGGGACAGTGAGTCACCCCGCCTGCAGCAGGGAGCACAGCTCCCTGAAAGAGCGCTGGGCTGAGATTGCGCCCAGAGCTCGGCTCCCAGGCCCAGCACTGCACGCCCCACCCCCAAACCTCACAGAATGATTCTTGGTTCCCCCATCAGAATGATACAAGGATCGCACTAGGTGACTTCCAAGACTTTTCCAGCTCAGAGAGTGCAGAATCTGACCCTGAACTTGCACAGCCCTGAAAATGATGCCTCACTCACCTCACCCTAATCCCTGCCTAAAGGTCCTGTCTGTATTTGAAATTTTGATATTTTGTTCATTATAGATTGTTTTTGCTTTGATTTTGATTTTGTTCCATTAATAGTCTTCATTTTTTAGAACAGTTTCAGATTTACAGAAAAATTCAGTGGAAAGTATAGATTTCCCATGTACTCCCTTCTTCCTCTGCAGCTTCCCCATTATATTAATCTTTATTATTATTTTTTTTTTGCGGTACGCGGGCCTCTCACTGTTGTGGCCTCTCCCGTTGCGGAGCACAGGCTCCGGACGCGCAGGCTCAGCGGCCATGGCTCACGGGCCCAGCTGCTCCGCGGCATGTGGGATCCTCCCGGACCGGGGCACGAACCCGTGTCCCCTGCATTGGCAGGCAGACTCTCAACCACTGCGCCACCAGGGAAGCCCTAATCTTACATTAATGTGGTGTGTATGTTACAACTCATGAATCAGTACTGAAACTTTAGCATTAAAGTCCCTAGTTTACCATACCGTTCACTCTTGATGTTTTACCTTCTATGGGTTTTGACAAAGGAATAATGACATGTATCCACCATTGTAGTGTCATATAAGTGTAGTTTCACTGCCCTAAAAATCCTGTGTGTTCCACGTGTTCATCCGTTCAATCTCCCCCCACCCCCCGGCAACCACTGATTTTTTTACTGTCTCCATAGTTTTGCCTTTTCTAGAAGTCATATATTTGGAATCATACAGTACGTAGCCTTTTCAGACTCACTTTTTCACTTGGTGATATGAATTTAAGGCTCCTCCATGTCCTTTCCTGGCTTGAGAGCCATCGCGTTTTAGCCCTGAATAATATTCCATTGCCTGGATGTACCACAGTTTCTTTATCCATTCACTAAGTGAATGCCTCCAATCCCTGTCTGTATTTGAAATTTCAATATGCTCTTCATCACAGAATTTTTGCATTAATTTTGACTTTAAAAAAATACTTCATTAAAATTGTATTTATCTTGATTACTGAGTTTTGGGTGCCCTTTCAACATTCTGCTGGGGTGAGTGCCTGACTCCTCTCACCCAAGTCCCAGCCCCACTCTGACCTCTGTTTGGCTTGAGACCCAGGAGCTGGGAGAAGCCAGGTGAGAGCCAGGTGGAGAGCAGACGCCAGAAGATGCGGTCCCAGCACAGGCTGGCACTGCAGGCTTGAAGTCCACTTACTGGAGTCCTGGGAAATGTTGACTGGGGCCCTTTCTTCTCCATCACCTTGGCCACCTCCACATCCCTCACTGCCTCTGGGCTCCTCTCCCTGCCTTCTCTGCCCCAGCCCCTCCTGGATATCCAGGCCAAGCCACATTCTCCCAACAGCTGCTCTCATCTCCTGTCTCTCCTGGAGATGCCCTGACTCCTTGGTGCCTTCTGCACCTGGTCCAGACTCTTCTGCACCTGAGGTCCTTGCACAGCCTGCATCCCCATCCCGCTGGGTTTTCCCAGGGCCTTTCCACACCTGGCAGCTTTACTTGCCTCCCCCTCCTGACCCTCGGGCTTTCATTCATGCCAAGTCCCCACCGTGAGATGCCGTCTTCAAAAAATGGCGAGGTGTTGTAGAAGGTTCCATCTTTTTCAAACCAAGATCTCATTCTTCAAATAAAACAGTTCTCAGAAAACTTATGTGTAAAACAAATCCAGCAGATCCACTCTGCCTGGAGCAAATGGACACGCTCTTTATCCCTGAAGTACTATCCCTGAAAAGTGAGGGAGTCTGGAAAACATGGGTGCGATAGAAAGAACTGGGCTTTGGTGTTGAAAATCCTGGGCTCCAGCCCTGATACCCCACCTGCATGCTCTGCAGCGCTCTCTTGAACAGCACAGACCCTCCTGAGTCGGAATTCTACTTCTGTGCATCTTCCTTGCTCGTCACACTCAGAACTTTGTCTGATTGCCCTTCCTTCATCCAGCCATTTCCTCAACTAGCATTTATTGAGCACCTACTAGTTCCTCTACCCATGTGCCAGGTATTTCTCCAGGCACCGGGGATGCAGCTGTGAGCCAAATGGACAAATCCCCACCGTCATGGAGGTGACACTGCAGTGAGGGGAGAGAGATACGAAATCAAGTAAATAAGTGAACTAGAGAATAGTTAGAAGATCATGAGTGCTCTGGAGAAAAATAAAGCAAGCAAAGGGCAATTGAAATATGAAGGTCAGGGAAGCGCACCTGGGGGAGATGACACTGGAACCAGGACTTGAAGGAGCCATGGGCACCGCCGGGGATGAGAGTTCCAGGCCCGCAGAGGGCAAGGGCCAAGGAGTGTGTCCGGGTCACTCAGGGACCAGCAAGGAGGCCGCTGCAGCTGGGGCCATCTGAGCAGGAGGAAGTGGAGGCTGGGGCAGTATGGACATCCAGTGTAGGGCTTGGTAGGAACAGTAAGGTCCTTGGCCTTTGCTGTGTAATGAATAGATGGTTTTAGGCAAAGAACCAACAAGCTATGACTCCGTTTTTTCAATGAATGCCTGTACTGGAAATTCTCCATTGACCACTCAGACCTCTCCACCTTGCTTTGAGTCCCACAAGGCTGATGGTTATGCGGAGACAGATCCAGATCTTGTGGGGACTAAAGCTTAAACAACTGGGAAGTCTTGTTCAAGAAAAATGACACAAAGTTATAAACATGTGACCTGGGAAGGGGCCCACGCAAGTGAGAGCCCTCAGGGCTCAAGCTTCCTTAGCATCATCCTAAGCTGGCCTTTGACTGTATCATGGGTGCTCCTTTGCCCTCTGGCTTCCAGTGCACCTTGTAACCCCACACTGCACACATAGCCACATGTATCCTGCAAACCCCATAAACTTGCTGACCAGCACTCCACTATTTTTTTAACTATCTGGCTTGACTTTTCTAAGTCTCAGATCCCTTGTGGGTAATATGGAGATAAAACACACCTCCCTTGAAGGTATCCTGGAAGCATCCAACCTGTAGCAGATGCTCAGATGATGTTTTCTTTTAAGGTCCATTTGGTGAGTCTCCATTTTCTCTGGAATCTTCCCTGATCAATCCAGCCACATGGAATGAGCAATTGCTTTCAAACCTTCTGTTGCTCCCACAATCAGAATCAGCCACCTCCAGCCTGAAGCTTTTGCCCATTTTCTGTGATGCTGGTGTTTGGTCTCTTCAGCTCTGTTTTAGACTTTTGCAAACCAGGAACCTTGTCATCTCTTAAACTCCTCTCGGAGCCTAGGTACAATGACATCAGTCTCAGCAACAGCATTTCCTGAGCACGCATCACATACTAGGAACTGTCAGAAGCATGTTAAGTGTTAAGCGTATTGTCTTGTTTAATCCTGGCCGCCAGCCCACATGTTAGAGACAAGGAAACCGAGGTTAAGGAACCTGACCAATATCACGTCTTGCCAGTAGTGGATCAAAGATTCAAACCCAGATCCATCTGACTCCATAGCTGGCCCTGTTAATCGCTGCACTATGCTGCCTTTTATCCATATAAGCACTCAAGAAATATTTACTTATTGATTAATTGGTAGCCTCTGAGCATTAATGCTTCCAAGACTGTCTCTTTGTATGTCAGTCTGTTTTTCCCAAATGCCAGCTCCACTGAAAAATATATTGATCATTCCCTGTAACAATTTGTCATCTGGTGGTGGTGACTTACAAACTGCCAATTGGCCAGAAGGAGGATGAAAATTGGGGCTGTTCAAATATCTTTTTTTTAAGGAGTGGGAGTTCTTAAATGCCCCCATTGTAGCACATGTATCTTCTCCTGCTGCTGGGCATGTGTGGAAAGGGACACTCCTGCCTGATTATGGGAGATGATCTGGGGCCTTGGGACCCTGAGTCTGGCTGCTGGGCTCTTTCCCTCCCCTCTCCCAACCCCAGAGCCAGCTGGCTGACGGGCGGTGACAGTATCTCAGGATAGAGGCCTGTCAAGTGGTTCTCATGTTGTGACAGTAGGCAATTATGATTTATTTCACAAGGAATCAACAATAAAGTTAGGCAGAGGGGGAAAAAAATCGGAGAACTTAGAATAACAAAAGCACTTGAAGGAATTTGGTTGATGGGTTTTTAACTAGAAGATAGAAAAGGGAATATTTTGTAGGAAGAAATATACACATAAACATAGAATCACTCCCTTGCATCTCTGACGGGCAAGAAATTCCCATTCTTCTAAAGCCCTGCTGAAACCTCACCTCCTCCGGGAAGCTCTCCAGATTTCTAAGCCAGACCAGATGACTTGGTCCTCTGAGCCCTCCCTCCCCACCCCCACCCATCTATCCCTCTCTGGAGGCACATGCTGTTTGCACATTACCTTGAAGTTCCTGGTGAGCTCATCCCATCTGTTCTGCTGGATTGTAACATCTTTCAGAGATGAGGCAATGAATTGTTTATGTGTGATAGGTACAGGCCTATGGGGTATTTTGCACATAATACTTACTGTTTAATAAATAAAATGTGTGTGTGTGTGTGTGTGTACAATGTGCACACACGTGGGTGAGGGTTGGTGTCCAGTGTCCCCAGAGTAAAGCAGCTGTAAATAACCCCAGCTCAGAGGTGGAGTATTTTTGTCAGCTTCATTCCAGTGGGAGAAGAAGGAACAAATAAACCCCCAGAGGCCTCTCTCTGTTCAGTTCTGCACCGTTGGTTCAGAAACCTCACCCAACAGGTGATTCCCTGTTGTGTCTACAGCCGAACCTCCCCCCCATCTTTCCTCTCCGACATCAATTGTAAACACTGTCAAATTTTGCATGAAAAATGCTTCTCTTGTACCTAGATGTTTGACCCAACTATAAATAGAATATAATTTTGTTTAAGAAGTCAAAATTAGAGAACCAAAGCATTCTAGTATCTTAGTAACCTAAGCATGAAACCAAGTTGTGAGGAGTTGTTGAGGGCATGAGTTTAAATCAAACAAGCCTGGTTTCAAATTCCAGTCTCACTCTTTCTAAGGTGTATGAATACCAGAAAGTCACTCTGTTTCTTCCTCTGTAAAATGGGGATAATAATGCTTGCTTCTGGGATTATTAGGGATTAAAACGATGTCAGTCGTAAAGCTCTAAGCACAGTCTACCTCACAGTGAGCATTCAGTAAAGAGAGAGGATAAGGCTTGTTGGAGGTGGGAAGCTGAGGTTCCCATCTGTTGACTCCTCCATGTTTCTCTTTGGGCCACTGCCCCCCTTCTCTGGTCCTCAGTTTCTATACCAACCTAACAACTGACTGAGATGGTCCCTTGTCCCTTCCACTTCTAAATGTCTATGAGTCAGGCCCAGGGAATACACAGCATGGCAAACAGTAATGTCATCAGAGGCAGGCAACAAACCTTGGTACCAACCACTTCTGGCAGCGTGGCTTCAAGCAAATTATTTAACTGTTCTTAGCTCTTTTCACTTCATCTGCAAAGGAAAATAATCCCCATACAAACTTTATAAATCCAAAGGCCCATGTGGTCCAGTCCTATTTAGCAGTCAAAAATAATTTACGGGCTTCCCTGGTGGCGCAGTGGTTGAGAGTCCGCCTGCCGATGCAGAGAACGCAGGTTCGTGCCCCGGTCCGGGAAGATCCCACATGCCGCGGAGCGGCTGGGCCCGTGAGCCATGGCCGCTGAGCCTGCGCGTCCGGAGCCTGTGCTCCGCAACGGGAGAGGCCACAACAGTGAGAGGCCCACGTACCACAAAATAATAATAATAATAATAATTTACAAGGAATTCCATTTGCACTAGAAACTCTCAAATAGTTCACAATAATATTTTTTCAAGTCCCCACCCCACTTCCACTCCTCAATCCTCTTGTCATCTCCCTAGTTGCTCTGGAGCATCTTACAGAGCACAACCATGAAATACTCCCACCAGCCTCAGCTACACAGGGTTTTTTCCCTCCTCTTGACCACCCCCTTCTTCCTTCCCATAAGAATCCATCCTTTTTAGGAGAGGACTGGAGGAAGAAATCTCAGCACAGACAGAGTTCTCTTCATCAGGAGCAGGTGGGGTCAGTGGGGGCTGTGAATATTCCCAAGGAAATAAATAAGTTTTGTTCTGTCACTCCTAAGTGGCTGTGGGAAGGCTGAAATTAGATTACTTGTATTAAGCAGTCAGTTCAGCATCTGACATGTAGGAAGTGCTGGAAATATGAGAGCCATTAGTGTTGTTGTTTTTGTAAACCTGCTTTTTCATGAAGACTTATCCCACTGCTGCCACCACAAAGCCCTCCCTCCCATCTCCCTCGTCTGTCTGACCATCTCCCTCACTCCCATCACTGAATTTCATTCAGCTCACAAGTCATAACCATGCCTGTGCCTGGAACAGCCCCTGTCCAGTGACATCTTGGCTCCTCTACCAACCTTTCAGTGTTTGTGGCCCAGGCACATACACCCTGGCCCTTCTGCCGACTCCCACTTGCCTCTCCCATTGCACAAAAGGCCTTCGCACCATTGCTGCCAAAGGTCATCCCATCTCAGAGTGTAGCCTCTAGTAGGACAAGGGCTATGTCTGTTTTACAAGCTCCGTGGAGCACCTGGACCCAGACAGGGACTACTGGAGAGAGAAGCACCTACGTGTCCAGGCCTGGGTGAGGCACAGAGAGGAATGCAGGAGAAGCTACGGAACTTAGAATACTATAAGGAAAGCAAAACCTACAGGAAGCCATTGGGTTGTACGGTAGGCACCCAAAGGCATAAGATTTACTGAACATTGAGGGAGCCACGCTGGAGCTCATTTAAGGCAAAAGAGTGAAGTCTAACTTTGTGCCCTCTATTTTGTCCATTTCCCCACCCCAGCTCAGGACTGGAGCCTCCCTTTTACCTCCTACTGAACATTGATCTTAAAAACCTCCATTTCTCCATATGTGGCATAAATGACCAGGAACAGTGTGACATAGTGTGACATCCTCCCTCCTCTATTCCTAGGGTCATGAATATTCTAACCAGGATTAAAGCTTTACAAAATCAATGACACCCCAATGGAGAGATACCAGGCATCATCTTGCAGACAAGAGAGGATGGAGGGAAGCCTTCTTAGACCCCAGAAATTCCTCCAAGTAGGAAAGTCAACCACTTCACCCTGGTGAGTGATTGCAAGTAATGTTTAGCAGAAGAAGACACTTTTAATCTTTTCTAGCAGGAAAAGAAAACCTCAAAAAGCACTTTTTCAGCTGGATCCATGGTCACTGTTGAGGTTCACATGGGGAATTAGTGGCACATGTGAAAATAATTTGTAGGTTTGGGAGACCCATTATATGACCCATGAGATGAGGCCATCAGACCCCAAATGAGGCCACAGTAATAGCATCCACTGTGAACGAGAGCCCCACCCAACTCTGAGCTGCTCAGGACCCACAGTGGAGCACCATATTGAGGAAAAACAGGGAGCCTGACCAAAAAGAAGGTCTGCAATACTTACTTCAGGAGGATTCATGGAAGGAATCCAGGGAATTTTTCCAGGAGAAGACAAGACTGCTGGTCTTTGGGGAGGGACGAAGATTGGGGAGGGAGGAGAGAGTTTTGTAAGTGAGTTGACAAGAGAGTGAGGTTCAAATATTTGCAGAGCCATCATATACACCAATGGGTAGAAATCACAGAGACACGTGCTTTCATGAGGACACAGATTTTTACAGCAAGCACTCTCTGTCAGCCAGACCTGACCAAAGAACAGGAGGTCTTGCTGCACATCCACTTGGGGAGTGTAGACTAGCAGAAGTGAGGGCTCTGTGGATTGGATAGTTGGATGGATGGATGGATGATGGATGGTTGGATGGATGGATGGATGGATAGACAAGCAGATGTATTTATGTATATATGGAGAATTGAACAAATGTGTGGTAGGATGGATAAACATGTATGAAAGGATGGATGGAGGGAAGGACATACAAATGGATATATATAAGGATGTATGGGTGATAGATGGATGCCTTCCGAGGTTCTACAGTTACATGGTAATTTGGGCAAGGGTTACCTAGTCTTTGGGATTTCACAGACCAATACAATACAGGGGGTTGACATAAAGTTACCAGCTTCTAATTTTGTCAAGTTAAGAACATCAGTATAATAACTACCATCTATTGGAACAGATGAAACAGATCAGAATGAAATAAAGAGCAGTCCTTCCCAAGTAGGGATCATTGATAATCTCTCTCTTCTCCTCTCTCTCTCTCTCTGTCTCTATCTCTCACACACACACACACACATATGTGTGTGCTGGTATGACACTCATTTTACGCTAATATTTTTAGATATTATATTGTCCATATTTTTCTTATTTAATGGCCACATTATTTTCAACTACATTTCCTGAGCCACAGACTGTAAGGACCCTGAAGAGGGTCAAAGGGTCAAAAATTCATTGCCTTTGAGACCAGGCAAGTTGAAGCGGGTGCAGTGCGGACTGCGGGGATGGGACAGTGAAAGCCTGGAGAAGCCACACTCGTCTAGAGACAGCAAGGCAGCCTCAGCCCCAGCTGACTGTCACCACGCAGGAAGGCAAACCAAATGCAGCCAGCTAGATTTTCTGACCTACTGAGATAAGCTAGACGTATGACTTTTATGATGAACCTCTTGATTTAACAGTATTTGCAACTAATTTTTAAAACTGGATCTGTTTTGGGGTCATCATCCTTGAGCCAATCAAAACACACACACACCTGTGGATCCAGTTTGGCCCGTGGGCCATGGGTTTGCAACCTCTGGTTTAGATACCGGAGTTGGGGTTGGTGGTGGTGGAAAAAGCCACCATAAAGGACAACCAAAGAGCTTCTCTCATTAATACGAGGGTCGAGGAGGGGCACCAAAAAAAAAGCCACTGGATTCCTCCGGGTGAATAATTTCTCTGCAGTCTATTTCCGAAAGAGCTATAATTCGGGCTCTGAACAACCTATGATTTACATCCCGGCCGGTGTAAAAGATATTGTGCTGAGCCTTCCGAGTATGCTCTGTGTGTTTGTATAAATCTCCCTACTCAAAATATCTCCCACAGTTGACTGACAGCCCATGTAATTTAGCAGAAGGCTAAAAATTAAAATCTTCGAGCCTGCTGAGGGAGTGAAAGAATACAGTAACACTACGGCACCACCCCCTCGCCCGGCCGGGGCTCAGCAGATGCCAGGGCTGTTCATTTTGGAGACGGAACAAAATATTTGTATTTAGATTTATTAAGTCATTATTCCACCATTTGTTCCAATGCGCTTTATTAAAACCAGATCTCATCTCTGTTTTGAAAGTATTACCTGATTTACATAAGCTGGTCCCAGCCCTAATTACCGCTTCCTTTCGTGTCTTTTCATTTCGAGGGAGGTTTGCGCTCCCCTCCTGTTTTTGTCGCCTGCCTTTATGGCCCATATGTCTGCCTTGAGATAGCAAGAATCTTCAACCTATAAATAGATGGTTCAGAACAGCCCCGGCTGCCAGTTATCTGTCCACACATCAACATTACCATAATTGCAACAGTGAATGTGTAATCTCTCTAATCACACGTTCCAGTCGGAAAACTGGATTGGGTTTCATAAATTGTATAATTTGAGGCTTTCCTGAGCTAACCACTGGGCGGGTAGGCTGCTGTGGGTCATCAAGGGCTTGGTCATGCCCTGCAGCCTGGCCCGTCCTGCCCAGGGTGGCGTAGCGACACACACACCTGTGGATAATAGCAGTGCCACCCTGGCTCTGGAATGAGGACGCCTGGGGAATATGAGAAGCACAACTTTTTGAGGCCTATTATGAGCCTGGCACTTCACACAAGCGCTCTTTTAATTTTCATTCCATTAAACTTCTAGGGGAAATACCGTAAATACTCCCATTTTACAGATGATACCAAGGCTCAGAGAGGCTAAGTGAGTGAGTATCCAAGGGTCACACAGTAAATAGCTGAGACTCAAATGCATGTCTGAGATTCCATACGGCACTCTCAGTTAAGCAGCTTTCATCTATGACACGGCACAGTTGAAGGCTTCAGTGGATTCCATTTTTTTTTCCTCTAGGATGCTTTCATTTCTGTCATTTTAGCTAATCTCCAGGACCAACCGAAGAGGTCTTTATAGATAACAAAACTGAGACCCTGAAAGGTTAAGTACACTGTCCAGAGTCACACAGCTGGTGAAGGTAGAACTGGGATTCAAAACCAGGCTGGATCCCACACTTGTGTGTGTTCCTTCCCAAGCCTCCACAGCCCAGGTGTTGTCTGGGCGTCTTTCCTTCCTCTTTGAGAGGCTTTGTTTTCTTTGCCAGCCTCTCAGAAGGATGCTGTAATTGGGCTGGTGTCAGCAGGCAGAGCCCTGGGGGCAGGTGGAGAGGGAATAGGGGCCAGCCTTCTGCCAGCCTCCCCGGAATCCCTGGGGACAGCTCTCTCCCAAGCCTGGTGGAGGCTCAAGGAAATTGCCTCTGAAGACCCCCAAGGAGCACTGGGAAAAGGGCTTCTTTTGTTTTGCGTTACCAGCTTCCTCTGGGCAATGTTATTCAAGCTCAAGGTCTCCAAAGTGTGGTGAGTAGGCTGATGACACCCTGATAGATGGGCTGCTCCCCACAGGCCGAGCGCCGCTCCGGCTGTGCCCGGTAATTGCACAGCCTTGCAAAGTTTCAGATGTCTATTAGCTGCTTTGAATTGGGCGCTAATCAGATGATGGCCTTGTTACCAGGACACTCCTTCAGGTCTCCCTCCCTCTCTCCCCCCACCCTCTTTCTCTCACAAGGAACCATCTAATCCAACCTGTTTAATTTTTCCAGATGAGGAAACTGACACTCAGAAAGGGGAAGAGACCCAAGGTATAAGTACATCCCAAGTTCTTTTTTGTGTTGCCTGTTGAGCTGTGTGCATGCACGCACACACACACACACACACACGCTTCACATCCCCCCTCACTCCCATCTCTCCATTTATTAACTGGGTCTCCAAGCTCCTTTATCCCGTTCTGAAGAAGCACTCCCTGCCAGCATTTTAGGCAATAAATTGGGGACCAGACTTTGCCTTCCCAGCCCTGTCCCTATAGTGTCCCCATGCCCCAAGGAGTCAGAAAACTTAGTTTTCAGGAGGCTCCATCATGGCCCCTGACCCATGGGTGATCTACCCTGAGCCTCCCCTCTGTGTCTGGGCATCAGAGTCGGGCCCAGCCGGTGGAGATGAGGACTCCGTACTCCTTCACTTCCCCCGCACAGGGACTCTGGGCACCAAAGACAGTCCCAGAAACGACTGGACTGAGCAGGCTGAGCTCTGAGCAGGCCACCGCCCAGGGCATGGCACCGGAGTGAACCGGGTCACTACCTTCAGCGTGTGGTCCACAGACCTCAGCAGCAGCCCGTGGAAACTAGTTTGAAGTACAGATCCCCAGGCCCCAGCAAGCCCTATTGAATCAGAATCTCGGACTGGCCGGGGGGGGCGAGGTGGGGGGTACTGTGTTTCAACAGGCCCTTTGTGTTTCAGTGTAAGTTTGAGAATGGTGGGTCCAGATCAGCCCATCCCTGGACATCCTTCCCAGATGGAGAGTCCTTGGGGTTCACCCGCACTGTGATGGTTCAGGCCCCACTCAGACATTCACACCTAGCCACAGCTTTTCCTTACCGTCCTCCACAGAATTACTTTTCCCCACCTCACGTCTTCTGTAGCATTTTAAGAATAATGCTCTTCAAGTGCAAAACCTGCTGCCTTCTGTTCTGTTGTCTCCCCTGCTGGACCCTGAGTTGCTGACTCATCTGCAGGTTCCGCGGCTCCCCGTAATGCCTGGCACACAGTAGGTATGCACTGCGTGTGTGCGTGTGTGTGTACTGAAGTCTAACTGCACTGACCACTGGGTCCCCAAGGACCCGGCTCTGTGGCAAACTACATGGTTTTTCTAGACCCACAAGGAGACTTCATCGTTTTACAGCCAGCAAGGCTTTCTTCACACTTTTTCCCTGGGGCTTCTGAGGGCTGGCCCCAAGGTAATCTCTCAGGTCACACCGGGGAGCTCACCTCTCCTCCGCTGCTTCCCCCAGCGCCCACCTACGCCTGCCTCTGGCCAAGACCACCCTGTTGTGACATACCAGGCTTGGGCCTAACTTATTAGTCATGCCTGGTGGCGGCTTAGCTCAGCCTAGGAAGATGCCTGTGGCGACCTTCTACATTACTCCTGACCTAGATTGGGAGAGCTCGTCCAGGGCTCCCAAGCCAGCTCTCTGGGGGAGGGGAAGGGCTCCTCCCCTCTGTGAGAAGTGACCAAGCAGTTTGGGAAAGGGGGGCCCGCTGTGCCCTGGGAAGCCTGGTTGCCTCCAGGCGCCAAACTAGGTCCACCTCCTCCAGGAAGCCTTCCTTGGTGACCTGACCTAGGAGGCAGGAGAGATGTGTTTTCTCATGTGCCCCCTTCCCACACCCCAGCAAGCTCCTATTCTTGGTGCTTCAGGACCTCAGAGTCACATAGGATTGAGACTTACCTGCCTGAGGACTAAGCAAGTTGCCCCAGATGGCCTGGCCAGTTCCATATCCTGAAAAAACTGTCATAGGGCTTCCCTGGTGGCACAGTAGTTGAGAGTCCACCTGCCGATGCAGGAGACACGGGTTCGTGCCCCGGTCCAGGAGGATCCCACGTGCCGCGGAGCGGCTGGGCCAGTGAGCCGTGGCCGCTGAGCCTGCGTGTCCGGAGCCTGTGCTCCGCAGAGGGAGAGGCCACAACAGTGAGAGACCCGCGTACCGCAAAAAGAAAAAAAAAAAAAAAAATGTCATAAAGCTGGAATCCCATTCCAACCCCCGCAGCAGCCCTGCATCCCCACCCCCACCTGTGGGAACGCTTCCCTCTCTGGAACTCCATTCACCCAGGTGGCACTCAGGTCATCAGCTCCCTGTGCCTCAGGGCCCTCCCACGTGCTCTTCCCTCTGACGTGATCCTCGTTCCCCCTGAAGCATTTCAAGCACAACACCGGGAGCTAGGGGCTGGACTAGCAGATGCAGGGAGTTGGCCGGGAGTGCTATGGGGAATGCAGGACACCTGTCCAGTGAAATGGCATGGGAAAATAAAAGATAACAAAAATCAGGCCCTGCCATTAACCGGATGTGTGCCTTTGCATGAGTCCCTTACCCAGTCTGGGCCTGTCAGATAAAAGGCTTGGGTTTTCTACTGCTGCAGCACTCTCCTCCAGTCACGGGAACTAACTTGGTGGGCTGTGTGTGTACATGTGTGTGATTTCCCCCAAGCACATATCAGGCCCATCTAACCAGATTCTGTTTCACGTTCTTTTCTTTAATCCTCGGAGATGTGACCTGCTCAATGAACCAGCTCAAGTCTTCCCCAGGCACCCACCGGGTGTTGGGTCCTCTGCTGAGTCCGATTTCCCACAAAGAGTTTCCTCCCCTGATTGGCCAATGCCTAACAATGATTAGCCAAGTGTGCAAAGAGCTTGGGAGGACCGTCCTCCTTAGATGGTCTGGAGAGCCCCTGCAGCAGAAGGTGCGTCACTAGGGTGCAAATCAGGAGGCTTAGATGGCAGATAAAAGACCTGCTGGCTTCTCTGGCAGGCCCAGCCGGAGCGGTGTCTCGTTACCGAGTCTCAGAGCTGGACGCGGCAGCCCTGGAATGTGAACGAGATGAGCTGGGAGATTTCTTGTTGACACTTGTCCTGGTGAGAGGGTCCCAGCTTCGGTTCTCAGGTTATACAACACCTGGGCAGGTTGGCTCTGCAGGAGATCCTAGTGCCCACGGGGAGGGGAGGCCTCCGTGCCCGCAGGTCCAGGGCTTCCCCTGCCCCCTGCCCACCGCCCGAGGTGCAGGCAGGAGGATCCCTGGTGGGCCCTAGGAGGTTGTGATGTGACCTGGGCCACTCCCCTGGCCCTCTGCGGAGGGGCCCTGGCCAAGGATGACACAGACCCAGACCAGGCTGCTGTCCCTTCCTCGGAGGAAGGCCTGGAGCAGGGCAGCTCCTACCTGAGGCCCTACTGTGTGTTGGGCAGTATGTGAAGAGTTTTCCCATATTCCCTTTCATCCCTACCATGTAACTGGGAGGAAAGGTAAAATGAAGTGACTTGCCCTACATTAGAACCATGCCTGTCTTTTGCCAACGTCCAGGGCTCCGACCTCTGGTATAACGTCCCGTCCACGGGGGCGCGTGCCTGGCCCGAACTCCCTCAAGAGCTGATAGCCTCGGGGCTTCCCTGGTGGTGCAGTGGTTAAGAATCTGCCTGCCAATGCAGGGGACACGGGTTCAAGCCCTGGTCCGGGAAGATTCCCACATGCCACAGAGCAACTAAACCTGTGTGCCACAACTACTGAGCCTGAGCTCTAGAGCCCGCAAGCCACAACTACTGAGCCCGTGTGCCACAACTACTGAAGCCTGTGCGCCTAGAGCCCGTGCTCCACAACAAGATAAGCCACCGCAGTAAGAAGCCCGTGCACTGAAATGAAGAGTAGCCCCCGCTCGCTGTAACTAGAGAAAGCCCACGCAGCAACAAAGACCCAACGCAGTCAAAACTTAATTAATTAATTAATTATTTTTTTTTAAAGAGCTGACAACCTTAAATATGACCAATGTTTGACAAATATGCCTCAGCTCAGTGATGCAAGGGGCAGCCAAGTCTAGAACAGGGGGGTTGACGAGCCCAGATCACTCAGGGCATCCTGAGGCCCTGGCTGGGAACACCCTCCAGCCCTCGGTGGTGGCGGTGATGGTGTCCAGCCGGCGGGTGACTCAGCAGCCCTCATTCCCACAATCCGGGCGGGTGAGCGCCCTCCCACGGCTGTCGGTTTGGCTCCATCGGCCCGTCTCGGGGTGCCCCGGCAGCCAGCGCCCCCTCCCCCCATCAGCACGGCCCTGGGGCTCGGGCCAGCCTTCCCACAGCTCAATCACAGGGTTTGCCCTCTTTTCTCAGCCCGCTGGCCTCTCCCCTGAGATTAGAGGCCACTTCTAAATTCCTCTGGCCACCTCAGCCCTCCCGTCGGCCAGGCTGTGGTGATTTCCTTGGCTCCCGTCCCAGAGCCCCCGTCCTGCCCCCCAGAGGAGCTCAGCTCCCAGAGCAAACAGCTTGCTTGCCAGGCCCCGGGCCCCCCCCGCTGGTTTAGAGCCAGTCCTGTGCCCTGCGAAGAGAGGGATCGGGGCCCAACCGGGGCATGGAAGCCAGGGAGGGAAGTGGATCTTGGCTGCACTTTCAAACGGGATGTGTGGGAGGGCAAGATACAGTTAGCTTGTGCAGGTAGGGCACAGGACCATCTGCTGGGTCCAAGGGAAACGCCATACCACACGCTGTGGCTCCCACCCCAGGAGGCAGCATGCTGGAGTGAGCTGCACTGTGACCTTGAGCAAGGCTGGTAACGCTCACATCCTCTTCCCACATCTGTAAAATGGGCAAGACAACGCCTGCTGGCCAGGGCTGTACTATGCAACATGTACAGCCCTTTTCATAAAGGGTCTGGCTGGCAGGAGGCCCGCTCCAAAATGCTCCAGACATGGGTATTTCTTTCTATTCTGTGTGTGAGCCCAACTGGCTTTGTGCAATCTTTTACGGCCCTCGTTTCACGTTTGTCATCCTGGGAGCCTGTGGGAAGGGACGTATGAAGCACTTTGCAAACGGTGCCGGGCACTGCAGGCGTTGGCTGTGCTAGTGTCCTTCCAGCAACCCCCAGGGGAGCGAGCAGACCTTACCCCATCCCCCCTATCTCCCCACCAACACACACAGTTGACCCAGCGAGGAGCTGGAGATCACAAACAGGAAATACCTTGCTGACGATCGGTCCACAAGTTAGGACGGCTAAAGAAACTAACTTTGTTGAGCACTTAAGTAAGTGCCAACCACTGGGGGCGGCACTTGAGGACACTGAGGTGCAGAGGACACGGTTCCTGCAGAAAAGTCTCATGGGGCAGAGGTGGGGATGCGCCTGCCTCCCAGACAAGTGGAAAACAGGCTGTAAAGAGGGGTGGACACCTCACCTACAGGATCCTGTTTTGGTGAGAAATCAGTGCTGCTCGGGCTTCCTGGAGAATGGCCTTTGGGCTTCTGAAGGCAGAGCAAGAGTTTGCAGGGTCGAGAAGTGAGAGAAAGGGCATGGAGGCCCCATACCTGGGCTGACCAGAGGGCTAGGAGGCTCTTCCAGAGCCTTCAGGTGCAGGGAGGAACCTCGCTGCTCCTTTCAGGTGACTTTGCAGGTGTGGGGAGACCCCTGGGGGACATCAAGACACAACCACCTGAGGGACATGTGAGCAACCTGTGACCCGGCCTAGGCCTTCCAGGAACTGGTTGGGCGAGACGAGGCTCACCCCTGGCATATTTCGAGAGCAGTGCTGGCCAGCAGGGCTCCAACTGTGGGTGTGGTCCAAGAGGTCTGTGGTCACTTCACTCCTCGGGTGACTCTGCCGAGCCCTCAGCAAGCACACGCGCATACAAAGTTTTGCACACTGTTTCCAGGGACTCCCAGATATCCCCCCACCGTCAAGGAAGCCCCGATATATCCAACTCCTGTGTTCCACAGATGAGGAAACTGAAACAGAAAAAATGTGACTTGCCGAAGGTCCACATGAGTCAGGTCAGAACCGGGCCTACACTCCTAGCTTTTGCGCGAGGGTTCTCCCACGGGCACCCGGCTGCTGTCGCTTTCTAAATATGTGTCCCTGCCCAGCTGCAGTCCTCAGGGTTCTATCTCATGATGGAGGGGAGCATGCACTTTCCAGCACTCCCAGGAAAAGCCTGATCCCACCCCGAGACTCCTCTCTTAGTGAAAACTTCTCACTCTGGTCTCCCGTGCACAGTCCTGCTGGTTTGCTGCATCCCTGTGGCAGGCCCCGCCGTCCACCCAATGACCCAGGCTGTACACGGGCATCCTCCTCCCCTCGCCCCCGTGCTCCTCCTCCACAGCCACCGCTGTCTGGATTTGACTCTCATTCCAATCCAGTCTTCTCTCTTTATCGCCAAGGGTCCAGGCCCTCCTCATCTCCTGCTGGGGCTATTACCACCGCCAGAAAAATATTTCTAAAGCACACAAACAGGTGACTTTTCTGCTTAAAATCTTGCAGAGCTACCCAGTGGCCTTGAAAATTAAGTTCAAGCTCTCGGTATGATCTGCAGAGCTCCCCGTGGCCGGCCGCATCTGCCCAGCAATGCCCCCTCCTGCCTCACGCCCACCCCCGCTTAGGCCGTGGCTGGGCAAAGGCTCCCAGTTGCCTCTAGACCATTTGTTACCACTGACCTTTCTGTCCAGAGGAATAAGATGTGCTTGGGCCAGCTGAATACCCTTTGACCCCAAGGTTGGCTTGCATGCTTGGTTTTTAAATTCAGTTCCCTTTTGAGAGAAATGTTCCCAAAGGGCCCAATCCACTTTCCCACTTCAGGACTTTGGAAAAACCTCACACACGAGAGAATCATTTGTAAACATCCTTCCATGGTGGTTTCCTTCCATAGGCTAACACAACTTTTTTTTTATGTTAGGGGTATTTCTGGGGATTGAAATGAAAGTCAAGAGAAAGGGTCGTTATGAGCATCAATGTCTAGCAGTGTGCAGTGACCCATCGGCTGATGAATAAATAGCGTAATCAAGAAGTTCATCCCATGAATTCAACAGGAACAAGGGCTGATATTCAAAGTCCCAGACAGTTCAGTTGGAAGAATAATAAAAGCACAGCTGAGATGGGAGCTTGGGACACCGCCCCCCCTTCCCCAGCCCCTGCCTGGGCTGAGCCTGATGGCAGACGTCACAAGAACACAGCCCAAACGAGCCTCATTCCTGGGCTCTCGTAACTGGACTTTCAGCTTTCTAGAACAACACTTCTTGTGTTATGTCTGCAGTTTGTAGGATCTGATAAGAGACTTGCTTAAAAGTTCAAAAGGGACCACACTTTGTAAATAGTCTCAAAGAGAAGCCCTATTTTCGCTGGAGAGGAGATACACCGTAGGAGATGAGACAGCCTTTAAGTCAGACAAGGTGAGGGGGAGTCCCACAGCTACCTCTGTGGACCTGGGCTAACTGCTGAATTTCACCATCCCGGGTGTCCTCGTCTGCACAGTGGGGATGATCATGTACTTACCTCCTTGAGTGGGGAGTAAATGATATCATGCAAATTAAGCACAGAGGATGTGCTCAGTAAACAGTCCTTGTGGTGGTGGTGATTGCCAGTGAAACCACCAACGTGAGCAGAACAGCTGTATCAATACATGTTGAAAATAATTTGGGGCAGAATGAGACCATCCTGGGCTATGGAAACAAATGGTATAGGCCAGCCACCTAGAACTGCAGCTCAGGAAGGGAGAACTCAACAGAGCCAAAGCCTACGGGGGCAAGTGGCAGGTGCAGTGGGCTGAATAATGGTCCCCAAAGAGATCAGGTCCTAATTCCTGGAGCCTGTCAATGTGACCTTATTTGGGAAAAGGATAGTTGGTAGTTGGAGATGTGATTAAATTAAGGACTTTGAGGTGAGGAGATTACCATGGATTATCAGATGGGTCTTAATGCAATCACAAGTGTGGGTTTTTTGTTGTTGTTTGTTTGTTTGTTTGTTTTGTGGTATGCGGGCCTCTCACTGTTGTGGCCTCTCCCGTTGCGGAGCACAGGCTCTGGACGCGCAGGCTCAGCGGCCATGGCTCACGGGCCCAGCCGCTCCATGGCATGTGGGATCTTCCCGGGCTGGGGCACGAACCCGTGTCCCCTGCATCAACAGTCGGACTCTCAACCACTGCGCCACCAGGGAAGCCCAAGTGTGTTTTTTTTGTTTTTTTTTTTGTTTTTTTTAAATTATTTATTTATTTATTTATGGCTGTGTTGGCTCTTCGTTCCTGTGCTAGGGTTTTCTCTAGTTGTGGCAAGTGGGGGCCACTCCTCATTGCGGTGCACAGGCCTCTCACTATCGTGGCCTCTCCTGCTGCGGAGCACAGGCTCCAGACACGCAGGCTCACTAATTGTGGCCCACGGGGCCAGCTGCTCCGCGGCACGTGGGAATCCTCCCAGACCAGGGCTCGAACCCTCGTCCCCTGCATCGGCAGGCGGACTCTCAACCACTGCGCCACCAGGGAAGCCCCCCAGTGTGTTTTTAAGAGACAGGCAGGGGGAGATTTGATACACAGAGGGGAAGGTAACATGAAGACAGAACAGAGAGATTTGAAGATGCTGACCTTGAAGATTGGAATGATGGGACCATAAGCCAAGGAATGCCAGCAGCCACCAAAAGGTGGAAGAAGCAAGGAACAGATTCTCCCCTAGAGCCTCCAGAGGGAGTGTGGCCCTGCTGACTCCTTAATTGGGGCCCAGTTGATGCTGATGTCAGACTTCTGGTCTCCAGAACTATGAGAGAAAAGATTTCTGTTGTTTTAAGCCACCAAGTGTGCGGTGATTTGTTACAGCAGCCCTAGGAAGCTAATACATCCAGGATCATAGATTCTAGGCTGAGGAAACAGACTCAGAGAGTAGTAGTAACTCACCCAAAGCCACACAGCATGTTTGCCTCAAGGCCAGGACCAGACCAAGGTCTCCAGATCTCTGCACCACTGTGCTCCCTCTTCCCTCTGCCCAGCTTTCTTCCCCGGGAGGCCTTAGACTCCCACCCTGGGAAATCCTTGGTTACCATAGTTTTTTTTTGTTTTTTTTTTTTTTTTGCGGTATGTGGGCCTCTCACTGTTGTGGCCTCCCCCGTTGCGGAGCACAGGCTCCGGACGCGCAAGGCTCAGCGGCCATGGCTCACGGGCCCAGCCGCTCCGCGGCATATGGGATCCTCCCAGACCGGGGCACGAACCCGTATCCCCTGCATCGGCAGGCGGACTCTCAACCACTTGCGCCACCAGGGAGGCCCTACCATAGTTATTTTATCTTTACTCACCCACTGCCCCAAGGTGAGCCCAGCTAGGACCAAATGCTGTCCCTGTGGTCACGACTGCCCCCAGTCTGAATGTCCACCTGTCGCCTGTGTCACAGATTGGGTTCTTTGGAGAGGGAGTTGTATTCCAGTTTTATGCCAGAGCTTTATTAAGGATCTACACCAGTGAAGGAAGGGGGAGGAAGTTGGATCGGGAGGAAGGAGATTGAAGTCGAATTGCCATGCCGGCCCCAGCCGACCCCACAGGGAGTTGTCCTGAGTCCAGCTGAGGCAGCCAGGACCTCATACCCCCATCTGGCTCAGTCACCAGGTGCCGGCTGCCCTGGAGAGGGCCTGGCCTCCGGCGAGGTGGGTTTCTGCAGTGAGGCCGACCCTGACAGGGCTGACAGCTGGAGGCCACCTGCTGACTGCACTCCCTGCAGCTGGGCAGTAAGACCTTCCTTGAAGGAGGGCCGGGCACAGGTGGACCACAGCCCAGTGCTACCACGCATTCTGCAAACAAGAGCTGCATCTCAGCGGGGCCTGGATGGCTTGCCAAACAGCAGCCCCACCCTACACAGTGACCAAGACCCTCCCCACTCAAAGTGGGATGTGTGGACCAGGAGCCCCGACACCACTTGGGAAATGGGGAGAAATGCAGACTCTGTTTTGGGCCCCATGGTCCATCTGAGAAGCATGCTCTACCCCAGGGGTTGGATGACTCAAGGGACCAAATCCAGTAGCTGTCTGTTTTCATAGGGCCTTCGAGGTAGAGATGATTTTTGCCTCTTTTATGAAGAAGAACACGTAACGGAAACTGTATGGCCCCCAAAGCCTGTTTATTTATGACGTGGCCTTTTGCAGAAAACTGTCCCCAACCTCTGCTCCAGAAAGGCCAACCAGCAGGGGAGACCCCGGGTGCTGAGCTCTTTCCCCGGAGCCCCTCCTAGTGTTTGCGGCCAGCCCTCCGGCCCTTCCTCCCGCATCCTGACTTGTCTCCTTCTTTGCCCGCCTCCTTCTCTTCTCTTTACCCCACTTTCTTCTTTGATTTCCTTGTCTCCCCTCCTGACCCCTCGCTTCTCTTTCTCTCTCTGGGGCGTGCGTGTGAGTCTCTCCCTGTCGGAACGTGTGCATCTGAAGCTCTCTCTTGCTCTCATCTCTGAGACCGGCTTTGTGTCTGCTCATCTCTGTCTGTCTCACCCTGCATCCCTCCCCCACACTCCAGCTACAGATCAAAAGAAGCATCCTCACGCCGCACCCGGGGTAATCAGCTTGGGCTGCTGTTTGGAGCAGTCGTGGGCACTGCAGGCAACCCCCAGACCTTTCTATCCTCAGTCCTGCCACGTCCACACCTGCTCCACAAATGCCCACAGCTTCTGGCATTCTCTTCTCGGCTCTGTCTGCACCATCATCTCTCCTTGCCCCCAGATCTCCCTTCCCCACAGGGCCTTTAATCTTTGCAGCTTTTTTTCCTGCAACATCCCTGACTCTCTTGTGAAATGCAAATTAATTAGCGTCTAATTACTCACCCGGTGCTGCATCTACAGCCTTCTCTTGTCAGGTTCCTGGAGAACATCTCTGTCATCCGCTGAGAACTGGGCCCCGTGAGGAGCAATTCCGGTTTAGGGAGGCAGGCAGCCTCAAAGAGGAGGCTTTGTCAGCATCCACCTCCTCAGTGGATCCCAGGAACACAGTCTGGGTGGGGTGGCTCCGCCCACCATTCACCCTAATTGCCCGCATCATTCTGGGAAGTGACGGGCCGAGGGCTGTGCTGGGTCAGGAGTGAGTCCCAGCCTCTGCCCTCAAGGAGGTGACCACGGGGCTGAGCAGCCAAGCCCTGCTTGTGCAGCAGGAGTCCCCATGCATGACCCTCCAGGCAGCAGCTGATGAAATGAGGACGTACCCAAGGAACTGGTCTAGTCTTTAAACTTGAACAGGCTGAGTTCAAATGTGGGAAGTAAATGGCAGAGGACTTGAGCCCATCCTAAACCACAGGGTACAATCTCCAGGCCTGGAGAGGCGGCTGGGGCTGAAGGAAGAGAACAGGGCTCCAGTCCACCCACTCCCTGGGAGGCTTTAGGCCTTGACCCTCCGAGCCTCAGCTTCCTCATCTGGGAACTGATGGTAACAGGGCCAGCACAGTGAAAAGGAGCCTCTGGCTGCAAAGTGCTGAGCACAATACAGGTGTTCCAGTGAATGTCACTCGCGTTTTTCTTTGCCTTCGTGCTCCCAGGGGCCAGGGGTGGATCCATGCTGGATGCAGGTGGAGCTGGACTTTTGTCCAGTGTGCAGTCCCCACCTCGGGTCCCTGCCCTGTCCTCCTAGCCTCTCCCAGTAGTACACAGTCACCACAGTTGCTCCCAGCAGCTCCATCCTATCCCAGCCAGTCCTTACAGAAGTTGAAAGGTATCTTCCACCCACTAACTTAGAAGAAGGTGATCACCCTTCACCAGCCTGAATTCAGGAGACTCAACCACAAGAACCGGACTCTAGAACCCATCACCCCAGGGCTCACTCACAAAGGCTCGTCCTGACACCCCACACAGCCTGCCTCACCGTGTCCTGGAGATCCTCAGGCTTCAGCAGTCTGCCCACTCGGTCTGTCTATCCCATCCCAGTCCCCTCCAGTCCTGCTACCTTCACTCCAGCTGGCTGCGAGCAGCCTAGCCTCTTCCCAGCTCTGATTGCTTCCATCCAGACGGAGCCCTGTTCCCCGCAAACACTCATCTCCCTGATGCTTATGGTTCATGTGAGACCACCAAGCTCGGAATTCTCCATTGGTCACTATTCGTATTCCTCAACGGTCTGAGTAGGTGTGAGTGTGGTCCTATTTCTCTAGCAGACTGTAAGCACCTTGAAGGAAAGGACCACACCAGACCCCCGAGGGCACCAAGCACAGCACAGTGCCGGGGCCGTGGCATGCCCAGCCAGCACACTGGGGGGTTGATTGGATGACCTGATGTACATCTTCACCCGACTCGCTGGTGCCAGGTCAGCAAATGTGTTCAGTGGAGACTGGAGAATGTAGGCGTGAGGGGGAACAAGAGTGCTTGAGCGGCCACTATGTGCCGGGCACAGATGCTAATAGTAAGGCCTCCCAAGCCCGTGCTGTCATTGCACGCTCATGACAGCCTTGTAAAGCAGATATTGTTCTTCTCCATCTTATGGAGGGGATCTGAGCCTGGGGAAGCTTAAACAACCAACCCAAGGTTATACAGCTACAGAGTGGTGGGACCCAGCCTACACCAGACCTGCCTGCCTCCAGAGTTTAAGGCCCCTCTGGTTGGCCCAGTTGCTCAGAGCTCTCTGCCCTCTCCCTCTGGCCTGGTTGGCACATGCTGGCCAGTTGGCTCAACCCAGTGCTCTGCTGTTGGCCTCTGGAGCCCTGGTGGCCTTTGGTCCTTCCTTCCTGGCCAGCCCCTTGGGGCTGGAACTGGATATCTGCACTCCTGGGGAGGCCCAGGCCACCCTGTTATCTGGGACACTGATGAGGGCACAGGCACTGCCAACCGCCAGGCCTGGGGCCCACGGAGCTCGTGACCCTGCCTGGGGTAACCAGTCCCATGCGCTGTCATCAACTGGGTGCAAATGGCCGCTGCCGCAGCGGGCTTCTCTGTTCAGCGATATTACAACCCCTTCACTCTCCTGATGGGGAAACTGAAACCAAGGGAGGCAGGCGGCTTGCTCAGGACTCCAGCAAAGCAGGGCCTGGGACCAGGTGCCCTGATGCCCAGTTCGGGGCTCGTCCTGCCACTCGCAGCTCAGTTTCACAAACGTGCAGAGAGGACAGCAGAACTGGGTGCTCTGGGGCCACACAGAGAGAAGCCTGGCTGCCTCTCTGCTTCCTTCAGGAAGCTCCACTCTGCAGGGGAGCCACGCGGCACCGGGACAGAGCAGCTCGGGTACAGAGCAGCTTGGCCCCCGGCACTGGCCGGGAGCGCTGCAGGGGGAGGTTGGTGAGCGCAGTAAATTTTCCTGGAGGAAAGGCCGTGAGGTGGGTAAGGCCTGGCTCAGCACACAGGCCTCCAGAGACGTTGACTGAAGCCAGGAAGGAAGAGGGCTTTCCAGGCTGAGGAGAGAGACAGGCCGAGCGGTAGGGAGCAGGGAGCTCAAAGGACAGAGAGGACCCCAGGGACGGTCCGAACACTCTGCCACAGGATGGGGGCTACAAAGGCTTGGCTGCCCCTCGTCCCTGTGCTCCGGAGGATGTCCCCGGTGCTCTGGTGGCAATCCAAGCCAGTGTTTCCCAAGATGGCTGTTGAGACACTGCCCCACCCTGCCAGGACAGCCCTGGGAGAGAGCACTTTTCCCAAACCTCACCTCACCCCACCTCACCTCACCTGAGGAGCTCAGTCTCCTCCCACCCTCTGAGCCAGGCCTCCGGGAGGTGCGCTTCCATTTGCACGCCATCACCTGGCTCTCCTCCTCTGCGTGGGCCTTCTCCACCCTCTGAAGGAAAGATCGCCATGTCCGCAGAACACGCATTTGCTGCATCGGCCAGCCTCTGCCCAGATCCCCTCCCCACCCAGCAACTTCAGAAAGCCCAACCCAGCCCTGCTTCCGTCACCCCCTCCTTCAGTAAGCCCCGCGGAGCCTGGGCAGGGACGCTGACCACGAATGAGACAGGTCCTGCTCTTAAGGAGCCGGCAGTCGATGGAGCAGGGAAAACGTGGATGTAACTCACTGCAACGTGTGCTAGAAAGTGGGCGCTCCCGCAAAGTGCTAAAGGGTGGGGGAGATGGCTTTCCGAGGTGGCACCCAGCTCGGCTTCCTGAAAGAAGTGGCACATGTGTCCTAGAGACACATGCACGGGGCTCAGCACCACATGAGAGCATGATATATTCGGAAGGTCTTGGCTGTGCAAGAAATTTGTCTGAGGGGCCTGGAGATGAGAGAAGCGAAACCGGGGATGAAGGACCTTGGGTGGCCTGGTGGGGAGCCGGAGAGGGGCGAGAGGCAGGGAAGTGAGGAGGGGACTGCAAGGGCCCAGGGTAGAGAGAGAGGGCCCAGGCGATGGTTAGAAGGGTACAGGGAAGGAAGCAGAGGCCGGGGATAGGTAGAAGGTGGGAGTGACAAAATTGGTGACAGGAGGGCGGGGTTGGGGGCAGGAAGGGGCAAGATTACAAAGGTAGGAGTGCTGTCAGGCCTACCTTTCTTGCTGGGGTGTCTGGCTGGCTGGAAGCGTGTGACCCTGGAGGGGACGACAGGGAGAGGAGCAGGCTGGGGAGCTCAAGAAAGAGGTCAGCTCCGGAGAAGGTGACTGGGAGTCATGACACAGAAGGGAAGCCAGAGGGAAGAACAGGGGCCTAGAGTGGTGGCCGGGGAATGACAGCAGAAGGGGCGGGGCCTGCGTATGAGGGATCCAGCCTCCCCACGCCCAACCATAGCCTTCTCTCTGTTCCTGCTACCGACCAGGGTTCTTGGCCTCCTTAATCAATAGAAATTGACCAGAGGCCAGACAAGAAATTCAGGCAAGACTTTATTGGGGCCCCTGCTGCAGCAGCAGCGAGCGAGAACAAACAGTTTCCCTTGCTTGCTCGCTCCCTGAGGCTGGGGGCAAGCTTGTTCCCTATGTGGGGTGAGGGTAGGGGTGTGTCCAGGGTCGGGTCAGAGGGGCGGCTTAGGTCTTTTGCCCACCCCTCTGGCGGTGGTGTGTGCAGGGGGCATGCTCAGTACCCTGCTTTTGCTCCCGACATCCTGTCTTTGCTCCAGGCTCCTCAGAAGTGGCAGTTGGGCTTTTTTGGTCTCTTTGTATCATTTGGGTCCAGAATTTGCCCCAACTGCTGTGCATACAGTTATTTTTAGTCTCAAACAGTTTCTTTGTATTTTGTTGCTTGAGGAGAGGTACACACCTCCCCAGGTGCAAGCATTGCAAGCACTGCAGCAAAGGGGCGCAGGTCCCAGCCTGTCTCACTCCCTTCAGCTCAGGCCTCTGCTTCTCAGAAACTGTCTGCTTATTTATGAATGCACCCCACCCCCAACCCTGTTCCCATGGCAACACCCCTCCCCCTTAGCTGGGTTGGGGGGGGTTGTCCAATCCCACAGGGGAGCCTGCAGCCCAGTGCCTGGCCACGTCACTGCAGCCATGGCTGAGATCAGGAGACTCACCAGCTCACCTCATCCCACCCTGCTGGCCTCCTGTGCCAGCATGCTATCCCTGGGCACCAACAAACACCTCCCTAATCTGTCCCTTCCCCCCAACAACCACCCTCAGCCATCCCTCTGTGTCCAACCCAGGGCAGATCTTACACAAACAAGAACCCGCCCCTCCACCCCATTCTTGTGTTAGGTCACTGAGGTGTTGAGCCTTACTTGTTACTGCACCATGGCCCAACCTATCCTGACTAATACAATCCCTGTG
The DNA here is from genome assembly GCF_025265405.1 of Mesoplodon densirostris. Classification (NCBI taxonomy): domain Eukaryota; kingdom Metazoa; phylum Chordata; class Mammalia; order Artiodactyla; family Ziphiidae; genus Mesoplodon; species Mesoplodon densirostris. Next base: position 123,680,398 of record NC_082664.1, read on the forward strand.
CTGTGGTGACACCATGCCAAGCAAGCCACTTATTCTCTGCTTCCCCAGCCTGGACAGTGGGGACCATCACCCCCTCCTCCCTACCCCAACCTTTCCAAGCTGCCCTCTCCTCTACTGCCCCAAACTCCAGCAGCCCTCCCTACACTCCCTCCCATCGTCATGTCCCCCGGCCTTTCCACCTCCCCAGCTGAACTGTGGGCTCCTGAGAGCGAAAATCAGGCCTGAGTGCCCTTTGTGTCCCTCAGAGAACCCAATACCATGCTGCACGTGTGGGAACTGAACTGAGAGGCACTGCAGGCGCCTCAGCCACACACAACCTCCCCCATCCTGGGCTTCCCTTCCTTCCCCACTCTGTCCTCCCTCTGAGATCCCGTTCGGGGGGAGTAGGAGAAAGCCATGACAGAGGGATGGAAAATATTCCTGGTATTGTTCTAAGGCCACAGCCTACGATTGTGGAAGGAAGTGGAGGGGGCTGCTGGGAGATGGGGAGGAGAGGTTAACAAGATTAAAAAAGCCATAATGAGACCACAGCACAAACCCTGCAATTATGCTCCCAAATTTAATCAAAACAGCTTCCCGCACTGGGCCTGTAATGCATCTAACAGGCCCGTCAGTTTCTGCCGCCCAGGCCCAGCCCTTGAGATACCACAGAGCCCAGAGTCCTCCTGCAGAGCTTGGGGCGGGGGTGGGGCCTGCCTTCCAGCACCACCCACCCCCTGCCCATCCCACTGTGACAGGCCTATGGGGTTTGAAGTGGCCTAGTTAGGCCAAGTCTCCAAGGAAGCTCTCCTTCTTTCTCCACTCCTCCCCATCACCTGCCCGCCGCTGATTTGCTACCTCTGCAGAGGGCTCTCCATGGCCCGGGCTAGCAGCTGTGGCCCCAGGCTTCTCAGGAAGGGTCCCCTCAGAAACACCCCCTCCAACACCGCCCTGGAATGGCCCCTTTCTTAGTCAAACCCCACTGCAGATCTGGCCTTGCCTGGGTGTGTTGACCTTTTGAGAGGAGAGGTATTTTCTCCAAATGGTTTTGGTCTCCCCTGGCACATGTAGGTCAGTACCTTTGGTAGGGGTAGTTAAATGCTCACTGATGATCTTTATGCTCGTGTACCAGCCTCCCCTGTGAAAGAGTGGGGCCCATGGACTGTGGCTTCCAGGTCAAGTGAAGAATAAACATCCTTTCTCCATCTCTCTCTTCCCCTGTCCTGGTGATCTTGGATGATCTGTATTTTGGTTGGTGCATAACAAGGTGAAGAGGACTAAACAACCCACGTTGCACCTTTACAATATGATAGTTTATAAGAAAAATGTATATTTGGTCTTAGTCCATGGTTCGGGCTCACAGCTTCCAAAATCCTTGGAATTTCCCAAACGTTGTGTGATCAAGGTGTCTTTTGTTATGTTAATGAGGTGACCTTTTTTGGACCTAGGTAAGCTCAGTCTGGGGACTGGTTGCCAGGGAAACCAAAGATTAGAGGGTTGGAACTTTGGGTCCTACCCCCAGACCTCTGGGGAGGGGAGAGGGACTGGAGATTCAATCAATCACAAGTGGTCAATATTTTCATCAAACATGCCTAGGTAATGAAGCCTCCATAAAAACCCAACAGGAGGGGTTTCAGAGAGAGGTTGGTGAACACGTGGAGATTTGGGGAGAGCTCCCCGTCCTTTCCCCATACCTTGCCCTGTATAGTTGCTTCCACCTGGCTGTTTCTGAGTTCTACCCTTTTATTATAAACCAGTAGTCTAGTAAGTAAAGTATTTCTCTGAATTCTGTGAGCCGCTCTAGCAATTAATTGAACCCAGTGAGGGAGTTACAGAAACCTCTGATTTATAGCCAACTGGTCAGGAGTCCAGCTGACAACCTGCACTTGTGACTGGTATCTGAACTTGGGGAGGGGGGCAGTTTTGTAGGACTGAGAACTTAACCTGTAGGATCTGACCCTAACTCCAGGCAGATAGGGTCAAAATTGAGTTGACTTGTAGGGCACCCAGCTGGTATCAGAATTGCTTATGGTAGGGGAAAAACGCACACATCAGAATTGGTGTCAGAATTGGAGATGTTGGTCCAACATCAAGCACAGCCTGGGTAAGGGTGGTCCAGGCCCAAAGAGGAGTTTAGATTCTTGGTGATTTCTGGTTTCTAAAGGGAAAAAGCGGTGATTGTTCTCTGACACCAAGGACTTATGGTATTTTGTCAGCCAGGGGCCAATCTTTTCTACAAGAGCCTGCTCTAGGAGCAACTCACGGAGGACTGCAGTCCATTCCAACCCATCCCATCCACTCATCCAACAAATACTGGCTGAAGATAACTCCCCATGCCTGTCCTCAAGAGGAGGGAGGGGACAGCAGGGAGAGCAGAATGCAGACTTTCCACCTAGAAGACCTGAAATCGAGCCCCGCTGGCCTCGGGCTGGTTACTTGGCCTCTCTGAACCTCATTTTCTAAACAGAGCTAATAATACCCCTCCACTTCCCTATCTCCTAGTGGTTTTGAAAATCAAAAGAGACCTTTGTTGACAAAGTGGGTGGCAGGTTGTTATTAAGAAGATAAAATAAGGTCTTAGTTCCTTGGGATACAAGGTAGACAGTCATAAATGCAATTAGAGAGGTGTAGATAAGGGGTTATGAGAGAAGGGTGGGGGGCAGCTGGGACGATGGAGAAGGCTAAAGAGAAGAGGGAAGGCATTGAAATTAAAGGATGAGTATAATCCCAACAGGCAGAAATGGCAGACAAAGGATATCCCAGCAGAGAACAGGGTAAGCAAAGGTATAGAGGCTAGAAATAATAGAGCAGTTTGCAGAGACAGTACAAAACACCATCGATACTTGTAGGGGGTCCTTGGGAGATAACATTGTAAGTGTATCTGGGGAGGTGACAGAGTGCCTTGAACACTAGGCAGACGCATTTGGACTTTATTTGGTAGAGTTGCGTGTGCATGCGCTTGGGAACGTGTTAGAAATGCACGTTTTCAAGCCTCACCCCAGGCCTCCTGAAGGAGAAACTCTGGGATGGGCCAGGAATCTGGGTTTTATCAAGCCCTCCAGGGGATGCTAATGCTCCCTCAAGTGGGAGACCCTCTGATGCAGCGGGTGCTGTCAGCACCCAGCCCTGCCGGCACCCAGCCCTGCCGGCTTCCATCCACCACCATCAGCATCCCTCTGAAGATGGGCTTTCTACAGCCACTGAATCCTGCCCTGCCCAGGCACGAAAAGACTGGGAGTGCCAGGAATTAGTGTCCCAGGGGAGCAGCTGTCACCCAACGGTTGACAGGAGTTGGTGCAGTATCCCCAGCTCCGTGGCCCCTCAGATGGTGTGGCTGAGATGGGGTTTCACACTCCATCCCACAGCGGTCACGGCGGTCACTGCAGTAACAGCCCCTGCCTGTGTGGGGCGCCTTCCCTCCACGTCTGACTTCTCCACTCCCGCTGGTGTTCTCTGGACACAGCCCAAATGAAGTACTTCCACTAGAGCCCTTCCTTGGCTCTCCTTCTGGGGGAGCCAAGATGGCGCACGCATGTGCACACGAGCACTCACATGGTGTCAGGGCCAGGATGGGGTGGGGTTGCTGACTTCCTGGGCCTGGAATGGCACTGGCGGAGGAGGAGGCCCTGGGAGAGGAGGCGAGCAGCCCAGAGATCAGACAGAGGAGGAAGGAGCACTGGGAAGACTGCAAGAGCAAAGCGGTGATGGAGGGCTTGAAAAGGAAGGGGTGCGAGGAGAGGAGATCACCTCCTAAAGCAAAATTGCCAAGACCGGAGTCATGATGGGCTGTAGGGCCTCAGTGAGAGAGGGAGGCCCAGCCTAGCTCCAGCACCTTTCTGATCATCCCCATTTCATTGATAGAGAGACTGAGGCCTGAGAGTGAAATATCCAGGCCTCAGAGCCAGTCCAAGACCTGGGATCAAAACCCAGGCCTGCAGGCCAGAGCCTGTTGTTTTCAGGCCACCCTTGGGGACAGAGCCTCCAGGCTGCTGGCTCCATGAGGTCACACTGCTCTTTGATTCTTGTACCTCCGAAGAGTCTGGTGATAACTATGGACTAAGGAGGGGGCCCTATTCATCCAGCGAGGGTTTGATCCTTCCTCGGAACTCTAGTCTGTCCCTCAAAAAAATCAAAGCAGCTTCTGCAGCCGGGCAGCCTGCGTTTGCCACAACTGTAAATCTGGGCAGTTTACCAGTCGTCTTCGTGCCTCGGTTTTGTCACCTGTAAAATGAGAGTAAAAGTGCTTCTCATTAAGCTCTTAGACTAGTACCACTGTTGGTACCACTGTGGCTGTTCTTGTTCTTGCTGATTACATTGCTAAGTCTGGAAAACTCCCAACTCTGTCACTTATGAGTGTATATTCATCCCCCAGCTAGTGGCAGAGCTGGGGTTCAATGCCGGGGCTGGCTGACACAAGAACCCCCCTGCTATGTAAGGGTAACATAATTAAACACCAAGTGATGGAAGAGTTTATTCGGCCCATTCTTTTTTAACCTCGAAACTTTCTTTCAAATTCTCCGTATCGATATGTTTCCAGAGGGTGCAAGTTGAGGAATGCCGTTCTGGCAGTGTATCTGCTGTGAGGCCAGAGAAACAACGTCATAAAATTGAAATCAGGTCAAGGAATTTGAGTTCTGGGGCTAGTTCTGTGGCTTCTGAGCTCTCAGATCTCGGGCAGGTCATTTCTTCCCCATGGCCTTGGTTCTGCATCTGTAAAATGGGTACACACAAATCCCTGCCTCTCTTACAGGGTTGTGGGAAGACTCAGGCTTGTCTGGCTAGTGCTAGGTGCTAGTGGGGAGAAACAGGTATGAGAAATCCCCACTGTCCTGTCCATGCACAGGGAAGGGGGTGTCAGAAGAGAGTGGTAGGGGAAGGAGTGTTTATTGAGCACTTACTATGTGTTGAGCCCTAGGCTAAGGGCTTTACTCTCATGTAATTTTCCCAACAGCCTTGTGAGCGTGGGGATGTTATTCCTATTTACAGAAGAGGAAGGCGAGGCTCAGGGAAGAAAGACAAGTTGCCAGTATTGGTGGAGTTAAGATTTAGGCTCCAGTCCATCTCCAAAGCATGGTCCTTTCTGCTGGGGCACACTGCTTCTTACTTGGGGTCCACCAACAGACTGGGGTGAACCCTTACTGGGAGGCAGCATGTGTTGGGCACTGGGACTCAGGGGATGGGGGAAATGATGCCACTGCAAAATGGAATGAGAATACAATAATATGAGTATTAGATGCCGTGGTAACTTAAAGGAGGAAGTACCATAAGGCCTCACAGAGGAGGAGGTACTTGACCTGGGTTTTGAAGAATATGTAGTTTTCCAGATAAAGAAAAGAAGGTTCTTCAGAACAAGGGGAGTTGCATATATAAGGCAGGCAGATGTCAAACTGCTGGCCACTTGGAGGAACTGCAAATGCGTCTCAGTTACCAAGAGACAGGGCCACAGCTGTATGTGGCTTTGAGCAAGTTACCTAACCTTTCTGAGCCTCAGTCTCCTATTCTGTTAAATGAAGCCAATAATGCCTAACTTAGAGGGCTGTTAGGTTTAGATGAGATAAATGTGGAAGAAATTCACATACATTGTTCTCACTTAATCCTTACAAGCTTGTGAGCTGAGCTGGATGCCAGCACTCTCCCATTTTTGCAAAGGATCAGAGAAGGAAGGAAATTGCCCAAGGACATACAGCCAGCCTCACTGCAGATATTGCCTTCTTAACAACCTGTTATATTGACACAAAAATCCTAAATAAAATATTAGCAAACCAAAACCAGCTTTGAATGAAAATATTAATGGGCCATGAGGAAGTAATTTTTATTCTAGGAATGTGAATATGATTCAATATTAGGAAATCTGTTAATATAAGACATTGTATCAATAGGTTAAAGGAGAAAAGCCACAGGATTATTTTTTTCTAGCTCTTTAATATTTTATTTTTAGTTATTTAAACATCTTTGTTGGAGTATAATTGCTTTACAATGTTGTGTTAGTTTCTGCTGTATCACAAAGTGAATCAGCTATATGTATACATATATCCCCATATCCCCTCCCTCTTGCATCTCCCTCCCACCCTCCCTATCCCACCCCTCTAGGTGGTCACAAAGCACCGAGCTGATCTCCCTGTGCTATGCGGCTGCTTCCCACTAGCTATCTATTTTACGTTTGGTAGTGTATATATGTCCATGCCACTCTCTCACTTCGTCCCAGCTTACCCTTCCCCCTCCCCGTGTCCTCAAGTCCATTCTCCACGTCTGTGTTTTTATACCTGTCCTGCCCCTAGGTTCTTCAGAACCTTTTTTTTTCTTAGATTCCATATATATGTGTTAGCATACGGTATTTGTTTTTCTCTTTCTGACTTACTTCACTCTGTATGACAGTCTCTAGGTCCATCCACCTCACTACAAATAACTCAATTTCGTTTCTTTCTATGGCTGAGTAATATTCCATTGCATATAGCCACAGGATTATTTTAAAAGAAATAGAAAGGGGACAATAAAATGCCACATAAAGATCTCATTTAAAAATAAATTTTAAGTAAACTAGAAATAAGACATTTTCCTACCTTGATTTTTTTAAAGCTTTCTCAAATCAAACAGCCAACATGATAACTGTGTGAAAAACTAAAAGTATTCCATCAAAATTAGGAAAAAGGCAATGATTCCTGAAACACTCCCATTGTTTACCACTGTCTGTGAGCTTTCGCAGATACAGTAAGTCAGGAAAAGATATGAGGTGTAGCTACTGGAAGGAAGGAGATACAATTATTAAATGGTGTAATTGCCTACCTAAAAAACTTCTAAAAAAAAAACTAAAAATCTGTTAGAACCAGTAATACTCAAATAACTAATACAAGATAAATGTATATTTTTAAATCAGTTTTTATATGTACCAACAAGAACTAGCAAGACTATTACACTTGGAAAACAAGATCTCATTCACAATAGCCAAAAATATCATAAATGTGAATTACCTTAACCATAAATGTGCATGACAACATGAAGAAATAGAGAAAACATTTCAGAGATATAAAAATTTGACTAAATGAGAGATACAGCATATTCCCAGTGTAGAAGACAACTACTCTAGGACTTCCCTGGTGGTGCAGTGGTTAAGAATCCGCCTGCCAATGCAGGGGCCACGGGTTTGAGCCCTGATCCGGAAAGATCCCACATGCTGCGGAGCAACTAAACCCGTGCTCCACAAGTAAGCCTGCGCTCTAGAGCCTGCGAGCCATAGCTACTGAGCGCACTCACCACAACTACTGTAGCCCGTGTGCCTAGAGCCCGTGCTCCACAACAAGAGAAGCCACTGCAATAAGAATCCTGCACACCGCAACAAAGGGTAGCCCCCGCTTGCTGCAACTAGAGAAAGCCCACGCGCAGCAATGAAGACCCAACGCAGCCAAAAATAAAATATAAAAAAAAAGAAGACGACTTCTATAATGATGTTCATTTTCCCAAATTGATATCTGTTTAATGCAATTTTTAAAAAAACTATGGAATCGGGGCTTCCCTGGTGGTGCAGTGGTTGAGAATCTGCCTGCCAATGCAGGAGACACGGGTTCGAGCCCTGGTCTGGGAAGATCCCACATGCCGCGGAGCAACTGGGCCCGTGAGCCACAATTACTGAGCCTGCGCGTCTGGAGCCTGTGCTCCGCAACAAGAGGGGCCAAAATAGTGAGAGGCCCGTGCACCGCAATGAAGAGTGGCCCCCGCTTGCCACAACTAGAGAAAGCCCTCGCACAGAAACAAAGACCCAACACAGCCATAAATAAATTAATTAAATAAATTTAAAAAAACACTATGGAATCGATGCCTTGATCAAGTTATCTAAATTTCTAAATTATTTTCAGTTTCATCTAGGAAAATGAAAAGGCAAGGCTAGTCAAAAAGATTTTGGGAGTTAGGTATAATGAAGGGAGACTTTCCCTACAAAAATTGCAATGTAATACAAATTTATAAATATTATAAAACAATATTGTCATCACCTAAGAATAGCACTAGATAGGCCAGAGGAAGAAAAAAAAATATCCTGAAAAGCAGACCTTAGGATATAAATGTGCTAGGTACATGAAGTCAGTAGATGATCCAGTGATAATTCATATCAGCAGGGAAAGGAAAAATTACTCACTGGTGCTGGGGCAATTGGTTAACTACTTAGAAAATTAAATGAATTCAGATCTTCACTTACAGAGGATTAAAGAGCGAAACATAAAAAGGAAAGCCACAAAAATCGTAAAGAGGAAATGTGACAATAAAGTATTTGGTGAAAAAATACATTTGTATGTATAGTAGGATTCAAATATTCTAATATTTAGTGCAAAACAAATACTTTAAGGATTATGGACTTTTATTTTTATCATTGTTCCTGTCTGTTTTTCAGGTTTTGAACTATAAGCACATAATCTCTTTACGATTTTTTTTAAGTGTGTAAGATTACACCCTAGCCTGAAATCAAGTGATAAGAGATAAGAAGGCCCTTGGACAAGTCCAGAGTCCTCTATGGTTTGTGTGGTTATTTTTACTACAGATCTCCTGGTGACATAACAAGTGTCTAGGAGAGACCCTTCTGAGTTGTCACTCACACCCAATCAATTCTGGCTTCAAGATCAGGTTGCAGCACATGGATCGGAAACCATGTTCGCTGCTCGGAGGACCGCTGGCTTTACTTGGCTGTTCCTCGCTGTCTTCCTGCTGCCCTGCTCCACGCTTTTTGCTCTTCTCTGTAGAGGCAACATCGTTGTCTTTTCAAGAAGAAATACAGGGCTTCCCTGGTGGCGCAGTGGTTGAGAGTCCACTGCCGATGCAGGGTACGTGGGTTCGTGCCCCGGTCCGGGAGGATCCCACATGCCGCGGAGCGGCTGGGCCCGTGAGCCATGGCCGCTGAGCCTGCGCATCCAGAGCCTGTGCTCCGCAACAGGAGAGGCCACAACAGTGAGAGGACCGCGTACCACAAAAAAAAAAAAAAAAAAGAAGAAATGCAGAGGACACACACACACACACACACACACACACACACACACTTCCTTGCCTTCAGTGAACAAGCAACATCGGCCAGATTCCCATTTCCTTAATAAGAGAGAGGAACCTGGATGGAAAATGACCTTCATCTGTGCCCCCTCCTGCCATCCAGCTGAGCTCCCGTCTGGCCCTGGAATCCGTGCATCCCCGCCTTTACTCCCCCTTCACCTGGCTGCCACCTCTATAATTTTCCAAATTTGGAAGGAGGAGCAGGTACACCAAGATTGTATCAATAGCTCTGGTTCTACTTTCAATTTGGTGGATAACGAGAGGCAAGTCACTTCCCCTCTCAGACCCTCAGAATTCTCATCTGGAAAATGCACTAGTAGGAGGTAACCATCTCTGAGGCTCTCTCCAACACCTACATGCAGATGGGTAAATTTCTCAGGGGAGGACGGAGATTCTGGATCTCCTTGGTAGCTGAACAAGGGATTCACAAAGGTACACGTCCAAGGACGTCCATCACAGTGATGGCTGTGGTACGGGATGTGTAGGTGACCTTAACATCCCTCACATGAGAAAAGGAGAATGTGGTAGGTGCATATTTTAGAAGACTCTGTAGCAATTGGAAGCAAACACTAGATGTACACAGAAAAAGAAACAGCATTTTATGAAAAGTAAGAAAGAGAATGAGATCAATAGCCACGTATGTAAATGCATCAGAGCAGTGTCTGTGTGGAGAAAGAAGGCTGATGCTTTCGTGGAACCGGAGAATCCCCAGACTGCCTCACTGTAAAATCCGGCCCCACAGAAGCACTCCTTTGGGTCTAAGGAACGTGTTTGTTTGTTTGTTTGCAAGACACAAATCTGGTCAGAAGCTGTTTTGGGTTCCACATGAGAGTCTGAGGTGACAACAGGATACTGGACAGAAATCTTTTGAACTACTCTGTGAATCTCACACTGGGTTCTTATCTGGCTGGGCTCGTCTGTTTCAGGGCCGACTTTGTTCTGGGCTCCTTTTGGAACTGCTTGTAAATTTACTTCTTGTCCTTCTGGTTACGCCTGCCTCCTGCATGGTCCCTGATACTTACATGGCATGCCTTCCCCTCTCCATCCCAGAGAACCATCCCAGGAGACCAGTTCCTTAAGGAGCGAACACCTCGGGGGGGGGGGCCCTCAGCTGAGACCTTCAAGGCTCCCATCTGCTGGGAGAGGGACCAGATGTCAGAAGGCAGAAGGGAGAGAGGGCAGAGAAGGGGTGGCAGGGGGGCCACACAGGCAAACATGGCTGACTTCTCTATGAGTTCAGGGGCGGCCCGGGAACAAAAGGGAAAAACCAGCCCTGCTGGCCCTGCGTGGCTTCCAGGACAGCCAGGGCTGCGGCCATGTGTTTCCAACGTTAATGCGCTCAGGAGTGAATGTTCCTTTAAAAGAAGCTTGGACAAGAACAGCAGAAGTGTTTCAAGAAGTCTCTTATTCGAGAAGGGAGGAAAAAGGAAAAGGTTCTTCAAATAGGTAGAACCAAGGAGAAGAAAGGAAACAGACGTCATTTGCATATTCCCAGAAGTAGAATTACTAGGTCAAAAGGCATTAAGTGTCTGTAAAGTATATATTGTGCAATTGCTTCCTAAAAATATGAAATTGTAATGCTACCCACCGTGGTTGAGTATACCAGCCTCACTGCTATCTTGCCAGCATTCGGTGGTATTGTTTTAAAATTGTTTTAGCTAGTTTGGTAGACAGGAAGTCACTTCCTCTTCCTCCAACTTGATTCCATTCAGCCAGCTTTCAAAGCACACCCACTAGGTAGGTCTCAGGCGCTTGGTTTGTCCCAGGAAGTACTGAGCTGGTTAATTAAGGCAGGGTCCTCGCTCTGAACTAGTGTGCACGCCAGCTGAGCAGCTGGAGGGAAAGAATGTGCCTGGGGAGGGTGATGATGCGAAATGTCAGGATGGGAATAGGCAAGGCTGGGAGTGCAGAGGCCAGCCATGGCTTAGGCCAGACTCTGCTCATAGGCTCTCCTGCTTAGCTCCGGCTTGCATGAGAGTCTCCCAAATCCACATCCAAAGGGCTTTGCTTCCCAGCCTCAAGCTCACCAAGATGCTGCCTGACAGCCCCCTCTGGGAGAGAAACCGGACCTTCCCTAAACTTCCTAATCTAGAGAACCATCCACAGCTGAGAGAAGGGGTATGGAGCCATGAAACTGCAGTTCTAACCTTAGCTCTGCCACTAACTTGCTAGTTGGCCTTGGCAAGCCCTTCCCTTCCTCTGAGCTTCAGTTTTGGACAGAGTGGAGAGGTGGGATACTTGCATGCACAGGCCTAATACTTTTTGCCCTCCCCTTTGGGGAAGAAAGTCATGTCCTCCCACATCAGGCCAGTAAACTACAGTCCAGTCAGTCCCAGAGCCAAAGTAACAGACTGTCCATGTCTTCATCCTAAACCCAGGGAGATGGTTTCTAAGAGGAAAGATGTCAAAGGGGGCGTTTCTAAGAAATCTGGCCTGGGGAGAGCAGGCTGCAGATAAAAGGGCCTGATAATCATTGATCACTTACTATGTGCTAGTTCCCTGTAGGAAGATTCTGGCAAGTGCTACCTTTAATCCCACCACCACCCTAAAAGACAGCCATGTTACCCAGTCTTGAAGATAAGAAAACAAGCTCAGAGATTAAATCACTTGTCCTGGACCCCCCAGGCAGAAATCCACAGATGAGATGCACCCTCACTGCATCTGACCCCAAAGGCCATGCTCTTTTCTGAGCAAACTGACCAGGTCAGAGACTGACCAGGATGAATCTGGCCCAGGGATACACGTCATTTGGCTTTAAAAATTGGAAATGTTTACAGAAATCCAGCTTCTGGATTGGAAAATTGGGAAATCTGGCCACACAGAGCTCTTGTTCCATGTGGCAGTGACGAGCCAGAGCTGTGTGGAGGCCCAGACCTTTGGAGAAGCCTCTCTAGTGAGCCAGGTTTCTCTCCAACTGGCCACCTGGCTCTTACACACCTGCTGGGCCCCTCCAAGCACCGCTGCCCCTGTGAGCCCTGGCCTGGGGGAATATTCCTGACCCTGTGTCCAGCCACAGGGAAAGCTGGAGAATAAAGGCAGGAGACGCCTCTGGCTCATGCTGCCTGCACTTTGTGCCTCCTCTTCCTCCCCTCCCCCTTCTCCCTCCCCTCTGCTATCTTCTCCCCCGCCTCCCCTCCCCCTCCATCTCTTTCTCTCCTTCTCCCTAGTCTTTCTCCTCCTGGCTCACAGCTAGATGCATACAGGCACTTTCTGCACCCGTACATACAACCATCCTCCACCCCCTTTCCAGCACACGTTCTGGTCTCCCCAGGGAGACCGCGGACCCTGTAGGGACCGGGGTGTCTCTCTCACCTCTTTGATACGCAAGACCTGCACAGCCCCTCAGAGCAGAAGCCCAGCCCTCCCCAACCCCGCCCCTCCAGCCGTGTCATAAGGTCTCATGGCCTCTGATGTCCTGGCAGAGGCCTGGCTGGCTGGCTGGGGAGGAGAGACCCCACTTCTACCCACATGCCCTGAAGCAGCCCCACTCCGCTGCCACCATGCCAGTGCTCCTGGGGCACACTGCTGCCTCCCCATTTACACCAAGAAGGCCTGGGACTCACGAACTGGGAGAACTCATGGGAAACCATGAGCTGGACCCCAAGTCAACGTGCTTGGGGCACTGGGCTGTGTAAGTCGGAGATGAAGTTAGGTCTAGCCCCGCCGGGAGCCTCTAACCCTTGACAGATGGTTATCTGAGACCCTGGGTCTAACTTCAGGAAAGCCTGGACGAGCAAGGCCACTCTCTTCCAAATCAGGCCAGAGAGCTCAGAGCCTCAGAAAGGACGGGCCTGGGACTCAGCTGAGAGCACTGCTGTTCACCCCCCGGGTGGCCTTGAGTGGGTCTCCTGCTCAGTTTCTCCATCTGTAAAATGGGGCTCAGGGAGCTAATGCGTGTGATGGTAAAGTGCCATGTCAGTGTAACCCCCCAACCGGAGCACATTCCCAGAAGTGGGGGGCAGAGGGGGAGACTCAGGCTTTTCCACGGGGAAAGGAACGGGTGAGAAGGAGTTCTCAGGCTTGGGCATGCGTTAGGATCACCTGTGGAGCCCCTTAGAAGCATAAATCCTGACTGTATCCTTGGAGAGGCTGTTCCAAGGGGCAGCCTTGAAACAGTACATTGGGATGAAAGGTATCATAATTTTTCCCATTAAAATTTATGGAAGTGGTTTTTCATTTAACGGCTTTGCATTTAGCAGCAAAGTTTTCAGGAACAAATTCTAGTCATTAAACAAAGGAAAGGTGTGTGATTCTGGTCTGGAGGCAGAGGAGCAAAGGAACTGGCCTAGATCATAGCAATCGCTGTCCCTGAGTGGCTTAAGTGGCAGGAGCCTTATGTATGTTTTGTCATTTCAACCTTCCAATAGCCACCAGTTCCCAGTATGGTGATGGGATAGGTATATCCGTACTATAGGCACAGAGAAATTCGAAAACCCCGAAGGTTACCTGATTGGCCAGTGGCAGAGCTAGGATTTGGAATAAGATTCTCACCCTGGCTCCCAAACCAAGCATCTTTCCTGATCCTCTCTGATGCCTTCCTGAGGAGGGCTCTTCCTGCCCCCTGGCCCATCCCCTAAAAAGAGCCCATGTGGTATATGGCCCATGGGCTGTGCATTCTTTTGGATCTATTGGAAGAAGCCCTCAGAATGAACAACTGGAGACAAAACAAAAGGTACAATTATTGTTAAGTTCAAGCAAAGAGATGGCACAATCCAAAGAGCAGACTTGAGGCGTTAGACAAGCTGGTTGAGGACAGCTCTGCTGTGTGAAGTCTCCTGACTCTCTGGACCACAGTGTCTTCAGCAGTGAAGTGGGCATAGTCGTGTCCACCACACTTGGTTAGTGCATTATGACATAACATATGAGTAAATTCTGGGTAAACCAGAAAACAAACAATTGTGCAGAAAGCCAGATTTTTCCAGAAGATTCCAGAATGCCCAAAGATTATTTATAAGTTACAAGTTTGTCTTTATATTTCCAATCCATGCCTTGACTTATATTCATCTTGCTATTTGATAGTAATTAAATCTATTGTCAATGACATGAACCTGTTTGGTTCAGCAAGTAAACTAAAATGATTGTTCTAGGCAGTGTTGGGTTTTCCCTGTTGGTGCCGCTGATTTATGGGCATGCCTCGAATCATCAGAATCAGAAAGAGCAACTTCCTGGAAAAGGTGCAGCGTCTATTCAGGTTTCCGGTGCTGATCTTAAAGGTCAGCTTGGTGTGCAGTTATTAACCGCTCTTCAGGGCATTTTCTTTCTTCAGACATGTTTCCATATTGTTCAAGGTGAGGGAGCCCTAGCCTTCGTGAGGAGTAATAAAACATTGCATATAAAACAGGCTTAGAACAATCCAGTACATCGACCTGTTTTACGTGAACAATGAAAGTATTCCGAAAAAAATTGACGGTAAGAGGGTTACAAAGTGTTAAGTAAAAAGTTTATTTTACATAAAATTTTTAAAATGATTAGTTATGTACAAATTTTTAAGGTATTCCTTATGGACCCCTTTCAAGGAATGGATTTTTGGTTTTAAGGGAATAAAATCAGCTCATCAGTCAACATGAAACAAACAATATTTTATAAGGACGTGCACTGTGGGGCAATTGTACAAACAAAGGTTTCAGAAATGCTTGTGTCCCATTCATCCTCCTAAGTTGCTTAAATATTCCTCCTGCGATATCACACCCTGGGCAGTCACTTAGCAAACCCTTCTCTCCTTGGCTAGAGCAACAGCAAACATCAGAGCTGCCATGTGCAATTGACCACATTCCAAAAAAGCTGAACAGACAAGTACTATCTCATGGTTTGACTTTTAAGGTGTAAAAAAAGAGATTAATTACACACGGGCGCTCCTGTACAAGCCTTCTTCCAATGTTCAACAAAAAATATGTAGTCCATTATATTCTGGGAAGAGGAGTGGATTTGGAAGAAAATGGTCAATGCAGAAGCCATAACATGTCCACTTTCTGACCTGTACTCTGGGCACTGGTTTGTGTTTATCACCTTGGCAGAGTGACCTGCCTCAGGAAGGGAGCACTGACCCCTGAGTCAGCCTCTCTGGGTTCAGAGGTTGGCTCTGTTTCTCATTAGCTGTGTCACCTTGGGCCAGTTGCTTAACCTCTCTGTACCTCATTTCCCTCATTTGTAAAATAAGGAAAACGGGCTGATCATTTTATCAGGACTCCAGTTTCATGGGTACTGATGGGTCTAGGGCAGGGGCTGGCAAACTTTTTCCGTAAAAGGCCAGATAGTAAATTTTTTCAGCATTGGGAGCCATACCTACAGTTTCTGTCACACCTACTTGATTCTGCTCTCATAGCACAAAAGCAGCCATGGCCAACATGTACACAAACAAGTGTGACTTTACTCTAATAAAACTTTACAAAAACAGGCAGTCATTGGCTCAGAAACTGTAGATTGCCAACTCCTGGTCTAGAGAATGTCAGAGCCAGAATAAGGGAAGCAACAGTGAGAACAGACAGAACCAGGTCAACAGAAGGGGATAATGGAAAAGGTTCTGAGCACAGGGAAGGATGATGGAGGGGGCAAAAAGAACCGGTGGACTCCCGCTCTACCATGCTGGTGGCCTGAGCGCTGGTCATCTCCTGGCCTAGAATGCCTCCCCTTCTCCCAGTCCAGTTTCCACGTTCCGACTCCTGGGGGTCTCTCCCATTTCATCCACACCCTTGACGAGGGTAGGAACCAGGGTAGGCTGCCTGGGTGGGAAGTGTGTGGTAGAAGCACAGTCCCAGGGCCTGGAGGGGGCTGGGTTCTAGGCGCATCTCTGCCATGAACTTGCTGTGTGACCTTATGTCTGGGGACGGAGAGGCAGCTGTAGGGACCTCCCCTACAAGCCAGAGTTTGCCTTGTGAGGCATCACAAGATGAAACTGGGGACAGATCTGTGCCAACTCTGTGCTGTGCCCCCATCCCTCCCTCCTTCCTCCTGGCCTCCCCAACCTCTTCCCCAGAGTTAAGGCACACAATCCATTTCACCCCTCCTGTACCCTTGACTGCATCTGCAGCTTCTTTCGCTTTTATGCGTCATATTCTCCCATAGCCAGAAGGGCCTTCAAGATCACCTAGTTAACCCTCTCGTTTTTCAAATGAGGAAACTGTGGCCCAGAGACAGGAAGGGATTTCCCCAAGATCACATGTAGTTGTCCTGCCTGACAGCCTGTGCCTGCCTCTGAGGAAGCCCCACCCTCTATCTCTATGTAATGCAGTACTGGCCCAAACAATATAATTCTTGGTAAGAATTATAAAAAAGTATACTTTCCTCCAGCCAAACAGAGCCCCACACCAGCACCCATGGCATGGCAAGCAGATTCTAGGAATGCAGACCCCATTTGGCCTCACAGCTGGGTGCCTTGTGCAGTGGACAACATGCACAGCCTTACATGGAGGTCCTGGGCCCATGCCTAGTAGCAGGGACTGGTGTTAAGCTTGGCAAACGCCAGATCACAGACCCATGTGGAGATGTCAGGGACAACTCAACTCACAGGTCATCATTGCCAGGGAGGAGTGCATGCTCAGTGTCATACTGGAAATCTGGATTCCGGAAATCTGTAGTTTCTAAATGTTGGCAAGGAATTCCTTTAAAAAAAAAAAAAATACAATGGAGGCTGATTCTGTGCAGACCACACCGGCAAGTCAGTGGGCCAACAGATTTTGCCATTCGACTACTCCAAACCCCACAGGAAACAGATGTGAGATGACAGAGAAGTGACTGGTCCAAGGTGACACCTTGAGCCAGTGACAGGCTGTCTTCCAGCCTTCCCTGATGCCTGTGACCCACACTGCGCCTGCATTTCACAAGTCAGCCTGGATTGCACACACACCTCCTGGCCTGGCCCCGTCCCCAGCTGATATTTTTACCAAATGTCACAGCAGTTTGCAGGAAGGCCCAGGGTCTGGCGTGAGCCAGTAAATTATGGTCGCTTGCCAGAGAGCTGTAAACAGGATTCTGATTAATGAATTCCTTAATGGTTGGGCCCTGTGTGCAGACGTTGTCTGAGTATCACCCCCGGCAGATACACGAGGAGGAGTTGGCTGGGTGGTGGGAAGATTTGTGTCATGTCTTTGCCTCAGAAAGGGAGCTCTAAACCTGCTGGCCCCCGGCACCTAAAGAACCGCTCCTCCCCCACTCCTAATTGTGCGCTTGCCCCGTCTGAGCTCACTCCAGCTGACGTGTACATAAGACCAGAGAAAGAGATGATGGATCCTTGGGTGAAAATAGAATTGGCTGGCCTCCGAGGTGATCTCAAGAAACTTGAAAATGCCCTTATCTGAATCCAAACAAAGAGCCTAGAAGCCTTCTCCCTGACGCTGCCTGCCTTGCATCTGGCGGGACCCCTGAGGCCTGAGCAGGAAGCTCTGGATCACATCCTCTCTTGGTTGGAGATTGGAAACTCAGGCAGCAGGAGCCGGACACAAACCTGTCCAGACTCCCCAAGGATGTGGGAAGAAGGGAAACACGGGAAAGTCACTGACAAGGGAATGGTCCTGCTGTGTGACCTTGGGCCAGTCACCTGACCACTCTGGACCTTGTGTCCACCTCTGTGAAATGAAAGACCCAGAGCACATGATTCACTCAGTTCTCTGTACCGGGGCAGATGAGGTCAAAGCTAAGGGCAGAGAGGGGTGACAAGTAATCCGCACAAGTGACCACTCCCCATCCCTCGCCCAGGGCCAGCCTCGCTGGTGGATCCTGGCTTTCCTTGCCAGGAGCAGGGACGAGCCTCACAGGCTTTCTCGGTGCAGGATTCAAGGCAGCCGCCACCACTCACTCCCGGCCAGCAAGTGTGGGAAACGCGATTTGCCGTCCTCGAACCGGAATCGTTGTCTTCTCTGCTTTAGTCTAAGAGTGGCAGCTTGTGTGATGGAAGGAGCTCTGGACTGGGAGTCAGGAGACCCGGATGACTGTCGTGGCTCTGCTGTTGGTTCCCCTGGGTAGGACACCAGGCCTCTCAGAGTTTCCTCAAAGTCCTTTCCTGCTCCGAGTTCATGGGTCAGTAAGAGCAGAGTCTTTTAATTATAATAGCAGTGGCCATTCATGCATCAGACACCGTGCAAACACTTTAGGGCATTTTCTCACATAATCATCCTAATCCCTGACAAGAAGGGATTACTATTGTTCCATTTTATGGGGGAGGAAATTGAGGTGCAGACAGATGAAGTAAATAAGCCCACGTGTACAACTAGTAAGTGTCCCAATGGTCAAACCCAGGCAAGAGGTGCTTGTTATGGAGCAATAGCTAACTGATACACAATCTTACCCCAGAGCCACACTCTTGAGTGTTGCCGGTATACCTCACAAGAGGCAATCCAGAGTAGTGGGTAAGAGCATGTCTCTAGAGGCAGACAGCCTGGCTTCAAAATCCCAGCTCTGCCTCTTACTAGCTGTGCAATCTCAGGCAAGTCACTTCAGCTTTTTGTGCCTCCATTTCTCCCTCTGTGAAATGAGGATGACAATAACAGCATAGATACTTTATTAGGTTATGTGACGACTGAGTTACTATAAATATATCTAAAGTGCCCAGAATAGTGTCTGGCACAGAGTGTTCACTTTTTTTCTTCCTAAAGAAAGGAAATTCTCAGGCTCACGGACAGCCAGGGTCACTTACCCAGTCAGGGCTCCTGGGGACTGGGGCAGGAATCCTGCCCATCTGCTGCCTCTTACATCCTCAGTCCCTCAGAGAGAGACAGAGAGGTAGAACAAGAAGCCCCAGAAGGAACATCCAGGTGAATGACCCCTCAAGAACTGTATAAAATGGACGCTTACCTGGTGGCCCTGGAAGTAGATGCTATGAGTCCTACCTTTCCCAGATGATGAAACCAAGACCCAGAGAAAGAACTAGGCCTTAGCCAGTATTCTAATTCCTAGTCCAGGGCTTATCCCTCCAGCCCACCTGGCCTTTTCATCCTGGTGCTGATGCAGTGATGGGGGTCCTCCACGGAGCCATTCCCCAGCCTCAAGAGTGGGGCAGAGGCAGACTCTCTGGGGTTCAGTTATCCAGCCCTCTTTGAGACGAAGTGGGGGGATGCTCATGGCAGGGCCAGCCCGGCTCCGAGGCCTCCTGTAACCAGAAACACACAGGAAGGAGGGTGGGCCAGATGCAGCAAGACAACAGAGCCCCAAGGCTCATCTTATAAGGGGGCTCTTCCGCCATCTTTTAGTTTCTCTCTTTTTCTCCGTATTTCTTTTTCCTTGGTCCTCTGTTCCTGTTCAGCCAGCATCCCCTCTCCTTTGATCTCTACGAGGATAACCCTCCCTTTTACTTTTCCAATGGGCTGAGCACCAAGCACGCAGGAAACAAAACCTAAGACTTTCTGAACACCCAACATGTGCCTGGTACAGTATAAACATCGCCCTTTTAATTGACACAACAACCCCACAAGAGTTGCATGGTTACCCCACTGTCACAAATGAGGGAACAGGGGCCCCCAGGGGCTAAGTGACTTGCCCAAGAAGACACCTTTAGTAGATGTCAGAGCTGGGATTTGAATCCAGACCCTCTGCCCTCAGAGCCACGCCATTTCCATCACACCACCTGTCCTCCCCCAGGGGAGGCTGGGAGCCCGGCACAGAAATTCCACTATGGAAACAGCGAGTGGAAACTGCATTAACGAAAGGAGAGAGTGAGCCAGGCCAGGCCCCCAGGGCTGGTTCCTCATCAGCCTGAGCCCCAGGAGGAGCTGGGGAGAGATGTTCCCAGCATCCTCAGCAGCTAATTACTGGCTTTGCTTTTTCCTTTCCCTCCTTGGATGTTTCTGATACCCTCATCAAGTGATGCAAACTCAGCCTGCAAAGCAGGGCTGCGCCTCAGAGCTGGTGAGGAAGGAGGGGGTGCTGAGAATGAGAATGCAGGGCCCGTCACAGCCCACTCCAGGAAGGCAGGGGCTCCCACTGGCTTCACGGGTGGCTGAATCCATGTTCCTCAATAAGGATTTGTTGGATTAATAAATTGAGCAGCCCTAGGTGCTGGCTTCTGTGCTCTGATGTTCACGGCTGTATCTCATGGCATCCTTGCGGCGTTCACACAACCAACATCACCAGTAATCCTCACGATGTGCCCTGACTGTGTTGAATGCCTTCCGAGTGTGGTCTCACTTTCTGTTCATGTGACACCCCTGAGAGAGCCCTCTGGGGTCCCCCCCCCGTTTTGTCCCAACCTCACACTTAGCTCCCAGAGGAGCTAAGTGACCTCTCCCGTTAGTAGGTGGCTGTGTCTGGAGCCCCGCCCAGGTCCTTTGACCCCTGAGCCAGCAGAGGGTGGGTGCGACACCTCACTCACCAGAGACAAGCTGGCCTGGGGCTTCACTGCTTCTGAGTGTGGCTCTCACCCGACCGGGACCCCACTGGGGCTGATTCCCTTCCAGACCCAGGCTGTGCTTGTAGCTGCTCCTCCCTGCCTCCCGACCCGCCCTCCCCTAAGCCTCTGACACAGCACACTGGCCCATCTGAGGGCCACCCATTGCCCATCTGAGGCGTGTGGCATGAGGGCGAGGGTCCGGTTACGTCTTGACCTTCGAGCGCCGTCAGCGAAACCCGCGCCTCTCTGGTCAAGCCTGCAACTGGGGCCCTTTCCGCCAGGCCGCTCTCTCCCCGCTTCCCCCTCCCTTCCTGCTTCCTCCACACCCTTCCCCACCATGCCCCGCCCTCCGCTCCCTTCCCCTCTCTCCCGACTTTCCTCCTCCTCACCCAGAAAGGGAGAGGGTGCAGCACTCGGACTCTGGAGGCTCAAGGCCCAATGTCAATTCCCACTCACCCATGGCTGGGTGACCTTGGACAAATCACTTGTCCTCAGAATGAAGCTAACAAGCCAGGTAGGGCCTCGGGGCTACGGGAAGGAGGGGCCAGCAAACATTTGGGGGTGCCTACTCTGTGCCTGGGGCTCCTTAGGGGTCACTCTACCTACTTTCCCCCTTGCAGCCTCCCAAATGGGCTGGAAAGGGCTTCACCTAGAAGTAGGGATCGGGACTATGTCCCCCGCCCCCCCCCTTTTTTTTTTGGTTGGGGGCGGAGCTGTGTCTTGCGGCATATGAGACCTTAGTTCCCCTACCAGGGATCCAACCCTTGCCCCCTGCAGTGGAAGAGCAGAATCTTAACCACTGGACCACCAGGGAAGTTCCTATGGCCATTTTTTAAATGAGCAAAATAAGGTTCAGAGAGATGAAGTCACTTGCCTAAATGCTCCAAAGCTAGTAAGAATTTGGGTTTGAATTTGAACGAGCTCCATCCAAGGACAAAACCCGTTTTCATCCACTCACTCAGCATGTGTCTTCCCTGATTACCTACCGTGTGTCAGGCACCTTAGCAAGACATTTTAAGGCACAGCCCTGCTCTCCCAAGTGACTGGGCAGGTGTCAAGGGCCAGAGGAGATGGTGGGTGGGAAAGCACCAACCTTTCCTCCCCTGTAGACCTGCCTCTGCTCAGCCAGTCAGAGAGGCCTGGGTGGGCAGAGAGGCCAGAGGCTGCTGGCCGACCCCTACGAGACCACTCAGGTTCTCCTCCTTCAATCCTCCCTGACACTCAGGTATAAGATTGAAATTAAATCAGCAGAGGACCCTTGGGCTGGGTCCAGATCCCACCTCAACCTGTGCCCTCAATGCCCAGGGACTCGCTGCTCTGAGAAGCACCCCTGCCTACCCCAGGTCTCTTGTTCTGCTGGTCTTGCTGTTCAGAAGCCCTGCACAGAGACGGAGCCATAAGCAGAACCTGGCCAGGGCACGGCCAGTGCCAGGAGGAAGCCCTGAACATGTGCTAACGCAGAGAGCAAGATGGGAGGTTATTTTTAGAGGCAGCCTGATGGGGTAGCCGTCTGTCCCACTGCACGATGACATGGAGGTGCCCTCTGGAGAAGGACAGGAGCTTTGCCATCCAACACTCAGCTTCTCCTATCCTCCACAGAGCCTGGGCAAGCCCACCTCCTCCAGGGAGACTTTCCTGGTTCTTGCAATCTGCCAATGACCCTTTATTCTCAATTTTGTAGACAGGGAAGCAGGGGAGGGCAAGGGAGTTACTATTGCATGTCAAATGGCCCCTCTGTGCCAGGTGCCTTCAGCACATCCCCTTATTTAATTCTCTCGGGCCTCCTGAGAGGTGGGCATTACTCATTCTCATTTTACAGAGGAAAAAAACTGGCACTCAGAGAGGCTAAGTAACTTCCGTGGGGTCACACAACTCGTGAATGGCAAAGCTAGTATTTAAACCCAGGAGTGCATGATGTCAAACCCTGCCCTCTTTCCACTCCATGGTGGCTCTTGGAAGCATGTCCTCTTCCTGATTTCTGGGTGAGCCTCTGGCCACATCTTCATTCCTCTATGTGACCTTCAGGCCTGACATTCCACTGAACCCTGGGGACTTCAGGATGAGTCAGCCCTGGCATATGGCTCTCACTGGGGAACTTAAGCATTTATTAAGTATCTACTATATACTAGGCACTAGGCTCTGTGAATCCCTTTGGGATTAATCACTGGTGCACTTAATCCACTCCGACCTCTGTGCTCTGAGTTTTACCTCTATTCTTCTATTTAATCCTCATGGTGACCCCGGGCTCTATTATCTCCATTTTGCAGATAAGGAAAATAAGGACTGGAGAGATTAACTCTCATTTGCCCAGGGCTTTGAGATCCCGTGGTTTAGGGGCCCTATTACATGTGCATTAGCTGTTTAAACATTTCCTGCCTTGTTCCCATCAGGTGACTCATAACTACATGGAATGCTGAGGGCCTGAGGGATCTTAGGGACCCCCTCTGGTTTTGTCCCCTAATCCCTCATTTTATATTGACCTTGAGGCAGGTTACAATCATTTAACTCTGTCCCTTTTGCCTCTGGGAAAGGCAAAGCCCAGAGAGGGGACGGAACTTTCTGCACATTGCACAGTGGCAAAGACAGGACTGTGCCTTCTTCCACCTACACCTCATTTGCCCTCAGCTTTAGACAGAGGCCCTTGGCCTTGAGCCTGAGTGGTCCAGGACACAGTCACAAGGTGGGGGTGCCCTTATAGCCCTGTGCACTTGATCTCACAGGAAGCCAGAGACCCTGGGTAGGGTTCCAGCTCATGGAGAGGTTAAAAAACTCCAGCATCAGGAAGGGACGTACATTTTGGAACACACAGAACTCAAGCTTTTCATCAGGAAGCAAGGTCAGTGGAAGACCCTGCTGGGACCAGGGCAGAGAGTGTGGTGCAAAAGAAGAGCTGGGATTGGCAGCCAGAAGACCAGGCCCTGAACTTCTGAATCCCTATAGGGCCTTGGTGGCAGGGGCTGGGGTCCTTGACCTCTCTGGGCCTCCTTCCCATCTGTAGAGAGGGGGAGGATGACCAAGGTGTCTCTCGAGTTTCTACTTAGCCCTGTAAAGTGGTAGATAAGGCCTGCCATCCTGTTAGCGGGACAAAGAGATACCAGTGACAAGGGCCCATGTGGGAACCCACAGGAAAATGGCCAAAGGTCTGTATCAGCCACAGGTTGGGGGGAGCAGTTAAGGGAACTCTGGGCTCAGGCAGGGAGCAGGGGTGAGAGTGAGAGGCTGCTTCTGCCAGGAAAGGTGCCTGAAGAAAAAAGTACCCTCTTATCTCCCCCTGGAAGGCTGCTGGTGGAAAAAAGCAGGAGCCCTGACAGTTGTGAGGCAAACAGCCCTTCAACCCTCCTGCAAAGACGGCTGCAGTGGAGAGGGTACTGGAGCGAGGCGGGTGCCAGAGGGCAGGTGTATGAGCGTCCTGTGGTCGCTGTAACCCATTACCACAAACTGGGTGGCTTAAAGCAAAGAAATGGATTCTCTCACAGTTCTGGAGCCCAGAGTCCTAGGCCAAGTTGCCAGCAGGCCCTGCCTCTGGGGTCTCTAGGAGAGGTTCTGTTCCTGACTCTTCCAGCTTTCGGCGGCTCCAAGTGTTCCTTGATTTGTGGCTACCTCACCCCAATCTCTGCCTCTGCCTTCAATGGCTGTCTCCTCTCTGTCTGTCAAATCCCCACTGTGTGACTCTTCTAAGGACCCTTGTCATTGAATTTAGGGCTGTCATTGATCCAGGAGGATCTCTTCGTCTCAAAATCCTTAACTTAATAACATCTGCAAAGACCTTATTTCCACATAAGGAAATGTTCCCAGTTTCTGGGAATTAGGACGTGGACATGTCTTCCCCCAGGGGATGGGGATGGGGATGGGGATGGGGATGGGGGTGGGGATGGGGATGGGGATGGGGGTGGGGTGGGGGTGGGGATGGGGATGGGGATGGGGGTGGGGTGGGGGTGGGGATGGGGATGGGGATGGGGGTGGGCATGGGGGTGGGCATGGGGGTGGGGATGAGGATGGGGTGGGGGTGGGGGTGGGGATGGGGATGCGGATAGGGCTGGGGAAGGGGATGGGTGTGGGCATGGGGGTGGGGTGGCGCACCATTCAACCCACTGTAGCAGGATCTTAGCCCTGCACTTGCTGGCTCTTGGTGTCTGAAAAGCTTCTGGCAGCTCAGCCCAGCCGGGTGGGGAGTCCCAAGTGAGGTGCAGCCTGCTTCCTGCCCACCTGCTTGGCCCAGCTTGAGGCAGAAAGGCTGAGGGCAGAGACACTCCCAAGAGGGAAGGAGGCTTTTCTGCAAAGGTGGCTCCAACTCTGGGGCAGCAGCAGCTCCTGCAAGCCTGTCTTCCTGCTCGGAGACAAATGAGCCAGCTAATACAACTCCATTGACTGGAACGGCCGAGTCTGAAAGGGACTGAAGGCCATCAAACTACTTCCTTCTGAACCCAAGGGCAGGGAGGGCAGGGAGCAGGTGGAGGCCTGCTAGTGGGATTCGGGCACAGCAGCAAGACACATGGCAGAGCCTCCCAGCACAGCTCAAACACAGTCCAGGGGCACCATCTTTCCTTCCCAGCCCAAGCACAGGCCCAGGTTTGGCAGATCTGTCCCAGTTGGGCGCCTGTTATGTCATCAGAGTCCTTGCCAAGCATGCCTTCCGATCTGGGGTCTTGGAAATTCTTCAGTGAATACATAAGGCCATTCTCGCTCCAGACCATTGGAGGTGAGCTCTCAACCAGGCAGCTAGTTTACTGAGTGCTGTGGCCCAGCTCTGAAAGAAACAGCGTGGGGGAAGAAAGGCATGGGGCGTTGTCCCAGTGGTCAGGGGGCTACAGACTGAGTAGAAATTGTGCACGCAAAGAGAAGTACAGAGTGTGGCCTGGAGGGTGACAATCAGGGGACAATGGTGTGGGCAAGAAAGCATTCTGGCGGCTTGGGGACAACTGGAAGGAGGTTTGTGAAGGGAGATTGGCTTTGGCGGATAAGGCTGGAATTGGGTATTATGGGGCCCAGGAACCACCCAGTCTTGGAGCTTAGGAGTGACAATATTGGGCTGGATTTCAGGAATATCAATTTAGGGGCCACTAGTCAAACAGATTTGGGGGCAGGAGAGAACAGGGCAAAGTGACTAGTCCGGAGACCATTGTCCAGACCCTGGAAGGATAATGAGAGCTTGAACAAGGGTGGTGGCTCTGGGACTGGAAACGAAAGAACATAAGAGGGAGAGATGGAGAAATGGATAAAGACTCACTGAACATCCATTCTGGGCCAGACACCAGGCACACTACATCTCATCCTCCAACCCATCTCATCTGCCGACACCATGGGACGACCGGCTTCCTAAGAAACATCATGTGGTCGATAGGTAAAGGAGAGACTGTAGAATGAATAAAATGGACTCACAAAGTTATTTTATCTGCAATGATTCCAATAATTACAATGTCCTATAGCCAAACCTGTAGTTTGTGATGGCGAGCTAAAAGTAATGAACAGCATGTGTCCCACATGTGGGGCACAGTGTCCCACTGGGATTTCATCATCACCAATAGCAGTCCAGTAACAGGCATCGTGTCCCCTAAGAGGCCAACCATGCCATTTCCACCTCAAGCTATGGGACTGTGCACACGGAACAGTGTCTGTGTTTATCATCCCCATTTTACAGATGGGGACACGGGCTCGTGGATATGAACTCGCTCACCAAGGCTCACAGAGATGTGAACCCGGTCTGTCCAGCGAGAACTCTTTCCACTCCCTCCCTAACTCCCAGGAAGGGGAACGGCTGTGATGACTCAGTGACTGATACCCGCTGACAGCCCAGGAGGAAGGGCAGGCGCACGCAGGGCTCCAGCCGGCTCATCAGCCAGCTCCTGGAGGCCTGAGCCTCCCCAAACGGGCAGCCAAGGGAAGGCAATCCCTCTCCCACTTGGCCAGGCTGTCCCTCCCACCTCCGGGAGCCCTGATTGAGTGTAGCACTTGCAGAGCAGTGAAGGATGAAAATGGGAAAGGAGGCGAAGGAGCAGACGGGGAAGGAGATAGCATCTTGCCCGGAGGAAAGACAGCACCCTATTTAGGCCAGACGGAGGGCAGCTCTGCCCAGATTTCGCTGCACTGCCTTTTAGCACTGTAATCAAATGCCTTACGAATGGGTTCGCCCGGATGTCAAAAATCCAATCGGATACATGTATTGGCCTGACAACCAATTTTCCGCGAGGTATCATCAGGGACTGAGGGTCCATTCGTGCAGCAGGGGAGTTGGTGATAATGGAGCCGGGACAGCCACGGCGTGCCCTCAATAATGTCTCAGGCTGTCACGGGGAAGGAAAGGAGCCTGGGCCCGCAGAGGCAGATGGACAGACAGATGGACAGAGTGTGCCTTGAGTCTCGGATCCTGCACAGTGGGGGCAGTGCTGGATGCAGAGGAGAGATCAGGTAATCTCTGGCTGGCACTGCCTCTGCCTAACCTGGGGTCCTCGGGGTCCTCACCAGCCACTTTGGAAGAATGGGAGAGCAAGAACCTGGCAGGGCTGCTTTGAGGCCCACATGGACTCAAGTGGCATCTGCTCATTGTCCTGCATGTGCAGGGCATGGAGAAAGGGAGCCATTTAGGACATGGCTCCAGTCCTTGGGGAGCTCCGGGAGAGTGGGGGAGGCCAAGTTAAAAGGTCGGAGGGGACCACAGATGCCCTCCCCTCTCATGCCTTTCCAGTTGGTGCTGAGGAGCCCTAGGAGTCTCCAGGAGTGCCCCCTTGCCTTGCTCAGGAGTTGCCAAACTGAGGAGCAGGCCCCGACCGAGCCCCCGATTCAACCATTACAGCACCACTTATATCTTTTATGTCTTTTATTTGTTGGGCTTCTGTGTAAGGTCACCTTGGAGCAAAAGGCTGCCTTCCTTTAAAAAGAAAAGTTTGAAAAGCACTGATTCAGTCCAATCCTCCCATTTTACTAGCAGGGAAACTGAAACCCAGAGTAGTGAAGGGACTCCAAGGCAGCCTAGGAGGGCTCCTCAGAGGAGGTGACGTGCACTGAGCCTTGAAGGAAACACAGAATTTCCCCTGTGGCGGTTGACAGGCAATGAGAGGAGGAAGGAATAGCTACCTCGCCCCAGGCCAGTTCCCACTTGTGGGGCTCTGCTCAGGGTCCTGTCACCTGGAGGGTCCTGTGCCCCACTTGCTCACGTTTCTCCTCCTCCGACAACCAGCTATGCCGCTTCCTCCATGAAGCCTCCCCATCCAGAATGAATGGTCCCAGCACCCTTGCTCCTGTGACAGATCATCTGTGGGACAATTTAGCTCTTCCACAATTCTGCCTGCCCTGTGCCCAAGGTAGGTGGTGCCATTGCCATCCAGCCAAAGACCATGAAGAACACACCTGTATTTGAACAAAAGTGAATGTAGTACCTGTTGCAACAAGGTTGAACCATGGCGGACAGTGGGACATCAGCGGGAGGGTACGAGAACTGAGTTCTAGGATTTGGGCTGGGACAGGCGATTTGGAGGAATTCAAGGAAGCAGAGTCTTGTTCTGGTTTGAATGCTGTCAGGAAGTGAGGAGGGGGAGTAACTCTACGCCTGAGTAACTTAATGAATCTTATCTAGGAGGAAAGAAGGGAGCAAAGCGGAGACTGTAATTGCTTAAAAAGCTGTAGTCCCTGATATTAGCCAGAGTAGGGGGATGTTTGGTGATTTTTATGGCTTGGACAGTGTTCCTGTTTTTGTCTGCATTCAGATACGATTACGGAGTGGTCTTGTTTTTGTCTTGCTTGTGGCCTTGTCTGATGTTTATATGCTGGGGAATTGTTTATGCTCCACGGGGGAGCACAGCAGCCCGGCTGGGGTGCCAGGTCAGCTCCGGCTGTCAGGGGCCCTCTGCCCGCTCCAGTGAAGGGCCCAACTCTTGCTCCTTTCTGCCTCTCCAGCACCGAGCCCAGGGCCTGGCACTCAGCAACGGTGTCCTACATCATACGAGAGGGTAGGTGTACAGGGCGGGTTTGAGGAATTAGTGTGGCTGAAACCAAGGACATGGCAGGGTTGGGGGGTGCAGCTGGAGGTCAGGAGCAGGCTTCAAATGCCAACTAATCAACGAGATAACCAAGGTGGCTGCTCTGGAAGGTATAAAGTACAGGCGGACGGTGACAGATTAGTTTTATCTACTGCTCCTTCCTCCCTGGACATTGGCCTGGAGACTCACAAGCTGTTCGACAACCTCGCCAGCCTCCAGAGACAGGAAGGTAGGGAAAGC
Organism: Mesoplodon densirostris; assembly: GCF_025265405.1. Taxonomy (NCBI): domain Eukaryota; kingdom Metazoa; phylum Chordata; class Mammalia; order Artiodactyla; family Ziphiidae; genus Mesoplodon; species Mesoplodon densirostris. Next base: position 123,708,934 of record NC_082664.1, read on the forward strand.
ACAGCTCAGCAGAAGCCGGAGAAGCCCATCCCTGTGGGCGGGCTAGTGAGGAAGGCTATTTAATCCGAGGATGCCCCTGACCTTTCCCCTATACAACAGGGACAGACGCAGGGAGCTGGGCTGCATCCTTCTCCTTTAAAACAAGAAATGGAAGCATTACTCACCATCCCGGCCATTTATCATGGTCTGGGGACATTAATTTGACAGTGTGTCAGTTTCCATTTGGTTTGGGCCTGGTGGAGGCTGCCCTCGAAACACCTTCAATTAAATGCAGCTAATAACACAGAGCTATTTTGAGCGTGCAGAGCCCTCCCCCCAGAGCTCTGATGTGTGTGTGGTGTGTGTGTGGGGCGGGGGTGGCTGCAGTTCACGGTGATCTCAGTAAGTGATAATTTCCCACGGATCTGGGTCCCGCACCACTGCAGACGAGTGAAGTGCAGACAGCACAGGGAGAGTGGGGAGAAGGAACCGCTTCAGCGGCTGGATGAGAAGATTCCAGCAACCGACCAGGCTGTGGCCCTCTTCAGGACATCGGAAGCTGTGGTTCTCGCCCAGTGTAGAGAAGGCAAAGGTTTGGGAGTCCAGCGGACTTGGAGGTGGATCTCGGCTGTTCTTCCTGCTGTGTGACTTTAGGCAAATCCTATAACCTCTCTGAGCCTGTTTTCTTAGCTGTAAATGGAAACAAGAGTTCTTTCATGGAGTGAATGATGTTTCATGTTGTTTTATGAACTCAGACAAAACATTATACACATGAGGCTTATTAATTCATTGGAGATAACTCATAATAACCTCTCTCTTTTCCTAATTTCAAATTTAGGCAAAGACCGTTAAGACACTCAAGGCTTCTTCAGTAAGACTCGGAAAGTGGCAGAGTGTCACAGGGAATGCACGTGGTCTCCAGTGAGACGCTTCTGGGCTCCAATGCCACCTTAGCCACTAACTAGCCTTGTGATTTTGGCAATTTGTTTAACTTCCCTGTGCCTCAGATTCCTGATCTATAAGATGGAGACAGTCATGCCAAACCTCCCTAGGACTGTTGAGAGGATGAATTGTATGACATACAGAGTACCGAGCATATAGTACATGCTTAACCCACGTTAGCTCACTTCTTCCTTGCCCAGGCCCTAAGTCTAGAAAATAAGTACCAACCTTGGTAGTTATTACATTTCAAATGCATGCCAAGCATTGGATACGAATGATCTCATCTTCATCCTCAAAATGCTGTAAGTTAGATACTATTAGTAGATTGAGCCATATGAAATGTGCTGGTTTCATAGGTCAAAAATGGTTGAAGATCAGCAATATCATCTGTGCAACCTAACACCTTCCATTCTATTGATGAGACAGCTGGGCTCAGGGATGCCGATGCACTCAGATCAGGCACATTGCCCAGTGGTGGAGCCGAGGTGGGTTCCTGGCAGTCGACACCGGAGCCCATCAGCTTAGCCCGGCCCTGGGAATAAAGGACAACGGCCACCCACCGGTCTTGCTTTCACAGGATGATCCTTAATTCAAGCCTAATGGCACTAGAAACACTTGGTCACACCCAGTTAGAGATCTGGAAAGACCCAGTGTAAGGGTCAAAGCGAGGCTCTGTGTTGGGGGAGGGCCCAGGGGGGCATTCAGGACTTGGCACAGCAAGTCCAGAGGGTTGCTAGGCTCCTTGGGGACCCCAGGACTCAAAGTTCACATTCTGATGCTTAGCCAGCCCCTCAGATGGCCACCCTCTCCACTGGAAGGCCCCAGACAGCCATGAACCAAGAGTCACAATTCACTGCACATCCAGCCACCAACAGCCCCTGCAAAGTGTGATCCTGATTTGGCTGCTAATGCCATGGTTCCTCCAGAGCTGCTCTGAGGGAAAGCCCACGGACCGCCTTGTGCCACCACTGAGACCTTATTTGTCACAGACATGATACTGACAACACCAGCCATGATTCAGGCATCCCCGGTTCAGAGGAAACATCTTCGTCTGGGTAGCCCCAGCTCTTTTTGAGGCCTTTGCCACTGGCTTGCTCTGTGGTCATGAACCAGCCCCTTTCCCTCTCTGGGTTCTGTCTCCTCATCTGTAAAACGGGGCCCTGAATTAAGGGCCTTGCCAGTTCCTCCATCATGGAAGGTCCACAGGTCTCTATTAGCAGATTTCAGAAGGTGACCCTACTGGTATACTGAAACACCTTTGTTCCAGAACGAATGAGGTGAAGCAATAAGATTCTTGATTTACAGTTACTAACCATCCTGGCTGATTTCAACTCATGCTGTTTTTTCAAATAGCTTTTTAAAAATTTATTTTTTCTTTTCCTGTACTTTCCCTCCCTTCCTTAGAGGAAAGACTGAGGAAGAAAATAAAGGACTCTACATTCCTTTCTTCCCTCACCAGCATTGTTTTTTTTTTTTTAAACTGGTTGAGACAAGCATGTGGACATTTCTTAGCAAGAACGAATGCCTTTGTCAGCTTCCACAGATTCACCAGAACGTGGTGTTGGGGAAACCTGCAGAGACCTGAGTTTCAATAAGATCCTCACAGCTGTAGAAGACCAGCTAGGCAGTTACGACAGCCTGCCCCTCACTCTTGACCACAGGAGAAACGGTGACAAACATTCTGGAAGTTTTGGCAAAATTGATCTAGATTTTTTAAAAGATTTGTACCTTTTGGAATCTATCCTAAGGAAATAATCCCAAGTACAGAAAGAGCCATAAGCATATTCATGATGTGAATGTAAAGCAAATTAAACGTCCAGCAATAAGGGATAGGTTAAATAAACCATCTCACATCTTCTTGATGGGATACAAAATATGATACAGCAATTACAAAACAAGTCCGTAACACTTACAGTAACATGGAAAACTATGTATGTTCTAGGTGTAGGGAAAAAAAATCAAGATTGGAGTCTGATTGAACACGGTGGATTAAACGCACCTTGGCCTTCTCTCACATTCAGCATCTCATTAAACTGACATAATGGGGGAAGTATATAAAATCCCAAGTCCAAAGTGGTCTGAGACATCAGAAGGTAAGAGATTTCAACAAATGTCCTGACTCTGGAAAGTCGTTCTGAGTGGTAATGGCTTGGCAGAGTGGAGTCAGCTACAAAATCAAGCACTTGCAGAAGGAGACCCATGAGAAGCGAACTGATTTGTCTCGAATTCCTGAGAGGCTCCGTGCTTGCCGGTCCAAGTCTGTAAAAGGCCGTGGTGAGTCTGGAGCAGTTGCGCTCCCAGACCCCTCCCCATCCTCCATGGCATCCACATGGTGTCAGACCTCAACCAGAACTCGAGAAAGTAGAAAGCAATGGAAACACGTGTCCCCAGAATGCAGAGAGGGACACTATTTCTGACACAATTCTATACACAACCTGATTATAATTCACATGTGACGATGGAATAAATACATTTCAGACATGAAAAAATTAACCTCCCTTTAACCTAACCTTTTCTTAGGAAGTTACTATAGTACGTGCTTCAGCCAAACAAGAGAATAAACCAAGAAATGGGAACACATGGGAGATAGGAAACAGGAGATCCCACGCAAGAAACTGGCACAATTTCCAGTAACTACCTTGCACGGGGCCCAGAGCCCCTAGAGGGGCCCAGACCGCAGCCAGTCCAAATGAGGGGTGAGAGTGGGAGGGCCGTGGAGATGAAATGGTTGTTTCAAACTTTTAGAAAACAATAACGATAGACATTTGATAGCTCTCTTGGAGCATAGAGAACTGAGCCAATGAAAAGCAAAGAAATTAATACCAAGAAAAACAAAATGATGTACAAAAAGGGGAATGTAATCATAGTGCCTGACTTGAGTCATGGGGAACAGTATTTTTGCAGCCGTGATAATGTAAGCACAGACCAAAACTGTGATATAACATAGCAGGGTAAAGAGAGAAGAAGAAATGGGGGTGGGAGGGTAGGGCTTGTAAAGTAGCTAAATCCTCAATTGCCAGAACAAGAAGTCAATAGATAATAGGGGGGAAAAAAAGCAGCAGCGTAACAAATTATTTAGAAGTATATGGAGATATATAATAGAAGCACTTCCTCTCAGGAGTGGGCGAGGGATGAGGCGCATGCGGGGAGACAGCTGCTTTGCACATGAAGCCTTTTAGTTATTTGGTTTTTTTAGAGCTATGTGCATATATTAGTTTGGAAAACGTAAAAACTATTTTTTCAAAACTTATCCCCAGCTAGATCGCAACTGTCAGTTCTTGAAGCCAAGCTGACCCAATCCTGTATCATGCTCACTATGACTCCTCAAAGCAAGTGGCAAAGACCATGGGTAATTTCAGGCCATTTCCAAAACTATGGCTCCCTGTTTGCTCCCAACCTGATTCTCCAACTTTTTGTCCCTCACCCCAGACCCCCAGCTCCATATAGGACGGCTGTTTGCTGGGTTTTGTTTTGTTTGTTTGTTTTGTTTTTTTGCGGTACGTGGGCCTCTCACTGTTGTGGCCTCTCCCGTTGCGGAGCACAGGCTCCGGATGCGCAGGCTCAGAGGCCATGGCTCACTTGGGCCCAGCCGCTCCGCGGCATGTGGGATCTTCCCGGACCAGGGCACGAACCTGTGTCCCCTACATCGGCAGGCGGACTCTCAACCACTGCGCCACCAGGGAAGCCCTGGATGCTTTCTTGAATCGCGGAAATGTAAATGTAGGAGCTGTGGGCTGGAAGACTTCCAACTCCATGCGCATGAAGGGCAGACAGTCAGTCTGGAGTGAGAGAGAGAAAAGCCCAGACAAGCAGGAAGAAGCCAACTCAAGAGAGCATGTATCCTCAAGTAGAAAGATAGGCCAAGAGAGAGTCTGGTTCCTCGAATGGTCCTCCCTAAAGCCTTAAATTCTTCCCGCTCCTTGGTTTCCTTAGGAGAAAGCCTCCTTTTCTGATGAGGCTAGCTTAAGTTGGTTTCTGTCACTTACAACCAAAAGAATCTTAAGTAAAACCAACCCATCTCGCTAAATTCTGAATGGGGAGGGCAGGTGAGAAGAAGACATTTGATTTTTTTGAGACTCCAGCATCTATTCCCCTCCCTCAACTGTCCCCAGTTTACTTTAGGGGACATTTCCCTCCCCCACCTCCCCACTCCATGTCACAGCACATGGCCTCAGTTTATAGGAAACACAGGAGGACTGTGTTTCTCTGGGGCGGAGTGGGGATGGGACCCCGGAGACTCCTTTGCTGGAACCTTCCTCCCAGTGCCCTGGTTCAGCCCGACGATGGACAGCTGACCAATGAGACTTTCTCCCGGGACTCTGAACCCCGAGCAGAGGCAAGGAATGAAGCCAGGTTGGCGTGCATTCATTCAGCCCGTCAGCAGTGGCCAGCCAGGGAGATGGGCAGGAGTTTCTGTTCCTGAGGTGTTCTGGGGCCCCCCTGCTTCCATCAGTTAGCTATTTTCATCCTTCTTTCCATCCTGTGACCTCCCCAACATTCTTCCATCAAACCCCCTCTTTTATTTAAGGGAGCCCAATCTGCCTTCTGTTGCATGACCTATGCAGGGAGGGGAGACCAAGTTGAGACTGGACAGCTGGGTGTGGACCCTGCCAGCTCCAGCAGGCTCCCTCCTCTTTGGGGACGACTGGAGTGGGCGTCCTCAGTTTCAGCAGTGGTGGTACAAGGGACTCTTTGGTTGGGCAGGCAGCGGAGGTTTCAGAAGCAGAGGAGGAGAATGACTGGCAGGCTGACTCCCAGGCTGAGCTCTGGCGGGGGCTGGCATTGGAGGTTTACTGTATACTGTGTGATCATGGTCCTGTTTTTACCGCCAGGCTGGTGTGGCCTGCAAAGCAGGGATTATACAGCGAGGGAGTTGGCTGGAAGAAGATTATACAGTGAAAAAAGGCTGGGGAGACATGAGCAGTCTTTGTTTTTCTCCTTTTTTCTTCTAGGAATTTCCTCTCCCTTTCCTAGCCTGTACTGCCATGTCAGTAACCACCTTCCCTGTCTCCTCTCCCTGTACTCAGGTGAGCTATGCCCATAATTCAGTATGTGTCCTTCTGTGTTCAGATGCATGCTGGTATAATCCGATACAGACCTGTGTCTACACACACACACACACACACACACACACACACATTTGCACACACACACACACAAATACACAGGCGGGTACTATTTGTCACTAATTTACAAAAGATGGATCATCTTGCTTTCTGCAATTTGCTTTTCCCTCTTAATAGCCTCCTGCACCACCTCCAGTCTGGTGAGTCCTGTGCTGATTCATTCTTTTTATTGGCTGTATCCACAGTGTCTTTACCATTATTTATTCCATCATTTTCCTGGCTGATGGGCATCCGCTGTGTTCCGTGTGTGTGTGCGTGCATACACGTCATTCAAATAATGCTGCAATAAACATCTTTGCACTTACATTTTTACCTAATGGAGCTTTTATTTCTGTGGGCTAGATTCCCAGGAGTGAGACTGCTGGGTTGAAGGGTGTATGCATTTTTTTAAATTTTAATAGATGTCACCAGATTGCTTTCCACAAAGGTTATACCACTTCACCTTTCCCCTAAAAGCTAGGAGGGTACATCTTTCTCATATTTCTCCAAGACTGGCAGAGAGTATTTCAAAATATTAATAAGGGTAGTATTTGGATCTTGGGACCTTGGGTGTTTTTCTCTCTTTTCTTCTAATTTATTTTCCAATGTCTTCTCCTTTAAAAAAAGGAAAGCTGCAGGGCTTCCCTGGTTGCGCAGTGGTTGGGAGTCCGCCTGCCGATGCAGGGGACACGGGTTTGTGCCCCGGTCCGGGAGGATCCTGCATGCCGCGGAGCGGCACGGCCTGTGAGCCATGGCCACTGGGCCTGCGCGTCCGGAGCCTGTGCTCCGCAACGGGAGAGGCCACAACAGTGAGAGAGGCCTGCGTATCGCAAAAAAAAAAGAGGAAAGTTGCAATACATCTATTTTAACCAGCCTCAGTCCCAGACCCACCTGTGGTGATCCTCAGGTACAGATTCTCGGCAGCCTTCAGGCCCTGGGGCTCACTGTTCAGCCCTTTCCAGCTGCTCTAACCCTTCATGGACCTGTCATCCCATTCCAGAAAGCTGGGGACCCTCCAGGACCTGAACACAGGTCCACACGTCATCAAGGTTACCCGCATGGAAAGTATGTGGTGCCCTGGGGGAAACTTCTAGTTTTAGAAGCAGATCGATCTGGGGTTGACTCCTATTTCCTAGCTGAGCTTTGCCAAGTCACTTAACCTCTCTGAACCTTGGCTTCTTTATCTGTAACATGGGGAGAACAAAGCAACTACATCACAAGATTGTTTTGTTTTGGTTTTTGGCCACGCCATGGGGCGGGCATGCAGGACCTTAGTTCCCCAACCAGGGATCGAACCTGTGCCCCCTGCAGTGGAAGGGTGGAGTCTTAACCACTGGACCTCCAGGGAAGTCCCTACGAGATTGTTAAGAGCAAAGTGCTTAGGAAGACGTCTGCACACACTACACGCGTGGTGGTCTATTACGTAAATAATGTCTGCCTCATGGCATCACTGTTGGATAATGTGCACCGAGGGGCTTTTCTCCCAACCTTTGTGGAGAATCTACAAATGTGCAGTATAGGCCCTGAGCCAGGTGCCCCGGTGGGCTCAGCACCCTGCCTTGCTCTCCCTCAGCCGCGTGCCCACGGCTGTCTCCGTACTCCAAGGGCGCTGCGGTGGCTTCTGGTTTTGTTGTTTCCTTTCTGCTCTCCCAGTGTCTGGCCCAGCTTCCTGGGCTGCCCTCAGGAAGGCCTGCGCTTGGGGTAAGGCTCTGCTCTCACCCTCTTGACATTCTTGAGCACCGGCCCCACGTCCGATGTAGCAGGTCCTGCCTAGTACGGCGCCTACATGAAGTGAGCCCTCGATCAGTGTGGGTCAAAATGAAGCAAACCAAATCATAAAGAAGATATTGCTCTGCCTTCTAAGTGCTCACCGTCTCACTGAGAAGACAGCCTGAAGGGCGCTAAAACCCCATACAGCACGTGGAGCGGCAGGGACAAGCTTGGCTTGGAGTCGGACAAGCCTGGACTCAGGACCCAAGTGTAATGCTGGACAAATGACTTCACCTCCGGGAACCTCAGTTTCCTCGGCTCTAAACTGGAGCTAAGACTCCCAGCTCAGCCAGTCCTGGAAGGCCAGCTCTGAGGTGAAGAGATGGGAGGTGTCGCCCTGCCGAGTTGTGGTTTGAAGCTGGGCTTGAGCAATGCAATGGTAGCTCCTGCCTCTGAGGTTCATAAAAGGTCTCATTTTCCAGAATCCCTTGGATCTCCCAATCTGGTCCCGGTTCCTTCATTGGCCTTATTGGGGCTACATGCCTGGGAACTCTGACGTGGGTCCCTACATGCTGAAACAGGGGTTTTCCTTGGCTGCAGGGGAACAGGCTTTCTGTACACAAGAGCCTAACATAGGGAGGTCCCAATATACCGCAGACCTGGCCTCAGAGGACCACAGGACAGTATTAGTAAATCCGGGCTTCCAGGAAGCCCCCTGATGTGACACCCAGGCCACTCCTCCCACCCTTATGTCCTGGGACCTCTCCCAGTCTCCAAGGCCAGGCCTCCCCTTTTCCCATCTACTTCATGGTCCTTCCTCCATCCTGGATGGAGCCAGGCCCTCTCCAGCATGGCTCCAGAGGCATGTGATACTGGGCTGTAGGAATGGAGATGATGGCACAGGATCCATAGCTGCCGATCTAACTTAAGCCTTGCGGAAAGCAATGGAGTCCCCAAGTGATTTCCAATGTTTCAAAACCCCTCATGGGAATCCCACATTGACCTAAACCTGACAGTAAGGCTCACTGAACTCCAGGGACTGAACCTTGGCTGAAATCATCTCAATTCCACAGGCAACTGAGCACTCTGCGACCTGGTCTGATTCTGTGAGCAGGGACTTAGAGAGATTGCTGACTGAAAAAAAAAAAAAAAAGATGGGAAAATGAATTTGGCAGACACAATCTTTCACATTCGGGGGTTCATGGTAGCTCAAAATAATAAAAGGGGCTCTTTGCAATGAACAGCTTGCAGTAGGTTGGTCTGAACAAACTCGCTAAGAAATTAAGATTCAGCTGTGCTTTCTCCCACCTCCCTTCTCACCCCCCCCATCATCACCTCCCTTCATCTCTTACCATCACTTCCTCCTCCCTGAATCCTGTCCTGGGCTGACCTACCTTCCTACGCAGGGCTGACCTTCCTAGGTGGGGATCCCCCCTGTGGGAGCAGAAGAACTTTATGGGAGTTCTGCCTCAAAGTCACACAGGTTTTCCAGGGCCCACCCCTTCCCACCTCCCAGCCCGTCCCCACCGTGAATCTTCCCGAAGGGTCGCCCTGAGGACAAGCAGTTTGCTAAGTCAAGGGAGAGCGGGGAATTCACATCCCAGGTATCAGCAAGATTTATGAGTCATGGATATCACAGGACCCTGTTTTCATTTGACTTCATTCACCACTTCCTTTCTTCATATTAATTTCTCCCAACAGCCCACTTATCTTTCCTCTTGGAGCCCTGCCCACCATTACTTTCCCTGATACGATGGTATCTCTAACAGCCTAAAGCACTCAACGCTGTGATGGCTTTGGAGTTGGCTCACTCAAGCATTCACAAGTTACTCTCTGTGGCTAATCAAATATCCAAACAACCTCCCCCAGTGATTTGGAGGAGCTTGGTGACAGCGAGACATCGGCCACAGAGCCATCAGAACAGGGCATGTTTGTTTGGTGGCAGGCAGTGAGGCCAGTTTCAGCTGTGTCACATACCTAGTGGCAGTGGACAGTGGCTTTTCCTGAGAAGCAACTGCTCTGTGGCTGCTGGGCTTTGGAATTTTTTTTCCTTCTTTTCTTTTGAAGGCAAAGAGATGCTCCACGCCAAGGGTCAGCTGGGTGGTGGTTACGTTTTTTTCAATGACAAAATGAATCATAGCAGCAACAGCAGTGGTTAAAGGGAAGAGACTGTATCTAGGAGCTGGTCTCAGTTCTGCCCAGGGAACCTTGGACAAGTCACAGCCACTCTGAACTTCTGTTTCCTCTTCTGGAATATAGGAGAATTGGGTTAAATGGTCCCTAAGTTTCCCAAACCAGAAGGTGACTCAACTTTATATCATTCCTTACAGCTTAAACACTTTCATGCTTGTTACTTCATTTGAAGTTCACAAGAATTCCATGAGTGAGCTGGGAGAGGGACTATTATCTCCACTTTATAGCCGGGAAATCACTTGCCCCGGGTTAACGCATCCTGCATGGGACGGAGCCGAGCCTCCTTCATGTCTGGTCTCCTGGTCCAGACTTGTGCCACCTCCTGGTGCAGACACGGCAGACTCTGTGATGCAAACCACCCTCCCTCTTCATCGTCACACAGGAGCTTCCATTCAAGCCAGAATCCAGGGGTCATCCCATCCACTTAATTTTCCTTTGGAAAAACTGAGACCCACAGGGGTAAGTGAAAGGACCTTCCCAAGATCACACCGCAAAGGGCCCCCGTCTCCTGACACCTAACCCAGGGCCATCCCACCCAACTCTTCTCCTCATGGGAACCACAGGGGTGAGAACACCTGCATCCCAGGCCTGTGCTAAGGATGGGACTGTCAAAAGGTGACACTGTTGAGTTCTGGACACACTTGGGACACACCACTGTGTCATCACTACCCACACTGCCTGTATGGGGCCTTGAGAAATTGTCACTGGCCTCTTCTTGGGGGCTGATGTGTTAAGAGAGCTCATGACAGGCTGGTCAGTGCCCTGTCGCCCTCAACGTCTCCCTGGCCGTCCAGGACCGCAGCGGCCTGGCTCATCCTCTGGGCTCCTCCAAGCCCTCCGATTTCTGCCGAGGCCCGGCCCCACCCTACTCATCCTCTCCCAGACCCAGTGGGAAGTGGTTCTCTCCACCCCCACCCCACACCTGCCCTGCTAAACAGACAGGCACAGCCTGCAGGGTCCCCCGGCCGCCGGCCTGCAGCCCCTGCTCCCTCCGGCCGGCCTGGCAATACTGACTCTCTTCTCAGCCCTTAGTCAGCTGGCCCCAGTTCCAGACATGGCCCTGCAGAGGCGAAGCCTTCCTTCCCACATTCCCATGACACTCTGAATAAACCTCGGTGAGCCCTCATGCTCTCACATGACCATCACCTGTCTACAGGGCTGTCCTTTTAACTGGCAGCTCCCTGAGGCTGTATTTTATTCCTCTCGGTATTTTCGGTGCCTGGACCATGGCAGGGCTCAGTGACCTTGGAGGGAGGGAGGGCAAACTTTACATACTGCTAGGAGCACAGGTCTGGGTGCCAGGCCCACCTCCACTGCAATCAGCTCCAACATTCACCAACACGTGAGCCTCTCTAAGCCTCAGTTTTCTTTTTTTTTGTGGTACGCGGGCCTCTCACTGTTGTGGCCTCTCCCGTTGTGGAGCACAGGCTCCGGACGCGCAGCCTCAGCGGCCATGGCTCACGGGCCCAGCCGCTCCGCGGCATGTGGGATCTTCCCGGACCGGGGCACGAACCCGTGTCCCCTGCATCAGCAGGCGGACTCTCAACCACTGCGCCACCAGGGAAGCCCAAGCCTCAGTTTTCTAATCTACAAAATGGGGAAGATGAGATCACAGACCTCATCAGGATTACAGGGGATAAACCAGGGAAAGTGCTTAGCACATCACAGTAACTGGGAACTATTATTATTAATTATTATTATTAGGGAATTCCCTAGGAGGTTCTCCCCTGAGCTCACAAGAAAGCCCCAGGGTCTCTACACTATTTGCAGGAAGAGCCCAGGGGAGTCGGTAGCCGCATCCCCTGCCCTCCCTTCTCCTCCAGCCCCAGTCGGAAAACCCCTTTGTCAGGTGGCCCCAGACACAGCCAAGCTGTTTTCCTTTCCCTTGTTGACATGGGGAAGACCTGGCCACCGAGCCTAGGGCTGGGCCTCCCACTCTTTTAAGTGCAAACACTGAGCTGTGTATTTTGGGCCCCTCTGAAGGGCCGTTTCTGGTGAAATACCAGGTTTTGAAATACTTCACTGCTTGTTTGCCTCTGGAAGCCCATACACGCTAGGGTCTCTCAAGAGGCTGGAGGCTCTGTGCGGTTACAGAATCAGGCGACACAGTGGGGGAAAGGCAGCGGCCCCCAGCTCCCTGGACTGGGCCTGCTGGAGGTGGAACAGCAGACCCCCAGCCTCCAGGAGTCCACATCCCGCGTGGGGCAAGCAGACAAAGGCACACGGAGACCGAGGCAGCATGTGAGGTGGTGAGCAAGTGCAAGGACAGACTAAGGCTTAGGTTCAGACTAAGCGTTGGAGTGAAAACTGAGCCTCCTGTAGTCCTACCTGCAGAAACGCCTGCTGGGTCACCCGCCCCTACTTCCTCCAGCCCTTCCCCTCCTCCATCACCCCCCTACTTCCAGAACCACACAAATACATAAACTTCTAGGCGTGCCAAGAGCCAGTTTGAGAGGGCTGGACGTTTACTTGAGCCACAGGGCTCTAAGAAGGAACCATGAGCATGTAGCCCATCAACAGAGCTAGAAGGAGCCAGAGAGAGAGGCAGGGCTGAGTTGCTGGGGACCCTGTGGGTTGGAACTGGTCCTCTAGGGGGACGAGCCACCACGTCCTGGGTGGTCATTTGGGCCAAGTGTTTTACACGCCTTGTTTATCTTAAACTTCGTGAGATGGGTGGTGCCATCCCATTTCACAGGCGAAGAAACTGATGCCAGAACAGATTGGGCTCCTTCCTTGTCTAAGGGCCAGGACCCTGGTGGAAGCTCTTAGGACAGGGGTCAGTGACCTCTCTTATAGGCAGAGGCTCTAGGAAGAATGTGCTGGAAGGAAGTAGGGGCAGGGCTCACAGAAAAGGAAACACGGAAGAAGCTGGCCCAAGAGCATCCAGGCGAGATGTTTGGGACAAGGGCAGAGGCTGTGAAAAGCCCAGTTCGGCAGGGGAGGAAAGAGACTGGGGAGATGAGGACAGAACAGAGACAGGAGCTGACCGGGGAAGGACCTCCAACCCTCCTGCCAGGGGCCCCGTCTGCAGAGCCGACGGTAGCAAATAATGTCCGAGAACCTTGCGTGTGCCCAGTGCCTGGGGATCCCCCAAGGAGCAGATGAAAGGCAGAGAAGGGAACTGTTTTATTTCTACAGGCATCTCCTGGGTCCTCCATAATGCAAACAGAGTTCAAAGCTGATGTCCTAGAGCTCACATACATTTCGCACAGAAAGGGCCCTCTTGTCAGGCCTCCACTCAGAGCCAGTTGACCCTGAGTGATCTGGATTCCCAGCCCCAGGCAGACTAGAAGCTCTGGTTCAGATGTGGCATGGGTTAGAGGCAAGCACGGGCAACAAGAGAAGGGGTTGCTGAAACCAACTGTGAAGAAGGGTACGGAACCACCAAAGAAAGGGGATGAAAGCGCTCCAGCCGCGGGGCTGGTGAGAGCCATCTCACAGAGGAGGGCTTTGGACGAGAGAGAATTGGGCCTCTGGACTCTGCTGTTTAGCTAAGTGAGGGTGGAAAACTTCCTGCGGCCCTGATACTCAGTTTCCCCATGGAAAAGCAGGCCTAAGGCCACCGACAGGAATGAAAGGACACAAGGTATGTGGGTCACTAGCTGAGTGTCTGACTCACTTGTTTCATGATTGCTGTGCTTGATGTCATTTTTTATTCCTGGGGGAAACTCAACCCATCCTAGAGCAGTAGTTCTCGAACTTGTCTACACACTGGAATCATTCAGGGAGATTTAATAAACACTCACGCCTGGCTCCACCTCACAGAGACTCTGAATTAAACGGCCTGAGGTTGGACCTGGGTGGCAGGATTTCTTAAGCTCTCCAGATGATTCTAACACGCATCCAGGGCTCAGAACCCCTGCCCTGGAGGCAACTATAACCCAACCCAACCCAGAAACAGGCACTGAGGGTCCGCATCATCAGAGTTGCCAACAAAGGGCTAAATATCTGGGTACCCAGGGTCTTAAAGCAGAGGAACGTATTTTAGAAAGCTTTCTGTCAAAATGGTTAATTTCTTTTAAGCTTGGGCTCTTAGGGGAGTAAAGTTCAATTATCTGGAAAACTCATTTATGTGGAACTCCTCTCTCCCTAATGACACTGGCTAAATGAGGTGTTACGATTCTATAGATTCTCAAATTAGAGTCTCTGTGATTCTTCACCCAGAAAAAAAATTATCCAGAGGCTTGGATTTGAAGTACACCCTCGCTGCCTGGGTTTCTTAGGCAGCTGGGCCCTGCTGAAACCTTGTTTCTGGGAGAGAAGGGCTCCCTGGCCTCGTGGGAAGGTTTTTGCTTCAAGCCCCAGCCAGCCAGAGTGACATGCCCGCGCCGATTTGTCTTAGCTCCCGAGGCCATTTAGCCCATTTCCGCATGAAACAGCGAGCACTGTCTTCTCCCACATCCAATAACCACATCCTGATATGCTGGGAGAATCACTCTCACCACACATCCTGCAGAATGCATGGCTCCACATGAACATTTTGAATGGTTACTTTTATAAAGGATAAAAAGAAAGGATTTGTTTCATTTGTTTTATTAGCCTATTTTTAACCAGAGGGCAGAGAAGAAAACAAAAGATTCTTTGATTATTAAAATCTCATTTTGTTCTTAAGGACCCCATGCAAGCAAAACCCAGAGATGGAACATTTATCAACGAGTTTTCACAACCCAAATAAGGAGAAGAGGATGGAAAGAAGGGTCCAAGTCCCAGGACCCTTTACAGTTTTTTGTCATTAGATATTAACTTCTTTGTTTATTTAGTGCCTGTCTCCCCCACTGGAAAAGAAGCTCAAGGAGAGCAGGGTGGGAAGATGAATCCCACTAGGATACACTAGTTACCTGCTGTATTAGTTGGCCCTAGCTCCTGTAACCAAGTACAGTAAGTCCCCTACATATGCACGTTCAAGTTGCAAACTTTCAAAGACGTGAACGTGCGTTTGCATGTCCAATCACGTAAGTTAGTTCACATTATCTGGTGTACACTGTCACGTGCGTGCATCCTCTACAACTGGTTGTGCTTTTGTGTACTTTACTGTACAGTACTGTATAGAGTACAGTAGTACAGTATCTTTATTTCAAGCGCAGGATGTCCAGAAGCAGGCATAAAAGCAGCAGTGATGTAGCTGTTACTGCTAAGAAGTGCCAGGAATTGGAGGCCCAGAGAATGGACAAAGAGAGACAAGAGGAAGAAGGAGTAACTGAAGAACCGAAGAGATTCACGACGCAGGAAATGCAAGGGGATTTTCTTTATTTGAGGAGGCACTGTTAGTTTTTGAGGCACAGGACCCGAACGTAGAACAGTACACGAAGATTGCAGTAGCTGTTCAGAATGCAATCCAGTGCTACTGTGTCATCTATGACAAGAAAAAAAGAGCTACTACCCAGACATGACTGGATCGTTTTTTCAAGAGGGTAGATAGAATTGAATCCAGCAAGGAACCAGAACCTGTGCCATCAACGTCAGGTGTGAGTGAAACTGCAGCTTGCCCTCCGTCTCCTATTGCTGATAATCCTTCAGCTCTACCATCTCCCACCTCCTCCTCTCCCTCCTCCAGTAAATAACGCTTCTTGCCTGTTCACTCGATGTCAGCCCCTGTATGTCAGCTGCTATACTGTACTACTGTACTTTTCAAGGTACTGTACTGTAAGATTAAAAGTGTTTTCTTTATTTTTTGTTTGTTTTTTATGTATTATTTGTGTGAAAAGTATTATAAACCTATTACAGTACAGTACTCTATAGCCAGTTGTGTTAGTCAAAGAGAGCCATGTTTTAAAATTACCACTGCCAGGGAATTCCCTGACGATCCAGTGGTTAAGACTCCACGCTTTCACTGCCAAGGGTGCGGGTTCAATCCCTGATCAGGGAACTAAGATCCTACAAGCCGCGTGGCGAGGCAAATGAAATGAGATGAAATAAAATAAAATAAAATAAAATAGAATAAAATAAAATAAAATAACAGCTGCCAACACATGGGGCAGAGCCCCCCATACTGCACACCACTCTACCTCCACAGGGGCTAAAGGCCCCAGGAAGGAGTCAAAAGGTGGCACTTCCCATGTGTTTACCTCCTCTGATGTTAGAACCCGGCCATGCTTCTTCCTCCCAACCCTGAGATGCAAGACATCTCTGAAGCATGGTCTCAAAAAAGGCTGGCTGAGATGTAAATGACCAATAGCAGTGAGACCCTCTCAGCATCTTGGGCTGGGAAGGCATGTTAACCTGGACCAATGGCTGAAGCTAAAGAGAAAACTTACAAGGTGTAATGTCAGGCACTGCCGAGCTGGACATGGGAGCTAGAAATTACAGATCTCAGTGCCAGGTCCTGTGCTGGGAGCTGGACTTTGCTAGCTCATTTAATCTTCCTTCTCAGGAGGTCACTAGATATTTCCTGTAAACCTACCTGGTAGCAGAGACAGGCCTGATGTGGAAGTGCAGAGGTGAATCTTTAAAAATATACATTTCTGCCCTCTCCCCTCCACGGAATAGCATTTTACATTATTCAATAGAAAACCACACCTGAGCAGATCTTGCAGACAGATGAAATAGAGAGTAAACTCAGCCCCATCATGAAGGATCCCTTGGGTTGCAGAAAGATCAAGAGCCTCTGTAGGTAGCATCTCCTCCAGTGTTTGTTTTCAGATCATTAAATACTTAACAGAGGGAGAGACTAAAAGCCAAAGTGTTCCAAGCTACTGCTGATTAAGTATCAATCAGGAATTAAGATAGAGCAAGTCTGAAATTGTAATGATCCTTTTTAAGGACAGGCCATGTACACTTGATTTTATTTTATTTTTTCTCAATGTGCCTGGCAGGAAGCTAAATGACTAAAGCATGTGGTTAAACATGGGACACCTGGTGCCCTCGCCACTCCGATGGGTATCGCTCTCCTTGGTTTACAGGCAGGAGCCTGGGGCTCTCAGAGGCTGTGCCAGTGCCCTGAAGTCACGCGGCTACTGAGTGTGCACATGGGGGACCAGGATTTCATCTAGATGGTGAGTGCCGACCCCACCCCCATCATTGCACCTCACAAGTGAAGGCAGAGGGATTTAGGGAGACCAGGCCTGCCACCACACTTGACCTTACTTTCAAATCCCATTCCCTGACGGAGCTGACAGAGCCCTGGGCTCTGGGGCAAAGCCAAGGCAGCTCACACGCACTGCGTGTGGACTGTGTTCTGAGTTTACATTGTTCTGCTGCACGTATCATTCAACTGTCACAACCTCCAATCAAGTAGATACCATTATGAACCCCTTTAATTGATGAGAAACTGAGACAGAGGGAGGGTGAGTGATCTGTCCAAGACACCCGGATGATGAGTGCTGGGCCCGATGTACAAACCCGTTTGATTCCAGCATCCCCATGCTTCACATCTGCCCCCCCATCCCAGCTGCTGGGCAGGAGAGCCAGCCTCCCCTTGCTGCAGACTGGGGCCCCCAGCCCTCTCTTTGGATTCCCAGATATCACTCGGAGGGTGAGGAGAGGACTGGGCCCCAGCCCTCTCTAACTGGCTCCAAGAGGACTCAGTGTTCCCTGGTGGTTCTGGAGTCAAAGGGTTAACTTTAACTCGATTCCCCTTTCAAAGGAAATGAAGCAGAGGCCCTGTGGGGCGGGTAGGTCCTATGCCTGAGTCACTTTGGCACTTAATTGCTTATTATTTAATTGCTGTATTGGGGAGCACAAATTGATCAACTGCAAAGTTATTAGCAAATTCCAGTTTTAAGGAAATAATTACTGAATTCTCCCTCCCTGGGTTGAGTAATTCCTTCCAAGATGCTCAGTGACATTAAGCATTTTCACCAAGGCCGCTAGCAGCTCTGTAATATGCAAATAAAGTAACTCTGTAATTACCAATAAAATGCTTACTGAAGTGACAAATTTTTACTCAGCAGTGAGTTGGGGGGGAAAAATGGCGTCACTTGTTTTTTAAGGATTCTTTAAACTTGTTAGTTGGCATTCATTTCCGTGCTGTTTTATGGTCATTTAAAAAGACAGCGGAGTTGACAGGCCTCCCTCAGTGGGAAGAAGGCCCTCCTGGGACTTCTCTCCTCCACCCAGGCTGGCTCTTTATGGAGAGGCATGAACGTTCCACTCTGGGTGCCGGGGGGATCGCAGGCACTCCACAGACTTACCCTGGGTGTCTTTATAGATGCTGGGAGTCTGGTTTTCGATGGGCTCAGGACTCATCTCTCCAGGTGGATAAATAAAGAGTGACCTCTCAGCCAGGAGCAGCTGTCACATGATCCTTCTGAAGCCCAAGTATGACAGCTGTGTTGTTCCTCTGTCTTTCAAACCCTTCCCTCGCACTCCAAAGATAACACTGTCAAGTCCAGCTGTTTGCCTGGCCCTCCAGGCCTTTCACAATCAATCAGTCAGGGCACTGGGCACAGTGAGGGCTCCAGCTACCTCTTCTCCAGGCTCATTCATGCCTCCCCATCCATGCAAGCTTGATTGCTTCATCTGTAGAACAGCGTCTTGGTTAGCATGGGCTAGGTTATGCAGCAGTAGCAAGCAAGTCCAAAATCTCAGTGGCTTAAAACAATCCACATTTAGTTTTTTTTTTTTTAATATCATTCCTTATTTTTAATTAATTGATTTATTTATTTTTGCTGTGTTGGGTCTTCGTTTCTGCGCGAGGGCTTTCTCTAGTTGTGGCAAGCGGGGGCCACTCTTCATCGCGGTGCGCGGGCCTCTCACTATCGCGGCCTCTCTTGTTGTGGAGCACAGGCTCCAGACACGCAGGCTCAGCAGTTGTGGCTCACGGGCCTAGTTGCTCCGCAGCATGTGGGATCCTCCCAGACCAGGGCTCGAACCCGTGTCCCCTGCATTAGCAGGCAGATTCTCAACCACTGCACCAACAGGGAAGCCCCACATTTAGTTTTTACTCATGCTACATGCCATCCTGGGTCCGCCTGAAGGTCTTGC
The DNA here is from genome assembly GCF_025265405.1 of Mesoplodon densirostris. Classification (NCBI taxonomy): domain Eukaryota; kingdom Metazoa; phylum Chordata; class Mammalia; order Artiodactyla; family Ziphiidae; genus Mesoplodon; species Mesoplodon densirostris. The sequence goes on from NC_082664.1 coordinate 123,727,785, forward strand.
TCACTGTCCTCACTCAACAAAAAGCAAGCTGATGAAACCATCACCTTCTCAAATGTTGCTGGCCTATCACCAGACAGGAGGGAAAATGAAATGTTCTCCAACCTGGAATGATGGGTCCCTTCCTCTCACATGGCATTGCTCAGACTGTTCCCATGGTCTCACCCTACCACGAGGGGCTCAGGAAGTGAAATTCTTCTTGGTGTTCAGAAGGAGAGCCAGAAGTGTATGATGACAGCACTGATGACTACCACAAAGGTAGATTTAAAACATGGTACCAGAATGATCTCCCTCCTAGGGCTGTTGGGAGAGCTAAGAGTGATCCTGCTTGTAGAGAGCTTAGCACAGTGCCTGGCTCGTGGTCAGTGGTCAGCCGACGTTAACTACTAAATAGGTTGTCAATACATGCTAATTGGAGCGACATCCCAGCAGAACCCTCTGTAATCTCTTAGAACCAGTTCTCTCTCTGGATCCCTGTAAGCTGTGGCGATCAGAGAAAGCCTTCAAAGAAAAGGCAACCATCAAACCCAGTTTGGGGGATGCTGCAATGTGAAGAGATGACACTCTGGGAGGAGGAGAGGCAAGAACAGAGGCAGTGAGGCTGGAGAGTAAGAGGTACATGGAGAAGGCTGAGGTGAACTGCACGGGAGCAGAGTTTTGCAGAGATAGTCCCACATTCAACAGGGGCACCTCCTCCAAGAATAAGAGAGGGGGCCTCATTCCAAAGCCTGAGTTAACAGGAACACTTCACAAATCAGAAAAATTCCTTTGATGTGTCCTGCATCTCATGCTTGGCTTGGAAACTGTCCCGCGGGAATAAGGTTGGGGCTAGATTATCAGAAACCTTGATCTGAAACCCAGGTCCCAACTGAGAACCTAGGCCTCCTGGCTCCAAGTCCATCGGCCTCTCCACAGCCCCGCGCAGCGGTTGACCTGGTTTTTTCTCCTTCTCCTTGTTGCCAAAGGCTCCATTTCTGGGTGATCACATTTGCCCCCGGGGGAAAGTCTTTCTCTTATATTTGCATTGGTAACTGCTCAAAGCCCCACCGAGGCCTTGGAAATGTGCCACCCACATCCTCTCACACTGGCCCAATTGTTCATGGCAAATGCCTCCCTTTTGAACTCTGGACCTTCTGGAGGAAACAGTTTCAATAGGAATAACTCTGAATTCTCCTAGGCCTTGCCATCTGGGTGTCTGGAATGGAGCTTCCAGGATATATGGCTCTTTTGAAGGAAACAAATTCAATTGGTGATTGTGTTCCCATTTAATATGCCTAAGGAGTGATCTTGTACTCTTGCCAGGGCATTTTTTTTTTCATTCGACAAACACTTATTGATCTCCTGCTGTGCATTCGGCACTGGGCTGGGTGTGGGGACAGGAAGGTGGGGAGAGTGGACACTTTGAAAAATGACTTTGACCCAATACTATAATAAGGAGCATAACAGAGGTAGGCGCAAAGGACTATGGGAGCCCAGCGAATGGGTGGCTTATTGTACCTGGACAAGACAAGAAGGCTCCGAAAGGGGAAACCACAACTACCAGGCATGCGGAAAATGGACCTGCAGAAACTTGGTGGGGGTCCTACACTTACCCCCCAACACTTCTGGACAAGTCTGGGATGCACACAATTCAACATGGTTCCACTGAACAGACATTTTAACAGGGATGGGCTGCTTGCCAGGCACAGAGCTAGATGATTGGGGGATCCAGAGAGGAACGAGCCATCATCCCTGCCCTCGGATTGCTTATACTCCAGCTGCGGAGATTCAGCTTTGGCGCAGGTGATTCTACCACCCAGCCCAACAGGAGGAGTCACATTGCCTTAGAAAACCCTACTACAATCCTTCCAAAGTGGAAAGAGGAAAAGAGTCCCAGGGCCTGGCAGAGGCCAGGGCAGGCGTCCTAGAGGAGGTGGCAGGACTGGATTTTGGAGAGATGGCGTGGTACGGAGGAGGAGGCTGCAGCACAAACGGGCGGGCAGGGTGACCCCAGGGCCAAGTCACAGGCACCACAACACACACGGGTCACAGCTGGAGCGAGGGTCTGTCTGAAGCAGTGGAAGCAAGAGCAGGGTGGTGGGGTGAGGTTAGACTTGACCCTGCTGGCCTGAAGTCACGGAAGTCACCACCAAAGACCTTTTGTTGAGTTTTCTCAAAGGATCCCATCTTTAGCAGGCCTGCTCTACTGAGTACACCCCACCTGTTAACAAATGACCCATGTGTTTTCCCACAGTATAACCAACGTTGGCTCAGTTGAGATTACTATCGCAAAAGGAAAAAGAAAATGTTTCTGAACATCTCACTCTGGTGCTCTAGACCCTTCCATGGCTCCCCATTGCCCTCAGGAAAAAGTCCAGCATGCAAAGTCGTTGACTTCCTGGCCCCTTACCTCTCGGCTGGGCTTTGCCAAATGACTTGTGGTTCTTCAGACCTGCGTATTTCCCCCTCGGACTTCTGAGTATGCTGTTCCTCTACATGGAAACCTCTCACTCTTTCCCACCTTCCTATCTTCTGGTTTCTCAAACCTTAATGCTTCCTCCAAGCAGAGTTGCCTGATCCCACAACTAGGTTAGGTGCTGAGCTCGGATCACACTGCATGGGCATGTCTGTTTGCTTGTCTATCTCCCTGGGAAGGCTGCGAACCCCTGGGGACAGGGATTTCATATCCAACCCCCGTCCCCCCGGTGGTCAGCACCATGGAAGACAGTAGTATTCATTAGAGGTTGAGTGATGAGCAAGCCAGCAGGTGAGGGAGTGAATCTGATGCGTCATTTCAGGTTAACCCATAGGGCCATGCCACAGGAAAAGGGACCATTCACCCCCATCAAGCATTTTGAAGGAATGGAAAGAACCTACAGATCACCCACATAACCACCTCCACAGCTACCAGACCAGGGGCTCCTGGCACAGGCCCTGGGGAGCCAGTGGGGATTCTGACCAAGGGAGGGGCATGCCTTTTCCAGCCACAGTTGTTACCTGTTTGGCAGCCCCTCTGTGTTCCTCCTCCCCTGCACCCCTCCTCCACGTCAAGAGGGCTGAGCAAGTGGTGGCAGCGTCAGCCAGGTTATAGCAGCTTCTCCCGTGGGTGTCTTTCCTGGTCCTCTTTCAATACGCTTTCACCTTCTGACCCCAGGCAGGAAGCAGGATCAGTGCTTCTGAGTCCTCATGAGATGATGGCCTTCTGAGCCCTCACATGCCAAACCGCATCTCTTAACATCATCACCAACAACAGCTCTGGGGGCCCAGACACACCCCAGACATAGTCCCTGATTTTGATGGGTTTGGAGAGAGAGCAGGAAGGATAAAACCATCCTTAAGTAACTTCCATAGCAGCCCTAAGTAGGGTGAGCAAGGGGTGCACAGGGGTCCCTGGCACCAAAATGCTAAGGAATGGTGTTTCCAGACTGCACACATCTCTCAGCCCTCCTGTCTTGCCCCGTGCCCAACCATGGAGAGGATGGAGCAGGTGACCAGGTGGCTGGGGCAGCCCCGCTCCCTGTCCCGTGAGGCCACCACCTGTCGGTGCATTCATGCTTCACGCCCCCGGTCCCACACTGTGAGTGATGACTCTGGCTGTCACTTATCCAGCACTGAGCTGCTTGGTACTCACGTACAGCCTCCTGAACTTCACTCAACTGTCCTGAGAGGTGGGGATGATTTCCCCACTTTAGCTGGAATCTTTGTCCAGCAGAGTGGAACGGCTATTTGAACTCAGGTCCGGGAGACCCTAAAGCCAGGGCTGTGGTACCAGTTGCCTGGTCTGGCCCTCATAGCAGCCAGGTTGGGGAGGCCAAGCAGACGGGAGCATCCTCACCTGGCAACTCCTAGGTGGAGTTCTCCATTGATGTGAATGTCAAGGGTCCCCACAAAGGTGGACGAAATCGACTTCCTCTATGACCAGCCATGCGAGGCCAGGGATAGCAATTGCCCTCTGGGCAGAGCCCTCGGCCATGGAGTAAGGAAAAGGAGGGGCAAAGGGAGGAAAAGAGCCCCTCCCTCCCTTCTAGACCCCCCAACCCATCTCTCTGGACCTCTAATCTTCCCCCACCCCACCCCACCAATATCCACATTCATTCACTCATTCACTCCCATAGTGAGCACCACCCTCACTTCAACGGATAACTCACTCAGTCCCACCCAGGGCTTTATTATTATCCCCATTTCACAGAGAAGAAAACAGAGGCTTAGAGGCATTAATGACCCAAGGTCTGCTGTTGGTGGGGCTGGGATTCCAACTCAGGGCTGTCTGGCTCTGAAGCCTTTTGGGGCCACATTCCAGCTGGGAGCTCTGGCCCTGCCCCTGCCCTCAGTTATGCTGCTGTTCTAACAGGGCAGGAGGAGCCCAAGAACTTGGAATCCACTAGCAGAAGATTCTGGAAGACAGGGCTCCTCCTTTTCCTTCTCAGACTTTTGCTCAGCCCCACACCCCTCAGGGAAGTCCCTCAGCCTCCTCTGGGTTTCCCTCATGGCCCAAGAACACTTAACCTCCATCACCAGGGCAGGCAGGCCAGAGAGGACTAATTAACAGTCTGCCAGGGGCTTTGAAGTTGAAAGGCTGCCTTCCAGGGGCAGCCTATTACCCCTAAGCTTCACAGGCGGAATAACGAAATTCCAGGTTCCAAATGGAGGGTAAAAATCTTTTAACAAGGCGATAAAGGGAGGCGGGGGGTGAGGGGTGTGTGGAGGACACGGGGCGGGTCCCTCGAGCCTCCAATGTGCAGACCCCAGCAGACCCCAGCCGCCTTAAACTAAGTGTGTGACCTGGGTCAGCCTCAGGCTGGGAGGCCTTTTTCATCACCGCAGGCAGCTGTCCCTGCCAGCAACCTGAGACTCTGGAGGAAGGGAGAGCCAGGCCTCCCCTGAGGGGCCCCTGGCCAGGATCTGAGGATCCTGAGGCCAACAGTAGTGTTGAGGGGGTCAGGGTGGGAGTGAGCAGTCCCTGGTCCTGGGCCTGGCTCTGCACCGCCTGGGGTTCCTGACCCAGGTGGGTCCTGCCCTAAAGGTGTGCCTTACGAAGTGACCTGCACGATCCCTACCCCACCCCACATACATGGCCCTTGAGGGTGGCACCACACAGCCTGCATCGTGGAGCCCCGAGCCCGGCGTAGGGCAAGTCATCAGTAACTGTTGACTCTGGGGGCCCTTCTGGTGCTGATTTTCTGCAGTTCTCAAACTTCAGGTGTTCCGTCGGTCCCAAGTTACCACGGCTGTCCTCTCCAGTCATTCCCTGACTGGCAATGCCCTGGGGGCAGTTGGATCTCTGAAGGAAGCCCCCTCAGAAGCAGGACCTGCACTCTGCCAGCTCCTTTCTAGTGGGTTCCCTGAAGGCAGGGGTTGGCCCCATTCAGCTCTGGAACCCCAGTGTCTGCCACAGGGGCAAAGCCATGCTCAAACACAAACTCTTGGTGTTAGCGATCCAGTAAACTGTCCTGAAATTAAAACTGTCAACTTATTAGATCGAAGAGATTTTGGAGAAGTCTCACCAAAAATTAAAAGTCTCACCCATCTCCACTATCTGGACCAATTACTGAACCTCTCCAATTCAAAACCAATTACTGACTCAGTTTCTTCATCTGTAAAATAGGGATAGTGAAAGGATTTATCCCATAAGGTTGTTCTTAAGTTATATCAGTTAATTCCTATAAACAGTTGAGAACAGCATCTGACATATAGTATTTAGTCAGTTATTATTACTTTTATTATTATTAATTAGTTATTAATTACTATTATCATTAGTTAGATAGTTATTTTTCTCTTCACCTGTTTGATGCCTCCTGGAATTCCTTTAACCCTTTCACCACACAAGGGAGGTGAGACTGGGAAGGCAGATGAATTTGGACAGCCATTGTGACTTAATAATAAGCCCTTGCAGCTCAATAGCACATTGCAGGTGTTCAGAACTCCCAGTCAGCACCGCATTTGATCCTTACAACAAACCCGAAATCCAGAAAGGCAGGTACTGTTCTCCCCACTTACAGATGAGAACACTGAGTCACAAAGAACAAGGGAGTCATCTAGGTGACCCAGCTGGGCAGGGCAGAGCATAGATTTGAATATGAATGAGAAATCATTTGTGCAGTCAAGAAATGTGTACTGAGGGGCTTCCCTGGTGGCGCAGTGGTTGAGAATCTGCCAGCCAATGCAGGGGACATGGGTTCGAGCCCTGGTCTGGGAGGATCCCACATGCTGCGGAGCAACTAGGCCCATGAGCCACAACTACTGAGCCTGCACGTCTGGAGCTTGTGCTCCGCAGCAAGAGAGGCCGCGACAGTGAGAGGCCCGCGCACCGCGATGAAGAGTGGCCCCACTCGGAAAGCCCTCGCACAGAAACGAAGACCCAACACAGCCAAAAATTAATTAATTAATTAATTAATTAATTTTAAAAAAAGAAATGTGTACTGAGCACGGGTGGGCCAGGCCCCAGGGATGCGAGAGAGAGAGGAAGACAACCTCGGTCCCTGCTCTCCTAGAGGTAACACTTCTTAGACAACGAGCCAGAGAAAGGTGAGTAAATGAATAAAGATCACAGCCTGTGATCAGGGCTATGAAGAAAATAAGCAGGGTGCTATGATCAAGACTAAAGAGGAGGTTGTTCAGAGAAGACTCCTCTGAGGTCTGGGCTGAGCCCTGGAAGATGACAAGTGAAAGGAAGCCAGTGCCTTTCTGTTGCTCCCAGCTGCCTTACCTCTAATTCTTGCTAAAATGTAATTGATTAACTGTAGGACAGAGCCTGGAAGCAAGATGTGTAAGTGGAAGGGCAGAGGGAATCCGAGGGCAGTGTGGAGGCCCTGGGAGGGCAGAGGAAGGGTGGCGTAGAGAAGGAGAGGGTTTGGAAAAGCCGAGGGGCCTTCCAAAGGTAAGGATGTGAGTTGCAACCTTCGAGGGCTTTGCTAAAACCAGAAAGGCAGGCTTGGAGGCTTGGGGAGAAACTCTCATCAGGGAGAAGGAAGGATGCATGCCTGAGCCCTCCCAGAGACAGGTGGCAATTTAAGGCTATCAAGGCAGAAAAACGAAAATCATCTGTTCCTGGGAGGCGGGGTGCAGAACGAAGACATCATTCCTAACCAGGGTGGACAGAGAGAGCCTACACGGCAGGTCCTTCCCTTCTCACAGCTGTCCTGACTTAGCTGGTCCCATGCTCCGCCCCACATCCTTAAAGAGCCCCTACTATGTGACCCACACTCTAGTTGGGGAGCTGAGAAGGCCTCTCTGAGGAAGCCCCATTTTCACTGAGGTATGAACGAGGAGGGGAGCTTGTTCCTGGCAAAAGCAGTATGTGTGGTGCGTGCTGGTAAAGTTCTAACAACCGGCTAAGAATAATAAAAACAACAACTGGAGGGTGTAGTTGACTGGCAGCGTTTGCCGATTTCCATGGTGTAAATACTCTTCTCACGGCAAGATGTGGGCCATCACAAGCCAGGGGGAGCTGGCGCTAGCCCATGACTGGCGTGGGTGGCCTCAGGCAGGCGGGCAGGTACTCGGCTGGTTAAAGAAGGGGAGCCCAGCCATGGGACCCAAGGAGGTGGCTGGCCCTGGAGGGGGTGTGACCTTTAGCCATCAAGTGGCATGTGTAGATTGTGACCACAGGTCTCTGTATCATGTTCCCGTGCCCCTCAGAGCTCTCCCTGGGCCCAGAGTCCCTGATGTGAAGTAACAAAGCGAGAGGTAATTAATTAGCTCCTCACAGGAGCTTTTCATCTCGTAAGAGGGGCAGGCTCTCTGTAGCCATGGATGGGATGCCCCTGGAAGTGCCTTTGTCTTCGTGTCACTGACAAGACCCAGATCACATACAAGCTGTGGGTTCAACATCCCTTCTGCATGAGGAGATCCAGCGGGGCAGCCAGGCTGGGGGTGGGGGCACAGGGTGGAAAGGTAAGGTAGAGACCCCACTTGTGCCCCTCGAAAGGCCTGGCCTCAAGAGCTCTTGGATTATGGAGCACCTCTCCATTCCCATTTTAGAGAAGGCTAGAGCAAGGCAGAGGGGGACCAAGTGCTGACATGTAGGCAGAGAGCCTCCCAAGCTTCAGGCACCCAGGAGGATCAGCCACTCACAGGAAGCAGGGGGAGGAGGCTTGGAAAGGGTAGGATTGAGTGATGGGGCCTTGAGGACAGGGGACCTTCACTTCCCACTCCACCCATCACCCTCTGCCAGGCACCCTGCACCTAGGCCATCCTAATTTTCCCAGTCTGAATCTGCCCTAAAAGTCCTCTGTGCACAACCTATTCATCCTTACCTCCCCCTGGCAACCAGTGATCTTTTTACTGTGTCCTTTTTTGCCTTTCCTAGAATGTCATGTAGTTGGAATCATATAGTACATAGCCTTTTCAGATTGGCTTCTTTCACTTAGTAATAAGCATGTAAGTTTCCTCCATGCCTTTTCCTGGTTTGATAGCTCGTTTCTTTTTAGTGCTGAAAAATATCCCATTGTCTGGATGTACCACAGTTTCTTTATCCTTTCACTTGCTGAAGGACATCTTGGTTGCTTCCAAGTTTTGGCAATTATGAATAAGGCTGCTACAAACATCTACGTGAAGGTTTTTGTATGGACATAAGTTTTCGTCTCCTTTGGGTAAATAACATGGAGTGCAACTGCTGGGTTGTACGGTAAGAATATGTTTAGTTTTCCAAACTAAACTGTTTTCCATTGTGGCTGTACCATTTTGCATTCCCACCAGCAATGAATGAGAGTTCCTATTCCTTCTCATTCTCACCAGCATTTGGTGTCATCAGTGTTTGTAATTTGGCCATTCTTAATAGGTATATAGTGGTCTTATTGTCGTTTTCATTTGCATTTCCCTAGTGACATATGATGTGGAGCATCTTTTTATATGCTTATTGCCATTTGAATATCTTCTTTGGTGAAATGTCTGTTCAGACCTTTTGTCTATTTTTTAATTGGCTTGTTAATTTTCTTATTGTTGAGTTTTTTTTTTTTTTTTTTTTTTTTTTTTTTTTTTTTTTTTTTTTTGCAGTACGTGGGCCTCTCACTGTTGTGGCCTCTCCTGCTGTGGAGCACAGGCTCCGGACGCGCAGGCTCCGCTCCGCGGCATGTGGGATCTTCGCGGACCGGGGCATGAACCTGTCTGTGTTCCCTGCATCGGCAGGCGGACTCTCAACCACTGCGCCACCAGGGAAGCCCATATTGTTGAGTTTTAAGAATTCTTTGTATATTTTGGATAACATTCCTTTATCAGATATGTCTCTTGCAAATGATTTCTCCTAGTCTGTGGCTTGTCTTCTCATTTTCTTGATGAGTTAATTTTTTTCATTATTAAAATAATTACTGTATATACAACATGTCGATAACGAAAATCAAAAGAAAAAATATTTTTGATTCTATTCCTTTAAGGATGATAATAATAATGAGGGTAGTGACAACCATTCCCATCTTTGGAACACTTGCAGTGTTCTGGGTGCTGGGAATCATCTCACGTGATCCTGCCCCAGAACCTTGTCAGGCAGACATTATTATGCCCATTTTACAGGTGCTAAAGAGGAGGCTCAGAGAAATGAAGTGGCTAGACCCCAACTGCGTACTACTAAGTAATGGAGCCAGTATTCAAACCCAGCACCTTGAGTGCCAGAGTCCTTGTTCTGAACCGGGCAATTTTAGACTGCCATTTTCATCTTGAGCCTCCCCTAGTTGGAGGCGTAAGTACAGTTCATGTCTCTCCTGCCCCCAGACCCTCTTAATTTTTATCGCCTTTTTTTTTTCAACTTTAGGATCTCCCTGGGAGACAGGCATCCTTACAGAAGAACAAATTGAGACTCTGAGAGGTTAAGTGACTTGCCCAAAGTCACACAGCCAGCTGGTGTGTGAGCTTGGATGAGCCACTTCCCAAGGATTCACACCCTGTGCTGCCAGACCCCTCAGTCCAACTCTTCCCACTACTTGGAGTGGCCCCAGAAAAATCACCCCAGGGCTAGACTGTTGCCGTCACTGCCTATCTTGCTTTCCCCCTCCCCCCACCCATCCTTGTGTGACTTCTAGGGGGATCATTCTAAACTGCCAACCTAATCATGGCCCTCCCCAGTAATGGTCATCCTGTAGCTTCCTTCCATCCTCAGGAGGATTCCCAAACTCCCTGGCATAGCACCCCAGGCTGCCAGCATCCTCTCTCTTCTGCCTCTGCACCCTTGCCCGCGGCCTTCTCAGCTGAGCCAGACCACCTGCATCTACTCTTTCTTGAGCCTCCAGGACTTGGTACACAAGTCCTGCTCTTCTGCCTGGTACACCTTCTCTCCTCCTTTGCCCCCGACTCCACCTAAGCCCGGAAGAGGCAAAGATGGCAGTGGAGGATGTACTTGGGAGGTGGCACCATCATGATTCCCTGAGAGAGCTGTTCCCAGGAAAGATTTGGCGCGGGAGCCCTTCCCCAGACCCTGTCCTCAGGGGCAGCGGTGCAAGTAGTCCATGGGAGGTGGGAGATTCCAGACCTGCTTTTTCCCAGGTAGGCTGGTGATGGCTGGGGCCACCCCAGGAGTGGAAAGTACCTCCACCCCCCCCTTCCCCGGCCTGCATGGGCCCCAATCCCAGTTCCTCTTGGTGTTACCATCAGTGGCACAACATGGTAGCTTCCTACTGCACGCCCCGGAGGCTGACCTCCCCGTCACTGGCCCCAGCATTCCAGTTAAAGAGGAAGGGGGCAGAACGGGAAGTGGAACTCCTGCCCTAGCAACCCCACACTCTACTGGGAGCCTGGCAGGCATGGCGGTGGGGAGAGAGAGCAGAGGAAGGGATTTTTCTCAGCATTATTGAAAGCTGTTAGACATCTCCAAAGGACCCCCTCCCTGATATTTTTGCAAACTCTCTGATTCGTGGCATTTAATTCAGCATTTAATGAGCTACTACTATGTGCCTAACCCATGGAGCTAAGTGTTGTTAGCATATAAGTTCATAACTCCAGCCTTTAATGTAAATAGCACTGACATGTGACCAAGAAGATCTGGGTAGTTGAGTCCTGTTCTGCAATTATTAGCTCCCTGGCCATGGGCACACCAGGAAACCTTCCAGGCTTCTACTGCATCATCTTTAGAATGGGGACTGTGATCTCTATCCAAGAGAGCTGCAAGGGAGCAAGAATGTGAAAATGACCTTATACACTGGACATCACTGTACAAAGGTCAGGTGATGCTCACAGCCTAGGGGCAGAGACCCACACTTGCCCAACGAACCACAGGGCAGGGGGAGTGACTCATTCTGACCAAGGGGGTTCAGCAGTGTGGGGGGGAAACAGTAAAGAAAAGGCCTTAAAGAGTGGGTGGGATTCCATGAGCTCAAACAGAGAAGAAAGGGCATTCAGGTAGAAGGAACCCAAGAGCAAAGGCCAGAGGTGTGATCTACATCACCTAAGGGAGCCATGGGAGTGTTTTGAGGTCACACTGGCTCCTCGAGAGGGATGGAGTGGAATTGCTGAGCCCAGTGGCCCAGCTGAGCGATTCAGAGGCTTGAGCCAGCCGCGCTCTCTAGAGGAGAGGAGAAGCCTGCCGAGGCCTCCCCCACCAAACCCACCCCCAGCCGCAGGCCAGGCCGCAGGATCTGCCAGATGGAACTGGGAAGCATGGGCCGGGCTGAGCCAGCTGCCTGCCCACAGCCCCTCCCCCAAGCCCACCCCCACCCCCTGGGAGCCTAGAGACCTGTTTGTTTTCCTTGTAAAGAGGGGAGCCCTGCCCTTTGTGAGATTTCTGCTTAGGAAAGAGCAGAGCCTACTTGTGCTGCTGCCTGGATTTCCAGCTATTGACACAGATTCTGACAATGAAAGCAAAGGCCAAGAGAGGCTGAGACAGGGTGGCTGATTAAAATGTTCTTCCCGGGTTGTTCAGCTCTGCCCCGGGAAGGCTCGCTGGAAAACCCGGGGAGGAACCATCTCCTCCAGAGCTGCAGGCCCAGTTAGAGGTGGTGCTTTGAAAAGGGCTGAGGAATTTCTGCACCCCCAGCCCAATCCAGTGGCTCCAGCTCCCAAGTGGACTGCTTTTGTGGTCACCCTAGGGTAATAACCAGGGTTACATGTGTGACTGTAATTCCTTTCAGGCTTCGTTTTGTTTCTAAAAAGGGGCAATGAGAGTACCACTTCATGGGCTTTGTTATAGGTCAGATTCGCCCAAGAAAGGACTGAGATGGAGCAGGGTTGCCAGATCAAACACAGAATGCCCAGTTAAATTTGAATTTCAGATAAACGAAGGGTTTTTGTTTAGCGTATGTCCTGTGTAATATTGGGGATATACTTACATTAAAAAAAAATTATTTGTTTAACCAAAATTCAAATTGCAGTGGGTATCCTGCATTTTTACTTTCTACATCCAACAACTGTAAAGTGGAGAATGTTCAAATGCAGGGGTTTTACTGAGGGGTGTTCTCAGGGTCCATACGAGCAGCGAGGGCAGCAGGAAGGGACCGAGCGAGAAGGCAGAGGGCCGTGACACTGTCACACAGAGGTCTCAGCCAACCTGCAGGGATGCTCTGCATCTGGGTGGCCTTTCAGAGCTCTACCCAAACTGAGGCTAGGGCTCTGGGCTTTTACATTCCCACAGCCCACCCGTCATTGGATTCTGGCTTTCCCAGGTGGGGCAGGAGTGTGACCTTGGACAAGGGGGCTTTCCTCTGCTGAGGGCAGTTCTGGGAGCTCCCAATACTCCCTGCAGCTGGGGCCTGGAGCCTCCGTCCTTGGGGGAGTCTGGGCCGTAGCCCACCCCTGCAACCATGACCCGATGGTTATACAGTTTGAGGAGACGATTGTGTAAACAGCTTAGTGTGGGCCTGACACCTAGTAGTCGATGATTTTAGCATCCCCAAATAAAGGTCGGGTCACTTAGCCTGGCCTCCAAGGCCATCAACCATCCAGCTCTGAGTTACCTGTTCTTCCAATCTCCCTCGGCTCCTTTTTGAGAGCCCTTTCCAAAGTCAGTCCTATTTATTTACCATCTGCAGGGGGGGGACTCTGTTCACAGCTCCCCCTCAGCCAAATCTGCTCTAGCCTTCAATTCTGCAGGTCCCAACCAACAGCATAACACGGGGCTTCTAAAGACTCCCTCCAGCCCGATCCCCTAGTCACGGTTGTGGAGGCTTTGTCTTCCTCTGTCTGGGTCTGGCCTCATTCTTGTCTTAGTTAGGCGTTATGAGGCTACAGTTCATTGGGTTGGAGAGGGCATGCTCCTCATTGGCTAAAAGGGGCTCCCTGCACTGCCAGCTGTGGAGGCCGCCTGGCTCTGGTTCCCAGTGTCTGTCTGGATTTGGCCTTTGTAGGGTGGGAGGCTGCAGGCAGGGGCTGAGTCCATGGCAGGCCCTTGCTAGCTCTGGAGGAGCAAGTCCCCAGTCCCATCTCACCCACCCCCACACACACATCTGTTACCCACTGAAAACCCACCCCCCACTTGCATTTTCCCTTTACAAGGACTCCAGGGGCCTTCTGAGTAACATTGACCTCCAGTATTTGGGCCTCTGAGTCCCCAGCTTCCCCTCTTTTCATGTCTCCCACTAATGTGAGACATATTTAAGTTCCGGGAGCAGAGGGTCTAGCTCTAGCAGAAAAGCATCTAAGTTTGGATTCAGATAAAGAGGCTAAGGGGTCTGAACACATTGAGACAAAACAGCTGACGTGCCCTCATTCATTCGGAATCACTAACAGTCATTGAAAGCTTGCTGCCAGCCCACGTTATCCCACTTAATTCTCACAACCACCCTGTCAGGAAGGCACCATTAATACCCCCATTCTACAGATGAGGAAACTGAGGCTTAGCAAAAACAAGTGTTTTGCCCAAGGTTCCACAGCAAAAAAAAAAAAAAAGGAAAGCAGAAGAATCAGAATATCAACCCACATCTGTCTTCCAAGAGCACTTGGGCTCTGAATAGAAGAATGTACCCTCCACTAGATTGCATGAATTCATCTGTTTATGCTCAGGCTTGATGGCCCTGAGTCATTGTTATTTTCAATATCATTATTCTTGTGAAACAGTTAAACAACAAGGAAAGACAAAACACCCCAAAGCCCAAGTCAGGCTGAGGTTGGCACAGTCAGGAGGTTGGCCGGAAGACGTAGGAGGGTACCAGCCAGGAGTCGGGTGCGGGAAACAGAAGCCACTTCAGCGATGTGACACAGACAGCATTCAGTGGAAGGAATTGGTATCTGAGATACCACTGGAAGGGCTAGAGCAGAGGGCTGGGGCTGGGCCTCTGGGAATCATACCTAGAACTCCACAGAACTTGTCTGCCAGAGGGGCTGCCTCTTTTTTTTTTTTTTCAATTATGGTAAAAAGCACATGACATAAAATTTACCATCTTAACCATTTTTAAGTGTACAGTTCAACAGGGTTAACTAAATGCCCATTGTTGTGCAACAGATCTCTAGAATTTTTTTCATCTTGCAAAACTGAAACTCAGTACCCATTTCCCCTCCCCCCAGCTCCTGGCAACCACCATTTTACTTTCTGTTTCTATGAATTTGACTATTTTGTATACATTAAGTAAGTGGGATCATACAGTGTTTGTCTTTTCGTGACTGGCTTGTTTCGTTCAGCATAATGTCCTCAAGTTTTACCCATATTGTAGCACATGACAGAATTTCTTTCTTTCTTAAAATTGAGTAATATTCCATTGTATGTATATATCACATTCTGTTTATCCATTCATCCATAGATAGACACTTGGGTTGCTTCACCTCTTGGCTATTGTGAATAATGCTGCAATGAATACAGGTGTGCGTATACCCAGAAGTGGAACTGCTGGATCCTATGGTAATTCTATTTTTAACTTTTTGAAGAGCCTCCATACTATTTCCAATAGTGGCTACACCATTTAACACTCCCAACAGTGCACAAAGGTTCAAATTTTACCACATCGTAACTAACACTTGTTATTTTCTTTTTTTAATATAATGGTCATCCTAATGAGGTTGAGGTGATATATCATTGTGGTTTTGGTTTGCACTTCTCTAATGACTAGTGATGTTGAACATCTTTTCCTGTGCTTGTTGGCCATCTGTATATCTTCTTTGGAAAAATGCCTATTCAAGTCCTTTGCCCATTTTTCTTTTTTTTCTTTTTTTTTTTTGCGGTACGCGGGGCTCTCACTGTTGTGGCCTCTCCCGTTGTGGAGCACAAGCTCCAGAAATGCAGGCTCAGCGGCCATGGCTCACGGGCCTAGCAGCTCCGCGGCATGTGGGATCTTCCCAGACCAGGGCACGAACCCATGTCCCCTGCATTGGCAGGCGAACTCTCAACCACTGAGCCACCAGGGAAGCCCCCTTTGCCCATTTTTAAATCCAGTTATCTATTTTTTTGTTGTTTACCTGTGGGAGTTCTTTATATAATCTGGATATTATCCCCTCATCAGATATATGATTTGCAAATATTTTCTGCCACTCTGTAGGCTGCCTTTGACTCTGTTGATTGCTTCCTTCGACACACAGAAGTTTTAAGTTTGATATAGTCCCATTTGCCTATTTTTGTGTTTATTGCTTGTGCTTTTGGTGTCACATCCAATAAATCACTGCCAAATCCAGTGTCATGAAGGCTTTTCCCCCATGCTTTCCTCTAGGAGCCTTGGTGAGAGGGCTGCCTGGCACAGTCAGGAGGATGGGGAAATAGACGGCCACCTCTAGCATCTCTGACTTGACGAATACATGCTGTTACCAAGAGTCAGAGCTTAGAAAGCTGCACTACCCATCACAACTTACCCTTGACACTTATGAAGCTAGTGATTAGATACTGGAACAGGGGTGCAGAAAAAAACACCATCTTTACAAACACATCACCATTCATAAACGATTGGGGTAGCCAGAGATGGTCTCTGCCGTACTGCTGCTTTCCTATCTTGCTTGAGAGCATCTAATTGTTGAACTGTATTTTTGTTCAGGGCCCTTGCAATGAAGGAGTCTAGAAGTGTGATGTTTAGCTGTCAGCCTCTGCAGTATAGGAAGGTGCCTAGTAAGGAAGCTGGAATGCATGATGAGTGCTGGGGGCCAAGGTAACACATAAGATGATGTATCAGAAAGTGCCAGGGCCTTGCTTAGCAGACAATGGAGCATTAGTTCACTGTGACTTTCCAAGCACAAAGGAATGGTGGGTTGATGAGGCAGGGTGGTACTGCGTAGAGCAGTTCAATGCTCATGAGCACCGACTCTGCAGCTGGACAGGGCTGGGGTGGAACCCCAGGTCTCCCACTCCTGAGCTGAGTGACTTGAGCAGATCACTGGGTCTCCCTGGGTTTCCCTTCTGTCCTCTATAAAAGGGCAGGTGTGGGTGGTGGGGAGGGAGGTGGCCCAGAATTATCTACAGCTCTCCCCTTTGAGCCATCCAACCCACTCTGAGGGTTTAGGAGTGGCCCTCAGCCTCCCAGAGTCTCCCTTTCCTCCTAGGCCATTTCACAAGCGCAAATGGGAAGCCAGATTAGCACTAAGGACTCCCTAGGTGTGAAGACAATGCAAGGCCTTCTGCTATAAGGCAACGGCAGTGCCCCTCCCAGCGCATGGGGCTTCTGGAGCCCTTCTCACTAAGCGGGAGAAAATTCTGTAGTCACAGCCGAGAACGTCTGGACAGATATTATGTAGTTTAGTGATTCTAAAACTTCTTATTTAGCTCCAGAACCTCTTCTTTATTTCCCCAAAGTATTTTGTAGAACCTAATGTATTAAACAGATAAAAAATTGGAACGCTTCCAACGGAAGTGGGGGAGGGCCTCCCTGTCTCCACCCTCTCCACTTCCCCATCTCCTTCCCACCCCATCAACTTCTGCAGATCCCAGGACCGCCTTAGAGCACAGTTTAAAAACCTGACTGGGTTATTCCAACACCAGAAGGCCTAATTCTGGTCAAACTCACCATTATCAATTTGTGCGGTGGTGTACAAACCACTTTCTCTCCTTGCTCGTCAGTTTTTTCATCTATCAGATGGAGATATTTCCCTGCTCTACATGTTGTGTGTTGCTTACGAGTCCATAGATATGATAGTGCTGTAAGCTGAACACATGGCTTTCGTTTTGTTTTTACCTTGCCTCCTCCTAAGATGTTCTGCAGTGGGTTAGTGGTCAAACAACAAGTTGGTCCACCAGACTTTCAAAATGAGTCTTTTTTTGCAATTATACTCCAGCATGAAAATCTGAAATGGTATATCAGCCTTATTTCCTCCTTTCTTACATCAGAAGCCCCTCCCTCTTCTACTGCCCCCATCTCTCCATGCTCCCAGAATTCCAGGTCCACCTGCAGCCTGGACCTTCACAGTCTCCGTCACTCTCTTCCCTCTGTACCCCCAGCCTTGCTCCAGCCCACCCTTCTCAAGTTGCCCCAGGCTCCCTCCTGCAGGACCTTCATTCCAGCAAAGACACCTCCAAAGAAGGCAAAGTGTACATATGCCATTCCTGGGCCACACCTCCCCCACTGAACTCCACACAACCTCATCCTATTTAGCCTTCCACCTGGATGTCTTTCAGAGCTGGGCCAACAGCTACTTTCCTGACTATTTCCCAGTATAATACAGATGCCCAGAGGGGCCAGGCTTAATGTCCTCACTTGGAGGAGCTACCAGGAAATCCCAGGACCTTGTCTAGAGCCAGCCCTTCATAGAGAGAATTTATTTGAACAACTACATAATTGCCAATTTGTAGGGCAACCTTTAAAATGGCTTAAAGTCTACACAAGGGAGGATGCCAGAGCTAGTTGGTTCTAATTACCTTCTGGTAGAGCTCTATTCTCTGAGAATAGAGAAAAGAGAAGAAAAGGGGTCTAAAGATCGTGATCCCGTGTTTGAAGATAGAGGGTCTGAGTTCAACAACCACTTCTTCACATCCTAGACAAGCGGTACCTTTTTGTATCTCAGTTTGCTCATGCAAAATAAGAACAGAGAGAGATCCCCTGCTTGTTAAGGTTAGGTGAGACAGGTTTGTCAGGGCTCCTGGACCTCAGTGCTATGCACATCTGGGACTGGATCATTCTTTGCTGTGGGGTTGTTCCGTGCACCGTAGGACGTTTAGAGGCATCCTTGGCCCGTACTCACTAGATGCCAGTAGCATCACCACCCACAATTGTGACAACCAAAAATGTCCCCAGATAGTGCCAACATCCCCTTAGGAACAAAATCCCTCCTGGTTGAGAACCACTCGGATACGTGAGCACACTGGATAAACAAACGCTTCACTGTTATTGCCTGTATGTGACAAACAGACTTTTATCAATTCATTTACTAAAAGGATATAAAGCTGAGAGCAGATTTGGAAGTGAAAATCAAAGCTGTGAGGCAAATACAGATCCTCTCCTCTCTCCTCGCCCACCCCGCACCCGCCATCAAAGACCAAGTGTGCTTGGTGACAGTCCCCCCTTAATCATCCGGCCTGACCCAGAGCACTCCCCTCTGCTTGCTGCCTGGATAAGTCTTGCGGCATGGGCCTCACCCTTGTGAAGTTGGATGCATTAATACCAGCAAAATATTTCTTAATCTCCTAAGCCTCCTCTTTGAATCCTTAAAGAGGAAAGAAAGAAATGGCACAAATCTCTTAATTAGGACGCCCAATCACTTCGATAAATATTTACCCGGTTCCGGCATGAGGCATAGAAACCCTGCGCCCTTAGTCAGTGGAGGTCAGCAAAGTGCACCTTGGGAACAGCGGGATGCGGTGGAGCTCGGCTTTGGATGGAATGCTGGGAGAATGTTTCCAGACTTAAGCTTCTGCTAAAGACAGGTGAACAAACACATTCCATGCCTACTCAGCACAAAGTCCCAGGTAGACATGAGGGGCTCATTAAATTACTGCCCGGCTTCCTTAGCTTTCCGGAGAGAGGTGGTGGCCTCCTCTGCCAGTTGGGCCACCAGGCAAGCAAACCATCCCCAGCATTCTCTAGAACGTCCCGGCTGGGCACCTTTGCCCCTGTCTGGAACTCTCCCCTTCCTCTCCACTTAGCCACACCGAGGGCCACCCTCTATAGGCAGTTTCCCTGACTGTCAACCTCCACCCTTCTACCCAATACTGCTTCCCTGCATAGACTCTGTTTGGTTCTTAGGGCCTACATACAGCCTGGAATTAGGGGTTGTCCTGCCTTGTGTATGTTCCAAAGGCAAAGGCTTCCCTTAGATTTTGGTACCTCCAAAGAGGTCTTACACAGAGTAGGCTTTCTGTAAATTCTTGCCAGGTAAGCAATCAAGTGTCACTGTTCCCATTCTACAGATCTGGGAACCAAGACCCCGAGAGTTTCAGGGGGATCTTGCAGATCCTCAGGCCTCCTGATGCCCAGGTTGGGGCTGCCACACAGTACTAATGAGTGGATTCCTCTCTCCTGACCTTAGGAGACTTTAGAGACAGATTTCACTGGAGTCTGAAATAGAAGTTGGGATGAGGGCAGGGGTCTTAAGGAAGGGAGCCAAAGCACGTTGTCAGGTGGCAAAACACAGAAAGGATCCAAGGAAGCAGAAAGCACCCTGGCGCAGGCTGAGGGGGAAAGGTTTCTGTTACAAGTCTTTGTTCAGCCTGGTCCCCTTTACCCACTGGCACTTCTGTCCATCCTTCTTGACTGAGCTCAAGCTCCACCCTTCCAGGGAGCCCTCAGAGAACGCCCCCTTCACAATTCCTGTTCTCCCTCAGAGCCAGACTACTTTATACTCATATACTTCATTGTTGGGGCTTGTCTTCTCAGAAATGCTATGGACTCCACTGCTGTTTAGTCGGACTTCTCTGCTTCCAGAACCCCTCACCCCTCCAAGCCCTCCAAGGCTTAGCCTTGAATTGCCCCCTCCCTTCTGCCCTTCCCCTCCTACACACGCCACAAGGGTCCTTGGGCAGTATGGATGTCCAAGGTCATCTGAGGACCACGATAAAGAATGGGAAGGCTGGAAGGGTGGGATAGGGAGGGTGGGAGGGAGACGCAAGAGGGAGGGGATATGGGAACATATGTATATGTATAACTGATTCATTTTGTTATAAAGCAGAAACTAACACACCATTGTTAAGCAATTATACTCCAATAAAGATGTAAAAAAAAAGAAAAAAAAAAAAAAAGAATGGGAATTCCAGAGAGGGAGGGGAAGGCCTGATGACCTCAGGAGGGGCTCCAGCTTGGCTACTGCCTGGATTATTCCCTGCAAGGGCTGGGACATTAGACCTTCCTCATCTCTGCAGGCACCCACAAAATGTGCAAGGAGTTGAATCATCTGATGGTTCTGCATCATCATCATCATCATGACCAACATGGCTAACTGTTATTCATCACTTAATGTGCCAGGTTCTGGACTAAGTACATTGCATGCATTATCTCCATCAGTCCTCAAAACAATCCTCTGAGGTGGACAGGATTGTTACCTCCACTTTACAGATGAGGAAATGGAGGCTTAGCAAGATTAAATAAGTCCCCCAAGGTCACATAGCTGGGACCAGCCAGAGAAGTGGAAGAGGGGTAAGGAGACCCTGGGAAGTTCCCCAGCCTCTCAGAACTCAGTTCCCTTCCCTGAAAAGAGGTGGTTGCAGGATGAGCTCCTTCTGGGTCTTCCTGGGGCCCCTCCAGTTTCCTGTGGTCTGTCCTGCAGCCCTGATCTCCATTCCCAGGAAAGCCGAGCTTGCACAGTGGAGTGTGGGGGCTGAAGACTCTGGAGCCAGATTGCCTGGGTTCAAGTCCATCAGCCACTGAAGTGACTCTGGGCAAGTCATTGTACCACTGCATGTCAATTGCCCCCTCTGTAAAATAGGGGTGATACTGATAGTACCCACTTCATTCACTGTGAGAGGATTAAGTGTGTTAATATTTGTCAAGTGCTTAGAACAGTGTCTGGGACAGAGTTAAGCACTATGTAAGAGTATGTTAAATAAATAAAAATTCCCTTTCCTTTCACTCTGTGGTGAGGTGATCACTTGTGGAAGAAGGCTGGGGATGACTGGGCGCGGGGCGGGGGGGTAGGGGTGTTGAAGGTGGGGGGACAGAACTGCCCTAGCAATGGAGTCAAGGGCCAACCATCAGAGGAGCCTTACAGAATCAACAAAAGGGGAGAGGGGAGAGAAAGATTTCTCTTCCCTTTAGGCACTCCCAACAACAGACCTTTGGAAAATCAAAGCCAGTGGAGGCTGGGGGGTGGGGGTGGGGGTGGGGGGAGGGATGATAGGGAGTGATCTGAAACCCACCCAAGGTACTGAGCTCTTCCTCAAATAGGAGGCCACAGCCCAGTGGCTGACCTTTGACAGTCAGACCCTTTGATTGCTGGGAAAGGGAGAAAACATATATTAACACTTTATCTAAAGTGTTTGACAATTATTTTTTAAAAACCAGAAAAGCAGCTCTTGGAGCTGGCAAACAGCTACCCACCAACCACCCTGCACCTCAAATGAGGGGCTGGGGAACCTCCGCTCTGCAAATCCAGGCCGGACTTTCTGTCTCACCGGGTGACTTTTTTTTTTTTTTATGCCAGGAATTCCTCTCCCACGTGGGGTGGACTCCGAGGTACTCAATTAAGCAGCCAATGAAAAGTCAGCTCTCCGGTAGCAAATGACCCTGACACTTCTTGTAACATAAACAGTTGAAACGTTTCCAATTAGAACTGGAGACAGAGACGTTTGAACTCTCTCTTCACTCCCCTCCTTCTTTA
Organism: Mesoplodon densirostris; assembly: GCF_025265405.1. Lineage (NCBI taxonomy): Eukaryota > Metazoa > Chordata > Mammalia > Artiodactyla > Ziphiidae > Mesoplodon > Mesoplodon densirostris. The sequence goes on from NC_082664.1 coordinate 123,749,334, forward strand.
AAAATAATTGTCAAGCGCTTTGGACGGGGTGTTGTATACATGTTTTTTCTTTTCTCTCTCAAGCATAAAAAAAATTATTTTCTCCTTGTTTTTCCTAATTTGTGGGGTGGCAAGGTGGGGGGTGGAGCGGTGGTGAGCTGAAAGGGGTGCTGGCCTGGTTGCTTACCTCTCTGCTCCTCTTCAGGCAGGAGGCCCAGACAGCCCAGCAGAGCTGGGAGTGATGCTGGGTGCAGAGCGAGTGGAAGCCAGAGGCTGGGGAGCTGCGCCTCTGACCTCATCGCCAGACCCTCACAATGAATGAGTGAATATGAATGAATGAATGCCTTTCCTTTTGCAAAAGCTCGCGCCGGTCCAGCTCGCGCTAGCAAAGGGGGCGCTGAGGTTGGCTGTTGAACCCGCTGGCCTGGACTCTAATCCTGACACCTCTGGCCAGCTTGGGGCAAGTTACTGAACTTTCTCGGCTTCTCTTTTCTACTCTATAAAATGGACTACCAGCCAGGCCGCTTCCTTCAGGAGTGAGGTGAGGATGAAGAGAGTTCTCGCCTGGGTAGCAGTGTCCTGCCTTGTACACAGAAAGTGCTTGGGCGCCGTTATCATTTCGGACTGGGTGGCGGAGTAGTCCAGTCGGGCCCTGCAGTGGAGGCGGCTCCCTGCAAAACAAGGTCGATCACACGCCCCACGGGCTCCTCCAAGGTTTCAGGCCTGGCTCTGACCGTAGGACTGTGGCTCACAGGTGAATTCAACGTGAGTCTGCTCTGCTCATGGGGTCCCTAGGAGAGTGGACGTCGGGGCAGGAGCGACGCCAAACCCGAGACGTCTCTTCTGGCCACGGTCTGCGTAGACCTGACCTAGGGCCCGGGCTCGTCGGTCGACTGCGGGCGGGCGCCGTCGGAGCCGGTATCGAGTGAGAGCGGAGAGGGGGAAGGCCGGAACAGGGGCCGCGTCCCGGGCATCTTGAAGGCATTGTGTTTAATAAATCCGGGCTGAGACGCACACTCGCTCTCCCCGGCTCTCCTCTCAGCTCCCAAATCGAGACCTGCTGCGGGAGCCCCAGTTTATGGGGGTCTTAAATCCCCCCCTCCACTTTGATTAGCAGCTTCAAAGAGCTCCCTTTAAAGTTTGCCCCCTTCCCCGTCCCCACCTCCTTTTACATTGCCACCCCTCCCCCATCACTCTTTCCAGACTTCTGGACGACAACAACAGAACACTTAATGCAAGTTTAAAAGTGGGGGGAGGGTGGGGGGAAGCTTCAGGCTTCCTCCTGAACGTGGGCCGTAGAAATTACCTGTTTCAGGCTTGCACAGGAGTCGGAGAACCGTGGAGTTTGGCTTTTTTCCTTTTTCTTTCTTTTTTTCTTTTCTTTTTTTCTTTTCTTTGGTGTGTGTGTGTGTTTTTACCTTTTATTATTTAAATTGATACGTTTCATTACTAGGGAGAAAAATAAAATATTCCTTTGATACACAAAATCAAATTGATATTTAGCCTCTGCTTACTTTTTTATGCATGGCTCCTTTATACCACATGGTAGTGACAGATTGTTTGAGCTGGAAGGAAAAGCCATTCAAAGCTAATTAAGCAGCCATTCCAAGCACTATTTGCAAGCGGGAGGCTCAGAAGCCTCGGCATTTGTCAGCGCTCCCCCACCCCGCGTGGTTTTGACTGACAGCCTTGGTCTCGGACTGACAGCGCTCGGCAGCTTCACCAATCGGTAACAGAGAGTCCCATCAGCCGTCTCTGATTGGCCTTCCGGGCCTTGATCGGGGGCGGGGTCGACGGCCCCCACGTGGGCGCAGGGGCGAGAAAGGGGCGGGGCGGGTGGGAAGCGGGTGCGCCCACCCGTGACGTAGAGGGGAGGGCAGAGAAGGGGGAGGGGGAAAGGAAGCTCCAAAGCGGAGCCATTTTGTGTCTAATGAATGCTGCGGCCAGATGCTCGCATCTGTCGAGCCGGGCTTCTCCTCCCCCGCCCTTCGGTGCGTGCCGCACACGATTTATGTTTTTATTTAGGAAAATAAATAAATGAAGAGAGGAGCACGGTTCGGGGCTGGCGGCCGGAACGGACGCGGGGAGGTTCAACTCCGAGGCGGGTGTTCACGTGTAACTCCCATCGCACCGGCCTCCGAGCGCCCGCTCGCTCTCAGCTCCTCATTAAGATGCAAAAGCGAACTCCAGCTCCTAATGAGGAGAAAATATAGATCCGGGGACCGCCGACGGCCCCGGGGTGCGTGCGGGTTCGCGGAGATGCTGGAGGGGAGGGTCCGGGGGACCACCTGGGCCCGCCCACCCGGCGGTGCCCGTGGGCTCTGGGACGCTACCCTTCCAGCTTCCCAGCCTCTTGAGGGCCGCGTCCCCCAGGCCCGTCTGCCCAGACGTAACCCCGAGCACCAGAGATGGAGGCTATCGGTGTGCGGGCAAACTGGCCCCCGTTGTCGAGCGGCCTGTTTGACTGCGCGGGGAGTCCCGGAGGCGCGGCGGCGGGGGTGGGAGAGGAGTGCGCGGGGGCGGATGAGCGTCTTCGCCTCGCGGGGCGTCCAGGCTGGCGGCCGAGACGCCCACAGGCTCGCACACGCGCCGCTCCGCAGGTTTCCGCCGACGCGGTGACACTGCCGAGGGCAGGCTGAGGAAACCGGGTCGGAACTCGGAACTCCCGGGCCGCGGGGAGGCCAGGCCGCCACCGCATTCCCGACTTCGCTTCCCTGTCCCCGGCTCTCAGTGAGCAGCCGCGGCGAGGGCGTATCCGTCTCCACCGGGAAGGAGACCCGTGTGGGGACAGCGTGGACTGAGCAGGGTGTCCGCGGGAGTCGGGCTCTTCCGTCTGCGGTGCCCGCCAAGCAAGAGCCTCTGACTTCTCGGGGGTAGCCGCCGCACATCAAAGACGCTGTTTATTTGGCTTTCTGAAAAGAAGGACAAATGAACAAAGAAGAAAAGCTGGGGGCCGTGGGGTCGGGGGTGGGCCGGAGAAGGCGTAAAGAAAGGGACACCCTCAGTTCAGAGCAAATTTTTTAAGGTGGGAGGCAACTTTGGGACCACCATTTTATCAGTCCGAAATCTTGTGAAAACATTAAAGTGACAAAGTGATTTTGTTTGTTTTATAGTATCTAATTGGGCTGCTTTGCAGACCTAATGGGATTAGAGGGAGGTATCGTTTGCCGCCACTGCAGAATAAACTGATACGTTACTACCAGCCACAGGTTTTGAGGACTGTACAGCTTGTCTTTTTTTCTTTTGTTATTATTCCTGTCTTCCCTCTTTCCCCCTCCCGCCAACTAATTATTTGCTAGTAGATCGTGGGAAAAAAAAAGAGAGGAGGGGAAAAAAAACCCTAGCAGCTCAGGACTATAATATATATCTATTTATTATATGTCTTTCGGTTAATTCCTGATCTGAGGAGCGCTGTTTTTCACTTCCATGCGAAAGTCACCAGCGGGTAGGGCCTGATTGCTACTTTTCATGCATAGTTTTAGACACAAGAGGGCATTGTGACGTCGCGCCCGGCGGCGCCCAGTCGCAGGCCGAGTCCGGCAGCCCCACGTGGGGGCCCCGCGCTCCCATTGGCCAGCGCTGGGCGAAGCTGCCACATTATTTTGTTACTTTTCAGTCCCTATTTGGAACTGCTCTCGCGGCAGTTCAGACCTCGTGCTCGTCTCCCTCGCCTGTCTGTGTGTGGTATCCGCAGGTCCGGGGCACTTTTTTTGGTGCGAGTGTGTGTGTGTGTGTGTGTGTGTGTGTTTGGGGGGGGGGATTGTCGGGGCGCGAGAGGAGAGCCGAGCCGAGGGGAAGGAAGGAAGCCACAGAGCTCCCCGGTCTCGGGCTGCTTCTCCCCTCCAGCGCTCTCCTGCCTGCGCGCTCCGAGGCGGCGGTGGCGGCACCGAGCGCTCCTCGCTGGGGACTCGGCGCTCGAGCAGGGAGCAGCGAGGACCTCTTTGATGCGGCTTCCTGTGCCTGCTGGAGTTAGGATGCCAGGGTGGTTGATTCCCACCTACTGAGCCCGGAGTTTCCTCCTCGGCCCTGGGAAGGGCTTGCAGCGGCGGCGGCAGTAGCAGACAGAACAGCAGGCTCTCCTCTCCGAGGGGGGGCGTCGAAGCGCCCGCGCCGGGCTCCCGCCCTCACCCTCCGGCGCTCCTGCGGCCCCAAGCCGCCACCCCGGTGCCTGCCTCCTTCCTCTTCTCGCCGAGAGCCGCCCCTGGGATCGGACCCGCGCGCCCCGGATGCTGGGGCTGCCCCGGCGCGTCTCCCTCCTGGTGCGACGCGCTGAGTGAACCGGAGGGCGCCCGCGCTTGCCCCAGGAGGGGCCCCCTAACCTCGGGACCCCGCGCCGGACCCGCCGGGTAGACGACGATGTCCGCTCAGCCCCCGGCTGTGACGCGCTCCACGCAGCGCGGGGAAGGCGGCCGGCCACAGCCCGCCGAGCCCTAGGTGCACAAAGCCCGCGCCCGCCGCCCGGCCTCGGCGCCCGCCGACGACTTTGCCGCCTGCTCCGCGGCTCTTTGTCTCCGTTTGGGGCGGGCGCCCGACTCTGGGATTTCGGTGTGAGAGCGGGCTGGGGGGGCCGGGGGCGAGCTCTCGGTTTCCCGGCCGCCCCCCGCTCGGGCTTGGCTCCCCCCTCCCCCGCATCTCGCCTGCCCGGGCTCTCGGCGCTTCCACGCTCTCGGAATCACGACCCCTCCCTGCCATGTATCCGCAAGGCAGACATCCGGTGAGTAATTGCAATTCGGTTTATTTCAGCATCTATCATGGCAGGGTAAACGAGGCAGTTTATCTGGCACCTCCATTTTGCTTGTTGCTACCTTTATAGTGTGTGCGTGTGTGTGCGCGCGCGCGCTCACACAAAGGGGATGGGATGGGGGGGCGCCGTTACGAGAGGAGGTTAATTCCGCCCTAATGGCGTGGGGGGGCTGCCAGTGGTCCTGGGGAACTGTTTTCACGCTGTCCCCCGCCCCCTCGCCTAAGTCTCGCAACTCACTCGTTGTGTCTCCCCCGCCCCAAAAGGGAATGGGAGCTCCTTCGTGAAAGGGATGGGAGCCCCGCGGCCAATAGGGAGAGGTTAGCCCCCCCTTCCCCCCCCACCGTCGGGGAGCTGAGAAACTTGCTGGAAAGGTTCTGGGCTGTGAGGGCGGCCCCTATGGGGGGGAGGTGCGGGGGGAAAACGGGGAAAGCCAGTGAGGGGTCTGGGCAGCTTGGAGCCGGGTCTGACGCCCCCGCCCCTCCGCTGTCTTGTCCTCGCCGGCTTCAGGCTCCCCATCAACCCGGGCAGCCGGGATTTAAATTCACGGTGGCTGAGTCTTGTGACAGGATCAAAGACGAATTCCAGTTCCTGCAAGCTCAATATCACAGGTAAGGCCGGTGGGGGCCGCCCCGGGGCTGGCGGGGCGGGGGCGTCTCCGCCGCAGCTCCTACCACCACCCCTAGGGTATCGAGCGGGCTCCCGACCCCGGGGCGGCTGGGCAGTCCGGGCCTCCTCCTTTTGTTTCCCCTTTCCGAGCGCGGCGCCTTAACCCTTTGCTGCCGGCAGCCTCCCGGCTCCCTGCGCCGCCCCCAGGGTGAGGGGTCGGGGCGCGAGCCGGCTCGCTCCGGGTTCTGGGGGTCGCGAGCTAGCGTCTGGGTCCCGCCCCCCCCCCCGCGGCCCGGATAAGTCCACTCTCTCGGCCGCGGGAAGTTTCAAGTTGTTTCACTCCATCTCCGCGTGTCGGGGATCCAAGCTCCCCTCCGCCCGAGGCTGCGGGATAAGGGGGTCCCCCCGGGGGGCGGTGTCAGGAAAGTGACTCCCAGAGGCCCTTGGGTTGGGGCCTCGGAGGAGGCTGTGCAGGCGCCAAGTCTGAGCCGGCTCCTTCTGCCCTCGCAGCCTCAAAGTGGAATACGACAAGCTGGCGAACGAGAAGACGGAGATGCAGCGCCATTATGTGATGGTGAGAGGCCGGGGCGGCGTGGGCCTGGGGAGCCTGGAGCCGGGTCCCCTGACCGGCCTCCGCTGGGCAGCCCCGGAGCGGGTGTAATCCGAGTGTAACCTCTGACCCTTCACCAGCCTCCCTTAGCCCGGCCACTTGGAGGAGGGTGGGTGATAGGAGGGGCAGAAAGAGAAACCCAAACCCCAGGCCAGGCACTTGTGCACTTCCTTTGTGCCCCATTAATTTGTGTTTTGAAGGTTCCCCAGAGGGCTGGTTGTCTTATCTTGGCTAGTAAGATAGGATTGGATCAGCCTATGTCAGGGTTGGATAAAAATCTCTCTTAGAGATCTCCTGGGAGTGTTTGAAAACTTCATTGCTTTGCAGCCCTGGGATCTAGCCAGAGTGGGACGTAAGGCCCCTCCGCCTACCCCCTTTCTTCCCGGGGGTTTCTGACAGTGGAGGAGCCTTTTAGAGGCTTTTGCCTCCACTGTACACTCAGGGACCCCCCAACTGAGAACCTCAGTGTGTAGACGTCCGCCCTTTCCCCAGTGTCTGTTCCAGCAAGTTTAAATCTTCTGTTGGTGAGGAAGGCACCGGAGGTCCTTAAGTGAGGCTCCCTCCACTGCTTTCCACATAAGAGGCCTTCGACACATTGCTAAATAACTCTCAAAGGATGAGAGGGTCCCAGTGTACACATGATTCCTTGTTGAACGAGAACCTTGTATAAACAGGATATATGGCACAGGCAGGGCTGGTGGGAGGGAGGGCCCCGCTCTTCATAATACTTTGCACATAGGATGTTCTGTTGCAATGAGAACAGCACTCATGAGCCGGTCTTCAGCTCTGCAACCCCTTTATAGCTGGCTTTGGGCTTTGACTTAAACTCCTTTAGCAAAATGTATCATAAAAGTACCATTTGGCCAAAACCTTCCCCAAAGCTGATTGTGGAACACAAACAGGCTTCGGTGTTGTGCATTAACGGCAGTTCTTTTTACTTGTAGTACTACGAGATGTCCTATGGATTGAACATTGAAATGCACAAGCAGGTAAGTGCTTTAACATATATGACTAGTTTTAAAATTTTTACCTAATACACAGATTTTTTACAATGGTTCCTCCAAATGAGCCTCGTTCTTCTGTTCCTCCTCCTCCTCCTTGAAGAGTGAACGGATCCAGCCCTTGACATTCAGGGTTTGAGGCTTGGCTGATTTCTTGGACATGTTGAGCTTCTAGCGTCCGAGCTTGTGAAGTTTGTCCTGGTGTTGGATCTTGGTGGAGGAGGAAGGAGCAAAAGAAAACTTGTCCCTTAAGGATCTACTTTACAAACTCCTGAAACCCAGAGATAGCTGGCTGCTACCTGTTTTAATGTAAAATTTTCAAGAGGAAAGGCAGGAGGGTTTGTGTGTGTGTGTGTGTGTGTGTGTGTGTGTGTACAAAAATATGATGTTCTGCCTTGATGAGATTAAACTTCAAGAGTCTTAAAAGCCAGGCTGAGCTGTCAAAATTTGAGGGAACAAGCCACCAACCGCTTCAAAATATAAAACCAGAATGAAATACAACCCAATGCCTTATGTATATGAGGCAATTTTTTCACCTCCATCTTAATGTGAAGGCGGCCACAGTCTTTCCCATTTTTCAGAGAAGGAAGATGAAGCCGAGAGGTGAAGTAACAAGCCTGGGGCAGCCTAACCAGGACTTCTGAGATGGCTGGGGGTTGAGCTCAGCTTTGAAATCCTGAAGTCAAACCAGTTTAGCTAGTGTGGTAGCGTGTGATGGATATGTAAACTACCCCGTACTGTCACTCTTCTAATAACAGTATACCTCAAACCAGGCAAATACAAACACCTTTATCTTGGTGCATATCAGTAACTCATCCTGGGTGCTGGGCTGGGCTGTGGGAGAGGCCTGTTTGTGTATTTGTGTTCCGAGGAGAGGCCGCCTATAATTTGGCTTGGCCAGCGATTAGCATTGACTTGGCAAGGAGAAATGGCGCAGGCCGGTTGTTCTCTTTAACAATTGGTGTTCTTGAAATCCCAGAAGACTGTTGACTCATTCTAGTCTTTGGTGACTGTGCTTTGAATGGATTTTCTGCTCTAAATGAACAGTGGTTTACAAGGTTTAAATTTCGCTCTTTAAGGGGGCAGGACCCAGGGCAGGTGAGAAGGGCAGGTGACCTCTGGAATGCTTGTAGATTCCTGTCTGCCCACTCCAGTGGCTTCGCAGAGAGTCTTTGGAATCTAGTTTCCTTTCCCCTCCTGGAGGGAACCCCAGTGTTGGGTGAAGGGCAGCCAGAAAGGGACCTGAGTTTGTTGAGGAATCTGGGGAGGCACATGAAGGCTACCAGGTTTTTACTTCTTGACCCACGGGAATTGTAAACAGACACCACTTTGTAAGTAAAGATGTTTCTCCTTGGGAGTCTGGGCTAGAGACTGCCCAACTTCAGGTGGAACTGACTGGGTCTGACTGGTCCAGTAAGAATGTGTGCAGTGCAACCGGGGTCCCAGGTGTTCAAGGGCCTTGGGCTGTTACGCAGGATGCAACCTCATCCCTTTCTCCACCCCCTCTTTTTTTGTCCTCAGCGCTTGGTATCTTGGGTGTGTTTAAACAGGGTAATTGCACCCAGGTTTAAAAGTTATAGCAGCCGTTCTTCTAAGAGCTTCGTAATTAAGGTGTATTATGTCATTGCATGTTGAGGTCTGCATGGGTGGTGTTCCCCGTGTCTGTGAGTGGATGGTTCTTTGGCACAAAGGATCCACCTTGGCTGGTGGAGCGAAGCTGTTCCTGGAGTCCTGGGGACACTCTGAACCCGGGAAGAGTTATTCACCTTCCTAGCACGTTCAGTGGTGGGGTTTACATAAGGAGCAGCTGTGTGCATCTGGGACTTCTGGCCAGTCCCCAAACCAGGTTCTTAGGGGGAGAATGCCTGAGGTTTGGCGACATGGTCTCATTTAATCCTGTCAGCTGCCAGAGGCAGATAGATGTATTCTTTGCCCTCTTTCTGTAGGAGAGGAAACTGAGGCTTCAGGGAGGTGAGGAGGGCAGACCTAGGACTCAAATCTGGGCCTCTGGCTTCTAAACAGTACTTTACCCTGTTTGCCACTCACCTTTGCCTTCCAGCCTCAGCTCCCACTTGCTTCCCAGCAGGAGTGTTCCGTGCTCTGAGTTCAGGGCCTTTGCCGGTTTTATGGCAATCTCTGAGTTGGGTGAAATCGCCCGGTGGCTGTGTAGGAACAGAGAGGCGAGGAGGTGAAGAAACCCTGCACTGAGAAATGCAGCCCTGACCTCCTGAGGCTGGCCACTCCCTAGGCGTGCAAGGGTTCTGCAGAAGAAAACCGGCCACTAATTGTAGTGTGGGTCTTGGGTGCATTTGGCGGATGGTGGTTAGGCCTGAGCAAACAAGTTTATCAGCTGACCTGTTTAGCGGTTGACTGGTGTTTTATCTGCACACACAATCAAGTGACTGGAGTGCTTGAATTATTCATGCAGTGTCCTGCCCTCTAGACTTGACTGTTCGTGTGATTACATCTGCCTGGAACAAACAGGCTGGATTCTTCATCTTGAAGCTGGGGTGGGGGGGGGGGCGGGGACTGTCTGTACTTTTATATAATGGAGGCTCTCCAGCGCTAGCACCTTGGGGACTGTGGCAGTCCTCAGCCTGCGCGCTCCCGCTCTCTCTTTCCCTCTCCCTCTCCCTCTCTCTCTCTCTCTCTCTCTCTCTCTCACACACACACACACACACACACACACCCCTCTTACCAGCACCCCCACATATTTTTTTCAAAAGCCTTTTGCTGGCTCTATGGGAAATGCCTATTAGTTGGGAACCTCAGGTTCTACCAGATGGGCCTGAGTATTGACAGAGGGCAGCGGATGAGGTGCGTCCAGCCCGTTTTTATTTTACCGAGGGGTTAAACTCACTGTGGCTGGCTCCTCTCCTAGCTGTTTCTCTGTCTCCCTCTCCGTTCTTTTTCCAAGCTGTCAGATCCCAGAGAAGCAGTAAATGGTTTCTCCTCCCCTCCCTCCCTAATTGTGGCAAAGCAGAGGTTACCGCATCATGGGCCTGGCCCGAGATTTCAAGAGGTCACCCACCTCCTCCAAGCCTCTACTTCCAGGCAGGATGTCAAGGGTGATTCAGCAAGGCCAGGGAGGCGATGATGGCTGGCCAGCTCGTCAGTTTCCATCTTGTTCCCGCAGAGGCTGAAGCTCTCCAGTGTCAGCCACAAATCACCAGCGTAGAAACAAGCACTCCAGAGCAATCGTAGTGCATTGGGTCTGAGGCACTGATGCTCTGAGAAGCTGGGGCAGGCTGTCTTTTCACCCCCCTGCTGGTGAGCGCTAAGGTTTTTGGAAGAGCACCAGAGGCCTTTTGATTTGGGGACAGTGTCATGCCCCCACTTTCCTGTCACCAAGCAACACTTCTTCTAACTTTCTGTTCTAACTGGGAGAGCCCTTTGGCATCTCCTGCAGACCTTTCACGTCACAGATGAGGAAACTGAGGCCCAGGGAGGGGAGTCGAGGTATCCAGTCCCATGTTAGCAGAGGAACTGCCGCTGCCACTTTTCCTCCTGACCCCAGGTCTCTTAGCAAAACTCAAGAAATGAAGAGCGCTTATTTACTAACTAATGGCACTCTGTGTCTTTAATTATGGTTGCTTCTTTCTGTGTTATTTCAGGAGGCTAAGGCCACAAACCTGGCAACACCAAAGTCCCCCATTTCTGGTTGTATAACCATATCAGATGAATCATCTTTGCCCGCCCAGGGTCCTCTTCTGAACCGATAGCTATTTGCACAACTAATGATTCAGTGTGCCTAGTAATAAACACAACGCATAACTAGCAATCCTGGAGGTGAGGGTCACAGGTAAGGTAAAGTGATAAAACCTGTGACTCTTTCATCTAAGGATGGGGGTGGCCATGAACATGGCTGAAGAGGGAGATGGGACATCTTCATTTGTCATTGCCCTTCTCTGGGTCCTCATACCTACATAAAAAGGGGCTTGGGCTGGAAGACCTCTAGGGATAACATCTTGAAGTTTTGTGGCCGCTGTGAAGGTGGAGGTGGCCAGAGAGGGCCAGCAGGTGGTGAGGTTACCAAAATCCTGCCCAGGAATCAAGTCTGTCTTGGTGAGGAGAAGGTGGAACACTCAGATTGAAGGGGTCGTCGGTCTTCATACTAGGGCAGTGCCTATTTGTGTGGCATCTGAGTCGAGCTAAGAAAAAAACTTTTGAGTATCATTTATTTTGGTCAGAATGCTGGCATCCAGGAACTGCTCTACGCCCTGATTTCCTTCTGACTTTCTTGCCTTGTCGCTTTTCTCCGGAACAGTCTCTCCTCTAGTCATGCTCGCCTGGGGTGCCTGCCTTGCTCCACTTTGGGGTCCACCAAGCTCCAAGCTCCCATCACCCTGTCCTGTCCACCTAGGAGGAGCCTGCCTCCCAGGCCCCCAAGACTGCATCTCACACCAGCCTTCTCGGGACCCCGTCTTCCTTCTTGCTGATGGAGTTGTCAGAGTGAGGGTCTGTGTGCTTTCCTGGCGCTTTTCCTTCTCATCCATTTGATCACTGAAATGACCTGGGAGATGGGCACATGGTCCCTGTGTTTACCCTCCAACCAAGGAAACTGGTCTTGGATGGGGACCTGGCTCCTTACTGAAGACTCTCCATGAATCCTGCTGGACCAGGAGCTCCTGGAGGGCACGGAGCTCTTCTTTCTGTCTGTGGCTTCCTCCTTCCCCAGCTCAGACAGGAAGGGTCTAGCCTAGGTCAGAGGCCCTTTGTTTCCTTTTTTGTTGTAGGAATGAGTCAGCCAAGGGATGAATTCCCTTTTCCTTCCTGCGCAGGGGGGCAAATGTTTTTCCATCCCGTTTGTACACAATCCTGGGATGCCAGGGGCAAAAAGATGATCCAGGCTAGACCTCAGTGGGGTGCCCTGCTGCCATCTGCATGCAGGAGGTCCTCCTACACCCCCATAGCTGGGGGGCAAGCCCCTCTGCTCAGGACTCCTACGTGCACTTAGCACAGAATGGGTGCTAAGTAAACAGGTTGCTTTTCCTTTGCTCAGAATTACTGGGCTGTCAGAGGGTGTGAGTGAGATGGGGGTTGTTCGTTGCGGGCTGGCCGCCCGGCTCTGCAGGCTTCCTCCTGCTTCTTCCTACCGCTCACCATCCAGTTTCTCCATCAGTCAAATGAGGGGGTTGGACTGATCCCCTAAACGATTATTAGGGGCCTAGGATGTGCCGGGTGTGGTCTGGGGCTTGTTCCACAGACACCCTTCCCTCCACGGGGGAGTCGGGCGTCTAAATAAGTCATTGCAATGCAGTGAAGTAAGTGCTAACGGGGCCAGTGTCACAGGAGGAGCCAGAAGGGCTCATCCTTCCTGGGGAAAGGGGAGTCGGGTCAGAGGAGACTACACCGAAGGGCTGTTACTTGAGCTGCGTCTTAAAGGGGCCGCATTCGTTAGGCAGGAGCCGCCAGTGGAGGCTCCTCCTCCCGGGGTGGCAGCAGCAGTGCTTGGAAAGGCAGCCAGGTGTGTCCCGGAAGCCACAAGTCCACAAGTCTTGGGAACGGGGCGGGGAGGGGGGGACTCCACTTGGGGCAGGAGGTGAGGTGGTGACATGTTGCAGCCAAGTGATTTCCAAGGCCTCTCTGCCCTCACACTCGCCGCTCTGTGGCTCTTCGGTCCCCAGATGGCTCTCCAGGGCTGGCCCAAGTCCATCTGCCGGGCCGGGGCGGGGGGCCGCTTCCTGCAGTCTGTGGCCTGCTTCCCCACCGTCATCTGCTGGGTTGAACTTTACTCCCCAAAGTGGCATTGTCGTCTTGCTCATATTGGTAATTCTGTAATGACGGGTTATGACCCGCCCCTTCCCCCATATTTAATTCTCATCAGCCCAGCTCTCCACTTTGCTATTAATGATAGCAGCCAGCAAAATAGCTTTCAACATGCCATTGACAGTCTGGTTTAAGAGAGCACTTGAACTAGTGCTAGACAGCTGAAAGCACCCATAATTGTGTACCAGAGTGAGAACTGCGCACTCAAGGGCCTTGTTTTTATATGCTTAAAGGGACAATATCTTGTTTTCAAGATCACAGCCAAGATGCTTTCTCTCCCCTTCTCTCTTTGCTTTTCTCCCTTGGCTTTTGCTTTTCTCTTGCCTTTCAAAATAAATGTTCCTTCTCAGGTTGAGGCTAAGGAGAAACTTAGGGAAGGGGGGGAATCTCCTGCTGCCACAGAAGTAAGGGTTGGTGCCGCCCCCGAGGGTCTTCTGGAGGAGATTATGGGGGAGTTGCAATTCTCCCCAGCGGTGATGTTGAGTTCTTTTGTTTGCTAGGGATGTTGCACGGTGAGCATGTGGGTGGAGCGAGCAGGCTTCCAAACTGTCACCTTGTCACCGTGGATGTGCAGGCAGAGGCCATCTGACGGGGGAGGGGTCAGCCTTTGGGGAGTCAGATCAGGGACCTCGAAGTCCCTCAAATCGGATTCCAGGAGGCCGTTCTTCTGCAGAGGCCCCTCTGGAAATCGTGAGGATGGGGAGGTCAGGGACTTGCCTTCTTCAGGGGAGGTTCATCCCAGCTTGGGATGAGCCAGGGGACCCATTTCCTCAGCCCTGAAGATTCTGCCTGAGAACAAAGACCTCCCTCCCCTTCACCCCACTGATGTCACGGCTTCGAAGGTTCAACAACCTTTTAGGAAGAGGCTCCCTTCACTCGCTGTCACCAAAACTTCCCCTGACCAGTTGCGTCCTTTGAAGGGTGAAGGAAGAACCAAGTTCCCAGGAGTGGGGCTGAGATTCCAGGGAAGCCCCTTTGGGGTTGAGTCTGGCTGTGCCCATTGCCCTGTCCTCTCAGAGGCACCCGGTTTCATTCACCCGCCACGTGAGTGACACAGGCGGGGTGTGGGGCAGCTGCCGCCATCCCCAGATAATCCCAAGGGAAAGCCTTTATCAAGGATAGAGTGAACATTTGATCTACCAAATATTGTAGATGATAATAATAGAGCCTTTCGTATTTCTGTAGCACTTGATTGTTTGCAGAGCAGATTAGACATTTGCATCTTAGAAACCTAAACTCACAGGCATTTGGGTCCAGGACACACACACACCAGGAGAAAAGCATCAGAGCCTGGCATGAAAGGCCTGGCGTGTGAAGATGACCTGTATACTTCAGGGTGCCACAGGGCTGTGTTCTTTTCTTTATTTTTATTTTTTTATTATTATTTTTTTTTGCTGTACGCGGGCCTCTCACTGTTGTGGCCTCTCCCGTTGCGGAGCACAGGCTCCGGACGCGCAGGCTCAGCGGCCATGGCTCACGGGCCCAGCCACTCTGCGGCATATGGGATCTTCCCGGACCGGGGCACGAACCCGCGTCGGCAGGTGGACTCTCAACCACTGCGCCACCAGGGAAGCCCGCGGGGCTGTGTTCTTAAACTGGGGCTGGGTTTGGGAGGGGAGGAGAGCAGAGCGGTGTGGAGGCTCTGAGCGCCCTGAGGGACGAGACCATTCTGCATTCACAGAGGCCCCTGAGCCCTACTGGGTGCACGGTGTGCATTTGGTGGGGGACTCCGGGACTGTATGTTCCAGTTTGGGGGTCTTCCTTCCTTACCCTGTATAACGTCACGGACCTTCTGGGAAGGATACCAGGCTTTCTCAGGTTTCTGAGAGAGGCCTGTGGTTGCGAAAGTCGGTGCTGGTAGGAAGAAATATGTGTCATAAACCTGTATTATAACGTGCCTTTGATAGGCTTAACCGTTTTTTCCCCGTCTCACATGACAGGACAGTTGAAATGTGAGAGGGGCAGAAAGGGAGGGGGGTAAGGAACGAAATAATTGGGGAAAGATGATAAAGCAGAGATATTGGTGGGGGGGGATAAGGAATGGGGAAGCACCAGGGAAAGCATGCTGAATTTGGCTTACAGGAGCACCTGAGTAGCAGGAAGCAAGGGTTAATGGCTTGGAGGTAAATTAGTAAACGATGCCTGTCATGCCTTAGCTATCTGTTTGGGCCTGGAGTTCCAAGTGTTGGGGCCTTATCTCATTGCCCTTTTAAATCCTTGATAACCATTGTTCACAGCTCTTCGACTTTTTTTTTCTCCTTAATTCCGAATGAGAACGATTTAGTTTGTACTAGGAGGCTACATCTTCCCTCAAACGCAGAAAGAGTTCTTTCCACCAGTTCTGCAACCTGGGGGCAGGGCAGGGGACTCTTCCTGCCTGGTTGGTCTGGCTGTGCCCATGTGGGAGGTTTCGGTTTTAGACTCCTACACCACCCAGCCAATAGGTGAGGGCTATGTGACAAAGGGCTGGAAGAGGAAGGGCCCCTACCCAGTCCCCAAACACTTCTCAAGGGAGGGCCCTCAACAGATCCATCCTGCTCCTGGTCTGAAACTGAGCATCCTGGCAGGAACGTGCTTTGTGAACCAGTGGTGATATCTGCTAGGGTGGAGCAGGGCAGTTTAGTGTGTCTGCGGGGCAAGGGATGGGAGGCAATCCTCCAGCTGAGGTGCGAGCGGGGTACGGGGACTATCAGACTTCCTGCCCGGGAAGAGGTCGGGCAGACTCATGGGCCTCGGAGAAGCTGCAGGTGATACCAAATGGTCTGGAATGGGAAGAGAGTACCCATGAGATCGGGCAGTTGGAGGTAGGGAGCGGGCCAGGGCTGATCAGTCAGTGGGTGCTTTAGCCTCTTCTTAAACCCTTACTCTGAGAAGAGAAGGGGGCCCTTCCTCAGAGATCCGTTACCCGTGGAGGGTGCTGCAGTCCAGTGCTCATCTTGCTTTGCCTAAGAGCAGACGTCCTAGGGCAAGACTCCTGAGGAGTTGAGGTTGATGGCCCGATCTCCTAGGACCTCACACTTTATCCCAGAGAAACGGTATCCCCGTAAAGCCAGCCCGAAACGAGGAGAAGCATTAGAGCCCCCAAAGAGCTGCCCTCCCCCCGCCCCAGTTCTCCCACTGTTGGCTTGACGCTGGTCTCTGTGTCACCTGGCACTTGTGTGTGGCACCGGGGAGCCTGGCCTGCAGGAACTCCTTAAGGTGGCGGTGGTGGGGTGTGTGCGTGGATGGTCTTCTCTCTTAGCCTTTTCCAGTTCCTCTCTAATCTCTTACCTGGTTCTCACCCCACTTCTCAAGGGATCTCCACCTGGCTCTCCCTCGCTATCCCCCTGACTAGGTCCCTGTCTTAATCCCCCTCTGGTGCTGTAGGAACGTTGGGCATTTCCCAGGCCTCCAGGTCGTGGGTCTTTGATAAACCCTTTTTCATGAAGGTGCCAGTGGAATCAGAGTTTGTCTATCAGAAGTCAGTTGGTTCTCGAAGGGGTATCCTGGGAAGTTAGGTGCAGAGCCCAGGAGCCGGGAGATGGCCTGTCCTGGTGGCTAGGAGACAGGCTTGGAAGTCATACAAACTTAGTTTTGAGTCCTAGATTAGGATCTACTGGCTGTGTGACTTGGGACAGGCCATTTCTCTCTGCGAACTGTAATTTGTAATGGGAATGATGAGAATGCCTACCTGTTAGAGTGGTACTGCCTGATAGAACTTTTCTGCAGTTGTGGAAGTGTCTGTCTTATTGTCCAGTACGGTAGCCACCAGCCACATGGGGCTGTTGAGCCTTGGAATGTGGCTACTGTGACCAAGGAACTGAGTTTCAAACTGAACTTTGATTAACGTTAGCTAGCCACGCATGGCCGGTGGCTTCATGTATTGGACTGTGCAGTTATAGAGCGTGTTTTGAGGATAACGTGAAATGATGCATATTAACTGCTTAGCACAGTACCTCCCTTGTGTGTGGGGAGACCTCAACAGGGGATTCTCACAGCGGAACAGCCCCCAAAGTTGCCAAGGCCTCAGAGAGCGAGGACCAGCTCCTTGGTGTTGCACATGTTGTAACACTTCCCAGAGCCCTTTCTCCTTTGTGACTTGTTGGCTCCACATGCCAGCCCTACAGTGTGGACACCAGGAGCCCCACCTAACAGTAGGAACACTGACGTTTCAAGAGGTTAAGTGACCCAATTGCAGTCTCACTGTGGACCAGGGGCGGGTTCAGAACTGGAAACTCAGCTTGTTTCACTTGGACCAGTAATCTTTATCCAGAGGCCACATGAAGGTGTGGTCTCCTGTGGTCTCCACGCTGGCCCACCCTCAGACCCACCTGTACATCAAGGCTTTGATTCCAGTCTTGGGAAGTCCTCAGACAAAGCTTTTTAAGAATTCAGTGAAACGTGAGTGTCAGTGACGTGTAGACTGAGGTTTCTCAACCTGGGCACCGTTGTCATTTGGAGGCCAGATAATTCTCTGTGGCGGGGCTGTCCTGGGCTTCCCGGGATATTGAGCAGCATCACTTGCCTTTACCTCCTAATTTCCAGTAGCACCACTTCAGTTGTGACACCCAAAAATGTCTCCAGACACTGCCAGTGTCCCTGGGGGAGCAAAATCTGCCCTGGTTTAGAACCCTTGATGAGGGGGAGGAATTCTGGCTCCCGAGCCATCGTCTTGCTTGTGTGACCTGGGACAGCTGGGCCCTCTCTGGGCCTCATTTTCTCCATCTGTGAAATGAGATGTTGAATGTGCTGGTGGTTTGGGAGGGGGCCAGTCTGAGAGGGAGCAGATCGTTTAAGCAAGTTTCTAAATAACTGATCTTGATTTTTATGGCCTACGAGATGCCACCATTTCTGCCATCCTTGTCTGGGGAAGAGAGGCCCCTCTGACCCTTTTAATCTAAGGAGGGGCCATGCTCTTGGGTTGTGAACTCAGTGGTGGGGTGGGTAAAAGGGGACTGTTCCTGCTCCTTCCCCGACACCTCATTTTCCCCTTCCCACCACCCAGGTTTCCCAGAGAGCCCCTGTCCTTAAAAAGTCATACCGCTGACCTTACAGGGAGACTCCCAAAATTTAACAAGCTGCCTCTGCAAGGGTAATGTGACTTTTACAGCCTGTTGAGGGGCAAAGGGAGATTTGCATAATGTTCCAAGGGGGATTAGGTGGCTGGGGGTTGCCATGGCAACGCCACAGGGATGAATTGAGAATTTTCCCTCCTGGCGGGAGTTGGCCTGTGGAGTCTGGGAAGGTGGGGGAGGGGGCCGGGGGTTATCTGAGGGGAGGGAGGGAGGGATGGGGGGGGTTGGTGGGGTCTGCCGCGCCTGGGATGAATGGGCAGTGTTGGGAGAAGCTGTAATCTGAAAAGGCTTTCCCTGTTCCATCTACACAAGCAAGCTCTTTGAGGGCCATTCCCTGGAGTGGGGGTGGGAGGCAAGCAGAGTTTAATGTGTTTGGGAGCCAAGAAATTAAAGTGAACAAATATTTAAAGATTATTGGATCTTGTTAACAGGAAGCCAGGTGGATGGAAACTGAGAGTCTGAGAAATGAAAGTCTCTGAGTCTTAGAGCCAGGGAGGGACTTGGCTGTCACCTTTCCAGGTCCCTCCCATGGAGTGGTGTCCACGCCCGTGTCCCTGTAGGGTTGTCATTGAATGCTCCCCAGGACAGGGTCCTCACTTGCACACAGCACCTAATTTGTTTTTGAGAGCTCTGGTTATTAACTTGGACCCAAATCTGCCTCCGTCATGCAATGGAAGCTGAGCTCCTAGCACAAGACACACCTGGGGCGGAAATGCAGGTCTCCAGACTTGGCGTGGCCAACCCTTCCCAGGGTCAGTGGCCTAGATGCTTCCTCTGTTCTCCCACCCACGCCACTCCCCCGCTTCCTCACTCAGCGTCACCATTCCCAATTCCCTCACTCCCTAGACTCTTGGCAGAAAATGTCCAAGATTTCTGGTGGGCACAGAAA
This sequence comes from Mesoplodon densirostris, assembly GCF_025265405.1. Taxonomy (NCBI): domain Eukaryota; kingdom Metazoa; phylum Chordata; class Mammalia; order Artiodactyla; family Ziphiidae; genus Mesoplodon; species Mesoplodon densirostris. The sequence continues at coordinate 123,767,986 of NC_082664.1, forward strand.
AGGAAGGCGGGATTCCTTTCAGGGGAGCACGTGGGAAGGTCATGTCACAACTCGGGGGCCCCCAGACTCCCTTGCTTTTCATCTGTCCTCGCTGGGTAAGGGCAAGTGTGTTAAATCCTCTCTGCCATCTTTACTCTGTGTGAAGGGCACGGGGACCAGTGTCACAGGCTGGCCCCAGCCAGCGTCCCCTTCCTTCCCCCGGGAGACAGATCCTCAGGGTCACACCAGGGCTGGGCCTTTTTTTGTTCCGAGCCCTCCCGGCATAAAGAATTCAGCAGGCTTCCTCGGAAGCATAAATATTTAATGGCGTTGTAGTTATATATAATTTGATCAATATGTCAATGCTAAAAGGGCCTTTAAGGAGGCTCACCTATCGTTGAGTGATCTGTGATGTAAACCTCCCCAGCCCCAGCAGGAGCAGGGCTCATTATCTCCCGGGCTGCTGAGTGGGTCATTTACTCCCCCCTTCTTAAAGACATCGTGGAGCTGCTCTCCCCTAGAGCCAGTGCCTGGCGGGGATGGAGCAGGGCCTGGGAACCCGACACTGGCTTTTGCTGGAGGCCTCACACCTCCCTGTCCCTGGACTTCCTTCTCTCTGGTGATAAAACACCCACTTGCTTTATTTCAGAGCTCTCTGAGCTTGGTCCGAGGAGAAACTGCTTGGCAAGGAATTTCATCTCTTAGTCCAATAATTGAGGGCCTGTCAATTTAGGATTGCCTAGGAAATGCAGTGGGATACTTCAAGGTAAAATTGCTCAGATGTATTGTTCTGGGATCTCCCAGTATTTGATTGCGGGGTGACGGTGGCACCTGGCTGCTACAGCTTCCTGCTTCTGCATGGCCCCCACCCTCTCCCTGGGCCCCTGTGATGTTAATTCAAGACAGGCAGACTCACTTTGAACACCCCAGGACCTGAGTCAGAGAACCAGGTAAAACCCGATCCAAATTCAAGAACCCCAGAGCAGACCAAGTGTCCACCCCAGACACACATGCTTCAAGAGGAGTAACCCAAGGCCCAGCCACCAGTCCAGAGGTCACATGGCCTGTCAGACACAGAGCTGGGGGGAAAGCACCATTTCCACATGACTTGGGGAGTAACTCACGTCTCACATAGGTATCTTTTCCTCAGCTCGTTTTTCTCGCACACGTCCAGAAAAGGGGCTCCAGAATCACACCACGCTGTTCTTCCCAAGACGCTGGTTGTCCCGTGAAGAAATCCTTGTTTTAGAAGTGAAACCGGGAACCTAGGAGCAGCCCTTTGGCTGCCTAATTGCTGTTACTTCCCACTAAATGAGACACGTTGAAGAGCCCTTGCCTGGCTGTCTTCAGCTCCTTGTGAATCACGGAAAGAACCCGGACAGGAGCTGCTTGACACTTACAGATAGGACATCACTGCTCTTGTCTGCTCCGTGACTGTTATGTGCAGTACGGCTGATGGACACATTCGAATGGTTTGTGCCATGAAGACTGGTCCTGGGGGCCAAGCCCAGCCAGCCCCAGCCTAGCCCACTACCCGGCATCCATCCGTGTCTCGAGTTGGCTTGCCTCTTCTCTGCTCATCTTTTTAAACTCACGTTCTGCTCTGTTTTACTGAGCTTTCTGGAGGAATCGATGCATCACAGAGCAACTCCGGAATGTTTAGCATTCTCAAACTCTGAAAGATGGCTCCTGAATCTTATAATTTATTCAGTTCATCCCTCTGTTTTGCAGACAACAGAATTGAAGCCCAGAGGAGGGAAGGGATTTGTCCAAAGCCATGCAGCTAGATTGGAGGCCGAGCTGGGAGGCAACGCCAGGTCATTTCTGTGTGGCTCCGGGGTCAGAACATGCTCTTTAAAGCGGCCAGGTTCCTCCCTCTCCTTGTTTTTATTGGGCTGAGGTTAGACTGAAGTGTGCATTTTCAAGAGCTGATCGGTCCAGACGACCTGGCAGTTTCAATACCGGAGAGATGGTCTCCTGGAAGTGGCTGTCAGCTGTGACTTGAGCAGGCAGTTAAATTAAAAAAAAAAAAAAAAAAAGCTGAAGCCTGGCTGGGTGCTGCCGGTCAGGAGCAGAAGGTTGCTTGGGGTGTGGACCAAGGGCAGATTCCACCTCCCTTCATTCCGTGTCGTGGGTCAAAGGCCCAACGGATGGGAACAGCAGCAAAACGTGAATGCAAGGGTGTGGCTGGAGCAGTGTACTTTGAGAAAGCTTTGGCGCCCTCCGTTTACAGCAGGATGGTTAGAGGTTCTGCTCTAATGAGATGATCGCGTGAATGGGAGTCACTAAGGCGCGTGGAGCAGACTGCTCTTTGGGAAGCTACGCTCGCCCCCCCATCTTGTGTTCCGTCATTTATTGCCTAACAGTCTGGACGGGGACACAGGGCAGAGGTACCTCCTGTGCCTAGTTGAGAGCGCAGATTCCGGATTTCGCAGGATCTCTGTGCACGCTTCTCTCTCTGAGCGGCTGCTCTGTCTGCGTTGAGTAGATTAGTTCCTTCTGAGGAACGATGTTTTTCCACCAGCAAAGCTGCCTTCTTTGAACCACACTTGAAAAGAAACTTTCAAAGGCAGCACCAGGCTCCCCAAACACCTTTTTCCAAAGGAAGCCGTCCTCCCGCTGCCTGGCACCCGCCGCCTCCCAGGTTCTCCTTCGAGGTTCTGACTCAAAGGCAGTGGCCTTTTGGGACTAGGATGGAGGAAGGATGAAGGTCCACCCCGTGAGCCCCAGCTGCCTTATTGATAACAGGGCGCCCCGAAGGCCAAAAGGAGCTTTCCAACGTAGGATCTAGCTCCGATTTGTGATTTGTGACCTGTCCCGATTGTTAAAGTCACACGTCTTGATTCTTTTTTTTCTTTCCTTTCTTGGAAGTGATGTTTAGAGCTTGTTTGAGTTGGATCAAATGCTGTTTTAACAGCTGCCCTAATCGGAAATGCTGTCAATTATTAACCCTGACAGTAGTTTTTCTTTCAAAAATACTTCTCTGAGCTCCCTCAAAATGTCAAAATTTGGCTTCTTGGTAGGAAGTCGTTTAGTGATGTTGCTTAATTGCCAAGCGTCAGTTTCCCCATCTGAAAACTGGAGATTTATAAGAAGTGCCTTCCCTGTAGGGTTCTTGTGAACTCACACATGCAAAATGCTTGGAACAGCTGGGTCGGCGGATGTTAGCCATTATTATTATCGTTGTTGTTAAGAGTGGTTCTGTCCGGTCAACTTTCTATTTGCAGGAGCTTCCACTCCTGCCGTCACCACCCTCAAAAAAATAAACATGAAAAGAAAAAGCGTTTAGGGAACAGTTTTCCTGTTCATTCTTTGACGCACCAGCGTGCGCTGAGCCCGTTCTCAGGGTTGGATGGTCTATGTAGAGAAGACCGAGACTCAATTCCTGCTTGCACGTGGTGGGGAGACCAGGAGGGGAGAGCTGCTCCCCAGCAGGGGATGGTCCCAGCTGGGAGGGATGGGATTGCATGCTTTCTCCACCCCCGCTTCCTCCCAGAAAAAAAAACCCAGACACGAGGACAGGGACCAAGTGTGACACCACCCCCTTCCCTCTGCCCTCCCCCAACACTGTACAGTCCTAACTCGTGGCGGCCAGAGTCCTTCCTGCCACTCGGGGAGGCCGCTTTTCATTAAGTCTGGGCCCCAGGAGAGAGCCTGAAGGCTGATAGCCCAGGCCTCCGGAATATTGCATATCTGTGTGGAGCTGTTCTGCTGGCCCTTGGTTGATGTGTGGGGTTGGGAGGCAAGAACTGCTCCCTGTGGGTGGAAGGGTGAGATGAGAGGGGACTTGGTCTGAGCCCCCCACAGGGCTTCTGAGCGACCCAGCCGTGGTCACCTAGTAGCCCGGATGCCAGGCTTGAACCAGTCTTGAACCAGGCAGAGCTACATGAAATCCCGGCAGATTTTTCCTCATAACCAGAGGATGCTGGGCTCTGGACCAGGCCCTGCAGGGGAAGATCCCACCTGGGGGCAGCCTGTGGCTGCACATTTGCTAAAAGATGTGGGTAGAGGGAAGGTCAGCTACTTTTCGTTTTGTTCCTTTATCTACCAAGATCTTGACACTTGACCTGTTTGCTAGAGGAAGTAAGCAACAGCTGGGACTCCTTTATAACCACCCACCCCAAAAACAGTGAGAGCTGTAGTTGCTGAGCAGGCCAAAGTGATGGGGAAGGTTCAGAGCCTGCACCTGCCTTCCTGGCTGTAGAGGGGGCAGCAGCCAGAGCCCAGTGGGCGGCTTGTGGCTGGTCTGGCTTGGCCACTGCCTCACCCTGTCGATGAAGGACTTGTGCTGCTGTCCACCCCACCTCCTGGTTGTAGGTCACCACTCCGTCCACCACTGCCCCTCCCCCAGATGCCCCCCACAGTGGGGCAGGCCCAGATCCCCAGCCAGGGGCCACTGCAATCTGAAGTCTCGAAAAATAAATGCGGGGAGGCCAGCGAGATTCTTTTGGCTAAACATTTACTGAGCGCCTACTATGTACCAGGCTCTGCTATGCCAGTCATTTGAGGTAAGAAGCCTTGGACCAGTGAGCTCCCTAGCAGTGAGGATGGTTTATTTTGTTTATTTCTCTTTGCTTTTTGTTTTAAATAAAACTTTCTATTCTTATTTGGCGCATAAACATGTGACCGTTGAGTGATTATGTTGCTCTTACAGGTTTGGACTGATTTGATTGTTTCTAGAACTCCTGACGTGTACAACCCTGACTCTTATATTTTATCCCCCTTGCCCACTATCAATCAATTTGGGGGAAGAAAAATGAACATAAGTGAGAAAGGACCTTGTTTTGGAGTAGAACTCTTCCCACTTACCTAGATTAATAATTTATACAATAATTAGTAATCGTCCCAGTTTCCTTACAGTATGAATGACGGGCATCCAGTGGGCGGAGGCCAGGGATGCTGCTAAAAACATTACAATGCCCAGAACAGCCCCATGCAACAAAGAATTATGTGGCCCCAAATGTCAATAGCACTGTTGCTGACAAACTGTTGTACAGTGACCTTGCTGGAATATACCCTGAATGTGCATATGTGGCTGTGAGTCAGTCCCATGGGGCTTAGCCAGGATGATACACCCTTTCCACCCCGGAAGTTTAGAAATGTGGGGACCATTATTGGCACTCAGTTGGTCTAGGATGTGGGGGACAGTCTTTTGCACCAAAGACTTGTTTTACCCCAGATGCCCACAGTGGGCAAGACTGGCCCTATTCCTGAGAATCTAGAGTGTTCCAGGAGAGACCGGTGGTCTCTGATCCCCACCCAGGAGCCCCTGATGCCCTGGACAGGCGGTCTGAGTTGGAGCCTGCACTGCAGCCAGCAGCCCCAGGACATGGGACCACAAAAGCCCATCAGATTCCTGGTCCATGGCCTGTCTCTTCACAAGCCAGGGGCATCCTCATCAGTGGCTGGGGGCTGGGGGGAGGAGGGGGTGCTGGCCCCAGGAATTCTCCTGAGGGCCAGGGTCTGTTTGTAAGCCTTCAGACAACATTGCTTTTATTTTAAGTGCACAAGGATTTCTCATCCAGAGTCATTTGACATGCAGATGATCACAGATTTTTAAAGGCTGTTGTCATGGTTTTGTCTCTGAAAGATTGCTATGTGCTGATGAGAGCCTTGAAGCCAGCTCTGGGACCTCAGTCCTGGTGGCCTTGGGATTCAGAAGGAGATAAGAGAAGCAATTCTGAGACTTGTCTGTCAGTGGTCCTCGGCCTTCCTGTCTGGATTCAGTTAACCATTTAGCCCCACTGTTTTTTTCTTTTTTCTTTTTCTTTTTTTTTTTTAAAAACCATTCTTCGTCTGAGATGGTTTCACATAGAACACGGGTGGCAAAATCAGTTGATGTTTTTCTGAATGTGATCTTTTCTGGAGGGTTAGCGGTGGGGCAGAGAATTGATCTGCCTTTCTGTGGTCAACTTAGATGAAGGGCTAGGGATCCAATCAGTTACATCCCGAGCATCATCTTAGAGAAGGCAGTGCTTTATGCCCCACAAAAGGACGCGTCAACGGTGGGATTTCAGGCTGGGAAGCACATATAAGGGTGAGGGGTCGGTCTGGTGGGGGAGAGGCAGCAGTGAAAAGTGGAGGGCGAGGGAGACCCTTTAAGGCACATACCGCCAGGTGTGAGGCTGGCCCCAGGGAACACTTTGGCCCATGCAGCCGGGCATCTTCCATCACCTCCTGATTTGTCTGGGAGCCTGAGAGCCTGACTTGCTGTTGCCCTTGGGGCCACTGGGCATAGCAATTCCTTCTCACCACACTGCATTTCACTCTTGTTTGCGATGGGTTTCACCGCAGTGGGCGGTGTGGAGGTTGTTCTTGTTTAGTTTTGCGTTGTTTTGATTAGGGCTTCCATCCAGAGGAGGCGAACTGGATACTCTGAACCAAACACAGAGACCACCTCTGATAGGAAATTGGAGCTCCCTAAAATGTAGGCAGCCCGGTTGGAGGGAGTTGGAAGAGATTGCTTCACGCTGTGGATTTAGCGAGGCCTCCTGGCAGGAGGCCCACCGAGGGTGGAAGGATGGAGCCCGTCGGGGGTCTGCGGTTTCGGGGGGAGCTTGTCCTTCCACCGTCTGACACTTTGGCGACTTGATTTATTGGCCTGAGCCTCACGCGCTCTCTTTTCCTTTGCAGACAGAGATTGCGAAGAGACTGAACACGATTTTAGCACAGATCATGCCTTTCCTGTCACAAGAGGTAAGCCCTTCTTTTACTGTGCCCTCCGTTTCTTGCAGAGCAGCCCAGTGGCTGCCTAGGTCTCACCGGAGCGCCAGCCCCTGTCCGTTCATGTGGACTGAAGTTGGCAACCTGGGACTTTACAGAAGCTCCTCTGGCACATCAGAGGGGCCACTTGCTCCTTCAGTGGAACCTGTTCTCTGCCCTTGCCTGAGCCCCGAGAGGAGGGTCCTGGCCTGTGGAGGGGCTAACAGTGGGCAGTGGGTACTGCTGTGCCCCCCCTGCCCCCGGCCCCTACCCCATCCCAACCAGCATTCCCAGCCTCTGCTTCCCCGTGCCCCAGCTTCCACACCTGGAGACCTCTAAGAGCAAGGAAGCCTGGCCAGTTAGCACCGAGGGCCAGACCCTGCGAGGAGAACCACTACCCAAAGGGGACCCCGGCCCCCAGGACAGAGTATCCTCATCAGAGTCACGACCAAGTCAGTCACATCATTTTCTAAGCACACTTTTGCAAGAGACTCTCGCCTGAGGCAGGGCTGGACCAGTGGGCAGTAGGAGAAAAGCATCTCCAAGGAGGCCCCGTGGTGCAGGGCAGATGGGTGGGCTGCCCGAGAGGAGCCACTTTCCATCCAGCAGAGCTCACTCCAGCCTGGGGCAGGCCTGCCCTCCAGGCCCCTCTCAGTGGCTTAGACCACCCTCGCTCCCTCCGGGATTCCTGGATCTCTGAGTTGCAGTAGTGACCCATACATGATTGAATTCATGTAAAAACAGGATATAGTGATGTCCTAGGAGCTTGCAACCCATTAGGGGAGACAGCTGCCTATGAAGCGGGTTTCACCTCAAGGCTGAAGGGAATGAATGCACTAAAAAAAAATTTTTTTTTTAAATAGACTATTTTTTATAGTTTGAGGTTCACAGCAAACCTGAGTGGAAGGTACAGAAATGTCCCCTAGCCTTCCCCACCGTCAACATCCCACACCAGAGTAACTGGTGAACCTACATCGACACATTATCACCCAATTCCTGGCTTATAACGTTGTGCCATTTTTTTTTGTTGTTCGTTTTCTATTTAGATAGATACAGGTTGAGTGTCTGTAGATACACATACTTTTCCTCTGAACCCTTTGGGTGTAAGTTGCAAACATCCTGACACCTCACAGCACTCACTGCTCCAGCTGCCTCTCCTAACAGGACACCCTCCTACGTGACTGCACTATGGTCACCGCATTTAGAAAATGAAGAATCATTCAGTAGCCTCTTCTAATATCCAGCCTGGACATTAGTTTGGGGCTTTATGCCTGGAGGGAAGTTTTTTTGTCTCAGATGCCTGGAAGGAAGTGTTTTTGTCTGCGTGGCAGAGGGAGATGGTCCACAGATAGCCCTCTTTTGGCTCTTTTATATTTTAACTTCAAACTCTGGGAAGTGTGGATTACAGAAGTAATAGGCACGCGTTGAGAAGGGTTTAAAGGGTCCCCCGTCCTCCCTGTGTCCTGCTTTGGTCAGTGGACCTCCTCTGCCTCCTGTGTCGCCGCCTGTCCCCTACCCCCTGTGCCTCCGTGGTCGGTCGGGGAAGGCGGCCGCCTCTAACCCACACCCGGTCCCTCCAGCACCAGCAGCAGGTGGCGCAGGCGGTGGAGCGAGCCAAGCAGGTCACCATGACGGAGCTCAATGCCATCATCGGGGTACGTGGACTCCCCAATCTGCCTCTCACCGTGTGTATAGCCCTTTTATTCCTCTCATTTACCATAACCAGAGATGGACCCTGACCTTAGCTGGCCTCAAAGAATGGCAGCCCCAGGGCTCCGGCCTCTCCCAGCATCTCATGGGCTTGGACCCACCTAGAGATCTCCCCTTGTGGCTCCCCGGTTGCCTCTCACTCCCCAAGTTAAAGGGGTGCCCGACACGCCCCGATCCACCTCGAAATTCATCAGCCCCATCCTTTCCCGGCTTTTGGTGTCTCCAACATTGAAGGGGGGGTGGACTCTGGGATCACCTTGGAGGCCAACCTGATTTCTCCCACCTCCCCAGGGGCCCGTCCCCTCACTGGCAAAGGTCTACCCTTCTTTGGCCACCTGGGATCAGAACTGTCTCTGCCGTACTGTGATGTGAAACGTGCTGTGGCATTTGGGTCTGGGCCTTGCTGTCCCATGCGCTGAGCTGCCTGGCGGAGTCTTCATCATGGGCCCATGTCAAGTCCGGCTAGGGCCCCTGGCTAGGTCTCCCTGGTGTTCTAGAAGTCCCGTCTCACCCGGGAACAGGAAAAGATAATGCAGAGTGCTTCGTGAGGCCCACTTCTGGTCTGGCCCCTCAGTGAGAGGAGGAAGCCACATCTCTCCCCTTTAGTGTTCCTACCTGGCTTACATCTTTAGTGCGTTTCTGGGATTCACACAGCATCTTTCTCCTGCTTGCTGCTTTGGTATGAGGCTGCTAAAGGATACTTAAGACAAGCATCTGAGGAGAAACAGGCTTTTTAAGGGGACTTTGGGCAAGGCTCTTAGCCTCAGGATGCACCTGTCCACCTTTGGTCCCTAAAATGAACAGGGTGGGTGAGATCACTGCTTCGCATCCACAGATGGCCGAGTCCAGGTCCCCAATGGAGCTTCTGAACAATAAATTCTAGGGCTCTCACCCCAGAGTTCTCTTCCATAGGTTTGGGGTGGACCTGGAAAGCTGTGTTTTTGAAGTTTTCTAGATCATTTGGAAGGGTAGTCAGGCTTGGGAAGCAGTGGACTGGTTGGCTGAGGTCCCTCTAGCTCTCTGATTGGTCCTCATTCCTCCTCTTGTTCTTAAGTACGGTCATTATTTCAAGGTGGAACTGAAGGCCTAGAATGTTCTGCTTGGTGGATGAATGATGACTCTGGGCTCTTCATTCTGGGGCAGAAACCTGGAGACCTGTGTTCTAGTTAAGCCTCTTCCCCACGTGACCTCAGGCAGTCCCATCTCTTCCTCGGGCCTTAGTTTCTGCGTCTGTTACAGGAGGGGGTGGACCAGCCCATCTCTTTGGGCCAGGAGTGCCGGGAGAGGGAGGGCTTGGAGTGACAGAGCGATGCTGGTGCATCCTGATCCTCCAACACCTTATTGGGACCCGTGATGGTTCCTGGGTTCTGTCCTCCTGTTCTGGGCTGAGTCCCCTGGCAGCTGCGGAGTGCTGCTGGGGGATGGCCAGGGGAGCATTAGCCTCGCCTGAATCCTGACAGTGTTGAGGGTGGGGGGGCTCACGTACTGTGTGGGAGAAGCAGAGAGGAGGCCAGAAAGGGGAGCAGGAGTGACTGGTCACTGCTTTTAGCCAGTGAGCTTGGGAGGCAGAGCCCCAGCAGGGAAATCATCATAAGGTGCAGTGTGAAGTCTCCTTGGAAACCATCTGAGCCCAGGGTTCTTCAGCCTCAAGACTCGTGAACTTCGAGGCCAGATACTTTGTGAGGAGCAAAGCAGGCCTGGCCTCCACCCACTGGATGCCAGTGACACCCTCCCGCACACAGTTGTGACACCCCAAAACGTCTCCAGACATTACCAGGTGTCCCGGCAGGGGGCAGGGGCAGTGCATGAAATGGCCCGTGGTAGAGAACCACCGATCCAGCCGATGCCCTTGCTTTACAGAGACGGGGAGTGATTTCACAGACGGTCACACACGGTCCAGGAGCAGGCCAGAGGCCCCGGGCTGGCTTTCGGCTTAGGGCTCTTCCCCCCACTACCCTCCCATCCAGTCCAGCCCTGGTGGGGCGCCTGTGTCCTCCTCAGTGGCCAGTTCACAGTGTGGTGGCTTTGCTGAGAGTGGCAGATAAGGGCTCGGGGTGGGAAGTGCATCCTCTGATATTTCTCCTCTCTCAGATCCTCGTCCCTATCCGCTTTCCAGGCCCAGCCTTCCCATCCCTCTGTGGCCACAGTGGAGTCCCTTCTCCCCCACTGTCTCCCCCCCACCCCGCTTTGGAATTAAAATTCTCTTATGAAAAAAATTTTTTTTAAGTTCTAAGAAAAGAGTGGAATTGGGGGAAGAAGCACTGCTTGGATTAGCTCCACTTCCTTCAAGGAGTATTTAGGAAGCTACACGTTAGGTCAAGGCAGCTCGAGGCAGATATTGGAATTCAATTAAAGCCAACGAGTAGGGCCTGTGACCCCCATTTTCGAGGTAATTGCTTCTCCGGCTCTGAATGAATGTGGCCGTCTCCCTGTCATTAAGAAGGCAGCCATCTAATCACCGCGCCTGACAGAGCCTCACAAGGCAGGAATTACGGACGGCTGAGGATGGCTTGCTGAGCTGGGGCATCCTGTGAAGGAAGAAGGAGAGGGACAGTGGGCTTGTGGCTGGGCTGACTCGGGAGAGTGATGGGAGGAGGGTGGCAGGGGGCCGGGAGGGCTGATGGCCAAAGGGCAGGAGTCCTGCCCCAGCAGGAAAAGGCAGTGAAGGGAAGGGCCCAGAAGCCTTGTGGCTACCCACATGGTACTGTCCGATTGGCCCCTCTTGGGGGAGAAGTAGCCCAGCCCCCTGGTCTGGGAGTTAGGGGGGCTTCGGGCAAGTCACTTCATTCCTCTGGCCTGTTTTCCCCATTTGTGAAAAGATGGAGAAGGGCTGGGCAAGTGTCCTTTGACCTGCTCTCTTCAGTCAGTCATCTGGGGCTCTCTTGGGCGTGGGGTGGAAGGATTCTGGGTTCACATCTTGGCTCATTTCAGAGAGAGATGAGAGGTCAGGTAGACACCTCTGGCGTGGGCATACCTGCAGCTAGTGGTGTGTGTTTATCACATGAATTAGAGTATTTCCAGGGCCTCCCCTTCAGGTGAGAGAGGCCAGAATTCAGCGTCAGCTTGGTGTGAGGGGAGAGGGGACAGAGGACAGAGGGGCTGACGGAAGCCCAGGCTTGCTGGCCCAGTCCGCCCACCACACACAGGGCCACTGGGAACTCAAGTGACCGTCTGGGGAAGGCAGGCCTGAAGGTGTGTGTCTGTTCGCCAGGGCCTGCCAGGACCCAATTACTGCAGACCTGTTACACACCCTTTTTTCTTGGATCCAAGTTAGTGGGCGATCGTTGGAGGGTCAAAAGATTCCTGAGCGTGAGGGGTGAAATACTGTCCCTTGGTCAGCAGCCCCACTGACAATTTGGCCTGCATTCCCTTGGAAATTATTAGTGGAAGATATGTGTTGGCTTGATTGCTTTTTTTTTTCATTTTTTATTTTATATTAGAGTATAGTTGATTAACAACGTTGTGTTAATTTCAGGCATACAGCAAAGTGATTCAGTTGTACATATACACATATCCATTCTTTTTCAAATTCTTTTCCCATTTAGGCTATTACAGAATATTGAGCAGAGTTCCCTGTGCTGTACAGTAGGTCCTTGTTGGTGCTTACTTATTTTTTTTTTAATTGAGTGAGCGGGGTGAGGAAGGGGGAGGTTTTAGCTTGTTACAAACCACACTGGGTATTTTGAAGCCAGTCCTGAGGTTCTCGCATTCCCTCCAGGATGCTGATGAGCTGGGTTCAGTTGACTGGGAGAAGGATGGTGCAGAGAGTGTGCCTTAGAATGAACGCATCTGTTTCTCTCAGCCAGGGGGCCATGGTAGAGAGAAGTCATGCTGGGTTTGCGTCCTGGCTCTGGTTACTTTGGCTTAGCAGAGTTCCTTCACCTCCCCCTGAGCCTGTTCCCGTCTCTGAAATGGGGATAACGGGGTTGTTGTGAGCTCTCCAAACTATAACAGAGCATGAAGGCACAATTCAGCCTGGGGCTGGGGGGCCACCTCCGTGGGCAGGAAGTAGAGGCCGGGGCTGCCCTCCCTCTCCTGGGAGGGCAGGGCGTCTGCATCTTATGCAGTTAGGACTCTGTCTGGGTGTCCTTGGTGGGTCTCAGCCCTGGAAATGCTTAGACAACTTCACTAGGTTTAACCCAAATCATGAACCTGAGAAGCGAAGCATTAAATCAGGTTGCAGAGGCATGAAGCGTGATGTGCATAATCCAGTTACACAGACTCGGCCAGCGCGGGCCTCCCTGACAGCCTCCCATGTAAGTGGCCATACCTTCGGAGCCCGGGAACTGGGCATTTGGCACACGTGAGGACAGGGACACACGTCTGCCCCACGGGACATGTTCTTTAACAGGTTGCTGTTCCAGCATGAAATGTTAAAGGTGGGAGGAGGGTGTGCTCACGAGCGGGCTTGCTTCCAGAAGCCTCACCCCTCTTTTGGGGTTGGGGGGTGGGTTGTTGACTTCCTTTCCTATGGTGGGCGGAGAAATCCTGGTCTTGGAGGGAATGGTGGAAGCCAGGGACAGGCTGCTGCAGAGTGGTGAGCCCAGTGCCCTCCGCGGATGGTGGACTTGATCCCATTTGTCTGCAGTTGAAAACGCTGTCACCCTCCCACTTGGATGTCACTGTGTTTCTGCACATCGTCCTTTGAAGTCATAGATATGTCACAGGGATAGAAATGCAGCCTGAGGATGGCTGTGCCCTGTCTGCAACACGGGGACGGAGAGACAGGTGGATCACTGCCAGCCGGCTCCCCCTGCCCCGCTGCGGCAAAGACTTTATCTCCCTCTTTATCACAACCAGGACTGTTGTTAGCAGACCCTTGGCCCGACAAGCCCTGGCATCTGTCCTCACCCCAGGAGAGAAGCCTGGGAGGAGGTCGGCTCTCTGTCCCTGCTTCCTGGAGCCTGCTGGGCCGCTCCCGACTGTGCCTTCCAACCCCCCGGAACAGACCTCAGGGGAATTTCTGGCTGTGCAGGGGGTGCTCTTGTATTTGAAGATGAGAAGTACGTGGAAGCTGCCTTTCCTCTGTTGCAAAGAAGAGACACTCCTGCTTGACGGGCCACAGCTGAAAACCAACCTCTCCATCTGGGAAGCTCAGCAGCTTTGAAAGCCACTGTCTTCCAAACAGTCACTGCAACTACAGCCTTTGTTCCAAGTTTCTGATGCTGGTTCACTGGTTCATGTTTTGGGAAGCAGGATGCACCACTGATGCTCCGCGTCCCAACCAAGAGGAGGCTTGGATCTGGGAAGGTGGATGGCTTTTGGACAGAGTCACTCTGCTGACTGACTTCCCAGCCTCTCTGTGTAAACCCTTTTCCAACATTTTCATTTATTTACCCAGCAAATGTGTATTGGGCAAACACGTCAGGCCCCACCCGAGGTGCTGGGATGGATAAAACAAGGTCCCTTCTTCCTGGAGCTCACAAGTTGCCAAGATCAGAGAAAGATGAAAGATGCAGTTCTATTTGTGGTCCACTCATAGTTTTTGCTAATGTTTGTTGAACACCTACTTTGCCTTCACATGTAGTAACGCACGTGATCCTTGTACAACCTGAAGAGATGGGCTGCATTCTAATCCCCACTTTGCGGATGAGGAAACAGGCTGAGAGAGGTCCACTGTTGTCTAAGGTCTTATAACTGATAAAAGAGCGGGACATCTTCCTTAGTCTGTCTGGCTCCAGAGTCTGAGCTGTCATAACTCTCAGAAAGGAGGAACCTGTTCTGACCCGGATGATGGGGAGGGCTTCCGGGGGGCCCTTCGGCTTCGTTTCTGCTCTGGTGTCTCGAGGCAGATCTGGGATCAGGCTGCAACCTGGAGCAATACCCACCGGCAGCTTCCGTAAACTGCCCACCAAGAGATGTCCTAGGTCTGGAGCAATGGCCGTGGGTCCCAGCCTTTCTCCCCAAACTGAGAAATGAGCTCTCTCGGGCCAGGAGTGTGGTGTGACTGGGGGTGCCATTAATCTGGGGGTGCACCAGGTTGGCGGTTGGCGGCTTAGTTGGGGAAGAGTGGGGCTCTTAATCCCTGACCTCAAACACACTCATTGCCTTTTGGAGCCTCGCGTCTGTCCAGATCTGTGGGCCTTCATTGAGTTTTGTTGTCTGTTCATCAGTGGCCTGAGAGCCACAGTTCACACTGACAGGCGAGCTCTTTGTCACCCCCACCAACTCTTCTTGCTTTGGGGAGGAGGGTCTCTTTAGGGACATTTCTTCGGCTGACGTCGGTGGTTGACAGATTTGAGTCCAGATACCACACTAGTGGTGAGACTTGGCTAGTTGCTGCCCACTCCAGCCCCTAAGTGCCAGTTTGCCATCTGTAAAATGGGCAGAACCCTTCTGCCAGGTAGTTGGAAGGGTCAGAGAAAATATTTGGAAAGGGCCCAGGCATTGATTCAGGCATTCAGTAAATTTCTGTCCCCTCCTGTTGTGCTCGTTGAGAAGAAAGATGTATGTGTACCCAAGAGCCCAGCCATTCCTAAGAAATATTTCAGTCCCTATGAAATATTCAGCCGTGGTGTAGCTCGCGCCACAGTGCCCGTGGTTCTTGACGCAATCTTGGGGATGATAAAGGGCGCTTTGTCTTGGCTGCTGGGGGAGCACAAGGGGAAGTGGGAAAAGAAGACTCTGAGGCTAGTGCTGAGCGGAATCCTTAATTAGGGATTGCTATCCTTGCTATTGATAAGTGACTTAATGCACGACTAGATTTTGGAAGGGGAGGGAGCCACGGGAAGGCCTCTGGGAAACGTTTAGCTCTTGTTATGAGATCACTTAGTGAGTAACCTGCCTGAGGTCACCCAGCTAGTAAGTGCCAGAGCTGGGATTTGAATCCTGGTCTGTCTTGATTCCAAAGCCCCCACTCTTTCTCTTACCCTGTTTTCCACTCTGATGTCCAGTGACGTTGGCTCTCATTCCACTGGCCCCAAACTCCTCTTGATCTCGGGACTCCTCTGCTGTGTCCTGCCCCCGCTTTGTAAGACAGGCGTGGAGTTCCTCAGAATTAGGGAGGCTTCCCCAGGGTACGGGCTCAGGGTGGGAAACGCTGGCTGCTGACGTTTGCAGGCATGTAAGCATGAGCAAAACTGTGGCCGCTAGGAGCTTAAAAGTGGGTCGCCCTCAACGGAGAGAGAACCCCGATGACTGGCTTTTAAATGCATGCTGTATTTATCTTGGGCTTGGAAACATGCATTGAGAAGTTCTGTCCTGAGACTGGGGTTGGAGAGGAGATGGAGTGTTTGCCATCATAAATCCTGTGTCTCAATTGCAGTCCATTACCAGACTTCCTCCAGCATGACAGCATGTGTGGCCTGAGCTGGGTGGGGGCAGAGGTTTGGGGGGCATGTTCCCCCGGCCCTCCCCGCTCAGCCGCACTCACCACCAGCTTCATTGCAGCAACAACAGCTCCAGGCGCAGCACCTCTCCCACGCCACGCACGGCCCCCCGGTGCAGCTGCCACCCCACCCGTCAGGCCTCCAGCCTCCAGGGATTCCCCCAGTGACGGGGAGCAGCTCAGGGCTGCTGGCGCTCGGTGCCCTGGGCAGCCAGGCCCACCTGTCGGTGAAGGACGAGAAGAACCACCATGAACTGGACCACAGAGGTGCGGCCCGGGGCCGGGGTGGAGGGCAGAGTGCAGGGCTGGGGGCAGAGGTTTGGGAGGCCCCTCTGTGAACAGACACAGCAAATGCTGTCACCCTAGGACCAGGAGTTAGCAAAAGGCCTGGAGCCATCTATTAAGTTCCTGGTACACGGAAACTGGAGCCCCATCCCCCAGGCCACCCCCCAATCCCTGATGTGTACCTGCTCTTCTTTTCCCTGGAAGACATCTTGTCCTTTCTTCCTGGAATACCTTCTCATCTTCCTAGTCACACCCTGCCCACCCTCCAAGGGCCAGCCCCAGTCCCACCCCTTCAGGGTGCCCTCCTGGCCAAGCTGAGGGTCTCTCTTCAGATTCCCATAAGAGTTCAAGAGTTGGGGGTCCCAAGATGGAGCCCTTTGTTACCGTTCTTCTGTTTCCTACCCTGGAAAGTGTTTTATCCTCACCAGGATCATTAGTCCTCTGAGGACAGAGACCACGTTCTTTGGAAAAGATACCCAGTTGGCGCTCAAGTAAAGACTCATTAGAGGACTGTCTTTAAGTAGAGGTGGTGGTGATACTGCTGCAGGGAGATGACTGGGAAGACTGGGAATGAGAACGTCCTCTACCCTTACTTAACCCAGCCTATCCTGCGAAGACCAGCTGCGCCGAGGAGGGCCTTGGAAGGGCCTAGTTTGATCGGGAAAGGAGAGGGCCTCGCTTCCTAGCAGACCCTTTGCAAAGATTGCCACCTTGTGTGGTCTGCCCGTAGATATTATTTTTCTAGCTTTATTGAGATATAATCGACACATACTATCCTGTTTAAGGTGCACCACATGATGGTTTGATTTGCCCTTAGATATTTACTGGGGCACATGGCCAATGCCTTATGAGCCGGCCCTGGGCACAGGGGGCTTGGAGTGTTAACCATCCTGCCTGGGCCGGGGCCATGGGGCGGTAGTAGCAGGTCGTGGGAACCAGAGACTAAGTTTTTTGGCCCCTGCAGTAGGAGGGTCCTCCTGGCAGAGGAAGAGGGCCTCCCCACAACAGACAGGAGGATCAGGGAGCTAGTGCTTGGCTGGGCAAATAATCAGAGGCCTCAGCTTCCAGGGGTGTCTTGGTAAAGAGACAGAGAAGAGTGTTAATTAAAAAACAACACCACCAAAATACCACTCTGATAACTCCTTTTTTTTTTTTTTTTTTTTTTTAAATAACAACAATGTTCTCAACTCCCAGATCCTATGGATATTTTGCATAGCACGATCCTTCCCAAGTTTACAGCTTTAAAAACTGCTGACCAGTAATCTTGGTGCCCTTCTCGGCATGTCAGGGAGAGCTAGGCCACAGATCCCCGCCGCTGCCCCACCGGGGCCTGGTGGCCAGGTGAAGCATTGGAATTGGGGCGGTTAATTTCCAAACTGAGAGACGTCACCTAATGGCCCTACCTTGGCTGACCCGCGGTGACTCAGAGAGCCAGGCGCTGTCCGTTTTAAAACCCGTGAACTAGCAAAGCATAAAAGCCAACCGGACGATACTGACCTTGCTTTCTTTTTTGTTTCTTTGTCTTGGGGGACCTGACCCTCCTCCTGTCCTGGCCTTCTGTCCCCAAAGAGAGAGAATCCAGCACGGTAAGTGCCAGCACTCTGGAACCTGTTGAGGGGGTGTTTGGGTGCTGGGGGAGGGTCAGCCCTAACCCTGTGTGGGCTCCTGGGAGGAGGGTGTTGTCCCCTGTTGAGTGACCTGCACTCGGGGAAGCCTTCGTCTCTCCAGGTTTCAGGGCCATCATTTGTTAAGTGAAGAGCTGGGCTAAGTGAGCTCTAAGCAACCACCTTTTGTATGAGAGGTGATTACTGGAGAGGTCAGCCAGCCAGCCCTGGGCCCTCCAAGGGGGGTTGTGGAGTCACAGGGCTGAACCCAGAGCTCGGGACCCTGGTCCCCACCTCGTTTGGGGCCAGAATGCCTCCCTGCCCCCCAGTTGGCTGACCCCTGTATGATCCTGTATCTTCCTTATTTCCTCCTAACACCTGAGCTTTCTCCCTGTTCTAGGCTTTAACTCGGTTTGAGAAAGTGCTAGCAAGCGAGCATTAAGGGCAGGCTGCCTGCGTGTCTGTCAGGTCTGAGATTTGTTGTAAATCTTTCTGATCACACTGAGGCTCAGAGGTTCTGTTTCAAGTGAATAAGCCTTCTGAATAAGCACAGTGGAGTCTGGATAAAAAAAATCCTCCAGCGATTAACACAGCTATTTTATTCCTCATCGCCGTCCTTGTATCTGGGGCCATCTAATCTGTTAGGATGGCTTTGGTTATTACCTCGTGTTAAGTGGGACTTGGAAGGTCAGGCAGTTAACTAACCACCTAGACAGCAGCTTCCTTGGGCGGCTCCTCCATCCCGACCCACCTCCCCTTCCCAGCCCTCTACCCGGGCTGACTTTAAACCTCCCATTAGCAGTAGTGCTCACGTCCCCTCTCGACTTGCCTGTGTGCTCAGAAATCCAGGTCGTTTGGGCCCAGGAATGGCTAGGTGCATAAGAAAGGAACAGCTGAAACTGTAAATCCATTTTGATTGCTTTAGTGTTGATCCCAGTAGGTGGCCTTGTTGGAGGGCTGGGCTGGACACCTCAAGGCTCAGTCTGGTCCCAGATTCATGGGACGCTGGGTAGTCCTCTTGGCCTCTCTGAGCCTCAGTTTCTCTATCTGTAACATGGCAATATTCCTGCCTAGCCAGCCTCTCCGCTTATCTAGGAAGACCCCCTGCTCAGAACAGGACCCAGGATCCCAGAGGTTACCTGCTTAACAGGTCCCTGCCGCAGAGAGAAGTGGGTGCTTGGCCCCTTCCCTGCCTTCACACATTCTCATGCTATCCTCGTCGCTCTTGGCTCTGGCTTTGTGCCCCAGTCTGTGAACGCTTTCTGCTAAAAGGAACCCACGGGGAACCCCTAAGAGCTGGGCTCTTCGCTCCGCAGTGCTCGCTGACATCCAGACTCAGGGCAGAGGGGCCATCCTTGGGCCACTGGAGAATTCCGTGGAAATGAATCGGGACGCTGTCCTGGGCCGGGAGGGGGTGTGGGGCGTCCCGGGGAGAGGCAGTAGGGGCTCACGTGTGTGCACGCGGCCGTGGTGTCGGAGGGAGTGTAGACAAACGTAATCAGCCCTTTGGAAACCAGGTTGTCAACAGATGAGGCCCCGGCAGGAAAGACAGGGCCGTGTCGGAGTGGGAGGGGGGGCCGGCTGGATGGGCTGGAAGCTGTCCCAGAGGGGTTAGTCTGGAGTCCAATTAGAGGTAGCTTCATTCATATTTCCTTGCCTAGCTGAAGCAATAAAAAATACTTAGTTTTTTGGCTGCCTGCCAGCCAGAGGCGGGCTGGATCGATGCCGCTAAACGCCTGACAGGACTCTCCTCCGGTAGCAGCGAGGGTTTTCAGCCTGACTGCAGGAGAAGAAAGAGCCCGCTGTTCTCTGAGCCGTGGCCCTGGTCGCGGGGAGAAACACGAGCAGCCGCGCGCCCCCCTTTCCTCCCCGCCTGCCCACCCGAGAGCAGAGGGGCTGGGAGCGCTTCTGCTTAGCACGGGGTGGCCACCGTCAGAGGAACTGAAATGAAATGACGGCGATTTTTCTGCCGGCGCTCGCCCCGGCTAATTGAATCACGGCTGTGCGTGTATCGCCGCCGCGCCTGCCCGGCTGCGGGGGAAGGTTGAGCTGCACTTCCATTATAACCTCCATATTTTCTTCAAGGCTTGATAACTCTGCCATTTTAATTTGCTTCAGGCAGAAGCTTGGCAGGGAAGGGCTGCCCAGAAACCGGCTTTGGGGAGGAAATAAAGTTCTGTGTCTGGTTCCCGCACCACTCCCACCCCCACCCCCCCAGAACACCGTCCCCGGCCTCTGGGGAAGTGGGGAGACTTTCCACCTGCCTCTTGATGCCTTTCTCCTCTGAGCAGACGTCCCTCTGGGTCCCCACGTGGCCTCGTCACACACCCCTGGGGATGGGGATGAAGTGGACTTTGCCTTCCCTCCGGCTAGATTGTGAGCTCCTGGAGGGCAGGGACTGTGTCTTGTTCCTCCACACCTGGCATCCGGCCCCAGGCCTGATCCAGGGCAGGTGCCCTGAAGAGGGTGCTGAGCGAAGCGGGGACGGTGTTGCGTGGTCTCTTAGGAAGGGGCAAACCTCGGCAGCCCCCTAGACGGGGTTGTGACGTTTTTCTCTTGGCACAGAGGTTTGCTGGCAGGTACCCCTGCCCGTAGCTCCTCCCTCCCTGCTCCCAGCCTGGTGCTGGTGGCCACGTGATGCCTGCCGTTCCTGGTTACCTGTCACCCCACCAGCCAGGGTCCTCCTCCGTGGGCAGCTCTCCCCTTCCAGCACCGCTCTGTCCCCGGGCCCGCTGGCGGGTGCTTCTCCTGCCTCGCCTGTTGGCCCGCCTTCCCTCTTCCCAGGCCTGAAATTTCAAACTCTTCTCGTCCTCACTTGCTTTGTAGTTGAAGGGAGAACTTGTTAAGTCTCTTCCAGGCCTATAAAACTTGGGTTTCCTTCATGTTGCCTGCTGCTGGGGGACCTTGGGCACGTTGCCCATTGTCTTGGGGCCCCTCCTGTCCCGTCATTACAAAGCAGGGGAGTCTACCTGTCCTCTATACCTTTTCCTGTCTTAAGAGGGGAAAGGCTTCATGACATTGCATTTTCTGTTTCTTTATAACCCTGGCGTTTCTCTAAAGTTGTAGGAGGCCATGCTGTAGTTGAAGGGTGTTCTCACAAAAGGCCCCATTGCCCACCTCCACTTAGGAGGCCTGTTGGCACCCCGGTGATCCCCGTCCCGATCAGTCTCCCCGCTCCTGTCGGGTTCAGCAGATGAAGTATTGCACTTGGCCCCAGTTTGTCGGCTCAGATGCATCTTTGGAGACCCAGTGCAGATTCAGCTTATCCATTCTTTGAGCAAATATATATGGCAGGCACAGATGGGCGGTGGAGGACACAGGCGTGACCCCCGCCCTCATGAGGCATACAGTCTCATAGGCCAGAGGCAGATGGCCCGTGCTGAGTTAATTATCTAATAGCAGCTACAAAAGAGAATTGTCGTGCTCCCGGGGTCACTCCCAGGGGAACCGCGTCTGGGGAGTTGGGAAGGCGTCCCTGGGGAACCTCCGATGGAGCTGAGACCTGCAGGACACACACGACACCTCAGCGGACCTTCTGAGTCACTTCGCTATGTCAACGTGTGCATGAAATGTTCATACTCACTCTCCTTGCTTCCAGAATAACTCGGTGTCGCCCTCGGAAAGCCTACGGGCCAGTGAGAAGCACCGGGGCTCCGCAGACTACAGCATGGAAGCCAAGAAGCGGAAAGCGGAGGAGAAGGACAGTTTGAGCCGATACGTACGTCTGAGAGCGCAGCGGGTTCCGCCGGGGTTTGGATTGGGTGGACTGGGCTGGGGCCTGAGTCGTGGGAGAGTCAGGAAGAGGTGGGGGCGGGAGACGCTGCCGCACCGAGGAGGGCAGGTGGCCCGGGCAGGGGAAGCGTCCACAGACCGATGTCCTGTGAGCCTGAGGACCATGGCCAGGAGGCAGTGGACAGGGCAGTCATCCTGGCCTCCATGAGGCCTGGGGAGAGCGAGGAGCACCTCCCCCGATGGGCCAAAAACCCCGTGCCGCCATCACGGCCCCCTCAGAACCTCCGGTGTGCTCTGGGGGCCGTCCCTGGCATCCCCACACTTCGACCCTACGGGTGCTCATGGTGTCTGCTCTGTGCCAGGCTGAGCAGGGCTGAGAGCTGGGGCAGAGGGCAGGGGGCGATGCCGTGTGGGACCCAGTGCCCTTGGGCCCGGCCCTCCGTGTTCAGCCACTTGGCCGTTCTGGGGCTTTGGACATGTTGCACAGCCAAAGCCTCAGCTGCGTTTCTGGGAGACAAGGCTAATCACCCCTCCCACACAGTGATGGGAATGATGGAACGAGACCAGCGCACTCACTTGCAAATGGTGGTGGATATCAGGCCAGCTGGAGAGAGGTGTCTGGCTCCAGAGCGACACGTTAAAGCAGGCTTAGAAATATTATAACTGGGCAGGTGTTGGTGAGGCTGCCTGTGGGTGTGGGAGCAGAGTGACCCTGGGGCTGGGCTCTGGGCTAGCAAACAGCAGGGAGAAGAGGTCAGCTTTGGTGGGGCTGAGTGGGGAGAGCGTGGACTTTGGGGTTTGGCCCGGGTTCAGATCCTGGCTGGTGGAAGCAGGGGCGTGGTCTGGGCTCAGTCTGGGGTGGGCGTAGCCTCTCACTGGCTTCCCTCTCCATGCAGGACAGTGACGGGGACAAGAGTGACGATCTGGTGGTGGACGTTTCCAATGAGGTAAGGGCCGGCCCAGGTCGCAGGGCGGCTGTCCCTGTGCAGGGTGGTTGGCGATTGCTCCCGTCCTGGGTGGGAGCTGTCGTGTCTCAGCTGTTGCACCATTACCAGCAGCCCCAGCTGGGTGACGAGGCCTTTGGGGTTGGGGCATCCAGCTGGTCAGGAGGAGGAGGGCAGGGCTTGACTGCCTGGTGGCTGGGCATTCGTGCACACTGCTGGGTTCCTAGGATGGGTCTCCAGAGAGAGACCCCTGAAGATCCCAGGGGAGGTCTGGCTCCCGGTCCCCATGGTCCTCCAGGTCAGCTCTGTTCTCCCCACCACCCCTGGAATCTTGGGGTTGCGAGCCCCCTGGGTCAGGCTTAGCAAGGGAGGGGGAGCTGGAAAGGATCTACCCAGGGCCGAGGCCCAGCTGCCCAGCTTGGAGTCCTGAACTTGTATTTGATCTTGGGCAGGTCCCCTCCACCCACCCAGGCCTCAGTCTCCCCCCATCTGTGGGATGAAGGGGTCAGACTAGGTCATTAAAAACTCATTGTCCCCACTTGGGACCAGGCTCTTTTCCCATGCCCCGTGCCTACTCCCTTCCCGTCCCCAGAGCGGAGGAGACTCCAGGCTCGTCACTGCTCAGCACATCCCCACATCACTTGTGTTTTTAGGACCCAGCGACGCCCCGGGTCAGCCCGGCACACTCCCCTCCTGAAAACGGGCTGGACAAGGCCCGTGGCCTGAAGAAGGACGCTCCCACCAGCCCCGCCTCGGTGGCCTCCTCCAGCAGCACGCCCTCCTCCAAGACCAAAGACCTTGGTCATGTATGTGGGGTCTGCCCCTGGTGCCGCAGAGGCTGGGAGAGGGTGGGGAACGTGGGGGCAGAGGGAAAAGGTTCTGGAAAAGGGTCTGGATCTGGAGTGGTGCTAAGTGGAAGGCAGAGGGCTGGAGTAGAAAGCACACGGATTGGGGCTTGGCCTGGGTTCACATCCTGGCTTTACCACTTACAGGCTGAGCCCTGTGCTTATTATTAGTTAACGTTTCTAAGCCTTGGTTGCTGCATCTATTAAATGGGAACAATTACCACAGTCCCTGCCAAACAAGGTTGGGCAAGAATTGAGGAGCTGTGGGGCAGAAGATTCAGAGCTGGGTGCAGCACTGGGCTTCATGTGGTGCCCAGCTCTTGGGAGAAAGGAATCTTCATGGCTTCCCTTGGTCTCTGCATCTACCCTCTTCAGAATGACAAATCCTCCACCCCTGGGCTCAAGTCCAACACACCAACCCCAAGGAACGATGCCCCAACTCCGGGCACCAGCACGACCCCGGGACTCCGGTCGATGCCGGGCAAACCTCCAGGCATGGACCCGATAGGTATAATGGGTAGGCACGATGGGGCTGGGCTGACCATGTTTGAGGGGAGGGGGTCTGCCCCAGGCCAGGGCTAGAGCCTCACAGATGGGGGCCAGGGAGGGGGGTCAGAGTCAGGGCTCTCCCAGGGCCCGTCTTGGGGGGACTTGGTCAGGTTTGAGAAGGAGGTGAGTGCCTGGTGCTTCAACACCGATGTCAAGGATTACTGGAGCCATCGTGCACTAGGTGTGTGGAAGGAGCTTCAGACAGATCAGGACACCAATGATCTGTCTGCCTCTGCTGTTAGTTCTGTGAGGCTCTGAACAACTCCCTCCTCTGGGCCTCCGAGTCCTGCTCTATAGAAAGCGGGGGTCACATCTCTCAGCTCGAACCTTCTTAGGCTGTGAAGATGGGGTTCTCTGGTAGGTGGGTTCAGTCCCGGAGGACTGCCTGGAGTAGGCAGCTTTAGAACACAGGAAGGATTGCTGCTGGGTGGGGAGGCAGCCTGGTGGCCTGAGCTTTGCCCCTGATGGAGGCGTGGGGCCCACTGCCCTTGGTGGCCTCTCCCAGCTGACGCCCGCCTCCTTGCAGCCTCGGCCCTGCGCACGCCCATCTCCATCACCAGCTCCTACGCTGCACCCTTTGCCATGATGAGCCACCATGAGATGAACGGCTCCCTCACCAGCCCCAGCGCCTACGCCGGCCTCCACAACATCCCACCCCAGATGAGCGCGGCTGCCGCCGCCGCTGCTGCCGCCTATGGCCGATCGCCAATGGTGAGCTTTGGAGCTGTACGTAGACCTTTTGGCTCCTTTTTTGGGGGGACTGGGTAAGGAGCGGGGGAGTTGGAGGGGGTGAGGGTGGCCCTTCCTGCACACCAAAGGGGACCTTCCGGGCCCAGTGACCAGGCAGCTAGCTGCCTTTGGGGCAGAGTGTTTATTAGGAGTAAGAGTGGAACACACTTGGGGGTCAGCAGACCTGGGTCCCACCCCGCCTGCCCGTCAGTCGCCATGTGACCTCACACAACACAGCCTCCCTGGGCTGCCCCTTTCCGTCTGGGAAGCGGGGCTGACACCTCTCTTTCTGGGCTCTGTGGGGGTGGGAATCCCACGGTGAGTCGGGCGATTTCCATGAGGCAGGGACTTGGCAAATGGGGCAGCCCGTTATACCAAGGTTTGTCTGCCGTTTACTGAGAGCAGTTCAGACTGGAGAGGTGGGTCCTCTTCCAGGAGACGGTTTCTCTCTTGATCTCCTGAACCCAGGTTGGCCTCCTCTCCACATGAGAAGCCCACTGGGACACCAGGGGAGGGAACAAAGTGAGGAGGGGCCCGCTCGGCCTTGCAGAGCAGGGAGAATGAGCTGCGGGTGGGAGTGGAAGATAACTGGTTCAGAGTTCGGGGTCTGGACCATCATCCTGTTCCTGCCGTTGTCCTGGACAAGGCACTTGGCCCTCCTGGGCCCGTGCTCTCTCTGGAACAAGGGGCTGTGCTCTGCCCAGCTGTCTCGGGTTCTGAAGAGGCAGCGCCGTGCGGGTGGGACAGGAGGTGGTGAAAGAGGAAGCCGTTGGCGGGGGATGTATAGTGGGGGGACATATGGCGGCACCCCTCACTAAGGGCTGGCCTGGCCTTGCCTTACAGGTTGGGTTTGACCCTCACCCCCCAATGCGGGCCACGGGCCTGCCCTCCAGCCTTGCCTCCATTCCTGGTGGAAAACCGTAAGCTTTGGCTATTTTTTGCTTCTTGGGGAGGGCAGGGGAGAGCACACCACCCACCCGCCCATCCCCTGCCCTGGTGGACCTCCCCTGAGGAAAGGTGTCTGCCCCTCTCGGGGTACCCATAGGCCAGGTTGCAACCCCAGCAAAGCTGCCTGGCCATGCCGCACTCCTGAACGGCCCCCAGGCTCCCTCTGAAAGGGGAACGAGACAGGGCTGGGGTGGAGGATGTGGTCCCTGGGCTCTGAGAGGGAAGGAACACTTCGGACACTGCAGTCTCCCAACCAAATGCTGTGGAGCTGCCCTGGCCTTGGGGGGCTCCTGTGGGTTCTGCCCACAGCTGGCACCTAAAACAGCAGGCCAACCACACAGGCTCACCCCTGGCTCTGATGTGCACCCTGTGACTCATTTGGAGGGTCGCAAACAGGTTTTTCTCCCTAATGCCACTGGCTCCTAGAGGAGGGGTGGCGTTCAAGCTGGGTCCTTTCTGGAGTCAGCGTGTTCAGGATTCTGTAGATGGCGGGGAAGGGTGTCTGTCCCATGGCCAGTTTGGGGTCAGCAGCCTGGTTTGGAGCAAGGATCTGTAAGTGGGGGCAGAAGCCAAGGTCAGACTCTGCAGCAGTTTCCGGTCCGGTGGAGCCAGGCCGAGGAGGTTAGGGTTACCAGTTGCCCTCAGATCTGGGGAGAGGGGACAGCTGGAGGCAGGGAGGCCAGGCAGGGGCGGGTGTCAGTCAAACTGGGCGGGAGCTGTGCAAACTGTTAGAGGATTGGAGATGGCAGAAGTGTGGTTCTCCCCTCCCAGAGCCTACTCTTTCCACGTGAGTGCTGATGGGCAGATGCAGCCCGTGCCCTTCCCCCACGATGCCCTGGCAGGCCCCGGCATCCCCAGGCACGCCCGGCAGATCAACACACTCAGCCACGGGGAGGTGGTGTGTGCGGTGACGATCAGCAACCCCACGCGGCACGTCTACACAGGTGGCAAGGGCTGTGTGAAGATCTGGGACATCAGCCAGCCGGGCAGCAAGAGCCCCATCTCCCAGCTGGACTGCCTGGTGAGGATCCCAGGGCTGCGGGCATCCCTTCCACCTGGTCTAGGAGAGTGGGGCAGCCAGGGGGAGAGCCCCATCCCCCCGGCCAGGTGCAGCCCTGTATTGGCTGGGCGACTTTGGGCAAGCTGGCAAACCTCCCTGAGCCCCACTTTCATCGTCTGTAAGGGGAGGTGATGCTGACCTCCAGGGGTTTGTGAAGAAGTGAGTGAAAGTTTGAAACGGGGGTGAACGAGGAGTGAGTGAGGAGTGGGGTCGGACTGGCAGCTGCCTTCAGTAAGGGCAGGAGGTGGGCAGAAGCGGCCAGGGCGCTCAGTGTTGTGGACCCTCCTGGTTCCCAGGAGGGGAGGTGGGTGGGGCTGAACACTGCCCCTTCCCCCTCCAGAACAGGGATAACTACATCCGCTCCTGCAAGCTGCTCCCCGACGGGCGCACGCTCATCGTGGGCGGCGAGGCCAGCACGCTCACCATTTGGGACCTGGCTTCACCCACGCCCCGCATCAAGGCCGAACTGACATCCTCGGCTCCGGCCTGCTACGCCCTGGCTATCAGCCCCGACGCCAAAGTCTGCTTCTCCTGTTGTAGCGACGGGAACATTGCCGTGTGGGACCTGCACAACCAGACCCTGGTCAGGTTAGGCACGGGATGGGGCGGGGGTCCTTGTCCTCGGGAAGGCCTCGCTGGCCGTGCCTGGTATCTTTGCTGCGACTGGCCTGTCTGAGGTGCTGTGGGCCGGCCAGAACAGCACGGGCGAGGGCGCCCAGGTGAGGAAACAGCTTGTGCCAGATGCCCGGCGTGGGTAGAGGATGGAGGGCTCCTTGGCCCAGGAGCTTGCACAAGGCTCTGGGGAGAAGGGGAGCTGGAGCAGGCCTGGGAGTGTGGGACTCAGATGAGTGGAGACACACAGAGAGGGCAGGAGAAGGAGAGGCGTTGAGACCAGAGTGGAGGAGCAAGTACCTCTTGGTGGTTAAGTGTGGGGCCTCGGGAGCAAAGCTGCAGGGTTTCAATCTTGCCTCTGTGTGACCTTGTGCAAGTCACTTAACCTCCGTGGCTCGGTTTCCCCTGCATGCAACGGGCGGAGTGAAGCCCCTTCCTTAGAGTCGGACCCCAGCGCCGGGCCCAGCATTGGCCCTCAGTGCAGTGTGGCTGTCTGCGTTAGTCATAGCACCATGCAGCTGGTTTATGGCCTCAGCCACGTGGTTCATGCGGGGTGACAAGGATGGATCAAGCATGCAAATTGAGGAGGCATGGGGTGTCGGGCTAAGGGGGGGTTCCCCTGTTACGTACCTGCTCTCCCAGAACTGCCCCTGCCCAAGACCCTTGAGCAGAGTAGGAGAGGGGCCCAGGCTTGGCTCTGCTGCAAGCTCCCCAGGGGACGATGGACCTCAGTTTCCTGTTCTGCTCGGGCAGAGCTGGCCTGCCCCCTGGGATGGCTGTCCGCTTGGCATCGGTTCTTCCCCGGAGTTCACCCCCATCCCTGCCTGGCCTTCCTAGGCAGTTCCAGGGCCACACAGATGGGGCCAGCTGCATAGACATCTCCCACGACGGCACCAAGCTGTGGACCGGAGGCCTGGACAACACCGTGCGCTCCTGGGACCTGCGGGAGGGCCGGCAGCTGCAGCAGCACGACTTCACCTCCCAGGTGTGCCCCCGAGACCCCCCCCCACTTCCCTCCATTGGAGCAGCGTGGGGCCTTCCCTCCCCAGGTCCCAGTGGCTGAGTCAGGGGACAAAGGGGCCCTCACACCTGGTCGTTGCAAATGGACCTGAGACCAACCTGAGCCATCTGGGAAGGCTTCCTGGAGGAAGTGGCAATGAAACAGAATCGACAAGGCTTTGGAGTTGGACACACTTGACCCAACGGCTTGGATTTGATTCCCAGCTCCTCTACCGTTGAGCACTTTGGCCTTGGTTTTCTTTTTTTTTTTTTTTTTTTTTTTTTTTTTTTTTTGCCGTACGCGGGCCTCTCACTGTTGTGGCCTCTCCCGTTGCGGAGCACAGGCTCCGGACGCGCAGGCTCAGCGGCCATGGCTCACGGGCCCAGCCGCTCCGCGGCATATGGGATCCTCCCAGACCGGGGCACGAACCCGTATCCCCTGCATCGGCAGGCGGACTCTCAACCACTGCGCCACCAGGGAGGCCCTTGGCCTTGGTTTTCTTACGTGGGATGGGAATAGTCATAGCTACCTCATGGGTGTGGTGGGAGCACCTGAACTGGTCCCTCTAAAAGCCTTAGCTGTAAGCCTGGCTCATAGACAGCCTTCTATAAGTGCCAGGTATTAGTGTTTTTTGTTGTCATTTTATTACTTGTTTTAATATTTTCATCTTGCTATTCAATACGTTAGTGTTTTATTTACTCATATGTTTCTTAAGGAAAGGCAGAAGTCACTGAGGCAGAGAGGATAACTGTGAAGGTGAAATATCTGTGCCACCTCTGAGTTTGCTCCGCCACTTACTTTCTAGAGTCAGCAACCTCTCTGGGCCTCAACTTCGTCACCTATCAAATGGGGATGAAACAGGAGATCCCATTCCCCTGGGTTATCGGGCTTGGCTTTGCAAATGACAGGTGGGGAGGTGCTGGGGGAAGGAGTGGTGGGACGCTGAGTCTTCAGGGTCCCAGAGCAGGGCCTTTGAGGAACCCCCACCCCTGTGGCTCTGGAGGATGCTGATCTCCTTATGCCCCTCCCCCGCAGATCTTCTCGCTGGGTTACTGCCCCACCGGGGAGTGGCTGGCTGTGGGCATGGAGAGCAGCAACGTGGAGGTGCTGCACCACACCAAGCCCGACAAGTACCAGCTGCACCTGCACGAGAGCTGCGTGCTGTCCCTCAAATTCGCCTACTGCGGTGAGCCTGGGGGAGTGGGAGCCCCGGGAGGCCTGGCCTGCCCTCTGTGCATAGATGCGGCCCAAAGCTTAGAGAAGGGCCAGAGCCCCAAAGTGAGCACAGTCCCAGAACCAGGCCCCCCGACCCTGACCAGTACCCGCCCCCATCTGGCATCCCCCCCTGCATCCTCGGATGCAGATACTGCCACAGGGTACCAAGCACTTGTGAGACCAGGCCAGAGCCAGACCTTGCTGGCTTGGGGCAAAGGAACAGTACTCACAGCCCTGCCAGCAGTGCTTCCAGGTGATGGTTCAGACCCCAGGCTTTGGTGGCCATAACTCTGGATTGGAATATCTGCCGGCCCACTTTTATATTTATATTTATATATATATATATATATATATATATATATATAAATTTATTTTACTTTTTTAAAAATTTAGTTATTCCTTTTTGGCTGCATTGGGTCTTCGTTGCTGCGCGCAGGCTTTCTCTAGTTGCAGCGAATGGGGGCTACTTTTTGTTGCGGTGGGCGGGCTTCTCACTGCGGTGGCTTCTCTTGTTGGGGAGCATGGGCTCTAGGCACACGGGCTTCAGTAGTTGTGGCACGCGGACTCAGTAGTTGTGGCTGTGCAGCTCTGATGCGTCCCGTCCTCTCTAAACCCCGACGGGTCTTTCTGTGGACCAGGAATTGCAGGCACCCCACGTGGCTTTGGGAACCCTGGGGCATTAACGCAGGCGGAGCCCTGGCAGCGCACCTGCAGCGATCCCCGCCTTCAGCTGGGTCTTCAGCCACTCAGAGCTTTGTCATTCCTAGTACTTCCTGCTGTCTTCCAATAGTAGAATCGAGATGGATCAGTTGACCTCAGTGGCTTTAAAAAGAATCTTTTGGGCAGTGTAATCCCTGTGATTAACTGCAGATCCTCCCTTTCTCCGTCCGCCCCAGCCTGCCCACCCCTCCCCTTGATTGCAGAGGAAGGCATTCTCTGGGTGTTGATGTTTGTGTTACTGTGTCTCGGTTACAAAATGTCTCTCACAAGTGAAGAGTTGGCCCAGCACTGGTTAGCGGTTCACACTGTGTTTCCATGGCAGCCGGCCATGTATGGGGCGGGTCTCACTTTAGAGGGCAGCAGCCCACAACCTGATGTTTCCTTTGCCTCCCGCCTGCAGGCAAGTGGTTTGTGAGCACTGGGAAAGATAACCTTCTCAACGCCTGGAGGACACCGTATGGAGCCAGCATATTCCAGGTACCACCCGCCATCCGAGCACCCCTCCTGATTCTGCCCAGAGTCAGGGCCCGTCCGCGGCGATGGGGGCAGGGGTGGGGGAGGTAAAGCAGAACTTGCCCCGGCCTCTTCCAGCCCCTATCTGCCAGGGGTCCAGGATGGGTTCTCCAGAGGCAAGGGCTTGGACTTGGGCACATCAGTGGGCCGTACACTCTGCTGCTAATGGCATCTGACGCCTCAGGGTGAGGGCTTTTAAGCAGGGGCTCTTGTAGGATTTCTAGAGCAAGGAGAAGTGAAAACATGCTCTTGGCTTTGGCCTGCACGCTGAGCCCTCGCAGGAGGTGTGCTGGGCATTTGAGCAAACTGGGCAGTTTTTTTTCTGAGCAGTGTTGTCTGATACTCAAGTAAGTTCGTATTTCATCTCAACACTTCCAAGTAGGGGGAGAGGTGGGGCAGGAGAAAGATCCAGAAGGAAATGGGAGAGAAGGAAGAGGCTTTCTGTGAGTTTTCAAGACCTGCGGCCTGATGCTGCACCCCCTCACTTGGTCACTCACATGCTCCCACACACACAGACGCACACACATACAGAGACATGCCACACACACACACACACACACACACAGTCACACTTTCGCTCTCAGAGCCAACAAGCCACTTTCTGGATTCAGGCTAGGAGTCTGGCATCTAGTGTGTCACACACGTAACTTTCAAGTCTCCAGTTGTACTGGGTGCTTCAAAACTCAGGTGCAAATCCTGTTTCTTAGCTC
This sequence comes from Mesoplodon densirostris, assembly GCF_025265405.1. Taxonomy (NCBI): domain Eukaryota; kingdom Metazoa; phylum Chordata; class Mammalia; order Artiodactyla; family Ziphiidae; genus Mesoplodon; species Mesoplodon densirostris. The sequence continues at coordinate 123,799,170 of NC_082664.1, forward strand.
ACCAGGCTGAGGGTCTGGCCTGTTGACACCTGCTCCCAGCTCAGAAAAGCTTCTTCCTGTTCGTAAACTCAGGATCAAAGCTCACGAGGTTCAAGTGTCCTGTTTTGCTCCTCAGAAGCTGTAAAGATCACGTTGGGCCCTGTTAACGAGCTTTTCCTTGTGGGGAAGCAGGTGGAAGGGGCCCCTCTAACGGGAAGCGCTGTGTTTGAAGGCCTTGCAGTGTGGGCTCCAGGGCGGGCAGAGGGCGGTTGAATTCAGAGAGCACTGAAAGGGCGTCCAGTACCCACAAAGTGAATTTCTGTCCTTTCTCTCGCCGCCCTCTCTTGCCTCTCCTTCTCCAGTCTAAGGAATCCTCATCTGTCTTGAGTTGTGACATTTCGGCGGATGACAAATACATTGTAACAGGCTCTGGTGACAAGAAGGCCACGGTTTATGAGGTCATCTACTAAACAAGGACTGTAACAGGGCTGTCAAACTCTGGGAGAAACAGACTCAGCTGTGCCAGGGAGACCCCGGCGAGGGGCTCCGTGGACGTGGAGGATGGGCGGCGAGCGGGCCCGCGCTGTGCTCCGGCGGCTGAGAAGGTGCCCCCGTCACAGTCGGGACTTCCAGGCGTGGATTGATGGGACTCACGGACTCTGATGGATTTCTCCTCTCCTCCCCTTAACGATCCTGGCAGATGTTACACATAGATTTATTCGGGGGCTCGTGGCTCCGGCTCCCCACAGACGCCCTCATGAATCTTTCCTTCCCCTTTTGTTTTTGATGTGTTCCCCTGCCCTGGCTCGGGGACACTGGAGCGTGGCCCACATGTTTGTGCCAGGGGAGGGGGGTGGTTCACGTCCCTGACTGTGCAGCGCATAAGGTTTGTGAAAAGTGTAAATAACAGACTCCTATCTCGGACTGGTCAGCTGGGGGGAGGAGGCCCCTTCCCACCGGCAACGCCAGCCGTGTATTTCGCCTGCTGTATTTGTAATCCACTCGTGGTGGTGGCTTTTTTCTTTTTTTTTTTTTAAAAAAAAAAAACAAAAAAAACAAAAGTTCCCATCGGGAAGGGAAGGCAGGGAGCCGGGTGCAGAATGGAGAGGGAGTAGAAGCGGGAGAAAACTCCTAGGGTGGAGGAGAGGCACTAAGGCTGGCCACCAGGTTGGCTGTCAGGTACCCCCCCTGGACAAGTGTATCTCCATGTGGACCTGGGAATCGTTTGGGGCGTGTCAGGACCAAGCTCCAGACAGACGGACGGACTGACAGAGCTTGAGATGGGTGCCAGCCCGGGCTGACGGCAGCAGAAATGGTGGGTTTTTCTGTAGTCTCCTGAGCTCCATGCTCCCCTTTCAGGTGTCTGACCCCCTGTCTCTCTCTCTCTCTCCCTTCCTCTCTCCCTCCCTCCCTCCCACCCCGACCTCCATCTCTCTTTGGTGCACATTTGGTTATCATGATGAGAAATGGAAATTCAAAGCCACTCTGTCTCCGGCCCTTCTTAATCTTCGGACACAACCTAAAAAGGACACAAAGTTAGAGGAAAGCATAGCAACTCAGCTCAGGGAGCTACCAGAGAAAAAATAGCAACTGATGTGGGTGCTTTTTTTTTTTTTTTTTTTTAATTTGAATAAAAGGAATTAGAAGTGATGTCCTTTCATAAAATGCCTTCTCTCCCCTTTCCTGCCTCTGACCTCCTCCTCTCTCCTTAGAGGGAAAGTGTGTATTTAACCTGCAGAGCTGTGAGTCTGAGGTTTATCTCCCCCCTGCTGGGGACTTGGGGTTGGGCTGGGGGCACACTGGGCTGACTTCTTGTAGCTTCCCATCTCTTGTAGGAGCCCAGACAGCTTACAGGTAGAATATCATCTCCTGCAGGTGCCACTTTTTGGTACCAAAATGTTCTGAGGTATTAGGATTTTGGTGGGTTTTTGGTCTTTCGGTTTTTTTTTTTTTTTTTCCTTTTTTCCTTTTGGTCTTATTTTTTCTTCTAAGGAAAAGCTAAAGGCCGTCGTGAGTCCTGGTGGTGGGCTCTCCATGGATGTAGCATATGGAAGATAATTTTTATACTGCATTTTTATGGATTATTTTATAATGTGTGATTCTGTCTGGTGAGAAGGAAGGAGGGGCTCTGGTGAACCACGCCCCTACCCGCCCCCCCCCGCCGCCCCTCTTGTTTCTGGGTGAGCCCCTCCCCCGACCTGGCATGGGAGGCTTCAGAGACGGGTTGGGGAGGCATATCCAGAGTCTTGTCTGTCTCTCTCTTTCTCTCTCCCTCTCTCCCTCCTCTCTCTCTGGGTCTCAGATGCTCAGCTGCCACCTCTTGTTAAGGCTCTCCCCACAAGGGAGGGCGAGGGTGGAAGACAAGATGATTCCTGAAGAAAAGAGAAAATGAAAAGTCATTGTAATGAGCTGTTTTTATATTTTTAAAAGTTACTATTTAAAGGTTGGTCTGATTGTTGCGTTTTAATTGCCTCCCCCCCACCACAAGAAGAGAGTGGGGCGCGCTGTCACCCCCATGTCCTGGATCCTGGGCAGCTTCCTTGGTCATCCATAAACGGGAGCTCTTCTCTCTTCAAAGCACTGCCATGCTGCCCCCGCCCCTAAAAAGTGATCGCACAGGACAGTTAAGGGGAGGGCTTAACTTCCCCTGAGGGGAAGCCCACAGGTAACACCAAAGTCCTATACAGCTGTCACTGCAAAACTTTTTGGGGAAAAAAATGAAGTGTGATGAACTTCCAGCGGAATTGCAAAGTGTCTGTGACGTCACATCAGGACCCTGAAAACCACCGTCTTTTTTAAGCTTAAATTCAGATGTTGTGGGCTGACCCCGCTCTCTCATTCACTAAGGGTGCGTTTCTGAAGGAGGAGGGATTTATTGACAGAAGGGGCAGGATAGGAAATGCAGGGCAGTGCCCTCGGGGAGGCAGGGCTGGCCTGGGATGGTTCCCAGGCTCTTGGCTGTCATGCAGCCGTGGGCAAAATCTCTCTAGAACTAGGGACTAACATGGTTTCCAACTCCGTGTTTTGTCAGTCATTGTAAATCAGCACAAACAATTGTCTACTGTTACTTCATACAAGAAAGGGAGTTGAACATTTGAAAAAAGCAGTGACGATCAGGATAAAGCAGTCTATTCTAAGCCTAGAAAGGACAGCTGGACTGCACACACACGGGTCATTTATCTGGAGCCGGTTGTCCTCTCAGGCTTCCAGCGGAGAAGCTCCAGCAGGTAGCAAGAATGCCCATCTGGGGCTACAGTTTGGCTGACAGCTCTGTCTTGTACTGGTTGCACAAACTTGAGTAAAAGCATCACCCCTTCGAACCACACTTTCCTTGTGTGTCCAGGTCTGATCGTCACAGTGGAGGGCCAGAGGGCAGGCCCTGGCCAGAAAATTCTGTGTTTGCCCAGTGGGTTGCCCATCGGTGCCAAGATAGGGTTGGAGTTGAGGCTTGCATGCCTCAGCAGGTAGAAGAGGAAAACGTCTCTCATATGCTCACCTCCAGTCTTGTGCTGCTGGGAGTGAAGGCCAATGTCAGGTCCATTTCTGCGAAGGGGAGGCCACCTACCTCAGAAAGGCTGTTCTACCAAGATTTCCTGGGCACAGTCGAGGATGGAGACATGTCCAAGTTGCAGGCCGAGCGCTAGAAGCTCACAGTCGAGGGTGGGGAGAGACATTTGACCTGCGAACGTGCGGTTGGGGACACATCCCTGGGCACCGGCTGCTGGTGCCTTGACCCCTTCCCGTCATCACGGCCACTGTCCTGAAAGGAGCTCACCAAGCCTCTCCACGCTGAGCCTCACACTGCGCCTGCTTCCTCCCTTCCTCTCTCCCCAACCCACCGCTGCCCTCCCATTCCCACACTTCCCACCGCGCAGAACCTCAGCTCCCCCTCCTCCTGAAGCCAAAGCTGCGTCTTACTGCTCTGCAGGTGATTCCTTTGCACTCTGAGGTTTGTGAGGCCTCTTGGAGTCTTTGGGGAGAGACCCAAGTATTGTAAACAGTCTGACTTCCATCCTTAATCCCCCGAGCTTGCCCATACCTCCTCCTCCACAGGATGGTAGAAAGCCTTGATAGCATTTTTTTAGCCCTTTTCAAAGTCACCCCCTAACTATTGCTGCAAAAATCCAGGCTCATACTAATTGCAGCATTTCACACACCTGTTTGCACAGCTAGACTAGTTTCCCTGGAGGGCAGCACCCAGGACTTCATAGGCTCAGGGCAGTACTAGTGAATAAAGGATGAGCTTTCACTGGCTTGAGATTATCCCATTTCTCAGGGCAAGTGGGCTGTCCCAGTGCTCACCACTGAAGCCCAGAGAAGGGACTGGTTTCTGCAGTTCTTCAGTTCTGTTGTGCTGCCTTTGCTCAAAACAAGGAGATCTGTTTGAAACACATGGAGAGGGCGTGGTCGTCAGAAGCCAGCTTTCACGGTTTCTGGTCACATCAGATTACGTACAAGGGTCCAGGCCAGACCAAGCTGGGGCAGTGACTATCCTAAGACCAGGTCACCCTCAGGCCTCTCTCTGAGTCACTGCCATCCCTGCTCCCTACCCCTAGGCAGCCCAGACCCCAGCAGGGGCAGTGACTGTCCTAACTTACAGGGTCTACGGGAAGGAACAGATACAGAGATCTGGATGCTGGAGCTGTAAGTGTTATTGGCAAGACCCTTAAATGTTATGAACTGCACACGGGCTCTCCCGCGATGCTGGAGTGTAAATTTTTTTTCGAGAACACAGTGTTTTGAGAATGAGCTATTTTTAACATAAAGTATAGCAAACAAACCTGATGAACCTTTTTTTATTTACATGGTTATGCATCATTTGATTTTTTTTATGACAACAATAGAAAATAAAATGTACTCTATAAAATGTACCGTACTCTATAAAATGTACCGTACTCGTGAAGTATTTTTAAATGTTACACCAAAATTGGACCTTTTGTATTTGAAGAGACATCTATCCTGAGACCTTGGTTTGATAGATAGGACAGTTAAGGCCCAGAAAGGGTAAGTAACCCACCATGAGACACAGCCTGAGCTGAGACTGTGACTCATACCTCCCCCTCCCCTAAACTCAGTAACCCACCCTTAGTGAAGGAGCTGCCTGGTGGGCAGGACTGAATGATACTGTTTGGAGGATTAGTATCCAGGGGATGAGGCTCCTGCCTCTTCTTCAAGAGGACTGGTGAGGAAATTCCTCATGGAAGGGAGATGGCCCACAGTAGTCATGGAAGTCAAGTCATCCTGCCTTGAGAACATTCTAGAACTCACCCACCCATCTTGCCCATGCTTCCATCCATCCATCCATCACCCACCCACTCACTCATCTACTCATTTCTTCAGCCATCCGTCTATCCACCCATCCATCCAACCAACATTTCTATAGTGAGAACCTAACGTGTGCCAGGCATGGTCCTGGGTGCTGGGATGCAAAGATCAGTAAGACACAATGCCTGCCCTCCCCACAGAGCTCTCAGCCAGCTGGGAGAAACAGTCACATAAACTGACAACTGCCACTCCATGAGATATGTGAAGGCACAAACCAGAAGATGCCACTTCACATAGCTGAGACATTACCCAGGGCGTGGAGTCAGAGCAAGGGGTTCTTTGAAGGAGTGAGCTGAACTGAGGCTTGAAGAATGCAGAGGTACCATGCCCAAGGGAGGTGGGGAGGAGAGTGTTCCGGACAGAAGGAACAGCATGTGCTAAGGCCTGGGGTCAGAGGGCATCTCCTTCCCCGTGCCCCTCCCCCACCCCACCTAGCTCTCCCCTCTGCCTTGTTCTAGCTCCAGTCCAGCTTGTTAAAGTCCCAGTTCCTGCTGCCTCTCCCTGGCCAGTCTCCTCCCACACAGAAGCCAGGCTCAGATTCAGGTCAAGCAGGCTGGTGAAACTCAGGAGGAGGGAGCTGCAGAGGCCAGAGTTCCGGCCTGAGCCAGGAGGGGCAGGGGGACGAGGAGGAAATAAAGGGGGTGAGCTGCAGTTCAAGACTGCCCGTGAGGGGCCCCAGGCTCTAGGTCCCCACCTCATTTAACATCCAAAGACTTGGGGTTCTGTGCACTGGATCGCTGGACGTGATCTGGGTCCCTTACCTGGCGGATACACTCACGCGGGACCTTTATAAATTGCATATCTGTCCTCGCCACTCCCCTGTTCCGAGCCCCTCGGTGGCCCTGGGCAAGCACAGTGTCTGAACTTTTAACTTGTCCCCAGGCCCAGCCATGCATCTCTAGAGTCATGTCTCACCTTTTCTCCTGTTTGACCTTACACACGAGTCACACATGCCTCCGATGCCCTGAGAAGCCACGCTCTGATTTGAGGTTTCGTATGTGTTTCTCTTCCAGCCAGGAATGCCCTACATCCATCTTCAAACCCCTGCTCATTCTTTAGGACTCAGTTTCCGTTTCACTTCTCGGAAGCCCTTCCCCGAGCCCCAGCTTCTCTAGTCTAAACTGGCTGTGTCTCCTTTGTGCTGTTGGAGCATCCTCTGCCAGCTCTCTGTGGCACATACTATGCATGGTGTATTGTGGCTATTAGTTTAATGATATCATCCTCTCTCCTGATGTCCACCTGGCCCTCCCACCAGGCAGTGAGCTCCAAGAGCAGGGACTGTTTCTCGTATCTCTGGTACTTAATACGCAGTACGTGATCAGGAAATGTTAGTTGAATGAGTCAGTGAGTGTGTGATGAAGATAATAGCTATTATTAATAGAGTACTTAGTATGTGTCTGCCAGTGCTTCATAAGCATTGTCTAATTCTAAACTCGTAAATGTCCTATGAAGTCAATGCAATTATCATATTCATTTTATAGATGATGTAACTGAAGTTCCAAGATCACACAATTTGTAGTGTTTGTACGATATTGCTGCTGGCTGGCTGGATAAATGAATGAGTAGATGGATGAATGAGTGGGTGGGTGGTGGACCAGCTGCATCATTAGGATTGGCTCAGAAGCTTGGAAAGAATTGATCTCACAGATAGAAGAGGAGATCAGCAATCTCAAGATGAAGACCATAGGAAGGTAAGTCAAAGGAGGACAGAAGTGTCCACTGCCCAGCTTAGGCCTTCCTCACATCTATTAGGGCACATCTGTCAATGCCCAGAAAACTCCACAGTGTGCTCACCGTGACCCTGACTCTGAACTCCCCTCCCAGGCAGATCAGACAGGGCAGGGCTGATGGCTCAGAAGCAGGCCCTTGGGGGCTCCCTCTCTGCTGAGGCCAGAAGCGAGAGTGAGATGGAGCTGTGGTCTTGTCTCTTGTGAATATCACAGATGCAAGTGTTTGCTGACAATAGGTGACAAGACTTGAAAAAAGCACGTCTGGCATGTCCAATTCTGGCAAATCTAACAGCAGGCTAATTAGGGTTCCCTTTAGCCATGTGGACAGACATGTTGGATAAAATTAAAGTAAAACAGGGAATTCCCTGGTGGTCCAGTGGTTAGCACTCGGTGCTTTCACTTCCAGGGCCTGGGTTCAGTCCCTGGTTGGGGAAGTAAGATCCTGCGTGCCACGCAGCACAGCCAAAAAAAAAAAAAAAAAAAAAAGTAAAACAATTTTGATAGCCTACCTTGAAAGAAAGGGGAATCCTTTAATGTCATAAATAAAAAACTTTAAATGTAGAGTGGGAGCTCCCAAGCTAAAAAACTACATAAAAACTACATAAATGAAAAATGGACAGAATTTTATAAGGAGGAATGGGAGATTTTAACATATCCACTAACAGAAATTGGTAGATCCAAGCTGAGAGAAATTGATATGGATATAGAAGATTTGAACAACATAATTGAGACATAGAACCCTACAACCAGTTATTGAAGAACACAGCTTATTTTTCAGTACAGCTGGAAGTCTTAGTTTTATCAATCAAAAGAAACAGGTAAGGCATTTTGTAAAATTCAACACCCATTCATGACTTTCCTTAAAGTACCAAAGTAGGAATAAAAGAAAATATCTTTAATCTGGCAATGGATAGCTAAATCAGACCAGCAGCAACCCAATAATAGATAAAGGTTAAGTTTTAGAAGCATAATTTCAAAGTCAGCAACAAAACAAGAATGCTCATTATTACTGCTTCTGTTCAACATAGTGCTGAAGGCTCTAGCCAATGCAATAGGACAAAATAAAAGAATAAAAAATAACAAATATGATGATTGAAATGAAAGAACATCATGATTATTTGCAAGTAATATGACTATATACTTAGAAAATATACAATTAAAACAAGAGAGTTTAATCAAGTTGCTAGATCTGAAATCAATATTTATTAATCAATAGCATTTGTATTCATAAGCAGTAATCAATTACAAAATGTAATTTAAAGAAATAAAACCCATTTACAATAGCAACAAAAATGACCTATGAATAAATCTAAGTAAAGCTACATAAGACTTTCATGAAGAAAAATATTAAATGTTAATAGAAGGAACTAATTTTTAAAAAGACTTATGCAGGGGACTTCCCTGATGGTCCAGGGGTAAAAATCCGCCTTCCAGTGCAGGGGACACGGGTTCGATCCCTGTTCGGGGAACTAAGATCCCACGCGGGGCAGCTAAGCCCTCACGCCACAACTACTGAGCCCATGTGCCGCAAACTACAGAGGCCATGCGCTCTGGAGCCCGAGAGCCACAACTAGAGAAAGCCCGTGTGCCGCAACGAAAGATCCCATATGCCTCAGTGAAGATCCCGCATGCCGCAACTAAGACCCAATGCAGCCAAAAAAAAAAAAAAGACGTATATGCAGATCATAATGTTACCGACCAGGATTCTTGGCCTTCCCCAATCAATAGAAATTGACTAGAGGCCAGACAAGAAATTCAGGCAAGGCTTTATTGGGGCCCCTCCTGCTGCAGCAGGGGGCAGGGAGAACAAACAACAGTTTCCCTTGCTTGCTCGTTCCCCAAGCGGGGGTGGGCAACCTTGCTTCTTACATGGGGTGAGGGTAGGGGTGTGTCCAAGGGTCGGGTCAGAGGGGCGGCTTAGGTGTTTTGCCCACCCCTTAGGTGGTGGTGTGGGCAGGGGGCATGTGCAGCACCCTGCTTTTGCTCCCTACGCCCTGTTTTTGCTCCAGGCTCTTCAAAAGTGGCAGTTGGGGACTTCCCTGGTGGCGCAGTGGTTGAGAGTCCGCCTGCTGATGCAGGGGACACTGGTTCGTGCCCCGGTCCGGGAAGATCCCACATGCCATGCAGCGGCTGGGCCTGTGAGCCGTGGCCGCTGAGCCTGCGCGTCCGGAGCCTGTGCTCCGCAACGGGAGAGGCCACAACAGTGAGAGGCCCGTGTACCGAAAAAAAAACAAAAACAAAAACAAAAAACTGGCAGTTGGGTTTTTTTGGTCTCTTTGTATCATTTGGGTCCAGAATTTGCCCCAACTGCATCATGCATACAGTTATTTTTAGTTCCGTACAGTTTCTTTGTATTTTGTTGCTTGAGGAGAGGTGTGTCCAGGTGCAAGCACTGCAGCACTTGCAGCAAAGGGGCCCAGGTCCCAACCTGTCTCATTAAGCTATACCATATTCACTGATGAGAAAATTCAGTTTCATTTTAAAAGCTGTCTTTCTCAGCAATCTATACAGTAATGCAATGTTAAACAAAACCCAAAAAGGATGCTTTCTATGTAATTTTAAAAGCTAATACTCACATTTATCTGAAGAGTAAAGTACCGATAATAGCAAATATAATTTTGAAGAGGAGTAAGAAAGGAGAGCTTGTCCTCCAGATATCAAGACTTATTGTAAAGCCACAGTCAGCAGGAAGGTGTGCTCTTGGTGCATGTATAGACAAGTGGACCAGTGGAACAGAACAGAGTGCATAAATAAATCTCCATAGAGATGAACTCTGACTATGACCTAGGTGCCATCATGTATCATTGAAGAAAAGCATTATTAGCAATAGTTCTGGAGCAATAGACCATCTTTATGGAGGGGAAAATGGATCTCTACCTCACACAACATACAAAAATAAATTCCAGCAGGATTAAAATCCTTAAACTTTTAGGATAAAATATTAGGGAGCAACCTTAGGACTTTGAGTAGGGAAAGGATCATTGAACAAGACACAGAAAGGGAGAGCTATAATGAAAAAAATAAAAGAGGTCAATTTGACTACATTAAAATTTAAAACACCTGTACGATGAGAGATGCCATAAAAAAGCATGAAACAAATAAATGCATCACCTATAACGGACACAGAAGTGGTATCTGGAATATGTAATGAATTCTTCCAAGTCAGTACGTGGAAGTAAACAACACAGAAAAACGGGCAGAATGCAGAAACAGGTGATTCACAGGAGAGGAAGCACAAATGGCCAGGAAACGGGTGAAAATGCCCCATTCTCACTAGTCATCAGGAAAATGCAAATTCAAAAAACAAAAGCAAAACAGAACAACTCATTCCCGTTGGATTGGCAACCTTTTGAGTTTAATAACATGCAGCTTCCAGGAGGATGGGGAATGACTAGTATCATCAAACCCTGCTTGTAGGAGCATGACTGGGTCACCCACCCCCTTTGTTGAGCATTTGGCAATAGTAAAATAGAAGCAACATAATCCTATGACCTGGTAATTCTACTTCCAAGTATATACACTAGAGAAACTCTTATACAAACACACAAAGAGATACATACAGACATTTTTCATTGCCCCATTGTTTGAAGCAGCAAAAAATAACTGTAAATAACCAATAATGCAATAATGTATTATTGGAGGAACACATAAAGAAAAATCTATATGTTTTTGTATAATGAAATTGTATAGAGGCTTTAAAATGCATGAGCTAGATCTTCATGTATCAACTTGGATAAACCTCAAAAACACAATGTTGTGTGAAAAGAGCAAATTGCAAAAGGAAATATATGATATGATACTATTTATGTCAAATATAAATCCACACAAAACAATTATAAATTTGAGTATACACATCAAACTATAAAAACACAAGTGGAAAGAACACAGCATGCCACCAGGATAATTGTATCTGTGAGGAGGGAAGGGAGAAGAAGGTGGGAGTTCAGTTAGTTCTACCTGTCACGTTCTGTTACCTTTAAAAAAACTGAAGAAAATCTTAAAATGTTCACATTTTTTAAATCTGTGTGGTAGCTTTAGTAGTATCATATTATCTTCTGTATGGTTGAAATATTTCATAATTGAAGATTAAATAAAGAAAAGAGCTAGAAAAATCAGGACTTGATAAGGAATCATCATAATTTCTGGTGACTAAGAGGGGAGCTTTGGGCATGGCGGGGGGAAGTGGGGGACAGGTGCACATACCCAGTGGCAGAGGAGCAAAGCTCACCATGTCATCTTATCTATGTCACCGTACCTCTCCAGGTCTTGGTCTTCTTATCTATGGAGTCATGCTTGAAGGCTGGGTGAGCAATCCCTGGGTCCTCTCCAGCTTAGATATTTTGTGATTCTAATGATTCTGTAGATTTCATGGGCAACAATCTCATGCATAGACATCATGGATTAAATTTGTTTAGCTTTTTATTAGGAAACATGGAAAACAAACAAAAGTAGAGAGAACAGTATCATGAATCTCCGTGTACTCACCATCCAGTTTCAACAGTTGTCAGCTCAGGGTTAACCTTGTTTTATCTACACCCCTCCTATTTCCACCTGGCTACCACCACTGGAGTATTATGCAGCAAACTCCAGACATCTCATCATTTAATTAGTAAATATTTCAATATCTCCAAAAAGTGAAATCTATTTTAAAAATATAAACATAATACTAGTAACCCACCCAAAAAATTAACAGCAATGTTAAAAGTCATAAAATACCCACTTTGTATTTGAATGTCCTCAATTGTCTCGTGATTTTTTTTAAAAAAATGTGTATATTTGAATTAGGATCCCAAATAAAGTACAAAGCGACTGTAATTGATAAATGTCTTTTAGGTTCCTTCTTCATATCTCAGTCTCCCTCTCTCTCTCTCTGACACACACACACACACATACACACACATTTATTTATTGAAGAAACAAAATTATTTGTCCTCACAGCTTCTCACAGTCTGAATTTTGTTGATTGCTAAATTGTAGTTAGATCTTGGAGCTTGATGAGATCCCGGCTTGATTTGGGGCGGGGTGGGGGGTGGGCAAGACTATTTCATTGATCCATTCAGAAGCACATAACTATGTATATGTTTCTCCTTTTGAATGTTAGCAGTCATGGTTGATCACTGTCTAGATGCATGAATTCATTAGGAGGCTGCAAAATGGTGATACTTAAATTCTATCACTCCTTTTTCATCTATTTGCTTGGGTACTTCTATAAAGAGAAACTGCCCCTCATGAACCATTTGGTTATCTTGAGGTAGAGTTTAAATGCAGGATAAATACTTATTTGCTTTATTTTTCAGTTTTCAAAGTAATAAGTTAGTTCCTTAGCAACCTCAAAGATTTTCTTCTTTTAAAGTATCACTCTAACCATGTGGATTTATATATATTTGATATGTTTCAGTCAAGTGGAGTTATTCTTATTGCTTCTCAAATCATCCTATTTTAGGAAACTTCTTGAAGATGCCTTCTGAGTCTTTTTGATATGACTCTGGTAGTCTTTGATAGCTTCATTGCTTTCTGGTACAAGACAATGTTCTCATCTTGTACATTTTCTGTCCTAAATCTGGAGTCAGCCGTTTCCCCAAGGACCCCTAGTTCCTTTTAGTGGGAAGTAGTATTTAAGAGGCCATAATCTGGGGGCTAAGGGTGCTTGCTTGATGCTAATGGATTGGTCATTGCTTTTAGATCCTTTCAGTAGCAGAGCTAGAAGGTACGTGTTTTTATATAGTTGTTAAAGATAAAATACATCATGAAGTCTACTGATACCTCTTTTTTTATTGAAGTTGTGCCAGTTTCAAGTGTACAGCAAAGTGATTCAGCTATATATATATAATACGTATATTCTTTTTCAGATTCTTTTCCATTATAGGTTATTACAGGATATTGAGTATAGTTCCCTGTGCTATACATCTTCTGATACTTTTAATTCAAATTCAGGGTTGCAGGTTTTTACTTAACCTCATTGATCTTCTATCTGAATTTCCTTTCAAAATTGATTAAATTCTGAGTGGTTTTACATATAAGTGATGATGTCGTTGAAATCCTTCCCTTGTTACCCATTTGCTGCTTGCCTCACTCTCCAACCTGTGAACTTCCTGAGAGCACAGATCCAATTTGGTTCACTCTGTACTCCTGGCCCCTAACAAAGTAACTGTCACATGATAGGTGCTTAGTAAATAGTTACTGAATGCCTGAAAGAATGATGCGTTCAACAAAAATTTTCCTCTCCTTAAATAGAGAAGTAGAGTGAATGGAAAACTAGCTCAGAACTTTCAGCCAAGCCAATGCACCCATCCACCCACCCACTGATTCGATAGATATACACAGATGCTCTATATCTGTGCTACCCATACCCAGTGTCAGAAGCTAGGGACATGAGACATAGAAATGAATGGTCCATGCTTCAAGCAGTGTATTCATTAGGGGGGAAAATAAACTTGAACAATTAGAACAATTATAAAACAGTGTTACTAATAAATAGTGGTATGGACAGCATATTATGGGGGTCAGAAGGATCATGCAACTCTTAGGAGGGTCAGAAGGGGAGGAATACATGAAGGCTTTTCAAAGGAGATCACATTTGTCCTAGGTATTTAAGGATGAATAGGAGTCGTGGGTTGAGAGAAGGAAAGACATTTTAGACACACTGGTCCCTGATTTGCCTGCCCCTCTGTAGTGCTGAGCTACTTTGCTCCTGGGTGGCTAAAGGTTTTACAGATCCCTTGTGCTGTGGCTGGAGGCTACTCCTAGGAGGACCCCTCCCCTCGGGGGAGCTGTAGGAGGGCAGGCACAAAGAGTGAGCAAGGAAGGGAGAAGGGAGGGAGCCCCCAGGCCTGAGTCACTTTGTAAAGCACTGCACAGAGACGCTGCCCCTCTCTGCAGAGCACTGTTTGGAAACTAATGCCAAGTGCGCTGTAGATCAGCTTGTCTGTCCATGAAAGTAATTTGCGTTCAAGCTTGTTTAGGGACATACTCCCTAGTCCCTGGGAAGCCCCAAGGACCGATGTTACCAATTGGCTCACCATCACCTTTTTATCAGGGTGTGGTACCCTCCTCTGACCCTGCTGGCCCAGTTCTAGGAGCTACAGCTGTCAGGCCTCTGGGCCCTGCCCCCAACATGAGCAGAGCTACCCTGGTGATGCAGCAGCCCCTGGACCCAAGGATCAAGGAATTGTGGTCATTTGTAAATTATCATCTGGTGATATGTGCCCTGGTTTACTAAAACCCACCAGCCTCTGAGTTACTTAATAGTTTTTCTTTAAATTATTTCACTTTTTAAGCTTAAATATAAGCATTTAAAAGGGAAACTGTATATCTTTATTCTCAGTGGGTTATCACTCATCTTTTTTCTTTTCTTTTTTTGCGGTATGCGGGCCTCTCACTGTTGTGGCCTCTCCCGTTGCGGAGCACGGGCTCCGGACGCGCAGGCTCAGCGGCCACGGCTCACAGGCCCAGCCGCTGCATGGCATGTGGGATCTTCCCGGACCGGGGCACGAACCCGTGTCCCCTGCATCGGCAGGCGGATTCTCAACCACTGCGCCACCAGGGAAGCCCATCACTCATCTTTTAAAAAAGTCTTCACACTAGTAAATGCAATATCAACAAATCTAACTAGGCCTCAAGTCCTCCTGACTGAGAGGCATTGAGGACCCATCAGCATCCAAATGGAGCTTGCTTCTTGACCTAATCAGAATCACTGGGAATTGGAAAGGGAAAAACTTTCCTGTTCTGTGGGCAGTGATTTTCTTTTTCTTTCTTCTTTTTTTTTTTAATTGAAGTATAGTTGATTTACAAAGTTGTGCTAATTTCTGCTGCACAGCAAATTGAGCCAGTTATATACATAGATGCATTCTTTTTAATATTCTTTTCCATTATGGTTTATCCCAGGAGATTGGATATAGATGGCAATGATTTTCAATGAGTCTTCGTCTTACTTAAAAAAATCCTCCCCCATACCAACTTTGGGAGACCAGGTCAAGGCCATTACCCTCATGACAGATGGGAAAACTGAGGCCCAGAGAGCACAAGTGACTTGGAATGGAAGTTTCATGGAGGCAGGACCACCATTAGCATTGGACTGTGTCCGTAGCTCGGCTTGCAGAATGAACAAATGAATAACCTCACGCAGTCCTGAGTCAAGACTGAAACAAAAACCCAGGTTTCCTGACTCTGAGTGCCTTTTGCATTGCAGACTCTCCCATCTCGTCCCTGGCCTTCAACACCTCTCCTCAGCTTCCTCTTTCGGTGCTACTTGGGGAATTCCAGGCACTTGCTTCTCGGGCTAGGTGGTGTGGTCCTGCCTGGACTTCACTCTTGTACCATGTCTCCAGGTGTCCCCAGTTGCTGACAGTCCAGTGTCTAGGTGGCCTGACGTGGGATGTGCAGGAGAGAGAAGGCCTCAGCAGTCCGCAGCTCTGAGCCTGACTCTAGGCCATCAGCCCTGCCTGGTCTGACCTGCCTGGGAGCCAAAGGTGGAGCACAGAGTGGGCTTGCCAGGCATGGAATGAGGGGTCCTGGTGGATGTGGGAGAGGCTGGGGAAGGGGGATGGTTCCTATCCCTTCACTTTCCCGCCCTCGTTCTTCACTCTAACACTGATCTCTGCCCTGACCTGTGGGCTGGGTTCCGTGCTCTCCTGAGCCAGTCTGCATGAGGTAGCCATTTTGTTGGCTTCTGTCTGGTCCACCCACCCACATTCACGCATCTGTCCAGTCAGCGCTGAGACTTCTGTGATGCACAGGCCCTAGCCATTGCCCCCAAGTTGCTACCATGGTTGGAGGTGGGAAACAGACCTGTCCCCAGATGACCCCCGTATTCTTTGGTCGGTGCTCCAAGGGGACTAGCATGCAGGTATGAGAGCCCAGAGGAGGGGCACCCAGCTGACCTTGAGGTCGGGATGGCTTCCTAGAGAAGGAAATGCCTAAGCTGGGCTCCGAAGGACAAGCGGGATGAGGAGGGCCAAAGGAGGAGGGGCGGAGCTTCAGTCTGTGGACCGGCATGTACAAAGGCCCTGGGGCAAAGGGGAAAGATGAGGCTCAAAGGAGAACACCTGGGCGGTCAGATGTATCCTGGGGGAACCAAGGAGCCGCTGACAGTTTAGCAAATGAGACTTGTGGTGGGATTTGGGCACTAGGAAACGAGCTCTAGCTGTAGCATTATGCTACCATGGTGACTGTGGCCTTAGAGGCTGGCACCGCTGGAAAAATGCTCTGGGTAAACAAGTAACAGAATAACCAGCAGAAGAGAGCCCGAAGCACCTCCTTTCCCCCACCCCACCCCAAGTCAACAGGGTCTCAGAATGGAGACTTTTCCAGATAGGGGACCAACTCATCTGCTGGTCCAATAGACAGGTTCCTACTTCCTGTGGCTGACAAAGCTGGAGGCCTGGTGTTCTGGGGTGACATTGCTGCCCCTTGAAAGGCAGCGTCCTCCCCGTCCCTCTGCCTCGTGGTGTCACAGACCCAGGCCATGGTCTTCTGCCTGTCTCATCCCCCTAGTCCCTCTGAGTCACCCTGCCCAGAGCCCACGGGGGTCTGACCCGCTGCCTGCTGACTGATGGCCACCTCACGCCCCACCACACTCCCCCAGCAGCCCTGCCCTGTGGCTGGTGTCCCCCACATTGCCCCCATAGGCCCTCCTGTCACCACCGTTGACTCATTCTGACTCATTCTGGGTCTCAGGCCTCCGCCTGGCCCCTCCAACTCCCCGCAGTCTAGAGTGGCCCCCGACCTCCCAGCCTCCCTCTCTGCATCGTCCCTAGGAGAGCTAGAGCAGGTGTGAGTTTAGGTTTACTGTGTGCCGTCTCTCATGGGTCTGTGCCTCAGTTTCGTCATCTGGAGCATGGGGGCAAAACCCAGATCTTCCCGTCCCACCCTCCGCCACGGTGGGCACAAACCCAGAAGAGCCGGCGCCATTGCCTCCCCAAACCCCCGTTCCAGACATCGTGTTTCTGGGCCGCCCTGTCCGCAGGGAGGGGCAGCTTCCCCAGCGATCTTTGCCCTGTCCCGGCCCCAGCCCGGCGGGGGCCAGCCCGAGTTAGCAGCTCTCCGCCGCTGCGTGGTCCTCCGGCAGCACCTCGCCCCTCGGGCGGCCCCCGCGCCGAGCAGATGGCAGGGGAGGCGAGCGGCCGCGTCAGCTGCTGTTATCTCTCGCTGATGACACGGAGTGTAAATTTTGTTGGCAACACTCCCTCCCGCCTCTGCATGCCACCAGCTTTAATCACTGTAATTGAGTTATAATGAATGACTGTGTGTTCGCATTGTCTGAGCCAGGCGCCACCCCAGCGAGCAGGCGCGCTGGGCCCGCCCGCCGGGGGAGGGTACCTAGCCCTGCCCCCACGGGGCTCCCTCCCCACCCCACCCCACCCCGCCCCCACCCCCAGTACGGAAGCGGCCACGCATCGCAGCGGGCGGCCGGGTTGATTTTTCACTCTGTTATCGTTTTCAAATGACGCAATTCAGGAGCATTGTGGAATATTTGGGAAACTCAGGTCAAAAGAAAAGGAAAAGAAGAAAAGGAATTGGAATAGCTGAGATCCTGCCCCTCAGTGATACCCACCCCCACTCCCACCCCCGCTTAAATTTTGGAGAAGATTCTTTCAGACTCTTACGGACAAACAGTTACATCTTCGGACCCGCTCCCCCATCACAGTGCGTTGACGTCTGTGGTGTTTTGTTACAAGCCTGGCCTCACTCGCCTTTACCAGCAACTGCAGGAGATAGCGCCTTATTACCCCATTGCACAGAGGAGGCAGCTGAGGCTCCGAGAACTTGAAGAACCTCCCGAGCTCAAGCAGCTAGTAAGTGGGTCGCCTTGTTTCAAACCCAGGTATGTCTGAGTCTGTTGGCCCCCCTGTAAGTATGCAAATAAAATGGATAGCTTCTAAACATCCCTCTACACTTTCCCTAGCCCCTGGTGCCCAAGAGAAAAGCAAAACTGGCTCCAGAACTTCAAAGTTTCTTCTCATCCCAACATGGTAGTGTTCAGCCAGGGAAAGTGAGTGCTGGGACCAGGCCTCATCCGGGAAAGCAGCCACCAAGACCCTGGTGGGGTCTGTTGGGACTTGTGACCTCCCAGGCTCACATGGCCCTGTGGGCTACTGCCCCTTCTGAGTTGGAGGCCGAGGCCGTAGGTGAGTCGAGACCCCCATGTGTAAGTGAGAGTGAGGGGTGAAGGGAGACTTCCCAGGGTGTTCTGCTGATTCTGCTGGGTGGCCTCAGGGTCCCTCGCAGCAGGGTGGGTGAGCAGCTGATGTGGCCCTGGGGTCTCCTGGCTCCCAGCGCTGAGCTGATACGAGTGGACCTCCCTGAGCCAGGGCGACACTGCCAGGAGTCACCAGCCCAGGGACCGAGTAGGTCAGGGTAGAGGGGTACTGGTCCCCCTGCTGGGCCACAGAGGGCTCTGACCCGAAGTGGGGACGGGGGCAGGGCTAGAGTGTGACAGGCCCCTGGCAGTCAGGAGGTAGGGAGCTTATCCCAGCCCCGTCCCTGACTTTCTGCATAACTTTGGCAGTTCTGGCCTTGCCAAATTTCCCCTCTGAGCCCCTGTTCTCTTGTCCAAAGTGATGAATTTGGGGGTCACCTGATTGCTTCTTCCACTCTTCCGGTAGCATCATTCATTTTTTGCCTGCATGATAATATATATTAATAATAGTATTAAAATAAACATTATGTATATCTATGTATTTACACACAAATAATATTTATAGTACATAAATAATAATAAAAGTGACTGTAGCTGCCATTTGTGGAGACTTGGTATGTGCTCAGCACTGTGCTTCTGTGCTCAATTTTTTTTTCTTTTGTGACTGAGTATGGCACATTTCTACACCAAGATAATAAAATTCATTCACAAAGAGCTGCTTAGGTGCCTTAAACCCTGTGCTTTAAAGCTGAGCTCTACAAAAGGAGCCGGCCCAGTCCTTGGCCTTGGATCCACCTTCACCTTTGGATCTGGATGAACGAGGTTTGTGAGTCTCCATGTCGGAGGCATCCCTCAAAGCAAGTCACAGGGATTGTTCTTCTTGGAGTATTTCTTGGTAAGGTATTTCAAGGGCCCTTTAGAGAACTGCTTCTCAGAGAAAACAATGATTACTTTCGTGAAGTGTGCTCCGTAAACAACATTCTCCAGGGGTCACGTTTTCCAGCTCCTTTCATGTCTTTTGATGATGGTTCCGGTTTCTAGGATCAAAAGTTCCTTCTCCCAATGGCCGGTGAGCCAGGAGGACCTCAGGGGCCAGCCTTCATGTTTTCGGGTGCTCTGGGGGCACAAGGGACGCCAAGCGCAGAGAGCATACCAGGTCCTTTCGCTGTCACATCAAATCCTTCCCGCGAGCCCAGTGCCAGCTCCATTTTACAGAAGAGGAATCTGAAGCACAGAGAGGCTAAGTACCTTGCCTGGGGCCACACAGCTGGGTGATGGTGCACTGTGATAGGCATGGGGGGAGTGGTGGGTGGGGTGAGCAAGACGCACACACAGTTTCTGTCTTTCAGAAACAGCCACAGGCCCCGACCCTTGACACACCTCAGGGCTCCCACCGACAGCTGCACTCTCTCCACTCATCACCCCCGCAGACACACCCCCTCACACGTGCACACACGAGTGAGTACACCCCCGACCCTGCAGCGTGGCGGCCCCCTCTCCATGCCCACTGTCTGGTGCTGGGCTTGCTCACCTGGACCTCGCTGGCGATCCCTCCGAGATGAAGGGAAGGGATTCTCCTGTCTCATTAGGAAGACCATGTAGATCCCTGAGCTATGGGGCTCCTGGAGACTAAGACACCTCCATAATCCAGGCGACTCTTAGGAGCCGCTGCTGCTCAGCCATCAGCTGCTCTGAAGCTGCTTCTAAGCAGGGCCTGCACAGACCTCCCTCTGCAGTCAAAGTGCGTGACGGGCCACCTGCCATCCCAGCCTGGGACCTACCCTCTGGAGGCTCTGCTGCTTGCTCCGGTGCTGTGGGTGGGCTCTGCTCTGTGAGGGCCCAGCCTGTCCTCCCTTAGTCCCCACCCCCGGGGACTTATCTCCTTCCCTTTTGGCACCAAAGACTTACCCCAGGGATGAGGGCTTTTATGGGACCTGTCAGAATCCTAAGTACTGTGACTTAGCCAAATGCTTGCTGGCCTAGAGTCTTTGAACCCCCTTAAGCTTTCCACATGGGGGATGCAAGGGCGCTAGGGTTGGGCTGTTGACCACGGCTTCTTGCTGGTGCTTCAGGTGGCAGTGCAGTTGGCAGAGCTCTGGGCTTGGAGCCAGAACTGGGTCTACCCTGGATCTGCCCCTGATATGCTGCTGGTGATATTGGAGGAGTCCATATCTCCGGTCCTTGGTTTCCTCATCTGTGACATGGGTCTAAATAGACCTACCTCTGCAGGTTGTGAAGTTTCAGAAGAGAGTACGTAAAAATGTGCTTTGTGAACAGCCAAGCATTGCCCCTGTGAGGATGACAAACCCTTACTAGGTGCCGAGGTGTATGGCCATGCCAAGTTGGCCCCAGCCACCCATGGGAGTTGGTGAGGTTCGTCTTCCAGGCCTGAGCTTGGCCACTCTTTTGTGCCTCATCCTGGCTTTCAGGCCTGTGCCTTCCACCCATCCAGGGGCCATGATGCTGTGGGGCTGCCTTTTGTTAAGAGAAGACACTCAGCTCGAAACCTTTTCTTTTAAAAAGAGATGCCTGGAGAGAGCGGTGTGTAAGTCCCAGGGGTGTCTGCAGTGGTGGCGTTTCAGCACCCTGGCTCCTGCATGAAGGAAGGGGTTTGGGGATGGAGATAGAGAGTCCTCTTTGAGTGTCTCACATGACACATGCTGAGTGACCAGCAGAAGTCTGTTGGTTTTTGAGGAGATGTGATGCTGGCATTATACAGCCTGACCTGCCTGACATGCAGCCTGACTACCTGCCTGGTTTTCATGGAATCGTTACCTGCTGGAGCTAAAAGAGACCTCTGAGAATCCCTTCACTTCTGCCAAGTGGCAGGGTTTCATCCTCACGGCTACCGTCAAGGTGTTACCTGTGCCCCTGTTTTATAGTCAGTGGAGTTGGGACACAGATTAATTGGTAAGTGGCCAAGGTCACAGAGCAGAGTCTGAGTGAGACTCCAAGTGTGCAGCTTGTCTGGCTCCTCCTCTGTGCTGCTTCTGGAGGATTCTGGGAAGCTCATCTCTCCTGGCCCTTGGCCAACAGGGCTCCGATCGGCCGCTGTGCTGTTCTGGGTCCACCCGACCGGGGCCCAGCTGTGCAGTTGTGACAGCTGCCATCCCACGCAGCCTGTCCTGGCTGGCTGGGTGCCACCAGCAGCCTCGCTCAGGGGGTGGGGAGGCCAGGGCACCACGATGGTGCCCCTTTAGGAGAAACTGGTGGGTGAAGGGAAGTAGACGTGAGTCTGGGGAAAGGTGGCCCAGAAGCGAAGGCAAATCAGGCCCAGAAGACAAGGGCCCTTGATTTCAGGAAGGCAGAGTGCACAACCAGCCCAAGGAAGAGCACTGACTACAGTATGAGCACCCATGAAAAGGGGCCAGAGGCTCCCCACAATGAAACATAGATGGCTCCTTAGCCAGAGGTATGGCTTCTCAGGGGTCTAGTAGGGGCTCAGTCTGGCCGGAAGGCTTGGAGGGCAGGTGAACTCCGGCGCAGGCCAAGCCCAGGTGAGCGAGGCAGCTGGAGAGCCCTGGAGGACAAGAGAGCTTCCTTCTAGCCTTTTTGGAGGAAGGAGGGCCCAGAAAGAAAGGACCCCTGCTTTGGCAGGCAGTGAACCAGAGGCCTGGGATCCTGCTTAGGATCTTAACCTGGAAAGGGCATCACAGCCAGGGAAGAGCAGGTGGGAGCGGCCGATGCTTGGGACAGATGGCCTACAGACCTGGCTCTGAGCCTGGGCTCTTCTAGTTACTAACTTTGCACACCCTGGGCAGCGTAGTAGAGTGGTCAAGAATGTGGACTCTACAGCCAGACCGCCCGAGTTCAGGCTGTGGCTTTGCCAGTGATCAGCTGGGGGACCCTGGGTAAGGTGCTTAGCCTCTCCACGCCTCAGTTTCCTCCTTTTTGTAAAATCGGGGTCATGACAGTATGAGACCAAGTTAGTGAAGACATGCAAAGTGCTTAGAACAGTTCCTGGCTCCTACTAATTAATCAATGAAAATTAATTATCATCACTTCAGTGGCCTCACTTCTCAAATGTAAAGTAGGGCAATAAGCTTTCAGGAGGATTCCTAACACTAACATTTGCTTCATGGTGACCTGTGCTATATACATCATGCCTGTTAGAGGAGTCGTTACTACGGTGGGTGGTTGAGTGCAGCCTCTGGACCTGACGCCTGTGTCCAGTCTGGTTGCATCACCGATCAGCGGTGTGACCTCAGACAGGTTACTTAACCTCTCCGTGCTTCAACTGCCTCCCCTGTAGAATAAACAATAACACTCATCCCATAGAGCTATCGGGAGGATGAAATGAGTTAATACATATACAGCATTTGGCACACCATCTTGCACATATTACATGCTCAATAAATGATGACAAAGAGGAGAATATATGGGGGCAGCTGCCCTTCTGGTCTCCAGGCCTCCAAGCGGCCTCCACAGGGCCCTAGAGGACCTCCTGGCTATGAGTAAAGAGCCCTGAGTCCTTCAGGGGTCGGGGACACCAGCCTCTCTCTGTCACGGTTCCCTCCCTGATGTGGTCCAGTTCTTGCTCCAGCCACCAGAACCCAAATGGTCAGTTTTCAGAGGGGGGACAGTGACCCTCATGGAGGTAGGGATCATGTGTCATTCATCTCGCATCCCTAGTGCCCAGTGCACGGTCCAGGGATGCAGGCTGGACGGAGATGGGAAGGTGAGGACTCGTCCCTGGATGGGGATTTTGCATATCAGCCTCCTGACTTCTCTCAGCAGCCCTGCGAGGGCAGCGTTTCTGCTCACCCGACAGGCGCCGAAGGTTGGCTGACTGTGCTGCCCTGCCTTCACCTGAAACTTGCTGCCTCTTAGGGGCCAGCAGCTTCTGGGACAGGCTGGTGGAGCCCTGATGAAGCGAGAATGCACCAGCTGAAGGTCAGGAGGGGCTGGTGGAGGCAGAAGGTTGAAGGGTACCAGGTGGGGGCCCTCAGGGGGCACCAGAGCCTCGTGGGCCCCTGCCCCCCACCCAGCTCAGCCGCTGAAGCAGAGGCCTGCTCTGTGGGCCCTGCCCTGTGTCCCCAGCTGTGATGGTCCCCACACCCTGCCTCACTGACCAGTAGTCTTTTTGTCTTATGGGAGGTTAATACATTTCAGGTCCTTAGAATTCCTTGATGATCCAAATTAGGTGTTCCATCAGCCAGTTCCTTCATGTTCTCTCATTTACCCATACATACACATCCTTAGGATCGAAAAGTGAGAAGAATTAGCAACTTCAATTTAAAAAATCATTTGACTTTTAAAAAAGTAATTAATGAATGCAGAGAGAGAGATGGACCAAAGCTGAAATTGGGGTGTGGGGTAGAGGCGGCTCTGGGGGGAACCCTGGTGAGTCCTGTCAGCAGATCCTCCGGTCTCTGAATCCCGGCCACGGGTGGGGCCTGCTCCTGGGGTCTCTTCCAGGTGCCACTTGGAGAACGCTGTGGGTTTGTTGTTCAGGCTGTGGCTTCCGTGCCGGAGAGAGCAAGAAGCACATGCCTGAGCAGAAATCCTGGGTGAGGGACTTCCCTGGCGATCCAGTGGTTAAGGATCTGTGCTTCCACTGCAGGGGGCACGGGTTCGATCCCTGATGGGGGGCTGGGATCCCACATGCCTCGCGGCCCCCCAAAAAAACCAAAACATAGAACAAAGGCAATATTGTAGCAAATTCAATAAAGACTTTAAAAAAAAAAGGTCCACATCAAAAACATTTTTTAAAAAAATAATTAATTAAATAAAATAAAAAGAAATCCTGGGTGAGAAATTAGTGCCAGTGGGCTGGGCCTCAGGGTCTAGGTGAAGCCTCTTAGTTTTTCAGGATGAGAGACTCCAGAGGAGGCCCAACCAGACAGTGGGGAGAATGGGGAGGAGGGGGCAGGGAGGGGGGCCCAAGCCCCTCCTAGAGAAGCCTTCTCCTTCCCTTCCTTGGCTCTCAACATCCTGTCCCCCTACAGGCGAGAAACAATTTTAAGTAAAGACTTCCAGATGTGCGGAATTCTTATATTTTACGATGCCCTTTGACTTCCTTTGCTTATTTGATCTGCACGGCTTTGTGGTGGAACATCTCTCTGTTTGACAGTGGGGGAACCTGGGGCTCAGAGAGAGCAAATGATTGACTCAAGGCCACACAGCTGGCCAGGGGAAGCCAGAGGACTCCATCGTAGGTCTTGCTCTTGTCTCCCTACCCAGCTAGGTCCTGGGGCCAGGCCCCTGTCCAGGTCTTCAGCCCCGACTGGCACCCAACAGTGTAGCAAGAGTTTTCCAGCAGCTTCTGCAAGCCCCTTCCCTAATGGGAACTGAGAAGGAGCACTTAATCTCTAAGCCAGGGAACCAAAAGTCCTGGCTGGAGAAACTCTAGATTGAAGAGCACCAGCAGCTGCCGAGAAGGCCAGATTCCTCGCAGGATGCTGTCAGCCGCTTGCCCAGTGGCCCCTGGTGCTTACAGATGAAGGCTAGACTCAAGAGCCCTGACCATGTCCCACAAAGCCCTACAAGACCTGGCCTCTGGCTGCTTCTCCAGCCTCATTTTACCCATTCTTCTCTTTGCTGGCTCAGCTCTGCCGTGCTGACTTCCTAATGCCGCCAAGCCTGCTCCGGCCTCAGGGCTTCCATCCGCTCTGATTGCAGGTCCTGGAATTGCTCTGCCCAGACAGTTGCTCAGCTCAGCCCTCCAATCTCTGCTCCCTTGGTCCCACCCTCCCCTCACCACCCATCACCCCAGCGGCTCATGCTGCTTCCTCATCATCTTCCTCATCGCTGGATGTTGCTGTTTTGTCCACGGTTGTCTGTCTCCCCTGCAAGCTCTGGATGGCAGAAGCTCTGTTTTGTTCTCTGCTGTAGCCCCAGTGCCTGGACCAGGGCCTGGAACAGGATGGGCAGCTGATAAAAATTTACAGAAAGAACACGTGGCCTGAAGGCCAATTTCCCCTTAAGATATCAGCTGTGCCATTTCTCCAAGGAGTGAATTAGGCAGGGGTGGTGGGGGTGGCGCAGGCAGGCAGGGGAGAATGACAGAGCTACATTCTCAGGGACTCTGTTTGCAGCGGCAGCTGTTCCTGTCTGGGCACACTTTGTGTCTCAGCCATGCGGGACACAGCTCGGCCAACTTACCAACTACGTGCCGCCCCACCCCACCCCTCCTTTCCCCCCTGCTGCCGCACTGTCCCTAGGTCAGGCTCTTAGCCCAGGTCACGCCACAGCCGAATGGATCTCCCCTCCAATCTGCCACCCACACTGCAGCCAGAGCTTGCCATCTGGGGCCCTGATCATGCCATTCTGTGTCCAGGGCAGCGGGTCCTAAATGTCTGTCCCCAGGCTGGCTTTGGAGTCAGTCCTGAGCTCAAATCCTGCTCCCTCAGTACCAGCTGGGTGGCCTTGGGAAAGCCCCTGAACCTCTCTGAGCCTCATTGTCTATCCACCCGATGCAGGAGAGAGAGCGCAACTGTCCTTGGGCCCACACTGAGCGCCACCATCATTACCTCAACTGTCTGCAAAATGGGGGTAAAGATGCCAACCTCGCAGGACTGTTGAAAGAGTCAATGAGTTCAAGTGTTTGAAATGCCACGCACGGGCCTGCCACATAGGGGTGCCCAGATAATAGTAACTTTGCCTTTTTCCCAGAACTGTTTGACGGTAAACCCACTCAGTGTCGAGAGAAGAGGGGGGGGAAGGGGCTGCTGGAAGGCCGGTAGGAGGCGCTCAGTGTCATTTACTAACCCGCATGGTTTGAGGCCAGCTCTGAGGACCCATCCCAAGGCCAGCCAAGGCGAAACGGTCCATTTGCAGAGAGTCCTCCAGAACCCCCTTCCCGTCCACCCTACTCCTGGCCCACGCTCTAGCTCAGGGTGCGCATTCGCCCCTTCTGTTGCCTCTCACAGGTTTGTTTTCCTGACGATTTGAGCAGACTCCCACCTAACGATGGGCAGCTGACTTCACAGACCTCCACCTCCTTGGCTAGCAGATCTCAGTGGGAGAAGGGGAGAGGCAGGTGGGAGAGCTGCCAGAGGGAGTCGGCTTGGCCTGCGTTCTCGGCTCAAGAGAGCTGGCTTTATCTGGCTTAGGGGTTCGTCTCCTCCAGTGCAAGGAGGGCCTTGAGCCCTGGCCCCAGGGTAACGGATGCTCTGTAGTGGTGGCACCTACTAGCTCCCTCACTGATACAGGTAGGTCTCTGGGCGCAGCCTGCCTGCTAACCCCTGCAGGCCGGAGGGGAGGGCGGCTCAGGAGTTCCCCATCTGGACCCACTGAGTGGGGTCTGTGTGTCCCTTTGCATCTCTATCTTCCCGTGTGCCCCGGGCCCGCTTGCTTCTGTGCAGTGTCGTGCCTGGTGTGTCTGTACGTTTGTGAGTGTGTGTTGATGTGTGCCTGGCAGTGTAATATCTCCAGGTGTAGGTTTGGGCCTGGCATATATCTGAGTGTGTGTATGTGTGTGTGTGTTTGTGTATGCCTTCATGCCTTGATTGCACCCATGAGAGTCTATCTCTGGGTGGGCGGGCTTTCTTTCATGTCTGTCATGTTAAAATCAACATCACCCAACCCACACTCTTCGCCTGCTTTCCCTGCCCTGGTGCTAAGCACATGAACTCGGTAGCACATTCGCTGGAGCCGTTGGAAAGCAAAGGCAAGCAAAGGTCTTTCCTCTTTAAAGGTAAATTCCAGGGGGAAGAACACTACAGAGGAATTGTCCCGGAGATAGCTGGCTGGTGGCCAATTCGTCTTGTAAAAAAGATCCCTGGTGCCTGTGGAGCCAAGATGAAACAATTCTTTGGAATTAACCAAGCTAATTTTGACGAGCAAACATTTTGCTACAATGAAAGTTTTTATTGTAGCACATAAAAGTCAAAACAACACCCAGTCCCCTTGTGGGAAACAGGCGGGCCGGAAGAAGAAAAGCAGCGCGCACACACAAGCTCTAACTAATCATTGTGAAATCAAAAGTGCTCAGCGGCACCAAATTAAAAGTGACTAAAAATACCCGTGGAGAGGGGCCGGTTCAGGGCAGCCCCCAGAAGCTGTTGATTCCTTGGCTGCCTTAAGGAATCCGAAACCCTCAAGCTCTTCAAACCCAGGCCATTATGTTCCAGGAACGAGTAAGGCCAGGGGGAAAAGGCATCACCAGCTTCTAGAACATTCCTCAAGCCTGGGTCAAGGTGGTGTCACCTGGCGGGAGTGCGGAAGAAAGCTGCCATTTCTGTGGTGCCTGGTGGCTCTCTGGAGCCAACCCCGACTGTCCCTTTTACCCACCGGTATGGGGCCACCTCTGTGCCTTTGTTCATGCTGGGCTCCCTTCAACGCTCTTCCCCACCCTCCCAGGCAAGGTCAAGTCCCAGTTCTTCCAGGCAGTCTTTTTCAAACTGTTTGATGTTGTGGATTCCCCCTGAGGGTCACACGACCACTGCACTTCTTGGCATGCCCCATAATGGATACCCCAAATTTTGGTGGAAGAAGCTCCCTTTGGTGGACAAAGACTTATGCTGAGCATGGGGTGGGTTTGCGGCAATGGGGGGTGAAACTGACCTGGGGGAGCTGTCCTTACAGAGCGTGTGGTTGGCATTGAATGATGTCATGTCAAACCAGGAAGCATTTCCTTAACTCCTCCTGGGCACTCAGGACTGTGCTGGGCACGGGATGGGTGCCTGTGTGTAAGACACAGTCTTGCCCACCAGTTGCTCACACTCAGTTGGCAGGAAGGGTACATGTGCACATAATTAGCTTTAAAAACTTTGCTCATGATAAGGATTGGGCAAACGTAGCCTGTGAGAGGGCCAGGCCTGCTTGGAACAGTCAGAGCAGGCTGCCTGGAGGAAGGCACACTTGAACTGGCCTTGAAGGACCCAGACTGGAAGAAGCAGAAGATGTGTTCTTTCTGGGGTCATTCACTGCTTCTGGGGTGACCATCCCAGATCTTTAAAGACAACACAAGCCTTTGAAGGGCAGGACTGGTTTCATTCTTCACAGGCCTAATCCCATTATCTCTATTCTTTTCAACTCCAAAACACATCATTGGTCCTATAGGACACATTCTAACATGGGTGCTCACTGAATACTTGGAAATGGGGTAATTTAGAGATAGCTCTAGGAGAGGAGTAGAAATCACCTTTTTCTCTGATGTCCTTTCAGTGGAACCCAACTCTCTCTGAGGCAGGACTGTGAGGTGTTTTGGTGCCCAGGTGTGGGAATCAGATGGATCCTGTTTCTTCTACTTGCTAGTGGTGGATATATAAAGTGGGAAAATTCAGTATTTTCTCTAAACCTCAGCTTCCTTACATATAAAACAGATCTCAGAGTGTCTACTTCATAAAGAAGATCCTATCATCATCATCATCATCATCATCATTATTATTGTTATCCCTTTTATCAGTTAGGATGATCCTGGCTGCAAGTAACAAGATATCAGGTAATGGTATCATCAATACGTACATGTATAATCTTATTCAACAAGATGGGTGGTTCCAAGGATATTGTAGCAACGCAACAGAGTCAGCAAGGGTCCAGGTTCTCTCTATCTTCCTGCTCCACCATCTTCAGCGGATGTCGCCTCATGGTCACAAAAGAGTTGCCATGGTTCCAGGCATCATATATTCACCCAAGAACATTGTCAGCAGAAAGGAAGGTGGAGGTGTGAGAGGGAGAGCAAAAGGTCTCCTTTCTCATGTTCCTCTTTATTCGGGGAGGGAAATTTTCCTCAGAGGTTCCTTCCCCTTGTGTTGGTTGGAACTGGGTCATTTGGCCACTGAGCAGCCAATCACTGGCAGAAGAAAAGGATTACCATGACTGATATGTCACTTGGGGCTGGGCATGCCAATATCTGAACACAAATCTGAGCGAATATTGAGCAGGCAATCAGCAGTGTGTGCCATGCCCTGTACCATCCAGGCTGTGCCTGGCACTGGGATGGGCACAGCAGGAATGCTGCCATTCCATGCAGAGCCCCACATCGGGCCAGGTCTTGAAAGAGGAGGGGGAAGTACTGCCGACGTCTCATCGGAACTTAGACCACAAAGTGTCAAGGGTCATACCTGGATGCTTTTAGAAAGGCAGAGAAGTCTCAGGAACACTAATCACCCCTCACCCAGCATCAAAAGTCCCCAACCCCACCGAGAACACATGGCATAAGGCATTGCAGCCAAGAGCCTGCAGAAGTGGCTGGAGCCCCACCTTGGCCTCAGGCATGCCATGTGACCCTAGGCGGGTCACTTGGTTTCTCTGGGTTTCAGTGCCCTCCTCTGAAGAGAACATTAACTTGCTTTGTGGATGCCATAAGGCTGGTGAAGACCTGTCAGATACAGGGACTCAACAGGGAAATTATGACACAGGTCAAGGTGAAGGGGCGATTCCTTAGCAGTAAACAGGTGGTTGGGCCATGTGTGCTTTAAGGCTTCTTCCATCTTGGATGTGCTTAGATCCCGTGCCCTGTAAAGTAATGAAGTAGCGGCTGCCTGGGTTCAAATTCAAGCTCCCTCATTTGCAAGCTGTGTGACCTTTGGCCATATTGCTTAACCTCTCTGAGCCTCAGTTTTCTCATCTATAGCAATAGAGAGAATTATAAGATTGTAGTGAGGGGCCATCAAAATAATGCTTGTGAAGTACTTGACAAGGCCTGGCACATTGGTAAGTGCTGGACAGACAGGCACTATTGTTAATATATTGTTTTATGTCATTTTCACAGCAACTTAATGAGTTAGTGATTATTATCCCATTCATTACCCTCATTTTACAGGTGAGGCTCTGAATGGCCAGAGGACTTGTTCAAGGTCCTTCAGCCAGTAAGTGCAAGGGCAGAATTAGAATCTAGGTCTTCTGACCACCAACCCCATGTCCCGTCTGCTGCACTGCTTTCCAGTCTGGAGGAGAAAACGCAGCAAGGAGGGAGTGAATACCCAGATATGGGGGGGAAATATACAGTCTGCCTGTGCGAAGGCCCCAACAAAATTGTAAGTAATGAAAAATAACGGGTCTGCTTTTACATATATTATTTTAATCCTTAAATGACTCCAAAATAGAATTGTTCCTTATTTCCCTTTTACTAATGACAACATGATATTCAAAGAGGTTAAGAAATGTGCCCCAATCTGTCAGGCTCCAGATCCCAGATCCTTTCCACTGAGAGCGCTGCAGTGGGTCAAGCCAGCCCTGGACTCACTGAGTCCCTGCTGCCCCCCACCCCCCACCGGAGATTTCCTTCCTCACTGGTCACTCCCAGGTCCCGAGGGCACTCAAGCCCGCATCCCACTCCTGTTGCCCTGAAAGCCTCAGGGAGACCAGCCGCCCCCTCCCTTGGCCATTGGTCCAGAGGCCACCAGGTCCCTGTCCCAGCAGGAACCACTTCCCTCTATGTGCCACCTCCTGCCACAGAGCCAGCTGCTGGTCACACCGGTATGAAGGACGGCCCGTGGGGTGTGTCACTTCCCCAACCTCGCCTCGCAGCAGAAACCTTCTGAATACCCTCAACACAGAAGTTAGGGATCTCATGATGGCAACAGCAGGTACCAGTGGCGAGTGGGGAAGACATCTGGGAACAGGAGTGGTTGAACCCTCCTTAGGCTGTGCGTGGGAATCATCTGGCCTGGGCGCCGATGCTATCTTTTGCTGAGTACTTTCACCTGCATTCCCGTCTATGCTTCCGGCCACCCTGCACCCCAAGGCTTGGTGGGTCCTGCAGGCCCGCTTGCCAGATGAGGAAAGCAGCGCTCACCTGTGCCCGAATGGCACAGCTGGGAAGAGGCAGTGCCCCCAGGCTCCGGCCTGGAGCACTTTCAGCAACCAGGGTCTCTCTCCAGGTAACCATGGGGTGAGCTCTGGATCTCAGCCCCAAGATATTGAGAGGTCACCTGGGTCTCAGAGGGCTATGCTTGTTCCTCCTCATGCTCGAATCCTGCGCGTGATGAAATTCCCAGAGGGCAGAAGGCCCTGGCTGGCCTGGGAGTCCTGCCCAGTGTGGGCAGTGGGGAGCAGGGGTCACTGGCTGGGGAGGAGCTTCAGGGAGCCTAGAGTCAGAAAAGCTGGCCCGGCCTCTCAAGCCAGCAGAACAGGCTAAATTGTGTTGGGCCTAGCATTTTGTAGCAGGTAAAGATGCAAAGCAGAAGTCTGCTTCAGCCAACAAGACCTGGAGCCACAAACCAGCTCAGAGGTTCCTTCTCTTTTCAGCCTTGGGGTGCGGGTGTGGCATTGTGGAGGCCTGGGCCTTGTGACCTGGAGTAGCCATTTACCCACCCTGGGTCCTGTCTGTAAAGGGAGGAAACTTGTATCCCTGGGGGCCCTGCCTCACTTCTACAGCCCTTTCTGTCCCCCCCAGGAGCTTCCCACTTGGTCTCTCTCTCTGGACACACATGGATGTAAACACACACACGAGGCACACATCGACACAGACATGCACACAGACACACATACATAGACACACACACACACACCCAGACACGTGGATTTACGTAAGCACAAACATAGACACACACCGGCACACACACAGCCTCACATTCACAAACAGACTCACACCCACATGCAGACAATACTTCTTGTGTCACAACTGCTCTACACTCAGACATCGTAGAGCTGACCCCCGTGGCCTGCTTCAGTGATTCTCAAACTTGGCCGCACGTTAGACTCCTCTGGGGAGCTTTTAACAAATCCCATACGCCCAGGAGACACCCTAGAAGAATCACCTTGCCACCTCTACGGGCCAGCTCCAAGGCATCATATTTCTAAGAGCCCCCAGGTGACTCCAGTGTGTACCCAGGGTCGACAGCTGGTGGCTCTCAATTTATTTCATCACCCGGCAAGGAACCCCAGAGAGTGAATTCAGGGGGCACCCCAGCATCACATACAGCATCCACGTTTCCAGGCCCAGCTCGTCTCCCTCCAGCTTGTCTAATAAGGCCTTGATCCTAAACTGCCCCCAGTAAGGGACAGGGTGAGTAACCATGAACCAAGCTTCTGCCGCTTTGAGGAGGTACCTGAGCTAGACTCACTGCCTTCCATGCAAATGTTGAGGAGGGGTGTTTCTCAGACTGGAGGAGCCCACCTGTATCACAGTTCCCCAGAGCCTACGGATAGGCAGATTTCCAGGCCCCAGCCCTACCAGCTGAGTCCCAGTCTCTGAGGGTTGTGCTTGGGGCTTCCTGGTGTATGCACCATGGCTGGTCTGTGCATCAGCAGACCAGGGTTCAGACCCGGCTCTGGCCCTGACCTGCTAGGTCACCTGAGTGGGTCTGACCCCTCATCTGGGACTTTCTCATCTCAAGGGTCTCATGGGAATCGAGCACAGGGATGTCAGGGGAGAGGCTCTAGGACACTATGTGAGTTGATTGCTTTATTATTCTGGTTGTTGCTTTTGTGCTTGTCACTTACTTCTGCTGGGTCTGCCGTGGCCCTGATGCCTCTGGTGAATAAACCTGGAGATTTGAGAGCCCTGGAGATGCTGCAAGAAGAGTCCAGAGGTCGTCATGCACAGGGCAGTGGCATAGGGACGAGCCTGTGTGTTAGTAAATATCCTTGTGCCCAGCTGGCTCACCTCTTTGGCGGGGCAGTGAGTGAGGCCCTGTCTTTGTGGCGGGGATGTCCTGTGGCTCCCGTGAGCCTGGCCCTTAATGAAATCACAGCGCAGGGAGAGGAAGGTAGAAGAAACTGAACATAGCACTTGCTATGTACCAGGTAATCCACTGGGCATTTTACACGTATTGCTGCATAGAATTCTCATATCCAGTGTAATCCCCAAGAGAGGAGAGCTATGGAAACTCTAGAAGAGAGAATAGAAACTCAGAGTTATGATCTGTCCAAAGGCACTCAGCAATGGCAGAGCTCAGGGAGGTCTATCTTCTGATCCCACAGTGTTCCCCTGTACCACTCTGTCACTCCTGTGCCACCCTGTTCCCCTGAATCATGCAGTCCCACGCTGTCCCCCTATATTACCTATGTCCCCACTGTACCACTCTGTTCCCTGTGCTACTTTGTCCCTACGGTACCACCCTGTCCCCCTCTATCATCCTGTCCCCCTCTACCACACGGCCTTCCAGTATGTCAGGATTGCAGGATTCCTGAGATACCTCTCATTAAATCTGGTGGAGGCATCCAGCTGCAACCCAAGCTCTTGAAAGATCTTTGCCTTGTGATTTCTGGGGAATAACCCAGCCAGATCCCCTGGCCCAGTGTTGTCTTGGCTGCTACTCAGGAAGGATGAGGACATCTGAATAGGTTTCTAACAGCACAGGGTTTCAAAGAAAGATAAAGATCAAAGGCAAAGGAGGTAAAAGAAGCCAAAGTCAGATCACCCCTTGATTAAAGCAAGAGGAGCCAGCTCTCCGCAGGCTGAAGTCTGCAGGAGGCCTGCCCAGCCTCAAAAAACCTCTGTAGCCTGGAATCCCAGTGTCTTTCAGGCAGAGCTGTGGGACAGAGAGCGGACCAGAGACAGAGAGATGGACAGAGACATGCAGAGCAGGGCAGGGGGGCCTGAAAGAGAGGGTGAGAGGAGGGGTAGCAATGAAGAGAGAGACAGAAGGGAGAGAGCAAGACACAGAGAGACAGGCAGGACAGAGCTGCACAGATAGAGCGGAAGGAGAGAGAAACAGAGACACACAGAGAGAGAGAAACAGAGAGAGAGACAGAGAGAAACAGAAATAGAGATGAAAACAACAATAGAAAGCAAAACAAAGACAGAGCCATAGCACCAAGTGAGGCAGTGAGGCATGCAGAGAGTGTCAGCGGCGAACAGAGACCGGAACAGAGAGCGAGGGAGAGCCTGGGAGTAGCGGGACCACCACTAAGTGTCTTGGACTGGGGCAGGACTCCCCTGTGGGGCTGGCGCAGCTTGGGCCAGTGGCTTGGCCCCTTGGCCTGCCCTCTTTTCCACCACATGGAGGCTGGCCCGCTTTCTAGATGAAGGGCCCAGCCCGCCAGGCCTTCTCCTCCCTTCTCCTCAGATGTGGTCTTTGGAGGAAAAGGACTCCTCCTGCAGAGGCTGGGAAGCAACCCCCTCACGGAGGCTGGAGGGGGCTCCCCAGGCTGGGAGGCCTGCAGGGTCCTGGTTCCTCAGGCCCCATAGAGGCTCAGTTAGGCCTGCAGTGGCCATGACCCCCACGTGCCCAGGCCCCTCCTGCACCCCGCCCCCCGCTTTCCTTTCTCCCCTCCTCCTGTGCGCGCCGTGCCTTCAAAGCCCAGCCCAGGCTCCTCTTCCTCCAAGAAGCCCACGGGGATCACCAGCCCCAGGGATTCCTCTGGATGTCTTTTGCCTGCCATGCAGTAAATTCTCTATTCCCATCCCTCTTTCTGGATGTAAAATCCTCTTCTCGGTCATCTCCTCCCCTCTCCCCACCCAGGCCTCAGGGCATGTGCACAGAGAGGCATCCCCGTGTTCTGAAATGTGCTACTTTGATTCATCCTGTGCTTGCTACTTTTTCCAAATTCGCTCCTGTGAACGCTGGCACCTGGTCCTCAGTTTGGAGAGCCTGTCACATAGGACACAGTGTGACCATGGGCAGAGGGGAGTGGACGTTCAGGCTGGCAGCGTGCCAGGCTCCCGGAGCTGGTCTGCGGCACACTCAGCCTGAACCTTACTCTGGACAAGGGCGGAGTGCCTGCACTGGGAGAGATGGGGAAGGGGTACCGGGGCCTGGCACCTCCTGGCCTGGCTCAGACCCGAAAACCCATCCCGAAGGGCCTAGCCTGCAACTTGGCCCTGACCTGCTCTCACTTCCCTTTCTCAGTGGGTCGGCACCTGCTGCACACCCCACACCCTCGCTCCCACACTTGCCAGCCACACCCTCTTCCTTTCCCCAGAGGCCTTCTTCTGAGCTGGTCCTGCTTGACCAAAGCAAGACACATGATCACTTAACTTCAGCGGGTGGGGCAACGCAAGTCTGCCACCCGCCCCAAAGGAGCAAGGGCTGGGACATCTCTGAGCAGCCCCAGTGACCTCCGTGTTCAGAGCTGTGGTCGCCCCACCAGGCTGAAGCATCTTCAGGGCTGGGGCTGTACGCCCCAATCCTGGCACAGTGGATGCAGGGGTACTTGTTGAGCAGGTGATATGGGCCCAAGCAAAAGGCAGAAGGCCTGACAGCTTTGAACTGCACTGCCCTCTGGCCATCATGAGGATGACGGTGACAAGGAAGATGATAAATACCAATATCACTGAGTAAAGCACTTACATTCTCCCAGCTGATCCCGATAACAACCCAGACAGGTACCTGGGACACCAGAGTTCAGTAACTTGGTCAAGGTCACACAGTTAGCGAGGGGAGAGGGGCCACAGTTGGACTCAGGCAGCCTACTAACCAGAGTCTGAGCTCTTGAGGTGGCTGCTGGGTCCCTGAGCTAGAAGCCAGAGACATGAGTTCTGGTGGCTCCTCTGTTTGACCTTGGGTGAGTTCCATCTACCCTCTGAGCCTCAGGCTCCTGGTCTGTATAATGAGGGTTTGAACTCTTTGGGTTCTATGTTCCCTTTCTCAGCTGACAGGTCCGAATTCTAAGGGAATTAGGTCACACTCCTGTCTCCCCCCCACCACGAGGACATCATGAAGGTTCAGAATCAAGCAACAGTTATAGAGGCAGGTCTCCTGCCTTCAAAGACCTTACAGTCCAGTGGGGGTGAGAAACAGCCATGTAACCTTCCATGTAGATTTGGGTTCCAGTTACTGTTCAGACATGGGGCTGAGGAAGCCCTGGTGGGGGGCTGGAAGTCCTGGGGGAGGGGGAGGGATGGGGCGGGCCTGATGGAGGGAGGATTTGGCCATTCGGATGGGTTAGGAGAGGGATGGAATATAGGTGGGGATGATGAGACTGCAGGGTGTGGGACAGCCTGTGAGGACCCGGCCAGCTGGCATGGAGAAAGCAATGACCTTCTAGCAGTTTCCCTCTCCAAGCCCCCCTCTTGTGAGCGAATGTCTTTAATTTATTAAGGGACCGATTTTAAATCATCCTCCCTCTCTCCCTGCCCACCCTCCCTCCTCCACTGCCTGTATTTCCCCTGACAATAAATTTTGTTTTAATGACAGTTTAGAAAATGAGCAAATCTTTGGTGACACTTTTATCACCTCCAGAGTACTTTTAATAAGAGGTTTCGGTAGATTGTGTATTCTGGGAGTTGGGGAGGAGACAGGCAAGACAGTGGCTCCATCTCCCCAGGTGGAACCGCTTCCCCGTGTCCCAGCCCTGCAGCCCGAATGCCACCTCTCTCTGCCCTATGCCCTCTTCTGGGGGCAAGACTCCTGCCTAGGACCCCAGCTTCCTGGGTTCCAGCCCCATCCTGACAACCCACTCACCCTGCGGCCTCAGGCACAGCCCTTCACGCCTCCTTCTCTGTCAGTCTCATCCGTAAAATTTTGCCTAGGTGCAAAGGATAATTAGCGCAGACCTATTAATCACGTTTAAAAGGTACCACACCTAGTTACTCAGACTGGCAAATCAGGTCCAAGAATATTTCTCAAACTAAAAACAGAGCCAGCTGAACTGAATTCGCAAGCCTGGACTCCATTGATCACCCGGAAGTGTGCTCGCCCTGTGTTAGTGTCAGAAGCCGGAAGGTCCACATGGCACCTAAAACACAGTGCCGCCTCCGGGAGTTTTCAGCTGGGTTGCAGAAGCAGAAAAACAGCCCAGAATGAGTTTGTGGCCGAAAGCAGGCCTTAGAGGGCTAAGGATGGGGTTCGGGTGGGGCAGGCTGAGGAGCCGCCCATGGTTTCTGTGGAGGGAACTGATCCCCAGAAAGGAGAGACTGATCATGTGGGCTCAGTCGGGAAGGGGGAGCCCTGGAGGGGCTTGTCACAGTTCAAGATGAGGGGAAGCCTGGACATGAGCCAAGAGCAAGACCTGGGAAGGAGGGACATTTAAAGGGAAATCAACAGGATTTGGGAGTTGGCTGGATACTGGACTTAAGAGCAGCAGGGTTTAGGAGAATGGGAGTCCCCAAAGAAAGGCAGCCCTGAGAGATCATTGAGTCAATCATTGGGTGACTTGTAAAATGATTCTGTCCTTAAAAATATATGAAGGAAAAAATGTTTTGTTTTCTTTAAGAAACACATTGTTGAAGGCAATCAAGATGTAATTTGCTTTTTTTACCAAAAATTTATTTTATTGAAGTTTGGTTGATTTACAATGTTGTGTCAGTTTCTGGTGTACAGCAAAGTGATTCAGCTCTACATATATATATATATAATAGTTTGCATCTGCTAATCCCAAACTCCCAGTCCATCCCTCTGCCACCCTCCCCCTTAGCAACCACAAGTCATTCTCTATGTCTCTGAGTCTGTTTCTGTTTTGTAGATAAGTTCATTTGTGTCATATTTTAGATTCCATGTGTAAGTGATATCATATGGTATTTGTCTTTCTCATTTTGATTTCCTTCATTTAGTATGATAACCTCTAGGTGCATCCAAGTTGCCACAAATGGCATTCTTTCATTCTTTTTTATGGCTAAGTAGTATTCCATTGCATTTATACACCACATCTTTTTATCCATTCATCTGTCAATGGATATTTGGATTGTTTCCATAGTGCTGCTATGAGCATAGGGGTGCATGTATCTTTTTGAATTATAGTTTTGTCTCGATATATACCTAGGAGTGGGATTGCTGGATCATACGGTAGTTCGATTTTTAGTTTTCTGAGGAATCTCCATACTGTTTTCCATAGTGACTGCACCAACTTACATTCCCACCAACAGTGTAGGAGGGTTCCTTTTTCTCCACACCCTCTCCAGCATTTGTTATTTGTACACTTTTAAAAATATATATATATATTTATTTATTTGGTTGTGCTGGGTCTTAGTTGTGGCATGTGGGCTCCATAGTCATGGTAGGGTGGGCTCCCTAGTTGTGGCTCATGGGCTCCCTAGTTGCGGCTCACAGGCTCCCCAGTTTTGGCATGCGAACTCTTAGTTGCGGCATGTATGTGGGATCTAGTTCCCTGACCAGGGATCAAACCCAGGCCCCCTGCATTGGGAGCACGGAGTCTTAACCACTGTACCACCAGGGAAGTCCCTGTAGACTTTTTAATGATGACCATTCTGATGGGAGTGAGGTGGTACCTCATTGTAGTTTTGATTTACATTTCTCTAATAATTAGCGATGTTGAGTATCTTTTCATGTGCCTACTGGCCATCTCTATGTCTTCTTTGGAGAAATGTCTATTTAGGTCTGCTGCCCATTTTTTATTGGGTTGTTTGTTTTTTTGTTATTGAGCTGTTTATGCATTTTGGAAATTAATCCCTTGTCAGTCACATCATTTGCAAATATTTTCTCCCAGTCTGTAAGTTGTCTTTTCATTTTGTCTATGGTTTCCTTTGCTGTGCAAAAGCTTATAACTTTGATTAGGTCCAATTTGTCTATTTTTGCTTTTATTTCTATTGCCTTGGGAGACTGACCTAAGAAAACATAGGTATGATTTATGTCAGAGAATGTTTTGCCTATGTTCTCTTCTAGGATGTAATTTGTTTCTAATAATTATGGTTTTAAAAAAATGGGAAGGGCTCTAAGTTAACTGAGTGAGAAAGTAACTTGGGTCTCAGAGATCCTGACATTTACTGAGAACCTATGAGGGGCCATTCACTGTGCTTGGCACATTTAGAAGCTGATGCACTTAAAGAGTTTCGGACTGTGCCTGGCCTTGTAAAAGGGAGCTCTTCTGCCTCTCATCTTTGGTATTGGGATGAAATCATTATGGCCACGGGTGACATACGAACACTTAGGGGGTGGGGAATAATTAAGTGCTTCTGGGCACTTCCCAGGTGCCAGGCACTGTTCTAAGTGCTTTGCATTTGTTTAATCTCACAAAAATCCTAGAAGGTAGGTGCTATTATTATCAACCTCATATTATAGATGAGGAAGCAGAAGCACAGAGAGATTGAGTAACTCTCCCGTGGCCACACAGTAAGTACCAAGTCAGAGACTGAATCTCTAGCCTGGCTCCAGCGTTCGTGAATGCAGCTGGTCCCCAGGCTGCAGCATCTTGTCTATTTTTGACCTCAGAGGAGTCATGAGGACAAGAGGAGACTGGAGAAGACTCCAAAGGGTTCCCTGAGAACAGATCTCTCTGAGATCAGGGAAGGTCTTGAGGGGAATAGATGCAAAGTTGGGTTGTTGATTTCCAACACACAAAGATGCAGGAGAGAAACCTGAGGGTCTTTTTTTTTTTTAATAAATTTATTCATTCATTTATTTATTTTTGGCTGTGTTGGGTCTTCGTTGCTGCGTGTGGGCTTTCTCTAGTTGCAGCGAGTGGGGGCTACTCTTCATTGTGGCGGACAGGCTTCTCATTGCGGTGGCTTCTCTTGTTGAGGAGCATGGGCTCTAGGTGCGTGGGCTTCAGTAGCTGTGGCTCGTGGGCTCTAGAGCACAGGCTCAGTAGTTGTGGCGCATGGGCTTAGTTGCTCCCCAGCATGTGGGATCATCCTGGACTAGGGCTCGAACCCGTGTCCTCTGCATTGGCAGGGGGACTCCTAACCACTGCACCACCAGGAGGCCCCCCGACCTGAGGGTCTTTAACTGACATTCTCCAGGGGCTGCAGGGAGGGGCCTGAGGCTACGTTTGTCGCATAAGGCTTTCATGGCACTGAAGTAGAACTGGTGTGAGGATACAGGTCTGGAGAGGGAAGACTCAATTCCATTTAAACTGGGACTGGAGACAGTTAAACTCCATGAGAGACAGTTCTTGTTCTCAGTTTGCTCTTTGGTTTTTTGCTGTAAGTGTGTTTGAAGATGCCTGGTCATTGGAGAGAGAAGGACACAGGAGTGAGGAGTGAGAAGCTGAAGCTTTGCCACATGGTGTCTGTGGGATGGTGGGCAAACCACTGACCTCACTGAACCCTGCTCTCTGTCTGCAAAATGCATGAGTCCCTATGTCAGAAGGTGGGGACCTGGGCACCATGTGTATTTAGCTCCTGGCCCAGATTTGGCCTTCCATATTCCATAATTGGTAGCTATTATTATTATTATGGCTATAACTATACATCATTAATTTACAGTTTAAAAATGCTTCACCTATGTCATTTTGCACTTTTTTATTGAAGAATTAAATTTCTATGGGAAATCCTCCTAATTGGCTAGATTCAGTAGCATCTGCATTTCTCCAAAGTGTGCGTAACAGATAGGCCAGGACGGGTACTGCTTCTATCTGGTGGCACCCACCCACCAAGGCACTTTATCTCCTACCACCTACCGAGTGTTGACGGTGGCAGGCACTGTCCTGTGTGCTTGGGGGATGTCACCTTCAATCCTGACAAGAACCCTGCTGGCAGGACCTTTCCCCCACCTGGCAGACGAGGAAGCCCAAGGCTCAGAGAGGTTAGGGGACTTGCCTGAGGTCACACAGCTGGGAAATGCTGAGCGGGGATTCAGAGCCCGGTGTGTCTCTCACTAAAGCTTATACCTCCTCCCAGATGGCAGATCCAGGGTTTAGGGAATTCTCTGGGATTGGAACTGGCCTTGCAATGATGGAGAGAGTGACCAGCTAAAGGCTGTTCTGTGGACAGTATGAATTCTCTGGGGATGGCTCTTCTGGGGCTGAGCAGCTTCAAGGAACCCTAAAGAAGCTCCAACTGGGAGGATGCCATCTCTACATGTCAGGTGTCCCTCACTGGCAAGGGAAGCTAATCCCTCTTCCGGAATCCCCACGTGGCTCACCTCCCTGGCTCCCACCCTGGGTTCATCTGCCTGGTGTTCAAGGGATCAGATGTAATGCAGGGAATGAAGCTATAACAACCCCTTACATTTGTCCAGGGCTCTGTAATTTGCAGAGAACCCATCATCATGATGGTCATCCATCATGGCCTCTGAGCTAAGAGGAGGTAGTATCCCTACAGATAAGAACAGGAGTTTTGAGGCACACTGACTTGGGCCGGAGTCTCCGTTCCACCCTTTACATGCTGTGTGACCTTGGGCAAGTCTCTCTACCTCTCTAAACCTTAGTTTCCTTACCTGAGAAATGGAGAAAATACCTACTGCATAAGATTTTTATGAGGGTTCATTGAGATTATGCATATACAATATATATGGTTATATTACGTATTTATATATAAAATCTCATTTAACTCTCATAATAGCCCACAAATAAATAATAAATACTGATACATAGCAATGCTTTAATAAATTAAGGGACTTCCCTGGTGGCGCAGTGGTTAAGAATCCGCCTGTCGATGCAGGGGACACGGGTTCAAGCCCTGGTCTGGGAGGATCCCACATGCCACGGAGCAGCTAAGCCCGTGTGCCACAACTACTGAGCCTGCACACCACAACTACTAAAGCCCGCGCGCCTAGAGCCCATGCTCTGCAACAAGAGAAGCCACCACAATGAGAAGACCTAGTACCGCAATGAAGAGTAACCACCGCTCACCGCAACTAGAGAAAGCCTGCACACAGCAATGAAGACCCAACAAAGCCAAAAATAATTAATTAATTAATTTAATTAATTAATTAATTAATGTTAGCTAAGCACAGCCACACCCCCCAAAGGTAGATAATAAGAACTCTTACTTATGAAGCCAAGTTCTTTTCATCATATTTTGTTATACTGTACCCTGTCTGCTCACCCACCAGACTACAAGCTCCAGGGGAGGCCAGAGCCGTGTCTGTTTGCTGAACCCTCCACCCAAAGCATTCATCAGCGTGTCTGACACATAACAGGGGCTCAATACATCTTTGCTGTTGGATCAGCAATCTTGTTTAATCCTCATAGCAGCCCTCTGAGAGAAATATCATCCCCATTTTACAGATGAAGAAACAGAGGTTGAGAGAAATGAACAAGGTTACGCAGCTAGGAAGTGGTGGAACTGGAGTTCACACTCATGTTCCTGACTCACAAATGTGGACCGTGATCCATCAACCATCCTGCCAGAGAGAACGATTTCCTCTCGGCAGACAGAAGGCTGGGACCACGGCTCCCAGGCTGGCAGCCCTGAGCCCTCCCCATCACATTTGAGAGGGTGATGGGTGGTCCCCAGGCCCAGCCTCACAGCTTTCTGAAGAGCACCATTGGGCCATTGCCCAAGAGGCCCTGGGATAAGAGCTCGTGGACTGGGGGAACTAGTCCTGAGCCCACCGCATACGTGTCCCAGGTGGTAGGACTTAAACCAGACTGGGGACAGCACACGTTGAACGACCCCCTTCATTCCCCACAGAAAACCCCATGGGGCTGTTTCCTCCCCAGGAGGGAGCCCTGCCTTGCTGGGGTGCCATTCTCTTTGGGAGGAGGGACAGCTGTGGGCGGCAGTGAGCTGGGGGGCACTTGGGCTGCGGCCATTCTCCCCCCGTCCCCTGCAGCCTGCGGGACAGCGGTGACTGAAGGCTTTGAGAGGGGAGCCCTGAGCAGCAGCTTGCAGAGGCCTGTGCTGGGTGTAGGGGGTTTGCTTACAGATGGCTGGAGGAGCCCGTTTCCGAGGGCTCTGAGAGGCTGGCAGAGAGTCTCCTGGGGAGGCAAGCTGGTCACTCAGGCTCCAGCTCACCTGGTTAACTCACGAATGTGTCCCATCCCCTGCGGAGTACCAGTTCCTCTTTCGAGGCCTCAGGAGACTGACATCATTCACCAGCCTAGTGACAGAAGGAGCTAGAATTTAAACTCAGGCCTGTGTGAGTCCAGGTCTGGTCTCTGGGCCTCCCGTACGTCACTCTGCATATGTGCGGTCAGGTGGAAGTGAGGCTGTGTGGGTCAGGAGCCAGGGAGGCCTCTGCTGCCCAGGGACATCCCCTCACAGCTACCACCCGCTTTAGATCCCTGGGGAAAAGCAGGTGGGTGCCCCAGGGGATAGTGGGGGGAGGGGCGTCACACAGGAGGAGAGAAGAGGCAGAAAGGAGGCCGGGTGCCATGGATGTCCTGCTCTCTTACCTGACACCTCAGTCTGGGCAAGCACGTTTTCGGTTGGTGCTGGGGAAGTGGAGGCTGGAAGGATGGGATCAAAGAGAGAGAGAGAGAGAGAGAGAGTGTGTGTGTGTGTAGCACACTGGATAAGTAGTCTGGAAACATGGCTCTATTCCCAGCCCTGATAGAAAGAGGGCAGGAGACCTTGGAATTCACTGTTCCCCTCTGTGCCTGTCCGTCACATCAGGAAGATGGCTTAGGTGCTGTCTGAGGCCCTCCAGCAGCCCCACCACCTTTCTCAATTTCTAACCTGAGCAAAGGCACAGATGCAGAAGCCTGACTGCCTGGGTCCAATTTGGCTCTACCCTTTAGCATGTGTGTGCTTATAAGCAAGTGAATCAACCTCTCTGGTCTCTCAGCCTTGACTACAAAACAGGGATAATCATGGCTCCTGATCTCATGGACTTGCTGTGAGGCTTCAGTGAGTTAATCCATGCCAATCAGCAAATGCTCAGTAAGTAGTAACTATTGCTATCATTACTATCCAGATCCTTTATCCACAATCCTGAGTTCCCAAACACTCTGAACACCAA
The DNA here is from genome assembly GCF_025265405.1 of Mesoplodon densirostris. Classification (NCBI taxonomy): domain Eukaryota; kingdom Metazoa; phylum Chordata; class Mammalia; order Artiodactyla; family Ziphiidae; genus Mesoplodon; species Mesoplodon densirostris. The sequence continues at coordinate 123,842,699 of NC_082664.1, forward strand.
AAGCTTTTTGAAAATTCATTTGGTGACTATTTTTAGTCTTTATTTACCCATGGACTGTGAATATTAATTAGTTTTCCTGCAGAAATGTTAATGCATTTGATTACAGGGCCCTGTCCCAGATCATTGGAGTGATATGAAATAGGTGGTATTTCCACCATCTTCCCTTCCTAAATTCCCCCCAAAAAATGTTCTGGATCCTGAAATACATCTGGCCCTAAGGAATTCGGAGAAGGGATTGTGGATCTGAGCTCTTTTTCAATTCTTCCAATCATCTTGGAAAGTAGATGAACTTTATTTCCATTGTACAGATAGAGAGGCTATGAGGCGTTAAAGAATTTGTCCTGGATGCCAGGGCTCATCAGTGGCAGAGCCAAGACTCAAATCTCTGATTGCAGATCCCACACTGGTCCCCTCTGCAGCCCTCCTAGGCTGTCAGACCCCCGAGGCCCCAGAGGGCCTGTGTCTGGTTCAAATTTAAGTGCACACACCAGGCACTTAGGACTTGGCCAGTTCAAGTCTATTGAATGAACAAATGCATGCAAGAGCAGAAGACACGAGATTCTTCTCTTGGACGGACCAGCATCTCCCAAAGGAGACAAGGAGGAAAAAGATGAACTCAACAAGAACCATCCCCCAGGAGCCTGCTAAGCTGCCCTGCTGTCTGTGCTGAAGTTAGAGTCATGGGCCTGTGTTTGCCTCTGCCCAAACTCACTTGCCAAGGGACTCTGAGCAAGTCCCTTGACCTTTCTGAGCCTTGGTTTCCTCATCTGTGCAGTGAGGATAATGACAATTCTCAGACGGCCATGGTACTTGGCAGGGGATTGGGGCATATTCAGTGAGGTGACACAGGGCCTGATTGGTGCTTAAGAACAGCTGGAACTGACCAGCTTCCCTCCCAGGGGACTTCCTGCCAGCCTCTCTGAGCCCTTGGGAAACAGGCTCCTCCAGCCATCTGTGAGCAAACCCCCAGCGCCCAGTATAGGCCTCAGCAAGATGATGCTGAGGGCTCCCCTCCCAGAGCCTTCAGTCACCACGGTCCTCCAGGCTGCAGCGGGGGGAGTCTGGCTGGGCCACTCCCCCTGCTCACCCAAGCCCACAGCTGTCCCTCCTCCTGAAGAGAAAGGCACCCCAGCAAGGCAGGGCTCCCTCCTAGGAGGAAATAGCCCCGCGGGGGTTTCCTTGGGAAACAAGGGGCGTTGTTCAGCGTGTGCTGTCCCTGATCTGGTTTAAGTCTTACCTCCCTGCACAGGTATATGCTGGGCACAAAGTATCATTTGAAGGTTTCCTGTTCAATACAGGAAACCCGTTACTGCTGTGAGTCGGGCTTAGAATTCCTGCTGCTTACCCCTCCCTGACTCTGCTCTTCCCACGTGCTGGGGTCCACAGTGCCCCCTCCCCTTGCCCAGACACCAGAACCTGGCCCCTCCTGACTAGCTTTATCCAGCTGTTGCGGCAAGACCCTCCCAGCCTCCCTTCTTCTCCCAATTCCACTGTTGAAATAAAACATCCATCATGCTTCATTTGCCTAATAAGCCTCAGTCTCCATTCTGCTGGGTGATTAACCAGCTAGAATACCATGTGCTCCCATCACAGGCTCTTGGAGATCGCCACGGGCAGAGGCGGGGTGACTAGAACAGCCCTGTGCTGGCCGAGGGCCTGCTTTCCTTTCTTCTGCTTTACACCCACACCCCATCTTTTTTTTTTTTTAATGAAAAATGACCCTGAGATTCCATTAAGTTCCCTGTGCAATAGCAATTATTCTGGAGAAATTGATTGTGACTCTGTTAATGACTGCTTGGGCGGGTGTTAATATACCAGGGGACAGTATACACTCTCCTGCTTGCTGCAGCCAAAGCAGGGAAGGATTCCCGGGGAGGGCAGCCGGGACCTGGACGCAAGGTGGGCGGGGCATGGATCTATGGTGGGTGGGGTATCGATGCAAGGATGGTAGGCCGAGTTTCATTAAGACAGTAATAATTTCTAGTACTTCTCAGAAAGGATTTCTCACAGGTTTGGGGCGTCTGGGAGGAGAGTGTTCGTTTCTGGGGTAACCCTCTCTGCTTAGGGAGTCCTGCCCCACTCCCACCTCCCTGCGGGCGGCAGCGTGGGAGCCATACTTCCTGTCCCTGCCCTTTATATCCCCGGAAGTGCCATGCGCAGTCGGGAAAGAGCAGGAGATCCAATCACAGGCCAAGAGCCGACTCTGGCCTGCCTGTGGGTGTGATCTGGGGCGTTCCTCAGCAACTTTTGGCGCCGGGGAAATGAGTACAGTCACACGCTCTCCCACACCGCAGCACGGAGGCCAGGGGCCGACCCGCCAGTGGCCTATCCAGTACCCATCCCTTCTGCTCCCTCCTTGCTGGCAGAGACAAGTGGGACCATCTGCTCTAAGGGGTGGTGTGGGTCCCTCTCTGGCCCAAAGAGTAAAGAGAGCTTTGTTCAAGTCCACCGCCGGTGGTGGGCAAGAAGGGGCCCCGTGATACAGTTCTGGACAGAAGGCAGAGGCTCTGTGGGGGCTTCTGGGAATGGATCCCTTGCTCGTAAAAAGCTGTGCGGAGAAGGGACTTCTTGCTTCCTGTGTCTGGACACGGCCCAGAGTGTTCTGAGACCCCAAGAACTGTACAGGACACCTCTCGCCGCTTGGAGCTGTAGCAGCCATCTTGCAAGCATGGAGGGACCTGCCTGAGGACCAGGTGAGAGCAAGAGCTAGTGAGTCAGGCTTTTATTATCCTTCTAAATCAGCGGACCCCAACCTTTTTGGCACCAGGGACCCGTTTCATGGAAGACAGTTTTTCCACGGACGGGGGTGGGAATGGGGATGGTTCAGGTGATAATGCAGGTGATGGGGAGCGATGGGAAGCGGCAGATGAAGCTTCACTGGGGCTCGCCCTCCACTCACCTCCTGCTGTGCGGCCCGGTTCCTAACAGGGGGTTGGGGACTCCTGTTCTAAATGATCAGTAGAAGCGGGCCTGGGGTGCTCCAGAGGGAAACCTGCAGCTTCCCAGGCTCTGTCTCTGAGTACAGTGGGAGACAGGGCAGTTCTGAAGCCCAGGGAAGGATGTGACCACTCAGAACCTTTCAAGTGGAGTGACTTTTTTTTAATGGCAGGGATTAGAAACTGTTGTAATGTTTTTCTTAATTGATTCTTCTAATTGCAAATCAATAGAACTGATTTGCACCCTGACTGGGTTTGTTTTGTTGTGAAGTGACTGGGGGCCCTGAAGGACTCCCTGTGAGAAGAAGACTTCAGGTGAGGTGAAATCAGAGATTTCCAGTTGTCACTCGTGGGTGGCAGGAGGGGCAGGGACGAGGGACAGAGAGGGAACTGGTTCTTCTCCTTTCTTCTTACCCTTCAGCTCTCACAAGGAGGCTGATGTTTGGTGAGTAAGGGGCAAATCCAGCAGGTGGAAAGGGCTGGCTGTCAAGCTGTCCCCTCCAGCCCCTGAGGGCTGTCTCTGGCTGGAAAGTTGGACCCCCAGTAGACACAGCCCTTTTCTCTGGACTTCTCTGAGCAGCCGTAAGATAGCCTGGAAATGCATTCATCTAGTCAGTACAGCATGAATATTTCCTGAGCACCTACTATGTTCCAGGCTCCAGATAGAGACTGGGGATTAAATGGTGGGTAAGACAGCTATGGCATTGAATGACAGAATCAATCAGGATTCAGCTGCCAAGAACTGAATCCTCTCTGACTATTTAGGCAGAAAAGGACTTATTGCAGAGTATTAAATAGCCTTTATTCGTTTTTAATTAAAACCTTTTTAAATTTATTAAAAATTTATTTATAAATTAAAATTTTTTATTTATGTATTTTTATTATTTATTTTATTAAAAAAAATTTTAATGACCTTTAGAACTGCTGAAAGGTCTGGAGAAATACGCATTAGGCTGAGCTCCCAGGAGTGACTCTTAAGACCCAGGCCTCTGAGAATGTCCCATTCAGGCCGTATCGGGGCAGTTGCTGCCGCAGTCGCGTGTTCTAGAACCCCAGTGCCTCTGAAACAAAATGGGAGCCTCATGTTTGCCTCTCTCCCCTCTTGGCTCAGTTCTGAATTTGAGTTTCAGATGAGTCCATCGATTGGTAGAACCCAAATCAGTGTGGAACTCTAGCTGCAAGGGAGTCTGTGCATGTAGGTGTTTGTTCTCTAGGAAGGACCCCTTGGAGCAGGAGGTAGGAATAGATGGTGAGCAAACCTGCACTTTCAACACAGCAACTGATTACACAGTTTGTTAATAACTTTGTGGTTAGTGCCTTGCAGAAAAAGCAGGGGGAATTGTTAAAAGGAACTTGTCTAAATTCTTGGCAAGAATCAAAAGAAAACCATGACTGTATAAGTGGATGGTGGTCGGGCTTCCCTGGTGGCGCAGTGGTTAGGAACCCGCCTGCCAATGCAGGGGACATGGGTTCAAGCCCTGGTCCGGGAGGATCCCACATGCTGTGGAGCAGCTGGGCCCGTGTGCCACAACTACTGAGCCTGTGCTCTGGAGCCCACAAGCCACGGCTACTGAGCCCATGCGCCACAACTGCTAAGGCCTGTGTGCTTGGAGCCTGTGCTCTGCAACAAGAGAAGCCAACCGCAATGAGAACCCTGTGCACCACAGCACAGAGTAGCCCCCACTCACTGCAAGTAGAGAGAGTCCACGCGCAGCAGCGAAGACCCAATGCAACTAAAAATAAAAAAAATAAATAATAAATTTAAAAAAAAGTGGATGGTGGGACCATAAAGGACTCTCTGATGGTAGCAGCTTCCAGTCCCAAAGGCATGACCCTCATGTCTCCCGGAACTTAGCTGTGCTCCTTCACCTTCCTAGTCCCCAGGCCCACATGGTGGTCATCACTGTGTTCCTGATACACCCCAGCAAGATCCTGGCTATCTCTATCCCTCCTCAAACCACAAGCCCAACACTCTTGTTCAAGTGGTCCAGGTATCCTAGGGCCCACCCATTTGTCCCAAGCTCCCTGGACAGGAGGTGTGGTGGGCACAATGAACGACCCATCGCCTTGGCTCAGCCACCAGCCCTGCCTGCCTTGGGAGGCCTCCATACTGACCCTTTCTGGTGTGAGGCCACCCTCCATGGTCAGGAGAATGACTCAGCCCACTGTAGAGCCACATTGTCCACACAGCTTATCTCAGTATTTCTTGAAGGTTGGTCTAGGTCCCAAAGAACATTGGATTCTTTCCCCCCAGCTTTATTGAGGTATGGTTGACAAAATGTATATGTTTAACTTTTATTAATTTTTAAGGTGTACAATGTGGTGTTTTGATATATGTATACATTGTGAGATGATTACCACAATCAAGTTAATTAACATACCTACCACCTTACTTAGTGACCATTTGTGTGTGTGGGGGGAGAACATTTGGGATCTAGTCTCTTAGCACATTTCAAATATAAAGTATATTATTATTAACTATAGTCAACATGCTGTACATTAGGTCTTCAGAATGTATTCATCTTATAACTGAAAGTTTGTACCTTTTTTTTTTTTTTTTTGTGGTACGCGGGCCTCTCACTGCCGTGGCCTCTCCCATTGCAGAGCACAGGCTCCGGACGCGCAGGCCCAGCGGCCATGGCTCACGGGCCCAGCCGCTCTGCGGCATGTGGGATCCTCCCAGACCGGGGCACGAACCCGTGTCCCCTGCATCAGCAGGCGGACTCTCAACCACTGCGCCACCAGAGAAGCCCTAGTTTGTACCTTTTGATTACCATCTCCCCTTTTTCCTCATCCTGAGAGGTTGCTCTGGTAATCATCATTCTACTCTCTGTTAACATGAGGTCAAGTTTTTTTTTTTTTAGATTCCACATATAAATGGCTTATTTTACTTAATATAATGTCCTTTAGGTCCAGTCATGTTGTCTCAAATGGCAAGGTTTCCCTTTTTTTTGGCTGCGTCGTGAGGCATGCAGGATCTTAGCTCCCCTACCAGGGATTGAACCTTCACCCCTGCGGTGGAAGTGCGGAGTCTTAACCACTGGACTTCCAGGGAAGTCCCTTCCTTCTTTTTTTAAGGCTGAATAGTATTCTGTTGTCTGTATATACACCACATTTTCTTTATCCATCCATCTTTTGATGAACACTTAGGTTGTTTCCATGTCTTGGCAACTGTAAATAATGCTTCAGTGAACATGGGAGTGCAGATATCTCTTCAAGATCTTGTTTTCATTTCTTTTTGATAAATACCCGGAAGTGGGATTGTGGGATCATATGGCAGTTCTATTTTCAATTTTTTTGAGAACTCTCCATACTGTTTTTCATAATGGCTGTACCAATGTACATTCCCACTGACATGCACAAGGGTTCCCTTTTCTTCACATCCTCACTGGCACTTGTTACCTTTTGTCTTTTTGCTAATAGCCATTCTAATAAGTGTGAGGTGATATCTCTTTGTGGTTTTGATTTGCATTTCCCTGATAATTAGTGATGTTGAGCATCTTTTCATGTACTTGTTGGCCATTTGTATGTGTTTGGAAAAATATCTATTCAGGTCCTTTGACCATTTAAAACATTTAATTATTTGGGTTTTTTTGTTTTTGAACTGTGTGAGTTCCTTATATATTTTGGATATTAACACCTTATCAGACATATGGTTTGCAAATATTTTTTCCCATTCAGCAGATTGCCTTTTCCTTTTGTTGTTTCCTGTGCTGTTCAGAAGCCTTTTAGTTTGATTGTAGTCACACTTGTTTACTTTGCTTTTATTGCCTATGCTTTTGGTGTCAAATCCAAGAAAATCATTGTCAAGACCAATGTCAAGGAGTTTTCCCCTATATTTTATTCTAGGAGTTTTATGGTTTCGGTCCTTACATTTAAGTCTTTAATCCATTTTTGAGTTAACTTTTGTGTATGGTGTAAGATAGGGACCCAGTTCCATTATTTTGCATGTGGATATCCAGTTTTCCCTATACCTTTTACATTTTGAAGAGACTATACTTTCCCCATGTGTATTCTTGGTAACTTTGTCAAAAATCTATTGACTGTGTGTGGGGGTTTATTTCTGGGCTCTCTAGTGTTCCACTGGTCTACATGTCTGTTTTTATGCCAGTACCATACTGTTTTGATTACTATAGCTTTGTAATATAATTTGGAATCAGGAAGTGTGATGTCTCCAGCTTTGTTCTTCTTGTTCAAGATTGTTGTAGCTCAACATTAGATTTTTCACTTGATAAAAATTCTGTTTCCCAGGCCCTGCCCCAGACCTGTTGACTTCGAATCTCTTGGGGGTGAGACCATAACACATGCATTTTCTGCAGACTCTCCCGGTGACTCTGGTGCACCCAGGACCGAGGACCGCTGCTCTGAGCATACTGGTTAGAGGGAGGCAGTGCAGATTGTGGGAGGCACAGGGGACTTGGTGTCACAGCCTAGTTTTACCTCTTACTCTCATTCAATCTTCTGATTCTGGTTGTCCTTCTCTGAGGCCCAGTTCCTAACCCGAAAATGGGGGTGATGATATCATTTGTTTCCCGGGTTGGTTGTGGCTGTGAAATAACACATGCAAAGCCTCTACCAACTGGAAAGCACTGTTTAAACACCTGTGTGATCCTTAGGAGCCTTGGTGAGCATGACATTTAGGAGGCAGAGTTCAACAATCCCTGATAATTAAAAAAAAAAATTTATTCTTTTTTTAATTTGTTTTTTAAAATTTTATTGAAGTGTAGTTGATTTACAATGTTGTGTTTAATTTCTGCTGTACAGCAAAGTGACTCAGTTTTATATATATATATATATATATATATTTTTTTTTTTTTGCTGTACGCGGGCCTCTCACTGCTGTGGCCTCTCCCGTTGCGGAGCACAGGCTCCAGACACACAGGCTCCGCGGCCATGGCTCGCGGGCCCAGCCGCTCCGCGGCATGTGGGATCCTCCGGGATCGGGGCACGAACCCGTGTCCCCTGCATCGGCAGGCGGACTCTCAACCACTGCGCCACCAGGGAGGCCCTATATATATTCTTTTACGTTATGGTTTGTCACAGGATATTGAATATAGTTTCCTGTGCTACACAGTAGGACCTTGTTGTTTATCCATCCTATATATAAGAGTTTGTATCTGCTAATCCCAAACTCCCACTCCCCTTCCCCCTTGGCAACCACAGGTCTCTTCTCTATGTCTGTGAGTCTGTTTCTGTTTTGTAGATATGTTCATTTGTGTCGTATTATAGATTCCAAAAAATTCATTATTCACGTTTTCAAGGACATAAAAGGGATTCAAATACACAGTCCACAGCAATGCTTATCAAGCTCCCTTTTCCTTCCTACTTCCTTTTCACTTATAAACCCTCTTCCCTGGCTCTACCGGAATCCAACTCCTCATTCCCCTAAAATCCCTAAGCCCCCTGTACCCCCACTCCAGGGGCCTGCTTTTCTCCTCTTGCCCTGTCCCTCTCCCTCAACATGTTGTATTACTTATAGGTCAAGTTAGTCCTCTTCCTCCCCGAAAGAAGCTGCCCTGTCCAGGAGGAAGGAGAAGCCGGTAACTGAGTAGAGAATGAGGGGTTTGTCTTTGGCGGACTGGATGCGGTTGAGGGAGACTGGCAAGCATGCTCACCTCAACACATTGTTTTTGGTCTGTCACATCAGGGAGTAGAAATATTTGCAGTGTTCACATGTGATCGGTGCTAAGGGTGTCCATTCTCTCATAGGGGAATGGAAGCCCTACCCTCCTTCCGTCTCTGCCTCCCCCTCCCCCCTCCCCCCTTCCCCCCCTCCCCCCTTTATCCCTCCCTCCTTTCTTTCCTTCCTTGCTTCCTTCCTTTGTCTCTTCTCTCTGTCTCTCTTTTTCTTCCACCTATAAAACTGGGTTATTCTTTTATCCCACCACCATTTATTTTATCTGTAGTATTTAACGAGTGTTCTCTTTAATTATAAAAGTGAATACATGCTTTTGTGAACATTCTCAAACAGGGCAGGTGAGCATAAGGTCAAAAAGCAAAGGAGTCCTTCTGAGTGTCAGTTTCCTTGCCTATAAAATGAATCCCATTCCAGAAAGAGCTGAGAGGATGAGGCGCCCCTGCGGTGGCTCTTTACTCCCTGCTCAGGGGCACCTGGTTGGCACCCTGAGCGGCTTCTCATTTTACTTAAGGAGTAGGAGACACTGCAGGGGGAAGGAAGGGCTGATGCTGGCTGGGGTGTAGATGCGTGAATTTGCGCGTGTAAAAATGCGGCTGGGGCCAAGGGGGTGTGTGTCCTTCTGCCCCTACCTTTGCAATCCCACCCCCTCACCCCGGCCTGGTTGCTCCTGTCTCCTCCCTTCCCAGTACCAGGTGGCTCCGAGCCCCAGAGAGAACCCCACTTTGGCCCTCTGCTTCAAGGCAGGCAGAATTGAACCGGCATCACAGCCAGGCCTGCTGGGCCCTTAGCTGAGGGCATGAAAAAGGCTGAGGGAGGGTGAGAGGAGGCGGAGAAGGGAGCTGGATTCTGGAAGGCCTGGCTGGGGCTGGGGCAAGATACCTGAGGCTGGAAAGGGGTCGTCCAAGTCACCCTGCATGGGGGGGCTTGAAGAACTCAGCCTGTTTCCAGATCCTATAGGCTCCCTGTCATGCATATTTATTTATCCATTGAATCTTTCAGTCAATTACTTATTCAACAAAATTGTATTGAACCTCTTCTATGTGCCCAGCACTGTTCTGGGCACTGGGGATACAGCAGTGAGTGAAACACCAAAACCCCTGCTCTGGCAGAGATCTGTCCCAGTGTGGGAAACAGACAGTAAACAAGATAAAGTAAAATGGGTCAAAGGCTAGAATGTTATGAGTGCTATTGGGAGAATAAAGCAGAGAAAGGGAATAGTAGTGATGGGGTTGACAGTTTTGAAAGAATGACCGGGGGAAGCCCCCTCGAAATGATCACTTAGAGAAAAGACCTGAAAGATACGAAGAGGAAGCCTGTGAATGTGTGGAGGAAGAGCACACTAGACAAAGGGGCACGTGCAAAGGCCCTGAGGCAGGAGCACGTCCCAGGAACAGTAAGGAACAATGTGGCTAGAGCAGAATGAGCAAGACAGAGCAGTGGGAGACGAGGTTGAGGAGCATCAAGGGCCAGATCCCATAGGGTCTTGTAGGCTCTACCCAGTGAAGACTTGGGCCTTGACTCTGAGAACACGAGAACCAGGGGAGATACGAGCACAGCTGTGCCATGATTGCACTTGTGTTGTTTTTTGGGGTTTTTTTTTTTTTTTTTTTTTTTTTTTTGCAGTACACGGGCCTCTCACTGTTGTGGCCTCTCCCGTTGCGGAGCACAGGCTCCGGACACGCAGGCTCTCTGGCCATGGCTCATGGGCCCAGCTGCTCCGCGGCATGTGGGATCTTCCTGGACTGGGGCACGAACCCGTGTCCCCTGCATCGGCAGGCAGACTCTTTTTTTTTTTTTTTTTTTTTTTGCTGTACGCGGGCCTCTCACTGCTGTGGCCTCTCCCGTTGCGGAGCACAGGCTCCGGACACACAGGCTCCGCGGCCATGGCTCGCGGGCCCAGCCACTCCGCGGCATGTGGGATCTTCCGGGATCGGGGCACGAACCCGTGTCCCCTGCATTGGCAGGCGGACTCTCAACCACTGCACCACCAGGGAAGCCCCAGGCAGACTCTTAACCACTGCGCCACCAGGGAAGCCCCCTGCACTTGTGTTTTAATAGGCTCACACAGCTGCTGGGTGGAGCCTAGGCTCTCGGGGCAAGGGTAGAATAGGAGATCGGGGGAGGACCACGTAGGTGAGAAGTACCAGTGGCTGATACCAGGGTGGTAGCAGTGGGAGGAGTGCGAGGTGGTCAGATTCTGGGTACAGTTTGAAGCTACACACAGTTGGCTGCATTTGCTGGAAGATCAGCTGTGGGATCTCAGGCGGTGATGCTGCTCGGGCCGGGTTGGCTGCCGGTCTGTGGTTCCAGTGGTCCGTCCTCTTCACACGGGTCTCCCCTTGGGGAGAGAGCTGGCAGGAGCCAGGCCATTGGGAGGACCAGTCCATCTGGCCGGACTCGCTCTGGCCTTGCTCCGTGAGCCAGGGGGGCGGCCTGAGGAAAGGCCACAGCTCCGTGAGCACACAGGGGCCAAGAACACAGCCTGGAGTCAGACCCACTGTGGCAGGGCTCCTCCCCCTGCCGTGGGCTGGCAGGACTGACTGACCATGGCCTGACCAGGAGTGCCTACTCTGAGCAGAGCTGGCAAAGGTGGGGCTGGGTTCCCAAATCGTACCTTCTGCTTCCCACTCTCAAAGTCCCCTCTCTCTCGGCTGGTCACACTGAGGAGAGCTCATCACAGGACCCAAGGGGACCCACTGAGAGGCGCTTAAGGAATAGCTCCTCTGGGGCCCTCGGTTTAGAGCAGCAGTCCTCAAACAGGGACAGTGTCCCCAAGGAGACATTAGGCAACGTCTGCAGACATTTTGGTTGTCACAGCTGGGTGGGGGGTGGAGGTGGTGCTCTTGGCATCTAGTGGGCAGAGGCCAGAGATGCTGCTAAACAGCCTACAATGCACAAGACAGCCCCATAGAAAAGAATCATCTGAATTATCCGTCCCAATCCATCAGTAGTACCAAGGTGGAGAAAACCTGGCTTAGAGGCACCTTAATTCACTAACCTTACCAAGTGTGGCCGACTGCAAACAAATGGCCACAGATTTCTCCCATCTCTATATGTGTGTCCTTTTACCCTATCAAGAGGGGGAATCTGTTTCTTCACCCCTGTGACTTGCTTTGACCAACCAAATACAATGGAAGTGATTTCATGGGATTTCTGAGCTTAGGCCTCAAGGGGTCCTGCAGCTTCCACTGTCACCTGGTTAGAGTGCCAGGCAGCAGTCAGGGCCAGCCACCACTTCAAGGTCATCTTAAATTGTCCAGCCCCAGACAGCTGCCAGATGAGTGCAGCTGTGTGAGTGATGCCAGATGAAACCAGCAGAAGACCTGCCCAGAAAAGCCCAGCCCAAATTGCTGACCCACAGAATAGTGAGCAAACAGAAGGGTGGTTGTTTGAAGCCACTAAGTTTTGGGCCTGTTTGTTTGGCAGCAATAGATAACTGATACACTGGGAGGATGCATGTTTTAAAGGGGGATGTCTAGGGACCACATGCCTTAACCCAAAGGATTAATGGGCACATTTCAGTCCATGGAAGGCAACTGAAGCTCAGACTAGGGCAGAAGCAGAATACTTCTTCCTGTTGATCAAACCCCTCTAGGTGAATGGCTACCAGTGTGGTCCGCATAGAAGGCTGGGTCCAATGTGCATACAGAACAGCTGTGATCTGGCCCTACTAGCCACAGGTCAGGTGGGGAGCAGTTGGATAATGGAGCCCAGATTGATGGTAAATGGCTGTAAAGTGGATGTGGCTTTAAAATGGGACAGTCATGGGCAGGAATGCTGGTTCCACTGACTGCCAGCTGCACGACCTTGTGCGGGTCATTCTGCTTTCTGCTCCACACCTCTTGCTTGCTCCTCTGGGAAAAGGGTGATCACACCTCTCTCAGGCTTGTTAGGAAGATTAGATCAGATTAAATGAGACAATGTATGTGAAGGGTTTAGCACTGAGTCTGGCACAGAGAGGGTACAATAATGGCGTGTTGACTGATAAAAACAGACCCACTGTTTGAACAGGGTTGGCTGCCAGAGTAGAGGGTACAAAGGCAGCATCCAGTCTGTGTGTTCTCTTCAGCTGAGGAGGGAAAAAAAGGACTGGGAGCTGTAGGACCTAGGCTACTGCTGGGTGTTTCCAGAATGGGGGTTCCCAGATGAGAAGGAAGAGCAGGTGTAAATCACACTGGCATTGAGAGCAGAAGGCAGGCAAACAGCCGGTCTTCATATTATTCCTGTGTGAGCCAGCATGTGGTATGGGTTTTAATTTAAAGCAAGCATTTAGTGAGTTGATAAACAGGAGTGCACACCTCCTGCCCTCCCAGGCCCTGAGCCCCAGAAGAACAATTATCCTGGAGAGAAGACGAAAGGAACATATGGAAATGAATTCTAATAATGAGCAGAGGGCAGGCGGTACCTGCCTTCCCGGGGCGGCTTTGGTGGGGCTCAGGTGGAGATTGTTCACACACCAGCAGGTACCAAAGGTCAGCTGAGGCCTCGCTTCCTGCTTCCCTCTGCTGGTTCAATCCATACCGTGGGATGGAGATGGGCCGGGTGCTCTTTGATCTTCTTTTAACCCTGCGGTCCGGGGCGCACCCTCCACTGGTGGGGTCTCCATGGCGTTGTACGCGGATGGTCCAGGTGGGCGGGCTGGTTGGGTGTTTCTTTGCCTTTCCTCAAAGGCTGACACAGAGTGGACACATAGGAGGCCCATTGGTCTCTGTCTAAGGTCCCCAGACCCAACTGGAAAGGTGGTTGTTTGGATTCCAAGTTACAGTTCATGGCAATCCATTTCACACTATCCAGGCAAAAGAGGGGCTTCACTGACTTGGAGGATTGACCTAAGGAAGGAGCAGGACAGTGGGATCCCAGGCACCAGACCACCATCACTAATAGGACCCTCCTTATATCTCATGTCAGTGTTAGTCTCTCTGTTGGTTTTCTCTGCAACACTGAGCACCCTGACTGCCCATAACCCCCATCCATAGCTTTCCAGCCTTGTTCCAGTTGAAAGAGCCCCAGGAAGGGCTCTCTTGGCCCAGCTTGAGTCCCATGTCTGCTCCTGCACTGTGGCCAGGTGGGTGCTCTGGTAGGTGGTCTCTTCCACAACCTCACTGGTGGGTGGGTGAGGAGGAGGGAGACCTCCCCAAAGAAGTGAGGGTGCTATTGCCAAAAAGAGGGGAGTGCCAGGCAGGTCACACAGTAGTGATACTATGGAGGGGGGGGTCAACAGAGTGGCAATGGGACTTTCTTGAATTATTCCTATTGTTTCCTTAAAGCCCACCAGGAACCATATATTCACTCATGAGTAGGTTATCCACACCCATGGAAGTGTTGCCAACCACTCTGGACCACAGTCATAGCCTGGTGTCCTATTTCTGCCCCAAGACCATCTTGGTCATTCTAGGTCTTTGATGATTGAACTTGGAGGAAAAAAACATAATCATTGCATAATGAGTGCAGGTTTTTTTTTAATCTTTTTTTTTTTAATAAATTCATTTTATTTATTTATTTGGCTGCGTTGGGTCTTTGTTTCTATGCGAGGGCTTTCTCTGGTTGCGGTGAGCAGGGGCCACTCTTCATCGCGGTGCGCGGGCCTCTCACTGTTGTGGCCTCTCCTGTTGCGGAGCACAGGCTCCAGATGCGCAGGCTCAGTAGTTGTGGCTCACGTGCCCAGCTGCTCCGCGGCATGTGGGATCTTCCCAGACCAGGGCTCGAACCCGTGTCCCCTGCATTGGCAGGCAGATTCTCAACCACTGCGCCACCAGGGAAGCCCCAGTGCAGTTGGTTTTTAAATCAGACTTGTTAAATATTCTAGTTCTGAGGACGAAGCTTGGGGCGGGGTCTTTTCTTCTAAGTGCCCCCTTGCACAGAGAACACACATTTAGGAGGTAAAAGGAACACAGGATAAGATTTCTTACGGTATCACTTAGAATCTGGTTCAGCTGCATGTAACAGCTGAATAATGGTGCTTAAACACACAGGGGTTCTCTCTTACCTAAAAGAAACTTGGAGATATAAGCTGGGAGACAGTGTTCCGTAGGCCTCCTGTGTATTCAGGTATCTTATAAACAGAGCCACGGGCAGCTTTTCCTCTCAGAGTATGTTTTCAAGGATGTTTTATAGTGCTTGGGTTTGGAAGATAGATACAGTGCCATTCTCTGCGTCAAAGGGTAGATTTCTTTGCTGTCCAGGATAGTAAAGATACTGTCTCGCACAGGGCAAAGGTGGGGCAGGATTGCCAGTGGCCCCGTCGTAAAGGACTGGCGTTCCCAAGCTTGGGGTTCCTCAGCTGTGACCCAAACCCACTGCGTTTATAGTATCTATCTGGCCTGCTCAACACTGCCCCATGGGAACCAAAGCAAACTGACAGGGATGGGAAGCTTATGCTGCCTGCTGTACTTTTTCTCTGACTTGGGAGTCTAGTGCCTTCTGCCAGCACCCATGAAACCGTGACAGTCTAACTGGTTAGCTTGCAAGTAGGGTAAAATTTCAGACCCTTCACAGTTCTTGACAGTATATAGTAAAGGGCTGGAACGGTGACTCCACAAAGTCATCGAGGCAAGGTTCCTCTTATCCTTCTGCTCCAGCAATCTTCAAGGTCACTGTGTGCTCCAAGGTGGCTGTTGGAGCTCCAGTCAGCACATCTTCATTCCAGGCAGCAGAAGAGAGGAAAGGAGATTGGGATTGACATACATACACTAATATGTATAAAATAGATAATTAATAAGAACCTGCTGTATAAAATAAAATTCAAAAGTTCAAAAAAAAAAAAGAGGAAAGGAAAAGAAAAGTCAGCACCTCCCAGCTCTCCTGGAATTCACAACACTTATTGGCCATCACTTAATCCAGGGCTTTACCTAGCTGCAAGGGAGGCTGGGAAACGTCTTAAAGCTGGGTGCAGTGCTGCCCCAGGCAGGGATTTGTTACTAAGGAAGAGGGAGAATGGATGTGTTGGGTGGCAAGTAGCCTCTCTGTCCCAGGCCCCACCTCCTGCCTGCCATCCCTTGTCTGTTGGTGGGGACAGAAAGGAGTTCCTCATCTGAGTACAGTCCTCACTGAGGATGGAGGAGATAGTGAAGGGCAGGTTTGGAGAAGGATGTACTAGATGAAATCCCCTCCCTACCACCCCAGGGGACTCGAAAGATAGTGGGAGGGATGGGCATGTGCGTTACTAATTACAAAACATTGTGAAAAGTGTGATCAGAGCCGGGTAGAGGTCATCCAGCCCAGGGAGCTATGAGAGCACTAATGGGGGCAGCTGCATTAATCGGGGATCAGGGAGGGCTTCCTGGAGGAAGCGATGCTTGATTTGTGTCTGGAAGGATGAGTAGAAGTTCACCAGACATGGTTTGGGGGTAGGGCTGCCAGATAAAATACAGGATGCCCAGTGAAATTTTAATTTTAGATAAACAACTAATAATTTTAGGATAAGTATAACCCATATGATATTTGGAAGGTATTTGCACTAAAAGATCATGTGTTGTTTATCTGAAATTCAAATTTATCTAGCATCCTGTACTTTTATTTGCTAAATCTGGTAACCCTATGTGGGGATGAAGACAGTCCATGTGCAGTGAGCTGATGCAGAAAGGCCCAAGGGCTGGGGAGCTGGAAGCAGCTTGGCAGGCAGGAGTGAGTGAGGAGGTGTGTGAGGGGGTGTGGGGGGCTGGGAGGAGGGGAGCGAGGCTGGAAAAGCAAGCAGGGCAGGTCATTATCTAGTGAACAGGAGTCAGGAGTATCTATTAATGAACATTTTTTGGAGAAACTGCCATGTGCCAGAACTCTTGTATTGACTCCTGTCATCCTCAGCCATCGCTAGGAGAGAGGTGCTTGTATTATACCCATTTTACAGCTGAGGCAAAGTAATAGCTGGGTAGTGGTAGAGTGGGGATTCCAACTCTGGTGTAAATCCAGCTGTGCCTCCTTGGGATATTCCATGGCCCTGCTGCGTGTTATCTCATTCACCCAGCTCCCTATCATCCTGCAGGGTTCGCAGTCACACAGCTGCCCGAACAGAGGAGAAAATGAGGGGAGGCCCAGGCTGTTTAAAAGCTCCTTGAAAACGCGGCCCTTGGACTCTCAGAGAACAGCTAGTCCAGAGGCTTCCACACTGGGCACTTAGCAGCCCTTAAGGGTCCTGAGAGGGGTGGGGCCTCTGAAGAGGTGAGGGGATGAGGGGGGAGGAGGAGGGATGGGGAGAGCCTTGTGAAGGAGAGGTTGACAATGGGGTGGGACTCCAACTAGAGCACCACGTATGCACGGGCATCTGTGAGGGGCTGCCCATGAATACAAAGTGGCTCAGTGGTTTTGGAAACAAACATCCTGCTGGTAGCCCAACGCCCTCCATTTGCAGGGAGGAAACTGATTCCCCGGAGGGTTGGCGGTGGGGCGTGATCTTGCTGGGTGCAGCAGGGTCTCCAGAGCATCGCTGGTCAGTCTTGGCTCCACCCTCCCAGCCCACCCGCTTCTGAACCCTTGGACTCCAGCGCCAGCACGGCTGAGGCTGCCTAGGAGCCGGCCCGGCATCTCCAGCAGACACAGGCTCCTGCTCAGCCCAGCTTGCCCCGACCCTTCCAGGCCATGGGCTTCGGGGCCTTGATTTTGGGCCCGGTGTGTGGATGGCGGGACCCGAGGGTTTACAGAGCTCGGCTGGGGTGGCCCCGGGGGGCCTTGCCAGGGCCCCGGAGGCCCCGGAGAGCCCCTATCCGTACCTGCTCCTCCTCCCCCTCTGCAGCGGCTGGGCCGGGGCGGCCCATTGTTGTCCACGAAATGTTTCCGAATCAGCCATTTAATGAGAACAAAAGGAATTAATTGGTGGTTTAGGCCTAATGAGACCGCTGTGCAAATTAACAGTCCTCATCAGCAGAAACAAACAGAGCCCTTAAATGAATTGCCGAAGAGCATTAAACTGAATAAGCTTTTGCCGGGATGATAAATAGCAGGTCAGAGGAGACCATCTGGCCCCTTCCCTGCAGCTTCCTTCCAGGGAGGAGGGAGCGAGCGAGCAAGGGCGGGGCCCAGCTGGGCGGAGCCAGGCCCGCACTCAGGCTCGCAGCCTCGCGCACACACGGTCACGCGTGTCCGTCCACACACAGCCGCATGCACACGTATTTGCACACTCACGATCACATCTGTGCACCTCCACACAGTCACACTCAAGACACGTTCACACACATCCACGGACACACATTTGCACTCACACGTATATAATTGCACA
Source organism: Mesoplodon densirostris (assembly GCF_025265405.1). Classification (NCBI taxonomy): domain Eukaryota; kingdom Metazoa; phylum Chordata; class Mammalia; order Artiodactyla; family Ziphiidae; genus Mesoplodon; species Mesoplodon densirostris. The sequence goes on from NC_082664.1 coordinate 123,860,481, forward strand.
CACACACACACACACACACGCTGGAGGTGCAGAAGACTAAGGTGGCATTTGTCTCCAGGAGATGGGACAAGGCCCTCTGCCTGATCTGCCTGCGCCCCGAGGTAGGGGTTGCTGTGGGCGGAGGTGCTGAAGCTCCCGCCACCCCACACACATCCCCGCGGAATACTGGGCTGGGTGGGAGGACAGAGAGCAGCCCTGGCCCCCAAGGCAGTAACCCCTGCTCAGAGAGCAGTCCTCCCTCAAGCGGGCCATGTGGGCGTGTCCGACATGCCCTCCGCCCCTGCCCGCCGCCTCTCTCTTCCTCCACACCTGCCGGGTGGTCTGGTGATCTTGGGGTGGAAAGTACTGGGCTAGGCAGTAACTCAGAGGAGGGTCACAGGCCTTCCAGGTGGTTCTGATGCATACTAGTTGCATGTCTAAGATTCCTTCTAGGGCTGATATTCTGGGTGGCTTGCCCCACTTTAATTTTTATTAAAAAAATATTTTTTAGATTACCTGTCTTCTCTATTTTTCACTCCACAAACACACAGTGGCTGCTTTTGTTCATCATTGAACGTTCCGTGTAATCACATTGTCTGGCACGTTGGAAGCGCTTAATATGTATTTGTTGGTTGAATGAGTTAAACCAAATTCTTTCAAACAAGCGTGTGTGTGTATATACGTATATACGTAAGTATATATGTATACACACACACACACACACATACATACATACATACATACATACATACATACATATATATATATATATATATATATATATATATATATATATATGTATAATCAGCCCAGGCTAAGGCTTTGGTGAAGTTTCGTGGAAACCCTAGTGTTGCGTTCTGTGCACGGAGGGCCCACATTAGACTCTAAAGATGTCTTGTGTCCCCTACTTGGGGATCAGCTCCTGAGGTGAGGTGTCCGGGTCTGGATTGCTTAGTGTCATTAGAGTCTCCCACAGGGATGCTCTGCCCTTTCCCACACACCTGACCATTCCAGGCTGTGGGAGTCACCTTGCTAAGGCACAGAAGCCTCTGATGGCCCCTCAGTGCCTGCCCAGTAGAGAGTGAGTGCTCGATACTTCTTAATAAGACAATTAATCTACCCATCCACTCGTTTATTCATTTGACAAGCATTTTTCAGTCTAGCCCTGTGCTAGGTATTGTGTAACACAGGAATGATTTAAATTGGCCAAGTCTTCACCGTCAAGCAATTTACATGTGTTGAGAGAGAGAGGAGACAAGAAACTTGTATTAAGTATCAATAGGTGGAGAGGTTGGTCTGGTTCAGAGCTAAAAGAAATAATGGAATGATCCATTTTAGGGAGGTGGTCAGGGAAGGCCTCCCTGTGGAGGTGATGTCTAAATGACACCTGAAGAATGAGGAATCTGACATGCAGACTGTGGGCAAAAGGGCATTTCTGGAGGAGCAGACAGCATGTGCAAGGGTCCTGAGGTTTACATGTGGCCAGAGCCAGGAGGAGAGAGTGTTGCAAGGCATGCTTAGCAAATTGGGCAGGCCAGAGTGTGCAGCCGTGAGGATGAGTTTGAATGAGCCAATGAACATCAATTGTTAGAGTTTAAAGCGTTAAGTAATGGGAGAAAACTACAAGGATCCTCAACACAAAATTTTAGAGATCATCAACCAACTGATGGTCACAGAACACCTCCTGGGTACAGCTCTGTGCCTAATGCTGTGGAGAACAGGATGATGTGAAAGATGTGGTCCCTGCCCTCAAGCCAGTGACAGCTGCTTTGACCTGGACAGCCTCTTCACACTTAGCACCTTCTGAGTGTGGCCCAGCTGAGAACTACAGAGAGAAGCTGAGGCTCTTGGGGCCTCTTTGCAGCCAGCAGCCCTGGCTGTTCAGGAGGAGGCAACATGGAGGCTTGGCATGGTTGGGAAGACTTCCCAGGGAAGACAGAATGTAAACTGAGCTTGGGCAAAGGAGCAGTAATTGTAGATACCAGTGCCTCTCTGCTAGACACACATCTCCTGCCCTCTCAATCTTTCTGCTAGGTTCAGATCATTAGCCCATTTCATAGATGAGGAAACTGAGGTGCAGAGCAGGGATTAGAGCCACTGAGTAATGTAGGTGGGATTTGCCCCTGGCTCCGCCTGGCTTTATCCATTCCCACTGCGAAGAAATGGAAACAGAGGGCCTAGGTCTGGGTGGCAGGGCCATGGTATGACTTTCATGGGCTCTGGTGGGCCTTTTGCCTTCATGGGCCCCATTTCTCCCTTAAAAAATTATTAAAAATTATATTTTCTGACTGTGGTGGTATAAAGATGAATATATTCATTTCTCCTTCTGATTTTGAAAAGATTTACAACATTCTTGTCGACCCCCAAATGAACCATGAGCCTGAGGCATGGTGCCCCCACTAGTGCCTAGTGGAGAAGCAGCTCTGCTGACCCCCCACAGGTGCTCCACAGCTCCTCCAGATCTCACAGCCACCTCCCCAAACTCCAGGAGCTTGCACCCCACTGCCAAAATGCCCACACCGTGCCCTGAGCAGGGGCAGATGTCACCAGGAAGCTTTAGCTTGAGTGTCTCTGCAGTTGAGCTGGTGAGGGCAGCTGGACAAATAAATCACTGCCTGGGAACGTGTGTCTGTGCTGATGCAGGGACAAGAGATTGCTTGTCTTTTTTCCTGCAACCAGGGCTTAAATTCACCAGGGTGATAAATGGTTTAGCCTCCACGATTAAGGCCACCTCGATAACTCACAGCGCCAAAGAGGGCCCAGAAGCATCAGTCTCATGTTTGTTTTTCTCAAGGCAGAGGAGGGCCATGCTTAAAAGATCGAGAAAAAAATGGCCTAGCCATCCTGCTGTGACCTGGGGAGTGAGGCCCAGGGATGCTGGATTCCATGTTAGAGCACCTCACTGGTTCTACCCTCCACCCTTGCAGTTTAAAGCCCCACTTCCCTCTGATTTTCGTGCTTCCTGCTACTCCTAGAGACTTCCTAAAAGCATAGCTCGACTGGGGTGCCTCCCTCTCTCAAAGACCTTCAATGGCTCCCCTTTGTCCACAGAAGGAAAGCCAAATGCCTCAGTTTGGTCTCCAGAGCTCTTCAGGACCAGGCCTCAGTTTACCTTTCTATGATACTTTCCCTTGAACCTTTTCTTCTAGCCCTGAAACCTGTTCTGTACCTCCAGTTCTTGTTGACCCTGTCTGTTTTCCCCTCCTGGAATGCCCTTCCTCCTCCAGGGAGCCCTCCAAGAAGTTCCACTTATTGGAATTACTTTTTCTTTTCCCTGTCTTCCCACAGACTGTGTTTGGATCTCTGTTGCAACCCTGGGTGCAATCTTCTTGTGGTTACCTGCGTGTGCCTCTGTTTCCTCCTAGTGTGGGAACCTCTAAAGGATGGGGACCTGATTTATTCATCCTTCTCTCATATAGGCTTAACGTGGTGCTTTGCACACACAGGAAATGCCCACTGTTTGTGAAGTGAATTGAATTTCCAGTGGGGAACTGCCTTGGTCTAATTAGATGGTCCAGGGACACACAGCTCTGTTCTAATTTGAGACCTTTGCTTAGAGGCAGACCCAGTTCCCTCATTTCTAATTAGACAGTCTTGACCTTGACTCATGGCCTGGGAGAAACTCAGGACACCAGGTTTGGCAAATACATTGGTCCAAGAATCCATAAATATTGATTCGTTGTTTGCAGAGTAATTTAAATGTCAGTTATAAGCCCAAGGCAGATAAAGATCTGTAACAACAATAAAACTGGATACAAGCCACCAAGCCCTCGGGAAGCAGCTTTGGGTTAAGACGGAAATGGAATGCACAGGCCTTGGGGAGGGAGGGCATTAGAGGGGGAGACAGATCAATGGCTCTGTGAGACTTGGCTGCCAGCGATGCTCAGGTTGGGATGTGCTTGCTCATTACCATGTCTGCTGTTTGTGGATGGATGCGGTCCCTCATCCATCTATCCATCCATCCATCTACTGTGGAATTTTGGTTCTCAGCTATTCAGAGGGAGATAAAGATGGACAGATACACATACATACTCAGAGACAGGAACACACAGAACAAAGATAGGCACTGACATTTACACAGAGAAACAGTGAGGCAGAGACATAGGGAGAGACAGAGATGGAGACACAGACACTCATGGGGAAGGAAATACACAGAGAGACAGAGGTGAAGGGAGAAACATACTCCCCACAGTAGGAGGGCACTGGAATAAACAAGCAGAGTTTGGGCAGGATTGTGCCTTGGGGAGCAGCAGGCTGGGCCCTAGTTCGCAATAGGGGACCTAGATTCTAACTCCAAGAGGTAGTATGTCCAGTGGTGAAGATCCACAGCTTAGGAATTAGATTGCAATGATCAGATGGAGTTCAAGTCCCAGCTTCCCCACATACTAGAAGTTTGTGATATTGCACTACTTAATTAAACTTCTGAGCCTCAGTTTCATCATCTGTAAAATGGAGATCCTTATACAATATACAAGGATGCTTACCTCACAGGTTTTGGGGAGTCTGTGTACATTAAAGGGTTAGCACACCTCAAGCACTCTATAAATGCTGAGTTTTATCACCCTATTTCAGAGTCTTCCCCTAAACAACTATATGACCTTGAGCAAATCGATTCCCCTCTCTGTGCTTTGGTTTCCCCATCTGTGAAGCGAGGAGGGGTACCTTTGAGGATTTCCAGGTCCCTACCCTCCTCACCACTTTCTCTCCCCATTGTCCTCTGTCTGAGGTTCTTCGCAGATGCCCCGAGTGAATGGTTTTCTTGGTAGAAGGTGCCCCCTCCATCTTTGATTTCATTTAACCGCAGTCAGACCCAGCAAATGAATTGCTTTCCTTCTCTTGGCTGATACCAGGAAGCAACCAGCCCGACAGCTCCCCAGGAGGGATCGATTGGAGGATGTCTGATTTTGAAATGAACTGGAGGATGGCTGATGTTGAACCTGACCTGCCGTTGTTCCCGGTCAGGGCTGGTGGTCAGGAGCTCCCACCTCACCCCTGGTGAGGTCAGGCCTGGTGGTCTTGCTGCGGCTGTCAGGGGTGGCAGAGGGCAGGCTGCTCTGGGTGCTGTGTGCTGTCCCTACCGTCCACAAGGGCCCGTGGGATCTATGGGTCCAGCCTCACACCAGGCAGTGTTCCCCACTCACCTGTTCCTAGGCTTTTTGAAAAATATCCACTCACCTCTGGGGCTCAGCCTGGATACCTCTGTGCCTGGGAGCTCACTACCTCTCCACTTCTGCACAGTTCTTAGAGACGGAGAGGGATTTCACTTGTTGATGCTGATACACTACAATGATGATGACGATCAGCCCTTGTTTTGTACAAACTGTGTTAAGGAGGTGATACAGCTACAAAGCAGATTTTAAATTCTCTGTTAAGAAGCAGGTCAGTAGAAGGAAAAAACCCAGAATTATCATTGCTTCATCTGCAAAGCTTTCCCAATCATTAAGACTGTGACATTGTGTCCTTACATGGCACTATAGGGTCATGGACATTTGGAAGGCCTGTTTTCCCTACAAGACAGCGGGGAAGGTGAGGGATATGCCTTCCTTTAATGCTTTTGTAGGTCACTATCAAATGTTTGCTTAATGAATATATATTACAGTCTGTAATTTTAATACATCTAGTCTTCAATTGGTTTTCTAAAATTTAATTTAAAATTTTATCACAGTAATGCCTGTATACATTGTTCAAAAAACGAACTGGTGTTACAAGGCTTCTGGCTGAAGTAAGCAGTCCCCATTTCTACTCTTTCCCAACCGCAGTCCTGCTTCCTTGAGGCAATCATTTCAACTCTTTTCTCTGTATTTTTATCTCCACATTTTAAAATCGTATGATTATATCTGTATTTTCTGATTTTCTCAATTTTAGATATTATCTACTGGCTTTGCATGATAGAATTTAACTTTCTGAGACACACACATGCACACACATACACACACGCACATGTACACATTTCTTCTCCCACCCTCCCAATATAGTTCTATCACAAGTTTTGATAATATATCAGTATTCAGTGTTTATGCTACTATGACAACTTGAATATTGTTTACAGCTGAGCCATGTAGTGTACTATGGTTAGGTTTCCTTTCTCTTATAACTTTAATTTTTTCTTGCAGTTAATAATTGCCTCTTTTTTGTTGTTTGCTTAGTTTTCTATATTTCTATCACTAATTTATCTCTAGATTCCCCCCCAAATTGTAAAACTCCTCTAAATATGGTTAGACACATCAGATAGTAGTTCAGTTCTATTTTTTTCCACAGAGACGCCCCTTCTGGAACCATTAACCCTCTGCTCCAATCTGGAAGGGGATCTCCAAGTCCACTGTGTAGCCAGCATCCTGGACCTCCCTCCACCATCATCCTGGTGGTTCTTATATGTTTATTTGGGGGCCTCTCTTCTGTGCCGCCTCTCACTTTGTACCTTTGCTTTCTCTTGTTTTCTCCTTTGCTGTGGTTGAGCACAGCTTCCAATTACATCTGTAATTTTCAGTCCCTTCCAGCACCTTTGCCTTTAGGAGCACCGGTGTGTTTGATTCCTGAGACTTCCTAGGGTTCCAGTGTATAAATCAGCTTGCTGCTTCTAACTTAGCCCTTATAGGTACTTGAAGAGAGAAAAAGCTGAAATCTAAGTCATTTCATCGGTTGTTCATCTGTTTCTTATCTTCCAAAGTTTTCTTGAAACCCATCGTTTGCTATCTTCTCTTTCATCTTCCCTGTTTTTTTTGGTTTCTTATCCTTTTAAAACCTCTCTACTGTAATTTTTTTTTTTTTTTTTGCGGTACGCGGGCCTCTCACTGTTGTGGCCTCTCCCGTTGCGGACGCGCAGGCTCAGCGGCCATGGCTCACGGGCCCAGCCTCTCCACGGCATGTGGGATCTTCCCAGACCGGGGCACAAACCCATGTCCCCTGCGTCGGCAGGTGGACTCTCAACCACTGCGCCACCAGGGAAGCCCTCTACTGTAATTTTAATAAGGTTTTTGAGAGGAAGCAGACATCAGCTGAAAGTCCAATTTATTTATTTTAAGAATGTTTGATTGAGTATAATAATTGATTCTTTAGGTCATATATTGTCTCTGAATGAAGAGAAAGTGTCTTAGACTTAATTTAAAATTCAGGAGCCAACAAATAGCTTTTTTCTTCTCACTCCTTTTTGGCTTAGTTTTCTTAGAAATCCATACTTGAGATGAGGGAGCATTACGGACCACAACTCTTCATGGCCAATTATCAGATGAAAACTAGTGAACTAACTGTATCAGTTGTCTGTTGCCACAGTAATGCTGTATTATAAACAACCACAAAAACCTCAGAGGTGTACAATAATTGCTTATTGCTGTCAGGTATGGGGTCAGCTGCAGGGAGGCCGGGAGGCTTTCTCTGCTGTTCTTGGTTGGGCTCTCTCCTATGTCTGGGGCTGGCTGGCTGTTGGCTGATCTAGGATGACCTCATCTGTGGTAATTTGGTAATTGGGGGTAATTGGGTTCCGTTCCTTGTGTCTCTCATCCTCCAGCAGGCTAGCCTGGACATCTGTTCATGCCAGTGACAGAGGTACAAGGCTTCCTGAGGCTTTGGCCCCAAAATGACAACCTGTTACTTCCGCTACATTCTACTGGCCAAAGCAAGTCATCAGCCTAGCCCAGACTTAAGGACAGGGACATCATCTCCAGCTCTTTGGTGAGAGGAACTGCAAAGTCACGTGACAGTGGCTGTGGATACAAGGGGTGTGTGTGGGTGTGTGTGTGTACAGTTGGGGCCATTAAAGCTGTCAGTCTGCTATACCAACTAAAATCAGGAATTCTGCAGATGAGGTCTGCCGTTACAATGTAATAGTGTGCTTGACTTTATCATCTAGTTTCTTTATGAAGTTTTGCCTGATCTGGCACCATTGAGGTAGTATAATACATGGTAAAATCCTGCTGGGACAGGCTGAGCTGAGAGCTCTGACCTTCACCTCGTCTGCCGACCTGGTCTCCTACAGGGGATTCCCTGGGAGTTTTAAACATCCAGATTGTTGACTGGGTTAAAAGAAAAGCCACCCAGGTCTTTCCCATAGGGGGGCCTCTCAGGATTTTCTTGTACGGTCTCCATATTCCTGAGCCAGACCCTGCTGTTTTTATCTGGCCCTAACCTGGGGCCCCAGACCTCTGCTAGGGAAGGGCAGGTGGCGTATCTGTCATGCCTGTCCTGGTGAGGAGCTAGGATGGCATGTTCTCCCTCTTCCTCTTCCCTCCTTGAATTCTCATGGGATTACTCAGTGCTTTAACCCAGAAGAGTGACTTTACTGTAAGCATTTTGGGCTGGGCTTGTGCAGACGTTCCTGATCTCTAAGCCCCACTCCCCTGTCCCACCATCAACTGAACACTCGGCAGGTTTTCTTTCTTTTAAACCAAGTGGGGCTGAGTGATGTTTGAAATGGAACCAGTGTCTGTTGCCTTGATCCTAGCAGTGAAGTGGGGAGGATAAGAGAGCTGCCCTCATGTGGGTGCTCATGGAGGGCCCTTGAGAGGTCCTACCGCCTAGTTTATTCCTATAGCTGTCCATGGACCTGTCCCCTGCCTGCTCTCCAGAGGGCTCTCTAAAGAGGCTGGCTCAAATCCATTCCTCTCTCCTCTGTTCCCTGGTGTCTGGCTCGGGCTGCCCCATCCTGCTTCTGCTGCTCAAGCTGAACTCCAGTCTGACACCTGTTCAGCATCTTAGCTGCCCCCAGTCCTCCCCCATCTGCAGGGCCGGCCTGACAGCTGGGAGGGGAAGCACTCACTCACTCTTCGAGGGGTCACCGTCCCGGGCAGATTTGGACCACCGGCTCCGTGTTCTGTTCGGGCTCGGCCCCAGGGTGGGCCCTTGGAAAGATTCCTTGCCCTGAGCTCTCTTCCCAGTTCAGGGAAGAAAGACCTGAAAGTTATGCTTCCCTCGTACGAGTGCATTTGTTAAGGAAGATGTGGACTTGGAAAGGATCATTGTTCCATGAAAACAGAGAGGGAGAAGTCCAGTAGCATCTTAGTGGCTGCATCTGTGCCAGATCTGGGGGAGGAAATGCTTCTCTGGAAACCACAGAATCCCATACGTCTGGACTAGTGAGACCTCAGTCAAGCACCTTCTCCCCTCTGGCCTGGGTTCCTTCCCCCAAGAAAAGAGAACCAGGGCCAGATCATTGTTTCTTAACCCGAGACTGCAGACCCCTTAAATGCTTTTGGTCTTTCCTGAAGACACAGGGTGAAGGAAAAGGGGAGGGTTTGGGGCACGTCTGGGGGCCAGAGCGTGAGGGAGGCACAGCTTGGCAGAGGGGCCTGTGGGAGGTGGACAGGACGTGCCAGGGTCCAGACACCTCCAGGGGCTGGCCAGTTCCAAATTTTATGAATCTATCTTCCAATCCAAATAGTGTTAACTTTTATTATTATCCATGGCACCAATAACAGCTAGAGTAATCACTAGTAGGTGCCAGGCAGTATTAAGTAGGTTGGGGTGTAGTATAATACATGGCTGTTTTCATGCCTTCTCTATGTAAAAGCGATTAATGTTCCCAGCTGAGTAAACAGGGTAGGAAGCTCGCCCAGTGTCACACTCTAACTAGTATTGCCAACAGAGTTGGGAATCAAACCCAGGACTTGTTTGGGCCCAGGGTCCTTAATCCTGGTTGGATTTCTGGGAGTCGGGCTCTCGGCTAGGAGGCCTGGAACACAGAGTTAAGGGAAAACCCACCCCTAACCCTGGAGACTTGTTCTAAACACCATAACAAGGTAGCAATAGAGGGCTATGGGAGTTCCAAGCAGGGCTTGGGGACGGTCCAAAGAGGCTTCCTGGAGGAGAGGGCTTTTAAACTGGACCTTGAAGGAGAGGGATTTCAAGAGTGTAGAGAGAGTTCTAGGCAGACAGCAGGGCTTTTGGAGAACGCTAGATGGGAAGTTTGCAGAAGGGGGTGTGGTTTAGCCAGACGTGGTTCCTGGGATATTTTGGTTGGAAGATGGTGTGAAGAGGGATTGGTGGGAGATAGGCTGGAAAGCTAGGTTGAGGCCATATTGATGGCAGTTCTGAATGCCAGGGCAGGGAGCTCGGAACAGAGCAATGGAAAGAGGACAGGACACTCGACAAGTTTTGCACCTAAATTCTGTGCTGTAGAAAAAGTGGAAAAACGGACAGAAACTGACAATACAGGTAGTTCAAATAGGGCTGAGAAAACCTAAAAATATTGTGAGGTTTTTTGGTTTTGATTTTGTGAAGCAGCTCAATGTCCTTATCCTGGAGATCTGAGCAAAACCTCCATGAGCCAGGTTAGGAAGATAATTGACCAACTCCTTTTTACTTCCTTGGATTTCCTCTCTGCAAAACCTCACCAAACTACACGGAGAACTCATTCGGCTCCGCAGACTATGCAGAACCCCTTAAAATGTTTATTCATGGGCTTCCCTGGTGGCGCAGTGGTTGAGAGTCCGCCTGCCGATGCAGGGGACACGGGTTCGTGCCCCGGTCCGGGAGGATCCCACATGCCGCGGAGCGGCTGGGCCCGTGAGCCATGGCCGCTGAGCCTGCGCGTCCGGAGCCTGTGCTCCGCAACGGGAGAGGCCACAGCAGTGAGAGGCCCAAGTACTGCAAAAAAAAAAAAAAAAGTTTATTCATTTGTGAAGAGTTGGGGGCCACTGGGAGGAGGGAGACGGCTCACCTTGAAATCATCCTTGGCCCCCACGGGCCTCGTGATCCCTTCATTTTCAGTAACAGTGATTTACACTGCTCATTTGCCTAGTGTCACCCACAAATGTCCCAGTACCTGTTGCCACTGTGGCTGCAGTTCCAGCTTCAGGCTCAGGTTTGCAGCTGGATGATTGGCTGAGCCGCCCAGCCAGGGCACAGGGAGGGCAGGGCACCGCTGACCTGGACGGGGCCTCGGGCTCCAGTCCTGCCTGTCGTCACACTCTCACGGCGCGACCTTGGCAAGCCCCCGTCTCTCTCTGTGCAGCTGTCTTCTCACCGCAACCCGCGTGAGGGCTTGCCCTGGATCAGCACTTCTGGAAACAGTCACTCTCATCCCCTCTCCGAAGGCAGCATCCTATCTGAGCATCCCCTACTATTAGTCAGTGAGTATTTCCCTTAAGTTGACTCACTTTTTAAAACACACCAATTCATGTCAATCTACCATTTCTGTAAATGATGCATCATTTGCTCTAAATGGACAGTAAAGTTAGCTGTTAAAATAGTAAGTGTTCACTCTCTTACCTCCTAAGATCCGTGTACGTGCCAGCCTGAGTTGGGAGTGTACCCCATGGAGGGAAACCCCCATCCTGGGGCTCGGGCAGCCTCTCTGACATGGTGTGTGCCCGAAACACCTGGGGAACTTACTAAAATGCAGATTCTGATTCAGGAGGTCTGGGGCGGGGCCTGAAACTCTGCCTTCTTCACAAGCTCCCAGAGGAGGTGCCCAGTTCCAGGGACCCCACTTTAAGTAATGAGGATCCGTGGGGTTTTTCCAGCCCTCACATCCTGGGTTAGGGCAAGAACGTCAACAGAAACAAAGCAGTAAATCTTCTTGAAAACTTTTGTAGTGAAATGTAAAGCCTCATAGCCAAACTTAGAAACAAAGGCTGAATAGAAGCAGAAAACTCAGCGAGTTGTTATTTCTTCTTTTCTCCAGAACATATGTTTATGTTTTCTTTACTTTATGCACTTAGAACTCTGGTTGTCTCTGCTCATAACCTCAGTGATTAAACAACTGTGACTCTCCTCACAGACCCCTACCCTCTGCCTTTATTTAGAGACCCGAACATAGAAAACCATTCCAGTGGGGACCTGGCTCGTAAATCATGCCAATCTTGCCTGCATCCCAGGCCTCGCTCTTGCTAAGAGACAGAGTCCTGGGGCTCTGGAGGCAGGACCGCTCGGGCTTTTCCCTTCTGTGGCCTCCCGCCTGGCTCACAGTCAGAACCAAACAAACACCCCCCACTGACTCACTGCAGCTTCATGGTTCATGTCATGTTTTCCCGGGACAGGGGAGTTATAAGTTCTAGTAGCTCTTGGTGTGTGCGGGGGTGTCGGGGGGTGCTTGGAGCGGGGAGGGGAGCAAGGCTGCTCCTCAGGAACCCACACGGGGCTGAGGCCACGGCGGGCCCTTGGCGAATGTTAGCTGAGTCCAGGACGGGAAGAGAAGCTGACTTGGTGAGAAGTGTGAAGGGGGCCGATCATGGCGGCTCTGCGGTGGCTGCGACGGATCGCTCTTGCGCTCAGGCTGAAAAACAAGGCTCCAGCTGAATGCCAAGTTGTGCCCCGCCCTGAGTCAGTCCCAGAGCCCAGATGTCGTCCCTCCGTCCTCAGCAGCGGCAGGTCACGCCACCCAGCAATTCCTGGCCTCCCGGTAGAATTCAGTGCAATCCGTGCTCTACATCCGGTGTGCCCGAGATGCTGAGCGAGGTGGGGTAAAGCCAGGGACCCAGGGGGCTCAAGGAGGATGGCTGGGGGAGTGTGAAGGTTATGTGCTGAGCAGAGGCCTGATCAGAGACCCCAGGGTGGTGTTTTCCCTGAGCAGTGAGAGGGGGTTGGAAAGACCCCCCTGCTCCAAGCCCCAGGAATGGTGCCTCTTTGGTGTTTCGGTATCCTCCTGCCAGCCTCCGGCCTTCACCTCTCATTTAGCCTGTTCTGGACTGCATAGAGGAGAAATGCGGTGTGGATTCCATTCATCTTAAAAGGCACAGGGAAGGGTTGCCTTTCTCTCATTTCTGAGGCTGTCAACAAAGATGAGAATTCATATACAGAGAAACGAGCCCAATCTCTCAAATCGGGCCATGGTTCTCTGTTGCTTACAGAATGAAGTCAAAAGCTCATATAACCTGGAAGGGGCTGATTCAGGATTTGAAACTGTCTCCAGACCCGAAGTGTGTCTCTCTTCCCAAGGGTGAGGCTCTGCGTCTGTGAGAACTGTAAATGTGTAGCTGCCTTCTGAACTCGGCCAGTGGAGCAGCAGTGTCAGAGGAGTAGTTCTCCCATGAGTCTGGGGCCCTGGGGCATCAGAGGATTTGCATCCTGCTTCAAGGAGGTGAGGGAGGATAGGAAGAGGAGGCCAGAAGGGGAAGCCAGCCCAGTAATCACAAGACCCTGTTGTCTAATGGCGAGCCTTGCAAAGCCCCGGTCGGTCTTCACAGAGCTTTCCCATCATGACGATGGCTTCCATACTGAGTCCCTAGACTGTGACAAGTGTTTGACATGCGTTTTGTCACTTTAGTCCTCCAGCAACCCAGTGAGATGCATTTTGCTAGGTCCAGCGTTCAGAGAAGAGGACTAAATAATTGAACACAGACCTGTTTAGGGTTCAAGTTCATGTGTTTGCTGCCAGGACCTCCTGCCTGTCTTATCTGAGGCTTAGAATAACTGTGGGAGATAGATATCACCAGTCCCAACTTATGATGCTGAAATAGAACTCAGAAAAGTGAAGTGATTTTGCCTAGTAGGTAAATGGTGGAACTAAGACCAAATGCCATTCTCTACACTCTGACCAGGATTTTCCCCTTGTGCTACATCAGTGATTCTTCAGGCTTTTATGGCTTATATGCTCTCTGAAGGGCTTGCTCTTATGACTGAAACCAGCCTGGGCTGGGCATCTAGAGGTCAGGATCTCAGCCTGACTCTACCAGTGGTTGCCTACGTGACAACAAGCCAGCTGCTGTCCATGGGCTGTGGTCATCTTCAAAGTTTCTTCTAGCACTAGAATTCTGGTCTCTCTTTACATTACAATTATAACACATATTTGTTATGAACATGCTCAACAGTGTAGAAATATGGAAAGTAGAACCAAATAAAAAAAAGTCATCACCTTCTTACCATTACTAGAGGCAGAAGTTGTTAATAATTTGGTGTGTTTCCTTCCAAATGATTTTCTCTCTCTCTCAACATAAATAACATATGTAAGTTTTATTATCCTAAAATTTATTTTTTGTACTTAAAATATGTTTCAGTGATCTTCCTGTGCCATCATATATAGATCTACTTTATTCTTTTTTTTTTTTTTTTTTGCGGTACACAGGCCTCTCACTGTTGTGGCCTCTCCCGTTGCAGAGCACAGGCTCCAGATGCGCAGGCCCAGCGGCCATGGCTCACGGGCCCAGCCGCTCCGCGGCATGTGGGATCTTCCCAGACCGGGGCACGAACCCGTGTCTCCTGCATCGGCAGGCAGACTCCCAATCACTGCGCCACCAGGGAAGCCCTACTTTATTCTTTTTAAACAATGTATCTTGGATATGTTCTTCATCAGTAGGTCTTTCCCCCTCCCCTTTTAAAATGATAAACAGTATTTTTGTATCATGGATAAGCATAATTCATTTGGGCATTTACATTATTTCTAGGCTTTTTTTGCTATGATAAACAATGCTGAAATAAACATCTTTATACATATGTCCTAACTCACATGCAGACATATATCTTTAACATGAATTCTTAGAACTGCCAGATCAAGAACACACACATTTAAAAATTGGAAAGATGCTGCCAAAATCATTCTCCAAAGAGGCCAATTGACCTTTCTCTCCACAAGGCAGGGGGCAGGCTGAGGATGTTTGCATTTGCCGCATTTGAGCCTGGATTAGCAGGTGCACGTGTTCTGATGTTCATGTGATGATGGGACAACAGCTCAGAGAAGACAGTGGGTATTCTAGTGTCACATAGGAGCCAGGGACAGAGCTGAGATCGAAGCCTTTGTGCCCCCGACCCTGAGTCTAAGCGCTCTGCAACCCTGAGGTGATGGCTTGATGGAATGAGCTCTGACTCTGAGGTCAGAACTCCTGGGTCTGAATTCTTTCCATGCAACTTGCCACTTCTTGGACTTCGACCAAGATACTTAATCTACCTGACCTCAGTTTCTTTTTTTTTTTTATTTTGAAAAAAAAACATTCTTTTTTATTGAAGTATAGTTGATTTACAATCTTGTGCTAATTACTGCTGTACAGCCAAGTAATTCAGTTATACATATACATACATTCTTTTTTATATATTATTTTCCATTATGGTTTATCGTAGGATATTGAACATAGTTCTCTGTGCCATACAGTAGGACCTTGCTGCTTATCCATTCCATATATAAAAGCCGACATCTGTTAACCCCAACCTCCTACTCCATCCCTCCCCCACCCACCCACCCCCCCGCCTTGGCAATCACTAGTCTGCTCTCTATGTTCATGATTCTGTTTCTGTTTCATAGATAGGTTCATCTGTGTCATATTTTAGATTCCACATATAAATGATACCATATGGTATTTGACCTCAGTTTCTTATCCTTGAAGTGGAGATGGCAACGCTATCAAGGAGGGACTGTCATGAGGATTCAGTGAGAATTTCTGTAAGGATCTGGGCCCTAGAAAGTGCCCTCTGAAACTTCCTCCCTTCTGGGGAGTTGGGGGCCAGGGAACTCTGCTGTACTCTAAAGCTCTTTTGCATTCATCCAAGAAGGTAACTAAGGATTTATTGCCTAGCCATGCATAACTCAAAAAATTGTTGCTGAATGTTGTTGAAAAGGCTTACAATTCAGAAGGGTTTTTTGTTTTGTTTTGTTTTGTTTGTTTATTTTTTAAAGTTTAGAAGTGAAAAAAAAAAAACAGTTCTTGTCTGATGCAGTGAGAACTGGTAACGTGGCCCTGAATGTTCGAGAGAGGGCTCAAAGAGACTTTTATTTGTTCCTGATACAATTTTGAAAGTGATTTCAGCAGAGGCCAAGTGGACTCTCAGCTTAAAACAGCTGTAAGGGCAAACTCATTTCTCCATGGATTCACCAGTGGGTCATCCCATTATTTGTAGCCTTAGAGTGCTTTGTGGGTGCAGGATAATGGGAGAAGTGGCAGATTGTTTTAAAAAGACAGGCACAGTCATTCTCTTCCCTGTGTTTGGGCCTTTGGGGACTCCCCTCCCACACTGACTCAGAGCTTGTCTATGCGACTTGCTTTCGACAATGGAACATTAGCAGATGTGACAGAGACTTAAAAAGAACTTGAGCCTTGGAGCTTGCCTTCTCTTACAGGCTTGGGGCACTGATTCCGCCATACAAATAAGCCTGAGTTAACATACTGGAGAGACTGTATGGAAGATAGTGAGGTGCTCTGGCCAACAGCTTGTCAATCACCAGATGTATGAGTAAGGCCATCCTAGCTCATCCAGCTTCAGCCAAGCCACCAGTTGACCACAGATCAGCCAGCCAGGATGGCCTAGGCAGCCATAGAATTATGAGAAAAAAAATAATGTTTTTGTTTTAATCCACTAAGTTTTGGGATGGTTTATTATACAGCCATAGCTAACTGGTAAAGATATTTATGGAATGAATACCTGGATGAAACAGAAAGAATCCCAGGGTTGGGAGAACTAGCCTTGTCTCAGTGCACAAAAAAGTGTTTCAGGACCACGGACAGAGGCACAGGATGGGGGGGTGTATTTGAGCTGAGCTGAGCACTTGCCAGGCTCTGGGGTGAGAGTGAGAACAGTGGTTCAGGGTGCAGGGGGAGACAGAAGTATAAAAGGACATGGCCCTGATATGGGTGCTAGTGAGTCTTGTCAGACAGCTGTTAGCTCAGGAAACCCCTCATTCCCAGACAAACCAGGACTGTTGGTCCGTCACCCATTTCCCCAAGTTCAGGCAGCTGGAGGGCTGGGGGGTTAGAGGGCAGGAGAGGCAGGGGACTCAGTTGATGACTTATGGGGAGGTGACTTGGCTCAGTTTTCTAACTGCCATCTCCACCCTTTGTACACAGTCTGGTTTACCATTATTTCCCTGGGGAAAGTCAGACTTTATGTGAAGGGAATCTTGAGTCTGTAATTTCATAATAACAATAATCTCTTGTTTTCAGCGGTGCTGAGACTTTGATAAATCCTTTCATAGTCACATATTATATAATCTGGCTTGATCCTTACAACCCTTTCTGAGAAAAGCAGAGCATCCAGGTGCATTTGCATTACCCAGTTCTTTTCTCCCCTCTTATCCTCTAAGTGTGTGAGCCAGGGTGAGGGAAGGCAACCAAAAGAGCAGCAGATGGAGGAGGACCCAGGATTCTGGATTCCCTGCGTCCTAAGACTTTCTAACTAGATGAGTGCCCTTAGGATCCAACATTCAGGAACATGAAATGGGTTTTCTCACCCATATGTTAAAATGGGAGGTCAGGACTCCAATCTTTCAATTCTATTAAGCTCTGAGTTTCTAGTAGTCCACAAAGGCTGAGGAACTCAGGTCTTCTGTTCATTATGTGGATTGCTATTTGGGAACCTCCTAGATGGCTGCCTGTTTTCCTGGAATTTGAGCCGGTAGGGCCCCTCCAAGTGAGCGGTGTGGGTGGTAATCCCATCTGCTACACATTCAGTACAGTCTGGATCCTAGGGGCTGGATGGAGCCTGCCTAGGTGATTCACAGGCTCATGTGACCCACCCATGGGAAGGGCAGGGGCCTCAGGGTTGATTGCATCCCGGGCCTCAGATGCCCCAGGGCTCTCTCCCCATCTCTGCCCTGCTTCCCTCTGCACACCAGCTTCAATCTCTCAGGCCAGCTTTGCCCATGAGGCTGGGGTCACATCTTCTCAGCTTTACCCCCAGAAAGGGAAGGGGTGTCTTCCTTTATTTCATTTTGAAGATACTCTGAGGGGAGGCCTCCAATTGGCCTGGCTGGGTTGTGTGCCCACTCCCATAGTCAGGCAGGTGGGACCACTGGGATGGGCTGCTCCTTTGAGAGCTACATGGTTAGAGTTGTGGGGAAGAACAGTTTCCCCAAGATGGGGGGGGCGTCCTTATCAGAAGAGGAGAGGGATGGAGAGCAGGTGAAGCAGGTGGCCCTCAAGGCAGAGTTTTCTTCCCCATGTTTGCGGGGAGAAGCTGATGTAGAGCTCGACCACATTGTCTGAGGTTTGATGACCAGGAAGCTGGAGCTGAGATTTGAACCTGGGTCGTCTGACTCTAAAGCCCATGGTCCTCCCACCATAGCCTTCTACCTACATTCCATTCTCATATGGTGGCAGGGGGATGGAGTCTGTGCCTCAGGGCGTTCTCTGTAAGCTGGCACTGTGCTCGTGGGAGAGCTCTGGGCTGGGGATCAGGGGATGTGTGAGTTAATCTTAGCTCTCTGTTGCCTTGCTGTGTGACCTTGAGAAAGTCACTTTCCTTCTGTGGACTGCAGCCAAATGGGGATGACCATCCCTGAGTCCCTCCTGTAGGCATTGAGGGGAGCTAATGAGATAATGCTGTGAATGAGCTTTCGAAAGCTGAAAAGCCCACACAGATGTGAGGATTATTCTTATGATCCTGGGCCCCAAAGGATTAGCTTAAATTTATGGCAACAGGAGGGGTGAGGGCTAACAGAAACGTCCAGATGTCGAGCAGCCTTGCTCAAATAACCCAATGCGACCTGCTTTGAGGGTGGCCCCCTGATTTATTTATTTATGGTGGGCGACTCATGCTGGGCTTTCTGACTCTTCCTTGAACTCCCTCTCCCCTCTCTCCATGATGCCCTGGGTCAGGGGGCCATGGGGTCCTTTTATGACAGTGTGCAAGGCTGGTCACATGGTTTTGGTTTCCTCTTCTCTTTTTCTGCCTCGGGCCAAGAAATGAGGACACTAAAACACTTCTTCTTGGGATGGCTGCAACTTGCTGCATGTTTATTTATTGTTTCCTGGGGGAGGGGGCACAGTCTGTTGGACCCAGGAAAGATCAGAGGCCTCCATCTAATTCCATAGGAGGCCAGGGGGGGACTCACTTGAAAAGAGGACTGTTGGCAGAAACTCTTGTAAACCCCTGGGTAAAGTAAAACTAAACAATTTTGTTTTTATTATGTAAAATCTCTCAGGGCCTTTAATACACTAATGAGTTTTGCTCATCATCAAGAAGGGGATATAATAGCCCCATTTCCCATTATAGACATATACGTGTGTGTGTGTCTATACACACACACACACACACACACACACTTTGGGCAGACTTTTTTTTCCCTCTGACAGAGCATTTCTGGGACTGGTGCCCTGCTGAAAACACCTTGGGAAAGAGTGATCCAGCCTCATACCTAACTTCACAGACAGGGACAGGGAGGCCCAGACAGGGCAAGTCGGGTGGAGCAGAAGACCCGTCCCCTGTCCTCTGTCTCCTGCCCCAGGGCTCTTTCCATAGCATCACCCCACTCACATCCACTCTAAGAAGCTCCCTCTGCTTCCATGAGACACTGGGTTGTTTTCCAATTTGGAAGTGCCATTGGGCCCCTTGGAAAGCATAGAACATGTACTTCCTGTGTAAAATACCCAGGATAAGACAGAGTGTGAGTGGGACTTCCCTGGTGGCACAGTGGTTAACAATCTGCCTGCCAGTGCAGGGGGCACGGGTTCGAGCCCTGGTCCTGGAAGATCCCACATGCCGTGGAGCAACTAAGCCCATGCACCACAACTACTGAGCCTGCGCTCTAGAGCCCGTGAGCCACAACTACTGAAGCCCATGCGCTCTAGGGCCCGCATGCTGCAACTACTGAACCCATGTGCTGCAACTACTGAAGCCCACACGCTCTAGGGACCGTGTGCCGCAACTACTGAGCCCGTGTGCGGCAACTACTGAAGCCCGCGTGCCTAGAGCCCATGTTCTGCAGCAAGAGAAGCCACCGCAATGAGAAGCCCACGCACCGCAACGAAGAGTAGCCCCCGCTCGCCACAACTAGAGAAAGTCCACGCAGCAACAAAGGCCCAAACACAGCCAAACAAAACGAAACAAAACAAACAAAAAATAAGAAAGACAGTGTGAGTATGAGTATGATCGGGAATGCTGGGTATGGGGAGAAACTTTGGTTTTCGTCTTCACTGAGGATCCGATGAGAGGAAGCAGAGTAAAATGACCTCAGGGTAGAAACTGGGATGCCGCTCACAGGCCATAGGTTGCACACAGCTGTGCAACCTGTGGCCTGTGAGCTGTTCAACAAGCTGCTTGGTGAGAGCCTGGCATGTCCTCCAGGAAACATCACCCGGGCAGCCCACGTCAAGTTGCAGAGCAACCCAGGAGCTGTCCAAGGTGTGTGCACTCAGGCCCCAGTGAGTGGCACCTGGTGGGGAGAGGGCGCTGTGGTCTGTGTCAGGAGGGTGATGATAATCACAGCTTCCACTGATCACGTGCCTGCTGGGCCCCAGGTACTATTCTAACAACTTTGCACGTATTTAATCATCTACTTCTCACTTCATCTCTGTGATGCAGGTGCTGTTACTATCATTGCAATATTACAGGGGAGGAAAACAGAGCCAGGGTTAAGGAGCTTAAGACAGAGAGAGCCAGGCTGGATTTCTCTCCAGCAGGCTGACTGCAGAACGCACACTTTTAAACCACAGTGTTCTCCCCCCTTCTATGGAGCATTAGAGAGTTTTGGGAACTGCTGCTCTGATTGGCTGTGAAATCCATGGTGATGCTTATAAGATCAGAATATTAGAGCTGGAATAAGCCTCATGAGTCATTCAGTCCACTCCCTTCATCATAACTGATGAAGGACAGGCCCAGGGAAGACAACAGACTGGCCAAGGTCAACAACTTTTGGCCTCACTAGACGAATGGAATTGAACTTCCTGGCAATGGTGGGAAGAGTGGGAGCCTCCTTGCTCTGCTGTCAAACTCCAGCTGTGTTGCCTTCCTCCCCACAGTACCCATGAGCCCAGCCTGCACCCCTCTCCACCCCATCTGTAACCTAGACCCTGTGTTCGTTGACTCCCATGCCAGACGGCTCCAGAGTCAGACGGTGAAGAAGGGAACTGACCCTCTCAGCCACATCTCCCCCACCCATGCCCATCTGCTGATCCAACTTTTTAAAAAGAGAATGAAAAAAAAGTGACAACCACAACTGAAGTACTTTCAAATGATTTTCAAATGATTTTTGAGATCCAGTAGCTTCCTCCAAACATCATAACCTATTAAGATCCCTACATCAGTACCCTTTATCCATTAAGGGTCTTTCTAATTCAATAAACAGGATTTCAGGCCCTGTGCCCTCCCACTTCCTTTCCCTCACTCTGGGAGGACGTGGGCTGCTTCCAGTACAGCTTGAATTAAGCTGTGCAGGTTGACGGATCTTTAATCTTGCTGAACACGTGTTGAAAAGAATAATACCAATTTTGTTTAGGAAACCAAGGGCCAAACTCGGCTGGAAATTAGCTCTTTGGGTAATCTCACCCCTTGTTCTGACCAAGGAGGCCATGTGGGTTTTACTGGGTATCCCTCAAAGGCCCCAAACACATTGGGTCCAAGGCAGGAGAGGGGGATAGAGTCCTCACGGGGGATCCCTGCCCCAAATCCTTTTGATTCTCCTCTTTCAGCACAGAAAGCAGCTCCAATCCAGGCTGCTTATGGATCAAGGCTAATCTGGATGTAATTCCCCGCCCAGCTCGCTGCACCCTTAGCAACACATAAATACAGATTAAAAGGTTATATAAATGCAATTTTCTAATTAATCAGTGCAGAGCCAGCTATTGCAGGGGACATAGATTTCAGCTTTTATGTGAGGGGTAGTCTTCTTTGAGTTTAGTTAACAAAATGCAAGTCCTGTCCCTGTAATTTCTAATGCTAATGGGCCATGGGGTAGTCCAGAGTTCTGACAATTCCCAGGAATGTCATCATAGTGACCCCAAGTCCTCAAGTTCTCAGCAGGAGACTTTGGACCATGGACAATATATGACTTTGTGTGGGTTGGAAAGAGCCTGGCCTTGGGGCTACTCGGCTCAGGTTCAATCCTGGCCTGATCCTTGACAGGCTGTGTGGCCTAGGACATGTTACCTAACCTCTCTGAGCCCCAATTTCCTCATTCTTAAAAAGATAATGTGACTTGCCTCATGGAGATGCTGTGAACAATAAATGCTGTGCTTGAGAGTATGTGCACAGTTCCTGGTGAATTGTTAGCTGCTGCTGTTGTTTGCAGTTGAGGACAAAGATGCTAGAGGATGCAGTGCAGGAGGAGATGACCTAAAATCTCAGGCTTGAGCCTCTACATTTGTTCTGGCAGGATTCTGGTTTTAGATTTGCCCTGCATAGAGAACAGGTTCATGAATCCTAGAAGGGTGTGGCCTCCCTAGAGTTTCCAGCCCTCCTTTCCTCATTGGCCCACCGAACTGCCCCAGAGGTCTGAATGAGACAGTGCCAATGTGTGACCCACCCTACACGGGGTCAGCAAGAGAGAACGTTTTACAATAGCCTCTATCATAGCAATAATTATGGTGGTGATGATGGGCCGGGCATGCTTTATACTTTGACTCACTGTATCCTTAATGACAAACCTACACAGTGGATGCCAATGCTTTTCCCATTTCTTGGGATGAAGAAACTAAGACTTTAAAGAGGTTGAATAACTTCCCTTATTTTGCAGAGCCTTCTTTAGAGAGGCTGCCATTTTCCTTCCTGTCTTCACTCTGCTCATGCTCATCCCCAGGGAGTGTGTGTGTGTGTGTGTGTGTGTGTGTGTGTGTGTGTATGCCAGATTTCCATGCCCAGCCCCCAAGAGCTCATGCAGACACACACCCACTGGCCGGTATGCTCCCCCAGGCCCAGCATGCCCACACGTGCACCTGTTCACAGAGACAAACCTCCCTGAGAATGAGCCACGAGAGGGAGAAGGCCAGCAGGGGAGAGGGAGAAGGATACGTTTGGGAATCTTTTCTGAGCGGAATGATTTTAGTTATTTCAGACCCTACCTTGTTACAGGGAAGTTAACCGGGGTTGCAAGTTGGAGGGCGGCTGCTTTAAAGAGGACCCAGCAAGTTTAGCATTTTGTGCAGATGTGGGGACCCCTACAGGAATTAGAAAACTACCTTTCTCCGAATCATTCTCTAATTTTTCTTAGACCTAGACTCTGACCCCTGACCTCAGCAATGCCTCTGACCTCATCTCTGACCTTGGGCAACCCCTGGGCATCTCTGGTCCTCAACTTCCTTATCCCCCAAATGGCAAGAAACACCCTCCTTTAAGAAAACCCCTAAACTTCACTTATCTATTTCAAAGGGTTATGATGAAACTCAAATGAGAAAATACATTTTGTTTGAACTTGCTTTCAAACAAAACATGGGATGAGTAGAGGTGAGAGGAAAGAGCTCATAGACTGAGCTCTTTTGAAAACTGAGGCTGGGCAAATTCAAGTTCTCTGTTGTGTCCACAACCCGCCCCCTGTCACTTTGGAAACATCAGGGCTGGGATTGCCCAAGCAGCCTAGGGGGCCACTGAGTGCTGTCACTTTAAAAGTGGAGTGAAGTGTTCATTAGCTGGGCTATTTTTTCAGGTGTGTTCTAATTGTACTCATTAACTCGAAGGTAGATTTTAGCACTCCAGCCTCCATTGCTGCCTTCAAATGCCAAAACAAATCTTGCCATAATTACCAGCAATCCTTTTCATTACCGGCTGCCTAATTATCCTATTAATAGCACATCCTAAGAGACAGTATTTGCTTGGCAGGCAAATATTTGTTTTTAAATGAGCAAACACAAAGACAAACTGCTTTGTGTTTGCAGAAGGATTCCAAAATGCAAAATGGTTTATATTCACGGAAAAAAATAATAAACCAAGTAAAACCAAATGCTTAATCCATTTGAAGCATTTGAGCATTACTTCTTTTTTTTTTTTCCATGCTCTGGCTCCAGTTCTTCCTCTCTGAAGAGACTGGGTGCTAGAAGGTTTCTTTATTTTTTTATTTTATTTTATTATTTTATTTTTTGCAGTATGCGGGCCTCTCACTGTTGTGGCCTCTCCCGTTGCGGAGCACAGGTTCCGGACGCGCAGGCTCATGGGCCCAGCCGCTCCGTGGCATGTGGGATCCTCCCAGACCGGGGAACGAACCCGTGTCCCCTGCATCGTCAGGCGGACCCTCAACCACTGCACCATCAGGGAAGCCCTAGAAGGGTTCTTTAAGACACTTCTGTGATACGGAGTTGGATGTCTTATTGGGTTGGCACTAAACTCAGTCGAAGGGGGATGATGGGAACAACAACTGAGATGGAATAAAGTCATGTTAGTGCTGGAAGGAAAATTATGGCCTCTTCAAGCCAGGGCTTCCCATCTCTGGTTGATCATCAGAGTCACCTGGGGAGGGACTGGTAAGAATGCAGCTTCCCAGGCCTGCTGAATTGTTTCCTTTTCCTTTTTTTTTTTTTGCATTTTCAAAAATATTGAAATCTAGTTGATTTACAATGTTGTGTTAGTTTCAGGTGTACAGTAAAGTGATTCAGTTATATATATATAATTTTTTAATATTCTCTTCCATTATACATTATTACAAGATACTGGGTATAATTCCCTGTGCTATACAGTAGGTCCTTGTTGGTTATCTATTTTTTATATAGTAGTGTGTATATGTCAATCCCAAACTCCTAATTTATCCCTCTCCCCACCCCCTTTGGTAACCATAAATTTGCTTTCTATGTCTGAGTCTATTTCTGTTTTGTAAGTGCATTTGTATCCTTTTTTTAAAAAATTCTGCATACAGGTGATATCATATTTGTCTTTCTCTGTCTGACTTACTTTACTTAATGTGATAATCTCTAGGTCCATCCATGTTGCTGCAGATGGCATTATTTCATTCTTTTTTATGGCTGAGTAATATTACATTGTTTATATATACCACATCTTCTTTGTCCATTCATCTGTCGATGGACACTTAGGTTGCTTCTATGCCTTGGCTGTTGTAAATAGTGCCACAGTGAACATTGGGGCACATGCATCTTTTTAAATTATGTTTTTCTTCACATATGCCCAGGAGTGAGATTGCAGGATCATATGGCAACTCTATTTTTACTTTTTTAAGGAACCTCCATACTGTTCTCCATAGTGGCTGCACCAACTTACATTCCCACCAGCAGTGTAGGAGGGTTCCCTTTTCTCCACATCCTCTCCAGCATTTGTTATTTGTAGACTTTTTGATGATGGCCATTCTGACCGGTGTGAGGTGATACCTCCTTGTGGTTTTGATTTGCATTTCTCTATTAATTAGCAACGTTGAGCATCTTTTCATGTGCCTGTTGGCCATCTGTGTCTTCTTTGGAGAAATGTCTATTTAGATCTTCTGCCCTTCTTTCTTCTTCTTTTTATTTTTTGCAAAGGTCTCTAGGAGATTTTCACTTGTGTCTGTGTTTGGGACTCGCTGATCTAATCAGCGCCCCCCATTTCACAAAAGAAGAAATAAGTGACTGAGATCATACAGTGGATATAGGACCAAGATCAGAACCAGGTCAGCCTTGAGGGTTAAAACATCCTTAATTCAACCTTCATATTTAATTAACTTTCCTTCCTTTCAAAAAATAATCACCATATGAATTGTGATGAATTTAAGCCCTATAGAAGTGTGTTGCGGAAGTGAAAATAAAAGCTCCCACCTCCCTGACCCACCCAATTCCATCCCCACTCCAGTGTTTTCCTGTTATTCTAGTGTACCTGAACACACACACTTGCTTTTTCCTTTCCTTTTAAACGAGGAGGGACCGCACTATATCTCAGATTGAGCCGTATGAAATTGCTGATGTGTGACTGCTTTTATAAAGTACAAAACAGCAATTTCACGTGGTTCAATTTAAGATCCTGTTCTATGTTTGTGGCTGCGTTCTTTCAAACTTCTGCAGAGTGTTGTATGTGAAGACTGTTCTCTGAAGTAACCAGTCTCTACAGATGGCCGGTCAGTAACTTCCACCTCTCACCTTTACAAGCCCTGGAGAGCACTGCTGCGCTGCAGGACCCTACCCCTGGGGCTCTCCACCTGCCCTGTGTGGCTCACCCTTCTCGGCCGAGCCCATGTCCCAGGGTTCTGTGAGCCCTCCCCTGACTGCGCCACCTTCGCTGATGTCCTTGCTCCTAACAGCCTCTCGCCGCCACCGCCAACTATTCACCATTGAACTAGAGACTTTGGAACATCGTCAGCGCTGTTCCCTCTCCTCGCAGCCTCTAACATTTAAGCATAATCCTCTCTTACCCCATCCCTACCTCATAAACCCTCATGGGCTCCTCGCAACATCAAGGGCACAGCGCTCCCCAGGGCGGTCCCAGCGCTCCACCAAATGACGCTGCCTTCTTTGTTGTCGCTCTTTGCCTGGACTGCCTGCCCCATCCAGCATGGATGGGCACATAGTAGGAGCTCAATCAGAGGCCCTCCCAGGAACCCAGTACATCCTCCACAGATGCTCGTCTCTTTAAAAAGGTCCGTGAATGGCTTCACATAGTCCTCATAAGACCCGCTTTCGTCAAGTTTCAAACAAACGCGTCCACTTTGTAGAGTAGCTGAGGATTAGACAACACCTCGGCAGTAGCTACCAAGCAGCGGGCACATAGTAGGGGCTAATTAAATGTAGTTGTTATTACCATTCTTAGAGCTGTCTTTTCCAATTATTTTTTAAATTATAAGAGACATATCATTATGGATAGTTTGATAAGGGAGAATAATCACTCAGAACCCCTAACACATTATTATTTTTGTTTATTCCCGTCTAGTCTTTAAAAGAATTTTTATTGTGGTAAAATTCTTATCATATTTACCATCTTAATTACTTTTAAGTGTTCAGTTCAGTGGTATTAAATACATTCGTGATGCTGTACAACCATCATCACCATCCATCTCAGGAGCTCTCTTCTTCTTATGAAACTGAAACTCTAGACCCATTAAGCGCTAGCTCCTCAATCCCCCCTCCCCCAGCCCCTGGCAACCAACCTTTTACTTTCTGTCTCTATGAATTTGACTACTCTAAGCATCATATAAGTGGAATCATACAGTATGTCCTTCTGTGACTGGCTTATTAAACTTGTCATCGTGTGTTCAAGGATCATCCACGTTGTAATGTATAGCTGATTTTCATAGTTTGGCTGTTGGTTTGAGAGAGATATTCTTTACCATGTTAGAAAAATGTCTTTCTGTTCTTAATTTTCTCAGAGATTTTAACTTAAGAATATGTTTAAATTCATTGAGTAATTGTTAGCAAACATTAAGTAGATCTTTAAGAAATTTGACACTGAAGTGCTGGATTACATCATCAGACCTCCTCATCTTAAATGATTCCTGTGTTTCTGACGTCAAGCCTAATAAATCAAAGAGAATTGTTCTCTTGGTAGATTGTTGAATGTAGTTGCTTGTATTGTACTTTGAATTTTTACATCTACATTCGCTTTTTAGATGTGTTCATTTAATCAGGGCTTAACAATCCAGTTTAATTTTCCTCAGTTATTTGAAACAAGCAATCCTCTTTCCTCTTTTTGCATTAATTTGGTAATTATACTTTGAGGTTTTAACTGATTTTAAAGTTTGTCACTAATCCTTTTGTACTATTTCATTTCCTTTCTTGAATTCTCCATTTTGATTCATCTCTCAGATGACTAACACGTGTCTTAAAATATCTTTTTTTCTAGCAGGAACATGTGGGTGATATATTTTCTGAGGCTTACATATCTGAAACTGTCTTTGTGTTGCCCTCTCAATGAAAAACAAATTGGTTGGGTAGCAAATTCTTGGGCTTCTTTTCCCTCCCATCAAGATTCTTTAAAAAAAAAAAAAGTTCCATTTTTTTCTGGTGGATGGTACTATTGACAAATTGGAATTACACCTGTTTTTTTCATCTTGAATGCTCATAAAACATATTTTAGTTTTCGAAATTTCAAAAACTATCCCTAAGATAAGAAGTCTTTGTTCGTTAGGTATTGCTGTTAACACAATGGACAATGGAAAACCAAAGGTTTCTTCTATTTTAAATTTGATTACTGTCTTCACTTCATTAGATTAGTTTTCTTCTTCAAGAAACTGGTAAAATCTAGATCTGGGAACGTAAATTAGTGTGCATACCCCTGGCCCAGTTAAAAAAAAACTTTTTATTAAAGCTTTAAAATTTTACGTATTTGCTTTTTAATTTACATACAGTAAAATTTACTCTTTGGGGTATAGTTCTTGAGTTCTGACAAATGCTTTGTCATGTAACCACCACAGTCAAGACACAAAACATTTCTGTCACCCGCCCCTGCTCCAAATTCCCTCCTGCGGATCCTTTATAGTCACTCCACCATCAATTCCTGGCAACCACTGATCTGTTTTCTCTCATCCAGGTTATTTATTTTTTTAATTATTCATTTTACTTTAATAATGTTCATACACTAAAATTGCCTTTTTTGTATTGTTGTACACGTCTATCAATTTTAGCACAAGTATATTCTTGTAAGCATCCCCCCAATCAGTTCCATCCCTCCAAAAAGACTCCTCACATAGCCACCCACCCCTCATTCCCATCCAGGACCCCTGGCAACTACCCCGATTTCTTGTCCATCACTGTGGTTTCTTCTCTCTGAGACTGTCATGTAAATGGAATCATTCAGTATGTAACCTTTTGAGAATGGCCTCTCTCACTTCGCATAATGTCTTTGGGATCCATCCAAGGTGCCGCTCATGTCCACATTTGGTCCTTCTTACTGCTGAGCAGCATTCAATTTTTCAGCTGTGCCACAGTTTGTTTGTCCATTCACCCTTGGATGGTATTTAGGGTCTCGTGGGCATTTGTCAAAGGGATTCTGGTTCTGTCGTTTCTTCTCTGATCTGTCTCTTGTCACTCGGTCCAGCCAGCCTGCCTCCTACCTTTGCCTTCCCCAGCCCTCTCCGTGCCCTTCCCATTTCCCCTCTCTTCGCACTGGGCCAAGGGCCACACCTGTCCTGGGAGTGAAACGTCTCAATCCAGAAGAGCCAGAGGAAGGTGTGCGTGGGGAGTGGGGAACTGTCTGCCCCTCTGCCAGTGCAGCCCAGGGCCCTGAGGCAGACGCAGTGGCTGCGGAAGCCCAGTGCTTCTCCCACTTTCTTTCTGACTCTCCCAGCTATTTTGTTTCAATGGTGGCATGGAGGCAGCCTGATATGCGTCTCTCAGTGCAGCCAGGACTCACTCCCCACCCTTGGGAGTGTGGCCTTTCCTTCTCTTACTGTCTAGGGTGACATTTCTTTATCAGTTGAGACATTTTATTTGTGAGTTGAAGAGGGCCGACCAGGCCTTGCTAGCCTGCAGTCAAGTTCACCTGTGGCTCCTCTGTCCTCTGCATTTTCAGCGGCTTTCTCTCTTCTGGTGCTTTCCTCACAGCCTATGAACCAGGTCAGATCTCTCCCATCACTTAGAACACAAACACAAATAAAAAACAATAGCTAAAAAAATCAGGGCTTCCCTGGTGGCGCAGTGGTTGAGAGACCGCCTGCCGATGCAGGGAACACGGGTTCGTTCCCCGGTCCGGGAAGATCCCACATGCCGCGGAGTGGCTGGGCCCGTGAGCCATGGCCGCTGAGCCTGTGCGTCTGGAGCCTGTGCTCCGCAACAGGAGAGGCCACAGCAGTGAGAGGCCCGCGTACCGCAAAAAAAAAAAAAAAAAAAAAAATCATAATTTTACCCTGAGAACTGGCCCCCATTAGGCTGATTACAAAATAATCTGAGAGCCGGTTTTATCAAAAGAATATTCTACACTTATTAGCTTCACTTTTTCACGTGTTCAATTCTGTTTTTTTCCCCAGAGAGTAATTTTTTAAAGTTTTTAAATTTTATTATTATATTATTATTATTATTTTTGGCTGCACTGCGTGGCTTGCGAGATCTTAGTTCCCCGACTAGGGATTGAACCCTGGCCCCAGCAGTGAAGGCACTGAGTCCTAACCACTGGACCATTAGGGAATTCCCTAAATTTTATTATTTTTATAGTTATCAAAATAGGGCTTCCCTGGTGGCGCAGTGGTTGAGAGTCCGCCTGCCGATGTAGGGGACACGGGTTCGTGCCCCAGTCTGGGAAGATCCCACATGCCGCGGAGTGGCTGGGCCCCTGAGCCATGGTCGCTGAGCCTGCGTGTCTGGAACCTGTGCTCTGCAATGGGAGAGGCCACAGCAGTGAGAGGCCCGCATAATGCAAAAATAATAATAATAATAATAATAATAATAATAATATGCGCTCCTCATGTAGGACTTGTAAAGTTCAGGAAAGCGTACAGAAGTCTAAAGAAAACCCAATAACAATACCACCCATATTCTTACCCAGAGGCAGCTATGAATAACAGTTTGAGCACATTTATTTCACATTTTACCTAAGGGTACTTACTTTTCTTTCTTTTTTTTTTTTTTTTAATGTTTTTTGGTACTTACTTTTCTTTTTCTTCATGATATTATACTGTATACAGTTTTGACTATTGACTTCTTTTTGTGCTTAACATTATATCATGAACATTTTCCTGTAGAATTAAAAAAAACTCTTTGAAAACATAAAATTAAAAAAAAATTTTTTTTGGTAATAATTTTTTTTTAGATGGAGACTTTTAATTAATTTGGCATATTTAAGACCAAAAAGATAAAGTGGACAATGTCAGTGTATCTTCAGCCCTTGTCTTAACAGGTGAATGAACACAACTTGAAACACAGGTGAATCTTGCTGGTCTATGAGACAGTGAAGGGAGCTTCTCAATATTTAAATATATTAATATAACCAGTTATAGAAATCTAAATATAAAACCAATCTCCTATAGGGTTTGAGAAGGCATTCACCATATCCCTGAAAAGTTTAACATTCCTTATTCAAGTTTAATCATCTCTTTAGAAGGGGAAAACAGGGATAGTACTTGCTGAACCAGAATTACTATCAAAATTCAAAAAGCTGACCATATTCATTTAGCCACAAGCCAATCTTATTTAAATCAAGACAGAAATATTACATCAGCTATTCATGATCTGAATTCTAGTGTATGAGATCAATTTAAATATGGTATACATAAAAAGTCATGAGACATTTGTTTCATAATAAATAAGGCAGTGGCCAACTATTAGTCATTAGTAGCTTTTTTGAGATAAGCTATCAAGTCTCCCCTTTCTCCCTTCTTCTTAATGCCAGCGAAGATCATTTTTGTTCCAGGGATGTACTTCTTGGGATTCTCCAAATACTCCATCAGCGTCTCCTCTCCCCAGGTGATGCCTTTGTTCTTGTTGGCATCTGTGTAAGTGAATCCGACAGCCTGACCTGTCTTTCGCCCAAACAGACCATGGAGATTTGGTCCAGTCTTGTGCTTGCCTCCCTTTTCCACAGTATGGCACTGGGCACACTTGTGAACAAAAATCTTCTTGCCCTTCCCAACATCACCCATTTTTAAATCGTTCTTTCTCTGTGTACGACTAAGCCGTTCCCGCTCCCAAGCCAAACGTCCCACTTTCTCGGTAATAATTTTTTAAATTGAAGCATAGTTGATTAGTAATGTGTTAGTTTCAGGTATAAGCAAAATAATTCAGTTCCATTTATATATGCACATATACACATATATATTCTTTTTCAGATTCTTTTCCCTTTTAGGTCATTATAAGATATTGAGTATAGTTCCCTGTGCTATACAGTAGGTCCTTGTTGATTATCTATTTTATATATAGTAGTATGTATATGTTAATCCCAAACTCCTAATTTACTTCTCCCCCAAAGTTTCCCCTTTGTTAACTATAAGTTTGTTTTCTGTGTCTGTGGGTCTATTTCTGTTTTGTATATAAATTCACTTGTATCATTTTCTTGAAAACACACTTTTTTTTGTTTTTTTTTTCTTTTTTTTGAGGTATGAGGGCCTCTCACTGTTGTGGCCTCTCCCGTTGCGGAGCACAGGCTCTGGACGCGCAGGCTTAGCGGCCATGGCTCATGGGCCTAGCCGCTCCGTGGCATGTGGGATCTTCCCGGACTGGGGCATGAACCCGTGTCCCCTGCATCGGCAGGCGGACTCAACCACTGCGCCACCAGGGAAGCCCGAAAACACACTTTTAATGGCCTCATAGTATTTCATCATATGGATGTACCGTATTTTACTTAAATACCTAAATGTTGAATAATAGGCCATTTCCAACTTTTCACCATCGTAAGTAAGAGTGTGGTTTGCTTTGTCCATTTTAAAACTATCTGAGGATGGATTTCTAGAAGGAGAATTATTCCCTTAAACAAAAATAGATATTTCTGAGATTCTTGATACATATGTAGTTAAATTGCTTTCCTGCAGTGCTGGACCAAGATGTGCCCTGCCCAGCAGTGATTTCGAGCACTCCTCTCCCAGGTGACTGTGGTTGACCCTGATCCATCATCAGATCAGTCCTATGGATGTGAAAGGTGGGTGTGGCTTTCTGTGGTTTTATTTTGCATTCTACAAGTGCTGCAGGATAGTCCATGATATGGACGTGACATATTTTATTTAACTATTCCCCTTTTACTCATCCTTTAGGTTGTTTCTAATTTCTCACTATCATAACTAATGTTGCACTGAATATCCTTGAACATAAATTATTTATTATCGTTGATTACCTCTTCTCTTCCCCCCATATATCCACAAGGCTTGCCCCCTCCATTTTTTCTGGTCTCTGCTGCCTGTCACTTTCCTGAGGACCCTCTACTAAACAATCCCTCTACCTGTTACTCTCTGACCCCCTCCCAGTGCTTTATTTTTCTTCTGCATTATCACCACCTGACATGTTGTTTATTTATTTATGGCCTGGTCCCCACCATTGTAATGTAGCTCCACAAAGGCATGGATTTTTATCTGTTGTTATAAAAATAACATATGTTCATTAAGTCAGATTTATAAATAGAAAAAGAAAATAAAGGGTACCAAAACAATGGTTCCTTTTTTGATATGTTTCCTCTAGTGTCTTTGGTTGTTGTTTTGATTTTAACATAATTAAAATCATACTATACATATATATGTATACACATACACACACATATGTATATATATAGTTCTGTAACAGCTTTGTTCAATTAACAGGGTACCTTATGTATTACACCACAGTCTTTGGAATGAGTGTGTATGTGTGTGACCATTGACTATTGTAATCCATGGTCATCAGGGTTCTGCTCCCACCACACCAGGCGTCTGTACAGGAAAGGCTACTTCTGGCCTCCTGGTCTCTAAATGCATTGCCACTTTTCAGTCTTCGTGTAAATGCTTGATCTTCAATACCTTTGAAATGACTTTTGAGTGTTCTCTGTCCTGGGGTTCCATGACCATCTTCTTTTCCTCCTTTTTTTCCATTCCAGCAATAATTTGGTTTTGGAAGGTAACATTTTCACTTAATATAAATTTAACACCCCACAATTTATCACTTATTTTTAGCTCAGTGTGGCTTGAAAGGAAGTTTACAGGACTAAGAATTTTAGGGCAGATGGGAAAGTGCTTTGGGTGTTTTCCAAAGGGCACTAGGAAGCCCTCTCCATCCTCATAGCATCATCCATCACAGGCTTGCTGCTCCCTCCTTCCCTCCCCCTTTGTATTCTTTTTTTTTTGCGGTACGCGGGCCTCTCACTGTTGTGGCCTCTCCCGTTGTGGAGCACAGGCTCCGGACGTGCAGGCTTAGCGGCCATGGCTCATGGGCCCAGCTGCTCCGTGGCATGTGGGATCCTCCCGGACTGGGGCACGAACCCGTGTCCCCTGCGTCGGCAGGCAGACCCCCAACCACTGTGCCACCAGGGAAGCCCCCTTTTTTTTTTGACTGATTTTTTAAATTGAGGTAAAATATACCTAAGAATTACCACTTTAACCATTTTTAAGTATACAGTTCAGTGGCATTAAGTGCACTCACATTGTTGTGCACATATCACCATCATCCATCTCCAGAATGTTTCTGTCTTCCCAAACTGAAATTGTATACATTAAACACTGACTCCCCCTTTCCCTATTCCCCCAGGCTCTGGCCACCGTTGTTCTATTTTCTATCTCTCTATTTTAGGCTATTCCAGGTACCTCATATAAGTGGAATCATACAATAGATGGTGTCCTTTTGTGTCTGGCCTATTACACTTAGCCTAATGTCTTCAAGCCTCATCTCTGTTTCCTTGAATATTTATTGTATACCTGCTGTATGCTGCTTCTACACCTGGGCCTGAGTATACTGAG
The DNA here is from genome assembly GCF_025265405.1 of Mesoplodon densirostris. Lineage (NCBI taxonomy): Eukaryota > Metazoa > Chordata > Mammalia > Artiodactyla > Ziphiidae > Mesoplodon > Mesoplodon densirostris. Next base: position 123,894,274 of record NC_082664.1, read on the forward strand.
GAGATGTGACCGGGGCAGGTAAATGCCGTCAGCTGAGACATCAGGCATTAAAGCCCATAACAGGGATTAGCCTATCACATAGTTCCCAAGCTCACGATCAGCACAGAGGAAAATGGATAAAGGGAAGGTGAAACTTAATAGAGGGAGTGGAGGAAGAAAGACCTGGAACATTGGCTGGGGGAGAGGGAGGCATGGGTGGGATGGGGTGGAGATGAATTTGGTTAAACAAGAAGTCCTGGGAACTTCTTACGAGTGAGGGGTGGTGGAGGGTAGCAGTGTCAAGTCTATATTCTATGTGCTTAAAATCATAAGATATTATGGCTGAAAGGGAGCTGAGAAATTCGCGCCTACCGTCTCATTATGAGTGGTTTGAAGAAACAATCACAGTCCTCACTTGACCCCCTAGGACCTGATCCTGGAGCCCTGTGCAGAGAAAAGTTGCTCTGTTGTCAGTTAGCATGTATCCTTTCAGGTCTTTTCCTGTGCTTTTCCATGTATGAATGTGGACATACAGAAATCTGCATGTTTCTCTGGGTACACAGGAGGTTTGCACCTGCTGTAGCCTAAATGGAGTCACCCTCTGTGTGTTTTTTTGGCAACTTGCATTTTTCATCCAACAGTATATCCTGGCGATCATTTCATAGAAGTATGTATAGAGCTACTTTGTCCTTTTTAATGTTCCCAGAGTACTCCATGGCGTGAACACTCATTTGGATATTGGTTTGGCTGCTTTAACAAGACCACATAGCGGAGGTTTAAACAAGGCAGGAGGTATGGTTTTCATGTGAGAGCAGGTGGTGATCCAGAGGTGGGCAGCTCAGCTCCATCCCCTCTTCCAGGCACCCAGGCTGCTCCTGTCTTGTTGCCTCCAGTATGTTGTCCCCATCTGCGTGGCAGAAGCTAACTCACCACTCTTGAAAAGGGGAGCCTAGACCCTGGGAAGAGGAAAGAGGAAATGCAGGACAAGCAGTTCCCCTTGAAGTTTGTGATCCAGAAAATGCACCCATCACTGGCTATTTCTATCCTGAGCTTTTGTCCTTGGCTGCAAGGGAGGCTGGGAAATGTAGTTCAGAGGTGCACGTTTGTGAGCCCTGCTAAGACCAGAAGAAAGGGGAATGGGCGTCTGGCAACAGTGACCACAATGACAGTCCTTTCCACTGTGTGTATGTATCTTCATTTCCTCAATCATTTCCCTGTGAGTGGGTCTTTAGGTTTATAAATGAGACCCTGAGGCTCAGGTGAGGTAGTGATCTCACAGTGAGCCGGGCAGAACTCGGGCCTCCTGCCGCCAGTGCAGTGTTTTTTCTCAAGCACTGTTTCCTGGCCAAGCCCTTGGTGCCCAGGGCAGCCTCCCCAGGGTTCTCTGGGAGAGCAGTCTTTAGGTGGTAGCGGGGAAGAGGTGGCCTGCAGGCAGGGAAGGCGCCTGTGCCCCTGCAGACTGACCCAGCAGACGGCTCCCCGACCTGGCCCGGGCTACAGCTGCCTGCCAGTCTCATGGCAGCCAGGCCTGGGCTTTGGTTGGGGCAGCCTGTCTGGTCAGGTATCACAGCCAGGGAGACTGGTGCTTGGCTCAGCCTGGGTCCCAGGTCTCAGCTTGAGTCCAGAGTGGACACTCCTCTTGCAGCCAGCCAGGCCTCGATGGGACTCGGGCTTCTCTTCGCTGCCTAGAAGCCGATGTGGCCTCACCTCAGAGAGTACCAGGGTGCATGGTGCCCCATGAGCTCCCCAAGGCACACCATGAGACTGCCTAGGCTGGGGGAAGTACCGCTCTCCTCAGCCCATCCTGTGCTCCTTTGCACCATCAACCCTGCCATCCTAGCACTGGGCTCAGAGGTTTAAAATAAGCCCTGGCAATGTGTCTGAAAGGGGTGTGTGACAACTTGTACCATGGCCTGTCATGTTGGCTCTGATTGACAAATGCCACGGGGAAGGTGAGAGAGCTCACAGCCGTAGTGAGCCCTGGGATCACGCGTAGAGGCGACGCTGCCTCATGACCAGGTCACAAGCCACACGCCCCTCCCCAGAGCTGGGATGGCTCTCACCTGCAGGTCACAGGCTGCCTGGCTCCTGTAGCACCCAGTTGGCTGGGTGTTGGGGGGAGCAGAGAGAAAAGGAAGGAGGAAAAAAGAGGGGAAAGACAAGGAAGGAAGATGAGAGGGAAACAGCAGGGAAGGTAATTGGCAATCAGCAAGTTACTTGAGTCTTCAGTGACTAAGGGGGAAGTTGGAGGGGGGGGAAGTCAATCAGAGACTGAGATAAATTATGGTGACACAGAGAGGTCCAGACAATGACATGGAGACATGAGAGAGAGAAGGGGTGTGAGAGAGAGAGAGAGGGAGAGGGAGAGAGAGAGAGAAACCGAGGAAGAAATGGGGGACAGAGAGAAACAGGGGCAAAGAGACCCAAAAAGAAGGAGATAGGAGGGCAGCCCAGCAGGGCAGGGTGGTTGGATTTTAGGGGACAGTCCTTTAATCCTGTCTGAGAACAAAGTCTCCAGATCCAGTGAGCCTGGTGCCATCACTTTGGTCCCCAGAGGTGAGTCAGGTGCTCCTGCCAGGGACAATGGTGGCCTTTTTGATGAACCCAGAAGGAGGTCCCTGTGGCCTAAAGATTGATTCAGGTCAAATGGCTGTAATTGTTCTGCCCAAAGCAGGAGCAGTTAGATGATTTAAAACCAGAGTTAAAGAGACACACAGAGAGAGAGAGAGAGAGAGAGAGAGACAGAGAGAGGGATGAGATGCCCGAGTGTGACGCCCCACTGCCGCCCCAGTCCCCGTGGCTCGCAGAGGGCCAGCTCAGTCCTTGCCCATCTCCTGCCACTTGTTAAGACACCAAAGTATCTGTGGATATTCCTTCAGGAATAAATGAGCCTTTGGGTTACAAAAGCTGCCCTTGGACATGGCTGATTTAAGAAGAAATTAGAAGAAGTTGTGCCGTGTCCTGTTTGGCCCTCACCACCCAGCACTGTGGAAGTGCTCCACTTCCACTTAATGGGGAAAGAAATTGCAACAGGGTTTGTCAGCCTTTGGGGGAGAGGGCAAGACCAGCTGGGATCCCATCCCGATTCCAGCCCTGCCTCCACATGCAATGGAGCAAGCCCCTTCCTGCTCTGAGCCTCAGTTTCCCCATCTACACTCAGAGGTGATCAGGCCTGCAGTGAGGGCCCTGTGGGCTCTGCTCTAAAGCTGTGCGTCTGTGCATGAGCACAAGCCCTCAGCATCAGCTGGAAGACAGGCAGCATGGGGTCCCCAGGCTAACCGGCTAGAGCTGCCCTTCCAGGGACCCGCCAGCTGGGGAGAGCCACCTTCTCCGGCACTCCTGGCTCCCTCTCCTGGCATGTCCAGCTGACCCAAGGACCTTGCAGAGTCACAGAGCTGGAAGAGGTTGGACTCCAGGTGTCACTACCTAAATGTGTTACCTAAATGTGTTCTTAGAAGGGCAAGACTGAGGATGTGTCCTCTGAAATCAGACACCCTTGAATTTGAATTCCAGCTCTGCCACTTCCTATCTGCATGACTTCAGGCCATTTAACCTGTCACAGCCTCAGCTTTCTCATCTGTAAACGGGGATAATAACAGTACCTAAATCATAACACTGTCGTGAGGATTAAACGAGATAATGCAAGTAAAGTGTTTAGCACAGTGCAAGGCACAGGGAAAGTCCTCAGTAAATCTTCTGTTGTAATGTTTAATATGCGTATGTGAACATATGCATATACTTGGATGAATCAATGAATGCACATTTATACATAGCATGTCACAAATGCTTGATAGATTGGAGAGGGATACAGCAAAAACAGAAGTTTGCCTTCACCCTCCCTCATCCTATTCCTCTCTTCAGAAGTGCCTGCTGTTAGGAGTTTGTGTTCTTCCAGACTATTTTATAAGCATTTATATACACATGTGCTAATATAAAAATACATGGTTTGTTCTGTTGGCAAAATAGTATATGTATTCTTCTATGGTCTGCTTTTTCTTTTTTTTGCTTAACAATGTCTTTGCAGATACCTTCTTTTTTTTTTTCACATAGATCTGTTATCGAACTCAGGTTCAGCAGCTTGTTGCTCAAGAATCCAATACTGAGAGACAAGTATTGGAGAAAAAGGAAAGACAGCTTTATTGAAGAAGCTAGCAACCCTGGGAAGAAGGTGGACTCATGTCCCAAAGAACCAACTCCTCACTTCCCAGGTTTTGCTGAGGGATTATATAAGGAAAAGAGGAAGGGGCTATGTGCTGAGGAGAGGGTTACAGGGTGTGTGATTAGCTCATGGACATTCTTCTGATTGGTTTTTGGTGAGGTAACTGGGAGTCAACATCATCAACCTTCTGGTTCCAACTAGTCTGGGGTCTACATGCTTGTGGGCAGCATACAGTTAACTTCTTCCACCTGCTGGGAGTTTCAATCTCTGCAAAACAGCTCAAAGGATTATGGCTCAAAATATTATATGTAGCTCTTGAGGAGGAACTAAAGGTCCTTGACTTCATTTAATGGGTAAACTACTCTTATTTTGTCTTGCTTGCCAGGTTTCCTTTGTTTCTGCATATTCTCATTTCTCTGATTAAATTTATTCTTTGGAACTCGGGGAAGGCCTAGGAGGCTAAAGTTTTTCTACAGACAAGAGGCAGGTGGTGATGGGGTGTCCTGTCCCAGGAAGGCCCCATAGGGTCCTGTTCAGTTACAGATCTATTCCATTAAAAACTAGATCTTCTGTGAAGCGTTCTATAATACATATGTATCAGTTTGACCACTCTCTGTGGATAGACATTTAGTTTGGTTCTTTTTTTCTTGTTACGGCGATACAGTAATGACTATCTTACATATATTGCTTTGTGTATAGGTGCAAGTATTTCTTTAGGACGGCTACTCAGAAATTTCTTGCTTGAAGGGTATGCACATTTAAAAATATGATAGATTATGCCAAGTTGCTCTCCAACAATGATATTCTAATTATATACCTGCCAGCAACACATGAGACCATTTCTTCAATCTCCCTCCAACACTGAATATGTTCCTCCTCCCTTCCCCCAGTTTTTGCCCCATCTGATAGGTGATAAGCAATATCCCATTACTGCTTTAATTTGCATTTTTCTGACTACTTGCAGGCATGAGCATCTTCTCATGACTTATTGGCATTTCTTTTTCTGTGAGTGTCCCTTTCACATTCTTTGCTCATTTTTCTACTAGATTGTCTATTTTCTTACTGATCTATACACACAATTTATATATAAGGGGGTTATTATTTCTTTGTCTTTTATTCATGTGGCAGCTATTTTCTCCTAGTCTGTCTCTTGTCTTTTGGCTTTATGTTCCCCTCCATCATTTTTATGACACTTTTATGTGGTCAAATTTATCAGTTGCTGTTAAGTCCTGAATCTTTCAAAGATATATTCTTTCCCCAAGATGATATTTTCTTCTAATACTCTTATTGTTTCATTTATTATGTTTAGTTCTTTAACCCATAGGAATTTTTTTGTGCGGCATGGTGTGAAATAAGAAACCTAACTTTACTTTTTTCCCCAGTGGCTACTCTGTTTGTCCAAGACCATTTATTCAATAGTCTATACTTGTCTCACTGATATAATTTTTCATGTTGATCATGTAATGAAATACCATTTCTACATGGGTTGAAAACTGGCAGCTCTCAGACCAGACCTAACTCTCGTTTGTTCACATTTAATTGCATTCATTGTGTTCATTATTTTGAATAATATAGTTATATGTTTTGGAGACCTTTCCATATTGGCACAGATAGAACTTCCGCGTCGTTTTCAGGCTATGTGGTGTGTTAGTGCTCACACTGCACTGTATGGAGAGACCATCATGTATTTAATCACACTTCTATTGATAGACATTTGGGTTGTTTCCAGTTTTTTTTTCTGCTACAAACAATGCTGCAATAACTTGTACAACCTGTTTTGCAAGTGTTTGAGTGTATCTGTAGGATAAATTTTTAGAAGTAGAACTTCTGGGTCAAGGGTGTGAGCGTTTATAATTTTGAAAACGTTATTAAATTGCTTGTCACTGTGGTCTGGGCCAGGTTATACTCCCATGGCCAGTGTCTGAGAGGGCCTGTTCCCTCACACCCTCATCAACTCAGTGAAGTAGCAAAATGTTCAGTCTTGCCAATCTGATAGATGAAAACTGGTATCTCATAGGAGTTTTAATTTGCATTTTTCATATTATGAGTAAGGATAAACATCTTTCTGTGAATTTCTATTCATAGTCTTTGCCAATTTTTCTCTTGTGTTGTGTTTTTTCTAAAGGAGCTCTTTGTATATTAGGTTATTTTTCCCTTTGTCTATTACATGAGATAGAAGAGTGTGTGTGTGTGTGTGTGTGTGTGTGTGTGTGTGTGTGTGTGTTTTACCAGATACTCATTTTCTGTCTTTAATTTCATGGCTTTTGCCATTAAGAAATTTTTTTCTATGATCAAATTTATCATTTTTTTTTGTTTTATGGTTTTTAAGTTCTTTTAATACTTAAAAAATATTATCCACTATAAGATTACGCAAATATACTCCAGTGGTTTTTCCTCTTACTTTAAAGCTATTGCTATTAACATTTAAATGTTTGATTCGCTTATTTAACTCATTTATCAAATATGTATTGACCACAGAGTGTATGTCAGACACTGTTGTAGACACAGAGGATACAGTAGTGACCAAAACTGTCAAAAAAAGCCACCTGGCTTCATGGAACTTACATTCCAGAGTGGGAAAGCAGACAATAAACAATATAACTGAATGAAATAAATGGTATATTAGATTAGATGGAAATTATTTTGTGTGGGGTGGAGATACAGATTTACCTTTATTTTTTCTTACATGTCTTACTCAGTTATCCCTATCACTTATTGATGTAATCCATGCCTCCATCTTGCCAGTTCATCTTTATCATATTTTAAATTCCCTTATGTATTTGTGTCTATTTCCAGACTTTCCTTCTGGGTCCATCTCTCTCTCTATTTATTCATGTGTGAAACTTATATACTGTGTTTTCCTATCTGCTAAAGCTGGCCTTCCCCATCCTTTCCTCTGCTTTTTCAGAATTTTCCTATTATTGCTTGTTTATCTTTTCCTGTATGCACTTTATATTCACATGTATTACTTTAAAAGTAATACTCGATTACTTTTTATCTAGATTATGTAGACTTTTTGTATAGATTAACTCAGAGAGATTCAGCATCCTTATGATGTCGTGTTTTCCTGTCTGAGCACATGGTACATCTTTCCATTTGGTTAAGTCACCTCTATATCCTTCAAGAGAATTTTAAGTTTCTTAATTTAGTTCTCACACACTCATAGCATGTAGACACATTTTCCCAATACCTAACAACATTGCAAAGTTGAGAGAGGTCATTTTTTTTTTCAAATCTGGATTTTTTTTTTCTTCTTGTGAAAAATGAGAAGATATGGCAATGCTGCATCCATGTCCTGCTAGGCAACAATTGATTGCCCACCTGATAGAGGCTGGCCTGTCACAGAGAATGTGTGCTCCCAAGATCACTGTCTGGTTGTACACAGGGCTCACCTCTCGAATCAGTGTCTGGTCCCTACGGGCATTGGGGTGGGAACCCTGAATCAGCAGCTTCTACACTCTCATGCGCAGACACATCACTGTGAAGTCACTGCCTGAGCCTCTCTAGGTTTGCCTGCCTCACCTCCCTCTGGTCCCTGAGCTGCTTGCTCAGGAGGGTCCTCTCAGTGCTGCTCATGTCTTGTCTCCTGACACCACCTCCCGCCTCAGCCTCCTGGGGTTGGAGGACCAGGCTCTGCATGCCCCCTGGCATGAGCCATGGAGCCCAATCTGGCCAGAGCAGAGACTCTGATTCTTAGTGCTATTTCTGGGCTCAGTGGAGGAGCCCAACCACAGACATAGGTTTGGTTCCCCTAGCAGCTGCTCATTGATGACAGGGTCTAGAGGTTCAGAGGATTTAACACCTTGGGTGGAAAATTCTGAGCAATGAGAAAGAGAAGGTAGGAAGGAGATAGCGAATCAATTCCTTTTATTTCTTCCCTGCTGACAGACCATTCCAAGGAGCAGTGGTTCCAAATAGCCTCTTCAGATATATCTGGTCTCTTTTTGTTCCTCAGTTTTTGAAATTGTGGTAGACTACACATAACATAAAATTTAGCATCCAGCCTCTTTTTGTATAAAGATGCGCCCATCTCAGAACACGCTGCCTTGTACTTACTTTCCCTCTGTATTGTTTTCCTAGGGCTGCCATAATTATGGACCACAAACAGGGTGGCCTAAAGCAACAGAACTTTATGCTCTCACAGTTCTGGAGGTCAGAAGTCTGAAATCAAAGTGTCCGTAAGGCCGGGTTCCTCCTGCTGTTTCTAGGAAAGGGTCCTTCTTTGTCTCTTCAAGCTTCTGGTGGTTGCTGGCAATACTTGACTTTCCATGGCTTGTAGACACATCACTCTGATTTCTGCCTCCCTCTTCACATGCCTTCTCCCATGAGTATCTATGTATCTCTGTATCTCTCTTCTTATAAGAATACCAGCCATTGGATGTAAGGACCACCCTAAGTGGTCCAGTGTGACCTCATCTTACCTAATTAAGATCCCATTTCCAAATGATGTCCCATTTGGAGGTTCTGGATGGACATGAGTTTTGGGGGACCCTATTCAACCTAGTACAGCTTTCTTCTTTACTTTCTTTTCTCCTGCCCTCACTCTTACTGCCCTGGGGTTATACTTCTTCCTAATAAAGCATCAGCACGCAAGCTTGCTTTCAGGTTTTCCTTTCTAGGGAAACTGCAGTAAGAAAACAACCACATTCCAGAAGACCTTCTAACACATAGATTTCATTCCCAACAAGGAATTTGGCAAACTCACTCACAGCATCTTTCTTTTCTTCCACAAACATTTATTACACATTGATTTTATGTTAAGTTCTGTGCAGTCATGAGAAAACCCACAAGAGCAATTTTGGCTAGATCAGGGTTTCTCAAATACTTACACTGTGGACCTACAAGCCATGTATATTTTCTTATAAAAACCGCAATAATGTGCAAAAGGAGGAGATGGGGAGGCCTAGAGAGAAATTAAGATATAAAGAAAGCTGAGTCGAGAAAATGGCAAAAAGGTCATATAATCATGTCTTTCCAATCATTGAATCAAGGTTTAGGAAAAAATTCAGGTCTTCCCTGGTGGCGCAGTGGTTGAGAGTCCGCCTGCCGGTACAGGGGACACGGGTTCGTGCCCCGGTCCGGGAAGATCCCACATGCCGCGTAGCAGCTGGGCCTGTGAGCCATGGCCACTGAGCCTGTGCGTCCAGAGCCTGTGCTCCGCAACGGGAGAGGCCACAACAGTGAGAGGCCCGCGTACCACAAAAAAAAAATTAAAAAATTCAGAGCTGGCTGATGGTATGTTAGATGCACTTGTAACTGGTAAAGGAGTCTATTCAATATGTGTCAATTAAAAAAAACATTATCAACCTGATGGGGTGGGTCTCTAGTGATGTGCCACAGGACTCTGGCTTAAATGCTGACCAGTCTCTGTTTTAATCAATTAAGTTGATGAAGACAGAACAACTGCTTGCCAAATTTTTAGATGCCCCGAATTTGGGAAGGACAGTAAATGCATTAGGGGAAAGGTAGCGTGCATGCACACCTTGACAGTCGAGATGGAAGGGGCACATCCAATCAGATAACGTTTAGTAACATCGAGGCCTACATTTGGGGCCCCATAGTCAACTTCGCAATCCTGGGTGCATGTTCAAAACTGGCAGCAAGGGTGGTGGGAAGTGGAGGTGGGGTGGCAGGTAGTCAGCTGTTAGCTTACAACAGAGAGGGTATGGTTGCGTAGCATTAAGAGAAGCACAGCATTCAAACGTGGGAGGAGGGAGGCATAAGTGATGTTTGCTGTTCCGCCAGCATCTGGAGGAGCCCGGCCCTGGGTCTGCTTCGTGGGAAACAGAGCAGGAGAGGAGGCCTGCTTCTATGACAGGGGCTGCCTGGGAGAGAGACAGTTCCCTCAGGTTCGAGGTCAGAATTCTGAACACCTTTCCACCTGGAGAGCCTGTTCTACAGGGTAGAATTAATTGACTAATTAATTATTTCAACAGATACTAATTGAATTGCACTCTGGGCCAGTCGTTGGCTAAGTGTTGGGGCAAAGCAGTGAACAAGGCAAACAGATCCAGGTCCCCACGGAGTGCGGTGCAGTGCAGGTGACAGCTATGGGACAAGAACTGCCGAGGACCGTGCCTCTTATGCAGATGTGCAGGGTGTTCTGGGGTGCACCACAGGGACCCATGTCAGGGCTCAGAGTGGGCTTCCCTGAGGTCATGATGATGGTGTCGCCTATATCCATCATAGTCGGCTGGAAGGTTACATCTAACTACCTTGAGCCACACTGCTTTTCCAGGAAAATTATCCTGAATTCAAATGTGTTTTCACAGCCAGTCCTGTAATGCAGCCGCCCAAGGCTGAGCATGGTCATGCCTCGGGTAGTTGGAGTGGACCGTGCAAGAAGCCAACAGTCAAGGGCCTGGGCTAGACCCAGCTCTGCTACAAAACTCTCTGTACAACCTCAGGCAAGTCCCTTCTTCTCTCTGGGCCTCAGTTTCTTCATATGTAAAAAAGAGGATCCTTAGATCCAACGACACCGTGGACTTCAGTTCTGTGATCTGGGGATTCCCTGTTAAACAGCACCCTCCCGTGCGTGCACTTGCACACCCATGTTGGGATCTGTCCCCAGGCCCCTCTCCCGTGGCCTCCCCACACTCCTCGCTCTCATTGACTCAGCCAAGCATTTAAAGGGTCCGTGACTTAAAGGGGCAGGACTCTGCTGGCTCCAGCTCCCCTAGCAGAATCAGGGATAGCAGAGGCTGCCTGCCGGCCCTCCATGTAGCAGGCATTGATGAAGGGCCAGGGACCCTCTGAAAGGAAGGAAAGAGGGAAAATGATAGGCTCTCTTCCTGTCCCAGATGGAGGCAGTGAGATCTGCCATATTGCTCAAATTTCGTTCATCCTAAATAATCCCCAGGCTCTCTACCTGCTTGTCTCTTTCCATCTACTGCCCTATTTCTCTTTTTCATCCATCCAGCCAAACTTCTGCAGAGCTGTGTGCACTGAAGTTCTCCATGTCCATACCATCCACTCCCTCCCTGACCCACCACCACCTGGCTTCCATCCTTGTCCCCCGCAACTGCACCACGACGGTCACCAGCAACTTCCCGTGGTCAGATCCATGTGAAGCGTTTCCATTCTTGTTCTCTTGGACCACTTAGCTGCCTTTGACCCGTTGGCACCTCCCCTGCTCTAAAACCTTCCTCTGTTGGTTTTTACGACACCATTCTCTATTGATCCTCCTTCTACCTCTCCGTTCACTCTTCAGTACCCTTTTGCAGGCTTCATTTCCACAGGCCACTGCTTTCAACTCTGATTTATATGATAGCATATTGTCATTTGGGCTTGTATGTGTTTGGCTCTGCTAGTGGGCTATATTCATCTCAACCTCCCTGGTAATTACCACAGGGATTCAGAATGTCCTGTTGATCGAGCGAATGGATAGATGGATGAATGAACACATGAGTGGATACACTTAGCAATACTCATGAGGTTCTGCCCTATGAACGAGGGTGAAATCCAAGGCCAGTTTTTTATTTTTTAATATCTATTTATTTATTATGGCTGCGCTGGGTCTTAGTTATGGCACTCAGGATCTTCATTGCAGCATGCGGGATCTTTTAGTTGCAACATGCAGACTCTTAGCTGTGGCATGCCGACTCTTAGTTGTGGCACGCATGTGGGATCTAGTTCCCCGACCAGGGATCGAACCCAGGCCCCCTGCACTGGGAGCGTGGAGTCTTACCCACTGGACCACCAGGGAAGTCCCCAAGGCCAGTTTTGATGGTGACAACTCATTCACATGTGAAATACTCAGGCACTTTCTTGATGAGTGAGAAAATACTTCCAGGAGGAGGTGGTGGGACCTGGGATAGAGAAGGATGTAACCCAGATAGAACCAGGTTAGTACCATGGCTCAGTCCTGCCAGATTCCTGGTTCTTTCCAGAATCTGAGTTTCCTATCATGTCCAGTTAACCACAGTTAAGAAAGTAAGGGGAAAGATAAGACACTAAGCAGATCATTAGAGGAAAGGGATGGTAAACTGAAGGGGGGAGGGAAAGTTAAGCAGAGAAAGAGGCACTGAGAAGGAGAGAGGATAAAGGAGGGAGAGAGGGGTAGAAAGCATGGATTCGAGAGAGGAGGGTCAGACTTCATGTGTAAAACCTTGCCTGTACTGAAGTGTGTTCATTAATCAGAGTTGTGATAACAGAACTGCTTAAGGACTTTGGATGTTATTGCCACTTGGCAGTTGGGTTACTCTTCATCGTTCTTCTCCTTTAAACCTTACAGCAACAGGAACCCTGCTCTGTGTGGACTGCTTGTAGCCACCAACTGGGCAGAGTTGGTCACTCCCTCCTCTGGGTTCTTGGCACTTTTTCTTACCTCTGATACAGCCCTGGCTGCACCATGTCACTCATTAGCTCTTTGGCCATCTTTCTTGTTCAGAATGTAAAGCTCTCTTTATCTCTCTAACTCTGATTGCTAGCTCATGCCTGGCACCTAATAGGTGCTCAATATAATGTGTTTGTGTGATTTTTCTTTCATGGAGAAAGGAATTAACAAATGGAAATTCACAGATGCTATCCTCAAGGGGCTTACACTTTCCCTGAGGATATGAAATAAAACCACATGAGATCAATTAGATTGCTCCGACACATGTATCCTCAACGTGATGATAGACACCAGCAGTGCTCAGCTTTCCTGATTTACTTCCTACCAATTCCTCTAGCTAGCACAGAAGCCGGGTCCCATCATGAAAGAAAGCAGGAGCTCAAGAGAGAGGCCTTTCTATGTTTAGTAGCCTTTGTGATTACAGATGTCATCTACAATCAGTTTAAGTCATGAAAAATTAGAGTTGGAATTAATAGAAATACATGTTATATAAAGCTACAGCTTTTAAGCATCCAGTATGTACTGTTCTCTTAGCGGTTAACGTAAGAATTCAAATTATCTGTTTATGGGTCCACTTCTGCTATTAGACAGTAAGCTTTCCACAGATTTTTATTTTCTTTTTCTAACAGAGATTATGAGCATGCCTCCTGGAACCAGATTTCCGAGGTTCAAACCCTGGCTCTACCACTTAAGAGCTGCGTGACCTCAATTTCTTCATTGGTAAACTGGTAAAAATAGGAATCATAACAGTACCAATATATAGGGTCATTAGGAGAATTCAGTGAGTAGGTGGTCAATAAGAGTCACTGTTACTATTTTCATCATCTTTGTGTCCTAGGATCCAGCATCATGCCTTTCACCCAACAGGTTTTCAAAACATGTTTGCCAAGCTGGAAGCATAAGCAAAAATATTGCTTGGAGTTGAAAATTATAACAGTGCTGTTAAACATAGATTTTGCAAATTCAACAATGGAACACAAAGACAATAAAAATAAAGTTAGTTGTCAAGGAATTGGGAATACACATTATTGCTCTGACTACAACACAAACAAACAAGACTGGGATCTGAATGGTTATGGCTGCAGATGGCTGACTGGGGAATTCTGAGCGAGGTGCATAATTGCAGCACTGTTGCATCTGTTGGACTGCTGCTGTACCAGTGTGCTCCAGTGCGCGCTCCTGGCTGTCAGTGGGAAGGAGATCTGCAAGGCGGGAGCCCCTGGGGGGTCCTCTGGGGGGCGGGGGTTGGCGATGAGCAGTGAGGGCTTGGCGCTTCTGGGGGCAGGGAATAGACCCCAGTCGTGGAGTGACCTTAAGGATTCCCACATGTACTATGGTGGTGAGGGCGACAAGCCTCTCCCGGCTCCCAGGAATCACCATCTCCTGCAGCCCAGTCATCTCTAGGGACGGCTAATTTCATCTCCTCCCTCAGAGGTACATTTTACTCCAGGCTCTGCGATCGGTGTAACTGCTCCTTTCCTGGGTCTTCATAACTTTCTTCCGGCCTCACCTGGCATCCTCGCTATTGTGTCCCCATTCAGATTCCAGAGGGGCAAGTCAGAGTGACATCCCCCCCAACCCCAGTCCTGACTTGACCCCTGGTCTGTGCACTGGCTGCCCCTTGGGCAGGAGTCTTCCAGCCCCTTGCCCTGGCCCCCACAAGGTTCAGTCGGGGAGAGGCCGTTGCTCAAGCCGCAGCCTGGTCTCTGCTTCCCTTGGGAGGATGACGGACGGGTGGGGCAGAGTGCCTGAGGTGTGGGGCAGTCCGGGGTTGACATGTCTGGTCTAATAAGCATTGCTGGTGGGTGGGTTCCCTGAGGAGAGTGGATGGAGGGTGGGAGGACCACGGGTGGAGGAGGAAGGTTCTGGTGTGAGCGTGGGATTGATCTCTCTCCAGCGCCCTGGTGTCTGCTGCCCCTCCCAGGCGAACGCTCTTCACTGTCCTCTGGAGAGGAGACCTCTGGTGCCTCTCCTTCTGGGATCCTGCCTGTGGGTCTCCCTCTGGAATTTTGACTGGTGTCTCTAGGGGTGGAGCCAGTAGCTGGGCGGCCACCTGAGGACTGGGGGACCTCAGCTCTCTGCAGTGACATGGGGTGCGAGTGCGCTTTGGTGGGGAGTTCCCACCTGCCAACGGGAAGGTACGAGTGTGTCAGGTGGGCCCTGACAGCAAGCAGCCACGCGGGGCGACAGGGGGTCCTTACCATCCGTGACAGGCTCTGGGAAGGAGCCTGCTTAGGGCTTAGGCTGTTTCTTCACTCCCTCCCTCCCCATAAAACAGAAACATGTTGTATAAGCACACCTTCCCTCTCACCTTAAAAAAAATAGACAAAACTATCTGGAAATATTTCCACTTTAATTGTCACAGGGAGAGCGTGGCCTACTGGTTTTCCCGTCTGCCTGATAATTAGTCGGCAGTCTTCTCCCCGCTCCCGCCAGCGCCTTGGGGGTGTGGAGCTGGGTGGTGGGAGAGGCAGTCACGGTGACGCTGACTCACGAGGGGCGTGTGAGTACCTGCGCCCCAATTTTGAGAGGGGCTCTGCGGCCAAGGTTCACCTTGGTCCGATCAGTTGCCTGGGCAGGGGCTGTTCCTTGGATCTGAGAGTCCTCAGGGCGGACTCAGGGAGACCCCCGTGTGCCACAGCAGATCTGGGCCCGGGGCACCCTAACCCCACTCTCACGGGTGAGGCTGTTGGCTGAGAGGTGGCCGGGAAGTAGCTGGAGGCGAGGAGGAAGTGCCCTCCTTCCTGCCCCGCACGGGGATCTGTGGCTTGGGTCAAGAAGGGCTGTCCCTGTCTGTCTTCCATACACGCTTTCAGACTGCGATTCCAGCTCACTTGCCCTTCCAAGGTCGTCGATCCTCTTCTTGGAAACATGAAGTCCAGTGTTCATTTCTCAAACATGAGCTTCGGTGTGGGGGACAGAGACGGACAGGCTGCCCTCCCAGGCTCACTGTCTTGTGGAGAAGGGGGCCATGCCTGCTAGCAATCGTCATATGTGTGCTGGGGCCAGAGAGGACCGGGATGCTCCAGAAGCCCGGGCAGGGGCATCAGCCTCAGCCGCGGGGTCACGGAAGTTTCCACTCTGTGAATCTTGGGTGTGGTAAAGGCTAACGTGTAGACCAGGGCCTTTGAAACCACTTGGCACGGGAGGCCCAACGCCAGACCTGCCTGCTTGTCAGGAGCCTGCAGAAGCACTGAGACCCAGGGAGCCAGTCGCCACGGGCTCCAAAGGAAAAGAAAAATGCAAAATCAGAATGAGTAAATGGCCCATTAAATGTCTACAAAACGCGCTATGATGTCACCCAGTCAACTGCATCTCCACTCACCTCTTCCACACTTAAATATAAAATATAGTTAATGTGGCATGTGGGTAAATTAAATGCGTTTGATATGATTAGGCGTGAGTGCTGTAAGAGTGCCTGAGGCGGAGGGAAAGTCTAAGCCAGCCCTGCTGGGGGTAGCACCGAGGGGGCTGAGGATCGCAGATAAAGGCGCAGCGTGGACAAAGTGAGGGGGGCCGGGGGGAGCAGCTGGCCCTGACTGGTCAGTAGGGCTTGGGGAAAAGATGTGTGTGTTTATGGGGTGGGCGGGTTGCAAGATAGGGGCCCAAGAACCGGGGAGGCAGCCAGGGGAACCCACAGGAAGATGTGGAATGGCCCTGCCTGTAGCTTCCCAGCTTTACCGGCACCAGTGTTTCCTGCCACCCTGGATCTCAGCATCCTCCGCATTCCAGGGCCTCGTGCGCGCCCCTCCACAGCCACAGCCGGCGCCACTGAATATAAACATGCATCCCACAATTCACCGTGGTGTGTCTTCCCCTCCAACTCCAGATGGCCTGTCTGGGGACGGCCGAGGCCCCTGGGTGCGGGCCGTTGCCGTTTTTGATGAGCTGTGCACATATGGATACCCAAACATCTGGAGCGGCCATGTGCTGCTCGGGGCAGGCCAGACCTGGTGAGCCAATCAGGGGTCCCTGGGCGCCGGGGGTGGGGGGACAGGGGTGGTGGTGCACTCGCCCCGCCAGTGAGCGCGGATAAATTATTCATGACCGAGTTATTTGTGGTGCAAGAGGTCCATCAGCTACTTTGATTAAAAATCCAATGAGTAATGAATATGCAAACGCCAGCGACTGCTCCGAGCAACAGATTTGTCAAATTGTCTATACTTCACTGAGATAAAGGAAAATCTCCTGGGGTCCCGAAATTGAAAAACCGCACCGTCAAATCACAGCATTATCTTAATTATCAAATCTCCTTGGCCGTGCAAATACCCCGCGTGAAGCTGAGCGGGGCGATGGAAAAATATCTAGAGAAAGAGATATATTTGTCTCTGAAACCAGGGGCCTGGCTAGTGAGAAACAGGCTGGTGGAGGAGAAGCGATTTTAATTCACATGGTGACTCCACAGCCATTTAATTATTTTAATTAGGCTTAATTAGTGGTAAATTTACAATGATATGCTTGATACCTGGCATTAAATCTTTCATGCATAAATGTTTTGTTAAAATGAGAAAAAGGCAAGTGGCATTTCGCCAGCAATTACTGCTGAATGTTCTAATGAAGGATTAGGACTCCTCGGTGATTCATGAAGACAGGCGGGCACCAGACTTGTTTACGAGGCACCGGCACCATAACTCATGCGCTCCCACCCGAACCATCACGGTCCTTGTCGCTTCAGGGAGCACCTGCTGGGGATGAGGGCCGGGGCGGTGGGGGCGGGGGCTGGGTGCTGGCTCAGAGCCCCAGGCCGCCTGTGTGTGTGAGACCCTCCAACTCTCGCCCAGAGGGGCTTCATCTGTGGTGTATGAAAAGCCACAGTGATGGGTTCGGGGGGGCTCAAGTGTCACCAAGCAGGGTGATTGTCTGGGGCCCCAGGCTGAGTTTGTGAGCACCTGGAATTGCCCTGTGCACTGTCTGGGCCTGGCAGGCCTGCAGGATGAGTTGGCTGGAATAAATGGGGGCCTTGCTAAGTTGTGGCTGAGCTGTGCCGTGGCCCAGCTGGCGACTAACTAGTTGTGGAGACTACTACTTGTTTGCCGAAGAGTCAAAGTGTAAGGCGTGACATACTCTGGGCTGCAACACGTGGCGGTTCTCGCGGGGTGAGTCTGGGGATCCTGACAAGATGCCCCCCACCCTTGTCCTGTCCCTGGGCCCAGTGTCTGTCCTGCTACTCCTTTACCAGGGAACGAGGACTTGTTCCCGCACTCAGAGACCAGCTTCAGCTGCCCCTTCCCCCAAGGAGGAAACACAGCAGCTCACACCTGGACCAAGATGGCAGCTCCAGAGAGAGCCAGGTGGACAGAGGGGAGGGGAGCAAGGGCAGGAATGCAGAAGAAAGTGAAGCCTAACATCTGGCTGGCTCTGTCCCTGAGGAGGACAGAGGAGGAGGAGGCCGTGCTTAGCATGTCGGTGACACCGGCTAGGGGCCCTGGCCTCCTGCCTCCCTCGTCTCAGTCCAGCACTTGATCCCTAGTCACCTTCCCTCCCCACATCCTGCTGCCTTCTCATTAGCTCAAGCTTCTCTTAATTCAGTGCTAATGCCTTTGGCTCCGGCTTACCCATTTCCCTGGAGAGTCCTGATGTTGTGTTTCTTAAGCCTGTCTTGAATCTCTAGTCTATGGGGCTATGTTTCTTGGTTTCACTCCCTTAATGGACTTTCAGAATTTTCTGCCTTAGCTTTCCTTTCCCTTCACGAGAAAAAGATGTGACTATTAATGAGACCTTTTTTTTTTTTTGGTTGTTAAATTAGTTTTTCTTTTTACTCATTCAGAGGAATATTTATGCAGTCTGGTGGGTATTTCTCTCTTCAAAGTAGCCACTGCTTCAGTCCACTAGAACAGAAGTCCCACGAAGGCAGGGACCTCATCAGTCTTGTTTCCTATTTAGCCTATCACAGTGCTTGGCACACACAGGGCGTGCATCTCTGTTGACTCAGTGAATGATCAGATCCTGCCCTGCATGTATAACCACTTCAAGGGAAGAGGTATTCAGAGCTTCATCTTTCAATATGAGAATCTATCTTCAATCACATTGTTGGAACACAGTACCTCTTTATTTTAATTTTTATTTATTTTAATTTTTATTATTTTGTTTTGGTGGTATGCGGGCCTCTCACTGTTGTGGCCTCTCCCGTTGCGGAGCACAGGCTCCGGACGCGCAGGCTCAGCGGCCATGGCTCATGAGCCCAGCTGCTCTGCGGCATGTGGGATCTTCCCGGACTGGGGCACGAACCCGTGTCCCCTGCATCGGCAGGCGGACTCTCAACCACTGCGCCACCAGGGAAGCCCAATACCTCTTTAATGAGTGGGAAAAACTTACATATATACATAATTCTGTTTATCCAACAGGGCAGACATTGACACTCCAAATAATGCTCCATATTTATCCTATGGTTTTGTTTCCCCTGGAAACAATGATGTGCACCCCAAGATGTACCGTGCTTCTCTTTGAGAAACAATGGTTTGGGGGCCGACCAGGCTGGATCATAGTTTGGAGCCAGAAGGTAGGAGCCCCTGGCTAGGGGCCATAGGGAAAGAAGGGAACCTTTCAGATGAGGGAGAAGAGCTACGAGAGGGTGGGAGGAGGGGATCAGATCCTACCCCCAGTGTGGGAATTTGAAGTCCCTGAGGAGTCATTTCATGGAGCAGTTTCATACACTCCAGTCCTCTGGGTAGGTCAGATAATGTGGAACTGAGAAAAACTCCTCTCCAGGTGGATGTGACAGGCTGCTACAGGAGAAGCCTCTGCCATAGATGAAGTTGGGTCAAGACTTCACAGACTACAGGATGGAAGCTCCCGGAAGTCCAAGGAGGAAGGGTGATGGGAAGAAGGCAGGACTCAGACTACTTGCTGTTTAATAAAATTGCAGTGATGGACGTTGTAATGATGGCAGAATGAATGCATGTGTACTCTCACCCGCTCCCCAATCCCTACTAAAATGACAACAAAGGAATAAAAAAGAGGCAGAGATCCACATTGGGGAAGAGGAAGAGGTGGTGACATCAGGCAAGAGAGTCCAATAAGATTTTTGAAGCTGGGAAGTAAAAGGACGAGCGGTAGATAACTCATCAGATGGGAGACAGCCAGGGCCCCTATAAAGGCAAGGGAGTGGTGGGGGGTTGGGGAGATGAAATGAAGCAAATTATTTCCCAGTAGAGCCCCCCAGAAAGACTCAGAAGCTGGAGGCACCAAGGACCTCTGGAGGCTGAGGTGTAGGGTGGAGCCGAGAACAGCAGAACTGGTAGGTCCGTGCTGTGGTGTATCACCCACATCCTCCCTCAGAACCCATTTCTCCAGCTTCTGAATGCTGTTGGTGGACAGCTCTTGGCAAAAAGTTCCTCACCAAGAGTCACCCTCAACCAAAGAAAGTCCCTTGCCCAAGGTCTTATCCTCTCCGGGGTGAGGCACACGTCCAGGGACTGGTGGATGCAAGGGTAAACATTTTCTGCTCCCTTTCCTGAAGATAGGAAGACTCCAAAGGACCATCCCAACTCCAGAGCTTCCTGTAGGGCCAGCTGAGGTCTTTGTTGCAACGATGTCACAGTTCAGTTCCTCTCTCTGCCAATGTTACTCCTCCCAGGTGTTGATCCCGAGGGCATTCCCAAATAAACCCCTGTATACAAATCTTGTCTTAAGAGTCTGTTGCCCAGAGAACCTAACCTAAGAGGGTTGGTGCCAGGAGTGGTCCAAGATAGTAGACTCTAAAATAGGATTGTGGAGCTGAGTTACCTACCACTGGCTGGCCGGCGACGAGGACTCCGTCACTGGTGGCGATGACTTATGGATATGGTAGTGGAATATAGGTAACTCCTGGCGTGCTGTCCTGGTGCAATTGTTAACACTTTCACAAAGAGTGCACTGGAAGAGGGGATACCAGCGGAAGGTAGAACCCTGGTGGGGGCAATATCCAAGGCATTTGAGAAATTCTGGGGAAGTAGTAATTATGAAGAATGTCAAGTTAAATGGCTGTTGCTAAGGGCAATCAGTGCATTGAAGAAAGAAAGAAAAGCCTGGGGGTGATTATTCACCAATCAAAGACCAAGTCTGAAAGCCAGTGAGGCCAGTTGGCAGCATATAAAAGGAACTTTAACTCTTGCAACTGGAGGGCAGGAAAAGCTGAGGATTAGGTCCAGGACTTAATTATAAGGGTAGCAGAACTCTAGAAGAGATTGAATTCTTCACCTCAGAAAGTTTGTCATGCCAAGATCAGGGCCATGATTGGGAAGGAGTGGGACGCAGAGAACTGGTTGCGGACATCTGGGTTGATGCACTCAGAAATCTTGAATCTCCAGATCCTTCTGAACTTTGTAGACCAACTTTGTAGTACTCTTTTTTTTTTTTTTTTTTTTTTTCCTGTTAAGAGATTGCAATTCTCTCTTTCTTGGAAGTGGTACAAAGGCCTCTCCCATGCAAGGCAATGCATACCTTTCTCAGGATTGACTTCCATCTCCCCTCCTGGTCACCTGACCAATCATAACACATCTGTTGGAGTGGGGAGAGATAGTGGGTAGTAAATAGAGTCTTAACCCAGGTAACTCATAATGGATCAACTAGGTCCACAGACCTACCCATTGTTCATTTCCTAGACTTCAAATGTATAATTGTAATGGACATACTTAGCAGTTGTCAGAACTCCTCTTAGACATGTGGGCTGAGAGTTACTGTAATGAAGACCCAGTAGAAGTCTCTGAAACTGTCTCCCCACACAAAGCCAAAGTAGGAAATAGAAAAAAACAATGTCACATCCCAGGGGGAATGCAAGAGATTCATCTAGGTCTTTAGACCTGGAGGATGTGGGGTAGGGAAGGTAGGGAGTGGTCTGTATCATTTCCCCTTTTAGTTCAGTAGTCTGACCCTCCTGCTTAAACTAGGCAGGTCTTGGAGGATGACAGTGGGCTGTTTGCAAACTCAAATAGGTAGTGACCCTAATTGCAGCTGCTGTGCCAGATGTGACTTTTGTTAGAGTAGGTTAACAAAGCCTCAGGTAAGTAGTACATGGCCATTGTGTTGGTGAATGCCTTCTTTTCCACCAGTATCAGGAATGAGGATCAGAAATGTTTTGCATTCGCCTGGGACGGATAACAGTATACATTTATGGTTTTACCCCAGAACCGTGATAACTTTCCACCCTCTGTCATAGTGTAGTCTGCAGGGACCTGGACCATCTGGACATTCTTCAGAACATCACCTTGGCTTCTCCTACTGATGACATGGTGCCAGTGAGACTGGCTGAGCAAGAATTTTGGAGGCTTGGGTTACATACGTGCATCAGAGGTTGGGAGATAAAGCTTACAAAGATTCAGGGCCTGGCCATGGCAGTGTCTAGAGGTTCAGTGGTCTGGAACATCCTGGGATGTTCTCTCCAGATGTGAGTCATCTTGTATCTCTCATCATTAAGGAAGAAGTACAACACCTGTTAGGCCTCTTTGGGTTCTGGAGTCAGCATATTATGCACTTGGGAGTACTGCTCTAAGCCATCTGCCATATGACATGAGAGGCTGGTGTCTTTGGGGTCCAGGAAAGGGTTCTGCAGCAGGTTCAGGCTATGGTTTCAGTGGTCCTACAAGTTGGGCCACACCATCCAGGAGATCCTATGATATTAGAGGTTATCAGTGCTGGGACAAGACGTCATGTGGAATTTATGGAAAACACCAGTAAGAGAATCACAAAGTAGACATCTAGGGTTCTAGAACAAAGCCATCCCGACTGCAGTGGAGAAGAACCATAGCTCCTGATATGCTCCTGGGCCCTGGAAGAGAGAAAGCACCTAACCCATAGAACAGCAAATGTCCACATAACCAGCATTGCCCTTTGAGAGCTGTGCCAGACCCATGAACTCACAACATCGAGGGCCCAGCAACAATCTCCCAGAAGAGGGAAATGGTACTTCTGGGGTTGGGTAGGGGCAGATCAGAGGGAGCAAGGAGGTGCATGAGCAGGTGGTCCAGACCCCACATCCTGCCTCACTGTAGTACTGGCCCCTCTCGCTGTGCTTGCACCACCGACTAGCACTTAGGACTAGCTGATGGGGAAGGACTAAGCGCCGGTTTGGTTCACAGATGGATTGACTTGGAATAGGGATGCAGGCTGAAAAGGGACTGTTAGTTACCTTGCAGCCCTGCTGCCATTTAGTCATGAGTGTCGTCCTCCCCGGGGCAGAGCTTCAGGCTGTGCACCTGGCTGTCTCCTTTGTGTGGAGAGAGAAGGGACCCGAGGCAAAAACAGGTAAGGACTCATCCATGGGCAGTGGCCCTATGCCCAGTAGGCGGAACCGATGGTTCTGAGAACCCAGGGGTGGCAGGAGCAGGGCCCCTGCAGGTCATCACTCCTTGTGACCCATATGGGGAGGTTATGCTTCTTTTTCCTGCAACTTTAGGCTTAGTGGGTCTCAAGGTCTGGGCTTCCGGGGGCACCTGCTGCTTCTAGAGACATGGTGAGAATTCCATTAAACTTCCATCAATGACTGCTGACTGATCACTTTGGGTTCCTTGTGCCAAGAGACCAGCAGGCAGAGAAAGGGGCCCCCATCCTGGCAGGAGGAGCTGACTCTGATCATCACGATGGGGTGGGGCTCCTCTTATAAAACGGGGGCAGGGAGGGCTGTGGTTGGCACCCAGGCCATACTCTGGGGTGTCTCTTGGTCCTCCGTTGCTCAGTGTCCACAGATAAGGGAGAAGTGCAATATCCATTGCTTGAGAAGGGCATGACGACAAGGGCTCAGGCCCCTCAGGGATGACGGTCTGGGTCACTTCCTCAAGTTACCCGTCTGGTCCAGCATCCATGCTCAGTAAGGTAAGGTAAATCTAGGATGGGGAGTAGAAAAAAGATGAGGGGTATCGTTACAGCCTTGAAACCAGCTCCAGTGGTGGTGGGCGCTGCTGTGGGGATACACCTTTCTCCTCTGTGTTTCCCCAGGGAAAAAGACCAACCAGAATTCTAGAGGGCCCTGTGGAGGCAGGTCGCTCTAGTGGTTGCGGTGATGCGCTGCCTAGTGTCCAGCAGGCTCCAGGCACTACCTCTCCAGCATGCCAGGAGTATTGGTGACTCTCAGCTCAAGTCTCTCTCCAGCAAATTGCTCTTAGTTAAAGAGAATCCTCTTGCCCAAGGTCACTAGCCCTCTCTGGGGGAGCCCACCTCCAGTGTCTGGTCAGTGAGGGAGTAGAAAGGCCCAGCCCTCTCGCCTCAGGGCAAGCCTGCTCTGCTGGGCCCTTTCAGCTGCCTGGCTCCCTGGAACTGGCTGAGCCTTTCTCCTCCCTCTGGCTAACCCTGCCTCTAACACTCCCCCATCGTCACTCATCCTGCAGGCATGCCCTAGTACATTTCCTGCAGGCAAAACTCAAAGTCGATTTCCAAGGAACTGGCCTGATGCGATCTATAACAGAAAAACTTTGACCGTGATTTCCTCCCCGCTCAGTGACACCAAGAAATAGTGAGAAATAGTGGCTTGTATTTCTCGCCCAGCCAGCGGAAAAGAGCTGCACTCATGGAGATGCTAAATAGGAGATCCCTGGCCCGGGGAGGCAGGCAGCACTGAAAGTGAGGTTGAGCGTAAGTCTGGATAGTGAACGGGGGACCGTTCCACTACTTGGCTTCCAGAGTGCTGGAGGCAAGGCTTAGAGTCTCCTTCTCCCTGTTGCTTCCCCAGTGACAGCAGACTGGATGATTTTTCTGCGGGAACCAACAGGTCCAAGAGTTAATTCTTACATATACAGGCAGGTGGGAGGACCACAAGGAATTGGCTGGTCTGTACCTCAGCATCCTATAGTGAAACCACCCACCCGGGCACTGAGAGCATCCGAATGCCTTTTAGCATCTTATGCATAAACGTGTATGTAGAAAACAAGGATTATCCGATATTTGAAGACAGTCTCTAACTTGAAAGACAGATGTCAACATGGAACCCATGGAAAAGGAACTCAGAAGAAAGAGAAACAATGTGGGGAGAAAATGAAAGCTTCAAATGAAAAAGTAAAATCTCAGACAGATAAGTCAAGACATATTGTCTCTGCAACAAAACCAGGATGCTATTCAAAAAGCAGTCAGAAAGATTCTGGAAATTAGAACTACCATAGCAGAAATAAAAATTGTGATGTAAAGAAATTGTGATGTAGGACTTCCCTAGTGGCGCAGTGGTTAAGAACCCGCCTGCCAATGCAGGGGACAGGGGTTCAAGCCCAGGTCTGGGAAGATCCCACATGCTGCGGAGCAAACTAAGCCTGTGCGCCACAACTAATGAGCCTGCACTCTAGAGCCTAGAGCCCGTGCTCCACAACAAGAGAAGCCAGCGCAATGAGCAGCCCGTGCACCGCAAGGAAGAGTAGCCCCCACTCGCCACAACTAGAGAAAGCCCACATGCAGCAACGAAGACCCAACGCAGCCATAAATAAATAAATTTATTTAAAAAAAAGAGGGCCTCCCTGGTGGCGCAGTGGTTGAGAGTCCGCCTGCCGATGCAGGGGATACGGGTTCGTGCCCCGGTCTGGGAGGATCCCATATGCCGCGGAGCGGCTGGGCCCGTGAGCCATGGCCGCTGAGCCTGCGCATCCAGAGCCTGTGCTCCTCAACGGGGGAGGCCACAACAGTGAGAGGCCCGCATACCGCAAAAAGAAAAAAAAAAAAAAAAAAGAAATTGTGATGTGCAGAGGAAGGAAAGTGCCTATATGGGTATGTGTGCATGTGAGTGTATGGTGTGTGTGTGTGTGTGTGTGTGTGTGTGTGTGCCCACGTGTGTGAATGGGGTGTAAAATAAACAATCCTCATCTTCCATAGAAGGAAGAGTTTTTTTTTTAAATTTTGTTTTAAATTTTATTTATTTTTGGTTGCATTGGGTCTTCCTTGCTGCACGTGGGCTTTCACTCGTTGCAGCGAACGGGGGCTACTCTTTTGTGGTGTGCAGCCTTCTCATTGCGGTGGCTTCTCTTGTTGCGGAGCACAGGCTCTAGGCACACGCGAGTAGTTGCAGCACGTGAGTTCAGTAGTTGCGGCGTGCGGGCCCTAGGGCACACAGGCTTCATTAGTTGTGACACATGGGCTCTAGGGTGCACAGGCTTCAGTAGTTGTGGCACACGGGCTCAGTAGTTGTGGCTCGTGGACTCTAGAGTGCAGGCTCAGTAGTTGTGGTGCACAGGCTTAGTTGCTCTGTGGCATGTGGGATCTTGCTGGACCAGGGATCAAACCCAAGTCCCCTGCATTGGCAGGCGGATTCTTAACCACTGCACCACCAGGGAAGTCCAGAAAGAAGATTTTAGATTACAGTTGTCTCTTGGTATCCATGGGGGATTGGCTTCAGGACACACCTCACCCCAAACCCCCGTGGATACCAAAATCCAAGGGTGCTCAAGTCCCTTATACAAAATGGCATAGTATTTGCATATAACCTACATACATCCTCCCATATACTTTAAATCATCTCAAGATTACTATGATACTTAATACAATGTAAATGCTATGTAAATAGTTGCCCCTGCGGCAAATTTAGGTTTTACTTTTTGGAACTTTCTGGAATATTTTTTATGACGGTTGAATCCACAGATGCAGAACCCACAGATATGGAGGGCTGACTGCATATCTAAAGGTTTTTAAATCAAGAACTGGAAGTTTAAGCATTTTACTTAGAAATATGAAGATAAATACAAGAAATAGCCAAAAAATGGCAAGTGCTTGCCTCTAGGTTTTGGGAAATCAGGA
Source organism: Mesoplodon densirostris (assembly GCF_025265405.1). Classification (NCBI taxonomy): domain Eukaryota; kingdom Metazoa; phylum Chordata; class Mammalia; order Artiodactyla; family Ziphiidae; genus Mesoplodon; species Mesoplodon densirostris. The sequence goes on from NC_082664.1 coordinate 123,920,430, forward strand.
CTGGGAGGGCATGGGGCAGAGGACCACCACTCTTCAACAAAAGCCTCGTGGAACCACTTGACAGTTTAAAGTGTAATACTTACATACTACCTTGTTAAAACTGCAAATCAACTTTAAAAAATTAATCACAGCGGGATTTGAAATCTGAAAAACTTGGGTTGAAGTCTAAACTCTGCCATCCACTCCCTGGAGAACCTCAGGTAAAAGCCTTGGTTTTTCCATTTATAACATAAAAACCCAGGGCTTCCCTGGTGGCACAGTGGTTGGGAGTCCGCCTGCCGATGCGGGGGGCGCGGGTTCGTGCCCTGGTCTGGGAGGATCCCGCATGCCGCGGAGCGGCTGGGCCCCTGGGCTGTGGCTGCTGGGCCTGCGCGTCCCGGGCCTGTGCTCCGCGGCGGGAGGGGCCACAGCAGTGGGAGGCCCGCGAACCACACACACAAAAAATAAATAAATAAAATAAAATAAAATAAAAACCCAGCTGCTTGCTTTTTCAGGCTGCTCTGAGAATTCTGCCAGACAATGAATATGGAAGCAAGTTTTCACCTGGCAATCTCTGTACAAGTGAAGCAAACACGGTGATGAATGTTTTACCCACTGCTGGGTTTGGCCAGTGAAATAGAATGTGGTGGTTGTGCTTTTTAGATAATAGTGTTTCCAAAAGGCAAATCCCTTTTGGTTGTAAAGGCTTTAAAGGTCTCACTCTGAGACAGATTGTCTCATCAGAAATACTAACATATCTGGATGACTTGCAAACCAGCCACCAGCTAAATTTGCTGCCTCCTAAAATAGTTTGGGGATATCTCTAGGACAGGCCTGGCCCCAAACACATTTATAAAGGCATCCAAGACTGCCTTTGAGGTCTCTCTAGCCTCCAGCCCAGACACTCAGGACCCCTGTACCTTCCTCCCGTTCCTCAGACCTCCCTCTCCAAACAATTCCCTCTCTCTGGGAGGAACTGAGAACCTAACCGCACCGTAGGCCCACAGTAACTTAAGTCGGACTACCCCTTTCCCAGAAGAATGTGTGTATAGACATGGAATAAAGCATTAAGCTAAAGAAATAAAGCTCTAATGTGAATTATGCAGAAACTAGACATTAAAGAAGTGTATTTAGGTAGTCCTAGTCCTTCTATAATTATATCACACACATAAATAAGAGTTGGAATCTCTATTTTCACACAACCCTACCCCCACCCCGCCAACCCCCGCCAATCCGATGGACCCTACTCTGAGGATCTATGCACTTCAAACTAATAGAATCCTGGGACTTTACAGATAGTCCTTGGAAGGCATCTTCTCTAACTGCCTTTCTGGTGCAAGAAGCCCCTTCCCAGCATCCTTTGACCTACAGTTATCCACCCTCTAGGCCAAGGATGACCTTCTCCCTTCAAGCCCTAGCCTCATGCTACTGTTGGGTGGTCTTAGCATTAGAAGAGACTTCCTCTTACCAATTTGAATTCTGCCTCCATTTATTTTAACTCCTTGGTCCCATTTCCACTCCCTGAAAGCAAGTAGAATAGCAAGTTGATCCCCCTCTTCAATGATGGCCGTTTGTTTATGTGAAGACATTGTTTTGTCTGGCATTTTGCAAAGTGTGTCTCATTGAACGCTGGTTCCAAGGGATGTTGCTAAGAGGTATGTGATGAAATGGTTGGGCGGTCAAACAGGTTTGGAGAATGCTGAGCCAATTGAACTTGCCCAGGTTTCTTTGCTGTGGGACTTTGGGGGCCTTTAATAAACTAATGCACCAAATCATGCTCTGAGAATGGGATTTAGCTAATGCTGTGTTTTTCAGAGTTGTGTAACCTTAGAATGCTCCTTTAGTGGGAGTCTTATGGGATTAGTGTTGGGGAATTACTGGACCTGGGAGCTGGGAGTCGCTGGTGTGCGGGATCCGGCTTCTACCAACTCACATCAGCCGAAAGTGTGCATTTCTCCCACCTCTGCGTTCCGTGATGGCACATGGGGAGCTTGAAATTGACCACAATGGGAGAGTTTACACCACAGAAACTGGCAAATGCTACAGATCAGGTCTCTGTATTCCCAGAGAGCTGATCGTTTAAACATTTATCGGCCCGCCACTCAGTCAGAGGCCTTGGGTTAAACCAGATACTTGACCTGGGACAAGTCATGCCACCCCTCCAGGTCTCTGCCCTCATCCATCTGAATCTGTGAACTCAGCATCCTTTCCTGCTCTGAGGCCCTGCAGCTCCTCTCAGAATGCCCTTCTAGGTTCAACATCCCCAGTGGATTCTCCGTACGTCCTGATTCCCCCATCTCTCATCGCCTTGGCCGGCTGCTCCAGACCAAATGACCTCTAGGTGGTCAGTTTCCCTTTCAGATGGAAGCTTCTGGAAGGAGACACCATCCCCCAGATGTGGCCTGGACAGTGCCCAGATGCATCTGAAGGGAGAAGACTCCTGCACAAGGCAGTCCAAAGTCTCCAAAATGGCACCTTCCTGCCTCTCTCACTGACACCAGGCCTCATTAAACGGTGATACGTTCAGGTTCTGGGGTGCAGTGTGAATCCTGCCTACTGTGTGACCTTGAGTAATTAGATTCTCTGTGCCTGCCTCAGCTTCCTTAGTTGCAGTCTTGGGAAATAATAGCACTTAGCTATGTGGTCATTGTCAGTATTTAATGAGAGGACACTTGTAAAGTAGGGTAGTGTCTGGCATGGAAGTGCTCAACAAAGGGCAGCTTTCATAACTTGTTGTTGTCATTAATCAGTGACGACAATCCTTCCCACTGCTCTCGAGATGCCGTTGGTGCCCTGCCCAGATCCTCGTTCTCCCAACCCCCAGCTGTTGGGAGTGTTCAATGCTAACAGCTCACAGCTGCACTCTTCTCTGGACCATCTCGCTCAGCAGACAGGAGACCCCTCTCCAGGAGATACCCAAGAGGTCACAGTCTCCTCCCACCTACCCTAAGGGCCAGCCCACAGCTGACTGATTGACACAGGGATACGAAAGCTTTGCTTCACTGGGGGACAGCTCCGTGGTCCCATTCATTCTCTGTAGATCAGGTTTCAGCTGAAACCACATCTTCGTGTAACTGCTTCTCCTGCATTCCTCACTTTTTTACAGGTTTTTCTGGAGACCACTCCCTTCATAAATGAAGTACAGGGGAATACCTGCCTCAGGGTTCTGCTTCTAGGAACCAGACCTAAGATACCCACAGAGCCTGGATACAGCCTTATCGTAGCATCTTATGTAGACCCTGCCCATGATCAGAGTTGGCCTGAGAAGGAAAACCTATTGGTCTCTCCTGCTCCAGGTCCTGCCCTCTTCCTGGCTTGGTTGGAAGACTGTGTGGGGCCGTCACAAGTACAGGGATGACCTGCATGAGGCACGAAGGTGAAACTGAACATTGTTTAACAGCAAGTAGAGAAGCGGCAAGAGATGAGGCTAGACAGATAAAGCAGGACCGGGGAATACAAGGCCATATCTGCTGGGCCAAGGTGTTTAGCCTTGATTTAAAATGTCCAAGATTTGAGTTAGGTGACCCACAATCCAGTGTCAGCTCTACCCCTCAGTAGCTGTGTGAACTGGAGAGATGATTACAGATATTACCTCACAGGGTTGGGATTACATGAGATAACACTTTGTGCATTTTATAGTGGCTGTGGTCGACACCTGTTGTTTCTGCTTGTCAAGCACCTACTTTCCCCTTTTCTGATCTTGGTATTCATGTGGTTCAGGTGGGCCTATGCCAGTCTTTCCCTTGAAGGGCATCTGAGTAATTATGATTGGCCCACAGATGGCCATGTGACCCAAGTCAGGCCAATGATAGTTATCCCCATTTCAGGACTGAGCCACTCTGTCCTCTGGTCTCTCTGTCTCTAAGGCCCAGGTAAGCTTGGAATTGCTAGGGGCCATTGCCGTCACCACATAGAGCAAGCTGCTCTGGGAATGAAGCCAACATGGAGAAAAGCAGAGACCTCTGTTTCTGGCAGCATTTGCCTGGATAACCCAGAAACCCTCCCTCAGAAAATTCCTTTAAAAATTATACATAAAAAAAATTATACATAAATTATAACAAATGTGTTATAAAGGTATATGTATAAGATGTCTAACTGAGCTTGCAAAATATATGGGGAACCACAAGGAGTCCTAAGTGAAGATGAGGCAAAAATCAGAGCATTTGACATATAAATTGAGGTTGTAGCTGCCTTTGGGCTGGGGTGGGCAGTGTCAGCCTCTATAACCTAGACTTGTGATTGGATTCTCACATGGAGTGAGAGATAATGCTTTGAACCTGTGCTGAGTTTGAGATGAGAAGCCTGCATAAAGGTGGGATTGTTCAAGCACTGTGCTGGGAAAACATCTTACACAGGGAGATAAAAGGAAAGCTGTGTGTCTTTTTTTTTTTTTTTTTTAATTGAATGTGTGTCTTGGCCCGAGCTCTGAAGAGGGAACGTCTCCCCTGATCATTTATAATGCAAGTCTATGTCTTGTGAAGGGTTGAGGTATGTCATGGTATTAACCTGCATGGTCTGGGAATCTCCAGATCTATAAATTAGCATGAAAATTATGCTAGGATAGATAGGGATACCCCTGGGGGATTACTCAGAAACAAACTCAGACTTTTTTGGCAATGTGCCATCAATGCAAAGAATTCTCCACAGATAAATCTCTATTGAAAATAGCCTTATAATCCTACATAACAAAACACACAAGGAATCTATCCACCTTGAGCGAGAGTCAGGAGACTCAACAAATAGCAATATTAGACCCTAACACCCTCCACCCACAAAAATTCCAGGTAGCAGAACTAGTAGTCTATAAAAAATAACTGCTTGAAATGAACAAAAATGTAAAAGGAAGAATCAATAACATAGGAAAGAACATGGAAATATGAGAAAATAACTTTCACATTGCAGAAAGAACCTGATGAAATTACTAGAAATGAAAACAATACAGCCAGCTGATATTTTAAAAAGTGGATTAGTGGGACTTCCCTGGTGGCGCAGTGGTTAAGGATCTACCTGCCAATGCAGGGGACACGGGTTCGAGCCCTGGTCCAGGAAGATCCCGCATGCCATGGAGCAACTAAGCCCGTGCGTGCCAGCTACTGAGCCCATGCACCACAACTACTGAAGCCCGTGCTCCGCAACAAGAAGCTGCTGCAGTGAGAAGCCTGCGCACCACAATGAAGAGTAGCCCCCGCTCGCCACAACTAGAGAAAGCTTGTGTTCAGCAACGAAGACCCAACGCAGCCAAAATTAAATAAATAAAATAAATCAATTTATAATAAAAATAAAAAGTGGATTAGTTAAAAAGCTGATTGAACACAACTGGAGAGAGGATTAGTGAACTTAAAAGTATATTTGAGGAAAATACTTAACATGTAGAGAGTTAAAAAGATAGAAATATGAAAGAGTGGTTAAGAGATATGGAGGACAGGATAAGAAGGCCCCACATACATCAGATGGGAGTTACAGAGAAAGAGGGAGAGGCAATATTAGACAAATATAATGGATACAAATATTCAGAATTACTGATTGGCATTAATCCTCAAACTTGGGAATCACAGACAATCCCAATCAAGATATATAAAAATAACCCCACCCCTTGAAAATCACACTTTGTACTAAGACTGTAGAGCATCAGGCACACAAAAAAGGTCCTAAGAGAGATAATAGAGAAAAGATAGATTACTATAAAGGCATGATGATTAGTTGCTTACAACAGCAACTATAGATAAGGAAAAAATGGAATGTCTTTAAAGAGTTGAGAAAAAACACTGCCAAACTAGAATTCTAATTGAGAGAATAAAAGGAAAAGTAAAGGCATTTCAGACAAAGACTAACAGGGTCCTATGAACAGATCCTCTCTGAAAGATCTATGGCAGGATTATTTAAAGAAAAAGACAATTCTACCTGGAAGCAAGGACTGAGATGCAAGAAAAACTAGTAAGGAAAGAAAATGGTTAAAATGTGGATGAATCAAATCACATGTTTTGTTTATAAAATATAGTTACACTGTAAAATATTTATGGGGTATAAAACAGTATGGATCTAAAGTACTAGATAGAATAAAGATGGGAAGGGGCTGATAGTGGTTAAATTATTCTAAAGTCTTATATTGTTGGGTGATATGGATTTTTATTAACTTCAGGCTTTATTAAGTCAAGTGTACATGTTTAAAAAAAATTAAGGAAACTGCTAAAACAATGTATAAGCCACAAACTAGTAAAAGGAAAAGAGGGGAATAAAGAAAAAAATGTTCACTCAATCAAATAGGAGGAAGAAAAGCATAAAAAAGGCAGAGTAAAGTGAATGCAAAAATTAAAATTGTATAAATAAATCCAAATAGATTGTAATCACAATATTTATCAATGGATTAAAATTTCTCGTTGAAATTCAGAGCTTTTCAGATTGGATTTTTAAAAATGTCAGCCCTGTATTGTTTAAAAAGACATGCATAAATCTTATGGGCACTGACAAGTTGAAAGCAAAAGGATAGTAAAGCTGCCATGAAGGAAAACAGAGATGAGAGATAGAGGAAAGAAATGTTCTTGATGGCATCAGTTAAAACTTAGAATCCAGCCTTTACCCCTTGAATATCCAGTTATGTGAACCTGTAAATATCTCATTCCTCCCCGCCAGTTTGTAAACTTGAGTTGGATATTTTCACTTGCAGCCAGAAGATGACTGATCAGTGCAGAGATGGACAAAGGTTACTCTAAGAAGGGCAAGGTGAGAGTCATGCTTTAGAAAAATTAGCCTGGTGGTAAGAGGAAGAGAGGGTTGGAGAGGGGAGAGTTTGGAAATAGGTAGTGGACAAGGCAAACATCCAAGCAGGAGGTGAGGAGAGTTGGATTAAGGAAGTGCCAATAAAACTGGACAAGAAATGGAAAGGTTCCCAGAAACCTGAGTTGAAGGTTTGACTTGTCTAAGCTTAGAAGTCTTTATTAGCATAGGCCCTGAGAGCACGCTAGGGTTTGTAAGACATTAATTGTGGGGCTTCTCTGTCCTGAAGAGAACCTTTTGAAAATATTTCCAGGTGCTCAGCCAACCTAACAAAAGGTCATTAAAAAACAAAACAAAAGGGCTTCCCTGGTGGCGCAGTGGTTGAGGGTCCGCCTGCCGATGCGGGGGACGCGGGTTCGTGCCCCAGTCCAGGAGGATCCCACATACCGCGGAGCGGCTGGGCCCATGAGCCATGGCCGCTGGGCCTGCGCTCCGGAGTCCGTGCTCCGCAACGTGAGAGGCCACAACAGTGAGAGGCCCGCGTACCGCAAAAAAACCCAAACCAAACCAAAACAAAACAAACCAGAACAATAAACATCAGCAAGACTATTTCAGTCACACCTTCGATCAAAGTGATGATGTCTGGAAATCATTAACTCAGGAGCAAGGGCTCAATAAGCATACATAAAGTGCTCAGTAAGCATACATAAAGCTATGCTTTGCATCTCAGATGAGTTGATTTATATATTTCTAGGCAAAAACCCAGGAACATGGGTGCCTGCAAATGGGACATGTAGGGGTATCTGTTATCTTTCTGAGCTTTATTTTTCTTACATGTTAAATGAGGCATTTGGACCAGATCACCCGCATCCCTTCTCACTGTGAAATTCTGTGAATTTATTTTTTCTTTTCTTTTTCTCGAGTGTGAGATACCTGAGGAGAGAAGCTCGTGTGGTTCTTTCTGTGCCTCCAAGGACGTTTGTCAGTGTTTCCCCCATGGCTCCAGACGCCTGCCCACCTACGTGTGTGCATACAACCATTCATTTGTTCCTCCTTTCCTCTCCTCCTCCTCTCGCTGCCCCCCCTTTCCCTCTCCCCCCCAAGTCTAGGAGACGCGTCAACATTTCTCAGTTATGTGATGTTCTCAGCAGGAGGATGGAGCCAAATAATGGTGTTTCTAGTTATTACTCTGATGAATCACAGGGGAACAGCCTTCACCAAGGTAGCACGGCTTGCATAAAATATGTTCATTCAATTAAAAAAAAAAGAAATTGAAAAATAAGATACTGCCAACATGGGGCTCTGAGTTATGTAGGGTTTATGCAGTGATTCCATTTGCAATTCAAGCAAGAAACACAGCAGAGAGGCACCTGGGAGCAAGCTCCTTAGAATGGGGGAAGGGTTCCCACTGCCAGCGAAAAATCCTGTGCCTCAGATGAAGCTTCTGGGACAGGGAAGGGGGAAGTGTAGATAGTCCTTGGCCTCCCGCAGCCTAGTCTGAACAAGAGATTCTGTGCTAGAGATACTGTGGCTCCTAACAGGGAGGACTGGTTGGCCTGTGACCTCTGTGGCCCAGGTGGCCATGTTTTATACCATGTGACTCCCTGCCCCATCGCCTCAGCGGATTGGCTCAGGCATGGCCACCCGACTCGGAGACATAAGACTGACCTAGGAGGTGGCCTGGCACAAAAAGATGGGCAGAGCCATTGCATTCTGTTTTTCTTTGATCCTGGAACTGCACTTGGACCTTGTACCAAGAAACATGGAGAGAAGGAAGCAGTTAACAGTGGAGGCTGTGAAGTAGAGCTGGGCCATGGTGGCCACATACAAACTGAAGTTATGAGGGAGCAGAGACTCAAAAAGACAGGGAACGGAAGTCAGGAGACAGCAGAGGTGCTGTGTGTTAGGCAAGACCACGCAGGCCGCAAGAGAGGCGGTAAGAGGAGCTATGTGCCCGGCATTGTTCTAGAAGCTGAAAAAGAGACAAAGGTCCTCTTCATGCAGCTCATGTTTTAGTGGGCCATCCCGGAGGGGCTGCATGATTATACTTTGTACCATTCCCTATCAAGTTTATATTCCCCAAGCCCCGGACAGTTGTAGTTTGAGAATATCAGCTCCCACTACAGGGTAGGAATTTGGTGTGCAAGCAACAGGAATGAACTTTGGCTAACTTAAGCAAAAGAGGAGTTTTAAGGCTCATGGGACTAGGAAAGCTATGAGGGTAGCTCAAAAGAATTGAAGAAGGAGCTTCAGGCATCAGACCTCCCACTCTATCCATCTCTCATCTCTGCTGGTTGTGCTGACTGCCTTCTGCACACAGACCCCGTGTGGCAGGGAGAATGGCTGCCATCAACCCACATTTCCAGTCTCCCTGCCCAGGCTCCTCAGTAAAAGGAGAGCAGTCCCAGGGAAGATTCTGATTGGCTCAGCCTGGGTCAGGTGTACCCCCAGCAGACCAATCACAGTTGCCAGGGAGCAAGGCAATGTGACTAGTCAGCCCTATATACACAGCCACCTGTGGCCAGAGGCGTAGGCATCTTTATAAGATAAAGGGAGACAGAGGAAGAAACATGAGAGGAAGCAACAACAATAGTTACCATAGTCTAATAGAGGACCAAAAAAGAAAACCCCAAATGGCTGAAGCCAGATTGGCCCCAGGCCCCCTACTCTGCTGGCCTTCCCAGGTCTGGAGCAGCCCTTGGAGAAAGCATTTTGTACCATGGAACTTTGAGTCTGTTTACTAGTCGCCTCTGAGAAGGTGGCTGCTGGAATACATTAGGATAACTCGATTGTAAGATTTTAATGACATAACACTGAGACCTCGGGAGGCCTGAGCCCTGCAGTCGATCAATTCACATACCTTTCACTCAGACCTAAGTGACTGAAAATCATTTTGCTCCCCAAGCTCTTAAAGGTCAGGAGTTGAATGCTTCAAGAAAATCTCTTTCTCTATCACAGGAAACCTCTTGCATTTAGTGTCCTGTCAATCAGGAGTACCCCAGGAGGCTGAGGAAGGGGATGGGAGTACAGAGAAAATGTGGCCTGTGTTCCTTTCTTTCCTCTTTTTTTCTTTTTTTGGGTAGGCGTGTGTGTGTGTGTGTGTGTGTGTGTGTGTGTGTGTGGGTGGGTGGGTGGGTGGGTGTGGGTGGGTGGGTGGCGTGGGGATGCTGGCTGGGGGGAGCCCAGATAAGCCCGGGTTGTTAGAATTTACTTGTCTTCTCCCAAGTCGTTGTTTGGTGCCAAGTTTGAACTCTCTGAGCAATAAAGCTCTTTCCCTCCAAAACAGGTCTGTTCCAGCTTGTGTCACAGTTTGGGAGAGAGACCGGGACAAGCTGGGGTCACCATCGAGATGGGGGCACCACCCCAGTCCCCCAGTCTTCTCTTTCAAGAAACCTTTTCTTTCTAATCCACTCCTGTGGCTCAGGGCAGGTGTCCAAAATGCAAATGGAGCCCGGCGCCTCTGTGCCCCAGCTTGGCAGGGAATCTGAAGCTATGTGTCCCCCTCTGCTAACTGGCCTGCGGCTTAATGACATGCAAATGGGAGGGACACTGTCTGTCAAATGGGGCCTAATCCCTTTGTTCCTACCTGCCAGCCGGGTAGCCTTTTCTGAACCAGTTTTGGATGTGAGGACAGCTGCGAGGTGCTGATGGGGAATGCTGGGCAACGGTGCTGGTTGCCTGGTAACAGAGGCGGCTCTCGGGGGCCTCAGGTGGCGGATGGGCCCTCAGGGCCGCACCACAGAAGTGGGGCTTCTTCTCCCACCCAGGGAGCTAAGGGCCTCCCAAGGATTTGGGGTTCTTTGGAGAGCTTGTGACCTTGATCTGAGGCCTCAGTTTTCTCACCTCTAAAACAAGGCGTGTGTTCTTCAAACAGTGTTTCACCAAGAAGGGGGAAGCCTAAAGGCCAGCTCCCATCTCCAATGCAGGCTGAGCACCTCTGTCTTATAAGTTGGGGTTCTGAGTTTTAAAAAAAGCGGAAAGATTCATCTGCTAAAATAAATATTTGAAAGGCATTAGATTCAATTATCTGCCATGCCTTTCCCATCTCCCGTGGGCTGTGGTTTGCCTTACAGAGGCCCCGTCAGATAGACAAACCCAGGTAGCTCCATCTCTCCCTTAGATGGTTCAACTAAAGCCCAGAGAGGTGAAGTGAGTTTCTCAGAATCACACAGCTAGGTAGTGTTATGTTGAGATCAAACTGCGTTCTACAGATCCTAGGTGGGAGTTCTGTCTGCTGAAACTCTCTGCAGAAGAGGCAGGGTAGGGTTCGGAGAAAGATCTGACCCCTCAGTGGATTCCAGCCCTGACATTGCATGCATGTAAGCGGGTCGGAGAGTTTGGTGCTCAGATTTGGTTGGCCATGGGATGAAGATTATGAGGCCAATACTGACCTTGGCTTATTGGCCAATTGTGTGTGTGTGTGTGCGTGCGCGCACGCACTGGGCTATTCAGCACCCAACTGTCTGTTCTTTTAATAGCATCTTGTGGACCAAATGCTGTCTTCGCCATGGTAGCTAGACACTGCCTCGTGCATGCACATTCAGCCAAGGTTTACTGCATACCTGCTCGGAGCTCTGTTGCTTGCACACCTCCTCCTATGGGAGGACTCCAAGGAGTTTACAGTCCCATCCTTGCCACCAGGCCCCCTCAATCCGGGGGAGGAATCAACACACGTCTGACACTCTGGCCAGGGCACAGTCCTTGTGGGTTGTCAATTCCAGTTGACCTGCAAGTCCACCCATTCCTGACTCGTTCTCAAGACTCTAGACTGAGCAGAGCTGGTCTCTGCTGACTAGTTCTGAGCCTCACTCAGATTCAGGGAGGTCCCCACCGATTTTGTGCAGGCTCTGGGTGAGGACTTCCACTTTCCAACTCATTTAATCCTCACGATAATCTGTTTAGGCAGGGACAATTATCATCCCCATTGTGCAGCTGGGAAAACTGAGGCTCAGCAGGGAGGGAAAGTGCCATGACCAAGGTCAACTGTCTATTAAGAGGCAGAGGAAAGGGAACAAGGGAAATAGCTTCTATAATTACAAATCTGTTATTTCCTTTACTACATCCAAGCTTTCCTTTAAGAAGTTCTCTGGGGACAGGTTCACCAAATGACCCCAACTCCCTTGTTCTATTAATAAGCTAATGGAGGCAGCTTGGTCGAGTGGAAAGAGCCACAGGAGGTTGGGTTGGAGTTCCCACCCACTTCATGGCCACTGTGGGCCTCTCTGGTCCTGGATCCTCCCACCTAGACAAGGGGAGGTTGGGCCAGAAGCGCTGAGTTTCCTCCCAGCCCCTGCCCTCCCTGTCACCACAGATTTCTCAGGCCCCAACCAGGTCCTTGACTGAATTACAGTTCATTGGACCCTGACGAAAATGAAAAAATCTGCTAAGATTTGCAGAGAGCCATGAATTTGACTGTTTTCTAACTAAAGCTGAGGATGCCAGAGGGGATATTAACTATCTCTGGGATTTATCGATCTCTCAGTCCCAGGCTACTTGGGAAACAATTAGAGGTCAGCATGTAACAGAAAGTGAAATGTGCAGCTGTCAGATCAACCATTTGGAAATATTCCCTTGCCCTTTTAGCTCCGTTTTCTGTCAAGAGAAATCCTTCTTGGGAACGGAACCGACATGGGGCTGGGCAGTCAGGCATTGTGTATGCGGAGAGGGCAGCCGTGGACTCCAGTTAGCTTGGCCCTGCTGGGAGAACACTGGCTGGAAGCCTGGGGGCCCGTCCTGCGTGCTGTATACTCTCTGTGGGATTTGGGGCAGGTCGTCACATTCTCTGGACTTCGTGGGGATTTTCCCTCATCTGAAAAATCCTACCTGGGGGTAAAAGTCTCAACTTCTACCAAACAAGAGTTTGGCTGCAGCACACATGATCTGATGCGAAATGTCCCTCCTTGGAAACACTCCGAGTTGCTAAATGACAAATGTAGGTCTTTGCTGTCTCCTCTCCCCTTTCCAACCCATCTCCATCCCCTGGCACCCTATCCTGCCCTTCAGCTCAGGCCTAGCTTGTGCTCGGCCAACTCTTAGTTCAGTCCCGGCCAAACCATCAACTCATACTGGCTTAATGTTACTCCATCTAAAAGTAATTGTGTTTTAACGGGAGACTGGGAGACCAAAAGACACCATGAACCAGCGAAGGTAGGGTTCACCTGGGAGGAGGAAGCTCTTTCTAGGTGGACTTAGAAAGTGATGTTTTAAGTCTTCTAAGTTCCCCACTCTGGCCCCATTCATCAGACATCTGGGGCGATTCTAAACTGAACAGAGGTCAACAGTTTCCTTAACTGCAAGACCCGGGGCCTTTCTATCTCCAGGAGGGTAACAGAGCGTTTGCCACATCCCGAACTTTTTGTCCTGGAACACCCAGAGGGCCTAGTGTTGAGAGGAAATCATTTTGGGTAATTCTGAATTAGCCTCACCCCTTCACTTTAGAGCCGAAGAATCTAAAGCCCAGGCAGCTCACAAGGGCCAGAGACGGGTCCTGGGCTCGGGTCTCTGCTTTCTTGCCCAGGTGTTTACACAGCCTGCCTGCTTTGTGCTGAAGATGCCAAGGCCCACTTTGCTGAGAGCTTCCAGAAAGCCACTCTCTTGGACTCCTTGCACACCCTGCTAGATGGGGCTGGTTATCCGCCCCCCCACCCCCAGGCACATCTGCAGGAAGTTCTAGAACTCCTGAGGGGACCCCCCCAGGTGGAACACAAATTCCTTTTTGTTTTTCCTTGACTGCATCAGCTCCATCCTTGAAATGTTGCTTCTGAGTAGCTGAGCTCAGGAGCTCGTGGCAAGGAGGATGTCACCTGGGGTGCTGTTCTCTGAGCAGTTTGGTCAGGTCATTGCCAGCCCTGCATCTCCATGTGGCCGGTGCCTGGGGACCCATGTTCCTGGCATCTCTGCCCCAGGCAGGGGAGCTGGACAGACACCGCTGCTTGGGCTTCAGCCTGCGTAACTGTGTAGCCTGGATCGAGCGATAGAAATCTGATGGCTTGAAAATGAGGGGCACCTTCGTCCTGCAGTGTCTCTGCCCACCATGGGTGGCCCCCAAACCTATATTTGCAGTCTTTGCAACCTCTCTTACGTGAGCCCTCTCTTCTCCAATCTTACCGTTACCACCCCGAGACCCAGGTTTCCACCCCTCCCCTTTAGTATCGCTGCGGCTTTCTAGGGGTTCTCTCTGCTTCTACCAGACCTACTTTCCTCCAGCCAGGCCCCCCGTCTGCCCCCAGCCACTCACAGCCCTGAGCCCTCGCTCTTTATGGGTGTGAATCTCCCCCACCTGGCTCTAAAACTCCCCAGGAGTGGGTCGTGGTCACACAACGCTGTCAATATACTAAAAACGACTGAATTGTACCCTTTAAAGGGGCGGGTTTTATAGTCTATGAATTATATCTCAATAAGGCTGCTATTGAAAAGAAAAGAAAACCAGCTCCCTAGGCACCCCCTCTGTTTATTGCAGTGCTTCTCAGACTTTTCTGCTGAAGCACCCCAATAGCAAAGGAGAAGGGATGGTCCCCCCAGGTCTGAAAGGAGCCTGAAATTGCCTGTCTCAATCATTTGTTCATTCATTTACTCATTCAGCAAGTATTTTTTGGGTGCACTTTCCACGTGTTAGAAATGTAGTAATAATCCAAACAAGTGTAAGGCGACCCTCTTGCAGCTTAATTAAGCAGAAAATGTCTCCGAAGTCTCATGCCTTAATGTAAAGCTGCGTGTACATTTTGCATTCTAGTCAGTCATCTCATTTTAATGTAACGTACGTTGCTGCTCTGGGACGATGCTCCTTGCTGGCCCAGGGCTTCAGGTACCCTCTGCCCCCTCACCATACTCCCCTGCGGGGGGACCTTAGGCTGCAGAGGGTGCTGTGGTTGACCCTTCAACATCTCACCCCCTCTGCCTCCTTGGGTAGCAGCCTGCTTTGGGGAGGCTTGCCCTCAGCCCAGATGGAGTGCCTGTTTGGTGTAGTGGTTGATTCAGGAAGGGGCATGTGATCCAGGTCTGACCAGTGAGACGTGAGGCGAGAGGTTTCTCAGAAAGCCCCCTCTTGCTCTCAAGAGAGGACTGTGGGAACCTGTGCTCCCTTTCTCTCTCTTGCAGGAAATGAACAAGAAAGTCCTTTGCCCTAACTGCTGTTTGCAGACCTGTTGTATCCATGAGAACCAAGCAGACATATAAACAGGAAAGCTGTCTCTTTGAGAAAATCAGCAGAAATGATGGAGCTGGAGCCCTGATAAAGCTGGACCTGAAGCTCTCCAGTTGCATGCTTCAATATAAAGTAGGTCAAGTTTGTGTTACGGCAGCTGCGAGCACTCATGACTGGGAAGGACCTTAGTTCAAAGTAGAACTTCTTCACCAAGTTTTTAAGCCTTCCATAATGTGTAACCAGTCCCCTACACACCTCCTCAAACTTAGGTGGGTTTAACACCTCCTGCAGCAGCTCCTCGTCATGCTGTTCCTTCAGATTACACACTGTTCCCTGAATCTACCATACTTTTTCACATCTGCCTTCCTTTGCTCTCCCCTTCTTATCCCAGAGGCATATCTGGGGATGGTGGCGTCCTCAAAGCACAGGCAGCTGCCCAGGCTAGCGTCTGCTTATTAGGATTGGGCTGCATCTGCCACTCTCTGAAGAGAAGCCTGAGGCCTCCCAGTGCCTCTCATTGAGCTGACCTGGCCCCACATGTGCAGACACTGGGGAGACAGTGAGGAGGGAGAGAAGTAGAGATGCAGAGGTAGGGAAGGGGGAGCAGAGGGGAGACATGCAAAGGATGCCAGAAGGAAAGGTAGCATGAGAGGGCGAGTAGAAAGAAAGGGGTAGGAGGGGGGAGGGAGAATGGGCCAGAAGGAGAGGAGGGAGGAGGGATGAGCCAGGGCTTGAGAGAAGCCAGGGAAGGAGGGGGGAGGGGCGGGGATGAGCAGGCTGCAAGAGCGGAGCAGGGAAGGAGCCGATAGCCCACCACATGAGCGCGTAGCTGAGTTCCAGTGGGAGCAATTTTATCAACAGCACTTTACCATACAAGTGATTCTCATCACAGCTGGTGCTAGGTGGGTTGGGAACAGCAATAAAAAAATAGTTTTATTTAAAAAAAAATCATCCAGGTTATTTGAAAACAGTGTATACACACACCCCTTCAGGCTCTAGTGGGAGAGGCCAGGGTGTGCAGGCAGCTGCACAGGGACTGGCCCCAGCATGGTGGTGGGAGGGATAGGCGCCCCCCAACACACACACACACACACACACGCACACACACACACGCCACAGGGGGAAGTGCACAGCTATTAGGGTCTCTGCAGAAAGGGGCTGATCTGGACTCTTGGTGGAGCCCAGCCAGCTGAGTTGGGAGTCGGCACCCCTGGCAAGGTTGTGGGCCAGAAAGAGAGGAGGCTCTTCCGGGGCCCCTGCTAGACACCAGGCCCTGTGCCAGGAATGTCCACATGTGTGACTGTGTCATAGGAGGCGCTCTCTAGCCGAGACAGAGCTTGTGTGGCGCACACAGCCTCAGGAAGGAAGGCCGCGTGTCACAGAGGACCAAAGAAGGCTGGAAAGATCAAAGAATGTCAGAAGAATTGTAAAACCACAGCAAGTCACATTTTAAAGGGTCTCCAGAGGTCACCGGAAGAGTGGTTTTGGAACTGTATTGTTTGGAGCCCTGGGGTTCTGGGGAAGAGGCAGGGGGAGCCGGTGGTCACAGCTCCACTTCACTTTGATGCCGATCAGAGCAATTCTGGTTTTCTTTTCTGTGTCGTTTAATATTGGGGTTTTACCAGTTTGCTTTTAACCATATGTAAAATGAAGTAATACCAAGGAAAAACAAATCCTGCACTACTTCAACCCATTTTGCAGACAGAGAGACTGAGACTCTGAAAGTTTCCCTCAGCTTGCTGGTGACAGAGTCAGGATGAGTGCCCCTCTTCAAGGTGTTCTTCCCACCAGCAGTTTTTCTTCAGTTTATTTAATGAGAACACATGGTTCCTGGGGGCTGGTGGGAGCTGGGGGTGAGAGGTTTATTATTCACATTGTGATGGTGTTGATGTAAGCACCAGGTTTCAAGATTTTCTATCTCCCACTGCGCTCTCCAGCTGTCAAGAGTCTTCTCCTGGCAGATAAGCAGTCCTTGCATAGCTAATGTATTATTTCCATAACATATTTATTGATTCTAAATATCTGAGAGCAGAGATTTTATTGTCTCCTTGTCTTTTTTTTTTTTAAAAACCATGTGCCTCTCCATGGTGGTGGTTTACTTAGAGCAGTAGTGTTTCATCAACCAGAGTGGATTTAAACTTTATCGCCCTCTCCCAGTTTTATTGCTTCTGCCGGGTGATAGTGTAAATATTCCCGGGATTGTTAATGTTTCCTAATGTGAACAGGGAGTAGAGGTCTATGAACAAATGGTTTGTTGCTAGCTGGATGGAAAATGCAATTTTTAGATCTTTCACTGAAACGAAACAACACCTTGTGTTTGGATAGTGGGTGATGTTTCTCAAAGCTTGGTTTACCAGGTATCACCTTATTGACCCTCACAACAGCTCTGTGAAGTAGGAAGAGCAGGAAGCCCTACTTTACAGAGGGGAAGCGAAGACCCAGTTAGGGCCAGTTTCACACACAATACTGGACTATAATTAATGCTGTGATTTTAGGTAAGCCGTTCTGAGAGGCCAGTTTGCACACACTCCAACTAGGAGCTTTGTATGTCCTGCTTCGTTCTCTCCACCATGTGAGGAGCTGCTCCTTTCGGGATAAAGATAAAGAAGTTGCCACTCATGGAGACTGAGTGACTTTTAGAAGGTTGAAGGTCAAAGGTCACTGGGGGAGATCAGCTTGGTGCTTTGTGTCCACCTAGGGGGTGGGATAGGGAGGGTGGGAGGGAGACGCGAGAGGGAGGAGATATGGGGATATATGTATAGGTATAGCTGATTCACTTTATTATAAAGCAGAAACACACCATTGTAAAGCAATTATACTCCAATAAAGATGTTAAAAAATAAATAAATAAAACTTTAAACCGGAAAAAAAAAGAAAAAAGTCACCAGGCTGGAGAGTGAAGGGCCCAGTGGAGCCCTGGGATTACCAGGCTCCCCAGCACTGAGCATTATGCGTGGGCAGTTTGTCTGGGGTTCTCGGGAACTCCCTGGAGGACGAACAAATGCCCCAATCCTTCTTCTACCCAAATAAAAGGAGGCGTCAAAAGCCAGTTGCTCCTTCTTCATCTGCTTTGACATCTCTGGCAATCATGTGAAGAGACATGACCCAAGATGTGTGGCCCAGCCCAGCCACTGTGGACACAGCAGCAGCAGCAAGGATGAGGGGGACCTCCCACCTCACTCACGTGACCTCCAGGCCAAGACAGGCCCAGCTCACCCAGTGGGAGAGGAGCATTTTCGCGTGTGTCCTCCTGTTTGTAATGGTTTGTTGGTCAAGTTTACACACATTGAGCCTCTACTGTGTGCTCCCACACACTAGTTGCCCTTGTTTCCCCTGTCATGGTTCCCTTTCTGAGGGCGCTCGTATTCTTGACTTTTCCTGACCTCTGAATCCCACCAGAACTTACCTATGTCCCATGTCCTTGGTACACAATCCCTTCCAGCAAGCCTGGCAAATGAATCTAAACTAAGCCGTTACTAAAAGGCTAATAGCAATACATATGCTTCCTCTTCCAGGAAAGAAGTAAAAGTCTCCTGAATTAATCAAATCCAGAAAGACCTGCACTGAGTCCTACTTCATGACCTGCTAGCTGTGTGATCTTAGGCAAGTCACTTAACCTCTCTGAGCCTCTGCAAAAATAAAGGAAGGGAGGGAGGGAAGGAGGAAGGGAAGGAGGGGGAGAGAAAGAGACAGAGACAAGAAGGAAGGAAGGAAGGGAGGGAGGGAGGAAAAAAGAAAGAAAAGATAGGTTGGTAGCGGTTCTACTGTTGATTGTCACAAGGAAAGATCTCCTTTCTTTGCCCTTTCAATGCCTTTGTAGAAAAGACAGGCTAACGGTGGGACTTCCCATCCTTCAAACCCATGCCCTACCCTCTCCAGAAGTGTTCCTTTCCTGCCCAAGAACTGAGGGAATTGTCAATTTATCCAGGGCAGGAACCATCACCCACAAAATACTGGGGAAAAAAATTGTGGGTATTTTTATTTTCCCTGAACTTTCTGCAAAGTAAGTCATGTTAACTGGTGGCTGATTGATTGACTAGATTTGAGCCCTGTCTGGACACCAGGAGGGGGACTCTATTCCTAGGCAGAGACCCCATCCAGTGACCCTTTAGTTTTACATTTTGACAACCACCAATTCAGGCTACTAATCCTCAAAGGCCAGCTCACACCCCATGCCTTCCAAAATCTTCCCCAAAGTCCACTTTTGTTTCGGAGCATATCTCATTGTTTCAGATGGATTTGTTCCCTTATTTCCATCCATTCAGCTCTCTCACTCATTCCCTGACTAAACCAGGGTCTGGCACTCAGCAGAGGTCTGTCAGTGAAGTAATGAAAGGCCTTGATTCTAAACAGGGAGAGAAATGCCAAGTCAGGGTCTACAGCACCAGCTGAAGCAGAACTGGTGACCAGCTCAGCCAACAGGTAAGAATCCGCTGTGGTGAGACCACCGCCTGTTTTTGTGCATTTGCATGGGAGGAGAGGGGTCAAAAGTTGCTTGGTTTGGACCAAAGTATTGGAGAATACTTGGTTTTCTTCAAAAGGTGACACATGCCTTTTGCAGTCCTGTGTACCCTTGAATGAATGAACGATTGAATGCCAGAGGGTGATGCCCATGGGATATTACTTGGCCTGGAAACCGTAACAGAACTAATCCACGGTGCATGGTGGAAACAGAAGGGCAGACGGTTCCTGAGCTGTGGGGTCAGCTATTCCTGGTAAGGGCTATTGGGTCTCCACAGTGGGGGGCAGGGATGTTCTTGAGAGAGATGAAGAGGGGCAGCGCTTTACAGATACAAATTCTTGCAGAGCTGGAGAGACAAAGGCAGAGACTGAGAGATAAATGAAGGAATAGATCAATAAGTCACAAGTATGACCCACAAAAAGTAGGGTTGGCCTCAAATGATCAAGAACAAGATGCACATGACCTTGGGAGGTTTTTTTGAGTGCATTAGAAGGAAAAAAAAACAGTTCTGCCCAATAGGACCTTTGAATGTCACCACGGAGACAGGATGCTTGCATTTGTGAAGGCACAATCCTCACCTCCACCACTACCACACACGCAGCATACACACCCACAACTGGCAGAGGAAAGGATGGACAGCCTGAAGCAGACCTCTCCGCCCCTTCAAATATGGCCAAGTGTCAAACCTGATTTCTGACCCCTCACCCAAGCCTTCTGCAATTCCTTGACTTCCCTTTCTCTGACCACACAACCAAGTGATTAATTATTTTCATGGTGAATTGTTGTAGGTCACCTTCTCTTCCTGGCTAGCCCCATAGTTTAGTTGCCGATCACCTCCTGCAGTTCTTTGCAAAGAGGTTTGTGCTTTGAAGGTGCTCAGTATAGGCCATAGACGGATTGAAGAGGGGAAAAGAAGAGGTGTTTGGAACAGGACCCAGCCGCGAAGAGAAAGGCAGGAGGAGAGAACCCACATTTCACTTCCCTCTGGTGGTGTGTGCTTGGGAGGAAGGAAGCCAGTGGGGAGGAGAAATATGGGCAGCGTGGAGGGACATGTTTTGTCTGTCTACTCTCTCTTTGGCGAAACCACTCTCCTCCTTATGAGTGTCTGTAGTTTGGGCAGGCAGGTGACACACCTGAGTGGTCATGTGACCAGGCGTGGCCAATCAGAGCTCTCTGTCCTGCTGGGCCCAGTGATTAGTTCAGAGCTGGGCAACTGGGCCAATCAGAGCCCTCTCAGGATTTCACTGGGCTTCTGGAGAAAGAGGCTCCTCTACTCTCAGGAATAGCCAGTGATGATGGTGATTCAAGGCTGTTGGTGACTGATTTTGCCAGTATGGGGAGTGCCTGCCTGAGAAGAAAACCAACAGAGAACAGTAGAATCAGGAGATGAGGAAAAGAGGGCGATTCCTGGTGTCTTGATGGAACCTGTGATTTAGCCTTGCTTGAAGCCAGCTTGCCTCTTGGCCATCCCAATTTTATCAGCCAATAAACCCCCTTCCCCTTTTCTTTTTCTTTTTTAAAATTTTTATTGGAGTATAGTTGATTTACAATGTTGTGTTAATTTCTGCTGTACAGCAAAGTGAATCAGTTATACATATACATATATCCACTCTTTTTTTTAACATTCTTTTCCCATATAGGCCATTACAGAGTATTGAGTAGAGTTCCTTCCCCCTCCGTTTTTTTTTTTTTTTCAATTAAGACCAATAATTTTGTAATAAGAGTCCTAACTAATTAGGGAGTGAATAGTCAATGTGATTTACTCAGACTCTGGCTTCAAAAAATAGCTATAAGTACTAGAGTGAAAATATGTGATAATGTCAGCAACTGGGAAAGAGGGGGCTTCCTTAAACTGTGAGAAGAGAAGGCCTCTCTGAGCGGCAGAAAGGAGCCAGCCACGGGAAGATCTGAGGGATGGCTTTCCTGGCCGAGGCATCAGCAAGGACAAAGTCTCTGAGGACAGAAGGAGCCTGAGCTACTGAGGTACAGAACAAAGGCCACCATGGCGGTAGCCATGTGAGTAATGGGGAGATTCACAGAACTAGACAGAGATGCAGGCCTGGAGGGCCTTAAGGATGAAGATGGGGAGTACAGATTTCATTCTGGGATGGAAAATCACTGGGGAGCAAAGTGATCTGATCAGCTTTGGCTACTGTGATGATAGGGGGCAGAGGTGGAAGTAGGAAGGTCAGTGAGGATGTAAGAGTCCAGGTGGCTGGTAAGATGGCTTGAACTGTGGTGGGGGGAGGAGATGGAGGCAAGAGGGTGGATTCTGCATGTACCTCGGAAGGAGAGCTCACATGAGTTATTGGTATACTGGATGTGGGAGGGGAAGGAGTGAGAAATCAGATATTTCTGAGATGATGAAGACTGGGGAGCAAGAAGCTTTTGGAGCATGTATGTGACCTACCAGTATACATGGGCTTTGGAAAGTTAAAAGTGCCAATGAGTATGCTCTAGGTTGTCATCTCCTGTGGAGCTGAAGATCAGCTTGGCCTGGAGACTGGCTGAGAATAGGCTTCATGACCGTGTGGGTGGCCGGGTGATGGATTTTTGGATGGAGGAGTGCAGAGATGGATGGATGGGTGGATGCAGGCATGGATGGGTGAATGAATGGATAGAATGATAGATGGGTGAGTGGATAGATGACTGGATGGGGATGAGTGGCTTAGTGTTGGTATGGGTGTATGCATGGATGACAGGCTACATTCACTTTGGATGTCAAGGCCACATCAAAAATCTTACACTGTAGGAAGTTCTCACCTCCTTCCACTTGGCTGACAAACTGTCTTAAGCAAACACTGACTCCCCAGGAGACTTAGTGGGGACTGATTTAAGAGGCAGCTGGATTTTGGCATCCTTCGCCTGGAGAGAGGTGAGGTGCAGACTGGGGCACTACATACCTATGGGCCTGGAAACCAGAAGTAGCTTCCTACATGCACCTGCCACCACCTGGGGATGAGAGGGATGGGTAGGGTGTTGTCCAGCCCACCTTTTGCTTCCTCCTAACATGTCTTTATAAGCTTATCTGGGAGAGCTGCCAGGGCTCTGCTCTCATAGACCCAGGGAGGGAGCAGCTGGCATCCACACTGAGAGTATCTATGGGCAATCAAAGGAAAATCCCCCCTCCAATTAGACACCCCAAGCAAACTCTACAAGGACCAAGAGGATGGTTCTACCTGGGCATCTAGAGATCTAGATTTCAGCCTCATCCAAGTCTTCACTTTTTTCTGTAAGCCTTTATCAACCACACCATTTCTCTGGGCCTTCTGTAAAGCTGGATTCAGTAATCTCTAAGATCTTTTCCATGGAGATTTTATGAAATGTCAATTTCTTGGTTGCTTTAAAGATTATTGATTTTTTCAAAAAAAACAACTATTGAACGATGATTTATATAGCATAACATTCATCCATTTTAAGTGTATAATTTAATGATTTTTAGTAAATGTACAGAATTGTGTAGTCATCACCACAATCCAGTTTTAGAACATTTTTATCACCCCCAAAAGATCTTTGTGTTTGTTTACAGCCAATCCCCATTTCTACCCTCAGCCCCAGGCCATCCATCATTAATCTGCTCTTTGTCTCTATAGGTTGGCTATTTCTGGACATTTCGTATAAATGGAATCATACGATATGTGGTCTTTTGCACCTGACTTCTTAGCATACGCTTGTAGGGGTCATCCATGTTGTGGTACCTTGTTTAAACAATGGAAGTATTTATAAAACTTTAAACAATCTCCCAACGAATCCCATCATTTGTTTTATGTGCACTAGATTTGAATGAGTTTCATTCCAACTTTCAAAGCTTGAATTTTCACTGTAAATTTTGGAAAGTTTGGATTCTTAGTTATAGATAGTATGGTCTGGTTGGCTTGTCGGTTGGTTGGTTGGGTCTTCTTGGGCCAATTCATTGGCTACTTCTGCTTATTATTCCTTTCAAAATGGTTTTCCCACCATTTTACCTCTGAAAACATCCATTGCTCTCCCTTCAACTGGATTGGCGACGGATTGCTTCAGCCGCCACAGGGTTTTTTTTGTTTGTTTAAAAGTCACATTGCTGTGTTTTGTCTGGGGACAGGTCTAGGAGAGAGGCCATTTTTGAGCAAAGGGTGAGCCAAGACATAAACATTTACAATGATCCACAGGCCGGCCCCGACACATTTGTCTGGGAACACCAGGCTGCATTTGTCCATGTGTCTTGTCACCCACTAGGCCATGGCAACCCACTGTGTCCCAAGTGTGTACTGGGCATTGACGATACAGAGATGAACAAAATCAACATAGATCTTCTCTTACTTCAGTGTGTCACCTTGGGCAAATTATTATGTAATTTCTCTGGGCCTTGATTTCCTCATCAGTAAAATGGGGATAATAGTGTTCCTGCCTCATAGGACGTCTATAAAGAGAGAAAGCCTGCTGAATACATAGAACCATGCCTGGCACTTAGTAAGTGCTCAGTAAGTGGCAGCTAAATTATTACTGTAACTGACATTATTGTGACACACCCCTGTCCTCTGACAATTAATGTTCTTTACAGGGACACAGGTGTGTAGTTGAACAACCATCAAACAATCTGATGAATGCCAGATGGGAGTTTGCTCGGGATACTTTGGGCGCACAGAGGAGGGAGTGCTTGGCTTCACCCAGAGTGGGGTGTGGGAGATGGCTAGTCGTGGGCACTATTCCAGACATTGACACGTCAGATATAGTTCTTGAACAACTCTGATTACATCCCATCTACCTGAAGAGATCAGCATCCGGTCCTCAGCACAGACCCTCTATGTCCCATGTGATGAGTTTCATGGTTGGTCTTGAAACCTGCCATCACCCCACATTGGCGTGCGCTGTGGCCCCACCTGTTCTTCCCTCCCTTGTCCCGTCTGTCCACCTGAATCCCTCTTTCCAAAGTGCTGCTCATATCTGATCGGTTCCCAAAGTTCTTTGTGACTCCTCTAGCTCACCTGGGCCCTCCTTCACAACTCTGAGGGCTTTGGGGGCATCAGGAAGTAACGTGAAGGACCCTGGAAAACCCAAGGCTCTTGTTTTATGGAAACGAAGGTGCAGGGAGAAGTGACTGATAAAGGGTAGCCGTGGTACCTCCCCGACTTAGCTGTCCAACCTGGGAGTCACCTGGACTCCTCCCTCCCTCTGACCAGCTCCAACCCATCCCCAAGGCCTGCTGTTTCCACGTCCTATAAACACCTCTCCTGTCCATCCACCTCGGGCCCCTGAGCCACCACCTGGGTCTGAGTCACCATCATTTCTCAGACCCCCGCCCCATCCTCCGTGCTTCCCCCACTATGGTGTCCCAAGAAGCATAAAAATGATCCTTCTAAAATGTGGACCTGACCATTCCAGTCCCCCACTGAGAACTTCAGTGGCGTCCTCCACTTTATTCCCACTCCAGAATAAAGTCCACCCTCTTTAGCAACACTTTCCAGGCCAGCATCACTGGAGCCTTGACACCACTGTAGCCTTCGACCCCCTCACATTCCACAGGTGCACCCTAGGGAGCTTCCCTTATGTCTCTGAACCTGCCGTACCCTCACCCCGGAGTGTTAGAACAGACCCTTGCCTCTCCCTGGAATTCTTTCCACCCCTTCTCCCTCTCCCAGCCACACTCCCCTTTGTCTGCGTAACACCTACTCACCTTTCATCAAGGCCTTCCAGGGTGGTGCCAGACCTTCTGCTCTGGCTCCTATAATCCTCTGTGCTTTCAGGTCCTAATGCCTGCCCTGGGGCTGTGATTGCTGTTATAATGCCATCTTCCACATGTGTACTCTCGGCTCCTCGAGGGCTGGTTCGCCAGCAGATCTGCTGCCCTTGGCACAGTGTCCCACAGGCGAGGCAGCCAGTGCCTGGTTGGATTGTGCTCCTCTTGTCCTTTCCTTTTACTGCATCGTCAAAGTTCCATGGTACCTAGTGCTCTGCAGCTTGCCTTTGCTACTTAACAGTATTGGGGCTTGAAGGGGCCTAGAAATAACTCTCCTTCCTTCCAAACAGTCAGCTTTATTATTGATAGGAGCTAGGCTAGAGGATGTGGCTTCAGTACTGTCGCTCCCAGCCCCACTCGGGACCTGCAGAGGGACACACTTCCCCAGGATTGCTGCCTCCTTCTGGGAGGAGAGGGAGGAAAGGAAAGGTTGGAGGGCCGGGTCTCTGATTGGATCAGAAGGATCCAGGCACCCAGCTCTGGCCCAATCACCTGCGGTGGGTGGGCAGGACCTCTGAGTACAGGGCGCCACCTTCCAACCCCTGGTTGGACTAAGGGAAGGTGCCTTTCTCAGAAGAGGGGGAAGGTGCTGGACAGAGGGAATGGTAGTGTCCACTTCCCAGGATGTTGGCCCTCCTCAGGTTTATTCTTCCTGCTCTGGATGATGCCCTTTAAGGGAAATATTTTAACACGACGTCATGGTTCTCCACCTTTGTGGGGAAGACCTGTTTATGACGTAAAAAGTGGTTCCTGCCTCCCTCTCTGCCACTTCCCCATGATAAAGGCCCTAAGTTGATAAATGCTTGGGGCTTATGGCAGAGATTTTTAACTGATTACCAAGTATCCATTCTTCCCCTGCTTCCTTAGTTAATAGAATCCCCAGTTTTGGATGAACATGTTCCAGCCAGGATAAAAGACTCTATTTCCCAGCCTCCCTTGTAGCTAGGGTGTGGACCACGTGGTCAGGTTCTGGCCGATGAAAGCATTGTCTGGCACTTCTGGAAAATCACCTCGAAAGAGTAGGATATATGCCTTCCCTTCCTCTTCTCTTTCTGCTTGGAACAGAGGTCTGATGGCTGGAAGTTCAGCAGCCATCTTGGACCATAAAGATAGAAGCCACATTCTGAAGACGGCAGAGAAGAAAGATAGGAGTTTCAGCTCCTGATGTAATCATAGAGCTTCCTCCTCGGCTCCAAACTGTCTCCCCCTAGACATCTTTTATATGAGACAGTAAGAAATGTTTATCTTGTTTTAAGCTATTGCTGGTTTTCCATTGTATGTAGTTGGGATCTAAGCCTAAGGAACACAGAACCAAAAGATTTCAGAGAACCCTTGAAATCAGGCTTCCAGAAGTCTGTGGCCTAGAGTCTGGAACAACTGAATTAGAAAGCATATTGCAAAGGAAATCATGAGGGAGGTATGGTAGGGGCCTAGAAACTGCATCCAGTGGGATGTAGTGGGTAAACTGGGGAATGCTTAGGCAAAAGATGAGCAGATCCAGAGAGCACATTTATGAGGGACAGTTCCAAAGAAGAGTGATGAAACTTCTGGGAGGGTCTAGAGCATAGAAGTTATTGTAAGGCAGAATTCATCGCTAACTTCCTAATAGGTAGAGTAGCTTAGAAATGGAACAGGTGTGTAAGCATGAAATGGATGGTGTATTAGTCAGGGTTCTCCTGAAGCAGATCCAACAGGATATATATAGAAAGATTTATTATAAGAGATTGTTTCACATTATTATGAAGGCTGAGAGGTCCCATGATATGCTGTCTGCAAGCTGGAGGCCCAGGAAAATCCGTGGTGAAGTTCCAGTCCAAACTCCAAGCCCTGACAACCAGGGGAGCCAATGGTGTAAGTCCCAGTTCATGTCCGAAGGCCTGAGAACAAGGAACACTGATGTCCAGGGACAGGGGAAGATGGATGTCCCAGCTCAAGTAGAGAGTGAATTTGTTCTTCCTCCGCCATTTTGTTTTGTTCAGGCTCTCCATGGATTGGATGGTGCCCACCCACATTGGTGAGGGTGATCTTCTTTACTCAGCCTGCTAATTCCAATGCTAATTTCTTCCAGAAACACCCTCCCACAGACTCACCTAGAAAGAACGTTTTAGCAGCTGTCTGGGCATCTCTTAACTTAGTCAAGTTGGCACATAAATTTAACCGTCATAGGTGGTCATCAATTTTTGAATTGGCTAATATTTGTTTAAATTATGTGATTCTAAGAAAAATTAGAGAAGGCTTCTGCTAAAAGTTGGGACTTTGCACTAGAATTTCCAGTGTCCAATATATCTCACTATATCTAGAAGCCTAGAACAGTGCAAGACACTGTTCAGTACACCTTTATTGAGTGAATGAATGCATGAATGAATGAGAACACTGCCTATAGACCAGTTTCTGTATTGATCCAAGCAAAACAAAGAGCAGAGTTTTTTTGCAGTCTTTAAACTTTTTAAAAAATTTTTGTACAGTTATAAAGGTTACTTTCCATTTATACTTATTACAGATTTTTTAAAATTTTTATTTCATATTGGAGTATAGTTGATTAACAATGTTGTGTGAGTTTCAGGTGTACAGCAAAGTGATTCAGTTATACATATACATGTATCTATTCTTTTTCAAGTTCTTCTCCCATTTAGGTTGTTACAGAATATTGAGCAGAGTTCCCTGTGCTATACAGTTAGCCCTTGTTATCTATTTTAAATTCAGCAGTGTGAATATGTCAATCCCAACCTCCCAGTCTATCCCTCCCCCCCGGACCCTTCCCCCTGGTAACCATAAGTTTGTTCTCTAAGTCTGTGAGTATGTTTCTGTTTTGTAAGTAAGTTCATTTGTATCATTTTTTTTTAGATTCTGCGTATAAGCAATACCATATGACAGTTGTTTTTCTCTGACTGACTTACTTCACTTAGTACAATCATCTCTAGGTCCATTCATGTTGCTGCAAATGGCATTACTTCATTCTTTTTAATGGCTGACTAATATTCCATTGTACATATGTACCACATCTTCTTTATCCATTCATCTGTTGATACACATTTAGGTTGCTTCCATGTCTTGGCTATTGTAAATAGTGCTGCAATGAACATTGGGGTGCCTGTATCCTTTTGAACCATGGTTTCCTCTGGATATATGCCCAGAAGTGGGATTGCTGGATCATATGGTAGCTTTATTTTTAGTTTTTTAGGGAACCTCCATACTGTTCTCCATAGTGGCTGTACCAGTTTACGTTCCCATCAACAGTGTAGGAGGGTTCCCTTTTCTCCACACCCTCTCTAGCATTTATTGTTTGTAGACTTTTTGATGATGGCCATTCTGACTGGTGTGAGGTGATATATCATTTAGTTTTGACTTGCATTTCTCTAATAATTAGCGATGTTGAGCATCTTCTCATGTACCTCTTGGCCATCTGTATATCTTCTTTGGAGAAATGTCTATTTAGGTCTTCTGCCCACTTTTTGATTGGGTTGTTTGTTTTTTTGATATTGAGCCACAGGAGCTGTTTGTAAATTTTAGAGATTAATCCCATGTCAGTCGCATCGTTTGCAAATATTTTCTCCCATTCAGTGGGTTGTCTTTTTGTTTTGTTTCTGGTTTCCTTTGCTGTGCAAAAGCTTTTGAGTTTAATTAGGTCCTATTTGTTTATTTCTGTTTTTATTTCCATTACTCTAGGAGATGGGTTGGAAAAGATATTGCTGCAATTTATGTCAAAGAGTGTTCTGCCTATGTTTTCCTCTAAGAGTTTTATAGTATCTGGTCTCATATTTAGGTCTTTAATCCATTTTGAGTTTACTTTTGTGTATGGTGTTAAAGAATGTTATAATTTCATTTTTTTACGTGTAGCTGTCCAGTTTTCCCAGCACCATTTATTGAAGAGACAGTCTTTTCTCCATTGTATAGTTTTGCCTTCTTTGTCATAGATTAATTGACCATAGGTGCATCGGTTTATTTCTGGGCTTTCTCTCCTGTTCCATTGATCTATATTTCTGTTTTAATGGCCAGTACCATACTGTTTTGATGACTAGAGCTTTGTAGTATAGTCTGAAACCAGGGAGCCTGATTCCTCTAGCTCTGTTTTTCTTTCTCAAGATTTCTTTGGCTATTTGGGGTCTTTTGTATCTCCATACAAATAAAAAAAATTTTTTGTTCTAGTTCTGTGAAAAATGTCATTGGTAATCTGATAGAGATTGCATTGAATCTGCAGATTGCCTTGGGTAATATTGGCTATATTTCCCGTGTTGTACAATATATCCTTGAGCCTATCTTACACCTAATAGTTTGTACCTCCCACTCCCCATCCCCTATATTGGCCCTCTCCCCTCTCCCTCTCCCCCGCCACACTGCTAACCACTAGTTTGTTCTCTATATCTGTGAGTCTAAGAGCAGAGGATTTTGCTTGAAGGAAAATCTAAAGACTTGCCTCTACACTTGGGACAAAATGCCATTGATATTGCTATGCACTGAAAACCCTTTGGAGACATAACTTAAAGACATCGTTGTCACCCAGAAGGCTACCTTCCTATGGCGTATTTGGGGAAAGGCACCACCCTCGGATCTGCTCTTGGGGTATCCGCGGGGAGGCTGTTTTCTCCATGTCCAAAGGAGACACTGCTGACCAGAACTTCTGTCCTCCATGTGGTCCTGCTCCTACCACCGTGGCCTCCATGGAGGGGTGAGGAGGGGAGCCACACTTCCTGGCACCCTTTCCACCCCCTAATTCTGCCAAAACAGTAAGGAAGGGTTGTGGATGTCTGAAAGGAATTGTAACATAGGGGAAAACATAGAAGGCACAGGTTAAGTAGGACCTTTCCCATCGAGAGACAATAGCAGCAGCAGTGGAACAGTGAACTCCATGCTAGGGTGGCACCTGTGGGCGCCCCTCGGCCTCCTTCTATTCACCTGAGCCCCAGTGTCCCCCTTCTCTTCCAGCTGTGTTGCTTTCTTCTGAGAAATCTCCATGAGGTGACTCTCCAGTTAAGGGAACCCCATCTCTTACCCATAGGGGCTGGACTTGCTTCCAGATGAAGCCCCCTTCCCTGCCAGACAGAGGAAGGGACAGCATTATTCCCCAGCATCCTTTTCCCAAAGCCCAAGGGATCCGAGTTAAAATGACACTGAACTGACTTTGAGTGGAGAAGTTGGGGACAGTTGGAGAGTCAAGGGGGCCCTAGAGCTTCCAAGCAGGCTCCACTCTAGGCCTTCCCACCTCCCCATTCTCTCTCTCTCTCTCTCTCTCACACACACACACACACACACACACACACACACAGGTGCACGAGCTCGTGCACACACACACGCACCAACAATCATCTCCAGGGACTCAGAGTCCAGGCCTGTAGAAAAGGCAGGGAAACTGTTTCCTAAATTCGTTACCTGCCATCTGGGGAGAGAGCAGAGTGGTGTGCATTCCCTTTATTCATCCTTATACTTCCAAACCATCCTCAGAGGACAGTCATAGAGCGGGAGACCGGCCATTACCTGTGCTGCCTTTACACTGCAGGCACTGTCCCTAGTGGGCCCTTTGGTTCCACGAAAGGTAGCAGAAGCTTTGAAACCCCTGTTTTTTTCCCTGGCCGGGTGCCCCAACACTAACCCCTGAAAGCAGAAGGGAGGCAGGATGAAGATTTTCGGACTCTCTGCACATGGCGACACCCCCCCAGGGGGGCAGGAGTGTTGGTCCTTCCTGTTACAGATGCATGAAGTGTATTAGGGGTCATGATTTATGGAACCACAGCAAGATTTCATCTGGAGTTAAGTTTCCTTGTATTCAGAGAAGGAATACAAGTAGCTGACCCATGCCTTCCCACAGCCCTTCCCTAATTCCAGCACTATTGCTCTGGGAGAAAATGGTCAATTTCCTCACAAAGACCCTTTGCTGCTGCAGACAGAGCTCTAGCAGGCTTGGAGCATTGCATGAAGCATCTGGTTTTTCCCTTTCCATTATTCAGGCACTCTGTATTGTGGAAGGTTGAATAAGGCACAGTCATAATGCACATGCTTTTATCTCAAGGGTTGGTATTTTTAGTATGGAAGCCAGGCTAAATGAAATTAAAGTTTAAAAAAAATAAAAAGGAAGGGAAAATATATTGAGGCTTAGATCATTGGCTGAGATTACACACACATTCTTCAGTTCTGAATCTCCATGGAATGGTTCTTGTGGGTTTGTGGCGGGGTGGGCTGGGAGGGTGCGGGTTGGAAGCAGGGCTCGTTTCAGGGCAGAGGGAGCCGTGGTGATGGGGCCCCTCCACATCCTCGAGGAAAGGCCTGCTGCCAGGCTGGCTTTACTCATCCTAGGGAAGGAGGGCAGGGATCCCCAGTTTCCCCACTCTGTGGCCGGCCCCATCCTGGGCACATTCCTGTGCAGCGTCTCATTGAACTCTCAAAAGGACCCTGTGAGGTAGGTCCCATCACTCCCATTGTGCAGGTGGTAAGACTGAAGCCCAGAAGCTCACCTCGACGTGCCCAGGTCGCTCTGCTGGGAGCAGCAAAGCCAGGGGCCGAGCTCCAGTCTGTCCGGTGCCCCATTCCTTGCTCCTGCCCTGCCCCTGCCACCACTGCTAGGGAGTGTTTGCCTCAGGAATGTGGACAATTGAAATATTGGGCCACCCCTGCCCAGCTCCCAGACCAAAAACCTGTTTTTCTGGATTAATCAGAAGCCTTAGTCCAGGCAGGCCCTACAAATGAATTAAAGAGCCCTGACAGCGCCCTCACTCCCGCCCCCACTGGGGCAGCCTGGAGCTGGACCAGCACAGTCTGGCACTGGTTGAGGGCCAGCAGGCTGGGGTCCCTAAGCTCAGGCCACAAGACAACACTGAGACAGTCTGCAGGGACCCCGGCGGGCAGCCTCTGCATGACCCACTTGGTCCGAGTTTCAGGCGACCCTGGAGGTGGAACCGCAGGTGACAGTCGCACCAGCCTGCAGGTCAGAGCACAGCCACTGCCCTTCTTGGCTGGGCTGAGGCAACCTTGGAGCCAGGCCCCTGGGCCATGAGGCAGGCCAAGAAACTCAGCCCAACACTGCTTGGAGAGGGCAGGTCTGTGACCCAGGCTCTGTTCTACGAACCATCTCCCTGCCAGGAGTCAAGGTGAAATTTTTTGGAGATGCAGTATAGAGCGGAAGAAGATCTTTGCTTTTCAGACGCAGATAGACTGTGCTATCCCTTACTGACTGTGTGACCTGGGGCAAGTTACTTAACCTCTCTGGGCCTCCATTTCCCCCCATGATGAGGATGACTGTTAAATGATTATTTAACATGAGATTATCGTTAAATGAAATAAGTACTGAAAGCACTTAGCCCAGCGCTCTCCTTGAAGCCAAGGCCCTGTTTTATCCTCATATCTGGCAGAGGGGACTGCTCCGGCTTTCTCTGTTCTCTTCCTTCTCGGGGCACAGTGACGGTGGCCTGAGCTCTTGTGCAGGCACTACCTCGTTACTTTCGCACGACAAGCGGCTACTGTCACTAGACTCAGTTCACAACTAAGGAGGGATGTGTGTGTGTGTGTGTACGTGTGTGTGCATGTGTACAAGTGTGTGCTTATTCTATGTCAAGAGCAAGGGATGAGGTGCTGGGCGGGCCTTTGAAGGCGCACCAGGCACATGCACTGTTCTGTCAGATCTCGCCACTTTCTGTCTGTCCATCCTCAGGCACATCACTGAATTCTTCAAGGCCTCCCTTTCCCTGGCTCTGAAATGGACAGGAGGGCGGCTGCCAGGTTCTCACCTGCTCTCAGACAATCCCCCTGAGGCCGTGGCCATCTCCTCCCCGCCCAGGTGACAGCAGGTCCTCACCCTCTGGAAGAATGTTCTTCTGCTCTTCCAACAAGACCGGATTCTTCCCTGGAGGGGAAGCCATGCCTGAGATTTCTGTGTGTCCCCAGTGCTATCCTGGGAACACGAGGGAGATCTTAAAGCAAAATTGTCTGTGCGTGTGTGCATGCTCACGTGTGTGAGCATGGGTGCATTTCCATATCCTTCTCTGAGAAAGAGCAAGCTTTCTATTTACAGCAATGTGCTTTCCGAAGTACCTTCTAAATGGCTTACCTCCCGTGACCCTCACGCCTCCCCTCCCAGGTGGGCCAGAGCAAGGTTATTATCCTCACCCTGCAGGGGCGGCAGAGGCTCAGAGAGGTTGGATGACTCGCCAGACGTTGTGGACTCTCATTCCGGACCCGCTCCCTCTCACTGACCTGCCTCCGTGAGAACAGGTGCGGCCGCGTGGCGCCAAGGCCTCCCTTTCCCGGCAGAAGGTGGGTGTTTTCGCGGGGAGCCCCCATTCCTCACCCTTGGCACAGAAGCCTGAGGGGCTGCCCGGTGAGGAAGTAGAGGTGGGGCGTCGGGCCCTCTGCTGTGTCCTTCCGGCAGTCCTCCCCAGCCCTGAGATGGGCAGCGTCCTGTGGGCTTCCTTCCCCACGGGGCAGACCAGGAGGTGGTGAGGCTTTGGTTAGGCCGGGAGGAGGCCCGCAGCCAGGGTGCGTAAGGATGGGCGGCCCGGAGTGAGGGCAAGGCGGGAGGCGGTGTGTGTGGTGGGAGATGCACCCTGCGCGGGGCTGCAATTGAGGGTCCTCCTCTGAGTCACGCTGGCCCTAGGGGAGGGGCAGGAGGGCCTGGAGTGACACAGTGGGGTATGGTGATGTGTGTGTGTGTGTATGAGAATGAGAGAGAGGGAGGGAGAGACTGATGGGCCCTGTGAGAGTTGGAGGAGTCACAGGGACAGGGCAGCAGAAGCGACTCCATGGGTTGGGCATGTCCAGGATGTCTGCCTTGTGCACCACCTTCCTCTGTTTCCACGGCCCTGGCCTCCAGGCCCCCCACGGTGCCCTAGAAAACACCAGGTGGACCGTGGAAACCTCACAGCACAGGGCAGGCCAGCAGGCCCCCTTCTGAGCACAGCAGGGGGATTAAGCCTGGGGGCATGGGTGTCCTCGTGCGGAACACAGGGCAAGAGCCCAGTGCTACACAAGGCTGTGCAGCTTCAAAAGGTGGCGTGTGCAGCAAAACTGCCAATAGCAGTGCAGGGGCCCAGCCCTACCGAGAGGATTCTGGGCTTGGGGAGTTATGGGAGGGGCGAACCTCACTCTCACATTGATCATTATTTCCATTCTGACTAGTGTGTGGGAGGCCTGCCTATCAATGGGACCTTGTGGGGAGGAGAAGGTGGGCGGCTGGCTGGGGAAGGCTGGCCTGTTGTCTCCCTCAGTGGAGCTGATGGTCACTGGCAGTGCAGGCAGTGCTGGATGTCCAGGTGGGTCCTGCCAGGGCACAGTCACCTGGCAGGTGGCTGTGAGAGGCCTCCCTCCCTGGGCAGAGGGCACAGGCAGACAGCCAGGTCTTGTGGAGGCCAGACTGAACACCTACCCACTGGCCAGCCCATATTCGGACCTATTTAAACATCCCCACCTAGAGATGCCCAGCTGTCCTGGGATATGGGCTGCTTGACCTGGGCCTGAGTGTGCCCAGACCTGTCGAAACCTGATTCCATGAAGCAAACGTTGGCCTTGCAGTCAGGGGACCTGATCTGAATTCAGCTCCATTGGTGGACAAGTAACTCCCCTCCTGAAGCTCAGTTTTGTCATCAATAAAGTGGGAATAACAATAGCACCTGCACCACTGTGTTGTTGGGATGATTGGATGTGAAAATATATGTAACCTACATATAATATATAACAAGGTACATTGCATATGCTCAGTTAATGTCAGCCATCGTCATTTGTTGTTATTGTTTGTAAATATAATTGTCTCTCCCACAGGAGACTAAATTCTTTGAGGACAAGAATCACTTTTTAAAATATTATTTATTTATTTTTGGCTGTGTCGGGTCTTAGTTGTGGCATGCGGGACCTTTATGGTGGCACGTGGGCTCTTTGTTGTGGCATGCGGGTTTCTCTCTAGTTGTGGCACATGGGCTCCAGAGCGCACGGGCTCAGTAGTTGAGGCGCGTGGGCTTAGTTGCCCCGTGGCATGTGGGATCTTAGTTCCCCGACCAGGGATCAGACCTGCTGTCCCCTGCATTGGAAGGAGGGTTCTTAACCGCTGGACCACCAGGGAAGTCCCAGTAATCATTTTTTTTTTTTTTTTTGCGGTATGCGGGCCTCTCACTGTTGTGGCCTCCCCCGTTGCGGAGCACAGGCTCCGGACGCGCAGGCTCAGCGGGCATGGCTCACGGGCCCAGCCGCTCCGCGGCATATGGGATCCTCCCAGACCGGGGCACGAACCCGTATCCCCTGCATCGGCAGGCGGACTCTCAACCACTTGCGCCACCAGGGAGGCCCCAGTAATCATTTTTAATTCATCTTTGTATTACACAATATCTTTTATACCTTTTATAGAAATTCAACACTTTTTTTACATTAAGCAACTACTATGCGCTTACATCGTGCCAGACTGTCATCAGAATCTTGCTTATGATGAACTATGCAGTATGGGAAAAACTGGTCCCCTGATCCACTGCACAGTACACAAGTGTCTTCACAGCCAACGTGCCCTCTCTCTTTCCTCCAGTCTCTTCTCTCCCTGCCTCCCCAGCCTCTGAGATCCTTAGGACACTCACCTCCTCCTCTTGGTACAAACCAGATGGATATGGCTCCAGAGAGCATCTGCTAAAGTCACACACACTCAGGGAGAGATAACTGATAACTACTTGATGTGTTATTTCTCCAAGGGATTATTTCAATTCTAAGAAAGATTTAAACTTAGAGGAGATATTCTCAACCTAGTTTCATTGAAGGTCTGACTCTGGGTACAATTCACGTACTACTCACACTCTTTTTCTGTTGGGGAGAAAATCCATATCTTTTATCAGATTTGCCATTGGGTCTGTGAACTAAAAAAGATTTAAGAAATGGTTCCTTTGAGCAGTGATGTCAAGGAGAACTCTCTGTGATAAAGGAAATGTTCTGGGGCTTCCCTGGTGGTGCAGTGGTTGAGAGTCCGCCTGCCGATGCAGGGGACACGGGTTCTTGCCCTGGTCCGGGAAGATCCCGTATGCCGCGGAGCGGCTGGGCCCGTGAGCCATGGCCGCTGAGCCTGCGCGTCTGGAGCCGGTGCTCTGCAACGGGAGAGGCCACAACAGTGAGAGGCCCGCGTACCGCAAAAAAAAAAAAAAAAAAAAAAAAAGGAAATGTTCTGTATCTGTTCTGCCCACTGTGGAATCACTAACCATTTGTGGCTGTTGAGCACTTGAAATGTAAGATAGAGCAAGTGACGAACCGAATTTTTAATTTTACTTATATTAGTTATTTGAGATTTAAATTTAAATCTCCACTTGGGGCCGGTGGCTACCATATTGGCCCATGCAGCCTAAGATGATAAAAATTCAGTAGTAGAATTTTAGACACACTGGAAATGTGGCATTTTAAGGTTTCTTCCGGGTGGGAATTTCTCAAGGTCTCTGAAATCTGACAAACTCCATCCATCCATCCATGCATCCATCCTTCCTTCCATCCATCCACCAATTCACTTATGCATGCATGCACACATGAATCAGCACTGACATCTGCTGAACAGCCACCATGCCTGCAGCACTGGGGGAGGAGAACACATGGTGACTAAGAGAGGTGCTTCCAGTTCGCTTGGGGACCAGCAGGTCTGCCCGGAATGTCCAGGTGGATCTCTTTGGGGGCAACTTGTATTTAAGAGCAGTACCGCCCTATTCTGTAGTCTGATCCTGTGACATTTGGCAATCTTGTGAGCAAGAGAATGTTTCTTCCCCTTAGGAGGCTGTTTGGTCCCAGGGGCTGGGAGAGGAGTGGGGTTGGGGGGATTTGCAAAGTGGAAGAGAGTGCGGATGTCTCCTGGGTGATCAGATTGAGTTTGTAAATGGAAATTTCCTCGTTAACTTTTTACGGCTGTCAATGAGGCAACCTTTGGGAAACCAGGGAACTTAGCATCTGGCTTTCATTGATTCTCAGACTTCTTCTCTTACATGTTATCACTAGCACATCTACTCCCAGGGTTGTGGTGAGGATTAATTAGCTTTTGTGGATAAAGCTCTTATAGCAGCGCCTGTTACACAGTGAATGCTCTGGGAGCGTCAGTTATCATTACTGTTGAGAGTGCCCAGTAAATGTAGGAGTGGTCGGTGCTCAATACCAGTCTGTGGAATGAATGACTGAGGTTGCCGAGTACACAGACTTAAAAAGCATCAAGCAGAACCAGACAAAAGCAGAATGTCAAGGGCTGCCACAGCCTTTGCTGCCTACAAAATGGCCCAGTGCCATGGCCAAGGCAATCATGGTCTCTGTAGGGACAGAAAAAGAAGGCTTCAATGATGGGCTTTGTCAGTGTGCCCGTCATCATGGCGCTGTGACTCCCATCTTAGGGCCATGGCTTCTCATGTGGGAGTGGACTAGACATTGCCTAAGACCTGCTCCAGCTGCAGTGATCTGAGAACATGCCACCGGTCTCTAGCGGGGCCTTTTCAACCCTGGAGGCATAATGACAACATCCATGGCTCCTCCGGCCAAGGGAGCTCCAACAACCCACCATATGAACATACTCAGAGACTGGAATTTGGGTCCAAATGACCCATTTTGCAACAGCTCAAGAATTCCCAGTTGTGTCTGCTACTGAGCATAAAGTCCAGAAGTGGGATGGCACTGCAGGACATCTGCAAGTGAGTTGTGGAGGCTTTCTCAGCTCTGCCAAGGGACGGGTGGGCCAGTGTCCACAGAAATAGACAAAACAATCCCCATAAGGTCCAAATAGTGCACTGTAGAATCTTCAAAACTTAGTTTGGGTGAATAACCTCCTTTGTGTCTGGCTGCATAACACAGTCATAACTCCTTTCTGCTGGCTGACCACAGCCCTCAATGTGGCCTTTGTCTGCTCAACACAGAGCCCTTAGGCCTCCAATTCTATCGTTCTGATTAAAATGCCAGAATGGGTCTCCAGATCGCCCTTGATTCTATTTCCTCTTAGAAAAGGAGGGAAAAATAGAAGTTGAGCAGGTCACCTAGCCCAGGTGTGAGGAATGGACAATGTTTCTGGGTAGGACGGTGGAGGAAGAGGAGGAAAGTCCAGGGTAGGGTTGCTAGAAGACTCTGTTATGCGCATTTCCGGGGAATGAGGTCTTCATGTTCAAGCGGGGAGCTCAGCTGTGCAGAGGAATGTGTGTTGGCATCTCTTGGAATGACCTCAGTCTCTAAAGGAATCCTTCCATGCTGGACATTTCTGAAGAGTGATGACCCCATATCTGCCTGCTCAACCAGCAGTGAGGTACCCCTCATTCTCTCTCCTTCTCTGGCTGGCATAGCAATGAGCAGGGAGGTGAGGGAACTTGAGACTGGGAGTTGGCCAGACCTAGCTGGCTCAGCCACTTCCTGGTCAGGGAACACCAGGCAAGTTTGCTCATCTCTCTGAGCCATGGTTTCCTTAACTATAAAAAGGGATTACTGGACTTCCCTGGTGGCGCAGTGGTTGAGAGTAAGCCTGCTGATGCAGGGGACACGGGTTCGTGCCCTGGTCCGGGAGGATCCCACATGCCGCAGAACGGCTGGGCCCGTGAGCCATGGCCTCTGAGCCTGCACGTCTGGAACCTGTGCTCCACAACGGGAGAGGCCACAACAGTGAGAGGCCCGCGTACCGCATAAAAAAAAAAAAAAAAAAAAAGGGGGGTGGATTACTAAGTCTATCCTGTAGAATCATTGGTGGATGAACTGACTGTCTAGGAAAGAGGTTATATTAAGAAAAGTGGAGTTTTCATTATCATTATTTAATGTCCTTATTCAGCGTTAAGACACTGAGATCTCCAGTGGATTCCACTCATCTTGGTTTTCTCAAAGAACCTTCTTTTTGCCTTCAAACTGGACCTTCAAACAACTGGTGCATTTTACTCTAAGAACTACTGGGTTTTTTTGTGTGTTTTTTGTTTGTTTGTTTGTTTGTTTTGCGGTACTCGGGCCTCTCACCGTTGTGGCCTCTCCTGCTGCGGAGCACAGGCTCCGGACGCACAGGCTCAGCGGCCATGGCTCACGGGCCCAGCCGCTCCGCGGCCTGCAGGATCCTCCTGGACCGGGTCACGAACCCGCATCCCCTGCATCGGCAGGCGGACCCTCAACCACTGCGCCACCAGGGAAGCCCAGAACTACTGGCTTTAAGTCATTGTTTCTGCATTCATCTTTGGCAGTGCACCTTCCTTTGCGATCTGATACACGCTCCCAAACTCTCTCCATTCGATGTTTACCATTAAACATTTATTGAGTGCCTACTCCTACATTATCTGTATGGCAGGCACATCAGTGAATAAATCAAAGATTTATACCCTGGTGGAACTACATTCTTATGGAGGGAGAGAGAGAATAACTATGGTACATAAGTAAACTATACAGTTGTTCAAAGCAGCAAGTGCTAAGAGGAAAGGAAAGGTAGAGCTGGGAAAGGGGGACAGAGAGTATAGCAGGAGGTGTGGACTGCAGAGGGTGGCCTCAGGGACAGGGTGAAATGTTAACAGAGACATGATAAAGATAAGGGATTTGGCCAAGCAGAGATGGGAGAGGAGCTTTCTAGGCAGAAGGAATGGTTGAACAGAGTTCCAAAGCCGTGCTGGCATGTTCAAGGACAGGAAGGAGGCCGCGGTGGCTGGGGCCGGGATGATGGGGTGGAGGGAGGAGAAAAAGTCACGAGGATGCAGGTGGGAAAGTGCAGATCACACAGGACTTTAGTGGCCATTGTAAGGATTTGGGGTTTGACTCTGAATGACGTGGAGGGACATTGCAGGGTTTTGAGCAGAGGAGAGACAAGATCTCACTTTTCAAAGAAATCTTCTGGTTCTGTGTTAAGAAGAGAAGTTAGCGGGGGAAGAATGGGATCAGGGAGACCCTTTAGGAAAGCTTTGCTAGGATGTAGAGGAGAGATGATGGTGGCTCTGAGCAGCATGGGGTCAGGGGAAGTGGGGAGAAGTGGTCAGAATCTGGGTCTACTTGAAGGTAGAGAAACTCCAGGTTTGCTCCTCTACTTGGTATGAGGTGTGAGAGAGAGAAAGAAATTGAAGGTGTCTCCAGGGTTTCGGGCTAAGCCAGGGGAAGGATGGAGGTGTGACAGCTCAGCTGGGGACAGCTGTAGGTGGAGACAGTTTTGAGTAGGGGAGATTAGGAATTTTGGATATGTTGAGTTTGAGGTACCCGTTAGCCGTCTAGGTCAAGAGGTTGAGTGGGTTTTAGGCTATGTAAGACTGAAGTCCAGAAAAAAAGGTCTGAGCTGGAAATATAAATGTGGGAGTTGTCAGTAGAGAGTTGATGTTTAAAACCATGAGACTAGATTGCCCTGAGCCTTTCTCCTTGAATGCTTCTGCTAAGTGTGCAAACCTAACTTTACCAGGAGACAAATAAAGATCACATTGATAGTAATACCTCAGACATCTCTGGTTCTTTGCCCCCAGCTGATGATGCAGGACCCCCAGCTTCTGAAAATGTCCTACTTCCATCTGGTATTTCTGGGAGTTCTCAGGTGATGCCTCATATGTGCTCAGAAATAAGTCCAACCCTCCCAGCCATGTTGCTATTCCATTGCCATGTCCAAAGGCAATGGCCAGGGTGCTTTGTCCAGTTCATGGGTACCACTGCTTTCTCGCCCACAGGCCCAGCATCCCTGGTATCACAGCTCTTACTGGTGCTCCTTCTCTGCTCCATGGGGCATCACCATCCTTGTATCACTGCCCTCAGGGACCCAGAGCCTAGGTGGGACTGGGGATGCACATCTCCCCTACTCTGTGCTGACTTCTGTCTCCTGGAGATCTTGCAGTTCTATCAGTGTAGGGCCAGGCTTTTCACACTGGGACAGGGGTTCCCTGATGATATGTCAGGGAGTACACAACACCACAAAATAAATATGGTGCATCTTATTGGAGTATCAGTTTTTCTCATTGGTATCTAATTGCAACTATTTTTAATAGTAAAAGAACAATTACATGGAAGAGTAGGATACAAAGCTAGCCTACAATCCATAATAGTTGTCATTTGTGACTATGTCACAGATCTCCCAGGGAATCTCCCATCATCTTTCAGGGGATGGTTAATTATAAAATTTTGAAAAGTCCTGGGACACTGTCAGGGGGTGGAAGGGGAATGGGAGAAATAAGCTTAAAGCATTTTTAAACTTTTAAGTCCCTTGCTTGGACTGAATTAAACTAGCCAGACACCTATCAGAGCCCAAGGTAAACAGAGGCAAGATGGCAAATTGGGGTGGTGAATTACATTTTGGAGAGAGAAAACCATGATTCGGTATGGCAGGATGGTAACACCTTCTCTTTTCTCTCAATCTCCATAGCCGGGTTTCTGGAGTCACACAGACTTGAAACCAAAGCCAGGCTCGACCACAGATAGTTCAAGGCTCCAGGATAATGTCCCTGATAAGGTGAAGCTGACATCTCTCAAGGCCAGGAAGGCAGGGGAGGCACTGAGCTAGCCAAGGAGACCTCACACCGGAATTTGATGGAAGTGTCCAGCGGATGAGGTATATGATATGTGGTCTATGGGGGATGTTGAAACAGGAACCATGGGGGAGGAGACGTCCAGGGGTTTCTAGGGGGACACAGCCGGGAAGAGAGTCCACGCTCGCCCCACTCCAAACAAGTGACCCACACATTCCACATCTAGGCCAGTGGTTCCAAAGGATGGTGGTGATCAGAATTTTGATGCTTATTTAATATACTCACCTTCAGGCACCTCTTCCAGGCCTTCTGAATCAGAATCTAATAAAATTTGGTTTTATAAGGGCCTTTGGGGACTTCGAGATTGTCCCATCTCATTCCGAGTGTCCCATGTTGACCTTGATAACCACTGAGTATCTACTCTGTACCAGGGCTGAATGCTGTGGGAGAGCACAAAACTATTTAAGACGTGGGCTCTGCCCTCAGGTAACTTGAAGACGAGACAAGAAAAAGACAAATTACAGCTTCATGAGTGAATTCAAGGCAATGAAATAATGGCCCTCACCAGGCCATGCTGCTGAGAAGCCAGTGAAGGCTACATGCTGGATGGGCTGTGAGATCATAGCACAGCTTGTGCCAGGCTTTGTTATGGACTGGCCAAGAGAACTGCAGAATGTGGCTCAGACCTTGAGCAGGGATTCCAGCTGGGCCTAAGGGGAGTCAGTGTCTCACTGTGTCTGCTGAGCTGGTGGGCTGGCCAGATCCTGGGGAGAGCTTGCTGCCCAGAGGAGAGGGTGTTGGCAGGAGGTCTGTACATAGATGGTGGAAGCAGATATGACGGGCCACGGAGGAAGAGAGCATGATCCCTCTCCCTGGACCAAGTCTGAATGCTGTGGAGTGAGGGCTGGGGAGGGGACTGATGCGACTGTTTTCCCGGGGGCTCAAGCAGTGTTAAGGGAGCCCAGGTGACAAAGTGGCCTGCGGAGTGGGGGAAGCATGCGTTTCTCCCCTGCACGGGTCCTGGGAGGGCTCTGGGCAGCATGATGGTCGTCCGCGAGCAGTGGGCGATAGCAGGGAAACTTGATGTTAGGCTGTGGATGTAACTCCCAGTGGGCACTTGGTGGGAGAGCTGATACCTGGTGGTCATAGACGATCCTTTCAACTCGGAATAGGATGGACTTCTGGAGGCTTCACATGAGACCTTCCTTGTGGATTCTCAGAAGTGCGCTTACTGGGAGGGGGTGCTTTTGGGGGTGGTGGGGGGCGTCCTGTATCAGCAGGTGAATGCGATGAGCCAGAACAATCTGAGTTAAGGCTGTTAAGTACTGAGGCCTTTTGGTACCAACAAACTGATGAAGCTGGGAATATTGTGCACCACAAAAGGACCAGAGCATTTTGGGGGATGAGAGGTGGGGTTAAGAGTGAGTGAAGATGTCTGTGTTTGTGGACATGTGAGTTGCCAAGGACGGCAGAAACAGCAGTCTTAACCCAGTGGTTCCTAGAGCAACATTCTTTGCTTAATTGAGAATCTGAAAGTCCGTACGAAAGGAGGAAGTACTTGGTGACGCCCACAGTGGGTGGGGCCTATGTGGAAACTGGCCCTAATCATACCGCTTGTCCAAGGCACTGGGAGAGGCTGAACCCTCCTGGGAAGGCCACCACGGACTGAGGCCATCTGGAGATGGACAGGGAACTCAGGTCAAGAACTCAGGGACTTCCCTGAGGAGGGCTCCCTAAGAAGATGAAACCAACAGCCCACTGGCCTTCTTTTGCCAACGGGCATCCTGGGTACTCACCCTAGTCAGCTTTCCTATTGCCCAGGCTACAAATCTGCACCCACCTCAGAACTTATAATTGTACATAACCTTATCCTTTATTCCAGACTCTCCCTCTCCCATCTCAGGTGAGTCCTCCCCATCCTTTCAGGGAAGGTCTTGCGTTTCAAGGTAGCCACTGACCCAGGGGATAGGAAGCAAACTAGGCTTGGGAGAAAAATTTCAGTGCCCTTAGTGATTCCATTTCCTCTCCATCCTGCAACTGAGAGCCCAATCGGCAGGCAACCTCATCCCCCTACCGAATCCTGACAGAAGCTGGAGGGCTCTGCAGTCCTGGGTGAGATTATATGACACCACCTAATTTGTTCTGAGCTCCCTGAAAGCTTCAGGGAAGACACTGCAATCGTAGCTTCCTCTGAAATACAAAAAAAAAAAAAAAATAGCATAAAATAAAAGGTTGTGACAGAGATTTAAATGAGAATAAAATGCCAATTAACTCAGAGGTATTGGACAAGAATCTGTGTCTCAGAAGAATCCGAGGTCGCACTTGGTGAATCAGTTTCAATTTCCCCCAAAGCACCGAACGGCTACACCAGGGAAGCAGACCTCAGAACAATCCAGAACGCGGTGCCAGACCCACTACTTATCACTTTAATTGACACTTACTCCATATGATGCTCATACATTCACCGAATGGGTTCAATTTAATTCGAAAGGGGGAATTTTTTCTTTCTCCTATTGAAATATTTAATGCGGCAGGCTTTAAAGCTGAATAGCTTCAGCCCTAGCATTCCATCACTCTTCTGTGTTGCTTTATTTTTTTCTCTGTTTTTTTCTGTTTTGCTTTAAAGAGTGCAAAAGACTCCTCCAACCATGATTTATTTTGAAAAAAAACATTTTTTTTTTTTTTACCAGCTCTGTAATTACAAAGCCTATTGATCTCTACCGTTTCTTTCGGTAGGGATGGGATAGGTGGCAAAAAAGAAAATCCTGGGGCTTCCCTGGTGGCACAGTGGTTGAGAGTCCGCCTGCCGATGCAGGAGACACGGGTTCGTGCCCCGGTCCGGGAAGATCCCACGTGCCGCGGAGCGGCTGGGCCCGTGAGCCATGGCCGCTGAGCCTGCGCGTCCGGAGCCTGTGCTCCGCAACCGGAGAGGCCACACAGTGAGAGGCCCGTGTACCGCAAAAA
The DNA here is from genome assembly GCF_025265405.1 of Mesoplodon densirostris. Taxonomy (NCBI): domain Eukaryota; kingdom Metazoa; phylum Chordata; class Mammalia; order Artiodactyla; family Ziphiidae; genus Mesoplodon; species Mesoplodon densirostris. Next base: position 123,964,766 of record NC_082664.1, read on the forward strand.
AAAAAAAAAAAAGAAAGAAAATCCTCCTTTGCTATCTACCCCATAGTCCTCAAAATTACATTGACAAGCACAGATCTACTGGAAAGAAGCCACCCTCAGAATCACGGAAGAGATCAGGAGATCGGGTAGGCTTCTACCACCGTGGTGCACGTGTCTCTCTTCCCCTCTGCCACATCGGGCTGCGCTAAGCATGAGCTAGGGAGGCGGCATCTTTGCTGATGAGAAGGATGAGATGCTCCGGATCTTGGCTGATCACAGGAAAGCAGGTGGGTTCTCCCCCGCCCTGTGTTTATTAGTGCTGACAGACGGAGTGCAAGAGCATCCTTCACCCCGAGGTGTTACATACTGATACACTGACAGGCAATTATCTTTGGAGAGAGTGTTAAAACACAATAATTAATTGGAAGAGCAAGCGAAAGAGTGGTGGCCCCAGGCTGAGGCAGAATGGTATTTCTAGAAAACACTCTGTGAGGCTGGTAATTTAGCCTCAGTGGGTCATTTGATTGCAACACCTCCCCAGTCCCAAAACCTTCCCAGTGCTTTGTTTTTCAAAAGCATTAGCCATGAATGTGTCTCAGATGTCATTAAAGTGCAGACTAACCTCCCACAACAAGTTTCCAAAATGGTGCCTGGCAATAGAGAAAAATCACTGCCTTGGTAAAGATGTCTCACACAGCCCTGCTTTTGTGATGGCCCGTGCTGGCAGTGTCTTTGTTTCAAATGGAGGCTGACACATGTCTGCTTAAATAAAACATTCGCACTTTAGCTGATTTCGTGGGAACGAGAAGTTCACATGCCAAAGCATGGGCTGACCTTCCTGACCCCCTCCGCAGCAGCAGTGGGGAAGACCGCATTGTTGTCTCCTTTTACTAACAAGCATGGAGAAGGGTGAGCTTTTCTTTTGCTTTTTTTTTTTTTTTTTTTTTTTTTTTACCATGGTGACATCCATTGGCCTATATTTGATATTGTGCATAATGTACATGTGTCAGCAACACATTTGATTGGGAAGGGGGAAAGGGGATGAGGAAGGAAGAGAAGGATGGAGGAAGCCTTTTACAGTTTAGCAAGAACCTGAATGTGTTACAGAGGATTCCTCAGTTGCAAGCGGGTACAAACCACCTGGATTTAACTGAAAGGGGGAAAGGGGAGATTTATTTTTAGGACACAGGATTTCTAACAGACTCCAAAGGAAAGCAGGCTTCCTGACCTCGGAAACAGGTCAGAACAAAAAGCCATTTGCTCTCCCTCCATCTCTTGTCCCTAATAAGGGCTTTATTTGCTTCTTGCTGTTCAAGCTGGACCCTCTTCCTCTCTGGCCCATATGGTCATGGACAACCCCAAGCCCCAGGAACCAGGCCACATGTTGAAGGTACAACCACACGACATGAAGAGTGTCTCACTCATGCTGTCTCATGGATAAAGTTCCCAAGCCTTGGACAAGGGTTTTGATTGGTCTACCTGAAGTTAGGTTCCTACCCCTTGTGTAAGCAACCTCATCTCCAAAAATCCTATAAGATGCTGGAGGGTCTGGTAATTCATGGGTGAGATTATATGACACCATCCAATTTGCTGCAGAGAAGGTAATGGAACTGTAAAAATTAGAAAAATAAAATAGAAGGTTGTGGTTTACTCTAGAGGGTAAATCACTTTGAACAAAATGGTATATTTGGGGGCAGATAGGGGTTCAATGACAGGGAAGATGCCCAAAAAAGTTGTACTACATAACTTATTTAAGAATAAATAAGAATAAAAAATAAGAATAACTTAAACTTAAAAAATAAGAATAACTTATTTTTTAACTAAAGAAAATATTGGGAGAGATTTAGTGCTAACTGTGCTGAGTTATTTAGAGTCAGCTTAAAGAGCAGAAGTCAGAATTTACTGGTTCTTTGCAACCCTTCCTGGACTGTATCACCCTTCCCTTTATTCTCCAGGAGAGGCATTTTATGGTTCTCTAACATCCTGCATTTCCTTTTCTGGACAATCTATATAAACCTGTGGCATAAAAGGTTTAGGAGTCCTGGATTGTTTTGCCTTTCTTGTATTGCTATGAAGGAATTATCTAATTAGGTTAGTGTAGAAGTCATAACTCTCTGAGTCACGTGCGATAGAAACCAATTCAGACTGGCTTTTTAAAAGGGGGGGACATATCATGGTACAGTGTAACTGAGAAATGCTTTGGAGGGTCAGGGCAGGCATGTCAGTGTCTAGAGGAAATCAAGTGTCTTGTTAAGGCTCTCTCTTACCCTCCTTCTTGTCTCAGCTGATACCCTCTATGTGTCAGCTCCATTCACTCCTGCTAAGATTGATCTTTTTCCCTGTGCTCAAAGAAGATGACTGCTGGCAGCCTCAGCTTCACCCCTGCCTGGCACCAAGACTCAGGCAAAAAGCTGCTCCAGCTGACGAGTCCTTGCAAGACTCTGATTGGCTGAGCTTGGGTCATGTGCACATCCCTGAACCAATCACTGCAACCAGTGCTAGCCTGGGTCAGTGTCTAGCCCCATGGAGGGCAGGGTCCAGGGTACCACACTGTGGTACCTCCCAGACCACACGGTGTGTGAAAGGGATGGTCCCCCTAAAGAAAGGACTGTGTGCACACAAACAATATCTGACCACCATGGGTGTTCATCTTGTCTATTATTGTTGGACATTAAAGAGGCACATTAGGGCCAATAAATAGCCTTGGTGCCAAGATATTGGGGCCCCAAGGATCCATCTGGCAATGCTTCCAGTGCTCATGGGCTCTTGGCATCCTGCCAGAAGATGCTAAGAGCTCAGAAGCATGTGGGATTACTAAATGCGTCTCTGATAATAAACCTCCAAGGTTAAGGCTAATAGTGGCTTTATAGGCTCGCTCCTCTGATCTCTCTTGAAAATATCCTCATTTTTTGTCGTGGGATCTGGTTTGTTACGATGATGGAAGACGGAAAGGAAGGGACTAATAGGGAACTGTGGGGAAAATGTTTCAGTGGGAAAGATGTTTTGTTTGCTTGGTTTTTGTTTAAATTCTTTGAGATAATTGTGAATTCACAGGCCATTGTAAGAAATAATAGAGATCTTTACACCCTTCGCCCAGTTTCCCCAAAGCTAATATCCTGTATAACTGTGGTATAGTGTCACCACTAGGAAATTGACACTGACACAACCCATGGATCTTACTCAAATTTCACCAGTTTTACCTGCACTCATTTGAAGACTGGATTATAATATGTATACATTTTTCTCAGTAGTTACTTCTTTGAGCTGAGCTTGATGTTGGTGCTCATTATGAGAGCAGAAAAGTTTCCTAAGTTTCTGCATCCACGTGCTTTCCTATAATCCTCTGGGATCCGATTAGATTACACCTTGAAGGGAGAGTGGAGATGATCTCTATGACTAAATATAAATAGGCTGTTCATTTCTGTAAATTACAAAAAGTTTTGGATTCCCAGCTGGCACTGATTTGGATGTACCCAGCAGGCACTGGAGACACATGGGCAGTGTTTTGCACTTTGCAGCAGAGTGTAGGGTGGCTTGGGAGGGAGGAAGGGAGGCTGGAGGAAGGGAGACACCTAGTAAGCTAAAGCACAACTTGAGATGAGATGCAGCCAAGGACTGAGGCAAAGCTGTGGAAATCAAGAGAAGGGGACACACTGGGGAGATGCAGAAGAGTCGGAGAATGGGGAGGCCTTTGCCCTTGGTTGAGTGTGTGTGTGTGTGTGTGTGTGTTCATATCCACTACTGGCCTTCATCTGTTCCAGAACACAATCCAGGAACCCCACATTGCACATAGATGAGCTTTATTTTTGCACGCTTCATTTTGAGGAACCGCTGGAACAGCTGAGGGACATGGTCTCTTCAAAGCATGGATGATCTTGTCTCTAGTTTTCGCTGTATTTGGCAGAAGGTAGAGGTGGGTTGGAGAGAATTAACCCGCCAAAGTTTTTGTTTTCGTTTTACAAGGTTTTCTAGATGTTACCTCTCTTCAACTCTGGGGAGACTTTCAGGGGATCCTGCATGAAATCAGGTGATATATCATGTGAGTCTCCAAGCCCCTTTCCACCTGCTAAGGTGCAGAATAGGCAGAGGCTCGGAGAAGCTGCACCGTGGCTGAGGACACACAACTGACAAGGGCCGGCCATGGGATCCCGCCCAGGTCTGTGGGTCTCCAAAGTCTGCTCTCATCATGGAGGGAAAATGCTCCTGCCCTACTTATCTTCCCGATCACAGAAATATGGTTGTTTTGGATAAGAACTGTGATTGTCTTTGGATCCCTAGATGTGCCTGCACAGTGGCTGACATAATGAAGCTGCATCTTATATAGCTGTGGCAGAAAGGGAGGGGAGGAGGAGAAAAAGATAGTCTGAATCCATATACTCAGATCCTAAGCATTAGGAGACTAAATTAATTGCTTGAGTTAGGATTTAATTAGGGCTTTAAACAACAGCTGTGTTATCTTGAGCGCCAACTGTAGATGACAGCTCATGATCCACAGTTACCTATCTGAGACACTGCACCTATTTAAGATAAGCTTCCATAAACTGAAGGCGAACGGGAACTATATTTAAATGGCAGGAGCAATCTCTCCACCCTTAAGTGACAGGTTGCTAATATCTCAAACCTTTGGACAAGGCTGGAGGTGGATAATATAGCAGAAGCAAAACATGTTAAGACTGGGAGTCGGGAGGCATGGGATTGGGTCTTGGTGGTTTATTAGCTGTGTGGCCTTGAGTAAGTTCCCCTTCCAAGGTCTCCATGGCCTCATGGGAGAAGTGATGATCGAGGTCTCTGCCAGCTGGAAAGTGGTGCCAGCGCACGGTCATAGTGAGCTCTTAATGTTTTGCCTGAGATTCAAAAAGAAGAAATACTGTCCTAATTCCTTTTTTTTTTTTTTGCGGTACGTGGGCCTCTCACCGCTGTGGCCTCTCCCGTTGCGGAGCACAGGCTCCGGACGCGCAGGCCCAGCGGCCATGGCTCACGGGCCCAGCCGCTCCGTGGCATGTGGGATCTTCCCGGACCAGGGCACGAACCCGCGTCCCCTGCATCAGCAGGTGGACTCTCAACCACTGTGCCACCAGGGAAGCCCCCTAATTCCTTTTGTTCAAAGCCGCGTGAGCTCCCCAAAGCAGCTTCTTCTGTGTTCTCTCCACCCTCTCTGGTCTCTCTCCTGCCACTCTGGATTTTATGGATCCAGGAGGGAGAGGCCCACACTGGCTGATGTGTCTGTGTCTGCCTCGTGCTCACAGCTCCATGAGGACAGTCCCACACTGAGCCCTCTGTGACCGGAGCCCACCCAAGGGTGGGCAGGGAGTGGGCATCTCAGGAAAGGGTGGCTGATGGAGTAAATGGATGAACAAACAAGCAAAAGAACAAACGAGTGATGACTCATAACTCTCGGCAAAAGAAGCCAAAACCCCAGGCAGCCCAGAAGGTCTGCCTTTTCCTGGGAGCAAGTGCCCACGTGTTTGAGCTCCTGTGTGCCGAGAGGCAGCGCTGCGCTCCGCCTTTCCCACCCGCCACCATCCTCCCAGCAGCTCTCTGGAGCAGGTGCAGTAGTTCCATCCCATTCCGCAGAGGAAGGGACCCAGACTTCAAGTGACTTCAGATCCTGATCTGCCCAAGCCAGCATCTTGATCCCCGCACCCGGGAGATGGGTCTGTGCCTTCACTGCCTCTGAACCCCTTGTTTCATCAACAGGATTCTTTCTGCCCATGTGGCACTGAGAACCCCTTCCCATATGGACAGCGGTTGAACAGAAGGGATTGGGAGCCGCATGGCCCCCTTAGGAAGAGGGAAAGGTACCTGCTTTGGAATGAGATACAACTGGGTTTTAATTCTGGCTCTTCCACTTATCAGCTTTGTATTCTTGGCCAAGTCCCATAACCTCTCTGAGTCTCTGTTTCCTCTTGTGTGAAACGGGAATAAGACTATCCACCTCCTGGGGCTGCTGTGAGGATTAAAGCTCAGCCATGGAGGGTGTTTAATACCGGGCTTGGCCCACAGCTGCTGATAAATAAAGCAGTAACGGCAGTGTATACTTAGTTTGGAACAGTTTGTTTTTCCATGCCCCTCAGTAAGGTAAGCATAGCATTTGACACCTTTTACAGATGGGGAAACTGAGGCATGCGGGGGTGAAGTGACAAGCCCAAGGTGCCACAGTTTACGAGGGGTAGAGCTGAGACTAGGCCGCCCTGCGTGCAGATTTCCCTTTGTCTCGGTGCTCTGCATTGCCCTACGTGGGATGGGGGGAGGGTCGCTCTCTTGTCCACTTGGCCCAGTTTGGGATGAGTACCCTGGTCTGGAAGCCCTGAGTGATGCACATCGCCAGCTAAGGCAAAGGCACCATCCTGGGGCCTTGACATGGGGAAGCAAGGCCATAGGGCATTTGCTGAAGTCAGTGTGACTGCTGCTCCCGCCTGTGTGGGGACAGTGAGGACACTGAGCACCAGAAGCAAGTGGTGAGTGATGTCAGGTGAGTGGTCGGGGACACCGAGTGTGGTCGGATCTGCAAGTGACAGGGGCCTGATCCTCTCTGCCCTGCGTCTGAGGGTCAGGAGAGGGGAGGTCTGGGTGAGACAAGCCTCAGAATGCTGTGCCCCAGGCTGCTGGCCTCCTCCAAGGGGACACTGGAGTGGACCATCAGAGGCCACGGGGAGGAGAGAGCGGTGGGCCGTGCAAAGCGGGCCGCACAGAGGCAAGCACGGGCCCCCGGCCCCAGCCCTTGAGTTGTGCCACCGGGTTCCTTCCACGTGAGCCTTCTCGTGGGAGAGAGAATGGGATTCACCTGTTTTAAAAAGGTTGCGATTTACCTGCATGACTTTGCACAGGGCTCATTGGAGCCCAGGGAAGTCAGGGCACTGCCTGGGGGCCCCCGGGCTGCGCAGGGAGTGGGGGTCTGCAGCTGCCCCGGGGTGGACAGCTCTGCCGCTGACACGGCACTTTATCTTCTGATTGGTCTGAGAAAGGATCTCAACTTGGCCCAGGCTGCGCTGGCAGTTAGGGTCACAGATAGGACTTGGGGACTTCCCCGAGGGATGACGTTCTGGCCCTGTCCCCTCATTTCCCCCCGTTCTGACTTTTGGCTCCATCTCCAGATGAGGTTATGCTTAGAGGTACGCATGGGACAGGAAGGAGACATCTGTCACATCACTCTCGATAAACTAGTTTCCATACCTATCTCTTCACTTTAAATGCATCCAGAGCCCCACAAGATGAACCTGGCCTCAGCCTCTCGGGAGCTTCAAGGCTCTGGATGAGGCCGGGTAACTCAGACCCACTCAGGAGTGGGGTGTCTGTCACCTGCCTGCCTTGTGATAACAATGATGCCCCTCATCTCGCTTGTCACCCCCTTGCCCCCCCCCCCCAAGATGTGGGGACCGGCATTGATTGAAGCCACAGCAAACTGGGCCGGCACTGCCTGTGATGCATGCCGAGAAACACACCCAGCTGCTTTCAAAGCGCCTTTCTCTCCTCTCCTTTCTAATGAAAACCCTTGTGTAATCTGTTAGTGCCGCGTCTACTGGAGCATGAATTATTCAGAGAAGTCTCTGTTCCGTTATCTCCCCTCCCGGGGGACGCCCCTACCATTGTCCGCCCTGACGGGTCATTATGCACTCTGTGAATTTAATCTTTTAGGCTATCTGGCCACACAGAAAAAATGTATGAATAACAATTTTCCTGTAATAACCTTCAACTGACCTTTCAACCAGAGTGAGTCATTCCAATCCCATTTTCACATCAAGAGGAGTCAAAGGCATGCAGTTACCTCTCGTCTGTTTCAGGAGTTGCCCCACCTCTGCCGCACCCTTAATTTTTAAAGGGGTGTTGAAGAGTGTTACGAGCCAGAGGAGGGTGTGGGAGGGTTGGGTGGTAAGAGGCGGGCTCTGGAGTCCTGACACTAAGTCTGGGCCAGGGGTCCCGAGCCTCAGCTTTTCCCTGTGGACAGGGGAACCGGACCACCGCATCCAGGTCCTAGGGCCACTGCATCTGGCTCTCATCAGCCAGCAGCCTGATATTTTTTTTGCCCCACTGAAGGCAGCCCTAATTCCTTCCTTTGCTCCTGCATAAGGAAAAATGTCCCCTCTGCCCAGAGATTTCCCCAGAGCCCTTCCACAGATGGCAATTTCAGATCAGTTTTAGCTTTTGGTGAGAGCTGCGGTGTCACCATGCTGCTGACATGAGAAAGGACGGGAGAGGGTGGGGTCGTGCACGCACCCAGGAGCCCTAACCTTCCCCCCACCCCTGGGTTCCCACAGTGCAGAGATCTGGAAGGAACCTGGAGTTTGGAGTCAGGTAACTGACTTTGAGAGTTGGCTTCTCCAGCTGTGTGACCTTGGGTAAGTCACTTCCCTTCTCTGGGCATTGGAAGGGTTCCATGGGTAAGATGGGGATAATAATACTTTGCAGGGTTGTTTTGAAGATCAGATGAGGCATTGAAGCAATCTGTCTGGCGCAAAGCCCTGGGCCTGAGTTGGTTCCTCTCCTGGGGCTGAGGCACCCCTACCCCACTTTCCCCATCTCCTTTTCCCCTTCCTGAGTTCAGCTGTTTATGAGCACCTGTCTCCCCCTTCCCCCAGGCTCTTTGGCTCTGAGGCAGCCAATACACTGGCTCTGATACACTCATCCACACTCAGGTCTGAGAACAGCAGCTCCCAGTGGCTCAACAGACCCAAAGAGAGAGGAGGAAGGATGCTCACTCCAAGGTGGCCTTGGCCCACCCACTGGGTCCTGCAGAATTGCCTTTGACTCCTGGACTGCATCTTTGATTCTGCTTTTCCGGTTTGCCTCATACCAATCTTTTCTTTTTTAACCAAATGGGAAAAACAAACACAGGGTGTGAAAGGACTTCTGCAGGTCGTAATTCAGAGGGCCAAAAACAGACCCTGACAAGGGCCCTGTGTCCTGACTCCCCTCTGGGTGCTCAGATCATCTCACTGCCCCTTAAGGCGCTTGGATGGTGGGGGCAGTACAGGCCCTCAGGCAAGAGATCTAAACAGACATTTCTCCGAAAAAGATGTACAGATGGCCAAAAAACACATGAAAAGATGCTCAGCATCACTAATTATTAGAGAAATGCAAATCAAAACTACAGTGAGGTATCACCTCACACCGGTCAGAATGGCCATCATCAAAAAATCTACAAACAATATGTGCTGGAGAGGGTGTGGAGAAAAGGGAACCCTCCTGCACTGTTGATGGGAATGTAAATTGGTACAGCCACTATAGAGAACAGGATGGAGGTTCCTTAAAAAACTAAAAATAGAACTACCATATGATCCAGCAATCCCACTCCTGGGCATATATCTGGAGAAAATCATAATTCGAAAAGATACATGAACCACAGTGTTCATTGCAGCACTATTTACAATAGCCAGGACATGGAAGCAGCCTAAATGTCCATCGATAGAAGAATGGAAAAAGAAGATGTGGTACCTGTACACAATAGAATATTACTCAGCCATAAAAAGGAACGAAATAATGCTATTTGTAGCGACATGGATGGACCTAGAGATTGTCATACTAAGTGAAGTGAGTCAGACGGAGAAAGACAAATATCATACAGTATCGCTTATATGTGGAATCTAGAAAAATGGTACAGATGAACTTATTTGCAAAGCAGAAATAGAGTCACAGATGTATAAAACAAACTTACAGTTACCAAGGAGGGAAGTGGTGGTGGGATGAATTGGGAGATTGGGATTGACATATATACCCCACTATGTGTAAAATGGATGTAAAATGAGAACCTGCTGTATAGCACAGGGAACTCTACTTAATGCTCTCTGGTGACCTAAATGGGAAGGGAATCTAAAAAAGAGGGGAAATATGTATGCGTATAGCTGATTCACTTTGCTGTACAGCAGAAACTAACACACCATTGTAAAGCAACTATATTCCAATAGAAATTAAATTGTTTTAGAAAGGGCAGGGACCCTTGATCTCCCTCAAGTCACACCGTGCAGGCCAAGCTTTAGCGAGTTTTTTCTCTCAGGTCACAAAAATGGCCAGGGAGGTGGTCCTGAAGTTCTGACAGGTTCCTCAGCGTGAGATGGATACTCTGGGCGATCACACAGACGGCACGGAGAACCCCGGGGGCCTGTGTGAATGACCGGGTCTGCGCAGAGAGAGCAAGGTGCCACGAGGGTGAGAACAAGAGAGAGAGACGGGTGAGCAAGCACTAAGCAGGGTTTATCTGCCGTTAGTTTTCAGACCATCTTTGCCACTTCCCATGCTCCCCGCCAGCTGTCCTCCTGTCACAGGGCAGGGATGTGCAGGCCCCGTCCCACATCTGCGTCCCCGCCTGCTCCTTGGCCCCGCCCAGGAGGCCACCACCCTGGCTCTTCCACAGCCCGTATCCTGTACGCTTGCTTTGGTGCTTTAAGAGCATCCCGTCTCCCACTTGACCTCTCTTCCTCCAGAAAGCTCGCTCAGTTTGTCTTTGAGGGCTGGAGGAAGGCCGCCTGGACCCAGCCCTTCCTTCCTCTCCGTTCCAAGGCCCGTTGGAGTCCTGTTCAGACTTTTCCTCCCGTCTCCCTCTGATGTATTTGCCGGGCTCTGAGCGAAGCCCCGCTGCCCCTGCAGAAGGATCTTCCTGAAAAAACGTTCCCCAAGGGCTGAAAGGAAATACAGAAAAACACAATTGTTGCCTTTGGGCAATGGGATTTTAAGTGGGTTTTTAAAGTTTTACCTTTTCCCTCTACTTTTTGGTAGTTTCCAAACTTTAAAAAATGTATGTTATGAAAGTTGACAGAATGTAAGAGAATCACCGTTCTCAACATGTTTCCCCCCCTACTTCAGATCTGATAGTGATGCTCTGCTGCCACTTGACACACAATTCTGGAGAACCTACTGAACACTGGGCACCCAGGAGCACCACACAGAAGGCCAGCCTTATGATTGGCAGGTGTAGCTGTTGGTTTTGTGAGTTCAGAGGCTTCTGGAAGACACCCGTGTTAAAAGAAAAAACCCTCCACCTGCTAGCTGGGCCCTGCCCCCTCAAGAACTCAGACCTGAGGCTTAGAGGCAATTTTGCTGAACTGCATGAGACTGTGGGTGCAGGCAGTCCTGCTTTGGGCTTCTCTACCAGACTAATGAAAAATGGAGTTCTCCTTCACACCATAAAAGCAGCCTAGGCTTCTGAGCTTCCCAGGTCTTGGCCATGGTAGACGGAAGAACAGCAGGGGACCCCAAGGGAACTGACTGCCAGCCTGGGTAGGAATTGGCAACGACTAAAGACAAAGGCAATGTTACTTGGCAGATACCATGAAGCCCACGAGGAGTGGATGCATTCACTGCACGGAGATCCGCCATGCTGGTTTGGAGGCGCACGGGAAACAGCTCCTTGGAAATGCATGACAGCGAGCGTGGCTGTGCTGTTTCATGGAAGAGGGCACGAGAGCCAGCAACATCCATGATTATAGAAATGCAAGCCCGTTTTCACTCTCAGACAAAGGGTCCATAGGCTATTGGGCTGCATCTTAGTGGGTTGTTTGCCTACCTGCCCCCTCCCCTGGAGCAGCTCTTTGGGGTTGGGGACCATGGCTGACCCTGCCCTGTTTCCCCGCTGTGCCTTGCTAGGGCCCTACCCCTAACGGTGTGTGTAGCCAGGAAGGCAGAGAAGACAGAGCCTTTCCAAAGGGCGAATGTGAATGGAGCGACTGGGGCGAGGAGTACCTGGGCCTTTGAGCCATTTGTGAAGGAGGGAAGAATCCAAAATGGCAGCTGAGGGTACCAAGAACAAAGCTTGGGGGCCACCATTAGGGGATCACCCGGACTCGGTACTGGGCTGCTGCTTCAACATCTTCACAGGCTCCTAGGAGAAAGGCAGCCCCCCAGGGGAGGACCTTTCCTAGGTCAGAATTCAAACGCAGGTCCATCTGTGTCTGAAGCCTGCTTGCCTAATCCATCCCATCTCCGTTTCCAGCACCCACAAGGTAGTTCCCCATCCCTATGCACTTCATCTTAGCTTTGTTGATTTCTCCACTGGCCCATATTAACAGTCACGTTCCTTCACCTCCACTGTCCCTGTCACCTCCTCTTCCTCTGCCCCATTCATACCTCCATCTTTTACAATTATTCCTGACTGCCCGCTCTCAGACCCTGATATGAACATGAGATCCTTCTCCTTCTGTGCCAACTAATAAACCCTATTGTACAGTCTCCACTCCTGGAGAGCTTGCCTTGGAGTCTGGAGCAGATTCTCCTGCAAGAAAAGCGCACAGCAAGGCTGGGGGAAAGTGCTCTGAACTTCTGGTGCCTGTTCGCTCAGATGTTTCCCATTTTGAATGTATATAAAAGAGCAAAATGGGCTGAAGAGCCAACATTTGTGCTACAAAAACATGTCCTATCAACAACAGCAACCTTTTCCCCAGAGAAAATTAGGTTGTGTATATGTGTATGTGTTTTTTTCTTTTTTTCCGGGGGTGGGAGTGTTGCATTTTAATGCCTGGTTTTGGCACTTGGTGCAGAAAAATAATTTTGAGATGCCAGTGGCCAAATTTTCCTCCATCCCATCAGAAAACTCATTTATGTTTAAATTTCTTGCAGCTGAGTTATATACACAGTACATGGGGGCGGCTGTTCAAAATGTACACATTTATAGCTCCACTGTATTTTTTTCCCCTTTGCAATAGAGAACTGAGACATAAACACCACCCCCATCTGACTGCACACAAGGTATGTATATGACAAAAGTAAATCCCCCGGGATTTCTCCAGCCAGGCTTTTGTGCACACAGGCACGACACATGTCAGTGCAGATTGCCAACAGGTGTGGTTCAGGGGGAGGACACAGCGAAGGACAGGTGGGATGACTGTGCAGAAGCTGGTGGAAAGATGGCAGAGGGGACGCACCACCCTTCTCTCCCACAGCCTGGCCTGGTCCCCCTTCTAGACCAAGTGCAAGGCACGACCGCTGGTGTATGGCCAAAATGTGGGATTCTGGGCGATGCTATAGCCCTAAGATTGGCCTCTGCAGGAGAGACGAGGGGACATAAATGTCATCCCAGTTTGGGGAGTTGCAGTAGCCTCTCTGGGGAAAGGCCCGATTTACCCCTCACTGCCCAGTGGTTGAGAAACCAGCTGATTGGGGACCCTGTGGAATCCAGGGTGGTATGCATTGGGGTGCTCCGGAAGCACAGCTTGTTTCTGAGACCCATGAGATACAACGGACAGGCACTGTCCTCCCATTTCGCAGGTGAGTACCAGAGAGGCTGAGTCACTGGCCCACTGTCACACAGCCAGCCAAAGGTAGAAAGGAACTCTGGAGCCTTTTGGGAGCAAAGGCAATAGACCCTGAGGAAAGTCTGAGGGGAATGGCATGGGTGCAGCGTGACTTGATGGACAGAGAAAGTCTTGCCTCACCCATTTGCAGACCTGAAATCCTGGGGAGAGTCAGCCATTGGGTTTTGATAAAATTTCCCAAAGGTGATGGAACACTAGATTCCTGGGATATGTGAAGTGTGAAAGGGTCTCTGTGCCCAAAGAAGTTTGGGAAATGCTGACTTAAAGAAATGTAGACTTTTCTACCTTGCAGGACTTGTCAGAGCCTTTAATGTGCTAATGATCCAATGCGGGGTGTGGGGGCACAGGTTGGAGCCTCCAGGATTTCCCAACCCCACTGACCAGGGCACTATCTTCACCACGCCCTTACCAGGGCTCTGTAGACACACATTCTGTGAAACGCTGGATTGCGGCAGTGATGAGTTTAGAAAGGTGTACTTTCTTGGGGAGGGGTAAAATATTATACCAATGTTGATTAAACTCTCCAAAGTGCAAAGTGGTTTGCAAAAATTAGCTTTGAATCATCTGGAAGGCTCAGAGGAAATGGGACACAGCAAAGGTAAGTTTCAATTAGAAGAAGAACAGAGGGAAGTGAAACCACCTTAAATCCAATTTGAGAAAAGCTTATTTAAATGTGTTGCTGAAAAAAACAAAAAAGAGGTTTCGTGTTTTGTAGAAGTTAGATTTGGCACCAGGAACTCTTCTGCTGAGTCTGAAAGGCGCTGACCCATTGCTCTAGGAGTCTGTGTCCCGTGCAAGCAACACATGGCTGGAGGCATCATGGGAAACACCTGTTGGCTGGGAGTCGGGGGAGGGGGAACTGAGAGCTGAATTGTTCTTCATTTTTTTTGTTGTTGTTGCAGTACGCGGGCCTCTCACCGCTGTGGCCCCTCCCGTTGCGGAGCACAGGCTCCGGACACGCAGGCTCAGCGGCCATGGCTCACGGGCCCAGCCGCTCCACGGCATGTGGGATCCTCCCGGACCGGGGCACAAACCCGTGCCACCAGGGAAGCCCTGTTCTTCATTTTTTTTTTTTTTTTTTGTGGTACGCGGGCCTCTCACTGCTGTGGCCTCCCCCCCTGCAGAGCACAGGCTCCGGACGCACAGGCCCAGCAGCCATGGCTCACGGGCCCAGCCGCTCCGCGGCACGTGGGATCTTCCCGGACCGGGGCACGAACCCGTGTCCCCTGCATCGGCAGGCGGATTCTCAACCACTGCGCCACCAGGGAAGCCCTGTTCTTCATTTTTAAGAGGAGAGAGATTTCTGCTTTCTTATGGAAGAAAATTTTTTTGTTTTTGGTTTTGGTTTTTGGTGATGCCATGATTTGAGAGCACATTTTTGCTCCATCAAAGGGTTTTTTAATAAATGAAGCCCAAAGGCAGGGGATGGATCTCGGGCACCCCCGTTGCCTGCCTCCTAGTTTAGGGCTGAGTGCATAAGGGAAATAGTTCTGCTGAACTGGACATTTGACTCCTGCGATTTTACGATGGAATTCTAATGAAAAAAAAAAATAAGTTTGCACATAGTCCTTTCTGGCAGGACTGTCCTGTACATTGTGGCTCTTTCCAGAAGAAGCCCGGGGTTGGGGAGGTGACTTGGGGGTCCATGCCTGCCTCTGCTTCTCTGTGGGTGGCCACAGGCAAGTCTCTTAACCTCTCTGAGCTCCAGTTTTCTCACCATAAAATAAGGATCCTAAAAGCTGCCTTGCTTATCTCTCGTGATGGAAGCGTTAAAGAAGTGAAGGAATAAACACATGTTGTAGAATTAAGATGCCATACAAATACCAGTTATTATTACATGACGGCATTTAAGCAATGTCAGGAAGGCCTCCTTGCCTATCTAGAAATACCTTTTGTCAAGGATTGTCAAGGGGCCTGAAATTGTATCGTTAGAAATGCATTCCCTGGGATGTTAAAGACTTTTAGATCTTTAAGACATCTTCACTAAAATGCATTTGGGAGACATCAATATGAAGCCATTATCTCTGAGCCCCCGAGAGCCTGGCCGAAGAGATGGACTTGTCCAAGCTGGCAGCAAACTAGCAAACCAGCTGAGGGGGTGGGGAAGTGATAAAGAAAAGTTGGTGTTCCAGGAAGGGATCCCCAAGAGTGTGAAAGACCAGTGCTTCTTACCCTGGACTGTGCCCACAAATGGCCTGGGGATGGAGTTAAAATGCAGATTCTGATTCAGGAGGCTTGAGAGGGGCCTGAGAATCTGCGTTTCTCACAAGCTTCCAGGTGATGCTGATACTGCTAGTCTGAGGTCCACATTTGTGGTACAAGTATAATAA
Organism: Mesoplodon densirostris; assembly: GCF_025265405.1. Classification (NCBI taxonomy): domain Eukaryota; kingdom Metazoa; phylum Chordata; class Mammalia; order Artiodactyla; family Ziphiidae; genus Mesoplodon; species Mesoplodon densirostris. The sequence continues at coordinate 123,980,316 of NC_082664.1, forward strand.
TACTAACAATAACTAACAGCAAATCCAACTCTCCCAAGAACATCTGGCTTTGGCCGAAGGTCTAAGCACTGTAGGATTTGGTGGTTTGGGAGGAATTCTGAAAAAAGGCACTGCTCCCTGTGAGAGGAGAGTCACTAACACATGGGGATGCTGTTTGTTAATTTGGATCTGTTGTTTTGTGTGGACTTGGTTAGTGAGCTGTGCTCTTAAGAACTGTTAAGATGTGCATGCAGGATGGGGCCTTGAGACCTTGCTGGGCTCTACCCTCCCACCCTGACAGAGTCCAGTGTGAACTAAATCTCCCTGCCCACCCCCATCCCCTGCCCCCCTTTCCCCTCCCCTTGCTTTGTCACCTCCCCCTAGCGCAGGTTTTCTTGAGCCTCTGGCTCTAATCTGCCTCTGCGTGTTGAGTGGTGTTTATGTGTGTACATATATTTCTATCTATCTATCAATCTCTCCCTCATCCTCTCTCCCAGTCTCTCCCTCCTCCTCCTCTTCATCATCGAATCATCTCTGTGTTTCTTCTCCAGTAGCTGGTTCCCAGAGGAGGGGTGACGTATCAACTCACCAGGTGATCAGTGTTTACTCCCCCGCAATCCCGGGCATTTTAGCACTGGATGATGAGCCCCTGAGGGCAGACGCAGGTGTTCCTCTGTTTGGCGCTCCACATCTCGGATCAGGCATGGACCAAGAGATTTGACAGTTGTAACAGCTCCGTGTGGAGCTGGGTTTGCAGGTCTCACGGCAGGCACCTCTGAGCCCCAGGTGAAGTGTACACTGCTCCCAAGCTCTTGTTTTCTTATTTTCCCCGGTCCTGAAAGTTACCACATGAGGATGAATAAGGAAGACTCAAAATGTAGTGAATGAGACCAGTCATCTACCACAATGGGAGCCCAGCTGATTATCTGTGAACATATGATTGAAGGACCTCTCCCACCTGCATGGCCAGGGCGTCCTTCAGAGAGAATGACTGGGGAGGGGTTAATGCCAGGGGGAAGCCTGGGCTGCCAGAAGGGAACGAGTTGCACGGTACCTCTAAAGAGGGGGACTGGGGGAACACATTGGTCTCCCAGCATCCTGGGCACATGGCATCTGGTGGGGGGGAAGACCTGTCCTTACAGGGAAGGTCAGGTCACAAATATTTAACTTGATGACTGGAGCTCATTGATGGGCGCGTGAGAGCTCATTATACTATTCTCTCTATTTTTGTGTAGATGACATTTGCCAAAATCAAAAGTAAAGGAAAGAAGAAAAGAGAGAGAGAGAAGGAAGAAAGAAAGATCAACGCATGTCATGCTTCCCATACTGCTTTCTGATTACAAGCTGACTACCCACCTTCCTGCTGGTAAAGGCGGCTCTGATCCTGGCCACGTGGTTCTGGCTTACTTGGTGATTGTTTTTCCCTTTGCAAATTAAGAATGTGGCATTCAGGTTTGGATGAGCACTGCCCCAAGTGTGGTATGGGGATCAGAGCCTATGTGTGAACTGTTTGTTACCAGAATACAAGGTAATCGAGGGTAAATAATTTAGAAACTTCTGTAGCCAATGACTTTGCCCTACCGTCCAAGCTCATGGTCAGTGGATGGGTCTCGTGAACAGGGTTTGAGGGTAGTCAGATTCGAGTGGTGAATGTCACGTGGTGTGAACTGGGGCTTGATCACACACAGTAGGACCAAACATCAGACCATGATGGAGTGGATTTTTTTTTCAAGCGGTATCTCACAACATATGGCTTGAATCCTTGGGACTTACGGTGGCGTCAGTCAGTCCTTTAGAAGCTAGTCGTGGAGAGCCCTAACAAGAACAACTTTCTAGACCTGCAAGAATAAGACCCCCTGCAAGGACCCTGGTTTGAATTGCGGATCTCCCTACGGGGGCCTGCCTGGTCCACCTGCCCAGCCTCCCTGCCCTACCCTCACCCATCCTCACCCAGTTGGTCGAAGAGCAACAGATGCAAAGAGCCTGCAAGGGCAGGACAGCTTCTCCGGCTAAGCCAGATCCCCGCTCTCCCTTTTTTCAAATGAAAATGGAGATGTGCTTCAGCTGCCTCTCCCACATCCCTCTTCCTGGGAGGACCTGGAAGGGTCCTCAGGAGGGGGACAGAGGGGCACTCAGGAGCCCCACACAAGCTGTCGAGGCTGTTCTGGAAGTGGGTAATCTCTGAAAGGGTGATTTAGAGCGCGGCGTGGCAGGGCTGGAGGCAGCGAGGTAGCTGTTCCCCACGGCGCTCATTAAGTTTCCATAGATTGCATTTCCTGCCTCCCCCGCTAGCCCTCCAAAGTGCCTGTTACTAATTCATAAAAACACTGCAAGCGTGATCGAGTCTGCTGATTACTGGAGCAGGCAGACACAAGAGACGATAAAATATTCCGTGTCTCTCTATCAGGCTCTCAGGGGCTCAGGAGGAAGAAAAAAATTAAAAAAGAGAAAAGCAACAACATGAAGAAAGGAATATAAAAAAAAAAAAAAAACCTGTGTTGTGAAATATTAATCAGAGCTGTTTGCCCCCGGGGGCCAAAAATATGAGGCGGCATAATCAATGTAGCAAGAGCTGCCCAGCAACATGTCTTTGAGAAGCTGATTATTGCGGGTAAACACAGCTAAATATTCTGAATCTTTGGACTGTGCCTCTGGTGTTGCTTGAGAATCCGATTCCCTTATCATCCTTCTGCAGGTGTGGCCCGGGGGGGAGCGTGGGAGGTGTTGGCGGGATATGGCTTCCTGGGCAGGGAGTCACTTGGGCCCCAGTAGGAGCTGCTTCTGTTCCTTTCCAAATGCTGATCAGGAGGGGCGTGGGGTAGGGGGTGGGGGTGGACGATGCCCAGGGAGGTTTGTGTGTGCATGTGGGCTGGGGCCATCGCCCAGAGTTGGCTCTTAACAGCTAATGACCCGATGCTGGCCATGCCAAGGGAGCCCCAATTCTAGAATGGCCTTCCTGAGGGTCCCCCAAAGGAGCCCAGCTGGTTTTAGGGGGAATCGGGGGGTGCATTCAAGGGTCTCCGGTAAGAATGGAGTCTTTCCAACTAAATTCTGCATTGGGGAGGATTTGGTTAGTTGACTGCAATATAAGCTCACAGTGTGCACATTGTTGCATTAAGGGGTCCCCATCCCTTGAGCTCAGTGATTAAGATATGAAACCTGCATGCAAACTGGAAGGGAATGCTCACCTGTCACTACGGGCCGAAGTGAGCGTGGGGATCTTCCAAACCTGGGGGTGGATCTCACCTGCACAGAACCTGAGGCTATCAGAATGGAAGTGACTTTGGAGATCAGGTATCTTCCTCATTGAGGACAGAGGCCCAGAGAGGGACAGTGACTTGCCCAAGGTCACACAGCAGAGATAGGATTCTTGATGCATAGGTCAATCTCCCAGCACACCCTTCGGGCGTGAAGAAGGAGGAGCAGGGGCAAGTGATGGAGACTGGTTTGCGTTAAGCCTTCAGGCTTAAGGAAAGCTCCCTGTCAGCTACAAGGAGCTGGTTCAGAGGGGAGTGAGCCCAGAACAAGAGACAGTCCCCACTGAATTCCTGGGTGCTAGTTTCAGCTCCACAGCTAAACTTTTGGAGAACCTTGATTAAATCACCCCCCTCTGAGCCTCAGTTTCCTCATTTGAAAGGAGTTTGACTAAGTAATGATAGTGAAGACCTCATCAAGTCCTGATGAAGGAGAGCAGTATTTGAGGTGAGCTGTGGCCAGGGTCTTCTCCATGAAGGACAGAAAGAGGATGGGGTTAAGTAAGGCAAACTGGACCAATCACAGCATCCCCCTATCCAGGGACCAGGAGAGCAGCTGCCACAAAACGATTCAGGAGGAGAATGGCCCTCTACCCCAAAGTGTCCTGAGTTACTTTGTTCTTCTCTTGGTGTTTATTATGGAAGCTCAGAACTCCATCTCTGTTCTCCATCAGTCACAACAGCAGAGGACCCACGCCGGGAGAGGACCTCGGCAGGCAATGGCTGATTGCTTTGGTGAGTGGCTTAACCTGGGAAAAAAGTATTCCTTATTGGCTTCAAGAGATGGTCATTCAAGCCAGTTGGGCTGATAATGGTAATTGTAACTATCATTTGTGGAGAAAGTACATTATTCCCAATCTTAAGCCAATTCTACCCATTTTACAGAACTGGAGAGCAAGGATTAGCAAGGTTCAACAACTTATCCTAGGTCATAGAGCTGGCCAGTGGTGGAGCTTGGATTTGAACAAGGTCTCTGTCTGATTCCCAAAGCCCATGACCTTCCCACTATACCTCCCATTGATGTCAGGGGATGAAGAGGAAATGGATGTTTTCTAATGCTGATTTCTTCTCAGGCCAGGAAAGTGAACTTCAGGCTGGAAAGGAAAGAGTGCCATGAGCTGGTGATGCCACTGTGATGGAGGGAGGAGGTCAGAATCCTGAACCTAGTCCAGTCTTCTAAGGCCGATGAGCTATGTCCCCTGGGAACAGCTAGTGGTGATCTTGGGAGGACTGTGGGGATGAGGAAACTTGAATGGTAATAGAAATATCATGTATTTGTGAGCCTGCTGTTGGTCCAAGGAGGGATTGCAGCATGAGTGATTAAAACCATGATTTATTAGGAATTGGAAAATGGCATGGTGATCATCAGGGCTCAAGATGGCTTTACAAAGACTAGCTGAATCAAAATAAGCCTATGTCAAAGCAGCACTCTTTGACAAGGTTACTGGAAAGGTGATCAGAGAAACACAATAAATGTAACAGATCTAAATTTCTATAAAGTAATTGACATGGACTCTCAGGACATCCTGATGAGTGAGATGGAGAAATGCAGGCAGAAACCTTGGGAAACTGAGTTTAGCATAACTCAGAGAACTTTGATTAATGCCCAATGCCTGGTCCTCAAGACACTCATCAACATTTCCCAAATGGAGTGTCAACGTGTCAACAGCTGTGGCTGTGACTGAATAGGATCCCACACCAGTCTGTGACTTCCCTCATCACCTGATATAGACAGAGAAGTCAGGTTTATATTAACTTGAGAATAAAATTAATTGTATAGCATAATCTTTGTAAAGTCCTTCATGTACCCTTAAAATAAAATAAAAAATAATTGAACATCCAGAAAAAGTCTGGAAGGATCCACAGAAAACCCAATGCTAGTGGGGAGGAGGCAGGATGGGCATCAAGGGAGATTCTTTCTTTGGGATGATAATTCTATAGTGAGGATTTGATCGGACCTTATTTGTTGAATAGAACTAGAGAAGGAAAAGTAAAAAGGGCTCTCTGGCTTATCAAATATTTGGTGGGATTTGAGCATCAGGTATGTTGTTGGTTTGGTGACGTGGAAGGTCCCTTCCAACCTTTGGCTCTGTGCATCTCACCTTGGCTCCAACCCTTATTCATGGTGCTGACCGTGGACACACCCTCCCCTACTCTGCCTCCACTTTCTGGAACCTGGCTCCTCCCTCACAGGAGAGTCTAATGTAAGCTTGTGGTCCCCAAGTGTAGCTGTACATCAGAGTCACTTGATGAGCTTTTTAAAAACAAGAGATTCGGGGGTCACCCCATCCCAACAATGAATTAGGCAGCACCACTCCCCTCTGTGCAGCAGTGAAGACAGAAATTCGAGCAGTGATGACGCAGTAAGCACCAGGCACCAAGCTCTCCCTTTTCATGCTCATGACACACTTATCCAGTTGGCATATGGTTGCCATCAAAGGACAAGATCGCAAAGGCTTGGGGAGATAGGGACCTGTCCAAGGTCATGCAGCTAGGAAGTGACGGAGCCACAGTTTGGACCATTTCTTATGCAATATGTTATAGGGGCTCAGAGAAGAGGGTGATGACTTTTCATGGAGGAAGGATGGGTTCAGGAAGATTTCATTCAAACGTGGCATTTGAGCGAAGGCTGAAAGGGTGAGTGTACTTTGGTATCAGAGGCAGGCCTGGCAGGAGAGGTAAGGAGCAGCCCAAGTAAGATTGGGAGCTGTGCAAATCAGGCACCTGGGAGGCAGCAAGTGTGTTCCTCTGGCTCAGGGTTCTGGCCCAATGGGTGGGATGGAGCCAGGGAAGGTAGCAGTGATGTCCATCTCCTCTGTCAGTACTCCCTGGACAACAGCCACCCAGGACCCCTTCTGCCCATCAGTCAACATTTCTTGACCCCCTACTCTATACCAAACCCTGTGCTAGGCACCAAAGTTCCCAGAAACTTGGAAAAGATATGTATTCCAGCCCCCAGAGGCTCTCAGTCAGGAGGAAGACCAGACTGTGCTTCAAAGGAATGCCAAATAGTGATTCCGAAAATCAATAGCAATGCAAGAGAGCAACCCAAGAGATGCCATACTGCTCAGAGTTACCAGAAAAATAAATGGTTCAGACTGTACGGTTTGGTTGAGGTCAGGGAGGGAGAGATGCTGTAGAACCAGCAGAACCTCAGCTGAAGGGTGGGCTGATTTAGAAAAGAGGAGGGAGAGCATAGCAAACAAGGCACACAGCACAAGCAAAGGTGCAGAGGTCAGAAAACATCAGATGGCACTGGGGCCAGGCTGTGGTGTAGAGACTCAGCTGTCTAACCCTGTCCTGTGAGTGTGGCCTGGAGGATCACTAAGCCAAGGGCTTTTGTTGTGGAACTCCAAGATAGTTAGATGCCCTTAAAGCCAGTAACCAGGCAGTTTTTAGCCTTTGGTATCTCAGGCAAATGGCTGTCCTGCAAAGGGCTCCAGGCAGCCCAGGCCCCTGGCACCAGAGCACCAGTAGCCCCAGTCCAGGCAGCTGGATGGAGCCCCATCCTCTTAGGACAGTAGCTGCCTTCTACCTGCAGGGTTGCTGGGACGATTAATGAGCTCGTATTTATAAAGGACTCTCAGCTCCTCAGAAGGGCTCTGCAGAAGTACAAGTGGGTTATAATTACCACCACTGTAATTAATGAGTCCCAACTTCTTAGAGAATATAAAGTGCATAATAAAAGGAAGAGGGGAAAGCAAGAGAAAAACGCCGTGTGTTTGAACTTGGAATTTTTTTCCTTTGTAAAGTACGTTTTGGTAAAGTTATCAAACAATATTATATTCTCTCCTTTCAAAACTGAGTGGAAGCCCGGGTGGGATGCCTCAATGCCAAGGGCAGAGTTTCCAAGAATACTGGAGTACGTTGCACGTCTTTGAAAAACACTGGGCTGGAAATCAATCCCGCCACTCCCAGTAACTTGCATAGTGAGCCATTGTCTGTAAGGGGACAATGCTACCCACCTAACAGGTGGGGGGAAGGATGTCACTGAGCTCAGGGAAGTGAAGCACTGGGTACACGGCTGGCATTCAGTTAGTACCAGTTCTGTGACCTTTTATACCTCAGATTCCAACTGTGAAGGGGAAATAACGCCTCCTGCTTAGCCTAAACTGAAAAGAAAGAAGACACATGCTTCCAATTTTCCCCTCTAATAAATGTAGTTATTTATAATAGATACCTTTTCATTTTTTTCTTTTAGTGGGGGTAGGGTATCATTTCCTTATGATAAATTCCTAGGGTTGAAAAGAAAAAGCATTCTTATGGTTCTCAGGGTGCATTGTTAAGGTTCTCTCTGAAGGAATTTATGCTGGGGCTACCCCATTGGATAAGGATGTGTGTTTTTCCACAAATTCACCAGCACTGTGTATTACTATTTTAACGTGTGTGGAAGGGGATGCCGTTCCTTTTGCAAGGTTTCCACCATTGGAGTGGCAGTTGGGAGGCTGGGAGTTCTTTCTCTGCCTCCTGGTTTCTGCTGAGCTTGGCTTGGTTTATCCAGCTGTCTATAGAGGCCTCAGGCCTCTTCTTGGCTTTGGTGGTGTCATGTCGTATTTACTCAGATTTTGAGAAATTGAAGTCCAAGTGCTCTTTTTTACATTAATTCTGTCATATCATTTGCTAGGACCCACCCACGGCTCAGCCACTTTTCTTAATTTTATCAGCTCTGGTCTATTCTCTGTGGCTCGACTCGGCATCTCTCACTTTTGCTCTTGTTCCTATCTTCTGCATCCAGAGGTTGTCAAGGGGACTCCTGTCACTTCCCCAAGTGCTCAACATGCTCAGACTCCACATGGGCACAGGATGCAGCAGGCTAGCCCACCGCCTGATTTACCTGGGAGTCATGGGTTTACACGTCTGTCCTCCTCCCCCAGATTCTGAGCCACTGGGGCCAAGGACAGTTAGCCTTTGGGAGAGGAAAGTAAATGTAGCAACAGGTGTCAAGGAGAGTTTATATGTTGTCTGACCTAGAACCTCAGAGCCTTTCTGGAAAGAGGCCAGCTCATACAGAGAATGGAGAGAGCTAAAAGGAAGCTATCCCCAATGTCTGCAAGGAAAGCTAAGGTTGCACGAAGGACAATGCTGTCCTCAAGTGTTTGTAGGAACATATGACCTAAATGCCTACCTGCCCACCCGAGCTCCTCAGGTGATCTGCCCCAAGTGGGCTGCCCTGGCTGCACCTGCTCACCAGGGTGGGTGGGTATCTAACCCAAGCTTGGGCTAACTCATGACATCTCAGGGATTTTGGAATTGGGTCATGGGGACTTTGCATAGTTCATGTTGGCACTTGAACTGGTAGGTCAGGGTGATCATTTTCTGCTAAGTACATAGGGAAGAGAAAGACAAATATCAGAGAGAGAGAGAAAGAATTGAAGCAGATGAGAAGGTCAGAGGGAATTGGAGACAGGAGATTATTAGGACCCTGAGAAGGGGAAAAGGAAGAGAAATCCTTGGGCCAGTTTCCTTCACTGGCCCACCAGCTTCCTGCCCTTCACCCTAGGATAGTCCCATGAATCCTTATAATAAACTCCCTCCCTGTTTTACTTAAGGCAGTCAAGTAGCTTTCTGTTCTTTGCAACTGAATGATTTCTCCCTAAGACACTCACGATTTTCTTGATAACTTGACCTCATTTACTAATGTGTACAGTTTACTTTTTTTAAAAAGGAAAATCTAATGGAAAAAAGATGCTAATTTTGCCTATTTATTCCTTCTGCAACAGAGATTTCTAGTTACCTACCTGATATCCATTTTCCTCTTTTCATAACAGAATCCCTATATTTTGGAGGTAGCAATATGCCCAACTAAAATGCTACATATCCCAAGCTATCTTGCAGCTATCAGTGGCTATAGGAGCTAAAAGTGGAAACCTTTGGGTGGGCCTCCAGGAAAGCACCTTAAAGGGGGTGACTCGACTGGCAGGTGACTTTCTTCCTTCCTTCCTCCTAGGATCTTCCTGTCTGGAACGTGGGCATGATAGCTGGAGCTGCAGCAGCCATTTTGTGAATAAGATGGGGTCACACTTTCAGAGAGCTGGAAGGAGCCTGGGTCCCTGAGGAAATCAAGGACCACCCTAAGCAGTCAGCAAGTGGTTCGCTCTGGCCTACCTGGACCTACCAACTCTATCTCAGGTATAGGTTGGGGAACCTCAGTCCCAGCTCCTTCATTCTGACCTGTATCCAGGGGCTATCTTTCCTCTCGGATTCACCCACATGACCCCAGAAGCATCCCTTTTCATCCTGCTGAGTCCACTCTTGTGGCTGCCACTCCCCTCCCTGACTGCCTCGGGTCTCCATCCCTGGTCTACATGACAGCCCATCCTTCCTGCTTAGCGCATCCACCCCAGGTTGGGGGTGACACCACCCAGCTGCCTGTACTGAGAGCCAGGACTATACCCACAAATCCAGTTCTTAAGGCTATTAGGCAAGGCCCTGGTCCTGAAGCACACATTCGGGACCCCAAAGCTGACCCTAACCCAGGGCTTTCTAACTCTGGTGAAGACTGTTCAGCTTCCCAGATGCCCAGGCCAGACGCCTGGGAGAAAGCTCCTCCCTCACCACCCTCCACCTCTCACCACACCATTCAAAGGAGCACCCTATCCAGGAGACTCCAACTGCTAATCAGTCCTGAAAGGCATTACTTCTCTCCGTCCCACTGCCACTTCCTGGTCAGGCTGCCACCCTCTCTCTCCTGGATTGTCCTAACTGCCCTTCCCTGAAATCCCTCCCTGCAACCTTAACTTGCCTCCAACCCAAGCTCCACTCTGCAATCCATATGGCTTTTGCAGAACGTAAATCTCATCGTCTCCCTTCTCTGCTTAGCACCTTCCAAAGCCTCCCTGTTGCCTCTAGAAGCTCACTGGCTTCTTGGGCCTTGACTCCTGGTTAAGTGTCAAGCTCTGTCCATCCTGAATGCCTTTCTCCCGCCCACCATCCTCAGGAAGCCTTCCCTGACCTCTGGACCAGGTGGAATTTCCATCCTGCTTGGTCCCAAGACCCCCTGTACGTCCCTTGCCAAGCCCCTCAGTTCTTGGTTGAAAGCTCTCATTGTCAGATGCCTCCCCTGCTGGGCACTCGCTCCTTAAGGGGGCCCACGCTGCAGGCTGCACCCTGTGCCCACCATCTGGCTGAGCCCCTGGCCCAGGGTGGGCTTCAGGAGCTCTTTGTTGAGTGACAGAGGGCACAGGCCAGGGCCTGGATCCAGCAGAGAGGGCTGAGAAATTCCAACAACTTCTGGGTCCCTCAGCTGCGACCTTGTGTGCCTCCATCCATCCAAGACAGCAGCCCAGCCTGGGCTCAAGCAATGTGGCTGGTGAGGAAGGCAGCACGGGAATTGGGGCTGGGAGGTCCCCCCACTGGCTGCTGATGGCCAGGCTGCCACACCCTGGAGGGATTGTGTTTCCTCCTCTTCCTGAAGGAAACCCAGGACCCTCCCTCCTCCTTCACCAGAAGTCAGAACCATCCCTGAAGGGCACCGGATGAGAACTTGGAGTGGCCTCGGGAGATAAATACAGAGGATCATGCAACGTTAAACCCAACGTATGTGAAACAGACTCCCTGGACAGGGTTGTCCCAGGGTAGCGGTTCTCCAACTTGAACGAGCATCAGGATCTCCTGGAGGGCTTGTTAAAAAACAGACTGTGGGGCTTCCCTGGTGGCGCAGTGGTTAAGAATCCGCCTGCCAACGCAGGGGACACGGGTTTGAGCCCTGGCCCGGGAAGGTCCCCAATGCCGCGGAGCAGCTAAGCCCATGCGCCACAACTACTGAGCCTGCGAGCCACAACTACTGAGTCTGCATGCCACAACTACTGAAGCTTGTGTGCCTAGAGCCCGTGCTCTGCAACAAGAGAAGCCACTGCAATGAGAACCCCGCACACCACAACAAAGACTAGCCCCCGCTCACCGCAACTAGAGAAAGCCTGCGTGCAGCAACGAAGACCAACCGCAGCCAAAAATAAAAACAAACAATTAATTAAAATACAAACAAACAAACAAAAAACAGACTGTGGGCTCCACCCCTAGAGTTTCTGACTGGCCGGTAGATTTGGGACGGGCCCGAGAATCTGCATTTCTAACATGCTCCCATGGGGGTGCTGATACTGCCAGTCAGGGGCTCACACTTTGAGTGCCCCATCCTACTGGGACCTAAAGCAGCCAGCCTGGAGCTTCTGCCACCCCTCAGAGGCAGAGGACGTACCCCTGGCTGGCACTGCCAAGCTGGATGGCCGTGAGCAGGTGCCCAGGAAAGTGACACCACCTCATCTGCCCCAGAGGAGGGCTGCTTAGCACCCCTGGGTGCTCACCCCACACCCACATCCTGACGCACCCAGAGCCTGGGCTCCATTTAGCTGCCTTTGCAATCCCTTCCTAAAACCCTTGAAAAGAGGAAGAAAGATTTTGAAGTCCTTACTCTGCACTACGGAAGAAATATTAAGGAATGATGAAGCCTTAAACCCTTTATATGCAAATGTACTCATTTGAATAACTGCCAATTTATATGCCTCATCAAATTAGGTATTCAGATTCTAGCCTGTGTATGTACAGTTGTTCCTCTTCCTGGTTCAGGCTTAAATAGTCACATGAAGGATGAGCCGCCGGCTTCTCTTCTGGGCCCCTGTCTCCATAGAACTGAAAGGAATAATTAAGGATTAGTTTTTTGGAGTGCGAATTGTCCCTTTGATGGTTGGGCTGGCCCTCTTTTTCGTCGTTTCTGTCATAGTAATTCACCATCTCCTTCTGTGTGGGGCTCCTGAAAGTATGTATTTTTTTCAATCCCCCTGGGTTTCATCACACCCCGGGAGGGTGCTGGGGTGTAAAGTGAGACCCACATTTCTCAGGTGGGGAAACCGAGACTTGAGGTTACACAGCCTGCAAACTGGGACTCAAGCCTGGGGTTTTGGATTCAAAACTCAGGCCTCTCTGTTCCGTCATGTTGGTCCCGTGCATGTGCATTTTCTCTTTTTTAGCCCCAGAAGGTCAAAATTGGTGATAATTTAAAGCTCTTTTATTCTTTTCAAAGAGTTCTCTAAAAAACAGCAAAGCCCTTTCACTCAATTTCTTTCTGACAACCCCTGAGGGGCACGTGGAGACAGCTATTCTTCACCCAGTTACACAGCTGAGGAAACTGAGGCCTGAAGTTATAGGGCAGGTTAGAATCAGAGCAGCAACGGAGATCAGGTCACGCTCTCCCCCTGTGAGGTGAGGCCAGCTTATAAGATGACTGTTAGCAGCTCTCCCAACCCTGATTCAATGACCCTGCATTGGCAGCTTGACCAACTGGAGACTGACCGTGGTGGCGGTATTTACACCTCGGGAATCAGCAAACACTACAAATCAGGGCATCAGCCCAACCTAACTCCAGATTTATCTCTCACAGAGAAGATGCCCAGGAGAGAAAGCAGCCTTATCTTCCAGACTGTCTTGGGTCTTCATGGCTACATCCTTGGCACCCCACTCGCACCTCTTGAAGCAGCCCAGACACTGCACAGTGGACTCCCCAGAGAGGTGACCAACCCTCGGCGACCTTCATCAGAGGGACCATTCACCTGCCTCTGGGCATCCTTCCAGCTCTTGTCAGTTCCTGTGGGATCTGAAAGTTTCCAGAAGACAGCCAAGGAGCTGCCTCTGTTCTAGAATTATACACCACCCATATGCTACATCACCATATGTTTTTGACCTCTGGGACCCTGAATCCCACGAGTTAGGGCATTCGGCACCTGTCTGTTCCTCCCTGTCTCACTAGCTCAGGACCCTTTGTAGGTAATGAATCCTTCATCCCTGGAGATGTACAAGGTGAGGCTGGACAGACATGTGGCCAAGTTGCTGCAAGGTTAAATTCAAGCATCACGCAGAAGGTAAGGCCAGATGTCTCAACCTGAGAAGCCATGATTGTCTTCTTTGGCCTTGACGCTTGACCTTACTAGACCTTTCAAAGCTGCTGCCCTCTCCTGCGGGGTTAAATGCCTGGGCCTCTTCTCTCCCAGCTTGCCCTGCCCATCACAACCCAGGACGAGTTTGAGCTAGCTGGGTACCACTGTGGAGGCTCTCGCCTGAACTCAGAATCTAGACAGCAAACAGGGCCGCTGAAATCTCAGATTTCCTGTTGGCATTCCCACCGGTCTCGCCTCTGGAGCAGTATGCTGGCTTGAGAAGGTTGCTGTTGACTGGCTGGCATGGCCTCATCAGCCTCAGGGACACAGGCAGGCCAGTCATGCAAGGAGCATCAGTCTGGGAGGGGCTGGGAGATGTGGGTTCTGAAAACCCCTTTTCCTTTTTTTCTAGGTGTAGGTGTTCTCAACCCTGGGTTGTAAATATCAGGAAAGGACTTGGGGTAGTTAATAATGTTAATCCCTCCCTTTTTCTGAGACCTGTGGTCCATTTCAGCCCCATCCCTCCCAGTCTCAACATTGTTGGGGGTTATTCTGTCAGCTAATACAGAAGACTCCTCCAGCAAAAGAGACACAGTTAGTGGCTTTTTGATGGAGGTGGGAGGAAACCTTTGGTGTATTGGGGGTTTATTTGCTTATGACTTACACCCCTCCTGCTTCCTGAAAGTGTTCAAGGCAGTTTACAATTTTAAAACATATAAGGAGGTAGCCAAAAGTAAAACTAAAAAGAGGTTTCCAGAGCCATTTAGAGAATTGGGAGGAAGAACTCTTCAGGAGCCTGGAATAAGATCTGATTTACCTCTGAGCCTCCTGGCAGCCAAAGCAAAATGAAGTAACCAATGAAAGGTAATGGGTAATTGGAGGATCCTTGTAAAGGGAAACCTGATCCTTTCCTGGAGGTGGGACCAGACTTGATGCCTGGGGGATGGGGCTCACCGCCTCACCTTTAACTCGGTCTTCACCCAGGTAATGCCAGCTCTCCCCAGCTAATCTCCACTAAAGCCCAGAAATTAGTCATGCCTGCTGTGTTTTCAGACTGGCTTCATAAATAAACATGGGCGCCTAGGAGGAATTCCCCAAAGTTAAGAAATCAGAGTCGTGTTTATACCAAGGAGCAGGGCATGCAAATACAGCAGCTGCTTCTATCTGTAAATAGGAGAAGAGAGGGATTTGGTGGCTGTTTGCGATGATCAAGTGTGGTCTAGACCAAAATAGTCAAGTGTATTTGGGCTGGGAATTAGGTGCGGATAAACATGAGGTAACTCGCTTTATGCAACGACCTTGCCTGGAAACATCTCGGGCAAACTGGTCCCTTGTAGCTTGAGCATCATTCTACCTGCGCTCAGACAGGCATCCATTAAAGAACTCTTTGGGTTCATCTTTTGTTAAGGTTTAAAAATGTCTGTCTCCTTTATCCATTTGGTACAGGCAACTTTCTAATGGATGCTCTGATTGAAGAGGGAATCTACCTGTGAAGCAGGAATCCATCCACTTCCTCATGCCTGGATGCTGTGAGATGCCTGGGCACCCTTCCCCTCTTCTGGCCCACGTTCCATCTTGCTCCATCTCTTGAATAAATCAGCTTTTAAGTTTACGCTGGCCGAGCCAGGAAAGGGACACCGTATGATTTGGGAGGATCTGTGCTGCTCTCAAGGTGACGGTGGGCCTGCCGAGTGTGAGTGCAGCCCCAGAAGAGACAGCAGAGCCCAGAGCGCCCACAGAACCTCTGCCCCAGGGCATTTGCTGAGGCCTCAACACAGGTGGATAAGGCAAGAAACCTGCAGCCAGTGGAAGGGCTCAGATGAGCAGAACAGTAACTTCCAGAACAATTTTCAAAAGCCTGAGCTGAGCGTACGGAGCCTTTCTTCAGGGCCCTGAGTATGTCTGCAGCCTCATCTACCCCCATTGGAGAACATCTCACTCGTGTGTGGCAAACCGTGAGGTTCCCCAAGTACGTCCAACATTGTTCAGGGAGCTCTCTTCCTCGGGTGCCTCTCCTTTCTTCTTCTAGTGGTTCTCCGTGGAGGCAGTTTTGCTTCCCAGGGGACATTCGGTAACGTCTGGAGATGTTTGTGGGTGTCCCCACTTGATGGGGGGGGGTGTGCTGCTGGCATCCAGATGGAAGAGGTCAAGGATGCCGCTGAATACCTGCAGTGCACAGGACAGCCTGCAGCAGACATGTATCCAGCCCAGTGGTCGACAGTGCCCAGGCTGAGGATTTCTAGGTACCTGGGACTTGCCCTCCAAAACTCAGCAAGGAGCAGCACCTGCTCAACAAAGGCTGCCTTGACCCCTCCCAGCTGGGTTCCCGGGCCAGCAGAGAGTTGGGCCATGGGGCTGTGATGAAGGACCCTAGGAATGAATACGGGCGTTCGTGTATTCTTCCTTTTCTGCCCTGCCCTTTCTTTCTCCTGCCCGAGTTGGCTCCTGGCCAGCAGGCACGTGCGACTCTTTGCCAAGAGGGCTCCGGTTGGTCCATTCCAGCCTCAGTTTCCCCACCTGTAATAGAAGGAGCACAGACCCTTCTAGGGCTGACCTCGTTCTGACCCGAGCTCCCACTCCTCCAAGGTGACAGCCATCCACTTCGTCATCGGCCTAGCGTCAACAGATGAAGTGCAGAAAGAAACCGAGATTAACTCCACTCCAGAAAAACCGTGGGAGCCAGAGAACCTTGTTAGAAAATGCCTACTAAATGGAATGCCTGCTAGAAATGACAGTCACAGTTTAATTAATTCCCAGAGAAGAGCCTTCTCTTCGGAGCTTTGGATTTGTACCCTTGCAGCTGCTTCTCCTTTCTTGTCACCAGAATCCCTCCAAGCTGGCTGATTTTCCCCAGACAGCTCCTCCTGAGTAAGAGCCGGGTAGGGGCTGCCCGAGGCATCAGCCTGGGAATCAGGTGATCCAGGGACCAGGATGGCCCTCACTGCCATGTGACCTTGGACAAGTCTCCTTACCAGTCTGGGCCTCAGTTAATCCATCTGTCCAATGGGGGTGATAATGCTTAGACTACCTCACAGAGTTATTAGAAAATCGATGGGAAAGGGGAGAACAAGACAAAGGATGCAACTAATATGTCTGGGATCCTGTTATATACCAGGACCTTTACATACATCATGACACTATCCTTTGTGCTGATTACTGAGGCTCAGAGATGTTGACGAATGCTCATGGTCCTGTGGTGGTGGAACTGGGATGTGAGCCCAAGTCTGCCCAACGCCGAGGACCACGTTCTCCCTTCCATGCTGCACTGTCTCCATTGCATGTGCTGCCTGTGAAATGTGGGATTCCTGTCCACATGCAAACCTTTCCCAGAATCGCCATCCCAGCACACGTTTACCCTTCATTAGGGCTAAAGTGTGTGGCACTGAGGCAACCCTGGAGGAGGAGAGGCAAGAGAAAGCGGTGAGAGCTAGAGGAGGTGGGATCTGAGCCGGGCTTTGGAGGGTGAGTCAGAGAGGAGCCAGGAGGACGTCACAGGCAAGGAGGAGGACAAAACCAAAGGCTTGGCAGCTGGGATGGGCGTGGGGGATGCAGGTGGTAGTGAGAAGAATATGTGACTAGAGCAGGGCTCACATGGGGGATGATGCAGAAAGGGTCGGGGAGATGGGTGCGTTGGGGGGATAGGCCATCTTCTCTGTCCTCAATCCATGAGATGCAGCTCTCAGATTCCTCATGCACACTCGGGGGTCAATGACAGACTAATAAAAAGAAAAATTCAAAAGTAGAGCCTTGGAGATAATGAGCATTTTTATTGGGATCAGTGCTTCAGGCTGAAAGGAGGAGGCCTTATGGTGGAATTCCAGGCAGCAGCTGGCAGGTCCAGTTGGAGCTGGGACGCTGTCACACCACAGGGATGCAGCCAACCCTTGCTCATCCTCACCCATCTTCCCATTCAATTAACCTCACTGGTACCTCCCCTATAGCAGGCCTTTCGGTAGGAGCTTTACACACTGTATCTCATTTAATTCTCTGAGCAGCCCAGAGCTAATGGCAAGTTATCCATCCCACTCTCAGGCTGCCCAAGGTTTGTTCAACCCCTTTTGCAGGTGTGGCAATTGAGGACTAGATTGTTGAAGTTACTTGTGTGAGGTCTCACAGCTCTTAGTAGCAGGGCTGACACTAGTTTTCAGGTCCACTTGACTGTCTGGTGCTCTTTTTTTTTTTTTTTTTTTTGTGGTACGCGGGCCTCTCACTGTTGTGGCCTCTCCCATTGCGGAGCACAGGCTCCGGACGCGCAGGCTCAGCGGCCATGGCTCACGGGCCCAGCTGCTCCGCGACATGTGGGATCTTCCCGGACTGGGGCACGAACCCGTGTCCCCTGCTTTGGCAGGCGGACTCTCAACCACTGCGCCACCAGGGAGGCCCTGTCTGGTGCTCTTTTGCTGATAACTCTTGGCTTGGTGGAAGGAACAAAGAGGCGTTCCATGCTCTCCTTCACCAAACCTCAGTTTTGGGTCTCAGTTGGTCAGAGTCACCATGAATGCTCACTGGCCTGGAGAGCAAGGAAATTGACCAAAAAGTCAATTTCCAGCTAATTGAAGGTTCTTACTTTAAGGACCACATTTTTTTTAAAAAAAGTATTAACCGTTGCATATGGAAATCATTCTAAAATATCATTCTTTCCTGCTCTAACAAGTAGTACTTAGGGAACCCAATGTGTTAATCTGTAGTAAAGGGGGTACCTGGAGTGTGAAGGCCTTTGTAGTTTTTTGACCTTGGCCTGCTTGGGTGGGCAAAATCCATGACTCACCTGCCTGATTCATTCCCATTTTCTAGGAAATGAGAAGGTGGCTAAGTAAATAAATAAATAAATAATTGGAGGAGGTGAAGTGATGAAAATTGTACCTATCTTGAAGACCCCTGGCTAACTTGGATGTGTTGGATTACCTGGAAGCAGCCTCTGAACGGTCCTCAAAATGCTAGTTGGTGAAATCGCACATCATTTGCCCATAAAACCAAACAGTTGGGGGCTGTTTATGCTTTTTGTTCAGTTTGCAGTCAGTTGAGAAGTGCCCCCCAACCCCCTTCCCTAGTCCTACCCCTGTTGATTTCCAAGCTGCTCAGCAAACACCCCTCTTGCCTGATGCACCCCCAGCCTCTCCCTTTGGGTGCAGCCTTGGAGGGGCTCTCAGGAGAGGTGTAGCTCCCCCAGCTAGAAGCAGGCCCACGGCCCGAGCTGAGCCAGACCACCACCCCTCCTGGGGCTTTGCTGCTGGAGCAGGTGAGAAGGTGGGGAAGGTCCAGGAGCATCCCTGCCCACAGTTCCTGCAGCCTGAGACCCAGGACACACTGGTTTGGTTTTCTTTCTATTTCCCAGACTGGTTCCCCTTCTGTGAGCTTCCTGCCATCCCACCAGCAAGGGCCCTGCCTCTCCAAGTGGTCCAGGGCTCTTCTGTGGTTTGCAACTAATGTTTCTGAGCCAAATGTTGCCATGTCCTCCCTTGCCACCGGCTGTCCTGGCGCCTTCTCGCCCTCCCATCAGCATGCTGCCCTCCAGAAGCCCTCCCCTCCTGATCTGTTACTACTAATGGGCCATGGGATGGACAAGCCCTCAACTAGCTCATTAGAGGCACGTACAAAGAGTCCATGGGACCCAAACAGGGCGTGGAATCAGCTACACAACCCATCAATACATATTTATCAGCTCCTAATGTGTGCCAAGGTCAGCGTCAGCCTCGGGGGGGGGGTGGGGTTTGGGCAGGACTGCCAGGTGTGTAAGCGCCTGCTGGGCAGCGCCTACCACCAGCAGCAGAGGGAGGCTCTGCGGCTTCCCTCTGTCAGTATCCACTGCCCTGGCCCCGGGAGCTCCCCACTAGAGGACTGAGGTTTAGAGCAGTGGTCCCCGCAGGGCCCTTTGATCTGGAGCCTAAGTGCAATTTACGGGAAAATTTAATAGCCTTTTATCTTTACAACAGGAAGCTGGGTTACGACCAAGAGTCCCTCACGTGCGGATGCCAGGCTGGTTTGGAACATAAGCCCCATCTAGAAGGAGAAACACATATTGGACTGCAGATCCAGAGCCCTGGGAGTCGGCCTCAGGCCTCACACACGCAGTTTATGTGTTTCTCTAATAAGCAGTTTTGGAACCCCTTCTCTGTGCCAGGTCAGGTGCTGCACACTTTGAACGATCCTCACAACGTCCTCAACAGCAGGTTGCCTCCTGGGAGACAAGGACAAGGCACTCAACCCAGGCCCCAGGTCTGAGTTAAGCTGCTCCTGCCTGGCTTGAAGCTCTGCTTCACCCGAAAAATGCCCAGCTCCCTTTTGGCTCTGAAATTCTATGACCGGTTTGTTCAGTGCGCTCCACCACACTGGCCCCCCACGCCACTGCCAAAACACTGTTCAGAGCTAAGGTCAGCATAAAGCAAAAAGCATGTTTGGTCCTTTATCCTGCCTCCCATCTTCCCCAGTTCCATTTTCAATGCCCAACAGGAAATGGGCCTGGGTCTTGCTCCACTGTGGTGTTGGGAATGGGGGCTCTGTCCTCCTGGCATGGGAGGGGATGGGCTGGGAGGAGGAGAAGGAGAAAGCTGAGAAGGGAGGCTTTGTGGGGGCCATGGTGGACCCAAAGGGATGACCGCCAGTAGCAGAGTGCTGGGCTCACAGCCCATTTCTGGACGAAGGGGCGGGATGGGGAGGTGTCCTTCCCTGCACTCAAGGCTGCACTGTCCTTAGACGTGGGAAACAGGCCCAGGCCCCCCCACCCCCGGCCATGATCCACCCCAGGGGCAAGGAGGCCACAGGGCAGAGGGGCTATGCTCACTCCATGCTAGTGGCCATCTCCTTCCAGGCCACATTTTGGAACCGGGGACCCTACAATTCCCTGACCAAATGGTCCTGACTGTGCTTCTGGGGCCTGAGAAGTTTTTTTCTGGGGTCCGTCTCCCCCAAGGTCTGACCACACTACCAATGTGTGCAACCCTGGGCCCAAGGGGTGGCTTGGGGGCTGACTGTTTGGGAAGAGGCGGGTAGGGTAGGTGGCAGGCAGAGTGATCACAGGCGTGGCTGCGAGGCCTATCCGGTGTGGGGTGCAGCCAGGCTGGCTGACACGAGAGGGGAGGTGAGGCTGTCTTTTCCTATTCTTGCTCTGGGCACTGCAAACATGAGGAGTCTCCAGTCCTGATACAGAGGATGGGGCATGACAGAAGATGCCTTCGTGCCCACGCTGATTATCAACTTACTGATCGCTTACTATTTTTATCAATTCATATTACCAGACTTTTGAAATACTCCAGCTTAAAGTAGAATTTTTAATAAAATAGCTTTTAGAGATCAGGGACTCACTCAAACATTGACTAAGGGCCTCCTAACGGCTGGTCCTGTGGGGTGCTGGCCACGCAGAGCTTGGAGCTGCTTGGGGAGGTGGCAATATGCAGGGAAGGGCGTGAGTGATAGGACGCTACTTAAAGGGAAGTGCAGACTTGTAAACAGAGATCTCAATGCCCGTGGTCTGAAGGCTTCCCTAAGGGAGGGAGATAAGTTTACAGATGGGTAACCGAGGCCCAAAGATGCTAAGTGTATTAAGCTTAGAGTGGCTGTCATGGTCAGATGCCAGTTTTCCCATCTCTGAGCTCAGTGGGCTTGGGGCCACTCTTCATTGCCTAGGTTTCATGTTTGTGCAAGGACGCCACACACCAGCCTGTCTGCACACAAAGCTCACAATTTATACCCATCATTAGATTTTGACCGTGCATGCACGTACACACACACACACACCCCTGCCTCCAGTCTGAGCGTGGATGACAAGCCTGAATAGCAAAGAGACGCTGGGTGCTGCCTGCAAAGCATTCGGAAGAAAAGGAGACCCACTGGCCGCTTACCAGGCAGCCTCAGTGCAGCTTTGACATCTGAGGCTGGGCTCCCCGCCCTGCCCGCCTGCGGTTTTCCTCCATGGGCCTCCCTGGGGAACCAGGCCCTGCCATGAGCTGGATTTGATCAAAGCCTCCACAAACCCGAGCTGAAGCCGCAACTCTCGGCATTATTAAAGTGTTTAATAACTTTCCACGACTCCTCCCTCACCGAGAGCCTGAAAGGCCGCCTGTTCCTCCTCCATTCTCCCTCTGCCTTTTCATGTGAGGGGAAGGCGGCCAGGGGGAGGGGGGTTGGATCTGATTTTCCTCACCGAGTTCATAACCATAATCACCATGTTCATAATTTCCATGTTCTGGAAAGCTCCTTACAGTATAACAAATGCCCTAATTACCGTGTCTGCGGCCCTTAATGTCATTTTAAACACGCCTCTCCATTTCAGTCACCCCGCAACGTGGCAGAGAAGCTGCCGGGAGAGCTTCCTGTGTGCAGAGCGGGTCTCCGGCCTGCCTAGATCCCGAGGTTTCAATCTTATCTGGCAGGCAGAGTAATTTGAAATTTAATCATCTTTCCCCCCCAAGCGAGAATGCCTTATTATTGCTTTTTTAGACAAAAGAACAGGCCCAGGAATCAATCTCCAAACTTTGGGGGTGGGGAGGTAGGGGGAGGGGGTGCATCGGGCTGTGGATCCACGGCTGCCTCATTAGGGGTCTCTGTTCTTGGGACAATCATTGTGACTGTTTCCAGCTGGAGCCAGCAGGCATAGGCAGGCCAGGAGGCTGGTGGGCAGGCCCTGGCAGGATCCTTCTGTCTGAGAACTCTCCCCTCCACCAGTCTAGCCTGGGCTCAGAATTCCACAGGGAAGTGTTTTTTTTCTCCCTTGTTGAAAGGTAATCACCTTGGAGAGATGGTCCAGCATGCCCAGATTAGCCAGCAGGATCTAAGGGATGCCACCTGGTACCCAGGTTTCCCAACCAGTCACTGAAGGTGCTTTAGCAGCAGCCTGCCACCCAGTGAGAGAAATAAGGATGTAGGACCTTTTGGATAAAAACAGATTCTGTCTGTGGATCGTGGAGGAGAAAGAAGTTTTTAATGTATAGAGCCAGAAGCTAGTCTAAGGAAAATTCTGCCTGTCATCAGCTGTGTACACTCAAAGTAGAGAATCTGGTTCTCATCACGTCTGGCCAAAACGGAAGTTCTTTCCCGTCTGGAATATACTTGATAATCCTGCGTATACAATTACGAATACACAATACATTGACAGCTCATCTGTGCAGGAAAGTGGATAGAGGTTTTCCCCAATTTGACAACAGTCTGAAAATTTAAATGACCTACCAACAATGAGTTATGAAACTAGAAGAAATTTCTCTAAGTGATCAGTGATAAAAAATCCAGTTGACAATATCAAAGGGAAGACAGAATTGTCCTTTTATTCTCCCTATAGAAAGTAACACAACTGTTGACATGTGAAGAGGGGATTGAAGAGTATGTAGGGAAAAATATCTTTAAGGCATATCAGGCAGTTAACTATGAAATATTGTGGGGTTTTTCCCCTGAATTTTGTCATGTTTGTATTTGTCAGCTTTCTAAATGTGATCTGTGATTTGTTGTGATTTCTCATTCTAAGTAATTCTCACTCTGATACCTAATTTTGTATCTGGAATCTGACATTCTTTTTCTTAACACCTAATCGAACTGGGTCCTGCCTGAGCAGAGCAGCTGGGACCTGCTAGCAGATTGAGTGTGGGTGCAAGAGAAGGGTGGCCAACGCTGACTTCAGGATTGTATCTTTCCAATGTTCAGGTGGTAAAAAAAAAAAAAAAAAATCCCCTTACTTTATGGAATCATGGGAATAACTGAGTTTTCAAATGCCCTTACTTGGCAAAGCAAGCAGCCTGCCCCCTTATACTAACTTCCCGTTACATTTACGTTTGGAAGGCCACTGGTCTGTGAAACCTCACATCAAAGCTGGGCAGTGCAGTGACTGAGCAGGACTCCCCAGGAATGAGTCCTGCAGAAGTGCCCTTGGACGGGAGGGCTAGGGAAAGAGCAGGCCCTGAGACACAGACTCAGCTGGGTCCGCTGAGCCATGGAGGGGCCCGGAACTTAGAGCTGGGACAGAGTAAGGACTTTTTCCCAAGGGCTGGCCCTGCCTGCCTCTGGGGTCCCACCCCTCATGACCCCCAGACTGATGTCTTCCCCAACAGGCCTGACCCCCACTTTCCCACATCTCCCCTCCAGGCTCCAAGCTGGTTATGGTTCAAACACTCCACGGTTTTTGCTGTTCACGTTGTGTCTCCCTGTTGCCCAATTGCCTTTCGTGGCCTCTCAGCATCTTTGCACGTACCCAAAGTGGTCCCCTGCTCACCTCCAGTCTCCTTGTCCCCCCAGGTCTCGTACTGGCTGATGCTGATACATGGCACCACCTGGACCGGGCCACTTGCGTCCTATGTGCACTGACGGATGCAACCGTGTGGCAAAGGCTTGAGAAACCCCCTGCAACAGCAAGCCACATTCGTGAAACCTGGGGAATCATCAGTTATATCCGTTACACCTGTAACCTGCCTCGGCTAATTAAGCTCGCTTTAATTGTTACTACAAGAACCTGTATGTCCTCCAAGCTGCACGTAGCCTAAACAAGATGTTTGCCCAAGTTATTATTATTATTTTTTAGGAACTTGGAGTCAGCTCTGTCCGGTTTGAGAGCAAACGAGTTAAGATTGGGTGGGACCACCGACCCTCCAATGGGGTATGCGCGAGTGTCCGCTTGATGACCTTTTGACGTCAGAGGACCAAAAACTCCACCCTCAGATCGTGCTCACCATCATCTTCTGAACACGCATCCGGTGAAGAAGGCTGTAACTTAGTTACACCTGCACTGAACTACGATTACCTCACCTTTTTCTTATTTCCAGTCACCTTTCCCAGCGATCCCCACGTTCCCCAAGCCTAAGACCGACTGCCCTGCTCCCTTGTCCCATAAATACCCCTTGCCTGGGGGCAGGTGGGTCTGAGATTTGCTCTTCTGTCTTCTTGCTTTTCTGTCTCTTCAAGAAACCCTTCCTCTCCTCATATCTCAGTGGTTCCGCCTTCAGCTGGCTGCTCGTAGGGCACACGCACTTGGTTCAGTCATACTCTGAACCCCTTCCTCTACCCAACAAGAGAATTGACCATAGATGACCTTGGAAGACAAATTCAGCCTGTTTAAAATCATCCTTAGTTGCTCTTAACTTTTTCTGCCTCTCAGGCATGTGGGTACCTGCCCAAAGATGCCTGCTGACTTTTACTGGTGCCACCCCCTAGATGAACCTGGAACAACGGCACCGCCAGTGTGGTGGTGATGCACTGCAGGTCCCTTGGCACAACTCCTTTGACCTCAGCAAAGCCAGCCCTCCATCTTCAGACCCGCCCTGTGTGGGAGAAAGTGAACTAGAATTCAGGATTAAATGGGATGGCAGGGCTTCCCTGGTGGCGCAGTGGTTGGGAGTCCGCCTGCCGATTCAGGGGACACGGGTTCGTGCCCCGGTCCGGGAGGGTCCCGCATGCCACGGAGCGGCTGGGCCCGTGAGCCATGGCCGCTGAGCCTGCACGTCTGGAGCCTGTGCTCCGCAACAGGAGAGGCCACAACAGTGAGAGGCCCGCATATGGCAAAAAAAAAAAAAAAAAAAAATTGGGATGGCAAACATTTCCACAGTGCTGATTTCTGTGTCGGGCTATTCTAAGCACTGGAAATAGCCTCCTTAACCCTCCCGACAACCCTGATGATCCCCAATTTAGAGAGGGAACACTGAGAACAGCTCCCATTTGCTGGAAGTAGTCTTTGTGCCAGTCTCGGCACTGGCTTTTCACCTGGGCTAATGTGGACTCTGCGACCACACTGCAGATGTACAAGAAACGCTGTGCTCCTCTCTCTGTCTTCTTCAATCTGGGTCTGAAGTCTGTCATCCCAGGGTGGGTGGAAATTCTACAGCAGTTATTCTTGTTATCTACCCTTCCCTCACCCTACTAGGGAGCTTTGGGTTCCTGGAGGTTTCGTGGTGCCCAGAACTGAAGCAGGGCCTGTGGTGGCTAGGCCATGGCAGGTGTCCTCAAATTCTGCACCAGGTGAGCTCCTTTAGCCCTGGGCATCCAAACACTTTCTGCCTCCAGGGCACAAAGGCAAGCTTTCCTACATGAGGGATGCCCTGGGTGGAGGGGTGGGCGCAGGCCGGTGCCCCAGGGATGCAGTAAAGGTGCGAGTCCAGGGGACACTGGGACCTGGTGCTAAACGGGCGCAGGAAGCAATTCCCCTGAACTTCCAGACTGTGACTGCTTCTCCCTACTACGTTCTCTTTACAGTTAAAAAAAAAAAGCAGAGTTTTGGGGCTTCCCTGGTGGCGCAGTGGTTGAGAGTCCGCCTGCCGATGCAGGGGACACGGGTTCGTGCCCCGGTCCGGGAAGATCCCACGTGCCGCGGAGTGGCTGGGCCCGTGAGCCATGGCCGCTGAGCCTGCGCGTCCAGAGCCTGTGCTCTGCAACGGGAGAGGCCACAGCAGTGAGAGGCCCGCGTACCACAAAAAAAAAAAAAAAAAAAAAAAAAGCAGAGCTGGGTTGGTGGCAGCGACCCTACTCCCAAATTAAATGGAAAGGCCAAGGGAACAGGGTAAAGAGCTGGGGTCCCCATGGCTGAGGAGGGGCTGCCTGCCTTCATTGTGCCACAGCTAGCCTCTGCCAGAATGTTTGTGGGGAATGAGACACCTGTTTTAATTTAGAGATAAAGCCAGAAGGAATACAGCAATGTTAGGAGGAGGCTGGGCAAGACTACTTCAGGGGGCCATGGAAACTCCTGGGCCCCTCCCCAATATCTGATGATTGCAGGAAGTCAGATTGTCTGAAGGTAAAAAGCATTCCATATAAGAGTGAGTGGCTACAAGCTCAGGGAGGACCTGAGCAATGAGGACCGTTTGAGACCTGGAATTTTAGGTCATCTGGGTGAAAATCTTCTTTAACCAGAAGAGAAACAAAGAACCGCAGAGGGAAAGGGTCTTGCCCAAGGTCACAGGGCACTTATTTTTTTTTTTTCCTGTACGCAGGCCTCTCACTGTTGTGGCCTCTCCCGTTGCGGAGCACAGGCTCCGGACGTGCAGGCTCAGCGGCCATGGCTCACGGGCCCAGCCGCTCCGCAGCATGTGGGATCTTCCCGGACTGGGGCACGAACCCGTGTCCCCTGCATCAGCAGGCGGACTCTCAACCACTGCGCCACCAGGGAAGCCCCCACAGGGCACTTTAATGCCAGGGCCTGCCTGTGTCCCCTGAGGATCTCTAATGGGGGGAGCAGGTTGAAAACTAAAACAATGTGGGTGCTGCTGGAGGAATCAAGGAGTGAGGGGAGGATGCAGGGAGCAGCTTTGAACTCAAGGGGACAGAGGGAAGGCAGAGAGGCCAGAAAAGCAGAGACAAGGCCATCACCTCGGAGATGCGCATTATATCGGCTCTGTGCGCTCAAGAGGGAGGCTGAGGTCTGAGAAACCCTGGGGAGACGGTGGAGTGAGTTTGGTGGCTGGAAGGGGACATTTTCAGGCAGGGCAGACGCTGGTGGGCCCTGAGTTAAGAAGCTCAGGCCTGTCCCTCCCCCTCACAGATGAGGACATTGGGGCCCTCGGTGGGGAGAGGCAGACGCAGGTTGGAAGCCAGGCCTTCGCCGCCAGGGTTTCTGGAGGCCGGCAGGAGGTGTGGGACCTCCCTGCTTGCTTCCTTCCGGGAAGTGACTGGCACTTTTTTTTCCCACCTCAGGGCCCTTTCTTTTTCTCCTTCTTGCCCCTAGTGGGGAGGGGTCCTAGGTAAGGCAGAGTGGAGTGAAGACAGACGCTTCATCAGACACAAAGCAGCAAAGGTGTGGGTAGCCAGGGCCTTCCCCGAAACAAATCTTGGCTGGACTGCGGGGACAACTGCCCAGAGCCAGGAAGGCCGTTGTCACCACTCAGGGAACCATAGAAGAAGGTGGGAAAGGCGGGGGAGGGGAAACAAGGTGGGGAAGTGGATAGAAACCTGTCTCAGGAAAGGGCTATGGATGGCCAGAAGCAGACCTGCCATGAGGGGGAGCTCAGCAGGTGACCGAGAACACCTCCAGTCATCAGGAAGGGATGACCAGTAACCAAGGGCATCTGGTGACTTAGCTGCCTCATGGAAGCTCTCATTACACACAGGCATATCCAGTCGGATTACAGAAAATATAGGTGACCATAGATTAATCTATATCACATACTTCTGTGATATCTATCATTATATAGAATACCTATATGATGTCAGGGTAGGGAAAACTTCCTTAACAAGGTACAAAATCACAATCCACAAAAAAACCATTGACTAATCTAGTTACAAATAACTGTCTTTAGTATGGCCAACAAAACAAAGATTTTCTTAAAAAAATAAAACACTGAAACACAACGAAAAGACAAGCCATGACTTAAGACATTGAGAAATTATCTTTTCTATGTGGAAAATTTCAAATATCCCTCACAGTTGAAAGAATACTTATGTCCCAGGACCTAGATTAAGGAAGGGCAAACTATGGCTCACAGGCCAAATCCCGCCTGTCTCCAGTTTTTTTGTATGGACTCTGAGCTAAGAGTGATTTTGATGCTTTTAAAATGGCTGAAGAAAAAGAACAAAAGAATGGCGTTTTGTGACCCGTGAAAATTCAGATTGTCACGTCCCTAAATAAAACTATGGGAACCAGTCCCATTCAGTTACGAATTGTCTATGGCTGCTTTCATGATACAATTGCAGAGCTGAGTAGTTACAAAAGAGACCATACCTGGGTTGTGGGAAAATATTTACTCTTGCCCTTTGAGAAAGTTTGACCTCTTAGATTATACAACTAATATTTTACTGCATGTACTTTATTACATATCCACCCAGCTATGAAAAATTTGCAAACCAGATACTAGCAAAAATTAATATGCAAAATAAGTTGAGAAGGAGTGTCTGTACTTCCTTTGAGACAGCCTCGAAGGGATGTGAAAAGGCCAAAGATAAGGTGAATTGCCACTTTCCCCACTCCGTCTGGGCTCCGTGTGTGTTTGGAATTGTCCACAGTATTATCATTGCTGGTGTTTTTTCCTGGTAATGGGCTGGGCCAGTCAGATGTTGCAAACGTAAAGAGTTTCCACGGTGTGTAATTATGTATTTGAAAGATGATTTGATTCTATGGACTTTACATTCCAAGGGGGCAGAGTCCACGCAGCAGTGTTGCATGTCTGCTGCCTAGCACAGCAGTGAGCCGTATCTGACCTCCATCGGTATTTGTCACATGAAGGCATGACAGTTCTCTGAGATGGGAGATGTGTCACCAACCCCTGCTGGCCAAGGCGCTACCCATGCTTCCCTGTGGTGGGCGTCTCTGGCCCACCGTCACCTGGAACCAGGGGTGGCCTCACCCCAGGAATGACAGGAGGGAGGGAAAATGCCAGTTTAATTAGCTCTTCATCCTGGTGGGAGCCGAAAGGGGTGATGCAGGATGTTCCCTAAACCTGAAGCACCATCAGATGGGTAAGGGTGCCGCCATCCTCACAAGTCACCATAACGCTAGGAAGAGAGGGAAGTGCACCCTCCAGCATGGAGCACCGAGCACGTTCTGTGCGGGTGTTAGCTATACCATTCTGGCTTTCTAGGTAGCTCCTGAAGACAAGCTTCAAAATAGCTCCATAAGAGGCAATGTGATTGCAAACAGGTATCTCAAAAACGCATAATATGGTCTACTGTTTCTGAGTAACATCTTTAAAAAAGAATAGAAGAGCAGTCAGTTTGGGGTAGTGAAAAAGATCAGAAAAATGGTGTAATTGGGTAATTCACAAGAGGTTGTCAAGACTCCGGGCTCCAGATGCTGATTCCTCTGCTGTCTCTGAAACAGTGTGTGCTGTTCCCTGATTGCAAAGATGCCTACCCCAGGCGCCGAAAATTAACCGGGCATTCCCTTGGAGGGGCCGTATTGGCTACACCTATTGTTTTTTTGTTTTGTTTTGTTTTTATTTTGGCAAGCTGGAAAGGCTGAGGTGTGCTCCACCCATGAGTTCAACAGTCATTAATACGGGAAAGGAGCACCCACTGGGCAACTACTTACTGTGCTCCACCCTGTGACAAGTTTATTCATTTGTTCAGGAATCTCATGGTCATGGTCATGGTCCTGTGCTGCAGGGGTTGCTGAACTGGAAGGCCTTTTGATTGGCCAAGCATCATAATTCCACTCTCCTTGCCAAGGCCTGGTTTAAGAATGATCACGGAACTCAATTTGGTTTGGTGAGACTTGCAGGCATGTCCTTTGAGCCCCCAGGAAACATTTCTTAAAAATGGATATAAGGGTTCTCTTTTGGGATGGTGAAAATGTTTTCGAACTTGATACCGGACAACATTGAAATGCCACTGACTTGTACAATTCAAAATGGTTAATTCTGTTATGTGAATTTCATAAGAAGAAAAAACAAAACATGGACACCAAGGAGGAGGCTTTGCCTTCCTGGCCTTTTCTTAATGCCCTGTGAGGATGCCAGCCTGGAGCCTCTGCAGCTATCTTGTGACCATGAGGGCACCGGTCTGTAGACACACGTCAGTATGCTGAGGACAGCAGAGGAGAAAGGTGGAAAGAATTAGCCTTGATTACACAGGAACTGTGAATTAGCCAACCCTGGAATAGTCCAGTCTTTGGATACATTAAGTAGGATGTTTAAATACCTGGTTTGTTGAAGCTGTTTGGAGGCCAATTTTATGTTACTGGAACCACGACTGCACATGGTTCGGGTCTGTTTCCACCAGTCCAAGAGGGAGGGGCTCTCGTCTCTACTCAGCACCTATTCCTACTGCCCTACAGTTGTGTCTCATGCAGAGACATGATGTTGTTGAATAAATGGGTGTTTTATCTAAATTATTTCACTGAATTTTTACAGTTTGGGAGACAGACAGAACCATATGATTTTAAAGCGAGAAAGCTGAGTCTCAGAGATTTAGTAACTTGCCTAAAGTCACAGAGGAATAAACCCAAGTCTGTTTGACTGCAGTGCCCCTCCCTGTTCCAGGGTGCCCCGCGGCCTTCAAGTGCAAGTCTGTGGACAAAAGAGGGCTGCAGTGTGTGCCTGAGAAACTTATTATGTGGTTAGATAAAAGATTTAGCTTTGTGAATACAAGTGCAAATGGTCACACAGCTTCCATTTGTGTGGTCTGGTGGCAATTACAGCATTTTCTAACAGACCTTCTTGTGGGATTCTCGTTGCAGCCCCGTAAAGGAAGGAGGGAGGTGGAATTGCTCACAGTTTAGCAATGAGGATGATATATTGAGAGCAAGAGAAGAAGATTAACTTTCCTTCCCCGTTATTGTGAGAATTCAAAGGGTTAATGGAATGAGAGTCACCCGGGAGCTGTAAGACACTGTACGTGGTGTGCAATTATTGCAGGAGCACTGGGAGGGGATTTTGAAAATGAGAGCTCAGATTACAGTGACAGCAAGCAATGATTAGGCCCCCACTATGTGCCAGGTACTGCATTAGGCACTTTACATGAATTATCTCATTTAATTCTTACAGTATTATTAAGTAAATACTGTTATTATCTCAGATCTATATGTGAGACAAGTTGAAGCCCAGAAAGGTTAAGTGATTCTACTAAAGTCACACAGCCATACTCAGAGGAGCCTGGATTTGAGCTCAGGCAGTCTGACCCCAGCCTGACTTGATCACTAATAAAATGCCCACCTATTCCTGAGTCTTTGACAGGTAGCTGTGGTCTCTGATACGACTCACCAAATAGGAATCATCTTTTCCAACACCTTCAAGGATGACCAAAAAAATGCCCAAAAGAGAGGTGCCCCTATAGGGTGATTTAGACCCTTATCTCTGCCTGTCATTATCCCATTATAGCTTTGCTTTTTTGTTCTTTAAAAAAAAAATTTTTTTTAAATTTATTTGGCTGGCCAAGTCTTAGTTGTGGCACATGGGATCTTCATTGCCACGTGCGGGAATATTTTAGTTGCGGCATGCGGGATCTAGTTCCCTGACCAGAAATCGAACCTGGGCCCCTGCATTGGGAGGGCCGAGCCTAACCACTAGATCACCAGGGAAGTCCCCTTTGCTTTTTGTTCTTAAAGATGATCATAAGAGTTGTCCCGTTCGAAAAGCAGCCCCCGGGAAGGGTGCTTGCTCTCTTTAACTGAGAAGTTATCACCTTAGTTTAATAAACAGTGAGCGTGCTGTATGAAAGAGTTAAAACATCCCTCTTCAAACATACACGAGGACACAAGTGGAAATTTCAACTATGGCTTCCGTATGGGATGGGGTGAGAGGGCAGGTATACTTACATAAAGGAACCTAGAAAATGGCCTAAGTATAAATTAGGAGTATATGTATATGGAGTAGATTTTCTTTTCCTGTGAAAAGCCTAGAAGGTTCGTAAGCCCCACCTACCACCAAAACGCACAGAGAGATGGCCATTTTATACCAGCAAATGTAGGAGACATAAGTGCCACATTGGAGGAAAGTCACACCTTCGGCTCTTGCAGCAGGTTAAAATAGGAGCAAAAATAGGCAAAACCTTGGAGATGCGGCTGTTGAAGGCCTTGCCCTTGACATGTGGGCTTTGCACCATTCTAGTGTAAGAACTCTTCTGCCAGCCCCGGTGCAGGTGAATGCCTGGTACAGTACAGACAGTCCAAACTGGGGCCTGGCGAGCACAGAGAAGTAGGGGACAACCCCTGCCCCAGACGACAGAAGACAACCTAGCTGAGTAAGGGGTTTCCTCCCCACTCACACAACCTGGGAAGCAAGACTGCCATTAACACAAGATCCCCACAGTAGCTATAGCTTTATATAATTTTTGACTCATAGTTATGCTTAAATGCCTGGTTAGAAAATCTACACAAGTGACTCTATGGTCTGTATTCAGTCCTTGGTCAATTGCTCTTGCTTTCTATAAAACCTTGAGCTTCAAGAATCATTCCTGGGCCTCCCTGGTGGCGCAGTGGTTGAGAGTCCGCCTGCCGATGCAGGGGATACGGGTTCGTGCCCCGATCTGGGAGGATCCCATATGTCGCGGAGCGGCTGGGCCCGTGAGCCATGGCCTCTGGGCCTGCGCGTCCGGAGCCTGTGCTCCGCAACGGGAGAGGCCACGACAGTGAGAGGCCCGCATACCGCAAAAAGAAAAAAAAAAAAAAAAAAAAAGAATCATTCCTGGCATTATTTAGGAGCAGTAATCCAGCCAGGCAGACGCTACAGAAATTCCAGGTAACGATCTGGTGCTTACCCATGTAAACTGGTGGTGGAGCTGTGAGCAGGTTTACAAGCCAGTTGGATGGCAGTTGATCTCCACGGATCAGTCTTTCAAACTTCCTAACCTGGTCATTCTTCTTCTGAAAATATATACTAATCAACCAATATAGGGAGACATTCCATTCACATCATTTATAACAGCAACAATCTGGAAACAAGCTAAATGTCCAGCAATAGGGGAGTGCTTAGTTAAAGTGAAGTCCATTTAAGGGACTATCAGCTGTTAGGAATTATGCTTACAAGGACTGATAACATGGACATGCTTATCATATAGAGTTGGTGGGGGGAGCACTCAATATCGAATGCACACTGATGGTGATCTATTTTAAAAAATGACCCTACAGGGCTTCCCTGGTGGCGCAGTGGTTGAGAGTCCGCCTGCCGATGCAGGGGACACGGGTTCGTGCCCTGGTCCGGGAAGATCCCACATGCCACGGAACGGCTGGGCCCGTGAGCCACGGCCACTGAGCCTGCGTGTCTGGAGCCTGTGCTCCGCAACGGGAGAGGCCACAACAGTGAGAGGCCCGTGTACCGCAAAAAAAAAAAAAAAAAAAAAAAGAAAAAAAAATGACCCTACATACTAGAGTGAAGCCAGCACCTGAGTCATATCTGTGTGAGGATCCAGATATTTCTAAGCATGCTTGGTCATCTTGGGTGGGTGGTGCCCAGCCCAGGGGTGCATCGGCATGTGCTGGCTTCCATGAAGGCTGGGGGGAGGCGCCCCTGTGAGTGTGTGAGCCCCAGAAGGGCAGGACCCTGGAGACCCAGCACCACCTGCTTTCAGTAAACTGTTCCGCAGACTAAGCCCCAAGGGGAGAGAGGTACAGAGGGACACCAGGCGCTGTCATGTAGAATATAGAACAAGTGCATTCTCTGCTCCAGGCAGAAGCCCGTGTGGCAGCTTCGTGCTGGCTGGCTCAGCATCCCTTTTGCACCGGGAAGTGTCAGAGGTGGTATGAAGCACTGCCACCACCGAGGAGGTCTCACCCAGGGCAGCATTAGAACACCACAGACACAATGGTATCAGGCTGGCCTGGTTTGTGAGCACATGTCAGACAACACTATGGGACCCCAAGAAGCGTGTAGTGTGCAAGTCTGTATGTGCACACGTTTCTGTGTGTATGATTTGACATGTCGAGCAGAGCCAGAGAAACAAAGTGACTACTTGGGCTGGGATGGCCTGTAGATTTCTGAGTGACCCACACCCAGTACATCTGGAGGAAAACCTATCAAAACACTAACGCTGGAAGAGCGGGGGGAAAGGATTCTGGAGCCCATGGTAGACAGATGACCTTACAGCACCCCTCGGAGGTAGTGTATAGGGGACGGGTCTGGTCATGTGCAATAGAAGACCTTCAACTAGCTGCCCTCCCCATGCAACGGCTGACTAGTAACAGCCTCACGCACTTCTCAGATACTTAGCTCCCAGCTTGAACCAGATAGCGTCCTAGGAACAAGAAGGCGTGTGCATCCAAGCCTTGACCTTCCAGGAGCTCCCTGTCCAGCACCAAGCCCTGCCTCTCTCTCTAACCTCAGCCCTGCCCCTCTTCCCCTTGCTCTGTGCCCCTGTCACTCGGGCTTTCTTCCAGCTCCCTGTCACCTCAGGGACTTCGCAGTGCTGTTCCCTTTGACGAGAATGCTCTTCCCGTTCCTCCTCCTGGTCGACTCCCACTCGAGGTCCAGGTCTCAGCTCACAGAGCCCCTCCTCTCGGAGCCCATCTCCACACCAACCCAGTCAGCCCCATAGTTCTGTAGGCTCACCACTCCCTGATCTTTCCCTTCGGGGCGCTTCTCGGTCTAAAATCTTAGATGTAAGTCATTCGATGGGACTGCTGTCTAGCCCCCCTGCTAGACTGTGAGCTTTGGGAGGGGCGGGGCCGCAAACGTCAGCTTAGCATTGCTGTCAAAGCCTTGCACAGTACTTGCACGGCAGGGACTGAGCAGATATTTGGATGGCTGGATAAATGAGGTGTGAAAGAACATGTTATGATAAGGATGGTGAAAATTGTAGCATGACAGGAGGGAAGGGTATGTGAAATGACCCTGGAGGGTAAAGTAGGGGCCAGACTGGACACCGGCTGGAAAGCCATGCTGAGAGCAAAGCAGAGACACCGAAGGTTCTTAGGGAAGAGACTAAGGGGACTCATTTAGGGCTGGGGCAGATAGGAGGAGGCAGCCAGGAGAAAGCAGGCAGGACATGTGGGCTGGAAGTCTCTAGGTGTCTGTCTGTCCTCTAGACCTACAAACCGGCCTACCCACCCTGTGCCAGGCCACGTGTGTCTAACCTGGGCACAGCAGACCCCCAAGGCTGGCAGACCCTTCCTGACCCGAGCCTGAGGCTGCCCCAATGCCCAGCTCTTGACTTCGTATTGGCCCCCCTGCCCTGGGAAGCTGGCATGGGGCTCCTGGCTCTGCCTACAGGGTCCTGGCCCGGACTCACTTTCAAGCTCTTGGGTGGATGCCATGGCCAAGTCCCTACCTCTAGAAGCCCACCCCAGAGGCTGGAGCTACTGGAAATTGTAGAAGAGAAAGCTCTCTGCACCTCACACTGTGTCAGGGTGAGCCCTGTCTCTTGAGCACAGCCTGGAGCCAGGAGCCAGGAGGCCTGGTTTCCTCTCCCCTGGCCCTGGAGCATCGGAAGGCTCATCAGTGGAAGAACCAGAACACGTTACAGTGGGCCGTCCACTGTCCTAGTCCACTCGGGCTGCCATAACAAAGCCCCATACACTGGGGGGCTTAAACAAGACAGGTGTACTTTCCCACAGCTCTGGAGGCTGGAGAGGCTGAGGTCAAGGTGTCGGCAGGATTGGTTTCTTGCTTGGAGATGGCTGTCTTCCCCCGTGTCTTCACGTGCTCTTTGTGCACGTGGGTCCTAATCTCTCCTTCTTAGAAGGACGCCAGTCACATTGGATTGGCGCCCATCCTCGTATACTGTACTTGTTTTAGCTTAGTTACTCCTTTAAAGACTCTACCTTCAAATATGGTCACATTCTGAGGTCCTGGGGGTTAGGACTTCAACATGTGAATTTAGGGGGGACACAAGTCAGTCCATCACAGAATCCCGGATCACCACAGAGAGCCCCCCATAATCCCCATTACATAGCCCGGAACCCAGTGCCTGCACTAAAGGGAAGGAGAAAGGGAATCCAGACAAGCCAGGGCTGCTTTTGGAGGAGACACAACCAGAGAACATTCCTGACCCTTCAGGCCTCCCCACCACAGCTCTGCAGGGACCCGCCCCTCCCAGCTGCCAAGTCTCAGGCAGCCGCGAGGCTAATTGCTTGGCAGGGATGCTACGGGGGAGAGAAAAGGCCTTGAGCAAGCTTTGAGTTCCTCCAAGATAGGGCGTCTCCAACCCAGAGCTTATCAGCACGCTGCTGGGTCAGGATCCAATAATTAGAATGACATTCCCAGAGCAACGTGGTAGAGCGTCTGCCCTCCCATTCACGCCAGCCAGACGGGGCCTCTGGTTGGCAGCTTCGGAAAAACAAGAAATTCCAGTAAGGGATTAATGACTTAATTATAAATGCAGCTTGGAAATGGAAAGGTTATTAAGAAGGGGAAAAGATACATGCTAATAAGAGACACGCTATTAACAACAGAATAAAGATTCATTGTTGGTGCCGCCTTAAACTTTTCCAAGTTCGGTAATAAAAACCACCTGGTCTTCGGAGGGTTGGCTACCATGGTGACAGGGCCCGCGGCACTGGGCTGGGGCTGTCTAATGGGGTGTGTCTTCCCCGCTCCCTGATCATGTTCCCTGCAGGTCTTGGGCTTGCTGGTGAAATTGGCCAACAGGCTTCGAACCACCTGGGAGGTGCTGGGCCCATGCCCATTCGTCAGAAGTGCACAGCAAGGCTTAGGGAAGCCACCAGGTGTTGTCAGGCCCAAAGGCTGAGGCTGACTCTCGGAGCCCCTGAAGGCCCATCCATGCGAGAGCCAGAGCTGGAAGGAAGCGGGGATTCTGGGAAGGAACGTCAACCATCACAGGTCAAAGACAGCGTCCTCCCACCCGCGGTGACAAAGACATCGCCCTGAGCTCAGAACATTGCTGTGGCATCTGTGAACTTTCACTCATCCACTGGAAGAGCATTGGAGTGGAGTTGTCTTCGTGCCAGGGATTACAAGAGGTGTTTGTTCACATGAAGCTATTTAATCTTTGCAATCACCTTGTGAAGTACTATTGTTTTCACATGTCACTGACAAAGCAACAGAGGTTCAGAGAGGTTAGGAAAAGCACCCAAGGTCACTGGGCTATCAAGGGCAGAGCTGTGATTCACCTCAGGGGAAAGCCGGGGTGGAAAGGACCTCCAGGGCCTTGAGCTGTTTTCCTGCTTAGACTAGAGTCTCCTTGAGGGCAGGGACTGGCCTTCCTTGCACACTTCTCAGACACGGGGCTCAAACCCCAAATCCTGGAAAAGCTTCTCAAGGACCTGGGTCACCATGTCAGGCTTCTCTAACCAACCATCTGTGCCCACGTGTCCCTCCCCAGGGCCACCAGGCCTCCTGCCCTCCCACTGCGCTTGCCCAGGAAGTGGCTTCCCAGAGTAACCTAGGGGGTTGATTGCTCCAGATGACCGTTTGAGGGCTGATGGATTGTGGGGAGGAGAGTGAGGGAGGGGCAGCTCAGCCCACCTTACACCTCCTCTCTTCTGCCCCCAGTGTAAGAATCCTGGAATTCAGGTGGAGTTGGGCAAACCCCGGCATGCAGTGTCAGGAGTCCTGGGTCCCAAGAAACTGGGTCCTAAGGGATGGGTATGGGGCAGACGAGCATTCCTGGAGAGGGGAGGAAAGACTCGCCCAAAGGAGATGGGAGGTGGAAGCCTCTAGGGCTTAGCCAGCCAGCTTCATGGGGAGGGGCCATGAGTGTCCTGTTCACCTGGGGGCCCCAGTGACTGGCACAGTGCCTGGCACACAGTGGGTGCTCAGATACCAGTGGAATGAGTAGCACGTCAGGAGAGGGGCCTTCAGACCCCCCAGCAATGCTCAAATCCACCCCTGCTTGCACCCCTCCAACGACCAAAGAGCTCACTCCAGCCCGGGGCACCCGTCCACAGTGGTTAGAACCTTTTTGCACGTCCTGAGAGCCGAATCCCGCCCCTCTTGCCGTCACCCTCTGTGCCCCTGTGCCCTCAGTCACCAGAGCCAGTCTGCTCCTGTATCCACAGGAGACACAGCACAGCCACTTCCTAGCTCTGTGATCCTATCCTCATTTCTCAACCTCTCTGAGCCTCAGGTTCCTCATCTATAAAACACAGAGGTAGACACATGTACATACAACCACCTGGCACCGGAGAGACTACCTCCTTCAGGTAATCCAGTGGCCACTGGCTCCGCCCAGGCCAAACACCCGGCCCCCACTTGTGACTGGCCTCGCTTGTCATGGTGCCCCCTCCCCATTTTGGCTCCTCGTCCCCAGCCAGTCCCAAGGCTCAGACTGACCTCGACATGGGCATCACTGGACTGCCCTGGCTCACCCAGGCCATGCCCACCAGCTCTTCCTGCTTTCCAGAGGACTGCGCTGGGGGAAAGGAAGGGAGAGATAATGTGGAAAGGATGGGGCTTCTAGAGGCCAAATGGGGGAGCCCCCAGGAGGGAGAAACCAGGGTGTGCGGCAGACTGTGCTGGGTTTGAGTCCAGTCTCTACTCCTTGCCAGCCTCCCCTGAGCCTCGGATTCCTCATCTGTAAAGTGGTGATAACTCTTCCTTCATAGGGTTGCTATGGAGACCATTTGCAGGTGTCCAACACTTAGTAGGTCGTCAACCAATGCTATCTGGTGTTATTCCTATTGTTATTAAATGTGCATTTTGTTGCTCATGGCATCTGATTGAGGGGACCTAGGGTCTTGGTTTTGCTTTGATTTGTTTGTTAATCAGGAGTTTTTGCTAAGAGAATTTTTAGAAACCCCCAGGAGCCCTGGACACAAATCAGATCTCTGGCATGACTAGAAGGGTGCTCAGCCCTTCCAGTTCTAAGACCTGCATGGTCTGTCCCTTGGCAGTGTCCTCTGGCCAGCTTCAGACCAAAGGGGGTCAGCCCTGACATCAGCTGCCTCAGGAAAAGGGGGTGCTGGCAGGGGGCAGGGGTGGCAGGACCATGAAGGAAGAAGATGGGTGAGAGCAAAGGGAAGGGGGCTGGGGGAGGGAGACAGCTCATCTAAAATGGGGAAACTAATGAAGGAATCTCCATCTAATTAGACAGGCTGCAGTTTTAATCAGACAGAGTTTCCTTGGCAAAACCTGTTTGCATGTTTTCTGTCATTCAGCCAATGTGTTAATTAGGCAAATAATATTAATAATGATATTCACTTCGGGAAAGTTAAGAGGAGAGGGAAAATGTGGCAGTGACAGTTTGGGGCCGGGCAGGTGGGAGTGGGGAGGGGGCTGGAATTCACAGGCAGCCTGAGGGAGGGGAGAGAAAGCAGCGTGGAGGGCTCTGAGCCTGGGCTCAGGTCCCCACCGTGCCCTATCGCCCGAGCATCTGCTCCTCTCCAAGGCTCAGTTTCCTCATCTGTACAATGGGAATGATGACACTTCAGCCCTTCCTGACAAGCAAGATGACGTGTGTGAAGACCAGAAGGCTGTGTGCAGCCCTGGCACAGAGCAGGTAGAGGGGTGGGGGTCAGGAGAGGTGCTGCTTCCTGGCTTCCGCCCTGCCAGCATTCACCACCCCCTCTGACCTGTACCTCTGCCCTGTCTGGAGTCCCCACTGCCACGTCAGCAGGGAGCAGAGTAAGGGTGAGATGGGAGAGTGATGGGTCCCGAACCCCATGGAACACACCGCTTAGCTTCCCAGAGCCCCACACAGGGAGCACCCCAGCCAATCGCAACCCTCCCCCAGCACAGTCTCAGGCTGGTCTCCAACTTCCTGTCCACTGAGTCTGGGGTTTGGGATGAAGGGGAGGCTCCTGCAAGTCTACCTTGTTTCTACCTCATCGCCAAGCCCGTCCAGAGCTGATGTGTCCCCTGGCACCCCACAACCCAGCAACCCAGGTCAGAGTAGCCTCCAGCGCATGAGGAGCCAGGCCCCCACTGCACACCCTCCAGGCTGTGCTCCTAGGAGGGCACTTCCTCCCAGCTCATGATCACATATCACGGAAGGAACCTTAGGAATCAACCAGCAAGCTTCCATTCTCCCTGGTATTGGAGCCCCTCTCGGACATGGCATCCGGCCTCAGCTTGGACACACCCTGTGACAAGGTACTCACACCCACTGGTGCTGCCTGAGCATCAGGCACTTTGGGCTCCCCTTTACTTTGGGCTAAAATAGTTCTGGTTGCAACATTTAGTCACTGGACCCAGTTCTGCCCTCCTGAGATGCACAGAAGTCTAGGCTCTCTCCCGCAGGGAAGTTGGCCCTCTAGCCATTTGAAGCCAGCTGTCCTGGGCCCCTGGGTCCCTGGGACTTTCTCTCTCTAGGAGCTGTGGCCCCAGCCTCCAGCAGGTCCTGGGAGACTGTGTACTGCATCTGTGGGTGCTTACTG
The DNA here is from genome assembly GCF_025265405.1 of Mesoplodon densirostris. Lineage (NCBI taxonomy): Eukaryota > Metazoa > Chordata > Mammalia > Artiodactyla > Ziphiidae > Mesoplodon > Mesoplodon densirostris. Next base: position 124,020,017 of record NC_082664.1, read on the forward strand.
AGCACCTACTATGTGCCAGGCACAGAGTCCTGACATCTTCTATACAGCACGTCTGCTATTTAATCTTCCCAGCGAGCTCACCAGACAGGGCTCAGTATCCCCATCGTACAGCTGAGAAAACTAAAGCTCAGAGCCATGAAAGTTACCTGAGGTTTCTCATAATTTAGTCACTAAGGAGAGGCTAGAACTCAAATCTTAATATTGGACCCCATGATCTTTCTAGAAGAAGTCCTACTAATGGTTCACACAGCAGCTCCTTATCCAAGCTCTGTGAGGGGACCACTGCCATCCTCCCCATTCTGGGCCTCTGCCTCAGAAGTCATGAATGTTGCCCATGTTCCATGACCAATAGGATGCCAGCTTGCCCAGCTCTGCCCCTCTGCACTTGGGTTGAGAAGAACCAGACTATTCTGGCCCTCACAGGGCACTGATCACTGTTCCAGGGGCTTGGAGGATGCTGGCTTGTTGCAGTTACAGGATGGGGAGCTGTGGGCCTGGCCCCCCAGTGGTTGATGCCTCCTCCTTGCCTCTAAAATCCCCTGACTTTGCAGTTCACCTTCAGGGAGAGGCTGGTGAACTCTTTTAACTGCAGCCAGAGAGCTTGGCTGTGTTCCCCTTGCCCGGGGTCAGACACGTTGCACACCTCCCAGCCAGCTGCAAACAAGGTGATTATGAGCTAATAACTTTTGGTTCCAGAACCTCAAGTGAGCACTCATCAGGGGTAACCCCGAAGGCAGCTCCCGGGGAGGCGTGGGAGCCAGGGGCTCACCTCGCCTTTGCAGCCACAAAAACAATTCTCTTTTTAATGGCAGGGTTCCCTGATTCCTCTTCTGGCTGTCACTACCCAGTGGCTGGAAGAGAGTCCTAGACCACAGAGGGTCACGCTGGGGCCCTGCCTGTTGCAGAAAAGGAGACAAGCCCTGAAATGGGGTGGAGTGTGCCAGGGTCCCCCGAGGGCTTGAGGCAGACGGGGAAGGAGGAAAATCTTTCCATCCATCTGTGGGCCTCTTGGCCTTACCAGCTCTCAGGATCTGCAGAGGGGTTTGTTTGTTTGGAGGTCTGGCCCTCTGCACAGGCTGCCAACCAGCCTATTACCGGCCTCTTTCAGACACTTGAATTCTTTTCCTCTAATAATATTATTTATAATTTAGATGTCAGGCCCAATGGCTGAGGGGTGCGGAGCCCCAACACTGCCAGCTCGGGTTGGGGGCCAAGGTGAGGAAAAGCACAGTGTAGGAGAGCAGAGTTGGGTGTGGGAGGAGCCTGCCAAGGAGCCCCGCCGCCGGCGCCAGCATTAACTTGTTATGTAAATACCTTATTCAATTATTCCTCCTCCCCCACCTCCAGCACGCAGCCGCTAATCACTCATGCCTGGCTGGCTCATGAATATTAAATCCAGCTCCCCTGCCAGAGCATCTCAGTGGTGGGAAACTGTGGTGCCCGGGAAAGAGAAGAGCCCCTGTCTCTAGTGGGCCCTGGAACCCAAGAGGAAGACTCGGCGCTTCATTTTCACATCACTAACGTGGGGCTGGCACAATCAGTCCACAGAGACAGTGTGCCTGCTTTTGTGGAGACACCAGACTAGACTCAGGCTAGACTGGCTGTGTGCCTTGAGGCAAATGATTCAGCTTTTCTGGGACTCAGTGTCCCCATCTGTAAAATGGGATAGCAGCATTCACCTCATCAGTGGTTGTGACTTATGAACCCGATATGTATAAAACATGCCTGTATCATATGTGCAGTTAGGAACTTCTGTTTGAATCCTCTCTGCAAGACGTGGAGCCCAAGCTTGCCCTCGGGGAGCTCAAGGCCTGCTTTCTACGGTCATCCACTGAGACAAACGGAGCCCAGGGCCCAGAGGGAGGGCAGGGCAGGCAGGAGGTGGAGGCTGAGGAAGGAGAGGGGCCTATGGCTCTGGAGAGGTGTGGAGGACTTCCTGACAAGGCAGACTTGGCATAGACTGTAAAGGTTACATTTCACCTTTCACTCACTCAGTACATACTTATTAAGCACCCATTATGTGCTAGGCACTTGGAGTATAGCAGTGAACACAACAGCCTAGAGACCCTGCTCTTGGGAAGCATGTGCTGGTGGATTGAAGATGGCACCTCTTCCACTGAGAGGTGGGCTCTGTTCCCCTCCTTGAATCCAGGTTGGCCTCAGTGATTTATTTTTGACCAATAGAATGAGACAGAAGTGATATTCTGAGGCAAGATCAAAAGAGGTCTCACAGCTTCCACTTGTGCCTCTTAAAACACTCACTCCAGGAGTCCTGGACCTCCAGGGGAAAAGTCTGACTTCAGGCATGCTGGCAAGGCCACGCGCAGGCGCTCCAGTCAGGCCCAGCTTGGCCTTTGTGCTCTCTTCCACTAGGCAGCGGGCAGGCATGCGGGCAGCTCGGATGTCCCATCCCAGCTACCCGCTGAAGACTCCAGAGCACGTGAGACAGAAGAGCCACCTGCCGCGAGCCTCACCCAAATGCCTTACTCACAAAATTGTGAGAAATAATAGAAGGTTTGTTTTAAGAAACTGCTTAAGGGCAGAAATTGAGACACAGATACAGAGAACAAACATATGGACACCAAGGGGGGAAAGCGGCGGGGGTGGGTGGGGGGGCTGATGAATTGGGCGATTGGGATTGACGTGTATACACTGATGTGTATAAAATGGATGACTGGAGCCTCCCTGGTGGCGCAGTGGTTGAGAGTCCACCTGCTGATGCAGAGGATACGGGTTCGTGCCCCGGTCTGGAAGGATCCCATATGCCGCGGAGCGGCTGGGTCCGTGAGCCATGGCCGCTGAGCCTGCGCATCCGGAGCCTGTGCTCCGCAACGGGAGAGGCCACAACAGTGAGAGACCCGCGTACTGCAAAAAAAAAAAAAAAAAAAAAAAAAAAGGATAACTAATAAGAACCTGCTGTATATAAAAAAAATTAAATTAAATTAAAAAATAAAAAAAGAAAATGCATAGAGGAGAGTTCCCAGGAGAGGAAAGAGCCAGTGCAAAGGCCCTGAGGCAGGGGCGCACCTGGCTGGGACACAGAGCAGCGGAGAGGCAGCGGGGCAGGAGTAGAGAGACTGCTTGCTCACAGCTGCACCTCCCACCTCTGCAGCCGTCTTGCACAACGGGTCCCATCGCCTGCCCTGTGAGTCTCCTCATCCACTATGAGCAGTCACCATCCCCTAACCTCAGTGTTCCCATTCCACAGACTGGGAAACTGAGGTCCAGAAAACGGTGAACCCAGAGGCCCGCAGCTTTGTTGGAAGAGCCGGGTGAGAGGCCATTCTATGACTCCAGGGTTTTCCAACCATCTCTCCTCTCCTTTCCTTCCAGAACACCTCACCGCCACCACCCCCATTCTGTCCCCCCGACTCCATTCCTCTCTGGGGGCTACCCTGCCTTTGGCTTCTCAGCCTCCCCAGCAGCCCTGTCTGCTGAAGAGCTGCCGCAGCTAACCCTCCAAGGCAGTTCCCCAAGGTCCAGCCTGAGAGCTCACCCCCACCCTCCATCCCCCCTGCTCCTGCATTGAGATTTTAAGGCCATCTGATCCACTCAAGAGGTCGAGGATCGGGGGTAGCTCTGAGGCATCAGAAGTCAGAGGAAGGGACTTACACAGACTGAGCATCCACCAGAGAGGGTGGAGCCCACCCCCTGGGAGGTGAGACTCGCCATTGCTGGCACTGAGTGGGCACTTATCGGGTGCCAGGCCATGCTGGCTCCTTTACTCATTAACCCTCACCCCTCTGAGGTCAGTGCCATTATGTCCCATCTCACAGATGAGGACACTGAGACAGATGAAATACTTCACCCAAGGTCTTCCAGCGAGAAGGTAGAGGCAGGCCCCAGGGGCCACATTGAAATGGCTTGGAGCCCTGAGCCGTTTCCTAATATCAAAAATGTCAATCCCGATGTAAGGCTTTCCACACATGGTAGGATTTCTGTCACCACTGTAGACAGCAGATGAAAAGACAGAAGGCTTTCCAGAACTCTTCAAGTCATGCCATGAAAGGGACCTCCTCCTCCTTCTTCAACAGCCAGGTCTGGACCAGCCCACAGGGAGCTGAGTGCCGAGTGAAAACAAGAGAGCAGGATAAACACGGGCGGGATGAGTGGGGTGATGCTGTAGGAGACGCTGACTCTATGCAACCCAGACAGTGATAGAGGAGAGGGAAGGTGCGCTGGGGTTGGCACGATCCAGTTCCCTGGGAGCCCGCTCTCAACAAGCTCGGAAGGAGAGATAGAACACGAGCGCCACTGTGGGTTAAGGTCGGCATTGTTAATAATGTATTAAGGATGATAATAACATAGTCGACGTTGGTTGAACCCTCACCCTGCACCAGCCTTTCAACACAGCTCATTAACTCCTCACAATAAACCATGAAGTAGTGATGCTTTAAGTAGAAGGACACTGTGGCTCAGAGAGGTTCAGTAACCTGCCCAGATTCACACAGCCACTAGGTACACCCAGTCCAGCTCTTAGTCCCAAGGCTCATGCACTTAACCCCACTGTATTATATATGGAACAACTAACAAAACATGGCCCCTGCATAAGGCAGTCTGCATTTAGTTGTATACAAGCCACAAGGGCTGTGATCTGTAGGTGGAATTTGGGGCATCAACCTTCAGGACTCACAGCATATACAAGGCTCCAGTTTGATTTGTGCACAGTCTGGTCTGAGCCTCACAAGAGGCCCTCAAAGTTGACATCACTCTTTCCTTTTACAAGTAGGGAGGCCAAGAGCCACGGCTACTTAAACGGTCTCAGAGAGTTAACTGCGAAGTTGGGACTCGAGTCCCAGCTGCCTCTCTGCAGCCCAGCTCGCACACCCCGCAGGGGCAGGTGGGCCTCCAGCTGGAACCACTGTCACCCCTTCATGCAGCTCTGGCCACAGTTACGGACCCAGAGCGGGGTGCCCACCGGGAGGCGCAGCGCCCTGCGATCCTGCTTCTGCGTGGAGGGAAAGACTGGCCCCCCGCGGAAGTTCTCAGCTCTGGGGCTGCAAGGCCTCCTCAAAAGCCAGGCGCCACATGCCAGTTTGTTCAAATCTGAGATCAGGACAGATTCAGGCCTGGAGTTGGGGGCGCCCACGCTCCTTTCAGGCCCTATTGCACCACTGCATTTTTAACTATGCAGATAAATGCCTTACGTGCTTTTTAAAAACTACTTTAAAAGGAAGGTCATGTTGTGGCATGTCAAAGAACAGTCCCAAGCTGATCGATCTCACTAATAGTTAAGGAAAAGGAAAAAATAAAAAGATGGTTTCATCTATCTGTTTGAAAGACAGTACCCAGAGTTGGCGAGGAGGCGGGGGTGTTGTATGGAGAGACAGACACTCAGAGAATGTTGGTGGGAAAATAAGCTGGCGTAGTCGGCCCTTCCTATGCATGGGTTCTGCGATTACAGATTCAACTAATTTCAGCCTGTGGTTGGTTGTCCGCAGATGTGAAACCGGCGGATACAGAACCCACAGATACGGAGGACTGACTGTAGGACAGTATTTTACATGAGGGAATCGAGCATCCTCGGATTTTGGCATCTGTGGGGGTCCGGGAACCTCAATCCCCCAAGGATACTGAGGGGAATATCCATTTTCAGAACCAAACTGGCAATATAGGCTAAATGTAAAATATTTTTACCCTTTCATCCAGCAATTCTACTTCTAGGAACGTATCCTACAACCATTCAAAGGCACTGAGATACCTTTGCAAAGATGTTAGTTGCAGTGATGTCTGTAACCATGAAAAATTAGATAATACCTGCAAGTGATCAATGGGGAATCCATATATTAATTCAATGCAGTAATAATAGATAGTTATGAAAAAGAAGGTGGAAAATCTCCATTTAACAGGGCATATGTAAGTAAGGGCATATAACTGCTCACTGGGGAGGAAATGTCACAAAATATTGCTACTTTTGTTATTTTGGAGGAGAGTCCTAGGTGTAAGGAGTTTTCTGCTTTCTGTGTTGCTATGTTTGAAAAATTTTACCATGCCTTCTTTTATATTTGTAAGCAGGAGAAAAATAGGGTTAATAAATAAATCACGAATTAAAACAGAAAAGAGGGTAGGGTCTGTGAAGCCAGAGGGCAGGGGAAAGGCATTCTGAGCAGGAGGAAGGGCCTGGTGAAGGCTGGGGGTCATGGGGGCACCTGAGTCCAGAGATAGAGGGGAAAGGGCTAGTGTGGGGCATCTCTGAGGGTCTCAGCACCGCCCCCCACCACATGCACCCAGGGGCTCTCAGGGGAGGGAGGGAGGGAGGAAAGCTGACTTCACAGAATGAGGCAGAAGGTATGGGGAGGAGGTCCCCACATGGAGGAAGAAGTGGAACCAGAAGGCATATCCCAAAGCTTAGACTCTTACAACTTGAAAGAGATTCCAGGCACTGGCATGGAACTGAGAAAGGAGGACACCTTGGGGGTGTGCAGGCAAGCTGGCTGGGGCAGAGGTGCAGTGTGCACGGGGCGATGGAAAGAGAGTAGGTCCAGGTGTAGAAACACGGGATCTTAGAGCCCACCCAGCCCTTAGATGAAATGGTCATCACAACGGGTCCTAGGAATAGCAGTTCTCCAAGGAAATCCTGATGCTCATTTCCAAGTCTCTGAGGGTCATGGCTGGAAACATTCATTTTAACCCAATTACCCCATGAGTGTCCAGTACTCTGAAGTTCGAGAACCAACGGTTTAGAGGTTAAAAAGCTCACCTTCTTTTTTATTTTATTTTATTTTTGTGGTATGCGGGCCTCTCACCGTTGTGGCCTCTCCCGTTGCGGAGCACAGGCTCCAGACGCGCAGGCTCAGCCGCCATGGCTCACGGGCCCAGCCGCTCCACGGCATGTGGGATCCTCCCAGACCGGGGCATGAACCCGTGTCCCCTGCATCGGCAGGCAGACTCTCAACCACTGCGCCACCAGGGAAGCCCTCACCTTCTTTATTTTAAAATGGGGACACTAAAGCACAGAGAGGCTGAGCCACTTACCCAAGGTCACACAGTCAGTGTGTGGCAGAGCTAAGCAAGAAGCCATGGGCTCTGTCCCCTGGGGTGTCTAGAACTCTATCTTGTCATCCTTCCACGTTGAAAGAAGGCCTGGCCAGGCAATGCAGGCATTGGGACAACTTGAGACCCCCGTCCTCCGCATTGAGGTCCTCTGCCGACCACCTCCCTGCCATTTCTCCTGCTCTCCCTCCTCCAGGCAAACACTGGGGATGGAGCTTTGAGCCCACAGACTTAGGTGCTTGTACCTCAACTACCTCAACTCGCTTTCCCATAAATCAGTTTCCTTAAATCAGTTTCGAATCTACTTTGGCAGAAATATTAGCTGGTCAGTTCTGAGTTTTCTCAATTATTCCAGTGTTTTCTCAGTCAGGTCAGGGTATTCCTGGCCCTCCCCACTCTTCCCTTCCCGGGGGCTGATCTAAGATGATGAAGGTGGTGGTGGCAGGGGCCGGTATAGAGCCAAAGGCCAGCCACCCTCTGCTGGGCCCTCTCCACACCGCGAGACCCCCGCCAGGCCACCAGCCTGCAGTCCCCGAGGTGCAGGTGTTGCCGGCTTGCCGGGATGGGGAATGCCACCAAATGTCTGGTCCCTTCTGTCTACATGCCACCCCTGACAACCTATTCCTCCACTACCATTGCCCAGTCCTCTGTGGATGCTGTGTGGCTGTAACAGGGAGTGGGGTGCAGTTCCCCAAAGCCTATCTGAGGGGCGGAGTCTACCCTTAGCCCCCTTTGGTGCAGAGCGGGTTAGGTGGGCGGCCCACAGGGGGTCCTGTCTCTCTCATTATCTTCTGCTCCCCACTCACGACTCAACGCCTCCCCTCCTAGCCCCATGTCGCCCCTGGGTGGGAAGCAAAAACAGCAAGCATCCCCTCCAAATGCACTGTTTACAGCTTTTGAAGTTCAAAAAGCCAGGAGCCTGTCCCTGTCACTCACTGGCAGCTTGGTCCGGCTGCCCAGAAGAAGATGGGGCATGTGTGCAAAAGGAGGAGGAAGGAAACACATATGGACCGAGGCTTTGCAAAATCTGCCTTCCCCCGGCCTGCAAGATGCTCCCAACCGGTGCCAGCTTCCTGCAGAAGTGTCCCCTCCACTCTGACTGTCCTACTCCCCGCAGGGCCAGACCAAGGGCCACCTCCTCCAGGGGCTCCTGATTGCTCTGAGGACCCCCCTTCAGAGCTCCCGCAGTCCTGGGGCCCTCAACAGGTGTCACTCTGCAGTCCAATCATCTTGTCATTTTATGCTCCGCAGGGGTGTCTGCAGAGCACGCGCGTGTGTATGCACACTCATGTCTCAACTACCCGTCGAGGCTGGGGGTGCAGTACTTCCTCACTGCTCCGGGGCCTAGCAGAGTGCCTCCCGCGCTGGCTGGAGGACCATGGAAGCACCCAGCCAGGAGATCAGGCCAGGGCTGGGGTGCCAACCCTGACTCACTGTGCAATTCTGGGGGAGTTAGTCCGCTTTCTGGCTAGCCTCCTAGTCTGTAAAATTAGGAAAGTAGACCTTACATTCTGCAAGGTCCCTCCAGGGTACATAATTCATCTACACATAGCATCAGAACTGTGACTCGTCCTGAACCTCCATCCCCCCCATCCCCAGTCTCTGGCTCTGTGCTGGGCAATTGAGAATTCAGTAAATATTTAGCCGATTGATGTAAGCAAAGCATAAAAGTCACTGAAATGGACGTTAAGTTTCCAAGAAACACTGGAACCGTCCATGGTATCTCTTGTGAATTCTCTCAGAGGGCAGAAAGCATAAATAAAGTAGGCAGCTGATTTTTTTTTTCTCTTTAAAGTCAAAGGCCCATAAATCATGCATGTGCAAATTCATTTCATAATTAACATCACGGGGTATATGTCTGTGAATGTCGTGCTTCAGCTGGGTATGATACTCTGTTAATTAAAGGCTTATTTTGTGATGGGAATCCTTTTGTGGAAGCTACTTCATATGCACTAGTTTAGGTTTTTTGGATTTTTTTTAATGACCCATAGGCTCTGCAAAGTGACTCAGCTGATGACACTGAGCCGCGCATGGCTTATTAGACAGTAACACCGAGCGCACTCCAGAGCCTCCATTTTCAAGCACAGCCAGTGGTGAGTGTGTCCTCAGAGTCACAAAGAACACACGCAGAGAGCCTCTGAGCAGGAGGGGAACCCAGCAGGCCTTGGAGATAACGGAGGCCCAGAGAAGGAAAACGATCTGCCCACAGCCTCCCAGCAGACTGGCAGGACCCAGGCTGAGAACCCCATTTCTCTCCAGTCCCCACACCTCCATCCCTTGCCCCCATGCTGCACATGCCCACATGCCCCCGGCTGTCTTGGGAGCTCTGGGTTCGATTGCTGGGCTTTGCCTCTCGATGAAGGAGCACGTGGTAGGTAAGCCTGCTTACCGCCTTGCTGAGCACCCCCTGGAAGCAAGAAAATTGGAAAGAGACAGCTGGGATGGAGCCTTAACTATTTTAATAATGTTTGGTACCATAGCTGTTGCCGGGAGATTAGCAGGGAAATGTAATGGTGTGTAATTTTTCCTAAGAATTCCATTAACAGAATCAAATGGGCAGACGGAGGCAGAAGCTGGGGTGGGGGGTTGGAGAGCTTTCTGGAGGCTTCCTTGGGAGACAGTTTCTAGGCTCAGGACCTCAGCAAAGCTCTGGGGTGTAAGTTCCAGTTTCATTTGGGCCTTCTCTCATCTTTCCTACCTCTGCCTATCATCCATGTGGGATAGACAAGACACGGTAAAGAGAAAAAAGAATGGGTTCAAATGTCTAGCCTGCTGCTTTCTCACTGTGTGGCCTTAGGTAAGAGGCTTAACCTCTCTGAGTATCAGCTTCCTCGCCTGTAACTAGGGCTATCCATGCAGTGCTGTTCTGAGGATCACGATGATGAGTGTGGCACCTGATGCAAAGTGGCTTGGGATGGATGCCTATCTGGTTAACTCTCCAAATATCCACTCTCCAGCCCACCCAGCTCTGTACCATCTACCTCTCCTCACTTTCTACATCGGGAGCATTCTCTCTGCCTGCCAGGCCAGGGCTGGGGCCAAGAACAATGCCAGAGAGGGCAAGACATGGTCCCTGCCTCTGCGTGCTTGCAGGGAGCTGAGGAGGCCAGACATTTATAATCACTTTTCTCCAGGCTGGCAGCAGATTTAAGACACTACAGGGTGTGTTCCCAGCCAGTATCACCTAGATCCATCTCAAAAACCCTGAGAGAAAGGGGCTATCAGGCCCCATTTTACAGATAAGGAAACTGAGTCTCAGACAGGAGGTCACTTGCCTGGGGCCACACAGCTGGTCAATAGCAGAGTTAAAAATGGGGCCCAGGGGCCTCCCTGGTGGCGCAGTGGTTGAGAGTCCGCCTGCCGATGCAGGGGATACGGGTTCGTGCCCCGGTCTGGGAGGATCCCATATGCCGCGGAGCGGCTGGGCCCGTGAGCCATGGCCGCTGGGCCTGCGCATCCGGAGCCTGTGCTCCGCAACGGGAGAGGCCACAACAGTGAGAGGCCCGCATACCGCAAAAAGAAAAAAAAAAAAAAATGGGGCCCAGGAGCTTCCCTGGTGGCGCAGTGGTTGAGGGTCTGCCTGCCAATGCAGGGGACACGGGCTTGTGCCCTGGTCTGAGAGGATCCCACATGCCACGGAGCAACTGGACCCATGAGCCACAACAACTGAGCCTGCGCATCTGGAGCCTGTACTCCACAACAAGAGAGGCCGCGACAGTGAGAGGCCCGCGCACCGTGATGAAGAGTGGCCCCCGCTCGCCGCAACTAGAGAAAGCCCTCGCACAGAAACGAAGACCCAACGCAGCCAAAAAAAATGGAGCCCAAATACCTAGACTGGAAATCCCAAATTCTTTCTCCAACACCCCTTTCCTGTGTCTGTTCCATCCAGCTTCACATTTTATGTTCTCACTTTCTATTTGGTTTGGTTTTGCACTATCAATTAGACTACAAGCTCCTTGAGGGCAGACGTTTATTATACTTTCCCTCTAACTTCCATGAGACTTGGTGCACAGTAGGTGTTCATGTAAGACATCGAACCAAATGAACAGAGACCCTGTGAGATACCATTTCCTTAATAAATCCAGACTCTGAGTTGTCCCTTCCTCCTGTCCTCCAGCCTATACACACATACACACACACAAACACACCACACACACGCATGCCATACACACACACACACACACACACACACAGCTTGCAAAATCTAATAACAACCAGTTTAAAAACATACTAAAAACAGAAAATTTATGTAGCATGACCCAAATTGAATTATACATTACAGCACGATAATTGATTTTTTAGAAGAGAGATTAAATTTATTTTATGCCTCACTAACTAACAGCTAGATTTACCTAATTGCTTGGAGTGCAGAGTTAGTATGATTCATTAAACCCCATACATGCTTGGGTACACTGCGCACTGAGTAAGGCTTCCCTGCTCGCAGCAATTAACGAGGAGAAACCCAGCCGCACCAGTAATTGACGAGAACAATTCAGCCTGAAGTTTGCTCTGGGTGTTTTATTAAGTTCTTTGAGCAAAATGCAGATACTGCACCTTCTGGTAAAGCGGTTCCAAGAAATCAAAGACAACTAATGCTCTCTCTCTCTCTCAACTCTGCTGTGATGGAGAGGGGAGGAAGAAAAGGAAAGAAGAAAAAGGCAAAATGGAAGGCTTGTCTCGATTTAATTACATCAATCATAACAGTGCTTTAAAAAATCTCACCAGCGTCTGACAGCAGGCAGGCAAAGTCAGCCAGCCTAACAAAGAGTGAGTTTGGGTGGAATCAGGGAGCGTTCGGTAATTATATACACATTATCCAAAAGGTAGCAATTTAGGAAAATGGAAAAAAATATGCTAATTTTTGAGAGCAAGAGAAAAGTAGAACTCCCTGAGCCATTTATTTATTATTATTAATGATAAAGGACATTTAAAGTGGCATACATTCAAATAAGTGTGATTTCCTTTTTTGATGCCTGTCTGGATGTGTTTTGGGGTTCTGTAGATGTCACACACACACCCTTTCCTCCTCATTCAAAGGCACATTCACATTTTTCACACTCACTCCTCCCAGGACCAGTGAGGTGTATGTTTTGACTGGTCTGTCTACAAAATGGATGAAATTGCCTGCCCACATCATACTTTAAGTTGTAGGCTTTTGCAGTTGTGGAAACAGAGAAAGAGATGCTCCCACATGCCCGAACCATGTCTCTAGAGCCCCTGTATTTTGGACTTGGAGCAATTTGCTTTGCTCTGGGAGAGGCATTTAAAAATGTATAGATTTCGGCCATGGCTTTTATCTTCCAGGAGTGGGCAATATAACTGGGGAGGCAAGATGTCCTAGCCATCAATTATGCTGCCATGATACCAGGACATCCCCTTCTCTGGAATCCTCTCAAGAGACACAAGTGGCCATGCCTTAGTCCCAACTAAAGTTGATTGGGCCAGGGATGGGCACGTGACTCCCACTGGGCCAATCACATTCTCTCTGTGGGGACCTGAAACTGAACAAAAGCCACAGAGATTGGTGGCTGTTTGGAGTCAAGGTGCACTGGGGGCGGCACTCAAAGAGATGTTCCACCAACTCCCTCTTCTGAAGTCTCCAAAGCTACTGAGGTCCAGAGGTTCTGCAGCTCCTTCAATTCTATGGATGCCCCCAAATCCTTCCCTCAAAACCTCCTTTTGTCTTAAGTTACCCAGAGTCATTTGCATTATTTGCACCCAGAGATCCTTACCTGATCTCCAAGGCAAAGGCAACATAATCCCATAAGGCAGAAAGGGAGGCTGGTTGACACTTCAGGTACTGTGGCTTGTACTGTCCCTGCTAGAGGTCATTCAGGGATTTGGGAGGTTTGGGCTGGCCTGGCGCTCAAAGACCCTCTCCCCCAGTTTTGCAGACTGAGTTCCCAGGAGCAATCCTGCTTCTGCATCCAGAGCAGCAATGACATCAGCTGGTAGATGCTTCTGCCTCCAGTGAGTCTCAGAGTGTCTGCTGCTGAACCCACTGCACCGTTGAAAGCCACTGTTCTAATTGAAACCCGTCATTTACAGACTGGAAAACAGAGCACAGGGAAGTTTTAAGTCACTTCTTAACGTTATAAGAGCTGCATCCAGGCAGCAAGCAGGGGCCCCTGGATCTATTCCCATGAAGCACCGGGTCCCAGTGTCTGTGCTGGGATGTGCAGGGCCTGGGAGGGCAGCCCTCTCAGCCTCGTTGGACAGATGGGGAAACTGAGGCTCAGAAAGCCAAGTGATTGTCCTGGGCCAAAGATGTAGAAAGCACAGAAGGCCGGATTTGAACCTGGGTCCATCTGACTCAAATAAGTGCCAGCACTTTCCTCTGTGACAACCAGGGAATAATCCCAGGCTCCCTGGGAGCTGGTGTCCTGGAGGTCTGGCCTCAGTCAACTCCATGACTGGGTCGTTGTGAAGCTTCTGCAGGGTTTGAGCGCTGTGTCTGAGGAGCGTGTGAGGATGACCAGCCCTGCCCTCCAGGAGCCCCTAGAATAAGCAGGAAAGCTCTTAATGCCCTGGGGTGCTTCCACCCTGCTTCTTGCTCACCACCCCTCCCCCAACAAGCCCACAGTGACCACCAGCCCTGCTTCACCCAGGACCTGCCACCTGGATGTGCTCTCAGAGAGGGGACCCATATCCCTGGAACTGTGTATAAAAAGGGGGCTCCCGAGGGAAGAGAAATCACCCCCCAAGTTGGAGTCATCCATTCAGGAAGCATTTATGGAGCCCAAGTTGTCACACGTGTTCTAGGCCGACACCAGGGAACTCTGTCACAACCCCTGTCCCTGAAGAAGCCCACAGGCTAGGGGAACTTGACCTGGTCGGGAGGGTCCTGAAGGCCAGTGCCAAGGAGTGGATAAAGCAGCTCGATGAACTGGTTTGCAAGGCAGAAATAGAGACACAGATGTAGAGAACAAACGTATGACACCAAGGGGAGGAAAGCGGGGTGGGGCGGTGGTGGTGGTGGGATGAACTGGGAGATTGGGATTGACATATATACACTAATGTATATAAAACAGAGAACTAATAAGAACCTGCTGCATAAAAATAAATAAATAAAATTCTAAATAAAAAGAAGCTCGAGAAATGCCCTGCGTTGGAGGCTGGAGACCCAGTCTAGGGACCTCTTTGCCATTATCTTTTTGCACGTCACTTTCCAGACCTCAGTTTCCACATCTGCAAGTAGAAAAGTAGAGTGAGAACTGGGTCTGGTTCAAAAACTATGTGCAGACTTTCTACCATAGACAGTAGAAACTGGTGGAAGGTTTTTGGGAGGAGGAGGTCTTCCTCTAGCCCCCCACAGTGGGAGACTGAGCCCATGGGTGCCCTGAGATGCACATGTGGTCTTGTGACCACTAAGCTGACCCCATTTCTCCCTTTCTGCCTCCCTCCCAGGTGACCCAGGTCTAGGGCTAAGGACCTATTTTTGGTCCCTGTCAGGGTAGCAGGAAAGCTGGATTTGCACCTTCCTGAACCACCCAAATGACAGGCGCACACAAACAGAACCAATTGTTTCCTGGCCTCCCAGCCTGAACCTCCTCCTCAGCCCCCTGATTAAAGAGTGTGTATTCACAAGGCTCAGTCCTCTGCTGCTGGGAACCCAGCTGGGTCCACACACCCCTGCCTGCAGCTCACCTGTCACTGTACCTGTGTGATGTAGGCTGAGAGCCCTGTTTCAACACGGCCTCCAGGTGGGAGGCCCGAGAGGGCTCGGCAGGGCTTTCCCTTGGCTTCATGTGAAGCCTGCCCCACACCACAGCCCTGCCACCTGGCTGTCCCTTGATGCCAAAATTGCAGCCACGCTGGCCACAAAGACAACCAGCTGGATCAGATGGCCAGCGTAGAATCCTGGCAAAGGTCCAGCTCTAGATCCTGCCTGTCCTGCGTTATGTGACCCTGGGAAAGTCATTTCATCACTCTGAGCTGAAAGCTTGAGCACAGTGAGGATAAAAACAATTAGTTCACAGGGCTTATATGAAGATTATGGACACATGTATTTCAAATGCCTAAATTATGAGCTTTTTTTTTGGCTGCGTTGGGTCTTTGTTGCTGCACGTGGGCTTTCTCTAGTTGCGGCAAGCGGGGGCTACTCTTGGTGCAGTGCGCGGGCTTCTCATTGCAGTGGTTTCTCTTGTTGCAGAGCACGGGCTGTAGGCACGCGAGCTCAGTAGTTGTGGCACACAGGCCCTAGAGCGCAGGCTCAGTAGTTGTGGCACGCGGGCTCAGTAGTTGTGGCGCACAGGCTTAGTTGCTCTGTGGCCTGTGGGATCTTCCCGGACCAGGGATTGAACCTGTGTCCCCTGCATTGGCAGGCGAATTCTTAACCACTGCACCACCAGAGAAGTCCCTTAGCTATTCTTAACATTAGGAGTCATTTTTTCCTCACAGCCCTCTTTCTCACTGCAGATAGGTTCTAGAAAGCTTGTCAACACACCTGCTAATCAGCAGTGTGAACCTGCCAGTCCAGCATCTTCAGAGGGTCTGAGCTTTTTCCACATTCCCATCATTTATACCAGAAGGAGAGGAAGCTCACCTTCACCATCACTATCCAAATCTTATCAGGGAAACACAGAGCTCTCGTTACCAAGGGCTCAGCAGATAGAATCAGGGCTTCAATGATAGAAACTAGAGTTTTGCTTGTCTCTTCCTAGAGCCCAGCAGAATTCTGAGCTTTAATCTAACTGACCCAATTCTTAGTTGGGGGTGATATCCTTCAAGCCTATCTGGGAGTCTCTCCCCCTTCCTCAAAGATTGAGGGGCTTTCTCTCCTAGGCCTGGGTCCTCCACGGGGTGCCAGCCTAGCCAGAAGTTTTCTTTTGTTCACTCCCATGGACCCCTGGAGCCCATGATGCAAATAAAGCACAAACCAACACTCTGGGAAAAACTGTAGGCAACGCAGACTAATATGTCATCCTTTGGACAGAAAGAACATTCTAGAAATCCCTCAGTTCTTGCCTGGTATGAGCATTAGCTGTGATCCAGACTAAAACATCAGAGAAGCAAGCGGACAGGAGTAGACAGAGCGGGCAGATAAGATAGTGACATCTTTCATCTGTGTAGAACGGCACGGTTCCCAGGGCAACGTCCCCTTCCGTTTCATCCCCAGAGCAACCCTGTGGGCAGGTCAGGCACCTCGCCCAAGGCCACCTCAACTAGTCAGTGGCCCAAGAGTTCTGGTGTTGACCTCCATGCGCTGCCCCTACAGCGATGTGGCATTCAGGTAGAGCGGGAACAAACATGGCAGGTGGAGGGGCCTCAAAAGCTGGGTGATCAACTTCAGGTTTCAATGACAAATCACCCGAACATCAAGGCCTTTGTGCTACAGCACACCTGGAAAGTCACGCTGAATGGGGAGCTTTTCTATGTGAAATCAAACCCTGTTCTCCGCACATGAGTGTCGCCAGCACAAAGATTCGTTGACGGCACAAACAAACCTGAATCACTGGTGAATGGGGGAATTTCAGGCATAAATTCCATGTCTCCTGCGATCAGGCGTGGAGTAATTGAAATCCATTTGCTTTCAAAGAGGAGATAGCTAAGAGATGAGGTCACATTTAAAGAAAGTCTCAGGAATCTGTCTCATCTCTTGGTCCCTTGGTGGAGCCATGGCCATAAACATATCTAAATTAGCCCTATTTATATCTTTCTGAAGACAGTTTCTCCATTCGACAGGAACTCCGGCCTAGTAACTGATGGTCTGGGGAGGATCTGGTGGAGGTCTTTGATGGCTGCATGGAAATTTGGGGGTGTCTTTTGATAGGGAACCCGGGGAAGGGGGTAGGAGTGAGAAGCTATCTAAAGGGGTTTTATTGAACTTTTACAAGCTAATGAGTGCATTTAATGGGAACAGCGTTGGATGTCAATGCAACATAATGACCATGTAATCTGTTTGGCTAGATTTGTGTGGCTTTCGAGGAGGAAAGAAAGAAGGACCTGCCTGAGCAGTTAATCACTCTGTAGCCAAACTTCATTTAAAATGTCACCGTGTTCCCCAAACTGTGCCAAGGGATGGTGTCACGTGTTTCAATGGATCACTTGTCACCAAATCAGAAACAAGCAGGAGACCCAGACTTTTTTCCCCTTATTTTGAGTCTCTATTTCCGGTGACATGTGATTCGGTGACACAGTGGAGTCTGATCAAAGAGTAATGGTGGCAACTTCCACGCCTGGCCCCATTCTAAGCACTCCCAGGATGCAAAGCTGTGTTTGACTCCACTCTATTGATGGGGAAACTGAGGCTCAGAGCAATTAGAAGTGCTGCCCATAGTGGTCATAGAGGTAGGGGGTAGGGCTCTAAAGCTTTTTCTGTTTTTTTTTAATTGCAGTATAGTTGATATACAATATTAGTTGCAGGTGTACAACATAGTGATTCAATATTTTTGTAGATTCTACTCCATTTAATGTCATGATAAAATATTGTCTATGTTCCCTGTGCTGTGCAACACCTTGTCCTTGACTCTGTAGTTCATCCTTTTCACCAACAAGCCCAGACTGTGGATCCCTAGAGAAGAGGAAGTAGGCTGCCTCTAAGACTGCACTCTGTCCGTGCTCTTCCCTGTTAGCTGTGCCTGCCCGGGTGGCTGCCAGGAAAAAACCACTGCCTTACGTGCCTTCAGTGACAGCCCCATGGTGTGGGCCCACGGTTTTGACCCATTCTACGTGTGGGAGAACTGAGAGCCAGAAAGGTAACGTCAGATTTGTTGGATGACTGAGGGAAGCAGTTCACACAGCTGGTTCGTGTTAGCACTAGATTTGATCTGTGGCTATAGATTCCAACACCCCTGCTCTTTCCCTCCCACCATGTGGATTCTGGAGGGAAAGCAACTATTTTTATTATCTACATTGGACAGATGGCGAAACAGAAGCCCAGCAGGTGAAGAGGCCCATTGTAGGGTTGTGAGAGAATGGATATTTAACTAATGTGAAGTTTTATCAGTGGATACAGTACAAATGCACAACGGTTGATCACAGGTATAATCACACACAAGCACGCACACACACTTACACACTCCTCCAGGAATTAATGCAGTCAGTTTAAACAGCACATGTGGTGTCAGAGAAGGGTGCATGGGTTTTGTTTTTTTCTTTCTCGCTCCTCCTGCCACCGCCCCCTCCTCAGCTGAGCTCTGAGATAGTAAACAACTTGCTTTTCAGTGTTTGTGCTGGGATTTGAACCCAGGTTGCCCTGCTGCTGCCCTATGCCAATCTTTCTGGCTGGATTCCATTCTCACTCGATTTCACCCCCCTTGCTATGAGCTCCTGCGAGCTTTTTCCAACCCATGGGTGGCTTCCTATGGCTGTCATTCCTAGCCCTTGTGGGCCAGCCCGACCTCACTCTCAAAGGTGGAGCTCAACTTTCCACCCAGAAGAAATTCTCCAAATGAAATTTCAGATTGATTTAAAATCCAGATTCCCCACGTGGAACCAATAGCGTTATATTCTGTCTGGTTTCACTCATGAGCTAAGTGTTACTGAAAACTTGTGCTCCGATCCCAGTCTGGTTTTATTGAGGACATTCTCCAGCTGAAGGATTTCAAAGGGAAACCAGCTACGCAGCCAGGGACCCCCTGAACGTGTGGCTTGGCGCCCTTATTTCAGCCAGCACTCAGAGCAAATCTCGCCCTGTGGTAAGCACTTCCCGTAAGGGTGGGGGAACATGGGGGGAGGATGGGAAGTGGGAGATGGAGGGAGAGGGAGAAAGATGAACACATCCGCACCTCCTCTGGGCACAGAAGCCAAATGGTCTGCACGAGGCGTCAGCTCTCCCAGCCTAGAGGTCGAGGGGCCGGGCACCAGGGCTTGTGGCCCTCGGCCCGTGCATAGGGCACCAGGCATGTCACCCAGCTCTGGGCACGGTGGGTCTGTCTCCACAGGAGCCTGCCATGCAGCCTTTGGCAGAGGTTGAGGGTGGGCAGAAGGGAGACCAACTCCCTCTCTTTCTGAATGGAAGCATCAACTCTAAGAGTAGAGTCAATAGGCCTTCCCTCTCATGAGAAAATTTTAAAAATTATATATACACACACACATACCAGGAAATTAAGCCAGACGATGAGGAAGTCTTGGAGAGGAGTGGTGTTCTCTGCTTTCCAAAACATGTGCTTGTTTAGTGGATGGAAATAAGGGAATATTGACAGAGACACACAAGACAGCATTTAACAGGCTTTCTGTGATCACAGCAAAGCAGGGGGGATTTCTGGGCAAGGAAGCAGGGGTTGACAGACACAGAGGACATGGCTTCAGGGCTACCTAAGTATCCCTCCATCTGAGGCCTCGCTTCCCAGGACCTGTGTAGAACTGGGGGCCTTGGCTCTGCTTCCCAACTCCCCATCCCCTACCCTCTAGAAAATTCTCAGAACTGGAAAATAATTTCCTGCCGACAACTAAGAGGCTCTGTCCTACCCGGTCCCACCTCCCAGAATTGGTGCTCAGCCCTCGGCTTCCCCTAGGCCAGCATCTCCCCGCAGCATCAGCTCCAGCCCCCCACTCTCCTCCATCGGAAGGAGCAGCCTCTGACTGTTTCTGTCTCACCTGGCTTCCCCTCTCTGCCCATTCTCAGCTTAGCACACAATGCCCCAAATTCTCTTGGGGTTGTGAAACCATGGTAAGGTGTAGTCTCTTTTTTGTGTGTGTGGTACGCGGGCCTCTCACTGTTGTGGCCTCTCCCATTGCGGAGCACAGGCTCTGGACGCGCAGGCTCAGCGGCCATGGCTCACGGGCCCAGCCGCTCTGTGGCATGTGGGATCTTCCCGGAATCGTGGCACGAACCCGTGTCTCCTGCATCAGCAGGCGGACTCTCAACCACTGCGCCACCAGGGAAGCCCAGGGTGTAGTCTCTTGAAGGCAGAGCTGAAGTCCATATTTCTGTATATTCGTGAAGCCAAGGTCTGAGTTTGTTTAAACCTTCAGTTATAGCCTGAGTAACTCTCTCAGTGGTATGTTTGAGTTATCCAGACACTTCCAAAATCCCCCTCTCCTACAACCTGCATCGTTACCCTCTGATATTATGATTCCCCTCTTAGAGACAAGGGAACTAAGACTTGGAGAATCGAGACTTGCTCACAAGTGCCAGACGAGGAGGAATTGGCAGGTCTGGTTCCTGAACCCGGGCTGCTAGCGAGAATCGGTGCTTTCTCCATCAGTAACCTCCATCCCCTCCATGCACACACACCCTGGCTGGGTTCATATGGACTGCTCCATATCCACCTTCCCCTCCTAGCCCACTCTGGAGGAACAGGGGCTCCGCCCAAGGAACAAAGTTGGGACAGTTATGAGCAGGTCTCTGGGATGGAGAGCCAGAGTTGCAATAAACCTCCTCCTGGCCCGACGCTTGGGTGGAGCAGCTAGTCACGGAGACCATGCCTGCCTCCCTCTTGGTCCCTTGCCGAATTCTGGATACCTCCAGGCTTTGGTTGATTTCTAAAATTATTTCCAGAAGGAACTGTCCAAAGACTCCTAAAGCAGCAATAAAACCCTCTGACTTTTACATTTCCACAGGCCCAGATGGGCTGTCACGGGGTTCCCAGCATCCCAGCCACAGGCCAAGTCACAGAAAACCAAGCGATTCTCACCCTGGGAGCCCTGGCTTGATATGGAGGTGGCCTGTGTCCCAGCCAGTAAGCTCCTTCTCGCTGGTCTGCCAGGCTGTCTGGGGCCTCAATGGGCAGAGGAAGAACATGGGTTTTGGAGACATCCTCTGGGTAGACACAGACAAAGCATCTACCATGTGCCAAGAATGGTGTCTGGGGACACAGCAAAGGGAAAGACGTTGAAGTCCAGTGGGGGAGGCCAACAAATCACCAGGCAACTCTAATCAAACAAGGATGTAGGCAATGCTGCAGGAACACAGAGGAGGGGGAGCTGTCAGTCTGGGTGTCCTGGAAGTCTTCCTGGAGGAGGTGATTTCTGAGTGGAGAGGACGAGAGAGTTGACTATGCAAATGCCTGGAGGCCCATCTTGACAAGACAGACTGGGAGGTGGGAGTGAGGGTGCGCCATGACTACACGTAAAGTGTACACATGATGCTGTACACACAGCAGGGCTAGCCTTTCCTCACACCTGCCCTTGGAAACATCCTCCACAGCGAGACTGTTGGCATGACCTTGGCCTAATTGGAGAGCTGGTCTTTTGGGAAATACCAGCCCAGCCCCCTCAGACCAGTACAGAGGACAGGAAGCAGCCAGTTTGGGCTGGAACAGAGACTTTGCAGGGTAAATCCAGGGAACCTGCCATTGAGGACCCAACCACGGAAGGCCTCGAGGCCAGGCTGTGGGGTGCCATCTTGTATGTTCAGGCCATTGGCTATGACCCTGCTTCCCGGAACCCTGGGTTTCGGCAGAATTCCCAGGTCTGCTACAGGGTGAGGGACGGGCTGCTGCATTCTGGGCCCCACGCCATTGGAACTGCAGAAGCTCCAGCTGATCTGTGTTCTACGCTGTAGACAGTGAAGGGGCAGGGCCCAGAGAGACAACATGCAGACAAAAGGCATCTTTGAAAATTGTCAAAGACAAATAAGAGAGATGCTGAGGGATGTTGAGCAGGCAAGGACACTACCATGGGCTCATCTGGGGGACAGGCTGTAAGGTGGGTTAGAGAGACCAGGTCACTGCTAGTAGTCTGTCGTGATAGAATCCATGAGGGCCCACCTGATCCCAGCCAAGCTGTGGTAGGAGAAGCTGTAGAGAAGCGAAGAGGTGGAGAGGACCCTCCAGAGGTAGAATAAAGAGTGGGTACTTGGCCACAGATGGGGTACAGGCCTCATCTCCCCGGTTTAGTAACTTGAGGGTAGGGACTGTGGTCCATGCACCTTTCTGTCCTTCCTACTGTCAACCATGGTCGGTGCCTGGCAAGGCACAGGTGCTTTCTAAGTACCTGTTGGGGGAACAAACAAGGGCCCAGGACCTATGATCCCCAAATATAAGTTCTATGGGAACTGAGAAATAAGGTCCTGACTCCCATTCAGAGGCCCCATAGGAGTTTGAGTGAGGGCAGAAACTCTGCAGCCAGGGGTTCAGTCCTGACCCCTCTTCCTGCTAGTTGCATAGCCTTGGGCCAGTAACTTAACCTCAGGTTGGCTCAATTTCTTATCTGTAAAGTGGGAATAATCAGGGTACCTATTTCATAGAGTTGTTGTGAGGACTGGGTTCTGGAATGTTTGTGCCCTCCCCAAATTCATGTGTTGAAGCCCTAACCCCCATTGTGATGGTATCCAGGGATGGGACCTTTAGGGAATAATTAAGTTTAGATGAGACCATGAGGGTGAAGCCTCTGTGATGGGATTAGTGCCCTTACAAGAAGATACATGAGAACCATCTCTCTCTCTCTCTCTCTCTCTCTCTCTCTCTGCCTGCCATGTGAGGACACAGCAAGAAATCATTCCCCAAACCAGAAAGAGAGTTCTCACCAGGAACTGAATCACCCGGCACCTTAATCTTAGACTTCCAGCCTCTAAAACTGAGCAATACGTTTCTGCTGTTTAGGACACAGAATCTATGGTGTTTTGTTACAGCAGCCAGAGCAGACCAAGACAGACAGCATGTAAAAACGAAAGTTCTTAGAACAATGCCTGGCAGCACAGGTATGCTAAGCACGTAATAAAGGGACAAGTCACTGGGAAAGGGAATCTGGCATGGAGGCTGTGGCCAGGCTGCCTGAGTTCAAACCTGGCACTGCAGCTTGAGCTGTGTGTCCAGTGACCAACTTCCTAACCTCTCTGTGTCTCAGTTTGCTCACCTGTCAGAGCGGGGGGGGGGGGGTGATCATATTTCTGTTTCCCAAAGAGGTAAACAACAATATTCAGCTCCTGTAAACAGCGATGCAACCAGGCTTATAGCTAAAACATTGAAATATGACCATACCAGCTACTAACAGTCAGCTCCTCATCTCCCTGAGGGCCTCCCAGTATCCTCCCAGAAGTTCCCTACAATCTTGCAACTGAAGAGTTCATAACCTGCACCAGGGGCCTGCTCTTCTAAGTGGGCTCATCATTGAATTAAAAAGGGTTCCCAAAATGCTTTGAGAGATGACATCATCACTATTGGAGTAAAACATGCTTTTATTCATCCATCCATTCAATAAATCTTTATTGATCACCTCCAAATGTCACACATGTCAGGACCTGGGGATCTAAAGAGAAATAAGGCCTGGTCTCTGCCCCCAGGAGCCCCACAAGGTAGCAGGAAAAAAATCATCAGAAAGTAAGAGGCTGTGTAATGGGATGCCCAGGGCCCTGGGGGCTCTAATAAGGTGATTGAGACAAAGGACAAACTCAGCCCCTGCATGAAGGTGTGACACTTTTTGGTCCAGCACCGGTCTGTCTACTTGATACCCACCCTCCCCATGTAGGGTTGCCAGATTTAGCAAATAAAAATTCAGGGCACTCCATGAAATAATTTCAGATAAACAATGAAGGATTTTTTTTTTTTTAGTGTTATAAGTAGGTCTCAAAATATCACATACACTGAAAAAAAGTCTTAGGTGTTTATCTGAAATCCACATTTAAGTGAGATGTTGCATTTTATCTGGCAATGCCATTCCTAGGTCAGTTATAACCAGTGCCCCATTAACTGTCAAACGGGACCCCTTATACTTCTGTCCAGAAGATCATCTCAGATGCAGCTTGGTTTCCTGGAGAGAAGAAGAAGAGAACAGAGCAGGGAGGAAATGAGTGGAGGGGCCCAGAATGAGGTGGGCAGACAATGGAGGTGCTGCAGGAAAAGGAGGAGGATGGCAGGGGAAGAAAGAGAGAGCAGGGCAGGCGGAGCCTACGGGGGAGCTTCCCCCCGCTCTGCAGCTGCCTCTCCCTCCCCCCGCACCGCCCCCCTCCCCCCACCACCCCAGCAATGTGGATGTGTCAGGAGGGAGGTGCCGGCCGTCTTGGGAACCTGAGTGTGCTCTCTGAAATGTCAGCAGAAATAAACCTGGCTAATCCTCCGCGATGGCCCGTCACATTAATATCCCTGAAATTCCAAGCGGATTAAAATAACCATGAGCGTGACACCATTTGGAAGGCCGGGGATTTACTTGGAAGCGGTGCCCCATTGGTGAGCATTCCTCTAATTGCTGCTTCGTATAAATAGAGTGTTCTTTAATATCGCCACCAGCCCCAGCTGACAGATTTAGAAGGGAGCTGTCGAAGTCATCAGGGCCCGGGCCGTGGTAAACCGAGGCTCTGTTCGGGCTGTAAATGGGATTCTCGAAGGTCGATCAATCTTACCAAAGCCGCCAACATTGCCTGTTGATCTGTGAGGTCCTGAGTGGCTACAGCTTCCCAGAAATGTGCTTGCATCTGTCAGAATTATGAGCAGCTGGCAGCTGACACCAAGGTCAAGTTTACTGCTAGTGTGGAAATAGAATCTCCCCAGTACACGAAATGCTACTTAGGGGTATATCAATTGCAGGCGGGTCATTAAGGGAGGATTGTGTGCGTGTGCGCATGTATGTTACAGCCTCGGTTGCCCAGAACCCACTTCCTCTGTAGGTCCACATTGGACACAAAAGCAGGTGCTCAGATGAATAAAATTAAATAACAATTAGTTCACAGCAAAATTTTTAGCATCATCATCATAAGGCAGTTTTCACTCTGTCATCTAACAAGTAGTTGAGCACTCCTGCTGACTCAGGCACTGCTCTTGGTTAAGACCTCTCTTATTTAGGGGCTGTGTGGCCTTGGATGTGTTATTTCTTGGCTTTGCTGAGCCTCAGTTTTGCCATCTTTAAAATGGGGATGATAATTCCTACTTCAGAGAGTGTTGAGTATACCTGATGAAATTAGGTCCCTGAAGTGCTGGGACAGGTCATGCTCCACCTGCGTTAACGGTAACTCATGTCAGATGGCCATCTGGGAGGATGGCAGAGGAGGCGAAGGAGCCAGGAAAGGACGGGTCCAGATCCAGACAGGGTACACCACCAGGAGTGATTAAAGGTCTAAATCCCAGTGTCCCAAGCTGTGGGGACTCAGGCTCCATCTAGGGGACAGATCTAATTTGGGGGAGGGTTTCATGGCAAAGGCAGTTTCCAGGGTCCATGGATACTTGACCCTCTGTTTGACCCGAACGTGTCCCCAGTCAAGAGTGGGCCCCAGGGAAGAGGGACCTGGTCCACCCAAGGAGAGGGCCTGGTGAGAAGCAGGCCCCAGAGCCTCCTGCAGCCCCAGACTAAGGGCAAGGCAGAGCCTGGGGGAGCCCAGGCAGTCTTCTGGACTTTGTTCTGGTCCATCGTGTCAACTGGAAGCCTCCTCAAATCTCCAACAAATCTGGAGTCTATTCCCTGTAGAGAATTGGGTCTGGGGTAAGCCAAGCAGTTCTTGGATGAGTTGGCTCATGAGATTGCATCAGACACCCTAGACAAGAGTCAGTTTTTGGCCTTGTGATCAAATTCCACCCAAACCCCACCCCAATTCCAATTCACTGAAAATCTAAGTGAGGTGGCTTCTGTAAGAGTCAGCAAGGGATTTATTCCATTCCAGCTGTTGGCATGTCCCTCCCTGTGATGATTCCTGTGTCTGCACCGCACGTTACATGATTAGAAGTCCTGTTTTGTCCTGTGGCTCTTTCAAGTCTCACTCACATCAGCCTTTGGCAGCTGGACTGAACGTAAAGACCATGAGCTTTGTATCCCTCAGGCTCGGGACTGCCCCCTTGTCTGCTCAACTCAGCAGTCCGTCAGTGCTAAGGCCCGCTTTTCACACATTTTAACATCTCTGACATTAGAATGGCCTTATGAGCTGTGACCCCTTGCAGTTATAATTGGCAGCTCTTTTTCTTTCTTTCCTGTTTATAAAATCATAGTGTGTCCCACCATCTATGAAGTCTTAAATTCGATGAATTGACTGTCTGGCCTTTGGCAAGGCCCTTCTCTGTGAACCTGCTTCCAATATCTGTAAACTGACAGGGCTGTCGTGAAGACAAAAAAAGAGGCCTGTGGGGAAGGCGCCTGCCCGTGGCAGTCACTGGAGGCCAGAGAGCTGGACTGCTGTGAGCAGCAAAGCGAATTTTAGAGGCGAGGAA
Source organism: Mesoplodon densirostris (assembly GCF_025265405.1). Classification (NCBI taxonomy): domain Eukaryota; kingdom Metazoa; phylum Chordata; class Mammalia; order Artiodactyla; family Ziphiidae; genus Mesoplodon; species Mesoplodon densirostris. The sequence continues at coordinate 124,046,026 of NC_082664.1, forward strand.
ACGGAGCCCCAAGGGGAGGCTCTGTCACAGGCAGAGATTTGGGGTTTTCGATGTACAGCTGACCCTTGAACACCATGGGTTTGAACTGCACTGCTCCCCTTATACTTGATTTTTTTGTTCAGTAAATGTATAGTCGTTCCTCCCTATCTGGGGATGCAGGGCTGTGGATACAGAGAACCAGCTATAAGGGACTTGAGCATCTATGGATTTTGGTACCCACAGGGGTCCTGGAACCAATCCCCCACAAATACTGAGGGATGACTGTACTGTCATCAGCCTTATCTCACCAGTGTTTACCCCACCAGGAAAAAGAGTGACTCACGAAGTGTTCAGCCCAGGAGGCAGGGCTAGATGAGGGACCCAGTCTGCTCCTGGACACTCAGCCACTGGTGGGCTGGGGGCAGGACTCCCCCCAGCAGAACCCAAGAGGCAGCCACCAGTACCAGTCCTATTTTACAAAAAATAACTGCCAATGCGCTGTCCGTCGTTTTAATTTTGACCCCCTAGTGTGGGTAAGGAAAAACCAATGTCAGATAGTGCTTGGTAACAATTCAAAAAGGGAAGATGCTTGAAACCTTTTTTAAAAAAATATACTGGATTCGTTTTAACTGTATTATAGCAGAATTAATTTCATAGGCCACAAATTCAGATGGGAAAAAAAGCAAAAGTTTATTTCCCCCTTGGCTCCCATTCCACTTTTGGCAGAACCTCTATTTTAGTCACCTCGTGGTCCCCCCTCTCTCCTTCCAGAGGTGGCACCCAGTTGGGGTGGGGGGAACAGGTATCAGAGCACCCAGGGAGCATGCCTGGTTCCCTGCGGTCACCTGTCCACACTGGCCTCTGCTGAGCAGGGCATTGGTCCCTTGTGGCCACCCACATGGGCTGGTGAGGTGTCCTTATTTCTGCCCCTCTTGGTCCACGCTTGCACCTGCTGTCACATCTCCACCACCCCAGGCATGAGGCCCTCCAGGTTGGCTGGCCCTCAGGCCACCAGTCAAAGTATCCTTCTGCTCCCATCCCCAATGAGACGCTGGAGCTCCCGATGCATCCTGGGCCCTCAGGCTGCTGCTCCCTCACTGAACACTGGGGCCTCTCTATGAAACTTCTAGTCCCCCAACTTCTCTCAGGGGGTAGGGCACCTTTCCCCTCTGCTCTCAGAGCCCCCAGACTATTGGGTATCCTGTTTTCCCCTGAACTTCAGGGTGTGGGTGCATGAAGCATGCGGCAGGACCGTTCTCAGAATTCCACGTCAGCATTAACTCTTTCCTACTGAGGCCCCGTTTTTTTTTTTGCTCAAGGAAGCACTAATCTAATCTGGGTAAGTAGGAAAAAATGGTTAACTAACCACACCCTCGTCCTCCCGAGGCGTGCACGCTCAGGGTTTAGATGCTCCAGAGGAAACACTTTGAGACTCCCAAACTATATCTGCCATGAAATTCAAAACCTACATACTCACTTGTCTCTCTCTCTATTTCTGCTGTGATGACTAATCATGAGGTCAGGGAGTAAAGACTAGGGAACGGGTAGGAAACATCAAGGAAGAACAGTCCAGGTGAATGTTTAAATGATTTCAAAATTTGACCCTACCATGGTGGGTAGAAATTCATCAAGGTCCATGTTGTTAGTTAAATCAAGGTTGGAAACAGTTATAGGAAAGAGTACACGTGACTGCATCATGTGAACTGGAAAATAGGAGACGGGGTTTGTAACCCCCCTCTGCCCCCAGCCAAATGGCCGAGCTGCTTTCCTCTGCAAGTCTCAGGGAGAAACGGGCTCCAGACTTCAGCTGCAGAGGCCAAAACAGCCAGAAACCTGTTCTCCCAGACCCTGACGGCTGGGGAGGGGCACACAGCCTGCGCTCAGCCAATTGGTTCTTCCCACTGGGGGCGACACAAAGAGCTGTGGGTCCGTTTCTAATGCATCCTGGCTCTAGCTGAAGCAGCCTACTCCAACTCCACGGCATGGTCTGGCCACGGGCTCAGCAGCCCACCTACCCTGGGTTCCTGCCTGTTTTCTGAACATGGTAATATGCCCATCAGATCTCTTTCCCCCCCTTGGGTTATCCAGCATTGGCGTCTATTGTGTAGAGCCAAGAACTCTGGTAATAATGAGTAACTCAGCTCTCCTCTATGGACCTCAGTGGCCGTCTCTATAACGTGAGGCGTTTAAATCAGATGAACTCCACGCTCTTACAGTCTATCTTATGCTTTTAATGCTCTGGGGCCAAATCGCCCAGCCTACCTGGCTGGTTCACACATCCATACCCAAAACTCCACCATGCTCTAGGTGTCCATATTTTGGGGAGTAGTCACCCTCTGCACAGTTGGCCTCATGCCGCATTCCATCCAGCATGTGGGTAATCCCCCCAAAATGAGTTCTATGGGCTTCCCTGGTGGCGCAGTAGTTGGGAGTCCGCCTGCCGATGCAGGGGACGCGGGTTCGTGCCCCGGTCCGGGAGGATCCCACATGCCGCGGAGCGGCTGGGCCCGTGAGCCATGGCCGCTGAGCCTGCGCGTCCGGAGCCTGTGCTCCATAACGGGAGAGGCCACAACAGTGAGAGGCCCGCGTACCACACACACAAAAAAAAAATAGAAAAAAGAAAAAAATGAGTTCTATGGTCCTTCAATCAACCAGGTTCCTTTACCACAGGACCTCTCAGAGCCTTTAGTACACTAGCGTACATTGTGATTCTCCAAGACAGGACTACAGGATTCATAAATTAGCTCCCAAATGAATATTGCTGCAAACTCGCTTCCTCGCTGCCCATTTCAAGAACTAGAACACAATGGATCCCACTCTGAGACAACTAGATCCCAGGTGTCACCTGAGGAAAGACAATGTCCTGCATGACTTCCAAAACTCTCTCTCTCACACACACAGGAACTCCCCGGCCCAGCCTGACTCCATTTTAACATATTTTTTCTGCCACCGCTCAGCTTCCTGGATGCACAGGCATAAGCGGCGCTAAGTGCCTGCAGCTGGAGTTCTATGCCTGTGGCAACAGTCAGCGGTGACTCAAGGTTTGGGGTTTCCACTCTCCATCAGCTCATTCGTCCTCTGCACCACTCAGGATGCAGCAAGTGCAAAAACACGTGTGCTTTCCTGAGCCCTGGGCACTCAGCTGGGCCGAGGGCAATGTGCTGCCACCCGCCTCGCCGAAACCTTGACATGGGAGACCAGATGGGTCTAGTGTAGTGGCCCAGCCTCGCAGATGGCCCTGGCTCGGCCCCGAGGGAGAGTCTGGGGGCCTCCCTGACTCCCACCCCAAGGCCAGAGACAGCTCCACACGTACCACCCCTCCCTCCAATCCTGCAGCAGAACTCCCCTTCAGGAACGGTTCAAAACCTCTTGAAACTGTTTCTCTTTTCAACTTGTACCTTCTCTGGAGAGAACAGCTGCCTTAAGTTGCTTCTCACTGCACAGAGAAGGATCTCCTTGTCCAGCTTTAAGGGGAGCTCCTCAAATGTCTGCTACAGGGCTGGGTGGGAGGCCCGCCTCCACCGTGCAGCCCTCTAGGTGATCCATGGCTTCCACAGGGCCTGAGCACCGGTCCCTTTAACCTCATGCCTTTCTCAGTTGAAGAAGCAGAGTTTAAATATAGTATTTCTTGGAGGTTTTCCTTATTTGTTTGTTCTTTATTCACAAAACATGCTTGCTACAAAAATGTAGGAAAATGCAATAAAATATATGAAGAGAGAAATAAGAATAACCCACTATCCTGCTACCCAGAGATAATACTGTAAACATTTGGTCTTGTTTTGCCTAATCCTGTGGTCACATATGTGTAAATGAGGACTCATTCTACCTCAGGTGACTGATAATCTGACTCAAATGGAGCTTAAACATAAAAGAGGATTCACTGGTTCTCAGTGCTAGAAGATCCAAGGGTAGGGCCAGCTTCAGGCAAAGCTGGATCAGGAGCACCTCACTGTCCTCAGGACACACCCCCTCTGCAGTCCTCAGCTGTATTCCCAGGCTGCAGGATGCCACAGCTTAGCTCACAAGCCTTCAGGCTCAGGTCTAGAGGGGAAACCTGAGCATCCTTTCCAGGAGTTTCCACAAAAGTCCTGAACCTCATTCTGATTGTACCAGCCTCCGGTCACATGCCCACCCATGAACCAATCACTATGGCCTAGGAATGTGAAGTGCTGATTAGCTGAGGTGAAGGTCATGTGCTCCACCTCCAGAGCCCCACCCAGGTCACCTGGACTAAGAGAGGATTAGTAACAAGTGAAAAATCAGCTGTCCTTATAAGATGAAGGAGTTAATGCAGGGGGGGGATTAAAGAGTAAGTGTGCACTAAAAGTTGACTATGAGACATCTAGCTCAAAATCTTGAGTGGCTCACCAATCAGCCTTTAAAACGTCTCTAAGCCTGTCTAGGAGAATTCCCAGTAATATCACCCAACCTACCCAGGATGCCCTCCATCAGGCAGAGAAGGACCCACTGGGAAAAGGTGGAAGGATCCTTCACGCCTCTTCTCTCATGGGTCCTGTGTCAGTGACCCCGACTCGGACCCACCAGAAATGGGGCCAGCTACTCCTCTCTGTCTCTTAAGGGCTATTCTTTGAAGCAGAGTGTTGGTAGCGCTCCCTTTCCTTTGTCACCGTCTGTGCACAGCCAGGCAAGACACAATGCAGGCAAATGATAGAAAACGGAAGTCTGGAGCAGGTGGAGGAATGCATTCTGGGCCATGGCTTTCTCACCAGCAGCTGGAGCTGGGGACAGAGGGGAGAAGCATAGCTGTCAGGGTGTGCTGGGGTTCCCTGCACCCCAACAGCAGCTTCAAGTGCCCAAGGCCTTGGAGCGGGGATGGTGGTGGTGACAGAATCCTACCCCAGCACAGCACAGATACACCAGGAGTCAGGGACTGAGCTGGGAGCCCTCACACCAGCCTGCCCCAGCTATAGATCTGAGAGGAACACGTATCTACCTCCCCAGCGAGCTCAGTAGAAAAGAAGGCGTGACCTGCTTAAAAGAGGAGCAGAAAGCCTTAGGGAGAGAATATAGACTTCATTTCAAGATGAAATAACGAGGTAATGTGAAAAGGGAGACGGGTGAAAAGTGGAAGAATTATAAAGTAACTAAAAACATGATAGCTGAATTAAAAACCACTTTGGAAGAAGGTAATGAAAAACAGACTTGATGACCCAGAAAAACAAATCAGCAAAGTAGAGAAAGAACTTGGCCAGCTCTCCTGGGATACAAGGGGGGAAAAAAAAAAAAGGATAAAGAGGTGACAGTTATGAGAGGAAGACGAGAGACACATAGGAGAGCTGAGGTACAAATGTTAGAGCTGATCTCTTGAGCAGACAACCAAAAGAACAAACTTTCGGCAAGGCAAACCAGGAAGGAAAATGGAGGTGCCATGTTGAGAAGGGGAAGGGCATCTGACCGTTGGTACAGTGTACCCAGGTTATGCAGAGAGCTGGGAATTCCATGAGTTGAATTGTGCCTGAGTTTTGGGCAGTCTGGCTTCACTTGCCTGCAGGCTCAGTTTCAGCCTTGTGAATTCTGTTTTTATCTGCAGTATCACGGAGATGTGAGACGTATCGTGGGGGATGCTCATGCCAGGTGCAAGGTACCAGGAGTTGGGGGAAACTGGGCTGCTGTAAGGACCCTGGGCAGGTTCATAGGGCCAAAAGGGATGCGAGAAGGCAGCAAAGACAACTGTCTTCTTCATTCTGCCAAAGGGGAGTAGCAGCACCAGCCAAGAAAGAGAAATGGCCCATGAAGAAAGGGTCTTGCTCAGCAGAGTAACACATTCAGGACAGCTCTGGAAAATAAAAGCCTGTCAGTCTGGAAATCCCAGCAGTTCTAATGAGGTTGAATTCAGCAAGCAGATGAATCACAGAGTCTGGGAGATGTGGAGAGTGGCGGACACCAGAGAGGCCATCTGGCTGGTACTCTCAGCCCAGCCCGTGCATCCCCCAGAGCTCAGCCCCAGGATGGATCCTCCAAGAAAGCTTGCTCAGCCCTGAGGCTCAGTCCCAACCCCTGGCAACGCACCACCCCCAAGTGCCCTCCACACACCTGCTGGTGAAGGAGAGAGAGAGCTCTGATTTTGCAGTCAGAAGTCTTAAAGTTCTGACCTTGATGTGCTTGGTGACTGTCCCTTAAGATCTTGGGGCAAGGTCTCTGTGGAAGAGGAATCTCCTAAGCCAGCTGCATCTCCCTTACAGAGCACGCTGACATCCAATGAGTCATTCAGTGGGAAAGTGCTGCGAAAAGGAGAAAGTGATCCAATGATGGAGGTTAGGAGGATTCTAAGGACATGGAGAGTGAAAAGAAAGAACCTAAGAGCATATTCTAGAATGGGCGTAGAGGAGGAGGGAGCAATATCAGAAAGCCAGCATCCTACTTATAAGAAAAGAAGGAAAAATAAGTCTCTGAGGCTTCTTAGTGAGCAGGAAATATTCCAGAAGTCCCGACTCTGACACTAGCTCTATGACCACCCCCAAACCCCGTCTGTCCCTCTGATTCTAGTCTGTGTGATATGTGTTGTCAGCTTTGAAGTGATGGCACATGAGGCTCAAAAACAAAATCCTGAAGTTATATATAGAAAATGAAGGAAAAAAGGACCATTTTCCATCAGGTTGAAAATGGTGTCCTGTCGAAGGAGGTCAGAATAAAAAGGGAATCCTTCTCCTTTGGCTGTACATCTGCTAACACAGCCTGTGCTCTGATTTATTTTTTCAATCCCAAGGCAAGAAGCAGTCCTTCAAGGGACAAATAGTGGAGCCAGACATCACAGGAAAGGACCCCAGCCCTGGAGGCAGGGGATTCAGGATCAAACACCACTTGCTGTGTGTGGCAATCGTCTGCCGGCCCTGGGCCTCAGTTTCCCCTTCTATAAAATAGGTGGGTGAGGGCTTCCCTGGTGGCGCAGTGGTTGATAATCTGCCTGCTAATGCAGGGGACACGGGTTCGAGCCCTGGTCTGGGAGGATCCCACATGCCACGGAGCAACTAGGCCCGTGAGCCACAACTACTGAGCCTGCGCGTCTGGAGCCTGTGCTCCGCAAGAGAGGCCGCGACAGTGAGAGGCCCGCGCACCGCGATGAAGAGTGGCCCCCACTTGCCACAACTAGAGAAAGCCCTCGCACAGAAACGAAGACCCAACACAGCAAAAATAAATTAATTAATTAAAAAAAAATAGGTGGGTGAAAAAAAACCAGGTGGGGTGGATCGGAAGATTCTCATCCCTCCCATCACCCTTCTTTAAAAAAACGGAGCTTTAGTGGAATAATTGGGAAGAAGGAAATCTTTTGTTAAAAAACGTTTTATTCATTTTCTTTTTAGATATCCTGCACAAATAGATTTAACCTCCTATAAGGGCATAGATGTGGTCATCATCATGTGTGCTCATCTTTGTTTTTAACTCTTCTTTTTTTTGCAAGTTTCCTGTCCTCACTCTGGAAGATCTTTTAGGACATTTCTAGCTCTGGTGGTCATATTTCTGGGGCCAGAAAAATTCCAGGGAAAAGGGAAAAGAAAGCAGACAGTGCCACGGGTCACGGTTATGCGTGGAGCTAAGTGGTGAGTCAGGCTCCACGTCGGGTGCTCGCTTGCTCCAGGAGCATAATGAGTTTGCCGCTCCTCTGCCTGTCTAGCCTCCCCTCCCCCCGACTCTGACCATCACCCCCCACCCTGATTCCAGAGCAGGTCAGAACTCAGATCTGAAAGCCAGGCCATATCTCAGTTTGGCCTCCACATTCCCAATCTTTCATGGTACCTGGGGATCAGAGAAACCACCAGAATCACTCGGCCCAGCCTCTCTATCAAGGCAAGTAGTTGTCCATCCTCCCTGGAAAATATCCGGTGGAAAGCTTGTCCCACCCAGCTTCCTGCAGGTAGCGGAGGCTGGTGCATGCCCAGATTTTTCAGGCCAACTGGCTCATTTCTTTCCACCTTAGAAACCTCTGGAAGCTAGGATGCCCACATCCTGGCTCAACTCTTAGCCATCAGTTCAGCCAGGAGCTACTGCTTCCAGGCAAGAGAAAGCAAAGCAAACACAAAAAGTTCAGCTAGATGAACAAGCCATTCACAGTAGGAAGAGGGTGCCCGGGGGACACGTGAACATATTTTCAATCTTGGTGAAAAGCAAGGAAACCAGAATGAAACAATGATATGCCCGTGGCACATGTGAGAAAGAAAGAGGTACAACTCTGTGGGGACGAGGGTAGTGGGAGCCTGTCGAGAGCAGCAGACCCTCGGGTGGAGAGGCCCAGGGTTACGGCAGGTGCAAGGCAAACTCTTAGCAGGCACTTGCCTCTGGACTCAGCAGTTCTACTTGGGGAGGGAGGGGGTCCATCTCAACCGAATAATAAAGAATGGACTCAAATATCTGAATTCAGGAATACTCATTGAAATTAGAAAGAACCCACTTGTCCATCAAGAGGGGATTGGTTGAATTAACTGTGGTACATCTATGGAATTCTTTTAGAATCAAAGTTATACAAAGGTATACATTAACGTAAAAAAAGATGTTCCTGAAATATTGTTGGGTGGGAAAAACAGCTTACATAGTAGTCCATCCAGTAGCATTTTATTTATGCTAAGAAGTCTGATATATAGCATGACAGTTCAGAGATAAACATTCTTCTCCATGATAAATATTTTAGCTACATTGTCTGAAGTTTTACGTAAATAGGTATTACTTATAGGGTATGAAAACAATAGCAGAAGGAAGAAGCCATCCCAAGGAAAGGGCTCCTTCATCCCAAGGGGAGGAATGGTCTGGAGGACCATTTGTGCTTTGGGTCTTTCCCTGCAAAGCGTTCCCCGGCCAGTGGAGGGGGGAGGCAACGAGAGAGATGGGGTGAATGTCCCTCCTAATCTTGGGCAGGCATGATCCCTGGAGCCCACGCCTTTTCCCCTTTCCCTCTGTAAAACAAAAGGTGCTGAAGCACTTTCCAGGAAGCCTCTATCTCCGAGTCCTCACTGTACCTTGTTTTTCCCCTCCGGTTCTCCCTTCCTCAGCAAGGACCCTGTGCTGTGTTGTCTGTCCAACACAGAGGCCAGGAGCAGGGCTGCCTGTCTGGGTCTGAACTCAGCAAGGACACGTCCCAGCAGTGTGGCCGTGAGCCATCTGAAAATGACTCTTCCTACTTTGGTGCCTCTTTAACTGTGAGGATTGAAAGTGAGAAAAGGGAAGGAGAGAGGAGAGGAGGAGAGGAAGGAGAGCAAAGAGAGGGAGGCAAAAAAGAAAAAGTATAAAGCTTCTAAATGCAATGTGGAATCCTGGATTTTATCCTAAAACAAGGAAAGGACATTAGTGGAAAACAGGGGAAATCCAAATAAAGTCTGTAGTTTAGTTAATGCTGGTATGTGCCTGCTAACATACTAACGTTAGTTTCTTGGTCATGACAAATGTATCACAATTACACCGGGGAAATGGGTGTAGGGGCACTCTCTGTGCTCTCTTTGCAACTTTTCTGTGAATCGAAAATTACTCCAAAATAAAAATTTATTTTTTAAAAAAGTAAAGTGCTTAGAACAAGGCCTGACACAAAATAAACAATCAATGAATATTGACTCTTATTTAACTACTTCATTCTATTTGAACTATGATCATCCAAGTGTTAATTATTTTTGCAGGGGTATCAAATTATTTTGCACATCCTGCAGAACCTTCTATGGTGCTGGACACCTGGGGGCTCTCAGTGGCGATTCACCTCTTGGCCTTTATTAATTCCTACCCCTTGCCTCTGCTTTCTATTACCAAGACCTTGATTTTACGTTCTCTTTCTCTCAGAGTTCGCATATGTAAGCTGCGTATTATAAGTTGGATCAAAATTCTTTGGAAAGGGCTTCCCTGGTGGCGCAGTGGTTGAGAGTCCGCCTGCCGATGCAGGGGACACAGGTTCGTGCCCCAGTCTGGGAAGATCCCACATGCCGCGGAGCGGCTGGGCCCGTGAGCCATGGCCGCTGAGCCTGCGCGTCCAGAGCCTGTGCTCCGCGACGGGAGAGGCCACAACAGTGAGAGGCCCGCGTACAGCCAAAAAAAAAAAAAAAAAAAATTCTTTGGAAGTAGTCAGGATATCAATAGGTAATAAAAATATTGGTAAATGAATTAATCTCCTATTTTTACCTGCACTGCACACACAGTGCAGGTAAACCCTTTGTGATAATGATAAGATCCTGTGAAAGAGCATGGGTTTGGAACCAGGAGAGCTGTATTTGTGAATCCCAGACCCACTGCTCATGGGTCATGTGACACTGGGCAAGTCATACACCAGGGAAAAAAGGGCTTGTAAGCAGCCCCTCCATCCCCGGGTGTTCTGAGGGTTTGCTACAATAAGGCTTGTGAAAGCCCTGAGCAAAGCTCCAGCTCATTGACTGCTTTCTCCCGCTGTAGACCCCAGGAGACGGCTTTCACCCACGGGGCAATCCAGGCCTGGGACCAAAACCTGCCCAATGGGGACCCACCTCTCCCAGCCAACCCACCCTCACAGTCACATGCACTACCACAGCCCTACGCATGACCGGCTAGTCCAGTTGCCTGGCCTGGTCTTCTGGTCTTCACCTGGGAAGGGAAGTGGGCCTAACGCTGGCTGCCATGGCCTCACCCCTGCCCAGACCTCCCGTTCCAGGTGTGCTCACCAGCCCCCCTACACTGCCACATGGTTGCACAGAATTGCAGAAGAAGACCACCATCTCACCTCTGACTCGCTAGCAGATGGACCCAGTCGCTTGGGTGCGGGATGATGCATGAACGGTATCTCTGGTGATGAGGGGCAAAGGGAAGAAGGGAGTAAGTGGGTGAAAGGAGCCCTAGGGGCAATTCCCGTGCCTAACTCTGGAGCTTAGGCCCTCGTCAGAGGAGACACACCTTCTTGCCCGTATCTGGCCCAGGCATGTGTTCACCATTTTATTGCAGTGAGAAAGAGTGGTGCTTCAGAAGAGAGGGAGCTCAACATAAAGTCTGAATCCATCCAAAGGGGTGACCTCTCTGCCTTCTATACCCAGGTGAAGGCGGGCAGGTGAGAGGCAATCTGCCCAGGCCCATTCCCTCGCTTGGCTGATCCCAGCATTCAATTCTCCATCCCTCATTTTCTCTCTAGGTCAGTCCTTGGACATTTCCAATCCAGGTCCAAGTGTTGACTTAGTTCATGGGGGAATTATGCCCTCCAAGAAGCATCAAGTGGGCTGGTGGGTGGGAGAAGACTTGGACACAAATCCAAGGTGGATATTTCAGGAGGTATGGGGCAAAATGAAGGATGAATATAATATTTGCTATGCACCAAGAACTGCATTGTCTCATTTAATTCGCATGAGGATTCTGTGAGGAAGAATTTTTATACCTGGGGAAAATGAGATGCACAAAGGTTATGGAACTTACCTAAAGTCAAGTAGCTAGATAGCCGTGGTCTTGGGATCTTGAACACAGTCAGTCTGGCTTCAGAGCATACATGTGCCCTTGGTCAGGATGCTATAGGAGAAACTCACAGGAACTCAAAGGAGTCTGTTGGGCTGCCACCTACAGAATAAATTTCAGGTGGATAGAAATCAGCTGTCCAGGCAACTATGAGTTCATTTCTGTAGGGGCTGGAGGGTAGGGGCAGGACCCACCTCAGGGAGCCTTGGACTGGCCTCAGACAGCTCCATAAGCCTCCTCTGATTCCTTCAAGGCTGGAAGACCGAGGCCTTTGGATCCTAATCCCTGTCGCTTAGGATCAAGGCAGGCTGAAAAGGGAATGGCGGCAACAGGCCCAGGAGTCAAGAAGGAATACGTTAGGTTAGGAATGGGGATGCCTGGTGTTGATGGTCAAGGCAAGACAGACACCCACCACCAAGTGAGAAGTCAAGGCAGCAGCACAAAGCACAGCCCCAGGAGGGATACATCATTGACATCATTCCTGCCTCAGCCAGGGAGCACCTTACATCCTCTCTGCTGGGCCAGGAGCTGGGCTCAGGCTGGGGCCTGCCCAGAGCTGCCTAGTGGAAGGAAGTGAGCCACAGCAAGATGTCACAGAAAATATTAGCAGCAACACTTATCAGGCATCTACTGTGTGCCAGGCTCTGCACTAGACATTTGACATACATCTACCCTTCTCATTTTAATCTTCCAAACTACCCCGTGAGGCCTGAATAACTAGCGCCCTTTTACAGAGAGGCAATGAGCTGAAAGAGGGACAACGGCTTGCCCAGGGCCACACAGCTTCTATGCAGCAGGATCAGGTTCAAACTCTGGCCAGCCTGGCTGCAAAGTCCAAGCTCTCACCCTCTCACCAGGCAGCCTCTGTGGGAAGGAGACAGGGTGTCCCTCCATCAGGCGGGCCCTCTTTCCCTCCCCCATTCTCACCACCTTCTACCAGCGCATTTCCACCACACTTTTGCTCTTGTTCCAAAGTCGGGCTGCTCAGTTCCATGCCCCTGTTGGCAGCAGCTACCCTGCAGGCCTGAACGGTGCCTTTTTCCATCTGCTCTCACAACCATGATGTGAGGGAGACCAGGCAAGGATGTTCTCCCATTTTACGGTCAAGAAACTGAGGCTCAGGGATAAACAAAATGGTTAACCAGCAACACCCCGTCATCTGGGATAGGATGAGAGAGATCCAGACCTCGAAATCCAGTGTCCCTCTGTGACATCTCACAGTACTGTCTGGGAACCCAGGTGTGTTGGTGACTCCACAGGTCTTCAAACTTCTATAGCTCAAGACGGCCAGCTTACAAGGACTGCCTGCATCAGGGCTCTGGTGCCAAGTCCTGCCAGGATTCTGCAGGTCCCTCAGGGGTCCTCCCCCAGCCAGAAGGCCTCTTGCCCAGTTGCCATGCAGGGACTGAGGTGTCCTGAGGCAGTGAAGATGCTGTGAAGGAGACCAGGGGGTTAGTAGTGAGTGTGTATGATCCCCCTGGATGGCAAGTCCTTCTTCAGGGCTCCTGATGCTTGGGAGGCCCCCTCTGATAGGAGGGCTCAGTGGGGAGGTACCGGTCCACCAGCACTGCTCCAGACAGACCCTCATGGTCCTGGAGAACCGTGGTACGAAAACCACAGGGAGGACTCCCAAGAAACCCCAAAAGCCCAGTGGGCCATCCATCTCTTCTCCAAGAGTTTGGCCTCTGTTCTCTAATGTTTTTCCCTCTAGGAGACAGATAGCCCAGGTTAAGTTGGGGGTTGTTTCAATCCCATTTGACAAGTGAGGAAACTGAGGCTCAGATAAATAAAGTAGTAGCCAGTTAGGAAAGAGATGGAGTGAACACAGACAGCTCCCAAGCCCAGAGCAGCCCCTCCTGCTGAGTGCCGTGGCTCCACACTCTCCTCTGACTCCGGGCCTTATCTGGAAGTTTCCTTGGCACAGAGTAGACAGAATTTGGCTCTGCGTCCGCCCTTGTGAACACTTGGTTTGTACACCATCAATTTTTTTGTTTTTTTGTGTGTGTATACTATGAGTTCTATTTTGGCTGGGAAAAAATATATAGAATTACATATATTTATATATGTATAGAAACACTCCAAAAGATCATGCAGCAAATCTTAACAGGAGTTCTCTCTCAGATTATTCATAATTTTAACTTGTTCTCTGCTTATTTGAATTTTCTGATTCATCTGAACATTTATTGCTACTATAACTGTTTTTTTTTTTTTGGTCAAAGCATTTTTTTCATTTTTTAAAAACATCTTTATTGGAGTATAATTGCTTTACAATGGTGTGTTAGTTTCTGCTGTATAACAAAGTGAATCAGCTATACATATACATATATCCCCATATCTCTTCCCTCTTGAATCTCCCTCCCACCCCTCTAGGTGGTCACAAAGCACTGAGCTGATCTCCCTATGCTATGCGGCTGCTTCCCACTAGATATCTATTTTACATTTGGTAGTGTATATACACCATCAATCTTAACCCAGAGCCTCAGGTTTCCGGAAAGTGTTGTGTTGAGGGAATTCCAAGACTTCAATTGACCTGGAAGGAATTTCAGGAGACGCGCTGCCTCTTTCAACTTTATCCACAGCCCAGAAGGTCTGCCTGAGTCAAAGACTTGCTCCATCTCCCTAGGGAGGATTTTCTCAAGCCCCGCCTCCATTCCTTCTTTCTCTCCCTCTCCCCCTTCACACACAACATGAAGTTTGCAAGGGAGCAGGGCAGCCAAATTCCACAAGGTTTAAATCATTGTTCCATCTCACTCTGGTACTTGGCATTTTCAAAGAGTCACAGATTGTGAGAACTTGAAAAGACCTTATTGATGGATTTGACCGACTCCCTCTTTTAACAGCTGAGGAAGATGAAGGCAGAGAGGGGAGGTGGGTCACCGGGGTCAATCGATGGGTCAGCACAGGGTCAGGGCCAGAACACAGAGCCCGGGTCCCCTAGACACTGCCCTTCCCGCTCTCCACTCAGAATCACATGATTGCTGTCACTGGAAGACTCAACAGGAAGCCTGGGGCCAGGGCGAGGGTTGGAGACAAACCCGAATGCCATTGGGGCCACAAGGTCATGTCAGAGGAAAAGGAGAGCCAGGACACATCAGGGAGAGGGGTGGTGACAGCCACACAGACTACTGTCCTGCGGGCCCAGGATTTCTGGGCGTTCTGACTTTTTTTAAAGGACATCTATAAAATACAATTTTTAATGTGAAATATTCCAACTTTTAAATAGAGAAACAGTTCAAGTTTAAAAATGAAACACCCGAGACTAACTTGTAACCGGAGATGGAGTCCAACTCCATCCCCTTTTAATAGATGAGGAAACTGAGGCACAGAGTAGCAGCCATCAGAGACCACACGCAGACAAAGGTCCAGCACGGCTGAGTCATTTCTGGGGAATCCCGCCTCCGGGTCGCCCGTCCCACTGGCACTGATCATGGAATGGCATTCTGCTCACAGCCCCAACTTCGCAGGTCTTAAGTGATTTGCCCGGGGCGGGGTACCTTACCCTGGACCTTCTATTATGTTTTCCCTGTGGTCCACATTCCCAAATCTCTCTGAGTATTTTTTTTTTCTCAACGTATCCCTTTAAGACTACAAAGTGGGCCAGAACATTCCGAGACCCTCTGAAGTCTGGGAAAGGCTGCAGACACCCTTGCCCTCGGCCAAGCCCTTCCCACATGCCATCCCCTACCTCTGGACATTCTGCCCTTCACAGCCCAGCTCAAAACAGCACAGCTGACACTCCAGAAAAATCTCATAAAGCCGAATTAGGAACATGTCAACGAAAGGGGAAAATGATATCATGTCCGCACTGTCACCTTTCCCGGCTGGCTAAATCTGTCAGCAGCCCATCAGTCGCCAAGCCCTCCCTGACCCCTCCTACGTGTCCAGTCCTGCGCCTGAGACCGGGGCATGGAGCAGTTAAGGGAGGAGATGACACGTAGCCTCGTAAAACCGGAGAAGAAAGTCAAGGGCTAAGATGAGCATTGAAGATAAGAAGGGTCTGGTGAGCGCCAAGATAGGGATGGCTAAAATAAACAATGGTATAGCAGACAGAATGGGTCTGCAGCTAGCTCAAAGAATTGATAGAATTTGTGTAAGTGGAGTCGAGAGGAGAGGACATTCAAGGTGTCAGGCAGGCACAGAGACGGGGCGGGATGTGGCGTGTTAGGAGAGCCTGGGGGCTCAAGTGGCCTAGCTGCCCCAGCTCTTGGGTGAGGCCCTTGATGGTTCTAAGCTCTGCTTCCTCACCCACCCATGAGGACTTGGGCCAGGTGAGCCCAGCTTGTTCTTTCTCCTTGAGCAGAAAATCTGTGCTTTATTCTCCAGCTCCCAGCTTATACCTAACTTATGTACTCTTTGAATGAATGAATGAGTCATTGAATATTTAACGTAAACATCAACCCAATGAGAAAAATATGAGAACAGATACCCAAATAAGATAATTTTGGTTTTAAACTGTTTCAAGACATTTCCCCATCAACCTTTGTGGCATCCCCATAGCAACCGTGGAGGCAGATAGTATGGATTTCATTAACCCCATTTGACAAGTAAGGAAACCGAGGCATGGGGTGTGTTGGGAGGCGTCGGTGACTTAACTGAGTGGTGAGTTTGGGAAGAAACTGAGCCCCATGGCTCTGCCCTTCTGGGCTCTCCCTCTTGGGGGTCTGCCTGCCTGTACCGAGGGCACCCTCAGTCCTACTACTGAGAATGGGACCTGCAGTCAGCCCGTTGTGTCTGTGCTTGGGTGGGAAAGTCTGGCTGATTCAGGCGGGGTGTGAGCAGCCCCTCTGCCCACGAGCCTGAGCCTTGTACACATATGTAGCACTTACCAGAGTAAAGCTGACATTTTGATCTCCCTCTGAGTGACCCTGCAGCCACCTCTTAATGTGTCCTGAACTCAAGTGGGGCAAGATAAGGGGTGTTGTTTATTGTTTCTCTAAAACCTCAGCAGAAATGTTAAGCAACTTAGATAATCCACGACCTTACCTGAGGTCCCCTGGGGATTAACCATCCTCCTCTTTCCAGTTGGAGGAACCCTATCAGAGAGGAATGAGAGGAGTGGCCTGGTGGGCCAGATGCACAAGATCGTTTTCTGATCCTGAAAGTTTGGGAAACAATAATGATTTAAAAGCCTATCAGATTCTATTCTGCAGGACTTATCAGAACCATCAATATGCTGCTGTGTTTGGTCGATCTCCAAGTAGAGATAGATAAAATGTGCATCGTTTTCCAGACTTATTGGAGTACAGATTTTTTTTCTCAAAGATCAGTGTGAGGATCCAGTGTTCCACTATTCCACGTCTGAGGAAGTGTTCCTCCTCACAGACTCATCCCCTCACTCCCAGGCCAAGTTCATGCCAATCTCCTGCTGCCTGGGTTCGGCTCTTCTTTTGTGGCAAAGACTGCTGGTTTCCCTCAGGGGTCCATTCTCCCATGGCCTTTGGGAATAGAACTAAAGACTCTATTCCCCAGGCTGGAGATAGGTGTGGCCATGGACAAAATCTACCAATGAGATATGAGGAAAGTGGTGTGTACAAATTCTAGGTCATGTCTGTCCTTAATGGAGATGGCATTTCCTCAACTTCTACTTTTTCTCTTTCTGTAGACTGAACTCATGATATGATGGCAGGTGCTATAGCAGCTATTGTGGACCATATGATAAAAGTTGCTGATAGAAAATGGCAGAGCAATAAGACAGATGGATCCTGGGTCTTCAAAACCATGAAACTGCCATATTAGCCCCAGACTGCTTAAGTTATTACTGTACCATGAGGGAGAAATAAACTGCCATTGTTATGTTGGCCGTTAGTTACAGCAGGTGAACTCCTTCACTTTGCATAGCTACTTCTAACCATTCTTCTAAACCTACCCAAAGGCCACCTCCCCAAGGAAGTATCCCCTGATTACACCAATGATAGCTTGCCTCACATACCACACCATGCATTCCAGAACGTATGGCCTAAACCAAATCTTGATGCACCGAATTCTATTTTATTTAGTGTTATTTGTTCCAATATAGAGTGTGGCACCCATCAGGAAGGGTGGAAAGACAGTTATTGAGTTGGCCTTAGCTGGTTGGTTTGGTGTCTCTTTCATCAGCATAGTACCTTCCAGACAGCGCCGTATGCCACTGTAGGGTGGGCCCGGGTCATAGACCTCTGTTGCCACCATTCACACATATTGCACTCAACTGAGACTCGAGGGCTTTACTTCCATGTTTTCAAAAGAAACTGATGGGAAATAAGGCCAGCCAAGGTGGAGCATGGTGGGGTACAGTCCTGGCACTGAGCCCGTAAATACGACCTGATGTCAGAGAACTCTGTGACGTATAACCCAAGAAAGGTCCTGCTAAAATTGGATTCTTCCGACAGGGAAAAATCAGGCAGGCTGACTGCCGCCACCATGGAGAGGCGACAAATGTTTGACCTCGGGTGTGAGGATGACTGATTCCATGCTGTCACGGGGAGAAATGCACACCTGTTCCTGCTGGAATAGAGTCAACCCTGACCAGCCGCCCGCCCTCAGACAGACCAGCTGGAGCCCTGGAAAAAAAAAAAAGGATC
Source organism: Mesoplodon densirostris (assembly GCF_025265405.1). Taxonomy (NCBI): domain Eukaryota; kingdom Metazoa; phylum Chordata; class Mammalia; order Artiodactyla; family Ziphiidae; genus Mesoplodon; species Mesoplodon densirostris. Next base: position 124,063,965 of record NC_082664.1, read on the forward strand.
CCGTGAGCTGTTACACAACAAAGCTATGGAGCAGCCGCTCAGGACGGAATAGTCTGACTCGTGAGGTAATGAGCTCCCCGGCACTAGAGTTAACCAAGCCAGATGATCCCTGGTGGGGATACTTTAAGGGCATTCCAGCCTCAGGTTGGGGTAGGGGATTACACTGGGTGGCTTGAGGTTTTATGATACTGTGATTTTTCAAACTACAGGCTCCATCTCAACATGTCTCCCTGGGAGCCTACCATAGTGCCTGAAGTTCTATATTAGAGCTTTATTCATTGGAAGTAAGGCATCATGATCTCCTGAAGATGCCTGTTAAATAAAGGGATGCTACATAGTGTTATAGTTGTTGACTCTGTCAGTTTCTTTAGCAGACCCCTCTCCCAGATGGCTAGGGGCAGGGGTTACTAGAGCACTGGTCACCATAGTAGGGGGCCCTTATCATCCAGAATGCAGCATGCAGACAGAGTATGCTTGGGTGTGGTTGCAATGAGAGAGCCGAGGGTACAGGAGGATCTGAGAAAAGGTGAGGTGGCTGAGTGCACCATCAGAAACCCTTTCATCCAATGCACAGCTTGGCCCACGGTGGCCCCGGCTAGTCCAACAGCCCAGCTTCTGCATGCACCTTACACTTCCCAAAGGGAGCACTGGACCAGGAGTCCGGAGACCTGGCCTCTGGGGCTGGCTGGCCGCTCCCTGGCAGTGGGCCTTGGGTATGTCTCCATGCCTCCCTGCAGAGCTCAGCTCCCTCCACTGACAAATAAGAGGAGGCACATGCTGGTTTCCAAAGGTCCTTTCCCCCTGCTGGGGTCTGGAGCCAGGGCCAAAGCATCACTGCAGGCTTCAGGGCCACCCAGACCTCGTGAAACCCAACTCTGCTTCTCCTAAGCAATGCAACCTTGAGCAAGTTACCTAGGCTTTCTGAGCCTCAGTCCCCACCTCTGTAAAATGGGAACAGCAATACTTGCTTCCAAGGATTGTTAGGATGATGAAATATAAAATGGCTTCACAGTGACAGGGTGGATGCTGAGAACAGCCATTATCCATCATGTCATTTTACTAGTTAACGCCTCAGTGAGAGAAAGTAGGCTCTGCCCATAAAAGGAGAGTGGGACTGGGATTCAGACCCAGCTGCTAGGCTTTGTCATCTCTCCAAAGAGCCAGCAGCTCTGAGCTCCTGCCGGCTCGGACCCTGGCCCTCTTCTTGCCTTCTGGGGGCCCCGTTCAGAAGAAGCCTGGGTGACAACAGGGGCTGTGATCCGAAGCTGCAGGCATGGGAAACCTGGGCCCCCTCCCAACATTCTCTCCCTTCACTGGTCATCCTCCCAAAGTACCCTCCACTGGCTGGGGTCTCTGCCCTCAGGGCCCATGGGGGCCAGTCTAGGACCAGACATCAAGGTTGTCATCCCCACCCACACCCTTCCTGCACTGCCTCTCTGTCCAGTGGTAGGTGGGAAGCTCGTGAGTTTAGCAGTCAGACAACCGTGGACTTGAAAGCCTGCCCGGCCACTAACTGCCGTGTGCCCTAGGCTGGTTACTTTGGGTCTCTGAGCATCGGTTTCCTCATCTGTAAAATGGGCACAAGCAGCACCACTTCCCAGGGGCCTTGTGGAAACCTAAACATGGAAGTCAGTGCCCGGCACAGGGCAGGTCCTCTGTAAGTGGGAATTGCCTTTCTTCCTCTTCTGTCTGTAGCTTAAAGCATTGGCTCCAGGAAGGATCGATATTTTTTCCAATTTTTATTTTGTAATTTTTCAAACCTAAGTACATATTGAAAGAATAGGACCACAAATTTGCATGTACTTTTCACCTAGATTTGCCAATTTAGCACTTTACCATTTTTGCTTTATCACTATTTATACATATCACACTATCTATTGCTATGACTATTCCCTCTCCCCTTTACTCCAGCAGGTGTTTTCTAAAAGTAAGGATACTTTCTCATATACCCATATCAACAAACTCAGGACACAACAGGGATGTAATGCTGTTACCTAGTATGCAGCCTACATCCAAATTTTGTCAATTGTCCCTCTAATGTCTTTTAGAGCAATTTTTTTTTTCTGGTCCATGGTCCAATCTAGGATCAGGCCTTGCATTTGCTTGTTGGATGTCTTTGGTCTGGAACAGTTCCTGTGCTCTCTATGTCTTTCTTGACCTTGACATTTGTAAAGCGTGCAGGCCAGTTATTTTGTAGAATGTCCCTCCCTTTGGCATTGTGTGAGGAGAGTTCCTCATGATGAGACTCAGGACATGCACTTGGGGCAGGGCTATCCCAGGAGAGAAGCTGAGTCCTTCTCAGGGCCGCTAGTCAGGACATGTGATGTCAGCCCACTCATCGCAGAGGATGGCTGTGTTGGTTGACTTTGGGTTAAGGTGGTGTCTGCAGGTTTTCTCCCCTGCACAATTGCCATTTTTCCTACTCTTTGGGGAATATGATCCTATTTTAACCCTGGACTCAAGTCAAGCAGAGCTGAGTTGCGGCTGGATTTCAACATTCACCAGCTGTGTGCCCTTGGCCAAATTATCTAATTTCTCTGAACTCATGAAACAAAGATTGTACTTCTGCCTCTCAGGGAAGTTTGGAGACTGGATGAGACGATGTGAATAAAGTATTGAGTGCAACGTCCAGGCACACTGGAGGAGGTGCCTGGTGAACAGCAGTGGGTGTTCGATGAACATCTTTCTGAGGCTTAGGAGGGGACTTGGAGATCAAGAAGACTGTCCCCCTCCCCTGCTGATGGAAGGGCCTCCCAGCAAACAGCAGCAGAGGGACCAGATGTCACTGGTGGTGTTGTGACGTGCCGTGAGCTCAGAGAGGCTCCAGGGGCAGAAGAGAGTTTCTAGTGAAAGGCAGATAACCCTGGGAACAGAATTGGACACGCGAAGTGGACCACGGCTGTGAGCCAGGCATGGGCTTTGGGGTCTAGCCAATCTGTGGTTGTGTCCGATCTTCCCTTTGAATTAGCTGCGTGGCCTGGGACAAGTCATGTGACCTCTCTGAGCCTCAGTGTCTTCCTCTGTGAACTGGGGATAATATTACATCCCTCATAGTGGTCTTGAAAGGCTGATAAGATTAATGTCTGGTGCATGGTAAGTGCTCAAAACTGAAGCAGTAGCACTGACCGTCCCAGCCAGGATCTCTTTAAGAACACCTTCCCTGACCACATTCCCCAGAAAAGAGAAACAGGCTTTCCTGAAATGCCCTTAGCATCATGTCCTCTCACACTCTGTGGGACCATAAATTGATATGACCTTCCTGGTGGACATCTTGACAAACGGGGATTTTGTTGGTCAGTGTTCTTAGCCGTGGACAACAGAACCCACTCAGCTAGTTTAAGCAGAAAGGAATTTATTAAGGAAAATAGGTAGCTTGCAGAATCACCAGGTAGCACAAGTAATCTTCCTAGGCTGGGCTTCCAGGGATGAGTCTCAAAAGCACAAGACAGAACTGGCTACCAATGGAACTGCTGCTTTTGCCTCGATCAGAAAGCTCCAGAACAGGAATGGCCACCATGACTCACAGCTCCAGGACCATGCCACTTCTGCCCTGATCTGTGCTGGCAAAACGGGTGCCTCGTGCCCCTCCTGCCTTCTCCCCGACCCATGACTTAGCTTTGAATCGCACTCACTGAAGTTCGCCTCAGTAACAGAACCAAAATCACATCAAGAATCCACACTGTAAGGGAGTTGTGTTTTTTTGCTGTCCAATATCTAGACATACTGGTTAGAAGGAGGTAGAATATGTTTTGAACCAGCAATCGAGCAAATCAAGAACCGTAAAAATATTCAACCATTTGAGGGGAGGAGGAGGGATAAATTAGGAGTATGGGATTAATAGAGACATACTGCTATGTATAAAATAGATAAACAACAAGGATTTGCTTTATAGCGCATGGAACTATAGTCAATATCTTGTAATAACCTATAATGGGAAAGAATCGGAAGCTGTACACCTGAAACTAAAACAATATCGTAAATCAACTATAGTTTAATATAATTTTTAAAAAATATTCAACCCTTGGGGCTTCCCTGGTGGCGCAGTGGTTGAGAGTCCGCCTGCCGATGCAGGGGACACGGGTTCATGCCCCGGTCCAGGAAGATACCACATGCGACGGAGCGGCTGGGCCCGTGAGCCATGGCCGCTGAGCCTGTGCGTCCGGAGCCTGTGCTCCACAACGGGAGAGGCCACAACAGTGAGAGGCCCGCGTACCGCAAAAAAAAAAAAAAAAAAAAAAAATTCAACCCTTGACCTAGTAGATGCTCTTCTAGGAATCCACATGAAGGAAATAATCGGAGATATAAACAGGATTGGTGTGTAAAGAGGAAGGAAGGAGGGAAGAAAGGGAGGGTGCGGGGAGGAGGGGAAGAGGGGAGGAAGGGAGAAGAAAAACAAAATCCATGAACAGGGGATTGGTTAAATAAATTTTAGAACATTCATATGAAAGAGATTTTTGACCAATAGAAATGAGGGTTTTGAATAGTTTAAAAGTTCTCAATAACATAGTATTAAGTGGGAAAAGACAAAACAAACTATATGTACAGTATGATCTCAGTTTTATAAGAATGACACATATGCAGAGTACAGTAGTGAAGGAAGTAACCTAAAGATGTTTATCTCAGTGTGACTGGCATCACATGGGATTTTTAAATTTTCTTACTGATACTTCTCTATATGATCTATGTGTTCTACGAGGATATGCATTATTTTTTAATAATTAACTGTTTTAGAAATTGGAGGATGATATTAACAGAATGAGAGGTACTCATCCCTTCAGCACACTCACCTGTCTTTACCTTGTGCAGGGGAGGCTGTGGTGAGGACAAGTGGTGTCTGGAAGATGACAGAAGTACCGGATGGAAGCTGGGGGTTGAGGAGGGGGGATTAAGGGTAACAGTGGATTAGGGAGGACGAGGACCGACTATTTAGGGTGGGCAGAGGCCATCGCTGACTTACCTGGCACATAAGTGAATGTTGATAAATATTTGTTCCAGACCCTTAGAGAGGAATTGTCAAAGGGCTTGAAAGCAGCCAGTTCGCAAGAAAAAGAATACAAATGACTTTGAAACAGATGAAAAGATACTCAGCCTCAGTCGTAATCAAAGAAATGCAAAATAAAACAAGTGCTGTTTTTCACTTAGCAGATTGGCAAAGATCACAACGTTTGCTGAGAACACAGGTTGACTAGCCTGGAGGGAAGCTGGCTCTGCCTGCCCTGCAAAGTGGTTTGTAGCACCTATCAGAATGGAAAGCACACGTACCCTTTGATATGGCCACTCTGCTTCTAGGAATTAGTTCTCAGATGTAGTTGTGCATTGCTCATATGCAAAAGGGGCTGTACAAGCGTGTTTATTGTGGTATTGCTTACCTTAGCAAAAGATTAGAAGCCACGTTTTCAGTAGGGGTCTGATTAAATAAACCATGGTGCCTTCGTCTGATGGAATACTGTGCTAAAAGGCAGGCATCTCAAAGATATAGTTATAAGGGATAAAGTCAAGGTGAAGAACAAAGTATATAATGTCCTATTTTTGTAAGAGAAAGCACATTTCTGGTGTCCCTGGGGTATGTGAGGATCTGAGTGAGAGGCAATATTCATTGTTTATATTGATACTTTTATACTGTTGGGTTATTTGATCATGTTCATGTGTTTGTTACCTTTTCAATTTCAACATGTGATTTAAAAATAAAGACTCATTGAATTAATAATTGGGTTCAGAAGCCACAGAGAGGCATTTGGATGTGATGACACGAGCCATAGGAAGCCACTGGTGGCTCTTGAGCAGGGGAGTGCAGCATGAGAGTGGTATTGAACAAGGAGGACCCAGAAGAATGGCAGAGTGGCAGGGAGAGGCTGAGAGCAGGGAAAGGAGCCTGATCAGCCAGACCAGCCCGAGGCATCAGTGCCCAGGCAGGCAGGCTGCACCCCGGGCACCTGGGGTCAGGGATGCAGGAAGGGCTACTCCTCGAGTAACCCCTCTCATGCTACTCAGTCTGGATGGTTCTCTTTGTTCCTATCCCCCCATTACACCCCACAACTTTCCCAGGTGATTTATGGAGTCATTCGTTTTTCTGCAGTGCAGGTATTTACTTTTTAACCGTGGTCTCTCAAGTACCACTCTACTTTCACCTGCTGGGTGGTACTTGCCTCGTCCTCTCCCTCCTCACACTCCCTGTGCTGTCAGGACACAGCTTGCTCTCGCCCTGCAGGCAGCTCCCCCAGCCGTCTTACCTGACCCTCACCTCTGAGCCCACATTGTTCCCCCTCACATACACAGTGCTACCCCTCTTCCCGGGCTCCACCATCCAGTGTGCCCTTAGGCCTGCAGTGAGATAGATTACAAAGGACCTTCTCTTTTATCTCAGCTTGGCTAGCCTCCTGAGGAGGTATTGATGGGTCTTAAGCCCCAGAAAGAGGGTGTGGAGGAGGGGAGGGGAGAGGGTGGACAGGGTTTTAGGGGAAGAAAAAAAAAATCTGTCCTGCTTTATTACACCTTAATAGGTATACTTATTTTAATATTAAATATTGTTTAAAATTATTTACCAATGAGTAAAATGAATGTTTCTAGGGATGCTCCAACTCATCCGTTTATCCCATAGTCCAGGGTTTCTCAGCCCCGGCACTATTGATGTGTTGGGCTGGGTAATTCTTTGTCACGGGGGCTACCCTGTGGACTGTAAAGCAGCATCCCTGGCCGCTACCCACTAGACGCCAGCAGTACCACGCCCTCCAGTTGTGACAAACAGAAATGCCTCCACACTTCGCCAAATGTGTCCTGGAGGCAAATGGTCCTAGTGAGAACCACCACGTATAGTTTTCACGTGTTCCCTAGTACAGAACTGCATGCTGGTGGGAGGAGGGCACGGTGCCCCTTTATTGGTTTTCACCTGAAGTCGTAATGGGGAGTTTCCGGCATTATGGGGAAGACAGGCAGCTGCTGGCAAAGCACACTATAAATCACAGCACAGAGACGACCTCTACTTTACCACTTGCCCCCTCTCAGAACACTAGCCTGGAACCCTGGCCTGAACCACTTCCAAAACTCTGAGATTCCCAACCTCCGTGTAACTAGATTCTTTTTGGTGCTTTGGTTTTTCACCCAGAACTACCAACACTCTGCCTCTTAGACTCTTATTGTTAGGTCTACAAGGGCAGTAAAAGCCTCAAAGTGTTTCCGGGACATCAAATAACTCCTTTTAAAAAGAGAGCGCCTTTATTCCTGCCCTGCCACTAGGTTCATCAGTACCATTTTTTTTTTAGATTCCATATATATGCGTTAGCATACAGTATTTGTTTTTCTCTTTCTGACTTACTTCACTCTGTATGACAGACTCTGGGTCCATCCACCTCACTACCAATAACTCAATTTTGTTTCATTTTATGGTTGAGTAATATTCCATTGTATATATGTGCCACATCTTCTTTATCCATTCATCTGTCGATGGACACTTAGGTTGCTTCCACGTCCTGGCTATTGTAAATAGTGCTGCAATGAACATTGTGGTGCATGTCTCTTTTTGAATTATGGGGGGGGGAAGGGGGAGCTGGGGTGAAATGAAAGAAGCCTTGACATATATACACTACCAGATGTAAACTAGGTCACTAGTGGGAAGCAGCAGCATAGCACAGGGAGATCAGCTCTGTGCTTTGTGATGACCTAGAGGGGTGGGATAGGGAGGGTGGGAGGGAGACTCAAGAGGGAGGAGACATGGGGATATATGTATGCATATGGCTGATTCACTTTGTTGTACAGCAGAAACTAACACAGCATTGTGAAACAATTATACTCCAATAAGGAGGTATAAAAATTTTTTTAAATAAAAAATAAAAAGAAAGGGGAGGGAGAGACCTCCAACCTTTGTATTTTGTTACACAAGTGAATTAGACACATATGGAATAGGTTTCCTTCTAGCTGGGTGCTATTTTAAGACTTAAGGAGATGGTCCTTAAAATATTTACCAGCCCTTTATGGCTGCCTGACTTTTCAGAGGAACTGGTCCGTGTGTTGCAGTTGCCTAGGATGTGGCCTAGGATTCTAGGAGAGTTGGTTGATCCCTGAGGAGGAACCCTGATCATCACGGCCCAGGACATCCAAGAGGATGGATATTGCACCATGGACTGGAGAGGTCAGAGAGGGCTTTGAAAGAAAGCAAGGCCTAGATATTTTTATAGTTCTCAACATTCTCTGAACACGAGATGCACTTTCAGCCCTCAGGGTCTTTGCTGAAGCTCTTCTCTCTGCCTGGAAAACACTATCTCCTTTATGTACTTACTGCCCCCCTTAATCTTCCAAGGGTACATCAGTATCTCTCCTTCTTTCCTAATGAAATAATTAGGCAAGTGAGCAAAGATATGTATAAACCTATGAAAGTATGTATGGGTGGTGAAATGTGTATATATATGTGCCTGTAAACAATGAAACACATATATTGCAATGTGGTTTATAGTGTTGAAAAAAGTGGAAATAGGCTGAAATGTACAGTAATAGGGGATTAAAGAAATGACAGGGGCTTCCCTGGTGGCGCAGTGGTTGAGTCCGCCTGCTGATGCAGGGGACACGGGTTTGTGTCCCAGCCCGGGAAGATCCCACATGCCGCGGAGCGGCTAGGCCCGTGAGCCATGGCCGCTGAGCCTGCGCGTCAGAGCCTGACCTCCACAATGGGAGAGACCACAACAGTGAGAGGCCCGCGTACCTCAAAAAAAAAAAGAAATGACAGTATAGTCGTAAAATGAAAAATCACTCAGTCATCAAAAACTGAAGACACAAATGACTATTGACTTGACTAGATGAAAAGGAGTTAAAAAGAGCATATATGATCCTATTCTAAAAATATATATATTATACAAAGAGGATTCTTGGGAAGATGGCAGAGTAGGAAGCACCAGGAATCTATCTCCCCATTTAGACAACAATTGCAGAATCTGTATAATGTAACTCTTTTGGAACTCTGGAGGCTATTGAAAGCTTGCAATTTCCAGGGAAAGGCTTTGATGGTAAATTGTGGTTAATCTGGAGCAATTTCGGCTCTTAGCTCAGCAGCAGCTACCTATCACCCACCCCAACCGCATGGCAGGCAGGTGTACACAGGTTCCAGGAGCAGCTTGCATGCAGCTTGTGAGAGCCAGGATGAGCAATAAGAACCCTGTCGTCAACCAAGAATCCTATCCTGCAAAACTGTCCTTCAAAAATGAGGGAGAATTTAAGACATTCCCAGATAAACATAAGATCCATATATCAGGAATCTGTGCTGTGAATGCTGATTGCTACCTCTGCTCACAGAGGTGTAAACACAGACGTGGGCTGCCATTGTTGTTGCACCTCCCCCATTGCTGCAAGCCCCTCCACCTCCAGCTGAAGCAACTTCTAGGGGATTTACAGGGAGACATGACTTCTTCTCTCCCCCTCATTTTTCTTTTGGTAACCAGACATTAAAGACTAGGACAGGGCCTCCCTGGTGGCGCAAGTGGTTGAGAGTCCGCCTGCCGATGCAGGGGATACGGGTTCGTGCCCCGGTCTGGGAGGATCCCATATGCCGCGGAGCGGCTGGGCCCGTGAGCCATGGCCGCTGAGCCTGCGCGTCCGGAGCCTGTGCTCCGCAACGGGGGAGGCCACAGCAGTGAGAGGCCCGCATACCGCAAAAAAAAAAAAAAAAAAAAAAAGACTAGGACAGTCAAAAGCAATTGTATTTACAGGGGAAAGTAGAAAGTCACTGAACATATCCAGGGAAAGGCATAGGCTCATAAAAGACCTGAGAAGACCTGAAGTTTATACCTCAGACTGATCCTTGGTACAGAGGTAGCCTATAAAAATCAAAACAAAAACAACAACAGAAAATAAACAATAAATCCTGATTGGGGGTGGGGTGGGGGGAATCTAATCCTCAGTTACTACATTATTAGCTTTAAATGTCCAGTTTTCAACCAAAAAATTCACAAGACATGCAAAGAAACAGCATAGTATTATTGAAAGGAAAGAAAAAGTCAACAGAAAATGTCACTGATACCAGATGACCAGCTTACTAGACAAAGACTTTAAAACAACTGTCTCAAAGATGCTCAAAGAACTAAAGGAAGACATGAAGAAAGTCAAGAAGACAATGGATGAACAAAATGGAAATATCAGTAAAGAGACCGAAAACAAATTCTAGAGCTGAAAAGTACATTAACTGAAATGAAAAATTCACTAGAAGTTTTCAAAGGCATACCTGAACAGACAGAAGAAAGAATCAGTGAACTTGAAGGGAGGACAATTAAAATTATTGGGTCTATGGAACAGAAAGAAAAGTGAACAGAGCCCAAGAGACCTATGGGACATCATCAAACACACCAACATATGCATTGTGAAGTCCCAGAAAGAGAAGAGAGAAAGGGGCAGAGAGATTACCTGAAGAGGAAGTGGCCCAAAACTTAAGTTACATGTAAGACATGAATATAAACATTCAAGAAGCTTAACAAACTCCAAGTAAAATGAACTCAAAGAGACCCACGCCAAGACATATTGTAATCAAACTATCGCAAGACAAAGACAAAGTGAGAATTTGAAAGCAACAAGAGGGAAGTGATTCCTCACAAAGGATTGTCAATAAGGTTATTAGCAGATTTCTTATCAGAGACTTTGGAGACCACAGGTATTGTGCCGATATAGTCAAAATGCTAAAAGAAAAAAATGAAAACAATAACATTATTATTGTAACTTTTGGTTTGTAATTCCATATTATGGTTTCTACATGATTTAAGAGATAAATGCTCTAAAAAAAACAACTGTTACTTTGGTTTTGGATACACAATGTATAAATATGTAATTTTGTAATGTCAGTAACTGAAAGGGTGGTTATGGAGTCCTAAAGGACCAGAGTTTTTGTATGTTATTGAAGTTAAGCTGGTATCATTTCAAATTGGAATATTATAACTTGAGGATGTTAATGTAATCCCCATAGTAACTACAAAGAAAGTAGGTATAGCATACATACAAAAGGAAATGAGAAGGGAATTAAAATGTTTTACTACAAAAAACCCCCAAATAAACAGTAATGAAGGAAAAGAGGGACAAAAAAGCTATAAAGCATATAGAAAACAAATAGTAAAATGACAGAAGTAAGCCTCATTGTTAGTGATATCATTAAATGTAAATGGATTAAACTCAACAATGAAAATGCAGAATGATTTAAGAAAACATGACCCAACAATATACTGTCTACAAAAGACTCACTTTATATCCAAAGACACAAATAGGTTAAAAATGAAAGCATAGAAAAATATATCATGCAAATAGAAAACAGAAGAGAATGGGAGTGGATATATTAATAAAAGTTTCAATATATCAAGAAGATATAATCATTATAGATATTTATGCACTTAATAATAGGCCATCAAAATATGTGAAGCAAAAATTGACAGAAATGAAGGGAGAAATAAACAGTCCTATGATAATAATGGAAGCCATCAATACTTCACTCTCAATAATACCAGACAGAAGATAAGTAAGGAAATAGGGGACTTGAACAACATACTAGACTAACCAGACCTGACTTTACACTTTACCCAACAATAGAATACACATTCTTCTCAAGTGCACATGGGACATTTTCCAGGATAGACCATATGTTAGGCCATAAATTGTCTCAATAGTTTATAAAGATAGATATTATACAAAGTACCTTCACAAAGAGGTGAAGTTAAAAATCATTAACAAAGAAAACTGGAAAATTCACAAATCTGTGGAAATTAAAAACATACTCCTAAACAACCAATGGATCAAAGAAGAAATCACAAGGGAAATTAAAAAATATTTAGAGACAAATGAAAAAAAAATACCAAAACTTATGGAACACAGCCAAAGGAGTGCTAAGGGAGAAATTTATAGCTATAAACACTTACATTAAAAACAAAAAAAGATATCAAATCAATAACCTAACTTTACAACTAAAGGAACTAGAAAAAGAAGAGTTAAACCCAAAGCTAGCAGAAGAAAAGAAATAATAAAGACTAGAGCTGAGATAAACAAAATAGAGAATCGAAAAACAATAGAAAAAAAAGATCAACAAAATTGACAAATCTTTAGCTAGACTGACAGAAAAAAGAGAAGACTCAAATTATTAAAATGAGAAATGGGAACATTACTACCAAGTCTATAGAAATAAAAATGATTCTAAGACTGTACTATGAACAAAAATTATACATGAACAAATTGAATAACCTTGATGAAATAAATTTGCAGAAACACATGATCTACCAAGACTGAATAACAAGGAAATAGAAAATCTGAACAGACTTATATATAACTATTAAGGAAATTGAATCAAACTGAGAGGGAGTCTAGGACAATATGCCCCTAGACCTGGTCCACTCTGGCTGGTCTCTGGAAGCCAGACCATAAAGCAGAGAAGCCTCAACCTCAGCGGATGCTACTCCTTCTCCCCTGGGAGAGGCTCCACAAGGCAGGAGGCCCCCTTCAGCTCTGCCCTCTTTGACTCCCAGGTCCCTCCCCCTCCCCCTAGCCTAAGTGTTGGTACCCTGCCTATACACAGAGTAAGTAGCACCCTCTTGGGTGTGATATGAGATGAATCCATACATTTCCCCACCCCAAGCCCTGGAGTTCCCCATTACTGATGGACTTGGTGGAGGTAAGCATTACCTTCCCCAGGTTCATCTTTCCAAAGGCACATTCCCTTCGGGAAAGAAAGCACATTAATGTGGAAGGATCACAGTGTGAATAACCTGAGCTATTGGTTGGCCCTGATCCCCACTCTGTCTGGAGGAACCTGGGCAGGTGGGAGCTCTGGCATTGGGAGCCAGCCGGCAGAAAGGGCATCCTGGGGAAGGACAAGATGTGACGTAAAACTCTACTGATGCCACGATTGGACCAGGCTCCAGCTCTGGCCAGGACCTCGCCTCCTGGAGAATCACAAAATCACAGACTGTTAGGCTAGAAGGACTTGAGTCCAACTCCATCATTGGACAGATGGGGACACTGAGGTTCACAGAGACGAAAGAGATTCCATAGCTATCAATGGCAGAATCAGGACTGGAACCTGGGTGTATTACTCCCAGCCTGTGTTTTTGCTTTTTTCATGAAGGCTTTTTAGAATTCTAAAAGCCTGGGGCAACAGGGGTCATCAAATTCAGACTCTCATCAACGATGGGTATGTTCTAGAACTCCACCAGCCAGTTCAGACAAAAGGACTGGTGCTCTGGCCATCTCTGGAGAAGAAAACCGACTGTGAAAGTTCCATACAGTTGCATACAGGTGAAAGCAGATTAAAATCTGACCAAGGTTACTGAGGGTCTACTCTAGGCTAGAAAGTTGATAGAAATGATTTCAGTCTATATATTCTAAACTAGCTCTTGAAGGCCATTATTGTCGTCCCCACTTTATAGTGGAAGACACTGAGGATCAGAAAGAGTAATTTTTTCAAATCCACAGAGGTAGGAAGTTGAGAATATGGGATTTGAACCCAAGTCTATTAGAATCAAAAGTACATGATTGTTCTACAAACAATAAATGCTGGAGAGGGTGTGGAGAAAAGGGAACCCTTTTGCACTGTTGGTGGGAATGTGAATTGGTACAGCCACTATGGAGAACAGTATGGAGGTTCCTTAAAAAACTAAAAAGAGAACTACCATACGACCCAGCAATCCCACTACTGGGCATATACCCTGAGAAAACCATAATTCAAAAAGAGTCATGTACCACAATGTTCACTGCAGCTCTATTTACAATAGCCAGGACATGGAAGCAACCTAAGTGTCCATCAACAGATGAATGGATAAAGAAGATGTGGCACATATATACAATGGAATAGTACTCAGACATAAAAAGAAACGAAATTGAGTTATTGGTAGTGAGGTGGATGGACCTAGAGTCTGTCATACAGAGTGAAGTAAGTCCAAAAGAGAAAAACAAATACCGTATGCTAACGCATATGTATGGAATCTAAAAAAAAAATGGTTCTGATGAACCTAGGGGCAGGACAGGAATAAAGACACAGACCTAGAGAATGGACTTGAGGACACGGAGAGGGGGAAGTGTAAGCTGGCACGAAGTGAGAGAGTAGCATTGACCTATATACACTAACAAATGTAAAATAAATATCTAGTGGGAAGCAGCTGCATAGCACAGGGAGATCAGCTCCGTGCTTTGCGACCACCTAGAGGGGTGGGATAAAGAGGGTGGGAGGGAGATGCAAGAGGGAGGGGATATGAGGATATACGTATGCATATAGCTGATTCACTTTGTTATACAGCAGAAACTAACACAACACTGTAAAGCAATTATACTCCAATAAAGACATTAAAAAAAAAGAGTACATGATTGTTCCATTAACTCATCATGGGTTCTGTGTGTGTGCGTGGGTGTGTGTGTGTGTGTGTAGAGAGAGAGAGAGAAGGAGAGGGAGGGGGAGGGGGGGAGAAAGAGAGGGTTTGAAAGAACAAGGGTGAGTTCTACACTCTTACCATCCCTGATGGTGGGAGAGATGGTGCTAAAAGGCTGATCATACAGTTATTAGTATCACCATCTTCTAACATCCATCCCTGATTTCATTGACCAGCTTCCCAGAACAGGTCAGCTCTCCTATTATGTGCCCCCTCAGGGTACTCTATATTTTCTTTCACAGCACTATCACAGTAGTGATTCAGTTACCCATGTAATTATTTCTTCAATACTTCTGTTCTTCACTAGACTGTCAGCTTCTTGAAGGCAGGGACTGTGTCTATCTTGGTCACCACTATATCATCTTGCACGTAACACAGGGCCTACACAGAGTGTGTGCTCATAGCATTTGTTAAATGGATGGATGGATGGGTGGATGGATGGCTGGATAGATGCATACATGGATGCATGGATGCTTGAATGTTTGGATGGACAGATGAATCTTAGCTCACTGGAGACCTGAGATGTGCAGCGACCCAGAGCCCTAAGCCTGGGCTCCTGGCTGAAAGTCCCAGCAGACCAAGACTATATCTCTGTCCCCAAACTCTGCCTGTGTGGTGAGTCACCCTGTTTCTGAAAACCACATGCTTCTTTCCACAACGAGGCTGCCCAGAGGGGCCCCTAAGCCTCAAAGAGTGTCAGGAAAACTCTGCTCACACACACAATTACTGCCGGGCCCTTATCGCTGCTGTTTCTTTGATGTGCTCTTTGTGAGTCAGAGTGGCTGCTGCCTCAATGCTGTTCCTGTTTCAGCAGCACTCTGACATTTTTAAAAGAAAAAAGTCGGAAATGACAGGCTCTGTCTTCGGGCTAAGACTGCAGACAGTCCTTTGATTTGATTACTGCTTGATTTGATTATAAAGGGACTTGAGGTGGAAGGCAACAAGGATGTCAGAGAGAAGATGGGTGGACCCTCCCACCTGTGGCAAAATGAAGGGAAATGCTCCAGGCCTTTGGAAGAAACCATCCCCAAGTTCTCCCCGTCTCCAGCAGATCTACTGTACATGCCCTCCTTCCGGTCAGATGAGGGTCTGGCGCTTCTTGATACACCTTGAACTCTCTTACTTCCTTTCTTACCTACAAGTTTCCTCCTGCCAAGAATGCCACCCCATCTCCCATCTCTACCACTTGCATATCCAAATACTGTGCAGCCTCCTGGGCGGCACTCAATTGAGCCTTTCTCCTCTAAGCCTCTTCTGATCACTACAGCCCCCATCTCCTGACCGGCCTGCTCTCTGAGCTCTGGTCACATTCACTTCCCATGTGGTAATTACTCAAGTTACTGTCTAATGATTATGTGCATTTTGCAATGTTCTGTTGCAATTTAAAGGAAAAAAGTTGTGATATCTCGGGGACAATGGCATTTGTGGAGCCCAGAAAAAGAAGCTGGAATCCAACTCAGCTATTTTCTTCTTATCTGATCTCAGAGCAGTTATTACTTCAGTTTGTTCATCCCTGAAATTGGGTTTCTTTGGGATAGTTTTGAATATGAAATAAGATCATGGTCATAAACATGCTTTGTGGATGATCAGCGCCATCATCATCTTCGTTCTCCCCATGATTTCCAGCATCATCACCATCAGCAGCCTCATTGCAGTGCTATTTCACATGTGTTATCTTCCAAACTGGACAGTGAGTTGCTCATGGTTAGGGATCCCCCTTCCTACACCTAGTACACAGTTGGTATCCAGTGAGTTTCTTAATCAACTGATAAACTCAGAGGGAAAGAAATCAAGGAGAATGCTGTATTTGATGAGGATGTCTTTCAGAGATCCTGTTGTTTTACTTCCTCTGTCTGAAAAAGAACAAATGGAAAGCAAGGGCATTATGAAAGTCAGACGTGTCCCTGCCTAACAAGGAAGGTCTTGGACATTTTTGCCATAGTCCCTGACTGCTACTTTCTAACTTATAGTCTCCTCCAGCCTTCAAGAGTCCTGAGAAAGGCAATGGGGAAGCATAAGTGCATTAGCATCCCATTCTACAGTCAAAGTGAGGCCCAGTAAGGCCAAGGGTCTCACTCACTCCATGGTCAAGCAGTGAGTCATCAGTAAAACCCAGCCCCTGAAGCAGTCTCCTAACCTTGGCCTTGGATCTTTTCAGGGGGACACTCATTCCCACTGAAAGAGAATTTTCTACCATTAATTGAGGGAGAGATTTGATAGGTGTTACTGTTCCTCATGGTGTCCTTGCAAAGACCCATCAGCATCCCCATTTTATGCATGACGAGACTGAGGCTCTGAGAAGTGAGATGACCTGCCTAAGGTCAGAGAGAGGAGGTAGGGCCAGGCTCTCATTTCCCAGTGCCCACTGAGCACACTCTATAGGCCTCTGGGCTGAGCCTCCTGCCTGGGTGCGAATCTGTTCCCGTGTTCTCTGGTTCCCCCCTTTCACAGGAAGTTCAGGTCAACCACATCCTGCCACGTCCTTGCAGACGAGATAATGATCCTCACCACCACCATTCTCTGTACCACCACAGCCCAGCCCAGCCCAGAGAAGGCACACAGGCTCCCTCAACTCTGTTGACATCCACTGAATGTCAGGGTTAGAAGAGGGCAAGTTCTCTGCTCCTTGGGGTGTCCTCCTCCAGAGTCGTCTGGGACACGTGTTAATAGTCCAGAGTCCCCAGGGCATCTCTAGAATTTGAGACAATGGAGCCAGAGTAGTGGCCTAGGAATCTGCATTTTTAACAAGCACCCTGCATCCTTCAATGAATGTTGACGTTTGGGAAACAACTAGTCCAGCCCTCTCATTTTAAGAGAGACAAACTGAAGTCTGGAGAGGAGACCTGACTTTGCCCTCCCAGCCCAGCAGCACAGAACTGGTTGCCTCTTTTGTCGTGCCTGTTGAATTCGTTAAAAGGGACTACTGAATGCTATTGAATTCACACTTCCCCATTAGGGAAGCAGGTTGGAAAGGCTAATTAAGCCAGCTTGGGATCTAATACATCCAGCTCCACATAAGCAAAAGGCACGAAACTTTTGTGGAGGGAGAGAAAGACTTTTGGAGACCCTCCAGAAGAACTCCTTGCATTCAAGGCTGAATCCAAAAGTAGACAATTTGGAAGGCGCCTTCTTGGAGTGATCTGGAACTGGCCTCCAGTCCAAAAGTATTAACACGTTAGCCCAGAAGTAGGCAAACTGCAGGTCAAATCTGGCCCGCTGCCTGTTTTTGCGAAGTTTTGTTGGAACATAGCCACCCCCATTTGTTTATGTGTTGCTTATGGCTGCTTGGCTTTTGTGCTAAAATGGCAGAGTAAAGCCTAAAATATTTACTATCTGGCCCTTTACAGCAAGAGTTTGCCAACCCCTGTCTCAGCACATCAATCACCCAGCAAAGCTTCCTTCCCTTCGCTGTTCCAGAAGGTCTCTGGTTTTCCCACTCCTGTATCCCCAGCACCTAGCAGCATGGTGCTTGGCAGAGTGCAGGTACTAGAAAAAAATTGTTAAATGAATGAACCATCACAATAAGCTATTTTACTTCCCGTTATACAAATGAGAAAACCACAGCTTTCAGAAAAGGTTAAGTATATAGTCTAAGTTCTCAGAGGTAGAAAGTACTAGGATTAGACTCTGTCTTGATCCAAAGTACAGTACTTCCCCCTAAATACTTGAAGCAGGAGCCAGGTAGAATCTTGCCAGAAATCTGCAGAAATGGGGTCAAGGGTCGATCTTTTGGAAGAAGGGGCTGGAGAGGTGGGAAGGCCCTAGGAAGGAATAAAGAATCATTAGAAGGGATAAGAAGACCCTGCTGCTGCTGCTGGGAAAATTGATTCCTAGAGATTATATGAATGAAGCTAATTCAGACTAGAGTGTTAGCTGCTTTCTGGACCTGCTGTCTTCTTAACTAAGGGTGAGTAATGGAGCTTTCTCACCTGTAGGCAAAGGAGGGCTCTTCACGGAGTGCAAAGAGGAGAAAAAAGGGTATCAAGCATGCTTACCAGAATACAATGCAAAATTAGCCAGGTTCTGATCTGAGTGGTGGTGGGTCCCTGGCAGCATTCATAGAGAGCCCTGACGGCCACTTGGCAGTGGGTCTGTGGTGGACATGCCCACCGCAGGAAGAGCCTGGGCCCAGTGACTACGAAGCCTCTCCCAACTCTGAGGGGCTCACCCTAATGATATGGCTTGAGTCAACCATGACACCCCCCCTTCCAGCTCATGGACAGCCATTAAAGGTACAGAACAAGCTCTCTTGAACCTGATGAGAGCTGGCTTGATGAGGGTCACTTGGTCCAACAGGTCGTAGAAAGTGGGGAATCCCTTGGGTTCCCTGATTTGAACCCTTTGTTATCTTTCCCAAAAAAACCACACCCACAAAGTATTGTGGACAATTTTTAGCCTCCGTTTCCTTAAGGTGGAATGAGAACATAAAACTGAACGCCAAATATTCAATTTTACAGGGTTTTTTTTCCCCTCTAACCTTTACAGTTATATCACTTACAATTAATTCACCAGAAAGTTGTTGAGCTATCACATGCATTAATTCTCTCCCAAGCATTCAACTTAGCTTGTGATGAAACAACTCTGTTTTTACACATTCATATTTCATTGCATTACAGAATAATAATTGAACTACTTAATTAAAGTGATAGGAACAGGTTAGGAACAAACACAAATAATTCTTGATAAGCCTATACAACTCAACTGATTGGAACCGACGTGCCTGGGGAAATTGGAGAGTACCTGCTAGCTTCAAGGGTTTGGTGTGTCCTGGGCACAGGCGCCGTGCTTGCTGAGGGGCATGGAGAGCCTCCAGTAATCTGGCAAGGTGGTTAGTTGGCGACTGTTTAAGAGGGTTCTGCTATTTAACCACATGTGCTGCAGCCCTTTGTCATGTGCTGAGCACTGTCCTGTGTAAGCCTCATGACCCTCTGAGGCAGGCAGAGAAAACGTTCACCTAGGCAAAATGAGGGTCAGGGATGTGAAGTGACTTCCTCAAGGACAAAGGCACAGGGATTATCTCCTTTGTGTCTGTACTTCTGGAGCCCAGCACAGAGTGGACACCTGAAAAAAAAAGAAGTCCATAATTTATGGGACAGCAGTGAGAGAGCTGGGCCCAAATCCAGGGAGATGTGTTTTGTAATCCCCAGTTCCTCCAGCTCATGTGTGGAATGAACTGTGTGTGAAAATATAAAGCATGTGTGAAATGCACACTCTATGCTGAGCTCCATGGCTGGCTCGGGTACAAAAGATGGAGCCTATTCTCCTCTGTTTAGGGACTTGTGCTTCCTAATTCTTATTCCTCTCCCCACCTTTCCCCTAGGGGAATAAAACCCCTAAATCCTTCTGTCTCCTTTGGTGTTACTGTTAAATGCTTCTGCAAAGTGGCCTGGGAAGAAACAACTGAGAGATTGGGGAGTATGCCAAAGCTCCTCCAAGGGAGGCTCAGCTGAGTGCCCCCCACCTGGCTCACCTTCACCCCTTCATTTTGACCTCATCTCTTACTTCCAACTCCAAGACTTTCCGCAGGTATGCAAAACATCCTGGCCCGTCTCCCCACCAGCTCTAGGGGAAACCCTAAACCTCAAAATGAAAATAAGGGGCCCATTTGCCCCCGGGGAAATGAGACACAAACAAGCCTGGGGTGAACCGCTGGGCCAGAGCTGTTTCTCCAGATTAGTCACGGTTACCCACTCACGAATGCCTCCGCCACTGGTTACCCCTACAGCCCCAGCTCATCTGGAAGGCTGGCCTGGTCACCAGCAAGGCCAGATGAGCAGGGGGTGAAGAGGGGAAGCTGGCGGCGGGGAGGGACATGGCTGAGGAAACCACGCTGACCTTCCACCTGGATAGGGCTTCTCTTTTCTTCTTTCATTCTCTTGCCAAACTGCCCGAGAAACTGCTTGTCAGCAACTCCACTCCCTTCCTGCCAGTGCTATTAGGAGATCTTTACACGCTTAATAGGAGGGGGATGGTGGCCTCAGCCCCATCTTCACTCTCTCTCGGGGAAGACAGCGTTGTTCCTGTGGTTTATTTCTCAGCAAACATTTATTTTTTTTGACAGGTACACGTTAACCATGGAGCTGATGCTTAGTAAGGTGAAGACATCCAGTAATCACTAGATAGCACACTCACCCCGCCAGTGGTGCGGGTTTCTGTCTATTTGGCTCATTGCTGTATCATCAAGGCCAGGAACAGTGCCTGGAATATAATAGGCACTCCACAAGTATGTGCTGAATGAATGAATGACACAAAGAATTGCAGATGTCATGCTGAGTGCAAGAATTAAACCTATCCTGGGCCATGAGAATGTGTCACAGGTCACCTTTGGGTCCAGGGAAGGCTTCTTTGCAGAAATGATGATCCAGCTGAGATTCAAGGAGTGAGTAGAAACCAGATAAAGGAAGGAGGGGTGGTGGCAGGAAAAGAAGCCCAGGTAGAGGGAGCAGCATGGCTGAAGGTCCAGGTGCAGGAGGACACAGTTCCTGAGGGGCTGACTGGAGGAGGTTGCTGGCATGGAAGATGGGCAGAAAAGGAGGGTTGGGTCAAGGTGATGCTGGAGAGGACAGCAGAGCAAGCCTGGCAGACTGGGGAGAGGACTCCAGCTTCTTCCTCAGAGCAATGAGGAGCCGCTAAAGAGCATTCAGCAGGGACTGATGTGGTCAGACTTGTACTGGCATCACAAGTTGAGATGCCTCTAGAATAATACATTTGGGAGTGTCTAGCTATACAGGACAATGGGGAGCTGGAGAATCCACCTCAGCTTCAGCTGAAGTTTAAACTTATGTCTTTCTAACCTACT
This sequence comes from Mesoplodon densirostris, assembly GCF_025265405.1. Lineage (NCBI taxonomy): Eukaryota > Metazoa > Chordata > Mammalia > Artiodactyla > Ziphiidae > Mesoplodon > Mesoplodon densirostris. The sequence goes on from NC_082664.1 coordinate 124,085,136, forward strand.
ACAGTACAAGTTTACCTTCATGTCACTACGTAACGTGTTCCACTTAACAAATACCAATATGGCATGGCTACGTGCCGGATACCGTTCTAAGCGCTTAGCAAACATTCACTCATTTCACCCTCACAATGACCTCGTGATGCTGGTGCTATTATTATCATGTTTAAAAGATGAAGCAACTGGGGTGGGGCGTTCAAACTGAGAACACAGATGGAAGAACCAGAGCCTTCCTCAATTCCTGCAGGGCACAGAGAGTTCCAGAAGCCTCCATTGCTCTGTGGGGGGAGGAGGAGGAGGCTGGCCCAGGAGCTGCAGTGGGGGTGACTCGGGAAGCCAGACAGGGCTTGATCGAGGGTCAGTCAGCTGTCAGGGGATGCACATCACCAGTCTCAGTAAGGTGGCGGGGAGAGATGGAGCCCCATCCCTGGGCCATGGCAGCAATCCTGGCATCTCTCCACATCATCCTAGGAATCCCTTCTCTTTCTCCACTGTTGGATCACCTGCTTCATGGATCCCACATCTGCCTCTTTCTTAGTGGACCTCCTTCATTTCAGCAGAACACCCCCTCCAGTAGCATCATGAGACAGGGAAAATGGGAGGCAAATCTGGGAGGAATTTCCCGTTTTAGAAATGTCTTTAGAGCCTCTGCTGGAGTGTTATTTGGCTGGGTACAAGCTCTACGTTGCAAATACTTTTCAGAATTTTGAAGACGTTGCTTTTTTGCTTCTAGTTTTCAGTGCTGCTACCGGGAAGCCCACACTGGATTAATAGTTTGGCTGGGTATAGAATCCAAGGGTGTAAATCACCTTCAAAGACTGTTGTTGAGAAATCCAATGTCATCCTGTATCCTGATCCATTATACATATCCTGTTTTTGTTTTTCATTTTTTCCTTTCTGGAAGTTTTCAATATTCTTTTTATCCCTGGTTTTCTAACAATTTGCCTTGATGTGGGTCTTTTCATCATTTGCTGTGTCAAGCATGTGGTGGATTCAGACAAGAAAACTCGTGATTTCAGTTCTGGGAATATTATTTTGTATTATTTCCTTGAATATTGCCTCCCCTGTGTTTTCTCCATTTTTTCTCTTTTTGGGACTCTTACTATTTGGATACTGAATATCCTAGATGGATCCTGCAATTTTCTTATGTTTCTTTCCTATTTTCAGTCAATTTATCCTTTTGTTTTACTTTCTGAGAGTTCGCCTCATGTTCCAAATGTTGTGTTATTTAAAACATTTTTTTGGGTCTGTTAATTTTCATTTTCAAGAGCTCTGTGTAATTCTTAGTTTGATCCTCCACTATTTCTTTTTGCATTCTGATTTTGGCTTTTTGGATGCAATATTTTCTCATCTTTCTGATATTACTTGTAATTTTTTGAAGTCCCAAAAACATATTGAAAATAGGTCACTAAGGATTAGATGAAAAGCTCTGTGGGGTTGAATGAGGCTTGTCACTTGGTGAAATTCACTACAAGGTAATGATGTAGGGAACTAACCATTTCATTTAGGGACACACACCCCAACCACCAGGAATATCCCCACTTTGTAGATTGGGGTGCAGTCACTGAGAAAATGAGCAATTCACCCAAGTTCACACAGTGAACTGGTAGAGGAGAGATCGAAACCAAGGATGTCTCACTCTGGAATCAGCGTTCCAGACCACTGTGCTACACTGCCTCACAAAGCAGCAGCAGCTGACATTTATCAGGTGCTTTCTGTGCACCAAGCACTGTTCTAAGCCCCTAAAAACATAAAATCAATTTAATCCTCACAAGAGCCCTTGGAAGTAGATACTGTTGCTAGACTCGTCATTGATGATGTTGATCTGAGACAAAGAAACCACTGGCCCAAGACCACACAGCTGGTAAATGTCAGGGGCAGGACACGGTCTGAGGCAAGCTGGCCCTAGAGCTCTCTCTGCTTAGTCTCCCAGAGCCTCAGTTTCCCCATCTGAAAAAATGGCCATGATTCCTAACTCCCAGAGTTATTTTGAGGATGAAATGAGAGAACACATGTAAGAAACATGTACATAATGGAGCCTCAACATATGTTATTTTTATTAAAAAACATCCCCCCTGTCCCACCCAGGCTTCAATTCCTTTAAAACCAGATGCTACGGTGTGGGCCTCTGAAGGCTTCTCCTGGCTGTGAACTTCATGGCTCCAAGAGCTGGGCTGCAAAGTTAGAGGGCCTAACTCAGAGGAGAGAGATGAGGTGGGAGTGGGTTTGAGGGTGGGAGGCATCAAGGCCTTGGGGATAGAAGAAGACAAAAATCTGGAGGCGAGAGCCAGTGTGACATGGCCCAGAGCATCACTCTTGTGTTCCCAAATGGCTGTGAAGTTCAAATAACAGACTCCAACTGACACATAAAAAGGAACACATGTAACCACTTACAGGCCAATTAATATCAGGGCGGGGAGAAAGCCACAGGGCTGGGAGGCCACTGGGGTTGAAGTTAGCAAAAGGATGATGGCCGTGCTTCCGGCCCTCCGGCTGAAATGGGCTATTATGTGTCATCAGGAAACTTAAGAAGGGGGGGGGTGGAACAACCGCTGATCAAAGTCCCTTTTGTCAACTTCTAACAGATTAATAGATGACAGATTTTGCACTTAGAGCTCTACTGCAAGGTCAAGGGCAGTGAAACGGAGCTTGTTGGGACTTTCTTCTTTCGTTCAGCTTCTAGGCTGCAGGACTCATCACTCTGACAGCCTGGCTGCCTGAAACAGCTGGAAGAAGGTCTGCCTCCCCCAGGGCTTTTGTGGGGGAGAGCGGAGGGCTCCTTTTTAACACAGACAAGCCAGGCGTGTCTCCTGCCCAGAGCCACTTCCCTGCTCAGGCTGCTGCTGGGGTCCATCTCTCCTTGCAGCCCCAAGCTCATCACGCCACTGCCCCCAGCTTCCCTCTTATGGCCTCGTGGTGGCCCTCAAGGACCACAGAAGGAAGACACACTTCTAAAGCTGGCTTCTAAGTCCTTCAGTGATTTGGCCTTGCCCCCATTACCCCGGTGTGTTCACATCAGTCACACCAGGTTACTCGTACATCCCCAAATGCCCCTTGCCCTCTGCTTCCACGTCTTGGCCTTCTCTGCCACACTTTTCATCTTCCTGTCAATTTCCGATACATCCATCAAGGCTGTGCCAGTGCCAACTCCTTTGGAAAGCCCGTTCTGACCCTCCTGCCCTGCCCTCCCAGCCCAAGGAGAGACTCTATTCTCTGTGACTCCCAGACTCCCAGACCCTTCAAATACACAGCCTTGGGCATTTACCTTATTATAAGGGCATTTTCTGCTCATAGGCTCATCATCCCCACGTGGCTATTTACAGAGACCAGTGTGCTGCCTGGCATGGAACAAGGGCTTCCTGTTACATAGAGATAGGTAGATGCTGGGTGATTCACCCAGGTGTTAGAGATTGTGGAGGAAGTTCCTAATGTCACCCTAATAACCCCTACCCCTGGCAGAAGCTGTGACTTGCTCCAAACCAACAGACCAGGATAAAGGTGATGGGGTATCACCCCCATGATTTGGTTACATTGTAAGGCAAGTGTGATAGGCTGTCAATTTCACAATGATGTTGCTTTATAGAAAACTCCACACTGACAGACTGCAATGAGAGATTCTCCTTGCCTGCTTGATGAAGTTAGCAGCCGTGTTTAGTAAGCCCCATATGGCAAGGAACCGGGGGTGGGCAGCTCTAGGACAGCCTCCAGCTCCCAGCCAGCAAAAAGCCGGCCCCTCGGTCATACAGCCACAAGGAAATGAATTCAGCCGCAACCTGAGTAACCTTGGAAGTGGATCCTTCCCCAGTTGAGCCTCCCGATGAGAATGCTACCCAGCCAAGACCTTGACTGCAGTCTTGTGAGATCTGGTGCAGAGGACCCAGCTAAGATGTGCCTGGTCTCCTGACCCATAGAAACTGTGAGATGATAAATGTGTGTGTTGTTTTAAGTTGCTACATTTGAGCTGCTCTGCTACTCAGCCATTAACAAGTTGATAGATTATTCTTTTTTTAAAATTAATTTATTTTATTTACTTTTGGCTGTGTTGGGTCTTTGCTGCTGCGCGCAGGCTTTCTCTAGTTGCGGCGAGCAGAGGCTACTCTTTGTTGCGGTGCGCAGGCTTCTCGTTGCGGTGGCTTCTCTCGTTGCGGAGCACAAGCTCTAGACGCATGCGCTTCAGTCGTTGTGGCTCGCAGGCTCAGTAGATGTGGCGCATGGGCTTAGTTGCTTCACGGCATGTGGGATCTTCCCAGACCAGGGCTCGAACCCGTGTCCCCTGCATTGGCAGGTGGATTCTTAACCACTGCACCACCAGGGAAGCCCCTGATAGATTATTCTTAAAGATGCACTCTTTGGGGTCTGGAAGTCCCAAATAGTCTGGGGGAAATTCAGTTTCACTCTAATAAGTCAGTGCGTTGGTAAGAAATTTTTGCCAGCCAACTCATAGCAAAACTCCAGAACAAGGGCTTGGAGAGTGAAAGTGGGGTCAGGCCCAGGGAGACAGAGAGAGACTTAGAAAGACGAGAGGCCACAGTCAAACAGGAAACAGGAAGAGCCCTGAGCCTGAAATCAGGTTCCGGGTTTCAGCCTCTGCAGATAGTTTGCTAGTAGGCTTTGGGCAAAGCGGCCCCTCTCTGGGTCTCCATGATCTCATCCGCAATCCAACTGCTATGAACAGTTTGAGCTCCATAGCTCTCTCTGGCTCTGGCATTCTGAGTCTATGACAGTTCAGTTTTGCCAAGGAACTCTAAAGTTCAGAGCATGCTCAATCTTTCACTTATTCCTTCATTCATTCAGAATAAGTTACTTCTCCTTCCAATAATTTTTAGGACTGCTAACCATGTAACACATACATTGAGTAACACCATTAAAAAAGAGAGTGACATATAATGAATTAGGGGAAGGAGACAGAAAGCTATGCCAGAATCCCAGGCTGAAGTAGACACCTGCTTGGATAGCTCCCCTTCCCCCTCCCCACATCTCCTATATGGAATATATTCCATGTGCTTAGGGTGGGGCTCCTTTTCCCACCTATAGGATGGTCACTTGGCCTGGGTTTGGCCAATCAGAGTACCTCAAGTCTCTGGCCACTGTGACTGGTTCAAAAATGAGCATATAAGCCAAGCAGGACCACTCAGAATCTCCAATAGGGCTTTGCTGCCAGAGCTGGTGGAAAAGATTGCCAGAGCTGGTGGAAAAGATTATCTTTCTTCTGGGGTTGCTAAACTCATAAGATGTAAGTTTGGGGCAGTTTGGGGCTGCCTTCTGCAGAAAGCTTATCTGAGATCTAGAAAGGGAGCCCTGGAAAGAGTGAGCCCCTTGAATCCAGACATCTCTGAAGCCCTCTGCACTTACTTGACCTGATAAATTATCTTTTTATTTAAAGTAGTTTGGGTTGGATTTCTGCCACTTGTAACCAAAAGCATCTTAACGAATGTAGTTATTTCAACTGAGCATATAATTTAGCTCTGGGTCTCTTGGAAGCCAAAGCGAAAAGGGAACCACATTGCATCACAAAGCTCCCCTTCTCCGATATCACAACCACAAAGCACCAAGAAAGAGAGCGTTTGCTCAAGTGCTCTGGCCTTTTTCTCATGATCTTTTGCATTGGTGGCCCAGATCGACATCTTCCACAGCTGTTTCAGAAATGACGCAGAAACATTCCTCATGTGGCTGGCTGCCTTTTGCACTGAATCTCAACCAAAGACCAGCCACAAAAGCCAAGTGTCTCAGCACTCAAGAAGACCTCCTAGGCCTTCGCCCAGAGAGGCAAATGGGCCCCGAGGCTTGGGGTCCAGCGGTTAATTGGCCCCTCCTTTCAAAGCCTCCCCCGAAACTTCTCCAACTGCCGCCCTGAGGTTTGACTGTAATCCGTCATCTCTTTGGTTGGAAGGTTGGTGTTTCCTTTCAAGGGACCACAAAGCCATATTACATTCAAAGTTAAATAAACAAACGTTTGAATCTGTGTTTTAATGGTTCCATACCATCTGCCATCTGGTTTGGGGGAGCAAGGAAAACTGTGGTTTTGTTGGTTTTATGTGTGAGTGTTGTTGTTGGTGGTGGTTTTTTGGGTCGTTTTCTTTCTTTTTTTTTTTCTTTTCCCTGTGAAAATTCCCTAAGGTTGAGCACTGGCAGCAGTACGGGCTGGTTAAAAGCCACCTAGTTTCCCACGTCTTAACTCACAGCTAAATGTTGGAGGCTGGTCTGGGTCCCCATCTGCTAAGCAGCCTGTTGTGTGAAAATGAGATCTATACATATGCAGAGCTCCACAGCCTGGCTCCCAAGATGTAAAGGATTGTTATGAGTGAACCACAAGAAGCACTTATTTAATGTTGACAGGCTACAGCCAGACCAAAGGCTAGAGTGGGGCATATGGAAAGGGGACAGAGGAAGCCTGGTGTCTGAGCACCCCGGGGCTGTCAGGAAAGGCAGCTCCGCCTTCAAGACCTGGGGTCGCTAGAGATCTCAAGCCTGCAGTGACTTGAAGGAGAAAATATGCCCCAGACACTGAGTGGGAAATACACCCCAGCCTGCCTGGAATCTTTAATCTGGAAACTGCAATGGCTGTAGGGGGTGGGGAGAGGGCACAGTCCACAGCGAGGGCGGGGTGGAGGCCAACATCTCTGCCTCTCCTGCTGGCCCAGCTGTTTCCGGTCAGTGAAGCCTGGGGCTGCTTGAAAGAGGTGGGGGGTGGGGGGAGGGGGAGGGGGAGTACTCTCAGAGTTACAATTTCCAGGACTTTTAAACCAGGTCTCCGGCTTCCCCATCAATGAAATACAGACAGACTTGGCGATGGGTCACCGGTGCCCATGCCACGGGGCCAGTGAGGTGATGAAAGTGAGTGAGCCTGGCTGGGTGGGGACCAAGACACATATGCTAAAGGGCAGTAGTGCCCCGGCGGGGTCGGGGGGGGGGGTCGGGGGAGGGGGACTTCCCTGGCGGTCCAGTGGTTAAGACTCTGGGCTTCCCATGCAGGGGCTGTGGGTTCGATCCCTGGTCGGGGAACTAAGATCCCACATGCTGCACTGTGTGGCCAAAAAAATAAATAAAGAAATAATAATAATAAAAGGCAGTGGGGACTCAACTGGCCCCAGCGATGGTGGCCATGCAGGAGCCCAGCCCAGTGTGGTCAGATGTCCCAAGTTCTCAGGAAAGGCCAGATTTTTGATGTGAAAACACTCAGTGTTTCAATGCTCACAGCTATTGCAATTTTTGAAAAAAAAATTCATTCAAATAAAACCTGTCTGCAGCCCACACAAGACCCTCAGGTCACCAGTTGGTGATCTCTGTGGAAGAACACAAGGAGATAGTCTTTGGGGGAAGCCAGGGATGAGGATCATCTCTTCCTGTGATGAAGGGCCAGAAGGCCAGTCCAGGCACCTTGGTCCTGCTCCCACCTGCATGGGCCTTGGATAGCACAGAGGTCCTCTCCAGCACTGGCTCCTCCAGGCTTGGTCCACAGAGGCTGGGAAGGGCCCTCCCTAAGATGTCCTCCCTCATTCTTCCTGAGCCCTGGCACGTGATGAGATTCCAATGGCAGCTCATCCATGCCAGTGACACGGAGACTGCCCTGGGCACTCAAGCTCTGAACATCCCTGGTCTCTCTGCTTTGCAACTCATTGCTGGGAAAGAAACGAACTCTGCTATCTGTACATATGACGTTCCTGCTGCGCACACCCTCTGGGTCCCCACAGTTTGGTCCCCTCCCAGCCACCCTTTTACAGTATCATGAATTAGCCAGTTGGTGACCTGCGCAAAGTGCAACAGCCATTTAATCTCTTGCCAGATGTCACCTCTCTTGACACGATGTGGAACAGGTCTGACTGTCTCAGAAGCCAAGGAACTATTAGTCTAGTTTTTCTGCTTTTTGTTATTGTTGTGTTTTCTTTCTAATTGAGGTGTGAAAAATTCCTAGTCTCAGTTGAAGCCCCCGATAAAGAAACACAGTTCAGATTTTTCTCAGTGTCAAAATCTGCATATTTGTATTTCAAATAATGTAGCCGGAAAAATGCAAAGTCCTCCATTTTTTCTTTTTCGACTTAATGAATATCATTTATTCAGCATAAAATCTTTATACTATATGTCCCACGTGTTAAGAATAAATGTACATTAAATCTTGATAAGATGCTAAAAAAAAAAAAAAAAATCAGGCAGGAGCCCTGGTCTCCCATTGGTCACCATCTTGCTATGCAGTTTTGGTGAGTCACTCACTCCTCTGAGCCTCATTGGCCCTACCTGCTATCTGGACAGGGGGTGTTAGCAGGCCCCCCCTCCTCTCCTGCAGAGCGAGCATGTGGAGGGAAAGGGAGGAGGGGAGGCAAGCATGTTAAGAATTCCCTCACCGAAACTTCACAGGCAAGCAGACTCTATGCCACATGGGCAAAAAAAGCACACAGACTTGAAGTCCACTTCTAGAAACAAGAATAGCCTGTGAGCTCATGGGGGCAGAGGGTAGGTCCTGCTACCTCTGGGTTCCAGAGCCTAGCATGACACTTGTGCAGAGTCTGCACCCAGTCATTGTGGAATTTACTCACCTAAGAATCAACTAGAACGGGTTGACTTGGCATTTCACAACTCTTCCACCCCCTCGAGCCTGGTACCAACCCACGAGGTAGGATGAGGTAGGCACTGCTGTTCTCCAAACAGAAGTGGGAAACTGAGGCCCAGCAAGGTGCGGAGGGTTGTCAGTGGTGGGCTGGTGGAGAACCACATCTAGATCCCAAGTCTCCCCGCTTCGGAAGAATAATCATCCTTTTGGAGCAGTGGCTCTCAGGGATTCTCAAAGCTTTCTGGGGGCAGATGATCTGGAAGCAAAAGTACTCTCTGAAAGACCTAGAGAGAGTTAAATAAAGTAACTAATAGCTGATTCGGTGTCAAATCAGATCCAAACTTACACCAGATTCTAACGTAAAGGTAACTCCAGGTATCGAAGGTTTAAGAAAATCTGTCAGAGACAAAACTGAAAGGAAGAGAATTCTTTCGCTTACTGAAGTTTGTTTTATTTTCTGTGACTTGCATCATTATATGATTTTTCCAAGGGCAATATCCCCACCCCACTCCCACCCTTACAAGAGACACACCCCATCAACACTCACCGGGGTCTGTCTGCCCTGGTCTTGCTGGGTCCCAGGACATCTTGGCATGTTGAGCAGGTCTGAGAGGGAGTCCTGGGCTCCTCAGGTGGACATGAAGCCTGGGGCCAGTGAAAGGCAAGTAACTAACATGCACGCACACTTGCCCATACACATGTAGGCACATGTACACACACACACACACAGGAAACCACGTTTGGTCTGGTCTGGCCCCAAGCTGAGGAAGAAACTTCGAAGAGTGACTACTCCACTCAGTAAATCAAGATGTAGGATTCAAACCACTTCTTCCCCCAGCTGTGTGTTAGGAACTTCATCTACTTGCTCTTGGGCAGAGCTTACAACCTGAGAGGGAGGAATCACCTCACATTATGTGGATGCAAAACCCCACTCAGATGCCATGTGATTTGCCCAGGGATACAGCTAGTGAGACGCAGGGCTGGGAGAGGCATCCAGATCTGCTTCACCTACTGGAAGAGACCTCCCTGGACCCCACCCTCCAAGGACGCCTGGATGCTGAGGTCCACAGACCCTGGTCCTTGGAGATGTCCAGGCTGCTGCCCAGAACTGAACAACGGACCATTTCCTGTGCTGCCATCTGCCCCATCAGTTCCAGCTGAGTGTCTGGGACACTCCCCACTCATTTCCTGGGCTTGTTTTCCCAGAAGGAGGTTCTGGAACATCCTCTAAGTGCTGTGGCCTTTCATCTAGTTAGACAGCCCCTCGGAGGCTAAAATTAAATTATAAGGCCCAGACCTACATTTCAGAAAACATCTCACAAAATCTTCGGTTGACAGCCAGCCATGAGACCTCTTTAGGCAGAAGACTTTTTCTATCATGGAAGCCCCACCCCTTCCTGCTCCCCCAGTCTCTCAGATAGAAAGGCAGGAGTCTTGGATGCTGGAGGGTCATGGGCTCTTTGGGTTAGGCACTGAAGTCATTGAGCCCCCTTTAATCTGATCCCTGCTCCACACTCCCTTGGGGGGCTTATATGGCCTCTACTTGACCATCTCCTGCCACAGGGAGCTTACTACCTCTCAGATGATCTTCTCACAATTCAGAAAAAACTAGGCATCAGGATGTGCTTCCTCAAATGAGCTAGCGTCTGCCTCCCCATTCACGAGGACCCATGGTTCTCACTCTTCCACGTGGGACACACCGGAAGAAGTAAACGTCTCCTCAAAACTACAGCCACAACCTGCAGCAGAGGCAGCAATTTCTAGTCTTAGATGGGACTCCAATCCCTGTATATGCTTGGGTTTGTCACGTCTACCCTTTCTGGCCTCAACGTCTCATCTGTAAGATGGGGAAGGCCGGACAGAGTGAGTCTAAGTCCCCTGCCAGATCTGTCCTTGCATCCATGCCAGGGAAGGCTCGGGCAAGGACTCGAGGCCTCTGAAAGCCAGCAGCATGGAAACCAGGAACAGAACCTGCGTTTCTTGGTTACTGATCTGGTGTGCAACTTCCACCCATGGAGACAAGAGAGCATCACAAAGATACAAACACACCCTGAGATGAGGAGGAACAGCCAAAGGGGAAGGGACTAGACATGGTCCAATAAGTTTCCATGGAGAAAGAAAGCCTGTCATGGGAAGGCAAGCCAGGAGGACAGAAAGGGCTTGAGCTGAGAGGTAGGAAACAAGGATTGCTGTCCCAGCTCAGTCATCGACTAGCTAGCTGATCTTGGGATGTTGCTTGACCTCCAGCTCCTTGATTTCTTCCTCTGCTAAATGAGAGACATTGGAACAGCTGATCTCTAAGCTCAAGAAGTCGGAGAATCAACAGAAGACATAAAAGTGGGCCAAGAAAAGAGCTTGGAGTTTGCTCAGTTTTAGTAAAACTATCCCCAAGGCTGGCAGGCGCGTGGCACCAGACAAATGTGAGTGAAACTCTAGGAAGGTGGGGACCAGATGTTTGTCATCACTGAAACCCGGCGCCCGGGCAAGGGAGGCCTTTCCTAGAAAGGGGAGGGTGAGAGGGTTAGTGTGGCAGAAATAAAGGCCAGAGTCTGGGCCTAGGGGCCACCATTGCTAACCAGGAGCCTCAGGCACATCGTGTAACCTCTCCAAGCCTCATCCTTAACACAAGAACAATCCCTGCTACAGCCTGGAGCTGTTGTGAGGCTGAAAAGGATTGAGTGCCTGGCACACAGTAGGGTCTCAGCGGCTGGCTGTGGAGGCTGAAGCTGGCCATACGTGCACCTGCATGGAAGGAATAGGCCTTAGTGAAATCCCGTAGTCTTGCATTCTTTAGCAGCCTACAAGGACCTTGATCCTGCAACTGGCTCAGAAATACACCTCCCTCTCTCTTTTTCTCTGTCTCTGTCTCTGTCTCTCTCTCTCTTTCTCACACACACACACACACACACACACACACACACACACACGTACACACACGACAAAAGGAAGAGAAAACTGCAGTCAGCCTGGGGTGACCCCGGGCATCAGAAAAACATGCAGAACAAGCACCTGATGCAATAAATCAAACTGTGGGATCCAAATCCGAGCTGGGGTCTAACCTTCAGTCCCCGTTGCATCAGAGGCTGGGCTGAGCTCTCTGTTCCTGCAGCCAGCATTGCTGCCGGGAGCTGCTGGCCAACTCCTTGGGCCACTCCAGAGGTAGCTGACCCCTTCTTCGGAGATTGGGAGTGGCCGGAGTGGGAGGGAGAGAAGAGAACCAGGCTGCTGGCCGTGGGATGTTTGGCTAAGCTGAGCCAGGGAGATGGCTAGAAAACCTGGCTGTGGCAAACCACCCCGATTCCTTGAGTATGAATGTTGGAAGGGACTGTAGAAAGGCATGGAGGTGTGCACACGAGAGCCCCAGGGTGTGGTAGAGACTCAGCTCTAGATACGTCTCTGTCCCTACTTGCTGGGTGACTTCAGGTGAGTAACTTCCCTTCTCTAAACCTTGGTTTTATCCTGAAAAAATTGGGGATAAGGCTACTGGAGAGCCTCGAAGAGCCTTTTCCGCAGTATGATTTTGATGAATTTCTCTCATAGAGTTGAACTAGCCTGCTTCTCAAAAGCAGGCTGGGCTGAACTGGGCTGAAGTTGAACTGGGCTTCAGTTCATTTCAAGAAAGCAGTTAACGAAGCGTTGACTGCACACCAGGTACTTGTGCTGAGCACTGGTTAGGCCAAGAAGAAAAGCCATGGTTCCCAATTCATTGCCACCAAGGAGCTTGCAGTCTTATGAAGAGAAGCATATATTTAATCAAACACATATAATATAAGACAACACATCCCATAGTAGCAATCCATTCTCCCGGGGAGACTGAGGAAGGTTCCATAGAGCAGAGGGACACCTGAGTGAGAATTTGAGAGATGAATAAGAACTTTCCAAATTACTGAAGGCAGAGGGCACAACAGAAACCAAATCAAAGGGTACTGTCAGTGTGTATGAAAACTCATCTATGTGGTTGTAGCGTGAGAGGGATGGAAGGACATGAGACCAGAAGCACAAGCTTGGAACAGAATGTGCAAGGTCATGAAGGAGAGCCAGAGATTTTGCTCTTTACCCTGTGGGAAATGGGGTGCCATTGAAGATTTCCCGGCAGGGGAGGGACAAGACCAGATCTGCATTTTAGGACCATTTGTATTGACAGCAGTGTAAACCTCCCAGATTAGCACACCACAGCCCATGGGCCAAATCTGGTCCACAGCTTGTTCTTTGTTTTTTTTTTTTTTTTTTTTTTTTAATGGCCTGTGAACTAAAAAAACAATTTTTATAGTTTTTCACTACAACTTTATTGAGATATAATTCACATACTGTATAATTCACTCATTTCAAGTAGACAATTCAATGGCTTTTAACAAACTCACGGAGTTGTGCAACCATGACCACTGTCAATTTTAGAACATTTTCATCTCTTCAAAAAGAAACCCTGTTCCCTGTAGCTGTTACACCACATCCCCCCACTCACTCCCAGCCCTACTTTCTGTCTCTATGGCTTTGCCTATTCTGGAGATTTCATGTAAATGGAATCTATGATATCTGGCCTTTTATGTCTGTCTTCTTTCACTTACCACAATGTTCCAAGGTTCTACCATGTCATAGCATGGACAGGATCTCATCCCTTTTCATGGCTGAATAATATTCCATTGAATGGATAGATCCCATTTTGTTGATCAGCTGATGGACATTTGTGTTGTTTCCACCAGAGAAGAATATGCAACAAAGATGTGTGTGGCTCCCAAAGCCTAAATAGCTATTACCCAGCTCTTCACAGACTCAGTACAGAGCCTGGAGAGCAGAGAGGCAGGACTGGAAGTCAAGCCCAGGTCAGGGGCTCTGACAGGTCCCAAGTGAGATATGACAGTGGCCTCAGCTAGGGGAAAGCAAACATATTTGTGGTCATACCAACTGAACTTGGCAACAGATCTGATGACTGGGTGAAGGAGAGAGTTACTGAGGAAAATCCATTTACCATAAAGACACTGAGATGTCTTCATCTGTCTTTAAGACAGATGGAGTGAGTCATCTGAGGTGAAGTCACTGGCTGATGGCAAAGCCAAGCTAAGAATCCAACTCTCTTCTTGCACACAACTAATGAACTTGTGAGATTTCTGATCACCGTTAACGGGAAAGTGGCCTGAGCTGGTGGCCTTGACCTTGCTATGTGAGGCTTCCACCGCTGGGCTAACCAGGCCTAGGCGTGCACCCACTCACTAGCATGGTACCTCCTGGAGAGCTGGTGGTGTTTCCTGGAGCCACCTGGAGTGTGAACATCTCGTGTGTCCCTCAAAACACCTTCACAGGTGTCTCTCGATCAAGCACCTTCCTTCTAGGGGAATGGATCAGTCCCTCCTCCCCTGTCTTCCCCCACCCCCTTCAGTCCTGCCTCCAAACCTGTGCCCTGGTACTGTGCTCACCGCTGTGCTGAGGTACACATCTGCTCAGCTACAAGCAGAAGTGGCCATGGCGTCCCTACCATGTTTGCCTGGGAGAGCAGGACCCGAAGCTCCTGCAAAGCTACCAGAGTCCCGGGCCAGTCTCCTAGGGTCCCAAATGAACCGAGACAAGGAATCCTCTCTGCAGTACTTGTCTCTGATCACGGTGCCTTCCAATCTCCCTCAGCTTCCCTGGATTTCAAAGGAATCCAAAATCCAGCTGGCACTGAAGGCTCTTCCCCAACCCCACCAGGCCTCAACATACCTCGCTAGCCACACCTTCCCTTCCCCACGTCTACACTCTCTGCTTCTCTCTCACTCCTTGGTCTCCAAGCTCACCACACTCCTTTCCTGCCTCTGAGCCTTGCTCCTTGTCTTAGCGTTGTCTTTCCCCACTCCCATCTCCAGCCAGAAAACTCCTATTTATTCTTCAAAACCCATTCAAATATTTTGCTTCTGGGAAGTCTCTCCCTCCAGCTTTTGTTCATAACGTTGGCCACGCTGAACTGTAACAGTCCTGTTCTTGTGTCTTTCTCCCCTACTAGCCCATGCCTTTTGTCTGTGTCCTGGCCCATGGTCTGTGCTCTCTAAATATTTGCTAAGTGAGTGGGGGAGCTGGCAAATATTCATTCCCCTCCACTCCCAGCCTCGCTGCTTTCTCTTCTATTGATCCTGGGATTTATGGCACTATTGTTTCCTTTTATTAGGATGTAGTGGCCTCTGTTAAAACGTGTTACATAGAAATAGGCTAATTAAGTGTGTCAAATAAGTCACCATCCCACAGAGTGGCCGGCCCTACCCAGGCAGGGCTGAGGTGTCTCAAGGTGGAGGGTGCAGGGAGAGCTCATCCTCCGCACCCCTGTTTCTCAGAGCAGAGGAAGCCCCCAGCCCCCATGTGTCAGAGGACTCGTCCTGTTGCTCTGGGTGCCTCCCAGAGTCAGTGTGACATGCCGCCCGCAGTGCCTCTGTCCTCCCGCACAAGCTGGAGTTGAAGCATCCATGCTGGGGACCGCATGTCCTGCTCCTCTGCCTGTCCCTAGCCTAGGGCCTCATGGGAAGGCGAACAGAGCGCACATCTCCATTCCAGGGGAACTTCTAGTAGCAGGCCTGAGAAGATGAGACTCTGGTGGGAAACCTGTCTTACACACCTCTATGTCTTTGTTTATAATCCAGCAGCACTTCCCAATCCAGGCGTGTTGCAGGAAGCCAAGCTGGCAGGAGATGTCCCAGGCCTTGGATAAGAGGTGAATGCCTGCCTTTTTCTTATTCTTATTTTATTTTATTTTATTTTATTTTATTTGCCGTACGCAGGCCTCTCACTGTTGCGGCCTCTCCCGTTGCGGAGCACAGGCTCCAGACACGCAGGCTCAGCGGCCATGGCTCACGGCCCCAGCCGCTCTGCGGCATGTGGGATCTTCCTGGACCGGGGCATGAACCCGTGTCCCCTGCATCGGTAGGCGGACTCTCAACCACTGCGCCACCAGGGAAGCCCTATTTTATTTTTTTAACATCTTTATTGGAGTATAATTGCTTTACAGTGGTGTGTTAGTTTCTACTTTATAACAAAGTGAATCAGTTATACATTTACATATATCCCCATATCTCTTCCCTCTTGTATCTCCTTTTGAGGAATTTCCAGTAAGGCCTTGCACTAGTGAAGACCAGACTCCAAGGGAGTTGTGTTCTCTTTCAGACCACACATATATTCTGGGTTCTTCTGGTCCATGGGGGAATGGAGGATTAGATGAGATTCTCATGAAAGAGATCCCTTGAGGAAAGGGACTTTAACTCACATGAAAACTTTTCAGTTTTGCTCTACCATGGGGGAACCTCATCAACTGCTCAGCTGGATCTATTCTTCCAGGCCCAGTCAAGTCCATAGCCTTCTCCTCCCTTGAACATCTGAAGATGAACTGTCTCCATGAGCATGTCTCAAAATATCAATCCTGTAGGATGGTAGTAGGAGTCTGTGCTCAAAGAAATTTGGGGAACACCGTGTTAACAGAGCTAGACAGGCCTGTTTACTCTGAGCTTCTCAGAGTTCGCACCATGTTCATGTGCATTTTCCAGGAAAGTGTGGCAGGTCCCAACTTTTTACTACCCCTCCGCAGTGTTGGAATCATAGGTCCTTGCCCTTTGCTATGTGACTTTGCGGTACCTCCCTCTAGACTAGGCTATGTATATTTCTAGTTCCCACTGATGTTCAGCTTGGCCACATGACTGACTTTGTGGACTTCCACAGTGGAAGGTGGGCCAAAGTGAGTGTCTCAGAGCCGAAATGGGAACAGACATGGCAAGTGTCTTCTAGTTTTCTCTCCTGTTTTTGCCACTGCCATGAAAAGAGCACACCCCTAGCAGCCACTATCCCAGAATGTAGCTGGTGGAGAGACTTAAAACCAAGCTACACAGCGCTATTTACAATAGCCAAGACATGGAAGTAACCTAAATGTCCATTCGACAAATAAAGATGTGGTGCATAAATACAAGGAAAACTACTCAGCCATAAAAAAGAATGAAAAAATGCCATTTACAGCGACATGGATAGACCTAGAGATTATCTGAAAAGTCAGAAAGAGAAAGACAAATACCAGGTAATATCACTTGTATGTGGAATCTAAAATATGACACAAATGAACTTATCTACAAAGAGAAACAGACTCACAGACATAGAGAACAAACACAGTTACCAAAAGGGAAGCAGGAGGAGGGATAAATTAGGAGTATGAGATTAGCAGATACAAACTATTATACATAAAATAGATAAGTAACAAGGCCCCACTGTATAGCACAGGGAACTATATTCAATATCCTGTAATATGGCTGATTCGCTTTGTTGTGCAACAGAAACTAACACAGTATTGTGAAGCAATTATACTCCAAAAAATACCTATTAAAAAGAAAGTTTAAAAAAAATCCTGTAATAAACCATAATGGAAAAGAATATGAAAAAGAATATATATATATATGGATAACTGAGTCACTTTGCTGTACAGAAGAAATTAAACGCAACATTGTAAATCAACTATAGTTCAATTAAACAAACAAACAAACAAAAACCCAAGCCCTGATCTGAACCAGAGCTGCCATATGCAGCCCCTAGCCCGGGATAAGAAAGCAGGCTTGAGATGATTTGTTACTTATCCTTAACTGACCATGTGAGTTTCTTACTGCTGCTGTAACAAATCACCACAAACCAAGCAGCTAAAAGCAACACACGTTTATTCTCTTACAGCTCTGGAAGTCAGAAGTCCAACAACAGCCTTACTGGGCTAAAGTCAAGGTGTTGACAGGGCTGGTTCCTTCTGGAGACTCCAGGGGAAAACCCCTTGCCTTGCCTTTTTCAGCTTCTAGTGGCACCTATATTCTTCGGCTCATGGCTCCTCTCTCCACCTTCAAAGTCCATCGCTCCAGTTTCTGCTTCTGTTGCGACATCTCTTCCTCATGTGGACCGCCCTTCCTCCCTCTTACAGGGATGCTTGTTATTACATTGGGTCCACTCGAATAATTCAGAATCATCTTCCCATCTCAAGATGCTTAATTTAATCACATCTGCAAAGTCCTTTTTGCCATACAAGGTAACATTCATAAATTCTGGAGATTAGTATGTGGCTTATTTGGGGTTGTAATTCAGTTTACCACACTGAGTAATACAAAAAAGGCTAAGGATATGTAGAGTTTCCCTAAATTATTTGGAATGTTTTCCCCACATCTAAGGATATCTCCTCCCTTCTTCTGAGGATGCCACTTTTGGAAATTGGGCCGTCCCCCTATTATTGGCCATTTCTGTCACTAATCTGTAGTTAGTGGTAAATGGATATCCCAGTGTCTACTGTAGGATTACAAGTTCCTACAGGTTCAGTTCAGCCACTTTCTTTGCTTGGTGGTCTCCTACTTTCCTAATCTGTAAAATAGGGATAATGTCTATCTGTCAGAGCTAAACTGATGATCGAATTACAGGAGAGAATTTTGAGTGTGTTTACACAGGGACTAGCCATAATTTTTCAATAAATGACATTTGCCTTCCTTGCCTGCCTTGGCTGGGGTGGAGAGAAACTATGACAGTTGGTTGGCTGCCATGGCAGACAGTAAATGCTTTTTGTCTTATGGAGGTGCAGTCTCTCTGATACCCATATCCCCACTTTCCACCCTCTACTCTTCCTTCTGCAGTGTTAGGCACACAGCATGCACTGTCCTGTGTCTCTCTGCCCTGTCCTCTCCTAATATATGGAAGACCCTGGGGGAGGCTGGCAGGAACAGTGCTGAGGGAGTGAATGAGCCTGACTCACCGCTCAGTAGCTCTGTGGCTGTGGGAATAGTCCTTGTTTTCCTGGGGCTTCAGTTGCCCTGCATGCTAATCAGAGGCTAGATTAGGGGCCCCGTGGCTCCCTACCAGGTCCCAAACCCTCGAGCCTGTGACTCTCACTTTTCCCGCCATTTTGCTCAGCCCAGGCTCTGGACCCCACTTGGTACTGAATCATTATTCGGCGAGTAGAACACTGGCACCCCTTTTTGTGCCATCATTTCCTATTTTGCACTTTAATGGGCTCTTTAAGCCAAAATACCCTTCAGAAACCAAAAGAAAACGTGGCAAATTACCCACACTACAGAACAGACCATTAGGACAGATTAATAATCACTGGGTCTTTCCAGGGACCTCGAATCCCCCATGCAAAGCTGATAAATAAATGCCCCTAGGGAGTCCTGTGTCACAGAGAGAATGGCAGGTTACAGACTCACTGGAAAGCTCCTGTCCTGAAGCCCACCAAACCCTTTAGAGTCACCGATCTCTTCGTGGATGAAAGAAAGCCCTGTTTCATGAGAGGATGACCAAGAAAAGGGTTAAGCCCTGAAAGGTTCGTTTCCTCGATTCCGCCTGCTCTAGAATCAGAGATAATTCCTGCCATTAATATTTTAAGCAACTAATTTGACATTTTTCCATTTAATTAACTTGCATACATATGAGAACAGGGTTTTGAGAGTACCATGACATTTAAACAAAGTCATTTAAGTTCTTCCATTTCTGGGGGAGTGCTGCTCTTTCCTTTGCCTTTTTTTTTTTTTTTTTTTCTTTTTGAGCCATTTCTGTTTTGCATTCGTGATCCTGAGGCTGGCTTATTAGCTCAGAGAAATGACCGAATTTCCCAAAGCAAATGTCCCACAGTCTCAACCTAGGTGACGTGGGTGGGCCCGGCGCTCTGAGCTGTGGCACTTTTAAACTCAATCCTGCTCCTTTCGAAGCCTCCGTGCAAATGGCATTTCAATCAGAGCAGGCTCGCCTCACAGGCTAATGTTTTCCTGTTGCCACACCAACCCCGAGTGGGAGTTGGAGAGGGGTGGGGGGAATGCAGAACGTTTATCAAATGTAACCATCTCGGCAGAAGACCTGGGGTTTCAAGAGGGAAACAATAGCTCCGTGACAATTTTCTCTTCCAAATGACAAATAATTGCTGTCATATCATCAAATGATTAAGAAATAAAGGAAAATAGACAAATAGAGTGTAGCCATTGAGGGATGATGGCGGAGGGACAGGGGGAGAGGCTCACTCAATGTTCCATAATTGAAAAATTGCACCCTAATTAGCTGCCACCCCAGACAATTCATGAGTTCTATGCGCCATCCAATCTCTAGCCTGCCAAGTCACAGAACTTTCAGCCCTTCAAGTTTACTGCCGGTTTCAGAAGGGGTTGTGCAGTCTCCAAATGCATTCAGAGAATGAGACGCTTCAGCTCGCCCAGCCCTCAAAAAGGATCCATTACTTCATACTTTCATCTGCCATAATTAGTCACAGATTTTCTCTGCCTATCCACTGCTGCGGCTGCTCTCCCCAGATGAACCTGGGCACTCCTGGCTCCGGCTTCTCCGTGGTGGCCAGCCCAGCCAGGCTCAGACGTGTCACGGGAGCTGCATTCCCAGGATGCAAAATGGCACCCCCTAATCCCAGGCATCTCAGGGGAGAAATGGGTCCTGCATTTAAAATGAAATCCCACTGCAGACTAAGCCCATAAGACTCTGGAGAAATTCCATGTCTCCATTTCTACCCACACTCAGGATATTCCTTGGGGATTTCTAATGAGGCTGTCAGACTTTAGGAAGAATAATGCTGTAAGAGAGGAGTGTCCCCATTCTCCTCCATCCCCTCCTCCTAGGCCTGGGTTTAAATCCCAGATCCATGACCTCATTAGCTGCATGACCTTGGGGGAAGTGACGTGGTCTGTCGGAGCATGAGTTTTTCCTTTTGTAAAATGAAGCTAATGGTACCTACCTTTCCGGAAAATGATGGTGATTGCAGGATGCCGTGCGTAACGGATCCGTGTACGGTTGTTAGCACTGCCTCTTGATCCTTATATGTAAAGTGGGGGTAATAATCTTACCTCCTCACTAGGGTTTAATGACAACTGAGTAGAGACTGCGTAATATGTGCCTTGCACAAAGTTGGTGCCCAGTAAATATGTGAATTGAACTGAAACGAATCGTACATAATTGGGTCATTCATTCATTTAATCCATCAGCTAATAGTTGTTGAGTGACTACTTTTTGTCAGACACTTTATTTGGCATAGGATATACAAAGGGGAATGAGACAGGCTTGATTCATGCCCTTGGGAGCTTACATGCTAGGGGGAAACACCATGAAAGACAAATTTTTAAAAACACACAAGTTGTAAAAATTCTATTAAAAAAATAGACAAGAACTCAGAATATAGGCTAACAGTTGGACGGTGACTTTTAAATGAAGATCTAGAGGCTGACGAGATAAGCATGTGAGGAATAGTACAGAAAGGCATTCCAAGCAGAGGGAACAGCGCGGGAGAAGCAGAATGAACCTTAACACATTCCAGGCACTGAGAACAGGTCATTAGTCAGAGTAAGTGATTCTAGCTGCTAGAGCACATCTGGTGAACCCAAATCTCAGCGATTTCAGACAGCAAAAGTTTATTCCTCCTTCTTGTCAGAGCCCATCAGGTGTTTGGTGGATGGTCCTTCAGTTTTTCAAAACCCAAACTCCTTCTAATTAGCTGCTCTGTCTGCCATCCCCTGGGTCTCCTTGGAGTTGTCCACTGTATCCTCCACTTGCAGCCAAGAGCAAAGAGGAAAAGCCCTGGGACATTTGGGGGCAAAGCCTGGGGGTGGTGTACATCACTTCCACTCATATTCCATCCAGCGGAACTGAAATGCATGGTGCTGCCTGACTGCAGAGGGGCTGGGGATGGAGTCCAGCTATGTACCAAGGACGACAATAAACAGGTTAGGAGAGCACATGGCATCTTTTGCCTCACAGAGTGAGTAAGGGTAGGTAGTGTGGCATGAGATGAGAAATAGATGGCCAGGTTGTTCAGGGCTATGTAAACCAGGGGAAGAAATGTGAACTGGATGCTGCCCTGTCCCATGATGCACCAGGCATTCCAGGATATTCTTTACACACCAGTTTGGATTTTATTCAGTGAGAATGGGGAGCCAGTCAACATTAATGACATGACCTGATTTATATCTGAAGAGGACCCCTCCAGCTGCTACGAGGAGAACACATCTGCAGAGGGCAATGATAGTCCCTTGGAGGTGCCCAGGATTCACTTGATGAGAAAGAGCATGGAGAGAAAGTGACAGATGCAGGATTTCATCCCCATTGGAAATGGTTTCAGTCTCACTAACTAGCCAGCGTGCAGGCCCCTGCTGACCGACTGGGGTATTGAACAAGGCTCCAAAAGATTAGAGAAAACACAAAAGTACTGAGCGAGGCAGCTGGCTGTGTGGAGTAATTCCAGAAAGGACCACCTGGACCAACAGCTGGGAGTCTGTTTCCTCACGGGACCTTTGGCCTCCAGGCCCAGTGGAGCAGCAGACCCTCTCCAGGCCCCGCTTTCATCAGAGGGAGAGAGGTTAACACTCAGCCAAGCTGGTTCCCACTGGTCCCAGTGTAGGTGGCCGGAGGGCAGCTGGGAGTGGGTGGACAATCTGTGCAGAGGTGACCACTCCTCGAGCACAGGCTCCAAGTTTTTCTGCTTAATCCCAACTGGGCTGGGAGGATGGAATTTCCATTGACCCCATTTTATAGACAAAGAAACAGACTCAAGCTGCTCCTGTGACTTGCCCAAGGCTCCCCTGTCAGTGACAGCCCCAGCGTTGAACACAGGTCTTCTGTTCTTTCTGATGCAGCACAGTGGAGTCCTCCATCGGCAGGATTTGTCCAGACTCACTTGGAGGCCAAATGATGATGAGGATCTGCCTGGGTCTGGATGATGCCCTGTCCCATGATGCACAAGTTGTCCCACTGAGCAATGCCTTTGGACAGGTCACTGGCTTACCAATCTGGCTGATCTTTGGAATTACCTGGCAGTCTCTGAACACACACCATCCTGAGCCCCCACCCCCAGATGTATTGAAGCAGAATCTTTGCATGGACGCGGGCCTGGCAGCTGTGTTTTTAAAATCTCCCCAGGTGCTCAGATAAAAGCACTATGACATTGTCAGTGTAAGTGAGGCTCAGGGAGGGAGTGTTATCAGGTGATGAGTTAGTGACAGCGTCAGGAGAAGAAGATGGGTCTTTTGCCTTCCTCATCTCTTTTTCCTCAGCACTGTCCTGATGCTCTGCAAGAGGTTATGGGAAAATCCATCCTTATCGATAATCTGAAAATGTCAGAGCTGGGCAGGAGCTTTGAGGTTATCTTTCCAACCCAGTGGTTCCCCATTGCCCATCGGACCAGCCGGGTCAGAGTTACACGAGGTGCTTGTTACAACACAGTCTCCTGCCTCCCACTGTACCTACTTTCTCAGCACTGGGGAGATGCACCCTTGGAATCACCCTTGGAATTTTTAAAGTATCTCTGGTGATTCTAAATTCAGCCGTGTCTGGAAACCATGGATCCAGCCCTTCCCACTTTACAGTTGATGTAAATCCAGTCCCCCAAGAGAAGTGATTTGACTAAGATCACCTAGCCTAGAAGCCAAGGTTTCTAGCTCAGTCTAGAGCTCTTTCCACTACCCCTTACTCATCTGGAAGCCCAGCCACACGTGCCTGTGGGCAGAGGAGGGGGCGTGGCCAGCCAACAACAGCAAGAGGGACGCTTACGCTGAAAGGGCTGTGTCAGAGAAACATCTAATTAGCTGCTTGTTCGTAGTGGGTTTCCTTCCCCTGGTTATCGATGCCTCTTCTCCCTTCTCTTCCTGGTACTTCCCCTTGCTCATCCTGATGTGATCAATTATTCGCAGGAATAAATTATGCACACAGCCTGCAGCCTATTAGGTAATCAGTGGGGCTCTGGCTCAGGAGCCAGCAGGCAAGACCGGCTGTCTGGAGCCGAGGCCAGCAGAAAGGACAGTGCGGGCCCAGTGGGTGGAAGAGTCTCTAAGTGGGAAAGTCCCAATGCTCCAAGCATGGAAACTCTGGGCCCCCAGAGACGAACTTTCAGGCCAAACCTGAAAACAACTTGAGGCACCACTGCAGCTCTCCTCGGGCCGCAGTTCCCCGGGCCAGCCACCCCCCAGAACCCCACATCTCCCAGAACCCCACATCTCCCAGAACCCCACATCTCCCAGAACCCCAGTGCCTGCAGGAGGTTTGTCTCTGATCCAGGTGGCACTAGAGCCTGCCTCTCAGACCTTGGTGTGGCCGTGGGTCACGGGGAATGCTGTTGAAACGGAGGTTCGGAATCAGGGGTCCTGGGGGGCCTGAGACTCTGCATTTCTGACAAACTCACAGGCGATACCAACGCTGCTGGTCTGAACAGCAAGGGCCTAGAGACGAGTGTGGGCAGAGCTGGGTGGTCAGCCAGCTTTGTTTACTGGTTGGTCCTTTCCCATGCCAGCCCCTTTGCATGTGCTGTTCCCTCTGCCTACAATGCCCTTCCCCCTTATGTTTGCTAGAAAACTCCTCTTCGCCATTGCCATTCTGGCTTGGGCAGTGTCTGCTCCCTGAAATCTTCACTGACCCCCTCCTGCCCCAAGTAGACTTAGGGGAGATGATACTTTCCTGTGCCCTGATCACACTCCATTACATCCATACTTACTCTTTTGTGACGGTAGTTTGCTCATCTGTCACTCAGCGGCCTGGGAACTCTGTAAAAACCACACTGAGTCTTTCGTCTCTCCATCCTAAGCCTGATAGGGCTCTGCTAGCCGCTAGGCACGACAGGGCCTGAGAGCTTCTCCAAGATCTCTGAAAAAGTTGGATACCTAAAAACAAAATTATTGGATCCAAGACACGAAGGGAAGCTCTGCAATAGAAATGAATAAAAGTTTAATGAAATGTCTACCAAACAAAATATTACATCAACCTCATTAATGGTTTCACTGAGTATTCATAAAAATTCACAAAAATTTCATTATATTTGAAAACGATGTGCAGGTTGGATTTTTTTCACTTTGGAAGAATTCTTGAGCACCCCGATCATTGCTGAGGCATCAAAGCCAACTGTAAATCGAATGAATTACTTGTGGCCACATAATTTCAAAAGCAAGGTTAGAAAAATAATTCTTCTTTTTAACAGAAAAAAATATATACTTAATCTGGAATATGGGTGAACTTCAGTAGGTTTGATATGCGTAGAGTGGAGCTTCCAAAACATGTGTTTAGGTCTTAAAAGTCTGAACACCATCTTGATGTCTGGCCAAAGGGAAGCACTCAAGAGATTTCCCCTGAATGAATGGACGAATTGGGGGGAACCCAAAGTGAATCTGAAAAGTGCAAAGGTGGCAAGAAGGGGAGAAAAGCAGGTGGGAGAAATACATAAAATGTAAGCCCAAGTTTTAAGACAACAGCAAAGTCCTTGTTAGCAAGAAATCCACCAAGGCCCAACCGGCTGGCAGAGACAGGCGATATTGCCCCCTACTGGCTGGAGGAGTCCTGTATTGTCCACAAACTCTGGCTTCATTTATTGATCTGTCATTGTTGCTTTTCCAATGCCCAAACATCAAAGCCCCTTGGAATTGCCTCAGAGAAAGAAAGCAGTGGTCCCTGAGGATCAACATGCTGCCTCTGCTCTGGGAAGGGGGCTCGAGGGGAACTTTAGAACTGACTCTGTGTCAGATGTCCTGAAATGGATCCAAACCCATCTTGAACCGATTTCTACCTCCCTCCTGAACCACCTCTTGGTTAATGTGTTCCATATGTTTCTTTCTCTGAAGGAAAACAGGCTTTACTTTTATTTCAAAGGGCATCAATGAAAAGTCAGGAGAGAAGAGGACTTTGTTCAAAGACAAGCAAGATTTGGGGAGTTCTTCTAAGGAAGCTATCAGAGATAAACAGAAAGATTTATACTCAAGATGTTCACTGCAGCATTATTTATAAGAGTGAAAGATTGGAAACAGCTACAGTAACAAGGGGGTGGTTAGATAAATTATAATCTACCCACGCAATAGAAGATGACACAGCCATTAAAATTCATGTTTGAAGATTATGTTATAGAAATAGCCAACCTTTAGTGAGCCCTTCCTAGGTGCCAAGCGGTAGTGTCTGTGATAGTGTATGTATCAACTTCTCACAACAGCCCTATGCAAAAAGTACTCTTTGTATTCTCTCCATTTGACACACAAGGAAACTGAGGCACAGAGAAGCCC
This sequence comes from Mesoplodon densirostris, assembly GCF_025265405.1. Classification (NCBI taxonomy): domain Eukaryota; kingdom Metazoa; phylum Chordata; class Mammalia; order Artiodactyla; family Ziphiidae; genus Mesoplodon; species Mesoplodon densirostris. Next base: position 124,110,657 of record NC_082664.1, read on the forward strand.
AGGTCACACAGGTAGAGGTATACCTTGAACTGGCACATCTGAGATGCACTGTCACACATCTCAGGATGTTGCCTCTCTCTGGCACAGGTTCATTGAGATTCCAAGCCTGGGGAGTAGGGGAGGGAGAGGTGAACTCCTTCCCAGGTCTTCGGCAAGCTATAATGAAGAAGGTCAGATCTGAGCTGCCCCCGAGGAATGATGAGGTCTTGGCCTGGCTGCCCTCACAAGGTGTGTTTAGAGGGCACACCTCGGTATCAAGCATGAAGATTCTTCCGAGTATTACTTTCCTTGACTCTGTCTCCCTCTCTGAAGAGGTAAATCGAGGTCTCTGTGGATTCTGGCTACTGTGCGTCTTGAGGGCAGCCTCCCCCAAATGCCCTTGGACTGACCCTACTCCCCCAGGGTAAGGGTCTGCAGAGAAGAGACAACTTTGGGGGGCTAGTCCAGGGCCAGGCCCCCTCCCCTAAGAACCACTCCCAACACTCCCACAGGGGTGGGCTCTGGAGCCATGCTATCCAGGAGACAAACCCCTTCAGGGGGCCTGCCCCAAGGCCTGCAGTCTGCTGCCCGGGCTCAGCCAATCAGATGCTCCCCTGGGAGACTAGGACCCAGATTCTCTCCTCAGTCTCTATGGGACACTGGGCAGTGGGATGCAGGAGCGGGGCCAGCCGTATGCTCCTGCTAACAGAGGGAGCTGGCCGGAAATGGAGAGAAAAAAGAGGAAGAGAAGCTTGGTGGGAGGGGGGCGAGGGAGGGGGTCCGGCGGAGGGGGCAAGACACAGGCATGAGTTTGCAGTTCCTGATCCTAGTTCCTCAGAGGCAGGGCTGAAGTTTTCACCCCTGGGTTTTGTTGAAGTACTACCATATCCTTCCCACAAGGTCATTGTTTTGCTTGAGCAAACAGCTGTCCTTTGCAGCCAAGGGGCCCCAGCTAGACCACCAGGGCCCGAGGAGGCCCTCCCCGCAGAGGGCTGCTCTGAAGACCCCACCCTGCAGGGGAGTTCTTACGGCCCTGGGCCCTGTCCTCTGTCCTCTGTCCTCTGTGAGCGAGGGAGGGCTGTGTGGGGAAGAGAGCTTGCCCGTCCCTCGAACCTCCATGGTGCTCTGGACTCACTGTATGATGGGTCCCACCTCAGACATGCTGGCATCTAGGGCTTCTGCAATCTGCCTCCCCTTGGCCCACTCACAACTGCCTTACTGGTGGCAGAGCCAGATTAATCCTTTCCCTTGTGCCTCTCTTTCTTAAGTGCTCCCCTCTGCATACGGGATGTAGTCCAAGTTCCCTGACACAGCGTTCAAGCTCACTGCCTACTTTCTGTAGCCTCATCACCCCCATTTCCGATTTTGTGTCTTAGTTGGCTTCCACCTCCATACCTTTGCCCATTCTGTTCCCTCTGCCTGGAATTCCCTTTGCTTCCTTCTTTGGCTTGATCATTTCCCCTTGACTTTCAGGAAGGACCCTAGTTCCGCACACATTGCTTCCAGGAAAACTCTAACTTCCCAGGCTGGGCTAAGGGCTCCTCCCCTGGGCTCCCATATCTCCTGGCCTCACCCAGCCTATCAAAACTCGGACCAGACTGTCCTTTCTTGTCTTTTAAGAAAAGACACCGTGGGCTCTGCAAGGACTGACATCACAGCTTAGTCTCTGGGTCTCCCCAGTGCCACGCTCAGTGTAAACTGGCCTCTATCCACCCACCCACCCATGCCACCTTCTGGCTACTCCTTCCAACCAAGGATATAGATTTCCAAGAGAATGCTCATGTCACCTGTCCCTATTTTAGACATGATAACACTGAGGCTCAGAGGGGTTCACAGTGACAAAGGTCACAGAGCTAGCAAGTGCCAGGGCCTGAATTAGAAGCCAGGACCACCTGCTTCAAGCCCTGTGCTTTTCCCACTACACCCACTACTTAATGGGCAAACTCATCCATGGCCTTGGCCCACACTGTCACCACAAGGAGTTCACTTAAACACGTGTGTCCCATTTGGGGTCATCAACGTTTCTGAGCTCCAACACGACTGCCCAACTGCACCCTGGGATCAACCCTTGGATTCGGGCTCCCGCGGTTCAGTGATGCCCTTGTGTGCGTGGGTTTCGCACTTCCATGCCTCTGCCCATGCTGTTCCTTCTGCCCTGGTTCCCCAGGAGGATTCAGTTCCTCATCCAGGCTCCTTCATCAAGACGCACCTCAGTGTCCCCCTCTACCTGAAGCTTTCCAGGAGGCTTCCTGGGCTCGTTGCCTGTTGCCTCCTGCCTCGTGCCCACAGAACCCATCTGTCTCTCGGTCCCTGGCTACCACACTGGGCTTCGTAGCCACCCATTTGCTCCTGTCTCTCCCTAGTAGACAGCAATCACTGTATGATTCAGCTCCTCACCAAAACCTGGCTTATGCTATAGGTGCATAATTAAAGTGTGTTCAAAGGAAGAGGGAGGGATGATGATGTTTGCAAAGCATTTCAGTTGAGAAAGCCCAAGACCTAACCCCACCTGATGCCTCTAAAGCTTCTAACAAAGGGCTGGAGGCAGAGGAGAGAATCAGGAAGCATTTTCTAACCAAATTCTATACACCATAACTTTCTTCTGTGTTGGTGCTGATATTTACAAAGCACTTCTGCACACACTGACTGACTTAATTTTTATAATCATCATGAGGGAGCCATATTTTTTAAATATGGAGGAGCCGCTAGAATCAGCCTGTAATCCTGAGCCTTACCCACAACATGTACCGTGTCTGAGGTCAGAGACTGGCTTCCCAGATATGTCCACACGTGAGCTTTAACCATGTGCTGCTGTATCTGTTACAGGCATCCTTGTCCACTCGTGGTCCATGCCCAGCGTGGTTACATGCTTCCAGTTATAGGGAATCCTTGGCCAAGAAATGGTCATTTACTCCCAAGATCAATGGCCCCAATCAGATAACTCAGCCACCCTCCACCTTGTAATTCTGTCCTGCAATTCCCTCCCCTCCCCAGCCTTCCCCCATAGAGAAGGTCCCATGCCTTCTGTGTGCCCCAGGGCACAGTGCCAGCCCCTCTCAGATGTCGGCTGGAGAGCATAGCCAGCCCCACATTCCGTTTTGCCTTACTTATTAATTAGGCCTCCGCAGTGCCACTCGGGCTGTCACCCCAGTTCCTCCAGTTTCCATGAGCATATCTGTGCAGCCAAGCCACCCTGATCAGTAGTAATGTAGGGCTCCTGCCTCTGACATCCGCTCCAGAGAAGACCTGCCAGAGAGATGAAGATGGGGTCCCAGGGAGGACCAGCCTTTGCCCGGGTCAGTGTCAGGGCTAGGGCAGCATGGCAGATTGGCATGAAGGAGCACACACACCTCCTGGGGTGACTTAGAGGACCCTCCTACAGGTCGAGCCTAGCTCTTCCCCCTGCCCGCACTGAGCAAAGAAACAGTGATGCCCGAAGCATCCAACCACACCCAATCCAACCCTCTTTCTATATCTTCTCTTGGAACTTACTGACCTCAGAGTTACTCTTCCCAGATGGCTAAGGTATAACATGACCAGCTCAGAAGTTGCCACCCCACCAGAGCTTCCAGCCCTCCCTGCATCTCAGAGGCTAACCTTGGGTCAACTATCTCTTCTTTCAAGAGAGAACTAGAGCAGCTGCCAGCAGAGGGGGGAGGGATTGGCTGGCTGAGGCCTGGCTTTGAAGCCTGGCTTTGCCACCAAATTTCTGTGCTTCCTTGGGAAGGTGGCCCCATCCTTCTGGGTTGCAGGTGCCTCCCCCTCACAGGGAGGGCCATGGCTACATTGAGCCGTCAATTTCCTCTTTTCTTCCAGTCCCCACAATAACCATAAACCACAGTTCTAGGTTAGGAATAAAGCTCAGGGCACAGACAGTAAAGTTTCCTCCCTTTTTGCAAAAATAACAGAACAATGAAAATAGCAACATTTCTATTTAGTGAGTACCTCCCCTGAGCCAGGCCCCATTCTAGGCATGTTTACGTACACTATCTCAGAATAATCTTTACAGCAAGGCGAGGAGGTGGATTGTCCCCATTTTAAAGATGGAAAGTAAAGCTCAGAAAAATTCTGTGTTTTCTTTATGGACAGACACAGCTGGAAAGGGACAGAGATTTCAAACTGGGCGATGTGGCTGCAGAACGAGGACATTTTGGAACTCCATTCTTTTCTATATCAATCTGACCAGCTCAGCTTTCCCTTCCCCATAGAACATTTATAAAGTTTGATCACATATTTGGACACAAGGAAAACAATTTTTTAAAATTTAAAATTGGAGATTTTAACAGGCCACAGTTCGTTACTATAATCCAAGATTTTTACATACAAAAAATAATAATGTGACTGAAAATATTCTTAACTACTTGGAAATTAATAAACATTCTTCCAGATAACCCAGGGATCAAAAGAAATATTAAAACTGAAATTAAAAATCATCTAGAAAGAGATGAAAAGGGGAACACTTTATTTCCAAAACCTATGGGATCTGGAAAAAAGCTCAACTCAGGGGGAAATGTACAGTCCTGAAATGCCTTCATTATCAAAGAAGACTAAAAATAAAGGAGCTGAAGACACATCATAAGAAATGAGAAAAATAAGCAAACAGAAAAAGCACGTACGAAATGGGAATTAATCAATGGCTGAAATTAATAACACAGAAAATAAGGGAAAAGAAAAGAAAATACACAGATTCCATGAAACCAAAACTGGCTAAAGAGGCTAACAGTATTGCAGGGCTGGACAAAGCCCCCAGGTTCCGCAAGCATGCCCGTCAGGCCAGGCCCCACCGATCAGTGATGTGGCCCCTGCCCCTCGGCCTACTGACCCTTGGGCTAGTGGCTGCCTTCTGCCTGGACATGGCAGTGCAGAGTGTGGCAATTTGACTGCCCAACTGAGGCTCCTTGGACTAGAGGCTTCAGCATTTCCTCCCAGAAATAAAGCCCTTCCGTCTGGGCTTATTAGGCAAACGAGTCAGTTTTGTGTTTTCAGCAATGAAAGCTGCTGTGGTTTTGTTTTCTCTCTGTTGCCAGGAGTCAAGAGGAAGTCTGTGGTTAGACATCTTCGGGTGGAGACATACACAAACACAGTGGCTAGAAATGAGCTCCCCGGATTCAGCTCTCCCAGCCCCAGCCAATGGGACTCGCAAAACGGAACAAATGAGAAAGAGGGTGGGGTGGAGGGAGGGATGGAGGGAACACTGAACCTCTATCCGTCGGCCTCCCAGACCTGCTGCAGCACTCACCCTTCCTCTTGTCCCCAGCCTGCCTCTGTTTCCCATTCTGACAGTAGGATGCTGTGATTCATTTTTTTCCTCAAAGGATGAGGCTACCCAATTTGCCTTCAATCCAGAGACTGAACATAAAAGATCCCTATGAATTCAGCACTCATCTCAGTAGCAGAGCTGTGGTGGGCACTGCCAGCTGTCACCCACCATGGATCCTGGCCTTTCCTTTTCCAGCCAAACCCTGGATTTGATCAGAGTGATGGTGTGCCTGGCCACAAATCTTCTCATCTCTAGCCTCCTATGTACCTAGAAGCTGGCCCTTTGATTACAGTTCTGGCCAATGAGCTATTGCATTTCTAAGAAAATGTTTGCATTCCTACTATAGGCCCCAACTCTTCCTCCTTCTCCCTTCGTTTTCCTGCCTGGAACTTGAACATGAGGCCTGGAGGTGCCGCAGCCACCTTGTGTTTATGAGGTAGCTGCGTGAGGATGAAGTTAGAGCAGAAAAACAAAAAGAGGCTAGGCCCTCCATGGTACTATTACATCACCTTCTGCCCTGCCCTATACGACTCACCGGGGACTTCTTATTTCATGAGAAAAAGAAAGCTTCAGCTGGTAAAACCACTGGAGCCAGCTGTTCTATTACTGGTAGCTGAAACACTGTTACTTGAAATAAAAACCTCCACTTTCGTAGGATTTTCAAAATATTTTCACCCCATCCTCTATTGGATTTCCACAGAAATCCTTTAAGGTAGATCAATGTCTTTCCTCCCATTTTCAGATGAGGAAACTGAGGTTTCACAGACATGAAGTGGGTCAGAGGGTCAAGGCCTGCACTCCAGGACTCTGTCCCTCAGTCCATGGCTTTTCCCAAGAAAACCCCTCTTGCCTGGAAGCAGTTCAGAGCTTTCCTCTCCCTGTAACACCTCTCCCCACACAAGCTTATAGGCTGAAAGTGAAAGTTCCTCAGGGGCCAAGGAGCGTGTGAACTGATTTCAGCCCCAGCTTCTAGCGCCTGGAGTAGGTGTGCTCTTTGGCTTTAAAAATCCATCACTTTGAGTCAGAGGATCTGGGTTCAAGTCTTGGATCTCACCCTCACTTGCTATGTGATCTTGGGGAGGAAAAAAAATCTCTGAAAATCTCCCTGCCCATCTATACAGTGAGAATGGAAGCACTTCTTCTCCTGAGGCTATGCTAATACATTCAGAGATATATGACAATGTATGATACAGGATAATAAGCCTGGAGACAGTCATTGCCGAGCACTCAGGATGTCAGGGAAAACACGCTATGCATGATGAAGCGCCAGTGTCCCCCTTACAGGGCTGTTACCACGCGATGAAGCGCCAGTGTTCCCCTTATGGGGCTGTTACCACGATGGCTTTGGTCTGTTTCAAGGCTCTGACTCCTCCCTCAGCCTTCCTCGAGGTTGACGTGTAAATTACAGCTATGCTTCACAGCCCTTCGCGACCACTTGCCCCCTTCTGTCAACCTCATGAGAGCTGAGAACGCTGATCTCATGAGACTCTACCTTTAAGAAAGGATATCAGTGCTCCGATACTTATTTGCTCATTAAGCCAGGCTATTGGGTTTCATAAGCTCTTTACTTTCTTAGTGCCCAAAATGTATCCATTCATCCACTTGAGGAAAAAAAAAAATTGTATTAGACTCTGTGTTGGGGACTCTCAGAGTTGGATGGGACTTCAAAATCCTCTGGTGCATCCTGCGCCTCCCAGCTCAATGCCTCCCCATTCAAGGCTGTTATCCTCTCTTTATGCTCCCCTCCACGTCCCCAGTGGACCCTGAACCTCCGCGTGCTCACATCAGAGACAAGGAGTTGACTGCCCCCCAAGGCAGTCCATTTCCCCTCCGGACATTCTCTGTTAGAATTCTCCCTCCAACAGGCACTGCTCGGCAGACACAGGGTGTGTTTTTGGCAAACCTGTAATCCTGTGCACACTTGACTGTGTGGGATGGTGACCGGCAGAGTCGGTGGGGGATGAGGAGCCCATGTGAAGTGTCACCAAACAGGAAGTGCCATCTGCACTGGGTGATGACGGTGAGAAAAAGCAACACTCAGCTGCCCTGGGTGGCTCCAGAGACAGCTTCTTCCTTCAGCACACGACAGACCTCAAGAAGAGCAATTACTCACTTCAGTCTGATGTTCTGGGTATTCACTGGGCTAGGCTGGGTGATGCTGCAGTAAAAACATTGAGCTCTCGGGGTCTTAATACAATGGAAGTTTATATCTTTTTTTTTTTTTTTTTTTGCAGTACGCGGGCCTCTCACTGCTGTGGCCTCTCCCGTTGCGGAGCACAGGGACCGGACGCGCAGGCTCAGCAGCCATGGCTCACAGGCCTAGCCGCTCCACAGCATGTGGGATCTTCCCGGACCGGAGTACGAACCCGTGTCCCCTACATCGGCAGGCGGACTCTCAACCACTGTGCCACCAGGGAAGCCCTGGAAGTTTATTTCTTGCTCCTATAAGGTGCAACGTGAGTTGGGAGAACCGTCTCCATTTTGCATGCCATCTGGAACACGGGGCCTCCAAAGTCAGCACAGCAAAGGGCGGGAGGAGGCGCACCAGCTCTCAGCGGCCATGGTCTCAGTCTCTTGGTCAGAATGAGCCACAGGGCGCCCACCTGGCTGCAGAGTACGCTAGGGAGGGCAGTAGAGCCATGGAATGTGGGTGAGTGCCGTCTCTGGCAGCACATCACAGGCTATGCCATCAAAGAAACGAGAGTCAACTCTGTAAGGAAGAGGAGCCCAACAAAGTATAATGGGAAGGAAACACATAAGGTGACGGGGACGTTATGGGCCAAGAAGGGCCTCTGCTGGCTGCTGTTCGTGCAAGTAGCTATCACACGGCAATCTGTGGTGGGGTTCGTACGCATGGGCGGCCAGGCTCTTCCACCCACAGTGACCATATGCTAACGCAATGAGGACAAGCTTCATATGCAGAATGTTCCCAGCCTCCCCACCATCCCTCCCATTGCCACCTCCCCCATCAAAAATCTAGTTCTTGCCTGCTCTGCTTCTCCTCTACCAGCTCCCTAAGAAGAGTTCTAGCTTGGCCATTCCAGTTCCTGGGAAAATAGGAAGGGAAAGACGGCCCTGAAGAGACCGGAGGATGGGGAGTATCCCGGCTTGTTGAATCAGTTCCTCAGTCCTCTGTGGGGAAGAATTTGGGTCAGCAGTAGAGTGGAAAGAAAACCAAGGAAGAATGAAGAGGAGGGGAGAAGGAGGGACAAGAAAAAGAAGACAGAGATGTTAAGCCCATCTATATAATGGAGATGTGGAAGGACAAAGGAGAGGTGGCCTGTCAGGTGGATTGACGTCAGGAGGGTTTGGGATGCTTTGGTAGAATGAAAGTTTCTAGAGTAGATTTGAAGCACAAGATAATGAGATAGAGAAGCAAAAGGGGGCCTCAACCTTTTTTCAACTCTTTGAGAGATGTGCATGAAGACTGAAATCTCTTCCTTTTGTTTGCTTGCTGGACTGTGCTTCTTTGAATGTGACTTAATGTAGAGACTGGGTCACAAGGAATCCCCACATTTACTCAGGTTACATTAATTTAAAAATCAAAACTGAATAAGTAGCATATTCCCAAAGCAGGTAAGGCAAATGTATAAAAGTCAAGAAGAGGCTATGCTTGCTCAGAAATATATTAACATGCTTTGGTAATGACAAAGGATGGGAGGGATGGAGCAACAGCAACAGTGGTGAGAAGCCCCCTCACACCCCAGCCATCACATCTGAGAGCCCAGCAGATTGTTGATGCCCCTTTCCCACTGAGGGCTCAGACTCTATTTCCTGGATGCACCCTGACTTAAGAGTATCTCTTCCCTTCTCTGCTCACTGTCCTCCACTTGTGGAGGCCACAGTGACATTAGCTTTGCTGGCTACCACCTCCCACAGTTGACTCATAAAGACTTCCTGTCAACTAAAAACCCAACATCTTTCACTTTTGCTGTTGACCCAGGTATCCCACATCCTGTATGTGTCTGATGGGGATTCTGAACCCCAGTGCAAGCAGAGGTCTTTGCTGCCTTTCAGCTTGATAGGCATTCATTTGGGCCCAATGTTCATTTCAGCCCTGTTGAGGCCTTTTCAGGTCCTGCCTCTCACCTTCCCTGTATTGTCCACCCTTCCCACTTTCCCACATGCCCCTCGGTCATAAGGCAGTTCAGCACCTTGGGTGAATCAGTGTCCCAGCCTTTGGAGTCAGACCTATCAGGGTCCCAAATCTTAGGACATGAATGGCTATAGGATGCTGGGCAAGCCACTCACCCTCTCCTGCTCTGTAAAGGAGTAATACACCTATCTTACAGGAATGTTATGGGGAGTAAGTAATCTGTGTAAAGTACTTGCAGTGCTTGTTGACACTTAGAAGATTCTCAATAAATGTTCATCCTCTCCCTACACCTGTAATTCCATCCTAGTCATTGGCAAAGTGTTGAATAAGATGTGGCCAAAGATGGAGTCCCTTGGCATGCTCCCATCTAGGCTGGTCATTCATTGTATTAGCTGAATTCATTCATTCCATTTGCACAGGTGGATATACTATGGGAAAGAAGGCAAAGTCTGCATGAATTTTTAAAATAAAACCTAAGATTTCCAAGATATTTCCTAGCTATCATTAGCAGAGGATCCTCAAACCTGTGGGTCTAAAATCACTCAATGCCCTTTGAAAGTCACCCTAGTAGACAAAAGTGACCCAAGAGGCTATTTGATTGCACAGAGAACAAATGGCTCTTCTGGGATCCCTCGGTACTCCAGGGGGAAAACCAGCCACCTCCAGTTTCAAAAGTAAACTCTTCCCCTGGTGCACACTGCCCTCCCGACACTATCCTCCCACCCCAACTCCAGGAGCTTTCCTGATATTCTCAAAGAAAAACATCAGCAGCCTGCCCACCTCCTGTCCCAATGGACGGTTCAAAATTGTGGCTACTCTAACCTTGATCTTGAACCCCACTTCTGGGCTGGCAATGCAGATAAAAAGCACTAGACTTGGAGTAACACTTCGTTCAACTCCTGCTCTCTTTCACCAGCTAACAGTCTCAGGCCAGTCACCCAGCCCCCTAAGATCAGATCTGCAAAATTGCAGATTGGGATAATAGGACCTAATTGGTGGTTGGGGAAGCTATAGTGAAGGGTTAGCTCCTCATACATCCTCAATCACCCCCACCCGACCTTCTTCTCTACCTCGATTCCTCCAAAATGTTAGATTCTCTTTCCTTCTAATTTTTACCCCACCCCCCAGGGCACAGCATAATGAAAAATGAAACTAGTTTGGCCATCAGGAGACCTGGTTTTGAGTCCCGCCCCCCAACTCACAACCTGGCTGTCAAGTCACTTACACAAACTGTGCCTTAATTTTCTCACCTTTAAAATGAGAGGGTTGACTAAATGTCCATCAACAGAGGAATGGATAAAGGTGTGGTACATATATACAATGGAATATTACTCAGCCATAAAAAGGAACAAAATTGTGCTATTTGGATGGACCTAGAGACTGTCATACAGAGTGAACTAAGTCAGAAAGAGAAAAACCTAAGTATCGTATAATATCGCTTATATGTGGAATCTAGAAAAATGATACAGATGAACTCATTTGCAAAGCAGAAATAGAGACACAGGTGTAGAGAACAAACATATGGATACCAAGGGGGGAATGGGGGTGGGTTGAATTGGGAGATTGGGATTGGCATATACAGACTCCTGTATGTAAAATGGATAATTAATGAGAACCTACCGTATAGCACAGGGAACTCTGCTCAATGCTCTCTGGTGACCTAAATGGGAAGGAAATCAAAAAAAGAGGGGAAATATGTATGCGTATAGCTGATTCACTTTGCTGTACAGCAGAAACTAACACAACATTGTAAAGCAACTATATTCCAATAAAAATTAATTTAAAAAATGAGAGCATTGAGTTAGACATCAATAATATCAGCCTCCACTGGTTGCATGCCTGCTCTGTGCCAGGCACATTATAAATGTCCTTTATGGACATGAGTTCAATACCCTCAAGGAGACATCATGATATCACAGGGAGCAGACGCCGTGCCCCAGAGCGTGGGCTGTGAACTAAGGCTGCCCAACATTATTCCCCCTGCTGTCGGTAACCTCCCCATGCCTCAGCTTCCCCTCTGCAAACGAGAGTGGTTACGAAGTTTAAATCAGATCCTCCACACGGGGGCTTCACGGGAAGCCCTGCACGAGTAATTACCCCGGAGGAGTCTCACTTCACAGGCCTGCCCCAGGCTACCCAGTGCAGGACTGTGCAGCCCCAAAGCTGTGCGGGGTCCCCTGCAGAATACCGTCTCCTTATGTGACTGCAGAGAACCCTCCAGAAGCAGCTCTGGCGCTGAGTCTGGACTTGGTAGGCTGGTAGCCCGGTGCCCAGGAGGAAAGGATGTCAGGGGAGAGGCATGAGATCCTGGGAGTTAAAGCTTCCCCCACGCATGGCAGACCACCAAGACCACCGCAGGCATGCCCACACTGCCCCTCCCACACACATACCGTCATCACAGGAGCCATCTCCTCAGCTCTGCCAGCTCCGAGGCCCCACCCGAGAGCCCAGAGCCGCTGCAAACAAAGCTTTGAATCAAGGATCCCATCAACACACCTGCCTGGGCCCCAGCTGCTGCCGGGTGCTGTGATGGACACATGGGAGAATTCTCTTCAATGCCACGTTTATTGAGCGCCTGCTAAGTGTCAGGCCCTATGGAAGGCATTCTGCGCTCAGAGACAGATAGCTCAGGGTCATCAGACTCATGCACAAGACTGGTTCATGGCAAAGCAGAGATATAGACCAAAAGGTGAGTTTAAGAAACTCTTACCAGGACAGGGCACATGAACAGTGTTCTAGAGTCCTTAAGTGTCTTCACTGTGGGCACAGGGTGGGGAACAGGCTTCCCAGGCAGGAGAAGCAGCTTCAGTCCTGAGTGGGGGTAAGAGACACCAGGCCTACCTGCAGCTGGGTGGTGGGAGAGGACAGGGATGAGAGACGAGGCTGGGGAGCTAAGCCAAAGGTTCTGGCCTTGTCTTATGTCAATGGGCAGACACTGAGGACATTAAATGGGTATAGAGAGAGAACAGATGAATTAGATGCCCGGGAAGACTTCCTGGAGGAGGTGGCTTCCGGGCAGGCCCTTAACCGATGGCCAGGACTTTGGAAGGTAGAGACGGAAAGGAAGGCCTTCCAGTGTGAGGGTACAGTGGGCATGGAACACAAGCCAGGGCCATCAAGGGATAGCAGGGGAGATGTCACAAGAGGTGGCAGTCAGGCTGCAAATAAGGGCCACTGCATGTCAGGGAGGGAGAGAACACTTTGGGCTGGTAGGCTCAGGGAAAGCCTTATGAAGAGAATGAATGAATCAATAATCAATCAGTCCATGAGGGGGCCTTGATTTGAACCACAAAGTTTAATAGGTTTGAGTGAGCACAGGCTCCATAGCAGGTAGGCTGTCTCTGCCTGTCCCACCCCATGTCCCTTGCTCCTGCCCTTTCACCACACCTTCATCAAAGCTATACATCTGGAGTCCCATCTCTTTGGAACCCCATTAGGAACCTCACAATTAATTTTTTTTTTTTTTTTTTTTGCCATACTCGGGCCTCTCACCGTTGTGGTCTCTCCCGTTGCGGAGCACAGGCTCCAGACACGCAGGCTCCAGATGCACGGGCTCAGCGGCCATGGCTCACGGGCCCAACCGCTCCACAGCATGTGGGATCTTCCCGGACCGGGGTACGAACCCGTGTCCCCTGCATTGGCAGGTGGGCTCTCAACCACTGCACCACCAGGGAAGCCCCTCACAATTAAACTTTTGAGGTGATCAAAATCCTAGATTCCATACAACCCAAGCCCTTCACTTTACATTTGAGAAAACTGAAGCCCAGAGACAGGATGTAACTTATCCAAGGTCACATAGTGACCCTTTCCAGCATCAGAGTCAGAACTAGCATGCAAAATCCCAAGGGCCCACCTCTTAAACATCACCCATCAGGGGCTCAAGGACTTCTCCAACCTGAAGACACGTCTTTTTATCACGAAGACTTCTTGGAGGTAAAATTGCTCTTTAGAACCCAGAGGAATGACTCTATGATGGTGATGCTTCAAGCAATGTGACCAGTTCTGGGGAAACACCCGGGTACCACAGATAGAGCAGGTGGGTGACTCACCTCCTTTCCCAGACAGGAAGCTGGCCTGAGCCCTGGGTGCAGAGCAAGGAATGGTGAGGAGCTGAGAGTTTCCCATACTTTGTTTCAATTTCCATAGAAACTTCATTGGAAAGGAAATATGAGCTCCATTTTGCAAAAACTGAGATTTCAAGAGGCCAAGAGGTTTCTCAAGGCATGAAGGTGACAGACTCAGAATCCAGCTCTCCCTCCTGGCAGGAGGATGCCATCTCCATCAGCCTCCCCCCATCAGCTACTCTCCTTCAGGGGCCTGGGCGACCCCACAGGGGAAGATCTGTTCTTCACCAGGTCAATAACAACCCGTTAGGAAGCCTCTATTTAATGAACCGTTAAAGCTAAATTATTGAAGGGAGAGGAAAATACCATGAAGGTTCGGGTCAAAAGAAGTAGGGAGGGGGTGGATGATGAAGGAACATTAATTGATTGTCCATGAGTAAGACATTCTCTTGGGTGTGACTGTATGGTTTTTATAGCAATCTCAGAAAAACCCAATTCCTTCCTTGTTACAGAGGAGGAAACTGAGGCTCAGAGGGGTTTATCGACTACCAGGGATAAACAACCATTGAGTGGAGTCTAACTTAGGTCACGCTGGCTCTTGCCTTGGCATCCTGCTGCCAAGAGAAGTCAGGATGGAAGAGATGGACTGGGAAGGGCTGAGGGGATGGAAGGCAATGCAGGGGCGCTAAGGAGGGTCAGCTAGGGGGAAGGGGGAGGGGAGAAGCCAGGAGGCCGATTCTTAGGAGAACCTCGGTCTCTCTCATGAGCTTCACTTTCCTCCTGACAGTTTTTACCAACCCTGTAACGTGAAGCTGGTCCTTTAGAGGCAGGGAAGCTGGTAGCAAAGGAGAAACAGAGCAACCTCTCCTCTCCCTATATCCACTCCAGCTGCTACCCTTCCTACCTGGTCCAGCCAATCAGTGCTCACTGCCCTTGACTAAAAATGCCCTTCCAGATGCCAAGGAACATTTTTCAGGATGCTCATGTGGGAACAGAAGACCAAGGGAAAATAGAGCTAAGGTGTCAGGATCCCTTAACCAGATATTGGAATTCATGATTCTGAGGTCTTGAGAAAGTATCAGATTTAATTAATCCAAAAATCCCACTGGCCATGTGACTCCTTGGGACACTTTACAGGGGAGTTACACGTGGCACAGCAGCCCCTCCCACAGGCCCCTGGCTGCTCTGGGAGCCAGGTCGGGAGCTGCTGGGATGATCAGCAGCCAGGCAAATGTGCCTCCTCCTCCTGGGCCCCTCGACCTGTAACCCATGAGGGAAAACCTATACATTGAAGGCATGGCTGGCTGCCTACATGAGGGACAGGGAACCAATGTGGGCGTCATGGAAAGTTGTCCCCCTGCCCTCAGAACTGCCCCCCAGGAGAAATCCCAGACTCCCACCCAGTGGAGCATGGAGAGTTTGCCCATGTTATATGCTCAATAAATATTGGTTAGGGACTTCCCTGGTGGTGCAGTGGTTAAGAATATGCCTGCCAATGCAGGGGACACGGGTTCGAGCCCTGGTCCAGGAAGATCCCACATGCTGTGGAGCAACTAAGCCTGCGAGCCACAACTACTGAGCCCATGTGCCACAACTACTGAAGCCTGTGCACCTAGAGCCCGTGCTCCACAAAAAGAGAAGCCACTGCAAAGAGAAGCCCACACACCACAACAAAGAGTAGCCCCCGCTCGCCGCAACAAGAAAGCCTGCACGCAGCAACAAAGACCCAATGTAGACAAAAATAAATAAATTAAATTTTAAAAATAAATAAATATTGGTTAAATGCCTGAGCAAATGCGTGAACAACCATCTAACAATCTGATTTCCCAACTGTATTAGTCAGGTCAGGCTGCCATAACAAAATGCCATAGACCAAATGGCTCAAACAATGGAAATGTATCTTCTCACAGTTCTGGAGGCTGAAGTCCAAGATCAGGGTGCCGGCACGGTCAGGTCCTGGCTTGCAGATGGCTGCCTTCTCACTGTGTGTCACATGGCCTTTCCTCAGTGTACATGCATGGAGGGAGAGATCTCTCTTTATCTTTTTATAAGGCCACAGTCCTACTGGATTAGGGTCCCACCCTTATGACATCGTATAACCTTAATTACCTTCTAAAGACTCTATCTCCAGATGAAGTCAACTATGGGTTAGAGTTTCAACATACACATTTGGAGGGATACAAGTCAGTCCATAGCACTAACCAAGGAAGGAATTTAATAATTATGTCATCAAAGGCCTTCAGCATTTAGCATTCCTCTCTAGCAAACCCAGCAAAGGCTTCTGTCTCCTTGCTCAAGCTGGGAGTCCCTTAAAGAGTAGTTTTGCTGTCTTGAGGCTGCCATGACCAAGCCATGATGCAGAGCCTGCTGGGGTGGTACTGTTTCCATGGCTGGCGGAGGGGGCCTGGAATGCTTAGCTGGCTTCCTGCAGAAGAAGGGTTGGTGAGCACCTGGAGAGGCGGAGGTGATCCTGGGTTATGGGGAAGAGCACTGCCTGAAGGCCGGGACTTCTCGTGTCCCACTGCTCTGCTGTGAAGCCTTGAGACCACTCCCCAACCTGGGCTTCAATTATGCCATCTGTGGGCTTCCCTGGTGGCGCAGTGGTTGAGAGTCCGCCTGCCGATGCAGGGGACACGGGTTCATGCCCCGGCCCGGGAAGATCCCACATGCCACGGAGCAGCAGGGCCCGTGAGCCATGGACGCTGAGCCTGCGCGTCCGGAGCCTGTGCTCCGCAACGGGAGAGGCCACAGCGGTGAGAGGCCCGAGTACCGCAAAAAAAAAAAAAAAAAAAAAAAAAAAAATTATGCCATCTGCAAAGTTAGGGGATGGATCAGTGATTTCTAAGAAACTCCCACTACGCCTGCTTTACCTATTCCTAGGGATAAGTAGAATCAAGGAGCCAAAATAAATCAAGAGTGAAGCTAATAAAGGCTCCCAACTTCCTTGCTGACTGCAAATGACTTAATCTCTGAATTTCTCTTTCTCCATCTGGATGTTGGGGTTATAACAATTATCTCCCTCATGGGATTCCCAGCATCACTGTGATAGATTGACTGCATTAATGGGCTCCGATTCTTTAACCTGTCCCCGTGCCCATGGCCTTTGCCTGTGAGTTTTTAATTCCCTCAGTATAAAGAGGTGGAGTCTATCCCTCTCTTTGACTCAGAGTTAGGCCATGTCACTTGCTTTGGTTAATGGGGTGTTAGGCAAGCAGGAGCTTGGGAAAGCACTTGAATGATGGGGTTTGCGTGTTTTTGCACTCTGCCACCACCGTGAGAATATGCCTGAGCCAACCTGGTGGAGGATGAGAAATGCGGGCAGTGGAGCCAGTTGCCTCAGTTATCCCAGATGAGGCCAAGATCAACTAACAAGACCCATCCCTAGACCTTAAAAGGGCTCAGTCAAGGCTGGAAGGGGCTCCCACCTGACTCATTAAATCAAGGAGCTAAAAAATGCTTATTGTTTTAAGGCCCTGAGTTTGGGATGGTTTCTATTATTTTGGCAACCGATAGCCGACACAATCGCAAAATAGCACACGATAGGCACCCAACATGTGTGTATTTCCTCCATCTCTCTACCCACCCCCATACCTTCAGATGCAAACCTAGTTCTCCCAGAGATAGTTTGGGAGGCATCAGTGGAGGTCTTAGTGGATTTTAAGCTTCAGTCTCATTGTTATTCCCGCTTCAGATTGATTACAGACACTGACTGCTCAATTTTGATTAAATACTAAATCATAAGCTGCTTACAAAATGCCTGCAAAAAGCTGACATTTATGAAGTCCAATAAACTACTTGTAAGAACAGGAGTGCGAGATTGGGAGAAAAAAAATAAAATCTTCATCCAAACAAACATCAGTTGACAGCAGACAGATGGTCAGAATCCCTTACTTGTAAACTAGAAAAATTAAGATTTGGCAAGGGTTGTCTGAAAATAACTAGCAAACATCAAAGTTTCCCCTTTCTAGGCTGGTGTTTTTCTGGGCCCGACTTCAATATTTTCACAGGCTACTGCACGGAAAAGGTGTTGCAGGCCTCCGCGTTGCTGGCAAGGAAAGGCTAAGAAATACCAGCAATGATTTATAGGAAGTAAGGGTGCCAACATCCCAAAGAGTGAGCGTTTACCAGCCAGCAACTGCACATTCCCATAAATCCCCATAACTCAGCATCAGGCCTTCCCTTAATCTGCTGAGGTGTGAGGGGAAGGGAAGGCGGAATTTTCTAACTTGATTTTCCACTCGGATCCGCTTTCACGGGGCTGACTGTGGGTAAATCTTATGGGGCCAGCAGCGATCCTAATAGAAATGATATCCAGCCTTAAAACCGCAGGGCAGGGCTCTCCTCACCTTTGTTGAGTGGAGAATGAGGGTGCTAAGGGGGGCTTTGGCTCAGGCTCAGACAAGCCCCCCAGGCCCAGGAGAGACCCAGGCTTTGGCTGTCCTGGTTCGCATTTCCTCCTGGCCTCTCCATGACCTCCGAAGGGCTCAGGGAGTGAGCCTGTATGAGGATGACATGGGCTGGTGTGCTCATTTGGCTACACACAAGCATTGGTATGCTGATGTAGTTCCAAAGATGGCCCACGTGCCGCCTCTTGGTGGCATTGCCCCTGCTGCTTCAGTTGCTCAGCTCGCACACAAGCCCATGCCCTCCTGAATCACAGAATCTGGGCCCCGCCAGGAGAGCAGCAGAGCCTGACAGTAGAAAGGTTATGGACTTTGGGCTTGGGAACCAGACCCAAACATCTCTACCTCCTTCTGGCTTCACGGGCAGGAGCTTTCGCCATGCTGAGCTTCAGGTTCTCCATCTTCCCACTGGGGGAAATCATGTCTATCTTGCAGGGCTATTGGAGGGTGACACAGACAGAATGTGACAGAGGCAAAGGGATGAACAGACCATCACAATGGACGGTGAAGGCGATGATTAAGATACGTCCAGGGCACTGTAGGAAACCACAGGACCCCTGGCTCCATCTGCGGTGCTTGAAGTGTGCAGGGAAGGCTTCCTGGAAGAAGTGATGCCTGAGCTGAGTCTTTTTTTTTTTTCTTTTTGGCCATGCCACGTGGCTTGTGGGATCTTAGTTCCCTGACCAGGAGCTGAACCCAGGCCACAGCAGTGAAAGCACTGAGTCCTAACCAGTGGATCACCAGGGAATTCCCTGAGCTGAGTCTTAAATGTTGACTAGGAATCAACCAGCAGAAAAGGATAAGGAAGAACATTCCAGAGAGAGAAGATGATTGTCACGCAGCTTCAGTTTGAACCCCCTCAGTGATGGGTGTTAGATGAGTATTCTGTTTGAACCCCTTCGGTGGCTCACAGCCTGTTGAAGAGCTCTTTCTAGCTAAGAGAGCTCAGGCTATTAGAAAATTCTTTCTTACACAGAATCTCTCTATGGCTTCCACCTACTGGCCCTATTTCTCCTACACAGCTCTTGTGTCTCTACTTCTCCAGGGAATAGGGTCCAGCCCTATCAGGCATGGCTTGTGCATCGGGGCCGGGGGTGGTAGTGTGTACACCATGCTGACTCCTTTCCTTACCCATAGCCTGGCCCAACATTCCAGGAGAACTGGACTCACCGAAGGTGCTCAAAGAACCCATCTGGAAAATAAGTGCCCTTGGGATTGGAGCGGAACTTGAGGGTGGAGGGCCCAGCTCAGAGCGAAGGGTCTGGCTCAGCTATGCTTCCAGGGGCCCAACAGAACTGCAGTCTGAAGACCCGACTGGCGAGCAGAGCCTGTGGCCTCTTCAAGTCATTGGCCAAGAGGAAGAGAGGCAGTGAGGGAGAGGGGCTTGCCCTGACCTTTGGGGCCCAGCTGAGCTGTGGGGAAGCTCCAGGCAGCCTGCCCTCAGCGAACACTGGGTGCGCCAGCCATGTGTGGCGTCAACACGCCACGAGCAATTTGAGGCGTACCTGCCCCACGAGAAGGGCTCCACAGGTGTTTGCGGTTGTTATTATAACCTCTCAAAGATGGACGGGGCAAACCTGTGACTTTGAGGGCGTTCGAAGCAACGCCCAGCCCTAAATTGTCTTCCCCACCTCCCTGCCACAGACTGAACTCCGCTAAGAGTTGTGCCTTTGCACAATACAAATAACAAATGTCCCCAGCAGAGCCAATGCGGTGCCCGAGACGCCTCCGTCAGACAATGGATATAATAGTGCCCCACTCGTGCTGCTTAACTCCTAGGACCACGACGAGCTAATCAATATAAAAGCACTTAGAAGAGCGCCTGGCATGTAGCGCTATATGTGTGTTTGTTAACAGTATGATTATTATTCCAGATATTCAACACATGAGTGCGGAAAAAAATTTCACTGCGTGACAGCTCAGAGGGAGCCCTATGATTTGCTTATTTATCAGGTACGTGAAAAACACAGTGAACTATGTTCTATGGAGAAACAAAGTTTGTCCTCACCTTACATGATTCTTGCCTTAGTTCCAACTTAGTTCACTGGAATCAACCGCCTTTCCTTTGCTTCCCCTAAGAGTCGCTAGTTGTCACTGAAAGCCACGAAATCACAGAGCATTGCTCGGTGCCAGGTGACTTCCATTCGAATCTCAGCTCCGCCCTGGGCTCTCTGGGCTCGCCCCCTCCCAGGGCCACGGCAGCCTCCGGTGTGAAGCAACGATTCGAGGCCATGAGCACAATAAGATTTAAACACTTACACACCGCAATCCACCTTCCCAGTCCCTCAGTCACGTTTCCTAATTAATCACCCTGTGTACTGCCTTCTAAATTAATTAAATTAGAAGTAATTAAATCCAGGAAATTGAAATTAGTCTAATTAGATTAGAGGCACAGCCAGCGACTGTGGTGAGGGGTGCCGTGTAAACTGGCCAATTTCAGTGTAGAAAAGAGAAACTCAGGTTACAGATAGGCTGTTAAGAGGGAGAGGCGAGCCTTATGAAGAATGAGTGCAGGGCTTCCCTGGTGGCGCAGTGGTTGAGAGTCCGCCTGCCGATGCAGGGGACGTGGGTTCGTGCCCCGGTCCGGGAAGATCGCACATGCCACGGAGCGGCTGGGCCCGTGAGCCATGGCCACTGAGCCTGCGCATCCGGAGCCTGTGCTCCGCAACGGGAGAGGCCACAGCAGTGAGAGGCCTGCGTACCACACACACACACAAAAAAGAATGAGTGCAGGTCGATGCAATAATGTTATCAGTGAGAATAACAGTAACAACAGTAGCCAGTGGTACCTTCATTACGGCTTCCCGGGGCCGAGACTTCCTGGTGAGTCCCCACAAAATCCCTCTGAAGTAGGTGCTATAGTTATCCATCCTTGACAGGTAGGCAACAGAGGCTGGGCTGTGTGGAGGCTCATGGTAGAAACCCATGTGGTCTGGCCCCAGAAGCCCCTCCCAGCCTTCTCCAGCCAGCCTCCCTGGTCTGGATGGACAAAGGAAAGTGCTGGATGGTGACCCGCACACACAGCAGGCAGCACAGTCTGCCACAGCCTAGAGTAGCAACCCTCTCCGACTTTCATCCTCCCGTGATGCTCACTCAAGGGTGGTCCAGGCCAGACACGGCTGTTGAGAATTGTGAGGTGTCCAGGACTGTCCCTGCTTACACACTAATGGGTCACCTTGCCTTACTCTCGTGGCATCTGGCAGAGAACACAAGGCTCCTGGGTCAGAGACAAAGGATTTCATCCCTCACAGAAATATCAAGAGCCAAACTGGCAGCATTCTCTCACCTCGGTTCCCCAAGCCCCAGATCGCACAAGGCAACATGAAAGGGACCAGATGGTAACGGCACCCATGGTGGGTCGCGTTGCAGGAGAGAAACCCCGCTTCTTAGGGAAGGGGAATCCTGTATAGGAATAGTGAGGCCGCCTGCTCTCTGCTCCAGAGGGGGACACTCTCTTCCAAGGCTGTTTGCTCTACAGCATTCTTGAAAAGATGGTCTGGAAATAAAGGGGGGTAGTGCCTCTGCTCGCCAAAACATGCAGAAATGCCAAAAGCCCATGGAGAATTGTCTCCCAGCAATAGGCACCCCTTGTTTGAAGCCTCAGCTTCTGGCAGATTTCCCCTGGAGTACACCACTGTGCCAGCCACTTTGATTAATTTGACCAACAGAGAATAGGACCAGATCTGTTCAGTTAGTCTCATGCAGCATTTAATGAAGGCGACTACCAACAGAACTCCAAGCAGTGAGATGAGACCAACCTGCACTATTAACCTCAATCCTGTCCTCCCCAGAGTCCCAGACCAGCCATCTGAGCAGAGCCATAAACAATCAGGTCTCCCTGGGAAAGCCAGGGGCATCTGCCTGACGATTCTGTGCTGACCTTTCCACTTGGTCCAAGGCAGTGGTCCAGGTAGGGCAGGATGTCTTAGGGACCACACAGGCTCCTCCTGGGCCTGCCAGGAAAGCGTTTAGGGTGATTCTTTTTTTTTTTTTTTTTGGTACACAGGCTTCTCACCGCTGTGGCCTCTCCTGTTGCAGAGCACAGGCTCTGGACGCGCAGGCTCAGCGGCCATGGCTCACGGGCCCAGCCGCTCCACGGCATGTGGGATCTTCCCAGACCGGGGCACGAACCCATGTCCCCAGCATCAGCAGGCAGACTCCCAACCACTGCGCCACCAGGCAAGCCCTAGGGTGATTCTATGATTTAGAACAACTCGGGTCAGTGAGCTGAGGCTGACATGCATGCCTCCCAGGGTGAGGTGAGGTCAGCTAAAGTCAGGGACAAATTGGTGCCACCTTTTCTAAGTGGAGGCTTCCATTATAGGGATAACTGGCCACAGGGTGCACACAAGTGATGAGTCAGTTAGCTGTCCAGGAAGCTTCCCCAAGTTGCTACAGTCAAATGAGGGCTCGGTGATGCACTAGTGCTGTTTAGACCCTAGACTCTCTCTCATGACAACTCCCGATGGGCAGGTCACCGTGTTTTCAGCGGGGAGGCCAGTTAACGTCTGGCTTCCACATAAGAAGTACAGTCCCGGGCTTCCCTGGTGGCGCAGTGGTTGGGAATCTGCCTGCCAATGCAGGGGACACGGGTTCGAGCCCTGGTCTGGGAGGATCCCACATGCCGCGGAACAACTAGGCCCGTGAGCCACAACTACTGAGCCTGCGCGTCTGGAGCCTGTGCTCCACAGCAAGAGAGGCCGCAATAGTGAGAGGCCCGTGCACTGCGATGAAGAGTGGCCCCCGTTCGCCACAAGTAGAGAAAGCCCTTGCACAGAAACGAAGACCCAACACAGCCAAAAATAAATAAATTAATTAATAAACTCCTACCCCCAACATCTCCTTTAAAAAAAAAAAAAAGAAGAAGTAGAGTCCCACAGGTGCATATGGAGCCCCTAGAAAGAAGGTATTCTTTAAAAGTGTTGGGGTGCCCCAAGTGGGGCCCCCATCTATCAGGAGGTACAGGTGGACGGTGCTTCTGCCAGCCCCTCAGTGGGTGGTAAGCCGCAGGGTTCCCAGTTCAGCTGGAGTGATTAAGTCTAGTCTGGTCCTCGATTTGGGGGAGACGGCCTGAGGGCAGCCTGTCCAGCTTGTTCTGTTTGTCCACACCCTAGTTGGGTGATAGTCACCTGCCCCAAGGAATGACAGAGCAGCAGCTATGAGGATGGGGGAGGGAAAACGTCAGAGGGGCTGACGTGTGGTATACGGGAGGTGAAGGAGCTGGCGTCTTACCTGCTGTTCCTGTAGACGCCCCAGTAAGGTTAAGGGGAATGGGGGCCAAATCATGGTCAGAGCTGCCTGGCGGGGGCCGTCAGACCCAGCACCAGGTGGGAGGGCTGCATGAGGACATTCTCTTTTGTGAGGAAGTCTCCAGGGCTCTGAAAGACAAATCTCATCAATGTCCCTCCCTCCCCGGTACCTCTGAATACAAATCTAAGTATTTCCTCTCCAGGGACCGGGTTATTACTCATCCTCCACTGCCTTCCCAGTAGATAGACCAATAATCTCCTAATCACACTCAGACCTTTAATGCAGAAGGTTCCGAGGCAAGAGCGACAAGAGCATTTTCCTAAAGCACACAGAGACCCGTCATAGTCCCCGCTTGGCCCCCCGAGGGCCACCGTAGGATGTCACTATCCTAATGCTCTAAGATCATGGCAATCCAACAAGAGAATCCAGGTGGCCAAACAAGCCTTAAGTTTGAATCCCCTAGGTCCCCCTTTGGCAACCTG
Source organism: Mesoplodon densirostris (assembly GCF_025265405.1). Classification (NCBI taxonomy): domain Eukaryota; kingdom Metazoa; phylum Chordata; class Mammalia; order Artiodactyla; family Ziphiidae; genus Mesoplodon; species Mesoplodon densirostris. The sequence goes on from NC_082664.1 coordinate 124,134,191, forward strand.
GGGTTGCTGTCGGGAAAGAAAGACACATCATGCCCAGGAATGGTCAGGATGGAATCCTGAATTTCCAAAATAGACCTGAGTAATACCCCACACCACCCCTTTCACCCTGATCTTTACTCAGGAAGCAGCCAAGGGGACATGATTTCTTTCTGGCTCAGAAGCGTTCAGTGGTCAAACTGCTTGACTAAGGTGTGTGGCCCCGGGGAGGGGGAGGAGAAGGAGGTGAGGTCAGCAAGGAAAGGAGGAAGAAAAGCGGAGGGAGACAAAAGAAGAGACCTAGCTCTGGCGTAGCCCCAGACAACAAATTCACCTCCTATAATCCCATCTACAACATCTACATTCAGGTTACTTCCCAGTTTTTCCCCCAAACAGCGGGAGGAAACACTTTGTGGACCCAAAGTTCCATTCTGCCCTTTTCAGCAGCACAATGGAAAAGTCTGCCCCAAAGATGCAAGGCTGCACCTCTATCAAGAGAGGAGCCACTTGCTGTTTTGCGATGACAGTTTTGCCATCTTCTACCCATCACAGGGTCAAGCCCCTCCCCGGTCCTCCTCAAGGGCAGCTGGCAACCCGCCAGCCTGCCGCTCATAGGAAACAACTCTACAAGGGCCCCAAACAGCACAGGCGAGCTTCCTAGATGGCTGCTTAAATGTGGTACAAAGGTACATTTTACGCTGCCCAGAGACAAGTATGCATTGCGTATCCTTCAGGGGAGCCTCCATGATATTAATTTTTACAGCTGAGCTGATGATGGGAATGAGGCAACAGGAGAAAACGAGGCTCCATTCTCTGGCAATCCCTGCACTGCTGACGTTACAAACAGAGCAGTGGTACAGGGCAGCTTGGTGCTGGCGTTAAGGTTTGATGCTCCTGGAGACCCTGCTCGGGCAAAGGGACCACATCCCACCTGCCTCCTGGCCCCCTAGAGCGCAGGCAGGCCAGTGGTTAGGGGAAGGGGCCTCAGTTAGTCATGAAGGCCTACGTGGGTGCCTGTCTTTGAAGATGCCAATGAGACATTATTGGGAACAGGTCAGAGCAAGCAGGAGAAATAGGCCCCAACTCTCCTAGCTCCGAACCAACAATTAGCCTGAACTTTGCCTCAGAAATTACGCCAACTGCAACTTCTACTGCTGCACTGCCTAATTTGCATCATTGCTGGGGGGAAAACAAGTCCTGAAGAGGAATAAAAGCAGCTGGTTTCTTTTGACCATCAAAGGCAGAACTGGATGCTGCATGGTGATTTTCAAGGCAATTCAAAATTAACTTCAAATTACCAAGAGCTGACTCCCTCCCCGCCTCGCTCTCAAGCACCCATGCTCTCCCTCTCTCTCTCTCTCCCTCTCTCTCTGCTTTTAGCCCAACTTTGTTCACAAAGCAGAACTGTTCCCAGCCTCCCTGTGCTCTGCTTTGAAGCCAGCCCATGTTTTTCCACTTCACCCCATCATCCCTCCCAGAGGTGGTTTCTGCGCCCTCCAAAGGAATCCACGAGGAGGCTCAAGCACTAAGTGTTTGCTTTTTCTAAGAAGAGGTTCCAAGGTGCCAACGTGCTTCCAACACCACTGGTGTTTGGTTGCTGGAGATTATAATATACCAGCCAAGAAGGGTGGCCTCCGGGGCACAGCAAGTCATTTCTGAGTGCTCCCCAGCCAGGGAAGGAAATGGTGGGGAGAGGAGACAGAGAAGCAGAATTGGGCTGGGGAGATGGATTTGATGGCGCATTATTTCAGCGACGCACATGTACAGCCCAAGGTCCTTCTGGAGCCGATGCCAAGGCCACCTCCTACGGGAAGTCACTTCTCACAGTCTTTGCCCCACGGAGCCCACTGGCTCCCCTTCCTGGGAATTCAGCCTGACCGCCTGCCCAGCCTCTTGGTGCCCGGTCTCCAGCCTGCTGTCTACTTGAGAGGAGCCCTGCGCGTGTGAGAACCCCAACACAGCCTGATGCAGCATGGGGTCCCAGTGAGTGTTGTCCCATGCCCCTTGTCTTCAGCCCTGCCCCCTCCCTAGAAGTAAGCTCCATAACGAAAGGGACCGTGTCACACTCCTGGGGTCCCAGCACCTCACCTAAGCCCTTCGATGTCTCAGTCACAGTCAGAACCCAATAACTACTTGTAAATTGGATGATGGTTTCCTTCAAATGTTGCGAGAGCTTGTTTTATTTCCTTTAATGACCGAAGAAAACACACAGGTTAAGAATGTTTCCAACCTCATCTCTGTTGCTACCGTACCCTCAGCCTATAAACTGAGTAACTGAATTTCCCTTCAGCATTGGACCAAAGGGCTGTGCAGCTTCCGGTGCAATTAAAACTTCAGTGGTGAAGGGGCTTCTCTTTTCCACTTGCTAGCTGCCTCTCTTGGAGGAGTTGGGTTAAGTTACACCCTCCTGAGTTCCTCCTACTCAGTGCTCAGTTTAGCTGGGCTGCAGCCTGGCCAACGACGTCCCCGGATGGCTTGGCTCTGCGATCCCAAAGAGACACCACATGAGAACCTTCCTTCAAAGGAGACATCCCACCACCAGGTCGTGTTGTACGAAGAGAGCTTTGGTCAGTACAAATAGCCCCCAGCCTGCAAGAGGCGGGCCTGGCCCTTCAAACCCAGCTAGACTGATGTCCCCAGTAAGAATTTCATTAAGGTGGCCAGGGGAGGCCTAAGGAGGTGATGTTTGAACTGAGGCTTGAATGACAAGACCATGCCTTGGCATGTTCTGGGGAAGGTCATTCCAGGCAGAGGGAACAGCTACTGCAAAGGCTCTGGGGCAAGAACAAGCTTGATATGTTCAAGGAGCCAAGAGAAAGCCAGTGCAGCAAGAATATAGAGACTGTAATACATCAGAGGGAAAAGCAGAGGTTGGGAAGGAGACAGGAACCAAATGTATGGGCCCTTGCATCCCACAGTAAAGAGTTTAGGCTTAAGGTCAACACAAAGCAATTAAAGAGCTTTACTTAGGAGAGTGATATTTTGAGATCATTCTGTCTGTGATATGGAGAATGGATGGCAGGGCCACAAGGGTGGGAACAGAAAGACCTATTAGGAAGTGATGACAGTTGACCAGGGAAGACCTGATGGCTTGGGCCAGAGTGATGGGAAGAGAGGGACAGTCGATAGATCCAGGATATATGTTGGAGGTGTAGCCAATAAATCCTTCTCATGATGGGGAGGCTCTGGGGAGGGGAGGGAAAGGGAGAATCAAGGATGACTCCTATGATTTTGTCATGAACAATGGGGTTGGATGTCAGTGCTCCTTACTGGGCTGGGGAAGACTTGGGGAGGTTTATAGGTTTGGTGTAGGTGATCAGCAGGCTGGCTGTTGTCACCTTGTCACTATCGTGGTGGATGCCGTGATGCTCTGCCAGGATCCCCTTCTCAGAGCCAGCACGCCAATCCTGTAGCCACCTGGAAGCTCATAGCTCATCCCTCATCAGAACCTGCCTTAGACCACAGCAAACCACCCTCCCAGTTACACCTCCTCATGAGGGGGCCCATGGCCACTGACTGGCTGATGTGTGGACACAAGGCCCAGCCTTCTTACCTCAACTGGAGAGCATTCTGAAGGGCCATCCCAGCTCCAGAGCCTCCTGGAGGATCAGTTGAGGCCTCAGGTACAGCTACATTGCCGGTCAACATCCCCCCGCTGCCCCGTCAGCCTCCTCACCTCTTTCTATGTATGTATCCCGTGAATACCTTCCAGGTTCTACAAGCTGTCTCAGGGTCTGATTCCAGGAAACCTCATAGGACAACTCTTATTATCATCATCATCATTATTACTTGATCATTTCTAGGATCCCATCCACTTGAAAACTCTATTGTGAAGAATTCTGGAATAGCCTCTCAAACTTGTCTAATCTCTACTAGCTGAAGACTCCCAGCTCCCCTAGCTTGGTTCACTACCAACACACAGTCCCCCAGGAGCTACTTCCTTTCCTAGGTTTGCTGAGAAAATGGTCATATTTTCTATGACTTTGTCTATAGAAGCGCACTTGTAATACTTGAGACCCTGGGTCCTACGTTGAGAAGGGACAGGTACCCAGTGAGCTATGAGATACATCAGGGATCACAGAGGCCTCTTGATAAACCATCCAAAGGCCCTGGCCCCCACGGAGGGAGGGGAATATGAGGACAACAGCACTGATAGCTCCTTCTGTGTTAAGGGCAAATTGTCTCTACACGTACTTCTAGAGCCACACATGTACCGTGTTTGTGAAAAATGTGTTCTTGTCTGTGCCTACACCTGTGTACGTGTGTGTGATGCCTGCATGGAACAGAATGCACTGTGTGTGACAGCTGAACAGATGCGGGGCCACCAGACAAGACTGGTTGTGCCCTATACGAGTGCACCTGGCCGAGAGGACAATAGGTGCTAAAATCCAGCCCATATTTTTCGGCCCTGCCGCACATCCTGGCGGGACGTGAGTCTTCCCAGAGGCACCTTGTACTAATTCTGCTCTCACCAAACCATGTGTCCTGACACAGGGCCACTTCTGCCCAGAAAGGGTGCTTTTCTCTAATTTGCACAAAGGCTCCAAAGGAACAGGAACAAGGGGCCCTGGTCATTACACTCTTGTCTCTCAACTCCAAATCCACCCTTCTCTTCCTTACTTTGGGAGGCGGGAGAAGGAACTCTGCAAACCACAGCTCCCCTTTGTTGCCTGCTGGTCTCCCTCCTATTGTCACTGGCTGGACAAAGGGAGGCAGAAGGAGGGAAGAGGGGCTTGATCTCTCCTATTCCTGGTAGCATCACCCCTGCCATATACCTTAAACAAGCAGCCACAGCTGATTTCTGTTCGCTTCCTTTTTGTCAGTCTCAGGACCAGCCACAGCTCTTCCCCCTCAGAGACATTAGACCCGTCAGCCAGCACCCTGTCCTCTGAGTTTGAGGACCCAGCTCTGCAGAGTTTCTTCTCCAAGCTTCTGGGTACTAACAACCCAGATCTCTTTCTTTGTTCCCCTCACCCACCCAAGGGCAGTAGCTGCTTTTTTCCAGTTACTATCTGTGTATGTCCCCAGTGGCCACTTTCTGCCTTTCTGGTCCTCCAACTCTTTTTGATCAATTCCCTACATTAAATCTCTCTGTTAGACTTAGAAAACAAACTTATGGTTACCAAAGGGAAAGGTAGAGGGGGAGGGATAAATTAGGTATTTGGGGTTAACATATACACGCTACTGTATATAAAATAGATAACCAATAAGAACCTACTGTATAGCACAGGGAACTCAACTCAGTATTTTGTAATAAAGTAAATGGGAAAAGAATCTGAAAAAGAATAGATACATGTATATGTATAACCGAATCACTTTGCTGTACACCTGAAACTAACACAACATTGTAAATCAACTATATTCCAATATAAAATTTAACAAAATTTAAAGTCTCTGTTAAAATAACTAGTATGGGCTCTGTTTTCTGTCTGACCATTGTGCATGGCGTAGGTAAAAGTAAACTCCATCCCTTTTGAGCTTCTCACAGTCAGAACTCCCCATTTGGTTTTAGGCATTCGCTTATTCATTCAACAAACATTTGTTTATACACTAATCCCTATGTAGTACATATATGACAAAGGATTTTATTTTCTATATTTATATAGGTATACTGTTTATACCTTTGGGATTATATAGAACATAACTGGGAGAATACACGAAAAAAGTGGATGACTGCGATTCACCCTGGGAATTGGGAACTCGCAGTATTAGATGGGAAAGAGTATTTTGCACATAACTCTCTGAGTTTTTTTTTTAAAAACAAGCCACTTATTCCTCCTGTATTTTGAAAAACTGATTAACACTCATGTCTTCAGTGCCATCTGAGTGCCGGGCAGAGGGGACACCCTGCAGATACATGATGTTTTTGTCCTCAGTGATGCTTTTCCTGCTCAGCCCACAAACCAGCAGTACCCCATACCTGGGTCTCCCTTCTCCTTGTCTACAGATTCAGAGGGACCTCTCGGAAGATTAGAAGCTGATGGTAGAATCCCCAATTGTGGTAGCAGCCCTCAGACTAACCTGAAAAATCAGTACAAGGAAACATTAAAAGGGGAGGTATCCTCTGCAATGTCATGTGCATGGATAGAAACCTAACACCATCAGGTAATAATAACACGGCAGGCCAGCAGCAGGCTGTTTCAGGCTGGCTTTCTCTGTCTCCATTCCAGATGTGTTTCTGGGAGTGCCCAGGACTTCTTGGAAACCCAGTTCGGGAACCCTTCAGAGCCCGTGCGAGGGGAACAGAGTGCTCATTTGAATAGGTTCTAAGGCTGGTGGCTCCAGCTCTCCTGCCCTGAAAGTCCAACCCCTCAGCAAGTGCTCCCTCGAGCTCCCCCAGGGAACCTCAGAGGCAGATGAGAGGTGACTGTAAGCAGGACGGACGGGGAAGCCACTGGCTCTGTGTCTGCCTCCTACTAGGTCCATGGCCATCGTGAACCAGAGAGAGGGGAACCCACTTTCATTTTCCTCCTAAAACACACTGATGATGCTCCTGGCGTTGCCCTCCCTGCTTTCCTGTTGTCAGTGGTATCAGCGGCGCTGCGAGAAGAGAGAACACTGGTGCTAGTCCCAGCTACTGGAATTAACCGTCGTTTTAATTTCTGACCATCCAATAGGTCAAAAAAGCACCTTCTTGTTCTGCTACTTTAATTTTCACTTCCCTGTTCTCTACTCCGGTTCAGCATCCTTTCCACACATGTATGTTGATCAGCCATTTGCCAGTAGCTCTCCCAGGACCTAGCCTCTTGGTTTCTCTATAGACGTGCAGCCCCTCCAGGCACAGAGCTGGAGGAGAGCAGAACTCTCCCCTCCATCCTATGCTTCTCTTCATCCAGCCTCATGATTGGGTGACACAGCAGAGGGAATACAGAGGGCCTTTGGGAGCTGTGGCCTCACACAGGTACAGTGCACGGCTCAGCACAGACTCAAGAACCCTCAGAGAATGTGCTTACAGACAGTCCTTTGAGCCAGAGCACGCACAGAGGCTAAGAATTCTCTGCACCCAATGTTGCGGTCAACCAGGTACACGCAGGTCAGACCTGTGAGCAGGGCAAGGACAAGGGGGGAGACCAGTGAGGCACACAGGGTGCAAGATTTAAGGAGATGCTCCCTCTCCAGGGCTACCTTGCACTTGGGGGAGGGTGCCTCCGGAAATTCTGCACCTAGGCACTTTTGTTTGTCTCACCTAGTCCCAGCCCAGGCTGGAAGGCAGGGAGGGGCTGGAGCCCCGAGCAGAAAGGACAGTCCCCTTGTCTAGGAGAATCTGAATGAGGAGGAAGTGCTAACTGAGACTGGAGCACACTCTCCTTCCTTTATGGCTTTCTACGCAGTGTACCTGTCCAGTCATTCTCAATAAGCCCTTTCAAGTCTCTATAAAATCCTGTGTCAGTCAGCAGGAAACAGAAACTAGTGTAGCTATTTTAAACAGAAAGGGATTTAATACTGGAATTAAAAAAAAAAAAATAGGAAGGGACTGGAGGAGCAGCAGACTCTTGCCTGAGCCTCCAGGAGTTCCTCCCTGACACCACAGAACTGACCCTCCAGGGAAACTGCTGTCCCTGACCCAGCCAGGAAGGTGGAGAATCAGGGGTTCGGTGTGTTCAGGAACACGGCCTCATTTCCACAGTCCAAGGATCAGGAGCCAAGGGTCACAACGCCATCACCACTGCTTTCTTAGCTCCAACAGGGCTGGAGCTCGGATGCTGAAACACTGAGGCAAGCAAGCCAGCCCCACACCTCCCGACCTTGTCTGTCCACAGAAACCAGCTAAAAGCAACAGGAAGGTGGCCTTTGCCTCAATTCTGCTTCCAGACCTCAGCTTGGTGACATCTAACTGGCAGAACTAAATTCACTAGCAGAACTCTAGCTGCAAGGGAGTCTGAGAGGCATTGTTTTTATCTTTTTGAACTTTGGAGCACAGGAAGGCACCCTAAAAGGAGGTGAGAATGGATGCTGAGGGCCAGTGGATGATGTCCAACTCGAGTCCCAGTATAAAAGGCCCTGCAGAGACAAGTGAAGGGAAACAAGGGGCATGAGACCTAATGGTTAGAGTTAAGGATCTGGGGCTCAGCCTGGGCTAACCTGGGCAGGGACCCCACAGGGCTCTGTCTTCAGCAGGCTGTTCACAGTGCTGAGTGAGGCCGGGGTGACCCTCACTGACAATGTATTTAGCACTTGCAGGAGGATTAGGCAGCCCGGAGCAGCGTGTGACTAAGTCACACTTCCCTTCCTCGATCCCAGACTGAAATCTCAAGAGACTGAAACTGTAAATATGTGATCCAGCTCAGGAATTTGCCTCCCTCGAAATTTTAGTCTTATTGCTGCAACTGTGTTTGGAATCTCCACTTAGTGAATTTGTGTCTGTCTCAGATTCTTTGCTTCGTTTTCCCTAAGTGCTTTTCCTGTACCTCTGGCACCAAGATCCGGAAAGAAGTTGGCATCTGGTCTCATTTGTTGGAGTGGGTGTGGTGTCCTGGCTGTCCACTGGAGCTCCCCAGCCCCTTTAAAATCCAGATCAGTGTGGCTGCAGCCACAAACCCTTGTCTCATGGGAGCACAAGGTCTCCAGCCCTCCCTCCCCACAGTCCCTCTGCTCCGTGCTGCTACAGATGCCTCCATGAAGCCCAGCCTCCTTCCAGGCTGCACAAACCAGCTCACCAAAGCAGCGGACGAGAGAGATGTCCTAATATGGTTCTGAGCACACTGCATGACAAACATCCCAGATCCACACTCTTGTTCTTTTTTTTTCTAAACTTTGTTTTCTAAACTGTGGTAAAGTAGTACAGAGCCACACTTTGAGTCCCCAAAGCCCCTCCGACTTCACCCCCACAGCACACATTCCTAGAGGACTCTGCCACCCCACAAAGCATCCCAGCATCTCCCCATCTTACCATCGACTCCGTCTTCCTCTCTTTTCACCATTTTTGGCCTTTCACCATTTTTTTTTTGGTCTTTCTATTTTTTTCCCCCTACTCCCCCATCTCACGAGCAAGAGTTTAAACTTTTCCATTTTCCCCAGCAGGCCAGCTTGTTATTAGGGGGTCCAGCTGACAATTTTGCCTGAAGAGTCTCTCTCTCTCTCTCTCTCTCACTCTCTGTCTCTCTCCAGTCCAGTGGCTTATCAAGGAAATTTCTCAGACAGTGCCCAATGCATGTGGAATTTTGGTGCCAGCCAGCCATTAGGACAGTAAATGTTTCGCCTCATTAATTACATGTGTGTGTACAAATTTATACATGTATATAAATATTTTACTTACAGCTGTAAAATCATGTACCTCCATGCCTTCGTACATGTACAAACAAGGCTTAAGCAGTTCTTTCGGAGGCAGTGGGTTAAACAATGTGCTAATACTCAGATCTTCATAAAACTGTAAAATGCCTTGTCCACCGCTCTCCAGTTCCCCTTCTCCCTTGCCCTGTTTCTTTCCACAGTTGCAGCTCCCAGCCCAGGGGTGCCACATGACACATTAGCTGTCAATCAACAGTTGTCAGCATGAGAAGCTAGCAGGTCAGCTGTGCCTGACTCCATGCGTGTTCCTAGGGAACACAGAGGCTGTGTCTCATATGGACCATGGGGGCCAACCTCCCCCTCACTAAGACTTGTGGTTTCTTCTAGAGGAGTCGGTCAAATGGAGATGTGAAATGAATCAAACAGATGTATGTCAACACTGCTCTAAAGAAAGGTGCCAACACTCCACATCCTCATACAAACACCACACCAGCACCTCTGGCCTCAGATGAACATCTATGCCAGGATCTCCCAACCTCAGCAGCACTGACACTTGGGCCAGATAATCTGGGCTGTTCTGTGTATTATAGGATATTTAGAAGCATCCCTGGTCTCTACACACTTGATGCCAATGGCACACCCATCCCCGATTTGGGGCAACCAGAAATGTCTCCAGACATTGTCAAATGTCCCCTGGGAAGCAAAATTGGCCCTAGTTGAGAACCAGTGCTCTGTGTCTACATTGACACATATTGTGTGTACAGAAATGTATGTATACACACAAACAATTAAATATTTATATGTTCTTATTTTAAGTTGGCATCTGGTATAAACTTTTCAATCAGCATATGCACAAAACAGAAATGTGACATATTTTCTTCCTTTTCTCTTAAAAATTAATGTCATCTGTGATAATAGTGACATCTGTGATAATTAAATAAATGCAATCATCTTCTATCTTTCTGTAAAGTTGGCATTTACCTTAACCAGCAATGAGAAGGGGTCTTTTGGACCCTTAATTTATTTCCCATGGCCCTTCTCACCATGACTCCTGACTCCTTAAACTCTGAGAACCCAGGTGGGCAAATCCAGTGTCAAGTACTATGTACATTTGTCTCTGTCCAGCCATGATATCCCAGATCCCTCTGCAAACCGGTTCAAAGGGGGAAAGAAGCCAAGTTGAGGTCCCGTAAATCCCCAATTACACAAGATTACTTTCTAAATCAGCCTAAATACAGACTATTAGTCAGGATAGGGTAGGCTATGGTGGATAACAAGCACCATCTTATAGACGAGGAAAGTGAGGCTCACAAAGATTAAGTGACTTCTCTAACTGTGCGACAATTCAGTGACCGAACTGGGACTAGAAGTTGGATGCCCTGACTCCAAAAGTGGTTCTTTCTGGTCCCCTGGAAGAGCCTCAGAAAGCCCCAGAGAGCTGAGAATATCGCTGATGACACAGCAGGATGAGCGTGCTTCCTACAACCCTGGACATTCCATCAAAGGTGTCTTCGCCTCAAGAAAGATCAGGAATGCGAAATACAAAGAGAAAAGATAGATTCAAAGCAGATTTTTGATACTCATAGCAGAGACAAGTTCTTGAAAGCTAAGGCTTTTGATTTGCAGGAGCTGTTTTCTTAAGTTCTAAATTTTTAGCATCAGCAGCAAAGCTCCGAAGGGCCATAAAGTATAGATTGGGAAAAGGCTAGATGGAAGCCAAACTCCCAACTGTCAGAGATTATCTATGGATCAGCGAGGCGGGCAGGGGTGGATGGGAGGCAGAGATGAGAGCAGAAAGGGGCACAGCCGGTATGTGAGGCTGGGAGAAGGAGCCACCTGGCTGAGTCTCTTCAGGTTCAAACCTCAGCGGGAGAGGAAACAACAAAATCAGTCTCTGACATGTTTGAGAAATGAGAAGGGATGGGCCTTGAGATGATAGCAAACCGTAGAAAAGGATACCTGTCTGGGGGAGGAGCACAGGCACATGGACCCAAGAGTCCCATTCCACCCAGCCTGGGGCAGAAAATAAATGGGTCCATGCCTGTAGAGAGCAGAGGGGCTACCTGAGAAGCAGAGCCTCCTAGGGGACTCTCAACAGCAGGAATGGATGTCCTGTGGGATCAGATGAGGACACAGTCATGTCCCACGTGGGGGACAATTGTCCAAAGACCAGACTGGATGGCAGATCTCAGCAGACACCAGTGGGGAGAGATGCTGACAAGTGTGCCTCACTGGAGTGAAGGTGTATCGATAGATGAGAGTGGGGATGGAAACCAGCATGTCCAGTAACTATCCAGAGACTTCTTCTGATTGGACCAGCCCATGTCACATGCCCAAGCCCACGGAACCAATCACGGTGGCTAGAGGAGTGCTCATTCTGATTGGATGGGGCTTGAGTTGTAGGATCTACTCCAAGAGTTGAGGCTGAGTCTCAACCAGACCTTGTGGACCAGAGTGGGCAAGGGTAGATCCCTTAAAACATAAAATTGGGACTTTTATTAGAAGAGGAAATGAATTCATAGGGAGATAGACAAGTGTCCATGAAAGAAGGTATTTGAAAAAGTCTCAGAGGGGATGCAAATATTACGTTTGCTTAGCAAGCCTGCATTCTCATTCTCAGGCTCACACGATCCCTAACCAGAAGGGGAGCAAGGGCTTCACTCCATTTCCCACTGTAACTCTGAGAGTTAAAGGGGCGAAAAATATCCATCTGTCAGATTTGCTCACATGAGAAGTTACTTCCCTTGTAAGGCTGACTTCTCTTATAAGGCGAGCCAGCCAGAGGGTTCATCCTCTGTGGATGTGGAATTTGATGCCAGCCTGCCGGGCCTTCACGCAGGAAGGCTTTAGTTGGGAGTTCTGGGACTGGAGGCCTGCTTCAGTCAGTGCTGAAGTTGCCATGGTCTGATCTTTGGGAAGCCAGCTCTGTGACCCCAAGAGGAAAAAAGAAGGCAACGGGACCGAGCCCACATCCCTCTCTCGAGATTACCTGGGCTCATGCCTATTGGTCACCCAGCCAGTGTCTTAATCACTGAGGCTCAGGCAGATGAGCGAAGCTGCCCAAGAACCCACCACTGGTACCAGAAGCAGGATTTGAACTCATAGTTATGCAGTTTTCTTTCCCTACCTGCTATTTTCTGGGGCGTCTTCCAGCCCCTGAATCTCAATCCCACTCAATTTTACAGAATACGGTAGAGGTATCTCCTTACCGTATAGCACCCACATGCAGACGAGGAAGAGGAAACTATGGCGGGCTGCCCATGTCCCACAGCTGTGTAGTGGAGCCAGGTGATCCTAGCAGAAGCCAGAGCTTCTCCTGACTCTTGGTCCAGTGCTCTGTCCTCTGCCCATGTTTGTCCAGCACTCCTGACCCTGCATCTTAAGTGGACCAACCAACTAGGGTGCTGGTTGGAAGCAGACTTGAAGCCATGAACCAGGTTTTGGCATTTCTATGCCCCCATCCCAGTGCCTGAGTGCACACCTTCTTGGAGGAATGACCCTGGTCTACACCCTTACTACCCAAAGTGCGGTCATGGACCAGCAGCCTTAACAGCACCTGGGACCTTTAAGGAATGCAACAACTCAGGTCCCTCCCGGAATCAGGGTTGTTACTTCGACAAGACCCCCAGGGGATTCTTGTGCATATTTAAATTTGAGAAGGGCTGGTCTATACACCTTTCAAGTACTGGGACTTTTTCCAGCCTCAGAGGCTTCCAATTCACAGGCTGTTCCTACACTTTGCTGCTGCCATAAATACCTTCATTACTGCCTTAGTTGGTTTACACTTCGGGATTCCCAAAGTACAGCTGGCCCTTGTGTTACCTGAAGATGCTACCTTGGATGCCAGTTTCCAAGGAGGCGAGTCAGGGAAGCCATGGTCCTATGCTGTCATCAATACACAGAGAAGGAGGTTCACAGAGGTCTCTTGGCTGTTCCTGCTTCCGTTCCTGCATCATCTCTGGCACATGATGCCTGCATGCCTTGCCCCTTAAACACTGTGTTTGTAAACAAACCCACGCATGAACCCATCAGAGAGGGAGCTCTGCATCGCCAGGACCCAGCATCTGTGTTTTTATGAAACGCCACCGTCCTGGATCAGAGGAGACCAGCTTTTTCCCTTTCACTGTGGTTCTTCTCCTCCAGTGCAATTTAATCATTTTTTAAACAGATGTCAGTCCCCATTTTTGGATAAATGGTAAAATTCTGGTTTATCTTCTCTTTCTTCCTTCTCAACTGAGTCTCTAAGAGCTGGTATACACATATTACAGAGAACAGCAGGGATCAGTGATACAAAGTCTTGGTGAAAACTAAGAAAGAAAATAGAAAAGCTTTCATCTTCTCTCTATTTAACACAAAACTATAATGGGAGGAACACTTTCTAATTCCTCAGCAAGGGAGTGTCCCATCCCCACCATGAGTCCCTGGGAAGGTGGGCAGATGTGTGTTGACATTACTTGTTAGGGAGGGCCCATTTGACCATATGTGCTATCACCAAATAATTAAAATTAAAAACAAAACAAAACAAAACAAAGTACGGTGTCCCCCTCATTGTCTTTTATTTTGCGCTGATGGGATTTAACATAAAATACTGCTGACCCAGCTGAAATCTTCAGAATTTGAAGTCGGCATCAAATCCTCATGCACCACATTTTTGACTTGCAAATGGCTCCAAGAATAGCTGGAGTGTCCTTATTAAGCCCGGCTTGTGATGCATCCGTACTTTGCGCCGTCTGTTCCAGCACTGTATAATTCATGGACTTGCCTTATGAAGTTAAGGAGGGATCGAAACTGTGACCAGCCCGTAAACCCAAGCTGACACTTCCATTATTTTAAAAGGAACACAAAGAAAGCTGAAACCTGACCCATCTCTCAGCCCCATCCACCCTGCAGGGACGCCAAGCCCACCTTCCTTCAGCCAGGTCCCAGGTCCATCCGTCCGCATGGAATCTGGGGCCATGATATTGGGGAGACAGAAGACTTAGTCTCATCCTATGCTGGGCCATGACTCACCATCTCTGGGGACTATACAGAAGGTCAGAAAACATGCTTGCAGCCCATAGTATCTGGGGTTGAGTTTAAATAATTTTAACAAGAAAGAGGAAACCCAGTCATGATCATCATCACCATAGTTACCATATGGGGCTCTTCCAGCCTGCCAGGCCCTGGATCCTGCACCTCATTTAAGCCACACAGCGAAGTAGGAATTATTATCCCACCTTACAGAAGAAGAAAGAGTGGCCCAGAGGCTGGCCTAATGCCACACGGATAATCACAAGAAAGGCCTGGATTCAAACAGAGGTCTGTTGGGCTCCAAAGCCCATGTTCTTAGTCAGTGGTTCCCAAATGGGGTGTATAACCTCCAGGCTGGACGTTGGTGAATGGGAAGAAATAACAGGATGGGAAGAAAATAACAGGAATGTTATTTACATTTTAAAATCGCATTTCAAAACATCTCTATTTGTACATTTTCATTGTATACATAATATATGATTACATTTAACTGTGCATAATGAATAAACAATACATATACATATATTGGTGGAGGTGGGATCTATTTTTTTCTTGATAGTGAGGCAGAAGTTGGTAAGTTTAGAGACCACTGCCCTTGGCTCTGCCCTGCCCTGACCCCTCCCTGCCGAGGGGCCCCAAAAACGAGCTGCAGGCAGCCAGGCCCGGGCCTCCCTCCTCAGGACCCTTTCTGAGACCCTCATCTGAGACCCCTTTAGCTGCAAACATAATGTCTCCGGCCTGCCCTCCCGGCCTGGCAAATGAAGAAACCGGTGGAAATGAAATTGAAGACCACTTGTAATTTGCACTGACCTCTGGCCACGGCACCTCCCTGGCCCTCAGCCCCTCTTCTGTTGGCAGGAGAGGCTTTATTAGAGGGGTCTTGCACCCTCAGGAGGGGTAGCCTGAGGCTCCATTCGCAGGTGCAAATGTGCCCGGTTTCCTAAGCCTGATCCAACTATAGGACAGGCAGACACACTCCCGCGGCTGTCCCTCCAGCCAGCTGTTTCATCTTGACTGTGACGCTTCCCCTCCCTGGGTCTCCATACCTTCACCTATGCGGGGAGTGGCCGTGGTCCCGCTGTGGATTATCCAGGGGACCTAATGCGCTAGGTGTCATGAGCAGTAGGAAAGTCAGAAGAACTTTCTAAATGAACTTCCTGTTCCCCCTCAGTGTCCTGTCATCATTTATCCAGCTTGGCAGGATGTCAGGGGCTCTCATTCATTTAGGACAGCGCTCCCCAACCTTTTTGGCCCCAGGAACTGGTTTCATGAAAGGCAATTTTTCCACGGATGGGGGCAGGAATTGTTCAGCTGGTAATGTGAGTGATGGGGGTGATGGTTCAGGCAGTAATGTCAGCGATGGTTCAGGCAGTAATCTGAGCCACGGGGAGCGGCAGATGACACTTTGCTCGCTCACCCACCTGCTGTTCATCTCCTGCTGTGTGGCCCAGCTTCTAACAGGCCGCGGACTGGTACCAGGGGTTGGGGACCCTGATTTAGGAGATATTTACTGAGCACCTTCAGTGCTAAGCACTGGGGTCACAGCACAGACTAAACATCCATGGCCTCGGTGGGAGGGTTTCTACTGTCATGGGGGAGACAGAAAAGAAGCAAGAAAAATCGAATAAAAATAACTCCTGGGAGTTTGGGATTAGCAGATGCAAACTACTGTATATAGGATGGATAAGCAACAAGGTCCTACTGTATAACACAGGGAACTATATTGAATATCCTGTGATAAACCATAATGGAAAAGAATATGAAAAAGAATATATATATATATATGGATAACTGAGTCACTTTGCCGTACAGTAAAAATTAAACACAACATTGTAAATCAACTATACTTCAATAAAATTTAAAAAAACAAAAAATCATAACTCCTGCTGGAGACATGTGCTCTGAAGATCATAAAATAGGGCCACCTGCCCCAGGGCACAGGGACCCACAGGAGCTGGGTAGTCTTGAAAAGAAAGAGTCCCCTGTGTAAAGATCAGGTTCTGAGCATCTCCAGGGGAGAAGACAGCCTTGGTTTACTCAGTGGGACAGAAAACAGCCTGGAGTAGCTGGAGCAGAGGGAACAACTCAGCTGCTAGTGGGAGAGGCCAGGGACGTGGGCAGGAGCAAACAGAGCCATAGATCTAGCAGCACTGCGTCTGCCATTACAGGTTGGAACCTCTGACCACCCCCTCCTCAGCTCTCCCCAGGTGATAACTCAGTGCAAAGAAGAAAACTCAGAGCTATCGGCACTCCAGCCTCCGACAGGCCCACAGTCCCCTTTGAGAGGTCTGCTTGGTTCTTGAGCACCCAAGGGAGCCGTTGCCACTGAAGACCAAGGATGGGAGAGCTAGCTGGAAGCTCAGATTGTACCTGACGGTGACTAGGGCGGCTCCCTGTCTCCCTCCCCCAGCTTCCTCCATCAGAACAGGGGTGTTGGCAGCTGACACGTGGTGACGGAGGTGTGACTGGCGGGCAGTGTGTATGCAGCAAGTGTCCAGCCTGTGCTCTGCTCAACGACCTGCACCCCCTTGGCCGTGAAGCCCAGAGTTCACCTTGCAGGGCCCCTCCCCAGCTCAGGGCGGGACGGGGGGAGCCAGTGCCTTCACTGAGTTCCTTGCCTCCCTGTGGGTGTTTGGAGGTGCCAAGGACCCCGGTCTCAGCTCTCAGGATTACCAGTCTGGAGGCGGGGCGGGGGCACACTTGGAGTGCAGTTTTCACAGCTGCCACCCACGGCTAGTGACACAAAGGCAAACAGTCCCCCATATGCCATCTGCTAGATCCAGACCCCTGCACACACAGGGGGGCTCAGGAGAATCAGGCATCCTCCAGGAGGGGAGGGCCAGGTGATAGCTGGGGGTGGAGATGGGGGCCACCCCCAAGATGCCCCTGACACGAGCGAGCTCAAGAGAGCGGTCACTGCCTCGGCTTGTGCACCCCCTGTGCCAGGTTCCACGCTGGGCACTTGAGCTGGGAACTCGGTCCCTCCCCCAAACTTCACTCAGTGAGCCTGAGGCTCGGGGTTATTACCACCCCACTTTATGGATGAGGACGCTGAGGCTCTGAGAGGTGAATTAAGATCCAAGGTCATGCTGCTAGGAAGTGGCAGATGGGGGATTTGAAATCCACCAACCTGCTCCAGGGCCCGCGCTGCCTCTGCCCCATCGCTGCCTTCTCAGGGCCTCGAGTCTTTGCTGACTGTGACCCGGGGCCAAGCCCCAGGTCAGCTGCAGGGCGCACACAAGGACAGGCTCTTCAGAGTCGGTGGACTTAGAGCTGAATCACAGAGACAAGACAGCGCCCAGGAAACATTCTAGAATAAAAGAATATGGAGTTGGGCTTCCCTGGTGACGCAGTGGTTGAGAGTCCGCCTGCCGATGCAGGGGACACGGGTTCGTGCCCCGGTCCGGGAAGATCCCACGTGCCGCGGAGCGGCTGGGCCCGTGAGCCATGGCCACTGAGCCTGTGCGTCCGGAGCCTGTGCTCCACAACGGGAGAGGCCACAACAGTGAGAGGCCTGCGTACCGGAAAAAAAAAAAAAAAAGAATATAGGGTTGAATAAGGGAGAAAAACGCATTGATCTTGGGAATCAGACAGACCTGGTTTGGACCTGAGCTGAGCTCTCTGAACCTCAGTCTCCTCATCTGTAAAATGAGTCCTTCACAGGACTGTCCATAAGGATCCCGAGAGCACCTGCACAGTACTTGGCAAGGAGTGGGTGTTTCATGAAGGTTTCCTTGCTTCCTTCTTATCCTTAGTTTCTTTTTCTGTCCCTCAAAATGAGTGTATTAAGACTTTGGAAAAGGAAGCACTCCAGGTGGGCTTCTTGGAGGGGCTGGGACCTGGGTCTCCACTGCACCTGTGGCATCTGATCTCAGCAGAGACAAAGGTATAATTGCTCTGAGCTTCAGTTTCCTCACCTGTAAAATGGGGATAATCAAAACTACTCTATAAATAACCATGCACCTAAAGGTGACTAGCAGACTGTCGTGGAAGAGAATTAGGAGCTAGAAGCTCAGAGGTTTGGGTTCCAGGCAGAGCTCTCCACTGTGGTGTGACCCTGGGCAAGCCATGTTTCATCTCTAAGACTTTGTTTCCTCATCTGTAAAATGGGACTATTAAGTCACTGGGTGAGTCACATAGCCTCTACGGGATTCCTGCTTCCTCTGGGGTTAAATGGCCTGGTTATAGCTCTCCAAGGTTTCCTCTTGAGTTTAAAGCCTCCTGATACTTGGGTCCTAAGCTAGGGCTCAGCCCGTCCCAATGTCCTCCCCACCCTACGTGCCAGCCAAGACCCCACACCCATGGGGAACAGTGTTCATGTCCAGGGTGGGAAAGGAAATGCTTCTGGGCCACATCCTTTTGCCGAATGGCCTTTGCAAGAAACAAGAAGAGAGACGGAGGACAAAGAGAAAGAAATTTGCCTTGAAAAAAATCCCAAGACAGAAATCGAGGTCTCCCATCTAGCCAATAGCAGGGCAGCCCTGTGCCCTTCAGAGGCACCTCAGAGCACTTCCTGCCTGGGCTGGGGGCAGAGGCCAGGATGTTGGTGGAGACCAGCCCCAGCCAAGACAGGGGGCTCTGGCCACGTAGCTGGTCACACACAAGGGTGAGCAGAGGTCTATTTCTGACCAGTGGCAGGTGACAAAATCCGGGTAGGGAGCCGCAAATGGGCCCTGGGCTCCTCTGCATGGAATGTCTCCCCCTTCTTGTTTTCCTGCTTCCTGGGATGCATTACTCTCAACCACCACCCCACATCCACACCCTCACTCAGGGACCAGCTAAATCCCATCCTTCCAAGACAGACAGGGGTCTACAACGCACACGCTTTCAGCAGGGCTTTGGGGTGGAGTGATTTGCCAAGGTTCAGGGCTTGGGGTGCTCAGTTTTGAGCACTCCTACTACCCGGAGGGCTCCTCAGGGGAGGAGGTCTGGAGAATTGAAGCAGAATTTCCCTAGTCTCTACAATTAAGCTCCATTTTGCAGGGAGTTTCCTCCAGCGCCCCTCCCCACCATCCCTTCCAGGATGACCTCCATGGAGAAGAGGGGAAATGGCCAGAGCAGAAAAGTGGGGGGAGAGTGAGGGGTTGTACAGGAGCCAGCTGGGGCAGGAGGGAAAGGACTGGTCAGCTGGTGGGGCCGCACATCCCAGCCTGACCCCACCTGTCTCTCTCCCTCCCCCTTCCTTCCTTCTTTCCCCCTCTCTCCCCATAGACATTAAAAGAGCACCTACTATGTGCCAGCCTGTCTGAGTTACTGTGTACCCAGCGGTCAGTGAGACAGGCATGATTGTCTAGTGCTCTGACTCCACATCCCCACCCCATCCCCGCTCTCCTGCTGAGGCAGAGGGGCCTGTGGAGGGTAAGAGCCGAAGAGCTCCTCCACCTACGAGCCTGACCGCCACCCCCATTCCCCAGATGTGGCCACTTCCCACCCAGGAAGGAGCCTTGCTCGAGGGCACCCCTCTTCGAACCATGCCTCCAGGGCTTGCAGGGCTGAGAGGGCCCTAGCCAGGTGTGTGGACTCCATCCACTGGGTGTCCCCGGGGCTCCTGCTGTGCATCCAGCACTGTGTCAGACTGCGGGGACATGTGGTGAGTCAGGCCTGATCTGGGGGTTGGGGGATGCAAACACACACACACACACACACACACACACACTCACACACACACAGCTGATTCACTCCTCCGGCTGGTGCAGGGGGCTAGGGAGGGCATGGGGAGAGAAGCCCAGACACCCTTGCCCAAGGGGCTGCCCCGGCCAAACTTGAGGCATGCCCAGCCACCTTTCATATCCCCAGAGGCCCACGGTACCATTTGCTCACTTGTCACCACCTGCATGTTGATATGGAGCCGGGCGCCTCTGGTGTGGCGGGGGGCTGCCTCTACTTCTGCATCATTCGCTCCTGAGTTGAGAGCATGAAAGAGGAGGACTGGGACCCAAGTCACTTGTCTGAGCTGCTGGCCTTTCGCTTGTCAACCCTCTGCCCCGGCTGGCTCCCTCCCACCTCTAGCCTGCTCCCCACCCCCAGCACCCTCACACCTGCACCATCCCGGGCTGCAGTTATTCAGGAAGCAAAGGAATGGAACACTACAGTAGAATTCCAGGACAACAGGGCAAAAGCGGGGGTTCAGGATAGAGTGAGTCTTGCAGGATCATTCCTCACATGGCAGCCCAAGGGCACTGACAGGACTGACAGTGAGCATCCCAGTGCTGAGGCCCAGAGAGGTACAGCGCCTGGCCCAAAGTCACACAGCAAGAAGGGGCAGCACTTGGCCTGGAGCCCAGGTCTCTGCTCCCATCTCAGACTCCATCCACCCTTCCAAGTGGGTGGCCCCCTGCTGGTTCCACTCCCTGTTGGATGTCCAGGCCTGGTGTTCCTATAGCTCAGAGAGGGTGCCTGGTGAGGGGTGGGGTGTTGGGGGGGGTAGTGTGGCAGGGAGGAGGGAAAAACTGAGAGTGCCAGCTGATTCAGATTTCTAAATGTCATGTTATTCCAGGCGTGTTCTCGCTTTGCCACCACCTTCATCCACCCCCTGCTTGCCATCTTGAGGACCGGCTGCAGAGCAGCTGGTGGGGGAGGGCTGCGAGACCATGGTCTGGGGGCTGTGTTTCTGCCCTGCCCCCCAAATGAGTAGTGGGGTGAGCACTGTGCTGGGAGCCAGGAGACCTGCGTTCTAGCCCTGGTTCCGGACTGGTGGCTGTGGGTCACTGAGGCTGTCTGTACTTCTTCCGCATACCTCTCTGTGTAAGATGGGGAGGGCCTGTGGTTCCCAAGACTCGCTGCATCTCAGTATCCCCTCAGAACGAAACAAAACAGATTCTTAAGCTGTACCCCTGGAGATTCTGATTCAATAAGGCAGAAGTGAGTCTGGGAATCTGTATTTTTAAAGCATTTCCCCAGCCCCGCCCCCCTAACATGGTCTACTCAGGCTACACGGTTCCATTCAGATTCTAATCCCTTTTCAGTCCTCACTCACCTCCTCCAGAAGGCCCTCCTTGATTTACCCACCCCATCTGTCATCTCCAATCCTCATCACTCCTGGCCCCGCCCCCTACTCATGCTCACCTACTGCTCCCAAAGGGCATTTTGTCCTCCGTGCGTGCGTGGGCAGGTGTGTTTATGTGTTTCCTATGTGAGTTCAGCAAGGTGAGCCTCCCTCACAGCACAGAGGAAGGTGCTTAGCCCTGGAGCCAGCGAGCCCTGAGTTCCAAGCTGTCCTCTGCTGCCTAAGGTTGGGTGACCCTGGGGAAGTGACTTAACCTCTCCAAGCCTCAATGTCCACATCTCTGAGATGCGCCTAAAAAGACATTAGCTCACTGGGCTGCCCTGAGCTCCCCTGAGGTGAAGTGTGCGAGCACTTATCACAGGGCCCGGTGGGAAGGGGACAGGGCAGCTGGGTTAGTGGCAGAATGCTCCCAGAGGGCCCCGACTCCCTGGGAAGCCTGCCCCCCATGTGTACCTGCAGGACTGAGCAAGCATGGGTCCTCAGAGAAGAACAGGGTCACTCAGAGTCCCCACAGGAAACAGAAGCCCCCCAGATGGTTCAACCAAAGAGACATGATGGAGGGACCGTTGACAGGGGTGGGCAGGGTTAAGGGAATCCAAAAGTGTGGTGAGGTTCTGGGAGACCAGCAATGACAGATGGCTGTTAGCACCCCAAACCTAAAGAGGTAGGGGCGGGAGGCATCACCAGAGCCCAGTAGGAGCTGGAGCCGTGGAAGAGGGGCCACTCCACAAGAGCAGCAGGCCAGAGGGAGGCAGTCATTCCCAGAGTTACAGCACCCCGGCAGGGAGAAGCAGAGAAGAAGCAGCCCTCCCACCCTGCCTTCTCGTTCTAGTACCTTCTATAGGCCAAACCCAGGCAGCAGCCAAAGGCAGCAGCAGCCCCTAGAAGTCCCCTCCCAGGACCCAGAGCAGGGCAGAGAAAGCAGAGAGAGTCTTTCCTATAGGCAAGTGGGGGGAGCACGGGGACAAACGGAGAATAACCAGCTCTCAGGCAGCCTGGCCATCACCCAGCTGCTCCACTCCCCACCCACCTTCTCCACTCCACAGGCGGCGGGGGAGGTAGAGGGCACCTGACACAGCCCCATCTCTGCCACATACACACAGGGTGACATCAGGAAGTCACCTCCCCTCTCCAGGCCTCAGTCTCCTCCTCTGTAAACCGTAGGGGCTAAACCAGCTGTCCCGGGCTCCCTTCCCCAGTCCTGACCTGAGATTTTCCTTTTCTGCCTCTTCTAGAAGGGAGAGAGGCCCGCTCTACAGGAAAATGAGCTTGGAGAAGAAGGAATCTTAGCAAATGGAAAATTATTTCTGGGCGGTAAAGAGCAGAGGCTGTTGTTTGTGATGTATAACTTACTCTTTGTGTCAAACTGTGTACTGTGAATATCAGTGGGATGGCAAGAAAACCAAGATCTATTACTTAGAGTTTAATCTGTTCTCCTTGTTGGAGAAGGGAGAGGGAGGGGGGAAGAAGACTACAACTTTAATCACAGGCCCAACTCGAGATGTCAAGCTGCTCTGGGGTGTGCTAGTAAAATGATGTCATATTACAGGCCTCCCAGACAGCACCCCGCAACGCAGCTTTAGCTGCCGAGCTGTAAATTAGCACACCAACTTCACGCTTTTCAGGTAAAACCCGTAATTTAGCTGAAAACTACACACACACACACACACACACACACACACACACAGAGCGTGGGAAGGGGGAGCCTAGGAGAGGGGGCTGCTCCCCTTGAGCAAGGAATAGCTAAAAACACATGCAAAGACAGAGGAAATGACACGTGGACTTCACCTCCCGTCATTGGCACGTGGGCTCTTGGTGCAAGCCTGACGCTGGCCCCCCTTACTTTCTACCTGCCTCGGTGCCTCCCCCCACCCTCTGCCCCCCTTCTCGCCGTGAACCGTAAATTACATGCTGACACCTTTAATTTGTGCAAAGGATGCCTGGCTGCGCCTGGCACCAGCAGCTGGCTGCTATAATAAGGTCAATCTATATTCATTGTCGTAGTACTTGATATGCCAGATAACACAGGGAGGCAGCCTGCGGTGGCTTCTCCGGGCCGGGCGTGGGGGGCTGGCGGTGCCCGCTGCCACTCAGTGCGTCCCGGCACCAGTTGGTTCATCACTTATGCATGTTATGATTTAGCTAATCACCATCAGTTATTCATCCTACTGCTGCCTGGAGACAGCTGCTGCTCACGCCTGCCCGCTCCAGCCAGAGGGGGGGCCCGCCTACCAACACCACGGAGAGACCACCCAGTGGGTCTGATTGTCCTTTCTGGGTAGTGGCCCCTGGTGGTGTATGTCTCAGAGCCCCTAGCCTTGAGGAGCAGAAGGTGTTGGGAGCAGCCCTCGGGCAGGGGCACTAATGTAATGTCTCTGCATCCTGGGGCCCAGCCAGGGACAGACATCTCAGTGATATGTCACACAGCACGAGGCCAGGCATTGAAGTCATGGGGTTCTGGGTTCTAATCCCAGCTCTGCCTCTTGCAAGCTGTGAGAGCTTCGTTAAGTCACTTAACCTCTCTGGGCCACAGATTCTTCACCTGTACAGTGGATAAACAACTCCATTCCTGGCAAGGAGAGTGTAAGGATGCAAAATAATATATGGATATAGTTTCCAGCGTGTCTGCACATGGTAGGCACCCTGTCAATGGCAGCTCCCATTATCAGAGCCCCAGTGGGTCCATCACATGTGTTTTGGATGAATGTCCGCTTTCAGTGGGGAATTCAGATCCATTAGGCTCCAAAGGGGAGGGTCTGGAACCCATAGGTGAGCCCATTTTAAGACAAACCACACTTGGATGGGGCTGTGTTGAGACAGATCTCAGATCCTAAAATGTTTAAACTGAAGAGGACGTGAGAAGCATCTAATCCACAGCTGGGGAGGGTCAGGGGGGCAAAGATGAAGCAAGTTCTCAGCCTCAAGCAGGCTGGAAGCAACAGATGAAGCACAAGTAGCCCAGTTTATCGCGGTGAAAGGACTTAGAGGTTGTTCAGTCGCACCTCTCCTGCTAGGGGTGGGGGAGAGGAGAGAGGACCAATGGGTCCGACGTGGTCCAGCAGTGAGGGGCAGAGCTGACGTCCCCCTGGGCTTCTGCCTTCACAGTTCTCCTCGCTGCCCCACAGGACAGCCTCAGAGGGGGATCAGTCCATCAGTCTCCTGGGGGCTGCCCTTGGGATCACCAGGCACCCTTTCCCCTCTGCGTGGTGCTTAGTCAAGGGTGCACAACATGTGTTCCCAGCTTTGTCCATGGCCATGTGAGTGGTGGGAGGTACAAGGTCGAATCCTGAGGCCTTTGGCTGACCCTCAGTTTCCTTATTTGCACCATGGAGCCAAAAGCAGCTGCCCCTCAGGGCTGATGAGAAGATTAAGTGAGCCGTTTTCCCTCCAGTCCACAAGCTTAGAGTCTAAAGTGGGGTGGCTGGGAAGATACCAACCTCAGGGGCCACTTCAATCCAGCCACACACAAAAAGCCAATTTAAATAATAAATTCTGTAGCCTGGAAGCTCATTCTCCTGCCACACCTTTGTCCCTGCTGTTCCTTTCCCCAGGAATGCCCTTCCCTTCTCACCTCTCTAGGCCCAGCCCATCCTCCCAGGTTCCGGTCAGATTCTGCTTCTTCCAAAAAGCTCTTCTTCCTCGACGGCATCAGCAACGTCTTCCCCTGCCCACAGCCCCACACCTTTCCCGACTGCAAGTGGGCTCCTTCTCTGTCCACTAGTGATTTGACCCCAGATTAGAAGCACTGGGTAGAGGAGCCATTATTTAAGGTCTAAGCAGCCTTTGGTCTCGCTGGGTCTCCACCGGCTCATCTGCAAAATGGGCAGGAAAAGGAGACATGCGGTGCTCTTGGGGGCCCCAGGCATCACATTCCCAGGCAAAGCTTCTAGCAAAATTTTGACTCTGAAAGGGTATCTACATGGAAACCAGTGCCACGAGGTTGAATTTCCCCCATCTTGATAGGATAGGGACTCAAGAGTCCGAATTAATTTAATTTAAAGAAATGCAAATGTTTTCACCCACCTGGTTGCTTCCCATTGCAAGGGGAAACCACGTGCCCTGGTGGGTCTGTGCCTGCCCCTGCCCCAGGCCAGCCCACGGCTGCATCTCCGTGCATCTCCGCGTGTATCACAATTACCCACACACCTGTGTCGCGGGTGCCTGCCAAGCCACAAAGCTTCCAGTGCTCAATTGCCCTTGAAATGCATTTCAGCTCTTACCTGCAAAGCTTGGGCAGCGCGGAAGGCGGGACCTGCCACGGCAAGCAGGGCCATCAACCTCCTACCACCAACTGGTGGGTTTGCCTGGCTGGACACCCCACGCCCGGCAGCCTCAAGCAAGACCGGAGAGCTCCTGCGTGGTTGGTCCAGGCCCACCCCCTCGTTTCATAGCATCCTTATATCATCTGTGACCATGATGCCATTTTGCTACTGAGGAACCAGAAGCTAGGGGTCATGGGCTGGTGCCTCTTTCATGGAGCAGAAGCTAAGCCTCCCACAGATACCAAGACATCCAGCCCCTGAGAGCACCACCCTCCCAGCTCCAGGAACTCAGGGCCTGGCATCCCAAACACCCCATCTCCCCAACATCTTTCCTGAACTTCTTGCTTTGACTGACACCTGGCTGGCCCCAGACACCACTTCCTGCCCCCTCCCAAGGGGAGGCTGTTCTCTTGTCCACATCCCACATCACCTGGGGCTGGGAGGTGAGGTGGGTGTCCTCCTAGCTCCTCGTTGCCCTCCCAAAACATTTATCCTCCCTCTCAACTCAAAACCCCCGCTCCTCTGAATTTCGTACCAAGAGACTTGACCTCTCACCACTGTCCTCGTTGCAGGGTCATGCACTGCCCCACTCTGTTGCACCCCTCATTCATTACAGAATTAACCAACACCCTCACACTCTGTCTTCCTCTCCACCCGCATGCTGGCATCATTTGGGTGATTCCAACATCCACTTTGAGCATCCATCCAACACTGGGGCCTCTCTGTTCTCCACCTGGTGAGTCCCACCCACCCACCTGCTCCCGTGGGTGTCCCACCCTTGACCTTACCATGGTGGAAATGGCACCATCTCTACCTCAAACATCCCTCCAGGTGACCACCTGTCACCTCTTATCCTTCCAGGTCGCCCTCCCTCAGCCATGCTGGAGCCCTCCAGCCGCTGACCACCACTGACTCAGGATCCACGCCCCTCTGCTGCCTCTCCTCCATCTTTCACCTTCTTTCCTCTCTCTCCCTTCTTTGTTCTTAGAAACCATGCCCAACCTTGGTTAAATCCATCCACACACCTACTCGATGCCTGCATCCAAGCAGCAGAACACGGCTGGAGAAGAAGAGAGCTGACTTTCCTCTAAAGTCCTAGCCTCGAATCTCAAAAGGGTCCCGTCATCACTCAGGAGCACTATGATAGTTGTCTAGCTGCCTCGTTGTGCGTTCCCCATTCTCCCAAACAAGTGTCTCGTTTCTCCTCTCCACAGACCCCACTCACGGCTCCCACCCTCAGTGGCCTTGTGCTTTGTTCAGAACATGGTCCCAATCAGAAAGAGCGCCCTCTTCTTCCCATCAGGACACGGGGCAAGCTTCCCATATCTGCACCCACACTCTGCCTCCCTCCCACTCAATGCATGGATGAAGGTCACTGCTCTGCCCAAGGCAACCCCCCACCACAGGGCCTGGATCCCCACCTCTCACCTGCTCAAGGACCTGGGGGGGTCCCCTCTTTCTGCATCACCATCTTCTCCCTCTCCACCAGATCATCCATGGCAGGAAGTGCACCTGCTCCAGGATCTCTGGTAACACACAACCAGCTCCGTCCATCTCCACACCCGTCCCCAGCTCCCATCCCGCTCCCCTTCACTGCAGAACGTGTTGAAAGGATGGTCTGCAGCTCCTGTCTCCTCTTTCTCACTGGGCTTTCTGTCCACCACGGCTAGAGATGTGCATCTGTATCCCCAGCTCAGGAACTGATGGGCTCGTGGCCGAGAGGAGGAGGCAAGGGCAGCTCCGGGGGAGAGGAAAACACCCGAACCATGAAGGGCCTCAGAGGTCACACAAAGAAGTGGGCTGTGTCCTGTAGCAGTCTTCAGATTTGTGTTGTAGAAAGGATACTCTGGTAGCACTGGGTGGGGTGGGCTGGAGGTCAAGAGAGGCGACCAGTTAGGAGGACACATCGAAGTGATCCAAGTGAGAAATCAGGAAGGCCTGAATTAGGCCAGACGGCAGACACAGCGAAAGATGGATTCTGAAGACGGAGTGAGAGAGTGTAGAATCGTCATCAGGACGTATGGACCAATTAGCATTCCCAGCAACAGGAAAGATCAGGAACTGACCTTCTCCTCTGCCTGGAACACTCCCTCCTACTCCTTAGATGCTCCTTTATCACCAGGTACTTTCTCATCATGAAACTGACCAGACTGGCTGCCTCTCAGTTTGTTTGGTGACTGTCTCTCCCACACTAGCTGTGATCACCCCACTGCCGGTGACTTCTCACCACTGCCCTCCCAGCTCCTCCACCCCGCCCTTCATAGCTGGCACGTGGTAGGCACTCAGCACACATTCAAGGAAATGGTGGACGATGCAGAGGCAAGGGACTGGAGTGGAACAAAGGGCGAGGTTGTGGAGGTGTAAACGCCTGCCCCAGAGCCTGGATTTCATCCTAAATGGGTACCAGGGAGACACAGAGGGTTTTAAGTACAGAAGTGACAGGGCCAGCTCTGTGTGTGAGCTGTGGAAGATGAGTGTGAATAAGGCAAGCCTAGAGGAAGAGGGACCAGTCTAAAGCCTGTTCTGATACTCCAGGCAAGGGAGGATGAGGCCTGAACTTGGAAAAGAAGACAGAACAGAGAAGACGGCTCAGCCTTAGAAATACCAAGGAGGTCAGATCGGCGAGGTAACAGGGTAAACTTGAATAGAGTTCATTGGTTGGTGGTTTAGGCAGCTGGGTAGATGGTGTCACTCACTAGGATGGGGCAGTGGTGGGGGGGGCGTTGTAATGAACTCCACTTTGGACATGTTGAGTTTAAGTTAACTGTGGAACATTTGGGGAGAAATACACTAGACTGGAGGGTAGAGATGTGAGTGTGATGCTCACGGTGGGGCCCAGGACTAGAGAGGAGAATTGGGAGCCATGAGCAAGGAAGGATGGTGACCACAATGACAGGACAATGAGGGAGTCTCGTGGAAAGGTCACATCAAGTGAGAAGAGCAGCAGCTCAAGGACGGAGCCATGGAGAGTGCCCAGCTTTGAGGGTCGTCAGAGCGGAAGGATCCTACAAAGAGACAGAGGAGAAAAGGAAACCAGGGGGAAAGCCAGGACAGAGTGGTATCCCAGGCGTCAGCGAAGAAGGTCCAGGAAGGACAGGTGGGTAGTCAGTGGGGTCAATATGAATGGCAGGTAGAGAAGGAGTAGAATCCTCCACTGGAGTTGGCAGCATGGAGGTCACTGGTGATCTTTGCCAAAGCACTTTCCAGGGAGCCGTGGGATGGAGGGGGTCACACAGCTCTGGGCTGAGGAGTGAGTCAGGAGTAAGAAAGTACAGGCAGCTCGAGTAGTTAATCCATGTCTTTGTTATCATTGTTACTCTGCCTTCTTCCAAAAAGAAGCAATGTCTCAATGGTAAAATAGAGATTACAATGGATCAAACGATAAAACCTATTTAAAGAACTTAGAACTGTGCCAGGTGTGCAGTGCTACTCAATACAGGTGAGGTGCACTTGACTCTTATATCAATAGGCACAGAGCCAATGAAGCTGTTGAAATAGAAAATTAAAAATCATGTTCAGGGCTTCCCTAGTGTCCCAGTGGTTAAGAATCAGCCTGCCAATGCAGGGGACATGCGTTCAAGCCCTGGTCTGGGAAGATCCCACATGCCACGGAGCAACTAAGCCCGTGCGCCACAACTACTGAGCGTGTGTTCTAGAGACTGCAAGCCACAACAACTGAGCCTGTGCACCGCAACTACTGAAGCCCATGAGCCTAGAGCCCGTGCTCCACAACAAGAGAAGCCACTGCAATGAGAAGCCCACACACCACAACTAAGTGTAGCCCCCGCTCGCCACTACTAGAGAAAGCCCGCACACAGCAACGAAGACCCAATGCAACCACAAAAAAAAAAAAAAAAAAAAAAAAAATCATGTGCAGATACAGACAAAAAAGAATTAAAACAGGGGCTTGAACAGATACTTGTATACCCAGGTCCATAGCAGCATTAGTCACAATAGCCAAAAGATGGAAGCAACTCAAGGGTCCATCAGTGGATGGATGGATAAACAAAATGTGGTATATCCATGCAATGGAATGTTACTCAGCCTTAAAAAGGAAGAAAATTCTGACACGTAACAATATAGATGCTACGCTTGTGATGTTACACTAAGTGAAATAAGTCAGTCACAAAAGAGCAAATACTGTATGATTCCAGTCATATGAAGTACCCAGTTTTAGTTTATGGCATTATGAGAGTCACTTGTTCAGACTGCAAGATTATTTATGGCAGAGACCATGTCATACAGATCATTGATCCTCCAGGATATTGGACAAAATGCATATTTTTGAATGGATTTTAGCTTACTAGCGTAAAATGTTTCTATTAATTCAAACAGTCAAGTTCATAGAGACAGGAAGTAGAATGGTGGTGGCCAGGGGCAGGGGAGAGTGGGAAATTGGGAATTATTATTTAATGGGTATGAGTTTCAGTTTGGAAAGGTGAAAAGAATTCTGGAGATGGATGGTGGTAATGGCTGCACAACAGTATCAACATACTTAATGCCACTGAAGTGTACACTTTAAAATGGTTAAAATGGTAAATTTCATGTTGTGTCTATTTTACCACAATAAAAACAATGTATAAAATGAAAGAAAATAGGTATTACAGTGTGGGCTAATAAAATTAGTAGGACTGAGCATTTCTTTATGTTCTGAGCTTCCTAGTAACAAAGATATAAAAGGGAACGTTTACATCTTGATGTTTAATGAGTGGAAAAATATTACAATATTTTTATGGAAAAATATTTCAGGAGATCTCAAGTCCACCCACCCCCATCCCTGGCCAGGGCTGGTTATAACAGGCATGTGCCTTAGAGATTCTCTCAAGAGGCATTCACAGAATAAGGACAATTTATTCTACGAAGGTAGAAGACTAACACTGTACAAGGACATATTCATTACATAACCATTTGTGGCATTGATTCTTGAAGAAATGTGAGAGAAAAATTAATAAAACCTAATTCCAAAAAGACTTTCCAGTAGGAGTGAAGTTAAGAAGGTCTAGATGTGACGATTTCCAGTGTGGGACTTAGAATTCCAAAAACAGAGTGTCACTTAATGCCCATAGGATTTCTAGGGGGAGGTGTCCAGGAGGCAGTTGGCAATTTGCTCCCAAGCTCAGGGGAAAGGTCTGGTGAGAGGTGCAGGTCTGAGTGCCATCAGCACAGAGATGGTGTTCAAAGCCATGGGCAAGAGTGCAACGAGCAGGATGGGTGTGGAGTCCTGGGAAACGCTGCCTCGGAAATACCCCCATTTCCCCAGGGCCAACCCAAGTATCAGAGCCCAGGCAGCAGTGCAGAACAGGAGCGAGAACTCATGTCCTGACTCTCGGTCAGTGTACGCCGTTGTCCCAGGGCCCTTCTCTGTTCAGGAAGAAGAACATGGTGCTGGACATCTGCGGACCTGGGTGAGAATCTCACAGTCTCACTTCCAGCCTTGTGGCCTTGGACAACGTACACGGGAAGGTGGTGTCAACAATGCAAGCATGCTGCATCTGATGAGTGTGTGGAGGCTCAGGTGGAGAAGCCCAGGAGTCGCCTGTACTTAGAGGACCAAAACCCCCAAGGGGTCTGGGGGGAAAGAGAGAAATGTGATAATCATCAGCATAGAGGTAGAAGTGGAAACTTTCAAGGTATTCAAGTATTAATGACTTTAACAGTGACTTCAGTTGGGCATTAGGAACGGGCTGGGGAAGATCTGAGAAGACTGGGGGTTTCTACACACGTCAGAGTGTGCACCACACCCAGCTGCTCAAGCCCACGTGGGCTGGACCCTCAGCATGCATGGCTCAGGCCTCTTGATGCAGGAGAGTCCGCAGACAGGAGCCCTGCATTAGGTTGGACGGGCTTCCTAGCCGGACCCTTTCAGACACATCATCTCTTAAAACCTCCACCCGGATGGCTGTGCTCAGCAATCATGTGTTTAAAAAGCAATAAGACTAAATGCTTTTCCGTTTCCCCTTTGAGAGACCATGTATGATAAATGATAGGCAATTTCATAGTTGGAGTTTCAATTTCTGAAAATATTAGCGCTATTCCCCAAGCTCCACTTCAGAGATAAATTCTTTTTGGCAGCCTCCTCTGTTGTCTCCTAATTCCCTGATTCTGAATATATTTGGAGGTCTAGTGTGAATTTCATCTGCTCAGTCCCAGCATCCCCCTGTCTGGGCTGCGTTGGAAAGGGTATTACCCATCTGCCACTCTTCTGGGTTCTTTCTGCATTGGCTTCAAGTCGAAGGTGTTTATTAAGTGCCTCTGTCTTCCCAGCCCTGTGCTCAGTGTTGTTATGGTGGGTGTAAGGGAGCTACAGTCAATCCTTCGATTGACAAACAGCGGTCGTGGGTCTAGTCCCTTCAAGCTCAAAGCAATAGTAACGCTACAATACCTGATACCTCATGTTTGTTTCACACTGTCCTCATTTCATTGTTGGGGAAACTGAGGCTCAGTGCTAACCTAGTAGAGTTGGGATGGACTAGTGGATGAGGGCAAAGTGGGAGAGAGCAAGAATTTACTGAGCACCTAGGATGGATCGAGTGCGGTGCTGAATGCTTGTTCAACTCTCGGCACAGGAGTACAAGCTATTCATCTGCACATAACTCTAGGTGAGAGCAATTATCCCTTTTTTACAGAAGTGCAAACTGAGAATCAGAAAGGCTAGTCACCTTACCCACGGATTCTCATCCACGGGACCACGCTGCCTCTCCTGGTGTCAGCAGGATGGATGGCGTCCCAATAATCGTTGCCAAACCATGGGAGTTCTCTTGTTGGAAAACATCAAAGCACCAAGTCAAGCCATAGAAGGAGACTAACCCATCTTTACCCCTTTATCTCTCACTACTCAGCACCCTCTGCCTGCCCTAACCTTGGGCTCCCTTTTAAGTTTCCCAGGCCAGTGTCCTCATGTATCACTGCCCCTCGGGCCCATTCCCTGCTTTCTCTCATGTCAGCATCCTCCCCAAGCCCTCCCCATCATGGGTCAGCTTAGATCCCTATGGCAATCTCTCTCCTCTCTCCCATTCACTCACCCTTTAGAGGGGCTAGCTCATACCCAGGATGACATTTTCTTCTCTTATAATCTCATAATTGCTATCAAAATACCGAGCACAAAGCAGGTATTCCAAAAATCTTGAGGGAAGTACTGGAATAAAATGAAACGGAATGAAATGGGGCAAAATGAGATTGAATCTCTCAGAATGGAGCAAATGGAATGAATTGGAACAGAATGTAATGGAGTAAGAACCAAGAAGAATAGTATGGCATAGGTGAAAAGAAGGAGAAAGAATAAAAATACAGCGTAGAACAGTATGGAACAGGATAAAAGAGGGTGGAACAGACTAAACAGGTTGAACTAGACTAGGACAGGGTGGAACAGAATAGACCAGGATGGAAGAGAATAGAACAGGATGGAACAGATTAGACCAGGTCAAAACAGAACGGAACAGGATAGAAAAGAATAGAATTCAACAGACTAAAATAGAATGGAAGAGACTGGAACAGGTCTGAACAGAAGACAGTGCAATGGAATAATAGGACTGTGGCTAAATGTTATATAACTGGATAAAATAAAATTCACTCCATTCATTCAATAAATATTTATCGGGTGCTAATCCATGCCAGGTGAGAAAAAAATAGACACAGTCCCTGCCCTCATAGAACGTACTGTCTGGTGAAAAGGACCCCAAAAAAAGACATAAATAAGCATTAATAAATACATAATTACCAAATATGAGTGTTCATGAGATACCATGAAAGAATGGACAGGTGGCCATTATTAAGAATAATAGGATGGAAAAAAAGAAGAATAGGATGGATGTAATAATATTAATAATAAAGAGGTCAGGAAAGCTGAGACCTAAAAAATGAGGAGGAGCCAGAGACACTTGGAGGACTAGGGAAGAGCATTCTAGGCAGAGGGAACAGCATGTACAAAAGCCCTGAGGCAGGAAAGTCTTTAACTTGTTCAGGAGCTTAAAGAAGTTCAGTGTGAACAGAGCTCAGAGAGCAAGGCTTAGAGTGACAGGGGAAGATGGGGAAGGCAGGCAGGGGCCAGGTGTCAGAGGGCCTGTGGGGAGTTTGGATTTCCATCTAAGTGTGATGAGAAGCCACTAAAGGGAGCAGCAGTAACTACGGTGTGTTTCATGTTACCTCTTTGGCTGCGGTAAAGGAATGAATTAGGGCAGGGAGGCCATTTAGGTCTCTACCGCAGTCGACCAGATAGTGATATAGGTGGCTGGGAGCGGAGTAGCAGCGGCACCAGAGCGGGAGAGATGCAGCTGACTGGAGAAATACTTGTAAACACAGCCCAGGGATTTGCCAATGTTTCATGGGGCTGGCAGAAAGGGTGATCTGAAGGCGCTACCGGGGGTTGGTGTTTCTATTTCCTGAGATGATGCTAAGGAGAGGTGGTTTAAGGAGGAAAATCAAGTTTTCTTTTAAATTCTAAGGCTCAGATGCTGAGGTTATGTCCAAATAGAGATGTTAAGCAGGCCTGGAGATAGAAGCCTGGAGCTCTGAGGTGGGAGGTCTGAGCTGGAGGTCTAAACTGAGGAGATGTCAGCATATAAATACCGTGCAATGCCTTGGGATTGAATGAATCACATATGCAGTTGTGCAATGCAGAACTTCATCAAAGCGTGTTCCATGGACTACTTGCATAGGAATCCCTCGGGGCGCTAGTTGAACGTGCAAATTTCTAGGCCTCCAGGCCACTAAAATGGATCTCTGGGGATGGGGCTCAGGAGCCTGCACGGTTAGCCATCGCCCTGGAGTGTTTGGAAGCCATCTAACGTGTGAAACACTGATCTGGGGAGAGAATAGACGAGGGCAGAGCCCCATCACTGAGAAAGGTGTACATTTGCACACTGAGAAGGAGAAGCCAGCAAAGAAGACAGAGCAGGAGTAGCCAGAGGAATAGGAGAAAAATCAGGAAAGGATGGTGTCTCAGAGGCCAGGAGAGGAGAGGGTATCAAGACCTGGTGCTCAACTGAGCCTGAGTAGGCTCTGCTGAGAAGGATGAGCCCGGGAGCGCTCCCGTGGGATGGGGCAATGCGCACACCACCGGGCTGGGGATGGCTGGGGCCACATCAGAGTGGAGTGGACACGAGGAGGACACTCCAGCAACAAAGTGGGGACGTGGAATGGGCCACGTGCTAGACCTACTATCCAAGTCAATGGAACATTTGAGGACAGACCCACAAACATATTTCACTTGCGATTTTATCCCCTCTGGTACCAGCTCCCAGAGTCCTCTGGCTGAGGGGAGTAGACGTGCTAGCACCTACCAGGAAGGCTTCCTTTCCCACCTTCCTCACACCGAGCCCAGCATCCTCAGATGTCCGGCTCCTCCCGAGAGACCACGCTGCTGAGGACTTCCTTTGGGTCCCGTCTCCCTCCCTAGGCACGCTCCCACCTGTGCCTCTCCCCTCTTCTTTAGAGTGCTTTGCAGGCTGCAGTCAACTGGCATATGTACTATGGACCTACTGTGATCTGTGTCCGCGGGATCCACCTCCCAGGAGCGAATGGCTAAGGATGCAATACCTTGCCACAGCAGGTTGGCACATTTTGGCAAGAAGGTCTTCCTGGCATCGCACAGATTTTCTTGACCACCACTGCCCCCCCCCCCCAAGCAGCTGCCGGGTCCACCAGAGCCCTGATGCTCAGCTGGCAATGAAATGGGCATCTTTTTTTTTTTCCAGAGAGGAAACCGAGGCTCACGTTTATTTTATTTTATTTTATTTTTCAGTCAAAGAAACTGTTTATTTGGTTAGCTTCATGCCAAGAAGCTCTACTAGCTGATTTTTTCCCACTGAATTAATCAGGTAAATCAAGCTGACCAAAACTGACCAAATAGTCTGCTTAGCTTTGTTTGTTTGTTTGTTTTTTACAACTTTATTGGAGTATAATTGCTTTACAATGGTGTGTTAGTTTCTGCTTTATAGCAAAGTGAATCAGTTATACATATACATATATCCCCATATCTCTTGCCTTTTGCGTCTCCCTCCCTCCCACCCTCCCTATCCCACCCCTCTAGGTGGTCACAAAGCACTGAGCTGATCTCCCTGTGCTATGCGGCTGCTTCCCACTAGCTATCTATTTTACATTTGGTAGTGTATATATGTCCACGCCACTCTCTCACTTTGTCACAGCTTACCCTTCCCCCTCCCCATATCCTCAAGTCCATTCTCAAGTAGGTCTGTGTCTTTATTCTTGTTTTGCCCCTAGGTTCTTCATGACATTTTTTTCTTTCTTAAATTCCATATATATGTGTTAGCATAAGGTATTTGTCTTGTTTATTGATACCATCAAGGCTTGACGCGGGGTCCGGGGTACAGAAATTGTTGCCTCGCCCGCATCTCCCCTCCTCTTTCCGGTAGGAGTGAAGCCCCCAGGAGAAGGGAGGGAGGAGGGCAGCGGCGGAAGAACCCGGGAGCCGCAGGGACGGGCCGCAGGGAGCTCAATGGGCACCTTTTAAAAGACACATTCAACTGCGTATTCGACTTTCATGTTCACGAAACAGAAACCAAAAGCCTATCTCTTGCATAACACGAACCTCAAAAAGCAAGCCAAGAGCATTTTCTTGTTGATGGGGGCTACTGGAAACAAGAAGAGATTTTCAACTGGGGACAAACCCCTGGGGGGATCTTTCAAAACCAAAATTGTTGGGGTGTTTATGTTTTTCAAAAGGTTAAATGACATTAGGAGGTAGTGACAGGAGCAAAGCCCAGCCTTGCTTCCCCCAGGTGGGAATTTCATTCTGTTACAAGTGTGCCTCTCCGGCCCACGCTCCCGAGGGACCGCACACAGCTCAGAAGACCTGAGGAGGCCCTGCCATCCATCTGGAGGCAAATTCCTGGCAAGAAGCAGCACGGAGAGACTTCACAGCCCTCCCTGAACCTCTCCAGAAGAATCTGCTGCAGCAGTGGGATTTTCCCCAGGAGGGCAAATGACAACCCAGCTCCTGTTTGTTTTTGATACAGCGAGGAGCCAGGAACATCTGCTCCAAGAAGCCACTTGAAAGAGAATCAGGCAGCTATGTTGGCAAAACAGCTGTGTGGCAGGCAGGGAAGAGGGTGGCTGGGAGCAGGGAGGGTGGGGGCAGTAGGAGGAGGGACCTTAAGCTCTGAGCTCGGAGCAGCCGCCTGGGAAGCCCCCCACCCCGGCCCACAGCCTTAGCGCTCAGAGGGAACTTCTGCTTGGCTGAGAGCAGCTCACATGGGAGACCCACTCTGCTAACATCCCTAATTATCCTCACGGAGAAACGCTGGATCTATTTCATATTTCCTGCAGGATTCAACTCAATTTTTAGGACAGAACTGAACACGTTGAATTTTTCCTGAACCTGTGACCCTGGAAAACAGCAAGGGTTAGAGAAATCCCCCCATCCCTTTTTGTTTCAGAAAAGGTAGTTCATCATCATCCTTCCCCATGTGACTCAGAAAAGACTCATGATTTCCCCTTGTTTACCCATGACAGAGCAGACACAGACCCTCCAAATTCCATTCCCTTTCTTATAAATGATTAGCTGAACTGTTTTGTCTCCACTAATCAAATGGAACAAGATGCTTGTTAACCAAACAGGTTAAGTTTCTCTCCTTCCTCCAGGCCCCTGAACTGGAAGCTACCCTCAGCCTGAGCCAGTGTACAACCCCTCCTTAACGGCCCCTCTAAAGAACAGGCTGGCCTCAGGGTAAAACATCCTCTGATCTACTGTCCCTTTGAACTTGGAGGATGGTGCAAGGAGGAGAGATCACTCTTATTTGTTATTTCCGGGTCAGTCCATCACCATCATTCACACACACAGCCCTGAGTACATTAATTAAATGTGCGTGTGTGTGTTGTGTGTACGTGTGTGTGTGTGGCCTTAGTTTGGCTCCTCCCAGAGGGAGACCCTGAGACAAGGATTTGAGGGAAAGTACTTCAGTTGAGAGGTAATCGCAGGAAACACCAAGAAGGGAGTGTAGGAAGCGGTCAGGGAAGGGAAGGTGGCCAGTGTGGGCTCCGTTAATGGGCAGGGGACTGCTGTGAGCAACAATGGCTCATTTGGGAGGTAACCAGGTGGCTCTTACTTGTCCAAAATCTGCCTATACCCTGAAGTCCTCAAGTCTCCCCTCTTGTGTGGAATTTCTCCCCATGGATGTCCCAGAAGGTAGGAAAAGGAAGGGTCATTTAGGACTCTGGTTTTCAAGCTGCATTCCCCATGGAAATTCAGAACTCTGGGAGTTACTTCAATGGCTACTAGTGCCAGGGAACTAGTGGTCAGGGCTGCCATCTCCACCCTCACTTCAACTGGAACATCTCAATATTTTTCTCCTTAAAATACTGGGCTTTCACTTACAATATTTTTTGGAAAGGTTCAGCAGCTTAAAAGTAAAGGTCAGGGCTTCCCTGGTGGCGTAGTGGTTGAGAGTCCACCTGCCGATGTGGGAGATGCGGGTTCGTGCCCTGGTCTGGGAGGACCCCACATGCCGCAGAGCGGCTGGGCCTGTGAGCCATGGCCACTGAGCCTGCGCGTCCGGAGCCTGTGCTCCGCAACGGGAGAGGTCACAGCAGTGGGAGGCCTGCATACAGAAAAAAAAAAAAAAAAAAGTAAAGGTCAGGTCTACTTCTGGTTCTAGGTAGGTGGAGCAGATGTGTTTTCCCCTATTCCTCCGGCTAAGGACAACTGCATCCCTGGACATTATATATAAAACAATCATAGGCAGACTCTGAGAGGTGGATAGACAAAAGCAGACCAACTAGGGATATCAGGACCCAAGGAACTACACACTGATGAGTTCCTTGGTTTTTCTTTGTGCTTCATACATCCCAGACTTGGAGCTGAAAAAGCCAACAACCCAGAAACTTCAATGACCACAGACCAAAAAAATTTCCAACAAAAGCTTGTTCTCTTGTCAAAGGACAAGTAAAGGGGCAACCTAGAAAGACAGGAAACAGTTAGACAATACTGTTCTATGCTAGGCAAACAACACAGGAAAAACTGTGGCCCCTTCCCTACCCATACCAGCAAAGTTCAAGTGGGGAGCCTAGACTTCCACCCTACTCAGCAGTAACAGGGCATTTCTTCCTTCTCCCCACTGGGATGTGGTGTTAGAGGAGGCCCAGTGGGGAGTCAAGACTTTTACTGTAGCTCAGGGAGCAGGGCCACCCCCCCCTCAGTAGCAATGGAGACTGCTGGAACTCCCAACCCCACTCAAGGGTGATGAGGGGTCCCCTCCTCACATGTCAGTGGAGGCTGAGTGCAGAACCTGGACTTCTACAGCACTTTGCAGTAACAAGTCAGTGTCTTCCCATCCCTCCCTGGCTGGAGTGGTGTCCAAAAAAGCCAGCTAACCCAGAGCGTTTAAAATAAGATCCAGAGTCTCATAACACAATACAAAAATATCCAGATTTTAATAAAAAAATTACTCATCATACCAAAAAAGATCTCAACTGAATGAAAAAAAGACAACCAATAGATGCCAACACCAAGATCACAAAGATGTGAGGATTATCTGACAAAGATTTGAAGGCAACCATGATAAAATGCTTCAATGAGAGATTATGAACATGCCTGAAACACATGAAAAAAGAGCCTCAACAAAGAAATAGAGGATATAAAAGAGAAACAAAAGGAAATTTTAGAACTGAAAAATATAATAACCAAAATTTAAAACTCAGTGAATGGGCTCCACAGCACGGTAGAGGGAACAGAGAAAAGAATTCGAGAACTGGAAGACAGAATAATATACACAACCTGAAAAGCAAAGAGAATATAGACTAAATAAATAAATAAACACAGCCTCGGAGATCTATGAGACTATAACAAAAGATCTAATTTCATGTCCTTGGAGTCTCAGAAGGAGAAGAGATAGAGGGCAGGATTGAAAAAGTCTAGAAGAAATAATGGTTGAAAACTTCGCAAATCTTAGTGAACCATAAACAGGACAAAGCCAAAGAAACTTATGCCAAGACTTCGAAAACTAAAGACAAAATCTTGAAAGCAGCCAGAGAAAAATAACACCTCAGCTATATAGGAAAAACTATTCAAAGGACAACATATTTCTCATCAGAAATCATGGAGACCTGAAGAAGTGGCACAATATTCTTCAAGTTCTGAAGGAAAAAAAAGGGTCAACCCCAGAATCCTATACTTAGCAGAAATATCCTTAGAAAATGAAGATGCATACTGAATAAGGAAAATTAGGAGAATTTGTTTACAGCACACCTACTCAAAAATAGATAAAGGAAGTTCTCTATGCACACAGGAGACAATAAAAGAAGAAAACTTGAAACATTAGGAAGGAATAAAGAACACTGAGCATAAATGTGGGTAAAAAAATAGGCTTTCCTTCTGTTATTGAATTTTCTAGATTATGTTTGTTGGAGAAACAATTATAGCACTATCTGATGTGGTTTTAAATGACAGGAGGGGAAAGAGTTAAGACAATTTAAAATGGGGGAGAGTAAAAAAGACATAAAAGGAGGTAAGGTTTTTACACTTCACTGGATGAGAAAAATGATGATACCAGTAGATTGTGATATGTTATATATATATAATGTAATACTGAGAGCAACCACTAAAATGCTATACAAAGAGATATGATCAAGACACTATAGATGAATTTGGTAAAGTTGCATGATAAAAAATTAATTCACAGAAATCTCTTGTATTCCTATACACTAATGATGAAGAATCTGAAAGAGAAATTAAGGAAACACTCCCATTTACCATTGCAACAAAAAGAATAAAATACCTAGGAATAAACCTACCTAGGGAGACAAAAGACCTACATGCAGAAAACTATAAGACACTGATGAAAGAAATTAAAGATGATACCAACAGATGGAAAGATATACCATGTTCTTGGATTGGAAGAAACAATATTGTGAAAATGACTATACTACCCAAAGCAATCTACAGATTCAATGCAATCCCTATCAAATTACAAATTGCATTTTTTTTTTACAGAACTAGAACAAAAAATCTTAAAATTTGTATGGAGACACAAAAGACCCTGAATAGCCAAAGCAGTCTTGAGGGAAAAAAACAGAGCTGGAGGAATCAGACTCCCTGACTTCAGACTATACTATAAAGCTACAGTAATCAAGACAATATGGTACTGGCACAAAAACAGAAATGTAGATCAATGGAACAAGATAGAAAGCCCAGAGATAAACCCATGCACCTTTGGTCAACTAATCTATGACAAAGGAGGCAAGGATATACCATGGAGAAAAGACAGTCTCTTCAATAAGTGGTGCTAGGAAAACAGGACAGCTACATGTAAAAGAATGAAATTAGAACACTCCCTAACACCATACACAAAAATAAACTCAAAATGGATTAGAGACCTAAATCTAAGACTGGACAGTATAAAACTCTTAGAGGAAAACATAGGAAGAACACTCTTTGACATAAATCACAGCAAGATATTTTTTGATCCACTTCCTAGAGTAATGGAAATAAAAACAAAAATAAACAAATGGGACCTAATGAAACTTAAAATCTTTTGCAAAGCAAAGGAAACTACAAACAAGATGAAAAGACAACCCTCAAAATGGGAGAAAATATTTGCAAACGAATCAATGGACAAAGGATTAATCTCCAAAATATATAAACAGCTCATGCAGCTCAATATTAAATAAAACAAACAACCCAATCAAAAAATTGGCAGAAGACCTAAATAGACATTTCTCCAAAGAAGACAGACAGATGGCCAAGAAGCACATGAAAAGCTGCTCAACATCACTAATTACTAGAGAAATGCAAATCAAAACTACAATGAGGTATCACCTCACACCAGTTAGAATGGGCATCATCAAAATCTATAAACAACAAATGCTGGAGAGGGTGTGGAGAAAAGGAAATTCTCTTGCACTGTTGGTGGGAATGTAAATTGATACAGCCACTATGGAGAACAGTATGGAGGTTCCTTAAAAAACTAAAAATAGAATTACCATGTGACCCATCAATCCCACTACTGGGTATATACCCAAAGAAAACCATAATTCAAAGAGACACATGCACCCCAACATTCACTGCAGCACTATTTACAATAGCCAGGTCATGGAAGCAACCTAAATGTCCATCAACAGACAAACGGATAAAGAAGATGTGGGACATATATACAATGCAATATTACTCAGCCATAAAAAGGAACGAAACTGGGGCATTTATAGAGACATGGATGGATCTAGAGACTGTCATACAGAGTGAAGTAAGCCAGAAAGAGAAAAACAAATATTGTATATTAACGCATATATGTGGAGCCTAGAAAAATGGTACAGATGAACCAGTTTGCAGGGCAGAAATGGAGGCACAGATGTAGAGAACAAATGTATGGACACCAAGGGGGGAAAGTGGCGGGGAGTGATGGTGGTGGTGGTGGTGTGATGAATTGGGAGATCGGGATTGACATATATACACTAATATGTATAAAATGGATAACTAATAAGAACCTGCTGTATAAAAAAATAAATTAAATAAAATTCAAAAAAAGACACTATAGATAAATCAAAATGGAATTCTAAAAAATGTTCATGTAACTCATAGAAAGTATGAAAAAGAAAACAGAGAGAAAAAAACAGGTAAAAGAAACAGAAAATAAAAAACAAAATTAGGGCTTCCCTGGTGGCGCAGTGGTTGGGAGTCCGCCTGCCGATGCAGGGGACACGGGTTCGTGCCCCGGTCCGGGGGGATCCCACATGCCGAGGAGCGGCTGGGCCCGTGAGCCATGGCCGCTGAGCCTGTGCATCCGGAGCCTGTGCTCCGCAACGGGAGAGGCCACAACAGTGAGAGGCCCGCATACCAGAAAAAAAAAAAATTAAACCTTGAAATATAAATAATTAAATTAAATATAAATGGTCTGAATATACCAATTAAAGGAAAGAGATTGGCGGAGTGAATTAAAAAGCATGACCCAACCAAATGCTACCACAGCACACTCACTTCAAATGCAACATAGGCAGGATAAAATAAAAGAAAGGAAAGATACATCATGCAAATATTAATCAAAAGACAGCAGGAGTGGCTATATTAATAATCAGCCAAAGTAGATTTCAGAGCAAAAAAAAAAAAAAAATACCAGAGACAAGAGAAGGACATTATAAAACCAAGAAGACATAGAAATCCTAAATGCTAATTCACCAAAAAACAGTGATGCAAAATACATGAAGCAAAAGCCAATAGAACTAAAAGGAGAAATAATCAAATCCACAATTATAATTAAAGACTTAAATATCCCTCTCTCAATAATTTATATACAACTATAGAGAAAACAAGCAAGAATATAGAACTCAACACCATCAACCAACAGGTTCTCATCAACTTTTATAGAACACTCCACTCAACAACAGCAGACTACACATTATTTTCAAGTGCCCAAAGAACATATACCAAGATAGACTATATCCTGGGCTATAAAATAAACCTCAAATTTAAAACAGTTGAGACCATACAGAGTGTGTTCTCCAACAACAATGAAACCAAGCTAGAAACCAGTAACAGAAAAATAACGGGAAAATCTCCAAACATCTAGAAACTAAGGAAACCACTTTTAAATAACCCATAGGTCAAAAAGGAAGTCTCAAGGGGGATTTAAAAATGCATGGAACTCAATGAAAATGAAAATATAACAAATCAAAATTTGTGGGACACAGCTAAAGTCATGCTGAAAGGAAAATCTGTAGCACTAAGTGCTTACATTAGAAAAGAGGAAAAGTTTCAAACAAATAATCTAAGCTCCCACCTCAAGACCCAAAAAAAAGAAGAGTAAAATAAACCCAAAGCAAGCAGAATGAAGGAAATAATAAATATAAGAGTAAATTTGATGAAACTGACAACAGAAAAACACTTGAGAAAACAAATGAAACAAAGAGCTGGTTCTTTGAAAAAATCAATAGAATTGACTAATTTCTAGAAAAACTCACAAAGAAAAAAAAAGAGATAGAAAACACAAATCACCGATAACAGAAATGAAACAAGAGATATCACTACAGACCCTGCAGACATCAAAAGCATAACAGGGAATACTACAACAAATCTACATAAATAAATTTGATAATTTAGATAAAATGGACCAACTCCTTAAAAAATACAAACTACCACAATTCACAAATGAAATAAATCATTTGAATAGTGCTGTAATCTAAAATTATTCGAGGAAACTGAATCACAATTTTTTTTTAATTCCCAGGAAAGAAATCTCCTGACTCAAATGGGTTCACAGGAGAATTCTACCAAATGGTTAAAGAAGAATTAACACCAATTCTACACAAGCTCCTCCAGAAGGAGGAAGACTCAACAGAGTAAAATTGTCAATTCTTCCAAACTAGTATATAGGTTTAACACAATTCCTATCAAAATCTCAGAAAGACTTTTTGTAGACAAGATTATTCTAAAATTTATATGAAAAGGCAAAGAACTAAAATAGCTAAAACAGTTTTGAAAAAGAATAAAGTGGGAGGAATCTATCTACCAGATTTCAGACTTATATAGCCACTGTAATCAAGGCTGTATAGTAAGGGCAGAAGGATAGACATATGTATCAATAGAACAGAATAGAGAACCCAGAAATAGACCCACACAAATATGCCCAACCGATTTTGACAAAGGTGCAAAAGCAATTCGATGGAATAAACATAGCCTTTTCTACAAATGGTGCTGGAGCAATTGGACATCCATAGGCTTGCTGGGCCAGCTTCCAGACTCACCTGTGTCTTTAGAAAATCTAGATAATGGGTGAAACAAACAGAACGTGATAAGAAGCCCAAGTGTATAAATTGCTCTACAAAATTAAAGGGATTGAGGGAAGGAGAGGAGAAAGGAGAGAAACAGAATGTCTGGGTATTAGAAAGAGTGTTTGTGGAACACTGAGGGGCAGATGTGTTTAGATGGGGAGAGGCCATGGGGCAGCTACAGGACTGAGCAGATCGGAGGAGAGGCAATGGGATTTTAAGAAGGGTCATTATGTGGATCTCCTTTAACGCCCTGTGAGAGATGCAATCTAGATTGGAATTGCTTTTATTTTTGTTTTCTGGAATATTTTTTTGAATGTAATGTCGTGGTGAGACTGGGCACTGTGGGGCCCCACTTAATATTAGAGTTACACGTTCTTCACATCTCCTCCTCCCTAAAGCTCTGTGCTGCAGCCGAGCCAAGGAGCCATAGACAACATGGGCAACATGCCTCCTGGCTTGACCTAGACCCTCAGAACCATCTACCTGCAAATCATGCTCCCATTCAGCTCTTTACAGTCCATAACGTGGCACAAATTTTAGGGACTGAAAAGTAAGATGACAAAAGGGTGCTTTAGGAAGGCCAGTTGGATAGTGATGTGCCAA
The DNA here is from genome assembly GCF_025265405.1 of Mesoplodon densirostris. Classification (NCBI taxonomy): domain Eukaryota; kingdom Metazoa; phylum Chordata; class Mammalia; order Artiodactyla; family Ziphiidae; genus Mesoplodon; species Mesoplodon densirostris. The sequence goes on from NC_082664.1 coordinate 124,178,990, forward strand.
CTAGAGAGATCTACCACTGGGTACAAGTTGTCACCCTAACACAGTGTCTGGTGCAGAGTATAATCCCTGGAAATATTTTACTGATGGCTGGCCCAATCAATCACATTACTGATGTGGACTAGAATTAAAGCAACAAAAACAGAAGAGAAGAATTGACAGAACTGAACATGGGGCCCTTGGAGAGAATGATGAGATAAGATGACCATGAGATTTGGGGCACTGGAGACTGGCGAGAACTTTCATTGCAATAAGGAAGCCAGAAGGGAGACCAGGGTGGACAGGTGACCACAGTTTGGGGTCTTCCAAGCTTGTGGTATTGTTGGGTTGTCTGAGTAAAGCTGTCCATTGGGCAGGTAAACAAGGGGTGCTGGGGTCCAAGAGGCAGCTTTGGGAATCTTTCCCACTAAGGTGACCTCTGGAGCAAAGGAGACAGAAGGCAAAAAGTCTTGGCAGACCATGGAGCCCCCTTTGCTGTCTGTAAAGGGAGAAAGAGAAGTTTCCAGTCCTGGACCCATGTCCTTCCAGCAACCACACCTCCTCCCAAAGCCCCTCCATCCCCCAGAGGAACAAGGCCCCACCAAGATCAGATAAAGAGGTTCCCCATGATGTCTGTTTTCAACGCCAAAGCTGGCATGCCTAGGTTGCTTTCTGACTCTCTCTTGCTTCTTTTCCTTTTCATCTCTCTCTGCCTCTCTTTTCTCACCCTCTCTCTATCTCTCTGTCTCTCTGTTTCTGCCTCCCTCTCTTATGCTCTCTCTCTATGCTCACGCAAACTCACAAGAACATATGAATTTTTAAGAGACCAAGAACTCAGGGAGACTCATGGAAAGGGCTCTAGGCAACTGGCATCAGTGGGCCTCCTTAGCCACCTTCATTGGGTGATATATTACGGAAATACATTAAGGAGCTGTCCCACTGACAGCAAGCTAAGGTACAATGTCAAGGTACCAGCCCTGGGATGATGAACGTCCCCCATAGATCAGGACACCATCACCCTGATTACACTCCAGCACTGTGTGTCAGTGTGCTGCGGGGGCATGATGGACGGTGGGGATCCATCATCAGCTGATGGCCCATTCCCAACACAACGCTCATATCCAGGAGATGATTTAGGGGCAGAGCTGGAACCCCTCCCAAGATGCACACACAGCAAAAGTGGACTTTTTCCTTTCTACTAAAGGGAGAAGTTTGAGGAGAGAAACACTTGTAGAGTATAGCTTCAAGGTCAAGGGCTTGGGATTCAGATAGTCCTGGGTTTAAATTCTAGCTCCTCTATTTAAAAGCTACATGACATGGGGGCAAAATTTCCTCTCTCTCTGAGATCATTGCCTTGTATGTAAAACGGGGATAAATACTAGCCTCCCAGGATTAAAGTGAGGTTCAAATGAAATAATGCAGGTTAAAACATACAGCACAGAGCCAGACTCAGGGTCCTGGGAAAACCACCCTGACCTGTTCAGCGTGCACACAACAGGAGTTGCAAGCCCCAGCCTGTTAGCTGTTAGTGGAGGCCCAGTAGGCTGCAGCCTCCTGCACGCTCTCTTCAATTGCACCACCTTAACCTTTACCTTCCCTCTTCCTTCCCTGATGGCTCTAAGGCCCATGGGAGAGGTCCTGAGGACACCCATCTCAAGTCAGCCACCTAGCCTTCTTTCAGGATTGCCCATCAATCCATCTCCCCATCCATTCTTCATTCACTTGATAGGTATTGAGTACCCACTAGGTGCCAGACCCTGTTCTAGGCACTGAGAACACAGAAGTGAATGAAACAGAAGAAAACTCCTGTCGTCATGTGCCAACATAATTACTGAGTCCTTTGATTAATTGATACATCTGCCTGTGGGCAGTAGCCCTGCCAGAGGGCACCATGAGCCCAGCCCTGACCCAAATGAACTATGAGATGACTGTGACTTTTAACTGTGAGGTTCAGAGAGAATTGCATCATCACAGCTCTCAACGGGACCATAGTCATGCCCTCATCAGATCCCAAGAGGCTGAAGTCCAGGGGTGGATGGTGAGTTGCCTAAGGTCATGCAAGGAGCATGAGGTTAAGTCAGGGCTAGAACTCAACACAGTCCCAGAACTTAAAGTTTACCTGTGGATCTTAATGAACACCTGTCCAACTCCTCCTCTTATAGGTAAAGGAGCCACTTGGTTCCTGCCCTTAGGAAAATGCAGCCTCCCTGGAGAGAGGTGATACAGGTGCATGAAAAATTAGAACTTATATCATGTTCTCATAGGCTGCCTAATTTGTCCTCACACAGCCCTGAGAGTCAAGTATCATGATCCCATTTTACAGGTGAGAGGACTGAGGGCAAGAAGTTAAGTACCAGGCCATGTTAATTCTGCCTCTCTTCCACCCTACATACAGAAGAGTAGCAAACTGAGATTCACTATACATACATGTGCACACCCTCACACACACACTTTTGATTATTTTTAATTTTTAACATTTCATTGTAAGCATATTCCCATGTTGTTAAATATATCCTGATATATGCTTTTAAAAACATACTCTACGGGCCTCCCTGGTGGCGCAAGTGGTTGAGAGTCCGCCTGCCGATGCAGGGGATACGGGTTCGTGCCCCGGTCTGGGAGGATCCCATATGCCGTGGAGCGGCTGGGCCCGTGAGCCATGGTCGCTGAGCCTGCGTGTCCGGAGCCTGCGCGTCCGGAGCCTGTGCTCCGCAACGGGGGAGGCCACAACAGTGAGAGGCCCGCATACTGCAAAAAAAAAAAAAAAAACATACTCTACAACATAAATATACCCTATTTTATTAATCTTTTGTTGTCATATGCCTCAATGATTTCCAATATTTAGGTTTGATAAATAATGTTGTGATGAACATTCTGACTCTATCACCAGTGTTTTCTCAGGGTATATGCCCAGTAGTGAGATTGCTGGATCATATGGTAGTTCTATTTTTAGTTTTTTAAGGAAACTCCATACTGTTCTTCATAGTGGCTGTATCTATTTACATTCCCACCAACAGGGTAGGAGGGTTCCCTTTTCTCCACACCCTCTCCAGCATTTATTGTTTGTAGATTTTTTGATGATGGCCATTCTGACTGCTGTGAGGTAATACCTCACTGTAGTTTTGATTTGCATTTCTCTAATGAGTAGTGATGTTGAGCATCCTTTCATGTGTTTGTTGACAATCTATATCTTCTTTGGAGAAATGTCTATTTAGGTCTTCTGCCTAAATTGGGTTCTTTGGGGTTTTTTGACATTGAGCTGCATGAGCTGCTTGTATATTTTGGAGATTAATCCTTTGTCAGTTGCTTTGTTGGCAAATATTTTCTCCCATTCTGTGGGTTGTCTTTTCAACTTGTTTATGGTTTCCTTTGCTGTGCAAAAGCTTTTAAGTTTCATTAGGCTCCATGTGTTTATTTTTGTTTTTATTTCCATTTATCTAGGAGGTGGGTCAAAAAGGATCTTGCTGTGATTTATGTCATAGAGTGTTCTGCCTATGTTTTCCTCTAAGAGTTTGATAGTGTCTGGCCTTACATTTAGGTCTTTAATCTATTTTGAGTTTATTTTTGTGTATGGCGTTAGGGAGTGTTCTAATTTCATTCTTTTACATGTAGCTGTCCAGTTTTCCCAGCACCACTTATTGAAGAGGCTGTCTTTTCTCCATTGTATATTCTTGTCTCCTTTATCAAAGATAAGGTGACCATATGTGTGTGGGCTTATCTCTGGGCTTTCTATCTTGTTCCATTTATCTTTATTTCTGTTTTTGTGCCAGTACCATACTGTCTTGATTACTGTAGCTTTGTAGTATAGTCTGAGGTCAGGGAGCCTGATTCCTCCAGCTCCATTCCTCCTTCTCAAGATCGCCCCAGCCATTCGGGGTCCTTTGTGTTTCCATAAAAATTGTGAAATTCTTTGTTCTAGTTCTGTGAAAAATGCCATTGGCAGTCTGATAGGGATTGCGTTGAATCTGCAGACTGCCCTGGGCAGTACAGTCATTTTCATAATGTTGATTCTTCCAGTCCAAGAACCTGGTATATTTCTCCATCTGTTTGTATCATCTTTAATTTCTTTCATCAGTGTCCTACAGTTCTCTGCATATAGGTCCCTTGTCTCCTTAGGCAGGTCCCCTCCCAGGCATTCCATTCCCTTTGCTGCAATGGCAAACAGAAGTGCCTCCTTAATTTCCCTTTCAGATCTTTTGTCATTAGTGTATAGGAATGCAAGATATTTCTGTGCATTAATTTTGTATCCTGCTACTTTACCAAATTCATTGATTGGCTCTAGTAGTTTTCTGGTAGCATCTTTAGGATTCTCTGTGTATAGTATCATGTCACCTGCAAACAGTGACATTTTACTTCTTCTTTTCTGTTTTGGATTCCTTTCATTTCCTTTTCTTCTCTGATTGCTGTGGCTAAAACTTACAAAGCTATGTTGAATAATAGTGGTGAGAGTGGGCAACCTTGTCTTGTTCCTGAAGTGGAAATGGTTTCAGTTTTTCACCAATGAGAACAATGTTGGCTGTGGTTTTGTCATATATGGCCTTTATTATGTTGAGGTAAGTTCCCTCTTTGCCTACTTTCTGGAGAGTTTTTATCATAAGTGGGTGTTGAATTTTGTCAAAAGCTTTTTCTACATCTATTGAGATGATCATATGGTTTTTATCCTTCACTTTGTTAATATGGTGTATCACATTGATTGATTTGCATATATTGAAGAATACTTGCATTCCTGGGATAAACCCCAGTTGATCATGGTGTATGAACCATTTAATGTGCTGTTGGTTTCTGTTTGCTAGTATTTTGTTGAGGATTTTTGTATCTATGTTCATCAGTGATATTGGCCTGCAGTCTTCATTTTTTGCAGCATCTTTGGTTTTGTTATCAGGGTGATGGTGGCCTCATAGAATGAGTTTGGGAGTGTTCCTCCCTCTGCTATATTTTGGAAGAGTTTGAGAAGGATAGGTGTTAGCTCTTCTCTAAATGTTTGATAGAATTCACCTGTGAAGCCATCTGGTCCTGGGCTTTTGATTTTTGGAAGATTTTTAATCACAGTTTCAGTTTCAGTGCTTGTGATTGGTCTGTTTATATTTTCTATTTCTTCCTGGTTCAGTCTCATATAGTTGCTTGTAGTAATCTCTCATGATCCTTTGTATTTCTGCGGTATCTGTTGTAACTTCTCCTTTTTCATTTCTAATTTTATTGATTTGAGTCCTCTCCCTCTTTTTCTTGATGAGTCTGGCTAATGGTTTATCAATTTTGTTTATCTTCTCAAAGAACCAGCTTTTAGTTTTATTGATCTTTGTTGTTGTTCCTTTATTTCTTTTTCATTTATTTCTGATCATTTCTCCATCAAATCTGAATGAGATCCTTGCTGGGTAGAGTAATCTTTGTTGTAGGTTTTTCCCTTTCATCACTTTAAATATGTCCTGCCATGCCCTTCTGGCTTGCAGAGTTTCTGCTGAGAGATCAGCTGTTAACCTTATGGGGATTCACTTGTATGTTATTTGTTGCTTTCCCCTTGCTGCTTTCAATATTTTTTCTTTGTATTTAGTTTTTGATAGCTTGATTAATATGTGTCTTAGCATGTTTCTCCTTGGATTTATCCTGTATGGGACTATCTGCACTTCCTGGACTTGATTGACTATTTCCTTTCCCATGTTAGAGAAATTTTCAACTATAATCTCTTCAAATATTTTCTTGGTTCCTTTCTTTTTCTCTTCTTCTTCTGGGACCCCTATAATTCGAAAGTAGGTGTGTTTAATGTTGTCCCAGAAGTCTCTGAGACTGTCCTCAATTCTTTTCATTCTTTTTTCTTTATTCTGCTCTGTGGCAGTTATTTCCACTATTTTATCTTCCAGGTTACTTATCCGTTCTTCTGCCTCAGTTATTCTGCTATTGATTCCTTCTAGAGAATTTTTAATTTCATTTATTGTGTTGTTCATCATTGTTTGTTTGCTCTTTAGTTCTTCTAGGTCCTTATTAAACGTTTCTTGTATTTTCTCCATTCTATTTCCAAGATTTTGGATGATCTTTACTATCATTACTCTGAATTCTTTTTCAGGTAGACTGCCTATTTCCTCTTCATTTGTTTGGTCTGGTGGGTTTTTACCTTGCTCCTTCATCTGCTGTGTATTTCTTTGTCTTCTCATTTTGCTTAACTTGCTGTGTTTGGGGTCTCCTTTTCACAGCCTGCAGGTTCGTAGTTCCCATTGTTTTTAGTGTCTGCCCCCTGTGGGTAAGGTTGGTTTGGTGGGTTGTGTACGCTTCCTGGTGGAGGGGACTGGTGCCTGTGTTCTAGTGGATGAGGCTGGATCTTGCCTTTCTGGTGGGCAGGACCGCATCAGGTGGTGTGTTTTGGGGTGTCTGTGAACTTATTATGATTTTAGGCAGCCTCTCTGCTAATGGGTGGGGTTGTATTCCTGTCTTGCTAGTAGTTTGGCATGGGGTGTCCGGTGCTGGAGCTTGCTGGTCGTTGAGTGGGGCTGGGTCTTAGTGTTGAGACCAAGATCTCTGGGACAGCTCTCGCCGATTGATATTATGTGGGGCCAGAAGGTCTCCGGTGGTCCAATGTCCTGAAGTCAGCTCTCCCACCTCAGAGGCTCAGGCCTGACAGCCAGTCAGAGTACCAAGACCCTGTCAGCCACACAGCTCTTAGCCACCTATATGCTTAGGAAGGTCAGAGAGCCATCTGTGATACAGCACTTTGCAAGGTCAAGATGCTTTCCTACAGGCCATGAAACTGCCCTTAAACAAACAACCAATATATTGTATCATTACCCCCAGTAGCCAGATAACTCAGGAACTTGCTTCCAATCCCAGTGACTTTGGACCAGTGAGCTTGGCGAATTGATCACCAGTGTTTTCTTATGACGGATTCCCAGAAATAGAACTGTTGAGTCAAAAAACATTAAGACTGTTGAAATTCAACAGATTGTGACAATTTATGTTCCAGTTTCATCGCATGGTCACAATATTTATTTCATCATCATCATCATCATCATTGTCGTCATCATCATCATCAATCTTAACAACTGAACAGGTGAAATGGAATCTTGTTTTATTTTGCATTTCTTTGGCTAACAGTAAAATTAAACATTTTTTCATATGTTAGCCATTTGTATGTCTTATTTTGTAAATGTTTTTGCCAATTTTTCTACTGAGATCTTAGTCTGGTTTTTTTTTGGCTTTGTAAGAACTCTTTATATGCTAAGGCTGTTAACCTTTTGCCATATCTGTTAGTAATATTTTTATCAATTGTCATTTATGTTTTAATTTTTTCACCTTTTAAAATATATTTTTGGAAGTTTTGCATAGACAGTTTCCTTTGTGATTTCTTCAATGCCTTTTAAGTTTAGATAGGTGTTTCCCACTCTATGATAATTTAAATATTCACTTATGTTTTCTTCTATTGTTGTGGGTTTCCTTGCGTTTAATGCTATAATTTATCTGAAATTTACTTGAGAAAAAAGTAAGGATCTAAAATGATTGTCTCCCAAGTAGTCAACTTTCTTAACATCAGTTGTTAATCCACCCCTTTCCCATTGATTTGCAATGATTTCTTTTATCTCATGTGGCTTTATTTATTTATTTATTTATTTATTTTGCGGTATGCGGGCCTCTCACTGTTGTGGCCTCTCCCGTTGCGGAGCACAGGCTCCGGACGCGCAGGCTCAGTGGCCATGGCTCACGGGCCCAGCCACTCCGCGGCATGTGGGATCCTCCTGGACCGAGGCACAAACCCACCTGCATCGGCAGGCAGACTCTCAACCACTGCGCCACCAGGGAAGCCCTCATGTGGTTTTTATACCCACAGTAAGGTTGGTTTTACAGTGATCAGTTATGTGCCATTGATACTGGCTGGTTCTGGAGCCAGTGCCTTGCTATACAATCGCTGCAGCTTTTAAATACATTTGAATATTGTTAAACAAATCATGTTTTTTGATCTTCCAAATATTTCTTAGCTATTTTTAGCTTGTTATTCTTTCAGGTTCATTACCAAATTACCAAGTTTCCACTGAGATTTTGATTCTAATTTTGTTAGATCTCCATATTAATTCAGGAAAAATGAATGTCTCTTCATCGTTCCTTTTTCCCAACCAAAAATATATTACAACTCTCCACTTATTCAAATCTTCTCTTATACAAAACTAATCAAGTTTTATGGCTTCCTGCATGAAAATCCCACAGAATTCTCTCTGAGAATCATTCAGAGGCAGGTGATGTTTTTGATTGCTTTTATCTTCAAACTGGTTATTGTGGGTATATAAGAAATTGATTGATTTTTGTATATTTTAGCTTGCATATATTTTACCTTGCAGGGAGGAGAATATATTCACTAGTAATGTTCCCAGTGATTATTCACAAGAAAATTAGTGGGAGCAAAAGAAGGGCTCTGCTCCCCGTGGTTCAGCCCTCCCCTTGCTGTGGGTGTGAGGACAACCAGAAGGCAGAGGATGCCCACTTCTCCAGCCATCTTCAAGTCTCAGACACAGGACAGTGGGGTCCACCGGTAAAAGACAAAGTGTAGGTGGGAGAGGAGACCACAGTGATGAAAGCACTACCTGAATGGAGAAGTGCCAGGGGACGAGCTGCCACCATGAAAGTGTAGCTTTAGGGAGAGGAAAGAATGTCTAGAGAGAATTTCTGCAAAACTTTCTATGTATTTGGATGTGTAAATCCTCTGGTCATAGCTAAGCCCTCCTAAGAAATCCTGCAGTAAAAATCCACATGATTCTTCAAGTTTCCTACAGTCAAACTCAGGTTTCCTTTGAGTGTAACTGTGTTCTGAGACTAAGCCACATGGGACCCTAAGATTATTAGGGTTACCATTCCTTTGGCCACTTTAGCAAGTTCTATTATAAACTCTAAGAGTTTCTCTATTGATTCTCCTTGTTTTCTAGATATATGATTATATACCCTAAAATCCATAATAATTTTCTCTTATTTTCAATAATTAAGGTGCTTTTTTTCCTGTACTTTATGAAATTTTGCCTTGGCTAAAAGTTCCAGGAAAATGTTTTAAAAGATATTGTTGACAGAGGAGGCCTTTGTCTTATTCCTATCTTAAGATAGGTTTTCTTTATCAAATTAGGGAACGAACTTCTCTCCCGAGTCTTTTGAGTTGTATATGGGTTGGGTTTTCTCCCCTGAGAATGAGTGTTTTCACGGTCATTTCAGTGGGAAGGGAGGGACAGACATAACTCCAATAACTCCTGCAGCACCAGCTATACCTCTAATAGTTACAGAGGAAGCATGGGATGGTTCTGATCACAGGGAGACCATGCTCATGGCAACATACAGTGGACCAGAGGGAGAGGACCCCAGACGGCTGTTCCTTTGTCTCTCTGCAAAAGCAGAAACAGCCATCTGGAAAGGCAGTTGATTTTGTGATTAACCCCGAGGGGTTTTTCCTTCTGTGGCATTTTGGTTCTGAGGGATCCAGATATGTATCCCAAGTATTTGGGGCAAGAGATAGCCAAAGCTCTCGGGAGGATGAATCAGATGCCAGTGGCTTTTTCAACTCTTCTTGTTCCTCTGTTTTCTCTCCTTTTCTCATTCCCCTTTTTTCTCTTCTCTCCTTTCCTTTCTCTCCCCTCTCCCTCTCCTTTGTTTCCTCCGCACATCTCCTCTCTCCTCCTTTCCCCTCTTTTCCTTTTTTCTTCTCTCCCCCTTCCAGCCTCCCTGTAACTGTATCACTTCTCTGCCCATTGCCTTGTCTTCCCTGTATTTCAACATCTTAACTTCTCCCTATATAATCTGTTCCTTTTCCTCCCTTCTCCCCTCTCTTTTTCTCTCTACCTTTTTCCTTTTTGACTCACATTTTTTACTTTCTTTCTCTCTTTCCTACAAAAAAAAGCCAAAGCAAAACAAAACAAAACACACACACACACACACACACCCCACAAATAAAATAGAGAGAGAAAGAAAACAATTTGATAATGTTTGGATTGCCAAAGGCTGAAAGAGGCAAAGGCCATTTTATTACCCAAAGAGCAGCACCCATGTTTCTCGTCAAAGCTGGAGGGAAAATTACCGAGCTGTTACCTCCTCAAACTTCAGGTTCAACCAACACAAAGCCAAACAGTCAAGCACAGAAGGGCTGGAGGCAGGTTCTGACACAGTCTCCTGCCCATAAACCTCCCCCTCCCCACGCCCACCCATGCCTGCCCACATGCTCGCCTCTTCCCCCCACGCCCTGTCCTCCCTGCACACTTCCACTTACCTGGCCTGGACACCTCTCCAGAGCCCCATGAACGTGCACAAACCTTCACTTCTTCTTCTGCCACCAACCTCGGCCTATGCTCCCCTCGTCTTTTTTTTTTAAACATCTTTATTGGAGTATAATTGCTTTACAATGGTGCGTTAGTTTCTGCTGTATAACAAAGTGAATCAGCTATATGTATACATATATCCCCATATCCCCTCCCTCTTGTATCTCCCTCCCACCCTCCCTATCCCACTCCTCTAGGTGGACACAAAACATCGAGCTGATCTCCCTGTGCTATGCGGCTGCTTCCCACTAGCTATCTATTTTACATTTGGTAGTGTATATATGTCCATGCCACTCTCCCACTTTGTCCCAGCTTACACTTCCCCCTCCCTGTGTCCTCAAGTCCATTCTCTACATCTGTTTCTGCTCTGTTCATCTTCATCTTTGTAAATCCTCCCCAACTTCTCAAGCTGAGTTCAAATCCTACCTCTTCCGCGAAGCCTTCCCTGACCATCCCAGCTATCAGAAACTTCTTTCTCTAAACTCCTGCAGAAGCACAAGATTCCAGCACTGCAGGAACCTAAAACTCACCTAACCCAGCATCTCCCCAACCAAAACACATCTGAGACTTCAGAAAGCTAAATGACTTATAGAAGTCAGTAGCATCGATCAGCCCTTAGTGGTAAGAACAAATGAAAATATATCCTATGTGACTGGGAAATCATATATTACATTCTTTCCCATAGTTTCTCCAAGTATAAGCTTCTCAAAGTCAAGAATCACAACTTAGCATTCTTCTTATTCCCTAAAGTGGCCACAATGTAAATACTCAAGGACTTTTTTTTTTTTTTTTTTAAGGGCTTCAAATGCCTGGCTTTTTTTTTAATTTGTTTATTTATTTATTTATTTATTTATTTTTGGCTGTGTTGGGTCTTCGTTTCTGTGTGAGGGCTTTTTCTAGTTGTGGCAAGCAGGGGCCACTCTTCATCGTGGTGCACGGGCCTCTCACTATGGCGGCCTCTCTTGTTGTGGAGCACAGGCTCCAGACGCACAGGCTCAGTAGTTGTGGCTCACGGGCCTAGCCGCTCTGCAGCATGTGGGATCCTCCCAAACCAGGGCTCGAACCCGTGTCCCCTTCATTGGCAGGCAGATTCTCAACCACTGCGTCACCAGGGAAGCCCAATACTCAAGGACTTGAATGAATGAATGAATGGCTAAATGATGGGATGAGCAGCTGAATGAGTGGAGTGACTATGTAAACGAATGATTCAGAGAGTGAGTGAATAAATGAATGACTGTAGGAACAAATCATTAAGCTGTTGTGTTAATAACTCAGGCAGGATAAGACATGCCAAGGAAACTTCATCAGTAATGGTCCCCTTTTCAGCGATGGAGAAATCTGCAATGAGGATGAGGACAGACTGTGTTTGGGAGGTCTTGGAGTGGAGAGCGAAGAGCACTGGGTTTAGATTCCAGAGACCTGGAGCTGCCCCTCCCTGCCTCCCTCCTAGTGTTGCCTGAGATCAAATGAGATCACGGATAGGAAAGCACGGGGCAAACTCTGAAGTGTTGTACATAGACATTATTGTGCCTTTTGACCATGATTATGAGGCCAGAGGTCGTCAGTGGTGGGCCAGGCCATGTCTGCGTGTGAACAGGAACCAGGCTGATATTGCTGACCAGGAGAGACCTTATCCACACAGCTGCTGCCAGTGTCATGCCTTGGCTGCTCTCCAAACCTTAGACACTTGGGACAAGAAGAGACATGCAAGATGCAAGGGCCACGGAGCACATGGGCTGACCAGGGACTTGCTCTTGGGAAGGGCTGCAGGCAGGAAAGACTTTTCAGCCACAGTGTACCAACCACAGTGGAAATGTTGGGTGCCCACCCAGACCTCCATTCTCGCCCACGTCCCCTTTGGACCGTGGGACTTTTAGCACCTGCACTTCGCTGAAGCACACACTTATAGCTTCTTATGAAAGAGTGTATTGGGCAGAGGAAATGGAAACCCTGGGGTCTGATTCACACTCGCCAATACTCAGAAAGTCCCCAGAACAGCCTCCACAGTGGGGACCCACCCATCCAGCTGCCCCAGCTGCCTCATGATGGATGTCCCAATTTGCTAATGGTGGCCACACGGACAGCACAGCCATGCGAGCCCTACAGGACAGCTCCCCTCGCTGCAGCCAGGAAGCCTTATATATTTCACCAGAGCCTTGGACCCCTGATGTCAGCTATACCAGAGGTTGTCAAGTCCTTTTGAAGTAATGGAAATCTTTCTTTGATTAGAAGGCTTTATGAAAGCCCAGTCATTAGAACAGATAGAAGTGCAGCTGCCTCCAGTTGGATTGGGGGTGAAAAGCCCCGAATCCTCCCCTCCCCACCCCTAAAGCCATACACATACTTGGAGCCAAGTATGCCACCCCTTGAAGGCACCTGAGACATTGCTACAAACTTCTAGGACAGTGCCAAGCACAGAGCTATTTTTAAGGGTGAGTAAACTGAGACCTGAAGAGAAGACATCTCTGGGCCAAGATCAAGCAGCATATTAATGAGTGAGAATCCTGCCTCTGTCTGTCAGCCCAAGACCGGCGAAGAGGCAGAAGGGCTATGACTGTGAGAATGACCTTCTGAGTCAGGGTGAGGTGATGATGAAGCACCAGTAGGAGTCGTCGGGCAGTCTGCTTGGACCACGTGGTCTGACCCCGAAGCCTACTCCTAACTGCAATGCTTGTAAAAGTGCATTGGAATCCTGAGTTTCTCAGGGAATCAATTCATCCACGGGAGCATGACTGCCAGGGGCCTGGGTTCTAGCTTCTACTCTGCCTCTCACCTGCCAGAGACCTTGGGCCATTGCCTGTCTAACTTCAGTCTGACTCATGATCTTCAGGATCCCTTCTAGCTTCTGCACTCCACATATAGGCAATGAGGTGAAGCTTTATCACCTACAGCTGGTACCAGAATTCCTCTAAGGCACAGAAGGTCTCTATTGGGGGAGATGCCTTAAAGAGCAGATGGTGAGGTCTGAAGGCATGGGTGTGTGCCAGATCCAAGGCCATGGGGGCAGAGGTCAGCCTGCTCTGCAGGAAATGAGGCAAGGATCGGGGATTGCTTAAAATGGGGAAAAGGAGAAGGGAGTGAGAGAGCCAGAGATGGGAGGAATTGGGGAGCAGAAGATGGTGCAAAAGCTGTAGCTACCTGGAGTAAAAGGCAAGGGAGAAGCATGAGTGGTGGGGTGGCCAGAGGGCACTGTAAGATCGGAACCCCCTAATGTTCAACATGAAGCTGTTTGCCTTGCTGTGGTGTAAAAGCTTCCTTCATTCCCACCCCGCCCCACCCTGTATCTTCAAATTAATCTGCCTGACCCACAAATGCTTTGTGCCGTAGAATTGTTCTATGGAAAATGAGACGAGGCTGAACTTCCCGTCTGGGTCCACAAGCCATGAGATAGAGTAGGTGTGAAAGCAAGAGCCTGGGGCAGCGGGAGCTGACAGCATGTGATCCCCCAGAGGGTCTCAGGAATCTTGGGGTCCCTGGATCTCCACGGGGAAGAACTTTGGAGGTCTAAGCCAATCTTAGCTGGAACTCAAGAGGCAGAGACCACACATAACATATTAGCTGATTTCAATCATATGAAATACTTACGTTGTACCCACTGTGTGTCCAGCTCAGAAGCGGAAGGCAGTGGTCGTGACATTTTAGTGCTTAATCGGGACCTTGGGAGCTTGTTAAAGATGAAGATTTCTAGGGCCAGGTCTGACTTCAATGGGACTTAGACAAACACTAGGATGAGGTGGTGACATGATACCTGCCGTCAAGGAGCTTACAACGCCCCTGACTACTTTAGTGGCAGGATTCACCTGCAGGCCTCTGGCCATCCTCTGGCCACTGCCAGTTCTTATTGGTCAAGAGCCCCGGCCTCGCACAGAGCAAACAATCTAGGCTGAGAGTCATGAGTCTTTGCCTTGGGATCTGAGCTCCAGACGCCAACATTACTGTCACTGGCACAGCGTCTCTCTGCCAATGCTGGCCCTCGGGAATGCTGTACCTCCTAGATAGAAAAACCCATTGACCTGAGCTCTAAAATCCTGACCTCACATGCCTGATCTCACATCCCCAGTGTCCCAGCCTGTTTCCAGCACCTGACTCCTTTCCTACCTGGACCAATGATTCCATCTGTCCTTCTCTGCCTCAGCTGGACCCTCTGGAATGACCTTGGCCAGCTTGCCTCACAGCTCTTCTTCTAGGACCAGTTTAGTTGGGGGAAATAAGACAAAGAGGATTAGAAGACCGAGAGGATTTCTCCAACATAGCCAAGCAAGCCTGGTAGGCTGGAGCCAAACAGAGATCAGAGCATCCAGAGGTACAGCCAGGAGGTCAGTCCAATGGGAGGGAGAGAGCCCGATGGGCTGGAGGGGTTTCTGAGAAGGACTTTAAAAAGGAATCAGAATGGGGAAATGTAAAGTTTTGTTCATTCATTCATGCAGCAGACACGTGCTAAGGCCCTCTGCCTTAGGATACAAACATAAATTAGTCCAGCCTTTTTCCTAATGGGAGTGTATCATCTACCGGGGGTGGAATCGATCCTTGAAGGTTGACAAGATTCTGAACAGTCAAAAGTTGGTGGAAGGGGACTTTCCTGGTGGCGCAGTGGTTGAGAGTCCGCCTGCCAATGCAGGGGACACGGGTTCGAGCCCTGGTCCGGGAAAATCCCACATGCCGCGGAGCAACTAAGCCCGTGTGCCACAACTACTGAGCCTGAACTCTAGAGCCCGTGAGCCACAACTACTGAGCCCGTGTGCCACAACTACTGAAGCCCACATGCCTAGAGCCGTGCTCTGCAACAAGAGCAGCCACTGCAATGAGAAGCCCGCACACCGCAACTAGAGAAAGCCTGTGCGCAGCAATGAAGACCCAACGCAGCCAAAAAATCAATCAATCAATCAATAAATTTATTTATATGCTTTGTGACCGCCTGGAGGGGTGGGATAGGGAGGGTGGGAGGGAGACGCAAAAGGGAGGGGATATGGGAACATATGTATATGTATAACTGATTAAATTTGTTATAAAGCAAAAAATAAAAAAATTAAAAAAAATTGGTGGAAGGGCATTCTAGGCAGGGGCAGCAGCTTGAACAAAAGTGTGAAGCAAATAGCAGACTTGAGAGCCAGTGGGTTGACCGTCCTGAGTGGAATAGAAGTACACGGAGATACATTCTAACTCAACAGAACTTTCCTGTGTTCTGAGCCAGGCCTGCGCTGGGTGCTGGGGATGCAAAGGTGAATAATGCAATCTCTGCTCTGAATCACTAGAGCCAGTGTTACAATTCTAGAAAATACGAGGGACCCAGACGGCGGACGCCTCCTCTCACAAAGCATTGCAGTCCATCAGCGCGGGTGATACCGCAGACGCCGGCAGCCTCACCTCCCAGCAAAAGGACGGGTCAGCCGCTAACGTAAAGATAGCCGGCAGGGAGGGCTCCAGTGGCCTGAGAAGAGATGAAATTCAGTTTGGGGAGATAAGCTCCCGGAGCTGCAATTAAGTCCCTGGCTCTGCCTGGGAGAGGCAGAGACTTAATGAAAACAGCCCAAGAAAAACAAGTGGCAGCGAAAAATAAAATAAAATAAAAATAAGGTGGAAAACAAAAGTGGCAGGACTGGCGCTCTTGAAGACAATGTAACCTAAACGGACAAACATAAAGCACCTACAAAAGGCAGGGTGGGGTGACATCCCCAGATGTGCTGCTTTCCCCTGAAGAATGATCCTGGGCAGAGCAGGCCGTGGGGAAACGCGTGCCTCTGATTTGTGCCGTAAGAAGGCCTCTCAGGTCAGGGCTGGGGAATCGCGGAAGGTTTTATTAATTTCTGGTTTTGTTGCTTTGTTGCTGTTGTTGCTCTTTTGCTTTTTTTGTTCTCCGTGAGGTCTGAAAAGTCAAGGAGTTCTAGGTGGTGATGTTTTAAGCCAAAAGGCAGCCTGCTTTCACCAGCCAGCTCGTTGTGGGGGGCGGGGGGTGGGGGGGAGGAGCTTTCGAGGAAAACACCCAGTCCTGAGAATCAGAGAAAGTCTGGCCCCGACAAGCTGTGTGACCTTGGGCAAATCCCTTCCCCTCTCTGGGCCCACTCCTCAGCTACCTTCCTCACCATACTGGGCGAGGGTCTGTAACTATAAAAATAAGCAATTATTCCTTTCAAAGATGTAGAGAGATAGGAAGAAGGACAAGAATGAGGCCCTAAGCAAAGCAGGAGCTTCTGGAAGCAGAACTGGATCTCTGGCCAGCATAAGTAGAGGTTGTTAGAAAAGGGGGCTATGGCAGTAGGAAGTCTGAAGGGCGGTTCCCCTAGAAACAAACCATGTGGGGTGGGGTGTGCACTTCATTTGGTTTGGGAGTAGGGCTTGGTTTCTAGCTCCTTCCCACCAACACAGCTTGAGGCTGAAATAACACCCTGTGTGTGTGCTGACCAGTCAGCTGAGGACCTCTAAGTGCCCGGGGAGATGCTAAAGGAGTGAAAATCAGAAGGACCACTACATCCAGCTTTTCCTTAATCAGGGAGAGAGGAGATCCCAGAACTTTCTCTCTACTCTTTGCCAGTAGATGTTTTTTTAAAAAAAAAAAAAAAGAACCAAAAACACATCTCATCAACAGATGAATGGATAAAGAGGATGTGTTGTGAGAATTAGAATGCATAACTTCTGTGAAAACCCCAATACAAAGCTGATACTCCAAAATATCAAAGAGCTGAAGTACCTGCCCAGAGACGCCCAGCTCCTAAGAGAGCCAAAACTGGAGCCCAGGGAAGTCTGACTCTAAAATCAGAACTTTTTCACACCAAACTGCCACACCCTGACCTGCTTGGAGGTAATGTCACTGAGCCTAACACTTAGTCACATGGTCTTTTCAGACAATGCAGTGACTCCCACCCAGGGTGCTCAGAATTCCCCACAGACCCCAACAAATAACGCAGGGGAAAAACAGCTCATGCTGGGATTCACCAGAGGAAATAACCTGTTGAGAGACTGGAGGAGGAGGTAGGGAGAGACCAGTGAACCCCAGGCTTCTCTTCAGGCTGACGTCACTAACTTGAGGCTGCAGAAGGACTTGGATTCACTGCCTCGGGAGCCTCCTCCCTGCTCCAGTACTACATGGGTTGTCACGTGTTGTTCTCTTTCCTTTAAACCATCTCAATGCCCCACTGGTATCGTCAGCCAGGAGCTGGTAAGCAGACCTTCTGGTCACCAGGGAGGTAGGGAGCCAGGATCCAGCTGTTGGGGAGGCTGGAAGGTGTAATGGGGTGTGGGGGTCTGTCCCTCCACAGTTCTAGTTTATCTCAGTAAATTAAGGAAGAAAGGAGAGACTTTCCAATCAAGGTGGAAATTAACATCGTTTGTATAATTCCCAGGACACAACTTTATTTTCCTTGAAAAGGTGTGGTGCAAACAGTAAGAGTTTCTTTCCTTTCACTAAACAGAGAGATCTGGGTGACCTGGAAGCTGCCCAGGGTGGGGATGAAGTGTGTTTACAGAGGGCATCCCTGTGCACTGCGTCCTAAAGACCCATTCAATCCTCAAGACCACCCACAGGAGAGGGAGGGCTTAGTCTCTTTCAGGTGAAGAACCTGAAATTCCAAGAATATAAATGATTTCCCCAGGACACATCAGATTCCACTTTTCGGCTACTTACATTTAAAGCCAGTCATGGTCCCACTTTCTGGTTTTTTATTTAAGTTTCTGTTTTTCTTTTTTAAGTTTCCCCAAACAAGAACCCATCTCTTCCCTCTGCACCCAAGGTCATGGTGCTCCTAAAATCTCCTGGATTTTAGTTCTCTGCCAGCTCTGCTCTTAATTAAAGACAAAGATTGAATGCTCCTGGATTTGTTTTCAAGACCCGCGTTGTGGAGCGAATGTTAACCGTCAATAATCAGGGCTGAAGAAATTGTCCGTGTTTTTATTACAGTTTATCGAAATTGATGTGCCAATTGGCGACCAAGTGTCAGTCCGTGCCCATGCCAGGCTTGATGCAGGATTCAAACGAAGCCCAAGATGACGTTCTTAGTGGCCTGGCTGGTTAGATAAGACATAGGAAATGGCAGAGAACAATGTGTGACTGTTTTAACCAAGAACACAGAAACTCGGCTTCACCGCTGCATGCTTTAATCTCTCTGAGGCTCCATTTCCTCATCTGCAAAATGGCAACAATGATGCTATCTGCCTACAGAGTTATTGTGAGGATTACATGAGACAGTCAGCATAAACCGTTTAGCACAGGGCCAGCAGAACCAGCTTTAATAAATGCCCATTAAAATTGTTGTTGTCACAAGGGAGGTTGGAAACTGAAATTTATTAAGCAGCCCCTGTGCATCTCTGTTCATTCAACACAACTTTCAATCCTCAATCTAGTCAGTCCTCTATTATCATCTTTGCTTTCTAGATGAGAAAACTGAGGTTTGGGGACTCATCATGTGATGACTCACTAGAAAAGTGCAGATTTGGAACTAGGTCTGTTTGACAGTAAGACAGACATGAACAGATCAAAGCAAACAAACACGTCTGTGGGTTTTTTTTTTTTTTTTTTTTTTTGGCATTGTTGGGACCCTAAAATCTCTAGGATGTTCTGGACCAGGCTGTACTATAGAACATTCTGTGATGATGGAAATGTCCTAACTTGTACTGCCCAACACAGTAGAGCACTTGAAATGTGGTTAGTGTGACCAAGGAACTGAATTTTTAATTTTAGTAAAGTTTAGTTAATTGAAATGGAAATAGCCACACATGGCCAGTGGCTGCCATATTGGATAGCAAGATCTAGACTGCAGCTCTCCACCCTCTCTAAACTTGCTTCTAAACCCCCTCCCCACCCCTCCCAACGTCTCCCTCACTTGCTCAGGTTCCCCCAGTGCTGTGTTACCAACTCACATCCCATTTCAATCCCTGTTTCTGGTCCCTGGGTTTTGGTGACACTCCCTGTGCCCATCACGCCAACTCCTCCTTTTGAGTTGAACTTTAGCTTCTCTCTGCCAGCTGTTGTGCTCTGGTTTCCTGCTGCATCTAGCTCCCCAAACCAGGCCCAGGACCCTCAGAATCTTCACCCTTACCTGAATAGCCATCAACATCCCAGGCCCAGGTCCAGATACCCTGGAGGGGCAACAAAGGGGCAGAATGTCCAAAACTGACATGACCAAGAAATCCCAAGATGTCTGGTTGTTTCCATATGAGAAATACACAGAGGATAAGTGAAGGTGCCTGCTTCAGGGAGCTTACGCAGTCAGCGGGGAGACAGGATACGCTGAAAATACCAAGAAGACTTATAGTTCCTCCAGGGCGAGTGTGCTGCCGGGGCTAGGAGAAAAGAGCCGCATTCTGGGCTGGATTCCCCAGAGGAGCTCCCAGGAGAAGGTGAGGGCCCTCCCTGTCCAGGCTCCAGCCTCCTCCCTGCTGCTCTGACCTGTAAGGGCAGCTGGCAAGAAGGACATCGTGTCTTCCACCTGCAAGTTGGGTTTGGACAAGTCGAGCAGCAGCAGGGGGTAGACGGCAGGAGGAAAGAGCAGGTCTCTGTGTTTCTCTGGCTTCCTCTCTGCCAGGTGGAGGGTTGGCAATGACCAAGTTCCTCTAGTGAAGGTGTGGCTCCTGCTTGCAGCCGTGGTTCTCTCGTGGTTCTGGTAAACGCTCCCTCCTCTCGTCCCTCCCAGCCAGGGATGGTAGCAGCTCCCCGCTGTCAGCAGGCGCCGAGCACTGCAGCATCACTTGTTGCTTCCCCTGTGCCCACCACCCCCTTAAACGGTCCCTTCCTTAGTGCTCTTCAGTCATCCTTTCTGATGCATCATCATCAATTTCTTGCCAGGACTATGATTGATACAGGGCCTATGCTGGGTCTTAAAGGATGAGTAGAACTGATGCAGGCAGAGAAGAAAAGAAACTCAGAAAACACGAGAAGACCAGGCAGAGGAGCAGGGGCAGAAGAGCCAAAGGCCTGGTCAGGATGGTGAGGCCAGGGGGCTGGAGAGGGGACTCTGGGTCGGGGGTGCCGGAGCTGAATCTGGGACCGGGCGGTGGAAGCTTTCATCATAGGATTCAGAACTGTGAGAGTGGGCAACCAAGGGACCCATGTCAAACTAGGATGATGCCCTGTTTCAACGTCCCTTGCGCACTGAAAGTTTCTATGGAACCAGCTATAGTAGGCTTCTAGGAGTCTCGTGAGCTAGGTGGTTGACCACACAGCTGGCTTTTAAATACACATGACACCACTGATGAATAAACAAAGCTGCACTTGAATAGACTTCCCCTCTGGCTTCCATGACAATCAAGTGAGAAATACTCCATTAATATTCAAGGTTATCTATCCTGTATCCAATTACCTATGGAGTCATAAATATATACTCTGTCTGTTAGACAGGAACATTCAAACCTGCCTCTTCGTATCTTATTGGCTAAGCAAATGCAAGGACACATTACGTAGTACCCAAGTGTAGCTATATCACTGAGATCACTGTACTTGTCAATTTTCCCCGGCATAATTCAGATCTACTTTAGTCTGGAAAAAGAAAATGTTTCTAATACATATTTTATGCCAGATGCTGTATGAACAGAGTACGGCATGCCTGAAATGTTACATGTAATGAGACTGGGGCTATTCTTTGGCCATACTCAGCAGCTCCTAGGAAAGCATAGTGACCTCTGCTACCTTTATAGCCAAGAGAATGTGGGCACCTGGGCTGGCGTTTGCAAAGACCCCACTGGCAGAATGACCATTGCTCTCTTAGCTGAAGGGATACAGAATTCTTTAATGGAATCATGAATTCATACATACAGAACTATGATAATACCTAAAAAGACAGGTGAAAAAATTCTGACTATATTGCTCAAACTTAAAAAAAGAAAAGATAGACTGCTTTGGCTGACATTTTGCCAAGATAACGTGATAACAAAAAGATTTTTGCATCATTTGCTTCCACCTGTTTACTTGCTGAGTGTCGGGGTGATGGTACTTTGATCATCAGCAATGTTTTTTAAAGAAAGATTTTATAAGGCTTATCCTTTTTCACAGGTTAATTGATAACCTGAATTAACTAAATAGACCTAAAATTTCAGGGTGAAGTGTAATGCCTGACTTGTTTGCATTTTTTTCCGCCACCCTTATTAATTTATTCGGGTAAAAAGTCCACGGTGAAGAACACACAGGAGGTGAAAAATAAATGTCCCAGTGACCCATTAGAAGCATTACCAATTAAACCACTGCTCTGCGAAAATCATTAACCAGCAAAATTGACAAAATTGAAAGTATCCATGTATTTGCCAAGGGAGTATATAGAACAGTACAGCTGTCTACACTGTTTTTCCGTAGAATGATATCTGTTCCTTTTATTTTTGACAATTCCTGTCCCTGTATCTTAAGCAGAACATTCTTTCTCCAAATTAAAGCCAATTAAAAACTATTTAAGGAACACTCTGCGACAACAACTTCTAACAGAAATAACAGCACTCACTGCAGAAACAAGGCAGCAGAAGTTGTGAAACTTATCGATGGCTTCGCTAATGTCACAATGGAGATGTTCAAAGATTGCTTCTCATTTTCAAATTTGTCTGTGTTGACTGAATATCTTGTGGTGCTGACATACTTTAGCGTATACGTTTTGATGTTTGTTTAAATAGTTAATTTTTTTGTTCTATAGGATAGAATGAGGTTTCATATTTAATACATTTTCCTGTTTTATCATATGTGGCTAAGGTGCCACACTAAACTTCTACTTTGGAAGTTTTACAGATGATGCCGTTGCATTGAAGGAGAATCTAAAATGCTTATATTTGTGCGGTGAATAGCAAAAACTAAACCATTACAGTTTTCAGAAGGGCAAAAGGGGGAAATTGAGTGTTCCGTCTGCGTTGTGCACTGTATCATCCATTTTACTGCATTATTAATTTCCATCTTCCCAACAACTTTGAAAAGCAAGAATGTGTATTATCTCTTTGAACAAGTGAGGGGCCCCCTTCACTCAGGGAGGTTTAGCAACTTGCTCAAGGTCAAGCAATATGGCTAGATTCCGACCTGGGTCTGTCTGGCTCCAAAACCCTCATAAGGTCAAAGAGGGCTCTTTCCCACGAACCCAGGATCACGGGATGTTTCCTGCCAGCCTTAATGACCATCTAAAATGGTGGAGCCAGCAGTCACTGAGGCAGAACCTGGCCTTCTGACATGATCTGAGGGCACATTTGGCATCAGGCCAATCCCATGGCATAGCTCCAAGAGCTGCCGCATTTGAGTAGAGGGCACTCACACAATTAGCCCTACGATTACACTTCTGTGTTAGGTGCTCAAAGGGCCAGGCAGGTGCAGGGGTGAGTCCCAGCTCTGCCGTATATAGACCTTGGGCTAAGCCATAAAATCCACTGCACCTGCAAAAAAAACCTTAAAAATCAAAAAAAAATAAAAATAAAGTGGGCAGTGGGTGGGAAATAATCTATCCAACATGAAAAGGCTGTCTAGAGGAATAAATTAAATGATCGGTGAAAAATCCTTGGAAAGGAGCATATACACAGAAGGTGTACGTCGGCTGCACGTAGAAGTTGTTAAGCCTGCAGTGAAGGGGTGCTGGCCAGATCCAGAGTGCTGTCTCGGATCCGCTATTCAAAGTGCAGCCCACAGACCAACAGCATCGGCATCACTGGGAGATGGTTAGAAATGCAGGTTCAAAAAACAAACAAACAAACAAACAACAACAACAAAAATTAAAGACACTTTTGGGCTTCCCTGGTGGCGCAGTGGTTGAGAGTCCGCCTGCCGATGCCGGGGACACGGGTTTGTGCCCCGGTCCGGGAAGATCCCACATGCCGCAGAGCGGCTGGGCCCGTGAGCCATGGCCGCTGAGCCTGCGCGTCCGGAGCCTGTGCTCCGCAACGGGAGAGGCCACAACAGTGAGAAGCCTGCGTACCGCAAAAAAACCAAACCAAAACAAAACAAAAAAACAGAAATGCAGGCTCTACCCCAGACCTATAGATTCCTTTCTAACAAGGTTCAAGTGTGTGCATTCGAGTTTGAGAAGCACTGCCTTAGGCCTCCTGGTCTAGCTCTCTAGGTCTCAACCTCCAAAGAGAGACGTTAGCAATTATTCCTTATCACAAAAATAGAATGAAAGGGCCTATGAAGCTCATCCAATCCAGGAATGGTGAATACCTGGCATAGGTGCCGCCTTTCTGTTCCGGGCAACCAGGACAGACATTGCTAATCGATCAGGGAATTCTTTTTCACTGAGCTCAGAAGGAGCTGCTTTATCCTTCACGATGCACTCCAGGAACTCACTCTTTCTTTTGGAGTTGATATGGATATGAAACCTACTTCCTACCCTCCACCATGCTTTATTCATAAGTGGACCTTATCTCCCATTTAAGGGAGATATCTCCCAACTTTCCGACCAATTTAACATTTATCCCCTACAAAAATATTCCATCATCTGGTTACCTCGATTCAGCAGAAACTGAGTGCTACCAAGGTTAAATGACATCCCCAAAGTAGAGAATCCTATTCCTCTGGTTCAACTCTTCTCTTTTTGTCCCGGTCCATCTCTGCTCCACCATCCACATCAGTGTTTCAGACCAAGGGAAGGAAGACTTGAAACCTCACAAAGAACCTAGGACATTATACTGATGCACACAAAAGCCAAGGTAGAAAGACACCAGGAAATTTTAAAAAATGTTCTGAGACCTTGAAGCACTCCTATGTGCCCTGGCAACCCAGCCCTGTCTCCTACTGGGAGCTTGAGCTGGCATCTTTGCCAGCAGGAAAGGATGGTGTGCCGAGCCGGCCTCACTCCTGTGACCTTCACCCAGTTTCCCAGCCGCCTGCCTCAAATGCTTTGTGCAAAAAGCTCCAAAATAGGAATGATTTTCTGAACTTAATTTTTGTTCACATGTAATAGGAGACAGATACCCCCACTAAGCTGTTGCGCCAGTCAGCCAGTGGGAAGCAGCCCATATTTTCGGAAGATAAATCATTAAGAACTGGAATACAGGGTAGGCATATATACCAGCTGGATCCATTTTAAGTGAAAATTAATGGCAAATTCTTGTAACCACATTAAGGGCCATTGTCGTTCATTCGAAATCAGTTAAACATGAAAACCATTTCGAGTTCATGGAATATAAATATTTGTCTATGTTTTTTTTGCCAGTGCTCCAGAGAGACTAGGAGGGCTTGGCAGATCAGTGTTCTATAAACACGCTCACAAAGGGCAAAAAATAAGGAACTTGACTCTTGTTGGGTTAAACTGTTTATCAACTTTTCCATTTCCTCAGTCAGGAGATAATTAAACAGTAAGCAGATGTCAGAATCTAATTGTTTCAAGGAAAGATTGCTTAACAACTTATGTTGCCTGTAATTTCTGTGTATTGTCTGCAAACAACACTTTGGTGGGTACAGGAAGCACAAAGCCGCCAGTTAGTTGCTCTCTCCATGGAGGCAAAGGCTCGCCTAACAAATACGTCCATGCAGTCACTCTTGATATCAAGAAGCAAGCAAAAAAGTCCCTGAAACAATGCTTTGGGTGTATTGGACCAGAGAAAATGTTGGCTTCTCAGAAGGAGAGAGGGAAAAAGAAGAAGGGAGGGGGAGATGGAAAAGAGAGGATGGGAAGATGGAGATGAGGAAAGGGAAGAGCTGGGAGAAGGAAGGAGAGAAAGAATAGGAGAGGATTCAGAAAAAGGCAGTGTTTGTGGAGGGAGGGGACCGGATATGGTCCCATCCAAAGGGCCTGGTCTTCAGAGTCAAGCCCACTGTTTGGTTCCATCACTTTCCACATTTGGACTATTTATTTGACCTGCCTGAATTCATTCCCTCATCTGACAGCTGGATGTATTGATAGTAATCCCTGCCCTAGCTCGATCACAGGCCTGTTGTGAGCTATAAAGAGTAATATATATGAATGTCTCAAAATTGTGAAACACTATACAATTGCTTTAATTTTTCGTAAAAGAGCAGAGGGGAATTGGGTGGAGAGTTGAAACAAAATGAGGTCTGTCAGGGGGTGAGGGATGCTCTCTTGTAGGGGTCCCACAGCCGTGCTGCTTGGGATCCAAGGTGTTTCAGAATTTAATAAAACAGTTCCTTCACGTTCTACTGCAGAGTCCTCCCCTTAAAATACACATACATGTGCACACACACACACACACACACACAGCCCTCCATGGGATTCAAGTATGTGTCCAGGAAGTCAGGTGGGGAACAGGCTTAAGAAACAGGCCCCATGCTGCGTTCCTAACTTCTGGTCACTTAAAACTGGATCAAAGACATTGCTAGTGGCCTCTCCCTTCAGGATGAATCTCTTCCCTGGGGGTTGTCAACCACCCCTTACAAACAGAACCCCCAACTAGGGCACTCCACAGGTTACCAAGCATGGCCAGCATGGCCAGTAAGACTTAAACTCAGAATCCTATTATGTGATTTATTATGTAGTCTTTCCAAAAGAACCAATTTACTAATGAACTATGGGGCCCACACTTGCTCTGGGCTCATCTCTGACACTCCCGTACTGTGTGGTCTCAGACCGGCACCAACCCTCTCTGAGCTTCCACGTTCCCATCTATGAAATAAAGTTGAACAGCTTGATCCTAAGGACCTTTCTCCTTGTGACATTCAAAGTTCTCATCACTTACCCATAGGAAGTCTAAGGTATAAAGCATAGTCCAGAGTCCTCTGTGCCCTCCCGCGCTCAGCTGCCTGTCCTGGGGGGACCTGTGGGGACTACAGAATGGGCTCTCTTGCCCTCTGGCTTCTGCATGGCCTCAGCCAACAGCAAACCCCAGCAGGAGGCCAGAAAGAGGAGACTGAGGTCTGAGTGTTCCATCTCCCACCCCGTCCCTGCGAGCTCTCCCCCAGCAGACTGCCTCAGCCCCTCCTCCACCGGACTCTCTCCCTGCAGGTGTGTTGAGCAGCTTCCTGCCCTCTTTTCTGCAGGCGTGGTGGTGGTAATAGCCCTACTGTGACTAGCCCTGGGCAACTGCATTATCCCCTGTGGTTCTCCCACTCCCTGACAGCACCTTAGTAAGTGGCCTCTTTGTAAAGAACCCTCCTCAGTGGGGGAAGTCATGGGTGGTCAGTCACGGGAGACTGACCCATGAGAGGCATGGCTGGTCCAATGGGGCCAGGGGTGAATGAACAAAGGGACCAAGGGAGCAGGCAGGCCTCTGCAAGTTTGTCTGAGGGAACGTGAAGAAGTTTAGACAGACAAGAAGGGGATGGGTGAGGGCATTTTAACCACGAGTCAGTGTGGGAACAGCCGGGATGCCAGCACACTCTGGGAAAGGAGAGAGGCCTGGCTGCCCGGAGGGAAGACCCTGGTGGAGAAGGAATGAGGGACATGGGTGGAAAAGCTGATGAGGGCCAAACTGTAGGGGGCCTGAAGGCGAAAATGAAGCCTGGGACTTTATTCCAGGGGCAACAAGAGACTTTGGATTGTTCTAGAGCAGGGGACTGGCCCGATCACACCGAGCCATTTTAGGAATGATAAGCTGGCTGTGGGGAGCAGACCATAGTGTTTCCAGTGGGGTAGCCCTTTGCAAAGGGCACACATGCTGATGCCAATAGTGACTCCCCCACCCCCCAATAAGGGAGCAGTGAAGGCAGAGGCAGCGCAGGTGTTACCCCGCCCCAAGCAATCTCACACTCATGTCAGCCTCAAAAGAGCAGAGAGTGAAACGCATCGCATCCTGAAGATGAAAGGGAAAACACATTCTTGGAAGAGAGCTCCTCTCCAAC
This sequence comes from Mesoplodon densirostris, assembly GCF_025265405.1. Lineage (NCBI taxonomy): Eukaryota > Metazoa > Chordata > Mammalia > Artiodactyla > Ziphiidae > Mesoplodon > Mesoplodon densirostris. Next base: position 124,205,912 of record NC_082664.1, read on the forward strand.
CCGTCCACCCACAGCCCCCAGAATAAGGGATAGGCAATCTGCTTCTCCTGGCATCAGATTCAAAATACTCCTGAGGCCAAGAGGACCTAAAAGGGTACCTCTGCTCACGTGCGTGAGAACAGCCCAACAGGGGGACCATCTGTCTCAGGATGGGCCCAGTGTGGAGGAGGAAACCGTAGCCCCCAAGGGGGTGCTATTTCAGAGTTTCCAGGAAAGCATCCCATGAATATCCCCAGCCACTAACTGGAGATCTCTCTTTAGCTCTCTGCTTAGTTCTTTGCTAAGTGGGAACCGCCCCCCACCCCCACAGTGGTGGGGGCCACTCTCTAAGAGGTTCCGTCACTGGCATCTCGGCATGGATGTGTTTGAGGGAAGAAGGAGTCCAAGGGCTCTGATCTCCTGAGGCAATGCAGACCCAGCAAGAGAGAAAAGTTAAAAGGATGCAGGTTCGAGAGGCAGAGGCCCCTCCAACTACCTACAAACACTTGTGCTCAGGATTAGCCCTACATCTCCTCCTTGGAAAGGTTGCTCTTAGTCCCAGATGGGTCTGGGAAGGGGCCCTCCTTCCTCAGGGGCGCTCCACAGCCTACTCTAGGGTCCACTTCCCTGGCCATCCCCTGGTGATGGGAAGGTCACTGTAGTGTTCCCGGGGGGTCACGATGGTTGCATGGACCAGGGAGGAAGCAGTTGGAGAGTTTGGATGAAGACAGGAGGGGCTAGATCCACTCTTTGGAACATCCACACACTTAGAGGTCCAGTAGAAGAGATGGAGCCAACAGAGGACGAGGAATCGGTGAGTTAGAAGGAAAACTAGAAAGTGAGGGTCATAAAAACCAGGAGGAGCAAAGCAGGAAGAAGTGGTCAGACGCCTCCAACTCTCATGGGGGGCGAGTATCATGACCACAGTTACGTAGGTCATCGATGATCTCTACAAGAGCAGTTTCAGCGGAATGGAGGAAACCAAAGACTGATTTCAGCATCTCACCTGCCCTCCGAGGGAGATATGATTATCCCATTTTATAGACAAGGAAGCTGAAGCTGAGAGAGATGATCTGACTTACCCAAAGCCTAGTTACCTGTTGCCTAGTTACTTGTTGCCTAGTTACCTATCAGACTGTTACCCAACTGCCTGTGATCATGGGGCCATTGATGGGATGTCACAGGTGAGGTTGATGGAGACTTTGGTGGGATTGACAGTGATGGTGATGTTGATGTTGTTGGTAGTGTTGATGATGATGGTGATGGTCACAGTGATGCTGCTGGCGGTTGTTCAGATGGGGAAGTTGATAATGAGGGTGATGTGAAAATTCACTGGTCTGTGGAATCAGACAGATCCAGTTCTATATCCCAGACAGTCAGCAGCACATAAGCTTTTCAACTTCGGAGGCTTTTTGTTCCTAGCTGTGAAGTGGAGATACTATTACCTGCCTCAGAGGGCTGTTGTGAGAATGACATGGATGGGAAAGCACCCTGAAGCACCTGACTCCTAGTAGGCTCTCAATTAATGTCTGTTTAATTCATTTGTCTACAGGCCATATTTAGAGAGTGCGGTGAACGTCAGTGCATGAGCCTTACCTTCCCAGCCAGACCCATCCCTCTCGGGTCTAACTCCACTCCCCAACCAGAGTTAACTCTACCCTCAAGGTCAATCATGGCCATCTCGGTGGCTGCCTGCTCCCCAGCCCCACCACTTTACGTGCTTGCTCTGAGGATGCTGCCCTGCCAGAAGCCCCGCCCTCATGTCTGTCCACCCTGGTTGGATGGGTGCCCAAGAGACCCTACAAGGAAGAAGGATGGGCGTGGAACAAACACTTACTGAGCGCTATGATGCATCCAGCTCTCTGGGCTCATTCAGCTGGGAAAGAGGGAGTGTAGGCTTCTGAGTTTGGGCTTTGGAATCAGACATGCCTAGAATTAAGTACCTCTCCTCCTTCAAGTCCTTACCCAAATTACACCTTCTCCACGAGGTCTACCCTGACCACCCTGTTTATACTGCAGCCCCATCCATAAGACTTCCCCTCTCACCCTTATCCTGCTCAATTTTTTCATCCCCTTTTTCACTGGCAACATGTTTTTCTTATATATTATGTTTGTCTGTCTTCTTCCACTGGAACGTTGTTCCAAAGGGCAGAGACTATTACCTGTTTTGTTCACTGATGCATCCTCACACCTGGCACATAGCAAGTGCTCACTAAACACATCTAGAATAAATGAAGTTCCAGCTCAGTCCTTAGCAACACACACGTAACAAACAGCTTACCCGTAGCTCAAGTTCACCAGATCTGTCTGGCTCCAGACCCAAGGCCCTTGCACACCCATAATTTCCAGTTTTTTTCCTGGTCACAGCCCCTCCACCCAATCCCACCCGTCAGCTCTAGAACCCTTTCATTTTGAAGTCTCACTCTTACTTCAATCCATTGAAGTATAACAGGGTCGGGCTGCTATTTGAGGAAGATGGAATGTTTCCTAACCTCAAGAGAACCTCAGGCCCAGCTCAGGCACCTCGTACGGCGGCGATAGCACCGTGTGCTTTGAGGTAAACCAGCGGGAACGGCCTGACCCACCCCGGCCTGGCTTGAGGGAAGCCCTTTCAGTTTAAATGCGCCACAGTCAACTCAGGTCCAAGGGGCAGAAGGCAGGGCTACTCGGTGTTGGCTCCGAGGGGTCCACCTACTGGGAAAATGCAGGTAAGTCAAACAAGCCTGTTTGTTCTCCCAGTACAGCAAACAAAAAACAGAACTAATTCTCCTCCAAGGCTTCCCGCTGGACCCGGGAGGCATGATTAAAGTAATGGGAAGACAAATATTTTCCTGGAGAAAATGATAAAACTGGAGGCAGGAAAAGCAAACAGCATCTTCAAAAGAGCAGCTGTGGAGTTGCCCCAGGAGCAGTTAGGGAAGGTTCTGGAATGGGGGTGGGGTGGGGGCGGGTGGCCTGTGGGCTCCTGGCTTGGAGGAATGGGCTGAGGGGAGAGAGGTCTTTTCTGAAAGCAACCAGCACAGCCGGCATAGGGGGAAGCTGTGTGATTCACTCTCCCCATCACTAGGATTTCGTTTTCATGGAGGTGGAGAGAATTCAGGTGACATGGTCCAAGACAGGCCAGAGCTTGAGCTGAGAGCCAGACATGCTTGGGCTTGAATTCTATCATTCATTCACTCATTCACTCCTGTGGTCAGTCAGTCAGCCCTTTCTTATAATACATCTATACTGAGCCCCTCCTGTGCCCTAGGCTCTGGCCTGTGCTATGTGGTCTTAAGTGAGTCCTCCATCCTCTCAGAGACTCCCTGTTTTCATCTGGTAAACAAGCTGGTGCAGGATTGTTGGAAGCCCTGCTGCCGGTCCCATCTTGCCTTGCATCCTCAGGACTGTAGCTGGGAACCCATGTTCCTCCTTCCTGTTCGGCCTCATGTATCCTACCAAGACCTTAAAACTCCACTTCAGCAATTCTTCCTCCAGGAAGCCCTTCTTGACCCCCTCAGGCTGGGTTACCTGTCTTCCCTGTGCTGCTTCCCAGAGATCCGAGCTTACCTTGGCCAGCACATCGCCCCCATTGGCATGGACCTGCATCTCGCTCTCATGGTGAGCTCCTCCAGGCCCAGGAACGTGGTGCGTTTATCTCTGTGTCCTCAAGGTTGAGGCAAGGGCCTGGAACTTGGAGGACTCAAGAAAGACGTGTGACTTGTGACTCAGGGCTAGGTCCTAGAGCTGAGACAAGAGGTGGGGCTCTGACTACATGGGACAAGTGGACTCACCCCCATCAACTGCGGGGGTGGGGAAAGGGGTGTCATGGACAGCTGCCAAGAGAAGGAAATGCTCTGAGAATGGAAGGAAGAGAAAAAATTAGCCAGAGACAGAGGGTGGGAAGGGAAGAGCATGTGCAAAGGCCAGGAGGAGACTCTGATGACACCTGAAAGGTTGTGGACGGACTGTGGCCAAGAGACCTCTGAAGTTCTCTCTGTACCTTTTCCTCCAGGGATGGAAAGGCCCTGGGGAATCCTGAGCTAAGGTGGGGCCTGATCACACTGTGTTTTAGAAAGACCCTGTAGAGGGCTCTGTGGGTGGACAAGGGGGTCAAGAGATGTCACATTCTTATCTTGTTGTAATATTAGCTCAAACCATGAAAACCACAGTCCTAACAAATGTCAAGGCCTGCATTTGGGTTCAAAATGACGAACTACCCCAGAAGCATCATGACTTGGCTGCAGTCCAGGTGAAAAAGACCTGAGGGTTTTAGGTGGTCCCACAGCTTCATGTGAACCCATTCAGGGCTGCCGCTGCTTCAGGAGTGAAAGCCATTCTGGGATGGGAGATGGAGTATAAAGTTCAGGCCAATAGAGGTGACAGGCACAGGGCGCAGACTTGGTTTGGAAAGGTTCCAGCCCTGGGTGCCACTTCACTAGGAACACAGATGAGAATGTCACCCAAGGGGTGAGAAGTCAGAGAACCCTGCTTCTTGAAGAGGTATCTAGAGAGAATTTGATCACAGGGCTGGATAGAGAAAGGAAAGGCGTGGTTGAGCATGGGCACCATCTTCAAATACCCATCATGGGCCTGAGCCAGCCTAGAAAGGCCGACCCATGTCCACGTGCCAGCTCCACCCCTACTGAGCTGGGGGACCTCAGCAGGGTACTTAATTCCCCTGAGCCTCAGTTTCTCCATTTGAAAGATGGGAATATGGAGTTGTGAAAGTTAAATGGGATGGCGGAGCTGCACACACCACAGTGCTCCATAAAGCTTCATCTCCTTGCTTCTCTAAGATGTTGAAGGCCTGTGTTGAAAGAAAGAGCATGACTGTGAGGGAGGGGGAGGGCTAGACAGTATGCACTTGTCAGCACATTTGCGGAGGGCAGAGTCCCAGGGAAATGTCCACCAGGATTCAAGGCCCCCAGAAGCTCTGCAGGAGGGACACAAGGTACAAGCACCAAGGATTGACTGCTGCAAGTGAGGAGGGGGGACCTGGGGAGTCAGGGTTCACTGAAGACAACCCTCTCCTGCTTCAGACCCCCCTCAAGGGTCCATCACTCTCCCCACCTGCTCTGCCGTCACCCACAGCTAAACCCCATGGCTCCACGGAAACAGTCATCTCCAAGGTCTTGGTTTGGGTCCCCCCAGAAGCAGACCCTGAATGAGGACACGGGTACATAATTGGGAGGTGATCCCAGGAAGTGAGGATGGGTGCAAGGGGGTTAGAAGGGAGTGGGACAGGGAAGGAAGAAAAGCCAAACAAGTGAATTTAGGAGCCGGTCGCCACTGTGGGCAACTGAGAGCCATCCCGTGGGCCCCCTCTGGGGACTGAACTGAACTGAATGGACTGAACTCAGAGGCAGGGAGGCTGGGACACAAAAACCCCAATGGCATCCCCCAGGGGTGAGGGTTGCCCTGGGACATTTGCTCCCCTGCGTCTCCAGGCTGTGCCTGTTTGCAGCAAGCTACGTTGAGGACAGTCCTTAGGCAGAGAAGCAGAGACATGCTGGGCGCTCTCACTGTGCTCCGGGAACAGCCCACAGCTGCAGGATGACTCTGGGGAACCCAGAGGGGTTGTGGTAGGGAGTCCACTACTTTGCTAGGGTCACCACTGACCCCACGATGGCAATCAATGGCCTCTTCTCAGTGCGCCCCTTACAGCTCTTCACTGAGCTGCCACCCGTGCTCACCGCCTGCCTATTCCTCAGGATCCCAGTAATACCCGCCCAGGCCCATCTTCCTCCTGCTCATCTCTCCCTTCTTGGGTGTGTTTGTGGGCTTCTGTCTTCTCCTGCCCTTAAGTGCTGAGATCCCTGGGGTCTGCCCCTGAGCCCTCTCCCTGCCTCACTCTCCTTCAATATGTGTCACAGGTCTAACTACATGAGACCCTACAGGGGAGCATGTTAAATGCAGGTTCCCAGGCCTCACCCTCCAGCCCTACTGAACCAGACTCTCTGAAAATGGAGCCCACGAACGTGCCTTTTAACAAACTCCCTAAGTTGAGTTGCCAGATAAAATTCAGGATGTCCAGAGGTGCATGCCACATCTGAGACATACTAAAAAATTCCTGTAGTTTATCTGAAATTCACATTTAATGGGACATCCTGTATTTTCCTTTGCTAAACCTGCCAACCCTATCCCAAGGTGATTCTGATGCACCATAAAGTTCAAGAACTTTTTTTAATGTATTCTCCCTGCGTTACCATATCCATGCCCCCAATTTCAATGACCAATTACATGACAGTGACTCGGATTTCTTTCTTGCCCAGACCCCTCCCCTGAATTCCATAGATCTGATGGCCCACTGGACATCTCGACTTTGATATGTTCAACATAGAGAGCTCATTGCTCTCCACCTGCCCTCACACCTACTCCCCAAATCTGTGCTTCTTCCTTCTTTCTCTGTCGGTAGCCCTGCCATCCACTCGCCCAAGCCAGTAACAAGAGAGGTTATCTCAACCACTCCTTTCTCACCCCACTCACCCCCTAGTCAGTCACCAAACTATTGTCTACATCTCTCAAAATCCCTTGCATCCTTGTGGTAGGCTGCCTTCCAAATATATCCACCTCCTAATCCCTGGAACCTGTGAATGTTAATTTATATGGTAAAAGGGCAGTTGCAAATGTGATTAAATTAAGACCTTGAGATGCGAGATTATCCAGGTGGGCCCAGGATATCCACTGTCCTTGTAAGAGGGGTGCAGGAGGCTCAGAGTTAGACAGAAGATGAAGTGATGATGGAAGCAGAGACTGGAGTGATGTGGAGTGATTTGTTATAGCAGCAAAAAGAACCTAATACCGTCTATCATCTTTCTCCTTTCACATTGCCCCTGCCTGACTTTATTCTCTATCCATTGCAATCTCCCCATGAGGGTCTTCTGCTTCAAGCCTTGCATCCTCCATAGCACCAGCAAGGTGGTCTTTCCCCTGACTCACGCCCTTGGATGACCCCTATCACTAAGGAAAAGTCCAGACCCATCATCAGTTCAGCTTTCTGGGTTGGGCCCCTCCCCTGTCTCTCTTCATCTCCCTCCACTAAATACCTTCAGACTGCTGGCTTCTGAACTCAATTTCTGGTTTAATTAAACCCCTGTTCTCCTTCTTTCTGACAAGAATGTTTTTCCCCACCTTTTTTTTCTCGCCTAACTCCTATTCATACAACAAAACCCAACTCAGATATAACTTCCTCCAGCAAGCCTTTCCTCGCTCTCTCGCCACCCACAAAAGAGTTAACGAGAGCCCACTCTAACCTCATACAACTTTTATTCCTTGACCAAATTCCCACTTTTGCAGTTTCCCCACTAGTCATTGTCTCTACTAGATTCTGAGTTCCTTGAGGACTGGAAAAACAGTTTCTTGTTTGCTTTTGAATCCCCAGGACCTAAGAAATACTCCATACATGTTTGTTGAATTAGCACAAGTAAACGTTTCTCTCGGTTTCAATATTCAATGATTTTTATGCTACTGTTTCTTAGGCTTTTCTCCAAATCAGCTGTTCCCTACAAAGGAGCAGAAAGACAATTATTTCCATTGCTAGTTCCTGTTAATTCACTCAAGATAAATAAAAATTAATAGGCACTCATTTGTCATGTGGACTTAAGAATCCAAAATTACATTTGTCTTGGCCCAGAGTGTTAATACATCTCATAATATTTGTAATTTATGAAGAAAAATTTATGATCCAGTGTCTCCCTCACTTAAATAAATACACACATGCACACAGTCACAAATGCTGCCCTGGGGTCTGCAGGAGCTAGGGAAGGAAAACAGAACAAAACTGTGGACTCCGAGAATCCCTAAAGAAAGCCCCACCCAAACCAGGACGCTGTTCTTCATCAACAATGTCCCCAGTCCTCAAGCCAAAGCTATTTGAGGAAAAGATGATGAAGCTCACGGAAAATTGTAGTCAAAGGACACAACTTTCTTTTTGGCTCCATTCCTAGATATTACACCTCGAGGTCCCGCTCCTCTCTAACGGAGTCTGGGTCACTGCCCTATAAAAGCCCCCCAACAGAGTGGAAGGAAAGAAATGAAGGTCTTTTTCTTGGCATTTCCCTCCCACAATCCTCTGCTACTTGCCAGGATTTTCTGGGCTGATAGGAAGCATCTCCCCCGCCCGCCTCCTGCTTGCTGTTCTCCAGAACCTGCTGTTACCCATCCCTGCCCAGGGAGAACAGAAGATGGACAGTCAGCAGGGTACCAAGCAGTCCCACAGGACCCTCCGCGTAGCGTGGAATTATGTGTCATATTTGAATGAAGGATTCTGCTTCTAAAAGAACCTCAAAAACTACAGGTTGGAAACTGACACCTCGAGTTGTCTGAGTTTGATTCTAAAGTGAGAAGTATTATTTCAGAAGAAGGAAAGGGCCTGAAGGTTTAGTCCACAGTCAGTGGTCACAGCCTTCCACATCCTCTGATGGTTGAAAGGATTTCAGACGGTTCTAGAGCAGCAGGGGCAGGAAAGACACAAGTTCTTTCAGAGGAAGTTGCACAGGGGTCAGCATGGTTTGGGAAGTGGAGCAAAGGATTTGAAAGCCTGCAGCGCTGAGTTCAGACCCCAGCCTTGCCCGGCAGCAGCCGTGCTGGACTGTCTGTCATCACCTGGGCATCCCGCCACCCTCCTCCACAGTCTCCCCCAGGAACGGGGCTCCCAGGTTCCCCTTCTGCACAGGGTCCCAATGAGATGCTCTGCTAATGAAACCCTTATGTGATATTTGGAAGGCAAAGGAAGGGAGAGGCCATTCTTCTCCAGAGGCACTGGAGGCCGACCCACTGGCAGACGTGAGGTTTGCAGGCGCTTCCCGGCCAGCGCCTGCCCTCACCTGCTCACAGCTGCAGGGGTCAGCACGAGCCTCCAGGAGGCTCCACACAGCTTCCGGGCCGGCTCTGGAGAACCATCCATTTTGGAACCTGCCGGATGACCTTCAAGGATGGCTTCCTGACCTTCATTCCTCCACCCTTCCAGCAGCTGCCTCAGCCCCTAGTTCCCTGAATGAACAACCTGTGTACTTGGAATGCACAGCATCAGTACGGCAGCTCTGCTCGGGCCTGGCCACCGTCTCCTCCCCTACCACGCCTCCGTTTCTCTGCCCTTTTACCCTCCCCCCACCCCACCCCCCAAACAAAGGTGAATGGCCATTTTATTTTGTGGCCAGTTCTTTGTGAGTAATCTTGTCAATGAGACTGACCTACAATGAGGTTCAGCAAACAGTTAATATTATTACCAATAATAAAATGGAAGAGCTGGAGATGAAAGGAACGAGCCAACGGGAAAGAAGAGGTTGGACATTTGAGAGGGGACCTAATCCCTGACGGGTCTGGCAGGGGAGGGGAGAGCCAGGGCGCAGAGGAGAGGCTGATGGTGAAGCAGGAAGGGTGCCTCCTCCAGTGAGAGCACAGGCAAGGAGACCAGGGGTTGTGGACACCGCAGGTGTGTAGACAGAGCAGGACTGGTTGTTGAAAGCAGTTTCCACCTAATGGCTCCATTTCCCTGCAAGGCAGGTGGCCCGGCATTGCACTTGGCCTTCTTCACAATCCAGAGACTGATAATGATTGCTTGTCTGTTTCCCACTTTAGGCTGGGAGCTCCAGGAGGGCAGGGGCCCTGTCTGGCTTGCTCGGTACATAGTGGGTGTGTACAAGGTGTGGGTGCTGGGATGGGGGATGGAGGATAGGAGTGGAAACTAGCAGTGGCTGTCGAGGGGACTGGGAGGTGGGGCTGACAACTCATGAGACGATTGCCAGGCATCCCAAAGAACTCAAGGGGGTGTGGAGTCCTTGCCTCTGTGTGTGTGTGTGTGTGTGTGTGTGTGTGTGTGTGTGTGTGTGTGTGTGGCAGCAATCCCAGGGGACGGGAGGAGTGGAGAAGGCTGCCGTCCGGTTCTATAGACAGGTGCAGCGGGAAGCAAGCAGGGACGAGGGACCAGGCTATGGGCACGAGTGCTGATATGCGGCTCCTGCACTCCAGGCTGATGCGATGGACATTGACCAAGACAGGAGGAAGCTGATGGACAGGAGGAAAAGAGAAGGGTCAGAAGCCTGGAAGACTTGATGACAGGACCCAGTACAGTGAGGGAGGGTCCTGGAGGTGACCCGTGTGGCAGGGGGTAAGCTGCTGTCAGGCTGAATTCCAGAGAGAGTCACAACAGAGGATGACAAGATCCAGGGGTCCCCAACCTGGCTGATCATCAGCATGTCAAATCTAGTTTCTGCGTCCCACTTCTGGAGCCTCTGGAACCTGGGAATATATACTTTAAAGCCCCCCAAGTGGTGTTGACGAGAGCCAGCTTGGGGAGTCCCTAGCATTTAAGGTAGAACTGGGGGTGTGTGCAGTAGCATGAAGTGGTGATGATGGCCAACAGATCTGAAAAGGTTTAGGAGGTCCGTGAGGTAAGGGTGATGGATATGTCATGCACAGGGACACTGAAGTCCCCTGGGAGGATGGCAGGCCTTTGGGAGGAGGAAGACGGTGATCGGCCGCCAAGGCCCTAGATGAATATAGGGGCGTATTCTCACAGGGATGTTGAGAAGTCCTCCTGGCAGCCGGAGCCTCCGTCCCCTCAGAGCTACCAATCAGTTCCACAAGCTCTTCCCAGGTTTAGACTCTGCACCCAGACCTTGGTAAGATGCCATGGGACTCCAAAAGGGAGACCCATGTCTACCGCACCAGGAGCTCAGCATCTTGTGGGGAAGGGACGGTGTCTGGGCCCTGCCCAGTCCTTGGACTATTTTCAGCTCCAGTAGGATGAAGGTGCTGGCCAGAGGCCTTGAGGAACTTTTAGCCCGAGGCTCTCTCTCTAGGATTTTGTGCAGTTTTAGGGCCCAGTGGCAACTGTAAAACCGACTTGCAGAGTGGCCCCCCATATTCTGCCTGGGACCTCGCCCCATCTGACACCGCTTCGTGGCAGACACACCCAGAGGCAACACCTTCGTCATGGACAATGGCTGCAACACTCAGCAGCTTCAGGAGTAAACGGCATGGACGGGTGTGGGATGGGACAGGACAGGAAGTGAGTGGTGACCACGGCGTGACCTGGCGCTTTGGGGGGATCTCAGAAGTGCACGAGAAGACTCTGCAGGCAGTCCTGCCTGAGCGACTGGACAGAAGAAGAGCGTGGCGCCCTACAGCAGCCTCATATGTACCACCTGATGAGGCCCTGGGACCCCGGGGTCACACGCACGCTATTCCATTTCTCAGTGGGCCGTCCACATCACAGTCCCCACCTGCTTATCTAGAATGCACATTCTTGGGCTCTGCATAACTATGCCAACATTTCTGAAGCACTTCCTTACCCTAACTTCTGAGTAAAGTATTGTCAGACCCATTATACAGATGAGGAAATGACAGCTCAGAGAGGTCTAAGTCTCTGACCTGATATCTTACAGCTATCAAGTGGCTGAGTTGGAATTCAAAGCCAGGTCTTTTGATCCCACGTTCTTTCTATTAACTCTCCGTCTCTCAAAGAAGGAAGAGAGAATTGGGAGCTGGAGAAGTAAGGTCATCAGAGACTCCTGTAGGGCTGAACTTAGGCTGGGCCGCAAAGCTGGGCAGGGTCAGGTGGGTGCAAGGCGAGGGGCATCGAGGATGGACACTTCCTGGGTGCCTGTGACATTGTGCATAGCACCATTACCACGTACACACACCACTGCATTGCATCCTCATACCAGCCCTATGGGCTAAATGTACTATCGTCACCTTGCAGGTGGGACAACTTATGCTCAGAACAGTTATATCACCTTAAGGGGATGTGGCCAGTAAGTGTGGGGACATAGATTAGAACTCGGTTACTCCTGGCTTGAGAGTCAAATCATTTTCTACTACAACGGTAACTGCTCTTTTCTTAAACAGCACAAGCTTCTACTCAGCCAAAACCTGACACAGAATCTCAGGATGCAAGAGAGAGAGGAGAGAGGTCCTCCGGCTGGAACCATCGTGCAGAACCCAGAGCCGCCCTACCTACCCCCCTCACTGCCCCTGAGGCTTCTCCATCCACGGCCACAGCCCCCCTTCACACCACCTTCCTGGCAGGAAGAGAAATAACACCAGCAGGGAGTCAGAAACAGGCCAAGCAGCCTCCAGCCAAGTCTCTAAAGAAATAGGGCAGCAGGTCTGAAAAGTTTTGAAGATCTCCCGTCGCCCTGGGAGACATCGTCCTTCGCGATGTCGTGTCTGCGGCAGGTTTCTCGCACACCTTCTCCTAACCCCATCTAAGAGACAGAGACGTGAGGAAGGCGGGGGCTGAGAGCGAGGCCCCCATCATGGGGTGCTGCAAGAAGAAGTGTGTGTGTTAACTTTGGAAGAAGCAAATAAAAAACAAAAACAAAAACTTTCTACCTTTCTGCAGCTGCTTAAACACACTAAAGCTGCCCAGCTCCGCTCTGACTGCCCCCTTCCTCCCTTCCTGACAATAAACACATTTCCTTGCTTTGCAACATCTGAGCACACAGGAGTCTTCCCTCCCCCTAAGAGGGGAGGTGCCACCTCCCCTCTAGGTGCCCCCTCCTGGAGCTGAAGCCAGTGGGTATAGTGGGCAGGACCCACATCATCATGGCTGCCTAGGGATGGCCCTCCCGCTCCTGTTCCCATCACAGCAAAGGGATCAACATGCAGGAAGGGAACACGCTTCAAGCTCACTTAATGGCCGGTGTCCTTATTGTCATTGCTGATCTACCCCAGTCTGGCCATCTTGAGAGCCCAGCCTGGAGAGGAAGCCTCCAGGCCCTAAGACGTGGCCAGGGCTGTTCTGCGCAGGCTCTCTGGCCATCTTCCTGCCCCAGCTCAAGGGCTGGCAGCGAGGACAGTGGTTATGACACAGAAAGCCCCGGACAGGGTCTCTGCCAGCCCCAGGCTGTAAACACTTTCTTGCCCTCCCAAGGGAGGACCAAAGGTGAGACTGGAGGTGACCCTGCAGAGCGGCCTGTGCCCAGGGAGGGCCCTGTGGCTGGCGTACCCTCCCCTGGGGCCCAGCCTTGGCTACTTGCAGAATTCCACAGTGCACAGGCCAACCCCTGGGTGGCAAAGTGGAGGACGGAGGGAGAGCCAGGGACAGAGAGTTATAAATAGGCGTGTGTGACTGAGAAGGTCACCGGCCAGAGTGAAACATGCCAGAATTCTACAAGAGAGAGACAGATGTAAATTATCTGAGCATCTCACAACCTTTCTCTCTCGGGATGAACTGAGGGTTCCAAGACAGGGCAAGGGTCAGTAAGCGGCCACAGATACCCAGCCAATAGCTGAAAAGCCTCTTCCACTGAAGAGGCACTTGGACATGGCATTTATTTCTTAAAGAGGCTGGCTTTTCTGGGCGCTCACGAGAGACTAGCCACCCGAGCTGGAGAGTGGGAGGGTCTCACCCTTCACCCCCTCCTGATCCTCATCCTGGGTCTCTGCATGGGGAGATGGCCCCCCAGGGACATTTGGCAATGTCTAGAGACATTTCTGCTTGTCATGCCTGGGGAGGGGGAGATACTGTCATCTAGTGGGTGAAGGCCAGGGATGCTGCTCAACACCCTGCAATGCACAGGACAGGCACCTCACAACAAAGAATGATCCAGCCCCAACTGTCAATAGCTCCGAGGTGAGAAATCCTGGTCTAGGCCCCCTCCCTGGCCCCTCTGCCTCCAGACACCACCTCCTTTCCCATTCATTTCCAAGGGCCCTGTCAAGGCAGCCGGAGCCACAAGTACGCATAGCTACGCAAATAGCAACTCCTTATTTGCCGTGTTTGCTCAGCCAATATTGACTTTGCAGCCTAACACTGGTGCTATTGAGCCAGGGTTATTCTCAATATTGTTTGAGCAGCATTAGAACAGCCTGTGATAACCGGCAGCAGAACAGGAAGCTGCACCCCACCCCCAGCACACCCCCTTCCCCAGCCGCACCTCCTCCGGAGGACACTCCTGTAAAGACAGAGAAACCTGTGTGCTCGTGGAGTCAAGCGGACCTAATGCCTGCTCCTTGGCTGAGCAAACACACAGAGGTTAGAGAAGGAGCACGCTCTCCGCTCTCTGGCTGAGTCAACACTCCAGGGAAGCTGGGGCAACTGAAAAAGTTTACAGGGGAGGCCGACCTTTGGTGAGGGGGCTGGGCAGTGAAAAATGATGGCGAAGCAGCCCCAGGCTATATACCAAAGCCTTCGGTTGGGAAAGACCCCCAGAGACTAGGGTTCTTTGGCTCCTGGTGACTAAGCAGTAGGATGGAGAATCCATCCATGAACCAAGCACCCATTAGGTGAGGGTCTACTAGGTGCCAGACACTGTGCAGATCAGGACCAGAAGCTTAGAATGGGAGGGCCCTTATGGATAAGCTAAGGCAGCCGCCATGTTTGAATGATGAAGACCTAGGAAAACAGCCTCCGTCTTGGGCCTGGTCTTTGCTGTAAGGGAGTAACCAGCTCCTGGGCATGAGTTCAGAACTGAGAACAACCCAGTCCTTAGGAAACACTCTCCCTTCCAGCTGGGCTCAAGTCCCTTTAACAGGAGCCAGCATTGAATGTGCCATAGTGAGAGGCCTTAAACTAAGTCCAGGAGAGGAACTATGGTCATTTCCATTTGACTATATCTAGCTATAAGGATTGTTGTCATGTTCTTCCTGAGAGCCATCTCAGAGGGGTAGAGGGATCAGAGGAGATAAACCAGTAGCCAGGCCTGCACAAGCCACATGAGTGATAGGAGGAAGGCATATCTCCTGCATTCCAGAGGGGAATGAAACGAAACTGTGAAACCAATGTGGAATCAGGGCTCCTGAGGGATTTTAATGAGAATCATGATCACGGCCACTGCATATGGCTGTGTACCACCTGCCCAACCACAACCAGCAGCTCCACAGTAAGACCAGACAAGACAGAGAATGTTTACAGATGAGAAATCCACATGGAATAAATGGGGCGGCTTTTCCTTGCCCACAGTGAAGTAAATCTAGGCTTAGCTGTACGTCTGGATCTGGGCCCATGTTACGTCTCTAGGTCAACATTAAACAAGTTGCCAGAATCATTGAGGGGGCATTCTGAAAATTAGCTCTGGCCAGGTCTGAGAACACCAAAATGGTCATTTGCTAAAATTGGTCATTAACATTTTCTACTAACTGCTCTCTCCAAAGACTTGGAAAATGAGGGGGGGAAACTCCTCAGAAATCAGCTATGATGTATGCCCTTATGATGACCCAAACTCTAAGCTTCAGAAACGATTCATTTTTAAAAGTATGTGGTGGGCATTTTCCACATGTGGTGGAATATTTTTATTCATCAGCCAAGTCATTTCACTTTTCCCCCAAAGCAGACATGCTAGCCAATGTGCCTGCCAGGTCTGTGCCCCCTTCTCTGAGGAACATCTTCCCACCGACAGGAGTGGTCCCTGCTGCCCTGTTTATCACCTGAATGCACCCTGTTGGAACAGAGACAGACACCTGACTAAAAAGAGATACCCAATTGGCTGGCCACTGACTAATCTGATTCCTTCCTCTGGGAATTAGGATTTAGACTCTTGGTGTCAGGTCCATGATCTGAGAGATCACGTCCCACTTGAGGTGAACATTTTTGGACCTAGAGAAGGCCACTCTGCAGAGAAAAGAATGAAACAGACCGACTGAGAGAGACTGAGGTAAAAGACCACAAGGCCCCAGAGAAGGAGAGACACAGAGTGCAGGCAAGCAGCTGTCTGGGGCTCTGATAAC
Source organism: Mesoplodon densirostris (assembly GCF_025265405.1). Taxonomy (NCBI): domain Eukaryota; kingdom Metazoa; phylum Chordata; class Mammalia; order Artiodactyla; family Ziphiidae; genus Mesoplodon; species Mesoplodon densirostris. The sequence goes on from NC_082664.1 coordinate 124,221,545, forward strand.
TTTCCAGTAGTTGCACCTTGAGCATCTCATGGGGACTGGTTGTCATCCCTGCCCTTGGGTTCAGTGAGATTCCTCGTAGCCTTCCAACAAATTTATTATTATTATTATTATTATTATTATTATTATTATTATTATTATTATCGAGAGCTAAGTCTATAATAATTCTGATTCTTGCACCAAACAGTTATTGACCAAGACACCTAGTAAGAAATACCCTGTTTTCTGGACTACACTTGTTCATCCCTGAGCATCTCACCCCATCTTCTTCCCCACCCTTGGTCTAACTTGATTCCTACCTCTCCTGGTATTTCCATGGAGATGGCTCATGCTTCCTTTGAGTGTTTCAGGTAGTAATAATCCACAGTGCACCCCAGCCATCAGCAGCTGAGTAAGCTGTGTAACCTAGACACCACGCTCCACTCAGTGGTTTGTTTGCTCAGCCTACTTCAATAGTGGCTGTTAGACTACCAGTCAATAATTAGTCATTCAACAAACATCCATCAAGCTATACCCCAACCCCAGCAAAGACATGTTGAAAACACAAACAAACTTTTAAAGACCACGGAGCAAATGTAAGCACATTTTTCCATTTTCCTGTCACAGGAGAAGAGCAATTCTGATGTGCTATCAGCCCTAATGCAGCTAGAAGTCATCAGTTACACCAACCGCCCAGTCAGAACGAGAAGTGACAGAAGAGGCACAGCTCTTGCTTTGCTAACTCTGGAGGGGTATTAGCTAGTTGTTGCCCGTGAAGGGAAACAAATAGCCCTGTTAATCCCCAAGATCAGTGGAAATATAACTGGACCACCTGTAGTATCAGGGCTTCCTTCAGGGGCTCCCCACTGCCCTGAGTCCCCACTACAGGAGTAGACCTAGAGGGCATTCATCCATCCTATTTTTATTGGGTACCCTTTTATTATGTGATAAGGAACCTCAAGGAAACATCTCCCATCTCCATAAGCTTTCGTATTGTTCTACCTCTCAACTTTATTATTACTATGATAAGATTATAACTATTAACATAGTAAGATAAACATTTGAAACCATCTAACAAATCACTCAGCCTCGCCTTTAATGCAATCAACAGTCTTTTCTTTTTCTTTCTTTTTTTTTTTTTTTTGCACATTACCTTCCATAGGTAGTATTTTTACATAGACGTGACTTTAGCAAGCATATCAGGTTGTAATTTGCCGTTTGGTCTTATCTGCCACTTTTCTATGTGTAAACAGTGTTTCTCAGGCTCGTGTTCCCCACCCATGGCCTCCCACCCCATTCAAGGCTCTACCCAGGTATGCCCACATGGGGTGCCCGTTTTCCCCTCCTCTACTTCCCCAGCTCCCCTTTGGTGCCTCTGCACTTGCAGAGCTGCAGGATGGTACTGCACTCTTTCTCCCAGGGCCCAATGCCCAGCCAGGGAGGCCCCTTCCAGCAGGCACAGCCACCCTGCTGCCCACCGCCCCTCCTGCCTGGACGCTCTTCACATGCCCATCACCCACCCCCTGCCTTCCTAGGTCCCATCACTTCCCCAGAGCACTCTAGCCTTTGCAGGGGCCATCATTCTCTTTTCAACCTTTGAACACCCAGCACCTGACACAGAACATAATGCATAGCAGATGTTCAAAACTATTGGGTGAAAAATGAGTGAATAAATTAACTAATGGTTTGTGATGAACAAATGAGCCATCGGGGCCCCCGGCTTCTTTCTGCACCTGCTTCCCCTCCATCCAGAGCTCTCTGTCACCCTGGCCAAAGTATGTACTTTGAGGGCTTATTCCCCAGACATTCATGCCCAGGTCCTGTAACCTGCACACACAAGAAGGGCCAGGCTGCAGGGATTTGGGCCTGGTTCAGTTCATGTGGTCTTGACAAAGAAAGAAGCAGCCCAGGACTTTTCTCACGGTTGCCTCTTCCCTCTCACTCCTTCCCGTCCCAGCTCTAGCTTCCCTTCCCATCTTGCCCAGAACTCTTCCCATCACATCTGGGCATTTCCCTTCCCTCGTCCACTTAAAATAGGGATTGAGCACCTGCTGTGTCCCAGGTATAGAGACGAATCAGAGAGAATCCCTGCCCTCAAGGAGCTCATTGTCTGATCAGGGCCCAGAATGAAAAGAAATACAATAATGTCATCTCCTGGAGCAGAAGGTAGAAAGCCTCATTACAGAGTCAAAGTGGCATCTTCGGCTGTTGACATGAGTAGCTTACATGCCAAGCTGTGCTCGGGTCCCTCAGGGGCCTGCAGTGGGGTCTCATGTTCTGGCCCAGAGCTGTCCGTTCAGGTTAAGCATTGCCCTCCTCCTGCATCTGCCTTCAAAGGTGAATCCCTACCCCCATAGGAGACACCACACAGGCTCTCAGACTCAGTGGGGATCAGTAGCTCTCCTCCCTTCCAGGAAGGGTTACGGTTGCAATAAAGTACATGCTTGCTGGGAGATGGGGAGAAGTGTAAAGGTGAGGAAGACACAGAAAGGGGGCCTGGAGGCTCCAATGACCCACTTTCACAGCTAGGATCAGCTCCAGGCAGGATGAACAGCAGGTACTGGCTGATATACCCACGTCTCTGCCTGCCTCCCCATCTCATGACCTCGTGCCCTGAAAGATGTCAGAGACCTCATCTCCAGCTGTCAGCAGAACTCCCACCCTGTAAGGGAATCTGGAGCCCTCTAGTCTGACCTGCTCAGTTTACAGCTGGAGAAACTGAGCCTAGAGAAAAGTAACAGGACAGAGGCTCTCTTTCCCTTTAATTTTACATTGACTCCTGTTTTTCAAAATGACGTTGGGACATGTTTATCTCCCTTGATCAAATAATTCCATTTCTGAGACTCTCCTCTAAGGAAATAGTAATCCTAAGCACAGGAAAAGTTTGGGCACAAAAACGGTCATCACAGCATCATTCCAGCTAAAAGTGGCAGAAGAGAGGGCAGGCTAAGCAATTCCCCTCGATGGAAAACAGGTTGCAGGCAATCCACTAAAAATTATAGTTCAGTCCAGCTTTTAATAAATGGGAAAATTCTGGTATGATATTGGAGGGGAGGAAAAGGTACCAATTTTTATATGAGCCTAGCTATGTGAGAAAAGCAACTGCAGAGAAGCAAGACTGAGAAGAAGAAACTGGTTTTCTTGTGTGTTCCTTTTGTTCCTTGTGTATTTTTAAGTAACTAGCTATGATAGGTAGTGAGATTACAGGAGAGTCCCCTCAAAGAGACATTCAGGGCTTCCCTGGTGGTGCAGTGGTTGAGAGTCCGCCTGCCAATGCAGGGGACACGGGTTCGTGCCCTGGTCCGGGAAGATCCCACATGCCGCGGAGCGGCTGGGCCCGTGAGCCATGGCCGCTGAGCCTGTGTGTCCGGAGCCTGTGCTCCGCAACAGGAGAGGCCATAGCAGTGAGAGGCCCGCGTATCAGAAAAAAAAAAAAAAAGAGAGACATTCAGATTGGGAAAAAATTAAAATTATATTTTTTAAATGATTATATTGGGGAGCCAATTTACTAGGAAAAGAAAGGTCGTTCCTGACAGCCTGGGGAGTTAAAGTTGCTTCTCAAAATTATTATAAAGGCCACTGTCAGAGCCACTCTTTCCTCAAACCATCTTGCAGGACCCTACTAGACACCACATACTCATTGGGATACATTCATTCAAGAAAATTTACTAAGTACCTACTGGCACAAACAGTGCCAGGCACTGTGTTGGTTGTTAGGAATACAAGAGTAAACAAGGCCAATGGAGTCTCTGCCCTCATCAAGCACACTGTCTAATGACAGAGACATTAAAAGGATCTGCACATCACTAGCATAAACTATGATAAGCACTACAAGGATGTTCTCTCAATTGGGATTGAGTTTGGCTACCAGGAGTAGAAATTCAACTACAGTGATGAAAACAAATGAGGGTTTTAGCTCTTCCAAGTCCAGAAATAGGCAGCCCAGGGCTGGAGTGATGGCTTCCACAAAGCCTTCAGGGACCCAAACTCTTGCTATGCTTCTGCTCTAACATACAAACATCCTTCATATCCTTAACCTAAAGGTCCAAGACAGCTGCTAGGGCTCCAGCCATCACATCTGTGTTCCAGGAATAATAAAGGAAAGACACAAAGAGCAAAATGCAAAGAGAAAAAATAATCAGCCCTTTCTCAATTTCTCGGAAGCTCTACCCAGCAATTTCCTAGCTGTCAGGAAGGCTATGAAAGGTAGTCTTTTAACTGTACACGTTGCTTCCCTGTTAAACTGGGACTTGATAAAACATGAAGGTAATCATGTACGTCAGAAAAGGGCCAGCAATCTCTGATCCAGATGATGTTGTGAGAGCAAAACACAGAGAGATTCAACCAGGTCAAGGAGGGGACTCAAAGCCATAACGTTTAAGCTGAGGCCTAAAGGATACCTGGGAGGAAGAGAAGCAAAGGGGTAGGGGAAGAATTCCGAGCAGAGGATCAGAAGCTCCACCCAGTGGACAACTCTGCTGTGAATTCAGCAAGGCCACGAGGAGAGCCTGAAGTGAGGTCAGGAGACATGGCTTTAAGGCCTGGCTCTGAGGAGACATCACATCCCCCTCTGAGCCTCTCCAGCTGTAAAGTGAGTACTCTGCACTCGAATCCTATGAAATATTTATCAGGACCTCTGCTGGGTTATGTGGGGCAGGGAGAGGGCACACCACCTTATGCCGTATCCCCATTCTCTCAGGGCTTTCGGACAAGACAGACGGAGGAAACTCATACAATTTGAAAGCTGTAAGGGGAGAACTGGATCAGGCAAAGAAACCAAGCCCCACTGGAGGGTTCAGAGAAGTTCACCTCTGAGCACCATCAGCCTCACATCAACCCTGGGATACAGGGACCACAGAGACCACAGCTCTCTCTGCAGGGGTCTATGGGGTGGCTGCAAGCATCCCTGAAGGTCTCTACTTGGACAGGATTCTTGATGATGCCACACAGTGGGGTGGACAGTGGTGGTGGCGTGGGAACGACCACCACTTCCTAAGCATGTTCTGCATGCCAGGCACTGGGCAGCTTTGCATTTATCATCCCGTGTAATCCTCCCAAGGGAGTCACTGGATAGGTATGAGTTACTTCCATTTCACAAATGAGAACGTTAAGGCTCAGAGAGGTAATTTGTCCGCATGATGGTTCAGAGTGATGGGAAACACTGGTGAAATCACGCTGGTGAGAGTCCTTTGAAACCCTAAATCTCTTCCCATGACCATGTGACTTTGGTCAAGCTTCGCCTTGGGGCTCAGTTTCCTCATCTGTAAAATGAGGTCACTTTGGTTTGCTACTCACAGCTGTTGCAGCTCTCATGCCTCCAGTGTCTGCCACATGCAGTCGCCTTCCCCTCGGTGTTTTGCTGCATCTTCATGATGCAGCCCTTCTGGGTAGGTGCTGTTCACTCCAGGTCATGGACAAGGAGTTGACCGGGTCCCTCCTGGCTCTCTCTCCACCATGACAGGCTGGCTCGTGGAGATCCACCTGTGCCAGGTGGACGCTGCCCCCTGCTTGACCTTTGTCCTCCCGAGCATCTGGAGCAGGGCGGGGATGCACAGATGGGCCCATGGCTCGTGGGCCAGCCATGGGAAGACACCAAAGGAGGCCCATCACAGTGTTGCTATTCAGGTCAAAACACCTCCCTATGTTTAAACAATTACAATCCATAATTAGTTGCCATCACAGTGTAACAAGCCCGCTGTGGTTTCAAAATCACAGTGACTGCTTTATTTAGCTAAAGCGACCGCAGCTGGGGACCACTGGATTATTTGTGAAAGAAAATGTCTCAGCTTTGGCTTCCCAACCTTCTCTTAGCCTGTCTCTCCTGGTTCCACAAGCACACACCCACCCCACCCACTGCCCCCTGCTCCACCACTGTCTCAAGCTGGGCTCCTCGCACCCATCCTTGAGCTTTTCTATAGCTTATCCTTCCTCCTCAGCACTTCTTCAATCCCTGTCCGTCCTTTAAAGCCCGGTCTGGGGTCTCCTCCTCCAGGAAGTCTGCCTTGACTACTGCAGCCCCATTGGCCTCTCCCGCCAATCCAGTCCCAATGCTCCTTCACACACTAGTTAGCTCACTGGTCTCTCAGTGTGGGGGCTGGGAGGAGAGAAGGAAGAGGAAGTAGACTATGGAACAGGAGGGAGAAAGATGGGCCACAACACAGGCCTTGGTACCAAGCTCCTGTGCTCCAGGGAAAAGGGAGCCAAGCTGGGTGGGGTGGACATGCTGATGGAGCCAGGCCAACAGGTCCTTCCTGCTTGGGTCTCGAGGGGTCTCAGCAGGACTAAAGCTCTGTATTTCTGAGGGAGGAGATTATCAGGGAAGGTATATTATCAGGGAAGAGAGGCTGGAGATGTGCCCTGGGGCACAGCTAGGTTCTCTCTTAGTGATGCTGAGCTAAGACAGTGCTTTCCTATCAAAGGCCAGGACTTGCAAGACATCAGGGGCGAGGACAAAAGATTCCCATGGTACTGAGAAACATACAGTCACTCACCTGCCAAATGTTAGCGGAAATTTTTGAATTTTTCTTAAGAAAGAACAGCTCAGTGTATTTCCTCCCAATATGCTTTTCTAACAGGGATCTAGTGATGGTGGACATCAGGCCTTGTAATCCTTGTTACTCTGAGAGATGGGTCTACAAACAGTCAACCTGGCCCAGGGAGGCTGGGACAGGTGGCCAGTCAGAGAGGGGCCCAAGAGAAGCTGATATTTCTCCCCCTTGCTCAGGGGGTGACCCCTCCCACACTGTTCACTTTTGGACTTCAAGCCTTTAAGAGCCTCCCAGTGCTTCCAGCCCAGGCTCCAAAACAGACACACCTAAAATTACAGGGGGACTTCAGAAATCAGGCAGCTCAGCCTCCATCTAATCATGAAACACTTCACAACCTCCCTGGTGAGTAGTCATCCAGGGACAAGATTATTATCCCATTCAACAGATGAAGAAACTGAGGCTCTGAAAGGGTGGACAACTCTCAGAAGCCTGTGAAGAGTCCCGTGCTGTCTCGATTCTTGGGGGTTGTACCCCACTACCCATTCCCACGGGGCCTGGCCCTTAGCTGCTTGTCGATTGACCACCCCTCAAAAAAAATATGGCACCCTAAAACGGCTTAAGGCATCAGGTCCAATATTTCTGAAAGAAAGGCATGCATCACTAACATGTGATAGGTGGTTCAGGGAGTCTCAGTTTACTGCCTGGAGTCTGAGCCTCCTTCTCTTGCAAAGGTAAAGTTGAACTAGCCTCCCTTCAGCTCCAACGTTCTCTGGTTCCATAAAATATTCTTAAGAAGGGGCGGGGGCTTCCCTGGTGGCTCAGTGGTTGAGAGTCCGCCTGCTGATGCAGGGGACATGGGTTCATGCCCCAGTCCGGGAAGATCCCACATGCCGCGGAGCGGCTGGGCCCGTGAGCCATGGCCACTGAGCCTGTGTGTCCGGAGCCTGTGCTCCTCAACGGGAGAGGACACAACAGTGAGAGGCCCGCGTACCGCAAAAAGAAAAAAAAAAGAAGGGCGGGAGAGAGGAGCACAACTAATTCTATACATTGTCCATGTATTTTTTTATATGTTTTATATATTTTTTTATATTTTTATATCCAGGGACATGGGGGTGGGGAGAGGAGCTGGTGCAGAACGAGCTCACTGCCCTCTGAAGAAGCTAAAGGTCAGAAAATGGATTCAGGAGGTGAGGTGCCTGTGAGAAACCACAGGATTAGGGCTTCTTCCTCCTCAGCCCACCCAAGGCATGCGAGCTGGAGACCCATGTGGACCCCAGTCCACACACCCCCACCCATCCTGGATGAACAGGAAAAAGAAGGTACTGGCAGGAGGTCTTCCAGGTTCGAGCAACCCTTCTCCCTGAAGGGCCAGGCTAACTGCGGGCTCCGCGAAGACTAGGGGTCTTGCTCCCCCAGGCTGCCCTGTCCTGAGCCAGCCATCATGTTGACAGCAGATGGGACTGGTTGAAGTCTTCACCCAACTGGCCAGGCCTCCCTTCGAGCTTTATTCAACTCAGACTGCAAGTCCCACCTCCTCCATGCGGCCCCCGAGTTACCCTGGGGAGTTACCCTACTCCCCAGAGCTGCTTCCCTCCTCAAGTGCTTGCCACCTCATGGAATGTTTGCTGATTGACGGACTCCAGCGCCCAGAGCAGAGGCCAAGACCTGAACTGGGGACAGACCAAGGAAGGAAAGTGAACCAAGCTCTACTGGGGAGTGCCAGAATGAGTCAAAAAGAGAAGTGTCCGGCAGACATTCATCCTTCCCTGCCCTGTTGTCCCAACTTCATTCATTCATTCAAAAGTGCTTAGCCAACACCTGCTATGTGCCAGGCACAGTGCTAAATGCTGGGCCACTGCAATGAACAAGACACAGCCTCTGACTACATTGTTTTTATAGATCAGTCAAAAGGGCAGACATTAAACAAATAATTACACAATGAATTAATTAACTGCTGTTGTAACTGATGCTGTGAAGAATAACTAAGGGCAGATGCTAAGAGAGAACGCTTGCCAGGAGGAGGTTACCTGTAGGAGGGTCACAGAAAGTTCACAGAAGAAGGGATATCTTAGCTAAGACCTAAAGACGGTCTTTAGCGGGGAGATGGCAAAGTAGAACCAACCTGTGCAAAAGTCCCAAGGCAGGAAGGAGCATGGAACATTCCAGAAATCTGTGGAGAGTCAGTGTGGCTGGAGCTCAGAGCCATGCAGAGAAGAGGGGGCTATGACGAGGCTGGGGTGGCAGCAAAGAATCTAGTCTGAGTGGGTGAGGAGCCCATGAAGAATCTCAGCAAAGAAAGAGCTCTCTGCTTTTTAACTTGGCCATGGCAAGTTTTTCTTCTGGCCTAGCCCATCTCTCTTCTAAAGGTCAACAGACATTGGGACTTGCTCTTCCTAACCAGAATTTGGGCCATATTACCAGCCTACATCTGCACAACTCCATGAATGGTTACAGCACTTTCCCACACAGTATTTCTTTCCATACCCACAGGAACCTCATCAGGGAGGCATTTTTAGCCCCACTTTGCAGATGAAGACATTAAGACTCAGTGAGGGCTTCCCTGGTGGCGCAGTGGTTAAGAATCTGCCTGCCAATGCAGGGGACACGGGTTCGAGCCCTGGTCTGGGAAGATCCCACATGCTGTGAGCAACTAAGCCCGTGCACCACAACTACTGAGCCTGCGCTCTAGAGCCCATGTTCCACAACAAGAGAAGCCACTGCAACGAGAAGCCCACGCACCGCAGCAAAGAGTAGCCCCTGCTCTCCGCAACTAGAGAAAGCCCGCGCACAGCAACGAAGACTCAATGCAGCCAAGAAAAAAAAAAAAAAGACAGTGAAATTGAAGAATCTGCCCAGAGGTCACCCACACAGTGTTCTGTTCAAGATACCATGGTGGCCGGATGAAAGGACAAAGCAGAAGAAAAACTGGCCTTCACTAGGTACAAGTATGCAAATAGGCACAAATGTAAATGAAGCCTACTAAGAAGGAAAATCTAGCAATCAAAAGTATCACACATTTCAAAGCAAATGAAAATATTCAGAATGAATCTGCTTTTTGAATTGCCTACTAATAGATATAGGTATAGGTACAGATACAGATACGGATGTAGGTGTAGCAATAGGTAAGAGCCATAGAAAGTCAAGAGTTGAAATAACTTATTTTTTCCTATACCTCTAGACCTTAAGCTGCTCATTTTGGGTGATTAGCAAATGTTATGGTCCTATGTGCTGGCAATGAGATGGTTCTAAACTAAATTTCAATTCTTAAATTTAATAAATAAATAAATACAAGATTAGAGCTCTTCACTTATAAATACTATTTCAATGTCTATTGCAACGTCAATTAAAATGATAAATAATAATAACAGGGGCATGAATCCTAGATCACAAACCCAAGTATGCAAGAAATACCACTTTTTTCCATCCTTCTAATTACCCAAATGCAAGGTCCTGAGCCCCCTCAGAGGAAGGGTCTGAGCCTCCACTCCATCAGGGATGCATTCTCATTGCCCATATTCAAGGGCAGACACGGAGTAAGCTTGCAAAAGGAGAGAAGACAGAAACTGCATTGGAAGAGAAAGCCCACCTAGTGAGCAGAGCAGACAGAGACGGATTCAGGGGCAGGGGTAGGGGGTGGGCAAGCCCATCCTTTCCATGTAAAATACTGAGGGCTGGAGTCGGGCTCAGCATTAGAAATTTGACACTCGTGAAATTCTGCTGCCAAAACTGCTGTGCAAAGGCACAGGGAAACTGAAATTTAAAAAATGAATCCTCAGTCCTATGGCAAATGAGTCATTCAGCAAATTGATCATTTGGCAAATTGGCTTTTAGCAAATTGATTTGGGGCATCTAGGCCTGCTCCTGGAAGGCTGTCTACTAGCCAGGAGAGTGTGCAGAGTCTGGTGGAGGAGAACCTATCTCCCAGGGAGCAGACCTTTCCCCTCTGCCCCCCACAAGAGAGACCTCCAGGTGCACAGAGGCCCCCAAGTAGACACGATGTCAGGGGATGTGGGGAAGCCTGGCTGCCTTCCAGGGCGGCCTGAGGTCTGAGTCCATGGGAAGCAGCTCTCCCACACACATAATGGACCTTGAAGTCATTTATGGATAGTTAAACCTCAAAGCTTAATCTGTAAAACGGATGATCCTCCACACCTCTGTAATCTTCTGTTGGGTTGCCCGAATCTGAATATCTGCATGGATGCCGGCTGATGGATGGGGTGCACCTGTGTAGGGCCCTGCACTTGAAGCACACCCACCTTGGCCCTCCCGATTCATGCAGGGCAGAGGACTGGCAGGATCGCAGAAAAAGCCACTCACACTTGAGGGGCGCCATCCAAGCAATTTTTTTTTATCCACCTGTTATTTTCAGCCAGAGTGCACGCTCTCCAAGGCTTCCTCCTGCTCTGATGTTTTGTGATTCTGAGGCCCAGAATCCTGTGGGTTATGACCTCCATAAATCGTAATAAAATAGAATCAGGACAGTAAGTCAGCAAATCCTGCCCAGCCAGCCACTCAGCGGTCATTTAGATCCACAGAAGAATAAGTGGCGGACCCACTTTGATGGATGTCCTACTGAGTAGACACATTACAGAGGGATCCATCAGAAGAAGGGAAGAGTGGGATGGAGCCCAGAAAGGTGGGCCAATGATGATGATGTTGATGAATTGACATCAGTCGAAGAGGAGGAGGAGGCATCTTTACAATATTCAAAATTCTCTCACACCCTCACCGTATCTTCGCAAGGCACACAGGACAGGTATCGAGTACCATATTGCAGAAGAAGAAGTTGAGTCTCATAAAGGTTAAGCACCTCATCCAAGCTCACCTACCCAATTTGAACCCAGGTCTTTCATACCCTGGAGCCAGCTGTGTCCACTGAGCTGCCTCTGATGACCATCTGCGGCCCTGGGGTCCTCTCACATATGCACAAAGAGCAGTGACTTTGCCCGTGTCAATGGCTGATGTGCCATTACTGCCAGATAACAAATGAGGCAGCCTCTGGGGTCAAGATGACAAAGCAGGAAAACAACCCTAGACACTACTTAGTATAAACTCTTCCCCACCAGAACGGAGAGAGAAGGAATTCCTAGTGTCACAGACTCCTAAGCAGCAGAGCCTACTGACCATAGTGCAACATCAGGGCTGGTGGCCGCCCCCCTCCCCACCAGCCTGGAGCACCGATGCCCACTGACCCATCAGCCCCACCCTTCCCTTTCCCCTGCAGACAGTGAGGGGATGGCATAAATATGGCCAAAGGCAGGCTCTGATCACAAGCTCTGCCCATCTGTTCTGCCCCCAAACACTTAGTATTTTATAATCATAGCATCTAGTGAGCATTTTGTCATTCTTTGTTGAATGAATGCATGCATGTATCCATGAATGAGTGAATGAATGAAGAAAACTCTGGCCTACGTACAGCACTTCCTCCCTTACACGGGACCTTTGCATCCAGGACCCCATCTTATCCTTGGGAGATACCCTGGTGAATGCAGTATTGGAATCCCTGCTTTAGAGATGGGGTGACAGAGGCCCAAAGCGATGACCATCTCACACGAGCTAATGGCAGAGACTGGCCTAGAATCCCAGCCAGGTTCCCACTTCAGTGTTCCTTCCCTGTGCTGGCTGCTGACCTGGGCTATGATCTCCAAAGAGAAGAGCTTGGCCTCCAGAGCCCAGCAAGCCAGAGTTCCCCTGGTCACCCAGCTCACCACCAAAGGGGACAAAGGAGGCTGGAACTATGGGAAAGCCCCAGAGAAAGAGTTCTCACCCCTTGGCTAGGGAGGGAGTATTTGTCACTTTCTAAACAGGCCTCCACGTTTTCCCCAAGTTAGCTCCTAATTTCCAGATCTGGATGAGGACTGGAAACCACTCCTGTCCTTTACCTTTCTGATTGTGACTCACTCTGGGAGCAGGGAAGTGGGAGGGGTGAGATGCCCAAGGCTCAAGTCTCACCAATCTTTTGGATTTTATCCTGGTAGCTTTATATTTTTTAAAAACAGCTTTATTGAGATATAATTCATATACCGTACAACTCACCCATTTTTTTTACAATACCATTTAAAAGATTTTTTATTTTATATTGGAGTATAGTTGATTTACAATGTTGTGTTAGTTTCAGGTGTACAGCAAAGTGATTCAGTTATATATATACATGTATTTATTCCTTTTCAGATTCTTTTTCCATTTGGGTTATTATAATAGAGTATTGAGCAGAGTTCCCTGTGCTATACAGTAGGTCCTTGTTGGTTATCTATTTTATGTATAGTACTGTGTGTATGTTAATCCCAACCTCCTAATTTATCCCTCCACCACCCACCTTTCCCCTTTGGTGACCACCAGTTTGTTTTCTAAGTCTGACAACTCACCCATTTGAAAGTGCACAATTCAATGGCTTTTAATATCATCACAAAGGGGCTTCCCTGGTGGTGCAGTGGTTAAGAATCTGTCTGCCAATGCAGGGGACAAGTGTTCGAGCCCTGTTCCGGGAAGATCCCACATGCCGCGGAGCAACTAAACCCGTGCGCCACAACTACTGAGCCTGCGTGCCACATCTACTGAAGCCCGCGTGCCTAGAGCCCACGCTCTGCAATAAGAGAAGCCACCACAATGAGAAGCCCGCACACTGCAACGAAGAGCAGCTCCCGCTCACTGCAGCTAGAAGAAAGTCCACGCAGCCAATAATAAATAAATAAAATAAGTAAAACATAAAAAAAAAATTCACAGAGTTGTGCATCCATCACTACAGTCAATTTTCGTACATTTTCATTATCCCAAAAAAGAAACCCTACACCCCTTAGCCATTACCCCAACTGTCCCAAATGATGACCCAGCCTTAGATGACAGCTCATCTACATTTTTTTTTTTTTTGGCCGCGTTAGGTCTTTGCTGCTGCGCACAGGCTTTCTCTAGTTGAGGCGAGCGGGGGCTACTCTTCATTGCTGCACACAGGCTTACTGCGGTGGCTTCTTTTGTTGCAGAACACGGGCTCTAGGCGCATGGGCTTCAGTAGTTGGGGCCAGGCACCTATGCTTCTGGGAGCAGATTTTCCCACTCAGGGAAGGAAACTGAGGCCCAGAGAGGGGAAGGGACTTCGAAGCATCACACAGCGGCCCGCCCCCCAGGACAAAGCCCTTTGTGCTGACTGTCTTCCCCGCGTGCTGGGCTGTCAGTCTAGGAAAAGCTGTGCTTAGCCCCGCCCCCTGACCTCCACCACATCCTCCCACCAAAAAGAGAAACAGGGCTGCGTCTGAACACAAAGGAAAGCTGTGTGCTAAAGGGACAAAGTCTAGTGGGGGGATTCGAGTCATCAGAGCAGAAGCCTCGGGGAAGGCCTGAGCTCACCCTGCTCTGTGCCCAGGTAGGCTGGCTGTGTGTAAGCCATGCCCCGTACACTCCATCCCGGCTCCTGCCGGCAGCTTCCAGCCTGACTCTGGGCTTGATGTCTGACAACTAAAGCAGAGCCAGGCCAAGAGAGAAAGAGTGAGAGAAAGACCTGCTCTTTAGAAGCTGCAGCAGGGCCCCACGGCTCCCGGTCCCCAGTGTTCTCTGAAGCCTAGGGAGGGACGAGGCTGCATGATGCAAACACTTGCCCACAGGTGCAGTGACACGGAAGAGGAGCAGGCCCTGAGATCACTCCCTGCTTAGCGCCCGTGTGCCACCCTCCTCCAGTGCCAGCTTCCCCAACATCAACACCGGGTGATGGCACTGGGATGGGGAGAGCAGACACAGGCCTCTGGTGCCCTCTGCTGTTCAGCACTCCGGTCCCACAGCCTGAGGGATGGCACTGAGGCTGGCAGGAGACAGTAAAGGAATGTCACCAGTCCCTGGGGTTGCCCTAGCTCATAGCAGCCCCTCCATCTGCTTTCCAAAAGGAGCCAGGACAAACGCCACGCTTAAGCCCTGAGAAGGGCAGTGTATCAGTCAGAATACACCAGGGTATGTCATGGTAACAAACACCCCCTAAAGTGAACCAGCTTGTAACAATTTTTATTTCTTGGACCTGGGTTGTCTGGGGGTGATGCTCCATGTTTCCTCCCTCCAGGATCCAGGACAAGGGAGCAGCCACCATCCTGAATGTTGCCAGTGACAGTGACAGAAGGCAAGAGACTGAAGGGCCTCCACAGACCTTTAAACTTCCACTCACAGCTCATTGTCCAGATCAGGTCTCATGGCCCTGTCCTATAAGAGGGGCCTGGATATGCAATCCTACCAGGTGCCCAGACGTCTGGGGGCTGGAAATATTCAGAGAACAGTATGATGACTAGTAGTTAGTTTACTCTTCAGGTCACCAAACATTCGGCTCATTCTTCCTCCTACAAGCAAAACACACTCACCCCTCCCTGAGGAATACAGCCCCAAATTCCACCACCACCACCCCGCCCCCCAGCATAGTATCGGCACAGGAACAGGACCTCAGGGTGGCCTGTTAGGGTCTCCTTGTCAGCAATGAGATGCAGTGATCCCTTTATCACTCACAGGTGGGGGGCCTCCTGATCTGGAGACCAACGACCTGAAAATTAAAATTATTTGCCTCCCTCAAATTCAATATTCAATGAATTAACAAGTACAAGATAACGTCAACGATACACCCAGTTAGAAAGGATAAGTGGGAGATGCACCTCGGCAGACGCTGCTCCACAGTTATCCTGACATTCCACGGACAGACATTTTAAGGGTCCCTGCCCTAGGACTGGGGCACCTTCCTTGCTCAGGGACTGGGACTGTCCCTTGGGTATCTCTCCCCGTGGTTCTTTGTGCCTCCCCTGTCTGGCTGGCTCCCTGGGTTTCTTCTTACTCAGAACCTTGGGATGTTTGTAGCCCTGTAATGGCCACCCCACCCTTGAGTCTACTTGACCTCCAAGTTCCAGCATGACACCAGTTGCAATGTCCCTTAGGTCTCAGTTCAAATTCCAGAGAGAAGGAGCGAGAGAGAGAGAGAGAGAGAGAGAGAGAGAGAGAGAGAGAGAGAGAGAGAGAGCCTGATTGGCACAGTTGTATTATTTAGGACCAGGCACACAAGTCGTAGTTACCCTCCAGCTTATGAATGGACCTGCTTGGGAAGGGACCATATGCTGCCTGCACAGCCTGGGTTGCCCTGGAGGTAAAAGTAGGGAAGACAATGGATGCTTGTTTTCTCTGAGACAAATTGCTTGGAGTTGCCTTTGAATGACTCTGAAGAAAACACACAATTTGGGGTGAGAAAGTGAGGTTTGGCCTTCTCCCACCTCAGACTGCTAAATTGTTTTCTTTATTTCACTAAGTCTCAGTTTCCTCATCTGTAAAATGGGACAACAATCTCTGTCCCCCATCTCTGTCTTCCACTCACTCCCTTTGTCCTCTCAGGCTCCCAGTGGAAACAGTCCCAGGTCCCAATTGCCTGAACGGGAACACAGTCCAGACTTACCTGTCGCCTCTCTCAAGAAATTTTGCATTTGTAATAGAGAACTCTCAGAGACTGAATAACCAAAGGAATACATCTCTAACAGTAAAGTGTAAGTCTGTGAGAGAGGTGAAAGGGGGAAATATTTTGGCAGAAAGGAGGGAGGAGAGATGGGGCACTCAAGGTCACCTAGATATGAAGTCTGCTCTCTATTGCTGACTTTCCATTTCCTCCTTTGTAGGAGAAGTGAGTCAAGGGCTAACTTGAATGACAACTCTTGTTACCAGAATCCTGGGTCATTTTCAGTGGAAAACTTGCGTTTGAGCCATGTGTGTGGGCGTGGTGCCCACATAGGTACACGATCTCCTTCCCTGTCCCCTGTCCTGTAAATTCTACCCAAAAGTGATTCAGGCATAGTTTTGATGATAGCAAAACTATTACAGCCCCCATTTCTCAACCTCAACGTTTTTCTTTAGAAAACTCTCTTTCCTCCCTCGTCTGTGGTAGTCTGAAGATTTGCTTTGTGTGTTTATTTCACCCTGTTTCTGAAGCAGAAGTCACATACCAGGGATGACTTGCACCATCTTTGTGTCCTTGCACTCAGAGCCCCAGCATGGGTTTTGGTAAACATCTTTTTTAGGGCATATCAAAAAAATAATAATAGGTAATGTTGGTTCAAAGCTTTCCAGTCTATAAAACATGGCCACACTTATTATTTCATTTAAGACTACTAATAACCCCAAAAGGGCCATTATTTTACAGAAGCAGAAACAGGCTCATAGAGGTTAAGTGACTTGTCTAAGATCGCACAGCTAGTAATAAAAATAATAATTGAGATTAAAATTCAGGTATTTAGACCATGTGCCCCTCCCACATTATCAGATGGTATCTCTCCCATACCCCCTGGCTTGATGGCCACAATCCTTATTCCCCAGGGAGAGCACCTTTCATACCAGAGTCAGCAAGAATAGACTTAAGGTGTAACCTTCCCCTCACTTCCCTGGGAAAGGGGACAGAGGGTCACAGAACATCACCACAAAATGAGTCGCCTTGGATCTTAGTGAACTGTAAGGAAAGAAAAAAGTTGATTTTAAAGCCTGTCCACATGCTCTCCTATCACTGACCTGGGTCTCTTTGCAGCAGCTGAGCTGGTTTAATTTTCAAAGCCAGGTTAAGTGGTGCCCTGTCCACCCACAGTGACAGACCAGGGCTTCCCTGGGGCCAATACCTGCAGGTCTCTCCTCTCCTGCACTCCATTCCTGGTTTGCCACAGTCAGAAGCTAGTTGTACCCTTCTCTGCACCTCAGTTTCTCTCTCTGTAAAATGGGAATGATCTCTGCTTTCCTGTCACAACTCTCCAGTAGGAGTGGAGAGGAAGATGAGAGGGCATAAGTCACGGTTTCTAACAGAACTTTGGTCTTTTTATAGAGGTGATATCTGAATAAAAGATAAGAGCAAGAGTGGCCTCAATGCTACCTGATAAGAGGACTCCAGAGGAGAAGTTAATTCCCTGGCACATTCTGGGGAACTGAATTTTCTAAATGATTAGAAGTTCCTTTGATTCCAACCCATGTGGCTACAAAGCCTTCTAGTATTCCAGAGAGAGAACCTTGTTGGGGCCATGACTGGAGATGATTTTGCTGGTGTGGATCCTGCCCGGGTCCACCCTGCCCAGGGCGGGACCAAGGGCAATGGCAGGAGATAGAGGCCAAGTGGACCTGGAGCTCAGATGCACTCAGGAGTCACTTAGCTCTGAGTCCGTAGTTGCTTAGTTCCTTTGGTTCTTTCTCAAAAGGGTCAAGTTGGTAAAATTCCAAGTTGTGGAGGGGGTGTTAGTAATTTATTTTTTCACAGCCATAGAAAAGTGTACTGAAATGTGTATGAAGAGCTGCTATTATATCTGTGAATAAATCTTCCTGGTCACCATGACCTGGTACCTCTGTCACTTTGATAAAAAAGCTCTCAAAGACATGGTTTCCCCAGCCGTACAATGAAAGAGTTGCATTTCATTGTCTTTGAGGTCCCTTCTAGAGTGAATACTTACTTGGAATAATAAAACACCAGAGCCTTTAAGACTTAGAGGGAAAGAGACTCCAGGTTTAGTGGGGAGAGATGATGTTGCCTGGCTGAACAATCTCCACCTGTTTCCCTCCCTCTTGTCTTTCCTTTGGGAGTCCTTAACGCATAGCCCAACGTTGCCACTGCTTACACAGAAATTGGCTACCATATTGGAACCCTAGGCTGTTTCCTATAATCGTCTGCTTCTGTGCTGACCATCCTCCAGCAACATGTTAACACGTGAGCTTCCTGAGAGAAAGGAGGACATCTCCATCTGTATTAGTCAGAATTCTCCAGAGAAACAGAATTACTAGGCAATAAGATAGATAGATAGATGATAGATAGATAGAGAGGTAGACAGATAGATGGTAGATAGATGTGTATATGTGTGTATATGTATATCTGTATATACACTGGGGGCTGGGGAAGCAAGGGAGGGAGAGAGGGAGAGAGAGAGAAATAGATTTATTTTAAGGAGTTGGTTCATACAGTTGTGGGGCTGGCAAGTCCCAAATCTGTAAGGTAGACTGACAGGCTGGAAAGTTAGGTAAGAGTTAATGTTGCAGTCTCGTGTTTAAATGCCACAGGGTAGCAGGCTGGAAACTCAGGCAGCATTTCTATGGTGCAGTCTTGAGAATTCCCTCTTCTTTGAGAAACTCAATCTTTGTGCTTAAGTCCTTCAACTGATTGGATGAGACCCACCTACAGGATGGAGGGTAATCTGCTTTACTCAAAGTCTACTGATTTAAATGTTAATTGCATCTAATAAATAACTCACAGCAACGTCTAGACTGATGTTTGACCAAATGGCTGGTCACCATAGCCTAGCCAAGTTGACACATAAAATTAATCATCACACCACCTCTTACTCACCTTTATGTGCCCACCTGGCTCTTAGGGATGGTCAAGCCTGAGCAGATAAACAGTGAGGAGTCCTCAGTGTGCCCTGATGTTTCTTGACTTCTCTCTTCTCTAAAACTTCTTACTTTCCCACTTTTATTAACTCAGTTCTTCTGAGCCAAAGACTCAGCCCCATTCAGCACCATCCAATGCTCATCCCTTGGCCATGCTCAGTGGATGCTGCAGAAAGAGGTGACAAGCCTGGACTTGACCCTTGGCTCCACCACTCATTAGCCCAGGGACCCTGAGCAAGGAGTTTAGTCCCTTAGAACACGAGTTCCGTGTCTCCGAAGTGGGGGCATGTGATGCCCACGTCACGGCGGGATTTTTGTGAGGCTGAACGGCACGATGCACGTGACATGCCCAGCTCAGTGTCTGCCATGAATGAAGAACCCCATCATCTTAGTAATGATTATTTTATTGCTTCTTTACACACAAGTAAAACTCACTAATTCAGACCTATCAAAGAGGGCAGTCAATGGCTGGAAAGTCCACATTAAAAAATAATTTAAAAATAATGTCATTTTACTACTTTAAAATATATTACTCAATCCAGGCTAATAAAGTGTTGCATGGTGAGCCCTTGGGGGACTTATGTTAATGAACAAATAAGAACAGTTTCAGGTTAGTCTATCAATTATTGGTGTGGAAAAGGGTGTCTTGCAAAGTACTCGAAAACAGTGTACTATCCTCTGTAGATTAAGTGTTCCTCCTGCAATCATCTTAATGCATTTTATTAATTTAACAACTTCTCGCTACCTTGAGAGTCCTTCAGGCAACTTGGGTGCAGGACTGACTGGGCTTCTACAAATTCTGACTCGGCGGTGACTGAGTATAAGATATTCACTGAGTTCGGTCAAGACCTTTATTTCGTGTTCTTTCCTTTTCTTAGAAGTGTGTTTCGGGGTGGCCATCTTCACATGTAACTCCCAGAGGTAGAACTGTTTCTATCAAATAGCAAAGAGGCTGGACTTGGAAACCTGGGCTCTGGACTCAGACAGACCTGGATTCAAGTCCCAGCTCTGGCTCTTGTGAGCTGTGTGATCTTGGGCAAGCCACTTGGCTTCTCTGAGACACAGTAAAGTGGAGATGAAACAACCTCCCTCACAGGGTTGCTGTGGGATTCAATTAGGTGATACAACAAAAGTAGCTGAAATATTGGCCCTGGTACAGATGCCAAGCTAGAGATGAGTCAGGAGGTTATAGGCATGGTCCAAATGAGGCTCTGAGGGTAGGGAATGCTGAATTATTAGTCTGCATACTGGGCCAGTCCTTGGATGAGTGACTAAAGTTGCCTATAGACAGACTATGATCTCAGGGCAGGAGCCCAGGGATCATTGTCATTATTATTATTAGCAACAAAAATGACAATTTATAGCTCACAAGAGCTCTCCAACTTCTCTCAAAAGCTCCGCTGAGACAATTTATATTTGAGGAAGGCTGTGCAAGGGCCACAGTATTTGTCTCTTTCTCTAGGCATTCCGAGTCTGGATTAGGTTCGCCCAGCCCCTGCAGAAAGGCCTTCTCTGAGTGCAGGTGCAGGTTAAGCCCTTGATTCTATCGTGCATCAGGGTCAAGAACCACCAGTGAAGGGGAGTCTCATGGGAGAGCCTGGGAGCACGACATCAGTACTTCCTCTGGGGAGGGGCGGGAGCTGTACAATCCCCTTACTCTGTCCTCACTACAGCTACATCTGGCCACTAGCGCCCCCAACCCCAGTTTCTCAGAGGAGGGAGCTGAGTCCCAGAAGGCAGGGGGACACAGAGCTGGTGAGGGAGTGGGGATTCTAGGGTATGAGCACAGCATGTTGGCCCCCAAAGGATGCTCTCTCTTCCTGTCTCAGGTTCTGCCAAGGCTCCCAGACTTCTGCGCGACCCCTTGGGGCAAGTTCTCTCGCCCTCCTTTAACTGCCCAGTCGATAACCACCTGCCTCTCTCTTACAGCTGCCTCTGCCCTTCCTCTGATTCCAGCCACACTCCTGAATGTCAAAACGGCCCCGTGAAGGCAGACCTGGGTGTTGTCTGATCTTGTTGACCCATGGTGTCCAGCACAAGGCCTGGGCCTAAAGAAGGCCCTTAATACCTGTTTGTCAACTGTGTTGACAAAATTAGTAAGAATTTCCCCGAGGGCCTGTGGAGAAGCATTGGACCTATCTGCCTCTGTTACATGACCCCGCTCTAAACACAGCTCACTAAAGGTAGATGGAGGGCAACCCCAGGGACTGGTGACATCCCCTCGGTTTCCCTGCCCCCTCAGCGCCAGGCCTCAGGAGAGGACAGGATGCCGAGCAGCCCAACACCATTGACTCGAGCCAGGCTACGCAGGTGCTGCTCCTCAGAACAAAAGAGCCCAAAGAGAGGCCTCTTCTCAAGGGGGTGGGAACAAGTTAAGGAAGAGAGTCTCATGGTAACTGACTTTACCCCACCTTGGCCCCTGACTGAGACCCTCCACGCAGCCCATGTAGCCCAACCAGAGGTGGCCAATCAGTGCTGTAACAAGACTACTTGATACCCAGGAGATCAGTTTTTTTAACTCACGCTTCTCCTATACAACACAATTATTTTCTGTAAGAATCATGAAATGCAATGAACTGTAAGAGTATAGGTGCACCAGATAGTCCCATTGGCATTTCTTCAGCATTTTCGTTCACTACACATGATTTTGAAAGCAGTACCTCCTTTTAAAACCTCCAGACCTGGTTTCAATTGCCTCCTCTCTTGTTCTTTTCATTTTTCTTAATTGAGCTCCACCGAATTCATGTCATTTCCAGTTGACACAAGTGTCCCACTTGAAATTGCTCTAGACCTTCAGAAAAATGATGAGCCTCTTGCCTCACAGTAATGCAAGACATTTCTAGTTACTCCAAGTTCCTATGGGACAAAAAGGCACAATTATTTATACAATGGTTTTTATACACGCCTACCAGTTTGAACTTTGATCCTTCGGTTACTGTCTGACATAATGATAATAACTTATATAAATAATTATCCAGTAACCAATGAGTGGATTTTAATAAAACTAAAATATCAGCAAAAGGTACAGTTATTGATAAATCCACTTTCTGGATTTTGTTCTGTCTTCTTAGAACACTTAAATAATAAACTTCAATTTTAAAAATCTTATTAAAACTCAGTAAAATATTTCCAGCATAAGCTAAAATACGCACTTACTAAACAAAAATATGACACCTCACAGCTCACACCCTTGCACTGTTTTAAATTTTCAACAAAAATAAACTCCAGTGGTCCCCTAGAATGACTGAATTAAAGAACTCAAATTACCTTTTTCCATTTTACAATCACTGCACTATCATTGTTCATTTCAAATCTACTTTTTAAGTGCAAGAATGCTCAATACCACAGGGAGTTGGAGACACAAACTGTACCCAGAGAGAAAGCAAACAATTCTGTAGCCTGACTCTCAAAACAGATGCATATGGGTAGGTCTATGTTTGGAGAGCCAACTCTATAACTAGGAGTTCTCCAAATTCACTTCTGTGTACAAGAAAATGTTTATTAAAGGACAAGTAGGGCTTCCCTGGTGGCACAGTGGTTGAGAGTCCACCTGCCGATGCAGGGGACACGGGTTCGTGCCCTGGTCCGGGAAGATCCCACGTGCTGCGGAGCGGCTGGGCCCGTGAGCCATGGCCGCTGAGCCTGTGCATCCGGAGCCTGTGCTCTGCAATGGGAGAGGCCACAACAGTGAGAGGCCCGCGTACCGAAAAAAAAAAAAAAAAAAAAAAAGACAAGTAATAAAACTGTCCTAATGTGAAGGGTATATTATTATTATTATTATTACTATTATTATTATTAAACTCCATGGTATGACTACAATTGTTTACACCTTAGGCCAAGGAAAGATTGCTCATGGAAGAGAATTTTATCACTGACATTGCTTACAATTGCCAGTGTACAATGGTAATAAAAGTAGACCAAATTTCAGTCAAATGTATTGTTTTGGGGGTTTATTTTATTTATTTATTTATTTATTTTTGGCTGTGTTGGGTCTTTGTTGCTGCTTGCGGGCTTTCTCTAGTTGCGGTGAGCGGGGGCTACTCTTCGTTGTGGTGCACGGGCTACTCTTCGTTGTGGTGCACAGGCTTCTCATTGCGGTGGCTTCTCTTGTTGTGGAGCGTGGGCTCTAGGCACGTGGGCTTCAGTAGTTGTGGCACACGGGCTCAGTAGCTGTGGCTCGCGGGCTCTAGAGCGCAGGCTCAGTAGTTGTGGCGCACAGGCTTAGTTGCTCCGCTACATGTGGGATCTTCCCGGACCAGGGCTCGAACCTGTGTCCCCTGCATTGGCAGGTGAATTCTTAACCACTGCGCCACCAGGGAAGCCCAAATGTATTATTTTTTTAAACTCCTCTGCACCTGCTTATTGCTTGCACTAGAGGACTGTACCCATCGCTCCACCCTTAGTACACAGGCCAAGATACCCTAAATAAAGCCCCCAGAGTTGTCTTTCAGAGCTGGCCAGAGGGAAATGTTATATCTTTTTCCTTCATAGACAATGAAAATCATGTGACTGATTATATTGCCCTTACTGCTTTGGCATCATGAAGCTCAGAGCCAAATTCATGGCTCACTTTGTAGGACCTTATTCATTTCTCCCCTTTAATTTCTCCCCCAAGTGCTTAGGTGTCAACCTAATGTATACCTTCCCAGTCCCAATACTCAACTTACTGTTTCCAAGTTTTCAAAATGACTTCCCACACAGCCTCGTTAACTTGCAACATCCTTCTGTCTAAATTTTGTCTTTTGCATTTCAGTGGCTTTAGGTGGGGCACAAAACCTCCAGTTTACCGCAGTCTCCACCACTCCCTTATGCACTGCCTTGTAGACTGTCTCTTTCATATCTTCTCTGCTTAGCCTCTGACAGCCTTTGAGCTTGCAACCCATGTGTGGTTTTTTTGTTTGTTTATAGATTCTTGTAAGCCAACTCATCTCTTTTGTGGAGTGGAGAGGGAGCTGAGTGCAGCTTGGTCTGGTGTGAGACGTGCTGTGATCTGGGAAGAGGGGCACCGTGTATCGAGCACTGTGCCAGCCTCTTTTGCATCCTCTCATTTAACCCCTCAATAACCTGCTGAGACAAGTATCGACACCATTCTATAAGTGAGGAATCGAGGCTCTAAGGAGTGAAGTGCTCCATCCCGAGTCACACAGAGTCTTGGTAGCAGAAATAGGATGGAAACCCAGAAGGGTCTGGAGCCTGCTCTGAGCATTGGGTGAGGGCAGAAGTGGACTGGAATTCTCCCCAAGGCAGCAGGGACGCCCCAGGGAAGAGGTGAGCTTCTATCCCTCCTGCCTCCCACTACTTCCTGGCTCCACACAGCTCCCACGGAGATGCCCAGCAGGAGGCCTGGCAGGATCACCGCATCGCCAGCGAGCTGTGCAGCCTCTCAGGCCCTGTCTTCAGAGGGACACCTGCTGGGTTCAATGCTCTGCTGTTGCCATCTTGAAATTCTCAGTTTTTGAATGAGGTGTCCACCACCCCCACCTAGACTGTCAAGTGACAGTGGCAAGGTGACCCAGCCACCACCAGGCTCCCCTGCCCACAGTGCCGTTGGTGTGTGGAGGACACCTTGCACCAGCAAAGGCTTCTGGGAGGCAGCAGTCATAAACCCCGGCTCCTCCTCCTAGACTCCTAACAGCCAAAGTGCTTTGGTGTCACTGATACCCTAAGCTGCCTGTGCTTTGCTCTGGATGGTCGCCACAGCAACCAGAGGTTAGCCTGGGCCGCTGAATGAATCGGCAAATAATTATCAAGCACTGTGCTAGCAACTGTGGCGGAGAACAAGCAGCTTCACTGGACAGCCCAGTCTTTAAATAATTTTAGTAAAAAATGCCCTAGAAGAAGGGGGAGGTAACATTTGTAAGACTCTTTCTCTCCCATCCTGGAAACCATGAGGTAGACACAACAGGTAATTTTACAGGCACGGACTTTGAAGCCAGAGACTTTGGGGTTCAAACGCCAGCCCCATCACTACTAGCTGTGCATCCTCTCTAAGCCTCAGTTTCCCCTTTACAAGGTGAGGGCACTCACCCCTGCCCACCTCACAGGGCTCTCTCTTTAAGGATGAAGTGAGCTCATGTATAACAAAGAGCTTTGTTGACTGTGCAAATGTTAGGTTGTTCTTTCAATAAACATTTATTAAGCATTTACTCTGAGCCAAAGCCTGAGTTAGGCATTAGAGCCTCTCAAATGTAAATGTCCTGGGCTCTTTGGGATTCACCCTTTTTTTTTTTCCAACTGAGGTGAAAGTCATGTAACATAAAAGTAACCATTATAAAGCGAACACTTCAGTGACATTTAGTGCGTTCACACAACCACTATCAAGTTCCAAAACAGGAAAAGCCTGTACCCATTACACATCCCCCTCTTTTCAGGGTATATTTTCTCTTGCTATCATTTTGTTCTTCTCAGGAGTTGATTTCCTGGGCTTGATAATATCCTGATGTCCCTCTGATCACCTATGACTCCACGCCAACCCCTGGATCCAACCTCAAGCTTCACAAGATGAAGCCCAGATTCCTTTGCCAGCACTGGAGAAACCAGAGCCCCAAGCCGGCCATTTTTAATTACACTGGGGCTGGCTGAGCAGGTAATCGCTGTGTATTTCAGTAAATTACCTCTCATAAAGGAGCTATCATGTTTGCTCGTGTGCCCTTCTTTCCTGCAATCAGCTCCCTGTCTGCTACCATGGCCTCTTCCCAGCATCCTGTGCACTTGGCGAGTGTCCATCTCGTCAAACCGAGGACAGTCAGGTGCAGAGGGAGGGGACGGCGTATGGGCAAATATTGGACTTGGCCACACTTGCTGTCCATATCAGGAACCTGATTGGCGGTATTGATTGACAGATGCGGGGACCAACTGTTTGGAAAGCTGAGCCCCCTCGGATTGGGGTAGGTGTTTCAGCAAACAGCCGTAATACTGGGCAAACAGGCCTGTTGGAAGAAGTGCCTGGCGTGTCAGCAGAGCAAACCAAACGCTGAGCAAACAGCTTAAAAGAATGTGGCCACCTCCACGTAACCTCAACCGAGGTATTGATCCCACTGGAGGCGGGAGAGGGGCTGAGCAGGGAACAGAGAGGTGCAAACCCCGGCAGAATGTAAATGTTATCTTTAAGCTGCGGCTGTCAGGGCCCTAATGGGCATCTGTTTGGAATTTGTCTTCTTGCAAATCTTTAAATCCAGGTCAGGGCTACGCACAGAATTTAATAACAACTTTTCAGAGAGATCGGGGCTTGGGACTGATTTCATTTTTCATAAGCCCAACTGGGACTTTCTATTCTTCTTGGAGGTAGCAGCCTCGCACGGAAATTTCTAGGTGCAAGTCCCGAGCTAGGAAGAGGCAGATCTCCTGAACATGAGCCAGAAGGCTACCAGAGAGAAGAAAATCCAGAAATAAAGTTTCTTTCTCTGAGCCCCGAACTGGCCATGCATGAGAGCTGGTCGAACGGAAAGAATCCTGGAATCAGTGCCAAGAAACCAGGGCTTACTACAGCTGCGGGGTCCCCCTGGCTGGGCCTTCCACCATCACCTCCCTAGGCCTCAGCTTCTGCATCTTCCAAGGGGAAGATGCAGACCCTGCTGGGGATACACGAGGGCGCAGTTCAGACAAGCCCACTCAGGCTTGGGAGAACACTCTTGCCAGAGAACACTGCCCCTGTATAAGGAGTTGGGCTGTTTGCTGTGAGACCCTGAAGGATGCCCTTCCTGGACCCAAGACCCTCTGAGATCACCGTGTGACAATGGAATGGACCACAACCATGACTATCATCTGTTGTTTTAGACAAGTGGCTACCTGGTTCTTTCCTAGAAGCTGGGCAGGAGGAAGGAAATATACGATTTTGGCAAATTCCTTGAAAATCTAAAAACCATGCTTGCTTGCCTTTTAATATTTCTGTAAAAGAATAGAGTGGGAGATGCTTGCTCCTCAGTGTCCAAATTATGTAAGAGGGCTGTGATCAGATGTCACCATTGGTCCACAACTTCTCTCTGAGAATAGTCACAGGAAGAAGAAAACCTTGACCTCTACCTCCTTCCCCTGACTGGCCTGGTCCCCTAGAAGCTGCCCCCACCCCCAAACAAGGAGGGGGCACACCTATGCTGGATCTTGACCAGTTCAGAGGACTGACTCCTGTCTTTAATGGAAGCCATGAGCAGTGTGGCTAACCCCAGGGTATTACTTTGCACTGCATTTTATAAGAGTAAAAGGAGCTTATAAACCATTCTGGTCATCTCTGACTTTTGGCATTTGGTCTCACGGTGATAAGAAGAATCAGAGAAGGCTGTGGCTCAGAGAAGGGAGCATTCCTAATTTTAAGGGATCTTTAAACAGACACTTAATGGAAAGATGTAGGCCAAGTGATTAAGAGTGGTGGGCTTCAGAGTCGACTGCCTGGGGTAGAATCCCAGCTCTGCCTGTCACTAGCTGTGTGGCCTTGGGTAAGTTACCTAACTTCTCTGAGCTTAACACTCCTCCCTGTACAACAGAAATACTAATACACTCCTGAAAGGATTGTTGTAAGGATTCAATGGGCTACTGTGTGTAGGCCCCTCGGTGCAGTCACTCACCTACGTAACCCCTCAGGAAATAGTAGGGACTCATTACTTCTGTGACATGGGCATGACAGACCCTAGTGAGAACACACTGTCACATCCATATGTGACTATTGGAGGACACCCCATTCTCAATGAGGAAGCCCACCAGTCTTGCCTAGAAAACCGACTGTCAGACTGCGGTCAGCACAGAGATTCTACCGGGCAAGTCGGGAAAGGCACTAAGTTTCTAAGAGCACAGCCTGTGAGAGCTTTTCAGGTGGACTTCCTCCCCAGAGGGGACACTCCAAGGCCTCCTGTTCCTGCACCCTCAGCCCTACCTGGGTGCCAGGCAGCCAGAAGGCTACGTGCAGTGGAGACAAAGTGTGCCTCAGAGAAATGGGCCGCTCTGTTATCCTCTGATTAGAGACAGGAAGCCCCAGCAAAGGAGGGACTTGCCCGAGGTCACAGAGAAGGTCAGCTGCCCAGCAAGTTATTTGTGACAATAAGGAAATGGGTGATAAGACTGGGTCTTCTAAGGCAGGAGCACTGACAGGTTATCAGGGAGAAGCTAACGCTGGTCTTCAGAGAGGAGTGGGTGGTGACCTAATTCATTCCCCTCACCAGAAAGTTCTTAATTAATTAGGGTTCCTCGGCTGCAACTAGAAACAAATAAGTAAACTGCCCCTGTGTGGATACTCCTGCTCTCATCCTGGTGACCTCAATGACACGTCTGTCTCCACAAAGCTTGTCTCAAAACCATTTGCTCTGGGAACAAGAGAGTAAACACAGGGACACACTAACACAGGGACAATCTATGATATGTATTAAGTAGAGACAACGTGATTTTCCACATCTGCACAGCCTGACATCTGGATGTATACAGAAGATCCCCCTCTTAAGGAGAAGGCTCTTAGCCATGGTCGTGCATTTGGCCAAAGCCCACCGTGGCCATCTCACCTCCCGGGCCTCAGGCGCCCCCCACTGCCCTAGTGGCCCCAGAGCTCAGGCAGAGCCAAAATGTTCCAGGACCCCCTCAGATGCCTGTTTTCCCTCCCTCCCAGCTCTCCCCCCAGCTCTTCAGAACGATGACATGGTTAAAAGTGAAAAGGGGGAAACTTGTTGAGTAAAAACCATTGCTGTTTTCAAGGGTCCAGGAAGCATACCCTCACTGGCCTGGAAGTAGGAAAACAGGGCACACACGCACCCATCCCTGACCATCATCAGGTTCCAGACCTTACTCTCACGTCTGTCAGGTAAAGTCCTCTTTTCTTGAACAGGGAGATGACCACCGAGCACACCTGGAGGAGCTTTCATTTGGAGTCAGAAGCCTAGCCGAGCGTGCGCTTGGTAAGGGTTTCTAGATGCCTCGGCCCAGAATGGATTAAGGAAAAGATAGACATGGCTCAGAGTGGATCTGTAACCCCTCCTCCATCCACGCTGGGCCGCAGGAGCCCAGAAATCCCATATCAGGTGCCTGCTTTACCTCACTTACAGGGACCACCCCCTCTGAAAGCCTAAATCAGGAGGTAAGGAAAGCCTTGGCCCCTTTTTCTGCTGCTGCTGCATCTCCAGGCACATGCTGCGTTCTGCCGCTGCCAAGATGCAGGCCTGAAAACAGGAGCCGTGGTTCCCGCCCCCCACCGCATGTCCCCACTCTCTCCCCACATCGCTGTACTCATAATTACCAACTGTTTACAGCAAAGACAATTAGACTGCATCCCCTGATAGAAGGGGTTAATTATTACAAGCCAGGAAAAGAGGAACTTACTGCAAGCTGACCCCCATCTACCTGGATACATAGTAACTAGCACTGCTTTGGAAAGCACCCAGGTTAGAAGAGGGTTTTCACTTGAGAAGCCCTAAGCTAATTACAACCATAATGTGAACTACACAGCAGCACTGCTGATGAATCATTGAAAAGGCTGAGTGACGCCCGAGAATGTTCAATTAACCATCCACCTCTGTAAAAATGTATCTCCGCGGCCGGTGCCCAGCTCTGGTGTATTCTACTAAAATCATAGTCCTGTCTTAAATCACTGGACCTTCCATACAGACTCTCAGTATCTTCAGAACTTTGAACTTTGAAATAAGTAAATACAAATATGCACTGAAGGAGGACTGGCCTCATGGGTCGTGGGTCTGTGATCCACACAGCCACTCAGAGCCCGAGCTCAGAAGGGCCCCTCACGCGGTTTAATGCTCTGCCGTCTCTCTCTTGACATTCTTAATAATTTCTGAGCAGGGGCCCCCAGCATTTTCACTTTGCACAGGGACCTGCCAACGATGTCACCGGTCTTGCACCAGACTCCTAAAGGAAAGAAAAAGGTGACGCTAAGAGAAAGTGAAACACGGGAATCCATACATCAAGCCCCTTTGCTCTCATTTGAATCAAAATGCTCCATTCTTTTAAATTTCCGAGCAAGAGGACATCTGAGTTGCAGAATCTTTTCTGAGGAAAGGATTTGATTACATTACAAAATTCCTAATGAGTAGGTCTGACCCTGTCCTCCAAGCTAAGCCCTCTCCTCCCGGCCAGCCGCTGTCAGAAAAGTACCTTTCTGACCTGTTGGATCTGCAAATCGAGGTCAGGGAGAGTCAGTCTTTTCCAGCCTGCTTCTCAGTTGTTCAAAAATATTCACCCAGAGTCTCTATGGCAAAAACAAGTTTTGGAAACTCTAGGTCAAATAAAGTTAATGCTCTGAACTGCAAGACTTCTCAGAACCTTTAAAGAGTTACCAGGAAATGTGACTCTCCACTGACTACGCAGACAGCACTTCCCAAGCTTATTTGACTACATCAATCTACCACCCACCCACTCAGGGGAGTATTTACCATCAGGTTCATGCAACTTAAGCTTCAGAGCTTCTCACCTGCCTAGGTCATTCCAAGGCTCTAGAAGGACCCTATCAAAGTGTTCATCAGGTCATATGTTTGTGTAACCTTCGAAGAAGCAAGATCTTGCTTTATCTATCTTCTTAAAGAGCGCCCCCCAAATTGTACGAGCTTTGGATCCCGCAAAATCTGTACCCTGCTCTGCACTCATTCCCCCCTCTGGAGGCCCCATCCCTACATTATGTGAAACATCTTAAAATGCACTCACCCCCCCCCCTTTAATGTGATTTATAAATAACTCTGGGAGTTGAGTCGGAGATAGCATAATGTCATTTGCTTAGTAGACTTTTAATTAAACATTCTTTCTTATTGGTTTTGCTCGGTTACAAGGAATGTTAATTTTGGAGGCAACTCTTTTTACATTTCCATGTGGCAATCATTTTCTCAGGCCCTGGGGAAGCTGGTGGGCCCTGAGTACCAAGCTTATAACATGCAATGCATAAGATGGTGCTGTGCTTACCAGCCTCAACACTTTGAGAAAAGCTGCACTAGATTATTTCCATAGTTGCTTCTAATTCAGAAGAAATATCTATCCAGTGTCTAATTCAGACTAAAGGGAGATTGGAGTGGTGAGGAGAGAGGAGTCTTGATTATAGAAATGGAAATTTTTATTGTCAAGAGTCAGCAGGTTTCCTTGAACTGGGTTAACAATGTGCTATCTAAGGAGACCTGAGAGGCTGCTTTAATGTTAGGACAAGATTGTTGTGCAATTAGCTTCTCAACTCTGTATATGGAAATAAAGGCTTTTAAAATATCTGAAAATGGCTCTTGCTCTTAAGTAATTAACTGTTTCCCCTTGATGTTCTTCATTCTCTCCTGCTTGGACACTTCTTCCTTTAACTAAGCATTAATAGAAATATACCTTGTGCAAAGCGCTGTGCCCAGGGGGAGAAAATATGAATAAGACCCAGTCCCTGCCCTCTACCAGCCTACTGTCTAATCAGGAATTGGCAACCTTTTTCTGCAAAGGGCCAGAGAGTAACTCTTTTCAGCTTTGCAGATCATCTCTGTGTCAAGAACACAGCTGGGCCCTTCTAGCACAAAAGCAGCCAGAGACCATGGAGAAATGAATGAGAGGAGTCACGTTCCATTAAACTTTCATTTACAAAAACTACCTGGGCTACAGTGTGCTGACCCCTGGTCTAACAGAGAGACAGACACATAAAGAATTTACTATGTGAAGGTAAAACCTACTTCTATGCAATGACAGCAGTGCTAGCCAAGGACTGTGGATTGCAGAGGGGAGGGAAGAAGCAACTGATTGCCAGGGGAAGGACAGAGGCTTCCTGGAAGAGATATCTGAGGTTATGGAGCCATTGTGTCTCGGTTCAGGCCTTTATTGTTCCCCAGTTGCTTTGTTCTTGCCTGATTTTCCTCCCAGCAAGGCTGGCATTTCTGAGACCTGGCATCTCCTTGCATGATTCACGAGGCTTAGCTAAAATGGGTGCGTATGTCCTGTCTACAAAGTCTAAGTCAGCATCCAGTCAAATAAAATCAATGTTGTAAGAAGGAAACTCTGATATCAGGCTCTGTCCCCCAGGCTTCAGATAACCATTTCTTGTTTGGGAAACCAAACCACCTGTGCCTTTGAGGGGAATTAGACAATGTAATCTCCTCCTGGGCTGCAACCTTGGCTGTAATTCCTTTATTGTTCTTGAGACACTTTCTCTTTGCATTCTCAATATCCAAATGTCATGTAGTTTATTGTGACTTGTTTGCTCAAGGCTGGGCAAATAAAAGAACAAAGGTGGCTGTATTACCCCAGGCTTTGCTATCACCTGCTCTCACCCTGAGCTCAGCAGCCTTCAGCACCCCATCCCCTTCCAGCCTGTGGGCAAGGTTGCTTGAGATGTGGAGCTACCAAGATTGGACAGGAGACAAGGTACTTTCTGAAAGGCCTCCCGATAGCGTAACTTCAGTTCCACCAGGAACCGGGAAAATGATGACACCCTGGCAATAACAGCAGGTAAATGACTTACCCATTACAATGGATGGAACTGATAATGCCAAGAACCAGATGTGGTGGGGTCAGAGGTCTCACCAAGAGACGGCTAAGGGGGTTTAGTCCCTGCACCATCTCCAGCAGCCCCCCTGCAAAGCCTCTCTGAATTAATATCTAATCTACCTGTGAGTTGCGTGTGCTGGCTGCACCACCCATCTGAGTACAGCCCCTGAGCTCCTTCTCCAGAGACATTCTAGAGTCCCCACTGTCCACTTATGCCTGGTTTACACCTGGAGGGAAACAACGTTCACGTGTGTGACTCGCTGCCAACATGTGTGGGACTCTCCAGAAAGCTAGAGGAGGTCAAACCAGAAAATGCTGCATCCAAAATGTACCTCCTCTCGGTATATCAAACGCAGTTAGCACGTGCAAGCACCCTGCCCCTCCCCTCCTAACCAGTTAGCACCCCAAGCTGCAGTTTTCTCATCTGCAATAGTGAGGAAACATCTGTGACAAGCGGTCCTCCAGTTTCAAACCCCAAACCCTGGGTTGTGGTGAGATGTAGCTGAGAGGCCAGCACAACTCCTGACTGAAGGGGACCCCCTCTCCCGTCTAAACCCAGCCAGGGCGGTCAGCATTCCACAGAGGAATCTCTGCCTGGATGGCCCTCCTGCTTCCTCTCCACCTTCACAGGTGTCACCCACCCTTCAAGCTCCAGCTCCTGGCTGCCTCTTCCAGGAAGCCCGCCCCATCACCCTAGCTCTCCCACACCAGCCCCCTCTCAATACCCTTCCCCTGCTTTCAGGCAGGCTCACACATCATCAAGTTTAATAACACCCTGTCCAATCCCACAGTCTCATTACTCTGCATGTGTCCATTATCTCCCCAGAGCGTGAGCTCGTTGGCTGGAAACTATGCCTTCTCTTTTAACCCCCTAAGTGTGCTGCACAGGGCTAGACAAACAGCAGGTGCCCAATAAAGACTAGCTGATATAAATCCCAAGGATTTTAAAAGGTCCAATCCCAGCTTCCTTCTCTTTTAAAAGACATGACCATAGCTGTAACCAATACCTGTAAGGCATCTCATATTTGAAAGATATGCCACATTCATTATCTCGCTTCATCCGCAACCCAGGGAGGTGGGTGGAATTAATCCCACAAGGCAGATGTGGAAACTGACAGCTGGTGAGAGTGGGTGATTTGCCTGAGAGCACAGCAGTAAGTGGCAAAGTCACAATTTGAACCTAGGTCTTAGGACCCCCAAGCCCATTCTTTTTTTTCCATCATATGGGGCTGTGAGCCTTCAAGACCAAAAGAGGGTTCAAGGGATGACCGGCAGTTCTGCTAGAGAGAAAACGGCAACCGTCGTTACAGGCACCACAGAGAAGGTAAGTTTCCACCAGACCTCGAAGAAGTGATGGAATCTGGATAAAAAGAGAGTCAGAGGAGAAGCGGCAGGAACAAAGCCATAGAGGGAGCAGCAAAGGCAGATGGCGGATGCCACCCCGACGGTGTGGCCAGAGCTGGGCTCGCGGAGGAGCTGTAAGTAAAAGGCAAAGCCGGGGCTTCCCAGGTGGCGCAGTGGTTGAGGGTCCGCCTGCCGATTCAGGGGACGCGGGTTCGTGCCCCGGTCCGGGAGGATCCCACATGCCGCGGAGCGGCTGGGCCCGTGAGCCATGGCCGCTGAGCCTGCGTGTCCGGAGCCTGTGCTCCGCAACGGGAGAGGCCGCAACAGTGAGAGGCCCGTGTACCGCAAAAAAAAGAAAAAGGCACAGCCGGCGGGGAGTTAAAGCAGAGCCAAACTTTAGGAGGGTCTCAAATCCCAAGTAGAAGATTGTGAGGATGGTGTGAGCAAAGAGGAGTAGGAGGGTGGGGGGCACTGGTGAGCGACCCCTCTGCAGGACTCGGGAGGGACCGGATGGGGAGGGGAGCAAGTAAGAATAAGCCAAAGTCATCCCAAGCTCCCAAGCCAGAGAGGTTGCTAAAATGTAGGTGTCATTAACCGACATGGGGGTGGCAAAAATTGCCACTGATTTTGACTCGGAAGGAAACAGGCAGTATCACACAATGTCAGATTTAATAATATCCTGTCACCAGGCACTATCTCATTATTCCACACATGTTCATTATCTCCCCAGATTGTGCACTAGCTGACTTTTAGAAACTGTACCTTCTCTTTTAGCCTCCACAGCTCCTTGTGCGGGGCTGAGCAGATAGCAGGGACCCAAGGCATACCAGTGTGTGTAAATTTCCAGACCATAAAACAGACCAAAACCCCAAGGTCAGCGAAGGGCATTACAGAGAGATAGACAGCACCTCAATGTTTTCTTAAAAACACTTTGCAGTGGCAGCCAGAGGCATCCAACATAGCCCAGTGATGAAATCCTGCCCCTCAAGGTAGAGAGCTCCCCGTCACTTGAGGTATCCAAGCAGAAAGTAGACAATCATCAGAGGCACCATGAAAGGAATTCCTGCATGGGAAGGGAGACCAGACAGAACAGCTCCTACAGCCCCCTCCATCTCTCAGACGCTATGTTTCAAAAATGCTGTGAATTTGATCTCCGGTTTCCTTGGCATGTCCCATTCAGAAATAGCCAGACTGATTTAAAAAAAGAAATCTCCATGCCTCTTTCTATTTCTTTCAAACCCTTTAAATGTCAAGTTCCAGACCACTGCTCTGCCTTGCCGGGTAGTTGGATACCAAACCCATGAGTGCTGGGTTTAGAATAGCACGGCTGGCGTGGCCAGAGGAGGGGGTCTGACTTCATGCATTCCTAATGCACGTCTATTTTTAAGCCATGAGACATGTCGCCTTCCTTCGCTGTTCACATCAATATCACACAGGGACGCTGACACAAGGCCATCTGTCCCCGCAGACACATTTTTGGGGGAGAGGAGGCAGAGGGAACCAGAGGGAGATAGATATGCATTTTTGTTCAAGTCTGAAAATTGATTCAGGATACGATAGCTCCCAAACTCAAGCTGGCCAGAGATGCCATTTGCCAATACCTCTTGGGAACAGAGTGTCTTATTTTTTCACCGCCTTCTGAAGTTTAGCACAGTCGGTCAGTCCACCCACCCACTCATTCATTCATTCACTCACTCATTCATTCATTCATTTGCCTGAGGCGGGCCAGGTCTGGGCCACCCATCCTCTCACCATGCTTGACTCTTCTGGAAGCCCGTGATGCAAGAGGGCATGGAGAAGAGAAGGGAGCATGACCGGGAGGGTGAATAGATGAAGCAAGTTTTTTCTGAGCACCTCCAGTACATCGAGGCTGTGCCCAAACTGAAGTCCGACCAGGTGGAGTTTTCCCCAAAATAAGGGTTCCTGAGCTGAGACAGAAGATGAGTCCAGATTTGGGAGCCAAAGAAGGAGGGACTTCTTGTGTTCTTCCCAAGAAGAAACTAAAAGTAGTCACAAGGGAAATGGGGGCTCTAGGTCAGTGTGGCTATGGACCCCAGAACTGGCCTGAGCCTGCTCTTCTGGGAGAGCCCCACACTCTGGGGAAGAAGGTCTAGGAATGAATTTAAAGAGCCACAGTGGGAGCCCACCCATTTGGGGCTTGTTATGGACTTCGATTCTTAAAGCCTTTGAGGGCCCATCACGCATTCCCATCTCCCTTCTCTGACAACGCATCCACTTTTCCCTTGACACGCTGCTCCCCCATCCCTGGGGGTCCTGCTGGACCAGTCAATCATACGAGTCCACCTTCCCTTGGTAATTGTGCAGTGTCAGGCCCAGCCAATCAGAACAGTCCTCCACAAGGCATTAACGGCAATTAATTCAGGGAGGCACAAACGCTCAGGGTGTGATCAATTAGACGCTGTCCTGGGATGCTTCTGCCAGAGCTAACAAGGAAGAGGAACTCTCTCAATTGCTGTTGCTAAATTGAGAGAATATGAGTCTGAAACCACCTGTTGCCCTCTTGCCTCCTCCAAGAAAAGGACCTGTGTGTAGAATAGAACCAATCAGAGAGCACACAGGCCAAGAAGGAGAAGAGAGAGAAGGTCTTGATGATTTCAACTGACCCCTGGGTCCACCCTGCAGAAGCCAACCCCAAATATGGCCATTTATGAGAGCCAGTACATTCTTTTTCCCCTCTTCCTCAAGTGAATTCAATTTGAACTTGCAGCCAACCATTTCCTCACTGATTTGCACTGACAACTTCCTCGGCCAGGTGGGGCATTAAAGAACAGGACCCCAGGATGGCTTGGGCTCGCCCTCTGCGAATCCCTGAACCCTGATCTGGCAGGTGTCCTGGGGTAGGATGCAGCACTAGGGTCCCTGGTCCAGCACCAAATACTTCAGTGGGGCAGCTGTAACCCACGGAGCATCTTCTTAGACCCTGCCCCAGACTTCAGCTGTCCCTGACTTGGAGAGAGTCTGGGGGGGCACTGCAGTTTCTAGATGCAAGGAGCATCTTCTGGTCTCAGGAAGCTGTCCCTTTGTTCCAGCTCTGGGAATGGACTGGACTGGCCCCTTGCAAGGTTAGGGAATGCCTGGACATTTGGGCGAAGGGAGCCTGAGAAACAGGGCTCCTGGGGCATCTGAGCATATGGGGCGAAAACCTTCCTCTTTCAGCCATTACTGGAAAGAGCATTATTCATACTCTGACTCTGAAATTAGTCACCCCGCCAGGTCCACAGGACTGCAGGGAAGAGACCAGCCTCCAGGCTGCGAGTTGGACCACTTTCACTCCAACACGTGGCAAATTTAGGAGTGGGTAGGTGACTAAAAGCCACAGGACACACACAGATGAAGACAAGATGGTCTTGCCCTAGAGGAGCCCACAACCCTTGGTTAGGAGACCCTCTCCTGAACAGAAAGCTATAATGCAGTACAGACTGAGGCACATTTTTTCATTCAAAAATTTTTTTGTGGTAAAATATACATAAACATAAAATCTACTATTTTAACCATTTTTAAGTGTACGATTCATTGGCACTAAGTACATTCAGAATGTTGTATAACTATCACCATTATGTATTTCCAGATGTCTTTTATCATCCCATACTGAAACCCTGTACCCCTTAAGCAATAATTCCTATTTCCCACCCCAGGCCCTAGTAACCACTACTGTGCTGTCTGTGTGTATTTGACTGCTCTGGGTATTTCGTATAAGTGGAATCATACAATATTCATCCTTTTATGCCTGGCTCATTTCACTTAGCATAATGTTTTCAAGGTTCATCCATGTGGTAGCATGTGTCAGAATTTCCTTCCTTTTAAAGACTGATGATATTCCATTGTGTGGGTATACTACATTTTGTTTATCCGTTCGGACACGACTTTTTTCTACCTTTTGGCTACTGTGAAAAAGGCTGCAATGAACATGGGTGGACCAGTACCTGTATGAGTGTCTCCTTTCAGTTTGGGGCGGATTTATACCTAGAAGTGGAATTTCTAAATCATATGGTAACTCTGTGGTTAACGTTTTGAGGCAGGGCTGAGGCATATTTGAGGTACATGGATGGCAGATGGGTGGAGGGCAAGAGGGGAAGAAATGGGGAGCGAAAGCTTTAGGTTCAGAGAGACCTCAGAGTCCCCACTTGGCCTCTTACTGTGGCTTTGGACCTATGACTAACCTTCTGTGTCTGTTTGTTCATTTATAAAGTGGAGGCAATAGCTCCACCTCACAGGTGCGTGGTGAGGCTAAGGTGGAGGAAAGTCATTGCCAATCACAGCTGGCCGCAAATCCCTCTTAGGGGAATGTTGGCCTTTGTTGAGATGATATTTAGCAAGTGCTTCTGATAGAAGCAGGAATGTCACATATGGTTTGTAGGTTATTCACTGGACAAGGGCACCTGTCCAAAGGGGAAAAGAGGGGCTGAGCTATAGCCTGCTCTGTACTCACCAAGCCAGGGACCCAGCATTGTGCTCTGCCCACCGCTGACCTACTCTCACACAACAGTGGAAGTGGGCCTCTCAGTTCAAATCTGAGCACCCTCTCCCCTAAGGTTCTGTGGCTCCCCATTGTCCTAGGGATAAAGTCCAAACTACACTACAAGGCAGCAGATACAACCCTTACCTGCCTCCATAGCCCCCATTCTAGCTATCTACTCCTTGAACCCTATCTCCAGCCCTCTTGAATTTTGTTCCACTATTTCAATGTGAAATTCTCCCTCTCTCTCCACTCAGATGGGGAAATTAAAACTCTGTCAAGGTAAACATCGTGCCCAAGTTCACACTGCTGGCAGTTAGGTCAGAACCCAAACCCAGTAAAGCCAGAATCTATGGTCTTTGGCTACAGGGTTAGAGATGGCACTAGACCAGAGTGCAGAAAGCATTAGGGGTCAGAAGACTTGGGCAGATATGGCCCACACTAGCTGGGTGACCTTGGGCAATCACTCTTCAATGACTCTTGGACCTACCACATACTAGCTCTGTTATCACAAAGTACTATTCAACCTGATGATCATTAGGGGGTATTGCAATGAGCGTATATTATTGCTGTTATGTGTGAGTTGGCTGTTCTGGTCCCTCTGTCCTCAATGGGAACTCTGTTGTGCCTTCTGAATAAACTTTGTAAAAATGAAGCACAATTGGAAATGGAAAAATCCCTGGCTGGCGCAGCTCAATTTCCAATGGCCTGGGACATCAAAATGGCCCCAGTATCTGGGGATTGTTAAAGCATTCTAAATAAAACAGGCATCCAACTCCAGCAGTTCATTTCCTTAACAAAGATTGGAGAGAGCAGAGAAATGACACTGCAGAAACCTATGTTACAGACCAAGATTGGAAAAATAAGAGAAAATGAATTTCTGTCCCTTCAATCTGCAAATTGAAGCTTTTCAACAGCCTGGCCAAATACAATTGCACTGTGTCCGCATATCATGCAGCCAGGTCACATTAGCTGAGCTCCCCTCCAGAGAGGTCAGCTCACTGCAAGAGTCCCCAGGCTCTTGCTAGCCCATCCAGGGTTTAGAGTGCTTTGACCCACAATAGATAGTCCTCTGGGACAATCCTTTGGAATTTCTCTGGAAATGCTGGCCTCTGGCACAGACAATCTTCTCCCAGTAGCATTCACAGAATCTGACACTATTCTAGAGCCTTATGCCTAGGGGATTCCATTCACCTACTCCTTATCAGTCAGATGGAAAAGGACTGGAAAAATAAGAACAACTCCATTATATTCTTTAAAACATATTGATTCTCTAAACTATGCACATGATCTAAACTTATACTGGAACACCCAATGAGCTTGCAACTCCCTCCTGGGTTTTGTTAGTTAGTATTAGTCAGCTACTGTTGCATAACAAATTGCCTCAAAATTTAATGGCTTAAAACTATAATAAAATCCATAATCTCAGTTTCTGTAGGTTAGGGCAGTTTTGTGCAGTTTTGCTGGATGCTTCTGGCTTACATGAGTTTGTAGTCAAGACGTCAGTTGGCGCTCAGTCAACTGAAGGCTTGACTGAGGCTGAAGGACCCAGCTCCAAGGTGGTTCACTCACACGGAGAGCAAGCCAGTGCTGGTTGTTGACAGGATGGCTTCTTCTCTCCACATGCATCCAGAGCCCCAGGGCTGCTTGAGTGTCTTTACAACATGGCAGCTGCTGTCCCCAGAGTGATCCAAGAGTGAGCATGTTTGTAATCTCATTTATGACCTCACCTTGGAAGTCACATTCCAGCCTTTCTGCAGTACCCTACAGATTACACAGGCCAGCCCTGTTTAAAATTGGAGGGTGTGAATTTCAGGAGGCAAGAAACACTGGGCCTTCTTGGAGGCTGACAATGACCCAGACCCATATCCCACAGAAATCCTCACCAGGATCATAAGCTGATATGTGCAAGGATGTTTACTGCAACATTATGCAGGGTGGCCGGGAGTGGAAGTGCTCCAGGCAGAGAAGGGGATGTGGAGGACATATACAATGGATACTGTGCATCAGGTCAAAGAAAGAGATTAAATGAACACATGGCAACATGAATGCATCTTAAAAACATGATACTTTGTGAAGAAAGTAAACTATAGAGTGAGTTCTATAGCACCATCCCATTTACATCAGTTAAAACAACAAAACATTTTGCAGGAACACACCCAAACTACAAGATACATGTTAAACCCATTAGAATAGCTGCCTGGGCACAGGTGGAAAGGGGAATGGAGATTTTTTTTTTTTCTGGCCGCACCGCACAGCATGCAGGATCTTATTTCCCTGACCAGGGATCGAACTTGTGCCCCCTGCAGTAGAAATGCAGTCTTAACCACTGGACCACCAGGGAAGTCCCAGGAATGGAGATTATTGGGAATAAATAACAGATGTAAACAAATACATAGGGCCTTATGGGGACCAATAAGAGGAGTGCCATGACCTAAGAAATAAATTAACACAATCCTCTGCCCCTGAGACTCAAAAATACCCTTGCACAGGAAACAGACCTCTTTCCCTACAGCTGGGTCACCTGGAGTGACACCACCTACCGCAGAGCTCCCTTCAGAGTAGCTGATTTGTTGGTGGTGGTGGTGGTTTGTTGGTTTTCTTTTGCATCCAAACCCTTGTCTCCAATCCACTTTTTCTTTAGAATTCCAGACTCCATGCCCACCTGGGTGTTGCACAAACTGAATTCGCTTCCCATCCTGCAAATCAGTTCTCCTGTAGTTTCTCTCTCAGGAAGGACCCCACCATCCACCTATCCACGCCATCAGAAATCGTGTTCTCCTCCACCCTCCTGCTCTCTCACTCAGCCCCACATCTGGTGGGGATGCCCTGTAGATAGCAGTTCAAACTGTCATCATCCCTTGCTTAACAGATAGAACCTTCCTGTCTGCAACATGGAAATATGAGTGATACTTGCCCTTCTATCAGCTCAGACACTTTGAGTTGCAAGTAACATACAAATAAACAGCTCAGACTGGTTCCAGCAAAAACAAGCAAACATGTCACCAGGCCCTTGTTTTCTATCTTCAGCCCCAGCTCTGCTCTCCGCCTTGGGGAGACATCACCTACCCACGGCTCTCAGAGAGGCTCTCCTCTCGTGGTCACAAGCTGGAGGCAGAAATTCCTGATCTTACATCCTCTCAGCTTCTCATCCTTGAGGGAACAGTCAGATCTTGTTCCCCAGCATCATTAGTTCTCCTTGGGTCACGTTACCATCCCTGAACCAACCACCATGGCCGGGGAAATGCTCTGATTGGCTAGGCCTGAGTCACATGTCACATCTCTGCACTGGGGTAGAGTCACCTACAGAAGCACAAGGAATGAGAATTGAGGGGAATGGATACCCCATGGGAATCAGGACATGGTGACCAGCCAAAGGGCAAGTGGAAACTGGGTGGCTCCAGAGTTGATGACCTCCAGGACCTCATGGAGTGTCATGAGGATGCCATGAGATTATGTGCCTGGCACATAGAACATTCTCAGTAAACGTGGCTCTCACCACAGTATCAGCATTATTGATTTTGGGTAATATTTGAGCATACTAATATTTTTAAAAGCTAGAAATCCCAAAACTTGGCAGTGCAAGTATACAGATCTTAAAATCCTTAAGACTTCTTAGCAACTTTAAATAATGCCCAATGACTTTATTTTGCTTCCATAAATTAAAAAGCTTTTACGTGTCTCAACTTTCTAATTGAGTACATGCAGTATGACAGAGAGCATCTGTTTTCCATTTGAAACATTGTAGTAAAGTGAATCACAGTCTTGGGGAGAAGAAATATTCCCATTTATTAGAATTCCTGCAGCTCTCCTGGTTGGTTC
This sequence comes from Mesoplodon densirostris, assembly GCF_025265405.1. NCBI lineage: Eukaryota > Metazoa > Chordata > Mammalia > Artiodactyla > Ziphiidae > Mesoplodon > Mesoplodon densirostris. The sequence continues at coordinate 124,263,428 of NC_082664.1, forward strand.
CACAAGCACAAGTCAGGCCCAGAATTTTACCCAGGATCTTGTTTTAGTCTTCAAGTCTTTTCTATGGTGAAGTCTTCCCACTTCAACTAAAACGTGTGCTCCTGGAATCTGAGAACTCATCTACACTTCCCCAAGCCCCCTAAAACAGTCTCCCTGAGTAAAGATTCTGAGTTGGTTGGCTGGCAGTCTGGCTGGCTGGCCCACTGTCTGGCCATCCAGCTGACTGACAGTGCAGCCTGGATCCCAGTAGCTGGCAGAATTCCCATCTGTCTGCACAGCCCACATACCCCCAGCTCTGCTGCCAACCAGGGCTTAGGCCCTGGCCATAAGAGACTCCATTTGTACCATTAACGGCAACTTCAGCGACAGCTGCAGGCAGCAGGTGCAAAGCCAAACAGAGCCCAGCTCTGGAGAGAAATCTTTTGCTCGTCAAGCCAGCTGTAGAGACAGTGAAGAGAAGTGGGAGGGGGAACGGTTCTTTCTGAAAGCCAGCTCAGAGCAGGGAAAGTTTGGTCTGGGCCTTTTTCGTCATCAAGTCAATCAGTCGGATGGGCCAGCTGGATGGCCACCCAGCCACAGCAGAGCCGAAGGCCCCTCATCATGGGGACTGGGATCGTCCCACCTGCTCCTCTCATTTCCAAGGAGTCCTTGTCCCACCTCCAAATCCAGATTGCCCTCCTTCTAGAGAGAGGAGGGGACACATGGAAGAGAAGCAAAGGGACCGCTATTTAGAGCCTCCAGCCATGGACTAGCAGAAGCCCCATTACCTGGAGACCTGAGAAATGCAGACTCTCAGTCTCTACCCCAGACCGCCTGAGTCAGAATCTGCAGTTTAACAATTTCCCCAGTGGATATGTGTGCACATCCAAGTCTGAGAAGCACTGGTTTGGAGACTCAGGCATTCACTTTATCCTTAGAAATTTTTATGGAGCGTCCACTCTGTGCCTGGCAGTGTTGTAGGTTCCGCAGGTACCTTGGTGACAAAAGAGAGAAAATACCTCAGCTCTTGCGGAGCTTACTTTCTAGTGGAGAGAAGCACAATCAATGAGATAAATACATAAAATAGTGTGCTAGCGGGTGGTAAGTTCTAAGAGGAAAAATTAAGTGGGAAAGAGGAACAGAGGATGCGAGCTGGGGAGGGAGAAGTTGTAAAGAGGATGCCTCGCTGAGACGTGTGATGGAGTAAGGACCTGGGAGGAAGGGAGCCCAAGGGGAGGGGCGGGGGAGGACACCCAACAGTTGCAGGGAGGGAATTCCTGGGAGTAGGACTTCCAATTTGAAAGCCAAGACAGTCCTGGGCAAACAGGGACAGCTGGTCACCCTGGAAGGAAGGCGAGGGTACTAGATGCACTCAGAAGAGGGGGCGCCGTCCTGGAGCCTCACCGTGCACAGTGTGGTCCTCAGCCCAGTGGCATCACACGCACAGGGAATGGAAGTATATTCTTGTTTGAAATGCAGAATCCCAGGCCCTGCCCCAGACCTCCTGAATCAGAATTTTTCATTTCATAAGATCCCCCAGGGGATTCAGACTACATGTATGCTCCTTCTAGACTTTTATAAGGACTGTGGCATTTCCTATGAGCTGGGAAACCATCACAGATGACATGATTTAACATGTAACAGGCTGCTGAGTTGAAAATAAATTGAGAGGGGAGGGAGACCAATTAGGAGAGGTCTGATACAATCCAGGTGAGTAAAGATGGCAGCTGCTGGTCCCGGGCTGGTCATGACAGAGGTTATGAAAGCGGTCGGATTCTAAATGTATTTTTGGCTTTGTTTGTTTGTTTGTTTTTGCGGTATGCGGGCCTCTCACTGTCGTGGCCTCTCCCGCTGCGGAGCACAGGCTCCGGACGCGCAGGCTCAGCGGCCATGGCTCACGGGCCCAGCCACTCGCGGCATGTGGGATCTTCCCGGACCGGAGCACGAACCCACGTCCCCTGCATCGGCAGGCGGACTCTCAACCACTGCGCCACCAGGGAAGCCCTAAATGTATTTTTAAAGGTGAGTGCAGGTTTGGGGTGTGGAAACCAAGTCTCTGAGGAGGTAAGCACATGAGCTACTTTTTCACAACACGCTTTCTCTTAAGTTCACCTCCCTTGTATTTCTTGTAGTAATTTCCTTCCTTCCACCAATATTTGGGGGGAGGGGGCTGGTTTCTGGAAGTCCCTGGGCTGGAGGAATGAGGCTGGATCCATGCGATGTGCTCTCTGATGAAGAAAATCCCAGGGGCTCTGGGAGTCCAAGCGAAGAACCACTCAGTCTGGGTGAGGGTGGGGTTTGGGGAAAGGTTCCGGGACTTGTTCTCACAGCAAAGCTAAATCTCAAGGAACCTGAGGTGAAGCATGTTGCAGATGCAGGAAGCAGCCCCTGTGAGTCCCCGAGGGCAGGAGAGGGGAACATTCCCGGATGTGGGATCAAATACCCCAGGGCTCTCTGTCGCCCGCAAGAACAAGTCCAATCTCTGTAGCTTGAAGTCCAATGCCATCCTCAATCAAGCCCAAATATATTTAATTTTATTTCCCAGCTCTCCCCTCCAAATCTCACTCTCCTCTGCAACCCCACCTGGGCACCTCCACTCCTGGCTCCCCACCAGTCACAGCCCTCGATCTGGGCAAGAGGGCCACTGCTATGGACCCGGCTCTTCTGGTGGCCCCTCTTCTGGCCACACCCCTCTCCTTGGAATGAGCAGTCTATGGGGCCACAAGGATGTGCCTACCTGGAGCCCACATACCCTTCTCAATGCTGCTACCAAACCAGGTCCTTGGGCTCGTTAATCAATAGAAATTGATAAGAGGACAGACGAGAAATTCAGGCAAGGTTTGGTTGGGACTTGTGCTGCAGCAGGGGGAGGGGGAGCGAAAACAGGTAACAGGTGCCCTTGCTCACTCTGCCCTCTGAGGAGGGCGGCCTGCTTTCTTAAATGGGGTGAGGATGGCGCGAATCGGTGGGTCTGAGCCAGGCGGAGGCGCAGTTTAGAGGGTCTGCCCACCCCCTTGGTGGTGCTGTGTGCAGCGATCATGCAAAGTACCCTGCTTTTGCTCCCAGTACCTTAGAAGTGGCAGTTGGCTTGTGGCCTTTTTTTCTTTGCGGTACGCGGGCCTCTCACTGCTGTGGCCTCTCCCGTTGCGGAGCACAGGCTCCGGACGTGCAGGCTCAGCGGCCATGGCTCACGGGCCCAGCCGCTCTGCGGCATGTGGGATCTTCCCGGACTGGGGCACGAACCCGTGTCCCCTGCATCGGCAGGCAGACTCCAACCACTGCGCCACCAGGGAAGCCTGGCTTGTGGCCTTTTTGTATCTTACTGTTCATAATTGCCCCGACTGCACATGCATGCTGTTATTTTTAGTTCCTTATAGTTTTTTTTGTGTTCTGTTGCTTGAGGAGACGTTTGTCTAGGTGCAAGCACTCCGGTAAAGGGTCTCAGGTCCCAGCCTGTCTCAGTGCCACACTCCAGCATCTGGAGCCACCGCATTCACTGCTCACATGGCCCCAGCCCCCTTCCACGGTCTGCACAGGCCTCTTTCCTGGCCAATCCCCCTGAAGGTGAAGAGGGAGCGTCAGCATGTACGCCCAGGCCAGCTATTTCCAACAATTCAGACATTGGACGTGTGTGCTGAGGTGTTTCCTCCGTGTGGGAGGGAGTCAGGGGTGGAAAGAGAAGGGAAAGGCTATAGCTCGTGCTGTTCCATCTCATTCTGGTGCAAAATTCCAAGGATGCTGAAAATTCTGAATAGGAACCTGCCTTCAGGTCATTATGAAAGTACATGCATCCAGATGAGCAGAGAAACCTATTTTATTTAACAGATTGCTAGTGTGAGTTATGACTCTTTAATATTTAGACATATGGTCTGTGGCCTCCATTTGGGCTCTTGCCTTGGGCCCACAAAAGTTCTGGCCAGGCCTGTGGCATAGCTTCGACCCCGCATTCTCCTTGGAATGCTCCTCACCTCCTCCTCTTCTATCTGAAGCTAAAATGCACTCAATGCCCATGTGGAGATCATCTGTCATTTTTGCATCTCCTTTCAGCTGGTACCTGAAACTTCCCTTTCTGGAAGGAAACCCATTCCCTTTGGTTTAGATGGGGCTGAGCAACTAGGGGCTATCAGAAAAGACACTCTCCTTATGATGGAGAGACAAGCCAGCTCAGAGAGAAGAAAACATAAACTGGGATGGAGCAGGAGGAAGACACAGCTTAAGGAGCCCTTTATCAGCTCCTGGATCCATCCATACCTGATCCCAGCCCTCCCTTGGCCTTTACAATTACCTCCAGTGAATGCCCCTTTTGATTAAGCTGTTTGGAGCTGGATTTCCGTTACTGGCAACTGAAACAGTCTTACTGATCATTCTAATTCATAGAATCATAGGTGTCAGAGCCTGAAGGGGCCTTAGAAACCATCTGACCAACCTCCACTATTCAACACAGGACGAATCTGGGACTCAGAAAGGTGAAATGGTTTGTCCCAAGTCACACAGTAAATCCAGGCCAGAATTGAGACAGGATTATAGACCTTGCTCCTAAGTTGTGACCCTATGTTTCCCCTCCATGTCCCCTTCCTCAAACCTGCCCAGACCAGAGCTGCACCCTCTCCTTCCCCTCAGCTTGAGATCTGTTCCCAGCATCTCTGGGTCTTGTCCTGCATTTGTATTATCACTTCATTGGTCCCAGTGGGTGTTGTATCCAAATTCGAACAGCAAACCCCTTGAGGGAGGAATGCCAGCCTTCTCTCATTCTGAAGCCCCCCACTGGGCCGATGGGAGCACCAATCCCATCATAGAGTAGGCACTGAATGAGCCCTTGCTAATTTACCAAAGGCCTTGATGCTTGACTGGCTAAATCCAGCCTCCTTTTCCATCCAAGGCTCCATCTCTGAGTTAATGTTTCTCACAGGCAAGACCTTTTCAATTCAACAAGCTATTTCCCAGGCCATTAGAAGGAAGTACAATCAGAGGTAGGAATGCTATGTGGCTTTTTTTCTCCATTTCTTTTTGTTTTCAATTTTCTGCCTGTGGAGTTTTGTTTTTTGGGGTTTTTTCTTTTTTTTCTCTCTCTCCCTTCTTTTTTAACTGCCCAACTTGCTAAATTGCACATCGCCAGCAACTCCTGTGAGTGTAGTCCTTAAGTGTTACATTTCTGTAACAGATAGTCCAAAAGCAGCACTTATCTTCAGGAGGGGCTGGTGAGGCCCGCTAAAATTATATTTCCATTTCTGTGCCTATGTTTTTAAGCTGTTATTTTAGCATTTCTGACTAGTTCACAGTTGACACCTACTGATGGAAAATTAGATGAAACTTGGCCAAGAAGGAGCCTTCCCTCTCCTCCCCAGGCTGAGAACTAGCTCCTTTTTATAATGAGACGCAGCTGTGGAGAGGCCGAAAGACTCCTAGATATGGAAATGCAAGATCCTGCTGGACTGTCCCAGCTCCACTGCTAACTAGTTCTTGGACCTGGGGTAAATCACCTAAGCCCTCTGAACCTTGTTTTTCTTCTCTGTCAAATGGGAATCATAGGGCTTCCCTGGTGGCGCAGTGGTTGAGAGTCCGCCTGCCGATGCAGGGGACTCGGCTTCGTGCCCTGGTCCGGGAAGATCCCACATGCCGCGGAGCGGCTGGGCCCGTGAGCCATGGCCGCTGAGCCTGCGCATCCGGAGCCTGTGCTCCGCAACGGGAGAGGCCAAGGCAGTGAGAGGCCCGCATACCGCAGAAAAAAAAAAAAAAAAAAAAAAGGGGGAATCATACCTGCAGAACCTGGGGTTATTGTGAGGTTTTCTATTATGTAAAAATGTCTGGCCAGGGCTTCCCTGGTGGTGCAGTGGTTGAGAGTCCGCTTGCCGATGCAGGGGACTCGGGTTTGTGCCCCGATCCGGGAAGATCCCACATGCCGCAGAGCGGCTGGGCCCGTGAGCCATGGCTGCTGAGCCTGTGCATCCGGAGCCTGTGCTCCACAACGGGAGAGGCCACAACAGTGAGAGGCCGGCGTACCGCAAAAAAAACACAAACAAAAACAACAACAAAAATGTCTGGCCAGACACTGGCAACATGAATCCTATACCATGAAAATTCTTGGCACATAGTAGGTGTTCAACGAATGTTAGTTATTTGTAGGTCTTAGTCTTTTTTTCTTAGCCATTTGATATCCTTTGGATTGGTTTATACTCTGAACTTAAGTGATTAAATATGGGAATTATGGTATTCCTCTCCTTCTCAGTTAAATTAGCAGACCATGCCCCAGATACAGGGACACTCAGGCCACAGGGTCAGTCTCAGTTAAAACCCTTCAGCCACACGCTATTGTTCTGGAGATCAAGCCCAGACTCTATAACACTACGTACAGCAGAGGCAGCTCTCACCTCCCTCCTCCTCTCCTGACACAGCCCCACCTGGAATCTTTGATCATACCTTTTCATCTGCCCAGTAGGCCCTTTCCCTGGCTAACTCCCCTTCAAACTGCAAAACAGTTTCATTGCACCCTGTCTTTGGGCTCCCACCGTGTCTTGTGCTTCCCCCTTAGGACCAGCATCAATTGTCTTGCCCATCTCCCACTAGACTGTGAGCCTCTCTGGAATGGGTTGTGCCCTGTTCATCTTTTATCTTTGGTACCAGCAAAATGCTTGGCATACAGTAGGAGCTCAGGAAATATTTCTTAAAAGTATAAGAGGATTAGTATGTGAAAAATAAATGAGGAAGTTTTCATATGTAAAGTCGGAAATTCTCTTTCAATTAATATATAAATTCAACCCATATTCTAATGGGATTTTTTTTTTTAATTTATATTGCAGCACGCGGGCCTCTCACTGTTGTGACCTCTCCCGTTGTGGAGCACAGGCTCCGGACGCGCAGGCTCAGTGGCCATGGCTCACGGGCCCAGCTGCTCCGCGGCATGTGGGATCTTCCCAGACCGGGGCACGAACCTGTGTCCCCCGCATTGGCAGGTGGACTCTCAACCACTGTGCCACCAGGGAAGCCCTCTAATGGGATTTTTATGAAACTTGAACGACTAATTCTAAAGTCTGTCTAAAGAGTAAATTCAAGAAAAAGAAATAAATAATAAGAAAAAGTAAAATAAGCTTGAAAACCTGCTCTGCAAAACATCAAAATATATTACGAGGCTTTACCATTTAAAACAGTTGATTTTGGTAGAAGAATAGGCAAGTGGATGTACGGATGGCACTCAAGAGTCCAGATATATACCTGGGTATATATGAGAATTGGGGAAGTGATAAGCATGGCATTTTAAATCAGCAGGGAAAGATGGACCATTTTAAAAAACAGAAGGGCAATAATGAGCTGTCCATATGGAAAAAAGCAAAGGTGTCAGCCAGGATAGTCTATGCTGTGCTGCGGTGATAAACTGCCCCCAAATCTCAGTGACTTAACACACTGAAGGCTGATTTCTGGCTCGGGACACATGTCTGTTTGCAGGTTGGTAGGATGGCTCTGCTCATTAAAATCATATAGGAGCCAGCTGACGGAGCAGCCACCATCTCAAATGTTGCCATGGAGGGTGTAGGCATGGACTGGAAGGTCTTGCATTAGCAATTAAATGCTTGGTCCTGAGGTGACCCCATCAATTCTGCTCACAACTCGAGGTAGAGCTAGTCATACCGCCCCACCCGACCACAAGGAGTGCAGGAAGTGAAATCCTACCATATGCTGTGAAGTGAAGAGAACCAAAAGGGCACTGTGGTGAAGAGCACAATGACTACACACTACCTTCCCTGGTTCATGCCCCACTGCCCCCCGCAAAAAAGTATTTTTATTTTTTTTAAAGCAGAAGAAAATATAGGGTAAATTTTTTTTTCATATAACCTTGGAGAGGAAGATGACTTCCTATTCAAGGTATTAAATCCAGAAGCCATAAAAGAATTACAGATTTAATTGCATAAAATTGTAAACTTTTTGTGTGGCAAAATAATATATAAATGAAGATAAGGGTCAAGTAACAGACCAGGGAAAATATTTGTACCATGATGCATAACTGACAAAGAGTAAATATCCATAATATACAAAGAGTTCTTGAAAATCAATAAGAAGAATCAACATGTAGAATAATGGGCACAGGATATATAGCCTTGTTTAGAGGATTTGGGAAAATAGACATGTTCATATATTTGTTAGAAGTAAAGTGATTTTTCTTTTTTCTTTTTTGAGAGTAATTTGAAAGTACCTATCAACATGTTAAATGCACGTACATTTAATGCAGCAATTCCTCTAAGTCCTCATACAAAATACTATCTGTAAACGTGTAATGCACAATGTTATCAAACAAAATATTTACAAATGTATTTGTACCCTGTTGGTCATTACAGAATTACTGGTAATGGCAAAAAAGTATTACTTTTAAAAGGACAAAAAGACTAATATATTGCTTTTAAACAAACGTGGTACCTGCATGCCTTGGAATATTATGCCATCATTAAAAAGTGTGAGGTAGGATTATAAGTATGGACATGAAAAGATGTTCATGATACACTTATTTTTTTTTTTTTTTTCTTTTTGCGGTATGCGGGCCTCTCACTGTTGTGGCCTCTCCCGTTGCGGAGCACAGGCTCCGGATGCGCAGGCCCAGCGGCCATGGCTCACGGGCCCAGCCGCTCCGCGGCATATGGGATCCTCCCAGACCGGGGCACGAACCCGTATCCCCTGCATCGGCAGGCGGACTCTCAACCACTGCGCCACCAGGGAGGCCCCATGATACACTTATTGTGTGAGGTTTCTGGCACTCACTGATCACCCCTCCTGCCCTCCAATTTCTAACATAGTTGTAATGAATCCTAAGAACCAAGTAAGATCAGCTTTTATTGGCAATGATATGGGATGAGAGGACTCAATGAAGTGTCCAACCACATCCCATGGACCCAGACCTGACTCTTTACAAATTAGAAATCAATTTTGGGGTTTTTTTAAAGTCCCTATAGTTACAATACTAGTTCTTCTGGAATTTTTAAGCATAGAAAGAAAAGGGTTCCAGAGGCCACTTAACCTTGGTATGAAATGATATAATTAATTAGCCGGCCTAGGGTCACCCACCAGGCAGGTGGCAGACAGGGATTCAAATTCAGATCTGACAATAGGATGCCTCAAGGCGCTTTCCCACATCAAGGTTCCATGTGTTAAGACAAATAACCAGGAAGCTGCATTCCTGGGGTCAAGCCTTTGGTGTCCTCCCTCCAAACCAATCTCTGACCTTAACATTGTGATTTAGCCTTCGTCACTATTACCTCTGCTCTTGCTCTAAAAACAGAAGCCAAAGAGGTGCCTCCTGCTGGTCTGCATGGCCCTTGGGGAGATGGTGCCGCGTTCCTGGAGTTGTCCCTGTTGCACAGGCAGGCCCTTCCCTGTAGTAGTGAGAACACCGTGACCCTGCCCGTGCTCCTCCCCCCTTCCCACTCGCCTCCTCCCTTAGGAAGCATGGAATCATATTCTGCCTTTAACAGCCAAAGTCTCGTCAGAGTTATGCGATGCTGTTTCCTACTCCCAGCTACCTCTTTTTTCATGACATTTTGTTCTTCTGTCTGGTGAGCTCCAAGCCCATGGTGCCTGTATTTCATGGCACAGCCATGTGGCCCAGGTAGCTGGGGCTAAAGCCCAGATCCATAAGACCTGGGAAAGTTCAGTTCTTTTTGCCTCAGTTTCCCTGTCTGTACAATGGCAGTGGTAGTCACAGTATCTCTCTCATGGCTACATCCTCAGGATTAAATTCGATAATGCAGTTAATCTGCACCTGTACACAGATTTTAACCATAGAGGTTAAAATCACCATTTTATTCCAAAATGGTTGAACTTGGCAATTTCATGTGGTTCGACCTAATTGGTTTTTTTTTTTTGGCTGTGTTGGGTCTTCGTTTCTGTGCCAGGGCCGTCTCCAGCTGCAGAGAGCAGGGGCCACTCTTCATCGCAGTGCGCGGGCCTCTCACTGTCGCGGCCTCTCCCGTTGCAAAGCACAGGCTCCAGACGCGCAGGCTCAGTAGTTGTGGCTCACGGGCCTAGTTGCTCCACGGCGTGTGGGATCTTCCCAGGCCAGGGCTCGAACCCGTGTCCCCTGCATTGGCAGATTCCCAACCACTGCGCCTCCAGGGAAGCCCTCTAATTGGTTTTTTGACGAAAGTCGGCAGGCTGTAAATAAAGGTGATGCACTTTCTCTTTTTTGTGTGATTTTTAATTTATATTGGAGTATAGTTGATTTACAATGTTATGTTAGTTTCAGGGGTACAGAGAAGATATTTGATTATACATATACATATATCTATTCTTTTTTAGATTCTTTTCCCATAGAGGTTATTACAGAGTATTGGGCAGAGCTCCCTGTGCTATACAGTAGGTCTCTATTAGTTACCTATTTTATATATAGTAGTGTGCATATGTCGATCCCAACCTCCTAATTTATCCCTCCCACCGCCATCTTTCTTCTTTGTGACCACAACTATGTTCTCAAAGTCTGTGAGTCTGTTTCTGTTTTGTAAATAGGTTCATTTGTATCATTTTTTAGATTCTACATATGTGATATCATTCTATTTGTCTTTCTCTGTCTGATTTACTTCATTTAGTATGATAATCTCTAGGTCCATCCATGTTGCTGCAAATGGCATTATTTCATTCTTTTTAATGACTAATATTCCCTTATATATATGTACCACTTCTTCTTTATCCATTCATCTGTAAATGGACATTTAAGTTGCTTCCATGCCTTGGCGCTGCTATGAACATTGGGGTGCATGTCTCTTTTCAAATAGAGTTTCCTCCAGATATATGCCCAGTAATAGGATTGCTGCATCCTGTGGTAACTCTATTTTTAGTTTTTTAAGGAACCTCCATACTGTTCTCCATAGTGGCTCTACCAATTCATATTCCCCCCAACAGCATAGGAGGGTTCCCTTCTCTCCACACCCTCTCCAGCATTTGTTTGTAGACTTTTTAATGACTGGTGTGAGGTGATACTTTATTGTAGTTTTGATTTGCATTTCTCTAATAATTAGTGATGTTGAGCATCTTTTCATGTGCTTTTTGGTCATCTGTATGTCTTCTTGGGGAAGTGTCTATTTAGATCTTCTGCCCATTTTTTGATTGGACTGTTTGTTTTTTGGATGTTGAACTGCATGAGCTGTTTGTATATTTTGGAGATTAACCCCTTGTTGGTTGCATAGTTTGCAAATATTTTCTCCCATTCTGTAGGTCGTCTTTTCCTTTTGCTTATGGTTTCCTTTGATGTGCAAAAGCTTTTGAATTTAATTAGGTCCCATTTGTTTATTTTGGTTTTTATTTTCATTACTCTAGGAGGTGTATCCAAAAAGATATTGCTGTGATCTATGTCAAAGAATGTTCTGCCTATGTTTTCCTCTAACAGTTATATAATATCCAGGTTTATATTTAGGTCTTTAACTCATTTTGAGTTTATTTTTGTGTATGGTGTTAGAAAATGTTCTACTTTCATGCTTTTACATGTAGCTGTCCAGTTTCCCCAGCACCACGTATTGAAGAGATTGTCTTTTCTCCATTATATATTCTTGCCTCCTTTGTTGTAGATTAATTGACCTTAGATGTGTGGGTTTATTTCTGGACTTTCTATCCTGTTTCACTGATCTATATTTCTGTTTTTGTGCCAGTACCACACTGCTTTGATGACTGTAGCTTTGTAGCATAGTCTGAAGTCAGGGAGTCTGATTCCTCCAACTCCATTTTTCTTTCTCAAGATTGTTTTGGCTATTCGGGGTTTTTTGTGTTTCCATACAAATTTTAAGATTTTTTTGTTCTAGATCTGCAAAAAAACACCATTGGTAATTTGATAGGGATTGCATTGAATCTGTAGATTGCCTTGGGTAGTATAGTCATTTTGACAATATTGTTCTTCTAATCCAAGAACATGATATATCTCTCCATGTGTTTGTGTTGTCTTTGATTTCTTTCATCAGAGTCTTATACTTTTCAGAGTATAGGTCTTTTGCCTCCTTAGGTAGGTTTATTCCTCAGTATTTTATTCTTTTTGATGCGATGGTAAATGGGATTGTTTCCTTAATTTCTCTTTCTAACCTTTTGTTTAGTGTATAGAAATGCAAGAGATTTCTGTGTGTTAATTTTGGTTTTTTGGTTTTTTGTTTTAATTTATTTATTTGGTTGCGCCAGTTCTTAGTTGTGGCAGCCAGGCTCCTTAGTTGCGGCTCCTTAGCTTCAGCTCACTGGCTTCTTAGTTGCAGCATGCAGGCTCCTTAGTTGGGGCAGGTGGCTCCTGAGTTGTAGCATGCAAACTCTTAGTTGTGGCACGCATCTAGTTCCCTGACCAGGGATCAAACCTGGGCCCCCTGCATTGGGAGCACAGAGTCTTAACCACTGTGCCACCAGGGAAGTCCCATCTGGGTATTAATTTTGTATCCTGCAATTTTACTGAGTTCATTGATGAGCTCTAGTAGTTTTCTGGTAGCATCTTTAGGACTTTCTATGTATAGTATCATGTCATCTGCAAACAGTGCCAGTTTTACTTCTTCTTTTCCAATTTGGATTCCTTTTATTTCTTTTTCTTCTCTGATTGCCATGGCTAGAACTTCCAAAACTATATTGAATAAAGGTGGCGGGAGTGGATATCCTTGTCTTGTTCCTGATCTTAGAGGAAATGCTTTCAGCTTTTCATTGTTGAGTGTTAGCTGTGGGCTTGTCATATATGACCTTTATTATTGTTGAGGTATGTTCCCTCTGTGCCCACTTTCTGGAGAGATTTTTTGTCATAAATGGGTGTTGAATTTTGTCAAAAGCTTTTTCTGCATCTGTTGAGATGATCATCTTGTTTCTATTCTTTAATTCGTTAATGTAGTATAGTATATAACACTGATTGATTTGTGGATATTGAAAAATTCTTGCATCTGTGAGATAAATCCCACTTGAACATGGTGTATGATCCTTTTAATGTGTTGTTGGATTCAATTTGCCCGTATTTTATTGAGGATTTTTGCATCTATTTTCATCAGTGATATTGGCTGGCCTATAATTTTCTTTTCTTTTTTTGTGTGGTATCTTTGTCTGGTTTTGGTATCAGGGTGATGGTGGCCTCATAGAATGAGTTTGGAAAGGCGTTGCACTTTCTACACCATTGGTCATAGTTGGACATAGATGGTTTCCTATTTGGTAACTTTGGAGGCCTGGCACACCTTGCAGTGGCCTGGGGGTGGGAAGGAGGGGCAGCCAGGAGGCAGCTGAGAACCCTCGGACAGGAGATAGGAGTCTCTGGAGGGACACTGGGAAGCGGCAAAGGAAAACTTTCTTGGCTCTGATATTGCCCCAACACATCCCAAACCCTGAGCCTCCCTCTGCTCCAGTGGTTCCCAAAGCCAGCCGGAATCCCACCTGGTCTTCAAAAGGCAGCTTCCTGGCCAAAATCAGCCTTGCCACCCACCGGATGTATGCCTCACTCCCCGCATGGTGGCTTTGCAAAGAGCAGGGATCTCAGGCCCCTGACAAATGTGCCTGGCTCCCCATTGATGGTGAACTAGGACAGGCCCCCGTACCTCCTGTGTAGTCCCCTAAGGCTTAGCTTGGTGTGTGGGACCACTCAAGGACTTAGAAAATGATTGCTGAAATGAAACTTCACTGAGCTCACAGTTTTCCCTGGGGGCCAGTCCTATCATCCTAGTGGGATATTAATCTTATAAAGCTGTTCTGCTTGGGAGGAAAGGAGGGAGTGGGAAAGGGGGATAAAAGAACTCCTGTAGGCAGGCACCAGAGGCAGCTCAGAAATTTCTACCCAGAGGGCTGAGGGGCACTCCCAGTTGGGAAGGGGGTGCTTAGAAATGGTCTCAAAGCCGCATTGACATAGCAAGCTGACTGCTTCAACTTATATGGCATGTTTATTTGGGGTGGCTTGGAGGGCAGCTGATAGAAACGGCAGCTGGAGCCACCAACCCTTCCCCCAGCCACCCAGGCTCACAACCTGAAATGCATTCTTTCCCTGCTAAATGTAAATGCAATCCTTTCCCTGGCATGGACCCTCGCTTGATTTCAGATAAAGAGCATCAGCCTCTGATGGTAAACTGGGCTGCATCTTGGCCCCATCCCTGCCAGGTGACCTTGGCAAACCCACTTAACCCCTGGGACCTCAATTTCCCCCACTGTAAGTCGAGCTCAACTTTTCTGCCCCCCTTCTCTGCATCTTGAGCCAAGCCCAAGAATCCTGCAGCCCACCTCCTTGGAAACATCCACACAAAAGGGAGCGATTTAGAACTGGAGCCCTGGTCTATGGTATCATGGATCTGAGCCAGCGTTCCGTCCCTGTGAGAGGCACAGGCTGCAGCTGGGGGATTACAGGGCCGTCTCCAGAGGCCACCACCGGTGGCACCGCCTGCCCAAGAGGCCCCACTCTCGTCAGAATATTAACACCCTGGATGCATTTGTGTGTTACTCATGATTGAGACCACGGTTCCAAAAGGATTCTGCAGCATGCATATTTATGAGACAAGCCCAGACAAAGACTACCACATTTTAAAAGATGCAATTATCTCTAAAAAGTTCAGCTTTATTTTCATGCTAATTAATACAATATTTTTAAGCAAACCTAATTGGTTTGCCTGGGTTCCCATAAAAGCTCTCAACTCATTAGAGCTCCGAGGTCCCCTTCAAAAGGGGCTTTAGAGGGAGCTGGGGGGCCAGCGAGGGGGCTGGCACCCAGGCAGCGTGTTTTCAGAAGTTTTCAGCCCATGCGTGCTGATGTCCTCTTCCCAAGCCCTCCTGCTGGGTGGATGACAGGTGAGGCCTTTCAGGAGGGGCCGTCCCAGGGGTCTGGGCCCTGGGAATGTGGGAGCATCAGGAGAACCTGAGGGCCAAGGGGAATGTCCTCCCTTCTCTCTGCAGAGGAAGCAAGGCCAGTGTCCCCATCCTACCCGGCTGCCCCACAAGTCTCACTCACCACTGTCAGAAAACCCCTGGCTCCCTGGTGGATGCTGGAATTCCAACCAGAAACAGGGTCTTCTACTAGGTTGTCAGCCCAGGCCTCAGGCTCAGAGCAGAGGGAAGGGGCTCCTCAGACCCTAAGCCCCCATCCCAGATACTCCTGTGCTCTGCCCTCTGATCATTAGCTTTGATGTCCCCAGCTTTCGGCTTTTGCCTTCTGCTTCTGAAGCACTGCCATACCTATTTTCTCATCACCTGCCCTTGTAAATTACATGTTGTTTTCACTCTTTTACAAGCGAGGAACCTGAGGCCTGAAGCTGCAGGGTGTGTTTGTGCCCACCTGCAGGCTCCAGATGCTCCCCATGACAAGCCAGATACAGGGCTTTCTGGGAGAAGGGCTGTCCTCTTTCCTGCCGAGTTCTTGTCCCCCTTCTTTCCTTGTCTCAGCCACGTCCCTGCAGTTTAAGCTGGGTCTTTTCTTTACATGCCTACATACTCCCTGGTTCTTGGTCCCAGGGCACAGTGTACAGCTGTGTGGGCTGTGCACTGTGCGATGCCAGGGGACGGTATAGGCTATGAGTGGTGCCCCCTGGAATTGTGTGGCACTGTGTCCTCCTTACTCAGCATCTTTACCTTCCACTGGCTTCCTGCTGGGCCATTTGGGGATCTTGGGCCTGTAAGTTTCCCAGGAAATCCAGGCAGTGGAATTTCAGAGTGTTGTTCAGGAAATGACTAGCAAGCTCGGCGAGGGGCAAAGAGGGGGGTTAGAGCAGAACAGAAACAATGGAAAATACAGGCTGGGGTAAGTTCTGGCCTGGAAGTGAAGAGATAAGAGAACCAGGCCGGGTCCTGCCACTAAGTGTCTTTGTGCCTCCATTTCCCCCTCCATGAATGAGGACGTGGGACCCGCTGATCTCTGAGGGCCCATCCAGAGGGGCATCTTTTGCTTCTACGGAAGATATTACAGAGAATCCCCAAAAGAAACGATGACATAAAACTAGACTGTTTGGGGCCTTATAAAACATTATAAGGGTCAAAACCTTATAACCTTATAACCATTCATCTGCTTCCACTCCTGGCTGGGGACGCAATCCCAAGGTCAGGCTCAGGGGCTCAGGGAGGTGGCTCAGAGGCCAGCAGGAGTATATGGGAAGGAGGGTATTGACTGAACCTTAAAACCTAAGTCAGTTAACCAGAGAAGAGGAGGTAGGTTGTTCCAGAGAGGGCTGCATGGCCCTAGCAACAAGGGGGACCCAGTAATGATGGTGAGCTGAGTGGCCAGGCCAGGAAAGCAGGCCAGCTGCTAAGAAGGGAGAGAGAGCAAAAGGGAGGCCTCAAAGGGCATCTGTGGTTTATAAAGCCCCATGGCCATAATCTCCTGTTCTTCTCACAACCGCCTGAGAAGGAAGCTACTGTGTTTCCCATTTTATAAGGGAGTAAATGGAAGCCCAAACAGGTGAAGGGGTCCATCTGAGAACACCCAGCATGGACTAGGCCAGGGCTGAACTTAAGACCTTAGTCTCCTCGTCCCCAATTTGGTTATCATTTTTCCTAAATTACCAGGAAGCCAGATTCACAGGGCCTTGAATAATAAGATCAAGGTTTGGGATGGTGTCTTACGGGCAATAGGGAGGCCCTGGAAGTCTCTGAGGAGAGAAATGACCTGGAAACCCAGAGTTCAGGAATGAGCGTGAATGGCTGGAATGGGGGAGAGAGAAATGGAGGTGGTCCTACTTAGGAGGAATATTGTTTTGGATTTATTGAGAGATCTGTCCAAGGCCCTGTACAGTTTTGCCTTGGAGAAGCTGAGTTACATGCTCTCCACTGGGCCTTCAAGAGGTCCCCAGGGCTATCGCCCAAAGGGCTTAGGAACTGAACTATGGCCCTGGGATGTCACTGCAGGGACCTAACCTAAGCTCAGAGCCAAACCCCACACCCCAGTTGCTACACCGCCTAATTGGCTTAGATTTATCAAAGTAATTTTTAAAGGGGAATTTTATATGAAGGTAATTACACTCAGCTGAACTAATTTTATTAAACAATGCTGCTTTAATGACAAACAAATTTGTTATTAATTTGTAACCAAGCAGCTATTTCATTCAATTTGTAGCATCAGTAATGAGCCCTGTGGCCAGAATAGCCGAGAAGCACCCCTTTCTGAGGAAGGCAGCATGACCACCCAAAGGCCAGAACCCTAACCTGGCCCCAGCTCTGCTGTGGACTTGGTGTGACTCCCTCTTCTCTCTGGGCTGCGTCTCTCTGTAAAATCAGGGCTTGGAAAAGTGCCCAGAAGGAATGCCCACTCAACAGCTTCAGGGCTTGAGAGCCTGTTTGGACATTCAGTCCTTTCTGAGTGCCTCAGTTTCCTCATGTGTAAAGTGGGGAGAATAATAGTGCCTGTCTCAGAGGGTAAATGTGAGGATTGATTGAGTTAGTCCATGCAAAGCTCTTCAGCCAGCGCCCAGGCTCATAGGAAGCATTATGTAAACACTTCTTATTTGTATTAATATTCCCAGAACCAGGGATGTGAGCTGGGGATGGCAGAGAGCCCATTGCCACGAATGGCATGAGTGAGCATCCTGCTTCCCCTAATGGCTATCATCCCTTGATTCTGGGTTCCTCAGCTGCAGGGCCTCCCACCCCCTCCTAGGAGGGTGAGGGACCTCACTGCAGCCAGTGGAAAGAGCCTAAGGAGTGAGGTTCCAGACTCCACCCTGCCCTCAGGTGACCCTGGACATTGCCTTGGCCTACTTAGCTCTCCCATGCGGATTGATCACCCTGCCTGCCCAATCGCCAGGCCATCCCAGGGCACAGACAGGCTCATCGGGTGGCACTCAAACATGCAGAGTGGGTCAGGATAACCTGGAGTGCTTATAGGAAAATGCCAATTCCTGGGCCCTGTCCCAAGAGACTTGATGCCATGGATGTCTCCCCAGATCTGTGCACCTGGGGCATCCTTTTGAGAACCCCTGAATTTCTGACACCCCCCTACAGGTCTGCAGGGCACTCCACACCCGCTGCCTTTGGAGTCTTACTGGTCTATGTTCATTTGAGGAAAGAGTAGTTTCTCAAAATTAACTGACTTGCACAGATAAGGGTAAATGGGGAGCAATATCCATCACCAGATCCATAGGTTCCCTGTCCTTTGAAATGCACTGGCGTGGGAACAGGGCAGGACAGTTTGTACTGGTTTCAGTCACCATGGGGCCGGGATGACGTGACACCTCTGAGTCCACCTGCTGTAGAGACCCGCCATGTTGGGGCTCCAGAGAATGAACCACTTGAAAGTCAGCCTTTCAATGAGTGGCTATTTCCATACCATCCATGGACTGTCACACAGACAGTCTCTTATCCAGGGTCCCAAGAGCCCCCAGGCCCATCACAGTGCCTGACCTTCTGCAGTTAGGGAGAGGAATATTGTGTCTCCACAAGGCCTCTATTCCATCCCAACATATAAATGTACATGTATCATTTAGCCCCTTAGTGAGGTCTGAGTTTTGTCCAGAAAACTTTTCCTGAGGTTCATTGCCCAGGGCTGCACAGAGATGCAGAGCCAGCTTCACACAGTCCCCTTTATCCAAACAGAAGGTGAATTCTGGTCAAGAGCACAGGCCGAGGTTGAGAGAGCAACAGAGACTCCCACAGGCCCCACTGCATTGGCGACAAGAAGGAGACTCTGAGGATTCGGGGGCATTTCACCTCAGCTGGGCCCACGGTCACCCTCAGCAAGAAGGTTCACAGGGAATGCTAGTCAGCCCTCCAGTGGGCCCGTCAGGGAGGATGGGGAGTTTCATTCAACACCAGAGTCAGGCCAACATCCATCGCTTTCTGTGGCCTGATCCTCTAAAGTCCCCTGTCTCCCTCTTCTCACTCCATCCAACATCAAAATTCTACTCATCCTTTGGGCCTAACTCTGTCCCTACCTTCTCCTCCTAGAAGCCTTCATGTACTTCTTGGCATTTCCCCACCTCCCTTCTAGTTGGGTGGAGGTCATGTGACCTCTGCTGGCCAATGAAATGTGGCTGGAAGTAGCCCACATCTCCTCTGGACTGGGGCAGTGGGGAGCTGGTGGGTTTCCTCTTTTGGTGACAAGTAACCGAATCCCTGACTAACCATGAATTAAGGGCTTTTATTGTCTCATGTACCGAGAAGTCTCATAATAGGCAACCTCTTGTCATTTCATGGTTCCAAGATGGCTTTATGAAGTGTATTTGTCATCTATCACTGTGTAACAAATGATCCCAAAACATAGTGCCTTAAAACAATGCAGCTTGACTCGGGAGTTGTGGCTTGAGGTCTCTCATGAGGGGGCCGTCAAGATGCTAGCCAGGGCCGCAGCCATCTGAAGGCTTGGCTGGGGCTGGAAAAGGAGCTCCCGGGGTGGCTGACTCGCATGCCTGGCAAATTGGTGCTGGTTGTTGGGAGGAAGCCTCAGTTCCTCCCCTTGTGGGTCTCTGCAGGCTGCTTGAACATCCTTATGACACGGCAGGTGGCTTCCCCCACCTAGTGAGCAGTCTGTGAGAGCAAAACTAAAGCATCAAGATCTTTGTTGGCCTGTCTTCAAAAGGCACACACCTTCACTTCTGTAGCATTCTCTTCATTAGAATCAGGTCACTAAGTCTGGCCCACAGTCAAGGTGAGGTGAACTAGGCTTCGCCTTTGGCAGGGAGAAAGATCAAAGATTTAGTGAACATGTTTTTAAAACCACCAGAAATTGTGTCCATACAAGAAGAGGGTAAAGGAAGCAAAAGGGTTCCTCTCCACACCACTCTGTCATCAGAGAAGTTTTTCCCACGAGGCCCTGTCAGTCTTTCCCTCGTGCGCAATTGGCCATAAATGAGGCAGATGCCTCCAGACCCATCACTGGCAAAGAAAGACAGAATTCTATGACTCATCTTCCAAGATCTGCCCTGAGAAGGGTGTTTGCTTAATTTGGTCCGTTTTTTCCCTTGGGTGGCATGGTTTTAGATGCAGAGGACCTGGCGTGGAGCCCCTGCTCTATCACATCTGCTACACGAGCCTGGACCACAGGGTTGCCTGTGCAACCCTGCAGAAGTTCAGTTACCCTCTTTGCGAGAATTCCTGCTTCACAGGATTCTGAGGAAGAGTTGAATGTGCTTTGTGATATAGCAAGCATTAGGCCCATGTACATTCTGATCACTGCCATTTGCCCTGGGTTTGGGGTGAGAGGCCAGATACCACCAGAGGTTTTTTTTTGTCCCCTGTTTCTTCTCATCTCTAATTTCCAGCACAGAGCGCTCAGCCAGAAAGAGGAGAACTGGGCACAGAGGCCAAATCCCCAGTGTAGAAACAGTGTGCCATTGTAAACGCCTCCAGCAATGGCACCCCACCCAGCTGAGGAAGGCTTGTTCCCAACCCCACTTAACAACACGCTGGATTTAATATGAGCAGCTGATCTCATTGCTTCCATAGCAAGTTTAATTTGCTGGGAAAGCGAGTTGGTGAAGTTCTAATAATGCAGAGCTGCAAATAATACCAAAGAGAGTTTGCATTATGATAACTTTCCAATTAAAATGGATTAATGGAGGAGAAACAGCAGCAGTAGTGTCTAGACAACATATTACTAAATCCTTGGAGAGGGAGATGGAAAGGAGTTGGGGCAACAGGAGAAATAAAATAAACAGGGGAACTTCATGAGTTGAAAGCACCCTTGTGTGATGTGACAGGAGGTACCAGGAGTGGGTGCCTTATCCCTGGTGTCCCATCTGTTACAGTGCCTAGAATTTCCATCATTTGGGAGAATCAGTCTTTCAGGACTCAAAGGCCTTTGGTCTGTGGACATCCTTTATTAAAATGCAAATAGCACCTTTAGTTTCTTTGGCTGGCCTGTCACTGGGATTAGGCTGCAGCTACCTGATGGTGCTGTGTGCGACAGAGCAAAGGCCCTGGCTGAGAGTCAGGGGAGCAGCATAGAGCAGATATGCACATCTGTAGTGGCAGATGTGTCTGGGCTTCACTGCAGGACCTGTTGAAACAATTCCTCCACATCTGCACTGTGACACTGACCCCTGACCGTTGCTGAGTGATCCAGGAGGGTTCGTTCAGAATCTCCTGGGAACCTGAATTTTAAACCTGAGAGACACAAGGCCTGGGAGATGCAAGAGGTGGGGCTCGGTCATGTAGGGGCTTCCAGGAGAGAAAGGGCTACAGTCGGCTGCCTGTGGTTTTTGAATAGCCTCGGGCCCCGGCCCCTTGGCCCAGTTGACTGGGCCAAGCCAGTCAACCCTCTTGCCATTCTGTGAGATGTCTCAGGATCCATGTTCCTCCCCTTTGCTTAAGCTAACTAGTCATTTCTGTTGCCTGCAAACAAAAGAAATGTAACTAATTATCACTTCTTATCTGTGAGACCTAGGGAAAGTCACTTAAGCTCGCTGAGCCTCTGTTGTCTTTTCTGTAAGATGGGGATACACACATCCCTGCCTTGCCAGGTTGCTCGCCTCCTGCTTTGGTTAAAATGATGTATCAGGGTTAGATCTCCATCTAGGTCCCTCTCAGGCCCAAAGCTAGGAGATTTTATAAGTGTGGGTCCTTGAGGGACTGGAGAAGAGGTTGCCTGGAACCACAGGGACCAGGAGACCAGGAAGCCCAGGACCCCAATTTTACCAGCATCACTACTTTGCAGGGCAGAATCATGTGCGTCTCAGCAACAGAGTTGAGCCTCCTTCCAGAAATCCCCAGTGTTCCCCTATACCCGGGAAGGCTTTGATTTCTTGCAAAGCCCATAGGCCCCTGAGCCAGTCCCTCAGGGGTGAAGTACTGGCCAGGTGCTGCCCCCTGCAGGCCTCCATTTCTCATCAAATAAATGAAGAAAAATCCTATTTGATTAAATACAGTCACATGTGCAGCATTTAGCATGAACAGTCATTCTCCCGTTTTATCTCATCCTTCCAAGTCCTTCACTATCTACAGGTGGCTATGAAACTACCATTGAAAACAATTCTAGGAATAAGGGAAAATATGAGGCAAGAAACCATGAGGGGACAAAGATCACCACTTCCTATTCAACAGGTACTCACTCCACTCCATCCCACCTACACACACACACACACACACACACAGAGTCAGAAGTGGGTCCAGTGCAGCTTTGGGTGGGGAGAAGAGTCACATTCATTGCACACCTGCTGTGAGTCATGCATTATATCTTCCATTATCTCATTGTTGTCATGACCTTTCAAAACAAGTCATGCCAATCCCCATTTTACAGATGATGAAACTAAGGCTCAGAGCAGTAAACTTGCCCACGGTCAAGCAGTTCACAAATATAAGTCTTTGAGTTCAAAGACTTCCCTCTTAACCAAAGGTTTTCAACTTTTTTTTTTTTTTTTTTGAGTATAGGCTGAGTTCTCAAATGAAATCTCATGCCCAGTGCCTAAAAGAAATAATAAAAGCAGAGCTCTCTGGTTGAATGGGTTGGTGGTTGTCTGGAGATGTGGAGAGGAGAGCTTGTCCAGCCCTGCCCACCCGTCTTGTCTCTCAGCCCTCCCCTTTGTGCACAGGTGCTGGGACCCCGAGTTTAGGGGGAGAACAGCTGCTTCCCTTCCAGGCAGGTTTTGTTGGAGGCCTTAGATCCAAACAACAAGGTTTTCCAATTAATCGAATAGAAAGAACTCCCGCTTTGCAGATCTAGGTTGAAAGTCTGGTTCTGCCACTTACTAGTTATGCAAGTTTCTCAACTAATCCAAGCTTCCTCGGGATACTGCACTACCCAATAGAAATATAATATGAGCCAAACATATAATTTTAAATTTTCTATTAGCCTCATAAAAGGCAAAATGGTACAAAGGTAAAAAGGTGAAATCAAAATTAATAATATTTTTATTTAACCCAATACATTCAAAACATTATTATATCAACATGTAATCAATACACAAAATTATTAGTGAGCTATTTCACACTCTTTTTCATATTAAGTCTTCAAAATCTGATGCACATTTCACCCAGTACATCTCAATTCAGACTCTAAATTGGCATTGGAAATCTTTGATCTGGATTTAGATTTTGTAAAATCTATAGTGAAAGAAGTAAATTCCTGAAGACAAGTTGTTCCAAACATTTTTTAAAGTTTTCCAATAACTAGGGGGACTATCAGTTTTTAAATAGAAATTAAAGTTAAATAAAATTGCTTTGGGTGGCATTGTAGTTTGCCATTCTAATAGGTATGTAGCATTGTAGAGATGCTCTCAAAATATCTTTCTATAATGATCTGAGGGTGGGAAGGCTCCAGAAAGCTGCCACGGGGGCTTAGGATAGGAATTGAAGGCCAGCCGCGCTTCAGATGCCTCTGGAGAACGTAGGGGCAGGGCAAGACCATGCTGAGTCAGTGCTTCTGACACCAGGGGAACTGCCAGCTCCTCAGAAGCCTTTGACCCGTTTCCAGGAGCCTCTGGACCTTGCCTCCACCTTGCTCAGTTTCCCCAGCAAGAACTGCTGTCCTGGTCAACTAGCACGTCCACAGTACCTGAAAAATATTGTAGAAAACTCTCTGCTTTTTTAAAAAATAAATTTATTTATTTTATTTTTGGCTGCGTTGGGTCTTCATTGCTGTGTGTGGGCTTTCTCTAGTTGCAGCAAGCGGGGGCTACTCTTCGTTGTGGTGCGTGAGCTTCTCATTGCAGTGGCTTCTCTTGTTGCGGAGCACGGGCTCTAGGCATGCGGGCTTCAGTAGTTGTGGCACCTGGGCTCAGTAGTTGTGGCTCACGGGCTCTTGAGTGCAGGCTCAGTAGTTGTGGCGCATGGGCTTAGTTGCTCCGTGGCATGTGTGATCTTCCCGGACCAGGGCTTGCACCCATGTCCCCTGCATTGGCAGGCGGATTCTTAACCACTGTGCCACCAGGGAAGTCCAAGGCTCCACTTTTAAAGAATGGGCTCCTCTCCTGCTTGGATTTTTTTTTTTTTTCAGTTTTTAAAAATTGTGGTAAAATACACATAACACAAAATTTACCATTTTAACCACTTTCGAGTGTACAGTTCTGGGTCATTAAGTATATTCATGTTGTTGTACAACCATCACCATCATCCATCTCCAGAACTTTTCCATCTTCTCAAATGAAACGCCATCTCCATTAAACTCAAACTCCCCCTTCCTCCTCCTCCCAGCCCCTGGCAACCATCAGTCTACTTTCTGTTTCTATGAATTTGACCATCTAACTACCTCATGTAGAGATGGAATCATACAATATTTGTTCTTATTTCACTTAGTATAATGTCTTGAAGATTCATCCATGTTGCAGTGTGTGTCATAGTTTCCTTACTTTTAAAGTTTGAATAATATTCCACTGTATGTATATACTACAATTTGTTTTCCATTCATCCATCAGTGGATACTTGGGTTGCTTCTACTTTTTGTCTATTGTGAATAGTGCTCCTATAAATTTGTGTGTACAAATATCTGTTTGAGACCTTGCTTTCACTTTTTTTTTTTAAACTTGCTTTTTAAAAATTTTATTTATTTATTTTTGGCTGTGTTGGGTCTTCATTTCTGTGTGAGGGCTTTCTCTAGTTGTGGCAAGCAGGGGCCACTCACTATCGTGGCCTCTCTTGTTGCGGAGCACAGGCTCCAGACGCGCAGGCTCAGTAGTTGTGGCTTACGGGCCTAGCTGCTCCGCGGCATGTGGGATCTTCCCAGACCAGGGCTCGAACCCGTGTCCCCTTCATTGGCAGGCAGATTCTCAACCACTGTGCCACCAGGGAAGCCCCTTGCTTTCACTTCTTTTAGGTATATACCCAGAGTGAAATTGCTAGATCATGTGATAATTCTGTTTAATTTTTTGAGGAATTCTACCGTTTTTCACGGTGACTGCACTATTTTATATTCCCATCAACACTGTGGGAGGGTTCCAGTTTCCCCACATCCTTGTCAACAGTTATTTTCTGTTTTTTTTTTTAAATATAATTGCCATTCTAATATGTATGTAGCATTGTAGTTTTGATTTGTATTTCCCTAATGATTAGGGATACTGAGTATCCTTTCATATGTTTATTAGCTACTTATATGTCATCTTTTTTTTTTGCGCGGTACGCGGGCCTCTCACTGTTGTGGCCTCTCCCGTTGTGGAGCACAGGCTCCGGACACACAGGCTCAGCGGCCATGGCTCACGGGCCCAGACGCTCCACGGCATGTGGAATCTTCCCGGACCAGGGCACGAACCCATGTCCCCTGCATTGGCAGGCGGACTCTCAACCACTGTGCCACCAGGGAAGCCCTATATGTCATCTTTGAAGAAATAATCTGTTCAGGTCCATTGCCCATTATAATCGGGTTGTTTTGTTGTTACTGAGTTGGAAGAGTTCTTTATATATTCTGGATATCAATCCTTATTAAATATATGATTTGCAAATACTTTCTCCCATCCTGTGGGTTCCCTTTTCACCCTGTTGATAGCGTCCTTTGATGCACAAAAATTTTTAATCTTGATGAAGTCCACCTTATCTATTTTTTCTTTTATTGCCTGTGCTTTTAGTATCATATTCAAGAAATCTTTGCCAAATATTAATACAATGTCTTGAAGCTTTCTTCTTATGTTTTTTTCTAAGAGTTTTATAGTTTTAGATTTTACATTTAGGTCTTTAATCTGTCTTGATTTCATTTTTTGCAGATGGTGTAAGGTAAAGGGTCAACTTCATTCTTTTGCATGTGGATATCCAGTTTTCCCAATATCATGTGTTGAAAAGTCTGCTTTCCTCATTGAAGGTTCTTGGCACCCTTGTCAAAAATCATTTGACTGTATATACAAGAGTTTATTTCTGGCTTTCTATTCTATTCCACTGGTCTGTATGTCTGTCTTTATGCCAGTACCACACTGTTTTGATTACCATACTTGGTAGTAAGTTTTGAAATCATGAAGTGTAAAGCCTCCAACTTTGTTCTTCTTTTTCAAGGTGGTTTTGGCTAGATGGGGTCCCTTGAGTTTCCATATAAATTTTAGGATGGATTTCTCTATTTATGCAAAAAAAAATCTTTGGGATTTTGATAGGAATTGCATTGAATCTATAGATCATTTTGTGTAGTACTGACATATTAAAAATATTAAGTCTTCCAATCCGTGAACATGGGATGTTTTACTATTATGTTTTCTTTAAGTTCTTTCAGCAAGGTTTTGTACTTTTCAGAATGCAAGTCTTTTGCTTCCTGGTTAAGTTTATTCCTAAATAATTTTTATGCTATTTTAAAGAAATTGTTTTCTTGATTTTCTTTTCAGAGTTTTCATTGTTAATGGATAGAAATGCAACTGATTTTTGTGTGTTGTTTTTGTGTCTTGCAGCTTTGCTGAACTCATTTTTCCCTGTTTGTTTCTTATGCTGGGTGGTGGGTATATGGTTTTGCGTGTTTGGAATATTTTATTTAAAAAAAAATACCTTGAACCCCAAACTTGCTCCCACTAAAGTAACTCCCTTCCAGCTACAATTGGAGGGGGGAGCAGTCTTTGGGCTCTTACTGGCCCCATAGACAGCCCATCTCTTTTCTGTACCCTGGGAGACACCAGCTTCCCAAAACATAAAAAATGCTTCCTGAGCTGAGCAACACCACCAGGGAACTGTCTAAAGAGGCAAAGGGGCCCCCTAACCAGTGTCAGGCCTCTGGGTGGGAGGATGGGCTCCATCACCAATGCTTGTGGAGCCCTGACAAATCCCTTCCTGGGCCTTAGTTTCCTCCTCTGTCAAATAAGCAGGTAAAACTCAATGATCTCCAGGGCCCTTTGGGTGTAAAGAAAGCCAAAGTTTGGGCAGGTGGAGAGAACGTGGGTGGAGTCACCAGGCTTTGGTGGCAGTGAGGCTCTGGTCCACAGCACTGCTCTGCAGCGTCCTCACTCACTGAAGGAAAGCGCCCCCATGATTTTATGCGACTTGTCACTCCTTTATTCAACCTTGGTGGTTTTAAAACAACGATAAATTACTTGTGCTATAATTATTATTACAAGAGCCCTTTGCTCTGCAGTTTGTAAACCACTTTCACATTCATTACTCATTTTACAAATGAGGAAACCAAATCCCAGAGAGGTGGTGGTGTTCCCTGCCCCTAGCTAGGCTAGTAAATAGCATACCTGGTCTGGATTAAAATGAATCCCAGTTCAGCTGCCCAAAATGCTGTGTGGCCACCCCTGTATAATGAGGTAGTTATAGACGAGGGGAACTAGAGGGAAAGAGGGAGGAAGGGGAAAAATTAAGAAATTCGAATCATCTATTGATTTGATACAGTTACTTTTCCATAGGGTCTAAAGGAAATAAGTGGCACATCAAGAGGTAGACTCAGAATGCAATAAAGCAATGCACAAACTGTCAAGGTCATCAAATATAAGGAACATCTGACAAACTGTCACAGCGCAAGAGACCAAAGAGGCATGACCCCAAAATGTAGTGTGGGATGTTGGATGGGATTCTGGAACAGGAAAAGGACGGTGGATAAAAACTGAAAAGATGGGAATCAGATATGAACTTACAAGAATGTATCCATATTGATTCACCAATTGTAATAAACATACCATAGTAATGTAAAGTGTCTGTAACAGGGGAAACTGGGTGTGGGTATATGAGAACTGTCTGTACTATCGTTAGATTTTTTCTGTAAATCTAAAGTTTTAGAAAATGAAGTTTATTTTTTAAAAAATGCACAAATAGGGGCTTCCCTGGTGGCGCAGTGGTTGAGAGTCCGCCTGCAGATGCAGGGGACGTGAGTTCGTGCCCCGGTCCGGGAAGATCCCACATGCCGCGGAGCGGCTGGGCCTGTGAGCCGTGGCTGCTGAGCCTGCACATCCGGAGCCTGTGCTCCGCAACGGGAGAGGCCACAACAGTGAGAGGCCCGTGTACCACAAAAAAAAAAAAGCACAAATATGTACAGTAGTTCCTGATCTGATTATAAAAGGGAAGACCAAGCCTACCCTTCTCTCTCACTCCAGCCCTGAGTCCCCTCCTCCTCTCTGTGCCAAAGCACTTAGCTGGCAAGGGATGGCAGGCTCACTCCTGCCACAGCATCCCTTCATCTGGCTGATCACTTTCCCCAGGCCACACCCAAATTCCATCATTTCCCTTCCATGTGGAATGCTACAGTCAGAGGACAACAGGTAAGGAACGTAGATGGTAGACATATTGATATATCTGCAAGATGTGAGAAAGGTGGAGACAGGGAGAGAGACAGGGGGACAGGGAAACAGGAAGAGACTAAGATTGACAGAATTTTTGACAGGGTACCAAGATCATTCAATGGCGGAAAGAGTGGTATCTTCAACAAATGGTGCCGGGACAACTGAATATTCACATGCCAAAGAATGAAGTTAGACTCTTACGTCACTCCATATTCAGAAATTAACTCAAATGGATCAACGACCTCAATATAAGAGCCAAAACTTTATAAAAACCATCAGAAGAAAACACAGGGGTAAATCTTCATGGTATTGGATTTGGCAATGGATTCTTAGATGTGACACTAAAAGCATAAGCAACAAAATAAAAAATTGGTAAATTGGACTTCACAAAACTGAAAAAGTTTGTGCATCAAGAGATATTATCAAAATGTGAAAAGACTGGGCTTCCCTGGTGGCGCAGTGGTTAAGAATCCACCTGCCAATGCAGGGGACACGGGTTCGAGCCCTGGTCTGAGAAGATCCCACATGCCGTGGAGCAACTAAGCCCGTGAGCCACAACTACTGAGCCTGTGAGCCACAACTACTGAGCCCACGTGCCTAGAGCCCATGCTCCGCAACAAGAGAAGCCACCGCAATGAGAAGCTTGCACACCACAACAGAGTAGCCCCTGCTCGCCGCAACTAGAGAAAAAGCCCACACGCAGCCACAAAGACCCAACACAGCCAAAAATAAAATATATATATACACAAATGACCAGCAAGCACATGAAAAGATGCTCAACACCATTGGTGAGTAAGGAAATGCAAATCAAAACCACAATGAAATACCACGTCATACCCACTGCAATGACTATAATTTTTAAAATGAGGATATTTTTAGTTAGGTTGTGGAGAAATAGAAACCCTCATAACATCACTCGAGGCAGGGGGCAAGGGTTGTAAAATGGTCTAGCTGCTGTGGAAAACAGTATGGCATTTCCTCATAAGGTTAAATATACAATTAATATATGACCCAGCAGTTCCACTCTTATATACCCAAGACAGATGAAAAAGTATGTCCACCTATAACCTGTACATGAATGTTCACAGCAGCATTATTCATAATAGCCAAAAAGTGGAAACAGCCCACTGTCCATCAGCAGATGAATTTATAAACAAATTGTGGTACATCCATACAATGGAATATTATTCAGCAATAAAAAGGAATGGAGTACTGATGCATGCTACAGTTTAGATGAACCTTGAAAACTAAGTGAAAGAAGCTAGATACCAAAGGTCACATGATATATGATTCGTTTTATATGAAATATCCAGAATAGGCAAATCCATAGAGACAGAAAGTGGATTAGTGATCAACGGGAGATAGGAGGAGGAAGGAACCGGGAGTGATTATTTAACAGGTATGGGGTTTTCTGCTGAGGGGGGATGAAAATTTTTGAAACTAGAGAGAGCTGGTGGTTGCATTGTGAATGCACTAAATGCCACTAAATTGTACACATTAAAATGGTCAAGTGTATATTGTGTGAATTCCACCACAATTTTTTTTAAGTGACATAGAGATAGCTAGGCCAAGACAGAAGCAGGGACCTGGAGAGAGGGAAGAGATGGAGAAATCAGGACAAGCTGCAGACCATTACAAGGAATTTATTAGTACTGTTCGGTCAGCGGGTTGCCAGCTAAATGTAATATAGATCTATATACAAAGAAAATGCCTCTTCCTACATAATGAATATTTAATCATGCATGGGTCGGGCAATTTCACAGAAGTAATTAAAAGCAGTCCTTTGTTTATTGCTCAAAAATGATAGTGACCTGCTGACCGGAGCTGCAGACACAGTGACACATTGAAAACGTTACCTACTGACATATGTTATTAAAGAGGAATTAAGGGTCGCTTTCTTCCCCTCCCCTTAAAAGCTAATCATTCCTAAGCCTCCTGTGTGCTCACATGCAGAGTACGGCTCCAAGGGGAGCCCACCTCCCAGATGAGGCCAGAGAGCTAGGCTGACCAGCCTCGACCTACAAGCTTCCCTCCACGACCATAAATTGAAACAGATGAGACGGTTATTGAGAAGACCATAGAGAGGAAATAGGCCACAATATGTGGTCTCTGTGGAAAGTTCTCCCCACTCTCCTGCCATATCCAGCCAGTTGCAAAATCCTGTCGATTCTACTAATTCTACTTCAGCAACCCTTGTCACAGTGTCTCTTCTTTGTCACTGTCTCTGCCCTGCTTCAGCTCCCCACTGCTCCTGAAGTTTTGCTCCCCCCCATTCTGATCTACTGATGACTCTTCTTGGATCTGTGAATCAAGTCACTACTTTGCTTATGCACCACCCATGGCTCCCCATTGTCTGTAGTCCTCTTCACCCTGGCATTAAAGGCCCCATCGTCTGACCATGGCCCCAGCTGACCATTCCACATCAGGGTTCTTGGTTCCCAACAACAGAAAGTGACTGTGGCTAATTTAAGGCAGAAAGAACCTATCAGGAAGACATCAGGGAGCTCATAGGGTCAATGGGAAGCTGGGAGGTCTGCCGGCAAAAGACAAAGTCATGTGTACCAGGGGGTGGTCCAGCCAGGATGCCACAGCTGACACCACCACACCACTGATGGGCACCTGCCACCAACCAACAGCCCTACAGCCTCCATGAATAACCCCTAAGCATCCCCACCTCCTCATGTCTGTCTGCAGACTCCCAGTCCTATGTGGGAGTATCCAACCAACAGAGCCTGGTCTCCTTCTGCAGCCTCACCACCACCATCCCGGGAGAAAGGAGCTGGCCCTCTTCACTTCCCAAACATACTCCCTGTCCCACAGCTAAATCAATATTTCCTTCATACCCCCTGCCCACTTGATGCTCTCCCATCACCCCAACTCTGCTTTTGCCTTCTCTCCCCACTGGAATGCCTCACCCTACCTCCTCATAACCAGTTGGATCATCCTTCAAATGACCCAATCAAATGTCACCTCCTCTAGGAAGCCTTCCCAGATTGCCTCCACCACCTCCAATCTAGATGTGATGCCATCTGGGTCTCTCTGGTGGCATTGAAGGCTTTCCACTGTGTTTTATAGCTTGTCATGCTCCTGGGTGACCCTCCCCTATGAGACAGTGAGTCCCTAGAAGGCAGGACTCATGACTTCTCTTAACCCCAGAGCCAAGCACAGAGCCAGCCTGGTGTGTGTACAGATGCCTGGATGGGCAGAAACAAGGTCTGGTCCAGAATTTCTATTGCATTCCTGGTCTGCAACACATGGTTTGGGTGTCCTTTATTTTCCAAGTGTGTTTTGGAAACTATACACTATAAGTGCCCATGAGGATGGGGATTACATTTTTTTTAGATATCCCCTCAATTGATGGCACAGGGCTGGGTACATATTAGGTGCTTAATAAACACACGATTTGACCTTCCCGTTTCTTGCCCCTATTGTGTCTTTTGAGTTTCCTGAAGTGCATCACCATTGAGCTGATATTGAATCAAATCAAACCTAGAAGAGCTTAATAGCAACCACAGCCTTGCAGATTTTTTTTTTTGACCATTTCTTCTAGCTCGTGGCAGAGAATGCCAGCTGTCAATCAAAATCCCTTTCCCCTCCTCCAGAGCATTAGCAGTGTAGCCCAGCATACAACTACCTGGTTATTTCCCAGACTCATTTGCATTTAGGTGTGACCCTGTGTCCAAGTTCTTGCCGGTGGAATGTGAGAGAAAACTCCAAGCCCAGTGCTCTCTTAGCACTGCCTCAAGGATACCCATTTTTTAATTCCTTTCATCTCTTTACATAAGCTATCTTAGGGAGAACTCCTATTAAAAGCCCAAGTGAGTCAAAATGGGAAGTCATATGACATTCAGCAAGTCCCTCTGCCTCTCTGGACTTCCATTTCTCCAGCTCTCATGCTGAATGAGTCT
The DNA here is from genome assembly GCF_025265405.1 of Mesoplodon densirostris. Taxonomy (NCBI): domain Eukaryota; kingdom Metazoa; phylum Chordata; class Mammalia; order Artiodactyla; family Ziphiidae; genus Mesoplodon; species Mesoplodon densirostris. Next base: position 124,295,304 of record NC_082664.1, read on the forward strand.
AAACTGAACCTGCATATTCCCTCCCCACATTTCCCCTTTTCACCTGCCCGCACTTGCTGCCAGGCAGGTGGGCTAACACTGTGTCTGGGAAACAGCTGTCCCTGGGATCCCTTCTAAATCATCAAGTCCCAACTCTTTCTGACTTTTAAAGACCTGCATGCCTCCCCTCATGATGTTTGAATGATAGTTCAATTCTGTTGATTTCCTGGGGAACAGTAGTTTTCTCAGATATTCTGCTGCAGACTGCCTCTCCCTAGAATAGAAAACCCCAGAGAGCTGGCCCAGGCAGGCTCCCTCTCCATCACCTGCAGCCATGGTCAACGCCACCAAACCTTCCTCACAGAGCACCCCCTGACCTACATTTGGGCTGAGGGCAGCCCAGCATGGGAGCAGGGAGGAGCCATCCTTATATTTGGCATGAAGGTGTGGCCCATATATAGCAATGTGGCCATACCAGTTAAAATATTGAGACACACAGATGTAGAAAAGAAACTTATGGTTATCAAGGAGGAGAGAATGGAGGAGGGATAAACTGGGAGGTTAGGATTGACATATACACACTACTATATATAAAATAGACAACTAATAAGAGCCTACTGTATAGCACAGGGAACTTTACTCAGTACTCTGTAATGACCTATATGGGAAAAGAATCTAAAAAAGAGGGGATATATGTACATGTATAACTGATGCACTTTGCTATACAGCAGAAACTAACAACATTGTAAAGCAACTATACTCCAGTAAACATTAATTAAAACGAAACAATATTGGGGCTTCCCTGGTGGCACAGTGGTTGAGAGTCCGCCTGCCAATGCAGGGGACACGGGTTCATGCCCCGGTCTGGGAAGATCCCACATGCCGCAGAGCAGCTGGGCCCGTGAGCCATGGCCGCTGAGCCTGCGCGTCCGGAGCCTGTGCTCCGCGACGGGAGAGGCCACAACAGTGAGAGGCCCGTGTACCGCAAAAAAAAAAAAAAAAAGAAACAATATTGAGATGCTTTCATGAGTAGCCACTGCCCCTAGGCCTCCTCCAAATCCCTCTAGGCTAGCCGCCCCATCCTTACCGTGTCCCATCCATACCTGGTAAAGGACATCTGCACAGGCCAACAGCAATGTCCACATTATGATTCTGGATTTTGTGATGTTTGTGGTATTTGTCAGCTTTTTAAATTTTCTGTTTTATTATAATTTATTATCTTATTCTAAATAAGCATTCAGTCTTGTTTTGTATTCTTTTTATGAGATGGTCAGTCAGGTACGTACGGCCACAAGAGGAGACAGAGAAGAGGCTCAGGAAGACAGTTTATTGCACTCAGAGGTCCTAGGGACAGGAGGCGGGGCTCACCATGCAGGGCCACGTGGTAAAGCACCAGGCTCAGGAGGCAGAAGACAGTAATGAGGAAGTGCTTACACCATGGCCTTTATTGAGGTTTCCGTGGGAAAGGCAAGGCAGGGTAGGGTGAACAGTTTAGGATTGGCTAGTTTAAATAATTCCAGCAGGTTTTGGCCATAGGGGCTGTCCCCAGATTCCTGGTACCAGGCCCTGGAATGATTAAGGCAGAGAAATATTGCCTCTGGGGTGCAAGGCCCAGGTGGAGGGGGTCTGGCTCCGCATTGGTTAGTTCGCATATCAAAGGCCTGCTCTCTAAGAATTGGCTAGCCCCCAGGAGGGGCAGTCTCTCCTCAGCCACAAAGGTTTTTTTAAGATGTCAAGACATCATAAAATATAGTAAATAAAATGATGGATAGATATAGGTGTAGGTACAACTTTATACCTAATTTTGTATTCATAACTGTGTATTCTTTTTCTTAAAGAGAACCCCCAAGCTGCATATGCCTCAAGCCCTACAAAACCCTGGGTGCCCCCCCACCTTGGTGATCACTGGCCACAATAGTGTAGATAATGGAGAGGTTCACACACCCTGCAGGCAAAACATCCACCCACATTCCCTCCATCTACTCGGTGAGCTCTGCTTGTCATGGGTTATGGATTGAACTGTGTCCCCCCAAAAGATATATTGAAGTTCTAATCCCCTACACCTCAGAATGTGACCTTATTTGGAAATAGGGTCCTTGCACAGGCCATTGGCTGAGATGAGGTCGTGCTGGAGTAGGGTGACCCGTAATCCAATATGGCTGGTTTTCTCATAAGAAGAGAAGGACAGACAGAGACACAGGAGGAGAAGACAGCTGTGTGATGAGGGAGAAAGAGACACGTGCTGTAGCTGCAGGCCAAGGAGGGCCAAGGATCGCCAGCAAATGCCAGACCCAAAGAGGAAGGCAAGGGAAAGATTCTGCCTAGCTCTTCAGAGAAGTATGGTCCTGCCAACACCTTGATAGTGAGAGAATAAATTTGTTGTTTTAAGCCCTCCCAGTTTGTGATGCTTTGAAAAAATTTTTTTTCATTTATTTATTCATTTATTTATTTTTGGCTGCATTGGGTCTTCATTGCTGCGTGCGGTGAGCAGGGGCTACTCTTCATTGCGGTGTGCGGGATTCTCATTGCGGTGGCTTCTCTTGTTGTGGAGCACAGGCTCTAGGCGTGCAGCCTTCAGTAGTTGTGGTACACGGGCTTAGTTGCTCTGTGGCATGTGGGATCTTCCTGGACCAGGAATCGAACCTGTGTCTCCCGCATTGGCAGGTGGATTCTTAACAACTGCACTACCAGGAAAACCCCCAGTTTGTGATGCTTTGTTACAGCAGCCCTAGGAAACGAATACACTCCTACAGGAAGTTCCTTCCTAGGTGACATTCACTGAGACTTTATCTCTCCAGCTCCCGGAGAAATAGTGCCAACACAGAGGACAAAACAGGCAGAACAAAAGATAGAAGACAGACAGCATTAGGGCAGTGGGTTTGAGGAAGTAACAAGGGCCTGGACAAGCTGTTTAGGCCCTCAGCACAGAGCACTAGATGGAAAGGGTCAGAAGAAGGGTTTGACTGTAGCAGGAGAGTCAGGCCCGAAAAACAGCGCCCAGTGCTTGGGGAGGCACCGAGTCCTTCCTCCAGACCAGGCTCCGAGGGGGCTCTGGGCCAAGTCCCAAGATCAAGTCTTGGCAACTGGAGCAGGCTTTGTCCCCAAAGTTTCAGTGATCTAAGCACCAGGGAGCACAGTGACCCGGGCACCTGAAGCCCAGGTAGAAGTCCACACCCTGCTCATTCAGAGCCCATAGCCAGGGAACCGTTGGATGGAGCGGCCAGGCCATCGAGTCAGCACTGGTCAGGGGCACCATATGGCTGACCTTTCTGCTGACAGCTCTCCTGGCAGCCGGGCTGAACATAATTGAGGTCTGTGCATGAGCCGTGAAGGGACTTTAACATGTGATACCAGAGTGTGAAGGACAGAGAAAAGGGTAGCTCTCCTCACCAGCAGGACCTGCCCTCAGCCCAGTCGTCCTCAAGATGAAATTAAGGAGATCAACTCAGTTATCTCAAAGGCCTTTTCTGCTTCAATTTTCTCAACTACGGTAACCCACACCCTACCAGGGCCCGCACACTCTCGTTCTCCCTCCTGGCTTCCCAGCCCTTCATCCGCATGCTGCAGACCTCCCGTCCCCAAGCGCATCCTTACAACCTGCCAGGCCCCTACCCCAGCCCAGGTTCTGCTCTGCGTAGAAATTCTGCAACAGCCAGAAAGCCATTAAACTAATCAAGTCATGAAAGCCGGGTACAGGCAACTCTCTCTATAAGGTTTTATAATTTAAAAGGAGGCAGACTGGGGCTTCCCTGGTGGCGCAGTGGTTGAGAGTCCGCCTGCCAATGCAGGGGACACAGGTTCATGCCCCGGTCCGGGAAGATCCCACATGCCGCGGAGAGGCTGGGCCCGTGAGCCACGGCCGCTGAGCCTGCGTGTCCGGAGCCTGTGCTCCGCAACGGGAGAGGCCACAACAGTGAGAGCCCCGCGTACCGCAAAAAAAAAAAAAAAGAGGCAGACTGTTTGAGAACAGGGGCCATGGCTGCTTTTATTCACCATGGAAGCCCTAACCCTAGCACAGATCTGACACACTGCAGGTGGTCAATAAATATTTGTTGAATGAATGAATGAACAAACGAATGAACAAATGAATGGGACTCTCAATCACTGCAACAGAATGTGCAAGGCCGGGATGGGAGGAGCAGAGGCCTTCCTAGGCCCCTTCAACTCAAACTTTTATTTATTTATTTATTTATTTTTTTGCAGTACGCAGGGCTCTCACTGTTGTGGCCTCTCCTGTTGCGGAGCACAGGCTCCGGACGCGCAGGCTCAGCGGCCATGGCTCACGGGCCCAGCCGCTCTGCAGCATGTGGGATCTTCCCGGACCGGGGCACGAACCCGTGTCCCCTGCATCGGCAGGCGGACCCCCCAACCACTGCGCCACCAGGGAAGCCCTCAACTCAAACTTTTAAACACAGGGTCTGCTCTCTCCCCAAACTTGGAGATGAGTATCGAGCCTGTTAATGCTCTAGCTGCACTCCCGCCCAAGGGGCCAGAAGGATGCTGCCCCAGTGCCTGAAATCAACCCAAAACAAGTGATGAGGCTTGCATGGCTGCACGCATTGCTTATTTTCTCAACCGTCTGGGGCTAAATACAAAACAATGAAAATGAAAGGAGGTGGGAAAGGAGACTTGTTGAAAGGAGAAATCAAAGAGGAGCCAGCCATCAGCTTATGTTTAGCAATAAGCAGGATAATCACAAAGGAAATTAAAAGCGAGTCTCCTTGAAGGAGAAGAAGGAGGGGAAAAAAACTGTAATTGGTTCCCTCTGCTCTGAAATCACAGCACCTGCCCTCCATCTGCACCCAGAGAAGTGGCCCGAGGTCAGGGGACAGATCTGCCAAAGCTCTTTCAGGCAGTCTCGAAATGCACACATGCACGTGCACACACACACACACACACACACACACAGGCCATCCATGTGCTATTTAAAATACACAAAGCTTCAGTACTTAGAGGCCAACACTCCGACCCATCCTCCCATCCTTCATTTCGTATTATATTGATACTAAACCTTCAATCACCTGGAAGGAGAATTTACAGATAGGAGTGGTGACCCTCTGATAGGCAATGATTGGCTGTGAAGTGCGGAGCAAATAATTTGTTACTGACAGATGTCAAAGTTTGGGAATGGTTTATTTAATTGTATAAATTGGAGAGGATTCAAAGTTACACCTACAGCATCATCACTTTTTTTTACTGAAGTAGAGTTGATTTACAATATTGTGTTAGTTTCCCGTGTACAGCAAAGTGATTCAGTTATATATAATTTTTTTCAGGTTATTTTCCACTATTGGTTATTACAAGATTGGATGTAGTTCCCTGTGTTATACAGTAGATCCTTGTTGCTATTTTATGTGCAGTAGTTTGTATCTGTTAATTCCATACTCCTAGTTTATCCCTCCCCCACACCTTTCCCCTTTGGTAGCTGTAAGTTTGTTCTCTATGTCTGTGAATCTGTTTCTTAATCGCACATACACCCTTCTGCTTTCTCATAGGCAAGCGGTGGAGTCGACAGCCAGGACACAGAGAATGCGCTTTACTGAGAGGAGTGAGCAGACCTCCTTGATGGTCTCAGCCATGGGTTTGCAGCAGAAAAATGTCAATAGTCTCTAGTCCAGAATGTGGACCACAGAAGGCAGGCAAAGTTGAAGACACATCTCAGAGAGGGGAATTGGCCCATCAGCAACCAAAATTAATCAAGGACCTGGGGCCAAATGCTAGTGGAATCAGCTGATCTAAATGTGAGAGAGAAAGTCACAGGAAGACAGAGAGAGACAGAGAGAGAGAACAGAGAAGAGAAGGGGAGACGGGGAGGGAGCCTGTGTTCCTGTCAGCTACAGGCCTTTGTGATGCTGTCCTGCCCTGTGTTGTGTGACCCACCGCCTCTGCTCTCCCAATCAATTCACCTTTTTGCTTAAGCCAGTTTAGTATTGATAGAATCCTGTGACTTGCAAACAAAGGAGCCTAGGTCAAGGCCCAACCCTTGGCTTACCAGCTGCAGAGGGTTGGATAAGAGGGCTCAGGGGAATCTCCCAGAGGCCACGAGGAGTTAGGAGAGCGCGTTGAGCCTGCCGGGCTGCACAGCTGAGCTCCTTGGAGCTTGTCGGGGTTCTGGAGAAGACCCCAGGGACCAGCCCATTTTCTCTTACAGCTAAAGTTTGGTTTGAACAGAAGTTCCCATGGCTTGACGTTTTTTGAAACCCACTGGGCAAGGTACAAGACCCTGGCAGGAAGCCTGGATGGTTTCTAGCTGTTCCCGCTCCCTCTATCACTCATTCTACTTTAATAAGCAGAGGGAAACTCCAGCTGCTTATTATTTTAAGCTGATCAGCCAGGGAAAGGCTTGAGCGGAGGTTTGAAGGAGGGTCGCCCGCCATCTTGCGCATCTACAGTGTGGAAGATGCCCCTGCTAGGCCCTCGCAGATAGGCAGAGGGGGCCCCTAGGATTCTTGGCAAGTGGAATCCCAGGTCCAGCAGAACCACATCTTCAGCTTCAGGCACAGAGAGCGACACGCCGAGATGAAAGCCCTGCCATGGAGACCCCTGCTGGGTGCCGCAAGGCCCCCGACCTCCCTGCAGAGTGGACCCTGCAGGCGGTGCAGAGTCTGAGGACTTTCTGTCCAATAGGAACTTTCAGAGACCTGCTAATCCAGCACCTGTTTCACAGAACAGGAGACCGGAGGCCCCGGGAAGGAAGGACTTGCCCACGACTACACAGTGAGTAACTTGTCACCTGATCCCTCCCTTGGGATAATGTCCCCTGAAGAGCCAGTTGGGCCCTTTTCTAGGTTACTGAGCCAAGTGTCCAAAGACTCAAGTCGCTTCTTCCAAAGAGTTGCCAGGCACTTTCAGCCCCCTTCCCCTCTAGCTTCGGGAATCTGTGATATGATGCCAGAGCCTGGTTCAGGACTTGGCAGCCAGTCCGTCCCACAGGACATCATGGGACAGTAGAAGGAGCACTGGAATTGGTGTCCAAAACTGTCTTTGAGGCTACACAGAGGAGTCAGGTCAAAGACATCACTTAACCACTGGTTCCCAGTCTCCTCCTTTGTACAATGGGATAATAAAATCTGTCCTGCTGGTTTCTCAGGCCATGAGGGTCAAGTAGGGTAGAGTCTGGGACCAGGATGGCCACACAGTGTTACTCCCACTCCCCCAAGAGAGCCCTCAGCTCACCTGCCTGATGAGGCATTCCTGGTACCACACTCATCTCTTATGGAATATGCTTAAAGCAACTGCCTTTTCGCAGTACCTGGCATGGACCCTATACACCAACATTCAAAACACCCCCATCTTGCTTTTATGGGATATGGGGACCAGGGACCATTCTAGCCGAGGCTTTTAAATATAGGATCCCATGATGCCAGGGACTCACAAAATGTGGCCCTGGAACCTCCAGCCTATTATCAAGATTTCAGAAAGTCTTACGGAAGGTATTTCCCTACATAAACTCAAGGGCCAATCTTCTTTGCTTTGGATTAGAATGTTCTTTCAGAGTGTAGTAAACACCATTATCTTATGTTAGCCAGAAGCTTGGCTTGGTAATACAGATGTTTCTGATTAATATAAATGCACACCCTAATTAGCTGTTATATGATATGTGAGGTGCGTTCGTTAGGAAGATCTTTTTTCAAATTTTACAATCTCCAGCAATTCCACTTTTAGGTATTTCTGCTAAGAAATAATTATGAATACATGCAATGATTTATGGACAAGGCTATTGATACATTGTGTACCAACATTTTTAAAAGTTCAACAATTGGTTAACGTTATGGTACATTCAAATGGTGAGATTATATGTAGTCACTGAAAATCACCTTTTAGAAGAATATTTAACAACAATGTGAATTATGACTTGAATATTGTTGAGCAGAGGAGAAAAGCTCACAAAACTGTACATCTAGTATGATTCCAATTTTGTGCAAAAAGAAAGATTATACAAACCAATGTTAACAACAGTTATGAGATCAAAAGTGACTTTTATTGTACTTTTCAAGTTTTCTACAAATAATATGTATGATTTTTATAATTGGGGAAGAAAGGCAGGAAATGTCCTTTTGAGAATCTCTGCAAGAATAAAGTCTCTAAAAGGGTCTTGAAAGTTGAGAGTTCAAGGAGACCCCAAAGGCAGGCACTAGGAAGCCTCCCCCCAACTTGTAACATAACAATTGTTTTTCAAAGCTTTCATACGGCCATTTGTCAAAATCTAAAGCTGGCACGCCAAGTGTTGGTGAGCATGTGGATCTGTGGTATCTCTTGCACATTGTAGTGGAGTGGAAATTGGTGCAACCACTTTGCAAAACCCTTGACTTTATCTCCTAAAGCTGAACATTCCCATACTTAACACTCTACAGGGAACACGTGTTTATCAGTAGGTATTCCAAGAGTGATCATTAACAGCGCTGTTCACAATAGCAAAACCCTGAAAGACCCTTGTTGTTCATCAACACAGAAATGAATGAATAATCTATAGTGTATTACCACAATGTGCAGTAGAGTCAAATCAAATTAATTGGTGTTTCAGTTCGAGAAGGTGAAAAAAGTTCTGGATTTGGATGGTGGTGACGGTTGCACAACGCTATGTATGTACTTAAATGCCACTGAATTTGTACACTTAAAAATAGTTAAAATAGTAAATTTTACATCATATATATATAATCATAATAAAAAAACAAATACAGTGAACTGGATAATACAGATTAACTTAATCATGATAATATTAAGTAAAAAAAAAAAAAAGAAAGAAACTGCCAAAGGTGACATAAAGAGGCATGATGTCCTCTTTATAAAGTTAAAACAACTAAAATTTAAAATAGGCTTTTTGAGAAAGCAAATAAAATACAGTACAACAAAATAAGCAAAGCAAGAGAACAGTGAACAGAGAATTCAGGGTGATAGTTACTCGGATTAGGGAGGGTAGCTTGATGTGGGCTATTATTAAGGTCCTGCCTTTTGCCGGTGGAGCCACAAGTGCTTTTTACATTGAAAGAAAATGGAAGCGGGGGGAAGAAAGGAAGAGAAGATGAGCGGGAGGGAAGAGAGGAGGAGAGATAGGTGTCCTACCAGAGATGAGCGTATGCCACGAAGCAAGGATTTTGATTCATCCAATTCTGGTCACCCAGGGTCCTTTAAAAAAATGCTAAGGACTTCCCTGATGGCGCAGTGGTTAAGAATCTGCCTGCCAATGCAGGGGACATGGGTTTGAGCCCTGCTCCGGGAAGATCCCACATGCCGCGGAGCAACTAAGCCCGTGCACCACAACTACTGAGCCTGTGCTCTAGAGTTTGTGAGCCACAACTACTGAAGCCCACGAGCCACACTACTGAAGCCCGCGCGCCTAGAGCCCGTGCTCCGTAACAAGAGAAGCCACCGCAATGAGAAACCCGCGCACCACAGCAAAGAGTAGCCCCACTCGCCGCAACTAGAGGAACCCCGGGCACAGCAACGAAGGCCCAGTGCAGCCAAAAATAAATAAATAAAATTTTTTAAATTGCTAAACGGAGCATATATTGTTTAGTAATACATAGGCACGTGAAAAGCATTTGTAAAGTGTAAACAGATGAGTGTGTGTGGGGGGTGTTCTAGAGCAGTGCCTGTGCACATAATAGGTGCTCAATAAATATTTGCTGTTTGTTGAGGGGGAAGAAAAGTAAATGGATGTTTAATACAACATTTAGGATAGTGATTGCTCTGGGATGTAGAGGGGTATGTGTATGTGGCTTCCCTGATCCCGGCACTCAATTTCTTAAACTCAGTCGTGGATACACAGTCGTTCATTTTGCTATTATTCCTAAAGCATACACATACTTTATATGCACTTTTTTGTATGTATGATTTATTTCACAATTAAAAAGTAAAAAAGGAGGGAGTATAAATTAAATAGAATGCAAAAAAAAGAATTGTAGTGTTCTCTAAAAACACTAATAGATCATTAGCTCTGGCAAGATGGATCAAGAAAGAAATAGAGAAGGCACAGATATTCAGAATGAAAAAGAGGATAGAACTACAGATACAGTAGAGTTTTTTCAACTCTTTAAAGAATTCTGTGACCAATTCTATGCCAATAAATTTTAAAACAGACCAAATAAGTCATGCTCTAGAAAAAATAAGTCATGCTCTAGAAAAATGTGTAACAAGATATTAAAATGGGACTTTCTCCATCTCTGCTTCAGCTGAGGGTCCCGAGACCAAGAACTAGATGCAGTTGCCAAATGCTTTCCCATTCCTAAACAAGATGCCAAATGACCTCACTCACTTCTGCAGGGTGAGCTAAGGTTTTGTGAAACCACTTCTGCCGGTGCTGGCCTTCACCAGGTCAAGCTGCTAAAAGGGTACAAATTGGAGAGGCCTGGAAGAAAGGAGGATGTCTTAGGAGATGGGCATGTAGGCAGGTGCTTCCTTTTAACCTCAAACCAAGTGAGAGGGGCTTGACGAGGACCACTCAGAGGGCTTGAGTGGCTCCCAGGACTGGGAGTAATAAAGGCATACAAGTACCTGAGAAACCTAAAGGCAAGTCAAGGTGAGCTGCCTAGTAGCAGAGGGAGAGTGAGGAACAAGGGCTGGCTTAGGGAGCTGCCCTCTGCTGACAGTGGTCAAGGAAGCAAAGGGCCGGAGGGAAGGAGGTGAAGAGAAGGGAGTCTGCCCTCTGGGGGACAGGCCCAAATAGACAGGATCTGCTGGAGAAGACCAGAGAGCCAGCTGGAGTCAAGATGTCACCATGCCATAGGCATTGCAGCTGGAGATCCCAATGGAGCAGATGGGGCTCTGAGAAAATCCAAGGAGAGAAAGAGCCAGCTTTAGACAGCAACAAGCCTAGGAAACACCAGCTCTTCATAAATGTCTTCCTCAACAGTGCCCTTTCCCTTACAGCCCTTGCCCCAGAAGGTCCTGGAAATTGAATGTGGTAACCTATCCATCTGTCTTTTTATCTATCTATCTATCTATCTATCATCTATCTATCTATCCTGGTCAAGTAAAGCTTATCCCAGAACTGCAAGGAAGATTCAACTTCAGGAAAATGTCTACTGTAATTCACCATATTACCAGAGAGAGAGAAGAAAAACTATATGAAAAAACAGTTGATAAAATTCAAACCTACTTATATTTTAAGTCAAAGCTTCATATTAGGGACTTCCCTGGTGGCGCAGTGGTTAAGAATCCGCCTGCCAATGCAGGGAACACGAGTTCGAGCCCTGGTCCGGGAAGATCCCACATGCCACGGAGCAACTAAGCCCATGCACCACAACTACTGAGCCTGCATGCCACAACTCCTGAAGCCTGTGCGCCTAGAGCCTGTGCTCCGCAACAAGAGAAGCCCCCACTCACCACAACTAGAGAAAGCCTGTGCGCAGCAACAAAGACCCAACGCAGCCAAAAATAAATAATAAATAAAAAAATTTTTAAAAGCTTAATATTATAAACAACTCCTAGAGCATTAGGGATAGTGAGATCTTCCTTAACTTAATAAAGGATATCTTTGGAAAACATGCAGCAAATGTTGTACTCAGTGGTGAAACATCAGATGTATTTTCTTTAAAATGACAAATCATGTTATCTGGCATTAAATCTAACCAAAAAATGCTCAGGACCTATAACGAGAAAAATGTAAAACTGTTTTGAAGGGCAGATTTAAATAATAGAAGTGATATAGCACATCTATGGATGGGAGGACTCTACATCTTAAAAATAGTGATTCTCCCCACTTCTGTCTATAAATTCAATGCCATTCCCACTAAAATCCCAAAGGGTTTTATCACAGAACTTGATAAGATTATCTTAAAGTTAATATAGAAGGAAAGAGGGCCAAGAAAAGCCAAGGAAATTTTGAAAGAACAAAATAGGGAGACTTAGCTTGCCAGATATGAGGAATTATTATAAAGCTATTATAATTAAAAACAGGGTGGCATTGCTCCAGGAATAAATAAACCATGGAATAGGATATAAAGGCCAGAAATAAACCCATAAACATAGCTTACATGTAACAGAATTACAAATCAGTGTAATGAATTATTCTATAAATAATAAATGATTAGATGAATTATTCTATAAATGGTACTGGAAAAATTGGTTAGCCATTTAGAAAAAAAGTAAAATTAGGCCTTTTCCTCACATTGTATATACACACACACCACATGCACACACAATCCGAGGAGATGAAAGATCTAAATGTGAGAAAAGTCATTTTTTTAATTTTCAGAAAAAATAGAAATATAGAAGGATATTTTTATACTATCAGCATAGAAAAAATTTATCAAATTTTTATCAAGATACATTAACTACAAACTATAAAGGGAAATTTTGTAATGTTGGAATATATTGAAATTTGAAACTTCTGCCTGACAAAGACTTTTATAAATGAATGGAGGGCTTCCCTGGTGGCGCAGTGGTTGAGAGTCCGCCTGCCGATGCAGGGGACACGGGTTCGTGCCCCGGTCTGGGAAAATCCCACATGCCACGGAGTGGCTGGGCCTGTGAGCCATGGCCGCTGAGCCTGCACGTCCGGAGCCTGTGCTCCGCAATGGGAGAGGCCACAGCAGTTAGAGGCCCGCATACCGCAAAAAAAAAAAAAAAGAATGGAAAAGACAAGTGACAGACTGAGAAAAGATATTTTTATTTTTTTAATTTTATTGAAGTATAGTTGATTTACAATATTGTGTTAATTTATGCTGTACAACAAAGCAATTCAGTTATACATATATATATTCTTTTTCATATTCTTTTCCATTATGGTGTGTCACAGGATATTGAATATAGTTCCCTGTGCTGTACAGTAGGACCTTGTTGTTTATTCATTCCATATATAATAGTTTGCATCTGCTAATCCTGAACTCCCAGATAACTTCCCTCCCTGACACTCCCTCCCTCTTGGCAACCACAAGTCTGTTCTCTATGTCTGTGAGTCTGTTTCTGTTTCATAGATAAGTTTATTTGTGTCATATTTTAGATTCCACATATAAGTGATATCACATGGTATTTGTCTTTCTCTTTCTGACTTACTTTGCTTACTATGATAATCTCTAGGTCTATCCATGTTGTTGAAAATGGCATTATTTCATTCATTATTTCATCATATGGCAAGTCTATTTTTAGTTTTTTGAGGAACCTCCATACTGTTTTCCATAATGGCTGCACCAATTTACATTCCCACCAACAGTGCAAGAGGGTTCCCTTTTCTCCACACCCTCTCTAACATTTCTTATTTGTAGACTTTCTGGTGATAACCATTCTGACCAGTGTGTGGTGGTACTTCATTGTAGTTTTCATTTGCATTGCTCTAATAATTAGTGATGTTGAGCATCTTTTCTTGTGCCTATTGGCCATCTGTATGTCTTCTTCAGAGAAATGTCTATTTAGGTCTTCTGTCCATTTTTCGGTTGGGTTTTTTGTTGTTGTTGTTGTTATTGAGTTGTACGAGCTGTTTGTATATTTTGGAAATTAAGCCCTTGTTGATTGCATCATTTGCAAATATTTTCTCCCAGTGCATACGTTGTCTTTTGATTTTGCTTATGGTTTCCTTTGCTATGTGAAAGCTTGTGAGTTTGATTAGGTCCCATTTGTTTATTTTTGCTTTTAGAGAAAAGATATCTAACTACCAAAAGATTAGTATCCAGAATATATAAAGAACTCCAGCAAATCAGTAAGGAAAAAACAACTCAACAGAATTGGGCCAAGCATATGAAGAGGCAATTCACAGAAGAAGAAAGCAGGGTGGTGAATAATCATATAAAAATAGGCTTAATCTCACTAGGATTCAGGGAAGCAAATTGCAACAACAGAGAGATTCCATTTCATACTGTAAATTGGCAGTATCTTGCAAGTCTGATTGTAACAGATTCATAAGCAATGGGGGAAAGGAACTCCTATACTTGTTGATGGGAGAATGTGTTGGTACAATCACTTTGCGGAGGAGTTTGAGAATATCTAGTAGATTCGAAAGATGGTCAGACCTCACAACACAGCAAAACCAATTCTAGGTAACCACTCTAAAGAGAATTCCAGGTGCACAGGGAGGCAGGTATGAAGATGTTTGTATGAAGATGTTTGTTGCAGACCTATTTGTAATAGTGAGAAAGTGGAAATAACCATTAGGAGAATGGAGATCTAAAAATGTGGTTTATTCACCCAATGGAATATCATACAGCAGTTAAAATGAACTAGATATATACATATTACCTCTCACATTTGCTCCCTATGCTTGCTTTATAGATTCCACCTCTTTGATGTCTGTAAGATCTGTTTGCTCCTTTCCGTCACCCCGACAATCCCATGCCACCATATTTGCTTAGATGATGTAACAGACACCTAACTGACCCCCCTACTCCCCATTGGCCCTGGGCAGCCAAGGGCATCTTTCTAAGGTGCACACCTGACATTGTCACTTACCTGCTTAAAAACCCTCCAATGACTGTGGTCTACAAGACAAAGCACAGATGCCTTAGCAGAGCTCAAGAAAACCTCATCTTTCACTTTGCCCCTTCCAATCCAGCCTCATGGAATAGTCTGTGGTTCACCAGACAGGCTGGGTATTCAGCCACCCTGCCTGGATCATGTGACTTGCTCCCTCTGCCAGGCGGGAGCTTTCCTTTAACTCAGCCCCTTCCCACCCGCACTGATCCACCTGGCAAGCAGCCATCCCCAAAACTCAGCTCAAGAATCTGTGTGAAGAATTTGCCCACAGACCCCTCTACCCACGTTTTGCTTTCCACTGTGATTCCCCCGGCCACACCTCAAGGCACAAGACCGAACTCTCTTCTCTGCGGGAACCAAGGCAAGTCATTTCCCACTCCGAGCCAAAGCTCAGCCCTGAGCAATTGCACCCATCATCCCTTGCAGCTTCTCTGTCAGCCAGCGCTGGCTGGAGAGCAGGGTGAGAGGCCAGTTCTCACCTGGATGCCGCTGCTCTTCTCCACACCTTGTCAAACTGCATCACTTTCCCTGGCTGTTTCCCTGCTTCCTTCCTCCTCATTCCTGCATCAAGTTCACACTCTGGGACCAGCAGTGAAGACTCACCAGTGGAGCCCCCAAATCCAGGTGCTCAGACTGGTGGGGCTTATTGTGGGAGAGCTTCAGGAGGGGAGATCCCCCGACCCCCACTCCAGGAGGATTCCTGTGAGCAGATGCTCCAAGCTAAACTCCCATGGCCTCCTCCACTTCCCACAGACATAGCCCAGAGACTCAGCCAAGGAAGGGGAGAAGGAGCCTGGCTTGCCGACGAAGGAGGACAGTCAGGAGAGAAAGGCTGGACTCAGCCAGGGAGGAAGGAAGGTTGTCAGATGTTAGCGGATATTCTCCTAGGTTGGTCTGCCTGAAAGACAGTTCAGGGCTCAGCCTGTGGATAGTGAATTAGAAGTATGTAGTATCGGCTTCCCTGGTGGCACAGTGGTTGAAAATCTGCCTGCCAATGCAGGGGACACGGGTTCAAGCCCTGGTCTGGGAGGATCCCACATGCTGCAGAGCAACTAGGCCCGTGAGCCACAACTACTGAGCCTGCGCGTCTGGAGCCTGTGCTCCGCAACAAGAGAGGCCACGATAGTGAGAGGCCCGCGCACCGCGATGAAGAGTGGCCCCCCCTCGCCGCAACTAGAGAAAGCCTCGCACAGAAACGAAGACCCAACACAGCCAAAAATAAATAAATTAATTAATTTTTAAAAAAGAAAAAGAAGCATTTAAAAAATAATAATAAAAAATAAAAGGAAATAAAAAATAAAAGGAACACAAATTGGTATACACTTTCTAGGTACAATTTATATAAAAAAAAAAAGTATGTAGTATCATCATCCTGATCCCACCCAAGTGGCATCAGGCTGTAGCCTCATAAAACCTTTTTAAAAATCTTTATGATGACACCTCCTTTCTGTAGAAGGTTGGTCCTATTAAGTGGGAGTCTTTTTGCCTGGCAAGTACCCTGACAGGTTTGGTGTGTGCCCTTGTAGGTTGGAGCAGCTGAGTGGTGGAACGGCTCAGCAAAATAGAAGGAAAAGAATCTGGACATCTGGGGGATAGAGAGGAGGAGCGTCAGAAAAGGAAAGAGAGGGAGAAACCAGTAAGTGGGGGAGTTTGGGCAGTTGGAGGTGAGGAGGCGAGTCAGCATTTTAAAATAAGAAAGCCCAGGGGCTTCCCTGGGGGATGCTTCGTGTGGCCCCTCCCCCGGGGTAGAAGAATCTGCCACGTTCACGGACCTTGGTGTGCGTGGACCTCTTAGGTGTGGAGATGGAGTGATGGGTCATGTGGAGTGAAAGGGAGGAGTCTTGGATCTGCACCTTGAGAGCCTGGGGTCCCTTGGGGATCTGTGGAATTCTTCAGAGAGGTGGAAGGAGCTTCAGAACCGGAGTTCAAGACAGTCTGATGTAGATCTTAACTGCCTACAGCTGACATCTGGATCGCTCTTGTTAACTGCATAGCATCTAATAAACTTAGAAAACACTATTCACCTTTCCATAGTCCATCGGAGCCCTCTAACACACCATTTCCTCAAGAATAAATGGGTAAGTGTGCACATCCAGCACACGTGGTGTTTAACCTGCCCCCCCACTTCCTTGCACTTGGCCACAGGTCAGAGTCACTCAGAGTTGTGGAGGCAGGAGAGAGAAGCCAGGTGAAAGCCTATTTAAAGACTGGGCAGTGGAGACTCAGAGAGGGAGAGCAACTTCCTCAAGACCACACAGCTAACGGGGGCAAAGCTAGGACTTATTTTTTCCTGCCCCCAGTTTTGGGCTCCCCCCTCCCTGAGGACTGCAGCTGCTGTGAGTTAGGATGGAGCCAATTTGGGTCTGAGGGCAATTCATTAAAACATATCCTGAGAGAGCAGGAGACAAGGAGGCCTTGTTTTCTAAGGGATTCTCCCAGGGCTCTGAGCTCCAAGCAAACACATTCCTGAATCTTTGCCACCACATTTAAAACCAGAGGAGAAAAGTTATAAATGGGCTTTTTCTCTCTACAGATAAGAGAACCACAGGATATTAGGTCTGGGAAAGATGGGCTAGCAAGACGTCTCCCTGCCCAGACTCCCTGTGACCTAAGAATCTGAATTCTCGCCATGCACTTTTAACCCATAGGCAGAGATGTGTGACCTTAGTAGCTTCTTCAACAAACACTGTAAATATTTTTAAAGTTTTTACTTTTATCATAGAAAAACAATAGGCATTGAATGAATTACATTGAATATTTTGCAAAATTCTAATTTATTTAACTCAGCAAGAATCTATTTATTCAAGGAATGGACAAACGTTCACCATTGAAGTTGGAACCTGGACACATTGGTCCGGGGGGTGGGGTGCGGGGTGTCATTAAACTATTCTCTTTATTTTTTTAATGTTTTCAAAATTCTTTAATAAAAAGTTAAAACTATATGTATATATGTATTTTTATAAATTTATTTATTAATTTTTGGCTGCATTGGGTCTTCGTTGCTGCATGCAGGCTTTCTCTAGTTGCGGCGAGCTGGAGCTACTCTTCGTTGAGGTGTGTGGGCTTCTCATTGCAGTAGCTTCTTTTGTTGCGGAGCACGGGCTCTAGGCACATGGGGTTCAGTAGTTGTGGTGAGTGGGCTCAGTAGTTGTGGCTCGTGGGTGACAGAGCGCAGGCTCAGTAGTTGTGGCATACGGGCTTAGTTGCTCCGCGGCATGTGGGACCTTCCCGGACCAGGGATCAAACCCGTGACCCCTGCATTGGCAGGCAGATTCTCAACCACTGTGCCACCAGGGAGGTCCCTATGTGCATTTTTTTAAAGTTTGCTGCTTAAATAAGTGTCAGAGTAAGAACTTCCTTTGTAACTATTTTGCATGTTGGTTTTAAAAAAAATGCCCATTTGCTGTCAACAAACTCAGTCTGTCAACCTGTGCTTGTATCAAAGGTACAATTAAGGGAATTCCCTGGCGGTCCAGTGGTTAGGACTCTGCACTCTCACTGCCAAGGGCCCGGGTTCAATCCCTGGTCGGGGAACTAAGATCCCACAAGCTGCGCAGCGCGGCCAAATAAATAAATAAAGGTGCAATTAAAAGCGCTTCGTTTAAAGTGGCAATTAGGACTCAGTGCAATTGGGGGCACTGTATAACCCACACCATAAGTTGAGGCAACATCTGTGTCTCATCACTCCTTGTCACGATCATTTCACACTAGTGGGCACACACAGACACAACCACACGTAAAACACCAGCAGTGAGTAGATGGATCCCATGTTCATCACTCACACTTCTAGGCTCTCTGACTCCCTAGAAGAAGCAGGTGCCCCATAACACTGAATCCATCCCACTGTCCTGTACCTGCCGCACGTTCTTAAAATTCCTTACTATGCATCTGCTCTCCCAGCTACTTGCTGAGCTCCTTGAAGGCAAGGATGAGGCTGGCCCCTCTCTGGGTCCTGATCTGGGACCCTGCCCCACAAAGAGTGAGGACTCAATAAATAAGTGTTAGATGATATAAAAGTCAAACTGTGTAGCATTCTGGGCTTGGCGTAGAGAGTTGGGAGAAAAACAGAAGAGAAGTGATCTGGGACATGGAGCAAGATCAGGGCTCCTCATCTACCTGATTATATGTGGGGCCTCAGTCTCTCCATCAACAAAATGGGAATAATTATCTTTACTTTGCAGAGTCGTGGTGAAGAAGAGTGATGATGGCTGTGCGGTGCCTGGCACATAGTAGGTGCTACAGAAGAGGCTGCTATACCTAAAATGATGACCCTAGGATGAAGATAACATCTGATGCAGAGCTTGGGACAGAGGTGAGTGTTTTAAACACAGGAAATGAAGGGTTACCAGGCTGACATTAGCCAAAAAGCCCAAGATCTTTTAATAAAAGTCAGGGCGGAGAGAGAGAGTTCGCAGGTATTTAGTTGTTTTGTATGCCATGACTTTAATCCTCATGTCAACCTGTGAAGTGCGTGGTTTGTGACCAAGTCCTCAGGAGGGGAGGAGGAAGCATTAACACAGGCTGATGCAGCCCTCAAAGCTCTCAGGGAGGGTGAGGCTGGAACTTCTGGCATCTGGGGCAGGAAGCGTTTCTGGGATCCTGGTACTCTCCCTATTCTTTCTAAATCAAATCAAGTCCTGGAAGCAGCTCAAAGCTCACCCTCTTTGGGGCCCAGTCCCTGTACCTTTGTTTAACAACAGACACAGATTCATTCCAGGCTGGCCTAGTTCAAGTTGACCTGGGCAGGGCTGTTGCCTGGGAGGTGGACAGAGCCTCACTTCCCCTCCCCACTGCCCAGTCAGAGGATATGACCCACTCTCTTCTCCCACCTTGGAACCCTGCTTGCCTGGGGTTCAGCTCTGAGTACTTGACCCAGGAGACCCTTTACCCCTTGGAACATGGAATGAAGAGTTTCCAGGGGCTCAAAGGACAGAGAGGTCCCCTTTGTTCCCATCCTAAATACTTCCCTACCGAATTTTGTATCCACAGTCCTAGATTCTTTTTCCTAAAGGGCGTTCTCAAAAATTAGATAAGCTTCAGGTCCCACAGAGTCTGGTCTGCCTCTGGTGGTCAGGACAGGTCTCTCTGAGAAGGTGACATTTGAGTAGAGACCTCAAGAAATAGAAAGTAGCCATTAAAATGAGCAAAACAAAATTCTTAGCCCTAGGTTGCCCACTCTCACCACTATTATTCAACATAGTTTTGGAAGTTTTAGCCACAGCAATCAGAGAAGAAAAAGAAATAAAAGGAATCTAAACTGGAAAAGAAGCAGTAAAGCTGTTGCTGTTTGCAGATGACATGATACTATACATAGAAAATCCTGAAGATGCTACCAGAAAACTACTAGAGCTAATCAATGAATTTGGTAAAGTAGCAGGATACAAAATTAACGCACAGAAATCTCTTGCATTCCTATACACTAATGATGAAAAATCTGAAAGTGAAATTAAGAAAACACTCCCATTTACCACTGCAACAAAAAGAATAAAATATCTAGGAATAAACTTACCTAAGGAGACAAAAGAACTGTATGCAGAAAATTATAAGATACTGATGAAAGAAATTAAAGATAATACAAATAGATGGCGAGATGTACCATGTTCTTGGATTGGAAGAATCAACACTGTGAAAATGACTCTACTACCCAAAGCAATCTACAGATTCAATGCAATCCCTATCAAACTACCAATGGCATTTTTCACAGAACTAGAACAAAAAATTTCACAATTTGTATGAAAACACAAAAGACCCCGAATAGCCAAAGCAATCTTGAGAAAGAAAAACAGAGCAGGAGGAATCAGGCTCCCTGACTTCAGACTATACTACAAAGCTACAGTAATCAAGACAGTATGGTACTGGCACAGAAACAGAAATATAGATCAATGGAACAAGATTGAAAGCCCAGAGATAAACCCACACACATATGGTCACCTTATCTTTGATAAAGGAGGCAAGAATATACAGTGGAGAAAGGACAGCCTCTTCAATAAGTGGTGCTGGGAAAACTGGACAGCTACATGTAAAAGTATGAAATCAGAACACTCCCTAACACCATACACAAAAATAAACTCAAGATGGATTAAAGACCTAAATGTAAGGCCAGACACTATCAAACCCTTAGAGGAAAACATAGGCAGAACACTCTATGACATAAATCACAGCAAGATCCTTTTTGACCCACCTCCTAGAGAAATGGAAATAAAAACAAAAATAAACAAATGGGACCTAATGAAACTTCAAAGCTTTTGCACAGCAAAGGAAACCATATGAAAAAAAACCACCCTCAGAATGGGAGAAAATATTTGCAAATGAAGCAACTGACAAAGGATTAATCTCCAAGACATACAAGCAACTCATGCAGCTCAATATCAAAAAAAAAAAAAACAACCCAATCCAAAAATGGGCAGAAGACCTAAATAGACATTTCTCCAAAGAAGATATACAGACTGCCAACAAACACATGAAAGAATGCTCAACATCATTAATCATTAGAGAAATGCAAATCAAAATTACAATGAGATATCATCTCACACTGGTCAAAATGGCCATCATCCAAAAATCTACAAACAAATGCTGGAGAGGGTGTGGAGAAAAGGGAACCCTCTTGCACTGTTGGTGGGAATGTAAATTGATACAGCCACTATGGAGAACAGTATGAAGGTTCCTTAAAAAACTAAAAATAGAACTACCATACGAGCCAGCAATCCCGCTACTGAGCATATACCCTGAGAAAACCATAATTCAAAAAGTCATGTACCACAATGTTCATTGCAGCTCTGTTTACAATAGCCAGGACATGGAAGCAATCTAAGTGTCCATTGACAGATGAATGGATAAAGAAGATGTGGCACATATATACAACGGAATATTACTCAGACATAAAAAGGAACAAAACTGAGTTATTTGTAGTGAGGTGGATGGACCTAGAGACTGTCATACAGAGTGAAGTAAGTCAGAAAGAGAAAAACAAATACTGTATGCTAACACATATATATGGAATCTAAAAAAAAAGAAAAAAGAAAAAAAATGGTCAGAAGAACCTAGGGGCAAGATGGGAATAAAGATGCAGACCTACTAGAGAATGGACTTGAGGATACGGGGAGGGGGAAGGGTAAGCTGGGACAAAGTGAGAGAGTGGCATGGGCATATATACACTACCAAACGTAAAATAGATAGCTAGTGGGAAGCAGCTGCATAGCACAGGGAGATCAGTTCAGTGCTTTGTGACCACCTAGAGGGGTGGGACAGGGAGGGTAGGAGGGAGGGAGATGCAAGAAAGAAGAGATATGGGGACATATGTATATGTATAACTGATTCACTTTTTTATAAAGCGGAAAATAACATACCATTGTAAAGCAATTATACTCCAATAAAGATGTTAAAGAAAAAAATTCTTGGCCCTGTGGGAGCCAGTGAGTCTGAAAAGGCCCCAATCTATCTGCTTTGCTGAGTTGAAAGACTGCATTTGAAATTCCACCTCAGGCCAGGTCTACAAAACAAGTTGAGCCTAAAAGTTTATATGTATCCCTAGACCCCACCCACCCACCCAGGCTATTGGCCTATGCCAGGCCTGAGAAGCAGGGCAGAGAAGGCAGGAGAGCCTGGGAAGATGGGAGGCCTCAATCGGCTGGCCTTGGGTCTCAGAGAATGACAGGGAGTGGAGACCAGTAGGAGGAAGGAACCCAGACAGACAATATCAAGTGTTGATGAGATTGTGGAGCAACTGGAACCCTCATACACTCCTGGTGGGAATGCAGAGTGGTCCAGCTACTTTGGAAGACAGTGTCGCAGTTTCTTACAAAGTTGAACACATACAGGGACTTTCCTGGTGGTCCAGTGGTTAAGAATCCATCTTGCAATGCAGAGGACGCTGGTTTGACCCCTGGTCAGGGAACTAAGATCCCACATGCTGCAGGGCAACTAAGCCTGCACAGAGCAACTACTGAGCCTGCACGCCACAACTAGGGAGAAGCCCGCACACCGCAACGAAAGATCCCACGTGCTGCAACTAAGACCCGATGCAGCCAAAAAAATAACAAAATAAATGAATAAATATAAAATATGTTAAAAAAATTAAACACATACAGTTGACCTTTGAACAACATGGGTTTGAACTGCGGGGGTCCACTTATACGTGGATTTTTTTCAATAGTAAATATTACAGTACTACACGATCCACAATCCCTTGTTTGTTGAATCCCTGGATGCAGAGGAACCTCGGATACAGAGGGCCAGCTGTGCTGAGGGTTGGTGCCCCTAACCTCCACGTTGTCCAAGAGTCAACTGTACTTAATATATGACTCAGCAATACCTTCCCTGGTATTTACCCTAGAGAAATGAAAACTTAAGTTCACATAAGAACCTGTACACAGATATTCATAGGAGCTTTATTCATAATAGGCAAAAATTGCAAAAAAAAGTCAAAAACAGCCCGAATGTCCAACAACAAATTGTGATGTGTTCATGCAATGGAATACTCCTCAGTGTCACAAAGGCACAGACAACTGATACACCCAGCAACATGCATGAATCTCACAGACATGCTGACTTCTGGAAGAAACCAAACTCAAAAAAATTTATCTGTAGGATTCCATTATATGACATTCTAGCTATAGGAAGAGAAAGCAGATGACTGTGCAGGGGCACGAGAGAATTTTCTAGGGAGACTGAAATGAATCTTGATTGTGATGTATGCATTTGTCAAAACTCATTGAATTGTGTACTTAGGGGCACATTTATTATATAGAAGTTACAGCTTAATTAGAATATAGCTTAGTAAAATTGATATAAAAATCACACCCCAGGGCTTCCCTGGTGGCGCAGTGGTTGAGAGTCCGCCTGCCGATGCAGGGGACACAGGTTCGTGCCCTGGTCCGGGAAGATCCCACATGCCGCGGAGCGGCTGGGCCCGTGAGCCATGGCCGCTGAGCCTGCGCGTCCAGAGCTTGTGCTCCACAACGGGAGAGGCCACAGCAGTGAGAGGCCCGTGTACCGAAAAAAAAAAATAAAATCACACCCCAACACATTGTCCACTGGAAAAACCCTCCTTGAGGTCAATCATCCACCCCCTTCACTTTACACATCAGGAAATGGAGGTCCAGAGAGGGGAGTGACTTCTCCAAGGTCACACTGTGAGTTAGGACTATTAATGCACAAGGGAATGTCTAACTGAGGTTCACAGGGCGTATTCTCAACCTCCTCTGACTTAGTGCTCACTACAGCTTTGTGAGGCCACAGCCATGCCATTATGCCCAGATTTCAGATGAGCACACTAAGGCCCAGAGGAGTTGGAAGACTCACCCGAGTTCACACATCCAGCTTCACCATGACCTAGCCTGCCTGGGCAGCTGCCAGTGGAGGAGGAAGGCAAACCCAGGTCCTCAAAGCCCAGATCTTCCCTCTTCCCCACAATCCACCTCCTAGCAGAGGATGTGTGAGCTGGAGACCCTTGACTGAAGCCCAAGGGCCCAGAGCCCAGCCCTGAGGTAGGCAGAGGAGGGAAAGGAGAGTGTGGAGCATCTGTGAGCTTTCCCTGGTGAGGTTGTGGGCTGGGCGACAGGAGCCACTTCTGTTCCCAGTGGAGCCAGGGAGTAGGTGGAGAGACAGCCCCGGCTGTGCTCAGAAAGATCCGGTTTCCCCTGGATGCTTTTTCCAGCATGGCCTGCCAGGAGAGATTAAGATCACAGAGAGAAACACGATGCTCTGGAGAAAGAGATTAGTGGGTTCCGGGGTGTTTGTCTCCCTGAGAAAGGCGGTTTGTTTGGGATCTGACTCCAAGCCACAGCTGAAGCTGTGCCAGGTCCCACTGGAGTTGACATGAGGAGAGAGAAGGCCCCTCAGGCAAGGAGGCCAAACATAACAGGACTAGGCCTTCCAGAACCCTGAGAGGCAGTGGAGGGTGTTCTGGGCTCCCCTGTAAGCCTTGCTCCAGCGCCTCCTGCCGAGGACAGGCCCCATCATAGCAGACCCCTGGGTTTGCTGAGAACACAGGTGGCCTTCACCCTGCGGAGCTGGCGTGGACTGGGAGGGACCTAATTTGTTTTCTCCAGAGGGTGAGGGTCTGGACCCAGAGGGTGGGGGAGGGCTGATCCCAAGAGAGGGAGGAGGAAAAATAGCCAATTAGCATGGAAGCTGGTGGAACTTTTAAAAAACTGAAATGCGGGGCTTCCCTGGTGGTGCAGTGGTTGAGAGTCTGCCTGCCGATGCAGGGGACACGGGTTTGTGCCCCGGTCCGGGAAGATCCCACATGCTGCGGAGCGGCTGGGCCCGTGAGCCATGGCCGCTGAACCTGCACGTCTGGAGCCTGTGCTCCGCAACGGGAGAGGCCACAACAGTGAGAGGCCCACGTACCGCAAAAAAAAAAAAACTGAAATGCATAACATGAAATATTTCTGAGGCTACCATCGTAGAGGGCACGATGAGACACCTCCTGGTGACCCAAGAACCTTCAATAAGGTTTCTACAGCCTGAGTGACTTTGGAGTGAAAGACCCAGGAGAACGACCCAGGCCCTATGTTTGGGGCAACTCCAAGGGAGAGAAAAAGAACAACCGCAGGAAAACAGAGGCAGGTGTCTAGAGCCAGAGTGGCTGGTGACAATTTGCAGGAATTTGCATCTTAAGGGCTTTGGGTTCCCCACAGGGGTGGAATGAGGTTTCAGTCTGTCTCATTCAGATTTTCAGGAGCTGAGGACTCTGGCTGCCATCTGAGTTACATGTGCTCCTGCGAGACACGGTGGTGGAGGTGGGAGAAGGCAGGAGAATGGAGGTGGCTTGTCTTCTGCCCTCAAGGGGCGCCAGTGGCATTCAGCAGATAGGACAAATCACACAGCCAGTGTGTGTGAATAGAAAAGGGCTCGTGGAGGGAGCAGAGAATGTTAGAGGAAGACACAAAAGGTGAGCGAGAGTGAGGAAGAGCCAGGGAGAGGGAGAGACTGATTTTTTTTTTTTTCCAGCCTAGAGACGGTAACATAAGGAAGCCTTCTGAAGGGACATCACATTTAGGGCCATACTGTTGCATCAGTAGGATATGGCCCTGGGGATATGTGGAGGAGTCACTCCCTGCAGAGAGCACTGCCTAAGCAGAGGCCCAGAGGGGCAAGGCTGGGCGTTTCCAGAGCGCTGAGAAGCCGAAGCGATGGCAGGAGGTCTGGGGACCCCGGGTGATCACGTTGACCCCCGTCCTTGCTGGTCATGCCAGGAGCTTGCTCGAGGCTTGCGGTCTAGGGAAGGAGACGCATATTAAATAACCCCACAATCAAATACAACGTTACAGATGATGGTAGTGTTACAAAGACACCGTTTAAGGAGGTGTTTCAGAGCCAATAGCCGAGAGCACTTAGTGAGCAGTGATGTCTGCATTCACACCCGGAGGATGCGCAGAATTGAGTGGGTAAGGACGGGGGTGGGGAAAAGCACACAGGCCGAGGCAACAGCCTGTGCAAAGACCTCGAGCCGGGTCGGAGCATGTGCCGCCCCCGGCCCACCATACCCACTGCTGTCCAGGGACTCTAAGGGAGTTTTCTCCTCCTACCTTCCCCAGGGCACCACGCACAGGCCTAGGCACGCTGACTGTGCTCTGGAATTCACATGCCCACACCCCCTGCTGACTTGCTCCCAAGTTTATCCCTTCCAGCCACTCGTACTGATTGCCTCCTGGCACCACCTTCCCATCCCCTTGACCTCATATCTTACTTCCCACCCACGGCCCCAAAGTCACCAGCTCCCCACAAGGTTTGCTCTGTTTTGTGAAGGTACCACCAGCCTGAGTCTGGCTTGGGGCCCCCTCTCTCCCCCTCCTCACTCATCCTGCCCCAGCCCTTTCGCAGGATGCCTGGGAAGCCGAGGGGCATGAACACCCCATGGTAACCCCGGATCAAAGGGGGATGAATAAATGGTGTCCTCCTTCCCCCGAGGCTGTTCTGAGACTTGTTGTGTGCATTTTGCAGAAGGCCCTGTGACACAGAACAGAGGCAACTCCATCTTGCCTCTGGTATTGGTTGCCCCTGCCCTGCTTCACTCTCCCACCCTGCACTCTGCTTCCTGGTCATCGTATTCCTGAAAGAACTCCTCCAACACAGGCCTCTAACTGGGGTTCCACTTTAGGGAGCCAGGGCTAAGACCCCCCCATCAGGATGAACCTGTATCTCTGAAGCGGGAGCTGCCTCAGACTCTCCCCATCTCCAGCAATGTGTGCATCAGTGGGCTTTTCAGACCCTGGACCCCAAGCCCCTGGCCTCTCTGCTCGGCTGCTACATCCCTGACTTGACCCTGTTCAAACCCCCCAGTCCCGTCCCCATTCTGACTTCTGTAAATTGCCAGGCAGCACGTTTACCAAGAACACTTTTTTTCTTTTTTTTTTTTTTTTGGCTGCATTGGGTCTTCGTTGCTGCGCACAAGCTTTCTCTAGTTGCAGTGAGCGGGGGCTACACTTCGTTGCGGCGCGCGGGCTTCTCATTGCAGTGGCTTCTCTTGTTGCGGAACACGGGCTCTAGTCCCACAGGCTTCAGTAGTTGTGACACGCAGACTCAGTAGTTGTGGTTCACAGACTCTAGAGCACAGGCTCAGTAGTTGTGGCGCACGGGCTCAGGGCTCCACGGCATGTGGGATCTTCCCGGACCAGGGCTCAAACCCATGCCCCCTACATTGTCAGGCAGACTCTTAACCACTGTGCCACCAGGGAAATCTTACCAAGAACACTTTGACACTTACCTTCCAATGGAAGAGACAGCATGGTACATTACTTAATTCTTGTTTGCCATGGTACATGGCAAAGTGACTGATTCCCCAAGCCTGTCTGGTGGCCTGTATTTCCACAGGCTGCTCCAAAGCCAGCCTGAAGTCCTAGTGTAGAACCCAGAGCCACTGCCTTGATACCAGAAGCCTGGGCTCCCAGCCAGATTCTGCCACAGGCTCTTTGTGACCCTAGACAAGCCCCAGGTTCCTTGGTCTCTTCCTTGTGAACTGAAGAAGGAGAGACATTCTCCAAGGTCCTTTGAGCTCCAACCAGAGAATCATGCTCCCTCCAGTGCCCAGAGGAGATCAAGTTCGGGGCTGCCCTGCTCACCACACCCCCAGTTAGCATTCTCCCTATAGATCACACCTTTATAGAACACACATGTCTTCAATACAATGTTTTCTGGCTGGTATTTACGTGGGTGGGGACTTCCCTGGTAGTCCAGTGGTTAAGACTCTGTGCTTCCACTGCAGGGGGTGCGGGTTCCATCCCTGGTCACGGAACAAATATCCCGCATGCCACACGGTGTGGCCAAAAAAAAAAAAAATACATGGGAGAAAAAAATATGTGTACATCTCCAAAATTTAATACTTTTTTTTTTTTTTTGGCCATGCCAGGTGGCTTGCAGGATCTTAGTACCCCCACCAGGGATTGAACCTGGGGCACTGCATTGAAAGTGCCAAATCCTAACCACTAGACCGCCAGGGAGCTCCCTAATACAACATTTTTTAATGAAACAATGTGCAGGAAAAGAATCAAGATACTTTCCAAATACAATTAGTAGAAGGTTTAAACCAAGTTGTGTTTTGAAGAACATGAAAGTAATGAAGTGGATGGTGTCTCTTAGCTGTTGCTGGCACTGAGGCCAGATTCCCGTGTACAGAGCAGCTGCTTGGCTTTTGTTGTTGTTGTTTGTTTCATTTTTGTTTTATTTTTAAAGAGGCCTTTATAGTCCTGTCAGTAAGAAAATACATAAATACAAAGATCGGCATATCAACCCACGTGGTCTGGTTGAATGAAGATTGGATTTATCTGACAAAGCCCGCTAGAGGGGTACATTCTTTTTTTTTCTTGAAGTATAGTTGATTTACAATGTTATGTTAGTTTCAGGTGTACAGCAAAGTGATTCAGTTGTGTGTGTGTGCGTGCTTTTTCAGATCCTTTTCCATTATAGGTTATTATAGGATATTGAATTTAGTTTCCTGTGCTATACAGTAGGTCCTTGTTGTTTATTTCACAGAGTAACTGCTTGTTAATGTCCCTATTAATTATAGGTGACCAGGAAGCAGAGCTTTAAGCATCTTACAACCTAACCTGATTCTTTGTTACATATATAAGCATTTTACCATATTTTAGTTAGACCTAGGAAATCCCTAGGTTAAGGGATTGGGGTTGACAGATAACAATATAATTTTCCCCTTTAAAAGGAAAGGAAAGGGACTCCCCTGGTGGCACAGTGGTTAAGAATCTGCCTGTCAATGCAGGGGACACGAATTCGAGCCCTGGTCTGGGAAGATCCCACATGCCACGGAGCAACTGGGCCCCGTGAGCCACTACTACTGAGCCTGCGCGTCTGGAGCCTGTGCGCCGCAACAAGAGAGGCCGCGACAGTGAGAGGCCCGCGCACCGTGATGAAGAGTGGCCCCCGCTCGCCACAACTAGAGAAAAGCCCTCACACAGAAACGAAGACCCAACACAGCCAAAAATAAATAAATAAATAAATTTTTTTAAAAAGGAAAGGAAAAGAAAGGAAAAATGTTTCCAGAAGCATTTCACACAGAACATCTCATTTTCAGGAATGATAACTGACATTAAGTAGGAGATGCCGTACAATCTTCCCAGTTCACATGGTAGTCATATTCCTGGGAAATTCAATGGATATTAAAACCTTGCAAATATACCTGGTGTTTATTATGTAAAGCAGAGTTTAGTTTTGAGCTCAGATAATCACCTACATCAATGTCCTGAGAGACATTCGAAAGTCGCGTGGAGGGCAAGGCAATTCTTCACCGTGAGCTGGCCCCAGGCATTGCAATATGTCCAGCATCCCTGGCTCCTCATAGTCCCACCCTAGTTCCAGCAGTGCTCTCTTCAACATTGGGACCCCCAGAAATACTTCCATATGTTGTCAGTGCCCCTTGGGGCATTCCTACCTGCATGGAGAAATTACCCTTAAAAAAAATATAAACTGTAATCTTAGTATAATCACAAAGTTGTGCAACTATCACCACTATCTAATTCCAGAACACATTCATCACCCCCAAAAAAGGAACCCTATACCCATTAGTTGTCACTCCCCATCCCCCCTCCCCCAAGTCCTAGCAACCACTAGTCCACTTTCCATCTCTGTATCTGCCTAGTCTGGACATTCCATACAAATGGAATCATATAATATGTGGCTTTTTGTGTTTGGCTTTTTCACTTAAAATAATGTTTTCAAGGTTCATATATGTTGTAGCCTTTACCAGTATTTCATTCTTTTCAGTGGCTGAATAATATTCCATTATATGGATATACCACAATTTATTGATTCATCAGTTGAGTGGTTTCCTCTTTTCGGATCTTATGAACATTCATATATATGTTTTCTGTCTTCCATTTTTATTGAGATATAATTTACATACAGCACTGTGTAAGTTTAAGATGTACAGCATAATGATTTGACTTACAGATATCATGATCACCGCAATAAGTTGAGTGAACATACATCATCTCATATAGATACAAAGCTAAAGAAATAGAAAAAAATATTTTTTCTTGTGATGAGAACTCTTAGGATTTACTTTCTTAACAGCTTTCCTGTATAACATACAGGAGTGTTAATTTATCATGTTGTACATTACATCCCTGGTACTTATAACTGGAATTTTGTAATTTTCGACTGTCTTCATCCAATTCCCCCTCCCCTCACCCCTCATCACGTACAAATTTTTGTGTGGATGTATGTTTTCAATTCTCTTGGGTGTATACCTAGAAGTTTCTGGGTCATATGGTAACTCTATGCCTAACTTTTTGAGGAACTGCCATACTTTTTCCAAAGTGATGGCACTATTTTAAGATTCCACCAACAATGTATGGGGGTTCCAATTTCCCCACATCCTTGCCAACACTTGTTATTATCTGTCTTTTTGATAATAGCTGTCCTAGTGGGTGTGAAGTGGTATCTCATTAGGGTTTTGATTTGCATTTTCCTAGTGACTGATGATGTGGAGCATCTTTTCATGTGCTTATTGGCCATTTGCACACCTTCTTCGGAGAAATGTCTATTCAAGTCTTTTGTTTATTTTTAAATTGGGTCATTTGACTTGCTGTTGTTGAGTTGTAAGTTTTCTTTATATATTCTGGATACAAATCTCTTATCAGACATATAATTTGCAAAATTTTCTTCCATTGTGTGGGATGTCTTTCACTTTCTTCATGGGGTCTTTTGAAGTACAAATGTTTTTAATTGTGATGAAATTCAGTTCATCTATTTTCCTTTGATTGCTGTGTGCCATGGGCTTTGAATCAGTTGTCCTAGCCCCACCTCATGGCCAAGGCCAGGAAATGGAGGCTGCTGTAATTTGAATGGAGGCAACATCTTCCAGCTTCAAAGGCTCTTGATGGAATTCCATATATAGAGTTTAATTTCTCTAGATTAAAAACTCTATACCTGCCAAGTTCAATGCCCTCAGAATGAGTAGCACCAGCCCTCCCAGTCATTCATACCTTAGAGCAAACTAGTCCATCAGACCCTTCTCTAAGAGCAGACTGTGCTGGGGTGGGGACCCTGAACCCTGGGTGTGCACTATGTGGGTAAAGGCACACGGGAGAGGCAAGCTGGACGTGAGGAAGGCCAAGGTCGCCTCTTAGCTGAGGGAAGTCGTCACCAGCTCTCCTCCATAAGCATTAGCTAGGAGCCTCCCCATTCCCTACCTCAGGCCATACTTTGGGTTTTGCAGCAAAAGGCCCTGCTAAAACGTAAATATATTTGCAGGATGGGGACACATTCTTAGATGGCCAGTACTAGACTAAGAGGAACCTCCATGCTTATCTCCTGCAGGCCCTCCAGCTGTGCATGGAGAAACAGAGGCCCAGAGAAGGCAAGGGACTTACAACAAATCCACAGCAGGGCAGGGACCACGTAGCCCTCCCACTCCCCATGGCCCTCCCACAAGCACCTTGACCCTAATGGGATCCACAAGCCTCTGACAACAAACATTGTCCTTGGGCATAGGCAGTTTGCTTGGGCAGAAAGAGGCCTACATAGGTCAGTGTCCCAGAGGGTGAGCCCATGAAGGGCCACAGCAGGGGGACAGAGCAGCACAGGGCCCCAGACCTTGAGGGGCAGGGGCCTCACCTCTTTGGGACGACCCTGCAAATCACATATCTCTTAGTAATAGCTACCATTCACTGAATGCTCATGAGGTGCCAGGCACATGCTAAGAAATGTACCCACATCATCACACTGATCCTCCCGACAGCCCCATGAAACAGATTTTTTGGTTTTGGTTTTTGTTGAGGCCACCGAGGCTCCAGAGAAGTTAAGCGACTTGTCCAGTATCACATAACTGTTGATAGAAAGAGCTGAGCAGACTTTCAAATCCAAGTCCGCCAGCTCCGAAGTCAGTGCTCACTATGCCCGTTCTGACTGATTTCTGGAGAGCCCTCTAGTTCTCAGCTCCCATATGGAGGATGCACCGTGGATCCGTAGGCTCCTGTTCTACTGCCCACCTCAGGCAGCTGAGTTTGCCCAGGAGCAGTCAGAGCCCTGGGTCCGTTCCCAGGGAAGCCTCGGCCCTCTTCCTCTGTCACAGTGCCCCCTGCTGCTCGCTCCCACTCTCTTCTGCAAGACCGTTTAACGCCAAGGGGCTGCCTGTTAACAGAGGCTCTGGGGTCCCCCCAAATAGGAGCCCCAGTCTCTCACTAACACCCCTGTCTTCTTGAAAGTTCTCTAGGTTTGGAGCAAATCAGAGAGAAAAGTGTGATGTTGTTTCTGGGCTTTTAGGTCTGTGCCTAAGGGACCCAAAACCCCCACATTGTCCTACCCTCCTGTCACAAAACAGGCAGAGGGGCTTTCCTGGTGGTCCAGTGGTTAAGAATCCACCTTCCAATGCAGGGGACACGGGTTTGAGCCCAGTCCAGGGCACTAAGATCCCACATGCCACGGGGCAACTAAGCCCACGTGCCACAACTACTGAGCACATGAGCCACAACTAGAGAACCTGCGTGCTGCAGCTACTGAGCCTGCGCACCACAGCTAGACAGAGAAGCCTGCACACCACAACGAAGAGCCCACATGCCGCAGTTAAGGCCCGAAGCAGCCAAAAATAAAATAAATAAATATTTTTTAAAAAGCAGGCAGAGAGGAACTCTGGACTTTGTATCAGACACTGGAGGTCAGCAAGCTAACTCCAATTCTTCATAGTCCTACGGATGTGTGTAAACTGAGTCTCAGTTCCCTGATCTGCCAACTGGAGACAAAAGTGCCCACCTCTCTGCTGTGGGGTGTCTCGAGTCTAATATACAGCAAGTACCCAGTAGCTGAGCATGTCTCCTTCCTGAGCCTCAGTTTCCTCATCTGCTGATGTCCATTGGCACCTGACCTTCACCCACATTACCTCACTCAGTTACCACAGTAGTACATAAGGTAGAATAAGGAGAACTCAGAGGAGTCAAGCAAGTTGCCCAAAGTCACACAACTGGAAAGACGTAGAGCCAGGGCTCCGGGTTCAAGGCTTGTAACCACCATGTCACGGTGCCTTCCAGTGGCAAGGTGCCTTATATACTATGCAATGTGCAGAGTCTGTGCAAAGCTGGGGAGATGTGGAGTAGGAAGAAATTAGAAAAAATAGTACTTAGAAAAATGAAGCCAGGATGGGAAGACTCATGCAGTTTGCAGCTATCACAGCAGACTTCCTGGAGGAGGTGGGGACTGAGCCAAATATCCCCCTGTCACAGGGTCCAGAGTGACTGATGGAAAGGAGTCTGGCTGCCCTCCACCTGCCAATCTAGAAATGGGGGTGTTTCCCAACCTTGCAGGGACTGAGAGAGAACAAGGCATAATGGGACTGTCCTGATAGTGAAGACATATATTGATTGTTTATACGGACCAGGCACAGTACTAAGTGCTTTACGTGGATCATCTCCTTAAATCCCCCAAGAGCCCTGTGGGGTAGGTACCATTATCGTGGCCCCTTTACACTTGAAGAAACTGGCTTTCCCAGAGATTAAGAGGCTTTGCCAAGGTCTCACAGCAACTAAGAGGAGGAGTCAGGATTCAAATCCAGGCTCAGAGCTCTGCTGCTATATGCCCAAGCCACAGCTATGCTTCCCCAGGAAGAACGTCCCTGGCTGGGATCCACACTTTCCTGCCATCTCCACGTGGCCAGCCCTACTGGACGTTCTCTCTGGTGACTCTTCTCTCAGCTGAGGCAAACATAAAGAAGAAAGACTTCCTTTCTCCCCATGTCCCAGCATCCAGAAGTGGTCAAATGGTGGATGCTTGGAGAATGAACTGGCCTTGCTTGAGGAAGGACGGATTATCTATGTCTCTGTCGCCCCCTCCTGCCGCAAAGGAGAACTTCACAGGACCACAGCTCTTTGGGGAGCACCCCAGTGCAGGCTGGAAAACGAGGTCAGGTGCAGCGCTTCCTAAGACATCCGTGGAGAAGGACCACGCTGTCATTTTTTTTTTTCAACTTTCAATCTGTCATGGACCAATACTTTTTGTTAAAATTCATAAAAATGAATTACTTTTAAAAAATGAAATGCTGCTTGAATGATGTGGCACTGTCAAATTGCTATAAAAGTTTCTAAATGCTTCCTCACAAGTTCTCAGTGAGTACTTCCTGTACCTGTCTTCAGGTAACAATAGTGTGTGAGCCAGCATAGTCCAGGGATCACACTTTGAGTGGCACTGGTCCAAATGGCCACTGGGCCAAATGTCTGCCTGAGGTCCCATGGCTAGTTATGAGGAATCCATTCCCAAGGGCACTGCCTCAGTAGAGGCAGGGACTCTGTGCCATCCTCAGAATTGGGTCCTGATGCTGACTCGGGGTGCATCCCTGGACTTGCAGCTGGAGCCAGAGGGATAGCATAGGCCTGAGAAATCCCCAGGGGCAGGGCCCCAAAGACAGCAGTCAGAAGCCAGATCCTGGGTTCTGAGCTCTCCATCTGTGAGAGACATGAGCAGGAAAGCTGACGCTGTCAGAGCCAAGGAGGCCTATGGGAAGGCAGATCCTTCCCCTGGCAAGCTGAGAGGTAGGGGTGGGAGTCTTGACCTGCTGTAGGGCAAGGGTGATAGACACCCTGAGCTTAAGTCCAAAATTGGATGGTCACATCACCTTGCCACTCTTAGCTTCCTCTTCCACAGATGCTCTCTGAGATCCTTTCTAAGTCTAACATGCTATGCTTGTCCGGGAAGATCAACTGCCTGCCCTCAGGAATGGGGCGACAAGGCTGTTCCACTGCCAAGAGGAGAAACCAGACCAAGCGGAAGGAAAATGGACAGTAGTTGTGCATTGCAGGCTGCCCCCAGGGGACAAGGAGGATCCGGGGCCGGAAAGGCCAGAGAAGGCCTCTGGGCAGGGTGCACCCAGGGGATGCCTTGGAGGGGAGGGATGCTTCTGATCAGCTGGGGAAGGCGCTTGGTGGAACTGAAGGAGCACTTGAGGGAAGTAAAACCAGCCCTCTCCACGTTAGCATCGGCTACCTGCACACAGCTGCACTCAACCGGCCCCACTACCTCTGGTCCCCACCGCCACCTCTAAGAAAAGTAACCCAACAGCTTGAAAGAAAGCAAACAGCTGCAGAGCAAGGAGCAAGCTTCCCACTCTTTCCCAGCCCAGGTGAACAGACCGCGAGTTTGTTGACAGAGAAAAAAGTCATCAATTTTTCATGAGCCAGTGAAGGCAACAGAATGTCTCGGGATGTCAACAGTTTCCAGGCAATGAAGACAAACCAAATACATAGTCCCCTCACCTGCAAAGGTGTTTCCTTTACAAGCATCAGCTTGGATGGGGAGCCGGGAGGAGATGGAGATGGAGGCAAGTGAAACCCCTTGGCAGCCACAACGGCTGATTCAGACGTTGGGGGTTTGTGGTTGTCTGCAGTGACCCCATTAGCAGATCTTGTCAGACAATGACTCAAGGCCAAGCCGGTCTTTGGGGAGGATTCAGGCACAAGAGCAAAGCGGGAGGGATCAGCTGGCGTGTCTTATTCATCCATTTATTCAACAAACATTTTTGAGCGCTCTTAGGATCAGTGCTCAGGCCCCGGGCCCAGTCTAGCTGGGGAGATGAGCAAGGAAACCACTTCCCCTCACCCTATGGATGAGAAAGCCAAGAGCCAGAGAGAGGAAGCAACTGTCTCAAAATCACAGGGCCACCTAGAGGCCGAGCTGTAATTGATCCCCCAGCCCAGGTTCTTTGCAGCTGTGCCCGGAATGAGGTTGGCACAGACACGGTCTCGTCCAGAATTAATGCTGCAAGCTTTCCAGAGCCCTTTAGCCTAAGTGTTCAGAAACCAAATCTAAAACCGAAAAGGAGATCATTAGAATCTCGTCGTGTGGTACATGACTGTTATTTTTAACTATCGAGGTGGTTCTAACCAAAACAGAAAGGATGGCCCTTTCCAGAGCACTTTGTCAGGCCTGGAGCTCCCAGGATGTCTCCTTGTGTTTGCGTTAACGTTTCCCAGTGAATGTCAACGGAGACTCGAGAATAAGTCAACACAGGTCCTCACAGTAAATGGCAAGGCTTCTTAGCAGAGTAAACCGTGTGCTTAGCCTGTCTTAAAAGAATCTTTGCTGAGTAAACAGAAGGAAGGCTTTACTTGAGAGTAAACAGAGCCAGGAGCTGTGGTGCGCCTGAGGACTGGAAGGCGACTCCTCTGGCACCGGCTGCTTCGCGGGGCCCTGGGAGGGAGCCGGCATTGGCCTTGCGTGAGGCAGAAGCTTCCTTGTAAGCCCTTCATGCTGGGAGGGGTGTGGGGTGTGGGGACCAGAGAAGTCATGGGACTTATTGATTGTCACACAGCCAGCTGAAGCAGAACCAGACTCTGAAAGGACCCTCAGAAAGGAGAATTTGGGAGTCCATCCATTTGCTTGGAGGCATCAAGGAACTTATGTCTTAACCTTCCCAGGACAATTTTTATACTTAAAGACCACTTCAAGGAAGTGAAGCCCTAATGAAGACAGAGGTGAGAAAATATTTTTCGTCCAAATAGGTGACAGAACTTTCTGTCTGCAAATATTAATGCTGATTCAATATTGCCCTTAGTGGTAGTGGCTAAGGAAACAAACCTTAATAGCTTCTGGTCCTTTGCCCACACCATAACTTCCTTGATGGCCTTGTTTACATGAGCTTCTCATTTTCCCAAGTAAAAAAACATTTGGGTCTGAAATCTTTGACCCGTAAACTTGTTAGTCTCAAAAACCCAAGTGCAACCACCGACTTAAAATCATCTCAAATAACTTTTCATACACACGCACACACACACACACACACGCACACACACATACACATACCAACCAACTTGAAACATTCCACTCTTTGTTTAATTTATGGATTCCTTTCCTCTTTCTTGAAAGGATATGAGAACATAGATCAAAGTACAAGTATGCCGTGAAGTCATTACAAGAGCCACAAAAAAAGAAAAAAAAAATTTTTTTAAATCAGTACCAAGCAAAGGATGAGGAAGCAAATCCATTATCCATTTAGGTCAATTTAATAGCTGAGATTGGGCATTAAGCCTGGTGCTGTTTCTCAGGCAGAGAAGAGAGCGTGATAAGTCACAGAGCTCTTGTTATTATAAAGGAGGCCTGGCTACCAATTCCCTGGAGGATACAAACTTTCTTCTGGTCCTAATTTTTTTTTCTTTTTTAATAAATTTATTTATTTTTGGCTGTGTGTTGGGTCTTCGTTGCTGCGTGTGAGCTTTCTCTAGTTGCAGTGAGCGGGGACTACTCTTCGTTGCAGTGTGCAGGCTTCTCATTGCGGTGGCTTCTCTTGTTGCAGAGCACGGGCTCTAGGCACATGAGCTTCAGTAGTTGTGGCATGCGGGCTCAGCAGTTGTGGCTCGCGGGCTCTAGAGTGCAGGCTCAGTAGTTGTGACGCACGGGCTTAGTTGCTCCGCGGCATGTGGGATCTTCCCAGACCAGGGCTCGAACCCGTGTCCCCTGCATTGGCAGGCGGATTCTTAACCACTGCACCACCAGGGAAGCCACTTCTGGTCCTAAATTTAAAAGAATTTTTCACACAAGACCTTATTTAGGAGACAGTAACAACACAACAGCCTCCATAAGTTTTATGGAAAAAGCAGAAGTGGTTTTCACGTGGCCGTTTCTTCCAGCAACCTTGGAGGAAAGCCAAGGGTACAGCAGCTTGCACAGCAGCTCAGTAAAGTTCTTCCTTGTTCTTAGACAAGAAATGAACTTAGCACATTTGAATTTTCCTCTTAATATGCTTAAGTAAATTACACAGGAGGCAAGACCATGTGAAAATGCACTTGGTTTCTTCCTGACTGGATCACTGGTGGGCACACAAACATGCCTTTCCTTTCAAATGTGTGGACTGCCTTGCTCACCCCTGGGCCGACAGCCCGCACCCCTACCTGCCTGCCTCACCACGCAGGGGCAGCACTGAGCAAGCATCTGGAAGAAAGAAACTTTCAAAAATTCCATTTGTAAGCAAAGCCATCCGACATGAATGCAATTCTACCAATCTACTAATTCCATTAATCCTGAAAATCCAGTATGTGGCTGTTTCCATGAAAATTTAAATGGTGTAAAAATAAAACAGCTGCTCCAATAGTAGGCATTTTTTCTCTGATGCTCTTTTTAATTTTTTAAATGTCAATCCATCGTATGAGATAGCAAAGAAATGCTAACATTTTTTGAACAGGAACTGTGCTAAGTGTTTTACATGTGCCATCTCATTGAATTCTACAATAATTCTATGAGGTAGATCTCATCATTAACCCCACCATGCATATGAAGAAACGGAGGCACAGAGAGGTTAGACAGTTCTCCTAAGGTCACACAGCCTTATTTAGTGGCAGAGTGGGATTTGAGTCAACCCAGGTAGTCTGACATCAGAGGCCTTAACCCTCTATCCCAAGAGACTGATGGGATCTCACCGATGGAAGACATATCTAGTCCACACTCATTCCGTAAACAGACTTATTGTCTTATTTATCCCAGCCTCTGCCTAATGCCCAGCAAAGTTTTTCCCTATTTTGAGCTAAAACGCTCTCAAAATTGGTCAGAGTTCTTCCCTCCATACCTCCTTGGAATAAAGTGAGCTTCTTTTTCATATGAAAGCCCCTCCAATTTTTGAAAAATTAATAATAATGTTCACTGTTGCTCCCCAACTCTCAAACAGCCCTACAGCAAGAACAGGGTCATTATTCCCCATTTACAAATATGTCCCATATTCCTGCTGGCTAATGAAAGTGCTGGATGCTCCTGACATTGAGGTTTCACAACAGATTAGTTGCTTCAATCCACTCACCAGCGTCAGAGACCACATTGCCATTACTAAACCGGACTTAAGAGTTATTAAAAGTAATGCATGGTCATGGACTTTTTAAATGCAAGCAATATGGAAAAGGATAAACTGAAATGGAAAAAAAAATCTCTCTCCTGCCCTGTCCAATCTCTCCTTTCAGAGGTAATCACTGTTGTTACTTTTGAATCCTTCCAGAAATTTTATTTACACATATAAACATATGCATGTGAATCTTTTGGGGTCATATTATGTATAATAGTCTGTCATTTGCCTTTTTCCCTTAACAAGGTGTCATAGATATCTTTCAATAGCAGCACTCCTGTTAATGGCTACATGAAAGGCTCCTCTCATGCACTTTTTTTCCCCCTCTTACAAATAATGCTTCAGTGAAATTGTACATGTATTTTTGGATGGATTCCTATAAGTGAAATTCCTGAGTGGAAGGTAAGGGCACTTTAAATTCTGAGAGATGGAAACCAATTACACTCCTTAAAAAGTTGTAGTCATTTTCACTGAAAGCAACGGTCCATCTTCCAAGTGTTGACAACATGGTTTATAATTCAACTGTTAAATCTTCCTTCAGTATCTGAAGACAGTTATTAATTGTCCTTTTTGTTTTGTTTTTAATTTTTATTTTATAGTTGATTTACAATGTTGTGTTAGTTTCAGGTGTACACAGTCATTCTTTCAAACAATGCTTATTATGCACCACCTACATGGCAGGCACTGCTGAGGAGGTGGGTTTGCCCTAAACCAGGAGTTCCCAACCCTACTCATCAAATTCCTCAGGAGAGCTAGTTAAAATGCAGACTCCCTGCCGCCTTCTGGGAGGTCCTGGTTCATCGACCTGTGGAGGGGCCCAGGAAGCTACTTAGTTATTGTTTGTTTCATTCGGGTATTTTGTTTTATTTCGTTTTGTTTAACAGCTTCCCAGATGACTCAGCTAATGATAAGCAGTCAAAAGTAGAACAAATCTTCCCGCTTCTTTCTCTGAGCAAAAAACCGCTTTCTGGAAACCAAGGTGCTGGGAACAGGCAGGATCCACTGCCCCCAATATAAAAGAACAGGGAGCTAACTCCATGATATTAATTAGTAATGTCCAAGCGCCGAAATCTATTGTTGCTCCCCACCCCTCAAAGAAACAGCATTATGGCAGGAACGGGCTCGTTATTCCCAATTTACAAATATGCCCCATCCCATTCCTGTTGGTTAATGATAGAGCAGGAATCTCCTGACCTAGAGGTTTCACAACAGATTAGTTGCCTTGATCCACTCACTGGCGCCCGCGACTGCGATGCCGCCGCCAAACCAGACTTAAAAACTTTTACTATCTGGATAGATGGTAACGGGCACGCGCAAAAGCCCCGAGGCGCGCTCGCCCCTAGCGGTCATTATGCCTCAGTGCAATTGAGGAGTTCGCTTCCCTTGGCCACACTCGGCTTCTAACCCCGCCTCCCGTCCCGCCCCTTCCTCCCATCGCGGACGTTGATTGGCGAGAGGCGCACTATAAGAACTTGAGCGCGCGTGTCCGAAGCCCAGGCATCAGTGCCAGTTTTGAGGAGCGTGATTTCTCCGGAATGTACGGCTGAGGAGAGCTGAGAACACTTCACCCGGTCGCCTGGTCTCAGTCTCCAAGTTTTCCTGCATATTCTCCCCTCATGCTAGGCGATGTAGACGTGATGGGGGAGATGACAGGTCACAATGTCCAGACGGAAGTTTGCGGGCTGTGGGGCGCCACTCCTTGCTTCTGCTGTCCTACCTGCTGAGAATTCCACGCTCATCAATAAGGCGTGGCTCTGGCATCACCTGGGGGAATGCCGGGACGCTCTCGTTTGAGTCCGCGGACCCGGGTCTTGCGGATTTAGGATTATGGAATGTGTAAAGCCAGACCGGGTACCAGCGTCTTGCGCCTTCAGTCCTCATGTGGGTCCGTGGGTTCCCATCTCAGGGCCTGAACACCTACATTTGTACCTGGCAACCTGGCAGGTGCGTACTAAGTGTGAATTGACTTAACGAGGCTTGTGGTAGGGGGCAGGCCTGCTGCAGTGGAAAGGGCATCCGCTAGTCCAGAGACTTGGGTTCCACTTCTGGCTTGGCCAGTCACTGCTGCTGAGCAAGGTCCTCCTTCTGTCTGGGCACTGATTACCTTCCGTGTGAAAGGAGAGGGTTTGGCTCTGATAAATATAATAGTAATGCCAACAATAAGCCAGGCGTTGTGATAAGTACTGGGGATGCAGGTGAGCAACACAGGCCTGATCCCCGAACTCAGTGCATGGAGCCAGGAAGATATTGAACAAACTGTCAAAAATGCACAATTACACATTTACTTTTAAGAAGTGGTATATAGGGAACTTAGGGCAGAGATTTAACATAGCCTGGGGTGGGCTTCCTGAGGCCAGGAGTAGAATTAACTGGGGTAGGTAGTAGATGACCCAGGGAGATGGGGGATATAGCCAAGTGCAAAGATCTGGAAGGTGAAAGACAGACATTTCTTACCTTAATTGGACATCATAATAACCCTCAAAGTATACAAGTAAGAGGAGTGGAAGTTTCAGTGAGTTAAATTGAGGAGAACTTGGAGGATTCTTTGGAAGCTCATAACTATTTGAGCAATCCTGTGAAACTATGTGATGGCCCCTGAGCCTGTGTCCTGACATTAGTGTTCCATAAGATAGCTGAATCTGACCTGAACAGTCCAGGTTCCATGATGCATGCTCTGTGGTGTCTGTGTTCTGACTTTGAGGAGCATCTCCTGGCTATTTCAGAACTAGAAACGTCAGTCTTCTCTTAAAAGCAGCCCGTCTATGTCAAGCTGAAGTGTCCAGCCTTGATTGCAAAGATAAGGAGATGAGAGAGAAGTGGCTTGCGAAGTGACAGAGAAAAAAATCAAGGGCTGGTCACTGTACCTTACGTAGCACGTGTATGGAGGGGACACCAGGTCTGGTAGAAGCAATTCTGATTTGAGACAACTGAGGTGGCAGGCCCTGCACTAGCTGTGTGAACTCGACAGAGCTCTCAAGCCCTCCAAACAATGGGGTCTTGATATATAAACAGGGCTAATCAAGTTATCCTGACATGTAAAGTTCAGAATGGGAGAATGTGTGAAAGTTACTTCTAAATTATAAAGTGCTACCCAACCAAAACAATGATCACCTGATCACACTGTTCCCTCAGAATTTTACTGTATATGCCCCTTCCAATTATGGGAGAGAAAGGATCTGACACATTTTATTTGAAGTTGTAGCAATATACCAAGTTGTCTTGTTGCATAAGTATTTTGAATTCTTTCAATTGGTTTTTCTTTTCCAAAAGGTGGTTTTAAAACTTCACATTTCACGTATGGATCTCTCCTTACCATTTTTAGCTGAGAAGAAAGAACAACAACAAAAAAACAATTAGGGTAAAACAGTCGATAGGCACTTCGGATTTTTTTTAAAACCTATCCCATTGTCCAACACATTCTGTGGACTTTTTAAAATAATTTTTTAAAATTTTTGTTTATTTTTGGCTGCGTTGGGTCTTTGTTGCTATCCGTGGGCTTTTCTCTAGTTGCGGCGAGCACAGGCTTCTCATTGCTGTGGCCTCTCTTGTTGCAGAGCACGGTCTCTAGGCACGTGGACTTCAGTCGTTGTGACACACGGGCTCAGTTGTGACTTGCAGGCTCTAGAGCACAGGCTCAGTAGTTGTGGCACAGGGGCTTAGTGGCTCCGTGACGTGAGATCTTCCTGGACCAGGGCTCGAACCCATGTCCCCTGCCTTGGCAGGCAGATTCTTAACCACTGCACCACCAGGGAAGCCCCTGAGAATTTTTTAAAAGTTTTCTTAGGTGGTTTGTCAATGAACATGTCTGTTCCCAAGATTCTTCAGAACATGAGGATTAGAGCCCATATACCTAATGCTGGCTT
Source organism: Mesoplodon densirostris (assembly GCF_025265405.1). Taxonomy (NCBI): domain Eukaryota; kingdom Metazoa; phylum Chordata; class Mammalia; order Artiodactyla; family Ziphiidae; genus Mesoplodon; species Mesoplodon densirostris. The sequence goes on from NC_082664.1 coordinate 124,337,817, forward strand.
CCTGCTAATGCAGGATTATTAGAGGGGTGAGTGAGCTGGCCATGGACCTAGGTATGCTTTCAGTAGCCACAGATGTGAATCGAATTTTAAGAACAAGGAACTGTTTAAAAAGTAACAAGTATGCTTGGTGAACATCAGAAGTGTGAAACTAGTTCTAAGAAACCAAGCAGGTACGCAGCCCTCAAGTGTCATAGTAAAGAAACCATGATTGGGGCTTCCCTGGTGGCGCAGTGGTTGAGAATCTGCCTGCCAATGCAGGAGACATGGGTTCGAGCCCTGGAGGATCCCACATGCTGCGGAGCGGCTGGGCCCGTGAGCCACAACTACTGAGCCTGCGCGTTTGGAGCCTGTGTTTCGCAACGGGAGGGGCCGCGACGGTGGGAGGCCCGCGCACTTTGATGAGGAATGGCCCCCCGCTCGCCGCAGCTGGAGACGGCCCTCGCGCAGAAACGAAGACCCAATACAGCCAGAAATAAATAAATAAATAAATAAATAAGTTTATTAAAAAAAATAAAAAAAAAAGAAACCATGATTGGGCAGGATCGGCAGGGAGGGGGCTTGGGGAGCACAAGGTTGCACCTGGGATTCTGGAAACCAGGGATGCCAGCTGTGCTCCTTGGGCCTTATGCAGAAGGAAAATAATATTCGCATGCCAGCAAGCATTACGTTGTTCATTCTCTAACATGAAGTAGGTATGATTTCCATTTTGCAAAGCGGAAATTGAGGCTCAGAGAACTGAAAGGTGGGTGGAACTGGACAAGCTTTATTACTGATATCAAATGAATAAAAGACTGGCATTCCTACATGTGGATGTGGGTCCCCTAATTTGATTATCAGATCATTCTTTGGGAAGGTTTTTTAGCTGTATTAGATTTTTACTATATTAAAGGTTTCTTTTAAAAAGCTGGGCCATCCATTAGGCCATGTTAACATGAGTCTTGCTAGAGTGAACATTTGCGATTATATTGTTTGGCTAACTTAAATTTATAATATCCCAATTTACCACTAATTTTCAGCTGCTTTAGATGCTGTGCTTTCCTTTACCTTGTATTCTCTTTAACCCGTCCAAAAAACATTTCAGCTAAATTAAACGTGGGTGTTCCCTTCTTGAATACTAAATGTAAGGAACCCGTTATCTCAGAACTCTAGAGGATGTACTCTCAGCACTACAGAGAAGAAAGCTAAGGGGCAGGAGCATGGGGAGAGATGCAGTTAAAGTAGGCTTTGCAGTCATTGCCTGGCTTTAGTCCTTCCAGGCACTTACTACTTCGTAACCAAAGGCATGAAAACCTCTGAGCTTCTACTTACCCACCTGACATGGGGTCTTACCAGCATGGGATTATTGTACGCCTGAGATTAGCACAGTGGTGACCTTCATTTAGGTGAGCTATGGATGAGGAAAGTGAGGAAAAGTAGGCACTTACCACGTGGATGTAGATCACCTTTGTTTTATGACACATTCTTTAGTGCTCCGCAATGCCCTTTTCCATGTCTAAATTGTGTTCTCATTGTACCCCAGCCACCTCAGGCCCTAATTTACCCTACCTTATCTTTTTTATCAGATATGAATGCCTTAATCCCTTTAAAAATGTGAGCTTTACAAAAAGGGTAACTATATATATGTTATTTACTAAGACTTGCTTTTAAATCTCACCCTGTAAGAATTCCTCCATATCTGTAGTTTCCACCACTGATAACTGAGGGCCACTTATTTGACGGACCTTTGAGATTTTTATTTTTCAGCACTGCTTTAAACATTACCAGAGATGTATCTTGGATGTCCAATTTTACAAGATACACCAGCCACTTGCCCAAATGGCTATAGTAACATGTACAAATGGTCCTATACACTGGAGTGAGGGCAGTCGGGGCCAGAAAGTCCTGCTCAACTCCTCAGTCCCATGTCCCCATCTATTAATTGCAGATGTCCCAAGTGCCTGGCACCTAACATGCTCTGAATACACAAGAATCATCTGATATAAATCCAAGTTCTAGGGTGGCCCTGGCATTTTGAAAAGCAAACCAATTTCCACTTCACATCACCATTCAATCACCTCTCCCCGCAAAGCTACTTCATTTGTTAGTTTTTCAAAAATCTGAGGCCTGGATCACCCCCAACAGTGACTCTTATTCAGGTCTAGAGGACGGAGCCTGTAATCATGAAGTCATGCGGGTAGTCTGGACAAGGTGTCTGCTCTAACCTTTCTCCTCCTGCCTCTCCATGCAGTTCTCAATGCTGCACCCAGCTTCTTCTTCCAGGAAGAGACCACTGAAAGCAAAGTTCATCTTTACACAACACATCCCCAGAACTATCAGGAAGACAAACAGCAGCAAAGAACTCAGCTTTTTATTGAACGTGCTACTAAAGAGGTTTAGTCAAAAAGACCAAAGCCCATGTCATCATCAGACTCTTCAGATTCTTCTTTCTTTGCTTCCACTTTCTTCTCCTCAGCTAAAAACAAAACAAAAAATAGTCAGTTACCTCTCTAAAACTCCAAAGAGCTCCAAGCCCTTCAACTTTTGTGGTCAAAAATACCCTAGATTTCCCTCATCAAACTATGCCTCTGGTTATTTTGAAAACCTTAAAAAAAAAAAAAAAAAAAACTATGCCTCTGGTTTTAAGATTTCTATACATCATCTACTCTTAGCAAATGAAGAACAATTTTGCCTGTAATACTTCTAATCTCCACACTCTGATACCAAGTTTCCTACCTGGGGCAGCAGTGGTGGAGGGGGCAGGACCTCCTGCTGGTGTAGCACCAGGTGCTGGGGCAGGTCCACCTGCCCCCACATTGCAGATGAGGCTCCCGATGTTGACATTGGCCAAAGCCTGCAATACATATGCATATATAGGTAAATGCTTAGTCCTGTCCCTTTGTTCCAGCACCAAAATGCTGGCTTAACTTGCTAGGAGAAATTTCAAGCTTCCTTAAACACTCAAACCAGGATGCTTTCCACAGTTCATGTCTCCTCCTTAGAGTGAATTCAATTTTTTTATACTATGTAGTTCTATGACTTTTCCCAAGGGAATTCACTGAAGATGACTTACGAACAATGTGTCCAATCTTTCAAGTCTCAAAGTTGAAGGACACAAGATGAATAGTTAGAGGCTATCAGTTTCACTTGCCAGAGATTAAGTTACCTACACAATGGAAGGTAGCCAGTGCTAAGTTCCTTGGGTAGGAACCCGGTTTTCATTAGTCTTTTATATTCCAACACAGAGTAAGTGGTAAATAAAAGGCCATCACCATGCTGGCAGGATTTACTTGGAACAGCACAGGTGGTATTACCTCCTGGGTGACCCTTTTATGAAGGAATGACCTGGTTAATATATTTTCCTCATGATTTTAGAACAGAAGGGAAGAGAAAGCAGAGTCTGAGACCAAGAGAAAGAGACAAAGACACGACAAAGCAAAACTTTAATTCGCTCCCAGAGACAGAAATGTGAGGAAATTATTGCTCATACTTGGACAAGTCCCGTGGAATTCTGGCACTTCTGGAGTTTAGCATGAGCACCTGATTTACTGCTCTTCCAAAATTTGCTTCTCCAAATTATTGCCACCATCACCTTACCTTTGCAAACAAGCCTGGCCAGAAAGGTTCAACATTTACACCGGCTGCTTTAATGAGGGCATTGATCTTATCCTCCTAAAACAAATAAAAACGGCAATCCATCAGACAGCAAAGTTTAGCTTTCGTAAATGTCTCCGAAATACTGTAAATTGAAAGCAAATCACTCTTAACGTGGGTACAAAACTACGTTTACCCAGTTCAAATATTCTATCGGCATCGCATGTATGCTAATTTAAGACGACTCTTCCACTCTAAAGACAAAAAAAATTTAAAAAGCCTCTGCTCTTGTGTGCCAGGTACTTTGCACGGCCTCGAGTTCATCGCTGCCACTTCACAGGCTGGGACTTGCCCAAGTCAAGCAGCTATTTTAAGTTGTGAGGCAAGGCCAGAGGTGCAGCAGAGCCTCCACACCACGCAGCCAGGCCCCAGAGGGTCTTCTCAAGAGCAAGGAAGGAAATCACACCGAATGGAGGTATAAAGCGTCCTGGGGCATTTTCTAGCTGCGGATGAGGCTGCCCACGTGTTGCACAAATTACTCTAAATACAGGTTGTCAAAGCCCGAGCGCGCCGCCGCCAAGTGAAAGCCACTCCCCCCGGGGCGGGCACGTGGCCGAGGGCCCAGGCCGCCCTCACAGGGGACCACCCGATGGGCGCCCGTTCCCCTCCGTCGGGGTGTCGATGGCCGCGGCTCCGGCCAGAAGAGTCCGCCCCGGACGCCTGTGAGGGCGGGTAACCTGCGCCCCGCCACCGGCCCAGGCTCGCACTCACCGTGACCGTCACCTCATCGTCGTGCAGGATGAGGGCCGAGTAGATGCAGGCGAGCTCCGAGACGGAGGCCATGGTGCGGGAGAAGGCTAGGCAGGGTCTGCCGGGCGCGGTGCTAGTCGCCGGATGAAGTGAGGGCCTCACCCCAACGCGGCCTTAGCTTCCTCGGAAGGACCAAGCACCTTAGCGGAAGCTGAGGAAAAGGAAGTGCCCGCCTTCGCGCAGCCCCTTATACCTGCCACGCGGACCAATCGGCGCCCGAGCCTGCCGGAAGAGGCGGGACTAGAGCCTATCGCGACAACACACCAAAGACGCCTGCGCAAACACGTATCTCGCGCGTTTGCGGGTTCAGAAAGTTGCTAGGTGTTTGCAGACGCCAATTCCCGTGGCTTGGGTAGAAACTCAGAGCTTGTGAACAGTAAAAATATTTTTAGCAAAAAGTTACCTAGATAAATAGGTATCACTCCCACCTGCTGTAGCCCTGTGAGAGTGTTTAAGCAGGCAGTGACCTGCTGAAGAGCAGGAAATAGGTTTTAACCTGGAGGTCCCTGTGCTTAGCGCAGCTTCTCGGATAAAATACTAAGTGAATATAGGAGAAAATGAGAAACATGCAACGTTACTGTAGCAGAGGCACTTGAGCGCCTACTGTGACCCAGGCACTGAGCCACACTCTGCAAGGATTCACTTAATCCTCACCCAGCATAAGAGGTAAGTACTATTATCTCCATTTTGTGGGTAGCGAAACTAAGGTGTAGGCCCGGTAACTACACAAGATTCCGCAGTTACTACGAGGCCGAGCCTGGATTTGGAATCTAGGAACCTAAATTCAGTGCTTCCTTCTTGTGTGTGCAGAGAGGGATGGGTCTGGGGATTATGAGTAAATTTTGTCTTTTTTTTTTCCCCCAAAGCATAAAAGATATATTAGGAATATAAGGGAACTTTACACTTCAGCTTCATTTTTTTTTTTTAAATAAGGGACCCCGTGGTTGGATGTAAACGCCTTGAAACTGTACTTGTGATGTTAAAAGACCTCTTGATGTAACGGCTGTCTGGCTAGGTGCTGTATTGCCTTTTTTTTTTTTTTTTTTTTTTTTTTTTTTTTTTTTGCGGTACGCGGGCCTCTCACTGTTGTGGCCTCTCCCGTTGCGGAGCACAGGCTCCGGACGCGCAGGCTCAGCGGCCATGGCTCACGGGCCCAGCCGCTCTGCGGCATGTGGGATCTTCCCGGACCGGGGCACGAACCCGTGTCTCCTGCATCGGCAGGCGGACTCTCAACCACTGCGCCACCAGGGAAGCCCTGTATTGCCTTTTTGTGTCCTTTGAAGCTAATGAAACTGGTGTTGGGTTCATGCTGAGAGGTTTTCTTTAGAATTTTTTTTTAATTGAGGTATAATTGATATATTAGTTTCAGGTGTACAACATAATATTCGATATTTGTTTATATTGGGAAGTGATCATCATAGTAAGTCTAGTTAACATCCATCAATCATACATGGAGAACAAATTTATTTGTGTGTGATGAGGTCTACTCTGTAAGCAACTTTTCAGCGTGTGGTACATTATTAACAGTAGTCACCATGCTGTACCTTACATCCCCATGACTTATTTATTTTATAACTGGAAATTTGTAGCTTTGATCCCCCTTCACCAGTTTCACTCAGCCCCGCATCCCCACCTCGGGCATCCACAAATCTGTTTCCTGTATCTATGAGCTTCTTTTTGTTTTTTTTTTTGTTTTTTGTCTGTTTGTTTAGATTCCACATATAATGAGGTCATACGGTATTTGCCTTTCTCTGACTTATTTCACTTAGCATAACACTCGCAAGTTCCACCTATGTTGTCTCAAATGGCAAGAGTTTATTCTTTTTTTGCTGAGTAGTATTCCATCTCATTTTCTTTATCCATTCATTCGTTGGTGGACGCTTAGGTAGTTTCCATGCATTGGAGATTGTAAATTATGCTGCAGTGAACATGGGAGTGCAGGTATCTTTTCAAGTTAGTGTTTTTCGTTGTCTTCTAGTAAATACTCAGAAGTAGAATTTCTGGATTTTTTTCCCCCCATGGATCAAGCTCATGTTTAATAGCATCGATGTGTAGCGGGGACACAAGGTTGAGTGATGGAACCCTGCCCTAGGGGCTCACAGTCCATCCAGAGCCACAAGTCTTACAGCACTGGGCGTGAGTGCTGAAGCAGCCAAGTGCACGAGTGGGCATGGAGGCAGGACTGCTGAAGAGCAGAAGGGAGTGCAGCGCGGGCCCAAACAATAGCTGCTAATGCAGCAGGCAAGTGCCTGGAAGGGAGCCCAGACTGGCGAGGAGGCCCCACACCCCACCCTCCTGCATCGAAGCTGTCCCAGTGGGCCAGGGCTGCTGGTAAGCCCGTACGTAGGGAAGTACCCCTCTCTGCCAAGACACCCTCCCACTTACACTGAATAGTGAGAGCAGCTGCTTCCTCCATGCAGCCTTCCTTAACTTCCAGTCCAGAGGACAGGGGACCCAGGGAGCAGAGACTGGGGCGGGGGTCAAAGCAGACACTACAGGAGTTACGTCCAAAAGGGCTGGCATGGCGGACCCAGTCCAGTCCCAGCCAGCACCGAAGGGGGTGGGTTTGTGGGGGAGAGTTACATGGACTGTACAAACTTGATGGGGACTGATCTGTGCAGCTCTTTGCAACTAGCGGGAACAGGCCAAGTGAGAAGGCGCTCCCCAACAAGGTGTAGAGATGCAGCCAGAGAGCCCAGTGGGAGGCAGCCTCTGGGCCACTGAGGGAGTCGGAGAATGAGGGGCACAGGGCAGAGGCCATTGTCCTGCTGTGCCCTCGGGTGGCGGTTTAAGAGGAGCTGTTTGTGCCCAGACACGGTAAACCCCAACAAACAAGTGCATCTCCTGCCCAGCAGTGGGGCAAGTGGATGGGGCACTACCTGGTACACTATATCTAGAGTTGGCTGGCAATGCCACACTGTCCTGACAGGGAGCCATGGGGTTCCATGGCCACGCAGGCCGCTTCATGACAAGGGGGCACTGCCACACCTGCCCGGGCCGTGTTCGGAATCCAGCGCTGTGGGTTGGGGCGTGGGACAGATTATAGTAGTTTTAATTTTCGAAGGAACCTCCGTACTGTTTTCCGTAGCCCCTGCACCAATTTACATTCCCACCAATAGTGCGTAAGGGTTCCCTTTCTCCACCTCTTCACCAACACTTGTTAGCTCTTGTTGATGATAGCCATTCTTAACAGGTGGGAGGTGATAGCTCATTGTGGTTTAAGTTTGTGTTTCCCTGATTATTAGTGATGTTGAGCACCTTTTCAAGTACCTGTTGCCCATCTGTATGTCTTATTTGAAAAAATATCTATTCAGATCTGCCTGTTTTTTTAATTTGATTGTTTGTTTTTTTGTTATTGAGTTGTATGAGTTTTTTGTTTGTTTGTTTGTTTGTTTGTTTTGCGGTACGCGGGCCTCTCACTGTTGTGGCCTCTCCCGTCGCGGAGCGCAGGCTCCGGACGCGCAGGCTCAGCGGCCATGGCTCACCAGCCCAGCCGCTCCACGGCATGTGGGGTCTTCCCGGACCGGGGCACGAACCCGTGTCCCCTGCATTGGCAGGCGGACTCTCAACCACTGCGCCACCAGGGAAGCCCTAGAGTATTTTTAATTTCATTTATTGTGTTGTTTATCGTTGCTTGTTTCATCTTTAGTTCTTCTAGGTCCTTGTTAAATGTTTCTTGCATTTTCTCTATTCTATTTCCAAGATTTTGGATCATCTTTACTATCATTATTCTGAATTCTTTTTCAGGTAGGCTGCCTATTTCCTCTTCATTTGTTAGGTCTGGTGGGTTTTTACCTTGCTCCTTCATCTGCTGTGTGTTTTTCTGTCTTCACATTTTGCTTATCTTACTGTGTTTGGGGTCTCCTTTTTACAGGCTGCAGATTCGTAATCCCTGTTGTTTTTGGTGTCTGTCCCCAGTGGCTAAAGTTGGTTCAGTGGGTTGTGTAGGCTTCCTGGTGGAGGGGACTAGTGCCTGTGTTCTGGTGGATGAGGCTGGATCTTGTCTTTCTGGTGGGCAGGTCCACGTCTGGTGGTGTGTTTTGGGGTGTCTGTGGACTTATGATTTTAGGCAGCCTCTCTGCTAATGGTTGGGGTTGTGTTCCTGTCTTGCTAGTTGTTTGGCATAGGGTGTCCAGCACTGTAGCTTACTGGTCGTTGAGTGAAGCTGGGTGTTGGTGTTGAGATGGAGATCTCTGGGAGATTTTCGCCGTTTGATATTACATGGAACTGGGAGGTCTTCTGTGGACCAGTGTCCTGAAGTTGGCTCTCCCACCTGAGAGGCACAGCACTGACTCCTGGCTGCAGCACCAAGAGCCTTTCATCCACACGGCTCAGAATAAAAGGGAGAAAAAGAAGAAAGAAAGAAAGAAAGAAAGAAAGAAAGAAAGGGAGGGAAGGAAGGAGGGAGGGAGGGAGAAAGGAAAGAAAGAAAGAGCGAAAGAGGATAAAATAAAATAAAGTTATTAAAATAAAAAATAATTATTAAGAAAAAAATTTTTAAAAAGAAAAAAAAACATGGACAGATAGACCCCTAGGACAAATGGTGAAAGCAAAGCTATACAGACAAAATCTCACACAGAAGCATACACATACACACTCACAAAAAGAGGAAAAGGGGGAAAAAATAATAAATCTTGCTCTCAAAGTCCACCTCCTCAATTTGGGATGATTCGTTGTCTATTCATGTATTCCACAGATGCAGGGTACATCAAGTTGATTGTGGAACTTTAATCCGCTGCTTCTGAGGCTGCTGGGAGAGATTTCCCTTTCTCTTCTTTGTTTGCACAGCTCCCGGGGCTCAGCTTTGGATTTGGCCCCGCCTCTGCGTGTAGGTCGCCAGAGGGCGTCTGCTCACTCAGGCCGGGTGGAGGGAGGGGTGCGGATGCGGGGCGAGCCTGCGGTGGTAGAGGGCGTTGCACCAGCCTGAGGCGCGCTGTGCGTTCTCCCAGGGACATTGTCCCTGTATCATGAGACCCTGGCAGTGGCTGCACAGGCTCCCCGGAAGGGAGGTGTGGATAGTGACCTGTGCTCGCACACAGACTTCTTGGTGGCGGCAGCAGCAGCCTTATCGTCTCATGCCATGCCCGTCTCTGGTGTCCATGCTGATAGCTGCGGCTCACGCCCGTCTCAGGAGCTCCTTGAAGCAGTGCTCTTAATCCCCTCTCCTCGAGCACCAGGAGACAAAGAGGGAAGAAAAAGTCTCTTGCCTCCTCGGCAGGTCCAGACATTTCCCCGGACTCCCTCCCAGCTAGCCGTGGTGCACTAACCCCTTCAGGCTGTGTTCACGCTGCCAACCCCAGTCCTCTCCCTGCATCAGACCTCCGAAGCCCGAGCCTCAGCTCCCAGACCCTGCCCGCCCCGGCGGCTGAGCATACAAACCTCTCTGGCTGGTGAGTGCTGGTTGGCACCGACCCTCTGTGTGGGAATCTCTCCACTTTGCCCTCCGCACCCCTGTTGCTGCGCTCTCCTCCGCGGCTCCAAAGTTTCCCCCTCCACCACCCGCAGTCTCCACCCGCAAAGGGGCTTCCTAGTGTGTGGAAACCTTTCCTCCTTCACGGCTCCCTCCCACTGGTGCAGGTCCCGTCCCTATTCTTTTGTCTGTGTTTATTTTTTTTTTGTTTTGCCCTACCCAGGTACGTGGGGAGTTTCTTGCCTTTTGGGAGGTCTGAGGTCTTCTGCCAGCGTTCAGTAGGTGTTCTTTAGGAGTTGTTCCACGTGTAGATGTATTTCTGGTGTATCTGTGGGGAGGAAGGTGATCTCTGCGTTTTACCCTTCCGCCATCTTCCCCTATCTCCTCTTGTAACATTCTTTATTTTAAAGTTTATTTTTATATGATATGAGTATTGCTACTCCAGCTTTCTTTTGATTTCCATTTGCATGGAATATCTTTTTCCACCCCCTCACTTTCAGTCTGTATGTGTCCCTAGGTCTGAAGTGGGTCTCTTGTAGACAGCATATATATGGGTCTTGTTTTTTTTTTTTTTTTTTGCAGTTCTCGGGCCTCTCACTGATGTGGCCCCTCCCGCTGCGGAGCACAGGCTCCGGACGCGCAGGCTCAGCGGCCATGGCTCACGGGCCCAGCCGCTCCGCGGCACGTGGGATCCTCCCGGACCGGGGCATGAACCCGCGTCCCCTGCATCGGCAGGCGGACTCCCAACCACTGCGCCACCAGGGAAGCCGTTTTTTTTTTTTTTTTTTTAAGTATCACAAATGAGGTCTTTTATTTGTCACCATTAAAAGTTTGATTTTTAAACAGATTCCTGGACTGGTGGCTCATATCCATGAGCTCGTTCAACTTTAGCACCTGTCTCGTCCCCAGTAGCTTTTCCAGAACCACTACCTTCACCATGTAACTCCATGAGTTTTCCCAATTCAAACTTGGGCTTCTTCAGCATTTTTACTTTTCTAACAAAGACATCATGGAGTGGATAAATAGACTGGCAGGCCTTTTCTATGTCTTTTCCAATGCCGTCTGGAATCAATTTATTGACCACCTCTTTCAAGTCATTTGTCTGCACCTCTCGGGTCATGATTTCCATCATCTTCTTACGGATCTGGCGGACCTGCTGGTGCTGGGCATAAGAGGTCTTCCGAATCTGATTGTTGTGTTTTTTAGTAAAACCCACACAGAAGAGACGAAGCAAATAACCATCGGTAGTCTTGACATCAACGTGAGCTTCAATCATGGTCTGCCATTTTTTGACCATGGAGCACATTTTGTCACAGGTAAGATCCATGCCATGGAAATTAGTCAGGCAGTCTTTGCCCTGAACGTCCTCAGTAATAAGCTTGAATTTTCTAAATGCAACTTCATCATTCTGCAGATCAGCAAGGCTCACTTCAAACACACGACCCTTGAGGCCATCAGATGCAATTTTGGTTCCTTGAGTTCTCGTGACTAGTGTTTTCCCAATATTTCTTATATTGAACATAAGTGGTGCTTTCACATCATACCAATCTTTCTTAGAAAATGCGTCAACCACTTTCTTCTTGGCTCCCTTTTTACCGCCTTTCGTAAGGCGCTTGTTCTTTCCGACCGCCATGGTCTGGGTCTTGTTTTTGTATCCATTCAGCAAGCCTGTGTCTTTTGGTTGGAGCATTTAATCCATTCACATTTAAGGTAATTATCGATATGTATGTTCCTATGACCATTTTCTTAATTGTTTTGGGTTTGGTTTTGTAGGTCCTTTTCTTCTCTTGTGTTTCCCACTTAGAGAAGTTCCTTTAGCATTTGTTGTAGAGCTGGTTTGGTGGTGCTGAAATCTCTTAGCTTTTGCTTGTCTGTAAAGCTTTTGATTTCTCCATTGAATGTGAATGAGATCCTTGCCGGGTAATCTTGGTTGTAGGTTCTTCCCTTTCTTCACTTTAAATATATCATGCCACTCCCTTCTGGCTTGTAGAGTTTCTGCTGAGAAATCAACTGTTAACCTTATGGGAGTTCCCTTGTATATTATTTGTCGTTTTTCCCTTGTTGCTTTCAGTAATTTTTCTTTGTCTTTAATTTTTGTCCATTTGATTACTGTGTGTCTCAGCGTGTTTCTCCTTGGGTTTATCCTGCCTGGAACTCTGCGCTTCCTGGACTTGGGTGGCTATTTCCTTTCCCATGTTAGGGAAGTTTTCGACTATTATCTCTTCAAATATTTTCTCAGGTCCTTTTTCTGTCTCTTCTCCTTCTGGGACCCGTATAATGCGAATGTTGTTGCGTTTAATGTTGTCCCAGAGGTCTCTTAGGCTGTCTTCATTTCTTTTCATTCTTTTTTCTTTATTCTGTTCCACAGCAGCGAATTCCACCGTTCTGTCTTCCAGGTCACTTATCCGTTCTTCTGCCTCAGTTATTCTGCTATTGATTCCTTCTAGTGTATTTTTCATTTCAGTTATTGTATTTTCATCTCTGTTTGTTTGTTCTTTAACTCTTCTGGGTGTTTGTTCTTTAATTCTTCTAGGTCTTTGTTAAACATTTCTTGCATCTTCTTGATCTTTGCCTCCATTCTTTTTCCAAGGTCCTGGATCATCTTCACTATCATTATTCTGAATTCTTTTTCTGGAATGTTACCTATCTCCACTTCATTTAGTTGTTTTTCTGGGGTTTTATCTTGTTCCTTCATCTGGTACAAAGTCCTCTGCCTTTTCACTTTGTCTGTTTTTCTGTGAATGTGCTTTTCCTTCTACAGGCTGTAGAATTGTAGTTCTTCTTGCTTCTGCTGTCTGTCCTCTCTTTCTCTTTCTGAGTTACTTCACTTAGTATGATAATCTCTAGTTGCATCATATTGCTACCAGTGGCATTGTTTCTTTCTTTTTTATGGCTGAGTAATATTCCATTGTGTATATGTACTACATCTTCTTTATCCATTCATCTGTTGATGGACATTTAGATTGTTTCCATGCCTTGGCTATTGTGAATAGTGCTGCTATGAACATAGGGGTGCATGTATCTTTTTTTTTCTTTTAATCAAAGGGAGAAGTTATTTTTTTCTTAAATATATATTTTATTTATTTTAGTACATTACAGTTGCCATTCTTTTTGATGCTCTAATTATCTTGTTTCTGACTGGTGGGAACCATTTCCAGTTGTCTCTTTTTGTTTTGTTTTGTTTTGTTTTTTGCAGTATGCGGGCCTCTCACTGTTGTGGCCTCTCCCGTTGCGGAGCACAGGCTCCGGACGCGCAGGCTCAGCGGCCATGGCTCATGGGCCCAGCTGCTCCGCAGCATGTGAGATCTTCCCGGACCAGGGCATGAACCTGTGTCCCCTGCATCGGCAGGCGGACTCTCAACCACTGCGCCACCAGGGAAGCCCTCCAGTTGTCTCTTGAGTCTTCTAATATCCCAATAGTCTCTAATAGCTTCTTTGACTTCTGATATTCTCTCTTTTTCAAAAAAATATTTATTTACTTATTTATTTATTTATTTTTGGCTGCATCGGATCTTTGTTGCATGGGATCTTCACTGCAGCATGGGGGATCTTTCATTGCAGCACACGGGCTTCTCTCTAGTTGTGGCATGTGGGCTCAGTAGTTGTGATGTGCAGGCTTCAGAGCACATGGGCTCTGTAGTTGCGCCACGCAGGCTCTCTAGTTGTGGCTTGTTGTGCTCAGTAGTTTCGGTGCGTATGGTCTTAGTTGCTCCGTGGCGTGTGGGCTCTTAGTTCCCCAAGCAGGGATTGAACCCATGTCCCCTGCATTAGAAGGTGGGTTCTTAAGCACTGGACTACCGGGGAAGTCCCAGGGTGCATGTATCTTTTTGAATTACAGTTTTGTCTGGATATATGCCCAGGAGTGGCATTGATGGATCATATGGTAATTCTATTTTTAGTTTTCTGAGGAACTTTCATACTGTTTTCTGTAGTGGCTGCACCAGCTTACATTCCCACAGGCAGTGTAGGAGGGTTACCTTTGCTCCACATCCACATCCAGCATTTGTTATTTGTAGACTTTCTAATGATGGTCATTCTGACCATGTGATGTGGTACCTTATTGTAATTTTGATATGCGTTTCTGTAATAATTAGCAATGTTGAACTTCTTTTCATGTGCCTATTGGCCATCTGTGTAACAAATACTTTTTTAATATATATATGGATTTATTTTATTTAATTATTTTTGGCTGCGTTGGGTCTTCATTGCTGCGCATGGGCTTTCTCTAGTTGCGGCAAGCGGGGTCTACTCTTTTGTTGCGCTGCATGGGCTTCTCATTGCGGTGGCTTCCCTTATTGCGGAGCACGGGCTCTAGGCACGCAGGCTTTAGTAGTTGTGGCGCACCGGCTCAGTAGTTGTGGCTCGCGGGATCTAGAGCGCAGGCTGAGTAGTTGTAGTGCACGGGCTTAGTTGGGATCCTCCCAGACCAGGGCTCAAACCCGTGTCCCTTGCATTGGCAGGCGGATTCTTAACCACTGCCCCACCAGGGAAGTACCTAAGAAATACTTTTTGAATTAAATTAATATTTTGTTCCACAAGTTGTTTTATAACCGTAGTAACAAAACCTGAACCTTAGAGTGCGAGAAAGGTAAATTATAGGCTCGTCTCAGTTATGAATGTAAACGCATTCCAAAATAAAATATTAATGTCAGTTATATCTCAATTAAACTGGGGGGAACAAAGCCAAAACAGTTAATGAACTGAATCTGTACTGTATGTAAAAATATGGTATATCATTACTAAACAGGATAGTTCAACATAATGAAGTCTATTAAAAATAATTCATTAACAAATTAAAGAGGAAAATCTACATGAACTTCTTATAGACTCAGAAAAATCACTTGATAAAATTAAGTAACTATTCCCATGGATCGTAGAAAGCTGGGATAGAAGGTAACTTCCATATCCTAAGGTATCTACCAAAAATGTACAGCAAACATCATACTTAATGATGAAACTTTAGAAACAAACTCCTTAAAATCAGGAACAAAAAATGATGCCTGCTTTCCCTGCTTCTGTTCCAATTACTATTTTAGAGTTTAGCCATCTCTGTAAGATAAGGTATTAAAATTGGAAAGTCGTAAACTTCATTATTCATAGATGATATGATTGTTTACCGAGAAGTTCCAAGAGGTTCAATAGACAAACAGTTCAGATTAATAAGTAGTTTGGCAAGGTTACTAGATTCAAGATTAATATACAAAACTCAGCAGCATTCCTGTACTCAGCAGAAGTCAGTTAGAAGATGCAATATTTAAAAATATACCTCATACAATAGTAATTAAAGTCATGGTTTCTAGGAATAAATCTAACAAGATGTGGATGACCATCATTTTAAAAGTCATAAAATTTTATGGAACAACATCAAAGGTAAACTAAAAAGAGTGATATATTCACAGATGGAAGGATCTTTTTTTTTTTAAATTATTTATTTTTGGCTGCATTGGGTCCTGGTTGCTGTGCGCAGGTTTTCTCTAGTTTCTGCGAGTGGGGGCTACTCTTTGTTGTGGTGCACGTGTTTCTCGTTGTGGTGGCTTCTCGTTGCGGAGCATGGTCTCTAGGCGTGAGGGATTCAGTAGTTGTGGCTCGCGGGCTTTATAGTACAGGCTCAGTAGTTGTGGTGCATGGCATAGTTGCTCCGTGGCATGTGAGATCTTCCCAGACCAGGGCTCAAACCCGTGTCCCCTGCATTAGCAGGAGGATTCTTAACCACTGTGCCACCAGGGAAGTCTGGAAGGATCTTAAAGTGGGTAATTCTCTCCAAATTGTGTAATTTCAGTCAAAATTCCATTATGCTTTTCAGTGGAATTTGACAAATTGACCTTTAATTTTAATGGAAGAATCAAAGGCCATTAATAACTTTCTAAGTTATAAGGGAGGATTAACTTTAATGTAAGTTTCACTGAGGGCACAAACTGGTTTACTGCTGCATTTCTTATTCCTAAAACAGTGCCTGGCACGTAGGAGGTACTCAAATAAATACATATGGAATGAATTAAAAGTGTTATTGACATACAAATAAACAGACCATCAGAACAGAGAACCCAGACGTACACTCTATTTGTAAGAGAACTTGGTAAGGTCAGAGGTATGGCTTTATAAATCGGAAAGAGGTGGTTAGGGGGAAGAGTACCTTTTCAAAAACCAGCAGTGGGACAACTAGTTTTCTATCTGTATGGGAGTGGGGAAAGAATGTTTTTAATTCCCTCCTCATACCGTACATAATGTGAAAAGCAAAACTATAAAATTTTAGAGGAAAACATAGGAGTTTTTCTGTGATATCAATGGATGAAATTTTTCATTAGGCACAGAACAGAAAGGAAAAGATTGATGTGTTTGATAACATTAAAATTGAAAACTATTTGGTTGGCCAAAAGGTTCATTAGTTTTTTTCCGTAAGATGGCTCTAGTAGCACTTAGTTGTCTTTAACTTCATTCAAAACAATTTTGTTAGATTGTATGTGACAGTTGAAATATCAGCATGCATTTAAAAAAAGATTTACCAAAATTGGTGAATTTTTGTATAGTCATTTTAATATTGAAGATGGAATAAAAAAGCAACATTTTTGGCATATTATGCTTTATTATTTCAAGAAAGCTAAAAACACAACTGAAATGCAAAAAAAGATTTGTGCAGTGTATGGAGAAGGTGCTGTGACTGACCGAACACGTTAAAAGTGGTTTGCGAAGTTTTATGCTGGAGATTTCTCACTGGATAAAGTTCTTGGTGGAAATGAAAAATGTGTCTTTTATTTTTACTTGAAAACCGAAGGCACTTTTTGGCCAACCCAATAAAAGCCAAAAGTCTGAAAAAACCAAGTCTGAAAAACTGTCACAGCCAAGAAGAGCCTAAGGAAACACAATGACTAAATGTAACATGGTTTCCTGCATGGAATTTTGGGAAAGACAAAAGATATTAGGTAAAAACTAAGGAAATCTAAATACAATATGGACTTTAGTTAATATATCAATATTGGTTTATTAATTGTAACAAATATATCATATTGGTGTGTTAAAAAATAGGGGCAGCTTGTCAATCAGTGGGGCTTAACCACTGGTTGTGGCCAGGGAAAGAAACAGAGAGCCCTGCCAAAATCACTGCCATCCCAGAGTGACTGAGCGTGCTCAAGGCTGCTCCATCTAAGAGCAACATTAGATGTTTCGCAATGTGGGGAGAAAACAGACTTCACTAAACTCATCAAGCCAATCACTAAACAAGTAAGCAAAAAGCCAGAGAACCAATACCTAGTCTTGCTATATTACCTAAAATGTCTAGTTTCCAAAGGGAAAAAAAAGAATGCAAGACATACAAAGAAAGGAAAACCTACATGTTTGGGGAAATAGCAGGCAACAAAAACTGCCAATGAGAACAATCGCATATTAGATTTAATAAAGACCTTAAAGTAGCCATTATAAATATGTTCAAAGAACCAAAGGAAACCATGCTTAAAGAAACAAAGGAAGAAGTGTTGACAGTGTCTCATCAAATAGAGAATATAAAGAGATTGTTAAAATTAATGACTTTTTCAATAAACTTCAAAATTTTTTCAATAAAGATATCATTAAAAAGAAAAAAAGTAGGGACACCTAGCTGTGAGATATGTGGGAACTCTATACTATCCTCACAATTATTCTGTAAGTCTTAAACTTTTCTAAAAATTAAGTTTTCATTTATTTATTTATTTGGCTGCACTGGGTCTTAGTTGCGGCATGTAGGATCTTTGTCGCAGCATGCTGGCTCTTAGTTGCAGCATGCGGGATCTAGTTCCCCGACCAGGGATTGAACGTGGGCCCCCTACATTGGGAGAGTGGAGGGAAGTCCACCAGGGAAGTCTCTTACGTTTTTTTTAAAAAAATACTGTAACCAAAGTGGGAAAAGAAAGTCAGATTGGGAGAAGATATGAGGCCCATAGTACCCAAAGGATATATAAAGTTCTACAAACCAATAAGAAAAGACTAAAAACTAGTCCTGTTTTGTAAAACATCAAAAATTATCAGGTAAAATTGACTAGGGCTAAGAAATTTTTAGTTAAACTATAAAAATGAGTCAGTCATTAACAAAGTAGTTAACAGCTTTGATGTCAGACTTGGGTTTAAAAATCAGCTCCATCATTTATGACTTTGGGGGGTCCTTGAGCAGGTCATTAACTCTTTCCATCTATTTCTTCACCTGTAAATGATAAATAACACCTTTACAGGGCATCAGAGACTGAGCACCCAATTAACCACAGCTATTCTTCATGACTATTTAAGAGAACTATTTAAGCAAAACATCAACTGCCCCTGCATTTCCCTTTATTTTGTGTAGTTCAGGGGCTTACTAGATTCAACATACTGTTCAGACAAATTCTACTACCCCACGTTCCCGTATCATAGTAAAAACTTCCTGTTAAGATATATTTCACAGGAATTCCCTGGCAGTCCAGTGGTTAGGACTCCACACTTCTGCTGGGGACCCGGGTTTGATTCCTGGTCAGGGAACTGAGATCCCAAAAGCCACATGGTATGACCAAAAAAAAAAAGTATTTCAAAAGACTAAGCAATAGGATATTTAAAAAAAATAAAAATAGTCAAGAAATAGAAAGATGAAATACAGTAGCATCTATTGAGAGAGGTGCTCTGAAGCATTCTAGAAACACACCTATGACACTGCTTACTACTATACTATAAGTGACAAGAAAGTAGATTTTGTCTTTTTCCTTAACCTTTGAATCTGCGTTTGGCTAGGAGTAATATCATGCCTTCACTATTAATAAAAAACAGGTAAACTATAATTTTAGTAATAAAAAGGTTCAGCCTCAAAAAAAAAAAAAAACTAGCTTCAAGAAAAATGTATGTTCACCCAGATAAGAATGGATATTTCGTCATGATGTTCAATAGTACTTCTAAATATGTTGTCCCCAAACCTTGTTTTTTGTTGAAATGTCTAGAAGAGCATACTTAATACATATATATTTTGGTTGTCAGGCAATTCGTTGAATTTGTGAATTCAGTGGCAAATTATTTTATATTATCTAGTGCTTTTTTTAACAATTGCAAAAATCTACTTTTCATTTTTTATTGAAATATATTTGACATATAACATTGTGTAATTTTAAGGTGTTCAACACCTTATAATGTATAGTTAGATCATTTATATATTATAATATTGCCATTGTAGCAATACTTAGCACCTCTATCATATTTCATAATTATTCTTTCTTTTTACTAGTTGGAATAATCAAGTTCTAATCTCTTAGGAAGTTTGATGTTTATAATACAGTATTGTTGTCTATATTCACTGTACTGTGCATTATATTTCTAGGGCTTATTTATACTTATTGCAAGTAAACTTAACATCTTTCCTGTCCTCCGTAACCACCATATTACTCTCAAGTTTTACAAGTTAGGCTTTTTAAAATTTCACATATAAGTGACATCAGACAGTACTTATCTAACTTATCTCGCTTAGCAAAATGTGCTCAGGGTTTATCCATGTTGTCTCAAATGGCAAGATTTTATTCCTTTTTATAGTTGAATAATATTCCATTGTTATTATATATAACATGTTTTCTTTGTCCATTCATTCTTTGGTGGACACTTAGGTTGTTTCCATGTCTTGGCTATTGTAAATAATGCTGCAGTGAACATAGGGGTGTAGATATCTTTTCAAGGTAGCATTTTCGTTGTCTTCAGATAGATACCTAGAAGTACTTATGTATTATTTATCTTTGATGTCTGGATCATATGGTAGTTCTACTTTTAACTTTTTGAGGAACCTCCATACTGCTTTCCATAGTGCCTGCACCATTTACGTTCCCACTGACAGTGCATCAGGGTTCCCTTTTCTTCACATCCTTGCCAGCACTTGTTATCTCTTGTCTTCTTGATGATTGCCATTCTAACAGGCATGAGGTGATAGCTCACTGTGATTTTAATTCACATTTCCCTGATGATCAGTGATATTGAGCATCTTTTCATGAACCCATTGGCCATTTGGAAGTATTCTTTGAAAAAATGTCTGTTTAGTTCTTCTACTCACTTTTTAATTAGATTGGGGGTTTTTGTTTGTTTTTCTGATGTTGAGTTGTATGAATTTTTTTTAATATATTTTGGATATTAACCCTTTATCTAATACACAGTTTGTAAAAATTTTCTCTCATTTTGTAGGTTGCCTTTTCATTTTGTTAATTGTACCTTACTGTGCAAAAGCTTTTAAGCTTGATGTACTCCCATTTGTTGATTGTTGATTTTTGCTTTTGTTGTTTGTACTTTTGTTGTCATATCCAAAAAAATCAATGCCAAAACCAATGTTGAGAAACTTCTTCCCTATGTTTCATTCTAGGAGTTTTATAGTGTCAGATCTTATGTTTGAGTCTGTGATACATTTTGAGTTAATTTTTGTGAGTGGTGTAAGGTATGGGTTTAATTTCAGTGCTAGACATATGTTAATCCAGTTTCCTAGCACCATTTGTTGAAGAAACTGTCTTCTCCACTTTGGGTGCTCTTGGTTCCCTTGTTGAATATTAGTTGACCATATAGGCTGGGGTTAATTCTGGGCTCTTTATTCTGTTCTTGGTCTATGTGTCTATTTTTATGCCAGTACCATACTGTTTTTATTACTGTAGCTTTGTAGTACAGTTTGAAATCAGGAAGTGTGTGATACCTCCAGCTTTGTTCTTTTTCTTCAGGATTACTTTGGCTATTTGGGGTCTTTTGTGGCTCCATACAAATTCTAGGATTTTTTTTCTATTTCTGTGAAGAATACTGTTGATATTTTATGGGAATTGCATTGAATCTATAGACGCTTTTGAATATTATAGACATTTTAGCAGTATTAATTCTTATCCATGAGTACAGATATTTTTCTATTATGTCTTCTTTGATTTCTTTCAGCAGTCTTATAATTTTTGTTGTACATATTTTTCACTTCCTTGATTAAATTTATTCCTGGGACTTACCTGGTAGTCCAGTCGTTAAGACTGTGCACTTCCACTGCAGGGGGTGTGGGTTTGATTCCTGCTCAGGGAACTAAGATCCCACATGCCACGAGGCACAACCAAAAAAATTTAAAAAAAAAAAAGACAAAAAAGAAAATTACTCCTAAGTATGTTATTGTTTCGATGCTATTGCAAATGGGATAGTTTCATTTCTTTTTCATATGTTTTCTCCTTAGTGTATAGAAATGCAACTAATTTCTGTATGTTGATGTTGTATCCTGCAACTTTACTGACATCATTGATTAGTTCCAACAGTTTTTTAGTAGAGTCTTTCGGATTATCTTTATACAGGATCATATCACCTTCATTTCTATATACAGGAAGAGTAACTTATTCTTCCCCAATTTGGATGCCTTTTATTTCTTTGTCTTGCCTAGTTACACTAGCTAGGGCTTCCAATACTATATTGAATAAGAATGGTGAGAGTGGACATCCTTGTCTTATTCCTGATCTTAGAAGAAAAGCTTTCAATCTTTCTCCATTGAGTATAATGTTAGGTTTGCATTTGTTATACATGACCTTTATCATGTTTAGGTATGTTCCTTCTATACCCAACCTGCTAAAGGTTTTTTATCATGAAAGGATGTTGTATTTTGTCAAATGGTTTTTCTGCATCTATTAAGATGATCACGTGACTTTTATCTTTCATTTTATGAATATATATTATGTTTATTGATTTGCATATGTTGAACCATCCTTGCATACAAGGCATAAATCCCTCTTGGTCATGGTGTACAATCCTTAAGAGTTCTTGAATTCAGTTTGCTGATACTTTGTTGAGACTTTTTGTTCCTATGTTCATCAGGGGTATTGATCTATCGTTTTCATTTCTTATGGTGTCCTTATCTGGCTTTGGCTTCAGGGTAATGCTGGCCTCATATCAATAGAATCAGTTTGGAAGTATTACCTTCTCAAATTTTTGTAAGAGTTTGGGAAGGATTGATGTTGATTATTCTTTGAATGTTTGATAGAATTCGCCAGTGTAGCCATCTGGTCCTGGGGTTTTCTCAGTTGGGAAGTTTATGACTACAGACTTAATCTAGTTGGCTATTATTGGTCTGTTCATATTTTCTCTTTCTTCCTGATTTAGTCTTTTTTTAATTTATATTATATTGGAGTGTAGTTGATTAAGAATGTCATGTTAGTTTCAGATGTACAGCAAAGTAGTTCAGTTATACATATATATGTATCCTTTTTCAAATTCTTTTCCCATTTAGGTTATTACAGAACATTGAGCAGAGTTCCCTGTGCTATACAATAGGTCCTTGTTGTTATCTATTTTAAATATAGTAGTGTGTATATGTCAATCCCAAACTCCCAATTTATCCCTCCCCTTTGGTGACCATAAATTTGTTTTCTGAGTCTGGGAGTCTTTCTGTTTTGTAAATAGGTTCATTTGTATCATGTTTTTTTTTAGATTCTGCATATAAGCGATATCATCTGATATTTGTCTTTCTGGGTTTTCTAAAAAATATTTATTTATTTAGGCTGCACTGGGCCTTAGTTGCGGCATGTGGGCTCTCAGTTGCAGCATGCGTACTTCTTAGTTGCGGCATGCTGACTTCTTAACGGCAGCATGCAGACGCTTAGTTGTGGCATGCGAACTCTTAGTTGTGACACACATGAGAGATCTAGTTCCCTGACCAGGGACCAAACCTGGGCCCCCTGCATTGGGAGCTCATAGTCTTATCCACTGGACCATCAGGGAAGTCCCTTTCTCTGTCTGACTTACTTTACTCAGTATGACAATCTCTAGGTCCATCCATGTTGCTGCAGATGGCATTATTTTGTTCTTTTCTATGGCTGAGTAATATTCCATTGTATATATGTACACATCTTCTTTATCAATTCCTCTGTTGATGGATATTTAGGTTTCTCCCATATCCTGGCTATTGTAAATAGTGCTACAATGAACACTGGGGTGCATGTATGTTTTCAAATTATGGTTTTCTTTGGGTAGGTGCCTGGGCATGGGATTGCTGGGTCATACAGTAGTTCTATTTTTGGTTTTTTAAGGAACCTCCATACTGTTCTCCATAGTGGCTGTACCAGTTTACATTTCCACCAACAGTGTAGGAGGGTCCCCTTTTCTCTACACCCTCTCCAGCATATATTATTTGTAGATTTTTTGATGATGGCTATTCTGACCAATGTGAGGTGATGTCTCGTAGTTTTGATTTGCATTTCTCTAATAATAATTAGTGATGTTGAGCATCTTTTCATGTGCTTTTTGGCCATCTGTATGTCTTCTTTGGAGAAATGTCTATTTAGATCTGGGTTGTTTTTTATTGGGTTGTTTTGTGTTTTTTTGTTTTTTTTTGTTTTTTTTTTTTTTGCGGTATGCGGGCCTCTCACTGTTGTGGCCTCTCCCGTTGCGGAGCACAGGCTCCGGACACGCAGGCCCAGCGGCCATGGCCCACAGACCCAGCCGCTCCGCGGCACATGGGATCCTCCCAGACCGGGGCACGAACCCGTATCCCCTGCATCGGCAGGCGGACTCTCAACCACTGCGCCACCAGGGAGGCCCCCGTTTTGGTTTTTTTTTTTTTGATATTGAGCTGCGTGAGCTGTTTGTATATTTTGGAGATTAATCCCTTGTCGGTAGGATCATTTACAAACCCCATTCTGTGGGTTGTCTTTTCATTTTAAATATTTTAAATATAGCAGCATGAATGCGTCAATCCCAAACTGCCAACTTATCCCTCCCCTTTGGTAACCAGAAGTTTATTTTCTTAGTCTGTTAGTCTGTTTCTGTTTTGTGAATAGGTTCATTTGTATCCTTTTTTTTTTTTTTTTTTTTTTTTAGATTCTGCATATAAGTGATATCATATATTTGGAGTGATTATTGATATCACTCCTTTCTGTCTCCTTTCTTTGTTGTTGTTTCTGTCTACCTTTGTAAAGTGGTGGTTTTCCTTAGTGATTTGCTCAGTCTTCCCCCAACTCCCGCTTTTTTTTTTTAATGTTTCATGCCTCTAGATTTTTGTTTTGTGGTTACCTTGTGGCTTATAATATATTTCATAGGTAAAATAGTCCTTTTCATGCTGTTGATAGCACCTTGTTTTCATTCGCCTATAAAGATTCAACCCTTTTTACTCCTCCCCTTTTATACTTTTGATGACCCAATTTACCTCTTTTTATGTGTACTTTCATTTGTTTTTATGTCACTAATTAGCATCATTCTGTTTCAGCTGAAGAACTCCTTTCAGCATTTCCTGCATGGCAGGTTTTGTTTGTCTGGGAAAGCCTTTATTTCTCCTTCATAGCTGAAGGTTAACTTCGCTGGATAAAGTATTCTTGGCTGGCCGTATTTATCTTCAACACTTTGAATATGTCATTCCACTCTTTCCTGGCCTATAGAATTTCTGCTGGGAAATCCACTGATAGCCTTGTGGGGATTCCTTTGTAGGCTACTTTTTTTTTAACCTCTGGATGCCTTTAAGATTTTTTCTTTTTTTTTTTCTTTGATTTTTGACAGTTTCATTATAGTGTGTTTTGGAGAAGGTCTTTTTGCATTGAGATAATAGGGTGTCCTGTTAGCTTCTTGGACTTTTATATCCCATTCCTTCCCCAGGCTTGGGAGATTCTCAGCTATTATTTTTTTAAATACCCACTCTCTGCTCCCCTCTCCCTCTCTGCTCCTTCTGGTAGACCGTTATTCTTACATTTATTTTGTCGTCATATATGAGAGTTCTCGTAGGTTTTCTTCACTTTTTAAAAATCTTAGTTCTCTCTTCTCCTGAGTCATTTCTAAATTTCTACCCTCCGAGTTGCAGATTCTATCCCAGATCTCATCTGCCTTATTTCCTAAGCTTTCTATACATTCTTGATGTCATTCATTGAATTCTTCAGCTCCAGAATTTGGTTCTTTTTTAAAATTTCGGTATATTTGGTAAACAACAAACACCTTACATTCAGTAACTTTATTTCTATATTCTTGAATTGCCTGAGTTTTCTTGTAGCTCAGCAAATAAATCCTTCATCACAGCTATTTTTAATTCTTTATCAGATCACCGTGTTCTGTGCCTTTGGGTTCAGTTGCTGGAGAATTATTATTTTTCTCATTGTGATACCATATCACTGTGATTTTTCATAGTGCTTGGTAAAATGTGCCCCTGCCATTGAGTTTGAAGTAGCACACGTTTCTTTTATTAGTTGCTTACTTTGTTCAACACTGGCAATTAGAAACCTTGCTTTTATTCTCCAGAAGGTGGCACCATAGCTCAAGTTTTCGGTTTCTCTACCTGAGCCGGCTCTGGGGCTGTGCTAGGGAGTGCCTGTAAAAAAGCTGGCAGCAGAGTGGGCAAGTGTGGGCTCAGCACCTGTGTTTGCCCACAGCCTGGCAGGGAGATCCTCCACTGCGGGGAGCCCCCAGAGGGCCATGCATGGACCTCCTGCTGAAATCTGAGGCAGAGGGCAGGGAGTGAGATACTTCAGTGCCCTTTGTTCTTGTCTCCCTCTTTCCACTTCCACTAGTCAGGGAGGTCGCTCCTGAGGAATTCGTGCTGCTGGAAAGAAACAGGTTCCTCCAGCTGTGACCAGCCAGGCAGTCCCTTAGAGACCTCTGTGAGGGAGGTGGCTGCTGTCCCTGGCAGTGGACGCCCAGTGTGCTCCTGCTCTTCCTCTGCCTCCAAACTGGTCTCCGTCCCGCTCCCCACAGTGTGCCTGGTTCTCCGTCGGGCTGGCTGGACCTCCTGTCCACCCGGTGCTGCACTCCCAGTCTAGCTTCCCACCGCGCCCACAGCGAGTGGGGCTGAGGCGCTCCCTTGGATCTGCAGCCCTCTCCAAGGTCCATCCACCTACGTTCTGAAGCGCTTATCGGTAGAAATCTTTTGGATGTTCTGGTGTAATGTACAGATACTTTTGTTCAGTTATGAATGACCCATTAGTTGTTCCCTTTTTTCCCCTCTTTTATTTACAACTCACACTGCCATGCTGCTGCCAGCACTTGCTCCTCTACCTTATATCTATGCATGTGAGTTGGGTGTAATATCAGTAATTTAAAATTTTCATACCTGGAGACTGAGTGCTGGTCTTGAAACCCTAAGTTGAACGAAGTAAAAGGAAGATTCCAGATCAAACACAGTCTGTGTGTGAAGGATTGCCCAGGGGCTGCAGTACACCCAGTGGGCTGGGAGAATGTTCCTGGTTTTCAACAGAGGAAATAGTCCCAGAACCTAGCATTGTGCCTTGCTGGCACATTTGTGGGATGAACTAAAAGAAAGCACTAGAAATTTCTCTCACCACATTGAGGATACTTGTTTCAGCATGCAAAGGAACAGCTTCAAAAGGGGCTAAGTGTTAAATTACTATCAATCACACAACCTTGTATTTTAGTGCTTTTTATTTCAATTCTTTTGGTATAGCTAAATGTCAGAAAGTACATATATACAAAATTCAGAACACCTTCCTAAAATGGTTTTAATATTGGCCAGTCTCTGACATCTTTATTTATTTTGGAAGTTTGAATTGTCAAATATGTCTAAAGTGCATTCTTGCAGCTAATCAATAGCAGCATTTGTTTTTTTTAAAAACCCTTAAATATTCAGACAAGAAGTAGAAAAGTCACAATAAAAAGCAAAGCGTGATCTAGATATATATTTTCCTTAATCACCTAAAACAAATACATGCATGAATTAGTTTATAAGTATACAAGAAATATACAAAAAAATAGCATTATAAAAAAGTTCATATGGCATGAGAAAGAGGAGGGGTCTTTCTCTGCTATTAATATTAAATATGGCAAGGTGTATAATATAAAAAGTTTGTAGAATCCTAGATATCTTTGGAACCATAGGGGAATCTTTATGTAGGCCAGTGTATGATGACATATCTGAGGTCTGTGGTATTCAACAAAGCTGGAGTTCTACAAGATGATTCATTCAGAAGACTCCTTCTGGCATTGCTTTGGAGAAATCAACACAAATGAAAATGTTCTTTTGTTATTGGGACTGTCAATTCATGGCTTCTTGCGCCTAAAATGAAAAAAAATGAAAACCAGCATTTAGTGCTGAATTTTGCAATAAATCTCTAGGAGGGCTTTGAGAGAATTCCTGTTTTATCATGGGAAGAGTTAAAAGTCCTTCTAAGAAAGCAAATAACTTATAAAATATGCTTATCTAGTATTAAATTTAAAAAACAGAACTTTCCATCTTTATCCTGTTGCATTGATTTTCCAAACTGCCTAAGGAATACGTGTGTCAAAAATGGACACATGGACCTGTATAGGTAGATATTTGAAAAGCAGTGGGTTTGATTAATATGGGGAGAAAAATGGGCCATAAATTCTGCCATTCCGTTTTATTTTAGCGAACACTTTTTGCTGTAAAAAGAGGGGAATTAGGAAAGAATGAATTACACGAGGAGCTGCCATCCCTGACTCCAGCCTCCCCTCCTTATAGGTGATCTCAGTTCAGCCTCTGAAAACTTCATGAGCACAGGCAAAAAGAACAAGAGCGAATGTTCTTACAGCTCTAATTGCTCTTATTCAGCACCCCCGACCGCCCCCCCCGACCCCGGTTCTCAGCACTGCTACTGCCTAGCGTCGTCTGCCAGTAGGGCCCAGATATTCCAACGGGCAAACAAAAACCACATAGGTCCTCTTTAAAAAAAAAAAAAAAAAAAAAAAAGTGGTTGGTAGGGAGAAGGGGTGGTGGGGAGGGAAAACACAGAGAAAGGCCACACGTGGTCAGTACTCACTTGGGTTGTGCATGGTGCTGATACCCAGGCCCCAGCTGAGACCCTGCTCTCATCTCTACAGCCACAGAACACTGAGAGAAAAACCACAGAGAGGAAAGATCAGCTCCTCTCTGCAGTCTATTAAACAGACCTATTTAGACAGATTCAACCAAGGTGAAATCCAACATTGCTTTCTAGTCCAGCGCAGATACATATGTTAAAATACTAATCAGGTACTTGAAATTTATTTGATGTGCCACAAAAATTGTGAGGTGGAAGGGTCTTCAGAGATCATTCAGGTAAATCTCCTCATTTTCTATCAGGAAGAAGAAAGTGGCAAAGGCTAGAGCTTGGCCGGCTGGCCCCCACCTTCCCATGATCTTTATTATGTCACTCTCTCCTCAGGAATAACAGTTCCACAGGGAAGTTCTTCTCCTGAGAAGATTCCCATCAGTTTGATGGGCATTCTTGTTATTCTAGGGTGATGCTCTCTGACTTGATTCTTGGGCCTTACC
This sequence comes from Mesoplodon densirostris, assembly GCF_025265405.1. Taxonomy (NCBI): domain Eukaryota; kingdom Metazoa; phylum Chordata; class Mammalia; order Artiodactyla; family Ziphiidae; genus Mesoplodon; species Mesoplodon densirostris. The sequence goes on from NC_082664.1 coordinate 124,365,779, forward strand.
CCTCTACACTAAAAACGGGCTTTGAGCTGAAGAGCTCCAGTAAAACCAGAGCAGAAATACAAATACCTTCTCAGATGTGCTGGGGACAGGCCTACAGGCTGCATTGGCCATGTGGGATCAGACCTTAGTTGTTTGTTTCAAAGAGCATGAAAAGCTACAGCTGGTAGGGCTTAAAATATGACATCCCTAGCAAATATTTTTTACTCCTACCCTTGTTTCTACGTCGGTCCATTCAGACTCTGTTCCATCTGGTGGGGCAGGTGCTCCTGTGGAAGATTTTCGTTTTCGACTACAGAAAAAGGGAAAATAGAATGCAACAGTTATTTTTTGTATCTAAGAACAGGAAATATATTAGAAATAGGGAAATACCATATATACTCCTTCAGAGAATTGATACATTTTACAGGCTAGTCAGTTCCTCAAGAATGAGCAGCTAAGAAAATGACAGCCCTCTAAAGAAAGGAATTTGATGATCACTCACCCAGTTGGTGATTCTTGTTTCAAAGTCTCAATTTCAGTAAACTGGACGGATTGTCCACCACCCCTTGTTTTATAAACATCACCCTACAGCCAAGAGAAAAGGTCACCATTACACTTTTTATACATCCAAAGGGTAAACATACATATATATTTCAAATTAAATTGAAGACTCTGCTGTTTTATGGAAACTCCCATCCACAAAACCAGATGGTGCTTGGACTGCTGGGTCTGTACCGTTAAAATACTTTCTCACTAAAGAAGTCCAATGTAATATAATTAGTAGCATTCTTAATTGCAGAAAATAACATTCCTTTTTATTCAACCTATAATTTAAAAACTACACTAGAGATCAAGAAATCTGTCAGAAACTTCTAAACGTTAGAAGGCAGTATACTTTCTTCTCTGGATGTACCCCTACTCTCATATTCAAATAACAGTACAGTTGTTTTTGTTTTTGTTTTGCCGCACTGTACAGCTTGTGGGATCTTAGTTCCTGGTCCAGGGATCGAACTCAGGCCCTCGGCAGTGAAAGCACAGAGTCCTAACCACGGACTGCCAGGGAATTCCCTCAAGTGACAGTACAATCAAAGGTAGGAGTTCTTTGTTTGGTTTACTTCTTAAGTAGGGGTTAAAACAAAATACATATTAATTAAAAGTACGTAATACATCTGGAGTTCCTCTAACAAACCTGAGACTCTAAGCCTCATTTGACAGAAAGTAGCAGATTTAGTTCTAATTTAGCAGAGTCATAATCTAAGTAGTTACTTTAGTTTTCTAACAAACAAAAGGGTTTTATCAATACCCATTTGAGTTCCAGTTGACACTGCCTGTGTTGACACACAGGAAGAGTAAATGGTTTTTTGTTAAGCTGACCTTCTCTTGTGTAAATTTTTTACCTTAATTAGCTTAGTTTCAATCTCCCCATCGGAGGCTAGTTCCTGGTGGGTCAGCATGTACTTCTCACACTTAGCTAGTGCCTTTTCATTTGCAACAGATACAGTGATGGCATGAGGGACTTGTGGCTGCATGACTGTTTCAGTTTGCAGGTTAGAGGCAGGCTTATGATCTACCCATCTGTCTCCCGCAGAGCGTGATCGTCTGTGTCGCAGACGAATTGGTGGTGCATTCTGATCAGGTTGAAAGAGGAATCAAGAAACAAGCATAACCCAGAATTAATTTAAGCGTGCAATTAGAAGTGCAGCAGTTTGGGCTACATTAGTTGGTGACAATATCAAAACAAATGCATGAACCTTTTCAAAAGCTAAACGTTACTCAAGCAATTTAAATGTTCTCTTTGTATTTAAAACCAACGAACATCTTTTAACACCAGCTTGTGTATATGTATTATATATTCTACTAGGGAGCTTCCCTTTCAACAAAGAATGGAAGGAAAAGTTCTGGTAATGCCGCTCGTCTTTCCTGCATAGGTGGTATTCAGGACAAGTAATTCATTTTGCATTCTTAATCAAAAACCAGTATTTGTGCCTGCTATTGTGAGGTAATCTGTTAGGTCCATGACTAAGTTAAAAGCTTCAGAAAGACCAGCAGAAGCCCTAAATATATCATAAGCCTCTAAACAAGAGAGAAAATACTACTGTTACAAAACAGGACCCTCCCCGAAGCTGATGGAGCTGTAGACTACAGACTGCTAAAGAACATAAGGTATAATGAAAACCTTGTGTATAAAATGATTAAAAGAATGTAAATAAATACTTCTGAGTACTGTTAAAAATCTCAAAACACAACTTTTTGAAAAGTTCAGAAACAATAATGGCTAAAACATACCAACATTTTTCCCCCAAACGTTTCATAAAGGTTCCAAGAACTAGATAAAGAATATACTGTCAAATCAGCCTCTATCATACAATGAAAAACTAGATGCTTCCAGTAAAATGTTACATAACTTTAGGACAGTTAAATTTAGCACATTCAGCCTAAGGTGGGGGGGAATCACATACAGAACATAGTTAATAGTTTCTTTGTAACTTTGCAAACATCTTTCTGTTTACAAAACTGAAAGGAAATGAAACAGTCTGCCACAGCCCAAATCCTTCAAAGCTGGTCAAGTATGAACATCTAATTTAAAATGCGTATGCGGAGAACTGAAGTGTTTTTCCCTGTACAAGAAACAAATGAAGCACTAGTGACAAATCATGATACTAAAACATGGGCAATAGAGTTTGCCACTCTGGATGCCCAAACCTCACAACAAGCAGGAAACTTCCCATTCTTAAAATAGCTTAATGTTGTAAAGGAAGAATGTGGCTCTCATGTCCTACCATTTAGCAAAGGTGTCAGATTTCTCAAACACACTTAGCAATAAATACATTCTGAAACAAGCTTTGGAAAGACAACAGTCCTTACATTCTACTATTGTTTATGAAATAAATGATATTTTAAATTTCTTCCTCACTGAAGTATTATAAATTCAGTCCACCTGACCTAATTTTTGACCAACAAACCCAGATGCATAGACACTAGCCTAAACTTTTCTCTGCTGCACTTCTAAAGAGATTTTGATTTCAAATGAAGAAGTTAAAGGACCTCTAGTAAATCCTCTTAAATATCTCATAGCCAAATTAGATATTACATAAATGTTGATCAGGCATAAGTAGGCCTTGAATAGTTTTCAGTCTATAGACTTGCATGAAATAAGGGGGATTTATTAGAGTTGATCAGAAAGACCAGCCACCATGATTTGCTCCCTAAAAAGGTTTAAAGCAAAATCTGCAAAGTAAAGAACTTAAGCGACTTTAGAATTATCCGTTGCCTTGGTAAATACCTTGTAATTCATCATCATCCCTTAATAATCAGGAATGCAGGCCACCTGAATGAAATTTTCTGCACCCTAAATTATACCACAAGAAAATCTAAAGCAAATATTTACTGTAAGATTAAGTTGTTTAGAAGAAAAATTCTTAAAGAGATATATTAAAATTTTACTAAATGTAAATTCACAATATTAACTTTGTCCACTTACTCAGATTCAAAGGAAAACTTTACTTTAATCCTTAAGAAGAAAATATAGACACGAATTTGTTTAAACACCCTTGAATGAGGCAGAGCCCTTGTAAATTGAAATAAAGGCCTTGAGATTAAACGCAATGTATTGGAGATGGAAACCTTTCTTCAGCAGTTATAAAACAGCTGGCCTGGGCTCTTCAAAAAATAGTCAATGTCATGAAAATCAAAAAAGGGGAGGATGGACTATTTTATATTGAACGAGATTAAAGAGAGATAATAACCACATAGAATGTATTCACCTTGATAGGACCAAGGTTTGAAAAAAGAAAAGCCATTATTGGGACAACTGGGGAAATGTAAACATGAACTGTTTCAGGGTTAACATCTTAGGTGTGATGAAGATTGTGGTTATGTAGGGCACAAAGTCTATGACTTACTGTCAAAGGTTCAAGAAAAAAAATATTTACAAATCTATTTTTCAAAATAAAAGTCTGGGAAAGCAATTTTAAAAATGAAAGTTCGAAAACAGCAAAAAGTCTAATTTGGGGAAGAGAAACCAAAATCAGAAATGGAAAATGTGCTCTAAGACACTCAGTCACTGACTTTGTGGATGCTCATCAGTTTATGCAGCTGAAAAGCACATGTGACTCTGGGATGTGCCCCACTGACTTGCTTTCACTGAACAGGAGGCAGTATTTCTGTGCCAAATGGGTTTAGGCTTTTTCAGGTAAAGAGCTAGGCCTCAGTTTCAGGGTGATTTGATCTTTCAAACTAACAGAAAAATTAGACCTTGTTTATATTAGCGCTCACCCATCTTTCCATTGAACTTTCTGAACCAAGTTAGTTAAAAAAACACAGAAGATTAAAATCTATTGCTACAATGCTTTAAAATAATACTGGCACTAACCCTGCTGCAGTGATCCTCTTCTATTTCTATCTCATTTCTGAGTGAAGGAACCACCTCCCTGCCTTCAGTCCGGTACATCCCTCGCCTTCTGTCTGACACGATACAAGTTTTACTTTGTCCTGGCTCCTTCTGCCTACGCCTTGCAATAGATGTGACATTGAGAGGTGTGTTGTACGAAGGAATTTTCTGCTCCCATTCCGAAATACAGGAAGCTACAGAAATGCTGCTGCAAGAGTTAGAGCCCCTATGTAGCTGTGGCTGGCTCATGAGTTGCTGGCCGTTGGAAATCTGAGCAATATAGTTACTAGAAGGCTAAAAAAATTGAAGAGAAATTAATGAGCAAGACTTGAAAAAATGAAACAATTCATTACTTAAATATTAGCACAGGAAGACATAATTTTTGTACTAAATTACTAATTTTTATACTAAATTTGTGTTTATACTAAATTTGAAAATATTTATAAATAGAAATTTGAGAAATACAATAATATAAAACAAAAAATTGATTCTCACAGAAATAGTCACCTAATCTGAACAAACCTTCTCTAGTACTACTAAGTTACTACACAACTACAAATAACTTACAGGTACTGGTGATGGAGAAACAGGTCTTTGAGTAGCTTTTTCTCGATCGCGCTCCCGAGAGGGTCTCTCTGGCCTTTCAGCTTTGGGTTCAGTAACAATAGCCTTCAGTTGTTTCAGTTTTTCATCTTTCACCCAGAGTTTATTTTGCATCTCCAGCTGTTTGGCTGCCACTCGACGCTCCTGAAGATTATATATGGTGATAAATATTCTAATTCAGTTATAGCAAACAAATGCACTAGTTTACCTGAACGCTTTACTTCCTAAAGATGAGAGTTCTCCAGTTCTTCATAATGCTTATTAATTTGTTGTGACTTGTAAGGGCAGAGGAAGGAAGGAAGGAAGAGGAACTGAATAGGGGCTGCTGTGGCCACCACCACTAAAACCCTACCCCAAGTACAAGGGATTCAGAATGCTCCAATTAGAGATGAATCATCCCTGACGTGAGCACTGTATGAATGACACTCACACATTCTTTCTCCCACTTCATGGTTGTTTCTGTCACCATGCCTTGCATCCTGGCCTCTAGTCTGCGCTTGTCAGAAAACTGTTGCTGAAGTTTCTGATTCTGGGTTTCCAGCTCCTGTTGCAGATTGCGCTTGTCTTCTTCATAGATAGTCGTTGTTTTCTCTAAAATCTCAACCTGGGAAAGTAGACCATTATGTTCAGCATTTGGTATGTAAACATTTCAAGTAGGTTTAAAATAATCTCTCTCGGGCTTCCCTGGTGGCGCAGTGGTTGGGAGTCCACCTGCCGATGCAGGGGACACGGGTTCGTGCCCCAGAGTCCACCTGCCGATGCAGGGGACACGGGTTCGTGCCCCGGTCTGGGAAGATCCCACGTGCCGTGGAGCGGCTGGGCCCGTGAGCCATGGCCACTGAGCCTGCGCGTCCGGAGCCTGTGCTCCGCAACGGGAGAGGCCACTATAGTGAGAGGCCCGCATACCGCAAAAAAAAAAAAAAAAAAAAAAAAAAAAATCTCTCTCATAATCTTATGCAAGGATAGTTATGGAAAGAAAAATCATGGAGAAAGCATTTTCTTCTAAAATTTCATCTGAATTCCCACCTCCATTCCTAGAAATGAGAACTTTTAAACAAGTTCCTCACTGAAAGATGAAGTTATAACTGATTTCATGTGAAAATTACTTTTCCTGAAAATTAAGGCCTAAAATTTAATTTTTAGGCTATTTTCAGAATAGAGAACACTATATCGGTTGAGATTAGCTTCTCTCTAGAATGAATGTGTACTCTCTAAATGATCCTCAGTGAATGAGAGAACAAACATTACACATTAGTAAATCAAAAAGCAAGCTATAATCAAAGCTAAACTGTAGAACATTCTCTTCGATTGCTAAAGTCTATTTCATAAAATTAAAGAGTGTATTACCCCTTTTATGCTTTTCACTCATATTTCCTCTTTTTGGGGATGGGATGAAGATTAGTAAATAACCAAATGATAACTCCCAGTAAGCAGCAGCTGCTGGCCAGTATAGCAGAACGGCTAAGTCAGAGACCAGTGCTAAATATACATCCATGATAAAGCCAACCTTGTATTCTAAAGTTTTGTTTTTCTTCTCCAGTCGTTCAATTTCCGATTTCTGTCCTGAGATCACCTTTTCCTTTTCATTTAGTTTTCCTTGAATGTAGTTTTCTTTATTTAAAACAGCATTGTCAAATTCTTGCAACAAAGCTTTAAAAGTAATAGCTGAAACAAGAGCATGCAGGCCAAGGTTACTCCGATTCGAAAATAACCAAAGAAATCAACTTTTATGTGATGTGGGCATTTTTTCTGAGCACATTTCCTCACTTCAAAATGAGGATTTAAATACCACTTATCTCACATTTTTCTTATGAAGATAAGTGTAAGTACATTCACTGAGCACTTACTATGTACCAAGCTGTTCCTGTCCTACATGATTTTCACACATTATCTCATTTATCCTTACAGCACCCTGATGTAGGAGCAATTACAATCCCCATTTTGCGGATGGAAACTAGAAATAAAGGATTAAGTGATTTTCTCAAAGATAGTTATTATAATGTAATACATGTTAAATGCCTTGCAAATAAGTAACTAGTAGGAACTAAAAAGTAGCTGTTATCCCTTTGATCATCACTATTGATTTCTGAAAGGGAGAAACTCATACCCACTTTTCTCTTTTGCTTTAATTTCTTGGGATATAAAATGATGCCTTGGGGACTACTAAGTTCAGAGACAAAATAACCCTTCCTTGAAAATTCTATCCCAACAAAGAACTCAATTCCCTGCAAATTTCTGGTGTTAAAATGACTGCAGTTTTGCCCTTACCCTGTTTGTGAAACTCATCAGTCATCTTTTGTCGTAGGTGATGTTGTTTCTCTAGTGCTTCAGTCAGCCTGGGAAGAGTCTGCTTGTCATTGATATCCAAAATTTCGCAGGATGGCAAAGGTGGAAAACTCTGCAAAACCACTTCTGAAACCAGCAGTTCTGTATTGAGTTATTAAAAATAAAAAGTTAGTTACACAGGAAAAAAGTTACTCAAACAAGTTTTAACACTGTGATAAGATCCCCAGTCAACATTGTACCTTGTTGGGCTGTCATAATACTTCCTTAAAAATGTGTTATAAAGAAGGAAAAATGAAAAAAAGGTATATAATAAAAGAAATGTCACATACTTTGATTCAGATTTTTTTTTGCACTTGGTTTTCGAGGGGAAAGGAAGTAAACAGTTTTCTTATGTGAAACAGATTTTTTTTAAAAAAAGAGAGAGACATGGGGGCTTCCCTGATGGCGCAGTGGTTGAGAGTCCACCTGCCGATGCAGGGGACACGGGTTCGTGCCCCGGTCCGGTCCGGGAAGATCCCACATGCCGCGGAGCGGCTAGGCCTGGGAGCCATGGCCGCTGAGCCTGCGCATCCGGAGCCTGTGCTCCACAACGGGAAAGGGCACAACAGTGAGAGCCCGCGTACCGCAAAAAAAAAAAAAAGAGAGAGAGAGAGACAGACAGACAGACTCATCAGTGGGCAAATGACATAACAGCAGCTCATACCATCTCCAACAGGACCTCCCCGGGCCTGGTTTCTGTATCGCCTTCCCGGCATTAAACCACATATTGCCTTGTCTGTTGGTCTTGCTACTTCAACTTCTTGGGTCACTTCTGCAAATCTCATGACTTGCTAAGATACGAAATAAATGGGGTTTGTTTTTTTAAACAAATAAGCATATCCAAGTCTTTCTAAAGAAATTAGTAAATGAAACGGTAATAGATTGGTCATTAGTTCACTTCTGTAACTAATGGTTCTGTATCAGTTTAAAAAATGTTCAAAATGTTATTCTTCACATCCAAATGGTTGTTTTCTCTGTAGAAGGTCAGACTTTATAAAGGCATTAAAATTACCAAGCTTTCTTCATAATCTTCGGCCTTTGGATTCACACACACGATCAGGCGTACTTTCCCTTCGCCATCAAAGTAGTTCTTGAACAGATGGGTTAACTTTGAATCTCGATATGGAACCATCTATAAATATATTCAAATCCAAATACATAAGGCAGAAAATGCACACAAACAAAACTATACAAATGTTCAAAGGCTGCTGCTTACCTTGTTAGTTCCATACATTTGGTTCTCTCTCAGGACCTCCATACACGTTCTTAGCGTCATTAGTGACTGATTAATGTTACCTGACAGAAAAATGTACACAGAAGACATTTGAAGACGACAATTGAGTAGCTAGAGTGTGGTCTGTTTGCCTGTGAAATCCCTACTTCATAGCACTATTAGATGGAAATTACAAATGACAGATTTTAGTGGCTCAACTTAAAGAGCTATCCTTATCTGGCAGTGTTGCAGGAGAGGGTGAGTACCGTCCTTCAGGGACTGTATCATAAAGACCCTCCAGTGAATGCAGCATTATGCTTCATGACCCATAAAGTTTCTTCCAAATCTTAAATACTGTGATGTGAAAGAGTATATTAGATACAGATGTTTAATATCCTCATAATAAAATATTTTCTCTAAAGCATGACCATTTCAGGCTCCAGTTGGCTCCATCCGGACACTGAAGTCTCCCCTGCACCAGGAGGAGCTCCTGTTTCTACCAGTCAAGTATCTTAAGAGCCAACTAAATCTGTTCCCTCAATATCTAAACAAGGGTTTCTTAGGCAGCATACTTGTTAGTCCTGGCCACTCATTTGAATTTCTCAGTCAAGGCAAGTCTGACAGATCTATCAAGCCAACAGTACAGGAGAGCTCACCTGCATAGACCCCAGAAGTACCTGAGAATTTTTTCATCCTGAAACCTTAAGGTCAGCTGACTCTACCATGCTTTCATTCTTAGCCGCCTCTCAAAACACAGAGCTTAGGCTTCCCTGGTGGTGCAGTGGTTAAGAATCCCCTTGCCAATGCAGGGGACACGGGTTCGAGCCCTGGTCCGGGAAGATCCCACATGCCGTGGAGCAACTAAGCCCACGCGCCACAACTGCTGAGCCTGCGCTCTAGAGCCCACGAGCCACAACTAGAGAAAAGCCGCGCGCAGCAATGAAGACCCAACGCATCCAAAAATAGATAAAAATTAAAAAAACAAAACCACAGAGCTCATTTGCACCTCCGTGATATTCCATGATGCATGCTTTATTTTTCTTGACCCCACCTCCCACTGCCCTTCCTCCTTTTCTTACATTATGTCTCCAAAATCGATATTCCTGTTAACAGACTTCCCTCATCCTCAGGCCTCTCACAGAATGATCCATTCACCTCTTTCCCTAATGCCAGGGGTTCCTAACCTGGGGTCCGTTTTGTCCATGGGTACACTTCAGGGAGTCTGCATACATGGATGGGAAATAACTTACATCCTTATTTCTATTGATCTCTGAAATTTAGCCATTTCTCCCATTATGAATGTAGGCCAAAAACCTACAGTGTGGTAGTACTACCACCTGTGATTTTTAATCAGTAGAAGTCAGATACTTCTATAACACTATGGTTTTTTGCTGATCTCAAGATACTTTGAAATTATGCAGTTATTAGACATGCTGTTGGGATTTTATTTAAGGCCTTAATAAAGCACATAAATTACTATATGACAGGTTTTAAGAATACTTTAAAAAACACATTTCAGTCTAATTGGTTTCCTTTTTAATCCTGTATTTTATGTTATACATTCTAAAATATCATTCTGAGTAGTGTCCACAAGCTCTACCCCATCCCATGGTGCAAAGCCCTGCAGCCTTACTTTTATTTCCCAGAAGGGTGGTGCTTCCCCTGCAGCCCTGTAGTCTTGTGAATAAAAGTTGCTTGTTTTCTAAAGCCTGACATTTTATAAGGATGGTGAGTAGAGGGAGGCCAGCAACATTTTCCCAGTTTCTTAATGCTGCCTCCAAATAAATGTTCCCCATACATGCCAGCTCCTGGGTCAACTTCAGGATCTAAGAGGAAGGTCACTCTGACCTGCCATTGGAGGGCCCCAGCCTCGTCAAGTCCAGTAGATCTTTCTCTCTTTACCACTGTAACCACGCCCTGAACCTTGTCACTCAGAACTGCAGCACCTCTAGAAACCTGAGGCTAAACTGTGCCCCAGGCACAATATCCTCTTCTTCTAGTTCTCACTCCCTAACCATGTCACACCTGTTCCCCATCCATATCAACACTGATCGTCCTTTCTGTTTTTCTCCCCAAAGCATCAGAACCCTCAGGTTTCTACTTTCCTCCCAATCCAGCTAAACCTCTTTTCCCATCAAGGTTAATCCTTCCTCTTGTGATCTGGATTCCAGATGCTCTGTCTTCTTATAAAGACATATATAAAGTGTGTGTGTGTGTGTGTGTGTATGTGGTTAGTCATCCCATACTCCCTCAAGTCACCTAGCTATCCCTCCACTCTCTCCTTCCCAGTCTCTCTAAATTAATCATCTCAAGGATTTGTTGTCCTCAAGGCCCTGCCCTCAGTTTGTTCCTCTTTGTTTTCCATGAATAATCTTATCTTCCCCATTGCTTAAATCATGCTTTTATTGGCAAAACCTAAACCTATAAACCTCAAGTCAAATCTCTCTTCCAAATCCATGTACCTGTCTGCATCCAATTACTAGGCACTTACACTTGAATAAACTGAATATGTCCAACACAAAACTCTTAACTGCCCATACCTGCACCTCAAGCTACTTCTCCTCAATCAAGATCTTCCTTGATTTACCCTCTTCTCTTCCTTCCTCTCCACATCCAGATGGGCCTACTTCCAAACTAGCTCTTAGTTTTGGCTGACCTTTGCCTCCAGGTGACACGATTGCTCATCTGCATTACTGCAAAAGGCTCCTGACTGCTTTTCATCTCTCTAGACTTGCCTCTGGTAAATTAATCTGCTACACTGGGGAAATGGTCTTTCTAAAACTAATCCTTCATTGACTAACAGCAGAAAGATACAAGTTTTGAAAGTTCAACCAACCTGGGTTTGAACCAGGCTCTAACCTTGGGAAAATTACTTAACCTCTTCCAATCAGAAAACTGGGTATGATACAATCCTGAAAAGTCACAATCAAGAAATCAAGCCCACGTACAGTAGATACTATGACACACACTAGTCCCTTAATAATTGGTAGTCACCATTATTCCTTCAAGAAAAAATTCAGACTTTCTAATATGATAGTCAAGGGTCTTAATGACCTTGCCTTGCCCTCCTGCCTCAGTGGTCACGGCTCACCAACCCACACCCTACACTCCAGCTACCCTGACACTGCCATGTTCTCTCAGGAACGATGCCTTTAATTCTATCCTTCAAGAGCTCTCGCCTCAATTTAAGTGTCAACTCCACGCATTCTTCCCCAAAGCGCCCCCTCTCACACACAGCCCCAGAATGGATGGAGCAGCCCTGCTCTGTACTCCCACAGCACCTCGTGCTCACCTCCTTCATACTCTACTGAGACACTCTAGTTACCTGCCTCTCTTGTACTAGATGGGCTCTCTAGGGCAGGGTGTCATCCTTTATATCTGTGTTCAACTCCTGTAACACAGTAGGTACTCCATAAATGTTATTAACATAAAACATAACATGAATGGCTGTACTAAATGACAGATTAAAAGAGAAAAACACACACACAGATTTCCTTTCAACTGGCTTTTGTATTCAAAGATTTTTCCTATCTCCAGAAGCCAATTTTTACCACTTTGAATGTTGGAGTAACTATTCAATCACTTAATTTAATGGACCCAGTACTGACACGCCAGCTGTAGATATAATAGACACTTTCAATATGAATATAACCTGTTTTATATTTATTTTACTCACTTTTCCTCATTCTTAAAGAAATCAATGTGTTGTAATCAATACCAAACCACCATAACTAAAGAAAAAGCACTGGTCACTTAGCCTCTAAATTTTTAGTCAAATTGAAGACAGTTATGCATAAAACACCTATCAATAAGTGACGATAAACTGGCACGGCAAGTCTTTGAAAGTTGTAGCAATAATTAAGTACTATGCTTTGCTCACCAGCTTCACGTAACCTGTTCCCTTCTGCTTTTGTCCGGTTAGTTCTTTCACTTCCAGCAAGATCTACCAAGGACAACTGGCTAATAGTGATTTGTTCTTTTTCCTGAAGGGAAGATTATAATGCCGGTAACATAAGTTATAATTGGTTTACAGTGTTCTTTAAATATATTCAAATCAAATTAAGTCTTATGAATACAATGTTTGCACAATACAAAATGTATAGTAGGGGTGAAGGATACATGTTTTGGGGGAAGAGTTTGCTAAAAGCATATGATAAATATCCTCATGACATTACTTGCCCATTGTCTGGTCTTCTACATTATACTGTAAGCTCCACAAGAATAGGAATTCTACCTTTTAACCACTTCATCTCCAGCAACTTGCACAGTGCCTAGCACTCAGCAGGAGCTCAATAAATGTCTGCTAAATCGTGAGTCTACAACAAGGCTAAATATTTGTATAGAGATATTTGATAATTTAACAGTCTAATAATTTCATAATACTCTAATAACTTATAAGAAATGAAAGTCAAGAGATACATAACTGATACTATAATATTAGATATGATTCAATGGAAAGCAAGTGTATAGAGACTTGACTTAAAAGGATTTTCTAGCTAACATTTATCAAGTGCTGACTGTAAGCCAGGCAATGGACTAAAAACTTTACATGCCTCACCTCCTTTAACCCTCACAGCATTACAAGGAGTTTATTACAATTAGGTGAGACAAGCTAGTAAATGCCTTGGAATCAGAATTCAAATCCTGGTGGTCTTTAGTACCATGCTGTACCATCTACTCCTGCCATCTGAAAACCTTCGTGATATACCACAATTTCACGATATGTTTTGAATGGAATTACATTTTAATAGCTTAAAGTTATTAAATGATTTATATATTCAGGCTCAAATGCTGTTACTAATTGATATAAGCCTTGTAGCATGACAGGCCCAGCAGTAAAGAGTGATCAGCAGATGGAGGGCCCTACTGGCCTATCAGCCAAGAGAAGAACAATTTAGAATTGGCCACTCCTGAACTGTACCTAGCCTGGAAAGTTAACTGCTAACATTTAAAAACCATTAACTGAATTTCTACATACAAAATGAGTCTTCAGAGATAAAATAAGATATGTTTTCATTGTTTTATCTCCTCTATTAGATATTTATAAAGATTTGCAAACCTTTTTAACAACAAAATTCCAGGTTCTAAGATTTAATAGCCAGTTTCCCAAAACTATACTATCTAATTAATGGAACATTTTTTTTTAAATGTCATCACCTACACATATAATTCTAGAGCAATATTCAGTGTAATGAAACCTCCATGGTTTACCTCTGATTCCCAAAATTAAGGATTCAAAACAAGAAAACACTCCACATGTTAAACCTTTACCTGTAAGACATTGTCTCCATCTGCATCCAAGGGAGCCTGAACTAATTTAATGTTGAACACACTATGGGAACGGCTGGACTCACGATTCAAATGTGTATTAGCAATTCGTCGCTTTTTCTGGCCTACAGTGACAGAGAAATCATTGATCAAATCTCTACCAAGTCATTTCAGTGTACATACTTTCTACCAAACCAAAAAGTATTGTCAAATTAGATTAGCAACTTTCAGGATTATATTTATCACTGTATATATCTGTAATTCTAGCTCTGCTTCTAACCTCTCCAGAAAACTTCAAAAGCCTCCTCAGTAGATTTCACTTCTACTTCTATACATCCAGCAACGTACATGTTATGGTTCTTATCTTCACGAAGCAACTTAGATTGTGGAAGTCTACGGAAAAGAAAAAACATTGGTTTCCTATATTACGAGATACTGATATTGCAACTTAAGACAAGGACTAAAATGTCAGGCAACATGACATCCATTCTTATAACGGGAATAAGCCTAAGCAAGACTCCAGAAGCATATTACACTTGGATAAGAATAAGGATATATAGTAAAAAGATTAGTTACATAACAGGATAACAGGAATCTATTTTGTTTTAAAAGCTTTGCTCTAGTTTGTTCTAACAAAGCACATGAAACAACACTTACTAAACAATTAGAGATCAAAGTAGTAGTATAGCACCATCACATGCACAGGTTAAGCATCAAAATCTAGCATTTTCTTAATTTTAAAAGATCAGCAGATAGAGCTGGTTCTGACTTCAGTGTCAACAAAAAACAAATTCAGAAGGAGTTTGGTATATACCAGGAGTGGCAATCCTTTCAAAGTGGCTGGTCAAGTTTTAGTCTAAGGTAGGATGAGGATGGGAAAGGTGCTGCCTGTTTGGCCTCACTCTTGTGAATGGTGGGGGTAGAAACATTTACCAGCCACCATTATTCAGCAAATGGCAGATTTCTCAGGGACCAAGGAGGGGCTTAGAAGTAGCAGCCGGCCCAGTACCAATGAAAAACCACCTACATGCAAACATGCCACAGATGCCAACCACTAGTATAACTGCACCCTTCTCCTTAAGAAAAGAGCACCATCACATACACAAAATCTGTGTTCCTCATGGGCGTGCTGCAACTATTCCACCTACCAAAGGAATAAGGTAGAAGTTACTGTTTCTATAGCAGCCATCTCGCAGCAACACGTTCAGTCCAGAGTATCTGACAGTCACAATGAGTCGTATCTTAAAAATCCTCTGCTTCTAATATTTCTTCATTGTATTAAAAACTAAACCTTAAACCAGCTCAAAAAAGCAGGTTAATCACCACCCTAACAAATAAAATCTGAATTCACTGCCAAATAAGCACCCTGTGAGTTCATTCAAGGAGTTACCAGAAAGGTTACAAGGCATAGTCACATTTGTCAGTCTTCATTTATATAACAAAACCAAGATAGGCTTCTTAGAAAACAATCTCATTTGGAACAAATCAAACAGAAACTTGGCACATGTGCAGACATGAAAGTGATTGGTAGCAGTGAATGACATCACAAAAGTTTAGGAAAATGGGTACATACAACTGATACTTTGAAACAAATGGTAAAGTAATTAGTCTATAAATTGTTTAATATAAATAAAAGTGGGTATACAGACAGCTGTTCTCAGTCTAATGGTTTTCCAAATCTAGCTGTTCCTCCAATAATATTCACTGAGTCATATACACAAAAGTTAAGTAATACAACACAGGTCTTCATATTATTTGTCTTGAGAGGCCCTGACAAAGACAGCATTGAAGATAAGCATTTAGCTTAAGAACAAAACCATCTAGGAACAAGGTACCAGAGTCAGCTCTGGCACAGATGTAGTTTGTGATGCCGGATTGTAATTGCTCTTCAGTCTCAGCAGGGCAAGACCCAAGGAAATCTAAGTAATAGTCTTTTAACTCTGGTGGAATGACAATACAGATGTCACTTCTTATTGGTCAGTGATGGAAGGTCTGTGACCATTAGCTGTGCAGACAACAGCTTTAGGCTCCATTCTGTGGGGATCACCAGAACACGGATTAGAGGCTACAAACTCCCAACATTAAGTGTCAGGTTCTTAAAGGTAGCCCCAGGGCACATCTACAGGGACACTTCTTTATACAATTAAGGTCCTTGTCAAAATACAGCCCAGGGCCCACATATATACAGTAGAATATTACTCAGCCATAAAAAGAAACAAAGTTGAGTTATTTGTAGTGGGGTGGATGGACCTAGAGTCTGTCATACAAAGTGAAGTAAGTCAGAAAGAGAAAAACAAATACCGTATGCTAACACATATATATGGAATCTAAAAAAAAAAGTTCTGAAGAACCTAGGGGCAGGACAGGAATAAAGACGCAGACGTAGAGAATGGACTTGAGGACATGGGGAGGGGGAAGTGTAAGATGAGATGAAGTAAGAGAGTTGCACTGACATATATACACTACCAAATGTAAAATAGCTAGTGGGAAGCAGCTGCATAGCACCGGGAGATCAGCTCGGTGCTTTGTGACCACCTAGAGGGGTGAAATAGGGAGGGTGGGAGGGAGATGCAAGAGGGAGGAGATATGGGGACATAGGTATACATATAACTGATTCACTACGTTATACAGCAGAAACTAACACAACAGTGTAAAACAATTATACTCCAATAAAGATGTTAAAAATATATGTATGTGTATATATATATATATATATATATATATATATAGCCCAGGGCCAAGAGTTTTTCAAAAGTAAAGTCTAAGGTGAATATTCTCCTTAGATGCCTTAACCCAATGGTTTTCCTAATACAGCTACAAATCTAGTTAATATACAGAACTATTTACCAAGCACCAACTGCATGACATGAGTTATATTTCATTTTGAAAACAAAAGTAAGCTTTATCCCCATTTATAGTTGAGGAAACTAAACCTCACTGATGTGAAGTGACTTCACCAAGGTTAAGCAGCTAAGGGACTCTCTCCACTACTTACTTAGGCTTTATGGGATCAAACGGCACCTCTTCCAATAGATCATATATGTAATTATTATATATTTCAATATAAGAGACAAATACACCGTAGACACTATCTTCATCAACCTCTCCTGCTTTGCAGAATTCTTGTACATTTATCATATCTGCAAACTCTGGATCTACTTGTCGTCTGAAAAAAGAAATAAAAAGCCCCAAAGTCTCATCTTACACACTGTAAGTAAATAAATGACCTCCATTACAAGTAGGAATGCACAGAGCAACTTTATTCATACTCATGGTTGGGCCAACAGTTCTCCCATATCTCCCCAGATACACAACACAGGCTTTTACACCCTCTCTCACCAAGAGTGGCACCTTCCCTAAACAGTGATTCAAGGACAGTGTGCTCAGAACAAAACAGAACATCTGAGCAAATAAACTTACTTAAGAACATCTCTCAACTTTGACCTCACTAAAGTCAACTGTCAAACCAACTTCTCCACTTCTGTTCACCGTTCCCTATGCCTGAGGAAACCACTGGACAGGGTTCCCATGAGGCCAGTGTTAGAAATGTAATTACTTACTTGCTAGAGGGGGTCTTTGGATTGGGCGTGGCTTCTCTTTTCTGCCGTTCTAATAAAGCATCAACTTCACACTGTATTTCCATACTATTCCTATCATTAGATTTAAAAACCTTAAAGTGGGGACAAAAATCAGACCATAATTTTTAGACTTTGACTTAAATAGTAAGAAATATATTTAAGAAATAAAAATCAATATTTAAACATATTTAAAGTTCCAAAAGGTATCCGATGCCTTAGTTCTCCCTTAATACTACTGTATCCACAGGTATTTTGGCACCTATGCCCTCTAGTGAGTCACAACATACAAAAATTTAAACTTACATATCGTTTAGCTTGAAACGACCCTATACTGTTAAAGAGCATGTCCAAACAGCGAGGAAGCAGTCCTCCTTCCCCTGGAGAACCAGTCATAGTGTGAGTTTTTCCACTTCCCGTCACACCATATGTAAAAAGGAGACCTACAATGTAACAAGTCACAGTTATATATTAAATGTCACACTTGGCTATATCTTAAAAGTCCTCCACGTATAATATTTTTTGTATTAGAAAACACTTAAAATAACTGCTCAACACTTCAATATATAAGGCAAATGCTAACAGCCATGAAAGGAGAAATCAACAGTAACACAATAGGGAGGCTTTAACGCCCACTTACATCAATAAACAGATCATCCAGACAGAAAATCAATAACGAAACACGGGCCATAAATGACACATTAAACCAGATGGACTTAATTGATATTTATAGAACATTCCATCCAAAAGCAGCAGAATGCACATTCTTCTCAGGTGCACATGGAACATTCTCCAGAACTGACCACATGCTGGATGACAAAACAAGCCTCAGTAAATTTAAGAAAACTGAAATCATATCAAGAATCTTTTCTGACCACAACACTAAGAGATTTGAAATCAATCACAAGAAAAAAAAACTGTCAAAAAAAACAAGTAAGTGGAAGCTAAACAAGATGTTACTAAACAACCAATGGATCACTGAAGAAATAAAAAAAAATACCTAGAGACAAATGACAAAAACATGACAATCAAAAACCTATGTGATGCAGAAAAAGCAGTTTTAGCAGGGAAGTTTATAGCAATAAAATCTTACCTCAGGAAACAAGAAAAATCTCAAACAACTTAACCTTACACCTAAAGCAACTAAAGAAAAAAGAATAAACAAAACCCAAAGTGAGTAGAAGGAAAGAAATCATAAAGATCAGAGCAGAAATAAATAGAGATGAAGGAAACAACAGAAAAGAGCAATGAAACTAAAAGCTGGTTCTTTGAAAAGGTAAACAAGACTGATAAACCTTTAGCCAGATTCATCAACAAAAAAAAGGGAGGGCTCAAATCAAGAAAATCAGAAGTGAAAACAGAGAAGTTACAACAGACACCACAGAAATACAAGGGATCATAAGAGACTACTACAAGCAAGTGTATGCCAATAAAATGGATAACCTAGAAGAAATGGACAAATTCTTAGAAAGGTACAAGCACCCAAGACTCAACCAGGAAGAAATAGAAAATATGAAAGGACCAATCATAAGTACTGAAACTGAAACTGTGATTAAAACCTCCCAGCAAACAAAAGTCCAGGACCAGATGGCTTCATAGGCAAATTCTATCACACATTTAGAGAAGAGTTAACAGCTATCCTTCTGAAACTATTCCAAAAAATTGCAGAGGAAGGAACACTCCCAAATTCATTCTAAAAGGCCACTATCACCCTGATACCAAATCTGGACATGGGTAACACAAAAAAAATTACAGGCCAGTTATCTTTGATAAATATAGACACAAAAATTCTCAACAAAATACCAGCAAACCGAATCCAACAACACATAAAAAAGGTCACACACCATGACCACGTTGGATTAATCCCAGGGTCCCAAGGATGATCCAACATACATAAATCAATAAATGAGATACACCACATCAACAGAAGGAAAAAACCTCATGATCATCAATAGATGCAGAAAAAGCGTTTGACAAAATTCAACATTCACTCGTGATAAAAACCCTTATGAAACTGGGTAGAGGGAACATATCTCAACATAATAAAAGCTATTTATGACAAACCCACAGCCAATATAATATTCAATGGTGAAAAGCTGAAAGACTTCCCGCTAAAATATGGAACAAGACAAGGATGCCCACTCTCACCACTTCTCTTCAACATAGTATTGGAAGTCCTAGCCACAGCAATCAGACAAGAAAAAGAAAAGGTATTTAAATGTGTAGGAAAGAGGTAAAATTGTCATTATACGCAAATGACATGATAATATATGTAGAAAACCCTGAAGACTCCACACTAAAACCACTAGAACTGATAAATGAATCCAACAAGGTAGCAGGATACAAGATTAACATACAGAAATAGGTTGCACTTTTTACACTAACAATGAAATATCATAAAGGGAATGTAAATAAATAATATTTGTTTTTATTGTTTATTAATAAATAAATAAAATAGTCCCTTTTAAACTCCCACAAAAAAATAAAATACTTAGAAATAAGCCTCACCAAGGAGGTGAAAGACTTAGTGCTGAGAACTACAAAACATTATTAAAGGAAATTAAAGATGATTCAAAGAAACGGAAAGATATCCCATGCTCTTGGATTGGAAGAATTAATATTGCTAAAATGGCCATACTACCCAAAGCAATCTACAGATTTGTGATCCCTATTAAATTACCAATGGTATTTTTCACAGAAATAGAACAAATAATACCAAAATTTACATGGAACCATAAAAGACCCAGAATTGCCAAAGCAACCCTGAGGAAAAAGAAAAAAACAGGAGGCCTAACACTCCCAGACTTCACTACAAGACTACAGGGATCAAAACAGCATGGTATTGGCACAAAAACAGATATACAGATCAATGGAACAGAAGAGAGAGCCCAGAAATAAACCCACACACCTGTGGATTAAAGACCTACTTATAAGACCAGACACCAGGAGTTCCCTGGTGGCCTAGTGGTTAGGATTTGGCACTTTCACTGCAGAGGCCTAGGTTCGATCCCTGGATAGCACCATCCTTCATGCCGCGTGGCATGGCCAATATGAAAAAAATAAAAAAGAAAGTAAAAGACAAGACACCATAAAACTCCTAGTAGAGAAAATAGGCAAAACATTCTCTGACATAAATCATACCCATGTGTTTTTAGGTCAGTCTCCCAAGGCAATAGAAATAAAAGCAAAAATAAACAAATGGGACCTAACCAAACTTATAAGCTTTTGCATAGCAAAGGAAACCACAAACAAAATGAAAAGACAACTTACGGACTGGGAGAAAATATTTGCAAATGATGTGACTAACAAGGGCTTAATTTCCCAAATATGCAAACAGCTCATACAACACAATAACAAAAAAACAAACAACCCAATAAAAAATGGGCAGAAGACCTAAATAGACATTTCTCCAAAGAAGACATACAGATGGCCAATAGGCACATGAAAAGATACTCAATGTCGCTAATTATTGGAGAAATGCAAATCAAAACCACAATGAGGTACCACCTCACACCAGTCAGAACGGCCATCAATAAAAAGTCTACAAGTAGCAAATGCTGGAGAGGGTGTGGAGAAACCCTCCTACCCCGTTGGTGGGAATGTAAATTGGTAGAGCCACTATGGAGAAGAGTATGGAGGTTCCTTAAAAAACTAAAAATACAGCTACCATAAGATGCAGCAATCCCATTCCTGGGCATATAGCTGGAGAAAACCATGGTTTGAAGGGATACATGCACCCCAGTGTTCATTGCAGTGCTGTTTACAATAGCCAAAACATGGAAACAACATAAATGTCCACTGACAGATGAATGGATAAGGAAGACGTGATACATATATACAATGTAATATTACTCAGCCATAAAAAAGAATGAAATACTGCCATTTGCAGCAACATGGATGGACCTAGAGATTATCACACTCTAGGTATAATAGTAAGCAAAGTAAGTTAGAAAGGCAAATACCATGATAAAACTTATTACGTGGAATCTTAAATATGACACAAATCAACATATCTATGAAACAAAAACAGACTCACAAATATAGAGAACAGACTTGTGGTTGCCAAGGGAAGGGGGGGTAGGAGAGGGAAGGAGTGGGAGTTTGGGATTAGCAGAGGCAACCTATTATATATAGGATGGATAACAACAAGGTCCTATTGTATAGCACAAGGAACTATATTCAATATCCTGTGACAAACCATAATTGAAAATATGAAAAAGAATATATATATATGTATAACTGAATCACTTTGCCATACAGAAGAAATTAACACAACATTGTAAATCAACTACACTTCAATAAAATTTTAAAAAACACTCCCAACAAACAAAAGTCCAGGACCAGATGGTTTCACAGGCAAATTCTGTCAACATTTAGAGAAGAATTAACACCTATTCTTCTGAAACTCTTCTAAAAAATTGCATAGGAAGGAATACTCCCAAACTCACTCTACAAGGCCACCATCATCCTGATACTAAAACCAGACAAGAATATCACAAAAAAAGAAAATTACAGGCCAATATCACTGGTGAATACAGATGCAAAAATCCTCAACTAAATACTAGTAAACTGAATCCAACAATACATTAAAAGGATCATACACCATAATCAAGTGGGATTTATCCCAGGGATTCAAGGATTCTTCAGTATCCACAAATCAATCAGTATGATACACCACATTAACAAACTGAAGAATAAAAATCCTTTGATCATCTCAATAGATGCAGAAAATGCTTTTGACAAAATCAACACCCGTTTATGATAAAAACTCTCCAGAAAGTGGGCATAGAGGGAACACACCTTAACATAATAAAGGTCATGTATGACAAACCTACAGCTAACATCATACTCAATGGTAAAAAGCCTAAAGCATTCCCTCTAAGATCAGGAACAAGACAAGGATATTCACTGTCACCACTTTTGTTCAACATAGTTTTGAAGTTCTAGCCATGGCAATCAGAGAAGAAAAAGAAATAAAAGGAATCCAAATTGGAAAAGAAGAAAACTGTCACTGTTTGCAGATGACATGATATTATACATAGAAAATCATAAAGATGCTACCAGAAAACTACTAGAGCTGTTCAATGAATGTAGTAAAGTTGAAAGATACAAAATTAATACACAGAAGTCTCTTGCATTTCTATAACTAATAACAAAAGATTAGAAAGAGAAATTAAGAAAAGAATCCCATTTACCATCACATCAAAAAGAATAAAATACCTAGGAATAAACCTACCTAAGGAGGCAAAAGACCTGTACACAGAAAAGTATAAGATGTTGATGAAAGAAATTGAAGATAACATAAACTGATGGAAAAATATACCATGTTCTTGGATTGGAAGAATCAATGTTGTCAAAATGGCTATACTACAAGGCAATCTACAGATTCAACGCAATCCCTATCAAATAACCAATGGCATTTTCCACATAACAGGAACAAAAATATTTTTACATTTGTGTGGAAACGCAAAAGACCCCAAATAGCCAAAGCAATCCTGAGAAAGAAAAACGGAGCTGGAGGAATCAGGCTCCCTGACTTCAGACTATACTACAAAACTACAGAAATCAAGACAGTATGGGGCTTCCCTGGTGGCACAGTGGTTGAGAATCCGCCTACCAATGCAGGGGACACGGGTTCGTGCCCCGGTCTGGGAAGATCCCACATGCCGTGGAGCGGCCAGGCCCGTGAGCCATGGCTGCTGAGCCTGCGTGTCCGGAACCTGTGCTCCACTACGGGAGAGGCCACAACAGTGAGAGGCCCACGTACTACAAAAAAAAACAAAAAAAAAACCACACAAAAAAACAGTATGGTACTGGCACAAAAACAGAAATATAGATCGATGGAAAAGGATAGAAAGCCCAGAAATAAACCCACGCACCTATGGTCAATTAATTTAGGACAAAGGAGACAAGAATATATAATGGAGAAATGACAGTCTCTTCAATAAGTGGTGCTGGGAAAACTGGACAAGCTACATGTAAAAGAATGAAATTAGAACAGTCTCTAATACCATACACAAAAATAAACTCAAAATGGATTATTAGAGACCTAAATGTAAGACCTGATACTATAAAACTCTTAGCACACTCTTTGACATAAATCACAGCAAGATCTTTTTGGATCCACCTCCTAGAGTAATAAAAACCAAAACAAAAGTAAATAAATGGGACCTAATTATACTGTAAAGCTTTTGCACAGAAAAGGAAACCATAATCAAAATGAAAAGACAACCCACAGAATGGCAGAAAATATTTGCAAATGATGCGACCGACAAGGGATTAATTTCCAACATATACAAACAGCTCATGCAACATCACAAAAAACAAAAGAAAAAAGACCCAATCAAAAAATGGGCAGAAGACCTAAACAGACATTTCTCCAAAGAAGGCATACAGATGGCCAAGAGACACATGAAAAGATGGTCAACATTGCTTAGTATTAGAGAAATACAAATCAAAACTACAATGAGATATCGCCTCACACAAGTCAGAATGGCCATCATCAAAAAGTCTACAAATAACAAATGCTGGAGAGTGTGTGGAGAAATGGGAACCCTCCTACCCTGGTGGTGGGAATGTAAATTGGTATAGCCACTATGGAGAACAGTATGGAGGTTCCTTAAAAAACTTAAAATAGAGCTACCATAGGATGTAGCAATCCCAGGCCTGGGCATATATCCAGAGAATACCATGGTTCAAAAGGATGCATGCACCCCAATGTTCATTGCAGTGCTGTTTATAATAGCCAAGACATGGAAACAACCTAAATGTCCATCGACAGGTGAATGGATAAAGAAGATGTGGTACATATATAAAATGGAATATTACTCAGCCATTAAAAAGAATGAAATAATGCCATTTGCAGTAACATGGATGGACCTGGAGATTATCATGCTAAGTGAAATAAGTCAGAAAAAGACAAGTATCTTATGATATTGCTTATATGCAGAATCTAAAAAATAAAAAAAATGATACAAATGAACCTATTTACAAAACAGACTCACAGACTAAAACAAACTTATGGTTACCAAAGGGGAGAGATAAATTGGGATTTTGGGATTGATATATACACACTACTATATTTAAAATAGATAATCAACAAGGACCTACTGTATAGCAGAGGGAAATCTACTCAATATTCTGTAATAACTTATATGGGACAAGAATCTGAAAAAGAATGGATATATGTATAACTGAGTCACTTAGCTGTACATCTGAAACTAACAACACTGTAAATCAACTATACTCCAATGCAAAATAAAAATTAAATTTGAAAAAATAAGCAAATTAAAAAAATTAAAATAACTGCTCAAAAAAGCAGGTTTAACACTTCTCTGGCAAATTAAATGGGTTCAAGGCTGAACATAAACCAAATATCTAAGTATCAAAAAAGTTTTATCAGAGGGGGAGAAAAAGAAAAGTTCAACAAAACTCCAAGAATCATACCATTTTTGCCATGAATGAGGTCATCTACCAAGGGATTAGCCACAACATCAAAGAGCTCCTTTTGGGTGGTATGAGTGCCAAATACTTGTTTAAATGAATACAGAGTCTGTGAAGAAGAAAAAAAATAAAAAGCACATAAATGGAATTCCACTATAGCTAGGCTAGAAATATATCTGTTTAAACATATTCAGATGTTTACTTCTGAACAATTAGATCTAGACATGAAAAAAAAATACCAATAGTCTTTAAACTTGGAATCTTTAAAAAATTCATGACATACTTAAATTATACCAATTATAAACTGGTAAACATTTACAGTTATAACTACTAAAGAGACTGTAGAAAAGTCTTGTCTACTAATGCTCCATAGACTAAGGCTGATTTTGTTTTAATTAAGTGACAAAGGAGTTCAAAAGGTATTACAACGATTCAGTCATAGACTTGTGAAAATCCTCAAGCATTACTTCATATACTATTTTACTGCTATCTATTTTTCTTTATAAAGGTGTCATTGGGCTTCCCTGGTGGCGCAGTGATTGAGAGTCCGCCTGCCGATGCAGGGGACACGGGTTCGTGCCCCGGTCCGGGAAGATCCCACATGCCACGGAGCAGCTGGGCCCATGCATGAGCCATGGCTGCTGAGCTTTTGTGTCCGGAGCCTGTGCTCCACAACAGGAGAGGCCACAACAGTGAGAGGCCCACGTACGACAAAAAAAAAAAAAAGGTGTCATTTAAAATGGCATAGCAGTATAAAACCAAGAGTTTTGATGTACTGCTTTTTTAAAACTAGAAAATAACTGTCAATATAATCTCATCTGAGTTTTTTGTTTGTTTGTTTGTTTTTGGCTGTGCCACAAGGCATGCAGGATACTAGTTCCCTGGCCAGGGATATAACCCTGGTGCACTGGAGTGGAAGCATGGAGTCTCAACCACTGGACCACCAGAGAAGTCCCTCATCTGAGTTCTTCTATGAAATAAATTTTAAATAAACTGTGACCTTTAAAAAAGCAATAATACTTCAATTATCAAATCTTTCAAAATATGACTATTATTATAAAGCATATCTATATTATCAGAAATATTACCAAACTCCTACTTGGAAAATAAGACTGGGGACTAGGGTATATATTTCAAGGTAAATTAAAATACCCTAATCGTCCAGGGACTGGAGTTCTATTCTTTCAATTTTTGTTATTTTCTAGCTTTATTAGTTTGTAAACATTGCAATTGTTCCTGTAGGCTTCCTGAATTTCTTGCAATTTTTGCTCCATGAATGTCAATGCTATTATTTGGTGCATGAGTATTCACTAGAATTTATTATGGGTTATAGCCTTTGTCACGTGGCCCCCTTTCCCTGTTTTATAACGTTTTATCTTAAATTCAACCTGCTCACATATCAATATCGTGACCCTTATGTTTTTAAAATTAGCAGTTTTGTCCCCCAAAAGGAGATATGTATAGATTAGGACTCAAATACATCATCATCATCATAACAACAACAACTTGCACTTAACACTAACCATGTCCCAAGCACTGCCTTAGCATATTAGTGAATCATCATTTTTACAACCTCTGATGTAGTAGGTACTATCAATTATTATGACTCATTTTATAACTTGTTAAAGATCACACACCTACTTCAGCTAAGCTAACTCTCACCTTTGTAGAAGTTTTTATTCCAATCCTGTAAAACAGCTTTAGAGTTCACAGAAAGAACAAAGAATCTTAGAACTGAAAAGATACATACAGGTTAGCACTGACAGGTCAATAAGATGACCTCCAAGTCCTCATGAACAATCCCCACCCTCTTCCAGGTGAAGAAAACTGAGGCAAGAAGGAACTTGCCCAAGCTCATGAAGCTAATTAGTGTCAAAGCCATTTCCATTCCAACACTTCTTCCATTATCCAGTGTTGCTTTCTGTTAAAAAGCACTGAGAACTTTTAATCCCCACCAAACCTTTAGTACTATTTACACATACATGAAATTAACTCTAATAAAGAAGTAAAATTCATTAAGTCAGTTCTCAACTATTTTACATTCTCAAAGGCCTACTCCTCCATGAAGCCTTTCCAGACCATTCCTTCATGCTTAATCCGTATCTACTGAGTGTTTGGCAAACAGGACAGATAAGGTACATATCCCCTAGAAGTGTATATTACACCAGGGGAGAGACAATAAACAAGTAAATAAATCTATAGGTTGGGTTAAGTGCTGTCAAGGAAGTATAGAGAGTACAGACCAGGAGAGTAGTGGGAGGGGTGCTACTGCTGATGGGGGTAATCTGGACACACTCTCGGAGGAAGTGATTTAAGCTAAAACCTAAGGATGAGGACCCATCCTGCTAAGAGCTAAGGGCAAAGCCCTGAGGCAAGATTCTGGCTTATCCAAGCAATTTAAGATTGTATGAGTACTAAGAGGTGATGTGGAGAGAGAGATAGCAGGAAGATTAAGCAGGATTGTGCCCATCTAAAAACTTTATTCCTTAGAAGGGTTTTTTTTTTTATTTGCAGTACGCGGGCCTCTCACTCCTGTGGCCTCTCCCGTTGCGGAGCACAGGCTCCGGATGCGCAGGCTCAATGGCCATGGCTCACGGGCCCAGCCGCTCCGCGGCATGTGGGATCCTCCCGGACCGGGGCACGAACCCGTGTCCCCTGCATCGGCAGGCGGACTCTCAACCACTGCGCCACCAGGGAAGCCCCCTTAGGTTTTAAACAGGAAAATGGTGATGGGAAGCGGGGGGGATAAGTTAGGAGTCTGGGATTAGCAGATACAAACTGCTATACATAAAATAGATAAATAGGGCTTCCCTGGTGGCGCAGTGGTTGAGAGTCCGCCTGCCGATGCAGGGGACACGGGTTCGTGCCCTGGTCTGGGAAGATCTCACATGCCGCGGAGCGGCTGGGCCCATGAGCCATGGCCGTTGAGCCTGCGCGTCCGGAGCCTGTGCTCCGCAACGGGAGAGGCCACAGCAGTGAGAGGCCCGCGTACCACAAAGAACAGCAAAAAAAAAAAAGATGAACATCATCCTACTGTATAACACAGGCAAGTGTATTCAATATCTTGTACTAAACCGTAATGGAAAAGAATATGAAAAAGAATATTACATATATGTATAACTGAATCACTTTGCTGTATACCAGAAGCTAATACAGCTAAATTAATGGTACTTCAGTTAAAAAAAAAAGAAAAAGGAAAATGTGAGGTCTGATTTCTGCTTTAAAAGATGACTGGCTGCTCTGTGGCAATGGATTAGAGAAGATTCAGAGTGGAAGCAGGTGGTCCAGCTGGCTTCAGCATAATCTTGTTAATGTTACTCAAAGTGTGGTCAGCAGGCAGGCCAATGCCCCTCTGAGAGCTGTCTGTCTCCAGTCCAGGGGTAGGTAATTACAGAGATGGAGGGTAAATGCTTAGAACCTCTGTAGCCATTTCACACGGCTGCAACATCCCAGCATGTGATCAGTGGGGCTTATCTCTGAACAGATTATAAACCAGTCCTCTGCTGTCTAACTTTGCCTAACAGTTGTCTAACAGTTTCTTGTGGCAAAGCTGCACAAAAGTATCAGTCACCATGCACTGAAAATAAAAAAGCTGCTTCTTCACCACAGTTTGAGAAGCACTTGTCTCCGTAATTAATAACAGGCCTCAGACGAGGGTAGTGGCAGTGGAGATAGAACTGAAAGGACAGTTTCAAGATACACACTGGAGCAGAACTGATAGGATCTACTAATGAATGGGATATGAGGGGGGACAAGAGAAAGGTAAGGACAGGGTGTCTGGTTTGAGCAAATAGATGGTGGTGGTGCTATTTACTGACAAGAAAAAACAAGGGAGGAAGTGATCTAGAGGGGAAAAAACTCAAGAGTTCTTTTGGACATGCCTGTGTGACATCCAAGCAGTGGACGTTCAAGTTGAGAGTTAGAGAAAAGATTTAGTCTGGAGATAAAAATTCCAAAATTATTACCATATCATCAACATGTAAAGCCATGGAAAAGTATAGATAGGGAAGAGAGCCCTGGGTATAGCCCAACCTGGTATTTAGAGGTTGGAAAAGGAGGAGAAGCCTGCAGACGGTGGCCAGTGAAAGACAGAACATGGAGAATTGGAGCAGAAGACAGGATAGTGCTGCTGAGAAATAGATCATAATGAAGACAAAGAGGTGTCCATCACATCTAGCAGCAAAGAGGCCACTGGCGGGCTTTTGACTAGCAATCTCCCTCGAGTAGTGTACACAAAAGAGTGAAGGCAGCTTGAAAGAGATGACACCCTGAATTAATCCTTTTTTCTGCATTCCCAGAGTCTATTTCTTTAAACACACCTCTGTCTTACCAATGAGGGTCACTTGCTTAGCATCTGTGCTCCCAACTAAATTGTAAGCTCCATAAAGGCAAGGACCATGTCTTACTCAGTTTTTAAAGTCTCCTTCTATGCTCCAGCTTAGCACATGTTTGTCAAACTGAATTGAACTCTCTTTAACATTTTACTAAAAATAAAAACACTTCATAAGAGATCAATACAAGTATACAATGCCTATTAAATGTTATTTCAATCCCACACATGAAACTATATATATACATGTAACTGCCTAGCACAATCAGATATCATTCCACATTAAACTATCCCTAATATATGCTCTAAAAAGCAATAATTATCCAATACAAGAAATTAATCATCTAAAAGCAATCTTCTAACTCCAGTATACCAAAGGTGTGTCTGTACAGCCCAGAAATTAAAGATACTTTTGATATGGTGGTTAGAGTGAAGTAAATAAGTCTTTCAATAAAGTGGAAACACATGAATGTTGTTAAATGGAAAACATGGAAAAGCCATTCAGGAAAGAACCTATCAATTAAAAACAGCTGCTTCCAATAGGAATTACCTCCTTATATTCTCCATTTCGGTTGAGCCTGTAACCCTCAGGAGGATGAAGTTGAACTGTTGTATTACTGATCACCTCTATGCAACACTCTTGCTCTGGGAGGCTCAGTGGGCGTACCCTGCAGTACACCTGAAAATACATGAAGGTGCTTAAAGAACAAAGGTTGACTTTTTACCTGACTTTTCATTCATACATTCAAACATTTGGCCTCTAAACTTAAGTATATATACTTAGAGCTGTGAAAGCCAAGATCTGCTACCCTGCTACCCGATTTGCTGATTGTCAAATGCAAACAGATATTTTAGATATGAGAGAATTTTAAATGCATATGATATCAAAACTCTCTCTAAAAATCAAAAACATATCACACAATGAGATTTGAAAAGCTGTTAGGATTGTCTGGAATTGGATGTCAATTAAAACTTGCCAGCTTAACACTTAATACACTAAAGTGCGAGATCTGAAATATGGTCTTTCTTTAAATTTTTATTTATTTAATTTTTGGCTGCATTGGCTTCGTTGCTGTGCGCGGGCTTTCTCTAGTTGCAGCAAGCGGGGGCTACTCTTCGTTGTGGTGCACGGGCTTCTCATTGCAGTGGCTTCTCGTTGTGGAGCACGGGCTCTAGGTGCACAAGCTTCAGTAGTTGTGGCGCATGGGCTTAGTTGCTCCGCGTCATGTGAGATCTTCCCAGACCGGGGCTCGAACCCGTGTCCCCTGCATTGGCAGGCGGATTCTCAACCACTGCGCCACCAGGGAAGCCCGAAATATGGTCTTCTTAATCAGTGATAGGGTTGAGGAAAACCTGTTCAGCACTATAATGCAAAGCACCTGGTTCCAATGAAGGGAAAATTTAAAAACCCCAGACCAAACCATCTTTCTTTTATTTGCCATTTGCTTTTAAAAGCAAGTTCCCAAGCCTGCATGAAGAATTCTCCAAGATAGTTGAAGAATATTTTTTCATTATCTAACTTTTCAAATATAATTAGTTATAGGAAGTATGCAACTGACAACCAAACACTTCATTTTACTGGGCTAATGTATCCTACATAGAAACAAAGTTTCAAAGCTGGAACCAGCCTAAGCAATTTAGTATCATCCTTTTAGCTAAATGTTCTTTGACTCCACTTCCACTTCTCCATCCCTTCCAAGCATAAGCATAAGACATAAAAGGACTGAAGAAAGAAGACACACACAAATTCACAGGGAGACCTTACCCCAACGGGGTCTTTAAGACTCGTTTGGGATCCTTTTTTCACTGGTGGTTTCCTGGGTGTCTTAGTTCTCCTGGTCATAGATACAAAAACATTTCAGTTCAACACTAACATATAAAAACTTCACCTGTAATTCATACAGAGCCGACCTTCCTAGGGTTTATAAAATTATTCTTTAGCAGTTCCACAACACTATATCCCAAATAACATGAATAAGAATACATTTCCTTAGTAGAAGGGTGTTTGTGGCATGGATAACCCAAAAGTAATTAAAATTTGGCTTAGGAGACATTTTTGCTACTAAAAAATAGAGATAACAAGCCCAAAACGGGGTCACTTGTGCTAGGCCTCAAATCACCAAACTGAGACTTCATACCTAACTTATAGTTCCAACCTCTCCCAGGAGTAGAATCTTAAACCAGTCAATCT
Organism: Mesoplodon densirostris; assembly: GCF_025265405.1. Taxonomy (NCBI): domain Eukaryota; kingdom Metazoa; phylum Chordata; class Mammalia; order Artiodactyla; family Ziphiidae; genus Mesoplodon; species Mesoplodon densirostris. The sequence continues at coordinate 124,397,096 of NC_082664.1, forward strand.
GGAATTACCCGGTCAGCGCTAGTGAGGTAATCTGCCTGATAGACCCCTGCCATCCACTAAAGGATGTTCACCTTGCCACAGACAATCCACTCATTGCTGGTATAAATCCCTTGTTCCATCCCCCTCTGCCTATAAAAAAACTTCCATTTTGTACAGCTCTTAGGAGCACCTTTCTGTGTGCTAGATAGGATGCTGCCTGATTCATGAATCATTGAAAAAAGCCGGTAAGATCTAGTTGAATTCTGTTTTTAAATATCTATTTATAGTTCTGTACGTAAAATAGCTTATTTTCTTCAGCAACAACTTTACAGACACTACAAATTTGAAAAATCTACAGATAGTTGACCACACTTATCTCTAAAGTCATTTATGTAGGTACATAAGCACACACGCTGTGCCAACAGCCCACTGCCAAGGCAGACTGACAAGTGATTAACTTCAATAAATTATAAAAATGCAGATGGAGGAATCCATTCTTTCATCAAGATTTGTCTTTACTTTCAAGGAACAAGGGATTATTGAATTCTCAAAACTATCATCCTTTGTCCTCAAACAAAATGTGGTCCCCAAACTGCAATTTCGTGCTCTCTTAAGTAGGGGCAGTAGAAAAAGATATTTTGCTTTATTCACCATTTCTCTAGCATGCCACTCCCCTCTTTCCCCCATTTATCTAGACTAGAAAAACATTTAACACTAAGTGAAATTACTGGCTTGGATTTTAGGTTATTAAAATACTTCTTCAACCCCTTCCCAGATGAGACAAGCAAATTCGTGTTTTAAGTATAGAACATTACTGTAGGTTTACTTAAACTCAACATTTTTCCCCAACGATTTTGACTTTAGCCTCTTAAGAAGAAAACAAGTTGCCTTTGCAAACGACTAGCTACGTGATGGTGCTAATTATAAAGGCAGCCCTCTTCTTTGCACAAGTATTTCGTTACCCAGCAGCAGTCAAGGAATTAGGCTGAGCTGCAAATGTCACCGACCCCGTGAGGAATGTGGGCGTGGGCTTTTGTGTCGGCGGCGGGGCTTGTCTGAGACCCAAGAACAGAGCAAAATAACTGGCCTTCATCCGGGGGTGGTCGCGGCCCCCAGGCTACCGCGCTAGGCTAAGAAAATCACGCAGTGCGCTCGGGCGCCAGGGCTCTCCGGGGGCTGAGACCACCTACCCAACCCCAACCCCAGGACACAACACTCGGCGCACCCGCGAGATGACCCCCGGCCCGCACTAACTCCGCAAAATGCAACCCGCGGGTGCGGGCGGCAGGGGATGGAAAGGGAAACTTAAGAAAGGGTTGAGGCGGCGGTCCCGGAGCCAGGTGGCGGGCGACCTGGCTAACCCGAACTGGGGTTGCCGCCCAAACTTCCCCCTCCTCCCAACTTGGGGCAGACATTTCCGGGCCGAGTGAAGCTAGGGCGGCGAGCCGGGCGCCCGACTCCGGGCGGCGGGGAGCCGGACGGGGTGTCCGCGCCCGGGCTCCCCCCTGGGCGGTCCTGATGGGGGCTCCCTTCCACTTTGAGGGCCGCGGCCCGGGAGACGCGGGGCTCGGTGCCGACCGCGTGTCCCGGGGCCTGCTGCGGCGTGAGGAGACGCCGGCTCCGCGGCCCGGTACTCACGCTGGCTTCATGGCAGCAGGCTCCGCGCTGCCCAGACGTGCGAGCGGGACGTCAGACTCGGTCGGGCGGGCTGGCGAGGACGGCGGGCCGCAGGGACAGGACGCGGGCACCGGGACTCGGCAGCTCAGGAGTGGCGCTCAGAAACGCCTGGAGAAGCAGCTCCGGGACCAGGTGAGCTCGCGCCCGGCGCATTTCAAACGGGCCAATCAGCGCCCGCCCGCGGGGAAGGGGGCGGGGCTTCAGGAAACGCCTGCGTCTCGGGGAGAGTCGCTCGTCTCCTAGGCGACCGACGCAGAAAGGGCAAGGGCTGTCTGCGTGTCTGAGCTTCAGGGCTGGAGTGGGAAGCGGAGCTCAAATATTAGAAAATACAACCCCTTGAATTTTCTGAGGAGGAAACTGAGAGTTTGTTGTCCCACAGCACAAGAAGTCCAATGGAAGGGCAAATCCAGGGTTGATTCAGAAGTCAGCAATGTCGTTCCGGCCCAGGAGTGTCCTATCCTTGGGCTGTACCCTGCGCAGAGTCTCAGACTCCCTCTCTAGCTTCCAGAGCATCACAACACCTTGGCTTCCTTTCTGTCTCTTCTTCACCCTTCCTGGGATCTCCCTCTCTGAAACCTCCAGCTCTTTCCAGAACCAGTCTTTTCTAAGATGAACTGATTCTATCTCACTTCGACCTTTGCGCCTAAACCAATGACTATCAAATGTGCATCTACATCTGTGCTCTCTCATGGAACTGTAGTCCCATCTCCTCAACTTCCTATAGGACCAGACACCACTAAGGATACACATAATTAATATCCTCGGCCCATAATGTTCCACATAAAGATGGTTCCAATCTCTGCTGTTACAAACACAGTGGATAAACTTGGAAATTCATCATTTTACACAGATGGCTGTGTTAAAGAGTATATGTGTATGTAATATTTCACAGGTATTGCCAAATTGCCCTCCATAAAGGTTGTCCAAAGGCACAATCCCACCAGCCATGTATGAGAGCACCTGTTTCTCCACAATTCTCAGATAGCAAAGTGTTACCAAACTTTTCTGTGACTGTTGATCTAATAGATGAAAAAAAGTCACCAATTTAAATTTCTCTTCTCTTATGGTGAATGAGGTTGGGTGTCTGTGCCTATGTTCAATAGCCATTTGTGTTTCCTTCTTTGAGAACTATGTTCATATCCTTTGCCTTCTTGTTCTATTGGGTTGTTTTTCTTATTGATTTGTAAAAGCTCTTCACATATTAAGAAAATTGGTCCTCATCCAAAATCTGAGTTCAAAGATTTTTATAGTTCATAACTTGGTTTTTATTTTAATTAGTTTATGTTGTTTTGTGACAGCTTAAGAAAAAACTTAAGGTAGCCAAATTTATCAGCCTTTTCTTTTGGGGCTTCTGTTTTGTGCCATACTAGAAAAAAGTCTTCCCCACTCTAAGATAAATTTTTTTAATCTTTTCTTTTTCCTAGTGCTTTTATTGCTTTGTTTTTTAAGTCTTTGAACCATTAGAACTTTATTTGTTGTCAAATGAGAGGCCTGTATTATTTAGGAATTGGGCTGGGCTGCTGGCCACTTACCTCTTAATTACACTGCAGCCTGGCTTTGGCCTCAGTCTTTCCACTGGAACTCTTCTCACCAAGAACACCACCTCATTGATGCTAAATCTATTTGATCCTTCCCCACCCTTATCTTACTTGACCTCTTAACACACTAAAAAAATTTCCAATTCCTCTCTTCCTGTGCCTTTGTTTTTCTTCTTAGCTTTCTAACCCCTCTTTCTCAGCCTCATTTGTGAGTTCTTTTTTCTCCCTTAAATACTGTGGCTTAGGGTTTTCACCTGGTGGTCAATAGCTACACCCTCTCTGCAGGCACTCCCAACCATTCCTATGACCTCACATTTGCTCTTCTGAGCTCCAGAGTCATATGTCCAGCAGCCTACTGAATTCTCCACCTGGGTGCTCCACAGGCACCTCACACCTAATACATCCTAATCTCTTCCCCTGAACCTATTATCCCTCAGTGGATGGCATCACCATCTATCCACCCACCCAAGCCCAAGTGCAAGGTACCATCTTTGCATTCTGCCTCTCCTTCTGTTCCAACGTCCAATCACCAAATCTTGACAATTCTACCAACTAAATAACCTTCAAACACCTCCTCTCTGTCTCCTCGGCCACTACCATGTCTTGTCTGGATGACTGCAACAGTATCCTAACAGGCTTCCCTGCTGCCATCTTCCAATCCTGGTTCCATTTTGCAGCCAGCTCACCACTAAATCACAGATCTGATCATATCATTCCCCTGCTTGTAATACTACAGTAGTTCCCATTGCTGGAGACCCTCAACAGGCCCTGGGGTTCTTCCTCTCCAAGCTCATCACCTATTATTTCCCCTTGCATCCCTCCAGCCATGACGACCTTCAGTGCCCTGAACACACTGGGCTCACATACCATTCCCTCTGCTGTTAAGCTCTCCTCCCTCCCTTCCTCTGACAATGCCTCCTTACCCTAAGTTCTCAGCAGATCTTCTGCCAACGACCCTGCTCTGGATGCTGGACCCCTGTTCTCTATCCACAGTGCCCTGCACTCCCCCAGTCACTGCACCTATTGATTTGCTTCGGAGCTCGCATCCCAATTTTCAATCGCTGCTTATTAGTCTCCTCTACCAGCTTATCCCCACATCCTCAATAGATGGCGCTGTTGCATCCCCCGTGCCCAGCAATGAAGATGTTCCATAATGTTTGACGGAATGAATGAACCCATCCCTGCACAGAACACCCCAATGGAGGGCCCAGTTACAATACACCACCCCCAGCTTTTCTTTTGGCCAGTTTCTTCTTTCTCACTCATCTATATCCTTATTAAAGCTCACTGACTTAATTTTTAATGCCAATTCATTATATCATTTTCTCTGTTCAAAAATGGTCAAGCACTCCCCACAGCTGGTAAAAGATTTGCATTTCCCCTAGAATTAGAGATCCAGACCAGGGTGAGGGTAGAAGAGGGATAGAGAGTACAACTGGGAGACTTTTTTAAAGATCAGGTTTATTGCAGTATAATTTACATGCAATAAAATTTACCCTTTTTATTTGTCCCATGTATATATTTGACAAACATACACCATCCTGTAACCACTTCCATAATCAAATGTATAATGTTCCCATCACACTGAAAATTCCTTGTGCTGACCCTTCGCAATCACCTTCCCCAGCCCTTGGCAACCACTTTTCTGATTTCCTTCCTTAGATTTCTGTCTTTTCCAGAATGTCTCTTTTTTAACTCAGCATAATGCTTTTGAGATTCTATCCATGTGTTGCATCTGTCAATAACTTTTTCCCTTTTCATTGCTGATTAGTATTCCATTGTATGACAATCTACCCATTCACTAGTTGATGAACATTTAAGCTGTTTCCACTTTTTGGCGATTATGCATGAAACTGGTATAATTATTTGTGTAAAGTTATCTATGTAGACATAGATATTTTCACTTCTCTTGGGTGGGATTGCTGATCTCGTGGTAATCGTAAGTTTAACTTTATAAGAAACTGCCAAACTGGACTGGGAGGATCTTATGCAAATCACTGAAGAGGGGCTGATACTACAGAGATTTGAAACCATAATTAATCCCATCTCCCAGCTAAACACATCCAGCTGTGGGAACCTAATAACCAGCAAGCACCAGAAATTACCAAAGCCCAGAGTGTTTGAGGAAAGGTGGTAAGCTGGAGACAGGATGCCTGTGAGCATCCAACCCACTCAGCACACCCAAGGCTTCAGTGGCTTTGGCAACATAATCTCACATCCCCAGGCCCTGTGACTCTCTCTCCCCAGGCCATCTGTAAAATGAATGATTGGATGTTAATGCCTTACATGCTCAAGCAACAACAACAAATTAGTAAAATCAACAAGCTTGGGGGAGGGTGTACAATTGATACAAAAAAACACACAGAAGATCTGAACAGAACTTCAAATGAATAACATACACAGAAGGGGAGCTATCACTTACCCAAGGTATTTAGACTATTTAGACTAAGTATATGCCCTCAGGCTCAAGACAAAAAAAAACCTTGAAACATATATTGAATTCTAATTAGTTGGCCTTTTTGAAGACATGGTTAGTAGTTCTGAAAGGACATTCTGTACATTCCAGGATTGAGCAAGTAAATACATTGTGGATAATGGGAACCAAGTTTCTCACTGTTAGACAGTAATATAAATATTGAAAGGGGGAAGGGTGAAAAGTACCTGGGAATTCTTTGTACTATTTAGCAACACTTTTCTAACTATGAAATTATGTCCCCCCCGCCACCCAAAAAAAAGAGAGAGAGAATGGTTGGACTGTATCAGTGCTTCCTAAACTCCCTTATGGTATTAAAAATCACCTGGGGCTTCTGATAAAAATTCAAAACTCCAGGACCACGCCCACCCCCAGCACCCTCGGTGAGTCTTCTACATATGTGCATCTGGGCCCTGAGCATGTGCATTTTACATCATCACACACATTTTTTAAAGGCTAGATTAAATTTTCTTTGAGGCTCGTGGTTCCATGCTCTGGAGGAGACAACATGTAAGCCAGTTTTAGAAACCCGTTTCTTAGCACGGAGAGAATGTGTGTGACAACCATTTGCTGAAGTACGTTTATTACAGAGCTGAAGAATTCATACAAATACCAAGGGGCCATAGGAAAACCCCTCGGGCAATCTCCCGGGAGGAACATTCAGGAAAAATTTCATAATTCTTTGAGTCACGCCGATGTCTTCTGGAGCTATACATTTCAGGAATGAGTGGCCTGATTTCTATCCTTCCAATAAGACAAACGCTTACTTGCCCTAGGGCCTTTGCACTTACAGCTACCTGGACCTGAAATACTCTCCCCCACATGCTGGCAAAGTTGGCTCCTTTTCACCCATCAAGTCTCTCCTCAAATACCAGTTTATCAGAGTGCCCATCCTATCTCAGCTGCCCCACCCCACCCCTCCCTAGTCCCTCACCAGGCTTCTTTTCTTTTCTTTTTTTATAAATTTATTTATTTATTTTTGGCTGTGTTGGTTCTTTGTTGCTTCACACGGCTTTCTCTAGTTGCAGCCAGCGGGGGCTACTCTTCATTGTGGTGCGTGGGCTTCTCTTGTTGCGGAGCACAGGCTCTAGGTGTGCGGGCTTCAGTAGCTGTGGCTCACGGGCTTCAGTAGTTGTGGCTCGTGGGCTCTAGAGCACAGGCTCGGTAGTTGTGGCACGTGGGCTTAGTTGCTCCACAGCATGTGGGATCTTCCCGGACCAGGGCTCGAACCCGTGTCCCCTGCATTGGCAGGCGGATTCTTAACCACTGCGCCACTAGGGAAGTCCCAGGCTTATTTTCTGAGCACTTACCATTATCTGAATTTATCTATATCTCTTGTCCTACTGACTGACGTAGAACATCAGCTCCATGAGGGAAGGATGGTTTGGGTTTTGTTCTCTTCTGTATCCCCAATTCCTAGGACGGTGTTTGTTCTATACATACCAAGCACTAAATAAATGTTCACTGAATGACTTAACAAAACACACGTACAGGAATCTATTTCTCATGATGAATGAACATGTTTACAGTGGGGTAGGTGAAATATAACCAAGTCAAGTGAGAAACGGAAGGACCTTCCTATAATAAATACATTTTATTTTTTCTTCCACACAGTTTAAGAAAACCAGACATTAGTATAAGTTGGAAGAACATCTCTGAGTTTGTTTTTGTTTTTTTGTTTTTTGTTTTTTGTTTTTTTGCCATACGCGGGCCTCTCACTGTTGTGGCCTCTCCTGTTGCGGAGCACAGGCTCCGGATGCGCAGGCTCAGCGGCCATGGCTCACGGGCCCAGCCGCTCCACGGCATGTGGGATCTTCCAGGACCGGGACACAAACCCGTGTCCCCTGCACTGGCAGGTGGACTCTCAACCACTGTGCCACCAGGGAAGCCCACATCTCTGAGTTTGGACATAGGTCTCTGCCTTTTCCTCCATAATGGATTGTCGACTGGAAAATCAGAGGCTGGCATTCAACAATATGTTATAAAGTGTTGTTATACAGTGTTAATAGGTGTTTCATATAAAAAGGGTACCATAACCACAACAAATTTGGGACACAGCAGATCCAAAGGAAAGTTTTCTCCAATGCATCCGAAAACAGCTTTCTTCCCCACCCTGCCTTCCTCAGAACATCTCCTGGGAGCTGAGTTCCTTCCACAAAAAACACTTTGAGAAAGATTGCAGCAGACCAAATATTTAAATCACTTTGTACTCAAAAGGCTTCTAAACATCCCACTTCTAATTCTAATCAACAATGACAAATTCATGTCTTTAGAAAGAAGAGGGAGAGTTCCTTTCTAAGAACTGAGCAAAGGAAAATGAAACTCTGGGGCAATTGACTAAATGGCCTCATTCAAACCTATCTGAGTTTTATCACAACAAAAGTGACTGGCAAATTTTACAGTAGTGTTTCTCAAGCAGGAGGAGGGGGAAGAAATACATCTCTTTAGGAATTCTCTCCCCCGTCGCTCCCCCGCTGCCTTTGGAGACAGCAGTGGGAATATGGTACATCTCTAAAGTGTATTGAGACACGAAAAAAAATGCGAGAACTGCTACATTAAAAGACATCTTCCCAGTGAGGTTTCAACTAACCCACTGCCAAACTTTTTAATTTCCGGAATGGCTTAGACAAAACTATACTCACATTAGACTTCATAATACTTAATGATAATTAATATATTTGAACCCATTCTCACTCAACATTAGAAGCTTCCAAATCAGTGTACTGCAAACTGTTATAAAATTTTAATTTGTAACACTGTCCAAAAGTATACAATGGGACTAAGTTTACCAAACTTATAAAAACATTATGGAACACCTGGTCTTATTTTGTTGATTTAACATTTCATTTTCATCATTAAGCATGCTGAAAAAGCAACGTAACCAAAGATTAAATAAACTAATCTAAAAGTCCTTCAAATTAGTCACCCGTTATCTTTCAACTACTTCTGAGCTAAATGAAGAACCTTATTTTACTCTCTATAAACAAGAGAATTTAAAAGCCTTCATGCCTTTGGCATTACTAGAATGGAGTATTTAAACTTTATACTTTTGTCCACCATAAGACTGAAGTTACAATAACATGAAATGGAAGCCCGCAGACCCTGCTGGAGTAAGATTCCACTAACAATGTCAGCCTCTTGCCAAAAAAACAAATTTTGTCATGCAGCTAGCAATTAATGTGCCAAAAATTTACCAGCCCAGATTATTTTATCAGTCTACCTTCCCCAGAGGAAGTAAACAGATAATAAAACTAATGAAATCGTATTTCTTTTTTTTTTTTTTTTTTTTTCTTTTTGCGGTATGTGGGCCTCTCACTGTTGTGGCCTCTCCCGTTGCGTAGCACAGGCTCCGGATGCGCAGGCCCAGCGGCCATGGCTCACGGGCCCAGCCGCTCCGCGGCATATGGGATCCTCCCAGACCGGGGCACGAACCCGTATCTCCTGCATCGGCAGGCGGACTCTTAACCACTGCGCCACCAGGGAGGCCCTGAAATCGTATTTCTTGACCACTCGCATCCAATATAGATTGTTACTTGTGCTCAGAAGATTGGACGATGATTTATTTATAAGGCCATTCGAGTGTCTGGGCCAGTAAACCATAGAGGCAGTATACTAAGGTATGGGGGTGCTGCTGAGTCAGCAAAAGAGGATCCTGCATTGTGATGGATGGCCCCTTAAGTCATTAGCAAGTGCACAACAGGAGTGATGGGCTTCTGTTAAAAACTGTTTTGTGTCAGCATTTCTGTACTCTCTGAAAACATCATGAAACAGTGAACTTTAATTAGTAATGCAACAGATGAGAAAATACTCAGTGTTTTGTAATACTCCACAGAGTAGAAAGCAGGGGACACATTCTTAGGTGGTGAGTTGCTAAAAGTTAGACCAATCAAAACAAAGCTGATAGGCCCAGTACCTTCTGGAATTTGTGACATCAGCATTTCTGCAAGTTTGGCCCACGGCCCTCCTGACTCAGAATCACCTGGGGAACTTTCTCCAGTGTAGATCTTCTCCAGGAAACCAACATTTTAAACCAGTAAAGCAGCATCTCCTGATTCGCCCGGGGAATCTACATTTGTCACAAGCTCACCAAGTGTTTCCATCCCTTTGGCAAGGTCTTTAGCATCCTCTGCACATGAACACTAAACTCGGCAGCATATATGAAATGCTGAAGCAACATCAAATGTATAACCTCCCCAAATATCGTGATGTCATTGGCTTAAAAGGTGACAGACAAGCACAACCAATTGGGATTGACTCAGCCAATGCCCACTGGGTAACACATTTTACCTGTGCTGCATAATACTTGGCACCATCAAACTGGTGACAAGAAAACAGAGCAAAACAGAACACATAACACTTAGCCACAGGCTGTGGACTTTTAAGAAAATCCAAATCTATAATGACATGGGAACCCTGCATTGTGAAAAAGAATGTACTTGTAGGAAAAGAGTACTCTCTATTCATTCCCTTCACTAGGTGGGGAAAGGAAGAAGACCACTCCCCAAACCAGGTTTCTTCATTCTGGAATGCCTTCCCAGCCCCCAGGGCTCCCACAGACCCAACTTACTCTTTCTCAGGTTCCCCTACTGACCTTTCCAGCTCATTCTCTTCCCACTGTGGGAGCTCTTGGGAGAGGCTTTGTTACATGAAACTCATCAGATGAAGCACACTGCATTCTGCAAGAGTAATACTACAAGGGTAGTAAAGGTTAATCCAACTATTTCATAGTAAAGCTACAAGGGAGGTATGCTTAATCCAATTGTTTAAATAGGATTGGAGAACTCACTTTAAATAAATTAAAAACTAAATGAAATATTAATGATTTGCCTGAATGAGGACTTACTTGAATCCATGTTCCCCTTTTAAAATCACACATATGGAACCAATGCACGTCCAGAGAAATGTCCCCATGTCAATACCTTATTGACATGAACCCATTCAAAAATGCCAAGACACCAACCATTATAAATATTTTAGGCCACTGTAAACTGGTACCATGACACTGGCTTATGGTGGTTAGGAAGTTGTAGCTTAATGTTGACATTTGGCACAAAAAGCTTATGGTCTGAATTATGTTTCTTTTTTATGTAACTCTGGCTCAGGAATCCGATACAGAGTAGCTGAGAAATAAATTATGTTGCTGAGGCTGAAGATGAGGCACAGAAGTATGGCTCCAGCTATCTGAGAGAACAACAGGGGCCTGGAGTGGGCCAGGAGCCATTCCTTCCTTAGAGTCTTGTCCAGAAGGATGGCTTCCATCTGCATGTGTGTGGCCAGGATCACACACACATGAAACAGCTGGTGACTATGACCTATAGCAAACACACAAAAGACCACCAAGATCAGCAATAGAAAAGGAATGGATTGATACATGCTATGGCATGTATGCTAAAAACACTATGTGGTGTGAAAGAAGCCAGATACAAGAGACCATATATTGTATGATTCCATTTATATCAAATGTCCAGAAAAGGGAAATCCACAGAGACAGAAAATAGATTAGTGGTTGCTTCAGGCAGGGGTGGGAGTTGGGATTAACAGTACATGGGCACAGAGGATCTTACTGGAGTGATGAAAATGTTCTAAAACTCATATATGGTGATGGTTGTACAATGTGGTAAATTTACTAAAAAATCATTGAATCATATACCTGAAATTAGGGTATTATGTAATATATAATATATACTTTAAAAATTTATTTTTAAAATGTAATATGAGAAAAATAAAAGGGCCATCAGAGCAAACCAAATCCATTTTTAAAACAACTTATCCACCAGTCCTGTTTTTCACATGAAAAAGTTCTGCCAAAGGTTACCTCTTGAGAGCTGTCACTGATCAGCTCAGATTCTGACTTCAATCCCAAAGGAGAAGCCAGCCAAATTTTCTGTTGGCCTCTTACGAGGTGCTCCTCGCCCCACTGCTGGTTAATCCCAGACACAACCAGGGGCTCTTCCTCTCCAATAACTTACAGGACCCCAGTCACCATGTATGCATCCCCAGAGGGTGGGAGTCCAGTGGAGGGTGGTTGGAGTGAGCAGGGATGTGCTGATTTGGTGACTGGTGAGAAAAGGAGTCCATTGCCCAGGGCTGGGGATTGCTTTGGGGGACAGCCTGCAGAAACCATGTTTCATGGGCTGAGTTGTATCTCCCCCTCCCAAATTCATATGTTGAAAGTCCCAACCCCCAGTACCTTAGAATGTGATCATATTTGGACATAAGGTCTTTAAGAGACAATTGAGTTAAAATGAGGTCACTAGCGTGGGACCCACTCTGATTGGTGTCCTTCTAAGAAGGGGAGATTAGGACGCAGACATGCACGTACACAGAGGAAAGACCATGTGAAGAGAAATGGAGATGGCCATGGGCAAGCCAAGGAGAGAGGACTTGGAAGAAACCAACCCTGCCGTCCCCTTGATCTCAGACTTCTGACCTCCAGAATTGTGGGAAAATAAATTGCTGTTGTTTTGGACACCCAGTCTGTGGTTCTTTGTTATGGCAGCCCTAGCTAATACGACACAAGAGTTAAAGATTCTCCTTCAGTTAAAAAAAAAAAAAAAAAAAAGAATTCAGTGTTGTACCCTCAGGACTTAACCCAGAGTAAGTATTCAATAAATGTGCCCACAGAAGGAAACAGCCTGGCCATCTGCCCAACTGAGCAAGAGCAGAGTCAGGAATGAGGATGTAGAAGAGTTGAGTAGGTGGCCAATGAGTTCCTTAGGGCAGGGAGCTGCCAGCTCCCCAGCCTGCATCCCCCAGGGAGGAAGTGTGCCTGGAGGAGCCACCCTGGCCTCACTCAAGCCATACTACTGGGCTGTATCCAATTTCCAAATCTGTGTGTGATGCAACGATGTGGTTCCTTATCCAGCGAGAGCCGTGTACTCCAAGGACACAGGGCCAAGCAGAAGGAGGTGACCAGCTGTGCTCACCAACTGAGGCACAAACCTGTCTCTGTTAGGGCAGGAGATAAAAAGAAGAGCCACGGGCACTGAACAGATGTGAACTGTGCCTGCAGCAGGAAGAGCGATTTCAACAATCCCTCCTGGCAGGAATAGGGAGGAACTTCCTGTGGGCATTGGAGAGGGAGCCCAGCATCTGACTGGCTCTGTTATTTAGGGAAGGAGAACTTTCCAAACCCTTTGTTAAAGATCTGTTACTAACTGCCCGTCTGGCCAATTTCCCCCTATAGGAGTGTCTTTCTGCTCTGGGCCCAAGAGGACAGGATAGAGGTGAGTAAATAAAATGTTATTAAGAAGCCAGAGCTGGCAAAACAAGGCCCAGGGCTGTTTTTCCTGCCCACCACCCCCACCCCCACACTTCGTACACTACCACCTCTATTTCATCTGGCTGGAGCTGGGGCGGTGGACGTGCTGGGCAGTTCCTTAGGCAGGTTCCAATCCCCTGGCCCTCTCATCTCCCTCCTTTTTTGAAATCTGCCCTCTAAGCATTTTGTTCATTGTAATCCCTTCTGGCAGGAGAGAAGAAGTCAAGGAGATGAAACTCTAATCAGAGCAAACAAAGCAAAATCTGGCCATGTGTCTTGGGCAGAAGATGGAACCCCATCTTCTGGGACAAATGGGCTTCGGGAGAACCAAGCTTCCTGCCCGCCACCTGGGGATGAGGCTCTGAATCCCCGTGGTATTGATAGCTTAGCTAAGGAGCTCTCATCCCAGGACTCATCAGCCTCACCAGAAGTGGCCCAAGGGTCCCTCCTCCAGCCAGTCCCAGAGCCAGGGTGGAGGAGACACGTTCCGCAGTGCCACCCACTTCCCTAGACAGAGAGGAAGGAACCCTGCCAGCAGGTGTAAACCCCTGTGCTTCCGACACCTCCTCTCCACCACATGGCTTCTCTAACTTGAATGAGCTCAGGCTCACCTGGAGAATCACACAAGCTTCTGAGACACGGGATGTCTGGGGGCTGGGAGCTGAGAATCTGTGTGTTCCCAGGTGATGCTGAGACTGCTGGTCCAGGGGCCATACCTGAGAACCACTGTTCTACCACAATTCCTGGCCCCATCGTACCCACCTGAATGAGACAAAGACACTTTCCTCTCCTCAGCACAGCCCCCTGCCAGCTGGTACCCTCAGAGCCAGCTGTACTCTGTCTTTCCTCTTCCTCTTTACGGCTGCCTTACATGTTCATTGAATAACGGAATTTCACATTCTAGGTAATAATGGGACTCTCCTGTCCCCATACCTGCTGGAAATGCTTTAGAATCCTAGATCTACCTCCTCTCCATCCTCCGCCATCCTCCCTGGTCGTCCACTGGCTACGTACATCCTGGCCTCTGTCACCTTACAATTTCACTAACCTTGGTCTGTGCCTGGAGAACTTCCTGAAGAATTGCTTCTCTCCCTGCCCCGGCCTCTCTTTGCAACTGTGTGCACTGGTGTCAGGGATGGGAACCCTCCCTGGACAGCAGGGCAAGGGGCATCAGGGCCACCAGGCACTCACCAATGTAGTCGAAGCGTCCAGGAGCCAGGCGCTCCGGCAGATGCGCAGAGTAGAGGAAAGAGGCCAGGAGGGTCACGGCCATGTGCTTCTGGTGGTACAAGGTGGCTTCGTTCTGTGCAGTCTCCCCGGGGAAGAGGAATAGCTGCAGGTATTTAAAGAAACGTCAGGTCTTAAAATAGATAACCAACAAGGACATACTACATAGCACAGGGAACTCAATATTCTATAATAACCTAAACGGGAAAAGAATTTGAAAAAGAATAGATACATGTATATGTATCACTGAATCACTTTGTTGTATACCTGAAACTAACACAACATTGTTAATCAACTATGTTCATTATAAAGTAAAAATTTTTAAAAAGAGAAGGAAAGAAAGAAAGAGAGAGAGGAAGGAAGGAAGGAAGGAAGGAAGGAAGGAAGGTAGGAACGTATGTCAGGTCTTGAGAGGAGGCCTGCAGACATCCCCACGCATATGTGTAGACTCTGTGGGCCAAGGCTGTTCCCTCTCCAGTTCTGTGGCTTGGAAACGGAACTCGCAGGCTTCCTGTTCTGAGTGTGATCAACTGAGACCCAAGGCAACTGTAGTTTAATCCCCCTCATGCTCATGAGAGCCTTTGGATTATTTAATTCCAAAAAAAGAAAAAGGAAAGAAAGGAAGAAAGAAAGAAAGGAAGAAAAGGAAAACAACAGAAGTGAAGACAAAATTAAAGGAAAAGAAAAATCCAGTTAGATATATCGCTACATTTTTCCTGGGGCTAAAACGTAAGTATAGTAAAACATGGCCTATTCACACTTGAACTCACTTCTAACCAGCACATCCCCTGAATTGATGCTCCTAATTAAGGCTTTAAGGCCTAAAAATCCCTGGAAGGCCTTCTGAATCATCACAAACTATTAATTATGGACATTACCCTGGTGTGGAGTTCAGTACGGTTTTTGTACGATTGTTATCAACAGCGGCGGCAGCCACCACTACGGAGGACGCTAGGCCAGGCCTTTTACGTGCATCACTTCATCAGAGCCTCAACAATGACCACAAGGCAGACACTATTCCCCCCATTTTGCAGATGAGGAAGCTGGGCTGGAGGGTGACTTGCAAACCACTAACTAGCAGTGAAGTCAGGCTGATTCCAGAACCTGTGTGCTCAGCCACATCGCCATTTAGGGTAAGCCCTCCCTTCCCCCGCTGCCCACTGGCTGGTGCAATGCCAGGAGCACCCAGTGCTCATAATAGCAAGAACTTGTGCTGTATGCTTTGGTGGCCTTGTGGGACCGGCTTATTCTTTGCTCTGGTTTCCTGTGTGTGGTCTGTGTCCTTGAAGAAGGATTCAAGGAAATGGGCTGCATTCCCATCTCTGGGTACCCCCCAGGCCCACACGAACTCAGCAGGAGCACACGCTCAGTGCCTCAGCTAATGAAGCCAGCTCGACACCTCTCCTTTATCCCTGGGCCCTGCCATCCTGGCCTCATGCAGCAGTGTAAGGCAGCCTTACGCTGCCTCTGGGAGGGGAATGTCACCCACTGGGCCTGGGCTTGGCATTGCTGAGCCCATCAGTTCTGTTTATTTGATTATTCTCCTCTACCCCCCTGTGAAAGACAGGATGTCAGCCTCATTTAAAGATGAGGAGGACTTCCCTGGTGGTGCAGTGGTTAAGAATCCGCCTGTCAATGCAGGGGACACAGGTTCAAGCCCTGGTCCAGGAAGATCCCATATGCCGCAGAGCAACTCAGCCCGTGTGCCACAACTACTGAGCCTGCGCTCTAGAGCCCGCGAGCCACAACTACTGAGCCTGCGTGCCACAACTACTGAAGCCCGGGCAACTAGAGCCCATGCTCCGCAGCAAGAGAAGCCACTGCGATAAGAAGCCTGCGCAATAAAGAGCAGCCCTGGCTCACTGCAACTAGAGAAAGCCCACGCACAGCAACGAAGACCCAACGCAGCCAAAAATAAATAAATAAAATAAATTTATAAAAAATTAAAAAATTAAAAAAAAATAAAGATGAGGAAACCGAGGCTCAGAGAGCTTATGTTCATTGCCTAGGGTCACACAGCCAGTGAGCAGTGGGACTGGGATTTGAACGTGCATGAACTTCCCCCTTTTATCTTTCCTCCTACACCCTCTTCCTTTGTGTTCTCCATCTAATTCCCATCTATCCTTTAAGACCTTCATTCATATATTTTCCTTCACTACTACTACTATGTTAATTGATAATATATAATACTGCATTTACTGGACTCTCACCACCAGCTAACACTTTACACATTGTCTCATACAATCCTCCCCATAGCCTGACAAAAGGAGGTGTTATTACCAGGCCATTTTACAGATGAGGGAAATCAAGACACAGAGGTGGAAGATAACTCGTCCAATGTCTTGCAGTGAGTAAATATTACAGATTTGCCTCCAGAGCCCGCTCTCCTGGTCGCTCTACTGAACCCCAGGCTACCTCCCCTGCCCAGCCCTCTGCGATTGCTCCTGAGCCCCTAGTCAGCACTGGCCACTGGTGCATCTCCTATGGTCATCAGGGCCTCTGTGTTCATGCCGTCTCTTAACTAGTCTCCGAGTGCCATGAAAGGAGCACCTGGGGCTCGACTCCTGTGTGTCCCACTGTGACCAGGACGGCGCTCTGACCCCCAGAGCTCAGGACACAATTGATTCCCTGATGCTGCCAACAGGCAGAGAGGGGTTGGAGCCGGGCCCTTACCCTGGAGAAGATGGGAAGGGAGTCCCAGGTGTAGGGATAAGCGAAGGCCAGGACACGAAGCATCTTACAGAGCCTGGGCTTCTGGACCTCAAGAAACCTAAATCAGGGAATGAAAGGGGCGAGAAATGAGAATGAAAAAAGAGTTTCAGTAAATAACACACACATGCACATTAAAAATAACCAAGGGCGAGTAACCCACGAAGGACAAGCATTTTTGCACAAGCTCCTCCTAGGGCCAGCAGCTTCTCCCCCAGCGCTCTCCACTTGTCCCACCCTGATGGGAACGGCTCAGTCTCAGATGTGGAAAGAGCTCAGGGTGGGCGGGGAGGGGCAACCATCTCCCAGCATCCTGAGAAGCTCGTGGGGCGAGCACCTCTGCGAAGGTTGAGATGCTTAATTAGTCAGAGGCGCCAGCTGATTATCCTGCAGAAGCCCTGGGTGCAATTAAGTGTTTAATTACTTAAGAGATTTCTGGAATATTTAATACCACACACAGGGATACTGGGCTGGGGAAACTAAGTAAGCATGGTCCTTCCTTCTCTCTTTCATCATCACCCCCACCTGCCTCCGGTTCCAAGACAGATGAAGCCAGCATTAAAATGAGTGGTGCTGACTGTCGCAAAGATAGGCAGCTCCTCCTGGATGGAACACGATGGGGCCTCAGCTGGCTTGGGCCCAGCCTGAGGAAGGGGCAGCAGCTGAGGGTGTGCGGAGCCGGGCAGCACAGATGGCACGCTGGGTACTGGGAGGAAAGGCTCCACGTGAAATCACGGCCCTGAACTGGGGCTCGGGCGAGGGAGAGCTCACACGCCCAGGCTGGGCCGGGAGGCAGGGCAGGTACCCGCTTCAGCAGCACGGTGTTGTGAGGGATGGATCCTCCCTTGGTGCCCACAGGGCTGCGAGGCCAGAGGACCCCCAAGGGTGGTGTGCAGAGCCCGGGCGCCGAGGCTCGTGGGGTAGTGCAGCCCGTAAGATGAGGGAGGCGCTGGGGCCATCTCAGCCCCCCGTCGACAGTTCTGCCCCTCATCACACTGTCCAGCGGGGATGGAGTCTATGTCCCACCACTGCTCTTCACCTCTGCTCCCCAGATACCCCGTCCCAGCCCACTGGCCTGCCCTTTCTCCACCAGACATAGTCTGCTGCCCCTGCAGCCCAGGCCCATCTCCCCCTCCAGGTTATTCACGTCCCCTACAAGCCAGTGCAGTCACCTGACTACAAGCCCCACTGTGCCCACATCCTTTGGCGTGGAAAATGGCAGAGACACCCACACCTGCCTCCTGAGTGGTTGGGGAACTCTCCTCGAGGGCAGAGCTGGGTCTGCTCAGCTCTCCATCCCCAGCATCCCGCTCAGAATCGTGTCTGAGGACATGACATCGCCAGGCTGCTGTGTGCCGTCCAGCTCTCAGGGCAGCCCAGCCTGGGGATCCCTGTTCTGGGTAAGAGGCGGCCACCGTGGACCCCGAGAAGCCCCATAACCTCCAGAGATCAGCGCCAACTTTGCTCCAGCCCATGGGCATGTCCCTCCTTCTTTCCTGACCCTGTGGACACTGGGCAGAGATGGAAGAGAAGTTCAAGAAGGAGGAGGAGAAATAAGGGACCTCCATTCATCGTCCCCCAGAACAGAACCCCAGCCTTGGAAGGAACCACAAACCCCGGGATTGGTGAGGCTGCACAGGGTCACGATCTGGCAGACACCCTGAGGCTGATCCTGTCCCTGCCCTTTGTGACCATGTCATCCAGCAGGTGATGTAACCCTTGTGTGCCCCCAAATCCTCATGTGTAACATAGGGACAACAACAGAATCCCTGCAAGGGATTGTTGCAAGTGTTTGATAAAATGATGCTCGCAAAGAACTTACAGCTGTGCACAGCACAGAGTAACACTCACGAAATGGCAGCCTTTAAAAAGAATGTGTGTTATAGGAGCTATCCTCTCCCCATCCCCATCCTGTAGCTACATCGTACCAGAAAATAGGAACAGGAGGGACCAGATGAGTTCTGGGTGATTTGCCTAAAATCACAGGAGCTAATAAGAGGCAAAGCTAGGATTTACAGCCAGGGCCATCTGGCTGGCTTCCCACCCTCTCCCCTCGTGCAGGCAGAGCAGGCATCTGACCACTACTCAGCCTCTGTCCTTACCTTACAGACACCCCTCTGCCCCAGGAGGCAATCAGAACACACTCCCGCTGCCCCCGGAACCAGGGCCCATCTCGATGGCCTTCTCAGTCCACGCTGGCAGACCCTGTCCAACCAGGGCAAGCCTACTCCCTCCCTCCCCATGCACTGCCACCGCCTATCACCTCTGGGTGCAAAGAGACTCGCTATTAAAGCACGCTCTTTCTGCGGCCACTTACACAGGAAGAAGGCTGGCTCTGGCTGACGAGGGCCATCCCCCAAACCATGGATTTCCTGCGACTTGAGACATTTCTCCCGGCCTGATAAAGTACTTCCCCAAGGGCAAAAGAACCAGCCTCTCCAGCTGCAAAGCCGAGTCTACAGGGGGGAAAAGGAGAAAAAGCAGAACAGAAGAGAGACAGCAACAAAGAATAAGAGGCAGAAGGGCCAGCAGCCACAGAGACGGGGCGGGGGGCCTCCCACTACCAAGGTGCAATTCCAAATCAGGCCACAGGGTGTCGCCACAGCCAGAGATTCCGAGAGGGACGGGAGGGAGCCACAGCATCCTCCAAAGCACCCCACACCCCAAAGTCTCCAAAGCCTCGCCTGGTAAGGCAATCCCTGCACCCCAGAGCTGGGAGTCAGGGAGCCAGGCCTCCTCTGCCTAGAACCAGGTGGGCAGGAAACACTGGATTTTGGGAGAAGCCTCCAGCAAGAGAGGGTTGATACAATACCAGTCTATTCTGAAACCTGATAAATTCTTGTTGTAACAAAGCTGGAAAGATTTGCAGGTGAATTCTAGAACTAGTGCTTGAAGGAAGTGGGCCTTTGGAAACATCATACTGTTGTGGAGGTGTGTCTGTATGTGTGTTGGGGGCGGGTGTTATGGTAGTTTGGTTGTTGTGTGGGTGACACAGCAGGAATGTGGACATTTGCACGTGCTGGCCCCTGGCCCTAGCAGCACTCTGTCATCTGACTGAGCTCTCTGACCTCCAGATGTATCTGAGAACCACTGTCTGCTAAGCCTCCTGTCTCCAGCTCTGACCTCCAAACCCCCTTCCAGGCCTGCCCCATGCCCCTCTGAGCTGCCACGGCAAGGCTCTCAGAGCACAGCTCACTATCCACCAAGGATGAAAATTCATCTCTCCCTCACAGCACCGACCACAAGGCATTTCACTGAGCAAGTATGTGTCAAAAAACCAACGGTTGGATGCTTTGAATGGATGAACGGAAAAGTGCGTAGAGTGACTCGTGGTAAACAGCAAATACTGTGTAACTACCATTCCTGAGAGAGTGGTGGTGCCTTCCCGGGCTTTCGGGCTGTCAGCGGGTATGAGCAGGCAGGGTCTCTGTCACCCTCACCTGGCTCCGAGAGCCACAGAGAGGTCACACGTTCTGTCATTTCCCCCCCTCAAATGCTGCAGAACAAGAAAGCAGTTTTCTGGAACGTGTTCCTTTGAACTGAATTCCATGATAATAAGGATCGAAAGAACAGCTGGGGGAGGCCACGTCTCCCTGGGTGGACTTTACCTAATGGACATGTATCGTAAGGGAATGAACGCCACTAGGACCATGCTACTCTGGGAAGCATGTGGATAACTAAAGCATGACTCCTGAGCTCCACGGTCTGCTGCTCAGGGAAGGAGGTGGTTCTCACACTCCTGGCCATACCACGGACGGATAGAGCAGGAAGGGGGAGGCAGACGTGGGCTTGGGGGGTAGGGAAGAAGGCAAGGAGAGAAATCTTGCAAAAGGCGCTGAAGCGGGCATCATAGAATGCTCACACCAGAAGGAACCCAGGGGACATCTTCTTAGATGCCCCTGTTTAAAGGCCGTGATCGGCCAGAGGCAGCACAGCAAGTCTGTGAAATCGGGACTCCAGACGGCCCTCGCCCTCCTCCACCTGCTTCTCTTGAAGTTAATCAGGGCCAGAGCCTCTCTCCACACACGAGCCCCCTTCCTCACTCCTCAGACACTGAAGACAAAGACAGAGAATGAAAGCAAAGGGGACGGGCCTTGTAAGAGCAGGGATCCACCGACACATGGAAAGGAGAGCGGACCAGATGCGAAGGAGGCCGGACGGGCCCACGGGGGGACATCCACTCTATCCTTGACTCTCAGCATGTGGCGTTTGCCCCTCTCTCCCTTTCTGTTCCCCAAGTCCCCACTTAAGCCCCGCAGGGCACGGGAGCTGAATCCACAGAATTGTCTTCTTAGGAAGTTTACTGTCCTTCACGAGGACAGGGCCAGTCCTCTGTAGGACACACGAGGTGCTTCCATTTCCCCTGCCTCTCTCTAGCCCCCCTCTAGCTTCTCTCCCCCCTTCCAGCCCCACAGGCTCTGGCAACTCTGAAGCTCCTTGTTGCCTCCCAATGCCATCCCATCCTCTCCAGGCCCTCGCCCTTGTCCAGGCTGTTGGCTCTGTCCAAAATGCCCTTCCCTCCTCTCCAGCTAAAGTGTTCAACCTTCCTCAATACTCATTCCTAAGGCCACTTCGCAGAAGCCTGGGAATCCAAGCAGGTGTCATTTTGTATTATCATTATTTGCTTATGTTATATCCTGTAATGCTACACACTGAAAGCCTTTTCCTCTGGCCTTTAAAGGAAATGATGACTCCATCTGGACTTTTTGAGGGTCTGCAGTCTGCTTCTCATACTGCACGGGGCACTCTTTGAGGACAAGGACTGAGCCTCACTCATCCCTGTTTTCCCAGGTCTTAGCATGACACTTGGAGCATGGCAGGCGTTTAAGGAATGTTGAGTGGTTGGTTTGCATTGATGGAAGGATGGATGGTTGGGTGGGTAGATTGATGCATGAATGGGTGGGTGGATAGATGGATGGATGGATGGATGGATGGATGGATGGATGGATGGATGGGTGGATGGGTGGATGGGTGGATGGGTGGGTAGCTGGATGGAAGGGTGGATGGATGGATGAATAGGTGGATGGATGATGAGTGGGTGGATGGATGAATGGGTGGCTGGGTAGATGGATGGATGGGTGGGAAGATGGATAGGTAGGTAGATGGATGGATAGATGGATGGATGAAACAGCCACAGATGTGCCCCATAAACAGAAATAATCCATTTCATTGACAAGGGAGAAGCCCCAAATGGACATTCAAGAGATTCCTGGCCAACCTGCCCTGCCAAACAAGTTTGTCTAAAGGTGCCAGGCATGTCACATCCAAAAGACCCATTCAGGGACTTCCCTGGTGGCACAGTAGTTAAGAATCCGCCTGCCAATGCAGAGGACACAGGTTCGAGCCCTGGTCCGGGGAGATCCCACATGCCGCGGAGCAACTAAGCCCGTGCGCCACAACTACTGAGCCTGTGCTCTAGAGCCCGCGAGCCACAACTACTGAGCCTGCACACCACAACTACTGAAGCCCACGCGCTCTAGGGCCCGCATGCTGCAGCTACTGAACCCACGAGCCACAACTACTGAAGCCCGCGCACCGCAACAAAGAGTAGCCCCCGCTCACCACAACTAGAGAAAGCCCGTGCGCAGCAACGAAGATCCAATGCAGCCAAAATTAATAAATTAAAAAGAAACAAATAAAGAAATAAAAGACCCATTCATTGTACCCGAACAATCAGGGAGGACTCCTGGCTAGAAGAAAACAATATACCCTCGTGGCTTATAGGTGATTCAGGAAGATTAAAAAAAAAAAAGTTCCAAGAATTTGCGTTGGGAGTTCATGGGAAAGCAGTTCTGGATCATGAATGGCAGGACTGTTTCTTCCACCCATGAAGCCCACCTACCCCACCAGTCCGCAGTGCTTGCCTCCCTCTGATCCTAAGTTCGCAACAGCAGAGCCACACAGCCCCGCAGAAGCTAACCAGGCAGGACAGTGGCTCATCCAAGGACCTGATCCAGGTGTGTCTTTGGCCCAGGCCTGTCGGTGAGCCCTCACATCCAGACACTGTACCTCCAGGCCACGCTTCATCTCTCTTGGGCTGTTTTTAGCATCAGTGTTACTTTTCTATGTATGTTACGCCTTGTCTCACCCAAGGCAGGGACCCGATCTCTGCCTCTCCCCCATCCGTGGCAGCCCTCACAGCTCTGGCCTGGCACAGAGGTTGCACTTCAGAAAGAGCTTTTAATCGCCAGAGCCCTTGAGGAACTCGGGGAGAAGGAAGTAATAACCCCATGATGTCTGATTCAGTTTTCTACCCTCTGGGCAGACCCTATCTCCTCACAGCTGGAGGGGCGCTCTGATTTCCAGGAAGAGGGAAGGGGGAGTTTACCCCCAACTCCCACCCCAGGGACGAAGCAACACAAAGCCCAGTCTTGAGACTGAGCCTGGAAATGAGACTCACCCCCATGGCAAGCAGCTCTGTGCTTCCCACCACCTGCCTCAGGACAGGTAAGTGGAAGGCAAGTTGGGAAAAGCATCCCCGATGCTGTTTAAGGCTCTATCCTTTGGTTTTTAAAGAAAACCAACCTGTCAGGTTTGGGGAACTTGCCTACCTCTGGATCCCACAAAACCAAAGTGTCACCCAGAGAAAGCTGGAGCCAAAATCATTGCAGGGAAGTTGCAGAAGCATACCTCTCCCTCCCTGTTTTCTCCTAGGGAGGGAAGAGGTGGTGGCTGCCAGGAATAAGAATTCTATGAGGCCAGCAGCAGTCTATTTGGAAGACTCAGACTGGCTCAGTGGAGTCGTGGGTAGGGGGACAGATGGCCAGGGGTGACCGCCAGCCTTCCTTGGTGCTCTTCTAACCCACCATGAAAGGCCCCCAGCTCCCAGCACCATCTACACAGGGATGTTACCCCAACACCACCATTCCAGAGGTTTCCCAAGTAATTTCGGGTAGTTCATTTTTACCAAGAGCTGAATAAACTAGAGTAGTTATCCTAAAAAATGCCTCTTGTACTCATACTCCAATGAGCTTCCTTGAATGGAAGGAAAAAAATAGAAGGAGTAAGAGCCAGTGAGCTGGGCATGACTCATGGCCACCAGTCTTCCCCTGGGGATGTGTTGGACATTTGAATATCATCCATCACCCACCACACAGCCAGGCATATCTTGTTTTATTACACTTTGCTTTATTGTGGTTTTTGCAAATTGAAGGTTTGTGGTAACACTGTGTTGTCAGATGATAGCATTTTTAGCAATAAAGTTTGTTTTTTTTTGTTTGTTTGTTTTTTGCGGTATGCGGGCCTCTCACTGTTGTGGCCTCTCCTGCTGCAGAGCACAGGCTCCGGACGCGCAGGCTCAACGGCCATGGCTCACGGGCCCAGCCGCTCTGCGGCATGTGGGATCTTCCCGGACCGGGGCACAAACCCGTGTCCCCTGCATCGGCAGGTGGACTCTCAACCACTGTGCCACCAGGGAAGCCCAATAAAATATTTTTTAATAAAGGTGTGCACATTGTTTCTTTAGATATAATGCTATTGCACACTTAATAGACTATAGTGTAAATATAACTTTTATATGCACTGGGAAACCAAAAAGTTTGTGTGACTTGCCTTATTGTGATGTTGGCTTTATTGCAGTTGTCTGGAACTGAACCTGCAGTATCTCCAAGGTGTGCCTCTATCAAGAGGCCGGCCCCCTCTGTCCCTATTAGCAGATGGCCCATTTATGGGGCACCTCCTATGGGCCAGGCTTGTGTTAGGTGTTCTGGATACATTACCTGTAATCCTTACATCCGTCTCACAAGGTAGCAGTGTTGACCCCACTTTTTTTTTTTTTTTTTTTTTTTGGCCACGCCACACAGCTTGCAGGATTTTAGTTCCCCAACCAGGGATTGAACCTGGGCCACAGCAGTGAAAACACCAAGTCCTAACCACTGGACCGCCAGGGAACTCCCTTGACCCCATTTTATAGATGAGCAAACTGAGGTTCAAGGAGGGTAAGTGACTTGTTCAGCAACAGGACAAGCTACATAACCTGTAGAGCCCAGGGCAGAAGGAAAGTAGGGAGACCCCCCTTGTTCAAAACTCATTAAGTGTTTTGAAACAACAACAGCAGGGAATTAAACCAAGTGGGGAGCCCTCTTGATCACAGGGCCCTGAGTGCCTGCACAGGCGTGTGCCTGTGAAGCTGGTCCTGCCCGGCCACTGGAAGTCCATCTGGAACTGAGTCCCAGGTTCCCGAGCGTCTTTTCCACTGTTCCCTCCAACAGTCCAGGGAGCTGCGTGCTCTGTGCCGCCCCCAACCCCATCCCACCTGAGACAGAGCCGCCAAGTACCTGGAATAGCAGGAGAGGCCGGTGCTAATGAGGGTGTTCAGCACAGCCAAGGCCACGTAGTAGTCGTGGAAGACGGTGTTCACCAGCGCGTCCGGGAACACGTAGGCAGAGTAGGCGATGGCCGAGCCTGGGGAGAAAAACCAGCCTTGGGCAATAAGCCAGGACTCAGCACTGTCTGGACTCCTTGGGAAGACCAACCCCCCCGCATGTGGCTGAGACCCCCATCATCCCCACAGGCCATGAGCAGTCCTGCCGCTGCCCCCTTGCTCATGCCATCACGCATCACCCCCGCAGCATGAGAATGCTCTGTGAGCCCAGCGCTGCTCCAAGGGCTTGACGTGCATTAACTCATGTAAACTTTACAACCACCGTCTGACATCAATCCTGCACTTATCCTCATTTTATAGATGAGGAAACGGAGGCACAGAGAGGTTTAGTAAGCCTTCCAGGGGCACACAGCTAGAAAGCAGCAAAGCCAAGCTTCAAACGCAGGCAGTTCAGCAACAGTCCCTGCTTTTAACTATGGTCCACGATGACACCCCAGTGTGCTCAGCTTTGCTCTGAGTGTGCACATCTCACCTGCCCGATGATATGGGTGTCCGTTGTGGAACGATCAAGGCTGCAGGGGAGGTGGGGTGGGATGAGGGAGGGCCCTTGCTGAGGCGAGGTGTGTCATATCAGCGGGCTGGGGGACTGGCCAGCTGAGAGGCTGGGCGTGAGATGCTAGCCTCAGCATTTTGTTTTGTTTTAGGTTTTGGAGTCTGTGAGAGAAGGGTTACTGAAGGACCTTTTAGAGACCTGTCTGCTGCAGCTTTTGTTTGAAAGAACAGAGGAGATCACTGTCCTTTTCAAAGGGGACAGATGTGTCCAGGAGCCTGGACCGGATGGCCTCTCCAGGCACCCTCCCCTGCTGAGGTCCCTTTTGGGAGAGGCAGCTGCAGGCCTGTCAGCCCAGAGCCTAAGATCAGGCCTAAGGACATCTGTTATCCAAACACAAAGAACCCTGGAATGCTAGTTCAAGGCTGAACTCAACCTCAGGCCATGCAAGTTCAGCCTCTGCCTTTGATCCCATGTGACTGGTGAAATCTAGTGAAGCCCAGGGATGTGCCCAGGGTCATACAGGCAGAAAGGGCCAGGAACACTACTCCTGGTACAGTGCTCCCCACTCCTGCAGGCTACCTGTGAGATTTCAGCAGGAACTGCCTCCAGGGGGACAGATTCTTGACGCAGTCTGATACCATGGGGAAGCTCCCATGTGGACCAGGATGCATCTGCTCTGTGTGTATTAACTGGGGCCAAGCTCCATGGGTGATATAAGAGTGAAGGAGACTCAGTCCCTGCCAAAAACCGCAGTGGAAAGGGAAACTGGTGAGTGCCTCCAGGCGGGTTCCAGGGTGAGGTGGGCGTTCAGGATGGGCAGGCATGCAGTCAAGCGGCTGACCTTGGAAGCATCCTTGGAAGATGGGGGATTCTTACGGGTGCCTGAGGGCAGGGACGGCTTTCCAGGGAGCAGGACCAGGAGACACCCTTGGATGCCAGACTAAGGAAAGTGAATGTCCCCTTCCAGGCAATAGAGGGCCCACCGAAGGTTTTTGAGTACGGGATTAAGATGGTCAAAGCCTAGTGAAAGTGCGCGGGAGGTCCAAGAGGGAGGGGAACAGCTGGACATCGGGGAGGAAGCTGAGCAAAAGCCACCCTCCAAGGATTGAGGGTTTCCACGGGGTCGGGGAGGAGGGGAGATGGCTGCAGACAAGGGAGTCCCAGGTGGATCCCACAGGCTCTCTCGACTGACTAGACCTTCCTTCCAGGTTTACTGAACACCCCTGGGCTACGGACTGGAAAACCAGATGTGAAAGATGCATGGGTGTCCTCAGGGAGTTGTTCCCAGTGCAGAGCAGAAATGAAGGAATCAGACAGAGCTCCGTGGAGGTGGATCCAGGCCCGGGGACTTGGAGGAAGCCACAGGCAGGGGCCCTGAGGCTCCCAGGCCCTGGATCTGCCATTTACAAGCTGCGTGACCTGGGTAACTTACCTTTAGTGTTCTCACCTGTAGCATGGGTATAATGATGGTCCCCACCTCAGGGGCCTGCTGTCAAGGTTAACTAGGTAATCGTGGCAATTGCTACCTTCTGTTGCTTACTAAGTGCCAGGCACTGTCCGGCACGCTTCACTTACAAAACCCATTTAATCTTTATAACACTCCTATGAGGAAGATACTATGCCAACTGTATCTTGCCTAAGAGCATATAAGTATTAGGGGGTGGTGCAGTTAGGCTGCTAAGCCCCGCGTTATGCCACCCCTTGGTGATGTGGGATGTGGGTCGGGTGCTCGGCATGGAGCCTGCCGTGATGCCTCCAAAACGCTTGCCCTTATCATACAGGAGTCTGGGGCAGGCGATCGAGGGTGATGGAAGCTGCTGGGTTAAGGAGTTTGGACTTCATCCCAGGTAACCGGGAACTTGGAAAAGTTTAAGTGGGAGGGGTGCCATGGTCAGAAGGCCTGGAGGAAACCCCGCAGGGCAGCTGGGCGAAGCCCAGGGGAGAGGTGTGAGGGACTGAGCCAAGCCAATGGGGGCACGGCCGATTTGAAAAGTATGTAGGAGAAACTCAACTGAGTTTGCCAACCAATTAGACAGGATGGTGAAGTGGGATGGGTGGGGAGTGAGAGGCAGGGGGAACTTGATTATTCACAGATTTCTGACTCGAAGGGGAGTACATGCAAGGGCAGGGGTGGGGAGGATGTAGACAGTCTCGATCCCAGGGCTGGATGTGGTGTGGAGCTTGGGTGAGCAGTTTACTAGAGATGGGGTTTGGGAGTGTCCCCCAGAGGTGTTGGGGGATGGTGTGGGTGCAGAGGAGATCTCCCAGGGAGCCTGACCATGGAAGAGCAGAGGCCCCAGAATGGACTCCCAGCTTGTGCACCCATGGGGGGACGGAGGAAGGAGAACTGGCCCACCAGGATGAGCATGTGGATGGGTGGGAGGAAAACTAGGAGGGAGTGATATAACAGGGGCCAGAGGAAGTGGGGGAGCTTTGAGGAGCATGGGGGTGCCCCTGCATCAAAGGCTGGAGAGGGAGCCCACGGGGCCTGCAAGTCAGGAGGAGGCTGGGGCCTTGGCAACCAGGTTTTAGTGAACGGTGGGGACTGAGCAGCAGAGCACAGAGGACTGGTGAGCATGTAGAGACTCGTGTGTGTGTGTGTGTGTGTGTGTGTGTGTGCATGCGTGTCTATGTTTGTCTATGTATGTGTGTTGGTGTGTATGTATGCACGTGTGTGTTACTAGTGAAGAGAGAGGGAGAGGGGCGGGAGAACAGGATGGAGGTAGGTTCCTCACACAACCTCTTGGGCAAAGGGAAGACGGTGACTTTGCTTTCACACCTGGAGCAGGACCAGGAGGGAGGAAGCGGCTAGAGCTGGGATGCAAGGGGACAGACGGATGCTCACAACTGGGGGAGAGGAGAGGAGACAGGAGGAGAGGGTGTCAACCCCCCACCTCCCCTCACTCTATCCCTGCAGCTCTAACCCCTACAAGCCTCCAGACCGATGGGGTCTGTGACCACCTCCTTCTCTGCGGGGCACAACAAAGACCAGCACTGATGAGTGGAGTTGGCTCACCCTGGCCTGTGACAGCAGATTGTTAGTGTCAGAGAACTCGCAAGCCAATTATTAAACACAGCCATCATTAAAAATTGAATGACAGGGCTTCCCTGGTGGCGCAGTGGTTGAGAGTCTGCCTGCCGATGCAGGGGACACGGGTTCGTGCCCCGGTCCGGGAGGATCCCACATGCCGCGGAGCGGCTGGGCCCGTGAGCCATGGCCGTTGAGCCTGCGCGCCCGGAGCCTGTGCTCCGCAGCGGGGAGAGGCCACAACAGTGAGAGGCCCGCGTACCGCAAAAAAAAAAAAAAAAAAAAAAATTGAATGAGGGCTTCCCTGATGGCGCAATGGTTGAGGATCCACCTGCCAATGCAGGAGACACGGGTTCGAGCCCTGGTCCGGGAAGATCCCACGTGCCGCGGAGCAACTAAGCCCATGGGTCACAACTACTGAGCCTGCGCTCTAGAGCCCACGGGCCACAACTACTGAGCCCGCGTGCCACAACTACTGAAGCCCACACGCCTGGAGCGTGTGCTCCGCAACAAAAGAAGCCACTGCAATGAGAAGCCTGCGCACCACAACGAAGAGTAGCCCCCGCTTGCCACAACTAGAGAAAGCCTGCACACAGCAAGGAAGACCCAACGCAGCCAATACATACATACATACATATATACATAAATAAATAAAATTTATAAAAAAAAATTGAATGACATAAACTTACAATGATATGCATCATATTAACAAGAGTAGCAACTGTTCAGTCAATGCACCCGCTGTATCTGTACAGAGGAATTGCTACGTAATGGGGACCTACCATGCATCTCTCCCCAGCCCTGTGTTCAGTGATGTTGGCGGCTTGAAGCCGGCCGTGGCAGGAGTATTTACACCACAGCAAACCTGCCAACACCACAGACCGGGACTTTCGTCCACAGAGAGCCAGTTGTTAAATATTTGCCAGCACGCCTTTGGACAAGTTTCTTATAAAACACTCATCAGGCACCCGGGCAGGGGCACTGGCATTGCGGTGACTCTTCTGGAAGCCCACCAGAGCCTCAGGGTGACCCCAGCTTCCAGGGGAAGATACAGGTGGTTCAGTCCCAGGGAAGAGGAGACAAGAGCAGGGCCTGACGTACCCAGGCTGAAGAGGTTGACGGCGCCGTAGTCCAGGAAGTAGCAGATGTGCCGGGCATTCCTGGACATGGAGCTGAAGGTGTGTGCACAGCTGGATGCGAGGGGGTACACACAGCTGGCGCCCATGTACACGAGCAGAGGCCAGGAGTAGCTGTCATTCAGGACGTCCGTCACACGCAGGGTGCTCACAAACCTCCACATGAAGAACCTGGAACACAGGGGGACACCCTCAACCTGCGAGACAGGGGCTCCTCTTATAGTCCTCAGCCGACGGTCGTCTGCCTTCCATTTCCCTGAGATGACCGGCTCCTACATGGTCTCACTTTGGTGATATGCCATGAGCGAGGAAGAGAGAGTAGGATCCTTTTTGGATGGAAATATGCAGGATGGTCAATGGTCCAGTCCCCACCCCTGCATGTGGTGACAGATCCCTTTTACAGCATCTTGCCCAGCTTCAGCTTGCACGCTTCCAGGGATGGGGAGCTCACCATCTCTTGAGGTAGCTCTAAGTGTTGCAAAGTTTCACTGAGTCTCCATCTGTCTCCCTGGAATCTCTCTCCATTGGATCAGCCCTAGTTCTCCCCATCAGCACAACAGAAAACAAACCCATCAAATATCTCAAGGCTGTCTTCATAATCCCTCACACCTCTCTGAGCTTCACATTAAAAAACCTCAGTGCATTCAACCATTCCTCATGGGATCCAAATTTGGCCTTGTCCTCATCCCTGTGGTTGGTCCAAGTTCCCCTTGCAGGAGGGCACCTCAAAGAGAAGCAATCCCCTCTGTGGGGTCTGGAAAGTCTGGAAGACAACAGGACGATTCTCTCCCCCCTCTTCCATGCTATTCCTCCACTAATATCACCATCTCTTTTCTGAGGGGCCTGGTCCCACGGCTGAGTCTCGGCTAAGCCTGGGCCTCCAGACTCTTTACATGGAGACACTGAACAGTTCTGTGTCAGATCTGCCTAACCTATAACCCATGTGTGGGGTTCTTGCTTGTAGAGCTGCCTGCTTCCACAAACCTCTACTGGAGAGCCAGGCCCCTTGCCCACAAACTCTCCCAGGGAAGGGACTAAAAGCTGTTCACGCAGGAACCCCAAGAGCATCGCTAAATTCTCTGGCTACATTTGTGATCTTTTCCCTCCTGTCCCAGCAGAAATCAAGCTTAAGCTATCTGCCATTTTTCAAAATGTACCCTTTTATCATCTCGAGATTACTCCCGAGTCCCACTTCCTGGGGCATCTTTCTCCGGCTCTCCCAAACCCCCCTTGCTGCTCTGTGCTGCACTCTCAGGGCCTGGCGGTACAGGGGCGTCATGCCCAGTGGGGCACCCCTGCCAGCATGTCTCAGCTGTAAAACAGCTACAACGGGATCTGCACACAGCAACTCAAGCCCCACAAACAGGGATGGTCAGGCTGGCACTTTGTAGTGGCACAAACTTCAAAATAGCCTAAGTCACCTGTGGTTCATCCAGAAAATGGAACACCGCACAGCTGTTCAAAAGCCAGAGAGGCTTCTGTGAAGGTCAGACAGAGATCTCTGAGGGAAAAGCAAGGGAGGAAAGAACCAGGTGCTGGGTGTACACACATGTCACAGATGCTCGAGTCTCTAGAAAAGCATTCTGGGAGGATGCACAAGCAGCAGGTCACCCCGGCGGCTCCAGAGAGGACGAAGAGGGGCCGGGGGAAGACTCCGACTCTACTCCCTGCTACAATGTTATAGTTTATCATCATTTAGACTTTTTACTTAAGTTTACTTACATTAAAAACAACGAACAGCCTCCGTGAGCAGATCTTGCTGCCACGCGGACCAGTCTGCAGGCGCTAGGGCTTCTTTCCAGGTGGTCCTATCCCACCCCAAGCCTGAGCTCTCCCTCTTCTCCACTGGCGACGTTGCTGGCACCAAGCAGCCTTCCCCTGCATTTTGCCCTGGGTCTGTCTCTGACTGCTGGCCAGGCAGGCCGCCGTCCTCGGGCCCCTCTCTGCCTGCAGCACACCCTGGGGTCCTTCCTACTCTCTTGGCTTCTCAATATGATTGGGAGGGGGAGTCCAGAGACCAACCTGGGCCAGAACTTGCCAGGGGATGTAAGCAAGTCACTCCTTTCTCTGGGCCGCATCTGTGTCAGCCAGTGGTGGGCTGAGTCGGCTGGTGGCCTGCATGACTCCCACGGTCCTCCCAGCTCTCGTACACTATGACCCCATCTCCACCCTTCACTCGCTCTGCACAGGCACCAGGTATGTGAAGCTGGTCTTCGGTCCCCACCTTTCTCAGCCAGGTCCCTCCTCACCTTCCTGGCAGTTCCCATTTGTGCGTGTGCACGTGCCGGAGCATTCTCTTGGCTGGCTCCATTAAAGTGCTACCTGACCAAATGCCTCACAGCTGCTGTGGTCCCAGGCACCCACAGCTCTGTGCCCGATGCCTTTTCCAACGCCTCATCCCCTAACCCTCAGGGCAACCCCAGGAAAGGCGCAGACTATCCTGTTTGCATATGGGAAAATGCGAAGCCCAGAGAGGTTAAGTGACTTGCTCAAGCTAGGGAATTTTAGCCAGGGCTTCCAGAAGACCCAGAAAGCCTCCAAGACGAATAAGACAATCCTCTCAGATCAGGCCCCGAAGCAGGGGAGCAGGGAAAGACTGGGGAGCTTCCAGGAGCCCCTCGAATCCTACTACAATCTGGGTCCTAGAGCTCACCCCAGCAGCAGACCGCCACGCCTCCCAGCACCACGGGGGAGTCCCCCAAATCCCATCACAGAATCTCAGCTCTCTCCACCCCAGCTGTGTTTAAAGAAGCCCCAATTCCCAGGCTCTGAATGAGCAGCTGGTCAAGGGGGCTGGGAGGTACCAGAAGGGCAGCAAGTGCGTCCAGATGTTGAGGGTCTCATTGGTCATTTGGAAAAGGCTGAGGAGACAGGCCATGGCGGAACTCTGTGGATGTCGGTAGCCGAAGAGGATGCCCTGCTCGTGGAACACCTGCAGGGGGAAGAGAAAGGGGTGCTGAGGTGAGACGAGAGGGTGGCGGGAAGGTCTCAGGAGGAACATCTCCGGTAGTCTCTAGCTTTCTCCCAGGTTGTGCACTTGTACACTGGAGCCTGGAACACTTGACCCCGAGTCCTTAACCCCAAGTCCTTGTCAAGCTGCTCCTGCCTCCCTCCCATCACTTCTAAACTCCCATGTCCTTCCAGAAGCCTGCAGTCAGGGGGAGGAGAGGATTCAAGGCCCTGACTCCCTTTGGGAATCCAGCCTGTCTTTGCATTCCAGATGCACTTACTCCTGTCATGAATATTGCCTAAGAATCTGCTTTTGCACCCTCTGCCTGGGGCCTACAGCCCAGTCTTCAGATGCCTTCGTGGTTGGTTGACATATATGCTGCCTGTTCAAGCCAACAAGCCTTGGATGCCAGGGGCTGGTAGGATGATCTCTGCAGAAGATCCCTCCCCACCGGGGCCAGGATATATTCACCAAGGCGCTTCATAAAGGCCTGTTGACGATGAAAACTATGATGGCATCAGCCTGCGCTGCAGGTGGAGGAGAAGGCTGGTCACAGAAGGGCCCACGCAAGCTCCCCA
This sequence comes from Mesoplodon densirostris, assembly GCF_025265405.1. Lineage (NCBI taxonomy): Eukaryota > Metazoa > Chordata > Mammalia > Artiodactyla > Ziphiidae > Mesoplodon > Mesoplodon densirostris. The sequence goes on from NC_082664.1 coordinate 124,430,528, forward strand.
CCCCACGCAGCCCACCTGGCAAGGCTCTCAGTAACCATCCTGGATGAGAACTTGGACGGGTCAGGTAAAATAGGGGGTGTCAACCTGCTTGGAGGACTGCATCACATCCATTAAAAATGGTAATTATGGAGACAATGAAGCACGAGGGACAAAAGCTCAGGATGCGATATTAAGTGAAAAAAAGTGGAATGTCAACTGTATTCCTGCCATGATGATTAGAACTATAGACATTTTAAGTACACATAGTGGGGTGGAGACTGGGAGAAACACGGAAAAGGAAAGAGATTTATTTGTTGAACTAGCAGGATTTGCAGGAGATTTTCTCCCCCTTTTGTGTTGATCAGATCAGGGTTTCTCAATCTTGACCCTGTTGACATTTGGGGCCAGACAATTCTTTGTGCTGGGGGGGAGCTGTCCTAGGCATTGTTTAGCAGTAATGTGACAACCAAAAATGTCTCCCGAAATCGTCAATGTCCCTGGGGGCAAAATCTCCTCCAGTTAAGAACCACTGACTTAGCCAAATGTTGTTATAACCTTTGAGAGGTAAGTAAAAATGAGTAGATTAACTGAGGCAAATAATAACAATGACAATATTAGTAATCGTGATGTAAATTGAATCACAATCAATTTTAAAGGTTTCCCTCTGATTTTCTAGGGCTGTGGGAGGAATGGAAGGCTGCGAGAATTCCTACCTAACCACCCATTTCCCATTTGGGTTACCAACTTCTTAGTTTAAGAGAGGATCTTGATTCAAAAATATACAATATTTGTAATGACCTATAATGGAAAAGAATCCAAAAAAGAATATATATGATAATAACTGAATCACTTTGCTGTACACCTGAAACTAACACAACATTGTAAATTAACTATACTTCAATTTTTAAAAATGGTTTAAAAAATAATAAATAAATAATCAAAACCAAAACAAAAACCACAAGAATAGACAATGTAGGGACTTCCCTGATGGCACAGTGGTTAAGAATCTGCCTGCAGGGGACACGGGTTCGAGCCCTGGTCTGGGAAGATCCCCCATGCCACGGAGCAACTAAACCTGTGTGCCACAACTACTGAGCCTGCGCTCTAGAGCCTGTGAGCCACAACTACTGAAGCCTGTACGCCTAGAGCCTGTGCTCCGCAACAAAGACAAGCCACTGCAACGAGAAGCCTGTGCACCGCGAGGAAGAGTAGCCCCGGCACAACACAACTAGAGAAAGCCCGTGCACAGCAACAAAGACCAAACGCAGCCAAAAATTTTAAAAAAAAAATTTTTAAAGAATACACAATGTATGGCATAACTTGGACTATCTCTTGAGGTTCTGAGTCAACAGGTCTCATGGAATAGTGGAGAAATTAGTAAGGGGATATCAGAGTAAAGAGTCAAATCTGGGCCCATTAGGTGCCCTATGACCTTGAGCTGGGCCACAACTCTCAAGGCTCAGTGTCCTCACCTATGAAATGGGGGGCGTTTGCTCACCAGACGGTGAGCACATTCCCATCTTGGTTCAATTCCGGGTGAAACTAGTCAACTAGGGAGAGGGGGAGAATGAAGTTGGTTCGTGGTCCAGTGAAGAAATACTGTTTGAATTAGGTTTGGGTTTTAGCTAATTAAAGCAATTTGTTCCAGTTTTTGATTCACTGTGCATTTCTGCTGACATCCCCGGTTTTTAGTGGACAAGCTTCTCTAATGGGCAGCAGGCATCTCGGCTTGCAGCTGCCCACCCACCAGGGTTGCTGACAAGGCGGCAAACGGGCTGATGGCCTTCAGCCTTTGATTCAAGCGAGGAGGATGGCGCGTGCTTGGCAGGCACGAGTAAGGCCCTCCAGCAGAAACTATAGGTCTATCATTCTACCTGTTACGTTTCTTGCTTTCTTCCTAAAAAAAATTTTTTTTAATAAATTTATTTTATTTTTGTCTGTGTTGGGCCTTTGCTGCTGCGCGTGGGCTTTCTCTAGTTTTGGTGAGCAGGGGCTACTCTTCGTTGCAGTGCACGGGCTTCTCATTGTGGTGGCTTCTCATTGCAGAGCATGGGCTCTAGGCGCATGGACTCAGTAGTTGTGGCAAGTAGGCTTCAGTGGTTGTGGCTCGCAGGCTCTAGAGCGCAGGCTCAGTAGTTGTGGTGCACGGGCTTAGCTGCTCTGCAGTATATGGGATCTTCCTGGACCAGGGCTCGAACCCGTGTCCCCTGCATTGGCAGGCGGATTCTCAATCACTGCGCCACCAGGGAAGCCGCCTTTTTTTTTTATTAAAGCATTGGCCTCTTGTTAAAATGCAAGGACTCCAGAAAGGAGCAATTGTTATTAATTATTCACTGCTTCATGTGAATAAGTTCAGCAGATCCTGTGTAGCAGATCTTACGACAAGGGGCCTATGGAGCCCTGGGCATGTGAGGGTGACACACAGGGAGGAAGCAGGGTAGGGCTGCAGGACAGCTCAGATGCAGTGACAGCCACAGCTGGACGGTGGATGGACGGGACCCAGAGCAGGGGGGAGTCTCCCACATTTTGTCCACGGTGACTCAGGATATGACTATTGCCCTTCTCTCTTTGGACCCGGCATTCTGGGAGGCAAGAGAGGATGCTGATAGAGTCAAAAGCCAGAGGGGAACGGAGGGTCTGGGAAGTCCACAAACTGGACAACTTGACCACACTGAAGAATCTAGCCCCAGACCTGGGGAGAATGCCTTACCACCAAGGCCAGGGTTGGCGCAGATTAAAAGAACCTGCTTCCCTCTGACCGGCTATCCTGACGCCAGACATGGGGCAGGATTTTAAGCAGCCCCTCCAAAAAGAAAAAAAAACAGACGGATGGATAAAGGATGGATAAAAGAAAGGGAGCCGCTCTGTCCCAGAAGAGTGATTCAGCCTCCTGCCTCCTGCCTCTCCACCGCTCATGAGGCGGCATTGCTATGTCCACTCCTGCTCTGAGCCCCTCCAAGCACAGGAAGGGAGACGTGTTCTCTCCATTGTCCGGCTCCAGCCTTATCAAAGCACTTTGCATAGAGTAGATCCTTACAGGATGCATGCTACATAAATCTGAACAGCAAAACACTTGAAAGCAATTTTGCATTCATGCCTAGTTTGACCCCCCAAAGGCAAACTGTGGTCATTGCCTTAATACTCCGTAGCTAGGCCTCATTTGTAAGCAGCCCGAAGTTAGCAGGCGCTGGCATATTTGCACAGCAGAATTGATTTGACTCCGCCTTGCCTCCCAGGTTGCAGGCTGGGCAATTTAGAATGAAATGAAATCAAATTGCGCACGGCCTATAATTTAGGAGCGAGAACCCCCGGGCAGCCAGGTGGAAGGGCAAGGGCACGTCAGTGGGTTTTTCTCTTACTGCCTGTCACGAACTCGGCTTCCAAGAACAGCCCTGTGCCCCTGCCAGCTGATGCCCGAAATTCCACTGTGACCATTTTAAACCCTTGGTTTTTCCAGCTATTAAACTGCAAATCACCTGGGGAAAATAATCCAGCATTCTGGCTAGCAGTAAATAAGAGAGGATTTTGATGGCAGGCAAAGCACAGAGGCTGTCAGAGCGGGGTCAGCAGGCCACCGGCCTCAGCGTGGTAATCTGCATTTCCCATCTAGATCTCATTGAATCCTCACGGCCTCGTGAGGGACAGGCTGTTCCTGTCCCCACTTCACAGAAAAGGAAACTAAGGTCTGTGGATGTTAAGGCATTTATCGAAGATCACAGAAGTAGTGGGAGCAAAGCTGAGACATCAGACTCCGTGTCCTGGTCTCTCACACTATCCTACCTGCCACTCCAGAGGGCTTGTCAGAGATGAAGCTCTCACCTCTCAGCCTGCAGTGTGATTGTGGACCGTCACACACTTCTCTGAACCTTAGCTGCTTCTTCTTTAAAGTGGTGTCATTGTTCTGAATTGCATCTCCCACAAAATTCATATGTTGAAGCCCTAACCTCCAGCACTTCTGAATATAACTGTACTTGGAGATAGTCTTTAAAGAGGTGACTAAGTCAAAACAAGACAGTTAATCTAATCTAACTGGGGTCCCTCACGAGAAAAGGAAATCTGGACACAGAGGGAGACACCAGGGATGTGCGTGCACAGAGGGATGACGATGTGAGGACACAGCAAGAAGGTGGCCCTCTGCAAGCTGAGGAGAAGCCTCAGAAGAAGCCAACCCTGCCGGCACCTTGATCTTGGACTTCCAGCCTCCAGAACTGTGAGAAAATAAATTTCTGTTGTTTAAGCCACCCTGTCTGTGGTACTTTTTACGGCAGCTCGAGCTAATACAAAGTGCAAGTGGTAAGGTTGGGGGACAAAGTCTCGAAGCCAGTGCCTCTCCAACTTTCTTCTGCAGGTGTCTGCAGATCACCTAGGGATCTTACTGCAGTTCGGTGGGGCTGGGGTGAGTCTGCATTTCCAACACGCTCCCAGCACATGCTGATTCTGCAGCTATCTCCAGCTTCCCAGCCCAGGCTCCTGCCTCAGCATCGCACTGTCACCTCCCTGTCCAGAATCTGTAGTTCATCACAGAAGAGAGGGTGCCCTTTAGGTATGTTAAGATGAACCCAAAGACACAGGCATGAAAAGCAAGGGAGGGGACAGTGAGAGACCAGCGAGGAGTCTGGTGAGGTGCTGGTAGGCAGAGGCATGGATAGAAGGGGGAGGAAAAGAGCAGGCCACAAATGGCTGTATGGAGTATAACCGTCATTTAGTGAGGATCTGCCATGTGCCTGACACTGGGTCGGACACCAAGCCACTGTCTCATGCAGGACGGACCATGCTTGGTCCTGGTAAAAGAGAAGCCTTAGGTTCTCAATCTAAAACACATAAAACATCACTGGTACACAACCCACATGCAATTACTAGAACCGTAAGTTGGCTGAATTAATAGCCAACCATTGTTGGTATTAAGCAATTACAGATAAAGGTCAATTTAGAACACTGGGGTGATGTTCTCTAAAAAATAAGTGTCTAGGGCTTCCCTGGTAGTGCAGTGGCTGAGAGTCCGCCTGCCGAGGTGGGGGACATGGGTTTGTGCCCCGGTCTGGGAAGATCCCACATGCCACGAAGCGGCTGGGCCCATGAGCCATGGCCGCTGAGCCTGCGCGTCCAGAGCCTGTGCTCCGCAACAGGAGAGGCCACAACAGTGAGAGGCCTGCGTAACGCAAAAAAAAAAAAAAAAAAAGTGGAAGTGAGAGGACTTCCCTGGTGGTGCAGTGGTTAAGAATCCGTCTGCCAATGCAGGGCACACGGGTTCAAACCCTGGTCCAGGAAGATCCCACATGCCGTGGAGCAACTAACTCCATGTGCCACAACTACTGAGCCTGTGCTCTAGAGCCCGTGAGCCACAACTACTGAAGCCGGCGCGCCTAGAGCCCGTGCTCCGCAACAAAAGAAGCCACCGCAATAAGAAGTCCGCACACCGCAACGAAGAGTAGCCTCCACTCACCACAACTAGAGAAAGCCCGTGCACAGCAACGAAGACCCAACGTAGCCAGAAATAAATAAATAAAATAAATTATTTTTTTTAAAAAACCTTTAAAAGTGGAAGGGGGAGGTAGAAGGGGATGTGACTATGAAGAACGGTCAAGAGATGCAACATTGCTGGCTCTGCAGATGGAGGGAGTGGGCCAGGAGCCAAGGACTGCAGGTGGCTGCCAGAAGCTGGAAAAGGCAACAGGTTCTCCCCAGAGAGCCTCCGTCGACACTTTGATTTTAGCCTAGTGAGACCCATGTGAGATTTCTAACCTACAGAACTGTAAGATAATCAATTTATCTTCTTTTTTAAGCCATCAAATTTGTGGTAATTTGTTATGGCAACAACAGAAAACTAATACAAGGTCAGGATTTGTCCAAAAATCCAAAAGCATTCTTAGAGCTGGAGATGGCAGCACATGGTTTCAATTTCTTACTAGGAGAATTGATGCCTTCCTTTGGAACAATTCAAAGATTATATATGACATCCACAGAATCTTCCCCAATATGGAATATCTTCCTGAAACACATATCAAAATTGACCACAAACTACTCTTATTCTTGCAATGGGAATGCCAAATAAATATCATTAAACACTTAGGTAAAATTTAGGCAAGATGCAAGATGACTGAAAGAAATCAGTGAAACAACAGAAGGTTCTCAAATACAGAGCAAATCCCATCTTTGGTGGGAAATGACATTAGGTTTGAACCTGAGCTGTCCACAGATATATGTTATGGGATGTTGTTAGCAAAAGCTTACAAAAAAAATCTCTAGTTTGGCTATTTCACTTTTAAAGGGATTAAAAATGCATATTTATTATTTTAAATATGTCTAGGATTTTTCTAAACTAAAGGAGCCACACATGAAATATGCAACAAAATGATATTCCAATAAAATAAAATTCAAATAAGGAAACAAAAATGTCTGTGGACTATGAAAGAGAAGATTCACATACAAACAATCCTGAAATTGATTCCCACAGAAATTATTTTTCTGGCCATTGCAGACTGAGGTATAATTTTGACTGAGCAAGATGTTCTTTTGTTTTCTTTATATTTTTTTCTTGGAAAAAGAAAAATCAAGTAAGTACTATATGGATCTAAATATTGTTTTAAGAAAGTGAAAACAGCAACATAAAAGATGGTGATCCATATGAAATTAAAATATTTTATAATTTTCCTGCTTAATTCTAACTATCATACGAAACCTCATTACAATGTTTGAACCTGGCATGTAAATTTTATACTCATTCCTGACTCTAAATGTGGCTTTTTAAGAAGATTTTTTGATAATTCCAGTTGCTCTGCCTCAGCAGAATTGAATAAAAACTCAACAGAAGTTTCTCCCAAATGAAATTAATTAAAATTTAAAAAAATCTAAGAACTACAGTGATTCAAGAATAATGGTCTCTTTTGGCATCACTGTTAACAGAACACAAATTATGTGATAATGTGGATTACAACATCTCAAAATTTTGCTGAAATGAAGGCAAGAAAAATAAATTTTATAGAATAAACATGTAAAGTTATGAATTATGTATGTTATGCCCATCTAAACATCACTAATCCATCAACATTATATCCAAACATGTGCAAAAATAATTAAGTTTAGTTGTCTTTGACATTTTGCTGGCATTAGCTATACAAAAATCAGAGCTTTACTTATTGTTTTTTGTCATTATGAAGGAATATTTGTCAAAGTAGAATTTATATAACTATGAGCTTCATTTGTGACTTTTACATATTTAGGCATATGGTCTGTGGCCTCTATTTGTTCTCCTGATTCAGATCCAGCACATGGCAGGGGCAGACCCGATTTTATTTGCTCATCGTGAGAGCACTGAAAGGTAGGGATTGTCAAGCCCATTTTACAGATAAGGAAACTGAAGCTCGGTGAGATGGAGCTTCATCTGCTATTTCATAAGAAATAGCAGAACCAAAATGCAACTCCTAGTTTGTTAGATTGAAAAGCCCAGGATGCTTCACTGCACCCAGCCTAGTGGAACCAAGGATTGCTACAAACATTTCATGGATATACTAGATGTTACACAAGTTTTCAGAAGGAAGGGATCACTGGACCCATGTGATGCAGGAAGGACCTGGAAGAATAGCTGGGGAACATCTGGTTCTGACAGAATGATGGTCGATTAGATGTCATGAAGGATCCTTCCAACAAAAACAATTAAAATGCTGGATGAAGCCTACATTCTATGCTGGATAAATCTATCTGCTGCCAGCCTTTGCAAATGAGAGATGAAATCCAAGGCCCATCAAAGGCAGGGAATCTAATAGGAGACCTCATCAATAAAGCTAGGACTTTCAAGATAAGTGAATGTAAAATAAATCCTACCAGACAGAATACAATTACAAAAGTTGTCTCTCTGAAAAAAAAATCTCTGTCAAGAATTCAGAACCATCAGTTCATCTTCACAGGGGTTTGTGGCCTAAGTCCACACTACCACTGCAGTCCAAGAACTCTCAAGTGGAAAATTTACAGTGGTTACAAATAGATAGAGGTCAAAGTTTTGTAGTTCCCTCAGGTAAGCAACAAAACAAATGCAAATCCTCTCTGAAGGATTTCTACGTTAAAACAAGCATGCACACACCCAGAAACAAAATGCCATGAATGAGAAACAGCAAAAAACAGGAGATAGCAGAAAGAGAGATCAAAGAACAGATACTGAAATATAAAATAACTTTGTTCAATATGTTTAAAGAAAGAGCTTAAAAATATGAATAAGCAAGCAGATTTGAAAAGAACCTAATATAACTTTTAGAAATAAAAAATAATAATAATTGAAATAAAAAGTCACTGAAAGGATAAATAGCAGACTAGACCAAGCTGACAAGGAAATTAGTCAACTGAAAGTAGATCCAAAGAAAGTATCCAGGATGCGGTCCAGAGAGATTAAGAGACAGAAGATGTGAAAAAGCAAACAAGAGACATAATGAATATTTCTCTAGAAGGAGAAAATATAATGGTTCTGATGTGATATTTGAAGAGATAACTGGTAAATGTCTAGAACTGTTGCAAGTCACCAGTCCTCAGATCCAAGAAGTTAAGTGAGGCATGGTAGAGACAATTGGTGCTCACCAAATATCACATGTGCTTTCTTACATTTCTCAGACTGTCTTGTCGTTAGGTTGGGGCCATGTTGACTATTTCTGGTTAAAGTTAATTCCAGGCCAGGGCAGTTGAAGAACAATGCCTTCTTGTAGGAGACATCATGATGAACTGGGGATGCAACTCTTCCCCTTTTCAGAACTGAGACACTACCCATCTCTGGGAATCACTTTTGGCCAAAGGCTGCTACCTTGACCACATTATGCTCACTGTCCAGGGGCATCACAAACCCACTAAGGATGGATACAAAGTCCTGGCCTTCTTTTCTCACTGGGGACAACTCTGAAGGGTCAACCCCACTCCAGAGCTCCCTGGGTGGTCAGCAGAGGCCTCTCATGCAACTTCTCCTTCTACCCAAGCCTGCTTCCCCCACTTCCTTACAGGTGTTCCTGAGAACACTCCCTCATGAACTTCCTACATGTATATCTTTGTCTCAGAGCCTGTTTCTGGGAAACCCAACCTAAGACACCTCTCTCTCTTCCCCTTCTGTGGCGACCTAGAAGGCCACATATTCCAGATGGAGCATCTGTGAGGTGGCAGACCTTCCATCTGCCTGGGCCCTTCACAGTTCCTCACTGACCACTTAGCTACGTAATGTGAGGGTGAAATAAACCTTTGCTCTGTTAAGTCACTGAGCTATCTGGGGTAATGTTTAAACTCAGCATAGCCTAGCCCTTCCTGCTTCCTGTAGTTATTCATGTAAAGATAGCTGGAGTAACCATTAAGCTGATAAATTCAGAGAATATTTCTAGTATATTAATTATAAAACAAGGGCAGGAGAAAACAGCATGTTCAAAAGGAAGAAGAAAAGAAGAATGTAAAACTCAATTCAAAGAGCGCATGAAGGGAAGGGCAACAGAGAAAACAGGACAAATAGAAAGCACATAAGATGATCAAAATAAATGCAAATATTTCAATACTCATTACAAATATAAACAGACTAAACCGTCCCTTTAAATGACAAATATTGTCAATCTAGATGAAATCCAACTATGTGTCATTTACATGAGCAACAACTAAAATGTAAGGACTGGGAGAGATTACAAGTCAAAGTAAGGAAAGAAATAAACCAGACATATAACAAAAACAACAAAACTAGAGTCACTGTACAACTATCAGACAGATGCTAAGACAAAAAGCATTACTAGATATAAAGAGAATCACTTTTTAGAAATAATAAGAACTTTACTTCACCGGAAAGATACAATTACAAACTTGGATGGACCTAAAAAACACAGGCTCAAAATATATAAAGCAAAAATTGACTTACCTACAAGGAGTAATTCACAAATCTGACACCATTAGGAAAGATTTTAACACATTTCAATTATGGATACCTTGAGCAATCGTTAAGTTGCATAAAAAATCAAAATGGAAGGTAGAACTTAATTAGAACTACATATGTGGACTGCAGTTAAAGCAATACTTAGAGAGAAATATATATATATACATATTTAATTGCTTACATTACAATGGTAGAGTGATTAACTTAAGAAATTAGAGCAGTAACAGCAAAATAAACCCAAAGTAGAAAGAAAATAATAAAAATAACAAAAAGACATTAGAGATATAAAATTCATAATAAAGAGGCTCCACGAAGCCCAAATCATCTTCTTTTCAAAATTTTTTTTTAAAAAAGACAAACTGACAAGATTAACCAAGAAGAGAACAGAAAAACAAAAATGACATATTCATGTCAATAGACACAGAAAAAGCATGTCACAAGATCCAATACTCTTTCATGATAAGAGAATACTCAACAAAATAGTAATAGAACTTCTTTAAACCAACAAAGGCCATCTACAAGAAACCCACAGCTAACATACTTAATGGAATGCTTTTCCCCTATGATCAGGATGTCTGCTCTCACCACTTCTATTCAGCATTGTAGTGGAGATTCTAGCTAGGTCAACTGGACAAGAAAAAGAAATAAAAAGCATCTAAATTAAAAGGAAGAAGCAAAACTATCTCTATTTGCAGATGACATGATCTTACATACAGGAATTCCTAAAGGGTCCATTAAAATACTATTAGAACTAATAAATTAATTCAGCAAGCATGCAGGATATAAGATAAATATACAAAACTCAGTTTTCTATATTCTAGCAATAACAATCTGAAATGAATTTAAGAAAACAATTCTACTTACAACAGTATCAAAAACAATAAAATACTTAGAAATAAATTTAACAAATCATTTTAATGGTACAAGACTTGTATACTGAAAACTACAAAACATCACTGAAAAAAATCAAAGAATAACTAGACAAATGGAAAGACAGCCCATGTTCATGGATTTAATTTACTTAATATAATTAAGATGGTAATGCCCCCCAAATTGATCAACAGATTCAGTACAATCCCTCTCAAAATCCTGCCTGGTTTTTTGTTGGTCTGTCTGTTTGCAGAAATTGACAAATAGATCTTAAAATTCATAAGGAAATGCAAGGGACCCTGAACAGCCAAAACAATCTTGAAAAAGAAGATCAAGGTTAAAGGACTTACACTTCCCAATTTCAAAACTCATTACAAAGCACAGTAATCAAGACAATGTGGTACTGACATAAGAAGAGACCAACAGAATCCAGAAATAAACCCTCACATTTATAGTCAATCAATTTTCAATAAAGGTGTCAAGATAATTCAATGAAGAAATAATGAATAGTCTTTCCAATAAATCGTGCTGGAACTGCTTGATACCCACATGAGAAAAAGAAAAGAATAATGTTGGACCCCTATTTCACATCACATGCAATAACTAACACACACAAAAAATGGATCATAGACTTAAATTTTAGGGATAAAACTCTTAGAAGAAAATATAGGAGTAAATCTTCATGACCTTGGATCAGCCAAAGGTTTTTTTGCTATAACATCAAAAGCACAAGCAACAAAAGAAAAATAAAAGATAATATTAAATTTTAAAACTTTTGTGCTTCCAAGGATACCATAAATAACATGAAAATGCAACACACAGAATGGTAGAAAAGATTTTCAAACCATGTATCTGATAAGGGACTTGTATCAAAAATATATAAAGAACACTTACCACTCAACAACAAAAAGACAAATGACCCAACTTAAAAATTGGCCAAAGACTTGAGTAGACATTTCTCCAAAGAAGATATACAAATGGCCAATAAGCACATGAAAAGATGCTCAACATAACTAATCTTTAGGGAAATTCAAATCAAAACTACAATGAGATATCACCTCATATCCATTAGGATGGCTACTATAAAAAAAAAACAGAAAACAACAAGTGTTGGTGAAGATGTGGAGAAACTGGAACACTTGTGAACTGTTAGTGGGAATGTAAAATGGTACAGCCACTGTGGAAAGCAACAGGGTGGTTCTTCAAAAAGCAATTTTTTTTTAATGGCCAAATGATCCAGCAATTCCACTTCTGGGTACATACCCAAAAAGATTGAAAGCAGGGTCTTGAAGGGATATCTCTACACCTATGTTCATAGCAGCATTATTCACAATAGCTAAAACATACAAGCAACCTAGTACTTATTGATGGATGAATGGATAAGCAAAATGTGGTATGTACATACAATGGAATATTATTCAGCCTTTAAAATGAAGGAAATTCTGGTATATGCTATAATATGGATAAACCTTGAAGACACTGTGCTAGGTAAAATAAATAAAACAATCACAAAAAGACAAATATTATATAATTCCACTTATATGAAGTACTTAACGTAGTCAAATCATAAAGACAAAAAGTATTAATGGTGGTTGTCAGAGGCTGGGGTAGGGGAAAATGGGGAGTTCTTATTTAATGGGTACAGAGTTTCAATTTTACAAGATAAAAGGAATGGAGATGAATGGTGGTGATGGTTGCCAAACAAGGTAAATGTATTTAATACCACAGAACTGTGCACTTTGAAATGGTTAAGACGGTAAATTTTATGTTAAGTATATTTTGCCACAATAAAAATAAAAGTTAGGCATACAGTTACCATGTGACCCAGCAATTCCACTCCTAGGTGTGTACCTAGGGGAATTGAAAATATGTCCACACAAAAACTTGTACACAAATGTTCATAGCATTATTCATAATAACCAAAAATTGGAAACAACTTAAGTGTTCATCAATTGAAGAATGAATAAACAAACTGGTATATCCATAAATGGAATATTATTCAGCCATAAAAACAAATGAAGTACTAATCTATGCTACAGCACAGATGAACCTTGAGAACACTATGCTAAGTGAAAGAAGGCATTCACAAAAGGCCACCTACTGCATGACCTCATTTATATGAAGAGGCAAATCCATAGAGACAAAGTAAATAAGTGGTTGCCAAAGGCCTGCGAGTGGGGGCAGTGGGAAATGTCTGCTAATTGGTACAGAGTTTCTTTCTGCAGTGTTAATGTTCTAAAATTCAATTTGGTGATGGTTTTGTACAACATACCTTTTGTGTGTCAACATACTAAAACCCACTGAGCTATATACTGTTTTTTGTTTTTTTTTTTTTTTTTTTTTTTGCGGTACGCGGGCCTCTCACTGTTGTGGCCTCTCCCATTGCGGGGCACAGGCTCCGGACGCGCAGGCTCAGTGGCCACGGCTCACGGGCCCAGCCGCTCCGCGGCATGTGGGATCTTCCCGGACCAGGGCACGAACCCATGTCCCCCGCATCAGCAGGCGGACTCTCAACCACTGCGCCACCAGGGAAGCCCCATGAGCTATATACTCTTAAAGGGAGAATTTTATGGTATGTGAATTATATTTCAACAAAACCGTTATAAAAAAAACTTTCTACAGAGAAAATGCAGCTGGGCATCGAGTTGCTCCTTGCACAATTCCACAGTCTGTCATTCACGTAGACTAAGAGATAAACGATGCTCCCTTGGGTGGGCAACATGGTGGCCCTGCTCAATTTTCCAGGTAAATTCTACCGAGCTGTCAGGAATATATAATTCTAATATTATACAAATATTACATATATTTTCCATAGAATAAATAGGCAACACTCTCCAACTCATTTGTGGTTGGCACCATCTTAATCCCCAGTCCAGGGGAGGGCAGTATAAGAAGGAAAAATTTCAGGCCAACTCAATAAATAGATTAAAGGATCCTGGACAAAATATCAGCTGATTTCAGTGACAGATTAAAAAGATACTCCATCATGACCAAGTAATATTTAAATGCAAGGTTGGGGACTTCCCTGGCGGTCCAGTGGTTAAGATTCCACACTTCCACTGCAGGGGGCACAGGTTTGATCCCTGGTCAGGGAATTAAGATCCCACATGCTGCGCGGTACGGCCAAAATAAATAAATATATAAATAAATAAGTAAATAAGTAAGTAAGTAAAAATAAAAAGAATAAATAAAATAAATAAAGAAATGCGAAGTTGGTTTAACATTAGTAAATCAATGTAATTCACCACGTTAATAACTTAAATGAATCATAATGGCCATCTCAAAAGATATACTGATAGAAAAAAGAATTTATTACTGATTAGAGGGAAAAAAATCCTAGAAAACTAGGGATAGAAAGGAATATTCTTAACCTGATAAAGGTTATTTATACACATACACCCACACACACAAACACACACACACACCCATACACACAGAAAGAGCTAACATTATATTAAATGATGAAATGTTGAAAGCATTCATTTGGATTAAAATCAAGAACAATACAAAAAGCCTGCAATCATGACTCCCTTTCGTAAGCTCCCAGGTCTTCTCGTGGTGGTGATCCAAGCGCCCACTTTGAGAAATTCTCGGCTGGAGAAATCAGTTGCCCTATTGAGACGGCTTCTTGTTTCAGGTGCCCAAGCCCATCTACCCAACACCACTCCCAGCCACTGATCTGGCTCTGCTTCCGTTCCTTCATAATTATCCCACTACTCTATTTCATTTTTCTTGGATCTTCACAATAGCTCTGGGAGACAGATATTATCTCCATCTCACAGATAAGGAAACTGAGGCTTGGAGAGGCTACAAGTCTTGTCCAAATTCCCACAGTAAGCGGCAGAGCTACAGTGCCAGGCTGGGAAATGCTTTGTAGCATCTCTGGGATCTTCCTGCCTGTGCCCCTAAATTAAGGCTTCCAGGACAATATGGTGAGTTTACCTGTAGCCTGGGAGCCAAGGCTACCGTTAACAAAAGATTCTCAATTTGACACAAAATACTCTTGTTTCCTGGCCAACTGTCATGCCATGTTCCATATGAACTTGCTGTCTAGACTTCCCTGTTTGTCTCTAGGTTGGGTCTGTGTAGGAATCAACACCTAGATATTTATTCCATTCCTTGAGCTGTTTGCTCACATCTTTCACAACGCCCTAACGTACCCAGGTCTGTTGTTAGACACAGGGAGAGTTGAAATTGTGAGGTATGTACCCAAGTCCTACCTTCTCCGGGAAGGGAGAACTGTCCTTTCCTGTGAGTAGTCCATTAGGAAGAAAGCACCAGAATTAGAACCCCAAGGATGCCAAGAGGCGGTGCCCCACTCTCCTCTGATGGGTGAGGCTCAGAGAGGGTAGGGAAGTGGCCCAGGCCACACAGCTGGTTGATATACGAAGGGAGAGGTGGCCATATAGGGCAGCCTGCAGAGGTGCCAACCAACAGCTGAAGGGGCTCAGGGAAGGGAGAGGGTACCTGCAGCTCCACGGAGAAGGAGGCCAGAAAGGGGGATGGAGGGGCAGGGGAGGTAAGCCTTCTTCAAACAGAGATCAAGAGAAGTGAATGTCCAATCTGGTGGGAAGTCTAGAGAGAGCACCAGTGTGGCTGGAGAAGAGGGTTTACAGATGAAAAACAGTGGGGAAGGTGGGTTGGGGTTGGGCCTGTGAATACCAGGCAGGGAGCTGGGGTGGGAGTCTGTGGGAGGTACTGCTTAATTAATGTCTCCTCCCAACACACTCCACCCCTCAAAGTGCGGAGTGCACAGGAGAGCTGATAATAATAATAACGGCCAACAATACTGACTTCACCATATGCCAGGCACTTCCCATGGGTTACCTCATTTAATCCTCACCATTACCCGAGGAAGCAGATTCTAGCACCACCCCATTTTACAGATGCAGAAACTGAGGTAGGGAGACTAAGGGCACTCTGCCCAAGGTCATTCTGCAGACCAAGTACTGGAACCCACAGAGACCACCAAAAGTAAACTTAATATTTCTATGAAGTCTCCTATTTTAAATACTCATGAAAATTACACATTTTCTCCTTAATATGTTTGCATCTGTTTGAATATTTTGAAAATGCCTTTCCCCCTCCCCCACTAAATCCTCAAATAAAACTACCCTCCAGGCAGGCAGAGCCACTGTGTTTCCTCCGTGGCCACATGAACCTTGGGCATGATGCTGGGAAACCCAGTAGCAGATGCAGGAGCCCAAGGAAGGTTCTGAAGTAAACGGATGTGAGGTGTAATGTTGGTTCTCTGCCTCTGACTAGTGCCATTTTCCTAAAAAGAAAATTGTCATCTCCATCATTTATGAAAAACTGGACAGAGAAGACACATTAATCTTCAGCCCTCAGGGGGCGTCCGGTCCTCACCCTCAGAAACCCCATACATTCAGAATCCTGGCAGTTTACCCAAGGCCCCAGTGAGACCACTCTCTCTCCTTCACTTCTTTCCTGGGCACAGTCTCTGAACCCAACCTTGACCAAAACTCCCAGGGAGATACCCGAGCAGATACCCATAATCCCCGCCCCAAGAGTTCCCACACCTGCCCCCTAGTTTCCCAGCTCCAGGCCTTCATTCGTGCCATTTCTTCACTTGGAGTGCTCTCCCCGCCTCCCAAATTCTACCCATCCTCAAACCCAATCTTACAGATCGCCCCCTTTGTGGAGACATCCCTGATTCCCTTCTCCGCCATGATGGAAGTGACCAATCCCTCTTCTGAAGCCATCTGTCCCTCTCTGAGCACACACCCTAATCCACTTTGCAACGGAAGTGCTCCTGCACAATTTTAAATCTTCCCAACCAACACAGAGCCCCTTAAGGGCAGGATTTGTATGTGATTCTTCTCTGGGCCCCGCACAGAGTAACACCTTGCACATAGTAGGCAGTCAATAAAAATGTCACGAGTGAATGAATCAAAAGATCACTGTGTCTCCGCTAATCACAGCCACTAGTTCTCTGTGAGTAGGACCAACCGGGGCAGTGCACCAGGAAGAGATGCCTACAGTCTTGTGAGAACAGAGGTGGGCCACCTGCCCAACAGCATTGTGGGAACCTGGTCTCATTTCCAGTGTGTCTGTTACCTGCCGCATCCTCATCTCTGCCCTTCAACTGCTCCGCATCCTTCTGATTTTCCCCCAATGCCATCTAGCTGGCATCACCTAGCCGCACAGGCTTTTAGGAAGAGGGTCTGGTGGTTTGTCTCCTCTTAACCTTCCATTCATGATGCTGAGATCATTTGGGATTTATTTTTCTGGGGAAAGTCGTAAGGGCTTGGCGGTCGGCTGGGCGGAAAGGAGATCTCCCCTCCCTCCGTGACATCCTCCAGATGAAACATCCATGAAACAAGTTATTCTTGTTCAGTCAAAGAGGAAGGAGACATAACACCGAAACAAGGGTGTAATGAGATGACGCTTACTTTGCAAGGGAAGGAGGAGGTGCACCACTGGCATAGCTCACAAGCAGCATGACCTCTCCTAAGGCTTATTAAAAACGCAGATTATCAATGCATCCCAGGTGTTTCGGGGTAGCTGCCCTTGAGCACCCAGGCACAGGCAGATCAATAACTCTTCATCGCCTCAACACACACCTGGCCTGGGCCTCCTGCAAGGGATGAGGACAACCACAAAGCCACACTCTGAGGTGACTCTGCCCCTGGCCTGCTTTCAAGCACCCACGGGAGTGTCCTTAAAAAACTGTCACTCAGACAAGTGCTGCTAGCTTCACCTGTGTAGCTTGAATCAGTAGTCTCAATAATGACTCTGCTTCGGGAAAAAATACAGATGTCACAGGGAAGGGCTACAACTTAAACGGTTTTAGGATCACTTCCGTTTCCAGGTTTGGTGTAGGTGAGGGAAACAGGAGGCTCGAATTCCCCCAAGGGAGTCTGGGAGGGGCTCCTTGAAGAGAGTGGGTGTACACAGGGCAGACTGGTTGAAGACATAGCAGTCGCCATGTTGCAGAGGCCAAGCCCTAGTCCCAGCCTGGAACTCAACCACCGGAACAACAGCACGTACCTGGGGCACCTGTTCTATGCTGAACAGCCTGGGGAGCTTCAGGCTCAGCATCTTGAAGCCGAGCTGGGAAGACTGGTGGGTGACAGCCGGTCCCTGTCACCAGGCCTCGCTCAAAGTTCTGACATGGCTCCGGATGCCTCTGGCCAGCCAATGTCCGAGCTGCTTCACTGAAAGAATACAGCATGAAGAACTCCAGTGAGTGTCAGCCTAACTCCAGCTGGATCAAGACTGTCAGATTGTTTACCTAAGGAACATACCCTTGCTTGTGATGGCAAAATAACCAGGCTTCCTTAAAAACAATAGTGAAACTCTCAGACTGCTGAGTCATTCACTCCGAGAGTGATAGAGGGAGGTACTTAAATCATAATAGGGCAATCATAAAATTACAGCGCTGGGGCTTCCCTGGTGGCGCAGTGGTTGAGAGTCCGCCTGCCGATGCGGGAGACTTGGGTTCGTGCCCCGGTCCGGGAGGATCCCACATGCCGCGGAGCGGCTGGTCCCGTGAGCCATGGTCGCTGAGCCTGCGCGACCGGAGCCTGTGCTCCGCAACGGGAGAGGCCACAGCAGTGAGAGGCCCGCATACCGCAAAAAGAAAAAAAAAAAAAAAAAAAAAAAAAGTTGATACTTTGCAAACAAATGAACAACACTGATGTAAGTGGGCCTGGCACACCTTGGTCCTCCTGGTTTTCTGATCTAAATCACCAAGACACTTTCACTTCCAGATATACCACTAATTCACCTGGTGGCAGGATGAGAGGCAGTGGTCTGCTACCAGGGGAGACTCAGGCACATCAGAAAAACCTCTAGCAATAATGGGACCAAGGTTGGGTTTCCACGGACTTGCCCACCTTGGTCCCCTGGTTCTCCCTGGATTTCAATGTCATGGGCAAGAAAAAGGAAAGAAATGGTCCCTACTCTCACAGCACACACCATCCAGGAAGGATGACCCAACGAAACATACAAAAGGAGGGTAATACTTAGTAGCATACGATTCACACACTTCATTCAACCAGTGTGTCCGGCATTTTTATCATGTGACGAATAAGGTTAAGGGCTCAATGTAGAGCTGATTACACCCTGTGAGTTGCAGTAGCTGGAGGGAAAAGGAGAATTTAACTGAAATAAAAATTGCATAGGTTTGTGACACACAGAATGGAGGAAAATAGGTGTCCTCCATACCATTGTATTCCTATGTTGCACAGGAAAAAATTTTTAAAAAGATGAAAAGACAGTCCTTGTCCCCAAGAAATGTATAAAGGAAAAGATGAGACAGATATGCACCCAACTAACCAGGACAAGTCACCCTCAAAGGACAGGAACCCTCACCCACTCTGTGCCAAGCCTGTGCTGGTCACCTTGCCTGCCCACCTGGTCTCCTTCACCTTCACCACTCCGTCTCAGGAATTAAGGCAGAGCAGTTAAGGGCCTCGGGGTTGGATTCAAGCCACATGGGTTTAAAGACTGGTTTGCCATTTCCTGTGCAATTCCAGGCAAGGAACTTAACTCCTTGTGCCTTACTTTCCCCATCTGTGAAATGGAAATAACAGCAGTTACTTTCTTCATAGGGTGGTGGTTATGATTAAAAGAGAGAGCCTATGTAAAGGGCCTGCCATAAAGTAAAGATCCAACAAACACTTGCTATTGTTATTCATTTTCAGATATGAAACTGATTTTATACTTTGCAGGCAGGAAAACCGAGGTGTTGGAAAGTTAGGGGGCTTGCCAAAGATGCTATCACTTGATTTCCGGTTTGCGTGGATGTCTGTGGAGGGAGGTTGGGGTGGGGATGGGGATGCTTCTGCAGTTGTGTTATTTGATCTGAGGACTACAGGCTACGTAGAGAGATTGGAGACTTCGAAACTGAATTCTGTAGGACCCTAAGTTACATTCCAGGGACCACTTTTTTGGGGGTGGATGCTGTAGTCACTAGGAGCAACAGAAAGGTTACTTCTACCCCTATTTCAACCAGAAGAATGTCTTGGTTGAAATTTTTCTGAATTATAGTAAAAATATAATAACACAAGTCCTCTCTTTGAGGAAGAAAATATAAGAGGCAAAAGTTTCCTTTTAAGAAGAGAAGTAACTTTGATTAAGGGGAATTAAGTCCTAGCACAAAGCACTAGGACTTAATTTTTCTTTGCTACTGAGAAAAGATGAAAAATACAGTGTTCACTATGATGTTTATAACCTAGATGCTAAACAATGACCCTCTTTGCCAATTAATCAGGTTGAGACAAACTCACAGGTAAGACCAAACTTGACCTTGCTGTTTCAACGGTTGGAGATTTCTTGTGTGGTGTTTTTCCACCATTCAAAGAAATAAAGACTCTCCCATTAATACATTGTTATTTTGCATGTAAAATGTAAACCTTTATGTTTGTCAGTACTGTGAAACATCCATGGATGATCATGGGCAGTGATTAAAGCATAGCTGATGATTTGTATGTTGTGCCTATTGTTAATCATTTCAGATTAACTGCACATAAAATGAACTCACTGGTCTTTTTAGCCATCACAAGCTAAAGCTCTTAATTTCACCAACATTGTAAAAACCAGAGTGTAATTTCCAGTATTTCAAACTGCAGCTTGGTTTGTTGTCTCTTTTCACAGAGGTCTAGAAATAAGACTGAATAAAACAAAAGGCTTCAGAGAAGTCTGAAATCAACACACAATGTGAGGGACTTCCCTGGTGGTCCAGTGGCTAAGACTCCATGCTCCCAATGCAGGGGACCTGGGTTCGATCCCTGGTCAGGGAACTAGGTCCCACATGCATGCCGCAACTAAGAGTTCGCATGCTGCAATGAAAAGATCCCACGAGCCGCAACTAAGACCCAACACAGCCAAATACATAAATAAGTATTTTTTAAAACCCACAATGTGAAGCTTTGCTGATATTTCAACAGTATATTGGTGTTCCATATAGGATTTCATTTAAAAGAGGATCCACAGCTTTAAAATATGTTTTAAAGCAGCTTTTTTTTAAAAAAAGGAAAATGGGCTGTTATACACTTTCAGGGACCTGCCAAGTTCTCCTGATTTAGCCCTAAAAAAAAAAATAATAATAATAAGACAAATCACAACAACAAAACCACCACCAGGAGGTTTCAGGCTAGTCCTCGCAGATTTAACCAAGGGAAATTAACAAGAGGTGAAATTTGCACCTGACTTCTTACCTGTTTCAGGCTAGTGCTCCACCCATATTCCCGGACCCTCCCCCAGTAAACTTTAGCCTACACACTGTGTATCTCAGGCCTTAAAGAACATAGCCAGCAAAACTTATCACCTCCCGAATGAATATGTTTACATATTAGGTGGCTGAATATAAACTGATGGGCTGCTTCCCCAATGAGAGGGTCCAAAAAAATATACAACTTCTAGGGATGCAAATGGTACACACTCTCTTCATCACATTAATTTATTAATTTAGTTATACGTACCTATTTAGAATCCCTTACCATATCCAACATAGTATTAATTTAATTTTATTTATTTATTTTAATAAATTTATTTATTTATTTATTTTGGCTGCGTTGGGTCTTCGTTGCTGTGCGCCGGCATTTTCTAGTTGTGGTGAGCGGGGGTTACTCTTCATTGTGGTATGAGGGCTTCTCACTGCAGTGGCTTCTCTTGTTGCGGAGCTCGGGCTCTAGGCGCGCGGGCTTCAGTAGTTGTGGCTCGCAGGTTCAGTAGTTGTGGCTCGTGGGCTCTAGAGCACAGGCTTAGTAGTTGTGGCGCATGGGCTTAGTTGCTCCGTGGCATGTGGGATCATCCCGGAGCAGAGCTCGAACCCGTGTCCCCTGCATTGGCAGGCAGATCCGTAACCACCACACCACCAGGGAAGTCCCAGTATTAATTTTAAAATATTGTTTTTCCACTCCTAGTTCATAGAAATGTGTGTTCACAATCTTTGCATGCATCTTTGACAACAGCATCTTCATAACACAGCCACTTTTTGGAGTCACCTAACACAGTTTAAGTAAAATATTCTCATTTCCATCTAAGTTATTTGAAAGCTACACGTTTTGAAGCTGTGTTTAATGCTATTGCTAAAAATGTACCCAAGTCACAAGTATTCATTTGCTATTATGACACTGTAGGCAATTTGCTTTCAAACACTTCACACAGACAGTGTGATGTGAAAATGTTAGTTTTAACCCATACCCCTGGGGTGGTGGCTCATTAGCATTTGAAAGACAAACCTGAAGCTCATATTCCAGAGGCCACACCTCTGGTTCAGTTGGGGTTATTTTTGATGAACACCAGAGGGTTTACTAATTAGCCAGATGAATGCTGTCTCATTGGAGAACTGAGTGGAATTAGAGATATGTACACTGATGAGACGTGTCGCCCAGGCACCCTCCCTCCTGCATGAGCAGAGGGTGCCCCAAAGTGGCTCCCCCTCTGAATGAGCCCAGATGAGCCCTATAAGGAGGATTCTGGGCTTGAACCCACAAGAAGTTCAGCTGACACATGCCACCACACAGCTCTCACATCAGCTCACACGAACTTTCAAGAAAGGTGCGTTAGAGCCCCTAAGAGTGTAGGTTGCAGGGACTTCTGCCAACAAAACAGGTCATCTTAATGTTTTTGTGCCCGCTTGCTGGAAAATATTTGAATGGGGGGAGGGGACAGGGGGGTGGGACTCAGCCTGAGACTCCCACTGTGCTGCGCCACCTGCCGGTCAGGTTGGGGGTCCTCTAGCCCTCGTGGACCTCGAAGTACTGATAGTGCCTGAGACTGTATTTCCAGGAACTTCACATGTGCTCGGCTGGAAGTCACACCACCACTTCGTGTACCACTAAGACCGAAAAGAAATTGTCACCAATTATAATCATGAGACAGCAGTGACTGGAAATGAATCCTGATTTCAGAGCTGTTTTCATGTTAAAAAAAAAAAAAAAGTGCACATAGTAACTGATGAAATACAGTGAGGGTAAACGAGTGATTGGCTCAGGTCAGTCTGCATAGCTACTCTCTCCAGATCCACTACTCTGCTTTTTACAGGGATCATTAAAAGCTCCTTGACAACAAAACCAGTACTTGCAAATGGAAGACCAGATTCCTGGGAATAAATCTCAATCTGTATTACATTTTTTTTTCTATGAAGTTTTATTCTCAAAATATAAAAAACCACCACACACAAAGAGACTAAGATGTTCTCTCGCAGCACTTGCTTGCCTCAGTCCTAATGAAGAACACAGACTCCCACACTAATGGACAAGTGCCTCCCTAGCTCTAAGTCACTTAAAGGAGGCAACCTCCTTGGCCACCTGACCACCAGGAGCTCTAGCAGTTGATCTGGAGCCCAGATGCCAGGGTGAGTTTCTCAGTGGAATCTAATATTGCTAGAAGAGCTTTGCTTATGCAGCAAAAAACACAAACACATCGGCCTCTTCCCTTAGAACACATCCATCTCACATGCTCGGGGACTGCTGTGCAGGGACGCCTGGTGTGGCCTGGCGAGGCAGGGTATACATGGCCCCCAAGAACTGGTCTGCAATCCTTCCTGCTTCTCTGAGCCCACTCAGCAGAGCACCATGGACCGTGGCTGGGTAGTTACGGATTGTATGTTCTCCAGCAAAGAAGAGTCGTGGAATAGGCTGTGGGGCACCTGGAATTGAGGGGCCAGGAGTGATTGGCTGAGCCATTAGGTCATAGTCATTTCCAGATGATCCTGCGGCTACATAGGAATAGGAGCCCCGGGCCCAGGGATCAGCACGCCAGCGAGACACCACTGTTTCCTTGGGCTGGGGCACTGCACTGCTACCAAAAATCCCTTTGAGAATGGCCAGGCATCGGCCAACAATCACACCATCACTTATGTTTTCCATGATGCCAGCAGCTTCTCCTGCCACTAGTGCCAATAGTATTGGAGCTTTATAGAGGTTCCAGAAGAGGAAGAGCTCACCCCTGCTGGCAGTCGTACTGCCAACATGTCCGAACAAATTGACACTTGGATCCCAGAATACGCGGTCAAAACACAACACGACCTTGTTAAGGTTGCCAAATCCCATCCTTTGGACTGCAGATGTTTTCCACTCAGGAAGAGGTGGCACAAACTGAACAGCTGGTGGCTGCTGCTTCAACACACCCAAGGGAAGGGTACAGAGAACTGCATCACACTTATAAATAAACGTCTGGCTCGTGGAGCGGGTATTCACAGCTATCACTTCACATCCTGAAGCTGTGTAGCGAACCTGCCGAACTGCTGTATTCAGTTTAATGTCCAGGCCTTCTGCTAACGCCACAGGCACACATGAGTAGCCATTCCTCACTGTCAGGTGGCTGCCAGTAAACTCAAAGTCATCATCCTGATCCCAATGTTTAAGGGAAAGTGTAGAGAGAGGTGTGGCATTAGCAAATTCAAGATTTGCAAAATGCCAGTCAAGTATTTGTCTGTCTCTTGACGAGAGATACACATCACTTGGAGGATTGGCTTCCAATTCTTGAAGTTTTTCTTCTAGCTTTCCTTGTGTTTCAGCTAATTCATCATATTCCTTGCATAAGGCAGTTAGATCCCTGTGTTTGCTTTTCACTAAGAACTCAGCAGTGATATCTCTGGGTGGCTTGACTTCAGATGCTTCTTTGTATTGCTGATGGAGTTCTTTAATTTTCTCTTTTAAATTTACCATCTTATTAAGAAGTTCTTTCAGTTCCTCCTGAGTTTTCACTATCTTCTTCCAATGTTCAATCTGCTCATCTTTGACATGCTTTTCTTGTAACTGAATGACAACTTCCAATGCCTGGCCAAGGGACACAGGCTTATTATTGAGGACATTGAAGTCTAGTTGATGACTAAGGTAAGATGTAGCTTCTAGCAACCGGTTAAACTCTTGCTCTACCATTTCATCTTTCTCTTTAGGAACAGCTTGTCCATTAGCTTCATAAAGTGGGCATTTTTGCTTGATCTTGGCCAGTTCCATATTTACTTGCTTGCTAACCACAGCCATGGGATTCCCTCCAAGACCTGTTACTACCATGGCTCCAAGATCAGCTACGTAGTTTCCTTTGCGAAATGTAGCAACTCGTCCATCCACACGATCCCTGGCTTCCAGAAGTGTGACATCCATTCCAAAACTTTGTAACTGACGAGCTGCTGCCAAGCCCGAGACTCCAGAGCCTATAATGATTACCTTTCCTGTCTTTTTAGTTGGGAGGGGCTTTATCCTCTTATAGATGCCGAAGTTGATAAGACCATGACGCTCTAAATAACTGTGAACTCGGTGGACAAGCACAGTATCACTGTTGTAAGGCGCTTCTAATTGTTGGAGAGTAGCCTCAAAGGTCAGCTGAATCTTTGGATTATCCAACCACAACTGCAATGTGCGGTTTCTAATGAACAGAAAAACCTTCTGGGTCTGCTGTGGTCCACTGATGATATCTGGAAAACAGGCTGCTTCTTGAGAAGTCATCCGGTCATGAGGAAGTCTACTCTGGAAAGCTGCACCCTCCACACCAGATGGTTCCTCAGGCTCACTTTCATTTTCTTCCTCAGGTGGGGCTTGAGGGGGTGGTGGGGGAAGCTTCTTTTCCTTCTCTGCTTTAGCATTTCTCTCTTCTTCTGAATAATACTCATCTTCTGAGAGGTTGGCCAAACTTTCATCCATCTCTCTGTACTCTACCTTCGCCCGCTTGCGCCGACTGGTCCGTCGCCCCTCCGGAGTCTCTGCGATTCCCGTTTCCATGGGGGTCGCAGACCCAGGCACGACGGTAGGCCCAGCTTGAGGCCCGGCGGACCCCGGCGGCTCAGCCAGGCCCCCGGGGGGCGAGGCCCGCGGGGGCTCCTTCTTGCGGGGAGTGCGCTCCCCGGCCGCCCCCGGCCCGGCTTCGGCAGGGCCGGATAGGCCCGCGGGCGGCGCGGCCACCTCAGAGCCGTTCTCCGAGCCGCCCGCTGCCCCGGCACCGGCCTCCGACCCGGCCGCCGCCGCCGCTGCCGCCGCCGCCGCCGCCGCCGCGGCTGCTGCCTTCTTCCCAGACAACATCTCGGGCCGCCTGGCTGCGGACGGCCGTAAGGGCCGCTCGGTCTGTCGGTCCGTGAGTCCGGAGTCGCCTCGCTTCACTTCACACACTCCGCGCGCTGCCAACCGCCGCCTCGTAGGCACGCGCTAAGCGCGCTCCGCGCGCTCCCGCCGCGCCCCTGTATTACATTTTTTGTCCTCTCTTTTTTTTTTTTTTTTTTTTTTTTTGTTTGGCGGTAAAAGGACCTCTCACTGCTGTGGCCTCTCCCATTGCAGAGCACAGGCTCCGGACGCGCAGGCTCAGCGGCCATGGCTCACGGGCCCAGCCGCTCCGCGGCATGTGGGATCCTCCTGGACCGGGGCACGAACCCGTGTCCCCTGCATTGGCAGGCAGACTCTCAACCACTGCGCCACCAGGGAAGCCCTCTCTTTTTAAATTGATTGTGTATGTCAGGTGTCTTCTGAAAGGATCCCAAACGAGCACTGACGGCGAGAGTTTCAGGTGACCGTGACTTCCTTCAAGCAGCCCATACAACCCATTGTTCAAAATACAGGAACAGAGTGACCCTAAATAGGAAAAACTCTGGATGGACCCAGCTCCCTCTTTTCTGAAAAATGTTATGTTGGAAACATAAAATTCCTTCCTGGGCATACATAGCAAAGGCAAAGAATGCTGTTTGGTAGGGAATCTCTCCATTGCTTGCTTTTAGAAAACTACAAGCATGAGATCAGGAAGCTCAGGAGAGGCCATCTAGTCCAAATTACCAACGGATGCATGGATGTCACCGAGGGCATTTCAGACAAGAGGTCATAGATTTGACCCAAAGAAGTGAGGTTACCAGCAGGAGTTCAGGTTCCATGAGAAGCCAGTGGGGAGTAAGTGGAGAGGGGACCAGAGTCACCTTTTGCCCCTACTCATCGGTCCGTCCTAGGCTGGGTGGGCCCCAGAGCTGTCTGAACGCTGACTGGTCCTGATAAGTCCCCAGCTTCCTGGATGTGGCAGGAGGCTGCTGGCTAAGGGGCAGCTGCTGGCGAGGCTCGGGGTCTGAGTCACACTTCAGACCCTCTGCCTCCTCCAGGCCTGTCGAGATGTCCTTCATGTTAAACAGAAAACAGCCCTGAGCCCAGGAGGTGACCGGGCAGAGTTTCCATCCCATCACTGTACCAGAGGACCACCAAAGGTCCTCAATACCACAGAGGACTAACATGCCCTTGGGGAAGAGGGTGGGAGGCAGAACCTAGAAGCGGCCCCACGCCACCTTCAGACGTGAAAATTAAGATCTTTTGAGTATCAAAGGACACTATCAAGAAACCAATAAGAGCCCATTGACAGATGAATGGATAAATAAGATGTGGTACATAAATGCAATGGAATATTGCTCAGCCTTGAAAAGGAACGAAAGTGGGTCATTTGTAGAGACGTGGTTGGACCCAGAGACTCTCGTACAGAGTGAAATAGGTCAGAAAGAGAAAAACAAATACTGTATGCTAACACATACATATGGAATCTAAAAAAAAAAAATGTTACCCATGAACCTAGTTGCAGGGCAGGAATAAAGATGTAGACACAGAGAATGGACTTGAGGACACGGGGTGGGAGGGCAAAGCTGGCGCGAAGTGAGAGTAGCATTGACATATATACACTACCAAATGTAAAACAGTTGGCTGGTGGGAAGCAGCCGCATAGCACAGGGAGACCAGCTCGGTGCTTTGAGATGACCTAGAGGGGTGGGATAGGGAGAATAGGAGGGAGATGCAAGAGGGAGGGGATATGGGGACATGTGTATGCATATGGCTGATTCACTTTGTTGTGCAACAGAAACTAACACAGTATTGTGAAGCAATTATACTCCAATAAACATCTATTAAAGAAAAAAGAGAGAGAAAAACAAATATCATATATTAACACATATATGTGGAATCTAGAAAAATGGTACAGATGAACCAGTTTGCAAGGCAGAAATAGAGACACAGATGTAGAGAACAAACGTATGGACACCAAGGGGGGAAAGCGGTGTTGGGGTGGTGGTGGTGGGATGAATTGGGAGATTGGGATTGACATGTACACACTAATATGTACAAAATGGATAACTAATTTAAAAAAAAAGAAAAAATATACTGACAGATAAAAAAAGAAAGTAATAAGACAGCCCACAGAGTGGGAGAAGATATTTGCAAACCACATATCTGATAAGAGATTAATATCCAGAATATATAAAAGCTCCTACAACTCAACAACAACAAAAATCAAACAACCCAGTTCAAAAGAACTTGAATAGACCTTTCTCCAAAGAAAATATACAAATGGCCAATAAGTACACAAAAAGATGCTCAGCACAACTAGTCATTAAGAAAATGCAAATCAAAACCACAATGAGATACCACTTCACACCCATTAGGTTGGCTATTACAAAAAAGAAAGAAAGAAAGAAAGAAAAGAACAAGTGTGGATGAGGATATGGAGAAATTAGAATCATAGTGCATTGCTGATGGCATTATCAAACGGTGTAACTGCTGTGGAAAACAGTATGGTAGTTCTTCAACTGGTTAAACATAGAATTACCATATGATCCAGCAATTCCACTCCTCAGTATATATGCAAAAGAATAGAAAGCAGGGACCAAACAGATGCTTGTACACCCATGTTCGTAGCAGCATTACTTACAATAGTCAAAATGTAGAGACGATCTAAGTGTCCATCAACAGATGAATGGATAAGCAAGATGTGGTATATACATACAATGGAATATTATTCAGCCTCAAAATGGAGTGAAATTCTGACACATGCTACAACATGGATGAACCTTGAAACCATGCTAAGTAAAATAAGCCAGACACCAAAGGACAAATATTGTATGACTTCACTTATATCCGGTACAAAGTCAAATCCATAGAGAGAGAAAGTAGAATGGTGGTTGCCAGAGGCTAGGGGGAGGAAGGAATGGGGAGTAATTGTTTAATGGGTACAAGAGTCTCTGTTTGGGATGATGAAAAAGTTCTGGAAATGGATAGTGGTGATGGTTGCACAACACTGTGAATGTACTTTGTGTCACTGAATTGTACACTTAAAAATAGCTAAGGGCTTCCCTGGTGGCGCAGTGGTTGGGAGTCCGCCTGCCGATGCAGGGGACACGGGTTTGTGCCCCGGTCCGGGAAGATCCCACATGCTGCAGAGCGGCTGGGCCCGTGAGCCATGGCTACTGAGCCTGCGCATCTGGAGCCTGTGCTCCGCAATGGGAGAGGCCACAACAGTGAGAGGCCCACGTACCGCAAAGCAAAAAAAAAAAAAAAAAAGTTAAAATGTTAAAGTTTATCTTGTATATATTTTACTGCAATAAAAAGAAGTATATTTTAAAAAAAGCATTGTGAGTTTTACAGTCTGCTCCATAACCTAGCTATGTTTGTATTAATATAAAATTTTATTTTCTCCAAATCTTCCAGAAAAAGTAGAAATCATAAATATACATATTGTCTTAGTCCCTACAGGTTGCTATAACAAAATACCATTACCCGGGTAACTTATAAACAACGAATATTTATTCCTCACAGTTCTAGAGGCTGGAAGTTCAAGACCAGTGTACCAGCATGGCTGGGCTCTGGTGAAGGCCCTCTTCCAGGTTGCAGACTGCCAACTTTGTGCTGTGTCCTCACATGGCAGAAGGGGCAAGGGGGCTCTCTTGGGCCTCTTTTATAAGGGCACTAAACCCATTCATGAAGGTTCTGCCTAATTACCTCCCAAATGCCCCACCTCCTAATACCAACACACTAGCGTTAGGATTCCAACATATGAATTCTGGGGGGATGTAAATATTCAGACCATAGCATGCATACACACACAAATACATACAGAGGAATTATATACAACTTACTGCTGCAAAATCCCTCCTTCTTTGAGAAGCACAGACTAGTAAAACCACCCTTAATCCTATTCTGTTGATAAAGACCCCAGATAGGAAATGACTTGTCTGAGGTCACTCAACGTAGGCTTGGCAAGGTCAGGATGAAATGAGGTCTGTAAAGAACAGTGGGAACACATACATAGATGGACAACAGGATTTGAAAGACCAGCAGTCCCAGTGCCAGTTCCGAAACCCAACACAGGGAGAGGAGAACCAAATCCCAGGAGAGTGAGAGCATCTCTCCTTAGCTGGATGACTTGTACCTGAACTCCAGCCTGCCCACGGCCAGGGTCACATGCCCACCTCAGCAAAATACACACAACTTCCAGATAGCTCGCTAGTAATTAAAACCACGGTTACCGAGTCTGTTAATGCAGTGTTTTCCAAACTGAAGGTCACAACCTGTCGGTAGATCATAAAATCAATTTCGTGGATCATGACTAGCATTTAAAAATAGAATAGTTTGCAAAATAAAAGAACAGAAAATATCAGCGTATTGCATAGTACAGATAAGTATCATTTTGTGATATTTCTGTTATGTATGTTATGTATATTTGTGGTATTACATATGACCATATGTGTGTACTGGGTTGTAACATAAAAGGTATTTCTTTTTTTTACTAATTATTTTTTCCAGCTTTATTGAGGTATAATTAACAATTAAAAATTATATATATTCAAGGTGTAGAACTTGATTCACTCTACGTATTCATCATGAAATAATCACCACAATAAAGCTAGTTAACATATCCATCACCTCACAGTTACCATATATTTTTTTATGATGTGAGCACTTAATGAGATCTCCCCTCAGCAAATTTCAAGTGTACAATACTGTACTGTTAACTACAGTCTCAGTATTGCACAGTAGATATCCAGAATTTATTCATCTTGCATAACTGAAAATTTGTAGCCCTTGACAAACACATCCTCATGTCTTCTCTCCACCGCCCAGCCCAGCCACAAAGGTATTTCTTCTTGAAGGTCACAGTCAAAAAAGTTTCTAATGTCACAGGTCACCTGTACTGATTTTGGGGCGCTATGGCTTTTTTTCATCTAGAGTCACACACACCGTGACGTGTCCATGGAGTTTAGGGGGGACCAAGGCTGCCAGGTATCTGGACAGAAGAACAGCTGGACCAGAAGGGCCCCCCCCCCTTTTTTTTTTTTTGCGGTACGCGGGCCTCTCACTGTTGTGGCCTCTCCCGTTGCAGAGCACAGGCTCTGGATGCGCAGGCTCAGCGGCCATGGCTCACGGGCCCAGACACTCCGCAGCATGTGGGATCTTCCTGAACCTGGACCGGGGCACGAACCCGTGTCCCCTGCATCGGCAGGAGGACTCTAAACCACTGCGCCACCAGGGAAGCCCACCCACCTTGATATACTGTAACAAGCCCCCTGGACGGCCTGAGCTTGATGGATGTTTGGAAGGCTGCATGCCAGCTCCTCAGAGGATCCGCCCCCTCCCTCCGCAGGCCAGGAGTGGCTCCAAGCCGTAGGAAACAGTTGGACCATCTGGGTGTGTCTACCAGTCAGTGTATGAGGGTCGTGTTCTTTCCAGAAAGCTGTTCCTGCTCCCGCCGCCCCACCCTGGAAACTGGCCCCATGGGCTGGGCAGGGCACCCCCTCAGGAGGTGTGCTCCCCAGAGGAGCCGGCTCTGCAGCCTCTGACGTGGGAACACCTACACACACAGCCCCACCCCACGGGCGCAGGGAGTGTGCTGCTCACACAGACCCGGCTCTCCCCGGGGCCCGGCCAGGGGAAGGCCACCAGGACCCAGCAGGACACTGCTAGTACCGCTACCTCTGTGGGCCCCCCAGAGTGAGCACAGGCTGGGGCTGGGCCACTCCGACCCCAGGCCCTGAAACTCCTGGGGTCTCTCCACACTGTCTAGGTTTCAGGCCCGTCCCTGAGCCTCAAGCATCGCCACAGCAGGGCTCCTCCAGGAAGGAGCCTTCCCCAGACCAAGCCGCCCACCCCCTCTCGCTCCTTTCCTTGAGCACCTCTAGTCCAAGTGAGGGAGTGGCAATCACAGACTCTGGGCTCAGGCAGACCTGGGCTCCAGTCCCAGCACCCGGTTGTATATTGTTCTCTGATTCTTTTTTTTTTTTTTTGCGGTACGCGGGCCTCTCACTGTCGTGGCCTCTCCCGTTGCAGAGCACAGGCTCCAGACGCGCAGGCTCAGCGGCCATGGCTCACGGGCCCAGCCGCTCCGCGGCATGTGGGATCTTCCCGGACCGGGACACGAACCCGCATCCCCTGCATCGGTAGGCGGACTCTCAACCACTGCGCCACCAGGGAAGCCCTCTGACCCTTTTAGGTGTGGTTGTTTAGGCAGCCACAATTTAGATTCCTTGAAGACAGGGCCTGGATCTGTTTTAATATAAAAGAAGAGACCCAGTAATAGCATGTTGAAGCATGTTGACTGTTCTACTCTGAGGTGGTCCATTGGGAATTCCCTGGCGGTCTAGTGGTTAGGACTTGGCGTCTTCACTGCGCCCGGGTTCAATCCCTGGTCAGGGAACCAATATCCTGCAAGCTGCGTGGCACAGCCCAAAAACAAACCAAAAGAAGGGGTCCATTCATTCATGTGTCCATCCATTTATCCATGAAATGAGGCTGCTAGGTGCTGGCGCTCCACTGAGAGCTGGGATGCAGGGTGTAACCACAAGCTGCGCCTTGTGGGAGGCACACACAGAACAAGGGAGGCGCACAAACCAGTAACCCAGTGGGTTAGATGCTACGTGGATAATGGAAACAATTCTGTGGAAGCATCTGGGGGAGGATGGGGTGCTGTCAGGCTTGAGAAGAAGGTTAGGGTCAACTTTACAGAGGAGGTGATGTTTGTTTGGGGCGTAAGAGGTCAGAGAGGATCCGTCAGTTTGGAGAGGGCACAGCTGGCAGGAGGAGCAGCTCGTGCAAAGGCCCAGAGGCATGTTACAGGAACAGCAAGTTACTGCTTTGGGCTCCGTCAGCGGAGTGGGAGGTGACTAACTGGGGGCAGAGTTGGGCAGGTGCCAGTAGGAGGGACCCCAGGGTTGCCATCGCAGCTGGGGGTGAGGGGTGGGGGGAAGGTCAGCTTCCCAGGGAGGTGTTTTTTTTGTTTTTTTTGTTTTTTTTTTTGCTGTACGCGGGCCTCTCACTGCTGTGGCCTCTCCCATTGCGGAGCACAGGCTCCGGACACACAGGCTCCGCGGCCATGGCTCGCGGGCCCAGCCGCTCCGCGGCATGTGGGATCTTCCGGGATCGGGGCACAAACCCGTGTCCCCTGCATCGGCAGGCGACTCTCAACCACTGCGCCACCAGGGAAGCCCCAGGGAAGCCCCAGGGAGGTGTTTTTGATCTGTTTTCCCATACTTGCTTGCTCACCCATTTTCCCACAGGAGGCAGCTGCTTGGGAGGGAGGGGAAGGGACAGGTGGGGGGAGCAGGGGGGCATTCTCTGGGGGCATCTCCTTCCCTGCTCCCTGGAGACCTCTGCTCACTCCTGCTAAGTATTCAAACATCCCACCACCCAGAGCTGTGTTTGTCCTCAACGTTCCCCTCTCTAAAACTGGACTTACTAGGACATCTCTTCTCCCTCCCCTCCGTGCAGCCACTGACACTTGAGATTTGCTCGAGTCTCCGTTGCTTGCCCCCTGCCCTCTCCCTGTTGTCAACTGCACCCAAAGCATTTTCCCTGGAAGCCCCAGACCCGGCCCATAAGCAAGCATTGACACAGGCTACAGTGAGTCCCCCAAAGCGTTCAAGCCCCTGCCCCAGGCGCTGGGGAGACTCAGCCTTCTAGACTTCTTAGCCTTCTCTGAGGGCCTCAGGGAACTTACAGTCTGATGGAAAGGTGAGAGGGACAGGAAACTGTCCATGACCAGGGATAGGGAGCTCCAAGGAGTCCAGAGAGGTGAGAAGACCTGCGTACAGGGCTGGGTAGAGACAATGCAAAGGAGGGGCATAGTGGGAGGAGAGTGTGGAAAGCAGACTTAAATGGCATGACACTGCTGTGATGGATACATGACAGTATGCACTTGTGAAGGCCCGTAGAATATACAACACAAAGAGTGAAACCTAACATTAGTTAACAGTCATGTGTCAATATGGTTCATCACTTGTAACAGATGTACCACACTAATGCAAGATATTAATAATAGGAGAAACTGTGTGGGGAGGGAAGGGGCACTGGGAACCCTTGACTTTCTGCACAGTTTTTCTAGAAACCTAAAACGGCACTTAAAAAAAAAAAGTCTATTAAGAAAAAAAAAACCTAGGCCAATATTAAAAAATCAAGGGACCTCACATAAAAACCTGGACTCCAGTTTCTCTTGACAAACCTAAAGATCTACAGCCCTGGTTCAAATTCGCCGATGGCAGCAGCTGGCTGTCCCTTCCCATGGGGAAAGCGAGGGAAGCCTCTGAGGTTCACGGTAGCCCCCATGTGCCAACCAGGCCTGGCTGGGAGCTCTGCGTTTGGAGACCTGGTGATAAGGGTCAGGTTTCTCATCACAGGGGTCTCAGAGGGTCATGTCCCAAGGGCTGGGAAATGGTGACACCCATGAAAGGAGGGAGGAAGACCAGGGCAGTTTTCAGTCCAGTTGGATTTGCATAGATTGCAATTTTAAAATGTGACCACATATTGGAGGAGAAGTTGAGGCTACATATCAATTTAGGAGGCAGAGACAGGTGACTTGCAAAGCACTTGAGGTTTCTCAAGGAGAGGAGCCACAGGCAGAGGAGCCCAAGGAATGAGAAAAGGGTTCCTAGGACTGATGGGGCAAAACTAACAAAGTTGGGATGGGGAGGTGGGGCGGGGGCGGTGATATAAAGGATTCGCCCAGTACCTCAGTGTCCCTGGCAAGGCAAGGGTAGGAAAAGAGGTGACTGGGGCTTAAGGAGGATGGAGCTTGGGGCTAGCTGTTGTCGGGCAACACTGGGGAACCAGCCAGGTGAGAGGCGGGGAAGCAGCGAGCGGCCCCTGGTGGGCAGGGTGCTCATCCAATCTGCTTGGGTTAAAGTAGTCCCTGGGGCTGGAAGCAGAAATGGAGGGTGAACGGGAAGATGCTTGATTATTTACTCATTCACTCAGCATACATTTACTGAATACCCACTCTGTGTCCCAGGCTATGGTAGGATGTGGGGATGGAGAAACGAATATGATGATTCCACCCCTTAAGAGCTCACGTTTTAGGAGCTCGGCACTGACAACTGACACAAAGTACATCTGATGGTCAAACTGTAGTTAGAACCAGATGCTTCCAGGGGAACACAGAGAAGAGACATCACATTAGGGAGTCAGGAAAGACCTCTTGAAGAAACGAAGCTTGAGCTAAGCCTTGAAGAACGAACAGGAGGGCTTCCCTGGTGGCGCAGTGGTTAAGAATCCGCCTGCCAACGTAGGGGACACAGGTTCGAGCCCTGGTCCGGGAAGATCCCACATGCCACGGAGCCACTACGCCCATGTGCCACAACTACTGAGCCCGCGCTCTGGAGCTCGCGAGCCACAACTACTGAAGCCTGCGCACGAGCCCGTGCTCCACAACAAGAGAAACCACCGCAATGAGGAACCCGCGCACCGCAACAAGAATAGCCCCCACTCACCACAACTAGAGAAAGCCCGCGCACAGCAACAAAGACCCAATGCAGCCAAAATTAAAAATAAAAAATAACTAAATTTATTAAAAAAGAAAAAGAATAAACAGGAGCCCAGCAGCCACGGAGGAGCGAGCATTCTAAGCTGAGGGTGTAGCAGAAGCCAAGGCATGGAGGAAGAAAGAGCTGTCTATAGTTCAGTGTGGAGGTGGCATAGGGTGTGGAGTGGCAGGTGGCCAGGGCGGAGCCTGGGAAGAGCCCAGATGAAGGCTCAGTGCGGACCCCGTGTGATGCGGTGGGAATGAACGCACTGGAGGGGTGCGGAGTCAGGACTGGAAGTCTCAGGGATGGTAAGGGAAGAGAGGGTGGCTGGCGACCCTAGGTCAGGTAACGAGAATTACGAGGAGTGGATGCAGGCCACTTTCAAACCCTGGCTCCATCATTTACTGTGAGCCCTCGGGCAGATTACTTAACCTCTTCAACTTGAATTTCTCTTATCAGCTAAATGAGGATAATAAAAGTATTGATGGCTCTTGTGAGAATGAAAAGCCAAGGTGTCTACCACTACTGCATCCTAAACCATCTCAATTCTGCATTAATGCTCCTTCATGCTGCTTCTGTGTTGGCTTATAATTCTGCTTGAAAATGGATTGTTTCCCCTTGTCTCTGACCCACCTCCCTGGCTGGAGCTTAGGCTAATGGGTGCGCCACGCTGGGGTGGGGTTGCCATGGTGACCTCCTGTGCATCATGAAAGGAATCTTTCCTTTGTTCCAGCTATCCTAGCTATTCTAGATATTTACTGCTAGGCAATTATTGCACATCTAAAAAAAGCTGAATGATACTCTTTAGCACGTTGTAGAGAAAAACTGGAAACAATCCAAATTTCTGGCAATAGAGAGCTGGCTGGGTAAGTTATGGTACATCCATGTAAAATTGTACTGTGGGCTACAAAAATGTTACAGATCTGTGGTTATGGACAGGAAACGGTGTCATGACATGCTACTGAATGAAAAAAGCAGGTTATGGAACAGCATAAATCTTGTAATGCCATCTATATAAAACTGTGTTCCATTTAAGTGCTTGTATTTATGGACAGAAAAGTGAAAGGATTCCACAAAGTGTTCACAGTTGTTCTCTCTAGACGGTAGGGTTTAGCTCTTGGGATTTGCTTTATTCTCTCGCTTCTACTTTTCTATAACATTAGAATTTGCCCACAACGAGCATGTACATTACTATTTATTCATTTGTGGGCTTCCCTGGTGGTGCAGTGGTTGAGAGTCCGCCTGCCGATGCAGGAGACACAGGTTCGTGACCGGGTCCGGGAAGATCCCACATGCCGCGGAGCAGCTGGGCCCGTGAGCCATGGCCGCTGAGCCTTCGCGTCTGGAGCCTGTGCTCCGCAATGGGAGAGGCCACGACAGTGAGAGGCCGGCGTACCGCAAAAAAAACCCCAAACAAACTATTTATTTATTTGTTAATTCATTCTTTTTTTTTTTTTTTTTTTTTTTTTACCAAAGCGCCAATGCTATTAAAATGAAATAAATGAATGAGTCCTCCAACCGTTGGCCAGTCTTGGATAAACTAGCTATGCGAGCCAGCCCAGGGGTTCCTCCACGCGCCCCCCGCCTGCCTGCTGGCCCTGGGGCAATGCTGGCCTTGCAGTCCCCCATTCAGGGTCGCTGGGGCCCAGGTTCCAAAGCCAAATAACTGACACGTTTTGGAAAAGCCACCACCTTTCCCCAAGCCGAAGGCCTTAGGGGGCTCCTTATGTGCCGGCCACGGTGAAGGGGGAGGGGGACAGGGGTGCCCTGCACTGGGAGTGCCGGAAGGTCATCAGCAGTAGACACACAGTGAGCCCGTTCTGCGTGCAGGGCACCAGGCTTGCCCTGCAGGCACGTGGAGGTCCAGGCAGACACTGGCAGCCCCCAGGGGAGGGGCTCCAGTCTCGCGGAGGCCCCGCCCCGCGAAGGGCCAGGAACTCCAAGTAACTCCTCAGAGTTCCTGCAAGGCTCCCAGACTCATGGTCCACACCTTAGCCTCCTACCACAAAACTGTGGGGTCCCTTCTGGAAGGCCCCAGAGGCCCCCGCTCCTTATAAGGCATATCCTCGAGCCCGCAGTAGCTTCACTCATCCCCAGCCTTGAGACACCCCCGATGCCCACCACCCATCACTGTCCTCGCATGCACCGGGCTTTCACACTTCCATGCTTTTGCCCTTGTTGATTACTCGGGGAGAGACACCACTCCCTCCACACTCTCTTCTTGAGGGAATTCTACCCATTGCTCCGGGCTACGCTCAATACCACCTGCAAGGGTCTATATCATCCCCTTTGCAAACCTCACGGTGAAATGAGCCTTGGCTCCCCTCAAGACTGGCCCAGTCTGTCTTGTTCACTGCTCTGTCCAAGGTGCCCAGCCCAGGACTGGGCCCCGCGTCACTGTGGAATGAACACATGTTTACTGAATGACTGAACGATACTGCCGTCCACTGTACTCTGAAACCTAGAGACAGGGTCTGACCCACTTGTCTAGAAACTTCTACCCAGTAGTTGCAGGCTCTCTTGGTGAATCCTGCACTTCCATGCCAAAATGGTCTCTTTTGCTTGGTCTAAAATTTTTATTTCAGAATTTTTTTTAAACATCTTTATTGGAGTATAATTGCTTTACAGTGTTGTGTTAGTTTCTGCTGTATTTCAGAATTTTTAAGATCTGAAATCTCAAACCAACTGTGAAAAAAATGTATGAGACAACTGGAAAAATCTGAACACAGGATTTTTTATAACAAGAAATGATCAATTTGTAAGATATAATAATAGGATGATGGTTAAATTTTTTAAAGGGCCCTTTTCACTTAGAGATGTATACTGAAGTAGTCACAGAAGAGATGAGATGATGTCTTGAATCGGCTTCAAAAGAATCTGGCAGGAGGAGCAGGGTGTATGGGTACGGGTATAGGTGAAACAAGGTTGGCCATGAGTTGATAACTGTTGAGGCCAGGCATGGAAATTCATTATACTCATCTCTCAATTTTGGTATGTTCTTAAAAGAAACAATCACAATGTAAAAAAAAAACAAAAAAGCGCTGAAATGTGAAATATGTCTTAAGTAATTTCAGACATTGCACGGCAGTAGACAAAGCAAAATGCTGTTGCAAGAATAATTATTACTCTATTCACAGACTTTCCTAACGTGTGGAATATCAACATGACAGTTTTGAAACTGACACAGGAAGTATTGCATCAGAATCTCCATCTGAACAAGATAAAACTAAAGAACTTAAGGACAAACCAGAAATGCTTTAGAAAAACTATGGCTCCTTATAAATAAAAGACTGCAGTCCCAGAAAAAAAAAGCCAAAAGGCCTTGTCAGTGGAAAATGTTCGAAGATATCTCTCAAATATATCTTCTTACCATTCCCAAACTAGGGTAGAGTCAGGGAAATCTTTTTCTAGAAAATGTTACAGAAAAAAAATACTTGTGACATAATTATACTGCCAACTTTGATTTTAATATTCTCCTCTAAAAGGGATCAAATAATTCATCTTCCTTTTTTTTTTTTTTTTTTTTTTTTTTGTGGTACGCGGGCCTCTCACTGTTGTGGCCTCTCCCATTGCGGAGCACAGGCTCCGGACGCGCAGGCTCAGCGGCCATGGCTCACGGGCCCAGCTGCTCCGCGGCATGTGGGATCTTCCCAGACCGGGGCACGAACCCATGTCCCCTGCATCGGCAGGCGGACTCTCAACCACTGTGCCACCAGGGAAGCCCCCATCTTCCATTTTTCATGACTAGATTTTATGCTTTGGGGTTTGTTTTGTTTTGTTTTTATTAAATTTATTGGAGTATAGTTGCTTTACAATGTTGTGTTAGTTTCTTGCCGTACAGCAAAGTGAATTGGTCATATGTATACATATATCTACCCTTTTTTAAGATTTTTTTCTAATAAATTTATTTTTATTTTTATCTTTGGCTGCATTGGGTCTCCGTTGCTACACGCGGGCTTTTCTCTGGTTGCGGCGAGCGGGGGCTACTCTTCGTTGTGGTGTGAAAGCCACTGTGGTGGCTTCTCTTGCTGGGAGCATGGGCTCTAGGCACAAGGGCTCAGCAGTTGTGGCTCACGGGCTCTACAGCACAGGCTCAGTAGTTGTGGTGCACGGACTTAGTTGCTCCACAGCATGTGGGATCTTCCCGGACCAGGGCTCAAACCCATGTCTCCTACATTGGCAGGCGGATTCTTAACCACTGCACCACCAGCGAAGCCCCAGATTTTATGTTTTTGAAGTGTGTAGATTTCAATGTTTTGAATACTTCATTTTTGTTTATCTGCTAATATAGACCAGAATTACAAGGTCTGTTTTTATAAGTTTATATTTACTTGAGGTTCCAAAATGTCACACATTTTTTGTCTTTAAAATTATTAAATACTTACTTTTACTGATTTAAATTTTTAAATAACTTCTTATAAAATACAAAGATAGAGCCTCATCCACCAGGGGGCAGAGAGCAGAAGCAAGAAGAACTACAATCCTGCAGCCTGTGGAACAAAACCCACATTCACAGAAAGACAGACAAGATGAAAAGGCAGAGGGCTATGTACCAGATGAAGGAACAAGATAAAACCCCAGAAAAATAACTAAATGAAGTGGAGATAGGCAACCTTCCAGAAAAAGAATTCAGAATAATGATTGTGAAGATGATCCAGGACCTCCGAAAAACAATGGAGGCAAAGATCAAGAAGATGCAAGAAATGTTTAACAAAGACATAGAAGAATTAAAGAACAAACAAACAGAGATGAACAATATGATAACTGAAATGAAAACTACACTAGAAGGAATCAATAGCAGAACAACTGAGGCAGAAGAACAGATAAGTGACCTGGAAGACAGAATGGTGGAATTCACTTCTGCGGAACAGAATAAAGAAAAAAGAATGAAAAGAAATGAAGACAGCCTAAGAGACCTCTGGGACAACATTAAACACAAAAACATTCGCATTACAGGGGTCCCAGAAGGAGAAGAGAGAGAGAGAAAGGACCCGAGAAAATATTTAAAGAGATTATAGTCAAAAACTTCCCTAACATGGGAAAGGAAATAGCCACCCAAGTTCAGGAAGCACAGCGAGTCCCATACAGGATAAACCCAAGGAGAAACAAGCCGAGACACATAGTAATCAAATTAGCAAAAATTAAAGACAAAGAAAAATTATTGAAAGCAGCAAGGGAAAAATGACAAATAATGTACAAGGGAACTCCCGTAAGGTTAACAGTTGATTTCTCAGCAGAAACTCTACAAACCAGAAGGGAGTGGCATGATATAGTTAAAGTGATGAAAGGGAAGAACCTACAACCAAGATTACTCCACCCAGCAAGGATCTCATTCAGATTCGACGGAGAAATCAAAAGCTTTACAGACAAGCAAAAGCTAAGAGAATTCAGCACCACCAAACCAGCTCTACAACAAACGCTAAAGGAACTTCTCTAAGTGGGAAACACAAGAGAAGAAAAGGACCTACAGGGCTTCCCTGGTGGCGCAGTGGTTGAGAGTCCGCCTGCCGATGCAGGGGACGCGGGTTCGTGTCCCGGTCCGGGAAGATCCCACATGCCGCGGAGCGGCTGGGCCCGTGAACCATGGCCGCTGAGCCTGCGTGTCCGGAGCCTGTGCTCCGCAACGGGAGAGGCCACAACAGTGAGAGGCCCGCGTACAGCAAAAAAAAAAACCCAACAACAAAAAAAAAGGACCTACAAAAACAAACCCAAAACAATTAAGAAAATGGTAATAGGAACATACATATCGATAATTACCTTAAATGTGAATGGATTAAATGTTCCAACCAAAAGACACAGGCTTGCTGAATGGATACAAAAACAAGACCCATCTATATGGTGCCTACAAGAGACCCACTTCAGACCTAAGGACACATACAGACTGAAAGTGAGGAGATGGAAAAAGATATTCCATGCAAATGGAAATCAAAAGAAAGCTGGAGTAGCTATACTCATATCAGATAAAAGAGACTTTAAAATAAAGAATGTTACAAGAGACAAGGAAGGACACTACATAATGATCAAGGGATCAATCCAAGAAGAAGATATAACAATTATAAATGTATATGCACCCAACATAGGATCACCTCAATACATAAGGCAACTGCTAATAGCTATAAAAGAGGATATCGACAGTAACACAATAATAGTGGGGGACTTTAACACCTCACTTACACCAATGGACAGATCATCCAAAATGAAAATAAATAAGGAAACAGAAGCTTTAATGACACAGTAGACCAGATACATTTAATTGATATTTATAGGACATTCCATCCGAAAACAGCAGATTACACTTTCTTCTCAAGTGCGCACGGAACATTCTCCAGGATAGATCACATCTTGGGTCACAAATCAAGCCTCAGTAAATTTAAGAAAATTGAAATCATATCAAGCATCTTTTCTGACCACAACGCTATGAGATTAGAAATCAATTACAGGGAAAAAAACGTAAAAAACACAAACACATGGAGGCTAAACTATACGTTACTAAATAACGAAGAGATCACTGAAAATATCAAAGAGGAAATCAAAAAATACCTAGAGAAAAATGACAATGAAAACACGACGATCCAAAACCTATGGGATTCAGCAAAAGCAGTTCTAAGAGGGAAGTTTATAGCTATACAAGCCTACCTCAAGAAACAAGAAAAATCTCAAGTAAACAATCTAACCTTACACCCAAAGGAACTAAAGAAAGAAGAACAAACAAAACCCAAAGTTAGCAGAAGAAATCATAAAGATCAGAGCAGAAATAAGTGAAATAGAAACAAAGAAAACAATAGCAAACATCAATAGAACTAAAAGCTGGTTCTTTGAGAAGATAAACAAAATTGATAAACCACTAGCCAGACTCATCACGAAAAAGAGCGAGAGGACTCAAATCAATAAAATTAGAAATGAAAAAGGAGAAGTTACAACAGACACCGCAGAAATACGAAGCATCCTAAGAGACTACTACAAGCAACTCTATGCCAATAAAGTGGACAACCTGGAAGAAATGGACAAATTCTTAGAAAGGTATCACCTTCCAAGACTGAACCAGGAAGAAACAGAAAATATGAACAGACCAATCACAAGTAATGAAATTGAAACTGTGATTAAAAATCTTCCAACAACAACAACAACAAAATACAAAGACGTACTTTAGTATTACGTGATATACATAATAAGATGGCCCTGGCTGTTTTACTCCAGTGAAACTATTTCCACACATTGTAGGAGCTGGACAGGTGGGTGCTGGGCACCTAGCCCAGTGGTTCTCAACTCTGGATGCACCTTAAAACTACCCAGAGAGTTTTTTCGGGTTTTTTTCAAGAGACAAAATTTAATATATGCACACAGTTTTATATATAATGCAGCATCACACCATGTAGGGCATTTACTCTTATTTTATACATTCAGATATGTTTGAAACACTTCTTAAGGCTACAAAACAACATAGAAAAATAAACAGGAATATATTCAGCACTTACAAGAAGTGATATGATAAAGAATATAAAGGACTATTTTCCTAGGGAGTTTGAAAACATACTGAGGTCTGGACCCACTACTCAGTTAACTGAGGCCTCCGAAGATCAGGGAGCGAAGGAGGAGCCCAGGTGACTCTACAGCACAGCCAGGGTGAGGCCGCTAAGATTCTAGGCCAAGGCGAGAGCTGAGCTGGTCCTCCACTGAGCCGTGGAGAATCAGGACCAGGGTGCCTAGGCTACACAGCTTGTTGGCCTCCAGGGTGGGTACAGCAGGCAGTTCCCTCCCCCAAAGTTGGGAAAGGGTGAGTCCCTGCCAGGTTGATGCAAGGTGAACCAGGCCCTGACTGTTGGCGTTCCCCTCCCCGCAACAGGAAATGTCAGGCTGCTGAGGAAGGCACGATCCTATCTCCACCCTCCTTCCAAGCTGCTAATCTGATCAGAAGCTTAAAGTCTGAGACAAGGCTGTCAGCCTGTGAGATGGAGCCCAGACCACAGAGGAAGGAAGGCAGAGAGACCCAGTGAGGGCCCCGGGCAAGGGTGAACGCCTTCCCACATCCTGGGGAAGCAGCCCTGGAAGCCTGGAGGAGGCCATACATAACCAAGACACCCCCCGCCCCCCCCAAGATGGGAGCTTTTGGGAGGCAGGCATCAGCTCAAGCCACAGAGGCACTGTCCCCCAACGAGGAAGGGCTGCTCTATGGGCACTGAGCTCCCCACCCGGAAACTGTCCAGGTGGGGTCTGAGGTGCTGACTCTGGGGATGGGGTGAAGTTAGGGATAGAGGCAGGAGCCTGGAAAAACACTCTAGCAGTAAGTCCCAAACCCAACCGTGCATCCAAATAACCCAGGGGCCGTGAACGCAGAACCTACTGTGTGAGCCCACCTCGTGCTTTTTCAATCAGAATCCCCAGTGCAGGAGCCCGGGAATCATCCCTAGTATCAAGCGCCGGTGGGGATTCCCGCGCATGGCCCAGGGGGGAAGCAACTGCCCTGAGCTCCTGGGATCGGTCACCTTCACGTGGCCCAGAATCCACTGTGCACTGAAGGAGCTTAGGTTCGAATCCACATCGCTTGGTGAGCAGGTGCTACAACCCCAGGTCCCTGATGAGCAGAGTATAGGAAAGCACGGCCGCCCACACAGAGAATCCTTTCTGAGAAACCAGACATGTCCAGTAGTGAAACCATGAGGGAGCGACAGGAGGGAGGGAAACAGACTTCTCCAAGGGACCACCAGCCTCCTGGACACACCCACCTGGGCGATTCCCAGGTGTCTGGAATGCCACACATTTGCAGGTGAGGCATCACCCATCCAGCCACCAGATCATGCCTTTGTACTTAGTACACACCCCTCCCTTGGCTTCGAGATGCTTTTGCCCTCACTCCGTGTCTGCCTGGAAAGTTCCACCTCATCCTTGCCCGAGCCCCACTTCATCAGGTTCCAGTGCCCCTCACCTGCCCACTGCCCCCAGGTCCTCGGGGCCTCCCTGCCACACCTCAAGCTGTGTGGGTACTCTGGGAGCATGTCCAACCCCACCTTGCCCACTGCTGGGTCCCCAGAACCAAGCACTGCCCCTGACACGGTGGAGAACACTCAGAAAAGACCTGCCCAATGGCCCCGAGGAGCCCAGAGAAGGGGCCCAGAGCAAGGATGTCAGCACAGTCAGTGAAGGCCCCTGGGGGGAGGCAGCGCTCGAAGTGGACCCCAAATGAGGGGGAGTACTTGTTCTGGCAGAGAGGAGGGGAAAGGAGACGAGCTTTAGAGCAAAGACCCCGCGCGGGGAAATGGGCTGGCTGCAAACAGGGAGGCCTGCTGGTGCTGAATTCAGACACAAGAGATGGGAGGACGGCAGGGGGCAGGGAGGGGGGCACAGGAGCCCCTGGGTGCACCCCTCCTCCCAGCCATCAAGCTCAGCTTGACCTCCTCAGATGATCTGCATCCTAAGAATCTTTCCTGGCAATCATTAACTCTGAGCTTCACCTACTAGGACTGGGGGGAATTATTTTATTTACTGATCTAACTGGCAAGTGAGCCATTTCATGTAATTATTACCCAAAGAACACACCCCACAAGCAAGGGGGAAATGGTCAGGGGCAGCCAAGGAGCCAGGGAGGTGTGAACTGGCAGGAGGAAGGAGGTCACGTGGACCTGGCAGGGGACTGGCA
The DNA here is from genome assembly GCF_025265405.1 of Mesoplodon densirostris. Lineage (NCBI taxonomy): Eukaryota > Metazoa > Chordata > Mammalia > Artiodactyla > Ziphiidae > Mesoplodon > Mesoplodon densirostris. The sequence goes on from NC_082664.1 coordinate 124,475,381, forward strand.
TGTGCCCAGACCTTCAGCGGAGACTAGAGGACATTGGGGGTCAGAGAAGGACATGGGGCCCAGAGGGGGAAGGTGAAGGACACAGGGCCCACATGACTTTACAAGTGGCCCCATAGCCAATGAGGAGTTCAGATGTGGGGGGGGGGCGGCGAGGGCAGGTTGGGGGGGCAGCTCTGTAACATATAATTATTCCCACTGGTGATGAGTGAGTCTGGGCCCTGGAGTCAGGTGGACCTGGCTTTGAGTCCTGAGGTCTCTCTAGGCCTCACTTTCCTCCTCTGTAAATGGCGATGATGGCACTGATTTGAAATCCCTCTTTCTGAGCACTTGGTCTATTCCAAGACCCTTATGGGCATTTTACATCCCACTGAATTTTCACAATCTGCCTCCGGGTGGGTGCTTTTATAATCCCGAGTGACTACGCCATTGGTCTGTCTCGAGCATTAACAAGAGCCCATGTGTAAGGCCCTGGTGCACAGCAGGCGTGCAGTAAGTCACCTGCCCGTACAACATTGTTATGACAGAGGATGTTCTGCTGGGGCTGCTGCAGGCTACGAGGTAGACCGCAAAACAGATCCTCCTTCCTCCTCGCTGGCACGGTATTTTTCCTGCTAACTAATGTCAGAGGCAACACATTTCATAATATTTGAATGCAGCGGTGGATTAAGAGCCCCAGTGGCTCAAGTGTGACACAAAGTCATTACTCTAGTATTATTAAGCACAGGCTTTTTTTTTTTAAGGGCTGAGGAAAAATGCATTATTCAAAACCCCATGAAGAATGGGAATAATAGGGCTTCCCTGGTGGCGCAGTGGTTGAGAGTCTGCCTGCCAATGCAGGGGACACGGGTTCGTGCCCCGGTCCAGGAGGATCCCACATGCTGCGGAGAGGCTGGGCCCGTGAGCCAGGGCCGCTGAGCCTGCGCATCCGGAGCCTGTGCTCCGCAACGGGAGAGGCCACAACAGTGAGAGGCCCATGAACAGCAAAAAAAAAAAAAAAAAAAAAAAAAGAAGAATGGGAATAATAGGTGCCTTCAAATCAGCCCCCAAGAAGGAGCAGCCAGAGCTCGGGAAGTTGTAAACAGTTAACCCTGCCCTGCCTGAGCCTCTGTTGCCAGACCACCTCTGAGGCTCCAGGCTGGCTTGCACCCCTGCCCGGAGGCCGGCCCAGAACCCGAGAGGGCCCACCAGAGGCAGCAACGTGGGATCAGCACGCAGGCGACAGTGGGTGCGAGCCCTGGCTGCAGCCATCCCTGGCCATCCCTTCCTGCCCCCCAAAGCCCGAACTGTCGCTGGTTTCTGTGGACAGTGATTCACTCTGCCCAGGCACGGAAAGCTGGGCCTCTGTATGAAAAGTGAGAAAGGAAAAAATCATTTCCATGATTAAAACACCTCTCCCAATCACGTCCCCACAGTGTCCCACGGAGCACTGGGAAGCAGGAAGTACCATCAAGGTGGAAACATGCCTGGAGATAGGTCCCTTTATTTCTTGGCCCAGGAATGTCAGACTGGACTGGCATCTACATAAGGAGGTGGAAAAATGGTCACCTCTGCAGTTTGAGTCAAGGGTCACCTCCATACTGTGAGGCTAGAAATTTTACCATTAGAGGTTCATTTCTTTGGGCCTTTAAGTAAGGGCCTGAGGAACATGCTGATACTTTGGGGAGAGGAGAGGTGTCATGGGGAGTAGCGGAAATTATCGGAGGAATTTTTTTTCCCCTCTTACTTTTCATGCCGAGTCCCTGATCTTCCTTCCTGCACAAAGTGAATTCATTTCCACGCTAACTGGTGGCAGTTGGCACTTCAGGGGGATAAATCCGAGCATGAGGGGTGACACGAAGGGGCAGAGAACCAGCTGTGTAGTGACCATCATGAACAGTCTGTGGGAAGAGAGCACGGGACAAGGAGTCAGAAGACTTGGTCAAGTCTGACTGAGCTGCCCTGGGTGGCCCGGGTGACCCCGCATGAGCTGCGTGACCTTCTGTGCCTCAGTTTCCACATCCCAGTGTGAGAAAACGGAGGTGATGATACCTGCCAGTGCCAGGAGGCGCTCGGGGAACAGCGTGAAGGCACAGCTGGGCACCACCAAGTGTGTGAAACCCTCTGGCTCTCCCAAAGCAGGGATCATCTGCCCCACAGAGACCCTGCCCGGCCTCTGTCCTCCTCACACCGGCGGGACACATGAACTGAGCCCGGGAGCCCGAACAAAGTTGACTTGCATGGAACAAGGCCCACTTTATCAGGACAGGCGTTTTCCCTTTGAAAGTCAAATCTGAGGCCTTCGAACAAGGAGGGGTATTCACAGCACACCCAGATCGGTGGGGTGGAGGCCCGGGCGGAGGCTGCATCCCTTTCCCTTCCCCTCCCTCCCTGGCCCGCTGCCTGTGAGAGCCTGACCACTGGACTTCACTACCTCAGACTCCCCTTATGTTCTTTCAGGCCCTGATGGAAATCTGAAGGGTGGTAAGCAAAGACTTGATCATTAGAAAGAGCCTAAAAGGTACCTAAAGGACAAAACTGATGCTTCCAGAAGAGAAGCCAGGTGTTAAACCGGGGCCCAGAGATGTTAGGAGGCCTGCTCAGGGTCACCCAGCAAGGTGGTCCTAGGGTAAGTCCAGAAGCCCCCAGTCTTGCTAAGGGACAACCCAGAAGCAACATTCTAGCAGCTGGGCGCCTGCTGGACTCGGAGGAACTGTCCCTGGGAGGACGGTGAAGATTAAACCAAACCAGACCAAGAGTGGGGAGGGAGGAGGGCAACAGCCACTTTCCCTTCTTCCCGAATCCCACCCCCGACCCCGCCCCGCCTCCTGCTTAAGCCAGATGTTTCGGCATCTTTCACACAATTGCTTTTTTAAATCACAACATTTCTTAAAGCATCGGTCAGGTTCTAGAGAGGATGTGTACCAAAAGCATCTAAGAAATAAACCACTGACGTCCCATATTTCAGAAACAGACACCTCCCCTCCTCCACTACTGGCACCCTTCTCAAAGCTGCTGCTCCCCAGCTCCACCCATCACAAGAAAGGACCCCATCAAGAAGCATTACTGGGTCCTGATCTGGGGAAACACTTGTTTCCTGCCCTGAGGGCCACTGAAGGATGCTTGAGGGGACAAAAACCGCCCAGCTGGAAGCATTTTCAAAGCCTCACTGTCCCTCACAGAAGTGCAAGGTCACAGTCCATCCAGCCCCCCCCCCAGGGCTCCCCTCCCGGCAGAGAGGCAACACTGTTGGCAGAGAGCACAAAGGGGCTCTCCTCCTCCCCCCCAGTCCCATCTCCTGCCCCATCCCTTCCCAGGGGCTCACCTATCGCCCCCAGGGCAGCCATCACCCGTCCTCCTGCGCCCCAGAGGGCCTGATGCTCAACCTCCCCGGGGATACCTGGCCTCACCTGGCCTCACCAGGCTCCTGCTGCCTCCTTCCCCTTCGAGGAGACCCACTGTCTGCTTGAGCTCTTCCTCCTTCTAGAAGTCATCTCTGCCAACCACAGCCCAGCTGGTTTCCCTTCATTCTCTGCAATGGCATCTGGGGCAATAGAGCATATTGGAGAAGGGGACACCGTGCCTTTGCCGGGGAAGCAGAACAAACGCAACAAACCTGCAAGACTCACAACGCCCAGCCCAGTTCAGAGTTCAGGGGAACTAGGTAAACACTAGCTGAATATGAGGTTATTTCCCCACAAATTCCACTCTCAAAAAGGTAAATAACTCCGGAGGCAACAATAAAAGAAAAATCGCAAGGTAGCATGAGTGATTGCCAAGTGTGCATGTGTTTGTGAATTTCCAGTGGATTTATTGACTTAGAGCACACAAGACTGGGAGGTAGACCAGCATTACTAGAATAGGCAAATCCTCCCCCAGCACATGCGCACGCGCATGCGTGCGCGCGCACACACACACACACACACAGATTCTGTGTGATTTGAGGCCGTGTGGACCAGGGCCCCCAGTTCTACCATTACTGCTCTATTCTCTATGTTTTGAAGACTTTTTGATCTTCAAGAATTCTTCTCTCAAATTCAATGCCACTGGAAGAACCAGCTGCCAGGGATGAGCATCTGATCCTGGAGGAGAGAGGCTCCCGGAGGGAGGAGGGAGCTTTCATGGGGGAGGCAGAAAGCACCAAATGGTGGGGATACTTGAGACAGGAGGGGAACACCTCTGCGGTGGCACAGGCAGACAGGGGTGGGAGGGGGCAAGCTGCGGGAGTGAAGGCAGATAGCTGAGTTCATCCAGGGATAGGTTTTCGTTAATGTGACATCAAAAAGCCAGAGCTGGGTTAGACCCATGTCATTTCCATGTCCTTCATCATCTGCAGCTCCACAGCCCCACCGTGAACTCACAAAGGGAGTTAACGTTGGGAATTTAAACACTGTCTTCAAGAAGCATCCACAGGACCCAGCCTGCATCTTTGACCCCACGGCTCCCTCCTTCCCCGTGCACTGTCAGATTCACCTCCTCTTTGTATATTTTCCTCCAGCCTCCCAGTTCTGATCACCCCGGCCGCCCGCCCCCCTGGCCCCCCACACACAGTTCCCTGTGCCTCCCAGTCTGTGCTCCTGCCCTTCCCTCCACGAGGCCTCTCCTCATCTCCAGCCACCTCCTCCAGGAAGTCCACCCTGAGAGCCTGCTTATTTAACCACTCACATGGTGACAGCTCTGGAGCCCCCCTGGGACCTGCAGTTTACTCACCCTCACACTCTGTCCTGTCCAAGGGTCCCTCTTGTCTTAACTGTACCCATAGGATTTTAACTTACGGAGGTGTCTGAATGGCACACGGAGAGGCTAATGATGTTGAAAGAACGTATTACTTACATTTCCCAAGAGAAGGGGACACAGGACCAACAAGGGAAGCACTAGGCTTTGGTCAAGAGGCAGAAGCAGGAGCAAGGGGAAGGCCTAAGGCCAGAGCCTCTGTTGGGGTTTCCACTGGGAAATGCATGGCAAAGAAGCTTGGGATTGGCTGGTTTGAACAGTTCCAGTGGCCTCTGAGGCATCGGGGCTGTCCCTAGTTGCCTGGTACCAGGCACTGGATTGGTTTAGGGCAGGGGAAATATTGGCTTGTGACACAGTGAGATAAGCAGGGGATTCAGAGAATGGGGTCTGATCGCAGGGGAAATGTAACCATGTTGGCCGTTAGCCTGGCCTGGTGATTACTGTGTGCCAAACAGACAAGTACCCTATCTAAGAAAACACAGAACACCCATCCACTCACTTCCCCTCATCTTGCTCTGGTGTCAGCGTTCATTAATCTGATCACTCTCTCGCTAATACAGTAGTTCTCCTCCACTCTAACTTTCTGATAACTTGTTAACACAATCCCGTGCCTGGACGAACCCAGCTATCTGACCTTGCTCTCGAAACTCGCTGCCACTAACCCCCTGGCACCGGCACCGTCCTCCCACCTGTCCTTCTGCCTGTTACACAGCAAAGGTGTTTCCCATCCTGGTCTCAATCTGGAACCCACTCCAATGCTTCCTCAGGGACCCCTGAGCCAGGGACCCCCACACCCCAGCAAATCTCTCCCATCAGCGTTCATAATTCTGAAAACATAGCAGCAACAGCAAAAACAAAACAAAACAAAAAAGTTCCTTGATTAACTGGCGGGGAAAATGCTTGTAAATTACATTCCCAACAAAAGACTAGTTTCCCCAATACACAAAGATCACCTCTAATTCAATGAGAAAAGAGCCAACAACCTCATAGAAAATGGGCAAAACATATGAATAGACAGTTCATAGAAATGGAAATACACATGGCTCTTATATCTATGAAAACATGTTCAACCTTACTCAGAGCAAGAAAAATGCAAATTAAAACTACATCAAGAAACTATCTTTGGGACTTCCCTGGGTGGCACAGTGGTTAAGAATCCGCCTGCCAATGCAGGGGACACAGGTTCGATTCCTGGTCGGGGAAGATCCCACATGCCGCAGAGCAACTAGGTCTGTGCGCCGCAACTAATGAGGCTGCGCTCTAGAGCCCGCGAGCCACAACTACTGAGCGCACGTGCCACAACTACTGAAGCCCGCGTGCCTAGAGCCCGTGCTCCGCAACAAGAGAAGCCACTGCAATGAGAAGCCTGTGCACTGCAATCAAGAGTAGCCCCCGCTCGCCGCAACTAAAGAAAGCCTGGGCATAAATAAATAAATAAACAAACAAACAAATAAATAAATCAAAAAAACTATCTTTGTCTTCCAGATTGGCAAACATCAGTAAGTTGGTAACACTCTATTTTGGAGGGTGTAGAAAAATGAGCGTCCTTGCACACTATTGATAGGAGTGTACATTCTTATAAATTCTATGGAGAGCAACCTGCTGATATCTTTCAAAATACAAACCATCCGACTCACCAATTCCATTTCTGAGACATTTCCCCACATGCACCCACCAACACTGCAAAATGACTGAAGCACAAGGAGACTCACTAAGACACTGTGATGTCCCCGAACAGGGGATTTGTTAAATGAATTACATGCCATCCATATCATGGAACATCATATAGCTGTAAAGGAGAATGAAGAAGCTCTCCACGTACTGATCTGGAAGCTTCTCAAGAGAGCTAAGTGGAAAAAGACCAAATCAGGGGTAGAAGAATACATATAGTGTTGCTACCATGTGGAGGGAAAGACCACATATGCGTTTACTGATCTGTGCATGAGATATCTCTGGAAGAAAATGTTAAGAAACTGGTAAAGTTGCCTCTGAGGAGGGGAGGGCACTGGGAGGCCAAAGGAGATGGGGGTGGAGACTTTTTCACAGCGAAATCTTCACAATTTTTTAATTCTGAACCATGTACTTTTATTTTCTAAGAAAAAATAAGGGAGGGTGGGCGCAAAACAAGCAAGATTAAACAAATAAAACAAAACCCTCCCTAACGTACTTCCTTTCTGATTTCCATGCTCTCTCCTCACCTTCTGCTGACACAGGTTTGGAAAAGCTGTCTACTAGCACCCCCCCTCCTGCCCCTTCCTCAGCGACCCCAGGCTGACCTCCCCCGTGGCAGCCACGGGACTCTAAATCCAGCGGCCACTTCCCAGTTCTCATCTTACCTGAAGGCTCCAGAGACTTCACCGTGGGCCAGGCCCCCATCCTTCAGCATCCTCGGGCTCCTCCAGCACCGGGCTCCCCGGGTTCCCTGCTCCCTCTCTGGGACACCTCCCAGAGCTCCGTCTCTGAATGCTGGCACCCCTGGAGCTCACTTCTAGGCCCTCCTCTTGGCTCTTCTCTTCTTGGTCCACACACTCCCCTTGGGCCATCTGGTCTACCCAAGGCTAAGCTCATCATTTACCCACATGTCATCCCCAAATGTGCATCTCCAGCCGGACCTCTCTTTTGAGCGCAGGACCCCACCTGGAGGACTCCCAGGTATTGCTCACCCAACAGGCCCAAAATGTAACTTGCCAGCTTCCAGCCACTTTCATCCTCCACACCCAGGAGGCTCCCTTGCCTGTGTTCCCTCCTGAGTATCCCTGAATCCATCCGCTCTTCCCTGCCCCCACCACTGCCTGCCTAATGGAAGCCTTCCTCATCGGCTCCCCCAGCCTCCTCACTCCTTCCCACCTCAGGACCACTGCACACAGTTACTTGTGCCCCGAATATTCCCCTCCACTCCCTACCCCTGCTTTATCTTGATTCTTATCTAACTTCTAGAACTCAGATTACCATCATTCTCTCAAGAAGTCTCTCCTGGCCCCTAGGCAAATGGCTCTCAACTGAGGGTGACTTTGCCTACCAGGGGACATTCGGCAATGTGTAGAGACGTTTTTGTTGATCACAACTGGGGGTGGGTTGTGTGTGGCTACTTACTGGCATCGTGTGGGTGGAGACGAGGGAAGCTACTAAACATCCTGCAACACACAGGACAGACCCCACGACAAAGAATTACCTGATGCAGAACGTCAAGAGTGCCCATGTAAGAAACCCTGCCCTAGATTAAGCAAGTCCTCTGACACACTTTCATAACATGCTCCATTTATCCTGCATAGCACCTATCCCAATTGTGTCAATATTTAACTGTGCAAAGGTATTGGCCAAGTTCCATTTTCTAAGCTTTATGGGATGAATAAATGAATTTAAGTCACTGGCTTGGGTTTATCTCTGTATCTCCACCACCTCCCGTGCCCAGCCTCAAGCTCACAGCCTTGAGCTTGGCAGTGAAAATGTGCGGATCAATATGAAATACGCAGGGCAGGGACTGAGCGGTACTGAGCAGAGGCCTCCCTGTGTCCTGGCCTCCAACTCCGCTGGGTCCTCTGTGCCGTCCGATGGCGGTCCTTTCCCTGCCCTGGACCAGCTTCTCCCCCTATTCCACAGCACCTAGCTCTGCCCAGCTTTGCCCAGCCCTCAAATCCTGTCTCTACCCAGGTGGCTCCATGGCCCCTTTAAGCCAATGGATATGCCCTCATCATCTTGTCAAACCGGCTGCTCCTCCTATAAGCTTATCCGCAGCCTCACCACCACTCACCCAGCACCAAAGCACAAACCTGGGCACCCTGTGCAGCGCACCCACCCTCCAGACCTGCTCCCTCCACCCGCCCCAACCACGAGGCTCCAGTGTTACCCAGTTTTCTCCCACTTGGTTCTTGCCTTAAGCCTCTTTCCCTCCCAGACCATCTGTGACATCACTCCCAGTTCTGTCCATCTAAGATGATAATAGGCCTGTATCACTTCCTGATTAAAACCCCCTTCAGTGCTTCTCACTGCTTACAGCGTGGAGCCCAAGTTCCTCGCCTGGTCCAAGACCCTTCGCACTTTACCCGTCCAGGGCCCCATCTCCAGCCCCAAGCACAAACACCCACTGTGGCACTTGTCTCCTGCCGCAGTCCAGGCTCTCTCCTCCCCTGCCCTCCCTCCTCCCCCTCCCCCTTCCCTCCCTCTTCCTCTACCTGGAGGCCTGGAGAGCTCATGTTCATCCTTAAGATCTAGTTCCAACACCTATTCCTCAACGGTATGGTGGTTACTCAAAAAATGAAACACAGAATTTCCATATGACCCAGCAATTCCACTTCTGGAAATACACCCCAAAGAACTGAAAGCAGGGACCCAAACAGATATTTGTACACCCATGTTCATAGCAGCACTACTGACAACAGCCAAAAGGTGGAAGCATCTGTCCATCGACGGATGGATAAACAAAATATGGGATACCCACACACTGGAATATTATTCAGCCTTCAAAAGGAAGGAAATTCGGATGTATACCACAACACTGATGAACCTTTAAACATCATGCTAAGTGAAAGAAGCCAGACACAAAAACTCACATGTCATAAGACTTAGGTGAGGTACCCAGAATAGTCAAATTCACAGAGACAGAAAGAAGCATGGTGGTTACCAGGGGCTGAGGGGAGGAGGGAAAGGGGAGTTAACGGGTACGGAGTTTTGGTTTTGTAAAGTGCAAAGAATTCCGGAGCTGGATGGTGGGGATGGTTGTACAACGATGTGAATGTCCTTGATGGCACTGCACTGTATACTTTGAAATGATTAAAACGGTAAATCGTATGTTATGTATATTTTACCACAATAAAAAAGGCAAAAACCAAAACCCAAACCCAGCTCTCCTCACTGAAACCCTCTGCACGCTACCATTACCTCCCCTAAAGACCCCATGCACGCCCCCACCCGCCATCCCCAATTCCCTACCTCACACCCTGGGTGGAGCCGACCAGACCCTCCTCTGGGCACTGCAATTACAGACTGACCTCTGTCCTCCCAGACTGCAGGGTTCTGAGGCAGGGGGCTTGTCTGACTCCCTGCTCCTTCCACAGCATCTAACCTGCCGTCTAGAGCAGTCTCTCGTCCTTCAATGAGAACTACAAGAATGAATAACCCAAACCGATCATTTTGGTTTAACACTACCCCAAATTTCTGAGCCTTTATCCTCAGAACAGTGATTTACTTCCAAGATTCATTGACAAACTCCTCCCATTCCTGGAGAAGATAAATCTTCACCCTTCCATTAAGCAACAAGGTCAGAAGGGGCTTCCATCGGCGGGTTAATAAACAACTAACTTGGGAGGAATAAACAAAATAAAACCAGGGATGGGTTGGAGTAAGGGCGTGTGGCCCTTGGGTCTAACACTGCTGTGCTCCACCTTCCCCTTCCTCTGCACTGCGGGTGGGCTGATTCACTTCCTGTGTCCCCTCCCAGGGCAGTGGGAGAGCGGACCATGGAGCAGCTAAGTCCTTAGGACATGTAGAGATGATTAGTCACTGGCTGGAAGGCTGCTGACCTTAGTGCCTGGGCCAACCACAGGCCTGCTTCCCCGCCTCCTCCCTTCTTATGTAACCCAAGGTCTGGGAGGCGAAGAGACCCTGGCCTTGGCTCTCAGCAAGAGGCCCAGTGGGCCCAGAGCCTTTCCTGTTCTCATAGCTCACATCCTACCCTGTAAGCCCTCGGAGACCCCATGCCCAGGCTCCTGGTTCTCACACCGTCAACATCTCCACAACAGGGGCTGAAAGAGAAAAGTGTCTTCCTGGTCCTGAGGGTAATCAGTGGGAGGGTCTTCAGAGATCATCTAATCCCGTGGTTCTCAACCAGAGATGGTGGGCAGCATCGTGCTGCCCACCGCGGTCATTTGGCAATGTCTGGAGACACTGCTGTTTGCCAGGAGAGAAGTGAGAGGTGGTGTTACTGGTATCTAGTGGGTAGAGGCCAGGGCTGCTGCCGACATCCTACAAAACACAGGACAGCCCTGCAGCAAAGAAGTATCTGGTCCAAAAGGTCAACAGTGTCTGATCTCAGCTAAGCTGTCTCTTCTACAGATGAGAAAACTGGGGCCCAGGAAGGGACAGGGCCAAAGTCATACGGTGAGTTAGATCGTGTCAGAATCCAGGGGGACTTCCCTGGCGGTCCAGTGGTTAAGACTCTGAGCTTCTGCTGCAGGGGGCCGGGGTTCAATCCCTGGTAGGGGAACTGAGATCCCGAATTCCACACAGCACCGAAAAAAAAAAAAAGTATATATCTATCTATCTATCTATATATATATCTATATATAAAAAATTAGAATCCAGGGCTCCCCACCTGCCACACCAGGCCTTCAGCTCCCCAGACTCCAGTGACCGACTCAAAGACCGGTGGCAAGCTGGCTGAGTAGCCGAATTCAGGCCCCTGGGATCTAGACACCCGTGATGGCTGGGCTCTGTGCCTGTGGCCGGCTCCAAATGCATCCCAGCAAAGTCATCCTGAACACAGGGCTCCCACATAATCAAAGAGGAAGAGTGTCTTAAGGGGCTATAGTGTATCCCAGCAAGATGCCCATTTGAGGCTTAGGCAAAATTCATCACGCAAGTTCCCCACAGAGCTCGCTGGGGGTGGTCCTAGCCTGGTGTCAAGGACGGAAGAAAGGACAACTCTGTAAGATAAACCCTGGGTGAGAGGACAGAGCATGGGCAGAAATCATACCTAGGATCACTGCTTTGGGGGAACGCTGTCTTTTTCCCTAGCTGCCAAAAATGACTGTATCTGGGCTTCCCTGGTGGTGCAGTGGTTGAGAGTCCGCCTGCCGATGCAGGGGACACGGGTTCGTGCCCCAGTCCAGGAAGATCCCACATGCCGCGGAGCAACTAAGCCCGTGCGCCACAATTACTGAGCCTGCGCTCTAGAGCCCGTGCTCCACAACAAAGACAAACCACCGCGATGAGAAGCCTGCGCACGGCAACAAAGAGTAGCCCCCGCTCGCCGCAACTAGAGAAAGCCCGCGCGCAGCAACGAAGACCCAACGCAGCCATACATACATACATACATACATAAATTAAAAAAAAAAAGAATGTACCCCTGCTCCTCCAAGCAGTTAGGAAAGAAGGAAGGGTCTACATTCCCAGTGAGTGTCAGGAGGAAAGACACTTCCTGCAATAGCCTCTTTGGGAGGTCTTCTTGCCATAGGTATCTTTTCCTCCAATCAATTCCACACAGCCCAGAGTTCTCCCTTAGAACACAGACAAAAGTCCTTTACAGAAACAACACTGGCCAGCAGAATGATGGGGTGGGGAAGGAGACTGAAGTTGCTTGGTGTTTGTGGATGTGTCTCCCATATTTTCTATCCCATAGATAGTTCCAGCTTCTACCCTATCCCCTCGCCCATACACACATGCAAGCTTCTCCATCCTGCTTCTCCTGACACAGTGCCTCAGAATTTCAAGCTCTTGGGGCCTCCAGAAAACCACTCATCAGATTCCTAAGTGAGGCCTCAGAGCCCCCCACCTTCTCCCGTGCCTTGGGCAGAATAATGTCCTCCCTCTTCCTGGCCCACACATCTGGTTGCGTCTTCTCAGACTGGTTTGTTATCCTTGACCCAGCAGATCTGAAGCTCCACCTCTTTGCCCAGGGCTGCCAGGGACTTGGCTTGTCCGCCTGGGTTGTCCAGTGCCCCGAGGAATCTGAAGAGGCTGCCTGGAGACGGCACTATTTTCACCACTAATAGAGGCACCACTCACCTTTGGAAAGCAGCATTAGGAGGTTTCTTTTGGGGATGGGGGTCTAACCGGGGCCGATCCCCGCTTTGCTCTCTCAGATCACTCTATGTGGATGGTGATCTATTCAGCTAGGAGCAGCCCCTCTGAGTAACTGGAGGCAGCTGGTCTGAAGGTTCTTTCCAAGGCAGCTCCTAAGCACCCCTAGCAACCTGGTGCAGGGGACAGAGACCCAGCTTAGAATTAACTCGAGTCCAATCAAGAAAAGCTCCAGCTCTGTCTTCAAGAGGTCACTCCTATCTCTGGACCTCAGTCTCCCCAACTGTACAATGAGGAAGGGTGGCCTGGATGTATTCATTTACTCAACGCATATTAACTAAGCACCCACTGCACACCAGGCACTGCTCTGACTCCTGGGAATAGAGCAGAATAAAACAGACCGAAAGCCCTGCCCTCGTGGAGCTGATACTCTAACAGGGAAGACAGCCAAGAAACAAGATTCTTCAATATTCTTAATATACAGGATGTTAGATGGTGATATGTGCTATGGAAAGTAAAGCAGGGAAGGGGTGTAGAGATATGACCTCTAAGGCTTATTCCAGCTGAGATATTCTGTGTCTAAAGGTCTTACTCCACTGGGTTCTTGTTAAGAGCCAGGAACAGGCAGTAGGAAGCTGGGTGGGCCCTATGTGTGCACAAGCCCCTGGGGAGGAACAGGTGGGGTGTGTGTGGGTGGGTGGGGGGATGGGAGTGGGGATGTGCAGGAGCTTGAATCCCAGCTATGTTCTCAGTGGTCTCCCCCAAGGAGCAGAACTGGTCAATTCTGGGTGTCCTGGCCTGTCCTCAGGCCAAAGCAGACACCACATCTGCTGAGGAGTCCAAGGTTATAAGGTTCCTGGCAGAGCCTCAAAAGTCTTCAGGGCACTGCCATGGAAAGTCTGCTACGCCCTGCCTTCCCACTCGTTCCTGGTCTTGGATCTCAGACCCCTCCTGTCCCTCCTAGACCCTCCCCTGTATTGTAGAGTATCCCCTCTCCTTACATGGGGGCAGGGGTGGATTTTTCACCAATTTTAGCAATTCCTCTTCCATTCCTGTGAACCTACTGTGTGCTCACAATGAGGAGAGCTCTCAGAGGGATACCAAGATGTATGATCACGTCCCAGAAGGAATTTACAGCCCACCAGGGGAGGTCAGGCTAACAAACATGTGAGGAAAGAAAAATCATCTCTCTCAGTCTGCTTTGCAGCTTGCAGAGCTCTTTGGACCACACTCTCGTGTAAAGCCATGCAGATTCTATCGTCCCCATTTTACAGATGAGGCAACTGAGGCTCAGAAAAGCAAGTCCTCTTCCCTGAATCCATGAATCCATGGATCCAACCTGAATCCATGGTTGCCCCATGGAAGGATCAGGGAAGAGGCAATGAAGATTAGAGTTTCCAAATAAGATTTCCTGGAGAGATGGGTAAGACTTTGGTATAGATGGGCCAAGGGTCCTCTGCCTCCAACCTAGAGCAGGGCCAAGTTGGGCATGGAACCCACTTCCTGCTGCTTCTCCTAACCTGACAAGAAGTAGATTGGGGGTAAGGTGAAAGCCTGGCTGTCTGGAAAGGCACATGGGATTATGGATGTGCTCATTGGCTTAAAAGAACCAAGTGGGGTAAGGATTTCAAGGACCCACAGTGATGGCATTGGACCCCTTTCTGGTCTGACTTTTCAGAATGCCCTTTCTGCTCACCAAGGGCAAAGATCCATCAGCTGGAAAAGAGTCTCTGCTATTTCAGGTTAATTCATTCCATTCTTGTGGGGCACCTTCCGAGTGCCAGGTACTATGGTTACCGCCGTGAACAAAACAGGTCCCCGCCTCCTGCAGACCTCCTAGCTTAGCAAGGAGCCAGCCCTCTCTTGGAGGAGCTTCCTGACCAGATTTATTTATTTATTTATTTATTTTTTGCGGTACGCGGGCCTCTCATTGCCGTGGCCCCTCCCGTTGCGGAGCACAGGCTCTGGACGCGCAGGCTCAGCGGCCATGGCTCACGGGCCCAGCCGCTCCGCGGCATGTGGGACCTTCCCAGACCGGGACACGAACCCGTGTCCCCTGCATCGGCAGGCAGACTCTCAACCACTGCGCCACCAGGGAAGCCCCTGACCAGATTTTATTTCTTCTTGGAGGTGCACTCTCTGGGCCTACCCCTTTCAGGGAAAGAAGCTCAAGGGAGGGGGAAAAGAAATGAACCCCTGCTGATAAAGGGCCCAGAAAAATGGAGAACCAACCATCTGACTGTGGTTTGTGGTCCAGGTCCACCACTTTTCTCCAGCAAGTTACTTAACCTCTTGGAGCCTCCTGTTTTGCTCATCTGACAATGAAGACCTACTACCTCACGGGTTAATTAGGGATGGGGTGTGGGTGAAATCAAGGAAGTGTCCATGTGAGTGCTCTTAGCTCTTCTCTGATCCTCTGATCTCCCCCAGCTGTCCTCTCTGCTTCTGAGTGGTTAGGACCATCTTTCATCCCCTTTCCCACACACAGCTGAGCCCTCCTCGCAGCCAAGGCAAGAGGAAGCCCATTCTGTTCAAATCGTCAAGGGTTATAGAGGTCGCTCTAGATCCCTGCCTCTGCCTACCCTCTCCCCAGGGCTCATCTCGAGGAGTGCTGGGGGAGCCGAGGATGCCCAGCCGGGCTGTGACCTGCGGGAGACAAGACAAAAGCCCGGAACTCCCCGTGGCAGGGCACCCACTTCAGCAGGGCCCAGACGGCGCCCGCCCCCCACCCCACGCCCGGCAGAGGGCCGCCCCCTCACCCGCACCCTGTCTGGCTCAGCCCAGTCTCCTACCGTACATCTTGGCCAGAGGAGGCGGGAAGCACAAACGTAAACATCCCTTAAGAAATCGCCAACTCTGCCGTCCCCATCTAAGGATATCTACATATTTTTAAAGGAACTGAGGGACACGGGGGAGGGACGCAAACGCTCAGAAGAGTGAGGGATGGGGAAAGCGAGAAGGCAAACTTCCAACCGATCTCAGCGGAGACCCCGTGCACCGGCAGCGGCCACCCCACCGCATCGGCTCCCGGGCGGAGGGCGCGAGGGCAAAAGTGGCTGCATTTCGCCGCCGTCTGGTGCACGGCTTTCCGGGCGCAAACTTTCCAAGAGCCGCCCGGGGAGCGGCCGGCGGGCTCCGGGGAGCCTGCGGGGCGGCCGCCGAGGTGGGGTGCGCGTGGACAGGGAGGCGGGAGGACGCGTGCCGCGGGGGAGTCCCGCCCTCGGTTACCTGGGTTCTGAGTGTCCCGGGCATCCGGCTGAGAGGGCGCAGGGACGCAGCACAGGCAGGAGGAGACCCGAACTCTCCTCCCGGCCGCGTCCGCCACGGGACAGCTGCACCTGGCTGGTAGGTCTGCGCGCTTCCCCGCGGTCCCCGCCCACCCCTCCCGCGCGGGGCGGGGCCGGGAGGGGCGGGCGGGGGAGGAGCCGAGGCAGGGCACAGGTCCCATCGTGGGGCCTGCACCTAACAGTGTGCCAGCCACGCCGGGCTCCGTGACCTCCAAAGGGTCGCCTCCTCACTCGCCAACCTGCGGTGCGAGGCAAGCCCGGCGCCCAGGTGGAGTCGGGGGTGTCCATAGGCCCCCTCTCCCCTGCACCTTCCACGCCCTTCATGCCCACCCCCACTTTCAGGGGCAGAGACCTGGGAGCCCCGAGGCCTCCTGGAGGGCAGGGCCACTGAGCCTGCTCTTCGGAAGAATGCATGGGGTGGAGCACAGGGAAAAAAACAACTGGGTGCCCGCAGCCCCACCCAACCATGAACTCTCCCCCGTGGGAGAGGCTCCTGGCTGTTCTGGGCCCCTGTCATCAGTTCCACCCAGCTGTCTCGGGAGTGCCCCAGCAAGGGGGTGCTTTGCCACCCTCACCCTTTCCCCAGGTCTGGAAGGTGCTGGGCCTGGACCTCTGCCACTCAGAGGACACGGTGATAAGAGTCAAAGGCACACAGAGGACAAATTAAAAACATTACCCCCAACCCCCGCCACCCAGACTCCGTGGCTACTCCCATGTGCTGAAGGAACAGGTTGCAGCTACTTCCGGCCCTCCCCCCTCCCCCTCCCAGAGGAACTCAGGAAAGTCCACTCTTTGGATAAAACTCCCAGACTGAAGTGGAGGTGCACCCCACCTGTGGCCCCAGGCTATCTGAGCGCCTTCTCCCTGCCTCGCCTTGTTTGCTAGGTGTGCAGGCAGTGGCACGAGTACTGGACCTGGAGTCCAGACACCTGGGCTCTAGCCTCCATTTAGCTCTGTAACCTGCAGCAAATCTCTGTCCCTTTCTGAGCCTCAGTTTCCCCATTTGCAGTGAGTGGGTTGCAGCTGATGATCGCTAAAGTCCTTTCTATGGATCCTCAATCATGCTAGTGAGCATCCGGCTTATTAGGTTTTCCTGTGGCTACATATCTTGTAAAGGGGTGTGTGTGTGTGTGCCCCTCAGTCTAGACTAGCTTGTCCTCTCAGACTTAAGTTCTTGAAGGACAAGTGATGTGACTGTACCAACAGGGAGGCAGTTATCCTGTGCAAACCAGAGCTTGACAAGGGAGTGTGGATCCCAGTCCCAGCTTATGCTGAATTCAGAGTGGCCTCAGGCAGGTCCCTCGTTAATCCTTGCTCTGCCTTCCCAAGGTTACTGGGGGACTAGATGAGCTATGAGCTATGAAGGTCTTTGAAGGGGGAAGGCAAAGGGTGTGTGCTTTCTTTTGATGCCCATGGCAGCGAGGGGCTTCGGAGACAGAATGGGGCATGAGCTGCTTGAAGCCTGTAGAGCTGGCTCGTCCCCACCCTGTAGGCGCTGCAGCAGGTACAGGTACCCCCACATCCCAGCCATACACAGACACCAGGAAGGTGAACAGAGATGCAGTGCCTCACCAGACTCCAGCCCCCTGCAGGCCTCCGGGTGTGTGGCTTGGGAAGCGAAAGAGGGAAGATGAGTCTCCCAACATAAAGGGAAATGGTCAGTGGGTTTCTTTCTTTCTTCTTTTTTTTTTTTTTAATTAGCTTTGGCTGCGTCGCGTCTTCGTTGGTGCGCGCGGGCTTTCTCTAGTTGCAGTGAGCGGGGGCTACTCTTCGTTGCGGTGCGCAGGCTTCTCATTGCGGTGGATTCGCTTGTTGCAGAGCACAGGCTCTAGGCGCATGGGCTTCGGTAGCTGTGGCATGTGAGCTCAGTAGTTGTGGCTCGCGGGCTCTGGATTGCAGGCTCGGTAGTTGTGGCGCATGGGCTTAGTTGCTCCGTGGCATGTGGGATCTTCCCGGAGCAGGGCTCGAACCCGTGTCCCCTGCATTGGCGGCGGATTCTTAACCACTGCACCACCAGGGAAGCCCCAGACACCTTATAAAACGTAACTCATATAATCCTTTTTGGGAGATTAGCCCCGCGCATCCATATGACTTGGAGTCTCCCATCTCTCCCTCTGCCCCTCCCTGGCACCTGCGCTTTTAGGGTGCAGGTATAGGAAGTTATTTTCCCAACCAGGCACCTACTCCTCAGGGGGCCGGCCAGCTCCTTCTGGGTAGGCCCAGACTGTCCTCTTCTTTCAAAAGTCTGTCTGAGGGGCTTCCCTGGTGGCGCAGTGGTGAGAATCTGCCTGCTAATGCAGGGGACATGGGTTCAAGCCCTGGTCTGGGAGGATCCCACATGCTGTGGAGCAATTAGGCCCGTGAGCCACAACTACTGAGCCTGCGCACCTGGAGCCTGTGCTCCGCAACAAGAGAGGCCGCGATAGGGAGAGGCCCGAGCACCGCGATGAAGAGTGGCCCCTGCTTGCCACAACTAGAGAAAGCCCTCGCACAGAAACGAAGACACAACACAGCAAAAATAAATAAATAAATTACTAAACTCCTACCCCCAACATCTTAAAAAAAAAAAAAAAAAGTCTGTCTGAAGGCAGAACAGTGCCAAAGAGACCCTCAACCCCGCTTAATAGCAGAACGTGGGTCCCTTGCGCGTTCTCGGCTCCCTTGCACCCAACCCTAACTTAAGCCGTCAGAACCCCTCCCACTCTTATCTCGCCTGTGATGGCGTCATCAGGTCAGGGCTTACAGCTCCACTTTGAGAAAACTGAGGCCGGGAAAGCTGCCAGGACTCACCCAGCAGGGGCGGATCTGGCACGGCACCTCCCGCACACTGTCAGCTGCCCTGCTGACAAGGCCCTTTCCCGGGCATCATCTCATCAGGGCTGCAACCATTCGTCTCCTTTCACAGAGGCAGAAATGGCCCCTCAGGTAGAGCGTGTGGTTGATGGGAACTTCTCGAAGAGCATTCCTTTCAGCCACTGTGTTCACACAAGTGGGCAGTGCTGGTATTAGTTTCCTAGGGCTGCCGTAACAAATTACCACAAACAACAGAAGCTTAATCTCCCACAGCCCGGGAGGCTGGAAGGTATCAGCAGAAGTACACTCCCTCTGAAGCTTCCACAGGAGGGTGTGTCCACGTCCCTTCCAGCTTCTGGTGGCTGCAGGAGTTCCCGGGTTGTGGAAGCATCACTCCAGTCTCTGCTTCCGTCTTCCCGTGGCCTTCTCCTCTGTCACTGTGTCCTCTCCCCTTTGTGTAAGGACACCAGTCATTGCATTCAGGATGATCTCACCTTGGGATCCTTAATTCCATCTGCAAAGACCCTTTTTCCAAATAAGTCACAGTCACAGGGACTGGAGGTTCGGGGGTGGACTCAACTTTTCAGGGGCGTCCCAAGTGTGCTGTTTTTGTTGGGTGGGGGCTTTATTTGGGGTGGCTTGGGGGGAGCGCACTCACAGAGATTATGAAGGGGGTTTAGCCCACCCTTCCTTGCAGGCACCATTGTTACCCCACAAGGTACCTTCGTTTTCCCCTACTAGCCTCAGAAGGTCTCTGTCCCTGCATCCAAAGATGCCCTAACAAGAAAATGTAACACCTGATCCAGTGGTTCTCAACCCTGGCCAGATGTCAGCATCAGCCACCAATTCAGTGGGAATCTCTGGCGGTGGGCCGAGGTCTTCTGTAAAGCTCCCCAGGTGATTCTGATGTGCAGCCGGGGTGGAGACCCCCAGGTAGTGCAACTCCCTCGGCTGCCTGACTCTGGAGTGACTAGCGAGCCAAGGCCACGTCTGCGTCATCGTCCTGCCCCGAGGTGCCCTGGGATGGCCCAGCACGCAGCAAATATAAATACAAATAAATGTGTGAGGGGGCAGGGGGAGCCCACCCCGACGGCTCCAGCGCCCAGCGATGGCGGTGGATTTTCCCAGCAGCGATGGCACTTGCACTTGCCTGATTTCTGGGCCGCTCATTGCTCACCACTTCCCTGTGTTTCTCCCTCTCCCAGCCCCCTGAGCCTGCGGGGCACTGGGGGTGGATGCTGCAGAGCTGGAGGGCAGTCAAGCACTCCAGAAGGGGTGGGAAGATGGGAGCTCCTCTGGGCAGCCTCTGGCTTCTGCTGTCAGCCTGAGGCTGCTGACTCTCCTACATGGCTAACGGCCTATAAGGATTGCCCCCCGCCAAAGTGCTGACTGCCCCCAGTGAACCCAGAGATCTCCCTCCCTGACCCCCGGCTCTCTCTCAGCCCCCAGGCACCAGCTCTCTGCAAGCTCTGGGCAAAACCCGGACTCAGCTCTCTTTCAAGAGCCACACAAATATCCATCACCTTTAACCCCGCAATCCCATGCTTGAGAATGCATCCTAAGGGAATAATCCTCAAAGAATGAAAACGCTCTTTGAACAAAGTTTCAGCGTTCTAACAGCAGGAAATGAAGGACCCTACGTGTGCAGCTCTAGAGCGCTGGTAAGCAACAGCGCACCCATTTTAAAAGCTAATTGTGAAGACCGTTGCACCATGGGAGAGCGCCAATGATACCCTGTTGAGTGCAAAACTGCACTGGGCAGGAGGCCAGCTGTGAAAAAGTTGTATATGTGCATGTACAAGGGCTGGAGGGGAATTGGGGGGAAAAGAAGGAAAACCGAAACGCCCATTTACTAGGTTTGGGATTGTGGGTGATTATTTTTCTAACTTCTGGTATTGTTGTAATATTGTTTGTGCAATAAATATTTGTATGAGTATATAATAATAGTAATTATTGTTAGTCTTGAGATCAGGAAAGGCTCCTGAAGGCACCTATTCAAAGCAGGTGTAAATGAGCACATGTCCTAATGTGGGCTGCCTCAGTGAAGTATTTGCATTTGAAAGAAGCTAAAGTTTCAGACAAACAGTGGCCTTCAGGCTGGGGCGGTAGAGCTATTTTACAGGCAGGGTAAGGTCGTGCAGTCCCCACCTGTGGATGAGCCCCTGTCTCTGCACGCCCACTCCCGGCAGCCTTCTTTAACTTAGTGTGCCCACTTTATGGGGCAACGGAGGAAGGGAGAGCTTACAGGTTACTCAGCCTCTGAGCATCACCTCCTCTGCACATTATTTTATCCAATAATAAGAATATCTGTGGGGGCACTTCCCTGGTGGTGCAATGGTTAAGAATCCGCCTGCCAATGCAGGGGACCCGGGTTCAAGCCCTGGTCCGGGAAGATCCCACATGCCGCAGAGCAACTAAGCCCGTGCACAACTACCAAGACTGTGCCCTAGAGCCCGCGAGCCACAACTACTGAGCCCATGTGCCACAACTACCGAAGCCCGCGCACCTAGAGACTGTGCTCCACAACTAGAGAAGCCACTGCAATGAAAAAAAAAGCCCATGCACCGCAACGAAGAGTAGCCCCCACTCGCCGCAACTAGAGAACTCTGCTGTTCTCGTGCAGCAACAAAGAACCAACACAGCCAAAAATTAAATAAACAAATAAATAAATTTATTAAAAAAAAAAAAAAGAATATCTGCGGGGTCAAACAGGAACACCCTGACTAGGTTCATGGCTAGTAAAAGGCAGGGCAGAGAGCTGAACCCAGGTGGGTCTCAGCCAAAGGCAAGGGCCTCCTCCCCTGTTTTGGGGTCTTTCCCCTGAGGTGGGGAGGTGACCCAGTGCTGTCCACAACCACCTCAATGGCAGCCTGGATGGGCAAGGACACTTCTAGAAATAGGGCTGGGAGTGCTGACCCCAGGGAGGAGGGGGGTTGGCACTGGGCCTGAGGCTTTCTTAAAGTCTGGGTGTGGACCTTTTGAAGCTTGTTCTCAGGAAAGGCCGGAGAAGCCCTGCTGTGTTCTCTGTCCCCACCCAGCTCAGGAGCTGTGAGAGGTGGAGACAGAAGTGCTCCCCTGTGCTCTCCCGGGGGCTGACCCACTGGTCAGGGCAGCTCGGGACAGCTGATGAGCCCTGTGACGTACCCGGCTGCTTACGGTGCGGAAGTCCAGATTTACACAAAACATTTAGCAGAGCGAAAAGGCTTCACTTTGACAGGAGGATTTCAAGTGACAGTCATAACCACTGTTTACCAAGCTCTTACTACAGGCCAGGTGCCCAGAGCTCTGTAGACACGGAATCTCATTTGACGCTCATCAAGAGCCATGTCTATCTTTATCACCATTTCATAGATTGGAAAGTTGAGGTAGTGACTTATACAAGGTCACACAGCCAGGACTCAGGACTGGTCCATCAATTGCTGTGCTACAGTCTTCCTTGGGAACCAGAGGGTACATTTCAATTTCCAAAAATTAAATATATATACAATTTTCCCTGGAGCACGTCTGCTCTGAGGTTCACCACAGCATATATCCTACAGGTAACATTGAAAATATGACTCCTATTCACATTAGCCAGCCAATCTTGAGGCTTTCACAGGATCGAGCCTTTGAGAAATGGTCCACTTATGGGAAATAGGGCATGCTTGTAGTCAATTTCCTACATTAGAATACAGGGATGTAGAGATCTATTAGGTATTGTAGGAACAGTGAACTCCTAAAAGAGCAAGTGACTTCCACGAATTAAAGGCTGAGTCTGCATTAGATTGCCATCTGCCCTGCTCGAGTTTCTCCCTCCTCAAAAGTTGTTGTGCAGCTATTTTCGAGGTGGTTTCTGAATGAATACTAGAAAGTCCCTTTGGGTCCAGCCTGTGTCAGACCTAGCCTACATGATTTTTTTTTTTTTTTTTTTTTTTGCCTTTTAAAGATTCAAGTGCGATGTCTTTCTTCTAACACACAGATCTGGGAATCTGCTAAAAGCAAGTGGTCACCATCGCCCTCACTCTCAAGTAACTTTCTGCACCACAGCTGGGTTTGAGAATACTCCTGAAATCCCTGCTAAAGATTTTAGCATGGGGAGGGAGCTGCTAAGAGAGGGAGAAGATAATTGAGAGCTGTGTAAATATTTAATTTAGCCCCAAGCTAGTATCCTTAATTACAGAACACTGATGGCTTTATCATAATATTCTCCAGTCTAACTAATGACAAACAGCCCTTTCTCAAGCTCACTTCAAACCCCGGGTCAGAAGACTCCAGGCAGAGCCTCTTTCTGTTACTTGCACAGTCTGTGCCCTCTGTCCTCCCAGTCCGCTCCCGTGTTACCCTTCACCTCCCTGGCACGTCCTCACCACCCAGGGCCAAGGGAGGGGTGGGATGGATTGCATCATCTCTGCTTACAGATAGGGAAACTGAGGCTTAAAAGGTCAGCAAAGCTGACCAAGCCCAGGTGTCCTCACCCGGATCCTGAGTATTTTCTGCCCCACCTTGGGGCCCACAGGGAGGCCCTCTGGATCATTGGGGCCCCTATAGCTCCTCCCCCACTCTGAGTTCAGTTCTCTGTAATGAATGAGTAAAGCAAATTGCACAGAGAGAAAGGGTCATGGACTGCCTCACTCTCGCCCAGGACTGCCAGGGCTGGGGGCCAGGGGCCTCTGGGTAATTGCCAGGCAACCAGGCAGAGTCAGCACCCGTCCCACCACCGCAGCCCAGGCCCTGGCTGCAGCTCCCCATTTTGCACCCTCCCTCCCTGCCCTCATTCACCCCTCCAGAGCCAGGTACTTCATGCCTTATCTCTGGTTCTCACCACAACCTGAAAACCTGGTGAGGCTGGCATTGCCATTCCACATTGCAGATGAAGTCACTGGGGAGGTGCAGAGTGGTGAGGTGGCTTGTGCAAGCTCGTGCACTTGGCAAATGGCTGAGTAAGGACTTGACCCCAAAATGTGTGTTCTCCAGACACCAAGCTCTCCATCTGGCACCCCAGTCATCCCCTCACAGCCCTTCCGATCGCGGCTCCGCCTGCCCCAGCGCTTGGTGGGGACCGCCTGCCAGGCTCCGTCCTGGCTGGTAGAGCCTCAGTTTTGAGCCTCACCTGCCCAACAAACACTGCACCTAGTCACTTGCATTGAAGGATCGATGTGCTGAGAAGCACTGCAGGATCCCATCACCCCGGGGAGCAGGTCAGATGCTCACAGGTGGGCTAGGGCTCACAGGGTAGGGAGGATGAAGTTTCCTCTGTCTCTGATTTCTTTCTTCATTCACTCACTCATTCATTCTTTCTTCAGCTCCTTGCTGAGAATCTGCTCTGTGACAGACGCTGAATAATGGCCCCTCAAAGATGTTCACGTCTTGATCCCAGATCCTGTGAATATGTTACCATACCTGGTGAAAAGGATTTTGCAGATGTGTTTAAGTAAAGGAGCTCAAGATGGGAAGATTGTCCTGGATTATCAGAGTGGGCCCCTTGTAATCACAGGGTTCTTACAAGAGGGAGGCGGGAGGGTCAGAGGTCAGAGAAAGAGTGTGATGATGGAACTAGAGGTCAGAGGAATGCAGCCACGAGCCAGGGGATGTGAGCAGTCTCTGGAAGCTAGAAAAGGCAAGGAAATGGATTCTCCCCTAGAGTCTCCAGAAGGAACATATCTGTGCTAACACCTTGATTTTAGCCCAGGGAAACTGATTTTGGACTTCTGATCTCCAGAACCATAAGATAATAAATTTATATTGTTTTAAGCCACTGTGTTTGTGACAATTTGTTATAGCTGTACTGGGAAACTAATACAGATATGAAGATATGTGATATGTGACATGTGGTTCCTAACCTTGAGGAACCCTTTATGAGGCCCGTGCAGAAGCCCCTGAGGGTTTGTTAAACACAGATTCTGGGCCCTACCCACAGAGTTCCTGTTTCAGTAGACCTGGGGTGTGGTGAGAGTTTGCACTCTGACAAGCTCCCAGGAGATGCTGAGGCACCGGCTGGGGAACCACACTTTGCCGCTGATGTAGAACAGCGGTTCTCAAATTTTAATGTGCATTCAACTGTCCTGGGGACCTTGTTAACATGCTGGTTCTGAAGTTAATTTGTTCATTTGTTTGTTGCCATGTTAACTGCCTGAACCCTCTTTAGAATGTCAGGTCTGTGAAAGCAGCACCTCTGCCGTTGCTGTTAGAACAGGGCCTGGCAATAGATACTCGATAAACATCTGCTGTTAGGACGGGTGAATGAGCAAGGGTTTGGAGCTTGCAGGAACAGTTTAGGCCAGACATCATAATGTGGGTGTCCCGGGTGCCCTTGCTGATGCCACAGAATGAATGAAATCCCAGGGGGACAGAATGAAGATCAGAAAGGAAAAGGGGGTGGAAGGGATCCCGGAGGACCCCATCATAGGAGAGGGCTGCAGGAGTATCCACAATGGAGAAGGAGCAGCTAGATGAGAGGGGAGAGCAAGGAGACAGCCAGGGGAGAGGGTATTCAGGAAGGAAGGTCTGCAGTGCCAAGAGCGCAGAGAGCTAGAAGGGGCTTCTGGATGAGGCTATAGGGAGGGAGAACTTCAGCATATACCTCCTGCTATTGGGAGCTGGGGAGGCATCTCCTAGGTGAAGGACTGAATGATTAGGGAGGACTTAAGGGCTCAGCTACTATGCATCCATTTTTTTTCTCTCTTGACTTAGACAATTTGTAAAAGCAATATGTGTATGTTGGGAAATATTTTGGAGAATTCTGAGAAGTATAAATAAGAAAACTGAAATCTTTTATCATTGTCATACCCAGAAATGACCCCTATTTACATTTTTATGCATTTCCATCTTTATTGAATACATGTATGTAATACATAAAATTTTCCTTCAGATTGGGATAAGACTGTTTATATGTTTATATCCTGTTTCTTTTACTTAATACATTGTTCTATAAGTATTTTTCATGTTATTTTGAAGAGCAAAATATAATTTTGAAGGGTAGATAATACACTTTTGCACAAATACACTGTAATTTAACCATACCCTTGTTTTTGAGGATTTTGCATTGTGGTTTTAATTCGAATTACCTTAAGGCAAATGATGCTCAGCATCTTTCATGTGTTTATTTGCCTTATTTCTTCTTTTGCAAAGTGTCTGTTGAAATCTTTTGCCTATTTTTGGATTGGCTTATTTCTTTTCCTATTTTTGAGTCCTTTATATATTCTGAGTATAAGTCCTTTGTCAGAGATGTGATTTGTAAATATTTTCTCCCAATGTCCCAGGACATTTTCAGTGTCCTTTGCAGAGCAAAAGTTTTTAATATCGATGAAGTCCAATTTATTATTAATTTTTTTCTTTTAAAGATTATGCTTTTGATATCTAAGAGCTCTTTCCCTAACCCAAAGTCACGAATATTTTCTCTTGTATCTTCTAGAAGTTCTATAGGTTTGCATTTTACATTTAGAACCATGATCCTTTTTGGAGTTAATTTTTGTATAAGATGTGGAGTAAATTTTGTATAAGATGTGGAGTACCTGGTCTTTTTGCTTTTTTTTTTTGTCTTGCAGATACATGTTGAATTGTCCTAATCATTCATGCACTCGTACAAAGCCCGTGAGTGTGCACCCTGGGGCTCGCACATCCCCATTTACACACAGCATGGACACAGGAATTTGCCTTTGCACCACACTCCCACACAAGGGGAGACCATGCTTGGCAAGGAGCGCCCTAGGCTCGGGATCAGATCTCTACCCTGTTTCCAGCCTGCCCCTGACTCTCAGGAAGAAGTTACACCACCTCCCTGGGCCTCACTTTCAACATCTGAAAATGGCAATAACAATCCTTACTTCACTGGGTTGTTGTGACGCTGCAGAGGTGTAACTTGGTAGCAGGATTCTAGACACACACACGAACAAACTGAGGAGTTCTGTAAGGCAAGGAGATGGGTCTGAGCGACAGTTTTGGGTGGAGGGATGGGGTCGGCTTGAATGGGAGAGGAATTTTTTAATGCATTTTTTATGTATTTAAAAATTGAAGTATAGGTAATTTACATGTGTTAGTTTACAAGATATTGAGTATAGTTCCCTGTGCTATACAATAGGTCCTTGTTGTTTACCTATTTTATATAAATCAATAGTAGTGCATGTATGTTAATCCTAAACTCCTAATTTATCTCTCCCCTCACCCCATCCCCTTTGGTAACACAGTTTGTTTTCTGTCTGTGAGTCTATTTCTGTTTTGTAAATAAGTTCATTTGTATCATTTTTTAAAGTTTCACATATAAATGATATCATATGATCTTTGTCTTTCTCTGACTTACTTCACTTAGTATGATAATCTCTAGGCCCATCCATGTTGTTGCAAATGGCATCATTTCATTATTTTTTATGGCTGAGTAATATTCCATTGTATATATGTGCCACATCTTCTTTATCCATCCATCCGTCAATGGACACTTAGGTTGCTTCCATATCTTGACTATTGTAAATAGTGCTGCTATGAACATTGGGTTGCATGTCTCTTTTCAAATTAGAGTTTTCTCTAGATATATGCCCAGGAGTGGGATTGCTAGAGCATGTGGTAGCTCTATTTTTAGTTTTTTAAGGAACCTCCATACTGTTTTCCATGGTGGCTGCACCAATTTACATTCCCACCCACTGTGTGGGACAGGAATTCTTGATGGATTTCCAGGGAGCTGTATCTCTGCAAATCCTGGGAAGCAGCAACAGAGACTGCCTGGGGTTTGTCCTATTCTCTGTTTCCCTGCAGTGAAAAGGGTTTCCATTGCAGTCTGAGGGACTGAGGTTAGACGTTGGGAATAACTTTCCCTCTGGCAGAGGAAGAAGTGAAAAGGGATCACTGAGTTCATGGTTCAGGGAGTAGCGTGGGTCTTTCCTGGTTGTGCCTGTCCAGACTTCCTTCCTT
Source organism: Mesoplodon densirostris (assembly GCF_025265405.1). Taxonomy (NCBI): domain Eukaryota; kingdom Metazoa; phylum Chordata; class Mammalia; order Artiodactyla; family Ziphiidae; genus Mesoplodon; species Mesoplodon densirostris. The sequence continues at coordinate 124,502,788 of NC_082664.1, forward strand.
CCCTGAGGGACCCAGCTGGGCCTCTCCAGGCTGGGGTCTGACTCTGATGCAGGCAATTTGCTGGAGAAGGGCCTCGCTGCCCTGAAGGTGGCGCCCTTGAGCCGGCCCGGGAGGTGGCTCGGTCTGCACCCAGCTCTGCAGCAGCTCGAACGGGGCGGCCGGATTCTGGTCCCCACCCTGTGCTCGCAGGGCCTCAGGCTAGGGTTTGCAGGACCCCAGGCCTCAGGCCTGAGTGAGCCAGAAGTAGCTGCTGTAGCATCAATGTGAAGACGGAGAAAACCCTGGGTTTGGGGGCCTCCCACCTGCCCAAAACAGTTCAGGAGCCCCGCCCTGTGGGCCTTTCCAAGGGTGGCGCTCAGTGTGTGGTGACTCAGAAAAACCTGGTACAGATCTTAGTTCTTCCCCTCACTGCCTGAGGACACCCGGGCATGTCCTTAGTTTCTCTGTTTTCCCCCCCAAAAAAGTGAATGATCCGTCCTCCTTCATAGGGCCGTCAGAACACCTAATAAGCACTTAATAAATGTTAGCAATTATTGTTATTCAGCAAACGCGATGTGTCAAAGCGTCAAGAAAGATGATATTGCCAACTAGATGGATATTGAACGCTAGAATCACAAGTGGTTTTATTTTTAGAAAGTATTTAAGAAGATTTAATTATAATTTCAAAAAATTAAATTGAGAATTCCAGGTTTAAGTAAAATTTTGATTTTACATTTTGATATCCATTACTTATCATTTGTATTTGGCCTTTAAAGTTTAATAGATATGTTTTAATATTTTAGAAAAAAATAAACTTTTTTCACATACATAACTTTTCAAAAAAGTTAATTTTTACAACTGATTTAATTTACATTTCTATGACGAAAATGTATTCAAATTTTATACTCTGGATGTAATTCATTTTATTTTTAATCCCTTGGATCATTGAGAATGAGTGCAAATAGACATGATGGTAGAAAGAGCAATTATGGAAGTGGAACTCAGACAAAAAAAGGCACAAAGAAACAGAAAATCTTGAAAGAGACAGTCTGCTTAAAATTTTAAAAATTGCCAACAACAAGTGAGCAGCTTTCACTGTACCCCTCCCTGTCAAAAACCCCACTTACATGATTACTAGAAACGAAAAAGGAGCTGAATAAACCACCAACGGTGGATAGTCTTCAATAAAGATAATAGGGAACGTTGATGAGATGTTCTTTTTTTTTTTTAAGATTTTATATTTATTTATTTTAGCCAAGCCAGGTCTTAGTTGTGGCAAGCGGATCTTCACTGTGGCATGGGGGACTTTTTAGTTGCAGCAGGCAGGCTTCTTAGTTGCAGCATGCATGCCGGATCAGACCAGGGATCGAACCTGGGCCCCCTGCATTGGGAGGGCGGAGTCTTACCCACTGGACCACCAGGGAAGTCCCCAATAAAATGGTCTTAAAGGCATCAGAGGTAATTTGGACAAGATACAGTAGCACTAGAAGAGTTCAATGAAACAGCAGATGATCCTCAAAGAGCAAACCATGGACTTTGGCAGAAAATGAAAGTATCTTTAAAAGTTTGTTACTTATTTGCTTGCCACTAATAATGTTAGCAAAGGGTTATCTTTAAAAAAACAAACAAATCTAAATTGGCTGTGTCATTTTTTAAAAGACTAAAAATATTTTTAAATGTTTAGAGAAAATGTTTTTATAAGTAGAAAGAACCTTCATATATAATATGCAGTAAAAAGTAATATTCCAATAAAATGTAAGGAAACTAGAAAGCAGAAAGAAAACGCTCATATGACCGTAAAGGAGAAGATTCACATTCACAGAGTCCAGTTTATAGAGACTATTTTCTAGCCATTTCTGCCTAGATTAAGGCAGAATCTCAATTGAGAGATTTGAACAAATGAGCAAAATACTGGTATTTCGGGTTTTCTTTATAATGTCCCAATGTTGAAAAATGTGAAAGAACTTAAGAAATGCTTCACGGATTCTTCATGCTAATCAAGGAATATAAATTAACACACTGCTTCCTTTATCTGGAAAGTCCTGCTATGAAAAAATACCAGCTGAATTCAAGAGTGTGCTTGCGGGGGTACAGTCTATCACAGCCTCCCTGCCTCATCACAGACCTGCAACAAATATTTTATGGCTTGGCATTTGGGGTACAACCAAGCTAGATTCTGCTTCAAGAGATGTTGAAATCTATAATGAGAGAAATTCCTAGGGGACAATTAGAATATTATGTAACGTGTCCTGTGATAATGATGAGTTATTCTATATAAGCTTATTACACTATTTGAACATGTAAACTTTATGATTCACTTCTGAACCTAAGGACCACTTTAAGGAATATATGACTAATTCCAGTCGCTACTGTCTCAGAATATTGAACTTTCTCCATACAGAATTTAAAGAAAAACTAAGAACTCAAGAAAGGTTGTCTAACTTGGCAGTAGAACAAAATTTTGTTACCAATTATTTAACAATATTGTGATTTTGTTGAAACAAAGGAAGAGATGCACTAAATGAATAATGAATAACTTACTTGTTTTTATTTTATTAGTCTTTCAAACATCACGAGCCCATCAACAGAACACTCAGACATACATAGTAATGATTAAATTCAGCCATCTTTGATATTTTACTAACTTTCAGCCATATAAAAGCCAGTTTTCAGTCACATGAAAAACACTATTTTCAATTTTGTCATTATTAAGGTATATCTGTTAAGGTAGGAGGAGAAAACAACTTTCTTTAAAGGGCTTGTGAGCCTGATTAAGAGCTTTGAAATATTTAGTCATGTGGTTGGTGGGCCTCCATTTGTACTCTTGTTCCAGGCCCCAGAAATGTTAGGAGACCACCCAAAGACCCTTCTTCAGAGAGGCTGTGAGGCATAATGGAGAATCACTGAGTATGGAACAAGAAGACCCACCCTACTGGACTTATTTTCCTTCCTCGTCCATGAATCCGAGGTGACATGGCCTGCCTCCCAGCACCATTTAGAATTCCCAGGACATAGTACATGTGGAAGTGCTTCCTGACACGGAGACAACTCTCCAGGTTGTCTGGCCCAAGATCCCTGGTTTCATGCCTTACCTCCTTCGTAAGGGACACTGGCTTGCCCCAGCTGTTGACTCACTGGCAGTTCTAGGCCATCATATTTTATACCACAGCTGTCCTCTTACCCCTGGTTGACCAAAGGGTAGTCAACTGAACTATGACATAAGAGTAGACAAAGATGAGCTGGAATGGAGAATATTTCCACCTTCCATCGACCCCACCCCCTTCCCCAGGACATCCTGTGTATACGCAGCAACTCAGGAGTGCTGCTAAACTTCTGTCTACTCTGCCTGCCCTCTGGCCCCACCCCATCTCTCTAGCTCATAAATGTAGTCTCAATTTTTTTGTGGTATGAGCTAGGAAATTGTTAGAGACTCGTCTTTTATCTAATGCAGAGAAAAACTGAGATGGCTAAATTAGATGGGTTGTTACCTACTACAATTATGAAAGAATCAAATGATCCTGACCAAATTTCGAACAAAACTTGGCCCTAGAAAATGGACTTGGTAGAAATAAAGCTCACAAAAGAGAACTTGTCATGACAGAAACTATCATCAGTGAAATCTGGTACTGACAAAAATGTGATCTATGAGCCAAATTTCTAACCTAAAACTTATGTGAAAAAGAATTGGTCCCCATGAAAATAGTTTTAGTCAACTTGAAATGAAAAAGTGAAAAAATTGGAAATGGCGTAACTGGGCTTTATAGAAAATTGATCAAGGAATTAAATTGACTTAATGGAGTCCATTCCGGAAAGCCCTTTCCCAAGGAAAAGTCATCAAAGTCAGCGTACTTCCTAGTTACATCTTTATATTCAAAATGTCTCCAGTGGATTCTCTGTGGAATTTTCAGTAAGAAACAAGGAGAGGTGGTTCATGGTGGCTGCACCTGAAAGGTCACGGTGTAGAGGGGCTGGGGAGGGTGTGGGCAGGGTCTTTGTAGGTGGGCTCCTCTCTCCCTAAAAATGTACTGGAATTATATGACTACATTGGTATTATGACAAATATAATCCAGGCTGGATTCATTGTTTTCTATTCACCATTATTATTATTATTATTTTAATTAATTAATTTATTTATTTTTGGCTGTGTTGGGTCTTCGTTTCCGTGCGAGGGCTTTCTCTAGTTGCGGCAAGCGGGGGCTACTCTTCATCGTGGTGTGCAGGCCTCTCACTATTGCGGCCTCTCTTGCTCCACGGCATGTGGGATCTTCCCAGACCAGGGCTCGAACCCATGTCCCATGCATTGGCAGGCAGATTCTCAACCACTGCGCCATTAGGGAAGCCCTGGCCATTATTATATTTGTCTTTTTCTTCTGATTTTAAAATAAATTAAAATTAAAACACTTCTGTGGGCTCCTAAAAAGCATTGAGGGCCTTAGGTGCTGTGACTAATGGATAAGTTGGCCCTGGTAGGGGCCCAGGTCAAGGGTAAGCAGGAAAGTCTGAATGAACCTGGGGGTAGGGTGGGGCCGGATGGAAGGAAGAGACAGGGCTTTACCTTCATCTTCTTAATGGAAGTTGCCAGGGTGACAGCTCCCAGTCCAGCCTTCCTGCAGCTGCTCTGCTTTTCCTAAGGCCTGGTTTCTATTCACATATCTCTTTACAGCGAACGTTCCATCTCTCAAGGAGTCCTGGGTTTCTGTTCTTGCTACCTGAAGAGTCCAAGTAAACAAACAGTTCTAAGGCCCTCTACCCACACTCGTGAAGCCCCTCTCAGCAATCCACGTCAGGGTCGTCCTGTCTCGGTTGAGTTGAGTTGTTTGTGTGGAGGAGAGCCGTGTACATGTGGTCCCCTCCCTGACTCAGCTGTGCACTACTGGGGCCAAGATTGGCTTTCTCTTTAGACCCGCCCCCTAACCATTCCACCTCATCAACATTTGAGTACCTCCTGTGTGCCAGCCCCTGGGTCATAGAGCCTGGGGCAAGCATTAAACAAGACACAGCCCTGCCCTCAAGGAACACATTCAGGGCCAGCTCAGGACAGAGTTTCTCAACCTCAGCACTATTGACATTTGGGCTAGATAACTTTTTGTGTGGGCAGCTGTCCTGTGCATTGTAGGATGCTCAGCAACACCCCTGGCCTCCACTCACTAGGTGCCTCCCCCAGATCATAACCATAAAAATTCCTCCAGGGCTTCCCTGGTGGCGCGGTGGTTGAGAGTCCACCTGTCGATGCAGGGGACACGGGGTTCGTGCCCCGGTTCGGGAGGATCCCACGTGCCGTGGAGCGGCTGGGCCCGTGAGCCATGGCCGCTGGGCCTGTGCGTCGGGGAGCCTGTGCTCCGCAACGGGAGAGGCCACAACAGTGAGAGGCCTGCGTACCGCAAAAAAAAAAAAAAAAAAAAATTCCTCCAGACACTGCCAAATGTCTCCTAGGCGGCAGACACTGCCCTAGTGAGAACCACTGGTTTAGGCAATGGGTGTTGACAACTGAGTCAAAGGGCTCAGGGATCACAGTGTAGCTCATCGTGGGCACCCCAGAACGCCCATAGGAGCTGGAGGGGAGAGACATGCAGGGATGCAGGTCTGGCTGTCAGGGATGCTTCATGGCTGAAGTGCTGTTTTAATTCGGGTCTTGGAGCTGAGCAGAGCCCTGGAAGAACTGTCAACAACATGGAGGAAAAGAATTTAGAGAACTCTTATGACGTAAGACTGAGGAGAAACGCTTATGCTCCAGTAGGAATGATGGGGGTTAGATAATGGGTAGCTCTCATTATCAACTGGAGGGCGGGGCATGTGTAAATACCTAGGAAATCCTTAGACAATACATAGGTTACCCATGAGTTAAATCTAGTCCCAAGATGCATTTTGTTTGGTTCATCTACTAATAATTTAATTTTTTTTTTTTTTTTTTTGCGGTACGCGGGCCTCTCACTGTTGTGGCCTTTCCCGTTGCGGAGCACAGGCTCCGGATGCGCAGGCTCAGCGGCCATGGCTCACGGGCCCAGCCGCTCCGCCACATGTGGGATCTTCCCGGACCAGGGCACGAACCCATGTCCCCTGCATTGGCAGGCGGACTCTCAACCACTGCGCCACCAGGGAAGCCCCTAATAATTTAATTTTTGACATGATTTTAAATGCTTTGTTTTAGCCACAGTCCCCACTATTCTTTATCACTCACTGACCCAATTATTCTTTTACAATTATTTCATTTGCCAGGTTTCTGAAGGCTTGTAAGTTTACATCTTTAAATATAAACAATATAGTGACTTTTCACTTGGGGGTTCATAGATACTTTCCAGATCTTTGGGTAAAATTCAGGACATCAGGAGGCTCAATAATCAGCTGAGACCATGGGGCCCAAAAATGTACCTAAAATTTTCTGGGCATTTTTCTGGTGAGAGAGTCTCTGGCTTTCATAGAGTTCTCCAAAGGGTCTGCCCTTCTCTCCTAAAAAAAGGCCTAGCTAGGTGGGGCAGAGGTCTTTGCAGGTCCCTGGAGACATTTTGTGCAATCAGCAAAGGAGAGACTCAGGGCTGACTTCTGTTCACCTTTTCCTCTTAGCCTCGGTTAATTCAGTTAGTAATTAAAAATATGAATGCACTGTGGGATCTGCTTAGAGCACGGGCAGGCGTTGCGGTGGTCACCAGAGGGCTGGGCGCATTGATTTAAGATGTCTGGGCAAACTTTGTGAACCAGAGAGAAAGCCTTCAGTTAAAGATTTCTTCCACCAATTAAGAGGCCACTTTGAAGGACACAGAGCCAGAAGCAAGACAAGAATTGCAGCTTGGAGGTGCCAGTCAGCCAGGGAGGACACAGGCGACGGTGGTGTGGTCGACAAGTGGTCTCCCTCACCCTCCTCAGCCCCCTGGCCCCAGGGCCCGCTGGCTGTGCCACCTCCCAGCAAACCACTCTCACAAAGGATCTGGTCACTCCATTTACACCAAGGTGTACATGATGAAGCAGCTTACAATTAGGTTCGCATTTTGACTGTAATCATGTTTTAGCCCAGGAGTCTCTGATTTCACGGGTAGCTTGCTGGGGGCGAGATAAGGGTGGAGGATAACTTTGAGGAAGGGTCTGTGAGGTGGGGATTGGGGGAGGGGGCAGGGGTCCTGTCCTCAGACTCAAAGCCCTTTTCCTCAACTGAGAATTGGAATTGTTCTTTGAGCTGCAAGGACAGCTGGGGCATTTCTTCTGGGTGGTTCCAGTGTGGGCAAAGACTCTCCTTCCCACTGAAAAGACAGCAGCTGTGTGTGATTTCCCTGACTTCTCTGGGTTTTCTGTTAATCCTACCTCTCTGTAGTTTTTGCTCTCAGGATCTGCTGGGCCCACCAGGCCTGGGCTGAGTTCTGAATTTCCCAAGCGGGTGGGCAGGCTGGTGTGTGAGTGTGTGTGTGTGTGTGTGTGTGTGTGTGTGTGTGTGTGTGTGTGTGTGTGTGTGTGTGTGTGTGTGTGTGTGTGTGTGTGTGTGTGTGTGTGTGTGTGTGTGTGTGTGTGTGTGTGTTCACACACATGGGTCTGGGGCTTATCGTGACCCTGACCCATCTCCCAGAGAACTCTGTGCTGAGAACTCTGGGGAACTGGTTTGTTCTGGGGGATGGAGAAAATGAGCAGCTGTAGGGAGGCCTGCACTCTGCCATTAAAGGGGATGCCCACTCCATTTGTCCCCTAGGACCACCCTGAGGATAAACTAATGTAAGGATGCTAAAAAGTTTAATGTAGGAAAGTTCTTGAGAATTTCATTAATTCAAACTCTAATTTGGAATTTGTAATATTTTTAAATGTTTTGTTTTCATAGCAAAGAATAAAAAACGTGTGCCTCCTGAATCTGTTACTTTCGCAGATTATAGAGGGCAGGGACCCATTCTTACTCATCACTGCCTCTCCAGCTGCTGACAGGCTGCCTGGTAACCGCCCGCTGAATCCTTCCAGATGTTTCTTGTGCATTTACATATGTGTGTGTGTATTTGCACACACAAACACACTCTACTTACATCTTACTCTGTAACATACAGAGCTTTTGAAAGTCCATTACGGAAGACGGTAAACAGCAGGAGGGTGCCGGGGGGGCTGTGATGCTGGGTCATCCAAGACCTAATGTATACAGATGGTCCAGAGATGCAGAAGAAACGGGGCACATACCAAGGAGACCTGATCGCTGAAACCTCCTGTTTCCTGGATTTTCTAATCATTTAGTGGAGCAAGTATCAATTTCAGCAGATCTCATAGAGTCCATAGAGGAAATGGGCTCATTTTCCCATCTGTGGGCCAGCACTGGGGCTGAGATCTGCATCCCTACTTGAGCCCCCTGGGGTGGAGTCAGGAGCTAGTGGGTCATGGCTATTGCTTGGGGATGGTGGCTTGGAACATGGAATCTGGGGGCAGACATACCTGGCTTCCAGACCTTGGCTGTCAAATTACTGAATGACTTCTGGCGAGTCCTTTGACCTCTCCAAGTTTGTTTTTTCATCTGTGAAGTTCACATAGTACTTCCTCCCAAGACTGTCAAAAGAATTAGGAGTACATGTGGAGTCCTTTTGCCAGAGTCCGACTGTGAGCACGCAGACACTTGAGCTGCCCATATTCCCACTATTACTTGGCTTTGATTTGGGTGGGGGAGGATACCCAAAGCCTACCAGAGGAAAAGCGCTCCCGGCTGTGGCTCAGGGCAGGCACGGCATCTTCTTACCTTTGCTGTCCTGGCACCTAGCACGTGAAACGAACTGCATGACCTTGAGCAAGCTGCTTAAACAGTGTTTTGTTTTCTCATCTACCACCCGAGTCAGGCTGAGTGGTAAATGAGGTTGAGCTTGGGGAGCACCTACAATGGTGCTTATTCCCTCTCCTTATTCCTAAACAAAGATCAAGAAACGCCAATCTAGGGACTTCCCTGGTGGTCCAGTGGTAAAGAATCCACCTTGCAGCGCAAGGGATGCGGGTTCAATCCCTGGCTGGGGAACTGAGATCCCATATGCCGCAGGGCAACTAAGCCCGCGTGCCGCAACTACTGAGCTCGAGCACGTCAACTAGAGCCCGTGTGCCACAAACTACAGAACCCCCTGGAGCCTGCGTGCCACAACTGGAGAGAAGCCTGCGCTCTGCAATGAAGAGCCCACGTGCCCCAACGAAAGATCCCGCATGCTGCAACTAAGACCCGACGGAGCCAAAAATAAATAAAATAAAATAAAATAAATAATAAATAAATCTTTAAAAAAAAACCTTTCTATCATTCTACTTTAAAAAAAAGAAAAAGAAACACCAATCCAGAGCCATTGTGGGCTGTACTTTGCTGTACCCTGATACTCAAGAGCTCTGAATATTTACTGACAAGAAGCTGCCTGGGTGACACCTCCTGGTGGGTATTTCCAGATGGAGACAGTACCCTCCCTGTTGCCTGCAGGAGTTGAGAAGATGCACTCTCCTCCTCCTGATTACCTTGCCACACCATTGATGGGATTTGGGAATTAGTTTGGGGCTTCCTACTCTGTATTCGACTGAATTGCAGAGATTTAATTTCACCAGTGTTAAAAAAGGAAAGACAGAGTAACAGGCATTAAATTAAGCTAAAAAAGGAAAGACAGAGTAACAGGCATTAAATTAAGCTCGTGCGCTTTTGCCAAGACCCCTCCCCCCCCCACCAGACCTCAGGGATTTACTTCCTTCTCTAGTGCCCAAAGAGATTACCACTCTAGTAGATTTTCTAAACTGAAATGGAAGAGCCATTCTTATCTCGGGGATTTCACTAGGTGCTGATGAGAACAGAGCAAAATCCCAGGAAGGCACTGGCTCTTCCAGGTGCACTAGAGGCAATGTGCGCGGGGTTGCCTAATAATATCCTCCCTAAACCCTGTGTTTACCAGCAGCTCCTGGGCTGCTCTATTTCTGATCGTTCCCAGGACTTTTTTCTTCCTCTTTCGCTGTTCTCTTGGCTACTGCTTGATGGTTTGCTTTGCAGTCCTGTCATTTCACAAAATCTTACTTCTGGAAAAGGATTAGCAAAATGACAGTGTTGCTGCTACTTAACATTCAGGAAATGCAGCATCCACACACAAGTTACCAATCATACTTACCAGATGGTAACTGTATCTTTTCACCAGAAAGTGAGCCGCAAACATTGAAACTCATCACCAACACATTTAAATTCACATCCATTTTCAATTTGACATCCTTAATGAGTTGGTATAATGAAAATCAGTATTTTATCCCTATATTGTTAACTATTTGTAACAATAATGCAGACTTGATATTTTTAAAATGGTCATGAAACAAAATCTCACAACCTACAATTCTGATATACTCTGTATCTAAATATATTTTTCAATACTTCAGAGTTCTATATTCAGAATGGGCTAATGGAAATGGCACATGGCAGGAAGAATAAAAATCTTGCAGCTGATGCTGGTGTCTATATACTTTTTTAGCACCACTGCTTAAGCTTAGTGGTTACTTTTTGATCAACAATTTCCCTAAAAAACTTTAAGATCAACTAGTTCTTTCTTATTGGATTTGTGTTAGGAGGCAACTGAAGCCCATGGGGGTGGAGTAAGTTCCTGATGTGATAACAGCAGAGCCAGAGAGCCTTGCCTCCCGGGTCCCCGGTCTCGATTTCAGTCCACCTAACACTCCCTAAAGGTCTCTGAGTTTTGGCCTTAGCTGGTTGTCAATACATTAAATGGCAACCCTAGCTAGTTTGGTTTCTGTGCACTTAATGAGGGAAGAATGGTTGCTAATGGGCTGAATTGTGTCCCACCCAAAATACATGTTGAAGTCCTAACCACTAGGACCTCAGATTGTGACTGTATTTGGAGAGAAGACCTTTAAAGAGGTAATTAAGGTAAAATGAGGTTTCTGAATTAATGGGCCCTGATTCAATATGACTGGTTAGGACACAGACAACACACAGAGGGATGACCATGTGTGAGGACACAGCAAGAAGGCAGCATCTGCATGCCAAGGAAAGAGGCCACAGAAGAAATCAACCCAGGTGACACCTTGATTTTGGACTTTTACCCTCCAGAATTGCGAGAAAATAAATTTCCACTATTTAAGCCACACAGTCTGTGGCTTTTTTTTTTTTTAATGGCAACCCTAGCAAATACAGTGGTCCAGACTGAAAGAAAATGCAGAACTCACATTACACTTTTCTTTATAATAGAGACATTATGTTATTAAGTAGGGCTCATTTATCCTAAGGATACAGTGGAATCTCATGGAACCGGAGTGGAATGCCGATGGCCTCAGAAATGCATTGGCGGGACTTCCCTGGTGGCGCAGTGGTTAAGAACCCACCTGCCAATGCAGGGGACACAGGTTCGAGCCCTGGTCCGGGAAGATCTCACATGCTGTGGAGTAACTAAGCCCGTGCGGCACAACTACTGAGCCTGCGCTCTAGAGCCCACGAGACACAACTACTGAGCCCACGTGCCACAACTACTGAAGCCTGTGCACCTAGAGCCCATGCTCCGCAACAACAGAGCCAGCACAATGAGAAGCCTGCACACCGCAACAAAGACCCAATGCAGCCAAAAATAAATAAATTTATTAAAAAAAAAAAAAAAAGAAATGTATTGGACCCAGGTCCTGGAGCATTGTCAAGATTCTATGTTAAGGCTTCCCTGGTGGCGCAGTGGTTGAGAGTCCGCCTGCTGATGTAGGGGACGCAGGTTCGTGCCCCGGTCCGGGAGGATCCTACATGCCGCGGAGCGGCTGGGCCCATGAGCCATGGCTGCTGAGCCTGCGTGTCCGGAGCCTGTGCTCCGCAATGGGAGAGGCCACAACAGTGAGAGGCCTGCTAACCGCAAAAAAAAAAAAAAAAATTCTGTGTTCATATCTGCTTTTCATTGTGTATCTGCTTCAGTTTTGTTTTGTTTTGTTTTTTAAATCCACCCCAATTTCCACTTCCTGGGGAAGAGACTGATTGGCCCAGCATGAATGAGGGACTCACCCCTGGTCTAAGAGTCATGTTAGAAATGACTGTTAGAGGGAGGCAGAGTCACATGGCACACCGTGGCCATCACAGCCCTGTGGAGGGCTTTCCTGGTGGCACAGCGGTTAAGAATCCATCTGCCAATGCAGGGCACACGGGTTCGAGCCCTGGTCCGGGAAGATCCCACATGCCGCGGAGCAACTAAGCCCGTGTGCCACAACTACTGAGCCTGCACTCTAGAGCCTGCGAGCCACAACTACTGAAGCCCGCACGCCTAGAGCCTGTGCTCTGCAACGAGAAGCCCATGCACTACAACAAAGAGTAGCCCCCGCTCGCCAAAACTAGAGAAAGCCTGCATGCCGCAACAAAGACCTAACACAGCCAAAAATAAATAAAAATAAAATAAATTAAAAAATAGAAATAAAAAAGCCCTGTGGAGACAAAGGAGGCGTTCTCAGGAAAGGAGAGCTCACCAGACTACGGAATAAGTCCTGTGCAGCATGGAAGGTCTGTCTCCTCTCAAGGGCAATGGGGAGGCAAACATGTGATGCTCAGTGTGCTAAAGCAGAATGGCCGATGTATTAACAGTTTGGCTAAAGATAGCAAAATTAAGGCAAGAGCAGTGCAAGACCTCATTCAGACCAAGGACTGCTTGCAGTCTTATGGCTGTTTCCCAACTGAGGATGAGAGAAAGAAGAGATGACAACAACGTTGATTAGCAGCCTGTCAAAGTATGTGCACCCATCAGGTAGAAAAAGTTGATTGGTGATCAACTGGAATTCCATTATAGAAATGGTGCAGAATGTTTATAATCTAAAAAGTAATGTGCAATGAAACATAACAGGAAGCCAGACTAGTCTCTGGTTTCATACACATTAGGGAGCCTAAATCATTACTTTCTGAGAGGAAGAGGTGGGGGAGATTAAATAATGCTTTTTGTTCTGGAGAAGGTTATGTATGGGAAATACAGCAAGAACAAAACTTTCAAATAAATCGGAATCAGACAAAAGTGGTTACCTGAATTAGCATGGGAAAGGGCATCCTCACAACTGTCACAACACCTTGCTTTTGCTCACGTTACCCCTTCTTCTTCTTCCACCTGGTACCCAGGCCTGAAGCCCCTGCTTAGGCTATCTCCTCTGTAACACTACCCTGACTGACCACACAATTTGGCATTTTATTTTTCTGAAACTGTTTTGTGGACATTGTGTTCCCCCTATAGACTAAACCTCCTTAGGATGAAGGCCTATATGATATTCCCCACTTTGTCTTAAAGGGCCTGACACACCTTTAATGAACATTTGTTGCCTGACTAGTTGTCACCAGCTGAACAGAAAATGGTCAGAAATATGCTTGCTGGGCTCAAGTAATCTTAGAATAATCAGAGAAGAAAGAGACACATCCAGGTATGTTCCTTTTAAGATAAAAACTTTATTTTACAATTATATAAAGCTGCTTTACATTAAGCACAAACAATCCATTTACTTTGTATAGAAACAAAATACCTTTTCATCTGCAAAAAATCAAGTTTTGCTGTATATAAAACTAACATGTGCACATTGTGCTTAAACTGCAAAGTCTGTACAGCTTTACAAAGGACTACCCTTCAAAAGGGCATCCAGTAAACACTTTATTGCATATTTAACACATGGTCTATAACCCACATGTACAATGGAGGAGAAACAAGAAAAACAATTAAAAGGAGGATGAAAATAGCAGCTTTCAGTGAAAGTTTGCACACCAACAAAGAAAAAGGTCTGCCACATCTGTAGAGTTGTGCTTGTGTGTCATTTTTGTATTTCCTCACATACACTGGATGGTTTTTGGATGAAGCCTTTATGTACAATAACTCTGAAAGGGTCAAACCTGACCTTCATCTGGAAACTTTTGGCTGGTTTTATAACTGAAGTGGCAATAGGTTTAATTTAATATCAAAGCTAACTCAAGGTAAGTGTAAACAACTAATACCCATATTCTTGGAGCAAAGAAAAATTTAAAGAAATAAAACAAAACTTTAAAATACCTTCCCCATTCTCACAAAGCTCAGACTAAATAAACATTTTGTATGATTTAAAATCCTAGAAAACTCCACAGGTGCTTAGGAAGAAAAATGTGATGGATGGTCTTGGGCAGTGTTTCTCCACATATATCCCCCGGTTCACTTGCATCAGAATTACCTGAACACTTTTTTAAAAAATGCAGATTATCACACTTCACAGGCAGATTTATTGAATATCTGGAATCTGTATTTCAGTAAGCTCCCAGGTGATTCTGAGGCATTAGTTTGAGAACCACTGGTTTGTACTGACAGTGCTGCTACAGGGTCAACTCACCCTCTTCGAAAATTCTGGGATCACAGGAAAAATCGAGTTGCTGTTGCAACATGGAAGGCAGTGTGAAACCAACAGCAATGAAATAGCAATGCCATTTCTAGATCAAAATGTCTTTCTTTTTTCAGTGGAAAAAGACAGCCACATTGTTAAGGCACTGATATTTGTCACAGAAGCAGTACCATAATGTTTTCTTTGATTCCCTCAATCTGAAGTATCAGTATGCAAACACAAGGCAGAAGTCTGGACTGCTCTAAATAATAACAAATACGATGGAGTAAAAACGATTTCCAGATTGGAGAAGGTTTATTTTTGAGCCCTGAAATAAAAAAAGGAGTCCAGATATTCTTGTTGAGACATCTAATGTATAAGAACTACAAAGGTCAACATCTAGGGGGAAACCTAATAACCCACAACTGTTTTGTTGTGGGCAAAATCGACTTGTGGTCACAAAAATTGGGAGTTTAAACTTACTTTTTCATGGCCAATTTAATATTATCTTCAGTTGTAGATCTTCGTTCCTGCCCCCCTTGCCACTGATACATATATTTTGTACATAGGTATGTATGTATTGTCTAGTTTCCAAGTGGTGTTGGTAGGCTGAGTTCAATCAAGATGTAGCGTGCAGGCAGGTGCCCACCTGGCTCTTGATGTGCATTTCATACAGGTCACACACACACTGCACGGTGTTTGTCAGACTCAGTACCCTGAAAATATGGGGTCTCATATTTCCATTCTGTATAAGTTATTATATTGATTTAGTGTATTGTCATACATTAAAACAAAGACAGCAAAATCAGCCTCCCTCAATTCTGACCTACTGCCTGAAGTCTTATAGCAGACACTACCCAGGGTATGAGGGCTATGATATCTATTTATGTGAGGTATAAAACCAAAATAAAGGTCTGATTACACATGTACAGCTAATGCAGTAGCATCACTTTTACCCAATAGCTGAAATAATTTAAAGTTAAAATTGCAAGGGAAAAACACTGATGCACAAAAGGCAATAGTTTGGAAAGTTGTCGACCAAGAATGACCTAAGTAGAAAAAAAAACCTGCTATAAACCTTATAGTATCTGACCCAGTAATTTTCTTTAAAGGGGAAAAAAAGTCTTAAAAAGACAGTGGTAGTGGAGTTATCAAAATTACCACCTCCTCCCCAAATTTAGGTTTATAATAAAAATTCCCAAATGTCCCCCCAACATAGAAAAAACTCTCTAGCATAGTCTGAAATGAAATACAAAATTCTAGATAGTGACAAAAAGAAACCACCACAATGGGGGTAGAGGAGGGATAGAATGATTATCAAACCTTTACTGATTGTAGATCAAGTTTCATAAAACAGATAACATTTATGTAATTTCTTGTGCAGTCAACAAGTTTCATTTTAATTGTGCTTACATTATATAACTGTGAAGCCTGAACACTGGTTGTGTTTTTAATTTACACGTTTCAAGAAAACCATAAATTCAAAATATTCTCCATATATAACAAATTGAACAAATGCAACAAATGCTCATTCACTCCCAAGAAATTAATATATAGAAAAGAAACATTTTTAAAGTTGCACACAGTCCACTATTCAGGCTACAAGTACATATTTACTGTATTACAGCACATTATTTTTTTAAAGTCTGCTTTCAACATAAACATAAATAACCACATTTTAAAAGAGCCCCATACTAAGTTTGCAGGCAAGTGCTGGACAGTTGGCCAGTAAGAGCTACTTACCATTGTCTTTCCCAAACCGAGAGGACTGGACTATCTGTGGAACTATCTGTATAGGGTGATAAGCAAGGCCAAGTTAAACATTTTCATTCACCCATTGACTAAACACTTTTCTGCTCTAAATGCCACCTACATTTCTAAACACCCAACTCATGGAATGCAATTATCTTAGAAGACTGGTTTTAAGGATCATTTATCACTTTGATGTAATCCACAAAAACCTAGTATACAACCTTTTAAAATGTGCCTATGCTCTGCTGACAGAGAGCCCGTAGTTTTTGTGTACAGCAGAGGCTGAAATATGATTTTGGTTCTGAGCTCTAGTTGTGCTTTGCCCTGCTGCCTTTAAGGTAGCTTTTCCACCTCTTGACAAATTCTTTGAAGATTGGGGACTCATCAATGGTGCTGAGTAGCTGCAGTTGATTGATGTGGGTGGTGTGATAGTCCCAGCGGGCCAGGTTGGGGGCAATGCCAAGCATGAAGTGCCGGAGGTCATAGATGGTTCCTGAGCCAGTGTCGTACAAGGGGAGCATGGCTTTAAGGGATTCCATGCCACGCTCATACAAGGACCTCGCTTCTTTCCCGAGTTTTTCCCCTGCAGTTTCTTTTAAGTCATACAGCCCAATTAAAGAATACATAAAGCCATTTAAAACAAAAGAGCTAGGTGTGGTTGGATATTCTTCATACCAGTCATGTTTACTCATAAACACAGCTTTAACTCCATGCTGCTCTGATAGAAATTTGTAAGGGGCTGTTGCCCTTAAAGCTGAATTGAGGAATATACGGTCTTTTGTTAAGAGATAGGCCCTGACTAATGTAGAAATGGCTTGACCTTGGGCCATGGCAGAGTACCACCCTGGCTCTAAAGACTTGAACCCTTCCCCTAACTTACGGGTCACCATAATTGGCCAGCCACCTTTCTCATCCTGGTTCCTCACCAACCAATCACTGGCAGCAAAGAATGCGGCCATGTGGGCTGTGGTAGAGATGGTAATGTTGTCGAGGAAGCCTTTCCCTTTTGCAATCAACCTAACTACTTTCTTGGGCATTATTTTGGTTGGCTTGACAGCTTTTGTGTTGGAAAGACCCACTCCTTTCCGGAGGTCAGTGACCAGGTCCCTGGTAACCGTGCTCCATGAAGTTCTGGGCCCAATGCCATAGTATATGTCTCTTTCTTTAAAAGCAATTAGCTGGGTATTTGAGACATAATGTACAGTGAAGAGCTGATTCTTTTCTGTGGTCTCCAGAACCACAGACACACTTCCGTTTGTTAAGAACTTGAGGTCAAATGAAATAATAAAATCTTTTGTGTTCCCCAGTTGCAAGGATACACCATCACTGGTTTCTGTAGGGGGAAAATATACCAAAAAGACTGGTTAGAATGGAAGCTCTTTGTATTTAAAAGTTACTTGCAATTCATCCTTGATAATCACTGACCATACAAAATTAATACTTCAATATTTTATATGTCAGATTTTTTTTAAATTTATTTTTACTAAGTTAACCATAAACAGATGACAATTGTTGAGTCCGTGATGGCTTGTGAGCATCAGGGCAAAGCTCTTACCTTTTGGCCTGTCTAGTTTACATTAGAGGGGTTAATGGCCTTAGCAGATAGCTAAGGTACTGTGGTCAAACTACCTTTTCTAGATCAAATACTGGCTGACCAATAATCAATGACTATCTAGTATACCCATTCTACAAAAAGAAAAAATATAGCCAAAAGCTGGCTCAGCACATAATATTACAAGAAAGAGCCTAGAAGAAAAGAATGGTTAGACGTGAATTTAAAAAAAAATTTTTTTTTTTTTTTTGGCTGTGCTGCGCAGCTTGTGCAATCTTAGCTCACCAACCAGGAATAGAACCTGGGCCACCAGCTGTGGAAGCATGGAGTCCTAAGCACTGGACCACCAGGAAATTCCCTAAAAAAATTTTATTTACTTAATATTTAGTAAGTATTTACTATGTTCTAAGTGCTTTACACATATTAACTCATTTAGTCATTATAACACTTAACAAGAGTAGTGCTATTATTACTCTTACTTTATGAATGATGAACACAGACACAGAAGTTAAGTAACTTGCCTAAGGTACAAAGAGTTGAACACAGGTTGACTAGTCTGGCTGTATAATACATGCTCTGAATCACCAATGGATGTTGAAAATGATAGGTTTGTTTTCAGATATTCATTGGAATTGTGAATAAATTCTGGAAATTAAGCAATCGGCTCATGTAGTCAACAAAAAGTGAGGAATACTGGGGGAGGCTCTGGAGTTAAAACAAACAATCTTTGTTTGGATTCTCACTTCACCACTTACTAGCTTTGAGATGTTCAACAAGATACACCTATTTGACCCTCAGTTTCTTCACGTGTTAAGTAGAAATAATATTACTTTGCAAGGTAACTGTGAGGATTAAAAAAAAAAAGGATAGTGGCTTGGAACATAGTATAAAATGATGATGATGATGATGATGATGATTCTGAAGCCAATGGTTTCAGAGGCTGATAAAATAGCAGAGCTGTTTTACTTGGCAAATCGTCAAATAGGAAATTTCTCTTGCATGTCTATAGTACGATGATGGCTGACTCTCAGAAAGTTGACTTCTACCAAGAAAAGAAACTGAGCATATGAAAACCAAACAGTAGCAGCAGCAGGAAGAAGAAGAGGAAGAGGAAGAAGAAAAAAAGGAAGAAAAACAACAAAAATATATGTAGTACAAATTTTATAACATTAAAGGTAAATGTGAATATCTTGGTCTATACAGAGCTTAAATCTTTTTAAAATTTATTTAATCAATTAATTTATTTTGGCTGCGTTGGCCTTCGTTGCTGCACGTGGGCTTTCTCTAGTTGTGGTGAGCAGGGGCTACTCTTCGTTGTGGTGCACGGGCTTTTTTTTTCATTGCAGTGGCTTCTCTTGTTGTGGAGCACGGGCTCTAGGCGCGTGGGCTTCAGTAGTTGCAGCACGTGGGCTCAATAGTTGTGGCGTACAGGCTTAGTTGCTCAGTGGTATGTGGGATCTTCCCAGAACAGGGCTCGAACCCGTGTCCCCTGCATTGGCAGGAAGATTCTTAACCACTGTGCCACCAGGGAAGTCCCCAGAGCTTAAATCTTAAAAATACATTCACATGTATTATCTCATTTGATCCTTACAATAACCTTCTGAGGCTGGTAGAGCAGGAATTACTGCTTCCATTTTAGAGATGAAGATATGGAGGCTTTGCAAGGGTAAAAGGTTTGCCCAAAGCCAAATGCTAACTAGTGGTAGAGCAGGGACTAGAAACCAGGGTTCCTGGGTCTAAGCTCCAAGACTGTGAAAAAGAAATGATATTGGAAATACCATCCTCATGAAAATAACCAGTGGAAGAATTATTTCTCTTAAACATAGCTATAGAATCAGATCTACTTTAAGGTGTCCTTGAGGAAATCTTGGGTGCTCCTTATTGGAGCAATGATTGGGAGTGTGAAATGATGATAGTGTAAACAGTGTGATTAGCTTGGACAGTATTATCACCATGTTGAGCTGATCATTTAACTCTTCCAACACTGGACTCTACCAGTGTGGATATAATTGACCCAAAGCTCTTAATTACTTCATTTGATGGAATAGATAATTATGGAAGTTGTACTGAGAATGAGAACATCTTGCTAGATGTATGATGCTTTGACTTTTAAAAAAGTGATTTCAGAAGTATATTTCTAACACAGTAAAAATCCATTTTATCTGGAGAAATGTCAACATGCAACCTCTCTCTTAGCTGGCATTTTCCTGTATCTATAGTAAATGGAATCTGATGCTCAGTACAACATACTTGATGTTTCAGGATGTTTCGCAGGATTCTGAATTGACTTATGAATTACTCAAGATTAAATTATATTCAGCAGAGGCTATCTTGAGTGGTACTTATTTTTTTATTCTTATGGTAATGCCTCATTAATCAGACAACACTGTTAACTATGGCATCCATTCTCACCACCATCTTCAGAAGTCCAAATGTGAGAAAGTTGAAGAATTATATTTTCTTCTCAGAATTCCATTCTAATTTTCACTTTATGTATACAAATCTAATGAAATGATATAGTTCGATCAATCACCTTATGTTTCAATATAACAGATTATGTAGTTCAAAGAACTCAGTAATGAATGATGTCATTTAACACCACCAGAGGGGGTTATTGAGCCACAGAGGAGAAGTGACAAAGAAGTCACAATCCCCAATTTAAATCAATCCACAATCATATGAGACAGGTCTTTTAATTCCTATCTTATAGATGTACAGAGAGGTTAAATATCCTGTCTACGTCACTCAGAAGGGTCTGAATGGTAGCAACTGGGACATGACTGTGGTTATAGCAACCACTTTGGAAATATACCAGGCAAGATTTTGAGCTCTACTGGAGAGTCCTAAGCTATCTGGAGACCTGTGCTTTAAATCTACTAATAGAAAGTTTCGAGGTTCCTGCCGCTTGAAATCCATGACTACTCTCTCTGACCGGTTATTCCCAGGAGTCACTGTAAGTGTCTATTTTTGGTATATGTGGTACATATAAATGTACTTTATGCAACAAAGGATGATAAACATTTAAGAATAGTCTTTAAATCAATGTTTTCACACATAACATGAACGGTTATTAATCAACAGGTTTAGTATGTGGCGTGAGAAGAGGCCTTAATCAGAACCTCAAGGAACAGAGAGACAAGCGTCAGGCAGAAGAAGAGAAGTTCATAAGAAGCCTCAGAAGGAATGGCTACATAGAGAGGAGAAAGTGAGGTCATGGAAATGAAGTGAAGAGAGTGCTTAGGAAAGGGAAAGCTAATTTAATAAAGCAGGACAGGTATAAAGTTTTAATTCATTCAATTTTAAAATTAGGTAGAAGGAAAAAAAACATTCTTCAACAAACAAAACAATAAAAAATATGCTGCAGACCCATGTTATGGTTTTTCCCTCTAGATAATCTTATTTCCTTTCAGGGAAAAAAATTCAAGGCCAAAAAGGAAAAAGACCAACAGCATGTAGCCTCTGGTCTTCCAGAGCCTTACTTCACTTAGGCCTATGCTTTTAGGCACAAGTTCCAATTTCTTCTCATCAATGATTCTCTGAATTTATCTCCCAAGAAGACTATATCATCTAAAAAGCCTCATTTCCCATTCCTAACGTTTCAATAAACGTCTCACCTTTTTGATTTCCTTTTCCTGCTCTGAACAACAACTCCAACTAACTCTCCCTCATATACTTGTATCAAACACAACTCCAGACACATCCAAGATATCAAAACAAGCACCACATTCTGAGGTAGCACACTACCAACAGAGAGTTCCAATTGTGAGTAGCTAGTGTGCCACTGGCAGAATGTCTGTCACAGAGAGTTCTCTCCTCCATATGCTTAAACCCACATTGGGAAGCAGTTTCATCTCTGGTTGCTGGCTGCAGAATGAAGGGCTAAAGTGAAGGTCCTTCACTTAGTATGAGGAGACCTATTGTTTGTATTAACCAGGGTACCCAAAAGTGCACAATGAAATCCATTGCTCTGAATAGGGCAGAGTTCAAGAGATGGTTCTAGAAAACCTCCCAGCACTTGAGGATATAGAGATGAGGTGTGCTGTTTTCCACCCTAATCCAGACTACATTATTAATCAGTGTAAAAATAAGCCCTCTAGATGCAACCAAAATCAAATGTCCTTTTTAATCTAATAATTTCCTGCTATAAATCATAAGCTAAATATTCTTAAACATCTCCATGTACTTTCTCACCCAGTCAAGCCTGTTGTTTTACAATAAGCAAAGATGCTCTATGTACTGGAATACCACAGAATGCCATAGGATAAAAGAAGTTTTAGTCACAGAATAAAAAGTAAAGGTCACCACCCATTATTTGCATTGCATTAAGCACTCATAAATCCATTACTTAAGGCCATCTAGAATGAGTAGATTTGTACTGCTGTTTTCAAGGTCTGTGAATCACACAGTCATCAGTAAAGGACAAGGACAGAATACAGAAAAGGTCTTATAACCTTTTCTCTCTTTTTATTTACCAACTGGCAAGGTTGGTGGGAGGGAGGATGAGTTCTGTTCTTGACAACATTTCCCCCCCCTCCACCCACAGAAAATTAAGCCTGAGGTGCTAACTAAAATTATTCCATTGTCTTTTTAAGTAATGAACTCATTAATTCTCATGGATATTGATTAGTGGAGAGAAATACATTACATCCCAATTAATGGGACCGTCTTAGAAAAAGGGCAAATATTGCATAAAGTTAATTTGATTTTATAAAAGATTTTATTAATGAAATGGCTTTATATGAAGTTTGAAACAATCTAGTACATTAACAAAAGTCAATATAGAAAGCAGGCCTGGTTGTTAA
Organism: Mesoplodon densirostris; assembly: GCF_025265405.1. Lineage (NCBI taxonomy): Eukaryota > Metazoa > Chordata > Mammalia > Artiodactyla > Ziphiidae > Mesoplodon > Mesoplodon densirostris. The sequence goes on from NC_082664.1 coordinate 124,525,120, forward strand.
TGCTTTATTACTTTGAAAAAATAAAAAGCTACTGGTAAAAAATAGGCAAAGGAAAGGATGGCTCTCGCTATAAAGAAAAATTTCTGCCTTAATGCAAAATAGTTTAAAAATTAAAGGATGAGTGCTGTGCTGAAACATTAAAATAAAACTGAGAAACTTTATTCCTGTGGGATCTGGTTCCCTGGAAGGAGAAAGACATCATGCAGTAACCTGGTTCTTGTGGCCTGGCTCTTCATGCAGTAAATATTCCTTATATAACCTTAAATTTTTTAGCTAAAATCCGTTTTTAGATTTCACTTGGGTGACACTATTTGTTTCTTCATATATGTAATATCAAGCATCTGCTAATGTGTTTTTTAAAAACCATAAAAACAATTTTAAGGAAGTATCAGGTGCCATAAAACAACATAAAATTAGCAAACACATATAAAAACACATCACTTACCTGGAGCAGTGAACTGTTTAACATTGGTGACTCTAGACTTATCAGCCACACTAGCCATAAAGCAGCCCTTTGGCACGGTCCAGTCATTGGGCTTGCTATTTTTGTCCCTGTCTTCTGCTGTTTCATATACCTCTATGTGAGGGGGTTTCTCAGTTAGATTCTTGCTGTAATGACTTAACCCATACTGTGCAATCTGGATTGGGTAGAAATAGCCTTGAGGTCCCCATTGTGTAGATAGAGGTACACCTATAAAACAGAGAAACAAAATAAATAACTATCTCCAGACATTCATAATCCTATTCTGAATACCACTCTTCACTGTTTTACTTCTGGGGGAGTTACAGGGTTATCAGCAACTTTTAAGCTTCCTTATTACACTGTTTTCATAATTACTAAAAACAAGTACCAAATTAATCAGAAATGAAAAACAGAACTAAATGCTCATTCACTCTCATTCATTATTTGTTCACAGATAGCAATGCAATGTTTTAGATCATCCTTTGAAGGACTAATTTTTAATGTGTGCTACTTTTGCTCATAGCTACAGATGTAATTTCATAATTCTGTTTCATATTCAAGTTTTACACAATTTAAATACATATAGTTAATGTTACCAGCTTTATTCTAGAATATTAAACCTGAAATTTTCTTAACATCTGTACTTAACAGTCAAGTTAATTACATACTAATCTTTCCCTCCGGTGTCAAGATGTGGTCTAGTAACTTTATCATCTGACGGTTAAAAGTATTTGCTTAAGAAGCCAGCTATGGGGGGCTTCCCTGGTGGCATAGTGGTTGAGAGTCTGCCTGCCAATGCAGGGGACACGGGTTCGAGCCCTGGTCTGGGAGGATCCCACATGCTGCGGAGCAACTGGGCCTATGAGCCACAACTACTGAGCCTGCGCATCTGGAGCCTGTGCTCCGCAACAAGAGAGGCCGCGATAGTGAGAGGCCTGCGCACTGCGATGAAGAGTGGCCCCTGCTCGCTGCAACTGGAGAAAGCCCTCGCACAGAAACGAAGACCCAACACAGCCAAAAATAAATAAATAAATAAATTTATTTATTAAAAAAAAAAAAAGCCAGCTATGATTAGGCAACTTAAAGTATAAACACAGTTTGCAATTCTTTTTCATATCCTTCACATCAAAATGTAATTCTTGAGAACAAAGAGTGCTTTTTTTAAAGAATGAATTAAAGTTGTATATTTAACCATAGATTCTTCATAAATTCATCAATGGATTACCTCTTGTAAAGTTCTAAGCAAAACTTTTAAATGTTTGGTATTAGTGTTTATTTTAGTAATTTTCTACATGGGAAATACAATAATACCACGCTGTACAGAATAGTGTATTATTGCATCATGGTGTATGTGTTGAGAGATAAACTCCTATTTATAGTCCTAAAATAAATTAACAAGCAACAGATGGGCATGGCAGAAACTGGGAACCTACAAAACTATATGTGTTTTGATGTAGTTTCAAAATAGTTTAAGGAATTAGAGACTATATGGGCTAAGAAACCTAGGCTACAGATAAGCTTTTTAACTTCAATATTCTTTCTCCAAGGGTAGATCTTTTTTTTCAAAATTCAAACAATTATTTTCACTTAATAAAAGCAAGGTTTATACTATCTCATTTGATGGGTAATAACTACAATAATGTGCAATTGGCCTAAGAAGTGATAGACTGATCAATGGAACAGAATAGTAGGCCAGAAACATACTCTAGTAAAGATTTAGAAACATACTCTAGTTTCAAAATATTTTAGTATAACGATAAAGGTTGAATCATTGATCAGCAGGGAAAAGAGGAGATTATTCAATAAACGTTAAGGGAAAAAAAATCTAAAATTAGGCCCTGACCTTGTACCATTTGTCAAAATATAGATCAGTTTAGCTGGACTAAAAAGTTAAATGTAAAAAAAACCCCATAAAACTACTAGAGAAAATACAGATGAACAGCTGATCATGGCATGGCAAATGATTTTCTAAGCATAAAAGGAAGAATTTTTTAAAAAAACCCTAAGTTTAGTAAATAGAACTAAAAATTTCTAAAACTAACAAATCATAAATAAAATGAAAAGACAGCCAAATTAAAGGAAATATCTTTAACAAATGCAATAAGGTGCTACCACCCTTGCTATATATATAAAAGGTCTCACAAATATATTTTTCTAAAAAACAACATTAATCACATTGAAAAAGGGGGAAAGAACATCAAGCCCATTCTATAATGGTTAAAAGCATATGAAAAAGATATCTGACCTCACTAATTGCTAAAGAAAGAAAATTATAAGATCCCTTTGTAAACAACAGATTAAAAAATAAACTTTCATGATGGCAGGAGTTGGGTGACAGGAGCACCCTTATACTCTGCTATTGGAAACATGATAGGGTCAACCTTCTTGGAAAGTAGTTTGGTAAAATAGATTAACTGATACTATTTGACATGGCAATTTATTTCCTAGGGAACTACTCTGGGAATACAATTAAAACAGCAAATGATTAACTATGAATATCTATACCATTATGTATAATGGCAAAAAAGTGGAAATGACCTAAATGTCCAACTAAAGAGAAAGGTTCCATACATTATTATGGCATGTCCTTATTATGAATACTAGTGATTAAAATATTCAATAACAAGAGGAAATAATCATAACATGTTGAATGAAAAAAGAATACAAAATTGACTATACAGTATGATTCTAATTTGTTTAAAAATGTATATCTACAAAAACAACAAAAAGATTGGAAAAGACATCAAAAGATTAACAGTGGTTATGGTTGCTTTTTACTTTTTCTTTAGCATCTAAGCACCTATTAAGCTTATACACTTCTAAAAATTACTGGAAAAAAAAAAAGGTTTGGCAATGGATATCTTCCAAGCCTCTAAAAAACTATTACCCTCCTGAACACTGCACAATAAATATCATTGTAACTATGTTAAAACATATACCTAGGTATAAAGACCTTTTGAGAATATACAAAAATGGTAATAATTATCTTGAATGGTAAGAATATAAGTGAATTTGCCCCCTTCCTTCTTCTAAACATTCAGTAAAGATATTATAAAAATTAAAATATTAAGGTATTAAAATCACTTTCTATAACAAAATGAGAAAAATGAAATAAAACCTAAACTAAGCAATCTTAAAACACACTAAGTTCTTTCCTCTGATTAAATGATATACTTTAAAGTCAAATTCAGTTTGGCTCTCTGATCAATCCTAGGTTTGAAATACAAATTCCAAAATGTATTAATTATACCCATAAGGAACCCCCAGGTTTTAAAGACAATGAAAGACAATATGTAATAGACTATAGGAGTTCATGAAGTTCAGAGAAAATGGTATTATGTATTATCTTGTTCTGAGAACTGTAAACCTCCATCCAGGGATGATACCTGGCTAATCTGGTAATAAGACTTGGTACATTGATGGGTCCACTGGATCGTCTGTCTCCCTTTCCCATCTCCTCTCATAGGATATGATAATAACCTATGACGATAGGTTATTAGGATAATAACCGTACAGGATAATAACTGTATATTTTAATGCAAAATTTCTGGAGATGCTGTGCCTTGACTTTACTGAGGATAATTTTAGTTTCTGGGGCAGGTTAATGGCATAATCCTATTTAATCAGGTATGATCTTATTGTAGCCCTTAAATCACACCATCTAGAAAGTTCAGGTTTAACCTGTTCCTCCCTGCTAAGTCAGAGTGATGAAAGGTCTCTTGATAGTAAGCTATGTAAGTACTTGCTATATAATTAACAGAGTCTCTTATTCCTCAACACAATCAGGACAGAAAAATGCAATGGAGTAGATGGATACCAACCTTCAACCCCACTTATGCACTTGACTCTGTCTCGGACTTCCACATTGTAGCCTTCAAAGGACATAAATACACCATCAGGGTGATAAGGGGCTCTCTGTGCATAGACTTTGGAATAGCTATGAGAGAATTCAAACCGATCATAGCCATCGTACTGAACCACCTTTCCGTAAACGTCAAAATATTTCTCTACCCAGGTGAATGGAAGAAAGACTTCATTCCCCTCTCGTCTCCCTTTAATTGTGTGTTCATCATTTATGAGACAGTCAATTTCTTCATATTTGAGCCCTAACACCTTGCTTCCCCCATTGCTATTGAAGCCCCCAACAACAGGGGGTGCTTTCTGCTGTTCCTGAGGGAATGCCTCCTCAGAGTGCTTGGCCATGTGGTTCACATAGTTGTTGCTCTCAGATGCTGCTGCTCTTTTTTCTAACGCATCCACTCTGAAGCCACTACTCGAGTGCCGTGGAAACTGGATCGCTTTGTCGCTGGAACACTTATTCCACAAAAGTACAGTGACCAAAGTGAAGAGTGCGCAGATGACAATCAAAGTCTTATAGTTGACCCGAGCTGCCAAGCAACGCATATTCAGACCATACCTATGGAGGCAAGAAGAAAAATTCACACCAAGATGTACTTACTGACATTTCATAGGATAAGATTTACTTTTTTATACTGAACCACCACATTAGGGCAATTTTATTAACTGCACGTAATCTGATCAGATTTAAAATTACTAACTCAAACTTTTCAGCAGAGACAAAGAAAAGGCAAGAGGTGCTTCCCCCTCTTAAAATGCTCAGTTAGCATGATCCTCTAAAGCAAAGATGCCCAGTCTTTCTGTTTGTGACTCCCTTGGATTCTTAATAATTTTTTCATGAAGCCCCTAGGTCAAAAAAAAATACCTATTGGGCTTCCCTGGTGGCGCAGTGGTTGAAAGTCTGCCAGCCGATGCAGGGGACACGGGTTCGTGCCCCGGTCCGGGAAGATCCCACATGCCGCGGAGCGGCTGGGCCTGTGAGCCATGGCCGCTGAGCCTGTGCGTCCGGAGCCTGTGCTCCGCAAGGGGAGAGGCCACAACAGTGGGAGGCCCACGTACCGCAAAAAAAAAAAAAAAAACCAAAAAACCCCCTATTACTTCCATTTGTGAAGCAGTTGGGCTCAAACAACTTAATACATATTTTTGTCAGTAGCTGTTTGAAAAAAATATAACAGGTCATGTCAAGGTAAACACTGACATCCATGTTGCCAAATCCAACAATGAATTTTTTTTTTTTTTTTTTTTTTTTTTTTTTTTTCCTTTTTTTGAGGTATGCGGGCCTCTCACTGTTGTGGCCTCCCCCGTCGCGGAGCACAGGCTCCGGACGCGCAGGCTCCGGACGCGCAGGCTCAGCGGCCATGGCTCACGGGCCCAGCCGCTCCGCGGCATATGGGATCCTCCCAGACCGGGGCACGAACCCGTATCCCCTGCATCGGCAGGCGGACTCTCAACCACTTGCGCCACCAGGGAGGCCCCAACAATGAATTTTTAGTGCTCACCCTATGTTGCTTCTCAGCAGCAGGAATAGTAAACGACTTTTTCCTTCCTGAAACACTTTCTTCCTAGGACTCCCGGGGCACCTTGCGTTCTTGGTTCTCCTTCCCCAGCTGGATGCTCCTCCTACCTAGTCATCTCTGATCATTCCTTCTCATCTCTCTGAACCTGAATGCTGAAATGCCTTAGGGCCCCAGTCCTCAGACCTCTTCTTTATCTCTATTCACTCCCAGGTGATCTCACCCAATCTCATGGCTTTAAATACAATTTATATGTTGACTTTTCCCAAAATTCTATCTCCAGGCCAGACCTTTCTTCAGAACTGCAGGCACATATACCGATGTGCCAATCCAAGTATCAATAACTGACATCTTTATTTGAAGGTCAAATGGACTTCTGAAACATAACATTCAAAATTTAATCCCTAATCTTTCCCTTCAATCTGCTCCTCCTTTACTGCTCAGACCAGAAATATTGACTCCTTTCTTGTTCACCCCATATCCAAGCAGTCAGGAAATCCTGCTGTCCCTACCTTCAAATTATACCCAGAATCTAATCACTTTTCACCAACTACACAAGTTACCAACACATCAGAGCCACTGCCATATTTCACTTGGAATGTTACAGTGATGTCTAACCTGCTCTCCCTGCTTTTACCCTTGCTCTACTATTCTACCCCAAAGTCTATTCTCAACATAGCAGTCAGAATGATGCTTTTAAATATAAGCCAGATCCTGTCTTTCCAGTCATGATGGGAGAAGAATTTGATGCTGTTGCCCCTACTGGCCATGTGGTGTACCAACCAGTTGTGATTGTACTGTAGGTAGTCCTGGAATGCCTGTTGCTGGGGTCACTGGGAAACATGGCAAATTATGGGTTAGTTACATGTGCAACATATGGAATATCTCTGCCCACTGACAGTAAAGAGAGTAGGCTTACTGCTGTTTGCTACAGTAGCTCTGTAATTTATTTTATGGTGTAAATCCAAAACTACTTATTTTATGGTTGTAATCCTTCTTCCCCCTTTTCCTCTCAATAAACCCTTCTGGCAGCAATGAGATTTAAAAAAATCAAACCGTAAAATGAAAACGTTTAATGAAAAATTACACAATGATTTTCTGTTTTTCAAGAAAGCTGATGGTGTTTTTCAATTAAAAGCTCATTTCTTTTAATTCCAAGAGGAGGTAAACCCTGAGTCCTTGCATGTCTGAAAGCAACTTTATTCTGTTCTCACCTTTGATTAATAGTTTGGCAGGATATAGAATCCTTGGGCTGCATGTTATTTTCTTTCTAAATGCTGTAGGCAATGTTTTACTTTCTTAAAGCATTACGGGCTACTGATGAGAGGTTTGACTTCAGTCTGATACTTGCCATTTTGTACATGACTTCACTCTGAATCTTGTGTTTACCCTAGGAATTCTGCAGTTTTGCGAGAAAGTGTTAACAGTATGATATTTGATTCACTACTTCAGCACTTGCTGTGCCCTTTCAACCTGAAACCTTGTGTTCTCTTATTCTTGTTTAACGGATGTAGTATCTTCTTGCAGCTCTGAGTATGTTAGGGTTCTGTTTTTGTAAAGTTCTCTCTGATTATCTCTGTTTTCTTTAGTGGTCATTTTTCTGGTTATTTTAGTCTCTTTCATGGTGTTAGCTTTCCTCACACGCCTGTGATCTTTGTTTACTCATTCATCTTTAGGCTTGAATGACTCATTAGCCAACACAGATTTCCTCTGTTATTGTGAAGATGGTCTGATTTTGGGCTAGATTGTTCTGAGAGGGGCTCTGTGTGGGTTGGGTACAGGCGGAGTGACAGTGTTCCTTTAGGGTGTGTGGGTGGGTAGCCAGCAGGCCCTCTAAATACCAGAATGAAGATGACTTTTTCTTTTGTCCTGGGGATATAACTCGTACTCTAGAAGCCTTAGCTATTCCTAATTTCTCTAAAGAAAATCTGGCTGGTGTTTTGGCTGGGGTTCACGGCCAGCTATCTATAGTTCAAGTGCAGGGGTGAGAGAGATAAGGGGAAGGAAGGAGAGGGTACAGCCGTGCCTTCTAGTACTGGAACAGAGATCTGGAAATCTGTTTAATTATCACCCTATGGTAATCTTCCTATTTACTGTTATTGGCTTCTTCATTTCTTATTTCTCAGTGGAGCATCAGGAGGGAAGGGAGGCAAAGATATGGGTCTGGTACAACTTGGAAATCATACACAGATTGTAAGAGCTGGAATCCAATAATATATTTCATCATCTGCATTATTACTATGAGAAAATGTGTCTAATGCTAAAAAAATAAGTGTGGTACAAGCAAACCTTCAGAAGTCATATATTTATAAATTGAGGATTTCCTTATATAGTAGCATGGGCAAACTGATAATACTAAGTGATGTTCTTTGTTTTAATTTTATTTATTTATTTATATTTTTGGCTGCGTTGGGTCTTTGATGCTGCGTGCGGGCTTTTCTCTAGTTGTGGTGAGCAGAGGCTACTCTTCATTGCGGTGCGCGAGCTTCTCATTGGGTGGCTTCTCTTGTTGCAGAGCATAGGCTCTAGGCATGCAGGCTTCAGTAGTTGTGGCGCTCGGGCTCAGTAGTTGTGGCTCGTGGGCTCTAGAGCATAGGCTCAGTAGTTGTGGCACACGGGCTTAGTTGCTCCGTGGCATGTGGGATCTTCCCGGACCAGGGCTCGAACCTGTGTCCCCTGCATTGGCAAGCAGATTCTTAACCACTGTGCCACCAAGGAAGCCCCTAAGTGATGTTTAAACAAACAAACAAAAAAAGCCCTCCATTAAAAACATTTATGTGCTAACATTTGAATCATCCGTCAGCTATACTAACATTTAGACCAGTTAAAACAGAAATATAAAGCTTTTGTCCCACCTTTGAGACGTGCCCTTCCTCCATGGCCCAAAAGAGAGTAAACCTGCTTATGGAACTAGTAGGCTACCATTATGATGAGGCATGTGATGGGAAAATAAAGAAAAGTCAAAATTAAAAACTTTCAATAACCTTTATGTCCAGATTTTGTATCTGATACCATTCCTTACTAAAAGCAATCAGGAAAAAAATTTATAAAAGCAATCAGGGCTTCTTAGAGAAATCAGTCTGAAAGGTCCCTTTCCCCATTAAGTCAAAGCTGTGAGAATTATGACTGACGTTGACTGAAACACACTGAATCAATAAAGATCCATGAGTCTATAATGATATTCAAAAAAGGAGATAGCCAGAAAAAATACTTAAATCATCTTCTGACGAAAATTGGTAACTAAATGAAAGAATTTATTTATCTATCTTTGCAGGAGAACACACCAATAGCCCCAGATGACAAAAGAATTCTATTTTACAGAAAAAGGGTGGCTAATAATGTGGAAGAAAAAAATTAAAATCAGAAAATTAGTATTATGCAATTCCTCATGAAATTATTAATTTAGGCAAGTGTTATATTCAGGCATATGTTTGATAGGGATTTAGTGATTCATACTGTGCAAAGTAACACCAAATACATTATTTCCTAGTCACAAGGAGAAAAAGGTGAAACTCTACAATGAAGGGATCAGTCAGCACCCTAATTCAGTGATCAAATTCAGTCTCATTAATGATGACTCATGCAGATGTTGTGTCTCTTGATGAGTTAAAACAAAAAGTACATAACCTATTGTATATCCCAGCCAAAAATGTTTAACTTGGATCTCTCTGACCCTACGATTTAATTTCTAGTTAACAGGAAATACAAGGGAAAGAGGAACAAGTTAAGTGCAGATGCAACCAGTACATCAAGAAGGTGAGACATCCCGGAGGAGAGTTAGCCCCATCTCCTCAATAAATTAGTGATATGAAAAGAAAAAGGAGACTGGGTTAGACTTTTTGAAAAGAGACTTAAGAAATATAACAACCAGATGTGAGACTTGGTCCTAAGCTGGGAAATCTGACTATGGCTTTGGTAAGAAGGGAGGATGGAAGGACATATGGAGGTTGTTAACTGAAAAAAGGAGGTTACAGAACAGCACATATAGTATGATTTTCTAATTTTCCATGAATATGTTTAATGTGTTTTTAAACCATAAAAAAAAGAAAATTAAGAAGGTCAAAGTCACTTTTGTTAAAATATTTAAAGAAAGAAATATAAATTTTCTTTTAAAATTTCTTTTAAAATTCTTGTTTTCAAAATAGGCACTGACATTTTTTGGAAGGGAGGATGGAGAGAAAGAAAACTCTGAGTGTTGACATGCAGTACTAACTACCAAACAGGCTTATCTAAAGGTAAGTACAATAATTTTATTATGTTTCTCATATTATAGAAAACTGACTACAGAAACTTTCAAATTTTGAAAAGTAAATTGCACTGACATTTTGCTAAGTATAAATGATAGTAACTTTAAAAGCTAAAACCAGGGTTTTCTGCTGAGTGGTGATAAGCTTCCTACTCATTTTAAAGCTTTTGCTACATCCATGAACTAGATTAACCTTTCAAGTTAAAGTAAAAAAAAAAAAAAAAAAGTAAATAAATAAATTCAAAAACCTTGAAAGCTCATGTATTGCTGATCCTAAAGATTTATTTCATTAGAAACATAATCCAATAAAATTTAGTTTTAGTAACTTTAGAGATCTACAACAGGAAATAACATTCAGTAAACATCATAAAGAAACTGTGGAATAAGTTCTTTGCACAAACAGTTAAAATTAAGTAAAGCAAAATATAACTTAGTTTTCCTTTGGGAGAGCAAACTGTTCTCTTCTAAAATGATGTGCAATTCAAAGAAAATTTCCTGATACCTTACTTTTCAAATTCATTTTCCTGAGTAATTCAGTAAACATTAAAACTGTGGATATCACCATGAGTTTTTAAAATATGAAGTTAAGAAGTTAACAGTTAAGAACAACCTTCAAATAAATTTGTAATAGATTTCAGTGAAAGAAATTATTGGCTTTTTCCTTCCTCTGAATAATGTAGACCAATGCCTGCTTGCCCATTATTTTTTATTTATATGTCCAACAATTTATATTCATATAATCCTTTGGTAGCAAGTAAATAGAAGGAATAGTAGTTGCTCAGTAGAAAATCAAACTAACTGGTTCAATCAGTATCTATTCGGCAGCTAACATGTGGCAGGTAAGGCACAATCCCTGTCCCTAAAGGCCAGATTGGTAGGAAACACGGGCATAAGAAACAATAACACAATGATACACAAACTGTAAAAAAAAAAAAAAAAAAAAAAGTTATGTAGAATGTGTTATGAAACACAGTAACGTTTTAAGTGAAAGCTTCCAGGTGGAATGAGTAGACTTACAGTCAAGCATGCTCCAAAATCAGGGTGTTTGCATTTGCCATTCCCTCCGCTTGGCAACTGTTTCCCCAGATATCCACTTGGCTTGCTCCCTTACTTCTTCAGGTCACTGCTTAAGGGTCAGTTTATTAGAGAAGCCCTCTCTGACCACCCTATCCTAAATAGCAGTTCTCACCCCATCATTCTCTAGGTCCTTACTTGGCTTTATTTTTCTTCATAGCATTTATCACTACTTGGTATTATACATATTCAGATTATAAGCCCTCTCCAATCCACTAGAATGTAAATTCCACAAGGGTTGAGATTTTGCTTCTCCTGGTCATTGCTGCATCCCCAATGCCTAGAAATGTGCCTGGTTCAAGTAGGCATTCAATAAATATTTATTGAATGAACACTGTTAAACATGCAATTTTAAAAAATAACAGACATTTGAAATAGACAGTTTTGTTTCCTTCCCCATATTTGGGTATTCTGAAATCATAATCCAAATAAAAATGAACATAACTGACATAACAGAACACGGATTGTGATGCTGTATATTGGCCAACTCTTTAAAACGGATTTATAATTTAAGTACTGCTGTTAGTAATGTTCCATCTGTTTACTGCTTGATAGACCAAGATTTAAATTACACAGTCAAATGTTTAAGTATTCTGTGATAGCTCCAACTTAAAGGAGAACTGCTTAATACTTTTGGTGGTCAGGACTCTTCCAGTAATGCAAGCAAGTAGTATTCCCTAGCAACTACTGAAAATAAAGGACAAAACGAAAAGGTAATTCTGCTAGTCCATTAAAAAAAAAAAAGTTAAAATAATCTTTGATACAAGTGGCTCACAATGCTTCAAATGAGATTATATTCCTAGGCAAACATCCCAAAGAAATTGAGCAGGGGGTTTATAGTATATTATATTATTCACATTTTAAGGATGAAGAGACCAAGGTATAATAGCCCACAAGAGATTCATTAAAACAGAGGACAAGGACAAAGCCAAGATAGCTGAGAATTTAAGATTAAAAATTATATTTGTATTTTACAGATGATGAAACTGAGGCTCTGTGATGTTAAGTAATTTACCCTAGGTCAGGTGATTATTTGATGGTTCACTAGAGATCTGAACTCCAAACCCTGTGCTCTGACGTTCACAGGGTATCTTTGAGCTGATATATATTTTATTTCAGAAGCTGAATACCACCCTTTCCCAGAAGATACTCTAATTTATAGCAGGTTACCAGATTGTGAATTGAACTCAGACATTAACAGATCTTATTCTAGATAAAGCTGAATTTTGACCTTGAATCAACAGTTTACACAGGTAGAGTACAATTTTAGAAAAAGTTATCTAGTTATTTTAAAAACGTATTAGCATTTCTAAATGAAGCTACTGTTATTTTTGAATCTTCTTCAAATCTAACAGTATAATTACAAACCATGTTACCATCAGAAAAGAATAGAAAGGGAAGTCATAATTATGATATTTAGGTATACATAGCCCAATAAAGCTACCTGGTCTGCAGGTGGATTAGAATAATTAAGCTCTTGAAAATAGGATTCCCATTGGCCCTACAAATCTAGCAACAGCTTACAAATTCATTACAACGCTTCATTCTGCCAATAATTATAATGATGTTCTGGGATAGCTTGTTGAAGCAAAACCTTTCTCCAGAGATAAAAATGGAGCTTAATAACAGTTTCATCAGTCCATGTTAATTTGAGGCTTTGAAAATAATGTACTGGTGTTCTAAAAACCCCACAGTGGCAGTATTTATAAGAGTAACTAACATTAGTATAAGGACTAATTACTAAACTAAAATTAGTAACTAACATTAGCTCAGGTACAAGAAAGTAGAAATCTTAAGATAAAAATTTTTTATTCCATGATTGCATTTTTATTAGCTGGGGGGCAGGGAGAAGAAACAAAGAAAAACCCGGAATATAAATGCTTTACGTTTTTTTTTTCTACTTAGCTTAATTTCTGATAAGAACATAGAATCTTTGATATAGATTATTTGTAATAACTCTCAGAATGAAAATTACCCAAGACATCAAAGCTCAAATTTATCTGCTCGGTTACTCAACACAAATCTGCTTAGAAGCAACTTAAACCAATACTTCTGCTTTCCATTCTCTTATAAACATTTCCATTGTCATGAAAGGAAAAAACAAAACAAAAACGAAAAACTTCAAACTATAGAGATAAAGGAGAACCATGTATACAGCAGCAATTAACACATTATAAATCAACTATACTTCAATAAAAAAAATTTTTAAAAGGAGAACCATCTAATGAAGAATATATTAATTGTATTTAAAAAACTCAAATTAGAACTCAGGAGTTAGGGGAAGGTATACTTGTGGTTCTGTCTGTGCTCTATTTGCAAGGAGACCTGAGACCACCTGGTATCTTCTATTAGCCCAGAGTGTGGAAGTGCACATTTTTTTTCCAATATTTTTTCTTGGGTGGTAAAATGCAAGTAACATAAAATTTACTATCTTAACCATTTTTAAGTGTATAGTTATGTGGTATTACATACATTCACAATGTTGTGTGGCCATCACTACCATTCAACACCATAACTCTTCCCATCTTGTAAAACTGAAACTCATACCCATTAAACAATAACATTTCCCTATTCCTCTCTCCCCACCAGCCCCTGGCAACCACACTTTCTGCATCTATGATTTTGACTAGTCTAAGTATCTCATATAAGTGGAATCATATAGTATTTGTCTTTTTTGTGCCTGACTTATTTCACTTAGAATAATGAACCCAAGTTTCATCCATGTTGTAGCATATGTCAAATTTCCTTCCTTTTTAAGGCCGAATAATATTTCATTATAGGTATATACCACATTTCGCTTATTCATTCATCAGTTGATGGGCACTTTGGTTGCTGCTGTGAATAATGCTACTATGAACATGGGTGTACAAATATCTTTTTGAGACCCTGTTTTCAATTCTTTTGGACATAAATCCCAAAATGGAATTGCTGGATCATATGGAAAGTCCATTTTTAAGTTTTTCAGGAATCTCCATACTGTTTTCCACAGAGATTGTAACATATTAACATCCTCACCAAAAGTGCACAGGGTTCCAACTTCTCCACATCTTCGCCAACACTTGTTATTTTTTATTTTATTTTTAAAAATAAAACCATCCTAATGTATCTCATTGTAGTTTTGATTTGCATTTCCCTAATGATTAGTGATGTTGGGCATCTTTTCATGTGCTTATTGGCTATTTGTATATCTTCTTTGAAGAAATGTTTATTCAAGTCCCTTGCCCATCTTTGGCTTTTTTTTTTTAAGCCGGGCTGCGCTGGCATGCAGGATTCTAATTCCCCGACCAGGGATCGGACCCATACCCCCTGCAGTGGAAGCCAGCACAGAGCCTTAGCCACCAGGGACCACTAGGAAGTCCCCCATTTTCGAATTTTTTTTTTATTGTTGAGTTTTAGGAGTTCTCTATATATTCTGGATTTTAATCCCTTATCAGATATATGATTTGCAAATATTTTCTCTTATTCACCTTAGTCTACTGTCTTCTAAACTCATTTTCCATGTCTTAATCCAAAGACTCCACAATTTTTTAAATTTCCAAGCATAAAAACCAATTTCTAAAATTTCCTTGTTATTGAAGTAACCTGTGATATCAAGAGTATGCTTTTGCCTCGTATTGAGTGCTACCTTCCTCTCTTTTAGTGGCTGCAATGTATTAACTCTGATTCTATCCCTGGGTACTTCCTATAAACCAGCAGCTGATTCCACAGCTTGACAAAAGTAGGGTTTGATTTTTCAGCAAGAATACTTTATAGTAGAGGTGTGAACTTTCATCAGGAAATATATGTCTGCTAGTCTCTCTTTTTTTTTTTTCTGTTAGGATTAATCTGTATGTTCAGGTGTTGTCAGCCTGATCTAGTCATTATAAAGTTCTGCATTAGCAGTCCATCAAATGGTTTTAGCAACCACTGATAATTCTTTCATTAGGGGGACTGCAAAATGGTGATATTATAATTCTATGGGCCTTTCTTAATGTAGTAGCTGAAATATTTCTGAATCTTGCCCTTAGCAGCTATTTGGTTATCCCTATACAGTTTGTACAGGAAAGCCAGAATTAATGCTTGAGTCTTTCCTTTACCAATTTTTGAAATAATGAATTGACTCCCTAATAACCTCCAAAAATAAACAATGACTTTTTAAAAGTAACATCTGAATTCATTAATTTTAAACATACTTGATGTGTTTCAATCCACCACAGTTACTACTTTTTCTTTTTTTTTTTAACATCTTTATTGGAGTATAATTGTTTTACAATGGTGTGTTAGTTTCTGCTTTATAACAAAGTGAATCAGTTATACATATATACATGTTCCCATATCTCGTCCCTCTTGCGTCTCCCTCCCTCCCACCCTCCCTATCCCACCCCTCTAGGTGGTCACAAAGCACCGATCTGATCTCCCTGTGCTATGCAGCTGCTTCCCACTAGCTATCTATTTTACGTTTGGTAGTGTATATATGTCCATGCCACTCTCTCACTTTGTCACAGCTTACCCTTCCCCCTCCCCATATCCTCAAATCCATTCTCTACTAGGTCTGTGTCTTTATTCCCATCTTATCCCTAGGTTCTTCATGACCTTTTTTTTTTTCTTCGATTCCATATATATGTGTTAGCACACGGTATTTGTTTTTCTCTTTCTGACTTACTTCACTCTGTATGACAGACTCTAGGTCCATCCACCTCACTACAAATAACTCAATTTCGTTTCTTTTTATGGCTGAGTAATATTTCATTGTACATATGTGCCACATCTTCTATATTCATTCATCTGTTGATGGACACTTAGGTTGCTTCCATGTCCTGGCTATTGTAAATAGAGCTGCAATGAACATTTTGGTACAAGCAGCTCATGCAGCTCAATAACAAAAAAAACACACAACCCAATCCAAAAATGGGCAGAAGACCTAAATAGACATTTCTCCAAAGAAGATATACAGATTGCCAACAAACACATGAAAGAATGCTCAACATCATTAATCATTAGAGAAATGAAAATCAAAACTACAATGAGATATCATCTCACACCAGTCAGAATGACCATCATCAAAAAATCTAGAAACAATAAATGCTGGAGAGGGTGTGGAGAAAAGGGAACACTTTTGCACTGTTGGTAGGAATGTAAATTGATACAGCCACTATGGAGAACAGTATGGAGGTTCCTTAAAAAACTAAAAATAGAAATACCATACGACCCAGCAATCCCACTACTGGGCATATACCCTGAGTTACTACTTCTTGATGCTCAGATTATCCCATCTTTAGCCAGTGCAAATCTCTTCAAGTTGATTCCTAAGTCCTTTTGACACAACCCAAGTAGTTTCTGAGAGCTTTTTTCTATGAAAAGGTATCCCAGGTTCATCACGTACACCTTCTACCAAAGACCTGAAACAGCCATTCTTCAAAGAGCTCTAGTTGCTTTCAGTAGGAATATCTAGGTTATTTCTAATAGAAATTTCTTGCGATTTCTATATTTCAGGTATATGAACATGCCTCTTCTATGTTTAAGTACTGGTGTACTATTTTTAGATATTTTAGTGGTGACTAGAGGTGGGTTTAGAAGGAGTCAGATGTATCCAGCCTGCTATGTGAATCAGTATGGATTAGGTTCTGCTGCTAGTAACAGACACCAGAAACAAACCCTTATATGTTCCACCCATTGATATTTTTCACTTATGCAAAAGAAACCCAGAATTAGGCAGTCTAGAGCTAATATACAGCTACATGGTCAAGGACCTGGGCACTCTCTATCTTTCTGCATGACACTATGGCCCAGAAAGTTACTGAAGCTTCAGCCATCATGTCTGTGTTGTAGTTCAGAAAGAAGAGGAGAGACAGAAGGGCAAACGAGCATACCTCTCAGTCGAATGTCTTATCCATATCCACTGTAGTACGTACTCCATAAATATTAAATTGGAATGTGTGTTAGTCACGCAGGAGGTCTGTATCTAGTCACAGTGTTTATAGCCATGTACATTTTCAAACTAACCTAGTCTTCCCATAGTCCAGAGTTTGTGCTGAAAATCATTACCAGCACTCCATGAGTAGGTCAACTCTGCTATCTTCATCTATCTCAAACCTTCAGGAGACATATTTAGGTTAGCAACAACAACAAGAAGTCACATTTGAGTGATAAAGGAAGTTATTCTTTTTTTGAGGGTGTAGGGGAAAGACTACAGGGAAAGGAAATATTTAGTGTCTTACCATCTGCCAAGTGCTATACATACATTCAGTTACTGAAATCAAACCCTAAGGAGGAGCTCTTGTTATCACTACCATACAGTTGAGGAAACAGTGCTGAAGAAAATTTAACTCTGCTGAAGAAAAATTGTTAGCAACCACATAATGGGATTTAAACCTAGATTTATCTGGCTTCCAAGTGTAGGTTCTTTATATCAGACCACAACAGCATATTATCTGGCCCCAAATCACTATTTATTTTCTCACCAACTAGGTAAGAGCAGAATGAGTTGCCCTTGGTTTGTGCAGACATTTTAAACTACTAGCATTATGCAGCAGCTTCTGAAACTAAAATTTGTTTCTGAAAAGAGCTTCCAAATGTATTCAGCTTAATTCTCTCTAGCACTGAAAGCAGTAATGTAAAGAACTAGGATAGGAATGTTTTTTAAAGAGCAGAGAGCAGCTTTGTATCCAGAAAAGCTGAACAGCTACAGCATAGCTAAAATGTTCTTTGAAGTATTATACAGTACTTAACTAAAAAAGCTCTCTGCTTCTTCTAAGCAAGTGTCAAACTAAGCATATGCTATGTAAATATATCAGTTCAGAAAGGAATCCCAGGCTGCTTCAGCTGTGTAAGATTTCTCCCCTCATTAAGAAAGCCAAGAGAAAGAAAAACTAATGATGTGTTTACTCTTCATGGCTCATGCATAGGAGGACTTTACAGCACAAATTGGTAGAACTATCCTAAGAGGTTCTACAGAATAGCTGCTGATAAAAAGTTTTTATCAAGATTGGTGCAATCCTGCAAAACAGGAATGACAGAAGGGGAAAGGTTCATCAAGTTGCTTGCTTACAGTAATTTTAAACACTCATAGGGCATAAAGATAAGAGTCCTGGCCATGCAGAAGAAGCTGTATGTGGAAGAAATCAGTGCCCAAGCTGATTTTCAAATATGAGTAATTACTGGGCTGATTGTTGACACAGAAGTAATAGAATGCAGTTTTGAGCTACTGCACAAAGCAATGCAGAAAGCATCACATTGGAAAAAATGATTGGAGAACGTACTAACAGGAATCATGTGAGAACAATCTGTCAGGTTGTTAGACTATATGGTGAAATTCTATTTGCTAGTCAACTTAGTGTTTTTCTAATGTTTATGATAAAAAGAAAAATCTAATATACCAGCCCACTGACATTGTATAATCTTTTGCAATTAAAAAACATGGTAAGGTTAGCTCCCACATTTTAAATTCTCTTAATAAATAACAGAATAGCTGGGCAGGAGACAAGGAAAGGGGGACCTTTATAAAAAGGGAAGGAGAACATACAAACTACTATATATAAAATAAATAAACAACGAAGTCCTACTGTATAGCACAGGGAAATATATTCAATATCCTGTAATAAACCATAATGGAAAAGAATCTATACATATGTATAAGTGAATCACCTTGCTGTACACCAGAAACACAACACTGTAAATCAACTATACTTTAATTTAAAAAGTAGGGGGGCAGGGAAAGCAAGAGACTAGCAGTTTTGAGTCTTATTAATATAATCACATTTGATTCTCATTAACTACAAAGTGAGTATTATCTCCATTTTCCAGAAGGAAACTGTAAGGAGTCAAATGTTGACTCAACCACCATTGCCAGCTGCTTCACTTCTGTGAATTACAGTTTACTCACCAGTAAAATACGACTAGTACTATATACCTCATAGGTACATCATATGGTGATCTTTAGGACTAAATGAGATAATGTATATACTTAAAAATGTGGAAATGTTAGCCCCATTTTTCTTGCAGAGATGTTACTAATTTGCTCAAAGTCACGAAGTGTTAGAAGTCTAATAAGAGATAAAACTGGAGATTGAAACCAGATTAAATGACTAGAACCCAATTTTTAAACTCTTAGTCCAGTGTTTGCCATCACACTACATTTTCACTGTACTCCACTTTGTATTATTTATCTTTCTACTACTACAGCATGCTAAATTAAACAACAAAAAAGTATGTCCCAAATGTCACATACTACCCTCCAAATTTTCATTGAAAATAGTCAACAAGTTTCTTCATTCCTAATTGCTAATAGAGGGCTCATATTTTAGATTATTTAAGACTAAGGAATCCATGAACTAGTCACTCAACAGAATGCCATGTCCTCAAGATAATGCCATATTAACCCAGATATTCTAAAACTAAAAAGGTTATAAACATGAATGTATAGCAGTTTATTCACAATAATCCCAAACTGGAAACAAATCAAATGTTCATCAACTGATGACTGGGCAAATAAACTGTGGGTCATCTATACAATGGAATACAACTCAGCAATAAACTGATACCTGATATCGGCAGCAACATGGATAAACCTTAAAAGCATTTGCTAAGAGTAAGAAGCCAGACACAAAAGGTTACTTATCCACTTATGATTCAATTTATATGACATTCTGGAAAAAACAGTTATAGGGATAAAAGATCAGTAGTGGCAGAAAGGGAATGACTATAAAGGGGCATGAGGGACTTTTGGGGGGTAATGGAAATGTTCTAGATTTTGATTGTTATATATACATGAGTATATACATCTGTCAACTCATCTAACTGTACACTTTAAAAGGGGTGCATTTTAGGGACTTCCCTGGTGGTCCAGTGGGTAAGACTCTGAGCTCCCAATGCAGGGGGCCCGGGTTCGACCCCTGGTCAGGGAACGAGATCCCACATGCGTGCTACAACTAAGAGTCCGCACACTGCATGCCGCAACTAAGAAGCATGCGGAGCAGCCACAAATAGATAAATAAATAAATAATAAATAATAAATAAATAAATATTTTAAAGGGGTGCATTTTATTGTATGTAAATTATACCTCAATAAGTCTGACTTTTAAAACAACTTGTAAAATTAGTCAAGAATAAATGCATTGCCACTGGTTTTTTTGAGCAATAAATGTTATGAAAGTATAGAAGAAACTAATAAAATAGGTCAAATAAGCAAAACGAGATAGTATATTTTGGAAAAATTCTGAAATTTTGAGCCTGATAGGCCTAAATTTGAATACTGGTAAGCTAGACAATGCTGGACTAGTTAGGTAAGCTTTCCAAATCTCAATTTTCTCATCTGTAAAGCTGAGATAATACTTTCTACTTCATAAAGTAGTTGTAAGATTAATTGAACAATTTGGTTCCTACCACATAGTAGGCAAACAAAGGAAAATGTCTATGGATGAAGTGGTGTTTCTCTTTTTAAGTCAATAAAGAGTAATCTTCGGGGGGCTTCCCTGGTGGCGCAGTGGTTGAGAATCTGCCTGCAGATGCAGGGGATACGGGTTCGTGCCCCGGTCTGGGAAGATCCCACATGCCGCAGAGCGGCTGGGCCCGTGAGCCATGGCCACTGAGCTTGTGCGTCCGGAGCCTGTGCTCCGCAATGGGAGAGGCCACAACAGTGAGAGGCCCGCATACCGCAAAAAAAAAAAAATAATAAAAATAAAAAAAAATTTTTAAAAAGAGTAATCTTCATCTCTCTATCTGTATCAGTCCATTTAATCACCACATATTTGTTAAATATCTATTATATCATATATTAACATTTTCTCAAATAAGCAATCTCAAAAAAAGAGAAGTATATGTGTCCCCTGAAAAGAACACCTTCCTCTAAGCTTCTGTAATTTTTATCATCTCAGAAAAGTTGATAAGAACAGCAATCAAGAAACAGTACAGGGCTTCCCTGGTGGTGTGGTGGCTGTGAATCCGCCTGCCAATGCAGGGGACATGGGTTCGAGCCCTGGTCCAGGAAGATCCCACATGACGCAGAGCAACGAAGCCCGTGCGCCACAACTACTGAGCCTGTACTCTAGAGCCCGCGAGCCACAACTACTGAAGCCCGCGTGCCACAACTACTGAAGTCCATGCACCTAGAGCCTGTGCTCTGCAACTAGAGAAGCCACCGCAACGAGAAACCCACGCACTGCAACGAGGAGTGGCCCCTGTTCTCCAAAACTGGAGAAGGCCCACACGCGCAGCAACGAAGACCCAGTGCAGCTATAAATGAATGAATGAATGAATGAATGAAACAATACAATCTGCCTTTCCACAGAATGATATATGGGTAAGGAACATAAATTTTATCAGCAATAAATGTGAATTAAATAAGATTTAAGCTAAGATTTCCCAGATATACAATTTTCTAAGCAAATAGGAAGGTTACCAAATTAAATTAACTTCAGCACTGTAGGAACTTTCATTTAACTCGTACTTAAGACCCTTCTGCATGCTAAGCAAGGGGTATAGATACACTGTGGGTTTTAAAATTTGAGATGAATGTAAATTACACAGAAATTCCACTTACCTTCATAAATAAGGTGACTGAAGTAGAAATAAAATGTATACAAAATAGAATTTTTTAATGTGTAGAAATACATTTCTATACATTTACTAAGGGTTGAAACTAAGTTTTCAGTGACATTTAAATAAACAGTCTCAGATCTTGGCACTAGAATTATTTACAAAGGTGAAACTTGAATTACAAATATTTGGCAAAGATAAAATTATATCTTCTGTTTTTCTTCCCAAATCAAAATCTTTTCCTCCACATATGTAGGTGTATATCATGTATACTTCATATATATATACATACATTGTTCTTGCAACAAGCCCCATCATATAGCCCATACACTGGTTCATGTTTTTTTTTTTTTTTTTTTTCTTTTTGCGGTATGCGGGCCTCTCACTGTTGTGGCCTCTCCCGTTGCGGAGCACAGGCTCCGGACGCGCAGGCCCAGCGGCCATGGCTCACGGGCCCAGCCGCTCCGCGGCATATGGGATCCTCCCAGACCGGGGCACGAACCCGTATCCCCTGCATCGGCAGGCGGACTCTTAACCACTGCGCCACCAGGGAGGCCCTGCTTCATGTTTTTAAAAAATTCCTCCTTTAAAACAGAATTTAAAGTATTATCCCACATCTCATAAGCTTTAGGTTTCAAAATGTAGCAAGTACTGATTAAGGAATAAGAAATTAAGATGACACACAAATCTTCCCGTCTCTATAAACCCGAAAACAAAGCAGATATGGCTTCCAAACAATCCAATAGGAATCTGGGTTATAAATCGAGCTTCTCTGTGATGCACATTTATAATAAGGATAGAGAGCATTCTTTTTTGTTAGTGCTAAAACTCCATCTCTGGGAAGCAGAATGAGTTTAAAAAGAAGCTTAACATTATACACTAAATTTGAAGACATGGCACCAATGTTTTCCACCTCTTTACTATCTGGAGAAAGGAAGCGGAAGGGTGTTCAAGCAAGTTATTGACAACTATTTCTTGACTGAAAACTAAATTCTTCTAGCAGTTTCTTGGTGTAAATTTACAGTCTGAATGCAAAAATCAAACAAAGGGACTTTGTTTATAAGCTAAAAACAAATGTAAAGTCCATGAAACTTTTATTTCTCATTCTCCACTTTAGTCATAAGAAGTAACTACAGAGGTCACAGGAATTTGGTGGTTTCAAGATTTTGGGGGGGTCATATGGAATCTTTTACATGTTTTTCATGTATTTTAGAAGTTAAAACTCTTGGAGGTTATAGAGTACCCTAAAGTTAAATATGCCCAACTTGAACATAAGGAACTCCTTTTCTATAAGGAACCCCTTACGGTGGCTCATCAAATTCTAAGCCAGTATAACTTCCTTCAGCCTTTCCAGGAAAATGAGAAATTACCCTAAAATACCTAAATATGGATATTCTACAATATTTAATAATGCCAAATAAATTATTTCTTTACATTATTAGGAAATTATTACTCATTTGTATATTCTCTGCCTCATTCCTTACTGTCTGCTCCGCCTCCCCAAATAGTACATACTCAAACAGACACACTAACAATTAGTCTATGATTTTAGACTAACCTAAAGCTTTTAACTCTCTTGGGATGAATTTTACATGCCCTCGCTGTTGCATTTATATCAGAAAATAAACTCCTTAAGGAGAGAAACCATGTGTAAATGGATTTTTTTCCCCCTTCTGAAGTGCCTAGGACAATAATGGGTTTTTGTTTTGTTTTGTTTTTTCTTTCCATACAATGGTCTAATTATTCTTGGAATACATTTGAATACATTTCTATGGATATAATTCCCACCCCAAATTCTACTTTGCTAGCCTAAACATGGAGTTATTTTTTCCCTGTAAGGAGAAGTAGCTAGCTTGGGAAGTGCAAAGGATCCCAAGCTCTGCAACAATTAAAAACATTTAAAGAGCAATGCTTCAATTTTTTTTTTAAGTACTTGAAATCTTTAAGACAAATGGCAGAATAAGATACAAGTACAGCAATTTCTATTTTCACTACAAATAAACCTAGGAGGAAGGAAGGAAAATGGGCACATGAGTGTACACATATACACACATACACGCACACACAAAGAGGATTCATGTAGTTACATAAACCCCATTGTACCAAGTGACAAATCAAGATCTGTTTTCCTGGAAAAACATTTTGTAATATAACATAATATTATGTATTTCATTTAAGGTGCTGTTACCTAGAAGTATCACTGATTATTTAGAATAGAATATTACAGCTGGATCAGTCCAGAGCTGCTAATGACTATATTCAACCATATTCTTCTACCAGACTGATACTATTGTCTTGACCCATCAACATACTAGCTACATACAGGAAGTTGTCCTCTAGCTTAAATAATTAGAAATACGTTATTTTCCTGCAAATAAAAGGGAACTATGATCACTTAGACAATATTCTGTTTTACTCCATCCAAAGGTGTATATGAAAAAATGAAACACGTATATATCCTAAATGGGAAAAGCTCATAAGCATATATAAAGATATATATCATAAATGGGTGTTGAATCCTGTCAAGTGCTTTTTCTGCATCTACTGAGGTGGTCTTATGATTTTTGTCCTCTATTTTGTTAATGTGTCATTTAGGCCAGTGTTTCCTTATTGATGTTCTGTCTGGATGAGCTATCTATTGATGTAAGTGGGGTGTTATAGTCCCCTCCTATTGCCTTACTGTCAATTTCTTCCTTTTTGTTTGTTAATAATTGCTTTATATATTTTGGTGCTCCTATGTTAGGTGTCTTCTTTATGGATTGTTCCCTTTATCATTATATTATGCCCATCTTTGTCTCCTGTTACCTTTTATGGCTTGAAGTCTATGGTGTCTGAGTATGGCTACATTCACTTTCTTTTGCCTGCCATTTACTTACAGTATCACCTTCCAACGCTTCACTGTGAACCTGTGTTTGTATTTAGAACTGAGATGAGGCTCCTGGAGGCAGCATCTAGTTGGATCTTGTTTTTGAATCCATTCAGCCAGTCTAGGTCTTTTGATTGGAGCATTTAGTTCATTTACATTTAAAGTAATTGATAGATATATATGTACTTATTGCCATTTTGTAAATTGTTTTGGGGTTGTTCCTGTAGTTCTTTTTGTTCTTTTCTTCTTCTTTTGTTCTCTTCCCTTGTTACTTGATGACTCTCTTTAGTGTTATATTTGGATTCTTTTCTTTTTCTGTGTGTGTGTGTGTGTATCTATCATAGATGTTTGGTGTTTGGTTACCATGAGGTTTATATATAGCTATCTATGTGATTATTTTAGTTGCTAATCTCTTAAATTCAAAGGTATTTAGACAACTCTGCATTTTTACTCCCCTCCCTGCACAATTACTATTTTTGATATATTTTACATCTCTTTGTTTTTTGTATCCTTAACAACTTATTGCAGATATACATTTACTACTTTTGTCTTTTAACCTTCCTACTAGCTTTGTATGTAGTTGATTTACTATCTTCACCATGTATTTGCTTTTACTGATGAGCTTTTACCTTTCAACTTTCTAGTTGTGGCCTTTTCCTTTTTGTTTAGAGAAGCCCCTTTAACATTCTTGTAAAGTTGATTTGGTGGTGCTGAACTCTTTTAGCTTTTGCTTTGTCTGTAAAATTTCTGATCTCTCCATTAAATCTGAATGATAGCCTTCTTGGGTAGAGTATTCTTGGCTGTAGGTTTTTCCCTTTCATCACTTTAAATATATTGTGCCGCTCCTTCTGGTATGTAGAGTTTCTGCTGAAAAGTCAGCTGATAGCCTTATAGGAGTTCCCTTGTACAAGACCTGTTTTTTCCTTGCTGCTTTTAATATTCTCTCTTTAATTTTTACCATTTAAATTATAATGTGTCTTGGTGTGGTCCTCTTTAGGTTGATCCTGTTTGGATCAACTCTGTGCTTCCTAGGCATGGATGTCTGTTTCCTTTCCCAGGTTAGGGAAGTTTTCAGCTATTATGTCTTTATATTCTCTGCCCCTTTTTCTCTCTCTTCTTGTGGGACCCCTATAATGCAAATGTTAGTACATTTGATGTTATTTCAGAGGTCTCTTAAACCCTCCTCATTTCTTTTTATTCTTTTTCTGTTCAGCTTCAGTGATTTCCACTACTCCTTCTTCCAGTTTGCTGACCTGTTCCTCTGCATCATTTAATCTACTGTTGATTCCTTCTAATGTACTTTTTATTTCAGTTATTGTGTTCTTCATCCTCCTCTTTATATCTTTTACCTCTTTGTTAAAAACTTCTAACTCCTAACACTCTGTTCGTACATTCTTCTCCTGAATTTATTGGTCATCTTTATGGTTATTACTTTGAATTCTTCATTGGGTACACTGCCTATCTCCACTTCACTTAGTTCTTCTTCTGGGGTTTTATCTTGTTCCTTCATTTGGAACATGTTCCTCTGTTGCCTCATTTTGCCTAATTTTCTGTTTTTATTTCTATGTATCTGGTACGTTGGTTATGTTTCCCAGTTTTGGAGAAGTGGTCTTTTTAGGAGATGTCCTATGCATCCCAGCAGCATACTCCCCTCTGGTCACCAGGGCTATATGCTCTAGGCGTGCCCCCTATGTGGGTTACATGGGTCCTTCTGTTGTAATGGGCTGACTACTGTGGGCAGTCTGGTATGCATGGCTGGCCCCTGGTCTGCTTGGCTGCCAGGTCCTGCCTTGAACAGAGGCTGCTGGCTGCTGGTTGGCAGGGCTGGGTCACAAGGAGGCTGTTTTCCAGGGTGCCTGAGGGTCAGTGCTGGCTCACTGGTAGGCAGAGCCAGGTTCCTGGGTGGGTGGTTGCCGATTCCAGGGTGTTTCAAAGCTCATGCTGGCCTGCTGGTGAGTGAGGCTGGATCTTGGGCTGGTTGGTCCAAGGTATCTCAGAGCTGGTGTCTGACTACTGGGCTGGGGCCTGGGTGTCCCTGGGCTAGTGTCAGCGCATTGGTGAGTGGAGCAGGGCCCTAGGGTTCCCAACACTGGTGTCAGTTTGCTTGTGGGTGGAGCTGTATCCTTGAGCTGCTGGCTAAGGGGCCCAAGGTGTCCCAAAACTGGAGTTGGCCTGCTGGTGGGCAGGGCTGGGACCTAGGAGGTCTCTCAGAGTTGGTGTCAGCCTCCTGATGTGTTGGCAGGGTTCTGACAAGGCAGACTATAGGGCAGTGGTCCTGGGGCCAGTGTCAGCCTGCTGGTGGGCAGAGTTGGGGTCCAGGAGATCCCAGGGCTGGTGCCTGCCCACCAGTGGGTGAACCTGGGTCTTGGGGATAGTGCCGGCCCACTGGCCAGCAGAGCTGGGTCCTAGGGTCTCTGGCTGCAGGGCCCAGGGGTCCCAAAGCTGGTGTTGGACTGCTGGTGGATGGGGCCAGTTCCTGACACAGCTGGCTATGGGGTCCTGGGTGTCCTGAAGCTTGTGTTGGACTGCTAGTGAGGGGGGCTGGATCCTGGGGCAGCTGGCTGAGGGGGCCAAAGTATCTCAGAGCTGGTGTTGGCCTACTGGTAGATAGGCTGGGTCCTGCCACAGCAGGCTTCAGTGGTCCTGGGGCTGGTACCCACTGGTGGGCAGGGCCAGGGCAAGGGGGTTCTGGGGCTATGCCTGCCCACTGGTGGGCAGAGCTGGGTCCTAGGGTCTCTGGCTGCAGGGCTCTGGGCTTCCTGGGTCTACTGACTGTGCACTGGTCTGTGGGGCCAGGTCCTGGGCCCTCTGATGTACAGGGCCATGTCAGGGGAAGCTCTGGGCTCAGGGGATCTTAAGGCAGCCTGCCTGCTGGTGGGCATGGCTGTGCTCAGCTAGTTGCTTGGCTTGAGGTGTCCCAGTACTGGTACCTACAGGCTGGTGAGCAGGGATGGGGCTAGGTCTTGAGCCTAATAAGCTAGAGAGAGGACTACAAAATGGTGCTCATTAGCACCAGTGTCCCTGTGGTAGAACAAGCTTCCAAAAATGGCAGCCACCAGTGTCTATGTCCTTAGGGTGAGCTCCAGCTGCCTCCTGCCTCTGTGGGAAACTCTCCAAGATCAGCACATGGGTCTGACCCAGGCTCCTTTAAAATTACTTCTGCCTTGGGTCCCGGAGTGTGTGAGATTTTTGTGTACACTCTTTAAGAGTGGAGACTCTACTTCCCACAGCCGTCTGGTCTCCTGAGAGGCCCATGTTGGGATCCCCAGGCCTGGGGTCCTGTACCAGGAAGATGAGCCCTCAGACCATTTGGCTTTGAAGGCTAGTGGGCCTTGCTTTTCTTTTTTTCCTGCCATTTTCTGAGTATTTTTTATGATTCCATTTTCTCTACCACTGACTTATCAGCCATACCTCTTTTTTTCTTCCACTTACATTGTAAATACCACAATATATTGTTATTCTTGATTTAAACAATTATCTTTAAGAAAAAAATTTCTTAAATGAGGAGGAAAAGGCTTTTATATCCACCTACATGTTTACTCTTTACAGTGCCCCTCATTTCTTTTCATAGATGTAAATTTCCATTTGATATCATTTTCTTTCTTCCTGAAGAACTACTTTTAACATTTCTTACAGTGCAGGTGTGTTGGTGACAAATTCTCTAAGCTTTGTTTATCCCCAAAAGTCTTTATTTTGCCTTCATTTTGGGAAAATCTTTTTTGTCAGGTACAGAGTTCTAGGTTGAGTGGGGTTATTTGTTTGTTTTTAAAAATTTTATTTCCAGCACATTAAGGATGCCACTTCTGGCATGTTTCGTTTCTGACAAGAAGCCTGCAGTAATTTTTATATATTTGCTTGTCTGTTATTTAAGGTGATTCCCCACCCCCCACCCCCGGCCGTTTTTAAGGACATTTTTCCACGATTTTTGTCATTAGTTTCAACAATTTTTGTGCCTGGTTCTTCTGCTTAGAGATTTGTGAACTTCTACAATCTTTGGGTTTATAGTTTTGAACAAACTTGGTAAATATTTGCCCATTATTTCTTGAAATAGTCTTTCTGTCTCCCTATCTCCTTCTGAAACTTGTTACACTTACATTAAACTGCTTGATATTGTCCCCATAGCTCATTGGTACTGTCATTTTTCTTTTTTTTTCCCCCCCAAGTATTTTTTTCCCTTGGTGCTTCATTTTAGATAATTGCTATTGCTATATCTTTGGGTTTTAACTAATCCTGTTCTCCTGCAATCTGCTGTATTTTTCATTTCAGATATTGTATTTTTCATCTCTAGAAGTTCTATTTGGGTTTCTCTTTTTAAAAATAACTTCCATGTCTCTTCTTGGCATGTTCATGTTTCCCTCTACCTTCCTGAACATATGGAGTATACTTATAATTGCTGTTTTGATATCCTTGCCTGCTAATTCAATCATATGTGTCATTTCTTTCTCTCTTCTTATTGGTTGATTTTGCCCCAGTTATGGGTCATACTTTCCTGCTTCTTTGCATGTCTGGTAAATTTTTTAGGATACAAGACATTATTTTGTATTGTTGGGTATTGGATATTTTTTTCAGATTTGTTATGGATATATTTATCTTTTGTGCTTCACTATATGGATATGTAGCAGATTTTTAAAAAGCAGAAAACAGTATTTATAGCAAAAAATGAATGAACAAATGAATTTGTGCAATTTATTTAATTATTTATTTGCCCTCAACAAATTTTTAAGTGTACAGTACTGTTAACTACAAGCTCAATGTTGTACAGGTGATCTCTAGAACTTTTTCATCTTTTATAACTGAAATTTATACCCATTGAACAGCAACTCCCCATTTCCTCTTCCCTCCTGCCCCTGGCAACCACTATTCTACTTTCTGCTTCTATGAGTTTGACTATTTTAGATACCTCACACAAGTGGAATCATGCAGTATTTGTCCTTCTGTGACTGGCTTATCTCACTTAGCATAATGTCCTCAAGGTTCTCCCATGTTGTTGCATGACAGAATTCCTTCTTTTTTAAGGCTGAGTAATAGCCCACTGTATGTATATACCACCATTTTCTTTATTCATTCATCTACTGATGAACATTTGGGTTGCTTCCACCTCTTGGCTATTGAATAATGCTTCAATTAACATAGAAGTGTAAATCTCTCTTCAAGATCCTGATTTCAATGATTTTGGATAAATACCCAGAAATGGGATTGCTGCATTACATGGTATGGATTTTTTTTTTTTGCATTCTTTTAAGTGTTTTTCAGCTTTGTCCTGTATGTAGTTAAGTTACTCGGATATGGTTTGATCATTTCAAGGCTGACTTTTAAACTTTATTAGGTAGGGCCAGAGTAGCTTCTAGTCTAGGGCAATACTCTTACAACTTTACCCAATGCCTGTCTATTAGAGGGCTTTCCACTCTGGCTTGTAGGGCCACCTTACTCTCTGTAATCTCTGAGGATTCTTCTTCCAGTGGTTCTTTTTCTGGTGTTTCGTAGTTATTTCACATGTATGCACAGATTGATATTTAGCCAAAGACTTGAAGGGGCCCTCTATAGGTCTCTGGAACTCTACATTTCTGCAGGCCTCTCCTTTCCAATATTTTACCCTCAAAATTTTAGCTTCCTTGCCATATAGCTGAACCCGAAACTCAATCCTATGAGACTCCTGGGCTGTTAAGGTTCCCTCTCTCTGCACTGTGGCTTGGAAACACTGTAGGTTCACCTCATTTCTCTTCTCTCAGAGATCATTATCCTGGATTGACTTTTACCTAATATCTGAAAAAAGAACAACTAGGAAAGGTGAAGTAAAATTGAGAAGTCAGTTCTTACCACTAATAAGTTTCATTTAATCATTATGCCATTGTTTTGCTGCAACTTAAAAAGTTTCACTTCATTTGTAGCTGACTTCACAGGGGCAAGTGTTAATTACTAAACTACCTCATAAAATGTAGTTCTTCTAAAGAGTACATTTAACTCAAGCATGACTGAAAAGGATAATCTTCCATGGAAATGTAAATTTTTCTTTGTTTCTTCTTGTGCTATAAACAACATGAAATCTTTGGCCATCACTCTAAATATGCTGTTAATTTTTTAAATATTAAACTTTTAAAATAAGTTTTTAATCACAATGTAATACACACAATGTAATTAATATACATTGATTAATTTTCATAAAGTGAATGCACCCATGTAACCATATCCAGATCAAGAAATATACTATAGGAACACAAGGTTGGCTTAATACTCGGAATTCAAATTAACAGAAAAAAGAGAGAAAAACCATATCATCTCAATAGATTTTATCAAATAGAAGCATTTAATAAGATTTACCCAGTCATGAATTTATTAAATGTTTATAGCAAACTATCAGTAGAACAGAATTTCCTTAACCAGCTACAGAGAAGATTGCCTCATGTTATTCCCCTGTCAAAACGCTTCTTCCTAAAGTAACAACTCTCCTGTCTTCTAACACAATAAATCATTTTTTCCTGTTTTTAAACTTTATATAACTGGAATGATATAAAATGTATACTCTTGTGACTGGATTTTTCCACAGATCATTATGTCCCTGAGATTCATCCACATAGTTGTGTACTGTAATACTTCATTTCTTCTCATTGTTGTATAGTATTCCATTGTACAAATATACCACTATTTAGTTATCCAGTTTGTTGTTGTTGAACACCTAGACTGTTTCCAGTTTTTGGCTACGTGAATACAGCTCTATGAACACTCTTATACATGTGTTTTAGTGAACATATATTAGCATTTCTATTGGGTATACACCTATGAGTGAAATTGTACGGTCATGTGGTTTTGAGTACGAGTAAGTTAAGCTTTAGTAAAAAACAATTTTTAAAGGTATTAACCAGAGTGGTTAAAGCAATTTATATTCCCACCAACTCTGGAAAATGTGTTGCAGATGCAACATAATCTCACCAACATTTGGTATCGTCAGTCTTTTAATCAGGTGTATGTAATGCAAACGGCAAATACCCTTTCCCAATCTGTGGCTTGCCTTTTCATTCTTAATAGCATCTTTTAATGAACAGACTTTCCTAATTTTAGTGCAGTTCAATGTATCATTTTTTCCTTTTATTGTTAATGCTATATGTATTTAGTTTTAAGACTCTTTGCCTACTTCAGGGTCACAAAGATAATGTTTTCTTCCAGAAGCTTTATTGTTTTACTTTGCATATCTATAATTTATCTTTTGATTTCTTTATACGTTTTGAGGTCAAGATTCACCTTTTTTCCCCCCACATGGGTATCTAATTGACCTAGTACAATTTATTGAGAAGAATGTCCCTTTCTCTCTGCACTGCAATGTTATCTTTGATATAAATCAAGTCACTATATATGTGTGCATCCGTTGGCTCCATGTTGTTTCATTGGCTTATTTGTCTTTTCTTGTGCCAGAACCATGCTGTCTTTACTATTGTAGCTTTGTAAAAGGTCTTGATATCTTGTAGTAAAAATCCTCCAGTTTTGTTATTCTTCAAGACTATCTTGGCTATTTTGCCCTTTGCATTTTTATAATTTAAGAATCAGCTTGCCAATTTCAAAAGCTAACAAACAAATCTTCAGGGATTTTGCTTGAGACTACACTGAATCTATGTGAGAACTGAAATCACAAAACACTGACTCTTTTGATCCATGAACTGCTATCTTCTTCTATTTTTTTGTCTCAATTTTTCCTAATAATGTCTTAAATTTTTCAGTATAGAGGTCTTTTGTTCGATTAATTTTGTGTATTTGATATTTTTGTGTACTAATATGGTATTATTTAAAAATTTTTACTTTTTGTTTATTGTTAGTATACAGGCCTAAAATTGATTTTGTATACCAATCATGTATCTGGCAACCTTGCAATATTAAAATTCACTTTTAATTCTATCAGTTTATAGATTCTTTCCAATTTTCTTTGTAACAATCATGTCATCTGTAAATAATTGCAGTTTTATTTCTCTCTTTCTAATCATTATGCTTCCTCCCTTACTGCACTGTCTAGGTTAACACTATCCATAGAACTTTCTGTGATAATGAAGTGTTGTATATTTGCAGTATATAGTAGCCACTAGTCACATGTGCCTACTGAGAACCTGACAGGTGGCCAGTGTGACTGATGATCTATAATTTTAACTAATTAAAATTTAAATTGCCAAATATGGTACTGGATAGCTCAGGTCTAGGATCTCCAATATAATGGCGATACACATGGTTATGGCAGGGTTCTTTGTTTTATTCCTAATTGCAAGATAAATGCCTTCAACGTTTTGCCACTATACGTGATACTTGCTGGAGGTTTGCAGGGGAGGCAAATAAAACTCCCTATCAGATTAAGGAAGGAATAGTTTGCTATAAGCATTTAAAAAAATCATAAGTGGGTAAAGTTTATCAAATACTACTTGATAAAACCAATTGAGATGATGTAATTCTCTCTCTTTTTCTATTAATTTAGTCAGTTACATTCATTGAGTTCTGAATGTTATAACAAAATTATGCTCCTATAGTAAATTCAACTTGGTCATGACATCTATTTCTTTATCTATCTATCTAGATTTGATTTGTTAATATTTTTAGAATTTGTTCACCCATGTTCCCAAGAGAAGTGGACTTGAAATTTTCCTTTCTTATGATGTCTTTATCAGGTGTTGATATTAAGGTTATGCAAGTCTCAAAACGGGTTGGGAAATATTTTCTTCTTATTCTCTGAAGAGTTTTAGTAGTATTGATGTTATTTTTTCTGAACATTTCTTGGAAAAATGTATTTGTGAAGCCACCTGGACCTAAAAATTTCTTTGTGGAAAAGTTCCAAATTACAGACTCAATTTCACTAATAAATATGGAACTATTCAAATTTTTAATTTTCTGTAAAGTTTTAGTAAACTTTTTTTTCTAGGAATTTGTCCATTTCATCTAAATTTTCACATCTTCTAGCATAAAGTTACTTTTTAATTCTCTTATTATCTTTTTTCTTTTTTTTTTAGAAGATGTTGGGGGTAGGAGTTTATTAATTAATTTATTTATTTTTGCTGTATTGGATCTTCGTTTCTGTGTGAGGGCTTTCTCTAGTTGTGGCAAGCGGGGGCCACTGTTCATTGCGGTGCACGGGCCTCTCACTACCGTGGCCTCTCTTTTTGTGGAGCACAGGATCCAGACGTGCAGGCTCAGTAGTTGCAGCTCACGGGCCTAGTTGCTCCGCGGCACGTGGGATCCTCCCAGACCAGGGCTCGAACCTGTGTCCCCTGCATTAGGAGGCAGATTCTCAACCACTGCACCACCAGGGAAGCCCTCTTATTATCTTTTTTAATGTCTGTAGGACCTGCTAAGATGTCCCCTTCTCATTCTTGAAATTGGAAATTTATGCCTTTTTCTTTTTTTCTTCATTAGTCCTCCAGAGGGTTACCACTTTTATTAGAAGTACTGATTTTGTTGATACTGTCTTTTGTACTTTTGTTTTTACTTTATTAATTTTGTCTCTAACTTTTATTTTCTGCCTTCTACATTCTTTGTAGAAGAATGCTTCTTGCAGGGCTTAAGTATGGCCCAAAGCTTTTGCTTAAAAAAGATTACCCTGTTTTTTTTTTACAGTCATGTAAAAAATAAATTGAAAAAAATGACTTCCCTGATTTGAGTATCTAAGAGTTCATTCTAGTGAATGTTGTGTTTTCAAAAGCTTCCACTGACATACTCTACAATGAGCAGTCAATGACTAGTGACTTGGTGTGTTACAGGGCTTCACTAATTCTGTGTTCTCTCTCCAAAGTATCATTTTATATAAATAGGGGTCTCTAATGATTAATTGGATACCCTTAGTATAGAGCATATGAATTAGCTTAGTCAGCATATTCAAGGCCTGGGACAGTAACAAATATTCCCTACACTCTTAGTGACTCAGCAAAACAAATTTATTTCTTGCTCACACAGGGTCCAATGACTCAAATTATATTTAAACAATTAGTCACCATTGACTTAAGCAGGCAATAATTTTATACATGTATGTATGTGTATGTATGTATTGATATATATGTATATATATATAAAATAAAAATTACATATATATATATTTGTCTACTGAAATCTACTCGAGAAAATACTAATTAGTTAGCAGGCTTACTCTGGCCATAGACAGAAATCTATATTAAGAGTCCTGATTTACAGATTAGGAATATACATGAACGTGAAGTCCTTATAATGTTTCTATATAGCCATATTTTGACTTTCACTAAGGAGTTGGGATTTATTTTAGTATAAACTTTCCTGCTGGCAATTTAGCTTTACTCTGAAGACCCATTGTTCCTATGCTGTTTTGCAATAAACACTATGGACGAAAAAGTAAAAATGCTACATTTAAACGGTGACCGATTGACTATATTATTGCCTCAGATTTTCCCATCTTCTGCATCTGTACATTTGTGAGATAGACAAGGCTTATACAGACCAGGAGGTTTATGAGATATTTGCAAAAATACTCTATTTGCAATGTCTACCTTAATACAGTACTCAGAATTCTATCTAGCATGACACTTCTAACAACAGCAGTGTTTGGAACTTTGCCAAAATCATGCTTATTACTCATGGAATGGTTCTAAAATGTCAAGTTTGGAACAAAAGACACATCCTTATCCAACTCACCTAACGATAAGCATGTTAGTGATAGAAAATGCCATGACCACAAGATAGTCTAATTACTCTCCCTAATAACGAGGAATTGAAATAGGGTGTGTCCCTCTCTGTGTGTGTGTGTGTGTGTGTGTGTGTGTGTGTGTAGGAGGCTTAAGTTTGATGAATTTAGAGCCTTAAGTTAGACAAAATCTGAAAATTCACATATATAATACTGGGAAGCTGTACAGCATAGTTAAGGATGTAGGCTTTTAACTGTTCCTTCTCAGTTTGAATCTTGGCTCTATCACTTATTAACTGTGTCTCTAAGAAAGTTATTTAACTTGCTTACATCTCAGTTTCCTCATATACCATATGGGTTTAAAGAATAACTACTTCATAGGGTAGGATTAAATGAGTTAATGTATGTAAAGTGTTTCAATCAATGCCAGGCACATACAAAATAATCATACTAAATTTTTAAAAAGTGAGAGAAAGAGTCTTTAATAATTAAAAATGTAAGTCAAAGTTCAAAATTTAAACATACTTCACAGGAAGCCATACACACTTTCAACCTAATGTCTACCCAAGTTTCAAAACCTTCACTACTCCACAAAATAATATTATGCTTTATATATGAGGACCTTATCAGTAAGTATTTATTGAACATTTATTAGGCACTGGGATGTAAAAACAAGAGGCATAACAACTGCCCCTTAAAACCTTATAATCATCATTAACAAACAAATTATTTAGAATATAAGACCATATATAATTAAGTGCTAAACTCTGTGGGAAAGAACATAAATCCTGACTAAGAAGACAGGGAATCCCATGAGAGCTGATGTAGGGATGCCTAGTGTACTGCAGGCATTCCCATAACTCAGGGTTTACTCTGCATTATGCCAAGTCCTCGAGAGAACTAAATAGTCTAACCGTTCCCTACCATCCTGCAAAAAAAAAGCTTAAAATATATTTGGCTAATGTTGTAGTCTTTTACTTCTAGTGGTAAGAATCATACTTTTTACATATGGTGTACTACTATAGGTATATATAGTACTTTCAGCACCTAACTTCACCAGCATAGTTGTGTTGGGCTGCCCATTCTAAAAACAAAATACAAAATGAAAATCACTATTTATTAGTTAAGAGCCAGAAAAGAAAAGTAGACCAACTATACGTTTTAAGTTAGGTTTAGTACTGACATAATTTCTGATGTAAGAATCCTAGAGCTGAGAATATATATACTGAAACAATTTTCCATGCAGTTTTATCATACTTGAAATGTTTTCTATATTTATTGAGAATTTCAATATGCTAGAAATAAATACTAAATAACTAGCGACTTACCTACATATAAATTTACATTAAGTGTACAATAAGACCACTAACATAACGAAAATGTTAAGGAAAACACTTACAGCAATTCTACACATAGTTGTTAATTCTGACAGTATGACATTACTACAGGGTAAAATACCATTAAGATAAAGACGGTTTAATCATTGTACAAATGGAATTTATTGATCTACCATAAAATGAGCTTATTGACAAAATAGTTTAAAGTGTTATTTGCAGCTATACAACACTTTGTCTGCAAATGTTATACTATGAATCATTTTTCTAAGAGTTTAATTAGACTATTAAAAAGTTACTGCAAATGTCTTGAATTTTTGAGATGAATATTTTTACTGCTAACACCACTGCAGGCATGTGTTGTTTGATTTATAGATGATTTTTATTTTCAAGAAAGCTATTATCATTAATATCATCAGAGAATCCTTCCTGAGACATCAACTGGAGACCCAGTCATATGATTAGCATTAATGAGTATTATGCTGGCGGTTCTTTCATATAACATGTGTAAAATAGGTTTTCCAAAAGTGAAGCCGCTTGAGGTTGAAGAAAACACTATATAAGGTTGAGATAATCTCAGTCTTATCTAATTATTAGTTTCCCTCCCAGAGGCTTAAAAGTTTAGAAATATTTTCTAATAATTTGCATTACTTTTCTAATCTTAGGAGAAGCAGTATAGTCTAGTGGACAAGCACGTAGATTTTTAGGCCAGAAAACAAAAGTTCACATTTTAACTGTGCCGCTACTAGCTGTGTTACCCTGGATAAATTTTCTCTATTTGTGAAATGTGGACATACCATGTAGGCTAACTGTGAGGATTAAATTAAATAATATGGAAAACAAAGTGCCTGACTTGGAGTCAACCAAAGAACAGCTGCTCAGAAGAAGCTAAACTCCATCCTTCCTCAATTTTGCAATTTTGGAATGCTGATTTCAACACTGGAAGGTAAAACTGATATTGTCAACTGACACACAAGCACAACTACTTGTAGTTGCTACTTAATAGTCTCAGACTCTAAAGTGTACTCAACTGAAGCCACAAAGTTCACCTTCCTAGCCTTCTAAATATAATAAGGAAGTAGGCTGCCATCAAACCCCTAAAAAACAAACAAAACCCCACACTCTTTTTTTCCTGTTCAGGAAAAGGGAAGAAGGAAATTTAAAAAAAGAAAAAAATATAAACTCTTCTGGTGTTCTGAGACCAATTCTCAGGACCAGCAGGGCATCCAAGAATTCAACTCAATTCTGACTATCTACTTGGAGACAGAATAAAATTCCACAGGTGGGCTCAGTCCCACAAGATGGCCCTCTACTTCAGAGGCCAATCAAGTCCAGGTTGTTACCTGTACTTCTGACTGACTGGCTATAAATCAGAGGTTCACACAATCCCTTCCTCAGGTTTGATTAATTTGCTAGGATGGCTCACTGAACTCAAAGAAACACTTTACTTACTGGATTGCCAGTTTATTGTAAAAGGATATGATGAAGGATACAGATAAACATTCAGATGGAAAGGATGAGTAGCACAAGGTATGGGGAAAGGGAGTAGAGCTTCCATGCTCTCTCTGAGCTCACCACTCCCTCTAAACCTCCACATGTTCACCAACTTGGAAGCTCTCTGAACTCTCTCCTTTTGGATTTTTATGGAGGTTTCATTACATAGGCATGCTTGATTAAATCATTGGCCATTGGTGACTGATTCGACCTCCAGCCCCTCTCCCTGGAGGTCAGGAGTGAGACTGAAAGTTCCAACCCTCTAATCACATGGTTGGTTCTACTGGCAACCAGTCTCCATCCTTGGGTGAGAACCAAGAGTCACCTTCCCTGAAGCGTTTTCAGGAACTGAGGACAGGAGACCAAATATTATCCCGCTCTTATTGCTCACGAAATTCCAAGGGTTTTGGGAGCTGTGAGACAGGAATTGTGGTGAGAAATTTTTCTGTAAATCACGATAGTACTTTTTTCCCCTTTCACAGGGCTAGGAAAACAGTTTGTCTTATTTGTATCTTATTTACAAAGACAGCCTTGAAGATACAAGAATATAAGTTATGTACAGTGATCAGAGCAGCCACCATAGAAAGATCTGCACTTTCCAATTTAAAACTTGCAGGTTTAAATTCAAAGACTGTCATCATCATAAGAACAACAATCACCCTGGTTTAACCACTAGAAATATCAGTGGTGTAATCATGCTGTCAAATACCATATTTAAAGAGATGTGCTCATTCTAAAGCATACAAGAAAGCCATCCTCTCATTTCTAATAACTTCTAATCCTAACATCATTTTCAGAATCTATGTAAATAAAATACTGCTTGGCTGGCTTTCTCCTACTGAAATATGGGATAACTTACTCAGTTAACTAGAATCTGTATCAAGAGAATCAATCATAATTACCTAAACAATGTGAAAGAAATGCTATCCTTTAAGGCATATAGCATTTTCCAAATTTAAGCATTATTTTATGCAATATATTGTTAAGAGGAGTTTAAACAGCAAACAGAAAAATCTATTTAAACAATATGGTGTCCCTGCACATATTCTAAAAGATCAAGTATAGGTCTTTACAAAACAGAAAGAGTAAACATAAAACTCAAATAGGGTAAAAATCACTCACTAAAGCTAAAAAAATCACTTACTCAAGTTTAAAAATTAAAACATGATATGACTTTATTCCATTCTGATAAAAGCTAAATGTAAGCCAAGAACTCATTTACTGAATTTCAGGTTTTTTAGCAGTAGTCTTTGAAATGACAGAAAGTAGGTTATGAGTATTCCATACATTTTTATTAATTCAGATCAATGAAGCAATATATTAATATATTTTTAAGCTGTCAGTCAATATAAATGTTTATGTAATGTGGCCCAAGTTTAAAATATGCATTTTTTAAAATTAATTTTTATTGGAGTGTGGTTGCTTTACAATGTTGTGTTAGCCTCCACTGCTCAACAAAATGAATCAGCCATACACATACAGATATCCCCTCTCTTTTGGACTTCCCTCCCATTTAGGTTACCACAGTGCATTAGGTAGAGGTCCCTGTGTTATACAGTATGTTTCCATCAGTTGTCTACTTTATAAATAGTATCAATAATGTATATGTGTCAATCCCAGTCTCCCAATTGCTCCCACCCCACCTCATTCCCCCTTGGTATCCAAACATTTGTTCTCTATATCTGTGTCTCTATTTCTGCTTTGCAAATAAGATCATCTATACCATTTTTCTAGATTCCAAATAAATGCATTATTATACGATATTTGCTTTTCTCTTTCTGACTTATTTCACTCTGTATGACACTCTCTAGGTCCATCCACGTCTCTACAAATGACCCAATTTCATTCATTTTTATGGCTGAGTAATATTCCGCTGTATACATGTACCACATCTTCTTTATCCATTCCTCTGTTGATGGACATTTAGGTTGCTTCCATGTCCTGTTGTAAACAGTGCTGCTATGAACACTGGGGTCCATGGTTTTTTTGAATTATGGTTTTCTCTGGGTATATGTGCAGTAGTGGGATTGTTGGGTCATACGGTAGTTCTATTTTTAGTTTTTTAAAGAACCTCCATACTGTTTTCCATAGTGGCTGAATCAATTTACATTCCCATCAACAGTATAGGGTTCCCTTTTCTCCACACCCTCTCCAGCATTTGTTGTTTGTAAATTTTCTGATGATGCCCATTCTAACTGGTGTGAGGTGATACCTCATTGTAGTTTTGATTTGCAATTCTCTAATAATTAGTGATGTTGAGCATCTTTTCATGTGTTTGTTGGCTATGTGTATGTCCTCTTTGGAGAAATGTCTGTTTAGATCTTCTGCCCATTTCTTGATTGGGTTGTTTGTTTTTCTGATATTGAGCTGTATGAGCTGCTTGTACATTTTGGAAATTAATCCTTTGTCAGTTGCTTCATTTGGAAATATTTTCTCCCATTCTGAGGGTTGTCTTTTCATATTATTTATGGTTTCCCTTGCTGTGCAAAAGCTTTTAAGTTCAATTAGGTCCCATTTGTTTATTTGTGTTTTTATTTTCATTACCCTAGGAGGTGGGTCAAAAAAGATGTTGCTATGATTTATGTCAAAGAGTGTTCTTGCTATGTTTTCCTCTAAGAGTTTTATAGTGTCTGGCCTTACAGGTCTTTAATACATTTTGAGTTTATTTTTGTGTATGGTGTTAGGGAGTGTTCCAACTTTATTCTTTTTTTTTTTTTTTTTTTTCTGGACGCGCAGGCTCAGCGGCCATGGCTCACGGGCCCAGCCACTCTGCGGCATGTGGGATCTTCCTGGACCAGGGCACGAACCCGTATCCCCTGCATCAGCAGGCGGACTCTCAACCACTGTGCCACCAGGGAAGCCCCAACTTTATTCTTTTACATGTAGCTGACCAGTTTTCCCAGCACCACTTACTGAAGAGACTGTCTTTTCTCCATTGTATATTTTTGCCTCCTTTGTCATAGATTAGTTGACCAGAGGTGCGTGGGTTCATCTCTGGGCTTTCTATCCTGTTCCATTGATCTATTTTTCTGTAAAACCTGCATTTCTAATCTCTTTCACCTAACACTAACTGATTAGTTTTGAGAATATACCAAAAGTTTCATATGTTGACAGACATTCCAAGAAAATATCAGGTTTGTTTGTTTATTTGATAGTAAAAGGAGAAAAGATCTCACCTAAGACTCTTAATATTTCTTTTTCTAAAGTGACATTTGTCAATCCAAAGCCAACTATTAGCACTAGCAGAGTTTATTGCACTTTACCTTGCCCTACAAGTCTTTTTAGCCACAGATGTAATCTATGAATGCATTCTTATAAAGTAATCTAGCTTTGGACAACAATGAAATTATCATTCAAATATTCAGCTATACAAAAACTACACATTCATTCCATTGTAATAAGTACAGAAAACCAAAACTCGTATATGGAAATGTGCATTTTATTATAAAATATAGCCAAATATTCAGAGATGATGGCAACCAGTACAATAAAAAATATATTGGAAAAGATACTATCTACCCAGTTGATCATAAAAGGAGAAAATCAAGAGAAAATAAGAGGGACCAGCTGCCCATCCACAAACATATGGATGGCATATCAACATCATTAGTCACTGGGGAAATGAAAATTAAAACCACGAGATACCACAACACAATATTAGAACAGACAAAAACAAACTGACAATACCAAAGTGATGACAAGGATGCAGAGGAGTAGGAACTTTCATACACTGGTGGTAGAATGCAAAACTGTACAGCCACTTGGAAAAAAGGTTGGCAGTTTCTTGTAAAGTTAAATACATATTTAAAATAAGGTCCATAAGCCCACTCCTAGATATTTACCCAAGTGAAAAAACAGTGACAAAAAAAACCCACACACAAAAAAACCTTTATGTAAATGTCTCTAGTACCTTTATTCACAACTGCCCAAAGCTGAAAACAACCAGATATCCCTCAGTAGGTAAGTGGATAAACAAATTGTGGTAATATAAAAGAATGCTACTTGGCAATAAAAAGAGAACAAACCAATGATTTATGCAACAGATGGATGAATATTAAATGCATTTTTAAGTGAAAAAAGCCAGTCCTAAGAAGCTACATATTAAGGCTAACTGAAGGTACAGGAAACACATCAGTGGTTGCCAGGGTTTGGGGTGGTAAGAGGAGTTGACTACAAAGGGACTCACAACACAAGGCAATCTGTGGAGTGATGAACTGTTGTTGGTAGATACATGACTCTATGCATTTCTCAAAACCCAGAGAACTGTACAACACAAAGAGTGAATTTTACTGGATATACATTAAAAAAAAAAAAAAACAACAAGGGTGTTAGGGAACGAAAGATGGAAAACAAACTGTGACAAATGAATCTAGCTGCATTACAAATGAATGACATAGCAGACTGAAGGAGATATGGAAGAAAAGACCTGACTTAACTAACTTTGGAAAAGAGCTAGGTAGTGTGAGAATAAAGATTAAAAGATATGTATACAAATACTGTATTCTATTTGGTAAATTTGTTTCTCACAGGAGTATGGGTTAGCAATTCTGAAACTATTATACATGTGTAGCAAATACATAAATATGTTGTAGATAATAAGAATCAGGTTTCTCGCTGTGAGGCAAAGAAATTACAAATAAGCAAAAGCGGAATGCAAGAATAGTCCCTACAATGCTAGACTGGAGTTGGAGGTATCAATATGAACTAATTTGTTTTATGTATATACAGATAGATAGTATATACAGAAATAAACATAGATGTGTGTATACATGCATACACTTCCTAGCTCTGACCTCTGAAAGGTGTAGAAGTAGTGACCCTTCAGTAGCAACCTAGCACCCAGATGTTGGTCTCTAAATACTTTTCTCCAATAAGATGGACCTGGACTCCTTGGAGAAGTGGGTGATTCCAGGCCTGGGTCAGGGAAAACACAAGATGAGCCTGGAGTATCTTGTGGAGCCAGAAAGTAAGAAATTGCTTTAAAAAAAAAAAAAGAGAGAAGACCTGTTGAAAGGACACAGAAGCAAACTTCAAAGGCTCCCAGGGGGAACAATTTAAGCAACAAAATAAATAACAACAGTACTGATTCCAATCCACAGAATGAAATAAAACTCCATGAGTGCACACTGATATAAATTATTAAATAAATAAATATGAAGAGGGAAAACTCTTTCTTACAGAAAAATTATAATTAATAAATGTAGAAGGAAGGACTGGAATAGAAAATCACCATCAGAACATCAGAGTATTAATTGCTGCAGGCAAGATTCACCAATCAATGCTAAAATTAGTGGCCAAAAAGTTAAGGAGAAATAGGGTATATGTGTAACCTCAAAGTATTTCCCCTCAAATTAAGGGAAAAATAATTAAGGGAAAAATAGTAACTTTACAGTGGAGAAATCTGGCAAACACCACCATAATCAAGTGATCATGGTTAATAACATCACCAGTAATGAGACATATTGACATCATATAATCCCTGATACGATGCACCGAGAAGGACACATTACCTCTCTGGTGTTCTTTCCCAAAAGCTGTAAGTTCAGTCTAACTCTGAGAAGACAAAATTGAATGATATTCTACAAAATACCTGACCAACTGTCTTTCCAAAGTGTGAAGGTGATGAAAGACAAGAAAAGACTGGGGAACTGTCAGAAATTAGAGGAGACGAAGGATAGAAATGTAATGCGGGATCCTAGGAAAGGACATTAGTAGAAAAAAATCAGTGAAATTCTAATAGTCTATAGTTTAGTAGTCAATGCTGATTCTTTAGTTTTGATCATTGTACCAAGGTTATGTAAGATGTTAATACTAGGGAAAGCTGAGTGAAGAATATACAAAAACTGTGTTATCTTTAGAACTTATCTGTATTATTAAAATTATTCCAAAATAACAAGTTGTTAAAAAAAAGGAAGCTTTAAAATAAAAGAAAAATAACCTTGATTTCTCTCTTTCAAATGTGTATATACCTTTCTTGACAGTAAATTCTATGAATAAAATTGTTTTTTCCCTCTAAAACATATTTGGTAGAAAATAAAATGACTGTGTTGAAAAATAGCCTTATAAAATACATTACTTAAAGTTTCTTTAAGAAAAATCCCATAATGGAC
This sequence comes from Mesoplodon densirostris, assembly GCF_025265405.1. NCBI lineage: Eukaryota > Metazoa > Chordata > Mammalia > Artiodactyla > Ziphiidae > Mesoplodon > Mesoplodon densirostris. The sequence goes on from NC_082664.1 coordinate 124,569,206, forward strand.
AATTAAAATAAGATATTTTTACATTATCTCTTGTGAGGATAAACCTTGGAGGTTCATTTCCAAACTAGTTTCTTTATTGCCCTAAAGCCTATATAATAACATTGATCAGGGTCTACAAAATTAAAAAGTTGATTGCTATAGACTGTTTGTGTCACCTCGAAATTCATGTTGAAATCCTAACCGCCAATGTGATGGTATTTGAAGGTAGGGCCTTTGGGAGGTGATTAGGTCATCACTGCAGAGCCCTAATGAATGGGATTAGTGCCCTTATAAAAGAGGCCCTAGAGAGCTCCCCTACCCCTTCATGTAAGAACACAACAAAAAGACAGTCATCTATGAACCAGAAAGCAAGTCCTCACTAGACCCTAAATCTGCCAGAACCTTCATCTTAAACTTCCCAGCCTCCAAAACTGTAAGAACTAAATTTCTATTGTTTATAAGCTACCCAGTTTATGTTATTTTGTTATAGCAGCCCAGATGGAATAAGACATCAACATTCTTTTTTAGTCTGAATACCTTCGAAGATATGAACAGAAAAAATTCCAAAACAAAACCATCCAAGCCCTTTCTTATCCAGCCATATATACTCTAAAAGACATGCATATTCAACTTGAAGAAATTCTGCCCCTGTCTTCAACACACACATATCTAATTTCAATGATACTGTCAAACTGGCAATGACTCTGTATTTGATTTTTAAAATGAAATATTTTACATTGACCTAGAAAAATCTAAATAATCTAACTTTGTATAGAAAATTATATGAAGAAAATTATCAAAATGTGAACTTTTCTATAAGCTTATTTCTCCTTCTTCTACTTTTAAGTACCACATTGAAACATAAATTAGGGAAGCTTTTAAAAAAAAAGTCTTAAGATATGGTCTTGCTAGAGGTAAAAAGCTTTAGCAATACCCACTTATATCACCCATTATTTTAAAAAGAATTCTTATTCAGGAGAAGCCCTCTAGTTCTGGCACTAGCAGAAGGAAAGGGATCTTCCAACACTCATAAGAAAGTGTGGAGATCCCTCCCCCCCTTCTTTCTCGATTCTCTCAAGCTTACCCTCCTGTGGCAATGGAGGCCATCAGGAACCTACATGTCTGAGGCAGGGGAACACCTTCCTCTTTGATAAGAGGAGCTGTGTTCCCAAGAGGATGTGATGAATCCCTGATGCTTTTCTTTTCTTTTCTCTTTCCTCCTGCTACATGGCCTTGGCTATGGGCACAGTTGTAGTGAGTGCACATTAGAGAGGGATAAATAAAGCCCTACCTTTCTGGTCAGGGAATGTAAAGGGGAGCTCCAGGGAATCCAAAATTACTGGCAGATCCCGGAGAAGGAGAAGCTTGGGAAAGCAATGCTTCAAAGTTGTTTACGAACTCCTGGGCTCACCCTTCAGCAGCACATGTGTAGATTTGACCCAAACAAGCATACACAGACTTTGAGACTTGAACTATGGGACAGACCACTACCCAAGTTCCGACTGGCCAATGGTGCACATTTGGGACATAACCGAATAGCACAGCAAAGGCTTTGAAAATTGAACCAGTGTTGTAATCACGACCCCCAGGAACTTGCAATCTGAACCTAACTGGGCTGATTGCTTACTAAAACAAATATATCAACATTCTGCACAGGATTTAAACAAGACCTAAAGTCTCTCATAACATAATAGTCAAAATGTTCAGGGTATAATTGAAAACTACTTGGCATTTGAAGACCCAGGAAAATCTCAACTTGCATGGGAAAAGATGCCTACACCAAGAAAACACAGATGCTGGAATTATCTGAGGAAAATATTAAAGCAACTATTATAGAATGCTTCATCAAGTAAGAGCAAACATTCTTGAAGCAAATGGAAAAATAGAAAGGCTTGGAAAAGAAATAGAAGATATAAAAAAAGAACCAAATGTAAATCTCAGAAGTGAAAAAAATAACAACCAAAATTAAAAGCTCACTAGATGAACTCAATAGTAGATTGGAGATGACAAAAGAAAAAGTGAACTTAATATACATGAATAGAAATTATCCAATGTGAACAGCAGAGAGAAAAAGATTGAAAACAAAAAATGAAGAGTACCTCAGGTCCAGCATTTGTGACACTAGAATCCCAATGAGAGAAGAGTTTGGTGTAATAAAACATTTTAAGAAAATAGTTTCCAAATTTTAGACATAAACTTACAGATTCTAGAAGCAAACCCCCAAACAGAATAAATACAAAGAAATCCATGACCAGATACACACTAATAAAACTTTAGAAAACTGAAGATAAAATTCTGAAAGCAACCAGAAAAATTTAACATTACCTATACCCCTATAGAAGTGCTCAAATGACTATGGATTTCTCTTAAGTGAAACATTTTTAAAGCTCTGAAAGAAAAAAACCCATCAACCCAGAATTCTATATTCAGCAAAAATATTCTTCAGAGATGAAGATGAAATAAAGACATAAAGGAAAACTAAGAGAACTGTGTTGACAGTATAAGTGCTTTGAAAGCACTGCTAAAGGAAGTTCTTCCAAAAAACGGTAAAGACACCATAAGGAAACTCTGAAACATCAGAAATGAAGAGAGAGCAACACAACTGTTAAACATCTTAGAAAATGTAATAGACTATTCTTATCCTCTTGAGTTCTTTGAAAACTTTTGGTAATTGAAAGCAGAATGTATAACCACTATCTGATGGAGCTTTATACATATAGAATATGTATATTGTAATATATATATAATTTATATACAATATATATAAAACAACTACTACATAAAGGAGGAGGGAGTAAAGGGACTTGTATGGTGGCACAGTTTCTATGTGCCACCTGAAGTAGTAAAATAGTGATTAGAAGTAGACTGTGAAAAGTTAAGTACACTGTAATCCCTAGAGCAACCATTAAAAAAAAAACCCACACATACACACACACACACAAAACTATATAAAGATACAGTAAAAAACACAATCAATAAATTATAATGAAATACTGAACCAAAAAACAAACAAATTCAAATAATCTAAAAGAAGGCAGGAAAGGGAAAACAGAGAAACAAAAAAACATGCAACAAATGGAAAAAAAGAAAATGATGACATACATCCAAACATATCAATAATTACATTCAATGTAAAAGATCTAAACACACCAATTAAAAGTCAAAAAAGAACAGTAGAGGGTTTCCCTGGTGGCGCAGTGGTTGAGGGTCCGCCTGCCGATGCGGGGGACGCGGGTTCGTGCCCCGGTCCGGGAGGGTCCCACATGCCGCGGAGCGGCTGGGCCCGTGAGCCATGGCCGCTGAGCCTGCGCGTCCGGAGCCTGTGCTCTGCGGCGGGAGAGGCCACAACAGTGAGAGGCCCACGTACCGCAAAAAAAAAAAAAAAAAAAAAAAGAACAGTAGAAAGAAACATTCTTTAAATATAATACCATAGGTAGTGAGGCCATTGCTGAAAGGAACCATGAACCAAGGAAAATTAGTATCTCTAAAAAGTGGGAAGAACAAGGAAACAAATTATCCCATAGAGCATCCAGAAAGGAATGTGGCCTTGCTGACACCTGCAATCTAGCTCAGTGAAACTGGACTCAAACTTCTGACCTCCAAACAATAAGATAATACATTTGTTTAAGCCACTGTTCATGGTAATTTGTTACAGAAGTGATAGAAAACAAATATACTGGATCATAAAACAAACCTTCACAAACTTAAATCATACAAAGGATGTTATTGGACCATAATAAAATTAGACTTGATATTAATAACAGAAAGATAATAGGATAATCTCTAAGCAGCATGAAATTTTAAAACACACTTAAAAGTAATCCATGGGTAAAAGAGGAAGTCTCAGGGGGAAACAGAAAATATTTTGAACTGAACAAAAAAATAAGACAACTTAGCAAAATTTGTGGGATGCAGCTAAAGCAGTACTTAGAGGATAAGTTATAGCACTAAAATGCTTATATTAGAAAAAAGTCTAAAATTAATAATCTAAGCTTTCATTTAAAAAGACTAGATAAAGGAGAGCAAATTAAAAAGCAAGTAGGGGCTTCCCTGGTGGCGCAGTGGTTGAGAGTCCGCCTGCCGATGCAGGGGACATGGGTTCGTGCCCCGGTCTGGGAGGATCCCACATGCCGCGGAGCGGCTGGGCCCGGGCGCGTCCGGAGCCTGTGCTCCGCAACTGGAGAGGCCACAACAGTGAGAGGCCCGCGTACCGCAAAAAATAAAAAATAAATAAATAAAAAGCAAGTCAGAGAAAGGAAATAATAGAGAGCAGAAAATCAATGAAATTTAAAAGAACAAAATAATACAGAAAAGCAATAAACCCAAAACTGGTTCTTTGAAAAGAGCAATACAGGCAACTGACAAAGACAAAAAGGGACAAGATACAAATTCTCAAGATCAGTATAAATGAGATTTCAAAATAGACCCTACATGTATTTAAAGAATAATAAGGAAATACTGTGAACAACTCTATGCACGTAAATTCAACAACTTAGATTAAATGGACCAATTCCTTGAAACCACAAACTGCCAACACTTACCTACAGCGATATGGATAAGCCGCATAGTCCCATAACTATCAAATAAATTGAATCTGTAGTGAAAGAGTTTCAAAAAAAGGAATTCTCCAGGCCCAGATGGTTTCACTAATGAAATCCAAAGGTTGTTAGAAAAAATGATTAAAGAAAACAATTTAGGTGATACAAACAAACATTTAACACTTCATGAGGTAGACAGTCTCTACTCCTAGAACTGCAAAATGGTGTGGAAGGCAGGAAGCTTTTATAGGATAATGAATAAAGAACAAGGAAGAGAAAAGTAGAAAATACCTGACTGGCTTGGGCCACAAAGTCAAGTTTGTTTGGGGTGAGAAGGCCCAGAGTTGGCTTGGTGTTTGGGGATTGGCTGACTGGATATACCCTTTCTGGTCAAGCAGAACATTTATAGAGGACTTGAGAAGTTTCAGTTTGCCGATGTGGCACCTGGGGCAGGAGCAGCTTCATCTTGGGCCTAGAAAGTTATTTCAACAAGAATGGATAAACCAACTGGGGACACCCATACAATGGAATACTCTGCATGAATAAACTATTTGATTCATGCAGTGACATGGATAAATCTTAATGCATTTTGCTAACCGAAAGAAGTCAGATCCAAATGCTACATATTATATGCCTGCATTCATATGACACACTGGAAAAGGCAAAAACTATGTGAAAAGAGATTAGGGATTGTCAGGGATTGGGGAATTCGGGAATGGCTGACTACAAAGTGGAGGCACGTGCAATATTGTGATTGATAAGAAATATACACATTTGGTTATTCAGATGACTAAAATATATTTCTCATATATATTCGGTCTTCATCTGTGGTAAAACTCTTGGAATTTCCTGAGCAATAAGAGCAATGGGAGCATCCTTTGTTATAATATTTGGGCTCTTGTCCTTGGTTCCCATAAATGCTTCCAAGGTAGGGGAAAAATGAGCTGATGTTAAATAACCTCGGGAAACAGTGTTTTGAATGGAAACTTTAAGGCTAACTACAAAAGAACCTGTATATTAACACTGTACTCTAGTTGGTAAATTTATTTCTCATGGGGGTACTGATCAACAATTCTGAACTTGCTCTACATGTATACTGGGGTCGAACAAATAAGTAAATGGATGACTGGAACCAGGTTTCTCACTGTCAGAGAAGTTACAGATAAACAAAGGGGAGAAGGCTAGAGTAAACCCTGTGGTAGTGGATTAGTCACAGACATTGTTATGAACTTAAACATAATACTGCTTATTATGTAATACAGATGGATAAATACAGAAACAACTACAGATATGTACAGATAGATGGATTAGTATACAGATGAATAATTCCTAGCTCTGTCCTCTGAGAAGCCCTAGAAACAGTGCTGACCCAATAGCAAGGAGTAAACTCATAACCCAAACATCGGTCTCTAAACAGAGTTCTCTAGTAGAAGAAACCAGAGCTCAGAGAGATGACTGATTCTAGGAGCAGGGCACAGAAAATACAGGATGAGCCTGGAACATCTTGCAGTACCAGAAATCAAGAAAGTACTCAAAAAAGAAAAAGGATGGGGACAGTTTAAGAGACATGAGGGTTAACTCTGGAATAATTTTAGCAACAAAATAAATAACATGGTATTGGATTATAAGTCAATGTATAAAGTAAGTACACATACTGAAATAAATGATTCAATGAATGACTGAATGAATGGAGGAGAAAGGACAAATTTCCTTACAGAAGAATTCCTAATAATACACGTAAATACACTCCCATCCATAACGTGAAGCTTAATCACCCCAACCCCTTGAATGCAGGCTGGAATTAGTGACTCACTTCCAAAGAACAGAAGATGGAAAGGCAAAAATAATAACTTTACAGTGGAGAAACCTAGCAAACACTATGTAGTCATGTACTCCCTGATATAATGTAATGGGAAGGGCATTTCACGTCACTGTCACCTCTGATATTCTTCCCTAAAACCCTTAACTTCAGTCTAATCATAACAAAAAAGTCAGACAAACACAAATTGAGGGACATCCTACAAAATACCTGCCTAGTACTAGTACTCAAAACTATCAAGGTCATGAAAAACAAGGAAAGACTGAGAAACTGCCACAGACCATAGGAGACTAAACAGACATGAAAGTTGCCATGTGGAATCCTGGACTGGATCCTGAACAGAAAAAGGAGACTAGTGGAAAATCTGCCAAATATGAGTTTAGAATTTAGAATTTGACTAATGTACCAATGCTGGTTTCTTGATTTTGATAAATGCACTTGGTTTTGGTTTTGTAAAATGTTATCATGGGAAGCTGGATGAGAGATATACAGGAACTATCTGTATTATCTTTGCAACTTTTCTGTAAATCTAAAATTATTCCAAAATAAAGTTTCTATTATTTTAAAAAATGGACAAAAGACTTGAACCAAAGAGGATCTGTGTATAGCAAAAAAGCACATGGCAAGATATTCAAAATCATTAGCTATTAGGAAAATGTAAATTAAAACTACTATCAGATATCATTCTAAACCTATTAGAATGGCTAAAATTAAAAAGACTGACCATACCAAGTGCTGATAAGTAGACAGAACGACTAGAACTATCATACATTGCTGATGAAAATACAAAATGGTACAGCCACCTTAGAAAAGTTTCGCAATTTCTTATAAAGTTAAATTATATTCTTACCATATGATCCAACAGTCCCACCACTATATATTTACCCAAGAGAAATGAAAACTCACATTCACACAAAAGTCTGTACACCAATGTTTATAACATCTCTATGCAAAATAGCTAAAAACTTTAAACAACTCAAAGTCCTCAATAAATGAATGGATAAACAAACTGTGTTACAACCACACAATTGAATACCACTCAGCAATGAAAAAGAAGGAAATACTGTTACACAAAACAACTTAGATAAATCTTAAGGCATTATGCTGAGTATATGCATGTGTAACAGTCTCAAATGGCTACATTCCGTATGATTCCATTTAATAGCTATTTTTCAGAAGACAAAACTAAAACGACAGGGTGGTTGCCACGGGTAATGTGTGTGGGATGGTACAACTACAAAGGGATAGCACAAGGGAGTTTTATGAACTAATGGAAGTGTCTGGACACTGACTGTGATGATGGTTACATGAATCCACACACATGTTAAAATTCATCAACTGTACACAGAAAAAGTTGGTTTTACTGCATGTCTATTTAAAAACATAAATTTCTGATACTTAAATAAACTTTAAGTCATCAAAGTTTTTCCAATATATTTAGTTTGGATTTTTATAGTCTGTAAAAATCCTCTTGCTTATTTTGGCTACTTTTAAGATAGCAAGTGACAAATTTCTCGGCTCAGTCCTGACATGTAGAATCACTGGGGAAGCAATAGCCTAAAGGTCAGTTACTCTAGGCAGTGCATCACCTGCAAAGGAGTCTAATCAGCTAACAATCATAATCCCATCTAATTGAAGAGTAAATCCTAACATTTACTTAATGGCATCATAAAAAACTTTCATTAAAGTTTTTTTTTTAAGAATACTGATTTATACTCAGAGAATTCCAGGGAGAGAAAAAATGTGATTAGTTCCACTTCAATTGCATAGACAGCATTCTTGAAAATGAAAAGGTCAATCATTTGTTTCCACCTTTATTATCAGGGAAAAAATTGTTTTATTTGAATAAGTAGGATAAAGTGAAGCAAGGATATAAATCAGATAACATAATATTTCAGAATTAATTCTACTCTTCTGCAAGAGTTCGTCTGACATCAACTAATATAGTAGTACTATAAGCTTCCATTATATTATACATACAGATGGCACAAAACATTCAAACCTACATAATACAGGAATTTAAAAAATCTAAGTACAAAGGTACTGCCTCTCTTGAACATCTTTATCATATTATCTATTTGATTCCTAAGTTTATCTTAGGTGTTATTTTAAAAAGTCATATTTAGCCAACTACTTGTATTTAAATGAAACAATGATTACTTGTTTTTAAGGATATAATTGTTCTCAGTTGTGCTAGTAAATTTAGCAACAATTTCACATTGTTATACTTTATTGAAAAGAAACAGGGATTTTTTTAAAAAGCCAATCTGCAATCACGCTAATTTCAAATTGAAAACAAAAACCTCTATGAGGAACAGTTTTTGCCTTAAGGCCTTTGTTTTTCTAATATTACATTTAACTAGAAGTGAAATGACCTGCTTTAAGAATTTAGCTTTATTTTCCCCAGAAACACATTTGGAAAAATATATGAGTTACACCTAGAATCATACTCTTGCTAACTGAAGCCATTTGTGTGCAGTCACTATGATGGTTCAGTAAGGCCAGTTAAGTTTTGACATCCATTAAAACAATGCCTACTGTAAATCTGTATACTTATTCCTCCCTGTAATCTTCTCAGTAGATGTTCAATGTACTAAACAAAGGCTACTTTAATCATTCAAACCTGACTTCTAAAGATGCAATGGACCTGTCAAAAGCTTTCAGAAAGCCAGTAAATTTCATCTGTCTATCATGGCATTGCATACATTTAAGTCACTCTTATATTTTAATGTCGAAAACCATGGAGGATTTTTTCCCTCTCTTTGTAAAATAATCAAGAGAACCCCAGTCATTTTTATTACTGCATGATTCACTGTTATATTTCTAGCTTTCTTCAAAAGTTTCTATTTAATAAAAATGTTTACATATGAACTAAATCCAACAGGATACGCATTCCTAGACACTGAGGCACCAAAAAAAAAAAGTCCACAGAAATCAACATTATCTAGTACATTAAATCACCTCAGTAAAATAAAACTAGCTATCATCTTCCTTTACTCAAGTTAATATCACCCAAATGTAATATAATAGCCATCTTTATATAGGCAAGTCAAATGAATTTTCCGTCCACCACTCCAAAATTTCTTTGACCAGGAATGAAATCTTATATAAATATATTTAGGCTATTTGTTTGGAGAGTCATGTTGATAAGAAATTATCCATAAATAATGTTAAACTGCCAAAGAATCATGAAGGAATTTTGGACAGAGAGCTTGGTGTGTATTGCAATTTAGAAAGTATCTTAAGACCCCATGTGATATTTACACTCTGTAGCTCAGACTTGTGTAACAAATATATTTAGCCACTTACCAACAGTTCTGATAAAAAGTTCTGTGATGGTCTCCTTTGAAATTACTGCCTGCGTATATTATCCATAAATCTCACATACACTTACTCCAACCCGTCACTATTACTAAAGCTCCCCTCTGCTGCTTCCGGAAACTATATTACACAGAATTGTAACCTTGACCATCACTGAAAAAATTAAAAATAACTGTCATCAGAAGTCTTTGAACAACTGATAAGAATCCTGTGGTTTTCCATAAAGAGTAAACTGACACCCAGCACATAATGGGAGCATACCTGGGCACTGTATATGAGGAAGAGAGCTCTAAGAGTAGTAAATAACAGATAGTACATCTTTTTTTGTTATTTTAAAAGTCTATCCATCCACAAAAAAGCCATATTGAAAAGTTTACTTTAATGTGCTTCTGGGTTGTCAATTCTTCACTATCTATTGATGAATACTGGTTTAGAGCAACTGCTGGTGTTTTAAGAAATTGGGTAAATAACTACTTTCTGGCTGTTGAATCCGGGGCGGGGGGCCGGAAGCAAAAGTTTGCCACTTAATACAATGATAACATTTGTAAAGCTGCCTTTAGCACTTTAGTGTTTTTACTAAGAAAAGGAAAATGGAGTACAAGATAATACTTAATGCTTTTTAAAAAATTCTTCAGTAGGTGTCTGATTAAATCTTACATTACCATCTGAGTCTGGATTGCTGAACTCAAAACTCCTCTCTTCTTTTGGAGCGGAAAATAGTAGAAAAGAGAGACAAGTTCCTAACAATGCAAAGGAAAAACAAAGAAAGCCTCTGTGAACAATAGCTATTGAGCATGTAAAACACTATTGTAGTGGTAGGGTGAGGAAAGGGCCAAAACAAAGAACACTAGTACCTGCTTTCAAAGACTTTGTGTAACTATGAAATATGTGAAGAATCCTTTATAAAACACTGCTACATCTGTTTTGCTTGTTTTTGTAAGTATACTGTTATATACGTAAGGGCAGGGACTGTGTCATGTCTTGTCCATTCACCACAATAAGCCCAGTGCCTACTGCGATGCCTAGCACAAATAATTCAAAAATTATTTTTTTGATAAATGAAGACTTTCAACAGCTATGTCAATACTGTTACTTGGCTTCCTTGATTTCAGTGACCTAGTCCCTTCTGACAGGCAGAATAGTGGTCCTCCAAAGATGTCTTTGCCCTTTCCTCTCCCTCCCCCAGCCAAGCTTTCCTTACTTGGCAAAAAGGGTTATAATTAAGGTTAAGGACATTGAGATGGAGAGATTATCCTGAATTATCCAAGTGGGTCTAATCTAATCACATGAGTCCTTTGAAGTTGAAGAGAAAGACTGAAGGTGGGTCAGAGAGATGAGACTGAAGAAAGAGGAGGAGATAGTAGAAGTGTGAAAGAGACCTGACCTGCTGTTGCTGGCTTTGAAAGTGGAGGAAGGAAGGCCACAAGCTGAGGAATGAGGTGGTCTCTAGGAGCTGGGAAGGGTGCTCATCTGACAGCCAGCAAGGCAACTAGCATGTAAACCCCCACTGCAAGGAAAAGAAACCTGCCCTACAGCCTCCAGAAAGGAGCACCGCCCTGCTGAAATCGTGATTTTAGCCCAGTGGGATCCCGGTGTTGTCCTACCGACCTACAGAACTGTAAGATAATACATTTCTGTTGTTTAAACAACTAAATTTGTAGTGATTCACTATGGTAGCAATAGAAAGCTAATATATCCCCTTTAACCTCTACTCTAGCAACCCAAATATACAGCCTCTTGCCATCACCCTGACACAACTTCAATAAAAGATCTAAAATTCTTAAATGTTTCAATCTGAGCACAATCTCCTATTCTTAACTCTTCTACTCCATATTCTCATACCTGTCATTATGAAGGAAAGATCTTGTGTAAAAAAAGTGATATTTTGAAACAAATGTCATTTATCCAGCATGAATTAGTATTTTCTAGTTACGTTTGGTCAGCATTGTACCAAAGAGTACATGATAGCCCCACAGAATGATTATAACCAGACTGCAAATTTCACATTCCTTACAACATGCAATATGAAGGACATACACAGAAATGTATTATTAAACTACACAGTGTGTCAAATCCCGACTAACTTACTTCAAAGGAAGTCTTTTGTGTTTTAAATCTGGAACTATTTCTTTGCCTCTTGATATTTATACACTTGCTCCAAAATATTAAAGACAACCTCATAAATAATCTGTTTAACAGTAATTAGAATTTTATCTAGTTAAAACAACAGCAGAGCATGCCACAACACAGATGGCAGAAGACTTTCTCCTTGCCTGATCAGTGTCAAAAAACTGTTCTCCTATTCATGATTAAGAAGAATTTTATCACAGGCTATCTCATTTACAAAATATATACTAGTGAGTGAAAAGAAACAGCTTTATTAAGAAAGCCTTTGTTTAGCAGAACTCTTGGCTATTTCTCAATGTAAAGACTTCTCTTACTGCCCAGATAAAACCTAGCCAAATATATAATTAAGGAATCAGAATGGACGGAAGTCTATACTATTGATTTCACTCTGGTTTCAAGTGCTTAAGCACACTAATTCCTTATGGAACAGTTTCCAAACTTGGAGCTTTTAAAAAATGAGGTGGATCAAGTTCCACCTCATACCAATTAACTCAAAATGTCTGGGGATGGGACAGGCATAAGTATTTTTAAAGATTTCCTAAGTGGTTCCAGTATGATTTATTATTGGCAATGTGGCATGGTACAATGCACTGAATGGAATCAGTAGGCCTGGGATCTGGCATTGGCTCTGCTACCAGCAAACTTGGGCACATCACTGGGTACCCATTTCTTCATCTGTAAAAAGTTAAGATAGGAAAATTCATTTCTAATATCTAACATGTTATGAGTCTCGGGTGAGGTTCCTTAGTTCTCTTCTAAAGATTAAATTGCTTCAACATTTAAACTATCCAAAAAAAGAAAATCAAAACCCATAATCTGATATTTATTCCAACCTATTAGGAGCTTATTTTTGTAAGGAAAGATTATTTTACAGTAGATTTCAAATTTAACTGTACTTTAATCCCACAGATTTTGATATATCATTATGTCTATCCAGGTCATAAAATGACATGTGTGTTGGCAATGACTGGGAAGCTTGTATTATCTCCAAATGTAGCTTGTTATTAGACTATTTCTTGAATTCCCATTAAATTATATACTGCACATATTCTGATTTTCTTAAATAGAATTTCTAGTTTCATAAATATAAAATGATTTTACCTCTTCACTAAATATTGATTTATTTCATAAAAGCACATCATTAATGACACCAGGAACATGGGATAAAAGAATCCCTGAGTAGCAAGTTATTGTTTGATAGTCTCAAACTGAATTCTCACCCTTGGCCAGCCCTCTTACAAATGTATGAGGGTGCTTGGGAAAAGGTTAATTCACTCAACACATTAAGCATTTTATACTACCAGGATCTGAGGACTGAGTGGCAGACTTCTAAGATGCACCTCCAGTGATCCCTGAGTCCTGTTATTCATACGCTTGTGTAATTCCCTATTCCTTTGAGTGTGGGATCGGTCTAGTGATTTCCTTCTAAAGAACAGAATATGGCAAAAGTGATGGGATGTCATGTCTGCGATTAGGTTATAAAATTGTGATGTCCTTCTTGCTAGCATTCTTTTTTACTGGCACTCTTTTTTGCCCTCTTGTGTACTTGCTTGGAGGGAGATGCTCTATGGAGAGGTCCATGTGGCAAGGAACCACAGGAAGCCTCTGGCCAACAGCCCATCGGGGAAATGAATTCTGCCAACCATGTAAGTGAGCTGGGAAGTGGATCCTTCCACAGCAAGCTTTTAGAATAATGCAAGCTCAGCCAACACATTGATTTTTGCCTTGTAAGAGACCCACCTAGGCCATTCCTGCATTCCTGGCCCACTGTGAGATAATAAATGTCATTTTGTGCTAAGTTTTGATGTAATTTATTATGCAGCAATAGGTAACTAAGATAGGCATGTAGCGATGAATAAAAACACTGTACTGAAGAAACCAAGAGTTGAGTAATAAGTAGGTTCAAGGTAACAATAATCTAGTAATGGGTGAGAGACATGTAAATAAATGTAATAAAGTGTTTTAGGCTGTTTGACAGAAGTACACACGTGAGGGTATGTGGGGACATAAGAAAGGGTTTGTGTCGGGAAGGGCACAGGCACTGAAGTTCTTTAAAAGAGAGGAATGTGAGTTATAAGCATAAAAGTAGGAAATATAATGGTCAGCTTGGGAAACTATAGGTAATCCAGTAAGACTGGAACATAGAGGGAAGAGATGATTATTCATCTTCCAACTTCAAAAGTGTACAAACATTTACAGGTAGCATAAGAATCAAAGAGGTCTCTAGCACTGTGTATAGTATAATTTTAGTTATATCAGTATAGTAGACTCCTAACCTACACTAGATTACAGATCATCATTTTATTATGGAATTCTATCACTGATTATGAATAAACTGGTCCATACTCCAACATAGGATCTGACCAGGGCCAACCCTTCTACCGTATACTAGATCCCGATTCTCTCCCACCTATTCAAGGAAATTGCTCCAGCAATTATCTCTTCTCTCTACTGCACTGTCAAATATCCCCTCTCTACTGGATCATTCCCATCCCATATTCTAAACAAACAAAAAAGCCCCTCCCTTAACTCTACATGCCATGTATGCATAGCTCCCCCTTTATAATAAAACTCAGAAGTGTTGTCAGTACTCACCATCTCCACATCTCCTCCCATTTTCTCCTGTATCCATAACAACCAGGTTTTTTCCTCTACCTATCTGCCAAACTCGCCCTTATTAAAGTCACCAATTGACTTCCACAGTGCTAAATACAATGACCGATTCTCGGTCTTCCTCTTACTTTACCTATGACCAGCAGCTGACACAAACAATAACTCCTGCCTTGAAATACACGGCTCCCAGAACACCGCATTCTCCTGGTGTTCATCTTTCTCATTCATTTTCTTTTGCTGATTCCTCATTTCTCTACCCTCTAAATATAGAGTGTTCTAGATCTCAGTCCTTGGACCTCCTGTCTCTTCTGTGATATTCTGACTTATAATAATATTATATACATTTTTATTTGGTATTGGTCCCTGTTTCTGACACACAATTCCTAAAACTCTTGGAATTTTGGAATATCCTAACAAATGGAGAGCTATAAAAGGTGTCTTTTGTTATGTTAATGAGGTAAGGTGACTTGGAAAGCACTAAAGATGGGGGCTAGTTGCCAGGAGAACAAACCATGTGGTTAGAGGGTTAGAATTTTCAGTCTTATCCCCTGACCTCCAGGGAGGGAAGAGGCACTGGAGGTTGAACCAATCGCCAGCTATCAATAATTTAATCGATTGTGCCTATGTAATGAAGCCTCTATAAAAACCCAACAGGAAGGGTTTCAGAGAGCTTCCGGATTGGTGAACACGTGGAGATTTGGGGAAACTGGCATGCTCTGAGGGGACATGGAAGCTCTGTGCCCTTTCCCTGTACCTTGCTCTATGCGTCACTTCCATCTGGCTGTTCCTGAGTTCTAGCCTTTTGTAATAAATGAGTCATCTAGTAAGTGAAATGTTTCTCTGAATTATAGAGTAAGCCACTCTAGCAAATTAACCAAACCCAAGGAGGAGGGTGTTGGAACCCCTGATCTATAGCTGGTGGGTCAGAAACACAGGTGACTACCTGGGCTTGCGACTGGCATCAAAATTGGGAGCAAGGGTAGTCCTGTAGAACTGAGCCCTTAACCTGCGGAATCTGATACTATCTCCAGATAGACAGTAAAACCTGAGCTGAACTGTAGGACCCCCAGCTGGTGTCCAAGAATTGCTTGGTGTGGGGAAAAAGCCACAGTATGAAATTGGATGCAGAAAGTACTTCCATTTACACCTACTCCCTATGTGGTCTCCTCCAGTCTGAGGTCTTTAAATACCACCTACAAACTGATGACTCCCAAAATTATTCATAGATAGATAAATAGTTCCTCACTCCATAATTGTCCTCTAGTACAACCAACTACCTACTCAACATTTTTTACTTGGACATTTCTTAACATTTCTTTTCAAAACCAAACTCCCAATTTACCTCACCACAACCCCACCCACAAACCTGCTTCTCTCCCACAGTCTTTCCCATCTCAGTGAATGACAACTCTAAGCTGCTAGTAGCTCAGACCAAAACTCATCTGTTAGCCCGATTTCCTCTCTCCTTCTCCCTCTTATCTCTCATCTATCAGCAACACCTGTTGGCTTTACTTTTAATATAGAATCCAACCATTTATTACCATCTCCACTGCCACCAAGCTCACATTTAGTCTCCTAAATGATCTATTTCTTTCTCAAACCCCCATTTGCCCACCAATGGTAATCTTTAAAAAAATAAATAAATAAGACAGGCTATGTGATCACTCTGCTCAAAAGTCTCCAATGGCTTCCCTTTTCAGATTAAAAGGCAAAGTTCTCATAAAGTTCCATTAACTAGATGTCATTACCCCTCTGACTTCATCTATTACTCTCCCCTAAGCTCACTCCACTTTAGTCACACTGGCCTCCTCCTTGGCCCATGAGCACATTAGGCACACACTTAGGTCCACATACTTGCTTCACCTCAAAACAGGAATGCTCCTCCTTGAGATATTCATCTGTATAGACTGCTCCTTCAGGCCTAGGGTCAAATGTTATCATCTTTCTATGGCCTGTGCTCCTCTGATCCCCAAGCCTCCCAACACTCCCTATTCCCTACCCCTGCTTTATTTTTCTCTACAGTACTTATTGCTATCTGACATACTATGTATTTAATCTGCTATTATCTGTCTCCCTTCACTAGAATGTAAGCTCTATAAGGGCAGGAATTTCTGTCTATTTTGTTTACTGTTGGATAGTGCTGTAGAACAGTATCTGGCAATAATAGGCACTGTATTTGTATTTGTTTAATGAAAGACTAAACCAACCAAGGTGATTCTCTCACTGATCCATTCTAATACAGGGGAGTAATTTGAATAATTTCAAAGGTACCAAAATATTACGTTGATTGTGATTACGTTCTGACAGAATTTAACTCTCTAATTATACTCACACTGGGCTTATATTAAATTAGTTTGAATTGCCCTCACTACATATTAATTAGGAAGGAAAGAGTAGTCCATAATCATCCTAGACAAAAGGAACAATTAGACTGATTTTAAAAAATAACATTCCATAGATAAGCCAAAATTGGAAAATCCACACGCAACATTGCACAGAATCTAACTGTTAAGGATTTACAAAACATGGGACTAGAAAAGAGGATAAGTAAAAATTCCGATCAAATTTTATTAGTACCAAAAAAACCAAAAACCTTTTAAGGAGATTTTATAAATTTTCTCATAGGTAACTTATAACCTTTGCCTAAGACACCATCATATATTTCCATCCATTTTTTAACCTATGTCTTCTTCATTTTCCTTTTTCTAAACTATCAGTGATAAAAGAAATAAAGTATTTAGATGAAACTATATTTACACAGTCTCTCAAAGAAGAGGACTTAATTGAACTGAGATAAAGAAATTTTATAAATATAGTTTTACATTTTTATTCATAGTGTTTTACACATTTTCCAAAGTGCTTTCACATTTTTACTTATGGTCTTCATACTGACAAGTACAATAAGCAGACAGATATTATCACAACCTCCCCTACCTCCCACATACTTACACTTTACAGATGGAAAAAATTTTCAGTCTCGAAGAGATTAACTGACTTGCTCAAGGTCAGAAAGCCTTAAGTGGTTCAAACGTGACTATAACTGAGTTCTTTCAAACCTAAGTCCACTGTTTTCTATCATAATGACCTATTATCTCACTCAGTGATTAAAGAAAGGTACCACTGCATAAGTCTACAAAGACTTGACTGTAAAACCATCTTCCTTCAACATCGGGAATTTTTACATTCCAATCTATTATAAAAATGCTTTGAAGATGGTACAAGTGTGCTAATATTCTTAGAGAAAAAAAAGGAAAAAAAAGCCCAAGAAGTCAATAAAGAAAATTTAGGATCCAAAGCAGGAGTAACATGAGATTAATATTTATTCTCTGCATACAAGATCAATGTTTTAGAACCTCTGAACTGTCAAACAGATGCCTAATACCACTGCACCCAGACAGAGGAAGACATTTAACAGAAGCATTCCAGGTAAAATCACTTATTACCACTAGAACTCACACTAGATTCCTATCTGAATAACCCTGGAAATCTGGACTGAAAATATAAGAATGAATGTTTTCTGCCCTTCTGTCCAAGGCTTAGCTCAGTTTCAGATAAACAAATGGCTCCATGACTCATTTCATCTGTATTTCTTCCTGGTCTTCTCTAATATTCTAAGATGAAGAAAGAGGTATTTCTTTTTCATTCCAGCTGCACCCTAAAGCAATCCAACTGTGGGTCAAGAGTCAAAAGAACTCAAAAAGAGTACATTCCATGTGAGATCAAAAGCTTCAATTTTCTCATCATCAGAGCATAACTGTGTCTCTGACCCATATTAAAATTTCTCCTAGTAGAAATCAAGACTCATTTCTGAAGCGAAGTCAGCCTTACTTGGGACTCTCAAATTGCAAATAAGGGTGCAAGCCCAGTGGGTAATAGCACACATGGAATTAACAGAATCTAGCCCAGGTGGGGAGAGCCATTCATTTCTAGGGCCAGGACAGACTAACCTAAAAATAGATAAGCCTTCAGTACACATGGTTTGGCTCTGTGGTACAGTATTTGCCACCTCAGATACTCTTTTCTTTCTTCCACTTCTCAGCCAATACCAAGGGACTGACATGTTACATCAGATTTTATTACAGTTCCTTTAAGAAAATAAGTGGTTGGAGAGAAGTTAAAGTAATTTAACTATGAAGGTTAAAAAAAAAAAAAGACTTAAACCTATGCTAAAGGAAATACATGATCTAGAGTTAACAGTGATTTGGAACCAATGTCCTAGGTAATGAAAATGATCTTTGTCTAGAATATCCCCTGCAAAGCCTAAAATAAAGTGAGGCAAGCAAGGCAATACGTAGGAGAAAAGAATTTAAGGAGGCACTGACTCCAAAGGCTGTGCAAGTGCAGGACTGGCACCTGAGAGTGAGCGCCTCCTTAAATTTTGTACCCTAAATGCCCCACTTGCCTCACCCGATTTACAGCCCTGATCCACTAGGAGATATATATATTCCTTAAAGGCATAGCAGATTTTATGGCTACAGCAAGAACCTGAGCAGAATGTGAAGTCTAAGATCCTGATCACATTCATCATGGCTATCTTCTGAACACAGTTAAGAAAAGAATTGGCTTGACATTGTTTTTTCAAGAGAGGCTTGACATTTTTGCATATATTCTGAAATAAAGTTGCCTTAGAAAAAGGAAAAGTTTATAGTGAAAATGGAAGTTTAGTGCTTATAGGGAGATTTCCACTTTGAATGTGAAGAACAAAGAGGGTCTGAAATTACCCTTCTGTGTAAACAACTAAAAATTAGAAAAAATATAGGAAACAACTATTTTCTGATGCTGAACAAAGGTAGCACAATACTGTGATCCCAGATTATTGCCCTAAAAGTGCAATAAATGAGACAGCCCTCCAGCTTTATGCCTAGAGGTAATTTCCAGACAACAGTACAGAGAAGGGTAACCTCCAAAGAACCCACTAACCTTTCTGAATTGAAAAGACACATATCAGAGTTTGGCGAGGCCAAGGTGAGTAGAACAGGGGGCGGGGGGCAGAATAGCTGAGAGGAGAGATCTACACAAAGAAAGAGATTCAAAACAACTCTCCCACGTGAAGAATGAAACCCCAAGAGGCAGGGCAAAATCAAAATCAACCTCTAGGGAAAGAAAATTACCATCGGCCCTCTGTATCTGTGGGTCCTGCCTCCATGAATTCAACGAACTGCAGATCAAAAATATGTGGGGGAAAAAATTCTAGAAAGTTCCAAAAAGCAAAACTTGAATTTCCTGCACTGGTAACTATTTACATAGCATTTCTATTGTATTTACTACTATTTATGTTGTATTAGGTATTATAAGTAATCTCGAGATGATTTAAAGTATATGGGAAGATATGCGTAGGTTATATGCAAACTCTATGCTATTTTATACAAGGAACTTGAGCACCCATGGTATTGGCATTGGTGGGGGTCAAGAAACCAATCCCACACAGATACCAAGGGACAAATGTACCAGGAGACTATAAGATAAACAATTGTCAGAGCTCACAAAAGGCCAGGAAGTGTTAAAGTTCCCACTATCCAAAGCAGAAAAATCTTGCTGAATACAGAAGCCAACAGTGACCCCAGAAGGGCCATGCCTTAGAAGTGAGGTTAAATTAGCCCTAAAGACTACTATAGGTTTGCCCTAAAACTCTTAAAAATAAACCACAAAAGGATCAAATTTACCTGCCAGTAACTAAGCAGCTTACCAGAAAAATATCCAACATTCTTTAAAGATAATACAACAAAATCCAGCAAAAACCACAAAATTCACAATCATGACCATACAATCAAAACTTATTAGACCTATGAATAAGTAATGAAATGTGACCCAGGAACTAGAAAAACAGTCAACATTAACAGAACCAGAAATGAAAGAGATGATCAAATTAGAAGACGAAGATGTTAAAACAGCTATAATAAATGTTTGCTCAGTGACATGACAGAAAACATGAACATAATGAGACAAGGAACCATATAAAAAAAGAATTAAATGGAACTTCTAGAGATGAAAAATACACTATCTGAAATAAAAATATCACTGAATAGGATTTATAGCAGATTAGCTACTGCAAAAGATTAGTAAACCCAAAGACTCAGGAAAAAAAACTATTCAAAAGAGGAAATAAAGGGTAAAAAAAGATGTCTCCTTCCCCCAAATGAACAGTCTCAGTAACGTGTGTGACAGTAAGCAATCTAACATGTTTAACTGAAGCATGAAAACAAAAGAGGTGGGGCAGTGCTGGAAAAAATAATGGCTGAGAAAATTTCAATTTGTGAAAACCACAAACTCACATTTCCAAGAAGTTCAAGGAATCCAAAGCAGGATAAACACAAACACACATTCATACATGCAGGTAAGGCACATCATAAACAAATTACTGAAAACAGTGATAAAGAGAAATCTTAAAAGCAGTCAGAGGAAAAAAGGTACTTCACATACAGAAATAAAGATAAGAATCATCACAGATTTCCCCCAGAAGGTCTGCAAGCCAGAAGACAACAAAATAAAATCTTTAAAGTGTAAACAAACAAACAAACAACAAAAAGGCAACCTAGGATGCAGAAAAGAGTCAACATAGCAGTCCCAAGACTGCCTGCAAGGTTAGCCCCTGGCTGGTGCCTGCGAACTGGGATTTCGGGAAGATTCCTAACATTCTCTAAATAATAAGGGTCGTTTTCTGTCCCTAAAGTGTTTGTGCAAACAATAACAATAAGATTTATGCTAAATACCAGTTTTGCTTCTGGAGTCTAGAATTTTGGTACTTGCAAGGGAGAGGACGCCTGTGTGACTAGTCCTCAATAAAAACATTGGGCACTGAGTCTCTAATGAGTTTCCCTGTTAGACAACATTTCACAAGTGCTGTCACAATTCATTGCTGGAGGAATTGAACATGTTCCCTGTGACTCTACCGGGAGAACTCTCCTGGAAGCTTGTGCTTTGTTTCCTCCAGACTTTAACCATGCACTTTTTTCCTTTGCTAATTTGGCTTTGCATCCTTTCGCTGTAATAAATCTTGAGTACAACTATATGCTCAGTCCTGAGAGTCCTCCTAGTGCACGACCAAATCTGAAGGCAGTCCTGGAGACTCTTGACACGCTAAAATTCAGTACCTAGCAAAAACATCTTTCTGAAATGTTGATGAAATACTTTTTCAGACAAATAAAAGCTGAGAGACTGTGTCACCAGCAGACCTACACAATAAAAAATGTTGTGGAAGAATTTTTGCAGAAGAAAAATGATACTAGACAAAAATGTGAATCTATACAAAAGAATGAAGAACACTTAAATGAAAAAATTTGTGGAATAATGTACATTTTCTTATTTTTAAAGGCTTTTAATAGAAAACTATTTAAAGTAAAAATAATAATAATCTATTATGAGTTTGTAACATATACAGAAGTAAAATGTATGACAACATTTGGACAAAGGATGGGATAAGGGAAATGAAAATATACTGTGCTTAAACTCACACGTTACACATGAAGTGGTATAATATTATTTGTGGGAATACTACGATGAATTAAAGATGCATATTATAACCCTACAGCAGTCACTAAAAAAAGAAAGAAAAGAAAAAAAGGTACAGTCAGTAAGGCAATAATGGAGGTAAAATGGAATACCAAAATGTACTCAATCCAAAAGAAGGCAGGAAAAGAGAATAAAATGCAAAGAACAGATGGGACAAATAGAAAACAAATAGCAATATAGCAGACATAAGCCCAATCACATCAGAAATCACATTAAATGTAAGTGGTCTGAACTCCTGTTTGAAGGGGAGAGATTGTCAGATTGGATAAAATGCTGTCTACAAGAAACCCACCTTAAATATAAAAAGGTTAAAATTAAAGGATTGTAACTAATCCTTTAAGAGCAGAGTGGGACTTCCCTGGCAGTCGAGTGGTTAAGACTTCGCCTTCCAATACAGGGGGGGTGGGTTCAATCCCTGGTCAGGGAGCAAAGATCTCATATGACTCGTGGCCAAAAAACCAAAACAGAAGCAATATTGTAACAAACTCAATAAAGACTTTAAAAATTGTTCACATAAAAAAAAAAAAATAAAATAAATAAAAAAGAGAGCAGGGTAATTATATTAATATCTGATAAAGCATATTTCACAGAAAAGTCTATTACCAAGCATAAATAGGGTCATTTCATGATAAAGGAATCAATTCATCAAGTGGATAAAAGAATCTGAAACTAATAACAGTTTCAAAATACATAAAGCAAAAACTGACAGAATTGCAAGGAAGAATAGACAAATCCACAATTATTGTCAGAGATTTCAACATTCCTCTCTCAATAACTGACAGAACAGAAAATTAGTAAGGATATAGCAGACTTGAATAATACTACCAACCAACTTGATCTATCTGACATTTATAGAACATTTCACCTAACAACAGCAGAATACACATTCTTTTCAACTATACAATGAACTATTACTCAAGATAGACTATATTCTGAGCCATAAAACCATTCTCAATACATTTTAAAGATTTCAAATCATACAAAGTATATTCTCTGACCACAATGGAATTAAATTAGAAATTAAAATAAGAATAACATCTAAAAAATCCCCAAACATCTGGAAACTAAGTGATACACTTCTAAATCTTAGATAAGAAGAAAAAGTCTGAAATCAATGACCTAAGCTTCTACCTTCAGGAATTAGAAAGAGGAGAACAAATTAAACCTAAGAAGTAAGTAAAGTGTTCCCTCCTTTTCTGTAAGAAAAGTAAGCAGAAGAAAGAAAAGAGGAAAAAAGAAAGAGTGGGGGAAGAGGAGGAAAAATAAATACATAAGGACAACGAACTAGAAAATAGAAAAAAGTCATTAGGACCAAAAGGTAGTTCTTTGAGATCAGTAAAATGCAAAATGGTAAAGACATTCTAGAAGACAGTGTGGTAGTTTCTTTATAAAATTAAACACATTATTACCATGTAATCCAGCAATCATGCTACCTGGTATCGACCCAAATGAGGTGAAAATTTATGTCTACATAAAAACCTGCACACAGATGTTTATAACAGCCTTATTCATAATTGTCAAAACTTGAAAGCAACCAAGATGTCCTTCAGTAGGTGAACGGATAAGCTGTAGTACATTCATACAATGGAATATTATCCATCACTAAAAAGAAATGAGCTATCAAGCTATGAAAAGACATGGAGGAACCTTAAATGCATATTGCTAAGTAAAGGAAGCCAAAGTGCAAAGGCTACATATCGTGATACCAGCTCTACGACATTGTGGAAAAGGCAAAACTATGAAGATAGTAAAGATCAGTGGTTGCCAGGGCTTAGTGGGGAGGGAGAGATGAATAGGCAGAGCACAGGATTTTTAAGGCAGTGAAGCTACTCTGTATGATGGTAAGTACATGTCATTAAACATTTGTCTAAACCCACAGAATGTACAACACCAAGAGTGAACCCTACTGTAAACTATGAACTTTGAGTAATAATGATATGCCACTGTAGTTTTATCATGATGTGTCACATTATGTAGTTTCATTGATTGTAACAGATATAGCACTCTGGTGAGGAGTGCTGGTAGTGGGGGAAGCTGTGCATGTGTGGGAGCAGGAGGTATGTATATGGGAAATCTATACTTTACATTCAACTTTGCTGTGAACTTAAAACTAAAAAGCTCTGAAAAAATAGTCTATTTATAAAAAGTTTTAAGAAGTCAATGAGACCACCAGTCCCTCCCATCAGAAAACTTCCACAAGCCTCTTAGATAGCCTCATCCACCAGAGAGCACACAGCAGAAGCAAGAAGAACTACAATCCTGCAGCCTGTGGAACAAAAACCACATTCACAGAAAGACAGACAAGATGAAAAGGCAGAGGGCTATGTAACACATGAAGGAACAAGATAAAACCCCAGAAAAACAACTAAATGAAGTGGAGGTAGGCAATCTTCCAGAAAAAGAATTCAGAATAATGATAGTGAAAATGATCAAGAACCTCGGAAAAAGAATGGAGGCAAAGATCGAGAAGATGCAAGAAATGCTTAAGAAAGATCTAGAAGAATTAAAGAACAAACAAACAGAGATGAACAATACAATAACTGAAATGAAAACTACACTAGAAGGAATCAATAGCAGAATAACTGAGGCAGAAGAACGGATAAGTGACCTGGAAGACAGAATGGTGGAATTCACTGCTGTGAAACAGAGTAAAGAAAAAAGAATGAAAAGAAATGAAGACAGCCTAAGAGACCTCTGGGACAACATTAAACCCAATAACATTTGCATTATAGGGGTCCCAGAAGGAGAAGAGAGAGAGAAAGGACCTGAGAAAATATTTGAAGAGATTATAGTCAAAAACTTCCCTAATATGGGAAAGGAAATAGCCACCCAAGTCCAGGAAGCGCTGAAAGTGCCATACAGGATAAACCCAAGGAGAAACACGCTGAGACACACAGTAATCAAATTGGCAAAAATTAAAGACAAAGAAAATTTACTGAAAGCAGCAAGGGAAAAATGACAAATAACATACAAGGGAACTCCCATAAGGTTAACAGCTGATTTCTCAGCAGAAACTCTACAAACCAGAGGGAGTGGCATGATATACTTAAACTGATGAAAGGGAAGAACCTACAACCAAGATTATTCTACCCAGCAAGGACCTCATTCAGATTCGATGGAGAAATCAAAAGCTTTATAGACAAGCAAGAGCTAAGAGAATTCAGCACCACCAAATCAGCTCTACAACAAATGCTAAAGGAACTTCTCTAAGAGGGAAACACAAGAGAAGAAAAGGACCTACAAAAACAAACCCAAAAACAATTAAGAAAATGGTAATAGGAACATATATATCAATAATTACCTTAAACGTGAATGGATTAAATGCTCCAACCAAAAGACACAGGCTTGCTGAATGGTACAAAATCAAGACCCATATATATGCTGTCTACAAGAGACCCACTTCAAACCTAGGGACACATACAGACTGAAAGTGAGGGGATGGAAAAAAGATATTCCATGCAAATGGAAACCAGAAGAAAGCTGGAGTAGCAATACTCATATTAGATAAAATAGACTTTAAAATAAAGAATGTTACAAGAGACAAGGAAGGGCACTACATAATGATCAAGGATCAATCCAAGAAGAAGCTATAACAATTATAAAAATATATGCAGCCAACATAGGAGCACCTCAATACATACGGCAACTGCTAACAGCTATAAAAGAGGAAATCGACAGTAACACAATAATAGTGGGGGACTTTTAACACCTCACTTACACCAATGGACAGATCATCCAAACAGAAAATTAATAAGGAAACACAAGCTTTAAATGACACAACAGACCAGATAGATTTAATTGATATTTATAGGACATTCCATCCAAAAACAGCAGATTACACTTTCTTCTCAAGTGTGCACGGAACATTCTCCAGGATAGATCACATCTTGGGTCACAAATCAAGCCTCAGTAAATTTAAGAAAACTGAAATCATATCAAGCATCTTTTCTGACCACAACACTATGAGATTAGAAATCAATTACAGGGGGAAAAAAACGTAAAAAACACAAACACATGGAGGCTAAACAATACATTACTAAATAACGAAGAGATCACTGAAGAAATCAAAGAGGAAATCAAAAAATACCTAGAGACAAATGACAATGAAAACACGATGATCCAAAACCTATGGGATGCATCAAAAGCAGTTCTAAGAGGGAAGTTTATAGCTATACAAGCCTACCTCAAGAAATAAGAAAAAAATCTCAAATAAACAATCTAACCTCCCACCTAAAGGAACTAGAGAAAGAAGAACAAACAAAACCCAAAGTTAGCAGAATGAAAAAACTCATAAAGATCAGAGCAGAAATAAATGAAATAGAAACAAAGAAAACAATAGCAAAGATGAATAAAACTAAAAGCTGGTTCTTGAGAAAAACAAAATAGATAAACCTTTAGCCAGACTCATCAAGAAAAAGAGGGAGAGGACTCAAATCAATAAAATTAGAAATGAAAAAGGAGAAGTTACAACAGACACCACAGAAATACAAAGCATCCTAAGAGACTACTACAAGCAACTCTATGCCAATAAAATGGACAACCTGGAAGAAATGGACAAATTCTTAGAAAGGTATAACCTTCCAAGACTGAACCAGGAAGAAATAGAAAATATGAAAAGACCAATCACAAGTAATGAAATTGAAACTGTGATTAAAAATCTTCCAACAAACAAAAGTCCAGGACCAGATGGCTTCACAGGTGAATTCTACCACACATTTAGAGAAAAGCTAACACCCATCCTTCTCAAACCCTTCCAAAAAACTGCAGAGGAAGAAACATTCCCAAACTCATTCTATGAGGCCACCATCACCCTGATACCAAAACCAGACAAAGATACTACAAAAAAAGAAAATTACAAACCAATATCACTGATGAATATAGAGGCAAAAATCCTCAACAAAATACTAGCAAACAGAATCCAAGAACATATTAAAAGGATCATAAACCATGATCAAGTGGCATTTATCTCAGAGATGCAAGGATTCTTCAATATACGCAAATCAATCAATGTGATACACCATATTAACAAACTGAAGAATAAAAACCATATGATCATCCAACAGATGCAGAAAAAGCTTTTGACAAAATTCAACACCGATTTATGATAAAAAGTCTCCAGAAAGTGGGCATAGAGGGAACCTACCTCAACATAATAAAGGCCATATACAACAAACCCACAGCAAACATCATTCTCTATGGTGAAAAACTGAAAGCATTTCCTCTAAGATCAGGAACAAGACAAGGATGTCCACTCTCACCACCATTATTCAACATAGTTTTGCAAGTCCTAGCCACGGCAATCAGAGAAGAAAAAGAAATAAAAGGAATACAAATTGGAAAAGAAGAAGTAAAACTCTCACTGTTTGTAGATGACATGATACTATACATAGACAATCCTAAATATGCCACCAGAAAACTACTAAAGCTAATAAATGAATTTGGTAAAGTTGCAGGATACAAAATTAATGCATAGAAATCTCTTGCATTCCTATACACTAATGATGAAAAATCTGAAAGAGAAATTAAGGAAACACTCCCATTTACCATTGCAATAAAGAGAATAAAATACCTAGGAATAAACCTACTGAGGGAGACAAAAAACCTGTATGCAGGAAACTATAAGACACTGATGAAAGAAATTAAAGATGATACCAACAGATGGAGAGATATACCATGTTCTTGGATTAGAACAATCAATATTGTGGAAATGACTATACTCTCCAAAGCAATCTACAGATTCAATGCAATCCCTAGCAAATTACCAATGGCATTTTTTACAGAACTAGAACAAAAAATCTTAAAATTTGTAGGGAGACACAAAAGACCACGAATAGCCAAAGCAGTCTTGAGGGAAAAAATGGAGCTGGAGGAATCAGACTCCCTGACTTCAGACTATAACTACAAAGCTACAGTCATCAGGACGATATGGTACTGGCACAAAAACAGAAATATAGATCAATGGAACAAGATAGAAAGCCCAGAGATAAACCCATGCACCTATGGTCAACCAACCTATGACAAAGGAGGCAAGGATATACAATGGAGAAAAGACAGCCTCTTCAATAAGTGGTGCTGGGAAAACTGGACAACTATATGTAAAAGAATGAAAGTAGAACACTCCCTAACACCATACACAAAAATAAACTCAAAATGTATTAAAGACCTAAATGTAAGGCCAGAAACTATAAAACTCTTAGAGGAAAACATAGGAAGAACACTCTTTGACATAAATCACAGCAAGATCTTTTTTGATCCACCTCCTAGAGTAATGGAATTAAAAACAAAAATAAACAAATGGGACCTAATGAAACTTAAAAGCTTTTGCACAGCAAAGGAAACCATAAACAAGACGAAAAAGACAACTCTCAGAATGGGAGAAAATATTTGCAAACGAACCAACGGACAAAGGATTAACCTCCAAAATATATAAACAGCTCATGCAGCTCAATATTAAAAGAACAACCCAAGCCAAAAATGGGCAGAAGACCTAAATAGACATTTCTCCAAAGAAGACATACAGATGGCCAAGAAGCACATGTAAAGCTGCTGAACATCACTGATTATTAGAGAAATGCAAATCAAAACTACAATGAGGGGCTTCCCTGGTGGCGCAGTGGTTGAGAGTCTGCCTGCCGATGCAGGGGACATGGGTTCATGCCCCGGTCCAGGAAGATCCCACATGCTGCAGAGTGGCTAGGCCCGTGAGCCATGGCCACTGAGCCTGCGCATCCGGAACCTGTGCTCCGCAACGGGAGAGGCCACAACAGCGAGAGGCCTGCACACCTCAAAAAAAAAGAAAAAAAAAAAAAAAAAAACTACAATGAGGTATCACCTCACAACAGTTAGAATGGGCTTCATCAGAAAATCTACAAACAACAAATTCTGGAGAGGGTGGGTGCTCTCTCTTGCACTGTTGGTGGGAATGTAAATTGATACAGCCACTATGGAGAACAGTATGGAGGTTCCTTAAAAAACAAAAAATAGAACTACCATACAACCCAGCAATCCCACTACTGGGCATATACCCAGAGAAAACCATAATTCAAAAAGACAGATGCACCGCAATGTTCACTATTTACGATAGCCAGGTCATGGAAGCAACCTAAATGCCCATCGACAGATGAATGGATAAAGAAGATGTGGTACATATATACAATGGAATATTATTCAGCCATAAAAAGGAACAAAATTGGGTCATTTGTAGAGACGTGGATGCATCTAGAGACTGTCATACAGAGTAAAGTAAGTCAGAAAGAGAAAAACAAATATTGTATATTAACGCATATATGTGGAACCTAGAAAATGGTAGAGATGAACTGGTTTGTAGGGCAGAAATTGAGACAAAGAAGTAGAGAAAAAACATATGGACACCAAGGGGGGAAAGTGGCAGGGGGTTGGGGGGGTGGTGTGATGAATTGGGAGATTGGGATTGACATGTATACACTGATATGTATAAAATGGATGACTAATAAAAACCTGCTGTATAAAAAAATTAATTAAATTAAATTAAAAATAAAAAAAATAAGAAGTCAATAAAACCAAAAGCTGGTTCTTTAAGATCAGTAAAATTGATAAACTTCCAGCTGGGGAGGAGTGGGTGGGGTGTGGGCAGGCAGGACAAAATATCAGTATCAGAAATGAGAGAGAGAAATCACAGACATAAAAAGAAGGGACTGTCATGAACAACTTTATGTCAATAAATTTAATAACTCGGATGAAATAGACAAATTCCCTGAAGACAAACTACCAAAGCTCACTTAGGAAGAAAAAGATAAGTAAATAATGCTTTACTATTAAAGAATTTGAAATTATAGTTTAAAATCTTCCCATAAAGGAAATCGAAGCCCAACTGGCTTCGTTGGTGAATTCTACCATAAATTTCAGGACAAAATAATACCAATTCTAAAAAACATCCACAAAATTGGGAGACATAAATGTTATTTACTTGGTATGCTTGTGCATAGTAACAAAGTCAACATTTGTTAGTTCGCTTCTTATGTGTGTAAGCCAATACACATTATCTCCCATGTAAAAGAAGACATACTGTAAGGCTGGTCTTCTCATTTAGAAAAGGGTACTGCCCCAAATTTAATATGATAACAGCAACTACCTCAAAACAAAAAGTTGAACGATATCAATTGAAGAAGCACAAATGCTGTTTCACCAATAGTAATAAGACACAAAGAGAAACTATTTAATACTCTATAGTTTATTAACACATTCAGGTTCATTATGTACAGTAACCTAAGACATGATAAATAAATAGTATTTTAAAAGTCAAATTCCTTATCATCATCTTAACTTCATTCAACTCTAAATACAAAGTTTTGCTTTTTAGAGTTCTCAGTTTAGTAATAACAACAAAACTCCACCCACATTTCTGTGTGAAACCTCAGGGTTCTTATAAAGAATAATGGTCTAAAAAGGAAGACAACAAAGTGCATATGAGAAAATAGTCGATAACTGGAATAAATAAATGTATCCATCATACCCTCGAAGCCACATAAAGCACTTTAGTTTACAATTTACTCCATAGTTGTTATCTTCAAAAACATCTTTAACCAAAACAAAAAAACACAGCAAAAATTTGAAGTAAACAAATTCTGGGGAATACTTACCTGAAAAGTAGCTGGTAGGGTACACTAGCTAGAATCAAGTATCCAAATAGCTGTTCTATGATAAACCTATTTTATTCACTAAGCATCTAATGTGAAAAAAGCTACACACATCCCTTATCATCTACTGATACGTCCAGAATACGCAGAATCTAAGATCAATTATTTGCTTTTTAGGACCAGAATCTCCTGTGTTATTTAGTTCTCCTCCCCTTAAGTCTTTTTCATTAATGTAATAATTAAGACATTTAAAATTGTATGCTAGTCTATACTTTTCAATTCCTTGAATTGAAAATCACATCACTTTATTTAACTCCCATAAGAACAACTTGGTGAGAAGATAGGTACTATTATCTCAGCTTATAGAGAAGGCAGTTGAAGGTCTGAGAGATGAAGTGATTTGTCCATAATTACATAACTGGAAAGTTGTGAAGCTAGAATTAAAAAGAACCTTAATCATAACCCAGTTCACTTTCTACTTTAACACAATGCTCCAGGCGACTTTTGAAGAGAGAAAGGAGATACAAATCAAATCACTAAAGTCTCTATGTAAATGGTAACTAAGTCAATTACGTGGAGGTAAAAGAGTTTAAATATTATGGGTTACAAGGAGATACAGACTCAAATTTGCCAACTATCTTCAGTCTTTTCGCTACTCTTTTTTTTTCTTTTTATAGACAGAAATGCTTAATATTGCCGTATTGCTTTATGTGATAGAAAGCTCTGAACATGGGCAATTATACCCATAAAGATGACTTAGCATATTTTGACTCATTATAGGAGTACAACAGAAAAAGAATGGATTAAAAAATCTCAGAGCACTAGGACACAACCAAAGCAGACACTGTTACTGCTCCAACATCCATTCCAATGCCATTTGATTCTAAGTGGCAGCAACCTGGAGAACTGACTTCAGCTCAAAGATGGGCCTATCCCACTGCCAGAAACTGATTCAGACGTGAGGAGAAATTGTGCCAGTGAGATATGAAAAGAAGTTTTCTGGCAGCTTCTGGTTAAGTCTGTCCTTTCTGATAAGAGGAGGCCAGATTGTTTCTTATTTGTAGAACATATGGTTCCTTCCTGGCAACCATAAGACAACTACAAAGAGAATCCTACTTGGTATAAAGCCAGCATTAAGGAGTGCACAGTGGAACAATAGAATCTGAATCCTTGGTGTCTTCATTAAGGTACTGACCAACTAATTCTGAAGCCTACCGTGCTTCTGGACTTCCACTTAACGTTAACCTACAAATTTCCTTATAGCGTGAAGCTGTTTGAACTGGGCTTTCTGATACTTAGAGCTGAAAGAAGGCTAACTGAAACAGACATTGAAATTAATACACCTAGCTGATGGACTACAAAAGGTACCTAAGAACCAAGATGAGCTCTTGAACTTTTAAAAAGATTTTAAGAACACTGTTATTAGTAGGTAATTTAGATGTAGTAATATAAAATAGATAAAACAAATTATAGAACTGGAAAAGAAGTGGAAACTCTATGCTTATTTTTTATAATTATAATTTTTCTCTGATTTGGATAGTCCTGAAAAACTTGGAGGGATGCAGGGTTCACCAGGGAGGCATCATTATTCTGCACTGCATGCCCAGAGCTGCGACTAAATTGAGGAGGTGGTTGGGAAGCTTCAATAAAAATCGTTGTTAATGTTTCAGGATGAGTCCTAGGAAATAATAAACCAAGGCCCTGCTGATTTCAGTCTTGGGGCTGAAATTTTCTGGATGCTGAAATACAGAGAATGCTTGTAAATTCTAAGTACTATGAAAAGGGATAAGGCTACAAAGACATCAAACAGGGGTAAAACTCAAATTCCAAAACTGCACTATAATTTTTGCTGTTCTCCAAAATTAGTACCTTCTATGCTTCTATTTGGGATGATCTTCACCAGCTCAACCGGCTAAACACTGTAGTGCCCCAAATATCTGTCCTGGGACCTTTGCCTATTTACCCTTACTCCCTTGGTGAAGCCATCTGGTCTGATTTCTTTAAACACCATCTAGACATAATCCCCAAACTTAAATCTTTAGCCCATACATCTCCCTTGAACTCTAGACTCATACATTCAGCAGTCTCTCCACTTAGACACCTACTGCATATCTCACATTTACGTTGTCCAAAATCAAACTTTTCTCCCCCCAAATCTTTTTCTCCACAGTTTTACCCATCACAGCAAATGGGTAATTCTGTTCTTTTAGGTGCTCAAGCCAAGCACTCTGTACCATCCTTAACTTCCTTCCTTCCTTCACTCTGTCTCCCTCTTTCTCCCCCTCGCAACAACTCCTGTTGACTCTACCTTCAAAACACCAATTACTTACCACTTCCACCGCTACCATTTTGGTCTAAGTTGCCATCTCTCACCTAGATTATTGCAACAGCCTCCTAAGTGGCTTTACAGTTTCTGCCCTTGTCCTTCTTCAGTCTATTCTCAAGACAGTAGCCAGAATGATTCTTTAAAAGGGAAGCCTAACCACATCACTATTCTGTTCAAATCCACCCACTGTCCTTCTATATCACTTACCACTTAGACTAAAGGCATAGGTCCTTAAAATATCATATAAGACCCTGCTTGATCTAACCACCATCCACCCACCACCACCACGCTCTGACTTCATCCTCCATTTACTCCTTTACTCCACGCCAAACAGACTTCTTGGAATGTAAATACCTCAGGCATGCCCCAGCCTCAAGGACTTGGCATTTGCTATTTCCCTAGACCTAGAATCCTTGCATTGGTCTGCATACCTCATTCACAGACTGCCTTCATGTTGTCATTTAAATGTCGCCTTCAGCAGTGAATTTTCCTAGCTATACTTTGAAGTGCAACTCCTCCCATGCTCTAGTCCACCTTCCCTGCTTTATTTTTTCTCTTTATTATTTACCATCTGACATGCTGTATATTTACTTATCTTTTGTTATCATCCCATCTAAAATGTAAGTTTTATGAGGGTAGGTAATTTTATCTGTTTCGTTCACTGATGTATTTCCAGGGCCTACGGGAGTGCCTGGCATAAAGTGGTCATACAAACATTTGCTAAGTAAATGAAATCATTTCCCTCCTTCAAGGATGATATCCAATTATCCACAGTATCAAGATTATATTGAAAGGGGCCAATGAAAATCTCTCTCCCAACTTCCTTATTTTAAACATATCTCGTTAGTTAGCAGCTGGTTTATGCAGGATTAGAACTAGAGCTAGTTCAACTAATAACTATACTAATGCTGTTTCCATAAAGATTTTTCTGATCCCTCTTTTCTAATCTTTGATCACCCTGAGCTCTCAAAGCAATAAATATGTTCTGCTCTTTTGGTATTTGCCAAGTTCTGTCCTTTGTTCAGGATTGTTTGTATATCTCTATTATCTCCCCATAAGCCTATATACTCTTTACATCCAAGGACTCCATCTTCTCCATCTTAATACCTTTAGCATTTAGCACAGTAATTTATTCTCAGTAGAGTCTCAAAATATTTGTTGAAATGAATATGCAAGAAAGTCAAACAGAAACAAGTGCTAGGAAGCAAACTATTCTGTTTTGCTTATGACAATACTGAGGCCCAAGAACCAGAGACGGTGACTGATTTAGCAGATTATATTCATAGACAAGTTACAGACCTAAAACCTACAATATGAGTGTTTAACTTGGGGTCCAAGGAAAGGATTTGGAGAATATGTGAACTCCCTGATATTATACATAAAATTTCCTTCTGGGTTGCAACTTTTAAAATTTTCTCGAAGTCTATGAAGAAAGTGATTGCAAGCAAACTTTTTAAGGAAACCATTCTAAAGTTGCACTTTCTACTCTTTTCTAATGTGGTACTGACTGAATCAGCACTTTTTAAAAATTTAATGAATGACTCCAGAACACATTTCACTACAATTTAAATTTTATAGTTCTTCATAATCCCATGACTAATCAGATGGCTAACTATAGCACTGCACCTAAGAACCGCCACAGTGATTTACCTTGTTTCTAAAATAGTAAATTCTATAATATGTAATTATATCATTTAAAATCATAGTTCAACATCAATACCACATTTTCCAGACTACAACATATGGCATCACAGATATTAATGCTGTTTAGAAAAGGAAAGACAATTATTATCTGACTCTAGCCTGACATTTTTCTTTAAGAAAAGATTTGCTCCCAGGAAGGTGGTTTGGACTGAGAACAGTAAATGTTTAGTAAAATGCATTCAAGGCAATTTAACAATAGAAATAAAAGCAAAATGAAGTTCACATAAGTTTGCATTTTACCTTTTTAAAAAACTTTACAAAACAGATTATTAGCCTTAGGTTTCCTAAAAGGGAAAATAAAGGTTTTTAAATTTGTTCTGTTTTGATTTAAATACAAAGGATACCAACGACCCAACAAAATAATCTTTGAATATTCATCTGACAAATTCCTAAATGTACCTAAAGAAATAGGAGTATTTTTTTTAATGAATAAATCATAGTCCCTGCCATGATGAAGTTTAAATGGAGGGATAACAATTAGTGGTTTCATACATCTTAAAATACAAATCATATCTTAAATTCAGTGTCTTGGTCTGTTTGGGTTGCTATAACAAACTACCACAGACTGGGTAGCTTAAACAGCAAATATTTATTTCTCACAGTTCAGGAGGGTGGAAGACCAAGATTCAGGCACCAGCAGATTCTATGTCTGGTGAGGGCCTGCTTCCTGGTTCACTGATGGTCTTTTGCCATCACATGACAGACAGGGGCGAGGGACGTCTCAGGGGTCTCTTCTATAAGGATACTAATGCCATTTATGAGGGTTCTGCCCTCATGACCCAATCACCTCTGAAATGCCCCACCTCCAAATATCCTCCCCCTGGGGATTAGGTTTAAACATATGAATTTTGGGGAGACACAAACATTCAGTCTATAGCATGCAGTAAGAGGAATATAAAGTACCATAGGTGTCCACAACATAAAATGATACCTAGTACATATACCTCTGACACAAAAAATTCATAAAATAAGCATATACAATACATACACTATACACTACACTACACACAATCTGGTATATCTACTACATATACTATATACACACGTGTTAATATACTATGTACTTAAATATATCTCCTGGTGGTTCTGCTTATTCCATTGTCTAAATTTATAGTAAATAAGCCATTTCCCATTGTTCACTTTACTTGTCAATTGACACAGACACCAAAGGTCACAACAGCAAGCAGAACTATGTGGCCATAACAGTAGTAACTAATATACCTGTCACAACTTTCACAGATAGCTATATGAAACAAACTTAATAATCAAGTTTAAAGAGTAACTTCTTATACACCTGAAGTCCCATATTAATAAAGTATTATGCAAAATCCCTATATCACCAGATACAAAGCAAAAATGCCCCCTTAAATCTTTTTATAGAGATCTTACTAAGTGCAAGGTACTGAATGTACCCTCAAGGAGCATA
The DNA here is from genome assembly GCF_025265405.1 of Mesoplodon densirostris. Lineage (NCBI taxonomy): Eukaryota > Metazoa > Chordata > Mammalia > Artiodactyla > Ziphiidae > Mesoplodon > Mesoplodon densirostris. Next base: position 124,605,183 of record NC_082664.1, read on the forward strand.
TAGTCAGCCTTTCTTAAAAGACTATAGTCAATATACCAATAATTGCCTCTTGGCTTACACTCCCATATTAGAGAACCCACCCTGCTCAACCCCTGGATGGTAGAGCCCTATGTACCAAGTCACCTGGTTCACCTAAACCAAATGAGCTACAGTCTCTCTCCCTATAATTTGGAAAATGACACAAAGAGAATGACTAAGTTAAATACAGTGATCTTGGAAGTAAGAGGAAATATATTCAGAGTTGGAGTTAGTGCCAGGGCAAATCAACCCAAAGTTACGTACAACCCAAAGTTATGAGGTAACAGATACTATGAGTATACAGAGGGACCTACACTGCAGAAAAAAAAGAAGAATGGAGCAAGCATGCAGAAAGAAGCAAAGACAGAGAGCATATGGCACCAGGAGAAAAGAAAGAAGTTACAGTCATTCACTTTAGTTGAATGTCCCCCATGGAAGCACAGCTATATTTTATTTTCAGTCCTTGGTCACTGGTGAAATTGCTTGTTCAACAGCAGGGAAATGGCTTATTTACTATAAATTTAGACAATGGAATATTGGACAAACATCGAAAAAAACTTGTTTTCAAAAATGTTTTATCACATGTAAAAATGTTCATGAATATTGGTAAAAAGCAGGATAAAAAATTATACATGCATAATAATACCTTTTGTTTGTTTAAATGCACAGATAAAAAACAGTGCACAGGAAAAATAATAGAAGAAAAAAAACCCAAGAGTAAACAGTGGTTGGTTTTGGAGGCAGGAAATACAGCTGATTTTTGTGTCCTACAAATATATTCCAGTAAACTGATAATAAGATTAATACTGCAAAAAACAAGTGAGGTTATAGTGGCAAAATGTAAATACTTTAATTCAGTTGCACGCAGATGTTGTGTGGTTATTTAAATGTTATATAGTTAGTATTCACACAAATGCTTCTACATTCTAAAAACTAATTTTGAAAAAAAAATCTTTTCCTTCCCCTTAAATGACAAAATTCTTTCTTCTGTTTTAATTTTGTTTCTAGTCTTTTTTTGGTATGTTTTGCCTCTTATCACTAATAAATGATAACATTCCCATTCATAAGAGGAGCCTATACATACATACTCTATTACAACATTCTTAAGAGAATTTCATGCTTCTTAATACACCTAAAAAAATTCCATGGCATGAGTATATCAATGCATCTAGCGACTATTCAATGTAATAGACTTATTAATCAGTACTATGAAGTAAGAACTAATACAGGTATAAAATGTTTTGAAGTTATCCTTTTATTACAGAGGTGTATTTATGAAAGGTAGGAGCAGAAGAACCAACAGCAGGAAAAAGATTCAAAGCTTCTGCAAGACCAATGTTATTCAAGGATCTAAAGACAGATTTTAAAAATAGAGCAGTGACATAGTAGCATTCTCTCATGAATCAAACCAATTTACTTTAGCTGCATAGATTGATTCAATTAAGAAATTTAGGGCTCCCCAATAAAGTAAAACACACTGGTCTCAAAATCCATCCTTTAACAAGTTTCTCAAAAGGAGCACTTTTAACTTCATTCACATCTACTGCAGATACATCATTACATAGGTTGTAAAATTCAGTCTTTTCGATCTCCAAAATTCATCGGCAAAAAATAATCTGTTTTTTTAATAAAAGGAATTTTCACTGAGGTTTTTCAAAAATAAAAGATAAACTGTTAGATTTTAATCACTGTTGAAACATGTTGGATTTTTAAGATAGAATAATTTAGCATACCCACTCCTTTGACCAGGACATTGATTACTGAAAACTGTTACTGAACTTTCTTACAGTTTATCAGAAAAACAGTAACAAAGAATTTGGGAACACTGGGTTCTTGTTACAGTTGTATGACTTTGTGCAACTCAACAGTCTCCCTAGGTATTGTTTTCTCCATGTGCAAAATAAAAAGTTCAAACTAGATTATCAGTGGTTTCTAAACTATTCTATGGAAGTACTTCAGGTGTTTTGCAAAGATCTACTTTGAATTTCACTCCTTTATTTTAGCTATAATTTTAAAAACATACTCAAATGTGTTACACCCAAGGGACACAATTAACATATTATGAACATAGCAGAGTAACTCATTTTGAGCAAATTTCAGAACAACTTTTTTTATATGTAGTAGGCCTTTTTGTAAATGTGTCATATTTAGCAAGACTGCAACTCTGAACTACTGTTTTATTTAATCCAGGTCCATGTATAGCCCCTGATATAGAATTCATTACCTAAGCAAACTAGTAAACAACATATATGTACAAACACATTTTCAGTTCACATGGGCTCAGGCTCATTGCCTTGTCAAAATGTACTGACACAGTTAAAAAAAATAACTAAAATCTACCATTTCTAACCAAAATAGAGTAACAGGGACCAAATTTACTCTCTAGTCTGAAAATAGAAAAAAATATATTAAATAGTTTCAAGACATTGGCTATCAGGCTATGTAGGGCAGTGATCCCTGAAATGAGAAACAATTAAGGATGAGTCCTATTATTAGTCCCATCTTCCCTTCCTGCCTTGAGAGAGTTTCCAACCCATGGTGCAGGGAGGGAGAACTGAGGCAAAGCACAGCACACTCTCTGAGTTAAGATGGAGCTGAAAGTCTAAAAGACCAAGGCAACTAGAGTTAACAGAATAGAGTACTAGAGAAGTACACAGCGAGTACAGAGAGAACATCAGGTATCTGCAAAGGATTCTTCTCAAGCATTCAGCAGAGTACTAAGCAGTGCTTGCATGTGAGGAAACTACTGGAAGATGAGGAAAGAACCATCTGAAAGGATTAGACAAAACAGTCCCAGCACACACATGGGGTCAGAACAGTGTCTGTACCCACCAGCCAGACTGGAAAAACTCCATAAGTCATGGATTGGGTATACTACTCATGAAAGTCTTGACTCAGTAGTGGAGAATACTGCCTCTTGTCTGAGCACTGTTCCAGGCCCAACTAACAAATCACAAAGGCAAGAACTGAAAGGCTCAAACTGTTTTCAAGTAACTTGATGGAAAGTAACCTAACAAAAATATGTTAACATGAAACTATCTAGCATCAAAAAAGAAAAATTCATACTTTCTGCCATCTGACTAGCAGGCATAAAATAAGATAGAAAAAGATGATCTGTCATTAGAAGAATAATCAAAACTGACCCAGAAGGAGTGGTATTACTGAAAATGGAAGAGCAGACAGCTCAAGGATCCATCCCTCCTCTAAGGCAACAAGTAAACTGGCAAAAACTGTTAGAATCAACTTTTTTAAACTCTGGAAATTAATCAAAAATGTACAACAACCACAGGAGTGCTTATGAAGAAAAAAGTTTACATAGTTCAATAAGACATTCAAAAGTTCAAAAGCATTGTGGCATTCTGGTTTAGCAGCCTACCATCCCCCATCCTCCAGCTCAGAGGTAGACTTGTGGAAAGCAGCCCACATTACTGGTGTGACTTGCTGGTGCCAGATGGAGCAATAAAACCTTGTTCTCAAAAAGTATAGTTGTGGGTTTTAACCTGTCTGGTGGCTTCCTGAAGGAATGGCTCAGGGGCTTGTCTGTGTTTTGCACACCCTTGGAACTCCCTCAGAGCTGAGGTGGCCTCCCATACAGCATCTGTTGAAAACATTTAAAGGCGTATCCGTGGTTACCTGGGGCAACAGAGCGGCTAAATAGCCAACAGAGCAAGAAGCCTAGGAAGACGGTAGGGAAGGAGACAGAGCTGTGAGAAGCTCTCCTATGAACTGGGGAATCTAGAAGGCCACACACATGTCCAGGGCTAGATGCATGTCAGAATATAGCTAAAAAGATCCTAAGCTTTCACCTCTCGCTCATTTTTAGGCTCCATGTAAGCAAAAAGTGAGGAACTGTAAACAGCCTCACTAAGCACTGAAGGAGCACCCCCAACTCAAAGTCAGTCTACAAAGTCCAGAAGAAAATTTTTTGTTTGTTTGGATATTGTTTTTGTTTTCTTTTTGGCTCCAGGTGTTTAGAGAAATCTGTCAGATAACTAGCTGACCACTAAGCTAATGGAACAGAGATGTCAATGACCATACACGAAAAAGAATACTCTTTGCAAAAATAGTTTAGAAAAATAACTAAAAAACAAAAAACTACAACCCATAACAAGCAGCAACAATAAATACTGGGGTGGTGGGAGACTTTGTTCTCTAAAATTACCACATTATTAAAAATGTTCACATATTAAAAATGTCCAGTTTTCAACAAAAAATAATGAGGCATGCAAAGTAACAAGAAAGTATGGTCTACTCACAGGAAAGGAAAAAACAGAAAGTGTCCTTAAGGAAGGTTAACATTAGACAGACATATTAGACTAACTGACTTTTTTTAATTTTTAATTTTTTCAAGGTTACTTTCCATTTACAGTTACTACAAAATATTGGCTATATTCCCCATCTTGTGCAATACATCCTTGAGCCTATATTACACCCAGTAGTTTCTACCTCCCACTCCCCCACCCCTATATTGCCTCTCCCTCTTCCCCTGGTAACCATTAGTTTGTTCTCTATATCTGTGAGTCTGCTTCTTTTTTGTTATATTCACTAGTTTGTTATATTTTTTAGATTCTACATATAAGTGGTATCATACAGTATTTATCTTTCTCTGTCTGACTTAATTTCACTTCGCATAATGCCCTCCCAGTCCACCCATGTTGCTGCAAATGGCAAAACTTTGTTCTTTCTTATGGCTGAGTAGTATTCCACTGTACATATACACCACATCTTCTTTATCCATTCATCAGTTGATAGACACTTAGGTTGTTGCCATATCTTGGCAATTGTAAATAATGCTGCTATGAACAATGGGGTGCATGTATCTTTTTGAACTACTGTTGCTGTTTTTTTCAGATATAAACCCAGGAGTGGAATTGCTGAGTCATATGGTAGTTCTATTTTTAATTTTTGGAGCATCCTCCATACTGTTTTCCCACAGTGGTTGCACCAATTGACATTCCCACCAACAGTGTATGAGGGTTCCCTTTTCTCCACATCCTTGCCAACATTTGTTACTTGTGTTCTTTTTGATGACAGCCATTCTGACAGGTGTGTGGTGATATATCATTGTGGTTTTGATTTGCATTTCCCTGATGATTAGCAACGTTGAGAGTCTTCAAATGCCTGTCGCCCATCTACATTTCCTCTTTGGAAAAATATCTATTCAGGTCTTCTGCCCATTTTTTAATCGGGTTGTTTGTTTTTTTATGTTGATTTGTATTGAGCTGTTTATATATGTTGGATATTAATCCCTTATCAGTCATGTAATTTGTAAAAATCTTTTTCCCATTCAGTAGGTTGTCTTTTCGTTTTGTCAATGGTTTCCTTTTCTGTGCAAAAGCTTCTAAGTTTAATTAGGTCCCATTTGTTTATTTTTCCTGTTATTTCATTTACTTTAGGAGACAGATCCAAAAAATATTGCTGTAATTTACATCAAAGAGTGTCCTACCTATGTTTTCCTCAAGGAGTTTTATAGTATCTGGTCTTACATTTAGGTCTTTAATCCATTTTGAGTTCATTTTTGTATGTAGTGTTAGAAAATGTTCTAATTTCATTCTTTTACATGTAGCTGTCCAGTTTTCCCAGCACCACTTACTGAAGAGACTGTCTTTTCTCCATTGTATATTCTTGCCTCCTTTGTTGTGGATTAATTAACCATAAGTGTGTGGGTTTATTTCTGGGCTCTCTATCCTGTTACACTGATCTATGTGTCTGATTTTATGCCAGTACCACACTTACTGTAGCTCTGGAGTATAGCCTAAAGTCAGGGAGCATGATTCCTCCAGCTCTGTTCTTCTTTCTCCGGATTGTTTTAGCTATTCAAGGTGTTTTGTGCTTCCATACAAATTTAAAATTTTTTTGTTCTAGTTCTGTGAAAAATGCCATTGGTATTCTGATAGGGATTGCCTTGAATCTGTACACTGTCTTAAGACTAACTGATTTTAAATCAACTGTCTCAAATATGCTCAAAGAACGAAAGGAAATCACAGACAAGGAACTAAAGGAAACCAAGGGAATGAGATCTCATCAACTAGAGAACACTAATAACGAGATATAAATTATAAAAAAGAACCAAATAAAAATTCTGGAGCTGAAAAGTACAATAACTTCGAAGAAAAATGAACAGAACCAGTGGGATATCATCTTACATACTAATGTATACATAAAGGGAGTTCTAGTGGGGAAAAAAAAAGGCAAAGGGTCAGAAAGAATACAGGAAAAAATACTAGCCAAAAACTTACCAAATTTTATAAAAGCTGTAAATTTACATATTCAAGAAGCTTAAAGAACTCCAAGCAGGATAAACTCAAAGAGATCCTCATACTGCCAACCCAATATAATCTGTCCAAAGATAAAGACAAAGAAACAATCTTGAAAGCAGTAAGGGAGATGCAAGATGTCACATACAAGGGATCCTCAATAAGATAACAGTTAATTTCTCATCAGAACCCATGGTGGGATGATATACTTATAAAGTGCTTTTCAAAAAACTCTATAAATGAAAAAGTTTATATTCAGCAAAGCTCTCCTTCAAAAAATGAAGGAACTGGGAATTCCCTGGCAGTCCAGTGGTTACGACTCAACACTTTCACTGCTGGGGCCCAGGTTCGATCCCTGGTCAGGGAACTTAAATCCCACAAGCCACGTGGTGCAGCCAAAAAAAAAAAAAGAAGAAGAAGAAACTAATACATACTCAGGTAAATAAAAGCATCACCAGTAGACTTGCCTTACGAGAAATGTTAAACAGAGTCCTTCAGGCTGAAATGAAAGGAAACTAGACAGTAACTCAAAGCCATACAAAAAAGAACTCTAGTAAAAATAACTACATAGATAAATTAAAAAGCCAGCATTGTTGTATTTGTGATTTTTAACTCCTTTTTTCCCTATATAATTTAAAAGACAAATGTATAAAATAATTATAACTCTAGGTCAATGGACACACAATGTACAAATAAGTAATTTTTGACAATAACAATAAGAGGGAGGTTGGAGCTATATAGGAATAGTTTTTGAATACTACTGAAGCTATGTTGTTATGAATCCAAACTAGTTTCTTATAAGTTTGAGGTCAATATAGCCTTAATCCTCAGAGTTAAGGGAAAGAACTAAAAAATAAAATGAGAGGGAATCAACATAGGACACTAGAAAAAATAAACTAAACACAAAAGAGGGCAGTAATGGAGGAAATGAAGAACAAAAAAGATATGATTTTTTTTATTAAAAAGAAGACCTTACCTATGAATACTTATTTTATTTATTTATTTATTTATTATTATTTTTTTTTTGTGGTACGCAGGCCTCTCACTGTTGTGGCCTCTCCCATTGTGGAGCACAGGCTCCAGACGCACAGGCTCTGCGGCCATGGCTCACAGGCCCAGGTGCTCCACGGCATGTGGGATCCTCCCAGACTGGGGCACGAACCCGTGGTCCCCTGCATCGGCAGGCGGACTCTCAACCACTGCGCCACCGGGGAAGCCCTGAATAGTTATTTTAAATGTAAATGGTTTAATTCTTCAATCAAAAAGCAGAGATTGGTAGAATAGATTTTAAAAAGTGATCCAATTATATACTGTCTACAAGGGACTCACTCTGGATCCAAAGACACAAATAGGTTGATAGTGAAAAGATAGAAAAAGACATTCCATGCAAACAGTAACCAGAAGAGAGCTGGGGTAGCTATACTCATATCTGACAAAATAAACTTTAAGTCAAAAATAGTTATGAGACAGGGCCTCCCTGGTGGCGCAAGTGGTTGAGAGTCCGCCTGCCGATGCAGGGGATACGGGTTCGTGCCCCGGTCTGGGAGGATCCCATATGCCGCGGAGCGGCTGGGCCCGTGAGCCATGGCCGCTGAGCCTGCGCGTCCGGAGCCTGCGCGTCCGGAGCCTGTGCTCCGCAACGGGGGAGGCCACAACAGTGAGAGGCCAGCATACCGCAAAAAAAAAAAAATAGTTATGAGACAAATAAGGACATCATACATTGATAAAAGGGCAAATCCAACATGAAAATATGTCAAACATAAACATATGAACCTAACAATATATCTCCAAAATATATGAAGCAAAAATTGACAAAATAGATGTGAGAAATGTTCTATAATAATAGCTGGAAACTTTCAAAAATATCTCACTTTCAAAAAGAAAAACCAGGCAGATAACCAATAAGAAAATAGAAGACTTGTTGAACAACACAATAAACCAACTAGACCTAACAGACACATACAGAACACTCAACTCAACAACAGCAGAATAGTGCATTCTGGAATACTCTTCTCAAATCCATGTGGAACATTTTCCAGGATAGAAACACAATAGAGAGAATCAGCAAAACCAAAAGCTGGTTCTTGAAAAGATCAACAAAATCGACAAACTTTTAGCTAGACTAACTAAGAAAATAAGAGAGAAGACTCAAACTATGAAAATTAGAAATTATTAAGGGACATTACTACTGACCTTTAAGAAATAAACAGGATTATAAGAGAATACTGTGAACAACTGATTGTGAATAAATTAGACAACCTAGATAAAATGGATGGATTCCCAGAAAGACATGATCTACCAAAATTTACTCAAAAAGAAATAGAAAATCTGAACAGAACTATAACAAGAGATTGAATCAGTAACCAAAGACCTCCCAACAGGAGAGTGGTAAAGATGGCTGAGTAGAAAGACCCTGAGCTCACCTCCTCTCACAAGCACACCAAAATCACAACTATCTGCAAAACAACCATGGATGAAAAAGAATGGAACCTACCAGAAAAGGTCTTCTACAACTTAAGACATAAAGAAGGAACCACAATGAGACAGGTGGGTAGGAGGGGTGAACTCACAATATAATCAATTCCCATACCCCCAGGTGGGCAACACACAAACTGGAGGATAATTCTATTGCAGAGGTTCTCCCACAGGAGAGTTCTGAGCCCCACAACAGGCTCCCCAGCCCAGGGGTCCTGCACTGGGAAGATGAGCCCCCAGAATATTTGGCTTTGAAGGCCAGCAGGGCTTTAATTTCAGGAGCCCCACAGGACTAGGGGAAATAAGAGACTTTACTTTTAAAGGGTCTACACAAAATCTCATATGCACCAGGACCCAGGGCAAAAGCAGTTATTTAACAGGAGCCTGAGCCAGACCTACCTCCTGGTCTTGGCGAATCTCCTGGAGAAGTGGGAGATGGCTGTGGCTCACCCTGGGGACATAGACACTGGTGGCAGTCATATTTTGGAACATTCTACCACATGAACGCTGCCATCTTGGCTCATTATTGCTAAGACCTCGCCCCACCCAACAGCCCATAGGTGCCAGTGCTGGGATGCTTCAGGCCAAACAAGTAACTGGGCAGGGACACAGCCCCACCCACCAGCAGACAGGCTGCCTAAAGACTTCCTGAGCTCACAGTCACCTCTAGAAATGCCCCTAGACACAGCCCTGCCCACCAGAGGCCCAAGACCCAGCTCCACCCATCAGTGGGCAGACACTGTCCCTTCCCTCCAGGAAGCCTGCACCAACCTCTAGACCCACCTCACCCACCAGGGACATACAACAGATGCAAGAAAACTAAGATCCCACAGCCTGTGGACCCAGCCCACCCAGAGAAGGCCAGACTCTACCCTGGAACCAGTTGGGCCCTGTCCACTTGCAGGCCAACTCAAGCTTCCGGACACCGCAGACCCCAAACTCAACTGTGTCAGGACCCCTGCCCCAACAATCTGAAATGAACTCTGGGATCCCTGGGCTCTGCAGCCAGACTCCAGCACTAACCCCAGGACCTGGCTTCACCTGCCAGTGGGTGGGCAACAGCTCCGGAGTCTTCAGGACCCTGCCTCCGTCCACCAGTAAGCCAGCACTTCATACCCACTAGGATGGCTATAATTTCAAAAACAAAAATAACAGCTAGGATGTAGAGAAAGTGAAACCTTCATACATTACTGGTGAGAAAATAAAATGTTATAGTTGCTATGGAAAATGGTATAGTAATTCCTCAGTAAGGTAATCATAATTTCATATTACACAGCAGTTTCATTCCTAACTAAATACATCCAAAAATTGAAAATAGGTGTTTAAACAAAAAAATTTACAAAAAAAGTTTATAACAGCAGCATTCACCATACCCAAAAGGTGGAAATAACTAAAATATCCATCAATGAACAAACAGATAAACAAAATGTGTTATATCCATACATGGAAGTATTGTTCAGCCATATAAAGGAATAACATGGTGATACATGGTATAAAATGGATAAACCTCGAAAACAATGTGATAAGCAAAAGAAGACATAAAAGGACACATGTTGCATTATTCTATTATATGAAATATCCAGAATTGGCAAATCCATGGAGACAGAAAGTAGATTAATGGTTGTCAGGGGCTGAGGGGATAGGGGGAATGGGGAATGATTGTTTAAAGGGTACAAGCTTCTTTTTGAAGTTATAAAATGACTGTGACTAGATAAGGGTGATGGCTGCACAACATTGTTAGTGTATTAACTTTCACTGATTTGTACACTTAAAATTATTAAAATTGTAAATTTTATGTTATGTGTATTTTACTACAATGATTTTTTGAAAGACCCAGAACTGCCACAGATACTAGAATTAAGATAGAAGGACACTAAAATCGTCGTTATAACCACATTCCACATATACAAAAAGTTTAGCAGAGACATGGAAGATATTTTTTAAATAGAAATTTTAGAAATGAAAAGTACAGTGATTAAGATGATAATACACTAGATGAGATTAGCACAGAATAGACAATACAGAAGAAAAGATTAGTGAACCTGAAGGCACAGGAACAGAAACTATCTAAAAGAAAGAAAGAGAAAAAAGGAATTAAAAAAAAAAAAGAACATAGGTAAACCACTGAACTTCAAGTGGCCAAATATATGGGTAACTGGAGTCCCCAAAAGGGAGGAGCAAAATATATTTTAAATTTGCAGAAATAATGGCAAAACTTCTCAAACTTAATGAAAATTATAAAGCTAGCTAGGGTTTTATAGCATATATAAAAGTAAAATTGATGATAACAATAGTATAAAGGCCAAGAAAGGCCTTATAAACTAGCTCAACAAAACCCTACCACACACACACACACATATCAACAAAACTGCATCAACATACATCATAATCAAATTGCCCAAAACTACTGATAAAGAGAAAATCTTAAAAGTAGCTAGAGGAAAAAAGACATGTTACGTACAGAGGCATAACAATAAGGACACCACCAGATTCACAGAAACAATGTAAGTGAGAAGACACTGGAGCAACATCTTTAAAGTACTGAAAGAAAAAAAAATCAACATAGAATTCTATACCCAGAAAAATTATCTTTCAAAAATGAAGGCAAAAGTAAAGCAACCACACCAATAATAATTAATTTTAAAAAAAGAGAAAAACTAACAAACAAAAATGAAGGCAAAATAAAGACATTTTCAGACATTCAAAAATGAAAAGAATTCATCACAAGCAGACCCACATTACCAAAAATGTTAAATGAAATCCTTCAGACAGAAAATAAATCTTGATACAAATATGGATCTACATAAAGGAATGAAGAACACTAGATATGGTGATTTCAAAGATAAATATATATTAATATTTAAATCTCTTTAAAAATAACTGACTGCTTAAAATAACAATGTACTGAGGGTTTATAACATATTTAAAAGTAACATGTATCATAACAATAGCATAAAGACTAACAGAAGAGAAATGGAAGTATACTTTTCTAAGGTTCAATACTATATATGAAGTGGTATAATATTCTTTGAAAGCAGATAAAGATGTATTATTATAAACATTTGTGTACTAAAAACCCTAAGCAAACACTAAAATAACCAAATAAGTAGTTATAGCTAATAAGGTAACTGATGTGATCAAATAGAATCATAGAAAATACTCAACTAATACAAAAGAGGACAGGAAAAAGAGGAATGAAGGAACAAAGAACAAATAGGACAAATAAAAAACAAATAGCAAGATGACAGACTCAAACATAATCACATCAATGATCATATTAAATGTAAATGGTCTATACACTCCATTTAAAAGATATTATCAGACTGGGTTAAAAGCATGACCCAACTAGAAGCTGCCTACAAGAAACTCTTTAAATATAAAGACACAAGTAGGTTAAAAATAAAAAGATGGGAAAATATATACCAGAAAAAAAAAAAAGCTGTAATGGCTATATTAATGTAAGACAAATTCTTAGAGTAAAGACTATAAACAGGAATAAAGACAGTCATTTCATAATGATAGGTGAGTAATTTCATCCTAAAAACATAATAATCCTAAATGTTTATGCCCCTAATAACAGAGCTTCAAAATACATGAAGCAAAAACTGATAGAACTGTATAAGAAAATAGACAAATCCACAATTATCCAATACTTCTCTCTCAAAAACTTATGTAACAAATAGGCAAAAAGACAAAAACCAGAAATGAAAGCATGGATATAGTAGATTTGACAACACTATTAATGAACTTTATCTGACTGACATTTCTAAAACACACTACTACCCAATAGCAGAAGAATACACATATTTCTCAAGAGTACACAGAGACTTTATGAAGAGAGACCATATTCTAAGAAATAAAACAAGGCTAAATAAATTAAAAATGATTCAAGTCGTACAAAGTATCTTCTCTGACCACAATTTAATCAAATTAGAAATCAACAGCAAGAAGATTATAGGCAAATCCTCAAATATCTGGAAATTAAAGAATACCCTTCTAAATAATTCATGGATTTAAAAAAAGGCGGGTAGGGCTTCCCTGGTGGCGTAGTGGTTGAGTCCGCCTGCCGATGCGGGGGACACGGGTTTGTGCCCCGGTCCGGGAGGATCCCACATGCTGCGGAGCAGCTGGGCCCGTGAGCCGTGGCTGCTGGGCCTGCGTGTCCGGAGCCTGTGCTCTGCAACGGGAGAGGCCACGACAGTGAGAGGCCCGCATACCACAAAAAAAAAAAGGTGGGGGGTAAACTAAAAGGAATTATTAACTGAATGAAAAGAAAAGCAAAACACATCAGAATTTGTGGGACTGTGCTAAAGAGGTATTTAAGGAGAAATTGACAGCAATGAATGCTTGCTTCTACCTTTTAGAAACTAGAAAAAGAATAGCAGGGCTTCCCTGGTGGCGCAGTGGTTGAGAGTCCGCCTGCCGACGCAGGGGGCGCGGGTTCGTGCCCCGGTCCGGGAGGATCCCTCATGCCGCGGAGCGGCTGGGCCCGTGAGCCATGGCCGCTGAGCCTGCGCGTCCAGAGCCTGTGCTCCGCAGCGGGAGAGGCCACAACAGTGAGAGGCCCGCCTATCGCAAAAAAAAAAAGAAAAAAGAAAAGAATAGCAAAGTAAACCCAAAGTAAAAAGAAGAAAGGAAATAATAAAGATCAGAGCTGAAATCAACAAAACAGAAAATAGAAATAGAGAAAATCAATGAACTCGAAAGCTGGCTCTTGAGAAGAGTAATAAAATTAGTAAGCCTCTAACCAGAATGATCAGGAAAAAGAGAAATACACAAATAACCAATATCAGGAATGAAAGAAGAGACATCATTACAGATTCTACAGATACTAAAAGGATAACAAACCATGATAAACAACTTTATGCCAATAAATTTGACAACTTAGATAAAATAGACAAATATTTGCAAACCACTTATATGACAAAGGACTCATATCTAGCATATATAAATAACTCAAAATTCAAGAGTAAAAAACCAAAGATTCAAGTAAAAATGAGCAGAAAACATGAAGAGACATTTCACCAAAATGGATATACAGATGGCAAATATAATAAGTTCAACATCATTAGTCATCAGGAAATGAAAATTAAAGACACAATGAGATACCACTACATATCTATTAGAACACCTAAAATAAAAAACAGTGACAATACCAAATGCTAATAATGAAGATAGAAAAACTAGACCTCTAATACAATGCTGATAGGAACATAAATTGGTACACCACTCTGGAAAATGGTTTGGTAGTTTCTTAAAATACACTTAACACTTTTTAAGATATATTTACCATACTACCCTGGAATTTACACTCCTAGACACTCATTCCAGAGAAATGAAAACTCATGTGCACACAAAAACTTGTATACAAATGTTGATAGCAGCTGTATTTGTAATAGCCAAAAATGAAACTGCTCAAACTGTCCATCAGTGGGTGAAGATTAAACAAACTCTCATACATTTATACCATGGGATACTGTTCAGCAATAAAAAGGAACTATTGATACATGTAACAACTTGGATGGATTTCAAGGGAATTATGCAGAGTTTTTAAAAAGCCAGTCTCAAAGGTTACATACTGTATGATTCCATTTATATAATATCTGGAAATGACAAAACAGTAATGGAGAACAGATTAGTGGTTGCCAGAGGTTAGAGGATATTTCTGGTGATGGAATAGTACTGTATCTCAATTGTGATGGTGATTACACAAATCTACACTTGATAAAACTGCAAAGAATTACACACACAAAAGAACACATGTAAAACTGGTGAAAAAGGAATAAGATCTGTGGATTGTACTAAAGTCAATTCCCTGGTTTTGATACTGTACTACAGTTATTTAAAATGTTACCACTGGGGGTTCCCTGGTGGCGCAGTGGTTAGGAATCCGCCTGCCAATGCAGGGGACATGGGTTCGAGCCCTGGTCCTGGAAGATCCCACATGCCACGGAGCAACTAAGCCCATGTGCCACAACTATTGAGCCTGCGCTCTAGAGCCTGAGAGCAACAACTACCGAAGCCCGCACGCCTAGAGCCTGTGCTCTGCAACAAGAGAGTCCACTGCAATGAGATGCCTGTGCACCGCAACAAAGAGTAGTCCCCACTCGCTGCAACTAGAGAGGGCCTGTGCGCAGCAACAAAGACCCAATGCAGCCAAAAATAAATAAATAAAATAAATTAATTTAAAAAAATAAAATAAAATGTTACCACTGAGGGGAACTGGATGAAAGACACATGGGACCTCTCTGTACTAATTTTGGAAGTTCCTGTGAATCTATAATTACTTCAAAGTAAAAAAATATTTTTACAATACACTTTTCAAAAAAGAAAAAAGAAAAAAAAATCAAGAAGTATAAAAGTGTACACAACTAAACCAAACCAGTCTTACTGAGATCTCAGACTTCCAATCTCCTAACTCTTTTCCAGAAAAGTCTATGCACACAGAAACATAACTGTTTATTAATGTGTGAATATGTATGTTATTTAAACCCACACATACACAACTGTTTTGCAGTAATGTAAGCATACATAAACATTGTCCTGCCACTTATTTTTTTCACCCAATAATATGTCTTATCATTTTATTAATAAGTAAAGCCAACTTGCCCTGCAAAGAAACTGCACACATTTACATTCCTACCTACAGTGTATGAGACACAGTGATTGTACACATCCTTGCCATTACTGAACATTTAAATCTTTGTCAATCTGGAAAGTGAAAACATGCTCTACTGTTGTTTAAATGTGCATAATAATAATAATATTATTATTATATACTAACGTTTGATACTATATGAAACCATAAGATGTTGAGAATAAGTGAGGTAGCCAACAGAAAGTTTTGCTATGGGGAATTATAACCAATAAAAAAATTTTTAAAGGTTAGAGTTGGAAAAGTCCTTACGGGATAGCTTGAGTAAACTGTACTCAATACATGCTTTAATGCCTCAATGACAGAATGTCCACACTATTTTCAGTTTAACTGTTAAAAACATCCTCATTAGTACCAGTACTTCCCTTCCTCTAACTTTCACTCATTGTTCGTAGTTCTACCCTCTGGGGATGCAAAAGATATGTTTAATCCCTCTTCCACATGCCATTCCTTCATGTGTTTCACAGAATCACATATTTGAGTCAGGAAGAATATTAAAGATCATTCAATTACCCAATTTGAAAAGCATTACCATATACCCCACTGAAGTCTTCTTTCTTCCAGGCTGAAAACCTCAAATATGTCAATTATCGTGCAAGCATCTGTTTCAAGACACTGCTTCATTCCAATTACTCTCCTCTGAACACACTGTCTATCAATGTCCTCCTTAAAATGTGGCAAACAGAACTGACTGCACTAAGCTAAATGCAAAGTAGAAAAGGAAAATCAACTGCGTTTTGGACAACATGCCTCAAAATAACACTGTTAAACGGGTGTTAGCCTTTAGGGCAGTTATAATAAACCATGGACTCACCAACTTCAGACAAATAAGAAGACACACCCAGGCACACACCTGCTTTGAAAAAAAAAATACACCTACACCTACTGCTGTTAGCCCTCCTAGTCTCCAACCCTGTATTTGTGCAGATTTTTTAAAAAAAATATTCAATTATAGGGCTTTGTTTGTCCCTATTAACACACCAAAATATTAACACACCAAAAATAAAATTATCATAGGGACTTCCCTGGTGGTGCAGTGGTTAAGAATTCGCCTGCCAATGCAGGGGACACGGGTTCAAGCCCCGGTCCGGGAAGATCCCACATGCCACGGAGCAACTAAGCCCGTGCACCACAACTACTGAGCCTGCGCTCTATAGCCCGTGAGCCACAACTACAGAGCCTGCATGCTGCAACTACTGAAGCCCGTGCGCCTAGAGCCCGTGCTCGGCAACAAGAGAAGCCACTGTGATAAGAAGCCTGCGCACCGCAACAAACAGCAGCCCCCGCTCACCGCAACTAGAGAAAGCCCGCGCACAGCAACGAAGACCCAACGCAGCCAAAAATAAATAAATAAATAAAATAATTTTTAAGTGTAAAAATAAATAAATAAAATTATTATAACAAATATTTTCTTAGATACAGTCCACCGTTCTAATTATTAAAAATAAAGTGGGCTGGGGAGGATCCTGATTCTGTCACATAACATACTAGCACTCCCTCACAATTTTGAGAATAACTTACGAAAAACATCTTAAAAGGACATGGGGGAAGACAGCATCTTGAGGCTCACCACTAAGAATGAAATGCAGTTTAATTTTAACATCAGCCCATTCATTAATCAATTAAAAATCCACCTGCCTATGCAATTATTAACTACATTTCTGTAACTTTTCTACAAAGACATAATAATAAGCTATCAAATGCTACCTGTATAACCTTTGGGGTCCCTTTCCTCATTTGTAAAACAGGACTAAATGAGGCAATCTATGTAAAGTGTTTAACCCAGTACCCAGCACAAAATTTAAAATCCAATAAATGTAGCTATAATTCTAGATATATTATGGCCAGAGCATCTCCTGATGTACCTACCAGTTTACATACCCTATAAGAAAAAAAGTGAGGCTAGTGTGGCATGACTTGTCCTCTGTGAACCCATGCTGGCTCCTAGTGATTAGTGTCTTCTTTTTGGGGTACCAAAAATATATGTGTTCAATAATCTGACAGTTTGTTCAGGAATAACACCAACTTCACCATTTTATTATTATTATCTGCAACCTTTACTTCTTTTCCAAATTGTGTATCAGCAGCTAAAACACTCTGTTACACATAATACGTATTCAAAAAAAAAAGTTTGCTGAATTCCCCTTTAAAAAAATCAGGATTAATTTCTTAGTTTTGATAAATTTGCCATGGTTATATAAGATGTTAACATTAAGGGAAGTTGGGTGAAAGGCGTATGGGAATTCTTTGTACTTTGCAATTCTCCTATAAACATGTAACTATTTCCAAATTCAACGTGTTTTTTTTAAAGTCAAGAGGATCTTTTCCCACCTCTGGTAAATTCTTTCTTAAAACTACTCATATATTACCAACCACTATTAGGTGCAAATTCTTTAGCAGCCTTTACAGCCCTATAATTAATCTGGAATAGGAGACATGAATTCCAGCAAATAGGAACTCTCATAATACCCCTAACTTATCCTGGCCCACACAGAGTTAGTATTCAGTAAACAATAGTCATCCCCAAATTTTATCTTTGGAAACATGGGCTTAAAAAAAGAATCTATCCCCAAAGCAAATATCTTTTCCCTAAAGCATTAAAGCTCTGTAGAATCCAATTAAAACCTCTCTTATTGTTCAAATTACTTATTTAGCAGTGGCCTCCAAGTCAAGCTCAAAAAGATCTTTGATTGTATGAGACAAATTACTACTATATTATTAGCATGAAAATCTTTTAAAAATATGTTCTAAAATATTTTATATCATGGCTGATTGGTTTTTGAATTAGGTAAATAAGAGTTTAGGGAAATGAATTTCATTTATAATTATTCAAGCTCAAACTTTCACTGTTAAGCAACAAAGTCATGAAAATTCTGATACAACTGTACTTGCCAAAGAAATCCTAAAATACCTAAGAAGAAAGTATCTTGTTCCTAAATACCTCCAAATAGCTTTTGTACTTTAAAGAGTTTCTTTCAGGCATCAACTAATTTTCAAAAACTTGGCTTTCCTTTTTGGAATAGAACTACAGAATAGGTACTATAAACAGAAGTGCTATTGTCAAAGAATCGATCCAATAATAAAAAGAGCTAAGGCCACCTGTCTTATAGAAAATTACTGCCAAACGCTGCCAGACCTTGCTTTTCTTCCTTCTGGGCCAGTAGCCAGATACTAATCATTTTTAGACCCTTTCTAATATTTAGTACACAGTTTAGTACACAATACCACACCTGAACTAGACAGTATTTTAATGAATGTTCTCCATAATTCGTCTTATGTTTTGGCACACACACACATGATTTACAATACCTTTGGAAGTACATATAAGAAACTGGTAACAGTAGTTGCCTCTAGGGCAACTGTTTGGGTCTTTGAATTTTGTAAGTTTTTTTTAATAACTATTCAAGAAATTAATTTATCTATTAAAAGAAAAAACTACAATAATAAAACATTAATTCCAGTTAAAACATTTTACCTTATAACATAATGCATGTGGTATTCTTTTTAAAATCTTTTCTTTTAATATGTAACTTCAAAAAAAATTTTTGCAATGCTCTTCAGTTATAACAAAGAAATACAAATTAAAGTCAGATCATTTTTGCTTATTAAATTAGAAAAGGGTTCTTTTTTTTAATTTTTTAATTAATTTTTTTGGTTGTGCCACACAGCATGCAGGATCTTAGTTCCCCAACCAAGGATCAAACCCGTGCCCACTGCAGTGGAAGCGTGGAGGCTTAACCACTGGATAACCAGGGAATTCCCTAGAAAAGGTTTTTAAAACTAATACTGATATTGGCATGTAAAGTGGCATAACCTTTCTAGAAAGTAATGTGGCAATACCTAATTTTTTTAAGATCTTCTTACCTTTTGACTCAACATTTTTATTCCTATCCTAAGAAAATAATCAAGTATGGAGAAATATTTATGCACAAAGACTTTCTTCAAGTGTTATCTGCAGAGGAAAATATATTCAGTAATTGGGAATGGTTAAATCATTACGCATCCGTTCAACAGAATATTATGCTGCTATTAAAAATTCGGTTTTGGGGCCTCCCTGGTGGCGCAAGTGGTTGAGAGTCCGCCTGCCGATGCAGGGGATATGGGTTCGTGCCCCGGTCTGGGAGGATCCCATATGCCGCGGAGCGGCTGGGCCCGTGAGCCATGGCCGCTGAGCCTGCGCGTCCGGAGCCTGCGCGTCCGGAGCCTGTGCTCCGCGGCGGGGGAGGCCGCAATGGTGAGAGGCCCGCATGCCGCAAGAAAAAAAAAAAAAAAAAAAAAAAAATTCGGTTTTGAAACAATTTTGACAAAGTACGAAAATCTTTATGATATAAATTCATGGTGGGAGAATAAACAGTATACAAATGAATAAATATATTCATGGAAGGAGGAAGAATGTGTACCATAATGTTAGCAATGCTTATATTTGAGCTGAGGCATTAGATCTTTGTCTTTAGTATTTCTCCACGTATTTAAAATGAGTTCCTAGAATTTATAAAATAAGGGGGAAAAACAAGCTACACACACATTCCTAAGTTTATAATATTGGAAAACTGACTGATATTTAAACAGCTGAAATAAACTAAAGCTTTCTAATTAATAACATTTACAAAAGCTAGTGACAAACTAACTCAAATGACTATGTATCATTAAGATCATTCCTACCATATAATAAGCACTACCAGCTAGCTTATTTTTTAATCAATACAATAAAAAAGAAGACTTTGAACTATCATATGGTACAACATGGACAAAAATTAAATCCCATCAAACAGGGTTAAAAATGTAATTATGAGTTAACTTGTAATAACACTTATTATATAATAAGTAATAATATCCCTGGAAGAAAAAAAAGATTAAGCTAACATATAACATCTAAATTAATAAACATAACCAAACTTTTCCTTTAAATGAACTGAATCTGCCACTGGGAAAAACAATAATTATTAATGAATGGGTAAACTATCATTGCTCAGACATTCAACTGTACAGTTTCAAATGTAGATGGAGTTTACCCCTAAAGATGATTTCCACCACTACTGCCCCCTCGAAAATCACAAATCTCACAAGGTCACTATTCTGCTTAGCACCCTTCAGTGGGTTACCACTGCCTTAAATCCAAATTCCTTACATTAGTTGTAAGATCCTCCATGATATGGTCCTTGCTTTCACTCCCCACTCCTTCCTTCTCTCTTGCTTCCTATACTCTGGCCCAGTGGTTTGCAAAGTGTGATCCTTGAACCAGCGACATCTCTACCACCTATGAACATGTTAGAACTCCAAACTCATGAGCCCCACTCCTACCGGGAGATTCATATTCACATTATAGCTTGAAAACCACTGCTCTAGTCCTCCTGAATTGCCTGCAGATTCCCAAATCTGCCCTGCTCTCTCTCTGCAAAGACAGCTCCCCACCTACAGTGCTTTTACCCCATTCCCTACTGGGCATCTCATCCACCTTGTTTCCTACTCATCTTTCAAGTCTTAGCTTAGAAATCACTTCAAAAGGGAACTGAAAACTTTTCCAGAATTAGAAAAATATTTCTCATGATTTCTTCTATTATTGTAGGGGTTCTCATTTGCATTCTTCACCAACTAAAGCCATTTCTAAAATTTCTTAAGACCATCAAAGAAAGCCTTTGCTTGACATATCCCAAAACATAACTTATGCATTGGTATAAATGATTTCAAATGGTACAGAATAGTAAAAAATATATATAACGTACAGTAGAACCAAACTGTCAAAAAGAAATGACTTTTTTAAGTTGGGAAAATATAGAAAAATAGCCAACCAGTTCTAAAATTCACATCTTAAAATTAATTAATTTGAAGTTCCTCTTTTCTGGATATATTTCTCCCATCTTCTGGAGAAGGGGCATCAACTAATAAAGAACATGATTTTAAAAAAAGAGGCTAATCAAGAGGAAAGAGAAATGTGTACAGCCTGGATAAAGTTAAGTGCTACATGTTTTAAGTCAGATATAAGAACAAAAGCATGGACCAGAAGCTGTTCTCCAATATTTTTAATAAGTTTGAGATAATCTCATAGTACATGATTAGTTAATAATTTATCTTCAGTCATTTAATGATCATCTATCATGTGCTAAGGACCACATGGAATTAAGAATTATGTGTATGTATCTATATATCTATATCTATATGAAGATGAGGTTAACTTCTAGTTTTTTACCCAAGAAATGAATCTTTATGCCCACAAAAAGACAGGTACAAAATTGTTCTTAGCAGCTTTGTTCCTAAGAGCTAAAACCTGGAAATGGCCCAAATGTCTATAAATAGTACAATAAAAAATATACACTCACACAATGGAATACTATACAGCAATGAAAAAGAAGGACTGTCTGCCAACTTAAAAATTGATTTGATTCCATTTATTGGGTTGGCCAAAAAGTGCCTTCAGTTTTTTGGTTTTTTGTGGAGTTTTTTTGCAGCACATGGGCCTCTCACTGTTGTGGCCTGTCCCGTTGCAGAGCACAGGCTCCGGACGCGCAGGCTCAGTGGCCATGGCTCACGGGCCCAGCCGCTCCACGGCATGTGGGATCCTCCTGGACCGGGGCACAAACCCGTGTCCCCTGCATCAGCAGGCAGACTCCCAACCACTGCGCCACCAGGGAAGCCCACCTTCAGTTTTTAAGTAAAACTAAAAGACACGTTTTTCATTTTCACCAAGAACTTTATAGAACGACCTATTCACCCTTTTGTTCCACTACCTTCTGCCATTTTTCAGGCAACTTCATAATTCTATCTTCCCAAAACTTTTCAGCTTTTTGAGCAAAGAACTGTTCCAGGTGCCTTTTACAGTCTTCCAGGGAATTGAAATTTTTTCCATTAAGAGAATTTTGTAAAGACCTAAATAAATGGAAATCTGAAGGTGCAATGTCTGGTGAATATGGCAGATAAATCAGAACTTCCCAGCCAAGCTGTAACGGTTTTTGCCTGGTCATCAAAGAAACATGCAGTCTTGTATTATCCTGATGGAAGATTATGCCTTTTCTGTTGACTAATTCTGGATGCTTTTCATCGAGTGCTGCTTTCGGTTGGTCTAACTGGGAGCAGTACTTGTTGGAATTAATCATTTGGTTTTCCGGAAGGAGCTCATAATAGAGGACTCCCTTCCAATCCCACCAAATATACAACATCACCTTCTTTGGATGAAAACCGGCCTTTGGTGTGGTTGGTGGTGGTTCATTTTGCTTGCCCCGCGATCTCTTCCATTCCACACTGTTGTACAGTATCCACTTTTCATTGCCCGTCACAATTTGTTTTAAAAACAGAACGTTTTCATTAAGTAGAGAATTGTATGTGGAAATACGGTCAAGAAGGTTTTCTTTGCTTAACTTACGTGGAACCCAAACATCAAAGCGATGAACATAACCAAGCTGGTGCAGTGATTTTCAACACTTGATTTGGATATTTTGAGTACGTCGGCTATCTCCCACGTGGGATAACGTTGACTGTTCTCAATTAATGTCTCAATTTGATCGCTACCAACTTCAACTGGTCTACCTGATCGTGGAGCATTGTCCAGTAAGAAATCTCCAGCACAAAACTTCACAAACCACTTCTGACATGTTTGATCAGTCACAGCACCTTCTCCATACACCGCACAAATCTTTTTTGTGTTTCAGTTGTTTTTACCCTTCTTGAAATAATAAAGCATAATAGGCTGAAAATGTTGGCTTTTTTTCTTCCATCTTCAATATTAAAATGGCTACACAAAAATTCACCAATCTTGATGTCTTTCTTTAAAGGCATGCTGATATACAGCTGTCACATAAAATCTAACAAAATTGTTTCGAATGAAGTTAAAGACAGCTAAGTGCTACTAAAGCCATCTTACAGAAAAAATTGAATGAACCTTTTGGTCAACCGAATGTATGAAGTTTAAGAAAAAGCAAAACTAATCTACTGTGATGGCAGTCAGAATAGTGGTTACCTTTGGGAAGTACTAACTAGCAGAGAGTAAGGAAGGATGCGGAGGTCCTAGAAGTGTTCTATTCTTGGTGTGGTTGGTGATCACATGCTTACATATGTAGAAATTCATTGAGCTGTTTATGATTTCTGCACTGTATACAATGTAAGTCCTAGAAAAAAAATTTTTTTAAATAGAAGAGAAAGTTCTTCGTCCTCCATGCCAGCCAGCAAGGAAGGAAGGAAGGAGAGAGGTTAGATCAAACAATCTTCAAGTTTCTGTATTAAAGTTCGATTGTCTTATTCATTTAACAAAAATGTGAGCACCTACTTTGTAAAAGGTAAAATGTGAGCACCTACTTTGTATCCCCTGGGTGCTGGGGATATAGCACTGAATAAAATGGGTAAAAATCCCTGCTCTCATGGATCTTACATTATAGTAGGGTTAGAAAGATAATAAAAGCAGTGTGTTGGACTGCAGAAAAGCACAAAAAAGAAACAAAGCAGGGAAGAGGGATAGGAAGAGTATGTATGGGAGGGATGCTGTAATTTTAAACAAGGTATCAGTAAAGGCCTTTCAGAAGGGGTGATACTTTAATTCAGACCTGAAAGAAGGAAGGGAAGGAGACATACAGATAATCTGGAAGAACATGTTCCAGGCCTTCTAAAACAGCAAGGAGGCCACTGTGGCTAAAGGGAAGTGAACAAGGGTTAGATTTTAAAAAAATACACACACACACACACACACACACACACAGCCAGATATTCTTTTCCCCAGTCTTTCCCTCCAATTCCTCATTTAAAGACTAACTTAAATCAAACCTTTTCTACATAGAAACTTCTGCAGCCACTAGCCCAGTCCACATTTACCTTTATCTTCTGAGCTCCTAAAGCTGCATCACTCATGGCATCTTTATATACTGCCTTGCAATTAAATACTTACTGCCTCCCACTCCCAATACACTGAGCCTCTTCAGGGCAGTGACTAGATTTTATGCTTTTTTGTATCCCTGTTAGTTAGCCCATGGTTGGCATGTAAATGGTTACTGGTCAGGCTGCTGCTAATAACTTTAGCAGGCAGAAGATTAGTAAACTGTGAATAGATTTTTAAAAAGTAAAAAGAGGAAGGAAAGAAACCAAGACTAGGGAGCTACGCGAGTGAAGAGGCACTGAAGCGTCTCCATGTGTCATGATCCAAAGTCTGGATTTTCTCTGAGCCATGTCCTTAAGACTCTGAGATCCTCAACATCACTTTTCTAAAAGCCACTGTAGGCTTTTTTCCTGGGGGGAACATCAGGCACCTGGTTTCCTTTCAAATAATGGTTTTACAACACCAATGGTCATAACTAGCTTAACAACAACAACAAATCTTAACCAACTACAAAGCTGTGTGATCTTGAGCAAGTCATTTAACTATTCTTGTGTATGTCAGTTCCCTCATATGGTAAATGTAGGAGTTGGATTAAGTGATCTCTAAAGTCCAATCAATCTCAAATCCTCTAGTTTAGCTTTTTTTGAAAAAGCTGAATGGATAAACCTCACAACCTACTTTTTCAATTTATAAAATGAATAAAGTATCTATTAATAATTTTAAATACACTGAATAAGAACTCATATTCAGAAAGCAGTGTAGCATTTTGAAAAAGCATAGAATCTGGAGTAAGACAGACCTGGATCTACATAGCCTGCTTCTTAGTAGATAATAACCCTGAGAAAGTTACTAAATTTGCAGGATTTGTTTTGAGAATTAAAGGTAATATATGTAAAGCAACTATTAAGCCACTATAAAATCCCATACACACTGGCAACAATAATTTCCCATGCAGAAAGCAGCCAAGGTAAAATATCTACCAAATCACTGATGTCTAAGATCTGAAACACTCAAACTAGTTCATAACTCTGCTAACAACTTGAGATACAGGGATTAGTGATTGCCTCAAAATTCTTCATGACTCTTCTGCAGGTTTATCAGAGTAACTCCTAACTCCTACAGTGCTGATAGTCTCTTTTCTTAAACATGAGGATAAGAACTACAGATCTAATGTCAGTTTGTGGTCAGAGGGGCAAGAGAATAAGATAATATAGAAAGCCCAAAGTTTTAGAAAAATAGGACAAGACTGAGATTTGGGCTTAACTCAGACTTTATGAAGATATTAATCTTGGCACTGAGAGTTCAAATCTGTAATGAGAGTCAACTATGTAAACTAAGCAATAGATATTCAATAAGTAATAAGACAAATATACATCGGCTTTTGAGTCCAGGAAGAGAGAGACATACATAATTACAGCATATTAATGAACATAAGAGAATGAATGAACAAGATACAGAGAGTGAATACCTAGTGGGGCTGGAAGAGTGAGGACCAGAGCACACAGAAGACTCAAAAAGCAGACAGCGCTTAAGTTGTAACTTGAAAAATCACTAGGGCTTCCCTGGTGGCGCAGTGGTTGAGAGTCCGCCTGCCAATGCAAGGGACACGGGTTCGTGCCCCGGTCCGGGAAGATCCCACATGCCGCGGAGCGGCTGGGCCCCTGAGCCATGGCCGCTGGGCCTGCGCGTCCGGAGCCTGTGCTCCACAGCGGGAGAGGCAACAACAGTGAGAGGCCCGCCTACCGCAAAAAAAAAAAATCACTAGACTCTGTCAGTAAGACAGGAGAAGGAAAGGCATTCTAAGCAGCAGGGAGAATATATAAGAAGGTTCTGAGTCAGGAAAAAGTATGGCTCTTTCAGTAAACTGATGTTATTAGTACAGTTGGAGCTTGAGATGTATGGTGGGAGAAATGCAGGAGATGAGCCCGACGATGAAGGGCCTTATAACCATAGAACTAAATACTGTAGGTAAGGGAGAAGTATGGGTTTTAAGAAAAAAGCACTGAACATATTTGCATTTTAGAAAAATCACATTGGCAGCAGTGTAAAGGATAGATTAAAGGGGGTCAACCACTAGAGACCTCATTCTACACACAGAGTTAAATAAGGACATTACATTATCATATAGATAGTCTATTACAGAACCAGGGATCAGAAGCAAAAATAATAATGCTTTTAACAGATAAAGCTAAATTACCAAAAGGAAATCATTTACCTTCATGAATGTATATTCTTGAATTAAATATTTCCCATATATATGTTAAAATAGAAGAGGCTCTAAAATTAGGTATGATATATAAAAGTTAAATGGAACTAGTTTTACCCTGAGAACTAGCTACTCTTGTGGCATCTATCCCTTTTTGTACATATAATACTGTAGATCCGCAACATAAAAACCTATGTAATAAAAACCCTGGAATTGGAATTTATATTGATTACTGACAGGGACTTCTCTTTCTTTAATTTTATATATACGGAAACTGAGGCCCTGAGAGACTAAGGAATCATCCAAAGTCAGATGGTTAGCAGCACAGTTAAGACTGGAATTCATGTCTTATGATTTCCTTTCTAGAAATTGGCTAGTACGTCACATTTATAATTTCAGAACTTTGAATGATAATCCAAAAGACACTGGTATTGTCATTTTCAGCAGTGTAATAATGAACTATAAAACTATTTTTGTTTCATATGCCTCACAAGAAAAACATCTGTTAGGTGTCCATATGTCTGACAAAAAGAAATCCCATCCTGAAATCTGTGCCACAATAAAAACACCTCCTGCCCCGCCACAAAAACACAACCTATTCTTCTCTAGGGAGTCTAAAAACTTCCTTTTTCAAACTCGGGAAACAAATTTGAAATAAGAAAGGCCTAAGATTAATTTATCTTTGTATAATTAAAGATCCAACATCTTTACCATGTTTTAAGATTTAACTTGAGCCTCAGTCTTCTACTTATTCTGTTGTGCTCCCCTCCCCACCCCATTCCTATGATTTTACATATTTGAAATACATTTTTCCTTCACTAGTACGCACAGTAGAAGTGGCAACACTGACAAAATGCCTTATAAATACAGTAATTTCACAAATTTGCATAGTGACCAAAATTTTAATTTTTAGACTTCTCTAATTTACCCTTAAGTAATGTCTGCTGACTGAAGTAAATTCAAATAGTATAAAAGCATATATTAATAATTAATAACTCTCTTCCATGCCTTTGCAACTCTCTCCTGAAGAATCCCCCGAACACTTAAAAGTCTGATGTTTATCCTTACAGACTTTTTTTATGCTTAGATAACAGAAGGTGCTAATCCTCAGAGTCAAAATATATTTAACACTCAAACTCTACTGATCATAATTTAATCTTTATTAATTCAGAAGGTAGATCGTTATCTTGCCTGGTTTCTGGTTAACATGACAGACATCAATTATATTATCATTCAGAGGTTATTTTTTTTTTAAGTGAGCAAAACCCCAACTATCCTGTTTATTTCTTTCTTATCAGCATCTCAATTGTTTTATGTATTTATTTTATTTATTTGTTGTCTTTCTCTCTCTTGATATAGGTTTCATGAGAGCTGGAATCATTGTGCCTCCATGCTGTGACACCTAGCAGACAATCAAATATTCTTTGACTGATCAGTATGTTTACTTAGAAATTATGAAAGCTGCTTTTTAAAAAGTTACTGACACCTGCTTAATTTTTCATTGGCTTTCAAAAATAATGAGGAAAAAAAGATCTGCTTAGAGTTTTTTTGGCTGTGGTTCCAATCAAATACCTGCTCAACTGATCAGTTTTGATAGTCAAAACTATCTTATAAAAGTCAATCAGGCATTTTGGTTTGATCAGGAATTTATAAACAAAACAAAAACCAAAAAAACTTAAGCTTTTCAGAGAGTTATGCATTGCTATGCAGAATTCCCTTGTTTTTTAAAAATGATTACAAAAGTCAAGTATTAAGTAGATTATCACTAATGTTTCTGGTTCTAAGATCAAAAGAAATGCCATTAAAAAAAAACTGTCACTAAGCAAAAGAATGAGGCAGGCAAAGTTCTCTGCTTTGGCATACTCAAATTTGTCTGTTTATCCCAAATTACAGAATTACTGTGAGTACAGGTTCCACTGCCTGCCACATACAGACTTCATTTACAGGCCTCTATGATAAAGGAGCTATCTAACCAGGAGAACTGTCAAGCAAACAGACTGTCTGACTTAAACATTAAAAAAAAAAAAAACCCACATACACATATATACAGGTCATTTTATTTGAATTCCACCTAAGTCTGGGCTAGTTACCAAGGACTCTGCATAGGAGTCAAGACTAACTGTACCTTTACAATAAAACTGTTAAGCAGGATTCTCTAAAAGAGCTGTTAGCCATGCTTACACGTCTCAAATGACGCTTCTGCAGAGCTCTAGCTTTGGAACTTCGAATTCCAATGCGTTATTTGGAAGCTGAACTTGAAGTTCCCCCTCTCCACAAATGCTTTTCAAAGGACAGGGAGAAGCCAGAACACACTTCCCAGCATTGCTTGACTGCCTAACACTGGAGCAAGACTTCAGGACAGATCTAATGATGCAGGATCAGCAAAGCAGACCACCTAGGAAAGGAAGCCAAAACCTCACAGCCCTCCCTGTCCTCATTGGCTTCCACGCTGACCCGGAGGACACTCGCCTCCTTAAGAATCTACAGTCTACATGCCCACTTTAAGGTGCTGCCTGCCACTCTCCCGCTCCCAGAGCAGGGAGACCAGCACGCCTCCACAGGGATCCCGGGACAGAGAGAAGGAAACTGCAGAACAAACCCACTATTTCTCCAACTAGGCAACAACACGGATCAATCCTCCAACTAAGCATTGAGTAAATCTCATCTAGAAAGAGATTTGTTCCAGGATGCTGACCAGCCACAGACTGTGTACTAGGCTGGCTCGGGATGTCACCAGAGTCCCCTTCCCGCCCCGAGCCGACCCAGCGCCGGCAGAGCCGCGCCCTCCCTTCGAGATCTCCCGGGGACCCGCTAACTCGCCCAGTCGCCCCCGAAAAGACTGGAAGCCGTGCCAAGTTACCGCCCCCCTCTGGGCAAAGCAGAAACCCCAATAAAGACGCTGGTCTCCGCTGTAAACCCTTCCGCCCCCAGCAGCCCACCAAGGCGGTCCCGGCCACTGCAGGACGCAGATACATCGCCCTCTCTCCCGGAGACCCCGATAAACAGACGGAACCCCAACACACTGCTTCTTTATCCCAGGAATGCGAAACGAGACGCCCACTCTCGCTCAAAGGACCCCCAAAACCCCATGGATCTGCTCCTTCAGAGACCTAGGACCTTCCTAAACTGAATCCTCTGCCCCCAAAGAGCCTGAGACCGCGATAAAAGGAGCCCTTGTCCCGGAACCGCGCTATACCACCTCAAGGAACCGAAGGATCCTGATAAATCTCCTTCGACCCCGAAGACCCGGGACCCAATATGCTGCCAGCCACCACCACCCCCCAAGCCGGAAAAAAACCCGGACCCCCATTAAACCGCCTCCTCACGCCGAGGAGCCCTGGCACCCGCTACACCGCCCTTGGGCGCCCGCACCCGGATCCCATCCCACCGCCTCCTCGACCCCCGCACTCACGAACCCCTCCAAGCCTCGCGCCCACCCGGCAGCGCCGCGCTGCCCGCGGAGCCGCCCCCGTCGGGAGCCCCCCTGCCCCGGCTGCTCCGTGTCCCCGCTCCCCGACCGCTCCTCAGCGAAGACGAGCTCCGGGCTTCCTCACCTGGGTAGCGTCGGAGGGCAAGAGGACCGGGGAGCCCTCAGGAAGAGAAGGAGGCGGCAGAGAAGGGGCTGCCCAGGCCTGCGTCTGCCGCAGCTTCAACCCCTCCGCGAGGAAGCGCTTGTGTGAGGAGAGCCCTCCCGCTCCGCGCGCAGCCGGGAGACGGAGCCACAGCCGTGCCCACCGCTCTTCCCGCGAGATCCCAGCTTCAGCGAGGGGCGGGGCCACGGCGAGGGGCGGCTGCAGAGGATCGAGTGACAACCCCGAGAGCCTGTCTGCGGCGGGGCAGGAGGCGGGACTTGGAGCCTAATACTACCAATCGTAAAATAGGAAAGGTGATTCGCCTACCGCTTCTCTTCTCCCTCGCCCCTCATCAATAAACTAGGCAAAAGGAGCAGTGACCTTAAGTAGTCAGGGGCAGAGGGAAGGTATCTTGGATGGAGAGGTTTGGCTTGTGTCTGGTCCTGGTCAGCCTCCGCAGATATACCTGGTTAGGGAAGAAGGTGGTTTTCACACCGCCGTGGACTGGGGCGCTGTTACCCTCGGTTACCGCGCGGCCTGAAGTGCTCAAGAGGTTCGCCTCTTCCTGGTTGAAGGCGCACCCTCCTCGGGTTACCCAGGTCTAAACCTGTTTTCCCCACATCGGGGCCTCTCCTCCCTCTCCACCTCAGACAGGGCGCCATTGTTGAGATGCCAGTGTTTTCCCAACCCCTACTAGGGACGTCTGGTCTGACAAAGGACACCCTTCTGATTCGTGTTTATTTCTACTGAAAGCCTTCTAGAAGAGTAGAAAGTAAATCTCAGTCACCATTATAACAAATTCCGAAATTAAATGAAAAGTTGTATCTGTCGTGGACCCCAGTGTCTGGCACACGCAGGGCACTGAATAAATGTGAAAGGAATGACTGATGAATGTGATATTTATATACAGTCCTCTCTCAGTATCCTGGGGTATTGGTTCCAGGACCCCTGCAGATACTAAAATAGTGGATGCTCAATTCTCTTATGTAAAATGGCTGTAGTATTTGCATATAACCTACCTCCCATATCCTTTAAATCATCTCTGGATTATTTATAATACCTAATACAATGTAAATACTATGTAAATAGTTGCCGGTGCAACTTTTTAGAACTTTCTGGAATTTTTTTTCCTGAATACCATGATTGGTTGAATCCACAGATATGGTGGCCAACTATGTATGAAATCTGAACCCACTCCAGAAAATTTGGGCTTTCCTAGCCTTTCCTCTACAGTGATAGTCAACTTTTTTCACCCTTAAGCCCAGTCTCTTCATTATTATGCCTATCCTATAGCCTTCATTCGTTCCCTGTCCCACAGCAAGAAGTGTCCTTTCTCCTCATCAAGGTTAATCCCTGAACCTGTACACTGGATCACAGCCATTCCCAGATTTGATGAATAAACTATCCTTTCCTTGTTATCAATTTCCCCCTCTAATCTAGCTCTTTTCTCCCACAAACACAGTCTCCTCCATGCTTTGAACAGAACAAAACAACTAACCTCCTCCACCCTTTCAAACTACTCTACCTCCTTTCTTCTCAGAAACAGTGCTTAAGAGACATGAAACTGTATTTGCTGTCTTTACTTTCTCATCTCTTGTTTTCCCCACTGCAATGCTGCTTACACCCACACAATGGGCTGATCTCTCAGTGATCACAAAAGACCTCTTTCCTCTTTCTATTTTGGGGGATCTTTCCCAATGACCATATTGCAGCCTTTTGACAATGCCAGACATCTCCTCCTTTGGTACCTGCCTAACTACTTTCTCCAGATTCTCTAGCTACTCTTCTGATTTTTTTTTTAATCCTCTTTCCTCATTCAAAAACTATTGCATATTGGCATCTCCTTATCTTATAGCCATGCCTTGTGCATAATAAGAAAAATGGTTTCCACACATGGTTCCACACTTTGAGTGTCAATAAGTGGCTCAGACAAAAGCTGTTAGAAGAATCCAGAGGGAGGAGACATGACTGTGAGGCTGGTCTTAAAACAGTAGTTGGCCCATACAAATGCAGAGCAGACACAGAGGCTTTTCAGAAAAAAAAAACTGAGTGAACCTGAGCACAGAGGAAAGGATGTAGGCCGAGCCTGGCTATGGGTGCACCAGATTGGTCTACAGAGGATTCCTGCAGAAGAGCAGTAAAAGGTAAGTTTAGGGAAGAACCAATAGTAAAAGGCCTTAAAAACCAGGCCAAGTTGATTCAACTTGATTCTATATCAAATGGGAAGCCAGAGCCAACCCTAGCATTTGTAGGGCCCACAAAAGGCTACACATGGAGTTCCACGTATCAAATGTCTAAATATTATGTAAAAGTTATAAAACAAGCTAACAAACTGTGAAGTTAAAAAATATATCCTTTTGCTTTGACAAATTTTCCTAACCACTTGGAAGGCCAGGTTTGAACTTAGGGTTCTGGGACTTTTCAGAGTTCCCCGCTTGGATCAGAGAGAGCTGGACCACACACAGAGCAGTCTTCCCCCCTTTTCTTCCTACAGCCAGTTCACCCCCCACTCCATGGGTACCCCAGCCCACATGTCCAAGCTCCATTCACACTTTTCCCTCTACAAAACTATAATTTCTTAGCCACTCCACAAGTTCAGGAGTTGATATTTCAGGCTCAAGGGGGGAAGACCACAGAGGCCCTGGAAGTGAGCTCAGGGTCATTGGGGTAAAGAATTTGGGCTTCCAATACCTGAAGCGAGGTCTGACGGGGTGAAGTCAGCTTCAGGTGGGCATATTCCTTTGGTTTGATGGATTCCCGTCCCACGTAGGAGTGCAGCTGGAGAAGGGCCAGAGCAGAGCCCCTTAAAAGTAGGCCCCTCTCACCTGCATCTAAGGTGGTAGCAGGTAGCAGCAGAGCCCCTGAATGTCTTCAGTAGGGTAATGACATATATAGTAGATCTATAGCTTGAAATATAAATCTGTGTATTTTCTGTTTCCCACTTCCTCTCCTCTTGCACTGGTATCTTAATGGCAGGAATGTACTGGAAAGAAAACTCGATTCTTGACTCCACTCTCTCCTTATGTGGCAACTCCTCTCCAATGCCTGGTTTCACAAATTATACTATTCTATGACTCCCTTATTAATCAGTGTATTAGAAACCTGGGTGTCTCTAAATGTGAGAAAACAGAAAAGCTATGAAGCACTCTTAGCCTGGACTGGAGCTTGGAACACTCACATTTGACTTCTAAATTAAAATGCTTTGGAAATAGAAGCTCCTGAAGAGGCCCAATGTGAAGAGTACACAGGCGTGAAGAGTACACAGGCAGGAAGAGTACTAAAAAGGCAGTAAGCCACCACAGACAGGGGCACCCCTCTCACCATCTGTCTTTATGGCACGACGCTTCACTCTGTGGCCTGACAGTCATGCTCTGTCCTCACAACCTCTCCAGCTGGTACCAAGTACACCCTTCAGCACATTGTATGTTAAGAGCTGCCAAGGAGCCAGAACTACCATGGTTTCTGTTTTCAGGATCCAAGCCTAGAATTCTGCCTGTGGATCCTGTACATCTCTCAGCGGTGCTGCAGATGATTTCAGCAGGAGGCTCTGATGCTTCCTTAATCCCAGGACCGACATCTACTCATAGCCACACTCTCACTCACCATCTGTGGCTGGTCTTCGCCAATCAGCAGCAGAAGAGAGCCAGCTAACTTCTTATTCAGGTCTTACCATCTGCTGCCTGTGTCTAACCTGTTAGTCCAGGTAAGTACAATCCAACGCTTCTATCCCTGTTCCTTTCTAGCCCTTCCATCCTTACTGGTGTCCCCCTCTCTGAGCATGTGCTGGGGAAAGCTTCCTCCTGGCCGCTGCATATTCATGAGGGGCATAGAAAACAGTATCGTTGGAGAATCTGGAAGAAGAAATCTGGCTCTGTTGGACCCAACCTCCACTCCACCCTTTTCAAGTTTTGGAGGAACACCTATTTGGTTAGGTTAGAAGGCTGAAATTCTGCATGAATTACCCCAAGATTGAGGGAACAGTATTCACCTGTCCATTTGCTGACCACACGCTAAACCTCTGAGTTTGGTTTATTTTGAAGATACCCAGTTTCAAGAGGGTTGTAATGGTTTATAAATATGTCCACAAAACTTTTGATACATCTCCCTTCAAGAGGTGGAGCTTAATTCCCTTCCCCTTGTGTATGGGATCAAGGGGAAGTGCTAGAAGTGAGTGATTCAATTCTAGCAAAGAGAATATAGCAGAAGTGACAGTGTATGACTTCGAAGACTAGGTCGTAAGAGACATTGCAGCTTCCTCCTTAGTTTCTCTCTTTGATCACTTACTCTGGACGAAGCCAGCTGCCATGCCATAAGGACATTCAAGCAGAGGCCCACATGGCAAGAAACTTAGGCCTCCAGCTAACAGCTGTGTGAGTGAGCCATCTTGGAAACCTCAGTCCAGCTCCGGTTAAGCCTTCAGATGCCTACAGCCCCAAGCCAACACCTTGACATAACCTCATGAGCCGGGACCACCCAGCTAAGCCTCTCTCAAATTCCACACAGAAACTGTGTGAGATAATACCTGTCTGGTTTTTTTTTTCTTATATTGAAGTATAGTTGATATACAATGTTGTGTTAGTTTAAGGTTACTTGTCTATTGTTTTAAGCCATTTCCTTTTGACATCACTTGTTATCCAGCAATAGATAGCTAATACAAAAGTGTTGAGAGTAGTTTAGTCTACTCCTACTCCTAGGTAAATATCTAAAAACTCACATCAGGCACTAACATTACCTAAAGAGCAAGGAACAACAGATTTGTAGCTATAATGGCTACATCTAAACTTCAAGCGATACTGCACCAAAAGAATGTAGAAGAAATCATTTCTTGGTGGGAACACAGATTCCAAGGCCTTCAGACTGTTAAGAGTATCAGAGCAGATTGGAGATTGCAACAATCGTGGAGCCATTTGGAGGCAGTTAATAGTAGGTCTTGAGCAGTAGGAAACTTTTCACCCTCAAAAGCTTAGAGTGCTTCACAAACATACTACTGTCATCCAAGTTTATGGGAAAGTATATATTTCCATGAAAACAGAGGTGGAAAGAACCTCAAACATCCTCTTATCCATCCATATTAACCAAGAATAAGAAGTTGAAGATTCCATCTATAGGGATCCTGTCAAAATGAAATTGACATCCTGACACCATTAGTGCCCATATGAGAGCAGAGTATGTTTGACAGCAAGAATATTGAAATTCTTTCTTGCATATAAAACTATATTTCTGAAGTCTTAACATTGTGAATTAAGATTCAGTGGGAGAGCAATTTCCCTATTAAGTAAAAAATGAGGAAAGGACATAAAAAGGAGACCAGTTAACTGAGTTATATACATTGCCTGTCTAAATTCATCTTACATCTGTAAGAACCATCTAGATGGGCCATATATACAAAGAGTCAAATACTTTACAAGTTAACCAGAAGATAACTTAGAACTAAGAAGATATACTTGAGATTCATTTGCAGGTCCATGATTCAAATGACCACAGCACAGATGTGGGATCTTTCATTTCCTGCAGCAGTGAGGGCAAAAATTAAGTCTTTGAACAACAAGGCCTTAGAAAGACTCTGAATTCTATACCTTTCTCTCGATCCCTCACCATCAAATTTTTTTAATCAGCAAATACTTATTGAATAGCTACTAAGTGCAGGGCATTGTGATGATGCAGAGTACAAGCCACTGTTCCTGTCATTAAAAAAAAAATCATATAAACGAGATGAGAATCTAAAACATGCTGTGCCTTGCATGTAGTACTCAATTGCTAGCAGGTAAGTTGACGAAAAAGCATCCTGGGCAGTTACTCTTGGCTACCTTTGAGATTGGCCTCATCATTTACAACAGAAAGGTTCTAACATAGGTGGCTAGGGACTGTTATACAGAGAAAATGGGATATAAGCTATACTCTTAGGTCGGATAGAAGTTTGGTAACAGAAGAGAAGATGGCGCTTCTGGGGGGAGTAAATAATATAAACAAAAGCTTAAAGTCAGTGGATAAAAATGTCTGGTGGAACAAACAATTTACCTTAGAGAGTAAGTAAATACAGAAATTTAGGTCAGAATCAGATTAAAGATGGACTTGAAAGTCACGTGAAGTCTGAGTTTATTCAGTAGCCAACTCTTTTAAGCAGAAGAGTCACCTGGTCTAATCAGTGTTTGGGGAAGATTAATCCAGTAGGATCTCACAGGGTGGACTGAAATGGGGAAAGCTCAAGTGTGAGACAATGAGGGCAGAATCCAAGTACAGCGTCTGCCCAAGACAAGAGGACTTAAACAGTAGGTAACCACTCAGCAGGGCAGAGCTAATCAGTTTTTTTGTTTTGTTTTGTTTTTTGGGGGTTTTTTGGGCTGTGTCGTGTCTTAGTTGTGGCACACGGGCTCTTCGTTGTGGTGCCAGGCTTCTCTCTAGTTGTGGCGTGTGGGTTTTCTCTCTCTAGTTGAGGCCCACGAGCTCAGTAGTTGTGGCGCAAGGGCCTAGTTGCCCTGCAGCATGTGGAATCTTAGTTCCCGACCAGGGATCCAACCCGCATCCCTTGCATTGGAAGGTGTATTCTTTACCACTAGACCAACAGGGAAGTCCCTAACCAGTTTTTAAATTACCAAATAGTAAGGGAACTCTTGATGAAGTTTTGACTTAGAGACATGGTACTTAAGATTAGTAAGTACTTACGATTAGTACCTATACAGTACTTCTGATCGGTCGTGGATATGTTCTACAGATATTTACTATGAGTCCAGCACTCTGCCAGATGCTTGGTACATAATAATAAACATGACAGCTGTGAAGACCAGTTGATGAGGTATACATCCATGAAACAAATAACTGAACACAACCATGATAAGTGCTCTGAAAATTACTGGGTATCCTGAGATCATGTATCAGGGAACCTAATCCCAGCCTCACTAGGAGTCAGGGAAGGCCCCCGAGAAGAAGTAACATTTAAAATGAGACCTGGGGACTTCCCTGGTGGCGCAGTGGTTAAGAATCTGCCTGCCAATGCCGGGGACACAGGTTCGATCCCTGGTCTGGGAAGATCCCACATGACGTGGAGCAACTAAGCCTGTGTGCCACAACTACTGAGCCTGCACTCTAGAGCCTGTGAGCCACAACTCCTGAGCCTGCATGCCACAACTACTGAAGCCTGCACGCCTAGAGCCCATGCTCCACAACAACAGAAGCCACCGCAATGAGAAGCGAACGCACCACAACGAAGAGTAACCCCCGCTCACTGCAACTAGAGAAAGCTCATGCACAGCAACAAAGACCCAACGCAGCCCAAAATAATAAATAAGTAAATAAATTTATTTAAAAAAAAACAAGAGACCTGAAGCAGGAATAGGAGTTATTATGGTGAAAGGGGTTGATGAGCAGTACACTCCAAGCAGAAGCATGCTAAGATTAGATGGTATTTCTAACAAAGACCTGACAAAATTCCAACGTGGCTTTCTTCCAATGGTGCAGAAAGAGTCTAAAGAGTTAAGTAGGAGGCTGGATTATGCAAGGTCTTATGCGCTAGGAAAAGGATTTGGAGCTTTATCCTAAGAGCAATGTTAGCATGTTTTTCTGAGATTGGTCAATTCCATTCTCTGATGTGATGACAAAAAGGAGCCAATGAAGGCACCAACCTCGTGCATATTCTACGTGGGTGGTCACCAGTTGATGGGACCTAAGGTTTTGGAGAAGTTCCTCTACTTTGAAACTATCTCTCCTGCTTGCAAACTGATGTCTAAAATTTATTGAACATGTAATATTTGATACAACAAATGGAAAATCAAATGTCAAATGCTGATTTCTCCAGCAAGAGGAGCACTAAGGTGCAAACGACTGATAGCTCAACTGCCCTGAGAACAGGTTTTGAGGTCACTGAGAGGTGGAGGAAAGGAGGAAATCTGATACAGAAAGCAGTCACAGAGAGGGGAAAGGGATACACGAAAGAAACACTGGAGGCACCAGAGAGAGTACCTATCACGTAGTACGTGCTCAACAAATACTTGTAGGAAGAAATGGAAGAAAGGAAGAAAGAAATCTCATAGTTTTATCAAGACTTGGCATCTATTTGGGGCAAGCAAATTGGCTCTTTTCTCCCTGATCCCACATATGTTACGTATTAGGAAGACCAGGGGCAAGGAAAGGAGAGGAGAGAGCACAAATACAACCTCTGGAAGTCCTCGGGGTACATGGAACATGAGTTGTGATTCATTTGGTTCCTGGGACCACAAGGTAAGACAATGGGTTTGTCTTCCAATGAGGAAGACATCCAAATTTTCCCCAGGAAGGTGAGGAGCCTGGGAAATGGGCAGGGATGGAGCCCTGTGAGAATAGTGGGCAGAAAAC
Source organism: Mesoplodon densirostris (assembly GCF_025265405.1). Classification (NCBI taxonomy): domain Eukaryota; kingdom Metazoa; phylum Chordata; class Mammalia; order Artiodactyla; family Ziphiidae; genus Mesoplodon; species Mesoplodon densirostris. The sequence goes on from NC_082664.1 coordinate 124,643,491, forward strand.
CATGGCAGACCCTGCATTTCTGTGCCTGCAAGGTTGAGGCCCAGCATCTGGCCTGTGGGACACTACATCTCTGAGGCCTTGCTCTCAAAAACCACTGCCCTTCTTCTGACATTCTTTAGTAGCACCTGGAACAAACTGTTCATTAGCAACCCCCAGAGGTTTTGTTTAAACAGCCATATTGAATCATTATTACTGACCAAGAGTCATCCACACCTATGGGCTTTAGTTGGGACAGAAAAATCTAAGAAAAACTGCTTTTGAGTAGTTAAGGATGGTTTCTCTTTTTCTTTCCATGCAATACAAAAGATACACATCCCATTTTCCTTGCGCACATTTCAATTAAATATGTGTTTTCACCATATAAGCCTCTGCTGTCAGAATAAAAATACTTCTGGAATAGCTCAGTAAACTCACTGTGTTACTTGGTAACTTGACCTTTCGCTGCTTTTAAATTAACCAATGGGGAAACAGTAAGCTTAATATAATAATTAAAGCATTATCTTCATTAAAGATTATTAGATAAATAGGAAAAGGGCTCCCTGAAAACCAGCATGTGCTCTGTGGTTATAACAACCCCAGCATTTTGAAAGTAGCATGATTGAAGGGTCTGGAATTGAGTTTGGTGATTGGGTATCTCTGTAAAATATGAACCATGTTAACAATGATTCCTTCTCCCTAGTGTGTTCTAAAGATTGTTTCCATGGCAATCTACATTGTTTTGTCTAAATTATTCTTCATGCCATTTTTTTCTCTCCATCTAGGTATTTGTAAAGCACCTATCACTTGAGTATCTCTTCTCTGAACAAGTCCCCAGGAGGGAAAAGAGAATATTTCTTGGAAGAAATAAAAGGCTGACACTTGTCTAGAAGAGCCCAATTTGTGAGATTATGTAGGGCCTGAGGTTCTCTGTAGACTGCCCCACCACCTCCCACTGGGATCCACCTTCTGCTCAGGTGATGGGAAGGCAAAAGCCCTGGCCTACATATCTGTCACTTCTGAGATGTCTTCTCAGGAGTCCAGTCCTTTCTAGGCTTTGGACAGAATGATAAACTGGGGGTGGGGTGGGAGAGATGGGCTCTTAGAAAACAGATGCCTCTACTGTGTAGCAGAGACAATGCAACTTGTACACCAAACAATTCTATTTTCTCCCAGCACACAGGAAGATTTCATTTTCAAGGTACGGCCAAGTACTAGTTCTAGCAGAAGCAATGAACTCATCATTGCTGCCTCATCGGAGCAGAAGCAATGAACACTACTTCTTGGCCGGGCCCTAAAATGTCCTGAGATATCCTTTGCTATCTCTCCTCCCTCATCTACTGGCTGGCTGGATACGGAGGAACCAGTGAAGGATTCCAAGGTCCCAGAAGATGGAGGGACCGCTGGATGGAAGGAGAGGGTCCTGAATCACTGTGTGGTAAACTGTCATACACTTGAACTGATGTGAGTGAGGAATAAACCTGTTATTTGTTAAGCTACTGACATTTGGCATTGTCACAGCAGCTGGCCTAATGGATGAGATATGGCAGGTTTCTGGGCAGAACCAGCAACAGATGGCAGCAGGAACTCTGTGTAGGGAAACACAGTACAGTGACCAGAGGTAAAATGGACAGGAAAATGGTCAGAGTCCAGATCAGGGTCTTCAAGGTGGTATTAAGAGCCATAGCTTGACATTAGCTGAGCATGACAAGAGAGAGTCTTGGGATCCAAGGATTGGGGCTCTCACTGGACTTCAGCCCCTGAGGGCACAGTTTGCACAGTAAGGGTAAGACAGGGCCTACATTTCAAAGGAATGAAGTGAAGCATTTAGGAAGGAATCAGGCAGGGCAGAGGTTTGAGCAAAAGGATAAGACACAGACCTGGTGACTGGGATTGCAGCACAGTGCAGAGGCTTGGACACGGGAGAACAAGGTAAGAACTTCTTCCCAGGCCCAGGCATATGTCAGAGGAACAAAAGTGGCAGCTACAGCATGGCTGACTCAATGTCAGTCTCCTGGGGTAATAATACTCAGGGAGCAATCTGGTCGGGTTGTACTTATAGGAGGGTACAAAGTGGCCTTGGCAGCAACAGAGGACAGCAGAGCATGGAGAAAAACCCATCACACGGTGAGCAATCAGGAAATCAGAGCTCAGGAAGTGAGACAAGAGTCAGGAGACCATCTATGGAGTCAGGAGCTGAGAGATGGTGACAATAAGAGGTTAAAAGAGTAATCTGAGAAAAAGCAGCAAGAATGGAGCTTAATGATCATCAGTCAATTGCCTTCGAAGGCCAGGTCAAGTTGACTTCAAGGATGGCAACAGGTGGGCGATGAGAAGGGGCACTGATGAGCCAGGAAGTCAGGCTGTACCAGACACCAATCAACAAGGAAAGGAAACCAGTCACTGCGAGGAAGCATCCTCATTTCTCCCTTGCAGCACTGTGAACGAACTGTGTCAATGCGCTGGTAAGGTCTGGCTTTCCCCGAACATCACTATAACCCACATGTTCTCACACAGAGAATCAGCACTCATCTCATTCAGCTGGTAGGAGGTGGAATTATCACTCTAACTGCAGGCACTGGACAATCGCCTGTTACTTAGACACTCATAAAAGAGTTTTTATAGGCAATGAGCTATGAGACTGTTAACATTTACATTCTGCCCCATGCCTAGGAGTTTGGCTTGCTGTATGTGAAGGATATGAGTTCTGCAGGTTGATCATTATGAGTTGGACTGTATTTTATTGGGAGATGTCGTTAGCTTCTCTTGGGATAATTAAGCTCTCATCCAGAGAACAGGGAAGCTCAAAATGACCAGGAATGGTACAGGCACATGGAGTTGGACCAATGGCTAGTTGAACACAGGATTCTGTCTCTGGTGAAGAGTGGTAGATGTTTCCCCACAAGACACTCACTGTGGGCTGAGAGTTCATTGGTCACAGGAAGGATCTCCACAACATTCTTTCAAACAAGAGGGACACAGCCTTTTATTTTATAAGCTGAAATCAAATTTCTAATAATAATAAAACTCTCCAAGAAAGAACTCACTTCTTATAGGCTATGAATAATCTCATTTACACTATGGTGTAAATGACTGATATCAGACACTTTCCAGAGTAGATTTTAATTGTGGAGAGGCAGAGAACAGGGTCAAAGAAGTGGGAGAAAAGTGAGACTATAAGGAAGGGGAAGCTCACAGAAAGGGTATAGCTAGGGATGCTACTGGTACTCCTTTACAAGGTGACCTCAACTTACTGCTCCAGTCTCCTCCCCTGCTTGTCTACTCACCTTTCACACCTATCCTCCAACACTGACAGGTGTCTGCCTTTCTCAAGACACATCGTAACCTTTCTTCTCTGCCTCCCATGTGTATTCTCCATGCTTGGGACTTCTTCCATCACACAGTCTCTGCCTGGACAGCTCTTACTCTCCAAGTCCGGGTTAAATGTTATCTCCCCTGAGAAGCCAGCCATCTCTCAGGCAGTGCCTGTTGCTGCTTCCTCTGTGTTCTATCAGCACTTTGCTCCTTTAGCACTAGTTATGTTAGATATCTTCTCCTCTGGGCTGTGAAGCACTCAATGGCAGGGACTGTTGTTAACTTGTTTCTGGATCCTGTGTCCAACACAGGACCAGGCATTGCCACTTCCCAATCAATGGTTACTTGATCGGTAAAAAGTTTTCTATTTCACAACTTCTCCCAAAGTCCAACTCTTTCCTCAGCCTCCACCCTGTATCCTAAGCTCTCGCTTGGTCTCTCAGCTCTCATTTTTCTCATTGGTGAATTGGAAGTAAATATACTTAGGTGTTGTGAGAATGGATGAAGAGAGAAGTAAACTCCAAGTAGGAACAATCAAAGAATCAAAGCAACCTAAAAGAATTGTTTATATGGCCTTGACTCTGGAAAGGATTTAAAACAATATGCTGATTCATTTTTAAAAAAACAACCAGACAACCCTTTTCTAAGTACCAATTATGGTCCTGATGCTGGACTGGAAAACAGCCTTTTACCTCAATTTTAATAGAATTTATATACATTTTCCATTCCAATTTTCTTTTTTTTTTTGAGGTGTAATTGATGACAACATTATATTAGTCTCAGGTGTACAACATAATGAGTCAATATTTCTATATATTGCAGAATGATCACCACAATAACACTTCAATTTTCTGAGAAGAGACAAGACCAAAATGTTCCATCCACTAAAATATATAGTTCTCCTTGGCTGGTCATGCACCATCATGATGAGGATTCATGTTTGAATCAGTCTATTCACTAAATTAATGACCTGTTAATTCAGAAAGATAAAACCCAGATCCAAAAGCAGCATGGGAAAGTAGAAGGAGCTCAAATCTGAAGGACTTGGTTCTAGTCCCAGCTCTGCCCTTAGTAGAAGGGTACCAATTCTTTGTCTATCTCTTCATCTCTCAAATGAAAAGGGCTTGACTATATTCTCTCATCATGGCCACAACACTAGCTCTCATTCCACAATCTTTTCTTACAGTGTGATAATGACTCTTGTCCCATCTTGTTCTTTCCCTTGATCATGGGACTGCTTCAACCAATAGAATATAGCAGAAGCAACACTGTGTGACTTCTGAGTCTGGATTATAAAAAAGCCATGCAGTTCTGCCTTGCTTGTGGAACACCAGCTCTTTGAACTCAGCTGCCATTATATGAGGAAGCACAAACTAGACCATGTGACAAGACCACAGAAAAAGGCCATATATAGGTGTCCCAGTCAACAGACAGACCTGTGAGTGAGACACATCCAGGGGAGCCTAGCCCTTGGCCATTCAGTCATCTCCAGCCTTTGAGTCTTCCCAGCTGAGGTCCTGGACCTCATGGAATTGAGAAAGCATTTCCTGCTGTGCCTGTCTGAAATTCGGACCCAAAGAATCCCTGAACATAATAAAATGGTTGTCTTATGCCATCCAATTTTGGCATAGCTTGTTATACAGCAATAGGAACTGGAAGAGATGGTAATGTCTCTCCTGACTACCTTACAACGTTGCGAAGATCAAGTGAGATTAGTATGTAAGACCATGCTCTGCACAGTTAAAAATAGCCTACAATAAAATTCAATAAGTGGGACTACCCTGGTGGCGCAGTGGTTAAGAACCCGCCTGCAGATGCAGGGGACGTGGTTTCGAGCCCTGGTCCGGGAAGATCCCACATGCTGTGGAGCAACTAAGCCCGTGCTGCACAACTACTCAGCCTGTGCTCTAGAGCCCACGTGCCACAACTACTGAAGCCCACACGCCTAGAGCCCATATTCCACAACAAGAGAAGCCACCGCAGTGAGAAGCCTGCGCACCACAATGAAGAGTAGCCCCCGCTCAACTAGAGAAAGCCCACGCAGCAAAGAAGACCCAACACAGCCAAAAATAAATAAAATTTTAAAATAAAATAAAATTCAATAACCTGATGTGAAGCAGCTGTGCCTGGCTTCACTAACCTCCCCATCTCCCTGCCCTTGTAAGTTCAGAGGCCCCACTACGGAACGGTAAGACCTTGAGGAACCCAGTTTGAAAACCACCCTTCTCATCCAACCCATTCATTCTATGGATGAGAAAACAGGCCTAGAGCGACTCGTCCAAAGTCACACACTGGCTATGTGCTGGCTTTGTCACGCCGCCTCCAAAAAGAGAACTATTTCAGGTAGGACCATCCTTGTCTGAGAGCCAGAAAGTTGCAAGAAGGGACAAGTAAGATCATTGCGTGATATTTCTTTACAAGTCTCCAACAGACACTTTGAGCTGTTGCCCAAACATGCCAAAGATAAGCCTACTTTATTCCCCTCATCCCCTCCCTGCTCCTCTCCCACTCAGTCCTGGTAGCATAGATCATTCTGTTGGGTAAAACAGAAAGACCAAGCTTCATGTTCCACGCAGAGCTCTGCAGGCTGTCAGCCTGGTGATGAATGGAGATCTGAGCTCATGCAGAGGTCTGCCTGGTTTGGGTGAAGCTCTGATCACCCGTCATTGGCATTAGGGAGAGTTCCTAATTGTCACTTGGTGATGGGGTGCTGCTCTGTGGTTAAGTGCGTGGGAGCCTCTCTCGGTTATTAACTTTTATGTTGCCCCAGTAGCAGTGAGGGCAAAGGCAGGCTGGGATTCTGATCAAGTTATACTTAACGCACTGCGTCTCTTACTCAGCAAATATCCCAACTATTTCAATGGAAGGAAAAAAAAAAAAAAACCCCAAACCAAACCAAGTAGAAAGGATAAAGGTGAAAACTATTGACCCAAGTACAATAATGTCTTTCCATCTGATGTGATATGTTCCTCTACCTGGGAAGGCCCTAGAGGTACTGATGAAGGACCCCTGACATTCTGAAAGCCACAGATTCATAAATCATTGAGGCTGAAAAAGGCTTTTGTTCCTGTCCCCTGAAATAAGGGTGTCATTCATTTAGGATTTATGGCTCCGGGGAAGGCTATTTATCTAAATGACTACAGAGAACATTAATGGGAAACTTTAGTGTTTCTGATCCAGTGGGAGCCATGGAGCTGGAAGCTTTACATGGGAACCAGGGAATATCAGGTTTCAATGAACTTTCAAAAAATCTATGGATGTAGTAATTACTGAACAATCATTTGGTTGGAATATTAGTGTCAGCATACTCGAAGAAGAGATAATGAATTATCTTTAAAGACAAAGCAAGATGTTTATTATAGTGTTTCATGGCAGAGTACTGGGATTTTAAATTTTAAAAAGATTAGAAACAAGCATTTTTTTTACTATAAAAGTGCATGTTCATTGAATAAAGCTCAGTAAATACAGAAAGTCTAAATAAAAATTAAATCACCCATACTCTCACTCAGCAATGATAATCACAGTAAACATGCTGGGTGTCTTTCCTTCCAGTCTTTTTTTCTGTGAGTATGTGTACACACACATACACACACACACACGATTTTATGTTATAGGTATATATATATATATATATATAATTTAAAAGTAAGAGTTTTGCATTACACCTTTGCATTCTACTTTTTTTTTTTGGTGGTACGCGGGCCTCTCACTGTTGTGGCCTCTCCCGCTGTGGAGCACAGGCTCCGGACGCGCAGGCCCAGCGGCCATGGCTCACGGGCCCAGCCGCTCCGCGGCATGTGGGATCTTCCCGGACTGGGACACGAACCCATGTCCCCTGCATCGGCAGGCGGACTCGCAACCACTGCGCCACCAGGGAAGCCCGATATTTAGTTTTTGTTTTGTTTTGTTTTGTTTTTTGCGGTATGCGGGCCTCTCACTGTTGTGGCCTCTCCCTCTGCGGAGCACAGGCTACGGACGCGCAGGCCCAGTGGCCATGGCTCACGGGCCCAGCCGCTCCGAGGCACGTGGGATCCTCCCGGACCGGGGCACGAACCCATGTCCCCTGCATCGGCAGGCGGACTCGCAACCACTGCGCCACCAGGGAAGCCCTCTACTTTTTTTATTTGACATTATGTAAGATCATTTCACATCCTTCAAAAGTATGTTTTGTAGAAGCCACATCATATTTAGTCACATACGTGTACCATAGTATATTCAACAGTTCCCCTATTATTAGACATCTAGTTGTTTCCAGCTTTCACACTGTCTCTGAAATTTTCTTTATGTTAAATCCTAGAAGTGAGATTTGTGGAGGAAAAGATCTATACTTTTTTATAAGGCACTCAACACACATTGCCTTTACACTCTTCCAGTCACCTTACTTTCTCTTTTCTTATGCAGTGGGCCATGTGTGAGCTATGGGACTTCAGCCTGACTTTGTACCCCTTCTTCAAGAATGATCACTGGGTGTGTCATTCTGCCCCATGACTCCTAGCCCCAAGGTTCCACGGTTCAGTTGTTTGCCCTTGTGTTTACTTATTCCCACACCTTCCCTAGGAACTTGTTTACTCAGTGTTCTTTGTGTTTATGTTGCCTTGCCACCCGCACTCACTTTCCCCCTTTTCACTTCTTCCAAAAATCACACCCATCTCCAGGATCCAGTTTAACTCTCTCCTCCCTCACAGGGCCTTCCCAGTATACTCTATCCACAGGCTTCTCTCCTGAACTGCTCCATATTTTATTGTCTTCATACCACTCCCCTGATAATCACCACTTAACAGCTGTGTGACCTTCAGTAATCCCAGAAACTTGTCGTGAGAATTTAATGAGATCAAGCCTATAAAATAAATACCTATCACAGAGTGGGGCACATGCTGCAGTTGAGCAATAAATGGAAGCTGTTATTGTTATTATGGCCAGTTGGCCTTGTGACATTTCTTCTGTGGAATGTTACATACATCCTCTTCCACTGCTATTTAACTGTGTGTAACCTAGATTCCAAATTCCCTGAGGCCAGCTGCTCCCTGGCACCCAGAGCAGTGTCCTCTCGGAGGAAGATCACAGGGAATATTGCCCAAGTGGTAGGGTCATCCAAGTCTCTCTCCCTTGCTTTCCTCAGTTAGTTTTGCTTCTTAGATGACCTCAGAACCCAAAGCTCTGAACTTTTCTGCCTCTTAAATGACTGTATATGCTGCTAGAGCACATAGCAAGATTCAGCAGGATGCAGTGGTTCCGGGCTAGTTTTGTATTTAATTTGATTGAGGAGTAGAAATGTGAGTGCATATGTGCATCAGAGTTTCTGAGTTGGAAGGACACTTAGAGGTCTCCTTGTCACTTGCACCCATTTTCCAAATATGGGGAGATACCTTAGTGCTGTGCCTGGGTTGAGTGCTAGGAGACCTGAGCTCTGGTTCTTCTATTTACAAATCTTTGTGTCCTCGACAAGTCACTACCCTTTCTGGTTTTCAGCTTTTTCATCTATAAAATGAGACAGTTGGACTAGATAATATCTTAAGTGCCTTCCAACTAAATTTTATGATTCTATGAAACTGAAGCCCAGAAAGGTTAAGAAACTTTCCCTAAATTATGGAGAACACAGACTAGAATAAAAATCTGACTTAAATTCCAGCTCTTTGCCTATCCCTCTAGTCTAACTTGCCAATCACAGACACTCATCCAGTGCCTTCCATATGCTAGACAACCAGAAGGATCACAAGCAGGGATAAGTCAAGGGCCCAGTTTTTATGGAGTTCATAGACTAGCTGGGAACACAGACACAAACAGAAAATTACCAACCAGCTAGGTTCTTCCCCGACATCTATTCTCCCCTTTCACTCACACATATCATAGAATCCCCAGTTTTAACCGAGCATGTATTCATGCAGAATGAAGTTGAATCTCTCAACCTTTGTTGCAGCTAAGTGTGGCCATGGGATCAAGTAGTTCTGGACAGGGCAATGTTCTCAGAATTGTTCTGTGCAACTCCTAGGTCACTGCTCTCCCTTATCTCATTTTCCCACTGACTGGGATGTGGACGTGGTGCTGAGCCATCTTGGACCACGTGCACAAAGACACTATCCTAGGGATGAGCAAGAAGATAGCAGAAGTCTGGGTCCTGGTGCCCTGGAGACACCACTGGACTGATTATTCTTGCACTGTTACAGAATACAAGCATATTTCTAGGTGTTAAATGAGGCAAAACTGTTATTTTGGGTCTCTGTTACAGCTTCTAAACTCACATCCTAATATATTTGACAGCTAAGGACCAAAGGTGTTCGTGGAGTACAGATGAGAGGGCCATTCCTGGAAGCCGTGATGGTCAAGATCCTTATAGATGGAGCGTGAGCTGGGTTAAAAGAATGATGGGTAGTAATAGAGAATAGCCTGCCTAAGTGAGGTTCATGGCAATGAGCCAAGTCACCGAAATGGGAGTATAGGTGGTAGTTTGGAAAGGGACTAAAGAGAAGTCTTTTGTAAGATGATGATCCCCAACTTATCATCATAGTCAATTGGGAGGCTTAAAAACAGATTCCTGGGTCCCAGCAACAAATATTATGATGACAGTAAACCAGACATGGGATCCAAGTATCTGTACTTTAAAGCTTTCAGGTGATTCTGATGATGGAAAGCACTGTGTCTACAATAAGAAGCAGCTAGAATGAGACTAGGCTATGGAGGACTTTAAAATCCATGCTAAAAATTTATTGCTCCCCCAAGACTGTGCTTGGAACCACCCGAGCATCTTAGACTGTGCTTTTAAAACAAATTGTCAGGACTTCCCTGGTGGTCCAGTGTTTGGGACTCCATGCCTCCACTGCAGGGGGTGCGGGTATGATCCCTGGCCAGGGAACTCAGATCTCGCATGCTGCATGGCCCAGCCAAAAAATTAAAAATTAAAAAAATTAAAAAAAAATAAAGCTAATTGTCAGGTAAGAGGAATTCTAAGAGGAAGTCCACATGGTATCCTAGAAATATCAGACCTGGGCTCTCATTCTGGCTCTACCCCTCGTCAACTGTGTGACCTGGAGAATGAGCGTCAATGTCTTTATTAGGAAAAATAGAGAAAATAAGCATTGCTGTGGAGATGAAATGGGAAAATGTATGCACAAATATCTAGCTCGGTGTAAACACCCTATAATGTCGTTGACATGTTAGTTGCCCTCCGGGCACTGAGCTCTTGCTCTGCCTGCTGTGCTCGAGGTGGGTTGATTAGGAGGTATGTACGGGTGGAGGTGGGGGTGAGGGTGGGGCTGGGGGTGGTGGTCTAGAGACCAGGATTGCAGTCCTGCCTCTGGCATCCACTCACCTGTGACCTTGGGCCCCTAGCACTCTGCTAGCAGTGGACCACACCATCATGAGTCTTTGGCCCCTGGATAAATAATTCAACCTTGTTATTATTTAGCATTCTGTCGTCAAGGCTGGAGACCCGCCAAAGTCAGGCCAGGCCTCTGTGGCACTGAAGGGCTCTCGTGGACTCCCCTGCAAGCTCAGCCTTCAGCCTTGATTTCCATCAGTTCAGGATGGAGGAGAAAGGGCATATTCTAGAAGCTCCCAGGGTTCTACATTGTGACTTGGAGAAAATAAAAAGGCTTAATTAATTTGGGCTAAAGTACACAAGCCTTTGACATTTTGAAAAATGGTTTTATGACATTTCTTTGATAGGTCTGGACCAAAGGCAGCTGCTTATACTTTAGGGAAGTGACAGAAAAGGGGAAGGAGAGAGAGCAAGTGAGGAAAACTAGCATTTGAACAATACCCCTAACATTTACATTTAACAGCTCCTGGGAGCTGCTTTATATTTTTCAAAGCAGCTTTACATTCATTACTAAATTATTTGACTTTTACAATTACTGAGCAAGAGAGAGAACAGGGGTGAAGAAGTTCTGCCACTTACTAACTGGATGTGCCTTGTCAGATTAACTTCTCTGACCTCAGCTTTCTCTCCTTTGAAGTGGGGATATTGCCTGCTGTGCGGGCTTGTGGTAACAATTAAATGAAATGCAAATTGTAAACAAAGTCCCTAGCGTAGCTGATGGCACAGAGCAGATGCTCACTAGCTGTGAGTTTCCTTTGCCTCTCATTATATAGATGTGCCAACTGAGGAGAGAAATAATTTGAGCCCATGTCGTGTTGAAACAAGTGCCTGGCCCAGGGATTTTTCTCACTACAGCATATAGACTCTCAGGAAAGGCTAGTTCCCAAAATACAACAAATGCTGCTTGTGGCTTTCCCTCCAAATTCCATACTGGAAGTAGAATCTGAAATTGGTTTGTGGGGCTCCTAATAGCAGAATGACAGGCAAGTAGGAGGAGAGAGATTCACTGTGGAAGGCAACAGCCAAGCAGATGGGTGAGGGGAGAAGGAAGCAATGCGTCTTTCTGCCAAGCTTCCATAGAACAGGCTGGCAGAAGGTACAGAACGAAGGGCATCCAGAGATATGGCAAGTTCCAGCACCAGGCTGGGAAGACCTGCCACAGCAATGCAACACAAAATCAAGGCCGGAAATTATCTTGACAGATCGAATGAAATGAGTAGGATGAAATCCAAAAGAACTAAACGCAAGGTCATGCACTGAGTTCAAAAACCCAAGGGCACAAAATATTGAATGAGAAAAACTGACTTAAAAGCAGAAGATGCTTTCTACTTCCTTTTTGAAATGTCAAGCAATCAGAAGGCAGCCTCACGCAAGAGAGAGTACCTGACCAGTAGGGGTCCCTATTCTGTCCTCACTGTACATAAGCTGTGAGTCATTTAACCTCTCTGGACCTCAGTTTCTTTTCCTATAAAATTAGTGGCTTGGACTACTAGATAATTCTTATGGTTTATATTAACTTTAACATATAACTCTCGCATTTTATCAAGTCAAGAAGACTTGGTAGGGCTTCCCTGGTGGCGCAGTGGTTAAGAATCTGCCTGCCAATGCATGGGACATGGGTTCGAGCCCTGATCCAGGAAGATCCCACATGCCATGGAGCAACTAAGCCCATGTGCCGCAACTGCTGGGCCTGCGCTCTAGAGCCCGTGAGCCACAACTACTGAGCCCGCGAGCCACAACTACTGAGCCCACCCGACTAGAGCCCATGCTCTGCAACAAGAGAAGCCACTGAAATGAGAAGCCCACGCACCACAACGAAGAGTAGCCCCCACTCGCCACAGCCAGAGAAAGCCTGCACACAGCAATGAAGACACAATGCAGCCATAAATAAATAAATAATAAAATAAAATTTAAAAAAAGAAGACTTGGTAGTTTTAGTTGGCTGTAAGTTCAATAATAGCCAGTAGGATGCAAATAGCAGTTGACAGTAGGAATATAGTGGTCACTTAAGACAAGGCAGTAGCCCAGCTGACCTCAGTTGCTGGGCAGACCTCTTTATAGTAGTCAATTTGAGGGGAAAGTGCACATTTTGAGGGGTCTATAGGAAAGCTAGAGTCTGTCCAGAGAAAGCTCTTCAGGATTGTGAGAGCTCATATTTGAATTTGGAAAAGTTGAGAAAACTGGAAATATTTACTCTCAGGAAGAAAACCCTGAAAAGGCACAGAATAGCTATAATTCCAATATCTGATGGGCTGCAGCTCAAAAGGTGAATCAGGATTATCCTGAGCTCTGACTTCTGTGGTCCAGACAAAGTGGGTCAGCTTGCGCTCAACATATGAATCTGCCACCGTGGAGCTGGGGCAGGAGGCCCATCACTCAGAGGGAGCAGGCTGCTGCTGGAGGTGCCGGCCTGCACCCTGGGAACAGCCTCGGGAGGCGCAAGGGGAAAACAGATGCATCCAAGATCTCTTTTAATTCTGAGATCTGAGGATTCAAATCAAGGAAGGAGCAGGAGGGACTGAAGACAAGACCGCTGGAAAAATGAGAGGAGCAGGGTGAAGGGGGGTAATGAGCAGAGAGGGCCTGGCTGCCTCTGTAAATGCCTCATTCATCCCATGGCCACTGCAGGCAGCGCTGTTAGACCAACTAGCAAGTGGGCAAGAAGCAAAGCAGCATGACCAGTGGACTGCCCCTCACAACCTGAGTGGGGGGAGCTAGTTAGGGTGGGAGTGATGGGACAGCAGAGCTCAGTGGCTTCCGGTTTCTGTTGGTTTTGTCTTTAGTTGGTTGATCCCCAGAGAGCAGGGATCTTATTTAGATCTTTCTGCTCCCCCACCAGTTAGCTCCTGGCTCCACTTCACACACACCACCGGTACTCAATAAACATCTTGTCAAGTGCCTGCATGAATGGACGAAGGAACAGCTGGAGCTCAATAAACAGCTATTGACACAATTAATTAATTAATTGATGGGAAATTGACCCGGCCTTTCATTCTGCTCTCAGGAGGGTGAAACTATAAGAAAGGAAGCTCACAATGGAAACAAAGATGGAGGAGATGAAAACGAAGGAAGTAAGAAACATATTGGCAGAAGGAAAGGAGAGAGAGGTGGGGGGAGGAAAAAATTGCAAATAAAGATCAGTAATAGGGGACCACCAGTACTGGCTTCCAGGCGCTCCATCCATTCATCCATCAATTCATTCCATGATTCCTTTATTCATTCCCTTGAGCAGGGTCCGGGAGGATCCCACATGCCGCGGAGCAGCTAGGCCCGTGAGCCACAACTACTGAGCTTGCAAGTCTGGAGGCTGTGCTCCGTAACAAGAGAGGCCGCAACAGTGAGAGGCCCGCGCACCACGATAAAGAGTGGCCCCCGCTTGAGGCAACTAGAGAAAGCCCTCGCACAGAAACGAAGACCCAACACAGACAAAAAATAAATTACTTTTTTTAAAAAAGAAAAGATTTGTAAAGTCAGAGGTAAATGTAAACCCGCCTTGTCAGGGGAGGCCTCATGAAAGGTGGCAGGGGGTGGGAGAATTAAATCTGGGTCTTAAAAGAGGCTAGGATTAGAATTCAGAGACAAATCTGGGCTGGGGGGCTGGGCTCTGTCCCTCACTAGCTGGGTAACCTTGACCACATGCCTCCTCTGTGTCTCAGTCTCCTAATCTACCAAACAGGATAATCATACGCCCTCCTAGGATGCTGGTCCTGGCCACCCCCTGTCCCCCAACAAGTGCCCAGTAAAGTGTCAGAATTACAACACAATCCCTTAGCAGCGATTCTGATATCCCTAAGGCTCTGAGGATCCAAAGTGATTTTTATAACTCATTTGGCAGCCACATCTGACCTGACTTGATGTATTGAGTGGTAGAACCTGGCCTGAATTGATGGGAACCTGTGGATGATCTTATTTATCCCACGTTGCGAGAATAGTCATATATTTCACTACAGAAAAACACTAATGTGTTTGATTATGGCACGCTGCCTCAGACCCCACAGGGTGATATATAATACACTACAGAGTATGTATTCATATACCAAACTCTGAACAGTTCTGAGGTCTGAAACACCTCTGGCCACAAGAGACCTCTATTATTACACCTGTATTATTATACAGCCTTGTCTAAAGGGAGAGCAGTGGGCATTTCCAACGACTAACCCCTATGACTGCGACAGTTGCTATGTAGAGCAAGGCTCGGCAGACTTTTTTCTGTAAAGGGCCAGATAGTGAATATTTTAGTCCTGGTAGGACACATATGGTCTCTGTTGTAACTGTTCAACTCTGTAGCATGAAAGCAGCTACCACAAACGGGCATGGTTGTGTTCCAATAAAACTTTATTTGCAAAAAACAGACAGCTGGTTGGGTTTGGCCCATGAGCTGTGATATGCCAACTCGGATGTAGAGGAACAGGTTTGAGACCTGGAAAGAGCTCCTGAGGTCACCTACTTCGTCTCACCCCCATTTCATATTCTGATCTCCGAGAGGGGCAGGAAAAGGCTGACCCAGGTCCAAAGGGCAGGCCTCTGGCCCTGTCAATACCCGTGTCGGGTGGCAAGTCTCCCCTCCTCCCTGGAAGGGACTCCGGCCTGCCACACAGGCCTTCCAACACCTGGGAGCAGGGCACAGAGCCAGTGAACCTCTTTGGATCCTGATTCAGTGCCAGGGAGCGTCGGAAGCAGAAGAGAATCTGAATTTCCTCATTCAACAAGATGAAAAATGCCAACTCAAAAATCAAAAGCGATGCGAAGCAGAAAACCAAGTCTCAGTGCTCTTGGCCCACTTGCCAGGCTGCAGGGTGGGTGTTGCCAGCCCAGACCGCAGCCAGAGTGAGGGTGGCAGATGACAGCCACCCAGGGCCCGGGGCAGGGGCAGCTCTGCTCGCCATCTGCCATGTTCCTTCCCGCTCCTCAGCTAGCTCGATAAGAGCCCTGCCTTTTGGCCAGGCACCACAGGATGCCAGCCCCTCCCAACTTCACACCAAGAAGCAGAAAGCAGTGACAGATGCACACCGAAGGTCCCGGCGTGGGGTGAGAGGGCACAGCTCGAGTAGAAGCCACAACCCTGTGCCTGCTGAGAGAAGGGCAGCTGAGGGCAGGAGCTGTGCAGCCAGCTTAGGCCCAGGAAGCCAGTGGAAAGACAAGGCCCTGAGGGCAGTACCGGAATCACAGAGCCTTAGCACAAAGAGCTTTAGCAATGCTGCACTTCAACCCCTGCTCCTATTTTACAGGGGAAAAGACTGAGACTCGACATCACACACTCATCAGCAGCAAAGTGGGATGTATAAGCCCGGTGTCCTGACTCTTCTCTTACCTAAAAGGTTTTTGACAATGAGAAATGTGTCAGCCTATTGAAATGGACATGACAGTAGTGGCTACATCCCGGGGTTGTTTTGAAGGTTAAACGAATAACTACACAGTATAAGCTTTCCCAGAACTGCATTTCATCACTTGGGCTGTCCTGTTGCTCCTCTTTGTTGGTTCAGACTGACTAATTGATTTTTTTCGTGGATGAAAAGAATGGCCTCACTGGTCATTGATCGGCTCAGCATAAAGGCTTCTGCCTTTGTATTAGCCAAGAGAGGAGGGATGATATGCTGCTGACTGTATGTATATATCTCCATCCTCCATCCATATCTGTCTTCCATCTCTAGCTCCCATCTTGTTTTCATATATACGTATATTTAACCTTGTCCTGGAGACCTGCTTAGAAACCAACCAGTCAAACAAAACAGTCACTTTCCACTGTCTACTCTTCCCTCCCCCAGAATAGGGAGAGGGTGAGCAGATAGCCCAGAACACCTTCTCAGGTGCCCCCCTCTCTGCAGTAGCCCTCACTCTCAGAAGCCCCAAGAGGCATCATCAATTGCCAGGTGGATGCTTCCACCTCAAAGCCACAGGTCCCAACCTGGAAGCATCAACCTTCCCATACACTGGCTCCCTTTCTTGATCATACTGATGAAGCCAGGATCACATAGTGGCTGAGAACTCAGGGTCTGGGACCCAGGATGCTGGGTTCACATGTCAGCTCTACCATTTATTTGCCAGGTGACCTTGGGCTAGTTAGCCTCTCTGTACCTTGGCTTCCCTGTCTGTAAAAAGGGAAGAAGAATGGTACTTCCCTTATAGGACTATTGTGAGAATTCACCAGTTAATACACTATATACACATATTCAGCACCATACAAACGTGAGCGAATAGCGTTCCATGCCTACAGCCACCACTCTTAACTTTTCCCAGGCCCAAAACGTGGAGCAGGCTTGGCTCCAGTCAGAGTGGGCCACAACTCTGTGCCCCAAGCATGCTTTACACTTCCGGCTCTGCCCTCACATATGCCAGAGCATTATCTTCTCCATCCCATCTCCCCTCTGAGTGGCCCCTGTTGACCCCTGTTGAGAGAGGGCTTTCCTTTCTCGGAAATCTTAAGCACACCAATCCTGCCTTCCTCAGGGGCCACTCTCGGGCATGGCCTTGCACGGTTGGTTTCCTTCTGTTTTTCATGAAGAAGAAGAGTCTGCTTTCCAAAATTTTTATTTCAGGACCCTTGCATTTTACTTCCTACCACTGAGTCAGCTCTGCTAACAAGGTCTGTCAGTGTAGACACTCATACCCTGCTCCTCTTTCCTTCCTTTAATATTTAAAGTCACTGGGCAGCTTTCAAGAGTGGCTCACTTTTTAGAACATGTGACAACATTTTCTCTCTAAAAAAGGCCTCAAGGCAGTGGTCAAGCACCTCAGTTGGACTGTGTTCCCCAGAACACCTTGAGAAGTGCTCAGCACAGACAGAGTTATTGGTCAGGTGATTGGCTGGCTGATTGACAGTCCTTCCAGTGAGCTTGGCGCAAAGCCCCAGGGCCAGCTCACAAGGGAGGGGTCCTGGTCCTGGGCCACAGCATCCAAAGGAAGCGAATGTCAACTCCACCCTAGTTCCTTTGATCTTACTTCGGTTTCCCCTCTCCTTGGGGACACACTTCGGCTCAGACTGGCTCCTGCATAGAGCCTGCTGGGCTCCTGTTCTATCAGGGCAGTACTCTGCTCCCGTGATTACTGGTGCAGCCTTGATGGATTCTGCCTGGCAGGGGGACTGGGGCCTAGTTGCCCAATCGATACTGCTCAGCAGAGGCCTTTTTAGAACAGAACCAAAGAGAAATAGAAAGGGTTGTTTGCTTAGTAAATGGACCTTTGCTGCATGGGGATGGTATTTTTTTTTTCCTCTTAGCTACTTGTCAGTTATTTTAGCTTCTCTTTCCTCTTCTTTTTACCCTCCTCTGCCCTCCCCTCTCTCCAACACAGTAAAAGGTATTGTATGCCTTATGGTAACAGAGTAATAGCTTTTGGTTTTGTTACATCTGCCTCAAATAATTTTTGGAAGAAGATGAGGTATACAATAAATGGATGGATGGATGAATGAGTGGGTCACAGCTATCTAAGCATATGGCCCTTGAGCTTGTTGGCCAAGTCTTGTCTTTTTTTCACCTGGTTTCCTGAAATCATTAGGATAGGGACAAATTAAATGCTAACCAAACCCTCCTGATAATTCTGTTTTCTTTTAATTGAGGCTCCTCACTTGTATTTGTGGATTGGGTTTGTCGGGCTATCTCATCCTTCCTGGGTCATATACCTGTAATCCAAGTATGCTGTCACCAGGTAGCAGGCCACCGATGCCCCTTTATGGCCTGCTATCCAAATGTCTGGAGTTTCCATCGTCAATGCTAAGAAACACAAAATGAACTTTCTCATTTAACAATTGGGGAAGGTAAGGATTAGTGGGGTTAGGTGACCAGTCCAAGGTTATGCAATGAGTTAGTGACAGAGCCATGGCTAAGGTAGACAAATGGCACGAATTTCCTGGAACCCAAAGCAGGGTTATTTGGGATTAGAGTCAGTTGAGGACTTTCTGCAGTTGGACGGGTAGAGGAAATTTCAATGACTGGAAGACCCAAGGAACCCCACAACTTAAGTCACCTTCCCCCTGGATCCTTAATTTCTAGTTTGCTGACATTTGTGGAAAAGGACAGAGTGGAAGTTTCTCTCTTTCAGATACATTTTTTTTTTAAGGCAATGGGGGAAAGAAACAGAAGACAAAAAGGTGGTGTGAAAGCATGAAAGAGGATAAATTTTGGCTGGGATTTGACTGAAGAACACAAACTTGAGAGGCCCAGTGTTGCGAAGTATGAGGATTATAAAAATAACCATTTCTCTGGTGCCCCAGGAAACAATGTGCTGGGTGCTACATGAACATAACCTTGCATCACCACAGCCAAGAGTATAACTAAAATATTTAACAGCCAGGAAGGCGCAGACACCAAACTCTCAGAACTGACCCTGCCCACAGCTCTGGAACCGGGTCCGAAGCTCCTGTTGTGTCAGACATGGCCTTCAGGCTGCTGATGGTATGGACGTCTGAGGGTCCCAGAAGGGGGTGGCTGGAATGTTTGGGAGTGAGGGAAATCCAGGGGCTTAGGGCAGTGGTTTTTCACCAACTGCTACAGACGCATCTGAATGTTCTAATAAGCAGAACACCTCCACTGGTGTGTACCAGCTGAATAGCAACCTGCAACTCAGATGTTGCTACCCTAGTTTCATAGATGAGGGTGCCCAGGCTCAAGGGGTGAGGAGATTTCCCTGAGGGCTGATGGCTAGTAAGTGAAATGCTTGGCTTGGAAGGAAAGGATGTCAGAGTTGCTAGGCGGGTGTGGGAGTGTCTGGGCTGTGCTTCAGAGAGAGTAAAAGATTTCAGCTAGGAAATCTCCCCTGACAGTTCTCATCCTAGGAGCTTAGAGAAAAGCAGCTACTCATCGAAGAGCTTACAAGGGGGAATCTCAAGGCAACTTCTTCCTCCCCAGGGAGCCCCGAGTCTCATGGTAAATATGATGAAAGCTCATCAGCCGTGCCCAGACGCTGAGGCCTCCCACCCCGCGAGGGACAGTGCAGTATTCAAGCTGCTCAGCTGGGCAGCCCTGTGTGCAAGGAACAGAATAGAATGGAATGTCCAGATATTTCCAGGCTGAGAGCCATGGAACAGAACATTTCAACGTGGCTGCAGGAAAGGCTGGCAGAAGTCAAACCAACTGGCCGATCATGAGTACTTAGGAAACACTTGGCATGTGGAGCATTAGCAGGTACAAGAGGTCAGCTGAGAGGCCTTCCACTGGCGTCAAGTCACACAGCCAGTGAGGAGACAGTTTGTCCCTTTCACCCCGTCTCCCACCTCCAAAGTGCATATGTACCCATTAACAGCCGACTGATGCTTTAAACTCAGCACCAGGACATTGATTTTTGCAAACTGAAAAATTATTTTTACTGGATATTTAATCTAGGCTCACTGGAAGAAAATTAAGAATTATATATTAGAAATAAAGAAAGAGGAAAAATCACCCCAAATCTCATTTTAATGAGATATTCTTCCAAACATTTTTCTATCCAGATGAAATCCTGCTTTATTTCTTTAGTAAATTCACTTTCCCACATTTCTCACCTCATGTTTCTTTGAGCAAATAGAAGCCCTCCCTCAGACATAAACTCTCTTATCCTCTCACCACCAGGCCTGTGAACTTCATCTTCACCTGTACACACACCCTTACCTTCCCTCCTATTTCAGTGGAAGTGGACTTGCTCTTGTCAAAAACCAGTCCCTCCAGGGCTTCCCTGGTGGCGCAGTGGTTGGGAGTCTGCCTGCCGATGCAGGGGACACGGGTTCATGCCCCGGTCCAGGAGGATCCCACATGCCGCGGAGCAGCTAGGCCCGTGAGCCATGGCTGCTGAGCCTGCGTGTCCGGAGCCTGTGCTCCGCAACGGGAGAGGCCACAACAGTGAGAGCCTCGTGTATTGCAAAAAATAAAACACAACAAACCAGTCCCTCCAGCCACTGAGGCACTGGATACCATCCTCTCTTTCCTCCTGGTGACTCCACTCTGGCCATTACCCAGCACTCCTGCATCCTCAGGGTCTCATTCTCTCCACCATTCCCAGTAGAATACAAACTCTCCCCTGTTTAAAAATCCCCTCATGGAACGTAAATTGGCGCGGCCACTATGGAAAACAATATGGAGATTCCTTAAAAAACTAAAAATAGAACTAATATATGATCCAGCAATCCCACTCTTGGGCATATATCTGGAGAAAACTCTAATTCAAAAAGATACATGCACCCCAATGTTCACAGCAGCACTATTCACAATAGCCAGGATATGGAAGCAACCTAAGTGTCCACTGACAGATGAATGGATAAAGAAGATGTGGTACATATATATTATACAATGGAGTACTACTCAGCCTTAAAAAAGAACAAAATAATGCCATTTGCAGCAACATGGATGGACCTAGAGATTATCATACTAAGTGAAGTCAGACAAAGACAAATATCATGATATCACTTCTAAAAAATGATACAAATGAACTCATTTACAAAACAGAAACATAGTCACAGACATAGAAAACAAACTTATGGTTACCAAAGGGGAAAGGGGAAATGATAAATTAGGAGTTTGAGATTAGCAGATACAAAAAAACAAGGTCCTACTGTATAGCACAGGGAACTATATTCAATATCTTGTAATAAACCATAACAGAAAGAATCTGAAAAAGAATATATATATGTATATATATAGACTGAATCACTTTGCTGTACACCAGAAACTAACACAACATTGTAAATCAACTCTACTTCAATAATAAATAAATAGATAAATATCTCCTCCCAGACCACTGTATTCATTTCCTATGGCTGCTGTAACAAAGTACCAGAGACTGGGTGGCTTAAAACAACAGAAATGTATTGTCTCATAATTTTGGAGCCTAGAAGTCCAAAATCAAGGTGTTGGCAGGGCCACGTTCCCTCCGAAATCTGTAGGTGAGAATCCTTCCTCGCCTCTTCCTAGGTCCTGGTGGTGGCTAGCAATCGTTTACGTTCCTTGGCTTGCAGCTGCCTCTCCAGTTTCTGCCTCTGTCCTCATGCGGCATTCTCCCTGGGTGTTTCTGAGTCTCTTCTCCTCTCTTATAAGGACACCAATCGTTTTCTATTAAGGGCCCACCCTACTTCAGCATGACCTCATCTTAATTTACACCTTAGGATGTAAATTTCAAAATAACAGTTACAGATACTAGGGGTTAGGACTTCAACATAACTTCCAGAGGGGTTCAATTCAACCCACACAACCTCTGCGGCCCTCCTGCGTCTACTCCATCTCTGTTTCCCTCCCCCATGATACTTCTCCAAAGCAGTTCCATCTCACTGTCTTTATCTCTGTACCTCCCTGTCTTATTCTCCAACCCTCCATAAGCCCACTGTACCATGGAGATTACTTGTGTCATCATCCAAGCAACCATCACCAGAGTACTCTTACAGATTCCTAACTGGTCTCTCTGCTTCCACTTTTGCCCCTCAATTCATTCTCTGCACTAAGCCAGAGGGATATTCTTAAATATAAATCAGATCATGTCATTGCTCTGCTTAAAACCATCTTTTACATCACACTTAGAATGAAAGCTAAGTTTGTACATGACCTACAAGGTTCTTCTTTATCTGCCCCTGCCTGCTTCTCTGACATCCCCTCCTCCACACTCCTCTTAGCTCACTCATCACCGTTTATAATGACCTTGCTTACTTCTTTATGATCTCTTCCCTCCCCCTCCCCTAGAATGTGACCTCCAGGAGAACAGACACCTTGTCTCTCTCTTTTTTTTTTTTTTTTTGCGGTACGCGGGCCTCTCACTGTTGTGGCCTCTCCCGTTGCGGAGCACAGGCTCCGGACGCGCAGGCTCAGCGGCCATGGCTCACGGGCCCAGCCGCTCTGCGGCATGTGGGATCTTCCCGGACCGGGGCACGAACCCGTGTCCCCTGCATCGGCAGGCGGACTCTCAACCACCAGGGAAACCCCCCACCTTGTCTCTCTTTTTGTGTGTGCACCCTCAGTGCAGAGGCAGTAGGGTCTGATGCTCAGCAGGTACTCAAAAAACTATTTATTTACTTATTTATTTTGGGAGATGTTATTTTATTTTTTTTAACATCTTTATTGGAGTATAATTGCTTTACAATCGTGTGTTAGTTTCTGCTTCACAACAAAGTGAATCAGTTATACATATACATATATCTCCATATCTCTTGCATCTCCCTCCCTCCCACCCTCCTTATCCCACCCCTCTAGGTGGTCACAAAGCACCGAGCTGATCTCCCTGTGCTATGCGGCTGCTTCCCACTAGCTATCTATTTTATGTTTGGTAGTGTATATATGTCCATGCCACTCTCTCACTTTGTCCCAGCTTACCCTTGTCCCTCCCCGTATCCTCAAGTCCATTATCTAGTAGGTCTGCAACTTTATTCCCATCTTGCCCCTAGGTTCTTCATGACCTTTTTTTTTTTTTAGATTCCATATATATGTGTTAGCATACGGTATTTGTTTTTCTCTTTCTGACTTACTTCACTCTGTATGACAGACTCTAGGTCCATCCACCTCACTCAAAATAACTCAATTTCTTTTCTTTTTATGGCTGAGTAATAGTCCATTGTATATATGTGCCACATCTTCTTTATCCATTCATCTGTCGATGGACACTTAGGTTGATTCCATGTCCTGGAAAAACTATTTATTGAATGAGTACAAACATTGCAGTAGACGGCCCTCCAAGATGACCCAATGATCCCTGCCTCCTAGTATTCATGCTATTGTGTAGTCCCTTTCCACATTGCATAAGGATAATTTGCATAATCAATAGAATATTGCAGAAGTGACAAGGTGGGACTACTGAGGTACGTATGAAAGATATTGTGACCTTTGTCCTATTCTCTAGGATCCCCTGCTCTGGGGCAAGCCAGCTCC
Source organism: Mesoplodon densirostris (assembly GCF_025265405.1). Classification (NCBI taxonomy): domain Eukaryota; kingdom Metazoa; phylum Chordata; class Mammalia; order Artiodactyla; family Ziphiidae; genus Mesoplodon; species Mesoplodon densirostris. The sequence continues at coordinate 124,666,912 of NC_082664.1, forward strand.
CATGCCATGAGGATACTCAAGCTGTCCTATGGAGAGATCCATGGGGTGAGAAACTGAGGCCTCCTGGCAACAGCCATGTGAATGAGCCATCCTGGAAGCATCCTCTATCTGCATAAAGACTTCAGGTGACCGTAGCCCCAGGTGACATGTTGACTATAACCTCATGAGGGACTATGAACCAGAAGCCACTTCTGAATTCCTGACTCAGAAACTGTGAGGCTACACATGCTTATTATTTTAAGGCACAAAGTTCTGGGAGTAATTTGTTATGCATCAATAGATAATTAATACACTTGTAAATGCTATATTTTTTTGTTAAAAGATAAGATCATAATATACATACTGCTTAGAAAACAACTTTTTCATTTAAATAGTATAACGTGAATATCTTCCATGTCATTAAATCCAGATCTATAATCATTTTTAATAGATATTCAGAATTTCATTGAATAAATAAATGTACCACAAATTAGCTAATCACTCTTCTAAGTCTCAAATTTTTCACTACTATAATAAAAATTGCAATGGCCATTTTTGTGAGTAATTCTTGATGACATTTATGGGTTTCTTAGGATATATTTAGAAGTGAAATGCCTGGGTCAAAGGGTATATTTTGGGAGACACATTTCCAAATTGCGTCTCCAGAAAGCTTGCACGTTTCCTTCCAGAAGGATCTGAGAGCACCTGTGTAGTAGGCAAACTCTTCAAAAAACTTTTACTATTTTGCCCGTCAAGTTTTCAAAATGGCCTTTGATGATTTGAACATTCATCTCTTTGATTCTTAATTACAGCAGCTTTGAAACTAGGTATATGAGCAGCCCTGGGTGAGGAGGTCTCAGAGACGGAGAGGGCTCTGCCAGCCCACTCCTTTGCACAGTCCACCATCCCTCCCCACACAGCCCTGGGGAAGGCCTGGACTTCCTCTGTTTCTAAGCCATCCCCTTCTTTTTCTCTCCCCAGGGCATAGGCAGAGGAGGAATAAGGGGTTTCCTTCTTGAGGCCAGGCTTGGTTTGCCCCTGCGGATGAAAGCTCTGGCATTGCTAGGCCCCCCAGCCTGCCAACCCTGTCCTGCAGGCTGGCGGGCTAGCGTCCAGCTGTCTGTCCTCTCCACCGTTAAGTGGGGAGATGCTTGTTCTCACAGATAAGGAAAAAACACTTATCTGTAAGGAGAAGGAAAGAAACGGTACTTAAATTAGTAATGCCACCGGCAGGAGTCAGGTTAACTTTGCAGTTAGACTAAGCCATTTAGAGCTCCACTCATCAGAAAGAAGATGGATTCCACTGTTCTCAGGGAGGCTTCCTGACCCTCCTGCTTGGGGTTCCCACAGTTGGGAGCTCTCCAGTGGGCATGCTTCTCTCCACTTTCTGGAGTGTGAGGAGAAAGCAAAGGGAAAGGGGAGAAGGGGGAGGAGTATCGGGCCAGAGGGGAGGGAGGGAGAGAGGGAGGGAAGGGGGGAGGGGAGAAAAAGCGAAGAAAGATATGGGGGAGAGAGGAAGGAAGGAGAAAAGAGCAAAAGCAATGAGGCAGACGGATTATGGGAACCCAGGCCGGGTCTGTCTGGCAGTTAGTGATATCGTCAAAACACACCACTCAACCCCCAGCGCTGGGGTGAGCAATTCGGATTTTTTGGTGATTCCTTGGGGAGAAGGAACGAGTTGTGTCACACCTCAGAACAGCAGGCCCTAATCAAACTTTCCCATTTTCCTCTCCCCTAACTCTCCCAAAGTCTATTTTTGAAAAATCCCTTCAATTTCCAGATGCTTTGGATCTTCATCTCAGCTTAGGTACCCCGCAGAGCACGAGCAGGACGACCCCTGGTCTGCAGGTTGGCCGAGCCCCTCACACCTGGAGGCCCTCTTGCCTCCCTCTCCATCCCCCCCTGCCCCCCGGGTTATTCCAGAAGCCAGCTCAGCACTCCGCCCAGAGTTATGTGGTTCCCTGAAGGCTTCTGTCTCCCTGAGTCCCCACGACCACTGCAAGACCCAGCTTAGTCCCCCAGCGTCTCCCTAACTTGTTTTTTCTCAGAAACGGGACAGATGGTGACTGCCTGGTGGATGTTAGGATGTCAGGGTGTCGTGAAAACACTCACCTGTCCTCTGGAGCTGTTCATCCCCAGAGCATGCAGGGGATGCCCACTTTCCTTCTAGGTAATGAGAATGCGGATCTTTTATATACCCAGTGCCTGTTTACACATGTTCACACAGTTCACGGTTATCTCCTAGAGCTGGGACTGACAGGAAGGGAAGAGGGGTCCTCAATCCTCTCCTGCACTTGTAGGCACTGAACCAGGAGAAAACTGCAACCCCAGGTGAATGATTTGCTCAAGGTCATGGGGTCAGCAGGTCTGAGGTGGGACCACAGCTTTGTCTCCAAACCCCATTCAAATCTCTTCCATACCCCACACTCAGGGCTGCATTTTATGATCCCCCTGGACCCTAGGCACTTAAGTTTTTGTGGATTTCTTCTCCCATAAAAAATATTAAAAATGATACTTTATGATTGCATTGGTATAAAGATAAATATAATCTTGGTGGGATTCGTTATTCTATATTCATTATTATTATATTCATTTTTTCTTCTGATTTTAAAATCAAAACCTTTTTATGGCCCTTAAAATTCCCATGGGCCCCAGGCACAGTGCCTGCTGTCCCAAGGGGCCGTGGGCCCACCCTGCTGCCTTGCCTTAAACACTCTGCACTGATACACCGAAACCAGCTTTTCAAAGTGCTTCCACAGCTTTGGAGGGAGATGAGATTATTAGGAAGGAAAGAAAGATCTAGCTGATTAATAATGTAAAACACCTGTGCGCCTTACAGACCGCCAGCTGTGAAACACACAAAAGCCACAGTTGATCTGACAAATAGCCAAGGGGCTGGAGTTCGGGTTCCCCTGGGATGCTCACCCACCTCTTAGTCTCCACCTCCCCACCCCACCCTGACAAAACCAGCTTCACCAAACATCTGTCTAACGCCACTACAGAGAGAGCACTCCTCTTTATTTCCCGGCGAGTCGACATCAAGGACTTTTATCACAAAGATCAAGAGGAGGTGCGCTGTGACTGGGGACAGCTCCACCATTCCAAAATGATACCGCGGGACGGTGTTCAATTAAGAGGCTGAGTTACTCTTTCTGTGTGAGCCTTTGAAGATCCCAGGTAATGGCTTCTATAATTCTACTGCAGGTAACTGCAAGAGTCACAGCCTGTCTTTTTGCCTTCAGGGAGGGGGCAACTAGAGCAGAGATGGCAAATGTGGGTTGCACGTGCAACTGGGTCCCTTGCCCAGATTGTAGTAGATATTTCCACTCAGTCACGCACTCTGTCTGCAGAGACTGGGGTCTCCTTGGAATCCTTCACAGCCCTGATATAACAGTGTTCCGCTGGCGCCTGCAAGTCCACCCATGTGAGACCTCCTAGCCATTCCCGATCTCAACCATTCTCTTCAGTCCTTACTCCCTACACTCTTTTTGAAACTTTAAAGAAATACATGCATGAGAAACCCAAACAGCACTGCATATTTTTAACCCTTGAAATTATTATAAGTATATGCATACACTTATATATATATATAATCACTGTTCCCATTTCACAAAGGCAGAAAGTGAGGCTTGAAGAGGTTAAATATTTAACCCAGAACATGATTACTAACAAATGGTAGAGCTGGGGTTTGAATAGAGGCTGACTCACCCAAGCCAGAACATAGCTTAATGGAGATGCAAGTTCTAATAGGGATGCCTTAAATTAATGATGAAACACTGGCTCTGGAGTTCCTGGCAATGGGAAGCTAAGGAAATTGGGGTGTCATTACCCCAGAACCACGTCACGTGAGCCTGCCTAGTGAGACTGAGATCTTAATTTGTCCTCCCATCAAAGGCTCAAGAGGCAATGGGAAGACTTTAAAAGAAAGGGAAGCAGGCTGCTCTGGGACACATGCATCTGTTTCTCCAGGCCCACATCTGCCTCTCTTCAGATGCGCTCAGCTGCCTGCCTTTTGGCTCCTTGGGAGACCCTGGCAGTGTCTGTGCAAGAGTCAGGTCCCCAGAGTGGCCTCTGTATCAACTGCTGGCTCTCTTCTTAACCCCGATGACCCAGAGTTACAGGAAAGTTCCCCATTTCTATATTTCCACCAGTCATCTCCCTGCAGGAAACCTTTAGATCTGTAAGTCATGTGCCTGAAAGAGGTTAGAATCAAGTAGGGGAAAGGTGAGCAAAGAATCCACCCCACCCAGCATCTGGGAAGGATGGTGGTGAGACTGGGCCACTGGAGGTGGACCCTGCCCTGAAGGGCCAGCCCCTGCAAAACAGAGGGCACCAGGAGGGTGAAGTCTGAGGGGAGCTCCTTATTCTCCCTTCTGCTCCTCCTCTGTCTCAGCATCCCATCCACCTCTATAGTCTTCCTCTCCTGGTCCACGCCGCTGCGATTCACAAATCCCCATCTGTGTGATACTCTCCCCTACCATGGCACTTGACCTAGACTCCTCTATGAGAACTGAGGTGAGGTGGGGTGGGGAGAGGATATGAGCACTCATTAAGCACTTAGTATGTGCAAGTACTTCATGTATCTTATTTCATCTTCGGCCCTTTGAATTGGCTGTACAATCTGAATTTTATAATGGTGTAAATGAAAGCTGAAGAGATTAAGTAATTTGCCCACAGAGCTAGAAGGCAGTGCTAAGAGTCTGTCCCGAGTCTAAACACAGATAAGTCCCTCCCCCAGATCCTGATTTCAGAGTCTGGAGTGGAACCTAAGAATTTGCATTTTTTTAATATTTATTTATTTGGCCATGCCAGGTCTTAGTTGTGGCATGCAGGATCTTTTAGTTGCGGCATGTGGGATCTAGTTCCCTGAACAGGGATCGAACCCGGGCCCCCTGCATTGGGAGTGAAGAGTCTTACCCACTGGACCATCAGGGAAGTCCCAGAATTTGCATTTCTAATGAGCTCTCAGGTGCTGCTGCTGCTGGGGTAGAGGGGGAACCACACTTTGAGAACCACTGCTTTAAACCATAAGATTGGGTATCTAATGGTGGAGTTTCAACTTTCTAGCAGGAAAATATATGGGGCTCCAGGGATTTTTCCAGCGATTCTGGAATCATATCAAGTAGACAGCTGCCTCCACATCCCTGGGCAGCCTGCTTTTGCTCAAGCCTTTGATGTGCTTAAACGTGCAGCCATAGCGTGTGCCCAGTCACTTGATCTTTGGAGAAGGGCACCTCAGTGCCAGGACTCTAGCCCTGGTCGTGCGGAGGGCTGGAACTGCCGAAGCACATGGGAAACAAGAGGAAAGGCCAGGACCGCAGCTGCGGGGCTGCTTCGGAGGCTGCAACTAAGCTTTTCATCAGCTGGAGCCCTATTTGCCCTCAGGGTGAGTCTGACGGGGACTGACAGGCCACAGCAGATGCCGCCCAGTCACAGCAGCTGCTTCCACCTGCCCTGTAATCAACACAAAGCAGCAAGGAGGTTAAAAGGCAGAGCAACTGCTCCCCTCGGGGCTCTGCACCCAAGGCTGGAGGAGCTGACACACAGAGGGCGGAGGAAAGAGCTTCCTGCTCACCCAGGCTGTCCCAGGAACACTCTCCTTAACGGGGTAGGAAACCCAGGATCAAGAAGAATTAGGTAATGAGGGCAGCGTCTAAATGCCCATGAAGGTGCAAATAACAGCCCCACCCCCCCATTCTAATAAGAGCTCACATTTATTGGGCTTTTACTATGTTCCAGGCAAAGCACATTAGATGGATTACATAAGTTACTCCTTACGACAGTGCTATCAGAACTTTACTATCCTCATTTTCCTGGTAAGGAAAGCGGGGTTCAGAGAGATTGAGGAAACTGCCTAAAGCAGCACAGCTACTAAGTAGCAGAGCTGGGATCTGAGTTGAAATCTATCTTCTCCAGATGCCATGCTCTCTCTTATAATGCCTCCCTTCTAAGGTTGGATTCCCATAGTTTATTCATGTATTCATTCACTCATTCATTCATTCATACATGCATTCCCTCACTTAAACATTTTAGGCACTGGGAGTAAGAAAGGAAGACCTAGTCTTTACACTCAAGAAATTCACAGATGTGGGAAGAAAAACAAGTGATTCACAGAGGGATAAATGCCATGAAGGGCAAGTACAAGAGTGCAAGGACTAGGGGTGTTAGATGAGGGCAGCTCACCCACGTGGGCAGGGACAGGGCCCTGGATGCATCATCAGAGGTGGTAATACTTGAATAAATGAATAAAGGAGCCAGTCTCCTGACCCCCAGGGAAGGGCTGGCTTAGTCTGGATGTGGCACAGGTAGCAGCAGATCATCCCATTTAGGAGGCTTGCGAGCTTCCTAGTCCAGTGGTTCTCAACTCTTTTGTACAATGGAATCATCTGGAGAGGTTCTAAAAGTCCCTATGCCCTGGCCCCTGCCAGTCAATCAGAATTCTGGGGTAGGGACTCCCCAGGTGGTACCAGTATGTAGCAGAGTTTGAGAACCACTGTTCTAGATGGACCATGGGCACTCCAATAGAGCTTTGCAGGTGTTCACCCATTACTTGCCCATCAAATGAGCCAGGGTTCGAGGAAAACTAAAGTGGGCCCCTGGTGAGTCTGGAGTTTCAAGCAGAGGCATTCTAAAGGCCTCTCTGCAAAGCACAAAGTTGTTTGCATCAGTGTGAGAAGAAGTGTGCGAGATGAGCTGGGAAGGGAGGTTTGGGGGCATCCTCTGGACTGGGGGGCTTTGTGTCCTTCAAGGTGCTGGTGGGGAGGCTAATTCTGTCTTCCTTTTCCCATTTCTCTCTCTGCTTCCCAGGAAGGGCTGTGTCGAGGCTGGGGCAGATGAGGGGTGCTGACGGTCAGACAGGGTGGGGGCAGTAGGGAACGGAGGCTAAGAGCTGAGATCAGAGCCGAGATCCTGCTCATCAGAGGTCAGGCCAGAGCTGCCTGTGATGTGGTCACTATTCAGACCATATTCTCCCAAGCACAGTTATAACTCTACTAACTCCCATGGCAAATCGCTGAAGAAAGTTTGTTCCCATTTTAAAGATGGGAAGTCTGAGGCTCCCAGATTATTTATTCGGGATCTGAAGGAAACCAACATTTGCAGAAACCCTGCAATATCCTAGATACTTTGCTAAGTGTCGAACATACTTGATTTCATTTACACACCAAACAATGTCGTAGGGAAGGATGACTTCATTTTACAGAGGAGGAAACCAAGGCATGAGAGATTAAACTCCTTGAACGAGGCACCCAGCACATTTTAAGCCAAAACTTCAAACCAAGAAAGGGCCCGGGAGGAAACTGCCTTGCTGGCTTTATCTCAAAGAGTATCCCCCAAAATCTGTGGGCTGGGGGAGAAGGTAGCTCAGTGGCCAAAGTGACCTGAAACCCACTTAGACTGCCATTTCATGCCTCATCCTTTGGAGGTAAACAACCTGACTGCAGCCCAGATGCTGGGCCAGCTCACAGGGAGCATGGCACTGTGATCACCAAATCCACACAATTCATAACCATACATGTCAGGAGGAGCACCAGATGCCATCATTTCAAACAGGCTGTAAAGAGACAAGTGAGGGATAATTGGGGCAACCTCATGATTTAGGCAGCTTGGCTGGGGGTGGGGGGGCTTCCCAGAGGAAAAGGGGTTTCAGAAATGGTGGGTTGGGAGTCAAGTTAGAGTAGTGCTTGGAAAGGGGGATTTGGACTCAGCTTGGTTTCTATCCTGGCTCTGCTTACCAGCTGTGTTGGCTAACTTCTCCCAGCCTCCGACTTACCATCTCTAAAATGGGAACAAACTTCCTTCAGCGATGTGCCTTGAGAGTTAGGTGGGGTAAACTGTGGAGCTCTGGGCACATAAATGGTAACTTCATGAGTGGAAGCCAGCTAATATAGAGAGAATCGGTTTGGCTTTTGGAAGCAAGGGGAGGAAAGCCTTAGCTCAGAGATAAGTGAGACTGTTTCTTTCTACCCTCAGACATGAGAAAGAACAAGGTCAGCATCTGGGCCACCCCCTTCAGGATTCTTGGAGAAGAATCCCAAGAATTCGTGGAGATTCTCCATAGATTCCTGAAGAATGTTGCTCTCAGTTGCTAGAGGATAGAGGCCTCCTAATGTCTAAGTGTGACTTGTTTCCCCGCAGCTCGTTGTGAAAGGAAGATGGGAGGAGCCACTGCCCACTCCCCACCTACCCCAGCAGTGGGGCAGCTCTGTAGTAATAACGGGGTGATCTGGAACAGCCAGGGATGTGGTTCAGAACCAAGAATATCTCGGGCACAGTTGACAAGAGACAGCTTTCCAGGCCAAGCACCACGCCCACAGATTGGCACGTCCTCTGCCTGCATCCCCGAAATCCCATCAGCCCGCCTACCACACGCTGCTCCAAGGCAAGGCTTCCTGCTCTCAGCACATCTGAATTGTCCACCTCAAGACAGCCCTGAAAACAGGACACAAAAGAAACTGGTGTCATCCTTTTTCAGGGAAGGCTTAGAAATGGCTTCATTCATTAAGCAAGAAGCAGGAACCAAAAGGCATGTCCTTGCTTTCAAGGGAATGCACTACACAGCTGAGAGCGTGGAGAGACATCACAAAACAAGTTATTAAGGATCAAAAGGAACGCCCCATACAATAAGCACTTGAGCTGTTTGAAGGAGACTGATCTCTGGAGGCTGGGGTGCAGTTGGGAAGGCTTAATGGCAGATGTGGGGTTTGGGCTGGGCCTTGGGAAGGAAGGATTTTACTGAGAGAGAGAAATGGAAAAGGGTTTTGTTTTCTTTCGGATGGAGTGGCTGGTAGGAGCAAGGTGTGAGGGCAGGAAAGTGCAGAGCATGTTTGGAGGTGAGGAAGAGGCAATCTGAAGGGCAATCTGGGTACCGGGGGTGAGCAGACGCAGGGGAGGTAGGGGAAGCCGTGCCCACCAGGCCATCGCGGGTGGTGAGGGCAGCCGAGGACTGATGGACGGGAGGCTCGGGCTTGATCATGGGGGCAGTGGGGAGTGGTTGCAGGATATTGAGTCCGGGCTTGTCTGTTCACCTTGGCAGAGACAGGCATGCAGGGTGGACTCTGGGGTGCGTGCCAGGATGTAGCCATGCAGAGGTGAGAGCCGAGTGGAGATGGGGACCCAGATAGCTTGTGGCAGCTGCAGGCACAGACAGCAGGAGAGAGAGGCAGCTTCCAAGGGAAGAAGGCTTGAAGGGGTGACGTGACTCACTGCCCTGTGGGAGCGGAGTGGGAGACAGGAGTCTGAGGTGACTCCTACTGTCCAGCTAGAGTGACTGGATGAAAGGAGTCATAGAATCATGAAAGGCAATGAGGTAGTGGGGGAGGGGCTGGCTTTTCAGGGCAATTGGCCGGAAATGCAGAATGCACACTGCTGTGTGCGGAATAGGGAATGAGGGATCTGGAGTGTGGGATGGGTCTTGAGAAGGTTTCTCTTCGACTCCAGACACAATGTAACAATATCAGATGCTCCCTGGGGAAGGCTCAGTGCAAACGCGCACCCATCCCTGCCTCCTGGACCCCTCTTGTTGCCCCACCCCTAAGTCGTGAGTAGAAGCTCCAGAAAAAGCCCTAGGACTGCCCTGATGTCCTCATCCCACATCATCGTTTAATTATTTCACTCCCAGACCGTAGGTGCCATGTCATAATATTGTTGCGGCCAACAGCAATTGAACAGTAAAAAGGTTAATTCCATTTATTTCTAAAAAACTCTGTGCAACAGGAAGGTGTTCAAACCGTTGGGCAGACTTGTTGAAAGCTGATGTTGTCACTAAATTGAATTTCAAATGAACTTTACATCCATATTTCATTTTGCTAATTTCATTCTCTGCATCTTGTAATTTGTTGACAGTGATTGATTATTTAAGTGAATAATATCTGTGTACCGGGATCATTTAGTAATAGAAGATGCCACACATGATCATAACGTTAATGAGTATTGTTTACTTAAATTTTCATCACCTACTTAGTCTGTTGAAGGTATTGGCTCGTCAGAGCTAGCCCCAAAATTCAGGGGACCAGAATGACCATAGGAACACAGGGCATTGGAGTGATCTTCACACCAGGAGCTAGATGGGTTCCTATACGTTTAAGACACCCGACCACAGATTCACATCATTCATGGGCCATCTATCACTATTTTTTTTTTTTCCAGCAAAAAGAAATCAGAAACACACACAGATTTCTGGGTTTGGAATCTCAGAATCTCTTTTGGATGGATTACTGGCTATGCTGGTGATGAGAAAAACATGACTTGTACATGGGGAGTACAGAGGAAAGGTGAGGAGGGGTTTAGTATAGAGCCACAATAGTGCTATGTGGATGGAGCTACAAGTAACAACACACACACACACACACACACACACACACACACACACACACACACATCCTAGGGCCTGAAATTCTCAAATCTCAATGTGCATCAGAATCATCTGGATGCTAGTTTAAAATGTAGATTCCCAGACTCCACTCTTGAAGACATCTAGGAAGGGGCCCTAAAATCTGCGTGTGAAATAAGCACCTAAGGTGATGCTAATCTGGGTGGCTCTTGATGACACTTTGAGAAACACTATTCATCCCTAAACCTTCACCGTGACCTGCCTCAAATTCTTTTCTCAACTGTTTTGGATCCATTCTACTCCTTACTGCCTCCTCTCCCACCCTCAAAACAACTTTATGAAATAATTCCCATTATTATTTCTAGGCTATGATTGAGGAAACTGAGGCACAGAGAGGTTAAGTGTACAGTGATTACAAGTCCAGATTCTGGTAACAGACCAGGAAAAGAATCTTGCTTTTGATTCTTACTGGGTAACTTGCGTAAGTAAATTACTTAACCACTCTGACCTCAGTTTCTTCAACTGTAAATGTACTATTAATCCCTCCCCAAAAGAGGATTAAATGGGATTAGGTACTAGATATAATGCCTAGTGCCCAGTAAGCATCCAATGAACTGCAGCTGTTACTCTTAGCTGGCTCTGAACACAAGCCCTGCCCAGAACGAGACCAAAAGAAGCAGGGAGTATGGACAACGAGATGGCCAGCCCAGAATTTTGAACGACATGTATGTATGACATATTGAGAAAATTAATAATAATTAGAAATAGAAAAAGTGTACTAACAGCTATTTATTTACTCATTCACAAAACAAATGTTCTTTTAATGCTCAGTTCTTTTGCACATCCGCTTGTATGGAAAAGTAAGAGCAAACAGAGGGAAGGCTAACCCCCTTGCAATTTGGGTAAATTCCAATACACTCTCCAAAAAGGACCTGGACCGTCACACCTCCAAAGTTCATCTTCACTACAGAAGATGGTTCCCATTTTTTAATTTTTTTCCAAACAAAAGGCCAGTCAGACACATCAACTCAGATAGAAATTACTGCCTATCGGAATGCCATTGCCAACCTGTGTCCATTTCTGCAGCCTTCAACCCCCAGTTCTATTTGGTGAAAGATGAGAAACAAATACATTGGCAGCTTGTCATGAAATATTTTCTCCCTAAATCCAATATACCATGTGTGATTCAAATCTAATTATACTCTTAAAAAATGAAAATCAATGCTTCTGTTTCTAGTATGGCCATTTGTTCTTACCAAGTTTGACTTCACAATGAAGAGACCATAAACTCTGGCGAGAACTTTGTCCATTCAGGAAAACTGTGTGTTTCTGCAGGTCGTTGATGGGGCCAAGGTCCTGGAATAGGCAGAAGTGGTCAGCACGAGCAAAGCCAAGGTCAAAGTTGTCATATTTTATTGACTGTCAGTTTAGTTATGTTTTATGGCCACAGAATATAAGTCCTTGAAATTATGCTTTGGGGGTAAAAAGGAAGGCAGTAATTTGCCTACCGTATTGGAGTTTCAGTTGGTACAACTGATTCATACGTTGCTTGAGATGTGCATATTCTCCAACCTGGTCATTCCTCATATGGGCACAGAGCCTACAAATATCCTCACGTATGTGCACAAAGCATATTGCTAGGATATTACCTGAAGCCCTCTTAGTGATACCATAAAACTGTAAATAACCTGAAAGTCCATCAACAAACACATTTTTTGTACCATCTATAAAATGGAATACCATGTATTTTATGAAAGTCTGGATGTATAAGTTTGCTAGCGCTGCCATAACAAATGCCACAGAATGGGTGGCTTAAACCACAGAAATTTATCTTCTCAAAGTTCTGGAGACTAGCAGTCCAAGATTAAGGTGTCAGCAGGGTGGCTTCTTCTGAAGCTTCTCTCCTTGGCTTGCAGATAGCTGCCTTCTCTCTACGTGTACACGTGCCTGATGCCTCTATGTCCTAATCTCCTCTTCTTAAAAGGACACTAGTCGTATTGGATTAGGACCCACACTAATGACCCATTTTAACTTAACTACATCTTTAAAGGCCTTATCTCCAAATACAGTCACATCTTGAGGCACTGAGGGCTAAGGCTTCAATATATGAATTTTGGGAGACATAATTAAGTCTGTAACACTGGACTAGCTCCATATACTCTGACTTGGAAAAATGGCCATGAAATTCTGCTTAGAGAAAGAAGTAGGTTGCAGAAGAGTATGTATGGTATGATCCTGATGTTGCTTTAAAAATAATGTATGTAGGTGTGTGTGTGTGTGTGTGTGTGTGTGTGTGTGTGTGTGTGTGTGTGTAGAAAAACGTCAGCAGGGGCATACCCTAAGCAGTTAACAGTGGCTCTCTCAGGAGAGTAGAATTGGAGTGCAGAAGATGCCAACTTTTTATTTTATAAATGCCTGTATTGTTAGTTTGATTTTGTTTTTTTGTTTTTTTTACCACAACCAAGCAATAAGTTTATAATTCAGTTTTTGCAAACCTGGCAGGAAAAAAGGAAGGCTGCTCTTTCTCACTGGGAAGGGCTAAAGACGATGTCTGCCTCAGTATTTGTGTCATCGTCACTATATCAAGTGCCTACTATGTGCCTAGTATTTCACTACAAATCTCATTTGATCGCCCACCATAATGCTGTAAGCTACATATTAGTGCCCACTTTTTACAGATAGAGTACCTGTGCTCAGAGAGAGTAAACAACTGGTCCCGAGTTACCCAACAAGTAATTGGCAGAGGCAGGAGTTAGCCCTGGGCCTTCCAGAGGCCGTCCCCTGGGCCACGTGGACAGCTTAAACCAATCCTTTCCTTTCATCAGAAAACCAACTTGGGGTGCCTGCTGCTGAGCTTGGTGGCGGAAGGGAATTAGTGACATTTCCTTAGGGAAGGGGGTGTCCCCTCTTTAGCACCTGGGGGCTAGATCAGGAGGTGACCAGCATGAGTTCTCCAACTACTGCTACTTCAAGCTAACATTCATGAGTGCCCACGACATGCCTGGCTCTGTTATAAATGCTTAACATCAATAATAGATCCCTCAAAAACACCCACATTTTATAGATGAGAATAGTGAGCTATTTCACAAAAAGAGAAGGAATCTGAGGGAGCATGTACTGCTGGCTTTGTGCAGGCTGGTGAACAGCTCAGTGCCCTGCTCGCAATTACTCACAATAATGAGGAGGCAGGAAGAGCATGAATAATACAAATTCCCTGATAATCAAAAAGGGCCAACTGAAAAATGTGGGCCAGATGGCAGTGGGAGCATGCGGATGCACCATTAAGTGAGATCATGGATGTTGCAGCGCCAAGGACAGTGCCTGGCACAGTGTGTGTCCCCCTGGCCAAGCAGGAGTTCAGTCTCAGGCACAGGCAAAGGGCTGGGTGCCTGGGATGGGTGCTGAGCAGGGGCCACACTGATCCTTGGGCTGCCAGGCGAGGGCTGACATCCAGAGCTGAGACTGAGACCCAGAGCCAAATACACAGTTCGATCAGGAACCAATCTGGGAATTGCAGACCAGAGCTGAGAGTTCAGACTTAGTGATATGGGGTGAAGCCTGGGGGTTCTCCCTTGGCCACAGGGGCAGAGCTGCAGAAGGGGTCTCTACAGTGGGTAGAAAGCGAGGATGAGGGAGCTGGCCGGCTTGAGCTCAGAGTAGGTGCCAAACACAGGCTAGTTTCCTTCCATTCTGAAGCTAAGGAGTGTTATTAGCGCATTGGTGACATTTGGGGTGCCTTGGAACTCCATATTTCTAGCCGACATTTTAATTAATGCCCTCAAGATGGGTCAGAATTCATCCGAGTATTGGGTCCAGCTGGTGATTTCATGGAAGGAGCATGGGTCAAAGCTGCACACAAAGGCAGGGAGAAATAGACAAAACTCTCCAAGACAGAATGGGGACCAACAGGGAGGAACGCAAAGTCAGACGGTGAGGTTCAAAATATCATTGCACAAGATGGCTGGAGAGGCAGGCTGGACAACCCTGTACATGAAGACTTGAAGTTACTCAGCCACAAGTTCCATGCGAACTTAAAGTATAATGTGATACAGCTGCTAAGAAAGCTCCTGCAAATTTAGTCTGCATTCCTAGAAGCATGGTGTTTAGGTCAAGCGAAGTGAGGGTCCCACTGTCCTCAAGAGCAGTTGTAGACCAGCAGCCCAGGGGCTGGATCCAGCCTGCAGACACACTTTGTTTGGCTTATATCACGCTGCAGGAAAAACGAAAAAGAAAGAGAAGACTGATCTGATAAAAATCAAAAGTTTTCCAGTAGAAACCCGGGTTTCCGGCAGCTTTTGAAAAGTTCAGAAACTCTGGCACCACCTTTATGACGGCACCGGCTGGATGTGAACACTGTCCGCTTTCTTCTGGTTATGCACTCGCTTCGCAGTTTGCCACAGTGCTCACCACCCGCTGTCATCCCCAAAAAACGAGACTGAGGGTTAGTTGCCTTTGATGGTTGAATTTGCAGAGACAAATTTTCAGGATCCGTGTCTCTATGAAAAGTGGGCAAATAAAAGAAGGAGAAGCCCATGTGATTTTACTGTACCTGGCCTGCTTTATTTATTTTCATTACTGGTCTGGTGTCTGTAGAAGTTTGAATTTCCAGTCTGAGTGCAGTATACATAGAGGAAGAAGCACAGCACGTAGAAAGGTCTTACGGGGCAGGGTTACAGTAGCTGTAGATATTTAACCTGGGGAAGAAAAGGCTCAGAGGATGCATGATTCTGGAACTGCAGATATTGGAAGGACAGTCAGAGGACAGAGGGACTGGCTTATGTGTTACTTTGGTGGACAGACAGATGACACAAGTTCCAGAAAAGCAGATGTCAGCTTAATATGTGGAGGAATGTTTGAGAAACCAAGCTTTCCAAGTAGGAATGAGGAGAAATGCTGGCAAAAACAAACCAGCCTCTGGAGGAGTGGAGAGCTAGAAGAGCCTGGAGTTGTCAGGGGATGGGATAGAAAGAACTAAGGAGAAGGCAGTACATATTCAGGAATTCTGGTCCAGCCATTTATTCACTGTGGCCTTGAATAAGTTGCTTAACTCGATGCCTGGAAGACAGACATTAAAATCATGCCACCTTTTAGAGACGTGGTAAGGGTAAAACTAAAGTAATAAATAAAAATCAAGTAAATTATTTTGTATAACATTTGGCATGTAGTAAATAAATGTTAGCTATTATTATTTGCAATTGGGTGAAAGGTTAGATAATTTATTTCTAAGAGCATTGCCAAGTCTAAGTTCTGTGATTTTTATGTCTTATTCATCTCCATTTCCTCCCTCCAAGAAGTTGCTGAAAAGAAAGAAAATGAGTGAGTTCCAATCTCATTTTCTTTTATTGCTTTTCTCCCACTCCCACCAAGCCCACTTCTAACTCACGAAATGGCCACAGGCTAACTTTGTGAACTACAGACTTTATTTTTAGCTCCGTCTATGGCCTCTTCTTTTGTGCCACACATCCTGAAAGTCAGCTAAGGTTTGCAGAAGGTATGCCCATTTGAAAATGTCTGCTCATCGCCATTGCTTCAAATCTAAAGTTGACTGCCCTGAGATCTTTTATCAGTAATGATGTTATCAATGGACTGAATCAAGTTCAAGATCAATCAGCGTCTTACCAAACGAACCTGGAACCAGACTGTTGTGTATTGGTTTGATACCATTTCCAATCTACTTGTTTACGACTTAAGTGAAATTGTTTTAATCCATTTATGACAAAGACAAAAAAAAGTTGGTTTTAGAAGTAAAATGGTTTTGATGTAAGAATGAAGTAAGCTGTATCAGGATGTCATCATCTCATCTGTTGTCAGTGGATAAAGCACTTAGTAGCTCAGCTGCTGGGGGGCCCTGCTGGGGGCTTATCAGTAAGAACAAGTGGAGAAGCAGCTATGGCAAGGGGACATTTAGAATATAAATAGCAAGTGTTGTATTGGGGAGTTTAAGTCTGGGCAAAGCCACCATTTGCTGACCTAGCTCTCCAAAGATCTTGAGACACTCATTCCTGCGTGATGAGGCTGCTCTTGGTCTGCAAAGGTGTTAAACCGTGTGGCGGTCTCAGCAAGAGAAAGGACATCCGTTCCCGCCTCAGGGAGGTACTCATTCTAAGCGGTGGCGCAAACCCTGCCACAGTCCCTGGAGTGATAACCCTTGGAGCAGCCTAGCCTGCCTGTCAACACTGGTGCACCTCCGTTCCCTAGTAACGTGCTCTAGCAGCAAGAGACTTTTATTTTTGCCCTGGTAGCTGGATGTCAGCTCTCAGCTGACAAAGCCAGCTCTCCCTAGAAACCACAGCGCATAGAAAAGGTACACCTTGAACTAAATTTGGACTTTCTTTCTGTCATCTCCCCTTGCCTGGAACAATAGTGTGATTAATCTATCATTTGTTTGGAATGTGTTATTTCTTTGTTGGCTTATTAAGAGACATTATCCTGGATGCTATCGGCTTGTGAAATTATTATAATTCCCACAGTGAACCTGTGTTAAATAAATTGCTGGCAAAGACAAACCAGTCTTTGAGCTTAATTTGCCACTCCCCAAACAAAACACAGACAGGCAAATATGAAATGCTGAGCCATTAAATTAATAGAGACCTCATCCTTGGAGCATGGGATAGTTGTGTGCTGGGTGTACTGGCTGCTGGGCTGGTCTAATGGCTACATTTGGTAGAGAAGGGGAAAATCGTGAAATACACATTTCTTTTTCCAGCAGAAGCTGGCTGTGGCCAACACTGCAAAATATATACCCATTCCTCCTTCTTCCTTGCTAGTCGAAACCCCATTTCACTGGGGATGTGAATGCGCCTAGCTAACTGCACTTCCCTAGTCCCCCTTGGTGCAGCTGATTCTGACCAATGATTAAAAGTTTATTTCTCCTGGGCTTCCCTGGTGGCGCAGTGGTTGAGAGTCTGCCTGCCGATGCAGGGGACACGGGTTCGTGCCCCGGTCCGGGATGACCCCACATGTCGCAGAGTGGCTGGGTCCGTGAGCCATGGCCGCTGAGCCTGTGCATCCAGAGCCTGTGCTCCGCAACGGGAGAGGCCACAACAGTGAGAGGCCCACGTACCGCAAAAAAAAAAAAAAAAAAAAAAGTTTATTTCTCCTGACATGAGCATGATAAATCTCTTAATTGCTTAGGCCACTGTTTCTCAGATGTTCTGCTACTTCCAGCCAAATGGAATCTCTACAATTCTCAAATCCTCAACTGGGTGTCCAACAGTTCAAGTCTGACACTCTTACTTGGAGTTAACGTCAGACCCCACAAGTTAAGGGCTCAGTCCCACATGACTGTGCCCACTTTAGATACCAATCATGAGTCCTGGGCCACCTGTACTTCTGACCAATGAGCTATAAATCAGGGGTTCTCACGACCCCCTCCTCAGGTTTGATGAGTTGCTAGAACAGCTCACAGAACTCAGGAAAACACTTTACTTAATGTTTACCGGTTTATTAGAAATGACAGAATTCAGGAACTGCCAAGTGGAAGAGATGCGTGGGGTTAGGTATGGGTGTGTGTGTAGACACAACTGACTAAAATCATTGGCCATTGGTGATTAAACTCAGTCTCCAGCCCCTCTCCCTTCCTTGGAGGCTGGGTGGGTTAGGGTTCTAAGTTCCAACCTTCTAATCATGGCTTGGTCTTTCTGGTGAGCAGCCTCCATCCTGAAGCTATGCTGAGACCCCAGCCACCAGTCATCTCATTAGCATACAAAAGACATTATCATTCAGGAGATTCCAAGGGTTTTAGGAGTTCTATGCTATGAACCAGGGACAAAGACTAAATATTTATTTTTTATTCTACCACAGAATCATATCTAATTCATAGGCCAACTACTCACTAGGTGTCTCCATTAATTTTCACTGAATAAAAAAGTACAGATGGTCCCTGACTTATGATGGTTCGACTTTTACCATGGTGGGAGAGTGATACGCATTCAGTAGAAACCTAATTAGCATTTTGAATTCTGATCATTTTCAGGGCTAGTGATATACGGTAGGATATTCTCCGGTGAAGGTGGGCAGTGGCAGTGAGCCACAGCTCCCAGTCAGCCCCGAGATCCCGAGGGTAAACAACCAGTACCATTCTGTACCCAGACAACCATTCTGTTTTTCACTCTCAGAACAGTATTCAACGAACTACTTGAGATACTCTTATAAATAGGCTTTGTGTTAGATGATCTTGCCCAATGGTTGGCTAATGTGAGTGTTCTGAGCAATTTTAAGGTAGGCTAGGTTAAGCTATGATGTTTGTAGGTTAGATATATTTAAAACACATTTTCCATTCATGATCTTCTCAATTTATGATGGGTTTATCAGGATGCTTAATCCATCATAAGTCAAGGAAGATCTTTACTCCAAAACGTAGTGGCTTAGAACAACCACCATTTTATTATTTCTCATGACTCTGGGTTGCCTGGGGCTCAGCTGGATGGTTGAGCCCATCTGTTGGTCTCTCTTGGGGTCTCATGTGGTTGCAGTCAGACAGTCCAAGATGGCTTCATTCACATGCCTGGCACCTTGGCAGGGACGGCTGAAGCGGGGGGACCTCTTTTTCTCTCTACATGGTCTTTCCATATGGCTAGCCTTTACATGGCAGCTGGATCCCAAGAATAAGCATTCCACTGTGCAAGGACTTATCAAGGCTTTGCTGGCATCATGCTCGCTAATGACCCTTTGGCCAAGCCCAGAGTCACTATGGGAGGGGGCTCCACAAGGGCCACCAAATTAACAGTCTACCACACCGGGGATGTTATAGAAGTGATATATTCTTTCTGTAGGGATAGGACCATATAAACTCCCAGGTCACTTCTAATAGTAGATTCCTTCTTTTTACAATGTTTTCCCTGATTTTCATCTTTCTTCCCCTTCTTACTCTTTTCCTTTTCCTCTCCTTATAGCTAACCCTCACCCTAAAAAAGCAAAAAATGTGCCTGCAGAAGCATTCCAATGAATTGGGATCTAGGAAGTAGAATCTGAACTCTTTAAACTAGTGTCATAAATTAATAGCCCACAGGCATGTTTTGACTGGGGCTCAGTTTTTTTAAAGTTGGGAAATTTCATATTAGAATTCAGACTCCCAGCTTCTCTTGAAATTCAAAACAGCAAACCATTCCTGGGCCTACATTCTTTCCTGGCAACAACAGCAAGAGCAGAGTTGAAGGGGAACAACGGGCTCCCCTTCTAGAAGGGCCAGGTCTTTCCAGTTCACCATGTCCCCCTGCCACTCCATGTTCTTATTCATATCGGAATCACAGATTCTAATTTGACTTGTCTGCCTCACTCATTTCTGTTATCCGTCTGGCCTCTGAAGGTTTTTGAGTTGCAACCCCTGCTTTATTATTTATTTATTTTATTTATTTTTGGCTGCATCATGTCTTAGTTGTGGCATGTGGGATCTTTCATTGCAGCACGCAGGCTCTCTCGTTGAGGTGCACGAGCTCAGTAGTTGTGGCAAACGGGCTTAGTTGCCCCATGACACGTGGGATCTTAGTTCCCTGACCAGGGATCGAACCCACATCCCCTGCACTGGAAGGCGGATTCTTTGCCACTGGACCACCAGGGAAGTCCCGCAACCCCTGCTTTAAACCTACTCTTTTTTACCATTACCACCGCCCCTCCCCCCATTTATCTCCCCTCTGTAAAATGTGCACATTGTTATTTTTCACTCATTCACCACAATTCCATTGTTGCACCCTATGGAAAGCCTTTCCCAGACTGAAGTCAGCTCATCAAATAATTCCTTGCCTTCTGTTTAAGCAGTGTTAAAAATCTCACCTCCTTTTAAAAGCCTTGCTTGACTTAATAATGGTAGAAAAGTATGGATTCATCTGGATTCCATGTGTTTAAATCCAGGACCCTGGATTCAACTCCTCCTTCATAATGCCTCAGGCCAAAGCTTGATTACAAATACCACTGTTTCTGGGTTATAGATAGATGTCCAAGACACAAGCACAGTCATCATGTAAAGCTACAGTCTATAACATTAGGACCAAGAAACACAACTGAGTCCTTTTCAGAGACACACTGGGTCCAAATTTGGAGAACCACTGAGGCTAGTGGTTCTCAAAGTGTGGCCCTTAGAGCAGCATCACCACTAAGCTTGTTAAAAATGTAAAGGCTCGGTCCCACCCCTGACCTAACGGATCATACACTCTAGGATGTAGGGCCCAGCAATCTGTGTTTTAAACAGCCCTCCAGGTAGCTCTGATACATGCTGTAGTTGCAGAACCGCTGACTTAGAGCCATCCCACACCATTAGACTTCATGGTTCCAGTCTGAGCTAAGTAGAGTAAGTGGACCCACCCCCCACGCAAGTGGCAGCTTGTTCTGCTGACTTTTTTTTACATTTTCCAAAGTGCCTTGTAGCTGCAGGTAAGTGACTCCCACAGTGACTCAGCATGGGAACTACCTGAGGAGTGATTTCCAGCCCGCCTCCCCATTCCCAATCAATAAGTCTGGGCTGGAGCCCAGAAGTGGGCAGCTCCACGGAGCTCCCGGCGATGCTGGGGACCACGTGGGTTTGAAAAACCTTGTAGAAAGTACCTGCTAACGGGGTCACCTCTTTCCATCTCCCACTACACACAGGCTGGGGCAGTTTGGCACTTGAATTCCTGGAAAAACTGCTTTCAGAGCCTCTCGGTTCTGCCGCTGGCTTTGGAAGGTCGCTGGGTGGCTGCGCGGCATTTGCGGAGCGACACGTCGTACCACTTGCACATGCAAACTTCTGCTCTCCAGCCCAACTGCCCACGTGGCCAAATCATTCGGTCGGCCCACCTTTTAGGGCTTTCTGTAATGGCATTTGACCCATAATATGCTTTCTGCCTGGCCACAGGGGATTGTTTGCAGACCTTCTGGAGGGTTAATAAATAAATGATGGGCTCCTTTCTGGCCACGGGAAACCATCTCAAGGTCAATGCTATTGCAGAGCAGGGCTTCACAGAGCTTGCTAAGATTAAAAAATCATCAGCTCCCACTAACCACATCCCCTCTTTTCTGAAATTTTGAAGCTTCGCTGCTGCAAAAAGGAGCACAATTAAGCCTCGATAAAATTTTAATAGCGGGGAATTATGCACTCTGCAACCAGCCTACAATTAGCCGTTGCTATGCTACGGGCAGAACCTAATCACAATAATGAGGGAAACAAAGGGAGGGAATTAATCAGGGCTATAAGGTTAGCACACAGCCGTTCCATCTCAGAGCGCTGATTTCCAACAGCAGTTGGGCCCCTGGGAAATCTCAGTCCTATGCCAGGTTAGATTCACTGGCGTGGGGTGTGTGTGTGTGTGTAATCATCTGAGTAAGGAAGGCTGTTATGTGCAGTATCGTTTCTTCTACCACCTTGAGGATGCATTCATTTTAAAAAATGATGAGGCCCCTATGCTGTGCAGGAAACCATGCCAGATTCTGCGAGAGAGATATTGTTATCCAAGACACAAGCCCCGCCCTCTAGAACTTTGCTATTCCAAGTGTGGTCCCTGGACCAGCAGCATCGGTACCATCTGGGAGCTTGTCAGAAATGCAGGCTCTCGGGCCCACCCCAGACATCCTGAATCTTACCTGGATTTTAACAAGATGCCCAGGTGATCTGTGTGCACACTGAAATTGAGACTCCTGCTCTGGGAGATTTCAACCTAGTAATAAAAACAGTTGTTATTACAAAGATAATATCTATTGTTTCTGCCAGGTCCTGTGTGAGGCATTCTACATGTGTGACTATCTCATTTCATCCTTACCATAACTCTATGAGATTATCCCCATTATGCACGTGAAGAAATTGAGGCTCAGGGAACTTAAAAAACATGCCCAAGTTCACTGGAGTAGTAGGAGGAGGAAATAGAATTGTAATTTCAGGGTTTCTTGATAGCAAAACCTGTCTTCTTACTTAGCCCCTGGTCTGGAATGCTTCCTGTCACACATAGAGGGAGGGTGAGTAAAGATACACAGTGCAGTTCAGTGTATGATAAAAGGTCACTAGTGAGTTTATAACGGATAGTTTTTTTTTTTTTTTTTTTTTTGGTATGTGGGCCTCTCACTGTTGTGGCCTCTCCCGTTGTGGAGCACAGGCTCTGGACGTGCAGGCTCAGCGGCCATGGCTCACGGGCCCAGCCGCTCTGCGGCATGTGGGATCTTCCCGGACCGGGGCATGAACCCGTGTCCCCTGCATCGGCAGGTGGACTCCCAACCACTGCACCACCAGGGAAGCCCTATAACTGATAGTTTTAAGAGATGATAAAGGGGCAGTGGTCCCATTTGGTTGAGGTGATCAGGGCTGGAGGAAATAGCATTTAAGCTGGAATTTGCATGATAAGTTGGATTTATTTAGGAAAAAATGGTGGGAAGGGCATTCCAGGCAGCTGGATCAGCATAAGCGAAGTCCAATGGTTTGAAGACATGAAGGATGTCTGTGGGGCTAAGGATTAGAACACTTCATTTAAGTATGATATGTGTGTGAGGTGGGGCTGGATTATGGAAAGCCTTAAAAGTCAAGATAAGGGTTTGAACTTCATTAGGAGGGGATGAGGATCCATGGAGGGTGTCTGAGCTGGAGGTGTGTCGTGGTCAGGCCAAGCTCTAGAAAGAGCCGTCTTGAAGATTATGAACTGCATAGGGAAGGCCACAGGGAAGGCTGAGAGCCCCAAGCCACCATGGGGTCTGAGAGACAGAAAGGAAGCGGGGGTCACAAGATCCTGCGGTGTGGGTGGCGGGATGGGCAGAGCAGTGGGATGAGTCAGAGCCTCCGACTCCGGCCTCCAACCTTGGTGACCAGGACAACACTGAGATGGAGGGAGGGATAGTTTGGGGAGAAAAATGGTGGCTCTGAGATGTATTACATTTGACATGATTCGCAGTCTTCCATCAGCAGCATCCACGTTCACCTGACAGCCGTTTATTGAGAGGGACAGCCAAATGAATAAGGCACAGAAGCAAACACATGAAGCTCAAGGGAACCGAGTACCAAGTGCAAGGCCTGAGCTCAGTGCTTTACAGGCATTGCTTTTCTGAGCCCCCTATGGCCCCCTGAAGTGACTTGTCTCCCAGTTGCTCAAAATCCAGGACACACATTATAATCACCTGGGGAGCTTTAAAAAATACCAGGACCTGGAGGCCCTCCCACCACCCGAAAGATTTGTGCACTATGACTGCATTGAGTGAGGGTCCTGGTCTAAGGTGGTGAGGGTCTCAACTGGATCTTGGTGGAACCTCCAATTCTGTCGATGCCTTTCAGCCAAAGACTACCAGGAAGACATCTATAGTTAAACCAGCTGAATTCGCTCTTCACTGTGGAGAGGGAGAGCGTCCCCGTGGGGAATCTTGGGGCTGCTCTGCCGACTAGAGGGTCTTAGAAAGAACCCATCGTAGCACTGAGCTTTGATGGGGTGATTTGGCAGAGCGTCTCAGGAAATGTTGCTCTAGATCGGATGGCTTCAGAAAGTGGGGCACTTCTATGACTATTTCAGTAAATCTCATCTATGGGGAGGGGAGACTAGAATAAAGAAAGTTGACATTGGTAAAGAAGTAGCAGTCACTTATTTGGGCCAAGAGGAGGTATTTGGTGGGTGGCTGAGTAACTGTTTTTGTCTTAGACAAAATTGTGAAGTGGCTTTGCTTCATGTCATTTTATCTTGGTCTCAGAGTCAGCTTGTCTGAGGTTGGTGTTCTGCGAAATCATTTAAACCTAACAGGAGTATAACCCGGCTTAGCTGTGAGCATCAGGCCAACTTCTGAATGTCAGGGTTGCCGGGGTTTTTCTTTCTCGCTCCCCGTGCCTTCTTGCCACTCCCCATCCCCCATCCTCCTCCACCACCCGCAAAGGAGAAAGAAGACAGAATAGAGGGGAGAAGGAAGCATGCAGAAGTTTCAAATTTAAGAAAGTGAAAAGAGGAAAGAGAAGGAAACTGTGAAGGTGGGTGTGGGGAGACTAAACCGAGTGAGTTCCGCTTCCCAGCTGAACATATGTGGCAGGGCAGGAGGGCCCTGAGCCACCAGGATGACAGGGAAGCCGTTCGTTTATCTTTCCACTGCCCTGCAGCCCAGCCCTCACTGTCAGCAGTGACCTTGCTGCCCATCCCCCCTTGAAACAAGCGCTCTTTCCCGCCATCTGTTTGGCATCAGGCGATTGGTGATGCTCAGCTTGGTGTGAAGGGGAATCTGCTCAAGGAAGGGGAGGAGGGTGAGCAGTGAGAGGATCCAGGGAGCCAGGCCCACGCAGGTGTGTGTGTGTGTGTGTGTGTGTGTGTGTGTGTGTGTGTGTGTGTGTGTGTGTGTGTGTGTGTGTGTGTGTGTGTGTGTGTGTGTGTGTGCGCGCGCGCGCGCGCGCGCGCGCTCACTCTGCCTTAGAGAAATCTTGGCCAGACTATTCCTACCCAAGGTGTGTGGACTGAGGGCTCTCCCTGAATCTGGAGTCTGGCCCCAGAGCAGGCGTCTGTGGCCTCCCCACCCAGCTCCAATTTATGGAGAGGAGATGGGGGCACAGCACGCCGGGCCCACCTGGCTCGGGGGCTGCCGTCTGAGAGGTCTGGCCATTCCTCCACTTTGGGGCTGGCTCTGTGAAACCCTGATGATTCCGGGGCCTTGGAAGCAGCAGGAGTCAGAATGGCAGCAACAGGCCGTCTTTTGTGCCTTTCTTG
The DNA here is from genome assembly GCF_025265405.1 of Mesoplodon densirostris. Lineage (NCBI taxonomy): Eukaryota > Metazoa > Chordata > Mammalia > Artiodactyla > Ziphiidae > Mesoplodon > Mesoplodon densirostris. Next base: position 124,691,845 of record NC_082664.1, read on the forward strand.
CCTTGATGCAGGCTTTCCCTCTTTCTGGAAAACCTGTGCTACCCTGCCCTAGTCAGCCTTGTGACAAAGTCAGAGAGTGGCATGGACATATATACGCTACCAAACGTAAAATAGATAGCTAGTGGGAAGCAGCCGCATAGCACAGGGAGATCAGCTCGGTGCTTTGTGACCACCTAGAGGGGTGGGATAGGGAGGGTGGGAGGGAGGGAGACGCAAGAGGGAAGAGATATGGGAACATATGTATATGTATAACTGATTCACTTTGTTATAAAGTGGAAACTAACTCACCATTGTAAAGCAATTATACTCCAATAAAGATGTTAAAAAAAAAAGACTAAATGAAAAGGCCAGCCTCACCCAGCAGAATCAATTATCCCTGCCTCTGCTCCCAGAGGGATGCCTTTGCCCCCTGCTTCTGCTCACACTCTACTTCTTATTATATGTTGCTTACCTGCGTGTCCCTCCAACAGGACAAAGAACTGGCTTATTTATCACTTGGTCCTCAGCTCCTGGAACTCGGCCAGACTCATGGTGGACATTTGGTAGATGTTTGGGAAGGTAAAGGGAGGGGAGGGGAGAGGATCGGTTGCCGTTCTAAACCCGCAGCAGTGTCCTAGGGGTGGCGAGGGCTGCAGAAGCCCTCCCTCTGCAGAGCAGTCAGCGCATGCCTCGTTGCTGCTGAAAAGGGCAGCGGGCTTCTCACCTGGGCCAGGCTGCAGCTGGGGCCCCTGCCCTTATCTTCTAGGGAGTCAGGAGTGAATGAGGCAGACCTGGGAGAGTCCTAAGCTCAGGAAGACTCTAGGCCCCAGAAAGCAGCAGGTGTCTTGGCGTTATTCAGGAAGTTCTGAAAGGAAGGGTGACTGGCAGGTGGCTTCCCTGTTGCCACAACCTGGTCACGATTTCAACCCAGTGACTTTGGTTGCTCTCTAGAACCAGCTCCTCACCAAAGCCGCAGAGAAAATCCAAAGCAAACCAGAAATGAAAGGAAAGTTCCCAGGGAAATAAGATGTGGGAGTTGGGGATTAGGAAACATCACTCACCCCCTGAGCTCCGTTGGGCAGAAGCAGAGCTATGGCAACACTCACCTGGGGCAGCAGGGTTCCTGGGCAGATGCAGGCTGTCCCCTCCTGGCCTTCATCTGGGCCCCCACAGAGGGGACCCTTACACCAGGATGGGCAAGCAGAGCAGAGCCTCCTCTGTGCAAACTCAGATGTGGAGCTTTCCAATTCCGCCCTCGGCCCCAGAGCTTCAGTGGAGATGCTAAATGAAAATGACCATCAGCACATGCATAACGATGCAGAGCAGCTGTAATTGGTGAGGCACATAAAGAGAGGTGGGAGAGGCAGTTCAGGTAGGGGGGATTTCTTTTTTTTTTTCAGCTTGAAATGAGCTGGGTGATCAGCACCACTTGACTCACCTGTCAAGTCCTACCTCGGCCCCGCCAGGAACCACAGAGGCTCAGAGGATTCACGGTGGGGGGGGGGGATGGGGGGGAATGGGGAGAGAGTTGGGAATAACATCTCAAATGTCCCCCTGAGTCCATCCCATGAGGCACTAAGGGACACAGGGGCCAGATCTTGGCGGCAGAGATTTCAAAATGGCTTGGCATAGCGCTGGGAGCAAAGACTTGGAAGTCAGATAGATCGGGGTTCAAATCCCAGCTCCACCACCTACGAGTTCTGTGATCTTAGACAAAGCACTTGAACTCCCCAAGCTTCTGTTCCATCTTCTGTAACAGAGAGAACATGGCCTTCCTCTGAGGCTGTGGGATTTGGATTAAATTAAAGGAGATGGCCTATAGGACGGGAGGGAGCACAAGGCCTGGCATATTGGAGAGGCCGGGAAAGGAAGTTCCCTTCCCTCCACCCCACCCCCTTCACAGGATAGCAGCATGCCCTCCCAGCACCCCGCCCTCCCAGCACCCTGCTCTCCGCCCCTCCCCGCCCCCTCGCCTCCACAGCCAATGACACGCCAGACAGCCTTGTTTCCCACAAAATTAATTATCCAGGAATTCACCAGAATCTAAACACTCTGTGGGTATGTCTTTGGCAAAGAGGAAGCAGCTGGCTGGAGGTGGTGGTCGGTGGGTTCCAAATATTGACTCTCCTATGGGTAAGGCAGAACTTCTAATTTGTCCTAAAGTCTATCCATCCAACTGCAGGGAGGGCTTCAAGCGGGAGCAGGCGGGGACTGGACAAGGGTCTCTCCTTCCCCATCGTCATTTTATCAACTCTAATCACCTCTCTGTCCAGACTTCCAGCCTCTAAGTTTTCAGCTTCAAATGATTCATCTCAAAGTCCACCCCCATGGACCCCTCATCTGCTGTTTAATTGGAGAAGGGGGTGCTAGAGTCCCCAGAGCCTTAATTGCATTTGTTAATGGGTAGGTGCAATTATCCCTGCCACACTCCTGCACACTGCCAGGCAGACGGAAGATGATTAAGGGGATCTTGAAAACTGCAGTTCCCTACAGCCCTCTCCACTAATTGAGCAGTGGAGGAAGTGTTATTGAGCTCCCCCACTACCTTCTTTAAATTAACTCCTGGCTCCGAAGTCCTCCTCGGCACAGTGCTTTGGCCACATGACTCAGAACACTCAGTTCCAACCCCATCCGTCACCCGTCACTTAGGCATGGGGCCCAGCCGGATGTCAGTGGAACCATCCATCGCCCACAGACTGGGAGTGAACTGTCGGTGGGTGGTGCCTTCATGGGTCCCGGAGGGTGACATCTAGACTGACTGTAGCACCTGATTTAACTGCGAGGTGACCTAAAGCTGTCCCACTGTCCTCTGTCCTTGGCCACCTGTATTCAGCCCCAGTCTGGACCACCACATCGCCTATTGACGGGTCTGTTGCTCCCTGATTTAGTGTGTTCTTCACCCGGCAGCCAGAGGGATCACTTTGAATCATAAATGGGGGTCAAGCACTGTTTACCCAGAATGCAATGGTTAATCCTTGTCATGTCCTATGAGGCCGCAGGGGGCCTAGTGCCTGGCACATACCCCAGCATCAAACTGTATCCCCCCTAGCCCTTGCTTACTAAGCTCCAGCCACACTGGTCTTATCATTCCAGTGCCCCAAACATACCAAATTCTTTCCAGCCTCAGGGTCTTTGCATGTGCTCTTTCCATTGCTTGGAAGAATTTGCCTTCACACTTTTCACCATCAGCCCCTTCTCACCCTTCAGGTCTCTGTTTAAATGTTTTTTGTTGTTGTTGTTTTGGCTGCATTGGCTCTTCATTGCTGCATGTGGGCTTTCTCTAGTTGCGGCGAGCGGGGGCTACTCTTCCCTGCGGTGTGCGGGCTTCTCATTGCGGTGGCTTATTCTGTTGCGGAGCACGGGCTCCAGGTGCACGGACTCCAGTAGTTGTGGTATCTGGGCTCAGTAGTTGTGGCTTGCAGGCTGTAGAGCTCAGGCTCAGTAGTCATGGCACATGGGCTTAGTTGCTCCACGGCATGTGGGGTCTTCCTGGACCAGGTCTCGAACCCATGTCCCCTGTATTGACAGGAAGATTCTCAAGCACTGTGCCACCAGGGAAGCCTTCTGTTTAAATGTCGCTTGAGAGAGGCCTTCTGTCCTTCCATGACTGCCATATCTTAAGTAATTTTCCACCTTTTTTTTTTAACACATATGTTTACTCGAAAGCATGTATTACAATTTTTCATTAGTTTAGTTTTATTCTTTTGCTATATATTTGCATTGTTGTTTCTGTGTTACTAGACTAAAGCTCTGTGAGGTCAGGATCCTGCTTTCAGTTCACTACTGCACCCCGAGTGCCTATTGGAATGCTTGGTACTTCCACACTCGTTCAGCATTTACTGAGCACCTACTATGTGCCAGGCACTCTTTTATGCACAGAGGACACAGCAGTGAACAAATAGGAGAAAACTGCTTCTCTCCTGGGTTTTATACACTAGAGAGGATAGGAGAGGCAGGCAATAAACAACTAACATAAAAACATAATAAGGAAATCATATAGAATGTTAGAAGTTTACTAGGGCTCTTTTTAACAACCAAGGCTAAAAGCTAAAGAGAATAGGAGTGTGTGGGAGGGGTGTGTGTGTGTGTGTGTGTGTGTGTATTGGGTGTGGAAGGTCACTTAGCGTGGATAACATCGTTTGCCCCATCATGGTGTAGTACAGTCAGGTGAGTTTGGGTTTGGGCCTGCCTGGCATTCATTCCCCTTTCTTCTGGAAACAGCATCCCAAGATTTTTGGAGGACCTCTCTCTACCCCACTGGATATAGGCTTGGTAGGCCTGTCAATCACAGCCTGTGCCCTCTCTCAGCCAACAGGTGGCACTGGACCCAGGGCCTTCTGAACCTGAGTCCTAAATGGAGAGACAAAAAGATTTAAAAACCAAAGTTTATTCACTCTGATGAAATGACTGTTCATTCCTCCCACCCAGACCCTTGAAGCTGCCCTGCTTCCTGTTCTTTCCAATCACGTGTCTCACTTTTCCTTTTTTCTGACACCGCACCACGGTCCCTCCATACATTCTTTCCTGTTTACAAAAGTTTTTGTTGCTGGCAGCCAGAGATCCTGACTTCTGCTGACCCATGCTGAGTACATCAGTTCAAACTGATACAACTGCAGACCAGTTCTCTTCTTGTTTGTTGGTGGGTGAACCTGGATCTCTACTTCCATGTCAGTAAAATGAGAACAATAATAGCATGTTCCTCTCAGGGTTATTTTGAGGATTAAAAGATTGAAGTGTTTGCATGTCAAAGTGATATCACCTTTCTGGCAGTCTGGCCCTCATCCCCCATCCTCTTCCTAACCTCTCGCACAAGTCCAGGAGGACCTGTGGTGAAGCAGGGACAGCAGGCCCCCACAGAGGTTGCTATGGGAACCCCGCTACTTGTGCAGTATCCTGAGGGTGCCTGCAGATGCTGAGGGGTTGACTGCAATGATTCTGCCTTTTGGAGCAGAAAGGCCTGGCTCTTCCCCTCCCACCAGGTCCTGACTCAGCTCAATTCACAGAACTGCAAACAGAGCATCTGTGCAGCTTGGGAAGACAGGCAGAGGAATGTACTTTTTACAGCTCTTGGCTTCTGGGCTCAGGGGAGGCTGGCAGGGAGGAAGATCATCCCTCACATTTATTCACTCACTCCCAGGAGTTAGTTGAGTACTCGTATGTTTTGGGCTCTGTACTGGATATGCTTGGAGTCCAGTGGAAGCAGCTCGTGTGTACACAGGTGACAGTGGTACTGGTGAGGCCCAGAGAAAGCCCAGGGAAAGCAGTGGGATGGGACAACGGCAATGCCTTGAATGGCAGGGTGAAATGGAGAGATGGTGGCTGAGCTGGGCCTTCGTGAAGGATGGCTGTGTGATGGTTTAGCAAAGGAAAGGGTGGAGGTGGAGGAGGGGATTTCACATGGAGAGCCGGCAGGGGCAGCTTCTCGCTGGTGTTCCCCAGCTGGAGCCTCAGTGCCTGGGACTCCAAGCCAGGAGCTGAAGCTAGATTGCAAAGGGCCTTATATGAGATGCCAAATGATTTGAATTATATCTGGTAGGAAAGGGGAGCCCTCTGAAGGGTTTTAAGCAGGGAGTGATGTGGACAGATTTGCCTGATACCCAGGCCACCCCTGCCCTTGTGTGTAGGATGGACCAAAGGCTGGACCAGAATGGGGGCAGGGATCCAGCCAGGATGGGGTTAAAAGGACTAGGGCTGTGACACGGTGAGAAAGAGGGACAATTAGGAGAGACATTTCAGAGATGGGATCAGTAGACTCTCGTTGGCAGGAGGCTAAGGACAAAATTACGTTCCTTGCCAGAAACCTCCGAGTGTGTCTCTGTAGTGATTGCGTGTGCAGGTGTGTGTCTATCGACATGTCTGTCACATACATGCGCGCCTGCATGTGAGGATGCTGTCTGGATGCACTTTGGGGGCCATGTATGCTCCCGTGTGCGTGAGCAGCGGTTTGCGCTCAGGCACATCTGCACGGCTGTATCTGTGTGTCTGCGCCTGTGGCCTGTGTGTCTGTCTGCTGCTCCCAGTCCGGCTGTGAGTCCCTCCCCTCGCCCCTTGTTGTGCTCCAGGCTCAGTGCAGGATTCTGTGTGCCAGGCACCCACAGGGACTAAAGCTGCTTTAGAGGCTCCCAACTGCTAATGCGAGCTGCCTCTTCCATCCCTGTTTGATGCTGCAACACGAACCCCAAGGCAGTTCTTCAAAGGGAGCAACTGGGCATGGGCAGCAAGAAAGTAAACATCAGGATGAAACCTGTGCACTCACTCCGCTCCTGCTATAGCCCTGGCCCAGCGAACTCCGCCGACTGCATTTTCCCCAGGCCAGGATCCTGGGTGCTGAGAGGCTTCTGGGAAGGGCTTGTGGGAGGTGGTGGGGACTCCACAGCTCAGGGAAACAGGCAGCCAGTGGGCCTGCCCCCAGGGACATAGACAGAGGACCCCCTCCTTTCCTTCCTTCCCTCCCTCCCTTCCTCTCTCTCCTCCTCTCTCCTTCCTCCACCCTTCCCTTCCCTTCCCTTCTCCTTCCCTAACTGCCATTTCCAGAGGACTCCAAGGCTTGAAACTGACTCCCGTCTGTGTACCAACTCTGATTTTTAGCAATTATGTGATTGTGGGCATGGTGGCCTCTGTTTTACAGGGCAGCTACTCTTCCCTCACAGGGTCGTTTGGATGAAGTAAATCCAGCTGTGTGAGTGCACAGCGCCGTACCAGGCCCATCAGAGGAACTGGCCAACGGCAGCCATCAGAACTACAGCCATCAATAAGGCGTCTCCCCATCTCAAACACCTTCCTCCACGTCAGAGGTTTACAAAAGGCAGGATGCTTGGAGGGGGCTCAGAAGGGCAAGGGCCCACTCGTCCTAGAAAAGGGGTGGGATCCCGGAGAGCTTCCTGGAAGAGGTGACTCCTGCGTCTTAAAGGACAGCTGAATTTCACCAAGTGAGTCCAGGGTGAGGGCATCCAGGCCAAGGAGAGGATTTTGCTGAGGTGTGAGAGGGGAACTGCAAAGACCCTGCAGTGCCTCCAGGCCTCTGGGCCTGCTTCCGGCTGCAGTGCCAGGCAGGTCCTGTGAGTGAGCAACAGCCCTGGAAGAATTCAACCAAACTGGGCGTGCTAGAGCTGAAGAGCCCCAGAAAATCTTTCTAGGCCGAAAGATCCTTTCGACCCAGGTGGCAGGCTGCCTGTGGAGGCTGCCCAGATGGCCCTTCAGTGAGGGACCTGCCGGGAGGGTTGTAGCAGGCCCAGCGCTCAGCCCCTTCAGGAGAGCCTCAGCTGCAGAAGGAAACCCTGCCCAAGATCCCTCCTTTCCCCCCATGGCCCACATCCAGCTACTGACAGAGTGTAAAGATCTGGTCATTGCAGTCCAAGTCAGGAAAACGCTGAGGGGTGGATCAAAGCTCCAAGCTCCAGGGCTTCTCCGAGGGGTTGGCTGAGGCCATCGTGGGCTGAACCTCAGCCTAAACTTTCCCTATATTCTGTATACAAGTTTTTTGTCAGATCCCATTGCTCCTTTTTTTTTTTTTTGAGATTCAAATACCCCCAAAGGAGGGGAGGGGGAAAGGTGGGGGTGAGGAGGGGTGGGGCCCAGCATCACCAATACCTGTGTGGTACCAAATTGCTTTCTCCTGTCTGGGCTTGGGAAGCCCTTCCAGAAAGAGGCCTCCTCAGTGAGGCTGCATTTCCCTTGCTCTTCTCAGCCTTCTCTCAGCTGGGAGAAACTGGAATACAAAAGAGAGAGTACACAAGATCTGGAGTTTTCACAGCAGGGGAGAGGAACCCCCGGGGAAGAGTTTGACCTCTCGCTCCACCTTCTGGGCACTAATACGTGGTGAGCATCAAAAAACAAAAACCAGGGCCTCCCTGGTGGCGCAGTGGTTAAGAGTCCGCCTGCCGATGCAGGGGATACGGGTTCGTGCCCCGGTCTGGGAGGATCCCATATGCCGCGGAGCGGCTGGGCCCGTGAGCCATGGCCGCTGGGCCTGTGCGTCCGGAGCCTGTGCTCCGCAACGGGAGAGGCCACAACAGTGAGAGGCCTGCATACCGCAAAAAGAAAAAACAAAAACAAACAAACAAACAAAAAAAAAAAACCAAACAAACAAAAAAGGGACTTCCCTAGAGGTCCAGTGGTTAAGACTCTGCGCTTCCACAGCAGAGGGCACAGCAGGGGGCATCGCTTGCCACACAAGGCCAAACAAACAACAAAAGCGGTGAGCATCTACTGTCTGCCTCTGAGTGAGGAGATGTGGGAGGACAGCAGGAGCTTCTAGGCTCAGGACACCTGGCAGGGGACTGGAGGAGACTGAAGCACCTTTTCTTTCCAGAGAGACAGTGTACTGCGCCCAGGGGGGCACTGGAGAAGGATATGAGAAGGAAAAACCAGGTGCCAGAATGTCTTGGGGGACGATGTCCCCTCAGTGGACAGGACTCCATCTTCTTCATTCCCACATCCCTGGCCCTTAGCAAAGTAAGTGCCCCAGATTTGCCCAGCAGAAAGTAAGAGACATGTAGAACTCCCTGAAAGTAAGCTCTGTGAGAGGAGGGCCTGTAGGTGCTCATTCGAATGAGTTGAATGAATGAAGTTCAAACTGCCATGTAAATAATCATAGCTCCATTTCTTGAGCCTCCAGCAGGAGTCAGGCACATTTACATACTAGCGGCCCATTTAATACAGTAAGTAGTTTCAATTTACTTAACTTGCCCAAGGTCACTAAGCTGGAATCCACACCCAGCCTGCCTGACTGCCCAGTGCACTTTCCCCCTAAGCCAGGCAGCTTCTCATTAGGGGAGCCAGAGAGGGCAGCTGTCCAAGATCTTCCACAGGCAGGAAACCCACGCTCTCCCTTCCAGGTGAGGGATTACAGATACCACATCAGAGGGGCTCTGAGTAAAGGGGGGGATAAAGGTGAAATCACAGGCACTCTTCCTCTTATCCTGCCTACAACCTCCCTCAGGCTCTACATCAGCACCTTCCTCCCTCCCTCCCTTCCTTTCTGCCACACTTACTGAGCACCTACTGTGTGCCAGGCCCTGTGCTAGGACCAAAGTGAACACAATAGACACAAAAATCCTGCCTTCATGCAGGTTAGGCTCAAGTGGTGAACACAGGAGACAGTCATTAATCAAGTGACTACGTAATCAGGAGTGGAAGGGATGGTGGAGATATTCACACGAGCTTGCTCTCCCTGCGGCAGACACTGCCCCCAGCACCAGAGGAAGCCCAGCGTTGGCGAGTTCTGTTCCCAGAGGCCTTTGTGTTGCTGGGTGAGCCTGAGCTGCAGGCTGCTGTTGCCAAGCACCCAGAAGACACCCCTCCCCTTCCTGGCTTTTGTTTTGTGAAAACACGTTTCCTTCGGAGGAATTATGCTGCATTGTCTGAGACAGGGAGGGCTGGGAGGGGGCAAGATAGAAGCAGCTGGAATAGAGAATTGGGGAGCTTCTCCCAACCAGAAAAGGGGGCAGGTTTGGGAGGTGGGGACTGTGCCCTGGGGGGACCTTGGACAGGAGTGGCCTTTGGGCACCCTACTTGTCACGCAGGCTCCCAAGCTTCGCAAAGATGCAAATAGTCCCCTACACACACACACACACACACACACACACACACACACACACACACGCTTGGCAGGGACATCCTAGAGATTCCAGTCTTCAGGGTCTAGGAAATCTGGACACAGCCATTACCTGTGGCTTCCAGGGTAGAACACAGACCAGAGGACCTAGCCTGACCAATGTGGATTCTCTAGGCCCCCTTGAGACGCTTGAGTGGGGAGGAGCCCCAGTGTCCAATGAGATGGAGTTTCTCGCGCCCGAGATCACCCCCGGCTCCCCACCTGGTTCTCCCCACTTCATGTTCAAACTCTTACCTGACCTCTGGACAGTCTTATTTCGTCTAACCTTCCTCACTGATCCTCCATCCATTCCCTAACTCCAGGGTTGACCTCAGTCCAGAATCCATGTCTGCTTTTCCAGCATCTTCCCCCATGTCTGAATCACGGTAGACAGGGGTGACACTCTGGGAGCAATGGGGGTGGGAGAATAGCGCTACACGTGGGGAGGTTGGGAGGATTCAATGAGACGATCCACATGCAGCATGTCGTGCTGTGCCTGGTCCGTGGAAAGTGCCCCCCAAAACGTGAACTATTGTTACTAACGATCTCTCCAGGCAGAGGGAAACAGGCATGCAGGCGCACAGGCGTGGAAAGGCATGGCATGTTCAAACCGTTTTATGACAAACGGTGCGGTGCTGGACTCACGTGAAGGTAGCCAAAGAAGGAAGGGACCTACCGTCTAGACCATGTACGTGACCACATGCACCATGCTAAGGGGTTTGCAATCTATTCCAGCGGGCCATGGGAGGTACTGGTGTCTTTTAGGCAGGGATGTGTATTTTAGAGGGCCCACTTGGCCACCGTGTGGAGGATGGATGTCACTGGGGAGAGACTCAAGGATGTGCCATTGCACACCACTGACCCTGGTTGATGAGGATGGCACTTCAGTCTCTGGGCAGGCAACATAAAGAGAAGGGGAGTCTAACCTATTTTCCAACAACGCCTCATTTTTAGTGAGTAAGCAACTTTAGAAGCATGTTAATTGTACTGTCAGGGAGGTGATACAGCAGGAGAGGGGAAAAAAACTGTAAAGAGATTGCAAAATAGAAAATCCACTGATGTGGCTCTGTAGGTGATACTGATTCAAGGACACAGAAGTGTCAAAGTTTCTGAAATCCTGACACCTCCCCTCCCATCCCATGCTCCACCCGCTGACCTGAGGAGGTCTATTCCTCAGCTCGTGTATTAATTAGGACTCTGCTTTGCAAGCAGCAAAACAAACAAAACTCTGCTCAAACTGACCTAAACAGTAAAGGGAAGTGATTGACTTGCATAACTGAAAAGCCTAGAAGTATGCTAGCTTCAGGTGAAGCTTGATCTAGTGGCTCAAACAATGTCATCTAAGACCTGGTCTCTCTCTGTCCTGCTACCTACAATTTAGGCTTCAAACTCAGGCCTCACTTAGAGGACCTCCAGCAGCTCCAGGCTTTCCCCTCACAATTTTAAATGGCTGCGTTGGGGCCTGACTTCACATCCTTACCCTACTCTTTCCAAGCCAAGGAGGAGTCTCTCTTCTGGTAGGAGAATTCCTCTTTCCCCCAAAGCCTGCCTTTCCCCCATGCCTCCTTGCTGTTGGCACTGAGAGCTTATACACCATCCCTAGACCAATCAAAGGAGGGGGGGCTGGGATACAAAGTTGCCTAAAGACCAAGCCCCTCCCACCCCAATCACTCAAAACCACATGAAAGACAAAGGAGGAACGGCGGCTTATCAAAGAAAACTGCCCTCAAGAAGTAGGGTATGGACATGGGGCCACCATGATATCACCTCCTCCATGTGTCCTCCTTACTTTCCATGCCCCCTCCTCTCAGACTCTGGGGCTCCCATCCTTTAAGTATAGGGGCCTCAGAATGCTGTCTTAGGTCTTCTCTCTCCCAAGCTGTCTCTTCCGCCTTCCCTGACCAACCATTTATTGATGACTACTGAATCCCCATGGCCAGTCCAGATGTCACTCCTGTGCCATGAAACCATAGCTCCAGCTGCTTCTGGGCCTGTCCACTTGGAGGTGGCCCAGAACCCCACATGTCTAAAACCCAACTCATTCTCACTTCCCCCAGCCCCACGGCCCCCCCACCTGATTCCCTGTTTGTGTTCTTCATCTCGGGTGGCCTCTGCCTGCAGTGGCTTGAAGCAGGATTTCGGTTCCCAGCCAGAGATTGAAGTCAGGCTGCAGCAATAAGAGCACTGAGTCCTAGTCACTAGACCAGTGGCCAGTGACAAGGCCCTGGTCCGTCAGCTCTGTAGAAATGAATTCCCACAAAGATGGAAAGTAGTGAAACAAGCAAAGTGTTTATGAGGAGGAAAAAGAGTACATGTGGATAGACACAAGGGCGGGCTGAGAGAGAGAGTCTTGGCCTCATGGTAGTTTGAATCATTTATATGGGGCATTTCTTCTGGGTTTCCTTTGGCCAATCATCTTGCTTTGCCTGGTTCTGTCTGTATTTGGTATATCTCGGGGTCCTCCCATGTGTGCGCACGCAAATCTTAGCCAAGATGGATTCCAGCGAAGAGGCCTATGGGTAGGTTGACATCACTTACTATGAGGTGAGGCCCCCTCCCTTTTGACCTCCAAGGAGACTTTCTGTGCATGTGTAGTCAGGAGGGTCTGCTTGACCTTGAGAATAAGAAATATGTGGTCTCTTATCTGGGCAGAGCTTAGCCCTTCCTCCTCTTCATCTTGGAGTATCTGCCCACCGAGGGCAGACTCCAGCTGTTCAGCCTGGGGCCCATCTATCTCCTGCATCGTTCTCACCATCACCACTGAGCTGGATCATCCCTGACTCCTTCCCTCCCTCACGCCCCAAATTTAATCAAGCCCCAGGCCATAAATCTCTCTGGACTCCATCTCCTTCGTTCTAGCCCTACCACCTTGCTCATGTTAGGTGCTCAGGAAGTCCTGGGTGACCATTGGTCTCTATTTTAGCCAAGGCACCATCCCCCATGCTGCAGGACCTTCTCACTGCTCCCTTCATCCTCTTTGTGAATGAAAACTATTGTCTACCATATCCGTAAACAAAGGATGTTGCAGCCATCAAGCCATCACATTACAGCTGCCCTGACGGTGCACCCTGAGGGGACTCAGGATGAGAAAGCACAGGATACTGGCCCCAGAGAGCTGAGGTGCACATCGAAGGAATGATGTCAGCCCAGACTCTTGCATCTTCCCATACATAGAAAAGCGCTAAATTCCTTAACTTGATATATCTGGTTTCTCTTAATTAACGGTAATTTTTTGATGTTCTGACTACTTGATCCCTGTTGCAAAAACTCCTATGTATCCTGGCTCCCTGCTTGCCTCTTCAGAGCCGTCCCTTAGAATTATCTGAGATGCTGTGTCCCAGGCTTAAGTCCTCAGTTTTGTCTACTGAATAAAACATAACTCTCAACTCTTAGGTTGTGCTTTTTTTTTTCAGTTCACACCTTGTGACTTTGTCCTGAGGGCAGGGTCTGTGTCATGGTCACTGCTGCACTGACCAGAGCCCAGGACTTAAAGATTTCCACCAAAATGTGTAGATAGAATAAATAAATGGATGAATGATAGAGAAAAAAGTGAGGGAACTCTTCTTAGGCAAAAGAGTCAACCTCCCTGTAGGCCTGGACAACAGGACGGGACTCTGACCGACAACCTGTGCAGTCTCCAGCGTTTGGACACCCCCTTACCCATGCTCATCATGCAGAGGGTTGCCCCCGATGGTCAGGGCATTGCAGAGAGGCTTCTGGTGAGAGGTGGCCACCCAAGCAGAGGATTCCTGAAGACCCTTCAAATCTCCAGATTCTGGAATTCCAAGACTTCAGCTTCTCCCGTCAGCTCAGTACAGTTTGTCCCAGTTACCTCTTGGAGCAGCTGTAAGCTGAATTTCTCCATTTCTTGTTCAAATTCACCAGAAAACTAGCATCTCTACAGGGGCCCTGGGAACTAAGTGTGCTTGTTTCTGTCCCACCCTAGTCACGGGTGGTGGGCATGTGAGCCAACGACACCTAGGATTTCAGCTGCTGCAGCAACATTAAAGTTGTGTCAGGGAGAAGGCAAAATGTGCCTGCTTGGCTCTCAGCAACTCACAAAGTTCATTAACCTTCTGTGACTTGGCAAAGACGGCAAGCTGGTGGCAGACACACAAATGTGGAAATAGGTATGTGACTTCGTGACTTGGTTTTCTCTATGAGGTTGCTGTACTTTTATAGGCAGAGACTTGCTCTTACCTCTCTCGTTAAACAGGGTGTCCTTCAGCCCTCGACAGGCTTGGAAAGAAAGGTAAGGAAGGAGAAGAAAACTTGGTTTTCTTCTGTTCCTGCCTGGGCTGGTCGCTGCACTGGGCTCTCCCAAACATTGTCTTATTTAAGCCTCATGGAAACCCCGAAAACGAACATCCTCGTCATCCTGATTTTACAGATGAAGAGACAAAGGCCCAGAGAAGTCCTCTGACTTACCCAGAGGTGGAATGATTAAGGAGTGGCAACACTGGGACCTGAATGCAAATCTGTTTTCCCCATAGCTCTAGAGGCACCAGGCTGACAACACAATCATGTTTAGATCTGAGGGCCTTGGTAACCCATGTCCTGGGGATTTATCACACTTCTTTTGACTGTCCCCCAAGGAAAAGCCTGAGTAGCAAATCTTATAGAACAGCCCAGTGCTTCCTGTTTGCAAGAAAATAATACATATTGGGTTGGCCAAAACGTTTGTTCGGGTTTTTCTGTAAGCTGTTATGGAAAAACTCGAACGAACATTTTGGCCAACCCAGTATATACCATACTAGATTCTCTCAGATTTCTCCCTATGTGGTCCACCTTTTATTGTGCTGGGTTTTTTTGGTTTTTTTTTAACAACATCTTTATTGGGGTATAATTGCTTTACAATGTTGTGTTAGTTTCTGCTGTATAACAAAGTGAAGCAACTATACTTATACATATATCCCCATATCCCCTCCCTCTTGCATCTCCCTCCCACCGTCCCTATCCCACCCCTCTGGTGGTCACAAAGCACAGAGCTGATCTCCCTGTGCTATGTGGCTGCTTCCCACTAGCTATCTATTTTACATTTGGTAGTGTATATAAGTCAATGCCACTCTCTCATGTCATCCCAGTTTACCCTCCCCCCCCCCATGTCCTCAAGTCCATTCTCTACGTCTGTATCTTTATTCCTGTCCTGCCCCTAGGTTCTTCAGAACCATTTTATTGTTTTAGATTCCATATATATGTGTTAGCATGCGGTATTTGTTTTTCTCTTTCTGACTTACTTCACTCTGTATGACAGACTCTAGGTCCATCCACCTCACTCAAAATAACTCAATTTCTTTTCTTTTTATGGCTGAGTAATATTCCATTGTATATATGTGCCACATCTTCTTTATCCATTCATCTGTCGATGGACACTTAGGTTGCTTCCATGTCCTGGCTATTGTAAATAGTGCTTCAATGAACATTGTGGTACATGACACTTTTTGAATTATGGTTTTCTCAGGGTATATGCCCACTAGTGGGATTGCTGGGTCATATGGTAGTTCTATTTTTAGTTTTGTTTTGTTTTGTTTTGTTTTGTTTTGTTTTGTTTTTTTGCATTACACGGGCCTCTCACTGCTATGGCCTCTCCCATTGCGGAGCACAGGCTCTGGATGCGCAGGCCCAGCGGCCATGGCTCACGGGCCTAGCCGCTCCACGGCATGTGGGATCTTCCCGGACCGGGGCACGAACCCGTGTCCCCTGCATCGGCAGGCGGACTCTCAACCACTGCGCCACCAGGGAAGCCCCTATTTTTAGTTTTTTAAGGAACCTCCATACTGTTCTCCACAGTGGCTGTATCAATTTACATTCCCACCAACAGTGCAAAAGTGTTCCCTTTTCTCCACACCCTCTCCTATGCTGGGTTTTTTGTTTTTTTTTATAATGCAAAGAGGTACCAAGAAACAAACCAAACATGAGTTATAACCTCCTTGGTCAAATTAGCCTTTGTTGACATTAAAAAAATTATTAACTATACTTATTTCATCATTTTATAATATATACATGTACCAAATCATCATGTTATATATCTAAAACTAATACAATGTTACATGTCAATTATATATCAATAAAACTGGAAAATAATTTAAATTTAGAAAATTCAAACAGCAGGAAATTTAAAAAATTAAATGCCACTCCCCTCTATTCCTCTCCTAAAGGCAATCTTTCTAACATTTTCTTGGGATTCCTTCCAGTAAAAAAGAACATATGTAATATGATATGGATGACTCAGTTTTGTTTTTCACACAAATGGGATCGTATGATACTCCTGCAGCTTATTCTTTTTCACCCAGTAACACATTTGAGAGAATCTTTCCATTTCAGCACAAAGCCATCTGCCTTTCTTTTCCTTGAACACATAGCATTCATCATATTCTTTGCTCATTGAGAAATCTGGTTTAGGATCTTTTTCTTACCAAACTCTTTATATATTAATCAGTTCTTGGTCAACTTTATGGGTTCTAAATATGTTTTCCTTGTTTTTTACTGTTTAATTTCAAATACATGTTGGCATTTCTTGTTTCTAGAGGTAGGTCAAACGATTGCCTCACAGGGACTGCAAGGGCTGTATTGGTTTTCTGTTGCTGCAGTAACAAACTTCCACAAACTTAGTGGCTTAAAACAAATCAAATGCACTATCTTACAGTTCAGGACATTGGCCGTCTAAGACGGATGGGCGGGGCTGCATTCCTCCCTGAGGCTTTGGATGTGGTGCGGAGAATCCACTCCCTCACCTCTTCCAGCTTCCAGGGATCACCTTGGCTCGTGGTCCCTTCCTCCACCTTCAAACCCAACAGTGCAGCATCTTCTTCCCTCTCTGGCCTCTGTTTCCACCCTCACATCTTTTCTCTCTTTCTGAGCCTCCTGATTCCCTCTTATAAGGACCCCTACCCCTGCATTGGGCCTATCCAGATCATCCAGGATAATCTCCCCATCTCAAAATCTTTAATTTAATCACATATTCACAAATTCCAGGCATTAGGACAGGGAATCTGTGTGTGTGTGTGTGTAGGGGGGGCATTATTCAGGGAAGAATTGGAGGAGGGGCAATAGTATGGCTCCAAAGAAAAAGCATAGCCATCCCTCCATCTCTAGAACTCTGGAATGCTCTACACTTCGTGTGACCTAAGCCTCATCACAGACCTCTTCTTGCAACCCCACCTAAAAGGCGACATCCTTGCTCTTCAAGGCCTGTCACATCGCCATGTGTGTTTCATATTTGCCTCCCCGCCATAGGGCACAGGAACAGCTTACGGAAATCAGGCACCTGTGCTAGGAAATTAACACTCCCGCGTGGGTCTTCCCTCCTCACCAGGTTATAACCTCCTGGAAGCCAGGGGCCAAGACCTAGGCTTCCATTGGTGTTGTAGTCCACTCAACATGCCTGGCACAGCACCTCATGCGATTGCTGAGAAAAGGAAGGAAGGAAAAAAGGAAGCGAGGGAAGCAGCTGCTTCGCGCAGGCCCAGCAGCTCTCCTTGCTGAGTCCTGGGCAAATTGTGCTCCCTCCCTCCTCACCTGGGCTCCCCCTGCCCTGGGGCCCAGCTTGACTCCACTTCCCCCTAGGGTGACTGGGTCTTCTCAGAGGACACTGCCCACAGGCAGGTCCTAGAGCCACCTGGGAGCAAAGACTCTGCAGGAAGATCATGCTCTATTTTCTATTTAAGAGAATGCTGGAAACATGAGAGTGATAAAGACATTTACCATGAAGTTGAACCTCTTTGGGGCTTCTGCTGGAGCTGAAGGATGAGGGGGACAAGGGGCAGTTTCTGACACGGGGAAGAGGTCCAGCTATTGTGTCTTCTTCAGTTCCTTCATCTCAGAGGCAGGGGAATGGACTGGATGACTTCGCAATATTCTTTCCACCCTGACATGGTCCATATCCCCACCCCTGCAAAGCTGCCTCAGGCTTCTTACTCTGAAACCTCCAGCCTTGAGACCTTCCTGGGAAAATGGCCATGACATTTTTTCCCTCCTGATTGTAAAAATAGCACTTATCTCTTATTACCAAAAAAAAAAAAAAAAAAGACTAATTTTGAAAAGCTTAAATAAACAGGAAGATATAATAGCCATAATCCAGATATTCAGAGGGAACCATGGTTAGCATTTAAGCCTATTTCCTTTTGTGCAATTGTGACTCCTGTGAAAGCCTTCTTTCTGGGGTCTTCTGGGGAAAGGGTGTCAAGAGATCAACTTGCTACCTCTGCGTGTCCCCAGTGAGCGCATGCTATGCATGACCCATGTTGCTTCGGCCCAGGGCTTTGTCCAAGCCCAACCTTTCTCCAAGGTGCCCCAGGGATCTTAAGAAAGACTTCAGTTCCACACTGAATGAGAACAGATCTGGGGTCCTATTTGGCGGGGATGGGAGGGAAGGTGGAGTAGGTTGTTTCATGAACCTCCCCAAGGTCTCCTACTGGGACCTCTTGCCCCCTCTCCTCTCTTCCAGTTGCCCCTCTGACTCTTCACCTCTTTCTGCTCAGAAATCCAGCTCACCCGCTTCTGGAACCGACCTCTCTCCCTCAAACAAATGAGGAATTCTTGAAACGACTCCTATGCCTCCCGCATTCCCAGCCTCTGGCTTTGAATGGCCATGTCTTTTTCCTATGCCGAAAGCTGCTGCTGCTCCAGCAGAGGAGAAGCAGGTTTTCTGGGGAGGTAGGGTGCAGGGGGGGAAAGGGGAAGCACTGTGCTCTGGGGTACAAATGTGGGAGGCGGGGAATGGGGGGCGTCTTCCACGTAAATGGCAACTGCTTCACCCAACAGTGCATCTAAAACAGAACCTACCTTGCTACCCCAAGATTAATTTCTTCCAGGGGGAAAAAAAAACCCCACAACCATACAAATAATATTTGACCCGCATAAGAAATTAATATTCTTCCTACCACTGTACTTGTAACTCTATTTCCTGTGAGCAAACACCCTGACCTTACTGGTGGAAAGAACATTTACCTCCTCTCTGTCAAGGTTAGATGACAAGATATCCTTCATTAACTTGACAAAAAAGCATATGGCTTTAATTGCTTGGAAGGGATATAGGGGTGGGTGTGGGGTAGCAGGGAGGGCAGGGTGAGAAGCCTCTTTTCACTCTATCACACATAGTTTTTAATGTACTTGAAATTGTACAATTTTGTAGCCTGCTTTTTTCACAATATGGTAAGCATTCTCTCAAGTTTTAAAACCCTCCCTAAACACCGTGTCTTATATAAGCCCCATTTTATTTTATTTTTTAATTTTTTTTGGTGGTACGCGGGCCTCTCACTGTTGTGGCCTCTCCCGTTGCGGAGCACAGGCTCCGGACATGCAGGCTCAGCGGCCATGGCTCACGGGCCCAGCCGCTCCACGGCATGTGGGATCCTCCCGGACCGGGGCATGAACCCGTGTCCCCTGCATCGGCAGGCAGATTCTCAACCACTGCGCCACCAGGGAAGCCCCTATAAGCCCCATTTTAAATGATTGTATAACATTCCATTGTAGAGCAGAGCGCAGCCTGGGATTTTTAGGGGCAGAAAGTCAATGTTCCAGGATTATTCTTGCTAAAGTAAATCCTTATGAGGCTTAATAACCAGCTTAGGAACTGCTGAAGACTTGCCAAAGAAACTGCTAACAGGCAACAGCCTTTTTAGGTTGGGAATGAGGCTCTAAGTTACTGAACTGTGTGCAGAAGGTGTTGATGCCAGCCCTGCTGTAACACGTGAGCCAGGTCAAGAAACATACCATAGGTGGAGCCAAGGTAAAAGTGTAAAACACAAAAACAAAAACAGATACAAAAGACACATTACCTGGGTGATTGTGTCAACAGCCATCAATCTGTCCCCAGGGACTAGAACTGGAGCCATTTCATCTCGGACACAGGCAGACAGCTGTGTTACTGGATAGGAGTGGACAGGCCTGGGGCCAGCAAATTCCTAACTTTGAATGAACTCTGACCATCTCTGAGACTGTGTAGCACTTAGTTCTCAACCCTGACCACATTAAGGGAAAAAAACAAAGGAAATTCCCAGGACTTATCACATTCTGATTAAGGAAAAAAATCTGATCTTTTTGCTCTGGAGAATCCTAGAGAAAGACAATGCTCTCTGTTCATTTTTTCCAGTTTCAATAACTGAGAAAGCATTTCTGGAGGCAGGAGACGGGGTGGGCTCTAGGACCTCTAATTGGCTCCCACCCTCACCCACCAGAAGTTAGGAATCTATGTTCCTTAGTCAGAGCTTGGCAGGAAACACTGGGATATCAAAAATTTTACAGAGCATTTTATGCCCAGTTTTTTTTTTTTTAATCTTGCAAGCCCTATTTTCAGGTCTCATCATCAGGGAGACTGGGTTAATAGGACAGAAATTTTGGAATGGCAAGGAACTCTGCTTCTGATTGCCTCAGGTCTTCTCGGAGGTCTCCATCAGAGTTTCATACAGATATCTGCAGGGGACCTCCCAGGGAACGGGTGGGAAGCTCACTGTCCCATTAGGACCCTCCTACACTCTTCCCAGAGGGCCCAGCCTAAACAGAGTTGGTTTGGAACTTGGCAGGAAGCTGCAGAAGAGGAAGCCCAGCTCCATGTTACATCACAAGCAGCTTCCAGCAGCCTGCCTTAAAATAGTCCACCTCCTTCTGGTCCACACCCCCTACCCTCACTCAAACATCTAATCAGCCAGTCAAAGTTATCAATGCACCTCCTAAGTCTGTCTTGGGTCCACTTCTCTTCCTCGCCAACATCAACTCCCAATGCAGGAGCAATCTCCTCTGTGGTCTACCAGCCTGCCATCTTTCTGCCTCAGTCTGTCTCACTGCCACAGCCAACATGGTCTTTCTAAGCTGAGAACTTCTCAATCGAAGATGGTGTAAAGTTAGCAATCCCCTTTTCTTTTACTGGAAATAATCTAAAACTGAAAAGAAATTGAGTAATTAAAAACTCCATTTTTAGTGAAAGTAGGAGATGCTTAAAACACAAAATAGGTAGAAGAGTTGCCTCCAAAGCAGAGACACTCAGGGAATTCCCTGGCAGTCCAGTGGTTAGGACTCTATGCTTTCAGTGGATTCAATCCCTGGTTGGGGAACTCGGATACTGAAAGCAGGGAGAAAAAAAAAAAAACGCAGCAGAGGCACTCATAGGAGGAAGGTGGAGTGAGGACAATTTACTGCAGAGTCTCAGGGACAACCTGCAAAACGCTCACCACAGGGCGAGGGGCACACCTAGAGGTGCAATACAGAAAACCCTTGTTTACAACAGCAGGAAGCAGGCACACATGCTGGTGGCATGATTTCTGCTGGACCAGGACTAAATGAGGCATCACCCAAACAAGCCATATTTGTAGGAAGTGGTCTGTTTCTGTGGCAACAGGGGAGGAGAGACTTTGCACTGGAAAAAGCATCACCATTGGCTGGAGACAATTCAAGGCTAAGTGCGCTTATATTAACCCTGGGTCATAAGGAAAATTTAGACCACCTGGAAGGCAACCTTGGCCACTCTCATACAGGAGGTCCATGGGCAAGGAAAAAAATAAATCACCAGCTTCAATGATGAATCATCTATACAGAGATTTGACAAGAAAAAAGGAGGGAAAAAAAAAAAGCAACAACAGGCAAAGGCACATCAAAAAAATGTTGCCACAGAACACATGAAACTTCTAACCAGAAAATTAAGAAAACATAGTGAGGAGACCTCAGGGAAGAGGTCATGAAATAATAGGAGGAAAAGAATCCTGAGCAGGCAGGGCTCAGGGAAGAAGTGGAAGAAAAAAAGAGAACTGTTTAACCTTCATTCTTAAAATGAAGTCTAAAATCTGAAGGAGAAGAAACAGAAATTCAGGAGAAAGCAAGAGAAATAAGGGAAGTCAGAAAATTAAATGAAAATTAAAAAAGGATTAGAGAGAAAATGATAGAAACAAAAGACAAAGAAGATCTGTTTGTATGTGCATTAAATATCTCTGAAAAGACACACAAGAAATTGGTAACATGGTTTGCTTCTAGGGAGGGAAATTAGGTCGTAGGGGCCAGTGGGTCGGTCGATGGGAGGAGGGCAGGGGTGGAAGGGAGAATTCTCAGTCTTTTAACATTTTGACCTGTATGAACATGTTAGCTCTTCAAAAAAATTATCATTAAGCAATCCTCACAACCCCCCCGACACACACACGCACACATTCACAAATCTGATTGTGTTGCTCTCCTCACTTAAAACCCTGCAATCTTTATCATCGCTGTCAGGATAAAGAGCGTCTCAAAATGGCTTATTAGTAGGGCAACAATAGAACCTACTGCCCAACAGGGCACTTCTGAGGTTGAAAGGAGGTGGGACAGATGTAACCCGAGACTAAGGTCACTTACACGGCGGGTCACAATGTGGCGCTTGCTGCCCACTCTAGCCTTACCTCCCACCTTCCAGCCCATGGGCTCTCAACCCAGCCATACTCCAGACCTCCCCGCACATGCTGCTCCCTCTGCGGTAGTCTCTCCTGCAGTCCTCCACACTGTCTCAGGGAGGGATGTGCGGAAATCAAAATTAGGAACTTCCTGCCCTCAGGCTATCCTCCCCCCACCCAGGAATCAGGAACTGAGCTCTAGCGTACAGCTGCCTGCCTGTGTCCAAGATGAAATGTCTTCGGATCTCCACCCAGGGACAGGCTGATAGCTAGCGCGGGGACGGTGTCTTTTGCATCTGGTTTTATACTTTTACCTTGACTCCTGCTTGCCTCTACTTCCTGTGCAGAGCCAAGTCTGCAAGGGGACCCCTCCTATACCATCTCCATCGTGCCTGGCCTCAATACCTTCTGTGCACAGCTGTGAGAACCTGGAGCAACATTTCCAATCTCCCAGCACAAGCCACTCTCTATTAGCAATTTCTCTGGAAATTGTGTAATTCCCAGTGTGTAATTTCTATTAGTAACTTCATTTTGCAATCCCATCAAGTTACCAGGTGCTATCCCAGCATCCCAATAGGCAAACACCCTAACAGCTCCCCCTTTAAAAGAAAAGAAAAGAGTGTCCTCCTTCAGCTCAAAATTTCCAAAATCGTTACATCCCTACATGTGGTCTCAGGAGAATTGAAGAGGGAGAAGAGAAGATTAGGGTCCTAGGAGCACAGCTCTCCTCTTTTCCTGTGACTGGCCTCTGAAGCCCCACCTGCTCAGAGAAGTTGAAAGGAAGACCCCCAACTGCCTCAGCTGGAGCTGTGTGACCCCTGTGAGCCTCAGCTCTCCATCGGTCAGTGATATCGTGAGGATCAGAGGCGACATAACTGAAGCCACACGTCCTGCACATTGCACATAGTAGGCAGCTGTGATGGCTATTCCTTCCCTTCTGCTTTCTGGTGTTTCTTGTCTAGAGAACTTGATTGTGTTGGGACTTTTCTACAGCATTGCTCAATGAGCCGGAAATGGCAGCCCTGCTGATTGGGATGCTGGTTTGCTGGGAACAGAGTGGTAGTGTTGACATTTGCAGAAAGCTTTCTTGCTAAACTTTAAACACTTTGCAGATCTAATCCCGCTGGCATTGCCTGCTAGTGATATTTCTATGGCTATGATGGACATGCTGAGTTCAATCAGACACCTGTGGAGAGGGCAGGATAATTGGTTTCCTTTAGGGTTCCAGCAAAGTTAGGTGGACACCAAGTCCATTTTAGTATGAGGAAACTTGACATATATTGACCCTTATCTGTCTGGCACATGGGAGGAGTTCAGTAAACATTGACAAGCTGAATAATGTGAAGCAATAAATGAATTAATTGCACAGGCCAGAATAAATTATGCAGTTCTACTTTGTACTGTATGTTTTGCTAGGTATGAGTGGCTAATTTCAAATGTTTATATATTTATTTGGGCACAGTGGTGTGTCAGGCCCTGCCCTAGGTTCTGGGGACATAACTATAAGCAAAACCAAGTCTCTCTGCCTTCTGAGACCTCTCAGTGCAGAGAGGGTGACAGAGAAGAAATGGGAGTATTACCTATATTAGTCTTCTGGGGCTGCCATAACAAAATACCATAGACTGGGCAACTTGAACAACAGACATTTATTTTCCTGTAGTTATGGAAGCTGAAAGTCCAAGATCAAGGTTCAGCCAGTTTGGTTTCTAGTGAGCACTCTCTTCCTGGCTTGCAGATGGCTGCCTTGTCGCTATGTCCTCATATGGCCTTTCCTCAATGTGTGCAAGAGAGAGAGTTCTCTGATGTCTCAACATCACTCCTCCTCAAACTCTTACAAAAATTTGAGGAGAAGGGAATACTTCCAAACTCATTCTATGAGGCCAGGGTTACCCTGAAACCAATGCCACGTAAGGACACCACAAGAAATGAAAACTATAGATCAATATACCTGATGAATATAGGAACAAAAAGTCTCAACAAGGTAGCAGCAAACTGAATTCAAGAACACTTAAGAAGGATTATACACCATGACCAAGTGGAATTTGTACCTTGTATGCAAGGATGGTTCAACATATGCAAATCAATAAATGCAGTACATATTAATAAAATGAAAGGTAAAAATCACATGATAATCTCAATAGATACAGAAAAACCATTTGACAACATACAACATCGTTTCATGATAAAAACCCTTAGCAGGTTGGGTATAGAAGGAACATACCCAAACATGATAAACGTCATGTATAACAAATGCACAGCTAACATTATACTCAATGGAGAAAGATTGAAAGCTTTTCTTCTAAGATCAGAAATAAGACAAGGATTTCCACTCTCACCATTTTTATTCAATATAGTATTGGAAGCCCTAGTTAGAGTAATTAGGCAAGACAAAGAAATAATAGGCATCCAAATTGGGAAAGAGTAAGTAAAACTTATTCTTCCTGTATGTAGAAATGCAGGTGATATGATCCTGTATATAGAACACCCCAAAGACTCTACCAAAAAATGGTTGAAACTAATCAGTGATGTCAGTACAATATCAACATACAGAAATTAGTTGCGTATCTATACACTAAGGATAAAACATATGAAAAAGAAATAAAAATATCCCATTCACAACAGAATCAAAACAATAAAATGCTTAGGAATAAATTTAACCAAGGAAGTGAAAGATCTGTACAACAAAAACTATAAGACTTCTGAAAGAAATCAAACAAGACAAAACAAATGGAAAAATATCTGTGCTCATGGATCAGAAGAATTAATATTGCTAAAATGTCTGTAATACTCAAGACCATCTATAGATTCAATGTGATCACCATCAAAATATCAATAGTATTCTTCACAGAAATAGAAAAAAAATCCTAAAATTTATATGGAACCACAGAAGACCCCCAAATAGCCAAAGTAATCTTGAGGAAAAAGAACAAAGCTGGAGGTGTCACACACTTCCTGATTTCAAACTGTACTACAAAGCTACAGTAATAAAAACAGTATGGTACTGGCACAAAAATAGACACATAGACCAAGAACAGAATAAAGAGCCCAGAATTAACCCCAGCTTATACTGTCAACTTATATTCAACAAGAGAGCCAAGAGCACTCAATGTGGAAAAGATAGTTTCTTCAATAAATGGTGTTGGGAAAAACTGGATAAACACATGTAGAAGAATGAAATTGGACTCCTATCTTACACCACTCACAAAAACAAACTCAAAATGGATTAAAGACCTACATGTAAGACCTGATACTATAAAACTCTTAGTGGAAAACATAAGCAGAACACTCTTTGACATAAATTGCAGCAATATCTTTACTCTCCTAGAGTAATGGAAAAAACAACAAAAATAAACAAATGGAACCTAATTAAACTGAAAAGCTTTTGCACATCAAAGGAAACCATAAACAAAATGAAAAGACAACCCACAGAATAGGGGGAACTATTTGCAAATGATGCGACCAACAAGGGCTTAATTTCCAAAATATAAAAACAGCTCATACAACTCAACAACAAAAAACAACCCAATCAAAAAATGGGCAGGGGCTTCCCTGGTGACGCAGTGATTGAGAGCCCGCCTGCCAATGCAGGGGACGTGGGTTCGAGCCCTGGTCCGGGAAGATCCCACATGTCGTGGAGAAGCTGGGCCCATGCGCCACAGCTGCTGAGCCTGCGCTCTGGAGCCTGCGAGCCACAACTACTGAGCCCACATGCCACAACTACGGAAGCCCGTGTGCCTAGAACCCGTGCTCCACAACAAGAGAAGCCACCACAATGAGAAGCCCGCACACCACAACAAAGAGTAGTCCCCGCTTGCTGCAACTAGAGAAAGCCCACAAGCAGCAATGAAGACCCAGTGCAGCCAAAAATAAATAAATAAAATAAATAAATTTATTAAAAAAAAAAAAACATGGGCAGAAGGCATAAATACATCTCCAGAGAAGGCATACAAATGGCCAAGAGGCACATGAAAAGATTCTTAACATTGTTAGTTACTAGAGAAATGCAAATCAAAATTACAATGAGATATCACTTTGCACTGGTCAGAATAGCCCTCATCAAACAGTCTACAAACAATAAATGCTGGAGAGGGTGTGGAGAAAAGGGAACCCTCCCTACACTGTTGGTGGTAATGTTAATTGCTACAGCCACTATGGAGAACAGTATGGAAGTTCCTTAAAAAACTAAAAATAGAGCTACCATAGGATGCAGCAATCCCATGCCTGGGCATATATCCAGAGAAAACCATGGTTTGATAGGATACATGCACCCCAATGTTCATTGCAGTACTGTTTACAATAGCCAAGACATGGAAGCAACCTAAATGTCCATTGACAGGTGAATGGATAAAGAAGATGTGGTACATACATAAAATGTAATATTACTCAGCCATTAAAAAGAATGAAATAATGCTATTTGCAGCAACATGGATGGACTTGGAAATTAGCATACTAAGTGAAGTAAGTCAGACAGAGAAAGACAAATATCATATGATAGCACTTACATGGGGAATCAAAAAAAAAATGATACAAGTGAACCTACTTACAAAACAGAAACAGACTCAGACCCACAGACTCCAAAAACAAACTTATGGTTACCAAAGGTTAACCAAAGGGAAAGATAAATTGGGAGTTTGGGATTGACATATACACACTACAATATTTAAAACAGATAACCAACAAGGACCTACTGTACAGCACAGGGAACTCTGCTCACTATTCTGTAATAACCTAAATGGGAAAAGAATTTGAAAAAGAATAGATACATGTATATGTATCACTGAATCACTTTGCTGTACAGCTGAAACTAACATGACATTCTTAGTCAACTATACTCCACCCAAGCACCCTGGACGGGGGACAGCACCCTTCCCGGGCTGATTTAAGGGGACTGATTGAATCAAAGGCAATCATGTGATTTAAGGGGGCTTATTGTTTTAAGGGTGGTCAGGAGATTAAGAAGGCCCATTGATTTAATGGGGTACAGGAGAATTAAGAAGGCAGAATGGGGACTTCCCTGGTGGCTCAGTGGTTAAGAATCTCCCTGCCGATGCAGGGGACATGGGTTGGAGCCCTGGTCTGGGAAGATCCCACATGCCGCAGAGTAACTAAGCCCACGAGCCACAACTACTGAGCCCACATGCCACAACTACTGAAGCCCACGCGCCTAGAACCCATGCTCCACAACAAGAGAAGCCACTGCAATGAGAAGCCTGCGCATTCACCGCGAGGAAGAGTAGCCCCCCTGCTGCAACCAGAAGAAAGCCTGAGTACAGCAACAAAGACCCAATGCAGCCAAAAAAAAAAAAGAAGTAGAATGACTTAATGGGTGTCTGGAGAATTAAGAAGGAAGATTGATTTAATGGGGGTCAGGAAAAGTAAGGGGTTTGATTGGTATAATGGGTGTCAGGAGATTTAAGAAGGATGGTTGATTTAATGGGGGTCAGGATATTTAACAGGGCTGATTTAATCAAGGGGAGTCATGTGATTTAGGGGGCCAGTTTAATATATGGGTGTCATGTGATACAAGCATGCTGATTGAATCAATGGGAGTCACCTGATTTACGGGGACTGATTTAACAATAGGAGTCACATGATCCAAGGGGCTGATTGAATCAGCCCAAGCACCCTCCCAAGGAGGACAGCACCTATGTACACAACTGTGTGTATAATATGTGTCCACAAAGGAACTTTGGGTACTCAATGCATATATACAACTGTGTATATACTAAGTGTCCACAAAAGGCACTTTGGGTACACAATGCATATACACAACTGTGTACATACTATGTTTCCACAAAGGAACTTTGGGTACACAATACATATACAAAACTGTGTACCACAGGGAGTGCATCTGGGGCCTCCAAGCACCCTCCCTGACCTCTCATCACAGACATTTCTGGTATTTCTAACTTTTTTTGCTATTACAAGCAAGGAAACAATGTCTATTGTATTAGTTATTTACTGCTGCCTAACACATTACCCCAAAACTTTGTGGGTTAAAACTATAATAAATATTTAATATGGCTCACAGTTTTTGCCAGACAGGAATTTGGGAGCGGCTTGGCTGGATGGCTTCCGGCTCACTGTTTTTCACTGGGTTGCAGTCAGAAGGTTGGCTAGGGCTACAATCACTGAGGTTTGACTAGGCTGGAGGGTGTACTTGCTCCAGGGCTGGCAAGTGGATGATAGCTGATGGTGCAGAGCCCTAGTTCCTAGTTCCCCATGTAGCCCTCTCCATGAGGCTGATTGAGTGTCCTCACAACATGGTGGCAGGTTTCCCCCAGAGTGAGTTATTCAAGAGAGAGTAAGCAGAAGCAGCAATGCCCTTTATGACCCAGCCTCAGAAGTCACACACTGTTACCTCTGCCACATTCATCAGAAGTGAGTCACCAAGTCCAGCCCCTTTGAAGGGAGGAGTGTCAAAGAGTTTGCAAACATATTTGAAAGCCCTCAGTACTAACCTTATACATAATCTTTATGTACTTGTGTGAATATTTCCTTAGATTTTTTTTGAACTAGAATTGCCAGATCAGGTGATATGTAGACTTTTAATTTGGGTAATTCCTGTATGTGTCAAAACTGCTTATTTTCTCCCAGTAAATATTTTCTCACTTCTTCCTTTAGCAATGAATCTCCTGAGTTCTAGCTGGGCACAGCTTGAGAATGGATTTCCCAGGCTCCCTTGCTGCATGGGGACAGGTAACTAAGTTCTGGCCAATGGGAAGTATTGTGTGAAATTCCTGGGTCATGCTCTTAAAAGAAGCTGTCGGCCTACTTCCTCTTTCTCCATGCAGAAGGCTGTTTGGATATCTGATGTGGTGGCAGTGAGAACGAGCTTCCACCAGGTGATGAAAACAGTACTTTTGGGGATGGTGGGGTGACGTATAGAAAGAACCTGGGCGTCTGGATAACCCCATGCAGCCAAGCCACCCTTCTTCTCAGGACTTCCTACCGGCTTAGATTTTTTTTTTTTTTTCCGGTACGCGGGCCTCTCACTGTTGTGGCCTCTCCCGTTGCGGAGCACAGGCTCCGGACGCACAGGCTCAGCGGCCATGGCTCACGGGCCCAGCCGCTCCGCGGCATGTGGGATCTTCCCGGACCGGGGCACGAACCCGTGTCCCCTGCATCGGCAGGCGGACTCTCAACCACTGCGCCACCAGGGAAGCCCACCAGCTTAGATTTTTGAAGAAAAATAAAACTTCTGTCTTGTTTAAGTCACTGTTGTTTACTGATGATTTGCCTTCTAAAAAGGCCTCACCAACAGTATATGAGTATCCATTCCCCCATCCTTGCCCACACACAGTATTATCAATCTTTAAAATTTTACCAATCTGATGGACTTCCCCCTTTTCTTACAACTTTATCAGCTCCCTCCTTTGCTGCTGGACCAAATACTAGGAACAGGAGGAGGGATACTGATCAGAAAGCTCACCACAATCTGGGTTAATAGAAAACACAAAGATACAATGTTACTCTCGAAAAAGATCCTCCTACAACTCTAAAAGTACACAATCAACAAAAAATGCCTCCGCGGAGATGCTATGCCTGCCCTCAAAGGCATTACAGCGGTACTGGGGAGAGGAAGCACCTGGAAAGAGACAACTAGCTGTGCAAAGTGGAAGGGTCTGGCTGTCCATTTATCGGGGCTGACCCAGGGACCTCGGGGAGGGAGCTGTGATGGAGGACGTTAGCCTCCCCCGGGCCGGGCCGTGGTTCACGAATTTCTCATGCTACTCTGGCCAGAAGTGGGGAGGAGGGAGTGGGTTACCTGGGGGAAAGTTACGGCAAACAGCGAAGAGCACGGGTTCTGGATTTAGAGCGCCTGCATCACGTCCCATGCCTGGCCCTTCACTCTGTGGACAGGGATGCACCGAGTGCCTCCTGAGACCCAGGCACTGTTGGAGGTGCTGGGAGTCCCATGAGAAACTCTGCCGTATCCAGAGCTTACCTTTAGAGTGCTGAGACGGACAAGCCAGGCTGGGCCACGGCTCCCTCACCTGCAGAGTGAGAGGGCTGCTGGGAAGACTGAATGAAATAACACGTGTGTTAGATTGTGCCCACAGCACCTGTGTAGCAAAGGCTCAGTATGGG
The DNA here is from genome assembly GCF_025265405.1 of Mesoplodon densirostris. Lineage (NCBI taxonomy): Eukaryota > Metazoa > Chordata > Mammalia > Artiodactyla > Ziphiidae > Mesoplodon > Mesoplodon densirostris. The sequence goes on from NC_082664.1 coordinate 124,721,863, forward strand.
CAGCTGCTATAATTAAGAAAAGCTGTGAAATATCATATGCTATCACATATCTTGAATCTAAAAAAATTATACAAATGAACTTATTTACAAAACAGAAATAGACTCACGGACATAGAAAACAAACTTATGCTTACCAAAGGGGGAAGCAGGGGGAGGGATAAATTAGGAGTTTGGGATTAATATATACATACTATTATATATAAAATAGATAACCAGCAAGGACCTACTGTATAGCACAGGGAACTATACTCAATATTTTGTAATAACCTATAAAAGAAAAGAATCTGCAAAAGAATATATATCTATACATATATATGTATAGATATATGTCTGAATCACTTTGCTGTACACCTGAAGCTAACACAACATTGTAAATCAACTATACTTCAATTTTTTTTTTAAAGTCATGAAGGAGAGAACCCTTCCATGAAGTCTCCAGGACCCCCAAATTTCCTCTCTGTGACCTTTCGTTCCCTCACTGGTGACTCCTGTAAACTTTGCATTAATGCCCATCCCTGCCTAGGAAAAAGAAAAAAAACAACCACCCTGCTTTCATAAAACATCTTTCTCACTGAGAAACAGTTGGTGTGGTTTTATGCACTGATCCTGTTACATTTACACTTTAGTGGGGGACATGCTGTGTTTGATTAAACCAGAGGAATGAAAGTCTAATTATGAAAATTTTGGCATCAGTCAAGCTAAATGGGGACACCTGGCCCAATTGGAGGTGCTTCACTGATGCTGTTGAAATCATAACGTTTAGGAGATGGCCCCGACCTCCTTTCCTCTCCTCTCCTCCTCTCTCTTCTGCTCCCCTCTCTCCTTCTCTCCTCTGTCTCCTGTCTTTTTCTTGCCTAAATGGCCATCTGGGTCTCTGATGATTCAGTGTGATGGCGTTTCCATAGGCAGGTGTGTGTCTTGTTTAGTCACATTAAAAATAAATCACTTGGCCACACACAGTCAATCTGTTACTCTTCTCTGCTTTCCAGGAACAGACTGCTCAAAAAGCACAGGACCGTTGGATGAAATGCGAGCAGGGAAAGGAGTGAGGTGGAGTGGACAGAGCCCTTCCAAGCCGGCCATCTGACTTCACATCTTATCAGAGAGTGAATCAGTTATGCCTGCAATTATGCCAACAACTCAGCGTCGTGGCTGCTGCTGGGGACCCAGGATGGCGAGCTGTGGAAGAAATAGGTTTGGGGTGGAGAGGTGGCGCTCATATGTTACTGAATACCTACCGTGTGCCGGGCCCCGTGTTTACTGGACACCTACTATGTACCAGGCCCTGTGCTTGCTTTTGCATCTGTTTTCTTCCAAGGGAGGATCAGGATCCTGGTTGAGGGACCCTGGCCAATTTCACCTTTCAGGGTCTTGTTTCTGCAGACTAGAAACATTACATCATTCTCTAATGATTCTATTTGGTATGATGGAAGGGTCTTGGGGTTAGACAGACATAACTCCACCACTGTGAGCAGATGACCTAACACTTCTGAGCCTCAGTTTCTTCATCTCTAAAATGGGGATGAAGATCAGGATTGAATGAAATAATATTTAAGACACCTCATAAATAGGCAGCTAAAAATGATAGTGTTTAATCTCTCCTTCATAACATACAACTTCACCCTCTTAGAGATTTTTATTTTTACATGTTAGGGTGGCAATGTTCCCAGAGCTCTGTGTGTGTGCGTTTCTTATTCTTGATAAAAAGACAGTCTGAGGGAGAGAGAGCTGAGTCTTTTGTAGCAATCTTGGTGCTTTAGAAAACCAGACCCCCGCCTCGATGAAATGCCATTGGGCATTCCGTCAGCAGGCAGAGTGTCCAAGACACCTCCCAGTGAACCAGGCCTCCCCATGGTCACGCCCTGCATGGTGTCCTTCCACATTGGATCTGGGCTGGTCTGTGACTTGCTTTGAACAATAAAATATGGTGGAAGTGACACTGGGCCTAAGCCTTAAGAAGCACTGGAAGCTTCCACCTTTGTGCTCTGGGGGAGGCCTTGAGCCAATGTATAAGAAATTTGGTCTCTCTGTACTGTGGAGATGTTAGGCCAAACCAACCAAAATGTCGCAGTTTGGAGCAGAGAAAGGTTTATTGCAGGGCCATGCAAGGAGATGGGTGGCTCATGCTCTGGGCAGCTCAGGCCCCCCAAAACCCCCGAGCTCCCCAAAGAGACTCCCCTAAGGGGCAAAGCATTTTTAAAGGCCAGGTGAGGGAGGGGCGTTGCAAGGTATGTGATCAACTCATGCACAATTCTCTGATTGGTTGATGGTGAGGTAACAGGGAGTTGTCACAGGGGTTAACATCATCAATCCTTAGGTTCCAGGAGGCCTGGGCCATCAAGTAGTTAACATCTTCCATTTAGTGGGTGTTTTTCACATCTGTAAAACAACTCGGGAAATGTACATTAAATACTGTTATCTAGGTACTGAAGTACCTGGAGAGGAGCTAAAGCAGAGGATATGGGGGAAGGCCGGTCCCGGGAAGGTCCCATAGGGTCCTGCTCCATTACAGAGACAGTATAGAGAGCTGGTGGAAAAGGAGAGACCCTGAGAATCTATGGGAGGAGAGAAAGAAAGAGAGGAAGGAAGAGAGAGAGAGAGAGAGAGAGAGAGGGAGAGGCCCAGCGGTCCCAGCTGAGGCGGGCCTTCCAGCCACCCCTCTGTCGACTTAAAAAATATCCACAACCTAAAAGTTGAGAGTTATGTTTTACTTGGAGGAAATTTTTAGGACTTTGAGCCACGTAGGCAGCATCTGCAGTAACCCTGAGAGAACTGCTCCGAGGAGGTGAGGGAGCAGCAAAGTTATATAGGAGTTTTGCAACAAAAGGCAGGTAGTCTGAATATCAAAAGATTATTGTTAATTAAAGAAAACCAGATATCTCAAGTTAAGAAATTTAGCGCTTTTCTATGCATGGGAAAATGCAAGAGTCTGGGCTCACTGAAATCATTCCTTTGATACGCACCTCAGCTCTCTGGGGCCAGTGTCCTGTGTTTTCATATCCTGAGTTTCCTCAAGGCTCACCGAAATCATTCCTTTGATACGCACCTCAGCTCTCTGGGGCCAGTGTCCTGTGTTTTCATATCCTGAGTTTCCTCAAGGCTCACCGTGGGGAGCGACTGCAGTTTGATGGCTGCGAGAGGGCAGGTATTCTTTGTTTCCTTCCTGAGTTCCCTCAGGGCTCACAAGCTCATGCAATCTCTGATGACTGTGACATCCTTTCTTTACTGATGTGGCAGGCAATATTCCATTTCTCACCTCCAAGGCACCAGCCACGTGAGTGACCCATCTTGGATGCCCCAGCCCAGTCCAGCCCCCAGATGGCTGCAGTCCCAGCCGATATCGTATGCAACAGAACTACCCTGCGATCCCAGTCAACCTATGAACTCATGAGAGACAATGAAATGGTTGTCTAAGCCATTGACTTCTGGAGTGGTGAATTACACAGCACTAGATAATTGAAGCAATCAGCGAAAATTTTGAACTTTCACTATGTACTACACCTGGTGTCTCACTATGAGAGATACAGAGAAATCACCCTCAGGAACTTAGTTTGGGCAAGAAGATGGCGCATAGGCGAGTATAAAGATTTGAAGCATTTACTAATCCACACTCAAATGTGTGCTTAGAAACATGATGCAAACAGACTATTTGATGAGAGGGCTGGGAGGCTGAGGAAGGTAATATTTCTGAGAGAAAAATATTTTGAGCTGGATTTTGAAGGAAAGGGCAGATGACATTAGATGACATTACAGAGAATGGGGGGAGAGCGGGGCATTTATAGTAACGTGGCAAGAAAATAAACTGGGAGCCCCAGGAGGAGAAGTAGAGAAGCTTAAAGTTTGATATTAGCTGTGAAACTGCACAGCTCAGATTGGGACTTGAACCCACCGTCTTTTAATTGAGATCACACACCTGGTCTCAGGACTTAATGAAGCTCAGCTTCCTGATGTCTCATCTCAGAAAGAATTCAGTGAGAGACAAAGCAAAATGTAAGAAGTGGATTTATTTAGAGAGAAACACACTCCACCAGCAGAGTGTGGCAAGAGGCCCTGAAATAAGAGGTGGTTAGTATTTATGGGCTGGGTAATTTCTTAGGCTAATGAGTGGGAGGATTATTCCAACTATTTTTTGGGGGGGGTGGATTTCCAGGAATTGGGCCACTGCCCACTTTTTGACCTTTTATGGTTGGCCTCAGAACTGTCAATGGGTGTGTCATTTAGCATATGCTGATGTATTACAATGAGTGTATAATGAGGCTCAAGGTCTACTGGAAGTCAGATATTCTGCCATCTTTGACCTAGTTGGTTCTAACCAGTTTTTGTCGTGTCCTATGCCTGTGTCATTCCTTTAAAGGTTGTGCCCTGCTCCCTTCCCTCCTGTTTCAGCTGGGTATAAAAATAATGGGGCTATTACAAAGCCAGGTTTTAGGTCTGCAGTGAGGACCTCAGAAAAGCTGGTCATCTCATGATCTTTACTTTTTCCTACCCATTTGGCAGAAATACAACTTGCTTCCCTGCTGACTTATAAATGCTCGTGATTGTGGAGTCTCTTGGGGGAAGTTCTCTTCAGCACCCATTGGAGTGGGTGCAGGAGGATGTTCAGAACCTGTCTGCAGAGGGCCCTTTTAGGTGCCCCCCAAGAACAGCTTATGGGGGGTGGGAATTGAGGTTGTCAGGGCCCTTTGTGTACTGAGGAGGAGCAAGGCTTAAAAGACTGTGGAAGCAGCAACCTCACCAGAGCTAATTGGTTGGTAATCAGCAGGTTAATGGCTCACATCGGGGATAATGCAAGGCTGGAGCCATGGGGCAGGAAATGACTCTAAAGCCTCCCCCCTGCTTTGCTCCCCTCCCCTCTAATGTTTGGTGGGGCTTTGAGGTCTCCTACCTGGGAAGGGCTGGGTCCTCTTTGCCTCCTCGGCTCTGGGGGTCGGGACAAGGCCAGAAGGTGATGTGTAGCACCAAGACACTGACTCACAAAACAATGAGTGACTGCCCTTCCCTTGAAGAAAAGGAGGGGTGCAAGTGCAGGTTGGAGGGGGGAGAGGGGTAAGTGGTCCCCACTCTAGGCAGAGAAAGGTTGAGGGCCAGGGAGCCAGCTGGCTCATCAAAGCATCTTTTTTTCAAATTTTAGGGTGCCACCTGAGATTGTGGGTCCACCCAGCCTACTCCATTGATAATCTTAGCAGACACAGATTTTTACAGATACTGAATCAGTTAGGAATATGTTTAGTTGTAAGTAACACAACTCCTAACAGTGACCTTAAAAATAAAGACATTCCCTCAATCCACAGAGAACTATTGAGAGGTGACCTCATGTGCAGCACTGTTCTAGGAGTTGGGGACACAGCAGAGTAAAGCAAACTTCCTGTCCTAGAGCAAGAAGGCACTGGGTGAGGGCAGAGGCTTGACACTGCCTGGAGTGCCCAGGGCTCTCTACCTTTGTCCTCCATTCACCCTGTGTATTGGTTTCTGCCTCCTGGTCATAGGATCCCTCGGATGTCCAGGAATCTCGGCCAAGACAGGAAGTAGGAGATAGAGGGGGCACGAGCCTCTCCTGTTCCTTTTATCAGGAAAATGAAAACTTTCCCCAAACCCCCAGCAGATTCTCACCATCATTGGGGAGAACAGGCACATGGCTACATGAATTCTCAGGACTAATTAATCTGGTCGTTATTTTCACCTGCGGTTGCCCAGAACACCATCAGGGGTCAGTTTGCAGAGAAGAGGGAAGGATGTCGGGGTCAGGTTGTTCACGGGCCTCGCTGTTCACGGGGCGAGGCCCTGACAAAGGGACAAATATCCTATTGCAAATCTTAAGTAAATAGTAAAACAATTAAAAATGACATTGGATGCAATCCAAGATCAGGCAAAAAGTCTTTATTTATTGCTGTTTACTAAGCTCTTTTCCAAGTGCTCTGTAGGAAATGTGAGGGGTGGGAGAGAAAGGATCCAGCCTCAGGGAGCTTTCAGGCTAGCTGGAGATGACAACCACACAGACGAAACAACCTGGGACCACGAGAGAGTGAAAAGGCTTTGGTTGGGTCTGAATGCACAGTATCGAATAGAGGCACAAGTAAATGCCGTCACGGTAGGAAGCACGATCACCGCCTGCCCTGCCCACACCCCTTCTGGGGAACCTGTCACAGCTCCTAACCGTGCAGTCCTATGACGTCCAGGCCCCTCCCCAGGCCCAGCCATGGCTGATGGGACCAGATGTGGACCCTGAGCCCAAGGCAGCCAATCCACTGCCTGGCAGCAGGGACATGTGAGCTGAGTCACGCAGATGTTCCCTCTTGAGAATCTGAAGTAAGAGATGCAGAGACTACTGCCCAGGGTGAGAAGTCCTGACACCCGGCAGGACGTGTCAAGAGACCACAAAGGACCTCAAGAAGGGAAGGGCAGGGACTTCCCTGGCGGTCCAGTGGTTAAGACTTCACCTTCCAATGCAGTGGGTGTGGGTTTGATCCCTGGTCGGGGAGCTAAGATCCCACATGCCTCGTGACCAAAACATAAAACAGAAGCAGTATTGTCACAAATTCAATAAAGACTTTAAAAAAATGGTTCACGTCAAAAAATGTTAAAAAAAAAAAAAAAAAAAGGAAAGGGCAGCCTCACTCCTGACTTGCGTCCATCCTGAACTGGAGTTGGTGTTGCCCATTCCATCCTGACCATCAACATTCCTTTTACTAGGGCTGCTTTGAACAGGTTTTGTGTCTCGACTTGAATGGTACGGTGTGGGAAGGCTTTGTCCTCAACCCTCATCCCTGCATCCCCCTCTTACCCATTCCCCAATCCATCCCCCGCCTCTGCCTTAGTCCAGGTGCTCTTCCACCAGCTGCTCCCCCTGCATTTGCTCTCCCCTTCATTTCATTGTCCACACTGTGGACAGTGGTCTTTCCAACATGACCCTGTCATGCCCTTGCTTTACATCTGTGGCTCCTCATAGCTCAGCCTCCAGGCCTGTCTCCACTGTGCACTCCCTCCCTGGTTAAGTTCCTGACCCACCCTCCAGCCACCCTGAGATTAGACAGTCACACCTCTGTGCCTTTGCACATGCCCAGCCTTGTGTGTACAAATACACCCTCCACCCCTGCTTCCCATGTCTCCTCCAAGATCAAGGTCAGGGGACATCTCACCCCCACCCTGACCTTGATTCCCCTCTCCTTTGGCCATGACAGCAGTTCATGAGGCCCTGTGCTGGCATCTACTTCATTGTGTTAGCACCACACTTTGTGTCCTTGTCACCTGGCACTGTGCTTGTGGGGTGGATGAATGAATCAATGAATGAATGAGTGATTCTCTAATAATAAACCTCAGCTGACTTGATAGGATTTTGTTGGGAGATTCGGGTGTGAGGAGGGGGCTTTCCTTCCTGGGAGATTAGCCTCGGTCTAGCCTGGATGGGGGAGTCAGGTTGCTTTTTGAGGCCCTCCTGCCCTTAAAGACCATCCCACCTGCCTGCTCCCCTGGTGACGTGGGGACAGCCTCACTGAAACTGGCCTTATTGTCCTCAACACTGAACAGAAATTCCCCTGGAGCACTTCTCTGTTTTCCTCTTCTCGAGAAGAGGCACACAGACAGAGCCAAAGAGCAGAGGGCGACGAACCCCTCAGATTTGAGAAACAGGCAGGAGATTTCAGAAGCTATCAGGGGAGAAAAGAACCTACATTATCCCCCAAATTCACAATGCAGCCCTAACAAGCTGGAGCGCCTGTGATTTGATCTTCCCATCTTCCCGTGTCTCCTGCAGCCCAGGATTAGCCAGTTTGGGAAAAGATGCAGTGATGTCCACACAGCTAGCCAGGGCTTCCCCGGGGACGTGTGAGGGCGATGTATGGGGACTCCTGGGAGCCGGGTGGTCTTTCCTGGGAGGGGAGGGCATTTATCAGGCCCCCAAATATGTCTGGTCATAAAGGACCTGAAGATAAAGGGCTGCAGAGCCCTTCTGATGGCAGAGGGGCAACTTGGAAGAGAGTCCTCACCAGAACCCGACCACACTGGCCCCCTGATCTCAGACTGCAGCCTCCTGAACTGTGAGAAATAAATCCTGTTGTTTATGAGCCCCCCATTCTATGGTATCAGGCTATAGTAGTCCCAACGGACTAAGACAGAAATAACCAGCATCTGTTAAAACTTACTACCTGCCGAGCACTGTCTTAAGGATCTCATGCACATTTATTTATTTATTTAATCATTTTACCATTTCTCTATCTAATAGATACCATTGTTCTTGTTGTCCCCATTTTACAGATGAGGAAACTGAGAGCAGGGACTTTGACTCTTTTGTCCACTGTTCAACTCCAGCACCCAGAACGGCAGGAATTCAACAAACTCATCCACTAAACAGCATCAAAATGTGCTCTAATGTGGAGCCTGGGGGCCAACAATCTCCCAGATGATGATGTCGTGGGACCTTGGAGATGCACGGAGGCTCTGCCCCTCCCTCCTGCCCTCTTTCCTTCCATACTTATTTTTCAAGGGCTTCCTATATGTAGAACTTGTGCACAGAGAGGAATCAGATTTCCCTTCTGCCCCCAAGTGGGTTATAATTACAGTGTAATAAGCAGCAATAACCTATGCAGAAAAATTCCAGTAAAGTAATAAAAAACACAAAGAGAAGCAAACAATGTGCTGTAACAAGTTTGTCATCCATCCATCCATCCATTCACTCATCCAAGGAGAATGCATTGAGCTAAGCCCTGGGATGCAGGGATGAATGTGATTTAGGTCCCCCTTCTGGTGGGTGAGGCCGTGGCTGCCTCCCTCAGGGAAGCAGAGGCTTGGGGAGAGCAGGCTCCAGGCTTGAGGTCCGCCCCCTCCATCTAGCTCTGCTCTGCCCCAAGGGGTGCTTTCCCCAGAGCTGGCCCAGCCCAGAGTGCCGGCTCCAGGGCTGTGGCCTGTCGAGAAAAGCAGGTCAGTAAGACTTGTCCCCAGGCTTCAGGCTGACTGTCCCCTTTCAGTGTCCCTCTGGGCTCCCTCCCTCCCTCCCTGTGGTGCCTGGCAGAGGGCCTCAGGCTCCCGGCTGGGCTACTCACTCACGCACTGAGCCATCCGCACACAGATCGGCCATCTCCCCCCACTGGCCCCCAGAGCTCTGCGGGGTGATTGATGGGGCTACTCTGTTCCTGGTCCCAGAGAGCTCCTTTGAATAATAACTTGGCAAATTTACTCTCTCTCTCTCTTTTTTTTTCTTTCCCTATTTTCTGATTCATTGGCTCTAAGTCATTCATCTCTTTTGAATTAGAGGAAGAAAGAAGAAGAATGAGGAAGAGGAGAAGGACGTGTCCCAGAGGTACAAGGGACCCTGAGCCCCACCTCCTCATTCTACAGGGGGAGCTGGAGGTGGAGCCCACCTCTGCCGTTAGGATTTCTATATTAATCCTGAGCTCCGCTTGTAGAAGAGAAGCAAGTGTGGGAGGGATGGGAGGTGGGGGAGGCAGGGATCTTTCTAGGGCCCCTGAAGTTGCACCTTGAAGGCAGCTGCCCACTCTATCTACATGTAAGGCTGGTCCAGTCTGCCTGCAGGGATATTGCAGTTTGCTCATCCTTGAGGGGGCACAGGCAGAGCAGGTAGGGAAAGGAAGGAGACACGGGGGTTCGTTCAAGTGAGTTATGTCAGCTCATCAACACCAACGCTTGATCACCTACTATGTGCTAGGCACGGGGGAGACAAAGATGCCTAAACCCTGTTCCTGCTCTCAAGGAGTTCACAGACATGCATAGGTAAAGCCAATGCCTGCAACAGATGCTCTCGTGGAAATAGGTCCCATGCAATCACACCGAGGAGGCTGTTCTTCTGCACTGAGAGGGATCAGCAAGGAAGTCTTCACAGATGAGCTGATAAAGTGTTCTGAGATCTCAATCTGAAGGCGGGGAAGCGTGCTCCAAATGTTAGGCACCGCAGAAGCAAAGGCTTGAAGGTGTGAAATTTCATGGTGGTCGGGGAAACTCTGAGTTATATGGCATTTTTAGAGTATGAAGGTGAGATGGATGTTGGCAAGACACAGGAGGAAGGGCCAGTAATGATACCGGCTGCAGATCTTAATCGAGTGCTCATGCGGGGAGGCCTGTGTGCAGGTCTCAGGAGTTCGATGATTGCGATAGGACAGTTATGCAACAGGAAGGGGTGCAATCAGATCTGCAACAGTGTGGAGGATGGATCAGACCCAGAGAGACTGAAGAAAGGAAGACAGCCAGGAGGTGAATGTAATAGTCCAGGCAAGAGGCAATTGAAGGACTGAACCAAGGCCAGGTCGATGCAGGAGGGAATGGATTTTTGAGAAACATGTTGACAGTGCTTGGTGGTTGGCTGAGGCTGAGGATGGGGAGATAGAGGAGTCAAGGGTACCTCATGGGCCACCAGCTGAAACAGGGATCATAGCACAGAAACATTCACGAACAACTGCCAAGCACCTATTAGATGGTAGCTCTATTCCCGGCACAGAGGCACAGAGACAAATAATTCATGTCCCTTGGATGTACACTTCACGGTTTTTTAAAGACAAGCTTAATCTGTATACACAGACATCCAACCAAGTTTGGGGGAATCTCAGAACTTTTTTCTTTTACCAGAAAAATAATGCACCCTTTCCCCTCCACCACACTGAAAATCCCTCCCTATTTTATTTTGCTTTCTCCAAGAGGTGACACTCACAGAATTGGGATGATTCCAGGTGGCCCCATTTGTCCCGGGGTAGGATCAGGGCAGCTCATTTGGGGCCACTGCCACGTGGCTGAGGTTGGGAGCGGGAAGCTTCCTTGAGAGTCGAGTCTTTCTCTAGCTATCTCTGCCTTTCAGCTGGAGCCTTCTTCCCCCTGGGATGGATTTCCCCATAAAATAAATGTCTTGTCTGAATTAATCTTATTTTTAAAAGGAGAAAGTCATCATATCGTAAAGACAGATCATAAAAAGACGCATCAGTCTGTCAGGAAGACTGGTTAATATGAATATTTGTTTAGCAGAGACAGTGCACCCGAGGCAGCCTTTCTGGACCAGCCCTGGGCCTGGAAGGGGCCTTTTATTTGAATACTTAGAGCATCTAGGGCTGGCAGCTTTGCATTCTGAATATGGGCACTGTAGCAGCCACACTCTGCAGAAGAGTCCGGGAGAGGCCCCCCAGCTGGAGGGATGGCTCCCTCAGTCCCAGCCATGCCCCAAACACTTCCATTAGAGAACTAATCAATATGAGGGATCTTTAGAAGACACCTCAGACAATCTCTCCATTTTGTTTCATTCTTTAAGAAAATGACATAGGCCATCACATAAGTATGTACATAAAAAACGAGTAATATATGAAGTGCATGGTATAAAAATTCTATGCTGTGAAACATTACCTGGGTAACACATAAACACACGAAACAGAACAGAGAAAACCACAAAAGTGCTTTTGCCTTCTCCACAGTTGACCACTGTGAACTGTTTGGTGTGCACCTTTCTCAACGTCTTCCAATACATTTCTATCTATTTGTCTCCTGCATGATACACATACTGTTTGGTTTTTGTTAGATGGAATAGAAACATATCAAAACTCGGTACTTGAATTTTTTTTTAAATTAACATTCTACTTTGGGTTTCTTTTTAAAAATAAAGCTATAAAACGAATACTTGTTTATCATAGAAACTTCAAAATCGATAGAGGGGTAGAAAATAAAAAGTAAGAAAGAACCCTAAAACCCCAAAAAGAAAATCTTTTCCTTCCTTTCTCTTCATTTCCACTCCCCAGAGCAAACAGATAAAATATATTTGTGTGTATCTTTTTGGAAATGACTATGCATGTACAGGCGTTTAAACACACACATCCTCCATCTGTTCATTGAGGAAGTGAGAGCTCGGAGAGGTCACGGGGCAGATCCAAGGTCACACAGCTGACTGGGGCAGAAGCAAATGCAGAGCCGGGCGCCCCAACTTCAGAGGGCAAAGGCCTTTCCACGGCACATCTCCAGGGAGTTTGCCCAGAGCCAGTCTCAGCTGGTGTGGCTAATCCTAACCTCCACCTTGTCTGCCAGGTGGTGACGCTTCTCCATACCACCCACGTCCCCCCGGCCCGTCCCCCCAGCACTGCTGCGTCGCAGTGTATTAACGGACTGCACTTGTGGGGCTTGTCCGGGGCGGGGGCCTAACGGTTTGTTTCACTAACTCTGCTGTCTCTGCCAGAGCTGTCGTCACAGCAGAACAGCGTCGTGGAGCCTCCTGGCAAAGCGATTCGTTCAGTGGGCTTGTGCCTGCGCTTTTGTTCCCCAGATTACAAGTGACAGTTACAGGCAGAAGACCCTTCCCGAGGATGATTCCATTTAAGTAACCCCTTGCCCTGGTGGGAGCCGGTATCCGGTTAGGGCTCTTGCCCCTCCCTCTACAGGAGGCTATGGGGCCACAGGCCTGACCCCCAGGAGCTCACAGCTTGGTGGAGGAGGGCAGCACACACCCTGATACACCCACCGCTGATCTGCAGTTCGCCTGTGTTCCCGCTGTGTTCTGTGTGTGTGTGTGTGTGTGTGTCGACCTTGGCCATCTTGGGCCCAGATGTGCCTACAGCATTGCCAACATCTGGGTGGAAGGAGAAAAGTCAGCCAGCCATCGGGATGCATTTGTTTCTGGTTGACGGCAGGATGGCTCCCATCTGGGCATCTAGGAAACATCCAGACGGACAGCCCGAGTAATCTGTATACCCACATATTTGATCCTGCCACCTGTGACAATGTGAGGTGGCAGAGCCTGGACCAACAAACTCCATCCCTCCAGCCAAGCCAGGCCTGTTCTGACCTTGCAGACAGAAAAGAGGGAAGCCCAGAACCCGGACACTGGGTACAGGGATGGGAGGTAGGGTGTGTGTGTGTGCGTGTGCGTGTGCGTGTGTGTGTGTGTGTGTGTGTGGGCAGGGCAGGGGGTTGGGAGAGGAGGGTTGTGTGTGCATTTGTGTGTTGGGGTAAGGGGCTGGCGGCTAGAGAAACCCTGATCTAGAAAATGAAGTCTCTGGACTTCACGGTTCCGCTCGAGTCTGGGGCTGGAGGTGTGGCCCGGGGCGGGAGCTTTGGGGTGGGGCACGGTCTTCCCTGGCTCTTCCTGATTCACTAAGGTTCAGCAACCAGTGTCCCTCCCAGCAAAACAAAACCTCCCGAGATCGCTGGTTCCGCAGTGCCCTCTAGTGGGCAAGAAGAATATGTCTGGAGAGAAAGCCTTCGCTACACGTGGTCACAAGTCACACGTGTGGATCCTTCAGGCATTTTAGAATCGAGGTGCAAGTTCCTCCACGTGCTTCCACACCCTTTGGAAGACAAGATTCTACATGAACAGTTGGCTGTTTGTATAGAGGAGTGGGAGAACGGTAGAAGTCTGTAAAGAGAGAGCAAGGGACTGAGGACTGGGGCACCCGTGTTTTAGGGCATTGTGGACAGAGACTGGGCAAAATGTAAAACAATGGTGACTCGTGTGTGTGTGTGTGTGTGTGTGTGTGTGTGTGTGTGTGTGTGTGTGTGTGTGTGTGAAGTCCTGTGCTAAACAGACTCTGCCCTGCCAACTCCCCCGTGACTTTGCTATATCCTCTTTAGATACCCCAGCCCATCAGGACCTCTTAGCTTACCTCTCTCTACCCTCCATAGAGTGAAGTTGTATTTTGTTCCTGTTCTTGTTTTTGTTTTTGTTTTTGCTTTTCCAAGCCTTCCCAAGTCTGATTACGAGGGGAAAACACAGACTCAACAGGAGGAAATGGGTTCCAAGAATGTTGCCAGTTAAGCTGGTGACAACTTCTCTTGGTCTGAGTTCCTCCACGTGAGTTGGGCGCCTATCCCAGGCTTGTTGAAAATTAAACACGATCATGCACAAGTGCCCCAACATAAGGCCTCCCAGATATGCTGGCTCCCAGCCCCAGGAGAGGCTCCTTGAGCCCAGTTCTCTGTCTTCCTGCCCTCCACACAGCACGTGGTTGCCTCCTTCACCACAGAGCTGACAGCTGGGTCCCAGTCTTCCTCTTGTATTCTTCCTCCAGCTCCTCCCACATCTTGGATATGACGTCCTGTGTCCCATCTTTTCTCTGTCTCAGTCCTCACTGTGCATTGCACCCTCTGCCCCAAGATGCATTTCAACATCCTCATCCACCATCCCCTTTTCTTGCTGCTTCTTTTTGAAAAGAACTTCTCCCACCGACTTTGTTTCATTGTCATCTGCAAGATGACTCCAAGGGTCCTCTCTGCTCGTCCTCTGCACTCCCCTCACTGGCTGCATCCCAGCCGCCCTCCCCCTTTGATGCCCAGCCCTTTACAACGGGTGTCACCATCATGGTTGTCACCAGCTTCTTTACCTGTTCTATGCCAAGTACTTCCAACCCACAGAAAAGAAAGGTACAATCTACAATCCCATTGAAAAGTGCCTGATTCCAACCCCCTGAAGGCAGTTTTGGGGAGAAGAGTTTAGGCTGTCACAGAAGAGATGGAACCCAGCAAGACCAGCTGCAAGGCAGAGGATGCCCGGGAACAGTGGGGTCACCAGGGGCTTGTAGTGTGGGGCAGAGAGAAAATGCCCAGCTCGGATCCGACAGGTGAGGCTAGCCCTCCTGTGCCTGCCTGACACCTAGGACCTCTCCTCCCCCAAGAGTCTCCTAGGGGGGCTTTTGTATTTTCTGTCCTTGCCATCCACTCCTACCCGGACAGTGACAGATGCAGACAGAGGCTGGAACACAGACCAGAGGGAGCTACGGTGCAGAGGGAAGATGCAGAGACTCAGATGCCTGGAGCAATAAAGAGCCACCCAGGGACGGAGGATGAATGTCCTGGGCACTAATGGTGGTATATCATTTCACCCTCAGCAACCGTGATCAGGGAGGACGGGGCACCGGGCCCATATACTCCAGATGAAGAAACAGGCTCAGAGAGGTTGCCAGGGCCACGTCATTGGGGCATGGCTGAACTGAGCGTCAAGTCACAACCTGCTAGATTCCTGGGCACAAGGCCTTTCTGTGACCCCCCATGGAGAGACACACACAGAGACGCTGTCTCCATACTGCTTCTCTAATGACTCAGTGTGTGCAGAGAAGGGAAAACCATCATGCAGAGCAAGGGAGGGACACACACAGGGGGGAGACACAGGGAGAAAGGCAGACAGAGATAAATAGGGAGAAAAGGGACACAGATAAATAGGGAGATGGGAAGACAATGACATAAGGAGAAGGGAAAATTAGCTGCTTATCTCTCCCTATGGGAATGGATTTGGGATAAAATACACATTCCAGGTCTCACCCCCTGATCTTCAGAATCAGAATTTCTGGGAGTGGGACCCAGGAATCTACATTTAAAGAAAGCTCCTCTGAGTAGCAAAGTATGCTTTGAAATGCATCAGATCAATGGGATAGATTTGTGGACGGCTAGAGGGAGGGATAGATGGAAAACACACAGTAAAGCAAATACAGCAAAATGTTAACTGAGGAATCTAGAAAGTGGGTAACACTGTCCACTGCACAATTGTTTTAACTTTCTGTATGTTTGAAAATTTTCATAATAACATGCTGAGTGTGTGGAAGTTCCTGAATGATCGTGATGATTAGGCAGGTCTGGGACTACTGTAGTAGGAAGGGAAGGCATCCTCAGAGGACTTCTAGAGAAGCTATTGCCCTGAGAAGGCCCCCTGCACTCCCCAACCATGTCCCCTCCATCCCCCGCCCCCAGTCTGACCAGTCCCACAGCAATCTCAGAACTCACAGCAGCACCGCACAAGGCCCTGCCCTTCTCCCTGGGCTCTGAAGGAAGTCCATCTGTCCCCTAGGGCCTCCTGTTCTGCACGTTAAGGAGGATTTTCTGGGTCATCTGAGGCTGGTCTCTGCAGGGCCCTGGTAGCAATCCGATCCGGCTGGCGGGCAGTGTGGGTTTGGGCAGAGCTTGGAGAGGCGGGGCTAGAAGTTCCCTTGGAAAAACTTGAAGCTGAACTGCTTACAATGGCCCTTGAGCACCTTGGCCAGAGCTGGGAAGCCACAGAAGAAGACCTGCTCCTTGCCCTTCTTCTCAGTGGCTAACTTCTGGAACACCTGGACTGCACACGGTTGGGGGAGAGCAGAGGGAGAAGAGGGGGGACCGTGGACCTGCCCAGTGACACACCCAGTGGAGCCGAAGACATGATGGGCCAGGATGGCTGTCCTCCCCATGAGGAGCCCCAAAGCACAGCTGCTTGGCTTCAGCTATTAGTTTAGGGGCCGTTTGCTCAGTGAGTAACCTGACTCTGACCCTAGGGAGAGGCTGGACCAGAAAAAAATAAGACCCAGGCCCTCGGTTCAAGGAGCTTCATCCATGGGGGAGATGTGCACTAAACCAGCTGCAGTGCTGTAGGGCGATGGCAGCGCCCAGAGGGCACACTGACCTCCAAAGCCCCAACCTCATGCTAGCCCACGGGCCTCCATCAAAATGCCGCTTTCCTGAAGGCAGGCTTTCTCCCCCAGCGAGGACCCTTTTCCACCCCAAGTTCTGCTTAAGAATTGCCTTTGCCTAAAGTTCTCTTGGTGCCGAAGCCCCACTGGCATCCCGTTCCCCCCAGGCTCTCACTATCTAAACATGGATCATCTATAGCAGTTTGAAAAGCAATACCTTCTGGTCACTTCAGGCAAACTCTGCACCCCAACTGTTAAGTGCTCAGGGAGGAAAAATAATAATAAAACCAATATGAGGAATAAAATAGAAAGACTGCAAACTATTCTGTGGCTCTGGGCCTCAGTTTCCCTGTTTGTACCAGGAAGGGATAAGACTTGATGCCTCCCCGGGGCTCTGTCCACTGGGGCCTTCAGACTCTGGTTTGTAGGGGGTCAGGGCTGGGAGAGGCCTTGGAGGTTATATGGGCAAACTTCCTCTGTGATCAGATGGGGAAACGGAGGCTAGGGGTGGAACAGAGGGAGCTAGTGATAGAGCCAGAATGTAGGTCCCCTGCCTCCAGTTCCAGCCCTGAGATCCTGGCTGGACTTGGATGCTGGCCTCAAGCTTTGCCCCTGCTTGTTTGGCCCTAATCTCACTGCTTCAGGCTCTCAAACCCACTAGTCCCTGCAGGCTTCAGGGCTCCAGGTGGCCTTTACCTTGTTCAATCTGGCCGCCCAGGCTGGCTGCGTGTCTGGAGGCCCGTGATGGAATCCTTCTTCTCCTTCTTGGCCTGGAGGTCGAGGGCCATCTGCAAACCAATGGCCTTCATGTCATTCTTGCCCAGCACGGAGGTCATATACATGCGCAGCTCCAGGAAACGGCCTACGTTGGGGAGGAGAGGGCAGGGTTGAGAGGCCAGCACCCATGATGGGGACAGGGCAGGATGCCAGCCACCTTGCCCTGTGACTTGAAGGGGGACTCACACTGTCAGCCAACCATATTCACCCAGTACCTCCATTTGACCAGTGCTGTAGAAAGGAAAGATGGCTATCTTGAGCTGCTCGAGCTGGGTAGGCCCTGTGCACGGCATAGATGAGTTATCGTATAGCCATTGTGTAATGTAAGTCTCACAACCACCCCAGGACCTGAACCTTATATTTACAGAAGGTAAATGAATCCCAGGGCAGCGTGGCTGTCCTTGGTCTCTGAACTCATGCCCTTCTGTGCCTCATGGTGTCTGCTCAGCCTAGTTGGGGAACACAAGCCATACACATATGGAAAGACCACTGGGACCAGAGAGTCAAGGGTTGAGTGAGTGGATCAGATGGCAAATGCTACTGATATACAGGGAAGGCTGGAGCGCACGCAGCCGCTTCCTGGGACAGTGGGGATTGGGCGAGGTCTTGGAAGAGGGCTGAGACTCAAAGGGGAGGTGAAGGAAGGCACCCTAAGAAGGGAGTAGCATGAGACAAAGGTGGGAGGCTGGAGTTTGTGGGGCATGATGTGACTGCCCAGCTGGAGCACAGCATCCTTGAATGGGTACAACAGCGGGTAGGACTGGATACACACGGAGGCCAGAATGTGAAGAATCTGGAATGCCCAGCTAGGGAACGGGGGCAGGGAGAGGGTACTGGAGCAGGGCATGATGAGATGAAAAGAGCATTTCAGGGAGGGGAGTCAGAGGACTGAAGGGACAGAGCAGAGACTGGCATCTAGGAGACGCATTAGGCCTGAGCATCCACAGCTCTGTGTCTGCAATGGGACAGGTTTGTGAGATACTGATCCCACCAGCTCTAGGGCAATTGGTACAACCAGGTGGGCACCTCTGTGCTCAAGCAGTTTCCTCCATTCTCCCAGAGGTGGCAAACAAATGTTGTCATTTTCCCGGTGTGCCATTACGGGGAGAAGACTGGCCAGTGCCGCCCCAAACCCCTGCCACAATGCAGGCCAGGAACGGCGGGGCCTGATCTACCATGTTGGATTCATGAGCTGACAATCCTTTATCCTTAAAGGATTCTCTCTCACTAAAGGATTCAGGCCATTCCAGCTTGTTCTCTATTGTTTCATATGCCACGATTAGCCCACTTTTCCTTTGGCTCAAGATCTCAGCCATTGTTAAAATGCAAATGGCCCTAGGAGGGACACCACATTTTATTTCACACATCACTGAACTTGAGTAGTGTGGTGGTGCAGGAGGGAAGAAGACATACCGTAAGGGATGCCCACCTGAGAGAGCCCTGGCCCTTCTCCCTCAGAGTCACTGCCCCCCACCCCCCGTTCCCCCACACAGGGGTAAGAAAGGAGAGAATGAGACATCAGAATGGGAGGGAGAAGGAGGCGCTGTAGAGGTTTTTGCTCTCTCCAAGACAGCGTGTTCCAGACAGTCCTCCCATTTCTGGGACACTCTCTTAAGGAAATCATCCAAAGGAAGGGGAAAACAAAACTATGTGCTCATGCATATTAATTGCAGCTTTACTTATGATAGTGGAGAATTAGGAATAAACAAAATGTTCAGTAGTAGGGGCATGGTTAAATAATTTACGGCAAACCACTGTATCATTCATTACATAGCCATTAAATACTACTAGTACTGGTACTACTATTACTATTAAATTTATGGAGCAATTACTACTACTACTATTACTACTTCTGCTACTACTATTACATTTATTGAGCAGTTACTACTACTAGTAGTACTACCACCTCTACTACTATTAGTACAACTTCTACTACTGGTAAATTTACTGAGCAGTTATTAAGCTCCAGGCCTTGTTCTAAGTGCTGTACAGATGATCTCTCACCCAATCCTCACAGCAATCCTACGAGGTAGGTACTTAGTAGTATCCATATTTTTCAGATGAGAAGATAGAGGCAAAGCAATGTGCCCAAGGTTCTATAGCTATTATGGGATAGAGTAAAAGACTCAACTCAAACAGCACAATTGAAGCTTAAGCTATAGAAATTAAAAATTATAAACCACAAATTATTTGACTCAAACCTCGGTATATGATTAAAGTTGAAATCAGAGGCCATGTGCTTCAGCTGCAATGAGAAACCTTGGAAGAAATTTGAGGTAACAAAGCTGTTGACTCAAGTGGCTTTGAGAATGCAAAGCAGTGGATTGGCTGTTACCCTTTGCTTACACAGATTAGGAAGAAGCAAACCGCAAATATTTATATACCAGTAACTAGAAAATTTAAATTAAATCTAAACTTTTCCCTTAGGCTGTCATCATAAAAGCAAGTTTCTTATGAATTAATATACTTAAAAGCGTTTAGAACAAAGTCAATGCTATATAAATATTTGCTTTAATTGTTATTTACAAGAAAGAGCAAGAAGCTTTACTACAACATTCTAGGGTTTATTTGTTCTCTTCCAAAGACTGTTGACTGGTGCTTTAAGGCTTTGGATGTTTCTTATAGTAAACTATATGTGTTTGAATGTTTTTTGTGGAAAACTGTGTCTGATTACTTGAACTTATAAACTATGTTTAGCATAGGAATTTGAATTTACTCATGGCAACCTTGTGATAATTAACCAGCCAAATAAGATCTAGTTCCAGTGAACTCAACACTATAAAAAAACCTCACCAATTCTCTCGAAGTTAGAAACATATCTAGAGATATTCCTCCTTATATAAGATCTTCCGTAAGTAAAACATAACAAAACAAAATAATGACTAACAGATTAACTTTAAACATAGTACCAAACCTCAGTATTCCACAAAGATGTCCCTTGAGGACTATTAAATAACCCAGAGAAACATGTTATCATGCAATGCTTAGTAAAAAATGTAGTATACAACACTTGCTGGGCGGGGAGGGGAGGCTGCAGGGACTGGGGGGAGGACATTTAAACATTCCAGTTTAATGAATGCATAAAAGAAGGGACCATCAGCAAAAGAATTCATACATGCCAAGCTGTATAATTTTTATCTTAGACTACTTTCTAAACTTTTTGATTGCTACCTCATCAGGAAACATATTGAGCACACCCCCCCCAATAAATATATACGTTTGTTCACATGTTCGTTTCTACTTACAGATTACGTCTATTAAAAATTTATGCTTGAGTAAAAAGAACCATATTACTCTCTCACCTTGAACAACTAGAAAAATAAGCAAGATATATAAAACAATGGTTTCCAGACATTGGTCAACAGGTCATGTAGGACTGTCATTACTGAGGGAGGAAACACTGAAGTGAGCCTTACGATTGCCTGGTGTCGGCCTCACTGAATTGAGGAGACAGAAATTGGAGATCAGGGAGCCAGGACAGCTAGAACGTGCCAGGCACAAAACTAGAAAAAGGGCAACTGCAGAGAGGAAGAGAGACCGAAGGAAGAAGAGAAAGAGGAAGGGAGGATGAGGGCTCACTAGCTCTGGAAATCTGCATAAAGTTCCCCCTCAGTCTTTGGCTCAGTGTTAATCTGTACACATGTGAAAGAAAATTACCAGAAAACATGAGGTTTCACAGTACCTGGAGCTCAAAACAGAGCTGGCAATAGTTTGTGTTCCACCATCAAGAGTGCAGAGACCTTCTAATATACAAGGCAGTAGGATGAGTCCTCAGAGGTGCAGCACCTCAGCCCTGGGGCTGAATTAGCCCCACAATAAAGGCTGCTCTGGACTCATCCTAACAAAACTTAAAAGCAAGTCTTGAAAGTATCCAAACCATCCTAAACAATGTCACTGTGCACCAAAGCAAAGTACAGTACTATTTAAAGAAATACCACAAAATCCAGAACACAACATGAAATTCACAGTACTCGCCATCCAGTAAAAAATTATCAAGCATGTAAAGAAACAGGAACATATGATTCATAACTAGGAGAAAATTAGTAATTAGAAACAGATGCAGAAATGACAGAGATGATGGACTTAGACAAAGATGTTAGAGCAAATATTATAAATGTGCTTGAGAATGTAAAAACAAAACAAAGCAGCTATGATGAGAAGAGGAATGGAAAACATAAAAGATACCCAAATGGAACTTCTAGAGAAGAACAACACAATAAGAGAAATGAAAAATACAATGGATAGGATTAATAGCTATTCTAGGTCCTTTGGTTTTTCCCTATAAATTTTAGAATAAGCTTCTTGATATCTATTTTTAAAAACCTGCTGGGACTTTTATTAGGATGGGAAGGATAGATAAGTTACTGCAGAAGAAAAGATGAGTGAACTTGAAGACATAGCAATAGAAACTATCTGATATGAGGCACAGATTGAGAGGAAAAAACAACAACCATACTCACAATAACCTGTGAGATATCAAACAGTCTAAGATCTGTGTAATTGAAGTGACAGGAAGGAGAAGGGGAGACAGAAAAAAAATATGTAAAGAAAGAATGGCTGAAATTTATCCAAATTTGATGGAAACTATAAGCCCAGATGTCCAAGAAGTTCAATGAACTTCAAGTAAAAGAAATATAAAAAAACAGTTTCTCAGAAATGTTTTGTAGTTTTTAGTATACAGATCTTGCCCATATTTTGCTAAATTTATCCTTAAGTATTTCATGGTTCTTAAAATACTATTTAAAGATTTTCAAATACTAATTATTTGTTGTTTGTAAATAGAAATAGAATTGACTTTTGCATATTCACCTTATAACCTGGACCTTGTTGAACTCACTATGAGACTGATCTAAATAAAGAGCTAAAACTATAAAACTTCTGGGAGAAAACCTAAGAGTAAATGCTCATGAATTTGGGTGAGGCAAAGGTTTTAGTTAGGACACAAAAAGCATGAAGAATAAGAGAAAGAAATCTGATAAACTGGACATTATTAAAATTTCAAAATTTTGTTCTTCAAAAGACAGTTTAAGTAAATGAAAAGACAAACCACAGACTGGGAGAATATATTTATAAAATGTACACCTGGTAATGGACCTGTTTCCATAATATATGAAGAACTCTTACAATTTAATAAAAGGAAGAAAAATACCTGGATTTAAAGAGCAGACAAAATATTTGAACAGACACTTTACAAAGAAGGCATACAAACAGCAAATAAGACCATGAAAATATCTTCAACATCATAATTAATTAGGGAACTGCAAATTAAGAACATATTGAGATATCCCTATACACCCACTAGAATGGTTAAAATTAGAAAGACTGCCAACATCAAGTGTTGATGACTTGGTGCTTTGTGACCACCTAGAGGGGTGGGATAGGGAGGATGGGAGGGAGGCTCAAGAGGGAGGGAATATGGGGATATATGTATATGTATAGCTGATTCACTTTGTTATATAGCAGAAACTAACACACCATTGTAAAGCAATTATACTCCAATAAAGATGTAAAGAAAAAATGTTGATGAGGTTATGGAGCAACTGGGACTCCACTGCTGATGGAAATACAAAGTGGTACAGTCATTTGGGAAAAATAATTTGACAGTTTTTAAAACTTAGCACATACCATACGACCCAGCAATCCCAATGCTAAGTATTTACCCAAGAGAAGAGGAAACATATGTCCACACAGAGACTTTCATAGTCAAAAATGGATAAAAAGTGGAAATAACTCTAACATCCATCAGCAACTGAGTGGAAAAAGATTGTGGTATATACAGAAAATGGAACACTTCTCAGCAACAAAAAGGAATTAACTACTTACTTTAATTTAACATGCAACAGCATGAATAAATCTCAAAGGTATTACGTTTAGTGAAAGACGTTAGAAAAGACTACATACATATTATATGATTCCATTTTTATGAAATTCTAGAAAAGGAAAAACTATAGTGATCGAAAGCAGATCAGAGGTTGCCAGGAGCTGCAAGTGGAGAAAGGGTATTGATGCAAAGTGAGATGAGGGAGCTTTTGGGGGTAATAGAAATGTCCCATGTTTTGATTATGGTGATGGTTATACAACTGGACACACTTGTCAAAATGCCATTGTCTTTATTGGACACTTAAGTTGATGAATTTTATTGTATGTAAATTATCCCTCAAAAAAACTTTAAAAAAAAAGTGTGAATACAAATCGTCTGAGAATTGTGTTAAAATGTACCTTCCCGGGCCCTATTCCCAGACAATTGGACTTGGAAGGTCTGGAATGAGGCCTGGTAATCTAACTTTTTAATAAGTCCTCATTTTGAATAAAAAGAAATGCCATAAAAAAGAGAAATGGGGTGGGGGAGGCTATACATTTTTATAAAATATGAATAAGAAAAAATATCAGAAGGAAATCCTTTAAAATGCCTGGATACCTGGATGGGATTATAAATTTTTTTTCTCTTCTCTCTTTTAAGTTTCACAAAATATTACATTTTATTGGGGGAAAAGAGCAGCCCCCTCTCCCCCACATTTTTGATAGAATAATCTAAACACTTTCTTAAAGAGACCCTGAACCCCGCTGCCCCACCTCCATCATCCTCAGGCCCCGCCCCTCTCCTACCCTCCTGAGTCTCCTCGGCCTGGTCCATCTCCAGTCTGGTCAGCAGGCTCACAAACCACTCGAAAGACCGCTAGTCTCGGTTGATCCAGATGAAGTCCACCTACGGAGAAGGGTCCAGTTCAGAGGGGGGCCTACCTCATTCACTCGTATCTGTGATCCCCAGGGCTCTGGTGTAACCACCCTGCTGTTAGCAGGGCACACGTTATCGCCCCCATTTAAGGGAGGGGGAGACCGAGGCTCGCAGAGGTGAGGAACATTGCCCAGGCCACAGAGCAGCATGGGATCAGAGCTCGGGGTCCTGACAGCCAGGTCAGGATTTTCTCTAATAATCTATTGTTTACAGCAAGCAGTATTCTGAGATCTTAAGTTTAGGACAGCCAGAAAAACATTATTTCATTATTTTTTTTTAGAAAGTCTTTGAAGTGGCCTACACAGAATAATAAATTGTCAAACGGCAAACATTTTCATTTTTAAAACCACCATCAGGTCACGACTAGCAAGCGTCATGGCTGTAACTGAATTCCGGCTGCCTGATTTTCAGGCTCCGTGTTCTTTAATGAGATGCCCGCCTTTAGGGCCCAGAATGTCTCTCTGGGGGAGCCCTGAACACAGAGACTAATGGATACAAGCCGGGGAGAGGTCATCTATCCTTCCCCTGCCTCTGCACAGGGGGCACCTAGCTCTGGTGTCTGGGGAGCTCCCCAGTCCTTCCTGCAGGAGGCGATGCTCACTCACCTTGTGGAATTTCATGTCAGCATCCTGCACACCCTCCCTCCCAGAGTGCTGGCAGTTGGGGCAGATGGGCGTTCTCTTCTGGTGCCTGAGGGGAGAAGAGAGGAGGGGCTTTTGAGTTTGGGGTGAGTATGAGATTTCTCAGGACCCCAGAGAACAGTGCAGGGCACAGGGAGGGAGGTGGGGTGGCAGGGCCCACCCCATGAGGAGGGGGAGGGGTGAGACCCGAAAAAGAGCAGGAGAGGAAAGAGAAAAGGGGAGGGAGCCAGGTGAAAGGAGGGAGAAGGCAGGGCGGGGAGGGGAGGCCGTCTCTCAGGACTCTGCCCTGGGATGCAGGCAGGGCCACAGCCTGTCCACCCACCTGTACAAGATGCTCTGCAGGATGGAAGCAAAGGGGGTGATGCCGACGCCTGCCCCGTCGAGCACAGCATGCTCGGAGGTGAAGATCCTGCGGTTGGGGGTCCTGTAAGGGCCATCGATGTAGCACTGCATGCAGGAGGGGTTAGAGGAAAGACAGGGTGGGTGGGTGAGGGAGAAGTGGACCCCGACGCTTCAGGACCTCCCTTTATATGCAGGCAGTTATCTCCTGGGCTGGAACCCAGGAGTAAGTGGCTCCCACTCAGAGCACATTCTACACGCTGTGGTCTGAGCCCGAGTCTGGGAGAGCCCTAGAATGTTCGCGTGCAGAGCTGGTGAGAGCAGGGCCCAGGCAGCATGCCCCGTGTGCCCTGCGAGGGCAGGGGTTTGGTTCTGTTATCTGGAGACCTGGGAGTCAGACCGTGGGGACTGTGAAACCCGGGCACCAAGAGCCACAGCAAGCCCTCCCCGTGGGCAGAGGCTTCGATTCCTCTGCTTGGGGCCACCCCCTTGAGCCTCTCCCCTTGATGTTACAGAGCCGGTGGTTCTCAGAGGACACCTCGGAGACCTGCGGGGACTAGAGCAGAGAAGGTGGGTCTCTGGGAGTGGGCGGGCCAGGCATTTCTCAGAGGCGTCCTCGACCTTGCCCATCTGAGCAACCTTACGAAAAGGGAATTGCCTTTTCTGCCCCAACCATTCCAGGGAGCATGGGGCACTTTTGAGGGAGAACATCAGTGGTGTGATGGTACACGGACTCCTCAGAAAAAGAAAGCACCACCACCAGCAATGACAAACTCCTGATTTTTAGTGTCTAGATTTCCGGTGTAAACACTGCCGTCATGGCTCTCACCAATGACTGTGCTTAATAACTGGCTCTCAAAATTCCTGAAAATGTAACAATCACTCTAGAGGTCCAGCACAAGTCAGCTTCAGGGTGTGATGGTAGAACACTCACCCCAGCCGCCTCTTGGGCTCAGCCACTCCCGATAGCTTTCATGTTTCTAGACAGCCCCGGCCTTGAACGTTCTTTCCCTGCGCCTAGAGCTCGCTCTCCTCTTGCCCAGCTGGCAAATTCCTGTGCCTCCTTCAGTGTGCAGCTCACTTGGAGTGGCTGCTCCTCCTGGAAGCTTTGCCCAGCTGCTCCAGGCAGAAAAGCCACGCATGGGCCTGGTTCAGAGTTTGCCCCTGCCCTTGGGACCCTGCTCTGGGCTTGCTGACAGGGAGCTGCCTGAGGGCAGGGAGCAGGCCTCCTCTGCTCTGCCTAACTCCTCCAGCCCCCGAGGACAGGCAGACCAGATTCCCTGAGGTCAAAGTGCTTCCTTCCTGAAGATGAAGGAAACAGGACCCCCCCCCCCCCAAAAGGGCTGCAGGGGCCTGTGATAGTTTCTCTCTGGTGAGGAGTGACCTTCACAATCATCCAGGCAAATCCCTTATTTCACAGAGAGAAGCCAAAACAGGAGAGTGTGGAAATGACTCGCCCAAGTTCCCATAGAGCTCTGGGTGGAGCCTGGGTCTCCAGCTGCCCATCCTGCGCTCACCACGTCACATCACGTTGCTTCTTTGGGGGCAACCGAATTCTGTGTCCTCCACAGTGCTGGATGTGAACTGCTTGTGAGGATTATTTTAGGAAGTACACTGTGAGAGGGATACTTCTCTTACAATTTTTTAAAATCCTTCTGATTGCAAGGAGGAAGCCTCACATCATGGTTATTGTATCTTTAATCTCTCTAACACTTACTAATCCCTCCTCCTTCTTTTCTTTTAACAATCTGAGAAAGAAAGAGATGGAGAGCATGACAGAGAGAGAGAGAGAGAGGGAACAAGCAGTGGATGCAGCTCAGGCTCAGAGCCTCACTTAGCAGGCAAGAATTTAATTACATTGTTTTTGCTTTCAGAGTTATCTTCTGTTTATGGCACATGATAACTGGTTCTTCATTAAACATGGCAATCTAAAGAGTCCTTTTAAAATACGATTAAGTTGAAAGTAATGTTGGGATGTAAGGAGAAAGATTCAGTAGGAAATATTACCTGTGGGAAGTAAATATGGCAAAAGTTATGAAGGTGCCATGCAGGTGACTGGCTACAGAAACACCACATGGTGTGTGGTCCTTCCTGAATGTGGCCTGCCCTTGAGGCCTTCTCTTCCAACTTCCAAGGACCCACCCACCGTTCCTGGGAAGAAATATCATTGGCTCTCCAGGCCCTAGTCCCAGCTTCCTCAGGCTTACCCAGCCCAGGTCCTCAGCTGCAGCTTCCCACTGTGCCTGAACCCCGTCCTTTGTCCCCACGTACACCAGGCCTTCATCCCCCTGCTGTGGAGTTCCCTTGGGCCTGTAGGGCATCATCTCCACAGAGACATCCTTGTTGGAGGCCACTGCACCTTGTGCCAAGGCTCCAAAGTGGATGGGCTGGGGCTGCAAACCCTGTTTGGTTTCAAAAAAAAACAGTGCTTTATGATTAAAACCACAAGATCAGTATGTGTTAGTTTTTTTAAAGATTCAGAAACTACAGAACTTTAAAGAATAATGTAAAAAAGTACCCTGAATTGGAAGACACAACTTCTCTAAACATTTTCTCTGTCCTTCCAGATCTTTTTCACACACACACACACACACACACACACACACACATACACACACTTTCACATAAATGGAACGTACTGCTTTGTAACTTGCCTTTTCCACTTACTACATCTTGACCAGCTTTACGTGCTAATGCATATACATTCACATAGTCTTTTTTAGGCAACTTACTATTCTATTAGATGGGCGATCAGTAATTTCTTTAACTGCTTCCCTATTGTTGGGCATTTTGGTTATCCTCATTTTCTCATTCTTGTTAACAACCACAATATATTATATAAATTAGCTCTTTCCCTTTATCCTAACTGATTTTCTTCATAGCGTTTATTACCACGTGACACATTTTGTATCTATTTGTGCATTTACTGTCTATCTCCCCCTCCAGAAGGACAGCAGTGCCAATGGCTATTTTGCTTATTGACATATCTCCAGCATCTAAAACAGTACCTGGAAAACAGTAGATCCTGTGCTCAATAAATATTTGCTAAATGAATGAATGAACAAGGTGGTTAATGTACTTCTTGTGTACGTGTCCAATTAGCTTTTTAGGCTAAATCCCTAAAAATGGCATTGCTGGGCCATTGGGTATAGATATTAAAACGCTGACACATATAGCCAGACTGCCCACCAGAAAGATTGTGCCAATTTATTCTCTGGCAGCGGTGCTTAAGACCCCAAGGAAACGCCGCTTTTAGTGTATCTACCCACCAATCTCAGTGTGCCAAGACTTGCCCAGTTTTGAAAATCAGCTTTCTCCTTTGGGAGGTTTCCCCTGATTAACAGGAAAGAACACTCTGCTTGTTTCTAGCTACCTCTCCATTTCCCGGAGCTTTGCTCTTGGCACTGTTCTAGAAGGTCCCTCTGGTCTGACCAGGCAGGATTCCACATGGTTTTCTCCCCTGGACTTTAAATTCCACAGGGGCAAGGCAGGGCTGGGCCAGGCCTGGGGGCTTTCTTCCTTTGACCTTCAACAGGGTTTCCACATATTAACCTGTCTCCCGGCTTAGTGGTACAGCCTACTAAGTGTTCAGGAATCCTCAGCCTCCTACATCTATCCCTGCTTCCTCAGGTGCTGCTCTGATCTCTCTGTATTCCTCCCAAACCTCCCAGAACCTGTATTCACTCCAGGCACTGGCAGATTGTCAATTTTGTGCAGTTCATCAGGGCTCAAAAGATAACAATGCTGATGGTGATGGTGATGATGATGGTGATAGTGATGGTGACGGCGATGATGATGATGATGTGATGATGGTAATATGGTGGCGGTGATGATGGTGATGGTGATAATGAATGATCCCTCTGGACCACGTTGCTCAGTTCACTCAATACTTGACATGCATTCATTCCATTGGTCCTTAGAAGAATCACGTGTAAAAGGAAAGTCAACGGTGGGAAGCACGTCCAGTTTGTAGATGAACAACTCGAGGCTCAGCAAGGCTAAAAGATGTGCCCAAGGCCATACAGTTAGAAAGCGTTAGAGAGCAGAGAGGTGGGGGTGGGTTTTTCTCATCTCAATTTCTCCGTCTTTGCATTGTCCCCTTCTTTCTAACAGAGCACACTGGAGGGGGGAGGATCTGGCGTGGTCAGGCTTCGAGGAGGCTCTTGGACCACACAGTCTGTAGTCGCCTCGCCCTGTGTGCCACCATCCAGCCGGTGTACACGACAGCTGCTCAGTGGTTGCCAACTAAGAAGGCAACTTGGTCCCCATGGGTTTGTCACCATGGTGGAGACTTACTTCCCTGCAGTCACTTCCCTGCGGCTTCCTCTGACTCCTTCTCATCTTCAAACTCCTTGAGAGCCTCTCGGAACCACAGCCCACTGGGTCTGATTTCTTGAAGGACTCATACAGCCTGTTTGTCCACTGGCCCTGGGACTGGGTATGTAGCCAGATGGTGTCTGAGCAAGAG
This sequence comes from Mesoplodon densirostris, assembly GCF_025265405.1. Taxonomy (NCBI): domain Eukaryota; kingdom Metazoa; phylum Chordata; class Mammalia; order Artiodactyla; family Ziphiidae; genus Mesoplodon; species Mesoplodon densirostris. The sequence goes on from NC_082664.1 coordinate 124,751,170, forward strand.
ACAGGGAGGGAGAAAAGGGTTCAGCACTGTTCTCCAGCAGGGACAGGCCCGTCTCACTTGGAGGGATTGGGACTGCGCGTCTGCCCCTTAAGTCCTCCTTTGAATGTCCTTCCTCAGGCCCAAACTAGCAGCCACAGTCATGGGACTTGGAGAGCCGAGCTCTCTGTGCAGACCTGGCAATCTTGCTCAGTGAGGTCAACCTAAGGGTTCAGTCTCCTTTGCCAAGGCAGGGGTCAGAGTGGACCTGAGCACACTGGGAGCTCCCTAGGGGTGAGGGCCAGGCCTCCTCCATCAAGCCAGGGTCTCACCAAGGTGGGGACCCTCTCCCTCCCACATTCAACCGGGTGCCTGACAACGGCTCTGCACACAGTAGGTGCTCAATCAATGGTGGGAACAACAGCTTGCACTGCCCTCAGTGTCTGGGACGCAGGGGCTGCTTACTAAGGTTCTCTGTTGAGTGGATGACTGATGGAAAAGCCTGTGGGGGCTATCCCTCTGTTGAGGGGTACCAGAAAGAACCCACATGAGAGTAAGGAGGCCCCTAAGAGATCTCCTGGTCTGGGGTTCTCATCCTTTTTCTTTTATTTTAAACCATGGACTCTTTTGGCAGTTGTATGAAGGAAATGGATAGACTCCTTCTCAGAATATGGTTTTTAAATACATTGAATAACATATGTAGAAATTACAAATGAAACCAATTATAATGAGACAGTTATCAAAATATATTTTTTAAAATTTTGATTTAAGAATACATGTGCATTTTTGTTAATACATGAAATAACGAGATGCAGCAGGAGTCACATGGCCACTGGAAACGTGAATTGGCAATGAGCATGAATGATAACCCAAAGTATGGACAGCAACCGTAATGTGATATGAAGAAGAATCCATGGTTTTCATTTTGAAAAAGGCACACGGATTGGTAATGCTACTATGGTTTGTTACCTGCATTCACACCTGAAGAAAATGCTAAATTTTAGTTAGCTGTTAGTGAAAACAAAGATGTCACATTTTTCTGTCCACCTAAGTTCCTGAATGAACTGGTTGGACCCTGTGTTTACAGAGAGGTGAGGCATGCTCTCCCAGCTTTGTGAGGAGGGGACTGAAAAGTCACGTGCTTGGATCCCTACTCCCACGCTCCTTCCTGGAGCTTCCTCACCCTTCAGAGTGCAAAGAGGCAGGAGGGCTGGGCTATGCCCTGTTGCACAGATGCACGCTGAACTGCCTCACACAGTGACTCATATGGAGAAGGCCTCTTAAATGTCAGCTGAATTCAATCAGCCACACCTGCCAGCCTGAGTCCCACTCCTTATTCTGTAAGCCAGCTCTGCAAACAAAGTTGGAGGATTTACCAGCCCCCGTATAGACTCACTCAGCTCACTGCAGGGGACTCAGGCCCAAGATGTGGGCAGATTCCAAGCTGAGACCCTGAAGAAACCCCTTCAAGAACTGGTCAAATAAATAACACATCTGTAAAATAAACATGGTCATTATAATATTAGTATTGATACACTGGAATAGTATGCAGCCATAAAAAGGAAAAGTTCTTCTTTTAAAAGAACTGACATGCAAAGATTTTCATGACATACTATTCACGGAGAAAAAGTGGGCTTCAAGACAGTGTGAACAGTGATCCCTTGCATGCAGAATTACCTCTACTTCTGATTATCCATGGAGATGTATCGAGATCTGGAAGGCAATGGTTTTTTTTTTTTTCCTTTTAAAATTTTATTGGAGTATAGTTGCTTTACAATGTTGTGTTAGTTTCTACCGTACAGAAAAGTGAATCACTATACATATACGTATATCCCTCTTTTTTGGATTTCCTTCCCATTTTGTTCACCACAGAGCATTGAGTAGAGTTCCCTGTGCTATACAGTAGGTTCTCATTATGGAATCTATTTTATACATAGTATCAAGAGTGTATATATGTTGGGCTTCCATGGTGGCGCAGTGGTTGAGAGTCCGCCTGCCGATGCAGGGGACACTGGTTCATGCCCCGGTCCCGGAGGATCCCACATGCCGCGGAGCGGCTGGGCCCGCGAGCCGTGGCCGCGGAGCCTGTGTGTCCGGAGCCTGTGCTCCGCAACGGGAGAGGCCACAGCAGTGAGAGGCCCGCATACAGCAAAAAAAAAAAAAAAAAAAAAAGAGTGTATATATGTCAATCCCAATCTCCCAATTCACCCCATCGCCCCTTTCCCCCTTGGGACAATGGATTTCTTTGGGTGGAATTACTTGAGGGATTTTAATTTTCTTCGGGACATGTTTCTATACTGTCTGAATTTTCTGGAAGCATATCTGTTCTTTACAAAACAGCAAAGGAAAGAAAAATAGGAAGAAGATAACCCACCCTCTCTAACCCACACCCTCACCCCATTGTACATCCAGGCCACCACTCACATGATTCCAGGGCGGGTGTTGTGCAGCTTCGGGTGGGGAACCCTGGACTTGGGTCTGCGCCCTGAGCTGAGGGAGATGGGCCAGGGGGTGGGAGGCATCCTGAGTGAAGCTACAGCTTTTAATGGGGGTGGGTCAGAGAACCCTGGCAACCAGAAGCCTTTACTCCTCATGAAGCCGAGCAAGGGTCTCGCTGTAACAGGCCATGCAAGACCTCCTCTGTCAGAAGCACCGCTTGAGGTGGGAGGGCCAATGCCCGGCCAGGAGGTCAGAGGTCCAGCTTGTGGCCCAACCAACAACTCAGGACCAGAAGGCAGGCCCACACATGGTTGCGAGTCAGAGGACAGCTGGGCAAAGGGAGGGTCAGCTGAGCAGTTCTATGGGTGCTGGGTATCCAGAGGGAATAGGGGTGGTCCAGGGATAGGTGAGAAGGGTGCCAGGGCTTCTGCTGTCTTGGCACCCCACAGGGCTCATGCCCACATGGAGTGTGGAAGCCTGGCTTCCTGTCACAGTCCCGTTGGAAACGACCTGGTCCCCTCTCCTCTGAGCCACTGTTCCTCCACGTAAGACCCCTGCGGGCTCCCAACCACCTGCGCCATCCTGCGTTCCACTCTGTGTTCAAAGTCTTTCACAGTCCCACCCTGGTTCTCGTCGACTTTGTCAGCCACTGCTGTCTGCCTTTGGTCCCTTCTCTGACCCTCTCTCCCGCTCCCACTGCCCCTACTTCCTTCCTCCCTACTCCACCCAACCCTCAGCCCAAACTACATCAGACCCTCCTACGTTTCCACGTTTTCATGCTTCTCCCTCCGCCTCCACCCCCTCGTCCTTCCCTACCTAGGAAACTCCTATGAACCCTTCAAAGTTCAGCTGAAATGCCACCCTGCCCACTTCCCCCACCAGGCCAGGCCCTCCCCTGTGACCCTCACGGCAGCCGGTACAGCCCCAAACACCCCATTCGGTCAGCTTCCGCACGTCTGCCTGTGTGTTCCAGAGGGAGCTTTGGGAGGTCGACTTTGTGTGTCTGGTCTTGTTCACCTCTGTGTTCCTGGTTCCCAGCCTTGCCTGGCACTCGGCAAGGAGTCAGTAATACCTGCTGAGTGACCGGTGGGGCTGCCGCAGGCCTACCTCTCTGCTCGGGAGTGCTGCTGATGGTGGAGGGGTACCACTCATGGTGCGCGATGGTGGGGATGTTCAGATACAAGTAGTCACCAGGCCTGTAGTGGAAGGAGGGGGCTTCTTGATGAGGAGATGAGTGACCTGGGGAGAGAAGAAAGAGACCAGGGTCATCTGTGCAGGCCCAGAGCTGCCGGGGGCCCCAAGGCCAGAGGATGGAGGCTGGGCCGTCTTTCTCCACCATAAGCCAGGCTGGCCCCAGACATGGGACTCTTCTGTGCCTGTGAGTGGGGTCTCGCCCCTGCAGCACATCTGCCAACCAGGGGGTGGGCAGTGATCAGAGAAGGGAAGTCAGGCTGTGTCTGAAGTGGGGCTCATGGTGTGATCCCACTTCTTGTGGTGTAAATACTGCTTCTCAGTGGCCCTCCCCCTCTGTGAAGCCCCTGACTGCTCCAGCCCCTTTCTTGGAACTTCTGTGGTACTTGGGTGGTATTCCAACCGTGAACGGGCATCTCCCCAGGATATAATTGCCTCCTGGATAGTAGCTTTGGTTTATTGAGCACTTACTGGGTGCCAGAGCTGTGTGGAGCTCTTCTAGTGCTATCTCTAGTCCTCACAGAGACTCTCTGAGATGAATGTCATTCTTTCTCTACTTTACGCAGGAGAGGCTGAGGCTCAGAGAAGTTAAATGACTTGCTCAAGGCCACCAGCTAAGAAACCACGGGATTTGAATCCAACCACTCTGTCTGATGTCGGGGTCTAGACAGTAACGTCGGCCTCTTAGTCAGCTTCCGTGTCCTCACTCTCAAGCTGTCCAGAGTCAAACCCACCCAGAACTGCCTTCCTTTTCTCCAAAAATGGCCCCAGTTACTCAGGCAGCTGCAAGACAGCCTAGAGGCCTTCCCCACCTCAGCCGCAAATGCAGCCAGTTACCTCTTGAGTCTTTCTGTGACATGCCCCCTCCCCACCCAGTTCAAGGTCAAGGCTTTTGTGAGCTCTCATCTACATGTATGCAACAGCCTCCCCAGTGGTCCCCTCCAAGCCATCTTCTACAGAGAGAGTAAAGAAATGCAGCTGGAGTATAAAGCAGCTCAATACCACCGCCCGCCCGTCCCCCACCCTGCTCAAGGGTTCCCCGTGGCCTGCAGAGTGAGGCCACTCACCCTTAGGCCCTGCCCACCCCTCCAGCTTCTCCCTGGCACCTTGGCTCCAGCTGTGCCAAATTACTTGTAGTCCCCCAAGCACAGTATGCTCTTTCATAACTCTGTGCCTTTGCCCATGCTGTTCCTTACCCAAGCAAACCCTTCCCTGTCTTGTCTATCCAACAAACTCCTATTCATCTTTCAAAACCCTGAAAAGGAAGCTCCCCTCTCATTCTGAAGATTCTCTGATCTCTAAAAGACAGAGTTTTAACACCTCCTGGGATTCTTCTTCTCTTACCAACACAGCCCTGCACTGTAATGGAAGGGCTGACTCTCCTAATAGCCTGTGTGCCCGTGGAGAGTGGGACAGTGCCTGAGCCTTCTCTGCATCTCTGTCACCTAGTGCAGGGCCTGCCAACTTGTAGACACTAATATATACTTACTGAAGGTATTCTGTGCACACTGGCCTTTAGTGGTACCCTGCCTACCTGTCATTCCCCTTCCAGAAGTGTCACTCCCGGAGGGCTGGATCGAGTCTTGCACTTTGCTTATCTTCTCCACCGTGATGGGGTGCCCCATTTCCTTGGGGGCGGGGGTCTAACAGAGTACTCAGCTGCTGCACCCCACCACCTGTGACTCCCCTTGGCTCATCAGGCCCCCTTTGAACCTTGGAAGGGAGGAGATTGACTTCCATGATGCACGGGGCCTCCATGAGGGATGCGGCCAGGCTGACGGCCTTCTCCAGGAAGAACAAGGTGCCAGGGACCAGCAGCCACTTCCAGAAGTTGGGCCCATGCAGACATGGGAGGTAGGACAGGTGGGTCCAACAGAACACCTGTGGGGGTGGGGAGTAAGTTGCCAGAGTCAAGGCCTGGGGGTGGAACAGAGCCAAGGTTCACGGCCATCCTTAAAGCCAGGACTGTGCCCAGAGCCTTGGCCACACACAGCCTCTCCTGGGAACAGGCTTGGGTAGGAGATTGGGGGTGGGAAGCTTCGTTGCCTCTCTGTTCTGGGGGCTTGGTCCAGAAAGTCTGTAAGGGAAGATTCTTGGCGCTACTGGCAAACATCTGGAACATCTGCCTGGGGGTCTTCTGGGCAGAGTGAACTGCCCCCTCTGATGGGCTCATGAGCATCAGTGTCTCAGCCCACTGACCCTTTCTCAGCGGGAAGGACGGAAAGACAGCAATGGTGTTCTGGGAGTGGAGGAGAAAGAGTAAAGCCCTGAGGTTTTTTTTTTTTTTTTTTGCGGTACACGGGCCTCTCACTGTTGTGGCCTCTCCTGTTGCGGAGCACAGGCTCCGGATGCGCAGGCTCAGCGGCCATGCCTCACGGGCCCAGCCACTCCATGGCACGTGGGATCTTCCCAGACCGGAGCACGAACCCGTGTCCCCTGTATCGGCAGGCGGACCCCCAACCACTGCGCCACCAGGGAAGCCCAGCCCTGAGTTTTAATACCTGCTCTGCTACTAGCTGTGGGACCTTGGCCTCGTAAGTTACTTTTCTGAGAGTCAGATTCCTCATGGGTCAAATGAGGATGCTGATTCTGACTTCAAAGGATCATTGCTGGCCCCAAGTAGGTGCTGTGTATATATATAATATATATATATATTTCTGATGTGACCAGATCAGTCCAAGGGACAGTTCGGGTCTCCCAACCAAATCCTCTGTGACCTCTTGTATCTCGAGGAGGCTAGAGAGAGGAAAGCAAAGCTAGACCTAATACTTTTGGACTGACCATGTGGCAGGTGTGTGTAGTTATTGGCTTCACATGTATTATCTCATTTAATTCCTAAAATATTAATAACTTCAAAGGTAGAGAATTATAGCTCCGTTTTACAGATGAGGACAATGAGTGACCCGTAAGTAGTGGGGTGGGGATTAGAATCCCGAAAGCCGGTGTTCCTTCCCCTCCCTGTGCCCAGTTTAATCCAATTAGAGCAAGGGGATAAGCCAGCAAAAAAGCCAGAAGAATCTTCTAGAGCAGAACATTTTCACTCAGCAGACATAAACTACAGCCCAATGGCAGAACCCCAAATCACATGTCCATAGTATGCAGACCGCCTGGAGCTTCCTGGGCTCTGGAGTAATTTAGAGGGAACGCAGCATGAAATGAAGTTGGGAGCCCAGGATGGGACAGGCAAAGGGGTAAGGGCTGGGGCACCTCACAGTGGCCGCTCCTGCGGACACAGGAGCTGGAGCAGGCGGACATGAGAAGCAGCAGTAGCAGCAGGGCCACACCAGTCAGGGAGGCCGAGCCGTGGACCTAGCCAATGCCAGGTCTCGTGGTGAGCAGCAGTTCCCAAAACTGGAAGGGGCTGGCCTTGGACTGAGCCCGGAGTGCTGGAGACGAGCACAAGACAAGCTCTGCCCACTGCACTTTCCCTGTGGGGTTCCCACCCCTCCCCCTTCTCTGCCCATCAGGCTGGCAGGACACACAGGGGCAGGATAACCGAGTGGTTTGTGGAAAGCCCAGGTGCCCCCCCCCACCCAGCCTCAGGCTACTCACCGAAGTTCACCACATGGGCCACGGTGTGGACGAGGGAGAGCCCGACCACCATAGCCCATAAGCTGGTGGAACTGGAGGTTGTGGTGCAGCAGCAGGACCTGAGCCAGCCACGTGGCCTGCAGTCACGTGAGGCAGTGCCTAAGCATCAGCACCTGGCTGGGCAAAGCGGTAGAGAGCCCCACCTGGCTCGCTCTCCACCCTGTCCTCTGCTCCCCAGCGGCTGTTTCCCTACCCTGAGCCTGTTGTGCTTCCTAAACGGGGCCCTGTCACCACCTCCCCTGCCCCCAAGCCTCCGCTGCTCCCCTAAGTCCAAAGCTAGGGGTCTGCAAAGTATGATCTCCAGAATTGGCGAAGAAAAAATGTTACAGAATGTCTGCTAGTATCACTTTTATCTCAACACGTGGGAAGCACATAAGCTTTTACTAATATTTAGTATCTGTGTAGACATGGTGCCCTTATTTAGTCATATGTCAGACTGGCACCATGTCACATGTGGTTCTCGAGATGTCCTGGGGGCAGATGGGGCTTTTTAAGGGGTTTATGATGAAGGTCCCCTCACTTGCTCGTTTACTTCAATGTATTTATGCATGCCCTGATACGTGGATTTGCAGATTACACTAACTGCTTTTAACTTAAGTAAGCTAACCATCCCTCAACAGGGACAAGTAGCTTAAAAAGATTCCCTACAGAGAAAATGCAGACTGAAAATAGTGTTAATAAGGCAAGAGCAAATGACCACAAAAATGAGTCACATGTCTCCCACCCCTGGTGTGAATTCTTTGTAGCCAGTTATGAGGTTATAAATAAAACCCACTCTAATAAGAAGCTGATATTGTCAGGAGGAGTATTTGGACTAGAGATGTACATCCCTGATCATTAAGAATGAACCTTGGGACTTCCTTGGCGGTCTAGTGGTTAAGACTTCGCCTTCCAATGCAAGGGGTGAGGGTTCGATCCCTGGTCGGGGAGCTAAGAACCCACATGCCTCGCGGCCAAAAAACCAAAACATAAAACAGAAGCAATCTTGTAAAAAATTCAGTAAAGACTTTAAAAAATGGTCCACATCAAGAAAATCTTAAAAAAAGAAAGAAAAGGATGAAGCTTGCCTTATAGTTATATTGTGCCATAAACCTATTGGCTAATGATAATAGGGCATGCATATAATTATAAGTAAGTGAGCATATACTGGGTAATTGGGAGGGGGTTTTGTATTCTGTTTATTTTTGTTGTGTTTTATTCGTTCCAGTTGCTGAAGTGTGTCATCAAATACACTTGGAGACCTCAGTCTCTGGTCCCCAGGATCACATTCTGGCATTCAAGTCCTCTGGAAGTATTCTCTTTCTGGTTGGAGCTCTGCACAGGAGCCAGCCCACCTCCTCTGGGTCCACCATAGGGTTATTGTGAGGATCAGATGGAAAGTGCTTAGCACTGTGACTTGTACATAGTAGCACACAAAAGTGCCAGCTATGTCATTTACCTGCTGTGTGACTATGGACAGTTCAGTGCCCCCTCTGAGCCTTAGTCCCCACCACTGAGTGTTGGCCCAGTTGAGTTCTAAGGTGCCATCCTACCCTGACACTGCAGGTGTCCACATGTGGGTCATTTTGTCTAAGAGGAGCCTACATCAGTCCCACTACCCGCTTCCCTGCATTGTGCCCGCAGAAACCTACCGCGATGAAGCTGCAGTCAAAGTTGAGGCATTGGCCACAGTCCTTAACCACCATGACACTGGCGCTGAGGGCCCGGTGCGCACTAGCTGCCAGGGCAAAGAGCAGCACGTGGAGGCCCACGTAGGCGGCCAGGCAGGGCAGGTGGCTGTCGTGGTTGTGCCAGTAGGCAGAGGTCAGCTGGCGAGGACGGTGTCGGGGCAGCCCGGCGGCGCAAGGAGTCAGCCAGTGGGCAGCACTGTGAGAGAGAGTTCCACTCAGAAGGCCGCGGTGTGGCGGGGACCACCAGAGTCTGAACCTAAAGATCCCATTCCCTCTTCAGCCCACTAACCCTCGGGGAGCCTCGTGGCAAACAGGCCGGCTTTCTTTTACACCAGGAAACAGAGAGGTCAAGTGACTTGCTTATAGTCACACAGCTAGGTGGAACTGGGATGAATCTCTGGTCTTTCGGATGCCATACGCACGACTTTTTTTTTTTTAACTACCTCTCCTTACTTCCCAACTGGGGGCGGGGCAGGGGAGGTAATCGAAAAGGATGGAAGAATCTGAGACATTTTGTGATAACCCACAAGAAAGTTAATACACAAAAAGAATGAACTACAAAACTGGCACTATTTGGAGCTTGGAGTCAGACAAACGTGGGTCTGTTGTTACACCCTTTTTATATTATTTTCTCCACAGCGCTTATCAAATTTGTACTTATCTAGTTTATGTACTTGTTTATTGGTATCATTTACCTGTCCCTCAGTCTGGAACTAGCCCCAGCAGAGCTTTGCCATTACTGAGAACAAGGCTTGGTACACAGTAGCTGCTCAACCAAGTTGAATAAATAACTGTCTTTGCTAACTATCTGTGTGATCCTAGGCATGTTACCTCAGGTGAAGTAACTTTAATGTCCTTTTGGAACTTCATTCCTTTTGTAACTTTAATTTCCTTTTCCATGCTATGCACTGGTATATTTGTAAAAATGCCCAGCACTTAATATTGTGAGTTGATTCTAAAGAAACACTGTAGAAAATGGACACATGACAACAGCTGCCCTGCACTACAGACCTTTGTCCCCAAGAGAAAGCAGGTAGAGGGGAGGGGCTGGGCGTGGCTTATCTGGGGCGGGGCCGACCTGAGGGCTCCTCCGTGTGTTCAGGCCACACTTCACACCTGGTGTCTAATCCCAGCACTGGCAGTGCCCCTGCGCGAGACAGGGCAGTACCTGATGGTCAGGTTCTCCATAACCCCGGGGAAGCGCTGCAGCTGGTCTCGAAGCTCATTGAAGGTGATGGCGCCCCTGCAGTCCTTGTCCGCCAGCTTGAAGAGCGCCAGCGTCAGCTGGTCCAGCTTCTCCTCGGGCAGCGAGATGGCGCTGTCACGCACGCACGACTGCAGTGCGATGCGCAGCTCGTCCACGTTGATGGAGCCGCTCCCTGGCCCAAGTGAGGATGAAGCCGAGTGGGGGCCTGCCCCCAGACCTCGCTCTGTACTTGCAGACTCGCCCTGTCTTGCACAACCATTGCATCAGTGGTTCGTTCATCTTCATCTTTCTGCCAACCAACTCTCTTTAGGAGCATAGACCAGGCAATCGAAGGACATATGGCACCTTCCGCTCACAAACCTTCCATGGCTCCCTACTGCCGAGCTCAACAGAGGTGAACATTTCCCCAAGCATGGAGAATCTTTGGATTCAGTGCATGCCTTCCTCCAGAATCTGCAGCCTCCTCTCTAAGTACCACTCAACTTCCAAGATCATCTGCCCAGAAGATACACTTGCTTACTTAATCTATAAGGAGCTACGTGCCCAGAGCTTCAATTATCCAGAGGCGAACTGTATATGAGGTGGTGGTGAAGAAGTTCCCTGTTGTTCCCCGACTTGTAGCAAAATTTGCTCATCCATGTTGTCCTGAGAGGCTGCAGCTGGGCCCTCAAGTCCAGCCTTGTGGCCTTATGTGAACATGAGTGGCTAAGAGTGATGTGAAAAGGAAGCCAGAAGTACTGTCGACCCTCCGAAAGGTTGCGTTCTGCATCCGGGGATACCACCTGCGGTTGATTGAATCGGTGGATGTGGAACACACGGATACTGAGGGCCGACTGTATGACTCCCTTTTATCTAAGGGACTTGAGCATACACGGATTTTGGTATCCACTGGGGTCCTAGAACCAATCAGAGAAACTACTGTACCAACAGAGATGGAATCTGGGGCACTTTTTTTTCCTGTATATATTTTCATTCTTCATGAGCAGTAGGACTCGTGATTAGTGATTTCTTGGCCTGTTTTGGATATAGACACACCTGAGGTAGCAACATGCTTCTGCCCCTTACTGTGTGATGGTGGGCTATAAGTCCCTTAGAGTATTGCACCTTACTTTGCTCATCTCTAAAATGGGGCTAATTATTCCTCCCTTTCAGAATTGGTTCAAGGATAATAGATAATTAATTATAAAGCACTTAATGCGGTATATGGAAGACGGTAGTTGCATATAAATGAAAAGTCTTATTGGTATTGTGATCATCACTTGGGCCAAAGTCAAAGTCTGTAATCACGTACAGAGTCTAATATGCCACTCTCCAGCCACACCTCCCTTCAGTTTTCCTAGTCAAGAGCCAGCATGAAGCATACTTTAAAGAAAACCTTAGCAAAGCTCTGCCAAGAAACTCATGCACCCTGGGCCAACTTGCTTCCTATTGCACTCTTCAGGGTCCGTGTAGCCCCCAGGAGTGGTCTGAGACTTAGCCCATTTGAAATGACCTATGGGAGGCCTTTTCTTACTACTGACATTCTACTGGATGAGGACATGAACCAGGCCCTGAGATATATTATTAATCTAGGACAAGTTCAGAAGGTAATCCAGGACTATGCCCACAAGACGCTGCCAGCTCCCACTAAAAATACAGAGGAAGGAGCAGTTCCTTCACAAATAAACCCCGGGGATCAAGTTCTTCTTCAAACCTGGAAAGAGGGGGTCCCCCCAAGACCAACTATTGCACAGGATGGGTTGAACCCTTTGCCACCCAATTGGAAAGGGCTATGGAAGTCTTTAAGTCCCTTTTAAAAGAAATACTTCCTCGGTTTGGACTTCCAAAGTCCCTGCAGAGTGATAACAGGCCTTCTTTTTATAGCCAAAATCACACAGGGGTTCACAACAGCCTGTGGGCGCTCTGACCACATCCAGAGCGCCCATCCCTCCCCGCCCCCTTCACACCCTCTCACCCATTCAGCTTTATACTCTCCTTAGCCAATTTCAAATCCAGGGTTCTCCTTCACAATTATTGTTGTGCACATTTTTATTCCTTATCCCTCTGTCCTTCTATTGCACTGACCCTAAAAATATCTCATCCCTAGGTGAATCCAAGTACCTGTTTTCTCCTTTCCTGCACCAGGGCAGCTAAGTGAACATTGCTGAAGAAAAGCACCCAAGAGAGCAGGAAGGGTCTGATCCCAGCCATGGCAAGGCCTTCAACTTGCCCGCAGTCATCTCATGCTTCTCTAGCAAGGTCACGGTCCCGCTGTCTGCCGAGACCACTTCTCACCTCCATGCCCATCTAGTCCCTGCCTGGCTCTCAGAGAAAACTGGAACCCCTGGAAGCGAGTGCCCTCTAGTTCCTGCCTTGAAACTACAAACCTCCTCTCACCTGCTGTCTTCTTCCCCACCTCTGTCTGCAAGGAGGAGGTGAGTGTGCTGCTTCCTCCTGTCACAGGCCAACCTCTCCATCTGAGGTTGTTGATAAGCCCCAGGTGTGGGCCAAGCTTGGTGGTCAGAAAGCAGTCAGTGAAGAGGGTCCCATGGAGATTGGGGTGGGGTCTGAGGAAGATGCTCAGGAAGCAGGGTCAGTCAACTGCCCATGTAGTGGTGGTGGTGTGGGTCAACTTGGGAAGTGGGTTCCAAGAATGAGGTCTGGCTAGACTGTCAGGCAGGAATGGGAGATAGAGAAACCCCATAGGCCAGAGGGCCTTGCCCAGGAGCAAATCTGCAGCTGGGTTGAGTTTTCAGGATGCATATCCAGCCCTGTGACTCCCCTGCTCAATGCTCTTCAATGGATCCCCATTGCTCGTTGTACTGAGACTCCAAACCATGGCCCCTGGGGCCTGCCCCGTCTGGCCTCACCAACTACCCCAGTCTCACTGGGTGCCTTTTTCCCACTTCAGCCTCCCTTCCTTTGATGATTCTGGGTCTTTAGACACCCTTTAAGCCACAAAGTTGCCGAAGAATGAAGGTCATTGCAGTGTCACTTACAATGCCAAAAAACGGAGGGGGGAACAATGAAATTCTCCCTTTTGGAAATGGGGTTTGAGTAAATAGTAATAAATAATAGCTGACACCTGTAAACATGGTACCCCAAACTAGGCACTTTACTGAGTTTACATAAGTTAACTAATTTAATCCTCCTAGCAACCTCACGAGTATGTGCTATTATTATGGTCATTATTTTTATGTGACACGTGAAGAAATTAAAGCAGGGAGAAGTTAAGTAACTTGCCCAGGGTCACATGATTAATAACTGGTGGAGCTGAGATTTGAACCTGGGTAACCTGGCCTCAGAATCAGAGACCTTAGAGTATATACTAGATGATTCTATTTATTTGAAATTCTAGAAATGGTATGGTCATAGAAAGTGGTGGAGTGGGAGACATTGATAGCAAAAGGGGAGGGAACATTTCAGGCTAATAAATATGTTTTCTTTCTTGATTGCAGTGGTTGTGGTTTATACAGATGTATGAATTTGTCAAAGCTCATTGAACTCAACTCAAAATATTGTATTAAATATTTCAACAAAGTTAATTTTACAAAAAAAAAAAGAAAAGAATCAGAGATCTTAACTATTAGGCTGTGCTGCATGGAACATAGGACACAGACATACAGTGGAATATGATGCAGCCACTACAGATGAGGCTATAACAACATTGAGTTACCACTTCACACCCATTGGGATGGCTATTATCAAAAAAACAGAAAATAACAAGTGTTGGAGAAATTGGAACCCTTATGCATTGCTGGTGTGAATGTAAAATGGCATAACCACTGTAGAAAAAGAGTATGGCAGTTCCTCAATAAAAAGAATTACCCTATGATCCAGTAATTCCACTTCTGGGTATATGCCCAAAAGAATTGAAAGCAGGGTCTTGAAGAGATATTTGTACACCCATATTTATAGCAGCATTATTCATAATAGCCAAGAGATGGAAGCAACCCAAGTGTCCACTGAAAAATGAATGGATAAACAAAATGTGTTATATACATACAATGGATAATATTCAGTCTTAAAAAAGAATGAAAGCCTGTCATATGGTACAACATGGGTGAAACTTGAGCACATTATGCTAAGTGAAATAAGCTAGTTACAAAAGGACAACTATTATATAATTTCACTTATATAATTTACCTACAGTAGTCAAATTCTTGGAGGAGGGGGAATAGGGAGTTATGATTAGTTGGTACAGTGTCAGTTTGGAAGAATGAAAAAGTTCTGGAGATGGATAGTGGTGATGGTTGCCCAACAATGTGAATTTACTTGATGCTTCTGAACTATACACTTAAAAATTGGTTAAAGTGGTAAATTTAATATTATGTATATTTTACTACAATAAAAATGATATTATAAAGCAATAGTCTTACATGAACAATTGTTTATATTGTTTAGTGAAAAAAAGCAGTGTGTATAGTATAATCCCATTTTGTTTTTTTAAAAAAAGTGGATAGTGAGTGTATGTTATCAGAAGAGAGTATAGAAAAATGTTATGGGTGATTTTTGTCATAGTGGGCTATTATGATGATTATTAAAAAGCAATAAAACAATTTCTTTTTTTAAACATACAAAAGAACAAAGGAAAGTTCTGGCTTCTGCTGAGTTGAATCAAGGGCATTTGTCTCCCTGCCAGGGACCCACCTTCTCCCCCAACAAAAGGGAAGCAGAGACCAGAGACAGGGCAGGGAACCCACAGTGAGACAGAGAGAGAGAGCTGTCAGCCTCACCTGGAGAAAACAGCCCCATGCTGGGCAATCACTGAGATAGGCCGATTCCCTTTGTCCCCCCTACTGAGTCCTGCCCCCCACCTCACAAAGGGCCTTTACCGTCAACATGCCGTGGATGAGCAGGGTCCACACCTCCTGCAGCTCCTGAAACGTGATGGTGCCACTTCCATCCGAGTCAAACAGAATGAAGAATCTCTTGGCAAAGAAGGACTGTGACCAGAAGGGGGCGGGAGACGGGCACAAGTATGGCCACAGGGCCCAGGCTTTGAATTCATTCACTGCATCTGCGTGTGTGTGTGTACA
The DNA here is from genome assembly GCF_025265405.1 of Mesoplodon densirostris. NCBI lineage: Eukaryota > Metazoa > Chordata > Mammalia > Artiodactyla > Ziphiidae > Mesoplodon > Mesoplodon densirostris. The sequence goes on from NC_082664.1 coordinate 124,766,262, forward strand.
CACTGTGGGGTGGTGGGAATCAGGGAGGACCCAGGTGCCTGAACACAGTGTGTGATCTGCCCACGAGGCCACACCAGGGGACAGTGTCCATGGCCCATCTGGCCAGCTGAGAGCAAGTTCGGGGTCTGGTGAGAGAACTGTTCAGCTGTAGAGAGGATGGGCTTCTGTCTGGGCCTCTGGCCCCCTTCTGGCCCCTGGGCCTGGTAATTTGCATAGGCTCTCCGTCCCCACAGTCCATCGCCCCCATCAGCCTTGCAGTCCAGACCTCTGGTGGCCCCTTACTCAACATGGGAAAAGGGTCAGATCGAGGGTCCCTCAAAGGCTCCTCCCAGGTCCTGTCTCATTCCCCTTGGGGTCACCCCAAGGGATAGTGAAGCCAGGAAGGACTTAGAAAATAGATGCCACTTGAGTACCTGTGTCTTTGCCTTTACCTGTTGTTTGGGCTGCCTACAGCCTACATTTAAGTGTTCTTAACGTAGACTTGTTCTGAACAGCACCTGTTCTCAATTGCCGATTTACTCACTCCATTCATCATTCATCCATTCATTCATTCAACAATCATGTCTGTGCAGCCTCTGTTTTCCAGGTCTGTGTTAGGCACTGGAAACACAGAAATTAAGAAAACAGGCTGGGTCAGTGTCACAGATATGCCAGGCCTGGAGGCTCCCCTTGAGGCAGGGAGAGGAGCCTAAGGGCTTTGGTGTCTGACCTCAGTTCAGAAGCAGGAAGTCTACTGTAGGCAGTCCAGCCCCGCCTTGGCTTCACTCTTTTTCCCCTCGGTCCCTCGAGTAAGGCCTTTATCACTCTCTACCATCCCAAATGGCTTTATCTTAAGATATTTCACAGCCCCTGTTAGGCAGAAGATCTTTCTTTCCTTCCCCATATTAACTATGAAAGGAGGCAGAGCATTTAGAGTTCTAAGTAGTATCTCCGTTACCAGCAAATGAGGGGCTCTCCCATCAAAACAGGGGCATTCAAGTGCTCATTGGCTTGCACCCATCGAGGACACAGGCCACCATGAGATGCCAGCCCAGAGGACACCTGGGGCGAGACTCACTCCTTCCGCCTCTCTGCTAACGTCTCCGCTGTTTGTCGGGCATGCAGGCTGTTATGGGGATGGGCAGAGGACCTATGAAACCAAGAGAGAGGACTGGGGATGGCGTGGCCGTGCAAATGGGCCTTTAATGGATACAAATCATGGAAAAGTTTATTTTGTGGCAGGAGGCTTAAGTCATAGCATCACCTTTGCCCGTGAGGCTAGCAGTAACTGTGAGGGCAATAATGTTTCTTAAGATTTGACAAGCTACTGATTTCCAACTTCACGTGTTGTTTGAAAGACCCCAGGAGGCCATGGCTACCATGAGGGAAGGAAGGACCCCAGTAGCAGAGACAGAAACATCCTCTGGCCCTGCTTAGAAGTGGAGCCTCAAGCCCAGAGAAACCCAGGGAGCAACGTTTCCCTCCTTGTGAGGTACTGTGTCCTGCAAAGCAGATTACTCTTCCTCTACAAAATATGAGTGCAGGGTCCCCATTTCTGGAGTTGACACTTGCCTCTTTCACATTCAGGGCTCTTTTGAGATCTTGCAGGTTGATTTCCCTGTTTTCTCCTGCAATGGTCTCAAACTGGTGTGTCACCCACTGAAGCCACTTGGCGTCCTCCTCGGCACTCACAGTGCTGGCAGACAAAAGAGACAGGTTTGTTGGTTTGAGGTGGCCAAGGACTCAGGAGGACTCATGATGGCCCCAGGACTTCTGTCTTCCCCCAATTAGGGCCTCGGACCTCCCATGGGGTTGAACCAGCTTCAGGGCGGAAGCAGTGCTTCCCCACACCTGCTTCTTTACGTCTCTAAGTCCCCGCTTCTTCCTTCCATCTGGCATTGGCCGGTCCAGGCTTAAGTCTCTTTAGCTTCTGGAATGACAGGGCCCCAGTGAGATGGACCCCAGACTGTGGTCAGAGAATGGCCTGCTCCAGGGGTGCTATTAATACAATGACAGTGACTGTCCCACCTCACATTTTCATGGCTCTTTACTGTTTTCAAAATCCTTCCCACGCACTATTTCCTCTGGTCTCTGTTACCAAATGTAAAATATTCAACTTCTCTGAGCCTATTTCCTCCCTATGATATTTTACAGAGAGGAAACAGGCTCAGAGCGCTTGAGTTACTTAGCAGAATTTATTCAGCAGGTTAGAGACAGAGCTCAACTCTGAGGCCAGTGCTTTTTCCATCACGCCCCAGAGCCTCCACCCTCTGCCTGAACACTTCAGGTACAAGCCATGCCAGGACTGAGGCCTCAGGGCTTGACTCTCCAGGTCCAGGGCATATTCTACAATGTCACAAGGGCATCAGCCATCTAAAACCCTCACAGATGGGCTAGCTATACTGTGATCGGAACAGAGGTTAGTGATGAAACGAGGACAGCACTTTCTGTGGCATCAGGACCCAGCAATACAAAATTGAGTCAATAAGTGAGAATTTGTAGCATTTTATTCTATAAATTTCCTCTGTGAGAATGGCTTTCGTCTGTATCCCATGAGTTTAATATAACCTTAAATGATTTAGCTACAATCAATCTTCATTATTTGCAGATTCCACAATTGCGAATTCACCTACTTGCTAAAATTTATTTGTAACCTTCAAATCAATACTTGCAGCATTTTTGAAGTCATTGTGGACATGGGTAAAGTGGGAATACATTTGAGTCTACTGATGTGCATGTTCCCACCTGAGGTCAAACATAGCAATGATCTGCCTACTTGTCTCAGCTCTCAGACTGTAAACAAATGTCCTTCCCAAGATCTATTTAGTGCTGTGTGTTTCACATTCTTGTGCTCTTCATTGGTGATTTTGCTCTTTAAAATGGCCCCCAGGAGTAATGCTGAAGTACTGTCCAGTGTTCCTAAGCACAAAAAGGCTGTGATCTGCCTTATGGAGAAATTACATGTGTTAGATAAGCTTTGTTTGGACATGAGTTCTAGTGCTGTTGACCATAAGGTCTATGTTAACGAATCAACAATTTCTGCTTTTAAAGGAGTCTTTAAACAGAAACACACATAAAACAAAATTATGTATTGATTATTATTTGAAAAATTTGTGCCCATAGGCTGGCAGTAACCAAACCCTGTATTTATTTTCCCTAGGAGTAAAGGTTCAGAATTTCCTCATTCAGGGTTTGTGGTGACTTTATAGAAAACAACTATCATGAAAAATGAAAATTAACTGTATTTATAAATAAAGATTAAAAATAAATGAGCTAAAGTGAAATCAATCAGAGAAAGACAAATACTTTATAATATCACTTATATGTGGAATCTGAAAAATAAAACATACTAGTGAACATAACAGAAAAGAAACAGACCCACAGATATAGAGAACAAACTAGTGGTTACCAGTAGGGAGAGGACAGGGAGAGAGGAGAGATAGAGGTAAGGGATTAAGAGGTACAAACTATTATGTATAAAATAAGCTACAAGGATATATTGTACAACACAGGGAAGGTAGCCAATATTTTATAATAACTATAAGTGGAGTATAACCTTTAAAAAATAAAATAAAATAAATGAGCTAGCTTCCATTTAAGTAACTAGAAAAAGAATAAAATACACGCATACACAAATAGAAGGAGAGATTCTTAAATATAAGATCTGAAATTAAGGAACTAAAAAGCTAAAACAGGTCAAAATGGTAAATTGATTTTAATTATGACGATGGTTTTACAGATGCATGCATATGTCAATACTCATCAAATTGTTCATTTAAATTACTGTATGTCAATTATGCCTCAATATAGTGAAAAAAACAATTTGCTTCTTTGAAAATACCAAGTGAAAAGCATGATTAAAGAAAAAAAGTGAAACAATATAACATTAATATTGAGAAAGGCAATAGAATCAAGAAAAGGGAAGGGCTACAGAAATATAAGAGTATTGTGTGCAAATGCTTGGTGAACTTAGAGACATGAATTAATTTCAAGAAGTAACCACCTGAACAGACCAATAATCACTTAAGAAATTAGAAAGGGGGTTAAATGTCAACCATTTAAAATAATGTCAGGCAGTCCCTCCCATCAGGAAGCTTGCACAAGCCTCTTAGATAGCCTCATCCACCAAAGGGAAGACAGCAGAAGCAAGAAGAACTAAAATCCTGCAGGCTGTGGAATGAAAACCACAATCACAGAAAGAGACAAAATGAAAAGTCAGAGTATGATGTCCCAGATGAAGGAACAAGATAAAACCCCAGAAAAACAATTAAATGGAGATAAGCAACCTTCCAGAAAAATAATTCAGAATAATGATAGGGAAGATGACCCAGGACCTCAGAAGAAGAATGGAGGTAAGGATCAAGAAGATGCAAGAAATGCTTAACAAAGATATAGAAGAATTAAAGAACAAACAAACAGAGATGAACAATACAATAACTGAAATGAAAAATGCACTAGAAGGAATCAGTAGCAGAAAAACTGAGGCAGAAGAATGGATAAGTGACCTGGAAGACAGAATGGCGGAATTCACTGCTGTGGAACAGAATAAAGAAAAAAGAATGAAAAGAAATGAAGACAGCCTAAGAGACCTCTGGGACAACATTAAACGCAAAAACATTCACATTATAGGGGTCCCAGAAGGAGAAGAGAGAGAGAAAGGACCTGAGAAAATATTTGAAGAGATTATAGTCAAAAATTTCCCTAACATGGGAAAGGAAATAGCTACCCAAGTTCCAGAAGCACAGAGAGTCCCATACAGGATAAACCCCAGGAGAAACATGCCAGACACATAGTAATCAAATTGGCAAAAATTAAAGACAAAGAAAAATTATTGAAAGCAGCAAGGGAAAAATGACAAATAACATAAAAGGGAACTCCCATAAGGTTAACAGCTGATTTCTCAGCAGAAACTCTACAAGCCAGAAGGGAGTGGCATGATATACTTAAAGTGATGAAAGGAAAGAACTTACAACCAAGATTACTCTACCCAGCAAGGATCTCATTCAGATTTGATGGAGAAATCAAAAGCTTTACAGACAAGCAAAAGCTAAGAGAAGTCAGCACCACCAAACCAGCTCTACAACAAATGCTAAAGGAACTTCTGTAAGTGGGAAACACAAGAGAAGAAAAGGACCTACATAAACAAACCCCCCAAAATTAAGAAAATGGTAATTGGAACATACATATCAATAATTACCTTAAATGTGAATGGATTAAATGCTCCAAACAAAAGACACAGGCTTGCTGAATGGATACGAAAACAAGACCCATCTATATGGTGCCTACAAGAGACCCACTTCAGACCTTAGGACACATACAGACTGAAAGCGAGGAGATGGAAAAAGATATTCCATGCAAATGGAAATCAAAAGAAAGCTGGAGTAGCAATACTCATATCAGATAAAATAGACTTTAAAGAATGTTACAAGAGACAAGGAAGGACACTACATAATGATCAAGGGATCAATCCAAGAAGAAGATATAACAATTATAAATATATATGCACCCAACATAGGAGCACCTCAATACATAAGGCAACTGCTAATAGCTATAAAAGAGGATATCAACAGTAACACAGTAATAGTGGGGGACTTTAACACCTCACTTACACCAATGGACAGATCATCCAAAATGAAAATAAATAAGGAAACAGAAGCTTTAATGACACAGTAGACCAGATACATTTAATTGATATTTATAGGACATTCCATCCGAAAACAACAGATTACACTTTCTTCTCAAGTGTGCATGGAACATTCTCCAGGATAGATCACATCTTGGGTCACAAATCAAGCCTCAGTAAATTTAAGAAAACTGAAATCATATCAAGCATCTTTTCTGACCACAACACTATGAGATTAGAAATCAATTACAGGGGGAAAAAAACGTAAAAAACACAAACACATGGAGGCTAAACAATACATTACTAAATAACGAAGAGATCACTGAAGAAATCAAAGAGGAAATCAAAAAATACCTAGAGACAAATGACAATGAAAACACGATGATCCAAAACCTATGGGATGCATCAAAAGCAGTTCTAAGAGGGACGTTTATAGCCATACAAGCCTACCTCAAGAAACAAGAAAAATCTCAAATAAACAATCTAACATTACACCTAAAGGAACTAGAGAAAAAAGAAAAAACAAAACCCAAAGTTAGCAGAAGGAAAGAAATCATAAAGATCAGAGCAGAAATAAATGAAATAGAAACAAAGAAAAAAATAGCAAAGATCAATAAAACTAAAAGCTGGTTCTCTGAGAAGATAAACAATATTGATAAACCATTAGCCAGACTCATCAAGAAAAAGAGGGAGAAGACTCAAATCAATAAAATTAGAAATGAAAAAGGAGAAGTTACAACAGACACTGCAAAAATACAATGCATCCTAAGAGACTACTACAAGCAACTCTCTGCCAATAAAATGGATGACCTGGAAGAAATGGACAAATTCTTAAAAAGGTATAACCTTCCAAGACTGAACCAGGAATAGAAAATATGAACAGACCAATCACAAGTAATGAAATTGAAACTGTGATTAAAAATCTTCCAACAAACAAAAGTCCAGGACCAGATGGCTTCACAGGTGAATTCTATCAAACATTTAGAGATGAGCTAACACCCTTCCTTTTCAAACTCTTACAAAAAATTGCAGAGGAAGGAAAACTCCCAAGCTCATACTATGAGGCCACCATCACCCTGACACCAAAACCAGACAAAGATACTACAAAAAAAGAAAATTAAAGACCAATATCACTCATGATTATAGATGCAAAAATCCTCAACAAAATACTAGCAAACAAAATCCAACAACATATTAAAAGGATCATATACCATGATCAAGTGGGATTTATCCCAGAGATGCAAGGATACTTCAATATATGCAAATCAATCAATGTGATACACCATATTAACAAATTGAAGAATAAAAACCGTATGATCATCTCAATAGATGCAGAAAAAGCTTTTGACAAAATTCAACACCCATTTATGATAAAAACTCTCAAGAAAGTGGGCATACAGGGAACCTACTTCACCATAATAAAGGCCATATATGACAAACCCACAGCAAACATCATTCTCCATGGTGAAAAACTGAAAGCATTTCCTCTAAGATCAGGAACAAGACAAGGTTGCCCACTCTCACCACTATTATTCAACATAGTTTTGGAAGTCCTAGCCACGGCAATCAGAGAAGGAAAAGAAATAAAAGGAATCCAAATTGGAAAAGAAGAAGTAAAACTCTCACTGTTCACAGATGACATGATACTATACATAGAAAATCCTAAAGATGCCACCAGAAAACTACTAGAGCTAATCAATGAATTTGGTAAAGTTGCAGGATACAAAATTAATGCACAGAAATCTCTTGCATTCCTATACACTAATGATGAAAAATCTGAAAGAGAATTTAAGGAAACACTCCCATTTACCATTGCAACAAAAAGAATAAAATACCTAGGAATAAACCTACCTAGGGAGACAAAAGACCTGTATGCATTAAACTATAAGACACTGATGAAAGAAATTAAAGATGATACCAACAGATGGAGAGATATACCATTTTCTTGGATTGAAAGAATCAATATTGCGAAAGTGACTATACTGTCCAAAGCAATGTACAGATTCAATGCAATCCCTATCAAATTACCAATGGCATTTTTTACAGAACTAGAACAAAAAATCTTTAAATTTGTATGGAGACATAAAAGACCCCGAATAGCCAAAGCAGTCTTGAGGGAAAAAAACGGAGCTGGAGGAATCAGACTCCCTGACTTCAGACTGTACTACAAAGCTACAGTCATCAAGACAATATGGTACTGGCACAAAAACAGAAATATAGATCAATGGAACAGGATAGGAAGCCCAGAGATAAACCCACACACACCTATGGTCAACTAATCTATGACAAAGGAGGCAAGGTTATACAATGGAGAAAAGACAGCCTCTTCAATAAGTGGTGCTGGGAAAACTGGACAGCTACATGTAAAAGAATGAAATTAGAACACTCGCTAACGCCATACACAAAAATAAACTCAAAATGGATTAGAGACCTAAACGTAAGACTGGACACTATAAAACTCTTAGAGGAAAACATAGGAAGAACACTCTTTGACATAACTCACAGCAAGATCTTTCTTGATCCACCTCCTAGAGTAATGGAAATAAAAATAAACAAATGGGACCTAATGAAACTTAAAAGCTTTTGCACAGCAAAGGAAACCCTAAACAAGATGAAAAGACAACCCTCAGAATGGGAGAATATATTTTCAAATGAATCATCAGGCAAAGGAGTAATCTCCAAAATATATAAACAGCTCATGCAGCTCAGTATTAAAAAAACAAACAACCCAATCCAAAAATGGGCAGAAAACCTAAACAGATATTTCTCCATAGAAGACATACAGATGGCCAAGAAGCACATGAAAAGCTACTCAACATCACTAATTATTAGAGAAATGCAAATCAAAACTACAATGAGATATCACCTCACACAGGTCAGAGTGGTCATCATCAAAAAATCTACAAACAATACATGCTGGAGAGGGTGTGGAGAAAAGGGAACCCTCCTGCACTGTTTGTGGGAATGTAAATTGATACAGCCACTATGGAGAACAATATGGAGATTCCTTAAAAAACTAAAAATAGAACTACCATATGACCCAGCAATCCCACTACTGGGCATATACCCTGAGAAAACCATAATTCAAAAAGATACACATACCACAATATTCATTGCAGCACTATTTACAATCGCCAGGACATGGAAGAAACCGAAATGTCCCCAATAATATTGTTGCATGATTACAAAATTATAAACATTAACTGTAGAGAATTAGAAAAATACCTAAAAGCACACACATACTTTAAAAAAGATTTTTTAAAAAATCACTATAATCTACCTACCCAAATAAAATCACTGCTAATGTTGAGCATTTATTTCTAGTCACATGCAGAAGGTAGCCCAGCCTGGGATTCAGAGGGGGGTTGTGTTTGATGGACTCATTCACGTGAGCTGGTTTTGAGGTAGGAGATAAATGGGTCCCTGGGCTGGACAGCTGGTATGTGTCAAGTGGAGGAAAACTGAAGCTTTGCTCTCATCCAGATGCTCCAAGGACAAAGCTAGTGGCAGAAGATGAGCTCTGCTGAAGTAAAGAGATAAGATGACCACTCCTGAGGTCAAGGAAAACTTCCCTGTCTGCACATGGGCGGGAAGGCTCCTTGGGGGTCAAAAAGGGAGGGGGCTCCACCCCATAATAGGTGTGGGACATACCGCCACAGGCCTCTGCGGTGGGATCCATCTTAGCAAAAAGTTGGCAGGCGTGTTGGGGAGGGTCCTGGGCAGGTCAGGTGTGGAAAAAGAAACCAGATAATTGGCCAGAGGTAAACAAAGACCAGGAAGAACTGTCCTATGTAAGTGATTTAAATCACCTCTTTCCTGCGCTCCTCCTCATTAGGAAGGACAGCTATACCCTTTCTCCCTGGGTGTGTATTTCTGCCTTGCTTCTGACTTAAATAAATACACTCTTTCTCTGTGTGCTCTCCCATACATTGGGCTGTCTCTGGTAATAAACTTTGTACCTATTTTGCAGTTTTTGCCTCCTTGAAACATTCTTGATTTCAATGGGGGAGAGACAGAGGCACTTTGCTTCTAGCCTCTAGACCCTGGTGGACTAACTGGCTTGGATTCCTGGTTTTCATCCAGGCTACCCAGGTTCAATTCCTGGGCAGGGGAACTAAGATCTCTCTCAGGACCGCTCACTGCTGTCTCCTAGAGATCAGTGTCACCTGTGTGAAAGGGACCACTGAGGAGAACATTGTAAGTGGAGGGCTTGGGGGTGAAACCTGGGAAGAAGGAGAGGGAAGCACGGGTCTGTTCTTCAGCTCTGCCCTTGAACTCTGGTCTGAGTTCTCTGAAGAGATAGGGAAGGCAGGGAATTCTTTGCAGGGACGGCAGGAGACTCCAGTACTGTTTGGACTCGGGGGTCTTGAATGTTTGGAAGTCCAGGAGATCACCCTTCTACTGGGAGGTGCTAGGGCAGTACAGCCAGTAGGAGGGCTGCCAGGTAGTAGACAGCTCCAGGAGCACCAGATTGGTGGGATTTGAGCAGGCTGGCTCGTGAGCACATGTGAGACACCCAAGTACCTGGGGAAAATTGGGAGTGGAGTAAGCAAAGCAGTTAGCAAAAGGTGGGCATAATTGCTAATGACACTTCTTCATAGCCACAAGCCAGAGTCAGAAAAGTAAGAAGCTGAGACTTGGGACTTCTGGTTAAGATGGTATTACATTCACTCTTTGAGGCCCCCTCATCTGTACCACACACAAAGCAATGATAGATAAAAAAATTTTTTTTTTAGTTTAAAAGACCAACTGATCTCAAATAAGATAAACATCTCTGTTGACCAGAGATGAAGCAGAAACATGCCATGCCCCTGCTTATGGGAGAGGGCTGGAAAAAGCTGTGTCTGACCATTGCCTGGGACTGTGATTTATATTTTGTACTTAGCCTCCTAGCCAAGAGCTGGACCACAACAACTGCTGCTTGGTGACTGGACCCATGGCATCCTCAGCTCTCCCTGGATGGGAGCCCCAGGCCACCAAGGTAAGGCTAATATTGAACTGAGGGGACCAGGAAGCTGGGTGGAAGCAACGCAGAACTTCTAGAGAAGGGTTGAACACAAACACAACACAACACACACACGTACACACACACACCATTCAAGATGAGTCAACAAGCTGGTATTCCAAAAGACCTCAAAAGAATGACTGCAAAGAAGACAGCCAATCAAACCAATAGTAGGGGGAATTCATTTTGTAAGAAGTGAAAATAATAGACATTAAGCATATTTAGAATTCTCAAAGAAGGAAAGGAAAGAAAAACATTCATAAAAAAAGAATAAGAACTTAAATAAAAATGGGCAGAAATGAAACCAGCCCAGCTGGTATGAAGAAAATGCTACTAGAAATATGGAGAAACATATGGTTATTAAAATTTTAAATAATTCAATACATAATTTTTAGTCTAGACCTAATTGAAGAGTGGATGTACAATCCCTAAGATGGGATTGAATAATTCACTTGGAATAATTTTGTAACTTTTTTTCACTTACCAACATATGTTAAACATTTCTCTATATTATTAAATATGAATGTGTCAAAAATGTTGTAAACTAGTCTTCTATGTTTGGACAGTTAACTTTCTTATATTTATTCCATTACCATAAACAAGTTTTTGAGAAATCTTGTTATTAAATCTTTGTCCAAGTTTCCAATGGTTTCTCTAGGCTGGATTCCCAAAAGAGAAATTACTGAGCCCAAGAAGTATGAAATTTCCTAAGTCTTTTGGTTACAGCCAATAGCCAAACTGCTTCTCAAAGATCTTGAACCAATTTTTCACTCCCACCATGTTTTAAGAAATGCCTGTTTAACAGAACATTTTTGAATACTAAGAATTATCCCTTAAAATATTTGTCCACTTGCGTCTCCCTCCCACCCTCCCTATCCCACCCCTCTAGGTGGTCACAAAGCACGGAGACCAAGAGGCAAGAGATATGGGAACATATGTATATGTATAACTGATTCACTTTGTTATAAAGCAGAAACTAACACAGCATTGTAAAGCAATTATACTCCAATAAAGATGTTAAAAAAAATGAGATAACAAGACAAAAAAATATATAGTTGGGGCTTCCCTGGTGGCGCAGTGGTTGAGAGTCTGCCTGCCGATGCAGGGGACATGGGTTCGAGCCCCGGTCGGGGAAGATCCCACATGCCACGGAGCGGCTAGGCCCATGAGCCATGGCCGCTGAGCCTGCGCGTCAGGAGCCTGTGCTCCGCAACGGGAGAGGCCACAACAGTGAGAGGCCCGCGTACAGCAAGAAAAAAAAATGTCCATTTGGCAAAAAATGATATCTTCAATTTTTATTTGCCTTAGTCTGATTAGTAACAAAGTGAAACATCATCATGGAAGGAAAAATAGCAAAAACCTCCTTTCCTCATTTCTTGGGTAAAGTAGGACATATTTTACTGTAGAGGGGATACAGAGCTTCGTTACATGACATACTCCCAACTGGTTGTTTTTTGGCTTAAAACACTTTTCTTCTACATTTTTTTTTTTTTTTTGTCATAAGCATGATGTCTTCACTCCAGCCCTACAACATATTATTTGTTGATTCTTTGGGCTGATTTTAAGACCTGAGTCTGTAGCCCATGGATTTGCTCTGCTTGCTGTAGGGTGGGAACACTGCTAAGGCCACTTTCCTCTGCCAGGATGAGTCCAGAAAGGCATCTGAGAGGCGGACAAGCCATAGGGAAAATGATGGCTCACCTGCATGTGCTCCTCCCTGCGGCTGCCTCGCCCCCTGTGCCCTGGAGTCCTCATCCTCTCACCCACTCAAGGATTGTGACCTGCAATTATCTCCTTGCTTTCTGCATCATTTTCCTCTTCTCTTTCCTCTAGCTATTGCCCAGTTTCTCCTTAATAGCAAAACCTCCTGAAAGAGTTGCTTATATTCAGTCTCCACTTCATCATTTCCCTTTTTTTTTTTTTTTGGAACCCACTCCAATCAGACTTCTATCGCCCAAGGAAAACTTTCTTAATAAGATGAACAACAACGTCCTCATGGCCAAGCCAAGGGGTCATTCTCAGCCCTTAGCAGTGTTTGACGAAGGTGAATTTTCTTTCCTTCTTGAACCTCTGTCTTCTCTTGACTTCCAGAATCCCACCCTCTCCTGGTCTCCTTCTAACTCACTGTCTCCTTCTCAGTGTCCTGACTTATGGATAGTTCCTGTTCTTTTATCTGGCCTTTATAAGTTGGGCTCAGCCTATCTTTTCTATCTAAACAAAATTCCTTGTCAACTAGCTCATCAACAAGTGCATGTCTCCATTCCCAACCTTGGCCCTGAACTGTGGTCCAGTAATTCCAACGGCCAGTTAACATCTTCACTTGGATGTCAATATGCATCTCAAACTTAACACGTCCAAAACTGGACTCACAGTACCTCTAACTCTGAGCCACCCGCTGTTCCCATCTCAGTAAAAGACCCCTTACCCATTCACCTCAGAACTATGGAGTACTCATCTATTCCTTTCTTTCCCACATATCTGACATCCAAACCACAAGCAAATCTTGCTGCTTCTACTTCTACATTAGAAATAGATATAGAATCTGACTGCCCCTCCGCAGGTCCCACCCTAGCCAGAGGGACCATCGCAGCTCACCTGGACAGCCTCCTAACTCACCCTCTGTTCCACCTTCATCCCCTTATAGTCTGTTCTCTATTCAGCTGCCCTGGAGATCCTGTTCAATTGTAAATTAGATGGGTCACTCCCCGGCTTAAAACCTTTTGATGGTTTCTCATCCCACTTAGAATAACCACAAAGCCCTCCATACTCCCCCCATGACATGGCCCCATGACCTGTGTGCCCTCATCTTGGGCTCTCCCCTTGCTCACTCAGCTCCAGCCACACTGGCCTCCTCAGTATTTCTTGAACATACCAGGCACACTTCTGCCCCAGGGCCTTTGCACTGACCATTCCCTCTGCCTGGAACATTCTTCTTCCAGAGATCTACCTGGCTAACTCCCTCCCCTCCTTCAAGCTTTTGCTCATCTCACACCTTCTTAATGAAGTCTACCCTGAGCACCCTGTCTTAAAGGTGGCTCTCACCCACCCCAAACTACTGATAACCCCATTATCCTGCTCTAGTCCCTTCTTTCCACAGCACGTATCATCTTCTAATGTGCTATATAATGTGCTTCCTTATTGTTTTTTGTCTGCCTCTTCCCCCACTAGAATGTAAGCTCCATGAGGATGGGGACTTGTGTCTGTTTTATTCTCGAATGAATCTCAACACTAGAGCAGTGCCTGGATTATAATAGTTACTCAGTTGATATTTAGTGAATGACTGTAGTAGACTAGCCACATCAGCATCCCACAGAGGAATCTCCCCACTCCAGTCAACCATTCCCAATGCCCAACTCCAGTTCTAAGCAGGGCCGGCAGGAACCAAAACAGCCCCAGGCGTTAATCAGGAGAGGGGGCTTCTATGCCCAGGCTAACTTACTGTCTGGCCTGGGAAAGTCACCTCCCCTGTTCAGGATCCAGTCCCTCCTCTGCCCAGTGGAGATCTTCTCCTGTTCTCCCTGCCTTGGCACACAGTGTAAGAGCAGACACAGGGGTATACATTTTTTTTTTTTTTGCGGTACGTGGGCCTCTCACTGCTGTGGCCTCTCCCGCTGCAGAGCACAGGCTCCGGATGCACAGGCTCAGTGGCCATGGCTCACGGGCCCAGCCACTCCGCGGCACGTGGGATCCTCCCGGACCGGGGCATGAACCCGCGTCCCCCTCATCAGCAGGTGGACTCTCAACCACTGCACCACCAGGGAAGCCCTATACATTTTTAGAACCATCAAAGTTGACCTCACCCACAGTATGTACCTTGTGTCTGGGAGAGAGGCTCACAAGAAGCTGTTCCCTGGGGCCAAGAAAAGGAAGCAGAGGCTCTGTTTTCCTGTTGATATCACTAGGGCTCATGCTAATGAGATGGAATATGGCCTATCACCCCACCCCAGTCTCACACCTTTGGGGTTGAAATGACCTTCTCATGGAAAACAGGGCAGTTAAGTTGACCTAATATCATTCCAGCAAGTTCTATTATCATTTTCAGCTGATACACAAAATCTCAGTTTTCACCCGCTTTTCTTATCTCCTTTTTAAGCCCTGGATGGCTGGCACCCGTCTTCCTCCTCTAGTATCCCCTGTGGGGCTCCACCCACAGTAGCAGCTCTATAAAAGGTTACTGATTTGGTCAGTGTTTGTTTCCTGGGCCTTGAGTCGCCGTCCCTCAGCTTGAGGAAAACACAGAGAGAACAAACACTGCCTGCCTTGAGCGACAGGTTTCACTTGGGATTACAGTGAGTATTTGCAAAACATTTCTCAGACCGCAGAATGCTTGTGCAAACACATGCCAGGAAATCCCAACAAGATCCCAGTGGGGTAGACATTCTGACCTCCATCTGTCAGACAGACAAACTGAGGGGCAGAGCCTGGGCCAGAACACTCTGAGCCCCACCAGTCCTGTCCAGTCTCCCTTCTCTCCATAGCAGAGACACATCCTCTGTTGGAGAGCTTGAGCAGGTTTTGCTCATTTCCAACACGGAAACTTTGCAGGAACTGCCTCTTCAGGGCAAGCATATGGGGGCTCCACACCCCTCAAGCCGGACTCACCCCTCAAGGCCCAGCCCAAAGTCCAACTTCTTCTAGAGGCTCTTCCTGCTCTCCTCAGCCCAGAATTAGTTACACTGTGTTCCTGCACCACAAACGCTGTCTTGCAACATGTCATACCATTGCTTTGCATGGTAACTTGGTCCTTAGATCATTATTTAACTTTTTGTGTATATATCTCTTCTCTCCCCAACGAGCCTATCAGCTCTAGGTAGGAATCACCTCTGCTCATTCACTATTTCATTCAAACATTCCTTCAAGAAATATTCTATGCTATCTAAGAGATACATAGATGATCAATGGTTCCTGCCCTCACAGAACTTATATTCCTTATTTCTTCTTTATGGCATAGAAATATTCTATGCCCTCCAAGAGATACATAGATGATCAATGGTTCCTGCCCTCACAGAACTTATATTCATTATTTCTTTTTTATGTCCCCACAGGACTTGCTATATTCCACCTGTAACCAGCGGGCAAGAGTTAACAGTGACAGCCTCTGGCCAGTAAGTTCCAGCAGTGTGTTCCTTTGATCTAGTCAAAGCTGAGTGAGGACTATTTTTAAGTAGAAAAGCAGCAAGGGCCACAGAGATGGTGTCTCTGTGTGGCTGCCTCTGGATGGCAAACCTAGAAAGGGATTCCTTCTGGGCCCTGCTCCTGGGAGAGATTGGAAGCTCCACCCATAAAGGGTCAGGGGTCATGGGCTCTGAAGAGGGCTTAAGGCTCACCAAAGGCACCCTCATGGCATAGATGGGGAAACTGAAGCATGCAGTGGGCTTGTGCTTGCTCCAGTACTAGACTCCCAGCACAGTTCTCCTTTCCTAGGACCCCACTGAGGTATAGTTTCCTGCTAAAGGGAAAGACTTGTTTTCCCTTTAGCTGTTGGAAGCCTTTCTGGCACATAGGAGCACACAGGTGGAAAGAGGGGTGCGGGAGAGCAGTTCACAACAGTGGCTTCAAACACTTTAAAATAGGCTGGAAAACACTCATGCTCTGGTTCTGAGCATCTCCTCCGTACCCAGCACTGGGTCAGGGACAGGAGGGAGGGGCTGACTGTACTCATGGAACTCACATGGGACAATCAGCTGTTTGGCAAGTCTGGCCAGCGGGCCCCCTGATGGGAACAAGACCTGTGAGTGAGAGGGGCTGGCCTTGGATGGAGCTCTGCCCTCCCTGGCAGCCCCCTCACCCTCTCTGAGTTCTCTGTGGGGGGTGAGGGGTGTCTTCCCCAAATACCAAAGCACATGGTTGTGAGGATTCAATGAAACACCACATGAGGAAGCACCTGACCCAGAAGAGACAGTTCATTTTCACTCATTCAGAAGGTCGTTTTGATTATTCTCAACCACCTGCTTTGTTTCCCAAGTCCCAGAAAAAGAATCCTGACTAGTCTTCTTGAAGCAGAAATAGGTGAGTTCATGTGGCCCCAACTGCCTACCCAGGGGTCATGGTCCTGATGCTCCCGCTCACCCCACTGCCCCCAGAATCAGCACTTTGGACTCACCACTTGTTGCCTGAGGCCAGTGTGCTTCCTCTCCCTGTTCCCCACTTTTCTTACCCGTAAAAACGGACTGCTCCTGAAACAGGGAAGAACAAATCTGACTCCATGCTGGGATGGTGCTTTCACTTTAACCTTTGTATTGTATTCCTTCTGCTACAAGTTAATCACTAAAGGGATGTTGCCTAGAGCTTAAAGTATACATAACGGCCCATTCTCCAGGAACCCTGCCTCCCTTGCCTGAGTGTTAAGTTAAAATACCTTTGTTTAGCTCACAGGAACCGCCCCCCCCCCAAGGCCTACCTGTGAATGGCTGCAGGAAGGAAGAAATTAACACATCCCCTCTGGAGTCTGGCCAGAACAAGGAAATATTTCCAACAACCGATCGCCTTCTTTTTACTTTACCTCCTCACCTCCCCCTCTTTGTTCTATAAAAGGAACTAGCATCCAAACCTGGGCAAGATGGTTCTTTGGGACACGAGTCCACCATCTCCTCATCTGCTGGCTTTCTGAATAAAATCGCTGTTCCTTGCCCCAACACCTCGCCTCTCAATTGACTGGCCTGTCGTGCAGCAAGCAGTATGAGCTTGGACTCAGTAACACTCAGACTTACCCCCATGAGGTTGTGTGACTCCACTGAGACACTGCAAGGACACACTCCAGTGGGTCACACTGGATACATGATCTGTGCCCCTTGCCTTCTCCTTCCTGGCGTGGTCTGTTCTCCAGAGAGCATGGGGCAGGGCTTGGAGGCTGGGCAAGAACCTCTCCTCCTCAGCCACCCCACTCCCCTCCCACCCCCTTCTGCATCCTTAGCACAGGAGACCCCCTCACTGCTCCAGCCATCAGAAACATGTGCAGCAAGAGCCAGTTGCCAGTGCCACCACCATTCAGCCCAGGAGACAGGTGACATGTGTGAGACACAGTCCTTTATTAAAAGAGGTCAATGGTGGGAGGGTTGCTACGGGCACCTGGCTGAAGCCAAACCACCTCCCTCCTCCCCACTCTACTTCCACTTTTGAGCCTGGAGAAGTCTAGAGACTTACAGAAATTAGGTCTGGGTACAGCCTTGAAGATGATTTATTCCAGTGGCTTCCAAACACTTTAATTTTCAGTTATGTGGGTAAAATTTTAACTGACTCCCCTCCTTAAAAAATGGGTTATGCAGATTTTTTTCTATGAAAGATCTAGTACAACATTTCCTTTCTAGATGGGGAAACTGAGGCCCATGGAGTGGATGTGGTCTCCTGGCGGTATCTCAGGAGTTGGTGGAGTTGGGACTAGAGCCCTGGTCCCCTAATGCGGCTCTTTCCACCAGCCTCCACACTGAGGGGGTGACTGCAAAACCCAAGGCTGGGCTCTGCATCTCAGACGCAAAGAAGAAGAAGGCAGATGTGGCATAAGTGGAAAAAGAATCCTGGGCCGATCCAGGAACTCTGTAAATTTATGTCCTAATCCAATTTCCTACGAATTGGTTCTTGGAATAAGGCTAGTAGCTATAATGCAGACTTTCTGTTGGAGAAAATTAAAATATTATTTTTGCCTTTTGTTTTTGAGAAGTGCCAAGAACCATCAGGCTTTGGGAGTCCCAGAGTAAGGAAATGTGAGCCTTGAACAATCAGGCCTTGGAGGATGTCTGTGAATCATGTTCCCACTGTGAGTCGTGGCCTGAGACCTTCCCCAAAGCAAACTTGCCTGGCCTTTCCTGCTTTCTCCACCTTGCCTTGCCTTTCTTTTTTCCCCAGTCTTTTAACCCTGTCTAGTTTGCACCCACAGAAATCACAGCATGAATGGTAAGGTCTTACTTTAGGGCAGCAGTCCCGGCCTGTTCCCAGGACACTGGTTCCACAGGAGAAGTGCAGTATCTGGCAATTCGGTCCACATCGGCGTATTACAGGCTCCATCTGGACTGAACATGTCCTGGCCAGCTGACAAGACAGCATCGCCTCTCTCCAGGCTCTAAGTTCACCGGAACATATGCCTTCAGTCCTGGAGATAGAGAGGGGTCGGGGCCATGGCAGCATGGAATAGTTCAGAAAATCTCTGGTCAGAGTCAGGTCCCTGGTTTTAGCACCAAGCATATGATAGCTCGCCTTCTCATTTCTTCACCTGGTGAACTCCTACCCAACCTTCAAGGGCCACCACAAAAATTCCCTTCCCCAGCCCACTCCTCCCCAAGAGAGCTAATTTAGTTCTCTCCTCTAGTTCTCACTGCATTTTACTTTTATTCTATCAACACACACTTGAATTGAAGCAGAAGAACCTATTGGGAATTTAATGTATCACAATAGTTTATTAAGAAATTAATTTATGTCATTTATTGCCCTTGTTGACTCACCAGAAGAGAACAAAAGCTGTCTTGACATGAGCCCCACTCACTGGAAGGTAGCTCGATTTTCTTCTTGTGGTCAATAAGGGTTCTCCAGCCCCTTAAGAAGCAATAAACAATTCTCCCTGTTTCTGGGTCTGAGAGAGGAAGTTGAATGGGCTGGGAGGGGACCCTGGTGTGAGAATGGGCTGCCTCCAAGACAACCAGAGGCTAAACCAGACTCTGTGTTTAGAAACCAGTAGAGGCAGTTAAACCAGATTATCCCAGCGGGGAGAAGAATGGGTCTTGGTGCTCCGAGGTAGAGGTAAAGATGTTTTTAGGTAAAGAACATTTGTCTTTAGAAAGCGTACACCATGCAGTGCAGACCACTGAACGCAGTGTCTTCCTGAAATCACACAGCCAACTCATCACACGCTAGCACTGATAGAGACATCTTTTTTTAACATCCGGTACCCAGGGTGGTGTGGAGGTTCCAAGCCCCCTGCTCACAGGGCTGGGAGGGCCAGGCCTGCATCTTGTGTCACCAGGAGCAACAGCTACCATGGCAACTAGAGGCTGCACAACCCCCTTTTTAGATTGCTAAGTCCCTAGAGGGCCTTTTGCAAACCCAAGGGAGAGGAGAAAGCAAGGATATGGCGATATGAAGATACAAATATACAGGATACGTTCCTCCTTGCTTAAGGAGGGTCCAAAATGATTCCATTTCCTTTTAATAAAAGCAAGTCACGCACGCAGTGAAAACTGAAATAGCACGAGAGTAGACAAGGAGACGAGCATCCCTCCCTCCTCAGCCGCTGGTCTCACTTTCCACAGGTGATACCATTAGTGGTGTTTGTTTGTGTATGTACACATGACATCTGATTACAGAGCTTCCACACACACACACACACACACACACACACACACACAAGTCAGAATGTACCGTTCTGTCCTTTGCCTTCCGTCGTCTGCTTTGAAGGTTGTTCTACGTCAGCTAACTCAGTGCGACCTCATTCTTTTTAATGGCTGAAACCACCCCATTTCTGGTCCCCTTTCAATGGATTCAATGTGACTTAGACACCCTCAGGAGTGTGACATTAACTGCACCCAAATGCCATGGTATTATTTCATTCCTATACTTATATAGGCATTTACTATTCCTCGTATTGCCAAGATTTGTATCTGAATCTCTCTCCCTCCGAAGAGGTGAGCCCCCTAAAAGCAAGGTCTGAGATGGAAAGTAGTTTAGCAGTGGCCTAGGAGTGGGGGGGTGGGGTGTTCACAACTATGAAGGGGACACAGAGGGAGCTCCTTTGCAGTGACAGAAAAGCTCCATGTCGCGATTGTATGATGGGCACACAAATCTATACCTGTGATAGCAGTACATAGAACTATGCACACACACACACACACACACACACACACATACCCCTGTACACACATTAATTAGTACATGTAAACACTGTGTGCTTGTACCAATGTCAGTTTCCTGGTTTTAATATTACACTGTAATTTTATTCCAGATGTTGCCACTGGGGAAAACTGTGTGAAGAGCACTTGGAACCTTTCTGTACCATATTTACAACTTCTTGTGACTCTATAATTATTTCAAGGTGAAAAGCTAAAAGGTCGGAGTCTGTGGCATCCTGGTATTCTGTTCCCAGGCTCTGGTGCAAGCCCTGGCACAGAGAGGTGCTGGGTAAATATAAGCTAAAGGAGTGGAGAGTCCCTCCTTTCTAGGCCTCAGTTTCCCATCTGTACAATGAGGCCTGTGGACTAAACAGTCTTCACATTTCCAGTCCCCACATTCTGTTCTGTGCAGCGGCATGTGGTCCTGCCTGTGAAACCAGTCAGCTGACTCTCTGAGCACTGACCCCTCACACTCTCCCTGCTCTCCCTCCCACCCCACAGGCCCCATAGGCGGATACCCAACATGTCTCCAGCAGAATATAATAGTAGTGTGACAAAATTAGTAGTCAAACTAAAATCGAAGGTGTAGCACTTTTTGAAAACTGATCTTTCTGCATACCTCTGACGCGAGCAGTGGAAGAATGTGTCAGATGTGTGTAACTAAGCCTGGTTTGCCCTATAGGCTGAAAGCACACGGCCAAGTAAAAGAATTGTGTGATAATTAAGTCTGGGGTCTCTGGACGCCAAGGCTCACCTTCCTCCAAACGAGGCTGCCTTTCCATTACCTCTGTCGACCAAGCCCTGGACTTGCTGGGATTTGAAGGAGACACTGGCTTGTCATGGACAGTGTTGATGCTGCATCCAGAGCACCTTTCATCATTGCTGGGCCCCTGTCCACCTCCCACAGCAGCACTCCCACCTCTTCTGGGGGAGCTGCCCTTGGCTGCTGGAGTGAAGAATGCAGGGCGTGCCTGGAAGTAGGCATCCTCCTCCTCTCCCAGCGGGTGGTGGGCCACAGCATGGAAGCCCAACTCAGCTTGGGACATCTGAGGTGTTCTTCCCACTCCAGACTTCCCTGCGGGATCGGCAGAAGCTGCCCTCATAGGCCTTTGTCTGTCCAGACTTTGTCCTGCTTCCCCATCCCCTTACCTATGTCCCCTAAGAGCTTAATAAATGGCTTGCTACAAATTCATGCCTCACTATCTGCTTCAGGGCAACCCATTTGAGCAATGCTATCCCTCAACAGTTCTAGCCATTGAGAATTTTCTCAATGCCACTCCTAAAGGAAGGGAGTTTGCCCTTCCCAGACTGAGGCTCAGTGAGTAAAAGATGGTTAGAGGAGCAGAGAGCTAGGCCTAAAGAGGAAGAAGAAGTAGTTTCTCCATCAAAGCTAACATCAGCTACAAGTTTAACTTGCTATTGACAAACCACGACCCAGAAAGATGTCTAGGACCCTCCAGAAGAGCTGGGTAGAGGAGCCTCGGTTTGCCTCTCTTGGCCAGTCTGGCCTCTACATGAAGCTGGCCTGTTGACCTTTGCCCCCCACTCTGTTTCATCTTCCACTCCCCTCCCTGCCGCCCCCCAGCTTTAGGCACCAGGGCTCTCTCCAGACTATACTATTTAAATAGTGCTATTAAGGTAAGAATACATATAATGAACTACAATTATTTCAAATGTGCAATTTGATATGCTTTGACATATGTAGAGATCCATGAAACTGTCACCACAATGAAGACAGTGAACCTATCCATCACCCCCAAAAGTGCCCACTGGCTTTGAATCTTGAGTCAGTGTCAGAAAGACCCAGCAGGCTGGCGGCAGGAAGAGAGCCTGAAGGGGTTAGTGCACCACGGCTAGCCCGGAGGGAGTCCGGGGAAAGGGTCTGGAGCTGCTGAAGAGGCAAGAGACTTTTTTCACTTTTGTTTCCTGGTGTGCGAGGAGAGGGCATTAAGAGGGCTGCTTAGGGAAGCGCCGGAGACAGGCGCGAGCCGCGGGTAAGGCGTGGACCTCGGAGACGGGCGTGGGCCGCCGCCGCCGCCCACCGCCCGCCGCGGCCCGCCGCGGGCCGCCGCCCGCCGCCGCCGCGGCCCGCCGCCGCCCCCGCGGCCCGCCCCCGCCGCCGCCTGCCGCCGCCCGCCGCCGCCGCAGCCGCGGGGCCTGTGTGCGAGCGCGGGTCACTGTCCGCCCCGCCTTCCGGGGGACCTGTGCACCCCGCCACTGCCGGGGTCCCGAGACCCGGGGACGGCTTTCCCGGGAAAGCGCACGGAGCGCCACGGGCTGCTGCAACGTCACGCCGGCCTCTGCCGCCGCAGGCCCGCCCCACACTGCGCGCCCCTCCCTCCCCTCTGCCTGAGTGAGCCAGAGCCCCCGAATCAGCGGCTCCTTTAAACCCGTCCTGTCTGAGCGAAGAACGGACGCCCTCCGGCGACCTACGCACAGAGGCGGGGCCAGGTCCAAGGCTGAGACCCGGGAGCTGTGAGAGCAGAGTCAGGGAAATCTCTCTGTGCAGCCTCGGAGGTAGCGGATTAAAGCTCCACGGTCCATTTGATGTGCCCTGCGTCTGTGGAGTACATGAATGGACAGCGAATCATCCCAAATTGAGGAAGTGGACTTTGAGGACAGGATTTAAGACTTTCCCCCCTTTTCCTCTTTTTACAACGAATTATTCCAAAGTAAGGAGGTGGACTTAGAGAGCAAGATTTCAGACTTCTTGCCCTTTTCCTCTTTTTACAACGAATTATCCCAAATTGAGGAGGTGGGCTTGGAGAGCAAGATTTTTGATTTTTCCCCCTGCTCTCTTTTTGTGAATGTGTATGTGTAATCTTCTGTGTAAGATTCTCTCTGTATAGCTTTGCTTCCACCATATGTCCCAGGGTTCTATCGGTCTGTTTTTTTTTTTTTCCAATAATTACTTTCTAATTTTAATAACGCTACTATATTTCATACTTTATTCTATTTTACTTTACCTGCTCTTTCTTTTTTTCCTACCTTCCCTTCCTCCCTCCCTCCCTCCGCTCTTCCTTTCCTTCTTTCTTTTTCTTTCCTCCCTCCCTCCCACCCTTCTTCTTTCCACTTTCTTTTTCTTTCCTTCCTCCCTCCCTCCCTCCTGTCTTTCTTTCTTTCTTTCCTTCCTCCCTCCCTCCCTTCTTCCATTCACTCTTCCTTTTGCTTTCATTGCTCCCTCCCTCCCTCCTTTCTTTCCTTCTTTCTTTCCATCCTTCCTCACTCCCTCCCTCCATTCTTTCTTTCTTCCTTCCTTCCTTCCTTTCTTCCCTTCTTCCTTTCTTTCCCTCTCTCTTTCTTTCTTCTACTAATTCTTTCTTTCTGCTTTTTCTCCCTGTTATTCTGAGCCGGGTGGATGAAAGGCTCTTGGTGCTGCAGCCAGGAGCCAGTGCTGTGCCTCTGAAGTGGGAGAGCCAACTCCAGGACCCGGGTCCACAAGAGACCTCCCAGCTCCACATAATATCAAGCAGCGAAAATCTCCCAGAGATCTCCATCCCAACACCAGCACCCAGCTTCAGTCAACGACCAGCAAGCTACAGTGCTGGTCACCCTATGCCAAGCAACTAGCAAGGCAGGAACACAACCCCACCAATTAGCAGAGAAGCTACCTAAAAACATAATAAGGCCATAGGCACCCCAAAACACACCACCAGACGTGGACCTGTCCACCAGAAAGACAAGATCGAGCCTCAACCAACAGAACACAGGCATTAGTCCCCCCCACCAGGAAGCCTACACAACCTACTGAAACAACCTTAGCCACTGGGGTCAGACACGAAAAACAACGGGAACTACGAATCTGCAGCCTGCAAAAAGGAGACCCCAAACACAGTAACATAAGCAAAATGAGAAGACAGAAAAACACACAGCAGGTGAAGGAGCAAGATAAAAACCTACCAGGCCTAACAAATGAAGAGGTAATAGGCAGTCTACCTGAAAAAGAATTCAGAATAATGATGGTAAAGATGATCCAAAATCTTGGAAATAGAATAGACAAAATGCAAGAAACAGTTAACAAGGACCTAGAAGAACTAAAGATGAATCAAGCATCGATTAAAAACACAATACATGAAATAAAAATACTCTAGATGGGATCAATAGCAGAATAACTGAGGCAGAAGAACGGATAAGTGAGGTGGAAGATAAAATAGTGGAAATAACTGATGCAGAGCAAAATAAAGAAAAAAGAATGAAAAGAACAGAGGACAGTCTCAGAGACCTCTGGGACAACATTAAACGCACCAACATTCGAATTATAGGGGTTCCAGAAGAAGAAGAGAAAAAGAAAGGGACTGAGAAAATATTTGAAGAGATTATAGTTGAAAACTTCCCCAATATGGGAAAGGAAATAGTTAATCAACTCCAGGAGGCACAGAGAGTCCCATACAGAATAAATCCAAGGAGAAATACACCAAGACACATATTAATCAAACTGTCAAAAATTAAACACAAGGAAATCATATTAAAAGCAGCAAGGGAAAAACAACAAATAACACACAAGGGAATCCCCATCAGGTTAACAGCTGATCTCTCAGCAGAAACTCTACAAGCCAGAAGGGAGTGGCAGGACATAATTAAAGTGATGAAGGAGAGAAACCTGCAGCCAAGATTACTCTACCCAGCAAGAATCTCATTCAGATTTGATGGAGAAATTAAAACCTTTACAGACAAGCAAAAGCTGAGAGAGTTCAGCACCACCAAACCAGCTTTACAACAAATGCTAAAGGAACTTCTCTAGGCAAGAAACACAAGAGAAGGAATATACCTACAATAACGAACCCAAAGCAATTAAGGAAATGGGAATAGGAACATACATATCAATAATTACCTTAAATGTAAATGGACTAAATGCTCCCACCAAAAGACACAGAGTGGCTGAATGGATACAACAACAAGACCCATATATATGCTGTCTACAAGAGACCCACTTCAGACCTAAAGACACATACAGATTGAAAGTAAGGGGATGGAAAAAGATATTCCATGCAAATGGAAATCAAAAGAAAGCTGGAGTAGCAATTCTTATATCAGACAAAATAGACTTTAAAATAAAGACTATTAGAAGAGACAAAGAAGGACACTACATAATGATCAAGGGATCGATCCAAGAAGAAGATATAACAATTGTAAATATTTATGCACCCAACATAGGAGCACCTCAATACATAAGGCAAATACTAACAGCCATAAAAGGGGAAATCGACAGTTACACAATCATAGTAGGGGACTTTAACACCCCACTTTCACCAATGGACAGATCGTCCAAAATGAAAATAAATAAGGAAACACAAGCTTTAAATGATACATTAAACAAGATGGACTTAGTTGATATTTATAGGACATTTCATCCAAAAACAACAGAATACACATTTTTCTCAAGTGCTCATGGAACATTCTCCAGGATAGATCATATCTTGGGTCACAAATCAAGCCTTGGTAAATTTAAGAAAATTGAAATTGTATCAAGTATCTTTTCCGACCACAATGCTATGAGACTAGACATCAATTACAGGAAAAGATCTGTAAAAAATACAAACACATGGAGGCTAAACAATACACTACTCAATAACGAAGTGATCACTGAAGAAATCAAAGAGGAAATTAAAAAATACCTAGAAACAAATGACAATGGAGACACGACAACCCAAAACCTATGGGATGCAGCAAAAGCAGTTCTAAGGGGGAAGTTTATAGCAATACAATCCCACCTTAAGAAACAGGAAACATTTCGAGTAAACAACCTGACCCTGCACCTAAAGCAATTAGAGAAAGAAGAACAAAAAACCCCCAAAGCTAGCAGAAGGAAAGAAATCATAAAGATCAGATCAGAAATAAATGAAAAAGAAATGAAGGAAACGATAGCAAAGATCAACCAAACTAAAAGCTGGTTCTTTGAGAAGATAAACAAAATTGACAAACCATTAGCCAGACTCATCAAGAAAAGAAGGGAGAAGACTCAAATCAATAGAATTAGAAATGAAAAAGGAGAAGTAACAACTGACACTGCAGAAATACAAAAGATCATGAGAGATTACTACAAGCAACTCTATGCCAATAAAATGGACAACCTGGAAGAAATGGACAAATTCTTAGAAATGCACAACCTGCCAAGACTGACTCAGGAAGAAATAGAAAATATGAATAGACCAATCACAAGCACTGAAATTGAAACTGTGATTAAAAATCTTCCATCAAACAAAAGCCCAGGACCAGATGGCTTCACAGGCGAATTCTATCAAACATTTAGAGAAGAGCTAACACCCATCCTTCTCAAACTCTTCCAAACAATTTCAGAGGAAGGAACACTCCCAAACTCATTCTACGAGGCCACCATCACCTTGATACCAAAACCAGACAAGGATGTCACAAAGAAAGAAAACTACAGGCCAATATCACTGATGAACATAGATGCAAAAATCCTCAACAAAATACTAGCAAACAGAATCCAACAGCACATTAAAAGGATCATACACCATGATCAAGTGGGGTTTATTCCAGGAATGCAAGGATTCTTCAATATACGCAAATCAATCAACGTGATACACCATATTAACAAACTGAAGGAGAAAAACCATATGATCATCTCAATAGATGCAGAGAAAGCTTTTGACAAAATTCAACACCCATTTATGATAAAAACCCTGCAGAAAGTAGGCATAGAGGGATCTTTCCTCAACATAATAAAGGCCATATATGACAAACCCACAGCCAACATTGTCCTCAATGGTGAAAAACTGAAACCATTTCCACTAAGATCAGGAACAAGACAAGGCTGCCCACTCTCACCACTCTTATTCAACCTAGTTTTGGAAGTTTTAGCCACAGCAATCAGAGAAGAAAAGGAAATAAAAGGAATCCAAATCGGAAAAGAAGAAGTAAAGCTGTCACTGTTTGCAGATGACATGATACTATACATAGAGAATCCTAAAGATGCTACCGAAAAACTACTAGAGCTAATCAATGAATTTGGTAAAGTAGCAGGTTACAAAATTAATGTACAGAAATCTCTGGCATTCCTGTACACTAATGATGAAAAATCTGAAAATGAAATCAAGAAAACACTCCCATTTACCATTGCAACAAAAAGAATAAAATATCTAGGAATAAACCTACCTAAGGAGACAAAAGACCTGTATGCAGAAAATTATAAGACACTGATGAAAGAAATTAAAGATGATACAAATAGATGGAGAGATATACCATGCTCCTGGATTGGAAGAATCAATATTGTGAAAATGACTCTACTACCCAAAGCAATCTACAGATTCAATGCAATCCCTATCAAACTACCACTGGCATTTTTCACAGAACTAGAACAAAAAATTTCACAATTTGTTTGGAAAAACAAAAGACCCCGAATAGCCAAAGCAATCTTGAGAACGAAAAAAGGAGCTGGAGGAATCAGGCTCCCTGACTTCAGACTATACTACAAAGCTACAGTAATTAAGACAGTGTGGTACTGGCATAAAAACAGAAAGATAGATCAGTGGATCAGGATAGAAAGCCCAGAGATAAACCCACGCACATATGGCCAACTTATCTTTGATAAAGGAGGCAGGAATGTACAGTGGAGAAAGGACAGCCTCTTCAATAAGTGGTGCTGGGAAAACTGGACAGGGACATGTAAAAGTATGAGATTAGATCATTCCCTAACACCATACACAAAAATAAGCTCAAAATGGATTAAAGACCTAAATGTAAGGCCAGAAACTATCAAACTCTTAGAGGAAAACACAGGCAGAACACTCTATGACATAAATCACAGCAAGATCCTTTTGGACCCACCTCCTAGAGAAATGGAAATAAAAACAAAGATAAACACATGGGACCTAATGAAACTTCAAAGCTTTTGCACAGCAAAGGAAACCATAAACAAGACCAAAAGACAACCCTCAGAATGGGAGAAAATATTTGCAAATGAAGCAACTGACAAAGGATTAATCTCCAAAATTTATAAACAGCTCATGCAGCTCAATAGCAAAAAAACAAACAACCCAATCCAAAAATGGGCAGAAGACTTAAATAGGCATTTCTCCAAAGAAGATATACAGACTGCCAACAAACACATGAAAGAATGCTCAACATCATTAATCATTAGAGAAATGCAAATCAAAACTACAATGAGATATCATCTCACACCAGTCAGAATGGCCATCATCAAAAAATCTAGAAACAATAAATGCTGGAGAGGGTGTGGAGAAAAGGGAACACTCTTGCACTGCTGGTGGGAATGTGAATTGGTACAGCCACTATGGAGAACAGTATGGAGGTTCCTTAAAAAACTACAAATAGAACTACCATATGACCCAGCAATCCCACTACTAGGCATATACCCTGAGAAAACCATAATTCAAAAAGAGACATGTACCAAAATGTTCATTGCAGCTCTATTCACAATAGCCCAGAGCTGGAAACAACCTAAGTGTCCATCATCGGATGAATGGATAAAGAAGATGTGGCACATATATACAATGGAATATTACTCAGCCATAAAAAGAAACGAAACTGAGCTATTTGTAATGAGGTGGATAGACCTAGAGTCTGTCATACAGAGTGAAGTAAGTCAGAAAGAGAAAGACAAATACCGTATGCTAACACATATATATGGAATATAAGAAAAAAAATGTCATGAAGAACCAAGGGGTAAAACGGGAATAAAGACACAGACCTACTTGAGAATGGACTTGAGGATATGGGGAGGGGGAAGGGTAAGCTGTGACAAAGCGAAAGAGAGGCATGGACATATATACACTACCAAACGTAGGGTAGATAGATAGTGGGAAGCAGCCGCAGAGCACAGGGAGATCAGCTCGGTGCTTTGTGACTGCCTGGAGGGGAGGGATGGGGAGGGTGGGAGGGAGGGAGATGCATGAGGGAGGGTATGTGGGAACAGATGTATATGTATGACTGATTTACTTTGTTATAAAGCAGAAACTAATTTAAAAAAATAGAAAAAAAATGACAAGAGATAAAAAAAAAAAAAAGAAAAGAAAAGAAAGACCCAGCAACGTGAGAGTATCAACAGTGAGAGTCCAGGGATGGGGTGCCAGGTTGCATCCTGATCACACTGTTCCTGAAGGTGAATTTGCTATGTTCCTAGCCACTAGTTTCCTCTTGGTGTGTAATGATTCTTACGCTGGCTTTCTAAGTTCTCTATCAATTCTGTTAATGTACCAGTAGTCTTCTAATCAGTGTTGCTTAAGTTACCCAGAGCTGGTGTCTGTTGCTCATAACCTAAAACCTTGACTGACAGATGGTGGGGGTAGAGGGTGATTGTAAACAGATCACTGGACAGAGAGTTCTAGGCAGGGGCTTCCCCAGGGCCCTTCAAATCCATCAAGACAGGTTGCTTCAGAAGGTTGCCTCCCACCTAGGGTCCAGCTCCTCCGTGAGCCCTTTATAGCTCTCAGGTGGGGCTGCTTAGGACCAGGACCAGAGACACAGCTCAGCTCTCCCACCTGACCTCTGCCCTCACATGGGAGCTTATGGAGACACCAGACTGCCCTGTCCCTGCCTGCTAATGTAATAATAATAATAAGGCATCTACTCAATAATAATTGAGGCAGATCAGAGTGGAGGTTGGGAGTGCAGCCTTTCAGATTGGCAAGCCTAAATTCCTAACCCTGCCTCTGTTATTTTAATTGTGTGTACTCAGGTCTCTGTTTCCTCATCTGCAAAATATAATAGCACCCACCTCACAGACTGTGCTGAGATTTAATGAGATGATCCATGTACAGTGAGTGCTCAGGTGTGTGCCTGACTATGATAAAGCTACCCGATATTTATTTTGTCAGGTAGGGTAAGATATGCAGACATAGAGACAACTGTCACAAAGGAAGAAGAGTGTTATACTCACAGATCCCTAGAAACAGGAGGCACCCCACGCCTCACAGGGCCACATGGGGTAACACCAGGGCCAGTCAGGACAGAGAGAGCAGAGGAAATTGGGCAAGAGCCTTTATTGCAGTTTCCATGGGAAGGATGGGTGAGGCAGGGTAAGCAGGCTTAGGACTGGCCAGTTTGAATAATTCTAGCAGGCTCTGGGGCACAGGGGCTGTCCCTAGCTATCTGGTACTTGCTCCTGGAATGATTAGGGCAGGGGGACAGATACAGCAATCCCTCAGCCACCAAAGGGCTACATGAGGACATCTGTGAGGCCAGCGAGGCTGTTAGGGCTGAAAGTCATCGCCCAAGAGACTCAGCTCCCTTTGTGGATCTGGAAGTCCAGTGGGGGCCATGGTCTGGACACAGGAGCAGCAAGGGTCAAGGACCTTCGGGGATGTGCAGGAGTTGGGGAGAGGCTGGCCGCATGTGCGTGCATATGCGTGTACGCATTGAGTGGTGGCAGGGGAGCAAGGGGCCTTGGAAGCAGATACATTAAATCGAGGACGCATTTCCAAATCCTTCCCCCACCGTGTTCTCCTGAAGAAAAGGTCTGATTTGTACATTCTGCAGGACCCCATAGATGGGCATCATTGGTCAACAGCAAACTTACCTGATAATGGGCTGTATCATTATTTTCTGGGGTTTCTCTTGTCTTGATGGAGCCTTGCCACCTTAGCTTAAACAGACATGCTCTTTCTCTGTTCTCTCCGTGTATGAGTCTCACTTCCCCACATCATCAGGCAGGTTGCTGAGGGCCAGCAAGGGCTTGCCTGGGCTTGCCTCTTGTCATCATTCACCTGGACAGGGACAGAGCTTTCAGGCTCAGGCAAAACCACTGTTCATACCCTCATCAGTTGAGAAAAATCAAGGGAGCCTTGAAAAATCAAGGGGCCTCAAATCCAAATCGGAAGTGAAAGGACCCCCTTTTGTCCTCTTGAGGCTGGACTGTCCCAGACACAGGGAGACCGGGACTTTCTCTGTTTAGCACTGAATGGCCTGTGCCCCGCAAAACTCCTGGACCCAGGCTAGCTGGGACAGTTGGTCCCCCTACTTGGACATTAGTTATCCTTGCCCTTCAAGCCTTTGCCCAGGACTTCTGAGGGCAACTGGCAGGGAACTGATCCTCCTGTGGGACCTGCTGTGTCTATACCGAGGTGTCCCAGGCACAAGTCCCACTCACAGCTCCCTGCCTGTTAGCTCTTGGCACCAGCAGCAGGTTCAGTTCCTCAGAACTCTGGGTTAGATCCCATCAGCTGGAGTGACTCAGAGGGCCACCAAGGGACCAGAAGATCATGCTGATGGAATGACATGAGGTCAGTAAGGAAACAGATTGAATGAGGTTCTGTTGAAAGGTGAGATCTTGGCTTGGGACAAGCAATGTGACAGGATGCTCCGGGAGACAGGAGGCTTGCATATGTGTGATGAAGACAGGAACAGACGACCTCCCCCACATGGCTAAGAGCTTATCAGACAGCTGCATGCTCAGGCAGTGGTCCATGAGCCAGGACTGCCAAATAAGACTTACCAGCAGACACAGTGCACTGCTAAAGTAAGATGGAAATGCTGTAAAGACTCTGGTTTCTGTAGAAAAATTAAAATGTCAGCTAAGAATTTGAAAGCAAGGGGGCAAAGATAAGGAAGATGGGTCTGAAAGAATTCAGAAGCAAGTCAGGAAAGCCCAGCCTGGTTTGAGCTGAACGAACAGAGGCGTAGGAGGAGAGAACAATGAGAAGGTAAGGCCCTGGGTCCTGGGAGAGGGACGTCTCCACCGAGGGGAGGGGCAACTCACTGAGAACCAAACGCCCACCTGGCCAAGGCCTAGCCCCAGTACAGAGCTTTCCAGTTAGAAGAAGCCTCCACAAGCATGTGGTCATTTGATTTGACCTTCACAGTGACCCTGTGATGTAGGAAGGCAGTGGTCACCCCACTTTATGGGTGACATCAAGATAAACACTCCCATAGCCGCAGTGATGAGCCTCATGAGACTTCAAATGCAGACGGAAAAGTTTGGAGAGATCACCGCCCACCTTGGCCACCAGTGTGTCAGCTCACATCTTCCGTTACACTGTGACGGTGGCTGGTCCAAGCTGCCTGGGTTTTCCATCCTCGTCTGCAAAATCTTCAAAAATCCACCCTACACTGTCCCTGATCCCTAAAGCAAAAAAAAAAAAAAAAAAAAAAAATCACTGAAGCATGTATAGCTCAGGTTCATGGAAGAACTGGGAACAGTTGGAACAAAATGAAAAGCAAGAGGTTCATTTCAGCCAAAAAAATCATTAAGGGCTTGGAAGCAAGCAGAGGACATGCTCTCGGCCTTTGTGTCAACAGATTTCTACAGATTGACTGGACACCGGCTACGAGCCAGACACTGGTCAGACACAGAACTGAGTAAGACACACATCATAACTGTGAGAATCTTCCTATCCAGAAGGGAGCAGACACAAAATGGACGAAGAGCAATCATCGTGGCTAAGATTATAGCTATTATCTGCTGAGCGTGAGCCCATGCCGGGTCAACACTTGGTGTTATCTCATTTAACTGCCACCACAAAGTGGTGGGACAGCACTGTGATCAGTTGAAACTGCATGTGAGGCACTGGGCCGGGGCAACAGTGAGCAGGTGATAAATACTAGCTACAGTTTAAAATAACTAATATTCCTGTTTTAGAGAAGAGAGAAATGAAGCTTAAAGGGGTTAAAATGATAGGCCCAGGATCCCACGCTCTGTACTGTTTGATTCCAAAGTCTCTTAATCTTGATACCATTGATACCAGTGGTTCTTTTTTTTTTAACTTTTTATTTTATATTGGAGTATAGTTGATTAACAATGTTGTGATAGTTTCAGGTATACAGCAAAGTGATTCAGTTACACATATATATGTATCTATTCTTTTTCAAATTCTTTACCCATTTAGGTTGTTACATAATATTGCGCAGAGTTCCCTGTGCTATACAGTAGGTCCTTGTTGGTTATCCATATTAAATACAGCAGTGTGTACATGTCAATGTCAAACTCCTGACACCAGTTGTTCTTAAATTTGTTTGTTAAAAATACTGTTTCTTGGGCTTCCCTGGTGGTGCAGTGGTTGAGAGTCCACCTGCCGATGCAGGGGACACAGGTTCGTGCCCCGGTCCGGGAAGATCCCACATGCCGCGGAGTGGCTGGGCCCGTGAGCCACGGCCGCTGAGCCTGCGTGTCTGGAGCCTGTGCTCCGCAGCGGGAGAGGCCACAGCAGTGAGAGGCCCGCGTACCATAAAAAAAAAAAAAAAAAAAAAAAATACTGTTTCTTGGCCTTCCTGTTGGAGGTTTAGATTTTGTCGGTTTGATGAGGGCAGGGTGGTCATGATGACAAGAAGAGGTATAACTGGTGTTTAAGAGCCAGGGCCTTGGTCTGAGAACCAACTCTGCTTCTTACTAGCCTTGTGACCTTGCTTAATCTCACCAAGACAGTTTCTTGGTCTGTAAAATGGGGTAGTAATTGTTATTCATTATGCTAATATCCCCTAAAGGCAGTTTAATAAAATGGTTGAGAGCATGAACTCCAGAGTCAAACTGCCCAAATTCAAATCTGGCTCCACCACTTACCAGCTCTATGACCTTGTGCTTTTCTGTGCCTCAGTTTCTTCATCTATAAGATGACAGTGATACTAGTATCTCCCTCAAAGGGCTGTTAGATTTTAAAGTGTTCATTCTCGTAAAGTTTAGAACAGGGCCTGGTGAGCAGTAAGGGCTCAATCAGTGTCAGCTGCTGTTATCATTAATATTATTATTACCATATCACCATCCTGGCAAGAGGACAAGAGGCTTTAACTAAGGCAGTGGTAGTAGGACTAGATAAGAAGGAACATGGGCACAGAATTCAAAAGATGAGCTCTGAGGAGAAGCAAGAATAAGAAAAGAAGAATGTGCTGACCTTCGTCCCCAAACTGGTGGTGAGGGCAGTGGGTGGACTTGGGGCAGTCCTGGTCGTGCCACTGGCTTTCAGGGTGACCCTGAGCAAGGCCTCCCCTCTTGTGACCTCTGTCTCATCATCTGTAAAGTGAGGGGCTGGGGTCAGCCTAGCTCGTAGATCTCCTCCAATTTTAACACACTGAGAGTCTAGGAAATTTCACAGTTTAAAACATTTTAATGTTTTTTAAAAATGATCTTGTGTGCTGGTGGGTTAGGGCATCCTCCTGTGTTCACAAGTTGTAATATTTTAGGCTTTCTGAAGGCCCCGTTGATTTTCAACACCACACGGGAACAGATCTATGAAACCTGGGCAGGGGAGGCTCTTTTGTGACTGAAAGTGAAGCCCAAAGGCTACTGGTTGACACATCCTCCAGACCCTATCTTGGTGACCCAGACCAGAAAACTCACCTGACAACCCCTGCCTCCTTCAAGAAATGTCAGTGACTGCTGGGAAGTTTGTAAGAAGTTTGGCCCTATCCCCATCTCCTGCCACCTACATAGGGACAAAGTACCCAGGATTGAGGAAGCCCAGTCAATGGAACTGGCCACCGGGGTTAGTTGCCTGCTCAGCTCACTCTTGCAGAGCTGAATATGGATGTAAGGAACCCCAACCCACTCTAGTAGAGACAAATCCAGAAGCCTGCCTCCAGACTCCTAGTCATTCGTGCAAAGCAACAACACAGAGATGTCCAGAGCAGCCGAGGTATTTGGCAGTTAACTCTGCCTTTGCTCCTGAGTGGGCTAATTTAGTATTAGTTTTCCCGCCGATGTTGAAATGGTAAAGTTGCTCACCCCTGCTATAGTTAGTGATGCAAATGGAAGACCAGGCCCTTCCCATGACTCATGGAACACGCTCCACAGAGAAGGAAAATTCTCTTTCCATAGTGGGAGAGGTACTCTGCCTAAAAGAATTATATTAAAAACCCAAAACCCCCCAAAATCTACAGAGCCAAAGCTACTGCCAGTTCTTTGTGCTGCTAAACACAGACCCTGAGGAGACTGACAAATATTTATCAGGGTCTCTTTATGCACTTTGACCTGTGAAGGACTCAGAGTTTG
The DNA here is from genome assembly GCF_025265405.1 of Mesoplodon densirostris. Lineage (NCBI taxonomy): Eukaryota > Metazoa > Chordata > Mammalia > Artiodactyla > Ziphiidae > Mesoplodon > Mesoplodon densirostris. The sequence goes on from NC_082664.1 coordinate 124,801,583, forward strand.
ATGTAGAATTGGGTTGGAGAGCTGGAAGGTGCTGGAATTTTGGGTTGAAGTAGGCAGCTAAAAACAAAAGAGTTGTGGAGTAGATGTGGAGGATCCAAGATGATGGTGGCAAGCTGGCCAAAGAAGAGAAGTTTCTAAGTATGTTGGGGAATTTAGAAAATCACACACATACTCAGAAAAGACCTGAGAAGATCCTAAACCTCCACTTCTGGCTAATCTCTAGACTTGGTACAAGCAAGAAGCGAAGGCTAAGGCTAAACAGCTTGCCCCAGCACAGAGCTAATCTGTGAAGACTAGTAGAGGTGGTTTGCTTGTTTGTTTGTTTTTAGCTCCTAACATTCAAGGAAATCTCTGTCAAAACACTAGCTAACCATAAGCTAAAGGAATGTAGACTTCAACAACAAAACATGGCAAGGAATATAATCTTTGAAAAAATAATTTGGAAAAGTCACTAAACCATATGTGACTGAAGCTTCAAAGAGACAATCCAAAATGGCAAATCCTGGGGAAGAGGAGATTTAATTTCCAAAGTTTCCACATTGTAATATTCAAATGTTCAGTTTTCAACAAAAGTCACAAGACACACAAAGAAGCAGTAAATCCAGGCATTGGACAAAAAGACATAGACTTTATATCAATTATCTTTAATATGATCAGAGAGCTAAAGGAAACCATGGTCAAAGAACTAAAAGAAAGTAGGAAAATAAAGAACAAAATGGAATACCAAAGAAGAGATACAAATTATGAAAAGGAACCAAATAGAAATTCTGGAGCTGAAAGGTACGATACTTAAATGAGAAATTCACTAGAGAGGTTCAACAGATCTGAACAGGCAGAAGAATTAATGAACCTGAAGATAAGATTATTAAAATTATAAAGTCTGAAGAACAGAAATAAAAAGTATAAAGGAGGGCCTCCCTGGTGGCGCAAGTGGTTGAGAGTCCGCCTGCCGATGCAGGGGATACGGGTTCGTGCCCCGGTCTGGGAGGATCCCATATGCCGCGGAGCGGCTGGGCCCGTGAGCCATGGCCGCTGAGCCTGTGCGTCCGGAGCCTGCGCATCCGGAGCCTGTGCTCCGCAACGGGGGAGGCCACAACAGTGAGAGGCCCGCATACCGCAAAAAAAAAAAAAAAAAAAAAAAAAAAAAAAAAGTATAAAGGAAAGTGAACAAAGCCTAATGGACCCATGGGACACCATCAAATGTACCAACACACACATTTTGGGAGTCCTAGTAGGATGTGAGAAAAAGAAAGAAGTAGAAAGAATATTTGAAGAAATAATGGCTGAATACTTGCCAAATTTTATTAAAGACATGGATCTTCATATCCAAGCAGCTCAATGACCTCCAGGTATGATAAACTCAAAGAGATCCATACTAAGTGCTATAGATTGAATGTTTGTGTCCCCACCTTCTCCAAATTCATGTTGAAATCCTAACCCCCAATGTGATGGTATTAGGAGGTGGGGCCTATGGTAGGTGATTAAGTCATGAGAGCTTTTCCTTCATGAATGGGATTAATGCCCTTATAAAAGAGAACTCTGAGAACTCCCTTGCCTCTTCTGCCATGTGAGGACACAGTGAGAAGATGGCTGTCTATGAAGCGGAAGAAGACTCTCACCAGAGAGTGAATCTGCCAGCACTGTGATCTTGGACTTCCCAGCCTCCAGAACTGTGAGAAATAAATTTCTGTTGTTTTTAAGCCATGTAATCTATGGCATTCTGCTATAGCAGCCCAACAGATTAAGACACGGAGACATAATCAAACTGTTGAAAGACAAAGAGAGAATCTTAAAAGCAGCAAGAGAGAAGTGACTTATTATGTACAACTGATCCTGAATAAGATTAGCAGACTATTTCTTGTAAGGAACCATGGAGCCAAAGGTAGTGGGATGACATAATTAAGTACTGAAAGAAAAAGAGCTGTCAGTCGAGAATTCTACATGTGGCAAAATTATCCTTCAAAAATGAAGGAGAAATTAAGGCATTCACAGATAAAAGCTGAGGGAGTTCCTTATCAGTAGATGTGACTAACAAGAAATGCTAAAGGGAGTCTTTCAAGTTGAAATAAAAGGACAGTTGTTAGTAACACAAAGCTGTATGAAGAAACATAGGTCTCCAGTATAAGTAACTACATGGGTAAACATGAAAGCCAGCATTACTGTAGTTTTAGTTTCTAACTCCACTTTTTATTTCCTACATGATTAAAAGAAAATGCATTTTGAAAATTATAAATCTATTATTGAGCACACAGTGTATAAAGATGTGATTTGTAACAACATTAACATAAAGGGGTGAAGACAGAGCTCTATAAGAGCAGAGTTTTTGTATGCTGTTGAAGTTGGTATCAATTCAAACTAGATCATTATAAATTTAATATGTTATATGTAATCCCTTTTATAACTACTAAGAAAATATCTAAAAATTATACACAAAGGGAAATTAGAAGTGAATCAAAAAAGTTCACTACAAAAATCAACTAAACACAAAAGAAAAGAGTAGTAGAGGGAATGAGAGACAAAAATATATTAGACATAGAGAAAATAGCAAAATAGCAGAAGTAAGTCCTTCCTTATCAGTAATTGCTTTAAATGTAAGTGGATTATATTCTCCAACCAAAAGGCAGAGATTGGTAGAATGAGTGAAAACAAACAGGATCCAATTATATGCTGTCAAAAAAGATTCACTTTAGATCTAAAGGCATACATATGTTGAAAGTAAAAGAATATAAAAAGATATTCCATACAAATAGTAACCAAAAGAGATGTGGGCCCCTATCTGCTATCAGATAAAATAGACTTTATTGAAAAACTCTTACAAGAGAAAAAGCAGAACATATATTCACAAAAGGGTCAATTCGTCAAGAAGATATAACAGTTATAAATATATACACACAAAATACCAGAGCTCCCAAATATATGGTGAAAATGTTGAAGGAATAGAAGGAATAATAATAGAGACTTCAATATCCCACTTTCAATAATGTATTAAGCATCTAAATAGAAGATTAATAAGGAAATAGAACAGAAAGAAAATTGAACAACACTATAATCAAACTAGACTTAACAGACATATATAGGATATTCCACCCAACAGCAAAATACTTGTTCTTCTCAAGTGCACATAGAACACTCACCAAACTAGACAATATATCAGTCCACAAAAAAAGTCTCAGTAAATTTTAAAAGATTGAAATCATTCAAAATATTATCTCCAAACACAATAGAAAAGAACAAGAAATCAATAACAGAAGTAAAACTGGAAAATTCACCAATATGGGGAAATTATATTATGTACTTTCAAACAACCAATGGATCAAAGAAGAAATTACAAGGGAAATTAAAAAATACTTAGAGACAAATGAAAATGAACATACAATATACCCAAATGTCTTGGATGCCATGAAAGCAGTGCTGAGAGGGAAATTTATAGCAGTAAATGCCTACATTAAAAAGAAGAGGACTTCCCTGTTGGCGCAGTGGTTGAGGGTCCACCTGCCAGTGCAGGGAACGTGGGTTTGAGCCCTGCTCTGGACGGATCCCACATGCTGTGGAGCAACTGAACCCATGCACCACGGCTACTGAGCCTGCACTCTAAAGCCTGTGAGCCACAACTACTGAGTCCGTGTGCCACAACTACTGAAGCCCGCACACCTAGAGCCCATGCTCCACAACAAAGAGAAGCTACCACAATGAGAAGCCTGCGCACCGCAACAAAGAGTAGCCCCTGCTTGCCACAACTAGACAAAGCCTGTGCACAGCAACAAAGACCCAACGTGGCCAAAAATACAAATTAATTAATTAATAAAAAATAAAAAGAAGAAACATCTTAAATAAATAAGTTAGGGACTTCCCTGGTGCCCGTGCTTCCAATGCAGGGGACATGGGTTCCACCCCTGGTCGGGGAACTAGGATCCCACATGCCACGTGATGCGGCCAAAAAATAAAACATAATAATAATTATTTAACATTATACCTTAGCCCTTTCCTCAGCTGCCGCTAAGGTGCTCGGTCCTTCCAAGGAAGCTAAGGCTGTGTTGGGGTGAGGCCCTCACTTCATCCGGTGACTAGCACTGCACCTGGCAGCCCCTGCCTAGCACTGGCCCGCACCATGGCCTCCGTCTCAGAGCTCGTCTACATCTACTCAGCCCTCATCCTGCACGACTATGAGGTGACAGTCACAGAGGATAAGATCAATGCCCTCATTAAAGCAGCTGGTGTAAATGTTGAACCTTTCTGGTCAGGCTTGTTTTCAAAGGCTTTGGCCAATGTCAATATCGGGAGCCTCATCTGCAATGTGGGGGCAGGTGGACCTGCCCCAGCAGCTGGTGCTGCACTAGCAGGAGGTCCTGCCCCCTCCACTACTGCTGCCCCAGCTGAGGAGAGTAAGTGGAAGAAAAGAAAGAAGAATCTGAAGAGTCTGATGATGACATGGGCTTTGGTCTTTTTGACTAAACCTCTTTAGTAACATGTTCAATAAAAAGCTGAGCTCTTAAAAAAAAATTACACCTTAAAGAACTAGAAAGAGAACACGGTCAACACAAAGCTAAAAGGAGGAAGGAAATAATAAATATTAGAGTGAAGATAACAGACTTAGAGAATAGGAAAATAGAATCGATGAAAATAAAGTTAGTCCTTTGAAAAAATCAACAAAATTGACAAACCTTTAGCTAGAGTGACACAGAAAGAGAATGAGAAGATTCAAATAACTAAAATCAGAAATGAAAATAAGGACATTACTATCTACTTTACAGAAATAAAAATAATTATAAGAGAATGCTATGAACCATTGTATGCCAACAAATTAGACCTAGATGAAATGGACAAGTTCCTAGAAACACAGATACCAAAAACAGACTCAAGAAGAAATAGAAAATCTTGACAGACCTATAACCAATACAGATTTAATCAGTAATCAAAAACCTCCCAAGAAAGAAAAGTTCAGGACCAGATGGCTTCACGAGTGAATCTATGAAAGATTTAAAGAAAAATTAATGACAATCCTTCACAACTCTTCCAAAAAAAAGAAAAGGAGGGAATACCTCCTAATTCATTCTATGAGGTCAGATAAACACATTACAAGAAAAGAAATCATGGCTCAATATCCTTTATGAATGTAGGTGCAAAAATCCTTAACAAAATACTAGCAAACAGAATCCAGCAGCATGTTAAAAAGATTAGACACCATGTCCAAGCAGGATATATCCCAAGAATGCAAGTGTGGATCAATATAAGAAAATCAATCAGTGTGATACACCACATTAATAAAACAAATTTAAAAACCATATTATCATCTCAACTGATGCAGAAAAAGCATTTAACAAAACTCAAACACCCTTTCATGATAAAAACACTCAAAAACTAGAATTGATTGGAACTTTCTCAACATGATAAAGGGCATTTATAAAAACCCCACAACTAGCATCATACTCAATGGTGAAGCACTGAAAGCTTTCCCCCTAAGATCAGGGAGTAGATAAAGATGATCACTTCATCATCATCATCATCACCATTGCTATTCAACATTTACTGGAAGTTCTAGTCAGAGTAATTAAGCAAGAAAAAGAAATTAAATGCACCCAGAAGGAAAAGAAGTCAACCTATCTGTATTCGCAGATGACATGATCCTACATATAGAAATCTCAAATAATCCACAAAAGAGCTACTATAACTAACAAATAAATTCAGAAAAGTTGCACAGTAGAAGATCAACACCAACAAAATCAGTCGTGTTTCTATACATCAACGATGAACAAGTTGAAAACAAATCCATTTACAATAGCATTCAAAAGAATGAAGTACCTGGGAACAAATTTATCCAAAGAGGTGAAAGGCTTTCACACTAAAAAATACAAAACATTGTTAAAAGGCATTAAAGAAGACCTAAATAAAAAAAAATCATCCTTTTTTTTATGGAATATTGCTATTTTAAGACAGAAATACTACCCAAAGATATCTACAGATTCAATGCAATCCCTTTTAAAATTCAAACAGCCTTTTTTTTTCAGGAATGAAAAAGCCAGTTCTCAAATTCATATGGCATTACAAGGTGCCCTGAATAGCAAAAAACAATCTTAAAAAAGAAAAACAAAGTTGGGGGACTCACATTTCCCATTTCAAAACTTACTACAAATCTACAGTAACCAAAACAGTGTCATAATAGCATAGGAATAAACATATAGATCAATGGAATAGAATTGAGAGTCCAGAAATAAACTCATTTATCTATTGCCAGTTGATTTTCAACATTGGTGAAAGACCATTCATTGGGGAAAAATAGTCTCTTCAACAAATGGTGCTGGGACAACTGGATATCCACATGCAAAAGAATAAATTTCAACTCCTACCCCACACCACATACAAAAATTAACTCAAAATGGATCAGTGACCTAAATATAAGAGCTCATACTACAAAACTCTTAATAAAATTTACACTATCATATGCACCTTGGAAAGCAAGGACTAAAGAAAGAATTTTCAAATGAACAAACAAAAAGAGCTAACACTGGGACTTCCCTGGTTGTCCACTGGTTAAGACTCCAAGCTCCAAGCTTCCACTGCAGGGGGCACAGGTTTGATCCCTGGTCAGGGAACTAAGATCCCATATGTCATGTGGTGTGGCAAAAAAAAAAAAAAAAGTATATATATATACATATATATATTTCACCAAAATATGAACACATAAAACAGTATCTTAAAATGCCTTAATTCAATGTAAACATTTTCTCAAAATAGAGTTTCAAGCACTTTGCCAGAATATAAAGGAGATATTTTGAATGTTCTCAAATCACGCTATACGGCACTGGCCCAATATAACCATAGAAAACCTCTTTAAAGCTGCAAGTAACACAAAGCTATCATTTATTAAGCACTTAGTATGTACTAGTCCCTTCACATATGCTATTCCTTTTAAAACTTCTAACTCACTCAATATCAACAGGTATTCTACATCACTAAAAAAAAAAAAAATAGAAGCTACACTAAAAAAAATAGAAGCTACAATCCAGAATTCCCTCAGTTTTTTGCTACCGAACCTATAAGCCCACCTTTATCTCAACCCATTCTTTCTCCTTCCCTCCTATTGCAATAAAGGAGATGTTAAATCTTTTCATCTAAAGTAAAAATCCTCTACCAGTGCTCTGGATCTCATTTGCTCCATTAACTATCTTCAACCTCTCCTTTTCTACTGGCTCCTTCTCATCAGCTCCTAAACAAGACTTAGTCTCACCTATCTGAAAATAAAAAACAAACTAATAGTTTCCCTGGGTTTTACTTTCCCCTCCAGATATCATCTTTTTCTCTCATTCTAGTCAGTTAAATACTTCATGAATTGTCTACATTTTCTATTTCCATTTTCTTATCTCTATTTACTCTTCCAGTATGCCTTCCTCATCAACACCTCTACCACAACCATTTTTGCACTAATTGAGTAGATGATTTTCAGTCTTTATCTTGCTCAATTTCTCAGTTACAACAGTGTTAACTACTCCTTCTTTCTTTAAATATTTTTCCTTTGGCTTCTATTTAACTATACTTTTCCTAGTATACCTTCTACTTCTCTATTCTTACCCCCAGTTGCTTTAGGAGCTCCTTTTCCTTATTTGTCTCTTTAAATTAGAGTTCCTTAAGCCTTAGTTCTAGGCCTTCTTCTCTTCCCTATATACTATATAGAGAATCCCCCCACTTCAATGGCTTAAATTTCCATTTATATGCAGATAGCTCCCAAATACTTATTTACAGCTATTTCTTAAGCTCTAGACAAATATATCTAACTGGGACATGTCTCACAGGCATCTTAAATTTAATATATTCAAAAATGACATTCCCAAAATCATCTCACACATAAACATGCTTCCTCTTAAATATACTGTAATATGTTAATACTTACTGAACATATAATTATGGGCCAGGCATTGTGCTAAGTGCTAGGATTCCAGCAGTGAACAAAACTCTCATGGCCCCTGCTCTCCTAGACTTAGTCTGGTGAGGGGAGACAAACATTAAACAAATAATTATACAAATAACTATAAAATTATAATTATGATAAATGCTATTTAAAAAAACAAAGTACACTACCATGTACCCAATGGCTCAAGTCAGAAACATAGAAGTCATTCCTGACTCCTTGCTTTGTCTTGTACATCAATCACCAAATTCTATTGATTCCTAATTCCTAAATATCTCTCAAATTCAACTACTTATTTCTATTTCCTCTGTTACCATCCAAATCCAGAACATCATCATCTTTCACCAGATTCCTATAAGTCTCCTAACTGGTCTCTACTCCCAGTCTTGTTCCTTCCTATCCTTTATCTACACTGCAGCCACACAGAATGATTTGTTAAAAATGCTTAAAATCTTTTAAAATATTCTTATTGCCTTTAGGATAAAGTAAAAACTCTTAAACACAACTAAAATCCCTGGACATCATATATAAAACAGACATAAGTAGACTCTAAAAGGTGGACCAAAAAAGGCCTCAGAGGCTAAAGACCTCTGAACCCAAGAAATGACATGGTAGTGCATTCTCCAGATTTCTTTCTTTGCCTCATATATCCCAGAATTGGAGCTAAAGAAGCTGACAACCCAGAAACAGAAGAAGGCACATACATAAAAATCCCATAAAAGCCACTCTCTTTAGCCAAAGGATCTGGAAGGGGCAGGCTAGCAATGCAGAAAACTTTTAGCCAGTAACCACTCTATTCCAGCCAAATAGTACAGAAAAACTGTGATCTCCAGTCCAACTATCTCCACTAGCAAAAGCCAAATAGGGGTGCTGCCCTCACCAGCATGGTGTCAGAGAAGGCTGAGTAGGAAGCCAGAACTTTCATCCCTGTTGGGTGTACTGAATCCCCCACTACATGTTAGTGGAGACCATATGGAGAGCCTGGACTTCCATCTCCATTCAGCAGTAATAAGTCATCCTTCTTGCTCACCACTACCGTGGTATCAGAGGAGGCCTAGTGGAGAGTCAGAACTTTCACCACTATCCAGCAGGAATGATAATCAAATGATGTCAACACCAAGATAACAGAGATGTTAGAATTATATGATAAAGATGTTAAAGCAGTCATCATAAAAATGCTTCAATGAACATTATAAACATGATTGATATAAATGAAACAGTATAAAATATCCCCAAAGAAATAGAGAGTCTTAGCAAAGAATTAGAAGATATAAAGGAGTACCAAATGAAAATTATAGAATTGGAAAATAACTGAAACAAAAAGCTCTGTGAATGGTCTCAACAGAAGAATGTGGGGTGGGGGGTGAGGAACAGAGGAAAGAAAAAGTAAACTTGAAGGCAGAGTAATAGAAATTATCCAAATCTGAATGAGAAAGTAAACTGAAAAAATAAATGAAGAGAGCCCCAGGACCCATGGTACTATAATAGAAGATCTAGCATGCCTGTCTTTGGAGTCCTAGAAAGAGAGAAGAAGGTAGAGTTGAAAAAGTACTCAAAGAAATAATGAATGAAAAGTTCTCAAATTTGGCAAAACCCATAAACCTATAGATTCAATAATCTGAACAAATTCCAAACAGGATAAATCCAAAATAATCCACACAAAGACATATTATAGGCAAACTTATCAAAATTAAAGTCAGAGAAAAACCCTTGAAAGCAGTGAGAAAGAAGTGACATCTTACCCTAAGAAAAGACAAAACAAATGACAGTGGATTTCTCATCAAAAACCATGGAGGCAGGAAAAAAGCAGTACATTTTTCAAGTGATGAGAGAAAAAAAACTATCAATCCAGAAGCCTATATCCAACAAAATTATCCTTCAGAAATGAAGGGGAGGTTTCCCTGGTGGCACGGTGGTTAGGAATCTGCTTGCCAATGCAGGGGACATGGGTTTGATCCCAAGCCCGGGAAGATCCCACATGCCAGGAAGCCCACAACTACTGAAGCCCATGTGCCTAGAGCCTGTGCTCCACAACAGGGGAAGCCACAACAATGAGAAGCCCGCACACCACAGGGAAGAGTAGCCCCCAGTCGCTGCAATGAGAGAGAGCCTGTGCACAGCAACAAAGACCCAACACAGCCAAAAATAAAAACAAATAATAAATAAATTTAGGAAAAAAAGGAAAGGAAGGGGAAATGAAGATATTTTCAGACAATGGAAAACTAAGGGTACACTAGAGAATTCTACCAAATGTTGAAAGAATTAACACCAATTTACGCAATCTTTTCCAGAAAATAGAAGAGAGAGAAACACTCCCAACTCATTTGATGAAGCTAATATTACCCTGATACCAAAACTTGCAGACAAGGACAGTATGTACACACACACACACACACACGAAGAAAACTACAGGCCAATAGTTTTCATTAATATAGATGCAGAAATCCTTAATGAATATTATTAGCATATAGAATTAAGCAATATGTTAAAAAAAATTAGGGGGCTTCCCTGGTGGTGCAGTGGTTAAGAATCTGCCTGCCAATGCAGGGGACACAGGTTCAAGCCCTGGTCTGGGAAGATCCCACATGCCACGGAGCTACTAAGCCCGTGCGCCACAACTACTGAGCCTGCGCTCTAGAGCCCGCAGGTCACAACTACTGAGCCCACATGCCACAACCACTGAAGCCCACGCTCCTAGAGCCCATGCTCTGCAACAAGATAAGCCACCACAGTGAGAAGCCCGCGCACTGCAACGAAAAACAGCCCCCGCTCGCCGCAACTAGAGAAAGCCTGTGCGCAGAAACAAAGACCCAACGCGGCCAAGAATAAATAAATAAATTTATTATTTTTTTTAAATTAGGGACTTCCCTGGTGGTCCAGTGGTTAAGACTCCACACTTCCACTGCAGGGGGTGCAGGTTCAATCCCTGGTGGGGGGACCTAAGATCCCACATGCCCTGCAGCACAGCCAAAAAAAAAAAATTAAACACCTTGGCTATTTTAGTTTCCTAGGGCTGCTGTATTAAAGTATCACAAACTGGATGGTTTTAAACAACAGAAATTTATTCTCTCATGGTTTTGGAGATTACAATTCCAAAATCAAGGTGTTAGCAGGGCTATTCTCCCTCTGACACTCTGGGTAGACTCTTTCCTTTTTTCTTCCTTGCCTCCAGTGGTGCCTGTTGATCCTTGGCATTCTAATCTCTGCCTCTGTCATCACATGGTGTTCTCTCTGTGTCTCTGTTTTCACATGGCATTCTTATCTCTTTGTAACAGGACACCAGTCATACTGAATGGGGGACCTTGCATTTGGCAGTTGTTCCTTAGATATAACACCAAAGCACAAGTAGCAAAAGGAAATATAAATTTGACTATATCAAAATTTAAAACTTTTGTGCTGCAAAAAATACCATTTAAAAAGTGAAACTACAGGGTTTCCCTGGTGGCGCAGTGGTTGAGAAACTGCCTGCTAATGCAGGGGACACGGGTTCGAGCTCTGGTCTGGGAGGATCCCACATGCCACGGAGCAACTAGGCCTGCGAGCCACAACTACTGAGCCTGCGCGTCTGGAGCCTGTGCTCCGCAACAAGAGAGGTTGCGATAGTGAGAGGCCCATGCGCCACGATGAAGAGTAGCCCCCACTTGCCACAACTAGAGAAAGCCCTCGCACAGAAATGAAGACACAACACAGCAAAAATAAATAAGTAAATTAATAAACTCCTACCCCCAACATCTTCTTTAAAAAAAAAGTGAAAATACAACTGATAAAATGGAAGAAAATATTTTCAAATTATGTATCTAATAAGGAACTAGTATCCAAAATATATAAAGAAGTCTTACAACTCAATAATAAAAAGGCAAATAACCTAATTTTAAAGTTGTAAAGGATCTAAATAGACTTTCCTTCATAGATGATATACAAATGGCAAATAGACACATGAAAAGGTGCTTGACATCTAGGGGGAAAGTAAAATGGTTCACTCCTTTGGAGAACAGTTTGGAAGTCCCTCAAAAAGTTATACATAAAGTTACCATATGACCCAGCAATTCTGCTCCTAGGTATACACCCAAGAGAATTTAAAACATATGTCCACATGTACATATACAACAGCATTATTTCTAATAGCCAAAAAGTGAAAACAACCCAAATGTCCATCAACTAATGAATGTATAAACAAAATGTGGTATATCCACATAATGGAATATTATTCAGCCATAAGCAGTAATAATGTACTGGTACATGCTACAATATGGATGAACTTTGAAAACATTATGTTAAATGAAAGGATACATATTGTATGATTATATCAAGTATCCAGAATAGAAAAATCCATAGAGACATGACACAGATTAGTGCTTGCTAGGAGTTAGGGGAGAGACATAGGGTTTCCTTCTGGGGTAATGAAATTCTGGAACTAGATAGTGTGATGGTTGTCAGACTTTATGAATATACTAAAACCACTGATTTGTACACTTTAAAATAAACATTAAATAATAGTGATAACACAAAATGCCTACAAGGTTTCACAGAAACTCATATATTTCTGGTGGCTGTATGAAATGATACAGCCACTCTGGAAAAAAGTGGGGAGTTTCTTATAAAACTGAATACAGCACAGCAGTTTCATTCCTGGGCATTTATGCCAGAGAAATGAAAACTTATGTTCAAACAAAAACCTACTAATGAATGTTTATAGGAGCTTTGTTTGTAATAGCCAAAAACTGGAGAGGTGCTTGACCTGTTTAAGAACAAGAGGTGAATGGTTAAACAAACCATGGAGTGCTACTCAGCAATAAAAAGGAATTAATGGGGCTCCCTGGTGGCGCAGTGGTTGAGAGTCCGCCTGCCGATGCAGGAGACGAGGGTTCGTGCCCCGGTCCGGGAAGATCCCACATGCCGCGGAGCGGCTAGGCCCGTGAGCCATGGCCACTGAGCCTGCGCGTCCAGAGCCTGTGCTCCGCAACAGGAGAGGCCACAACAGTGAGAGGCCCGCGTACCACAAAAAAAAAAAAAAAAGGAATTAATGATACATGCAACAACCTTGATAAATCTCTGGAGAATTGAGTGAAAAAAGTCAATCCCAAAAGATTATGTACTGTTTGATTCTATTTATATAACGTTCTTAAAATGACAAAATTATCCAAATGGAGAAAAGAGTAGTGGTTAGGGAGAGGTGAAGGCAGGACGAAAGTGGGTGTGGCTATAAAGTGACTGTATGGGCAATATGAGGGATCATTGTGTTGATGGAAATATTCTGTATCTTGTATCAATATTTGTATCTTAGTTGTGATACTGTACTATAGTTTTTAAAGATATTACCGTAAGTGATATGAGTAAGGAATACATTAACTAGGTTTCTTTGTATTATTTCTTACAACTGCATGTTTATTTATACTTATCAAAAAATAAGAAGTTTAATTAAAAAATAATAGGTCACAACAATGAGACTACTACACACACCTATTAGAATGGTAAAAATCCAGAACACTGACAACACCAAATGCTGGTGAGGATGTGGAGAAACAGAAACACTCATTCACTGCTGGTGGGAATGCAAAATGGTACAGACACTTTGGAAGACAGTTTGTTAGCTTCCATAGAACTAAACATACTCTTACCATATGATCCAGCAGTTGTGCTCCCTGGTATTTACCCAAAGGAACTGAAAACTTGTGTCCACACAAACACTTGCATGTGGATGTTTACATAAACTTTATTCATAATTGCCAAAACTTGGAGGCAACCAAAATGTTCAATAGGCAAATGAATAAACTGGGATACATTCAGACAATGGAATATTATACAGAGCTAAATGTAAATGAGCTATCAAACCATGAAAAGACATGGAAGAACCTTAAATGCATACTACTAAGTGACACAAGCCAATCTGAAAAGGCTACAAGCTATATGATTCCAATATGACATCCTGAAAAAGGCAAAACTACGGAGAAGGTAAAAAAGATCAATGGTTGCCAGGGATTAGGGGGAGGGATGAATAGGCAGAACACAGAGGATATTTAGGGCACTGAAACTACTCTTTATGATACTATACACTTACCCAAACACAGAGAATGCACAATACCAAGAGTGAACTCAAATGTCAACTGTGGATTTTGGGTTATAATGATGTGTCAAAGTAGGCTCATCAATTGTAACAAATGTTCCCACTCTGGTGGGGGACACTGATATGGAGGAGGCTATGCCTGTATGGGGATAGGTGATATAAGGGAAATCTCTATCTTCTGTTTAATTTTGCCTAAAACTGCTCTGAAAAATAGTCTGATTTTCAAAAGGTAAAACCATTAAAACACTATAATAGAACAGGGGAATTTTGTAAAATCTCAGAGAGGGAAAGGCAAGACACAAAACATAAAGACACCCAAAGAAAAAATGTGTAAATTTGATTTATAAATGTTTTAAATTTCTACATGGAAACACCAAAATACAAATAATAAACTAGACAAAATATCTGTAAAACTATGACACAAAATACCAATTTTCTTATTTTATAAACAGGTTGTATGCATCACTAAGAAAGAGCAAACGAGTAGAGAAATAGAAATGAATAGATCATTTCTACAGATAAAAATATAAAGATGTCCAACTCATAATTAAGAAATATACACTAAAACAACAACTAGCTAGCATTTTTCATCAATCAGATTGGCCAAATGTAAAAGTTTTTTAAAGTATCGCCAAATGTAAAACTTTTTTAAAGTATCTCACTTTCAAAGTGTGAAAAAACTGGCACAACTGAAAATGTATGTCTACACAAAAACATGCACACAGATATTTATAGCAGCTTTATTCATAACTGTCAAATCTTGGAAGCAACCACGATGTCCTTCAATAGGTGAATTGATAAACTATGGTACATCTGTACAATGGAATGCTATCTAGTACTAAAAGACATGAGCTGTCAAGCAACAAAAAGACATGGAGGGATCTTAAATGCATGTTGCTAAGTGAAAGAAGCCAATCTGAAATGGTTATATACCATATGATTCTAACTATCTCACATTCTGGAAAAGGCAAAAGTATAGAGACAGTAAAAATATCCGTGTTGCCATGGGCTGGAGGGGTGGGGGAGAGAGAGATGAATAAGTGGAGCACAGGGCCTTTTAAGGACAGTGAAACCATTGTGTATGATATTGTAATGGTGAATACATGTCATTTTACATTTGTCAAAACTGATAGAATGTACAACACAAAGAGTAAAACTTAATGTAAACTATGGACTTCAGTAATGATAATGTATCAACATTGGTTCACCAATTGTAACAAAGGTACCACACTAACACAAGATATAAATAATAGGGGAAACTATGGGGGAAGAGAGGGAGGTATGTGGGAACTCTGTTCTTTTTAATTTTTCTGCAAGCCTACAACTGCTCTAACAGAATAAAGATCTAACTTTTAAAAACTGGGCACCA
The DNA here is from genome assembly GCF_025265405.1 of Mesoplodon densirostris. Classification (NCBI taxonomy): domain Eukaryota; kingdom Metazoa; phylum Chordata; class Mammalia; order Artiodactyla; family Ziphiidae; genus Mesoplodon; species Mesoplodon densirostris. The sequence continues at coordinate 124,816,919 of NC_082664.1, forward strand.
TTGGAGGATTCTATGAACAAATTGTTTTGAAAACTGTTAAACACAGAGAAAGATTCAAGCATTTGATACCTTTCCAATACACACTGGACCACTGGGGACTCAAACAATATATGGGAGGAACTTTCTCTTTATAGACATATTCCAGCTAATAAAGGAAGGAATGATATCCCCTTCTTGTAACACTTGATCAATTTATCTACGTAATAATCATCAAAGGCTACTAATAATACAAAAAGAAACATACCAGATTGAAGAATACATCAATATCTTAACAAAAAACAAAAACAAACAAAAAAACCAACCTGACCCTGATAAAGCCTCTCTAGAGTCAACTACCAACTTACTGAAAACATACTAAATGGCACTATGGGGATATAATAAGCAAAATCTGTGCTGTGTAAAACCATAGGTCCAATGACCAATTTCTTTGACAAATAAATTTCAAGGGGAAAAAAAGAGGTGCAGTTTAAAAGAGACTTAACAAGTCAAATCAACCAATCTCAACGTGTAAACTTCATTTGGATTTATTTAGTTTGCTTCACTCAAACAAACTAAATTTTTTATATTATTAGACAATCAGAAATATGAACATTAACTAGATTTGATGATTTAAAGAATTATTAAATTTTTATGTGTGATATTATGGTAGTGGTTTTTTAAAAAGCTTATAGAGCTTCACACTGTTATACTTACAGATGAAATGAAAAAGTATCTGGCATTTAATCCAACATAAAATAGAAAAGAGGGAAAGCGGTTTAGGTGAAATAAGACTGGTCATTACTAGGTAATTGTTGAAACTGGATGATGGGTACATGGGTTTATTAATCTGTTTATTTTGCATATGTTTGAAATTTTCCATAGTAAAATTATTTTTTAAAAATAAGCAACAGGGGCTTCCCTGGTGGCGCAGTGGTTGAGAGTCCGCCTGCCGATGCAGGGGACACGGGTTCATGCCCCGGTCCGGGAGGATCCCACATGCCGCAGAGCGGCTGGCCCCGTGAGCCATGGCTGCGGGGCCTGCGCGTCCGGAGCCTGTGCTCTGCAACGGGAGAGGCCACAAAAGTGAGAGGCCCGCGTACCACACACAAAAAAAAGCAACAGTAGTAAACGGTAAAAGTGTTATTATGAAACAAAACCTTTGTAGTCCTTTTTGTAATATAGCTAATTGTGTGTGAATTATTTTTGATCCCTGCTACTCCCTCAGTCACCATATCCATTCAATCACCAAATCTTGTTGATTCTACCTCTTAACTTCCACTTCCTTCCATCTTAGTCCAAGCTAAATTTGGCCTGTGCACAGTACACTTCAACTTTTGCCTACTTTCAAAACCGTAGCCAGAGTGGGTTTTTTTTTTTTTTAACACAAATTTGATCATACCTAGCCTTTGCTTAAAATCTACTAATGGCTTCTCATTGATCATGGGATAAAGGCTAAAATCTTTAATATGCAATTTGAGGCCTTGCAAGATCTATTCCAACCCTGTGTACCTTACCAGCTCCATCTTAAGATGCTCTCCATTGCCCTTCTATACTCCAGCTACTTCTTGAACTTGCCATACTCATTCTCAACTCAGAGCACTCACACGTGCTGTTCTCTCTTTCTGGAATGCTCCCTTCTCCCTTACACACACCCTCATCCTTCAGATCTCACTTTAAATGCTACTTTCTCAGGATACCTTTCCCATTATTCTTGGTCTTGGTGAGGTCAAATTTCTCATACTTTTATAACAACCGAAATTTAAAAATTGTTGAAGTTATGTCTGTCTTTGCTTCTATACGATTTCAAAGAGAGAATGAACTAAGTATCCCCAAATCCAGCATTTTGTCCTGCACATAGTAAAAGGTCAATAAATATTTATTAAACTATAAATGACTGACTTGATAACTGAATAAATAAATGAATTTAAATATAATACCAGTCAAATCATGAAACACAATTACCTGTACCATAATTACAATATTACAGTTAACCTAAATGGTGTTAGTCATACTCCCAAATAAAAGATTTGCAAAGCTTCAGTGTATATGTATATAAACAAACAAAAAGAGAAAATAAGTGAGAATGATTTCATTACAAATCCCAGTTACAGTCCCTCACTGATACTCCAAAAGTAACAACAAAGGAACAGGGATGTATCTTAATTATCATCCACCTTTCAAAGGAGGCACATATATATTCAAATAAAAGTAGTTCTGATACATACTCCAACTATGCTATTCAGATAGAAAACTCAGATCCTCTGAAAGAGTAATAAAGACCACATATCCTAAAATTTTACATTTATATGCAATTATTTAAAACCAGTGACATATACAGACTGCACAAGTCTCTTAAGTCTTATAAAATGGATGAATTTACTAACCTATTCAAGTAAAATCAAAGCTTAAACATTTTATGGATTAGATCTTTATAACTTTTAAAATTAATGAGAAAAAACTACAAACTCCTGAACCAAAATTTTATTTTAAATTGTATATGTCATAATACATGACATATAAAGATGTTAGCACATTGAACTACAATAGAAAATATTTTTATACAACTTTTTTTTTTTGCGGAGCACAGGCTCCGGATGCGCAGGCTCAGCGGCCATGGCTCATGGGCCCAGCCGCTCCGCGGCATGTGGGATCTTCCCAGACTGGGGCACGAACCCGTGTTCCCTGCATCGGCAGGCGGACTCTTAACCACTGTGCCACCAGGGAAGCCCTTTATACAACTTTTGAATCACTAATATGCTTATTTCCCCTGTGAATGAATGCACAGTTAGCTTAGATCAACTTTGTCATGAATATCAAGTAGTTTTAAAAGTTTTATATTATTGTTTAATAACTTCCTAATGAGGTTTTGAGTTTCTCCTTGACTTACATATAATATATTTTTTTAATATATTGAATACTGCAGTAGCTTTTCCTCTCATCTCTGGTGGAACATATTTAATATCTAAATATTCAGGTAATTTAGATCTAGAATTATACAGCATGTTAATAACAGTTTCAGTGTCATCAACTCCATCACTGCTTTGTCCTAGTGGTAACATCAGGGATTTATACATTTTTTCTAATTTATGTTCTGCTGCTGCTGCTAGAGCAAGGCTTCGTTTTAGGTATTCTTTAGAGGCTCGAATGTCTGCTCTATATTCTGGCTTGAAACTCTCAGGAAGAGGTACCTGTTGCCCCTGTGAACCAGTATCTGCAATTTTTTTCGAAATGTCTTCATTATACAAATTGTGTGGTTCAGGATTTTCCATCTCATAGTTGCCTGAGAGCTGAGGAACATCTTCTTCTGTGGCAGTATCCAAGTCAGTGTTCTTACTTAAAGAGGTGACACCTTGACTTGTAAATGATTCAGTAACACTTGGCAATTGCCTTGGTGCCTCAGTTTGATTTACAGTTGGCTCTGGCTCTGGCTCTTCTTTCTCAATATAAGGTTCTTTTGCATGTAAAACAACAGAAATGTTATTTGGTTTAATTGACCAGAAAGCTGTACTTTTAGTATGTTTTTTCTTCTCTATTTCCAGTGTGAAGCCCCTAGTAGGGAAAGTTGTAGTTTCTTCACTGACAGGATTGATTAAAACATCATTCTCAGCTGGAGCTTCATCATGTGTAAACTTTACCTCCTTACATTTTGATACCCTCGATCCTACAGAATCAGCATTATTTGGAGACTTTGATCTTTCCTGACGACCTGGCTCCTTAGTGGGAACACTTAGTACTAGGTTCTGTAAAACTTGTACATAATGATTCAAGTTTTGTTCTTCATCAGGCGTCACAGTTACTCCTTAAGGGAAAAAACCAAACAATAAGTAACATTTATTATTATGTATGACATATTGACAGAATCTACTCACCTAAATTTACTTCATATGCCATCACTTAGAAGTTGAGATAAAGAACCAAGAAGTAAAGCACCTTTGACACAGTCAACTCTCATTTAAAGGAACAAAATTATTTTTTCAGATTCTTATTAAAACAGATGAGCAAAATTAGTGCAAAAGTTACATATTAACACAATTCTCTATATCTCTTTGTTTTTACTCTCCCATATAACTTATGATTCAGTAGTCAACTTATTAAAACAAAGTTCTTGGTTATGTTCTCTAACACAGTGGTGTGCCGTAGTAGGCTTACAGTGGCTCACCAGAGCCAATTATTAAATTTTTAGGAATTTTGTGTGCCAGATGGTAAACACAGACATTGTTAAAAATTAAATTAGGGCTTCCCTGGTGGCGCAGTGGTTGGGAGTCCGCCTGCCGATGCAGGGGACACGGGTTCGTGCCCCGATCCCGGAAGATCCCACATGCCGCGGAGCGGCTGGGCCCGCGAGCCATGGCCGCGGAGCCTGTGTGTCCGGAGCCTGTGCTCCGCAACGGGAGAGGCCACAGCAGTGAGAGGCCTGCGTACAGCAAAAAAAAAAAAAAAAAAAAAAAAATTAAATTATCTGAATTTACAATTAAGTAAATGTATTCAAACAAGGTAATATTCAAAACGTATCACTTTTATTTCATTTTACTATTATTTATGCTCTTGAGGTTATTTACATCTAGTATGTTATAAATGCTATATAATGGTATGCCATTGTTTATCTCTTTCACCTCCCTGATGAGTGATGTCAAGTAGGTAGTTTGAAATCAACCATGGTGAGAGTATCTGCCTCATGTAAATGGGCAAACACTATAAGTCAGGGTGTACCTACCTCTCGGAAAAGCCAGTTGTTAAACATTTACCGGTATACCACTGCCTTCAACTCAGCAAAACTCTAACTACAGCCTGTGGGTCACATCCACCCACATATTTTCATAAATAAAGCTTTTTTGGAACTCAGTCAGTCTTGCCCCTTTGTTTATGTATTGTGTATGGCTGCTTTTGGCTGCAGCAGTAGAGTTGAATAGTTGGAACAGAGATGATATGGCCTACGAAGCTGAAAATACTATCTGGCCCTTTACAGAAAAAGTTTACTGATTCCTGGTTTAAATCATCAACATTTTACTCTTACAACAAAATGGCGGTTCTATTTATACTGGTATTTTGCAGTATCTGAGTGGTGAAGTCTCTCATTTCCAATGTGGAAAACGGAAAAGATTATTGAATAATATATTCTGAAATTCTGCTCAACTCCCCAACTCCAGAGTCAGAAGTTCTTAATTTTAAGTGCTAGAATTTTGTGTTACATGTAAATTTGAATTGATTTCGCCACTATCATGGATACAAACTGATTTAATTCAAGGAAGTAAGTCACTTTTTCCCAAACACTAATGAATAACTTCTATCTGAACCCTCCCTCTGCAGGCAAAATGAAATAACAAACTTTCTGCTCAGGAGGCACTTTTATTCAGCTCTTTGGCAAGCACAAAATAGTCCAAAAACGATTTACCTCCTCTCTTCTTAACTCATCTGTTACAACTTAGAAAGACCAGATGGAATTTTAATCAAAATTGAAATTATATTTCTAAATTTTAAAAATCTTAACCAGAACAGTTTAGTGAGTCAATGTGATAGTGGAAAGACACTAGACTTGTCTATGAGATCTAGATTCTAAAAGGAGACTCTGCGTTTTATGTCATGTTCAGAAAAGTCTTGCATACCCCGAGATCCATTTGATGATGATGGGTGAAAAAAGAAAGATATAGAACATAAGGTAGATTTGTATATTATCCTTATAATTTTTTTTTTTTTTTTTTGCGGTACGCGGGCCTCTCACTGTTGTGGCCTCTCCCGTTGCGGAGCACAGGCTCCGGACGCGCAGGCTCAGTGGCCACGGCTCACGGGCCCAGCCTCTCCGTGGCATGTGGGATCTTCCCGGACCGGGGCACAAACCCATGACCCCTGCATCGGCAGGAGGACTCTCAACCACTGTGCCACCAGGGAAGCCCTATCCTTATAATTTTTATGAATCAGTGACATAGCATCATACATTTGTCTGTGAACTGAGAACTTTTTTAATGGATTAGAAGCATGACATACCAAATTCATGTGGGCATTTGCCCCAGAGGAGAGGGAATGGGACCGAAGTTGGTTATTAAAGGGGTCATTAGCTTCCCTGGTGGTGCAGTGGTTGAGAGTCCGCCTGCCGATGCAGGGGATACGGGTTCGTGCCCCGATCCGGGAAGATCCCACATGCCGCGGAGAGGCTGGGCCCGTGAGCCATGGCCACTGAGCCTGCGCGTCCGGAGCCTGTGCTCCGCAACGGGAGAGGCCACAACAGTGAGAGGCCTGCATACCGCAAAAAAAAAATAAAATAAAATAAAATAAAGGGGTCATTAGACTTATCTATAATGTTTTACTCTCTAAGCACACACACACACAATCACTTAACATAGTAAACCATTAAAAGTCACATTTTATTATTTATGTATTCTTATATTTATAAAATGCATTGTCCTGAATCTAGAGTTTTCCTGAAGGAAAATATTAAGTAAAATGAATTTGTAGCCTAGTGCAGTCAAAAAAACCCTTTCATTCTGGTCCTGGTTCTACCAGTTTCTAGCATCATGACCTTAGGTAACTACCTAATTTCTCTGAACATTTACTTAACTATGAAATTAAGATACTATATCTGCCCTTTTATCTCACAGAACTAAATAAATTAATTATTTGAAAACACTTGAAAAGCTACAGAGCACTACGTAAGATAATATTATTCTCTATGAAGGAAAAACTGGTTACATTTCTCATTTTAAAATATAAATTTAAATCCCTAAAAAGAAATAGGTTTTGGATTCTATTTAGTAAAAAAAACACTAGAAGCTCTCCTGCTAAAGATAAGGAACAAGATCAGAATACTAATATCTCCATTACTATTTAACATCATGTTGGAGGTATCAGTCAATGTAATTAGACAAGATAACTGGAAGCATGAGAATTGGGAAGAAAAAGATAAAACTATCTTTATATGCAGATGATATAATTATACATCGAGACAACACAAAAGAATCCATTGAAAAGTTACTACATGGAGTAAGAGAATTTAGTAAAGTAGCAAGTTATAAAATCAACATACAAAAATCAATATACAAAAATACAAACCAGTTAGAAGATAAAATGAGAAAGAAGATGCTATTATGATAGAAAAAATGAAAGAAAATATCAAATCATAAATTTAAAAAGACATGTCCAAAATTTATATGAGGAATTATACTAGGCTGAATATAGACATCCAGAGATCAGGTCCTAATCCCTGGAACCTGTAAATGTTACCTTACAAATAAACGAGTCACAGGTATGAAATATACAGTATGGAGAATATAGTTATAATTATGTAATATCTTTGTATGGTGACAGATGGTAACTAGACTCATGGTGGTGATCATTTTGAAATGTACAGAAATATCCAATCACTGTACTGTGTAACAGGAACTAACAGAGTGCTGTAGGTCAATTATACTTCAAAAACAAACAAACAAACAAACTCACAGAAAAAAGAGATTAGATCTATGGTTACCAGAGGTGGGGGTGGGGGGGAGGGGGAATTGGATGAAGACAGTCAAAAGGTACAAACTTCCAGTTATAAGATAAGGACTAGGGACGTAATGTACAATACGCTAAATATAACGCTGACGTACATTATATATGAAAGTTGTTAAGAGAGTAAATCCTAAGGGTTCTCATCACAAGGAAATTTTTTTTCTCTATTTCTTTAATTTGGTATCTATATGAGATGACAGATGTTCACTAAACTTACTGTGGTAATCATTTCATGATGTATGTAAGTCAAATCACTATTCTGTATACCTTAAACTTATACAGTGCTGTATGTCAATTATAACTCAATAAAACTGGTGGTGGGGGGGGGACAGAGAGGTAGATAAACAATAATTTCTTAAAAGAAAAGAAAAAAGGGTCCGTGCAGATGTGATTAAGTTAGAGATCTTGACAAAGGAGATTAACCTGGATTATCTGGGAGGGATCTAAATCCAGTGTTTTTATAAGAGAGAGAGAGATATTTGAAACACACACAGAAGAGGAGGAAGTAACACAGAAGAGGAGGCAGAGATTAGAGTGAAGCGGCCATAAGGTAAAGAATGAGAGACAAGGAAAATATTTTCTCCTAGAGCTTGCAGAGGGACCACAACTCTGCCCTACACCTTAATATTGTTTCAGTAAAGCTGATTTTAGATTTCTAGAACTGTGAGAGAATAAATTTCTGTTGTTTTGAGACACCAAGTTTGTGGTAATTTGTTATAGCAGTCACAGAAAACTGATACAGGAATATAATAAAATCTTCTGAAAGACATAATGTAAACTTCAACAAATAGACATACCACGTTCTAAGACAAGAAGATTCAAAATAAAGATGCTCAGATGTCAGACTCTCTGTTAATTTTACACTTAATATGCTCCTAGTAAAATATCATTACTATGTTAATAATATTAATGAAGTTATAAAAATAGATTATAAAGTTCACTTGAACAAAGAGTAAGAATAGCCAGAAAAACAAGAGGCTAGCCCTATTATATATTAAAATATATTACAAAGCCTCTATTATAAAAATAGTATAGCATTGTACATGAATAGACAGATGAATGGAACAGAAAATACAGAAATAGATGCAATTGCATATTGAAATACAGCTAAAGGTGAGGGAAGGTTTCAATTTATGAATTATTCCAGCTAATAAATGAAGAAGCCATTTATAATTAGAATATAATTATTTTGCAATGTATCAATGATTACTTATATCACAAAAGACACAATCAGACATATGCTTCCTGATAAAAGGACACAGTACCAGCTATGAAGTGGTCTTGCAAAAAAGGTCAAACCTGAGTCTAACAAGTTTTTCTAGATCTAACTAACAACGTATGGAAAGTACAAGAGACAACAAAAGAAAATATAAAGTACACCATGGGCATATACTCAGCAAAATCTAGACTACGGAAAACTATAGGACATATCATCCAATTTCCTCAACAACTGCAAGGGAAAAAATAGAGATGAAGGAGGAACTACAGATTAAAAGAGAATTAACAGACATATCAATGAGTTACATGCATGAATCTTATTTGAATCTGAATTCAATTAAACTGGAAAAGAGAGAATCAGGAAACTTTGAACACTGACCAGATATTTGATAATATTAAGAAATTATTATCTTTTTAGGTGTGAAATTCACATTGTTGTAGTTTTCTAAGGTACTTATATTTTAGTGCTTTATACTGAAATATTTACTGATAAAATTATGTGACGTCTAGAATTTGCTTCTAAATAATCCAAGTCTTAGGAGTTGGGGAGAGGGACCAAGCCTTGGGGAGAGGGATCAAGGAGGTAAGGTGGAAAGGAATGTGGGTGGAAATATCAATGAAACAAGATTAATTATAGGTTAATAATAGTTGAAACTGGTTATAGATATATGAAGATTATACCATTCTTTCTACTTGTGTATATATTTAAACTTCTCCATGATAAAATGTTTTTAAAAACCTGTTTTGGAAAAATTTCAATTCTGGGCAACTATTCATAAGCAAATCTAAAGTCTGCAACCAACAGCGGTTTAAATGCTTCTTAAAAGACATTGCTATTAGATTACAGTCTGCTAAACATTCAATTTTTAATTAACTTGTCTCTTCTCAAAGTAGTAAATAGGATACCCAGGTTACTATTAGGCAAATTAGATTGTCGAAGGACAGAAATAGGTGATACTTACTGCTAGTTGATTCCTAAAAGAACTGAAGTACTCATAATCCCTTTATAGTGAAACTCAGGCAACACTAAAAATCCTGTCCATGGCTGCCTAAAAACAGAGCACCCTACCTTCTACCTGCTTTTCCTCCCCTCTTCATGTACTCTTTGTCTATACGCTGTTCTATTGTTAAATCCATCCTCTCCGCACACACTTCCCACCTCCTGCTTTTTTCCTCCAAAAACATCTACATATTTCATATTGACTGCTCTTGCCAGTTAATTTGATCATTATAAAATTGTTCACAAAGCATCTGAAAAAGAACAGATATATGTATATGTATAACTGAATCACTTCGCTGTATACCTGAACCTAACACAACATTGTAAGTCAACTATACTCCAATATAAAATAAAAATTTTTTTAAATGTTCACAAAGCAAGGTAGTAAAAGATAATCAAGGCTCAAATATCCCTACAAATGGCCCTGGCCACTGTGAAAATCTGCTTTTCCTCATTCTTCAGGAGGTGCTAGAAAGATGAACAAAATTCAAATTCTTACAAAGACCAGACTACTCCTCTAGAAGTTTAGTTATTATACTTTGGATATTTGCAGTCTACACTGGTGTACTTTATAATATTCCCTCTATGTTCACCAGTTAGTGATCCAACCAAACACTGCAATGTCTTAGAATGTGGCTAAAGTAAGAATCTCTTCCACCCTGAGAAGCCATAATGCTGCCTGGAAAGCGCCTCAACTAAGCAGGATGGCTACCTGCTAATGCAGGCTTGAGGTTTAACAGGAATCACAGATATGGAGATTATATCAATAGCTGAGCTTGGGACTGCCTGCACTTTTCTTCTTGAAATAGTACAGGGAGAATTAGTCACACGACAGAAATAACAGAAAAGTAAACAAAATAGTAAAACTGTAGGAACAAAAGTAGCATGAAATCTGAAGGGGAAATTGGAAAACAGTGATTGAAAAGACCATAACAGCTCTGACTGATTGAGCGATTACTACGTGCCAGGCACTATACTAAAGGCTTTGGATGCGAAACGTTTTTGTAAATTAATTGATTGATTGATTGATTGATTGATTTATGGCTGCGTTGGCTCTTTGTTGCTGCGAGTGGGCTTTCTCTAGCTGCAGCGAACGGGGCTACTCTTCATTGCAGTGCACGGGCTTCTCATTGCAGTGGCTTCTCTTGTTGTGGAACACGGGCTCTAGAGCGCAGGCTCAGTAGTTGTGGCACACAGGCTTAGGTGCTCCACGGCATGTGGGATCTTCCCAGAGCAGGGCTCAAACCCGTGTCCCCTGCATTGGCAGGCGGGTTCTTAACCACTGAACCACCAGAGAAGTCCCGTGAAGTGTTTTTATAAAGAGGAAAAGGAGGACACCTAGAAAGGATAAGTAGTTTGCCTGATATTATATTTAATTTATAAGTGGTAATAAGGGATTCAAACACAGGCTGCCTTATTTCAAGCAGGTACACATAACAACTACACAATGTGGTCATAAAAAGATGACACTAGGATGCTGGCAAAATAGTAAAAGTATGATAATAAAATTGTTCTGAAGGAATACAGCTCTATTTTTAAATACATGTGAACACTAAAATATCATAAATAAATAGGTAAAATATACAAAATTTTGCTCTACTGTGAACTGGACCAAAATATATCCCTTTCATGTATTAAGATGTATTGGCAATATTAAAAATAATTGATCCAAATTTAACATGTTTTCTTTCTTTCTCTCCTTCCTTCTCTCTCTCTCTCTCTCTCTCTCTCCTTCCCACACCATGCTGTGGGATCTTACTTCCCTGACTAGGGATCAAACCTGCGCCCCCTGCAGTGAAAGCACAGTCTTAACCAGTGGACCACCAGGGAAGTTCCTAACGTTTTCTTAACACTAAGATGGGTAGGAACTGACAGTCAATGACTTACAAAGGAATATATTCACTTCACACAGAGGTAAAAAAGCAAATTAATTAATTTTGAGTTTATTCTGAGGAAAATAATAAAATCATGATTTAAAATGAGTAATGAAATATAAAACTTAATCAACAAACAATACATTCAAAACACACACTTCCTCCTCATAGAACAGTCAATTAAAGGAGGAAGAAGAGGGTTAAGGAATAACATAAAAGTCAATTAGCATGAAAACTTGCTAAAATTCACTGTTCATAAACAAATGCAAGTTAAAAACAATTTTTCTTTTACCAATTAGGCAAAAAAAAAATTTTAAACAATAAAACCTAGGATTGTCATGTGTGTATGTTACTTCTTTAGTAAAAGAAGTAACTTCCTTACTTTCTGATCCCCAGATTTTTCATTAGTCTCTCTCTAGCATGCTGGTCTTTTCTTTACAAAACTTCAGATAATTTTGACTATGTATATATTTAATGTTTGCTAACTGCTACATATTATAAGGTCTTTGAGAGCTGTGACCATATCTGCTTTGTTTTCTGTTTCCCCTGTTCTAACCAGTGCCTAGCACCACAGTAGACAGTCAAAAGGCATCTGTTAAATGAATGATTAAATGAATGAACCAAATGCTGGCAAGTATGTAAATTAATTGTACTTCCCATAATTTACCTTAAGGAAATAATCACACACAAAAAAATTTCTAAAGAATGCTGTAGAGGAAAACTAAACTCCATGTTATGTTTAAGATAAATCTGCTGGTCTAAAGACTATTTTTTATTGTTTCTTTGTTTTGGTTTGGTTTAAGTTTGCTTTTTGATTGTTTGCTTTTGGCTAATAGTCCAAAAATAATTAGGGAGAAAATCTGAACAAGTAAAAAAAGTTCTTATTTTAGGCAAAGCAGGCAGCTTTTTTTAAATAATAAAAGATACTGCTTTTACCATATTTTTCTGAATTTCTAAATCTGAAGTTTATCTAAAACAACATCATAAACATTGTCGTTAAGCAGTTCCAATTTTCAGGAAGCCCCCAAACTTCTAACTGGTTCTTACTAAAGGGCATAATATAAGTTGAGATCACATAAATTTAACTACATTTGTTTATGTTCTATTAATTTTCTTTTATTGCATTTTATCAATCTCTAAAATAACATCACATTAACATAACTTTAAGAAAATTATAATCTTAGGCAATGTTAAAATATCTTCATGGTTTATCTATTACATATTTTAAAGTATACAATTTAATGGTTTTTAGTATAGCCACAGTTGTGGAACCATTACCACAATCTAAATTTAAAACATCACCCCAAAAAGAAGCCCACCCCTACCCCTCAGCCCTAGGCAACCACTAATCCACTTTCTGTCTCTCTATGAAATGCCTATTCAAGACATTTCATATAAATGAAATAATAAAATATGTGTTCTTTTGTGACTAGCTTTTTTCACTTAGTATAATATTTTCAAGGTCATCCATGTTGTAGCATATATCAGTATGTCATTCATTTTTATGGCTAAATAATAGACCATTGTACTGATGTAACGCATTTTGTTTATTCATTCATCAGTTGATGGACATTTGGGTCATTTCTACTTTTTAGTGATTATAAGTAATGTTGCTATGAACATTCATGTACAAGTTTTTGTGTGGATGTATTAATACATTTTCATTTCTCTTGAGTACATGCCTAGGAGTGGAACTGACACTATGTTTAATCCTTTCAAGAACTACCAAAGCAGTTGCATTCTCACCAGCAGTATATGAGGGTTCTAATTTCTCCATACGATTCCAATACTTGTTATTGTCTGTCCTTTTGATATGGCCATCTCTGTGGGTGTGAAGTCCTATCTCACTGTGGTTTTGACTCATATTTCTCTAACAGCTAATGATATTAAGCATCTTTCCATGTGCCTGTTGACCATTTGCATATCTGTTTTAGAGAAATGTCTATTCTGATAGTTTCCCCAGCTTTTAATTGAGTTGCTTTATTATTATTGAATCGTAAGAATTCTTTATATATTCTGGAGACCAGTCCCTTATCATTTATATGATCTGAAAATATTTTCTCCTACTCTATGAGTTGTCTTTTTACTTTCTTAAAGTTATCATTTGTAGCACAGAAGTTTTAAATTTTGATATAGTTCAATTTATCTTTTTTTTTCTTTTGTTGCTTATGCTTCTGGTGTCATATCTAAGAAACCACTGCCAAATCCAAGGACACAAAGATCTACACCTACATTTTCATCTAAGAGTTTTATAGTTTTAGCTCTTACATTAGATCTATGATCCAGCTTGAGTTACTTTTTGTATATGGTTTGAGGTAAGGGTCTAACTTCATTTTCTTTTCCTGGTGTCCGAGCACCATTTGCTGAAAAGACTATTCTTTTCCCCACTGAACTGTCTTGGCATCCTTGTTGAAAATCAGTTGACCATAAGTATAAGAGTTCCTTTCTGGACTCTCAATTCAATCCCATTAATATATATGTCTATTCTTTTTTTTTTTAATGTGTGGCACACTTTTATATTCTATTCTCTTCTTTCTTTTTAAATTTAATTTTTATTTTATATTGGAGTATACTTGATTTACAATACTGTGTTAGTTTCCAGTATACAGCAAAGTGATTCAGTTATATGTATATATACACCTCTATTCTTTTTCAGATTCTTTTCCCATATAAGTCATTACAGAATATTGACTAGAGTTCCCTGTGCTATACAGTAGGTCCTTGTCAATTATCTATATTATATATAGTAGTGTGTATATGTTAATCCCAAACTTCTATATGTATATGTCTAATCTTATGCCAGTACTACACGGTCTTGATTACTGCAGCTGTAATACTAAATTTCGAAATCTCCTTGAACTTTGTTCTTTTTCAGGATTGTTATGGGTATCTGGGTCTCTTGCAATTCCATATGAATTTTAGTATCAGTTTGTTAATTTCTACAGAAAAAGCAGGCTAGGATTTTAATAGGGACTATGTTGAATGTGTAGATCAATTTGAGTATTGCCATGCTATATACATTTTCTAACATCCTTCAAGTTATGTATATTTACATAACTACAATCATACTATACATACTACTATACTTGATCAGTGTTTAAAAATTTTTTTATTAAGATATGCCTCATACATTTTTAAGTCATTAAATTTTCTTGGCCTTGAAACCACAAATCCAAGAATCTGGAACATTATTTTTCATCTGAAGAGTAAGCAACACAAATAAATTATTTTTCATTTTACCTCCTAAGACTAAATGTTGAAAATGAAATTTACAAAGTAAGATTACTTTGGACCAGGAAAGCAGAAGACCTGGTGTGTAAGTCCTTGGCTTCTAACATTGTCTTTGGGAATTTTTTTTTTTTGTGGTACGTGGGCCTCTCACTGTTGTGGCCTCTCCTGTTGCGGAGCACAGGCTCCGGACGCGCAGGCTCAGCAGCCATGGCTCACGGGCCCAGCCGCTCCGCGGCATGTGGGCTCCTCCCAGACCGGGGCACGAACCCGCATCCCCTGCATCGGCAGGCGGACTCTCAACAACTGCACCACCAGGGAAGCCCTTTGGGAATGTTTTTATCCACTCCATTCTTTTCAAGAACCACACAGGGCAAGAAGAGAATTTAAGGTAGCAACCAGCAACAACTGGTAAACCTACCAATAAGCAAATAAATTTAAGGAAAAAGTATAATTCTATATATATATATATATTAAGCACATTTAAAAGGTTAAATTCACTTGGCTTTGGAGCATCAAGTTCTCTTTATCTTGTTGTGGTATAGCCATCAGGATCAGTTGGGAGGGCTCCTTAGTGTGAATGGACCATCTTGACACATTTCATTGACTTCTGAAACAATACAGTAGCTTATCTTCTAATATGTGAATCCTGTTGGCAGGGGAGCCTCTGGGATAGCAGCAAAAGAATCATGAGCCTGTCTATAAATACTCTACAGGAAGAAAGTATGGTCTTTTTGTAAGCATTGATTTATATTCGCTTTTGTGTATGGAAACACTTTTGCTTACCTTAGGAACATAAATAAAATTAAATGTAAATAATATCTTTAAATATTAGAATAAAATTCACCTAAGTATTCATTATTTGAAAAAATAGTTCTTATATTTTTGAGTTTCATTATGACTCATAGGCTTTTTACAGTCTTAACTTATAATATTATCTTTTCTTTTTTTATGTTCAAATGGTCACAATTAAGCCAGTTGGAGCGACTGTAAGCTGCCTCTTGTGTCCTTTTGAGGGAGCCTCTGAATTTTCAAAACATCCTTGCTTGCTATCTGGCAGTTACTGCTGCCTGCCTCCCTCCCATCTACCCCAGTTCTACCCTTACCCCTCCAATCTGTACTTTATCTGCCTAAGTATAATCTGCCTAAGAAAATCAGGTATCCTTTCAAGAAGTCCTGGTTTCTTTTAGTGGAACACAATATTAGAGACAAAAGTCTGTGGGCTAGAGGTGCATTTCAAGATTGGCTTTATGGACTGACATTGTTCTTAGGCCATTTTAGTCAACAGAACTAGAAAATATATATGTAAAGACATAATTTTTACTGTTCTTTTCCAACTGAATTTTAACATTAAGGCATACCTACTTTAATTTTAAACCCCTTATCTAAATTATAACTGCATTCCTTTTTGTAACATGATAAACCATACAACTATTACTTTAGCTGAAAATCTTGTTTAAAACTGGTATAATTACTGGTTCTGTCAATAACAACTTATTAATGTTAAAACTTAGCATAAAAGTATTTACAGAATAACAAAATTAAGTATTACAATTGCCTTTGTATAATTTGACTACATTCTACTCCAATTAATGAACAGTCAAATTATCTTGTTTGGGGTTACTTGTAATTTTTTAAATTGTTTTGTTGTTAAATATACGGTTATCTGATGTATTCTCTATTCTAATTCTTTAATTTTAATTTGAGATTGTTGATGTTTTAACTGACAATTCTTTCTTGGTAGCAGCATTACAATACTAGAGTTTAAGGGAAGGCTGTTTTTTATTAGTATACTTTATCAGATGGATGAAAAATATAAGCAGTTTGATCTGTCACTGTCAAGAATTTTATTTGATTAACCTAATGACTCATGTGGTTATGTGCATAACCTTTCTATACAAGGTTATGCATGTACTACAAACCTTTCTTTTTTATACAAGTTCTTTCTGGTAAACCCAGTTTTGTATGTGCAAGAAATTTAGAAAATTCCAGTCATTTAAATTTCTATGCAAGATTTTATATATTTGCATACATTAAAATATAATGCTTGGGCTTCCCTGGTGGCGCAGTGGTTGAGAGTCCACCTGCTGATGCAGGGGACACAGGTTCGTGCCTCAGTCCGGGAAGATCCCACATGCTGCGGAGTGGCTGGGCCCGTGAGCCATAGCCGCTGAGCCTGCGCGTCCGGAGCCTGTGCTCCGCAACAGGAGAGGCCACAACAGTGAGAGGCCCGCGTACCGCAAAAAATATATATATATAGGGCTTCCCTGGTGGCGCAGTGGTTGAGAGTCCGCCTGCCGATGCAGGGGACACGGGTTCGTGCCCTGGTCCGGGAGGATCCCACATGCCGCGGAGTGGCTGGGCCCATGAGCCATAGCCGCTGAGCCTGCGCGTCCGGAGCCTGTGCTCCGCAACGGGAGAGGCCACAGCAGTGAGAGGCCCACGAACCGCAAAAACAAACAAACAAAAACAAACAAACAAATATATATATAATGCTTGTAAACTAGTTGGTAATATTTTGTTTCTTGGTTTAGGCACTGGTTACACAGGAGCATTAACAATAAAAATTCATTAAGCCATACATTGTGATGGTGCACTTTATTCTACATATATTATATATTTAAAATCTCATTTTTGTAACTGTTTCGCATTATAGTTACTAGACATTAACACAAAGATTTTAAAAAATCCTTTTTAAAGAACCAGAATTTATAAAATTCAATTTTATCAATAGATTTTATTTTCATTTTAGTTAGCAGAGCTAACTGAAGACATATATAAACCAAGAGTTATATTTACGTTTCATTATGCCATAACTTTTATCACTTTAAAGAGGAAGTTAATATAAAATTTCTTAAATTTAAGATTATGAATCTGTAAAAAGAACTCATAAGATTTTTTTTCTTCTACCAAAGAGTTAGGAGTGGTTTGGTTCCCCTATCATAGCTAAGAAACTATGGTTTTGTGACCAAAGATATTGTAAATTTTTTTAATTAAAAAATATGATTTTTAGGTTTAGTTACTCATTTTAAGCTATAAATAATGGTTTTAACACATGTAAATTAACTGGCTTATTTTATTTGCTCAAGAAACTGCATAAAAAACCACTCCAAGAAAACTTAGTGCTCTGTTATCTGTGCAAATATACTGTACACTAATCAAGTTTTGAAAATGATATTGGGAAGTCTCAAGTTCTTAAAAATGCACCATTAAGCACCAATTAAAATATCTAATTTTGGGCTTTCCTGGTGGCACAGTGGTTGAGAGTCTGCCTGCCGATGCAGGGGACATGGGTTCGTGCCCCGGTCCGGGAAGATCACACATGCCGTGGAGCGGCTGGGCCCGTGAGCCATGGCCGCTGAGCCTGCACGTCCGGAGCCTGTGCTCCGCAACGGGAGAGGCCACAACAGTGAGAGGCCCGCGTACCGCAAAAAAAAAAAAAAAAAAAAAAAATCTAATTTCATGAATATATCTAACTGAATAAAACTTCAATTGGTAATAGGTGTGAAAAAAAATTTCTTCTACAACATCTATTTAAAAGAATGGAAATATATAAATGTATTTTTTGTAAACATCCCGAAGGCTACACCTTTATCTGTTTCTGGAGAGATTTCCTAATCAGTAAAGCTAAAATGCGTTAAGTGTTTTAACTAACAATTTTTTCCAGAAAAACCTTACTCTCAAAAAGGGGTGGGGGGAGAGTTTTTATACTCCTAAAAATTGACAGCATGCCAAAAACTACAATAAAACGTAATGACAGTAATAAAATGCTAACATTAAAAAGCTTATTTAGAAACACACCTAGTTCCTTTGAGACTAAAATTTTAAAAAAGGAAAAAACATGTCACCCTAAATCTTGGCCAAAGAACCAATAGTTTCTAAGCCGAATAAAGGGGAAAACTAAACCACTCCCACTTCTTCTTTGGTTAAAAAAAGAGGGGGAAGTTGATTTCTTTTAAAAGATATATAACCTCAAATTTGGGAGCTTTAATATGAAAAATCTTTACTTCAAAGGGTAATAAAATATAGGGTAATAATAACAGTAGGTAATTTTAATATATCTTTGGGAAGTTCTTTATTTAATGTAACAATTTAAAATTTCAGAAGAATATTGGTCAATTTTAGGTCTTTTTAAAAATTTTACTTTTAAAAAAGTATTTTTATGTGTTTTACTTGTATGGTGATTGTGTAGTTATCACAGAATACAAAACTGGAAAGCAAATAGGGCACATCCAAATCTATGCAGAATTTGGGTTTTTGCACTTGAGGTCCATATAGCTAAACTTTTCAAGAACTGTATTGAACAACACATAAATAAAATGTGAATATGGGATTTCACTTGAAATGTGTTACAAACCAAACACTTGGTATCTTAAAAACTGGTTATTATAAAACCTATACAATACTGTAAAGTCACAAGGACCAACAGAATTCTTCCATTAAAATGTTCTATGTAGAGTCTTTACCTTTTATAGTCCTCTGATAATACTTAATATGAATTGTATTTTACTTTGACGTTAACTTGGTTATAATTACTGACATTCTTAATTATGAACCTGCAAACTAAAACAATTTTAGATTAATAGCATAGGTATTTATCTAAAGTTTTGTGTTTTTTTTGTTTTTTTTTTTTTTTATTGTGGTACGCGGGCCTCTCACTGTTGTGGCCTCTCCCGTTGCAG
Source organism: Mesoplodon densirostris (assembly GCF_025265405.1). Lineage (NCBI taxonomy): Eukaryota > Metazoa > Chordata > Mammalia > Artiodactyla > Ziphiidae > Mesoplodon > Mesoplodon densirostris. Next base: position 124,836,382 of record NC_082664.1, read on the forward strand.
AGCACAGGCTCTGGACACACAGGCTCGGCGGCCATGGCTCACGGGCCCAGCCGCTCCGCGGCATGTGGGATCCTCCCGGACCAGGGCACGAACCCGTGTCCCCTGCATCGGCAGGCGGACTCTCAACCACTGCGCCACCAGGGAAGACCCTATCTAAAGATTTTTAAAAGAAAAAAATTTGAGGTTTGGCATCAAACTGATTTTAAAGTAAAAAGAATGTTGCTAGTAAAATAATGTACACTGGTTAATTGCCTATAATAATTAAAAATTAAAGGACAATTTTAGATAAACTCTCAAAATATTGAATTTATTTACAGTCTCTCTAAATTATTTAGAGTACTATGAATCACTACTCAGATAAAGTTCTATCTAAACAACTTAAATGGATATCTGATAGTCAATTAAGACTTCTCTCTCCTTTCCAACTAGTGCCTTATACACAAACTGGAAAATAATATAGACAAAAGCACTGTAAACTTAATTCCAACATATTTTGACCAAAATTAAAAATAAAAACAGGGGTTTCCCTGGTGGCTCAGTGGTTGAAAGTCCACCTGCCAATGCAGGGGACACGGGTTTGTGCCCCAGTCCGGGAAGATCCCACATGCCGCGGAGCGGCTAGGCCCGTAAGCCATGGCCGCTAGCCTGCGTGTCCGGAGCCTGTGCTCTGCAATGGGAGAGGGCACAACAGTGAGAGGCCTGCGCACCACAAAAAATAAAAATAAATAATAAAAAAAAAATAAAAACAGGTCATCACATAATTCCCATGCATGTCCTACTTAGGTACTCTTATTTACTTGTAAAACACACTGCCTCTTCCATAAGCCCCAAATAAAATGTTTTAAAACAATATATCTGGACTTCCACTTCCAAAAAGATAGAAAACATGTATTTTTCCCCATATCCTTACTACTAAGCACAGTTAAAACCCCTGAACATTATATGTAAGACAAGCATGAGATGAGAAGACTTGGAAAGGTGGAGAGAGGAAGAGAGACCAACTAGGGACTTCAGGAACTGAGTAATGACACAGCAGTGAATTCCCTGGGTTTTCTTTTTGCCACATATACCCTAGGCTGGGGACTGGAGATGCTGGCAATCCAGAAACACCAATGGACACAGACAAAAATAGCTCCAAGAAAAGACTGCTCTCTGCATAGCCAAAGGACCAGGAAAAGAATAGCTGAGCAAGACAGAAAATTTTTTAAGAAGCCGAAACCACAGAAAACATTGCAATCCTACCCCTCCACCAGCAAAGGCTGAGTGGAGAACATAGACTTTCACCCTCATCAAGCTTCACTGAGCTGCCCTGACCCCTCTGTCCTTATCCCTCAGAAATGCCACTGCAAGTGTGAATACCTCTTCTCTTCAAGTAGAGAAGACTAAGCAAGGAGCTAGGACTTTCTTCTCCACCCTGTGGTAACAAAGCAACACTCCCTATCTACCACTGAAGTGGTGTCAGAGGTCTATTTAAATCTGTAGCAGAAGAGCTAAAGAGATGTAAGAGATGATACAGATGTTTGAATTATCTGACAGGGATTTAGAAGTAGCCATCATAAAAATGCTTCAACAAGCAATTATGCACATGTTTGAAACAAATGAAAATTAGAAAGTCTTAGCAAATAAATAGAGAATCTCAGCAAAAAAATAAAATATATAAGGATGAATTCAGTTTTAGAACTGAACAACACAATAACTGAAATGAAAAACTCAATGGGTAGGCTCAACAGCAGAGAGAGGAAAGAAGCAGTGAAGTGGAAGACAGAACAATAGCAATTACCCAATCTGAATAACAGAGAGAAAATTTAAAAAAAAAATTGAACAGAGCCTCAGGGTCTTGTGAGACTGCAATGAAAAGATCTAACATTCATATCATCTGAGCCTTGAAAGCAAAAAAGAAAAAGGCTAAGTCTGAAAAAGCATTCAAAGACATAATAATGGCTGAAAATTTCCCAAATTTGGCAAAAGACATGAATTTACAGATTCAAGAAGCTGAGTGAATCTCAAACAGAATAAACCCAAAGAAATCTATGTCAAGACATATCATGGTCAAACTTCTGAAAACTCTAAAGACAAAGAAAAAAATCTTGAAAGAAGCAAGTTAAATGACAATTTAAATTCTCGTGAGAAATCATGAAGGTCAGAAGGAAATGGCATAATATTTCTCAAGTGTTAAAAGGAAAAGGACTGTCAACCTAGGAATTCTTTATCAAGGGAAAATGTCCTTCAGGAATGAAAGGATAATCAAGACCTCTCTGATGAAGGAAAATTAACATAAGTTGTGGCCAGAAGACATATCCTAAAAGAATGACTAAATGAAGCTCATTAAACAGAAAGGAAATGATAAAAGAAGGAATCCTGAACGTTGAAAAGGAAGAAAGAATAATGGAAGGAGGAAAAATATGGGTAAATTCAGTGAGCTTTTCTTTTCCTCTTGAGTTTTCCAAATTAAGTTTGAAAGTTGAAGCCAAAACTATAATACTATCTGATGTGGTTCTCAATGTATGCAAAAGAAATATATATGACAATTATATTATGAATGGGAGAGGGTAAAAGAACATAAAGGGAGGTAAGGTTTCTACATTTCACTGCAACTGGTAAAATGCTGATACCAATAGATTGTGATGTTATGTATACATAATGTAATACCTAGGCAGTACAAAGAAACACACTCAAAAACACTACAAGTCAAGATCGAATTCTAAAAAAACTGTATCTCTCAATATAAGATGGCTGCTATCTGATCATGTGCTTAAAATGCAATTTATGTTTTAGTAAAAAACTAAGGCCTTAAAGCCCAATAATATTGTTAATTTAAATTTAAAAATTGGTAGAACATTGAATACCTGGTAAGTTAAAAGTAGTAGCAAAATGTTCCATATAACTGGGGGAAACCTAGTAGCTCAGTAAAGAAGGAAAGATCAATTTTTAAACTTTTCACATAATGACAAAAAAAGTTAAAGTTCAATGGAATATGTCTGGTCATTGTGCTTTAAGAACTCATATGTTTTTACTTTGCCCTTGGCCTGTAATCTTGATACAGCAACTGGTGATTGCACCCAAAATTTAAACAAAATCATGGATGCTCATCTTTTAAAAGATTCACATATAACTAGGATTTTTATTACCACAAGAGTCAAAAGCAGAATGGCTTTATCAATAAAGAACTCATGTATATAAAGCTTAACATACACCCACACACTGAATCATTTATAGGTGGGCCAGACTCTGGCTGAATGTCTTAACTTCAGAGAACAAATTGCTTGTATTTTCCATCCATGTCATGAAATGGGCTCACAAAGAATAGACTTCCCATACTCTACAGAAGTGTTGCAAGTAAGAATTAATACCTAAAAGCTGTCATCATGTAAGAACTGCCAGCTAGAATGGATACAAAAACAAGACCCATATATATGCTGTCTACAAGAGACCCACTTCAGACCTAGAGACACATACAGACTGAAAGTAAGGGGATGGAAAAAGATATTCCATGCAAATGGAAACCAAAAGAAAGCTGGAAGAGCAATTCTCATATAAGACAAAATAGACTTTAAAATAAAGACTATTAGAAGAGACAAAGAAGGACTCTACATAATGATCAAGGGATCGATCCAAGAAGAAGATATAACAATTGTAAATATTTATGCACCCAACAAAAGAGCACCTCAATACATAAGGCAAATACTAACAGCCATAAAAGGGGAAATCAACAGTAACATATTCATAGTAGGGGACTTTACACCACAATTTCACCAATGGACAGATCATCCAAGATGAAAATAAATAAGGAAACACAAGCTTTAAATGATATATTAAACAAGATGGACTTAATTGATACTTACAGGACATTCCATCCAAAAACAACAGAATACACATTTTTCTCAAGTGCTCATGGAACATTCTCCAGGATAGATCATATCTTGGGTCACAAATCAAGCCTTGGTAATTTTAAGAAAATTGAAATTGTATCAAGTATCTTTTCTCACCACAACACTATGAGACTAGCTATCAATTACAGGAAAAGATCTGTAAAAAATACAAACACATGGAGGCTAAAGACTACACTACTTAATAACGAAGTGATCACTGAAGAAATCAAAGAGGAAATCAAAACATACCTAGAAACAAATGACAATGGAGACACGACGACCCAAAACCTATGGGATGCAGCAAAAGCAGTTCTAAGAGGGAAGTTTATAGCAATACAATCCTAACTTAAGAAACAGGAAACATCTAGAATAAACAACCTAACCTTGCACCTAAAGCAATTAGAGAAAGAAGAACAAAAAAACTCCAAAGTTAGCAGAAGTAAAGAAATCATAAAGATCAGATCAGAAATAAATGAAAAAGAAATGAAGGAAACGATAGCAAAGATCAATAAAACTAAAAGCTGGTTCTTTGAGAAGATAAACAAATTGATAAACCATTAGCCAGACTCATCAAGAAAAAAAGGGAGAGGACTCAAATCAATAGAATTAGAAATGAAAAAGGAGAAGTAACAACTGACACTGCAGAAATACAAAAGATCATGAGAGATTACTACAAGCAACTCTATGCCAATAAAATGGACAACCTGGAAGAAATGGACAAATTCTTAGAAATGCACAACCTGCCAAGACTGAATCAGGAAGAAATAGAAAATATGAACAGACCAATCACAAGCACTGAAATTGAAACTGTGATTAAAAATCTTCCAACAAACGAAAGCCCAGGACCAGACGGCTTCACAGGCGAATTCTATCAAACATTTAGAGAAGAGCTAACACCCAACCTTCTCAAACTCTTCCAAAATATAGCAGAGGGAGGAACACTCCCAAACTCATTCTACGAGGCCACCATCACCTTGATACCAAAACCAGACAAGGATGTCACAAAGAAAGAAAACTACAGGCCAATATCACTGATGAACATAGATGCAAAAATCCTCAACAAAATACTAGCAAACAGAATCCAACAGCACATTAAAAGGATCATACACCATGATCAAGTGGGGTTTATTCTAGGAATGCAAGGATTCTTCAATATATGCAAATCAATCAATGTGATACACCATATTAAAAAGTTGAAGGAGAAAAACCATATGATCATCTCAATAGATGCAGAGGAAGCTTTCGACAAAATTCAACACCCATTTATGATAAAGACCCTGCAGAAAGTAGGCATAGAAGGAACTTTCCTCAACATAATAAAGGCCATATATGACAAACCCACAGCCAACATCGTCCTCAATGGTGAAAAACTGAAAGCATTTCCACTAAGATCAGGAACAAGGCAAGGCTGCCCACTCTCACCACTCTTATTCAACATAGTTTTGGAAGTTTTAACCACAGCAATCAGAGAAGAAAAGGAAATAAAAGGAATCCAAATTGGAAAAGAAGAAGTAAAGCTGTCACTGTTTGCAGATGACATGATACTATGCATAGAGAATCCTAAAGATGCTACCAGAAAACTACTAGAGCTAATCAATGAATTTGGTAAAGTAGCAGGATACAAAATTAATGCACAGAAATCTCTGGCATTCCTATACACTAATGATGAAAAATCTGAAAGTGAAATCAAGAAAACACTCCCATTTACCATTGCAACAAAAAGAATAAAATATCTAGGAATAAACCTACCTAAGGAGACAAAAGACCTGTATGCAGAAAATTATAAGACACTGATGAAAGAAATTAAAGATGATACAAATAGATGGAGAGATATACCATGTTCTTGGATTGGAAGAATCAACAATGTGAAAATGACTCTACTACCCAAAGCAATCTACAGATTCAATGCAATCCCTATCAAACTACCACTGGCATTTTTCACAGAACTAGAACAAAAAATTTCACAATTTGTATGGAAACACAAAAGACCCTGAATAGCCAAAGCAATCTTGAGGACGAAAAACGGAGCTGGAGCAATCAGGCTCCCTGACTTCAGACTATACTACAAAGCTACAGTAATCAAGACAGTATGGTACTGGCACAAAAACAGAAATATAGATCAATGGAACAGGATAGAAAGCCCAGAGATAAACCCACGCACATATGGTCACCTTATCTTTGATAAAGGAAGCAGGAATGTACAGTGGAGAAAGGACAGTCTCTTCAATAAGTGGTGCTGGGAAAACTGGACAGCTACATGTAAAAGTATGAGATTAGAACACTCCCTAACACCATACACAAAAATAAGCTCAAAATGGATTAAAGACCTAAATGTAAGGCCAGAAACTATCAAACTCTTAGAGGAAAACATGGAGAACACTCTATGAGATAAATCGCAGCAAGATCCTTTTGGACCCACCTCCTAGAGAAATGGAAATAAAAACAAAAATAAACAGATGGGACCTAATGAAACTTAAAAGCTTTTGCACAGCAAAGGAAACCATAAACAAGACGAAAAGACAACCCTCAGAATGGGAGAAAATATTTGCAAATGAAGCAACTGACAAAGGATTAATCTCCAAAATTTATAAGCAGCTCATGCAGCTCAATAGCAAAAAAGCAAACAACCCAATCCAAAAATGGGCAGAAGACTTAAATAGGCATTTCTCCAAAGAAGGTATACAGACTGCCAACAAACACATGAAAGAATGCTCAACATCATTAATCATTAGAGAAATGCAAATCAAAACTACAATGAGATATCATCTCACACCAGTCAGAATGGCCATCATCAAAAAATCTAGAAACAATAAATGCTGGAGAGGGTGTGGAGAAAAGGGAACACTCTTGCACTGCTGGTGGGAATGTGAATTGGTACAGCCACTATGGAGAACAGTATGGAGGTTCCTTAAAAAACTACAAATAGAACTACCATATGACCCAGCAATCCCACTACTAGGCATATACCCTGAGAAAACCATAATTCAAAAAGAGTCATGTACCAAAATGTTCATTGCAGCTCTATTTACAATAGCCAGGAGATGCAAACAACCTAAGTGTCCATCATCGGATGAATGGGTAAAGAAGATGTAGCACATATATACAATGGAATATTACTCAGCCATAAAAAGAAATGAAACTGAGCTATTTGTAGTGAGGTGTATGGACCTAGAGTCTGTCAAACGGAGTGAAGTAAGTCAGAAAGAGAAAGACAAATACCATATGCTAACACATATATATGGAATTTAAGAAAAAAAAATGTGATGAAGACCCTAGGGGTAAGACGGGAATAAAGACACAGACCTAATAGAGAATGGACTTGAGGATATGGGGAGGGGGAAGGGTAAGCTGTGACAAAGTGAAAGAGTGGCAGGGACATATATACACTACCAAACGTAAAATAGATAGCTAGTGGGAAGCAGCCGCATAGCACAGGGAGATCAGCTCAGTGCTTTGTGACCACCTGGATGGGTGGGATAGGGAGGGTGGGAGGGAAGGAAAAAAAAAAAGAGGGCTCAGGACTCCCCTAAAAGAGACTTAGCAAGGAGAGATGCTCTCCCACTGGCCCTGAAGAATCAAAAAGCCACAATGAACTGCTTATGGAGTGGGCTGGTCTCTAGGAGTTGAGGGCCTCAGTCCTACAACTGTAAGGAACAGAAATCTGCCATTGTGAGTGTGCTTGAAGAGAGGGGACCCTGAGCTCCAGAAGAGTCCACAGCCTGGCCAACACCTTGATTGCAACCTTGTGAGCAGAGGACCAACCCATTTAGGCTGTGCCTGGACTCCTGACCGACAGAAACTGAGACATGATAAATGTGTGTTGTTTAAAAAAAAAAAAAAAAAGAACTGCCAGCTAAAACACCAATACCTTCAAATTAAAATAAACCTGAATAACTGAGCTGAAGTACTTCCAACTCAAATCAAAGTTGTAATAACTATGCTTCATTAGTGGTGTGTACTCAAAAAATGATCACAAAAAGAAACATTGCATCTTGTTATTCTTCCAGCAGTTTTCCTATAATTTGTTAACTCAAATTTTAATTTTTGCTGGCAGGTAAAACAAACAAGTAATTATGTTTATATTAATTAAATGTCCTTGTTAAAGAAACGTAACGTTAGGGTTGGGGATAGGGGCAATAGGGAGAGAGGCTGGTAAAAGGATACAAACTTTCAGTTATAAGAAAAATAAAGCCTGAGGATTTAATGTATAATATGGTGACAACAGTTGATGATACACACAAAAATGTAAAGATGTGAGGTGATATGTGTTAATTAACTCAATGGTGGGAATTCTTTCACAACATATACATATGTCAAATCATCACATTGTACACTTTAAATATATTATAATTTTATTAGTCAATTATGCCTCAATGAAGCTGAAAAAAAAAGAAGAAATATAGCTTTATGGCTTTGCACTTCTTGGTATTTATGTTTTTGGGTAGTGTCTTTCTTCCCCCACTGAATACAGGCTCTCCCTATGTGATCGTCTTGGCCTGTTATAGGACATTAGCAAATCTGACACTGCATAGGCTGTATAAGAGCTTGTGTACAGGGGGCTTATAAAGCTCCCTCTTGGAAGCAAGTTGCCATGGTATAAAGACACTTGGGGTAGACTACTCAAAGATGAGAAGTCATGTAGAGACAGACCCTGGAATATGAGCAGCCATGTTGGATGTTCTCATCCAAGTTGAGCTTCCTCAACTCCACCATATGAAGCAGAACTGCCCAGCTGTGTCCAGACAACCCATAGAATCATGAGAAGTAATAAAATTTGGGGGTGGTCTTTTATGCTGCAACAGATAACCAAAACAGCTTCACTAAATTATATTTTGAAAAAGGAATACAAATTTAGTTTAGGTTAAGAGTTAAAAATCAGAAAGTTATCCTATGAGTAATGTTAAAATTTAATCAGAACCAAAACAAGTTCATGACCTTGAAATATATTTCTAATTCTGTTGAGTAAAGTAACCTAAATAATAATATCACCCAGCACTGATATGCATCCCAGGTACTTTGGTCTCTAATACCATGTTCTACTTTGTCTCCTCAAAAGGATGGCTAATCCCATTCAGAACACAGAATATACAAAGTGGTCTTTGTACAACTGGTTAATGTCAGAAAACAAGAAGTCTTTAAAAATACATGAGATCCTATCAAAAGAACACAGAAGACAGCTCAAAAGAACAGAAAAATGAACTTTTTCCCCATAAAATATTAATAGACAGGCTAATGAAACTACTATACCTCCAAAGGCCACCCTCTGGACATTTGCATTAGAAGACATGCTCCTCATTATCTAAAACATTAATGAAGTGTGTCATGACATTCCGTTCACAGGTTTGAAAGACTCTCCCAAGTGCCATGGCCTTGGGCCTTGAAACAGTGAAAAGTGAACTTGCAGCACCAGAGCCAAGCAAATTTTACCTTTTTCATGTTCTTGAAATAAAAGGAATCTGCTTTTCCTTCCAATTTTTCCTTTTCAATTCCATCAATTGCCAATAGATTTGAATAATTATTGCCTTACTACTACTTCCCTTGCCTTCTGTGGTCCATTAGGACAAAAGCCTTCCTAAAGACAAAAAAGACTCACATATTGAGACTTCTTTTAGCACTAACCTAGAGAACCAAGTTAAGAGGTTTTGTTACCCTAGCTTAAAACAATCCTCTATCATTACCTCTACTCTTGCTGATTTATCCAAAGAGATGACTAGGAAAAAACAAGTTATTTATGAGATACCAAAAAAAAAGGCTCTAAAACTAATATTTCACATTCTTGCATTTATAGCTTCAGGCCCATGAATATCTAGTGACTTAAAATTACAAAAGGCAGATTCTATAATTTATTTTAATAGTAGTTAATAGTACTTAAATATATAACTATTATGTTTTTGGTTTTTTTTGTATTTCTTTCTGCTTACTTTTTAAATTATTATTCGTTTCTGCTTTATAACAATGTGAATCAGTCATACATATACATCTGTTCCCACATCCCTTCCCTCTTGCATCTCCCTCCCTCCCACCCTCCCTATCCCACCCCTCCAGGCGGTCACAAAGCACCGAGCTGATCTCCCTGTGCTATGCGGCTGCTTCCCACTAGCTATCTAACTTACGTTTGGTACTGTATATATGTCCATGCCTCTCTCTCGCTTTGTCACAGCTTACCCTTCCCCCTCCCCATATCCTCAAGTCCATTCTCTATTAGGTCTGTGTCTTTATTCCTGTTTTACTCCTAGGTTCTTCATGACATTTTTTTTTCTTAAATTCCGTATATATGTGTTAGCATACGGTATTTGTCTTTCTCTTTCTGACTTACTTCACTCTGTATGACAGACTCTAGGTCTATCCACCTCACTACAAATAGCTCAGTTTCATTTCTTTTTATGGCTGAGTACTATTCCATTGTATATATGTGACACATCTTCTTTATCCATTCATCCGATGATGGACACTTAGGTTGTTTCCATCTCCTGGCTATTGTGAATAGAGCTGCAATGAACATTTTGGTACATGACTCTTTTTGAATTATGGTTTTCTCAGGGTATATGCCTAGTAGTGGGATTGCTGGGTCATATGGTAGTTCTATTTGTAGTTTTTTAAGGAACCTCCATACTGTTCTCCATAGTGGCTGTACCAATTCACATTCCCACCAGCAGTGCAAGAGTGTTCCCTTTTCTCCACACCCTCTCCAGCATTTATTGTTTCTAGATTTTTTGATGATGGCCATTCTGACTGGTGTGAGATGATATCTCATTGTCGTTTTGATTTGCATTTCTCTAATGATTAATGATGTTGAGCATTCTTTCATGTGTTTGTTGGCAGTCTGTATATCTTCTTTGGAGAAATGCCTATTTAAGTCTTCTGCCCATTTTTGGATTGGGTTGTTTGTTTTTTTGCTATTGAGCTGCATGAGCTGTTTATAAATTTTGGAGATTAATCCTTTGTCAGTTGCTTCATTTGCAAATATTTTCTCCCATTCTGAGGGTTGTCTTTTCGTCTTGTTTATGGTTTCCTTTGCTGTGCAAAAGCTTTTAAGTTTCATTAGGTCCCATGTGTTTATCTTTGTTTTTATTTCCATTTCTCTAGGAGGTGGGTCCAAAAGGATCTTGCTGTGATTTATCTCATAGAGTGTTCTGCCTATGTTTTCCTCTAAGAGTTTGATAGTTTCTGGCCTTACATTTAGGTCTTTAATCCATTTTGAGCTTATTTTTGTGTATGGTGTTAGGGAATGTTCTAATCTCATACTTTTACATGTAGCTGTCCAGTTTTCCCAGCACCACTTATTGAAGAGGCTGTCCTTTCTCCACTGTACATTCCTGCCTCCTTTATCAAAGATAAGTTGGCCATATGTGCGTGGGTTTATCTCTGGGCTTTCTATCCTGTTCCATTGATCTGTCTTTCTGTTTTTGTGCTGGTACCATACTGTCTTGATTACTGTAGCTTTGTAGTATAGTCTGAAGTCAGGGAGCCTGATTGCTCCAGCTCCGTTTTTCGTCCTCAAGATTGCTTTGGCTATTCGGGGTCTTTTGTTTTTCCAAACAAATTTTGAAATTTTTTGTTCTAGATCTGTGAAAAATGCCAGTGGTAGTTTGATAGGGATTGCATTGAATCTGTAGATTGCTTTGGGTAGTAGAGTCATTTCACAATATTGATTCTTCCAATCCAGGAACATGTATATCTCTCCATCTATTTGTATCATCTTTAATTTCTTTCATCAGTGTCTTATAATTTTCTGCATACAGGTCTTTTGTCTCCTTAGGTAGGTTTATTCCTAGATATTTTATTCTTTTTGTTGCAATGGTAAATGGGAGTGTTTTCTTGATTTCACTTTCAGATTTTTCATCATTAGTGTATAGGAATGCCAGAGATTTCTGTGCATTAATTTTGTATCCTGCTACTTTACCAAATTCATTGATTAGCTCTAGTAGTTTTCTGGTAGCATCTTTAGGATTCTCTATGCATAGTATCATGTCATCTGCAAACAGTGACAGCTTTACTTCTTCTTTTCCAATTTGGATTCCTTTTATTTCCTTTTCTTCTCTGATTGCTGTGGTTAAAACTTCCAAAACTATGTTGAATAAGAGTGGTGAGAGTGGGCAGCCTTGCCTTGTTCCTGATCTTAGTGGAAATGCTTTCAGTTTTTCACCATTGAGGACGATGTTGGCTGTGGGTTTGTCATATATGGCCTTTATTATGTTGAGGAAAGTTCCTTCTATGCCTACTTTCTGCAGGGTCTTTATCATAAATGGGTGTTGAATTTTGTCAAAAGCTTTCTCTGCATCTATTGAGATGATCATATGGTTTTTCTCCTTCAATTTGTTAATATGGTCACATTGATTGATTTACGTATATTGAAGAATCGTTGCATTCCTGGAATAAACCCCACTTGATCATGGTGTATGATCCTTTTAATGTGCTGTTGGATTCTGTTTGCTAGTATTTTGTTGAGGATTTTTGCATCTATGTTCATCAGTGATATTGGCCTGTAGTTTTCTTTCTTTGTGACATCCTTGCCCGGTTTTGGTATCAAGGTGATGGTGGCCTCGTAGAATGAGTTTGGGAGTGTTCCTCCCTCTGCTATATTTTGGAAGAGTTTAAGAAGGATAGGTGTTAGCTCTTCTCTATATGTTTGATAGAATTCACCTGTGAAGCCATCTGGTCCTGGGCTTTTGTTTGTTGGGCGATTTTTAATCACAGTTTCAATTTCAGTACTTGTGATTGGTCTGTTCATATTTTCTATTTCTTCCTGATTCAGTCTTGGCAGGTTGTGCATTTCTAAGAATTTGTCCATTTCTTCCAGGTTGTCCATTTTATTGGCATAGAGTTGCTTGTAGTAATCTTTCATGATCTTTTGTATTTCCGCAGTGTCAGTTGTTACTTCTCCTTTTTCATTTCTAATTCTATTGATTTGAGTCTTCTCCCCTTTTTTCTTGATGAGTCTGGCTAATGGTTTATCAATTTTGTTTATCTTCTCAAAGAACCAGCTTTTAGTTTTATTGATCTTTGCTATCGTTTCCTTCATTTCTTTTTCATTTATTTCTGATCTGATCTTTATGATTTCTTTCCTTCTGCTAACTTTGGGGGTTTTTTGTTCTTCTTTCTCTAATTGCTTTAGGTGTAAGGTTAGGTTGTTTATTTGAGATGTTTCTTGTTTCTTAAGGTACACTTGTATAGCTATAAACTTCCTTCTTAGAACTGCTTTTGCTGCATCCCATAGGTTTTGGGTCATTGTGTTTCCATTGTCATTTGGTTCTAGGCATTTTTTAATTTCCTCTTTGATTTCTTCAGTGATCTCTTGGTTATTAAGTAGTGTGTTGTTTAGCCTCCATGTGTTTGTATTTTTTACAGATTTTTTCCTGTAATTGATATCTAGTCTCATAGCATTGTGCTCAGAAAAGATACTTGATACAATTTCAATTTTCTTAAATTTACCAAGGCTTGATTTGTGACCCAAGATATGATCTATCCTGGAGAATGTTCCATGAGCCCTTGAGAAAAATGTGTATTCTGTTGTTTTTGGATGGAATGTCCTATAAATATCAATGAAGTCCATCTTGTTTAATGTATCATTTAAAGCTTGTGTTTCCTTATTTATTTTCATTTTGGATGATCTGTCCATTGGTGAAAGTGGGGTGTTGAAGTCCCCTACTATGAGTGTGTTACTGTCGATTTCCCCTTTTATGGCTGTTAGTATTTGCCTTATGTATTGAGGTGCTCCTATGTTGGGTGCATAAATATTTACAATTGTTATATCTTCTTCTTGGGTCGATCCCTTGATCATTATGTAGTGTCCTTCATTGTCTCTTCTAATAGTCTTTATTTTAAAGTCTATTTTGTCTGATATAAGAATTGCTACTCCAGCTTTCTTTTGATTTCCATTTGCATGGAATACCTTTTTCCATCCTCTTACTTTCAATCTGTATGTGTCTCTAGGTCTGAAGTGGGTCTCTTGTAGACAGCATATATATGGGTCTTGTTTTTGTATCCATTCAGCCAATCTGTGTCTTTTGGTGGGAGCATTTAGTCCATTTACATTTAAGGTAATTATTGATATGTATGTTCCTATTCCCATTTCCTTAATTGTTTTGGGTTCGTTATTGTAGGTCTTTTCCTTCTGTTGTGTTTCTTGCCTAGAGAAGTTCCTTTAGCATTTATTGTAAAGCTGGTTTGGTGGTGCTGAACTCTCTCAGCTTTTGCTTGTCTGTAAAGCTTTTAATTTCTCCATGAAATCTGAATGAGATACTTGCTGGGTAGAGTAATCTTGGTTGCAGGTTTTTCTCCTTCATCACTTTAAATATGTCCTGCCACTCCCTTCTGGCTTGTAGAGTTTCTGCTGAGAGATCAGCTGTTAACCTGATGGGTATTCCCTTGTGTGTTATTTGTTTTTTTTCCCTTGCTGCTTTTAATATGTTTTCTTTGTGTTTAATTTTGACAGTTTGATTAATATGTGTCTTGGCGTATTTCTCCTTGGATTTATTCTGTATGGGACTCTCTGTGCCTCCTGGACTTGATTAACTATTTCCTTTCCCATATTAGGGAAGTTTTCAACTATAAACTCTTCAAATATTTTCTCAGTCCCTTTCTTTTTCTCTTCTTCTTCTGGAACCCCTATAATTCGAATGTTGGTGCATTTAATGTTGTCCCAGAGGTGTCTGAGACTGTCTTCAGTTCTTTTCATTCTTTTTTCTTTATTCTGCTCTGCATCAGTTATTTCCACTATTTTATCTTCCATGTCACTTATCCGTTCTTCTGCCTCAGTTATTCTGCTATTGATCCCATCTAGAGTATTTTTTATTTCATCTATTGTGTTTATAATCGATGCTTGATTCATCTTTAGTTCTTCTAGGTCCTTGTTAACTGTTTCTTGCTATTTGTCTATTCTATTTCCAAGATTTTGGATCATCTTTACTATCATTATTCTGAATTCTTTTTCAGGTAGACTGCCTATTACCTCTTCATTTGTTAGGTCTGGTGGGTTTTTATCTTGCTCCTTCTCCTGCTGTGTGTTTTTCTGTCTTCTCATTTTGCTTATCTTACTGTGTTTGGGGTCTCCTTTTTGCAGGCTGCAGATTCGTAGTTCCCGTTGTTTTTGGTGTCTGTCCCCAGTGGCTAAGGTTGTTTCAGTGGGTTGTGTAGGCTTCCTGGTGGAGCGGACTAGTGCCTGTGTTCTGGTGGATGAGGTTCGATCTTGTCTTTCTGGTGGACAGGTTCACGTCTGGTGGTGTGTTTTGGGGTGCCTGTGGCCTTATTATGTTTTTAGGCAGCCTCTCTGCTAATGGGTGGGGCCGTGTTCCCATCTTGCTAGTTGCCTGGCACAGGGTGACCAGCACTGCAGCTTGCTGGTCGTTGAGTGAAGCTGGGTGCTGGTGTTGAGATGGAGATCTCCGGGAGACCTTCGCCGCTTGATATTATGTGGAGCTGGGAGGTCTCTTGTGGACCCGTGTCCTGAAGTTGGCTCTCCCACTTCAGAGGCACAGCACTGACTCCTGGCTGCAGCACCAAGAGCCTTTCATCTACTTTTGCGCAGAATGGCTGCTTTCCAAAATGGAACCCAAGATTGAGTGTTCTGTGGTTTCCTTTACTTCTTCGTGTTGACCTAGCACCTCGGCATGGGACAAGACTTCCCTTGTTTTTAAACTTCAATTTCTGTTAAAACTAGTCTGTCAGAAGATGGCGGAAGAGTAAGACGCGGAGATCACCTTCCTCCCCACAGATACATCAGAAATACATCTACACATGGAACAACTCCTACTGAACACCTACTGAATGCTGGCAGAAGACCTCAGACATTCCAAAAGGCAAGGAACTCCCCACGTACCAGCCCAAGATGCTTGTCTGCTCAGCTGCCGGGGAGCGAGGGGCTATAATGTTAATATTACTTTAGAAGTTATACTTTTTTAAAAAAGCAAAAAGTATTCTCTTTAAAAAGAAAAAAAGCAAGTTGTACAATGCAATGCATTAAAGAGGCATGGTTTTTTTGGGTTTTTTTTTGGCGGTACGCGGGCCTCCCACCGCCGCGGCCCCTCCTGCCGCAGAGCACAGGCTCCGAATGCGCAGGCCCAGCAGCCACGGCCCACGGGCCCAGCTGCTCCGCGGCATGTGGGACCCCCACCCCAGACCGGGGCACGAACCTGCGCCCCCTGCATCGGCAGGCGGACCCCCAACCACTGCGCCATCAGGGAAACCCAAGAGGCATGATTTTTAAAACTGAAAAAATACAACTAAAACTAAGGAAAAATCAAATATAAGGAAATTAATTAAATGTATATAAATTTAAGTACATAGTAAAAAGATGTTTATCCAGCATCTTCAGGATCTATGTGTATGTAGACAAGTGCAGACTGCTGTACACCCAACTCTCATTTCTATCAAGCTGAATCTAAGTTAAACTGGTACTAGCTAATCTTGGGTTGGGCCTATTAAAAAGGTATGAGTAGTTACAAGAAGTACTGATGTTTTCAACAACTGTAATTACTTAATACATACCTGTGATGTTTGTATAAGATAACCTCAAAACTGTCTTGTATTCTAAAAAAAAATTGTTAAAGATGCACTTTTCATTTTGAAAACCTATATGCCTTTTCTTTGGCATGAGAGAGCATTTTTTTTTATATGACTCTCTTGCCAACACTGTTGGAATAGTGGACATACAAAATAAAGAATACATAACTGACTTAAATCAAACACAGTGATAAGCCTAGTTTCACAGAGAAAGTAGCCATGTTAGCATTGCCCTACATATCCCTTAAGCCCTTCCATGGAAAAGACGTAAAGTACATTTTCTAAGGTATATTCTATGATCTGTGACCTGTATATATTTTCCTTATGTCTTGTATCATCTATATCTTCAACACAAAATCATTCCTTTTTCTGAGAAGTATCTTTTCATTTCCTACAAGCCTTAAGAAAGTTTAGGTTAAGAGGGTACAAAGAAAAAGCACAGGCCATGAAATTATGGAGTTAGGCCAGAGACTGTGCTGAGTTGAGTATCCAGGTATTGCTAACCAGCAGTCTCAGAGAGTACTGTGTGACAGAATTAATGTCATTTCAACTAAAGTCTGCATATATGTTAGTCAGCTGTGACCTACTGCTCTACAACTACCAAAAGGCAATAGCTGGTGTTAGTAATAATGACCACTAGACAGCAAGAAAAGAATATTATCCTCTTCAGTATGTTCTGTTCCTTTACCACACAAAAAAAATTTGTTTACAAAGACTTTTGTTTAAAACAACTATCATAAGGGCTAGTATTGAAAGGGCTAACTTTAGTTATCTAGGGCACTTTATTCAGAACTTTATTCACTACTATTTATGACTTAGGTTGTGCTGTGTTTTCACTTTTGAAATCTAATTTTTTTTTTTTTTTTTTTTAGATGTTGGGGGTAGGAGTTTATTAATTAATTTTATTTATTTTTGCTGTGTTGGGTCTTCGTTTCTGTGCGAGGGCTTCCCCTAGTTGTGGCAAGTGGGGACCACTCTTCATCGTGGTGCGCGGGCCTCTCACTATTGCGGCCTCTCCTGTTGCGGAGCACAAGCTCCAGACACGCAGGCTCAGCAGTTGTGGCTCACGGGCGCAGTTGCCCTGTGGCATGTGGGATCTTCCCAGACCAGGGCTCGAACCCGTGTCCCCTGCATCGGCAGGCAGACTCCCAACCACTGCGCCACCAGGGAAGCCCGAAATCTAATTTTTAACTAAGACCTTCTAACAAGTCTGAAATACAGCTCTGCATAGCTAGCATGTACTATAGTACTTTTTTCACACCTACCGGTTAAATTTTATTTATTTAGATAGTTAAATCAAACCCCAACATTACTAGATGCTACAATGAACTACAGTTAGACTAGATGAACAAGCCTCATGGTCCTATCTGGAATATCAGCTATCAGACACTTAAATACTTAAACACCTCGAGGTGTCCGTGTGATGTTAATAGTCTCAGCACCCCTGAATATGACCTTATTAGTCTTCAGCCATCAGGGAGGGACAAGTGGGAAGCTGTAATTCTGCTCAGCTAGGGTTTTGAATCCTGTGCACCCGAGGATGCTCTGTGGAAGTGCATAGGAGGTCAGCGAGCGTCCCAGACAGCTGCCCACAATCCACACGCTCCCCCCGTTTAACCACAAGGCTCAAACTCTTTCTGTAAAGGGCCAGAGAGCAAATAGTTCAGGCTTTGCAGCCCATCCTGTCTCCGTGACAACTACTGGACTCTGCAGTTAAAAGGCGGGAAAGCAGCCTGCACAATACATAAAAGAATGAGCTGGCTGTGTTCCAGGAAAACTTAACGAACAATGAAATTGGAATTTCGTACTTTTGCGCAAGTCACGAAAAGATCACATTTCACATTCACGGCTAAAAATGTGAAAATCATGCCCAGCCAGCCATACCAAAGCCGGCCACCCAGGCCCTCTGGCCGCAGGTGGCCCACCCCGCTTTATCACAGCTGCAGCGAGTCTCCGGTAAATGGGGCCAGGGGAACAAGGACCGTCTCCGCCAGGGTGAAGAGGTCACCCCCGCAGCCCCAGGGACCCAGCCCAGCGCAGCCCGGTCACGTTTGGGATCCACTGCCTGGATCACTGCCTGGTCGCACGCAGGTGGGGTCGGAGTAGGACAGGGACAGACCTCAGTACCAGAGGTAGGGCCCCTGGACAGTGGGGCTGGGGAGGCATGCAGGACCAAGGAAAGGAAGAGCCGGGTCTCGGACAGGCCCTGAAACCCTGGAAGTTCCCCCAGCAGTGTCCCCTGGGGTGGCTGCTATCTCGGGCCGGTCACTCACCCCGATACGCCGGCTCGGACGAAGGCCATAGCAACAGCGCAACTAGAAGGACTACGAACTTCATGGGCATCGTCCGCAGCTCTCCGCCACGCGTCGGGAACATCCTGGGGCCGCCAGGCCGGTTACCTCAGGCCGAAACGGGAGGGCGTCGGCGGCCGACGCTCCTACCTCAGGGCCTTGGGCGCCCGGCAACGGTTGCCTCCAGCGCGCAAGCCCAGAAGCGGTGGAGGAAGGGATCCGAACAGCCGTGGCCCCACCCGCTCTTAGCGCCGCGCAGAGGGGCGGGGCCCCGGCGCCTCTCCCCTCCCTCGTGCACATGCTTGCTAAGGCTTCGCGGGCCTCCGAAAGTCTTGACACCCCGGGGAATACCGGGGCTTTAAGGGTGGGTGTGTGGTGGCGTCCGCCCATGCGGGGAAACAGGACTTGTAGCTGTGCCTAAAACAAGGCCTCTGCGCAGAAGGAAGTGTCTGATGGAAGAGAGAGATAAATAACCTGGCCATTACAACAGCGTGGAAGTGCCGTAATGGGGAAACACTAGGCACTGTGCAGAACAGAGGAGGGGCCCCCTATTCCAAAGGGCAGGGATGGCGGAGGGCGGAGGTTGCCTAGATGGAGGAAAGCTTGGAGCTCCCCAAGAACTGAAAATAGTTCAGTCTAATTGCAAGGGCGGGGGAGGGGCAGTTGTTGGGGGGGGCAGTTGTTGGAGGTGAGGGAGGAGAGCTAGGTAGAAGCAT
This sequence comes from Mesoplodon densirostris, assembly GCF_025265405.1. Classification (NCBI taxonomy): domain Eukaryota; kingdom Metazoa; phylum Chordata; class Mammalia; order Artiodactyla; family Ziphiidae; genus Mesoplodon; species Mesoplodon densirostris. The sequence continues at coordinate 124,855,759 of NC_082664.1, forward strand.
TTAAAGCCGCCTTAAGGGGCTTTTTTCAAAAGATTGCATTACATTTTTTGGAAAAGACAAAACTATAGCTGTAGAGAATAGATCAGTGGTCGTCAGGGGTTAGGGATGGGGAAGGGCTTGACTGTAAAGGGATAACATGAGGGGTTTGGAGGGAGGGTGATGGATTGTTGTGGTGACCTCAGGATCTATACGTGTGTTAAAAGTCACAGAACTGTAGAATCAATTTTACTGTATGGTAATTTTTTAAATTTACAGACACTCATATCTCTGCCTCAGGAAGCAAGGGGCTTGGATCTTATTCTGAGGCAGTGGGGAGAGACTGCAAGGTTATGAGCTGGGAAAGGTGTAATTCGATTTGCACTTCAGAAAGCTTACTATCCTTGCAGTGTCAAGAGTGGGTTGGAGGGGGAATTCCCTGGTGGTCCCATAGTTAGGACTCAGGGCTTTCACTGCTGTTGCCTGGGTTGGATCCCTGGTCAGGGAACTAAGATCCTACAAGCCATGAAGCATGGCAAAAAACAAAAACAAAAAGAAAGTGGGTTGGAGGGAAGCAAAACTAGAGGCAGGTAACCAAGTTAGGGGCCTGATCCAGTAATCCAGGCACCAATCACTGATACAGTCCTGAGCTCATAGTGACAGAGGACATGGGACATGTGGACTGATTTGAGAGACGTTTAGAGCTAGAATCAACAAGACTGGGAAATTTATTGAAAGTGAGGAATGAGAGACATGAATGCTCATGTCTCTAGCTTGGTCACCTCACATGTGGTGTGAAATGGGGGATACAGGGGTGGCAGGGGTGGAGGAGGAAGGTAAGTTTAGTTTCAACATTGTTCTATTGAGATGGACTTGGGGCTTCCTACTGGAGTGGCCTGTCCAGTGACCAGATGGACACAGGGCTCTGGAGGTAGCTGAGAATGGAGCTGGAGGTTTAGGAGGCATCAACATTTAGAAGCAGGCATGTATGAGATTGCCTGAGGAGATGTAAGCAGGTAGGTTAGGGGGTCCCAGAAGAAGGAGAACCAGGAATGGCTTCGACATAAGAGAAGCCATTTTGGCCTAAGCCACTTTGTGATCTAAGCCTGGCCACAATGCTTGCCCTTAAACAGGTCTCAGTAATAATGATCTTAAGAAAAGTAAGGGAATGCAGGAACAAAGGAAAAGCAGTCAAGAAATAAATAAATTTTATTCAGGAATAAAACAGAGTCCTAGTTCCTCCTCAAGGGACATACATGACAATGTGATATAGTCTTTGAGTTCTGCAGGAACTAAGGCCCCTATCCAGGTGGAGGACAGAATGATGATGTTGACCCTCCTAATTTCACTCAACTAAAGCTTGTACTCTGTCGACCTTTGCCCCAATTCTATAGTGAATTTTCCTCTGTTCAAGCCCCTTCATGAATATGCATATACCCTTAGCTTAAAACTTCCCCGGTTTTGGTGTTTGGGGGAGACACCTCCTACAGGGGAGAGATCTCCGGTGTTCTCCTTACTTGCTGCAAGTAATAATAAATCCATCCTTCTCCTGATCTTTGGCTTGGTTGTGTCTTTTGGCTCAACACCCACCAAGAGGTGAACCCAGTTTTCAGGTATCAGAAAGTTTTTAGAGTGAGAAGGTGATTAAGCCTAAGACAGATCCCTAGGAAATATGGGCAGGCTAGAAAGAGGAGGACAGACCTGCAAAGGAGACTGAATATGGGGAGAAGAAACCTAGGAGAACATAGAAGCTTCTCAAATGCTTTTGGGAAGTCAAACAAGAGAAGGACTTAGATTTAGCAACAAGATCTTTGGCAGAACAGTTCCAGTGGAGTGGTTTGGGCAGAAGCCAGACCACAGTGAGCTGAGTAATGAGTAAGAGGTGAGGATGCGGTGACAGCTAATACAGACAGCTTTTTCAAGATTGGGGCAGGAGTCTTTATGCGCTCTACCAGTGCTTAATGCAAGTAAGACAGCCTTCTAGACTCAAACAGTTACAACTATTTGGAAAGCAATTTGGAATATGCAACAAAATCCTTAACATAATATAAATACTATTATGTAAATTATATAATACACATTTGGGGTGGGGTGGGGGAGTATGTCCTAAGATAACCATAATGGATCATTTATAATATAATTAAAAAAATAAGAGAATGGTAAATTATATTTGTTGGTTAGAATACTGGGCAACCATTAAAATGATGCTTATAAAGTATATCTAATTTGGGAAAATGTTCAAGTTGTAGTAGATCATATTTGAGGTATTAACTCAGGTCTCACCCTCCCTGGGCTTCATTGTCCTGTTACCTTTCATTCCACCATTGAGATATTAGTGCACTTGCCTCAGGGAAGACCAGCTAGAATCTCAGAGACTTAAAAGAGGGGCTGATTATTTTTTCAATTTACGGTGGGGTTGAAAGTCAGAGCACTTTTGTAGGAGCTGCTGCTTGGGTAAAAATTTTGTTAATTTGTTTTGTTGGTGTTTTAGTGGACATGCTTGGCTTTGGATATCAAAGGTCAAGGAAACTGGACAGCGGGAGAGCAAAAACCATAGATTGGATGTGGATTCAGGAGATGGAAGGTCTTCTTCCCCCGTGCAGGGTAAAATTTCTGGGAGCAGAGAAGGGAGTTTATAGTTTGCAGACAGAAGCCTGGACAGGTTTGGGGGTTGCAAAGATTGTTTGTGTCTCCCTTTCCAGGGTAGAGTTCAAGGGAATTGGGTGAGGAACTTTAAGTGAGAGTTTCAAATAAGATATCTGTTTGAGATAAATGGATAAAAAAGATGAGGTATATTATATATAAATACAATGGAATACTACTCAGCCATAAAAAAAATGAAATAATGCCATTTGCAGCAACATGGATGGGCCTAGAGATTATCATACTAAGTGAAGTAAATCAGGCAGAGAAAGACAAATATCATATGATTATCACTTGTATGTGGAATCTAAAATATGATCCAAATGAACTTATTTACAAAACAGAAATGGACTCACAGACATAGAAGACAAACTTATGGTTACCAAAGGGGAAAGTTCGGGGGGAGGGATAAATTAGGAGTTTGGGATTAGCAGATACAAACTACTATATATAAAGTAGATAAACGACAAGGTCCTACTGTATAGCACAGGGAACTATGTTCAATATCTTATAATAAACTATAATGAAAAAAGAATATGAAAAAGTGTATACATATATATATATATATATATATATATATATATACACACATAACTGAATCACTGTGCTGTACACCAGAAACTAAGACAACACTGTAAATTAACTATACTTCAATAATAAATAAATAAATTTTAAAAAAAGATGTCTGTTTGTTAGGCCCAGAGTTGGGATTGTTTTTGCTGCTTGTTTATATAAATCAGATAAGACCTTAGTGGCTCTCACCTTATAGACCATCAAAATGGACATGGTGAGGGCTTCCCTGGTGGCGCAGTGGTTGAAAGTCTGCCAGCCGATGCAGGGGACACGGGTTCGTGCCCCGGTCCGGGAGGATCCCACATGCCGTGGAGCAGCTGGGCCCGTGAGCCATGGCCGCTGAGCCTGCACGTCTGGAGCCTGTGCTCCGCAACGGGAGAGGCCACAACAGTGAGAGGCCCGCGCACCACAAAAAAAAAAGGACATGGTGAAATAGCTGAGGTATAGCCTTACTGTGGAATTCTAGTTAAGAAGAATGAGTTTTAATTCTATGTACTAACATAGAAAAATCTCCAAAATATGGTATTGAGTTTTAAAGAAAGAATGCAGAAAAACACATATATCTATTATGTGAAATCACAGCAGAGTTATATATTTACATACATACACTAGAAATCATTCTGGAAGAAAACACACCAAGCTGAGAGCATCACTTGCTTTTAGGAAAAGAAATGAGATTGGGCAGAGAACAGATTTTAAAGGAAGAATTTTACTCTAAATATTTTTCTTATACCTTGCATTTTTCCAAACGTGCATTGCTCATGTAATAGAAAATAAAAACAATAAGTTTTTACAAAATCTGGAAGCTTGGAGAAGGGGGGCAGTGGTATAAATATGTATCTTATGCTTCATGCTTTCTCCTGCTGACTTCACTGAAATATTTTTAAAGTGGCTAATTCACTACCAAAAAAAAAGTATTTAGCCTGCATTTCTGCTTCACCTCCGGATCATTTAGTATTACATGACTTTTTTTCAGGGTTGTATTTTTATCTCCCCTTTATAGTGGTTCTCATGCTCCTCTATTTCACATAGCACCTTTTGGTGCTCAGTGAAGACTGACTAAACAAATAACAGCTCATGCTCTTCCAACCTAAAGATACGGTGTCCTTTCCCCCATGCCCAACCTCCTAGACATACCAAAATCCTGTTGTGTTCCAAGGCTCAAATATCACACTTGCTAGGAATCCACCCCTCCCTTATCCCTCTAAATAGAATGTACTGTACCCTCCCTATACCATATTTCCATAATGCTATGTTATAGGCATTATTTTATTGAATTACTGTATTTCATGTTTTTACAAGTCAATCTTCTCTAGACCAAGGTCCTTGAGCACAGGAAGCCAAAACTAAGTCATTCCTTCATTGTACTCTTCCCACCGAGCCAAAGTCTTGCATTCACCAGGTGCTCAATAAATGAATGTTTGAGTTCAATTGAAATTAAAAGGTTGGGAATTTTATAAAGGCTTTTACAGAACCTTAAAAGGAGATAAGAATAGTAACCAGCCACAGAGGCAACTGCCAGCACAATTTTCATCTCAAGAAGGAACCCCTCAGCTCTAAGCATCTGTGATGCCATCATTTAAGCCCAGGTGAAGCTAATGGCATGTGCTCTTTTCTCTACATACCTCTGCAAGTAGTTCTGGGCAATGAATTCCTAATGGTGGAATTGCTATGTCAAATGGAATGCACCAGTTTCCATACCCATCAATACTATAGTGACTTACTAATACTGGGTGTCATAATCTTTGAGGCTAAGCCACGTTAAATATGGTATCCTGTTGTTTTAATCTGTTTCACTTATTTTTTTCAGTGAAGCAAAGGGTTTTGCCTATTCTCTCTTCCTGTCCCCACCTCAAACTTTCCCTGTATACATTCTAGTGTATATCCAAAGTTCACATTTACCTACTCTCTATTCTTTCTCTTGTTAACCCAGTGGATTTCAACTAATAGGCTATGAGATATGTCTGTGCCCCTGGGGGAAGAAGCATATTTGGGAAATCCTGCCTCCATTTTCATAGGTCACTTCTCCAGTCCTTGCCACTGCTCCTAATATTCTCCTGGGACCAACACACAGGACAGCTCTGACCATGGCCCTTGCCTTCTTAATGTCGAGGTGGTTTTCAGATCTCAGCTCTCAAATGCCACTTCCTAACAGCACTTGGCATAGTGCCTGGCAAAATAGTTGAAATTCTATATTTATTAAATGAATGAGTAAACGAATGAATCCACCCATCTCCCTCCCTATCCATTCATCCACTCTGCCCTTCTGAAAATCACCCTAACATCAGCACTAGAGCACCAGCATTGTCAGAGAAGGGCTTCAGCCACCTGGGGGCAGCAGAGCCCCACCAATGGCTGGGATGGTACTTGGAATTACTTCCAAATATTCCTCCAGCTGTGAGCCTAGGAACAGGATTCTGATTTTGTTGCGCTGGAGCATGTTTTGCTACTGTGTGTTTTGTTTTACTCTAATGCTTTGCTTTGTAAATGTACCAGATAGCATGTAAAAATACTTTAAATGATTAAATAATAATAGCCTTTATTTTCCAAGTGAGATTTTCTTCATTGCAGGCTCTCAAGAAGAATGATGAATATCCAGTCTTTCTCTGACTGTTAAAACTACTTCCTTTTACAAATTGATTTCAGTCCAGACAGACCTGGACTGAAATCAGTTTGTAAAATGAGACCTGGGAAAATACAGATGAGGCAGGCTGACCCTTTCAACAGGTTCTGCCCTATTTGAAGGAGGCAAAATGTGTTTTTTATTCACAGTTATCAGACTCTGAATTGGCTCCATGGGATGTCTTTGTTTTGTTTTTAATAAATACATGGCAAAGAAATCCTGGACTGGAGATGGGGCTAGCTGGGAAGGGTTGACAAGAATGTGAGCCTCAGAGTGTTTTTACTTTTGTCCAGGAAACCCTCCCCCTTTCCTTTTGGCTCTTCTGAAGTCAGTGTGCAGCCCCGTGAAAGTCTGAGGATATAGCTGGTGTCTTACAGAGAAGTCAGAACAATGATTTATTGCTCCGTGGATCCATCCATCTAGAAGGGTCCTGGAATTCTAAAGGAGTGCTCAGGGAATTCCCTGGCAGTCCAGTGGTTAGGACTCTGCGCTTCCACTGCAGGGGCACATGTTTGATCCCTGGTCAGGGAACTATGATCCCACATGCCACATGGTGTAGCCAAAAAAAATAAAATAATAAAATAAAGTGTTTCAATAAAAGGGAGTAGTTAAGATAACTATACAACTTTTTTAAAAAGGAGTGCTCAATAAACATTTAATTTGAATTCACTTAACTTTTGAAAAATGGAATACATTCCCACAAAAAAGGAAGATTCATAAGGACAGGACCATGTCTTTTTGTATCTATGTCCCAGGGACTTTTCACAGTACCTGGAAGAATGTGTAAGTATTTGTTGAATAACATGTGAAACTTTCTGGCAGATGCTACCAAATCAAGTAGAAGGTGACCTTTGGTAAGAAGGACCTTGATCTCTATGGATCTCATTTTCCTTATCCCTCAAATAATAACCTTTTATATTTTAATACTGGCTTTAGTCTAAACCTTATAGACTCTATATTTCCTTTTATACCCACAAGCCTACTGGGAGGGTGAGCTACACAGGTATTAGCATCCCAGTTCTGTGGATGAGGCTCAGGCTAAAAGATCTGGCCAGGTCACCCAGTCATATCCTGATGCAATAAGACTACAAAACTCAGGTCTTTTGACTCTAAGTGCAGCAAACTTTTCACTGACTATTAGACCTCTTAGAAGCTTTTTTTCTAGCTCCTGCAGTGGGTCTCAGTCCTTACTGTACTTTATAATTAGTGCAGAGCTTTAAAAAAAATATTAACCAGTAATCAAGACTATGTGGTATTGGCAGAGTGATAGACACATAGATCATTGGAACAGAACAGAAAATCTAGAAATAGACCCAGACATATCTGCCCAACTGATTTTTTCCAAAATGCGAAAACAAAACAATGGAGAAAGGATAACCTTTTCGAGCAATGGTGCTGGAGCAATTGGACATTCACGGTATTAAAAACGAAACTCGACCCAAACATCACACCTTATACAAAAATTAACTTCAAATGAATCACAGATGTAAGTATAAAACGTTAAGAAAAAAAAACAGGAGAAAATCTTCAGGATCTAGAACTAAGTGAAAAATTCTTAGGCTTGACACTAAAAACGTGATCTCTACAAGAAAAAAATTTGTTAAGTTAGACCTCATCAAAATTAATAACATTTGCTCCAAGAAATGATGAAAAGACAAGCTACCAACTTAGAGAAAATATCTTCAAGCCACAAATCTGACAAAGACCTAGTATCTAGAATATATAAAGAGTTCTCAAAACTCAAGAGTAAAAGAAAAAATTCAATTAGAAAATGAGCAAAAGACAAACAGACACGTCACTGAAGAGGATATAGAGGTGACAAATAATACACATGAAAAGATGTTCACCATTATTGGTCATTAGAGAGCTGCAAATTAAAATCACTACAAGATACACACATATCAGAATAGCTAAAATAAAAAGAGTGACAACATCAAGTGTTGCTGAGGATTCAGAGAAACAGGATCACTCAAATTGCTGGTGGGATGTAAAATGATGTAGCCATTCTAGAAGACAGTTTGTCATTTTCTTATAAAACTAAACATGAAGGGACTTCCCTGGTGGTCCAGTAGTTAAGACTCTGCATTTCCAATGCAGGGGGTGCAGGTTCAATCCCTGGTCAGGGAAATAAGATCTCACATGCTGTGCAGTGCAGCCAAAAATAATAATAATAATAATAATAATAAACATGAAACAACTGTATGACTCAGGAATTGCAATCCTGGGCCCTTATCCAAGAGACTTGAAAACGTACAAAAACTGAACATGAATATTCATAACAACTTTGTTCATAATAACTAAAAAAATTAGAAACAACTGTCATTCAATGGATAAATGGTTAAACAAACTGCGATCGATGCCACAGAATACTACTCAGCAATAAAATGGAAAGAGTTATCGATTTGACAACTGGGATGAATCTCCAAGGACTTATGCTGAGTGAGAAAAGCCAATACCCACTTGGTCATGGTGTAGAGTCCTTATTAAATACGCTGTTGAATTCAGTTTGATACTATTTTGTTGAGAGTTTTTATATCTATATTTATATACTGGTCTGTAGTTATCTTTCTTGTGATGTCTTTGTCTGGATTTGGCATCAAGGTAATACTGGCTCTGTAGAATGAGTGAGGAAGTGCCCCCTCCTCTTTTATTTCTTGGAAGAGTTTGAGAATTGGTATTAATTCTTCTTTAGAGTTTCATAGAATACACTATTGAAACCATCTTGTTTGGGACTTTTCTTTATTGGGAATTTTTTTTAATTACTCATGAAATCCTTTTATTTGTTGATGGTCTGCTGAGATTTTCTATTTCCTCTTAAGCCAGTTTTGGTCATTTGTATGTTTCTAGGAGTTTTCCATCTCATCTAGGTTATCCCATTTGTTGGCATGCAGTTGTTCACAGTATCCTCTTACAATCTTTTTTATTCACCTAAGGTCAGTCTCTATGTCCCCACTTCCATTTCTGATTTTAGTTGTTTAAGTCTTCTCTCTTTTTTTCTTAGTAATTCTAGCAAAACGTTTGTAAATTTTGATCTTTTCTAAGAACCAACTTTTGATTTCATTGATAATCTCTATGAAAAGAATAGATAATTCTATTTTCTATTTTGCTTGTCTCCTTTCTAATCTTTATTATGTACTTTATTCTGCTTGCTGTAGGTTTAACTTTGTATATTTTTTTCTAGTTCCTTAGTTGTAAATTTAGGTTGTTGATTTGAGATCTTTGTCCTTTTTAATGTAGGTGTTTACATCGATAGCTCTTTCCTCCTAGCACTGCTTTCATTGCATCCCGGAAGTCTTGGCATGTTGCGTTTTCATTTTCATTCATCTCTAAATGTTTTGCAATTTCACTTGTGATTTCTTCCTTGACCCATTGATTGCTTAAGAGTATGTTGTTTAATTTACACATATTTTAAAACTTTCCAGCTTTCCTTATGTTATTCAAATTCCATTATGGTTGGAGAAGATGCTTTGTAGGATTTCAATCTTTTTAAAATGTATTGAGGTTTTTCTGTGGCCTAATATATGGCCTAACCTGAAGACTGTTCCATGTGCACTTGAGTGGGATGTGTATCTGCTGCTATTGGGTAGAATGTCCAATATATGTCTGTTAAATCTAGTTGTTGTATAGTGTTGTCCTATTATTATGTTATTAGTCTATTTTCCTATGATCTTTTTAATTTATTTATTTTGGCCACACTGGGTCTTAGTTGCAGCATGGGGGATCTCTTATTGTGGCACGCAGACTTCTTAGTTGTGGCATGTGGGATCTAGTTCCCCGACCAGGGATTGAACCCGGGCCCCCTGCATTGGGAGCGTGGAGTCTTAGCCACTGGACCACCAGAGGAGTCCCCTTATGATCTTTTTAGATATTCTATTCATTAATGAATGTGGGATATTGAAGTCTTCAACTATTATTGTAGAACTGTCTATTTCTCTATTCTGTTGCTGTTCATACATTTTGGGGCTCTGTCATATGTTTATAACTGTTATAACTTCTTCTATGAATCAACCCTTTTACTAATATATACTGTTCTTCTTTGTCTCCTATAATAGTGTTTGACTTAAAGTCTATTTTCTCTGATTTCAGTATGGTCACTCCAATTCTCTTTTGGTTAGTATTTGCCCGGAATATATTTTTCCATCCTTTCACTTTCAACCCATGCATGTCCTCAGATCTAAAGTGCCTCTGTTGTAGACAACATATAGCTGGATCATTCTTTTTAAAAAATCTGCTCTGCCAATCTCTGCTTTTTGTTAGAGTCGTTTCATCCATTTACATTTAAGGTAACTACTGATAAGGAAGGACATTTCTGCCCTTTGCTACTTATTATCTGTATGTCTTATACCTTTTTGTTCCTCATTTTCTCCATTACTGCCTTCTTTTGTGCTTATTTAACTTTTTGTAGCGTGCCATTTTGATTGCCTTCTCATTTCCTTTTGTGTATAATTTTTAGATATTTTTCTTAGTAGTTACCATGGGGATTACAATTAACATTCTAAATTTATAGCAATCTAGTTTGAATTTATTCCAACTTAATTTCAATAGCATACAAAACTCTGCTCCTAGACAGTTCCATTTCCCCCTTTAGGTTGTTCTTTTCACAAAATATATCTTTATATGTTTGCACCCACTGAGACAAATTTATAATTGTTTTATGCATTTGTCCTTTAATCATGTAGGATATATCAATAAAAAGTAGAGTTAGAAGCCAAAATACAATAATACCAGCTTTTATATTTACCTATGTAGTCACTTTTTATAGGAGATCTATATTTTTTTCATATGGCTTTGGGATAATGTTAGTGCCCTTTTATTTCAACCTAAAGAACACCTTTAGTGTTTCTTGTATGGCAGTTCTGTTATCAATAAATTCTCTTAGTTTGTATCATCTAGTTATGTCCTAATTTTTCCTTCACTCTTACACAATTCTCAGTTGCTAGGTTTCTTCTTTCAGAACGTTCAAAAATGTCATCCCACTCCCTTCTGGCCTCCATGTGTCTGGTGAGAAATCTGCTGTTGATCTTATTGAGGATACTTTTACATACAGACTCACTCAACTCTTGCTGCTTTCTTTTTGTCCTTGGCTGTTGGCCTTTTACTTATGTGTCTCAGTGTGGATTTCTTTGTGTTTATCCTTCTTGGAATTTGTTGAGTTTCTTGAATGTAGAGATTCATGTGTTATATCAAATTTGGGGAGTTTTGGATAATTTTTTCTTCAGATATTCTCTGTGTACATTTCTCTCTCTTCTCTCCTTCTGGGATCCTCATTATACATATGTTGGTATGACAAATGGTGTCCTACAGGTCTCTTAGGCTCTGTTAAATTTTATTCATTCTTTTTTCTTTCTGTCCCTAAAACTGGGTATTTTCAATTGATCTATTTTCAAGGTCACCAATTTTTTTCTTCTTCTTGCTCAAATCTGCTCTTGAAAGCTTCTAGTGAGTTTTCATTTCAATTACGGTAATTTTCAGCTCCAGAAATTCTTTTTGGCTCTTTTTTATCATTTATATTTCTGTGTTACTATTTCATAATTTTTCATATTGTTCTCCAGATCTCCTTTATCTATTTGTTCATGGTTTCCTTTAGCTCGTTGAGAATATTAAAGACAATTGATTTAAAGTCTTTTTCCTTTTCTCTTTTTAAAACTTATTAGAATATAGCTGCTTTGCAATGTTGTATTAGTTTCTACTGTACAGCAAAGTGAATCAGCTATATGTATACACATATCCCCTCTTTTTTGGATTTCCTTCCCATTTAAGTCACCTCATAGCATTGAGTAGAGTTCCTTGTGCTATACAGTAGGTTCTCATTAGTTATCTATTTTTTACATATTATCAATAGTGTATATATGTCAATCCCAATCTCCCAATTCATCCCACACCCCCTTTCCCCCTTGGTATCCATACGTTTGTTCTCTAAGTCTGTGTCTCTATTTCTTCTTTGTAAATAAGATTGCCTATACCAATTTTTTCAGATTTCACATATATGCGTTAATATACGATATTTGTTTTTCTCTTTCTGACTTACTTCACTCTCTATGATAGGCTCTAGGTCCATTCACATCTCCACAAATGACCCAATTTCATTCCTTTTATGGCTGAGTAATATTCCATTGTATATATGTACCACATCTTCTTTATCCATTCCTCTGTTGATGGACATTTAGGTTGTTTCCATGTCCTGGCTATTGTAAACAGTGCTGCAATGGACATAGGGGTGCATGTGACTTTTTGAATTATGGTTTTCTCTCGGTATATGCCCAATAGTTGGATTGCTGGGTCACATGGTAGTTCTATTTTTAGTTTTTTAAGGACCCTCCATACTCTTCTCCATAGTGGCTGTATCAATTTACATTCCCACCAACAGTGCAAGAGGGTTCCTTTTTCTCCACACCCTCTCCAGCCTTTATTGTTTGTAGATTTTCTGATGATGCCCATTCTAACCAGTGTGAGGTGATACCTCATTGTAGTTTTGATTTGCGTTTCTCTAATGATTAATGATGTTGAGCATCTTTTCATGTGTTTGTTGGCCATCTGTATGTCTTCTTTGGAGAAATGTGTATTTAGGTCTTCCACCCATTTCTTGATTGGGTTGTTTTTTTTTTTTTTGATATTGAGCTGTATGAGCTGCTTGGAGATTAATCCAAGCAAAGATTTTGGAGATTAATTATTTTGGAGATTAACTTTGGAGATTAATATTGGAGATTAATATTTTGGAGATTAATCCTTTCTCAGTTCCTTCATTAGCAAATATTTTCTCCCATTCTGAAGGTTGTCTTTTTGTCTTGTTTATGGTTTCCTTTGCTGTGCAAAAGCTTTGAAGTTTCATTAGGTCCCATTTGTTTATTTTTGTTTTTATTTCCATTACTCTAGGAGGTGGGTCAAAAAAGATCTTGCTGTGATTTATGTCAAAGAGTGTTCTGCCTATGTTTTCCTCTAAGAGTTTGATAGTTTGTGACCTTACATTTAGATCTTTAATCCATTTTGAGTTTATTTTTGTGTATAGTGTTAGGGAGTGTTCTAATTTCATTCTTTTACATGGAGCTGTCCAGTTTTCCCAGCACCACTTTTTGAAGAGGCTGTCTTTGCTGCATTGTATATTCCAGCCTCCTTTGTCATAGATTAGGCGACCATAGGTGCGTCAGTTTATCTCTAGGCTTTCTATCCTGTTTTAGTGATCTATATTTCTATTTTTGTGCCAGTGTCATACTGTTTTGATTACTGTAGCTTTGTAGTATAGTCTGAAGTCAGGGCACCTGATTCCTCCAGCTCCGTTTCTTTGTTTTTGTTTTTTCTCAAGATTGCTTTTGTTATTTGAGGTCTTTTTTGTCTCCATACAAATTTTAAGATTTTTTGTTCTAGTTCTGTAAAAAATGCTATTGGTAATTTGACAGGGATTGTGTTGAATCTGTAGATTGCTTTGGTTAGTATAGTCATTTTCACAATATTGATTCTTCCAATCCAAGAACATGGTATACCTCTCCATTTGTTTGTGTTGTCTTTGATTTTTTCATCAGTATCTTACAGTTTTCTGCATACAGGTCTTTTGCCTACTTAGGTAGGTTTATTCCTAAGTATTTTATTCTTTTTGTTCCAGTGGTGCGTGGGAGTGTTTCCTTAATTTCTCTTTTGTTGTTAGTGTATAGGAATGCAAGAGATTTCTGTGTATTAATTTTGTATCCAGCAACTTTACCAAATTCATTGATTAGCTGTAGTAGTTTTCTGATGGCATCTTTAGGATTTTCTATGTATAGTATCATGTCATCTGTGAACAGTGAGAGTTTTACTTCTTTTTTTCCAATTTGTATTTCTTTTCCTTCTTTGATTGCCATGGCTAGGACTTCCAAAACTATGTTGAATAATAGTGACAAGAGTGGACATCCTTGTCTTGTTCCTGATCTTAGAGGAAATGCTTTCAGTTTTTCACCATGGAGAATGATGTTTGCTGTGGGATTGTCATATATGACCTTTATTATGTTGAAGTAGGTTCCCTCTATGCCCACTTTCTGGAGAGTTTTTATCATAAATGGGTGTTGAATTTTGTCAAAAAACAAAATGAAAGCAGAAGGCAAACTGAAGGAAAAAGCAAAGAAAACAAAACAAACACACAAAATGTTTTAAAAGAAGATAAAAAAGATAAGAATGAATAGAATAAAGAGAAAAAAGATAAAAACAAAATAGAATAAAGGAAAGAAAAAAACAAGGAAAAAACACAGAATGACAAAAAAGTAATTTAGAAATAGAAATACTTTAAAATAAAAAATATATTTAAAATTTTTTAACTAAAAAAATTTAAAAAATAATAATAAACAACAGAACAAAACAAAACATTAAAAAAATAGTAATAATTATATTTTCCTGGGGTCTCAGCTGTCAGTGTCCTTGCCCCCACTGTGAGTTACTGCCAACCACTGCCTCCCAGGAGACCCTCCACAACTTCTAGGTAGGTCTCTGATCCCTCTGTGGGCACTGTGAGGGCAGCTCAGACTTTGACTTGGCCCAGCTCCCACGTGTTCTAGTCCCCAAAGTCCACAGCTGCTAGAGCTAAGCCAGTTTCAGTTGTGGGAATGTTCATTGTCCATTCAGATATTCCATAGATACAGGGTTTACCAAGCCAGTCACGGGGATTTAATCAGCAGTTTGTGCAGCTGCATGGAAAGATTTTTGTTCCTCTTCCTTAGTTGCCCCGCCCCTGGGGCTCAGCTGTGGTTTTAGCCCCACCTCTGCATGTGGGCCACCCACAGGAGTCTGGTCCCAAGGCTGCCCTGGAGCACTCAGGTCTGCCCCGGTGAGGACAAGGCATGGAGGTAGCATGAATGCCTGGGTCGCAGGGACTCAGGTGGCAACAGGTGTGTGGGAAATCTGGTGGCCATGGGTGTGAGAGATCCGGCCCTAGTGGCAGCCTTTCCTAGTGCCTGCTGGCCAGTGTGAAAAGGTCAGCCCTGGTAGAAGGTCAGCCCTGGTGGGGGCTTTTCCTAGTGCCTGGTGGGGCAGGGGGCCAGCACATGGGGAAAGAGAGGCTGAAATGGTGGTTCCACCCCCTGTGCATCACTCATCAGTGGCGCCTTGCTTCTATGGCAGTCTGGGTTTCCTCCACAAGCATTCCCGGTTGTGGATTTCCTCCCTCCCATCCCCTCATGCTATCTCCTTGAAGCCAACAGCACGCCTCCTCCCGGGTTTGCTCTGCAGTCCCCACGTCCCAGATTTCAGCCCCCGTGTGCATTAGCAGACACATGTCCCAGTCTGGGGCGTGCAGGGCTGTGGCACGGACTGTCTGTGTAGGTCTCACTCTGTCTCGTCTGCCACAGACTGGCTGTTTCACCCTCCTCCGACAGCCTCAGATGCTCCCCTTCTGTCTCAACTGATTTCCCTGTTGGTGCGGCGGCTCCCCCAGATGTGGGAACCTCTCCTCTGTTTTAGCTCCTCCCCAGGGGCACAGATCCCGTCCTGCTTCCTCTTTTCTTTTTCCCTTCTTTCTTTCATCCTACCTGGTTATGCTGGG
Source organism: Mesoplodon densirostris (assembly GCF_025265405.1). Classification (NCBI taxonomy): domain Eukaryota; kingdom Metazoa; phylum Chordata; class Mammalia; order Artiodactyla; family Ziphiidae; genus Mesoplodon; species Mesoplodon densirostris. The sequence goes on from NC_082664.1 coordinate 124,871,076, forward strand.
ATCTTTCTTGTCCTTTCCAGTGCCCAAGGTCTACTGCTACTGTTCAGCTGGTGTTCTGTGAGAGTTGTTCCATCTGCAGATGTATTCTTGATGCATTTGTGGAGAGAGATGAACTCCACATCCTCCTACTGCTCTGCCATCTTGGTTTCTCTGTACATATGTCATTTAAACATTTTTCTTCTCTTGTTAGTCTGCTTTATCTCAGTTTCACTTCTGGGTTCCAGGCACTGAACCTCATGGTTGGCCCCAAGGGCAAATAGAGCTCTGGCTGTTGGGTCCCACTTGAGCGAGGCAGTGGTGCGGCTGTGGGCAGGGTTGGGGGGTGGCACTAAAGTCTTTTTCCAGTAAGTTCAATAACTTCTTTAGGGACATTTTCTGTTAATATCTGCTGTGAATGGGCCATACTTTCTTGTTGCTTTTCATGGTTCATAATTTTATTTTGAAAACTGAGCATTTTGAATATTATAGTGTAGCAGCTCTGGAGATCAGCTTGTTTCTTCCTTCAGTGTTTGTTTTTGTTGCTTGCTGTAAGCTTTGGCTGTTTGTTTGCTGAATTACTTTTCTAAATTATTTTTGTAAAGTCTGCAATCTTTGTTATATGTGGTCTCTGAAGTCTCTTTTCCTTTAGCTTATATTCAGCTAGCATTTTGACAGATTTCCTTGGATACCAGGAAGTTAATGCAGAGAGAGGGAGAGAGACAGACATGGAGAGAAAAACCTCTCCCAGCCCTTGCACAGTGGCTCAGTCCTACGGCACTACTTCAATGCTCCTTCAACATGTTTCATCTCCTAATTGTTCTGGCTAGAACTTCCAGTATAATGTTGAATAGCAGTGATGAAAGAAGACATTCTTATCTTGTTTCTGATCTTAAGGAGAAAACTTTCAGTCTTTCACCATTGAATATGATGTTAGCTATGGGATTTTCATAAAATGCCTTTCTTGGGGTTTTTCTCTTGTTTTGTTTTTGTTTTCTTGTTAAGCCCATACAAAACCACTGGTCTGGTTACCAAAAAAAAATTACTGAATGTTGAAAGTGGAAAGGACCTCAAAGTTTAAATCTCCCATTGTACAGATAGAGAAGCTGAGGCCCAGAGAAGACAAATGTCTTATCCAAGGTTACTAGGGTTGTTAAATGCAAAGCTTGGAACAATAATAATAAAAACGATGCCTTATCACCTGCCTACTGAATGTCAGTTACCATGCCAAATAATACTATCCCATTTATTCTTATTATTAATCCTATGAGGTAGGTACCACTATTTGTATCTTATAAGTGAAGACACTGGAGCTTAGAGAGTTTAAGAAACTTGCGAAACTTTCAAAGGCTTATAAAAGTTTGTCAAAGGAATAAGCCAGCTTGAAGGGGTTCTACTGGCCAAATGTATAAAAATGCAAACATAAAAAAGTACTTAATGTAACTGTTTGAAATATTAAGAATTCATAATGATATCATATTAAGATTCCATAATGATATTCAAATAAGAATAAAACAACAAACTCATTTGTTATCAGTGGTGGTGGCTAAACATTAACTTTGAAAATTGGTAATTACTTTCTTACTTTGAAAACAGTTTTTTAAAGGAAAGTAATTAGGCATTTATTCTGTTTTTTCATTAGGAATTATTATCAGGATAATCAAATAAACCTTGCTGATGAGGGAGAGCCTTAGTTATAGAAGAACGCCAGATAATAAATGTAAAAGAAATAATAGAATTAGGAAATCAATTTACAACCCCTTAGTGAGAGAGTTAATTCAGGTAAGGATCAACAAAAGATGTTAAATGCATTTTATGAAATATCGATGGGGAACCAGTGTTTTACATGTTTGCAAAATTTCACTTCACAGATTACTTGCTAAGCACAAGCAGGAAAATGTAATTTTATAATCCTAGGATCAGGCTGTTATCATCTTCACCCAAGGATCAATCTTAGCATTGCAAATATTGAGAGAATTAGATTCATGTGCCTTCTAACATGATGAAATATGAAATATACATCACTACCTATGAAGTATTTTTTGCCAAAAAATATTTAACTCCTAGGTGAAAGGAATTGGATGAGATGAAGAAACAACTCACACTGCTCTGAGGAAGCAAGCAGACAAATCCAGATGGTGGGGTTTCAACAAGTGAATGATAAGGTAGTCCAAGATGAAGAAACATACAAGAAAACAACACATGAATAAAGCAGCTGTAAAGATATTTGGGGAACAGTTGGAAAATCTTGAATAACTTCTAGATATTCAATTATATAATGGAATTATCGTTAATATTGTTAGAGATGATAATGTTATTCTAGTCATGTAGGAAAAGGTACTAATTTTTAGAGATTCTTTCTGATGTTTAGGGTGAAATATGATAACATCTGTATTTACTTTACAACACTTTAACAAGATCAGTGTGGCAAATATGGCAAATGTTAACAATTGTTAACTCTAGTTGATTTGTATGAACTCTTCAATTTGTTCTTTCTTTATGTTAAAAATTTTATCATGGAAATTAGGGCAAAGCATTTCAGGTAAAAATGGATCCCTCTCGGAACCCTCCTACACTGTTGGTGGGAATGTTAAGTTGGTGCAGCCACTACGGAAAACAGTATGAATATTCCTCAGAAAACTAAAAATAGAATTATCATATGATAATTGCTGGATATTGCTCATATCCAGCAATCCCACAATTGGACACATACCCGAACAAAACTGTAATTCAAAAAGACACATGCACCCCTATGTTTATAGCAGCACTATTCACAATAGCCAAAACATGGAAACAACCTAAATGTTCATTGACGGATGAATGGATAGAAATGTGGTACATATATACAATGGAATACTACTCAGCCATAAAAAAGAACAAAATAATGCCATTTGCAGCAACATGGATGCAACTAGAAATTATCATACTAAGTAAAGTAAGTCAGAAAGAGAAAGACAAATACCATATGATATCACTTATATGTGGAATCTAAAATATGGCACAAATGAACCTATCTACAAAACAGAAACAGACTCACAGACATAGAGAACAGACTTGTGTTTGCCAAGGGGGAGGGGGAGGGAGAGGGATTGCCTGGGAATTTGGGGTTGGAAGATGCAAACTATTACATTTAGAATGGATACACAACAAGGTTCTACTGTATAGCACAGGGAACTATATCCAATCTCATGGGATAAATCATAATGGAAAAGAATATAGAAAAAGAATGTATATATTCCAAGATAGGGAAGCAACCTAAGTGCCCATCAACAGATAAATGGATAAAGAATATGTGGTGTGTATATATATATATGTGTGTATGTATATATATATATATATGGAATGGAATACTACTCAGCCATTAAAAAAGAATAAAATTTTGTCATTTGCAGCAACATAGATGGACTTGGAGGGCATTATGCTAAGTGAAATAAGTCAGACAGAGAAAGACAAATACTGTATGATATCACTTATATGTGAAATCTAAAAAAAAATACAACAAACTGGTGAATACAATGACAAAAAAAGCAGACTGACAGATATAGAGAACAAGTGGTTCTATAGTGGTTCTACTAGTGGTTACCAGTGGGGAGAGAGAAGAAGGGAGGGGCAATATAGGGGTAGGGGATTAAGAGTTACAAGCTATTAGGTATAAAGTAGGCTACAAGGATATATTATACAACACAGGGAATATAGCCAATGTTTTATAAGAACTATAAATGGAGTATAACCTTTAAAAATTGTGCATTCTATGTTGTATACCTGTAACTTATATTGTACATCAAGTATACTTCAATAAAAAATAAGAATGTATCCCTGTTTGCCCTTAAGACACACAAGCATGAAGAATAAATTCAGGAAAGTTCCAGGATAGGATGTCAAAATCCACAAGGAACAACTAGCAGCACCACTAGAAGTGACCAGAAAGGAAGGAGGCTGGACCAAGATCCCTGCGCTAAGATGGAAGGCCCCCAAAGTGCTTTGCTCTGGGCCATCCTAAAAATTCTCAGCAGAGGAACTGGAGAAAAAAGTGGCATAAGATGATGGAGTACGTCCTACGGAGGGAGGAAGCCACTAAATACCTGCAGTGACTGGGAAGGTGAAATGGGGGTGATGGCTAGAAAACTGGAGGCTCCACCTGGCAAGTCTACCCACTCCATGAACCAAGGGGCATATCCACCTTCTTCCTGGAGGAAGTGGTGAAGCAGGACATCTCCCTGCAGGTACCCTCAGAAGCCCCAGAGAAACTGATGAACTTAGTCACTTTTTCCTGATTTTCCTGCATTTCCCAGGAACGCTGTTGAATCATAAAGCTTCCCTTTGTAAGAGATAAACCATGTTGATAAACTGGAGAACTTAATATTGTGACAACATTGATCCTTCCCAGGAGAGCCCAGAAAGAGGCCCACACATATACTGTCACCTGACATTAAGAACAATAAGGCGAGGCTTCCCTGGTGGCGCAGTGGTTGGGAGTCCGCCTGCCGATGCAGGGGACGCGGGTTCGTGCCCCAGTCCGGGAAGATCCCACATGCCACGGAGCGGCTGGGCCCGTGAGCCATGGCTGCTGAGCCTGCGCGTGGAGCCTGTGCTCAGCAACGGGAGAGGCCACAACAGTGAGAGGCCTGCGTACTGAAAAAAAGAAAAAGGAAAAAAAAAAAAAAGAACAATAAGGCGTTCCTGGGGTATTGATAATGTACTATTTCTTAATCTGGATGCTACTTACATGGAAGTGTTGAGTTTATGAGAATTTAACAAGCTGTACATTTATTATATGTGTACTTTTGTGTTTGTAGACTATACTTCAGTTAAAAGTTTTTTAAATCCCTTTATAAGAGTTCAAATGATGTTTTCCAAGATTAAACTGCTATTATTCAAAGCAATTGAATAATATATTTTTAATACTCTCTGTTAGTTCTTTGGTTGCTTTCACAGGTACTAAGTTGATTGATAGGCATTATTCACGGGTGGAGACAGAAGTGCCAGAGTGGTGAGTACTCTTGGTCTTTGGGTAGTTGCTCTTCAGTCTCTTAATAATTGTTATATTACTTGTTGGATCCCACAAGTATGTCCTGACCCACTCTATTCCCTTAGCCCATTTGGAAACTTCCAGAAATAACATTTCTTTTAGAGCCACTCACAAGACAGCTTCTGCTTCCTGTTTTAAAATATCTTAAAATTTACTTTAATTGAATGGTGTCTAGAGAGAGACAGATGTAGGCTTGGGAAGACCCAGGAAATGAGAAATAACTTAGGGAAGAGGAAAAAGCATTCTCCAACCTCCAAACTTAAAATAGAGCAATATAAATAGGCACAAATATATAACTTTAATTCCTTAAATAAATATATTATCTCTATTTGATAAGTGACTTTAGTACATTACCCAGCTGAAATCTTTTGCCAAAAATACCACAGGATAGAGCAGCTCTCTCTTTTGATGGCGAGGCCTGATTTTACCTACAGTGTCAATGGTGTCTTTTTATAGCCAATCACCACTGTCTTTTGTCTCGGATGTGGTCAGTGCAAGGGAAAAGTATGATGATTTTTGGTCAGGACCCAAGTGACAACATGCTCCCTGGTTCTCAAAAGAAAGAAAAAATAAATTTTGTCTTAAAACACAAAAAGTAAGGTAAGTACATCCTAAAAAATTCAAATGAAGCACCCCACTCCCAAGCATTAACCACTCTTAACAGTTTGCTGCAAATATAGTATTTCCTGAATTATTTAGGAGCGCACATTAAATGTGTATTCAGATTGTTTTCTTAACTTTATTTTACAAAGTAAAATCATACTATGCATGCTGCCCTGCAACTTATCATCTTCTCCCCAATATATCCCAGTCCTATTTCCAAGCCAAAGTACATAAACCTACCTCCTTCTTTCTGATGGCTTCATAGCATTCTTCAGTATGGATCTACAATAAAGTTTTTAACTCTACTATGAGACATACAGGTTGTCCACTTTTCACTATCACAAATATTAGAAATATTCAGCAATAAGCTTTCCTTGTTCATATATTTTTGCAGATCCGTGCCAATATGTCAATGCACCAAATTCTTAGACATGGCCTTGCTCAATCAGAGGACATTGTATTTAAAATTTTTGTATATAAGGCCAAATGGCCTCCCAAAAGATTTGTACCAATATACCTTCCAACAAACACAGATGTGAGTGTTCAAATCATACCCTTGTTCTGGGACCTTCCTATTTGGCTCTCCACTTTCATGAAGCTAATGCATGTTCAATCATTCATCAACGACAATTGCCTTTGTTTGACTGACCTTGCAGCTTAAATCTTACGGGTGCTGCAAAAGACCAAGTTTTAAGTGTTCAGTTAATGAAGTTTCTGTAAGCTATTCTTCTTACATGTTGATGATTATCTTTCAGACCTAGATGCCTTTTATTTTATTGTTTTTAAAGTAAAAACAGGCAAAGATGTTCATCAAACTTGCTCACAAATGACTTATTTCAACAACTGATTCCTGCCATAAATCATCATTTACGGATTGCCCCAGATCATGCCTTTGGTTGGAGGGCAACATATTATGCATGAAAAACTCCAGCAGTCTCTTTTACTGCTATCTGTTTCAGCACAAAATCGCCACAAGACAATAGCTTGGTTGTCAGTAACATTGTGTATTGATTTTTTAGTTATTTACCTCACATGGTACAGTGTTAGCAGGAGCATATACTCTCCAAGCCTCTTATTTCATTACATAGTCAAAAGTCTGGATCCCTCAACTATTTTGGACACTTCAAATTTCAGCTCTGAAACCCCAAATTCAGGGCTTTCTGATTTACATCACACAGGTGTAGCAGCAGCCTCGGATGATCTTCAGAAAGCTAAATCTCTATGTTCTTTAAAATTTGCAAAATTTCTACATTCTTCTTGTATTAGTTGTAAAGCACTCTACTGTGACTTATATAAAGGACATTACCTAATAGCATTTGTTGTTGTTGTCATCAAAGAAATGCTCTGTTTGAGTTAGAAAGAGGTCATCAGTTTAGGGAGGAGAGGACAGCAGTGTATGGAGGTAGTCATGCTTCTAGGCTGAAGGCTCCTAGTCTGAGCGCCTGTTTCAGCATGAAGGGGAAATGGCTGGCTTCTGCTTCTCTTCAGAAAAGATTGCCAGACTCAGCACGTGAAAAACCAGCCATCCTATAAGTTCAGAGTGTGCTGTTCTCTGAGGGGCTCAGGTAGGATGGCTAACCATTTGGGTTTGCCTGAACTGTCCCAGTTTTGGCACTGAAAGTCCTGTAACCCAGAAAACCCCCCTTAGTTCCTGGAAAACTCATAAGATTGGTCACCCTAGTAGTGCAAACAGGCTCAGCTACATCTATTACTTTGTCATTTTGTAGAAATGACAAAATGGTTATTGAAAATTGTGGCACATTTTAACATTTACATATAACAACAAAATAACCTACTTTAAACACCCCAAATGTACAATACATTATGCTTGTGCTAGTCACAAGATAATTTCAGAATCTTAAACAATATTAATGTATGTGTAGCAGTCCAGTAATGACACAAGTTAAAAATTGTAAGGTGAACATCTTCCTTCATTCTTGTTGGTCTGTCTCTGTGACCACAAGAACAGCTTCATAAGGTTGAAAGAAATCAACTACATAATAACATTCTAAGTGAAAGAAGCATCATAGGGAAAAGCTGAACCGTGAAACTAAACGATAAGGAAACAGCACATCAGGAAGGACCTTGACTACGATGCTTAAGAGTTTATACTTTTTACTGAAGAAAATAGGGCACAGTCAAATAAGTTTGAACAGAAAAGGAAATTCTCATTGTTAAATATTAAGAAGATTCTCAAACCCACATTCACAATCTCACCTCTTAAATCAATACCCACTTGTGGAGGATGTATACAAACCTTCAACATATACAGACAAAGATAATTGTGTATTTTTTCTCAATCCACCACAATTAGAGTTTACATGGAAACTAAAACCATATATCCAGAATTTCAGTTCACTAATTTAATATTCATTCACTAAGCATAAAGTTTTGAGAACCTAGAATACATAGGACACAGAATTAAGCACTGTGGATAGAAAGGTGAAGAAGAAATAGGTCATTTTCCTGAAGAGTTCACATTCTAATGTAGAATACAGGCAGCCAAGAAGTAATTACCATGACTACTAATTAGTAATAATAATAATTAGGTAGGAAGGTTTACAGGGCCTCAAAAAAGACAGCAAGTAAGAGTGTTATGGTCTTCATAAAAAATATGATCCTTGACCAAAAATTTGAATTAGAAATGTGGTATGTTGTATGGGAATTAGGATAGCATAATACCTTTCAACTGAAACAACATATTAGAGTAATAGAACGCAGAATACAATGCTGGTGCAAACAGGATTGTGCACTCAGTGAATAGCAAGTTATGGGTTTGGTCCCAAAACTACCAGGGCCATAGAATAAATACCGTTTCATATATTAAAAAAAAAAAAGAATAGATTCATATAGATGGCACATCTAAATGTAAAACCCTCTGTGAATATGAGCCCTGGGCCATGATAGGTTGCTGGGGGGAGGTGGGCTGGCGGGTGTGAGTCAGTGGTTATCTCACCATTAAAGTGGGAAATGCAAGAGACTTGGGAGGGTGGATTACCAAGGGCAAGGTAAGCAGGCAACAGGGGAACACTGAAGAGAATTTAGAAATAATAATAAAACTGACTGAAAGCTGATCTGCTTTTTGTTATCACTACTTCTGACAATTCTAAAACATGTCAATGATAAAAAATACTCTTCCCTCCCCCGCAAAAAAACACTCTTCCCTGGGGGGAGGAAAGTACTAGGAGTTTGAGTAGCAGATGCAAACTATTACATATAGGACAGATAAACAACAAGGTCCTACTGTATAGCACAGGGAGCTATAGTCAATATCCTGTGATAAACCATAATGGAAAAGAATATGAAAAAGAATATATATATATATATATATATATATATATATATATATATACACACACACACATGTATAACTGAGTCACTTTTCTGTACAGCAGAAATTAACACAACATTGTAAATCAACTATACTTCAATAACATTTTTTAAAAAATACTCTTCCCTGAAAAAAAAGGTTATTGGTCTATGTTCTAAACAATAGTAGTTATTGTGAGCTTTAAGAACATATGTAAGCTTTGAATTAGCACATCTGTTTATCACTTATACTTTGGTAAGCATTATGCTTTATGTGGAGACTAATTTGGGAAACTCCCAGTTATACCGTTGACCCCGACACACTCAGCTATGCACTTTTGTTTTGATATTAAGTTCAAACCATTCAGGATCGTTCAAGCTTTCTTTGGTGTAGTGTGTGTGCCTCCAGAGCTTGTGATACGATTTTAGGTGCATTTAGATGCCTTTAGATGGTAAATTTGACATTAAGCAATGAGGGAAGCAGAGCCCAAGTTACTTCAATTCCATCACTCTTTGCGACCTCGTGGAGCTTTTATTGAAAACGAAATAGCGTGCCAATTGTGAAATACATTTTTTATTGGTAAGTGCAAATTTTACTTCACATGTGAAATATCTTTAAAATTTATATCAATTCTTTTTTGTTTTGGCTGCGTTGGGTCTTCATTGCTGTGCGTGGGCTTTCTCTAGTTGTGGTGAGTGGGGCTACTCTTTGTTGCAGTGCGCGGACTTCTCATCACAGTAGCTTCTCTTTTTGCGGAGCACGGGCTCTAGGCATGTGGGCTTCAGTAGTTATGGCTCGCGGGCTCTAGAGTGCAGGCTCAGTAGTTGTGGCGCACGGGCTTAGTTGCTCCACGGCATGTGGGATCCTCCCGGACCGGAGCTCAAACCCGTGTCCCCTGCATTGGCAGGCGGATTCTTAACCACTGCGCCACCAGGGAAGCCCTATATCAATTCTTTTTAAATAGTTAGTTGTTATAAAAAACTAAAGAACAAATCAAGAAAATTATTATTACTGATTATTACAGAAAATAATCTTGTAAAGATTATTTAGAGGATATGGGCTGTTAAATACGTTAGTATTGGGTTGGCCAAAAAGCTCCTTCATTTTTGGGGGGGGTTTTTAAGATTTTTTTTTGGATGTGGACCATTTTTAAAAGCCTTTATTGAATTTGTTACAATATTGCTTCTGTTTTATGTTTTGGTTTTTTTGGCCGCAAGGCATGTGGGATCTTAGCTCCTGGACCAGGGATCGAACCTGCACCCCTTGCATTGGAAGGTGAAGTCTTAACCACTGGACTGCCAGGGAAGTCCCCATCCCTTGGTTTTTAAGTAAAAATAAAAGACACATTTTTCATTTTCACCAAGAACTTTATTGAACAACATATTTACCCTTTTTGTTCCATTACCTTCTGCCATTTTTCAGGCAACTTCATAATTCCATCTTCCCATAACTTTTCACCTTTTTGAGCAAAGAACTGTTCCAGGTGCCTTTTACAGTCTTCCAGGGAATTGTAATTTTCTCCATTAAGAGAATTTTGTAAAGACCGAAATAAATAGAAATCTGAAGGTGCCATGTCTGGTGAGTACAGCAGATGAATAAGAACTTCCCAGCCAAGCTGTAACAGTTTTTGCCTGGTCGTCAAAGAAACATGCGGTCTTGCATTATCCTGATGGAAGATTATGCATTTTCTGTTGACTAATTCTGGACGCTTTTCGTTGAGGGCTGCTTTCAGTTGATCTAATTGGGAGCAGTAATTGTTGGAATTAATTGTTTGGTTTTCCAGAAGGAGCTCATAATAGAAGACTCCCTTCCAGTCCCACCATACACACAACATCACCTTTTTTGGATGAAGACCGGCCTTTGGTGTGGTTGGTGGTGGTTCATCTCGCTTGCCCCACAATCTCTTCCATTCCACATTATTGTACAGTATCCACTTTTCACTGCCCATCACAATTGGTTTTAAAAACAGAACGTTTTCGTTATGTTTAAGTAGAGAATCACATGAGGAAATATGGTCAAGAAGGTTGTTTTCGCTTAACTTATGTGGAACACAAACATCAAGGCAATTGACATAATCAAGCTGGTGCAAATGATTTTCAAAGCTTGATTTGCACATTCTGAGTATGTCAGCTATCTCCCATGTGGTATAACATTGATTGTTCTGAATTAATGTCTCGATTTGATCGCTATCAACTTCAACTGGTCTACCCAACTCTGTGGAACATCCTCCAGTGAGAAATCTCCAGCACGAAACTTCGCAAACCACTTTTGACATGTTCAGTCAGTCACAGCACCTTCTCCGTACACTGCACAAATCTTTTGCATTTCAGTTGTGGTTTTACCTTTCTTGAAATATTAAAGCATAATATGCCAAAAATGTTGCTTTTTTCTTCAGTCTTCAATATTAAAACGGCTACACAAAAATTCACCAATTTTGATGTTTTTTTAAATGCACGCTGATATGACAGCTGTCACATACAATCTAACAAAATTGTTTCAAATGAAGTTAAAGACAACTAAGGGCTACTAGAGCCATCCTATGGAAAAAAGCCAAATGAACTTTTTGGCCAGCCCAAAGTTTTCATGTATCTTCTTTAACACTAACTTTTTCTTCTATTTTGTTTACATCTTTTGTATATGGGTCAAGTGTCTTGCTCAAGATCACACATTCAAGAACTAAATGAGCAGAAACTTAAACTCTGTTCTTTTGATTCTGACATCAGTACTTTCCACAACCTCGCAATCATCTTTCACAATCTGTTTGTGCTCATTTTTCAAGTGTAATTCAAGGTCGAAAAGATTTAGACCTAGAAGTTCAACTGTAAAAGAATCTATTGTTTAAAGTGCAAAACAATAAAAAAATTATATTTTGTACATAAAGGCAGCCATGGTTCTCCCAAATGTTTTCTTTTTCTTTTTTTCCAATATAAATTAATGTCTGTGAGACCTTCCAGACAGCGTCTCTATAAACTGTGGGCCCCTCTGGAATGCTCTTCAGTGAGTACACAGGAGAGCTTGTTGGGAGCTAGACCAGAAGCAGGAATATTCAGGGGTTAGTGCCCCATCCTTGAAGGCTCATGGATGAGGTGAGACCCACACAGGGTCCCAACAGTTAATTGCAGTGGTTGGGGACAGACCCATAGCAGACACTTGAAGATGTACTGTATTGCACATCTGCATGGTCAGCTCCACCTTGGTCCAATATTTAAATAGACCCTAGGCATTGTCAAAGAGCGTTCCATTATGCTGGTAATGACACCATCAGGTGGAGATGTTTTACATGTCCAGTGAAGGCATAGGTTGTTCCAAACTTTTCCATTTTCTTCCCTGGCTAGCTTTACCCTTTAGTGATGGGTCATATTGATACCATGATACTCTCTGCTTCTAAGGACAGACGTTTATGGGTTTTTTTCCTCCCCCGCGGGGAGCAAACATAAAATACGTCAATACAAACACTTTATATTTATTACAAAAGCATGGTAAACTAAGCTGCATGTTTACCTTTAGCTTTAATTTATTGAGACATTCTGGTCTAGCTAGTGTGGGCCCTCACTGAACAGTTTCTGAACATTTTCTGCTCTTACCTTTGAAAAGCTTGTATAACTTAGCTTGAGCAATTTGGCTTGCTTCTTTACTAATTTGTAAAAGAATGAACTCAAAATGTCAGCTGTGTGAAGAGTGAAATATTTTAACAGTGTATTAATAATTCAATGGATAACACAACTCAGTCTTCACTGGATGATTTTTCTACTCAGTCCCAGCACCTGTGCTCAATTCTGACATACAGGAATGGCCGTGGAAGGCTCGTATACACTTGGCATGTGCTCCTTCTTTGGCATCATTTAGTATATTTAAACCCAGTGTTGTATCCCGAGGCAGACAATGTTTTCACCATGGAGTTTTCAATATATTAAAAGATATCTTCCAGCAGCATACCAGAATGCAGCCCTGCTGGGTTCTCCCTGGATCTCACAGCACTCTGGAATGTCTGGGCCGTCCCCCACTCTGGCTCTCTCCTCGGGCAGGCAGCCCTCTTGTCCCCTCCTCCCATGACAAAATTCACCTTCTCTTTATTTCATGTGGTCCTTTAATTCAGTAGACATGCTGGCTGTTATTTATTTTCTCTTTGAATTGATTTTTTTGAATTTTGAACTTCCCTTTAGGAGTATATTTTAAAGCCAGAATCAGTCAGGATTTCACCTTTAGTAATTTAAGAAATTGACTTTCCTAGTTTTAGCTAGTGTATGCAAACAGAAATCAAAATGTATTGCTACCGGTGAAAATTAAATGATATTAAATTATGAAATGTAAAACAGGCAAAATATTCACTAATATCAAATGCAAATGAGTTGATCTCTTGTTTGTTATTCAGTAATATAAGGGAGGAAAAAGCTAGCCTCCATTTTTACCTCAAAGAAACAATAAAATAGAGCAAAATATATCCAGACCAAAGCAATTCAGGTCTTGGCAAAACTGGTCTTTCTAAATCAGCAATAAAGAAGGAACATGGGGTCTTGATGACATTATAACTTCACTTACTAATAATTATATGAAAATAGGAATTATTCAATATAGTACTCAAGCCACAGGTTTTTTTATTTTGGGAAAAAATAAGTTAGATCCTGTTTTCCTACCTTATGACAAAAAAATGCGTAGGTAGATCAAGGAGTTAAATATGTAAGCTTAAAGCCATAAATAGAAAAAAATAGAGTTGCATATCTCTCAGGTTCTATTCATCAAGCAGCGTATCTCCCTAAATGAGAAATAACTTCCTAATTTTAAGAGCAATGTCAGAAACTCAAAGGAAAGTAGCAGCGTATTTAACAGCATTAAAATGTTTGAAATCTATATGAGACTATAAACAAAATTAAAAGACCAACTAAAAGCTGGAAAAAGATTGCAACAAATACGATAAGTGGTAAATATCTTTACCAAATAAAGACCTCCAGTAGAAGTAAGAAAACCATCAAGGGTCAAACAGATCAATAGGCAAAAAATATAAATAGACGATTCTAAAAAAAAAAAAGAAAAAATAACTAACAGGCAAAAATACATTTAGCTTCACCTGTATGCAAATTAATGTAATAACAAATGTCATTTTGCCTAATACAAATAGTGTACAGTATTTAAAATTAATTATACAATAAGCAATTCTGGTCAAGGTTCAGTAAGATGAATTCTTGTTCATTATGGTGGGTGTGTAAAATTTTAATTCTGTGGAACTAGTTCAATAGTGTATACGAATAATCTGGAAAGTGGCGATGTTCTTTAATAAAAAGGTATCTTTAAACTGACTGTATCCTTGTGATGTTGTTTAACATGTTGTTGGATCCACTGGTTGATTAGACTCAGGTTCAGGATTTTTTCTTTCTTAGGCAAGGGCACTGCCTCTGTGCTGCTGTGCACTGCATGTTTCATCATCTCAGGAGGCACGGCACATCTGGTTGTCCAATTCTCAGTACTGCCATGTAGCATGAGTAAACCACTCAGCCTTTATATGTGGGATGTAACTCTATTTCTTTTTGACATATGTAAAATAATCAAAGTCATATAAAAATTATCTCAGAAACTACAAACATAAGTTCTATTTGTAAAATATGTGGGGGAGTGTTTTTTCTAAAGTGTGGTGTAAAATTTTTTTTTTTAATTTTACTGAAGTATAGTTGATTTACAATGTTGTGTTAATTTCTGCTGTACAACAAAGTGATCCAGTTATACATATATATTCTTTTCCATTATGGTTTATCACAGGATATTGAATATAGTTCCCTGTGCTATACAGTAGGACCTTGTTGTTTATCCATCCTATATATAATAGTTTGCATCTGCTAACCCCAAACTCCCAATACTTCCCTCCTCCACTCCCCCCACTTTGGCAACCACAAGTCTGTTCTCTATGTCTGTGAGTCTGTTTCTGTTTCATAGATAGGTTCATTTGTGTCATATTTTAGATTCCACATATAAGTGATATCCTATGGTATTTGTCTTTCTCTTTGTGACTTACTTTGCTTAGTATGATCATCTCTAGATCCGTCCATGTTGCTGCAAACAGCATTATTTCATTCTGTAAAAAAAAATTTCTTTAATGTCAAGCATGTGGTCAGTCATATATACTTTTTGACTACTTCAACTTAAAAAGTGATTGATTCAAATTTGGTACAATTAGAATGCCATCCAGAGAAGTCTTCTTTCAATGTTCTAGACCACATGAAAGAATAATCATCAAGATGGGTGAAGCCAGGACGTTTCTAAAAACTTAACTATAATGCATTGGATTTTGATTTGATTATCAGTCCAGGAATTTTCCAATATCAAATTCTACCACTCAGACTAAGGAAGGCTCTGTCCATATATTCCGTTTATCCTCATTTACTCTCTGTAATGGGAGTTCTGGCTCCTAGGTAACCCTCTCCAATCCCTGTACTACATGAAATAAGTTGTTTGCCTCTGCTTAGAAGAGCTGAATGGGACACATCCATACATGAACTGGTAGGGTTTTAATGGATTCCTCTTCTGGGAAAGGGGCACTATCCCACATCACATTATAAGCTCCATGGTCCTAGGCATGATTTTAAAAGTGTTCTTAAAGTTGTATATTAATCGTCAGAATGGCCATTATCAGAAAATCTAGAAACAATAAATGCTAGAAAGGGTGTGGTGAAAAAGGAACCCTCCTGCAATGTTGGTGGGAATGTAAATTGATACAACCACTATGGAGAACAGTATAGAGGATACTTAAAAAACTAAAAACAGAACTACCATATGACCCAGCAATCCCACTACTGGGCATATACCCTGAGAAAACCATAATTCAAAAAGAGTCATGTGGGCTTCCCTGGTGGCGCAGTGGTTGAGAGTCTGCCTGCCGATGCAGGGGACACGGGTTCGTGCCCCGGTCCAGGAAGATCCCACATGCCGCGGAGCGGCTGGGCCCGTGAGCCATGGCCGTTGAGCCTGCGCGTCAGGAGCCTGTGCTCCGCAACGGGAGAGGCCTCAACAGTGAGAGGCCTGCGTACCACAAAAAAAAAAAAAAAAGTCATGTACCACAATGTTCACTGCAGCTTTATTTACAGTAGCCAGGACATGGAAGCAACCTAAGTGTCCACTGACAAATGAATGGATAAAGAAGATGTGGCACATACATACAGTGGACTATTACTCAGCCATAAAAAGAAACAAAATTGAGTTATTTGTAGTGAGGTGGATGGACCTAGAGTCTGTCATACAGAGTGAAGTAAGTCAGAAAGAGAAAACCAAATACCATATGCTAACACACAAATAAGGAATCTAAAAAAAAAAAAAGGTACTGATCAACCTAGTGGCAGGGCAGGAATAAAGACATAGACATAGAGAATGGACCTGAGGACATGGGATGGGAGGGGGAAGCTGGGGCAAAGTGAGAGTAGCATTGACATGTATACCCTACCAAATGTAAAATAGCTAGTGGGAAGCAGCAGCATAGCACAGGGAGATCAGCTCGGTGCTTTGCAATGATTTAGAGATGTGGGATAGGGTGCGTGGGAGGGAGGCTCAAGAGGGAGGGGATATGGGGATATATGTATGCATATAGCTGATTCACTTTGTTGTACAACAGAAACTAACATAGTATTGTGAAGCAATTAAACTCCAATAAAAATCTATTTTTAAAAAGATGTATATCTATCATCAAAGAAAGTAAAATTATGAGACAATACCTTTAGGACTACCATGCTACACAGATTCCACACACCATATTGAATTATAGCATTTGTGAGGGTCAACAAAAGCTCACCCTATGGCTGGTTGGCATACAGTGGAAGGAATTTGGGGGGAATCAAATCATTTTATGATACAAGTTGGCTAAAACATAGTTAGGAATGTTAGGTTATCTGATACAAAACTATTTTGAAAATTTGAGGTTGTAACCTCAGTCTTTAGATTCCTCCCCCCAACACCCTCCATGCCCCTGTCCTTCCCCTTCTAACACCATGTGTTGGAGGAGCAGAAAGTCTCATGAGCCTGGTCATTAATAGTCCATGGGAAGGGTCTTATCCTTCTGTAGGGATATAATAAAAACATCCTGAAAATATACTTAGTTAAATTCAAACAAAATATTTTCTTACCTGAATAAAATTAACCTGAGTATAGGACTACTTATTTGAAAATAAAAGAAATTCTCCATTTGGAGTCATTAGAGTCTCATGGCTTTATATAATAGACTTAACTTGCTTTAATAAATTACAAATTGCTTCTGAAGTTTGAATTGTCACATGTTAGAAATGGTAATTCAATGTGATATCAAAAATCCCATCTGAATTGTTTATGAAACTTGATAAGCTCACTCAAAAACTCAACTGGAAAATCAAATGTACAAGAGTGTTCAGGAAATTTTTTTAAAGAGTAATGAGGAAAAATTTGACTTTCTAGAGAGCAAAAGATACTATACAGAGATCAAAATTAAAATCCTGGGGTACTTTAGAGCAGTTAAATTCATAGACACAGCAAGTAGAATGGTGGTTGCCAGGGGCTGGGGGAGTAGGGAATGGAAAGTGATTGTTTAATGGATACAGAGTTTCAGTTTTGCAAGGTGAAAAAAAGTTTTGGAGATGGATGGTTGCATAATAATGTGAATGTAATTAACAGCACTGAACTGTACACTTAAAATTGGTTAACATGGGGCTTCCCTGGTGGCGCAGCGGTTGAGAGTCCGCCTGCCAATGCAGGGGACACGGGTTCGTGCCCCGGTCTGGGAGGATCCCACATGCCGCGGAGCGGCTGGGCCCGTGAGCCATGGCCGCTGAGCCTGCGTGTCCGGAGCCTGTGCTCTGCAATGGGAGAGGCCACAACAGCGAGAGGCCCGCGTACCGCAAAAAAAAAAAAAAAAAAAAAAAAAAAAAAAAATTGGTTAACATGGTAAATTTTATGTTATCTATATTTTACACAATTAAAATTTTCTTAAAATATTAACAATAACAACAAAAATCATGTAGTACCATCACAGGAAAATTACAATAATGGAAATATTAGGCCATATATACAGTAGCCTTCATACTGCTTGCCCCAAGCTCCACACAGCCCAATCTTCCACAGACACTTTGAACATCACTGGATATACTGGGCCAGAAAGGCTAGGGGTCAGATTACTTTCATTGCAGCCTAGTTAGCTTGAGAAGTGTTCCATTTCTCTAGGCCTCACTCAAAGCTGGCAAGCTTTTGCTTCTCCAAAAATATCCTATAAAGTATAGTATATCTGTCAAGATTGTAGGGGGAGCACAAGGTGAAGAGACTTGTCTTTCATTCTGGAGCAAGTATCGATCATAACTCAGACTACTGGACTCCCAGAAATTTTACTGATATGGTAGTTCCCTGATTTTTCTTGGGATTTATCTACCAACTTCAGCATGCCTGTGTCTTCCAAGGCAGCCAGGGGACCTATTCCTTCCCACTCATCAAGCCCTCTTAGCATGATGACATCAGTGTAGAGGACCAGGACTGTGTCCTGTGGGTTGGTGAGATGATCAAGGTTTCTAAGTACAAAATTGAAGCAGAAAACAATGGAGCTGCTATAAGTCTGAGGCAAGATATTGAAAGTATTCTGCAGTCCCTTCCATGTGAAAGCAAGCTGCTTCTGGTGTCACTGTTTCTTGAGATGGAGAAAAGCACTTGCCAAATTGATAATACATATCAGGGGCCATGTAAGAGACAACATCTGCAAAAGCAGATGCTATTAAAGTCATTGTCATTCCATTCTCCAAGTTCTTCTAAATTGTGCATTAGCCACACTGTCAGGTAAATTGCAGACGGGAGAGAAATTATCACTTCTGCATCTTTCAAGTTTTTGATGGTGGCACTAATTGCTGCAATTTTCCCAGGGATGCAGTATTACTCTTTGATTTGGTAAAAAGGGGAAGGTCTGGGTTTTCCAACTACAATAGCTCTCTCTCCATGGATCAGGGACCCAGTGTGAAGATTCTGCTAATTTCTAAGTATATCAATTTCAACATTCAGATGTTCCTGCAGGACAGGAAGCCAGGTGTTAACCATTCTCATTATAATGCAGTTCTTTATCCCTGCCAAAGACTTGTTCAGCAGGTCCTCAATAAGCATGTTGAACTGAACTGAAACTAAAAGGATGGGAGAGGTTGTTATGTAGAAATTTTTCTACACATGAATCTGCTTTTACATAATCCCACATGGAGAGATCAATGGTCATTCAGCCTCTGAGACAACCTCCCACACGGTACATACTCTTCCTCTCTCAGAAAGAAACCTCTCCGTCAGCAGGGCTATGATCCTATTATTTAAGCCCAGCCACGCTCCCTTTCTCTGCTAGACTCTTTACATATCCATGTCCATAATTCTCTAGGGTAATTTCCTAACAGTGAATTTGCTGGGTCAGAGAGATTTTTCCATTCTCACCTGCACTGTATATTATCCGCCTTTGCCAATTGGCTTCACCAAATATGACACCTTTTTGTTTTAAGTTGCATTTCTTTATGTTCAGTGCTCCATCTTGCCTCCTTCCCCTACCTTCCTCAGCCACACACCTGTAGCTGTCCCTAGAGACAACACTTTCCTACATTTAATGTTTTCTCACGTTAACCCAGTGAAATAAATATGTAATCGTCTTCAGTCACCCAGGGGCATGCTTGTCCACTTAGGGAGAGATCAGAGTCAGATCAAGGAAGATCTAATTCCAGCTTCATAGGCTATTTGCCCAAAAGGGCAAGGACAGCTGGGGCAATTACTTGGATAGTTCAGTACATCACCCTGACCTAGATAACTCCAACTCATTCTTCAGAACTCACTTCAAAAGTCAATTCCTTATGTACACTTTGCTAACCCCTAGATGAGTTCAGGCTGCCCTGTTCTTAGCTGTAATAACTATTAAAGAATTGCATACTTATTTTATTTAGACTGTAATCTACATGAGAACAGGAGACTGGTCTTTTTGGTTCATCATCTCTTATCACAGTGCTTAGCACCTAGTAAGAGCTCAATAATATTTTGTGAAGGGAATCAATCAAAGAAAAACATCCATCAGTAATTTTAAATGAAATTCTCCTTGTATAGTGGTTCTCAGCCCTGGCTGCACGTTAGAATCACCTATGAAGTTGTTTTTTTTTTTTTTTAACAATACTAATGTCCATCCCAACCATAGACTTTTTTTTTAAAGGACTCTATTTTTTTGGAACAGTTTTAGGTTCACAGAAAAATTAAGAGAAAGGTACAGAGATTTCCCATATACCATTTCACTCATCTATAAGCATATGTAAATGTATATGTATATATACATGCATCATAATCAAATACATTATTGCCATTATTATTTTGAACAAACTATTAAATCAATTAAGAATAAGAAAAATGTAATAATAGTATTTAACAATAAATAATAAATTTAAAAGAATAAGAAAAATAAAAGTTTTTGTTTTACCTTCACTTAATCCTTTGATGTTCTTCCTTTCTTAATGTAGGTCATATTTCTGACCTATATTATTTTCATTCTCTCTAAAGAACTTTTTAAACATTTCTTGCAAAGCAGATATACTGGCAGCAAATTCCCTCAGTTCTGTTGGTCCAAGAAAGCCTTTATTTCTCTTTCATTTTTGAAGGATAATTTCACACAGTACAGAATTCTAGGTTGGTGGTTTCACTCAACACTTTAAATATTTCACTCCATTCTTGTCTTGTTTGCATGGGTTCTGAGGAGACATTGGGTGTAATTCTTATCTTTGATTCTCTATAGATAAGATATTTTTTCCCCTATAGTTTCTTTCAGGATTTTTTCTTTATCTTTGATTTTCTGTAATTTGAAAATTATGTGCCCAGGTGTAGGGTGTTTTTTGGCATTTATCCTCCTTGGTGTTCTCTGAGCTTCCTGAATCTTTGGTTTGGTGTGTGACATTAATTTGGGGAAATTCCCAATCATGGTTTCAAATATTTCTTCTGTTCCTTTCTTTCTTCTCCTTCTGGTATTTCCACTGTGTGTGTTATACCCTTTGCAGTTGCCCCATAGCCCTTGAATATTCTGTTCTGTTGTTTGTTTGTTTTTTTTTTCAGTCTTTTTCTTTTTAGGATTCTATTGAGATATCCTCAAACTCAGAGAGTCTTTCCTCAACTGTGTCCAGTCTACTAATGAGCCCATCAGAGACATTCTTCATTTCTGTAAGAGTGTTTTCTATCTCTAGCATTTCTTTTTAGTTCTTTCTTAGGATTTCCATCTCTCTGCTTACATTGCCCATCTGTTCTTGCATGTTGATTACTTTACTTGTTAGAGCCCCTAGCATATTAATCATGTTATTTTAACTTCCCAGTCTGATAATGCCAACATTCCTGCCATGTCTTGTTCTGATGCTTGCTCCATCTCTTCAAATTTTTGCCTTTCGGTGTGGCTTGTAATTTTTTTTGATAGCTGGACATGGTGTATCAGGTAGAAGGAACAGCTGTAATGGGCCTTTAGTAATGTTGGGGGAGGGGGCAGTGTGGTGAGGAGGGGAAGCTTTCCATTGACCTGTGTCCTGTGATTAGGTCTTAGTCTCTTAGTAAGCCTCTGCCTCTGGACTGTGAGCTTCACAAGTGTTTCTCATCCCCACTCCCACCCCCTTAGGTAGAACAGGCTGGCTAGAGTGGGCTGGAGTTGGGTTTTCCCTTCCCCCAGGTCAGTTATACTCTACTTAACTAGCTTCTTCTGAGGGCAGGTGTTAAGAAGAACAGAGTGCTCTGGCATATTTCAAAATGGTTCCTTTCCCCCTCCCCCTCCCCCTCCTGGAAGCCTGAGGGGATTTTTCTCTGCTGTTTACTGTGGAACCTGATCAAGCTCCTGGAGGTAAATCTCATAATATTGTGGCAGTCCCCCTGTGACGGGGTCCTCAATTCCTCAGTTACAGTTCAGGTTTTCCTACCCAGCACTGGCTCCTGTAGCCGTTTTGCCTGGTGCATCTCTGCTCCATTAAGCTGTTATTCTCTGTACCTGCCTGTTGGTCTCTCTAATCTTGGGGGCAGTGGTTTACCCTGTGTCCTATCTCTCTTAGGGATCCTAAAAGAGTTGTTGTTTTCTCAATCTGTTCAGGCAGGGTGTCTCCTTGTGGCTGCTGCCTTGCCTGGGTGAGGCAACATGGGTTTTATTCTTTTCCTGCAGACAGAAGAATGGGCTTTGTGGACCACATTGTTTTGTCTTAACACAGTGGGTGGTGGGAAATTCTTGGTTAGGAGGGGTTGGAATGCACAGGTCTTGGAGGCAACAGCCATCTTTCCTTTTGGCTACCCCAAGTCCAAGTCCAGCCTTCAGTCTTAGCTGCTTGGTCTCAAAGTTTAAGGCAAGTCCCCACTCAGCTTGTTGCCTTCAAGACACAGCTAGTGTCCCCAATTCTAGCCATCACTTTGCTGGCAGAAGTATTGTGCCAGAATATCCAACTTTGTGACTGAATAGTTCATTCTCATACCTTCAGGGTCTTCCATGGGCCAGGCCCTATGCTAAAGATTTGAGTATGTCCACACATTAACTCCCTAGACTGTGAATACCACCCTGCAAAATAGCTATTACTATGCCATTTTACAGATGAGGGAGCTTGAGCTCAGAGAAGCTAAGTAATTTGCCTGTAGGCACATGCATCTTCTGATTGTGAGGCCATGGATATAGCCATGTCAGACAGACCTGGGATCAAACCCCAGCCTCGCCACTGACAGGCTGTGCAAACTTGGCACACCTGTCATCTTCCTGAGGTTCCATTTCTTCTCTGTAGGGATGAATTGTTATGGAAATCAAACAGGAAAGTACAAGTAAGATACCCAAACATGGTAGGCACTTCATAACTAGTCTGTCTGTTCATTTTCCCTTCCTCCCTATTCTTTCCAGCAGGAGTAAGGTGGGCAATCAGATGTGAGCTCTAAAATGGAGCAAGGTCCACCATTCCAGCTCCTTTGGAGTACTTCCAGCTCTGGGCACTCACTGCTACACGGTGACACTCCTTTCCTGATAGGACAATAAAGCCCTTTCTCACACATATATTCCATTAGATAGAAAGGTAAGTATCAGTATTCCCAGATGGTAAATGTGCTGAGATACTGAAACACTTTTACGAGGGAGGAAACTTCTTCCCAGGAAATTCATAGTTCTTCAAGTGTCCAGAGGGATTTGAATGCCCAGAGACAGGAGATGGACTAGGCCAGCATGAGGTCAGCGTCTTCACCATGTTCTGCTCGCATACCCATAAAAGAATTGTACACTTTTTAAAAGTTGATCTCAAAACCTTTTGTTATTTCTTGCACATTGCAGAAATTGACATTTTAAAAGAAAACTTTCACATCATTCTTTTAAATACACTCAATGGAAAGTAAACACTAGGCACTTTGATTCCCATTGTTGTTCCATTTAAAACATATTATGAGTGAACTCATCTTTAACAGTCAAAAATTTTACATAATTCTTTTTTCTCCTTGAACTCAGAATTTTACATAAAAATATACATTTATATTTCAAAGTTTTGAAAACTGATTACCTTATCACCCTTATATGCAACTAAAACATGGGAAAATTGATTTAAATTTAGCTAAAACATCATAATTATAAATTTTTATGTTTCTTAAACATAAAATTTCAAGTTACATTATATATCATATTTAAATTATATTAAAGTATGTATGTATTTCTTAATGAAATGACTGGGGCTTTTGCTTTTCAATTAGTTCTATAGCTGTGATAAATATGACTGATTATTAGAATGAAACAAGGGTCAGCATAAATTCTATTCCTCTTTCCATTTCTATATATGTAAATCATTAGAAAATATGTTTATATATATCAGTGGGTGGAAATGGGAGAAATTTTGTTATGTAATGTCATCCAACTTTTAAAATATTCTTAAGTTATATGCCCCAAATCCTATCATCATCTAATGCTATGCTGTGTCCCTAACACATAAATGTCTAACTAATGAAAAACACAAAGCCTTGCCTTCAATTTATGGTGTCTTGATTAATATTAATAACTAATATTTCAGAGTACCCTTTGGTGCTCCAGAGGCAAAGAAGCATAGTAAGAAGGGAAATGGGTAAGGTGCATTCCTTCTGTAAAGTAAGAGAGGCAGGATTATAAAGGGAGACAAAAGGAAAAGCTTCATGACACAGGGGTTGTAGACACACTACCAGGCAGACATAGGGGCTTGTTTTCCTATGAGAGCAAGCTGGGCTAAGGACATGGACTTGTACTACGTAAAGCAGAAGTAGACAGAAACGGTCTTACAATATGTAAAGCAAAAGTGGAAAGAATTACAAGGATAAATAGACAAATCTGTAATTTCAATGGACTATTTTAATATACTCATCTCAGTAATTAATAGGACAAGCAGACCAAAAAATCAACGAGGGGTACAGATTTGAAGAGCACATGTAATGCACTCCATGTAACGCACATGGTGTGTCTGCCACAACCATCTGTGAAATATACATCCTTCACATCACACCTGGAATATTTACAAAAATGCCTGTACAGTAAGGCCATAAGTCAAATCTCAACAATTTCAAAGCATTAGCTATAATGCAATTAAGATAGGAATCAATAATAAAAACATAATGGAAAATCCATCCTCCCCAGTGACACGTTGAGAAAAGAAGCACAGCTGGTGACCTCAGAGATGTGGAAGCTATAACTTCTTCCCATGGGATATATTAGGATGCTTCTGAGTACCTGTCCACTCAGAGTCCCAGAATTCTTGAGTAATCCTCAATCCAAATCAGTAAGAAAAGAAAAACCCAGTAGAGAAATGGGCAAAGCCTTGAGGAAGGAGTTCTCAAAAGAAGAAATCCAAAGGTCCAGTAAACATAGGTTCGACATCAGGAAAATGCAAAGTAACACCATGATAAGATACCACAGGACACTGGTCAGACTGGCAAAAATTGTAATGACTGTCAAACCAATTAGAGTAATCTCACACACTGCTGGTGGGAAGGAGAATTGGAGCAACCACTTCAAACACCAGTTTAGCACGATCCAGTAAACTTGAAGATGGCCACAAACAATGATTCAGCTGTCCCCCTCCCCGAGCAACTTGTGCTCATGCACACCAGGAGACACATATAAGCATTTTTCATAAACGGCCCGTACCAGAAACAATCCAAATGTCCATCACCAGTAGAACAGGCAAATAAATTCTAGTGGAACATATAATAAAATGCAATGCCACATTCAAATCTATGAATGCATCTTACAAACATACAGTTAAAATGAATCCAGTTTACTTTTCTGTAAACTCTATTGAACCTAACATGTATACAGAAAGGTATACAAGTTATTGTTGTACAGCTCAATGGATTTTCACAAAGTAAACATACTCTTGTTACCAGCACTCAAAAAGAAATATATTACCCCATTAGATGATGAGTTTCTTTAGAGCAGCGATAACCATGTCTTTCTTTTCTTGTTTTGTATCCTTTACACAACGCTTGGACAGAGGGTAAGCTCTATAGAGTTTGTTGAATGATACAGAGCTCTTTTGATTGGTGCCACCAAGCCAAAAAGATGACCTTGGGTACAGGGGATTTTAATATGTCCACATCTTATTTTCCTATCTGTTAAATAATAGCCCCTTGTATTTTCATTACCTTTTGACTTACTAATACCTTGCACACGCTCTATCTCATTTCACTCTCATAACAATCCTAAAAATAGACTAAGCAGGTATTAATTATCCCTCTGTCATAGTTGTGGAAATTGAGTCTCAAAAAAGCTGAAAATGTTGGCCAATCAGGTGGATACCAGATGGGCCTACGTGAGGATGCCCAGGTCTCCTTTGCCTTGAGGCATCATTCTTTCTCCTACATGACACTGATCTGGTCAGCTGGACTCATTAGCCTCCAAAGGGCATCTTCCAGCTCCAAGAACCCATGATGCTTTGGGGTCACAGACTCCAAAAAGGAGTTGAATATGACCTATCTGGGACCAGAGGGAGGCAAATGCAGCACGGAGTGTACCAAGCAGTCCTTGATTAAACTATGCACTCATGGTTTGGGAAAAGCTCCTGGCACCCTCCTTTTTAGTGTCATTTTATAGCTAAAAAATTTAGCTATGTTTTTCCTTTTTTAAAATTGAAATATAGTTGATGTACAATATTATGTTAGTTTCAGGTGTATTACACAGTGATATTGACATTTGCATATATTATGAAATGATTGCCACAAGTCTTGTAACCATCTATCCCCATACAAAGTTATTACAATATTATTGACCATATTGCTTACACTGTATATTACACACCCATGACATTTATTTTATAACTGGAGGTTTCTACCTCTTAATCCCCTTTACCTATTTTGCTCCCCCCTCTTC
The DNA here is from genome assembly GCF_025265405.1 of Mesoplodon densirostris. NCBI lineage: Eukaryota > Metazoa > Chordata > Mammalia > Artiodactyla > Ziphiidae > Mesoplodon > Mesoplodon densirostris. Next base: position 124,897,299 of record NC_082664.1, read on the forward strand.
GTCCCCTCTGGCAATCACCCATTTGTCCTCTATATCTATGAGGCTGTTTTTGTTTTGTTTTGTTGATTGGTTTGTTTTGTTTTTTAGATTCCACATATAAGTGAGATCATATGGTATTTGTCTTTATCTGACTTATTTCACTTAGCATAATATGCTCTAGGTCCATACATGTTGTCACAAATGGCAAGATTTCATTCTTTTTTATGGCTGAGTAGTATTCCACTGTGTGTGTGTATATGTGTGTGTGTGTGTATATATGTATATGTATATATACCACATCTTCTTTATCCATCATCTATTGATGTACACTTAGGTTGCTTCCATATCTTGGTTATTGTGAATAATGCTGCAGTGAACATAGGGGTGCATATATCTTTTCAAATTAGTGTTTTGGGTTTTTTTGAAAAATACCCAGAAGTATATAGATTTGCTAGATTGTATGGTAGTTCTGTTTCTAATTTTTTGAGGAAACTCCATACTGTTTTCCATAGTGGCTGTACCAATTTACATTCCTACCAACAGTGCGTGAAGGTTCCCTTTTCTCCACATCCTCTCCTTCACTTGTTATTTTTTGTCTTTCTGATGAAAGCCTTTCTGAGAAGTGTGAAGTGGTATTTCATTGCAGTGAACAATTTTTTGAGTAAAAATTCATGAATAGGATGCAATTTATTGTATGTAAATTATAAATCAATAAAGTTAATTTTCTAAAAAAAATGATGCATACTACTGGTGGTCCCTTGGGTGGTTAACCTTTCTCACTGGTCTAACAGTGACCACACGATGGCAGACTTGAACTCCAGGGCAAGATCTATGATATAACTTTAAATTACTTCTATGGGACACAAGAAATTACTTGAACAAATATAAATTTACCACATGCATGGGAAGGATCAATCAGTATGTCAAAGATGCCAATTTTCCTTAAGTTAACATGGGTTTTTTCATCTGTATATGTGTGTCTAGACATGCTGGTTCTAATTTTTTTTTAACAATAAGACAATAAATAAACAATAATATTTAGAAGAATTCTAATAAAAATAATGAAGGGCCAACATTCCCTTCATAACATAAAACATAAAACTATAAAACTATAGTAATTTTAAAGGTGGTACTGAAATCAATGGAAAATTATAGAAGATTCAGAAATAGATCTAAATACAAACAAAAAATGTGGTAATAAAGGTGATAGTTCTAATCAGTGGGGAAAAGATGAATTATTTAATAAATTGTATTGCAACATCTGGGTAACCATCTGGGAAATCAAGTGAACACCCATGTCTTACAACTTACATAAGGACAAATGACAAATGGATCAAAATGTATGTATAAAAAATGGAAGAAACCATCAAAGTACTAGAATAAATAAAGGTGAAAAAATGTCAATATAAGAAGAGAGGAATCCTTTTCTAAGACAAAAATCCAGAAGCCATGCAAAAAGGGGCAGGAGGGGAATGTATACATACATATACATACATATATACATATATGATAAATCTGGCTACCCACACACTCAACATACCATGAGAAAAATCAAAATGCGAGTACCAGAAATACTCAAACTATATCCCAAAGGGACATACAAATCACTGGTAGACAAATAACTCCATAGAAAAATGGATAAAAGATTTGAACAACCAGTTCACAGATAAATAAAAATGTATTCATGCATTCATCTTAGACATATAAAAATATGCTCAACTTCACTCTTATTAAGGAAAAACAAATTAGAAACCCACCAAGATATCATTTTTAATCTAGTAGACTGGCAAAAATCAAAAAGATTGATAACACATTAGGATGGTAAAGATTCAGATAAACAAGTTCTCTCTCATAGTCCTTGTGGGACTGAACATTAGTACAGCATTTATGGTGGATAATTTGGCAATATCTATCAAAATCATGAGTATACATACCTTTTGCCTTGGGATTTTTCCTCTTCTCAGAATTAATCCTTACAGATATTTTCACACATGGGAATTGCACTGTACCAGGTCATTCTATGTAACACTGTAATATCAAAAGATTGGAAACCATTTAAATATCCATCAATAGGTGACTGGTCAAATAAGGTACCATACATACATACAGAGGAAAGTCATGTGATTGTTAAAAATAATAACAAAATTCTTAATGAACTAATATGAAAACACCTCTGAGATAAATTAAATGAAAAAAGTATAAGACCACGGACATGGTATTCTACCATGAGTGTGCCAGGGATAGAAAAGAATAGATGCTTGTTGAGATACACATACACATATGTATATAAAACCTCAGATAGTCACAAGGATCTGACAACAGTTACCTCTGGAGAGAAGGACGGACTGGGGGATAGAAGAGAGTTTTCACTGTATATGACCATTTATTGCTCTCGAATTCTGGACTATGTCATCGTATTACCTATTCATAAACATTTAAATATATAAAAATAAACAGAAATCAAAGAGAACACAGGAGGTCAGTGGACAGAACTGAACCTAACAAATCCAACCAGCAGCCCCTACACTAGGCCAAGGCCACCTCAGGGGGTGATGACAGTTAGGTTTGGTGACAAGCCAGAGAGGGTCCCCTGCCAGGCTCGAGTTGGCAGGGAGCTCTCCTAGTGAGTGACTGAATGTTCCTGATCTGCCACCAGACCCCCAGGCTGGAGAAGCCACCATCACTGTCTCTGCTGCCCACAGAACAGGCAGCTGTGGGCCTGGTCATCCCTCCTACACAGCACCTGCCAGGTGCAGGAGTGACAGGCTCTCAGGTTGGGCTCCTGACACCTGAAGTGAGCCCCTCCCCTCCAGCGGCTCTGGGCTTCTGTAGAATAACCTCCTCTGAGGAGGACTGCGTGCAAGGACTGAGCTCTTGGGCCTTACCAGCCTCTGCGGACCCAACTCTCTACCTCCTTCCCTGCTGAGGCTGCCCCACGAGCAACACCCTCTTCTTTTGTGTGGTGAGAACTTTTAAGATCTAGTCTTTTAGGCCCCTTCCAACTGCACCCTTGCAGTGGTCTCCAAGGGTCTGACACTTGGCCCACACAATCATTCAGCAGACTACACATCACCCAGTCTCAAGGGCTCTCTCTTTCAGGATAGATGCAGAGCTGCCTTAGTTTACCCCACACAGGACACACAGTGAAATCTGACCGCCTCCCGGGATAGCCCTGGCCTAAACCACCCGTCCAGGAGAGCTGCTGAAGAGCGTGTTCCCCAACACCACAAGCTCTGCCACCTCTACTAGAAAGCAGTGGAATCCATCTGTAGATGCCGCAGACAGATCAGTGCCCTCAGGTTTCACCTACCTCACTGGGGCCTAAATTCTTTTACTGTCGAATTTCAGATACACAGAATTAGATTAGTGATAATATTTAGTTCATATCGCACCGATACCATGACATCCACATGCTCTCCAGGGGAACCCCAGGAGGTGAGGGATGAGAGGTGGCTCCATGACCTGGAGCAGCTGACAACGGTGCCCTTGAGAGTTTCCTCTCTTCCAGTCAGTGGCAATGCACTGACATTTACCGGCATTGGGTTACATGGATTTACAGACTATATTATCTCCTTTTAACTTAAGTAACCCTCCCAAAATATTGTAAAATTGGGCCTCAAAGGGGCCTTGGATCAAAGATAACACAAATAAAGCAAGAACAATTGAACAACAAAAAAGAGGCAAACCTGATATATCTCCTGCCAGTTTACAAGGTTGAAAACAGCAACCATCCAATAATCAAGTCTGACAAACAGTCAGCCAAAAAGCCTTGAATTTATCAAGAAAAACTATTAGGGATACATTGCTTACACACACTATTGTTAACTATCAACATCACCTCAAGTATACACTAAGTCTTAAAATATTAGCTATGACACTATAAGGCAAGACATTTCAATAGCTCTGTGTATATGTGTGTGTGTGTGTGTGTTAGCTTAGAATAAAAAGGCATCAGAGAAATTCCTCTTTTTGCAAGAAAAAGTTCAGAATAATATTTTATGTCAATAGCAAAATATAAATTATTCAATCTTGATCATGTTTGACTTAAGAGTGTATGAGATATTGTATACAGATTGTTTCTCCAAGTTGCTGAACATTTCCTGACTTTATTTCTAAGAAGACTTCCTATTTAAAAAACAAACAAACAAACTTTAGAAATAGTGAATAATAATTAATGCTAGGGTGTTCTGAGTATCTTGCATCTGATTCATCAATAAGAGACAAAAGAAAGGCTGTATTCAACTCTCAGAATTTGGCGAGGATATTATATGTCCAACAATCTACTTAGAACATCCATTTAGCACATAATTTATAATTAAGTGTATAGTTGTTTATCACTGTTCAATGCCAGGCCATGAGCAGAAAATGACAATGGTGAGGATTATATTGCTGTTTTGAAGAGAAGTCAGAAATTATTTTTAAATTCCCCCTTCACAAAGTTGAAACAGAAATTCATTCTGTTGCATTTTTTAGTCTCCAAACCCACAAAGCAAATTTATCTGATAGGTGAATTACATACTTAGGAACAGCTTAAATCTCAGGGTCATTAAATATCTTAACACCTTTCATATTTGGCCTCAAAAAAGTATTTTGTTGTTCATTGAGCCGATCAGCTCACAGTTTAATATGACCAAATATCACCTACTCCTCCTATTCAGCCCACCAGGGCAGGAATGATTACTTTCTTCTTGCATGCTTGTGACACTTCATACATAAATGTAGTATGGCACTGCCCACAAAGAGCCATCATCATGACTCTTCTTGCTCTGCAACTAACTAGATGAAATTCTTCTAAGTGTGAAGCCACTTTTCATTTCTTTCCTGCATCTCCCAGAGTGACTGACACAGAGTAGGCATCAGTAAGTGTCTATAAAATTAATGTATTTTACTGAACTATCTGTACCATTTCTGAGCTTCTTTAGATTTCAGTGGATATATATTCTGTATCTACCAAGTAACCTGCAAGACTGTGAGTTTCAAGAGGGGCTCAGAGTAAGAGCAGATTCTTTAGTGGGTACAGGCCTATGACCCAACAGGTTCAATGGTACTCAAAGTTTTTTGGAATAGGAAATCTCAGTAAGAGAATCACAGCATAGTCCCACAGAGTTTTGAAGCAAAGCTTCAAAAGTGCCTTTTGCAGCTGATAACTATTCTTCCTTTGAGAAGAAGACCCGGGCATGCCTCAAGGACTTCACAGAGTCTAAACACTTGACTGTGTGTTTGGTTCCCCACAGAGCCAAGTCTGAGATGGAGACTGGTGTACAGGAGGCATACTGGGGACTGCACTTGGGTGCAACAACTGTAAGAGAGTGAAATAGTCAGGACTGGGCAAGGGGAGGAGTTGAACTGTAATGCAGTTGCAACAGAGGCCTCAGTTGATCACACAGGGAGTTCTGGAGTTGGGATGTTTCTATAAAGTTGTCTTGCCTTGAAGAGGAAAGGGAGCCAGGTATTGCCACATCACTCAGGTACTGGATGTGGTCTTTGCCCCAGGGAGGGGAGCATAAATTTGAGCAAGGCTTCTTCCATGGGGTCTGGGAAATTTCCAGAAGGGGATCAACTGTGATCATGTACTCATAATAGCATCATTACAGCAGGGTTATGAGTGTCTCAGTCCTGGATTGGGGCCTATGGGCAGGGTGCCATAGGATCCACTATATCATTGCCTCTGAGTGACTATGTTGCTTGAGCTTCCTGTCATGAATTGAGTGATCTCTGATCCACTAAGCCATAAGGGTTGGTGTGTACAGAAACAACTGCTTTTCAAATGGAAGTGGTATCTATGAGATCAGGTTCAAGTAGATCTGTATGGCATAAGCAAGTTACATCTACCACCTTCTGCTGTAGTGCTGGTGCTCCTTCACTTCACACCTGTGCCCTTATGAGGACCTTCTTTTGCGTAGTTGATAGAGAAAGAAAGAACTTGAGCCTGGTTTACAGGTGGTCTAGCCAGAAGTGGATGCTGCCATATTACAGTCTAATTAGGCATGACCCTCAAGGATAGTGGTGAAGGGAATTCCAGCCTGTAGGCAGAGCTTGGAGCAATTCTTATGACTGTTCACTACGGGAGAAGAATAACCTGAGAAATGGATCTACACTGAGTGGCTAACACCCAGTTAGGGACTTGGAAAGAATAAGAGTGTAAGATTGGTGACACGAAAGTTTCTGTAAGAGGAATAAGGATGGACATCGGAAATAAGAGTGTGGGGATATTTGTATCCCATGTGAAAGTTCACTAGAGGGCATCCATTGCAGAGGAGTCACTTAATACTAAGGTGGCCACATACACCAAATGGAATTATGAATCTAGATTGGATCAGCTAACAGCAGAAACCAAGGCTAAACACCATTTCACAGGAGGACCCATTAATAGTCAACTACCCATTAGCAACTGTGCTATATTGGACTCATCAGTTTGTCCGAAATGGGATAAATTACCATTTGAGAGTATTGGTTTCTCTTCCCTGCCTGCCATGCTTTTGCAAGCATACCATCTGTGGAATTAGAGAAAATCTTATTTACCATTATTAAATCCCATACGAGAGAGACTGGTTCAAGATGGCGGAGTAAAAGGACGTGCACTCACTCCCTCTTGTGAGAGTACCAGAATCACAACTAACTGCTGAAAAATCATTGACAGGAAGACACTGGAACTCACCAAAAAAGATACCCCACATCCAAAGACAAAGGAGAAGCCACAATGAGACAGTAGAAGGGGCACAATCACAATAAAATCAAATCCCATAACCACTGGGTGGGTGACTCACAAACTGGAGAACACTTATACCACAGAAGTCCACCCACTGGAGTGAAGATTCTGAGCCCCACGTCAGGCTTCCAAACTGGGGTTCTGGCAACGGGAGGAGGAATTCCTAGAGAATCGAATTTGAAGGCTGGATATGAAGGATTGTGATTGCAGGACTTCGACAGGACTGGGAGAAACAGAGACTCCACTCTTGGAGGGCACACACAAAGTAGTGTGTGCATCAGGACCCAGGGGAAGGAGCAGTGACCCCAGAGGAGACTGAACCAGACCTACTGCTAGTGTCGGAGGGTTTCCTGCAGAGGCAGGGGGTGGCTCTGTCTCACTGTGAGGACAAGGACACTGGCAGCAGAAGTTCTGGGAAGTACTCCTTGGCGTGAGCCCTCCCAGAGTCTGCCATTAGCCCCACCAAAGAGCCCGGTAGTCTTCAGTATTGGGTTGCCTCAGGCCAAACAACCAACAGGGAGGGAACTCAGCCCCACCCATCAGCAGACAAGCAGATTAAAGTTTGACTGAGCTCTGCCCACCAGAGCAACACCCAGCTCTACCCATCACCAGTCCCTCCCACCAGGAAACTTGCACAAGCCTCTTAGATAGCCTCATCGACCAGAGGGCAGACAGCAGAAGCAAGAAGAACTACAATCCTGCAGCCTGTGGATAAAAACCACATTCATGGAAAGATAAACAAGATGAAAAGGCAGAGGGCTATATACCATATGAAGGAACAAAATAAAACCCCAGAAAAACAACTAAATGAAGTGGAGATAAGCTTCGAGAAAAAGAATTCAGAATAATGATAGTGAAAATGATATAGGACCTCAGAAAAGAATGGAGGCAAAGATCGAGAAGACGCAAGAAATATTTAACAAAGACTTAGAAGAATTAAAGAACAAACACCGAGAAGAATTAAAGAACAAACAAACAGAGATGAACAATACAATAACTGGGGGCTTCCCTGGTGGCGCAGTGGTTGAGAGTCTGCCTGCCGATGCAGGGGACACGGGTTCATGCCCCGGTCTGGGAGGATCCCACATGCCGTGGAGCAGCTGGGCCCGTGAGCCATGGCTGCTGAGGCTGTGTGTCCGGAGCCTGTGCTCCGCAACGAGAGAGGCCACAACAGTGAGAGGCCCATGTACGGAAAAAAAAAAAAAAAATACAATAACTGAAATGAAAAATACAGTAGAAGGAAACAACAGCAGAATAACTGAGGCAGAAGAACGGATAAGTGACCTGGAAGACAGAATGGCAGAATTCACTGCCACGGAACAGAATAAAGAAAAAAGAATGAAAAGAAATGAAGCCACCCTAAGAGATCTCTGGGACAACATTAAATGCAACAACATTCGCATTATAGGGGTCCCAGAAGGAGAAGAGAGAGAGAAAAGACCTGAGAAAATATTTGAAGAGATTATATTTGAAAAATTCCCTAACATGAGAAAAGAAATAGCCACTCAAGTCCAGGAAGTGCAGAGAGTCCCAGGAAGGATAAACCCAAGGAGAAACACACTGAGACACATAGTAATCAAACTGATAAAAATTAAAGACAAAGAAAATTATTGAAAGCCACAAGGGAAAAATGACAAATAACATACAAGGGAACTCCCATAAGGTTAACAGCTGATTTCTCAGCAGAAACTCTACAAGCCAGAAGGGAGTGGCATGACACATTTAAAGTGATGAAAGGGAAGAACGTACAACCAAGATTACTCTACCCAGCAAGGATCTCATTCAGATTCGATGGAGAAATCAAAAGCTGTACAGACAAGCAAAAGCTAAGAGAATTCAGCACCACCAAACCAGCTCTACAACAAATGCTAAAGGAACTTCTCTAAGTGAGAACCACAAGAGAAGAAAAGGATCTACAAAAACAAACCCAAAACAATTAAGAAAATGGTAATAGGAACATACATATTGATAATTACCTTAAATGTGAATGGATTAAATGCTCCAACCAAAAGACACACGCTCGCTGAATGGATACAAAAACAAGACCCATATATATGGTGTCTACAAAAGACCCACTTCAGACCTAGTACAGACTGAAAGTGAGGGGATGGAAAAAGATAGTCCATGCAAGGGGACATCAAAAGAAAGCTGGAATAACAATACTCATATCAGATAAAATAGACTTTAAGATAAAGAATGTTACAAGAGACAAGGAAGGACACTACATAATGATCAAGGGATCAATCCAAGAAGAAGATATAACAATTATAAAAATATATGCACTCAACATAGGAGCACCTCAATACATAAGGCAACTGCTAACAGCTATAAAAGAGGAAATTGACAGTAACACAATAATAGTGGGGGACTTTTAACACCTCACTTACACCAATGGACAGATCATCCAAACAGAAAACTAATAAGGAAACACAAGCTTTAAGTGACACAATGGACCAGACAGATTTAATTACTATTCATAGGACATTCCATCCAAAAACAGATTACACTTTTTTCTCAAGTGCACATGGGACATTCTCCAGGATAGATCGCATCTTGGGTCACAAATCAAGGGTCAGTAAATTTAAGAAAATTGAAATCATATCAAGCATCTTTTCTGACCACAACACTATGAGATTATAAATCAATTACAGGGGAAAAAATGTAAAACACACAAACAAATGGAGGCTAAACAATATGTTACTAAATAACCAACAGATCACTGAAGAAATCAGAAAATACCTAGAGACAAATGACAACAAAAACACGACAATCCAAAACCTATGGGATGCGCAAAAGCAGTTCTAAGAGGGAAGTTTACAGCAATACAATCCTACCTCAAGAAACAAGAAAAACCTCAAAAAAACACTCAAACCTTACACCTAAAGGAATTAGAGAAAGAAGAACAAACAAAACCCAAAATTAGTAGAAGGAAAGAAATCATAAAGATCAGAGCAGAAACAAATGAAACAGAGACAGAGAAAACAATAGCAAAGATCAATAAAACTAAAAGCTGGTTCTTTGAGAAGATAAACAAAATTGATAAACCTTTAGCCAGACTCATCAGGAAAAAGAGGGAGAGGCCTCAATGAGATTACAAATGAAAAAGGATAAGTTAAAACAGACTTTGCGGAAATACAAAGCATCCTAAGAGACTACTACAAGCAACTCTATGTCAATAAAATGGACAACCTGGAAGAAATGGACAAATTCTTAGAAAGGTATAACCTTCCAAGACTGAACCAGGAAGAAATAGAAAATATGAACAGACCAATCACAAGAAATGAAATTGAAACTGTGATTAAAAATCTTCCAACAAACAAAAGTCCAGGACCAGATGGCTTCACAGGTGAATTCTATCAAACATTTAGGGAAGAGCTAACACCCATCTTTTACAAACTCTTCCAAAAAATTGCAGAGGAAGGAACACTCCCAAACTCATTCTATGAGGCCACCATCACCCTGATACAAAAACCAGCCAAAGACATTACAAAAAAAGAAAATTACAGACCAGTATCACTGGTGAATATAGATACAAAAGTCCTCAACAAAATACTAGCAAACAGAATCCAACAGCACATTAAAAAGATCATACACCATGATCAAGTGGGATTTATCCCAGGGATGCAAGTATTCTTCAATATACACAAATCAATCAATGTGATATACCATATTAACAAATTGAAGAATAAAAACCATATGGTTATCTCAATAGATGCAGAAAAACCTTTTGACAAAATTCAACACCCATTTTTGATAAAAGCTCTCAGAAAGTGGGCATAGAGGGAACCTACCTCAACATAATAAAGGTCATATATGACAAACCCACAGCAAACATCATTCTCAATGGTGAAAAACTGAAAGTATTTCCTCTAAGACCAGGAACAAGACATGGATGTCCACTCTCGCCACTATTATTCAACATTGTTTTGGAAGTCCTAGCCACGGCAATCAGAGAAGAAAAAGCAATAAAAGGAATAAAAATTGGAAAAGAAGAAGTAAAATTGTCACTGTTTGCAGATGACATGATACTATACATAGAGAATCCTAAAGATGGCACCAGTAAACAACGAGCTAATCAATGAATTTGGTAAGGCTGAAGGATACAAAATTAATGCACAGAAATCTCTTGCATTCTTATACACTAATGATGAAAAATCTGAAAGAGAAATTAAGGGAACACTCCCATTTACCATTGTAATAAAAAGAATAACATACCTAGGGAGAAAAAAGACCTGTATGCAGAAAACTATAAGACACTGATGAAAGAAATTAAAGATGATAAAAACAGATGGAGAGATATACCATGTTCTTGGTTTGGAAGAATCAATATTGTGAACATGACTACACTACTCAAATCAATCTACAGATTCAGTGCAATCCCTATCAAATTACCAATGGCAATTTTACAGAACTAGAATAAAAAGTCTTAAAATTTATATGGAGAAAAAAGACCCCGAATAGCCAAAGCAGTCTTGAGGGAAAAACACGGAGCTGGAGGAATCAGACTCCCTGACTTCAGACTATACTACAAAGCTACAGTCATCAAGATAATATGGTACTGGCACAAAAACAGAAATATAGATCAATGGAACAGGATAGAAAGCCCAGAGATAAACCCATGCACATATGGTCAACTAATCTATGACAAAGGAGGCAAGGATATACAATGGAGAAAAGACAGTCTCTTCAATAAGTGGTGCTGGGAAAATGGGACAGCTACATGTAAAAGAATGAAATTAGAACACTCCCTAACACCATACACAAAAATGAACTCAAAATGGATTAGAGATCTAAATGTAAGACCGCACATTATAAAACCCTTACAGGAAAACATAGGAAGAACACTCTTTGACATAAATCACAGCAAGATCTTTTTTGATCCACCTCCTAGAGTAATGGAAATAAAAACAAATATAAACAAATGGGGGCTTCCCTGGTGTCACAGTGGTTGAGAGTCCGCCTGCCGATGCAGGGGATATGGGTTCATGCCCTGGTCCAGGAAGATCCCACATGCTGCGGAGTGGCTGGGCCCATGAGCCGTGGCCACTGAGCCTGCACGTCTGGAGCCTGTGCTCCACAACGGAAGAGGCCACAACAGTGAGAGGCCTGCGTACCGCAAAAAAAAAAAAAAAAAAAAAAAATGGGCAGAAGACCTAAATAGACATTTCTCCAAAGAAGACATACAGATGGCCAAGAAGCACATGAAAACCTGCTCAACATTACTAATTTTTAGAGAAATGTAAATCAAAACTACAATGAGGTATCACCTCACGCCAGTTAGAATGGACATCATCAGAAAATCTACAAACAACAAATGTTGGAGACGATGTGGAGAATAGGGATCCCTTTTGCACTGTTGGTGGGAATGTAAATTGATAGAGCCACTATGGAGAACAGTATGGAAGTCCCTTAAAAAACTAAAAATAGAATTACCATATGACCCAGCAATCCCACTACTGGGCATATCCAGAAAACCATAATTCAAAAAGACACATGCACCCCAATGTTCATTGCAGCACTATTTACAATAGCCAGGTCATGGACGTAACCTAAATGCCCATCAACAGACGAATGGGTAAAGAAGATGTGGGAGATATATACAATGGAATATTACTCAGCCATGAAAAGGAATGAAATTGGGTCATTTGTAAAGTGGTGGATGGATCTAAAGACTGTCATACAGAGTGAAGTAAGTCAGAAAGAGAAAAATAAATATCGTAGATTAACGCATATATGACGAACCTATAAAAATGGTTCAGATGAACCAGTTTGCAGGGCAGAAATAGAGACACAGATGTAGAGAACCAATGTATGGACACCAAGAAGGGAAAGTGGGAGTGGGCGGTGGGATGAATTGGAAGATTGGGATTGACATATATACATTGATATGTATAAAATGGACAACTAATAAGAACCTGCTGTATAAAAAAATAAATTAAATAAAATAAATTTTAAATCCCATATGACATTTATTTTTTACCAAAATACTCACTTCATAGCAATAGAAATGCATCAATAGACCCCTGCCAATGAAATTCACTGGGTTTTATTGTTTTGGTTTTTTTTTTTTGCGGTACGTGGGCCTCTCACTGTTGTGGCCTCTCCCGTTGCAGAGCACAGGTTCCGGACGCGCAGGCTCACCGGCCATGGCTCACAGGCCCAGCTGCTCTGCGGCATGTGGGATCTTCCCAGACCGGGGCACGAACTCGTGTCCCCTGCATCGGCAGGTGGACTCTCAACCGCTGCGCCACCAGGGACGCCCGAAATTCACTGGTTTTATCACCATACCCCATCACCCAGAAGCAGGTGTCCTAATAAAACAGAGAATGACCTGCTAAAGACTTTTTGTGGTGTCTACTGGGAGATAACACCTGCAAGGCTGAAGTGCTGCCCTGAAGGGTCTGGGAACTAAGCTGTAAAACTGGAAATGGTTACTCTCACTGTTACACCTGATAAATCACTGGAAGAGCTCTTGTTTCCCATCCACAAACCTTGGGCTCTGCTACTTTCGTGATCTAGGTCCTCAGGAAAAGTATTATTTCTTCAGGAGATAAAATAATTAAATGTGAAGTTGAGTATGCCACCTGACCATTTAGGATTCCTCAGGTCACTGAATTGTCAGGCTGAGAAAGGAGAATTTACTGTCTGGGGTTATTGGTATCAATTATCAAGGGAAAATTAGGTTGCTGCTACACATCTGGTGCAGGAATGACCATATCTGGGACCTGGGAGAGTCAATGGGGTGCCATTTAGAATCTGGAAATAGTTAAAGAATAGTAATTGCATGTCCAATATTAAAGTTCAATTAAAGACTAAAGTAACCCAATAAAGTCATGGAAAAACAAGGATTCAGACCACTTGGGTATGAAGGTATTTTCATCAAGTAAATAACCCCAAAGAGCCTCAAATAGCCAAGGTACTGACTGAGGGACAAGGCCCCTTCATGGATTTGCAATGGGAGGCTCTGGAGGGAGATTATAATGTGGGAGGAAGAAAATCCAGCCCTCCTCACATCAAGTGGCATCTTCAGAAGTAGCTGAATTTCCTCCATTGTTGTAGTTCCCACTGGAAAGGTTTGGCATGATCATTGCTTCTACCAGGTGACCCTGGCCCTGGGCTCTGGTTACACTTCCTTTTCCCTCTCTCATTATACCTAACACTTTAGTGCCTTCTTGCTGTTGCTAATCTTTGGGTTATCTCATTTCCCCTATTTTACCTCTCAGCTTTCCCATCACCTTTGTGACCAATTCCCTGCATTAAATTCCTTCTGTTCTAAGGTTTCATGTGGTTTCTATTTCTTTGTTTTTAATTGAACTATAGTGGATTGTCTATTTCTTAATTAACCCCTGACAATAAACTGTTCATGAAGAGGGAACTGGTTAAAGGATGATAATGACAATCACAATAGTTTATATATATTAAGAATTTACTAAGATCCAGGCCCTGTGCTAGAGATTTTATATGCATTAACTAATTTAATCCTCTTAATAACTCTAAAAGTTATCCCCATTTTTTTCAAGAGGCAGCACAATTTGCTTGAAGTTACACACTCAGTGGCCCAAGTGAGACTTGAACACAAGTCTCTGTGACACTAAATTCATATTCATCATAGTCATTCATCACCATAATGTATATTGTACAAACATCAAAACAATATTTTCAAAAAATAAATATACAGAAAAATGCCCCTAATATAATATTAAGTTTTTAAAAGTAAGATAGAAAACTCCATGTATGGGATCTTAAGAGTTTTTTTTTAAAATCTGATATGTATTTATCTTATAAATGGATATGTCAAAACCAGCCATTTCTACATGGAATTACAGGCCATTTTTATTTTCCTTCATATGTGCCTATCTACTTTTCTGAATTTTTCCCTTTTAAAAAATGGATGCGTATGATCCTGTATTAGTCAGGATTAGGTATGACACCTCCAAGACTTCATCAAAGACCCAGACCCATGCCCTCTTGTGGCTCCATCCACCTCGGTGTGCCACCTAAGGCCTTCCCATTCTCATACCAGCAGCAGGAAAGAGAAAGGGAGCACCCTGCCCTTTGAAGGAGCCTTCGCGGAAATGGCATACACTTCTTGTTTCCATAGCATTGACCAGAAGTTAGTCACAGGGTCACCTCGGGCTACAAGGGAGGCAGTAAATATAGCCATTCAGCTGAGTGACAATGTGGGTTCAGTTAGTTAAGAATGGATGTGCAGGGACTTCCCTGGAGGTCCAGTGGTTAAGACTTCACCTTCCAATGCAGGGGCTGTGGGTTCGATCCCTGGTCAGGGAGCTAAGATCCCACATGATTTATGGCCAAAAAACCAAAACATAAAACAGAAGCAATATTGTAACAAATTCAATAAAGACTTTTAAAATGGTCCACATCAAAAAAAATCTTTAAAAAAAAGGATGTGCAGGCAATTGGCATTCTCCTTTACAGACCCTTATAATCAGTATAAAATAAAAAAATAAATTATGTTGCTTTAATTGCTCAACTCTACTGCACAGTTTCTAACTAACTGGGTTCCATTTATATCCAAACAGAGATGTTTAACCTTTCAGCCTTTACAGAGGGTGTAGTACATGGGGGAGTGATTTTTTAAAATAAACTTTTAATTTTGGAAAAATTTTAGACTTACAGAAAATTGCAAATGTAGTACAGAGAGCTCCTCATTTACCCAGTTTTAGTTTCTCCAAATACTGTCATCTTAAATTACCACGGTGCATTTGTCAGAACTAAAAAGGCAACGTTGGTACATTATCATCATCTGAACTCCAGATTTTATCAGATTTCATCAGTTTGTCCTTTTTCTGTTCCAGGATCCAATGCAAGATCCCACATTACATTTAGTTATCATTTCTCCCTAGTCTCCTCTAGTCAGTGAGTTTCTCAAGCCTTTCCTTTTTAAATTTTTGTTTCTAATGACCTCAACAGTTTTGAGAAATACAAGTCAGATATTTGTAGAATGTCCCTCAGTCTGGGTTTGTCACATGTTTTCTCAAGGTTGGACTGGGATTACAGGTTTGCAGGAAGCACAGCACAGAGGTAAAGTGCCCTTCCCATTACATGCTATCAGGGGTACCTGGTACCACTGATACCCCTGGTATCTACACATCACTGATGATGTTGACCTTCATCACTTGATAAATGTGGTGTTTGCAAGATTTCTATACTATAAAGTTATTATTTTTGCCTTTCCTATATGCTACCCTTTGGAAGTGAGTAACAGTCCAGACCATACATGAAGTAGGAGGTGGGGTTATCTACATATATTATTTGGGATTCCTCTGTAAAGAAGGGTTGCCTCTTCTCACTGGGGGAGTAAAATGCATTGCTTTTGCTTCAAGACATTAACAAGTGATAAGAATATCTTACAGGCATTGTGGTCAGTTCTGGGATACCCTGATATATCCCTAGTTTCAAAGAACATACGATCTTGTCAAGGACAAAAAAATATAATGAAAGAGTCATAGTCCAAAGTGAGAGGTGCTCTAAAAGGTGTATGTACCATGGAGCCCAGATTGCTCAGGTGAGAGAGGGTTTATTCTCTGGGAGAGAGATGGTCAGAAAAAGCCTTCTGGATGAAAGGACATATGAGGTTAAATACATTTATCTAGTTAAGTAAATTGGAGATCCCATTAACCATTATCCAAAAAAGGGGACAAAAAGCTGGTCTGCAGGTCATGAAACTGCAAGTGTTTGGTTTGCTGAATTTGAGGTGGGAATGTCAAGTAGACATTTGGAAATTCTGACCTGGGTCCTGGGAAGAGGAAGGAGTTTCAGAGACAGATTTGGAAATTTCCCCTGGGATGGGCAGAGGCTCAGGGGGGCCTTGAGAGGGGTTAAGTCTTTATAAGAGAGCATGAAGAGTAAAAAGGGGTGGCAAAAGGAGAAAAGGCAAGGACACAAGGGTCCCTCCTACTTATAAGGTTTCTCAATACACATACTCTACTAAGAGACTCGGACAGGCAGAGGCTTGCACCTTCATTATGCTGTGAAGCAAGATCACATTTACTGGCAGAAATGAAGTATGTGTGGATGGAAATCAGGCTGCACCCAATCTCAAAGCAAATACTCTACACAAGGATTTTTCAATGACCTAATGGTTGTGTAATGGATGATACTGAGCATGACTTCTATCTCCCTGGACCCTTGTGGCAAGATCTCCATGCAAGATTAAAACCAAGGAAAGATGTCTCTTTCTTGACTTTAAAATGTTCAGGTACATGTTTGTGCTGATTATGTTACATCTGCTCAACATAGACAATAAATGAAATTAAGAAACATGTAGTAAAATTTATTCATAATCCCTCCCCACGAAATGATCAACTACAACTAGAAGTTTTATATATGAACACACACACATATACATACAACAAATAGATATCATAATATAATACATTTATACTGTGGAAAAAATTTTTATATGATAGATAATTGTATGTAAAAACTAATGTATATAACCTCTTGGAGATTTTTTAATACCTGTCTTTGCATATCTTATTTTTTAACCAAAAAATGGAATCATAGTTTGTACATTATTTTATAACTCTCCTTTAAAAATATTATCATTGGGCCTCCCTGGTGGCGCAGTGGTTAAGAGTCCGCCTGCCGATGCAGGGGATACGGGTTCGTGCCCCGGTCTGGGAGGATCCCATATGCCGCGGAGCGGCTGGGCCCGTGAGCCATGGCCGCTGGGCCTGCGCGTCCGGAGCCTGTGCTCCGCAACGGGAGAGGCCACAACGGTGAGAGGCCCACGTACCGCAAAAAGAAAAAAAAAAAAAAAAAAAAAAAAAAAAAAAAAAATATTATCATTAATCATTATTATTACCATCGTGAACATTATTATTTATTGCAACATGTACTTTTAGGGAGGTATCATTACCCTTATTTTACAGATAAAGAAATCATGGATGACAGACATTAAGTAAATTGTGATCCACAGCCATTTTAACCCAGTCTTGCAGAGTCCAAACCCATGGAGTTTATGTCAATACATGCTCATTTAGAATATTAGTTTAAAATTAACTGTTCAATTTATTAAAATTACAAATACACCATATAGCACAGGGAACTCTATTCAATACTCTGTAATGACCTATATGGGAATAGAATCTAAAAAAAGAGTGGATATATGCATATGTATAACTGATTCACTTTGCTGTACAGCAGAAACTAACATATTGTAAATCAACTATACTCCAACAAAAATTAATTTAATAAATAAATAAAATTACAAATACAATTACTCAATTTACAATATTAATCACTTTCTTATTTTCCTTATAATTGTAGAAAATTTTAATAATCATTAATAAGGAGCTTGTATTAATTTGGTCCTATTTACAAATTTAATTAAATGCTTTAATTATTTCAAATTGAATTTTGAATCTAATATAGTCAATTTCCTGTTTAAGTATTTCAGTATCTGATTTACAGGGAGGCCTCTCTAAAGTATTTAAGAATATTTGTAAATCCAATAAGTTAAATATAAATATGAATCTAAAATGCCTTTAATTGTTCCCATACTGTTTACAAAATAAGTGAGATTTAAACATTAAGCAACAAATTTAAACAAATTATTTAATTACACATTATAAGTTAGAATTGCAATCCTAGCATGCCAAATTCTATGAAACATTACAAACACCTAAACTACCAAACAGAAACAAATTCATAAATATGTAAATATTATTACTGCTTGTTTGATTTACGTCTTCATCTTTATAATGAATTCTAAATAACCTTGAATCAAAACACACTTATCCGGTTCTAGGTTATGGAATGGAGGAGTAGCCTGTATTAGATTAACTCTCTTGCCAATAACAATTGTAAATCCCGGACAAAATATAAAAAACAACTGTGTGAACGCACTGGAGAGCAACCCAAAGTAGAGAGAAATGGGAAGGATATTATCCTTGAAGAAGAGAAGCTCACTGGGTGAGACCGTCATTTAATCAGCTTTTCCCCTTGGGGCATTTCATAGTTTACTGAAGTGCCTAGGCAAATAGAGCTCAAGCAGAGAGTAGCAGTTTTACTAGTATGAGACAGAATTCAGAGTTTTGGAAATGATCCAGAAGCACTGGAAATCAGGGAGCAGGAAGGGGCAGGGGAGAGAACCCAGAAAGGAATCAGTCACAAAAGAAGGAGATCCAAAATTTTAATATAAATATCCCTTTAATTTTTGACTGATTCCTAAATTGTGTATGCACAGGACAAGACTTCAAGAAACTCAGCAAAAAAGAGGTTAAGGAACTGAGCTGAGATTTTAGCAGTTGCCTAGGACTCAGGAGTTTAAGTTTGGCATTTAAGTCCAACCAAAATAGAGGAGCTTGGCAAACAGCTAGAGCTTTCCACTGACATTCCTGAAGAGCTACACCTTAGGAGCAAAGATCACATCTGAGGACCAAGGGAAAAACTGAATATGCCTTCTCTAATGAAGGCTAAAACTAAGCCCCCAAGGATCAAGATAATCTGCAAGTAATTTAACTGTTGCCACAACAAAATGCAATATTCTTTAGAGGAAGATAACTTAACCCAGATTTTCTATAACATATTGTATACAATGACCCATAAGTGACTCATATGTTCGATTTGGAATTAGCTGAAACAAGTATAATAAATATGATATAGAAACAATAGGAAAATGTAGCCACCATGGATGAACAAACAGGAAATCTCAATGGAGAAATGAGAAAAGTTTTTAAAGAACCAGATAGAAATTCCAGAATTCTAGAAATTCTAGATGCATAACCTAAATCTAATCATGAGAAATTATCAGACAAACTCAAATTGACTGATATTCTACAAAATACTTGCCCTGTAATATTTTAAAATATCAAAGCCATGGAAGTCAAGGAAACACAAAAAAACTGTTTTATAATGCTCAGCATACAGATTCTGTATATTAGATTAATACTCATTATAGTCATTCAACACCATAATGCATATTATAAGCCATCAAAACTATTTTGAAGAATATAGAGAGAAAAGTGTTTACGATATAATACTAGCTTCTTAAATGTAAGATTAAAAACTCAATGTATAGGATCCTAAGAGTTTTATTTTTTAATCTAATAGCTATCTATCTATCTAGTTATCTCATAAATATACTAAATATGATAAAGAACACCCTTCTTTACACAAGATTGCCAGCTAACAAATGTAAAAGTAATGATAAAAATTATCATTTTACAACAACTGAAAAAAATTAATTCAGGCAAGCTTGTCAATGGAAGCCAAAGCATTTGAATGAAAGGTTGGTTGGGAACCAGCTATTTACATAGTTCATGAGTCTCACACCACAGGTGTGATATTAACAAGAGGGAAAAATTTACATTGGAGGAATCAGGTTGTCAACACCTTAACACAATGATCAGTCTTATCATCCTTCATGGTAAGACAGCAAGACATATATGCCGCCTGGTGTGATGTAATATGAACAACACAGTAGTACCAGAATGTTCTTTCCAAAAAGATGTAACCTCAGTTTAACTAATTATTTATATCTAATTTTCATTTAATGAGAAATCTGGGGATGGAGGAACAGGTTAAATTGACACCATGAGGAGTCAACCAAACAAATCCAGAAGGTAGAAGATACTGCTGGACAAATGCCCAAGTCCCTTGAAAAAACATCCCATGATGAAAAAAATGCAGTCTCCTAACTGTTCTCGACTTTAGAAGACTTTAAGACATGTAACCATGTTACACTGGCCCTTGATTGGATTTTGGTTTAAATAAGTTAAAATTTAAATATAGTTTTGGGATAATTGGAAAATTTTAAATATAGGCTGAATATTAGATGATATTAAGGAATTGTTCTTAATTTGGTTAGAGGTGACAATGGGTTGTGATTAAGTAGGAAATGTCCTTACTCTTTGGAAATGCTTTAGTGATGTATTATTTTTTCTCAATTATTTGATACTTCTTTTCTGGATAAGAATTATATATCCTCCCCTCCCTTCATTTCTTGCCCTGTGATTTACAGGCCTTCCTCTAGAAAGAGTATATTTTCCCTCTCCATGGACATCATGCTGACCTTTGGTCAGTGAAATATAAGCAGAAGTGACACTTTGCCAGTCTGACAGAAGCTTGAAGTGGCACTGCAAATTTCTGCCTGCTCTCTTCTTCTTTTCCTTTTTTCCATGGGAATGGCATGACCCAGCTAGGGGCTGCTCCTTCATCCTGGATCCCAGGATGAAGAGAGAGGTGAAATAGACTCAGCCTATCCATACGCTGGAGTATAGCCACTGGTGATTAACAACTTACATGTAACGCGAAGGAAAATAAACCTTTGTCGTATGTTGCTGAGGTTTGGGGTTGCTTTTTACAGCAGCATCACTTAGTGGAGCTGAGCTTCCACTCTGATACAGAGGCATATTGGGGTATTCAGGGATGACATATTTTTAATTGTTTAGCAAAAATTCAAAGAAATAAAAAGAACCAAATGAGGGCTTCCCTGGTGGTGCAGTGGTTGAGAGTCCGCCTGCCGATGCAGGGGACATGGGTTCATGCCCCGGTCTGGGAAGATCCCACATGCCGCGGAGCAGCTGGGCCTGTGAGCCATGGCCGCTGAGCCTGCGTGTCCGGAGCCTGTGCTCCACAACGGGAGAGGCCACAACAGTGAGATGCCCGCGTACCGCAAAAAAAAAAAAGAACCAAATGAAAATTTCAGAATTTAAAAAGCAACAACTGAAAAAAAAAAACTCACTGGATGGGCTCAGTAGAAGAGTGGAGATGACAGAGGAGTGAACCTAAAGCTAGAAGGATAGAAATGATCCAATCTGAGCAACAAACAGAAAACAGATGAAAAAAAAAAACAGAAATTCAGGAATCTGCTGTACAATATCATGCCTATAATTAACAATACACTATTACACACTTAAAATTTTGTTAAGCAAGTAGATTTCATGTTAAATGTTCTTACCACAATAAAAACAAACAAAAAATCGTTACCGGGCTTCCCTGGTGGCGCAGTGGTTGAGAGTCCGCCTGCCGATGCAGGGGACACGGGTTCGTGCTCCGATCCCGGAAGATCCCACATGCCGCGGAGCGGCTGGGCCCGCGAGCCATGGCCGCGGAGCCTGTGTGTCCGGAGCCTGTGCTCCGCAACGGGAGAGGCCACAGCAGTGAGAGGCCCACGTACAGCAAAAAAAAAAAAAAAAAAAATCGTTACCATCAACAACAACGAAGCTAAGGTAAGAAGGTGGTACTAAGAAGCACGGACTATTAAAAATAACGAATCTAAGTACTTCCCTGGTGGTCCAGCGACTCTGCACTCCAAATGCAGGGGGCCTGGGTTCGATCCCTGGTCAGGGAACTAGATCCCACATACCACAACTGAAAGATATTGCATGGCGCAACTAAAGATCCCGCATGCCACAACCGCAGCCAAATAAATAAAAATAAATAAATGAAATAATTTTAAAATAAATAAATAAATCTAGTACTCTGAAAAAACCTGTGTATAAACTAAATAAGCCATGGGGATGTATTGTACAGCATAAGGAACACAGCCAATAATACTGTAATAACTTTGTTTGAGGACAGAAGGCTGCTAGAGTTCTGGTGGTGATCACTTCATAATGTATGCAAATGTCAAACTGCTATGTAGTACCCCTGAAACTAACATGAAATTGTACAGCAACTATATTTCTTTTTTTTAATTTAAAAAAATTTTTAACATCTTTATTAGAGTATAATTGCATTACAATGGTGTGTCAGTTTCTGCTAATGAAACTTTATTAGAGTATATTAAACCTTATTAGAGTATAATTGCATTACAATGGTGTGTCAGTTTCTAAATTTCTTTCATCAGTGTCTTATAATTTTCTGCATACAGGTCTTTTGTCTCCTTTGGTAGGTTTATTCCTAGATATTTTATTCTTTTTGTTGCAATGGTAAATGGAAGTGTTTACTTAATTTCACTTTCAGATTTTTCATCATTAGTGTATAGGAATGCCAGAGATTTCTGTGCATTAATTTTGTATCCTGCTACTTTACCAAATCCATTGATTAGCTTTAGTAGTGTTCTGGTAGCATCTTTAGGATTCTCTATGTATAATATCATGTCATCTGCAAAGAGTGACAGCTTTACTTCTTTTCTGATTTGGATTCCTTTGATTTCTTTTTCTTTTCTGATTGCTGTGGCTAAAACTTCCAAAACTATGTTGAATATTAATGATGAGAGTGGGCAACCTTGTCTTGTTCCTGATCTTAGAGGAAATGGTTTCAGTTTTTCACCATTGAGGACGATGTTGGTTGTGGGTTTGTCATATATGGCCTTTATTATGTTGAGGAAAGTTCCCTCTATGCCTACTTTCTGCAGGGTTTTTATCATAAATGGGTGTTGAATTTTGTCGAAAGCTTTCTCTGCATCTACTGAGATGTTTATATGGTTTTTCTCCTTCCATTGGTTAATATGGTGTATCACGTTGATTGATTTGTGTATGTTGAAGAATCCTTGCATTCCTGGGATAAACCCCACTTGATTATAATGTATGATCCTTTTAATGTGCTGTTGGTTTCTGTTTGCTAGTATTTTGTTGAGGATTTTTGCATCTATGTTCATCAGTGATATTGGCCTCTAGTCTTCTTTCTTTGTGACATCTTTGTCTGGTTTTGGTATCAGAGTGATGGTGGCCTTGTAGAATAAGTTTCGGAGTGTTCCTCTCTCTGCTATATTTTGGAAGAGCTTGACAAGGATGGGTGTTAGCTCTTCTCTAAATGTTTGATAGAATTCGCCTGTGAAGTCATCTGGTCCTGGGCTTTTGTTTGTTGGAAGATTTTTAATCACAGTTTCAATTTCAGTGCTTGTAATTGGCCTGTTCTTACTTTCTATTTCTTCCTGGTTCAGTCTCGGAAGGTTGTGCATTTCTAAGAGTTTGTCCATTTCTTCCAGGTTGCCCATTTTATTGGCATAGAGTTGCTTGTAGTAATCTCTCATGATCTTTTGTATTTCTGCAGTGTCAGTTGTTACTTCTCCTTTTTCATTTCTAATTCTATTGATTTGGGTCTTCTCCCTTTTTTTCTTTATAAGTTTGGCTAATGGTTTATCAATTTCATTTGTCTTCTCAAAGAACCAGCTTTTAGTTTTATTGATCTTTGCTATCTTTTCCTTCATTTCTTTTTCATTTATTTCTGATCTGATCTTTATGATTTCTTTCCTTCTGCTAACTTTGGGGGTTTTTTGTTCTTCTTTCTCTAATTGCTTTAGGTGTAAGGTTAGGTTGTTTATTTGAGATGTTTCTTAAGGTACACTTGTATAGCTATAAACTTCCTTCTTAGAACTGCTTTTGCTCCATCCCATAGGTTTTGGGTCATTGTGTTTCCATTGTCATTTGGTTCTAGGCATTTTTTTATTTCCTCTTTGATTTCTTCAGTGATCTCTTGATTATTAAGTAGTGTGTTGTTTAGCCTCCATGTGTTTGTATTTTTTACAGATTTTTTCCTGTAATTGATATCTAGTCTCATAGCATTGTGGTCAGAAAAGATACTTGATACGATTTCAATTTTCTTAAATTTACCAAGGCTTGATTTGTGACCCAAGATATGATCTATCCTGGAGAATGTTCTATGAGCACTTGAGAAAAATGTGTATTCTTTTGTTTTTGGATGGAATGTCCTATAAATATCCATTAAGTCCATCCCGTTTAATGTATCATTTAAAGCTTGTGTTTCCTTATTTATTTTCATTTTGGATGATCTGTCCATTGGTGAAAGTTGGGTGCTAAAGTCCCCTACTATGAGTGTGTTCCTGTCGATTTCCCCTTTTATGGTTGTTAGTATTTGCCTTATGTATTGAGGTTCTCCTATGTTGGGTGCATAAATATTTACAATTGTTATATCTTCTTCTTGGATTGATCCCTTGATCATTATGTAGTGTCTTTCTTTGTCTCTTGTAATAGTCTTTGTTTTAAAGTCTATTTTGTCTGATATGAGAATTGCTACTCCAGCTTTCTTTTGATTTCTATTTGCATGGACTATCTCTTTCTATCCCCTCACTTTCAGTCTGTATGTGTCCCTAGGTCGGAAGTGGGTCACTTGTAGACAGCATATATATGGGTCTTGTTTTTGTATCCATTCAGCCAGTCTATGTCTTTTTGTTGGAGCATTTAATCCATTTACACTTAAGGTAATTATCAATATGTATGTTCCTATTACTATTTTCTCTAATTGTTTTGGGTTTATTATTGTAGGTCTTCCTTCTCTTGTGTTTCCTGCCTAGAGAAGTTCCTTTAGCATTTGTTGTAAAGCTGGTTTGGTGCTGCTGAATTCCCTTAGCTTTTCCTTGTCTGTAAAGCTTTTAATTTCTCCGTCAAATCTGAATGAGATCTTTGCTGGCTAGAGTAATCTTAGTTGTAGGTTTTTCTCTTTCATCACTTTAAATATGTCCTGCCACTCCCTTCTGGCTTGCAGAGTTTCTGCTGAAAGATCAGCTGTTAACCTTATGGGGATTCCCTTATGTGTTACTTGTTGTTTTTCCCTTGCTGCTTTTAATATTTGTTCTTTGTATTTAATTTTTGATAGTTTGATTAATATGTGTCTTGGCGTGTTTCTCCTTGGATTTATCCTGTATGGGACTCTCTGTGCTTCCTGGACTTGATTAACTATTTCCTTTCCCATATTAGGGAAGCTTTCAACTATAATCTTTTCAAATATTTTCTCAGACCCTTTCTTTTTCTCTTCTTCTTCTGGGACCCCTATAATTCGAATGTTGGTGCTTTTAATGTTGTCCCACAGGCCTCTGAGACTGTCCTTAGTTCTTTTCATTCTTTTTTCTTTATTCTACTCTGCAGTAGTTATTTCCAGTATTTTATCTTCCAGGTCACTTATCCATTCTTCTGCCTCAGTTATTCTGCTATTGATTCCTTCTAGAGAATTTTAAATTTCATTTATTGCATTGTTCATCGTTTGTTTGCTCTTTAGTTCTTCTAGGTCCTTGTTAAACGTTGTATTTTCTCCATTCTATTTCCACGATTTTGGATCATCTTTACTATAATTACTCTGAATTTTTTTTCAGGTAGACTGCCTATTTCCTCTTCATTTGTTAGGTCTGGTGGGTTTTTGCCTTGCTCCTTCATCTGCTGTGTGTTTCTCTGTCTTCTCATTTTGCTTAATTTACTGTGTTTGGGGTCTCCTTTTCACAGGCTGCAGGTTTGTAGTTTCTGTTGTCTTTGGTGTCTGTCCCCAGGGCTAAGTTTGGTTCAGTGGGTTGTGTAGGCTTCCTGGTGGATGGGACTAGTGCCTGTGTTCTGGTGGATGAGGCTCGATCTTGTCTTTCTGGTGGGCAGGTTCACGTCTGATAGTGTGTTTTGGGGTGTCTGTGGCCTTATTATGATTTTAGGCAGCCTCTGTGCTAATGGATGGGGTTGTGTTCCTGTCTTGCTAGTTGTTTGGCATAGGGTGTCCTGCACTGTAGCTTGATGGTCGTTGAGTGGAGCTGGGTCTTGGCATTGAGATGGAGATCTCTGGGAGATTTTCGCCGTTTGATATTACGTGGAGCTGGGAGGTCTCTTTTGGACCAGTGTCCTGAACTTTGTTATCCCACCTCAGTGGCACAGCCCTGACGCCTGGTTGGAGCACCAAGAGCCTGTCCTCCACACGGCTCAGAATAAAAGGGAGAAAAAAAAGAAAGAAAGAAGAAAATAAAGTAAAATAAAATAGAATAAAATAAAGTTATTAAAATAAAAAATAATTATTAAGAAAAAAAATTTTTAAGTAATTAAAAAAACAAACCAGAACCCTAGGACAAATGGTAAAAGCAAAGCTATACAGACAAAATCACACACAGCCGCATACACATACACACTCACAAAAAGAGAAAAAGGGGGGGGAAATATATATGGTTGCTTCCAAAGTCCACCTCCTCAATTTGGGATGATTCGTTGTCTATTCATGTATTCCACAGATGCAGGGTACATCAATTGATTGTGGAGATTTAATCCGCTGCTTCTGAGGCTGCTGGGAAAGATTTCCCTTTCTCTTCTTTGTTCGCACAGCTCCCGGGATTCAGCTTTGGATTGGCCCCGCTTCTGCGTGTAGGTCACCTGAGGGCCTCTGTTCTTCGCTCAGACAGGACAGGGTTAAAGGAGCTGCTGATTCGGGGGCTCTGGCTCACTCAGGCCGGGGGAGGGAGGGGCACGGAGTGCGGGGCGAGCCTGCGGCGGCAGAGGCCAGCATGATGTTGCACAGCCTGAGGTGCGCCGTGTGTTCTCCCGGGGAAGTTGTCCCTGTATCACGAGACCCTGGCAGTGACGGGCTGTAGAGCCTCCCAGGAGGGGAGGTGTGGACAGTGACCTGTGCTCGCACACAGGCTTCTTGGTGGCGGCAGCAGCAGCCTTAGCGTCTCCTGCCGGTCTCTGGGGTACGTGCTGATAGCCGCGGCTCGCGCTGTCTCTGGAGCTCCTTTAAGCGGCCTCTTAATCCCTCTCCTCGCACACCAGGAAACAAAGAGGCAAGAAAAAGTCTCTCGCCTCTTCGGCAGCTCCAGACTTTTTCCCAGACTCCCTCCCAGCTAGCTGTGGCGCATTAGCCCCTACAGGCTGTGTTCACACCGCCAGCCCCAGTCCTCTCCCTGCATCCGACCTCCGAAGCCCGAGCCTCAGCTCCGAGCCCCGCGTGCCCCGGCGGCTGAGGAGACAAGCCTCTCTGGCTGGTGAGTGCTGGTCGGCACCGACCCTCTGTGCGGGAATCTCTCCGCTTTGCCCTCCGCACTCCTGTTGCTGTGCTCTCCTCCGTGGCTCCAAAGCTTCCCCCCTCCGCCACCCGCCGTCTCCGCCCGCGAGGGGGCTTCCTAGTGTGTGGAAACCTTTTCTCCTTCACAGCTCCCTCCCACTGGTGCAGGTCCCGTCCCTATTCTTTGTCTCTGTTTTTTCTTTTTTCTTTTGCCCTACCCAGGTACCTGGGGAGTTTCTTGCCTTTTGGGAAGTCTGAGCTCTTCTGCCAGCGTTCAGTAGGTGTTCTGTAGGAGTTGTTCCACATGTAGA
This sequence comes from Mesoplodon densirostris, assembly GCF_025265405.1. NCBI lineage: Eukaryota > Metazoa > Chordata > Mammalia > Artiodactyla > Ziphiidae > Mesoplodon > Mesoplodon densirostris. Next base: position 124,924,977 of record NC_082664.1, read on the forward strand.
TGTATTTCTGATGTATTTGTGAGGAGGAAGGCGATCTCCGCGTCTTACTCTTCCGCCATCTTGAAGCTTCTCCAAGTTGTACTCACTCTCTGCCCGGGGAGAAATTCCAACGGCAGGTATTGGTGACACATCCTCTTCTTTAACAGGTGGCAGACTGGCAACTCCTGGCACAAGGTGGCCATCCCTGGTTTCACATCAACATGATCTCAGGCACAAACGTCCTTGTTTTTCCATTTTATCTTTAAGTTACTTGTTGAAACAACTGGTCCGCAGTCCCAGGGACTGTCGCGGCTTCAGCTGGTGGGGCTCCTCCAGAGCCAGCAGCACCAGTGAGGCCGCCCTCCCCTCGGGCTCCAGGGCAGTTCAGTAGCAAGATCTTTTTTGATCCACCTCCGGAAAATTTCCCCCAGGACCAGCCTTCAGATGCCTCTCCTCACTGAATCACAGTTACAATGAATCTCTTTCATATTCTTCTGTGAGGCCAACGCCGTGTATGAGGTGCTGGAAAATGAAGCAGGAAAGACTTCTGCCACTCTTCCAGAGTCTTTGCTTCAAAACACTGGACTTATACCTTCCTGCGACCGGAAGACTTCCCCAGCATTTCCCCAGGTCCTGGCTTTGTTAGAAGTGCTAACGAACGAGGTTCAGTGGCCGGATGCACAGCAAGCCAAATGCCGAGACTCCAAGGTTCTCAGCCCAGCACAGAGCTCTGACTGCCTGAAGTGCAGGGCTCAGGGCACTTGTGGGATCCCAACTATATTTCAATTAAAAAAAAAAATCAGTGTAGGGGCTTCCCTGGTGGCGCAGTGGTTGAGAGTCCACCTGCCAATGCAGGGGACACGGGTTCGTGCCCCGGTCCGAGAGGATCCTACATGCCGCGGAGCGGCTGGGCCCGTGAGCCATGGCCACTGAGCCTGTGTGTCCGGAGCCTGTGCTCCGCAGCGGGAGAGGCCACAGCAGTGAGAGGCCCGCGTACCGCAAAAAAAAAAAAAAAAAAAAAAAATCAGTGTAGAGAGGTCAAATGGAATTCTAAAGTATGTTCAAGGAAAGTCTGAGAAACAACACTTCAGCAGGATTTCAGGCTACAAAATCAACACACAAAACTCAAACATACTTCAATATACTAACAACAAAGATGTGAGAAAAAAATTAAAAACACAAGACCATTTATAAACACTCAAAAGCAAATGAAATACCTAGACATGAATCTAACAAAATATGTACGTGATTTGCGGCTAAAAATTATAGAAGACTTTCTCATGTTTCCATGACTCTCCTGGCTTTAACACTTTTAAAGATCACAGGGCAGGTATTCTGCTGAATGTGGGTCAATTGGGGTTTGTATGATGCTCCTTCAGGATTAGATGCAGTTTATGCATCTTTAGGATATGAGAGAGATCTGCTTGTGACATCTGTCACCCTATTGATTGCCAGGGTTGATCTGATCTGGCTGGCTAGGTGGGTGTCCCCGTCCTTGATCATTGTTCCACATGCTTCCTCCCAAAGCTGCACATTGACTGGGTCAAAGAGGACGAACGTCCCTGAAAGAGGAGGACTGATCTTCCACCAAGGGTATAGCTGTGTTCCCCTGCTAGAACCTCCAAACAAGTTCTCAGGTTATGCATCTTTGGCGGGAATATCACAAAAGTGATGCTGCATTCTTCTTGTTGCATCCCCTCAGGGATCACAGGGCTTCAGTTTGTCCCATTACTGATGATGTTCACTTTGATTGTTTGATTAAGGCGTTGTCTCTCAGGCTTTTCCACTTTTTGATGCACAGTTCTATAAGCTTGGACAAATACATAGAATCATGTAACCATTACCATAGACGAGATGCAGACAGTTTCATCACGCCATAAAATATTACTCCAGAAACACTGTAGTGAAGCCCTCCCTCCACCCCTAATACCTGGCAACTACTGTTCTGTTCTCCATCTCTAGTTTTGCCTTTTCATAATGCCATATAAATGGAATCATACAGTATGTAGTTAAAGTTGCTCTATTGTCCTTTGTAATTAATAAATTTTAGGGGGAAGTAATTTTAAACTATGTAATATCCTGCTCCTCATCAAACTTTCCGCCAATTTGTTTACCTATTTATATCAGTATGAACTTCCTGATTAATTAAATGATTATAATCCATTACTATTATTATGTTTTTGATTCTCAAACTGTCCCTGACTTGACTAATGGGAATCCCTTCAAATTACTATCAGTGTCTTTTGACATAGTCCCATCATTTTTGAGTACCTCCTGGCTTTCCATCAGAACATATCCCTAGCTTACTTGTGCTTATTCATGTTGGGATGTTCCTTCTCCCAGGTCCTTTCAGTAGACAGAGCAAGAGAATACATATGTATACACACACACACACACACACACACACACACACACACACACACACATTTATTTCTATCTCTATCTATCTCTGTTGAAAACTATAAGCTCACACCAATACCTTGAATTCCAATCCAACATCACAGGGTTTATTCAAGTCATGTTTGTAACGCCTTTCTCTAATAGTGAGAAACGTGGCTCCATTTATCCTTAGTATGCTTAGTTATATAAACAATTTTGCATCACCGCCACCAACCCCTCTCTCCTGCAAAATTCCCACTCAGGTTTTGACTTCTCACACAGGACAAGCCCACTGCATGAACACCCTCCTCTCCCTGCTTGGGCTCCAACAACCTATGCCAGGCTGGCCTTCTACATGGATGCCCACCTTTCCACTGCTCAGGCTCTGAAACCCAACTCTGGGCCTCCCCAACAACCCCATGTGATTTCCTTCCCCACCCTGCTCAGGACCTGACACTCAAGACGGCCCCTTCCCCTCTCCATTGGGATATCGTCCTCTCCCTTTTTGGACTCTGAGTCCCCAGGATGGGCCAACCCCACTTGTGAATGCATTTCCTATGCCAGCCTGCCCCTCCCCTGCCCCACGGACACCCTTGTCACCCTGTGCTGGCAGCTCTGCAATGAAATACCCTCCCCATGTTGTTCTGGCTCCTACACTGGGCCTTAGGCCAACTTCCCGCATGGATGCCCTCCTCACGCTGGCAGACAGACAGATTAAGGCAGATCACCTTGGTCAAATTAAAGCTGGTCTATGTCCAGTTTGCATTTACCTCTAGAGCAGTACCTGTTCATGGGTCTCAGTTGGTGAACTTTAAACTCCTACATGTGTCTCCTTATAAATGTGAGACTGCCAAAATCTCTGCTTAGCTCTTTAGCCCCTTGGTAACTTTATGTTCATTTTCTTGGAATCTCATGAGCTCAATTTAAGTGTCAACAAATGTTGAGATGGGATTATAAATAGAATTTCAGGCTCACTTCTTTGTATTTCTCTCTCTTCTGGGATCTTTTCCCCTCAAATCCCACCTACCTAGGTAGCCCTGAACCCCAATTTTTGTCTCCCTTAGCCCAGTAAACTTGCTGCAGGTTCTATGCTTCTGCTTTATATTCAGTCTCTATGGCCAGAACTGTGAATTGGCAACCACTCTGAGGGGAAAAAGTCACTAAGAATGTAGAACACAATCGATGCACTTCTCTCTGCTTTAGGACAATAGTCCTTCATCCTATAAGAGCAGTGTTCTGCATACCCTAAAGGGCTCAGATGTAGGTGGAAACTGTTTCTCTTAGTAGACAGCACATTTCTTCCTTTTATCAAGTCTATATTATATCAACATAAATTAAAGAAATTTCAAATTAGGGTTTGAAATTATAGCATATTTTAAGTGTTTATATGTAACAAATGTGACCCTTATAAAAAGGCAAAACGTGCAATTCTTTACGTTTTATTTACTAGCTACTTATAAGAATATGAATTACAGTGCACTATCAGTACTGATGTTCATTACAGGGCCACAGTTTAAAGCTGTAAGTGTACTTTGTAAAGAGAGATATGAACTTATTGGTATATGACATTTACAATTTAAATGCAAATGTTATTCTGTGAATTGTGGGTCCCTGGCCATCTGGCCATGACAGGCTCTAACTGGGAGAACTTCCCAAAGAAATAGAAGTTATAGGGAAATCCCTGACTGTGAACCTTCCCCTTGGCATAAACTCTGAAGGAAGAGGATTAAGGTATTTAAAATTTACCACCTTTACAAGTGTTTTAGTTGTCTTCACACCCAAGTACCTGAAGGTAACTTAATTAATTTGGGGATTGTTTCCCCCAACGTAAAGAGAGATTATCCATCTTAATCTTACAGAGTTGTGAGAATTCAATGAGAAGAGGGTACACGAAAGTACCTGGCAAATACTAGCTGCTTTTTTTAGTGACTATTTCCAAAGATGGTTCAAGATTTTATTAATGATTGCTAAGACTGTGTGGACACAATGTCTCGATTATCTGTTGCATGTGTAGAATACTTTCATTTTCCACAGTGGCTGGCAAAATTTTAATTCAGTAGTCTAGTTGGGTGAGAGCAGCTATATATAATATAAATATACTCACAGTTTTCATGACATGAAGTGATAAAGACCTAGAAGGCTCTTTAGGATTATCCTGGTTGGATCTCTTTATTTTTATGGATGAGGAAATGGAGACCCAGGAGGTGAAGTATCTTGCCCTAGTATCCTCGTTGCGTACTGGCAGAGCGAGACCAGCATGTGGGAGCCCAGACTTCTGACCATGTTTACCTGGAGGCCTAGGGTCATAACTGGTGTTTTGTCTCTTCTGCCTCATTCTCATGGCCAAAGTAAGTCACATAGCCCACCCAGATTCAAGGCTGGGGAAGCGGGGTCCACCTCCTGGTAGGAGGAGCCACAAAGTCACATAACAACAGGCATGGATACAGGACAGTTTGAAGAACTGAGGATATTTTTGCAATCTATCTTCCACAAAAAGCAAATGTTTCCCATGGCCCTGACACTTTTTTCAAGTACAAGCATTAAGCGTGTCTTTTGACTTTCTAGACATCTCGGCACTGTGGAGAGGCCTTGGGAAGGAAGTCCTGTGAGTGACTGCGAGAGCCTCTTGTGGGCTCTGCCCTGCGCAGGGTGCTGAGGGGAGAACAAAGAGGTTGCAATATGTGGGAGTCAGTGACCTGGCCCTGCAGGCTCGCGAGCAAGGTAACATATACATGGGGACAATCACGAGACAGTGAATGGCATGGAGGACAGGTGACCCAACGTGGAGAAGGAGGGGAAAGCAGACTTCCAACAGTCTGAGCAACAAAACTTCCTTGAAAGAAATGAAATTGACACCAAGCAGGGGAAGGCAAATAGAACTTAACTACCCAGACAGAGGGAGGGAAGAATGTCTTAGCTGAGGGAAATGATGTGATAGAAAGGGCAACATCAGGGGTGAACTTGGGTTACTGAGGGAAGATAGCATTCGAGGTGGAAAGACAGGGTTAGGCCAGATAGTAGAATCTGTCCACCCAGGATGGCTGGGTCACAGTGAGGTGGCTGGAGCTTCACCTACAGGAGGGTCTGTGAGGCAGGATGTGGAAAAGGAGGACAGACCTGGTGGTGCCTGTGAGGCAGGGCTGGGGCAATTTCTGGAGCAGAGAAAACAGAGAAGCCTTCTCTACCTGCCCAGGCGCCAATGGAAAAGAACTTGGGTTAAGGTCTGGGTAGTGGAAACCTAAAAGGAAAAATGTTAGCTGGTTTGAAGGGAGAATTGGTAGGATTTGGAACATTTACATCCCTTGCATTCAGACACTCATGGCAAACTGTATAAGCTAGTTCTGTGTTTAGTGATATTGAATGCAGATGTGTAAAATTGGAGGTTCTTCTCCATCACCACTGTCATCTCCACTCTTTTAAGTGCAAAAATATTAATCACTTGGTAGGTAAACAGAATTTTTCAGCTTATTTTTTCACCCCTGACAAAACATTTTAGTACCAAAGCAAATCAAAAGTACATGTTAGGAAAGTTCACTTTTGAAAATTCTGTATTTGATATTGCTTATCTGTAGCACTTAAAACCAATCCTATTTATACTCCGTATTTCAGTATTTATATTCTAGACCTGCACTGTTTAGTTCAACAGAGAAGCCATTATTGAGTATATGAAATGTGCCCAGTCCAAACTGAAATGTGCTGAAAGTGTAAATTACATGCCAGATTTCAGAGACACTTATATCAAAGAATGTAAAGTATCTCTTAAATAATTTTTATATTGATTATTGAAATGATAATGTTTTGGATATATTGGATTAAATAAAATATATCATTAAAATTCATTTTACCTATTTCTTTTTACTTTTTAAACATTACTATTAAAAAATGTAAAATTATAGGGCTTCCCTGGTGGCGCAGTGGTTGAGAGTCCGCCTGCCGATGCAGGGGACACGGGTTCGTGCCCCGATCCCGGAAGATCCCACATGCCGCGGAGCGGCTGGGCCCGCGAGCCATGGCCGCGGAGCCTGTGTGTCCGGAGCCTGTGCTCCGCAACGGGAGAGGCCACAGCAGTGAGAGGCCCGCGTACAGCAAAAAAAAAAAAAAAAAAAAAAAAAAAAAAAAAAATGTAAAATTATATATGGGTTCACTTTGTGGATCGCATTACATTTCTGTTGGACGGTGCTAATTTTTTTTCATATACACTTATTTTTTTTTTTGGCCATGGCGCAGCATGAGGGATATTAGATCCCCAACCAGGGATAGAACCCACACACCCTGCACTGGAAGAGTGAAGTCTTAACCACTGGACTACCAGGGAAGTCCCAAGGACGGTGCTATTTTAAAGCTTCACTTTGTCTAGAAATATTATGTTATGAAGTGGCCCACACTGCAGTTAATGGCATTAACAAGTGGAATGATTTTACATGCCTAATGACCTGAAAAATTGTTCCATACATTTCTATTTTCTTCCAGGTTGAATCTGTGATCTAGTGATAAATCATACAAATATCATGAAGCATATGCTATATTATCTGCTTTCAGGCACAGCCCTTTATGTGATTATAATTTCTTTTCCCATAAGGGAGGGAATACGAAAGAGATTTACAATAAAAATTTACATTCATTAAAAAATTTTAACAATAAGTATTTTAGATTATCATTAAAGCATGATAAATAATGTGCCTGCATCATTTTAGCATCAATTTACAAAATCTATATGCAATCAGCAGCAGGCCCTTACTGAACAGGTGTTGTGTTTTGTTGCGGTTGTTATTGTTTAATTCGGTCTCTCAAATGTCTTTTTTTAAAAAAATCTTTATTGGAGTATAATTGCTTCACAATACTGTGTTAGTTTCTGTTGCACAACAAAGCGAATCAGCCATATGCATACACGTGTCCCCATATCCCCTCCCTCTTGAGCCTCCCTCCCATGCTCCCTATCCCACCCCTCTAGGTCATTGCAAAGCACGGAGCCAAGCCAATCTCCCTGTGCTATTTGGCTGCTTCCCACCAGCCAACTATTTTACATTCATTCAGTAGTTTATATATGTTGATGCTACTCTCACTTCACCCCAGCTTCACCCTCCCACCCCATGTCCTCAAGTCCATTTTCTATGTCTACCTCTTTATTCCTGCCCTGCAACTAGGTTCATCAGTACCATTTTCTTTTTTTTAAGATTCCATATATATTCATTAGCATACAGTATTTGTTTTTCTCTTTCTGACTTACTTCACTCTGTATGACACACTGTACAGCAGTCCCATTGCTGCTGCTCTTTATTTTCTTTTTCTTCATGGCATTGACTTTTTGAAGATTTTAGGTCAATTGCCTTGTAAAATATCCTACATGGCGTCCTTTCACTTGTCCCACTATCCCCTGAATTCCTAGAAAATGGAGATCAGGTCTAGAGAAGCTTGATTACGTTCAGACAAACGATTTTAGTAAGAACACTTAATAGTTGATGTTGTGTACTTAATGTTGCCTCATATTAGGAAGCACAAATATCAAGCTTTTCTACAAGTTTTCATGTTGAATTTGATCACTTGTTTAAAGTTGTGATCGCCAGACTTCTCCATTGCAAAGGTATGTGTTTCCATTTGCAATTAATATGTAATCTGGGGATGATACCATGTGGATGTATGGTTTTCTGATAATTGTTCACTTAATGGCTGCAGCATATATTACTAATCCTTGCTTGAACCAATTATTTCATTAGGAGTTGCAAAAAATGATGATTTTTAAATTCTATCATTCCTTGCCCTCTTGCATAAAGAATCACTTTTTTTTCTCTCTCTCTCTCCTTTTTATTACTATGAATTCATGGATTGTTATTTATGCATTATATTACAATTACAGTCATTGTTCTTTTTGATGCTCAAATTGTCCCAAATTTAGCCATTGTCCTTTAGACATGTCCCATCATTATTTGAGCACTTCCTTGCTTTTTGGCACAATGAAATGTCCCAGGCTTACCTTCTACTTTCTCTGCCCCAGACTGGGGCTGCTTTAGTGAAGACAGACATTTAGAAGCCAAGATCTGAACATTAGGCATGCTCAGTGCTTCTAGGGTCTCTCAACGAACAGTTTTTCAAATTGACATGTAATTACTGTATGACAAAATTCACTCTTTAAAAGTGAACAATTGGGGACTTACCTGGTGGAACAGTGGTTAAGACTCCATGCTCCCAATGCAGGGGGCCCAAGTTCAATCCCTGGTCAGGGAACTAGATCCCACATGCATGCCACAGCTGAGAGTGCGCATGCCACAACTAAGGAGGCTAGGTGCCACAACTAAGGAGCCGGTGAGCCGCAGCTAAGGAGCCCACCTGCAGCAACTAAGACCCAGCACAACCCAATTTTTTAAATTAATTAATTAATTAAAAGAGCTAATGCCTTAAAAGCAACCAATTGAAAATGCAAATCAAAACCACAAGTGCTTGCTTCAGCAACACATATACTAAAATTGAGATAATAACAGAGTTTAGGATGACCTCTGCACAAGGATGACATGCAAATTTGTGAAGCGTAAAAAAAAAAAAACCCACAGTAAGATACCATTTCACGTCCATTAAGATGACTATCATTAAAAAATTTTTTTCTTTAAACAGAAAATAACAAATGTTGGCAAGAATATGGAGAAACTGGAACCCATGTGCATTGCTGGTGGGAAGATAAAATAGTGCAGCAATTATGGAAAACAGTATGGTGGTTCCTCAAAAAAATGAAAAACAGAGTTTCTCTATGACCCAGCAATTCCAATCCTAGGAGTAAACCCAAAAGTACTGAAAGCAGGGTTTTAAAAAGATATTTGAACACCTATGGGCATAACAGCATTATTCACAACAGCCAAAAGGTTGAAGCAACCTGAATATATACAACCAGTGTATATATTCACATATATACTGAATAATATCTTCCTTTTAAAAGAAAAGAAATTCTTACACATGCTCCAACTTGGTCGAACCTTGAGGACATTATCTCAGTGAAATAAGCTGCTCGCAAAAAGAAAAATACAGTACGATCCACTTACATGAGGTACCTAAAGAAGTCAAAATCATAGAGACAGAAAGTAGAATGGTGGTTGCCAAGGGCTGGAGAGAGGAGGGGATGAGGAGTTATTGTTTAATAGGCTATGGAGTTTTAGTCTGTAATATGAAAAGAGTTCTGGAGATGTATAGTGGTGATGGTTGCACAACAATGTAAATGTACTGAATTTCATTGAACTGTACATTTTAAAATTGTTAAAATGATAAATTTTATGTTATGTATATTTTACCACAATTTTTAAAGTGTACAAGTTGATGATTTTTAGTGTGTTCACAACCATCACCACTATCTAATTTTAGAACATTTTTATCACCCCCCACCAAGAAACCTGGTAGTAGCAATTACTATTAACAATCACTCCCCAGTCCCCATTTTCCCTAGACCCTAATTGACTTTCTATTTCTATATACTTGCCTATTCTGGACATTTCATATAAATGAAATCATAAAGTATGTGGCCTTTGTGTCTTTCACTTAGCATACTATTTTCAAGATTCATCCATGTTGTAGTATGTATCAGTAATTCATTTCTTTTCATGGCCAGATAATATTCCATTGTGTGGATATACCACATTTGCTTATTCATTCATTAGTTGGTGGATATTTTGATTGTTTCCATGTTTTGGCTATTAATGCTTAAAATGGACAACCTAGAAGAAATGTATAAATTCCTAGAAATGTACAGTCTCCTAAGACTGAACCAGGAAGAAATGGAGAATGTGAACAGTCCAATTACCAGTACTGAAATTGAATTGGTAAAAAAACAAACAAAATAAAACAAACAAAAATTCCCAACAAACAAAACTCCAGGATCAGATGGCTTTATCAGTGAATTCTACCAAACATTTAGAAAAGAGTTAATACCTATCCTTCTGAAACTATTCCAAAAAGTTGCAGAGGAAGGAATGCTTCTGAGCTCATTCTATGAATCCACCATCACCAGACAAAACCAGACAAGGATATCACACACAAAAAAGAAAATTACAGGCCAATATCACTGATGAACATAGATGCAAAAATCCTCAACAAAATACCAGCAAACAGAATCCAATAATACATTAAAAGGATCATACACCATGATCAAGTGGGATTTATCCCAGGGATGTAAGGAGTTTTCAATATCTGCAAATCAATCAATGTGATACACCACATTAACAAACTGAATAATAAAAACCATATGATCATTTCAATAGATGAGGGAAAAGCTTTTAATAAAATTCAACATCCATCTGTGATAAAAACTCTCCAGAAACTGGGCACAGAGGGAACCTACCTCAACATAATAAAGCCCATATATGACAAACCCACAGCAAACATCATTCTAAATGGTGAAAAGCTGAAAGCATTTCCTCTAAGGTCAGGAACAAGACAAGGATGTCCACTCTCGCCACTATTATTCAACATAGCTTTGGAAGTCCTAGCCATGGCAATCAGAGAAGAAAAAGAAATAAAAGGAATCCAAATTGGAAAAGAAGAAGTAAAATTGTCACTGTTTGCAGATGACATGATACTATACATAGAAAAATCCTAAAGATGCCACCAGAAAACTACTAGAGCTAATCAATGAATTTGATAAAGTTGCTGGACACAAAATTAATACACAGAAATCTCTTGCATTCCTATACACTAACAACAACAAACTATCAGAAAGAGAAATTAAGGAAACAATCCCATTTACAATCACATTGAAAAGAATAAAATATCTAGGAACGAACCTGCCTAAGGAAGCAAAGACCTGTACTTGGAAAACTATAAGTCGCTGATGAAAGAAATTGAAGATGACACAAACACATGGAAAGATATACCATGTTCATATCTTGGAAGATATAATATTAAAATGACCATATTACCCAAGGCAATCTACAAATTCAATGTAATCCCTATCAAAATACTAAGGGTATTTTTCCCAGAGCTAGAACAAATAATTTTAAAATTTGTACAAAAACAAAAAAGACCCTGAGCAGCCAAAACAATTTTTAGAAAAACAGAGCTGGAGGTATCATGCTCCTTGACTTTAGACAATACTACAAAGTTACAGTAATCAAAACAGTATGGTACTAGCACAAAAACAGACACGTAAATCAATGGAACAGAATAGACACCCCAGAAATAAACCCATGCACTTATCATCAATTAATCTACAACAAAGGAAGCAAGAATAGACAATGGAAAAAAGACAGTCTCTTCAATAAGTGGTGCCTGGAAAACTGTACAGCTACATGGAAAAGAATGAAATTAAAACATGCTCTAACACCATATACAAAAATATATTCAAAATGTAAGACTGGAAACCATAAAACTCCTAAAGGAAAACATAGGTGGAACACTCTTTGACATAAATTGTAGCAATATATATTTTTTGATCTCTCTCCTAAAGTAAGGGAAATAAAAGCAAAAATTTTAAAGATGGGGCCTAATTAAACGTAAAAGCTTTTGCACAGCAAAGGAAACCATCAACAAAATTAAAAGACACCCTACTGAATAGGAGAAAATATTTGCAGATAATAGGACCAATAAGGGGTTAATATCCAAAATATATAAATAGCTCATACAACTCACCATGAAAAAAACAAAAAACCCAGCTAAAAAATGGGTAGAAGATCTGAATAGACATTTTTCCAAATAAGACATATAGATAGCCAACAAGTACATGAAAATGTGCTCAACATCACTAATAATCAGGGAAATACAAATGAAAACCACAATGAGATATCACCTCACACATGTCAGAATGACTATCATCAAAAAGACCACAAAGGGCTTCCCTGGTGGCGCAGTGGTTGAGAGTCCGCCTGCCGATGATGCAGGGGACACGGGTGCGTGCCCCGGTCCAGGAAGATCCCACATGCCGCAGAGCGGCTGGGCCCGTGAGCCATGGCAGCTGAGCCTGCGCGTCCGGAGCCTGTGCTCCGCAACGGGAGAGGCCACAACAGTGAGAGGCCCACGTACAGGAAAAAAAAAAAAAAAAACCAAAACTCAATGAAAAAGAACACAAATAACAAATGTTGGGAGGATATGGAGAAAAATGAACCCTCATACACTGTTGGTGTAAATTGATGCAGCCACTGTGGGGAAACAGTATGGAGGTTTCTTAAAAAACTAAAAATAGAACTACCCTACCATATGACCCAGCAATTCCACTCCTGGGTATATAACCACAAAAAACACAAGCACTAATTCAAAAAGATACATGCACTCCAATGTTCATAGCATTATTTACAATTGCCAAGATATGGAAACAACATAAACGTCCATCAGCAGATGAATGGATAAAGAAGATGTAGTATATATATAATGGAATACTACTAAGCCATAAGAAAGAATTAAATTTTGCCATTTGCAACAACATGGATGGACTTGGAGGGTATTATGCTAAGTGAAATAAGTCAGATACAGAAAGACAAATACCATATGAAATCACTCATATGTGGAATCTAAAAAATAAAGCAAACCAGTGAATATAACAAAAAAGAAACAGACTCACAGATATAGAGAATAAACTAGTTGTTACCAGTGGAGAGAGGGAATCAGGGAGGGGCAAGATGGGGGTAGGGGATTAAGAGATACAAACTACTATGTATAAAATTAAAAAGCTAGGGAATTCCTTGGCGGTCCAGTGGACTCCATGCTTTCACTGCTGAGGGCCCAGGTTGATCCCTGGTGGGGGAACTAGGATCCCATAAGCCATGCAGCACGGCCAAATCAATAAACCAATCAATAAATAAATAAGGTACAAGGATATATTGTACAACACAGGGAATACAGCCAATATTCTGTAATAACTATAAATGGAGTATAACCTTTAAAAATTGTGAATCATGTTGTACACCTAAAACTTATGTATTAATAATATTGTACATCAACTATACCTCAATAAAAAATTTAAAAAAAGAATAACGCTGCTGTGAACATCAATGTACAAGGTTTTGTGTGAACATATATTTACATTTTTCTTCAGAATATTCCTGGGAGTGGAACTGGTAACTCTATTGTTTAATTTTTTGAGGAACTGCCAGACTGTTTCCCACAGTGGCTGCACCATTTTACATTCCTACCAATGTGAAGGTTTCAGGTGAACAGTTTTTGAATCTTGTCATTTTCTAAACTTTCTAAAAAGGTTGTATAATTTGGTTTAAATTATACAGTTTATGTTTTGTTTTGCAAATTTGTAATAAAATAAGCTGGGAATGCCACACATTATTTCAATAATAAAAATATGATACTACCTCTGATATCTATAAACTAGATTATTTTTCTATTCAACCCTAACACCTGTCGCCTTCTGACTACTTCCCTGACCGACAGGAAAACATGCAGAAGATTCTCAGATAGACCTGGCATGTGGTGCTGGTGAGACTGTTTTAGCATTCAGCATCACTCCCATCCGTCCTCCGCAATGCAGAGCAGCAGGGAACTACATTTCCCAGAAGACACCCCCTTTCTCCACCTCCCACCCCTGCTTCCAGGCAGGAGTTTGCAGGAAAGGAATTTGGGGGAAATTTGGAATGCAAAAAGGAGAGGGAATCTATTATTCTGCAGAGGTGGCGACAGCCAGATGCTGCACAGATGTGAGTGAGAAGGCTTCCCAGCAAGCTCTCAGGAGCCAAACTTCAGGCTGACACCTTCCACGTCCACTTCTACCTTCGCAGTAGCTGCCCTGAGTTCCGCTCCCTCGGCTCTTCCAACAGTCCTGTAAGCCCCTGTTGCTATATTATGCCCTTTATACCCGGAAGACATAGAGTGGCTTGTGTTTTCCTGAACAAACCCTGAGTAACACACATGCATATTGGGACAGAGGTACCACTTAAAGTTGAAAATATTTAAATATAACGAAGGTGGGGAAATGCAGTGTGTCTAGAGACTGTTTTTTTTTCACCAACGGGGAATTTCTGTTTCGGAGCCAAACTTGAGTCCAGGCTTGCTATTTTTAAGTTTATCATGAGCATTTTAAAAAGGCGCCATTAAAAACTCATTGTAAACACCATTTAATGGTAGAATAATCATCAGATATCCTGTGACTTAACGAATTAGTTCCATAATCTTGGCATTTAAGTTGTTTTTATTATTTTGGCTATTATGAATAATCCTGAAAAGAGCGACTTTTTTGATTGCTTCCTTTAGACAGATTCCAAAAAGAGACATTTCTGATTCAAAGAATAGAAACATATTAAAAATTATTGATACACATTGCTAGATTGGTTTCCAGAAATGTAGTAATTTACACTCCTACATGTGACCAAGTATTCGTCTTGCCAGTCTATGACTGCCATCAAATACTGTAATGTAAAAATAATATGTGCTAATTTGAAAGGTAAAATTTCAGGTTTATTTTATATTCACTTGTTGATTAGCCATTTCTCTTCTCTCCCCCCGCCCCCGCCCCTTCCTTTCCTTCTGTACTAAAGTCCCTCCCCTCCTCTCCCCTCCCCTCCCTTCCCCTTTGCTCTCCTTTCCTTTTCTTCTTTTTTCTCTTTCCTTCCTACTTTTTTTCTCTCTCCTTTCCTCCTTCCTTTCCTCTAGTCTTCCTTCCTTTCTAGAATTCACATTTTGCCTATAAATCTGTCAAATGTTATGTTTTTATAAATCCCCCAAATTCCTGTTGCATTTAATTTTGTTTATATTTTATTATATAGCAATATGTTTATGTAGCAGAAATCTATTCCTTTAGAGTTTCTAACATTACTTTTAATATTAAATAGTTTATCTGCCATTCAGAAATCAGATAAGTATTAACTTCTGTTTTCTATTAGTTATGGCCTGATTTTAAATTGTGGCTGGGTTTTATACATTAACTCTTTGACTTACCTGAACTTTTTTTTTTTTTGGCATATTTTAAAAGGAGAAGATGTAACTTAATTTTCTCCCCAAACAACTAGTTGCTTGAGCACCCTTTGGTGCTCCCTACTATTATGTAATTATATTTTTTAGATTCTAAATGTGGCTCTTTTAAATAAGTAGGACATGCTTGTTGGAAAAAAGTCCAAACACTTCAGAAATATATAGTGTGGAAAGTGAAAGAATCCTACCCTCTAGAGATAACCATTGATAATGATTTAGTGCATTTTTAAAAATTAGCCTTTTAAGTTGAAGCATACAAATAACATGCATAGATTTTAAGTGTATAGTTTGATGAGTTTTTTTTTTTTTTTTTTTTGCGGTACACGGGCCTCTCACTGTTGTGGCCTCTTCCATTGCGGAGCACAGGCTCCAGACGTGCAGGCTCAGTGGCCATGGCTCACGGGCCCAGTCGCTCTGCGGCATGTGGGATCTTCCCGGACCGGGGCACGAACCCATATCCCCTGCATCGGCAGGCGGACTCTCAACCACTGCGCCACCAGGGAAGCCCAGTTTGATGAGTTTTGACAAATATATACACTCATATAACCCCCATCCAATCAAGATATAAAACATTTCCACACCCACAAAGTTCCCTCTTGTCCCTTTCCAGTCAATCCCCATTTCCCCAAAGCAACAACTATTCTAATTTCAATCTCTGTGGTTTCAACTGTTCTTGAACCTCGTATAAATGGAATCGTAAGTATAAATTCATCTAGGTCTGGCTTCTTTCACTCGA
This sequence comes from Mesoplodon densirostris, assembly GCF_025265405.1. Taxonomy (NCBI): domain Eukaryota; kingdom Metazoa; phylum Chordata; class Mammalia; order Artiodactyla; family Ziphiidae; genus Mesoplodon; species Mesoplodon densirostris. The sequence continues at coordinate 124,940,953 of NC_082664.1, forward strand.
TGTAATTCTTTTGAGATTCAACCATGTTGTTCTGTGTAATAGCAGTTCCTGTATATTGCTGAATAGTACTCCATTGTATGGATAAACAACAACTTACCCATTCACTTATTGATGGACATTTGGGTTCTTTCCAGTTTGAAACTATGTCAACTAAATCTGCTAAGAACATGCTAGTACAAGCCCTTTTGTGGATATTTCTAGAAGTGGAATTACTAGGTCAAAAAGTAGGTGTAACTTTAATTTCATAAGAAACTGACATACAATATTCCAAAGTGGTTGTACCATTTAACCATCTACCAGGGACAGCTGCTCTGTAGCCTCGCCAATACTTGGTATTATCTTTTTTTGTGTCATAATAATTTTAATAATGAAAAAAATAGCACAATCACAGAAGTTGCAAGTACGGTACAAAGAGTATTTTTCTTTCACCATTTTAGAATAAGTGGCCAACCTGGTGCCCCAACTCCCCCTAATTCTTTAGTGTGTATTTAATACAAACAAGGAAATTCTCCTACATAACCATCATAAGTAGTAAGTTAATACTGGTGCATCACAACCATCTAATCCTCAGACACTATTCAAGCTTTAACAATTGTCCCAGTAATGTTCTTTCTAGTAAAAGGATCCAGTTCAAAAAGTATATATTGCATTTAATTGTCAAATGTCTTTACTCTCCATCACTGGAACTGTTCTTGTTTCCTTTTTTACAGTTTTGAAGTGTCCATGCCAATTATATTGTAGAATGGCCCCAAATTGAGGGTTTCTGATCTGTCTTCACAATTACATTCACGTTATACATCTTTGGCAAGATTATCATAGAAGGTACATGACTTTATTTTGTCCTTTTACTGATGATGTTCATTTTGATCATTTGAATCCCCAGTGGGATCACCCTCTTCACTATGCTTACTCTCTGACACTCCACTCCTGATCACCCCTCTACCAGAACACCCTCCTCTCCTTGCTCAGGTTCAAGCTTTGGGCCTCCCATCCAAGTAGATGATCTTCTTAGTCTACTTAGGCTCTGACTCTACATGTTTGGCTCAGGCTCTAACTCCCCATGTTGGGCTGTCTCCTGTATGGACTCTCTGCTCTTCCTGTTCAAGCTCTGACATCCAACACTGGGCTTCCCTCTGTATAAGCACTTGTCTCACCCTGCTTATGCTCTAATATGCCACGTGGGACTGTCCCTGAACATGGTTGTCCCCCTCATCCTCCTAGAGCGCTGTTCTAACCCATTGTGGCTGTTCCCTTTCCTCCAGTCTCCCCTGTGTGGCACCTACCTTGCTTTGCTCCACATAATGGCCTGAGGACTGAATCATTTGGAAAGGGAATGAAAGAAAGGGAGGAACAAAAGGAAAGAGGAAGTGGTATGGAAGTATTGTCATTCCTTTAAATCTTAGTTACTCTAAAAGGTATGACATGGTAGTCATTATGTTTTTAATTTGCATATCTCTGATTACTAATGATGTAGAACTTCTTTTAAGTGCTTATTGGGCATTTGTACACCTTTTGTCAAGTGTCTGTATGAGGTTTTTGCCCATTTACAAGGTGTTTTTTCTTTGTCTTATTGATTTGTAAGAGTTGCTCATAAAGTCTGGATCCAAGTCCTTTTTAAATGTGTGTATTGAGAATGTATTCATCCACTCTTTGGCATGTCTTTTTATTTTCTTAATGGTATTGATGATCAGAAACTTTTACTTTTTATGAAATCCAATTTATGAGTTTTAAATTTCATGGCTAGTGGTTTTTGTGTGTCATCTGAAATATTTGCCCACCTCAAATTCATGAAGATATTCCCCTGTATTTTCTTTTAAAGGCTTTAAAGGTTTAGATTTTATGTTTAGACCTTTGATGCATCTCAAATTAATTTTTGTGTACACTGTCAGACAAAGGCCAAGATTACGTTTTTTCCATAGAGCTATCCAGTTGTGCCAACATTTATTGTTGAAAAAGATCTTCATTTCCTGATGAATGATCTCAGCTTTTTTGTCAAAAATCAATTCTCATATATGTGTGAATTTATTTCTGGACTCTCTGTTCTGTTTCATTAATCTGCAGTGTACCAATGTACTAATACCCCCATTGTACTTGATTACTGTAGCTTTATATTCAGGTGGTGTAAGTCCTCCACTTTTGTTCTTTTTCAAGATAGTTTTTGCTACATCCTTTGGATTTCCATTAAACTTTAGAATCAGTTTCTTGATTAGCTACAAAAAAAATGCTGCTTGGAATTAGGATAATTTTGGATCTGTAGTTCAAATTGGGGAAAATTACCACCTTAATAGTATCAAATTTTCTATTCCAGGAACATTATATATATATATATTCATTTAGGACCTTGTTAAATTTTCTCACAATGATTTATAATTGTGGGATAAATGTCTTACATATCTTTCATCAAATTTATTCCCAAATAATTTGTTTTTGAATGATATTGTTAAGTGTTATTTTTTAAAGTTCATTTTTTTCTATTGTTTTTGGTAGCATATACAAATACAGCTGATATTTATATATTAACCTTGGATCATGCAATGTTCTTTTTTATATTGAAATATAGTTAGTCTACAATGTTGTGTTAGTGTACAGCAAAGTGATGCATTTATACATATATATATATATATATATATTCTTTTACAGATTCTTTTCCATTATAGGTTATTACAAGATATTGAGTATAGTTCCCTGTGCTATATAATAGGTCCTTGTTGTTTACCTGTTTTATAAAGAGTAATATGTATATGTTAATCACAAACTCCTAGTTTATCTCTCCCTGCTCCCCTCTCCCCCCGACTCCACTATCCCCTTTTGCTTTTTATGTCTGTGAGTCTATTTCTGTTTTGTAAATAAGTTCACTTGTATCCTTTTTTTTTAAGATTTCCCATGTAAGTGATATCATATGATATTTGTCTTTCACTGACTTACTTCACTTAATATGATAATCTCTAAGTCCATCCATGTTTCTGCAAATGGCATTATTTCATTCTTTTTAGAGCTGAGTAACAGTCCATTGTGTGTGTGTGTATATGCATATATATATATATATATATACACACACACATATATGTACATATATACACACATATATACATATGTGTATGTATATACGTACATATATGTATATATATACACATATGTATATATATGTGTGTATATATATATATATATATATACACACACACAACATCTTCCTTATCCATTCATCAGTTGAGGGACATTTAGGTTGCTTCAACGTCTTGGCTATTATAAATACTGCTGCTATATGAACACTGGCGTGCATGTATCTTTTTCAATTAGAGATTTCTCTGGATATATTCCCAGGAGTGGGATTGCAGGATCATATGGTAACTCTATTTTTAGTTTTTTAAGGAACCTCCATACTGGTCTCCATAGTGGCCGTACCAATTTACATTCCCACCAACAGTGTAGGAAGGTTCCACTTTTTTACACCCTCTCTAGCATATTTTTTTAACATCTTTATTGGGGTATAATTGCTTTACAATGTTATGTTAGTTTCTGCTGTATAACAAAATGAAGCAGCTATATGTACACATATATCCCCATATCCCCTCCCTCTTGCGTCTCCCTCCCACCTTCCCTATTCCATCCCTCTAGGTGGTCACAAAGCACCAAGCTGATCTTGCTGTGCTATGCAGCTACTTCCCACTAGCTACCTATTTTACATTTCGTAGTGTATATATGCCAGTGCTAATCTCTGACTTTGTCCCAGTTTACCCTTCCTCCTTCCGATGTCCTCAAGTCCATTCTCTACGTCTGCGTCTTTATTCCTGTCCTGCCCCTAGGTTCTTCTGACCATTTTCTTTTCTTTTCTTTTCTTTTTAGATTCCATATATATGTGTTAGCATACGGTATTTATTTTTCTCTTTCTGACTTACTTCACTGTGTATGACAGATTCTAGGTCCATCCACCTCACTACAAGTAACTCAATTTCATTTCTTTTTATGGCTGAGTAATATTCCATTGTATGTATGTGCCACATCTTCTTTATCCATTCATCTGTCGATGGACACGTAGGTTGCTTCCATGTCCTGCCTATTGTAAATAGTGCTGCAGTGAACACTGCGGTACATGTCTCTTTTTGAATTATGGTTTTCTCAGGGTATATGGCCAGTAGTGGAATTGCTGGGTCATATGGTAGTTCTATTTTTAGTTTTTAAAGGAACCTCCATACTGTTCTCCATAGTGGCTGTATCAATTTACATTCCCACCAATGGTGCAAGAGGGTTCCCTTTACTCAACACCCTCTCCAGCATTTACTGTTTGTAGATTTTTGGATGATGGCCATTCTGACTGGTGTGAGGTGATACCTCATTGTGGTTTTGATTAGAATTTCTCTAATGATTAGTGATGTTGAGCATTCTTTCATGTGTTTGTTGGCAATCTGTGTATCTCCTTTGGAGAAATGTCTGTTTACGTCTTCCACCCATTTTTGGATAGGGTTGTTTGTTTTTTTAATACTGAGCTGTATGAGTTGCTTGTATATTTTAGAGATTAATCCTTTGTCAGTTGCTTCATTTGCAATTATTTTCTCCCATCCTGAGGGTTATCTTTTCATCTTGTTTATGGTTTCATTTCCTGTACAAAAGCTTTTAAGTTTCATTAGGTCCCATGTGTTTATTTTTCTTTTTATTACCATTTCTCTAGGAGGTGGGTCAAAAAGGATCTTGCTGTGATTTATGTCATAGGGTGTTCTGCCTGTGTTTTCCTCTAAGAGTTTGATAGTGTCTGGCCTTACATTTAGGTCTTTAATCCATTTTGAGTTTATTTTTGTGCATGGTGTTAGGGAGTGTTCTAATTTCATTGTTTTACATGTAGCTGTCCCATTTTCCCAGCACCACTTATCATATAGATGGTCTTTTCTCCACTGTATTTCCTTGCCTTCTTTATCAAAGATAAGGTGACCATATTTGCGTGGGTTTAGCTCTGGGCTTTCTGTCCTGTTCCATTGATCTATATTTCTGTTTTTGTGACAGTATCATACAGTCCTGATTACTGTAGCTTTGTAGTATAGTCTGAAGTCAGGGAGCCTGACTCCTCCAGCTCTGTTTTCTTTCTCAAGATTGCTTTGGCTGTTTGGGGTCTTTTGTGCTTCTACACAAGTTGTAAAATTTTTGTTCTAGTTCTGTGAAAAATGACACTGGTACTTTGATAGGGATTGCACAGAATGTGTAGATTGCTTTGGGTAGTATAATCATTTTTACAATGTTGATTCTTCCAATCCAAGAACATGGTATATCTCTCCATCTGATTGTATCATCTTTAATTTCTTTCGTCAGTGTCTTATAGTCTTTTTTTTTTAAAGGAAATCCAACATTGGGGGAAGATGTGGAATCTTTTTTTTAATTAATTTATTTTTATTTTTGACTGTGTTGGGTCTTCGTTTCTGTGCGAGGACTTTCTCTAGTTGTGGCAAACGGGGGCCACTCTTCATCACGGTGCGCAGGCCTCTCACTATCGCAGCCTCTCGTTGCAGAGCACAGGCTCCAGACACGCAGGCTCAGTAGTTGTGGCTCACGGGCCCTGTTGCTCCACGGCATGTGAGATCTTCGCAGACCAGGGCTCGAACCCATGTCCCCTGCACTGGCAGGCAGATTCTCAACCACTGCGCCACCAGAGAAGCCCAGTGTCTTATAGTTTTCTGAATACAGGTCTCTTGTCTCCTTAGGTAGGTTTATTCCTAGGTATTTTATTCTTTTTGTTGTAGTGGTGCGTGGGAGTGATTCCTTAAATTCTCTTTCAGATTTTTCGTCGTTAGTGTATAGGAATGCAAGAAATTTCTCTGTAATAATTTTGTATCCTGCTACTTTACCAAATTCATTGATAAGCTCTAGTAGTTTTCTGGTAGCATCTTTAGGATTCTCTATGTATAGTATCATGTCATCTGCAAACAGTGACAGTTTTACTTCTTATTTTCTGATTTGTATTCCTTTTATTTCTTTTTCTTCTCTAATTGCTGTGGCTAAAACTTCCAAAACTATGTTGAATAATAGTGGTGAGAGTGGGCAACCTTGTCTTGTTCCTGATCTTAGAGGAAATGCTTTCAGTTTTTCACCATTGAGAATGATGTTGGCTGTGGGTTTGTCTTATATGGCCTTTATTATGTTGGGGTAGGTTCCCTCTATGCCTACTTTCTGGAGAGTTTTTATGGTAAATGGGTGTTGAATTTGGTGGAAAGCTTTTTCTGCATCTATTGAGATTATCATATGGTTTTTATCCTTCAGTTTGTTAATATGGTGTATCACGTTGATTGATTTGCCTATATTGAAGAATCCTTGCATTCCTGGGATAAACCCCACTTGATCATGGTGTATGATCCTTTTAATGTGCTGTTGGATTCTGTTTGCTAGTATTTTGTTGAGGATTTTTGCATCTATGTTCATCAGTGATATGGGCCTATAGTTTTCTTTCTTTGTGACATCTTTGTCTGGTTTTGGTATCGGGGTGATGGTGGCCTCGTAGAATTAGTTTCGGAGTGTTACTCCCTCTGCTATATTTTGGAAGAGTTTGAGAAGGTTGGGTGTTAGCTCTTCTCTAAATGTTTGATAGAATTCGCCTGTGAAGCCATCTGGTCCTGGGCTTTTGTTTGTTGGAAGATTTTTAATCACAGTTTCAATTTCAGTGCTTGTGATTGGTCTGTTCTTGTTTTCTATTTCTTCCTGGTTCAGTCTTGGAAGGTTGTGCCTTTCTAATAATTTGTCCATTCTTCCAGGTTGTCCATTTTATTGGCATAGAGTTGCTTGTAGTAATCCCTCATGATCCTTTGTATTTCTGCAATGTCAGTTGTTACTTCACCTTTTTCATTTCTAATTCTGTTGATTTGAGTCTTCTCCCTTTTTTTGTGGATGAGTCGAGCTAATGGTTTATCAATTTTGTTTATCTTCTCAAAGAAACAGCTTTTAGTTTTATTGATTGTTGCTATTGTTTCCTTCGTTTCTTTTTCATTTATTTCTGATCTGATCTTTATGATTTCTTTCCTTCTGCTAACTTCGGGTTTTTTGTTGTTCTTCTTTCTCTAATTGCTTTAGGTATAAGGTAAGGTTGCTTATTTGAGATTTTTCTTGTTTCTTGAGTGAGGATTTTATTGCTATAAACTTCCCTCTTAGAACTGCTTTTGCTGCATCCCATAGATTTTGGTTCATCATGTTTTCATTGTCATTTGTTTTTAGGTACTTTTTATTTCCTCTTTGATTTCTTCAGTGATCTCTTGGTTATTTAGTAGCGTATTATTTAGCCTCCATGTGTCTGTATTTTTTACAGTTTTTTTCCCCATAATTGATATCTAGTTTCATAGCATTGTGGTCAGAAAAGATACCTGATACAATTTCAATTTTCTCAAATTTACTGAGGCTTGATTTGTGACCCAAGATATGGTCTATCCTGGAGAATGTTCCATGAGCACTTGCAAAGAAAGTGTACTCTGTTGTTTTTGGATGGAATGTCCTATAAATATCAGTTAAGTCCATGTGGTCTAATGTGTCATTTAAAGCTTGTGTTTCCTTATTTATTTTCATTTTGGATGATCTGTCCATTGATGAAAGTGGGGTGCTAAAGTCACCTAGTATTTTTGTGTTACTGTCAATTTCCCATTTTTTGGCTGTTAGCATTTGCCTTATGTATTGAGGTGTTCCTATGTTGGCTGCATAAATATTTACAATTATTATATCTTCTTTTTGGATTGATTCCTTGATCATTATGTAGTGTCCTTCTTTGTCTCTTGTAATAATCTTTATTTTAAAGTCTATTTTGTCTGATATGAGAATTGCTACTCCAGCTTTCTTTTGATTTCAATTTGCATGGAATATCTTTTTCCATCACCTCACTTTCAGTCTGTATGTGTCCCTAGGTCTGAAGTGGGTCTCTTGTAGACGGCACATATACAGGTCTTATTTTTGTATCCATTCAGCCAGTCTGTGTCTTTTGGTTGGAGCATTTAATCCAGTTACATTTAAGGTAGTTATCGATATGTATGTTTCTATTACCATTTTTTAATATGTTTTGGGTTTGTTATTGTAGGTCTTTTCCTTCTCTTTTTTTTCCCACCTAGAGAAGTTCCTTTAGCATTTGTTGCAAAGCTGGTTTGCTGGTGCTGAATCGTCTTAACTTTTGCTTGTCTGTAAAGGTTTTAATTTCTCCATCGAATCTGAATGAGATCCTTGCTGGGTAGAGTAATCTTGGTTGTAGGTTTTTCCCTTGCATCACTTTAAATATGTCATGCCATTCCCTTCTGGCTTGCAGAGCTTCTGCTGAAAGATCAGCTGTTAACCTTATGGGTATTCCGTTTTATATTATTTGTTGCTTTTCTCTTGCTGCTTTTAATATTTTTTCCTTGTATTTAATTTTCAATAGTTTGATTATATGTGTCTTGGCATGTTTCTCCTTGGATTTATCCTGTATGGGACTCTCTGTGCCTCTTGGAGTTGACTGACTATTTTCTTTCCCATGTTAGGGAAGTTTTCAACTATAGTCTCTTCAAATGTTTTCTCAGACCCTTTCTTTTTCTCTTCTTCTTCTGGGAGCCCTATAATCTGAGGGTTGGTGTGTTTAATGTTATCCCACAGGTCTCTGAGACTGTCCTCAATTCTTTTCATTCTTTTTACTTTATTCTGCTCTGCAGTAGTTATTTCCACTATTTTATCTTCCAGGTCACAATATCCATTCTTCTGACTCAGGTATTCTGCTATTGATTCCTTCTAGAGAATTTTTAATTTCATTTATTGTGTTGTTCATCATTGTTTGTTTGCTCTTTAGTTCTTCTAGGTCCTTGTTAAACGTTTCTTATATTTTCTCCATTCTGTTTTCAAGATTTTGGATCATCTTTACTACCAGTATTCTGAATTATTTTTCAGGTAGACTGCCTATTTCCTCTTCATTTATTTGGTCTAGTGGGTTTTTACCTTGCTCCTTCATCTGCTGCATATTTTTCTATCTTCTCATTTTGTTAAACTTACTGTGTTTGGGGGTCTCCTTTTCACAGGCTGCATGTTCGTAGTTCCCATTGTTTTTGGTGTCTGCCCCCAGTAGGTGAGGTTGGTTCAGTGGGTTGTGTAGGTTTCCTGGTGGAGGGGACTGGTGCCTGTGTTCTGGTGGGTGGGGCTGGATCTTGTCTTTCTGGTGCACAGGACCACATCCAGTGGTGTATTTTGGGTTGTCTGTGAACTTAGTATGACTTTAGGCAGCCTCTTTGCTAATGGGTGGGGTTGTGTTCCTGTCTTGCTAGTTGTTTGGCATGGGCCGTCCGGCACTGGAGCTTGCTGGCCATTGGGTAGAGCTGGGTCTTAGTGTTGAGATGGAGATCTCTGGGAGAGCTCTCGCCAATTGATATTATGTGGGGCCAAGAAGTCTCTGGTGGTCCAGTGTCCTGGACTTGGCCCTCTCACCTCAGAGGCTCAGGCCTGACACCCAGCCGGAGCATCAAGACCGTGTCACCCATGTGGCTCGGAAGAAAAAAAAGGAAATAAAATAAAATAAACAAATAAAATTTAAAAACAGAGAGAGCAGGGCTTCCCTGGTGGCTCAGTGGTTGGGAGTCCGCCTGCCAATGCAGGGGACATGGGTTCGTGCCCTGGTGCGGGAAGATCCCACATGCCGCGGAGTGGCTGGGCCCGTGAGCCATGGATGCTGAGCCTGCGCGTCCAGGGCAACGGGAGAGGCCACAACAGTGAGAGGCCCGTGTACTGCAAAAAAAAAAAAAAAAAAAGGGAGAGAGAGCAACCAAACCAATAAACAAATCCACCAGTGATAACAGGCACTAAAAACTAAATTAAGAGAAACATAAAAATCAGAAACAAATCAGTCACAGAAGGCAAACCCCAAGTCTACGGTTGCTCCCAAAGTCCACTGCCTCAATTTTGGAAACATTCTTTGTCGATTCAGTTATTCCATAGATGCAGGGTTCATCAAGTTGATTGTGGGGATTTAATCCGCTTCTCCTGAGGCTGCATGGAGAAATTTCCCTTTCTTTTCTTTGTTCGCACCGCTCCTGGGGTTCAGCTTTTGTTTTGGCCCCACCTCTGCGTGTAGGTCACCCTGAGGCGTCTGTTCCCTGCCCAGAAAGGAGGAGGTTAAAGCAGCAGCTGATTGGGTCTCTCTTGCTCACTCAGGCCAGGGAGTGTGAGGGGTACTGTAGTCATAATTGGAATGCAGGGCGAGCCTGTGGTGGCAGAATTCAGCATGACATTGCGATAGCCTGAGGCATGTCGTGTGTTCCCCATGGGGAAGTTGTCCCTGGATCTCAGGACCCTGTCAGTGGTGTGCTGCACAGGCTCCCAGGGAGGGTGTGTATAGTAACCTGTGATTGCACAGAGGACTCTTGGTGGCAGTGGCAGCAGAGTTAGCATTTCCTGCCCCTCTCTGGGGTCCGAGCTGATAGCTGCAGCTCACGCCCATCTCTGGATCTCGCTTATTCAGTTCTCTGCCTTCTGTGGGCACAGAGTGAAGGAATCCCCTCTCCTTGTGCACCTCAAAACAATGGTCTGTTGCCTCTTCGGCAGGTCCAGACTTTTTCCCTGACTCCCTCCTGGCTTGTTGTGGCACATTAGCCCCCTTCAGGCTGTCTTCACGCAGCCAGCCCCAGTCCTCTCCTGGGGGTCTGAACTCTGAAGCCCAAGCCTCAGCTCCCAGCTCACACCTGCCCCAGCAGGTGAGCAGACAAGCATGTCAGGTTGGTGAGTGCTGGTTGGCACCAATCCTCTGTGCAGGAAGCTCTCCAATTCGCCCTCTGCACTCCTGTTGCTGCGCTCTCCTCTGTGGCTCTGAAACTTCCACCCCGCCCACCGCCTGTCCCCGCCAGTGAAGGGGCTCCCTAGTGTGTGGAAACTTTTCCTCCTTCACAGCTCCCTCCCAGAAGTGCAGTTCCCATCCCTATTCTTTTGTCTCTGTTTTTTCATTTTTTCTTTTGCCCTACCCAGGTACATGGGGATCTTCTTGCCTTTGGGAAGTCTGAGGTCTTCTGCCAGTGTTCAGAGGTGTTCTGTAGTTGTTCCACATGTAGATGTGTTTTTGATGCATTTGTGGGGAGGAAGGTGATCTCCATGTCTTACTCCTCCGCCATCTTGAAGGTCTCCCCTTGAGCATATATTATTTGTAGATTTTTTGAAAAATGGCCATTCTGACCAGTGTGAGGTGATACCTCATTGTAGTCTTGATTTGCACTTCTCTAATAATTAGCAATATTGAGCTTCTTTTCATGTTGGCCATTTGCATGTCTTCTTTGGAGTAATGTGTATTTAGTTCTTCTGTCCTTTTTTTTTTAATTGGGCTGTTTGGTTTTTTTATATTAAGCTGTGTGAGCTGTTTGTATCCTTTGGAAATTAATCCCTTGTTGGTAGCATCATTTGCAAAGCTTTTCTCCCAGTCCATAGATCATCTTTTTGTTTTGATGATGGTTTCCTTTCTTGTGCAAAAGTTTTTTCATTTAATTAAGTCCCATTTGTTTATTTTTGTTTTTATTTCTGTTACTCTAGGAGACATCCAAAAAACTATTCCTGTGATTTATGTCAAAGAGTGTTCTGCCTATGTTTCCCTCTAGGAGTTTTATAGTATCCAACCTTACATTTAGATCTTTAATCCGTTTAGAGTTTATTTTTGTGTATGGTGTTAGGGAGTGTTCTAGTTTCATTCTTTTGCATGTAGCTGTCCAGTTTTCCCAGCATGAGTTATTGAAGGGACTGTCTTTTCTCCATTGTATATTCTTGCCTCCTTTTTCACAGATTAATTGACCATGAGTGCATGAGTTTATTTCTGCACTCTCTATCTTGTTCCATTGATCTATATTTCTGTTTTTGTGCCAGTAGCATACTGTTTTGATTACTGTAGCTTTGTGGTATAGCCTGAAGTCAGGGAATGTGACTCCTCCAGCTCTGTTCTCCTTTCTCAAGATTGTTTTGGCTATTTGAGGTCCTTTGTGTATCCATACAAATTTAAAACTTTTTTGTTCTAGTTCTGTGAAAAATATCATTGGTGGTTTGATAGTGATTGCATTGAATCTGTAGAATGTTTGGTGTAGTATAGTCATTTTCACCATGTTGATTCTTCCAATCCAAGAACATGGTATATCTTTCCATCTGTATGTATTGTCTTCAGTTTCTTTCATCAGTGTCTTATAGTATTTGGAGTACAGGTCTTTGCCCCTTAGGTAAGTTTGTTCCTAGGTATTTTATTCTTTTTGATGTGATTGTAAATGGGATTGTTTCCTTAATTTCTCTTTCTGATATTTGTTGTTAGTGTATAGAAATGCAACAGATTTCTGTATATTAATTTTACATCAAGCAACTTTACAGAATTCATTGATGAGCTCTAGTAGTTTTCTGATAGCATGTTTAGGATTTTCTACATATAGCATCATGTCATCTGCAAACAGTGACAGTTTTACTTCTTCTTTTCCAATGCAGATTGCTTTTATTTCTTTTTCTTCTCTGACTGCTGTGGCTAGGGCTTCCAAAACTATGTTGAATAAAAGTGGTGAGAGTGGGCATCCTTCTCTTGTTCCTGATCTTAGAGCAAATGCTTTCAGCTTTTCACCACTAAGTATGATGTTAGCTGTGGGTTTGTCATATATGGCCTTTATTATGTTCAGGTATGTTCCCTCTCTGCCCACTTTCTGAAGAGTTTTCATCACGGATGGATGTTCAATTTTATCAAAGCTTTTTCTGCATCTATTGAAATGATCATATGGTTTTTATTCTTCAATCTGTTAATGTGGTGTATCATATTGATTGATTTGTGGATATTGAAAACTCCTTGCATCCCTGGGATAAATCTCATTTGATCACAGTGTATGATCATTTTAATGTATTGTGGGAGTCAGTTTGCTAGTATTTGGTTGAGGATTTTTGCATCTATGTTCATCAGTGATATTGGTCTGTAATTTTCTTCCTTTTGTGATATCTTTGTCTGGTTTTGGTATCAGGGTAACGGTGACCTCATAGAATGAGTTTGAAATTGTTCCTTACTCTGCAATTTTTTGGAATAGTTTCAGAAGGATAGGTTTTAACTCTTCTGTAAATGTATGGTAGAATTCACCTGTGAAGCCATCTGGTCCTGGACTTTTGCTTGTTGGAAGTTTTTAAATTACTGATATAATTTCAGTACTGGTAATTGGTCTGTTCGTGTTTTCTATTTCTTCTTGCTTCATTCTTGGGAGATTGTACCTCTCTAAGAATTTGTCCATTTCTTCTAGAATATCCATTTTGTTGGCATATAGTTGTTTGTAGTAGACTGTTATGATACTTTGTATTTCTGTGGTGTTGATTGTACCTTCTCCTTTTTCATTTCCGATTTTATTGTTTTTGGCCCTATCCCTTTTTTTCTTGATGAATCTGGCTAAAGGTTTATCAACTTTGCTTATTTTTTCAAAGAACTAGCTTTCAGTTTCATTGATCTTTTCTTTTTTCTATTTTTTTAGCATCTATTTCATTTATTTCTGCTCTAATCTTTATGATTCTTTTTCTTCTACTAACTTTGGGTTTTGTTTCTTCTTTATCTATTTGCTTTAGTTGTAAGGTTAGGTTGTTTATTTGAGATTTTTCTAATTTCTTAAGGTAAGCTTGTATCGCTATAAACTTCCCTCTTAGAATTGCTTCTGCTGCATCCCAAAGGTTTTGGATCATTGTGTTTTTATTTTCATTTGCCTCTAGGTATTTTTTTTTATTTCATCTTTGATTCTTCAGTGATCCATTGGTTGTTTAGTAGCATATTGTTTAGCCTCCACGTTTTTGTAGTTTTTGCAGTTTTATCATTGTAGTTGATTTCAAGCCACAGAGTGTTGTGGTCAGAAAGGATGCTTAATGTGATATCAGTTTTCTTAAATTTACTGAGGCTTGCTTTGTGACCCAGCATGTGATATCTAGGAGAATGTTCCATGTGCACTTGAAAAAAATGTATATCCTGCTGCTTTTGGATGGAATGCTCTATACATGTCAATTAAGTCCATCTGGTCTAATGTGTCACTTAAGGCCTGGGTTTCCATATTGATTTTCTGTCTGGATGATGTGTCCATTGATGTAAGCGGGGTGTTAATGTCCCCCACTATTATTGTGTTACTGTTAATTTCACCTTACAAGTCTGTTAACATTTGCCTTATACATTGAGGTGCTCCTATGTTGGGTGCATATATATTTACAATTGTTATATCTTCTTTTTGGATTGATCTTTTGATCATTATGTAGTGTCCTTCTTTGTCCCTTGTAACAGTCTTTATTTTAAAGTCATATTGTCTGATGAGTATTGCTACAATGGCTTTCTTTTGATTTCCATCTGCATGGAATACGTTTTTCCATTGTCTTGCTTTCAGTCTATATGTGTCTCTAGATCTGAAGTGAGTCTCTTGTAGGCAGCAAATATTTCCATCTTGTTTTTATGTCCATTCAGCCAGTCTGTGTCTTTTGGTTGGAAAATTTAATCCATTTACATTTAAGGTAATAATAAATATATATGTTCTTATTGCCATTTTGTTAATTTTTAAATGTTTTTGTAGTTCTTTTTTCCCTCTCCTTTTGTTCTCTTGTGATTTGATGACTATCTTTAGTGTTATGTTTAGATTCCTTTTCTTTTTTGTGCATATATCTATCATAGATTTTTGTTTTGCAGTTACCATGAGGTATTTGTTCAGGAGTTTAAATTTTTATGTGCTTAAGTTGCTGATCTCTTAATTTCAAATGCATTTTAGATACCCTGCATTTGTAGTCTCCTCCCCTCACAATTACTGTTTTTGCTGTTATAGTTTACATCTAATTGTTTTGTGCATCCCTTAATTGCTTATTGTGGATACAAATGATTTTACTACTTTTGTCTTTTAACCTCCCTGCTAGCTTTGCGCATGGATGATTTTCTACCTTTATTGTATGTTTACCTTTACTGGTGAGCTTTTTCATTTTGTAATTTTATTGTTTCTAGTTGTGGCCTTTTCGTTTTCCTAGAGCATTTCCTGTAAATACAAAAAAGCATTTGTTGTAAAGCTGGTTTGGTGGTGCTGAATTCTTTTAGCTTTTGCTTGACTGTAAAGCTTTTCCTTTCTCCATCAAATCTGAATGAGAGCCTTGCTGGGTAGAGTATTCTTGGTTGTAGGCAGAAGAGGAAGTCAGAGGATTCCAAGCATGAGAAGGCATGGACGTGCTTTTGCTTGTTTGAAGACGGCAGGAGTCACATGAGAAGGAATGTGGGCAGCTTCTAAGAGCAAACAACAGTCCCTGGCTGATGGCCTGCAAGGAAATGAGTACCTCCATCCTACACCTGCAAGGAACTGAATTCTGCCACCACCTGAATAAGCTTGAAAGTGGATTCTCCTCCAGTACCTCCAGATAAGAGTCCAGCTGGTCCATAACTTCATTTACCCTGAGTAGAGCCCAGCTTAGCCTGCCCAGGACCCCTGACCTACACAATACAAGGTGAAGGAATTGCATTAAGAAAAACCTGGAGGGGAGAAGCATCCAAAGTCATGGAGTAGAAGGAACCTAAGCTCACCTCCTCTCACAAGCACACCAAAATCAAAACAGTTTGCAGAACAACCATCACTGCAAAAGACTGAAACCTACCAGAAAAGATCCTCTACAACTAATGTCATAAAGATGGAACCACAAGGAGATGGGTAGGAGGGGCGGACTTGCAATGTAATCAAATCCCATACCCCCTGGGTAGGCAACACACAAACTGGAGAGTAATTATATTACAGAGGTTCTCCCACGGGAGTAAGAGTTCTGAGCCCCATGTCATATCCTCCAGCCCAGGGGTCTGGAAGTGATTAGAGGAGCCCCCAGACCACTTGGCTGTGAAGGCTAGTGGGGCTTGACTGCAGGAGCTCCAGAAGATAGGGAGAAATAGAGACTTCACTCTTTTTAAAAAATTTTTTTATATAGCAGGTTCTTATTTGTTATCTATTTTATACATATTAGTGTATATATGTCAATCCCAATCTCCCAATTCATCCCACCACCACCCCTGCCCCCGCTTTTCCCCCTTGGTGTCCATACGTTTGTTTAGAGACTTCACTCTTAAAGGGCACACACAAAATCTCACGTGTCCTGGGACCCAGGGAAAAAGCAGTCATTTGATAGGAGCCTGGGCCAGACCCTCCTGTTGGTCTTGGAGGGCCTCCTAGGGAGGCAGGGGATAGGTGTGGCCCACCTGGGAACATAGACACTGGTGACAGACATATCAGGGAGTATTCATCTGTGTGAGCTCCTCTGGAGGCTGACAGTTTGGCAGCAAGCCCTGGCCCCACCCAACAGCCTGTAGGCTTCAGTGCTGGAATTCCTCAGGCCAAACAACAAACTGGGTAGGGACACAGCCCCATCCATCAGTAGACAGGCTGCCTAAAGACTTCCTGAGCCAACAGCACCTCTAGACACACCTCTAGTCAGGGCCTTGCCCACCAGAGCACCAAGATCCAGCTCTACTCACCAGGGGGCAGGCACCAGCCCCTCCCACCAGGAAGTCTGCACAAGCCTCTAGACCAGCTTCACCCACCAGATGGCAGACACCAGAAGCAAGAAAACTACAGTCCTACAGCCTGCAGACCAAATCTGCTAACATAGGCCATTCATTACCCTGGGATCAGCTTGCCCCTGGCCCTTGGGTGACAAGAGAGGAGTGCACTGCTGGGATACATAGGACATCTCCTACAGAGGGCCACTTCTCCAAGGTGAAAAAACATTACCTGCCATATACATAAAACTATCAATAGCAATTCAGACAAAATGATGCAACAGAAGAATATGTTTTAGTTGAAGGGACAAGATAAAACCCCAGAAGAAGAACTAAGTGATGTGGTGATAGGCAATCTACCTGAGAAAGAGTTCAGAGTAATGATCATAAACATGATCAAAGAATTCAGGAGAAGAATGGATGCACAGAACAAGAAATTAGAAGTTTTTAACAAAAAAATAGAAAATATTAAGAACAAGCAAATATAATTAAAGAATACAATAACTGAAATGAAAAATATAGTAGAAGGAATCGATAATAGACTAAATGAGACAGAAGAATGGATCAGTGAGCCGGAAGACAGAGTAGTGGAAATCACTGCCACCAAACAGATAAAAGAAAAAGAAATGAAATGAGGACAGTTTAAGAGACCTTTGGGACAACATCAAGCACACTAATATTTGCATTATAGGGGTTCCAGAAGGAGAAAAGAGAGAGAAAGGGCCTGAGAAAATATTTTAAGAGATAATAGCTGAAAACTTCCCTAATCTGGGAAAGGAAACAGTCGATCTAGTCCAGGAAGCACAGAGTCCCATTCACGGTTAACCCACAGAATACACCATGACACATTGTAATCGAATGACAAAAATTAAAGATAAAGAGAGAATATTAAAAGCAACAAGGGAAAAGCAACAAATAACGTACAAGAGAACTCCCATAAGGCTATCAGCTGATTTTTCAGCAGAAACTCTGCAGGCCAGAAGGGAGTGGCATGATATACTTAAAGTGATAAAAGAGAAAAACATACAACCAAGAATAATCATATAAAGTTCATAAATTCACACTTCAGTTTTAGTATTTTTTTCATAGATTTAAAAAGAGTTTTTAACATAAACTATCATATTGTCTGTAGTAAAGACAGTTTTACTTCAACCTTTTACAATCTGTATACCTATGTCTTTCTCTTGTTTTGTCACATTGGCTAGGACTTCCAATACAATGTCAAACAGAAGTGGTAACAGTGAAAATGCTTGCCTTTTTCTGACCTTAAGGCAATACTTTTCAACATTTCACCATAATCGTACTGTGTTAGCTCTAGGATTCTTAGGTGCCCTTTATCAGGTTGAAGAAGCTCCCTGCCATGCCAGTTTAAGATATTTTAGTTGTGAACTGATGCTCCCTTTTACTGAATGCTTTTTCTGAATCTACTGAGAGTATGACATGGGTTTTTACCTACACCTTATTATTGTGACAAATTTCATTGACTGGTGTTCTCACGTTAAATTGCCCTTGCTACCCTGGAATAGTTCTCATTTGCTAAATTTTATTTAGGAATATGTACCTATGTTCATGAAAGATATTGTTTTGCTGTGATTGCCTTTTTTGTAATAGCCTTATAAAGTTTTATATCCAGGTTATGCTGAACTCATAAATGCATTATGAAATATTCTCATCCTCTATTTACTGAAAGAATTTATGTAAGTTAGCATCTTTTCTTCACTAAACATGTGATAGATTTCACCAGTGAAGCCATCTATGCTTGGAGTTTACTTCATGGAAAGGTTTGCTATCCATTTATTTTTTAAATTATTTATTTATTTATTTGCCTGCATTGGGTCTTAGCTGCAGCATATGATCTTTAGTTGCAGCATGAGAACTCTTAGTTGTAGTGTGTGGGATCTAGCTCCCTGACCAAGGATTGAACCCAGGTCCCCTGCATTAGGAGCATGGAGTCTTAGCCACTGGACCACCAGGGAAGTCCTGCTATCAATTTATTTAATAGATATAGGACTATTCAGATTTTCTATTTCTTCTTGATTATATTTTGGTAAATTGTGGTTTTCAAGGAATTTGTCCATTCATCTAAATATTCATATCTGTTGGCATAAAGTTATTCATAATATCATCTCTTTCTTGATACTGTTGTGTGTATGTGTGTGCTCTCTATTTTCTTATTCAGTCTTGCTAGGGTTTTTTTTTCCCCCCTAAAAAACAAATTTTGGCTATATGGATATACTCTATATAGGTGTATATTCTATTTTGATTTCTGCCCTTATTTTTGTTATTTCCTTCTTTCTGCCTGCTTTGGATTTTTTTTAAAGTTCTCTTTCTAACATCTTGCATTGGGAGCTTAGGTCATTGATTTACAACTATTCTTCTTTTCTAATATATATATTTTGATCTATAAATTTATTTTAACATATTGCTTTAACTGCATCTCACTAATTTTGATAGGTTGCATTTCCATTATAATCTAAGCTAATGCTCAGATTACTTTATAATTTCTATTATAATGACTGCTTTGATCCAAAGTTTATTTTTGAAGTTTTTCCCTTAATTTCTAAATACTTGGAGATTTTTTAAGTTACAGTTCTGTTAGTGTGTACTAATTTAATTCTATTGTGGTCAGAAATAATACACTGTATGATTTTAAGCCTTTGAAATTTGTTGAAACTTGCTTTACGGACTGAAGTATGTTTTATTTGATAAGTGTTACTTGTACCTGAAAAGAATGTGTATTCTGTACTTTTGGGGTATAGTATTCTATAAATACTAATTAGGTAAAATTGGCTGATAGTATTGCTTAGATATTCCATTTTTAACTTTTCTGATTGTTCTGTGTTGAATTCTCCAAATATGATCGTGGATTTGTCTATCCTTTTACTTTGTCAATTGCTGCTTTATGCATTTTATAGCTATATTCTTAGGTGCACTGTTGTTGCTTCTTGTTGAATTAACTCTTATCAGTATGGAATTTCTTTATTTCAAGTAATAGCTTCTTGGCTTAAAGTTTGCTTTCTCTGATTATTTGATTATATATGATTATATTAATGTAGTCATACTTTCTTTGGTTAGTTGTTTAAATGACATATTTGATTTGCCTTTTCACACAAAACTTATTTGTGTTTTCATACTTTGGTGTATTTTGGCATGTCTTGTGTAAGCATCATATAATTGGGTCTTTTAAAAAAAATCTTCTACCAAGCTATGTTTTTATTGGGCGTTTTGTTCTTTACACTTACACTTGCTCTATTATGACATAATTAAGTTGGGGTTAAGTCTACTATCTTGCTATTTGTTTTCTATTTTTTCCCATCTGTTCTTTTCTTCCTCCCTTCATGCCTTCTTTTTATTAATCAGGTACTTTAATATTCCATTTTATCTTTTTTGTTTCCCTTTTACTGTCAATCTTTCAGCACTTAATCCTAGAATTTAAAAAGTGTATTCTCATTACAATGTACCTATCATTGTCACAAATAATGCAAGAATCTTACTACAGTTTATCTCCATTTATCCCCACACACATATTTTTATTGATTTTATGTATTTTATTAATTATTATTGTTAATAGTCAATAGTCTTTTATATTTACTGACTATGCTGATGTAGGATCATTTCCCTTTAACCTGAATAAATATCTTTAAGGTTTATTTATTTATTTAGTCATGTAAGCCTGCTAGGGATACAATTTTGCAGCTCTTATTTATCTGACAACATTTTTTTTTAACTCTCATATTTGAAGATTTTTTTTCTTTTCTTTTTGGTTTGGAATTATAGTTTGACAGGGTTTTTTGTGTGTTTTTTGTTGTTTGTTTTACCTTTTAGCAGTTTAAAGATGTTAATTCATTGTCTTTCAGCATCCATAGATTTTTGTTAAGATATCAACTACTATTTTTATAATAGTTTCCCCAGGAGATACTGTGGCTTTTTTTCTGGCCACTTTAAAGATTTTCTTTTTAACTTAACTTTTCAGAAGTTTGACTATGGTGTCCTTAAGTGTGGTTTTCTTTTATTATCCTGCTCAGTGTTTGTGAAGCTTTTTGAATGTGTGTGATTTATCATTCCTTAGATTAGGAAAATTCTCAGTCATCAATCTTCAAATATCACATATGTCCTGTCTCTCTCTCCTCTCCTTTTGGGACTCCAATTACATGTATGTTAAACCTTTTGCCTGTGACCCAAATCTGTCTCATACTTTGTTCTTTTTCAGTATTTTTTCCTTCTGTGGTCAGTTTAAATATTTTATATGACTATATCTGAATCTAGACTCATACTGTAACCATTCAACTAGTTCTTAATTGAAGATACTTCAACTTGCATTTCTAGAATGCCCATTTGATTCCTATTCTAGATTTAAATTCTCTACTGAAGTACTCTTTTTATCCACTTTGACTCCAATTTCTTTCTTTTTTTTTTTTTTTTTTGGTACGTGGGCCTCCCACTGCTGTGGCCTCTCCCGTTGCGGAGCACAGGCTCCGGATGCGCAGGCTCAGCAGCCATGGCTCACAGGCCCAGCCACTCCGCGGCATGTGGGATCTTCCCAGACCGAGGCACGAACCCATGTCCCCTGCATTGGCAGGCGGACTCTCAACCACTGCGCCACCAGGGAAGCCCTCCAATTTCTTTAACATGCTAAGTATAGTTATTTTGAAGTTTTTAAGTGACAACTTTAATATATGAATCATCTCTGGGTCTGCTTCTTTTACTACTTTATCTCATGATGATTTGGTTGTTTTTTTCTTTTTCCTCTGCATGTCCAGTGGTTGGTTGTGTGTTTGTGTGTGTGTGTGTGTGTGTGTATCCACTGGTACAGTGGTTAATACAGTGAAGAGGCTCTGAGTTTGAATCTTGTTCTGGCAACAAGTGTCTATTTAAATCTAGTCCTTACTCCTATTGGTAACACTGCTAGTTCATGGTCCTTAACCCTAGGATGTGGTCTTTCTGGGGTCTCCATTAATGTGTTAAGTATTTGTGAAGGTTTATACATTCTACATTACACTGGACCTAACCTCTCATGTTTCCCAATATTGTGAAACCTCTGAAATCTCTGTTCAGCACTCAGCCTCCCAGAAATTGTCCTCTGCTAGGTCTCCTGGAGTCTTGCCCTGCTCATTCACATCTCAACAATGGGACAAGCACCTGAGGGAAATTTTTATGCAGTTTTGGAGGCCTTCTTCTCTGCAGCTCCCTTCTCTAAGGCACCTTCCTCTTCAGACCCAGCTGGGTTAGCAGGTCTGAACTTTGATCTCTGTTTCCTCTGCCCAGAGACACTCCTATTCTCTGCTTGGGCTGTATATCCCTATACTGGGATGAACATGAAGCTGACCTCATGTGCTTCCCTTTTCTGCCTTGGTTGCTGTCCAGTGCCTTCGATCATTGTTTTACACAATTTATCTAGCTTTTATTATTGTTTACAGCAGGAAGGTGAGTCCAATGTCAGGTACTCAATCACAACCAGAGCTGGAAATTAAGAGATTCATTTTTTAAAAGGAATGAATTTAAGGACCCATTATGTTTTTCTTATCTCTAGCTGTAGAGAAAGGCTAAGCATAAAGATCCTCTTACCAAATGCTCCCACTCAAATTTAAATTCCAAATCGAAAGTCCTATGTTTTTACAGAGTTCTGTCCTTTATTTTCATGCCTCCCTTAAAACAATTAAGAGCTTAATAAAATATACTCATTCTAATCTTTGCTAAATTTTCTATTCATATAATTGGAGTGAAACTAAAGCATTTGCATATTGATTTTCATATTTATAGAGCATTACAGACAAAAAGTTAGATTTCTTAGCTCAAAGATGAGACACAGTAGTATAAGTGCTCAGATTTCCTTAGTTTTAGGTATAGAACATGATGCTTTGATATATGTATATATTGCAAAATGATTACCACAATAAGGTTAGCTAACATCCATCACCACAAATAGGTTTTTTTTTCCTGTTATGAGAACTTTTAAGACCTACTCGCTTAGCAACTTTCAAATGTACAATACAGTATTATCAACTTTAGTCACCATGCTGTACATTACATCCCCAGAACTTATTTATCTTATAACTGGAAGTTTGTACCTTTTAACTACCTTTACCCATTTTCCCCTCCCCCCATCCCCCACCTATGGCAACATCAATCTGTTCTCTGTACCTATGAGTTCAGTTTTTTAAGATTCCACATATAAGTGAGATCATAAAGTATTTGTATTTCTCTGACTTCTCATTTAGGATAATGTCCTCAAGGTCGATCCATGTTGTTGCAAATGGCAGAATTTCCTTCTTTTTTTATATCTCACATTTTCTTTATTCATTCGTCCATCAATGCATACTTAGGTTGTTTCCATATCTTGGCTACTGTAAATAATGCTGCAGTGAACATGAAGGTGCAGATATCTTCTCCAGATAGTGATTTTTTTTCCTTCAGCTGTATACCCAGAAGTGGAATTGCTGGATCATATGATAGTTCTATTTTTAATCTTTTAAGGAAACTCCATACTGTTTTCCATAGTGGGTACACCAATGTACATCCCCACCAGCAGTGCACAAGGGATCCCTCTTCTCCAAATCCTTGACAACACCTGTTATCTCTTGTATTTCTGATAAAAGACATTCTAACAGGTGTGAAGTGATAGGTCATTGAGGTTTTGATTTGCATTTCCCTGATAATTAGTGATGTTGAGCACCTTTTCAGGTACCTGTTGGCCATTTGTATGTCTTCTTTGGGAAAAATGTCTGTTCAGTTCCTCTATCCATTTTTTAATTGGGTTCTTTTTGTTGTTGTTGTTGTTGTTGTGGAGTTGTTTATATATTTTGAATATTAACCTCTTATCAGATACACGATTTGCAATTTTCTCCCATTCTATAGGTTGCTTTTTCCTTTGTTGATAGTTTCCTTTGCTGTGCAGCTTTTTAATTTGATGTAGTCTCAACTGTTTACTTTTAATTTTGTTGCCTTCACTTTTTATATCATATTCAAAAATCACTGCCAAGACCAATGTCAAGGAGTTTACCCCCTATGTTTTCTTCTAGAAATTTTATGGTTTCAGATCTTTGAGCTTTGTTGTCTTGCTTTTTGATGAATATAAAACCCAAAGGAATAAATATTGTGTACCTTCACTAAAACTGCCATAGACACAAAATTAGAGTTAAGGAGCCCTGTAATTCCCATCTCTCCAACAAGTTGTCTTTTAAGACGATTCAATCCCTGGTAGGAGCCTAAAATAAAAGACAATTCCTGAGTAGGAGTCTAAAATAAAATTTTTATAGTAGACAAGCTTCTGTGTTATGGTCATAGAAACATGAACTTATTTTTGTTTCCCTCATGTTGGAAAGAATAAAGAAGTTACTTAGCAATCCCTGTTTCCCCAATACCCTATTGCTATTTATGTGACATTGAAGATCAAAGTTATTTAAATGTTTCAAAGGAACTATTTCCCCCCCATTTCCCCACTGGTAACTATAAGCATGTTTTCTGTGTCTGTGAGCCTGTTTCTGTTTTGTAAATAAGTTCACTTGTATCATTTTTTTAAGATTCCACATATAAGTGATATATGATATTTGTCTTTCTCTGTCTTACTTCACTTAGTATGATAATCTCTAGGTCCATCCATGTTGCTGCAAATGGCATTATTTCATTCTTTTTTATGGCTGAGTAGTATTCCATTGTATATATGTACCACATCTTCTTTATCCATTCATCTGTTGGTGGACATTTAGGCTGCTTCCATGGCTTGGCTATTGTAAATAGTGCCGCAATGAACATTGGAGTGCATATGTATCTTTCCAAATTATGGTTTTCTGTGGATATATGCCCAGGAGTGGGACTGCTGGACAAAGGAACTTTTAAAAGTAGAGTGCCCACTATGCTCATAGCATTTATTTAGTATAAATATATATATATATATATACACACACACACACATGTGTATACATTATATATATATATATATATATATATATATATATATATATAATGTGGGGGTAACAAAAATGTGTCAAACATTATTCTTACCTTTGAGAATTTATTGTGGGAGGGGTAAATAAACATAGTACATGGAAGTAAGTGGTCCCTTGATACCCTTTACAGCATTATGAAAGTTCAAGGAGAGGAAAGATCTTATTTGTTTAGGTGGATCATAAAAGGTTTCATGATGCAGTGCCATCAAAATTGATCTTAAATTTTGGGTAGAATTTTGACTGATGAGGATAAAAAGGAAAGGGTATATAAGCTGGGAGAATCACATCAAAGATAGAAAAGAAGGGAATAGCAGATGGCCTGATTTGTCTGGAAATTAGAGATAATAATGGAAAGGTAGTGTGGGGTCTTCTATTTGGGAGATTAAATGCCAGTTTGTTGAGGGGTAGGCCACCTGGAACCAAAGAGGCTACTGTTGATCAAAGGAGCACCGTGACTGGAGCTCAGAAATATTCATCTAGTTATGAGAGGATATCAGGACCTCAGGACCAATGCTGGTCCACCGAAGAGTTTCTAACTACCTGAGTAGAAAATCTTGGAGAATGTCATGATTTGCATAAAATTTAATTTATTTAAGGTAAAAGGCTTTCCTATATTCTGAAATGAGCCCTCTCTACCTTACTATTTTAAAAATAGTCTATAGAAAATATATGATAAATGCCCATGTTCATTGCAGCATTATTTACAATAGACAAGACATAGAAACAAACTAATTGTCAATGGATGAATGGATAAATAAAACGTGATATATATAGGGTATATATAAATGTGATATATATTTTTATATGAATGTTATTCAGCCATAAAAACATTTTTTTAAATAATGTTCTTATTTGGTCAAATTAAAAGTTTGCAATCATATATTGGTCCCTAAAACACTTTTTTTTTTTTTTTGCAATGTTATTGGCCAGAAAACTAGAAGCCTGGGAGCTACTGTTACATAGGGTCAATTAGAGCTGGTTGAGTACTCTTGGATAGAGTGAAGAAAGTGTGCTGAAGGAGGAAAGATATTTGGGAAATAAAACTTAGAAGATGAAGCAAGCATTTGGCTATGTGAGTCAACAGAGGACAATCCGAAGGGTGCCCTTGATAAAAACAGGAGAGTGGGGAGCATGATGGTATTTTGGTAGAGGTAGAGTAGGCAGAGGTTGACAGGGAAGATCATTTTAGTTGTGGAAATGTTCTGCGGATGTTCCTGTAGGAAACTGTTGAAAAATGTCCCTTGGGCAACTGAAATCAGTCTGGAGTTTGGGAGGGAGATTCATTTATTGTTGAGAAAAGATATTTATTTTATACCTACTATGACAAGCACTAAATTTGGGAGGAAAGGATATATTTGCATGTCATTTATATAGACTCCCTTACAATGATCTTTTCATTAAGTACTTGTTACTTAATACAGTCATCCCTCGGTATCAGTGGGGGATTGGTTCCAAGACCCACTGTGGATACCAAAATCTGTGGATGCTCAAGGCCCATAATCAGCCCTCTGTAACTTTCAGTCTGCATCCATTGATTCAACCAACGTGGTATTGTATTCTACTGTATATATTTCTTTGAATCCACATATTAGAGGACCCGCAGAGTTCAAATCCACGTTGTTCAAGAGTCAACAGTATAACTCTTTTATTTCTGTTTAATGGTGCTTTAGAACCTCTAATTCAAAGATATATTGCAAATACAATGATAAATATTTAAAATTTACAACTGATCTACAAAATCATAAATGAATCAAAAACTAAGACTGAAAAAAGTTTTATTAGTGTATTGGTTAGCCTAGGCTGCAGTAACAAATAAACAAACATGTAACGGTACAGTATCTAAAAGTTTCTATCTTGGTCACACTCTGTCTCGTGATGAGCAAGTGAATACGTTGGTAGAACAGCTCTCCATAGAGGCCCAGGCAGATGGGGATTCCACCTTCATGAACAACACATGGCCTCTAAGGTCACTCTGTCACTTCCATCTCAGTCAGCATGCATTCAAGATTTCAGCCCTCCAAGTGGCAAACATTACTTCTACTCACACTCCCCTGGCTAGAACTCAGTCATATGGCCCAATTTAATGACAAGGGCAGCTGGAAAGTATAGTCAAGCTCTGTGTCTGGGAAGAAGAGGAAACGGATTTTGTCGAATAATCAGCTGTCTGCCACGGTTTGTATTAAATCGTCTGAGAAAGAGTTAAATTCTAATAAGTAAAACACTTGATCACGAAGAGCATTTTGTATGTCAATGAACAGAATCTTGAGCACTGCACCTCTGAAGAGAAGTTACTGCCATTTATAAGGAACTTCTATTCATGTAACAGTTAAACCATGCTTTAATAGTTGTAAAAATTTAACAGCTGAATTCCTATAATGTTGTGCAGAGTCCTTGCAAGGGTATCATTTGCTTTTTCCAGCTGAAAAGCAGTCTAAGCTAAGTGACCTGAAATGATGGGGGGCAAGAGGCAAAAAGGACAGCATCCCAAGATTAATATGTTTTCTATAAGCAGATCCTTTCCGACCTTCCTTTTTGTTCCCAGGAATATGAACCTCTTTGATGTGTTTGTGGTTTTTGCATTTCTTTCACCATCAGCATTTTTTTCTTCAAAATTGTCCTTAAAGTGCCTGCATCCTATTCTGAACCCTTAGTCTATGACCATTTGCCTACTTCCAATAAATTTTTACTACAAATCTCATACCCCTCAGCTTAGTTCTGCACCTGAGCCTGAAAATACGCTCACAGCAGCAGATAGAAACCCATCAGTGGTAATATATCACTACTCAAGATCTTATACCACAAGATATCCAGAGATCTTTGCATTTATTCATGACAAATGACTTGTAGGTCATTCTCATCTTTAGCATAACCCTTAGGACTAAATTCCTTGTAATGTAAAATCAATTATCTCTATTGGGCATCCTTCTTCTCAAAGTCTTAAAGTTACTACCAGCTCGGATTTGTTAAGTATTTCATTGACATCAACAATAGTACATTGTTTCTTCTGGCCTAGGGTCTGGAGAGGGAAGCATTTGAAAGGAAATCAAAGAGTTTAGATATTAGCTCTGTTTTAGGTTGATCCTAGACAGGTGATGCAGTCTTGTCTTAGTATGTTTGGGTTCCTACAACAAAATACCACAGGTTGGGTGGTTTACAAATTAAAAGAAACATTTATTTCTCACAGTTCTGGAGGCTGGGAGTCCGAGGTCAGGTGCCAGCACGGTTGGGTGAAGGCTGTCTTCCAGGTTGTAGATTTCTCACTGTGTCCTCACATGGCAGAAAGGCTAGGGAGCTCTGTGGGGCCTCTTTAATAAGGGCACAAATCTCAATCATGAGGGATAAAGATTTAGTCACCTCCTGAAGGAGAAGGCCCCACTTCCTAAACCCAACACTTTGGGGATTAGGATTTCAACATATGAACTGTAGGGGGAGGTACACAAACATTCAGACTATAGCAAGTCTCTTCCTCGTAAACAGCAGTGAGCAGGGGAGGAGCTCAGACAAGGCTAATTTGGATCATTAGGAAATCTTCAGAGTATGGTTTAATCAGAACACTTTAGTGGATTTTGCTTTTGATCACCTAACATCAGAATACTCTTTGGGCAGAATCCTAAAATAGATGGGAGGCAGGGTCACACACCCCACTGTAGGAGCTAAAGGGGTCAGATAATCTTTTCCCCTGACAGCTGGAGCATCTGCAAATATTCCTGCCAAGGAAGGGCTCTGAAGCTTGAGAGAGTGACACAAAAATGAAGGCTCCTGAAAGATCATTCGCGGCAATGGAGGGGTGCAGAGTCCACAGCCTAGAGATGACTTCCAAGGTATGGGGGTCTTCTGTAGACTATACCTGGAGTACCATCTTGGCTGCTCCAGGCTGCCCAGCTTCCCACTTCCTGTTCTTTTCCTGTACCTTGCTCTTTGGTTTGTGACAGCCTTATAAGAAATTGCCTACTGTTTGTATCAGTCAGGGAAAGTTTCCATTGTCTGCAACTAAGAAATCCTACTAGCACAAACATCCCCCAAATCTGTTATACCTGTGTTTTCCATTAAAATAACTTTTTCTTATTGCAAAAATTATTTATCAACTGAAAAACTTAGAAAATATAGACAAAAACAAAAAACAGTGTAACCTCATCACCCACAGAGAAACTTTGTAAAAAAAATTTTTAACATTTTCTGGTGCATACTCTCCTAGACTTTTTTCCTGGGTATATATATATATATATTCTTTGTTTCTTTCTTTAGCTATTATAAAAAGTGCTACCACATTGTGATCAACGTGCTCGCTATTTACCTGCTATTCTGCCTCATCTATAGCTTTGCTTCTGCTCATGAACGTGAATATAGACATGAGTTGGTCCAGCCTAGTGAAAAGTATTTGTCACCCTTACTCAAGTTGCCTTTGAATAAACATACGTAGAAGTGATATAATTCTCTTATACAATAAGGCATACAAAATGATTTCAGAGGACAGTGTTCCTTTGCTGGGTAAGAGTCCTCATATGACTCACTTGGTCAAGTGCATTGGGTGTAATTTTTATATTCAAGTCGCTAGAATTCAGAATTTTCAGAGGAAGTTCAGGTTATAGGTATACTCTCCTGAGGACTTAATATTTCCACTAGAAATAATTTTTAAATTACTAATTTCTCAGAATGCATTAAATTCATCTCTGAGAATTGTAGTATTCATCTCTAAGAAGAATTACATATAACTAATTATATGTACAAATAACTGCCACGACAAAGTAGGTAATCTGAGAGGACAGTTTTACCAGGCATGCTTAAACTTTATAAACACTAGTTGCAGATAGTAAATATATTAAAAGCTCTTAGAAAATCTGTTCTCTACCTCTTCCATCTTAATAGACTTTAGTACTCTTTTCTTCATAGAGGTAAACTTCAACCCCAGATAGATTAAAATGAATTAGTAGATTCTAAATTAATTGCATTTCTATTTTTTCAACCTAGGTTGTCCTCAGTCAGTCTTATTCTATGGCTCCTCATCCCACTATTTGTCTTTAAGGCATCTATTTTTTTTCCTTTATAGCCATAATTACTACTAAAAATAAGAGATTATAGCTATGGTTTTCTTCCTGGTGAGTGGTATACAAACTTTCCTCTTATTGCTACCCCCAAATTACCCTTAATAAATATATTTAAGAGACAGACTCACAAAATTTCTAGTGAGTTTCTAACAAGTGTGTAGATGATAGGTATTTTTCTATCTATAAGCTATCTTTAAGCTGCTTTTATGATTTTTACTATTAATTTTAAAAATCACATATAATGACTATTTTCACTATATATTTCATAATGACATTGCTTTTTCTCCATGATCAATGCATTGATAAGGTAACTATTCAATAATTTGAAAGATAAAGTCATCCAATGCTTTATTAAGCAAAAGAATTAAGAATGGTTAACTTTTTAAATCCTGGACCTCAACATGCCTTTGCTATTCAAACCAAAATGCAGTAGTCTTCACATTCGTTACTACGAATTTCAAAAGAACAATCTACATTTTTAAAAAACAAGAGGAAAAAAAAGAATAATCTACATTTCTAAAAGCTATTTATATAGAAAGACAAAAGAGAACATAATTAAGCTGGAGTCTTTCCATATCATTGTCTTTTGGGGTCCAGGCAGCAGAACCATGATGTAGGTGAAAAAGTACCATGGCCAGGTTCCAGTGTATGTGATTCAAGCTGAAGAACAAAAAGCTGAACTTGTGAATACATTAACTTGACTCATAAAAGGATGCTAACCAGAGGGTCTCCATCTTTAGAGACCAAACAAGGGCAAATAATTTAAAATGGCAGCAACATCAATGTGGGTTATTTATAAAACAGTGTTTTCCAAAATGTATCAAGAGGCTAAGGACACCCATTGCTCATACCTTTAAAGAATAAGATGGGCTGCTCGTTTGTTTGGAATGGTTCTTGAAGGAAAATATTCTGTAAGGCAGGAAGATATCTCTCCTTACTTGAAGGCCATCTTTCTCCCTAGGGGCTCAAACCTTTGAACTGTATCTCATTTATTCTTCTCAGTGTGAACCAAATCCAGTTCTGCAAGTTACAGACTCTACATCTTTCATAACCTAACTCCCATTGTAGACTCTCTCAGGAGTTAGGAACTCATCCTCTTCCCACTCCACCTCAAAATTCAGCCCATATTCCTTGATATGGGGCTTCTTTTCTTACTATATGTCTGATTTTCAGAGACATTCAAGGGCATTTATTTCCTATAATATGCAATTAAGTGCAATTTAAGAAACAACTCTGTAAAATAGGGACTGTAAGGGCAGTGTTTGTTGTTTGTTTGGATGTTTGGTTAAGTAGCCTGGGGCAAATGGCTCAGCTTTGGCTGAGCTATATTCCTATTTCCTTTTGATAATAACAAAAATCAAAATCACTAAAATTTTCTGAGAAATAAACTACAAAGAAATCTATTTGTGAGAGTGAGAGAAAAATCTCTTCTTTCAAAGTATGTTGGAAAGATGGGAAGTTAAGTATTCAATTGGCTAAATACACTTTTTGGATATTTCAGCTTCTGTAATGATTGACATCCAGTGAAGCCTTCTTTCAATTTTCTAAAACCAGTACAAAAGCTGTTATCTAAAAACAACCGTTAAGTTTAATATTTTGAGTAGTAATCAAGTCATGACTTTTTCCATTCTAATTTGTTCCTGTACATTTTCTAACGGGGGGGGGGGGTTGGGCTTCCAAGTCATCCTCTCCAGTCTTTGTACGATAAAATGAGCTATTTGCTTCCCTTTAGCAGAGCTGGATGGGGGCTATCTCTGCATTTGATTGGTTGGCTTTTAAAGGATTACTTCTCTGGAAAGGTACCGTGCCATATCACATTGCTAGCGGCGTGGACTTAGTTGTGGTTAAAATTTTAAATTGAAGATGAGCATTTACCACCAGAGAGAACATAAACTTCAGGACTCCTGTGCTATATAGATTCTAGCCATCATATTGGCTAAATGTTTGATGAAGAGCTCTGTTTTGAAACAACCTTAAATACCATATCCAGAAATAACAGCTGACTCTGGTAGAGAGGAAATTTGGGGTCCCTGTATGTTTTATAACGAAGCCAATTTTAAAAAGAATAAATTCCAGCTACACAAATTGACCTCAATAAGATTAACAAAACTGAGGAAGACTGATGTCAGCTAAGGCAACAAGTCAAATAAATTACCCCATACTATTTATACACAGATGAAATAAAACAATGGCTTTCTATTTTTATTTTTCACTTCACAGCTACTCAAAGAGTATACATGATCACTTTTCCAATTCCACTTAATATTTTGTCTGAAAGAATTTACTGAGTAAAATGCTTAGTTGCAGGATTTCACATTTGCAATCCATCGGGTTACAATATTAAAGTTACTACAGTTTCTTCCCCAGTGTAAGCATTCTGTATGTGCCTTTTATTTACATTCTGTCACTTTTTATTTCCTCCTAAATTTTGTATGCTCAAGAATGAAACTGTATTGGTGTTATGTAACAATATTTCAAACTTACAACATACATATTGGTTTATCTCTCCCTTGAACCCATGTCCCTGAAAAATAAACACAATGTATGCAAAAGAACTACCTTGGAGTGCATGAGGAAGAGTGTAGACGTGTAGAAATAAAAGAATCGAAAAACAGTTGTGTGGAGGTGTATCTGTCCTGTTGACAACAATCCCCATGATTTGTTAACAGACATAGGAAGCCAACGTAGTACACAACACTGTCCTAGAACTGGACATAAGACGTTGTTAACCAAGTGGGAATTAAGGCTTTAAGGTCTCTTACAACTCATGTGATTCAAAAAACCGAAAGCAAGCAAACCGTAAAACTTGGAGAAAGTGCTCCAAATAGAGCCTCTTTGGCAGCCCAGATTGAACCAAATGACTCAGGTGGACAACTAAAATAAACTGTGCGCCGTTTTCTTTCACTAGGTCTATAAAGCCCATAAATTATGTTCGGTCCAGAAAACCAGGAGTTACTAGCACCTTCCCTTTCCATTTTTTAAAATATTCAATATATCCAGCATCAATTCTTAGTCCATGGTCTTCACTCATTTATTGATTAAACAAAACCCCGGGTGCCTCTTGGTGATCACTCCTTCCAAGCTGACATGCAAACTGAAATGCCTCACCATGGAGAGGGTCGAGACCGCAAGGCAAGTCATCCAGAAGTGGACACATCTTGCTATTTATTTACTTATGTATTCAAGGGGCTGCGATGGCCACGGCTGGACTACGACGAGGCGGGAGGCGAAGGGGCGCGCGGGCTGTGAGCCGCAGCCCGGGGGTGGGAACCCGCAGAGGAGATGGGGAGCAGCAGCCACGCTCCACTAGCTCTGCCCGCTGGACCCAGAAAATGACCAGCCCCTCCCCCCACCGCTCCCTTGACCCCTCCCCTCTTTCCAGGCCTTTCATCCGCCCGCCCGCCGGGCAGTCCGCGGCCCCCAGACCTCTCGCCGTCTGCCTCTTTCCACAACCCGGTCGTGCGGCGCGGTCAGG
This sequence comes from Mesoplodon densirostris, assembly GCF_025265405.1. Classification (NCBI taxonomy): domain Eukaryota; kingdom Metazoa; phylum Chordata; class Mammalia; order Artiodactyla; family Ziphiidae; genus Mesoplodon; species Mesoplodon densirostris. The sequence continues at coordinate 124,973,860 of NC_082664.1, forward strand.
CCCGGGGCAACCCCACGAAGCCCATGGCCCGGCGAGGACCCCGACCCCCTGCCCCTCCGGCCGCGCCCCTCCCTTTCGTATAACGCACCTGCAGCCCCGCCCCCGGCCAAACGCTGAGGCGGCGGCGGGCTGGCGAGGCCGGGCGGCTCGGCCCTCCAGGCACAGTCACCTTCCCTTCCCCCTACATTCCGCCCACCCCCCTTGCTCAGCCGCCGAGCTGCCGCCGCGCTCCTCAGCCGCCCCGAAATCTAAAGGGGTCCGTCTCCGGCACCACAACCAAATGGCTGAGCCTCCCTGGCCGGCTGCGCAGCCCGCCCATTGGTCCCTTCCCCCCCGCCTCCGCCACCATTCGCTGTTGCCCGGAGACCCTCGGCGGCGATTGGCTATGCCTGTTGCCACTCTTCCCGGCTGCCAATCCCGCCTCCACGGTGATCAGGTTAGTGTGCGCCGCGGGTGCTGGGGGCTCGAGAACCGAGCGGAGCTGGTTGAGCCTTCAAAGTCCTAAAACGCGCGGCCGTGGGTTCGGGGTTTATTGATTGAATTCCGCCGGCGCGGGAGCCTCTGCAGAGAGAGAGCGCGAGAGATGGACATGGACAAACGGATTCATTTAGAGCTGCGGAACAGGACGCCCTCTGATGTGAGCATTTGCCAAAAATATCTCTGTCGGTCCATTCTCCTACTTTGTGTGTGTGTGTGTGTGTGTGTGTGCGTTGGGGGGAGGCACTTTTTTTTGAGGGGGGCGCCCGGGAGATGTGGGTTTGGGGGTCGGACTGCAAATGAATTGCAAGGTTGGGGGGTTGCAGTGCCATCCGAGCATGTTCCGGCTGCCGCCGCCGCTGCCCTTGGTGTGTGACTACCTGTGCGTGTGCTCCCGCGTGTGCGAGTGTGGGTGCGAGAGTGTGCACCCATCGGGGGCCAGCGGGCGCACGCGTTTGGGTCGGAGAGAATGAGGCAAAATAACCCTTTGAGCTCGCTGCTCCCGTGACTCCGTCTGAGGGAAAGATTAACAAGAGAGGAGGAGGAGAGGGGCTGCCTCCTAGATTTAACAACAGAAAAAGGGGGTTTTATATTTTATAAATGAATCCCCCCTTCCGCCCCCCTCCCGCGCCTTCCCCCTCCCTTTCTCTCTCGCTCGCTCGCTCGCTCGCACACACACAATAAGTTTTGGGCTTCGCGAGTCCGGTTTAGTTTCTGATAAATGTGGGCCGAGGCCCCTGGGGAGAGCGCGTGGGGAGGGGGCTGCAGTGGAGTTGGGAATGGCTCGAGTTTAAAGTGCGTCTTCATTTCTTTGCAGTGATGAGGCGAGAGACGGGGGAGCCATATTTGTAACTTTGTAGTGTTCGTGAACGCGCCCTTTCTCTCCCTCCCTCCCTTTCTCTGCCTCCCTTCCTCTCCTCCTCTTTCTCCCTCACTCTTTCCACCCCACCTTCGGGCCAGATGCTGATGTTTCTTCCTTTCCTTCCGAAGGGAGGATAAATTGGAAGACGGGGGGAGGGATTTTCGAACGTGCAAAGGCACAGATAATCCCCGCGCCTCCCCACCTCGCGCGATCGCTACTGCAAGTTACCCAAAGGCTACGTCCCGGTCCCCCCTCGCCCCTGCTCCTCCCGGCCTCCCTAAGATGCTAGCCTTTGAGCCCTGGCGCCCCCCGGCCCCGACCCCCGGCCCGTCTTTCTCTAGGGTGGGCTCCTTGGCAGCCATTCGGCGCCCAGTTAATAAATGGGCCCGGGAAACTTTGTCAGGACGCGAGCTGCCCAGAGCTGGTGCCTGTGGTGGGTATTGGCTGGGTCCAGATTTATGCGGGCTTAGCAGACACGCAGCTCCGGGATGGGAGTTTGCCTTCCCGTCGCCTTTATTGATTGGGCAGTAGCGGGAGTACGGCCGGAGGAAACTTACACCGATGGGAACTGGGAGGCTCGGGCAAAAGCTTACCCCTGAGGAGGGGAAAGGTGAGGGTGGGTTACTCGAACGCCCGTTTTTATTTGTCTCCCTCTCGCTTTCAAACACTGTTTTATGTGAGTTGGAGGCTCAGCGGAGGAGACCCCGGGTCTGGGGCGGAGACGCTGGCTGACTCCTCTCGTGGCCCCTCCGGGGACCAGCGGAGCGCGGGCGGGAGGACCCCTCACCCCAGACCCGGTGGCCAGGGTTCCACAGAGTTGGGAGTTTGGGGTAGCACTGTGCGCTGACCTGTCGCCCCTCCAGCCCGTTAAAACCCGAATTCCTGGCGCAGGCAGGCCTTGCTTCCTCTTTTCTCTACTTCCTCCCCCAAACCTGAGTGAGACTTTTGAAAACAAGATCCTTTTTGTGCCCCCCCATCATAACGCAGCTGTGGACTGTAGACGTGCAATGCCTTATGGCGCGCAGGGCGGGGAGGGGGTGGCGGAGGGAGGGGAGGGGTTGCCCGCCGGAGGACGGTGGAGTTTCCGCGAACAATTTGCCGGCGGTTTGCCTTTCTCTGGCCGGTTTCATCCCAGCTTGGACCCCGAGCCAGAGGATTGGGGGGCTGGGTGTGGTGATGGGGGAGGGGGCCGGAGCCGCGGGCTTCCCGCGTACTTTCCGGAAGCCCCCCGTGCGGAGGGGGAAGGGCGCCAAGTAGGGGGCCGGGGTCGCGGCGGCAGGGTGTGGAGGCGCGGTTCGCCCGGCCAACCCTATCACCGCTGCTGGCCAACTGGGAGCGAGATCGAAAGCGGGTCGAACCGGCTCTTTAAACTTCCCGAGTGTGTGCTGGGGGAGGGGAGCGCGCCGCGCCGAACTGGGAGCGATTTCTCACGCTTACGCCCCCTCGCCTTCGAGTCTCCCGGCCCACACGCCTGCCCCCTACCTTGAGGCGGGGTGGGGCGCGGGTGGGGGTGGAGGGGGCACTTTCTGTCCGTTTGCGGAGGAGAGGGAGAAAGCTAGCTAATGAGGGACAAAAGGGGTGAGGGAGGAGAAACTCGGTTTTTTAAACGTTCTTAAGATAAACAGCTCCCAGAGAGCGCCCCCTGCACCCCTCCCTGCCGTGCTCCCCCCAGGGCCCCCACACACCCACCTTCGGAGCCTCTCCCAACTCTGATCCGGGGGCTGGTGGCCACGCCGCGACGCCGAAATAGGACAAGCAGCCATGTTTCCCGGGTCTCGCGCGGCCCGCCCCTCCCCTCCCCCATGGCGCGGCCGGCGCCGAGCGCGGGGCTCCTAATGCGGGCGCCGGGCTCCATGCGGCGCAGGGCGCGGGCCGGCGGCCGGGCGACCCGGCGGCCGGGCCTCGCGCGCGCGGGTCGGGGCGCGGGCGCGCCGGGCTGGCCCCGGGCGGGCCTTTTGGCTACCCGAGCTGTTTTGGAGCTCGAGGTGTTTTATTTATTATTATTGTTTTTGTAACGGCCAGGCCTGCCGGAGGCCGAGCCCGAAGGGCGCCGAGGCGTTACTGGGGGGCAGGGGCGGCCGCCGGGGCCCTGCTCGCCTGTGGCACGACTGCCGGGCGCCAGGCTGCCATTTTGTCACCGTGGCTGTTGTCCCTGGGGGGGGGGGGGGGCGCAGACTTGCGCCATCGCCCCGACGGCCCCGGACGTGGAGGCAGCAGGGGGAGCGGGCTCCAGGGACCCCCAGTTGTGCTCTGGGCCCCGATGGGGGTCCCCGCCCCTTGCCAACGGCCTGAGGCTCTGCTGGAGCGTTGCGGCGTCCGTTGCTCTGGGAGGGCGACGATCCTCCCGGCGAGTGCTCCCCCCACCCCCCAGCGCGCTCCCTGCCTCCCCCGCCCCTCTTCTCGCCAGTATTTCGTCCTTCCTCCTGCAGGCGTTTTAGACGTAGTTCAGTGTGGCCCTAAAGACGAACGGATCGCCCTGGTGTTTGCTCTTTCTACGGAACTGATAGGAGGGTGGGAGGAGAAATTAAACATGAGGTTTCTTTTGGGGGTGGCGCACGCGACTCTAGCGGCCCTGACTGAAGCCGAGGACAGCGGCCGCTTAGCCGGGAGGGACGAGTTGATGCGTTGGGGAAACGCCCTCCGGGGCTGGGCTCTCCGGGAAGGTAGGTCGCGCTCGGTGTTTCAGGTGGGTGTTGCAGCGCCCTGCTGGCTGCTAGGGGAGGCCCCCTTGCTCTTCCTCTGCCCCTCCCCCTTTTATTTTTGCCCAGGGGAAGGCAGCCACAGTAGTAAATGTAACCCTAAACTGAAAAGATTAGGGAATAAGGCGTTGCTTTTTAAAAAGTAAATGATGTCTTTTTTTTTTTTTTTTTTCTAACTGCCTTTCTCTGGCTGTTGACTGTGAGCCAGGCAAGGCATCGCGTCGCCGGCATCTCTCTGAGACTTTTTAAAAGCTGATATCCATGCTGGTTAAGCACCTCACTGGTTAAACTTTGGTAGACGTCTGCATGGAGACCAGCTTTCATGGCAGTGCCCGGCCAAGGCTGCCCAGGAAGCCAGGTTTAACTTTGACCTTTGGAATACGTCACATCATGTTTTCCAGACTGACTTACTGCCTAATTGGGTTCAAATAGGCTGATATTAACTCCAGTTTATGCAAGCCTACCAGGGATCCAGAGGCAGAAAATTGAGCATGAGTTCTGTATGGACATGGTTTGGTACTGGATTGCTGCTGCTTATGGTAGTTTTGAGCCTGAGGGCTTCACGGGGGAGCTGGGTAGTAGAACCACACAGGCCTAAATGTAAATTCCTCGTGTCACAGAGGTAAGATAAGTTAACCTGCCCCTGTGATCTCAGGCCAGTTAACTTAACCTACCTCTTTGATCCTTGGTTTCCTCACCTGTAAAATGGGAATAATCCTATTTAATGAATCAGTGACAAAACTGGCTTGATCTGGCCCTCAGGTGCTCAGTATGTGATAGTGTTATTCTCAGAGAGATAGGGGGGTGTGATGCAGCACAACTTTGGGCATTTCTAGGGTTTAGAGAACAACAGTAATAATAGCTGATGCTTGTATAGCACCCATGCTATGCCTGGTACAGTTTTAAGTGGATTACACATATCAGTTAATTTAGTCCCCACAGCAGCACTAGGAGGCAGGTACTATTATAATCCTTATATTAACACAGGAAATCGAGGCATAAAGATGTTATCACAGCCAATCTGCATACTCAACCTCTATACTCCCTCCTCTGAAATACCCTTACTTGTAAGAGACTGTGGGGAAGAGCTTTTTCTTCCTTGGCTTTGAAATATTGCCACCTTATGAGAGAGTTAGAAGACTGGACAGCCTCCTGGTTGAAGATACTGAGGTGGGTGGTCAGGATCAGAGGCTCTCTGGCTTGTCAGTTTTAAGGGGGAGGCCATACATACACTTCCCTAGTTTGGGTTAGCACATCACATCTGGTTAGAATCTGGCCTTTTAGGTGCTGGAGGACACATTTTGAGGAATGAGAAGATAAGCAGGAGCCCCTCAGGCAGTGGTGTGTGTGGGATCATGCGTGTAATGCATTTCCCACTTTTATTTTCAGACAGAAAGCTGAACAGAATTGGCATGTCCTTGGTTTCCAGGACCTAGTTTACTAATAACACTTCATGGATCATCTCACTTAATCCTCCAACAACTCCTTAAGGATAGGCCAAGCAGGGTGACATCCTTTGTTGTGAGGGTGAATCATCCAGGCTGGGAGAGTAGGTCAAACAGCTGGTAAGCAGCAGAGTTGGGTTCTCCTCCCACTGTAAAACCGGAGGTCCTTAGTTAGACAGTAAGGACTTTGAAAATTGTATAGTCTGTTGGGTCCCAAATGTGGCCCATCACCAGAATCATCCGGGTGCATGTAGAATGCAGATTCCTGGCTCCACCCCTGGACATTGGTTTAGCACAGGCATTGCCAAATTTTGGGTGAACTGCCTGTTTTTGTATCACGAGCTAAGAATGATTTGTACATGTAAACACTGCAATCAGTTTGATGATGTGGAACACTGAATACCAGTTAAGTGAAATGTTGTCTCCCTTTCCCCCCTGCAAAGAATTATACTTGTTTCCTTGGATGTTTATTAGGAAAAAAATTGTGCTCATTATATGTTTTGAATTTTATCAATAAAAGAATTGTGGAAATTTGTTTTCTTTCATTATAAAAGTGCCTATGTAGTATTGTCAGTTTTGCCTTTAGGTAAAGTTTACTATCTTGCCCCTTACAGAAAAAGTTCGGTAATCCCTAGTTTAATAGATTGTGAGGAAGGACTTTGGGATCTCAGTTTTTAAATTTTTTTAATTATTAAATTTTTTATTAAGCGTGTAAGAAGCCTTTTTTCTGGGTGGTGCCTTAGGGGTCTTTCCAAGTCCTTTTACATGTGCCTTTTATCTAGTTGATGTCTGGTGGAAATCAGCCTCAATCCACGAACATCCATAAGAAGAAAAATCGTACTTGTTGCTGGTGTAAAATTGAGCATCCCTTCTATCCAGAAGTTATTCTGTGTTACCAACCGAAATTCTTCATCTTGCATATTCAGGATATTTCAAAAGGTTTTTGCATACCTTGTAGTTAAATGGTTACCCTTAAGTTTTAGATGTCTTCTCAGAGCTAGAGAAAAGGAGCTTTGAACTGCAACGGTTTGAGCTTTGAGGTCTGGAAGGTGCAGCAGCTGTGTACCTGGTGGCTGACATCAGAACTTCAGAGCACAGATCACTGAAAAGCACAGATAATCCTAGAATCTCTAGTTTGGGCCTGCTGCTCTTCCACTGTGCATGTTGCCTGGGGAATGTACTAGCAGCAAAGTGGCTTTGAGTTCCAGAGCCCTTCTTTCTACCTCTCTAGCCTCTTGTGCCTGAGCTAATAAGCGGAAGGAATGGATAGAAAATTGGCCAGGCCACGGGAGGAGGCGATAAATCCAAGAGGGTGAATCCCAGTCCCCATAACTGTGGCCTGTACTTTAAGGACAGCAAACTGCAGACCCAGTTCCCTCTCTGGGCCGCTGCTGCACCACCAGCCTCTCAAGGTAATACAGGCACCTTGATTGAGCTTTGGGGGCTGGTCGTCTAGAGCTTCATTTTATATTAATTTTACCACATTGAAATAAAAAACCTCAGGGCTGTTGGGGACCTTTTATGGAGATTGTGTAGGATGCTCAGATGTCTCGTTACCACGGTGCCTGCCCTCTACTCTGGTGTATCCCTTAGGAAAGGAGCAGAGAGCCTGTTGCTGAGTGGTCATGAGCCCTGGTCGAATGAGCTTAGCCCAGTTGTTGAGCCTGATTATGACTTGGTGAAGAGGAGACTCATTACTCTGGTGTCCAGAGGGGGGACTCCCTTACAGATGTTCGCTACTATGCACTCCCCTGCAACACACACATTTTGACCTGTCCACCCCCTATTCTAGCTAGTGCTCTAGTCTCCTAGGAAGTACCCTCCCCCGGTCCCCTATCACCACTGCCTTCCTCCCACAAGCAAAGTAGAGAAATAGTGACCTGAGTCTGAATCTTATATTACATTGAAATATAATTATATGACAAATGATAAATACTCAACAATGATGTTTTCATTAAAGAGATGGAGTCTGGCAGGGATGGAGACTTGTGAAGGCATCTGTTATTCCGAACTTCTCATTTAATAAACTGGGTTGAAGCTAGATGAACAAAGCCACCGTTGGTCTGGGCCCCCTTCCCAGACATGGAAGCAGCCTCCCTGCATCGAACCAGTTGTCCTGATGACATTTGTTAACACGAAGCCTGTAAAACAAGATAAGATGTCTTTGTTCACTGGCACTGGGCCCCATCGAGTGCCTCCTGGGCCACACCCTGAAACCCCTGTGTTTTCACTCAAATTTATTTTGTTTCAGCTTCACAGATACCCTGGTGCACACATCTGTTGCCTTCTTTTACCAAAACTTGCTCCAGGTGGCAGATCTAAAAAATGAGTTTACTTAACCCCACTATCACTTACTCTAATGTGGATTAAAGTCTGGGCTATCTTTCCCAGAGGGATTTGCGTTTGGAGATTCCGGTTTGGTGAGGAAATTACCAGAGAACTATTAGAGACTTGGGTGCTCTTCTCAGCCTTGCTATTAACTAACTTGGAGAGTTGTTTGGCCTCTTTGGGCCTCTGTTTTCTCCACTCTAAAATGGGAGTGTTGAGTGAGATCAGTGACTTTCAAACTTTTTGTTCCTATACTAAGAAATATGTTTTACACCACTACACAGTATGTATATATTGATACATACACAGGTTATCTGAAAAACTGACAGTACACTCCCTTACTGTGAATAAAACACTTTTATATTCATTAAAAAATGCTGGCTTTGACCCATAAATTGATTTCATTACTTGTTAATGTTTGAAAGACATTAAAAGATGAATATAAATGTTCCTTCCCTCACACTCAAATGTTTTGTGGTTTGATTTGGAGGAATGCGGGAATGCCATTTGCAGCTTTGTAAAAACTCTCCACCGAGGGTCAGTAGTGATTCCTCCTGCATTGAAGCAGGAGGGTCCTATGTTCTCAAGCTGCTCTCCTAGCCCTTTCCCAACCCAGACCTTCTCACAGCATTATGGAATCATTATCCTAAATTCCTGCCCGGATGGATGCCTTCCAAGTCTCCTGGTTGTGCCAGCAGCCCTCCGCCAAGCATGTTCCTCCACCCCCTTCTCTCTACCCTCACTGCCCCCCCCTTGTCTTTGTAAAATGACAATGTAATAGTGCCTACCACACAGTCTGGCACAAAGTAAGGGCTCGATAAACATTAGATGTCATTGTTATTATGGTCTGTTCCTAGAACACCACAGTTGGCATTCACTTAAAAAAAAAAGTTTACATTATCAACAGACACATTATATCAAAAAGTAACATTTGTTTCAGTGGGGAAAGAGGTTAGAAGCTAGAGATTCAAACTTGCCAGTTGTTTTTCCCCACAAGCAATTCAACAGTGAATGTGTTGTTTCTCCATCTAATGAGTGTAGCTCTAGCATCTAAACATGGAACAGCCCCAGCACTGGATTCTAAGGTAGTTTCTGCTGAGGGTAATAACATGACTCTCCCTTTTCCTGGGCAACACCTGGTCACTACCTAAAGCGAGTAATTCAGATTCTACTCCTCAAACTGCCCACCAACCCTCCGCCCCCTCCCTCCCAGCCAACGACCTTCCCCTCACAGAGAAAATGGAAACTTCCTGGTTTCCTAAGAAATTCCTAGACCAAACCTGTGCCCAGCTCAGCTGTCCTTTGGGTCTTACCTGCGCCTGCCTTTCAGTTACCTTTTTCCTCCTGGGCACCTAGCTACTCTCCTTTGGATCCTTCTCAAGCTTGGGGTGTTTCTCCCATCCTAAAGCAGACAGGAAATGTCCCTTGATCTCCTATCTCACTCTAGCAACTGGCCATCTCTCCCCTTTTACATTCAAACTTCCTGAATTGTCTAACCACCTTCTCCCTTCCCTCACTTCTCTCACACCTCAGCCTCCTCAGCTTCCTAAGCAGCTCCCCAAATCCCAGCAGCCCTCACTGTCTTCTTTTTACATGACTCCTCAGCAGCAGTACTGTATCCCCACCCTTGACCTTCATGAGATACATTCCCCATTACCTCCCCCTTTCTCCGGTATTTCTCCTACGGCTGTGACCACTCCTCAGTTTCTGCGGTTCTTTGGCTCTTGTCTCTGCAGCCATGAAGTATCGGACTCAGTCAAGCCCAGGCCCTGAGCTCTCTCTTGTTCTGTATTCCCTCCCCACAAAATCTTGTTCTTCCTCACTGACAACTGCAGGTGCTTTGTGGTGCCTGGGGTCTGACGTTTACTGTTAACATCTCCGGCCTGACCTCTTGACTGAGCTCAGGACGCACCTAGTGTCTCCCCCCGAGTGTCCCCAGAGCACCCCACGTTCAGCATGTCCAATGGGAACCCATGGCCTCTGCAACCTCCTCCATCCTCCCCACATGCACACATGTGATCTTTCCATCACAAATCCTGTCATTTCAAAATATCATCCAGCCGATTTCCCCTGCACAAAGCCCCCCTTGAAGCCATGCTTCAAACTTGTCAGAATGATCTTACCAAAATGCAAGTGTAATCGTGTACTTAAAATACACCATTGTCCTTAGGATAAAGCCCAAAAGCCTTAATAAGACCAACAAGGGTCCTGCATGGTCTGCCTCTTACTCATCTTTCTCCTCACCCCCCTTTCCCACTGCGCTGGCCTCACTCACTACCGTTTACGCTCTCAAATCTACTCCACTCTGGAACTGCCACCATTACTTCCCTAGCATCTAATCATCTTTATGATCTCCTTCATCCGATATCCCTCCTCAGCTCTAGGTCTTCTTTTGTTCTAAAACTCTTATAGAAATTTCCTTCAAAGAGCTTCAGTTTGTAATTAGACATTCCTGCGTGTGTTTGAAATGGCATCTCTGTCCCCATGTAGCCGGTAGGCTGCATGATTGATGGGACCAGTTTGGGCTCAGCAGTGCACTTGGCATGTGCCAGGCATTGTAGAAGTATTGGTTGAGTGAAGGAGCCATGGTCCTTGCACGTTCTTGTCATTTTCATCACCCACGGTCTGGTGAGCCAATCACGAAGCCACTGAAACAAAGCATCCGAAACACCACTGTGGTTTGGTGTCCTCAGCTTTCCCAGGGTCACTGTGAGCTCCTGCCTCTGGGTGGCTGATTCACACTTTCTCAGCTTAGTGGTCTTCACGTTTTTCTGGGTTTTATATCCCGTGTTGGTAAAAAATTTGAACCTGAGCCCTGACCCCGGTGTGTCTCACTTTAGTTAGGAATTATTCACATACACTGCCTATAAATATGTACATTGTAAAACTACACCAAAAAATTAAAATTTAAGAGGTTAAGTTAAAAAATATTAAAAGTCCGAGGGTTTTCTTCCTTCAGCCCCGTGGATTGTCTGGGGATGATCCACTTAGGAGACCACTCCTCCAGTCAGTTGCTTTTTTTTTTTTTTGAATTTTATTTTACTTATTTTTTATACAGCAGGTCCTTATTAGTTATCTATTTTATACATATATGTCAATCCCAGTCCCCCACCACCACCACTCCCGCCACCACTTCCCCTCCTTGGTGTCCATACGTTTGTCCTCTACATCTGTGTCTGTTTCTGCCCTGCAAACTGGTTTGTCTGTACCATTTTTCTAGGTTCCACATATATGCGTTAATATATGATATTTGTTTTTCTCTTTCTGACTTACTTCACTCTGTATGACAGTCTCTAGATCCATCCACGTCTCTACAGATGACCCAATTTCGTTCCTTTTTATGGCTGAGTAATATTCCATTTGTGTGTGTGTGTGTGTGTGTGTGTGTGTGTATACACACACACCACATCTTCTTTATCCATTTGTCTGTCGATGAGCATTTAGGTTGCTTCCGTGACCTGGCTATTGTGAATAGTGCTGCAATGAACATTGGGGTGCATGTGTCTTTTTGAATTATGGTTTTCTCTGGGTCATATGGTAATTCTATTTTTAGTTTTTTTAAGAACCTCCATACTGTTCTCCATAGTGGCTGTGTCAGTTTACATTCCCACCAATAGTGCAAGAGGGTTCCCTTTTCTCTACACCCTCTCCAGCATTTGCTGTTTGTAGATTTTCTGATGATGCCCATTCTAAATGGTGTGAGGTGATACCTCATTGTAGTTTTGATTTGCATTTCTCTAATAATTATTGATGTTGAGCAGCTTTTCATGTGCTTCTTGGCCATCTGTGTGTCTTCTTTGGAGAAATGTCTCTTTAGGTCTTATGCCCATTTTTTGATTGGGTTGTTTGTTTTTTTAAGATTGAGCCAGTCAGTTGCTTATTTTATTTTCAATTTGTTTGCAAAAGTTCACGGCATACAAGAAATGCCTGTGCCTTATTAACTGCCCTTTCCTTATTAAGATCCTCCTCGCCCTGGTGTTGATGGGTAGGAGTGGAGAGCATTCTTAGCCCTTCTTTGATAAGCAGGGAAGACCCAGTGGTCTGCCTGAGCTCCCCAGTAAATTGCCCCATGTCAGCTGGGTGCTGCCTGGTCAGGCTGTGTGCACAGACCCTCCCAAGTTCCCTCAGGTCGTCCCTTGGAGTCCAGTAAAGCCAACACCTGGGCTGCTCCTGAAGATGCTTGGAATAGCCCAGAAGCGCCTGAGATGAGAGGATTCCATCAGCCATAGACTTCAGCTGGTCATTGCAGCGGGGGGAGGAGGCTTTCTCCTGCTTATCCCTCAGGCTGGAAGTAAGTCAAAGGCAGGATCTGTGCGGGCCAGAGGGAAACCTGGAGGAGAGAAGCCTGCCGGTGTTCCTGTGTGTTTTTGTGGGGCACCATCAGCAAGGTTGTGCCAGGACTCTGCAGTCAGAAGTGCCCAGAAGGTCTGGATCGGTGGATTCTGCTGCCTCTTGCAGAAGGCGTGAGTGAGTGAGAGAGAGTCCTGAGTGAGTGGAGGCTGGGGGGAAGCACAGCCCTTATAGTAAATTTAAAGGGATTAATTGTAGATTTCTTCAGGGGCATGCATCCTGAGGAGAGACCCATCCCACATAATGTAACCAGCTTTCCCCTGAGCTGTTGGCCTCACCAACAGGCCCAGATGATGTGGCTGTGGAGGGGAGGGTGAGGGGAGCCCACTTTCACTGACATGGGCTGCGTGCGCAGCCTCCAGGATGATGCACGGGGCTTTAGGAACGCTCCGTAAGTATCCTTGTAGCAGGTAGAGTTCATTGAATCTAGTTACTTATGTCCTGGGCTGGGGGGGCAAGGGATATGAACATGGGGGAGCGGGTTACAGAAAGCTGGTACTTACTGCCCGTTTCTGTGGTGGAGCTGGGGAGGCATATATATATATATATATATATATATATATATATATATATATATATATATATATATATATAAACACAGCACATAGGCAGGAGGAAAGGTGTGTGGTTGGTAAGGCAGATTTCAACCCCAGCTGTGTATCAGAACCACCAGGGGAGCATTTTGAGAAATTCCCAGGCTCTACCCAACTCCCGAGTCAGTCTCCCAGGGTGGTGCCCAGTCTGTGTATTTTTAGGATGCTCTAAAGGGGTTCTCTAAAGCAAAGTTGGAAGCTGCCACATTGAGGCAGGGTGCAGAACTTCACAGTGGGTAGGAAGAAGTAAGCTAAGCGGATGTAAGAGAGAGGAAAATGGAGCATGGAAAACAGGAGATTGGAAAGGATGCAGGATTTAAGCTGCTGAGGTGCTGGGACCCCGTCCTTGGCCTGCTCACTGTTTCCCCCCACCAGCCCCACCCACCATGGCCACACACATTTCACACGTGCCCAGATTCCTGCTCATCACACTTGTGAGTTTTCATTTACTTGTATCTCATGAGGCTGCTGAGTGCTAAGTGGGATTTATTGAGCAAGGCTGGACTTGGCCCATCGTTGATCTCCAGGGGACTGAGGCCAGTGGGCATTTTGTGAAAAGGAGGGGACCAAAGGGCCAAGCAGTCAGATGTACTGGGCTGTGCCAGGGACTGCTGAGCCCTGTGGGTGGAGGATATCTAGTAGGTTATGTTTTTAAGCCTCAGTTGCCTCATCTGTAAAATGGTGACTAACACTAACACCTGCTTCCCAGGGGCTGTTGTCAGGACTGAAAGAAATAAGGTTCATGCCAGGTGTGTGTTGTGGACAGCCCCTGAAGATTAGTAGATTCTAACCAGCCTGGGCTTGATTGAGCTGTTGGAATGAGGGGGAGCCAGCCCGGCTAAAGAAGGCCCTTGCTCGGTGTCTGAGCTTGTGTGTGGTGGGAATACTTCTTGGGAGAGCTGTCTTTGCCTGCCTCAGAAGGAAGCCTCACTTGGAGCTGCTCAAGCAGGTGGGCGAGGGCAGGAGGCGTCCCAAGCAAGGGACAGAGCCCCCAGTTTCTTGTTGAGGTGGGGCTGGAGCTACATCAGCCAAGCTGCAGACATCCCCTGCCCCAGGGTCTCCCTTCCCATCGTGGGGTAGGGGTTAGAGGCTCTCTACCTGGCATGCTCTGTGCCAGCAGCCCCTCCTGCCTCTCAACTCCCCTCCTGGTTACAGAATTCTGGGTCTGCCCCGCTCAGGCCTTTATCTTTCATCCAAACAGCTCCTGAGAGGTCTCCTCCAGGAAGTCTTCCTTGACTCACTGGAGGAAGGGGAGCAAATTATGTCCATCCCAGGTGATGTCGAGATGTAAAGTCCCCAGGATTTCTAGGTCATGCAGCAGTGTTCCTCTTTCCACTAATTCTTGGATCACCTCCTTAGGGTGTGCATGGTGGCCCGTCTCTCCTTGGATTAGTCAGTGTCCCTTTATTCCCCACTGCTGGAGGGCAGCGCTGACGGTTTGCAGAGCCCAGCACAGCTCCCCTGTAGCTGGGTGCATCAGGAAGGCGCTGTGATGATGTCATGTGGCCTCCAGCCTCCCGCCTGGCTGCCAGTGGGAAGGATCTGTCTGTTCTGGCACAGGGGCCTGTTCCATATGGAGGGCCAGGAACAGGCCATTGCAGTCACTCGGGGCGTTACTTGCACTGCTGCACGTCTCCCTTTCCCCATGGAGATTCGGGTGTATGCCGGTGCAGCCCAGGGAGAGTGGGCAGGCGTGGACTTGAGTAAAGCTCCCCAGCTGTCTGGGAGGCCTGAAGAAGCCTCTGCGGAGGTTGGCCTGTTGCCATAATGAGTGGTTCTCCTCTGAGCCCCCATCTAGTTTGCGATTCCGTTGCAGACATGCCTTTGTGAGTCTCGGTTAAGAGAGCTGGTGTGTCTGTACGTTGAGGTGTGGTCTGGGAGTCTGGGGAGGCTTCTAGGGTAGGGCCCTCCGGGGGCTGCTGTGTGGGGTGAGGTAGAGCAGCCAATCTAGGAGGAGAAATGGAATGCTGGCTTCTTAAAAGCGAGGGGGACTCGGTTCAGGGCAGACAGCTGGCCTCTGTAGACACTCAGGAATCTTCCCTCATATCCCGTGGCCAGTGTGGTCATTGTCAGGACTGGTCACCCAGGAGGGTCAGATGTGAGAGTGAAAAAGCACCTCCGAACTTGACCTGTGGCCTTAGACTCCAGCGAGGTCTGAATCCCGGTTTGAGGTGCCCACTGTGCTGGAAACCAGACTTGTATTGGGCGCATGGCTTGCCAGCCCCAGGAGGCTTATTATGGCCATAGACGTCCCTGATGATGAGCAGCGCTGGCCAGCTCGTGCCTGATGTTAGCCAGAGTTGTGAGGGTGATTTCTGAAGATAGAAAATACTGTGGAGGGTCGTTCATTTCCACATATGGATTGAATGCCGGCCCTGTGTCAGGTTCTTTCCTGAACATTCCGGATACAGCAGTGAACAGGACAAGGACAGTATCTGGGCTGCCCATGTGGGGCTTCCATTCTGTCGAGGGAGACCATCAATAAGTTAAGCAAAGGCACGACTGCTGGTGTGATAGGTCCCATGAAGACAGATAAAGCTGTGTTAAAGGGGATAGGTGATCCAGGAAGGCTTCTCCGACACAGTGGCATTTGAGCAGAGGCTCAAGTAACCTACACTGGACTTCTGGCCCCCCGAGCTAGCAACTTAGAATGTCTGATTTGGAAGCACCTACAAATCATCTTGCTGAGGAGCAAGCTGAGGCCCAGCGAGGTTAAGATGAGAATTCATGAGCTAATGACATGATACAAAAGAGTGACAAACTATAAATGGCCAGTACTCTCTGCTCTCAACCTTATGCCTTTCCCCAGACCAGCTGACCCTCTGCCTTTTCGTCCCATAACGTCTTTTATCATCCTCTTGAGGCTCGCACTTTAAAAGATTGGTACTTCCAAATTGCGTTCTTCAACAATAGTAGATTTATCTTCTCATTTGTGGCTGGTGTGTTGGGGGGTGGGGAGCAGGAACACATCTGTAACTGCCAGTCAGCCCCCCAGGCACGGCCTCACCACCGGGAGCTGGTTATGCTCCTGTCTCGGCAGAGATGAGGCCCGGTTTGGGTAACCACAGGCTCTCGCTTCCTTTCACGGTGGGATTTCTATCAATCCTTCTGAAATAGCAGAATTTCTTGAAGGACCCCTATTGGTACTCTTCGGATTCCATCTGGATTTTTCAGGCCCTCCCCACCTGGTTTGGGGGGCCAAGTGCCTTTGAGTGGGCAAGGGGGACCCTGCCAGAGCCTCTGATGAAGGATAGTAAGGCAGAACTCAGAGGCCCCGGAGCTTATTTTAGGGAGAGAAACCCACAGTTAAGTCAGATCACAAATCCAGCCATGACCCACCCTCTCCCAAGGACCGGGATGAGCCTTAATTGGCTGATAGTTTTCATCTAGAAGCAGGCGTCCTGCATGAATATGAAAGGAGCTTCTGGTGAAGTAAGACTTCATTAATCAGCCTGCTAGGAGCCTGGCTTCCCAGTATTATGGGGGCTGGGTAATTTGATGCCTCCTGTTCTGCTTTGAGCTTCTAAAGGAAAGGCACTAGATTTTCATCTTTTTGCTAAGTATGGAGAGAAAGTAGTATCTTCTGTATGTGTTTTGTTTGTTTTTAACTGTTGTGGTGTCTGGCACATACGTACTCATTTGTTCTTATTTATTCTATACAGAAACACTACAAAATGCATGGGATTATTCCCACTTTAGCAGATGAGGGAAGTGAGGCTCAGAAAGCTAGTGAACTAGCTCAAGGTCACACAGTACTGAGGAGCTGTGCTGGCTGCAAAGCCAGGTCATTGGCTTCAGAGCAATGCATGGAACCTTGCATCTTAACTTTGACCTCTTGCCTCCTCTCAGCTACTTTTAGGGCTGCTGTTAATATGGAAATACTCTACACTCCTGACTTCCATTTCTTTCTTTTCTCTGCTGCCTCTGTTCCCCCAGGAAAGCAAAACAGATGATGCCAGAATTTCAGATTTTTAAAAGTGTATTATTGTGAAATAGAACACATTTAAAAGTAAACAAATGTGAGGTTCAGTGATTTTTCTCCTTTAGATTTTTTATTTTTCCTTTAAATGATTATTTTACACTGTCAGGGAAATCCCAACAAAATCAACTTTCCATGTGCCTATCCTTGCCTTTCTGTGCCAGGGTCTTAATAAATATGTCTGGGTTTCCACTGACAGCTCAGATGTACTTCAGACATGAGGGCTTGTGCACACAAATGAGAAATGTACCCAGGATACCTCACAGTACGAAAGAGGGTTTGGAAGATGGGAGAAGGCCAAATCATTCTCCAATACAAGTGGGCTAAGACGTAATTAGGGGCTTGGGTGCTGCCTCAGAAATGAATAGTGCATTCCAACCTTCTGTAAGCAGAGTGTTGTGAACGGGCATGGCAGTGAGTGCCATGTGTTTTGCCTAGAACACCTCGCTGCCCTTGCCATCAGTAAGACCCCTTCTGGGACAGGAGTTAGGCTTATCCCTTGTTGAGCACCTGCTCCGAGCCTTGCTTCGTGTTAGGTACTTAGCAAGCATTACGTTTTGATCCCTTAGAACGCCCCCTACAGTGCAGGTCTGGCCACCCTGTTACCAGACAGGGAAACAAGCCCACAGAGGTCAGGTGGCCTTCAAGGCACACTGAACTTGCCCGTGTGCTGTAGCAGTCCCTACTGCTTGTCTATCCCAGACTGAACACTCTGGGGGCAGAAGGCAAGGATACCTTTATCTTTGGAGCCTGGAGCAGTGCCTAGCATTTGGTAGGTTCTAAGTAGTAGTAGTGAACGGATGGAGGCGAGGTAACTTGTTCACACAGGTACAGTGGTGAGCCCATTAGATTCTAGAACTCCCAGTCTATGACTGCTGCCCTGCAGGTCAGAAGTGGGGTCTGATTCCAGCTCTTTGGTTAATAAGCTGGGTGAATGCAAAATGACATATGTGCCAGCTTATCTATATTGCAACGTTATAGCAAAAGATTGGAAGTAACTCAAATACTCATCAAATAAGGGACTGGTTAAGAAAAATGATGGCACATCCACACAACGGAACACAATGCAAATAAGAAACAAGGACGGTTTTTGCATACTGTATATTATACAAACTTCATGAAAAAAGGCAAGGCAAAGATCAATATATAATATGTTAATTTGGTATAAAAGAAAAACAAGATTCTTCTTTTTTTTTTTTTTTTTTTTTTTTGCTGTGTGTTGGGTCTTTGCTGCTGTGTGCGGGCTTTCTCTGGTTGCAGTGAGCGGGGGCTACTCTTCCTTGCAGTGCGCAGACTTCTCATTGCGGTGGCTTCTCTTGTTGCAGAGCAGGGGCTCTAAGGCGCGTGGGCTTCAGTAGTTGTGGCTCGCAGGCTCTAGAGCACAGGCTCAGTAGTTGTGGCACACGGGCTTAGTTGCTCTGTGGCATGTGGGATCTTCCCAGACCAGGGCTCGAACCCGTGTCCCCTGCATTGGCAGGCGGATTCTTAACCACTGCGCCACCAGGGAATCCCGAAAAATAAGATTCTGAATTTGTTTGTGTATGTATAAACAAACTCTGGAAGGATTTTTAATGGGTGGAATAGTTACTGGAGAGGATGAGAAGGAGAATTAACTGTATATGTTGAGAATGATTGTGTTACTTATTCAAAAAATTAAAAAGAAAACAGAAGTGGCTTTGGACTAGCTAGTCTATGTATCTGGGCTTCAGTCTCCCCATCTGTAGTGAGGTGATTGGATTAGATCAAGGCTTCACGTGGATGGCATGGTGTATATATTGTGTATATTGTGTATCTCTGGCTTTCATGGGCTTTTCCAGGAGCTGCTGACCCTGTCCTAGGATGATCTGCAGACCCTTCTTTCATTGGTGGCCTGGACTTGGATCAGC
Organism: Mesoplodon densirostris; assembly: GCF_025265405.1. NCBI lineage: Eukaryota > Metazoa > Chordata > Mammalia > Artiodactyla > Ziphiidae > Mesoplodon > Mesoplodon densirostris. The sequence goes on from NC_082664.1 coordinate 124,992,479, forward strand.
TCAGGCTGTTGGAGAAAGACTGGGGTGAGGCAGAGAGCCAGGAGCCTTCTGCAGCGGGGTCGGACCTAGTTCCTGTCCCCATTCCTGGGACTTTATCCTCTGAACACCCTGCCCTGATGTGACTCAGTTGGTTCTTCCCCTTAATGAAGGATTACAGAAAAGAGAGACTGTTCTGGAGCATTCTGGCAAAGTGCTCCAATTTAATAGGAAGAAAGAAAAATGGCAGCATGTTTTCCCAGGTTATTTTTAATGCTTTTCAGTTCAGCAAACACTTATTGTGAGCTAAGTGCAAGGCAGTATGGGGGAATCAGCTACATAACACCTCCTCTCTGCTCTCTGGGGTCCAAGTTTTGGGTATGAAACTTGCTCATAAAATTCCTCCTGGTACCCTCCAGGACAGCACGGTTTACCTCGTCCGGTCCCACAGAGATTTTGTGGGATTGGTAGGGATTCTTCTCTTCATTTTACAGATGAGGAAATTAAGTCTCAGTGAAGTCTTGCCCAAAGCCACACAGTTCCTAAGTGGTAAAGCCTGGAACCAAATCACATTTTCTGTCTATTTCTCATGCACCCAAACACTCATAAGCAAAACCTTCTGCCATAGGATATTCCCCAGGGGTGTAGCCGAGGCCCGTTTCTACTGGGAAACATTGGGTGAACACAGTCCTGAGTAAAGCTCCTTTTTTCCTCTAAGGAAAGGCAAGAGAAATCTCAGGCTTGTGGTCAGGTCTTGGGTCTTACCCCCTTTGCTGTGGTCCAAACAATTCTGACTTACACTGCTTGGGAAACCCATCACTCTGCCACCAGTTAGGTGCAGAACGTCCCATGGGTGTGCACGAGTGTGTGTGACAGAGCCTTCTCCCCACCCCTTTCTCACTCCACCACTTCCTTTCCTTCCCTTCCACAAATTCCATTACCACCACCTGTCATCCTAGCTGTTCCCCAAAAGGACCAAGCATGTTCCCTGCTCAGGGTCTTTGCCCTGGCTGTTCCCTCTGCCCTCTTCACATGGCTTCAAGTTCCCACTGAAAGCTCAGCTTGGATCGGCCTTCCGTGGTACGCTTTGTAAAGTCCTCTCTCGTCATGATCTCTGTTCTTTGCCCTTTTTCCCTTTGTAGCATTTATATATGTTGTTTATAGACATATACACTTATTGGCTTATTATCTCACTCCTCCACTAGATTGTAAACCCGGGGGCTAGGCACCCAGTTTTGGTCTCTGCTGTTTGGTCACTGCCTAGCACAGGTGCCCAGCATCTGACAGATACTCTGTTGATATTGTTGAATGAGTAAATCAGGCCTGTGGCCTGAACACGTAATGCTTCTTTAAAGAGGAAAGAATCAATCATAGCGTTTTAAGAGGTGAAAAGACCCAAGGCTCATCTCTTCTGCAGGACTTCATCATACAATATTATTAATTCATTTAATAATTGTTCAGTGCTGTTTATATGTACGGTTCTTTGCAGACAGTCACTGAGCAGTCTCCAATGTGTATGCTTACTGGGACAGGGGGATCACAGATTTTCTTAGAACAGCCCATTCTTTCGTGGGACAGCTGTAAAGATTTAAGCATCCTCTTATGTTTTACGTTGGGCCGAAAACTACCTATTTGTAATTCCTGCACACTGATCTTAGCTCCTTGAGCTGCTGGAGAACACAGAATAAATGTACTTTTATTTGCATACGACTCTCCTTCAAATAGTTGGAGAGAGAGAGCTATCATGAGTCACTGCCGCCTCTGGCCTAAACATTACTAGTTCCTTCCATTGTTCTTCTAGTGTCACGGTTTTCAGAAGCCTTCCCACCCTTGTCACCTTCTTCAGGTTTGTTCTGCTTCAGGTGTTGGAGTTTCTGGTTTGGTCCCGTCAGAGCAGAGTGTTCTGGGACGGCCTTGTCCCAGAGGTGTGTTGGCCACCTTGGCGGGGACCTCCTTTATGAGCTTCTGATGAAGACTAAAATCTCTAGGCTCTTTTTTTTTTTACATCGTCTCTATTTATCTAGCCCCTCCCTGACTCTTCAAGAATCATGAAGGTTTTTGTTTTGTCTTTTTTTTTTTAGCATTTTAAGATTAAAGCAGCTGTAAATCTGTGAACAGCAATGAATTCAACGTGTACTATATTTTATTTTATTTTATTTATTATTTTTTTTTTTTGCGGTATGCGGGCCTCTCACTGTTGTGGCCTCCCCCGTTGCGGAGCACAGGCTCCGGACGCGCAGGCTCCGGACGCGCAGGCTCAGCGGCCATGGCTCACGGGCCCAGCCGCTCCGCGGCATATGGGATCCTCCCAGACCGGGGCACGAACCCGTATCCCCTGCATCGGCAGGCGGACTCTCAACCACTTGCGCCACCAGGGAGGCCCACGTGTACTATATTTTAAAAAACAGTAAATATAGGTAAAATTCTATCACCAAGATCTAGGTGAAGAGGGTGGAACTATGGAAGTAATGAAAAACCCACAGAGCCTTTAACGTTCTCCTTTCTGCCCTCTTTTTGACTGCCTGTGTCCTTTTCCCAGTGTCCATCTGTCCCCCCCGCCCTCCATGTCCCATCCCTCTCCCCTCCTTCCAGCAGCCCCTCGCCTCCCCTTTCTTCCTTGCTCTCATTCCATTGCCTCCTGTTTTCCCCCTTCTAGCTAGTAGCATATGGAACTAACATTACTCCTTAGCATTTCCTGTGCTTCCATCACCAATACTTTTACCATAAGCACTTAATTTCCAGACTAAGGCAAGCTGCACATGTCACATTTCTCTAAGGGAGCAAGAGATTAAATTCCTTCTTATGTGTGACCCTTGGCTAATTTGTTTTGTGGTCTTGGATAGAAAAAACTTTCAGTCCCCAGCTTTAGGTTCTTTTGCATGATTGGTTCCCTTTTCTGCCCAAATCAGCGGTTTCCGATTGGTGGTTGGACACGAGGGCTTCAGTGCCATGGTGTTTGCTCGGCTTCTGTCATTGCCAGTGTGGCTGTCATTTTGGTAGAGGTGGCAGGGAAGGAGGCCAAGGTCGAGGGTTTCTTCTCTGAGACCACTTAGCCCTCCCTGGCCTCTTCTGCCCTGCCAGCCCTCCGGGATGCATGGAGAGGCAGGCAGGGGTCGGGGAGGAGGGCTGGGTTCAGGCCTGGGGCTCTTTTCCTAACAGCTGTTTTCTTTCTCCTACTCCGTTTCCTCTTGCTTCAAGGAGTTCACCATGGAGAGGCCTGTGTCTTTGGGGTGTGGGCCCTAAGTTAAGAGGCTTAAGAAATGGCCCAAGGTTTGGTTCCATAAAGGGCTAACTGTGTGACCTTGGGTGAGTCACGGTGTTGGTTTCCACCTGGCTTTGTTAGTTGCCTGAGGAGCTGGACTGGATCCAGTGGTTCCCTAGAGGTGCGATGAGGGATCCTTTAGTTCTCTGAAGCGCTTTTCTAAAGCCAACTGGAAATTTGGCAGGGGCCCATACGAGAGCTGTGGGAAGTGTCTCAGCCCGAGTCTGAAGGCATGGTGTCTTAGATGGGCTGTGCTGTTCGCCTGGGCTGGGTAGGGGCTGTGAACTGCTGGCCTATGGATCTCTGTGTGGTGAAGCTGAGGAAATGAATTAACTTCTGTTTTGCAGACCATTCTTCCACTTGGTCCCTGGCGAGTGGGTAGCTGTCACCATCCACACCAGACCCACGGCAGAGACCCTGGGCTGTGTCCTATTTTTAGACCCTGCTGACTCGAGGACTCTGGTGGGATTTCCACAAGTGGTCCCAGCCCAGCTGGGCTCAAATCCCTGAAATTGATTTCAGGAACCCAAATCAGCCGTATCAGGGCAGCTGGGACAGGGGGCCCAGGGAGCCATTTTTGTATCGTTTTGTTGATTTGCCCGAGAGTGGAATTAGTGGAGTGCTTTGCTTCCAAAAGTGATTAAGGGGTCAGAGCCATTGCCCTCCCCTGCTCCATTCTTTCCTCTTGAGTGACCTGGTCCAGTTTGACCACTTAGCCAGCCCCTCTGGGCAGGGCACCAGCAGGGGACACCAAGACCTCAGACCATAGCAAGGCTGTGTTTGGAGGGGAGACCACAGGATGAAAGACTGCCAGGCATCCTGTGACTGAGCCATGGTTCTCTGAGGGCCCTGGTAGGTGGACAGGGACAGTTTCCAGGGGGTGGGATCCAGTTGTCTGTGGATTCAATGAGGTGATGCCTGGGGAAGCACTTTGTAAACTGTAACGTGGGGAAGAAATGCCAGGTGGTGTCACTGTGTTTGCTGCCAATCAGGGAGGCTGGCAGAGGGGTGAGGCAGGGACAAACTTGAAAAGAGGCACAGGGTTTTAGGGGACATTGATGGTCGGGGGGCTGGGAATTCTCCCCTGGATTTGGCACTTGACTCCCTTGGCCATTAGAGGCTTTTGGACAAGGAGTGATGGGCCATGACATGGCATGATCAAAACAGCATTTTGGGAAGGTTGCCCAGGATGTACCCCCTCTGCTCTCTGGGCCTTCCTCTTCACTCTCCTCAGGGCTCTTCTGTTGCATGGGGCCAGTGCTGTGGCTCTTGGATCATCATGGATGGTGTGGTTTTTTATGAACCACAGGATTGCACAGCAGGCAGTAGGACCACATGTGTTGAGATACCTGCTCCAAGCTGTCCTGTAAGGTGGCAGGCATCAGATGCCAGACTCCAACATTTGGAACCCAAAACCTTGAGCCCTGGAGGCTGTTTTTATGATCCCGGTGTGTTTTAAGAGACTACATGATTGACTTTCGCATTTCAGTAATTATCCGGGATAATTGCCCGGCGGCCCAGATTTCCTTTTTGGCGTCCCTCAATGCGATGAATCCTGGGCTCCTCTGGCCCATAAAGTCTCCCACCTCCTTTTGGGGAACAATGATTGAGTTTGGATGTGGGGCAGGACTAAAAGTGGGTGGACCCACAGAATTTTGAGACTAGAAGGGATCTCGTGTCTGTCTGTCCAGTGTGCGGATTCGGGGACTGTAGAAGCCCAGAGAGTGTGGATGTGACTCCCCCGGGGCACATCGCAAGTTAGTGGCAAAGTGGGCCCAGAGTCCAGGTCATCAGACTGCCTGATGAGCATCCTTTGCACCAAACCTCCGTGCTTCTTGTCCCTCTTCCTTCCCCTGGTCACCATTCAAACACTGCCTGCTGGGACTGCACCTTCACTGGGCTCTGCTTCCAACTCCTGCTTCTCACCTTCCAGTACCTGCTGAAGGTAGCAAGGGACAGCCAGTTAGAAGATGCAGCCTGCTAGATTTTCGCTTGATCATGTCATTCACCAGTTCCAAAACCCTCATCTCTCCCTGTCCCCACTGCACTGTCACCCCAACACACACACACACACACACACACACGCACACACACACACGCACACACACACGCACGGTAAAGTCAGACCCAGCCTGGCTCCTCCCCACTTCCTTTCCCGCAGACAGCCTTCCGGGCCTATTTTCTCCGGCTCTGGGAATTGTTCACCTGCTGTTAAGTCAGGCAGGGCTAGGGCAGGGCTGAGCAATCAGGGAAGGCTTCCTGCAGGAGATGGAACTGACAAGTCCTTGACGTGGAGTAGAATCTACACTGGCTGGAAGAGAGGAGTGAGGTTCAAGGGGAGGAAAGCAAGGGCATAACATTTGCTTTCCAGCTCTACCAGGCTTCACTAGCTAAACAGGTCCATCTGATAAGCCCAAAGCCCAGCTCCTATACCAATTGTGCCAGTCCTGGGGTTACTGCCCTGAGTCTGATCTTCTGGCCGGAGAAACATCTGCAGTGGCACCAGCTCCTCTGTCTTTGGCGAGGCAGAAACCAAGTCCTCCGCATGCTTGGGGCAGGAGGTAGGAAGCCGGTTCCAGGCCCGAGAGGGAGCCAGTCACAGGGTTTATGTTAATGTGGGCCCTCCCCCAGCCGGCGCTTAGCCTATTACCCAGGCCCTGCCGACAGCTTAATTACCGCCGCAGCGAGCCTCGGCCTGCCTTCCATCGTTCCCTAAAATAATAAGGATGGCGTCACCGACTTCCCGCGCCATGTGCTCCCACCCGTGCCTTCAGAGCTCTATTGTAGGAAACAAACAAAATCCAGAGACCCAGATGCTTTTTTCTTAGAGAGATTTTTTGTTTGTTTTTGTTTGTTTGTTTTAAAGTAAGGTGGGACCCTGCCCCTTAGTTAAGATTTTAAAAGATCTTTAAGAGGTATGGAGACCTGAGTCTTAGCTACCACCGAGGCTGCAGAACAGCCTCCTATTAGCAGAAACACGAAAGCTACGTGGTTGATTCCCCGGTCTTCCACTGGGGACTGTGATTTCCGATGAGAACAGCGGTGTGGTGTGGTGTGGTGTGGCAGGAGAATCACCCAGCTTGGGGTTCCTGGGCTTGTGGCCAACTCTGGACCTTGCTTCTTCCTCTAGAAAAAAGAGAGTTAAACTAGACCAGCATTTTGCAAACTGTGGGTCACATTTTTTAAAATTATTTTTTAATGTAATGGAAAAAGAGTAATTGTAACAGGGTAAGTTTTGTTTCAGTGTGTATGCCTATACACACACAAAAACATATGTGTGCTGAGCCAAGGTATTAATGTATTTTTTACTGTGGGTTGTGGTCAGAAAGCCACTGACCTAGATGATCCTGAAGGCCTTTCTAAGCTTTCGAAATGTCCAACTTTTCCCCCAGAGCCTGACTTTTCCCCCGTGGAACCCGACTGATTTTTGCAGCTTTTGCCACACTGACTGTTAAGCAGAAGTAGAGATTTTTAGGGACAGACCACAAGTGTCTATCACTCCTATCGAGCACCTCTGAGAAGAAGCCCATTTCCCCTCAGCCTCGGTGTCTCAAACAGTTGGTCTTCGAGCTAGAAATGGGATCTGCAACAGGGGATGGCCCATTTAAAAGCTGACCTATTTAAAACCCATGAGCACCAAAAAAACACGGGGTCAATCTGATTTAAGTCTTCTGTTGGAAGGCTGGGACCTGGAAACTAAATTGGTCAGGGACTGACAAGGTTGAAACCAAAGCTACAAATATTTATTACATTCTTGTTTGGTGAAAGAAAAGAAGATCAGGCTTCGAGTTTAGTGGGAAAAACTAAACAAAACAAGGTGTAGGTATAAAATCCAGCAGGGGATGTCTTCTGGGCACACCATCTTAGCTCTCCAGAACGTGGAGAGGCTTCTGTTCCATGAAGAAGCCTTGCGGGCAGCAGGGGTGACTCAGAGCTGCGGGCCTGCCTTGATTCCCGTTCTCGTGCCTTGACTCAATCCACAGGCCGTGGATTGAGGAATAGGCAGGTGGCTTTTTCCAAGCTGGGGATGCTCTAAGTGCATTATTTCATCTAATCCAACCCTAAGTGGTGGGCACTATTGTCATTGGAGGAAACAAGCTCAGGAGAGGTGAGATGATGAGCTTGCAATGGGGAATTTGAACTTGAGCCAGGTGCGTCCGACTCCAGAGCCTGCCTTCTGTCCACCTCTCCACATTGCCTCAGGAAGTGCTGAAAAAATAAAGAGCAGTGCCCTCTCGAGCTTCCTTCTCTCTGGTTCTGGCCTTCAGAGGGCTCTGCTTTAGGCCCAAGCTGTCCATTTAAATCAGGGCCAACTTCATGGGCATGTGACCTGTGTGGTCACACAGGCTCCATGCTTAGAAGGTCCCTCCCTGCTCTTGGGTTTAATGCGCTCCTGTCACTGTCTGGGAATTCTTAACAATTTTTGAGCAAGGGGTCTCCCATTTTCATTTTACACTGGGCCCTGCAAATTTTCTGGCCAGCCCTGGCTTTGCTATAGTGCATCCCCTTTCTTGGACTTTCTGGGTCCCTCCTGCCTGTCCTTAGTGTGCCTGTCCTCTCGGAGTGGAGGCATGTGAAGCATGCACCCTGTTCCCAGCCTCGGGCCTGCTGCGTGGCACAGTGGACTATAGTTGATTACCAGGGGTCTGTCTCCTCCTAGCCCGCCACCACACCTCTTGCTGGCAGGGACCCCAGCTGTGGCTCTCTGTCACCTCCGTGTCCCCTTGGCTGCTCAGATGGACAGCGTCACAGGAGCTTGCTGGGTGGAGAGAGGGGTTTCTTACGGGCAAGAGACCTGAGTGCAGACCACTGGGTCCGGTCAAGAGGAGGGTGCACCATTGACCTACCTCCTCTTGGGGCTTATGCGTACCTGGGGGGGCACAAAACACACGAGAACACGTTGTTGTTATTGTTTATAATAAGGGAGGGCTTGTTCAACGTGTATCAGACTGGTTGCACTGTGTCACGATGCTTTGTCTCCCTCTGTATGCCCCAGCACCTAGTGCTGTGGCTGGCACGATAAACAGGAGCATTTGTTAAGCAGTTGCTCTGGTGTCCGCTCCCTGCTAGGCTGATTACGGAGAAGGACAGTTCCTGACCTCTAGGAGGATCGGATGCTTAATACACGATTAAATGATTCATGCGGCAGCTGCCCTCGGTGCCCCGGGATGCTCAGAGCTGGGTGCAGAAGGCTTCCTGGGGAGGCGGGCTTAACTAGATCTGTAGGTGAGTGTGAGAGGTGGGCGGGGACGATGAGACTGGAGGAAGTGGGGAGAGGTCGAGAGTGGAGGGCCTCCTTGGGTCAGTTTAGGGCCTTGAATTTTTTCCCAGAGGCGGCGGGAAGCCAGGAATGTTTTCTAGGCCAGAGTTTGCACTTTATAGGTTAAACAGATATCATCCTCCCCTTTCTTCGAGGCAGAGCCTGAGACCTCAGGGATCAAGTCAGAGTCATTCAGCCAGCCAGGCCTTGGCCTCTGGGTGGGGGCCTATTCCCAGTAGCCCAGCATTCCCACTGTTACATGGACCCCATTTGGAAGCAGGAGCAGACTTAGAGTGACTTAGATGACCGTGACCAGGACTGCAGTGCCGGCAGTAGAGAGGAATGGTCAAATGTGAGAGATCTCTAAAGACAAGATTTCACAGTTTTGAAACAAGCAACGGGTTGTTCCTTAGAGTAATAATGTGTTCGTGTTTATCACGGACAGTTCAGCTCCCCTTGGTGAGAAATGACTGCTGCGTCCTTGCTTTGGGGACAAGTTTTTCAGGAAATGCCGGAGCCGCGCAGTCTGATTTCTTGGGAACCTTCAGTGCCTCCCCACTAATATCTCCGGTGGGGGGGGACGCTGAGTATGAATATGCAGACACCTCCTGGGTGTTAACGCTGGAGGAATGAAGCAGAGGATCCTGTGGAGGGTTTTTGGGGTGATTGAAAGGTTCCCGATACAAGCAGAGTAATTCCAGTTTTGGGTTCTAGAGAGAGTAACCGCATTCGGATATTTTTAAACGGCCAGTGGAGTTGGGAGAGAGTCTAAACCCAAAGTACAAATTTTCAGTTTAATTTTAACTTTGCACTTAGCTCACACCCATGGTTTGGCGGGGAGAATGGGCCTCACTTTTTTTTTTTCTTTTTTAAGCAGAATACACCCTGGATGTAAAAGGGATGTTCTCTTCACATGGAAGGGTTTGCAGCAGCAGCGAGCAGAGATGGGAGGAAGCGGGCTGGAACTGCAGCAGGGTTTCAAAGTCAGTTTAAGGAAGGTTGGGGTGGGTTTGACGTTTTGAAACACGTTAGCCTGCCCTGGAGCTGTAAGAAAGTGTGGCCCTGTGTGGAAGCGGGTGGAACAGCGGGTGGACGGAATACCTTCCACAGGTCAGCTCTTGGGCTGCAGTTTTTGTTTTTTCCTGTTTGGTGCATTACAGACACTTCACGGGCTGCTTACTTGCCATCCCCGATGTGACTCATCACCCCACAGAGAGGCAGTGGGTTTCCCCCGATGTGGTTTGGCCTCTCTGGTGTAAGCCTCAGCCCACTCCTCCCCTCTTTGATCTCTCCCCAAACTGTGCTGAAACCCCGCCAGGAAGGAAATGCAGAAACCATGGGGATCCCGGAGGCCCCACAGACCTGGAGCAGCCACCTGGCCTTCCAGACACCACAGGCTTTCCCTCCCGAGTGATGGGAAGCAGCCTCTTTCTCCTTGGGGAAGAGCAGGGTCTCAAGCCCCTGGGCCCCTCTCCAGATCCTCCCCCACTGACTGCAGTGTCATTGGAACGGGGGCTGGGTTAAGTTTTGTGCTTTGGTTACCGAGGAAGTGTAACCAGGGTGGGACTGCTGGGATTGGCCCCGACCCGGCCAGTGGAACAGTTAGAAGAGGGGCCGAAGGGGGTGTAGGTGCCGTCAGGGTAGCTTGTAGGATCAGTTGGGGGTCTGCAAGAGCCTGCGCCCTGCACTTGGGAATAGCAGGGAAACCCCCCTTATCTTGCGGCAACACTGACCATCGGGGTCCATTAGATACCCTCCTATGCCCATTCCTGGGGCTTTAGGATCTGTGGTTCAGATGTGGTTGTAAAATGGGAGAATACCCCAGGAACACCCCGTGGAGCGATTGTGAGGATTAAATGAGACAGTGCCTGTGAAGAGTGTGCCTGCTAAGGGCTCTGGAAAGAGCCCATGATTGTTGTTAATAAAAGCATTAGTAGTGGTGGCTTGCATATTGTCCCCAAGAGGAATGGCCACCGGTTTGGTGCTGGGAGCTGGGGCTGGAAATTTGGGTCTGTCTGTAGAACTCCCCAGGCAGCATTGTGCCTCTCCAGGACAGAGGCCGACTTCCAGGAGGAATTCCCTCGACTCCACAGCACCGCCTCCCCGTGTTACTGAGGCCTCCTCCTTGGCTGATGGCCGTGAGAGGAGAAGCCCTTGACCCATCTAGAAAAACCACATGTCTGAAATCTTTGGGGTGGACTGGAAACCCTTCTCATATTTGTCTTTCTTTGGTGGAGCTTAAAGAATTCCCAGGGCCTTCCAAGGAAAGGAGTGACTAGAGAAGCCACTCCAGTGGCTGTGTGACCCCAGCAGTAACTGCAAACGAAGGGGAGGTGACTCTCCCTCCCACAGGAAAGTTGATCTCCCTCCACTGCTCCCCTCAGGCCTGGTTTCCTGGCTCTACACTGACTTCCTGCCCTAGGGCAGAAGGCCTCATGGGATTTATTCCCAGGCACACTTGCAGTGACCTTGAGAAAGGTGGCTTGACCTGGACATCCCCTCCCCTGGGGACTGAGAGAGTGGGAAAGAACTTAACTTCCCCCATCCCAGATCCAAGGGAAAGGTGGGCCCTGGCGCTGGTGCTTGAGCCGAGAGCTTGCTAGCTCTGGTTGAGAGCTGCCTTGCCTGGCTTTGCCCCTCCTGGCAAATTGCTGCTGTCCTTGACTGAGCAGGCTCTCTCTCTCCACCAGGGAAGAAGAAGGCAGGGCAACTATAGGGTGCTGTGGCCCAGACATGCCCCGAGCTCTCCTGGTCTGACCACTGGCAAGGGTGGACTGAGGAGGGGCACAGCAGCCTGCTGTGGATTCTGTTCCCCCATGTTGGCCCAGAGATGCCCGAGTAGGAGGACCACTGAGACAGACAGTCATCCTGGGCCGTGCAGGAAGAAGCTGGGCAAATGGGCCTGCTGAGAGGCAGGGAGCAGCCCTGGACAGGGACTGCTTAGAATAGGCCTGTCTGCTTATCTAGGAGGAGAAAAGCCTGCTCCCTGCCTCTCAGCAGGGAATGACAATGCAGGGCTGCTATGGAGAAGGACGGGCCTGTACCAAGTGACCCATGGGTGAGAAATCCGAACCTGTGGGTGGAAGTCCCAGGGAGGCATCATATCCAGGTGACGTCAGTACATGTTTCCTGGAGGCTTCAGGGAGGGGGCACTTGGAGATGCTGTGTCAAGCACCAGGTGCAGCCAGGAGGGATCACCTTTAAGGTGCCTGCCAGCCCTGGAAGGCCACGGAGCAGCCCCCTGTCAGCTCAGGACAGGAGTGGATAACTCTGGGCATCTCTCTGGAGGGCCAGGCAGCCTGGTGTCCCTTGCTGACTCCCCTCGGTCATTTCAGGCCTGAGACCTGAGGACTGTTCCTCAGCCTGTCTCCCTACCATCTGTGCTGGAACCTGCAGCCAGGTGTGCCTTTTAACAACACAATGAGACGGTAGCTCTTTATCAGTTCTTTCTATCTCATTTGAAATAAGGATTTAGGGCCCAAATTTGGGGTAAGAAGAGAACAGAGGGGAATCGAAGAACTCTAATAGGGTAAAACCACCTCCAGGGAGTTGGGGGGCAGGCAGGGCCACAGAGGTGCCTCCAAAGACTAACTTTTGGACTTTGCCAACCTCAGCATTTCTATATGGGTCCATCCTAGGTTTGTGGGTATCCATTCTCTCCTTCCACATCTACTCCCAGGACCCTGAAGAGCAAAGTCTAGAGCCATGATATGCCATATGGTAATTTACATGTGTCTCTTTACACTTATATGGATTAAAACTAAATAAAGTTTGGGACTCCCTGGCAGTCCAGTGGTTAAGACTCTGCGCTTCCACTGGTTTGATCCCTGGTTGGGGAACTAAGATCCCACATGCTGTGCGGTGTGGCCAAAAAAAAAAAAAACTAAATAAAATTTAAAACTTAGTTCCTCAGTCTCACCTCGGTGGCCACATGTGACTAGTGGCTCTTCTCTTAGATGGGTTTCCATCGTCACAGGAAGTTCTGTTGGTTCTGGTGGACAGCACTGGTCTAGAGGATGGAGAGTTGGAGGGGTCCCTGGTCTGTGACCCTTACAGTGGGGCCAAGTAGTGAATGCCAGGCCGGATGGGCAGGCTCTGACCGTGGTGGCAGGGGCAGGTATGAGTGCAAGCAGACGGGGACATCCTGGGAGCCGTCCACGGACACATGGAGGTGAAAGGCCCGTGGGGGCTGAGGAGGCGAAGTCGTAGGTAGCTGACCTCAGTTAAGACGGTCAGGCAGGGCCGTGGTGGGCGCTGGGAGAGGGGTTCTGATGGAATGGCAAGGCCAAGAGGTTGCCAACAGTGTTATGGCTGGTACAGTGGGGAGCTGGGGGCTGAGGTGTGGCGGTAGGGTTGGAACGAGACACCGCCCCCAGCCTTGCCGACAGCAGCGGGGCTTATTGCGTTTGTCTTCTCCAGTCCAGCCAAGGCTCCTGTCCGGAGGGGCCCCCTGGTTCTGCAGCTCCGTTCACCGCAGCGCTCCCCTCGATCCCCCCAGCACTGGTAAAGGCAGAAAGATCAGGGTGGGTGCTGGTGCTGTGATGCTTCCTGGCCTGCCTCCTGCCCTCCCCCTACCCCGGCCTCAGCCCCGATTCCTCGCCCAGTTGGTTCACGCCCTCCTTCCCTTTCCAGGTGAAAGAGCTTGTCCTGGACAACTGTCGGTCAAATGAAGGCAAAATCGAAGGCCTCACAGATGAATTTGAAGAACTGGAGTTCTTGAGTACAATCAACGTAGGCCTCACCTCAGTCGCAAACTTACCAAAGTTAAACAAACTTAAGAAGGTAAATAGAGCGGAGGAGGAGCGTGTGTGCTTGGGAGGCCGGGCTGGGGAGGAGGAAGGGGTCATTGTTCCACATTGAGGGAACGTAACTGAAGGGGAGGCCAGGTGCGAGCCCCAGCACGCCTGCCAGGTCCTGAGCCAACTCCCTTCCTGGCCTGTCTGCAGGGAGCCGGCTGCCTGAGCCCAGAGCCTTCATTTTAAAAGCCGTTTCTGCTTTTTCTCTCCCTGCCTCTTTAGCTTGAACTAAGCGATAACAGAATCTCAGGGGGCCTGGAAGTATTGGCAGAAAAGTGTCCGAACCTCACGCATCTAAATTTAAGTGGCAACAAAATTAAAGACCTCAGCACAATAGAGCCACTGGTGAGTCACTGGGGTCCTCCCCTCTCCACTGGGGTGGGAGGAATTGATATCAGGGAATACTACTTTTGCATTTGTATAACATGCTTTTTTGTTTTTACTCTAATTGCGTGCCATGAGATAGAGTCAGGGCTCCTACTTCTGCTTCGTCTGTAGAGAAACTGAGGCCTAGAGAAGTTAAAGAGCTTGACCAGGGTCGCACAGTTAGAATGGGCATCAGGGTGAAGGATGCTGTAGGAACCAGGTCTCAATTTCTGGTCTAGTGCTTTTCCTCTTACAGTTTCTGCTCAGCTTTGGAAACCTGAGCTGTCATTTCTTTAGGCTTAGAGCATGGCTTGTGCCCTTCACTGGGGAGAGAGGAGCCATCTGGGAATTAAGCTGACCCTGGAGGTGGTCACCTGCTTTCTCCTTGGGTCACTGGCCAGAGGCTAGCACCTCTGAACCGTGGGAGGTGGGTTGGTCCTGACACAGGCCCCCTGGGATGACAGAGAGCTGTGTGGCACGGGAGCCCCATGCAGGCCTTCCTCTGTGGGGCGTAGAGAAGAGGGACCCTGGTCACCAGTCCTGGGTGTGATGGTGACCAGGGACTCGGAGATCTGGGCCGCATTTCCTCCTCTGCTGGTCCACATAGAGCTGAGCACACCCCAAACTTCACGATTCACTAGCCAGAAAGGGGCAGGTCATGGTTAGAATAACAGTTTCTACATTACCCAGATCTGAATGACTGTATTCCCTTGACTTCAAGGAAGTCAACTGTAAGATGTATCACTGATTCATGACAGCTTTTTTGAAATGTAGAAATAACTACCGCATTAAATTAACACTTATTGTAAATATATACATAAGAATTACTTCATAAGCCATGCACCTTAGAATCAGGGAAAGGCCATGAGGATATTTGGCCAAGTGCGCCACGTTTCCCTTTTCTGGGTATATAGAGTGGCAGTTGGGGCATCTCTCAGTTTGTGTTCTTGTCCAAAACGCATTCCTTGCCCTTCGTGGATGCTTGAAGGGCAGGTTGATGGGCCAGCGTGGCAGAACGGGAAGCTGGCATTTCTCCTCCCAACTCAGACTTTACCTGCTCATCTGTGGCATGGGGTCAACTACTAGACTATGCTTCCCATAGAACTTTCTTTCAGGTCTTCCACCAATTTCCTTGGGGAAAGCAAAGCTATTTTGATCTACCTGGAAGCCTTGATTTCATAATTTCATTATAAAAGGAAAAAATCTTTGAAGTTCTGCATATGTGTGTTTTAGTTGTGATTTGGGTACCATTATAGAAAAACACACACACACTCTCTCTCTCTCTCTGTCTCTCTCTCTCTCTCTGTCTCTCTCTCTCTCTCTCTCCCCCTTGCCCAGACCACACATGGTTTTGTAGCTTCTTCCCTGATATTCAGTGTGATTAATGTCACTTCTGAGGGTGGGGAAAATGCCTTTGGTTGGGGGATGCTAGCCTCACCCACCCAGTCTGCAGCTCGGACTCCTTCCCTGCCCTTGACCCTCTGCTGAGAATGACCGGGTCTCAGTCACGAAATCTCAAGAGAGCAGCCTCATTCCTGACATTGACCCTGAGGGACAGTAGCTTTAATCACCAGTTATGCCTGGCCTCACTGGAACAGGGACTTGGCCTGGGGCGGGGTTCCTGCGCCTTAAAGACGTGTGAAATAGGAAGTCAGGAGGCAGCTGTTTCTTGCTAGATGTATGACCCTTTTGCTTCCTGGGCCTCAGAT
Source organism: Mesoplodon densirostris (assembly GCF_025265405.1). NCBI lineage: Eukaryota > Metazoa > Chordata > Mammalia > Artiodactyla > Ziphiidae > Mesoplodon > Mesoplodon densirostris. Next base: position 125,007,848 of record NC_082664.1, read on the forward strand.
TCCAGCCACCAAGTGGGTATAATTTGGGCCTAGAACCCATCGATACATAAAGCTTTGATAAAGCAAATTGTGTTAAGTACTATGGACAAAATCGGGATGCTTCATTGGTTTTTCTCTTGTCCTTTTTGACAGGCAAAGAGAAAGAGCACAGGTCTGAAGTTGGGCTGCCTGATCAAATCCCAATTCTTTGCCCTCTACTTCCTTGTCTGTAAAATGAACTAATAATTATTTCTGCCTTATCGGGGTCATGAGGATAAATTGAGTTAATCCATAAAGTGCTATATTAATTGCCATTATTATTATTATTATTCATAGAAGGAGGTCGTTTGTTAGTTCCTGTGGCCTTTTCAGTTCCTCTCTGGCTCCTTAGTCACAGGGGCAGGCAGCGAAGTTCCTGGCTCGTGCACCAAGAGAGCCCCAGGTTAATTTCAGGTGCGTCACTGTTACGGCAAGAGCTATAATTGCAGAATAAAAGTGTTGGTATCGGATGGGGCTTCGAAGATCCTCAAGTCCAACTTCCCATCTTCCACATGAATGAACATGAGGCCCCCCAACCAGAGCTGACACGGCCGAGCAGAACCAAACCAGAGTGTGCTCATCACCTATGATCCTGGAGCTCTGCACGCCGTCTCACATCACCCCCATCTGTCTCCCCACCCCGCCTCCCATGCCACTCACTGTCAACTTTGTCGTTTGCTTGCAGAAAAAGTTAGAAAACCTCAAGAGCTTAGACCTTTTCAATTGCGAGGTGACCAACCTGAACGACTACCGAGAAAACGTGTTCAAGCTCCTTCCTCAGCTCACGTATCTCGATGGCTACGATCGGGACGACAAGGAGGCCCCCGACTCGGACGCCGAGGGCTACGTGGAGGGCCTGGAGGATGACGAGGAGGATGAGGATGGTGGGTGGTGCCAGGGAGAGGCCAGGCCAGGCTTTATGGGGGACGGGCTGGGTGTCAGGGGGCCCCCACCGGCCCCCGAGGGCTATCGACCTCTTTCTAGAGCTGTGGAGGGGAGTGGGCTGTCTGCTCTGTTTACGGTTGTCCCTGGTCTGTCTCATTGATTGACGCCCCTAAAATAACAGGGCCTGAGCCCCAGAGAAACATCCTGAGGTTCTCCAACTGCATAGTAACTCCTTAAAAACCATCTGAGTCTTCCTTCAATTTTTTTCCCTTTTCCAAAGTTCCCCTGAAAATGAGATCCTACAGTGTCTCTCTGTAGTGTGGTGCTGGACTCAGATACTCTTCCAGGGAGGGATTGAGCAGATGGAGGAAGGTGGGGTGTGGCCTGAGGGTCCCCTCTCTCCACCTAGGGTCCGGTAGTGGAGATGAGGTCACGGCTGGAGAGGTCGTGGGGCCCCCAGCTGACTGCCGCCCACAGGACCACATGGTAGGACCTGGGGGGTGAGGACTCAGAAGCCCCAGGGGCCCAGAAAGCAGAGGAGGCTGCAGGCAGCACGTTGGGCTCCCTGGTGGTGCGGTGAGCAGTCAGGGACCACAGGAAGGAAAGAAGGAAAAGGAAGGAGAGCTTCGCATTTCCTTCCCACACTGCCAGCTCAGCGCGGCTTCCCTGCAGGTCTCTGTGGCCAGAGTAAAGTTGAGGGTTGAGACCTTGCCTGAATAATTCAGATGTAAGAGTGCTTTTCCCTTGTTAGGTGGGAGTATTTTACAAGGGATTCAGACACCCTGTTTCCCTTAGTTTGTTCCATCTTGTGATGGGACAGAAAGGTCCCAGGACTGGAGCCCTGATACTAGGCTTCTAGGCCCAGATCTGCAGCTAACTCCAGGTGTGACCTTGAACAACTCACTTCTCCCGCTCTGGGACTCAGTTTCCTCACCTTTAGGGCAGCGCATTTGGCTAGATGCTCTTTGTGCATGAACTGACTTCTCAGCTGTCCCAGGCCTGTAACTTGGTTCTCTGATCCGGCATTTTCTCTCCCATCTCAGCCTCCACGAGAGATTTTTTTGTTTTCGTAATACTTGAGAGGAGGGCTTACCTTTGGGGTCATTTTAGGATGCTTACCTTTTGGGTTACTTTAGGATGTGTTCAGTCACATTAGAGCATCCAGGCTGTGGACCTGGACGGGCGTGGGAGAGTCGTGGGCCCCACACAGGAGCGCACCTCTGGTGCCAGGCCCTGGGCCTGTGCTGCGGGAGGGAAGGGCCAGCTCACCACCAGTTTGTTCTTGTCCCCATTCCCACTGCACAGAGGAAGAGTACGATGAAGATGCTCAGGTAGTGGAAGATGAGGAGGACGAGGAGGAGGAGGAGGAAGGTGAAGAGGAGGATGTGAGTGGAGAGGAAGAGGTGAGAGGTTGGGCTGGGCAGGGAACCGTCTCTCGGAGCCCCCTTACTTGCTCTGCTGCCTCTGCGTCAGTCCCACTAACTGCCTCAGTGATCCGCCTCGGCAGCCTGGAGCCCTGACTGGGAATTGAACCCACTTCAGGGCCTGTTACGGGGTTGGTCTGGGAGAGGCAAGCCTTGCAGCTGGCCCTGGAAAAGAAAGAGGGAGGGGATTCATCTGCTGGGGCAAGCCTGGCTCTTGTAGAATCCACATCCCCTTTTTCTACCTTTTTGCATAAGTATGTTAATTCAGATATTCAGTGAGCACTTACAGTGTGCTAGGGAAAATCAAAGACTGCCTTGAACTGGTGGGTAATAGGATAAGACACTGCTGCATTCCACATCAGAGGGTGACAAGGGTCCCCTGTACACAGCGGATAGTGCCATTATCCAAACACACTGGCTGGCATCATTTTTTAACAAGGTCTGGGATGTGTCTGTGACGGGGTGGATCCCAGCTTCTACCACTTGCTAGCTGTGTGTCCCTGGACAAGTTCCTTGACCTTCTGAGCCTATTTCCTCATCTGTACAATAGGTGTCATTTTACAGCTGGGTTGTAAATAGGGATCAACTCACTGGCTTAAGAGGATAAAATAATTTGTAAGTAAAATGTTTAAGGACAAGGGAGTGTTTGACCACTTACTATTTTAGGCTTTCACACCCTTTTCCAAGGTCCTGGCTCTGTGTGCTGCTGTTTTGTGTTTGGATGTTCTGAGTCTTTCTATAGCAGAGTCATTTTCCCTGGCTTTTCAGATTTCTAAATCAGCTCTTGCCAATTGCAAAACTTAGACCGAGAGAGGTTTAAAATGATGACAGCATGGACAAGGTACCTGCCTTCTCCCCCAGTTCCCTGTCTCTCTCCATCAAGGGCACAGATACCTGTCTGCCACACAGACCTGCTCAGGCAGGATCTCCCAGCCAACCCCCTCACAAGCCAGGGAGAGGTAGGTCGGGGTTAGTGAGAAAGCTGGTGAGATAGGCTTGGTTCCTGTCAAGTTGTGCTGCTGGGTGTCTCTTCTCCCCAGGTGTAGGCTGCTAGGCTCACCTCTGAAGAATATTGTGTATTTTAAAAATAGAGACCTAGCAAAATAGGCCCCCCTAGGACAGGGCAATAAGTCATGTTGGCTAATGGATTTTTCGTCTTGCTCTTCCTGTCAGGAGCCGCCAACATGTAGAGGTTGTTTTTGGTTTGGGGTTGGTTTTTTGTTGTGGTGGTTGTTTTTGGTAATCTCATTGACTATCTGCAAATTTCCAGCTTCCAGTAAAGGAGAGCTCACACACACACACACAGTCTTAGCAAACAGACTGATTAAGGAACTATTTGGTGACATTATGAAAGGATATTTCCCTTGACAAAAAGAAGTCTATTGCCGAGTTCTTATTAAACAATGGGCTGCCTGGTACTTTAGGAACAGTGTTCATGCAGAGATTCAACTAGCCTAGATCTACCGGAGCAGCATGAAGCGTGGTCCTGTGTTGAGGGTGAATTCACACCCCTTGCTGAATCTCACGGAGCTGGGAGTGATGTCCTGGGCAGGGGGTGAGAATTGTATTTTTCCTCCCTCCAAGTGACCCAAGTTTGCAAGACGGTGAAGGGGCTGCACTCACCCACAGACTGGGGTCTGGACTGGGGTCTTCTCTTGAAGCCAAAACTAGAGTGAGGACAGATGAAAGCTCGGCCTACTTCACACGATGGAGAGTCGGCTGGGAAACTTGTTCCCCTAGGAGGGCACACTGCGGAGCTGCCTGAGTTATAGGGACTTCAGGTCAGGAATTCTTAACGGGGGATAGAATCCACCCCCCTCTGCTGACATTGTTTGCAGATATTGTGTGTAATGTGGGTATTTTCTAGGGAAGGGGTTCAAAACTTTCTACAGATTCTTAAAGGGGGTCCTCGATACAAAAGAACCTCTGCTTTAGGTTCACCGGTGCGAAGCAGGTCCGTGGGAGCTCTGAGGGGCTGGGGGCGGCCCTTACCTTTCTGAGCTCGGTGTCAGGGAAAGTGGCATCCTCCACGTGTCCCACGGTCGGGGCATTCCTAATGTCCGGTGTCCATCTTCTCTCCTAGGAGGATGAGGAAGGTTATAACGATGGGGAAGTAGACGATGAGGAAGATGAAGAGGAGCTTGGTGGTACGGCAGCGTTTTTACTCTCCGCGGGTAGCAGGCTGGCCCCCTCAGTTGACAGTAGATGGCCTGGGTCCTGAGGACCTGGCCTCGGTTTGCCAGGGTTGGCAAAGCGTCCTAGACGTACGGTCCCCTGCTTTCCCAGCTGGGGGGTTGAGTAGGAGGCGAGATCCATGTTTAATCTGAATGCCTTTTCCTTACTCTTCCAGAAGAAGAAAGGGGTCAGAAGCGAAAACGAGAACCTGAGGATGAGGGAGAAGACGATGACTAAGTGGAATAACCTATTTTGAAAAATTCCTATTGTGATTTGACTGTTTTTACCCGTACCCCCCTAAATCCCGCTCCCCGAAACTTATTTTTTTCTGATTGTAACGTTGCTGTGGGAACGAGAGGGGAAAAGTGTACTGGGGGTTGTGGGGGGAGGGAGGGGGGAGGGGGTGGAATAAAATACTATTTTTACTGCCACTCTTTATTTTTTTCCCCTACTTTTTCTTTGTGTCTGTTTTGTCCCCGATAAATTTGCGATAGCTGAGTACACACAAGTGAGCATTTGTTCCTTACCCTCAAAGAGGACGGTTTGGAGATCTCTGACATTTCCTGGTATTTCCCGAGTCTCTTGAGTTGGTTGGAAGGCCATGGCTGGCCTCAGTTTGGTTTCTCAAAGCCCAGGAGGGGCTGAGCACCAGCCGCATCTTACCTCTTGTTCTGGTTCCCGTGATTTCCGCATCTCTTGGGCCTGCTAGAGGCAGCCAGCGCCCTGGTTTGTAAATAGCAACCTAAAGGCGTATTTTGGCACTGGTCGGGGGATCTTCCCCATCTCCCGTCCCCTTTCCCTCTCCACAGATGGTGGTGGGCTTCGCTGTCCGAAGAAGACTCTGATGTCACTCTTGTGATGAGCCAGAGAGCTGAGAACAGCGGCTTCTGAGTTAGGAGTAAAATGGATTTGGTAATTCTAATTAAAAGAGAAGAAGCAAACCCTCAAACTTCAACCTCTTTCAAAGATTAAAAACAAAACTGTCCTATCTTGTTCTGTAAAATATTAGAACGCTTTGTTTTACAAAATGACAAGAGAATTCTTCTACGTGTCCTTCTGTGCTTAGACCATTTTTACAAACCTAAGCACAGGAGACGCTGCTGCATGTCGGCTGGGTTTTTTTTTCATACACCCGAGCACGGAAAAACTAACGCAAAATTGTATTTTCTTACCTAGTGGAAATCTGAAATGACTGCAAATTCCTAGCGAATGTACAGGTTTGCTTTCCTGTCCCTCTTCTGGATTGCTTTTGAAGTGACGTGTGATTCCTTAGCCCGTGTTTCATCTGTATAAAAGAACATCTGCACCGGTTTTCCTCCCCCTCAGAAGAGCCAAACTTTGAGTTTTATGTCTGTTTGTCATTGATAAATTTCAATAAATCTTTTTATACAATTTTTTTGGGGGTGGCTTCTTTGAGTCCAACAGGTCATTGATCTAGGATGAATTCCAGATAACCTGCTAGCTGATGGGGGTGCAGGGGCGAGCTTCACATTGGTTACCTGATACAATCGTTTTTCTTACAGGATATATAACCTGATATACTAAGTTTGGATACTTTGGGTCTCAACTTGAGACTCGGTGGTGTGCTATCTTCATTAAAAACTTCATTTGGGCGGGGAAGTCTGGGTGGTGATGTAAAGAGAGAAAGATATAAAAAGAGTTATTAAAAAACACTCACCAGAGGGCTTCCCTGGTCGCCCAGTGGTTGAGAGTCCGCCTGCCGATGCAGGGGACGCGGGTTCGTGCCCCGGTCCGGGAAGATCCCACATGCCACGGAGTGGCTGGGCCCGTGAGCCATGGCCGCTGAGCCTGCGCGTCCAGAGCCTGTGCTCCGCAACAGGAGAGGCCACAACAGTGAGAGGCCCGCGTACCACAAAAAAAAAACCAAACAAACAAAAAAAAACACCAGAAAGGCCAGCCTTGGGACCTTACTTGGAATATCTTTCATTGTTTTGTTGTTCAGACTGTAAAAAGAATACAGGAAAACCTGAGGAATGTACAAAACAAATTTGTTCCTTTTTTCACTTAATGTTAATTATAATTTCTCTACCTCTAAAGAGTCTTTAAAAGCATGTATCTGAAATGGCTATGCAGTAGTCCAGTAACTATTCTGATTTGCTTAATTCTAACCAAATGGTAAGATGTTTGGGTTATTTCCAACTTACCACTAGACATTCTGTTATACTTTGCAGAGTCACTACACCAAAAGGTGACATTTATAAGGCTCATGTGCAAGGTTCCATGTTTTCCAGAAGGGTTATACCAATGTACTGTGGTAATTTATACACATATATTCATTCTCAGCCATATGGCCTTGAACCCGACAGCAAGCCCTAGATCCTGTGTAATTCCAGCAGAATGAGGTGTTCTCAGGAGAGACTGGCCCACCCCACCCTCTGGGTGGTACCCTGACACTTACTGCCCTCTTCTTTGGAGCAGACAGACATCCTCTGGCTCCAGGTGTAGGATTGGGAGGTGGCCTTGAGGCCAGGTCCTGTGCTAGGCATCAGCACTATGAGGACGAACTGGCCAGGCATGCTCTGTCCCTCCCAGAGCTGGTGAAGGAACATGGCAGTGGAGTGAAATCCAGAGGCACTCAAGCCTGGACTCAGGTTTTCTGGCCCTGACTCCATGGGGACTTTAAGGATTGGTTATCTTCATGTAGATATGGAAATAAATGCTATAAAATGTAAGGTAAAATGGATGATGATGGGTTAACGCTGATGGGACCAAGGGAGGAAAACCCTATCTATGTCAGTCATATCAAGCAGTTACATCAGCACCTGAGATACGGTCTTGTGCCCATTTTACTGATGAGGAAAACCTAGGTCCAGTGACTTGGAGGTAAGAAGAGGGGGAGGCAGGGTTAAACCTGTCTGGGCTATTTCCATTTCATCGAACTTAGTCATGAATGGCAAGGAGGAAGAGGAAGCTCATCCAGAGGGGGAGAGGCAGTAAGAACTGACCTTTATTGAGTTCTTGTTGTGTGCCGGGTACCATGGTTTACGTGCAGCATCTCATTCATTTGAGATGAATCCTTACAACCACCTTAGGTGGGTGCCATTGCCCTTGTTATACAGGTGGCTCAGATTGTGATTTGCCCAAGGTCCTGCAGCCAGAAAAGAGCAGCATCAGTAATAAACCAGGGGTGTGTGGTTCCAGCACCAGCCCTCTTGCCTTCCACTAGAGTGCCTCCCGTCGACTCCTCCCCCAGCTGCAACCACCTGTGTGGGCCAGCTGTGTTCAAGCAGTTCCTCACCCCCTGCCCAGCACAGCCCCGGTGACAGGTTTCCCCACCGGGTCTAGCGAATGCCATAGGACGGACCCCTGAAATGGAAGTGCCCTTAGAAACCACCTAGTCATCAACCAGCCCTCTCATTTGATGAAAGAGGAAACCAAAACCCAGGGAGCATAAGTGATGTGCCCAAGGTCACCCTGCAAGGCAGTGCCAGAGCCCAGCTGGAGCCCAGGACTCCCATTCCTGGGCTTCTGAAGCACCACATCTCTCGCAGCTGCACCGTGTGGTTGCAGGGAAGCCAGCTATCATGAGATGCAGGAGGTACACAGTGTAGTGTCTTCCAGAACACAACCAAGCCTTGTGGGGACAGGATGTAGTGAATGCATGGCACATCTCTCTGTTTCATGTGGCTTTGGAGTGCATCCTATGTTTTTAAATATTCACAGTGGGTTTGCCTTCCCGGTAGTATCTGAGATTGATCATCCCCGAAAAGGGTGTGCATTTCTTGGTAATGTGATGATGCTTGATCATGAGTTCCTACTCTGTGTCATGTGCTATATCCATTGCCTCCCTCAGTCCTCATACAGATTTCATAGATATAACCAAAGCTCAGAGAGGTGAGACAACTAGCCTCAAACCTATGTCTTTCTGATGCAAGAGACCTTGTTCTCATCCACTGTGTTGAAAGAGCCAGGCAGATGGGGGAAGAGGGGATGAGCAATTCAGTTTGTCTCATTTGCTGACTTGAAAAGGCTGTTTTTATCCTGATTCAGAAACTCATTGTTCTTGGTTGGAAGGATTCCAGTGGGTCCCTAATAAAGCGGCTTTGGACAATGGCTGACCTGAGTCCCTGGACCAGCCCTTGGACAGGCCCCTGTGGCCGGCTGGACCCAGGGGTGAGCGGGGCCAAGGAGAGGGCTGGAGATGATGGGACAGATGAGGGCAGGTCTGAGGCTGAATAGGCCTGAGGCCCTCAAGATAGCCACGAATATGCCAGCAAGGGGAGAGACTGGAGAAAGATTCAAACCTGATGGGGCATCCGTAGACTGCTAACTGTCTCTGACTTTAGGAGCTGATGAAGGAGACATCAGCGCAGTTGCCGGCCAAGCATCTGTTGCTCTTGGTCTGGCAAAAACACTACAAGGGACCGCTGGAAGGACTCCCATGGATATGGACCACTCCCATTCCTGAAGCTCAGATGGGGCTTACCCACGGCTCTGGTTCCTGGGGTGAGCAGGTGACACTGTCCTGGCCAGTCAGCATATTCCAAACTTTGACTATAGTGACTGCTACAAGAAGGAGCCTGGAACCCAAACTGGTTAAATGAGGCTTGGTCCCTGGGGCTTGGAAAATGAGAAACCTCCTACTGGGGGTACGGGGCTGGGAGGATGGAGGCACATCCCTTGGAGAAAACCTCTAGATGTTTCCATTTCAGCCTGAGAACACAGTGAAGTGAGGACACCCGCATACATTTAGAACCTATTGTTTGCTGGGCATTGTACATTACTTTTTTTTTTTTTTTTTTTTCGCGGTACGCGGGTCTCTAACTGTTGTGGCCTCTCCTGTTGCGGGGCACAGGCTCCCGATGCGCAGGCTCAGCGGCCATGGCTCACGGGCCCAGCCGCTCCACGGCACGTGGGATCTTCCCAGACCGGGGCACGAACCCGTGTCCCCTGCATCGGCAGGCGGACTCTCAACCACTGCGCCACCAGGGAAGCCCCATTATACATTATTTTGTTCGTTTCTCATAATGTCCTATCTGGTAGTCATTATTACCCCCATTTCGAAGATTGAGCACATATAAGTACTTGATAAATATTAGCTGCTTAGTGAGAGGCACACAATTAATACTTTATAAAAATCAGCATAGTGTTTCCCAAATTTCCCTGGTAAGAATCCCTGGGCCTTGTCAGACTGCCAGGTCTCACCCCTGGGAATTCTGGTTCAGTGGCTCTGAGGCGGTGCCCAGGAGTCTGTGTTTTAACAAGTGCCCAGAGGATTCTCATCATCGAGGACATTTGGGAAATGCATTCGACTCAATCCCCACCACAGCCTACTGAGGAAGGTATTACAGCCATTTTTATCTAAAGTTGAGGAAAGTGAGGCTCAAGAGAGGTTATATAACCTGCCCAAGCTGACATAGGTGGTGAGTGACAGAGCCGGGGTTTGAACCTGGATCTACATGAAGTTCACACTCCTTGGGGAACAGGGATGATAATGACTGCCTGTGTATCTCACAGATTGTGAGATGATGCAAAAGATGGAAAGAACATCGCAAAATGGAAAGTGAAAACCACTACAGAGAGAGAGAGAAATGGCTGTTTATGAAAAAAAAGCCCAAGCAACTCAAATATTTTCTCTAACCAGGGAAAAACAGAAGTCCTAAAAGCCACTTGGTAATTAAGATAATCTAAGTGGAAGGTTTTTTTTCCTCCCTTTAAAATTTACATGTAATAAGATTCACTCTTTGTATAAACCACCATAGTCATGCTAGATCTTAGTTTGTAGAATATCTTAGTTGTAAAAAGAAATAGATTTGCACTCTGGGGGGTATCCTAAGTCTTGCTGATGGCCTTTTGAAGGTGTTACAAGTTTTGGCCAAGGCTCAGAAGGCCTAGACTCTCATCTTCGCTCTGAGATTAACAGCTGGGTAATTGCAGACAGGTCACCTTTACGTCCTATGAGAAGAGTGATGCAGACTGCGTGACTTCTGACAGCCTCAGTCGATAGTTTGTTACATTCTTTCCCTCCCTGCCCTGAGGCTCTAGTTAGGGCTTTGTTGAATGTGAGTTTAGGAAAGGCATTCCCTGGTAAAAACTTCGAGGTGACAGAAGGGTTAATGTGGGAGAAACAGCCTTTCTGCTGAGGCAGGAGCTCTCTGATGACTTTCTAAGGTCCCAACGAGTAGACAGCCCAGTCTATACCCACCCACAATTGCCTGGGTCATCCAGCTGGGCCAATAAGGAAGCAGAGAGAAAACTAATCCGAATTGAGTGCTCACTAGGTGCCCAGAGCTCGACACGGGTGCTCTCATTTCATTCTCGTTGTAGAATTTCCTTTGAGGTATTTATCATTCTCCCCACTTTCCAGATGAATACACTGAGGTTCAGAGACATTACATCATCTGCTAAACATCATACAGCCCAGGAAGGCATGAGCTAGTATCAGAACCCATAGCTTCCTGGCCCGAAATACGGAAGTGTTTCCTCAATTCTCAGGTTCTGTGAAGCCTACAATGAACTGCAGGGAGATTCATCTCCTCCAGATCTTGGTGGACTAATTTCATACCTTTTCTCAAGAATCTAGCTGTCAGGCCTAGCACACTCCTCCCACTCATCTCTGCAGTTCTCCAGACTTCTGCATCTGACAAAATCAGCCTCTCCATGGTCCCTGGGAACAGATGTCTTACGACAAAAATGATCTGAACCTCGGGAACAAGGAGGATGGATCGCTACCTCTGGAGAGAGGGACCCTAGATGTTTTGAAGGATCAACAGCAGCTCCTTCTAATGCTTGAAAAATAGAAGAGACAGCAAGGCGGATGGTACCATCCTGGGCTAGAGCTGGGAGGCCTGTGTGACTGGGGGCGAGCCACCTCTCTGGAGTGTGTACCTCCCAAAAGTGTCAGGAGATACAGAGATGATAGAACTGGTCCGGTGGAGAGGGAGGCATCAATGATGTAGAAGAGACAGAATCTGGGAGAAAATCAGAGGCCTGGGATCCTGTAATAGAAGCTTAGCCTTTGGTAGAGGAAAGGACACTTCTTCCTTTGCAACAGGAAAGAAGGGAGAGAAAGGTTATGGGTACAGGTGGGTGGGTAGCTTTGGTGGAGGGAAGAAGGTAGAGTTCCATCAGCTTTTGAAGGACATATGAGCCAAGGTCACCAGTCGGGTATGGAGTCAGAGAGGGGCAGAATGGGAGTAGTGGTTTGAAGAGAGACAAGAAGGTATGAGATATTGTTCTGGAGGCTAGGTAAACCACCACCCCTGGGAAGCCTGGTGGTCGTGGGGGGGCGGGTGAACTCCTATTTACCTGCAACAGATGACCACGACTTTAAAGGAGGACCTGTCAGCATGGCTCAGCTGCTAGAGTGCAGGCACCAAGGTGGCAGACAGTTGGGTTTAACTAGCCGGACGACTGTAATGCACAGAGCGTGAGTCAAGGAAGACGGGGTGTTTAGAAAGTTGTAAAAGTGGACCATGTGTCCTAAATTGGCTAAAGAGGGAAGTGAGTCATGACTGAGAGTGAGAAAGCAGGAGATGGTCAGTAGATTGGAGAATGGCTGGAGCTGAAGGATTGTTGGGATGGGAGCACCAAGGTACGTGAGTGGCAAGAAGAAGAGGCAGTGGTCAGAGAGTGGAGGTGTCCAAGGTGGTGCACTTATTGGTGAGAAGGTCACGGAAATGACCATGTAGGTAGGATGGAGAAGCATATCTTCACTGGAGGTGTGGAAGTGAGGAGCCTGCAGAACTGAGAGGCCAAGGTATTGGATGCTCTTTTTTTTTTTTAACTGTTAGCTTTTTTTTTTTTGGTTTTTGTTTTTTCTGCCACACCACGAGGCATATGGGATTTTAATTCCCTGACCAGGGATCAAACCTGTGGCCCCTGCAATGGAAACACAGAGTCCTAACCACTGGACCACCAGGGAAGTTCCCTGGATGGCTCACCCATGAGGTTACTGAAGTTGCCAAGAAAGATAACAGGAACAATAAGAGGAAAAAAGATAATAAACTAACTGCTAGAGCCCTCACGAATGAGGAGGCAGATGACAGCAACAAAGAGGTAGACATGACTCTAAAAGAGGCAGGAGGGAAAATGGAAGCAGTGATGGGGAACAAGAACAATTCTCCAGTTCCATGAAGGAGGGGGCCAGCCACCCCTGTGGCCCCCTCATGAGAAGACTGCAGGGGAAGTGGCATCATTAGGCTTCAGTTAGGATAAGAGAGGAGGTCCATCAGCTGCTTACTGATGGACCATACATGCTTCCAGAAAGATTGAGGAGATGAAGAGTGTGGGAAACAGCCCTTGCTCTCCCTAACACAACTTCCACATACTTTCAGGTTGGTGGTGGGGCAGGGCTAAGGCAGGAGAGAAGGCTGGGTCTTTTCCATTCTGGTGCTTGTGGGAGTCCACAGAGGAGCTGGCTGTCTTGTGTTCTTTGTTGTCTCAGATTCTTTGGAGCTCGCTGGTTTCTCCTCTCAGGGGCTGCCAACTCCCTGTGACCTCACACCCCTGACATCTCTGTTCTAGCCGGATAGAGGTGGTGGTCTCTGCCTGTTGACTTAGCCCCACCCACCCTGGCAAGATGCTGGCTGATTGAGCATCCAGATATGCATCCATTGGCCAAATGTCTAAGGCAGATGTCCCCTCTTACTTGCACAACTTTGGCCAGTGTTCCAACTTTATCAGTGGGATTCAGATGGTAGGGAGGAAAGCAGGAAACACCACCATTGCCTAGCCCGTCTGGGTCCTAGCCCCTCACAGACTATACAACAGGCATATTGGAAAATTGCAGCAAAGGCTCCTTTGTCACTCAGATATAATGGCAGCTCTGGGGCCTCAGCCATTCAGTAGATTCTGCTGCTCTCTGCACACCCCACGTTCCCCTCCCCAGGCAAAAATAAGCTGCCTGAGCTGCTTAGTCATGGGCAGTAGGGAACCTCACTTATTGGTCAGGTTCTGGCCTGGACACCAACCCCTGCTTCATTCGTCTGGCTGTGGGGGCTCCAGCTGTAATTTATAAGCCCTAAGGACTGTGTAGAAAGAGCTGCCTGGGCACAGAGAGTCCCATACAGGATTAACTGAAAGAGGAACACACCAAGACACACCGAATCAAAATGAGAAAAATTAAAGACAAAGAAAGAATACTAAAAACAGCAAGGGAAAAGCAACAAATAACATACAAGGGAACTCCCATAAGGCTATCAGCTGATTTTTCAGCAGAAACTCTGCAGGCCCAAAGAGAATGCCATGATATATTTTAAATGATGAAAGAATAAAGCCTACAACCAAGAATACTCTACCCAGCAAGGCTCTCAGTCAGATTTGATGGAGAAATCATACGCTTTACAGACAAGCAGAAGCGAAAAGAATTCAGCACCACCAAGCCAGGTTTCCAACAAATGTTGAAGGAACTTCTCTAGGCAAAAAAGAAAAGGCCACATTAGAAACAAGAAGATTACAAAATAGAAAAGCTTACCAATAAAGACAAACATACAGTAAAGATAGGAAATCATTCAAAACAAAGCTAGCAGGGAGATTAAAAGACAAAAGTAGTAAAATCATTTGTATCCACAATAAGCAGTTAAGGGATACACAAAACAGCGAGTTGTAAAATATGATATCAAAAACAGTAATCATGAGGGGAAGGTTGTACAAAAGCAGGGTATTTAAAATGCATTTGAAATTAAGAGGTCAGCAACTCAAAACAATCATGTATATATAGAGACGACTACACAGAAACCTCATGGTAACTGCAAACCAAAAACCTATAATAGATGGACACACAGAAAAGAGAAAGGAAGCCAACCATCACACTAAAGAAACTCATCAAATCACACGAGAGGAGAACAAGAGAAAAAGGAAAAAAAGAAAGGCCTACAAAAACAAATCAAAAACAATTAACAAAATGGCAATAAGAACATATATATTGATAATTACCTTAAATTTAGTCCGTAAACGGACTAAATGCTCCAACCAAAAGACACAGACTGGTTAAATGGATAAAAAACAAAGACTCATATATATGCTGCCTACAAGAGACTCACTTCAGATCTAGAGATACATATGGACTGAAAGTGAGGGGATGGAAAAAGGTATTTTACAAAAATGGAAATCAAAAGAAAGCCAGGGGGCTTCCCTGGTGGCGCAGTGGTTGAGAGTCCGCCTGCCGATGCAGGGGACGCGGGTTCATGCCCTGGTCCAGGAGGCTCCCACGTGCCGCGGAGCAGCTGGGACCGTGAGCCATGGCCGCTGGGCCTGTGCGTCCAGAGCCTGTACTCTGCAGCGGGAGAGGCCACAACAGTGAGAGGCCCACGTACCACAAAAAAAAGAAAAAAAAAAAAAAGTAAGCCAGAGTAGCAATACTTGTATCAGACAAAATAGACTTTAAAATAAAGACAAGAGACAAAGGACACTACATAATGATCACAGGATCAATCCAAAAAGAAGATATAACAATTGTAAATATATATGCTCCCAACATAGGAGCACCTCAATATATAAGGCAAATATTAACAGACATAAGAGGAGAAACACACTAATAGTAGGGGTCTTTAAAACCCCACTTACATCAAGGGACAGATCAATGGACAGATCATCCACACAGAAAATCAATAAGGAAACATAGGCCTTAAATGACACATTAGACCAAATGGACTTAATTGATTTTTATAGAGCATTCCATCTGAAAGCAGCAGAATACACATTCTTTTCAAGTGCACATGAAACATTCTCCAGGATAGAGAACATGCTGGGTCACAAAACAAGCCTTGGTAAATTTAAGAAAACTGAAATCATATCAAGCATCTTTTCCAACCACAACACTATGAGGCTAGAAATCAACTGCAAGAAAAAACTGCAGAAAGCACAAATACGTGGAGGCTAAACAATATGCTACTAAACAGCCAATGGATCACTGAAGAAATCAAAAGGGAAATCAAGAAAATATGTAAAGACAAATGAAAATGAAAACATGATGATCTAAAACCTATGGGACAGAGCAAAAGCAGTTCTAAGAGAAAAGTTTATAGCAATACAAGCTTACCTCAGGAAAAAAAGAAAAATCTCAAATAAACAACCTAACCCTACACCCTAAGCAACTAGAGAAAGAACAAACAAAGCCCAAAGTTAGTAGAAGGAAAGAAATCATAAAGATCAGACCAGAAATAAATGAAATAGACACTAAAAAAATAGAAAAGATAAATGAAATTAAGGTGGTTCTTTGAAAAGATAAACAAAATTGATAAACCTAGCCAAACTCACCAAGAAAAAAAAGGGAGAGGGCCCAAACCAATAAAATCAGAAATGAAAAAGGAGAAGTTACAACCAACACCACAGAAATACAAAGATCATATGAGACTACTATGAGCAGCTATATGCCAATAAAATGGACAACCTAGAAGAAATGGACACATTTTTAGAAAGGTACAATCTCCTAAGACTGAACCAGGAAGAAATAGAAAATATGAACAGACCAATTACCATACTGACATTGAATCAGAAATTTTAAAATTCCAAACAAACAGAGGTCCAGGACCAAATGGCTTTACAGGTAAATTCTAATGAACATTTAGAGGAGAGTTAGTGCCTTAATAGAGTTAATATCCTCCTGAAACTATTCCAAAAATTGCAGAGGAAGGAACATTTCTGAACTCGTTCTATCAGGCCACCATTACCCTAATACCAAAACCAGACAACAGTATCACACACAAAACAGAAAATTACAGGCCAGTATCACTGATGAACATAGATGCAAAAGTCCTCAACCAAATACTAGCAAACCAAATCCAACAATATATTTAAAGGATCATACACCATGATCAAGTGGGATTTATCCCCGGGATGCAAGGAGTTTTCAATATCCACAAATCGATCAATGTGATACTCCACATTAACAAATTGAAGAATAAAAAACATATGATCCTCTCAATAAATGTAGAAAAAGCTTCTGATAAAATTCAACATCCATTTATGATAAAAATTCTTCAAAAAGTGGGCAGAGAGGGACTTCCCTGGTGGCACAGTGGTTAAGAATCCGCCTGCCAATGCAGGGGACATGGGTTTGATCCCTGGTCCAGTAAGATCCCACATGCCACAGAGCAACAAACCCCACGCGACACAACTACTGAAGTCCATGCACCTTAGAGCCTGCGAGCCACAACTACTGTGCCTGCATGCTGCAACTACTGAAGCCCGTGCGCCTAGAACCTGTGCTCCACAACAAGAGAAGCCACTGCAATGAGAAGCCCATGCACTGTAACGAAGAGTAGCCCCTGCTCACTGCAACTAGAGAAAGTCCACACGCAGCAACGAAGACTAAATGCAGCCAAAAAAAAAAAAAGTGGGCATAGAGAGAACATACCTCAACATAATAAAGTATATGACAAACCCACGGCTAGGTAACATCATACTTAGCGGTGAAAAGCTGAAAGCATTCCCCCTAAGATCAGGAACAAGACAAGGATGCTCGCTCTCACCACTTTTATTCAACATAGTTTTGTAAGTCCTAACCACAGCAATCAGAGAAGAAAAAGAAATAGAAGGAATCCAAATTGGAAAAGAAGAAGTAAAACTGCCACTGTTGGCAGATGACATGATCCTATACATAGAAAATCCTAGAGATGCTGCCAGAAAACTACTAGAGCTCATCAATGAATTCTGTAAAATTACAATACAAAATAAATATACAGAAATCTGTTGCATTTCTATACACTAACAATGAAATATCAAAAAGAGAAATTAAGGAAACAATCCCATTTACCATCACATCAAAAAGAATAAAATACCTAAGAATAAACCTACCTAAGGAGGCAAAAGACCTGTACTCTGAAAACTATAAGATGCTGATGAAAGAAACTGAAGATGACACAAACAGATGGAAAGATATACCATGTTCTTGGATTGGAAGAAATGATCTTGTTAAAATGACCGTACGCAAGGCAATCTACAGATTTAATGCAATCCCTACCAAATCACCAATGGCATTTTTCACAGAACTAGAACAAAAATTTTTTTTAATTTGTGTGGAAACTAAAAGACCCCAAATAGCCATAAGAATCATGAGAGAGGGGTAGATGGCAGAAGAGTAAGACACGGAGATCACCTTCCTCCCCACAGATACACCAGAAATACATCTACAAGTGGAGCAACTCCTAAAGAACACCTACTGAATGCTGGGAGAAGACCTCAGACTTCCCAAAAGGCAAGAAAGTCCCCACGTACCTGGGTAGGGCAAAAGAAAAAAGAATAAACAGAGACAAAAGTATAGGGACGGGACCTGCACCAGTGGGAGGGAGCTGTGAAGGAGGAAAGGTTTCCACACACTAGGAGCCCCTTCGCGGGTGGAGACTGCGGGTGGTGGAGGGGGAAACTTTGGAGCCGCGGAGGAGAGCGCAGCAACAGGGGTGTGGTGGGCAAAGCAGAGAGACTCCCGCACAGAGGATCGGTGCCGATCAGCACTCACCAGCCCGAGAGGCTTGTCTGCTCACCCGCCGGGGCAGGCGGGGGCTGGGAGCTGAGGCTCGGGCTTGGGTCGGAGCACAGGGAGAGGACTGGGGTTGGCGGCGTGAACACAGCCTGCAGGAGGTTAGTGCCCCACGGCTAGCTGGGAGGGAGTCCAGGGAAATGTCTGGACCTGCTGAAGAGGCAAGAGACTTTTTCTTGCCTCTTTGTTTCCTGGTGCGCGAGGAGAGGGGATTAACAGCGCTGCTTAAAGGAGCTCCAGAGACCGGCGCGAGCCGCGGCTAAAAGCGCAGACCACAGAGACGGGCATGAGATGCTAAGGCTTCTGCTTCCGCCACCAAGAAGCCTGTGTGCGAGCACAGGTCACTATCCACACCCCCCTTCCGGGGAGCCTGTGCAGCCCGCCACTGCCGGGGTCCCGGGATCCAGGAACAACTTCCCCAGGAGAACGCATTGTGTGCCTCAGGCTGGCGCAACGTCACGCCGGCCTCTGCCACCGCAGGCTCACCCCACACTCCGTACCCCTCCCCTCCCCCCGGCCTGAGTGAGCCAGAGTCCCCAAAGCAGCTGCTCCTTTAACCCCGTCCTATCTGAGCAAAGAACAGACGCCCTCCAGCGACCTACACGCAGAGGCGGGGCCAAATCCAAAGCTGAGCCCCGGGAGCTGTGAGAACAAAGAAGAGAAAGGGAAATCTCTCCCAGCAGCCTCAGAAGCAGCGGATTAAAGCTCCACAATCAACTTGATGTACCCTGCATCTGTGGAATACCTGAATAAACAACGAATCATCCCAAATTGAGTAGGTTCTTGGTGCTGCAGCCAGGAGTCAGTGCTGTGGCTCTGAGGTGGGAGAGCCAACTTCAGGACACTGCTCCACAAGAGACCTCCCAGCTCCATGTAATATCAAACGGTGAAAATCTCCCAGAGATCTCCATCTCAACACCAGCACCCAGCTTCACTCAACGACCAGCAAGCTACAGTGCTGGACACCCTATGCAAAACAACTAGCAAGACAGGAAAACGACCCCAACCATTAGCAGAGATGCTGCCTAAAATAATAATAAGTCCACAGACACCCCAAAACACACCACCAGATGTGGACCTGCCCACCAGAAAGACAAGATCCAGCCTCATCCACCAGAACACAGGCACTAGTCCCCTCCACCAGGAAGCCTACACAACACACTGAAACAACTTTAGCCACCGGGGACAGACACCAAAAACAACGGAAACTACAAACCTGCAGCCTGTGAAAAGGAGACCCCAAACACAGGAAGATAAGCAAAATGAGAAGACAGAAAAACACACAGCAGATGAAGGATCAAGGTAAAAACCCACCAGACCTAACAAATGAAGAGGTAATAGGCAGTCTACCTGAAAAAGAATTCAGAATAATGATAGTAAAGATGATCCAAAATCTTGGAAATAGAATAGACAAATAGCAAGAAACAGTTAACAAGGACCTAGAAGAACTAAAGATGAATCAAGCATCGATTATAAACACAATAGATGAAATAAAAAATACTCTAGATGGGATCAAGAGCAGAATAACTGAGGCAGAAGAACGGATAAGTGACATGGAAGATAAAATAGTGGAAATAACTGATGCAGAGCAGAATAAAGAAAAAAGAATGAAAAGAACTGAGGAAAGTCTCAGAGACCTCTGGGACAACATTAAATGCACCAATGTTCAAATTATAGGGGTTCCAGAAGAAGAAGAGAAAAAGAAAGGGACTGAGAAAATATTTGAAGAGATTATAGATGAAAACTTCCCTAATATGGGAAAGGAAATAGTTAGTCAAGTCCAGGAAACACAGAGAGTCCCATACAGGATAAATCCAAGGAGAAACACGCCAAGACACATATTAATCAAACTGTCAAAAATTAAATACAAAGAAAACATATTAAAAGGAGCAAGGGAAAAACAACAAATAACACAGAGGGAATCCCCATAAGGTTAACAGCTGATCTCTCAGCAGAAACTCTGCAAGCCAGAAGGGACTGGCAGAATATATTTAAAGTGATGAAGGAGAAAAACCTGCAACCAAGATTACTCTACACAGCAAGTATCTCATTCAGATTTCATGGAGAAATTAAAACCTTTACAGACAAGCAAAAGCTGAGAGAGTTCAGCACCACCAAACCAGCTTTACAACAAATGCTAAAGGAACTTCTCTAGGCAGGAAACACAACAGAAGGGAAAGACCTACAATAACGAACCCAAAACAATTAAGGAAATGGGAAAAGGAACATACATATCGATAATTACCTTAAATGTAAATGGATTAAATGCTCCCACCAAAAGACACAGATTGGCTGAATGGATACAAAAACAAGACCCATATAAATGCTATCTACAAGAGACCCACTTCCGACCTAGAGACACATACAGACTGAAAGTAAGGGGATGGAAAAAGATATTGCATGAAAATGGAAACCAAAAAAAAGCTGGAGTAGCAATTCTCATATCAGACAAAATAGACTTTAAAATAAAGACTATTAGAAGAGACAAAGAAGGACACTACATAATGATCAAGGGATTGATCCAGGAAGAAGAAATAACAATTGTAAATATTTATGTACCCAACATAGGAGCACCTCAATACATATGGCAAATACTAACAGCCATAAAAGGGGAAATTGACAGTAACACATCATAGCAGGGGATGTTAACACCCCACTTTCACCAATGGACAGATCATCCAAAATGAAAATAAATAAGGAAACACAAGCTTTAAATGATACATTAAACAAGATGGACTTAATTGATATTTATAGGACATTCCATCCAAAAACAACAGAACACACATTTTTCTCAAGTGCTCATGGAACACTCTCCAGGATACATCATACCTTGGGTCACAAATCAAGCCTTGGTAAATTTAAGAAAATTGAAATTGTATCAAGTATCTTTTCCGACCACAACGCTCTGAGACTAGATATCAATTACAAAAAAAGATCTGTAAGAAATACAAACACATGGAGGTTAAACAGTACACTACTTAATAGTGAAGTGATCACTGAAGAAATCATAGAGGAAATCAAAAAATACCTAGAAACAAATGACAATGGAGACACAATGACCCAAAACCTATGGGATGCAGCAAAAGCAGTTCTAAGAGGGAAGTTTATAGCAATACAATCCAACCTTAAGAAACAGGAAACCTCTCGAATAAACAAACTAACCTTGCACCTAAAGCAATTAGAGAAAGAAGAACAAAAAAAACCCCCCAAAAGTAGCAGAAGGAAAGAAATCATAAAAATCAGATCAGAAATAAATGAAAAACAAATGAAGGAAATGATAGCAAAGATCAATAAAACTAAAAGCTGGTTCTTTGAGAAGATAAACAAAATTGATAAACCATTAGCCAGACTGATCAAGAAAAAAAAAGGAGAAGACTCAAGTCAATAGAACTAGAAATGAAAAAGGAGAAGTAACAATTGACACTGCAGAAATACAAAAGTCATGAGAGATTACTACAAGCAACTCTATGCCAATAAAATGGACAACCTGGAAGAAATGGACAAATTCTTAGAAATGTACAACCTGCCAAGACTGAATCAGGAAGAAATAGAAAATATGAACAGACCAATCACAAGCACTGAAATTGAAACTGTGATTTAAAATCTTCCAACAAACAAAAGCCCAGGGCCAGATGGCTTCACAGGCGAATTCTATCAAACATTTAGAAAAGAGCTAACACCTATCCTTCTCAAACTCTTCCAAAATATAGCAGAGGGAGGAACACTTCCAGACTCATTCTATGAGGCCACCATCACCCTGATACCAAAACCAGACAAAGATGTCACAAAGAAAGAAAACTACAGGCAAATATCACTGATGAACATAGATGCAAAAATCCTCAACAAAATACTAGCAAACAGAATCCAACAGCACATTAAAAAGATCATACACCATGATCAAGTGGGGTTTATTCCAGGAATGCAAGGATCCTTCAATATACACAAATCAATCAACGTGATACACCGTATTAACAAATTGAAGGAGAAAAACCATATGATCATTTCAATAGATGCAGAGAAAGATTTTGACAAAATTCAACACCCATTTATGAGAAAAACCCTCCAGAAAGTAGGCATAGAGGGAACTTTCCTCAACATAATAAAGGCCATATATGACAAACCCACAGCCAACATCATTCTCAATGGTGAAAAACTGAAAGCATTTC
The DNA here is from genome assembly GCF_025265405.1 of Mesoplodon densirostris. Lineage (NCBI taxonomy): Eukaryota > Metazoa > Chordata > Mammalia > Artiodactyla > Ziphiidae > Mesoplodon > Mesoplodon densirostris. Next base: position 125,029,957 of record NC_082664.1, read on the forward strand.
CACTAAGATCAGGAATAAGACAATGTTGCCCACTCTCACCACTCTTATTCAACATAGTTTTGGAAGTTTTAGCCACAGCAAACAGAGAAGAAAAGGAAATAAAAGGAATCCAAATTAGAAAAGAAGAAGTAAAGCTGTCACTGTTTGCAGATGACATGACACTATACATAGAGAACCCTAAAGTTGCTACCAGAAAACTACTAGAGCTAATCAATGAATTCGGTAAAGTAGCAGGATACAAAATTAATGCACAGAAATCTCTGGCATTCCTATACACTAATGATGAAAAATCTGAAAGTGAAATCAAGAAAACACTCCCATTTACCACTGCAACAAAAAGAATAAAATATCTAGGAATAAACCTACCTAAGGAGACAAAAGGACTGTATGCAGAAAATTATAAGACACTGATGAAAGAAATTAAAGATAATACAAGTAGATGGAGAGATATACCATGTTCTTGGGTTGGAAGAATCAACAATGTGAAAATGACTCTACTACCCAAAGCAATCTACAGATTCAATGCAATCCCTATCAAACTACCACTGGCATTTTTCACAGAACTAGAACAAAAAATTTCACAATTTGTATGGAAACACAAAAGACCCCGAATAGCCAAAGCAATCTTGAATACAAAAAATGGAGCTGGAGCAATCAGACTCCCTGACTTCAGACTATACTACAAAGCTACAGTAATCAAAACAGTATGGTACTGGCACAAAAACAGAAAGACAGATCAATGGAACAGGATAGAAAGCCCAGAGATAAACCCACGCACATATGGTCACCTTACTTTGATAAAGGAGGCAGGAATGTACAGTGGAGAAAGGACAGCCTCTTCAATAAGTGATGCTGGGAAAACTGGACAGGTACATGCAAAAGTATGAGATTAGATCACTCCCTAATACCATACACAAAAATAAGCTCAAAATGGATTAAAGACCTAAATGTAAGGCCAGAAACTATCAAACTCTTAGAGGAAATCATAGGCAGAACACTCTATGACATAAATCACAGCAAGATCCTTTTGGACCCACCTCCTAGAGAAATGGAAATAAAAACAAAGATAAACAAATGGGACCTAATGAAACTTAAAAGCTTTTGCACAGCAAAGGAAACCATAAACAAGACGAAAAGATAATCGTCAGAATGGGAGAAAATATTTGCAAATGAAGCAACTGACAAAGGATTAATCTCCAAATTTATAAGCAGCTTATGCAGCTCAATAACAAAAAAACAAACAACCCAATCCAAAAATGGGCAGAAGACCTAAATAGACATTTCTCCAAAGAAGATATACAGACTGCCAACAAACACATGAAAGAATGCTCAACATCATTAATCATTAGAGAAATGCAAATCAAAACTGCAGTGAGATATCATCTCACACCAGTCAGAATGGCCATCATCAAAAAATCTAGAAACAATAAATGCTGGAGAGGGTGTGGAGAAAAGGGAACACTCTTGCACTGCTGGTGGGAATGTGAATTGGTACAGCCACTATGGAGAACAGTATAGAGGTTCCTTAAAAAACTACAAATAGAACTACCATATGACCCAGCAATCCCACTACTGGGCATATACCCTGAGAAAACCATAATTCAAAAAGTCATGTACCAAAATGTTCATTGCAGCTCTATTTACAATAGCCCGGAGATGGAAACAATCTAAGTGTCCATCATCGGATGAATGGATAAAGAAGATGTGGCACATATATACAATGGAATATTACCTAGTCACAAAAAGAAACAAAATTGAGCTATTTGTAATGAGGTGGATGGACCTAGAGTCTGTGATACAGAGTGAAGTAAGTCAGAAAGAGAAAGACAAATACCGTATGCTAACACATATATATGGAATTTAAGGGAAAAAAATGTCATGAAGAACCTAGGGGTAAGACAGGAATAAAGACACAGACCTACTAGAGAATGGACTTGAGGATATGGGGAGGGGGAAGGGTAAGCTGTGACAAAGTGAGAGAGTGGCATGGACATATATACAATACCAAACGTAAAATAGATAGCTAGTGGGAAGCAGCCGCATAGCACAGGGAGATCAGCTCTGTGCTTTGTGACCACCTAGAGGGGTGGGATAGGGAGGGTGGGAGGGAGGGAGATGCAAGAGCGAAGAGATATGGGAACATATGTATATGTATAACTGATTCACTTTGTTATAAAGCAGAAACTAACACACCATTGTAAAGCAATTACACTCCAATAAAGATGTAAACATAAATAAATAAATATTAAAATAGTGTATGTAAAAAGTAAAAAAAGAATCATGAGAAAGAAGAATGGAGTTGGAGGACTCACATTCCCTGACTTAAGTCTATACTACAAAGCTATAGTAATCAAAACACAAAAACAGATACATAGATCAAGGGAACAGGATAGGAAGCCCAGAAATAAACTCATGCACTGGAATTCCGTGGTGGTGCAGGGGTTAAGAATCTGCCAGCCAGTGCAGGGGACACGGGTTCGAGCCCTGGTCTGGGAAGATCCCACGTGCCACAGAGCAACTAAGCCCGTGTGCCACAACTACTGAGCCTGTGCTCTAGCGCCCGTGAGCCACAACTACTGAGCCTGTGCTCTAGCGCCCGTGAGCCACAACTACTGAGCCTGTGCTCTAGAGCCCGTGAGCCACAACTACTGAGCCCACATGCTGCAACCAAGCCAGACACAAAAGAGTACATACTGTATCACTCCACTTACATAAAATTTAATAATAAGCAAAACCAATCTATAGTTAAAGAAGTCAAATACTGATTTGCATGTGGGAGCATGAGACTGGGGATTGATTGGAAAGGGCATGAGGGAACTATCAGGGTGATGGAATCATTCTATATCTTGATTAGGGTGTGGGTTACACATGTGTACACGTTTGTCAAAATGCATCAAACACAAGATTGGTGCATTTCACTGGGTGTAAATTTTAACTAAAAAATTTAGAACTGTACATAAATATTGAATTTTAGCTAAGGATATGCCTGCTGAAGTATTTAGGTGTGACGAAAGGCACTGATTTCTGAAACTTTTTTTTTTTTTTTGCGATACTCGGGCCTCTCACTGTTGTGGCCTCTCCCGTTGTGGAGCACAGGCTCCAGACACGCAGGCTCAGCGGCCATGGCTCACAGGCCTAGCCGCTCTGCGGCATGTGGGATCTTCCCTGACCAGGGCACGAACCCGTGTCCCCTGCATCGGCAGGTGGACTCTCAACCACTGTGCCACCAGGGAAGCCCTGAAACTTATTTTTAAACACCTAAAAAGATAAGATGACTTGATGGATATGTGATCAAGTAAATAAGCAAAATGTTAATTATAGAATCTAAATGGCAAACATGTGAGTGATTAATGTACGATTTTTTCAGGTTGTCTGTATGTATGAAAAATTTCAGGATGAAATAATGTAGAAGATAACATGCAAAAACAAAGATATTGTAGAATTAAGATTATGGAGGACTTTTTAAAATCACTTAAAACATTAAATTGTGTTTTATATTCAATTTAAATACTTTAACATCATTCTTGCATTACCAAATTAAAAAACAAAAGCTTATTTTAGAAATTTTGGAATATGCAGAAAAGTAGAAAGAAAAATTTTTAAGTCTGTAAACCCATAGAGAATCACTTAGTGACATATTAGTTTATTTTTTTCCTTAATATATCTTGAACATTTTCTTGTTATTAAATGTTCTTAAAAGCATGATTTTTGGATCTTATATTCCATTGTATGTATATACTATATATAAATTATAAAAATCTTTCCCTATTGTTAAGCACTGGCTTGTTTCCAAGTTTTTCTGCTGCAAACAAAGTTGGATGAACATTTCTGTGTGTACATTTTGGACCACATTTTGATTTTTCTTAGGATGGATTCCTTGAAGTTGGGTTACTAGGTCAAAAGTTAGACACATTTTTTATATTTAACACTACAAATTTACATACTCCAAGGAGTGTACAAGAGTCTTTTTTTTCATGCAACTTAGTCACCTTTGGATATGTATTTTTTTAATTCAGTTTTTTTTGTCAATTTCATAGATGGAAGATTGTATCTTATTATAGTTTTAATTTGTATTCCTTTGCTACCAAACATTTCTTTTTCCAAATTCTAAGAGTGATTTGTATTTATTTTGTGAATTATCTATCCATATCTATTTCCCTATCATTCTGGGGGATTTTTACTATTTTAATTATTGATTAACTAAAACTAAAAAAATATTTATATTAAAGCTTTTTATAGAATGAGTTTATTATCCCATGACTTATGTGCTTGCTACAGATATTTTCCCCAATTTATTGCTTCTTTTTTTTTTTTTTTTTTTTTTGCGGTATGCGGGCCTCTCACTGCTGTGGCCTCCCCCGTTGCGGAGCACAGGCTCCGGACGCGCAGGCTCAGCGGCCATGGCTCACGGGCCCAGCCGCTCCGCGGCACATGGGATCCTCCCAGACCGGGGCACGAACCCGTATCCCCTGCATCGGCAGGCGGACTCTCAACAACTTGCGCCACCAGGGAGGCCCTATTGCTTCTTTTTTTTAATTGAAATTTTTAGTTTGAGATACTTGTAGATTCACATGTAGTTGTCAGAAATAATGCAGAGAAATTCTGCACACTCTTCACCCAGTTCCCCCAATGGTAAGATCTTGCAAAATTATAGTAAAATATCATGACCAGGATATTAACATTGATACGGTCAATATGCAGAACATTTCTATCACCATAAAGATCCTTCACGTTGCCTTTTTTATAGTCATGCTTTCCTCCTGCCCCCAAACCCTCCTTAACCCCTGACAACCATGATTGTGTTCTCCATTTCTATAATTTCATCTTTTAGGAATTTTGTATAAGTGGAATCATAGAATATGTAAATGTTTGGGATTGTCTAATTTCACTCAGCATAATTCTCTGTAGACTCATCCCAGTTGTTGTATCAATAGCTCCCTCCTTTTCATTGCTGAGTAGTATTTCATGATACAGATGTACCAGAGCTTAACCATTCCACCCATTCTAGGACATGTGGGTATTTTCTAGTTTTTGGCTATTATGATAAAACTGTATAAGAATTCCTGTATAGGTTTCTATGTAAACATAAGTCTTCATTTCTCTGGGATAAATACCCAGGAGTGCAATAACTAGATTGTAGGGAAACTGCATGTTTAGTTTTCAAAGAAACTCTCTCTTTTCTAGAGAGGCCATTCCATTTTACATTCCCACCAGTAATATGTAAATGATCCAGTTTCTCCTCATCCTTGCCAGCATTGGTGATGCCACAATTTTTTTTTTTTTAATTTTAGAAATTCTGCTGGTTGTGTAGTGGTAGCTTATGGTGGATTTAGTTTGCATTTCCCTAATGGTTAATGATGTTAAACATCTTTCCAGGGACTTCCCTGGTGGTCCAGCGGTAAAGACTCTGCACTCCCAATGCAGGGGGCCCAGGTTTGATCCCTGGTTGGGGAACAAAGATCCCACATACTGCAACTAAGCCCACCTGCCACAAATACTGAGTCCTCGCACCACAATGAAGAGCTCATGTGCCACAGTGGAGACCCAGCACAGCCACAATTAAAAAAAATTTTTTTTCCATGTGCCTATCTGCCATCACTACATCCTTTTTTTGGTGAAATGTCGCTTCATGTATTTTGTCTGTTTTCTTGTTAGATTCTTTCTTCTTATTTCTTTTCTTTCTTCTTCTTTTTTTTAAACTGTTGAATTTTGAGAGTTTTTTATACATACTAGTTACTAGTTTTTTGTCACATATGTGGTTTGCAAATACTTTCTGCCCCTCTTAACATCCTCTTCTCATCCTCTTAACATGGTCTTTTGCAGAGCACAAGTTTTTAATTTTAATGAAGTCCAGTTAATCCTTTTATGGATGATGCCTTTGGTGTCAAGACTAAGAATTCTGTGTTTAGCACTATATGTGGAAGATTTTCTCCTATGTTTTTACCTAAAAGTTTTATAGTTTTACATTTTACTTTTAAGTCCATGATCCATTTTGAGTTAATTTTTATATAAGGTGTGAGGCTAAGGTTGAGGGTTTGTTTGTTTTTAACCTATGAATGTCCAATTACTCCAGCACCATATTTTGAGAAGTCTGTCTTTCCTCCATTGAATTACTTTTGCACCTTTGTAAAAAAATCAATTAGGCATATATGTGGAGATCTATATCTATCTATCTATTTCTGGATACTCTATTCTATTGATCTAGTGTTTATCCTTCTGCCAATAGCACACAGTCTTGATTACTGTATAGCTACTTAATAAATCTTGAAATTAAGTAGATGAATCCCTTCCATTTTTTCTTATTTAAAATTGTTTTAGTTATTCTAGCTTCTTTGCCTTTCCATATAAATTTTATAAAAATCTTGCCCATGTCTACAAAAAAATCTTTGTGTGATTTTTTTTTTTTTTTTTTTTTTTTGCGATACGTGGGCCTCTGTCTGCTGTGGCCTCTCCCGTTGCAGAGCACAGGCTCTGGACGCACAGGCTCAGCGGCCATGGTTCACGGGCTTAGCTGCTCAGCGGCATGTGGGATCTTCCCGGATCAGGGCACGAACCCGTGTCCCCTGCAATGTCAGGCGGACTCTCAACCACTGCACCACCAGGGAAGCCCTTTGTGTGATTTTGATAGAAACTGCATGAAACTTATACATCACTTTAGAGATGAGTGGTATCCTTACTGTGCTGAGCCTTCCAATCCATTCACGCAATGTCTCTCCATTTATTTAGATCTTCTTTGATTTCTTTCATTAGTGTTTTGAGTTTTCAGCACACAAGCCCTCTCATCTTTTGTTAGATTTATGCTTAAGTATTTCATTTTTTGAACAATTTAAAATGGTATTTTATTTTAATTTCAGTGTTCACATGGTCATTACTAGAATATAGAAATATAATTGATTTTGTTATGTGGATCTTGTATCCTGCAAACTTGCTGAACTCACTTATTAGTTTTAGAAGGATTTTTTGGGTAGATTCTTTGGAATTTTAGGCAGACAATCATATCATTTGCAAATAGTGCCTTTTTTGTTTCTTTCCTAAAATCTTTATTCCTTTAATTTCCTTTTCCTGCCTTAATGTTCTGACTAGAACTTCCTGCAGTATGTTGACTAAGAGTGATGAAAGTGGAAATACTTGCCTTGTTCCTGAAATTTGGGAGAAAGCATTTGGTCTTTCTCCAGTAAGTAAAATGTTAGCTGTAGATTTTTTCTATCAAATTGAGGAAGTTCCCTTCTCTTCCTTTTTTTCTAAGAGTCTTTATCAAGAATGGATGTTGAAGTCTGTCAAATGCTTTTCCTGAAATGATTGATATGACTGAGTGATTTTTCTCCTTTAGACTGTTAAAGTGGATTACAGTAATTGATTTTCAAATGTTGAATCAACCTTGCATCCTGGGAATAACCTCCACTTTGTTGTAGTGTATAATTCTTTTTATATAGTGCTGAATTCTATTTTCTAATATTTTGTTAAGGATTTTGCATGTAAATTCATGATGAATATTGGTTTGTAGTTTTCTTTTTTGTACTATTTTTATTTATTTTTGGTATCAGGGGAATACTAGTTTCATAAAATGAATTGGTAAGTATTCTCTCTTATTTTCTGGAAGAGACTGTGTAGAATTGGTGTTAATTCTTTAAATATTTTGTTGACTTTTCCAGTGAAACCACCTGGGCCTGAAGCTTTCTTTTGGGGGGAGTTTTTATCAGTTTCCTTAATAGTTATAGGGCTAGCTACTCAAGTTATCTGTTTCATCTCAAGTAAGTTGTGACAGTTTGTGTTTTTTTAGGAATTGGTCTTTTTTCATCTAAGTTGTCAAGTGTATGTGTGTAGAGTTGTTCTTAGTATTTCCTTATTTTTCTTTTGATCTCTGCAGGGTCTATAGTGATAACCTCAATTTCATTCCTGATATTGGTATTCATGTCTTCTCTCATTTTTGCTTTGTCTTCCTAGTTTTGTCAATTTTATCAATCTTTTCAAAGAACCAGCTCTTTGTTTCATTGATTTTTTTCTATAGATTTTTCTGTTTTCAATTCCATTGATTTCTCTTCTTGTCCATATTATTTCCTTTCTTCTTGCATTGAGTTTATTTTAGTCTCTTTCTAGGTTCTTGAGGTTCTTGAGAGCTAAGATTGTTGATCTGGGATTTTCCCCTCTTTTCTAATGTATGCATTTAGTGCTAAAATTTCCTGCTCAGCATTCCTGTAACTGCATTCCACAAATTTCTATATATTTTATTTTTATTTGAATTCAGTTCAATGTATTTTTTAAAATTTTTATCTAGGTAAAGTCAATTTACAATATTATGTTAGTTTCAGGTGTACAGCAAAGTGATTCAGTTATATATATTTTTTCAGATTATTTTCCATTGTAGGTTATTACAAGATACTGAATATAGTTCCCTGTGCTATACAGTAAATCCTTGTTGCTTATCTGTTTTATATATAGTAGTTTGTATCTGTTAATCCCATAATCCTAATTTATCCGTACCACCCGCTTCTTTCCCTTTTGGTAACCAAAAGTTAGTCTTCTACACCTGTGCTGTACAATGTATTTTTTTATTTCTCTTGTGACATCTTCTCTGATCCATGAATTTTTTGTTAGTAGTGTGCTGTTTAGCTTCTAATTGTTTAAAAATCTCACTGTTATCTTTTTGTTATTGATATCTAGTTTGATTCCACTGTGTTCAAAGAAGAAACTCTTTATGATTTTAATTCTTAAATTTGTTGAGGCTTGTTTTATGGCCCAGGATATGGTCTATCTTCGCATATCTTGGTATATTCTGTTAGGGCTTGGAAGGAATGTGTAATTTTGCTGTTTTTGGGTGGAATGTCCTAAAAATGTCAATGAAATCCTGTCAGTTGTTGTTTTCCTCTTTATCCTCGCTGATTTTCTGTCTAGTTCTGTCACTTGTTGAGAAAGTACTATTGAAGTCTTCAACTCCAAGTGTGGATTTGTCTATTTCTCCTCTCAGCTCTATCAGGTTTTTTTTTTTTTTTTTTTTTTAGCTCTATCAGTTTTTGCTTCATATATTTTGCAGCTTTGTTGTTCGTATATATACATTTAGGATTGTTACACTTTCTTGGTAGGTAGGTCCCATTATCACTGTGTAATGTCCCTCTTTGTCCCTGGTAAAATTGTTTGCTCTGAAGTCTACTTTATCTGATATTAATATAGCCACTCCTGCTTTCTTTTGATTGCTATCTGCATAGGAGTTATATTTTCTAAAGAGCTTCTTTAAAATGGAAAATAGGTGATGAGAATTCTAGTTAAATACTTTTTAAAAAATAGAGTAAACTTTTAGTTTTCCATAGTGAAAAGAACCCAAAATTGCAAAGACCAAGCAGCATTGCTGAATTTACTTATTTTACTCCCCATGTGCTCTCTTGTGGGTGAACAAATTAATAAAAAAAAAAAAGAAATGAATCCTAGTAACTTTGATATGCCTGATTCAAAGCTGACTTATACCAATCCTTGTAGAATTTATGCCAAAGAACAGAACTACAGTCAGAGATCTTCTCCTAATTTGTATTTTATGGTGATGATTCTCCCAACCTCTAGAATTTTGCTGGATTCTCCCAGGCCTCACATTCACAAAAGATCTTAAATATAGAATTTTAATATTTTTTCCAAATGAAACCATACATATAACCACAGAGGCATGCAAACAAAACTGAAAGAGGCTTATCCAGGAAGTTTAAACTTGTGGCCCATTATTGGACCACATTGCTGATTCTGTGTTGTGAATTAATATTTTTATGAATTCTGTAATTATCTTCTAATTAGCACAATTATAGTAAATTTTATTATTTCTGATTTTTTGTATTAAAATGGCCAATTTTTAAAATGTAGATATTTAAAATATGCTTTAATTTTTGTGGCCCCATTCAGACATTTCTTCATTTAACTTACCAGGATTCCTTAAAAATGGCATTAACAGAGTTCTCTTTTGATGGCTCTGGTGAGTCCTGAGTCCTTTGAGTATAGTATGCCCTGATCTAGGATGACTGGATTCATATTAGCTGATTATTTGGGCTTTTATCTAGAAAGAAGCAGAGCCCAGGTATTTTCCCCTTGTGTTGGAACAGCACCCTGGAAGAATCAACACTAGAAGGGTTGCTTTCTACCCACCCTCATGAAACATCAGGCTGGGATGCTGATCTACCAATTCAAATAAACCATTTAACAAAACTAAAATGTATCACATCTTGTCCTTTATGTCTGTAATAGCAGGCAGATTCTCAAACTAGATACAAATACAAAGTAGACATTTTATCACCTTTTCTGGAAAGCCAAAAGCTTTCTCAAAATCCACTTGAAAGCTGATGCCACGACTGTGTAATATAAATACAGGCCAAGGACCAAGCTCCAGTCCTTCAAGATGGGATTTTTTCAGGTGAATCTAGATATTTAAAAAATTCATATCCTCCAAATTATGGAGAATAGAGGAAAATGTCAGGAGAGTTAATGGCCTTACTAAATTGAACACTGTCATGAGTTAAAAGACAAAAAAAAAAAAATCAGTCCACAACACAACTGACGTTCACACCATTCCACTGTTCACTCACTGGAGGTGACAGCCCGAGGCAGCACTGTGATCAAAGAGAAAGGTGGAGGGCTTCCCTGGTGGCACAGTGGTTAAGAATCCACCTGCCAATGCAGGGGACATGGGTTCAAGTCCTGGTCCAGGAAGATCCCACATGCTGCAGAGCAACTAAGCCCATGCACCACAACTACTGAGCCTACGCTCTAGAGCCCGTGAGCCACAACTACTGAAGCCCACGCACCTAGAGCCCATGCTTCGCAACAAGAGAAGCCAACGCAATGAAAAGCCTGCGCACCACAACAAAGAGTAGCCCCCGCTCACCGCAATTAGAGAAAGCCTGTGCACAGCAACGAAGACCCAACTCAGCCAAAAATAAATAAATAAATTTATTTTAAAAAAAGAGAAAGGTGGAATTATGTGTGGGTTATATGTTACCATCTTCATATTGGCATGGTCTGGCAGAGCCATATATAGGTGTTATGATGGGATTCAAGCCTTGAAATCATGGTATTTGTGATCAGAATTAATGGAGGTTTTCATCTGTTACCCATTGCTACTTTAAAAACAATAAAACAGAATCCTTCTGAGGCTTAAAAGATAAATATTAAAAGAGCAAATGGGTACAGAAATCTCATTAACTGATTACTTAGGATCACTTCTCTCAAACCACTGACATATTAATTTGAAGCAAAGTTTAAATTGTTCTGTTACAGTTTAAATAAGTAATACACTCACATGGGTCAAAAATCAAACAAAGAGCTGTGCAATAAGAATAAAATACCTAGGATCAAACCTACCTAATGAGACAAAAGACCTGTACTCCAAAAACTATAAGACACTAATGAAAGAAATTGAAGCTGACACAAACAGATGGAAAGATATACCATGTTCTTGGATTGGAAGAATCAATCTTGTTAAAATGACCATATAACATAAAGCAATCTACAGATTTAATGCAATCCCTATCAAATTACCAATGGCATTTTTCACAGAACTAGAATACTTTTAAAATTTGTGTGGAAACACAAAAGACTCTGAATAGCCAAAACAATCCTGAGAAAAAAGAACAGAGCTGGAGGAATCATGCCCTGGGACTTCAGACTACACTACAAAGCTACAGTCATTAAAGAGTATGGTACTGGCACAAAGACAGACACAGATCAATGGAACAGGATAGAAAGCCCAGAAATAAACCCACACACCTATGGTCAATTAATCTACAACAAAGGAGGCAAGAATATATAATGGAGAAAAGACAGTCTCTTTGATAAGTGGTGCTGGGGAAACTGGACAGCTACATGTAAAAGAATGAAATTAGAACATTCTCTAACACTATATACAAAAATAAACTCAAAACAGATTAAAGACCTAAATGTAAGACAGGATACTATAAAATTCCTAGGGGAAAACATAGGCAGAACACTCTCTGACATAAATTGCAGCAATAGTTTTTTGGATCCATCTCCTAGAGTAAAAGCAAGAATAAACAAATGGGGCCTAATTAGACTTAAAAGTTTTTGCACAGCAAAGGAAACAATCAACAAAATGAAAAGAAAACCTATAGAATGGGAGAAAATATTTGCAAATGATGAGACTGACAAGGGAGGGATTAATTTCCAAAGTATCCAAACAGCTCATACAGCTCAATTAAAAAAAAAAAAGGGCAGAACCTAAGTAGACATTTCTCCAAAGAGGATATACAGATGGCCAACAGGCATGTGAAAAGATGCTCAATATTGCTAATTATTAGAGAAGTGGAAATCAAAACTACAATGAGGTATCACCTCACACCAGTCAGAATGGCCATCATCAAAAAGGTTACAAGTAATAAATGCTGGAGAGGGTGTGAAGAAAAGGAAACCCTCCTACATTGTCAGTGAGAATGTAAATTGGTGCAGCCACTATGGAGACCAGCACAGAGGTTCCTTAAAAAACTAAAAATAGAGTTACCATGTGATCCAGCAATCCCATTCCTGGGCATATATCTGGAAAAGACAAAAACTCTAATTTGAAAAGACATATGCATATGTATAATAGATAACTAATAAGGACCTACTGTATAGCACAGGGAACTCTACTCAATACTCTGTAATGGTTTTTACAGGAAAAGAATCTAAAAAAGAGTGGATATATGTATAACTGATTCAGTTTGCTGTACACCTGAAACTAACATGACATTGTAAATCAACTATACTCCAATAAAAATTTTAAAAAAGAAAAAGACACATACACCCCAATGTTCATAGCAGCACTATTTACAATAGCCAGCAAAAGGAAGCAACCTAAATGTGCATAAACAGCTATATGGATAAAGAAGATGTGGCATATATGCACAATGAAATATTACTCAGCCATAAAAAAAGAATGAAATAATGCTATTTGCAGCAACATGGATGAACTTAGAGATTACCATACTAAGTGAAGTAAGTCAGAAGGGAAAGACAAATATCATACAATATCACTTATATGTGGACTCTAAAAAAATCATACAAATGAACTCATTTACAATACAGAAATAGACTCACAGACATAGAAAACAAATTTATGGTTACCAAAGGGGAAAGAGTAGAAGGGATAAATTGGGAGTTTGAGATTAACAGACACAAACTACTATATATAAAATAGATGAACAACAAGGACTTGCTGTATAGTACAGGGAACTGTATTCAATATCTTGTAATAACCTATCATGGAAAAGAATCTGAAAAATATATATATTGGGCTGGCCAAAAAGTACCTTCAGTTTTTAACTAAAAATAAAAGACCCATTTTTCATTTTCACCAAGAACTTTATTGAAGAACATATTCACCCTTTTTGTTCCACTACCTTCTCCCATTTTTCAGTCAACTTCATAATTCCATCCTCCCAAAACTTTTAATCTTCTTGAGCAAAGAACTGTTCCAGATGCCCTTTACAGTCTTCCAGGGAATTTAAATTTTTTCCATTAAGAGAATTTTGTAAATACCTAAATAAATGGAAATCCGAAGGTGCAATGTCTGGTGAATACAGCAGATGAATCAGAACTTCCCAGGCAAGCTGTAACAGTTTTTGCCTGGTCATCAAAGAAACATGTGGTCTTGGATTATCCTAATGCAAGATTCTGCATTTTCTGTTGACGAATTCCGGACATTTTCATCGAGTGCTGCTTTCAGTTGGTCTAACTGGGAGTAGTACTTGTTGGAATTAATCATTTGGTTTTCCGGAAGAAGCCCATAATAGAGGACTCCCTTCCAATCCCACCATACACACAACATCACCTTCTTTGGATGAAGACCAGCCTTCGGTGTAGTTGGTGGTGGTTCATTTCGCTTGCCCCACGATGTTTTCCATTCCACATTGTTGTACAGTATCCACTTTTCATCACCTGTCACAACTTGTTTTAAAAACAGAACGTTTTCATTACATTTCAGTAGAGAATCGCATGCAGAAATATGGTCAAGAAGGTTTTTTTCGTTTAACTTCTGTGGAAACCAAACATCAAATTGATTCACATAACCAAGCTGTTGCAAATTATTTTCAGTGCTTGATTTGGATATTTTGAGTATGTCGGCTATCTCCTGCGTGGTACAATATTGATTGTTCTCAATTAACATCTCAATTTGATCACTATCAACTTCAACTGGTCTACCCAACCGTGGAGAATCGTCCAGCGCAAAATCTCCAGCACAAAACTTTGCAACCCGCTTTTGACAAGTTTGGTCAGTCACAACACCTTCTCCATATACTGCACAAATCTTCTATTGCGTTTCAGTTGTGTTTTTACCTTTCTTGAAATAATAAAGCATAATATGCTGAAAATGCTGTTTTCTTCCATCTTCAATATTAAAATGGCTACACAAAAATTCACCAATTTTGATGTCTTTTTTTAAAGGCACACTGATATGACAGCTGTCACATACAATCTAACAAAATTGTTTCGAATGAAGTTAAAGACAACTAAGTGCTACTAGAGCCAACTTACAGAAAAACTGTACGAACATTTTGGCCAACACAATATATATATATATATACATATATATATATATGTATATATATATATATATATATATATATACATATATATATACACATATAACTGAATCACTTTGTTTTACACCTGAAACAAACACATTATAAATCAACTATACCTCAATAAAATAAGTAAATAAAATTAAATTTAAAAATTTAAGGGCTTCCCTGGTGGCGCAGTGGTTGGGAATCTGCCTGCCAATGCAGGGGACACGGGTTTGAGCCCTGGTCTGGGAAGATCCCACATGCCGCGGAACAACTAGGCCTGTGAGCCACAACTACTGAGCCTGTGCATCTGGAGCCTGTGCTCCGCAACAAGAGAGGCCGCGATAGTGAGAGGCCTGCGCGCTGCGATGGAGAGTGGCCCCCACCTGCCGCAACTAGAGAAAGCCCTCACACAGAAACGAAGACCCAACACAGCCAAAAATAAATAAATAAATAAGAATTTTTAAAGGTGTACAATAAAAACTTTTGCATCCTCCAATTACTCAGTTCCAATGTGCTACCCTACTGATAATACACTTGCATCACTTTTTAAATTACTTCTAAGATATTTTGCAAAAAGGAATATATCATAACTCCCCCCCTTCTTTACACAAAAGGTAGCATTAAGAGCATGATCTCTGAAGCCAGATTGCCCATGTTTAAACCCCATTTCTTCCACAAATTAGCTGTGACTTTAAGCAAGTTTCATAACCTCTTAGTGCCTCAGTTTCCTCATCTGTATAATAAGGTTGTCTCATATGGTTATGTGAGGATTAGATGAGCAAATATATGTATGAAGCACTTAGGACAGGGCCTGGCACACAGTGAGCCACCTATATGTGACATGTGGTGCTGTCACCATAGGAAGGTGTGGTATCAGAAGTCTAAGTGCGTGGGCTCTGGAGTGAGACTGCCCAAAATCAAATCTTACTTCCTTACATGTGAAATGTAGAAAATAATAGTACTTACCCTCACAGGGTTGTTGTGAGATTGAAATGGACAGTGCCTCACACTGGGTAAGCATGGCTGTATTTCCTCAGGTCCGAAATGCCATGTATGTAAGACACACCATTATTTTATGGACTAGGAAAGAAAAAAAGCATCCAATTAAATTATGACATGCCTTTGACTATAACACATCATCATTACAAGTATGTCACAAAGTGAAAACATGCACATCTTAGAATTGATGAAATATGGGATACAAGTGTTAGCTATTACACTCTTATTTTCACTTAAAAATACATCTTGGATATCATTCTTTATTGGTGCAAAGAGAGCCTCTCCTTTTTTTTGTTTAAGTGGCTATATAGTAATCCATTGTGTGGTTGAGCCATAAATTATTTAACGGTCTCCTATTAGTTTCCAGTCTATTGCTGTTACAAACAATACCGCAATGAATAACCTTGCAGACGAGTCATTTTGCACGCCTGATAGTCTATCTGTAGGATAAATTTCCAGAACTGGCATTGATGGGTCAAAGAGCACACATATTTGAAATTTTGGCAGGTATTCTAAGCTCCAGTTTAAATGGTCAGTCTAATCTCGCAAATTCTCACTCTAGAAAGCCATCTTACAGAAATTCTAGCACGAGTTGCAAAGACATATGGAATAACTATAGCAAGAATGTGTGACGTGGAGACATAGAGCACAGTGCTCCACAGTATAAACTCATCTAAGCCTCACAGTCCTATGAGGCAGGGCTAATTCTCCCCGTTTTACAGTTACGGAGACTGGAGACAGAGGGGAAAGCTGCAGAAAGAGGACTGCGCCCAGGCAGCCTGCTTCTAGTCTGTGCTCTTAGCATGATACAAATATACTCTTTTGAAATAGTGAAAAAAAAAATTGAGAAACCTGAATGTTCCGAAGTGAGTTAGTTAATATTATTATTCGGGGGGGGATAAATTAGGAGTTTGGGACTAACATATACACACTACTACACATAAAACAGATAACCAACAAGGACCTACTGTATAGCACAGGGAACTATAATCAATATTTTATAATAACCTACAAGTGAAAAGAATCTGAAAAAGAAAATATATATATACATATCTGAAGCACTTTGCTGTACACCTAAAACTAACACAACATTGTAAATCAACTATACTTCAATAAAATATATATATGTATTGTTATAAATCTACACTGTGGGAAACAGTGTAACCATGATAAAGAATGAAGTAGGGCTTCCCTGGTGGCGCAGTGGTTGAGAGTCCGCCTGCCGATGCAGGGGACACGGGTTCGTGTCCTGGTCCGGGAAGATCCCACATGCCGCGGAGCGGCTCGGACCGTGCGCCATGGCCACTGAGCCTGCGCGTCCGGAGCCTGTGCTCCGCAACGGGAAAAACCACAACAGTGAGAGGCCCGCGTACCGCAAAAAAAAAAAAAAAAAAAAAAAAGAATGAAGTAGATCTTCATATGGCAACCTTAACACATGTCCACAATGTATTGTCTTGTTAAAAAAATTTAAAAGGAGTCTGCAGGGCAGTTAGCACAGGCTGAGGACATTCCAATAGATGTCAGTAGTCATGTATCAATCTGACAGATAGATAATAAAAGGTCTAGAAGGATAATTAAACAATTAAGGATATTTACTCCAAATCCCCAATTGTGAGCGAGTGATAGGGACTTCACTTTGTATACTTCCAAATTATTTGAATCCTTTTACTGAGCCTGTTGTTGTTGTTAGAAGGTCATTTAATTCCAGACAAAATTTTCCTTCATCCTTGCACCAATGTCATCAGAAACACCAAGAAATGATTGGGTATAAAAGGACACTACGGACCTTGTGAGTTAAAAAAAAAAAAAAAAAGAAGAAGAAGAACCAACCCAGATTCAGAGAAATATAGCATTGACCTGTACTACTGTATTACTTGGGAAATGATTCAGCACAATCATCTACTAAAGTCACTTATCAAATACTAATAGTATTTAAATGACTACAAGACAGTTCAATTTCCTTTAGCACTTTTTGTATTGTTTCCTCCATTTCTAAGTTCTTTTGACCCCCTGGAATCTTCCCGAGCTGACTTGAATTTCTCTTTCACCAGATACCAATTAAAGTAAAATTTAAGATCTTTTACACCAGGATGTGCGGGGGTGGGGGGCTGTCTATGAATGATCCTAAAGGGAATACTTTTTTTTTGAAAGGTCCAGTCTAGGCTGAGGTGGTGGAGTAGGTCTGAGCACACAGAGCAAAGTCATTGATGATTTCAGGAGAGGGAATTCCCTGGTGGTCCAGTGGGTAGGACTCTCCGCTTCCACAGCAGGGGCTACTCTTCATTGAGGTGCGTGGGCTTCTCATTGCAGTGGCTTCTCTTGTTGCAGAGCATGGGCTCTAGGAACGCAGGCTTCAGTAGTTGTGGGTCATGGGCTCTAGAGCACAGGCTCAGTAGTTGTGGTACACGGACTTAGCTGCTCCGTGACATGTAGGATCTTGCCGGACCAGGGATCAAACCCGTGTCCTCTGCATTGGCAGGCAGATTCTTAACCACTGTGCCACCAGGGAAGTCCCTAAAGGCAATTTTTAAGGAATCAGTTCTCTACCAGGAAAGCCAAGAAGAGGACTAAAGTTTCATCTTCCTGTAAAGAACTGGGCTACCGAGGTTCTCAGCAGGAAGCATCTCTTCCAGTCCACCCAACCCTCTGAGGTCCAAGCTGTTCCACTCACTTCAGGCTCTGGATAAAGTTCCCATCAGGAGATCCTAATTTTTCATGCCTCTCTTCTTTTTGTCACCCTTTTCATACTTCTTAAAGTGGTCAGCTCTCCTTCCAACTTCATCTTAGCTTTTCTTTCATTGTTAGCTTTTTTTCTCTTTCATACTTCTGCTGAGAGTTTTTTTTTTGGAGTATGGGGCATTTGGAAAACTTTAGGAGAAAAATGTTCTGCCTCCTTTCTCGTTGGTCTAAAAATGTGATTTCACTGTATCCTGGGAACCCTGTTTTACTGTCCCATTACTATTCTGTGCTGGTGTCTTGGAGGTGACTGGAAGTGGTTTCTGGAACAGATATGGTTTCTGAATTCGTAAACTCCCTTTGTGTCCCGAGGTCAGAGGGATCCACACTCTCTGGCCATGGTTGGAGCCCTAAAGCTAGAAGTCATATTTGATGCTTTACAACAAAAAGGACAGAATTTGCTGTCTTCTTTGAGATCTTGCCCATAACTGCTCATCTTCCTGGTGGATATTTGCTACTGGTGCTTTGAGGTTTGTACTTCCTTTCCTTTTCTTTACTTTCCTTATTTAACTAAAACATTGTCTTGGTTTTCTTCTGCTTCACGGTAGTATTCAAAACATCTATTCTTTTCAGCTGTTCTTCTTTCATGATGAAAGGGGTCAACTATGGATACTGCTTCCTTATCCTGTGTCACTTCAAGAATATGCTTGCGGATGGGGCGCCCCCCTCAGGGTCTGCCTCCTCCCCAAGGGGTGGTCCATCCCTCCCTGCCTTTCTTCTCCTTTATGCACCTGCCATCAATTCTCCTGCAAAGCTCAGCGTCCAACCCCAAGCCATTTGCTCAGGAAGCTCCCTGTGCAGCCTCAGCCACAATGCCTCCCGTGCTTTCCACTGGAACTAAAGCGCCACTTCCTGGTTGTGTCTTTATGTGAAATATATAACTTCCTGGATTGCATCATTTCCTGGAGGCCAGCATCCCACTGAACCAACAACTTCCCTATTCAAATTTGTCCTTGTCACCTACAGTGTACTTGGAAGTCAACGCCTGATTTTAGTCCCTCGTTCAAAATTTGTTAAGAGGGTGTTAAGTGAGACTTCCCTGGTGGTGCAGTGGTTAAGAATCCGCCTGCCAATACAGGGGACATGGGTTCGAGCCCTGGTCCGGGAAGATCCCACATGCCGTGGAGCAACTAAGCCTGTGCGCCACAACTACTGAGCCAGCCCTCTAGAGCCCACGAGCCACAACTACTGAGCCCACGTGCCACAACTACTGAAGCCCACAGGCCTAGAGCCTGTGCTCCGCAACAAGAGAAGCCACCGCAATGAGAAGACCGCGCACTGCAACGAAGAGTAACCCCCGCTCACGGCAACTAGAGAAAGCCCGCGCACAGCAGCGAAGACCCAACTCAGCCAAAAATAAATAAATTAATTAATTTTTTAAAAAAGAGGGTGTTAAGTGTTCTTATCACAAACAAACAAAGGGACATAAGGAAACTTTGGGAGGTGATGTGTATGTCTATTACCTTGGTTGTTGTAAAGATCTCACAAGTGTGGGCATGTGTCCAAACTCATAAAATTGCACACATTAAATCTGTGTCATTCTTGGTTTATCAGTTAGGTCACAATAGACCTGCTTTAAAGTAACTCCAATCTTTTGTAATGCTCTGCAACATCTAGGGGTTTTTTTTTGTATTTTTCAACCAACTCCTTTTTTTTTTAACATCTTTATTGGAGAATAATTGCTTTACAATGTGGTGTTAGTTTCTGCTGTATAATAAAGTGAATCAGCTATATGCATACATATATCTCCATATCCCCTCCCTCTTGCGTCTCCCTCCAACCCTCCTTATCCCATCCCTCTAGGTGGTCGCAAAGCACTGAGCTGATATCCATGTACTATGCGGCTGCTTCCTACTAGCTATCTATTTTACGTTTGGTAGTGTATATATGTCAATGTTACTCTCTCACTTCGTTCCAACTTACCCTTCCCCCTCCCCACATCCTCAAGTCCATTCGCTACATCTGTGTCTTTATTCCTGTCCTGCCCCTAGGTTCATCAGAACCCCTTTTTTTTTCTTTAGATTCCATATATGTGTTAGCATACGGTATTTGTTTTTCTCTTTCTGACTTACTTCTCTCTGTATGACCGACTCTAGGTCCATCCACCTCACTACAAATAAGTCAGTTTCATTTCTTTTTATGGCTGAGTAATATTCCATTGTATATATGTGCCACATCTTCTTTATCCATTCATCTCTTGATGGACACTTAGGTTGCTTCCATGTCCTGGCTATTGTAAATAGTGCTGCAATGAACATTTTGGTACATGACTCTTTTTGAATTATGGTATTCTCAGGGTATATGCCCAGTAGTGGGATTGCTGGGTCATAAGGTAGTTCTATTTTTAGTTTTTTAAAGAACCTCCATACTGTTCTCTATAGTGGCTGTATCAATTTACATTCCCACCAACAGTGCAAGAGGGTTGCCTTTTCTCCACACCCTCTCCAGCATTTATTGTTTGTAGATTTTTTGAAGATGGCCATACTGACCAGTGTGAGGTGATATCACATTTTAGTTTTGATTTGCATTTCTCTAATGAATAGTGATGTTGAGCATCTTTGCATGTGTTTGTTGGCAATCTAGATATCTTCTTTGGAGAAATGTCTGCTTAAGTCTTCTGTCCATTTTTGGATTGGGTTGTTTTTTTTTGATATTGAGCTGCATGAACTGCTTGTATACTTTACAGATTAATCCTCTGTCAGTTGCTTCGTTGGCAAATACTTTCTCCCATTCTGAGTGTTGTCTTTTCGTATTATTTATGGTTTCCTTTGCTGTGCAAAAGCTTTTAAGTTTCATTAGGTCCCATTTGTTTATTTTTGTTTTCATTTCCATTTCTCTAGGAGGTGGGTCAAAAAGGACCATGCTGTGATTTATGTCATAGAGTGTTCGGCCTATGTTTTCCTCTAAGAGTTTGATAGTGTCTGGCCTTACATTTAGGTATTTAATCCATTTTGAGTTTATTTTTGCATATGGTGTTACGAAGTGTTCTACTTTCAGGCTTTTACATGTAGCTGCCCAGTTTTCCCTGCACCAGTTATTGAAGGGGCTGGCTTTTCTCCATTGTATACTCTTGCCTGCTTTACCGAAGATAAGGTGACCATATGTGTGAGGGTTTCTCTCTGGGCTTTCTATCCTGTTCCATTGATCTATATTTCTGTTTTTGTGCCAGTACCATACTGTCTTGATTACTGTAGCTTTGTAGTATAGTCTGAAGTCAAGGAGCCTGATTCCTCCAGCTCCATTTTTCTTTCTCAGTATTGCTTTGGCTATTTGGGGTCTTTTGTGTTTCCATATGAACTGTGCAATTTTTTGTCCTAGTTCTTTGAAAAATGCCAATGGTAGTTTGATAGGGATTGCACTGAATCTGTAGATTGCTTTGGGTAGTATAGTCATTTTCAAAATATTGATTCTTCCAATCCAAGAACATGGTATATCTCTCCATCTGTTTGTATCATCTTTAATTTCTTTCATCAGTGTCTTAGTTTTCTGCATACAGATCTTTTTGTCTCCTTATGTAGATTTTTTCCTAGGTATTTTATTCTTTTTGTTGCAATGGTAAATGGGAGTGTTTCCTTAAATTCTCTTTCAGATTTTTCATCATTAGTGTATAGGAATGCAAGAGATTTCTGTGCATTCATTTTGTATCCTGCTACTCTACCAAATTCACTGATGAGCTCTAGTAGTTTTCTGGTAGCATCTTTAGGATTCTCTATGTATAGTATCATGTCATCTGCAAACAGTGACAATTTTAATTCTTATTTTCTGATTTGTATTCCTTTTATTTCTTTTTCTTCTCTGATTGCTGTGGCTAAAACTTCCAAAACTATGTTGAATAATAGTGGTGAAAGTGGGCAACCTTGGCTTTTTCCTGATCTTAGTGGAAATGGTTTTGGTTTTTCACCATTGAGAATGATGTTGGCTGTGGGTTTGTCATATATGGCCTTTATTATGTTGAGGTAGGTTCCCTCTGTGCCCACTTTCTGGAGAGTTTTTATCATAAATGGGTGTTGAATTTTGTCAAAAGCTTTTTCTTCATCTATTGAGATGATCATATGGTGTTTATCCTTCAATCTGTTAATATGGTGTATCACCTTGATGATTTGCACATATTGAAGAATTCTTGCATTCCTGGGATAAACCCCACTTGAGCATAGTGCATGATCCTTTTAATGTGCTGTTGGTTTCTGTTTGCTAGCATTTTGTGGAGGATTTTTTTTTTTTGGCGGAACACGGGCCTCTCACTGTTGTGGCCTCCCCCGTTGCAGAGCACAGTCTCCGGATGCGCAGGCTCAGCGGCCATGGCTCACGAGCCTAGCTGCTCTGCGGCATGTGGGATCTTCCTGGACTGGGGCATGAACCCGTATCCCCTGCATCAGCAGGCAGACTCTCAACCACTGAGTCACCAGGGAAGCCCTTGTTGAGGATTTTTGCATCTATATTCATCAGTGATATTGGCCTGTAGTTTTCTTTTTTTGTGACATCTTTGTCTGCTTTTGGTATCAGGTTGATGGTGGCCTTGTAGAATGAGTTTGGGAGTGTTCCTTCCTCTGCTATATTTTGGAAGAGTTTGAGAAGGATAGGTGTTAGCTCTTCTCTGAATATTTGCTAGAATTCGCCTGTGAAGCCCTCTGGTCCTGGGCTTTTGCTTGTTGGAAGATTTTTAATCTCAGTTTCAATTCATTCCTTGTGATTGGTCTGTTCATATTTTCTATTTCCTCCTGGTTCAGTCTTGGAAGGTTATACCTTTCTAAGAATTTGTCCATTTCTTCCAGGTTGTCCATTTTATTGGCATAGAGTTCCTTGTAGTAGTCTCTTAGGCTGCTTTGTATTTCTGTGGTGTCCATTGTAACTTCTTCTTTTTCATTTCTAATTTTATTGATTTGAGTCCTCTCCCTCTTTTTCTTAATGAGTCCGGCTAATGGTTTATAAACTTTATCTTCTCAAAGAACCAGCTTTTAGTTTTATTGATCTTTGCTATTGTGTGCTTCCTTTCTTTTTCATTTATTTCTGATCTGATTTTTATGATTTCTTTCCTTTTGCTAACTTTTGGGGGTTTTTTTGTTCTTCTTTCTCTAATTGCTTTAGGTGTAAGGTTAGGTTTTTTATTTGAGATGTTTCTTGTTTCTTAAGGTACACTTGTATAGCTATAAACTTCCCTCTTAGAACTGCTTTTGCTCCATCCCATAGGTTCTGGGTCGTTGTGTTTTCACTGTCATTTGTTTCTAGGTATTTTTTGATTTCCTCTTTGATTTCTTCAGTGATCTCTTGGTTATTTAGTAGTGTATTGTTTAGCTTCCATGTGTTTGTATTTTTTACAGTTTTTTTCCCTGTAATTGAAATCTAGTCTCATAGTGTTGTGGCTGGAAAAGATACTTGATACGATTTCAATTTTCTTAAATTTACCAAGGCTTGACCCAAGATATGGTCTATCCTGGAGAATGTTCCATGAGCACTTGAGAAGAAAGTGTATTCTGTTGTTTTTTGGAGGAATGTCCTATAAATATCAATTAAGTCCATCTTGTTAAATTTGTTATTTAAAGCTTGTGTTTCCTTATTTATTTTCATTTTGGATGATCTGGTCATTGGTGAAAGTGGAGTGTTAGAATCCCCTACTCTTACTGAGTTACTGTCGATTTCCGCTTTATGGCTGTTAGAATTTGCCTTATGTATTGAGGTACTCCTGTGTTGGGTACATAAATATTTACAATTGCTATATCTTCTTCTTGGATCGACCCCTTGATCATTATGTAGTGTTCTTCTTTGTCTCTTGTAATAGTCTTTATTTTAAAGTCTATTTTGTCTGATATGAGAATTGTTACTCCAGCTTTCTTTTGATTTCCATTTGCAT
This sequence comes from Mesoplodon densirostris, assembly GCF_025265405.1. NCBI lineage: Eukaryota > Metazoa > Chordata > Mammalia > Artiodactyla > Ziphiidae > Mesoplodon > Mesoplodon densirostris. The sequence goes on from NC_082664.1 coordinate 125,054,074, forward strand.
GGAATATCTTTTTCCATCCCCTCACTTTCAGTCTGTATGTGTCCTTAGGTCTGAAGTGGGTCTCTTGTAGACAGCATATATATGGGTCTTGTTTTTGTATCCATTCAGCCAATCTGTGTCTTTTGGTGGGAGCATTTAGTCCATTTACATTTAAGGTAATTATTGATATGTATGTTCCTATTCCCATTTCCTTAATTGTTTTGGGTTCGTTATTGTAGGTCTTTTCCTTCTGTTGTGTTTCTTGCTTAGAGAAGTTCCTTTAGCATTTATTGTAAAGCTGGTTTGGTGGTGCTGAACTCTCTCAGCTTTTGCTTGTCTGTAAAGATTTTAATTTCTCCGTCAAATCTGAATGAGATCCTTGCTGGGTAGAGTCATCTTGGTTGTAGGTTTTCCCCTTTCATCACTTTAAATATGTCCTGCCACTCCCTTCTGGCTTGAAGAGTTTCTGCTGAAATTTCAGCTGTTAACCTTATGGGGATTCCCTTTTATGTTATTTGTTGCTTTTCCCTTGCTGCTTTTAATATCTTTTCTTTGTGTTTAAGTTTTGATAGTTTGATTAATATGTGTCTCGGCCTGTTTCTCTTTGAGTCTATCCTGTATGGTACTCTCTGTGCTTCCTGGACTTGATTGACTATTTCCTTTCCCATTTTAGGTATGTTTTCGACTATAATATCTTCAAATATTTTCTCAGACCCTTTTTTTTTCTCTTCTTCTTTGGACCCCCTATAATTCGAATGTTGGTGCATTTAATGTTGTCCCAGAGGTCTCTGAGACTGTCCTCAATTCTTTTCATTCTTTTTTCTTTATTCTGCTCCCTGGCAGTTATTTCCACCATTTTATCTTCCAGCTCACTTATCCATTCTTCTGCCTCAGTTATTCTGCTATTGATTCCTTCTAGAGTATTTTTAATTTCAGTAACTGTGTTGTTCATCACTGTTTGTTTGCTCTTTAGTTCTTCTAGATCCTTGTTAAATATTTCTTGTATTTTCTCCATTCTTTTTCCGAGATTTTGGGTCATCTTCACTATCATTACTCTGAATTCTTTTTCAGGTAGGTTGCCTATTTCATCTACATTTATTTGGTCTTGTAGGTTTTTACCTTTCTCCTTCGTCTGTAACATATTTTTTTGTTGTTTCATTTTTTTCTTTTTTTTTTTTGGTAGGTGGTGCTATATTCCTGTCTTACTGATTGTTTGGCCTGAGACGTCCAGCCCTGGAGTTTGCAGGCAGTTGGATAGAGCTGGGTTTTGGTGCTGAGATGAGGACCTCCAGGAGGCCTCACTCTGATAAATATTCCCTGGGGTCTGAGGTTCTGTGTTAGTCCAGCGGTTTGGACTCAGAGCTCCTACCACAGAAGCTCGGGCCTGACCTCTGGCCTGGGAACCAAGATCTCTCAAGCTTTGTGGTGCAGCAAAAAAAAAGAAAGAAAAAAGTGAACAGTACAATAACAAAGAATAAAAAACAAAATAGGGCTTCCCTGGTGACGCGTGGTTGAGAATCTGCCTGCTAATGCAGGGGACACGGGTTCGAGCCCTGATCTGGGAAGATTACACATGCCGTAGAGCAACTAGGACCGTGAGCCACAACTACTGAGCCTGCGCATCTGGAGCCTGTGCTCCGCAACAAGAGAGGCCACGATAGTGAGAGGCCCGCGCACCGCGATGAAGAGTGGCCCCCACTTGCCACAACTAGAGAAAGCCCTTGCACAGAAACGAAGAACCAACACAGCCAAAAAATAATAATAATAATAAATTAATTAATTAAAAGAAGGCTCAGCATTTAAAATAAATAAATACAATTAGAAAGATATATTAGGAAAAATAAAACTATAAGTGAAACAACTGCAACAAGGTAAAATAAAACCACAACAGAAAAAAGAAAAAAAAGGGGGGTGGGGTGGGAACAAGCTAAAAGGAGAGAACAATAACAAAGTATAAAGAATAAAATAAAATTAGAGAAATAAAAGATTTATTAGGAATAATAAAAATATACAACTATGAATCAACAAGGTAAAACAGAACCCCAATCTAAAAGAGGAAAAAAGAAAAAAAAAAGAGTTGGCTATGGGAGCCGAATTTAGGCAGGGGGTGGAACTTAGGCAGGGGCGGGGTTTAGGGTGAGCCGGGACCTAGGTGGGTGGCGGGGTGACGTTTGAATGTGGGGTGGGGCCTCTGCTTAGGACCTGCGCAGAAGGGGAGAGGCGGCATGTGGAAAGGAGGGCCTCTGGAGTGTGGAGTTCTGGAATTTGGCAGTAGGGCCCTGAGTGAGGGTGTGTGGGTGGGTTCAGGCCCAGCGCAGTTGGAGGGAGGGGGTCTCCGAGTGTAGAGGTGGGGCCCTGGCTGGGGGTTTAGGGGTGGGGCTTGGGCTTTGTGCAGCAGGAGGGAGGCTCCGAGGGCAGAGCATTAGGCCAGTGAGCCCAACAGGCTTCCTGGTGCCTAAGGGGACAGGGAAAGTGCTGGCCGTGTTCCCTTCCATTCCTTCATACCCCTCCCCACTGTCTCCCCCAGAGTCTCCCCCATCGCCGCTGGACACCTAACCGTGGGTGGGTCCCACAGGCTGTAGGAATTCCTTCCCTCTCCCAGCTGCTCCTCAGGGGTGCCGGTCCCGGAGGTCTGGCCTTTACTTTTGTTCCCCCTTCCCTCCCTCTCACTCCCTCAGGACCCGCGCATCTGGAGGGGGCCTCGGTGGGCAGAGGATCATGCCCGGGATCTCAGCAGGCTCCGGGGGCCCAAGTGGGCAGGGGAAATGGTGGCCATGCTCCCTTTTGATCCTCTGCCCTCCATGTGGTTCCCCAATTTCCCCCTTCAGGCATAGGATCCCTTCCCTCCCCCCAGCCGCCCTTCAGGGGCGCCAGTCAGTCTCACCTCCACTTTTCCTCCCTCTTCACTCCCCACAATGCCCCACGTCCTACCCAGTCGCTAGGGGTTCCTCCTGTCCTGTTGAGTGTCTGTGGTCCCCCACCGGTGCCTGCTAGGTGCCCTAGTTGTGAAGAGACGGGAATTCTGTGTCCTCCTAGTCCGCCATCTTGACTCCGCCCACCCCAACTCCTATTTTTTGAATTTTGTGCACACACATGCTCAGTGGACAAAACTGAAGTGTAATATCTTTGGTGGGCCAAAGGCTGCACCTCTTGGACTCCTGTGAAGGATTTGGGGGATAGTTAATAGATTCTAGTCATACCAAACAGGCATCTGCCATAGGCCTAAGAGTATTTCCTTCACTTCTTAGTCTTGCTATTTGCTGCAAGCGTTCTCTCAGCCTTGATTTCTGTGTAAGTTAGTTGGGCATAATAAATAATTCCCATATTTTATCAGTGCTTTTTTTTTATCACTTAGAATTTTTTTCAATTTTGTAGTTATTGAAAGTACTCTTTTAAAAAGAGTTATGTTTTTAGCATTCATCTCTCTTTTACACATCAAAAAAAAAAAGAAGAAAAATACATTGGTTTTGGCATCCCTAAAACTTGTCCACATTTAGAGTCTAACCCTTCTGAATCACCATGGTTCAGCATCATCACTGTCTGTGTTTTTCTGTATGAGGTTATCCTCTGTGCTCTGTGGGTTGAAGAGGTAGCCCTTCTTAAAAGGACACTTCACTAGTCAGTAGTCTTTGGAATTTTCTTTCTAACCACTGACACTAATTTTGTAAGTGCAGGCAATAAAACTACCTCAGGACTGCTGCCTGGCCAATATGAGTCACACCCTAATATTGGAGAATTAAGATGGGAAAAATGAGGGTCTTTGAGTTGAAGTATAGCATGGAATGTATTTTTCATCATGTGCTGTAGTGATCAGTAACCTATTGTTTCTTCATAATCATTTGTGATGAAAGTCATCTTTATCATTCTATTTTTTAGGTTTGGAAACTCAACCTCAGAAAGGTAAAGTAAGCTACACAAGTAATTGGAGGAAGAGTTTGCACCCAGCTGTGTCCAACCAAGCCATCCCCTCTCCATGCCCCTGCCCATTCCACCCTGCTCCATCTTTGACACTGTAAAGCCTCTTATCTTGCCCTTGGAGGTTAATAGACCTTGGGGCACTCTGTTTCTCTAGGCCACACCAGCTTGGAGGGCAGCAAGTATAACTGCATCATAAATAACATGAATAAAACAATGTTTCTATGACCCAGTCTCTACCCCCAGAGGCTCTCAAATCTCTCTCAACCAGCTTAGGGAGTATCCAGGTGGGTCTCTTATGTGCTTCCCAGTTAGTCCACCAGGCCCTTAACTCAGTAGGTTGCCTTTCTCCCATTTGTCCTTCTGCGGGCCAAAGGTCACTGACCAGAATTTCCACAGGGAGGATCTCTCATCCTCCTCTCATCTGCTCTAAATACCCTCCATGTGTGGTGGGGCTTTTTTTGTTCCCTGCTCTCAGAACTGGGTCCCTGTACCAAGTCTGTGGGTTGGGTATCTCTCCCGAGAGAGGCTCTCTGACCTGACCTTTATGGAAAATGATTCTCCCCACTTCAATCTTCCTGTCTATGGCCTACCCACAACCTCCAACTTTCCAGACATGCTCGGATGCACAGGAATTCACAGCTGTGGCAGCTTAAGTCTAAGCTCTAGGTTGAAGGACCCGAAGACATAAGCCCTGTCTCCCTGTATTAGTTTTCTGTTGCTATGGTAACAAATCACCACAAATGTAGTGGCTTAAAACAGCACACTTATTATCTCACATTTCTGTAGGTCACAAGTCCAGGCAGGCTTGGTTGAGTTCTCTGCTTATGGTTTTCATAAGGCTGAAATTAAAGTGTCAGGACTGGGCTCTTGTCTGAAGGCTCTTGGGGAGAATCCACTTCCACACTCCTTCAGGTGGCTGATAGAATCCTGTTTGTTGTGGTTGTAGGACTGAGGTCCCTGTTTCCTTGCTGTCAGCCGGGGGCTGGTCTTTGCTTCTACATGCTGCCTTATTTCTTCTCATGCTTTCCATGTGCCGCCTCCACCCCTCCAGCAATAGACGGTTGCCCTCTCATGCTTTGAATCTCCAGCTTCCTCTTCTTCCTCATCTCTGATTCCAGCAAGATAAAGTGTTCTACCTTTAAGGGCTCACATGACTGGATTGGCCCCACCCAGGTAATACAGGATATCTCCCTATAATCACCATAAGATCCAAAACTTCGATTATAACTGAAAAGTTGCTTACCATGTAACAAAACATATTCATAGGTTTCAGGGATAATGGCATGGTTATCTTTGGGGGAGCATGGCTTGGTCTACCACACCCCTAATTAGTTTGGAATCTCCTTGCAGAGTGGGGATACTGCACAACCCTGACACTGCAGGTACCTAATAAATTCTGTTTCTCAGAGGATTTGGGGGGGCCCTTTTGTCTAACAAAGAAGATTAAAGAGAGGGTTAAAATTCCTGAGAATTTAGTTTTAAAAAGGTTCTTTATTCAAATTAATAGGGGAAGAGATACCGCCTCCTTGTGGGAGGTAAATCCCTTAAAGTCAGTGGCTCTGGCTGGTGGTACTCCTAAAGCTTGGTGTGAGGAAGCCTCTGGGTACTGTCTGCTGTTTCTGGGGTGGACAGAGCAGATGGCCCAGCTCCTGTTGTTGATCAGACTGGGCAAAGTGGGTTTGCTCAGGGCCAGGGAGCTGGGGTTAGAGATGCTGGCTTTTCCCAGGCTGGCTTTTAGCCAGTGGCTTGGGAAATCTTGGATGGGGATGCTGTGTGAAAACAAATTCACATGCGTTTGGTCAGGTACATTTTGTGCTGGGGACTTACACATTCTGGACCTCCTCGAACCTCACAGAAACCCACCAGTAGGCTGTAGGGGCCCCATTTTACAGATAAGGAAACTCAGACTCTGAGAGGGTAACTGACACTCTCAGAGTCACTCGGTGAGGCACAGAGGCAGCAGTAGAGCCTGATCTTCTCTCATAGTTCCTCCTCTTTCCTCCATTCTGCAGGCACTCCCTGGGGAGGCAAGGAGCCATGGTTTGTCACTGATGTACTGGGGGACTATGGAAGCTTCTCCACTTGTCATTCAAGTCCTAGCCTACCTCTTTCCTGACCACCTCAATTTTTTTTCCCCTCCAAGTTCCTACAGCATCCATTCATTCATCCTGAACTCAATACACTTAAGTATTTATAACACACTAGGCACTGTGCTGGGTGCTGGAAATGAAGGCAAGCAAGACAGACCATCCAGTCCACCCATCAATGAGCTTACAGAGCTGCCTTCACTCTTGGAGAAGACAGTTATACAAGTAACAACGGTGAAGTGTGATGAGCATTAGGATGGGGATATCAAGGATGCTGTGAAATAGCAGGGTGTAGGTTCTAACCTATTCTAGTGATAAGAAGAACCTCTTGGAGGGGATATCAAAGTCAAGTCCTGAAGGATAAGATGAAATTAGCTAGACCAGGAGAGTGGGCAAGAGTGATGCAAGCAGAGACTTCCCTGGTGGTCCAGTGGGTAAGGCTCCACTCTCCCAAAGCAGGGGGCCCGGGTTTGATCCCTGGTCAGGGAACTAGATCCCTCATTCATGCTGCGACTAAGAAGTCCACGTGCCATGACTAAAGATGTCGCACAGCCTAAGTAAATAAATAAGTAAATAAATATATATTTTTTAAAGTGATGCAAGCAGAAGGGACATGGCATACAAAGGCCAGGAGGCAAGAGTGCCTGGAAAAATAGTTCATGAAATCAGGAAAACAAAGTGAAACCAAGCAGCACCCTGTGGGGACCCTCCTGGGTACAAATCCTTTCTGTGCCCCCTGTTACTTGTTTGTTGGAAATAGGTTTCCTTCAGCCTCCTGGACCTTCCCTATGTTCCAAAGAGCAGATTCAAACAATTACTCATCAGGAAAGTAAGAGAATGTAGAAACATGGGAGGATCAGCCAAGAAACGATAGTGCAGCAATGGGGCAGGGTCCCAGTTCCTCCAAAAGGAATATACATAACAATATCTTTGAGTTCTTTTGCAGGCCCCCCACCAGGTGGAGGGTAGTAACTTCAGGCTGAGCACAAGATTCCTGGAACACCACCCTGTTACCTCACCACCAACCAATCAGAAGAAAGTCACACACCCTGCAGCCCTCACCTCAAATTTTGCCTATAAAAACTTCTCCCCAAAAACCATCAGGCAGTTTGGGATTTTTGAGCAGAAGCCTCCTGGTCTCTTTGCTTGGCCCTACAATAAATCTTTCTCTGCTCCAAACTCCGACGTTTCAGTTTGTTTGGCCTCACTGTGTGTTGGGCACATGAACTTCAGTTCAGTAACAAAAGCAAAACAAAAAGTATCCACCTGACACATTTTTGGACAATAACCTACTCTCTAACACCAGTTGGGTGTTCAACAATTCAATTCACCCTGAAACTAACTACCTAGAGTTAGCGCAGACCCTACAGCTTAAGGCTCAGTCCCACAGGACGACCTCCACTTCAGATACCAATTGTGTCAGGCCACCCAAACCTCTGACCTACTGGCTATAAATAAGGGGCTCCCTAGACCCCCTCCTTGGGTTTGATAATTTGCTAGATCAGCTCACCAAACTCAGGAAGTCACTTTACTTACACTTAGCAGCTGATAATAAAGAAGTACACAGGGAGAGATCAGGAAGGGTCCCGAGCAGAGGAACTTCTCTCTGTGAAATTGGGGTGCACCATCCTCCCGGCACGCGGACGTGCTCACCAACTGCAAAGTGCTCTCTCTCTCTTGTTGTTCAAGGGTTTTTATAGATCTCAACCTCCAGCGTTTCCTCACCAACTCCCAGCGGGAAATTCTCATGCTTTAATCACCTGGTCCTTCTGGTAACCAGCCCCATCTGGAGGCAATTTAGGGGCCCTGCCCTAAATCACTTCTTTAGCATAAACTTAGGATAGAAAGGGATTCCTTATGAATAACAAAAGACACTCCTATCACTCAGGAAATCCCAAGGATTTCAGGAGCTCTGTGCCAGGGAAAAGCACAGAGACCAAATATTTATTTAATTATATAGCAGTCTATAAGAGCAGAGTTTCAGGCAGCAAATGGCAACAGCTGAGGCCTGAGAGAGACGAGGACCAGATCAAGAAAGATTTGTGTACAGATGAGGTTAAACAATTTCTACTTTAGGGCAGTGGGGTGCCCCTAAGGGTTTAAGTAGGGGAGTGATAGGGTGAGATTTGCATGTTATAAAGATGCCTTTTGAAGAACTGATTATAGTGACAAACCTAGAGTCAGAGAGACTAGTAAGGAAGATATTATGGTAATCCTGGTGGAGACAATGATGGCTTTGGGAGGCCAAGAAGATGGAAAGAAATGGGTGGGGTCACGAGAAGGTGGAGCTGGCCTGACTTTGATGTTGGATGCCTGTGATCTCTATCATTCTTCCAGAAATTAATTGCGCTCTCCCTTACAACATTTATTTTTACATTTATTCCTACTTCTTTAATGTTGTTGTTTGACTTTTCATGCATTTATATCTATGACTCCAACATTCCTTAAAATCTGAGATTCTCGCTCATACCTAATACAAATGTAATTTTTTTCTTTTTCTTTCTTTCTTTTTTTTTTTTTTTTTTTTGATTCTTTGGGCCTCAGTTTCCTTATTGTTAACGTGGAGTTGATAACCCAGGCTTTTCCTGCTTCATAAAGTTATTTTGAAGACCTGGTATTCAATGAGATGATGGTGAAATGCTTTAAATAGCATGCAGCTGTAATAGATGATGCTCAGAAAGGGATTACCTATCTGCATTAGATTAGTACTGCCCGGAGTGTATATTGGTCAGGATGCAGTCAGAAAAAGAGAAGAAAAAAGCTGCTGTGGTCTCTCTTGTGTGGTTGATTCTTAAATTATGACTGAAGTTCAATCAATAATGGCCACATAATACTGACTTCAGCCAGAGAGAAGCCTGGAAAAATGTTTATTGTGGTAATTGAGTTGGATGGTCAATGGTTTCATATACCTACTGGGGTAATCCTAACACCTCAACTGTACATGTGATTGGTTTGAACCCCATCTCACAAGGTAGGGAAAACCCAGGCCTCCTCCAAGATTTCTGTGAATTCCCTGGACCTATGTTTTTCAGTGTCACCTGACTCTAAATTTCTTTCTTTGCTGTCTTGTGGACACACCTTTATCCCAGAATTGCCCCCAAAGTTGAACACAGCCCGTACTCTTTGCTGCCCACTAGCCCTGCTCCCACAAAGGCAGCTTTGTAATAGACATTTATTGGAGATTTGGAGAATAGGTTACACTGGAGAGAGGGTTGGTTTGCAAAATTGCAGTCCAGAGATCTCTCTGTTCTTAAAAACCTTCCCCAATTTTTCACAGAATAGGGCATTAGTATCTGACCAGATTGCTTAGTTTTCCCTTTTCATCTCTCCTTTGTTCTTCCTCATCCCCAAATTCTTCTCCTTCTTTTTATTTTGGCCGCACAGTGTGGCATGTGGGATATTAGTTCCCCGACCAGGGATTGAACCCCAGCCCCCTGCAGTGGAAGCGTGGAATCCTAACCACTGGTCCTCCAGGGAATTCCCACCAAATTCTTGTTCAATTCTTAGGCAGAGCTATTGAATATTTAGCTATCTTTGTTGTTTCCTCCCCACCCATGTCCTTAGGGCCTCACCTTCTATCCCCAAGGGGTCTGTCAAGGTATTTTCCTAAACAAAGACACTTCCTTCCCTAAAAAGAACTCTGGTGCCAGCTGATAAAACAATAGCGTCTTGTATCCGCTACAACAATGACAAGGTTGCCAGATCATGTTTATTTTTCAGAGGATCTGACATTAGTTGGGTCTTTTGGCAAATGGGAAAAGTAACCTGTCTGCATCCCTGGTAATTTAGGTTTGCACCCCTTATGTTATCTGATTTGATGCTCACAAGTTTGGATGAAAGGCTGGGTAGTTCTGATTAGCCCATTTTATGATGGGCAAAAACAGGGTTTAGAAATGACAAGTGACTGGATGAATGAGCTTCTAGGCTAGACCTTGAACCCAGATCTCAGCTCATTCAATTCTCTTTCCCTTGAGAGTTTTCATGAAAATTGAAAACATCCCTTGTTTGTTAGTCACGTAAGCTGTTTTGAGAATGAACTTAGTGCCCCTGTGTAGAAGGTCAAAAGAGACATGGGTTATTTTACATAAGTGCTGGAGGAAAAGATATGCTGTCAGCAGATGCTTTTCTGTGCTGAGACTGAAATGTTAGCCTCCTCAAGATAACTATCTTGAGGCTGTTAGGAAAGGCTAAGGCTAAGGAGGAATCCAGCCAGATTACCCCCTTCTCCCTGGCATGGATGCCTTTCCCACTTCTCCCCCATCCATACACTGTCCTCCTTCAAGGCCCACTTTCCACTCCTCAAAATTCTCTGGGGGGCCTCCCTGGTGGCGCAGTGGTTAAGAGTCCGCCTGCCGATGCAGGGGATACGGGTTCGTGCCCCGGTCTGGGAGGATCCCATATGCCGCGGAGCGGCTGGGCCCGTGAGCCATGGCCGCTGGGCCTGCGCATCCGGAGCCTGTGCTCCGCAACGGGAGAGGCCACAACAGTGAGAGGCCCGCATACCGCAAAAAGAAAGAAAAAAAAAAAAAAAATTCTCTGGGAATCCATCCCTGACAGCCACACGTGGATTGAATCTTTCTCTTCTGGGAATCCCAATGGCAATTACTCTCTGCTTTGCACCATTAGTGCGTTCTAGATCAGTGGCTTCCAAACTTGTTTGATTGCGACCCACAGTGAAAAACATATTTTACCTTGCATCTCAGTACACAGCTCCCCCTCTCCCCCCCACACAGAGCAATACATGCATGTATAGCACTGAACAAAGTTTCATGCACAGTTACTCTTATTTCATATGATACACACTAATATATCTTTTCTATTCTACTTAATTCTTTTCTCTTCTACCAAAAATGCTGGTTGGAATGCATTAAATTGACTTCATGACCCACTAAGAATAATCATTCCCCTGATCTCTCTGCAACGCAGTGTGATACTTTATCATACACTGCAGCCTCCACCCCCCCCCCACCGCCCCTCCCCACTGCTCCTGATCCTCGAGGTCAGTTCCCTTCATATCTCACCTGGGTACTCCCAGGAGATTCTCACCAGCCTCTTGCCCTAAGTGTCTCACTCTCTTTTACATCCTCCCCATAGATTTCTCTCAAATGCAAACTTCATCTGATCAGTCTGATGCATAAAAACCTCCTGAGGCTTTCCATAGTGCATTCCAGAAAATTGCCTGAGGAAAAGGTCCTTTGCAGACTGTCTGCTCACTGGCTTTCTCCTTATCTTCAGCAAGTCGAGGCCCTTTGGGCTCCCCCCTCCCCCCTCGACCCCTCACTCACCTGAGTCAGAATCAGCTGTTTCCTTCCTCTGTGAATTCGCACATGCTGTTCCCCGACTGGAAGGCCTCTCTCTCTTCTCTGGTGGAAAACTACTTTCACTTTAAGAACTCGGATTACTAGAAAGAAGGAAATCCTGCCATTTGTGACAACGTGGATGGACCTTGAGCGCGTTGTGCTAGGTGAGATAAGCCAGACAAAGGCAAATATTGTATATCACTTGTATGTGGAATTAAAAAAAGCTAAACTCATAGAAACAGAGAGTAGAATGGTGATTACCAGCGAATGGGGGGACCACAGGTCTGGGGAGATGCTGGTCAAAGGGTACAAACTTGTAACTAGAAGATGGGAAGCTAATGCACTGCCTAGTAATTATAGTCAAAAATATAGTATCGTATACTTTAAAACTGCTAAAAGAGTAGATCTTAAATGTTCTCACCACAAAAAAGAAATGGTAATTATGTGAAGTAATAGAAGTGTTAGCTAACACTATGGTGGTAATCAGACTGCAATACACAAATGTATCAAATCAACTCCTTGTGCACCTTCAACTTACACAATCTTATATGTCAATTATATCTCAATAAATAAAAAATAAAACTCAGACTACCTATCACCATGAAGTGGTGTTTTGATTGCTCCTACATAGTACTTATGAAACTGTGCACCTCAGATTGGGACTCGAACCTGGCCTAAAACCAGATTGGGACTGGAATTCATGCGGCTGGGACTCGAACCCGGCCAAAACCCTGATTGGGACTCGAACCCACATGGCTGGGACTCGAACCTGGCCAAAACCCAGACTTCCAACTGAGATCACACACCTGGTTTCAGGACTTAATGAAGCTCAGGCTCTTGATGTCTCATCGCAGAAAGAATTCAGTGAGAGGCAAAGTGGTAGGTAAGAAGTGGATTTATTTAGAGAGAAACACACTCCACAGACAGAGTGTGGGCCATCTCAGAAGGTGAGAAAGGCACCAGGGCGTAGGGTTGTCAGTTTTTATAGGAGTGGGTAATTTCATAGGCTAATGAGTGGGAGTGGTATTCCAGCTATTTTAGGAAGGGGCGGGGATTTCCAGGAATTGGGCCACCGCCCACTTTTTGATCCTTAGGGTCAGTCTTGGAACTGTCATGGTGCCTGTGGGTGTGTCATTTAGCTTGCTGATGTGAGCATATACTGAGGCTCAAGGTCTAGTGGAAAAAGTTGACTTGTCCGCCATCTTGGACCCATTTGGTTCTAATCAGTTTATGTCATGTCCTTGGGCTATGTCATTCTTTCAAAGGTTGTGCCCTGCCCCCTTCCCTCTTGTTTCATTTACTACACTGAACTGTAATTACTCATTCACATATCTACATCTCTCAATAAACCCAAGGCCAGCAATCTGTGTATCTGCATCGGTTTTATATCACTGGCACCTAATGTAATGTCATTGTCCAGCACATGTTAACTGAAAATTGGCAAAAGAACTATGTTCTCCAGTTCCATGTCATTAATTAAATTTCTCCAGTTCTATATTATCTTAATCTCTGACCATTTTAATGATCTAGGTGTGTGTGTGTGTGTGTGTGCATGCATGCATACATGCATGTTAGTGGGGTGGGAGGTGGGTGAACGGATGGATTTTGTAAACAACAGTTGTTGATCTTGTAGTGCCTGATGTCCCTTCTCCCCATCCCAGCCAGAGATATTCACTGCCCGAGAGAAAACTAGGATTCTGATAGCAGGAATATATAAAAAACAATCAATACTCAGCTTCTGAGTTTCCAAACATATTTTCAAAAATTCATGGCTGAGACAATAAAGAGTTTTGACAGCCTAGGATTTTGATTTGAAGAGGAGAAGGGGCTCAATGCCACAGGAAGCAGGTCACGGATTTTATGCCACAAACAGTAGATTGGGAAGAGGATAGGTGAAGTGCCAGTGAGCCCTGCTCCTCCTTAGGCAAGATTAGGGACTGGGGACACCTAGGGTAGGGTAGGAGGAGGTCCTACCCTAGGGTCCTAGGGTAGGAGGAGGTCCTTCTAGGGTGGCACCAGACCTAGAGGGATCAGGGAAGGCCAAGTCACCATCAAGAGGATCCAGAGAAGGCTGAGCCAAAGCCCAGTGAAAATCTGTTGTCACCTTTGCTTGTGCAGGAATCCATGTGAGCTGTGCATCTTGGTGGCAGGGAGCTGGGGGTGGGGTGGGGAGAGGAGAGGTCCCCTATCAGGCTCCCTCCCGTCAAGTGTCCAACAGAAGTGACACGTGGCCATACGTGAGTTGCTCACCCCATCCAACTACCCACGTGGGCAATCTCTTCTGGTCCAGAGGGGCCATGGCGACATGGGAGGAAAAGCCCCAGTTCCCATTCCTGGTGAACTGAGCAGAATAAGCCTGAGGTTTCATCCCAAGGGAAACAGTTAGTAGCCAGTCCTATGCTATTACATGTGTTTAAAATCTTAAAAAAAAAAAAAAAAAACCCAAACCTTCCTCTCTTATTGAAAAAATTTGTTTATTGTAGAAAAATGCAGGTATTCAAAAAGGGTAGAGTTAACCCGTTATCCCATCACCCTGAGAAAATCACTGTTAGTCCTCTAGGTCCTCCCAGACATTCCTCTCTGCATTGCATGTGAATTTTAATTATAAATTAGAATGGAATCTCTTTGAGAACAAGAGCTATATCTTATTCATCTCTTTTGTCCCAGAACCTAGGATAATACTTGATGTAGAAAAGGCGCTTGATAAATATTTCATAAAATAGTTTTTTGAATGGAAACTATTTGCCTCCCAGTAGGCAAAGAGAGACAAATAAGCTACTTTCATTATCATTACAAATGACTTCACCAAAGGGTGGACAAATGTATGAATGTCAGGCATCCTGAGAGGCAGGTGGGGGACAGGTTAGGGTGGGAGACCCTAGGGTGGGTGGGGGACTTTCACAGGACAGTGCCAAGCAGCCCCAAGAGGTGGACAGTTCTTTTAGTGACAAAAAGAACCCAACGGAGTTAAGAACGGCCATTCCTCTGTGAGCTAGTCTGAAGGTCACTTGTGAAGCAGGGTGCAGCCAGCTCTGTCCTAGGTCCCCCGCTGGGGATGGTGCCGGTTTAAGAGAGTTATACCTCTCTTAGCAAGGTGCCTAGGTCTGTTGGCAGGGGGTGACTCATCTCCCATCCCAGCTCTGGATCCGTTCCTGGGAGGTCTCCTCGCACGACCCCTTTCCTCTCCCTCTTCTCCCCATCCCCCTCCTCCCCTCCTCCCCTCCCCTCCCCCTCCCCTAAGATGAACATCCTGAAGTCCGCCCCGACCAGTGCCCTAGGCACCCCTTCCCTATCTCCTCCCCCACCCACCACTAAACCACCACCCTCGCCTGGCTCCCTGTTTCAGAGCCGCCCCTGATCCCTTCCCTTTGCATCAGCCAGAGGCAGGGGTTCATTCCTGCTTCATCTGAGTGGCGTCCAGCCTCCCGGGGCAAGGATTCAGGGCTTCCGTGGTCTGGCCGAGACCCTTCTTCCTCTGCCCCGGGCTGTATCCCTGCCTGGGACGCAGCTCCCGTTTCTCTCATCGGCGACTTCCTGGAGACTGCGAGGGGCTAGAGCTGGTGAGCACCAGGCCCGGGCTAGGCTGTGACCACCGGGCTGCAGAGGTCTGGCTCAGACCCCTTCTCCTCCTTCCCTACCTTCTCTTCCCTCCCTTCATGTTCCCGGCTCTTCCTTCCGCCACCTCCTCAGCTCCCAGCCTCTTCGAATTGCAGACTCACCAGGCCCCTCCCCGCCATTGTCCCTTGGGCAGAGCAGGGAGCGGGGAGCCGCTCAAGGTCACAGAGCAGGTCAGGGGCTGGGCTGGGACAGGAACCCCCATCCAGCCTCTTTCCAGCTCTTCAGAACAGGCAGCCTCAGAGGAAGGTGAGGTGAGCGCCCTCCTCTGGCCGTTCCTTGGCGAGAGCTGACCTGGGTCAGCGAGGGTCCTGCTGCCCCTGTCTGAGCCTCCCTTCTCTGATACTTGGGGCGTTTCAGATGCTGGCCCTTCGGTGTGCCTGCTTTGCCACGAGGCCCTCGTGCCTATGGTTGGGTTATTCATTCTGGGGTGAAGTGGGAGGTGACAGAAGGGACCCAGCTCCAAAAAAATGGGCTTGATAAGAAGGCCATAATCTGCCACCTGCTGGCTGGATTCAAGCTCCTAGCAAGCTTCCTGGTCTTTGAATCTTGCCTTAACCACTGTGACCTTGAAATCCAAGATCTTTGTCTTCAGTGTCTCCATCTCCCTCCTCCCACTTGAGCCCGCCCTTTTTCATTGCCCCCTTGTTTCCTTTCCTGGATCCTTCAACCCTGTTCACGTCCACATCCCAATCCCAGGGGGATGTGTATAGGTAAGGCTCTGGAAGTAAGGGCAATGCTTAACCCAAAAGGACTGTGCTTCTGGGGGGATCCAGGCAATGGGACAGCCAGCTATAAGGGAGGGGCTCTGGGACAGGAGCTTCGTAGAACTCTGCAGACCCGACCCTGTAGATGCTCACCTTCTCTCTCAAAGTAAGGCTGATGCATTGGTGTTTGTTACTGAATTAAAATTCCAAGGGAAGATAGTCTGCAGGTTGTTCCCAAAGAGAAACACACATGCACAGAGAATGAGGGGCTTCTGTCAACATCGCCCTCTTCCCCTCCCTGCTCCAAGGGCCTGCATCCCCCCTCCCTGGGCTGGTGGACTGGAGGGGCAGGGGTGGAGGACAGGGATCTGGTAACGCTTCCTGGGGTGAAGGTGAGTGTCTGCTTCTGCCCCAGACAGCCCTGTCAGCGCAGCCCTTCCAAGCAGGAAGGCTAAGGGACAGGGCCCTTGTGATGGAGGTGTCTGCAATATGAAGGCATTTTCCACAGTGAAGAAGCAGCCACTTTCTGCACGGTCCACTGGCAGTCTGGGATGTCTGCCCAGCACCAGGAGAGAGTTTAAAAATGCCTAAGCCCATCTTGGGCTCTTGGGAGGCTGGCTGAAGGGAATCTGGGAGTCAGCAAATCCCTAACAGCTGCCTGTTCCACACAGAACCTGGCAGAGGGTGGAACTCACCCCAGCCTCCAGGGGCTCCACCTCCTGCTGGGTGACACGATACCCATAGATGGACCACTGGTTGGAGCCCCTCAAGGGCAGGCCTGGCTCTTTCCCATCTCTAGGTTTCCAGCGCCCAGTACTGAGTAGATCCAGCCACTCAGGGTGTGTTAAGCTGAGTTGAAAACCCAGGTAGGTGTTGGTATGTGGAGGGTTGTGAGACAAGAATTCTAGGCATGCCCCAGAGGGACCTCTCCATACAAGAGAAGGGCCTGGAGTTTAGCCTAAGATGTTCTCACCTGGAGAAAAGAAGGGAGCAAGCACCTGGTGGGGAACATGGCAGTGGGAAGGGGTACAAAGAGCTAGAGGGCCTTGTTCTCCTATATGGTTATAATAATCCAAGCAACGTGGTGGGCAAGGCTGTAACTGTCAGCAGGATCAGCATAACAGATGAGGCATGGAGTACATCCTGGTACGTGAAGAACTAAAGGACACGTGGACAACCAACAAGCAATTGATGGGTTCATCAACAAATGCAGCTGGGAAATGGGCTGCCTGGAGAGAAACCACGTTCGACTCTGACCTTGGACAATCTGCCATAATAAGTGATGATTAAAGAGCCGCCCAGTTGGGCTCAGAATTGGGGGTCCTGTGGTACAGAGGCACACATGGGACAGATCACCTTGTGCGTTCACCTGCTCCCCTGGGCGCAGATGGGAGGAAGCCTCAGTCAAGAACCCAGCTCCACCCACCTTCCTTGGCATCCCCGGAGAAGGAGCTTACGAAGGCCAAACTCTCAATGACCTTAGCATTTCTTTCAAGCCCAGGACTGTGAACTGATCTACAACAGAAGCTCCAGGAGTGTCCTTTTCAAATTCATGTTTAGCAAAAGTACTTTTCTGCACCCAAGCCGTGTAGGAAGCCACCCTGCTGCTTCCCTTCTCCTGATATACTTCTTGTTTGTATCACTCGTGCTAGACAATGGGTGGTCTTGGGGATCTGTCCCATTCTTCCAAATGCTGGTGTAGTGGAAACTCAAGTGTTAGACCAGGAATGGACCCTCCAATTTTCCTATCCCCCCCACCTTTTTTTTTTTTCTGCATTGCGTGGCACGTGGGATCTTAGTTCCCCGACCAGGGATCGAACCCGCGCCCTCTGCGTTGGAAGCATGGAGTCTTAACCATTGGACCGCCAGGGTAGTCCCTATCCCCTCATTTTATAGATGGAGAAAGTGAAGCCCAGAGAGGAGAAGTGAACTTCTTCTTGTCACACAGCCCGTCAGAGGCAGAGCTGGGCCTGGACCACACCCGCCCTGTCCCAGTGTCCTGCCCACTGCTCTTCCACTGCCTTTTCTCATTTCCTCCCCTGCCCTTTTTTCTAAGGCTTTCATTGCTTTCCTCTGGCTCTTCTGAGTTTCCTGTGCTGTCTACACTGCCACATGCCTGTCCACTTTGCAGCCTGACAACTCTGCTCCATGCCAACTCTGGCTGGGTGAGAGAGCGAGGGTGTCCCAGCAGCCTGGCAGCCCCTGGTCTCACGACGGGCCCCAGCCCTCCGCCCAGAAGACACCCTGCCCAGCGCTGAGCCTGGCTGAGGACCGGGAGCACGTGCCTCCTCTGGCTCTGGGCTCAGAAGATCCTCGTCCCTGTGTGTCTTCTCTGTTATACCCGCTAAATGACCTTGAGCATGTCACACTCTGGACCTGACTGCTCTTCTGGAAAAGGGGAACAGTTAGAACATAGCACCTAGAGCTGTGAAGATCAAACGAGTCAAATACGTGGAATAGTGCTTTGTAAACTGCAAAGCACCATTCCAGTGTGAAACACTGGTGTCCTTCAGACCCCAACACAGGGCTGGACATATAGCAGATGCCTACTGGATAACTGTGGAACAGTGGTTCTCAACTGGGGGCGATTCTGACACCCCAAGGGCCACTGGGTGATACCTGGAGACATTTTTGTGTATCACAACTGGGTTCGGGGTGCTGTGGCATCTGACTGGTGGAAGCCAGGGATGCTGCTAAATGGCTTACAGGGCACAGGACAGCCCTCAGAGCAAAGAATTATCTAGTGCCATACGTCAACAGTGCTGACGTTCAGAAGCCTTGCTGTAGATGGATGAAAGTGTGAAATTATATCTGTAGACACAGATGTGATTTGTTGTTCCACTAAAGCAAAGGAGCTGTGGCTGGGGAGCTGACCATCAAGATACCATGGTGACCAAGAGCAGGAACCTCTCAGGTGAAATGAGCTGGCCGTGCCCGGGTCTGATAAGTTGAAAACATTTTATTTCAATTCTATCCTCAGGAGGCAGCATAAATAATCACAGAAGACCACAAAGGTCAGTGGGGAAGAAAAAAAAGCTTCAGAAGTGTGGGGAAGAGGAGATGTAAGCTTACACAGTCTAGCTGCGGGGTCTGGGGGGTGAGGAGACCCTGCTTTAGCTGGCCGAGAGGGTAGAAGGCTCTTGGAGGAGAAGCCCGAGGGGTCAGGGGGGCTTTCCCTGCCCAGGTCACTGGGGGTGCTTAGGGAGCCCCGCCTCTGTGGATGGATGTTCTGCAGGGCAGCCGTGGGACAAGCAGTGTGGAGCACAATGCATCTAGTAGGTCCTAGCTAATGAGAAAGAAGAGTGGACACCCACTTCTTGGTGCCCAGGCCAGACCTCACCCCTAAACTGTGACTTTTCTAAGAACAGTGTTCATGGACTCCGTAGGTAGTGACAAATGAAGGGAGAAAAAGAGGAAAAAAAGAAAATTGTAGAAGACCAAGTGAAATGTGGCATCTCCCAGGGTCCTGTGACCTTGGGCTCCTTTTCGGTTTCTTTATCTGCAAAGTGGGGAGAATGCTCCCTTCCTCTGGGAGCTGAGATGAGGCTCAAATGGGATCCTAAGTGTCGAAGGGCTGTGTAAACTTTAAAGTGCTACACCCACGTGAGGGGCTGTGGTCATCCTACAACTGTAAGGCTGACCGTGACTGAGAGAGCAGGGCCGAGACATGCACGCAGAGCAGCCCTCAGAGCCATCAGGCCCCTGCTCGGCCTCCCCAGGGCCAGCTCCACCCTTCTCAGCCTCAGCCTCCAGGAGGAAGAGGCCTCATCTCAGAGGGAGTCCCCTGGGGGGTGGGAGCAGAAGGTGGGGGCCAGGAGGACGTAGGAGCACTGAGTGTGAGGGGCCTCGACTGGGCAGTGACACACATTGGCACTACTGGTGCTGGGAGGCTCCCAGTCCTCTCCTCCACGGAGACTTGGGCCCTGGTGATGCCCCCGTGGGATTGGCATCTTGATGCAGTGGGAAGGGTCTGGGCCTGAGGTCTGCACACCACTGGTCCTGGGCCTGGGTCCACTGTTCATCTGCTGGGTGACTTAGTGAAGTCACTACCCCATTGCAACCCTCAGTTCTGTCACTTGTAAAATGGAGACACGATTCCCTACCCTGCCTGCTTCACAAAGTCAGTGGGAGAAGGGTGTTGCCAGAGCTTTGAAGAGCATCGGGGGAAAGCAAGGGGGCATTATGGCCTTGGCGAGCGATCCTCTTAATTCCCTGAAGATAAGAGAGAGGGGGCAAGAGACAGGAAGGAGTTGGGCTGCTCGCAACCCTTGTCAGGTGAGTGGGCTTCCAGGGCTGCCGGGGGAGAGGGAGGTGGGGGATGGGAGGGAGAACAGCTGATGCTGGCAATCCAGCCCTTACTGTGCGTCCATCAGGGCCACTGTGAGCCCCAGCAGGGAGCACGGAGATGTCCTGGCAGCCCCCTTTGCAGGGGAAAAGTTCAACCTCTAAGTCTCCTGGGGTCCAGGCTTCCCCCTCCGATCCCTGGTCCATTGAGGGCACCCCTCGGGGAGTCCGAGGTCTTTGCCAGCCAAGGGGAAGCCGAGGCTCCTGGGGTGGCAGGGGAAGGGGCTGCCAGCCTGGGTCTCCGGGAGAGGCTGAGGGCTTTTGTTAGCATGAGGTCGAGAGGTCAAAGGTCAGCTTCCAGTTCTTGAGGTGGCAGGTGGGGTCCTCAGGCACTCCCCCAGCTCCAGTCCTGGCTCTGTCTCTGGGGTCACCGGAGAAGGGGAAGTTAAGGGACGAGTAGAAACAACGGAGAGATCGGCTTAGAAAGCAGCTCAGCCGGGGAGCTAACAGTTCTTGGGGCTGTTGCGCAAGTTTTTCAGTTCCAGCTGTAGCTGCCGAATGCGGATGTCCTTCTGGGCCAGCTCCTCTTTCAACCTCCGAATCTCATCCTGCTGCCGGAAGAACATCCGGAGGAGCTGGGGTGGGTGAGAGAGGGGGCCGGTGAGCCAAAGAGAGCAGGTGAGAAGGTGACATTTCGAGGGGGCATCCAGACCCCCAACTCCACCCCCATGCCCCTTGCAGCCGCTGTCCTCCTGGCCCAGGCCTCCCACACCTCCTCCGTTCCGGTGCCCCAGGTGACTCAGGTCACTGCCGCTCTCCCTTCTCCAGATTCAGCTCATGGCTCCCACCCACGTCCACCCCCAGCCCGCACCGTGAGGCAGAGAAGAAAAGCTCTGGCATATGCAGACCCGCCTCGGGCACTGCTCCAGGGTCACTGAAGAAGGGATGAGTCCACACAGGCCAGTTTTCCAATATCCCAAGCTCACCCTTTCAGGGCTTCAAACCGTATACTTCATTTACCTACCACTTGGAATAGAAAGCTTTCTAAAATGTTTTGCATCCTTCTCTTCTTAACGTAGCTCAGGATACAGAATGGAATCCAGCTTTTTTTCCTGCTGACAGGGGACTAGCACAGTGCACCGAAGTATGCACCAGCCATTGCTGGAGTGGCCATGAGCAAAGCATGGGAATCTGACAGACCCTCGCTTAGATGGCTCCCTGGATTAACCAGCCTCTCCATTTCTTCCATAAAACAGACTGACTGACGCCCGCGAAATACAGCCTCCACAGGCTCCTGGAGGACCCCACACACTTGAGCTGAAAGTTACCAACAAGCAGTCGTGTTGGTCCTCAAACTGCCTACTGTGAGTTGCATCTGTTTTTGTATGATGATTGCACAGTTTAATTAAATATGACATAAACTGATGAAATAGGAATACAAAAAGAGTTGCTGTTTCTATAAAAACTAAGTTGAATGCATTCGAGAATCTTGAAGAAGGGGGTGCTAAGAAAGTTGTTACTGAATTAGGTGTGGATGATATACACATAAAAGGTTGGGGAATATTCTATATCTTGATTGTATGGTAGTGGTCACACAGCTGTAGGCATATGTCAAAACTCATGGAACTGTACACTACAAAGGATGAATTTTACTGTAGGTCAATTACACCTCAATAAACCTGTCTTAAAAAAAAACCCGGGGGACTTCCCTGGTGGTCCAGTGGCTAAGACTCCACGCTCCCAATGCAGGGGGCCTGGGTTCAATCCCTGGTCAGGGAACTAGATCCCACACACCACAACTAAGAGTTCACATGCTGCAACGAAGATCCCACATGCCATAACTAAGACACGGAGCAGCCAAATAAATAAATATTAAAAAAACACACAAATAAAACAACTGGGGAAAGCTTTGAAAAAACAAGAGCTTTGTTTTCAGATTGATTTTAAGTTCCACTTAAAAGAAACTGAAACTGGAAACTGGAGTTAAAGTGTGGTGCATTTGACAAAGACATAGCAGATCCCAACTGGGACGTCCTCAAAGAAAAGGTCTTGGTCCTACATCAAAACGTGTGGAATGAATGTATATGTTTTATATTTTAAATGAAAATAAATTGTTTAAAGAATATATATAGGGCTTCCCTGGTGGCGCAGTGGTTAAGAGTCCGCCTGCCGATGCAGGGGATACGGGTTCGTGCCCTGGTCCGGGAAGATCCCACATGCCGCGGAGTGGCTGGGCCCGTGAGCCATGGCCGCTGAGCCTGCGTGTCCGGAGCCTGTGCTCCGCAATGGGAGAGGCCACAACAGTGAGAGGCCCACGTACCACACAAAAAAAAAATATATATATATATATATATATATAATTTTTGTGATTCTTTCCTTTAACGGACTTTTTTTTTTTCATTAACCAACAAACCAGTCCTGGTTACATCTGTTCAGAGGGATGCTGTGATGTTTGCCCTGCACTAAGTGATTCTACACACTCCTGTGCCTTCCAAGTTCTCAAAATTTCTTTGTATAATTTTTTGGATCTACTTTTGTTTAAAAAACAGATTTACTTAAGTGTAATTCATGTACCATAAATTTCACTCATTTTAAGTCAATTCAGTGAGTTTTAGTAAAATTACAGAGCTGTACAATGATGTCTTCTCCCCTGTGTCAAGCTACCTGTCGTCTCTTCACACTTAGACCAATGTTCACAGCCCCATTATCTCATTGGTTGCTTCCAGTCTTCTGTGATGATTAAAATTGTAGGTAAAACCAGAGTAACAGGCTCTGAGCAAATTTTTTTTTTCCCAACAAGCAAAGTATCCAGGCTGTAGTGTAGAGAGATTGTGCCACCTGTGTGGTCTGCTCAGAGACCCTTTAAAATATTTCTCCAGGTCCTCCATTCTGATTGATACAGACAAGTCCATAGCTCAAGGTTACTCATTGTAACTGCTATTCACCCTGCCTTCTCCACACCCAGTACTAGAACCAACTTCAGGTTCTTGTTATGGCCCTGGGCTATCGCAGCAATTCAACTATGTCTACCTTCTCAAGGTACTTAAAAGAAAAAAAAAATTTTTTAATGGAAAACAAAAACAAGGACCCATCATCCAATTTCAGCAAATAACATGCAAGCACTCTTCTTTTTTTTTTTTTTTTTTACTTTTTGGCCGTTCCACGTTGCATGCGGGATCTTAGTTCCCTGACCAGGGATTGAACCTGCACCCCCTGCACTGGAAGCACAGTCTTAACTGCTGGACCACCAGGGAAGTCCCCATGTGACCACTCTTGCTTTGGCTTTACTCTTACCTACTTCCCCTGTACCACCCTCCTCGCGATTATTTTGAAGCAAGTCCCATTGATCACACGGTCTCATCCAGCCTTAGAAATCTGAACATCCCTCTATAATGGCACATAAACATATTTTATAGCAATTATCAATTTACCTGCCAGTTTCACCTTTAAGACTGTGAGGTCCCAGAGGTTAGGAATGGTCTTACTTTTATGAATAACAGTGATAATTATAAGTTGGTGTGACAAGAAATCCTGTAAGATGGCCCCATGTTATCCTTTCCTTTCATGGGTAGACGGGACCTAGTAACTTGCTTCAAATGAATAGAATATGGCAGACATGGTGGTATGTCATTTGCAAGGGGAGTTGACAAAAAGACTGTGGCTTCCATCTTGGACACCCTCTCTTCCTCACTGCCATGCTGTGAGCAGCCCTATGGAGAGGTCCATATAGCAAGGACCTGAGGGAGGCATCCGGCTGACAGCCCCTGAGGGACTGAGACCCTTAGTCCAATGACCTGTGAGGAAATAAGTCTTGCCAGCAACGAAGTGAGTGAACCTGGAAGCAGATCCTTCCACAGGTGAGTCTTCAGATGTGACTGCAGCCCTGGCTGATGGTTCACACCCTCATGAGAGACCTCGAGCCGCGGGCACCCACAGATACTATGAGATAATAAATGTTTGGGGTTTAAGTCCCTAAGTCTTGGGGTAATTTGTTACATGGTAATCGAGAGCTAATACAGTTAGCCTCTTTATGCATTTAATGTGAGTAGGAAGAGTGCTAGATACTTAGCAATGGTCTCTTTAATGCTCCCAGCATTTCATATCCCCATTTTACTGTGAGGAAATGGACTTAGGGAAGTCAGGAAACATGTTCAGGCACAGCCAAGAAATGAGAGAGCCAGGATCCAAATGCAGGTGGGTCCCTGCAGCCATCTCCACCGCAGCTGCATCAAGCCCAGTGCCTGGCACACAGTGGGCATTCCGTGAATCCTGGCTGAGCTGAACTACGCTGGTGCCAGGGACCAAGGGTGTGGTTGGAAGGAGAGGCCTCTGGGGGGCGTGGACAAGGCCCAGCTCCAGTCACCCCTGATGAGCTGCTCCCTTTCCAAATGGTACAAAGAGTACTTTCATCAACACGCAGCCTCTTCCACAAAAACAGGAAATCATCAGACCCTGCTGCTGCTGCCATTCCAGGGAGGAAAGCAGTGCTGTAATGCATGAGGCTGGCTTTCCCCATGAGTCAGGAAT
This sequence comes from Mesoplodon densirostris, assembly GCF_025265405.1. Taxonomy (NCBI): domain Eukaryota; kingdom Metazoa; phylum Chordata; class Mammalia; order Artiodactyla; family Ziphiidae; genus Mesoplodon; species Mesoplodon densirostris. Next base: position 125,078,491 of record NC_082664.1, read on the forward strand.
TTATAACTCCAGATGACAGCAACATTCTGAAATGGATTCAGGAGGGGACACATAACTCTAGGTTCGCGGGTTTGAGGGGCATCAATATCCCTACCATAGCCCAGCCTCTAGTTATTGGGGTCAGAGGCAATGGAAGCCAACAGCAGGCTACTTATGGTATTTGTCAGAGAAAGAAAAATGCCTCAGAACGGAGCTAGCTTAAAGGCCTGAAGCCCATAATTGAAATGCAAAGGTCTCGCTCTGCCAGGATGTGTGGCAGCAATAACTTATATTCCTTACCTCATTCTCTGTCCTGGGTGGGACATTTTCTAATAAATCTATTCCGTTGACCACAACGCTCTTCTTTTCTTTGATGGGAGCCTTGAATACCATTTTGGGGGACTTCTTATAGCCTTCTTTCAAAGACATCAGCACAGGATCTAAGAAAGGCAAGGGATGTGTTCTCACTGACAATTCCATTGACTGTCAAGTGATGGTGGCTCTCACTTAACACCACGCCCGACAGTCGGCGGAGGGTGAGGGCAAGTTCAATGAGGAGGATATGCAAGGGGAAGGGGGTGGGCTAGACCGAATGCCAAGGTTGCAGTCTCCTAGCCTCTTCTGGGAAGCCCACCCCTTGCGGTACCTCGGTTGATGCCTCCCAGCCACTCATCGGGGGTCAGAGCTGGCTCTGTGCCTGGCGTCATGGGGTAAATGTCTTCCTGGTAGGAATCCGACTGCAGCGGGGGAAGCAGAAGAGTGGACAGATGGGGGGCTGCTGAGAAAGCCCCTGCTCTCCAGTCAGATTCTCCTCTTTGCTGACGTCCAACCGCATACCTGCTGCCCTGCCTCCGGCCTTTGTACTCACAGTGTCTCCCATTTGGAATTCCCACCTTGCCTTCCGTAGCCAGCCAAACTGTCCTCACCTGGGAGCGGCCTCCACCCCCCACCCCCATCCACAGGAAAAGGGCTCCTTCTTCCGGGCTCCGCCAGGCTTACAGTCAGTGGCGAGAAAGCTAGGCTTCAATGCCAGGGGCCCTTTGGAGCCAGACCAGCCCCACTCACCCTCCGGGGCACGATCATGGAGATAGGCTCAATCAGGCCCTTGAGAGTCACCAGCTTGTAGAATCGGAACACCTCGCAGGCAGACACATCCAGCCCGTGCTTGGGCATAACCCCTGTGGACAGGCATACATACGGCTACATGGGGTCCCGGGAATCCCCCCTCAGCGCCCCTCCTTCCTGGTGACCTTGGCCAGGGGAAAGGCACAGGTGGAGGGCACTAGGTTTGCAGGCAATGACCCATACAGTAGACAGGAGGGGGCTGGGGGCTTCCTGAGTCAGGCTCTGTCTCTGGGTGGTAACTTCTCAAATAAGCCCCGTGGGCAAGCCCCTGCCTCACCAAGGGGCACGCTATAGATTTGGGGCATTTGAGAACTGGAAGGGGCTGCAGAACTATTTGAATCAAATCCATTCTTTTTACAGATGAGACTCTTGAGGGTCAGAGGGGAAGGGGCTTTTGCCCGAGGTCACACAGTGTTGTCACTGTATAAGCCAGAGAGACCATCACCTTGTGAAATGAACTGGTTTCCTGAAGCCTCTGTGCCCCCAGTCTTCAGAGAGAGAGAAGGAGGGAGAAAGCTTTCCCCGTGCACCCCAGAGGTCTAAACGCAGCCCAAGACTGCCGTTCCGTCATGTGTCTTATAGGATCGACAGGGGTGCGTGTGTGCATGTATATCTGCGTGGGCACCAGATACAACATCCCTAACAGCTGCATCAGCTGAACACTGGCTGGGGCAACAGTGCAGTGTGGGGTTAGGAACACAAGCTTTGGGGTGGGACAGAATCCTGGGTCTGAATCCCGACTCTCCCCTCTTTCTGGCCGGGAGTCCTTGGGCAAATCACTGCTCTCTGAGCTCCAGCTTCCCTGGTTGCCTAGAGGAGTCCAGTAGTGGCCCCTCCTGAGATGGTCGGGGGACTGAGTGCGAAGATGCTTGTTAACTGCCCGGCAGTGATGAGCACAGATAACATTAGTTTCTTTCTCCGTGATGTGAATATGAGTTAAGGTTCTACCTCTCCTCGGCTGGAGCAGAAGGCTGCTCTTCCAGAGAAGGGAATTCCAGGAGCTGGAGAGAAGTGGCATCATGGTACCAAGTGAGCCAGCAGACTTGGGTTTGAATCCTGGCTCTGCCACTTAGGAGCTAAGTGACCTGCCTGGGGTGAGTGACAAAGCCACTTGGAACCTACGGAAAGTGCCTGGCTCGTGGCAAATGCTCAACAGTGGCCACAGGTGAGGAGGACAAGGAGAAATAGCTGTCCTCAGTCCCCCCTCCCTCCTCTCCTCCCCATGTCCTGCTGACCCAACTTTCTAAACATCTCCTGGATCCATCCTCACCTCCTCATCCCCACGCCATCCCCCTAGTTACCATCCTCTCTTGCCTAGAAGTCCACAGTGGCCTCCTAACTGGTCTCTCTGCCTCCCTCCTGCCCTTTCAAGATCCAGTCTCCCTACAGAAGCCAGAGCAATCTTAAACCAACCTTTCAGATCACATCACACTGTCCCACTCCCACCTACCCATCCACCCAAGAAAAAGAAAATTCTACGAGTTCCCGGTGAAACCCCAACTCCTTCCCCTGGGTGATGGTTAATGTCGGTGGACCCAGTAAAGTAGATGGCCCTCCCCAATGTGGGTGGGCATCTTCCAATCCGTCGCAGCACTGAACAGAACAAAGGCCAGAGGAAGGAGGAATTTTCCCTTTTTTCTCTGCCTTGCTGCTTGAGCTGGGACATCTCATCTCATCCCCTGCCCTCGGACTGGGATTCACACCATCGGCTCCCTGGGGTCTCAGGTCTTCAGACTTGAGTTGGATTATACCACTGGCTTTCCTGGGCCTCCAACTTGCAGAGGGAAGATTGTGAGACTTCTCAGCCTCCATAATCACGTGAACCAAATCCTTGCAATTCCCCTTTTATAAATATACTTGGTTGTTTCTCTGGAGAACTCTAATATACCCTGTCTAATGCATCCCATGGGATCTGGCCCCTGCACACCTCTCCAGCTTAATCCCCTAACACTTACCCATCTTCCGCATGTTTATGCTTAGCCACACTGCCCTCCCTTCTGCTCCTAGAACATGCCAGGCTCTTTCTGGCCTCAGGGCCTTTGCACTAACTGTTCTTTCTGCTGGCACTACTCTTCCCCTTTCCTGCCTTTTGGATCTCAGTTTAAAATGTCACCTCCACAGCAAGGCTTCCCCCGACCACCTGGTCTAAAACAGCCCCCGTCACTCTCTGTTCTATTACCCCATCTGATTCTCTTCTTAGAACTTACTACCATCCAATATTTCCCTTACTTATTTGTTTACTGTCTGTCTGTCCCTCAGTGGGATGTGAGTGAGGCTGTGTTCTGTTTTATTTATCACTTTACTCCTGGACTAGTCCAGGGTCTGGCACAGTCCAGAGTCGGGCACACAGCTGGTACCCAGTACATGTTTGTTGAATGACTACAGGAAGGAACAGAAGGAGACAAGTACTCTGCCAGGTGTTCTGTATACATGATCTCTAAGCTTTACAACAGCCCTTCAAGGTAGGTTTAATTATCCCCATTTTACAGACGAAGAAACTGGGACTCAGAGGGGTTAGGGACACAGTTTAATCAGAATATAAACCTAGCTTGGACTCCAAAGTCCAGGTTGCTTGTTATACTATTTGATGATGGGGTGACAGTGAGGGAGGTGGGGATGACAGAGCCCTGGGGAAGGGTGAAGTCAGTGGAATGGTCATTCGGACCTCAGGCATATCTCTGGGCCTCCATTTTGCTGCTAGTCCCTGAGAGGGGTCCTTGGGCCCCTCCAGCCCTGATGTCTCTGAAGCTGGCCCTCAGGCCGTGTCCATAATCCCAGATCCTCAGAGGGACAAAGCCAGACTCAAATTCTAAGGAGAGGAGGGAACAGATCCCTGAAGAGATTCCTTCCCCTGGGTGATTTGGACCCCAAATGGGGGAATGCTGAATCGGATGCACTGCCAGTGTGAGTCACTGGGCATGAAGATTTCATTGTAAGGCTTTAGCGGTGGGAGAGGGTAGGGCGTGAAGGACGGACTCACTACACTTGTCAATCCTGGAGCCCTCTATGGGATTTGCCTGAGAACCTGGGGATGCAGTGAGGGGGACACCCTGGAATTCCTCCTGTCTTCTCAGGCAAGGACAGAGCTGCTTTGGGGGACTGAGGGTCCTGACTTCCCAGAGGCTTCAGGAAGGGACATGCTGCTGGACCCTGTTCTGACCTTTAGTTACTGAACCTCCTCCCACTATGTCAGAACAACAATGGGCTTCGGCCTCCCCATCTGCAAATGGGAATGAAGGTACTGCCCACACCCCTGCAGGCTGCTGATGGCCAGAGATGGTGGAGGACACCAAGCGCCGTGGGCTGATGGAGCCGGTCTTCAGGCTGGCTGAAGAAGAGCAGGCTGACCTCCACAGGGCAGCACCCAGAGGTTCTATTCTGACCTGCCCATGAGCCGTGGCCTTCTGAGTCTGACTTTTCATTTTGGGGGCAGGGTGGCCCAAGAGCCAAATTCCAGTCTCTCCTTCTACAGCCTAACAACCGCGAGAGCCCCCGGACCCCCTTACCGAGGCCTTTCTGCGGGGCTGGGGAGCGGAACTCCATGAGGTAACTCAGGTAGGGCTTCTCGGTGCTGATCTCGTAGTACCTGATGTTTCCGTCTCCCTAGGGGCCGGGGGTGGGGAGGGAGGTGAGGAAGGAAGAGAGGGAGGGGCGGGCTCAGCAGGTCCTGGTCCAGCGGGCTGCTGAAAAGAGCCTCTGCCATGCCTCCGAGGTGGTCAAAAGACCAGGGAGGCCTGGCCTCTAGGCCCCCAGTGGGGCTGCCGTAGGAGACTTGCTGGGGGTGGTGGGGTGGAGGTCGGGTGCTGTGTGTGTGCGTGCACGGTCACGGGCCTATTGACAGACTTTCTAACAAGATCTCCTGGCAGGTGCCTCCAATCCCATCATTAGGGATGATTCACGTCAGGTTCTGATCCTTATTCCCAAGTAAAACCCCACTCCAATCCACCCCTGAAGGAATTCTCAGTCACTGACACCTCAGCAGAATGAGTGTCCAACTTGAGGGTAGGTTTTGACCCATGTTGGGTCAGGGGAAGGGCAGACAGGTTAGGCTCTTCTTGGGAGGTAGGGCAGGAGCAGGGGCCCAATGGGGGCAGGGGTCTCCCACAGGCTGTCCCTGTCCCTCCCCCACCTTCTTCTACCTTTCCAGCCAGGTAGAGCATGTGTGTGTCAGCGTCGTAGAAGGGGAACAGGAGGCCGGAGAGCCCATCGATTTCCTCCTCGATCAGGGGCATGGACAGGTCCTCCTGCGGGCCGGGGGCCAGTATCAGCCCGTATCCAGGCAGGATGGCACCTCGCCTTCCCCAATCCCAGCAAAGCCCCCAGAGTAACAATGCTTTGATGTTGCCCCACCCGCTCCAGCCTCCCTGCGGCTGACCTGGTCCCAGAGGGCAATCTGTCTCGTGTTCCACCTGGAGACCCCCGTCGTGAGAAGCCTCTTCATGTTTCCCAGGAAGACCACCCGGTTCACTCTGTGGTTTTTGCAGTTCGCCTCCTGGCAGGGACAGAGAGCTGGTGAGCCAGGCCCCAGACAATAGGGTACTGGACTGGGCTGCCTGGTGGCCTCCAAACGTACGTCCATGTCCTAATCCCCGGAACCTCTGGGTCATCCACGGGGGCCCTAAATGCCATCACAAGTGTCCTTATTTAGAAGAGAGAGGTAAAGGGAGATTCCACAGACGCAGAAAGGAGAAGGCAGTGTGACCACGGAGGCAGAGATTGGAGAGGTGAGGCCACAAGCCAAGGAAGCCACCAGAAGCCGGAAGAGACCAGGAAGTCTTCTCCCCTAGAGCCGCCGGAGGGAGTCGGACTTCCGGCCTCCAGAGCTGTGAGAGGATCAATTTCTGTTGCTGTAAGGCACCTCGCTTGTGGTAGTTTATCACAGCAGCCACAGGCAACGACTACAGGTGCTGTGGGGCAGTGGAGGCCGGGGACCAAGAAACCAGGCCTCGCTGCCAGGTCCCAGAGCGGATGGGGGATGGGGAAGGAGGGAACTAACTGGACCAAGTCCCAGGCAGGGCCTGAGCTGGGCTGGGTGCCAGGTGCTCTCACCAAGGCATCTCTGAACTGTCACAACAATACCTATTGCAAGGACTCTCTGAGGATGGGGAGCTCGAGGCTCCGGAGGCCGGGGACTCATGCTGGTTCACTGCGGGGTGACTCACTTCGCCGGGGTCTCCTTCTAACTGGGCCATCCTCTGCCTTCTCTCCTGCCTCTGGACTCATGACACCTCCTTTTCCTCCTAACATATGGTGGCCCTTTGCCAGGATGAGTCAGCATGAGGCAGGAACCAGAGGCTGGTGGAGCAGTGTAGAGACCCGGGCTGGCGTCACTTGCCCTGGATTTTAGTTCCAAGTTCTGCTGAAAAAGTGTAACCCTGGAGGAGTCCCTCACCCTCTCTGGGCATGTGTCCACATCTGTGAGAAGGAGGTTGGGGTCTCTGCTCTCTTACATCTTTTCTGCTTGGCATGGGCTCTGGGGTCCAACTGTCTGGGTTTGAATTCTAGCTCCTCCTGTAACTGTGAGAATCAGGTCAGCCCCTCTCCAAGGGGCAGCGTTTCCATGTGGGAAATGGGAAGAGTAACAGTACCCACCTCAGAGGATTAAATGAAGGGACGATGGGGAGCCCCTGGCACAGTGCATGCCACACAATGAGCTCTGAGTAAATGGTGGCTAATACTAATGACACTAATAACTATGGTGATTATTGTTTGTAGTAGTAGTAGTAGATGACATTCTGGTCCCGCAATATTGGCTTTTTCCAAGATAAACACAACCAGGTCACGCACCAATCTTTCTTGTGTTAGGAGGTAAACCTCAGATTTCATCCAAATTTTCCATCCTATCTAGCTCCATGACTGGCACACAGTAGGTGCTCAAGAAATGTAAATTTCTTACTCCCAAACGACATCTAATCCCTTCCTCAGAGTTAAGACCCAGAGTCAAAGACCAAAACTGGAGCTAAGTTCACCATCCACCTCCCCTCTTGGAGCTGTCCCTGGGACTGGCACCCTGAGCCACTTACTCCAGGCTCGTCCCATGCAGGTGGCTGGGCAGTGAGTCCAAAGTCCCCTCCTCCTGTGCCTACGATGGTCAACACCCAGGGATTCATGCGCTGAAGGGGGTTACCAGTTTGGCCCCCAGAGCAGGCAGAAGAATCCCATCTGGGGAGAGGGGTGGAGTCCGTGGGAAGGCTACTGAGGTCCCTCCGCTTCCAGAACAAGGCAGGGCTCCTATGAGCGGAGAAGGGCCCAGAACAGATGGGGTGGTCCCCAGATGTGCAGGCCAGGTGCTCGGGAGAGGGAAGCTGGCACAGCCTTTCCTTCCAGGACTGGCTGAAAGCAGAGCCCTGGGTCCCAACACCTTTCCTTTCCCTCGAGAAAGATGAGGGGCTTCACCTGCAGAACGCGGCCGGAGCGGGGCTCGATCACACGCAGTTTCTTGTCCTTGCACGTGGTGGTAAGCAGGCTGCCGTCAGTGTTGAAGGACATGCAGAGGATCACGTCCGAGTGGCAGTCTATCATCTTCACCGGTTCGCCCACGTCCAGGTTCCAGATGAGGACCTGGGAGGGTGGTTACACAGGAGGCGGGCTCAGCCCTGCTGCTGCTGGCATGGGGTGGCTGTCCCCAGTCTGCACCCGATGGCCCTGGGAGAGACGCCCCATGCGGGGTTGGATGTGCTGGGGTGCAGGATGGTGTCAGTGGGTTCTATATCAAAGGCTGATGTGTCCCTGTCACACAAATCCACAACTATCCTTGGGCAGATCCCAGCCCCAGCCTGGGCTCAGTTTCTGCTTCTAGCAAGAAGGGTGAGTGCTCCTGGCCAGGTTCCACTGGCTGGCACACCTCTTTTGAGGGCATGCCTGGGGGTAGGGACTGGGGCTCCATTCTCCCCACCAGCAGCTTTGGATGCTTCTTTTTCCCACTAGGAGGGCAGCAGCCACTTCTTGGTTAAGAAGTAGCCAGGTAGAGAGTGTGGGCACGGAGTGGGCATCCTTCTCCAATGTATCAGTGCCGGAGAAGGCAGTAAAGATGCCTCCAGCCTCTGTGAACCCCAGGAATGACAGGCGCACAGAAGATGCTCAGCTGTGTTGTTGAATGAGCGAATGAATGGATGTCACAATACTGGTTAACAGGCTCGGGAAAGTAACAGTGCTCCCTACAGGCCCCCCAAAGTGCCCTTCTCTCTCCCTCCACTTCCCCGCCGAGTCGGCTCTGGCCACAGTGCCCACCGGCTGCCCACCTTGTAGTCATAGCCAGCACTGAACAGGATGTTGTTGGTGGTAGGGTGCCACTCGACCAGCCCCACGCGCCGGCTGTGCCCGTGCAGCTCCAGAAGAGCCTCTGTCATGTTCCGCTTCAGCCCGCCCTCGGGGATCTCCCAGATCCGCACCTGCAGAGGGGAAGGAGGGCCTCGGTTGGCTGGGCAGGGCCAGGAGAAACCCCTGCTGCCCTCTTCCTCAGACACCAGGCTTTCGGAGATCTGCCTAGTGAGATCTGGCCAGGGTGGTGGGCAGAGCCCAACTGAGGCCTGGGCGGGTGGTTGCAGGGTGTCGCTAGAGAGAAAAGAGACCATCTCCACTGTGCCTTTGGGAGGGTTTTCTCCAAGAAGTCTCTGCAGACCTTGGCGACTGTTCTTACTGGCATATCGTTATTGTTATTGTCTAGCCAGGCCCAGAGGATCACACATGGAGCAGCTTTTAGCAAGTGCTGTATTCAAAGCCTATCTCTGCTTCCCTTCCACACCCTTTTAATAGTGCCTTCGGCCCCAGCGCCTCTGTTTGTACCACATGGCCTGTCCCTCACTACGTTCCCCACCCGGGATGGACACCTGAGCAGAGGGAAACCCATCTGGGAGACTGGGAGGCCCAGAGTCTCTCCTGAAAGATGAGGAACCGAGGGGCAGAGACCGATGAGATGTTGGAGCCTGAGCCGAAAGGATGCAGAGCCTGGATGCAGCTATTATCAGTCTTATGGAAGCTGAAGAAGAAGCAAAGAAGAGAGAAGACGGTGCAACTCATGGAGAGAAGCAGAGAGAAGCAATCATGTGGCCCCAGAGAGAGAGAAACTGAGCAATTTCTCTGCGATCTTTGAATAACCCACTGATTATTTACGTTAACGCTGGTAGGCTTCTGTTTCTCAAGCCAAGCATACCCTGCAAGTTTCAACTGTTTCATCTATAAATGGAGCGGGGCGGGGGGAGTCTTTGCCTTGCCTTGCCTAATGGCAGAATAAAATAAGATAGTGGTTGTAAAAGTTTGTAAACTATAAAGTGCTCTAAAGACCTATGGAATTATAGTTCTTGTTATAATTGTTAGCATCATCATTAATGCTATTTATCATGATCTAACTGGGTGGAGAAGAAAAAGAACATGTGACTATAGCTTAGGACACCTTTAACACAAACGTTTTGAAAATCTGAACTCTACCCTTGCTAGTAAGGAGAAAAACAGGGAAGACAGCTTTGAGATACCATTTATAATCTTCTAAAATAGCCAACTGAAAGAAAAAAAAACAGTATTGACAAGATTATACGGGAACTTATAGATTCAGTTGGTGTTGGGAGTATTACAAATCAGAGTAACTCTGTTGTGGAAGCAATTCGGCAATCTTTAGTAGGAACAATGGAGACATTTGTATTATATTCCTTGATCTAGTAATTTCACTCTTAAAATTCAAAATAAGCCCAAATCTCCATGCATGAAGATGTTCATTGCAATACAGAAAATTCAGAAATACTCCAAGTGACCAACATTAGGGAAACAATTTAATATGTCATAGCAATATGGAATATTAGCCATTTGACGATAATTCTGAAGGCTATGAATAAAGAGGAAAAACATGTTAAAGAAAGCCAAAGGCAGTCCCAAAGACAGGGGAGCAAGGCTGGGAGCCGGGGGTACCTCTAAGGGAATTCCCTTGTGGGTTTCCCTTCTTGGTGCTTTACTCTCAGACTGTAGAAATGAGTATTTCCCACATGTATGTTCGCCTGAAGACCCAGCTCGGCACATGTAGACCACGGGAGGCTCCAGGTCCAGTCAAGGATTAGGGGTCACCCTTAGGAGCACCATTCTCAGTTTCAAAAACATACTTGAGAAAAAGTTTATAATTAGGGGACAGTTTGAGGTTTTCCTGTCCTCACTGAATCATCTCCTGTGGTTGCTCCAGCTCTCCAGGAAAGCCCAACACTCACATAAGCCTGCCTGGTGGCAGGAGCCTGGGGGAGGGAGGTGATGGAAAGGGGGCCCAGCATGCCCTACGGTCTTTCCCCGAGAGCCCTGTGCAAGGGCCTTCTGAGATGAGGTCTCATCTGGAAATGGCAGAGAGGGTGGAGTGGGGACCAAGGTAGATGACTCAGTAGTAGTCACCAATAAGACACTCATTCTTCTTGTCCCCAAATGTTCCAGGAAGCTGACCCTTGAAGAGCAGAGACTAATGCTTGTGTTACACACACACACACACATACACATCATACATACAATACCTCCCCCATCCTCCACATTTCTTTCTTTTTTACCCAAAGGTATGCTATGATACATGTACTTCTGCAACTTCCTTTTCTCATGTAACAAGTGCTAGTGGGCATTTTTCCACACTACACATGGCTCTACTTTATCTTTTTAAGTGGCCAGAGGGACAGCTGTTATGTGGCCATGCCGTGATGGATTTAATCAACTTCTGTTAATGGACACCTGGGCTCTGCCCACTTTTTTTCACTGTTACAATTCATTCTATGATGATCAGGCCTGTCATACAAGTTTGTGCATGGCTGTGAGTATTCCTGTAGGACACATGCCTAGAAGTGTTTCACTTTTTTAGTTACTGTAAAATTGTCCTCAAAAGCTGTCCCAGGGACTTCCCTGGTGGTGCAGTGGTTAAGAATCCCCTTGCCAATGCAGGGAACACAGGTTCGAGCCCTGGTCCGGGAAGATACCAGGTGCTGCGGAGCAACTAAGCCTGTGCGCACAACTACTGAGCCTATGCAGCTAGAGCGCCTAGACCCTGTGCTCTGCAACAAGAGAAGCCACCGCAATGAGAAGCCCGCGCACTGCAATGAAGAATAGCCCCTGCTCACTGCAACTAGAGAAAGACTGCGCACAGCAACAAGGACCCAACGCAGCCAAAAATAAAAAAATTTAATTTAATAAAAAAAAAAAAGCTGTCCCAGTTTTTACCAGCAGAGTCTGAGAGTGCTTCTTTACCCATGTCTCTAAAACTATACCTTCGAAAACAGGTTTTTGCCCATCAGATCAAAAATGCCATCTCCCTGTTGTTTGGATTTGCATGTCTTTGATTCTTAGAAATACCAGGCATCTTTTTCCATGTTGATAGGCTACACTTGTTTACACTTGAGCAGGAAGCTTGAGATGCTATCAGGGTCAAGCGGACGAAACTTGAAGGAGCAGAAAGGCAGGCCAGCGTGGAGGCATTTGCGGGCAGAGGATCTTGTCTATGGCCAGACAAGTACATACACACGCGAACCTATGTCATTCAGTGTATAAGTGTTGATTAGGAAGGGGAGAAAATCTGGCCTTTGAGAAAATCTTTGAAACCGAAAGTTGAGTCTCATTCATTCCACTCACACCTCTTATGAGACAGGCCGTGGGATAATGAGCCAATGGGAGGGGCGCTGAGCTTGCCCCATGCCTGCTCTTGAGCGCACATGGCAGAGAACCTACAGGAGCACAGAGCTGGGGGCCCTGAATCCGGTCTTGGTGGTGACGGGGTGGGAGGGTCAGGAGGCACAGGGTTATTACAAGAGGGGATGTGACCCACATTTGAAAAGACGGGCTGGGAATGTGGAGAAGGATGAGACAGAAAAATGACCCCGTGTGTGGGTTCAGGCACAGTGGGCAGAGAAACTGCAGGAGGGTCAGCCCGGCTGGTGTGGGGCAGGCTAGCAGGTGGCAGAGGAGGCCAGAGGCCATGTGTGTCATCCTTGGTTACTGACGTCCCAGGGAATCCTGCTCGGGCTGAGGCTCAGAAGGAAGCCTTTTTCCAGAACAGCCTAATTCCCGAGGAGCCAGCTAATGGAGGCATCCCTGGATGGCATCACGTGCAGGGTAAGGTAGAGACACGGGGGAAGCTGTGAAGGGCGGGTCCACTCAGGCTCTAATCCCACTGACCAGCTGGATGACCTTGGACAAGCCAGTTAACCTCTCCGAGGTTCAGGCTCCTCATCCAGATGATGACTTGAGAGGTACGTACCTTTTAGAGGTGTGTGGGTTGAGCTAAACTGAGCTTCAGGGTCCTTGTGAGTCTGAGGCTTTCTAGCCATAGGAGCTGATTTGTTGGCGTGTCAGCTCTGCCTAGGGACCGAGGGGCTAAGCCAAGGGGATGGAGAGGGCAGGCACTGTCTGTGACCAGGCACAGCCCCTGGACTGGCGCCAAGTCCAGAGGAATGAAGGGCTGCAGGGGGGAAGCCAAGAGCTGTTTTCACCAATAACTGCTCGAGTTGGGTCTCAAATGGAAAATGTCCCACAGAGAAGGAGAGAGGCGTCTTGTCTCATAACTCCATTTGATTCCAGCCACTTCTCTCCCTGGGCCCCAGTTTTCTGTTCTGCACACTGAGACAGTATTAATCTTCCAAACTTCTCTGCTTTTGACATCATTGAATGTTATCACCGGGGGGAAGAGACTAGCTCCGTTTGATCCGCCACTACAGCTAACAGTTGGCAGCACGCACGACAGGAGCTCAGAGGAGGAGCTGGAGTTCACAGTGGGCCTAAGTAGCTGGAAAAGGAATTCTAGTCCCTAGATATTCAAGGGATTTGCTGGGAACAAAGAGTGGATGGGTGTGGGAGGAGCGCTACAGATCTGTTCAGAGGTTGCTCTCAGAGAGGTTACTTCAATTCAACAGGAAACCAAATAGAGTCTGCCAGACGGGATTTCTGGAAGGAAGCGGAGGGGAGAAGTGGCAAAAGCGCTTTCTCCAGCAAACCAGCTGTGCCTGGGACTGTCCCTTTCATAGGTCCCTGGGTCAGAGCCCTGTTTAGTTAAATTCAGTTCCAGTCAATCCAACGAAATATGCCTACCCCCTCCCTGGGTCACATTGTTGGCCAGCGGGGGCCAGTCCTTGGTCTCAAGTAGCTCACAGTCTTGTGGGGTTGACAGCAGACACGTGCAGACAAGGCTAAGCCAAGGCGGCTGAAAGGGACAGTTTATAAAGCTGCAAAACCAAGTGTCCCTGAGCATGGGTGAGGGAGCAGCTGGGCCAAGAAAGTGAGAGCTTTGTGGCCTTACAAGCTCCCTTCGAATCCAGGCTCTGACCTTATCGGCTGTGAGACTTCAGCCAACTTATTAGCCTCTCTGAACATCAGTCTTCCCAACTGTAAGAATAATTACACCTACGTTACAGTTGTTATGAAGGCTAAATATATACCCTACGAAGCAGATTACTAAGCACTCTTAGTAATACTTAACAATGCTTGCTTAATATTAATTAAGGATTATATACAAGTTTTAGATAGGTCAGATTTTAGATGTGATTTCTATTTTTCATCTGTGCTTTGTGGCCCCCTGTGTAGTCAATGAATGTGGTATGAAGTCTGCCTCCATTTTATGGAATGCAAATACATTTCCTCTTTAAAATTATTATGTGATTAGGAAGGTGTCTGGCTGGGTCTCTCTGCTTTCTGATACATTGAGGATTGTGGCTGCTAGTGACTTAGGGCCAGGGCCTAGTGAGGGCCTACGCAGCCCCTCTGACAACACTGTTCTAAGGGAAAGAATGCTATGGTTAGGGGAATTGTTTGTTACACAGCTACAGCAAACAAACAGTACTTATCATCTGTATCTGGGGTATAGGAGCTAAGAGAAGGAGTTGGAGTTCACAGTGGTCCTGAGTAGCTGGGAGAAGATATGGATTCCAACTCCTTAGTATTTACTTCAAAAACAACCCCGTTTGGAGTAGTGCGGGAGGAATAGGCGAGTATAAGATATGGTTACTGCCCTCTGATGGTATCCAATTTAGCTGTACTACATTCCACAGCCATTGGCCCTAGGATTTCCATCCAACAAATCCACAGAAACACTGCCGGGGGCTGAGATCAGAGCAACTCTCATGTCTCTTCTGCAGCGAGAAGAAAGAAACCGTGAGGGTCTTGCCCAGAGGGTCTTGGAACTCCCACCTCCTCCTTTCTTGCCAACTATTCCGTTTACTACTAGAAACTGAGTTTACCGTTCACTCACCTAAACAAGAGGTAGAACCTCAAAGTCTTCTTTAATGTTGATATCTTCTGACCACCTAACTGTTTCCCAACATGGGAAACAAATCACTCCTAAGAGAGGGAGGTGAGAGAGGCCACCTGAGGGCCCAGAAGGAAGCACGATTGAGCATCTACTGCTGAGAGTCTTGTGAGGTAGCTGCCAGCAGATTAAATGAAATGGTACATGTGAGGCTGAACATATGAAAGGATATGTGCTACCTATTATTATTATTATTATTATTATTATTAATGACTATTCTTACACAGGTAAGGAAATGAGGCACAAAGAGGTTAGGAAACTTGCCCAGGTTGCACAGCCAGGAAGTGGGGAGCTGGGATTCAAACTCAGGATTTGAATCAGGCAAACTGCCCTGTTTCTCTCTTCTGAACACCTGCCCCTGCCCAGTCCCTTCCTTCTTCCCTGGATGGACTCTGACAACCTGGGGAAGGCATGGTCTGTCTTTCTGCTCATGTATTCCAAAAAAGAGGTGCCACTCCCTGGCCTCAATAATCTAAGAATTATCCCATTTGGGTCACAGACAACCTTCAAGGCCTCCCACTGACGGTCAACTCCTCCATACAGGTGTGGGGTCTTTAAATTCACTGCTCTATCTCTAGGGTGAGGAACAGTGCCTGGAATATAATAGGCACCTAAGACATACTTGTTAAATGAACAAACCAATGGAAGAAGCTGAGAAGCCCAGAAACCTTCGGACCATTAGCAGATTCAGCAATGAGTCATGTGTAAGGAAGCAGACTAGCCCTTGCTCTGGCTGGTGGCGAGCTAGATAGATGGCAAATCACCCCTTTAGTTCTGAATGGGAAGGCAGACCTGGTGGGGATTTCTTTCCTACATTTTAAGGCTTAGCATTCAGCTTAGTCTTTTTTGGAAACCAGTGATGGAAGGCCTATGTGGGGCCTCAAGAAGCAAAGAGTGAGATATAGTGGAAAGAGCACTGTGTCTCTCTCTTCCAACCCGCCGGCCAGCCCTCACCAGGGCAGGTTACCTAAACTCTTTGGTCCCCACATTAATGGTTATGGAGTTCTTGGTAGCCAAGAAACACTATATTCATTTTGTTCTCATGATAAGCCCAATATGGTCCCCATTTTATAGCAGGACTGTTTCAAGATCACAGACACAGGAAGTGGCAGGGTCAGGATTTGAACCTAGGCCTATGGCCTCCGGAGCCTGGCTCCCTAACGACTGAGCCACACCTGCACACTGGTAGTGTCTCTGCAGTTGCCAAGTGCATTGGTAAGGCCTCTCGGGGCTGCTGTCCTTCCGAGTGTGTTGCTCCCTTTCACCTCAGAGAGGTGGTTCTCAAGCGTGTGTGTGTGTGTGTGTGTGTGTGTGTGTGTGTGTGTGTGTGTGTGTGTGTGTGTGTGTGTGTGTGTGTGTGTGTGTGTGTGTGTGTGTGTGTGTGTGTGTGTGTGTGTGTGTGTGTGTGTGTAGGAGCAGGGTGGTGGGTGGCTTCCGGCTGCTTCCAGCAGGGTTCACATCCTGCCCCAGCCCACCCCCAGGTTCCTCTGGGAGGAGCATCACCTCTCCTGGGGGTGAGGGCAGCTGCTGGATGGAGAAGCAGAGGAACAGAAGGGAAAGGAAAGATGCTGAGCCTGGGAGAGGGGCCTGCCTCCCTCCTCCTCCTCCCTCTGGGGTCACTCTCTCCTCTCCTTGAGATGTCAGAAACCTCTCTCTGTGGCTGCTGGAGAAGGGCTGGGAGCACGAGGCTTGGAAACCCATAGCGCCCT
This sequence comes from Mesoplodon densirostris, assembly GCF_025265405.1. NCBI lineage: Eukaryota > Metazoa > Chordata > Mammalia > Artiodactyla > Ziphiidae > Mesoplodon > Mesoplodon densirostris. The sequence continues at coordinate 125,094,550 of NC_082664.1, forward strand.
TCCCTACCGCCTGCCAGCCGCCCTCCCTAGCTGCAGCAGAAGCTATAAAAAGCACAGCCCTTCAACAATAGGTGACATCACCCAGCAGCGGAAAGAACTGGATTCTGCCAGATGCCAGGGAGAGTTACAGCCCCCATCTCTCCCTCAGGATGGGAGCCCCTTGGGAAAGGGCTTGGGTATGTTCCGTTGGCTCCCTGGAAGGATGGGGTTAGACTCCTGAGGACCTCCTCACGCTGTCGGGGAGGGGAGGCTGGCGGGAGGGGAGGCTGATCCTGAGGGACATGGGGGATGGACATCACTGGAGATTTTTCAAGGGATGGGGATATGGAAAAGGAGCTGGAAGGGGGTGGAGGCTGGCTAGATCCCTTCAGTGTCCTCTGAATGTTGTGAGACAAGTAGAGGGCGGGAGAGGGGTGGCAGCGGGTGTGCAGGGCCTGCCGGGATACGTGGGCCTGGCGTGCTGCAAACGGCATCTCTCTGGGCCCCTTGGGTCTGACTCCCTCCCTAGCCCTGTTGTGTATCACAGTGCTTGGCACATAGTAGGTGTGCTGACTGACCTCTTAACCTTGGTTCTGGGTGTCATGTCTGATGCGCAGTAAGTTGACCATGTGGTCTGGAGAGGCTCGAGGGAGGCCTGCCCGTGGAGGGGGCTTTGGCAGAGGCGGGAAGGTCAGTCAGAGGGGTCCTGGCAGCGCTGACTGGCCTCCTCCCCCCACCTTGGGGGCCACTGGTCCTCTGCCTTTACAGCCCCCCTCCCAGGACCTGTGTGAGGATGCCCGGCTCCATGTGCTCTTGGTGCTCCACACGGGATTTGCACAGAGAGTACGCTGAGATCGAAACACTGAGTGTTGGATGGATCTGAACTGTCAGCCCTTCCAGACTCCGAGCCTCAGTTTCCTCACTTAAAACTAGGGCTGTGGGTAGGTGCTCAGGGTGCTGGCTGGGAGTTAGAAGACCTGGGTTCCAGCCCTGTCTGAGATGTGACTCCCTGTGTGACCTTGGGCAGGGGCTTCCCCTGGGCCCTCAGTGTGCCCTTCTCCAGGAGGGGCATGGTTCCAGCCTCGGGGTGTCAGGGGGGTGCTGACTCCAATGCCAAGATCCTTGGCCCTGCGGCTGGGGAGGGGCGGAGAACTGAGGGGCAAAGCGAGGGTTGTGAGCAGCTGCTTCTGGGCAGCTGGACTGGCAGCCAGAGCAAGAGCTTAGTTCCTCGCTGATCTATGACGTTATCCCCTTCTCTCTGGATCAGTGGCTCCGGGCCATCCTCTCTCTCCCTGTGCCCCTAAGCCCGGTGTCCTTTCTCTTTACACCCTGACATGTACCCAAGCCATACCCTTCTCTTGGGTGCTCCCCTTCTCTCTGCTGAGCCATATTCCAGCATTTGCCCAGGTTGCCTGGGCTCCACTTCCTCCACAAAGCCCCTGTGACCACCCCCCAGCCCCTTCCCTGACCCCCAGAGCGTGCAGTGTCTCCACACTGTGTACATGGTGTCCTGGCTCATGTTCGGATGGCTTGAGAAGCACAAGTCTCACTTCAAAGTTCAGCTGCTCACCCTGGTGTCCCAAGCCTTCTCTCTCTGCTCCCAACCTCCCTTTGCAGCCGCCCCTCCTGCCCACTCCCCTCCCTGATCACCACCCCAGGACCCCAGCCACACCAGATGACCCCGTCTTCCAAGCACACCATATGCACTCTGCTATGGTCTGAATGTTTGTCTTGCCCCCAAATTCATATGTTGAAATCCTAACCCCCAAAGCTGATGGTATTAGGAGGTGGGGCCTTTGGGGGTGGGCAATAGGTCATGAGGGTGGGGCCCTCATTAATGGGATTAGTGACCTTATAAAAGAGACCCCACAGAGCTCCACCCCTTCCACTATATGAGGACACAATGAGAAGAGAGCCCTTACCTGACCATGGTGTACACTGATCTCAGACTTCAAGCCTCCAGAACCACGAGCAATACATTTCTGTTGTTTAAAAGCCACTCAGTCTGTGGTACTTTGTTATAGCAGCCCAAGTAGACTAAGACATACTCCCTCCAGGCCTTTGCCTATGTCCTTTCCTGGGCCTCCTAGAACATTTTCTCTGCTGTCAAAGTCCTGCTTCTCCAGGGTCTATTCAGCCCTCTAACCCCCTCTACCCTGCCTGTACCTCGGCCAAAAGTAATTCCTCTGTCCTCCCTGTGCACATAGCCCTCTGTCTGACCTTCTGTGGATGCAACGACTTCACTCTGCATCCTGAGACCTGCAGGCATAGTGCTAGGCACAGACCTCCTTGCATCCTCATAGCAACTGCCTAAGGGACGTACCAGTATTATTGCTATAAAAAGAGGAGCAACACTGAGGCTCAGAGAGGGTACATAACATGCCCTTGGTCACCCAGCTAGTAAATGGTGAGGCTGAGATTCAATCTCAGGTCCAGCAGAGTCCACAGTCAAGCTGTCATTGAAGCCAGCATCCTAGGCAGGCACACTGTGGTCCAGTGTGTGTGAAGCTGAAGAGAGCCGCTTGGCTCGTGTGGCCAGGGCTGGGCCCTATGCTTTTCTTGAGCACACAGCATGGGCGTCTGGTTTATTAGTTTGGGTCCTGGAGGACGCGGCACCTGACTCAGGTGAAATAAGGTGCTGAGCTAGAACCCGGCAGGGCCATCAGGGTGAGTGACCCCTCCCACCCTCACCCTGATTCAGGAAGTTCAGACCTGAGGTGGAGCCAGGACAGCCAGCAACTCTGAGAGCCCAGCCTAACCTGTCCCCCCACACCCAGATGGACACTGCCTTTCTCCTTCCCAGCTGGCTCCCTGGTGAAATACGAGACACCAGGAGGGGCCTGAGGCTTCCAACATGGACTCTGTGGATTCATGTCATCACAAGACTTCATAGATCAGGAAGAGTGTGGGCTCTGGGGCCAGCAGTTCCCTACTCTTTAGTTCTGTGACCTGACCCCAGCCCTCAGCTTGGGGTGGCAATGCCTGTCGCACAGGGTGGCAATGAGGGCTAATGGCGTATAGAGTGTCCAGCCCAGAGTGGCTGGAAAAGTCAGTGTAAGGCAGCCCTGAGTTTCAGGGGTGTTTGCTCTTCAATGACCAGTGACAGTGGATCAACACTTCAGCACAAGCAGGGATGGAGCGGGCTGTGGTCACTGACACTCCTTGGACTCCCTGCACCCAGAAGAGAACAATGGACAGCACCTCCAAGTGCCCTCTCTCCCACTGAGCCCAGTCCTAACCTATACTGACCACTGAGCTCTCCAGCCCCCATCAACCCCAGCTGCCTCCTTCTCAGCCCAGGAAGCAACCAGTGTCCTCGTTGCCCTCTGGGTTTCCTCACTTGTCCTGGGCTCCATCACCCTGTGCTCATCCTCTGGCCTGTCGGTTCTCTGACCCCTGGTCACTGTCTCTGTCTGTTGAAGAAAGTAGCCAAACCTGATGGATCGTGCCCATCACAAGTTCTTGCCCTCCCTGCTCACATGGGCCCTGCCCTTGGTGATGCTGCTCTCAGGAATCCTCTTGGGTTGACTCAGGGCTTTGACCTTCAGGAGTTGGTCAAGCCCATTCTTTTAGCCCCTCCTCACCACTCCCTTTTATTAGGTACTGTGCCAGCTGACCTCCTCCATACCCCCTAATTTATTAACCAATGGAGACTATTTACTGTGAATCTCATTCATTAGTTGGGCTATATTCATTCTCTCATGCATTCATTTATCTTTCCATTCTATCCATCTATCCATTCACTTCATCCAGTCATCTATTCATCCAATCATCCTTCCTCCTTCCATTCAACTATCTATCCATTATCCATCCATTCAGTCTTCTATCCATCAATGTAATCATCCATCCAAAAATCCATTCATCTAGTCACTCATCTATCCATCTCTCCATCCATCTATCCATCCATCCATCCATCCATCCATCCATCCATCCAGGTATCCATTCCATTGAATACCTACTATGTATTTACCATGTACTAGGCTCTGTGCTGGATGCTTGGGATTCAGAACCAAAAAGGCCATGGCCTCTACTCTCAGGAGCTCTCAGGCTGGTCTGGAAAGACAGGAGACATGAGCTCCAAAGTTCCTTCTAGTTCCAATATCCTGGGAGTCTACGACCTGCACCCAGGCTATGCCAGTGGGCACTAGAGAGGTGCTTGAGGCCTGATCTTCCTTCACCCGGGAACACCAGGGGCTGGAGCAGCCCCTCCTCACCAGCTCAGCTGAGGCTCTGAAATCCCCTCTTGCTTCCAAGCTGGGGTGTTGACATTGCTTAAGGGCAACTAAGGAAAGGCATGGGGCCCCTCTCCAGAAACACGGAGCCTGCTGCCAACACCTGACTCTACCTCCACGTATGAAAGTCAGCAGAGCCTGGGGAAAGGGTGGCCAGACAGCGGCTTCACATTTTACTCTCCCTGGATTCTTCAACTCCCCTCTTCAAACTCTCTGCCGCCTTTCTTCCCTCTATCTCATCCTTCCTACCTGTTCCCTCTTCCCTTTCCCTCCATCTCCCCTCTGTTCCCTCCTCTTCATTTCCCTTCTCCTATTTCTTCTCTCTCCCCATTAAGTGGTGGAACACATGGTGTTCAAATCCTGGACCACCATTTGGGTCCTTGGATAAGTCATGACAATTCTCAGCCCAGTGTCCTTCCCTAAAACCGTGGCTCACAGAGGACAAAACTAGATGGTACACTTGCCCAGCCTTCAAGACCAGGGCCTCTTTTCCTCATGGCTCATGCATTTCTTCCCTTTTCCCCCTTCCTCCTTGTCCATATTCCTCTTCCTATCCTTCTCCTTTTGAGACTACAGATGAGTGCCAAATCACACACTTAATCTTTTTTTTCTGATTCTCACCTACAAAGTCAACACCTCCAAATGAAATCATGCTAAGGGCACAAATCGTCCATGGATTCGTTCCCTCTGTCCTCTTCCTAACTCCCCATCCTGGGGCTAGCTGAAGGGATGACCAAGAGAACAAGACGAAGGGCAAAGAAGGGATAAGGAGGGAATTTAGGGAGGAAGGCCTCCAAGAAGAAGCAGGGAGGTGCCCCCATGCACCCACCCTCCCCAGGGAGCACCCCTCCTGCTCACCGACGTGTCCTCTGAGCACGAGGCAATGATGTTGTCGATGAAGGGGTTCCACTTGATGTCCAGCACGTTGCCCTGGTGACCACAGACCTTGGGGTAGTTGGGTTCAATCCTGCCCGTCTGCAGAGGGGAGAGCGAGAGACAGAGAGACAGAGAGAGAGAGAGAGAGAGAGAGAGAGAGAGAGAAGGGAATTAGTTTGATGACCCTGGGGTGACTTGAAAGAAGAGCCTTTATCCTGGGCTTCTATACTGGACCAGAAGGTCCTTGAGGGCCCACTAATGTCTTTGGGTCCCTGCATCCAGCTGAGCCATATTGCTCTGTGGCTGCAATCTCCCAACACCGAATGGTCGTGGGGAGGGTCCCACAGCAGGGTGGTGGGTGGGGCCATATGTGTCCACACAACACCTGTGTGCAACTTAGAGAAAGGTGCCCCTTCCTCAAGTAAAAATGTTTAAAGGTAAGGTGTACCTATCCACCTGAACGACCAAAGCCTGGTGGGCAGCAGCCCTGGTAGTTACTGGGCCATGTGCCTGTACTCCCTGCTGCCTCTCAGGGCGGATGACACAGCCAGGTTTGGATCAAGAGGAGGCTCTTTCCTGCTGCTCCGGGAATGAGCAGAGAGGCCTGAATCTCAGGGTCCACCCATACACTCTCATATGTTATCCTGCCTGGGATGTGAGCGGTGCCATTCCCAGACGCGGCATGCTTGTTCAGTGTGCATCTTAAAACACCTGTACCCAGTGCCCTGTGGCTGAAAGCATAGTCTTTGGAGCCACACAGGTCTGTGTTTGAATCACAGCTCTGCCACTTTTTAGCCTGGTGGCCTTTGGAAAGTCAATGAGCCTCAGTTTCCTCATTTCTTTTTCTTTCTTTCTTTCTTTTTAAGGCTTCAGCAACTTTATTTTCAGACACATGGATACAAAATCAGCTGGAAAGCTTGAGAGTGCAGCTGTCATGAGAGAGGTTCCTCATTAGTATTGTGAAGATTAAATGAGCTAATGTGCTTAGCAAAGTACTTAGTGTGGAGGTTGTCATCACAGTGAATGCTCAATATACAATACTAGTTATTATCCTACAGGTTAGACGACACTTCCTCCAGGAAGTTTCCCCTGATCCCTCAATGGATTAAGAACTCCTCTGTGAGCTCAGGGCATCCTGTGCTTCCCTCTATTATAGGCACCATCATGCAGAATTGCAGTCTGTTTCTATCTGTCTATAAGCAACTGAGGACAGGCTTCCTTGTCTCTGAATCTCCAGCTCCTTACAAGCCTGGCACACAGTGGGTGCTCAGTACATGACTTGAAAGACATCCTGCAGGGGGGATGAAGTCCACAAAAGATGGAACAAAGGGTGTGGGGGTAATGGGTAGTTCCATGCTTAGTTGTCTATAAAGGCAGCAGGGAAGGGAGGGGAAATTGCAGGCAGAGGCTGTGTCTCCATTCCCAGGTCTTTTTAATATTAGCTTTGTGGGGTGTGGAGGAAATAGGGAGGGTTTTTCCAGTCACTGCCCATCTGCTAACAGTGGTTAGGTGGTCAGAGGCACCTGAGGCAGGTCAAACCTCACCGTCCTTTAGGTTCTTCAACTGAATAAGGAGGAAGACAACCAGTTTTTGCCAAGCCCCTGCTACACGTGCCTTATATCACTACTTCACCAGTGTGATGGGCAAGAGTTCTTTCAGAGTGTGCATTCTGCCATAACCTCTTCCCCAGCCACTTCTTGCCTGTATGTCTATCAGCTCATCTCCACATCATTTGACTTTTTGTGATACCGCAATGGCAAGGTGCGTAGAGGAAAAAAAAAAAAAAACTAGAGAAAATGGCAGTGGTATGGAGGGTGAGGAATGAGGCAGAGAAAGAGAGAGGCAAAAGGCCTTGGAGGTTGTACTTAGAAGAACTTCACTGACACTGTACACTGGGGGAAATCAGAGGATGGAGGAAAAGGATTGGGGGTGTATTGCTCTCAGTTAAGGATGGGATCCCCTTTGACATTCCATGAGGGATGCAATTCGAATTGGAATATCTTTTTCAATGACTTTTAGGCCGTTGGACTATGTTTCTTTAGTTGAGACTCTTGAGCAGAGACCAAGCCACATGTGGCCCTGGGATTTATTAGGGTTACACAGCAGCTTCTGTAACTCTCACAAAACCCTGGGAATTACGCATGAGAAAATTAAGGCCCAGAAAGGTTAAGCCACTTGTCCAAGGTTACCCAGCTAAAAGCAAAGCTAGGATTCCCACACAGGTATGGCCCTCAAAGCTGAGCTGAATCCTACTGCTTATTGCTAGCCAGCTCCCCTCTCTCCAGCTCTGACGTCCACAGGCAGACGGGCCCTGCATTGTCTGCTTCCACAGCTCACTTGCTCTCTGACAGAGCCTCCTCTCTTTATATCTGGTCCCAAAGGCTGCCCTGAGTGGCCCCTGAGTAAAGCTATCTGCATTAAGCTTTTGGCAACCAGGCAGATCTGAATCAGTCAACAGGTGGCCATCAGCTAGCAGCAGCTTCTGGTCAGCAGCCTGCAGGTGATGTCCTGGAGGGACAGGTGAAGCCACATCACTGGAATGGATTCAGAATGGGGAGAGGTCAGGGCCCTGCATCAGGAAGGGAATTAGTAGCGGATGATTCCGACGTAATGTATCCTTACAGGTGGACCTCTGTGAATGCCTTCCCCCAAAGGGGTGTGTAATGATGATTTTCATGACTGAATCATACTGTTGGTCATGGTCATGTGCAGTGCACAACCTGCTCTGCTATATGCAGCATCCTCAAGGGGAGGGACCTCCTTTCAACCTGGCAGCTTTGATTTTCCCATTTTATAGAGTTCATATAAAAAAAAATTTCTTTTCGCTGTGCCGTGCAGCTTTGTGGGATCTTAGTTTCCTGACCAGGGATTGAACCTGGGCCCATGGCAGTGAGAGTGCTGAGTCCTAACAACTGGACTGCCAAGAAATTCCCCAAATTTTGTTTGAAAGACAAATTTCATTGCTAAGAAGAAAAGTATGAAAGCCACAGTTTTATAGAGAAACCATGCAACTTTTAAAATGCAGTTATTCACTCCAGGAAAAGAGCTGTATAAGAAAACTAATACAATCATAGTGATAATGACTTGTGTACAATGTTTACATCATGGTAATAATGTAAATCCTGAATATTTATTTAAACACGAGTTGTGCTATAATATACTGGGAAGGCAGAGGTAGGAAAAATGTGTGTGTGTACAGTTAAGAGGGGAGATAGAGCTGGTAGACAGCCAGATCCTCATCTTCCATAATAGGAAGTCAATAGACAATGTCTAAGATTTAAAAAACCAAACATAGCCGTGAAAGCACGTAACTAAGAAATACGAGGAGAAGTACAAAAAGAAACAGCTCAAAACATTGGAAGCAGCTACCTTTAGGGAGTGGGAAACGAGGGGCGTAGCAAAGTAGGATAGGGATCGAGGGTACAGGCCCTGGTGTGCTGGTAAATGTTTAACAACTGGTTTTCCAGGGAAAAAAAGGCCATGGTTTGGAACATTTGCCAATTTCAGTGGCAAATGCCCACTGTGCCTAACTTCAAGCTACCAAGGTGATCTCACCAAAAGTAGAGTTAAAAGAGACTCACAGGGCTTCCCTGGTGGCGCAGTGGTTGAGAGTCCGCCTGCCGATGCAGGGGATACGGGTTCGTGCCCCGGTCTGGGAAGATCCCACATGCCGCGGAGAGGCTGGGCCCGTGAGCCATGGCCGCTGGGCCTGTGCGTCCGGAGCCTGTGCTCCGCGATGGGGGAGGCCACAGCAGTGAGAGGCCCGCGTACAGCAAAAAAAAAAAAAAAAAAAAAAAGAGACTCACAGTAGCACACCAGATAGTAGTAAGATAGTAAGGAATAAATTTTTAACATTAGTACCTCTGTTTTTAACATCATTCATTTAATTGAAAGTTGCATAATTTAATTTTTAATAATGGTCGTGTTTAAAAACTGGCTTGCAAAACTCCTAAAAATTTAACAGTAAGCTCTCATGACCTGGTATAAGCCAACCCTCCCTTGTAGTGCTATAGGCCTTGCAGTACTATTAGACTTCATGAACTCTGCACAATTATTACTCTGATAGACATGAAAATTAAAGAACAAACCAATAAAGTGCATGTATAGGTGTTCTAAAGGAAGCTTGTTCTGAAATTTTTTTTTTCTGAATTTAAATAAATGTGAACAATCCTCTCCTCAGACCCTCCAAATGCTTCTGTTTTCTGTTCTACTTTCCAGATAGGGGTGTGACTAGAGACCAAATCCGAATCTGGTTCTTAACTGCTACCCAATACTGCCTTCTCATACTTGGGCTCAAGCCAACACTAATAGCTATTATTAATATATTAATACAGTCAAATTTATATTGATTTACAGATATCATCAAATTTAATCCTCATAACAACCCCACCTTACATCTGAGAAAACAGATGTGTAAAGAGCTTCTCAGGAGCGGAGTCAAGGTTTTGCACTGTTTTATAACTTTAGAATCACTGTTGAGATGGTCAGCTCACAGAATTGTCCCAGTGGGAGGCTTCTCAGGGGTCCTGGGGTCTAACCTGCCAGCTGGTGTTTGAACCTCAAAGAGAGCTTGAGTCTCAACAGAGCTGGGGCACAGACCTTGCTGCATGGGGTGGGGTCGGGATGCCTGTTACACAGCATCTATAATCATTAGGGAGATCTTAATGCTGTTAGGATGGGCCTTATCCTGGAGGCCTCACAGGACAAATCCAATCCCCCTTCACTGGGACAGACTTTCAATGTCAAATGTTGGATGGCAGTTGTTATGTACCCCAAGTCTTCTCAAGGAGGAGCCCAGTGCTGGGGATCAGGCTGCATGTCAAACACAGCTGAGCTGCCAAAGACAGAGTTGGGGAGTGCTGGGACATGGCCTCTCAACAGGGTGCAGGGGAGTGCGAAGCATGGCAACTTTCCCGCAGATCCATTTGACAGGGTCTCAAAGACTTTTAAAAGGTTCATAGCCTTTGAGCAATAACTCCACTTTGGGAATTTATCCCAGTCAACAGGAAAGCATACTAAGACACTCAGTGCCATGTTATTTATAATAGGGAACAATAATAAATGCTCAACAATGGGGCATTGCCAAAACGAATTATAGAATACCAATATAATGGAATATTATGAGGTAATTTAAATCATATTTTCAAAAAATATTTAATGACATGGGAATTGCTCAAGCTCTAATGGTAAGTGAAATAGTCAGAATCAAGTTATATATGCAAAATGATCCTTAGCTATTAAAAGAAAAATACATCAAAATTTAATAGTGGCAGGACTTCCCTGGTGGCGCAGTTGTTGAGACTCTGTGCTCCCAATGCAGGGGGCCCAGATTTGATTCCTGGTGGGGGAACTGGGTCCTGCATGCATGCTGCAACTGGGAGATTGCATGCCACAACTGGGAGTTCGCATGCCACAACTGGGGAGCCTGCCTGCCACAACTAAGACCTGGTGCAACCAAATAAAAAAATAATAATAATAATAAAAAAATTAAGAGTTGCAATCTCTGGCTAGTTGGATATGTGGTTTCTAATTCTTCCCCAATGAACATTTACAATTTCTATTAAAGATATAGATGTTATTTAAAACACACACATACACACTCACCATAGTTTTTTATTTTGTTTTTGTTTTTGGTACCCCAGGTGGGAGGTGATCACCACAGTTTTGATTGAAAACTATTCCTCTCTGGTTTTGGTCAAACAGGTCAAACAGAAATGAGATGCAGACTGGGGTTGACCAGATCTATGTTCCAGAAGCTTCTGTGGAACACAGATGTATCTGCTTATATAGGCTTCTTTACTCCCTTATTACGATGCAGATAGTTTAGGGGAAAATAAGATCCTTGAAACTGAGTAAAATTATATAACTAATTGAAAATAGGTTTTAGAGTGCGTGTGTGTGGCGTGCATGTGGGCAGGGCAGGCCAGGCCCTGCCCTGGCGGGTTGGTAGGTATGGCTCACCCAGCAGGCTGCCAGGGGAACGGCGCATGCCCTGGGCCTCAGTCCAGGCTTTATCTGAACCCAGTGAAGTGACTGAGGATGAGATATTTTCAAAACAACCTGCACTACAGCTTCAGCTTCCTAGAATTTCCCATGGCTGCAAAGCTGAATTCTGTACACAGAAGCAAAATGTTTTCTTACCTGGGGTATCAGCTTAGTGAGGCAGAAAGAACAGACTGAGCAAGAGGTAGGGTTTCTAGGCCTAGTCCCAATTCACCTCACCAGCTGAATGACCTTGAACATGGCCCTTAGCCTCTCCGGGCTTCCCAGATTCCTAGACTCTGGGCTAATGCCCTCTCTGCTTCTTCGTGGCTGCCCTTTTTACTGTATGAAGCCAGGCACACCTGCAACTGGAGGGCCTTGCTTCTGGCGTACCAGGACAGAAGTTAGGGATGCACGTCAAGTCACGGGATGGAAATACTAATGATAACAAAAAAGACGATGGTGATAAAGGACCATTTGACAAGTGCTTCAAAAGTGCCTTGTGCTCAGCAATTTGTATACATCATTGTATTTAAGTCTGAAACAAAGTTTTATTAAATCCAGCAAGGACCTACTGTATAGCACAGGGAACTCTGCTCAATATTCTGTAATAACCTAAATGGGAAAATAATTTGAAAAAGAATAGATACGTGTATATGTATAACTGAATCACTTTGTTGTCACCTGAAAGTAACACAACAGTGTTAATCAACTATGCTCCAATATAAAATAAAATTTTTTTTTAAGTTTTAGTAAATCCTTACAACCCTCCTGTAACAATCCATTTTATGGATGAGAAAACCAAGCTCTGGGCCATGATTTGCCAAAGGTGATGCAGCTGGGCTGGGAGGAGTTGCAGTTTGCACTGGCTGTTGTCTGGCTATGCTGCCCTCCTATTTCAGAATGTGAGAGACTTGATAAATTAGGGGGGAAAGTCATACATCAGAAGTAGGGCCTCAGAATTTCTCATAAGGTTCTCAGAAGGGGCTGGCAGGCAACTCAGCTGTGAAGACCATTATACTTGCTCCTGAAGACTCTCACTTCCCCCACTCCGTCTCCCCCGTCCCCCTAGTGGTTCTCAAACTTTGCTTTTGTTTTAGAATCACCTGGGAAGTTTAAAAAACCCCAGTGCCCCGATGAGTACCCCATATCAATTTAATCACAGTGTCTGGGAGTGGGCAGCCAGGCATCAGTATTTTTTTTTTTAAGATTTCCAAGTGATTCCATTGGGCAGTGAAGTTTGGGAACCACTAGGCTCCATATTGTGCTGGGGCCTCAGGGAAGCGCCTGCACTCATTCATTCTAGGACAGGGGCGGAGACTGTCAGTGTTACTCGATGTAGGTGCAGGGGGTGGGGTGAGAAATCAAAAAACAGTATTGCGTGTTTAATGCAGGCCCAGATAAAGCAAATAGGAAGATAAATGGTCACGTCAGGTGTTGTACAATTTAAAGGAAGCCCCAGGGCAATGGATAACCCAGACACAGGAGATGGGTGAGCTGATGGTGGCACCCCAAGCTTCCGTGTGACAGACGTTTGGGGATCCCCACCCCTCTGCCTCCGTCATCACACTCCCTCTTCCACGTGCTGCCCCACGCATCCCAGACCATCCAGGTAGGCTGCCTGCTGTCTTCTCTCCTCTGGATGGAAGTTGACATTAAATGAGAGTTATTATACAATGGGCACTGTAGTCCTGCTCTCCAAAGCTCTGGGCAAAGTCAGGCCCCCTGTGTCCAAGCCTCCAGGGTGTGAAGGAGGCCTCACCCTCCAGCTCACAGCCCTTGACACTTCACAAAGCCCTTACACATGCATTATCTAATTATTACTGCCCAGGGAAGGGGTGACTCGAGGAAACTTGAGTTTCCGGTCACCCCACGTCGCAGTGACATTAGAACGAGTTTGTGCAGCTTCAGAACTCCGAGTACCACTGTGGCCTTCTCAGCAGGGGTGAGAGGGGTGTTTCATGTTCCTAAATACTGGGTGTCCTTCGTCCAAGGTGCGGGTTGCTGTCACCCCAGGGTGCCCAATCTGCCAGCGACGGTCCCCAACACAGCTGCACACACAGGCACGCACGCTCACACATTTATACACAGCCCCCCTCCATACAAGCTTCTCTCCACGCCACTTCTGCCCAGGCCTCTGACTGCACTCCTTCCCTCCCTCCATCCCAATCAGAACTTACTGGGCTCATGTCCCACACTTTAGTGGCCTGCTGTCTTCAGCCCGTTAATCTGAAATAATGTATATCATAAATGGGAGCCTTCTAAGGAGGACACTGGGGGGGTAATGGGTCAGTCCATTTCTCCTTGTGGGTCATCTATGTGCATGTTTACAGGAGCCTTTAGAGATAGCCATTTGGCCCAGAAGTGGACTCTCCTGGGTTTTCAGACTCCTGGGCAGTCCTCTAGGAGATCTATTTTGGGTAGAGGGCTTTATTCATGCTTGAGCTCCCAGGACTGTCTTGCAGGATTTCTGAAGTGGGTCCACTGATTTGTCCCCTTGCCTCTAGTGTCTGCCCTCTGCAATTCTCTCCAATCCATCTTACGTACTGTTGCCTAATTCTTCTAGCATACAGCTCTGCTGCAATAACTATTCCACTCTGAAACTTTCAATGGCTCCCAACTATCTCGACTTTAAAAGCCAAACTCCTTATGAGACATCAGAGCTACTGTGGTCCCAGCCTGACCCCACTTTGACGTAACAGCCCACCCCACTGCACGACACACACGTGACTATACACACACCCCTAGCCTCCAATGCTCCCGCCACCTAGATGACCTTTGGTTCCTGGTTCATCCCTGCCACCAGGCTGTGAGCACCACGAAGACAGTGACCTTGGCCCAGGCATCTTCAGAGCATCCTTCAGTGGCAGCTCATAGCAAGAACTCAAGCTGGGTGAATGACTGTCACCCTGTTTCCTACCTCTGGGTCTCTACTCACGCTGTTCCCTGAGACCAGACTCCCTTCCCTTCTTGTGCATGTCCATTTTCGTCACCCAGAAAATATCATCCAGGGAACAGACACATCCCTCTATCTTCCTCATGCCGGGAGATAATTCTGGATCCTGCTCTTCTGACCTTGAGAAATCCTAGATCTAGGGCTGAGCTTCAGGGTAGGTTCACAGTCAAATGGCAGCATGTGCAACAAAGGTTGTGATGCTCTGAAGTCAGTCACCCAGTCAGACAGAAGTTCACGGCGAGACCTCAGGAAGCCTCCCAACTTCATGACTTCCTGTTTTGATTTTTCCCCCCAGTCTTTTATCTTTGTGTTTTTCAAGCTGGAAAGGGTTTGCTGGTTTTTCCAGTCGAAATCCCTAGTGTGTATGTGTGTGTGTGCATGCGTGTGTGCGTGCGTATGTACTGGGGAAGAGTGTGGGAGTGGGTCCCCAGGGGCAGGGGAGTTTGTTTGGGGAAGAGATGTAAGGAATTCTGTTTCTCCTGGTATCTGAGCACTTGAAGATGAACTCGGTTTTCCCAGGCTCCAGGAAGAAGTGTGATGGGGCCACCTTTGTCCTTGGTCCTGGGCAGTGTCCTGTTGCAGAGCTCAGCAGAAGAGATAACAGACTCCTTGAGGCTGGGATAGGAAGAAGTTGAGGAACAGTGGATGCATGAGTGTGTGTGTGTGTGTGCATGCGTGCGCGTGCTGGGGAGAGGCCTGCCTGGGACCTCAGAGCTCATGCTGGCCCCTGTGGTTTCCTGATTACTGGCCCCTTCTTATAAAACTCTGTGCTAAAACACATGAAGAAAATAAGAAAATTCCAAACTCGGTGTGCCTGATGAATCTGCATTGGGGGTGGTTTTTGATGGGGTGTCCTGGGGGTGTGGATTTCTAGCCCTGGCTGCTCACAGGGGAGACAGACAAAGAGCAGACAAAGAGCTGGACAAAGTACAGGGTGGGCTGTGCTTTGGTGGGGGAAATGCCAGAGCACAGGAGAGGGGCAAGTACTTGAGGCTCTGAAATCCAGAAAGCCTTCCCAGAGGAGGTGTGGAAGGCCCGAAGGATTGATAGCACACAGCCAGGGACGGCGTGGGGAATGCTTAGGACCCAGAAGGACCAGCCCCTGCAAAGGCTGAGGAATATCTGGGAAAGCCAAATAAGTAGAGAGAAAGGCCATAGAGAAAGGCCCAGATCAGAGGGTTCAGGAACTTGCTGGTCTCATGAAGGAGTCTGGACTCTACCCCATGGGCCTAAGTATAATGGGGCTGGGGACCACAGAGAGAAGGAGAGTCCCTCACACCCAAGTCACCCCATCATGTCCCAGTGTCCCACAGTGGGGAAGGAGGGGAGTGAGCCAAAATCCATAGCTGTTGGAAACGTGAAAGAATTGGCAAAAAATACATAGCAGCATCTATGAAAATTGTGGGGGAAACCATAGTTTTTCTTTTACAATTGGTAGAAAAGCAGATTTCTGGCTGTGGCAGAGAAGCAAAAGCGAAAGAGTGCTCGCACCACCTCCAGGCTGTCAACACCAGCCCTGCCCTTCTCCCCTGCCGCAGAGTCAAGAGGATAAAAATCCCTCTTTCCATTTGCCACCTGGCCCAGGGAAAAGGAGAGAAAGGTGGACCCTCCAGCCTGAAGCCCTTCCGGCAACCTCCTCACATACTTACTTCTCCTGCAGAATGAAAGAAACTCATTTGGGGCCATTATTCTCGGCCAGCCCACCTGGGGTTCGGGGAACATCACTAAAGCTCTGTTCCCAGCGGACAGGTCAGCAGCCCGGGAGTCAGGGGCCCTGGGCTCATCTCAGCTCTGCTGCTCACTGGCTGGGTGGCCTGGGACAAGTCTCTGTGTCTCAGTTTCTCCCTCTGCAAAGTGGAGACATTCTGGAGGGCTAGTGAGAACAAACACAGGGTACACTTGCCACCCCTCAGGCTTCAGGCTCTACAGCAGGCATTGCTAATAGCTCACTGCCACTGCATCCCTCCTGAGCCCTGCCATCCTTGGTGATCAGAGTGGGAAATGAGATGAAGTCTGAATGTTTGCCTAAGGCCACATGACCCCCTAGAGCTCTGACAGCTGTTTGCTAAGCCTCTGAGATCGCGGTACCTCTCCGCATTCAGAGTTGATTCCCAGAGGTCTCTGATAAATTAATCCTCACAAATGCCTACACATTTGCCCCTTCTCCAGGCCCACCATGCTCACACCCCGCGGAGGCACTTCAGCACTGTCCCAACTGCTCTCCTCTGCGCTTGCCTCTTCCCAAACCCCAGTGTGACTTCGGCGCTCTATAATGATCACTTGCATTATGCAACTCCTCCAGAACCTTCCACGGTTGGAACCATTTGTAAGAATTTTGGCAGTTGGGTATCCAAGCCCCCTTCCTGATTTGGGGGGACTCTCCCACTGTGTGCTGTATTGATGGGATGCAGTGCCTTACCCCCCATCGCGAGAGCTGAAATGGGGCTCCTCCTACCCGGGGTCCTCTGCTGGCCAAGGAGGGACACGTAGCCTGGCTTGGCCAATCAGACCTTCCACCCGGGATGGCCAAGGACTGATTTAACTTCCCCTGGGCCCCCAGGAGCTGACTTGGCGCTCACCTGTGTTCCAAGTCCAATTCTCCACTGCCCCCAGCTCCTTGAATCTGTGAAGGCCCCAAACCCCCTTCTGCTCAGAAAGGCCAGGGGCGACTTCTGTGGCTAGTCAGGGATCTTGACTGGGTCGGCGCCCTTATCCCTACCTCATCAGATCCAGCTCGTCTGCTTGGCCTTTGAGGGACCCACACGCCCTGTTCCCCACCCTCCCCCACCCAACCTTTGCAGCCAGTTTGCTCAACTCTATTGGGGTCATACTTCTCAATTTTAAATGCTGTGTCTCAGGTCCCTATAAAATACTGAAATCTCCCTAAATCCCAATATTTTGATGACCACGTTTTTTTTCTCAGACTGCTTCTCACATCTAGAAGAAACACAGAACTTCTTTGCCAGATCATGTGTTTCCTAACCCTTGGGATTGGGAAAACATGGTCCCCAAACTGTCCCATGAGAGCCTCACCACCTTCCTCACGACACCCATCCTTGGAAGGACCTGGGCCTCTGCAAACCTTAATCATCTTTCCAGAGGCACCCTGACTCCTGCTCCTGCTAAGATGTCTCATCTGACTTCTCCACATGTTGTAATTTCCCTTTTCCTTTGCTTTCACAAGCCCTTCTCCCCATAACCCACCATTTGTGATAATACTGGCAGTCATTCACTGAGGGTCTTCTACATGTCAGGCCTGAAACCAAGTGTTACTTCAATTATTTACCATGATAACTGTATGAAGTACATATCATTGTGTCCATTTTACAGATGAAGAAACTGAAGCTCAGTGAAATTAATTAACACAGTGCAAGGCCAGGATTCAAGCTTCAGTCTGTGTGACTTTTGAATTAGAATGTAAGCTACATGAGGTGTGGTGCTTGGTCTAGTTCTCTGCTGTAACCCCAGCGTCTGGAATCATGCCTGACTGATGGCAGGCTCTCAGTAAATTTTTCTTGAATGAATTAATGATGCCATAAACTGTGGACCTAATCAGGTCCCCTGTACAGTTGCATGGGTTGTACACTGCACAATTCAAGGGGGTCCCATTCACACAGTGTGCAGCCTTCTGTGGTGCTCTGGGCTTAGCCATGATGCTGCCCTGCTTCTTCATCTAGCACTGCCTTGTGTTGTTTGCTTTGTTTCATGGTTGTTGTTTGTCTTTCCCAAGAGATTATCAGTACCTTCATCTTAAATGAGATAATCACGGAGGGTTCTCAGCAGAGTGTGGGATACAAGTGAAACCTAAGAAGTATAAGACATGCTTCTTATGCCCTCTGGCCACAAATACAATGTCAAGTTTATATCCAAGATCAAATGATTCCTCAAACACATGCTGCCAGTTGCACAGATGCTACTTTTGTCAGCAGTGGGAACGGTCACAGGGTATCATCCACATTCTCCCGAGCTGGGCCACTCCTCTGCCTTACCTCTTTGGGATTGTCGACTGAGCGAACCCACCATCCATCAAGAGCATGCAGACTCTGTTGAGGCCCAACACCCACTGTCTTCCTTGCTTAGACACCACACAGACTCAGCCCTGGGCTGCCACTGCCCCATGGAAGCTGTGAAATGCATGGGCAGAGCAGGGGCCATCTGGCTCAGACCCTCAGCCTTGCTCCATCAGGGACATCTAAGAGGCCAGAGAAGGAGCTGTACCACCTCCGAGGCAATGGCCCTGGGACCTCAATGGCCTTGAAAATGCCCTTTAAATAGCAAGTGAGCAGCCCAGTCCTTAGATGCCCCTTCCTCTCCCAAGCCCTCTCCCTGCTGAATCTGCAGAGGCTGGTGATCCTCAGGGGCTGGAGCTGGGGCTGGTGGGAGAAGGAACCTATTGCAGCACTTCAGGCTCTGAAGCTCCAGGGTCCAGTTTCAGCTCTGCTCTCACTGATGAGTGACTGAGCAAGTTCCTTCCTCCTGGGCTTCAGTTTCCTCGTGACACAATAAACATAAGCTCACTGGGTACAGCGCCTGGCATCAAATAAGCATTCAATCAATATAAGCTATCATTATCATCTGCAAAATGAGGGTTTGAGTGCCCCCTCCACCCCTGTGTTCTGCACAGCAACTGCCCCCAGGAGCACACCCTCCCCTGCCCTGTGCTCAGTGTCTCACGGCTCTGTCTCCCCACCCGATGGTGAGCTCTCCAAGGGTGGGCGTGTGTGTAACCCATCTTCACACCCCAGACCTAGCACAGCCCCTGCACACATGCCCAGAAGTGGCTGGTGAACAGAACTGAAATATCAGGGCCCTTCCAGCTCTGATGGTCTATGGTTATAAGTTGAACCTCCACCCATATGCTCATCAGATACAGACAAGGACCCTTCCTGGGTTTGGCACTGGCCACCTAGAGAAGAAACCCCTCCTCCGAAGGCCAGCTCCATGACAATATGTGATTTTCTTAACTGCTGTATCCCCAACACCTAGCACAGTGCCAGGCACATAGTAGACTCTACTGATAAATATTTATTGAATGAATGCATGAGTGGGAAGCAGGTGACATTTCCAGGAAGGCCCACACCCTCCCTCACTCACCTGGAGGGCCAGGGCAGGGATTAGCTCCTACTGTCAAGCCAAGATGGGCTGTCAGGGGGGGCGGGGAGGGGAATACATCCCCTGGTACGCCTGCCACCTGGCCTCTAGCCAGATCCATTATGTTTCCAGTGACCTGGGGCTACTCTAATTCTCAAAACATAAATGGGACGTGAGGCTTGGCCTGCGTTGGGCACTAGGGGACACAGCCATGAAGGCCGGGGGTGGGGTGCGTGGTGCCTGTGTGTCTGGAGGCTCCCCATGGGAGACGGTGTGGGCCGCTCCTCTGAGCCTGGCCCTGGCTGCCCCACCTGCTGATCCCTGGCACACTCAGGTTGCCTGGTGGCCCCATGGCCACCTCCTGGGGGCTCTGTGTGGGGAAGCGGCAGAGAGGGCTCCCATCGGTGTAGAAATTGGGGCTTCCTGGTCCTCCAGAGGCCACACTCCGCACTGTGGAGCGCTAGGCCATGCCTGGCTTGGTGGTCTCCCCAGATTGGGTGGCAAGGGGCTAACCCACCCGTGTTGCAGAATGAGCTAGCGGCAGCGGCATGGGTGCTGAGCGACTCTCCTGGGGATGCCGAGTGCATGTTAAGCCTTAGTCAGGAAGGGACAGTGGCACTTGGGGTGCAAAGGGGGGCTCTCGTCTGTTACAGAAGGCCACGATCAGTCTCCTTGGCCAAGGCTCTGGGCCTCGCTGGGCCCCAGGAGGCAAGGGCTTTTCACGGAGCCTGAACTCTGCCTGGGAAGGGGAGGAAGCCCTGGCGCCATCCAGCCTCACGTCTTTATACAGTTGCAGAGACCCTGTGGCCAGCTGAGCCAGAGGATCAGGATCTGCTCTTGACGTGACGGTAGAGGAGAGCTAGCCACTCAGCCATGGAAGCAGGAGGAAGGCTCAGGAGGAGGAGAGGGGACAGGTGGTCACCCTCTGTCACCTCAGTCCTGACAACTGAAGACAATGATCTTCAGCTAGCTGAAGGCCAAGGTGGGCCAGGACGAGGAAGAAGAGGTTCCACTTGAATTCAGCGTCCTCTCTTGGAGTATCTACACAGCTCATAACAACTCCCTCACTACGGCCTTCATAGACGCTGAGGCTCGAAGTCGTGTTAACCATCCCCAACACACACACACACACACACACACACACACACACACACACAGAGAGCTGACTGGATCAGAATGAACGTCTAATTCAAGCTGAGCCAATCAGATTCCCTGATCTGCCCGCCGCCCCCACCTTCCCAATACACACATACATTCAGCTGATTGGACCAGGATGAACATCTAATTCGAGTGTCGAGCCAATCAAGTTCCCTGACCACCCTATTTAAAGTTGTAACTTCCCTCCATCCTCCCATACCTCTGTCAGCTTCCCTAATTTATCTTTCTCCCTAGCCTTAGTTACTTCTATTACACTCTATGATGTACTTAATTGTCTGTCTCCTCCACTACAATGTAGGTTCCACAAAGGTCAGAATTTTGTCTGTTTTGTTCTCTGCTGGGTCCCCACTGCTTCCAACAGTGCCTGGCACATAGTAGGGACTCAGTAAAAATTGGATGAGTGAGTGAATTCTTTCCAGGTGATGTAATAATGGCTAACATTTACTGAACACCTGCTATGTATTCGTGTTTTCTAAGCACTTTAAACATATATTAACTTGCTATAACCTTCATTTTACAGATGACATTTTACAGATGACAACAGGTGCTGGGTATATGTGTGTGTGTATTATTCTATCGATGACCTTGGTTTTATGGTTTACAAACATGTTTACTAACATCTTACTTGAGTCTCACCACTCCCCTAATTTTAGAGATGAGAGAACTGAGGCTCAGAAAGGTTAACTGACTTGCTCAAGGTGAGTCAGCAAAAAAGCGCCAGGGCTGAAACTACAACCTAGGATTACACACCCTTCCCCCAAGTCCCCAGCTCTTTCCAGACACCAAGGCACCCCTGCCTGTGAATAGGAGATGCTGTTCCTGCCCTCAGAAGCTTATGCTTTCCCTGGGAAGGTAAGCTAGAGGAAGGGACAGATCTGCAGGCCCAAGCAGAGGTTGAACTCACTGAGGAAGGGGAATTAACACAAGCTTGTTTCCCTTCAGTTACTGTGAAATCCTCACAAAGGACTGACAGCAAAGCAAAAAAGCAGACGCTGGAAAGGGAACTCCAGAGCAGACTGAAGGGGGATACAAACACTCCAATTCATGCTGGATCAGAAGTATTTTCGCCATCATGGCTGCCTTCTTCAGATTACCTTCTGCTCTATTTCCCAATTAAAGTACGGCTCATGGAGCTGAGAACAATACTGTTCTTCCAGCTTGTGGTCTGACCAGCACAAAAGGGAGGGGGAAAGATTTCCTTCTTTCTTGACTGTAAGATCTTTCTGCCTTATAAAAAGAACTCTGATTCTCCAGTTGACTCAGATCTGAAATTCCACCATTAGGGATTCATTCCTTTGGGTCTACACCTTGCTGCTCTTAACATATAGACACAACTGAGCAGGGCACAGTGGTGGGAGATGTTGTTGGTCATTGCCAACACATTCTGAATGAGCTTTGGGAACTTTCCTAGAGGCAGAACTCAGGGGAAAGAGCATGAGGGCACTAGTGGAAACGGTGGAGACGGGGAGAAAAAGAGAAAGAATAAGGTGGTTGGGTCAATTATCGTATTATTATTCTTATGAACTCTTAACCTCAGACCTTGCCTGATGAGGTCATTGGGCACCACTGAGTTTGGTGTTGTTCATGCTGTGTCTCACAGAGGCACCCCTATCCATGAGCTTCTCACCATCAGTGTGAGGCCCAGAGAGGCGAGGCCACTTACTCAAGGTCACCCAGGGAACAGTAGGTGATGCTATGCCCAGGGCCACACCCAGGTTTCCAGACACCCAGGTCAGTCCCCAGTCCCGGCCCTGTCAGTTTTGGAGGCCATGCTCCAGAAGGGGGCAGTAAGGTCACCCCGAGAAGACACAGGGCACACGTCAGTTACTTGTGCGCAGTTTACTGGCTTCCCTCCACGTCACAGAGACTGGTGGGGCATTCTGCTGACCTTGCCCGCCTTTCTGGTACATATGTGCAGGGGCTATACATCTACTGTCTTCCTGAAGTCCCCTCAGCAGGGAGCTCTCAGACCCCAAATGGTTGCTTCCTATCTGGAAAGCCTCCCTGCACCAGAGGAATGGCATAGTGGACAATCAGGGGAAGCTGTGCTACTGCCATTCCACCAGCAGAGGGCGGTGGCTGCGCTGCTCTCAGCTGCATCCAGAATTCTAGACGGTGAGAGGAAATTTAGCACGCCAGCTCTCTCTTCCTAAGGCTCTGGTTCCTGAGACACACTCCTGCCTTGGCTTGGATGCTTCCAGGCAACTGTAGCTTACTACTGTGATATACTCACTAGAACATTCTTCTTTATATTGAGATGAAAATCTGCCTTCTTGTAACTCTCACCATGAGCACCTAGCTTTGCTTGCAGGCCACACAGAAAAAGTCAAGCACTTTTTTAATCTGCCAGTTTTTGGGAGTTGGAGTCCTGTACCTAGTTGGCCACCTGCAGTGCTGTGTGACTTCTGGCAAGACACTTTCCTTCTCTGGGTTTTTACTTCTTACCTATGAGACAATGGGGCAGATTCTTTTTTTTTTTTTTTTTTTTTTTTTTTTTTTTTTTTTTGTGGTACGCGGGCCTCTCACTGTTGTGGCCTCTCCTGTTGCGGAGCACAGGCTCCGGACACACAAGCTCAGTGGCCATGGCTCACAGGCCCAGCCGCTCCGCGGCATGTGGGATCTTCCTGGACCGGGGCACGAACCCGTGTCCCCTGCATCAGCAGGCGGACTCTCAACCACTGCGTCACCAGGGAAACCCTTAACATCTTTATTGGAGTATAACTGCTTTATAATGGTGTTACTTTCTGCCTTATAACAAAGTGAATCAGCTATACATATACATATGTTCCCATATCTCCTCCCTCCCACCCTCCCTATCCCACCCCTCTAGGTGGTCACAAAGCACGGAGCTGGTCTCCCTGTGCTATGCGGCTGCTTCCCACTAGCGATCAATTTTACATTTGGTGGTATATATAAGTCCATGCCACTCTCTCACTTCATCCCAGCTTACCCTTCCCTCTCCCCGTGTCCTCAAGTCCGTTCTCTATGTCTGTATCTTTATTCCTGTCCTGCCCCTAGGTTCTTCAGGACCTTTTTTTTTTTCTTCTAGATTCCATATATATGTGTTAGCATATGGTATTTGTTTTTCTCTTTCTGACTTACTTCACTCTGTATGACAGACTCTAGGTCCATCCACCTCACTACAAAGAACTCAATTTCATTTTTTATGGCTGAGTAATATTCCATTGTATATATGTGCCACATCTTCTTTATCCATTCACCTGTCGATGGACACTGAGGTTGCTTAATGGGGTGGATTCTGATCAATCTAAGTCTCCTTCCAATTCTGACATTCCAAACGACATCCCTTTCACAGTGACCACTGAAGGGCAGAAGTGTGCACCCCATTCTTGGGGGGTTTCCAGTACTCATAGCACTGCTTTACCACCCTCCAAGCTACAACCTATTCTTAGACCTTTTCCTTAGGATTTGGGTTGTCTTGGCTGCTGCACACTCACCCACTTCCACCTGAGCTCATCTTCAGCCCCAGCCACACCTGACACCTTCCACTAAGTGTACTGACCCAACTGCCATGCAGGGGGCTGCTTAGAGTCACTGAGCTCATACCCCTGGCTCTCACCATTCCACCTATAACGCCTGGACATTTGGTGGGGAGAGGAGAGGACAGGTTCAAGGGTGGCAGGTCCCCACTTCATAATCCGGAAGTGCCTCAATTTTTCTCATTCCCTTTCCACCTCTCCCCAGGCCTCTCATCCTGGACCAGGATTCTTCCTGGTTCTCATGCTGCCTTTTCTTCTCACTTCCAAAGCTCAGCCACTGTATGATTTATGGTTTCTTTTGAGAGTCAGATGGACTCACTGACCTTAAGACGTTTTTGTTTTAATTTCAAAAGTTACCCATACTCAAAGAAGACAACTTGAAAACACCCCCAAAGCATACACATACACACGCAAACCCCAACTCCAAATCACCCAGTTATTCTACTATCCTCAGGGATAATCACTATTATTTTTGGTGTGAGTCTTCCCCAAGCTGCACTCAGTGAACAAGTGGAATCGGGGCCTTTCGTTCCTGTTCACTATCCCTGTGGGCGCCCCCTCAGGCTCTCCAGGGCTCCCCCAAAAGTCAGGCATAATCAGAATTTTGTGAGTTGATGCACAGCACCCCCCACAGCCTTGGAACACTACATCTTCCTGTGAAGCCCTTTAACCCTGGGATGTGGTGAGAGGCAGCCTCCAGGATGGCCCCCTGCAATCTCCACCTCCTGGTGTACACACTGTACCCTCCCACGTTGCACCAGCGTCATTGTGTGCGATGCTAAAGAATGCAGTGAGAGCTACAAAAGCTTGTGGTTTCTGCCTTGGGCTAGCTTCCTCTCTTGGATCACAAGTCAGAGGAGGCCAGCTGCCATGAGTGAGGACACTTAGCCTGTGGAGAGGCCTGGGTGGTGAGGCAGTAAGGCCTCCTACCATCAGCCACATGAGTGAGCTTGGAAACAAGCTCCCCCAGCTGAGCCTTCAGATGACTGTGGCCCCAGCTGACAGCTTAACTGCATACCTCATGAGAGATCCTGAGCCAGAACTTCCCAGCCAAGTTTGGGGGTAATTTGCTATGCAATAGTAGAAACGAATACAGACATAGTTTCCATTTGTCATGAGACAGGCAGAACAGGCATTATCATCTCAGATTTTGACATGAGAAACTGAGGCACAGAAGAGCTAAGCCATGTGGGTGAGACGTTCACCTACATGTGGGTCCACAGCCAATGAGGAGTGAACCTGATATGTGAACTTTCTTGGGTACCCAGTATGAACTCTAATCCCTGACTTTTCAGAGGCCCCCTCCTCACTTAAAAAAAAAAAGTAGTTAAAAAAAAAAAAGAAAAAGGAAAGTTGGGGAATACAGATGAGGGATAACTGCTATTATGACCTGGTGAATATCAGCTCCATTTTATACCCAGCTGGAGAGTTTTGTTTTTTCCTGTGCCATTAAATATTCTTTGACATCACCATTTTTATTGGCTGTATTTTATTTCATAGTATGGCTGTACCACAGTACATAAAGCAATCCCCTACTTTTGGATCAACAAGAAGTTCATAATTTCCAACACTTTAAAAAGGTTATGGTCAACGCAGTGGAATCTTTGCACACATTTGTAATATTTTTATAAGGATAAATTCCTGTATGTGAAAATGTTGGGTTAACGAGACTGCACTAAAAAAAAAAATGCTTTTCCTATGCATTTTTCAATGCCCTTGAAAAAAGCTGCACTAATTTATATTCCCATCAACAACTCAAGACCATTCCTCGCACCTCTGATAGCACAGGATGTTGTAATATCTTTAATTTGCTTATTTTTAGATGAAGAAAATAAGATCTTATTGTTTTTATTTGCAAATCTTTGATGTCTAGAAGGGTTGATTATGTCTCCATTTGCTCATTGGACATCTGCATTTCTTTGTTTGTGAATTACCTCATTATATGAGTTATGCAAACTTTTTTCATGGGACGTTTATCTTTTTCTTAATAAGAGCTGTTTGTATTAATCCTTCTTTGCATTTAGTGTTCCTTTTCACTGTTGATCCATCTACAAAAACGAATGATTCTAAATTTTTTTATTTTGTCTCTTGGTCCCTATCCAGTTCCATATCTAGTTGGTTATCTATAAATACTCTTTTTATTAGCAGGAAACTGTTAGGAATTTCTTTGTTGAACCCAAAGAACCACCCTTGGGATGATCTTTCCAGTAAGTTCGGATTTATTCCTGGCCCAGGGGCACAGAATCATAGTTAGCTCAGAGATAGCTTTGCTCATAGCTCTCAAAGTGGGGCCACCCAGTGACACACCAGAAGTCAGGGGCAGTCACGGGAATGGGTTCCTCTTGTTAGCTCTCCTGGCCCTGGCCCACTCCTGTGTTTATGCAAAGCACTGCAATTGCTTTCAGAGAATATGTTCCACCCACTAGGCCAGAATAATCTACCACACTCCTCATACCTATACCCACTTTGCCCTGGACAGAGAGAGGCCCTGTCAAGATTCCCATTAGGGAGTCCACCCATCTGTAAGTTGGCAAAGGTACCAGTATAGATTTCAAACACTCAGATGCAAAAAAGCTATTGTCCAAGTGTAAACAAGGTGTCTCGCTTCTCAAGGGCAGAGTGCTGGCTCAGGCTTCCTAAGGGATCTATTATTATGTGTATTTCTTTGCCAGCTCAAGTAAGAGGCAAGCTTGAGCTTGAAATCCTCCAAAGGCTTCCCTCTGCAGTTAGGTGAAAATCCTAACTCCTTCATAAGATCTCTAGAGTTCTGGGTAATCTAGCCCTGCCTATCTCTCCAGCTGCATCTCCCACTGCTCTCCTGCTCATGCACGATGCTCCCCCTACATCAGCCTTCTTTTCTATCTTGGGCCTTAGCACATGCTGTTCCCTCTGGCTAAGACACCTTTCTCTGTGGTCTTTACATGACTGGCTCCTTCCCATCCAAGTTTTCAGAGAGATCTTTCTTAACCATCTGATCTTATATATCCCTCCTAAGTCTCTACTGCATTACTGAGTTGTTGTTGTTTTCACAGCACTTATCCCTATCTGAAATAATCTTACAGACTGGAATGTTTTCTTGTTTATAGTTTGTGTCCTTGTATTGTCTGTGACTGGCCCACACAGCTCCTGAGAACAGGGACCTCGTCTGTGCACCCTGTCTGCACTGTATGCATGATCCAGAAGGTTCTCTGATCTCCTGTAGCTCCCCTTGTTGCTCTCTCTTCCCACCCCCAGCCATGCCTGCAGATTGCCAAGTCTGGGTATTCGGGGGTTGCGGGGGCAGACGACCCAGGCCATCTCGCTGACTGAGGCTTCCTATGTGCCAGGTACTACTAACCTGCTAACCTCTTGGCCTACATCCTCTTATTTTCTTCTGGTTTTATCATTTTGCAGCTGAGTGACTTTAGATATGTTACGTCACTTTCCTGTGCCTCAGTTTCCTCATCTGTAAAATGGGGCAGCCTTTGTTTCACAGGGTTGCTGTGAGCATTCAGTAAGACAAGAAACAGTCCCTGGCCCGCTGCACGTGCTCAACAGGTGTGCGTGATTATTGTTCTCATAACAACCCTGCCAGGTAGGATTTATTTATTTATTTTAACATCTTTATTGGAGTATAATTGCTTTACATTGTTGTGTTAGTTTCTGCTGTATAACAAAGTGAATCAGCTATACATATACGTACATCCCCCTATCCCCTCCCTCTTGCGTCTCCCTCCCACCCTCCCTCAGGTAGGATTTATTACTTCCAGTTTATAAATAAGAAGACCAAGGTTTTAGGGTCTATAGCTCAGCTGGGAAGCAGCTGAGTCAGGATTCTAGCCCCAAAGCCTATGACTTCATGGACACATATTCTAATTCTTTTTATAGAGACAGACCTAACCGGTCTGAAGTCTCTCCCTTTTTAGCAACTGCCTCCCCACAAATATAGAACTAGCTCTTTCTGCATTCTTGCAGCGTGAGTCAATGCCACATTACCCCAGGCTTCAGTGTACTCTCCCATCTCACAGATGAGGCAAACTGAGGCTGAGAAGGAGTACATGGGTGAGCAGAGAAGCCCAGTGCAAAGCTGG
Source organism: Mesoplodon densirostris (assembly GCF_025265405.1). Lineage (NCBI taxonomy): Eukaryota > Metazoa > Chordata > Mammalia > Artiodactyla > Ziphiidae > Mesoplodon > Mesoplodon densirostris. Next base: position 125,122,394 of record NC_082664.1, read on the forward strand.
TTCACCGGATACTGCTTCCAGACACCCAAGCTGGCTGATTCTCCACATAGGGGGATGGCTGTGGGCAGCTGGGCTGGGATCTGCCGGAAGCCTCTGTCTTGTCCACAGGGCCTGACCCATCACATCCCTTGTCCACGGGTTTAATTTCAAAGATCTGTAGTCAGGCAGACTTGGGGCTTTGGCTAAGACCTGTCACCACTCTGAGCCTCAAGAGGTTTCCTCATCCAAAAAGATCTCGGTCTAGTATCCTGGTGGAACCCTGGCTGTTGGGAATAGAAGGCTGAGTGGGAATTGTCCCTGGCCTCAAGGGGCCCAGGAGGTAGTAGCAGGAACAGGTGTGAAGACAGACGGAGACCCTCCGAGTGGGAGGGACGGGTGTGAGCAGAACCAACTGGTAGATCAGAGGGAGAAGCAAGGCAGCTCTGAGAGCTTTCCCCAAGGCGGTGCCCTGAAGCTGTGCGGAAAGGATAGGCAGGGTTCCTCCACGTGAAGGGGAGGGGGAAGGGCATGGAGGTGGGAAAGACCAGGACGCCTCAGGGTTGGTATGGAGGAGGGGGTGAATCCCGAAGGAGGGGTGGGACATTCGGTGGAGCCAGGTAGGTGTGAACTTAATCCGGAAAGGGAGAGGAAGGCTTGGGAACTTTCAGAGTCGGGGTGGCCCCGGGAGAGTGAGGGGAGATCCAGGAGGGGCGAGGCTGGAGAGAGGGACTGCAGTGCCTGCTTGCCGTGCAGACTGGCACTTCATTGTGACTGTGGAGCCTCTCATGACCCTGAGGAGAAGGTGAGAGTTGTAACTCGCCCAAGGTCACACAGCTAGTTTCTGGCCGTGCCAAGATTTGGAGCCGAGTCTTCTGACCATAAAGCTGTGTACTACTTTTATAAATATATATATTTATCTCAAGGAGGTGACTGCAATAGTATACATTAAAAATGACAATTCAGAGGCCTCCTGTCCACCATGGAGTTAAGAGAGACACAAAGCTCCTTTGGCCCCTTCCTTACCCATCCCCCAATCCTCAGCACTCCCCTCCCCCGCCTTGCTGACCACTCCAGCTGTCCAGGAAGAGCTCACTCAGGGAGAAGGGAGGCACCTTCTCAGGCCATTTCCCTTTCTTTGTCTCGGCTCAGACAGGAGGGGTTAGCTGGGCAGGAGCAGGGGTTGGAGAAAGAAAGGAAGAAAGGAAATTCCCACCAGCTGTCAGGAAAGAGACTGTCTCTTGAAAATGCTATCACCCCCTCCCTGGGTCCGGTAAGTTCGAACACTGGGGGATAGGGGAGGCTGTCATCCTTTGCCTTTCACATGAGCATCACCCCACCCAACTCATGTCCTAAAATCTCAGCTCCCTTCTACTTCACTTTCAGTACGTCTGAGCATCATCTGATGACTTGGCATATGCCAGGTCTTGTGCCAGTGGCACAGAATATCCCCAAGGAATTCTCTGTCTGAAGCCCCTTCCCTACCTCAAACAAATGGGGCACCCAGTTTTGGCAAGTAGAGTAAGCTGTTAATGGTAGAATGTAGGTGGTGTTCACTGCAGAACTATTTAAACTTTGACGTATGTTTGAAAAGTTGCATTAATAAAATGTTGGCAGAAAAAAGCTATCCTTCCCAACCCAAAGTATCTAATGGATAAACATTTGACATTTTGCCATCAAAGTTAGGAATAAGACACCACTATTATTTAACACTTTCCTGGAGGTACTAGCCAAAGTAATTAGAAAAGAAAAAGATACTAGAGGTATAAAAATTATAAATAAATAGGTAAAATTATCACTACTCACAAATGATAAGATAGCACCCCTAGACAACCCAAGAGAACCACTGAAAAACTACTGTAAACTATCAGCAAATTTAGGAACATGGTGGGATAAAAAATTTACTATAGCAAGGAGAAAAGCTAAATATGTGTAACAAGAAATGTATAAGATCTATGTATAAGACCTAATGTATAAGATCTAGGAAAAATTTTAACACACTACAAAAGGCCACAAGAGACTAGAACAAGTAAACTATGTTCATAGATGAACTCAACATTATAAGGCTGTCCACTCTCTTTAATTTATTCTATGAATTGAACATAGTCCTCATAAAAATAAGAGGGTTTTTTGTATCTATATAAGCAGATTCCAAAATTAAATACTAAAATAAACAGGCAAGAAGGGTCAGCTAACATTTGAGAAAAGATCATGATGAATGATGACTAGCCTTACTAATATTAAAACACATTATAAAGCCTTAATAACACAGCATTGTGGTACTGGTACATGAATACAGAGACAGATCTGTAGAAAAGAATGGACAGTCCATAAATAAACCCAAATACATGCAGAAATGTAGAGTGTAGTAAAAACTGCATTTCAAATCAGCAGAGGAAAGATGGATTTTTCATTAAGCGGTATCAAGACAACTGGATAACCACCTGGAAAAAAATTAAGTTGAATGTATACCTCATACTTTACACCAAGATAAACTTCAAATGAAGCAAAGATTTAAATATAAAAATGAAATTATCAAAGTATTGGAAGGCCTGGTAGGAAGACTACTTTATAACCTCAGAGAAGGAAAGGACTTTCTAACCATGGTCCAAGATCCAGAAAAGACAAAAGACTGGTAAATTAGACTTCTTGAAATTTCAAAGAGGAAATCTCCAGTGCAAAAAGCGCCATTTGAAAGATATATTTGCAACTCAGATCCTAAAAAAAGGGGCTAATTTCCCTAATATATAAAGAACTTTTAAAATCAATAAGAAAGGAATCAGTCATCCTATAGAAAAAATGGGTAAAGGATATGGATAGACAATTCACACAAAGAGGAAATGCAAATAGATTTTAAATGTATAAAGATATATCAACCTCGTTTTTGATAAGATATTCATTGAAGCTACTCTGAGAAAGTTTCCCACTCACCATCTTGGCAAAAATTTTTAAAGTATGGTAATATTCCATTTTCAAGGGGGTAGGGAAATGTATACTTTGCTGGTGAGAATATAAATTGTTACAACCTCAGTGAAAGACAATTTTGTCAATGTCTATCAAAATTTCAAAAGCACATACCTTTTCCCCCCAACCTGAAAATTTTAACTATGGTATATTTATATCCAATAAAATACTGAGATCTCAGCTATATAACTTCTTAAATTTGTACGTAAGTACATACTCACGTAACTACTACTGCAATCAAGACTTCTATCACCCTAAAAGTTTCCTCATGCCAACTCAAAATGCAACCACTAGTCTGATTTCCAACATCACAGATCAATTTTGCCTATTTCTGAACTTTGCATAAATGAAATCATACAGTGTGTACTGTTTTGTGTCTGGCTTCTTCTGCTCAACATGTTTTAAAGATCTATCATTGCTGCTGTGGGTATTAGGAGTTATTCTTTTTTACTGCTGTGTACTGTTTTATTTTATAAATCTTTCACAATTTGTTTATCCGGCTGAGGGAGGTTTGGGTTGTTTCTAGTTTAGGGCTATTATGAAAAAAGCTGCTATGGACATTCTTCTACAAGTCTTCTTTTTTTTGTGGATATATGTACTCATTTTTCTTGGGTATAAGCCTATGAATGGGATTGCTTGGTCATAGGATGGACATTTGCTTAACTTTATTAGACACTGCAGAACAGTTTTCCAAAGTGGCTGTAACATTTTACACTCCCACCAGCAAAGTATGAGAGTTCCAGTTGCTCCTCATCAACACTTAACATTGTCAGTCTTTCAAATTTTGGCCATTCTGGTGGGTGTACAGTAATATAACTCATTGTTTTGATTTGCATTTTCCTAGTGAGCAACAACGGGCACTGCATGGAGATAAACAATTTATACAAAAATGAAGTGCAAATAGGTGTTAAACAAATAAAGAGTTTTCAGCCTCAGTCTTGATAAAAATATGCTAATTAAAACTACTCTGAGAAAGTAGTACCTTTTCATAGGCTTATTGGCCATTTGGAGGTCCACTTTCATGCAATGCCCATTTAAGTCTTGCACCCGCCCCTTTTTTTTTTACCATTTTTAAATTCCTCAGGTATATGCATTGCAAACATTGCCCCTGTGTCTGTGGTTTGCCTTTTCGCTTTCTTCATGGTATCTTTTGATGAGCAAATGTTTTTTAATTTTGATAAGGTCCAATTTATCAGTTGTTTTTATAATTATTGTTTTTTGTGTCCTACTGAACAATCTTTGCCTACTACAATGTCAGGAAGAAATTCTCCTGTGTGTGTGTGTGTGTGTGTGTGTGTGTGTGTGTGTGTGTGTTTCCTGGGAGAAAGTACATACCTCTAGAACCATCAGTTCAACTTCTAGGAATTTATTCTACAGATATATGAAACAAGGCATGTCCACAATTCTTCTCTGCAGCACTGTTTGTGATAGTGAAGTTCGGAAACAATCTAGATACTCATCAGCGGGCAATATGTGGCTCAACAAATGATGGTGTGTCCAAACAAGGGAACACTGTGTAGCTGTAAAAATGGATGAGGAAACTTTCTGTATTTGATGTGGAAAGATCTCCAATATATATAATTACACACAAAAAAGCAAGATACATAGAGAACAACATAAGTACTGTGCTGTCATTGTGTAAAAAGGAATATGTGTGTGCGAATATATATACATATTTCAGGAAAGACATTTGAGAAACTGAGCACTGGTTGCCTCCTGGTAGACAAACTGAGTAAGTGGAAGCTAAGTATGAGAGGCACGCTTTTCATTGTATGTCCTTTGCTTTTGAAGTTTAAACTATATGAAGATTTTTACCTATCTGAAAAGAAATACCTGTAAATAGACGTTATTCTAAGTAGGGAAGATTTTCTGTATGTGAATATTGGTGAGAAAGGGCCACCCAGAGTGGGGAAGAGCTAGAGCAAAGGTGTGGAGGAGGGAAAGTCAAGTCTCTCATGCCTGGGGAGGCGACAGCACTTAGAGACCTTTATGTCCAGCCTCACCACAGCCTCAGTGTTACATTCCAAGCAGCAGGGGCTTTCACTGTCTCAGGTGCAAGCCCTCTGGGATGGCTGGTAGCACTGAGCCCACAGGGAAGTGCCTACCACTGTCAGGACTGTGTTGGGGTACTTGATCTACCCTGTGTTCTTTAAACTTTGTTCCCATCCCAATGAGGAGTCTTAGGAATTCTGTCTATTAGACAGAGGAGGAAAGTAAAGCTCAGAAAGGTTAAGTAACTTGTCCAAGGTCACACAGCCATGACGTAGCCTACTGGGACCACGGCTGTGTAGCCTCCCCTCTCCAGAACTCTGGAAGAGACGGTGGGAAAAGGGAGGATGGAAAGAGTTAAGCACCCAAGAGCAAGCAACCGGGCTCTTCCCTGGCTCTTTCTCAGGCAGCCCCTCCCCCTCCCACCCAGGTTGCTATTTGGCCTGGGGCCCCATCCACAACTCCCAACTGCCGCCTCCCCATCCCCCCCACCCCTCCCACCCCCACCCCTCCACCGACTGCAGGAAGGAGGCACAGATGGCAGGCGAGGATGAAGCCCCCAGCCAGGCTCACCCAGCTGTCACTTTGGAGAGAACCATGCATATCCTCCTCCTCCTCTCTTGAACAATTGGGAGCTGGCCAGCCTGGCCCCAGCTGTTCGCTCTCCCTGGTCCAGGGCTCCTGCAGACACATGCTTCTGAGGCCTTTGTCTCCAGGGGGAGGAGAAACACAGACTACCAGAACGTGAGAGCTGGACAGAAAGACCTCAAACGACAATGGGTTCGACATCTCATTTCACAGATGGGGAAACTGAGGCCCAGAAAGGCAATGGGACTTGCCCAAGGTTCCAAAGAACCAGGCAGAGAAGTCAGGCTTCCCCACTGCCAGCAAAGCGTAGGATTTGGGGTGCCTCACAGGGGTGCTCAGGCAGGTTGCATTGCACCCTCCACACCAAGCTTCCACCAGAGCAGTTCTGCTTGTCTTGATTTCAGACAATTATAATCTGCCTGCAGTTTTATTTCAGCGGTCTTCAACCTGGGTCCATAGACCCTTTAAGAGGTCTATGAGCTTGGCTAGGAGGAAAATCACATCTATATTTTCACTAGCTTCTAAATGAAAATTAGTATGTCCTCTGTTTATAAATGAAGTAACAGACCACAGAAGCATTAGCTGCACCTGTAACTTTTTCATCAATAGACATCATAGATATTTTCAGATCTCCTTACCCTGTTACTGCTATCTCCAATATTGTTTATGCTCATCACTGCTTTGAAATTACAGTACTGATTATGCTGTCTACTTGATCATGTTATTTAATGCATTAATATAAAAGCACACTGACTACTATATCACAATTCTGGTATATATTTTGATAACTAAATTTCAACGTAATGGGTTTCCTTTGTAATCCTGTATATTTTATTTTATGTACTTAAAAACTTTGTTATGTAAATGGGTCCATAAGCTTTTCTAAACTACGCCTACTGCCCTCAGAAGTTAAGAACCTGTTTTATTTGAACAAATTGTTCCAGGGTTGAAAATTAAAGTTTGAAAACTTTTGTACTAGATCTATAACCTCATAAGACTGATAAAATTGAGGCTGAACTCCCTTGAGATAAAGGAGTAAGCCTGGGGGTGGGGGCAGGGCTGGCTGGTGTCCCAAGTGGGGAAGCCCACACACAGAGAGAGGCTTGCTCTGTGACAGGCATCCTTCCAGGCTTTATGTAACACCTCACTGAATCCTCAGAACGCCCTTGGGGTTGAGACTAGTATTTCTCCCATTTTGCAGATGAGAAAACAGAGGCACAGAAGAGTTAGGTCACTTGCTCAAAGTACATGGCTAGTAAATGGTAGAGCTGGGACTTGAATCCAGATAGACCAAGGCCAGAGCCTTCATGCCTCCTCATTGGGCATATGGCTTCCCTGTCTGGGTAGATGGGAGCCTCTCACAAAAAGTCCCTAAGGTGTTGCTGCTACTGCCTGGGTGCTTCTCTTGGTGGCGGTGGTGGTGGAGGAATGGGATCCTGAGGGCCTGCTGCCCGAACTGATCATCTGACACATGGGGCTGTAACTAGCTGTGCAACCTTGACCAAGTCCATTGACCTCTCTGGGCCTCAGTGTCTCCATCTATAAAATGCAGAGTTCTAAGCACTGCCACCCATACCTTCCCCCTCTGGTGTTCTCTTGAGGGATGACCCACTTGGAAACTTAGGCATAGGTTGCTTAGTAACTAAAATCAAGGTCTTGGCTGAATACAATGGAAAGTGGGGAGGACAGGCTAGCATCATGCTAGCTGATGCCACCCAGCAGTCTCTTGTCTTAAGAGGCTGAGTGCTGTGACCTATCTCACCCCATCCTACCTCCCAATCAAGGTGGCCTGGCCCTTTAAGAGCCTTGGGATGGGGATTGAGGTTGGGGAGGGACTTGAGGAAAGCTATCCTGAACAGGAAACTGCCTAAGGACTAAATCAGACCTGGAGTTTCTGAGGCTAACACATACTCATTGTTCTGGAAGCTGCCAAAAGATGACCAAATAGTAGGGGTCTTGGCCAAGGCCTCAGGGCCCCACTGGCCCCCAAGGAGATGCTCTGCTTCAAGCTAGTCCACCTTAGTTCCACTTCCTGTGCCCCTCCTGAACCCTCCACCACTTCTGCTCCCTGAAGTGTGGGAGTCCATGGACCAAGGAGGAGGGAGCTTCTGAAACTACAGCCTCAGGCCTGACAGGACAGAGCAGGGGATGGCTGCCCTGTGTGGACAGCTCCCCCTGCTGTCTGTGAAATTGCACTGTTAGCAACACAATCCTTTGGGTCTCAAGCGTGTGGTCTCCTTAAAACTCATCGCAACCGTAACCAAGTGAAAAATCCCCTGGTAAAGGAAGCCACTGTCATCACCAACACCTCAGTAGGTCTGATGCTGGACTCAGGAGCAGCTGAGTGCAAGGATTCCTGGGTAAGGGCACTGAAGGCGTTCACGCATGCTGTAGAGAGTTGGATAAGACCCTTCTCCTTGGGGCCAGGATTTCTCCTGGGTACAGCAAGGTGCTTGGAATAGTGACCATGTAAGACTGGAATTGGGGCATTGGAGGGGTGGGCGTGGGCTGTGAGGATCATGTGGCTTCAGGCTCAGGGCACAGAATCTCACACCCATGCCCACCCAACAGGCCTGTGCCTCGCATCCGAGCCAGCTGGATTCCAGAGAGCCCCTGTTCCCAGTTCCCTTCCCCACCACCAACCTGGAGCTTATTATAGTAGTTGTAATAATAGAAGCAGTACAGAGCAGGTTTATTGAGCACTGGCTGTATACCAGACACGATATGCATGCCTTATCTCTTTTAACCCTGGCAGAGAGGAGGCCTCCAGACAAGCAGGCAGGCTGACTTAGAGGTACATGATTGGGCCCCAAAGCGGGCAAGTCCCCTCCCCTAATTCCCTTCCTCCGGGTACTCAGCCTGGTACATTACATCCGTGTGCCCCTCTGGAGGGCTCTGGGCGCCTTCCTAGGGCAGGGTGGCAGCTCACTGTTAGGAATGCTCAGGGGGTTGTCTGGTAGGAAGGCCAAAGACAAGCCTCCCCGCTTGCTGACTGTGGGCGCAGGTGCCCAAGGGCTATTTCTGGGCCTGAGTGGACTGAGGAAGGGGAGGGGATGGGCAAAGCCCTCGGCATCACGATAGTTTCTAGCTACCGAGCACACACTCCATGCCAGGTTATGTGCTAAGTGCTTGATACAGCACCTTATTTAATCATCGCAGCACCTGGGAAACAAGTACCATTATTATTTCACAAACAGAAAGTGAGGCACAGAGAGGTTACATGCCCAGGGGTTTCCAGTTAAGGGACGGAGCTTTGATTTCTGAAGGTGCCGGGGTCTCCGTTAGAGGGAAGATGGGGAGCAGAGCAAGCTAACGGTCAAGCTGGTTTGGAAGCCAGGATGGTACCTGCGGTCAGAGGGAGGGCGCATGGCCGGGGTTCACAGTCCTAGGGGACCAGGCCCTGTTACTTCCAGATTCACTGGCTCTGTTAGGAAAGAGAAGAATGAAGCTAGCAGAGGCCCGGGCCCTGAGGCAGAGGGATGGACTCTTGGACTCCCCAGGATACCTACCAGCCAGGCTGTATCCCTGGCCCATGTACCTCCAATCCAGAGACAGCACCTCATCCCATAACCGAGGAATAAAACCAGGGGGTGACACTTCCCCTTCTGCTGAGAAGCTTGCCTTCATTTTTTCAAATATAAGAAAATGTTCTTCCAAAAAAGGGAAGAACACCAAGCAAGGCTGTCAATCTCAGGCCTCAGACAAACGCAATGCAGTTGAGACTTCTCTCTCTTTCCAGTGCCTTCTCCCCCTTTCCCAAAGTCACTTACTGTATATATATACACGCATGCTGTCACAGGCTTTGAGATGCAAATTGCACCAAGCAGAAGGCAGCTTGAAGAACAAAGAACGATTGAGGGAAGATCTGAAAAATGGATTTGGAAAAGGCTCTCTGAATTCCTCGGGAGAGGGGAGACCTCTCTGCAGAGGGGAGCAGGGATAATGATCTGGGACTTTTTTATGGGAGAGAGGATTGAGAGGCCCAGTGCTGACTGTGGGGAGTGATGGGGAGGGAGTGTTACAGAAATCTGGAGTGGAAGCTAAGGCTCTGGGTGAGCAAAGAAGCCTGGTTTGATTACAGTCTTCAGCACTGAGCTGGGCACTTTTCCCCTCCTCCTTTTAATATTAGGCCTCAAACGTACTGTGAGTCATGGAGCTAACAGGTCTGCCAACATCCGGGTTTGTTCCAGAGCAGCTAGGTAGGGCAATACTGTTCTAAGGGCTTTAAGGGGAGGGTGCAGCCCCCCTTCAGTCCAGGAAGCCCCTGTAGGATACCACATTGTCCCTGGAGCCTGGAGGGGAGGGGCTCCCAGGACCAGCAAAGAGAAAACTCTGGCTGGGTAGATGTGGCACGGTGCCTCTGGGACCTGGCCTCATGTCAGCCCAGTGCCCAGCTGCTGAGCACCTACTCTGTGCAGGCCCTGTACAAATCAGACATGTCCCCACTCTCAGGGACTCTCAGTCTAATCAAGGCAGCTAACTGGACTGCAAGCTCCATGCAGATGGAGATTGGTCTTATTTACTGCGGCATCCCCAATTCTAGAACTGCGATTGAAAGAGCAGGTATTCAATAAACATTTATAAGATGGATGGGTGAGTGAGTGGGTAGGTGGGTAGATGGATGGATAGGTGAGGGGATGGATAGCTGGATAGATGGATGGATGAGTGGGTGTGTGGATGGACAGATGGATGGACTAACCACCTAGAAAAGAAGTAAGCATATAGACAGCACTCTAAGCGATGACACAAAATGCCTCGGATGGGTATTGGGATGGGGAAAGCTTCATGGAGCTGGCCTCATCTGAGTTGGGCCTTGAGGGATGAGAAGGAGCCATTCTTTTTTTTTTTTTTTTGCGGTACGCGGGCCTCTCACTGCTGTGGCCTCTCCCGTTGCAGAGCACAGGCTCCGGACGCGCAGGCTCAGCGGCCATGGCTCACAGGCCCAGCTGCTCCGCAGCATGTGGGATCTTCCCGGACCGGGACACGAACCCATGTCCCTTGCATCGGCAGGCAGACTCTCAACCACTGCGCCACCAGGGAAGCCCGAGAAGGAGCCATTCTTATACTCTTCACAGTGCCTACCAGCACACGAATGAGGACCTATTTGCATAAGATGATGTCAGAAGGGAACCGAATTGTGAGAGCTAAATTGAACTCTAGAGATCACGTGGTCCAACCCCATCATTTTGCAGATAGGAAAACTAGGGCACAGGAAGGTTAAGTGACTCACCCAAGGTCACACAGTAACTAAGTGACAAGGCAGAGATTCCAGCAAGGTCTGCTTGCTTTTAGAGCCTGATCTCTTAGCCCCATCCTGTGCTGCTCTCCTGCTCCAGGGCTCTGCTCTCCTTACTGAGATGCCTTGTGGAATTTTGCTACCATTTCTGCTGGAGCCCAGCTCCACCACCCACCCCTGCAGGGCTGGGGAGACCAGGAGCAACTGCTCAGCCCTGGTTAGGCCTCTACCCTTGAATACCACAGACAGGGGAAGAAGCAAGAGGAGGCCCATTGATTGGGTTGGGAGAGGACAATACAGCATCCCAGCCCCAAGACCCAGGGGTAAATGCTTCAATACCAGGTTGTTGAGACTAAGCAGACATGAAGGGGGGAAAGTGGAGACCATAAGGCTTACACAGGGAGTAGGAGTGACCCCTCTCTGTAGACCAAGTCCAGCATCCCAATCTCAGAATTGGGTTATTTGCATTATATGAAGCTAAATCTGAACGTAAATTAACCAGGGACTCCAGTTTCTGGAGAATGCAATAATGCCCATCATTGTGAACTGCTGGCAGGAAGCAGTTAAGATGGACCTGTTCCATAGCTCCCTCCATGCACCATGGAGTTGGTTCCTTGAACAAGACATGGGCAGGACCCTATAGGGAACTCCCAGCTGCCTGGCCCACCAATGGGATGCCCCTTGCACATTTCAGAGACAAGGTCTGATGCTACTTGGGTCCCCAGTGCCTGGCACAGGGCTGGGTGCCCAGCGCACGCCCCATGACTGAAGGAGTAACGTTCTCTTGTGTGGTCCCCTGTTCCAGGACGCCTTCCCTCACCTCTCCTTGCTGACTAAAATTGTTGCTTCCGCCCTTCAGAGAGGAAGCTTCCCCACCATCTAGGAAATATCTGCTCTCATGGCTTCCAGAAAAGATGGACACATGAGGCATCAGCACATCACAGGAGCTCATAAAGTACTGGCTGACTTAATGTTCAAGGAAACCCTTGGACATGTGGAGACATTCAAATGACAGTAATAATAATACAAGGCACATCTGGAGACACGCCTCTCCCTAACCCTCTGTAAAGTGGGCTGGCATGTGGCTGGGGGAGCCCTGGCCTTAAATTCTGCCACTTGTGTGCTGTACAGTCTCCAAGGAGTCACTTGACTTCTCCAAGGCTCTGTTTTTTCATCTATAAAATGGGAGAAATAACTGTACTTTCATCATGGGACTTGAGGTAAAATTCAAAAAGAGCTGGTATGTTAGACCCTCAAAAGCTCCCCAGGTGATTCTAGTGGACAACCAGGGCTGAGGACTGCTGGGTGACGGGGAAAACCCAGACCCCTGATGTCCACGCCAGGTTTCTTTCCTTTCTCCCAGGTGCCAGGGAGGTAGTAGGTAGCTGGCTAAAGCTTAGGCATGCCAGGCTCGGCTTCCAGCTTCGGCCTTCTTGTGGCCTGGATGTGGACGCGGCAGGCAGGCGGCCCTGATGGAGTGCAGCAGGAAAGGGGCCGTGTACCTGGGGAGGCCCAAGTCATTAATCAGGCCTCTGGGCACCGCGCCTGGTCTCTGGAATATTCATAAGGCCCCTCCAGCTGTGCCAGGCAATCAGGGTGCTGATTGCTCCCCCATCTGCAGCTTAACATTCCACTCCAGAGAGGAGAGAGCTGGCGGCTGAATGTTAACCAGGGAAAAAAGCGGCTCGGGCCTTCACAACAGCAGCCTGAACAAGAGCCCCAGGAAAGACAAATCCACTCCTTCGAGATCTGCTGGCCCGGCCAGAACTTATCCATCCCCCAGCGTCACGGGCAGTGGAAAGAGTCGCGGGTTCAGAAATAAGTGAACTGGTTGCTGGCGGCTCTACAGCCTGTATCCCCAGCTGTAAAATGGGGATGGTTCTACCAAATGCCCCAAGAGGACTGATGAAGATGGAGTTTCTTGGACTGGATTGCTGTACAAAGGCAAGGCATCATCATTGCTTGTAGTTGTTGTGGGCATGCTTCCTACCCTGCGGAAAAGCTTTTAATCACAAATATTGAAGTCTCAGGCAAGCTGGCTTTAAGGGAAACTGAACAAAGGAAGAAAAGCTCTTGGAAAAGGCAGCCTCAGGCTCGGCCTCAGGGCATGGATTTGGGGGTGCCAGGCTTGCTATTCTCATCTGCCCCAAACCTCTCAGAGAAGCAAGAAAGGAATGGGAAGGACATTTGACAGTAGATGGCCAAAAATTCAGAAAAGAACTACAAAAGCAGACAGTGTTCTGTGGCCTTCTGGTTGCTCAGGAAAAAGAGTCTGGACCCAAGCAGTGCAGGCACAAAAGTGTGCCACCATGAGTTCACAGCTCATGAGTAACGCTCTAAGTAATGATTAGGACTCACCAAGATACGGCCAAAATCTTTCCTGTGTTTGTGTTGAATAATACAGGAAACTGTTTTTAGAGAGATTTCTATCTAAATGGAGGGGGAAAAAAAAAAAACTGGAGCTAAAATAATATAACCTTCTTCCTAGAAAACCGACCAACATGGAACAGTTCATCTCTCCTGCTGACAGACAATGAGGGTCCTGAACTTGGCATTATTGTTATTGCTGTTTGTTGCTGCCCCTCTCTATCCCCAAGACCAGCCAGCCCACAACAGTGTGCTCAGCCCTGACCACAGAGGGCAGAAGCCTGGCAGCCTTGGCCGAGGCAGCAGGGGAAGGCAAGAGTCGGCCTGATTCCTAAGCAGCCCCTCACTGGGGGCAGGACCCTGTTCCACAGAGTCTCAGACATCAGGGTCCTGCCTCAGACTAAAGGAACTGTTCAGATCCAGGAGCTGCCTTGCCCCTACCCTCCAGCCCTTCACCCTCACTCTGGGTACTTGTATCTTGCTAGCATTTTCTCCAGCCAGCTCAGAAGCACGTGTTCCTCTGGAAGGAAACATTTGTCACATACATCAAATGAGTGCTGAACTGAGCCCCTACTCTGGGTTATGTGTTCTCTGAAACCTCACAGGTTCTCTCTTCACGTCAACAAATTGCTTTTTCTTTTTTTTTCTAAAGTATAAAACATTAAGTGTTCATCTAAAAAAATTTTAGATAATATAGTTAAAGAAAAAGAAGAAAATCAAAGAGCGCTCATGATCCCAATACTCAGAGATAACCACTTTTAACATTAAGTGTGGGACTTCCCTGGTGGCGCAGTGGTTAAGAATCCGCCTGCCGAATTCTATCAAACATTTAGAGAAAAGCTAACACCTATCCTTCTCAAACTCTTCCAAAATATAGCAGAGGGAGGAACACTCCCAAACTCATTTTACGAGGCCACCATCACCCTGATACCAAAACCAGACAAAGATGTCACAAAGAAAGAAAACTACAGGCAAATATCACTGATGAACATAGATGCAAAAACCCTCAACAAAATACTAGCAAACAGAATCCAGCAGCACATTAAAAGGATCATACACCATGATCAAGTGGGGTTTATCCCAGGGATGCAATTCTGGATTCTTCAATATACGCAAATCAATCAATGTGATACACCATATTAACAAATTGAAGGATTAAAACCATATGATCATCTCAATAAATGCAGAAAAAGCTTTCGACAAAATACAACACCTATTTATGATAAAAACACTCCAGAAAGTAGGCATAGAGGGAACTTACCTCAACATAATAAGGGCCATATATGACAAACCCACAGCCAACATCGTTCTCAATGGTGAAAAACTGAAAACATTTCCACTAAGATCAGGAAAAAGACAAGGTTGCCCACTCTCACCACTATTATTCAACATAGTTTTGGAAGTTCTAGCCACAGCTTCAGAGAAGAAAAGGAAATAAAAGGAATCCAAATTGTAAAAGAAGAAGTAAAGCTGTCACTGTTTGCAGATGACATGATACTATACATAGAGAATCCTAAAGATGCTACCAGAAAACTACTAGAGGGGGCTTCCCTGGTGGCGCAGTGGTTGAGAGTCTGCCTGCCGATGCGGGGGACACGGGTTCATGCCCCGGTCCAGGAAGATCCCACATGCCGCGGAACGGCTAGGCCCGTGACCCATGGTCGCTGAGCCCGCGCGTCCAGAGCCTGTGCTCCGCAACGGGAGAGGCCACAGCAGTGAGAGCCCCGCGTACCGCAAAAGAAAAAAAAAAAAAAAAACCTACTAGAGCTAATCAATGAATTTGGTAAAGTAGCAGGATACAAAATTAATGCACAGAAATCTGGCATTCCTATACACTAATGATGAAAAATCTGAAAGTGAAATTAAGAAAACACTCCCATTTACCACTGCAACAAAAAGAATAAAGTATCTAGGAATAAACCTACCTAAGGAGACAAAAGACCTGTATGCAGAAAATTATAAGACACTGATGAAAGAAATTAAAGATGATACAAACAGATGGAGAGATATACCATGTCCTTGAATTGGAAGAATCAACATTGTGAAAATGACTATACTACCCAAAGCAATCTACAGATTCATTGCAATCCCTATCAAACTACACTGGCATTTTTCACAGAACTAGAACAAAAAATTTCACAATTTGTATGGAAACACAAAAGACCCCGAATAGCCAAAGCAATCTTGAGAAAGAAAAACGGAGCTGGAGGAATCAGTCTCCCTGACTTCAGACTATACTATAAAGCTACAGTAATCAAGACAGTATGGTACTGGCACAAAAACAGAAAGATAGATCAACGGAACAGGATAGAAAGCCCAGAGATAACCCCACACACATATGGTCACCTTATCTTTGACAAAGGAGGCAAGAATATATAGTGGAGAAAAGACAGCCTCTTCAATAAGTGGTGTTAGGAAAACTGGACAGCTACATGTAAAAGAATGAAATTAGAACACTCCCTAACACCATACACAAAAATAAACTCAAAACGGATTAAAGACCTAAATGTAAGGCCAGACACTATCAAACTCTTAGAGGAAAACAGAGGCAGAACACTCTATGATATAAATCACAGCAAGATCCTTTTTGATCCACCTCCTAGGGAAATGGAAATAAAAACAAAAATAAACAAATGGGACTTAATGAAAGTTAAAAGCTTTTGCACAGCAAAGGAAACCATAAACAAGACGAAAAGACAACCCTCAGAATGGGAGAAAATATTTGCAAATGAAGCAACTGACAAAGGATTAATCTCCAAAATTTACAAGCAGCTCATGCAGCTCAATATCAAAAAAACAAACAACCTAATCCAAAAATGGGCAGAAGACCTAAATAGACATTTCTCCAAAGAAGATATACAGATTGCCAACAAACACATGAAAGAATGCTCAACATCATTAATCATTAGAGAAATGCAAATCAAAACTACAATGAGATATCATCTCACACCAGTCAGAATGGCCATCATCAAAAAATCTACAAACAATAAATGCTGGAGAGGGTGTGGAGAAAAGGCAGCCTTCCCTCACTGTTAGTGGGAATGTAAATTGATACAGCCACTATGGAGAACAGTATGGAGGTTCCTTAAAAAACTACAAATAGAACTACCATATGACCCAGCAATCACACTACTGGGCATATACCCTGAGAAAACCATAATTCAAAAAGAGTCATGTACCAAAATGTTCATTGCAGCACTATTTACAATAGCCAGGACATGGAAGCAATCTAAGTGTCCATCAACAGATGAATGGATAAAGAAGATGTGGCACATATCTACAATGGAATGTTACTCAGCCATAAAAGGAAACGAAATTGAGTTATTTGTAGTGAGGTGGTTGGATCTAGAGTCTGTCCTACAGAGTGAAGTAAGTCAGAAAGAAAAAAATGAATACCGTATGCTAACACATATATATGGAATCTAAAAAAAAAATGGTTATGAAGAACCTAGGGGCAAGACGAGAATAAAGATACAGACCTAGTAGAGAATGGACTTAAGGATACGGGGAGGGGGAAAGGTAAGCTGGGACAAAGTGAGAGAGTGGCATGGACATATATACACTATCAAACGTAAAATAGATAGCTAGTGGGAAGCAGCCACATAGCACAGGGAGATCAGCTCTGTGCTTTGTGACCACCTAGAGCGGTGGGATAGGGAGGAAGATGCCAGAGGGAAGAGATATGAGGACATATGTATATGTATAACTGATTCACTTTGTTATAAAGCAGAAACTAACACACCATTGTAAAGCAATTATACTCCAATAAAGATGTTTTAATAAATAAATAAATAAAATAAGCATTAAAAAAAAAAAAAGGATCCGCTTGCCAATGCAGGGGTCACGGGTTCGATACCTGGTCTGGGAAGATCCCACATTCTGCGGAGCAACTGGTTCCGTGTGCCACAACTACTGAGCCCGTGTGCTGCAACTACTGAAGCCCACACACCTACAGCCCATGCTCTGCAACAAGACAAGCAACTGCAATGAGAAGCTCGCACACCGCAACAAAGAGTAGCCCCCGCTCGCCACAACTAAAGAAAGCCTACGTGCAGCAACCAAGACCCAACGCAGCCAAAAAAAAAAAAAAACATTAGGTGTCTTTTCCAAATAGGTGGATGGCTAGATAGATATTTTTCAACGGGATTAATCAGATTTTACCTTTTTTTTCCCTCAGTTAACAGTGGGTGATAAATTTTTCTCTCATTAAATATTCCCCTGCATCAGTGGTTCTAAAAGTATTGTATGGGAATCCTTGGAGATCCCCAAGACTTTTTCAGGGAGTCCGTTGGGTTAAAACTATTTTCATAATAATACAAGACATTATTTGCCTTTTCACTCATTCTCTCAGGACTGTACACTGGAGTTTTCCAGAGGCTGTATGATGTGTGATATTGCAACAGGCTGAATGTAGACGCAGATATGCAAATCCAGCCATCTTTTATTAAGCCAGCCTAATTTAAAGAGATTTGCAAATGTCATTCTTCTCATTTTTTTTGGAAAATATAATTATTTTTCATAAAAATATGTTTTTTGGGAGTACGTAAAATGGGTTTATTATTAGGTGAATTAACAAATGCGTATTTTTGAAATTCCTTTTTTTTTTTTTTTCTTTTTTGCGGCTTGTGGGATCTTATTTCCCCAACCAGGGATTGAATACGGGCCCTCGGCAGTGAAAGTGCAGAATCCTAACCACTGGACTGCCAGGGAATTCCCTGAAATTCCTTCATTTTTATTTTGAATATGCTAAATATTAATAGATATAGCCATATAAGCAAAAGCTCTTTGGGGTTCTCAAAAATGTTTAAGAGTGTAAAGTGATTCTGAGGCTGAACACTTGAGAACAACTACTCTACACCATTACCTGTGGTGACTGCATAGCACCCCTTTCTGTGGATGGGCCCTAATTTGTTCATCCATTTCCTTATTGAAATGGGTTGCTTCCAATTTTCACTACTATAAAAGTGCTGCACAAATCATCGAGTACCTACATAAAGTGAAAACTTCCTGGAATGACAGAAAACAACAGAAACCAACTGGAAGGGTGAGCCATCACTATTAGTCCATTATTAATCAAATTAAACAAAATGTATCACAGGATGTGAACAAATAAAGTTGAAAGGCTATGTGCACATTGAATATATATATACGTGTACAGATACATATGTTTCCATAGAGAGCAAGACTTACGCCCTGTAAAGAGTCCTTTTTTCTCTGCTGTCTATGAAGTGGTTATAAAAGCTGATCATATTCTAGAGCAGTGCTACAGATGGTATGAAACTCTTTGGTACCATTACAGAAACTGAGAGGAGTTTAGAAACTTTAAGCAATTTGAGAGAGAAATTTTATTTCTGTAGGTAGGAAACAATAAAAAATCGATGTTTGTAAAAAAGTTGAGTACAAAAATGCTGCAGACTTTCAAAAATATATACTTGAGAGTATTTCTGTAGAATAGACTCCTAGAAGTGGAATTGCTGGGTCAATGGACACGCATCTTAAAATGTTAATAGATATTAACAAGTTACCTCCATTTACACCTCACCAAGAGTAAGATGTAAATATACCAAATGTCCTGAGAGTGTATGTGAGTGCCTGCCCTCTGACATCTTTGGCAAAACCAAAGATTATGATTCTTTTAAATCTTTTTCTACTTAGTAGGCTAAAAGTTATATTTTGTCTTCTATGATTGCTTATTCATATCCCTTGCCCATTTTCTATTGGGTCCTTTTTCTTATTGATTTTTCTTAACTCTTTATTTATTCTGGACAAGCATCTTTTGTCTGTCATACATTGCAAATATTGGCTTGCCTCAATTATGTGGCTTGCCTTTTAATTTTGCTTACATGTCTCACTAGAGTATAAAAACTGCCTTTAAAACTTTTATTCTAAATTTATTCTAATCTATTAATCATTTCCTTTATGGTTTTATAGATTCTCATCTGGCTTAGGAAGCCTTTCCTTGTTGCATGGTTTTAAAAATACTCTCCATTTCCCTCTAATACACTTGCAGCTTTTCTTTTTATTTCTTAATATTTAGATCTTCAATCCATCTGGAATTGAATTTTTGTTATGGTGTGAGGCATTGACTGTTGACCTTTGTAATCCATGTAGTGGATCATGGCAGGGCACCGGCAATGGGCTTGAGCCCCAGTAAGAACCAGCCCATGCATTGCTGGGGACCTGTAGGCCTGCCTGCTGCAGCTGGAGCTAAGCTGGTTCCCAAGTGGACAGATATCTGAGCCCACCTGGTTCAGGAGGGGAGGCAAGCTACATTTCAGAATCCTTCCCAATGAGATAGAGCTGTTGTGGGCATCTGCAAAGTTGACAAGCAGAGCTGATGACACTCCAAGAAAGCACCAAAACGTCTTTACCATGTAGTTTGGTTCTCAGAGAGCTTTCTGTCCATTACCCTCCTTGATGCCAACATCGCTATGTAGGTGGAAGGGGATTCAAGATGCCCACTTTACCATTACAGAAAATAAGGTAGAGAGGGGTAAGTGACATGCCCGAGGTCACGCTCCTGGTGAGTGGCAGAGCCCGAATAGAACCTAGACTTCCTGCTCCCGAGTCCACAGCTCCTCCGACCTCTCTGTGCATCAGGCTCTGAGTCCCTGTCACTGCAGCTGCCCCCTTTAGTGGAAGGGAGGGTCTGGCCTAAGGCTTTCCCAAAACTGTGCTCCCCCACTGTGGGCAGGTGAGACTGGAAAAATCCATCCTCCACCACCAGCTGACGGAGGGTTTCGAGGCTTCCTTGGGCATGTACCTCCTCCTCTCCCCGAGTGTTTGGTGGAGGGTGGGAGTGATGAGTCAGGCCAGGGAGGGAGAGCTCAGCCATAAACAAGCGGGACTGACAGCGAGCACTTTCCTTGAGGCACGTGACCTCCCACGGGCCTCCGGGGACTCTGCCTGAATGGCAAAGCTTCAAAATTTCGTGATCTAGGCTCTGCACATTTAATTTGCTATATTCTCGAAGGCAGCCACAGAAGGGAAGAAGCTTTTAGAGAGGAGGTGGGGGATGAGGGAGAAAGTAAATTATTTCTAGTCCCTCAATGAAGAGTTTGAAATGTTATTTTTAATGAGTGTGTCATTTTTGCAGACACCCAATGTGACTATGCTGGGTCTTTATCCCCTCCAGCTCCAAACCAAAGGGACACCCAGGACGCAGAATTGTAGAGCTGGGTCTGGCCTTGGAGATCAGATGATCCGATCCCTTGGGGTTAATGGGAACCCCATGTACCCCAAAGCAAGTGACTTGTCCAAGTTGGGGAAGTTCTGGGAACAGATCTCAGGTCTCCTGGATGTACTTGTTCTCTCCTTGGATATTCCTCAGGTCCCCCACCTACACTTGCTCTGGTGACCATTGGGGAAAGCCTTGGGGAAGGCACAGCCACTGGACACACAATGAGAAAGTAAAAGGTGGGGGTCAGAGAGAAACAGGGGCAACAGGCCCAACAGTGACCAAGCAGGGCTTCTCTCCACCCGAGGCTGCAATCAGGCCTACGGAGGTAGGGGTGCCTACCTGTTCCAGGGGGATGACGAGGAAGGAGCCACCTCCCGCGCTCTCAGTGACAATGGCCAGGAAGCGGGCATTGACGGCGCAAAAATGGTTATCATGCACATTCTTGGTGATGGGGATCCCGTCGAAGCAGTGCTCCCGGTTGGCCACCTTCCCATAGACGTTCCGGAACTTGGAGCTGCGGTATTGCGGACGCCAGGACATCTGTGAGGGGCCAGAAGAGACAAGGGTCAGGCCGGGAACTGCTTCCCGAAGGGCTGAGCTGGGCACGTGAGGGAGGTCTCAGGGATGCAGGAGGTGAGGAAGGCCCAGCATCTGCCCTCAGGATGCGGGGAGAGGGGAAGGAATCTCCAAGAATCGGGTGCCCAGCCCCGTGCTGGAGGACTTACTCTTTCAATAAAGTCCCGCAAGGGCAAAGACTGGCATGAGGGCATCCACACACTTCCTGCTTTCAGTATACACGTCCACACCACCTTCCAGAAAGGATGGAGGATCCTTTCACTCTCAAGGGACGTGCCACGTGATAGAGCAGACCATCCATCCAATAACATGTCTGGGCTGCCTCTTGCGTGTCAGAAACTGTGCTTAATTTAGTATGGGACGTGCAGACAGAGGAGGCTGGTTGTTCACAAAGAGAGAGAACACTTCTAATGATGAGGGGCGGGGGAGGAAGACAGCCCCTTACGTGCAGCAAGGCAAATGACCACCCATTATCATACGCTCCTCTGATTCTCTCTAGGGCTTCTAACCCACAAGTGCACCGTCAGAAATCTCTTAGTCCTATACATCATCACCATCATCATTATAAGTATCATCATCATCATCACCACCAGGCCCAGAGAGGTAAAGTGACTTGTCCAAGGCCACACAGCTAATGAGTAAGGTCATGAACACAGGTCTCCTGATTGGAAATCTGAGACTCTTTCTTATGCCAGATTAGCCTTTGGAGCAAGGTTTCTCAGTGTGTGGCCCACAGATCACCTGTATCAAAATCATCCGGGATGGGGGAGGTTTCTCAGCCTCCCACATCATTTGTTAGAAATGTTGATTCCTGGGTCCCAATCCAGACCTACTAAATCCATTATTTTGGGAATGGGACCCAGAAAGAGGCATTTTAATCCAGCTTCCCTGCCCCAGTGAGACAGAAATACACCGAAGTTTGAGAGCCCCTGTTCTAGAGAATGGAATGGTACCCCTCCCTACCCCTCACCACCCACCAACCATGACACAGGGTCCAACCGACTGACCAACTGGCCCCTACTGCATGAGTGTCCCATGCTGTGCACAGTGGAGAACACAGATACACAGATGTGCATGTGTGGGTGTGTGGAGGACAGGATGGGCAGCCCATCGTGGAGGTGAGGATAGGGAGGAAGGGACAGAGGGAACTTGTGAACATGTACCTGGCCTGGCTGGCGGCAGTGAGGGGGCCAGCTGGCCGGTGACAAGTGTTTGCTCTGGAGGGTGGTGGACAGACAGCTGGAGGACCTGGGAGGCCAGATCAGGCACCAGCACACACTGTGGGCCGAAGTGGAGCATCTGGAGGCCCCAGAGTTCTGACCTTTCCTCCTGTGCTTACCAAGGGGCTGACTTCATTCTGAGGTCAGATGCACGGGTGTGCAGGCAGGGAACAGAAAAGCCTCCTCCCTATTCTGCAGAGAGAGGAGGCCACACTGAGGCTGGGACTGAAAGAGCCACCCAGACCTCACAGGGAAATCAGTGTGGCAGCCAAGAGGTCACCTGAAAATCTGGCCCTTTGCCCCTTGCCCTCAAGCCCAGCTCAGATCCTGGTGGATTCCTCCCTGCTAGTTCTAGTGAGGCTATGGCACTCTCTATGAACCTTACAGGAGCAATCAGCACAAGACTGAGACACATTTGAGCTCCCTAAAAGGAAGGACTTGCTTAATGGTTAGAGCTGCCTGAGATGGAAAAGGAAGTTATCAGGATAGGTAATGAGCTTCCCATCCCTGGAAGGGTTCAAGATTGAGGTGGATGATCTCTGGGTTAAGGGCAGTGTGGAACAACAGATGGGACTAGATGGCCTTCCAGCCTCCAAATAATAAGAGTTCCTCTACTTTATTAAAAACAGTGTGTTGCAACGAGAGGCGTGCTGGGGTCAGAGAGCAACAAACAGGACACCCTGGCCAGCGACATTTCTTCTCTGTAAAACAGGGATCGTAATGCCTCCCTGGCTGGGTTGCTGTGACAAGGAAGGACAACGGCTCTGGTGGCAACTGCCATCTCCCCCTGGGCCTTCCCACATTGCTGATTACTGCACGGTCACTTATTTCAAGGTACGCATGTTTTCTCTCTCCTGTTACTAGATTGTAAGTTAGGCGATCATCCAACTCCTTCTGGCCCCTGCACAGCCGCCCTCCACCCCAGGCCTGGCGCTGGATTCCTGTCTATAGGAGCCTCCCAGTGACCCTGGTTGAATAATCTCTTGGTATGGTGGGAGGGCAAGGGCCAAGTTCAGGCACAACTGCCCAGTTCCTTGGAGGCGATAGGGTGAACCTCCCCCCAGGGCTGTGACTTCAGTTTACTGAAGTTTTGAGTTTTGAGCTGATACCCCACTCCTGGCCACAGGATGAGGGCCTAGTCCTTACTCTTACCCCATTAGGGCTTCTGGGCCCAAGCCCTTCCTTGTAGTGTTTGTTCTTCCGGTCACGCAGCCTCATCTCCTCTGGCCTCCTTGTCACCAGGATGCCAAGGCCTCTTGAACTCAGTACACCCTTCAGGCTGGGGCTTAATGAGTCCCTTACCACTGACAGCACAGTATCAGCAAGGTGACCAATTCCATGACGCTCCCCAGCTGCCACCTCAACATCACCTCATTTGCCCCCAGCTGCAGCTGTCCAGTGGGCAGAGCTGGACAGATACTACAATCCCATTGAAAATATTTGGTACATATGTGACTAATTTGAGGCTCAGAGAGGTTGAGAGACTGGCCCAAAGTCACAAGCGGTGAAAGTGGCAGAGACAAGACCTCAGTCAAGACGTCCTGACTCTTAAAAAGACTTGAGTGAAAGCAATCTACAGATTCAATGCAATCCCTATCAAATTACCAATGGCATTTTTTACAGAACTAGAACAAAAAGATCTTAAAATTTGTATGGAGACACAAAAGACCCTGAATAGCCAAAGCAATCTTGAGGGAAAAAAACGGAGCTGGAGGAATCAGACTCCCTGACTTCAGACTGCACTACAAAGCTACAGTAATCAAGACAATATGGTACCAGCACAAAAACAAATATAGATCAATGGAACAGGATAGAAAGCCCAGAGATAAACCCATGCACCTATGGTCAACTAATCTATGACAAAGGAGGCAAGGATATAGAATGGAGAAAAGACAGCCTCTTCAATAAGTGGTGCTGGGAAAACTGGACAGCTACATGTAAAAGAATGAAATTAGAACACTCCCTAACACCATACACAAAAACAAACTCAAAATTAAAGACCTAAATGTAAGACCAGACACTATAAAACTCATAGAGGAAAACATAGGAAGAACACTCTTTGACATAAATCACAGCAAGATCTTTTTTGACCCACCTTCTAGAGAAATGGAAATAAAAACAAAAATAAACAAATGGGACCTAATGAAACTTAAAAGCTTTTGCACAGCAAAGGAAACTATAAACAAGATGAAAAGACAACCCTCAGAATGGGAGAAAATATTTGCAAATGAAGCAACTAACAAAGGATTAATCTCCAAAATGCACCAACAGCTCATGCAGCTCAATATCAAAAAAACAAACAACAACCCAATCCAAAAATGGGCAGAAGACCTAAATAGACATTTCTCCAAAGAAGACATACAGATGGCCAAGAAGCATATGAACACCTGCTCAACATTACTAATTATCAGAGAAATGCAAATCAAAACTACAATGAGGTATCACCTCACACCAGTTAGAATGGGCATCATCAGAAAATCTACAAACAACAAATGCTGGAGAGGGTGTGGAGAAAAGGGAACCCTCCTGCACTGTTGGTGGGAACGTAAATTGATACAGCCACTATGGAGAACAGTATGGAGGTTCCTTAAAAAACTAAAAATAGGGCTTCCCTGGTGGCGCAGTGGTTGAGAGTCCGCCTGCCGATGCAGGGGAAACGGGTTCGTGCCCCGGTCTGGGAGGATCCCACATGCCGCGGAGCGGCTGGGCCCGTGAGCCACGGCCGTTGAGCCTGCGCGTCCGGAGCCTGTGCTCCGCAACGGGAGAGGCCACAACAGTGAGAGGCCCACATACCGCAAAAAAAAAAAAAAAAAAAAAAAAAAAACTAAAAATAGAATTACCATATGACCCAGCACTCCCACTACTGTGCATATATCCAGAGGAAACCATAATTCAAAAAGACACATGCAGCCCAATGTTCCTTGTAGCACTATTTACAATAGTCAGGTCATGGAAGCAACCTAAATGTCCATCGACAGATGAATGGATAAAGAAGATACGGTACATATATACAATGGAATATTACTCAGCCATAAAAAGGAACAAAACTGGGTCATTTGTAGAGACATGGAAGGACCTAGAGACTGTCACACAGAGTGAAGTAAGTCAGAAAGAGAAAAATAGATATCGTATATTAACTCATATATGTGGAATCTAGAAAAATGGTACAGATGAACCGGTTTGCAAGGCAGAAATAGAGACACAGATGTAGAGAACAAACGTATGGACACCAAGTGGGGAAAGTGGCGGGGTGGGCGGGGATGAATTGGGAGGTTAGGATTGACATACATATACTAATATTTATAAAATAGATAACTAATAAGAACCTGCTGTATTAAATAAATAAATGAAAATTAAAAAAATAAAAAAGTAAAAAGTAAATGATAAAATAAATAAATAAAATAAAATAATGTTGAAAAACCAAACAAAACAAAAAAAGACTTGGGTGGTCTCAGGTCCTTGTTCTACCACTTAATGGCAAAGTCCCTCTGGTCAAGTTTCTAAACTGATCTCAATCTCTGCTTCTGTAGCTATAAGATGGAAACAATTATGTTATCTGCCCAATAAGTTGTAATAAGAATTAAATGAGATATTTGGATAGAAGGCTAAAACAAAAAAAAGGAAATTCTGACTCTTGGTTTACTGTTCTTTCCAACATAGTACACATCTCTCCTCTTTCAGCCTCTCCACCCAAGCTCTTACTCCTCCCTACTTGTTCCATACAGTACAGGGCACTACACAAAAGTGTAAAGAAACTGTATAGGAAGCAGGGGTTGGAGGAGTCAGAAAGAATCCAAGGGTTTCTATCTTGGCTGTTATTTGCTAGCTGTGTGACTTCAGACTAGTTACTCAACTTCTCTGAGCATCAGTTTCTTCACCTGTAAAATTTGAATAACGTTATCCAGATCACTGGATGCAATGAAGTGACCAAATGCTAAATGCCTGGCAAGGTGTCTGGCACGGAGGTGGGGTGGGGAGGGCGTGCTCATCACACACTAGTTCTACCCTCCCCTCTTCTCCTGTAAGGGAGAGACTCTGACCTCAATTAAGTGTTTACTAGGGGAGGGCCAAGCTCTGGCAGGAGAAGGAGGGGGCTGAGCTGGGCCGAGGGTCAGGAAGAGGGAGGGAAAGGCTCTGGCCTCCAGATGTGCGTGGCTGCTGGGCCTGCTCCCTGGCGGCCTCTCCCTGGGCCCAGGGCCATCCTGGTCTCCCTCTGAGAGGGGGAGGGCCTGGAAGGAGGAAGTGTTCATTTTGCAGCTGAACGGCCCTTATAGCCTCTTAAGAAATGGAAGCAGGCTTTTTTCTTCTCTGAGATAATCTCTGTGTACACTCCAGGTGGAGACAAATTGCATCCTGTCCTCCAATCCTAAAAATGATTTATTGTGGCCAGCGGGTGCACTTTCTAGATGACAATGGCTAAAACTCAGTCCTGTAACCGGAACACAAAAAAATGTATGAGGGCAGTTTTTGTTCCCGTCTCTGACTCAGGTGATGCGGGGAGCTCATGGCTACATCCTTGGGGAGAGCTGTCAGCTGGGGAGCCCAGGAGGCCTCAGGATCTGCCCTGGTGGATACTGGACACTTGTTCTCATGGGGCAGCCTGCCAGGATCTGTGAGAGAGCCACTCCCTGTCCACGTGCTATCAGAGAAAGGCTGACATTTTTAGTCTTGTTTGGTTCACTACCTGTGTGACCTGGGATAAGGCATCTTCTTTCTCTAGGCTTGGTGTCCTTTTTGGTGAAATGTGGGTATCAGCCACACCTACGCCTTAGAATCCCTATCAGGATGGGACAAGAGAACACTGGGGACAGGGGCTTTGCAAAAAGTGTGCTGAACGACAGATACTATCATCAGTATCTCCAGAGAATTCTCCCACAACATTCTGGGTTCATGAGCGATCGCTAGTCAACTGGTCCTCCTCCAACTCTTAGGCAGCCCTGCTTTCCAGAGCCCAGGGCTGGACACATGGGAGGGATACAGCGCATGTTCCCAAACTGAAGGGAGCAGAAGTGGATCAGCCCGGGGTCTTGAGAAGCGCGTCAGGTCAGACAGTAATTACTGACGGACTCTTCACTTCAGTTTCCTCCTCTGTGAAATGAAAGGCTAGGATCTTTTTAGCAGAACACTTTCTCTAAATAAAATATTACTCATAACTCCAAAATGTAAAATGGGCAAAGTTGGAGATGTTTGCATTCAAATCTAGCAGGAAACTGGGAGTACCTTCAAGCAATGGTCCTGGGACTGCACCGTGGAACCCAATTTGAGAACCTCTGGTGTGAGGAAAGGGGCCAGAAACCCACGTTCCAGCTGGCTCAGCCACTAACTCACTAGGGACCCTCAGGCAGATCCCTCCTTCTTCTCTCACAGGAGGTATTTGGGCCAGATGGCCCACCCTCTAGCTCTGCCATGTAATGGTCTTACTGAGTTCTCAGTGGCTACCAGGACTTCTGAGAAGATCTTGTAGCCATTCAAGAAATATCCAGCATGAAGAAGCTGGACCGCAAGTGTTCTCGCTTAAATGCTCTCTGACTGCAGAATCCGCTGGGTTTGGGCCTCCAGGGATCCAGGAGTCCCTCGAGGGTCTGCCTCTGAAGTCCCTGTACCCCGTGGCACAGCTGATCTCAGCAGGGACGCAGGACGGAGGAAGCTGACCCACTGACCCACTACCATATTGAACAGCACAGATTACAAATCATTTCCATCATTGCAGACAGTTCTATTGCATGGTGCTGGTAGAATATCAATTAGCCCCCCAAAGTCACATCCTAGAGGAAAAGAATCCAACTCAACGTCCACACCTGGGAGCTCCTGGCTGGGATGCACAGGGACCACAGAAGGTCAGGATCTGGAGTCACCCCACTGACTTTCTCTCCATCCTTAGCAGATGTGGAATTCTTAGGTTCCACGCCAACTCACAGAGTCTCTTGGGCAAGCCCCTCAGTCTTGTCAACCATGAAACGGGGATTCCTCCCCTTTGTCATGTTCCACCTTGCCTCCCTTACACCATCAGGGAGTAGATCAAAGTCAAGCGCAAATGAACACGGTTGGGATGGCACCTTCTCAACAGACTGCAGATGGAGGATTCAGATCTGGCACCCATGGATGCTGCACTCTGCCCATCACCCGACGCAAGTCCAGCCAGATATGGAGTCTATTCCTGGAGCAGGCTTCTGCCCTGAATCCCTGCAGCCTTTCCTGTTCTACTGAGCAGGACTGGACACGTGAGGAGGGGGCTGCCAGCCTCCTCTGCTCCAAGCTCTTCAGGAGAGCTTCCCATCTCCCCTGAGATGGCTCCTGAGCTGGGCAGCTGCCAGATTCTGAAGTCCCCAGATTCTGTCCTGTGTTCCCTTTTTCTGGCTCATCACACTAATAATAGCCTACATTTATTAAGCGCTTACTGTGACCCAAACGTTTTACATTCATTACATCCTGTAATCCTTATAATAACCCCGAGGTAAAGATACAACTATTATCCCCATTTACAGATGAAACTGGGCTTGTTCAAAGTCACTTAAGTGGAGTAACCGGGATCTGAACTCCGACCTGACACCATGGTCTCTTACTTTACATGTTTGCTCCCCAATCGCACTGGATGTTAGTGAGGGCAGCAACTATGTCTCATTCTTCTCCATTTTTTCCAGGCCTTGCCATTAGGCTTAATATAGTATTGATGAATGTTTACTAAATATGTGAATGAGTAAAGGAATAAGAGGACAGGAAGAAGGAGAGTGACCCTGTCACTTCCCCTTAAAGCCTCTAAAAACTCCCTTGGTCTTCCCACATCATAAACCTCGCCCATCCCCTTATAGGGATCTGCAGGACCAGATCCCAATTTGTAAGATCCCACCTGGGCAGAAAGCAAGGAGAAGGAAATATCTGCCTCCCTATGGGCCCAGCTTTTCTTACATGTGGTCCTAACACAAAAAGGCTTTCATAGAACCATAGCCTGCCAGCGCAGAAGAGGACCCTTGGGTCCACTAAAATCTAGCCTTTCATTTCACAGACTTGGGCCCAGAAAGAGGAAGTGACTTGTCCAAGGTCACACAGGAAGGTCACCTGATGACCAAGCCACCCTGCAAGCCTCCTTGTGGGAGGGCGGGGGATAAAGGGATGGGGGGGTGAGGGGACAGGACATGGTGCTGCCACCTCTCCTCTGCAGGTAGACCTGGGGGGACTGTCTGGGGTGGGCAGGCCCCACCCAGGGAAGTACCCGCCTTCTACTGGGATTCTGAGTTCTGTACTCCTCTGCCCAGGGAGGGAGGGGGCGGTGGAGCCCAAAGCACAGGCCCAACAGATGGTTTCTATTTGCAGCCACTGCGCCTGGTCTGTGCCAGACTCCTGACCTATTTTGAGGAACTGAGGGCCCCACTGGCTCAGGGATGGCCTCCCACTCACACCCCTTAACCCACAGTTTGGCAGGAGATCAGATGGGTGGTTCAGGGCCAGTGGAGGTGGGGAGTGGAGGAGGAAAACCTTCGAAAATGAGGCTGGGGTGGATGCCTGCAAGCTTGAACTCCAGAGCAGGGATCCTCAGAGTGTGAGCCCCAGGCATGATCTGGGGTGTTTGTGCAAATTCAGGTTCCTGGGCCCCACTTCAGGCCTGCAGGATCACACTCTCTGGGAGTGGGCTGGGGACTCTGCATTTGAACCAAGCTCCCCAGGTGATCCCTGTTATTCAGTGTACTGTCTGTGGACCAGTAGCACTGGCATCATCTGGGAGCTGGTTAGAAATGCAGAATCCCAGGCCCCACCCAGGACTGAAGGAGAACCTGCAGAATCTGCGTGCATCAGAATCACCCCATGGGCTTGTTAAAACACAGATCGCTAGGCCTCACCTCCAGAGTTTCTGATTCAGGAAGTCTGCAGGCCTGGGAACATGCGTTTCTAACAAGTCACCAGGTGATGTGAAGCTAAGTCCCTGAGCTGTACTGCAAGGGGCACTGTATCCTTTGAAGCCCTAGTGCTCTCACCTTTCAGAAGTCCCTTTACCTCTCTGAGTTTCAGTTTGCCCATCTGTAAAATGGATATAATTCACACCTTTTTCCTAGGGCAGTTGTGAGGTGCCAATGAAATAATAACGTGTGTGAAAGTGCTTTGTGAACTACTATTGTTATTATAAAAATTATTATATAAATCAATTTGTACCTTACAAAGTGGTATAGGCCCTATCATTGGCCCTTGACAGCCGCCCTGCCATACAGCAAGTCAGTCAAAGAGCTACGCATTCCTAGAGGGCTTTATTCTGCGTTCCTGGACTGTCCAGCACAAGACCAGGCCTGGAGTAACTGATCAATAAGGGCTGGCGGAATTCAGCCCAAGATGGCTGATTCCCAGGCCCACTCACTTTCCACTGCAGTCTCTACTTCTCACATCCTCCTTCAAGGCCCTCTGGTCCCTTGGTAGGCGAAGCTAAGCAACTTTTTTGAAAAAACGGTTGTTTGAGAGTTGAGGCTAAAGGGCGAGCTGGGGACACACCAGCCCCAGCTGCCACCCCTCAGGCTCCTCCCCCGTGAAATGCCCTGCCTGACTCTCAGGATGAGCTGGGATCCCATATTGACAGCGCCTGGCCCAGCCCCTGGCACATGGTGGGTGCACCCTCCATGCAGGGGTCCTTCCCACAACGGGATCAGATCACCTGGGCATCCCCAAGCTGGGGCACTGCAGGGCTTGTACGTTTACGGTCAGGCCTAGAATGGGCTGATGCTACTCCGTGTCAATGAAATCTCCTAAAACAATGTGCCAAGTGTGCTCCCCAGGAAAGAGGGTGATTGGAGCTGCCCACAGGTGGAATCCCATGGGCCTCCCCAGGGCACTGCAGAGGAGCCCTCCTACTTGTTGGTCCCTGTATGCAGGGGACCCTCAGACCATCCACCTCATGGACCAGGACCTTGGCTCCCTGTTGCCTGGAAATGCAGGAAAGATGGGCTGCTAAACAGTCCCTGGGGGAATGTGTAATGTGGCTTGGGCCTTCTCCTTCCCAAGAGATAACTTATCTAAATTGCAACAGGGGAGGGCTGCAGTATCTCTGTAGAGAACAGAGGAAGCCAGCCCATCTCTCAGTGCTCAAATGAGAAAGGAAAGGTTGAAAACCTTTATGTTACTGTCAATCATCTTGGGTACAAGAAGGGGCAGTGAGCAGACACCAGGCCACATGCACAAAGCTTATTCAAGGACAAACTCTGCATTGATTACTCTGCACTGTCCGCAAGGGATGTGTGTGTGTGTGTGTGTGTGGCTTTTGTTTGAAAAACCCTCTGACCGATGACGGTCTCATGATGTTCTACCTTTCACCGACTGCATTATGAAAAGAATCTACTAGTTAATTTAGGACTCGGCAAGGAAAGCAAACTCTTCCTGGATCTTTGGCCAATTCCCCTAGCACAGCCTCTGTTCCCCAAACTCACAAGGGACACAGCTCCTTCTAGGTGGCTGTGTTGTGTCCCCAGGGGACCTCCAGCTCAGCTCCAGAGCTCTGCCCAGTAGAAGGGACCCACACTCAGTGGTGACTGGCTTGGGGTTTAAATGTGAGCTATGTGAGGCTGTGGTTGGTAACAGAGAGAAGGGCATGGAGAGGAGGGCAGAGAGAAGTGTGAAGAGCATCATT
This sequence comes from Mesoplodon densirostris, assembly GCF_025265405.1. NCBI lineage: Eukaryota > Metazoa > Chordata > Mammalia > Artiodactyla > Ziphiidae > Mesoplodon > Mesoplodon densirostris. The sequence goes on from NC_082664.1 coordinate 125,154,094, forward strand.
TTTACTTTCTAGATATGTCGCTGTGCTTTTTACTCTTTAGCACTTTCTAACCGTGGACCTTCCCTCTCTTCCTCTTAATGGCACCTGTTCACCCAGAAAGGGTTAGGACTGTTCAAGCAGGAATCTGAACAATTCAGGTTCTGACATCCAGTATGGGATTTGAGCTACACAGCAGTCTTAAGAGTCAAGACTTGAGAGGCTCTTCTTGACTTCCATCTCCCCCTGATAGCAAATGAAGGATGTCACCTGGCTGACCAGATAGCAGAGAAGTCCTGGTCAGACACCAGAGGGAGGGGAAAGCCCACTCCTTGCTGACGGAAAGACTGAGAATGGGAAGGAAACAGAGAGGGAAATGCAGGTTCAGACATGTGCCCTGATTTTCCATACTCTGGGCCAGAATCTCAGCGGGGTGGTGCTCCGTAGGTTGAGGGTGGTGCCGAGGGCAAAGGGTAGAGGCATTTCTCTCCAACTTCTTGACTGGGATTCTAGAAGGAGAGAGACCACTACTCAAGATGGCCCTGGGCCAAATAAGAGGTGGCCTCTCAGAATTAAGATGGCCAAGGGGAATGGTCAGACAGAGAGGACCGGGCACGCACTCTTGAGCCTCCTTCAGCTCTTGGCTGGTGGAGAGAACCCAGCAGTCAGGCCCGACACATCCCAGAGGAGGACATGGAAGATCTAAGAGCCACAGGCCACCAGGAGTCTGCCACGGTGAGAGGCAAGTGCACTGTAGCAGAGGCTGTGGGGAAGACAGGCCTGGGGCAAGATGAATAGTGAGACAAAGGCCCAGCGGGGGATGGACCCTGCCATCAGGGCCAAGGGAAAATGGACCATGAGTTTGTCCACAGCAGACTTCAGTGGCAGATACCCAAAGAACGCCCTGGGATGGGACAGACCAGCCACACCTCAGTGGACATCAGCTAGGACATGTCTGAGGACCGGCACAGAGCCAGAGGTCTCCCTCCCCCGACACCCTGGCTGTCTACATCCCCAGATGCCATTTTACAAAAGAGCCGGAAGAGGAGGAGCTCTGAAAGATGAGCCTTTGGAGTCACTCAAGCAGAAGCCAAATTAGCCCAAAGTGGCTGAGTCTTTACATCACAAGACTGTGTAAATCACTGAATCAGATCAACTCCACTGGACAGGAATGAATGTGTTTTATCACCGTGACCCTTCGAGGTAGGGCTCCTAAATGAGATCAGATCAGCTTTAGAGAAAATAAAGAAGCTGTATCTTCTTACACACTACTACATATAAAATAAACAACGAGTACCTACTACATAGCACAGGGAACTATATTCAGTATCTTATAATAACCTATAATGGAAAAAAATCTGAAAAAGAATATGTGTATGTGTGTGTGTGTGTGTGTGTGTGTGTGTTTGTGTATAACTGAATCACTTTGCTGTACACCTGAAACTAACACATTGTAAATCAACCATGCCTCAATTAAAAAAAAAAAAAGACTGTATATTCTTTGCACACCCAAGTTGTCAGGGCCGCCAGGTAAAGCCATGAAGGCTGTGCACTGCACAGCTTGACCAAGTGAATGGCGCCCCCTGGAGTTATGCAATGCGGGGGCGGGGTTGCCTGCGAGTCCCTTCACAATGAAAAAGTGGCCTCAGAAGCAGGAGGCAGGGTGAGAGAGCTCCCATCACAACCACAGAGGCCAGGCTTGAGCAGACAACAAGATAACCAAGGGGATCCCGTGCACTTGTAGCTCTGAAACGTCACCCCAGGCTTCTGATGCCATGTCTTGTGGCTGCCCTGGGAGCTGGGGAGCCTGCCTGCTGGTCACTCTCTTGTCTTCCATTAGTAATGGTCAACAGAGAGAGTCTGTTTCTAGCAACCAACAGAGATCTCACTCCATCAATGCAGAGGGACAACATGTGGCCCTCCTAGGGCAGCTGTGCTTGGCCATTCCAGCCACCAGTCTACACTGACAAGTGTCTACACTGGCAAGTGGAAGCGTCTTTTCCCTGGCAGCTCAAGAGAAGTGACTCCCCTTGCAAGGGTGTGTCAGGACTTTCTCTGGTGTGGTTGGTGGTGTCAAGAGGCTAATGAATTGGCTCCAGTGGGTGTCTGACCACCCTGTCCCTGGGGACTCGCCCTTCCTAAGCACCTGCAGCATTTCCTAGCTGCAGCTCCCAGTGGGCACTCGGTGTACACTTCATGGTCTGATCTGTTCTCTTTACATGCAAAAAGAAGGCTCTAGAAGGCTGTAAGCTGGGCCCCCATGCCAGCTTTGAAGGCTGGAAAGAGCAGGAACTCTAAAATCAGACAGACCTGGGTTTAAATCCTAGTACCACCACTTACAAGGGACGTACCATACTTTGGACAAGTTCATTAGCTTTTCAGAACTTGCATTCTCAACTGTAAAAATGGAGAAAAACAATACCTACTTCTCTGGGCAGTTTCCAGCCTCTTGGTCTCTTTCAGAGTGTCATGCACATATAGTCAATAGCCAATTGTCGGCTAAGTGACTGGCTTTTGAGGGGTTGGAGGGAGGGAGCCAAGCACAACTTTAACCGTTCCGTGACTCTGCCATCTGGGTGTTCCCTGGGAGCAATGGGACAAGTGCTTGGAAAAGGGAGGTGTGGCAGATGTCCTGACTGGCTACATACCAGCCATCCCCACCCCTTTCCACCCACCTCCACTACAGGAGGGATACTCACTGTCCCAGCATCCCTCACACTTAGGAGAGAACCTATGACCCAGTTTTGTGGGGGACTTATGGGAAAGTTATTTTCTCATTAATAAAAGAAGAGAGACATAAGAAAAACTCTTTCTTGACAAACTGGCTGATACACTGCTTCCAGCCTTTGTCTGCATTGAGAATGTAAAGCCTGGAGCTGTGGCAGCCATCTTGGGCCCATGAGGTGACAAGCCCATGATCAAAAGCTAACATGATGAAGAGGCAGACCAGAAGAATAGAAAAAGCCTGAGTTCTTAATGACACTGCTGAGCCACAAAACCAACCCTAGACCTCCTCCCTCCAGGCCTCTTGTTCAATAAATCGTAAATATGCCTACAGCTTGAGTCATTCTTGATTGACTTTTGTTACTTACAGCCAAAAGCATCCCAACTGATGGAGATGAAGCAGAAAGGGCAGGGGTAGCAGATGTCTTGGTCTCTAGCCATTGCCCGTGACCTGCCTCCATGAAGTCTCCATGTCTCAGAGGCTCTTGCTCCCACAGCCAAGAACCTAGAGATTACGAGGAGACCTGGATACCACACAGCCCCACTCATGCCTGGCACGCCCACCCCTGCCAGAAGGCAAAGGAAACCAAGGTCCCTCCATTCCCTTTCCAGGTTTTCTCTCCTCTCCCAGTGGAGTTCCTCCGGGTGGTCTGATGCAGCCCCCTCTGTCTTCTGTGCACTTGTGGGAAAAGTTGCACAGCTCAGGGGTTAATAATGACGACCGCTGGGGGAAAAATGCGATAATCAGATTCATACTGCCCGTTGCTACACAACCACAACACACGGCACCTCCCCAGCAACACTGTTAAGGCTTGAAAAGAGGTTTCCCCCATCCCCCCTCTTTTTCTTTATTCCACTGAATGCTGTCATTACTACAGAAACCATGAGGGAGAGGGGTGAAGATGAAAATGAGGTTATGTATGTTAAACATCTGGCACAGTGCCTGGGGGGTAATGAGCAAACACCAGCGCCCTGCCTTTCCCTTCCAACATGATGGCAACGCGGTGACAAAACAAAGACGCCGAGCAGCTCCTAAAGGGCAGGGGTGCCTTTGGCAGGGGACCCTCGCATTGTCCTTATGGGGTTCTTGGTTTCTGAAGTACCTTCTCCTTTCTCTCATGTTACACACACACACACACACACACACACACACACACACACACACACACAGCTGGTTCAAGAGCCCAAGCTCCTTGATTCCACTGTGAGTTGGGGTCACGGTCACAGGGTCAGGTTCTCAATTAGCATCTCCTTCAGCCCCATCCCAATGTGCCTGATCCGATCCCACCGAGGCTGCTACCATCACTGACCCTTCTGCTGGTCCCCCGTCCACTTCATGAGCACATCACAAAGCCCTTGAAGTTGCTGGGTGCTCAACCTTTTCACACACATCATTGCCTCCCAGTCCTGGCCCAGGATGGGTTCTTTGCTTCAGGCCTCCCAGGTCACTCCGGTTCCCTGAGTGCCAACCCACTGGCAGCATCTGGCCTCTGCAGTCTCACCTTTGCAGATACAGTTTCTCTATACTGACAAAATCCATGAAGTCAGGACCATCCCAGTCTGTATGGTGCTTTGGTGAGAATAGACAAAGATGCCTCTTCTTCTGGGCAGACACAGCTCCAGGCTAGAGCCCACAGCTTGATAAGTGGAACACGGGCTGGACTGCAGCCCCAGGTGCTCCTTTGCCAGGTGCCCTTGTGCCGGGCACAACACACACAACTGTCTGTGGCGGCCATGCATGGAGCCTCTCCAATCAGCCTCCTGTGTTTCTGACCTAAATGCTATTCTCGGACACTGACCACCCTAGAACTTTGCGTTATGGAGCGTCCCAGTTCCAGGGGCAACAACTTTACAGAACACCAAGACCAAGATTGTGCAGTACTCCCCAGCACAATCCTGTGGCTCACTCAGCACTCCCTGCAGGGCTCCCCTCTGCTCACACAAGTTAAAGTCATAGCACCTCTGCCACCCAGTTCCAATTCATCCCTCCCTGTCCTGTCTGGAGGTGAATCACACAGCTGTCGCTGGAGACACAGGGGTCCTTGTGTTAGCATCCCACCCTGGTTAGAGGCGCTTCTCTACCACTAACAAGCTACTGTCACGGATAAGTTGCTTTACTTCTCAGGGCCTTGTCTGCAGGTCAAGTGGAGATGTGGTGCTTCCTCATGGGTTTGATGTGAGGATTAACTGAGAAAATGCATGTAAAATGCTTACATCATCACCTGACACATACTATGTGATCAATACATGCAGCTACTGTAAAATCCTTTGACTCAGCAGTTCCTGTTTCTTTGTCTGTAACGTGGGTAAAGCGGTATGTTGCAGGTTTTAATGTTTTGGACAATGTGTAGGACTTGCCGTGTGCCAGGTACTGTAGTTCTAAGCATATCACAATATTAATTCATCCTCAGAGCACCCCAGTGAGGTAGGTACTAGTATCTTCCCCTAATTGCAGGAGAGGAAACTGAGGTACAGGGGTTCAGTAACTTGCCCAAGGTCACCTCAGGAAGAGGTACAGCAGGGATTCAAACCCAGGCCTTCCAGCTCCACTGGGTGTGTGCTTAACAAGTAGGCTGTGGGGCATCGATGTCTATTGTGGGAACTAAATGAGAAAACACATGCAGAGTGCTTGGCACACAGAAGGCACTCAATATACGGTCATTATGCTAATGTAGCATTATTGTTGAATGTTCATCATCATTATTACTAATATATGCAAAGTGCCCACCAAAATCAAGCAGCCCTTTCTTCTTCTCCCTCCCTCCAGCGCTGATGTTGCTGTGTTTTGGTGGTGGGTGGGATTCTTGGCACTCTTTGGAGAAGGTTTCCTGCTGGGTTTCCAGTTTGGGGGCAGGGAGAGAAGATCTGGGGTACAAAGGAGAGGATGAATAAACTCCCTCGGCACCAAGCCTCATCGAACTGGTGATACCTCAGACACACAGCAAATCAAGTTGCCTCCAACAGGGGGAGGCTGGGTGGTGTGGGTAAGCAGGGGGCACCCAGGGGCCTGTGGGATAGGGAAGCAGATGGAGGGGGACCAAGCTGCCCCTGCAAGATCCAACTCGGCAAATGATAACTAAGACGCCTAAGACCATCTCTGAGGCCCAGTGCAAATGCCCCTTCCTCCAGGAAGCCTTTTTAGATCTCCCAGTCGGATCAACCCCTTTCCCCTCTGCTCCTGTATCACTTTATATTTCTAACCCAGCCCCACCCATATTTTGCCTACTGTTTTAGATTCACAGCACAGAGGCCAAATGTCTTTTTGACTATAGGATTCTGGAGAGCAGGGACCAGGTCTGTAATATCTGTATCCCCCACAGGGCCTTCTGTACAGTAGAGGCTTAATGAATGCTTGTTAATTGAATAGTGAATGAATAAGACAAAGCTCCTGCCCACTTGGGGCCTTTCTCTCCTGTGGCCTCATCATTGCAGAGCAACTAACTGTGTGGTTGTTGAGACCCCGAGTTGGCCTGAGAAGTGAAAAACATGAGGGCCTGGGGGAATGTGGGGGGGACATGGGGGATGACGGCCTCTGTTCCCAACAACAAGGGCTCGGCCTCACCGGGAGGAGGGCAGTGTCACCCTGGGCCGCCTTTCCTTCCCCGCCCTAGCTTCGGCCAGCACCCAGTCATCCTCTCGGGCTGGGGGTCTGTCCAGGCCCCTCTACCTCCTGCACACTTCCTCCTCACGTCATCCCATCCCGCCCTGAAGACAATGACCAGACCTGCCCCGGTGCCTCTCACCAAACCATCACTCTGGGTCTCCCCTCCCACTAACTGCTACAGCCAGACTCATCTCGTCCCAGGCACGTGGTTACCTCCCCGTCCCAACCCCAAGACGGCCCAAGGGGCCTCCTGGCCTCTTCTCTCTGTGTCCTGGAGTCCCACCCATCTCTCCCACACAGTTCCTGTGCCCTCCCCACCAACATGCTCTTTCTTCTTAGGGTCTGTCCACACTGCGGGTCCCTTCACAGCGCTTGCAGGCACTTAGAGCAAGGTGCTCCACCCTGGTGCACTGCTTTTCCTGTGTTCAGATCTTGCCTCTAAATTAATTCCCTAAGGGTTAGGATGGTGCCTTAGTCATCTCCAGATCTCCCATATGAAACCCACACAGGGCAGAAATAATAATGAATATACAAAATGAAAGTAAAACAAATAAGCAAAAATGAAAATTAATAAGTAATAAGTAACTTAACAAATAACATTTATTCAGTGCTTATTATGTGCCAGGCACTGTGAGAAGAAATTCACACGAATTAACTTAGTATTATCCTTCTTAGGCTGACATTATTGTACCCATTTTGCAGATGCAGGAATGGAGGCAGAGAGAAGGCAAGTCGCTTGCTAAGGTCCCACAGTCAGCAGTGGTGGGACTAGAGGTTAGACCCAGGAGTCTGGCTCCAGGGTCGGTGCTCAGAGCCCTCACCACTCTCATGAGTAATTGCTGAGGGGCTCGATGATATGCACCTCTTACCTGCTCTTCAAATCTGAACTTCCACAGCGAGACTGGCAGCTGGGAAGCTAGGGATACAGCCCCAGCCTCTGGTCAGACCTCCAGGCCACTCTCTGAAGCAGTGGTTCTCAGCCCTTGCAGCACCTTAAATTCACCTGAGGAGGTCTTTTTTTCATAAGTATTGATGCCTGGGCCACCCCAGCCAAGGAGGTGGAATGTTGATGATGGGATCTGGGCATCTGTATTTTTAAGAGGCCCCCTCAGTGAGAACTAAGAGCCGCTGCTGTAAAGGCAGTGATTCTCACGGGGGCCCTGGCTAGATCTCGCTACCTCGTCCTCTCACTCAAAGGCCGGCAGTCCTGTATCTGTATCTTCCAGGCCGCTGTCTTCTTTTTGTCCACACCACTCCTCCCCAAAGGGCCCAGGGGAGGCAAAAGAGCAAAACTCAACCCAGTCATGGCACCAGGCCCCCTACCTGCAGCCAGAGAAGGCGCTGGGATATGAATGAGTCTGGAGTAGTCTCGAGAGGTTTTTCGACTTTCTCTGGGGCACTGAAACTTCCCCCCTCAGTGTTTCCATCCTTAAGGCATAATGACATAATTCCAACCCCCTGGGGATTGGTGCTATTTTTTTCCCATTATTTACATGTTTGTACAATTTGGTCTTCACCCTTCCTAGGAACGGGCTTTGATGGTATAACTTGCAGGGTCCTTGTGTACCTTTGATCCGCCGAGCATATCTGGTGGGGAAGGGCGGAGGGCCCTAGAGCCCTGGGCCTCCCAGGGAAAGGGGTAAGCTGCCGGAAATGAGGCCACAGCTTGTCCTCCAAAGGGTGCAGCCAGACTTCCAGGACAATGGCCAGTTAGGCCTTTGGTAGAGTATGTTCCAAGAGCAAAACAATCCAGGGGCAGTGCCAACTTCCTGGTTTGAAAATACAGCATCTCAGGGTCAAGTCCTTGAAAGGAATGGATCATGAATCAACCCCTGTGCCCACAGTGCCTGCCCAGACCCGCTGACCAGCCATTCTCTGCAGGGTCCAGCCTCTTCCATGCCACACCCCCTACCCATGCTCAGCCTTCCGAATGGTCTGTCCCTCCTGGTGGGCAAACTCTTACTCATTCAAGGTCACCTCATCTGGGGAGCCTTTCCTCATAGTCCTAGGGACTAGGTACAGTACTGTCTTCTCAAAACATCTTTTCACATGGCTCATGAAGCCCTTACCCCAGTGTGTAGTTTCTACACTTGTAGGTCTACAAGTCTGGTTTCTCCCACTAGTATATGACCTTGGGGCAAGAACCCTTCCTCTCTGCAACCCCAGCACTTAGCTAGCACAAGCCACAAGATCCACAGACTCAAGCTGGCCCACAGATGTGAGGCTCAAGGGCCAGCGCAGTGATTCAAAATGTTCTGAATTGGTTGCCAACATTAAAAAAATCAGGATATGTCACATAAAAAATCTGGATTTCTTGAAACACCAGAAATCAGAAGATCTGGTCCCTCTGGGCCCACACTTCCACTGTTGCTCCTTCAGGGGCTAAGTGGGTTGTCCCAGTCCTGCCCAAGCCATCTCCTTCATCATGGTTCTTGTCTGCATCTTGTAGACACTTGAACGCTGAGCTCTGGTAGAGGTATGCTGTAGGTAATTAAAAAAATATTGCTGGGAATTCCCTGGCAGTCCAGAGGTTAGGGCTCCATGCTTCCACTGCAGGGGACATGGGTTTGATCCCTGGTCGGGGAATTGGGATCCCGCATGCTACCCGGTGCAGCCAAAAAATAAAGTTAAAAGAAAATTGCTGAAGAATGAGTCTACTTTGACTTTTGAAGCAGCCAGTTCTGCAAGATCTATATGTGAATCAAACAAACTGCATTTCTTGTTAGACAGCATTTTTGGACAACAGCTGGGGACAATTAAATTACCCCAAGAGGATACACTGTGGCACCTCCACACGATGGACTACTACTCAGCAATAAAAAGGAAAGAACTACTGACACCCCCAATGCCATGGATGAATCTCAAATACATTACGTTGTGTGAAACAAGCCAGACACAAGGCTGCCTGAGTGATTCCACTTGCGGGCAGACCTCATTTTACTGTGCTTCGCAGATGTTACATTTTTTACAAATTGAAGGTCTGTGGCAAGCCTGCATCAAGCAGGTCTATTGGCACCAGTGTTCCAACAGCATTTGCTCACTTTGTGTCTCTGTGTCCCATTTTGATAATTCTCACAGTATTTCAAACTTTTTCATTATTATTGTATTTGGTGGTCTGTGATCAGTGACCCTTTTTAAAAATTTTTTATTTTCTGGCTGTGCTGTGCAGCATGTGGGATCCTAGTTTCCCGACCAGGGATCGAACCCTTGCTCCCTGCATTGGAAGTGCAGAGTTTTAACCACTGGACCACCAGGGAAGTCCCTGTGATCAGTGATCTTTGATGTTACTATTGTAATTTTTTTGTTTTGTATTTTTCAATTAAGATATGTACATTGTTTTTAGACATAATGCTATATTACACACTATTAAGTGTGAATAGACTACATTATAGTGTAGACATAACTTTTGTATGCACTGAGAAACCCAAAACTTTGTGTGGCTCGCTTTACTGTGGTATTTGTTTTATTGCAGTGTTCTAGAACAGCAATATCTCCAAGGTATGCATGTATATGATATTCTGGAAAAGACAAAACTATAAAGACAGAAAACAGATTGGTGGCATGGCCAGGTGCTGGGTCCTAGGAGGAGTTGACTACAAAAGGGTGGAAGGGAATTTTGTAGGGGGGTGATGGCAACATGCTATATCATGATTTTGATGGTGGTTACATGCTGTATGCAGCTGTTGAAACGCACGGAACTGTACACTAAAAAGGATGACTATTACTGCTGTAAATTATACCTCAACAAACCTGGCCTTTAAAAAAATTACCGAAAGGAATTTTTGTCCTAGTTCTCAATACAGAAACTTGCAAAAAAAGAAAGCTTCCAGTGAGAGATCCCTAAGCCCTGTTTGGTGGACGGAGCAGACCTGGGTCCCTTTGCCCCTGCGGTGACGTTCTCTGCATACTCACTGCAAGGAGCCTTGTAGTGTAGCATGAAGAAAGGGTCCCTGGGAATGCTGCTGCTTGTCCCCACTTGTCCTATAATGTCCCCACTCTGGACAGGTGTAGCTTTCGGCCGCTAGCACTGGAGCTAAAAACAAGAGACTCTTGGCCCAAACTAAGAGCCACTGAATTAGAATCTCTGAAGTCAGACCCCAGGAACCTGCCACTCTGATGTTTAGAAAGTCCCTCAGGTGCGTTCAGCATATAATATTTGAGATACATGATATATTGGTTTTAGGCCCTACAGACAGTAGTTCCCAATAGGAGTTCCAGGCTGGGGAAAACAATGAATGGTAGCTTTCAAAGACACTGATGCTCTGTGCATCATTATTATTTGTGTTAGTAACTGTGTTCTCTGTTGATTCTAATATCCAACCTCAGCAGGATGCTTCAAGCTTACAGAACGCCCTGACATGGATGACCTCATCTAATCCAGGCAGCTGGCTGGCTTGATTTATCCCCATTTATCAGATGAGGAAACAGAGAGGTTAGGTTGACTGCCAAGATGGGGCAGGGGCAGGACCTGTGACCCTGGTGCTTTGAGTCCAGCTCTCCTCTCTTTCCATCCCTCTGTCCTTCTGGCTCGAAATCCTCCTTCCCACTGGAGGATGAACTGAGGAGGGCTGAGCAGAGAGGGAGGAATCAGAAAGGGTTTCCTCTCAATCCAGCTGTCAATAAACCTGTCTGTGTTCCCTGTGCCCAGGCTCAGAGCAGCTGCTGAAATCATGCTGAGGGGGTGGACTTCTCAAGGTGCCCATCTCCCATCTCATTCCTAGCAAGTGGCACGAACCGGAGTTACCCAGGAGCTGTGATCCAGCAAGCAGTGATCGCACCCGGCCCTAGCTGCCTGTATCTGCTGCTCCCAGGAGCATCAGGAGCCTGGGTGCTGGCATGGAGAAGCCCTGCAGGATCTCCAGAGCAAAGGAAGCTGAAGGCTGCCCTTGGCCTCTCCCACCAGGATGCCCAAGATGACTCCTGGACATTGTCCAAGATGGCCCCACCCACTTCTGTTTCTTTAGGGGGGGACGGGGTGGAACTGAGGAGGCGGGATATAAACAGGGCAATTAGTGGGAAAGGCTGGAGGTCATTGCTGGCAGCTTGCACATGTTGGATACTGCCAGCATGCCCACGTGACCTTCCAACAGTGCTGCAAAGGGCCCACAGTCTCTGTCTAGCTGCTTCAGTTCTCACCCCGGCTCTGCCACTCTGGAAAGTCTTGGGGCCTCAATTCCAGAGGCATGGGGTGAAGGTGAAAAGGATAGAGCCATATCCTTGCTGCATGACCCTAAGCAAGTAACATCACTTCTCTGAGCCTCAGTTTCCTCATCTATAAAATGGGGATGTCATTAATAGTGTTTACCTCATAGAGTTGATGTGAAGATTAGATTCCATAAAATATAAAAAGCACCTGACACGTTCTAGGCCTCTATAAATTTTAACTGTCACCATTACCACCACCATCCTCAGTTTCTCAGTCTGTGAAATGGGAATAATTCTAAACCCTGCCCTGCCAACCTCACAGGGGTATTGTGAGGTAAGGTAAAACTGAAAATTCCATGAGGACAGAGACTGAGTCTGCTTTGTTCCCCTGAGGCATCCCCAGGATTTAGAATAGTGCCTGGAAATATTAGGTGCTTAGCAAATATGAATGAATGAATGAAGTGTGGGGATGTATCCTGTGACTCTGAAGGTACTCCATAGGGATGAGCTGCTTTTGTTTCTAATGAGTAGTCAGTGATGTCCAATGACAGAATGGGTCATGTTGGGAAGTGCTGAGTTCCCCATCACTGGAGGCAATTAAACTGGAAGGTCACTTGGCACAGGTGTAAGAGATGGGACTCACACATCAGGTTCAGGTTGAACTGGATGACACCTCGAGAGTCCTTCCAACTTATGTTCATGAATTCCATCCCAAATCCTTCAGCCACCAACTGCCTTCTCTAGCCAATTCACATTCAAGTGAATGTAAAACCAGCCCTGGCATCCTCACGCTGTGGTCACAGACTCCACCCAGATGCACGGCCTCAAACCACACTCATGTCCACACACACTTACTCCACTTGGCACACACAGCCACTCACCAAGCAGTTGTCACCATCACCACTAACAACGGCAGCAGCTGAAGTACTGAGCACTCACTGAAAACCAGGCTTTGGCCAAGTCCGCCGCCGACCTGGTCTCATTCAATTCTCACTCCTAAGAGGAGGGGCTCATTATCCCCATTTTAAAGATGAAAAACCAAGAATCAGAAAGTAAAATGACTTGCCCAAGGTCACATGGCTGGTGGGAGCTGGGTGCAAAGCTCAGCTCTGTCTTGCTCCAAAGCCTGTCCTCTTGAGCCACACTGCCTTCCTAACACAAAACAACAACCAAACCAAAGCAAACTCAACTGGTTCTCACAAGGCTGATTCCAGCGCAGCTGACATCCCAACCTTGATGGCAGGGCCAACTGAGCAAACCTGCCCATTGGGAAGGTAGGTCATGAGCCCAAAGGCACATTTTCACCTCAAGTGCACATGCACTGGTCTCCAGGTTCACGCAAGTGTGGAACCCCAGCCAGCAGTGGACTCCTGCTGGGGCATGAGCAGCACATGGACCCCAGCTTGCGAATGGTTCCAACCCACCTTTGCAATTCATCTCTATTACTGCCTTCCTCAACCGTACATCACAAACTGGACCCTTCCTGGTCACCTCTGGGCCTCTGCCTTATCAGGAATGCTTTCTCTTCTCCTGGCAAACCCTATTCTCCTGCTCAGCAAAGCCTCTTTGATCCCTCTCTGATCATCCCTCCTCCGTGCTCCCTCTATAACACTTGTTCCAGTCCTCCATTCCAGTACTTACTGCAGTGTTCTCTGGCTCGTTGTTTACATGTCTGCCTCCCTTGCCAGACTGTGAGTGCCTTGGGGCTGGGGCAGTGTCTGATTCACAGTGCAAGTCCATCTGTGAGCGCAGGGCCTGGCACTGCAAAGATGCCCAGTCAACACTGTGGTTTCATTACTAATGGCCAGGAAGGTCCCCACACAGGGCACTGGCAGGGTTAGTAGTGGTCATACAGTGGAGACTTTTCACTGCTGATATAATCCACCCACATGGAGCTGAGTAACAAGCCCATCAGTGAGCAGGCGAGGAGAACATCTGCGGCTCGTTCAGAAAGCAGTAACTTCCCAGAAGTGGATGGCGTGGCATCGGGATGTACCGTTCACACGGCTCCTAAGTGGAGTCCGGCCAGTAGACTGCCTTGCTTTCACCCAGCCGACTTTCTACCATTTGTTGGGGGATTTCATCACAGAAACTGGCTCCCCACCCAACCTTGCCTGACACACACGGCAGGATGACCTAGAAATCCTCTAACCTTGGTCCTGCCACAGCTGGCTGGGTGATGGCCGGCCCACCCCATCTCTGGGCCTCAGTTTGCTCATCTGCAAACCAGGAGAAACAACCCCTGGTTCATCTGCCCTATAGGGCTGGGGTAAAAGGGGATGAGTGAGTAAAAGACAGCAGGCACTTTGGAAATACGAAAATGATTCAAAACCAAGATGCGGGGCCAGATGAGGTTGGAAGAGGAAGGCTCTCTTCACTCCTGTGGCTTCTAATCTCCTACAAGACCCACAGGCAAGGTCCTATCTGGGCCTCGGCTTCATCACTTGTCAGATGGGGGGGTTCAGCTGAATCAGTGCTTTCCAAACTTCATAATTTGTGAACCCCTGTCAACACGTTTTCACCATCTCTACAAATCACCTGAACCATATTTATTTTAAAATTTTGTTTAAATTGACTCTTTCTAAAATTTGAGCATCTGCTTGAGCCTCATTCTAAGCAATTTCATACATGACAAAACTGGTTTGGGGCTTCCCTGTGGTGTAGTGGTTGAGACTCTGCCTGCCAATGCAGGGGACACGGGTTCGAGCCCTGGTCTGGGAAGATCCCACATGTTGCGGAGCAACTAGGCCCGTGAGCCACAACTACTGAGCCTGCGCGTCTGGGGCCTGTGCTCCACAACAAGAGAGGTCGCGACAGTGAAAGGCCTGCGCACCGCGATGAAGAGTGGCCCCTGCTTGCCGCAACTAGAGAAGGCCCTTGCACAGAAATGAAGACCCAACACAACCAAAAACAAACAAACAAATAAATAAAAAGCAGTTTCTTTAAAAAAAAAACTGGTTTGATGTGTTAACTACATTTGTTTCTAATACACATTACATAAATATGTGACAATTAAACCAAACCATGTTCATCCAGGTCCCACTGAAACCATCTTGTGCATCACTAGTGGTCCATGTCCATTCTTTAAGAAACACAGAGAGAGGATCCTTCAGGCTCTTTCCAGCCCCAACAGCCCAAGGTTTACATGCACCCACCTGGCACCCAGCCCTGGAACAGAAGCCCTAGGAGATGGTAAGATAATACCCACTTTCCAAAAGATTCCAATCTGGTTTGTGAAAAACTGTTTTCCAGTTGCTTCAGTGTGCTTTACTTGTATTTTATTTAAAGTTTGCTCTAAGGCATTATACCTAAATGTATATATTATAGTGGGATTAAAAAATAAGTAGGTGACAAAATTCAGATTATAGGAAAGTCAGGGTAGGAGAACTAAGGCAAGGCAAAATGAATACATAAAAGGCTTACTGAAATTCTTGAATGGTCCCTGGAAGAGTACCACAGATTGGAGCTCTGAGCTTCCTAGAAGCCAAGGTAAAAATGGAAACATGATTCATTCTCCTTTCATTCTTATAAGCATGGTATATATAAGCAATGTCCTCATCTGTATCCCTGAGATAAATATGATGTGCTGGTCTCTGAGGCTGCTGACCTAGGCAGAAAGATGCTGCTCCCTTCTCCTGACAGGTGTCCTTGCCTCTCTTTGAGCCCAGCTCCTGTGCTGATGCCACTGTGCTCTTCCCCCAAATACAACTTTGATCAGATCACTTCCCTTTCTCAAAAATGTATAATGTTTTCCTCTTACCTCCAGAATGAAATTTAAAAATTTCAGGCTTGTATTCATGCACCATCATGAACTAGCCCCAAAGTATCTTTAGGGTCAAACCTCTGGGAACCTCATATTTGGATCTCAGGGAAACTGCCTGAGTCAAATCTTGGCTCTACCACTTAGAAGCCATGTAACCCCAGACAAGACACATAACTTCCCTCAGACTCAATTTCCTCATCCTTAACATGAAGACATAAAGAGCTGTCTCATGGGGTAATTCTGAGAACCGAGTGTGATGACCCTGGAAAGGCACTGCTCACATGCCGTTAGCTCTTCTGCAGGGCCCTCTCGTATCTCCTGGCCTGTGCTCTTGCTGTGGCTTCGCTCTGGCTGCCTTTCCCCTTTCTTTGTTGACTGAAATCCTATCATTCATCCAGATGCAGCTCAAGTGCCACTTGAACCAGGGGCTTCCCCTGATCTTCCCAATCAAAAGAACCCATTCCTTGCTCTCTTTTCCCACAGCACATAATTTATATGCAATACAATACATGCATTATGTGCAACACTCAGCTGCGTTTCTCACCCTGGAGGGTTACCTCCTACTAGTAGGTTATAGAATCCAAGTGGTAGATTGCCACTGTCACAAAAAAAGAAAAGAGAAGGGAAGAAAAGACTAGAAAATATCAGCATGCATGGCATGACTTTAATATTTAGTTTTGTATATATAACATATATATGTGTGTATGTGCTTGGTCACAACACAAAATGATTTTCTTACTAGAAGTCACAGCCAAAAAATGTCTGGAAGCCGCAGCACTATCTGTGGGTTCGTGGAGGGCAGGAACCAAGTCAGGTTCACCTCTGTGTCCCCAGCAGTTAGCACAGAGCCTGGCACATAGTAGGTACTCAGTAAACACCAACCGAAGTGAACTGAAAATCTAGTAATCCAGAACAGTGTGTTTACTAGGGTATTCCAGGTGCCCGAGATTCAACTGTAAACCCCCATGTTCAGTCACAATTTCTGGGGGCCCCATTCAGGCACAGGGTCCATCCAGCAGGATTGCAGTTACCCAGTGGGGATTTCAAAATCAAGGATGCTGGAAAAAGAACAGCGTGGCTTAGTCCCTGCTTACCCAGGACCCCCTCACAAGACTCCATTTTCATCTTCTATAAGATGGGAGTGATGATGCCAGCAGCACCCAGCCCACAGGGAGAGAACGCGGTGAGGAAAGGCCTAGAGTTGATCTGGTCCTGCTCTTCACATCAAGTTTGCTGAGAAAGAACACACACAAGCACATGCTTATCCACATACACATGCATGCACATACTCACATGCACACACACAGTTACAGACATGCACATGCACATACATTTCACAGGTGGGAGCATGGAGGCCCAGTGAGGGCAAGTGACTTTCTCAAAGTCACACAGCAGACTAGGGGCAGAGCTGGGACTAGGCAAGTCCCTTGGTTCCCAGACCAAGAACGAAGAGAGGACAAATGATGTATTCAACAGAAAGATGTTTGGAAAAACACAGAAGGTCCCTTTCAAGAGTGAGAGGCGATGTCAGGCCCAACTGCATGATCTGCAGAGGCAAGAGGCTGCAGTGGCCGACATGCCCCTCTCCTCCCGCGCTGCCCCTGCGTTGCGGCCCATCCCCAGCTGCCAGTCCCCTAGGGCCACCTGTGCCAGGACAGCACCCTGTCCTGCTCTGTAGAGCCAGAGGGAGCTGATGTCTTTGGAAAGCATGGAATTGGAGGCAAACAGACCCGGCTGTTACTCAATCCCAACAATTCCTGGGCCATTTTCTTAACCCCTCAGGGCTGTGGATTCTCATCTGGTAACCACAATTATTGCTCCACTTCCATGATTCTTGGGAGAATGAAAGGAGACGAGGTAAGTTAAGGACCTGGTAAGTGTGTATAAACTTTAGTTCTTGCCCTTCTTCCCTCTTCCTCGAAACCCTTTATTCCATCCTCAGAGATTTCTTCCAAACAATAACAAAACACCTCTGACCATATCTTCTCCTGCTCTAACACCTTCAATGTCCTACACCAAGAGAAGAAAGTCCAAGCCCCGCAAAACACTCAAAATCCTTCATGGATTGGATTCTGTTTCTTTACCTCGTTAACCCTTTTGTCCATCAACGGAGCCATCCGTTTTGTCCATCCCGTGACCTGGGACCACAGGGTTTGCTGAGAATGAACACACACACACACACACACACGTAAGCACACACTTTTATGCATACATGTGTGTGTGCGTGCACACATGCGTGCGCGCACACACACACAGAGCGCTCTCCCCTCAGACTTGCTTTCCTCACATCCTCCCTTAAAAACCCCAATTCCAAAGCCTTCTCAGATCCACACGGTTGGAATTAGTCTGCCTGTGTGACTTTAGTTCCAGAACTGAGTGCACTTCAGCACACCGTGTCATCACTCCTTGCGTGCCGGCCTGTCTTTCCCCAGAGACCACGAGCGCCCAGGAGGTAAGACCCTGATCTTGGGCCGCTGGGTGACACTGGGTCCAGGCACCCAGGGCTCTCAGTGAAGACTGCGGTGCAGGACCCCCTGTGCGTGTTGGGGCCCACGTGCCAACAGCTGCACTCACAGCCTGTCAGAATCACTCGGGCTGTGGCCTGGAAGATGTGCACAATTGCTCACAGCATCCAGCAGGCATTTGAATCTGGATCCAGGGCAGCCACCGGCTTTCAAGGGAGTGTGGCATGGCAGAAAGGCCAGCAGGCCAGGCAGCAAGAGACCCTGGTGGGGGCTGGGTGACCTTGAGCAAAGACTTCCCTTCTGTAGGAGTCACAGTAAAATTCTGAAACCTATAAATAACACTGAAGGCTACATGCCTGTCTGAGAAGGAACTAGGGCAACTGAGAGCTTTTTCAAGCTACACGCATCCTGCCCAAGGTTCTTAACTCTCCTCCTCCTAATAAATGTATATCAGAATCTGGGATGGTAGAGAAGAGGCATGAATATTATTTTGAAAGGCCCCTGAGATAATTCTGATTAGTCATATCCCCAACAGCAACCCAGTTAGACCCACGATTATACTGTTCAGTACTGAAGCACAAGCTGTAGAGTCAGTCCTTGCGCAATCTACACCAGGGCACGACGCTCAACCGACCCAAGGCAGGACACAATGCGCTCCAGGCAGAGTGCAGGGCAGTGGAAAAAGGGTTCTTCCAGCACAGAAGGGAGAAAAGGGTTTGCTGGCCAGGGCTGCTGGGTGGAGGGAGTGAGCCTGCGTGACAACCACCGGCAGGTCTGGCCTGCAGAAGGGGCTCTATAAATGGCAGCCTCCTCCGCCCTCCTCCTCTGGGGGAAGTCTGTCTTCCATCTGGCAGGAAGCATCTAGGAGGGAAGGCTATCCATCTTCCTTCTCCTGTTCCTCTGAGCCTGACCACAGCCTCTGGCTCAGGAATGGACCCATTACAAAGGCTCGAAAACCCTTTCTCATTCCACAAACATCTACTTTGTGACCCTTTCTCATTCCACAAACATCTACTGTATGGTTGCCCCATACCAGGTCCCCAAGTTAGGGGTTCCAGAGGAGCAAGACCCGCCTGCACCCCTCAAGAGGCTCCCCGTCCGGGGGAATGACCGACTTTCTGTCCACCCTGGTTAGGAAGGTCCCCATTAGTCCCGTCTCTTGGGTGCCTGAGGCGCTCAGGCCACACCACAGGTGCCCCAGGGACTTACTGGCTGACTGGAGCCAGGGTTAGCCAGAGAACCTCTGTTAATGACCAAACAGTGCGTTCTGAACAGATCTGGGAGCACTGGGCGGTGGAGGGAGGGGGGACCGTTTCCCTGACTGCCCTGAACTTGCAGTGAGCCATCGATCCTGCTTCAGCCAGGAAGGCCGGCCGTGGTGTCCACGACGCCTCACCTCTCTCTCCGCTCAGAGTCCCCGCTGCAGAGCCCATCTCCTGCATGCAGCACGCCCACCGTCCCATCCTCTGGGCATGCAGTGCCTGGTAAACAGGACTCTGTAGGGGGCAAGCCCCCATCCCACCGGCTCCCACACACAGAAGCTTTGTCTGAGCTGCTGATGCATAATACATGGGCACAGGCCTGGACCAGCCGCGGGCCCATCTTGGACAACAGGCCCGTCACTAAGAGGCTGTGAGGGGCACAGCCAGGACACAATGTGCTCCAGTCAGAGCTGAGGGCAGTGGATAAAGGGCTCACTGGGGCCCTGGAACCAGCCCCTCCCCCAGCACACAGTGCAGGGGTGGAGAAGAAGGCTGTCCTCAGAGGGCCCCGGGGTTGTCCTGAAATCCTCACAGCCACTTTCCAGTGCAGCCTCCAGCCACATCCTTGACTCCTGGGCTTGGCTGTTTCTCCCTGTGGCCCATGGAGAGTCATCCAGGACCCCTCCTTGTCTTGGTCCCCATGTTCCTTCCCTAAATGAGTTTCTCTAGCAGGCATTGCCACCGTCAGGGTCTATTTTTCCCTTTGGGGCCTTGGGCTCCCTGATCTTGGCTACCCCAGAGGCCCCTCACCTACCCACACCCACACATCAGTGGGAAAACAACATGGAGATAACAGAGAATAAGAGAGAGACATAATGAATCATCACGTACTACGTACTTCCTAAAAGAGGCCATGCACAATTTTAGGTGATAAAACAGCACCCTTTGTCTTGCAGGGTATTTAAGTAGGATAAATCCACATGCAGTCATCTCTATATAAGCAGAATTGGGGAATTACAGGTACAGCTGCTTTAGCAATAAGGATCTGGAAGATTCCCTTTTGAACCACCATGCAAACACACTGAAGACGTGTTCAGAGGGTCTCGCTAGCCGAGAGATGCTTACTCTGAGGCCCGCTCCCAGAAATTCTGATTCAGAAGGTCTGGAAGAGAGTCCAGGAATCTGCATCTGAATAAGCACCTCAGAGATTCCAATGCAGGTGGGCACAGATGATGCTTTAAGATGTATTGGTTAATGAAAAATTATAGGTTTCAAATATGCAAATAAGTACTACACACTGGTGGTTCACTAAACAATCCACAACAAACTAAATCCATAATGATAGAGTTAAACTCACAGCAATTTTCAGTTAAAAAGCAGAAACAGCAGCAACTGGACATTGGAGCCAACTCAAGATGACACTGAGGGCAAAGAACGCTTACTGAGAATTTCTGGATTTCTGGTACACAGTAGGAGCTTTGCCAAAGACTGCAAGGCACCAGCCATCTTTGTAAATTTTAAGGCCCCAATAAACTCTAGGGATGTACTAATTTGGGTTTCCAGATACCAAATATGGTTTGATAATCCTTGGTATTTTTTTTAACTTTTTACTTTATATTGGAGTATAGTTGATTTACAATGTTGTGTTAGTTTCAGGTGTACAGCAAAGTGATTCAGTTATATATATACATGTATCTATTCTTTTTCAAATTCTTTTCCCATTTAGGTTGTTACATAATATTGAGCAGAGTTCCCTGTGCTATCCAGTAGGTCCTTGT
Organism: Mesoplodon densirostris; assembly: GCF_025265405.1. Classification (NCBI taxonomy): domain Eukaryota; kingdom Metazoa; phylum Chordata; class Mammalia; order Artiodactyla; family Ziphiidae; genus Mesoplodon; species Mesoplodon densirostris. Next base: position 125,174,751 of record NC_082664.1, read on the forward strand.
TGGTTATCCATTTTAAATACAGCAGTGCGTACAAGTCAATCCCAAACTCCCTAACTATCCCTCTCCCCCACCCTTACTCCCCACCCCCAGTAACCGTAAGTTCATTCCCTAAGTCGGTGTAAAATAAAAATTTATGGAATTATGCTTAATTGGCTGTTAAGACTCTAAGGAAGGGCTTGCAATTCCAAATCTGTTCTCAACCCTTCAGGGAGAGACTGGTCCCTCTATATTCACTTTTGGTTCTTATCAACACACACATGCATCTGCAACAAGAGCCTTTAAGACCTTCATTAATTTTATCTATTTCTGGAGTCCACCCCAGTAAAAAATGAGCAATGTGGACACATTTTACATATCAGGATGTTTCTGAAAAGTAGAAAGTTGGACCCACCTAACTGTTCAATAATAACAGGCTGATAAAATCAAGTATATTTATGTTCATATGACAGACTATTGCAATACAAGCATGAAAAGTGTGTTTTTGAAGCATATACCATATTTCATCAAATCTAACTCAACTGATTGTAGGACTGACCATTATTTCATTATTTTACGTTCTTCCGAGAAAGAAAAACATGTAGTGATAAACTAGGACGTGCTGTCTATTGAAAATATATCCCAAATTCAGAAATCACAAAATGTGCAATATTGTAATCAATGAAATATAGTATAAATAATACTATGAGAAAATGCTCCTGATACAATGTTATAATAATAAATGCAAAATGGAGGATATACTTAAATACACTCATAGGAAAAAAAAAAGTGAAAGGAAAAGCAGAAAAATGCAAAGGATGGTCCAGAATGAACACACATTGTCTTTATAATCTGAAAAAGATATCATTTTTTTAAATAATCATAAAAATAAATCCACTGGAATGGGTAAAATCATGGCAAGCACGTGCACGTCCACAGAGAGCCAGTTCCCACAGTCGCACTCCCTCATGCTGAAGATCCGCAGTTGGCTTAGGTTAGTTGCTGCTCAGTACATGGGATGGTTCCCAATGTTTTGCTAACAGAAGCTTTAAAGTGTTTCTTTCATTTTCACTCTTGGGTTATTTCCTTGGCCACCTGCAGGGTGTGGCATGGAAGGTGTCAGCTGGCAGCTCTGTGAGTTGGAGTTAAGGGACAGGCTGGTGTGTGAGGTCCATTTTCTCTCAGATCCTATTTCTCTATATGTGAACATTTTGGACTGGCCTGAGGCCGTGCTGGCCTCCCTAACCCACCTCACAGAGGTTGAACTTCCTCAACTGGGGAGCAGAGTATCATACTCTTCAAGGTGACAAGTCATTTCAGTAAGTGAAATGAAACCATCAGTTCCTCGAGAGATGGGACCCTGGGGGAGACGTACCCTCAGGTACTGAAGATGGATGTAGGATCTAGTCTGAGGCCAGGTTTCCACAAACAGAACTTAAAGGCACAAGGGGCTTGGGGGGGACGAGGGAGGGATGGGAGAGTTGTGGGGGGGGAATGAATGAGAGGAGGGGACGTGAGGGAAAATGCAGAAGGGACATGACACCAAAGGAAAGGGCACGAAAAGGGAAACCTGGTGCCTGGGAGACAACCTTCTCCAAGGAAAGCAGCAAGCCAGAGTCCATGCCCGCCTCCCTGCAGGGCCAGGGAAATGCCGGATCTCTACCATCTTTGGATGCCATGCCAAACTCCCAAGAGGTATCTGGATCAGTAGGAAAAAAGGGAGGGGGTGGAGGTAAGCAGAGGGGTGTGAAGATGCAGGACTCTCACACAGGATCCATATCCCCATCAGGATGTCCCCCGGCTGTGCCCACGCCCAGAAGCCCCAAGGGACCAGCCAACACGTCAGGAATGGTCAGAACATTGAACTGGGACCTGGAGACTAAGGTTTGAATTGTGACTCTTTCAAGTGACCTTCAGTACATCATGTGCCCTCCAGTACTCAGTGTCAGGAAATGTAAAAACAGAGGGCATAAATCAAGTGATCTTTAAGGTCCTTTCTGATTTGGACACCTATGGTTCCAAAACAGGTGCAACTCAGGGAACTCACTCATTTAAAAAATTTTTTATTTTATTTTTTAATAATAATATATATACTTAAGGTGTACAACATGATTATTTGGTATATATCTATACACAGTGAAACAATTACTAAGGTCAAGCTAATTAATACATTCATCTCCTCGAATAGTTGCCATTTTGTATGTGTGTGTGGTGAGAGCACCTGAAATCTACTCTCTTAGTAAACATCCAGTATTCAATACAGTATTATTAACTATAGTCATCATACTGTGCATTAGATCTCTAGACTTGTTCATCCTATTAACTGCAACTCTGTACCCTTTTACCATGACCTCCTCATTTCCCCACCTTCCTGCCCCTGGTAACCACCATTCTGCTCTCTGCTTATACGTATTTATTTGGCTTTTTAAGATTCCACATGTAAGTGAGATCATGCAGGTTTTTTTCTTTCTGTGTCTGACTTATTTCACTGAGCATAATGTCCTCCAGTTTCATCCATGTTGTTGCAAACGGCAGGAAATCCTTTTTTAAGGTTGAATAATATTCCACTGTATATCTACATCACATCTTCTTTATCCGTTCATCTGTCGATGGACACTTAGGTTACTTCCATATCTTGGCTATTGTGAATAATGCTACAATGAACATGGGGGGTTCAGACAGCTCTCTGAGATACCGAATTCATTTCCTCTGGATATATACCCAGAAGAGGAATTGCTGGATCATATGGTAGTTCCATTTTTAATTTTTTTTTTTTTTTTTTTTTGCGGTATGCGGGCCTCTCACTGCTGTGGCCTCCCCCGTCGCGGAGCACAGGCTCCGGACGCGCAGGCCCAGCGGCCATGGCTCACGGGCCCAGCCGCTCCGCGGCATATGGGATCCTCCCAGACCGGGGCACGAACCCGCATCCCCTGCATCGGCAGGCGGACTCTCAACCACTTGCGCCACCAGGGAGGCCCCATTTTTAATTTTTTGAGGAACCTCCATACTGTTTTCCATAACGGCTGTACCAATTTACATTCCCACCAATGGTGTACCAGGGTTTCCTTTTCTCCACATCCTCACCAACCTTTATTATATTTTATTTATTTATTTATTTATTTTTTAAATTTTTTTTTAAACTTTTTTTTTTTGCGGTATGTGGGCCTCTCACTGTTGTGGCCTCTCCCGTTGCGGAGCACAGGCTCCAGACACACAGGCCCAGCGGCCATGGCTCACGGGCCCAGCCGCTCCGCGGCATGTGGGATCTTCCCAGACCGGGGCACGAACCCGTTTCCCCTGCATCGGCAGGCGGACTCTCAACCACTGCGCCACCAGGGAAGCCCTATTTATTTTTTAATAATAGCCATCCCAACAGGAATGAGGAGATATCTCACTGTGCTTTTGATTTGCACTTCCCCAGTGATTTGTGATGTTGAGCACCTTTTCATATACTTGTTGGCCATTCGTATGTCTTCTTTGGAAAAATGTCTGGTCAGAGCCTTTGCCCGCTGTTGTAACTGAGTTGTCTTTTGTTGTTGTTGTTAATTTGGTTTTTGTTTTTTGCTATTGAGTTGTATGAGTTCCTTTTATATTTTGGATATTAGTTCCTTAGTGGATATATGGTTTGAAAATATGTTCTCTCAATCCATAGGTTGCCTTTTCTTTTTAATGATGGTTTCCTTTGCTGTGCAGAACATTTAAGTTTGATATAGTCCCACTTTTTTATTTTTGTTTTTGTTGTCTGAGCTTTTGGTGTCATATCCAAAAAATCATTGCCAAGGTTAATGTCAAGGAGATTTTACCCTGTTTTCTTCTAGGAGATTTATGGTTTCATGCCTTACATTTAAGTCTTTAATCCATTTTAAGTTGATTTTTGTGTATGCTGTTAAGGATCCAATTTCTTTCCTTTGTGTGTGGTTAGCCAGTTTTCCCAACACCATTTATTGAAGAGACTAATCCTTTCCCCATTGTGTTTTCTTGGCACCCTTGTAGAAAATTAGTTGACTGTATATGCTCGGGTTTATTTCTGAGCTCAAGTCACTCATTTTGTTCATCAAACAATTACTAAACATATATCATCTGTGCAAGGCACAGCGTTAGGACCAAAGGAGAAAATGCAAAGGAGAATGGAAGGCCACACTCACGGAACATTTAATACTTGTCAGGCACCAAGCTACCCTATATTAGTGACAATCCTAAGGGGCAGGTATTATTTTGTCCATTCTACAGACAGTAAAACTGAGGCTCAGACCTGTTCGGTCATCTGCCCAAGGTCACAGAATGGTAAGTGGTTGAGTTGAGAGCCTAACCCAAGTTAACCCACTATGCCTCATCTTCCTGCTAAGAAAAAGAGCTCCACCTTTGCCTTCAAAGGACTCACAGTCCAGTGAGTGTCTGAGTTAGCCAACCAACAGAACAGCAATACTGAGCGGGAGGCAGAACAATGCCTGACTGACCCAACAGAGAGATGAAGGAGTAGAGGAAAAGCCGGCATGGAGTCTGCCTGAAGCTTGACTCCGATTCCAGATCTGCAGTGCGGAACCAGGGGTAAGGGGAGGGAGGAGTGGTCCTGGCATTTCGGGTAGAGGATACGGCACAAGGCGTGAATGCAGAGAGGGCCAAGTTCATGGGCCATCGGCAAAGGGCAAGGAGTCTGCTGCTGCTAGAACAAAGGAGTCTGGAGACAAGCCTCGGAAGACAGGTGGGGCCAGGCAGCAGGGGTCTTGCATGTCAAGTTAAGGGTCCTTAGTGAAGGAGTGAACCCCTGGACCTAAGCCAGCCCCCAGCCCTTCCTCCACAAGGTCAGGAGGAAAACACAGAACTTCAGGGCAGGGAGTGGCTCACCACTTGCTTCCTAAACCAGTGGAAGCCCCAGAGACCCCATTCAGCCTGCGGAGCCGGGGCTCTTCCTCTAGGCCGCATCCATCCACATTTACTGAGGGCCGCTGGTGCCGGGCCGCGGGACTGCAAACTCCCTGAGGACAGGGCCCATTTCTGAGAGATCTTCAATGCCTACCCTGTGAGAGGTGCTCCAGAAATACTCACCTAGTTGATTTTGAATAACAAGTAGAATTACCACCACATCCTTTCTCTCTCTGTGTCTGAGTCTCTGGCCAGGTTTCCACCAAGAGAGCTAAGAGGGTGGAGGGGAGAGGTTGGTTACACAATTACAGGGCCCCCTAGGGATGCGCTAGCTGGCCAATCTGGATGACTCACGCGGATTCCAGGTCCAGCCAGTGTACTGAACGGGACCTCTTTGCGCTCCTCCGCCCCATTCCAGCCTGTCTTCCATCACTGCCAGTGACGAGTCCCAAAAGGCCCATCCACAGGCGTGCGGTGAAAATCGGCTCTCAGATCCCACGTCCTCACCAGCTGACCCCAGCTCACCCCTGGGCAGCCAGCACAGCAGCCTGCCATCAGTAGCTTGTGTGCCTTTGGTTAAGTCACACAGGAGGCTCTGGGAAAAGAACAACAATGAGGGGGCCAAGGACCAGGAGGACAGGCCTGGCAGTGGAAGGAGCTGGGAGGCCAGTGGCAAAGAGAAGACAGAGATACCAGTGACCTCCCAAATACAAATCTACTGCCCAGCTCAGGGAGACCTTCCATCAAAGACAACACAGTACTTCCTGTGTCACCAGCCACCAGCGGGAGGTAAGGCCCAGCCCCAGGGTTCAGAGATCCCCCTTCCTTTTCCTCTCCATTGACCCTCCTCTGGTTCAGTCTCTCGTTACCCCGTGCCTAGATGCTTGGTGTGGACCACAAATTGACCCACATAGCCAGGGCCCTCTTCTTAAATATGGATCCTGCTGGGAGAAAGAAGGAAGACCGTCGCTAATGGGCGGGTGTGACCCAGTCCACCAGATCCTCTTTCCCCTCTGCCAGAAAGGGCTGAAGACGGCACACCAGAGGACGAGCACAGATTCTCTTGACATAGCAATTATGCCCCTGCAGGGCAGCTCCACCCCTGGTCCTGACAAGGCCCCACACTCATGCTGTTCTCGTTACCAATAGTTCCCTTGTCCCGCCCGCCAGGCCAAATCTCAGCCATCCCCAAGGCCCAGTTCAAGTGCTGCTTCTCCTCGAGCCTTGCCCTGCTTCCCGGGCCCGCTGTGCTCTCACCCAGGGCCCTTGGGACTTCCCACTGCACTGGCTGCAATCACAAGTCAGCTTCCTCTCTGCTGCCCCTGGAGGACAGGGTCTGAGTCTGAGTTCTCTCTCTGTGCCTGGCATCGAGTAGGAGTTGTAGTAAATACATGGTTGAGTTTTAGTAAATACTTGTTGCAATATCTGTTGAATGGATGGATGGAGGGCTGGAATAGTGGACACAGCAGGAGGCAGATGACATGATGATGACAATGATAAAGAATTCCAAGTCCCCTCCTGGAGCCCCATCACTCCCTTGGTGGGAAGCCTGAGCAAAGGCATTTAGGAGTCTGGCTGGGGAGGGGCAGAGAACAAAGCCTTGAGGCTCCAACCACTCAGGATTCAAGAATCCTGGTTCCTGGGGGCAGTCTCTCCTTAGGAGAGGAGGAGCTGGGAAGAAGGGGAGAGTGCGTTCCCTGACCCTCGGTTCTCACATCAGCCTCCAACAAATCCCTGCAGTGCACAGAGAGCCAAATTCTTTTTTTTTTTTTTTTTTTTTGGGTACGCGGGCCTCTCACTGTTGTGGCCTCTCCCATTGCGGAGCACAGGCTCTGGACGCGCAGGCTCAGCGGCCATGGCTCACGGGCCCAGCCACTCCGCGGCATGTGGGATCTTCCCGGACCGGGGCACGAACCCACGTCCCCTGCATCGGCAGGCGGACTCTTAACCACTGCGCCACCAGGGAAGCCCCAGAGACAAATTCTTGAAAAACAGAAATGTACGCCCCCCACCACACACACACACAGAAAGGGAGAGGGAGATGGGCTCCCGGCTGCACAGATTGGCCTGGCAGGGGAGTTGTCCCCAAGGCCACAGTCTTCCAGGGAACCAGAGCATGGGGGAGGTAGCACCCGCCTTGCTGGCCCTTTTTCCAGAAGGCCTGGACACTGTAACTACCACCTGCGGGTCTGGCCATGGGTAGCCAGCCATAGGAGGCCAAATCTTGATCACTGAACCCTGGGCACTGCGCAGCCTCTGACTTCCAGCCCTCCGACGGCAATGGCCCTGCTGAGGCCCCTGGGTCTGGTTTCAGTTGCCTAGGTCCACGGGAAAGGGAACACTTGCCCAGAGGCACGTTGCAGGAAGAGTGTGGTAAAGCCCCCCTCCCAAGGGCGGCATCTCACAGTCTATAAACCTCTTTTTGAAGTTAGTCTAGTAGCTGCAGCTGAGCTGGAGGGTGGCAGCCAGGCACACAGGAGTCCTCATTCCAAAGACGCTACTTCATGGGGTTCTATGCCTGAGGGCATCTGATTTTGACTGAAAGATGATACACACCCTGGGGTCTCGGGAAAGTCGGGGACATGAACATGGGATGGCATGTGCTCCTGGAGACCTAGTCTGACCCACCTTAGACAGGGGCTGGAAGCGACTAGCCTAAAAAGCACTTTTTGAAAAGGACTCTGAGGTGGGTTCCATGTCCCCTCCCCTTGAATCTGGTATGGAAGTGACACTATGTGACTTCTGAAGCTAGGTCCTAAGAGGTCATGATCTTCTGCCTTGTTTGCTTGAACACTTGTTCTTGGGACCCTAAGTGATTATATAAGAAATCTGACTCTCTGAGGCTGCCATGCCACGAGGAAGCCCAAGCCACATGGAGATGTCCTGTGTAGATGCTCCCATCCACAGTTACAGCTGGGCCCAGCCTTTAAGTCACCCCAGTCCAGGCACCAGACATGAGAGGGAAGAAACTTTCAGATGATTCCAGCCCCCCACCGTGTTCAAGTCACACCTAGTCATTTGTGTTTTCCTAGCTGAGACCCCCAGACATTGTGGAATATGGACGCACTGCTGTCCCCTCTGTGCCCTGTCTGGATGTCTGACCAACAGACCATGCAGCCCCTTGCTAACCCCTCCACCCACTCCAAAAGCCCAATGTCTGTCTCCACCCTGGTAAGCCAGGGAGACTCGGGACGCTTGGGGAAGGCTCCTTTTTGTAGCACCCTCCATCGCAGGATGCCCTTTCCACAGCTCTGAATCAATCAAGTGAATGGAGGATGTACCGAGTATCTGGAAAGCGCCTGCCCCATGCCCGCAGCTCCAGGAGATGCTGAAAGCATCTTCCATGCCCACTCCCTGGGCTCAAGTAACTTGTCCTCTATCTGGAGCCATCAGAGGCTGATCAAAGATATCGGGGGAGGTGTAAGTCAATGTTCATTTATGCTCTGGATTTTTCTCTGTCCCAGTTTCAAATATTCTGACCCACTGTATCCATGAGCTATCAAAACATTTGCGTCATTTCAATGTTTCTATAGCCAAAGCTGCATTTTCTACATGACCTCTTCCACCCAGAAGCAGCTCAAAAATCTTGCAGACCATGGGCCAGAATTTGGGGTATGGAAAACGTTTACTTTAAGGAAAGCAACTGACCAACAAATGCTTTGTTCAGTTCAACAGAACAGATGCCGACAGCCTGCAAGGTCCTGTGCTGGGCACTGCAAGGCCCATCTATGCAGTTCTAGACTCAGGAATCCCAGAGCTGAATGGGCCTCATCCACACTGACCAACACAGAGCCCAAAGCCCCCTCACGCTTGCCCTCCGGACGGCAGCTGGTGCAGGTGACCTCTCCCTCCTCCTTGACTTTCCCTTGGCCACACCTTCTCAGTCACCTCTGAAGCCTTTTCCCCTCCTCAGTCTCAGCCACAGAGAGCTTGGGGCTCAAACCTGCCAATTCTCTTTCACTTTAACCCAGCCCCTAGCCTCCATGGGAATTACCTGGGCAGCTCTGAATAAATGCTTATGGGCCACCACCCCAGAGATTCTGATTCACTGACCTGGAGGGACCTACAAGCGACTCTGAAGGCATCCATGGATGAGACCCACTGCCTCTACTCTTCCCTGCCTGAGGTCATCCACACTCAGAGATTTAAACACCCTCTACAAGCTGATGGCTCTGAAATTTCCACCTGACACCTGGACCTCTTTCCTGAGCTTCAGACCTATCCCTTTAGATTCTCGCAGACACCTCTAACCTAACACATTGGGAACCAACTACTGATCTCCCCACCCCAGGCTGCTCCTCCTCGGCCACCATGACTCCCAGTACATGGGACTTTTATTCCACAAACCTGAGAACCACCTATGAATTGCCCCTTTTTCTCTCCCTCAGCCCACGTGGAGGTCCTGTCAATTCTCCCTTCACTTTTCAATCTCAGAGCATCTGCATTTTCCAAAGAACTTTTACACAGTTATAATCCTGGTACGCATAAACCTTTGTATCCAGCCCTTTTCACTTAGCAGGAAGTTTCCCACATGCACAGCATTTGGTATTATACTTTTTAATGGCTGCAGAATGCTCCATCGAATAAATGCTGCTTAATTTACTTAGCCAGTCTCATATTGTAAAGCCTTTATTTTGCTTCCAAATTTTAGTTATAAATAATGCTGTGATGAGCATCTTGATGCACAGAGCCTTTCCCCGCCCTTGGATTATTTCCTTTGGACAGAGTCCCAGAAGTGGGATTACTAGGTCACAGGATTGTGGACATTTTTATGGCTTGTGAAGCACGTTGCCAAATTGCTCTCCAAAAGGGTGAAACTACTTTACTTTTATGTGTCTTTTTGATGGCTTATACAGGTTGGAATATGCCACCACAGACCTAGGACAGTCCTGGCAGCTGAGAGTCTGGAGTTCTTCTTCTTTTATTTTAAAAACTTCTTAAAAGTTTGCTTAATTCTTTCCTAATTATCAAAGTGATAAATACACAATACAGAAAGGCAAACCCAGAAATGTACAACCAAATAAACAAAAGCACCTATAATCCCACCTTCCCATAGGTTCTCAGAAGACATGACTCATTATCGGAATGCTAGAATGAGGAACTCAGACTGAATTTACACAGAAGGGAGGTGGTTGTTTTATTTTATTTTTTTTTTTGCTGTACGCGGGCTTCTCACTGTTGTGGCCTCTCCCGTTGCAGAGCACAGGCTCCAGACGCGCAGGCTCAGCGGCCATGGCTCACGGGCCCAGCCGCTCTGCGGTACGTGGGATCTTCCCGGACCGGGGCACGAACCCGTGTCCCCTGCATCGGCAGGCGGACTCTCGACCACTGCGCCACCAGGGAAGCCCGGTTGTCTTATTTTTATTTTTATTTTTTAAATTTATTTAGGGCTTCCCTGATGGCGCAGTGGTTGACAGTCCGCCTGCCGATGCAGGGGACACGGGTTCGTGCTCCGGTCCGGGAGGATCCCACATGCCGCAGAGGCCTGTGAGCCATGGCCGCTGAGCCTACGCGTCTGGAGCCTGTGCTCCGCAACGGGAGAGGCCACACAGTGAGAGGCCCACATACCACAAAAAAAAAAAAAAAAAAAATTATTTATTTGGCTGCACCGGGTCTTACTTGCGGCACACGGGATCTTTGTTGCCGTGCATGGGATCTTTTGGTTGCAGCATGCGGGATCTTTAGTTGCGGCATGTGGGATCTTTAGTTGCGGCATGCGGGATCTTTAGTTGCGGCATGTGGGATCTTTAGTGGCGGCATGCGGGATCTAGTTCCCTGACCAGGGATTGAACCTGGGCCCTCTGCATTGGGAGCATGGGACCACTGGACAGCCAGGGAAGTCCCGAGGTGGTTGTTTTAATCACGGCTTTACATAGAGAGACCCTGGCCTTTCTGGAGTAGTCCCCTGGGAAGGACATGTACATATTCTTGCCACACCGTTAAGGTCAAATCACCTCTTTTTTAAACAAACAAACAAACAAAAACCACTTTTTAAACTCCTGGTGTGAAATCCCACTTAGGACTGGCTAGGGATATCCTCAGGGCATATTGTTGCCCTTCTGTGATAGGGTTCATCTCCTTAGTCACATCTAGAGTCATTCAGACACAAGCTTGGTCCTTTCCAGGTGGGGAAGATGGCTTAGGGGTGGGGGAGGAGGCCGGCTATGAAGTGTCAAACCGATTTCCGACCTTAGGAGCTGGTACTGAAAGCTGCTCTCAAGGTGGTCCCAGAACGTGCTTAACAATGTCTGGAGCCCCTGGAACACATGTTAAGAGAAGGGAGCAACACTGATAAGCAAACAGTAAAGAGGAAGAGGGACAGCTCTGTTGAGCATTGACTATGTGCTGGGCTGAGGGTTAAGCGCTTTACACATGTAAAATCAATGTAATGCTCACAATGCTACTTGTACAACAAGGAGTTACAACAGTAACTACTATTATTATCCCCGTTTACAGACAAGACACTGAGGGATTAGAACTTGTTCAGGACCCCAGCAGTCTGGCTCTGCAGCCCAGGCTTTTACTCTGAACCTCCTGGCGCACGTGTTCCAGGAAGAGCCTCCAAAGGAGACCAGCTGCCCTTCTGAATTCTGTGAGGTTGACCACCCAACTCAGACACAGCATCGCCATGTGTATTAGTGTGCTAGGGCTGCTATAGCAGAAGGCCAGCGACCGGATGGCTTAAACAAACTCCCAGTTCTGGAGGCTGGAAGTCCAACATCAAGGTGCCAGCAGGGTTGCTTTCTGGCGAGAGCTATCTTCCTGGCTTGCAGACGGCCACCTTCCCTCTGTGTGACACACACTCCTGGGGTCTCCTCCTCTTCTTATAAGGACATCAGTCCTGTAGGATTAGGATGCCATCCTTATTACCTGGTTTAACCTTAATTACCTCCTTCAAGGCACTATCTCCAACACACTAGGGGTTATGGCTTTAACATATGAATGGCGGGGCACAATCAGTTCATAACACCTTACTGACCTGAGGAACACAGACTCCTGACATCTGCCAGATGACCCTGCGCTGTCCCCACAGCTCATCCTCCATGAAGGCTCTGCTGTCATCATGCCTAGTATTAGCTTTTTCTTACCAGATTATGATTATTTGAAGGTTACAGGCCAATTTTCACTCATCTGTGCATACCACCCCATTCATTCATCCAACTCATTTATTCACTCTGCTGTCCACAAACTAGTTTAGGAATCACCTACTAGGAGCCAGGCCCTGTGTTAGCCCTGGGACTTCAATGGTACACAGGATACAGCGATAACTCTGCATCCTAACGCAGCCAACCTGCCCACTTCTCTCTTCTGGACTCCCTAACCCCAGGCCACCTGACAGCTCTCACCTCCTGTCCCAAACCCAGACTGGGCAGGGGGCTCTTTAATACCTTCCTGCTCAGAGGAAACAGATGGTATAAATCCAATGGGGCAGCCATTTCTAAGCAAGGGACTGCAAAGCTGTGTGTCCCCTCCCTGTAAATAAAATTATATATGTCCCAACCAGCTTGCAAGACTCATACAAGCAGTCCCTCTTGCCCAGGAAACAGGTTTGTTTCCATGAAATATTTCTATTAGAAAACAGAAAGGAATCGCCTCTCGGTGTTCTCAGATAGGGAGAAGGTGGGCGTTGCATATCTCACTGAACCTCCCCCTTCACTGAGAACCATGAAACTCACAGCGACCATCCTTACCCCAGGAGGGGCAACAAAATGAGGGGAAACCTCAGTAGGCAAAACCATGGCGATGACAGCTGGATCCTATTTAACTTGGTACATGAGAGGGATGGGCAGGGGTTAAAGACGTATTACAAAGGGCAGTGGGAGCCCTTTTTGCTCTCTTTTTCTTAGTGGCCTGAAATTCCCATATCAAACTGAATTAAAACATCTAGGTACAATGTATAAAATAGATAAACAACAAGGACCTACTGTAGAGCATAGGGAACTATATTCAGTATCTGTTAATAACCTATAATGGAAAATAATCTGAAAAAGAATATATATACATATATATATATATATATATATATAAACGTATAAGTGAATCACTTTGCTGTACACCTGAAACACTGTAAACCAACTGTACTCCAATTAAAAAGGAAACCATCTACATACAATGTATGTGTGTGTGCCTGGGGCCAGACCCTCATTTGGGCCAAATATCCCAATCACTCCAACACTCTCCTTCCCCTCCCTTGTTCCCTTCCACAGCACCGAGTGGCCTTAAATGAAAAACTAAGAATACTTTAATTTTTTAATCACAAAAAAATCCTTGCCAGAGTGGCCTTTTAAAAACCTAAATCTGGTGCCATTCCCCTGCACAGTGCACAGCTCCCTCCTCTGCCCTCCAAATCAAGTCCACGGTCCTTACATCTTGACGGCTCTCTTGGCTTTGGCCTCACCATGGCACATTTCTGCCCTCACTGTGTTCAATTTCTTTCTGTTCCTCAAAGCCTTTGTCTCTCTCTTCCGGGCCCTGGCACACACCACTGCTTCCTCTACCTTGGTCACCCTTCCCAACTGTCCACTGGCCAAATCCTCCCCCTCCTTCTGGTCTCTGCTTTGGTGCCTTCTTAGCCCCCTAGGCTGCATTAGCTGCTCCTCCTCTGGGTGCCTGACCCCCCAACCCGCGTAATCCTGTAATAGTTGCCCGGTCAGACCCTGCGCTCCCCACCGCCACATTCACCACTTCATCCTCAGGACCATCTAAAAGGCAGCACACAAAGCTCAGGGGATGCTGGCTGAATGAAGGGGTCCAGTGAGAGGCGGGCCCCTCAACACCTCAGTGCCCACCCTCTGCCCAGTCATGGAGGCCATGGGCTGTATCTCATCCATTCCTACATCTCCAGGGCTTGGCACAGGGATTGGCACACAGCAGATGCTCAAGAAATGTTTGCTGCACTAAGGGGAGTGGATATGCAGGAGAGAGGAGAAAACTCAGCTTTCTGGATAGATCTTCAGACCTCTACTCTGTCAACTGTTCACACACCCACACACCTGCATACCACACCGTCCTCCTCCATGGAGACCCACCCACGTCACGAGTGCCACTGGGAGGTGTCCTGTCCCTTTTAATTAAAACTCAGACAGGTGGCCTCCTCCCTACTCATTCCTCTCTCTCCAGATCATTTCTAAAGACTGAGAATCAGCAGGACAGCTGAGAAGGAGTTGTGGATGTGGAGAAATCGCTGGGTTTGCACCTCTGCCTTCCAACCCTCCTCCCACATTACACAGTCTTCCTGTAGGTGACCAGGCCAGGGGTAGTAGGACCAGGGGCCTGGAGGTCTCGCAACCAGGAGGCTGGGGGCTGGGGCCAGGGCTGTCCCTGGCTTACTGTTTTTATTTCCTCAAGTCTCCTTTTCTTTTCCACTCCTTCACCAAAGGCCCAGTTTTAGGAGATCCCCTTCCTCCTCAGATGGGGAAGGCAAAGTGCCTGGCGCAGGGCCATCACCCGCAGTCATGGAGGCAGGAAGGTCTCTGAAGGTCCTGGGAGCCACATCAAAAGAGAAGCTCCCGGGCCTAGTCCCTGGGGTGGGACTGAGGGTAGAGAGAGGCTGCTAGCAAAGTCCCCTTTCTCCTTCAGGCTGAGCTTCCTCCAAAGACGAAGGTGAGGGTTGACTGTGTTGGAGGAGCTTGTCACCTAGCAGGAAGCAAACCTGGTATGTACTTGCCTAAGTCCACTTCTGGGCAGACTGTGATGAAAAACATCTCAGATGCACAAACCAAGCAGAGTGGCGAAACAGGGCTGGGAGAGAGGCAAACATTCCAGGAAGGCCTCCTGGAGGGGAATGCAACTTCCACATTTTAGAAAGATTGGGAAAACAAACAGCACTAAAACCACTGGAATTGTGTGTATGTGTCTGTGTGTGTATTTTAGATGAAGGGGTGTGTGTTTCTTTCTTTGTGGAGGAAGGGAAACCCCCTGGCCAGCAATGAGGCTGTGGGATCATCTCTGAGTAACTTTTATCCATGCAGCACTGGGAGGAAGAGTGGACTACACCACAGGGGCCTGGGTGGCTGCTGCAGAGGCTGCTTCCATCACCTCTCCCCAGCCCAGGTCCTCTACTGTCCCTGCCAAGCAACAGGGATAGTAGCAATCCATACAGAGGGGTGGGTGGGGGAGCGCTGAGCCAGTCTCCAAGGACGCAGTTCATTAGGACGCATCCTCTGTTGCCATGGAGATTCCCGGCCCACAGAGCCTGGCTAATAGTTCCTAAATTCACTCAGGCCTCGAGCACAATTAGACAAGATGAATTTTCGAGTTGGAGCATAATGAGACCCGGACGTCCGGAAAGCATATGGCAGCCTCCCAGGGGACGGCAGAGCCGCGGGAGAGCACACTGCTGCCACAAGGTCACCAGGCCACCGCCTCTCTTGGGCGGGAGGTCTGGGAGGCACTGGGGAGCACTTCCCCTCCTTTAGAATTCTTCAGCAGCACAGCCTCTGTCTGAGCAGTGCTGGGGGATGGGAGAAAGGAAAAATAAGCTCTCCATATCTGTCCCAGGCCCTTCTAGGGAGAGGGTTGGGAGGCTTTATTCTGCATCCTCTGATAAATTTGCCAATAAATGCATCTCACATGGCTGAAGCTATGCTCCACGCACAGAATAGATCCTCCTATCCATGCAAAAACACAAATATGTCATTCAAAAATCTCTACTTGAACATACACAGGGTCAGACACCAGAAATATGCCATGCGGTTTGCAGCATCGCACACTCCTTCCCACTCAGGGCATGGGGCTTGCCCTCTGGCAGGGGAAACGGCATATTCAACTAGAACCATCTCAACATGGCAGTGACATGAGAAGGATGGAGTTAGGAGTGAGGAGAGATCGGAGAAGGCTCCCTGGAGGAGGTGGCATTTTGGCTGGGCCTTGAAAGCAGGGATCAAGAGACCTTTTGAGCACAGAGGGAGTAGAAAAGCACAAGTTGAGTTTGGGGGCAGCCAGCAGACCAGTGTGGCTGGAGGGCAGGGTCTGGGCAGGGGCCCAGGAGGTAAATGGTGGCTCTAGAGGGAAGGCATTGAATGCTCAGCTAAGTGGCCCGGGCAGGGGGAAGCCAAAGAATATTGCCACCCAGGTGGGCAATGGAGTCCAGGCTGATAAGACCCCAACCCCACGCACCCCTAATCTAGGGCAGTCCCAAGCCCAGTTTGGACCTGAACCCAGGACAGGTTCCCAGTGCGGCAGCCCCAGCTCCCATCCCCACCAGCTTCCCTCAATCAGTGTCACCCTTCCAGGCTTCCAGGAGCTCCGGTCAGAATCAAAACTCTCCTCTGACAGGCTCCTACACAAAGCCCCCAGTGTTCTAAACACAGACCAGCCCCTTGGTGCCCAGTAGAGAGAGGGTCAGGGAGAGGGGAGAGTTAAGGTTTGCTGTAGGATTAAAAGTAAGGAGGAAGGAGTTGGGGAGAGAAGACAGCAGCAAAGAGGGGCAACTTGGGCCTGGCGGGCTCTGGGGAGGAACGCTTATCAGGGACTTGCCTCTCTAGGGCACTAAGCTCCTCCTGGCTTCTTGAAGGTCCATGCTTTTTTAGAAGGCAGGCCTACTCTCTTGAGAAAACTGGATTACCGTCTTTGGATCAATTTTTTCTCCCAGGAGTTTGCTATTAGCAAAAATCACTGACCCCGCATGATAGAGAAGCCGAGATGGCAAAACTTCCTGTTTGTTCCCTCTCACTTTCTCCTCCTCCCATCCCCACCCCCAATCTCTCTCTGGCCAGGAACCCAGCTCCGTTCCCCGGAAACCAGGATACCCCAATTCCAGCCGGCTGCTGCCCCTCTTCTCCTGGGGTTGCCTACAAAGCCTGAGGCGCTGAGCTTCAGCCTCTGTGGGATCTGATGTTCTAAATCCAAAAATGCTCTCAGAGCCAAGTCTGTGGAACAAGGGAGATGGTCTGGTTTGAGGGGGGGCTGGATCTGGGACACAGAACTGCTGACCAGAGAAGACTCTTCCTGGGTTTCCCAGGAGCCCCTGGACCCCCACTGACTTCTACCTCTCAGGCACCTCCACAGGCTCATCAACCTCCAAAACATCACCCCGAGTCCTGTTTCCTCTCCAGCCCTCACTGTTTCTTTTGGCCAGCTCAGGCCTCGTGCTTGGACCATCACAATGGCCCCCAACGGGTCTGCTGCCCTTGAGCCCACCAAGCGCAATGGATCTAACTGTGCGGTCCACCAGGAGAGGAACGGGGACAGAGCGAGAGCCCAGACGGAATGTTGGCCGGTGCCCACTCTCTGCCCTGGTTCACCTCAGTAACTCTGGCGAAGCCTCCGTGTTCCATAGCAACGGAAGGGCTTTTTGTTTGGTTGGTTTTTTTTTTTTTTTTTTTTTTTTTTTTTTTAATGGGAGGGAAACAATTTAGGGAGAAGCCATTGGTTAAATGAAATGCTTTTGAGGCACTAATGAGCCAGGCAGTTAAGGGCATGGGCCTTGGGGTGCATCAAGGATGGGACAGAATCTTGGCTCCATCTCAGTTTACCAGTTGTGTGACCGTGGGCATGTTACTTAACTCCTTTGAGCCTCAGTATCCTCATCCACAAAATGGACATAACAGTAGCACCTTCCCTCCCCCATCCCTGTGGCTCGCAGGCTGTCGAAAGGATGATAATAAGATGCATGTAAAACAGCACAGTCCCTGGAACACGGTCAGCACTAAGTAAACATTTATCATTAGTATTTTGTCACTGGTGGGTTCCAGTCCTACAGCGCCGCCCTCCTTGCCGCTCAAACCCAGGCCAGCCCAGAACAGATGTGCTCAGCAGCCAGCAAAGCGGCAACACCATTTCCCTCCGTCGTTCCTCCTTGACCCAGGAAGGCTGGGCCTCTTAATTGCTCTTTGGTTTTACTCAATTTGAAACGAGCAGGACACCAGTTCCCCACAGGAAAAAATAAATATGCTTCTGCTCACAATACTAATGAGCCTGGAGACGAGGGAGGCTGGCAGGGGAGGGCAGCCCCTGAGGACTTCTGCCAGCCCTGCAGAAGGGTGCGGCCCAGTGTTGAGCATCCTCAAGAGGGCAGGAGGGATGGGAGGCTCTGGCTGCACTCCACAGGCCCCAGATCAGGGCCAGGCTGGCTCAGGTAACCCACAGAATGGGGTGCGGGAAGCCCACTGCGGGGATGCCCACGGATTCATGATCCAGCTCTTCTCCGGGGAGCTCCGGGACCACCCTGGCTGTCATCTTCCTCTCCTCCTATTCAGTCACCAAGGCCTGGAGAGTCCTCTTCCTGGGCCCACTGTCTCGGCCCTGGTTCAGACACTCACCAGCTCCCAGCCTCCAGCCTTTCCCTCTCCTGCCCGTCCTCCCCTGAGGGGTCACTCTCATTTAGTCAGTTGACAAACATGAGCGAGCAGGAAGCCCGTGCTAGCCTGGGGGAGGCAGGAGGACTCCGAGGGACCCAGGCCCAGATTGCCCCTCCTTTCTGACCTCTCCCCTCGTGCTTCCCCAGACAAAAGCCTCACAGCTGTGCCCTGAGTGGGAGGCAGCCCCCTCCTCGGAGCCTGGGAGCTCTTTGCTCTCTCAGCCAGAAGGATCTTCCCAGATTCCACGTGCCTCCTCCCTCCCCTCGTTCCACCCTGGGCCCTGACATCCCCTTTTCAGAGCTGCTCTGTCTAAAGCAGCCCCTCCCATCGCTCTGCCCTCTGACCCCACTGCATTTTTCTTCAGAGCATTTACCACCACCTGACACCTAGTGCTTATGTATTTGTGTTCTGTCCTGTCTCCCCACCCTCCAGGGCCAGTCCCCTGAGGGCAGGGACTTTTTCTGTTTTGTTCACCTGTGTGGATGTGTCCCATCATCTAGAACGGTGGCTGGCACAGTACGTGCTTAATGATGTTTATTGTCGTGGGATCTAATGACGGGATCACATCCATTTCCCACGTACAACTCATGCATAACTCACCCTGGCCTCCACCTTTACCTCCCCTCTGGCTACTCCCCAAGTGCACTCCCCACCTTCCCAGCTCCTGACCCTCTATGCTCAGGCCTCCCTGGACAACCTGGAAGCTACAGAACATTCCAGGAGTGACCCTGCCCTTGTCTTTACTCATCTGTGCCTTCCCTCCTCCACCCTTTCCCAAATCCTACTCACCCTTCAAAGTCAGACTCAAACACCACCTCCCCTCGGAAGCCTTGTCCAGTCTCCCAGGGCTCTGTGGCCTTCAGGACCTGAGTTCAGCGCTACTTCAAACACTCCATCAGTATCTGTGTCTGCCTCCCAGGCAGAATTCAACTTCCTTAAAGGTCAGGGAGATTGGTCTCTTCTGTGTGTCCCCCGAGGCTGCACAGTCCCTGGCATGGAGCAGGTGCTTAGTGGATGGTAGTTTATATTAAGATTCAGATTGTTCTAATGCTAAGACCTGTTATTAACTGTTACCTCTTACAAGGTCCACCACAGGAGACGGAACAGCAAGCCAGCCCTGGAGCTGAGAACAGAAGCCCAGCCCCAGGGGCCAAACTGAGGGCAGGGATCCAGGTTCCCTGAGTGTGGACAGCAGATGATCTGAGGCTGGCCATGAGGCTCGGGCATGGAGCCACAGACTTCCACATCTGAACACAAGGCTGATCCCACTGTCAGGGAGAAGTGCTGCCTGCAACTCCCAGGGGATGGAAGCCGACACCCCCGTCCCCTTCCTGGGAGGAAATCCGGCCAGCATTCTCAGGGACATGGGACAGCAGGGCTCAGCTGAAGGAGGAAGGAGGGAAGGGGCCACAGGGTGGGCCTGGGTCCCAGAGCACCCCCTCTGGCCTGACCCCACACGCCACAGCTGAGGCCGCTAGCAGCACTGGCCACTCAATCCTTCTCCTGGTCAGTTCTCTGGCCTTGAACACTGCATGGCTGGGACTTATGCATGGTACAATGCTCCCTACACCCCTTCCTACCCCTTCACTGCTTCAGAGCAAACCCACTGCACAGCTCATCTGACTCTCCAAACACTATCAAGGGGCAAACAGAACTGGACTGATACCCCAGAGAGGTTAAGCAACTTGCCCAAGGTCACAGAGCATGTTAGAAACAAAGCCCAGAATAGAAACTAGGCTGAGATTTCAATTGTCATTTGGAGTCACCAGGAAAGCATGTGCTGAAAGGTTTTCCTGGGGCTGGAGGCAGGAGGTTGAGAGGGCTTTGTCGCCTCCAGAAATTCTACTCCCCTTTATTCTGCAAGTACCCAGGCTCTGTCTGGCTTCAAACCCAAAGAAATCTCTGCTCACTGGCTCTCAGACTCAGGAAGCAGCCCATTCCCTGTGGCTTCTTTCCTGGAAGATGCATTCAATAAACAGAGCTCCTTTCTCATCTTCCTGCATAAATATTTCAAGAGACTAAGAAACAAACAGATCTGTGTTTGATCTGCTGGCCACTCAGAAAGGAGGACTCCTCTATCCCAGGCAGGACCCCCGCCCCCTCCCCAGGCACTGCAGTGTCCACCAGGCCGTGGGAAATACAAGACGGCAGGGAGAGCCACTTTCCTACGGTGGCTCCTCACCTGGGCTGGGGAACCTGGTGGGAGCCGGAGAGCAGAGCCCAGTTTTACCAGAAGTGCCCCTCCCCTCACCACTTGCCATTCCTAGAAATGGGGAACATGGTCTGCCAAGAGTCTATTGTTCTTGGGGACGCTTCAGTCGCTGCTGCCCAAGAGCACACGGCAGGGGACAGGGGGTTCCACACAGACAGGCACCACCTACGGGGAAGGGGGCACAGAGCCTCCCAGAACAGGTGGACCACAGTCTGGCTGGAGACCTCGGCAACTTATCGGGCCAGTTCCCCCAAGCCTCCTCAAACAATCCTCTTATTTATCCATTCAAACGCTCATGGAGCACATTATTCTTGGACCCGGAACATTCAGCGGCTCCCCACTGCAGACAGGACTCTGACTTCTCAGACTGTCACCTCCTGTGCTTCCCAACCTTGCCCCACCCCAGCCTCCCAACCACATCTCTCCCTGCCCAAGTCAGACTCCACACTCCAGTTAGCCCTTCCCCCAGGAGGCTTTCCCTCTCCTAAATGCTGTTCTATCTTTGCCTCTCTTTCTTTACTCTTGCCCTTCTCAGGATGGTGCATGCGCCACCTCCTCCATGAAGCCTTCCTTGACCATCCCACCCCACAGTGATCCTGCCTCTCCCCTGAGCTCCTTCGTGGTTCACTGCCACCACTGCCTCCCTGGGGACTGCTCCTGTGACACTCTCATGTGTGAGAGCTTATCGTTCCAACTCAGTTACAAGCGTCTAGAGAGCCAGGCTCTAGCTCTCGTTTCAGCCGAGTGTCTGAGGATGAGGGCTGCATCTGGACAGGGCTGCTCCAGAAGGAAACTCAGCTCTGAAGAAATTTTGATGCCCAGGCCCTACCTCCCAGAGATTCTGATTCTGTTGTTCCAGGGTGGGTGGGTGCAGGAAGGACCAACTACATAATCTGCAGGGCCGCTTGATCAAAAATTATGAAGAATTTCAAGACAGTGTCAGCAGAATACTAAACCAAGCATCGCACAGGTCACACACCTGTGACACTGACCCTGAGCACAAGCGTATAAACCTCCCCAGGTGGTCTGCAGCCAGCATTAGAATCACCGCTAATGGCAACGAGGAGCCACTGAAGATTCTGCACCTCTGAGCTCCCAAGACAGTGCATGCATCTGCGTCTCCTTCACCTCTGCAAGCCTGGGCTGCCTGGGGCACAAGCAAATATTTGTAGAATGAATGAATACATGAATGGATGGAGAGATACGGAGCTGGAACCAGAAAGCTGAGAAGAATCTTTTTTCCATGAAAAATATATTCAATTATTAATGTTTATTATTAATAAATAGAATAATTATTACTTTATATAAAACCAAACATTAATGTTTTCATATTCCTATATTAAAATAGATCCAACATGCCTATAGAGCACAAGTCTTAAGTGTTCAGCTTGCAAAATTTTTACACATGTACACATTCACCTAACCACCATCATTCCAGAAGGTTCTCTCGTGCGCTATCCCAGTGAATACTACACCCCCAACCCCCAACCAGGTCACCACTGAAAACTGGAAAGAATTTTCATCAAAGAAGGCCTCTGGCTGAAGGGGGCAGAATCAGCACAGGGGAGGGTGTATTAAAGAGATGTGGAAGAGGCTGACTCATAAAATTCCCTTCTTGTGTGTGGAGGGCTGATGTTTACACCAAATGGGAGGGGGTAGGCACAAAGGTTCAGACAGGCTGAGCGACTTGCTCAAAGGCACAGGGCAAGCCAGGGGCAGAGCTGGGACTCGAACTCTGGTCTCAACCTCCAAGTTTCATAAACCCTCAGCAGTCTGGAGTGAACGTGTGTGCGCGCGCTGGAGGACAGCTCAGAAGGAGACTGGCTGTAGGGTCTGGGAGAGCTGGGGGAGGGTAGCTGGGCAGCAATAGGGCATAAGCACATCCGTAAGCTCACTCCTGCACCCAGCCTCGAACCAGGTGATACTATACTAAGCTAGTTGGGAAAACTGAGTCCCAACCAGAGGGGATCAACCCAAGATCACACAGCCACATGGTGTCAGAGCTGGAGTTTAAGCAGGGGGCTCCAAAATCCCATTCCAGGAGTCTTCTCACCAGGCCATAAGAAGGAGACTTAGGGCCTCTCTGCCCCCTCCCCACACCCTGTCTTCTCAAGCCCAGATTCAACCTTTCTGGCAGCCAGAGGCAGATGAGAAAGGCCAGAACCATGCAGTGATCCCAGCCAGGGGTATTTCCTTGGGGGAGAGAGGGGCACGTGCTGTGCTCACCCAGGCACGGGAAGATGCCAGCAGGAAATCTGGGCCGGGGGCCCAGAACCCGCACTCCTACCTCATGATACACGGGCTTTGTCAATGTCCACTCGCCGCTCCGCCTCCAGGGCAACATGGGTTGGGGTGGACCATCTAAAGTGCAAGTCAGGGCTTCCCTGCTGGCGCAGTGGTTAAGAATCCACCTGCCAACGCAGGGGACACGGGTTCGAGCCCTGGTCCGGGAAGATCCCACATGCCGCGGAGCAACTAAGCCCTCGCACCACAACTACTGAGCCTGTGCTCTAGAGCCCGTGAGCCACAACTACTGAGCCCGTGTGCCACAACTACTGAAGCTCATGCGCCTAGAGCCCGTGCTCCTCAATAAGAGAAGCCACCGCACCGCGACAGAGTACCCCTGCTCGCCACAACTAGAGAAAGCCCGCATGCAGCAACGAATACCCGACGCAGCCAAAAATAAATAAACTTATTAAAAAATAAAGTGCAAGTCGGACCACATCACTCTTCTGCTTAAAACCCCTTGGGGGCTCCTGGCACCACCAGGGGCAAAGTTCACGCTCATTGGTTGGGCAGCCCTGGCTCCCCAGCTCCTGCCTGCCTCCCAGGCTGTTCGTCACTTGCCGTCCTACCCTTTCCACCCAGCAACATACAACTCGCCTCTCTCCTGGAATAAGCCAGAACTGCATCCCCCTCCATGCCTTTGTTTATGCCAGCCCTCTACCTGGAATGCCTTCCCCTCCTTTCATCCACCTCTGCCTACTCATCCTTGACAGCTGAGATGAGATCTCTTCCTCCAGAAAGCGTCCTTGGCCCCCCGCCCCCGTCCCCATGGCTTCAGAGTTCTGTGCTCACATCTCCACTCCCCCGCTCACCGGCCTCCCTTCCCCACATCCCTGCGGCCGTTGTGTCCTTCTGAGCCACCATCTCCTCCACAAGACTGCGCTCCCCCGAGGAGGGGAAAGCCTGGGTTCATCCCTGCATGCTCAATGCCACGTGCTTTGGGCCTGGCACACAAGTGCTCAACAAATGCTTTCTGAATGAATCTAAGGCCTCATTTGATTTTCGTGAGGGTGAGGGGTGGGGAGGGTGGTCGGTGGTCAGGGAGCAGGGCGGCCAGGGTGCAGAGGTGTGC
Organism: Mesoplodon densirostris; assembly: GCF_025265405.1. Classification (NCBI taxonomy): domain Eukaryota; kingdom Metazoa; phylum Chordata; class Mammalia; order Artiodactyla; family Ziphiidae; genus Mesoplodon; species Mesoplodon densirostris. The sequence continues at coordinate 125,198,461 of NC_082664.1, forward strand.
AGAACAAGGCTGGTCATCCTCTCCACTTCCGCTCCCTGGGCAAAACTGGCTGGTGGCAAACAGCTCTCCCCTCCTGTCTCACCTTCCCCCTCAGGAGCCTCTCCTGAGTCTCATTGCTTAGGGTCTTGCTATCAGCAAGCTAAGGCATCATCCCTCCCAGGGGAATTTATATTTTAATAACATCTAGAAGGCCCAAAGGAACTGAATTCTATAGTGGCTTCTGGGCATGGTGACTGGGAGGGCATTCTTTAAAAAAACAACCACACTGCAAGATCAGCCGTCCACTGCCAGGCCAGCGTGCCACTAAGTTTCTGCATGTCCGTGGGGCTATGTAATCAGACATACCAAGCTCAGGTCCCAGCTCATCCTTCCCCCCTGTGTGCGCCAGGGTGAGTGCTGCCCTCTCGGAGGCTCAGTCTCCCCACCTGTAAGGTGGGAATGACAGCAGAGTGCGGGGGACCGTGCGATAATGGATGTGCACTGGCCAGTGTGGGGGGCAGGCTCAGCAGAGTAGTGTGATTCCTGCTGCTTTTCTAAAGCAAAGGCCCACAGAGCTTGCAGCTCCCACGGCCAGCCCCAGCACTCTGGTCCTCCCAGGGCCTGCAGAGGCCCGGCTTTGTTTGTGGCTCCTGAGCCCCCCTCTCCTTCCCTCCGCCCACTCTCCCTTCCTCCCTCCCTCCATCCCTCCAAGCCAGAGTTCCAGGGAAAACTTTGTCTGGAGACTTCTCAAGCCAGTGATAAGGCCTGGCCAGAGGAAAGCTCTTAGCAACCCGGACTCCCAACCCAGAGGCCCTTCTAATGGTTTCAGAGAAACAAAGGAGGGAAAGATTGCCTGCAGCTCTGCGTGCCAGGTGGGCCAGCTTCCAGGAGGGAGAGTGAGGTTCATGGGCCGCTGTGGAGGCCAAGGTGGCGGCCTGGCATGTAGGACACATGGGCCACCAGATCTGGGTAATCACAGCCCCACGGCCGAGCAGAAAGAGCCTCAGAAGTCATTCCTTCTGCCTTTGCCATGGCCTAACCAGGCCCTGAGGCAGGCTGCTCCTGGCTGGTCACTTGGGGAGCCAGTCCTCTTCATTTGGGTGCCCACTGCCAGCTAGACTGAGTTCTGAAAGTCTACTTTCTGGAACTTTCTCCCACCCCCACTTCTGAATCAGTCCTTGGCTTCATTTCTAGTAGAAGCCTAGAAAAACCCACTAAACTGAAGTTCATCCAACCCAAACCTGCCACTAGGCAGAAGGGAGCCCCAGTTCCTGCTCAGCCACTGGTGCCCCTTTGGGTAAACCTTCTGGGGCCTCAGTTTTCTCCTCTGCAAAATGAGGGAGCCCATTACATCTCTTTAGAGTCCCTTCCAGTTCTAGCAGTCCGTAGATCTATAGGAGTAAGGACTTAGCCCAAGCAGCAACATCCAGGGAATAGTCTAGGCTTGTTTCAAATTCTGCCCCATCTCGCACCTTTACACCAGGTCTATATCACACCTTTTCTACCGTGCACAACACTGTGAAAGGTACTAAAAAGAATCAGATGTAATCCCTGGCCTCAGGAAGCTCATAATTAAGGAGTCAAGGTTCATGCTCATAAAGCAGTCAGCAAACAACATAACACCTTGGGCTTTTATTTGTATCTGGTGTAGTGGAGACTGGGTGCTACAGGTGTTCTTGGGACAGAGAAATTAACACGGATGCAGACCCTGAAAAGGCCAGTTTAACAGGACAACTGAGGCCCTGAAATAGCCTCAGTGCATAACAACTTGAGTTTGTCCTCAGATATAATAATGATTAAGGCAGGAAGGTAGACCCCTGGGCTTTAGAGGACAGATGTGTGATAATAAAAAGTTATCAGATGGCTCCTCAGGTACACAGAAATCCCCTTTCCCAGAATTCCAAATTTCTCGGAATCCCAAATTTCCCCATGCATTCCTGCAAACTGATCTTTCACCTGGAGGTTGGCAGGGCAGGCAGAAACAGCATTATCTTTAGGAAGTTAAAAAAAAACCTCAAGAATTAAATCGTTTTGTCCCCATCCACCAACACCTTTCTTTTCATCAGCTGTTCCATGTCTTAGAAATTCCGCCAGATCCCAGATCATAAAGCTGTTAGTTCTGAAATCACACTTAAGGTGTTTAAACGGTTTGCTGTAAATGCTTCAAGCTACTAGAGCATATTCCTTTCCATAAACCTAAAGGAAAAGCAAGTCTGAGCCCCAAAGGCATAAGGACATGTCTGGAGCAAAGGTCAAGGTCACTTGCCACTGGGGACAGGATGGGATCTCTCTGCCCAGAGACCCAGGCAAGACTGTGCTCTGGGACCCATCCTCCCCAGCCTTCCACAGGGAGCTGGGGCTTGCAGAGAACCAGGATGATACAGATCAAGGTTCGGATGCTTTATTTGGCTCACTTTTCAAATGAAATCAGGATGCCCAATTTTTACTGCCAGATTATTTATCCCAAGCGTATTAAAACAGCCAAAATAGAATAGGAAGAGAAAAAAACAACTTTTTATCTGCACCCAACTAGCCTGACGTAGTAAAAACAGATAGAGGCTGTTTGGAAGAGATGTACTCCTCTTTTTCATACCAACAGAGTATGAATCAATTCTGAAGTCACGACTACAGCGCAGGAAAAGTGGGTTAGCTATTGGATGGAGCTGCCAAATTCCGAAGGCCATGAAACGCTGGTGATGGGAGGGGGCGGGAGGGAGCGCGAATTAGACATGACAATAACCATCCCCTTCCATGACATCTACGACGGCCTTACTTACACATTACAGCACCCTAGTAAGGTTGAGTCCTAATTCCATTTTCAAAGATGAGAAAACAGAGGCTCAGAGATGTTGAGGGACAAACCCAAGGTCACAAGGTAAGAAAAAGAGGCAAGAGCAAGGCTTGGATCTTCTGCCTTCAGGCCCCCTGCTCTGGTCCCCTGTTTTGGGGTCATTCCAGCCTGATGGAATGGCAAGCCAGAAGGCCCGGGAGGTAGGCTCGGGCCCTCCCCAGCTTTGTGACCCTAGTAAGTTACCTCACTGCCCTCTCTGGGCCTGTTTCTGCTACTATGGAAATGGGAACAATAATAGCACAGACCTCAGAGGTAATCAGGAAGATTAAATGAGTAAATACATATGAAACACTTTTTATGTGCCTGGCATAAACTAAGCACCCTCGAAGGGTTAGCTACGTTTGTTGTTGTGTTTATTTCACTGTCACCTCCTTGAAAGCAGGGACTTAACACCTGGTGAAAGGCTCCAAACAGCCTACTAAGAAATTAGTATTTATTACGATTAGGAGTCATTCTCATATTCCTAGAAAGTGTGGAGTTCACGAAGGCAGAGGGCTGGACCAGACGACCTCAGACGGCTCTAGAGTTAAACCCTGAGCATGGGGGCTTCTTCCCAGGGATTAGCGTGAGCACCACGCAGAATGAGCCTCCCCACATTCCCATCTGCGGGCAGCCAGAGCCTCCCACAGTGTCACCATCTGTCTCACTCAGGGGCCAGTTAAGTTTAAGCCTGTGAAAAATGTCACCTTCTCTGAGCTCGGGCAGGGCAGAAACCAAAATGCAGACACCCAACAGACTTCCAACATTAAAAATTCTGCATCTGTCCCTATGGTTTTACTGTAAAGACCAAGGCCCAATCCAGATAATCAGAAAGGTTTAAAAAACAAAATCAGTCATAATTGGGCCCAGTAAAAATGGAAGGTGGAAATTTTCCTGCCAGAGCAAAGTTTCCTTTTGGGAAAAAAAAAAAAATGACCCCTCCCCAGAGCTGCCTGCGAGCCAGGAGGACCCCTGCCCTCCCTTACGCAGCCAGGGGAGGCCCTGGGAGGGCAGCAGAAGGCTGGGCAATGGCATGTGGCACTTCCACACCCCTCAGGTCAGTTTAAGAAGTGGCCCAGTGACAAGCCATCTTCAAGCTGCAGGAGGGAGGAAGGAAAGAGTGCCAGAGTCAGGAGGCCCAGGTCTGGACCCACCTCTGTTCTGCCTCACTGGGCGAGCTTTTGCAGCTTACCTGGCCTCTCTGTGCGTGATTCCTCATCTGTAAAGTGGAAATGACAACAGTAATCTACGCCATGAAGTCTCTCTGATGATTAAATGAGCCAATACCTGGGCTTAGCCCTCACCAATGCCTGGCATGCAGGAAGCGATCCCGGAGAGTTGTTTTTGACTCCAGACGTCTTATTCTGCCCTGTTCCCTCTGCCTGTTATCCTCTCCTCAGCTCCCCCCATTTCACCTGCTACCTCCTACTCATCCTTCATGATTCAGCTAACAGTCACTTCTGAGCCCCCTGATTAGGTCAGGCCCCCTGCTATTATTCCCAGAGTTCCCTGTACTGCTCATTTCATAACCCCCAGGACACTCACTGTCAGCATATGTTTAATTTTCTGTCTTCCCGATGTTAATAGCTAACACTAACTGCCAGGCATGTGGTAAGTGCGTCACACAGATCAGCTCATTTAATCTTTAGAATAATCCTTTTAAGTACTACTATTATCAATCCCAATTAAAGGATGGGGAAACAGATGTTCAGAGAGGTTAGGCAACCTGCCCAAGAACACACTGCAAGTAAATGATACAGTGCCATCTGTCTGACTCGAAAGCTGGCATTCTTAGGCACCCCCTGGGAATCAAGGGCCATCTCAAGAGAAGGCTGCTTCTGGTAAGGGCTGCGGGCCTGGACCACAGACCTGCGTTCCCTATACAAAGCTAGCTTCGTGGAAATGAAGAAGTCCCTGTCTCTGCCCCACCTTGTTCTGCTGCTGTGCTGGCCGCCCTACCTATAAGCAGCCTTATCGAATGCCGGATACCACGTGCAGGATGTCTTCCTTAACCAGCACCATTCCCCGAGTCATTCACATTGTTCCCAGCTCCAGCAAAAGCCACAGGAAAGTCTAAGCATGATACACCCACGAGTGTCACCCTCAAGGCGAGCACACCTCCATGGCAGGGACACAGACACACAGGCAGGAGCCCTACGCTTTGGGGGTAGGGGCTGCAGAATATGACAGAGCCCCAGCAGGAGAGGCCTGGAAGTCAGAGGAATGTGTGCTCTGGAGTCAGACAGCCCAGGTATAGATCCCTGCTCCCCCACCCGCTAAACCTGCAACCTTGAGCAATTCACCTACTCTCACTGAGCCTCAGTTTCCTCCTCTGGAAAATGGGATCATCCAATAATAGAATCACTCTCATGGTGAACAGAGTAAATGCAATCATGCCCGTCCAATGCCTGCTTAAAAACTGTTATTCTCATCTTCACAGGATGTGGACCATTATGTGATCAGATTGAGAAGGTTCTGGCTCAAAGTCAGAAGATCTGGGTGTGCACCCCGGCTCTGACCCACATTAGCTCTGTGACTAGGGTGTGGTCATCTCTCTACTCAGAGACTCTGTTTATTCATCTGTAAATAGGGGGAACCCTCCCCACCATGGGACGGGCGTAGGGATTCACTGCAGTAACCCATGTTTGTGTTCGGTAAACAGGACAGTCATGAGCAAACCTGGGCGCCTCCCATCGCTGTGTTAATTAATGGGAAGGAGGGTGCCAGCCAGAAACCAATTACCAAGTCCCTCCAGGGGCCTCTGCGGGGGGGGGGGGGAGCAGGGGGGAGGGAGAGAGGAAGAGTGAGTGGCAGTTCCACCCCCAATCCCCCCCCTCACCTCCCACCCTACTTGTGCCTCCTTCGCAGCTGGTCCCACACTCCAGGCCCACAAAGGAGAGGCTCATTCTAAACAGCTTCTTTTCATGTGGAAGCCACCGGATTTGCATCTGTCCTTCCCTGGCAGGGCCTGCTCCCAGCCAGCTGCTCCGAGCTTCCCAGGCTGCAGGCGGCTCGGGGCTGGGGCCTGAACCTGCGGGGTACAGGGGCAGGGAAAGGAAGGGAACAGAACGAGCTGATCAGAAGAGGGAAGGAGAGGGGGCTGGGCACAGAGGGAATTTGTACATTCTCTCATCTGCTGGACACCAGACAAATTCTGTGGCCAGCGTATCCAAATCAGAATCTGGGCTGCCCCGGTGCCAGGAGCCGGCGGCAGCTGAGGCCATGTCTGCTCCAGGCTGGCCAACCCGGGAGAGAAGTGGAAAAACTCACTCCATCGCTGAGCTGCCAGGGTCTGATGCTGCCAGGCCATTGGTCCAGCCAGTGTCCGTACACTCAAACTGGCCGAGCCCATGTCTGTGCTGACTCCACAGGCCTGGCTGGCTGTGGGGTGATTCTGGGGCCCTGGGAAGCCTCACAACCCTTCCCAGATGCCTCTAGGCGCTGCCATAGATGCCAAGGTGGCAACACCCCCCAGCCAAGAGAACACAGGGCCTCCGGGCACACTGAGGAAGGGAGTAACTCACCAGAGCTTTTCTGGAGAGTGAGGGAGAGACAGCAAGGAAGGAAAGGGCCTGTATTTACTAAGCACTTATAGCATGCAGCCAAGACCGGCCTCTCCCAGCTTGTGTCCACTGGCCCTTGACACTCCTAACCCAGGACGCTGAGATACCTCCTTCCACATCCATCTCCTCAAAGGTCCCGGACAGCAGGGGCTGTGGCTATGCATTCTGTGACCCTAATGCGTAACACAGGGCCTGGCCCAGAGCAGGAGCTCAGAGGGTGCTGGCTGAACGAATGAGTGAATGTTAGCTAGATACCTTCTGCATGAGGATGCTAGCGATCTGGAAAAAGCACTGTGGGGAAGGAGGAGGTATAGTGAGTGCATGGAGTGTACAGAAGGCAGAATCCCCACACTACCCCTACGCGTCTGGGAGCTGGGTCTGTGCTGGTACCTCTCAGCCTTTTAACTGAGGTTCTCTCATCTCTTCTCGCAGTAAGAGCCAGACAGGAAAAAGGTACTGGGAAGTGGGATATCTGGTGGTCCAGGCACCCTAGGTAGACTGGATCTGGGTCCATGAGTTGAAGCAGAAGGGCTTGTAACCCCCTTCCCTATCCTGACCCTCGGCTCCCTCACAGCTGGACCCAAAAAAGGGAGAGGCTGCCCAGCAGAGGGAAACCCAGACACTAGCAGTCCAGGCTGGGGCGATGCAGGGGGGCAAAAACACCTGCTCCTGCTCGGGCTGCCTGAAGTCCCCCCTCACCGGGCAGCCAGGCGGAAAGAGCACTGATCAGGAGTCAGGAGGACCCAGGTTCCAGCCCCTCCAGCCTCAAACTTGCTTGAGTGGCTTTAGGCAAATCACAGTTCTGGTCCCTGAGCCTAAGTTCCCTCATTTGTCAGGGGAGAGAATTGGATGATTTAACTGCTTGAACATTCTGTTCTCCTATAAGCTGCTCCACAGGGGCCCTAGAGACATGTGATCTTTGCCAAACAATTAACTGTTATTAGCTACCTGGGCAGGACAACACCGTCCTATCACATTCAGCAGGAGCCAGGGGCTCTCACCAGCGAGCTGAGCTCTACTGGAACAGGGGCAGGAGAGGAAGGCTGACCTGCAGAAAGAAGGGCCAGGGCGTGGCTGACAATACTGCTTGTGGACCTGGAATCGACTGCTTAGAGGGGGATGCTGGCATCTGGTGTCCTCTCTTTGCCCACATTCCTTCTCCTAAGTCCTTCCTAGGTGCAGCAGGCATTCCTGCTGCCCAGGGTACTTTGTTCTTGGCCCCCTGGCCCACTGAGCTAGCCTGGGGAACTTGGAAAGCACTGAGCTCAGTAGCGCCTAACTTAACAAGGCACACCTGGGAACAAGGCTACCCAGTCACTAGAAGCCACCACCTTGCTTACCTAGAAGCTGCATCTCTGGTCACATCACAGACAAAAGCCAAGAAATCACTCCAAAGGACCCCTGAGCAGCGAAAAGGATGTGGTAAGGCCTACGTTACAGCTCACAGGCTTTTCTTATAGCCTACTGACTAGTACTCTACACACATTTCTAATATATTTTGTTCTGTTTTTCCAGGTGAGGGCAATTTAGAAACATATTTATACACAGAGAAGCACTGCTAAGTGCTAAGTCAGGTATATGACTGAAATGGAATAGAGACAGAAAAATTATAAAAATCAGGCACAAGGATTCAAAGAATAAAATCATCTGGAATAAAATCATCTTGTTACTGGGAGGGCCGCCTTCACTCCCTCACACTTGACTTGCCCTATGGAAGGACACTGGACCAAAACTGGGAGAAGGCTGGGCCTTGACCTCCTGTGGATATCTGTAGGCTGGGAAGCTGCATCTGGTCCTTCCCTCTCCTCTCTAGTTTTTCTTCCTTTCTTCTCCTCCTCATTACATAAAGAAACTAAGGCAGCTTACTAAAATACACAGAATAAAATATAGTTTAAAACATCATAACCAGGAAAAATGCCATCAGGCTAGAAGGTCACAATTCAAAATCTGCATGGCTCTGACTCTCTAGTGTTAGGGCAGGAGCCCCTCCAGAAAACCCCCAGGTTTTATATGCAGCCTCACCAGCTGTACTCCACAATGAAGGGGGCTAGGGGTATGTATGAAAGGGAGGGTGGCAAACGGAAAACAGAGCCCCTCTGCCCCAAGGAAGTGCGACTGAGGATCTAGCAACTGACCATCTGGTTTCCTCTTCTCCACTTCCCAGGCTCTCTGAGCTAACAAGATTGCCTCCTACGATACAATCCACACCTAACCCTGGCCCTGAGGATCTGCCCTGTGGGGGGTGTGACACAAAGGCTCAAAGCAAGGGTCCAAGGGGCAGGAAGCTGGGGCTTGCCCAAAAGGGGTGACTCTGCCTAGAGGCAGCAAGAGCCAGGGCCTCACCCTCTAATCCATTCCCTCCCCAGCCTACCACCCCACTAAGCAGTGATCCCACCTCCCAGACTCCCGTTAGGGTTCTTCTTGTAACCAGACCAACTCCAGAGAAAAAAGAGCTTCCTGGTCTCCACCAGAGCTGACTTCCTTGCCAGAGTTGAAGCTGTCCCAAAGCCCCGCAGAAGGTGGGACCAATTCCTGCATTTCACAGATGGGAAAACAGAGGCCTAGAGATGGAAGTGACTGGTCCAAGGTCACACAGCCTGTTAGTGGCTGATTTAGGACTAGAGGCCAGGCCTTCAGACTCCCAGAGCACTATGGTTTCTTCTCAAACTCAGAGAGGAGCCTCTACCAGCAGGCTTTTAGGCCTGCCCCCAGGCCCCTCCCCTGCAGCCCTCTTGCTCCTCCAGCCCTCTCCACTAGTCTGTGAAGGGCTGGCAAAGGAAGAGAAGACAGGGTTAAGGTGGGGGTTTTATTTAATCCTCTGAGAAGGCTTAAACTGATGCCACATTGGTTAGAACAGGAAGAGAGAGACAGAGGGATTTGGTGGGGGATGGGGTGGAACGGGGTGCATTAGTGAATAATCACTGGATACCAAGAGGCCAGGCCTGCCAATGGGTTTAACAGACAGGTACTCACCTTCATGGACTCCCCCCACCAGGGCCCAGGCCTCTAAGCAGTGCCCCTCTACCACTGGAATCACCCAGTCTCCAAGGTGCAGGGCGATGGAAAGATCACAGGCCATAGATCAGGATAGGCCTGAGGGCAAACCCCAGCTCTGCCACTTACTCACCGTGTGAACTCAGGCAAGTTACTTTACCTCTCTGAGCCTCAGCTTCTTCCTCTGTTAAAGGGGCCTGAACACACTTTCCCTGCAGGCCTCCTGGGAAGGAAGGCTGCCTGAGCTCACATACATAAAGAGACACAGGGGAGGCATCTAGTCAAATCTCGGTGCTATTATTACAAATCTCACATCCTTTCTCTCTCATCCAGGCCCATCCATTACTCTTCTACTCCAACCTGCTTACGTCTTTGACATTAATAACCTTAATGACAATAATCCTTCCCAGACAAACAGCATTTGTATCATTTCAAATCACCCTGTGGGTCTCAGCAGCCCTGCCAGTAGTAGCCAGAGCTAAGGTAGCCCCTCAGCCCCCAAGTTCATCTTCCCACAATGTTTCCAAGTCCTGATCTCGGAATTGAGCCCAAAGACCCTGAATGAACACACTGTCTTATGGCAGATCTCAGGGGGGGCATGGGTAGCCCCTGGCTTATCAGATGGAGCCAGAATCACCTCTCCCATCACTTCCATGGTTGACCCACCATCTGGCCCACTGCTCCGACCACAAACAAGCTGCCCTTCCCACTTTGGCCTCCACCTCTCCAATTCCGAGAGCCAGCGGGGCAGCTGGTGGAGTCTGGCCTTGGGTACATGGCTCGACAAACCCAAGGCCAAGCCCAGGCTGTGATCTCCTTACCCTGACAGAGCTGTCTGAAAAGTGTGGGTTCACACCCTTGATTTTATTGGTTCTTCAACTGCCCGTCACCACCCCCAGGGTCCATATTATCATCCTAATCCTCACATTCCACAGGAGAAAACTGAGGGCCAAAGCAGAAGGGCCCAGCCAAGGTCACCCAGGGGATTTGGGATAGTGCTGGAGAGTGAACTCAGGTCTCCTAAACCCTGGACACTTTCCACTATCCAGGTCTGCTTCCCACTTAACTCTTTCTTCCCCACAGCAGGGAAGCTCCCAAAGTCTCTCCAGTAAACCTGGGCACCTATGACAAGGTCCAAAAACTCTCCTCCAACATGGGAGCTGCCACTGTGCGCTGCTCCCTTCCTCGCCACAGTCCCTCCCCATATCTTCAAGCCGGCCACGGCAGAACCTTTCCCATGCCGGGTAGCAACTCCCAGGACTGGGGAGCACCTTCTCCACAGGCTGCCTTTGGAGTGGGGCCAGAGTTCCTGGGATTAGCGGCAGAAGCCGGCAGGTGGGGTGGGCTTTCACCTCGGCGGGCCTCCTCAGGGCGGCAAGCCCATTCCCACACCCACTGCCCAGCTCCAGTCCCTGCCAGCGACGCTCCCCGCGGCCCGCACCAACGGGACCCCACGGAGCTGCCCCACACTGCTCTCCAGGGGTTAAAAATGCAGCATCCTAAACAAGGGTTAAAAATGCAGTCCTGGGGTTGAGCCGGTGCGAGGGATCCTGTCCAAACCACGGCGTCTGCCAAAGCGGCATCCTCCCCCTTCCCTCCGCGGTCCTCGGGGGGCCGGAGCGACTCGGGCGACTGGGGGAGCAAGAGAAGCGCACGCAGCACCTTCCCGACACCAGTGCCCCCTCCCCACGCCCACACCCCCGCGCCCCCCGCAGCCCAGGCCTGGGGCTGCAAGCGCCTGCGGGTCCCGGGCGCGGCGGGCGAGGGGCGCCTACCTTTGTGACAGTCATGCAGAAACTCCGGGGCGGTGCGGGGGCGCGGGCGCGGCGTGCGGGGGCGGCGGCCGGGGTCGGCGGCGGGCCCCGGGAGGCGGCGGGAAGGGGTCCGGCGCGGCTCGAGCGCTACCCGCGCCCCGCGGGAGGCTCGGCCGAGCCTGGGGGCAGCACTTCGGGCGGGCAGCGCGCAGGGACCGCTCGTCGGCGCTCGCCCGCCGCTCGTCGCTGATGTCAGCCCCGAATGTGCATTTATAATAGATGAGCCTCCTTCGCCGCAGGAAGGCGAGGCAGGAAGAAAGGGAGCGAGGGAGAGGGCCCGGGCTGGGGGGCGGGGGGGAGGAAGAGGGGCCGGGAACTCGCTACAAAGGAGGAGGCGGAAGGAGGAGGAGGAGGAAGCGCACGCCCGCCCGCCGCCGTGCCCCTCGCCTCGGGGCTCGGTCGCCGACCGCCGGGCACCGCTGCTGGCGAAGCCGGGGGCCGGCGCCCAGGCCCGCGGCCTTAACCCCTTCAGGCCCACGGCCGCCACGCGGCTGGGCAAGGCTGGGTCCTGGCACCTGCTGGGTGGGGGGGTGGGCAGCGACCCGGGCTCTCGGTGCCCTGTTGGCCCCGGGACGCTGGTGAAGTCACACCCTAGACGGCCGAGGCGCCGCTTGGGCTGAGAAGAGGGCCGGGCTCGCCCCCTGGAGGTTCGCAAAGTCGGCCAGGAGTGCCGCGCTGCTGGCGGCGAGGGGCGTGGCAGCCGCCCGCCCGGAGCTCGGCCCGCACCCCTGCCTCGCGCAGACCTCGACCCGAGGGGCGTGGGATGGGAGGCGCCAGCATTGGTCTGAGTCTCATTCCCGCAGCGAGGCGGTGGCCCAGAGGGGCTCGTAGCCAGTTTTACAGAGGAGGAAACTGAGGGGCAGGGTGGAAAGTGACTTAGACAACGGCACGCAGCCGGGCGGGCGTTTCTCCAGGAGCCCGCTCTTTCCTCGTCGCCGCCAAGCTCTGTACTGGACCCCCTGTGATAAAAGCTGCGTTCTAGAGAGAGGACGGGCCCTGTCCCAGGTGTGTCTGTACGACCCCTGGGTGCGGCGCGGCTTTGGGGGAACACAGGTGCGTCCTCTGTGGCGAACTAATCCTAACCTGAGTCACACCATATCCTGGAGATGCTTCAGGGACTTGAGGGACAATCACCTGAAAGTGTCCCCGCAAGTCTTCTGAAACGAGTCCTCCTCCCGACTACCTGAGCAGAACCGGTTTCGGCAGCTCCTGAACCGCTGAGACTGCGGAGGGGCGGGGTTAGCGGAGATGGAGGCGGAGGGATCGGCTACGCATCACCATCTCCCTCCACGCCCGGAAGTGCTGGATTCCTGCTGCTGATGATCATGCAATTCAATTAACTAGACGACGTGGTCGCGGTGGTGCGCACACCTTCTCTGTGGAAGGTGCCGGAAGAACAGAGAGGAGATCGGATGGCTGCCTTCAAGAAGCCCACTGTTTAGAGCAACAGTAATAAAGTAATCAGCAGCTGTAGAGCTTTGTGGATCATCATGCTACTTTTATTTACATTTTCTCCTGTAATCCTAAATTAGTGCAACAGTATGAAGAAGGAATTACCATTCTCAGTTTGCTGATGAGTGAACAGACAGAGAGGGGCGAGGACCTCCCCCAGATGATACAGTGACAGACCCAAGACTTGAACAGAGTCTTTTTCAGTCAAGCACAGCACTGTGCTTTGGATCTGTGAATTCCAGGGCCACTCATACCTGCTGCCTTATTTGAGCTTCACACTTGTCTTGGGAGGTGGATGGACAGCTAGTAGTCCTGTTTTCACCCATGAGGAGCTTGAATGACTTAACTGCATCTCTTGGGCAGCAGATGTTGTCGCAAGCCTCAGGCATCTCCTTTGTGCAGACCCTTCCTATTTGTGTTCCCATGTTGGACCTCATGCTTTTGACCACATTGCTCGCCTGCCAGAAATGCCCTCCTTATTATTCTGCACTGATCCAAACCCTCCCAGCCTCTCATGGCCCACCTCCTTGCCAAACCCCTGACAACTCCAACCCCCTGGTTGCCCGTGTTGCATTTGGGTCCAAGTGTCTGGTCTTGTTTTCATGAGCTTCTGGTCAATATAGACTGTGAGCCCACAGGCGTTCTGAGCACCAAGGCGTGCCTTCTCTTACCGTGTAGCCCTCAGTGAATATTTAATGCCAGTAGGTGCTCAGTGAATATTTAATGCCACCAAGAACAAATTAAGCAAAATAGACCTTCGACCTGCAGCAGAAGAAATTTAAATAGGATACATGAAAGCATTTGCCCTTAGCAAGCTCTCCAGCATCAGAAGTGGTCACATTCCCTGTCTGGGCTGTCTTGGGCAGGTCAGCCTCAAGACAGGAGGATGGACCTCAAAACCTTTCCAAGGCCCCTCCAGCCCCTGGAAACCGTTAAAGGGCAACTTAGGAACACTAGTCACCCTGCCCCCATGACTGTGACTCATCCATTTTTATCTCTCATGGATATTTAAAATCTCAGACTGTCATCCTCGGCTACCCAGCATGCCTCTTGGCACCTTCCCCACCATCCGCCAGCATTGTGGGCTCTGGGAACAAGACAAATACTTAATATCAGCTTAAGCCAAATGTAATTAGGAACATCAATCTGCTGCCCACAACCCACATGACACACTCCCAAAGCAGAAAGAAAATGTTTCTGATTCCTCACATGCTGCTGGCTCGCCCCTTCTGTCACTCTCCCCAATCAGAACAGAGGTCTGGCAGAGCTAGGACCCTCTCAAAGAACTTGGCGTTCCCTCTGCAAGTCAAGGGCTTGGCCCCTAGGAGATACTCAGAAATGTGTGCATTTTCTGTGGTGTGACTGTCTATACCACAATACCTCCCGCCTCCTGGTCCCCTGCGACCTGGCCCATCTTAGTTTGAATTCTCCCCAAAGCAGAGCCTGAGAAAGGAATTGGATGCAGGTGGCTTAATTGGAAGGCGATCCCAGGAAGCAAGAGTGGAAGAGTGAATGGGGTAATTAGTGAGATTGGGAAGGAGGAAAAGCCAACATAAAAATTGGCTTTATATTGTGTGTTCTCAAGGTCACTGCTGGAGCCAAGGGGGCCCACTTCCCTGGAGGCATCTGGGATGTGTCCAGATTGCCTGCCAAGAGTCATTCAGTGGGCATTCATCCACGGGCCCCTCTTCCCCACTGTTTGAGGGCTGCCCCTATGGCATTACTTTAGCTTGGAGAATGCCCTGGGGCAGAAAGTAGAAAGACACCCCCTCCCCACCAGCTCTTACTTGAGGTGGGATGCTGTTTGTTCAAGTCTGAGCTCTCTTGGACCATCCACTGAGCTACAGGTGAAACTGGAGGGAGGCTGAGGGGACGTGTTAAAAACTGTGGAATAAATGAGAGTTTGCAGTGGAAGCTCTGGTGTCCTTTAGACTCTTTCATGCCTCAGTGCTGTAAACCATGCTCTATCCTCAGCCTTGAATGCCTTTACACCTCTTTCTCTGCATGGCAAACTCCTATTCATCTTTCAAACCGCAGCTCAGAAGGCACTACCTCTATGTAGCTGCCCTGATACTACCTCCACGGTTGCCTGATTCACACTGTAGTATAATTATCATAATTAAATATATTTGTCCTGTCTCTTTTGATGGGGCTGTGACCATGTGTTCTGTCTCTTTCTTTTTTTAATCACAAAAAGCAGTTGACACATAGGAGATGCTGAATAACTGCTCAACCAATCCAATAGGGCTGCCATGGGCACCTGTAGCTTCAGCCTTAATAACCCCTTGGCTCAAATCCCAGCATGCCATAGGGAGGCATCTCGACATCAGGCTCTGACCCGTTCAGTATGTTTGTTTGCCTAGCTTTTTCCCAGGCTCCGTATTGGGTGCCACTGTGCAGAGTGAGGAGGGCTTGGTCCTTGCCTGCAAGAAGCTTGTAGTCTCCTAGGAAAGACCCGCAGCTGTGAGCACACATCCCAGACCATGGGTGGGAGCTGCACTGTAGCACGGGGCCAGTGGGAGGGAGATTCCCAAAGCTGTGGAGCCCATAGGAGGGAGGTTCTCCTCCAGTCCTCACTGGCTGCCTCGTTCATGCCACCCCCCCGACACACATCCATATACCACCTGCCCTCAGGCACTCAGTGTCACGCCCTGCAGATCTTACTGTCCCTCAATTCCTTTCCTTCCTCTCCGTCTCTGCTGTTACTGCCCTAGCACAGCATCGTGTTTTGACTGGTCCTTCTGCCTCCTGCCTTATGCCGAACAATCCATTCTCCACCCGGCAGCTCATGCACCCCTGACCAAACGCACACACATCTGCCTCGTTGAAACCCATCAGGGGTTCCCAGCTGCCTCTGGGATGAGGTCCAAACCGGGTCCTCCAAGACCTTTCCCAACCCCTGCATCTCTGTGTTGTCTCTCTCATCACACTCTTGTCTTTCTTTCCACCTGAGCACCTTCCAGACTCTTCCTCATTCTTTCCTCAGATGTTGCCTCCTCCAGGAAGCCCTCCTGCACTGTGACTGGGATGGTTTAGATGCCCAGTCTCTGTGCTACTTTCCATAACTCCCCGAGCCTCCTTCTTTTCTGTATTTCTGCATTGTTTTATTTTTTGTTGTTTTCTGTTTTTATCATTTCCTGGTTGTGTGTTTGACTTCCTGCTGGAGAACAAGCTGCTTGAGGACAGGGATTGGCTCTTTCTCTTGGTAATTCCAGCACACAGCAAGTGCCTTATTCAATACCCTTCCCTGCATATAATTCTTCTGGTCTTCATTTCCTT
This sequence comes from Mesoplodon densirostris, assembly GCF_025265405.1. Taxonomy (NCBI): domain Eukaryota; kingdom Metazoa; phylum Chordata; class Mammalia; order Artiodactyla; family Ziphiidae; genus Mesoplodon; species Mesoplodon densirostris. Next base: position 125,214,372 of record NC_082664.1, read on the forward strand.
CTTTCTTTCTTTTTTATTGTCTCCCCATGCTCTCTCCCCCTTACCTGTCTCCACTGGTGCATCTACTTTTCCATGCTTCAAGTCTGTATGTCTGTGACCTCCCCACGCCTCTTCACTAAACCCCTAGTGACTACCTTTCCCACTCTGCCCCCTCCCCTCCTGGCACCCCCTCTGCTGCTCTTCATGTCTGGGTGTGGGGTTCTCCCCTCTCCACCTCCCCTTGACTTTCATGGTTTCTCTCTTCCTCCTGTCTCTCCTCCAGCTCTATCATCCCACCACGTCTGCTTGTTTTTGTCCTACAGCCTTTCTCATCTCTGTGTGTTTCCCTCTCCCTCTCCCTGTGGCTCTGTCTCTCTTCTCTGTCCCCCTCGCTCTCTTTCTTTGTCCCTCACCCCCTTTCTCCGTGGCCTCTGTACAACATACACATGCTGACTCTGGTGTGGGAGAAATGCTGGGCTGCTCTCGGGGTGTCCTCTCTCACCCCATATCTGACAGGTGATGACCGGTGAGCCACCTGGAAGCAGGCAGGTCTGGGGCCTCTGAGAGCTGCATCCTTCACTGGGGATGCCTTCACCTGGGCAGCAGGCTCTTTGCTCTCAATCCACTCTAGGAGCTTGTGCGCATGTGTGTGGGACTGGATGGATCCATATGTGTACTGCGCCTAGGTGGGGGGTATGGAAATGGATGATGGAGGGAGGAGCCTCGTAACTGGGCTCAGTGAGGGAACCTCGGGGTCAGCCTCCCCGGAGCTCTGCTTTCCCAGCTCTTCCTGGGGCCATGATGGCAAACAGACACATTCACTCACAGGGAGGACAGATGGCTCACCCTGGTAGGGCTCCCTGGCAGAGCCTGCACGTGCGTGCAGCCCAGAGACAGATGTGCTTCAGAAACACTGTGCACTCTCACATAGTGCAGTGGCTAAGCACCCGGCTCCGGAGCCGTCATATGTGGGTTCAAACCCCAGCTCCCGAACAATGTCATCAGGACAGTTGTTTGAACTCCTTGTACTCCATCTCCTTTTCTTCATCATGAAGATAATAATAACTCTGGCTTCACAGAGCTGTTATGAGGTGTAAATGAGAGAAAGCACTTGGGGCAGTGTATCCAGTCCATAAATCCTGTTATTATTATGAGAAATCAACAGTGTTCCTTGAACGGTGTTCAATCCTTCAGTCCTCATAATTTTTAAGTCAGGGTGGACTAAACAACTATTTTTTAAAATTTGTAATTAATTTTTTTTTTTTGCGGTACGCGGGCCTCTCACTGCTGTGGCCTCTCCCGTTGCGGAGCACAGGCTCCGGACGCGCAGGCTCAGCGGCCATGGCTCACGGGCCCAGCCGCTCCGCGGCACATGGGATCTTCCCGGACCGGGGCACGAACCCGCGTCCCCTGCATCGGCAGGCGGACTCTCAGCCACTGCACCACCGGGGAAGCCCTGTAATTAATTGTTAATGTGAGGATATGCATTATAGGGAAGAACATCTTGCCAATCATTATCAGCATCACTGTCATCATCACCATCACCATCATTATCATCATCATCATTCTGTTCATCTATACAGTACTGATTATGTGCCAAGAACTGTTAATACTAATATAAATATAATATATGTGTACGTGTTGGACTAAACAACTATTATCTTCCCCATTTCTCAGGAAAGGAAACTAAGGCTGGGAGAGATGATGCAGGTTGCCCAGGCTCACAGCTAACGTGTAGCAGAGTGGGCCCAGGGCCCAGGCCTGACTCTGTCTTTGCTGCACTTTCCACAACCCCAAGTGTCTGCCTGAGCATCTTGTGTATTAGGGCCCCTCCAGGGTGGGAGTCAGGAATCTGAGTTCTTGCTCAAGCGTTGCTGCATATAAGCATGTGGTTTACCAAAGCCCCATCTCCCAGCCAAGCCATGGTTCATTCATTTATAGAATGGGATTACAAAAACCCATGTACTTAAGAACTATAAATTGGCAAACATTATATTTAACATGAAAAATGTTTGGGAAAAGGAAAAAAAGCCTGCCATGCCACCAATAACCAACAGAAGGCGAAAGCAGTCCCTTGTATAGAGCCACTTGGGCCCTGGGAATTTCCAGCCTTTAGATCCTTTGGATCTAACCTTTGATAACACCCACATCAGTGCTTCTCAAAGTGTGGGTCTCAAACCAGCATCAGCTTCACAGGTGGGCTTGTTATAAATGCAGATTTGTGAGCCCTGCACCAAGTTTACTGACTCAGGGTCCAGCAGTATGTTTAAATAGGCCCTCCAGGGGATTCTGAGAGTCACTGATTTACATCATAAGGTATCGTGAGCACCCCGTCAGATAAATTCTATGTCTCAGGTAATATAATTGAATTTTAACTTGGCCTTCAATAGCTTAACCAGCGGCTTTCAAAATCTTTCCTCTGAGGACAAGATTACAAGTATGGCAGGGGGCAGAAAGGTGACAACAGGTGCCTGAAACAGCTCCAGCAAGGGACTGTAGCTTTGACGTTTCCTGCTTTGGCTTGAAATTGTGTGCAAACTTAGTGGCTCCAGGTACTGTCCTGGTTTAGCCCCACTTGCTTCTCTCAGGTTGAACCTGAAGTTACACCCAGGAGTGGAAATGGCAAGTATCCTGACAGGCTCGTGGGAGAACAAGGCTGGGGTCTCAGAGCCTGAAAGCAAGGTCTTGGAGATCCACTTAGAGTCTAGCAGCCTCTCCCAGATGCCCCTCAGCCAGACCAGCCCCTAGCAGGGACCCCTGGTCCTGCTCACCCCTGGCCCTCTGTGCCTGCCCCCAGGGCAGCTCTCCTCCATTCTCCTCCGGGCTGGCCAGATCTGGCTACACTTCAGGGCTCAGCAGAAAGCCGCAGGGATACTCTGTCCCCTCCCTCCACTGCGCTCCCAGAACGTAGCAGCTCTTCCATGTTAAATACCCCGAGGCCTCTGCCATTGCTGCGTCTCAGTCCCTCATTCTTTGTAAAGAGCAGGCTTTGGACCAGATGTCGCCAAGCCCTTCTCTGCCTGCTCCAAGATGTTCGAACTCTAGTTCACAAGAACAACTCTTATCTCTCTCAGTCAAATCTGCCCTTAGCATGTGTAGGGCCTTGTGTCTGCGGGACCCTTGTTAAAAAACAAAATTCAACTGAGTAAACTTGAAGATCTAATTGGCTTTATTAGGTGATTCATAAATCGGCAGCATCCCATCTTGCAACTAGAAGGGTGCTCCGAGGGGTTGTACAAAATGGAAGGTTTTTATAGAAAGACAGGCGAGGCAATTCACAAAAGAAAAGAGGGGATTATTTTTAGGTCAGGACGTCCTCTTTTTGTAGGGAAGGGACTGGCAAGGGTTTTATCATGCAGATTGCCTCTTTTTCCTCTGGGGCCTGGAGAGGGCCTACGTGACAGATTACCTCATTGTTGGTGACCAGAAAATTCCAGACTGGTTTATTATGATTACATTTCTGGTGAAGATTGAAGCTGCAATTAGGTTAGGTATTAAATCTAGGTTTGGTATCGTGGGCTTTAACACAAGCGACGCCATTTGGAGCATGCGGTTTTTCTCTTTAACACCCCTGTCTAGATCAACAATTTGATTTTTAAATATAATACAAAATTCTTGGCCCTTATGAGGTATTGTGATTTATCAACAAATGGGTAGAGAAAAGGTCTTAACATATTTGTTTATTGTCCAATCAGTGCACGTGAAGATTCTTTGTAGGATCCAAGAAACAGCTTTTCCTGTTCAGGTCCAGGAACCATCTCTTCATGTTCTTTATTGTCAAATATGTCATTCCTGGTTAATTTCCTTTCGTCCATCATGAAAGAAAAAGTGAGAATGCTGTTATTATGCACAATGCCATGGCTCACAGGAACCTGTTTGTATTGAAACAACGTGGATGTTTTTGCCTCTGCAGTTTCCTTCTACCCTTTACTTAATGCTGGTTGCAGCCTTACTCCTGACCCTGCATCATCCATTGTATTGCCATGAATCCTGGCTTCCAGTGACTCTCTCAAAGGGTCAGCTTCACTGGTGATGACCATAAATGCAAGTCTTACCCAATGTGCCGGAGAATGAGAAGGATCATTTGTTTTCTGGTCATAAATTGACCGTTCAGAATGTTCGGGTGTAAATGACAAACGCTTTAGGCCATAGAAGACTGCAATGGGGTGGGGGATGCCCTGGGTGCTCTTGGAAATTAGCACCAGGGTAAAGGATGCTTGCTGCCACCCCTGCCACTCTTGGTGCTGTATAGGCCGGAGGTGACACCACGATCAAAGCATAGATGGGCAAGAGCCACCGCACAGACCCACACACGGGGCTCAAGCCCTGGGGTCAGCAGTGGACTAATGGTAGCCCAGAAGCCGGAACTTGTCCTGAGTCTGATGTGAGGATCACTCAAAATCAGCACATCAGCACCATTTCAGTGGCCCAGTGTCTCAGGATCTCAATCCTGCAAAAGTCATATGGCACCAGCCAGGCTGTGGGAGCAACCAGCTCACCAGACCGCTCTCTTAGACCCGGAGCTTGGCCCCAAGGGCTCTAGGACAGCTTCCCATTGTGTGTGAGTCCTGGGGTTGCTGGTGGAGCGTTATTGCACCAACTCCATGTCTGGGGGAAAGGTCGGAGAATACCCAAGGGAGAGAAATGGGGGCCCCAGGCAGGGTCCAGTCCAGGCTCTCAGGCACCTTGCCTACATGGCACTGTTGGCCCCAACAGGTCCGGGTACTTGTGTTCTCCTCAGCAAAGCTGGGATTCAGCTTCCAAGACTTCACTGAACCCCAGGGAAGAACAAAAGGAGAGCTTGAAAGCACCCCTACTTTCCTACTTGGGGTTCCCCAGGCCCTCTGACCAGCCCAGTTTGTGGGCACTTTGCTTATTCCCAACATTTTAGCCTCTGGTCTTGTCTCAAAGTGAGGACAACAGTTTATGAATCACCACCCAGAAGTTTCCCCTAAAGTCTTACAGTTTCATGATCAAGACCTACAATAGCCCCTAACACATTCTATGGGTCCAGAATTACCCTGATACCAAATCCAGACAAAGACATCACAAGAAAAGGAAGCTACAGACCAATATCCCTTATGAATATAGATGGTCTAAGTTCTAAATAATTGCTGTGTTACATGCAGACATTTTGATCCTTCCAACAACCCCACGAAGTTGCACCCATTTTTCAGGTGGGAAAACTAATGTGCGGAGGCTAAGTGACTTACATGCAGTCATACAGCTTCGAGTAGCTGAGCCAAGATTCAGACTTGTTTCCAACTCCAGCTCCTTCTATCACACCACCCAACCAGCCACAGACGGAAATAGAAACAGCTGACCCTGCAGGTTTGTCCCTTCGTTTCAGTGTCACCTCTGCAAGACTCCTTGCTCAGGTGACTCACCAGAGTAGCCTCTCCCTGCAGGTGAGACGCTTCCCCAAGCCTGCTGTGAAGGGCACAGGCCCCACTGGGAAATGACTCCTTAGCCAAAGAACACACATCAGCCTGCACACTGTGAGAGTTACGTGTGTAGGAATGCAGTGGAGTGGGAGGCAATCTGTCACTACCTGGGCAAGGCCTTTAACCTCTATGTACCTCAGTCTCCTTATCTGCTAAATGGGGGCTAAACTCCAAAACACTGACAACACTGAATGCTGGTGAGGATGTGAGGCCATGGGGACTCTCATTCATTGCTGGTGGGATGCAAAATGGTACAGTCACTTCGGAAGACAGTTTGGCAGTTTCTTATCAAACTAAACCTATCCTCACCATACAACCCAACAACCGCACTCTTTGGTATTTACCCAGAGGAGTTGAAAACACATCCGCACAAAACCCTACACATGGATGTCTATAGGAGTAGGCAGCTTTATTCATAACTGCCAAAACTTGGAAGCCACCAAGATATCTTTTAGCAGGTGATGGATAAATAAACTGTGGTGCATCCAGACAATGGAATATTATTCAGCGCTAAGGAAATAAGCTATCAAGTCATAAAAAGACATGGAGGAACCTTAAATGCATATTACAAAGTGAAAGGTGCCAATCTGAAAAGGTTATATACTCTATGATTTCAACTATATGACATTCTGGAAAAGGCAAAACCTTAGAGACAGTAAAAAAATCAGCAGTTGGGGTTAAGGGCAGGGAGGAATGAATAGGTGGAGCACAGAGGATTTTTAGGGCAGTGAAAGTACCCTGTATGATGCTGTAATGGTGGATACATGTCATTATACACGTGTCAAAACCCATAGAACATACAACGCCAAGAGTGAACCATAATATAAACTACGGACTTTGTGCGATCATCATGTGTCAAGGTAGTCTCGCAGATTGTAACAAATGTACCCTCTGGGGGGGATGTTGATAGAGAGGGGCTGGGTCTGTGTGAGGGCAGGGGGTATATGGGAAAGCTCTGTAATTTCCGCTCAATTTCTCTGTGAACCTAAAACTGCTCTAAAAAATAAAAATCTATTTTTAAAAGTGGGGCAAAACCACCCAGGTCTCAGGCTGGGATAAAGAAGCTAATGCCGGTGGAAACAGTTTGCGGACGGCAAATTGGTTTACTGATATAAGAGATTGATACTCTTATGTGTTTAAATCCCCGCTGTGCCAGAGCTCTGCAGTGGGAGTTCAGGTCAGTCATTTTGACTTTTGCATCCCAATGGCCTTCGCTGCAAACCAAGACGATAATGCTTGTTCTTCGTTCCCATCCCCATGACAACCTCTCAGATTGTAAGTGGCAACTTACGATGATAATGATGATGATGGTGGTAGTGGTGGTGGTGGCCACCATTTACGCTCAGGCACTGTGTTCAGCCCTCTATACACATTATCTCATTTAATCCTTACAATTGTCCTGATTTTACTGATGAGAAACTGAAGCATGGGGTTGGGGGAAGAGGGGAGGGCTGGGGGGTGGAGGACAGGCAACTTGCCCTGGGTCACACAGCTGGTCAGCAGCAAAGTAGGTTCTGGAAGAGTCAGTGCTTGTACTCAACCGTCAGCTTTGCCCCCACGCTGCCCAGGCTGACCCTGGAGGGCACCCCATGTGGTGGCCCCATTGCCTGATGACTGGGGACCGGCTTCGTAACAAATGATGGCCATGTCCAACATTTCTGTAGGACTTACTATAAGCCACGACTATTCTTAAACATGTGACATGCCCTGTTCCTCTTTAGTTCTTAGAGTAACTCCACAAGGTAGGTACTATCATTATGCCCATTTTACAGATGAGCAAACTGAAGCCAACAACTCAAAGAACAGAAAATGTCAGACCCAAGAGGGAATATGGGGATCAATTGGTCCGAGTCCTTTACTGGACATTCTGCTTCCCCCAGGTGAGCTTGGGTCCTCCAGCTGCTGCAAGGTCAGTCAAGTCAGGTGTGAGTGAGTGAGTGAGTGAGCGTGTGTGTGTGTGTCTATAATGCCCACTTTGCTGTGTTGTTGCTGCAACACTTCCATTTGGGACCCACCAAATCAATAGCCAAGAGAGGCCACACCTGGGCCTCCAGAGCCCTGCCCTCTGCTGCGTTCACCCCAGGAGCTCATGGCAGTACAGGCCCCTTCCCCCACCCAGAACAATTTTTTGTCCCCATATTCCAGGCCGGGGAAGGAAAGTGAGGAGCTTGGAGCCTAACTTGCCTCTTAAACACAGAGGAGGCTTGTGGAACAGGAATGGGCCACAGTGGGAGGACAGGGCAGCCAGTAGCCCAGGGAAGCAAAGCATCCAGGGCCAGCAAGTCCATTCAGCGTCCTGACTCCCAGCAGGTGTGGCCCGAGGCTGGAGGGGAGGGGAGGGGCCAGCATCCCTATGGGCACCTCCTCTTGGTATCCACTGGATCCAAGACTGGATTTTAAGTGGACCCCTTAAACTGGACCCCTCAGAGAAGATGTTCTGTGTGGTGATCAGGAACAAAAGGCTTTAGCATCACCCAGATCTGAGTCCAAATCCTGCCTCTGCTACTCCCTGGCTGTGTGACCTTGGTTGAATTACTTAGCCTCTCTGGGCCCCAGTATCCTCCTCTATCTAATGGGGATAAGGACAGAAGCCACAGGGCAAAGTCTGGTCTGTACCTGGCCTGGGTCAGGGGCTCAGAACATATTAGCCTCTTTCAGGTATAAAATGGGATTCCTGGGCTTCCCTGGTGGCGCAGTGGTTGAGAGTCCACCTGCTGATGCAGGGGACACGAGTTCGTGCCCCGGTCCGGGAAGATCCCACATGCCGCGGAGTGGCTGGGCCCGTGAGCCATGGCCTCTGGGCCTGCGCGTCCGGAGCCTGCGCTCCCCAACGGGAGAGGCCACAACAGTGAGAGGCCCACGTACCACAAAAAAAAAAAAAAAAAAAAGGAAAAAAAAAAAAAGAAAAAATGGGATTCCTAATAGTCCACTTTGTCATCAAGGTTAAATGAGTAACACACATAAAAAGTGCTTAGGAAGGATCCTGGCACAGAGAAAGGGCTGGCTTTTTATTATTAACATCCTCCTTCTCCCTGCCCCTTCTCCCCATCCAAACAGGGCACCTAGAGCGTGGGGATGGGGGCTGCTTGACTTTAGGCTACAAAGTGCAAAGCTGGCATTGTTCTCAGCTGCCTCCCGTTGGCTGTGGAGGAAAGAGAGGGCTGCGGGAATTCTTTAACACCAATTAGCACCGTGAGGCTCCCTTCTGCTCTCACCCTGGTCTGCCTCCCTGCTGGCTGGGGGCCTGGAACCACGTGGCAGAGGAAGCAGCCAGGCCGGAGGAAGGGGGATATTGTCGAACCATCGGTTAAGGCTGGGGGGCACCAGCGGAGCCCCAGCAGGTATTATTTTTAGAACGCAGGAATGATCCAGAAGGAAGTGAGGTGGGCATGGAGCCTGGGGCAGGCCTGTTCTTCAGGGCTTTAGATAAATGCCTCTCCCAGTCAGTCACCCTCCTAGTGCATCTGATACCCAGAGTGAGGGGGTCATCCCTTCCTCCATACAACAAACACTCTGAGTTATAATCTTGCACCAAAAGAAATCATAAACATGGCTGGAAAAAAATGCAGATGGTGAAAATGTTTTTTTGAACTTCATATATATCCATGCCAATAAAAAATTTTTTAAATAAAAACACAAAAAAGGAAGATAGTACTGATTAATACGTTCCAACTACATTAACGTGTTTTTGAAAATGGGGAAAAACTTGTATTTCTATACTAGTCACAGCGGCAAATAAAAACATTACAGTTTCTGTAAATCTGTGAATGACAATGTCCAAATTGATCTTCTCAAATTCATGTTCAGTGGACAGTAAAGCCATATTTGCCCATCTATCTTTGCTCATAATTCATTAAAGAACCTCATTAATTTAATTTTTTTTGAATTTGAAACTATTTTATCTCATCAAGAATATAGAAACATTGTAACCAGCCATTCCAAATGACTCAAAATATTTTTCTCTTTTGATAGAGTCCTATGTATACATATATACATAATAACCTAAAACATGCATATATATCTGTGTAGAAACAAACTATTTGTTTATTTTTAATTATTTATTATCTGTATATATGTACATGGAATTTAAGACTTAATTCCGAGGTTATAAAGTTTCATTTTATTTTTTTTTAAACAAATTTTTGGAGTATAATTACTTTACAATGGTGTGTTAGTTTCTGCTGTATAACAAAGTGAATCAACTATACGTATACATATATCCCCATAGCCCCTCCCTCTTGCATCTCCCTCCCACCCTCCCTGTCCCACCCCTCTAGGTGGTCACAAAGCACGGAGTTCATCTCCCTGTGCTATGCGGCTGCTTCCCACTAACTATATATTTTACATTTGGTAGTGTATATATGTCAATGCCACTCTCTCACTTCGTCCCAGCTTACCCTTCCCCCTCCCTGTGCCCTCAAGTCCATTCTCTACGTCTGCGTCTTTATTCCTGTCCTGTCCCTAGGTTCTTCAGACCATTTTTTTTTGATTCCATATATGTGTTTTAGCATACGGTATTGGTATTTGTTTTTCTCTTTCTGACTTACTTCACTCTGTATGACTCACTCTAGGTCCAGACACCTCACTACAAATAAATCAATTTTGTTTCTTTTTACGGCTGAGTAATATTCCATTGTATATATGTGCCACATCTTCTTTAACTATTCATCTGTCAATGGACACTTAGGTTGCTTCCATGTCCTGGCAATTGTAAATAGTGCTGCAATGAACATTGTAGAACATTACTCTTTCGAATTATGGTTTTCTCAGTGTATATGCCCAGTAGTGGGATTGCTGGGTTGTATGGTAGTTTTATTTTTAGTTTTTTAAGGAACCTCCATACTGTTCTCCATAGTGGCTGTATCAATTTACATTCCTACCAACACTGAAACAGGGCTCCCTTTTCTCCATACCCTCTCCAGCATTTATTGTTTGTAGATATTTTGATGATGGCCATTCTGACTGGTGTGAGGTGATACCTCATTGTAGTTTTGATTTGCATTTCTCTAACGATTAGTGATGTTGAGCATCCTTTAATGTGTTCGTTGGCAATCTGTATATCTTCTTTGGATAAATGTCTATTTAGGTCTTCTGCCCATTTTTGGATTGGGTTGTTTGGTTTTTGATATTGAGCTGCATGAGCTGCTTCTATATTTTGGAGATTAATCCTTTGTCAGTTTCTTCATTAGCAAATATTTTCTCCCATTCTGAGGGTTGTGTCTTCGTCTTGTTTATGGTTTCCCTTGCTGTGCAAAAGCTTTTAAGTTTCATTAGGTCCCATTTGTTTATTTTTGGTTTTATTTCCATTTCTCTAGGAGGTGGGTCAAAAGAGATCTTGCTGTGATTTATGTCATAGAGTGTTCTGTCTATGTTTTCCTCTAGGAGTTGTACAGTCTCTGGCCTTACATTTAGGTCTTTAATTCATGTTGAGTTTATTTTTATGTACGATGTTAGGGTGTTTTCTAATTTCATTCTTTTACATGTACCTGTCCAGTTTTCCCAGCATCACTTATTGAGGAGGCTGTCTTTTCTCATTGTATATTCTTGTCTCCTTTATCAAAAATAAGGTGACCATATGTGTGTGGGCTTATCTCTGGGCTTTCTATCCTGTTCCATTGATCTATCTTTCTGTCTTGTGCCAGTATCATACTGTCTTGATTACTGTAGCTTTGTAGTATAGCCTGAAGTCATGGAGCCTGATTCCTCCAGCTCCATTTTTCTTTCTCAAGATTGCTTTGGCTATTCGGGGTCTTTTGTGTTTCCATACAAATTGTGAATTTTTTTGTTCTAGTTCTGTGAAAAATGCCAGTGGTAGTTTGATAGGGATTGCATTGAATCTGTAGATTGCTTTGGATGGTATAGTCATTTTCACAATGTTGATTCTTCCAATCCAAGAACATGGTATATCTCTCCATCTATTTGTATCATCTTTAATTTTTTTCATTAGTGTCTTATTGTTTTCTGCATACAGGTTTTTGTCTCCTTAGGTAGGTTTATTCCTAGGTATTTCATTCTTTTTGTTGCAATGGTAAATGGGAGTGTTTCCTTAATTTTATTTTCAGATATTTCATCATTAATATATAGGAATGCCAGAGATTTCTGTGCATTAATTTTGTATCCTGCTACTTTACCAAGTTCATTGATGAGCTCTACTAGTTTTCTGGTATCATCTTTAGGATTCTCTATGTATAGTATCATCTCATCTGCAAAAGTGACAGCTTTACTTCTTCTTTTCCAATTTGGATTCCTTTTATTTCCTTTTCTTCTCTGCTTGCTGTGGCTAAAACTTCCAAAGCAATGTTGAATAACAGTTGTGAGACTGGGCAACCAGTCTTGTTCCTGATCTTAGTGGAAATGGTTTCAGTTTTTCACCACTGAGAACGATGTTGGCTGTGGGTTTGTCATATATGGCCTTTATTATGTTAAGGTAGGTTCCCTTTATGCCTGCTTTCTGGAGAGTTTTTATCATACACGGGTGTTGAATTCTGTCAAAAGCTTTTTCTGCATTTATTGAGATGATCATATGGTTTTTATCCTTCAATTTGTTAATACGGTGTATCACATTGATTGATTTGCATATATTGAAAAATCCTTGCATTCCTGGGATAAACCCCACTTGATCATGGTGTATGATCCTTTTAATGTGCTGTTGGATTCTGTTTGCTAGTATTTTGTTTAGGATTTTTGCATCTATGTTCATCAGTGATATTGGCCTGTAGTTTTCTTTTTTGGGGGCATTTTGTCTGGTTTTGGTATCAGGTTGATGGTGGCCTCGTAGAATGAGTTTGGGAGTGTTCCTCCCTCTGCTATATTTTGGAAGAGTTTCAGAAGGATAGGTGTTAGCTCTTCTCTAAATATTTCATAGAATTCACCTGGGAAGCCATCTGGTCCTGGGCTGTTGTTTGTTGGAAGATTGTTTTTTTTAATTTTTTTGTGGTACGCGGGACTCTCACTGTTGTGGCCTCTCCCGTTGCGGAGCACAGGCTCTGGATGCACAGGCTCAGTGGCCATGGCTCACGGGCCCAGCCACTCCGCGGCATGTGGGATCTTCCCGGACCGGGGCACGAACCCGTGTCCCCTGCATCGGCAGGCGGACTCTCAACCACTGCGCCACCAGGGAAGCCCCTGTTGGAAGATTTTTAATCACAGTTTCAATTTTAGTTCTTATGATTGGTCTGTTTATATTTTCTACTTCTTCCTGGTTCAGAGTCGGAGGGCTGTGCTTTTCTAAGAATTTGTCCATTTCTTCCAGTTTGTCCATTTTATTGGCATAGAGCTGCTTGTAGTAACCTCTCGTGATCCTTTGTATTTCTTCAGTGTCAGTTGTTACTTCTATTTCATTTCTAATTCTGTTGATCTGAGCCTTTTCCCTTTTTTTCTTGATGAGTCTGGCTAATGGTTTATCAATTTTGTTTATCTTCTCAAAGAACCAGCTTTTACGTTTTATTGATCTTTGCTATCGTGTCCTTCATTTCTTTTTCATTTATTTCTGATCTGATCTTTATGATTTCTTTCCTCCTGCTAACTTTGGGGTGTTTTTGTTCTTCTTTCTCTAATTGCTTTAGGTGTAAGTTTAGTTTGTTTATTTGAGATGTTTCTTGTTTCTTGAGGTAGGATTGTATTGCTATAAACCTCCCTCTTAGAACTGCTTTTGCTGCATCCCAAAGGTTTTGGGTCGTTGTGTTTACATTGTCATTTGTTTCTAGGTATTTTTTGATTTCCTGTTTGATTTCTTCAGTGATCTCTTGGTTATTTAGTAGTGTATTGTTTAGCCTCCATGTGTTTGTACTTTTTACAGTTTTTTTCCCTGTAATTGATATCAAGTCTCATAGCGTTGTGGTTGGAAAAGATACTTGATAAGATTTCAATTTCCTTAAATTTACCAAGGCTTGATATGTGACCCAAGATATGATCTATCCTGGAGAATGTTCCATGAGCACATGAGAAGAAAGTTTATTTTGTTGTTCTTGGATGGAATGTCCTGTAAATATCAATTAAGTCCATCTTGTTTAATGTGTCATTTAAAGCTTGTTTTTCCTTATTTATTTTCATTTTGGATGATCTGTCCATTGGTGAAAGTGGGCTGTTAAAGTCCTCTACTATGATTGTGTTACTGTCAATTTCCCCTTTTATGGCTGTTAGTATTTGCCTTATGTATGCAGGCATTCCTCTGTTGGGTACATAAATATTTACAATTGTTATATCTTCTTGGATTGATCCCTTGATCATCATATAGTGTCCTTCTTTGTCTCCTGTAATAGTCTTTATTTTAAAGTCTATTTTGTCTGATATGAAAATTGCTACTCCAGCTTTCTTTTGATTTCCATTTGCTTGTAATATCTTTTTCCATCCCCTCACTTTCAATCTGTATGTGTCCCTAGGTCTGAAGTCCGTCTCTTGTAGACAGCGTATATACAGGTCTTGTTTTTGTATCCATTCAGCCAGTCTATGTCTTTTAGTTGGAGCATTTAGTCCATTTACATTTAAGGTAATTATCAATATGTATTTTCCTATTACCATTTTCTTAATTGTTTTGGGTTTGTTATTGTAGGGCTTTTCCTTCTCTTGTGTTTCCTGCCTAGAGGAATTCCTTCAGCATTTGTTGTAAAGCTGGTTTGGTGGTACTGAATTCTCTTAGCTTTTGTTTGTCTGTAAAGGTTTTAATTTATGTGTCGAATCTGAATGAGATCCTTGCTGGGTAGAGTAATCTCGGTTGTAGGTTTTTGCCTTTCATCACTTTAAATATGTCTTGTCACTCCCTTCTGGCTTGCAGAGTTTCTGCTGAAAGATCAGCTGTTAACCTTATGGGGATTCCCTTGTATGTTATTTGTTGCTTTTCCCTTGCTGCTCCTAATATTTTTTTCTTTGTATTTAATATTTGAAAGTTTGATTAATATGTGTCTTGGCATGTTTCTCCTTGGATTTATCCTGTATGGCACTCTCTGCACTTCCTGAACTTGATTGACTATTTCCTTTCCCATATTAGGGAAGTTTTCTACTATCATCTCTTCAAATATTTTCTCAGGCCCTTTTTTTTTTCTCTTCTTCTTCTGGGACCCCTATAATTTGAATGTTGATGCATTTAATGTTGTCCCAGAGGTCTCTGAGCCTGTCCTCAATTCTTTTCATTCTTTTTTCTTTATTCTGCTCTGCGGTAGTTATTTCCACTTTTATCTTCCAGGTCACTTATCTGTTCTTCTGTCTCAGTTATTCTGCTATTGATTCCTTCTAGAGAATTTTAAATTTCATTCACTGTTTTGTTCATCATTGTTTGTTTGCTCTTTAGTTCTTCTAGGTCCTTGTTAAATGTTTCTTATATTTTCTCCATTCTATTTCCAAGTTTTGGATCATCTTTACCATCATTACTCTGAATTCTTTTTCAGGTAGACTACCTATTTCCTCCTCATTTGTTTGGTCTGGTGGGTTTTTACTTTGCTCCTTCATGTGCTGCGTATTTCTCTGTCTTCTCATTTTGTTTAATTTACTGTGTTTGGGGTTTCCTTTTCACAGGCTGCAGGTTCATAGTTCCTGTTGTTTTTGGTGTCTGCCCCCATTGGGTAAGGTTGGTTCAGTGGGTTGTGTAGGCTTCCTGGTGGAGGGGAGTGGTGCCTGTGTTCTGGTGGACGAGGCTGGATCTTGTCTCTCTGGTGGCAGGAATGCGTCTGGTGGTGTGTTTTGGGGTGTCTGTGAACTTATTATGATTTTAGGCAGCCTCTCTGCTAATGGGTGGGGTTTTGTTCCTGTCTTGCTGGTTGTTTGGCATTGGGTGTCCAGCACTGGAGCTTGCTGTGGAGCAAGCTTGAGTGGAGCTGGGTCTTAGCATTGAGACAGAGATGTCTGGGAGAGCTCTCACTCATTGATATTACATGGGGGCCAGGAGGTCTCTGGTGGTCCAATGTCCTGAACTCGGCTCTCCCACCTCAGAGGCTCAGGCCTGACACCCGGCCAGAGCACCAAGACCCTGTCACCCACACAGCACTGTCTTCAACAAAGAAATAGAAGATGTCCTTGATTGCCTTGCTGCCTTCATTCAAGATATAGTAGATCCTTATTGCATCAGCATCAGCTTCATTTAGAAGCTCTTAAATGGTCCATATAAAGAGAAGCAATTTGGAACCGTATTACTGACTTGCACCATGATCCCCAAACCTAGGAAATTCTTTGATGAATTTAACAGGCCTAAAACCTCTAGATCTCTCATGGAACTCCTTGGTTAGTCTAGAGGGCATCGGGGACCTGACTCTCTGGAGAGCCTCTACCTCTACTACCAGTGCATCCCATTATTTTTAACTTAAAAATTACTTTTACATGAAGCAATAGATAAATAAACAGTTAGGAAAAGTAGAAGGATAGATTTGGTAGAAATTCTAAAAATTCCATGTCACAACAAATCCCAGAAATTGCAATACTGTTTATATCTTTGTTTCTTTGGTACTGATTATAGTGGGGTTTTTTTTTAAATAGTGTTTTTTATATGTTTTTTGTAGTCAAAAATTTCCTGTAAAATATCTTCACCAGAAATTTTTTTCACCCTATTTGGGAAAAACTTCTGAAGTTTTCCTTCTCCAAAAATCAGGGAAAGTGGCTGAAAAACAGAGAACATTTGACCTATGGCTTTAAAAGGATGACAGAATTGAGTAACTCAAGTTCTATTTCTTCATCTTTATGATTGTAATCATTGATAATTTTGAATCTACTGAGATACAAACTATGTCAGAAGATGGTTTGAAGGATTTCACTATAATTAAATTGATCTCCAAACCATCCCATATAGAAGCTTGGATTAGGTGTGTCAAGGCCCACTGTATAATTGGGAGCTTACATGTTGAAAACAATGTTTTTTAAAGGGTAAATAATAAAAAGTGTCAACATACAATGCACCCCTTCCCCACACACATTCAACAATAAATACAGCAATTATTTAGAACTTAGACCATCTAATGTTCACAGGGCTGTTGGCTTGCAGATTTCTTTTCATGTAACATCTTTGTCTGGATTTGGTATGAGGGTAATGCTGGCCTCATAAGATGAATTAAAAAGTATTCCTTCCTCTTCTATTATTTTGGAAGAGTTGGAGAAAGATTAGTGTTGATTCTTCTTTAAATGATTGGTGGACTTCACCAGTGAAGTCATCTGGTTCTGGGCTTCTCTTTGATGGGAAATTGTTTATTATTGCTTCAGTCTCTTTACCACATATAGATCTATTCAGATTTTCTGTTTCTTCTTGAGTCAATTTTGGTAGTTTGTGTCTTTCTAGGAATTTGTTTATTTCATCTAGATTATTCCGTTTTTTGGCATACAGTTGTTCATATTCTCTTATAATCTTTTTTCATTTCTGTGTAGTTGGTAGTAAAGTCCCCAGTTTCATTTCTGATTTTAGTAATTTGAGTCTTCTTTCTTTTTTCTTACCTAATGATGTGTCAATTTTGTGATCTTTTCAAAGAACCAACTTTTTGTTTCATTGATTTTCTCTATTTTTCTAGTTTCTATTTTATCTCTGCTCTAATCTTTACTATTTTCTTCCTTCTGCTTGCTTTGGGTTCAGTTTGCTCTTTTTTCTAGTTTCTTAAGATATGAAGTTACCGATTTGAGATCTTTCTTCTAATATAATGTAGGCATTTACAGCTAAAATTTCCATCTAAGCACTGCTATTGCTGAATCCCAGAAGTTTTGGTATGTTGTGTTTTTGTTCTCACTGCGTCAAAGTGTTTTCTAACTTTCTCATCTCCCTTGTGATTTCTTCTTTGACCCACTTGTTGTTTAAGAGTGTGTTGTTTAATTTCCAAATATTTGTGAAATTTCCAGCTTTCCTTCTGTTGTTGGTTTCTAGTTTCATTCCATTGTGGTCAGGGAAGATCCTTTGGATGATTTAAATTTTTAAAATTTATTGAGACTTGTTTTGTGACCCAACATGTGGTCTATCCTGGAGAATGTTTCATGTGCATTGAGAAGAATGTATACTCTGCTACTGTTGGGTGGGGGGTTCTGTATGTGCCTGTCAGGTCTATTTGGTTTATAGCTCTGTTCAGGTCCTTTATTCCCTTATTGATCTTCTTTCTAGTTGTTCTATACATTATTGAAAGTGGGGTATTGAAATCTCCAACTATTATTATAGAACTGTGTATCTCTCCCTTCAGTTCTGTCAGTGTTTTCATTATATATTTTGGGACTCTGTTGTTAGGAGCATTTTTGTTTATATCATTATATCTTCTTGATGGATTGATCCTTTTATGAATATATAACATCCCAATCTCTTGTAACAATTTTTTATCTAAAATCTATTTTGTTTGCTGTTAGTATGTATAGCCAGCCAGCTCTATTTTGGTTACTATTTTCATGGAATATCTTTTTCTATCCATTCATTTTCAGCCTATTTGTGTCTTTTGGGGGGGGTTTCCAGTATAGGGTTGCCAGATTTAGCAAATAAAAATATAGGATTCCCAGTTAAGTTTCAATTTTAAGATACAGTGAGTAATTTTTTAGTATAAGTATATTCTATGCAATATTTGGAGTGCATTTATACTAAAAAAATTATTCATATTTTAATCTGAAATTCAAATTTAAGTGGGCATCCTGTATTTTATTTGGGAATCCTATTCCAATAAGAATTTAAAGATATAGGCCCTACCCTCTGAGAACTTCTGATTTAAGGGGGAAAATTAGGACCTACCTTGGCAAGGCTCCTAGTTCAAGGAGGAGAATGGAGATGGGAAGAGGCTGCACAATCTTACCATGAGGTAAGGGGAGTTCGCCAGGCCTTTGCCTCAGGGTGCCTGCTCCTTCATGGGTCTCCCAAGTTTCCCCCCCACTCACTTCATTGTAGAACTGGGAAGTCCCAGCTAGCCCACATTAGGGACAAGGTCTGTGGGAAAACAGGACACTCACAACCCCCAAATCACTCACTTTCACGTGTGTGTGCACATACCACAGCACACTCATGTTCAGAGGTACACCCTTTACTATATACACATTTTCACACACTACCATACACACAGGGCTGCCAAGCACACTAGCAGGATAAACATGGTCTCATACATGCAGACCCACTGAAACATGTTCCACTCACACCGACACATGGTCATGCACATGAGTGCATCCCTGTTGCCGCTCACTCAACGCTGTACACAATAAAAGATCACAGTCACAACAAACCTCGCACTCTCTGCCCATCCTTTCTCAAGATCTAGATGTGTGTGTGTGTGTGTGTGTGTGTGTAGGGGGGAGGGGGACATTTTTTTCCTGCTATCTCTATCTGGATAACTGTCCATCTTCCACTCTCCCACCCCAGCTGTCTGCCTCCCTCCCTGCAGGAAGGCTGGGGGACGATGGGCAGGTGGGCCTGGTCTCTGTGACAACCAAGGACCCTCTTCTCTGGAAGGAGAAGGTGCTGGGAGGCAGTGTTGGCTTTTGCCCAGGTCCTTGCTCTGAGTGGGGCTGGGGGTGAGGCCAGTGGGGGGAGTAGGGGGAGGAAGGGATGGGATGACCATCTGGATCTGGGAGAGTGGAGTTGCAGGCCCTGCCCAAGTCCTCCAAAGTGGCAGATGGGCATCATGGTGCCTGAGAGGAACTGGGAAGAAGGGGCAGCCCAGTGTGGCATATGCAGGAGAACCCCCCACTCCCCCAGTGTAACCCACCGCTGATCTCCTTGAGCACCCTCAGATCTGGTTCTGGAAAAGTCCCTTTCAAAGCTCCCTTTCCTGGGCCCCCACGAGTGCTGAGAGGTGAAGTTGTGCTGGGGGTGTGGGAGAGGCACAGACCCCTTAAAACCACCAGGGCTCTTGTGCTCTTTGTGTGCCATCCCTTGAGGGGAGTGTGGCCCCTCCTACATTTCTGTTTTGGATCCTATCCTTGGTGGCTGGTAGGGAAGATTACCCTGATTGTGCTACAGGAATTCCATAAAGAGTGGGTGCTAATTTGTGCAAACCCCAAACAGGGTGAGGAGGGCTGGTCTCATGTGTCATATCGGACACATGAATACGAAGACCAGCTTATGCCAGGCTCCCTGCCCTCGAGGTCCGGAAAGCTGACCTGAAAGCGAGGGGTTTAGGGAGGGCAGCTAGAGAGGAGCCCCACTAGCAAGGAGCAGAGAGGAAGAACATGGGTTGGTCGTGGAGGACTGTGCTTTGAGAGAGAGGAGAATGTGTGTTCCGCTTGATCCCTGATCCCTCTTGAAGAAAGAATGGGCAGATTGGCTGCAGGGAGTGCAGTTAGCTGACAGCCTCCAGCACCTTCTGTCCACAGAATATTAAGCCTTATCTTCCCAAGCAGCCCTCAGCCAATGACTAAGCACCGCAAGTTTCAAGGGCCTGCCCGTTTCAGCCCACAGCAGGACTCCTCGGATGGCAGTCTGGGCTCCAGAGCTCCCTGTGGGTAGGGGCTGGTGGAGATGTTGTCAGACCTGCATCTCTGTCTGAGGCTTTTCCTGCCAATCCTGCTTCCTCCCCCCCCCCGCCATCTTTCACAAGTTTAAGCCTCAGCCAAGATCTTGCACTCCTAACTCCATCTCAATGTCCGCTTACCAGAGGGCCCAAACTGACACAGATGTCAAGAGCCACACTCGTGGGCCCTCGCGCACACGCCACACTTTTGGGAGAAACAGTTCCTCGTGAGCCCTAGAGTTAAGAAGGATGTGGGCCGCCCCGCCCCCTGCTGGACACGCTGTGGAACTACACCTCCATACTGCAGCCGGTGGGGAGCATGGCGTGCTCTCCCTGAGGCATCGGGCTCAGAGACTGTTCGCTGTGAGAACCTCAGGGATCACTGTACCAACAGGGAAACTGAGGCCCAGAGGAGTAAAGGATCAAACACATAGAAGGCCGTGGGGGACATCCTGCCACCACCAAGGTCGTTTCCTCTGCCCCCCATCTTGTCCCTTCAGCTCTTCTTGTGTGTGCTGGCGTGGGTACCATCAGCTGTGCCCTCTTTTCCTTCCTTGGTGGGCATCCTTGCTCACACTGGCCTTCATCCCCACTCCTAGGACCCCTGTGCCTGCCTTCCCATAGGTGCTTTTGGTCCACCCACCTCTCTGCAGCCAGGGTGACCTTCCTGGATCTCAAGTCAAACTCCATTCCTTTCCAGCCTAAAGCCCACTGTGGCATCCCACCTGCAAGGCCCACTGCAGTGGGTCCCACCTCCCTCACTCCGCACCCTCACCCAGTTGTCACCGAGCACCCGAAAATTGCAAAAGCCCCATGTCCCCAGCCAGTGATGCTGTTTCTTCCACATATACTGAGCCCCCTGCGCCCGATGGCCCGTCTCAGAGCCTGGCTCACATCCTCCTCCCCTCCTCTCCCCGAGCCTGCGCACTGACCTTTATCTGACACGGCAGGTGCAGTCATTTCTTAGTGCTGCTGTAACAAAGTGCCACAAACCTGGAGGCTTAATGACAGCACAAGTTTATTATCACACAGCTCTGGAGGCCAGAAGTCCAAAGTCAGTCTCGCTGGGCTAACATCGAGGTGTCCTCAGGGCCGCTTCCTTCTGGAGGCTCATATTTAGCCCACCTATTCAGGCCACTATTCAGTAGGGGAGGTTCAATCCAGGCTCTCAAAGCGTAAGAAGGTGGACGAGGTCTTTATTTTCCTGAGCCTAATTTATCGAGGTACCCCAGCGTGTATTGTTTTTCCACACCACCAAGTAATTCTCCATTTCTCAGCGGACACTGACGGGATACCCAGAAAATTTAACTCAATTCTGACACTATCTACCTGGAGATGGTATCAAATCCCACAGGTTAAGGTCTCAGTCTTACAAGACTGCCTCCCCCAACTTCAGACGCCAATTACAAGTCCCAGGTTACCACCTGTGTTTCTGACCAGCTGGCTATAGATCAGCGGTATCTACAACCCCTCTGCAGGTTTGATCAATTTGCTAGAGCAGCTCACAGAACGCAGAGAAACATTTACTTACATCCACCAGTTTATTATAAAAGGATGTCATTTAGGAACAGCCAGATGGAAGAGATGCACAGGGCAAGGCATGTGGGAAGGGCACGGAGCTTCCATACCCTCTCAGCACGCCACTCTCCCCAAATCTCCATGTGTTCACCAACCCAGAAGCCCATCCATTCTGGTTTTTCAAGAGTTTTTATAGAGCTTAATCGGTAGCCCTTCCCCCACTTCGCAGAGGTCAGTAGGTGGGTCTGGAGGTTCCAACCCTCTAATCACTTGGTTTTTCTGGTGACCAGCCCCATCCTGAGGCTGTCTAGAGCCCCACCCTAAGTCATCTCATTAGCCTACAGGCAGGTGTGCTCAAAAGAGACTCCTAATACTCAGGAAATTCCAAGGGTTTTAGGAGCTCTGTGCCAGAAATGGGGGACAAAGACCATATATACATATTTTTACAACACTGGCACACCAGCCAAGGTTGTCAGCAAGAAGTTGATGGTGGACTGCCCAAAAGACACAAGAGAACTGTTAAGTAGAGCTGGTTCCTAGGCCGCTGGCAGTAAAGGAGAATCCACCCTCACAGGCTGTGTCCAAAATGGGGCAGTCACAGAAGAGCACAGATAGGACATTAAGGCCTGTGCTTGCTTAAAGCTGGCAGGGAAGTGGTTGGGATTGGGGGAAATTTACAGTTTTCGATTGCAGACCACAGGGATGTGAGGATCTTGAAGTGAGTCCTGATGATCTGCTTGTGAGTAGACAGTTCATAAGCAGACAGTCTTAACAGACAGTCTTAGCATCGTAGATAGTCTTAACATTCCTGGAGCAAGTAACTAAGTCATTTTTGCTTGGTCTCTCGGTTGACACAGGGACTGGAAATCATCTTAGTTTGCTCACTTCACAAACGACTTCAGCTGCATAAGGTCACTGACTCCCTACTGGGCACTGCTGCTCCCTAACAGGGGCTGCAGAGAGCAGAGACACCCCTCAGGCGTGGTCCCACTGCAGGGACCCCCCCGCCCAGGCTGCGAGGGCCCCCAGCTTGTGGTTTGTCTGGCAGGGCTCACTGAGGCTGTTCCTCGGAGGCTCTGGTTCTTCCCACTCCAGCCCTCAGGGCCCACAATGCCAATCTGTCCTGCCAGCTCATCAGGGAAGCCACAGGCAGTGCCAGGGGCCCTTCCTGAGACAACGTCTTCAGTGACTATGAGGACAGGGAGAGGGCTGGTGCCTGTGATGGGACGGCCGGGCCTGCCCAAGGCTGGAAAGTGTGAGAGGGGGCCTCCCACCTCAGCCCCTGCTGTGGGGCAGGGGGACGGGGTGAGGTGGGGGGGAGCCAGGCCCTGGAGGGGGTCGTGGAGGAGCAGAATGGAAACAACAGCCCTGCAGGACTGGGACTAGCAGAGGCCTGGCTGGGAAGAGCTGGAAGACACCAGAAACAGGAAACAGCACAGGGGCTCTGGCTCCTCGAACCTGAGCCCCAGGGTGGGCAGGGAGCAGACAGAGCCCTGCTGGGAAGGCCTGATGTCTGGGCCCACTTTCTTATTCCACCTCTAATTAGCTGTGTGACCTTGGACAAGACAGCACCCGGGAATGCTCAGGTGGGAAGGGACTTGAGAGAATCGAGCTCAGTGGTTCTCATTCCTGGGTGCATATTGAAACCACATGGAGACTTTAAAATGCAGATGTCAGGGCCCCACCCAGAAAGTCTGGCTTAATTCGCTTGGGGGGACAAGGCCTCAGCATCTGTAGTTTTGAAAAGCTTCCCAGGTGGCTTTCCTGTGCACCTGGACTGAGAAGCAGCACGTCCTTCAATCTACAACTTTCCGTGTTGATACCCCTGGGTGTGGTATCACACCTTTCAGAGTCAGACAGGCCTGGGTTCAAATCCCAGCTCTGCCATTTACTAGCTGTGGAGGGTGGCCTTGTCTGACCTTGGCTCCAAACACTGGGGCCCCTTCCTGGCTGTTAGTACTTTGAGTAACTTAACTGTCAGCTTACTCAACCTCTCTGAGCCTCAGCTTCCTCATCCACAAAGTGAGAGCAACACCAGACAAGGATAACGAGACTCGGAGATGTCAACTCACTCCCTTGGGGCACTGGTGACTGTATCAGAGCCGGGAGCACCCAGGTGATCGATTTATCTGTAAGCCACCTTCTCCTGGAAGCTCATGGTCACTCACTTGCCCGCTTTGGGGAGTGGGAAGGGGAGGGCTAGACCCTCATCTATTTGAGGAAAGCCCTGAGCTTATGAAACACACCAGCTCCTGATTTCCAAATAGACTTTTTGGTTTTAAACTTTTTTCTTTTTGTTATGAATATCAGTAGAAAATGTGAGGAAAAAATTCAGAAAATTATAGAAAAGCAAAAGAGAAAGAAAGAACGAAAGAATGAAAGAACGAAAGAAGAAAGAAAGAAAAAGAAAGAAAAAGAAAGAGAAGAAAGGAAGAAAGAAAGAAAGGAAGGAAGGAAGAAAGAAAGAAAGAAGGAAAGAAAGAAAAGAAAGAAAAGAAAAAGAAAAAACAAAATAACAAAAACAAAACAAAACACCCAAAGTACCAAATATATGGTCAGTCAAGTTTTTGCTTTGGCATATTGCTTTTAAATTTCTTTCTTTGCAATTTTCTTGGCAGACTTGAGTTTATACCATTAAGATAATTTTGTATGATATATATTTATTTATATTATGAGTATTCATATTTATGAGTATTTTCTCACATCATTAAAATTTTTTTTGCAAACATCTTTTTTTTAGGGCCTCATAATAGTCCTTCCTCCGAGGGGCCCTAGAGTCATAACTATTGCCCTGCTGTGGAACAGTTTCCATTTTCCTAATTATAAGAACTGTCGTGAGGTACATTTTTTAACATAAATCTTTCCTTATACATCTGTGCCTATTTCCTTAGGACACATTCCTAGAAGAGAAATTGCTGGGTGAAAGGAAACAAGCATTTCTAAGCTACAGATTCTCAAGTTGCTCTCCAGACAGATTTACCAATTCACGCCCCAATGTCCCACCCCGCACGGGGCATCGCTGAATATGAGGATGCTTTGCAGCTTAATAGTTATTTCTTTGATTTCTCATGAAGGTTAGCATCTTTCTCCATGTGCTTCCTGTCATTTGCTAATGGAGACTTCAAAGCCTCTAACCTAAGGCCGGGGTCACACAGGGTGTGAAGGGGATATTCTAGCCCCCAGCTTTCCTCCATTGTGGGGATCTGCCGGTGTGAGAGTTAACAGTTCTACAGCCCCTGCCTCCCCCAAAGCCCAGGCCTGACTCTGCATGTGCTGTAACAGGGAGTTTGGAATAAGAGGGCAGGGTTGTTTCTCCAGGAACCTGGACAAATGTCCCAGCCTGAGCAATGGCAGTCACGGGTCTTAGGACTGGAACGCTTCTCCTGCTAGGACTGTGCAGAGGAAGGGGCCGGGGAGGAAGGTAAAGATCTGTTCAGTCCTGGCAGCCACATTCTCTGGGGGGAACTCCCTGGTTTCCAGGTGGGCATCTCCTGAGGGTTTTGCTTGGGGCCCTTGGCAGAACCCAGCCAAGATGCCTGCTCAGGACTGCCCCCACCTGCTCCCGGTCCTGAGGCATGAATCCCTGGATGGTCCTTCCAGCAGTTGCCTCTGAGTCCAGTCCCCTTGACCTCCTCCAGCTGCACACCCCAGTTCCCCAAATGGGACCAACGGCACCACCTACTGGCAAAGCTAAAATCTCTGTATTACTTGCCTCTTCTCCCTCCTTCTCCCCATATCCCAATAGTACCAGGACCTGACCAGTCCACCTGCTGAGCTTCTTCTGACCATCACCGCCTCTCCAGCCTGTCACTGCCATGCTCACCTCCCCACTGGAATACTGCACAGCCACCAACTTGCTCTCCCCACATCCTTCTTGTCCCCTGTAATCCTTTCTCCCTTAGGAAATCAGAGGGACCTTTCGAGGATTCCAATGTGATCTAGCCCTCCCCTGCTTAGCTAGGCCACCTCGGTCCTCAATGGCTCCCCGTTCCTCTTAGGAAATATCCAAACCTCTTTTCATGGCTTGTAAGATCCTGAGTGGTCTGGCCCCTGCCC
Organism: Mesoplodon densirostris; assembly: GCF_025265405.1. Taxonomy (NCBI): domain Eukaryota; kingdom Metazoa; phylum Chordata; class Mammalia; order Artiodactyla; family Ziphiidae; genus Mesoplodon; species Mesoplodon densirostris. Next base: position 125,239,747 of record NC_082664.1, read on the forward strand.
TGGTCTCCCTGCTCATCTCTGGCAGCTCCCCTCACCTGCAATCCTCACTGTACCACGTTTAGGGCATGAAAGTGCCAGGAGCTCTCTCACTTTTTCGCCTTTGCCCGGGCTGCTTCCTCTGCCCCTTTGCTGGACTCACTCCTACTAACACTTCAAAACTCTGCTAAACATCACCTCCTCCAAGAAGCCTTCACCCTCCTATTAGTTTCTTGTGGCTGCTGTAACAAATGATCACAAACTGAGTGTCTTAAAAGGATTCAAATTTACTCTTACAGTTCTGGGGACCATAAGTCCAAAATGAGTCTCACAGGGTCAAATCAAGGTATTGGCAGGGGTGCACTCCTTCTGGAAGGTTCTGATCTTTGCCTTTTTCAGCTTCTGAGGCCACCTGCATCCCTTGCTTCGTGGCCACTTCCTCCCATCATTTCAGCCTCTCTTGTTTCCATCATCTGTCTCTTCTCTCTCTCTGACCCTCCTGCCTCCCTCTTATAAGGACCCTTGTGATTACATTGGTTCCACCCAGATAATCCAGGATAACATTCCCATCTCAAGATCTTTGATTTAGTCACATCTATAAAGTCTCTTTTGCAACATAAGGTAATGTTCACAGGTTCTGGGGATTAGGACACAGACATCTTTGGGGGGAACCATTATTCAGCCTACCACACCACCCCCTCTCCCTCGGTTATGGATGAGATGCATTTCTTCTGTGCTTACACAGCTCTCTGAGATCTCCTCTTTACTGGAGCACATCTCCCTCTATGCAATTCTCCCTTTTCTTGTCTGACTGCCCTGCTAGGCTGAGCTGCAGTGACTGGGCTGTCTTATGTGCCCCTATGTTCCAGGGCCTGGCACCATGCCTGGCGTGTAAGCAGTGCTCCCTGAATGTTTGTCAAGTGAATGAATGGCAACCTCTCTGCTTCTTCAATCACCCAAAGGCTGGCGGCAAGAAGCCCAGTTCGTGGGAAGTCTCTGTAACCACCCAGCACCACGGTTGGGCTGCAAGCGTCCCTCTTCCCTGATCTCTGCCGCTCAGAGGCAGAGACCCCAGCCAGCCCACCAAGTTGTGAGAACTGCTTAAGCAAAAGTCTGGAGGTAAGACCAACGATATTGTAATCAGAGAGGCTGACAAATTGGGGTGGCTGAAGCCTGAGATTCTGCGATAAGGAATGGAGGAGGAGGCTAGAAATGAGGCCAGAAAGGGTCCTTATCATGTTTGGGGTGCCTCAAATGTGTGCAGGAGGCAGTCTTCCCTGGGGAGGAGGTGGTTCCAGCCAGCTGGTGCTAAAAAGACTGGAGACTCATGAGCACACACACTCTGCACACAGCCTCCCTCTGATGGGGCTGTCACCGAGGCAACAGATGAAGCTGGTTGCCCAGCAACAAGACCCTGCCTCCCCCATCCCTCCTATGGCCATTTCTGCCCCTTGGGAGCTTTTAGCCCTTTCTAGATTGCTCCAGTGTTTAGATGGGGCCAGATTCCCTCTGTGTCCAAATGCCAAGAGTAACAGATGAAAGGGCTGTTTTGCGGTGGCTGGGGTCAGGGCTGTGGATTCAGCGTCAGGAGAGAGGAGGACCGAGGTGGCCTAGCTGAGGAGGGGAACGAGGAGGTGTTTCAGCCTCTCTCTTTCCTGGGTGTTTTTCCTTTTCCATTTTACTAAAGTGAAGCAGGAAGAGCACCAGCCTGGGAGTCAGGAGAACTGGTGCCGTGGCCTGGATCTGCCTCTCGCCTGCTGAGTGTTTCGAGCAAAGGACATTTCCTCCCTCCTTCTCAGTTTCTGCATCTGTGACAGGAGGGTTTGGGCAAGCTGATAGCCAAGGCCCCTTCTGGGCCTGACATTCTGTGATTCCAGAACCTCAGGGGCAGAGATGGACAAGACACCAGACCCCAGGTTCCAGCCAGGGGTCTGCCCCACCCTACCCCAGTAACCCTGCAGCCCCTGGTCTTGGTCTATGGGGAGAGTGGGAAGGAGGGCCATTTGGCTCTGAGCATCACATTGATGAAGGACCCTAAATCCAGACTGCAGATGTCATACCAAAGAAGGTTCTAGTCACTCTCATGTTTCATAAGTGAAAAGTATTAATCAGTTATCATAAGCATTTAAAATAAGCTGCAGTCTTTGTAACTCTAGTTGCCATTTTTCACTTTTCAAATATACCTCAGTCTAAAGAAATGAAAACAGCCCAGGTGTCCGTCTACCTGCGAGGGTCCTAGCTCGCCAGTTCCAGGGGGCTAGCTGCTCAGTGTCCCTTCCAGGGGATCTGGGGGTCTGGGTGGCCTGGAGATGATGTGGGACCTTCAGAGGGAGTGATGTGGCTGGTCAAGGGCCAGGTCTGTGGGGGGCAGTAGGGGAGCTGAGTGTTGAGGAGAAATTGAGGCTGAGAAGGCAGAGCTGGGGGAGGGGCTGCCCAGACACCCACTGATCCCTCTGCTCCCAAAGCTGGGAGCAATACTACCTTATGCACAGTCCATGTGGGGATCTGGGGCCTAGGGAGCTCCAAGATACAAGCCACCCGTAGTGCCAGGCTGCACCTTAAGCCTGCACTGAGGACGCCTAGGGGTCATTCTCTGGGTCTACCGATGCCCAGCACACTGAGAGTGAGGACTGGGGTGGACTGGGCTGGGGGTTGGGCACTCACACTGAATGAGGCCCTAGAGCATCCTGACTCTGCGCCCTTTGAGCTGCCTCTCTTTGGGGTCATGCCTTAGCTTCTCCCAGCTGTAACTTCCCCACCCACCTTGGCAGATGATGAGTGGGGAACCCCGTTCAGGGTCACTGAAGGGGCGGACACCCTGGGCCCCTTTCCCCTGGAGAGTCAGGAGCCTCCTCTCCACCCAGACACACACCCAGCACGGCTGTGGGAAGCCGATCATCGCAACCTCTTCAAGCAGGCTCTGCCCACCAAAGAGCCCATACCTGTGGTGGAGGCGGCAACCTGCAGGTGGGAGAGAGATGGGAGGTATAAGGAGAGTAAAGTGTCTCCCTCTGGGATGCATGTGGCCTGGGTTCAATCCCTGGCTGTCATGACTGCAGGAAAGCAGCATGCCCTCTTTAGTCTCAGGGTCCCCCTCTGGAAAAGCTGGACTCTCCAGAACCCCTTCCGTCTCAAATGTCCTCTGGCTCCAGAGGGTCCTCCCCTGTCTGCTGGAGAAAGCCTTCCCCTGGAGCAACTGGGAGATTTGTTCTGAGACAGCACCACCTGCTGGCCATTCTGGGAATGATGCCCATCCTTTCTCAGGTGACCCTAGGATCCCAGAACTCAGTGGTGTCAAAATGTACCCGCTCAGCCTTACTCTGCACCTGGAACATTTCGTTAAAAGTTTACAGCAAATTGTACTAGATAGGTGCTATTGTGTTCCAATTTTATAGATTATGAAACTGAACTTTAGAGAGGTTAAATAATTTGCCTAAGATGGTCTTAGGTGGGGCTGAAATTCAATGCTGCCATTCTGACTCCATAGCCCCTCACATCACTAAGTAGCCTCCATGATGGGCAAGTTTCAGAGGAGTCCTGAAGCCCAGGCAGAGTGACTTGCCAAGGCCACATAGCAAGTCAATGACAAAGCTGGGAGAAAATCTAAATCAACTAGAGGGAGCATTATACCAAGCTTGCTTCTGGGGCCCATCTGAGCAACGCTGCATTTTCATGTGGCAAAATGAAGTAGCTTCAAATCTGCCTGAGGCAAGGAGGCTTCTCTATAGAGCTCTCTCAGCTGCAAGCACACCTGGGGCCTGGCATCTCTCCTCTCCACCTCTTGGCCGGCTCTACCTTCTTCCAGGTCTGGAAAATCTACCAAGAGTAGGTTGCACCCTCCAGGAAGCAGGAAGCATAGTAGGACTGAGAGAAGCTAAGTGACTTGCCCGTGGTCACCAGCAGTTTCGTGGAGGAGCTGGGGCTGCAGTGGAGCGACCCAATTGCCAGCTCAGGGCCTTTCCCATTCTGTCTTCCCTGGGGCCCCTCCCCCCTGCCCCACAGAAGGCTGAGCTGGTTCTGCCAGAGGCTAGCCAAGGGCCAGAGTGGGAGCAGGAGGGAAGGAGCTGGAAGTCTTTGCTCAAGACAGCAGGAGGCTTTGGTGCCACAAGAGCAGACACATTAAACAACCCGCCAATAAAAAGGAAAAAAAAAACAAGCATGTAAAGTCCAGCTCTAAAATGCCAGGAAGGAAGATTGACAGATTAAAAACTGCTAAAGCAAAGTCTCAGAGAGCTGCACACCACAGAGCAAGATGCCCTCGGTGGTGCGATGTCACTGATGTCACTGGCCACCTCGAGGGACAGTGTAGACAGATATATACACAACTGAAGGTAATATACCAACATACTGACAGTGTTATTTTTGGGTAGTAGGGCTATAAGTGATTTTTCATCTCCTTGCTTATATGTATTTTCTAATTTTTCTGCAAATAATCTGCATTGCTCTTGTAATAGAAAAAAAAATTATCTGCAAAAAAAGAAAGAAGGAAGGAGGGTATCTATGATTTGGGGAAGAGGAGGAATTCCTTAAACTATAAAAATCATAAACGAGTAAAAAAAAGATTAGTAAGTTAGACTAAAGATATTTGCCATTCATATAACAGACAAGGGATTAGGATATGATGTAGGAAGAACCCCTATCAAGCATAAGAAAAAGATAAATAAATCAAGATAAAAATGGGCTAAGAATATGAAAAGCAATTTGCAAAAGAGGACATCCAAGTCATTGATAACCACGTGAAAAGGTGTTCACCCTCACTTGTTGTACCACTGCTCATTCATCATACTGGCAAAAATGGCAAAGTCTGAAAAGCACTGAGTATTGGTAAAGAGGTAGACACATGAACACTCTCGTGTGCTGCTAGGAGTGTAAATTAGGCCAACTTGGAAAGCAATTTGGCAATTGTGATAAATTTGAGAGTACCCACAGCAGCTTCATTTTGACATGTATCCCTAGAGAAATGCTCACATATATGTGCAGGGAGATGTACATGCAGTGGTGGTGCTGGAGCTGACTTGCACCAGCTCATGAGATGGATTGTGTCAACTCTTCCCAACTCTGCATTCAGTGATGTCACGTCAGTAGCTTGAAATCAGTCATGGTGAGATTATTTATACCCTGGAAATTAACAAACACTACAGACCAGGGCTCTTTTTTACAGAAAGCTGATGGTTAAACATTTACCACTACACCACTGCAAAGATGCTCTTTGCAGCTTTGATTGTAATAGAAAGACATTGGCTAATCCACATGTCCATTAATAGAAGAGATGAATAAAATGTGGTATACTTATTCTATAAAATAGTGCACAGACATTAAAAGAAAAGAATTAGATTTATATATCAACAAGGACTGACCTAAAAATCACACTGTTAAAAAAAAGGTGACTGAAATATTTAGTAGGATGCTATGTAGATTAAAAATGATAATTAATACTATTTATGTAACATATGTCTGTATTTTAAATTGACTGGAAGAATAAACACCAGATTCATTGTGGTAGTTGCCTTTGGGGAGAGGAAGGTGAGAAGAAGGAGATAGGGGACTTTATGTGAGGTGTTTTATTTCTTTTATTTACTAAAATAATTCTGACAAAGTATTAATGACTATCATTATAGATGGTAGAGTTGCACATATTTGTGATGGTCTCTATTTTCTATATTTTTTTAAAAAAGGGAGCAGTGCTATGAACTTTCTTGCTCTAATTGTGGTTACTGGGTGCAGTTGATTCACATGAACTCGCTTTATGAGGAGGCATAATTCCAGGAGTACTTGGGCTTCTCTAGCTGATTGTCTTTATCAATCCTGTAACTAATAAAGTTGTCCTCTTTGCACTGGCTGCCAGGAAGCTCAGCAGCAGCTATCTGGCCTATCTCTAGCAACTATACTGGATCTCCCAGTTTGCATTTACCTCATTCCTTATTTTATCTTCCCTTTCTTACCACTACTTCCCCTTTGTTGTGATTTCTCTTATTTTTCAAATCCATCGGATATGTAAGATGTGATCCAACCTGAGAGAGAAACTATCCTGATTGCTTACCTAAAACATTAGCTAGTATTTGTAGCTTTTTTTTTTTTTGTCCTGGCCTAAAGGACCGGGGGTGGGGTGGACAGAGGGCAAATACTAGCTAAGGTCAAGGCTAAAGTCAGTGGAGGAAAAGGTCAGCATAAGACCAGTAAGGGGCAGGACCAAGGCAGGATCAAGAGCATAACAAGGCAACATTCATTCATTCTTTTTCATTCACCAAGTAACTGTTGAGCACCAGGCACTGGGTCAGAGGCAGGCAGGCTGCGAGAGAAGAAGAAAAATCACTGTGTTGGGCAGTGAAGACAGGCCAGGTAGGAGGCTAGCAGCAGCTGCTGGTGGCCCACCTAGACCCCCAGGCTCTAGAATTACCAAAACCCAACACAGAGTGGCAGAGGATCTGGGCTGGAGGCAGCTGACTGTTCCCACTTTGACAGGACTCCATGCAGGTCCCTGAACACCTTGAAGTCCTTGGGGTAGCTGAGCCAGGATTCAATTTACAGAAAGTCACTCTACACACACAAACACACACACACACACATATACACATACACACACACACATTGAAATGAGATGACAGAACCTTACACCGAGTTCGGGGAAGTCTAGGAGCAAGTCACTCATCTCTAGATGTGTTTCTTTTTTTTAAAGATTTAATTTTATTTATGTTTGGCTGTGTTGGGTTTTTGCTGCTGTGCACAGGCTTTCTCTAGTTGTGGCCAGTGGGGGCTACTCTTCCTTGTGGTGTGTGGGCTTCTTGCGGTGGCTTCTCCTGTTGCAGAGCACGGGCTCTAGGCACGCGGGCTTGAGGAGTTGTGGCACGCAGGCTCAGTAGTTGTGGCACGCGGGCCCAGTAGCTGTGGCGCACGGGCTTAGTTGCTCTGCAGCATGTGGGATCTTCCCAGACCAGGGCTTGAACCCGTGTCCCCTGCATTGGCAGGCGGATTCTTAACCACTGCACCACAGGGAAGCCCTCTAGACGGGTTTCTTCATTGGCAAGGACCACTACAATTCCTTGTCTGGTCAACCTCCAGGCAGGAAATGTGAAGGGGGAGGAGTGGAATATAATGGACAATCAACAAGACAGTGGTTCTATATTCAGAAAAGGGCCTCAAGCCCATTTTTCACCTGGAGGACTGAGGGTAGCCAACACAATTCCTGTTGGAATTTTGCCCTGGAAAATGAGTGACACAAGCTGGCAAGAGAGGAACAGCAGAGTGGGGTGAGGTCTGGGTGTTTAGGAGACCCCGTGCTGAGGAAATGGGACCTTTCTGGAGGAAATGCCAAGTCTCTGAGTGGCCGCTGGCCCTGACAGGCTTCCTGGGCGCGGGCACAGCTGTCGTCACTTTCCGCAGCACGACCTTTGGCTGGGGGCTGGGGATGTCTGGGCCTGAGCCCAGGAGGCGACCTCGGCTCCCGCCGCCCACCCCCCTGGGGGGCCCACAGCCTCCCAGACGGGCCTCATTTACCCTGGATCTTTACCCTACTGACCTCGACGATGGGATTTCTCTCTCCTGAAAAAGGAATGTTTCTGCCAGGACCAAAGGAAGGGGAAACCTCTTTGGCTCCTTCAAGGGCTTCCCTGGCTGCTACTCTGTCCCCTTTCCCAGGATTACCACCCTTCCTACCCTGGTCCAGGCAGGGCTCCAAGGGGAGGAAGGAGAGAGTCTGGTTGGGGAGTACTGGGTCTCAGCCTCGGAGAGCTTCTGGGCTGGTGGGAGAGGTCAGTGGGGAAACCCCATTCTTTATCTCACGAACTTGAAAATGTGGGGAGCGACCATACCCAGACAGGCAATGCAATTCAATTCATGATTCAATTCACAGGATTGAATTTACTACCTCATGGATGCCAGGGACTGGGCTGGGTGCAATAGGGAGGCCACAGACTTTGGAGTCATATAAACCCCAGACCTAACATTTATAGCACCAAATGCCTTTATATATCAATGCAGTGAAAAAGTGAAAATAAATGAACTAAGCCCCTAGATTGAAAAGTTAGGGGAAAATCCATGAAGGCTCAAGGTCTTCATTTATTTGTACCTTCCTCATTGACTGAATACTCTGCAGGTGCTGGGCATTGTGATTTTATTTATCATAATAACTTCTTCAAGCCTCAGAGTCCCACGAAGGAGGAACTATTATTTCCACCATTTCATAGATGCAGAAAATGAGGCACAGCAAGGTCACTACTAGTCAATGACTTGACTCCATTGCTCGACTCCTGCAGTGAGCAGGGCCTGGTGCCAGGGGCCAGAGGGAGCACGGAGATGTCACTGTGCCATCCCCATCCTCTTAAGAATTTAGGGTCAACTTGGGGTGTGGTGCCCTTCCCCGGGCCACCTTGGGAGCCCCGCTCAGGTGCTGTCCCCCAGACAGAGGGTCATTCCTTGTTCTCTGCTCCCACTTCAGGGCCTGGACTGAGTCCTAGGCTTCTCTGCATCCCCAGCAACTAGCTCAGAGCCTGGCAAAAATGTGGGGCTCAGCACACAGGTGCCGGGTAAGTAAGTCAATGGATGAAATAGATGAAATAAATGATGCTTAGTGCCACTGGTCACTGGTCACACACACACACACACACACACTGCGTATTGTTACATGCTGTCCTGCAATTGCTCCACCCAGTAACCCTCTAAGGGAGGTACTGAGGCAGGAGATAGATGGGCTCCAGGTTAGACATTTACAGCAAGCCTCCTGTTTACACTTCCAGATAAAAATAACAACAGGAACAGGGTAAACAGCTGGACTCTGCCTCCAGTGGACTCTTTAAGATAACAGCAGGGGCAGAGAAGAGCTGAGCCCTGTCCAGATGGGAGATAAAGAGACCACATATTTCTCATTCTCGAGGTCAAGGAGACCTTCCCGACTACACATGCGCAGAAAGACTCCTTGGGGGTCAAAAAGGGAGGGGGCGCCACCCCATAGTATGTGATGTCAACTAACCCATAGGCCTCTTCGCTAGAATCCATCTTGGCTAAGAGATGCGTGCGCACACATGGGAGGACCCCCAGATATACCAAATATGGACTAGAGCCAGGCAATGCAATATGACTGGCCAGAGGAAACACAGGAAAAACGCCCCATTTAAGTGATTCAAACTACCATGAGGGTGTGGCTCTCTCTCTGATCTCGCCTGTGTGAGTCTATCCATGTGTACCCTCTTTCCTCCTAATAAACACTTTACTTGTTTCCCTACTTTCCGTCTTTGTGGGAATTTATTTCAATGAATGCTAACAGGCCAACAGGCCAGGGCCTTGTCACTGGCCACTGGCCCTGTTGGTCTAGTGGCAAGGTTCAACGCTCTCACTGCCACGGCCTGACTTCAATCTCTGGCTGAGAAACCAAAATCTTGCTTCAAGCCGTTGCAGGCCAAGGCCACCCAAGATCAGTACCATCATGGTCTCCTTTTTACAGATGGGCAAACTGAGCCACACAGAGATACAGCCACTCTCTCAGGAGGAGGAGAGCCAGGGTGTGGATTCGCAGTCGGGGTGCCGGCGCCCCTGCTCTCAACCGCCACCCTACACAGCTAGCTGTCTACAGCAGGGGGCATAAGAGCTTGGGTTGGGCTGGTGTGGACACCAGGGTGGGGTCTGAGATACCCTTTAGACAACCAGAGAAAGGGATGCGGGTATATTCCAGGAGGAACACACGCCACGTGTCCAGCAGACTGTTCCGAATTGAGGGCTGGGGAGAGGAGAGGGGGGGATCTGGAGTTGCAGGAGGGCTTCATCCCCTTACCTGGGCAGCCAGTGAAGGCTGCTGGGCAGGGGGCCGCAAAGGGGAAGCTGGGGAGACAGGACTGGCAATCACAGGCAGTGGTGGACGAGGGGAAGAGGGGAGGGAACAGGGCAGGAGGACAGAGGGGAGATTTCTAGAATTGTCTTGCGGGGAGGAATGGAAGCCCTGAGCTCAGAGACAGGCACAGGGCCTGGAAAGGAGGCATAAATTCAAGAGCCATTACAAGAGATGGATCCTTGGAAGCAAACGGGAGGGTCTCTATGGGAACCACTTGACTCTGTCCCTGGGAAACTGGCCTTGCTGGCCTTCTAGTAGCATTTTTTGTCATTCCCTCAAGCCCCTGGGGTGAGAGACAAGGGAGGGGAGAGGGTGGTAAGGTGGGGGTGGGGACCCACCAGCCTCCCGAATGCTTTTAGCGTCTGTGTCTCTGCAACGTCAGGAATGGGCTCAGACACCAAGATAAACAACTTGTTGACCTGCCCCAGCCTGAGAATGATGCTGATAGTGACTGTGAATCAGCCCCAGGCTCGGGTCCAGGAGCAAGAGACGTTTCCCTGGGGTGGGGGAGGGAGCAAGCCAGCCACTCTTCTGGAAATTTCCACACATTATTCCCTTTTTAGAGGAGAGAAAGCTGAGGGCTACAGAAAGGACACGACTTGTTCAAGATCACATGGCAGCAGCAGAGCCAGTGCTGGAAAATGCCTCCGTCGAAACTAAGCCCAGGGTCACTGTGATTGTGGGTGCTCCCAGTTCACGATGCCTCCCCTACTCCAAGCCTTCCTGAGTTATCTCCACCTGGCCAGCCTGATGCTTTTCAGATCTGCACTGCCCTAGTAGTTAAAAGTTTCCTCTGTTCTGCAATAAACTCTGACAACCCAGCAGAAGTCTGGAACAAGGCATTTCTTGTTAAATATTCCGGGTAGTGGAGTATCACTCAACAAATCACATATCGATACTGACTGCTGATTATCAAAGAAGAAGCTACACAATATGTGAGTGGGCATTGGGGTTGGTGGAAAATATTCCCATTTCCCTCCTTCTTGGCACATGGTAGGAATGAAAATCTCTGCTCTCCTTGGGAATTAAGTGAAGCCATATGACTTGCCCTGACCTATAAAATGTGAGCTGAAGTAATGTATGACTCTCTTGGGAAGCTTGAAGAGCCAGTGTACAATTTTGGCAGTGTCCCCTTCCTGCTCGGCAACTGTGAAAGCAAGTGTTGAGATGGAGACTAGGGTGGCCTGGTTGCTGGGTGACTACCATGAGCGAGGTCCCCTTCCTACTGGACATGAAGTGTGAGCCAGAAATCAAGTTTTGTTCATCTGGGGGTTGTTGTTAGCATGGTTTAGCCTATCCTATTCTGACTGACAGAAATTTGTATTTGAAAGTGGGGTGTTGTTGAAATAAACAAAAAACAAAAAGATGTGGCATACTCTTAAGAGTTCCGTGGCAGACAGTGAGAAAACTGATGTTGGAGGCTGGAAAGATGGTGATCCATGCAGTGGAGAAGCATTAGGTAAAACAACTGCCTGCGGTTACTTGGAACGTAGTCTAGGGAAAGAAGTTTGAAGACAGAAAGCTAATAGTGTAATTTGCTTAATGTTGGCTGCATTTGGCAAGGCACTACAAAAAAGTGATAAGCTCAGATGTTATGTGGTTAAGGATGGGTCAGCCTAATACATGGGCACACATGGTAGGATGGGATCTGGAACATTTGGGGTCTTCCACCTCCAGCCAAGAGGAAGTAAAGGAATGGATTTACTGGCTTACCTGAAACAACTAAAAATATGAAACAATGGTTTTCAAGACACTGGACCTCAGTCAACAAAGGACAGGGATCCCCAAACACAACAAACAAATAAGATGGCTGCCTTATCATGCTGCCTTGAGAGTTTCCCAGCCACAGTGCAGGGTGAAGGAACACAGGCAGATCCTGGCAGACTCCCTGAGGTGAGGAGACAGAACTGAATCTAGGGAGACCAAGGCAGCTAGAACTTACAGGGCACAGTGCTGGAGAGGAGAGAGCCACACAGAGAAAGGACTGCAAAGATCCGCAGAGAGTCCCCCTCAAGTCTTCAGCAGAGTACTGAGAAGCACACTGTATGTGAGGAGACTACCTGAGCCAGAGGAAGAAGCACCTGAAAGGATAAGAGGTACAGAAGCTCACATAGGGCCAGGAATAGTACTTGTTATCCAGTCAGACTGAACAACCTCACAAATCACAGAGCATTGGGCAAAGTACTCAGAGGGTCTTGCTTCAGTGGTGGGGGATAGTTAGCTCTAAATGATGTCATTTGGGGACTTCCATGGTGGTCCAGTGGTTAAGACTCCCCGCTTGCACTACAGGGGGTGCGGGTTCGATCCCTGGTTGGGGAACTAAGATCCCACGTGCCACGTGGCATGGCCAAAAAACCATTTTTTTTACATGATGTTATTTTGATGAAACTAAACCACCATGGCAATATGATTATGGTATTGACTGCGCTGATGTAGATTCTTTTAGGTTCAGCATATTATTATCTTGTGCTGTGTGATGATCCAACTCCCCTATCACTTTTTCCTCTATCCAAACTACTATAAAACCTTTGTTCATTTAGCGGGTTTGACATCCCTTGGTGTGAGCTCATCATCTGTGTGCTATGCCTTCTGTTCTAGTTTTACTACCCCTTAAAATAAAACAGTATTACTTGGTGCCAATAGGACTCTTAATTCAAATGAAAATTAGGGCCCTGAAATTACATAATGATACGTATTTATAAAATGTTAAATAGATCCCTGATCTTCAAAGTGTGGGCTGCAGAACGCTAGAGGTTGCTGAGACCTTTCAGAGGCTCTACAAAGTCAAAACTATTTTCATAATAATACTTAGACATTATTTTCCCTTTTCACTCTGTTGAAATTTACACTAATGGTGCAAAAGCAAAGGTGAGTAGAACTGCTGGTGCTTTAGCATGAATTGTGGTAGTGGTCCAGAGTGTACTAGTAGATTCTGATTGTGTTTTTCACCACCATGCACTTGCAGAAAAAAAAAAAAAAGCCAGTTTGATTTATGGCCTTGATGAAGCAGTAAAAATTATTCATTTTATTAAATGTTGAATCTTGACTACGTGCCTTTTTAATATTCTGACTCTGTGTGATAAAATGGGAAAGATGCATTAAGCAGTTCTGCTGTATGCAAAAGTATGGGGGCTGTCTAGAGGACAAGGACTTGTGTGACTGGTTGAGTTGTGAGTTAAACTAGGTACTTTTTTCATGGAACACCATTTTTATTTGAAAGACAAAGTACAGCTCTTCAGACTTGGGTATTTGGCAGACACAATCTTGAAAATGAATGAAGTGAGCCTACCACTTCAAGAAAAATAATTGACAATAATTGCTGCCAATTATAAAATTCAAGCTTCCAAGTGCAACTTAGTATTTTGGAAAATGTGTATTTGCCACTGTGAGGTTGACAGCTTCCCAACTGGTTGCAATATTAAGGAATGTTATTTTTTAATATTGTATAACAAAATGTATCAACATTTGGAAGATCTACGTAACTCAGTGAACTAATGTTTTCCAAATGATCAATGCGTGATGTTTCAAAATCACTCACAGGCAAAATATCCATTTAAAGTGCAAGGTTGGGGGCTTCCTTGGTGGCGCAGTGGTTGAGAGTCCGCCTGCTGATGCAGGGGACGTGGGTTCATGCCCCAGTCCGGGAAGATCCCACATGCCGCGGAGCAGCTAGGCCCGTGAGCCATGGCCGCTGAGCCTGCGCGTCCGGAGCCTGTGCTCTGCAACGGGAGAGGCCACAACAGTGAGAGGCCTGCGTAACGCAAAAAGAAAACAAAAACAAAAACAAAATAAATAAAGAGCAAGGTTGACAAGTGGATTTCAATGTAACAGAGTATAGGGAGTTCACTGATATGGTTTCAGAGTCCTCACTGCAACTAACCTTTAAGAAGCCACCACTTGGGCTTCCCTGGTGGCGCAGTGGTTGAGAGTCCGCCTGCCGATGCAGGGGACGTGGGTTTGTGCCCCGGTCCGGGGGGATCCCACATGCCGCGGAGTGGCTGGGCCCGTGAGCCATGGCCGCTGAGCCTGCGCGTCCGGAGCAGAAGCCACCACTTGTTGATCTTTGGTGCACTGTCAAAGAAGAATATTTACAATCACCTTTAAAAACTATTAAAACACTCCTCTCCCCTTTTCAACTACATATCTGTGTGAAGCAAAGTTTTCTTTTTTTTAACTTTTAAAAACAGCTTTATTGAAATATCACTGACATATAAAGATATTATTTAAGGTGTACAACTTGATGTTTTGATATACATTGTGAAAAGATCAGCACTATCAGCCTAATTAACATATCCATCACCTCACACAGTTACCACTGTGTGTGTGTGTGTGCGCGTGCACATGCATGTGTGGTGAGATGCAGACTTTCTTCATTTACTTCAACCAAAACAACATATTACCATAGATTGCAGAAATAGATAGGAGAAGCCAGCTGTCTTCTACCATATCAAACATCAAAGATATTTCCAAAAATATAAAACAATGCTACTTTTCCCACTTATTTTATTTGTCTTGGAAAATAGTTATTTTCATTAAAATGCATTATGTTAATATATAACAGGTTTATTGTTGTTATTTTAAATAATTAATTAGTAAATATTTCAAAAATTTCTCCTTTTTTTTAGTATGGTAATTGTGGATAGACATAGCCCATATGTGCCAGTTATCAACTTGACTCTCAGTTCTAAATTTTCCCTTCACAGCTAGCTCTGCAAAAATGGAGCTGGGCCCTTCAAACAATTTTTCCTTTGCCAGCTGGCACAATGTTAAGCTTTGTCAGTAGAGGGTGCTAGAAAGACACTGCAGGAGGAAGGGGGTTTCCTTTCTGGTTCCAGTGTGCTTTCTTGGTAGGCTTCTGAAGCCTGGGCTTCTGCAGTACCCAGCTCTGTTATATTGTGACTAAACTTTCTCTTTGGTCACTGAACTGTTTCCTATGTTGTAGAAACTTATGGATGTTAAGTAGTATAATACAATTCAAATATATTGCAAATGTTTCAACTTAGGCACAAAAACTGAAACATAAGAGTGTGATTACCATTCTGTGATATAATTTTTTAAAAGGATCAATAATTTTTCAAACCATTAATGCCTCAGGACTTTGGCTGGCTCACCTCATAGAAATGAGGACCCTCGGCCAACTCCCCTTCCCTGATGAGACAAAGCGAGAACCAGATCTGTGACAACACCTAGTCCCCACCAGGAATCCTCCTCTTCTTTCCCACTGGATCTAGGGGAGCTGGAAGACAACACAGCTTTTTTTTTTTCATGTATTCATAAACATGTAAGTTTCTTTTCTCTAGGTAAAGATATATTCACTTAAAATGAACTTGAAGACTAGGCTTTAATCAAAATAGAAGACAGCAAGAACCAAGGAGGGGCCAAATCAGCTGGGGCAATATGGGCTCTGACCACGCCAAGGAAAAGGGAGTGCAGTCCATGAGATACGGCATCCACAAACCCCAGCAATGATGCCGGTGCCACACCCAGTACCTCCTCACAGTCACCAGTCAAGGGAGCACTCAGGACCAGCTTTTCTGAAGCTGAAATCAGCAATTCCAGAGGATACAGCATGAATCTGAAGACCTATCTCTCCCCCAAATGCCACACCTGTTCATTTTTACCTAATGAAACCAAGCATTGTTCTTAAAAAGACTAAATTATTTTATGAACTAAAAATTATTGGGGTAGATGAAATTGTAGTGTTTTTTGCCTCTGTTCCTCAATGAATAGTGACTTGAAGGAGATCAGATCAATTATTGGAGAAGAAAAATAAAATTATCAATTTATCTGATTATCTGAACGTGACATAAGTATGCATGAGACCTTGCTACCTGGGCATACTTTATTGTTTCCCTTAAATTATACCCACTCTATGAACAAGACTCACCCCTAACCCCACATCAGACATCTGATATTCAACATATACTTATTAAATTGAAGTTACTGAACTACAACCATGTGCTCTATAGTAGGAGTTGGCAAAGTTTTTCTTTACAGGGCCAGATAGTAAATATTTTAGATTTTGCAGGCTGCATATGTTCCCTATAGCAACTACTCAACTCTGCTGTTGTATTGTTAAAGCAGCCATATGTAAATATGGTTGTGTTCCAATAAAACTTTATTTACAAAAACAAGCAGTAGGCCAGTTTGACCCATGGGTTCTAGTTTGCTAACCTCTGCTCTAAGGCATAGCAGCCAGAGTCTGCCCATGCTGTTGCCTATTACTGTCTCTGGAGACTAATGACCTCTCCTCTTCTGCCTTTCAAATATCACATGAGTGCCCCTCACAGGCAAACTAATCCAGAACCACATTGAAGGGAATTCTGGGAAATGTAGTTCTTGGCTTTCCCTCTTCAAGAGCATGGCAGTGATGATTAGTTGGCAACAGATAATCCAGTGATGATTGGTTGCCAACAGATAATCTATAAATCAAGAAGATTTATAGACCATGATGCCAGAATGACAGAAACCAAGTCTTCAGAATCATCTATCATTTGTTAGATTAAAACAATGGATTTGGCTTGCTTAAATGAGGCAGTTAAATGAATTCTCTCTCATATCACGTAAATAGGGTTGGGATGGCACACCCCAGTGTCAGGAGCCCAGGCTCCTTCAATCTCAATGCTCCATCATTCATGGCCTCCCTGCAAAAATCAGTTTATCATTCAAGTGGGCTGGCTGCTGGAGCCAGGTCCACATTCCAGCTGCAGGAAGGAGGTTGGAGAGAGGAAGGGCATAGCACCTCCATATATGGACATTTTCTAGAATGTGTGTGTGTGTGCCACTTCTGTTTACATGTCATTGGCCAGAGCTTAGTCAGAAAGACAAACCTGGATGCAAGAGAGGATGAGAATTTAGTTTTAAATTCAGGTGGCCATGTGCCCAGCTAAAAATCAGGGGGTCTATAACCAAGAAAGAAAGGAAGAACAGACATTAAAAGACATCCAGTGATCTTTGACATATCAAGGTTTCACGATGGCGCTTTATAAAGACTAAGGTTCTGAAACCATACCATGTTGCTACATGCCAGTTACATAATCACGCCACATTCTTACTGGCCAAAGTTCTAAATGTTGTGCCATTATATGCCAGGATTCTGAATCACATAAGAGTCTCATTGGCCAAAGTTCTAGAATTAGACAAGATTCTTTCAGGCCCAAATTCCAGATTCACATCAAATTCTCATAAGCCAAGGTTCAGAATCACAAAGTCCAATAAACCAGCCTTCCCAGATCGCATGAGATTATTTTGATCGAGCACCCAGAATTATGAGACTCCTACAGAACAAGCTTTCAGACTCATGCAAGATTCCTATAGGCCAAGGTACGGAAATCAAGATTCCAGAATTACCGTAAGTTTCTTATGGACTAGGCTTCTAGAATCAGATAATATTTTTTTTTTAATAAATTTACTATTTATTTTATTTATTTATTATTTTTGGCTGCGTTGGGTCTTCGTTGGGTGGGCCTTCTCTAGTGGACGCAAGGCATGTGGGATCTTCCCAGACCAGGGCTCAAACGCATGTCCCCTGCATTGGCAGGCGGACTCCCAACCACTGCGCCACCAGGGAAGCCCAGATAATATTTTTGTAAGCAAGTTTCTGAAATAACACAGTGCTAACACAGTAATATTATGATAGGCAGGATCCTGGAATCAAGCATATTTCTTTCAAGCCAAGTTTTCAGAATCATGTAATGTTTTAATAAATCAAGTTTCCAGAATCATGCAAGTTTATTACAGGTCAAGTTTCCAGAAGCACATAAAGTTATGAAATGGCATAACATCATTATTAGCCAAAATTGCAAATCACATAACATTTTCACAGGCTAATGTTCCAGAATCACACATAGCTCTTTTAAACCATTGGATCTAGAAACACACAGCATTCCTAGAGTCTAATGTTCCATAAGCCTATACAATTCTCATAGACCAAGTTTCCAGAATCATGCAGTGTCCTTAAACTACCTGAGTTCTAGAATCCCACATAATTCTTACAGATGACATTCCTGGTTTCTGGTTCCTAAATCTCCCCCTGAGCCACCATCTGAAGTTGACTGCCTGCTCCCAAGTTAGGATTCACAAAACATTACCCCCTCCAATGCAGATGGCAGGCACTCTTCCTCTTTCTAGGCACCTCTAACTGTGGCATAACCCCTAACAGATTCCAGAAGTGTTTATGTATGTGTGAGAGGCAGGAGGACCAGAGTGGTAGCATCATTAGTGTACTGAGGGTTAATAGTAATAACAATTAGAACAACATTTATTGAATGCCTACTATGTGCATCATACTAAATTTATGATGTACTTTATCTCATTTAATCATCCCAGCAACCCTGTGACTGAATTATCATTATGACTAACATCATTGATAATTATCATCAACACCCTCACTTTATAGATGGTCAAACTCAGTCTCAGAAAAGTTAGGTAACCTGTCTAAGGTCATGCAACTATGAAGTAGTAGTTTCAAAATTATAAGCCTTG
Organism: Mesoplodon densirostris; assembly: GCF_025265405.1. Classification (NCBI taxonomy): domain Eukaryota; kingdom Metazoa; phylum Chordata; class Mammalia; order Artiodactyla; family Ziphiidae; genus Mesoplodon; species Mesoplodon densirostris. The sequence continues at coordinate 125,258,027 of NC_082664.1, forward strand.
TTCTTGGTTCCAGGGCCACAGGGAGATGCCTCCAGCTTTGGGGGCAGAGCATAGGAAAAGACAGTCCTACCCTTGAGATCAAAACTACCATCTTCCATTAGCAAAATGATTAAAAGGAGCCATCTACTGAAATGATCCTTCTTAGGAGTGAATAGAAAGAGAGGAGCCAAGGAGACATGGGGAGGCAAGAGTCTAAGTAAGGTGACCAAGATGAACCCTTGAGTGTCCTCTCACGTAACTAAGAACCATGTACCAGGACTCATTGTTCTGGCACATGTGGAAAGAACAGATGCATTGGCAAAGAGGCTGTAACCATCAGTATGTTTTCAAAGGTTAATTTAGCAGTCTTTAATCAGTAGTGATTGGGGAAAAGGGGATGCCTTCATTGGCTGGCATGAGTATTCTGGTCCAGATAAATTCCTAAGGTAGAAGAGAGTATACCGTTCAGCAGTCATTTGTTGAGTTTCTATCATGTTCCTGGGTCTGGAGATAAAATACTATAAAAATGTATAAGGCAAAATCTTTGTCTTTAAGAAATTCCACTTGAACAGGAGGAAGAGGTGAACCAAGATCAAACCTAAGTACAGTTCTGGGGGTGCCCACATGCACGCACGTGTGTGTGTGTGTTTGTGTGTGTTTGTATGTGTGTGCATGTATACATGCATAGAGAGGTGAGTGAAGAAGACTTCATGGAGATGGAGATGGTGGGCTGGCTCTGTAAACACAAGACAGAAGAAGTCTGCTGGGGGTGGAACTGGCAGAGGTGGTGGCAAGCCTTGCCAGCCAGAGGACCCCACCAGACACACAGGTTCCTCAGGGAAAAGGCCACATGTGTACATGAAGAACCACGAGGAACTCTGCCTGCATTGGACAAAGCACTCATGTTGGGGAGCGTAGGGAGCAGGGAGATTAGGGCCAAACTCAGCCTTGTTTGGATCTATCAATGGTTATATAAAGCTACTGAATGTGAGGATCTAAGATGGGGCTATGCCCAAGCATGTGTGGAGACTGGTAGGAAAAGATATATATTGTAAGCTGTAGAACAACCAGCAAGAAATAAAACAAGGATCTATACCTAATTAGTCAATAGTGAAGACTGAATGAAATTAAAACAAAATTCAGTTAATCCAAAGGAAGGCAAGGAAAGAAAAAAAAAAGGTGCAAAGAGCCGATGGGACAAATAGGAAACAAATAACAAGATGGTAGATTCATACCAAAAGTTATATTAAATGTAAATGATCTAAACACCCCAACTTAAAAATCACTGTCAGAATAAAAAGGCAGATCCAACTATATTCTGTCTACAAAAAAACCCACTTTAAATATAAAGGTCCAGATAGTTTGCAAGTAAAAGGAATCAGATATTCCATGAAAACAACAAGCATAAGAAAACTTGTGTGATTGTATTAGTATTGGAAGAAGTAGTATTTAGAAAAAAGAATATTACTAGAGATAAAAATGAATATGTAGGATGGAGACCTTCAAGATGGAGGAGGAGTAAGACATGGAGATCACCTTCCTCCCCGCAAATACATCAGAAATACATCTACATGTGGAACAACTCCTACAGAACGACTACTGAATGCTGGCAGAAGACCTCAGACTTCCCAAAAGGCAAGAAACTCCCCACGTACCTGGGTAGGGCAAAAGAAAAAAGAATAAACAGAGACAAAAGAATAGGGACGGGACCTGCACCAGTGGGAGGGAGCCGTGAAGGAGGTAAAGTTTCCACACACTAGGAAGCCCCTTCACTGGCAGAGACGGGGGGTGGCAGGGGGGAAGCTTCGGAGCCACCGAGGAGAGCATAGCAATAGGGGTGCAGAGGGCAAAGAAGAGATATTCCTGCACAGAGGATCGGGGCTGACCAGCACTCACCAGCCTGAGAGGTTCATCTGCTCACCCACTGGGACAGGTGGGGGCTGGGAGCTAAGGCTCCGGCTTCTTCAGAGGTCAGATCCCAGGGGTTGGCTGTGTGAACACAGCCTGAAGGGGGCTAGTGTGCCACAGCTAGCTGGGAGGGAATCCGGGAAAAAGGCTGGAACTGCCTAAGAGGCAAGAGACCATTGTTTCCGTGTGCGCGAGGAGATTCAGAGCACCGCCTAAATGAGCTCCAGAGATGGGCGCGAGCCGCGACTACCAGCATAGACACCAGAGATGTGCATGAGACGCTAAGGCTGCTGCTGCAGCCACCAAGGAGCCTGTATGCAAGCACAGGTCACTATCTACACCTCCCCTCCCCGGGAGTCTGTGCAGCCCGCCACTGCCAGGGTCCTATGATCCAGGGACTTCCCTGAGAGAACACACAGCGCGCCTCAGGCTGTTGCAACATCACATTGGCCTCTGCCGCCGCAGGCTCACCCCGCATCCGTACCCCTCCCTCCTCATGGCCTGAGTGAACCAGAGCCCCGGAATCAGCTGCTACTTTAACCCCATGCTATCTGGGCAGGAACAGACGCCCTCAAGAGACCTACACACAGAGGCAGGGCCAAATTCAAACCTGAACCCCGGGAGCTCTGTGAACAAAGAAGAGAAAGGGAAATTTCTCCTACCAGCCTCAGGAGCAGCGGATTAATTCTCCACAATCAACTTGATGTACCTTGCATTTCTGGAATACCTGAATAGACAATGAATCATCCCAAAATTCAGGTGGTGGACTTTGGGAGCAACTGTAGACTTGGGGTTTGCTTTCTGCATCTAATTTGTTTCTGGTTTTATGTTTATCTTAGTTTAGTATTTAGAGTTTATTATCATTGGTGGATTTGTTTATTGATTTGGTTGCTCTCTTCCTTTTTTTTACTATATAGATATATATACATTTACTTCCTTTTTCCCTTTTCGTGAGTGTGTATGTGCATGCTTCTTTGTGTGATTTTGTCTGTATAGCTTTGGTTTTACCAATGTCCTAGGGTTTTGTCTGTCTGCTTTTTTCTTTTTTACTATAGTTTTTAGTGCTTGTGATGATTGGTGGATTTGGTTTTTGGTTTGGATGCTCTCTTCTTTCTTTTTTTTTCTTTTTCTATTACTTTTTAATTTTTATTTTTAATAATTTTTTAATTTTTAATTTTAATAACTTTATTTTATTTTATTTTTTTCTTTCTTTCGTTCTTTTCCTCTCCCTTTTCTTCTGAGCCATGTGGCTGACAGGGTCTTGGTGCTCCAGCCAGGTGTCAGGCCTGTGCCTCTGAGGTGGGAGAGCCGAGTTCAGGACACTGGTCCACCAGAGACCTCCAAGTTCCATGTAATATCAAATGGCGAAAGATCTCCCAGAGATCTCCATCTCAACACTAAGGCCCAGCTCCACTCAACGACCAGCAAGCTGCAGTGCTGGACACCCTATGCCAAACAGCTAACAAGGCAGGAAAACAACCCCACCCATTAGCAGAGAGGCTGCCTAAAATCATAATAAGGTCACAGACACCCCAAAACACATCACTGGACACAGTCCTGCCTACCAGAGACATAAGATCCAGCCTCATCCAGCAGAACACAGGCACCAGTCCCCTCCACCAGGAAGCCTACACCGCCCACTGAACCAAGCTTAGACACTGGGGGCAGACACCAAAAACAATAGGAATAATGAACCTGCAGCCTGCGAAAAGGAAACCCCAAACACAGTAAGTTAAGCAAAATGAGAAGAGAAACACACAGCAGATGAAGGAGCAAAGTAAAAACCCACCAGACCAAACAAATGAAGAGGAAATAGGCAGTCTACCTGAAAAAGAATTCAGAGTAATGATAGTAAAGATGATCCAAAACTTGGAAATAGAATGGAGAAAATACAAGAAACGTTTAACAAGGACATAGAAGAACTAAAGAGCAAACAAACAATGATGAACAACACAATAAATAAAATTGAAAATTCTCTAGAAGGAATCAATAGCAGAATAACTGAGGCAGAAGAATGGATAAGTGACCTGCAAGATAAAATAGTGGAAATAACTACCACAGATCAGAATAAAGAAAAAGGAATTAAAAGAATTGAGGACAGTCTGAGACCTCTGGGACATTAAACGCACCAAAGTTCGATTTATAGGGGTCCCAGAAGAAGAGAAAAAGAAATGGACTCAGAAAATATTTGAAGAGATTATAGTTGAAAACTTCTCTAATATGGGAAAGGAAATAGTCATCAAATCCAGGAAGCACAGAGTCCCATACAGGATATATCCAAGGAGAAACACGCCAAGACACATATTAAACAAACTATCAAAAATTAAATACCAAGAAAAAATATTAAAAGCAGCAAGGGAAAAGCAACAAATAACATATAAAGGAATCCCCATAAGGTTAACAGCTGATCTTTCAGCAGAAACTCTGCAAGCCAGAAGGGACTGGCAGGACAAATTTAAAGTGACGAAAGGCAACAACCTACAACCAATATTACTCTACCCAGCAAGGATCTCATCCAGATTAGACGGAGAACTTAAAACCTTTACAGACAAGCAAAAGCTAAGAGAATCCAGCACCACCAAACCAGCCTTACAACAAATGCTAAAGGAACTTCTCTAGGCAGGAAACACAAGAGAAGGAAAAGACCTACAATTACAAACCCAAAACAATTAAGAAAATGGTAATAGGAGCATACATATCGATAACTACCTTAAATGTAAATGGACTAAATGCTCCAACCAAAAGACATAGACTGGCTGACTGGATACAAAAATAAGACCTGTATATATGCTGTCTACAAGAGACTGACTTCAGACCTAGGGACACATACAGACTGAAAGTGAGGGGATGAAAAAAGATATTCCACGCAAATGGAAATCAAAAGAAAGCTGGAGTAGCAATTCTCATATCAGACAAAATAGACTTTAAAATAAAGACTATTAGAAGAGACAAAGAAGGACACTATATGATGATCAATGGATCAATCCAAGAAGAAGATATAACCATTATAAATATTTATGCACCCAACAGAGGAACGCCTCAATACATAAGGCAAATGCTAACAGCCATAAAAAGGGAAATTGACAGTAACACAATCATAGTAGGGGACTTTAACACCCCACTTTCACCAATGGACAGATCATCCAAAATGAAAATAAACAAGGAAACACAAACTTTAAGTGAAACATTAAACAAAATGGACTTAATTGATATTTACAGGACATTCCATCCAAAAAACAACAAAATACACTTTCTTCTCAAGTGCTCATGGAACATTCTCCAGGATAGATCATATCTTGGGTCACATATAAAGCCTTGGTAAATTTAAGAAAATTGAAATCATATCAAGTATCTTTTCCGACCACAGTGCTCTGAGACTAAATATCAATTACAGGAAAAAATCTGTAAAAAATACAAACACATGGAGGCTAAATAATACACTACTAAGTAATCAAGAGATCACTGAAGAAATCAAAGAGGAAATCAAAAAATACCTAGAAACAGATGACAATGAAAACACAATGACCCAAAACCTACGGGATGCAGCAAAAGCAGTACTAAGAGGGAAGTTTATAGCAATACAATCCTCTCTCAAGAAACAAGAAACATCTCAAATAAACAGCCTAAACTTACACCTAAAGCAATTAGAGAAAGAAGAAGAAGAACAACAAAAAAACCCAAAGTTAGCAGACGGAAAGAAATCATAAAGATTAGATCAGAAATAAATGAAAAAGAAATGAAGGAAATGCTAGCAAAGATCAATAAAACTAAAAGCTGGTTCTTTGAGAAGATAAACAAAATTGATAAACCATTAGCCAGACTCATCAAGAAAAAAAGGGAGAAGACTCAAGTTAATAGAATCAGAAATGAAAAAAGAGAAGTAACAACTGACACTGCAGAAATACAAAGGATCATGAGAGATTACTACAAGCAACTCTATGCCAATAAAATGGACAACCTGGAAGAAATGGACAAATTCTCAGAAAGGCACAACCTTCTGAGACTGAACCAGGAAGAAACAGAAAATAAAAACAGACCAATCACAAGTACTGAAATTGTGACTGTGATTAAAAATCTTCCAACAAGCAAAAGCCCAGGACCAGATGGCTTCACAGTTGAATTCTATCAAACATTTAGAGAAAAGCTAAGACCTATCCTTCTCAAACTCTTCCAAAATATACCAGAGGGAGGAACACTCCCAAAGTCATTCTACAAGGCCACCATCACCCTGATACCAAAAGCAAACACAGATGTCACAAAGAAAACTACAGGCCAATATCACTGATGCAAATAGATGCAAAAATCCTCAACAAAATACTAGCAAACAGAATCCAACAGCACATTAAAAGGACCATACAACATGATCAAGTGGGGTTTATCCCAGGAATGAAAGGATTCTTCAATATATGCAAATCAGGGCCTCCCTGGTGGCGCAAGTGGTTGAGAGTCCGCCTGCCGATGCAGGGGATACGGGTTCGTGCCCCGGTCTGGGAGGATCCCATGTGCCGCGGGGCGGCTGGGCCCGTGGGCCGTGGCCGCTGAGCCTGCGCGTCCGGAGCCTGCGCGTCCGGAGCCTGTGCTCCGCAGCGGGGGAGGCCACAGCAGTGAGAGGCCCGCATACCGCAAAAAAAAAATATATATATATATATATATATATATGCAAATCAATCACTGTGATAAACCATATTAACAAACTGAAGGAGATAACCCATATGATAATCTCAATAAATGCAGAAAAAGCTTTTGACAAAATTCAACACCCATTTATGATAAAAAACCCTCCAGAAAGTAGGCATAGAGGGAACTTATCTCAACATAATAAAGGCCATATATGACAAACCCACAGCCAACATCGTTCTCAATGGTGAAAACTGAAAGTATTTCCTCTATGATCAGGAAAAAGACAAGGTTGTCCACACTCACCACTATTATTCAACATAGTTTTGGAATTTTTAGCCACAGCAATCAGAGAAGAAAAAGAAATAAAGGAATCCAAATTGGAAAAGAAGAAGTAAAGCTGTCACTGTTTGCAGATGACATGGTACTATACATAGAGAATCCTAAAGATGCTACCAGAAAACTAGTAGAGCTAATCAATGAATTTGGTAAAGTAGCAGGATACAAAATTAATGCACAGAAATCTCTTGCATTCCTATACACTAATGATGAAAAATCTGAAGGAGAAATTAAGGAAACACTCCCATGTACCACTGCAACAAAAAGAATGAAATACCTAGGAATAAACCTATCTAAGGAGATAAAAGACCTGTATGCAGAAAATTATAAGACACAGATGAAAGAAATTAAAGATGATACAAACAGATGGAGAGGTATACCATGTTCCTGGATTGGAAGAATCAACAATGTGAAAATAACTATACCACCCAAAGCAATCTACAGATTCAATGCAATCCCTATCAAACTACCACTGGCATTTTTCACAGAACTAGAACAAAAAATTTCACAATTTGTATGGAAACACAGAAGACCCCGAATAGCCAAAGCAATCTTGAGAAAGAAAAACAGAGCTGGAGGAATCAGGCTCTCTGACTTCAGACTATACTACAAAGCTGCAGTAATCAAGACAGTATGGTACTGGCACAAAAACAGAAATATAGATCAGTGGAACAGGATAGAAAGCCCAGAGATAAACCCATGCACCTATGGTCACCTTATTTTTGATAAAGAAGGCAAGAATATACAATGGAGAAAAGACAGCCTCTTCAATAAGTGACGCTGGGAAAACTGGACAGCTACATGTAAAACAATGAAATTAGAACACACCCTAACACCATACACAAAAATAAACTCAAAATGGTTAAAGACCTAAATGTAAGGCCAGACACTATAAAACTCTTAGAGGAAAACACAGGAAGAACACTCATTGACATAAATCACAGCAAGATCCTTTTCTGACCCACCTCCTAGAGAAATGGAAATAAAAATAAAAACATACAAATGGGACCTAATGAAACTTAAAAGCTTTTGCATAGCAAAGGAAACCATAAGTAAGATGAAAACACAACACTCAGAATGGGAGAAAATACGTGCAAATGCAGCAACTGACAAAGGATTAATCTCCAAAATTTACAAGCAGCTCATGCAGCTCAATATCAAAAAAACAAACAACCCAATCCAAAAATGGGTAGGAGACCCAAATAGACATTTCTCCCAAGAAGATATACAGATTGCCAACAAACACATGAAAGGATGCTCAACAACACTAACCGTTAGAGAAATGCAAATCAAAACTACAATGAGGTATCACCTCACACCAGTTAGAATGGCCATTATCAAAATATCTACAAACAATAAATGGTGGAGAGGGTGTGGAGAAAAGGAAACCCTCCTGCACTGTTGGTGGGAATGTAAATTGATACAGCCACTATGGAGAACAGTATGGAGGTTTCTTAAAAAACTAAAAATAGAACTACCATACGATCCAGCAATCCCACTACTGAGTATATACCCTGAGAAGGCCATAATTCAAAAAGAGTCATGTACCACAATGTTCACTGCAGCACTATTTACAATAGCCAGGATATGGAAGCAACCTAAGTGTCCATTGACAGATGAATAGATAAATAAGATGTGGTACATAAATACAATGGAATATTACCCAGCCATAAAAAGAAATGAAATTGAGTTATTTGTAGTGAGGTGGATGGACCTAGAGTCCGTCATACAGAGTGAAGTAAGTCAGAAAGAGAAAAACAAATACCGTATGCTAACACATATATAAGGAATCTAAAAAAAAAAAAAGGTTCTGAAGAACCTAAGGGCAGGATAGGAATAAAGATGCAGATGTAGAGAATGGACTTGAGGACATGGGGAGGGGGAAGGGTAAGCTGGCACGAAGTGAGAAAGTGGCATGGACATATATACACTACCAAATGTAAACTAGATAGCTAGTGGGAAGCAGCCACATAGCACAGGGAGATGAGCTCAGTGCTTTGTGACCACCTAGAGGGGTGGGACAGGGAAGGTGGGAGGGAGACACAAGATGGAAGAGATATGGGGATATATGTATATGTATAACTGATTCACTTTGTTATAAATCAGAAACTAACACACCATTGTAAAGCAATTATACTCTAATAAAGATGTTAAAAAATTAATATGTAATTATAATAAAACATAGTTTATCAAGAGGACACAAAATCCCAAATATGCATACTTCTACTAATACAGCTTTAAAATGTGTGAAGTAAAACTTACAGAATTGCAGAGATAAATAGACAGATCCACAATTATTTTTGGAGATTTCAATACTCCTCTCTCAATAGAAGAATTAATCAGAAAATCAGTAAGGATAGAAAAGACTTGAACAGCACTTCCAGCCAATTTGACCTAATTGACATTTATTGAACATCTACTTGACAACAGAATGCACTCTTTTTTTTCAAGTGCACATAGAATATGTATTCAGATAGACCATTTTCTGTACCATAAAAAAGTCTCAATGTATTTTGAAGGACTGAAAACAAAGTATGCTTTCTGATCAAAATGGAATTAAACCACCAATCAATAATAGACAGGTACCTAAAATCCCAAATATGTGGCATTTGAAATAACTCTTGATTCAGAGAGTAAGTCACAAGGGATAATTTAAAAAATATCTTAACTCAGTGAAAATGAAAACTCAACATAAAATTTCTGGGACACTGCTTAATGAAAAAATTCTGGCTTTAAATGTTTATTTTAGAAATGTGTTTTATCAATATTGTAACCTTCATTCTTAAAAACACTAGGAAAAAACAAGCAAATTACACCCAAAGTAAGTGAAAAGATAATAATAAGGAACAGAAATAGGAAACGGAAAAATAATTGAGAAATCCAAGAAAACCAAGAGCTGACTTTTGAAAAGATCAATAAATTGAGAAACTTGTGACAAGATTCATGAGAGAGAGAGAGAGAGAGAGAGAGAGAGAGAGAGAGAGGAAGGATACAAATTACTAACATAATTAATGAAAGAGAAGGCATAACTACAGATTCTAGAGAGGATAACAGCATAGTAAGGGAATGTAATGAAAAACTTTATACTAATAAAATCAACAACTTGGATTAAATGGCCAATTGCTTAAAGACACAGCTTACTCAAGAAGAAATAAAAACCCAAATAATCTTATATATGTGAAGAACATGTTCCTCAAACTTGTGAATGATACCTCATCCTTAGCATTGTTTGTGTTACCTACTGTGACCTACTTTGACTGATATGACTTGTACATGTGAAAGAACGTGAGAAAATAAAATGCTTTGGCTATTTATTCCTAAATTGATAAGCACACAGAGCAAAAAGCAGTGAATAGAGTTATGCTTACCAAGACATTAAATATGGAAGCATATGGAAAAATATTGTATCTCCTGATCAGTCACCATAAGGACACACAGAGTCAGGGGGTAAAACCCCAGTCTACCACACCATCATCATCTACCACTTCCCAATGAGCAACCCATGTGCTGGGCTCTCTGTGTCTCTCCAGAAAACACCGGAATGCCAGATCAGAGGATCTGATAGTGACTGAGGCAGAGAGAATGGCTGACTAATTCAGGAATTCAGGTTTCCTACCCCAGTACCACCTAAGTTTGCTTTGGCCATTTAGCTTTTAAAGGAAATAATTGCTTGAATTTATGAATGCTTAATTAAGTCATTTGTGTGTTTTCTTAGTTCTGCTTCTGCACATAGGTTTTGCTAACAACTGAGTAGTAAAATTGAAATTGAAACAAATCAGAAACTCAAGCACAACACATATTTCATCAAAGAAATTGAATAAATAATTTCAAAGCTTTTCCCTAAATTAAAACATTCCAGATCCAGATGACTTCACTGGTGAATTCCAACCAACGTTTAAGAAAGCAATCATACCAATGCTAAACAAACTTTTTCATAAAAAAGGAGGAGGGCTTCCCTGGTGGCGCAGCGGTTGAGAGTCCGCCTGCCAATGCAGGGGACACGGGTTCATGCCGCGGAGCGGCTGGGTCCGTGAGCCATGGCCGCTGAGCCTGCGTGTCCGGAGCCCGCGTGTCCATGTCCGGAGCCTGTGCTCTGCAACGGGAGAGGCCACAACAGCGAGAGGCCCGCGTACCGCACAAAAAAAAAAAAAGGAGGAGAGAACACTTTATGTCCCAACTCTTTATGAGACCATCATACACTGACACTAAAACTATACAAAGACATCACAGGAAAAGAAAAACTACAGACCAGTATCACTCATGAACATATATCCAAAAATACTTTAAAAATATAAACAAATAGAACTAGTGATATTTTAAGGGATATACACAATGTAAAAGTAAGGTTTATCCAGGAGTGCAAGGTTGCTTTAATATTCAAAAATTAATTAATGAAATTCACAATGTTAGTAAAATGAAGGATGAAAACCATATAACCATCTTAATAGACACAGAGAAACTATCTGAGAAAATTCAGTTTATGATAAAAATTCTCAATAAACTAGGAATAGAAAGGAACTTCCTTGACGTGATAGAGAGGATCAGTTAATTATGGAAGACTACGCTTTGCTTCTAATGTGAGAAACAAGATGAATGTCTGCTTTTATCACTTCTACTCAAAATTGTCCTAGAGATCCAACTCAGGGCAAAAAGGTGAGAAAAAGAAATAAAAGGCTTCTGAACTGGAAAGGAAGAAGTAAAACTGTTTTCACTCATAGATGACATGATTCTGTGCATAGAAAATCCTAAGCAATCTTTTTTAAAAAAACTACCAGAATAAATAAGTGACTTTTGCAAGGTGACGAGGCCAATACATAAAAATCAACTGCTTTTCTCTACTAGCAACAACTAGAAATCAAAATTTAACAAAACACCATTTAGAGCAGTATCAAATAATACTTTTTTGGAAAGTAGTATTACTTTAGTAATACTTAGGGATACATTTAGGAAATACTTCAGGATAAATTTGACAAAAATATATGCAAGACCTATACTTTAAAACCTACGAAACATCTCTGGAAGAAATTTAATAAGGCCAAAATAAATGGAGAGCTGTATTAGGTTCATGGTTTAGAATACTGTTAAGATGTTAATCCACTCCACTTTGGCCGATAGATTCAAGGCAATCCCAATGAAATCTCAGAAGGCCTTTTTTTGAGACTGAGAAGCTTATTCTAAAATTTACATGAAAATGCAAAAGACTTAGGATGGCTGAAACGATTCTGGAAAAAAAGTTGGAGGACCTATATTACCTGATTTTAATACTTACTATAAAGCTACAGTTATCAAGAGAGTGTGGTACTGGCATCAAGGTAGTCATATAGATCAATGGAACAAAATAAAGAGTCAAAAATAACTCAGATAGATGGTCAATTATTTTTGACATAGTTCAAAAAAGGAAAGGACAGTCTGTTAAAACATGGTGCTGGAATATCTAGATGACTATATGGGAAGACAACTCCTCAATCCCTACTGAACATTACACATAAAAATTAACTCAAAATAGGTAAAATACCTAATGGTAAAAGATAAAACTACAAAACCTACATAACATACATGGGAGAAAATCTTTGTGACTTTGGGGTAGGCAAGGATTTCTTAGGTAGGAAAGAAAAAGCAAAAACCACAAAAGAAAAAATTGATAGGGACTTCCTTGGTGGTGCAGTGGTTAGAATCTGCCTGCCAATGCAGGGGACATGGGTTCAATCCCTGGTCCGGGAAGATCCCACGTCATGGAGCAACTAAGCCCGTGTGCCAAAACTACTGAAGCCTGCACACCCTAGAGCCCACACGCCACAACTACTGAGCCCATGCACCGCAACTACTGAAGCCTATGTGCTCTAGGGCCTGCATGCCTCAACTACTGAGCCCACATACTGCAACTACTGAAGACCGCATGCCTAGAGCCCATGCTCCACAACAAGAAGCCACCGCAATGAGAAGTCCGCACACCACAACGAAGAGTAGCCCCCACTCGCCACAACTAGAGAAAGCCTGTGCACAGCAATGAAGACCCAATACAGCCAAAAAAAAAAAAAAAATGATAACTTGGTCTTTGTATTAGTCTGCTAGGCCTTCCACAACAGAATACCACAGACTGGGTGGCTGAAACATCAGGAATTGGTATTCTCACAGTTCTGAAGACTAGGAGTCTAAGATCAAGGTGCCAGCAGGCTGGTTTTTACTGAGGCCTCTCTCCTTGGCTTGCAGATGGCTGCCTTTTCACTGCGTCCTCACATGACCTTCTCTCTATATCTGAGCATCTCTATGTCTCTTCCTCTTCCTATAAGGACACCAGCTCTATTGGATTAGGGCCCCACCCTTATTATATAATTTAACCTTAATTACTACTTTAAAGGTCCTATCTCCAAACACAGCCACTTGGGGCTTAGGGCTTCAGCATATGAATTTCATGGGGAACACAATTCAGTTCATAATGATCTTTATCAAAATTAAAAACTTCTGCTCTTTGAAAATTTCTTAAATAAATGAAAAGACAGGCCACAGGCTGGGGTAAAATATTCACTTCACATACATCTGACAAAGGACTTATATCCTGAATCTGTGAAGAACCCTTAGAATTCTACAATAACAGAAAGACCAACTAAAAATGTTCAGTAGGTTAGAAAAGACACTTCACCAAAGATGATGTATTAATGGCCAATAAGCATGTGAAAAGATGCCCAACATCATTAGCCACCAGGAAAATGAAAATTAAAAACCACAATGAGATATAACTATATACCCACACCTACCCATTAAAAAACTGACAATTCTAACAATTGGAAGGATGTGGAGCATTGTTGGTGATAGTGTAAAATGACATAATCCTTTCAGAAAATTTTGACAGTTTTATTAAGCAGACATTTATCATATGACCCAGCAATTCTGTTCCTAGGCATTTACCCAAGAGATATGAAAACATATGTCCATGAAAGACTCATACAGAAATGTTTGTTAGCAGCTTAATAAAAGCCAAAAACTAAATATAACCAAAATGTCCATAAACTAGTGAGTGGATAAATTGTGGGACATACATATAATGGAATATTACTCACAGTAAAAGGGAATGGCTATTGATACATGCAACCACATAGATGAATCTCAAAATAATTGTGCTGTGTGAAAGAAGCCAGGTACAAAAGAAAACATATTTAGGATTCCACACGTTTGAAACTCTAGAAATTCTAGAAACAACAAATCTATGCTATAGGGACAAAAAGCTGATCAGTGGTTGCCTGGGGCTGGTTGTCAATCACTCTGATTGGAAGATGGCACAAGCATACTTTTGGGGGTGAAGAAAGTTTTTTTTTTTTTTTGGCTAGGAAAACTTTATTATGCTCCACATGTCCAGGGAGCTCATACATGCACATGCACACTCACACAGGCACACACAGCTAATACTGCTCACGGCATTGGCCATGGGCACAGAGTGGCCCTTGAGTTGGGAAGAGGCCCAGAATTCTGCTCTGGTTCCTCCTCACCACAGTCTCCTGCACTGCAGGCTGGGGCCCAGATAGGTATCGTGGAAGCAGCACCTTCACACTTCCAGGCCAGGATCCTCGCTCAGTCCTAGTGCCTGTACCAGGTCCTCTGCGAGCCCACTCTTCAACATCCGTCTCAAAGACTTGAGGTTGCCACGGGAACGCTTGCCTTCCAGAGCAGCTAAGGCACGAGGACTGCTCTTGGTCACTGACTGCACCAGCAGGTCCATGATCGCATCTGAAGTGTCACTGGGTAAACTGGAGCCTGGAGGTTCTTCTCGGGGTACAGTGCAGGGCCCCACTGCTGTGGGCATGACTGGGGAGCTGCTCTGGACCATGCCTGAGGGAGCCAGCCAGATAGGGAGGTCAGGCCAAAGTGTTGTTTTGATGTTGTTTACATGGATTTATACATTTGTTAAAACTCTTTGCACTGTACACTTTAAATGGGTTCATTCTACTATATACACACATATACACATGTATATATAAATGTATATATACATGTATATATAAATAATACCTCAATAAAGTTGATTAAAATAATTTTTAAAATCCAGCAAATTTGACTCTCTACCCAGCAGCCCAACATAACCAATGTTGACAATTTCAATCTTCATGGATTGCAGTTTCTGTGCCGGAGACAGATGTAAATAAGGCTAAATTTGATACAGGAGTTTGGAGATTTTCATTGAGTGAACAAGTAACAGAAATCACACTTCTAATTTTAAACAAATAAAAAATATTTTCCCCAAACTCTGTCAAGAGTTGAGTTACTGGGACTTCCCCAGTGGCGCAGTGGTTAAGAGTCCACCTGCCAATGTAGGGGACACGGGTGCGAGCCCTGGTCTGGGAAGATCCCACATGCCACGGAGCAACTGAGCCTGTGCACCACAACTACTGAGCCTGCGCTCTGGAGCCCGCGAGCCACAACTACCGAGTCCTCATGTCATAACTACTGAGCCCTCATGCTACAACTACTGAAGCCCGCACGCCTAGAGCCCATGCCCTGCAACAAGAGAAGCCACCACGATGAGAAGCCTGCGCATCATGACGAAGTGTAGCCCCCGCTCGCCACAACTAGAGAAAGCCTGTGTGCAGCAACGAAGACTCAATGCAACAAACAAACAAACAAACAAATAAATGAGTTGAGTTACTCCCAGCTTGGTAACTCATAAAGCCTTGTTGAATCCTCCTGTGACTCAGAATGAGGGGACGCTATCCTTTTCCAAATTTTGACAAGCTCACCAGTAATCTGTTTCAAAACATCTGTAGTCCTTCCTGAATTTTTCAGCAATGTTTCACTGCTCTTTTCTTTTCAAATGCTTCAGAATTGACTTTGAAAATAAAGGTTGTATTTTCCCCACTCCTCAAATTTTGAATGACTTATTTCAGAAATGGCTTCAATTTATATGCCTGTCACTTTAGACCATAACAGTCCCCATTAACTGTTAAATGATGTCAGTTTGCTTTACTTTTCGGTTTTAGTGGGGATTTTTTGCTGGGTTTGCTGCCTGTCTGAGAGGGGCAGATTTGTCTGATTTAGTTATACCCAGATGTGCCTAAATAAAAGACAGAGGAGAACAAGATACTGAGTCAGAGTTTCAGTTAATTTATGTTGTGTTTCTCATAAATTCCTGTGGGTTTCTTTTGGCACCAAAATTTATTATTCTCTGTTCCTTTTAAAATACAATCTGATGCAATAGTTAAGGACCAGTGTCAGGCTGGGAGCCTCTACCTCTGATCAGCTGCTGCCACACAATATAAATCAATTCAGCAAGCATTCCCAGAGCATCTGCTGTGCACTCAAATCTTTGGTGAGCCCGATGGAATATTAAGAAGAAGTTCTGGCTTCAGGGAGCCTACAACAAAAAAGAAGCACGAATGGCTGCTAAGCTTCGAGCTCGGATAACTAAATTTTACTTAAGATTCCTCTGTTTAATTAGCAACATTCATTCAAGGATTCATTTAACTTCTTTGCTAAATGAATTTTAATGAGATTCCACATCATGATTTTCAAAATAGGAAAAAAAATCTTTCTATTTATAGGATTGGGGTGGGTTTCAAAGAAGATAATGCTTAGGTTGTCAGTTTATAAAATATAAATGCAATAAAATTGTGAAGTTCATTTATTAGAATGTGATTGGGGAGATAAGCCTAGACAACTCAGCAAAAAGTGTATGAAAGTATGATTTATTTGTTTATGCCCTCATAGAACAGCAAAAAGGGATCAGGGTAAACAATAGTTTCAATTAACTTGAAAATTATTAAAACAAGATTTTAAAAGATGAAAAGGTAGGGATCCACTTTGGGCTATGATGGAATAGCTTGTGTCAGATTACAGTTTTCATTGAGATCAACTGGAAAAGCTGGATAAATTTTTTAAAAAAATCTCTTTGAACCACTGTAGGACTCCCAAGGCAGTCACTATTCAAGGGGCCAAGATTTTGGAGAAAAAAAGAAAGCCCTTTGAAAGATATGACCATTTGTTCATCACTTTTCCCCTTGGGATGTCTGGTATAGGGTGAGAAGCTGAGGGGCCTGGCAGAGGTTACCCACAAAGAAGCAGAGAAGCCAGCAGAGTTTAGGCTATTTCACAGAGCAGAAAAATAAAAGCCACAGTTCTAGGCTTCCAAGGCAGCCAGGATTTGAGGAGTCAGATCTAAGAGACAATGGAGGCACAGAGAAGTGAGCCTGGCAGTTGGCATTTTTCTCCTTGAGATATTTGCCAAGTCTTAGCTATGTAGGGTAAGGAGCTAAGAAGCCAAGCAAAAGGTGGCTGAAAAGTTCCATGGTCCCTGGGAGGCAAAAATCTGAATTTAGGGTTTTCCAAGGATGAAGGACCCAAGAATTACCCCAGGTTCTCAGCTGGGACCCATGGAGGGCTACTGTCTGAAAGATTAACCAGAGGAAGACTGACTCTTAGAAAGACTGAAACCAGGCCTCAGGTCATTCAGCCTTTGATTGAACTGAAGTAGACCAGTGGCCCCTACTCTAGCTGCTTGCCACAGGACAGGGTGAATCCTCTACAGAAGAAGGTGACATCATCCAAAGCCTCCACAAATTTAAATATAAGCTTACCAGTATTCAATCAAAAATACTAGGTGTACCAAGTCACAGGGCCAAGAGAAGAAACAGACAAGAAAAACGGACAGGAAAAACAAACCCACAGAGAGCCTAGATATTAGAGTTATGAGATCCTAACTTTCAAATAACTCTGATTAATGTTCAGAAAAAGAAAGAACAGGATGGAGAATTTTAGTTGAGAACTATAATCTATATTTAAAAATCAAACAAATTCTAAAACTGAAAAATTATGTAATTCATGGTATTAAGAATTCAAAAGATGATGCAATAGTAGATTGAAACAGCTGAAGAGGATTAGTTAAATTGTACTGAAGTCATTAGAAAATATCCAGTCTGAAGTCCAAAACAAATAAACAAAAATACTGAAAACAAGACACATATGGGATATGGTGGAATGTTTAAATATACATCCAAATATGCATATAATTGAAGCCCTGGAAGGGGAAAGAGAGAAGAATAGAGAAGTAGTGGTATTTAAAGAAATAATGACCAAGAATGTTCCAACAATGACAAGACATCAAGCTAGAGATTTAGGAAGTGCTAAACTTCCAAGCAGGATAAATACGAAGAAAATCACACCTAGGAACATCATAGTGAATCTCTAAACACCAAAGAAAAAGAGAATATTCTTAAAAGTGCTTGGAGAAAAAGATGCATACCTTCAAAAGCAGAATAGTAAGATGAAAACCAGAAAAAAATGCAATGATTTCTTCAAACTGCTAAAATAATAATAATAAAACCTAGAATTCTATACCCAGTGGAAAAAATCTTCCAAAAGTGTAGGCAAAATAAAGTTATTTCTACACAGACAAGAACCAAGAGAATTCAGCACCAGTAGACCAGCACTAAAAATACCACTACAGTGTGTTCTTCAGGCAGAAGTAAAATGATCCCAGATGGGGAAAAAAGGACATGTAGGAAGGAATGAAGAACAACAGAAAGGGTAAATGTGTGGATAAGTCTAAATGAATATCGACATAAGATAATGTAATATGAAGTTTCACATACATATAGACTTGCAGTGCATGACAATAACACAAAAAGGAGTAAATGGAGTTTGTGTTCTAAGCGTCTAGCACTGCCTAAGAATTTACAAAAGGACTACTTTCTATTAGACTCTAATAAGTTAAATAATCTAAGGCAATCTCAAGTAATAGTAAAAGAATGTCAAACTGACAAGATAATGGGTAAATGGAATAATGAAATGTATTTTATTATTGCAAAAGAAAAGGAACATAAAACAGGTAGGAAAAATAGAAAACAAATAGTAAGGATGGAAAATATACAACCAAATGTGTCAGCCAAATAATGAAATACTCCAATTAAACGTAAAAATGGAAAATACTGAAAAGAAGTAAGAGATATACGGGGCATGGAATAAATACTCCATTTAAAAGACATAGATTTTCGGACTAGATTTTTTAAAAATACATGTGTCTTACAAGAGACTCACCTTAAATATTAAGTTGAAACATATGAAAAGGCCAATATTCAACCATTTTTTGACTTACAAAAATGGCAGTTTCATATGGTTCAACCTAAAATGAGGGCACAGTGAAGCTGAAGGGACAGAAAAAAATATACTATGCAAACAGTGGCCAAGAGAAAGTAGAGATTAAGGTAAGAAGCATTTCTATCATCAGAGAGATATTCTATAATGATTAAAGTGCCAATCCATCAAGATGACTCAACTATCCTAAATTCTTATGAACCTAATGGCATAGCTTCAAAATATGTAAAGCAAAAATTAACAGAACTCACAGGAAAAATAGACAAAAATCACAATCATAAGAAGAGGCTCTAATATATCTCTTTGTAACTGATGAAACAAGTAACAACAACAAAAAATCTGTAAGGATATAGATCTGAACAACGCAATTGACTAAATTCACCTAATTGGCATACACAGAACCTGCACATAACATCAACAGAAAACAAATTAATTTCAAGTGTACCTGAAACATGTACCAACACTGACCACATGCTAGACCATAAAGCAAATCTCAACAAATTTCAAGTGGTAGAAATGATTCAAAGTATATTCTTTGACTGTAGTGGACTAAATAAAAAAATCAATTAAAAAAAAGATAACTGGAAAACTCCCAGATGTTTGAAAATTCATCATTATGCTTCATATAATACATGGACCAAAAAAATCACAATAGAAATTAGAAAGTAGTGTGAACTGAATAATATGATAAATATGACCTACCAAAACTTATAAAGCTAAAGCTGTACTTAGAGGAAAGTTTATAACCTTAAATGCCTATATTAGAAGAAAAGCTGAAAATCATTTATGTAAGTATCCATCTCAAGAAATTATAAAATGAGTAACAAATTATAGCTAAAGGAAATAGAAGGAAATAATAGATATAAAAGCAGATATTAGTGAAATAGAATATAAACAATAAAAGAATATCAACAAAGTTTGTTGTTGGAAAGACTAATGAAATTGATAAACCTCTAGAAAGACTAATCAAGGAACAAAAGAGAGAGGGCACAAATTACCAAATCAGTAATGAAAGGATAAATATTCATAATGAATTAATATAGGCCACACTGCAGAGTGATTAAGAGTACAGCCTGTAAAACCCGACTGCCTAGGTTTTTGGGGTTTAAATAGAATTAATATTATTCACAATAGCCAAGATATGGAAACAACCTAAGTGTCCATCAAATGGATGAATGAATAAAGATGTGGTACATATATACATACAATGGAATGTTATTCAGCCATGAGGAAGAAGGACCTACCTAACATTGGAAACCTATTTACCGTTTGCAACAACGTGGATGCACCTTGAAGGTATTATGCTAAGTGAAATAAGTGACACAGAGAATGATATCTACTGTATGATATCACTTACATGTGGAATCTGAAAAAGCCAAACTCATAGAAACAGACTAGAATGGTTACTAGGAGTAGGTGGCAGGGGAAAGTAGGAGATGGTGATCAAATGTACAAACTTCTAGTTATAAGAGGAGTAAGTTCTGGGGCTCTAATGTACAGCATGCTGACTAAAGTTAACAATAGTGTGTTGTATATTTGAAAGTTGCTAAGAGAGTGGATCTCAAATGTTCTCACCACAAAAAAGAAATGGTAATTACGTGGTATGATGCAGGTGTTAGCTATGTTGGTAATCATTTTGCAATATATAAATGTATCAAATCAACAAGTTGTACACCTTAAACTTATACATTATATGTCAAATATATCTCAATGAAGCTAGAAACTTAAATTAAATTAAATTAACAACGTAGAATTAACCCATCCGATGGTTTTGGAAGATCCATGGCCGTTGTCTTTTCAAATATGGCTTTTGCTCCATTTCCTCCTTCTGGGACTCTAACCACACACGTTTATGGATGTGTGCTTCTGTGCATTTGCACACTTTCTGAAGTCGGATCTCCTGGGCCCTTGTCTGTCCTGGACACATTCTCTGCAAGCTACTGGGACTGGGTTCTCCTGCAGCGCCCTCTGCAGGATACTTTAGTCCTGGAGTGAGGTGGGGGAGGGGACAGGCACAGCAGAAGTGGCCCTGCAGCAGTGGTCCTGTGCACATGCATGATGAACGGCCCGGTCAGGGGCTCCCCAAATGAGAGGGGCTCGCTGGCACCCTGTGTGTTCTCTCTGCCTTTGGTCCTGTACGTGCAGGATTGGGCTGGAGCTGGACAGCCTGGGTGTGCTGTCTGAAATCAGTGACCAGAGAGCACAGGCCCTGCCCAGGCTCCTGCTAGACTGCGGGTCATCCCAGGGCGCTGAATGAGGGACCTTACACATCTGGCTTGCTCTGTGTCTACACAGGCCCCTTGACCTCTCAGTGTTTACAGTTATGAAGAGAAGCCCTTTCTTTCCTTCAGCCAGGGCACCGCCACCCACCCGCCCCGCTTCATCAGAAAGCAGAAAAGGTCATCACAGGGTTACCAGGGAGCCCCTGGGAAGCCCTCGGGTGGAGAGCAGCCCAAAGTGTGTTTCTCCAGCTGCAGCTGAAGCACATGCCCAGATGGTCCCAATTCTAGCAGCAAGACTGTGGCGCTGCTGATTGAACTCACCACAGAAATAAAGGCCTGGCCGCTGCTTCCTGGGAGCAAGGGGAGAAGAGGCCAAAGGCAAGAGGAGAGACCAGAGATGGGGGAGAAGAAAAAAACAACAACAGCAAGGAAACCGGGAGGGAGCAGCAAATGGAGGGTGGGTGGGAATGGGCAAGACAGAGGGGAGGGAACAAGGCCAGGGGAGGAGAGAAGCGGCAGAGGGGAAACGGAGGAGGGCTGAGAGGAGCGTGTCCCTAGGTCACTGCCACCCACACCTTTCACGTGATGGCTAAGACGATTTGCATTTTACCAAGGATAGAGCCTAAAATCCTAAAGCATGAAGCACGAGTGGTGGGATTCAGGCACAAGAATCTCAAGTGCCAGAGATGGCCCTTGATCTCGGAGGCCCCTTACTTCCCTTCCTAGGTTTAGGATTCATCCCAGGAAACTGCAGCCTAATGCTGGCAACTGAAAGCCGGAAATGGGAGAAACTTTTCCTGCGTTTTCAAAAAGCATCTGCTCTTTGGAAACACATTTCAGTGAGACACTTGAAAACCAGAATCATTCTCAAAGAATAAAACTGCCTCCCTCCAAGCCCGTGTTCTAGATCACAGAAGCTTCTCTGTTACCCTGGGATTGTGTGTTCAGCCTCCCCATGGCTTTGGGAAGACCCAGGAAGTATGAGGAATGTCATTTCAAAGCCGGGACAGCCAGATTATGGTTTGGCTGCTTGGCCCTTCTGGGAATGGGGATTCAGGGCAAAGGAATCTGCCTTAATGGTTTTTCCAAAGGCCCAGTTCTGTGCTTTCGTGATTGTGGCTCTTGGAGGCTCCCTTTACCTCTGCCCGGCCCTTAGCCAGGACCATCTCCTCCCTGGGCCCTCAGACTCTGAAACCGAAGGCGGCTTGTGGCCTGAGAGACTGGCCCTCAGCTGTCTGAGAGATGGATGGAGAGGGCGGTCTGTCCTTTGCGGAGAGGAGGAGAAGTGCTACCAGCTGCAAAACAGAACATGCGAGCCAGGCCACCGCTGGCAGGGGAGGGTGCTTTCCAAGTGGAAAGCGGTGAGAAATATGTTGGAATCTGCCTCCAGAGTCATGGAATTTTCTTTTTTTAATGTCCTTTTCAAACACATACTTTGAAAAACTATTTAAAGGCGGGGGAAATTAATTAGGGCCCTTTGTGCTGGATCCCCTTCCCCAGAGTTCCTCTAGCAAGAGAAGTAAAAATAGAACCTGTGAGGGGTTGCAAATGTACTGCAAACAAAGATCATATTTAAGAGCCCAACGAAGCATGACTGTACAAATAGGAAGAAAGGAGCGAATTATTTCCATCGCTGCAGAGGGAGACGGTGGCAGTCTTCTCGGGGTCGTTGGGAACAGCCTGAAAACTGGAAAAGCCCTAGGAGGCTGGGAGGAAAGGCCTTGCCAAGAGACAGCCCCGGCTTGTGTCCCTCAGATAATCACCACTTTTGTCCCAGCTCTATTACTGAGGAGGACTGAGGAAATCAGGAAGAAGTAGAGAAAAGCAGAGTTTGGAGGATATTAAAAATCTCTTCCACTTACGGAACAATTCGACCTTTTAAATATATTCTTCCATTCATTTCATCCTCAAGTGCCCCCCAAAAACGTAGACATGGTGGGAGTTTTCATTTTCTCCCAATGAGAATGCTTGGCGAGTCCAAAGTAATGCAAAAGTGTTTCTGGCAGGCCACGTAAGGTGGGGAGTCAGATGTATGACTCCCAGGCTGGCCAGGTTTCAGTGCAGCACAGCAGTGAGGAGTGCAGGCTTGCAGCCAGGGAGGCCTGGGAGTGAGGCTCAGTCCAACCACTCTCCTGCAAGTCACTCCCACACTTGGAGCCTCAGCTTCCTCTTCTCTCCTGGGAACATTCTCTCCTGGGAGCATTCAGCCTGAGCAGACCCCCCACACACACTTTTAAAGGCTGTCATGATGATGAAAGGAAAGGAGGTATCTGAAAACTTAGCACGTGCCTGGTGAATAGCAAGCACTAGGTCGACTGTTGCTATCAGCTTTGTCATCGTGCTGGGATGCAGACAAAGGAGAATGATGCTGGAAAAGGGAGGGGGGATGCATACCTTCTACACTGAGGCACAAGTCCTAACTCAAGGAGTCAAAGATCCTTAAGTCATGTGACCTGGGATAAATTACATCATCTTCAAGTCTCAGTCTCCTCATCTGTATAATGGGGATAATAGCATCTTCTGTGGCTGAGACAATGCTCTATGTTCACCCTACCACGTCTTCTTCCTGAGCTCACAGTAGAACTGTATTTCCCAGCTCCCTTGCTGTTAGATGGAGGGCCTAGAACTGAGTTCTTCCCAATGGAATATAGGTGAAAGTGATGCAAGGTATCCCAGCCCTGAGTCTTAAAAGCATCCATGTGTTCCTGCAGCCCGATTTTCTCCCTCAGAGGAGATGGAGATGGTGTAGCTCCAGGATGGAGGAGTCATGACACAGAACGAAGCCACCCAACCTGCAGTGGATTCTGCTGTGAGGAAGAAAGCCTTTGCTGTGAAGAGTCACTGAGATTAGGGGTTATTTGTGTCTCAGCACATCCCAGCTCCTGGTTAACACACCTCCCGGGGTCGGGGGAGGGGCAGGGGGCATGAGGATCAAATGAAATCATGTGGGGCAGGACTCAGCCAAACATGGATGGCTACTCTGCCGGTTTCAGGACAGAGGGCTTGGGCACAGAAACGGTACTAGAAACCCTTGTGTCCCTGGGATCTTTAGGCTTACATACTACTAATACACAAAAAGCTGCCATCTAGTGAGCTTATACTATGTGCCAGACACTGGCTGAGGAGCTTTCTCTGCATTAGCACTCACACTCGGGATGGCCGTGGGAGGGAGGGGATAGGGTGCACCTAGAGGGTCAGCGGAGCATGGTAGTTCTGAGTGAGGACACAGGGGCCCTCTGGCCAGGGTGTGACTCTGGATTTACAGTGTGACTTTGGACAGTTTACTTGATCTTTCTGTGCCTCAGCAACCACATCTGCACAATGTTGTGAGGGTTTAAATGAGTTATTCCACGTAAAGCACTTAGCACATAATAAATACTCTAACAACGTTGGCTATTCCAAGTGTTTCCTTTTACAGATGATGAGGCTCAGAGAGGTAACATGACTTGCCCGTGGACACACGTCTAGTAAGAGGTTGAGCCTGGAACTGAAGACAGTGTGACTCCAGAGCTGGTGCTCATCTCTCTGTATTTGCAGGAGTAAATGCTCTGTGCCCCATCAGGAGACCCCAGGAGAATCACAGCTATCACTCCTCATCATTGACACCATCATCACCACCACCAGCACCCCCTACTTTGTAATAGCACTTCACAGTTTTCACAATGAGTTTTAACATTCTACCTCATTTCATCCTCATAGAAATTCTGATTCCCATTGTACAAACAAGAAAGAGAGCAATGGCTTACCCAGGATTGCTCACTCCATGGTGGGAGAGCAGGGCTTGAACCCAGGTCTTTTACCCCACATAGCAGTGCCACTGGGTGGTACGATGGGGCACCTTCAGGCTTGCCTTAAGCAGCCACATTTCCTCCATAGCCCACTCCTCTCTACCTAGGTTAGCCTCCAGCTTCTCTGTGGTCAGTGGACTGGGGAGACCTGGCCTGGGGGAGCAGGGCAGTGCCATCTCCTGCAGCGGCGCCACCTGACTATGTTGGGAGCAGAGTGACACACCATCCCCAGGGCTGAGTGGAGACCCTGTGAAGGGGCAGGGCCAAGATCTGCCGTGGCGCAGGTTGCTAAGGAGGATCTGGCTGGAGCACATGCTGTACAGATGCCCAGAACAGAGGATGTTTGGCCAGAGGGATCCAGCCTGGGCCTCTCTGCAGTGTACAGGGTAGTGAGAGCTGCTCATGGGGTCAAGGCCAGCCTCACGCCCCACATGAGCTGTGCTCTGGTCCATGGTCCAGCCACACACTGATGTCTAACCCTAGCCAGGACTGACCTCAACCCTGGCCATACACAGACCCTTAAACCAGGCACAGACTGGCTCCAAACCTCAGTCACAGGCTGACCTTGAACCCAGCCATGGTGTTACCCCACCTAGAGACCGACTAGAGACTGCCTCTGAGAATGACCCATACTTGACCCCAGCCCTCAAGGGCTGCCCTTAACTGCCATGAATTAACCACTCACTGATCACAGACTGACCCCTGATCACTAACCCCTAACCCTGGGCCAGGCTGACCCTACAATAGCCTAATCTAGAGCATGAGTCACTGGACATACAAATAGAGGGCAAGTGAATCTTCACTGTACAACACTTAGACCCCCCATAAGGTTGGGGAGCGGGGGGCATGGTCATCTCTACAAACGTATGTAACCCGTATTCTCTGAGGAAGAACCCTGATGTGAGGAAAACACATGGTGAGATGGTCTCAGCTACCTCCTCCAGGCTGGGCAGCACTTGAGTCCACCCTAGTAGAAATCCTAACAGAAAGAGAGAAACCTGCCTAACTCTTTTATGAGGACACTGTAACCCTGCTTTCAAAACTTTATAAGGACATTACAAGAAAATTACAGACTATTTCACTCATTGCCATAGCTGTAGTTCTTCATAAAACATTAGTAATATTATTTTTAAAATAGCACATCATGACTAAAAAAGGTTTATCCCAGGAATGTAAGGATGGTCCAGTATCAGGAAAGCTATCCATGTATCTCAAACATCAATAAACTAAGAGATAAAAATCACATGTGTCTCAACAGGCGCATAGAAATTGTTTGAAAAGGTCATGTCTCTTTATGATAAAAAGTCTTAGAGCCTAAAAATAGAAGGATATTTTTTAAACCCTAAAAAGGTTCTCTACTAAAATCCTACAGCAAATATGCTTTATGATACATTTTTTAGAAGTTTAGATACATCCTTCTTTCGTTAAGGTACAAGACAGTTATGACTACCATTATTCAGTATAGTACAGGAGGGCCTGGTCAATGCAATATAATAAGAAAAAGAAATGAGGATTATAATATAACTATTATAATGGAAGAGATGAAACTATCAGTGATAGAGAATATGATTATCTACAAACAAAAACTAACATCGAGCAGGTAAACTAATAGAACTAAAATACATAGTTTCACAAGATGGCTGGATATAAGATCAACCTACAAAACTCATTAGCATTCCTCTAAAATACCAACCAACAATTAGAAAATTAGTAGAAAATAAACTTCTATTCACAATAGCAACAAATCTATAAATCATATGAGGATTAACCAAGTGAATAAATAAGACGTTTGTGAATCAAACTGTAAAACTTTATAGCAAAGGTAAACACCAGCTGGATGTAAAAGGTGAATTTAAACAACTTATAGAAGACATACTAGAAGAAAAGCCTCATCTGGGGCTTCTTATGTGGCCCCAATGGTACAAACCTTAAAAGGGAAAAATGATGATTTGTCTACATCACCATTAACAATTTTCGTTCAATAAAAAACACAATGTACAAAGTTAAACAAATGATAACCTGGGAGAAAATATTTTCAGTGACTAAAATGGAGTACGGATGTAGAAGATACATAAGGAATTCTTGCAAATCAACAAGTTAAGACACACAATCCAATGCCAATTGATAAATTGTCAAAGGCGATAAAAAAGCAACTTGCAGAAGGAAAATGCCAAATGGCTAAGAAGTATATGAAGGGAAACACAAGCTCATGGCCCTTACAGAAATGCAAAGTCAGACAACTACGACATGCCCCCTGATACCCATAATCCTGACAAAAATTAGAAAGCTGTATAATATCACCCATAACCCTGACAAAATTTAGAAGATTGGAGAAGTGGGGGAGCAGAACTTACTTAGGTGGGAGCATCTATTCTGAAGAGTGACCTGGTCATACTTAGTGAATGAATTTTCTGCAGTACAAGCCCACCACAGGTATACAATCCAGAGAGACTCTCCCACAGGCCTATGGAGAAGACAGGGAAGGATAATCATCCCAGAAATGCTGGCGGCAGCAGAAGATCAGCAGAAATCCTAGCATTCTAAGTCCACTGTTGTTGATATGCACTGTGGAACCTGTGTCACAGGTGGAGCAACACTGCACGTACATACAGCAATTAGGGGTAGGTCTTAAAAAATGTAGCACAGACAGAAAAAATGCAAGGAAGTAGACAGCTAAATCACATTAACATTTATGTAAATTAAAAGCAAATACACATAAAGAGCACTACATATTTCCCCAAGATACATACATATCTAAAGACATATATTACATACTTTGGAGTGGGGTCCAATGTGAGGAAGGGAACTAGACCAGTTGAGGGATGAAAGCAAAAAGTAAAATAAAACAAGACAGGAGTTTTATTAGTTTCTATTACTGGTACACATTTCTACAAACCCAGTGGCTTACAACAACACAAATGTTATTCTTACAGTGCTGGAAGTCAGAAGTCCAAGATCAGTCTCACTGGGCTAAAGTCAAGGTGTCAGGAGGGATGGTTCCTTCTGGAGGCTCCAGGCTAGCACCATGTCCTTTCCTTTGCCTTTCCTTCTAGAGGTTGCCTGCACTCCTTGGCTCATGGCCCCTTCCTCTATCTTTGGAGCCAGCAGTGTAGCATCTTTTCATCTCCTTCACTCACTCTGCTTCCATCATCACATTGTTTTTTCTGACGCTAACCCTCCCGCTTCCCTTTTATGTGGACCCTTGTGATAACATGGAGCCCACCCAGATAATCCAGGACAGTCCCTCCATCTCAAGATCCTTTTCTTAATCACATCTGCAAAGTCTGTTTTGCCATGTAAGATAACATATTCAAAGGTTCCTGAGACTAGTACTCGGGCATCTTTGAGGGACCACTAATTTGCCTACCACAGCGACTTTGCATGGACAGATGATGTTGGAATTCCATGAATCAGAGTAATTCTCTCAAGTCTCTATAATTTAGGCTTTATAGAAAAGCGCTCTGAAGGAGAAGTGTGGAATGCTGAGAGAGTGTATGTCACTGGTACTATGTCCCTCTTAGAAGGCTTGGGATGGTTTGATGCCTATGTTTCTTATGGCTGTTGTAACAAAGTACCACAAGCTGGGTGGCTTTAAGGAACAGAAATTTATTCTTTCACAGCTCTGCAGGCTTGAAGTTCAAGATCAAGGTGTCACCAGGGCCATGCTCTCTCTGAAAGCTCTAGAGGAGAATCTGTTCCATGTCTTTCTCTTAACTTCTGATGTTGCTGTCAATTCTTTTTTTTTTTTTTTTTTTTTTTTTGCGTTACACGGGCCTCTCACTGCTGTGACCTCTCCCGTTGCGGAGCACAGGCTCCAGATGCGTAGGCTCAGCGGCCATGGCTCACGGGCCCAGCCGCTCCGCGGCATGTGGGATCCTCCCGGACCGGGGCACGAACCCGTGTCCCCTGCATCGGCAGGCGGACTCTCAACCACTGCGCCACCAGGGAAGCCCGCTGTCAATTCTTGATTTGTAGAAGCATCACTCCAATCTCTGCCTCCTCATCCCATGGCCTTCTCCCTGAGTGTCCCTGTGTCCGTGTCTCTTCTCTTCTTATAAGGACACCAGTCAAAATGGATGAAGGCCCATCCTAATGACTTCATCTTTACTTGATTATACCTACAAAGACTCTATTCCTAACTAAGGTCACATTCACAGGTACTGGGGGTTAGGACTACAGCATATCTTTTGGTGGGGGACACAGTTCAACCCATAGCAGTGCCATGTCACAGGCTCCCATAGCACAGGCAGCACTTGTCCACTGTATTATGATTGCTGGTCCACCTCCCTACTCCCCTACCAGACCGCAAGTGCTGTGAGAACAAGACCATAGCAGTCATACTCACCACTCCATCCCCAGGGCCTGGCACACAGTACACAAAATATTTTTTGAATGAGCGAATGCCCCCGGAATGAGTAAGTAGATCCCTGCTCCGACTGTACCTGCTTGCTCCCTCTTGCCTTAGTGGCCTGCCTGGATGTGATTGTATCTGGCAATTACTCCCATTTAGCACCACAGGGGAGTCTTAGTTTGAAAGAAATGGACAGCAGTGGTTAGAGTCACACCTGTGGCTTCACACCAGTTCTGCCTGGCAATAATCCAGGTGCAGATGTGTAGGTGAGTGCTGTACGCTTATCCCCAAATTGGCCCACCTGTAAACTCACTTGGAGGCTGCAGTCAATGTTGCAGGCCCAGTTCCAATTTTCCCAGCTGCACAGACTCACTGTTCAGAGGGGAGGTGAAATGCCACACGCCCAGCACCCTGAAAGTCATCTGACTCCTCATCTGAGAGCTTCCTCACCAGTGTCAGAGGTGGGGTGGGCTGGACGAGGTGGGAGGGAAAAGTGGTGAAAAGCAAACCCTTCGCCCTGGCTGTTATTTAGAAACCATGAGTTGCCCTTGTTGACGTCACCTGTGGGAGTTCAAAACAAGGGAGAAGCTGACCTGGCCCCATGTTCACTTGCTACATGGGTTTGTGTAAAGGGATTTGGAACTCTTCCAGGGCACGCAAATGTCAATACAGGAACAGTAACCACAGACAGGAACTAATTATTCCTCTAGATCTAAAAGCACCACCCCCTTTTAATTACTTGGTGTGAGGTGCTGAGGGGGTGGCCTGAAATGAATTCTGTACAAAGGAAAAAAACAGATTATGGGGAACCTTGAACCAAAGAAGCACAAACTCCTACAAACAGTTGGGACAGCGCTGTCTGACCATTACACTTATAAAGTCTCATGGACTCATTTGCTCAGCCGTCTTATGAGGTAGGAGGGCAGGAATTGTACCCAGGGAGCCCCAAGCACAGAAGGCAGAGGAGGATGCTGACCATTCCGGAGACTCAGGCCTGAGCCTGGGACCCCTTGGTACCTCCTGGCTAAAGACATAGTTTATAATAACTGGATTTTGTCCCATCCAGTAAGACCCCTGGCCGTGGTGGTTTCTCGGAGGACGGAGAAGGCTTCAGGGAGTCTGGCTGGGGGACTCTGGGACCCCAAAGCAACGGCTGTCGGGAGGCCGAGAGCTGCCGTGCACAGGAGCTAAAACACTGGCCTTGGGGCCTGCAGTGATCATTACCCCAATGAGACGTGTCTGGCTGTCCAGAACTTTCCAGTCGTTGATGAAAACCAACCTGTTAACGCTTTAGGAATTTGCTGGCTGGCTCCCTCTGCTTCCTCGGGGATGGCGTTTGCAGCAGAAGCAGGCCAGGTGTGGGGTCAATGAAGATGAACAGGAGCGGGTGGTTAGACGGAGTTCAAGGAGAGTGAGCTAGGTGCGGGTTCGGGCGGAACCGCTGACGTCTGGACCGGCTCCAGGGGCTCGGAGCAGACATTAGCATCTACCCGGAAAGGGAAATAAAATCCCCTGCTGGCAACCCACAGAAACCTAAAATTCGGTGGAGGTGAAATGGGGAAAAATTGCACTAAAGGGGTAAGACGAGAAGACGGTCTGTTCGGCCGCGAGGACGGCAGACGGCTTCCGGAAACCGCCCTGCTGCTTCCGGTTCTGCAATCCTTTCCTTCCGCGGTTCCTTCCTTCCGCGGTTCCTTTCCTTCCGCGGTTCCTTCCTTCCGCGGTGACGTACTGTCTCTGACAGAATCCTTTCCTTCCCTCAAGGCAGAGCTCAAAAGCTTCCCCTCAGCGAGGAGACTTGTCTTTTCCTCAGACCCTCCCTGGAGCCACTGTGAGTGTGTCGCCGCGTGAGCAAGTAGCCCCCAGCTTCGTGTGCTGCTGCCCAGTGATGGCCGACCCCGCCCCACCGCGGAGTCTCAGGTACGAGCTCCCTTTGTTCTCAAAGCTGCAGATGTTGTTTGTGCGAGTCCCCAAACACCGCCACCCTCCAGCGGCTCCAAGCATAATCACGCTCTTCATCCTGTTCCTGCCAAAATGTTAGCCCAGTGCTAGGGGCTCTGTGACCCAATCAGGTTACTAAAATCAAAGTCTCTTGGGTGATTGTCTAGATAATTTAAGTATTATTGTCACCATGCACCGTTCTAACTTCTCTTTAACTCTGAATCGCACTCCTCCCCTGCCCCCCTTTTCTGACTTCAAATCCTCTTGGAGGGGGTACTGTGGTGGCCCACCTCCAGCATGGCCCCGAGGGCCCACCTCCTGCTGTTCACACCTTGTGTGGGCTCCTCCCACTTGGTGTCAAGGTTGTGTGAACAATGGTGTGTGAGCAGTGGAATATGGCAGAAGTGAGGTGTGCCACATACAAGATTCGGTTCTAAAGGACACTGCAGCTTGGGGTGTCTCTCACTCTCTCATCACTTACTCTGGGGATAGCCAGCTGCCATGTCATGTGCAGCTCTGCGGAGCTGAGGCCTCTTGCCAGCAGCAACATGAGTGAGATAAGAAGCTGGTCCTCCAGCCCCAGACAAGACTTCCAATGTCTGCAGCCCAGGCTGACAGCTTGAGTACAACTTCATGAGAGGCCCGGAGCAGGGCCACCCAGCTAAGCTGCTCCCAGATTCCTGCCCGTCGGAAACTGTGGGAGACAATCAGTGTTTGTTGTTTTAAGTTGCTAAGCTTTGAGGTAATTTGTTATGCAGCAATAGCTAGCTAATAACCAGGGCTCTTGGGTAGGCGGGGGACCTCAGGCTCAGCCCCTGCCAGCAGCCAGCCAGGGCAGCAGGGAGGGGAGATTTACTCACAGGACTGGAGGCACAGCCAGGAGAAAAGAGCCCCAGGTCTGGGCTTGTTTCTGTGTGATGGCAGCAGCCTCTGCAGGTGGAGGGTGCTGGCTGAGTGGGTGGAGCATGTCCCTGGCCAGAGCACAGCTTTGCATCGCCTTTCTGTGGACAAGAAAGTCCCATGTTCAATAAATAGTGGCTATTGCTGTAACTGACTGTGCCATGCTCTTAGTTTGGACCCTACTGGGGATTTCCTTTGGTAGGAAGGTGTTAGGTTTTTGCAACTTCCAGAAGGTCCAGCTGTTTGGAGCAAGCCTAGTGTGTGTGGACAGAGTTCATTGCTGGGGGCAAGGCTGCCACGGGCTGAGCAGGGCAGGTGTTGGTTGCACAGGGCACTGCAGGGCCAGCCAGGGCAGTGAGTCAGTGGCCCATCTTCCCAGTGAGACCAATGGGTCAGTGAAGAAAGAAGCTGTGACCCGGTCAGTAGACACATCTGCGTCCAGGCTCATCAGGGCCCTGAACACCCAGGGCAGCTAGTGCCAGTCCTCGCCCAGTGCGGGTGAGGATTCTAGAGGACATGCTGCTTGATCAGAACTGGCTCACATTATGGGTGAAGGGGCCGAGGGGCTGTGGCTGAGCAGAGGTGGATTGATAGCTGTAGTATGTGGTCCTGTGGACAGTTCTGTCGTGGCAGGGCCACTTGTCAGCTTTCCTCCATGCCAGCCTTAGAAAACATCCTCAACCCTGGTTTGATGAAGCAGTGAGGACTCTTTCAGCTGCAAGTGGCAGAAACCTAGCTCGATATTGATAATAACCAATACTTACTTAGTGCTTGCATTTCCTTTATGTATATTAACTCAGGGAATCCTCACAACAACCTAAAGGTGGATATTCTTATCCCCATTTTGTAGATAAAGAATATGAGTTAGGGCCTCCCTGGTGGCGCAAGTGGTTGAGAGTCCGCCTGCCGATGCAGGGGATACGGGTTCGTGCCCCGGTCTGGGAGGATCCCATATGCCGCGGAGCGGCTGGGCCCGTGAGCCATGGCCACTGAGCCTCCGCGTCCGGAGCCTGTGCTCCGCAATGGGGGAGGCCACAACAGTGAGAGGCCCGCATACCGCAAAAAAAAAAAAAAAAAAAAAAAGAATATGAGTTAGACTGACCCAGGTCCCGCTGCTGGGAAGTGATAGAGCCAAGATCTGGCTTAGGCAGGCTGCCTCCAGAGCCCATGTCATTAACACCATGGAGAGGAAAACTCTCTCTTCAGGTTTACCTGCGTCCAGAGGCTCAAATGATTTCACCAGTACCCACTCTCCTCACCAGTTCTCAGGCAGTTCCTGGTGTTGATCTAGTCTCTGTCCTCTCCATGTGGCCATCAGCAGCCTAAGGGTTACACCACTCCCAACTGTTTAAACAACAGCACCAGAAATTAGTCTCAGTGAGCTCCCTAGGGTCATATGCTCACCTGTGAGCCACTTGCTGTGGCCCAGGGCATTTGATGCTCTAAAAGGCCAGGGTTGGGCCACAGGCCCTGAGAGCCAGGCCTGGAATCAGAACTCCAGAACCCCATGGCCTAAGAATGGGGAGAGGGGTCTTATTCGCCCAGAAAACAGGGGAGCATGTGCTCCACAAACACAACAAATGTGTCTGAAACAACATTACTGTCTTCCAATATTTTTTAATGGGGGATGAGGGGATATAACAACACCATTAAAGAATGTTCTGGAAACACACCCACCACACCCCCTCTATGCCACACCCAACACAACTCTTTTTACTCTTGCTTATTACCTCCAGGCCTTATCCCCACACGTACATCTTTTAGGCAGTGATAGCCCACAGTACAATTCTCCTGTCTGCAGGGAAGATCTTTAGAGACTAAGGCTAGCCTGGGGATGGTGTGGCTAATTTCCTTTCATACGAGCCATAAAGGAATCTTGTCACTGTGAGCCTCTGACCATAAGCTTATAGTTTCCAGGGTGTTTCTTTGGTTTGTTTGTTTTCTCACGTTGGAATTTTGCCCTTGTGGCTCCGTGAGATCAACAGTGGCTTGTTTCTGGGGTGCTGGAACGGGTAAGATGGGGAGGCATGAGGTGACAGTGCTGGCCTGACCTCCCCCTCCACAAGCCACACAGACAGCCCTTGCCAGGGTCCTGGGCAGGGGTGGCCCTTACCTTGGGCTCATCCACAGAGTCCTTCTCCAGGCACTTCCATGGGGCTGGCTTTCAATGCCTGGGCCTGTAAGCTGATGGCCAGGATCATTCTGTAAGGCAAGTGGTCACAGCAGGAATAACAAGTATAGTGCACTTTTTGGAGCACATTCTCTATATGCCAAGTGCTATGGAAAGCTTTTTTGCACACATTCTTTCACTGAACCCTCATAACAACACTGGGATATAAGTACAATTGTTGCCCCTGTTTCACGTGTGAGGTTTCATAAGCGACCTCATCAAGGTCACACAGGTGGGGAAGGTGGAGCCCTGATTCAGACCCACCAGTCAGAAGCCATGTTCACAACCACTTTGAGAGGGGGAGCAGGAGGTTAAAGGGCACAGACTCTGGACCCTTATTGTCCAGAGATAAATCCAGGCTTTGCCACTTACTGGCCGAGTGGCTCTGAGCAGGCTACTCCATGTCTCTGTGCCTTAGCTTCTCATCTGTAAAATGGGGCAGTGGTGGTGGGGACTTTTAATACCTACTTCAGAGGGTTGTTATGAGGGTACAAGCATTCATGCCCATAAAATACTTCAACTTTGGCCAGGAACAAAGGAAGTGCTCAGTAAATGCTAGCTATTAGTATCATGCTGATGCCAAATCTTGAAAGAGAGTGAGTCTTCACGAAGGGGGCTGAGGACCAGTTCAAATGGGACATGGTGCTTGGCACTGGGTGGGAGTGCAGGAAGGAGGGATAGAGCCAGAGATACATGGATGGAATAACAGATGTGTGTAGTGAGCTCTAAAGTACAGCAGACTGTGATTTGTTCTAACATACCTTTCAAAGACAGAGAGGGAATTGTTTAATTCTGGGTGGAAATCTGGAAGAGTTTCAAGGAAGAGGCAGCTTTTGACTTGGACCTTGATAGAAGCCCAAGACCATGTAGATAGACGAGGAGGAGACATTTTAAAAAGAGGCAAGGAGGTAAGGAGGGTGTGGAGTCCTGGCATGGGAGTGGAGGGTCAGTTCTGGAAGACAAGGAAAGAGGGAGGTATAGAGGGAGGGCTGGAAATGGGGGAGGAACCCAGAGTGCCCAGCAGGGTCCCACAGGAACTTGGAGGTGTGGCTCGAGGAGGAGCTCTGCCTGGCAGCAGAACAGGGGTGTTTATGATAACGTCCTGCAGCCTGGGCCACGCTCCCTGCCACCTTGTCTCTGTGTTTAGGACCCATGCGGGTCACAGCCCCATCTGCCGCCACCTGGGTGGGCCATGCTGCTTCGCCCAGGATCAGTGGCAAACCCCGCCCACACAGACCCCAGGAGGGAAAGCAGTCACTCTGCTCAGACTTGATTCCTCTTCCGGGCCCAGTCCCTGAACAAAGCCAGCATTTATAGCTCGGGCACTGTAGGGTAGGATTACCCGGGCTGTTTATGACTTGGGATAGAGGATTTTCCTGGAGAGGAGAAGCCCCTTTCTGTCCCATTTGAAAGCCATTTGGGCTTTTGGAAAGGGGCTGGGTGATGGCATTTTGCCCTTAAAAATACAGTGAAGACCAGAAACGAAAGAATTCTGATGAAGTCATTCTTCCTTCCAGAGAGCTACTTAGGCCTTGGTGGAACTCCCAGATTTCAGAAATGTGGGAAGCCCACAGAGAATGGCGGTTTTGGTCAGGAAGAGCTGTCCTCCAGGACAGGGGAGACCCGTGGTGCCCTAGCACCAGGCCAGCCTGCTGGAGGCGGGGAGAAGACCCCCAGGCCCTTGCCCAAGTGTGCTGGGGCCCGTCCCTCTCCTGTCTCCTCTCCAGGTGCTCCACCTGCAGAAGGAGATGGGGCTGAGGGACTAGCTGGGCTCCCCTTGTGTTGATGCTGTGCCCTCTTCTGAAGTCCCTTCAGGCCGGCAAGCTGGGAGTGAAGGTGGGGCATTGAGAAGATTTTCAAGCCGCTGCCACTCTCCTTACTGGGAACCATGGCTGTCCCTTTGACCCTGAGGCCCAGACTGAAGGCCTTAGCTCATCTCACATTCCATGGGCTACCCAAGGATCCCAGGCCATGCAGAGAGATGGGTGACCTCTAGCACCCCTCTCCTCGCCAGGGCATGCCCTAAGCTGTCCCCACTTCCTACTGCACTGTGTGAGTGAGGGGCTCCAGGAAACCTCTTTCCTTTCCCAAATTGTTCCTTCAACCCCTGCCATGCTCAGGCATTTCCATGGTCAGAATCAGCACTTGGGGTTCAGGGTCTGTGTCTCCAGAAGGCTCCCCTGCCAAGTAGGCATCACAAGCCAGGCAAGGGAGGAGTGAATTAGGGGCAGGGAACCAGGCAAAGGAGACAGGACTTGGGAGGATTTGGCAAACTCAGGAAAGAAAAGGGGTTTGGAGAAGGTTTTTGACCAGAATTTAAAATCTGGCAGGATGATGAAAAGTAAAGAAGAGAGGAATGGAACTAAAAAGGGAGTAGGAAGGAAGGGATGGAGAAGTAGGAGAGAGAAGGAAAGGGAAGACAGAGGAATGAGAACGAGGAGACAGGGGTCAGAAAGGAGAAAGGGGGGAGAGGGAGGGGAAGGAAAGAGGGGTGAGAGTGATAGAAGGGAACCTGGAAGCGGGGAGGGAGAGGGGGAGGCAGAAGGAACATGGGGCGGGCAGGTCTTCAGGACCTGGCCTGCCCTCTGTCCTGGGTGTCCTGGTGGTAGGCCCTCGGGGGCAGCCAGTGCCTCTCAGTGGGGACTCCTCTTCCAAGGTTCTGGACTGGGGGCTTTTTATCTCTCCCTCTACCCACCAGTTTATTACCAGCCCCCCCCCCAAAAAAAGCTTCTCTTTCCATTTTGGGGGAAAGAAAATATAAGTATTCCCAGAAAAGTAGAGCTCATTAACTGTGGGAAGCAGTTGGTTACCTATGCAGTAGATAGACAGACAGACATGCACACATGCACATGCATGCACACATGCACACTTACATAGCCCTCTAGACCTGCCAAGCTGAATATGGTAGGCATGCTGCTCTGTGTTGTACAGAACAGATATAGAATACTTCCATCATTGCAGAAAGTTCTACTAGACTGCACTGCTCTAGGTTCTTGCCAAAGCCCTGACTGTGCTTAGGTGCTCACCTTCCCACTTATTCTGGAAGGTGATGCAGAGCCCCAGGCACACTCGGGAGCAGGGTGTGGGGGGTTGTTCATTAGCCTAAGCCAATCTTGGTAATTCCCTGCTCAGTGATGGGTTTAGTCTGAGCCTGCGATGCTGCCCTGGCCAATGAGACATAAGGGGAATTCTGCTAAGGGAGAGGGGGTAGCTTCTAGAATATCTTCCTCACTAGAGATACTGGCAGGAAATGCCTGCTCCTTCCCTGAGCTCCATCCTGCCTGTGTTAATCCCCCAGGACTGCCACATCTACCCAGCCGCTCACTGGCAGTGGCAGTGAGCCCCGAATCCACCAGTTCTGGGGTCACTGGACTGCTGGTTGTGTGACGTACATTTTCCTCATATTTTAGTTATGAACTTTTACTTACAGCCAAAAGCATCCTAAAACATATAACAGTTTTTAATGAAAGAATTCACTAGCTACTCTCAGAAAGCTGAGAGATGTGACTGTCTCAGCCACAAGATGGATACTTACGTGGGGAGGTAACTGTTGGGCTTCTGGCAAGTGGAAGAACATTGAACTTGGAATGAGCAGAGCTAAGATCTAGATCTGAACCTGCTACCAACTCACTGTGTGACTTGGACAAGTCAAATACTGACTCTGAGTGTTAGTATTCCCATCTGTGAAATGGGGAGAATGAAATACCCTTCAGAGAAAAGGGTCTCAGGCAGTTATTATTGCTGATATTGATAATTCCTTTCCTTTGTACAGTTGATAAATCATTTTTATTTTCTGATCTATAAAACCCTTTTGAGATAGGAATTACTGCCTTCATTTCAGAGAAGAAAATACCAAGGTCCAGAGTGTCTTAAGCTTTGCCCAAGGCCCCCGTTGGCAAGTTATAGAGCTGGGATTTATACTTAACATCAAATCCTGGGCTCTGTCCACTGTCACCTGGGAGGGGCTGAGTAGCATTCATTCACCCTTTAGAATGAGTTAGCTTCAGACTGTCCAACTGGTGGTCATAGTTGAAACCTAGGCTCTAGGAAACAGGCCAGGGTTAGGGAGTAGGAGGACAGGAGCTTGAGAGGCCTGGAGACCTGGCTCCACGTGAGGAAGTCAGGTGGTAGGCTAGCCTAGGTGCTATGTCAGGGTGAGGGTGCGCGGGCTACTGCATGGAGGCTGAGGGCTGGCACCTTCAGAGGCGACTGATGCTGGGCAGAGTTCTGACTGAGGCCTCAGGAGACTTGGGTTCAATTCCCAACTCTGCTCTTTCTAGCTGTGTGATCATAGGCAAAGTCCCTTAACCTTTCCGAGCCTGTTAACCCACCTGTAAAATGGAAACAGTAATCCTTGCCCATTGATGTTGATATCACATAGATCAACTGAGGTGCTTTATGAACTGTAAAGCATTAGAGACATCAAAATGATTGCTTTAAGGTGGGGGGGGGGAAGAACACTGAGAAAGAAGTCCTATATACAGTCGGCCCTCCATAGCCCCGTCAGCCAATGCCAACTTTTATATAAGGGACTTGAGTACCTGCAGATTTGGGTACCCACAGGGGTCCTGGAATCAATCCCCCAATGCCCTTGGATACTGAGGGACCACTGTATGTCAGCAAAGCACAAGACCCCTTGTATGCTGGGGTCTGGGCCCTGGGGACTGGTCCCAGCACCAGGAGAAAACAGCAGTTTGCCTGGAAAACATTGACAAGAAACCAGAGCACGTTGAAGGGCAGCTTGTTAAAAACCACATATATACAATGGAATATTACTCAGCCATAAAAAGAAGTGAAATTGAGTTATTTGTAGTTAGGTGGATGGACCTAGAGTCCGTCATACAGAGTGAAGTAAGTCAGAAAGAGAAAAACAAATACTGTACGCTAACACATATATATGGAATTTAAGAAAAAAAATGTCATGAAGAACCTAGGGGTAAGACAGGAATAAAGACACAGACCTACTAGAGAATGAACTTGAGGATATGGGGAGGGGGAAGGGTAAGCTGTGACAAAACGAGAGAGAGTGGCATGGACACGTATACACTACCAAACGTAAAATAGATAGCTAGTGGGAAGCAGCTGCATAGCACAGGGAGATCAGCTCCGTGCTTTGTGACCACCTAGAGGGGTGGGATAGGGAGGGTGGGAGGGAGGGAGATGCAAGAGGGAAGAGATATGGGGACATATGTATATGTATAACTGATTCACTTTGTTATAAAGCAGAAACTAACACACCATTGTAAAGCAATTATACTCCAATAAAGATGTTAAAAACAAAACAAAACGAAACAAAACAAAAAAGCACAACCTGGTGAGGCTCAGGGATGGGGTTGTTAATGAGGTGTGATCCCAAAAGTGCCAGACCTGAGTGGATTCTGCAAAAAGCCTGCTGACTTTGATCCCTCTTCTCTTATAAAATGTTATTTGTGCTCTCAACCCCTCAAATTCCTAGACTGACGAATCAGTCTGGGCTGCCCGTGGAATTTGAAAAGAATAAGTTTTCAAAAAACCACATTTGGAAACAATAGTTACCGGAAGTGTCTGGGTCTCAGAGGAAAAACAAATACCCTAATCCTGGCTTGACCCTGTTCTCCAAGCATCCTTCCAACTACTGCCTTACACCGTGCGCCCTCCTAACAGGAGACATACCATTTAATGAGGAGCTACTTCACCCTGTGCTCCTGAGCCATGAAAATAAAACACGACCAGATGCAGCAGCTGTGCCCTAGCAGATTACTCGACACCCTTCCCTAGGGAACGAACGGTCCCAGAGGGCCGAGGGCTGCTCTGTCCAGTCCCGCTCCACCACTGTCTCCTCAGGAGGAGCTTGCTGTGTGGCAATAACAGGAGTCAGCTGGTCTCTTACCTATCTTGAACATTTTAAAATTCTAACCAGAGCTATATACGTTCTTAGTTTTAAAAAATTGAATAATACCGTAAAATTTATAGCAAAAACAGCAGTGTCCTGATTTTGAAAACAAGGCAACCACTTTCAGTACTTTTTGGAGTGCATGTACCTGCATACTTCTATATAATAAGCTTATAGTTCTGATTCTTGATTTTTCAGCTTTAGATTTAGTCATTAACTGTCAAATGACAACTTAGCTCTCTAACACTCTGTCCCAATCCTAACCACGCACACACACACACACACACACACACACACACATGCATACACATGCTTCCCAAACTCCCATCCCTTCAATATAGTTGTATCACAATTTTTACTTAATCTCTATTCAGTATTGACATGATTGTAAGTGTGTAAATAATACACATAGCACCCAGTCTACTATGTTTACATTTTTCTTTCTTTTGAAGAGCTTTTGGGTTTTTTTAGGAGTCAGTAATTGCTTTTCTTTTTTCAATTGTTCACTTTCCATGAATCTACGATTAATTCAGCCCCTAACTTTCAGTCAGAACCATAGACATTTCTCCATCAAATTCAATACACCCTGTAAGCTCAGTTCTCCTTTGCTGGGGCCAGCCCTGTCTGGGCCCCTGTCCTCTTGCTTCAATCTGGTTATGGCTGAGCCTGTGTGGATCTGCCATCTGGGCAATAACAAGAACAAGCCAGGTAAACAGGTTTGAAAACAACTCCTTGGTGAGCACACGCTGCATAGTAGGGGCAGAGCGTGAGGGCCAACAGAGAGTGGCCCAAGCAGCGTGCTCTGCAGAAGAAACGGAAGGGGTTGGCTGAGAGTGGGGAGGTTATAATGAGTATGTGTGAGTCCGGCCGTTGGGAACAGAGAGCAACAAGCATTCATTCTGACCATGGTAATCAGAGAAGGCTTCCCAGTGGAGGTGGCCTGTGAGCTGGACCTTGGGCAGTTAATAACATTTCAATATGCTGAGGAATGGGAAATCCCAAAACCGTTTGCGGCAGAGGAAAGAGTATAAGGAAGGGAGAGCAGAGACCTGAAAGTGAATTGTAAGGAGTGGTTGTGTGTTGCCAGAGCATGAAACGGATGCACTGGGAATGAGGCTGGAGGGGTGAGAGCTGGCCTGGGTGCAGAGGGTGAGGGCAACTGTGCACACATGGGTGCCAAGGAGGGTATGCCAGCGATAGTCACACATGAGCTTGTTTATTTCATTCTAACGGCCTGTAGCTTGACAAGGAACATGCACTTTATCCTTTGCTAAAGTGGAGGCACTGAATATCAAGGTTTTGAGTAAGAGACTGTTCCTCTGCTGTGGGACAGGACGAGTAAGCAGAGGCCAGAGGGGAGAATTCAGGGACAAGAGAATATCCACAGCCAGGAGCTGGAGGAAAGACGTGTGCAAGAAATGTGTTGTTATTTTCTTAAAGTCTGTCTTATTTACCACGGTATCCTTAGAACCTAGATGTGTGTGTGCACACAGTGGGTGCTGGTGAATATTTGATAAATAAATGCATGAATCTCCCTAGTCCCATAGTTCAGCCACTGGCCCAGGGAGTGGACCTCAGGTCCCCACTACCCACAGACCCATCGACTTCCAACTCCTTTCCCGAGAGCTGGGAATCTCCAACATCTGTTGCCCCCTTACCCATCCCGCAGGGACTGCTTGTCTTCTTTTCTGGCACCATCTCCTCTGAAAGCTTAGGCTTTCTCAGACCCTGAAAAGGAGATTGTTTCAAATCCACTCCTCCTTCGTCCCTGCAAATATCTCTGAAGAAGGGGATCCCCAAAGCCCAGCTTTGGTCTCAGATTGGGAAAGAACTCTATGTGAAAAATAGAAACCCAGGGCTTCCCTTGTGGCGCAGTGGTTGGGAGTCTGCCTGCTAATGCAGGGGACACGGGTTCGAACCCTGGTCTGGGAGGATCCCACATGCCGCAGAGCGGCTAGGCCCGTGAGCCACAACTGCTGAGCCTGCGCGTCTGGAGCTTGTGCTCCGCAACAAGAGGCCGCCATAGCGAGAGGCCCGCGCACTGCGATGAAGAGTGGCCCCCTCTCGCCACACTAGAGAAAGCCCTTGCACAGAAACGAAGATGCAATACAGCAAAAATAAATAAATTAATTAAAAAACCCCTACCCCCAACATCTTCTTAAAAAAAAAAAAAAGAACAATAACTGAGAATAATGATGAGTGTCCATTAAAAGAGAACAAATTAAAGCTAGATGACACATCTTTAAAAAAAAAAAAAAGAAACCCAAGGAGATAGCATCTTCCCGATTCTTCCATGGAGCAAAAATAAACACAAATGAGTATCTTCGCACTTTGCCCTGTGCCTGACATGTGACGGGCCCTCAGACCATGCTGTTATTATCAGTAATCAGCACTAAGTGCTACCTGGAGTCACCCAAGGGGCTGTCCTTGGGCAGGATGCTGTGGGACCCTCCCTCCCCTCCCAGCTTGTGGGCAGCAGAGCCCCGGAAATGATGCCGGGTCAAGGTCAGTGCTCCCGGCCACACTGGCGAGGTCTCCACTCTGAGTACTCTGCATGCTCCAGCCACCCCTCCAGACCCTGGAGAGAAGGGCTGTGAGGTCACTTCTGGCAAAGGCATTCCCCTCCACATCCTCCTTTTCTTGAGTCAAAGCAACCCGTGATTCAACCTCCAGGGAAAAGGAGTAAAGAGGAGCATTGAAAACAGCCTGAAGGGCCTGAGGAAAAGAGGTCTGCCTGAGTAACTGATGGGGTTGTATGATGGAAGCAGGGACATTGTTGCTTTTAGAGACAGATTAAATCTCTGCTCTCTGCAATTTACTAGTTTTGTGTGACCTTGGGTAGGTTACAGACCTCTCTGAGTCTCAGTTTTCTCATCTGTACATTGAGAATCATAGTCCCTCACTCTTGGGTAGTTGTGAGGTTGAAAGTGGCCAGTGCTGGTCCATCAACTGTGTTTTTACTGGCCTGCAGCAAGGTAAAAAC
Source organism: Mesoplodon densirostris (assembly GCF_025265405.1). Lineage (NCBI taxonomy): Eukaryota > Metazoa > Chordata > Mammalia > Artiodactyla > Ziphiidae > Mesoplodon > Mesoplodon densirostris. The sequence continues at coordinate 125,301,175 of NC_082664.1, forward strand.
AGCAACGGGGGAGTAAGTGTTCAGAAATGTTTGTAGAGTTTGAAATTGCCTGACATCCAAGTATGTGATCAGGGGACTTGCCTCACTGAACAGGGTGTGGACCAAAATATTGACCTTCACTGGACTGGAAATACATTCTAAAAACTAAAAACAAAAATCTGGTCCTTCACCACCGATAGTTTGGTAAGCACTGTTGTAAAGAGTATGGCCTCCCAGCACATGAACTGGGGAATGCTCCAGCGGCACTGGGTTGATGTACTTCCCCTGGCCCCAGCTGCCCAGGTTAGTCTGTGGCAGCCTCCCCCTTCCTTTCCTGAGATGTCCTCCATGCCTGGCACTGGTCTTCAGACTGGATCATCACCTTGACTCTTGCCTCCAGCTCAGCCCTCACACCCAACCAGTTGTCAAGTCCTGTCTCGCCTCCTACCTATGTGTCCCTCATTTATGTCCCCTTCCCTTCAGCTACACTGCCACTAGCAGAGCACAGGTCTTCACTGCCACAAGGATGCTGTGGTCCTTCCCACTCAACTCCATCCTCCATGATGCCTGCAGAGGGAATTTTTAATTTATTTAAATAAATATTTGAAATTTGAGAATAGTTTTAGATTTACAGGAAAGTTGCAGAGGTAGTAGAAGGAATTCCATATACCTTTCACCCCTATACAGAGGCTGGAACCTAAAAGGCAAACAAGAATTGAATTTTATTTAAAAGCTCCATCATTCTGCCAAGGGGTTTAGCACTTATAAAGAGGACCCACACGTACACACACACAAAACATATAAAAAACGATGCTGAACTCAATGGACTAAATCATAAATGGTGGAAATTCAGGCACCAGCAAGAGAGGTATTTGGGAAAAGATATTTCCTGTCTGTGCTTCTAGGGTCACACCCATCTGACTATGAACCCTGGCCACAGAGTCCTTGAATCCAGCTCCCCTGGCCCTGGAGAATTCGTCAACCACTCCACAACACGCTGCTGGATTTGATTCCCATACTGACATTGTCTCTGGGGCAATATCACCCAGCCAGTCCAGAAGTCAGCTTTAGGGACTGACACACAGGCCCCATTTGGGCAGATCCAGCAAGCAGGGCTTCCAACCACACAGGCATGCTGCCATCACATTAGTCATCAGATGTGGGCCGTGAAGAGGCCCTTAGACAACATCTCAGTGGACAGATGGGGAAACTGAGGCCCAGAGAATGGAAGGGGGTTGCCCACTGTCAGTCATCATTCATTTGTTCACTTGTTAATTCACTCATTCAATAAACATTTGGGGAACATCTTCTACAAACCAGATCCCATGCTGTTGGAGAGAAAATGAATGTGATTCCACAGTTTAAGAAAAAAGACAAACAGTCCAGGCTCAGTGGTGCAGGGACATCCCCAGAATTCCTTCCAGGCCGCTGCATCCCCCATGCTGGAGGCAGAGTCCTTGGTTCACTGTGAAGACCCGTGAATAGCTCTGGCCAATCTGGATGGAGACTGAATCCCTACAGGCACCATTCCTTCTAGTTAAAGCTTTTTTTCCTCATCAGTCACTGGTCTAGTTCTCTCTTTGCTACTTCCAATCCATTCTGTCCCCTTGCCTGTACCCTGTGTTGATTTTATTTGCCCCTGGAACCCTGGCACCTAGAACAGTGCCCAGCACATGGGAGGGGCTCAATGAATATTTACCAAACAGATGGAAATGCTACAGAAACTTGAAACCACCAGAACTAGCAGCATTGTGGTTGGGAGGGTTGCACGTGGTAGGGTTCAGTCACTGAAGCTACTGGGGAGGTCTTGGGTTCAAACCTCAGCCCCGCTTCTGGTTAGACAACTAGCTGGGTGGCTTAGAACAAGTCACTTCCCCTCTGTGAACCTGTTTCTTCCTCTGCCTCACAAGATCCAATAAGACAGCACTTCATAAAACACCTGGTTCTTTGTGTGCCTGACACATAAAGGATCATCTAGTAAAACAACTTGATTATGTTTTTTTGTTTTTTTAGTTTGTTCTTACAAAGATGGGCAGCTGGATGTTAGGGAAGGAGAACAGGGACAGGGAATAGACTCCAACCAGGGGCTCTCTTAAAATGCTCTGTTGTCATCAGCCACTGAGATCTGGGGATCATTTGTTACCACAACATTACCTAGTCTATCCTGACTAATACAGGACCTCTTTGGGAATCTGATGAAAGCTTGGACCACAAGAAAACTGCATATTCAGGCAAAATTTAGAACCTTTCAACTTCAATGTCATAAGATTTCATCTGTTTCTAAGATCCTTGATGCCACATGGCTTCCTCCTCTCAGCCTTGGAATCTGGGGCACCTGGGTGTGAGTGATGCTGGGTCAGGGGTCATGAAGGCTCGAGAGGTTAAGATATGGCAGAGGGGGACTGACCCTGTCACCATGGCGCAAGGCTTGAGTTGTACAAATGAGTCAGGAGCTGGGGAGAGCTTGAGTCCAAACTTGGTCTTTTTGGATGCTTTCTTGAGTCTGAGCTTGTTTTACAGATGCTTTCCTGAGTCTAAGCTTGTTTTTTGAATGCCTTCTGCTGCCAGCTACATTGTAGCCCCACCTAGTGTGATGACATTTTGCTATCAAAGGGATGCAGAAGAAGGGGTGCTTGTTGCTATTGTGAGCAAACACTGCATAAACAATCAGCTCACATGCATGTGCTTCCCAGAGCATGTGACCAATGGCCTGGAGGTGGCTCAGGCTATGAGGTGGAGGGAGGGGCATTTTGAGGTCAACAGAAACCTCACTTGAGGGGCATCTCCATAGGTGGGAACAGAGGAGAGAGTCATTGCCAAGGCCACATGCGCAGGATCGAGGGTCACAAGTGCTGGATGGAGCTGAGAACAGGAGGGGCTTCACACTCCAAGTGTGACTCTCAGCTTGAGTCACATGTGGAGCCTCTCCTGGGTGATACATTCCCCTCTGGCTGAAAGGGCAAGCTGCTCCAAGGCCAATTGGTGAGTTCAGACAGCTGCCCAGGGATGTCTCTGGCCACTCAAGGGTGTACACTTCAAAGTGGACAGTCAGGGGTGAAGGAAGGACCTCAGCCTGGGGTCAGGACTCTTGGTTCAAATCCTAGCCTCACCGTCAGCCACCTAGGTGACCCAAGGCTAGGTCACCACTCTCTGGGCACCTTGTTTACTGGGCACTGAAGACACTCTCCCAGCTTTGAAGGGCCTCACACAGAGGTCTCCGCCAGCTCAGGGTCAGGGCTGGCTTCTGGGGCACTGGCAAGTGACTGACTGGTGGAGCTCAACCACCCCCTTCTGTCAGATGTTCACAGCTCAGTCCCTGGTCAGGGGCCACAGGAAGCCTCCCTGCTCCCCAGTATCCCCCAATGGTCATTAGTATTCAGTGTAGGAAGAGAAGACCACTCACCTGCAATTGCAGCAGCAACAAAAGACCTACAGTTCCACCATTAGAGCTTCACACCTTTGGATGAAGCAGTGTTTCCTATTAAAATGCAGATGCCCCCAGGCATTCACAAGGTAACTTGTGAAGCTGTTATCAGTTATGTACACTCTCTATGAATTGATAAATAGGCCCTTCCCAAGAGCCAGCTGGCAGGGAACAGATTTGGGTAAAAGGGAGGAAGGAAACTTAAGTACCTAGAGGATGGAAACAAATTTGTGTGGGAGCATGATAATAAGATAGGTAATAGCAAATACTTATACATCATGCATTATGTGCCAGGAACTGTTCTAAGCAATAGATATAGATATGGATGTGGATTTACTCATTTAATTGTGACAGTAGCCCTAAGGGGTAGGTGTTATCATCACAATGTTACAAATTAGGGAAGAGTCGCAGAAAGGTCCCTTGTCCTCTGGCGGGAGGACAGGGAGATCAGAGTATGTGCCCAGCTCCCTCCCCACCAGCCCTTTCAGTCCTGGGCAGAATAACCTCCTCTGTAGGAGTTGCCCCATCCTTTATGAGTTCCCTTTCCCCTGTGCACACCTCTGTAAATAACCCCTTCTGCAAACTCTGTGAGGGGCTGTCTGTTTCCTGTGGGACCCTGCTCAAGATCACTCATCTTGCAAGAGGCAGCACCAGGTTCAAACCCTGGCAACCCAGCTGCAGGCTACCAGGAGCCTCTCATCAAAAAGACCAATGGCCCATGGCCCTGCTGCACACCAGGGTCTATAGAATGGAATCTCGCAGGGCTTGGGCCCTGTGGTCAGTGTCTCACCAGGTGAGGTTTGCAGCCTTGAGACTGACCAAGGGTCCAGAACATTCCTGCCATTCATCTTGAGTGAAATGACAGCCACAGTCTCCCTGCACTACTTAAATTCTCTCCCACGGCCAATCGTCCAAGCATGCATACTCTAATCCTTGGAAGTTACGAAGCCCTTGCTCTATGGAGAAAGGGAGTGTGCAGATGTAGCAAGGTGGTGCAGACCCAGAAGCGAGGGAAAGTTACTACTAAGCTTGCCTTGAAGTCATGGATAGGTCAGGGAGTTCTGTAGAACTCCATCCCCATCTGGCCCAACCCCCTGCATCTAGGTACCCTTTCCTGAACCAGCCTGAGCAGCTGGGCATCCATCTGATTCTCCAAGCTTGAAACCACCTCAAGAAGCCTCCCTGTGTGCCCAGCCAAGCCCACAGACAGCCTTCTCTCCCTCCTTCAAACTCATAGGTGGATAGATTTTTGCCAAAAGTTCCACCCAGTCTTCTGAATGGGAGCCACTGCCAGGGTTCAGCATTCTCTCTATAGTCTTGACAGAGGAATATACCCCTGAAACATAACTAAATAATCTAAGCGCCAGGGTCATGGCCATAGCCACCTCTGTTGCTCCTCCACACCAAAGCACAGCAGACCATGTAGAAAACAGCCAGTGGGGCCTTGAAGTCTTTCAGTCCAGCTCCTCACTTTGCGAAGGGGGAAGCTGACACCCAGAGAGGGACGTGACACACCAGTTCTCCTGGCTCCCAGTGCACTGGTCTTCCCCTGGCACCCAGCTGCCAGCAGGACTATTGGCTCCGGGCAGGTGATGACTGCTACTGGACAGAGGCTAATGTGAGGTTGGCAGGAGGAGTCAGAGCCCTCAGCCTCCCCACCACTACATTCCAAGGCTCCTCCAGCAGATGCTTGCTTTGGAGCCTAAAAGCTGGTAGTTGGGAGGAATTGGTGTGACTCATGTACCAAACACTGTTTTTGTTTTTCCTCTTTCTTAACAATCTCAACTATTGGCTATTTTTATTTCGGGGCCAGATGCAATTTCATCATTTTCTTTCTCCTTGCCTGGGATTCTTTGTCCCATTGCCATGGGAACCCTGGGCCCCCTCCCTAGCTGTCATGAAGGTGCCTGCGTGACAGTCAGGGAGCGGATGGAGGAGCTCACAGCCAGCGCAGCAGCTGCAGCCAAGGCAGGACTGAGCTCGCACACCCCAGCCTCACTCTGAGGCCAGTCCAGGATGCTTGCCTTGCCTGCCCCATGGCATTCCTGCCCTCAGCTGACCCCTCGGTCCATCAACACTTGAGTCTTCCAGGGTCCCAGACCTGCAGCTCCTCACTCAGGCCTTGCCTTTCCCAGAAAGCTTCCTCCACAGGCCCTGTCCTGTGACCCTCCCCCAGCCTCCCTGCCTCCAATCTTCCACCTGTGTCCATCCTCCACAGAGCTACCAGAGTCATCTTTTATGTTTTAATTTTTATTTAACCAAAGTACCACATACACGTTTCTTAAAATTGTGCTAAAAATCGATGAAAGACTGTAGTCCTGTGCCCCCTACTCTCCCTCTAGCGGCACCAGCTTTCAATTCTTTCAGCTCTTTCTCTGGTTGGGACTTTAGATCTTTAAAAAGAAATATGTGTATGTGTGTGTGTGTGTGTGTGTGTGTACACCGCTATTTCTTGAATAGTTTGTTTTTAGCAAAATCTCTTGGCTTCCTGTCATGGTAGTTTGGGATTTAACACTTTTACCCATGACTCTCCCACTTGCTTTACTCCCGTATTTTCAAAAGCACAAATTCTAGTGGAAGTAGTAAGCAGTGTTCCCATTATTAGACCTGTGTAGAAATTGTTCATGATGGGCCAAGTAGTGACAGTGTTTACTGCCTTTGGCCTATAACTCTGTTTCCCCCTGGAGTTCATCCCTCAGACCCGGGCCTCTGGGGTTCCTGTCCTAGGCCCCATGCTGGCCCTCCTGTGGCTACATCTCTGTGGAAGGACCGAGGCATTCACAGGGCCAAAGTGATGTCCCTTCCTGGGGCCCACACCCCTCCCCTCTAGACCATGGTTTGGGTTCCTGGGACCCCAAATTCCCTAGTCAAATGGCCCCAAGCCCACTTCCAGGGAATCTTCTCCAGAACTGTCTCTCCCAAGAAGGGTCCACACTGGTGGGTGCACACCCCTCAGCCCTGGGGGTAGCGAAGAGGCAGATGCTTTCTAGTGGGGTGTGGATGGAACGCAGATATGAAGGCTGTGTGTCCACACACACGTGCACAGGGCCCCATGTGCGGCAGGCTGTGGCAGGCCTGAGCCAGGGGGCAGGACTAGACTTAGTAATGGTTTTCTTCCTGTCTCCCACCCACCTCCATTTCCTTGGTTTTCTATATTCCCATTATTCCCCTTCGTGTTCCAAAAATACCTGTCACATGTTCATCAGGAATTTTACCAAATGCTCCAATTCCCTCAGCCACCTAATCCATCTATTCTGTTTTCCCCCTTCTTATGTGAAGAAACTAGAGAAGAAACACTCAACACCCACTGAGTGCAAGGCAATGTGCTAGGTGCTAGGGGACCATGCAATGAGCAAGGCATAGCTTCTGTCCCCCAGGGCTTGCAATCTGGTGAGGAGGAAACTGGGCTTCGAGGCAGCCTTCTGAACTCTGCATGGATCCAGGCACCCATGATGGCTGAGGGGGACCCAGATACCAGAAAAAGACAGGCAGGTGGGATACAGGCTGTGATGTTTCCATCTTATGGATCCATAAACTTCTTTTAAAAAATTTATTTATTTATTTATTTATTTTTGGCTGCGTTGGGTCTTCGTTGCTGCCTGGGGGCTTTCTCTAGTTGTGGCAAAGGGGGGGCTACTCTTTGTTGCGGTGTGCAGGCTTCTCATTGCAGTGGTTTCTCTTGTTGCAGAGCATGGGCTCTAGGCATGCGGGCTTCAGTAGTTGTGGCACGCAGGCTCAGTAGTTGTGGTGCACGGGCTTAGTTGCTTCGTGGCATGTGGGATCTTCCCGGACCAGGGCTCAAACCCATGTCCCTTGCATTGGCAGGTGGATTCTTAACCACTGCTCCACCAAGGAAGTCCTGGATCCATAAATTTCTTAATTTGAAATTTTTTCAAACAAATTGAATGGGAGAAACATAAAATCAATAAGAGAAATAGAAGCAAGTTGTTTATAGAACCCTGGGGATGGCTCAGAGCATAGTTTGAAAACCACTTCTCCAAGATATTACAGCAAAGGTGTTTATAGCCATGTTGCCTGTTTGCAACTCTAAGTGCCAAATAGGGACATCACTTGTTGCTACTTGCTCCGCATGAGTTGAAATTAAGCCAAGGGCTTCCGTTAGCCAGGGAGATGGGAGTTTCCTACCTCTACCTTAACTCAAAGCAGTAAGTGGCTAATAGTAGATGTGAGGGGCGGCACCACGCTGGGGTGGGTTGTTCAGTTCAGGGTGAGTGGATCCTGTGCTCCTCGAACCATGTCATGGAGACACCCACATACTCCAGAAAGCACCAGGCGCCCCTGCCTGTCTGGTACCCAGCTCTCCATCCATTCCTCCGTCGGCTCACTCATCATGTGCTTGGGGAGCACCAAAGTGTGCAGGTTCTCTGTCAGGTGTTTGGAGCTACAGTGGTGAACCAAATACCTGAATCTTAGAGGTCAGTAAAGGAGACAAGGCACGTGCCACAGAATGGGTACTGGTCAAGTGTTATGGGAACTCAGAGGTGGGAGAAATCTCCTCCAGCTGAAAGGTTCAGGAAGGGCTCCCTGTAGGAGATGACACTAAAGCTAACCATTGAAGGCTGGTGGAACCTGGGGAATCGGAAGGAGCCCATTTGGGGCCAAGGCTCTGGTTGGAAAGGCATGAGGAACAGTTCCTTTCAGCTAGAGCATGGTGGTGTGGAGGTGGGTAGAGCAGTGGTGAAATACATACACACCCAAAGCTGCCCTGGACCCAGACCCATCTGGACCACACCAGCTCATACATGCATCTGTGTCACCTAGGACCCTTTTCCAGCATTTTCCATGTGTGCATCTTGTCCTATTAACTCTAGCTTGAGCACCACAAGGGACAGCACTATTTCATCTTTCGTAGGACAGGTAGCTGCATAAAGGGGATGTGCAATAAAGACTTGCTTGGGACTTCCCTTGTGGCGCAGTGGTTAAGAATCCACCTGCCAATTCAGGGGACATGGGTTCGAGCCCTGGTCTGGGAAGATCCCACATGCCACAGAGCAACTAAGCCCGTGCGCCACAACTACTGAGCCTGTGCTCTAAAGCCCGTGAACCACATCTGCTGAGCCCATGTGCCACAGATACTGAAGCCCGCAAACCTAGAGTCCGTGCTCCACAACAAGAGAAGCCACCGCAATGAGAAGTCCGCACACCGCAATGAAGAGTAGCCCCCGCTCGCTGCAACTAGAGAAAGCCTGCACACAGCAATGAAGACCTAACACAGCCAAAAAAAAAAAAAAAAAAAAAAAAAGCTTTAAAAAATAAATAAAGGCTTGCTTATTGAGCTCCTCCTGGCCCTGTTCCAGGCTCTGGAATACAGAAACAAAAAGATGGTGTCCTTCCCTCATGGCACTGACACTTGAGAGAAAAGCAGCAGGCACAGGCTCTTGCATGGCTGGCTATAAATTCATTCCCCCACTTACCCTGAAGATTGGGCAAAACAAACAAGGGCTGGACCTGGGTTTTAATCTCAGCTCCCTGCTTAGCTGTGAGACTTAGGGAAAACTATTCACCTCTCTGAGCTTGTATCTGAGCTTGCACCCTAATTTATAAAAGTGGTGCTTGTAACCCTTCCCCACAGTGCCATTGTGGGGCTAAGATGAAACAGTCTGGAAAAGCATCCCCCACAGTGCCTGGCACCAGTAGTGGCCGTTTCACAAGTATTGGTCCCTTTCCCTTCCCCAGTTTGAGGTCTCAGTTTTCTCATCTTTATAAATGGCCAGTTCAGGCCAGGTGATCTGCTTGTAAAAGTCCTTCTCACAGCTGTAACAGTTTCTGATTTAAAAAACCCAAAAAGAGGGCTTCCCTGGTGGCGCAGTGGTTGAGAGTCCGCCTGCCGATGCAGGGGATGTGGGTTCGTGCCCCGATCTGGGAAGATCCCACATGCTGCGGAGCGGCTGGGCCCGTGAGCCATGGCCGCTGAGCCTGCGCGTCCGGAGCCTGTGCTCCACAACGGGAGAGGCCACAACAGTGAGAGGCCCGCGTACCGCAAAAAAAAAAGAAAAAAAAAAAAGAAAAAAACCCAAAAAGATAGGGGCAGTTGGAGGGCTTGTGTATTATTGTTCTCTGTGGTAAATCAGCCCCTGTATGAAGTCACTTCACCTCCCCGGCGTTTGTCAGGTTTTCCCTCTGTGTGCTGAGAGGGTTGGGACCTGCCAACCCCCCACCCCCACCCCGAGCCACACTGGCTGCTTCTCTGTGTGTAAATAGCTTTACCATCGTGTGCAGCTTAACCATCCCTCTGCAGTCCCGCAGGGAGGAAAACAGCCCTTCTTATGCAACCCTGTCTGGAGAGACAGACAGCAAATGAGCACAGCTAAAAATATTTCATTTTCGTGTGTGTGGTGTGAGGCAGAGAAGGAGGGGCTGTGGGAAGGTGGGTCACATTGCCAAATGCTCTGGATTTTTATCTGCGCTCAGCTGGGAATACAAGAAATAACAGGAAAGTGGTAGCTCTGGCCACGTGGAATCTATCCCATGGTGCTTTCAGTCCAGGATTCTGATTCCTCCTCCTCCTTGCTAGCTCATGCACCCAGCCTCCAGGTGCTACCCCAGGCCTCAGTCATGGACACCGTCAGTGCCCTGCCCAGATTCTCAAAGCTCCCATCCTCTAGCTTCTTGGAGCTTTGCTGCTAATGGCTAGCACCTGTGACCTTCGGCACGTTGCTCTTGGACACTGGAAACACAAGTGTCCAGGGAAAGCTACACGTGGTAGGAGTTGATCCCTATCCATCCACCCCATAGCCAATGACTGACTGGAGAGGGAGTACTGAGGTGTCATTCACACCTCAGAGCTCCCCCGGGATCGGGCTGAGCGTGGGGGCTGAGCGTGGAACTTCACCTGCAACTCCACCCTGCCTGGCTTCTTCTCTTCCCCTGACGCAACCTGCTCCACCCCTCCCTTACCAGTTTTCCCTGGGAGCACACCTTTAACCAGTCCTTTGCTCCTGACACCTCGGCTCTGAGTCTGCTTCAGGGACAACCCCACTTATGAAGCCTTCCTCCGGGAGCCCATCCTGACTCCAGACCAGCTGCCTTTTCTGCACCTTCCTAATGAACTCTTCTCTGATTGTTGGCAGCAAGCATTTAAGTGCTGTGTTCCTTTGACTCCAGGATGACCTGGGTGTTTATAAGAAGGAGGAGGTCTGCATTTTGATCAGCCTGCCCTGTTCCTCACGTTATTCTTATGCACGCTGTATTTTAAGAACCTCTGTATAGAGGATTCTTGGAGTATTCCTTATCTCTTTTGCCAGACCACAAACTCCTTGTAAGATAATAACTATTTTCTTAATGTTTTGTGCAAAATGCTTTGATATGCATCAAGCCATTTGATCCTCCCAACCACACCATGTGGTAAAAAAATTTTAAAAGTGGTTATTATCCTCACTGTGAACAAGCAAGACTCAAGAATATTAAGTGGGAGGGGTAGAAAAGATTCAAGGGTAGAATGGGTGGTCTAGATGACCTTTAAGACCCCTCCAACTATGACCTTTTAGTCTATTCTGTTTTAAATTTCTCTGTGACTCTATTCAAGTTAATCAGCTGGTTAGGAGCAGAGGAAAGGAACAAAGATGTCTGTGTATGATCTATTAAGTATGACAATCCAATGAGATTGTTATTATTATTACATCTATTTGTATAATAGATAAATAAATATACTTATATATAAGTATATAATAAAACAGGCTCAGAGCAGTTAAATGAAATAATAATAGTTGTACTTTTTTAAGGGCCAGTGACAGAAATCTCACTCAAATTAGCATAAATAGAAAAGAATATTTATTGCAGTAGCTGGCTTCAGGCCTGGCTGGATCTAGGAACTCTAACAATATCAAGTTATTGCTTCTTCCATGTGTCTGGGAAGGAAGATTCCAAGCAGTTCCCATGTCATTCTTAGAGTCCCAGTCCCAGAGGAAAAGAGAGTGCCCTTTCTGGTAGCTCTTGGGGAAGAAAAGAAGAAGGCTTAAGGAAGACTCTAATTGGCCCTGCCTTGATTATGGCCTGGTACCAGAACAAATCATTTTGGCTAGGTTGATGAGTCCTTGAATGCCCAGACCTCAGCCTTGTGCCCATACCTGGCCAGGAAGGATAGGTCAGGCCCATCTGAATCACAGGGGAATGGGAGAGAGAATCAGGGCAAACCAAGGGACTGAGCCACAAATGACTTGCCAAAGGTCAAGAGCTTAGTAAGTGGTAAAGTTAAGATTTGAACCCAGGTCTTTTGTTTTGATGTAGAGAGTTGGTTCCTTTATTCCACAGCTGTGATCCACAGTACCTAGCCAGTACCAGAGGCACCATCACGGTCAACATTAGCAGCCATGGCAGCTGTTAAGTTTTTAAATTTAACATAAAGGGCACCTTTAACTTTTCAAATTACTTTGACCAACACTCTCTTTTTCCCCATCCTCAGAAAACTTAGACATGTAGACTAATTGTAAATTCACATGCAGTTGTGGGAACCAATATAGAGAGACCCATGTATCTTTCTTTCACCCAGTTTCCCCCATGGTAACATCTGGTGAAATTATAGCACAGTATCACAGTAAGGATGTTGACATTGATACAGTTGAGAAGACACAGATCATTTCCAACCACAGGATCCCACATGATGCCCTTTTATAGCCTCATACACTTCTTTCCTGTCCCCATCTCCTCCTTAATCCCTGGCAACCACTGGAGAGCCACATGTTCTCTATTTATATAATTTTGTCATTTAAAGAATGTTGTGTAAATGGAATCATACAGTGTGTAACCTTTGGGGATTGGCTTTTTTCACGCAGCATAATTTTCTGGAGATTCGGCACAGTTGTTGCATATATCAATAGCTTATCCCTTTTTATTGCTGAACAGCATTCCGTGATGTGGATACACCACTAGCTTATTTAACCATTCACCTGTTAAGGGACATCTGAGTTGGTTCCAGTTTTGGACTGTTACAAATAAAACCGTTATTAACATTCATGTACATGTTGTTGGGGTTTTTTTAAGATTTATTTTTTAAATAAATTTATTTATTTGTTTTTTAAAAATTTTTGGCTGTGTTGGGTCTTTGTTGCTGTGCGCGGGCTTTCTCTAGTTCCAGCGAGCGGGCGCTACTTTTCATTGCGGTGCGTGGGCCTCTCATTGTCGTAGCTTCTCTTGTTCCGGAGCACGGGCTCTAGGTACGCAGACTTCAGTAGTTGTGGCTCGTGGGCTCTAGAGAGCAGGCTCAGTAGTTGTGGTGCACGGGCTTAGTTGCTCCGCGGCATGTGGGATCTTCCCGGACCACAGATCGAACCCGTGTCCCCTGCATTGGCAGGAGGATTCTTAACCACTCTGCCACCAGGGAAGCCCCATGTACATGTTTCTATGTGAACACAAGTTTTTGTTTCTTTGGAATAAGTGCCTAGGGGTGCAATTGCTGGGTCATATGGTAGTTACATGTTTAGTTTTTTAAGAAACTGCCCAATTGTTTTCCAGAGTAGCTGTACCATCTTACTTTCTCACCAGCAATGTGTGGGTGATCCAGTCTCTCCGCACTGTCACTATTTTTATTTTAGCCCTCCTGAGAGTCGTGCTATCTCACTGTAGTATTAATTTGCATGACCTTAGTGACTAATGATGATGAACATCTCTTTGTGTGCTTCTTTGCCATCTGAATATCCTCTCTGGTGAAATGTCTGTGCCTATCTTTGCCCTTTTCCTAACTGGATTGTTTGAGTTTTTTATTGTTGAGTTTTGAGAATGCTTTAGATATTCTAAATACTAGTTCTTGTCAGTTACATAGTTTGCAAGTATTTTTCCTCAGCCTGTAGCTTGTTTTTCACCCACAAGGTGAAATAAAATATTTTTTAGAATAAAAGTTTTAATTTTGATGAGGTCCAACTTATAATTTTTTCCTTTTATGGATCATGATTTTGGGTCAAGTCTAAGGACTCTTTGTTTAGACCTAGATCACAAAGATTTTCCCCCTATTTTTTTCCCCAAATGTTTTATAGTTTTATGCCTTATATTAAAGTCTGCAATTCATTTTGGATTAATTTTTATAGAAGGTGTGAGGTTTGGATCAAGGTTTATTTTTCTGCTTATGGATGTTCAATCACTCCAGCACCATTTGTGGAAAAGGCTATCCTTTCTCTGTTGAATGCTTTTGCAGCTTTGTCAAAAATCAGTTGGGTATATTTGTGTGGGTCGATTTCAGAGCTCTCTATTCTGTTCTGTTGATCTGTGTGTCTGTCCTGCCACCAATACCACACAATCTTGATTGCTATAGCTCTTCAGTAAGTCTCAAAATTGAGTAGACTGATTTCTCCCAATTTATTTTTCTTTCTCAAAATTATTCTCGCTATTCTAGCTCTTTTGTCTTTCCATATAAATTTTAGAATAAGCTTATCTATATCAACACAGTATCTTGTAGAAACTGCATTAAACTATATATTAATTTGGGGAGTTTGGACATCTTTACTATTTTGAGTCTTCAGTCCACGAACACAAACATAAACACACAAACAGCACAATACCACTTTTTTGGGGATCTCTTTCCATTTTTCTTTATTAGCATCTCAGCAGCTATAACACATGGATCAAGTAAATAATAAGGTGTTCACTCAACAACAATAACAGCAATGCACATATGTCTACGTATATTTCACATGCATTTAGAATTGGGTATACCTCGTCTCTGCTTCTAAGATAAACAGAGAAGACATTCATGTTAACTAAAACGTCCAGTACTATGTGATATGTGATTTAGTAGGTAAACACAGAAGAAACACAATGGAGAAGATGCCTACATGTTCTCTCAGATCCTATTTGAGTTAGTGATTCTGACTCACAATACCACTTTTATAAAGATTTAAAACAATAACACACTAAAACTAAACACATGTATTTGGTGAACACATTTTTAAAGTAAGGGAATGATGAATACAAGATTCGGGACAGTGGTTGACTCGGGAGGGGGAGGCAGAAAGATGGGATGGGAGAAATACATATGTTACCAGTGTTTCATTTCTTGGTATTGGATGGTAGGTTCAAGGATGTTTATTAAAACACCTACATAAAAAAATAAGCAATGACTACAGCAGTGATGAACCATACTGACATATCCATGTTGTGCAGATCCTGAAGCTTATCTAATTTGGGGAAGGAGAGACAGTGTAAGAAAAAAATATACAAATTATAAAATCAGGTATAAAAGTATTTAGAACTAGAAATCACAAATTGTAAATTTTAAAAATGTGACAATGCAAACATCACAAAATCCAAAAGAATACTATAATATTTTCATTAATAATAATTGCACTCTAACACACCTCAAGGATACTGATACTTTCTTTCCCCTGTATTTTAACATTTCTGACTGCACCCTGTTTGACCATCTATTTATATAATATGGATTTTCTAAAGAGAGGAAAGATAATTCCATTTTCGCTCTGGCATGTGTTATCAAAATATGCTTTGTGTTGTTGGTAATTTGAAAAACTTGGCTTCACAGCTTGTTACTAGTAATATCGCACATAAAACTTCCTGTGAAGTTTCCTGCTCAGCTGGTGCTTTATGCCCAGAGGTTATTCCCCGGGCATCTGGCCCAGCTCAGTCCAGTCATCACCATCACTCCCACCTGCTGGACAGGTACCCAAGGAGCAGGGTGACAGTAAAGGCTGGATCTTAGTGGTGTCTCCTTCAGAGTCTTCTCCATGGGCTTTAAAATCAGAGTTCACATGTTTGGTGATGTCCCCCAGGGATAGGTGTTGGGGAGCTCTATGTACAATACATGGAGTCATGCTGACACCACCAGGGCACAGGTGATCAGGCATCCTGCACCCCCAGCAGAGAATGCCCAGCCTTGGAAGGGCCCAGTCAAGAGAGGAGTCCTGAAGCCTCAGCTTTCTTAGCTCTACTGCCCATCACATCTGGAACCAAGACTCCTCAGAGGTCACTAATAGTGAGATCCTCCATGCTGAACCAGTGGTGGTTGCTACACCTCTTTGGAACTCCCTCTGGAGGGGAAACTTTCTTGGTCACACAACCCAGGGCATGAGAGAGCTGCAAGCCCAATGGCTTACCCACATTTACTGCCTGGCTGTATTTAGTCATTTACTCAACAAAGATACAACAAGCATCTACTATGTGTCAGGCTCTTGTGCTGGGCACTGGGGTACCACAATGGACCTGCCCTGTGGGAGCATCCTTAAAGAGAAGATGGCACCAGTTTAAGTCTGGGCACATCTCCCTCTCAGAGTTAAGTGTTCCTGACCTTAGGCCTCCTCAGGCCCCCGCTCTTACTCCGTCAAACCATCACGTGTCCATCCCAGGCACACTGGGCACGTGCTTCATGTTTCTGTGTCCCCAGTGCCCAGCACACTTGCTCAGCATGCAGCGGGAGTCAACGTTGAATGGCGCGGGGCAGCCAGAAAAGCCCAGGGCAGGTGGACTGGAGGCTGCGTTTTGAAGGAGCCCCAGGGAAGGCAGTAGAGCTTGGCTTTAGCACTGACCTTAGACTCATTCCCAGACCGGTGTGACTTTGGCTTCTGACGCTCCACAGGAACCTGGCCACAACCAAAGTGGATTCCACTCCACTCCATCCCCAGGATGATGGGGAATCAAAGCAGGGAAGCAGAACTTTCCTGAGGAGAGGGGAGGGATGAAGAAAGCGGCGGCGTCTGGTCTTTGGGAGCAGATAGCACTGGACTGAGGCTTTCCCCCTCACTACGCAGCAGCCCCAGGGCCTCCTTGTACCCTGCACACTTATGACCTTCTTCTGTGTGAACAGTGATGGGTGCCGGCCCAGCCATGTCTCGTGGGAGGGTGGAGGGAAGGCTACACATCCGGAAAGGCCAGAGTGACCTTGGTATGGACTCCCAGCCCTCTGGTCCCCACCAAGCCTCCCTGCTACACAGGCCTGATCTTACACAAGAGCAAAAGCTCCAGAAAGGTTGGGGCTAGTCCTCCTCCCCACTGGGCATCTAGGACAGTACCTGGAACATAATGGGGCAAGATAAATATTTATCAAAGGATGGAGGGACAGGTTATTACAGTACTGCAGAATATAATGAACATAAAACTGTATTGTCAAAATAACACATCATTAGGCTAGTTGCTTTGGTTAAAATGATTTCCTAACTATAAAAAATATGACCTCAAAAATGTGTTTTCCACTTTTCAGGAGTACGAATGCCAATTGGTGCTATTTGAAGCGCTCTCTCCTTTGTTGATGCTTTTATTACTAACTCACTGTGAAAAGTTCGATTGCAGACTAGGAGAAGCAGAGAGCTGCCCAGAATGAGATTGTTATAGATCTTCAGTGTAGATGTCATAAAGCAGCAGATACTCTTTCCTCCTGTAACCTCCATACTTCAGGTGTCCCAGTCAACCCCACCAGCAGCTCTGTAGTCCTAATCCCTACTCCATACCTAACAATCTCAGTGTAACAAAGGAAGGAGGGTGACTGTGTGCGCTTGTGTGTGTGACATCTGTTTTCCCGTCACATGTTCAGAATGCATGTTTCACTTGTGCCTCTGCTGAGCCCTGGAGCCCGGCCCTCCACTCTGTCATGTGCCGTTTGTCAGGAGAGGGACCAATGCACCATGTTCAATAGATATGAAACCACATAAGGATGAGCCAAACCTACAAATTATCTGCTCGCTGGTTCCCCAGCCTGGACCCACATTGAAACCTCATCTTCCTGTATACCCAGATTTATAGCTCATGTCCCTAAATATCATGCTTATACCTCCTCACCCTGACATTCACTTCTTTCTCTGTCTTCCTATACCCCCCAGCTACAGTTACTACCTGTCTATAGGCTGCCAGCCTACTGCATAGGTCTTGGCCCCCTGTAGTGTGATATAAGACCCAGATTCTCCTTGGCACAGCCCTAATCACCTTCAGACTCCCCCACTTCTGCCACCCCTCCTGTACCCTTGGAAATCTCCTTTGTGACCTCCTCATAGGTCACCTCTATCTATTATGTCTCAACCCCACCTCCCATTGCATTTTCTCCCCGCAGAGGAAAGCTAACATCATTTACCTGCTACCATTGTCTCCTTTCTTCTTTGTCCTTTGGTCTTATTCATTTTCCACTAGAAATTAAGCTCTTTGAGGGCAGGACGTGTCTGCTTTGTTCACCAAAGTATCCCCAGTGCCAGGCACAAGGTCGGCACTCAATAAATATTACTGAACACAAAAATGCATAGCGTCGTTGAGCAACTGGCCAGTGGGTTTGGAACTAGCTCAATTCGTCAGCTTCTGGGGCATTTTTAGAAACCCTAGTAGCTCCAGAAATGACGTTACTAAAGCCCCAGGAAAGGAACATTCTATTACGTGATAAACAGCCTCCACTCATAAAAGAAAAAAAAGAAAAGAAAAAACCCACTTCTCTCCTCCCCACCACCAACCCCATTAAGAATTCCATCCTTTTTTAGACAAATCTACTTGGGGAGTAAGCACAACAGAATGTGCAAAGGGTCCCAATTTTACTGGGTGCATCTCTGGTTGCCTTAGAACTGTGGTTTGCTATTTTAACTGTGCATCATAAGTCCTGGGGAATTTGTTTAAAACACTATTCCTGGGCCCTATCCCCAGCGGCTTGGTTTTAGTAGGTCTGGGATAAAGCCCAGAATCTGTGTTTTTAATGATCTCTCTAGACGACTTAGAGGCAAGGGGCTCTCACATGTCACATTGAGAGACTGTATCTTAGAGTTATGAAAATTCAACCAGTATTGTCAGATGTGACCTGACACAGAGAAGGTTAAGGGGAGCTAGTTGATGCCAATATGGTGGCATCAGACACTCTATGAACCACAACTGGAAAAGGCCGTATATGAAAACTGAAAGGACAGACAGACACACAGCCAAGGACAGATGCAAAAGCATGATGTGGAATTCTTGACAAGGCTGAAGGCCAGAGTAGACGAGGTGTTTCCTAAAGGAAATTGATATATTTGAAGACTTGCCCTGTGAAGGAGAGTATGAACTTCAGGGGAGCTGCTCCAGGGGGTAGTAGTTACAAGGAGACAGATTTCAGCTCAACATAACGAAAGAACTTTATCACAGACTCACCGTGCAGTGGAGTGGGCTTCATGATTTGCTTAAAAATTAGAGATATTTTATTTACCACAATTTCCTCTTAGAGAAAGCATTCCATAAGACTAGAAAGAGGAGTAATGACCAGCAGCTGGACTTAAGAGTTGGATAAACCTCAAGGGGACCACCTCCATAACCAAATGTGATCACTGGTGTTAAATCACTGCTGGGGAATGCAGGTCTGGGAAACTGGGAGCTTTTACCTCCCTGCATGGTGAATGCGAGTTTGGGCTGGAGCTGATCTGCTGGGCAGAGTAATTAGGAGCTGTATGGAGAAAGGTTGGAGGAAAAATAACACTGTAGCATGGTGGGTGGAGGCAAATCTGATGAGAAGGATGTCTGGAAGCTTTTATTGTTCTGATGTAGAGTATAACGTATAATAGAGCCCTCCCAAAATCTTCACTGAGCTTCATGGTTTTCACTTATGCTTTGGACAGTGAATTTGCTTTTGAGGGACATGGTAAACTCTTGGTTCCTGATTAAGACTGACCTGGGGCAAAATCAAAGTTACTCAGAGAAGAAGAGCCAAATATGGGTTTTAGTTTAAGCTCCTCCTGTATGCCTAGCATGTGTTAACTACGTCAAATGCAGTATTACATTTAATTTTCACCATAATCCTATTAGGTAGAAATTATCATCTCTGTTTTTCAAGGAAGGAAACTGAGGGTCCACAATGTCAAATGGCTTATTCAGTGATGGAACCTGGGATTCCAACCCAGGCCTGTCTGACCTGAAGGTCTGTATTTTTAAATACTGCTCCCACCTGTCACTGGAATGTTCAGTCTGAAGCTGGTGACCCTCTGTCAGGTATGTGGTAAAGGGACTTCTGCACTGATAGGAGTTTGGCCCATGAGATTATGACTACACATAACTACACTGGATGTGAACACACACAGGTACACACTCCAAGGATGCACACATGTGTCTTTCCATGCTTACAAAGGGACTGAATCATCCACAGCCCTCAACTTTGCCATGTCGTTTTCTCTGAGCCCTGTGTGGCCTCCATCAGAAGCTCCTGGGCCATGGGAGTTTGGCACCAGGAAGATACAGCATTTGCTTCCCCCACTCTACAAATAATGACTGGACACTTGCCCTGTGCCCAGCAGGGTACTAGGCACTGGGGACACAGGACTGAAAAAAAGCAGATAAGCTCCCTGCTGTCGTGGAAGAGACAGACATTAACCAAATAACCACAAAGACAAACATACAATTGCATCATGATTCTGCTGTCATGGGGAGGTCTGTGGTGCTATGGAGGGGGTCCCCTGAAGGAGCTGGGCTTGAGGACACATGGACTGAGGTCTGAGGATAAACAGGTGTTGTCAGGTAATGGATAGAGAAGAGCACTCTAGGCAGAAGGAACAGCATGTGCAAGGGTCCTGTGGTGAGAGGGAGTGTGGCCTTGGGGAATTGCAGGCAGGCTGATGTAAGCTGGGCAGTGATGGAGGTGGAACAAGGCCTGAGAGAGGGCTGACCAGGCAGGGCTTTGGAGATGTGACAGTGACAATTCCCTAAAAGCAGTAAGGAGCCATTGATGGGCTTTAAAGAAGGGGCACAGAGGAGTGTGACATATTTACATTTCAGAAAGGGGCCCTGGCTTCCTTGTGGGAAAGAGATGGAGAGGACCTAGCAGGGATGCAATTAGGCCTGCTGGGAGGTGACTGTACAGTCCAGAGCCATCACCACCAGAGATGAAGGTGACAGATGCCAAGGTCTTTAAGGAGTAAATACCAGGACTTCACTGGCCCAAGTCCTCAGCCTCTTCTGCAGGGCGCTGGGGTCCAGGATGGGATGCTCAGCCTTTTGGCCCACCTGAGAACAAAATAGACACTTGGAGGTAGCAAGAAGTCCCTGCTTTGTCCTCCTAAGAACCATTTCCTCTTTGGCTGAGCTCAGGCATTTTGTTAAGTGGTAGGGGAGTGATAGAGGGTGAAGAAGGGAGGCAAGTTCTCTAATTTCTGGGCCATTTTCCCATTTTTTTGTGGGAAAGTGCCGTACAGTTATCTGCACAGATTGTCAGATTGTCTGGCAGGAACACCAGCTGGGGCCCTCTGGGGAGAAGAAATGCATGATTCAGCTGGTGAGATGGAGCCAGGAAGGTTTGCAACTGATGGAGGAGGCTGGAGGGATGCTGGGGGTGAGGGGCAAGGAGTGAGGGGCATGGATTCCTCCAGGCAGGAGAGCTCTGGAGAGCAGGGCAGAGACAGTGAGGAAGCCAGAATGAAGCTGGCCAGTGCCTCAGGCATGCCAAGCAGAAGGCAGGCTCCTGTGTGCCACTTCCTGGAGGCGAAGCTGCTTGGCCAGGGAGCCAAGAAATAATAAGATAGGACTGATCGAGTGACTGATTCAGCAATGGGGTTGTTCTTGGTCCAGGCCCAGTCTGGAAATTACAGGCCTGGGTTGCAGCTTCCGGGACAGCCTCTGGAATCAGGGGCCTCCTGGTAGCTGTGGTTGACAGCCACATGGCCCTGCCTTGCCTTACTGGGCCATGGTCATCGATTGGAGGAGGGGGGTCTCACTCCCGGTCCAGGCTGGAGAGCTGCTCCCATGAAGGCCCTGCCAGGGTTGCCCCAGCAGCACAGATGTCAGAGAACACTGCATCTGCAACCCATTGCAAGATTATCCTGGCCTCACCTGGGTCCACCAGACAAGGGTGGTGAATTCTAAGTCTCCTTCACGGTAGTCATGAAAAATACAGGTCTGTGTAGGTGCCATCATGGTACAAAGGAGATAGGAAGTGGCTCTCTAATCCTAGCTCTGCCCTTGCTGTGTGGCTTTGGAACATTCACTCCCGCTTTCTGAGCCTCAGTTTCCCAACCAGAAAACGGAGATAATAGCATCTGTTTTGGTTCACAAGACTGTTGTGATGGCCAAAGTTCAACACATGGAAGAAAAGCAAGATAAGAATATAATGACCGTGAGGACGTCCCAACTGCCCTTCACCTCATGAGAAAAAGACCCTTAACCCTATTTTAGAGAAAGCAGAGACTTGTTGAGGTTAAGTATCTAAGATAAAGTGGATGGTGAGCGGCTGAGCCAGCGTTCCAGCCACATCCACCGACCCCAAGACAAAGGTTTCCTCCATCCCCCACCCCCACAGGTGTCTGTGGGTTAGTCTGGAGCCAATTTGCATTTAAAGAGGTTTTTTAAAAAATACTAGTCCTGAAATTCAGAACCAGAGACAACAGTTGCCTTGTTAATTTTCAGACTTGAAAGTAAGCGAGACTATTAGGGTCAGCTTATAGCAACCTCTCCATGAACTCCAACTAAATAAAATATCTGGAGGTTTGTCCCCCCAGATCTGTGAAACAAGAGTAGCATGGTTAGAGTTGGATTTTTTTTTTTTGATAGAGATCACCAAGTAGCAGGAAATTTAGAGATCAGGTATTTCCCCCACCCCCATTTTATACATAAGGAAACTGAGGTACCGAGAAGGGAGGACCAGCACAGCGTCATCCTTGGCCAGCTAGAGGCAGAGCTGGGAGTCTTCCCTATTCTCCAGTGATGATCTTTCCAAAATAGCAACTGCCTCATGAATACACCGCATGTGACTGGGTGATCTCAGGAAGGGAGGGGTGACATTTTCAAGGAGTCCTTCAGCAGGTCACAGCGGTCCTTGCCTCTGCTAAGGTACTAAGGGCTCTGTAGATGGAAGTTCAAGGCCCATGCTTAGCCCCACCAGGTCCCATCAACTATCTTTCTTCAACCCTCAAGACTCCCCAGCTCCATCTTTGTGCTCTATCCTGTCCACCAGCTACCACCTCCACCCACTCCTCCCTATTCCCTGCCTCAGTTTCCCCCACTGATGCCATCCTTTCTCTGTATCCAATTTTTACTCGTCCTTTAAGGGAGACATTCTGCCTGCTCTGTGAAGCTTATCTCAGGTTCTCTAGCCCTCTCTCTCTTCTCTGAACCAGGATAGTAATAACAATGGTAATTATTATTATTATAGTAACAATAATAATGATAATATATAATAATTATTATTATTACAGTAACTAACACTTATTGAGGTTTCAAACATGCCAAGTGCTATGCTAAGAGATCACCTCACATAAATCCTAGGTGTGTTATCACTCCCCACTGGGTACTATTTTTATCCCCATTTTGAAGGGGAGGAGGATACAGGGGATCTGGAGAGTTTAAGTAAGTTGCCCAAGGTCACACAGCTTGTCAGTGACAGAGCTGGGATGTAAGCCCAGGGCTGGCTGTGTGAGTCAGAGGCTTTGCTCTGGGACGCAGGCCCAGGGCTGGCTGTGTGAGTCAGGGGCTTTGCTCTGGGACGCAGGCCCAGGGCTGGCTATGTGAGTCAGGGGCTTTGCTCTAACCATCTGGCTTCACTGCCTCTGGGGACGGGGCCTGCAGCTCCTTCAGTCTCTACCACCCATCCTGGCAGCTTCTTACACCCTATCCCATTGGTGTCCATTTCCCTGACTGACCCTCTAGACTGTGACCTCTCAAGGGAAGAATAGGCAAGTATGTGCTCTTTTCAGTCTCCCTGGTTCCTAGAGAATTAGGCAGAATTGGCTCTCAAAAAAAGACCATCCTTACCTTGCCTTCCAGAGAAGGACTCTGCTTCTGGGAAACAGGCAGACTTAAGTCAGCTTGGCCCATCCGCTAGTCAGTTTCCACATTCCCAGAAGACCAGGGTCTCTTTTTTTGCAGCAGCAGAGCAAGTGGCCTCCTCCCATTCCATGCTGTAAATCTCTCAGGTCAGCTGCCTGTAGAATTCCCTCCTTTTTTCTTCTCCTTCCTTGACTCTCAGCAGTGCCCCTCTACTCTCTTATCACCACTGAGCACTTCCAAGGACCTTTTGCTACGTCTGTCTTGTCTGTAGACTGACAGCTCCTCACTGCCCCCAAGGCCCCAATCACTGCTCTGCCTGGCAAGTCTGGACAGCACCGGGAACAAGCTCATGCCTGCTACACAGAGGAAATGGCACCTCCCAGTTCCCTGAGCATTTCCCCCAGATGGGAGGTAATCAGCATCTCACCCTCATGCTACTCTAATGACCACCCCTGGCTGCTCCGTGATAGCCACGTAAGTGCTGTCAGTGCTGGCGACCTCAGGGACCTGCTTGCCAATAACTTAGATCAGGGCAGTAGTAAGCAAAGTTACCTTCAGAGACAGACTGGTCCCCTGTCAGCAAGACTGAGCTGCATCCTGATGGAAAGGTCTAAAGAGAGAATGTGTAGGTCACATGGGGAGGGGTTGGCTAATCACAGAAGAGAGAGACTGGTGGTGTGCCCAGGCCACCACTGGGTAGTGCCTGGAAATACAGGCAGAGGAAGCCCTGGGCCATGGACTGGAAGCATTCTTATTTACATAAATTCATTTCGTTCAATCTCTAGTCATCCATTTATTCATCAAACACACCTGTGCCATATGTTCCTCTAGCATCTAGCATTCACTGGTGAGCAGAATTGATGAGTTTCCATTGCATTTATCTCAATTTATAATTTTATTTTTAGCTCTGTGGTTATTAGTAAATATGTCCTGCTTCCTTGTTAGGCTGTAAGCTCTCTTCTGCTCAATGCTGTATCCCCAGTACCTACCATGGGATCTGGGTCAGAGTAGCACTTGATGAATATTCATTGACTGAGTATAGGACAGGTCACCCCTGTTGAGATGAGAGATGCAGGAAATTGTATCAATAGATTGTGAAGATTCCAGCCTCACTGGCAAGGCCATCCAGGTGTGATGCTCCCCCGTCCTCACTGTGAGTGCCCTGAGCCACTTCCTACTGGAGATAAGGACCCCACTTAACCCCCCTTCAGGAAGAAAATGTGGGCACACTGACAGGAGTACTGAGTTCTACTCTCGAATTAACAATGTAGTATTTAGGTTTATCCACGAGATTCACGTGCTTTGTTCAAGAGGACCTGCCCCTCCCCCACCCCCTTGGATGGAGGATGGGGCTGACAGCTGCAGGTGTCTGGTGTTCCTGGCTGCGGGTCAGTGTAATGAGTGTCCCCTTGAGGCCTTCTGGGAGATGGCTAACCTGAGATCCCCAGAGACCACGCTCAGGGTCAGCCTGGGAAACCTCTCCACTTAAGTGTCCACACCAGGACTGGCTCATGACTGCTCCCCAGTTCTGGAGCACCGTCACATCTATGTTTAAGAACTGCCTCTACTCCTCTATCACTTCCCCAGAGCCGGAGGCCATCTCGGCAAAGAGGACCCTCAGAGATCATCTAATCCAACTCCCTCACTTTATTATTTTTATTTATTGTAACATATATCACATATGCAGAAGTGCACAAGAGATGTGTGTATAGTATATAGAATCATAAAAAGGAACATCATGTACACATCATCCACATTAAGAAATGAAACATTACCAGTACATTAGAACTGCCCACCCCCATTCCATGTAGTAATAACCCCCTCCCCCTAATACACACACTAGAGGTAATCATGTCTTGATTTGGGGTTAATAAATTTTTAATTTTGAAAACAGTTTACCCACCTAATATATATTTATTATTATTGAGATATAATTCACATACCATAAATTTTGCCCTTTCAGAGTTAACAATTCAGTAGTTTTTAGTATACTTACACTGTTGTGCAACCACGATCTAATTGAAGAACATTTTTATCACCTCCAAAAGAAATTCCGTACCCCTTAGCAGTCACTCCCATTCCTCTCTCCCCATAATCCCTAGAACCGTTAATCTACTTTCCATCTCTGTAGATTTGCCTCTTCTGGACATTTTACATAAATGGATCATACAATATGTAATATTTTGTGACTGGCTTCTTTGACTAAGAATAATGTGTTCAAGGCTCAGCCATGTTGTAGCACGTATCAGTTCTTTATTCTTTTTCAAGGCCCAATAATATTCCGTTGTGTAGATGTACCACATTTTGTTTTTCTGTCTATCAGGAAGTGACAGATATCTGTGTTGTTTTCACTCTATAGCTGTTATAATAATGCTGCTATGAACATTCATGTACAAATTTTTTTAATTTTTTTTTGAGGTAACATTGGTTTGTAACATTGTGTAAGTTTCATGTGGCCAAAATTATATTTCTACTTCTGCATATACTATAGCATGCTCACAAAAATTTAGTTTCCATTTGTCACCCTACAGTTTATCATGTGCAAATTTTTGTGTGAACATATTTTCAATTCTGTTGGATATGTACCTAGGAGTGGAATTTGGGGGTCATAGGGTAACTCTGTGTTTATTCATTTGAGGAACTGCCAAACTGTTTTTCAAAGTGTCTGCACCATTTTACCACCAACAATGTATCAATATATGTTCTGATTTCTCTACATCCTCTCTACCACTTGTTATAGTCTGTCTTTTTGATCATAGCCATCCTAATGGGTGTGAAATGGTATCTCACTGTGGTTTTGATTTGCATTTCCCTAATGACTAATGATGTTGAGCATCTTTTCAAGTACTTATTGGCCATTCGTGTATTTTCTTTGGAGAAATGTCTATTCAAATCCTGTGCTTATTTTTTAAATTGGGCAATATGTATTTTTATTTTTTTTTTTTTTTTTTTTTTTTTTTTTTTTTTTTTTTTGCTGTACGCGGGCCTCTCACTGCTGTGGCCTCTCCCGTCGCGGAGCACAGGCTCCGGACACACAGGCTCCGCGGCCATGGCTCGCGGGCCCAGCCGCTCCGCGGCACGTGGGATCCTCCGGGATCGGGGCACGAACCCGTGTCCCCTGCACCGGCAGGCGGACTCTCAACCACTGCGCCACCAGGGAGGCCCAATATGTATTTTTAAATAATAAATTTCCACATGCAAAAGAATGAAGTTTGTCTCCTGCATTACACCATATGCAAAAATTAATTCAAAATGGATCAAAGACCTAAACATAAGAGCTAAAACTATAAAACTCTCAGAAGATGTGTATAGATCTTCATAACCTTGGATTAAAAATGATTTCTTAGATATGACACCAAAAGTACAGATGACAAAAGAAAAAATAGATAAACTGAACATAATCAAAATTAAAACTTTCTGTGCTTCATAGAACACCATCAAGAAAGCAAACATGGGAGAAAATTTGCACAAATCATGTATTTGACAAAGAATTTGTATCTAGAATATATAAAGAACTATAACGATTCAATAATAAAAAAACAAATAACCTAATTTTAAATAGGCAAAGGCACTAAAACTTCTTAATTTTAATGCAGTTAAATTTATCAATCTTTGCCTTTATGGTTTGCACTTATTTTATCTTATTCAAGAAATCTTTCCCTACTCTGAGGTCATAAAGATATTCTCCTATATTATCTTCAAATCTTTTTATAGTTTTTCCTTTTATATTTAAGCCTTTATTCCATCTGGAATTGATTTCTTTTTGTACTGTGTAAGGTAGGAAACTAATTTCATTTTTTTCCATATGGATAACCAATTGTCCTAGTACTGCAGATCTGCAATGTCTGGTCTGTCATAAATCAAGCATGTAATATGTGAGACTTGATTTCTGAGCTCTCTATTCTATTTCATCCCTATGCTGATATCACAGTGTTTATCATATTGCTATGATAAACCCTGATATCTGGCATGATGAGTCCACCATCTGGTTTGTTCAGGTTTTTAAATCAGAGTGTCTTAGCCATTCTTGACTTTTTTGCTCTTTCATATAAATTTGAGAATCAGCTTGTTAAAATTTTTTTTTAAAGTCTTTTTAAAAGTACTGTTGGGATTTTCATTGGAATTATATTGAATTTACATACCTACTTTGGGAGAACTGACATCACGATGATATTGGTCTTCCTATCCAAGAACGTGGTCTATCTTTCCATTTGTTTAGGTCTTCGTTAATGTCTTTCAGTTAAGTTTTATGATCTATCCATAAAAGGCTAACCCATCTCTGTTAAATTTATTTCTAAATTCTTTACATTTTTTGCTGTTTTTGTATTTGGTATTTTTTATAACTTTTTTATTGCTGTATAATATACATTAGAAAAGTACATATATCTTAAGTTAATAACCCACTGGATTGTCACATACTGAACACACCCATCTAATCAAGATCAAGAAGTAAAACATTAATAGCATCCTCAAAATCCCCTTGTGCCCCCTGTCAGTCACTACCCTCTAGGGATAAGCACTGACCCAACTCTTTCTTACCCATCTAGATATCAGTCTAGATGGGTTAGTTATTTAGTTAGAAACAGTCACCTGTTTCTGAAATTCATTTAAATGAAATCATATAGGGTTTACTCTTTGAGGTCTGGCTTCTTCACTCAGCATTATACTGGTGAGATGCATTCACATTGTTATGTGTAATTGTAGCTCACTCATTCTCATTGCAGCATTGTGTGAATATACCACAATTCATTTATCCATTCTCCTGTTCATGAGCATCCCGTAGTTTCTACTACTGGGCCTACTATGAATGGTGTGGTTAAAAAGATTCTGATACATGTCTTTTGGAAATGTATTCTGGAGTGGAATTGCCAAATCATAGAGTAGCTGTATGTTCAACTTTAGGAGATTCTGCCTAACAATTTTCCAAAGTGATTTCACCAACCTACATTCCCCCCAGCAATGTAAGAGGGTTCCGGGTGGTCCCCGCCCTTGCTACTTATTGATATCTTGTCTTTTCTCATTTTAAAATTCTGGTAGGAGTGAAGTTGTATCTCATTGTATGTTTGTTTTGAATGACTTTATTGAGATATAATTTACATACAATAAAGTTCATCTAGCAGCCGCTGGCCTTCTGAGACAGACGGCATTTTGCATTCTGCCTATGGAATGTGTGTCTCTCTAAATAAACTTGCTTTCACTTAAAAAAAAATAAAGTCATATATTTCAAGTGTACAATTCAATGGTTTTTAGTCTGTTTTTTAGAGTTTTACACCTATCACCATAATCTAATTTCAGAACATTTTCATCATCCCCAAAAGAAATTTTGTGCCCTTTACCAATTACTCTCTAATCTCTCTCCACTTCCTGTCCCTCCTACCTCAGTCCTAGGCAGTACTAATCTACTTTTTTCCCTAAAAATCTGCTTATTCTGGACATTCCATATAAGTGGATTCCAAAAATATGTAGTCAATTATGACTAGCTTCTTTCACTTAGCACAATGTTTCTAGTGTTCATCCATGCTGTAGTATATGTCAGTACTCTATTCCTTTTTATTGCCAAGTAATAGTCCATTGTATGGACATACTAAGTTTAATTTATCCATTTATCAGGTGACGAACATGTGGGACTTCTCCCCCACTTTTTGGCTGTTATAAATAATGCTGCTATGAACATCCATGTACAAGTTTTGTGTGGATATATGTTTTCATTTCTCTTGGATAGATATCTAGGAGTAATATTGCTGAATCATATGGTAACTACTTGGGAACTGCCAGACATTTTTTGCATGGTTGCTGTTTCATTTTCGTTTTATGTTCCCACCAGCAGTGTTGGAGAGTCCCAGTACTTTTTATTGTCTATTTTTATTTTTTTAATTTTTTAAATTATTATTCTGGTGTGTGTGAAGTTGTATCTCATTGTGATTTCAATTTGCATTTCCCAGATGACTAATGATATTGAACATCTTTTCCTGTGCTTATTGGCCATTTATATATCTTCTTTGGAGAAATGTCTGTTTAAATCCTTTGCTCACTTTTAATTGGGCTATTTGTCTTTATTATTATTAATGAGTTGTGAGTTCTTTATATATTCTGGATACAAATCCTTTATTAGATTTATGATTTGCAAAAATTTACTCCCATTCTGAGAATTATCTTTTACCTTCTTGGTGGTGTCCTTTGAAACACAAAGTTTTTAATCTTGGTAAAGCACAATTTAGTCTTCTCTTTTATCACCTCTAAGAAATCATTTTTTGACTCGGGTCATGAAGATTTACGCCCATGTTTTCTTCCAAGAGTTTTATAGTTTTAACTTACACTTAGATCTGTGATTTATTTTGAGTTCATTTTTGTGTATGGGTAAAGTAGGGGTCCAAATTTATTCTCATTATGGTTTTAATTTGCATTTCTCTGATGACTAATGAAGTTGAGCAGCTTTTCATGTATTTATTGGTGGTTTGGATTCCTCTTTCTAAAGTGTCGTTCACCAAGTATTTTGTCCATTTATTAATTGAGATTTTTGTCTTTATCTTAATGATTTATAGGAGTTTTGTCTATATTCTGGGTATGAGTACTTTGTGGGCTAACTCACTTTGTGGATTTCATTTTCACTCTCCTGATGGTACCTTTGGATGAACAAAATTTCTAATGTTAACATGGTTTGATTTATCATTTTTTCCTTTATAGTTAGTGCTGTTTGTGTACTATTTAAGAGACCATTGCCTACTCCAAGGTCATGAAAGTGTTCTCTAAAGTTTTCTTCTTCTTCTTCTTTTTTGCTTTTCACATTTAGATTTGTAATCCTTCTGGATTTGATTTGTGTGTGTGAGCTAGTGGAGCAAATACAATTTTTTACACAGGGATAACCAATCAACCTAACACCATTTATTGAAAAAAATGGTCTGTTCTTATACTATGTTATAGTGTTGCCTATATCATAAATCAGGCGATAGAATATTTGTGGACCAGTTAATAGACTCTCTAATCTGTCCCATTAATCTGCTTGTGTATCTACCATGCTGTTTTAACCACTATGGCTTTTTGATTTGTCTTGTTACCTGGTAGTGAAAGTCTTCCAGCTTAGTTTTTCTTGACATTATTTTAAATATTTTAGATTTTTTGCATTTCTGTATGAATTTTAGAATCAACTTGTCTATGTTCACCAAATATACAAATGCACACACATATACATGCATACAGATTTTGACACATTATGATGAATTTATAGATTAATTTGGGGAAATTGACATTTTCGTAATATTAAATCTTTCAATCCATGAAAATGGTATATTCCTCCCTCTTTTTTGGACTTTAACATTTTTCTCAGTATTATTTTATACTTTTCACCATAGAAACCTTGCACATATATTGTGAGATTTATTCCTAGGTACTGATATTTCTTACAGTTTACTATTGTAAATTGTCTTTTAAAATTCCATTTTCTAAAAAAAAAATTCCATTTCCTACTTTTTTCTGGTACATAAAAATAAAATAGATTTTTACTATTAACTTTGTATACAATGACATAGCTAAATTCACTTATTAATTCTAGCAGGTTGTCTATAGGTTATTTTTGGATTTTCTAGGCACACATTCATGTCATTTGTGAATAAAGAAAGTTTTATTTTTTCCTTTCCAATCCTTATGCCTCTCATTTCTTTTTCTTGCCTCATTGCACTTGGTAGAACCTCCAGTACAGTGTTGAAGAGACGTGATAGCAGGCATCCTTGTCTTGTTCATAATCTCAGGCAGAAAGTTCTCAAAATGTTATATTGATAATATAATATCAATGATAACAGCTTATTAAACAATTCTATAATAACAACATTTAAGCATGATGTTTGCTGGAGATTTTTTTGGTACATACTCCTTAACAGTTTAATTATGTTCCCTTCTGTTTAGTTTGATATGAGATTTTTATCATAAATGAATGTTGAATTTTGTCAAATGCATTTTCTGAATCTATCAATATGATCATATGATTTTCCCCTCTTTTGTTAATATTGTGAATTATATCAATTGATTTTCTAACATTAACCCAAATTTGCATTCCTAGAATAAATCCCAAATATCCCAAATCCCAAATATAAATAAATCCCAAATAATCCCAATATAATGTATTGTCCTTTTTTATATGTTGCCAGATTTTACTGATAAAATTGATAAAATCTATTGATAATGATTTTTGCAACTATGTTCATGGGAGATGTTGATTTTTACCTTTCATTTCTTGCAATCCTTTTCATGTTGTAATATCAAGGTGATACTGGCCTTATAAAAAGAGTTAGGAAGTGTTCCTTATTCTGATTTTCTCTGGAAAATTTGTGAAAGATTGGTATTATTTCTTCCCTAAATGTTCAGAAGAATTCACCTGTAAATCCATTTATTCCTAGAGTTTTCTTTCTAGGGAAGTTTTAATAACCAATTAAATTTCTTTAATAGATAACAGACTATTCAGATTTCCTACTTACATCAGTTTTGATAAATTATATTTTTCAAAGAACTTTGTCCTCTAAATTTTCCTTCTTTCTTTTTTCTAAAATTTTATTGAAGTATAGTTAATTTACAATGTTGTGTTAATTTCTGCTACACAACAAAGTGACTCAGTTATACATATATATATATTCTTTTCCATTATGGTTTATCACAGAATATTGAATATAGTTCCCTGTGCTACACAGTAGGACCTTGCTGTTTATCCATCCTATACATACTGATTGCATCTGCTAATCCCAAACTCCCAATCCTTCCCTCCCCCACCCCCCTCCCCCTTGGCAACCACAAGTCTGTTCTCTATGTCTGTGAGTCTGTTTCTCTTTCATAGCTATGTTCATTTGTGTCATATTTTAGGTTCCACATATAAATGATATCATATGGTATTGGTCTTTCTCTTTCTGAGTTACTTCGCTCAGTATGATAATCTCTAGGTCCATCCATGTTTCTGAAAATTGTCCTCTGAACTTTCTAATTGATTTGAATAAGGTTGTCCATAATATCTTCTTATATTTTAAGATCTATAGTGGTGTCTAGATTTTCATTTCTTATGTTGGAATTTATGTTTTCTCTCTTTCTTTCTTGATCAGTCTTGCTAGGGAGTTATCAGTTTACTAATCTTTTCAAAGAACAAGTTTTGGTTTTTTTTTCCACATTGTAATTTATTTTCTATTACATTAATTTCTGCCTTTACCTTTATTCTTTCTATCTGCTCTCTTTGGCATTATTCTGCTGATCTCTTTAATAATTGTGTTAGAAAAGTATATTAAATTTTAGTCTTTTCTCTTTTCTAAGGAACTAATTTAGAGCTAGAAATTATAAATCAACTTTGTAGGAAAAAGTCCCTACAAGTTTTTATACATAATAGTTTCACTATTGTTCAGTTATAAGTATTTTATTTCCATTGTGATTTCTTTGTTGACCCATGAATTGTTTAGTAGCATGGTATATTTAATTTTCTTAATACATGGGTTTTCTTCTAATAATCTTTCGGGTTTTTTTCTAACTCCATTGCATTGTGTTTAGAGAATATGACCTGTATGATACCAGTTCTTTGAAACTTTTGGAGATGGGTTTTGTAACCTGATATATGGTCATTTTTCATAAATGTTTCCCATATATGCTTGAAAGTTTCTGTATTCTTTAATCGCTGGTTACAATGTTCTATATATGCCCATTAGATCAAAATTTGTATACTGTGCTTACTGATTTTTAAAAAATTTTATTAGAGGAAGTGTTTACTAGAAGTGTTTTAAAAATCTTTCACTACAGTGTGTATTTGTCTATTTTTCACTGTAGCTCTATGAATTTCTGCTTTATATGTTTTGAGGATATGTTATATGCATATAAATGTAGAATTTCATATTTACTTGGTAGTTTTTTTCTATCATTATATATTGTACCTCTTTAACTCTACAATTACTTTTGATCTTAAAGTTCTTTTTTGTCTTTTATTAACACAAACATTTCAGGTTTAGTTTGTTGGTATTTGTCTAGCATATCTTTTTCCATGCTGAGACTTTTGATTTTTCTTTATTCTTTGTTATAAATACACCTGTGGTAAACAGCATATGATTGCCATATTCCTTTTTAATCTAGTCTGACAGTTTTTTTCTTTTGAGTTTTGTCTATTTACATTTATTGTGTTTACTGAAGTATTTAGATTTACTCCTAATATCTTATTGTGTACTATTTCTTTTTCCTGCTTTTTTGTCTCTTTTCCCCCCTGCTTTCTTGCTTTCTTTCACATTGAGAGTTTTTTCCTTTTCCCCTTTACTTTATTAGAAGCTGTATGTTCTTCGTCTATTTGTTGAGTGATTGTGGAAGTTATCTGTGTATGCTTATTGAACTTAGCACTTGCTAAAGATGTTTTCTGCCTTCCTACCAGATAATATAAATATCTTAGAATTCTTTAACTCCAGTTACCTCTTTCCAATTCGTTTGCTATTATTGTTCAGTATTCTATTTTTATCTTGTTTCTTCTCCATATTATTGACATTTTATGCAGTCCATATTATTCATATTTTAAGCAGACAGTTATTTTCTATTTGCCTACATATTTACAAATATCTTTACCCATCATTCCTTCTTGAATCTTAAACCTTCCATCTAGAACTATCTTTTTTTCCATCTGGAGTACATACCTTATAATTTCCTTTATGAAGATTTTGGGTAATAAACTTAGTTTTTGTTTATAAAGAAATGTCTAACTTTACCCTAATTCTTGAAGGATAGTTTCACTATGTATAGAATTCTACATTGGTAGTTATTTTCTCTCAACCTTTTTTTTTTTTTTTTTTTTCTGTTAAAACATCAGCTGCCAAACTGTCTTTTCCTCTCTGGCTGCTTTTGCAATAGTTACTATATGTCTAGGTGGGGTGTGCATGTGTGTGTGTGTGTTTATTCTTTTTGGAATTCATTAGGTTTTCTGGATATAAAGAATAGAAGCTTTCAACAATTCTGCAAAATTATTAGTATTTATCTCTTCCAACTTTATCTCTTCCCCATTTTCTCTATTACCTCTTTCTGTAATAAATGCAAAATATATTAAAATGTGTCACTCTGAAGTTAAGTCAGAAAGAGAAAAACAAATATCATATATTAACACATATATGTGGAATCTAGAAAAATGGTACAGATGAACTGGTTTGCAAGGCAGAAATAGAGACACAGATGCAGAGAACAACCGTGTGGACACCAAGAGGGGAAAGCCAGGGTGGGGGTGGTGGTGTGATGAATTGGGAGATGGGATTGACATATATACACTAATATGTATAAAACAGATAACTAATAAGAACCTGCTATATAAAAATAAAATTAAATTAAAAAAAAACTTCTCACTCTGTCTTCCATGTCTCTTGACACCTCCCTCTCTTCATGTTTTTTAGCTCTTTGTGTTACTAGACTACACTTGGCTGTTCTTTGAAACTATTTCCCAATTTACAAATTCTTCAGAGTCTAATCTGCTCATTAACCAATTCACTTGGGTTTGTAGTTTCAGTTTTTACATTTTTCAGTTCTCAATCTACTTGATTCTGTTTCAGACTTGTTTGTTTCTTGCTCATATTTATAATACTTTAAAATTTCTTCAAATGTATTAAACCTAGTTTTTCTGTCTGCTAATTCCAGAATATGAAGTCTTTATAGATCTGTCCCTGCTGTGTGTTTTTTCTGCTGACCCTACATTTTGGTACCTTATTTCCTTGTGTGCTTTGTTTTATTTTGTCTTTACTGAGGCAAAAGTTACTCATTTTCCTTGGAAGAGAGTTGCTAATTTTCCTTGGAAGTTTATTTGTGGGAATTCTTTGAGGGCTGAGTTTAAAGAGTTCCTCCAGAGCACATTTATATTTGCTCCTTCCATTGTAAGACGACTTAAAATTAAATTCTCCATTTGAGGTTTTTGTGTCCCCTGCATTGGCAAGCAGATTCTCAACCACTGCGCCACCAGGGAAGCCCAGTGGGGGCCTTTAACACCTCACTTACACCAGTGGACAGATCATCCAAACAGAAAATTAATAAGGAAACACAAGCTTTGTATGACACAGTAGACCAGATAGATTTAATTGATATTTATAGGACATTCCATCCAAAAACAGCAGATTACACTTTCTTCTCAAGTGCACATGGAACATTCTCCAGGATACATCACATCTTGGGTCACAAATCAAGCCTCAGTAAATTTAAGAAAATTGAAATCATATCAAGCATCTTTTCTGACCACGACGCTATGAGATTAGAAATTACAGGGGAAAAAAACGTAAAAAGCACTAACACATGGAGGCTAAACAACACGTTACTAAATAACCAAGAAATCACTGAAGAAATCAAAGAGGAAATGAAAAAATACCTATAGACAAATGACAATGAAAACATGACGATCCAAAACCTATGGGAAGCGGCAACAGCAGTTCTAAGAGGAAAGTTTATAGCTATACAAGCCTACCTCAAGAAACAAGAAAAATCTCAAATAAACAATCTAACCTTACACCTAAAGGAACTAGAGAAAGAAGAACAAACAAAACCCAAAGTTAGCAGAAGGAAAGAAATCATAAAGATCAGAGCAGAAATAAATGAAATAGAAACAAAGAAAACAATAGCAAGGATCAATAAAACTAAAAGCTGGTTCTTTGAGAAGATAAACAAAATTGATAAACCATTAGCCAGACTTATCAAGAAAAAGAGGGAGAGAACTCAAATCTATAAAATTAGAAACGCAAAAGGAGAAGTTACAACAGACACCGCAGAAATACAAAGCTTCCTCAGAGACTACTACAGGCAACTCTATGCCAATAAAATGGACAACCTGGAAGAAATGGACAAATTCTTAGAAAGGTATAACCTTCCAAGACTGAACCATGAAGAAAGAGAAAATATGGACAGACCAATCACAAGTAATGAAATTGAAACTGTGATTAAAAATCTTCCAACAAACAAAAGTCCAGGACCAGATGGCTTCACAGGTGAATTCTGTCAAAAATTTAGAGAAGAGCTAACACCTATCCTTCTCAAACTCTTCCAAGAATTGCAGAGGAAAGAACGCTCCCAAACTCATTCTATGAGGCCACCATCACCCTGATACCAAAACCAGAGAAAGATACTACAAAAAAAGAAAATTACAGACCAATATCACTGATGAATATAGATGCAAAAATCCTCAACAAAATACTAGCAAACAGAATCCAACAACACATTAAAAGGATCATACACCATGACCAAGTGGGATTTATCCCAGGGATGCAAGGATTCTTCAGTATATGCAAACCAATCAATGTGATATATTAACAAACTGAAGAATAAAAACAATATGATCATCTCAATAGATGCAGAAAAAGCTTTTGGCTTTTTTCAACACCCATTTATGGCTTTTTTCAACACCCATTTATGATAAAAACTCTCCAGAAAGTGCACACAGAGGGAACCTACCTCAACATAATAAAGGCCATATACGACAAAGCCACAGCAAACGTCATTCTCAATGGTGAAAAACTGAAAGCATTTCCTCTAAGATCAGGAACAAGACAAGGATGTCCACTGTCACCACTATTATTCAACACAGTTTTGGAAGTCCTAGCCACGGCAATCAGAGAAGAAAAAGTAATAAAAGGAATACAAGTTGAAAAAGAAGAAGTAAAACTGTCACTGTTTGCAGATGACATGATACTATACATAGAGAATCCTAAAGATGCCACCAGAAAACTACTAGAGCTAATCAATGATTTTGGTAAAGTTGCAGGATACAAAATTAATGCACAGAAATCTCTTGCATTCCTATACACTAATGATGAAAAATCTGAAAGAGAAATTAAGGAAACACTCCCACTTACCATTGCAACAAAAAGAATAAAATACCTATGAATAAACCTACCGAGGGAGATGAAAGACCTGTATGTGGAAAACTATAAGACAGTGATGGAAGAAATTAAAGATGATACCAACAGATGGAGAGATATACCATGTTCTTGGATTGGAAGAATCAATATTGTGAAAATGACTATACTACCCAAAGCAATCTACAGATTCAGTGCAATCCCTATCAAATTACCAATGGCAATTTTTACAGAACTGGAACAAAAAATCTTAAAATTTGTATGGAGACACAAAAGACCCCGAATAGCCAAAGCAGTCTTGAGGGAAAAAAAGCAGAGCTGGAGGAATCAGACTCCCTGACTTTAGTCTATACTACAAAGCTACAGTAATCTATACAATATGGTACTGGCACAAAAACAGAAATATAGATCAGTGGAACAAGATAGAAAGCCCAGAGATAAACCCATGCACCTATGGTCAACTAATCTATGACAAAGGAGGCAAGGATATACAATGGAGAAAAGACAGTCTCTTCAATAAGTGGTGCTGGGAAAACTGGACAGCTACATGTAAAAGAATGAAATTAGAACACTCCCTAACACCATACACAAAAATAAACTCAAAATGGATTAGAGACCTAAATATAAGACCGGACACTATAAAACTCTTAGAGGAAAATATAGGAAGGATACTCTTTGACATAAATCACAGCAACGTCTTTTTTGATCCACCTCCTAGAGTAATGGAAATAAAAACAAAAATAAACAAATGGGACCTAATGAAACTTAAAAGCTTTTGCACAGCAAAGGAAACCATAAACAAGACGAAAAGACAATCCTCAAAATGGGAGAAAATATTTACAAATGAATCAACAGACAAAGGATTAATCTCCAAAATATATAAACAGCTCATGCAGCTCAATATTAAAAAAACAACCCAATCCGAAAATGGGCAGAAGACCTAAATAGACATTTCTCCCAAGAAGACATACAGATGGCCAAGAGTCACATGATAAGCTGCTCAACATCACTAAGTATTAGCAAAATGCAAATCAAAACTACAATGAGGTATCACCTCACACCAGTTAGAATGGGCATCATCAGAAAATCTACAAACAACAAATGCTGGAGAGGGTGTGGAGAAAAGGGAACCCTCTTACACTATTGGTGGGAATGTAAATTGATACAGCCACTATGGAGAACAGTATGGAGGTTCCTTAAAAAACTAAAAATAGAATTACCATATGACCCAGCAATCCCACTACTGGGCATATACCCAGAGAAAACCATAATTCATAGAGACACGTGCACCCCAATGTTCATTGCAGCACTATTTACAATAGCCAGGTCATGGAAGCAACCTAAGTGTCTATCGACAGATGAATGGATAAAGAAGATGGCACATATATACAATGGAATATTACTCAGCCATAAAAAGGAACGAAATTGAGTCATTTGTAGAGACGTGGATGGATCTAGAGACTGTCATACAGAGTGAAGTAAGTCAGAAAGAGAAGAACAGATATCGTATATTAACACATATATGTGGAACTAGAAAAATGTTACAGATGAACCGGTTTGCAGGGCAGAAATTGAGACACAGATGTAGAGAACAAAAATATGGACACCAAGGGGGGAAAGTGGCGGGGGGCGGGGGTGGTGGTGGGATGAATTGGACAATTGGGATTGACATGTATACACTGATGTGTATAAAATTGATGACTAATAAGAACCTGCTGTATAAAAAAATAAAATAAAATTCAAAGAAAAATTTTTTCTTTTTATACAGCATTGTCCATTATTTCACTTGGTAGAGTCCTTCATGTTCTCTCGTCTGCCATCATGCAGGAAAAAGAAGTCTTACCACTTCGCAAAAGAGGATTCTAAGGACGAGGGAGAAGAAGCCAGCTCCCAGGCACACAGATGCTGACACTGTCACAGCAGTTAAATGAGTCCACCGAGAGCACTGCTCATAGAAGAATCCCCAGGGCCAGGCCTCACCTAGCAGGTTGTTTACCATGGCCACTGTGGGCAGGGTGGCCAGGAGAAGTCGCTGATTTATGGTCAAGGAGGGTGAAGTACCCCCAACAGCCTTCTATCATTCCAAGTCTGCTCTTCCCCTACCAAACTTATGTCCCACTGTGCATACCATCACTTTCCAGTTCTCAAGAGCATGGCTTGGGACACAGCAGGAGGACAAGGCCAGTCTAACTGGAGGCAGAACCATGAGCTTCTTTACAATTATGATCCACTCCAGAAAATGCTCTTTGCCCCTTCTCCTCGCATCCATCGGCACTTGCTGAGTTTCCGCTGGCCTCTCCTGGTTCCTGGCCTCCCATTTAGCAGCAGCCACCTAATGTCTAGCCTCTGGCCCTCCGGTGGCCAGCCTGATATTGGCCTGGGTGCCTGGGGAGGAAATCCCAGCCTGGGGAAGTGAAGAGCCACCTTTGACTCCTTATCACTTCACTGTACTTGCTTTCAGGTCTCTGCCCAAGGAAGAGCAATAGATGAAGTTGAGCCGAGCGCTCAGACTCACTACCTTCATCGTCTCGACAGCTCATAACTTATTTACTGAATGCTTACTTTACAGTAGGCCCTGTGCCACATTCTTAACATTCAGTAATTCATCTAATTCTCAAGCCAACTCTGGAGTTAAGTGAGGTTAACTCACTTACCCAAGGTCCTCTATTGGTAAGTGGTGCTGGGATTCAGACTGGATCCGTCTGATTCTAGAGACCATGATCCTAACCCCCTTATAGTACTTTATAACCTGAAGTGACCATTTGAATAATCTAATTTAATACTCTCCTTTTGCAAAGAGGGAAACTGAGACTCAGAGAGGAAAAGCAATTGGCCCAAGGTCACACGGCTTATTGGTGGCAGTGCCAAGCTTGCATGATTTTCCCCTTGATGTCCCAGGAGCAATAGGCAGGTGTGGAAGCCCTCTCTGTATCTTCCAAGGGTCTGGCTCTGGATGAACCACATTCTTTTGTCTGGACAGTTTGAAATCTTTTTCAACCACCCCCCTTCTAGGAACCTGAGTGCTTTCATTGATGAAAAGAACCTGTTTCTCCACCAGAGAGAAGAGAGTACAGGCTGGGGGAGAGTCCCACAACATTGCCCCTATGAAGCCCTGACGCCAGCCAGATTCTAGACACACAGGATCAAGAGAGCCCAGAACCAGGCGTTCTTCTTCACGTCTCCTACACACCCAGTGGGAAGAGGAAGCAAATTCCCTGCCTCCTTCTCTGGATCCTCCCCCAGCTGCCTGCCTGCCACCTACCCACAGGGCTGTGGTCAGGCCAGCCTGGGAAGTATCAGATGCTGCTGGATTTCCATCTTCCTGTCCAGCATTGGAAGGCCCCCTCCCAGATCTTTGGGCAACAAGCGAATTTGGAGAAAACTGCAAAATTTGGCTCTCTTTTCTGAAATCCTGTGGAGTACCAAGCATGGAGTGAAAAATAGAGCTGAGCTGCCAGGCCATGGCACAGTCTAATTTAAAGATGAGAGCTCCATTTGGGGAAAAGTCAAGCTGTCCAAAATGAATGAAGCATGCCAACCTCCAAAGACAGACAAAGGGACAAGCAACGGCCTTTTCTTTCTACTGGGTTTTGTTGTTTGTGTTGCTGTTGTTTCATTATTACTTTCCTCCTGGATGCAATTGTTTGAAGAAGTTGGTCCCTGCCCAGAGGAGTGTGTAGTATAGACCAGAGGAGTATGTAGTATAGACTAGAAGGATGTGGGTAGTGTTTATATGGGGTGGGGGAGGGCAAATAGGGGCCAGTTCAGGGAACAGCAGTGGTTCCATAGAGGAGGGATCTCATGAGACACAGTGTTTAAAAACATAGCTTCAGGGCTTCCCTGGTGGTGCAGTGGTTGAGACTCTGCCTGCCGATGCAGGGGACATGGGTTCGTGCCCTGGTCTGGGAAGATCCCACATGCCGCGGAGCGGCTGGGCCCGCGAGCCATGGCTGCTGAGCCTGCGCGTCTGGAGCCTGTGCTCCACAACGGGAGAGGCCACAACAGTGAGAGGCCCGCGTACCGCAAAAAAAACAAACAAACAAATAAACATAGCTCCAGGGCGAGCTGGAGGGACCCTCCCAGACCACCTAGCCCAGTGTCCTTATTCTACAAGTAAAGAAACTTGTAGAGACCAGCGAGGAGAGGGACCTGCCTGAGATCACATCACCAGTGAGTGGCAGCTACAGTGTAGGAGCCAGAAAGAGTCTCCTGCTCAGGGAAAGTCTTGGTTTATTCAAAGTCTGACAATTGTCAGCCAGGAACCCCAGTGGGAAACTCCTCTCCAGTGTGAACACAGGGATCATCAGCCCCAACTGTCGACAGGGAGGGAACTGGAGATATTTCAGTGGGCTGATTTGGGCATATTCCCAGGGTCTTAACGGCCCACATCCCACCTCTAGGGGTTCTTCCCTTGGTTTGTCCTGGGCCCTGACCTCTTGCGGTACAGCATCCATCACACTGTTCTGCACTCCCGTCATGTCTGTCTCCCCCATCAGACTGCGAGCTTCTGAAGGCCATCTTCATGGTGCCGGCACCATGTGACGTGGTGACACTCAGTAAATGTTTGTTGAATGAATGAACAAATAAGTGGATAGATGCGTGTGTGTTCATATGGATGAATGGATAAGCAAACCAGTACTTTCCCAGTGAACAAAATCTCAGGTCAATTGTAGAAAGTTCCCAGCATCTGGAAATAAAAGGTGGATGTTTAAATCTGAGCTCACTACTTACCAGCCATAGGACCTTATGCAGGTCTCTCAGCCCATGCCTGGCACTTGGCGATGGCTGCACTCACCATGTGCCAGTCCCTTTATTAAATGCCTCACCCACATTGCCTCATTCGAAACTCACAAATAACTAATAAATTAAGCGCTATTGTCCCTATTTTACAGATAAAAAAACAAAGGTGCAACAAGGTTAAGAAACAGTGACGTACTCCCTGAAATTAAGGTTCAATATTATGTACTGTCTCAGTGTCTGGTGAAATTAAGAGGGCCCCAGGTGTCCAAACAGCAAGATTCCCTCTCCACTCTGCTCTTGGGGATAAGGTTCTCTAGTCTATGGGAAGGCCTATCAGATGTGCAATTCTGACTTATCCCCAGATAGCAGGTTACAGTTCCCTGCCAGCCCGCAGAATTAGTCACACAAGCCAGTCACATTGTCCCGTAGGAACCCGGAGAACCACACCCTGCTGACACTGCAAAGCCTGCCTCCCACAACCCCCAGTTGTTCACCCTGCTCCCGAGTGGAACCCCCGTGTGGCCCGGATGGTGTAGGGTGTCCTCCCAGGCTGTCAGTAAAGGTGACTTGAAAATGACTGTTGATCTCATCCGCCTTGTGTTGGGTATTATGTGTTCCTTCTATCCCCATAACCCTAGGATGGTAATCTCTCCCTCACTGATGGGGTGAAGAGGAGGCAATTAAAATGGAAACTTGCCCATGGTCACACAGCTAGTGAGCCACAATGCTGGGACTTGAACCCTAGCATCTGGCGCCAGAGCCTACAGCCTTTACTTTTGTGCCAAACTGCTCACCATAGGCATTCGATCATTACGATCCCACTAGTCTGTAAGCATCATAGGGTCAAGGGCAGTGTCTTGTTCATAACAGCATCCTTAGAGTCTAGCATAGTGCCAGGAGTATTAAGGGACTCGATAAAGTTTTGTTAAGTAAGTGGATAAACGAACCTAACATTTCTGAACTTCCATTTCCTCACCTGAAAAATCAGAATAATCATCTCCATTTACCTTGCTAAAGACAGTTTTTATCAAAGAGAATAAAATCATTAGTTTGGGAACCAGACGTCCTGGGTTTAAATCCAGGTTCCACCAACCACATAACCTTGGGTAAGGCCCTCAACACTCTGTGACTCAGTTCTGCCATAATAAAATAGGATCTACTTCGTGGGGCTTCCATAAGGTCGAAATGAATTCACATATATGAACACTGAATAATATTAGTCATTGCTGTTGGTTTATGGATTAGAATGCATATGGAAAAGACTCCAGGGGAACTGTGGAATGGATGGTTTGTCTTTGGTGACCTCCTCCCTCTACTGCCAACTCCCTGTGGTGAGCACTGCTGGCCATCTGTCCAGTATCCATTCTGTTCCTTCTTTCTTTCTTCCTTCCTAACAGAACCCCACTTTTGTCGAGGAATTTACCTCTGCCCTGCATGACCCAAGGGAAGATGGCCCCATTCCCAGCCAGGAACAGATTATGACTAGTATTGTCCATTGTGGTAATTTTATTTCCTTTGCCAGTGATTGGTATAGGAGAGGGCATGTGACCCAGTTCTGCCCAATGAAAAATGAGGAGAGGTGCTCAGGGGTTTTCTGTTTTTACTCTGGATGTTTCCATGGCTGGATGAGACAAGTGGAGCTTCAGCTGCCACCTTGTAGCAGCCTGAGGACAACGAGGGAAGAGGCAGGGGAGCAGCTGAGTCATCAAGACCTCTGTCTGATGTTCCTCCACCTGTAGGCTTAGTATTTTGTGATGGATAGTTCATTCAGTCATTATTTAAGTCCATTTGGGTCCCGTTTCCTGGTGCTTGCAGACGAGGTGTCACCATTGATGTCATTCTTCTTATACTTGGCACCCTCCTGCTCTTCCTATTTCAATCAATTGTTCTCAATTTTCTTCTCAATCTCGCATCACTTTTTTAGTGCAGCTATTTTGTAATTTCCCTTTTTCTCTCTCTCCTCTCTCTCTCTCTCTGTTTCTCCCACTCTCTTTTTCTAGACCTTAAACTTTGGGAGAGAAGGGAAGGTGTCTGCTCTACTTGCCATTATATCTCCAGGGCCTAGATCAGTGTCCTGGACAGAGCAAATGCTCAATAGATATTTGTTGAATAAATGAATGAACTAATCTCTTAGTCTTCTCGTTGTTATTAGATAAGACTGGATAAAATCACCATTCCAGGGGAACTTGCTTTTGAATAGGAAATTCTAGGAGGTTCACCAGAAAATTCTTATTAAGTTTTATGAGATATTATTAAAGGTCATCTTGAGGAAATGACATTGTCGTATTTTGGATTATGCTTCCAATTTTGGCAGGTTGAGTAACGTAGACAAATATTCTCTCTGAGGAGAATTCAAAAAACTGGACAAAATATTTTCCAAAAATCAGCTTGAAAGTATGGGAAAGCTATTAAAATAGTAAAAAATGACCAGACTGAGGTATGAAAGGGGAAGGAGTTCCAGAAAGGAGAGCTTGGCATTTGGGGCATTTGCAAATGATGCAGCTGAGAAACTGGGAAACATTTTTTTTTT
The DNA here is from genome assembly GCF_025265405.1 of Mesoplodon densirostris. Lineage (NCBI taxonomy): Eukaryota > Metazoa > Chordata > Mammalia > Artiodactyla > Ziphiidae > Mesoplodon > Mesoplodon densirostris. Next base: position 125,345,312 of record NC_082664.1, read on the forward strand.
TTTTTTTTTTTTTGCGGTATGCGGGCCCCCCACCGCTGTGGCCTCCCCCGCCGCGGAGCACAGGCTCCGGACGCGCAGGCTCCGGACGCGCAGGCTCAGCGGCCATGGCCCACGGGCCCAGCCGCCCCGCGGCACATGGGATCCTCCCAGACCGGGGCACGAACCCGTATCCCCTGCATCGGCAGGCGGACTCCCAACCACTTGCGCCACCAGGGAGGCCCTGGGAAACATTTTTGACAATATTTGTGGGTGGGGGAAAAAGTTGTAGTTCAGGGTCTGCAGAAGTGGGGATCATGGTGAACCTCTAACATGTTTAAACCCTAAAGGGCTGTACCCTAAGAGTAAAGGGGAATTATCAGTAAACTACATAGACTACATAGACTACATAGACTATCATAGACCCATAGACTACAACCCAGCTCCTAGACATCGGGGTACCCAAGGAAGTCTCGATCCCAAAACATACTTACAGTATTAACAGTGTTCATGTGACTGAATGGCCTTGGGAGCCTAGCAGAAGCAAGTAATGCTTTTTGGAAGATAAAATTTAAGTTCTCAATCTAATTTTACAAACAGTTTTCAAGTACGACGACCTATGTACAATCAAAGATAACCAGTCCCATGAGCAGACAAGACATTATATGTGAGGATCAGGAGTAACAATGCATGGTAGAAACAGACTATAATGACTCTGGTTGAGCAAACCCAGACTTTAAAATAATGATTCTTCTGGTGTTTGAGGAGATAAAAGACAAGATTTAAAATTTTAACAGAGAACTCTAAAGAACCAAATAGAAATTCTCAAAATAAATAACTGAAAGTAAGAACTTAAAGGATAGGTTTTGAGTCAGCTAAGGAAAGACTTATAAACTGGAATATAAGGCAGAAAAAATCCAGAATGAACCAAAAGGAGAAAAAATAATTGAAAAATGCAAAGAGAAGATAAGAGATATGAAGAAAACTATCTTAGTCCTCAGGCTGCTATAACAAAAATACCATAGACCGAGTAGCTTAAACAACAAACATTTATTTCTCACAGTTCTGGAAGCTGGGAAGTCTGAGATCAAGGCACCAGGAGATTTGGTGTCTGGTGAGGACCTGCTTCCTGTTTCATAGATGGTACCTTCTTACCCTGTCCTCACAGGGCAGAAGGAGCAAGAGAACTCTCTGAGGTCTCTTTTATAAAGGCACTAATCCCATTCATGAGGGCTCCACAGTTGACCTAATCACCTCCCAAAGGCCCCACCTCCTAATACCATCACACTGGGGGTTAGGATCTCAACAAAGGAATTTTGAGAGGACACAACATTCAGTCTATAAGAGATACAGCGATAAATTCTAATACATGTTTATTGGAGTCCCCATGGTAAAGGAGAGATAAAATGGGATGGACACAATGTTTGAAGAAGTAATGGCTTATGTTTCCTCACACTGCTGAATGGCTTAAATTCATAGGTAAAAGAAGCCAAATTTATCTCAGGAGGATAAATAAAAATAAATCTACACTGTAGCAAAACTTCTTAAAGCCAAAATGAAAAGGAAACATCTTAAAGGCAGCTATAGGAAAATTAGACATTTTAACCTTCAAAGAAGAAATGATTAAACTGAAAGTGACTTCTCATCAGAAACAGCAAGAATCAGAAGACAATGGCATCATAATTTCAATGTGATGGAAGAAAAAAATAATGCCCAGAGAAAACGTCCTTTAGGAATAAAAATGAAATAATGTTACTTTCATACAAACAAGAACGGACAGAATTTGACACCAGAAAATCCACTCCTAAAGGAAATACTAAATGGTATTCTTCTGGCCAGAAGGAAAACGATTCCATGTGGAAAGACAAAGATGCAGGAAAAGCAACAAAGATGGTAAGTATGTGGATAAATCTAAATAATGACTGGCTGTAAGAAAATAAAGTCTCATGGTGTTTAAAATATAAAAAGAATTAAAATAAAATCAACTGTATATAAATCAGGAGTAGAGCAGCTGCAGTGCAAATGTTCTGAGGCCCTTGTGTTGTCTGAGGGGGTAAAAGCACTTCTTAATGTTGACTTTCATAAATCAAAGATGCATGCTGGAATCTCTGGGGAATTATTAACAAATAGCAAATGACATTACTTCCCACCTAACAGAGGGGGAAATAGAATAATTACAAATAACCTATCCAGAAGAAATCAAGAAGTAAAAAAGAAAAAGGAACATAAATCAGACAGGACAAATAGAAGGAAAATACAAAGATAGCAGATTTAAACTCAAGTATAGTGACAATTAAATTAAATGTAAATTGACCAAGTGCTCTAATTAAAAAACAGTTTAACGGATTAAACTTAAAAACAACTTAACGCTGCTGACGTGAGATAGGTCTAAAACATCAAGATACAGAAAGGTTGAAAGCAAAAGAATGGAAAATGATATTCCATGCAAACACTAACCAAAAGAAAACCTGTGTAGCTATGTCAATATCAGACAAAGTAGATATTAAGGGAAAAAGCACTCCTAAAGATAAAGACACATGAAAGGTTCAAGTCATTAGGAAGATATGACAGTTCTAAACTTGTATGACCTGATGATTTAGCCTCAAAATCTATAAATCGAAAACTGACAGTTACAAGGAGGGATACATGATTGTACAATCATTGTGGGAGATTATTTTTGTTTTTATTTTTATAAAAGCAAATAGCACTTACGATATACCAGGGACTTTTCCAAACACTTTACATGTGTTAGCTCATTTAATCCTCACAGTAGCTACACGAGGTAGGTGAGAATTCCGAAACATCAAGAGCTTAAGTAAGTCACCCGAAGTCACTGAATTACTAAATGTCAGGGCTGAGATTTGAAACCAAGCATTCCAGCTCTGGAGTCTTACTGAAAGGTAGTGGGAGGCATTAACACTGCTCTTTCAGTAACTGACAAAACATGCAGGCAAAACTCAACCAGAGTAGGAGATTTGAGTAGAGTCACATGATTCTCCATTACTGTAGCTCTTCTCAGCCCAAGTTTTATGGCACAATTATGAAGCTGGTGCTGTCTGGTAGTGGCTTGTTGTGAGGTTGAAATGAGATTGCACATGTTTATAAACTGGAAAACGCTGTACAAATATTAGTTCTATTGTTTGACTCTTGGTCTTCTATGTCTACTTTTTTATTTTTGGGCAGTTTTATGGGTTTGTCATATCTACTTTTTATTGTAATCTCTTCAGATCCCTATTATAAAAAGGTAGAGTATAAACAATTAAATTATTGTTGTATCACTGTTTATACAGTTGGGTATAAAAATGTTTGACTATATAGAATCTGAATTAAACTTAATAAAAGGTCATTTGCTGATGGTTCTTTGGCATTTGGGGCATTTTTTTTTTTTTGAGCCCGCACATATGTGATTCAGGCTCTGGTATATCCCTTCAGGCTTGCTGAAAGATGGTATGACAAGAGAGCTAGTGTGGGACCTCATGCAAGTCACTGACCTTTGGGCCTCCGTGTCCTCGTTCATCCAATAATCATGCCACTCTAAATGACCCCCTGCCCTCACAGGGCATCAGGAAGGGTTAGAGAGGACATAATTGGGAAAGCTCTTTGAATTATACACAGGGCTAAACAAATGTCAGGCATTGTGAAGAATCTCAGATGGTGCAGATAGCTCAACTAGTCTGTTTTAATGCCATTTCATATGTTGTTAATAATAAAAGCTAACATTTATTGAGAGCTTGCCATGTGGCAGGCACTGCGCCAAGCCGTTTATAGGCTGCATTCCATCCACTCCTCACAGCAACCCAAGAGGCAGAGTGGTCCAGGGCGCTGCAGCCAGACTGCCTGAGGCCATCTCCAGGCTCCACCACTTATCAGCTGGGTGTCCTTGAGCAAGTTTATGACTCTCCTTTGTGCCTCAGTTTCCTCAACTGTAAAATAAGGAATAATGAGAGCAACAACTTCATAGAGCTGTTGTAATGATTCAGTGAGTTAATAAATGTCAAGTGCTTAGAAGTGTGTCTGGCACTTGGTAAGTGGTCTCCAGGAGCTTGTTTTATCATTTGCATTTTTTTAAATTAATTTTTTTAATTTATTTTTTAAACATCTTTATTGGAGTGTAATTGCTTTACAATGCTGTGTTAGTTTCTGCTGTATAACAAAGTGAATCAGCGATACATATACATATATCCCCATATCTCTTCCCTCTTGCATCTCCCTCCCAGCCTCCCTATCCCACCCCTCTAGGTGGTCACAAAGCACCGAGCTGATCTCCTGTGCTATGCAGCTGCTTCCCACTAGCTATCTATTTTACATTTGGTAGTGTATATATGTCCATGCCACTCCCTCACTTCGTCCCAGCTTACCCTTCCCCCTCCCCGTGTCCTCAAGTCCATTCTCTACGTCTGTATCTTTATTCCTGTCCTGCCCCTAGGTTCTTCAGAACCATCTTTTTTTTTTTTTAGATTCCATATATATGTGTTAGCATATGGTATTTGTTTTTCTCTTTCTGACTTACTTCACTCTGTATGACAGACCCTAGGTCCATCCAGCTCACTACAAATAACTCAATTTTGTTTCTTTTTATGGCTGAGTAATATTCCATTGTATATATGTGCCACATCTTCTTTATCCATTTCAGTTGCATTTTACAGGTGGTGAAATGGTTGTAAGTAGCAAGTAACCAGCTGATGAAGGGCCAGATTGGAATTCTAACCCAGGTTTCTCCGAGCCCAGAGCCCACGTGTCTAACCACTACATTTCCTACCCCCACAGTCCCATGAGCAACTGCAGGGGTCACCAGCCATTTGCAAAGCCTGTTTTGAAGCTCTGCAAAGACCAAGGATGTTGCTATCTCCATTTTCCTTGCAACAATCCTCTGCATAATGCTTAATCTTTGGCCTTCACTGAGAGGGAAGTTCTTAAGAGGCCTTAAGCCCAGCACTTGCATCCATATTTTTCTCACTAATGCTCAGCAGAGGAAAAAAAAAAATGCTCACGGAAGTATTTGTTACCCAAACATCAACTAAAACATCCACACTCACCATACCTATTTCCCCATCCCCAAACACCACCACTTGACCTGTGCCTGTAGCTGCAAATTGCTTGGGAAATGTTTATTTCTGGTACATGCCTGAGGATGAGCAGCAGCTGGAGCAGTCTGGGGAAAACTTCCCCTGGCAAAGCGGGAGGTCGGTCCTCTTTGCAGAAATAAGCATAGACAAGCAGAGTCTCCAGGCAAGCACCCACTGGTGGATGCCCCAGCCTGGCTGGCATTGGATCATAGGGACAAGGGCAACCACTCAAGCCTGTGGCAGAAGAGGAGGGAGAGGGAGGTAGCATCCTTTTAACATTCTAGTCACTGGGTTGAGCAAGACTGGCTGGAGATAGAGATTAGATAGTGGGTTTTGTCAGTGGTCACGTTGTCACGAATGTTTTTTATGGTTTGTCTTGGGCTGTGCTCCCCTGTCTCTCCTCTTTAACTTTCAAGAGTAGTTATGCAACTTGTTAGGTTCAAGGTTGAGGACGTCAGCCCAGAGGGCTAGAACTGGCTCTCCGCTAAATGGGGAAACAGGATGCACTCATTTTTATCACCCTCTCAGCTGCCTTTCTGAGGGTCTGCCTTCTCCTCCTGGGCCCTCCAGCAGTATGAAAGCTAGTGCTCCTTACCTACATTCCCTATAAAATCATACTCCTTTCTCTTTCCTATTGAAGCTCCTATCCTGTTCAGTGACCTTGGGGAGGAAAATGATATGGTAAGTTCATACTATGGGTGAATGGCTGATATTAGCTAATAGGTTTATTTACTTCCCAAGGGGAATTTTCTTTTCCAATGAGTATACCTGGAGCCACAAATTCAAATGGCAGCATTTTCGGCATTCCCACGCATTCCAGATGCTTGGACAGATGTGAGACAGTCTGGAGGCAGTATAATTAGAGTGGTTTGGAGGCACTATCTGTGTTCCACCCATGTCCCCGGGTTCAAATCCGAATGCTGCCACTTTCTAGCTATGAAACTTGGGGCAAGTTGCTTCACCTGTCTAAACCATCTGCTTTATGTTGCAATCTGCGGAAGTAGACCCTGATGCAAGGATTTAAGTGCAAATGTTCGTGGGGTGGAGAAGGTAGGTGATCCCAGGAAGCACTGTCAAGGGAATGAGGAAGTAAGACAGGGATGGGAAGGATGTCTATACCGGGTGCAGTAGTGTGCAAGTGGCTACTGTGGGTAACAGGGGCTCAGTTCCACTGGGCTCCCCAGGAGGCTGTAGAACATCTCAGGGTTGCCCCTCAGGAGGGGTGTCTTAGTCCATTTGGGTTGCTCTAACAAAAATGCCACAGACTGGGTGGCACTTTTTTTCCAAAAAATTTTAAAATTCATTTTATCGAAGTATAGTGGATTTACAGTGTTGTGTTCATCTCCACTGTACAGCACAGTGATTCAGTTATACATATATACACATTCTTTTTCATCTTCTTTTCCATCATGGTTTATCACAGGATATTGCATATAGTTCCCTGGACTGGGTGGCTTTTAAACAACAGAAATGTATTTCTCACAGTTCTGGAGGCTGGGAAGTCCAAGAACAAGGTGCTGGCAGATTCAGGGTCTGGTGAGGGCCTGCTTTCTGGTCCATAGATGACGGCTTCTAGCTGTAACCTTACATGGTGAGAAAAGGAAAGGGAACTCTCTGGGCTCACTTCCATAACGACACCAATCCTGTTCATGAGGGCTCTGCCCTCTGACCTAATCACTTCCAAAAGGCTCCATCTCCTAATACTATCAGCTTGGGGGTTAGGATTCAACATATGAATTTGGCTGGGGTGGGGGACACAAATTTCAGCCCACAGCAGGGGGTGTGGGAGCTCTGGTATTCATCCACCAGCTCCTATCAGTCATTGGTTGAGGACTGCTCCCACTAATTCTGAAGCAAGCCCAGCCTGCTGTAAGAGCTCCAGGGGCCAGAGGACACCTTTGGGCTTGCAGGTGGAAGCAGTCACAGGAATGGTACGTGCTAAGCCCACACATTAGCGTATTGGCAGTGACTGTAACAGCATCCATTCGGTGGGAATAGAGAGACCCCCGAATGCTGAGGGATTGGATGAGATCGTGTCACCACTCAGCACAGTGCCTAAGTCCATGGTTAGTGATGGCCAGTGATGGCTTTTGGTCCTGTTATTCGCATGCTGGGCATGCTGAATACTAGCCACCAGATGGGAGAAACTGGTTTGTTTGGGAGAGAGGTAGGAAACTAATAAGGAAAGCAGGAGTAAGGCTTTGAAGGGCAGGCAGGGCATGGATTTGACCCAGTGGGCAACAGGGCCAGGGTGTGTGGGGCTCCTTGGTGAGCAGAAGGCCTGCCAAGGCCAAGGTGGGAAAAAGACAGCATCTTTATGGAAGCTCAAGGAATGCACATAGAAGCACATAACATCTTGGGGGGCCGTGAGGAGGTGTCTGAAAGATGATCTGTGAGGCAGTGGCATCTCCTCCACAGAACCTTCCTGAACTGGTCAAAGGGCCACAGGCGTCTGTCCTCCTGACTAGTTTGGATACAGACCTCCTTTACCCTCCCCCATCTCACTCAAAAACCTCTGAAGGCTTCTCATGACCTATCAAATGAAGACCAATTAAAAATCCCCCACAATGTGCCCCCACATTATTTTTCCACCCTTGTCTCTTAACTACCCCTTCCCCCTGAAAAAAACTAGGATTTACCCCCTTGGAATTTGACCAAAAGAAAGAAAGTATGAAAAAGATGAAAATGTAGAAGCTTTATCTGGATCTTTTTCTAACCAAAGAGTGTCCTTCAGGGTCTCTGTACCTGGCATCTAAGACATGGATGCAATGACTTATAACACTTAAGCTTCATTTGAAAGTGGGAGAAAGAACCATAAGAACCAACACTGCTCTGAGAAATAATGGAAAATGTTATCTCCAGAATCCACTGGGTAATCTGTACATCTGAGATTTACTTAGAGAGAGACGGTTCTCTTCCTTAATGTGGATTTGGATTGTGCTAAATAACAGCAAGAGTGTTATTCATTGTTGGTGTAGGTGTGCATGCATGTACACAGCTGTGTGGTGCCTGTGTGCATGTGTGTTTGGCCCAGTCACACCCACTGGAAGCCCACAGAGAGGGTGCATATCTTCACATCGCCAACCCGGCTAAAGGACACATTTGAAGTTAACCAGACTCAGATCAAAGAAGTGGCTTCCCCAGGCTAACTCAGGAGCAGACGTGAGGCAAACTCCCTCTCCCCACATATACCAGAGGGAGCTGACCCTTGAAGGGATAGAAACTCAAGGGTTTCCTCTGTTCTTGCACTTTCAACTGCTCACCAGTCCCTGGGCACAGCTTGAATTCCCACTCTCTTGCACAGTCCAGGTATGTTTGCTGCTTCCCCTACTTAGAATGCCATTCCTCACTTCCCTTCTGAAAAACTCCTACTTCCAAGGCCAGGTCAGACGTTACCTCCTTCCCTGACCCTCCTCTGGCATTTGGTCACACTTCTATTATAACACTTAACCACAGTGCCATCTACCATCCAGTGCCAAAAACCAATGAAACCAAGGGATTAGGAGCTCAGAATCTGGGATCAGTCAAGACCACGTTCAGATCCTAGGTCTGCCTTTTACAAATTCTGGGACTTCCTCTCTCTGAGCCTCAAGTTCTTTCTCTGTAAAAGGCAGATAGTAATTATACACTTTGTAGGATTGTCATGAAGATTAAAGGAAATGATGTGTCCAGTGCAATAAGTGGTCACTGATTATTACTGTACATGTTTGCCTCTGCTCCTAGATTAGGAGCTTCATGGAGAGGCAAGAACCACATCTGGTTTGTCATTCCATCCCCAGCGTGGTGCTCAGTAAAATACTTCTTCAAGGGCTCAGCGTCTGATCTCTTGCCCCTGGTGCATGTGCTGTGGGAATTCCTTTCTCTGCTGCCTGTCTTGGTTTAATGTCATGACTCTGCTTCCCAAGGCCCCTCTGTAAGCCCATCTTAACCCTTATACATTCCGTCCAGACCCCTAACTCTCATAGCTTCTCCCTGCCATCTCAGCCCAGCCAGGGCCAGGATGAAAGTTCTGGACAACCACCTGGACTGTGCTGATGACTAAAGGCAATGATGGAGAAGTGGAATTTAGCCCATATGAAGTGCTCAGTGGAAGGCAGTTATTCTTCATACGGTTGTCGCTGGGATGGTTGTTTCTGATGTGGCTCTACAGTCTGGGCCAATGTCAAGGGTTTGCTCATCTAGCTTCATCAGAAATGGCCTCTCAGCTAGCATATTGCCTGCTACCTCTAGACTTTGAAGAAGATTTGTATTCTCCCATACACTTTCACATACTTTTTCTTCAAAAGGATGTTTCCTTATCCATTTTGCGTGTCTGTTTGTGCTGTGGCCGTTCTCCTTCCCTTTGATATCTTTACTGCAAATGCTGTACATACTTGTGGCTTGAGAAATGGAGATCAGAAAATAACTTCCTGGATTTGGTATAGGTCAGATACAGGGCTTGATCTAGTAGAAATCCCAGTCACTGACTCTCTCAACGGGACTGAGACTGGGGCTCAGGCGCAGTGTTTGGAAGGAGGCAGCATCCACCCACTCCAATGTCTTGGATCGGACTTTCTACTTCAAGTGGAAAGTGCTTGAGGCAAACATAAGCTACTGGTGTAAACACATTTGTTCAAAGCTAACGTCCTCTACTCTGTTGGCAGAGATGAGACCTGGCATGACAAACAGAAACCAAGGGACACCCTGTAAGCCTCTATGTACGTGACAAATGCAGTCACCTCCCCATCATCCACGTTATTGGCCCAGAACATTGACACGTGTCATTCAAACAGCAGATAACAAAAGCAATCCTGTAGCTTTCTTTTCTACATCTTTTTGTCCTTTCTTTTTGGCTTTGGAATTTATTATATTATTTTTTTGGCAGAAGATGTGCCTTCCCAGTAAGTTTAAGTTTACTTAAGTTTATCTTAAAAAAAAAAAAAGAGTTTGCATTTTCTAAGCACAAACCGACAGACAAGGCATAGAGAAAGAGGCCATTTCTGTGCAGGAGGTTTGCGGGACCAGGGAGGAGCCGGAGAGCCAGGGTGTGCCTCAAGGTGGACCCCACACATGTTCATATGGATGCTGGCTGCATTGGAGGCACCTGGGAGCAGAGAAGGTAGAAAGAAATAACCAGAGAATGGGAGAGACAGATACCTAAGGGGGAGGGGGTGGAAAGGGAAGTGTTGGAGAGAAAAATGGATGAAAATGAGGCAGAGGTCCAAGACAGACAGAAATAGGGGGACCAATCTGTCCCAGGTGGCCAGGGATTGCCCTAGTTTTGACTCTGAAAGTCCAGCAACCCCAGAAACCCCTCAGTCCCAGGCAAACCAGGACAGTTGATTACCCTAGAGGTGAAAACACAGAGAACAGGCAAAAAGAGAGTGGTGCCCTCCAAAATGAAAGCAGATTGGGCTGCCCCAAGTACTTGCCTGGAAGAAGAGTGTGTGAGTCTGAACTGAACCAGGCCTCTCATCAGTGCCCAGGAGCTGCTGGGTTCCTTGGAAGGGAGTGGCATCTCCCCTTCCTTTCCTTCCTAGAGAAGCCAGGACACTCCCAGAGGAGGGTGCTCAGACTGAGAGCATGAGAGTCAGAGGACCTGCCCACAGGGCTCTCTGGGCTAACATTGCGCCTGAAATACCTGCTTCCCCCATCCAGCTGTGATGCTATGATGAATTCTGAATATGCTACCAGAACACCTGGATTCTAATCCCAGTTCTGTCATGTGTGTGCTGTGGGATCTTGGGTGACTCCCTTGCTGCTTTGAGCTTAGATTTCTAAAGCGGACTTAGTAACTACGAATTTTGTCTGTCCAGTATACTTTGTAATCCCCTTTTTTCTTTTTCCTTTAGGGAACTCCTCTCCTATAATATATGGTCTTGGTGGGGCTGTCAGTCATAATGCCCTTCTCCTCCCAACTTCTCATGGTTGGGCGTGTGCCCCAGATGGGGCCAATTATAATACTGTAGTCTCTAGACACTGATTGGTTCAGTGGTGGGCATGAACCAAAACCCTGAACTTTTCTGCTGGATCTAGTGGGAAAGGCTGTCTCTCTCCCTTTAGAATCTACAAAGTATAAGCTTGGGTCTGCTGGCTACGTTTTTCTAGTAGACAGAGAAATCCTGTATGCTGCAGGAAAAGAGAGCAGAGTGAAGCAAAACTAAGAGAAGACAGAGAAAAAGACAAGTGTCTCATTTGGGACTCTTGATCCAGCCATACCTGCAGCAATCACCTTTGTACTTCCTATTTACATGAACTTGTACATTCCCTTTTCTGCTTAAGTCAGTTTGTATAGAGTTTCTGTTACTTGCAACTGAAAGAATCTTCACCAATATAATCTCTTTATAAAAATGAATATAATTCCTTGCAGGACCCATCTGACCCTCTTTATTATTATTATTGTTTTTGTTGTTACTATTTTATTATTATTAAATGAGATCACAGGTATGAAAGAGATTTCAAAATTAGTAAAATATCATATACAGCCCTCATGCATTGCTGGTGGGAATGTAAAATGGTGCAGCCACTGTGGAAATAGTTTGGCAGTTTCTCAAATGATTAAACATAGAGTTACCATATGACCCAGAAATTCTACTCCTAGGTATATGCCCAAGAGAATTGAAAACATATGATCACAGGGAACTATACTTGACATCTTGTAATAATCTGTAAGGGAAAATAATCTGAAAAAGAATAGATATATCTATATCTATGTATCTGTAGATACATAGATGTAGATATAGCTGAATCACTTTGCTGTATACCTGAAACTAACACAACATTGTAAACCAACCATACTTCAATTTTAAAAAAAGAAAACATATGTCACACAAAAAATTATACACAAATGTTCATAGCAGCATCATTCATAATAGTCCAAAAGTGGAAACAACCAAATATCCATCACCTGATGAGTGGATAAACAAAATGTGATAGAGCCATACAATGGAATGTTATTTGGCAATAAAAAGGAATGAAATACTGATATGCAACAATATGGATGAACCTTGAAAACATTATGCTAAGTGATAGAAGCCGGACACAAAAGGCCACATATTGTATGATTCCATTTACATGAACTGTCCAGGATAGACAAATCCATCCAGACAGAAAGTAGATTAGTGGTTGCCAGGGACTTGAGTGAAGGAATGGAAAGTGGCTACTAATGATTAGTTTCTTTTTAGGGTGATGAAAATGTTCTGAAATTAGTAGTAAGAGTGGCACAACCTTGGGAATATCCTAAAGAATGCTGAATTGCATGGTGAGTTATGGTACGTAAATTACATCTCAACAAAAAAATAAATAAATAGTCTATGTACATATAAAGGATGATTTTTATTATTATTATTCAACTCAAATCCCAGCTTCCATAAAGCCCTTCGTTCAATTCTCTGAACTTCTCCAGACTGAATCTGGATTTTGCATTTGTTCCTCACACACTGCTGCCTTGTGTTATTTAAATAATATTCAATAATCATTAAATAATAAATGGATGATTAAATAACTGATTATGTCAATAAATACGAGGTTATATATCTTTTGTGATTCATTATTGTAGAAAATTAATTTCTTTTTAAAAAATTTTATATTGAAGTATAGTTGATTAACAATGTTGTGTTAGTTTCAGGTGTACATCAAAGTGATTGTTATACATATACATGTATCTATTCTTTTTCAAGCTCTTTCCCCAGTTAGTTTATTACAAAATATTGAGCAGAGTTTCCTGTGCTATACAGCAGGTCCTCGTTGGGACGAGGTTTTGTCTTCTCAGCTTCTCTTGTGTGACTTGCAGAGCACAGGGGCACGGTAGGCACTTAAGTTTGGGTTGAAAGAATAAGTGAGGGCACACTTCTCCCCCTCCCCACCTTCCCGGATTATCGAAAGGCACCTGTCATGTACTGAGGAGCCCCATGCCCCTGATGAGTACAATGTGAGTTAATGAATGGCAGAATTGCTACCTGAAGACCAGCACGCCCACTGCAGAGAGCCCCTTCAGCAAGCAGCATGCAGTCTCAGAGTGAGGTCCTCAGCCCACCTCCACAGCAGAGTGACCACAGTGCCCATCAGGACTCCCTGATCTCGGAGAAAATTCTTTGCAAGTGTTCCAGGCAATTCCCATGCACTTGGAATTTGAGAACACTAGGGAAAGTGTGAATTTGTGTGAGGCAGCGAAGTGGTTTGCAGCCTGCTGGATAGCTGTTATCAGAATGCTCTAAGTTCAAAGCATCCTGACTCAAACTGGCTTAAACAATAAAGGGGACTCATTGGTCACATAACTGGAAAGTTACGGGGGAGTGGACTGAGGGGGTAGCTTGATTCAGGGGACCATCAAGACCCTCCTGGACTTGGTTTCTCCATTCTGTCATCCAGCATCTGCCTCATCCCAAGGCCAGAGCTCCCTTCCCCACGCAGACCCCTATCAACTTCCAGACATATGTGATTCTTTGTCCCAGCCAGGGAAGGGACGTGGGGGTAGGAAAGGAGACACTTAGTTCGTTAGTTAATTCTAGTGGCTCTTTTAGAAGAGGAAGAATGCTTATTTCCCAGAAAAACTTCTTCCTTGGTCATGTTGCCCTTTCTTAAACTATGGCCGGGGGATGGCAATACAGTGATTCATTTCAGCCTAAACCACATGCCTCCCCCAACACACGTGCCAACACACACACACAACACACACACACACACACACCCCAGAGATAGAATCAGCTTCCTCCAAAGACTGTGGCTGAATGGGAGAGGTGAGGATACCAGAATAAAAACCAGGGTAGCTAGCAAGAGGACAGCGATGTCGGGGAGCCAGGCACAATGCCCACTACTATTCCTGCGCGAACCTGGGCCTTCTCAAAACCCAGTCCCCTCCTCTGGGAAACCTTCCAATCCCTCCCCGACTCTGTGCACCCACACACCACCTCCCCTCATCCACCTATCCATCCACCCACTTACTATGTTCCTGGGGTGCTGGGGGCTAAGTGCTCAGTGTGAACCAGAGATTTCTACCCCAGTGGTGTTTTCAATCTGGGCAAGGAGAGAAAAGTTAATCAAATGATTACACTAGTTAATGTCTAGTTTCTCGAGTAAGTACAAGGAAAAAAATGAGAGTTGTGGGGGAGAGAATGAGCTTGTGTCTGGGGACCTGACCTGTTAAGGATGCGGGGCTGGGGAGGGCGGCTTGAGGGAAGGTTTTCCCGAGAAAGTGTTGTGGGACTTCTGCTCTAGTTTTCACCACACTGGCCATCCTACCCTCTGCCTCAGCTGTCTCCCTTTCTAGAAGGGCCAGCCTCCACACCCATGGGTTGTGGTCCAGGGCCTGATTTAAAGCTTATGCAACAAATGTGCATTGAATTTAATTGTGAGCGGTTAGAAGCGCTGGGAAGGAAGGTGGCTAGGTTCCAAAGAAGAGCTTCACTGTTATGGTAACAGTGGGCACAGGGTCCTCCTGGATGCTTTGGAATGCCTCAGGGGTGGGGGGTGGACAGCGTAGAGGTGGAAGGGGGATCTGCATTTATTCCAGGGCCAGGAGAAGCACTGCGGCCTTTACATTACGAGCCCCAGGGTGCAGGAGAGCAGGGGGTTGTCTCAGAATGGAAACTGGACGGACATCCACTCCCCTTCGCCAAGGGAGACCCGAGTCATGGCCCGTGTCCCTGAGTCACCTTAGGTACCCCTCTGAGCTCTCGGAAGCTCCTTCCTCTGGGACATGAGAATAGAAGCCACTCTTCCTGAACAGACTCTGAATTTGGTGGTGGTGGTGGTGGTGGTGTGGAGGCAGGCGCTGCACTGGTGAGGTGGTTCCCAGGAGCGGTTCTCTGGAATTTTCTCCTAAGGCAGAGGTGGGGTGGAGGCAGAAGGAGAGATCCGGAGAGGCGTCGAGGCCGCAGCCCGCCGCCCGCGCAGGTGGCAGAGGGGCCGCGACTGGCCCGCAGCCAGAGCCCAGCGGTGTCCGGGCGCCCCTCCCCGCCGCTCGAGCCCTCCCACTTCCTCTGAAGCAGCCGCGGCTGTCAGGGAGCCGGGCGCCGCGCGCAGTGCAGGCTCGGGGCGCCGCGCAGAGGAGGCTGTCACTCTGGCTCGCCGCCCCCCGCCAACGCTCCGCACCGCGCCCCGCCAACGCGCCGCGGACCATGGACCTGACCAGGGGCCTCCTGGTGGCCTGGGCCCTCAGCCTGTGGCCAGGTACGTGCCCCCTTATACCCCCTCCACCCCCCGCCTCCGGGAGCCCCTCCCTGACCTTCCGAGGCCTGGGATAAACAGCTGCCAGGAGCCGGTCGCGGTGCGCTCCCAGGGTCCGACTTCAGCGGCTCTCGGGGACGTGAGTCCCCCGGGAACTGGCTGCAGTCGAGCGACTCCGCCAAGTTCCGCGCTAGAGGGAGGCTCGCGGAGGCGGCCAGAGGCCGGGACTTTGGTGGAGTTTAAGAGGCTCGAGTTGAAAAGCGCCGAGGGCTGGTGGCCCCGCCGGGCGCCCTGCTTACCTCCAAGCGCCCCGCCGAGCCTTCCGCGCCGCCGCGGGGGTCACTCGCGGTGCCTGGAGCGCCGAGGGCGCGCGTCCTGAGCGAGGGAAGGGGTCAGGGCGCCCGGAGAAAGCATCCCTAAGAGTGGGGAGCGTGCTGCGGCGGTCCCGGGGAAGGGGGGTTGCTGGGGGAGAGCCGGGAGCAAGAGCCGCCCAGGGTCCCTCGGGCCGGAACGGAGCGCAGCCTTGGGGCGGTCGGCGCCCAGGCTCTGGCGAGCCGTCGCGGGCCTAGCCGAAGGCTGCGGAGAGCAGCTCGGCAGTCCAGGGCTCCCGAAAACATTACCTGACCCTCGAGATAGGGACGGGGCATCGCCCCCCAGCCCGCGCTCAGAACTGTGCGCTCATTCAATAATGCGGGGGATTCCGCCATCGCTGAGACGTGCGCCACTGCCTAATGCACTCCAGGTGTCGCGGCGCGGCGGGGACCCCGGGCCGGCGTGGCGCGCGGCCCGGAGCGAGAGGCCAGCCCTGGGCTATCCTCACTGGGGCACCCGGCCCGGGAGTCCCCACACCCCGAGTCCCGGAGTGACCCGCCACTTGGTGGCGGCGGCCAGAGGCGCTGTTCTACGGATCGGGAAAGCTTGCGGGACCCCTCCTTGGCGTGGCCGAGTGCTCTGGCGGGGACCAGCACCTTGGAAACTGGCCGAAGGGCCTAGCCCCCCCTTCTGCGTGGGCTCCAGGTCTGGGCTGGGGCCAGTAGTAGGAGTCAGATGCGGTGGCAGGGGGAGAGGCGCCCTCAAAGAGCACAGGTGGAGATCCCCCAGCCCAAGCAAGCTCACCCAGTCCCCGGGTAGTACGGGAAACAAGTGCACCCAGCGTCGGTCTATAGTGGAGCTTCTGGGAGGGCCTGTAGTTGAAAGGGGCTGTGCTGGTGGGGTTCAGTTCAGATCGTAGAGTCACAACTGAAAACAAACACTGATGATTTAAGTTGGGGAGGAGAGAGCGTTGGGGACAGCGGGGGAAGAGCTGCGACCAGGCCAGCATATATCTAGAAACCCGCTGCCGGAGGAGGTGGTGAAGCCCTCTCTAGGTCATTTAGGCAAGAGGGGGAACTCTAGGAACTGCCTTCAAATCACTAGGAGACCCAGCCATAGAAAAAGAGAATGCACTCCTGTGTGACCCCAGATATGTGGCCCCTCCAGAACTTGAGTTGAAGTGGCTTCTTTAGGGGCTAGAGACAGTCCAGACCTCAGGAAGCTAGGGACAAAAGCTTTGAAATCAGACCTGGCTCTGCTGTTCTGGCTCTGCTGCCCACTAGCCTTACCGCCTTAGGCAGGTTATGCAATCTCTCCAACAGGTATCCTCCTCTGTGAACGGAGATAGATATTCTGAGACCATGAAGTTGTCGGCCTGATTAAGTCAGGCTGGCCCTGTAAGAAAAGTTCTTAACACAGGGTTTGGTGCACAGTAGGGCTGAATCGGTGGTTGATAATGATAAAGCAGGGATGGAGGGGGGTAAGGGAGTGTGGTGAAGGACAGGGACAGGATTTGTGACTCAGAACTCCCTTCATATGGAGAAAACCACTCCTGAGTTATGTCTGGTCAGTCTGAGTTCTTGAAATATGGGATTCATTAAACATATCAATCAGTGTTGGAACAACATCTGCCTGCAAGGAACTGGGGGTGGGGCCCAAGCATGTATGCAGTCAGGGCCCTGCCTGTAGCTAAGAACAAGGTGAGACCAGAGAAAGCTAAATAGAAGCACTGGGGAGTGAATGGCACAGAGAAGCTAAGGGCTGCAATTCGAACAGAAGTTCAGTTCTGCTTGAATAAGGCTTCCTGCAGGAGGAGATGGCATTTGGACTGGGCCTTAAAGGAGTGTGTAGAGTGTGGATAGACCTTAAAGTGGGACTGTTTGTACATTAGAGTGTTATTTCCTGGAACTACAGTAGTTAAAGAACAAAAAGATGAATATTTGAAAACCACAAAGATGACTCTGGTCAGTAGTGACTCTGAAGATTAGAAGGGTCACAGAAGTCATTGGGTCCATTCCCCCAGCTCCAGAGCAGGACTGATGTTGATCTCTCATCTGTGCATCACATGGATTCAATGTGAGGATTATCAGGAAGCTTGCCTACTGGTGATGGCACAGTTTGGCTGGTCAGGGACTTGTCACAGGCCAAGTTGGTGGGGGAGTCCTCATTAAGGCCATTATGAGTTCAGAGGCTTGATCTTTCCAGAGCTTCTGCTGCAGGCTGGGAAGGGTGATGAGATGGGCAGAACTATCAAGAAAGCCAGAAAAAATGTAGACAGGTCCAAAGACTTATAGCTGACGTTCAGAGAGAACAGACCCATTGATCAGAACTTGCCTATTGTAATGCATCTGACGATTAGGAAAAAGAATATATATATGTATAACTGAGTCACTTTGCTGTACGGCAGAAATTAAACACAACATTGTAAATCAACTATACTTCAATAAAATTTTTAAAAATAAAATAAAAGTGAAATCCTCCCAGTTTGGAAGCAGAAAAAAAGAAAAAAAAAACCCTCAGTCTTTACTGAGCACTTGTTACCTGACAGGTGACATAAAGACACATAGGGAGATCAGACAGAGCGTGGGGGTGAAGGCCCTGGGGTTTTACTGCCTGGGATGGGTCTGGCCTCTGCTAATTGGGACTCTGTTTCCTTGGCAAGTTACTAACCAGCTCTGTGCCTCAGTTTTCTCATCTGCAAAATGGGGATGATAACAATAGAACTTAAAGAGTATCCAAAGATTTATGATGTGTATAAAGTACTTGGAAAGTTGCAGGCACATATTGAGCATTTAGGAGTTTGCCTTTCTTCTCCATCATCATCATCATCATTGCTCGTTACTGGCCATTGAGTAAGGGATCTAAGGATGCAGAGATGTAACCTTCATACTTCATACTCATAAATAAACCTAAACTTTCTTAATCCCTTCTCCCAAAGGCCTGGCCCAAAATCTTGGTCATAATGGGAACTCAGGGATTTTTGTTTTTGTTTTTGTTTTTGTTTTGCCATTGAGGCTGTCTTGAAGTCAGTATGATCCTGGCATGAGTGTTTTGTGTCGTTGGAGAGGAGAAGAACGATACCACTCCCTTATGTGTCCTTGTGCGTGGGGGTCTTATTCAGCAGAAAACCTTGTATGGAAAAGGCACAGTACTGGGCACCACAGGTGTGCAAAGACTAAAAAGATCCAAGTCCTGCTCTCCAGCTTGGGAAGAGCAGGGAAGGAGATAAAGTTTGTCACTTTGCCTCCCCAGTGCCCACCCTGCTGGGAGCTTGTCAGCCAAGCCTCTCAGCCACCATCAGCCGTGGAGCTTCTGGACCCTTCCACAGGCAGACCCTGGGGGCCCTAACGAGATGAAAGTAGAATATGACCCTCTTTCTTCTTGTTCACCATGCCCCTATCTCTACCCTGCAGTGGATCCCCCAGAGATGGGATGTCTATCTCCTCAGCTAGACATCCTCATTGTTCCCAGCCCACCCACAGGGCTGTGGGTCCTTGAGAAACTCAGACAGCAGCTCACCTTCATTTTGCCCTCTGTGAACCTCTTTGTCTCCCCTCCTGCAGTGACAGCTTCCTCCAGCAGCAGGGACTTCCCTTCCATCCCCTCCCCTCATTGCTTAGGACAGAACTATGATCTTAGCTGGCGTAGCTTGGCTCTTGCTGTATAGAAGGGAGTTTTTGGAGAATTAAAAAGCCCTCTTTTCTCTCCTTAATGCCTGACTTTGGAGATTCTTGTCTCACTATAGGCTTCCAGATCTTACTTACATTGTTCTATTGCAGTTGCAAAGAGAAAGGATCCATCACAATCCTCCCCAGGTAGTGACAGCCTCTGGCTGACTCAGGGAGGGTCAGCTACAGAACAAGCTTTAAACATGCACTAACACATTCCAAAAACGGTGTCTCATCTGGCCCTCATAGCTTAATGCCCCTATCCCAACACCACCGAACCGTGGGCTACCCTCAGAAATTCATAGCCATTTGAAACTATTTTCCCAAAACAATTATGAGCTCCAAAGTCACCCACATGCCCTTAGTGTGGAGTGCTTGCTCTAGGGAGCTGTGGTCCAGCAAGGAGGGTCCCCATCCCCCAACATGTAAATCCTGAGTGTACCAATTCTTAGTTGAAATCCCAGAAGGTTACCAGCCAGGGGAGAAGGGGAGGAGACTAGAGTCGGTCATCTCGTAAGCCAAAAATAAATAAGCTCCCCCAAAATTCCATGAAGGGTTTTCATACTCTGTACTTATGACCTTCATGAGATGAATAAAATTCCTCCTGGAGAAAGAAGTCAGTGTGGTCAAACATGCCCCCATCTCCACCCCCACTGCCTCTATCCCAAACTTCCTCCACCTTCGAGTTTACTGAGCTGGAGTAGTGATCATTATGTGTGTGGCCTGGGAGCCCAACTGGATTCAAATCCTTTCGGCTTGGGTGACCCTGGATAAGTCCCTCTAGGCCTCATTTCCTCATCTGTAAAATGGGTAGAATAACGACTTCACAGGCTGATGTGTGCTTTAGATGATCTCTACGTGGTTCATTCATATCAAGTGTTTGGAACAGCATCTGGCACCCAGTAAGCCCTCAGCAAACAATAGCAGTTCATTGATCACCCTTCCCATCATTCACTTGATTCATACCAGGCACTGCATCAAGCATTTTCTCACATCTCAGCTAGGCTTTGCTATGGAAGTCACTACAGCAATCACCAGGTTACACGTGAGAAGTTAAATGGTTCATCCAGGGTCATGCTGACTGACTAAGAGGCGATGTTTGGTGTTTGCCCTTAATCTGTGCATAATGTCTCTTCAGGAGGGCACAGAAAGATGATAAGATGCCCTTGCTGGAAGATACTGTCTTCAGGGAAAATGAGATCTGTACGCAAATGGCCATCCTCACATGGACACTGGTCCAGGAGAAGCAGCTCTCTCGTTCAGACTCAGCTAGACAGCGATTTCCCACTCAAGATGCTGGCTTGGTGAGAAGTGGTCCTCACACCCTGCCTTTTAATACGGGAGCCTCTCTCCCTCACTTGCCTCCCTGCTCAGGGCTGAGTGGGGCTCTACCATCTGCCCCCAAGTCCCAATATTTTGGGCCACTCTGACTGCCTCTCCAACCCTCCTCAGGGTCTAGGCTGGGCATTGCTCTCCTCCCTTCCCTGCCTCTGCTTCCCCTAATCAAAACCTGCTCTGAGCTCCAGGCCTAACGAGTTAATTCATGCTGCACAGCACTAATGAGTGATGACAGCTTCATGTGTCCTTCAAAGTGATTTGCATTTTAACTGGGCTGTGCCTTGAGCCAAAGGATCAAGGGGCTAATGATGGAATTTCAGGTACCAGGACCTGAAATAGGTGAGACCAAAAAGTTGAGGCAAGGGACCTGCCTGGCCTGGTCCAGCCCCTTATCCCACTACTCCATCACTGATCAGATGGGTTCTACCTGGGTCCTTGTGGATGATGGGCGGCCTCATCCTGTAACATAGAAGAAGCCAGTCTGTGGCTTGGGTGATGCTGCTCTAAAGCGGGCAGAGGTTTTTCCACGTGGCATGTGGGGTGAGTTAGGCAAGTTGCTATAGCAGTGTGCTCCAGGATTCCAAACAGGATGACACAGAGAAGGGGCTCCTGCCTCCGTAGCTGGGGCTGACAGCTTTCTTCCCCCAGCAGCATCACCCAGCTGGGCCAGGCTACAGGAATCCTGACCCTGCAGATTTCCAGGACCTATTTCTTTGCAGACTGGGCCTCAAGAAGGCCATGGAAAAATCATGAAACGAGTAAGTGGATACAGCTCCCAACAGTCTGCAAAGAGCACTCCCGTATATTTGTTCTGTCAGTCAGAATAGGCCAAGTGAGGTCAGAGGTCCTGTCGAGGCTGGTATGTCCATTAGATAGAGGGGGAAACTGAGGCTTTTCACAGTTAAATGATTTCCTGTGATTTCCCCAAGATCACGTAGGAATTCAGGGACAGATCTTCTGGCCAAAGATGAGATTAGAAACCTAGTTTGCTACACTCGTCAGAGGAACTTAAGGAGCAAACAGTGCTTCGGCCAAAGGAATGAAGTTCTAATGGTAGATTTTCTACATCTGTGGCAGGCAGGTAGGACAAGATCATTGAAATCATTCTCTGTAGACCACTGGGGGTGTCTGCAGTCTCCACCATCTGTCCTTTCTGTCTCGCCCATCCCCAGGCCCTCAGACTACTGCCTTCTCCTACTGCCAGGAAGAAGACCACAAAGTGATGTCCATCTCCTCTCCTTCTACTGGAATTACTCTTTTCCTGGAGCTCATAGCCTCTCATATTTGGTGACTGGTGGCAACCATAAAGTCCCATAAATAGTATGTAGACAGAGCTCTTCTCTGAGTTTATTCCCACCACTTACCACATATGCAGGATCAGCTACATAATCTGTGGGGCCCAGTGTGAAATGAAAATACAGGGCTCCTTGTTTAAAGACTATTAAGAATTTCAAGGTGGCCACGGCAGAGCATTAAACCAAGCGGGGGCCCTTCTGAGTGTGGGGCTGAGCAACTGCTCACAGAGTTCTCCCTGCAGGCTTATGATTTGGCAAGGAAGGCACCAGGATCCCTCTTGACACATGAAGAAACTGTGTGGCTCGTCCATTTGGCCAGTATGTACTGAGCACCCACTAAACCCCAGGCATCTCCAGGTTCTGGAAATTCCAAATCAGATAAGGCCCAGCCTCTGTGAGGGCAGGAAGGCACAGATCACACACAGGCTGCAGGGCCCATGAAAAGTGCTGGTGTCTGTAGATGCAGGGGTGCCCATAGAGCAGTTCTGAAGGCACACAGCCAGGGCTGTGGAATGATTTTTAAGCCATGGAATTCAGAGGATGCTTCTGTCTCCAGTTACAGCCTCAAGACCCCTTTGAGAACCTTTGGGGGGGACCTTCAAGCATTTGATGCTGAGCTCTGGAGTAGCCCTCTTGGCGAAAGCAAGAAGCCAAAACTTGAAATGCTGGCCTTTCCACAGCCACGGGTATTGGTGCTGCCGTGGTCCTGCTGGGCTAATCCTTCTAAATAAGGGGTCACTTCTTGGGTTTTTTACCTGCCCACTTCAGCCTCCCCTCTTGGTCTGCAGACAATCAGCAAGTCCAGTGGTCCTCATTCATGGGTGAACAAGAGAATGATGGTGTAAAACAGAACTTTTCACTGTCCCCACCAGAACACACCATCACTGTCCTTGATGGAGCCTGGCCTTGGCATTTTTTAAAGCTCCCCAGTAATTCTAATGGGCAGCCAAGGCTAAGACTCACCGGTGTCATCTAAACCCAATCCCCAATCAAGCAGAAGAGAAAACACTGGCCAGGGAAGGGAAGTGACTTTCTCAGGGTCACAAACAGTCAGTGGTGAAACCAAGATGTAACCAATTGTCCTGCTTCCCAGTTTTCCAGCCCACCTCCCCAGCCTGCAGTCTCACAGGATTCATAGCCAGGCTGGGCTGGAGATGTAGGGTGGAACCAGAGTTTGAGCGGTTGAGGCACCAGGGGCAACTTGAGATGGGAGTTGGTATCTGGGGGTTATTCATTTAGTGACCCTGTCTGTGTCCCCCACAAGGCCATAGCTATTGATCACTGTGTGGCCCCAAGTGGGCCAGAGGAAAGCCAAAGAGGGGCTATGGGGACACCAATTTGGCTGAGGATCCTGGTCAGAACTGCTCACAGACAGATGGACCGGCACGGTAGGAGGTGTCCAGCAGGGGTTAAACAGAGCCCATTAAGGTCATTCCAACCCTGAGATTCTGGGCCCCACTGAAGCTGTTGTGAGTGTTCAGGTGAAGGAAACACCTGACTCAGGATGGGGACTGTCAAAGAGAAGCCCAGGTGGGGTGGGTAAGGGATGCTCCATCAGGAAAAAGAGGAGAGGCTTGCCTGCGGGAGGCAGAGCAGGAAGCCCCTGGGACCAGCCTGAGGCCCAAACTCAGTTATCATCCTCCCTCCCTCCTGACCCCATCCACCCAGACCTTCCTCAATAGCAGACAAAGTGAGGCTAAAACACAAACTGAGTGTGTAGCCACTTCCCCTGCTTAAAACCCTCAGTGGCTCCCTATTGCCTTAGGTTGAGTCCAGCCTCTTTAATAGAGCTCACCAGACCCTGAATAGCCTGCACTCAGGACTCCCCTCTAGCAGCACCATGTGCATGGGCACGTCTACACCCCTATGGCACCTCCACTAAACTGAGCTTCTTAGTTTCTCAAACACACCAGCTCTCTCTGTCCTTCACTCACATTGTTCCCTATATCCCATCCGACCCCCTCCTTTCTCCTGGCTGTCTCCCATTTATTCTTCAGGTCTTCCTCCTGAAAGCCTCACCTGACTCAGTCAGACCTTGGATCAGTTACTTTTGTGATCTCAAGATGCCTATACTTCTTACAGTGTTATACCCCATACACAACACAGTATTATAATAGCCCAAACAGCTTTGCCCACTGGACTGGAGCAGGGACCACATCTCCTATCAGTCTCTGTATTGCCAGCTTTCCCACAGTGCCAGACATAGTACTGCTCAAATAATATGTGTTGAATGAATGTAAGAACTGTCTAAGTCAACAGAAAGATATTTAAGGGCAAGATAGATGTCTTATGTTTCTTTGCAGATGCACCCCCAAGAGGTCCCAACACAGTGGCCTGTATTAGGTGCTGTGCTAGGCGCTCTGAGGGATAAAACTTAAGAGATAAGTCCTGTCCTTCAAAGAGTTTATGGTCTAATAGGAGAGAGATCTTTGGATAAATAACTAATACAGGGCTTCCCTGGTGGCACAGTGGTTGAGAATCCGCCTGCCAATGCAGGGGACACAGGTTCCAGCCCTGGTCCGGGAGGATCCCACATGCCGCAGAGCAACTAAGCCCGTGCACCACAACTACTGAGCCTGTGCTCTAGAGCCCATGAGCCACAACTACTGAGCCCACGTGCCACACCTACTGAAGCCCGTGCACCTAGAGCCTGTGCTCCGCAAGAAGAGAAGCCACCGCAATGAGAAGCCCGCACACCGCGACAAAGAATAGCCCCCACTCACCGCAGCTAGAGAAAGCCAGTGCACAGCAACGAAGACCCAATGCAGCCAAAAAGAAATAATAATAACTAATACAAGGGAGGAAATAATAAAGCTGTAAGAGAGCTACAGATAAAAGACTCTGGAATTTGAGAGGTGAAAAAGAGATGATTTGTAACTGCAAGAAGAGCAGAGAATATATCTGGGGAACAGCCTGATGTTTGGTTGACAGGATGCTGGAGTATGTGCAGAACTGCAAGAATGGAACATAGGCTGAGGCCACCGAGAGAGGACCGAATGCCAAATAAGGCATTTGGATATAGCAGATGGGAGCCACTGAAGGTTTTTGAGGGAGGGTAGAGCATGTTCTAATCTATGGTTTGAGAAGTTCCTTGGTGGGGGGGAGGGGGATATGGGTGTAGGTTGAATGTGACAGGACAACACCTAGAAGCAAGTGGATTGCTAAGATGGCTACTGCAGCAACCCAGGCAGGAGGATGCCAGAGCCTGATGTAAAGGTGGTGAGAGGAGAGAGGAAGAGGGAACCTGTGAGGGGCAGAGTGGAACATCCTTGGTCACCAGGGAAAGAAAAGGAGAGAATATGGGGGGGGCGGTGTTAAGGACCAGGAAGTTGAGTGGATCCTGGACATGTCGACTTTGTGGGGCTCTTGGGCAGGTGGAAATATTGGCTGGGAGCTTGGAAGCGAGTCTGACTTGGAATGTTTTGACTGGGAGCCTGTCACGTACACATGCTTAGTGGCACGCGGGCCTGAGAGAGGGAGCACCCGTGACATGGGCCCTCCTTTCCCTCTATCCCCTTTCCAGGCCCAGAAGCAGTGATTCATGCCCCAAACTTAAAGAGAACCCAGAATCTGATTTTAAAAAGCCTTTCAGAGCAGAAGAAACCAACGAGAAGGCCAGGCCAGACCACAAGCCAAACATCAACTGTGGAATGTGCTTGCTGCTGACAGTGAGGCCAGCCAGGGGCAGACATGCTGGCAGGCTTGGCAAGAGGCCCCTCTGGTTGTCCGGAATATGTCAGAATGGTCACCGAGATGGTCCCTGCTCTTTCCTCTCTCTTTCGGGTGCATCTCTGCATTTGAGCACATCTTAAAACTAGCCCCTCCCCCCACCCCCAGTCTGTAAGTTGCACTGGTCCCCATGATCCTTGCTGTGAAAGCTCTGGTCTGCCATCCGTCTTCCCACCTCTGCTCAGCCCGGAGGACTAGGACCAGGAGACAGGCAGGGGTCTGGGGGCTGCTCTGGGGGTGCCCAGAAAGGCTCCTGTGGCTTGTGGCAACAGCCAGCCAACTGGTCTCCCTGCATCCGCCCTGTCCCTTGAGCTCCTGCACCCAGTAGCCAGAGTGATGCTGCTTGAATGTGGGTGGGATCATGTCCTAATCCCTCTGCCACGAATTCTCCGGGGCTCCCCTTCTTCTCTGGGTGAGAGGCTTGTGTGATCTGACTCCCCTGCCTTTTCGACCTCATCTTCTACTCCTCCCCCACTTGCTGCATCTGCTTCACCCACACAGTTTCCAGAATGTTCTTCAAACATACCTGGCGCCTTGGGCTTCGCACTTGCTATTCCTTCTGCCTGGATGCTCTTCACCAAAGAGCTTCTCTCGCTTCCTTCAGGTCTTCACCCCAACACCCGCCTCTCATGGAGGCCTTTCCTGCACCCCTAACTAAAATGTCAGCCTCCCCTGCATGTACTCCCTTATATAAACCCCTGTGCCTGCTTTAGTCCCACTGGGGTATTTCTGACTAGCGAGCATTATTACCGATTTTCTTTATTCACCTTGTTTATTGTCTGTCTCCTCCAATGGAGTGTCATCATGAAAGCAAGAATTTCTATATGTTGTTTTATATGTGTATCCCAGGGTCCAGAGCAGTGCCCAGCCAGAGGAGGCAAGTAATGAGTAGTTGTGGAATGAATGAATGAATCAGTGAAAACCTCCCCCCAGCCTGCAGCAGCCTGCAATCCCATTAGTTAATCCCCTTTGAGATAAGTATCACCCTCTCCCCAGTCACCTTTCTTAGGACACCAGTCCCCTAGGCGTTCAGTCCTGACACTTCGCAGGACATTGGTTAGTAAAACCTTTCTTTCCAGACAAGAGTGTGGTGGTAGTTGCTGGTGGGCTGCTGAGGTGGAGGAGGGGATCTTGAACGAGAAGGGCCTTGAAAGGGGCAAAGTGTTCAGAGCAGGCAGCCCAGGCTGGCCCAGCTGGGCCATGCTCTTCAGTGTTATTTACTGTGACTCAGAGAGGACACAAGGAGACATGGGACAGTCCTTGTTTTTACACAGTGAAAACCTAGGTATGTAATGGACTTCCCAGGGAACAGCGGGGTGGAGCAGAAGTTTAAAATGCCTCGTTTCCCACAGAAGGGTAGTGATTCAGACATCCTCCATGGACCGCAGAATGTGGATGTGTCCTCCGGTACCCCAGAAGGAGCTGGCAGTGCCCAGAGAAGATGGCAGGGGCGAAACAGCAGACCCTAATAGTGGACCAGGTTATGGTCCAATCCCTGGGAACCACCAGACCAGATTCTGCCCTGGTGACTGGGGAGATGACAATAAACCCATTGTACAGGTGGGGAGACTGAGTCTGAGCCCAGTGAGGTTCATATTTGGGGCATGTAACCACTGACTTGTGGTTTGAATACCGGCCCTGGCACTTACTAAGTGTGTGACCTTGGGCAGGTCACATCCTGTCTTTAGAATGTATAATGGGAATTATAACGCCTACCCTGTAGGATTAGTATGAATAAATAGAAATAATACTGATTACCAAACAACATGTCTGGCAGGGACGAGGTGCTCAATAAATGTGTACTACTTGCTAACAGTCATCGGGGGCTTCCATGAATCAGGCTTTGTTCTTTTTTTTTTTTTTTTAATTTATTTATTTATTTATTTATTTTTGGCTGCGTTGGGTCTTCGTTGCTGTGTGCAGGCTTTCTCTAGTTGCAGTGAGCGGGCTTCTCGTTGCGGTGGCTCCTCTTTGTTGCGGAGCACAGGCTTCAGTAGTTGTGGCACGTGGGCTCAGTAATGGTGGCTCACGGGCTCTAGAGCACAGGCTCAGTAGTTGTGGCATATGGGCTTAGTTGCTCCGCGGCACGTGGGATCTTCCTGGACCAGGACTGGAACCCGTGTCCCCTGCATTGGCAGGCGGTTTCTTAACCACTGCACCACCAGGGAAGCCCCAGATTTTGTTCTGAGCACTCGTCTTCTCAATAATCCTAAAAGAGGGGTGCTGTTATCTCCCCCATTTTAGAGAGGAGGAAACTGATGCATGTCATTAAGTAACTTACCCAAGATCACCAGGGTCTTAAAGTCACAGCCTGGGATTGGAACCCAGGGGGTCTGACTCCAGAAACTGCAATTCCCAGAGGTCATGTGACTTGACCGAGGTCTTGCAGCTGCCGATAAAAATGAGATCCAGACTCCAAATCCAGGTTTGGTCATCTCCAAAGCCCACCTTCTTTCCTGCTTTAACTGTACTGCTCACACGGCTCTGGCCATATCTGTGTAACATCTGGAGTACGTTCACTTAATAATTTTCATTCAACTGACTTTAAATCAACTCAGTCTTTGCACTTAACCTTCATCGTAAGCAATAATTGCTGTGAAACCTAAGTTTTGATTTGCTTGTAATTTTTTAATATCCATTAAACATGAGTTGTCAAGTTTTAATGTTCACCCTTGTCCCACGTAAACTCTTCTCACCCACTATGCCCTAGGAGACACTAGGTCACCCTGTGCAGCCCTCAGCAAGGACAGATGCCCCCTAGTCCCTACTCATCCAGAACTGAAGTGCGATGGGGCTCAGGTGTGACTGGGGGACGTTTTGACGAGACAGACCTAGACTCCATTCATCTGTGGCATGATTTCTCCACTGCCCTGGCTCTGTCTCCTTGGAGGTTTAGTCAGGGCCCCCTCCAGGGCTAGTATCCCCTTGGCACACAACGGGAAGAGTCCAGAGAAGTTGGCAGGTGTGGCCATTTTCTCTCGTGCTCAGCCCACCCCAGGGTGAGGCCCAGGAGGGCACTTTCCCGCCACCTGGTAGCCAGGTCCCTTAGTGTTTCTGCAGTGCTGTTTGGCTTGGCAATGGCCCCACTGGACTGGTGCCCACTGCTGATGGAGACGGGCCAGGGAAGAGGGGTCTGCCCAGGGTGCCCCACTTATGAGGGCGGAGGGAGCTTTTATGTGGAAGCAGAGGCCAAAAGCCCCAGATCAAAGCTTTGCTGAGCATTGCGCTGGCCTGGAGTTGGGAAGGGGGCAGGGAGGGATGTGTTAGGGGGATAGCAAGGAACCACTGGGGAGGGCAGTCCAAATAAGTCTGTTGTCTCCATGAAAGAAGAGGAAACCCCCAATCCTCTCAGTAACAAATGTCCTTAGAGGATGTAGGTTAAAGTGGAGAGGAGGTTGCTGCTTTCTCTGGGCCCTAGCAGCTCCAGAAAGGCCTCCTCTTCCAAGAAGCCCTCCTGGATCACTGCCAAAGTGATGATCATATTTCTGTGAGCTTCTCTATCACATCAGCTGCATTTCATCAGCTATCATCTTATCAGCTCTACCCTCACTCTCCACAAGGCTGCCTGTCCCTTGAGCAGTGGGCACTGTTCCCTACCTTCCCTCTTACCTTCTCCTCCCCTGTATAGCGTCCCACCATCCTGCCCTACCTCCAACTCTTAGGGTCTTGACACTGCCTCAGGCAGTTCACGCCAGCCTGCGCCCCTCTTCTTTAAACCTTGACTCCACTCAGCCTGCTGGGCAGTAAAACAGCTGCAGACTAATTCACACAGAGGCGTTCATGGCTAACTGAATATTAGACCTACCCTGCCTCTTATTGATTTTATAGGAAAGGTTGTTTGAAATCAGCCATGGCTTAGCCCAGGTGGACCAATCTGGGCCAACCCTGAATGTAGCAGAAGTGGAAACCAAAGCCTGGGACTGGATTACATCTCTCACTAACTGGACCCTCCAAGCCTAGGGTAATGAAAAAGCCCTGGATTGTGGATGAGGACCTCTGGGTCAAGTTTAGGCTCCAGTTCTAGACTTAAGTGAGTCATATGCCCTCTTGAGATGTCCATTCAACCCCTTCTAAAATAAATATTTGGCCTTCATGTTTCTGAAAGCTCTTCAGCGGCCATGCTTCCATGCTTCTGTGAACATTTCCTGAGCTAGAACCTTGACTCTGGGTATAAAGCCACGTGTAACACAAGAAAGAAGTTGACAACAGGAGTTCTATTTTATTTTATTTTAAATTTATTTTATTGAAGTATAGTTGATTTGCAATGTTGTGTTAATTTCTGCTGTACAGCAAAGTGATTGTTACACATATGTATACATTCTTTTTTATATTCTTTTCTATTATGGTTTGTCACAGGATATTGAATATAATTCCCTGTGCTATACAGTAGGACCTTGTTGTTTATCCATTCTATATATAATAGTTTGCATCTGCTAATCCTAAACTCCCAATCCATCACTCCCCCAACCCCCTCTCCCCCTTGGCAACCACAAGTCTGTTCTCTATGTCTGTGAGTCTGTTTCTGTTTCGTAGATAAGTTCATTTGTGTCATATTTTAGATTCCATACATAAGTGATACCAAATATTTGTCTTTCTCTTTCTGACTTATTTCACTTAGTATGATCATCTCTAGGACCATCCATGTTGCTGCAAATGGCATTATTTCATTCTTTTTTATGGCTGAGCAGTATTCCATTGTATATATGTACCACATCTTCTTTATCTATTCATCTGTCG
This sequence comes from Mesoplodon densirostris, assembly GCF_025265405.1. Taxonomy (NCBI): domain Eukaryota; kingdom Metazoa; phylum Chordata; class Mammalia; order Artiodactyla; family Ziphiidae; genus Mesoplodon; species Mesoplodon densirostris. The sequence goes on from NC_082664.1 coordinate 125,375,579, forward strand.
ATGGACGTTTAGGTTGCTTTCATGTCTTGGTTATTGTGAATAGTGCTCCTGTGAACATAGGGGTGCATGTGTCTTTTTGAATTATAGTTTTGTCTGGATATATGCCCAGGAGTGGGATTGCTGGGTCATATGGCAACTCTATTTTTAGTTTTTTGAGGAACCTCCACACAGTTTTCCATAGTGACTGCACCAGTTTACACAGGAATTCTATTTTAAAACAACTTCATCTAGAACATGGGTGGACCCAGTGCATGGTTAGCCCTTCATCATCCACAGGTTCATGAGGATTCCTGGGCTTCAGACGCCTCTTGAGAGGCCTCAGTGGCAAGTGTCTGCCTGGGAGGGAACGTGGAACCTGAACATCCCAGATAAGTAGCTCTCCTTGGCTTGCATCCCTCCAATGACAAGTGGCTCACCACCTCACAAGACAGGACTTTGTTTTCTAGCAAAGGCAGAGGGAATCATGAGCCCTTAACTCTCCTAAGGACCTAAAACTGGGAGTGAACATTTGGGATAGTTTTGAAAGCATGAGTAACTGACATATACTGAAAACCAAAGAGTTCTGCATAACCCTCAGAGAACCAAAGCACTTCCACTCCCCGGCATCCTCCATCCCCACCAAGCCTAGCCAATATCATCCAGCTTAGCTTGTGTTCTGGTAGATCTATGTTGAGCTCTGTGCAGACAGAGAACTTTTCAAATGGGTAGGGTGTATCCACTGTAGGGCGGGCCCTGCAGGCTTGGAAGGGATGGGCCCTCACAATTCCTTTTTTTAGTTTGCAGTCAAAGACCAGGGACAGACAGGCCCAGCAGTTCTCCGGGTCCTCACTGCCCTACTTCCTCTCCTTCAAGGGAAAGCCTTGCCACAAATTGCATATCCTGAGCTTTGTCTTGTTCTTACTTTGTCCAAACACCCTCTGGGCTGGGGCTAACCCCAGATGCCCAGGGCTCTTGATCCACACACTTACGACAAGCAGGAGACAATCTTAGGAACTGGAAAACTAAAACCAAACCGTCTGAGCTCTTTGAGCTGGTTAGTGTGCCAGGAAAGGGAGGGACTCACTGTCTACTTCGTCTCCCCTAGAAATGGCCAATGGCCAGGAACAGAGTGGGCAGGGCCGCCACGTACAGCTGTGCAGGCTGCGCACTGCATAACTCAGTCAACTACAATGTAAACAGCCCCCTCTACAGTTGTGTAATGAAGTGCAGTGACCTGGGAGTGGGGGGTACAGAAACTGGTAACTGAGTACATAAATGGGCTTCATTAAATCCAACACAGGGGCTTAGAGATACAGAATCTAGTCCAGTGTGTGCTTTTTACAGATAAAGAAACTGAGGGCCAGAACAAAGAAGACATTGGTCCAAAGTCGTAAAACAAGTTAGAAGCTGTGCTGGGATTAAAACTAGGGCTTCTGAAGCCAGATTCAGTGCTCTGAGTTCCCTCCCTCCTTGAGGCTCTGAGTATCACATTCCCTGTCTACTCCTTGTTAGCAGGTTAGTGTGTGAGGTTAGTGAGATTCTTGGAGGCCTGAATATTTCTATTCTTTCTCTCTCTTTTTGGTCTCATGTTGTCTTATGTGTCAGTAGGTGCATATTGAGCCTCTTTCGTGTGCTAGGCATTGTTCTAGATCCTGAGGATAAAGATACAGTCCCTTCCAGTGGAGTGCTGGTAAATGTTTAACACCCGATTCTGGCTCTTGGAATGGGATGGAGAGAGTCCTTCTTTGTAGCCATTTGCCAGTTACTGTGGTGTAAATCCTCCCACCATGGTCAGCTTTAAGTGACCAACAGGCATCACTGAACGGGAAGATTGCACACAATTGTCTCTTGTGAGCAGGGACCAGCACACCACTCGTTCCTTCCCTTGTAGAACTTAAACTCTAGTGGGAGAATAAGCAAATAGCTCTTGTAGCCATCTGTTATTATGTTTAACTGTAAAAGAAACGAAGATGCTTTGAGGGAGAGGAATGGATTCTCCATAGCATGGTCAGGGAAGATTTCTCCCAGGCTGTGACATTAAAACTGGAGGTGGAGAAGGAGCTGCCTGAGCAAAGATTTGGGGGAGACTGTTCCACACAAAGGGAAAGAGCTTGAGGTGGAAAGAGCTTGGTTTGAGGAGCAAAGAGGAAGGCAGTGTGGCTGGAAGCAGGAAGTGGTGAAGTTCATGGCATAGGAGCAGACTGATCCTGCAGGGCCTGGTGGGCCCTGAGGAAGGGTCTGGAATCTACCCTACATGCAATGCGAGGAACCTGGAGGGTGTGAAGCAGGAAAGTTCCAGGATCTGTTTGGCATTTTTAAAAGATCACTATTGCTGTTATGAAGAGCATAGCTTGGCAGAAAAGGATGAGAATGACTTGGACTGGGTGATGTCAGAGGAAAGAGAGAAGAGTGGATGCACTTGAGAGGGATGGAGAGGGTAGAACCTGCACGGTTTGCTGATGGGAAGTGACAGAAAATCCTGAGGAAGGACCTCCAAGCTTCTGACTTGAGCAATCAGGATGGTACTGCCAAGTGCATCGATGGGGAGACTTTGGGGAAAAACCAGTGTGGGAGGGAAAATCTAGGGCACCTCTTCGGTCATGTGAAGTGAGGGATGCTATAAGACATCCAAGTGAAAATGTTCTATGGGCAGCTGGACATTGACTGTGGGACTCAGAAGGCAGGACTGGGCTGGGGTATGATTGGGGGTTCTTGGGAGCCTGGGCCACTTTGAGGTGAGTGGAGGAAGGCAGCAGCCCAAGGCCCCAAATACTCAGCCAGATCCTAAAGTGGATATTGGGGGTCACATCTCTTGACTCCAGTTTTTCCACGCAGCTTAGGTGTGTATGTGTGTGTGTGTGTGTGTTTGTTAATCAAGACTTCATTGCACTTTAAATGAACTTACAACACAGATTCATAATATCACTGTTGGTGTGTTTTAAAATCCGTCATGGTAGCTCCTGAAAGCTTAAAGAAAGAGCTCCATTTTGATCAGTGTCTCTACCTAGAGAGAAAGAAAAATAATGTAAGGCAGAAAATACACTGGCTTTCATCACCAAGACATCTGTCTTGTTCCTGACGGAGGTGATCCACGTGTTCTCCGAAGGCCTGGGATGGCTGTCCAAGGCTGGGAGTGAAAATAATGTTAATTACAGTAGATTTCAGCCTGGTGTTTCCGTTTTAAATTTTTAGGCCTGTTTTCCATGAACCTGACATCTGCTTAACCAGCATATTGGCAAACTCCTGATTTCTTTAAAAAATAATAAAAAGGGCAGATTTTTGCTCTCACCAGCACTTGCTGTCTCTCCATCTCCCCCCTCTGGATGCTTAGCAGTGTCTCTATTTCAGTCCGCATCTACCTGCCCCTGCAAGCGTTTGGTCTCCACCACAGATCTTAGAGATGGGGCCCTCTCCACTGCAGGAGGCTGCCCAGCCTGTGTCTGATTGTTTCTGATTTAGAGAATTCTTCCTTCGGTAGGGCTGCACATGCTTTGGAGAGTTGAAGCGATGTCGTGATAAGTCACACGTTAGCAAGCATGTGTTTATCTAGCACAAAATAGGACACCAGAACCAGTTTTTGATGAGACAAGGATACTGAAGTAGGGGAGAGAGGTTGGCAGGCCAGGGAAGACGGGGCGGGGGGACTGTCAGCACCCAGCATGTATCATGAGGGCACCGTGGAACCTGGCTGGAGTGCAGAGGGTGAATTGATAGAGGGCCGAGGGTAAAGGGAGGGCTGCCCTGTGTCCCATCTGTTCATGTTCTACTCAGATGAATATTGAGTTAATTTGATAAGCTTGTCCATGGTCATTCGTTCACTTGTTCATTCATGAGTTTGTTCTGTCCACTTTGTTGAGAGCCTGTTGTATTCCAGACACTGTGCAGGGAGCAGAGGTGAAGAGGGAGAGAACCTCCTCAGCTTGGTTAAAGTAGCCTCCCTTTTGGCACCAAAGGTAAGGTTAGCATAGGATCTTCAATGCTTCAACTCATATGAAAGCTTCTCAGAGAGGGCTATCACTGGTCCAGCTGGAAGGGTGTCATTTTCAGGTGTGAGTAGAGGGTCTTATCTGACCCCACCAAGGAGAGCTCTCAGCTGCCCTGCCTGCCCTCTCACAGACACAGCCAGCCTTGATGAGGATGCTCAAAAGCACTAAAAGATGTGTAGCCTGGGAAGCAGACAGGATGAGACCTCGGCACCAGCACCTGGGCCCCAAGCAAGTCAGTCTTGGACCTTTAGTTTCCTCACCTGTTCAATGGGGAAAAAATCCCAAATCACTTGTTAGAATTAAATGAAATACTCTTCTAAGGCACCTGGCCCATCCTGGCACTTGGTAGGTGCTCTGAGAGTGGCAGCTGAATCCCACTGGGAGATTCGGGGAAGGAGTGGAACAAGAGCCCTGCCCAGGGACTGGGGAGGGCTGGATCCCCACTCTACATGTGCCCCACCGGTCAGAAGACTGGGTCCCGGCAGGTAACCTTCCTTAGCCTCCGTTTCCCACTGGTGAAAGAGGCCCCAAGCCCTCCCTTTGTGTGTGTTGACTTCATATTTGTCCATTGCTTCCCCTAGTGTTTGTAACTCTAGGCCCCAAGGGGATGCAGGTGCAGTCCATGGCATGGTTCCGTCCCCTGGACTCTCTGCCCCAGGTGGGGAGGGTTGGCTCAGCAGGCAGGACAGTCAGGGAAGGGCACAGGGTGGGTAGATGGAAAGGGTGAGTGGGACATGCCCTGGGGTCCCTGACAGGCAGGTGCAGGATGGGGCTGACAATATGAGAAGGCATTCGGGGGGAGGGAACTGAGAGCAAAACCTTGGAGGGGAGAGGGGCAGCCAGCACTCCTGCTGTGTGGACTGCTTTTTTTTTTTTTTTTTTTTTGCGGTACGTGGGCCTCTCTCTGTTGTGGCCTCTCCTGTTGCGGAGCACAGGCTCCGGACGCACAGGCTCAGTGGCCATGGCTCACGGGCCCAGCCGCTCCGCGGCATGTGGGATCTTCCCGGACCGGGGCATGAATCCGTGTCCCCTGCATCGGCAGGCGGACTCTCAACCACTGCGCCACCAGGGAAGCCCTGGACTGCTTTTTAAGAGGCCGCCTGCAGGGACCTGATGAGCTGGTGAATATGCGAGCTCTCTCCCAGCTGACATCTCTGTGCACACATGAGGGCGTCCTCCAGACTCGGCTCTAGTGGGACCCAGAACTCTCCAGCCACGGTGGTCCCCCGCCTCATCTCACACACGAGGAAGCTTTCTGATTCTTACGTGTCCTTTTTCACACATTAAGCATTCAGGGGACATCAAAATACATATTGATTTGGGTTCTTCTTCCCTGGAAGGTGGACATGTGGCCACAGAAACCCATGGCACAGCCGCTGGCAAGCTCAGAGCCACTCGTGGCCAGAAACAGCAGTGGGTGTGGACCAGGGATGCTCTGGCTCCCAGATGAGATCACTTCCCTGAGATTCCCCTAAGAAACAAGTGTTGCGCTCATTCCGTGGGGAGGGACGACACCTTTCCACGGAAGTCACTCTCCCAATTCCCTCTGCCTTCCCTCTCTGTCCAGTCTGGGGATAGAGCTGGCCCTTCAGACTGAAGGCACCTCCCTCCCCTAAACCCACCCCTCTCTCTGGACTCTAATGGGGAGAAATCATTGCCGCCTGTCCTTACCCCTCCCCACCCTGTCCTCTCTGGCTAATCCCTTGGCCACATGTGCACGCGCATGCACACACAGCACACACACGCACACAGCAGTTGCTGCCAGCGAGCCGTGTTCTGACCTGCATGAAGCTAGGGGAGCCAAGGATAGGAGATTCCATCCAGAGATAAGGTTCTCTCCTGCTTCTTCAACAGAGGGAAGGAGAAGGAAGAACGGTGGTTGGCTGGTGATATTAGTGGCTGGAGGAGTATGAAGCAGGGTAGACTCCATAGCGTTTCCTTCTGAGGAAAAAGGCAGTGTGATAATGACCAGTTAGCAGAGAGACATGAAGCCACATCCAGAAGGCAGTCATTGTGTAAAAGAGTCAGATGCTGATTAAGTTGATAGAGAAGCTAGGAAACAGGGTGGTCTTCGCCAAGAGTAGGGAGGACGCATTTGTCTCTCTCCTGGGGAGACCCAAGTGTGGGCAGGTTTGCTCTAAAGCACCAGGTGGGCAGCAGGACCTGGTGGTAAGAAAGGGCTTGATATCACCAGACCAACCCCCACCTGATCATGGCCCCCAGTTCTAGCAGCAGGGCAGTGGCAGCTCAGGGCTAAGCCACTGGGGGGCAGCCGGGAGGGTGTTACAGCTCACTTTCATAAGTGGCTTGAAGCTGAGGGGCACTTGTGTTGGACCCAAGTGCTAGAGAGGAGGGAGGGAATGGCCCCAGTCCTGGCAGCCAACCTGATAGAGACCTGCAGGGGCAATGGCCATCTGCTTGCCCCCTTGGGGTGCCCCAGTGTTCAATTGCCTACTCCTCCCCTCTGAAGGGAGATGAATTTGGAAATGAATCCAGAGGAGAAGGGTGACACAGACTCAGAACATCCTGACTGTAAAGGTTTTTAGACCACCCGGTCTACCTTCCTCATTTTCTATATTGGAGACTAAGGCCTGGGGAGAAGTAACTTGTTCAAGGTTCAGCCAGTCAGTGACAGAACCCAGGGGAGGACCCAGGTCTCCTGGTGCCCAACCTAGTTCTACTCATCACAGCAGCCCTAGCTCTCAGGAGGTGGGCATTGTATTCCCATGTCCCCTTTTCTGAGTCCTAAAATCAGCTGTCCTAAGGTCAGTCTGGCCTTTGACCTTGGCAGTGGTCCTCCAGCCATGTCTCCTTCCTAAGGGATTCATGGCTTCCATACCTAGAAGATCCCAGGGAGAGAGAAGCTTTGGTCACTCCAAGGCCATATAGCCATGTACTCAAGGATTCAGTGCGTACCACTGGCATCCTCAATTTTTGAAATAAGACGAGTCTGGAAGGGAACCGTAGTGCCCCCTGCCCACTTGCTCTAAATTTCCTCGCTGAGGTTTTAGCAGCACAGTCCAGCTCCAGGACGAGGTTGGGCTTTCTTGGAAAGGTGATCACATTGCCTGGACCCCCACCAAGACCTTCGTCCCTTTGACATCTGGGTGTGCCCAGAAGCCACAGCCAGGGAAATAGGGCCCTGAGGCCAGGTCTCCACAGTTCAGGCAAGGGGAGAGGGAGCTGGGGCCTGGATAATGCAGAGCATTAGATGACAGTTTTCTTCAACTCTCTTTTGGCTTGGGAATGCAAAATATGATCATTTTTGCCTGGAGAATTCCCCTTCCTAAGTGTGTTTGGCTTCAGCTGACATTAAGATGAGCTTGCATTCCTCCATACCGCCTGGCCTCCAATTCTAAATTGTTTGTGGAGACTCAAGACAGATGCTCGTGTGCCGACAACTGGAAGCTGGCTGTGTGTTTGCTCTAGAGAACCTCTCCGACATGTGCCAGGGCTGGGCCTTAGTAGCAGAGAGCTCAACCCTCTCATTTGACAGATGGGGACACTGAGGCCCAGAAAGGCATAGTGACTCTCCATGGACACTCAGCCAATTTAGTGACAAAGCTGAGATTAGAACGCAGGTCACCCTGCCCTGGTCCAGCCTTCTCTGGGCTTCACTTTGGGTTCTGGTGACATGCAAACATGTCTGTTGGCTCACGCATGTGGCTGCAGACTCTGAAGACCACAAGTCATGGCCCTACTACCCAGCATGGAACCTGGAGCATCGTAGCCCCAAATGGACATTCGTGGAATTGAAGGACTATAGAGCAGGGGTATAGAGAGGCAGTGGTGGTAAATAAAGATGGACATGGTGACCTTGGACAAATCCCCACCCCTCTCCCAGCCTGAGTTCTCTCACTAACAAGGGTCTTAAACACAATCAAGTGGTTCTCAAACTATGTTCCAGGACACCCTGGGGTTCCAAAGAAATGTCTGAGGATTGTCACTGCAGGTGGGGAGTTTCCTTGTCCCCCATCCTTAACCCCAACCTCAGCTTCCTGTGTCTGCTTTTCATTGTATAGATTTTGTTTCCAAAAGATGGGATTCATTGCAGAAAAACAAAGTTTTGAGACCACTGGGTTATTGGATCTATAAGATCCCTGTTTGCTCTTAAGAATAAAATCCTAATAAGTTACCCTTCCCTGATAACATATTTGCCGCACACCATTTTTGACCCTGTGTTAAATTGTCCAGGGTTCATGTCCCCTGGCCATGGGGCAGAGAGAAAATGAGGTACGGGAGGGCCCTTGAGCCCAGCATTGATGCTAGGGGTCTATCTCTATGTCTGTTGTTCCTGTGTCTGCCATTTCTATGTCCCGATGAGGCAGGACAGCCCAGCTCCAAGGCCCTTGGTGCATGGCTCAGGCAGGAGAGGTCATGACCTGCCTGCTAGGCCGCTCTGCCCCCTGACAGGCTAGGTCCAGGCCTCCCCGTGATCTCTTGAGAAGGGAATGACTGGGTTACCACCCCAGAAACCATGAGTCCCCATTGTGTAATTATTCCTCCCCTTCCCTGATTGTCCATCATTTAAGACAGGGGTCTGCAACCCCCGGGCCGAGGACCGGTACTGGTCCTTAGCCTGTTGGAAGCAGACCACACAGCAGGAGGTGAGCGGCGGGCGAGTGAGCAAAGCTTCATCAGCCACTCCCCATCGCTTGCATTACCACCTGAGCCATCCACCCCCTCCCCACCATCCGTGGAAAAATTGTCTTCCATGAAACTGGTCCCTGGTGCCAACAAGGTTGGTGACCGCTGATTTAAGAGCCAGACTGAGTCAGTTACCAATTGCTACAATAATGCCATGTAACAAATAATCCCCCCAACTCTGAGTGACAGACAGTAATTATTTAGTTCATGTGGCTGGGTCAGCTGGATGTCAACTGACCTCAGCTAAGCTCAACTGAGAGCCCTGATGGCCTCATGGGGCTTGCTTATGTATGTGGGGGATGGCTGACCCCAGCCGGGCTTGGCTAGGGCAGTTCAGCTCCAAATATCTCTCATCCTTTTCCTGGGATCAGTGGGCCAGACTGAGCAAATACTTCTCACATTGATGGCCGAAGTGCAAGTGGGCAAGCAGAAGCAGACAAGGCATCCTAAGACCTTGGCTGGAAACAGACACACTTTAATTTCTGCCTCATATGGCCCAGCCCAGCGTTAAGTGGGGATGCTTCATAGGCGTTGTTTATTGTTGTTAGAGCTGAATCTTCTACTTTAGTTCAACACATTTTACTGAGCATCTCTGTGTCCCCAACCCTGCAGTGGGAATGAAAAGATAAGTGAAACCCAGTCCTTGTCCTCACATTGCTTGGAGTCTTGGGATGGGGAGAAGATGTATGGAATTCACTCTGCTCAGTGTAGAGGTTTAACCCCAACCCTTAACAGGTATTCACTAAACTTCACAAGTATTCATTCCTCCATGAGTGGAGGTATAGGCAGAAAGAAGCTCACAATCCAGTGTGATTCCCCTGATGCCCCAGCAGCTCTCAAGGGCAGGGCCCAGAGCCCCACCCTCCAGAGGCTTCCTGGGGGAGGGCATAGTTACTAGGTCTCCTGTGAGGGCTGCAGGCCCCCAAGGGCAGGATCCCTGGAGTCGGAGGGCTCCCTGACCTGGAGCCACCTCCTCTCCAGTGGAGGCCTTCCTGCCTCAACTGGCAGAAGCTTCTCTGATGAGGGGACCGCATTCTCCCCACACCCCACCCCTTCCCTCATATTTCACTAGCGCCTCACTAGGGCCTAGACGGGGGTGAGGGGGCCTCGCGCCTCACCAGCAATGCCCCCAAACCTGACATTGCCTTCTTAGATGCCTGTCTTTGAAACAATGGCTTCAGGTAAGAAGGGAAAGACAGCTGGGGCTGGCAGCAGATCAAGATCCACCAAGCTTTCATTATTTGCCACAGCAGAAGGGGCAGCAATGCAGAGGATGCAAATCAGCCAGGCATCTACAGCTCATCCCATCTCAGGTTGGAATGTGTGATTTTGTTTTCCATAGCAGAAGGAGGTCCACATTACCATTTCTTTTTGCTTAGGGTCTTTTCTTTTGTCAGGGTCTTTTCTCCTGTCCCCCTCCCTATCTGTAATTTGCTTTTAGACATGAAGATTCTTGAGGGGCAAGTAAAACTGGGAAGAGGGAGATAACACGAGAGAGTTCTGATACTATTTCAGCCTCCCTGGGCCCCATCCCAGCTCCCACCATCCAAGGAAAATGAAAGCTCTTGCCTACACAATGTACGTCTGCAACCCAAAGCAGGACCCGGAGAATGAGCAGAGGCCTGGCGGATGGAAGGCGGCTGAAAGATGGTCACTTTCAGGTTCCCCAGAGTAGCTTCCTCCTGCTGTCAAATCTGGTGCTTCATCCAGATTTTCAAGGTCCTTGGGACTCTGGCTGTGTCCTTCTGGCACACCTGGTCCCCTGTATTCTGCCTGTTGTGATCAGGGATGCACCTGTCAGTTCTCTAGCAAGCTGGATCTGAGGCCATGGGACCCAGGATGGGTGAGTTTTTAAGAAAGGGTGGGAGGGAGGAGGACTAGCCTGGCAGTGAGGAGCTCAAGTGACAGAAGTGGGGAGGAAGGCTTGATGGTGGCAGGCAGCCCAGGGCAGGACCGATGAGGCCTCAGAGTGCGACCCTGCCACTTCCTAGCTGCGTGACCATGGCCAGTTACCTGCCTTCTTTGTGCTTCAGTTTCCTCACCTGTAAAGTGAGAATAATAGTATACTTCAAGGGGTTGTTGGGAGGATTAAATAAATTTAGAACAGTACCCGGTGCCTAGTGAGTTCTATGTGCATGTACACTATAATTTTTATTACTGTTATCTAAATGGTAAGGGACTGTCCGTACCAATCAGAGAGCTAGGAAATAAACTAAGGGAAGAAGAGGCCAACAGGTACTGATTCTGGGAACAGGTTCTCAGAGGGTGAGAAATCCATCAGGCAAGTCTCTCTGCATATTCCTGGCACAAAGCAAAGATAAAAATATACAAAGCGGGGCTTCCCTGGTGGCGCAGTGGTTGAGAGTCCGCCTGCCGATGCAGGGGACACAGGTTCGTGCCCCGGTCCGGGAAGATCCCACATGCCGCAGAGCGGCTGGGCCCGTGAGCCATGGCCGTGGAGCCTGCGTGTCCAGAGCCTGTGCTCCGCAACGGGAGAGGCCACAACAGTGAGAGGCCTGCGTACCCCGCCCCCCCCCAAAAAATATATATACACACACAAAGCTACTCCTGAATGTTGCCCTGAATAGTGTGTAGCTGGATAAGAAAGCAGGGAAGATGCAGAAACTACTGTAATCCATGGTAGAAAGCAACAGAAGCTATGAGCAACCCAGAGGAAGGAACACGTTGTAGCAGAGGTGTCATCAGAGCTGGGCCTTGATCTTTGAGAAGAAGGGAAGAAAGGCCTTCAGTCAGGGTGAACAGCATGGGCAAAGGCACTGAGGCAGCTCAGCAGGGAATCTTGATTCAGTTCCAGTTGACCGAGATCTGCGTGCTTTCCATGGACCAGGAAATGCCACAGGTTAGTCACTGCATTCAGTTTTGTCCACCACACTTTGAGGTTGGTATTATTATTCCCATTTTATAGAAGAGTAAACTGAGGACCAGAGAAGTCCCTGACCCAGGGTCACCCATTAGTCAATGAATGCTGGAGCCAGGCTTCTCACATTGAGATCACTAGACAAAATTTGATGTAATGGGGGGGGGGTCAGGGAAGCCTCCTGGGGAGGGGTCAAGAATGGGACATTTGTGCTGAGATTTGAAGGTGATGAGAAGTTCATCAGAGGTGCTGAGGCAGAAGAAATAGCACGTGCAAGGGCCCCAAGATGGGAGGAAGCAAGGTGCATCTAAGGAGCAGAAGGGCGGCCCTGGGCCTGGACAGCAGGGAGCCGGAGGAAAACTTGATGAGACAGGCTAGGGATGCTCTGAGGGCCATGGGGCCACATGGAGACTTTGGACTTTCTCCCAAGACCCTTGGGAAGCTAGTGGCAGCAGTGGGGGGGGGGGGTGACTGGTAGAGGGTGGAGCAGCCCATCATGGATGCTCAGCTGAGTCTCCTTGAGCTCTAGTGAGCACTCCCTGTGGAGCTGTTGAGTCCACAGGAGCTTCAGACATGTGTTGGCCAGTGTGCCTCAGCATTTGGGACTGTGACCACTCTGCCTGGTGATAGGACAGTAGCCTCCACCTTAGCCTGATGTGGTGGGTTTGAGATCAAGCGATGCTCAAACATCATGCTGTGGTTTCAGTACTTTCTTGGGACTGGCTGATGCTTTTTTAAAAGATAAGATTCTGAGAAAGGGAGCAGCAGCTGATGTAACTTTGGCCATAGTCCACAGGAGAGCAGGCCAGGAACTGTGGTTTTTTTCCCCCTCTGTCATCAATATCAAGGGCAGTAAAGTGGCAAGCTGCCCAACCAGGCTCCCACTGTCTCTGCAATCGGCCTGTTGACTCCCATCAAAAACAACTTTGTTTTCTTTTATTGGTATTTGGGGTTCATAAATCTCTGAGAAGAGTACATTCCCCAAGCATGAAAGCCACGTGCCATCAGGGGAGCGGGCCAGAGATCTTGTCGGGAGCCAAGGTCAGGATGTCAGACTTGACATCACTTTTAGGAAATCCATTCTCTGGTTGGTTCGGTTTAGTCAGAAGCAAATGCCAACTCGGGGAAGAAACCAGCACTTTGTAACTTAATGCCCCGTCCCTGAGAGCGTTTGTCCTCTTCCCTGTGGCCAGATTTCACTAATCCTGTCCTGGGGGTTGGGGGGTGGGGACACTGGGGGAGACAGGACTAGTCCTAGACAAAGCCCCCTGGGGGAGGGAAGGCGCACAGGGCTGCCGACCTCCTCTCCCATCTGCTGCCCCCAACCAAACCCAAAGACAGAGGAGGTGGGACCTGAGGGCAAGAGGGAAGACCCGTTTCTCTGAAAAGAATTTTCCCTGCCTCCAGTGGGTCCTTCTCTGAAAAGCTGCTCTCCCAGGGGTAGCACATCACCCCAGTGCCCTAAGCTACCTGATCATGGGCTTGCTCTAACCTCCTCCCAGCTGAGTGATTTGGGGCAAATTACTTAACCTCCCAGAGATATGATAATATCTACTTCACAGGGTTGGTGTGAGATTTAACTAAGTAATATAAAATTACTGGTGAGATACCTAGAATAGTGCCTGGAACATATCAGTGCTCAGTGAATATTTTTTTCCCTGTTACTCGTTGAGGGGAGAGAGCGACCCAGCCAAATGTGGGTCCTGGTCTCTAACCATTCAATCAAGCAGTATCTATTGACTGCTGACTCTGAGCTAGATCTTTATTCAAGGCAGTAAGGATACAGCAGTGAGCAGCCTCTCCCGGCACTTAGAAGACATAAGAATATTATAGAATATCAGCCATGTGACAATAAACAGATAAATATGTAACATGTTAGTGATAAGTGCTATGAGGACAAATGAAGAAGAATAAGGGGGATAAGAGTGACAGGGTGTCCTGGTAAGGGACAAGATGGCATTGAAACAGAGACCCGAATGACTTGAGGGAGTGAGCCCTGCGGGTGACCCAGGGAGGAGCTTTCCAGGCAGAGGGCAAAGATGCTAAGTGGGGACGGGTCTGACACATTCTAAGAACGGCAAGGGGGACAGAGTGGCTGCAGCAGAGGGATGGACGGGGAGGACAGGAAATGAGGGGCAGAGGGAACCAGGTGGGATCATGCAGGGCCTTGCAGGTAAGGATTTTGGCTTTGACTGTGAGTTGGTGGGAAAATGATGAAGCATATGGAGCTGAGGAGTGATTGGATCCGACAGGTCTTGGAAGGATCCTTCTGGCCATGTTTGGCCAAGAAGCACTGATGGTAGAGAAGGCCCTGAAGACACAATTTACGGCCTTAGCTTCACTGGCCCTCACCCACTTGTCGGCCTGGGAGTGGTGGGTGGGTCTGGATTTCTTGACTGCCCAGCATGCCTTCCTCTTGTCAAGGTCACCTCCCTTTGCTGGGCTCAGATGCAGGAAAGGGAGGACCAAGGACCACCAGGGGACATCTCCAGGGGGCACCAGGGAGCCAGATAAAGTATTGCCCCCCAGACAGGGAATGTGCGTGGCTTGTGCATGTGTGTGCATGGATGTGTGTCTGTGTGTGGGCATGTGTGCCTCTCTGTGTGTACATACGTGCGTGTGCATGTGTGTGTCCATTCCTAGGACAGAGTTGGAGAGTTCCTCGTCTGCAACTCCCCTTCTTCTTTGACCTCTCTCTGTCCACCTCCCAGCTGTGCACAGGTGACACTAGTATCTCTCTCTGCTCTGTGACATGCCCTCATTGGCCAAGGACCTGGGCCCCTTCATCCCTCTGTGCTCACCTGACCAGACCCCTCTTCCCCAAGGCTGCCTGCTTCTAACCAGGCTGGTAAGTCCATTCGTGGGCTGGGCTTTGTAAATAAGAGTATGTAAATAACATACTCTTCTTCCCTCACCCCCACTTAGGGCTATGACACTAAGTTCATGTGGCAGATCAGCAGTCATGAAGACAGGGTTGGCAGCTACGTAGCCACTTGCCGTCACTGTCTGCTCCTGTATCCCCAGCAGGTACTGCTCACTGATCACACCAGTCTTGCCCACTGAGCCCAGACTTGACCTCAGAATCCTTCTCAACTCAGTGCTCCAGGCAACACTAATAATCAATTGACATGGATGAGTGAGAACACATGTCTAACATCCCTAATCTAAGGTATTCTAGTGTTACCTCAGGGGACTCTAATTCTGGGACTCTAATGATGGAATTTTTGGCCACTCTATCCATTTGCTGAGCAGAAAAGAAAGCGTAGAAGAAACCTCTTGTTCCTGCCTGCACAGTAGGCCTTATTCAAGTACATGGTCCAGGGCATCACTCTTGAACACTCAGACTCAGGGGGTCCGTGCCAAGGGAAGGACAGAGGGACGCTCAAGGGTACTAGCCTCAGATTCAGAGTCCCTATCCAGCAGGCTTTGGGACCTTGGGCAGGTCAGTTCACCTCTCTGACCCTCGGCTTTCCCTTTGCTGCCCACATCACAGGGTTGTAGTGGAGATCAGATGATAGCAGGCATGTGAGTGTTCTGTGAAATTTATAAAGTGCCCTACACATGAAAGGAACGACAATGATATTCTGTCTACTGTTTTGTTCTGCTGATTGGTTTTCACTTATCTGAGGGTTTTGGCTCATGGTAGGATCCCACCCCTTAAATCCCATGGGTCCCAAGTTTGGTGGTCCTGTAGGTACTGATACGTAATGAGGCCAGACATGCCTGAAAATGCCTCGTGGAGGGAAGGAGTCGCAGAGCGGGTATCTGAGGTCCTGGCTCTGATGCTGCTGCTGACCTGCTGTGTACCCCCAGACAGCCTCTTAACCTCTCTGGGTCTGAACCCCCCTCTGCCAAATGTGGATGATGCTTGCCCATTCCCCCAAAGTCCTGTGAGGGTAAATGATGGCAAATGTGAGGAGACTCAGAACCCTAAGCAGCATACAAGTGTGAATTGCTATTTCTTGTGATTCAGCACAAGAATGCCAAAGGGGTAAAGCTCTTTGCCCCAAGGCTCTCCACTAGGTGGAATCGGTTAATTGACCGATTAGGGGCCAAGGTGAAAGGGTTATGGGAGTTTCTCTCTGCTTTGCCTCAGCTGCTGCAGTGGAGCAGTATGCCAGGCGGAGCTTTGCATATGGATTCAGAAGGAGGTGGTCAGCCAGCAGCGCTGGAGCTGTGGCCACTAGGACCCCAGGCTTGGTGGGGCAGTGGGGGGAGGCGAGAGAGGTGGGAAATCAGCTCCGTGACTCTTTAGCAGGCAGAGGTGAGAGAAGGGAGAAAGAGAGGGAGGAGTGGGGAGTGAAGGAGGTGAGAGGAGGGAAAAGAGAAAGGAAAAAAACGGAAGAGGAGACCAGCAGAAGCTAGAAGAAGCAAGGCTGGAGGAAGGAGTGATGGAGGGGGACGGGGACTGTCTCTTCCTTGTGGGAGCAGGAATTCTCTCGGGAAGGGACTGGGTCTTCCCCTTCAGACCCACCTGGTCTCTCTAAGAGTAGGTTTTATGCCTATGCCATCCCTATCAGATTGGCTCCCCCAGGGCAGTGGCTGGGCCTTTCCCATCAGACTGTTGGCTCCCCAAACAGGAACTGGGGCTCCCCAGGGATAGGGGAACATACTCCATCCACAGCCAAGACCCTGGACCTCCACCTGCCTGACTCCTCTCCTCCCCACCCAGGGTTCACGGACACCTTCAACATGGACATCAAGAAGCCCCGAGTCATCACCGGCTCCAGAGCCGCCTTCTTTGGCTACACGGTGCAGCAGCATGAGATCAGCGGCAAGAAGTGGTGAGTGAGAGCTGCCGCCTCCACCGTAGCCCTGCACTGCCCCGCACCCAGCCCCTCCATCGGCTGGCCACACTGGCCCTCACGTGTAGACGCCCCCCTTGCCGGGGACTTGACTTCTTGTCGTGGCAGGTCAGGGGCTGCCTAGGATCTGCCCCTGTCCATGAAATCATGAGCATCCCATTTCACAGGCCTTGATCTTCTCATCTGAGAAATGGGAATGAACACCCCTCCTTCTCCGGGTTATGGGACAGCACAAGTAGCAGGCACCTAGAACCAATAATGACCCCCTCCCATCCCCTCTCAGGGCCTCAGGGTCTCATCAGTGGGGGCAGTGCCTCTGGTCCTGGCGGCTGGGAGAGCTGTTGGGGAGCGGGATGTCTCTGAGGGGATAGATGTGAGTGTGCTCAAAGCTAAAGTACAGGAACAGTGGGGCAAAGGAAGTGAGAGCAAGGCTGAGTGGCAGGGAGAGGGCCAGAGAGACCCCAAGGACCCCTCTGGGACGGGGGTGATCAAGAGGCGGGAAGGGTCTGCGTCTGATTTTTAATATAACTTTGTTGGATTATATTTTACATATTATATAATTTACTCATTTCAAGTGTTGATTCGGTGATTTTTTTTTTTTTTTTTTTTTTTTGCGGTACGCGGGCCTCTCACTGTTGTGGCCTCTGCCATTGCGGAGCACAGGCTCCGGACGCTCAGGCCCAGCGGCCATGGCTCACGGGCCCAGCCGCTCTGCGGCATGTGGGATCTTCCCAGACCGGGGCACAAACCCGTGTCCCCTGCATCGGCAGGCGGACTCTCAACCACTGTACCACCAGGGAAGCCCTCGGTGATTTTTTTTTAAAAGTAAATTTACCGGGCCTCCCTGGTGGCGCAGTGGTTGAGAGTCCGCCTGCCAATGCAGGGGATACGGGTTCGTGCCCCGGTCTGGGAGGATCCCATATGCCGCGGAGCGGCTGGGCCCGTGAGCCACGGCCGCTGGGCCTGCGCGTCCGGAGCCTGTGCTCCGCAACGGGAGAGGCCACAATGGTGAGAGGCCCACATAACGCAAAAAGGAAAAAAAAAAAAAAAAGTAAATTTACCAAGTTGTGCAGTTCGTCAGTTGTAGAACATTTTCATCGCCCCAATAAGATCCCTCATGCACGTGTACTGTTCATGGCCATTCTCCTCCTGCTGATTGGTTTTCAGCTGTCAGAAGGCAAGGCTTTCCTTCCTTCCTGAGATGGAAAGGACTAGGCCTCTGCTTTGCCCTCTTAGAAGCCCTTGCCGAGTCAAGGGACCATGTGAACACTGACGATAAATGTCCTACCTGCCCTCTTCCCAATCTGGCCTCTGCCTACCCTCCCACCCTCTTCTCCTTCTGCTTCCCCCACCTCCTTTCCTGCGCTCAACACTCTACCACATTGCATTATTTCCATTTTTCCAGTTCTCCAGAGCTTCTTTGCACATGCTGTTCCTTCCTCCCATGATGTCCTCTCCTACCTTCCCCACTCACCCTACCCTACCACTCAGATCTGACAAATTCTCTCATACATTTTTTGGGAAGGAGTATCTTATTATCTTTCTACTGAGGTATAACTTAGATACAGTAAAGCATAGACACCTTAAGTGTCCAAACCGGTGAACTTTTACACATGTATATGCCCATTGTGATCACCTCCCAGAACATGATATAGAACATTTCCAGCTCCCTGGAAAGCTCCTTGTGCCTCCCACCTAGTCAGTTCCCCTCCAGGTAACCACTATTCTGACTCCTATCACCATAGATTGATTTTGCCTGTTTTTGAACTTCATATAGATGATATCACACATTAAGTAGTCATTTATACCTG
Source organism: Mesoplodon densirostris (assembly GCF_025265405.1). NCBI lineage: Eukaryota > Metazoa > Chordata > Mammalia > Artiodactyla > Ziphiidae > Mesoplodon > Mesoplodon densirostris. The sequence goes on from NC_082664.1 coordinate 125,393,685, forward strand.
ACCTGTTTTACTCAACATTATGTCTTTGAGGTTTAACATACTGTTGAATGTTTCATACTTGATGTTTCTTCACTGATGTGTAATATTCTACGGTAGCAATGCACCACGTTTTATTTATTTATTCTACTATTGATGGATCTTTGGATTGTTTCCATTTTTGGCTATTTCAAGTAGAGATACTATTAACATTCTTATACATGTCTTCTGATGAACATATGTACTCATTTTTATCCGGTATATACTCAGGAATAGAATCACTGAGTTAAAGGGAAGGTATATGTTTGTAGGACCTGCCAAGCATTTTTTCCCCAAATGGTTTACTAATTTAACCTCTTCTAGTAACATGAGAGTTCTAGTTGCTTCCCATCCTCGCTAACACTTGGTATTATCAGTCGTTAATTTTAGCCATTCTGATGGTGTGTAGTGGTATCTAATTGTGGGTTTAATTGGCATTTTTCTAATGACTAAAGATGTTGAGTAACCCTTGGTAAATTTATTGGCCATTTTGGTATCCTATTTTGTGAAGTGTCCAGTTGAGTCTTTTGCCCATTTTTTAAATTGTGTTGTGTGTCTTTTTCTTATTGATTTATAGGACTTTAAAAAATATATTCTATATACAAACCTTTGTCAGAGAAGAACATTGCAAAGAACTTCTCCCAGTCTATATCTTGCCTTTTCATTCTTTTAATGGTATCTTTTTATGAACAGAGTTCTTAACTTTAGTGAAGTCTAATTTATCTGTCTTTTTTATGGTTAGTGTTTCTTGTGTGTCCCATTTAAGAAATTTTTGCCTCTCCCAAGATGATGAAGATATTTTCCTCTGTTTTCTTCCAGAAGTTTGATGATTTTGCTTTCTCATTTAAGTCAGTGATTCATCTCAAATTAATTTTTGTATGAGATGTGAGATAAATATCTAAGTTTTTTTATAATATGGATATCCAATTGATCTGGCACCATTTGTTGAAGGACTATTTCCCCACTAAATTGTAGTGTCGTCTTTGTTGAAAATCAGGTGACCCTATATGTATGGGTCTATTTCTAGCCTCTATTCTACTCCATAGAATAGAAAGCTGCCTTGGTTACTGTAGCTTCAAAGCAAGTCTTGAAGTTAGTGTGAGTTCTCCATCTTTGTTCTTCTTTGACAAGATTGTTTTAGCTATACTAGGTCCTCTATATTTCCTTATGAATTTTAGAATAGGCTTGTCAATTTCCCCTAATCAAACTTGCTGAGATTTTGATTGGGATTGCATTAAATTTATAGATCAACTTGGGGAGAAATGAAATCTTGATAATACTGAGTCTTCCAAACCATGAAAATGTATATCCCTCCGGTTATTTCGTTTTTAAAAAATTTTTCTCTCAATAGTGCTTTGAAATTTTCAGTGTAAAACTCTTGCATACCGTTTATTATATTAATTCCTAGGTATTCAATATTTTATGCTAATTAAAAATAGAATATTCTTTTTATTTTTTATTTATTTGGTTGTGCCAGGTCTTAGTTGAAACAGGCAGGTTCCTTAGTTGTGGCTCATGGGGCTCCTTAGTTGCAGGTCGCTGGCTCCTTAGTTGTGGCACGTGGGCTCCTTAGTTGTGGCTCATGGGCTCCTTTAGTTGCGGCTTGCTGGCTCCTTAGTTGCGGCACATGAGCTCCTTAGCTGTGGCATGCAAACTCTTGGTTGCAGCATGCATGTGGGATCTAGTTCCCTGACCAGGGATCGAACCCAGGCCCCCTGCATTGGGAGCATGGAGTCTTAACCACTGCACCACCAGGGAAGTCCCTAAAATAGAATATTCTTATTTAATTTTCCAATCTTTTGCAAGTATAGAAAAATACAATTGACTTTTGTATATTTACATTATATCCAGCAATTTTACTAAATTCATTTATTATTTCTAATAGTTTGCTTGTAGATCCTTTTGAATTTTCTATGTATACAAGCAGATCATCTGAAGTAATTGCTTTATTTCTTCTTTTCCAATCTTCATAGCTTTTATTTCTGTTTCTCTTGCCTAATTGCAATAGCCAGGACGTTCAGTACAAGATTGAATAGAAGTTGTGATCCCAGACATGATTTTCTTACTTCCCTTATTAGAGGGAAAACTTTCAATATTTCCGAATTAAATAAGATGTTAACTGTAGTTTATTGATTTGTTTGTTGTAGATACCTTCATATTAAGAAAGTTTTCTTCTATTCCTACTTTTCTGAGGTTTATTTGTGTGTGTTTGTCTCTGTGTGTGTGTATGTAATAGGTGTTGAATTTTATCAGATGCTTTTTCTGCAAAAGATTGAGATATGATATGGTTCTCCTTTATTCTGTTATTATTAATTATATTCATTGATTTTTTTGAATATTAAGCCCAATTTGTATTCCTGGGATAAACTTGGTCACCACATATTCATATATATATATATATATACATATATATGTGTGTATATATATGTATATATATATAAATTGATTATATTTATTAATATATTCTCAGGAACTTTATTTCTATGTACATAAGGTATATTGTGCAGCTAAATGCATCCAATATATTCTTAATTACAAATACCTTGTTTTGCAATTCCTGAATTTCCACTTGATTCTTTTTATAGACTCTAATTCTATTAAAGTAATCTATCTTTCTCCCATTTGCCCATCTTTGACTCTATTTTTTTAAACATATTAATCACAGTTATTTTGAAGTCCTTCTTGGCTAAGGCTAACTCGAATATCTGGATCATCTCTGGGTCTGCTTCTAGTGACTATTTTACCTTATGGTTATCAGTCACTTTTTCCTGATTCTTTGCCTGTTTAATGTATATATTTTTGTTCTATGCTGAACATTGTGAATTGTACACAGTAGAGGCTATAGATTGTGTTACCTTCCTTTAAATACATTTTGTTCTGATGGGCAATTAAAATACTGGTGAAACCACCTAGAACTTAACCACAGCTTGGTTTGGGCCTTGGTTAGGGCAGGTATCTGGTTTTGCCCTTACTTCTAGGGTGCAGCCTTTACTCCTAGGGCATAGACTTCCTGAGGTCTCAATTGAAAGCCCACAGCAGTCATTAAAATGCCTCTATTCTGACTGGGCATGAACCCCAACATCTCCTAAGCACTGAGCAGCCTCTAAAATCTCTGATCCCTGTGGCTCTTCTCTGATAGATTTTCCAGAATCTCACACTACACATGCACAGCTTAGGGGTCAGCCAAGACCCTAAGGGGAAATGCTGGCAGAGTTTGGGGGGTCCTTTCTCTGTGGTGCTCTCCTTTCTGCCTGCTTCCACCAAATCCTAGTTATTTTTGCAGCCTCAGCCCCAATCACTGTTTCCTCTACCCAGCAAGACTGCTGCTATCTGACTGGACTCTATTTCCCTGTGCTGCAATAGGAAAGTGCCCTCAGAGAGAAAGCTGGGTAAATGTGGGTTTAGTGCCTGTACTTACCTTTGCTCAAGTATTGAGCTCTCTAGTGTTATCTATTGCCTGAAAATAGTTGTTTCATGTATTTTATCTAGCTTTCATAGTTGTTTATGGCTGGAATTAAAAGTCCTCTTTCTTTTAAAAATATTTATTTATTTATTTGGCTGCGCCGGGTCTTAGCTGTGGCATGCAGGACCTTCATTATGGCATGTGGGATCTTCAGTTGTGGCACGCGGGATCTAGGTCCCTGACTAGGGGTTGAACCTGGGCCCTCTGCATTGGGAGCACAGAGTCTTAGCCCCTGGACCACCAGGGAAGTCCCAAGGTCCTCTTTCATGTTCTTTAATCAACTTAAGTATCATTTCCTCTGAGAAACCTTCTCTGACCATCCCTTCCCATCACTAGATTAGTTGTACCCATAGAATTCTGGATTTTCCTTTTCATAACGTTTATCATAATGGATAGTAATTGCCTATTTCATTGTCTTTCTTCCTGAAATCAGGGGTATGCTCCCAGGAAATTAGTAGATGCTCAAAAGAACATACTTTGAGAGACTGAATTAATGGTTTGAGTCTCTCTCAACCAGCCCAGACATCAGATGCACAGCATTTGTATTCTATACATGATATGAATGGTCAAAGATTAAATGGGACTGACTTTTCCAAGACTGAATTTGTTTTGACCAATGCTTATTAAGCTTCTGCTAATAAATTTTACTAGACTCTGCAAAATTTTGGTATGGTTTCACTCTCAAATAACTCACAGACCAGTTGAGGAGTTGACACTAATATCCTTGAAATAATTTTAAAATAATGCAAGACAAAATACAACCTGGTGTTAATTACGTTCGTCTTTGTAAGACCACTTTCTCCATCAGGGCTTTCTGGATCCTTTTCCTAGCCTAAAATGGCCTTATCCTTCCTAAGTCCTCTCTCTGATGGCCTATATCATTTCCTACCTTGTGTTGGAGTCACTTATGCCCATGGCTCACCTCCCTTATCAGACACTAGCCTCATATCCCTGTGCATGAGAGCAGCCAGCAAGTTGTCACACTCACAGCAGAAACTCAGCCAGAGTTTGAAAGGAGAAATTTCTGTGGCTGAGGTCTCTGGGAGAGCTTCATAGAAGAGGCACATTTGAATGTGGTCTTGGAGGTTGGGCTTAGATGAGCAGAATGGTACAATAGAATTGACTCATGGTCACTCTTGCTGATCTGAGTGCAGCCGGAAGCATCATGGGAGCCACTGGACCAGAGTGTGTTTTCTGGCTGAGAGAAACAGAGAGGCCTTGGAGGCCCAGGGAGCTGCACCTCCTGCAGAATAAACAGGAGCACACAGGACCTTTCAGGAATCCCTGTCCTCACTTACATAGACCCCACTGCATACCCTACTTGGTTGCTTCCCCTCTCTGCTTTCTCCCCAGGCCCCCATTTTTTCTCATCCCATAGGCAGCATTCCAAGAGTTTTATCCAGACCTAAGACCCCATGGATGTGGATCAGGGGAAAAGACAGGTCAATGTCAATGTCATTTGGGGGACACCACCTGGCAGTTATGCACAGGGATGACTCCAGTGGTACATGTTGTTTGAAGTCCATGCCAGGAGGTACCTCAAAGGAAGGACAAGAGCAAGGGTTTGAAGTCCAAAGACTGCCACTTGGAGGAAGACCTTGGAAGAAGCTCTCTCATCCTCTCCACACCTCTATTTGCTCATGCACAAAATGGATATGAAATTACCTATCTCAGGGTGCTAGGAAAGATCAACAAATACCTAAAACTTGAATGTTATAATCAGTAAAGCAGGAAGTAGAGGATTGGGTTGCTTGCACCCAGCAAGCAGCCAAATCTGAAATCAGGCCCCTGGTGACTTGGTCAAGAGGCTCCCTTTGACCCAGGGTCTTCTGTCTCCTGGGTGTGGACCCAGCTTCCAGCCCTTCAGGTAGAGCTGGCACACCTTGGTCTGCATCTCCTGGGCCTGCAGTGGGGCCAGGGAATCTGTGTTTTAAAGACTTCCCCAGGACTCTAGCAGGGAGACTGGGGCCTCCTGAGGATCACCATTTTCATTGAGGATCGGGAGATGCCAGTGGGAAACAACATCACTCCCCAGCCCCTGACCAAAAATCCAGGTCCCAACATTGCCGCAGAGAAGGACCCACCAGTTGTCTCCAACCACAGGCACCAATGAGGTCTGGCCCCCATTTATCAGGCTGTGAGCCTCCTTGAACATCAAGGGCACCAGACCCTGATGTAAATGGGTTGGAGGACAAGGGGACTGACCTAGTGGTGCTGCCACTTTATTCTCTTAACCCTTCACCTCCTGCCCACCACATTCCCAACTCAGAACTCAAACTCGGCAAAACTGACTGTGCTTCAGACATCTTGAACGGTTTTCTACATGCCTTGGTTTCAGCAACAGTAACAACACTCACAGGCACACAAAAATGAAAAGAGAAGACAAATTCTTCTTGGGCTGAGTATTCTCTGCCCCTGCTTTTTGAGCCCTTTTGTATTTTCAGAGAAATTTAATCCACATGACTCTAATGTATGTACATTGAAATCATTAAGTCAGTTGGTTTTCAAGACCGTTTGATGTCCCAGAAACTCTGGTGTAAGATTTGCAGAGGGCCTCACCAAGGCTTTGGTCCACTGGAGCAGGAAGCCTCCTGGTGCTGAGAGAAAACAGAGCTGGGCCCCACAAATTTCCAATTTGTCACTGAAGCTTTCACCCCAGAGAAAGAAGCCTCAGCTCTCAGGGAGGCGGCGCATTTCACCCTCTCCCCTCAAGGGTGCTGGGAAGCAGGAACCTGGTAGCCCCAGTGGGTTCCACAAGGGGAACCCTTTGGAACTCAGTGGGCTTTAAGAACAAAAGGGCATGTGAATTCCCTGAGCCACAGGTTCGGGGATGTGAGCAGCTTGTAAGAGAAATAGGCTTGTCCCCATTTTACAGATGAGGCAACTGAGACTCCAAGAGATATAACATAGTAAGTGTCTGAGCTACGTCTGGAACCCAGGTCTTGTTAGGCCCAAGACAGCACAGGGCAGAAGCAGCCCCAGCCCAGAGACTGACTGGGAAACTACAGTCAGACCGCAGTGGTGCCCCTCCTGACCAGCGACACTGCTAGCCCCATAAGAGTCGAGGCTGTGAGGTCGCAAGACCCAGCACTAGCAGATTCACATAAAAATGCTGAGTCCAGTCAGAAAGAGAGGGTGTATATTCACAGAACCCCAAGCCCGGATGATAAATACCAAGAGAGGACACACAGAAAGGATCGCAGGAGTTCACGTGAGGGAGGGAATTTCTAATTCAGCAGGACTAGGTGGGGGAGGGAGTCGGGAGAGGGTTGTGGAGGAGGGGGCTTCCACATGGGTAGGATTTCTATGTGTAGAATAGACAGGGATGAGAAGAGTATAACAGATGGAAGGAACAGCATGGGTAAGAGTACAGGGCTGGAAAAGAAGAGGTCACGTTTAGAGAAAGGACACTGTCCCATGTGTCTGGAAAAGAAGGTATGGAAAGCAGGGCAGCAGACCAGACCAGAGGCTGGGAGAGGGAGGGGAGCACCACAGAGTTTCTTAAATACCCGAGTGCGGGGATGATATCTGGGAGGCAGTGGGCAGCCAGTGGAGGTTTTAGAGCAGGAGGGTGGTTCACTAGAGTTCTAATTTTTAGGGTGATCACTTACGCTGCCATATGGGAGGAGATCCTGGAGGTGAAGAGTCTGGTGGGAAGGCTATAGAAGTCTAGGTGGGTGGAGGACCTAAGGGGTGGGGCTTGGAGGAAGGGGCCTGCCTTATGAGTGTCAATAGTTCATTCATTCATTCTTGAGAACCTGTGCTAGGTCCTGGGAATTCAACGGTGAACAAAACTTCGAAGTCCCTGTCCTGATGGGACTTTTCTTCCGGTGGGGCAAGACACATTATGAAGTTGCCCATCATCTGTCACATGGTGATGTGTGCAGTGGAGAAGCATTAGGCAGGTTAAGGGGGCTTGGGAGCAGCGGGTGGGAGGGAGGGCTGCTCCCTTATACAGGCCATCAGGCAGGGCCTCAGTGCTAGGGTGACAGCAGTGAGAGACCTAAAGAAAACGGAGAGTCTGAGACAATCATGGATATCTGAGAAAAGAGTATTCCAGGCGGAGGGAATGGCAAGGGCAAAGGTGCTGAGGTGGGAAGATGCTTGGGATGTTCCAGGAACAGTGTGTGTGGCTGGAGCAGAGTGAGCCGGGCAGGAATGGAGGGGGGCGGGGTCAGAGATGAACCAGGATGAAGCATGACTGAGGACTTGTTTTGCTGACTGAGAAGATAGTGAAAAAGCAAAATCCAGCAACAGGAGACAGACTTTGGGGGAACGGGTGAGCTAATCTTTGGTCCCGTTGGTTTGAAGTATCCAAGGGTCAAAAGAGTGCAGCTGGACAGCTGGCAGCAGGGGACAGGGGCCTTCAGGTTGCCTGTTCCCAGACAGGGAGGTTGGGGTGCAGTGCTGTGAGGGCTTATCTGTGTGTGCCTCTCCCAGAAGCCGCCGAAGGGGCCTAGCTTGGGAGCTTGCAACTCTGGGCAAATGCTTACAGGACCAGCCCTTGAGATGTACGAAAGACTCATGATGTACACTCATGCGCACAGAGTAAGTCTAGAGTTCCTGCAAAGACTCATTGCAATGTACGCGAAACCTGCAGTACCACTCTAGAGCGCTGGTCCTCAAGCCTGGGTGTGCATCAGAATCCCCTGGGGGGCTTGTTAAATCGGATCACTGGGCCCCACCTCCAGAGTTCTGATTCCATAGGTCTAGGGTGGGAGCTGCGAATTTGCTTCTAACAAGTTCCCAGGTGGTGCTGCTGGGGCCCACACTCTGAGAACCACAGCCCTAGAGATTTCTATCCCCGGTTTCTTAGGTTGGTGACCCAGAGACAACTGGGAAGGGGCTGGAGGTGGGGTTGGGAGGACAGAGAGGAGGCTGTTTCTGAGAAGAGCTGCTCACACCTCATTCTTGTCCTCCACCTGAAGCCGCTCCCGTCTCTCTTAGCCCTTCCTCTGCTTTCTCCTACTTTTCCATTTTCTTTTTTCTTCTCTTGGCCCATTTCCTTGTCCTGATCTCTGCATTTCCGTCGCCGCTCCTTACTTGCTCAACTTCAGCCCCCTCCCCTTCCCCATCCCTTCTCCCCTCCTCCCCTCCTCACTTCTTCCACTCCCCTCTTGGCTCCTGCACCAGAATCTCTGATGGAAATGGGCAAGATAGGGGTTTAGAGGGTGACCAAAGCCAAGGGAGGCCACCCTGTCCCTGTACCCCGCTGCCCGCCCTGCTTCTGCACGTAGCCACCAATTTTATTAGTTTCATGGGCCTGACTGCACCCTTGCGGGAAGGGGAAGGAGCCCAGCCCAGGCTTCCTGGCACCTGTCCACCTGACCTGAGGCACCATCCGCAGGGCACTACCTGGCGGCAACCCTGGCTGGGGCCGAGAGAGTTTGCACACAGAGAGGGACAGGGCAGTGAGAGGGTGGGTCCTGGAAGCCAAGAGAAAATGGAGAAAGGCGATCTGGTGGCGGGGAGACTGAGAAGGAAGTTAGATGCACCGGCTCTTGAGGAATGACACCACAGCCTTGGTCTCCCCGATTCTGGGGTGCCATGATGGGAAACAGAGGCTTCTCCTGGGCAAAAGGGAACCTCTTAAACATAACTGTCATCACCCTCTGCAATGGAAGGACAGACTTGGTGGTTTGGCTCATCCAAAGTCACACGGGGTCCTAGACAGCCTCCTGCCGCTTTGAAGGATCCTTTTGGTTTCTTCTGCAATAATTGAACTCAGAGTTGGTGAGGTCAGACGCTGAAGGGCCTATGTGATTGGGTGCCCTGCGGACGGACCTTGAGGCAGTAGAGAGGGAGATCCAGAGACCTGCCGGGCTCGGGCTCGGAAGCAAACCCTCCCCCCAGGGCAGCTCCTGCCAGCACCCTGCCCCACCTCCACCCCTACCTCCTCCCAGAGGCCTGGCACCACACAGGATGGGCACCCTCAGCCCCTAAGGTGGATAAGCTTGGAATGCACCTGCCCGACACAGGTTCACATCCCATCTCTCCCCGGAGACCTTGCTGAAGACATGGTATCTTCACACACAGGGCTATCTCCTTAGCCTGAAAACAGGGTCACCATTGCTGGGGTCTTCAGGGGACCCTGATTCTCAGAGGCAGAGATGGGTTGAGAAGGGACAGGGTGGCTGGGAGCAGGCCCACGAGGTACAGGTGGACACACAGTGAACATGGGTGGGCTTGGCCTTCAGGACTGCTCCCACTACTGAGAGGGGTCTTAGAAATTAATTTAGCCCCAATTCTTTATTTTACAAGCAAAGAAGGCAAGGCCCAGAGCTAGAAGGAGCCTACACCAAGGTCACCCTTGAAACCCAGGTCTCCTAAAACCCAGTCCAGCATTGCTTCTACTTCCTGTAGTACTTCCACCTGCTACATGTGCGAAAACTGCCAAAGTGTTAGTCCACCCACCATCCTGGGTCCCTTGTCTCAAGATCACTAGGTGATATCTACTTAAACTAAATACTCGTAGAATTTGGGTAAGGCATTAATTCTTCTACCATACCTTCATCTACTGACCTTCCCAGATAACAAGTTTGCATTTTCACTAGGATCTTTCATGTCTAAAACCCACTGATGATGGAACTTAGGGTTGACTGGGAAGGAAATCCATGAGGAATAAATCCACAAAAATTGGTTGGCAAGCCTAGGCCCAGGGGGTGATGCCCTTGGGCCCTGTCATTTCCTCCTTACCAACCCCAAGGTTTCCCAGCCTCTCATCTGTGGCCCTTTTCTGCAGGGTTATAGCAATGTCACAAAATGGGCACAGATCTTCAGCAGATAAGTGAAGGCACACTAGGGTGGCCCTTACTGCAGGAAAAGCCTAGGCTTCAGAACCACACAAACCTGGGCTCAGCCACTTTCCAAGCCATGGGAACTTGAGCATATCACATCCACGTCCTGGACCACAGTTTCCTTATCTGTAAAATGGGCACAATGATGCAAACCCCCAAGAGTACTTTGAGGAAGAAATAGGAGATGGTGTGTGAAGTGTCTACCATGGGCAGATACTGGGTAAGTTAGTTCCCTTTGCGGGCCTGTTCCTCAAGAAAGGATATGGTATCCAGGAGAGGTTTCCAGGAAAAGGGCCCCTGGGGCCAGTTTTTTGGGCAGAATGACAGATCTTATCCAAGTCGTTCCCCCTCTTCGGTGACAGTTGTCAGGTCTGGGGCAGCCTCAGACTTTGTTGCTGTGGAAATCTCACTAAGGAACATCCTAAGCTCTTTTCCTGGCTTGGGCCCCCAGAGCGGGCTCCCAACACCACAGTGCATAAATGCCCTCTGCTATTTTCTCTTGGAACAAATAAAATCCGGCACCATGACTCATGCTGGTTAACAGATAAATCACTACAGAAGCAAAGCCCAGGATAGGATGAAACCACCCAACACATGAGAGAGTGGAAGAGAGACAAACTGTAGTCGTTGGGGACATGTTGGCCCAGGGCCCGGGGCCAAGCCACCCAGCAGACCCTGGCAGGCAGGCAGCACATGGACAAGAAAAGAGTGAGCCACAGAGGGCTGGACAGTTATGCAGACAGTCACACTCACAGGCAGGAGCTGGGGGCTCCTTCAAGCCCTCAAAAACACAAAGCAGCATTGAGAGCAGCCAAGGAAAGCGTGTTGGCCCCAGAACGAGCCAGAATTCTCGGGGCAGTGTGAGTATTTAAGATGCAGCCTGCAGATGACCCCCCATCTCCAGGAGATTTGTTTTCTCCTCTCTGCTAGCTCTCTCTCATGCTCTCTCCTTTTTTTTTTTTTTTTTCTTTTTTTAAGTCCTAGACTTGAGGAGTATGTAGCGAGGGCCCAGGTAACCTCTGACACACTCCCAACCTGGTCAACCAGAGTCAGAGCCAAGGCCAGTCCTCAGGGCCATAGAATGACCATAGTGCTGATCCAGGCGGGGCAGGGACCCAACTCCTATGTGCTTTGGGGGTAAGAGGCACAATCTCGGTAGTGGAAACATTGAAAGGAAAGTCTCCTGGTTTCTAACCTCTAAGAAAGAAAATAAATCTAATTTGGGCAGTTCGGGGAAGCCAGAGGGATTTGCCAGCTCAGCATCTCCTCCACCCGCCATCCCCGCCATCCCCCACCCCCACCCCGCGTCAGCAGCCTGTGGCTCTTCCACCTCCCTCCCTCCTCTGCCGCCAACACTGTTCCTTCTGTGACCCCAATGTCCTTCCTAAGACCAGAACAGGAGAGGGAAGGGGAGCTCCTCACATGAGGTGGAAAATAAACTAATGCTGAAATTCACTCCGTCTTGAGAATGGCATTATAATTTCACAGGCTTGAATTTTTACGACTGGTATTTAGTTTTTAATCGCTCCTTGGCACTTTATCTGCAGTCATCATAGCTGACGCTAGGGGGAGCAAGGCTGCCTGGTAACAGCTCTTCTCTCCAGTCATCTAAGCTTCCCATGGATGCCACTAAGGACCACACCTGCTTCCATTCGGTTAGGCTACAAAGTGTGAAAAACTAAATTCCTTATTGAAAACCACAAAGAGGAATAAACATGTTTTAAAGTTATATACAATTAGAAAATCAAATCAGCGTGCTATACGTGCTTTTTCCTCACTAATGTTAACTCTGATCCATCCCTAACCTAACCCTTGTTTGCTCCAGGCTTGGATAGAATGCCTTCTTCTAACTTTCCCTGACTGTTTTGTGAAGAATCAAGGGCCCCTCGGGATATCAAACTCTTGCAGGTGTTTTTTTCTTCTCTTTCAGCAACTTCTCTTCCACACAGCAGCAAGACTCAGATACACAGCCAATGGCAAAGGCTTCTTATTGATATGAGACCATCTTGACAAGGTTTCTGTCATTTTCTGTTGAGTTCCTAAATCCTCCCCACTTTCTCTCTTGAATCACTTCTTCCTGATTTAGCTGTGATGAGTCACCCTGAGCCAATAATGCAGAGAGACAGAGAGAGAGAGAGTAGTAGAAAAAGCCAGTTAAGAGAAATGGAAAATGAAATGGGGAAGAGGGAAGAGGAGAGAAGATGGAATGGGGGGTAAAGAGCTCAGAAAGTAAGGAGAGAAAGGGGGCTGTGGGCCCCAAGGGTAGGGCTTGCTTTTACTCGTCTCTGCATCTTTGATGCTAGGTGCAGGCCCACAGGAGGAGAAGGAGAGAATGGTTCTAGGAGTCTGCATTCTAAATCTCAGGGAGGCCCAAAGCTGGACATTGTTGTTATAAAGAGTCTGGGGACGATGGCCGCATGTGGGAGAGGTGGAGATTTCCTGTCTTTTTCTTTCCCCTGCAAACCTTAGAAGGGCCCAGCTGAAATGAAGTCACGCAGAGGGCAGGAGGGTGGTGGACAGTGGCTTGGCCCACCTGGGATGGCTCTACCTGCGACAGCAGCTCCCCTCTGTGCTCTCCCCTCTGCCTCTCCCCAACCTCTGAGCCAAGGATTTTTTTTTTTTAACATCTTTACTGGAGTGTAATTGCTTTACAATGGTGTGTTAGTTTCTGCTGTATAACAAAGTGAATCAGCTATACATATACATACATCCCCATATCTCCTCCCTCTTGGGTCTCCCTCCATATCCCACCCCTCTAGGTGGTCACAAAGCACCCAGCTGATCTCCCTGTGCTATGCGGCTGCTTCCCACTAGCTATCTGTTTTACATTTGGTAGTGTATATATGTCCGTGCCACTCTCTCACTTCCTCCCAACGTACCCTTCCCCCTCCCCGTGTCCTCAAGTACATTCTCTATGTCTGCATCTTTATTCCTGTCCTGCCCCTAGGTTTTTCAGAACCTTTTTTCTTTTTTTTAGATTCCATATATATGTGTTAGCATACAGTATTTGTTTTTCTCCTTCTGACGTACTTCACTCTGTATGACAGACTCTAGGTCCATCCAGCTCACTACAAATAACTCAATTTTGTTTCTTTTTATGGCTGACTAATATTCCATTGTATATATGTGCGACATCTTTATCCATTCATCTGTCAATGGACACTTAGGTTGCTTCCATGTCCTGGCAATTGTAAATAGTGCTGCAACGAACATTGTGGTACATGACTCTTTCTGAATTATGGCTTTCTCAGGGTATATGCCCAGTAGTGGGATTGCTGGGACATATGGTAGTTCTATTTTCAGTTTTTTAAGGAACCTCCATACTGTTCTCCATAGTGGCTGTATCCATTTACATTCCCACCAACAGTGTAAGAGGGTTCCCTTTTCTCCACACCCTCTCCACCATTTATTGTTTGTAGATTTTTTGATGATGGCCATTCTGACCGTGTGAGATGATACCTCATTGTAGTTTTGATCTGCATTTCTCTAATGATTAGTGATGTTGAGCATCCTTTCATGTGTGTGTTGGCAATCTGTATATCTTCTTTGGAGAAATGTCTATTTAGGTCTTCTGCCCATTTTTGGATTGGGTTGTTTGTTTTTTGATATTGAGCTGCATGAGCTGCTTGTAAATTTGGGAGATTAATCCTTTGTCAGTTGTTTCATTTGCAAATATTTTCTCCCATTCTGAGGGTTGTCTTTTCGTCTTGCTTATGTTTTCCTTTGCTGTGCAAAAGCTTTTAAGTTTCATTAGGTCCCATTTGTTTATTTTTGTTTTTATTTCCATTACTCTAGGAGTTGGGTCAAAAAGGATCTTGCTGTGATTTATGTCATAGAGTGTTCTGCCTACATTTTCCTCGAAGAGTTGCATGGTGTCTGGCCTTACATTTAGGTCTTTAATACATTTTGAGTTTATTTTTGTGTATGGTGTTAGGGAGTGTTCTAATTTCATTCTTTTACATGTAGCTGTCCAGTTTTCCCAGCACCAATTATTGAAGAGGCTGTCTTTTCTCCATTGTATATCCTTGCCTCCTTTATCAAAAATAAGGTGACCAGGGCTTCCCTGGTGGTGCAGTGGTTGAGAGTACGCCTGCCGATGCAGGGGACACGGGTTCATGCCCCGGTCCGGGAAGATCCCACATGCCGCGGAGCGGCTGGGCCCATGAGCCAAGGCCACTGAGCCTGTGCTTCTGGAGCCTGTGCTCCACAACGGGAGAGGCCACAACAGTGAGAGGCCCACGTACCGCAAATAAAAAATAATAATAATAAGGTGACCATAGGTGTGTGGGTTTATCTCTGGGCTTTCTATCCTGTTCCACGGATCTATATTTCTGTTTTTGTGCCAGTACCATAGTGTCTTGATTACTGTAGCTTTGTAGTATAGTCTGAAGTCAGGGAGCCTGATTCCTCCAGCTCCATTTTTCTTTCCCAAGATTGCGTTGGCTGTTCGGGGTCTTTTGTGTTTCCATACAAATTGTGAAATTTTTTGTTAATTTTTTCTTAACTGTTTTGGGTTTGTTATTGTAGGTCTTTTCCTTCTCTTGTGTTTCCTGCCTAGAGAAGTTCCTTTAGCCTTTGTAAAGCTGGTTTGATGATGCTGAATTCTCTTAGCTTTTCCTTGTCTATAAAGGTTTTAATTTCTCTGCAAATCTGTATGAGATCCTTGCTGGGTAGAGTAATCTCAGTTATAGGTTTTTCCCTTTCATCACTTTAAATATGTCCTGCCTTATATGTCCTCAACTCTCCCTTCTGGCTTGCAGAGTTTCTGCTGAAAGATCAGCTGTTAACCTTATGGGGATTCCTTTGTATGTTATTTGTTGTTTTTCCCTTGCTGCTTTAATATTTTTTCTTGGTATTCACTTTTTGATAGTTTGATTAATATGTGTCTTGGCATGTTTCTCCTTGGATTTATTCTGTATGGGACTCTCTGCTTCCTGGACTTGATTGATGATTTCCTTTCCCATATTAAGGAAGTTTTAAACTATAATCTCTTCAAATATTTTCTCAGTCCCTTTCTTTTTCTCTTCTTCCTCTGGGACCCCTATAATTCAAATGTTGGTGCATTTAATGTTGTCCCAGAGGTCTCTGAGAGTGTCCTCAATTCTTTTCATTCTTTTTTCTTTATTCTGCTCTGCGGTAGTTATTTCCACTATTTTATCTTCCAGGTCACTTATCTGTTCTTCTGCCTCAGTTATTCTGCTATTGATTCCTTCTAGAGAATTTATAATTTCATTTATTGTGTTGTTCATCATTATTTGTTTGCTCTTTAGTTCTTCTAGGTCCTTGTTAAACATTTCTTGTATTTTCTCCATTCTATTTCCAAGATTTTGGATCATCTTTACTATCATTACTCTGAATTCTTTTTCAAGTAGACTGCCTATTTCCTCTTCATTTGTTTGGGCTGATGGTTTTTTACCTTGCTCCTTCATCTGCTGTGTGTTTCTCTGTCTTCTCATTTTGCTTAACTTACTGTGTTTGGGGTCTCCTTTTCGCAGGTTGCAGGTTCGCAGTTCCTGTTGTTTTTGGTGTCTTCCCCCAGTGGCTAAGGTTGGTTCAGTGGGTTGTGTAGGCTTCCTGGTGGAGGGGACTGGTGCCTGTGTTCTGGTGGATGAGGCTGGACCTTGTCTTTCTGGTGGGCTGGACCACGTCCGGTAGTATATATTGGGATGTCTGTGACCTTATTATGACTTTAGGCAGCTTCTCTGCTAATGAATGGGGTTGTGTTCCTGTCTTGCTAGTTGTTTGGCATAGGATGTCCAGCACTGTAGCTTGCTGGTCATTGAGTGGAGCTGGGTCTTAGCGTTGAGATGGAGATCTCTGGGAGAGCTTTTGCCGTTTGATATTACGTGGAGCTGGGAGGTCTCTGGTGGACCAATGTCCTGAACTCAGCTCTCCCACCTCAGAAGCACAGACCTGATACCTGGCCAGAGCACCAAGACCCTGTCAGCCACACGTGAGCCAAGGATTTTGTAATCCAAGGAGGAGGACATTTCCAAAAATGTCATGATACGCTTCGCTCTCCAGTGGTTCAAGTGAGTTCTCAGCCTTTGTTTCTTCATGGCTTCTCAAAATGAGAGTAATGGCTGTCAGAGTAGCCGTTACTCATGGTTCAGAAGTGGGGAGGAGTGAAAGCAATCTGAGCTTTAACCCAACTGAAGAAAGTACTTTGAAGGATTCGGCAGAGTCAATGATTCCCTGAGGCAGCTCAGGGCTCCCTGATGGAACACAGGGCTGGCTTCTGTGTACTCTGCTCTCCTACACCCCATCCACCCCCCAGAGATGGGGAGAGGACCAGGAGGGAGAGAGAGGCCAAGGAGCTGTCCCTTAGCCAGCTGTGTGACCTGGGTGAGTGATCTAGCTTCTCTAGGCTACAGTTTCCTCAGCTTCAACACAGACTACTATCTCTCTCTCACAGGACTCTTGCGAGGATTAAGTAAGTTAATGTCAGGGGAAGCACCTAGCATGATCTCTGACACATACTAACCACAGCCCCCCAAACATTCGTTCTTGCATGCTTTCATTTATTTACTTGTTTATATAAAGTGCTTTGAAAGTAGATGAACGCATGACCCACTTTTGTCAACTCTTCTTATTGGGGCACCCTGTCCCCAGTTCCATTATTTCAAAGCCTGATGATCACCTGATAATATAATCTAGGGACTCCCAAAGCTGGCAGAATAGAATTGCCTGTGAAAGTTTAAAAAAGAATACAGATTCCTCAGGCCAATCCAAGACAACAAAATCAGACTCTCTAGAGGTAGGAATATACTTTTAAACATCTCCAAGCAAGTCTAATGCCCAGCCAGGTTCTGGAACCACTAAATCCTTTTTTAAGAGTCTGTGAGGGCTTCCCTGGTGGTGCAGTGGTTGAGAATCTGCCTGCTAATGCAGAGGACACGGGTTTGAGCCCTGGTCTGGGAGGATCCCACATGCCGCGGAGCAATTGGGCCCGTGAGCATCAACTACTGAGCCTGCACGTCTGGAGCCTGTGCTCTGCAACAAGAGAGGCCGTGATTGTGAGAGGCCCATGCACCGCGATGAAGAGTGGCCCTGCTCGCCGCAACTAGAGAAAGCCCTCACACAGAAACAAAGACCCAACACAGCAAAAATAAATTAATTAATTAATAAACTCCTACCCCCAACATCTTCTTTAAAAAAAAAAAAAAAGAGTCTGTGTGTTCCCATGCATTCAGAGGTTAGCTCCTTTCCAGGCTTATGTGGAGAGTGACCCTCACTGCCTGAATCCAAAGGAGTGACCAATGGCAGGAATATAGAGACCAGAAAGCAGGCAGCGATGACCTGATGAGGGGGGACAATGTGATGCTTCTCAACCAGGTAGGCATCTAACCGTCTGTCTAGACTTCAGGCCACTTATGTAGAGTTCTCTGGGCGAGTGAGGGGAGAATGGAGCAGATTTGGAACGTCAGGGAGGTGTGGGTGGCGAGGAAGACAAGGAATGTGTGATGCGAGCCTGGGTTGAGAATGACTCCACCACAAGCTCTGTGAAGACGGGGACTTGTCTGTCCCTCCCAGGCCTAGCCTTCACCACAGAAGACACGTTAGATAACGCACCTAAGCACTGGCACCATCAGGACCCAGCTGTCAGTCCTCCCTGCAGGGCTCAGACCCTTCTTCACCTGAATGACATCTGTCCACCCGGGAGCCTCCATCCAGGAGTTGCCTGCTCCAGGAAGCCTTCCCAGATGTCTGAGCGAGGGCTCCTCCTCTGTGCCCCGACCCCGCCCTGTCTCGCAACAATGTTCTCCACACTCTCAGCCCCACCACACCACTAAGGGTGTAAACTATGCTTCATTCACCTTCAGTCCATAGTGCCTGGCACACAGCAAGGGCTCAATAACTATTTCTTTGGATTGAAATTGTCCAAGCATCTCTTTTTACAGACGAGGAAACTGATGCCCGGAGAGGGCAGGTGGATCACCCAAGGTCACTTAGCCCATCCGGGAATAGATCAGAGCTCACCACAGACAGATCAACAGGTCCAGGACCAAAAAAGAGTATTTGTCCTTTCGCCTCCAGGCCCTCTCCTCTTGTTTGACCTCATCTGAGTCCACGTGGCTGGTGGAAAGAGCCGTGGACACAATCAGAATACCGGGTGTCCCAGTCTTGCCTCAGCCTCTACCCAGAGAATCTGGACATTCTCTGGGCCTTGCTTTCTTCTGCAGTCTGATGGGACTACCTCCCCCTGTCTGGCTGCCTCCCCTGGCTGTGGGTAGGATGAAACAAGCTGTTCAGCGTGTACACTGGTCACATACAAACTATCACTATCCTTATTATGAGCCAAAGGAAACAGGCCCGCCCAGGATGCAGAAGAGGCACATACCAAGAAATTAAAACTATACATTCCACTGAGAAACATCTGCCCACACTATGGCTATGTTTACGTTTCATTTCCAGAGGAAAGAGTTGTGATAAAACTGGGGGGGACGGGGGGAGGGGAGACTCAGCATGACTTGGAAAAACAAGCAAGAGTTTATCAGACATTTTGAAAACAGAAGGGATTTTTATACTGTGGACACAGCCTCTCTGGAGGGACATCAGACCACAGCCACTTTCCTGGGGAGAGCTGGGCCAAGGGCACCCCAAGGTTGGTGGTCCATCTTCAGATGGCACCCAGAAGAGCTCAGCCCAGCTCTGCTCCCAGCTACATCCCAAGCAGAGTGAAGATTCAGCTTGTCTTTGAAAAAGGAGCAGCCTCCTCATTTTCACTCAACAAACAGCTATTGAGCCTTGACTGTGTTCAAGGTACTTTGACCAGCACTGAGGGGAAGATTTAAAAGATGGATCACAGTCTCTCTATGCTATCTAGAGGCAGATTATCTAAAAGAGAGAAAAAAACAGACGAGAGGTACAAAGCATCATGGGAACTGAGGGAGAGCTTTCAGCTGAGAGATCAAGGGGTGCTTCCTGGAGGAAGAGGCACTGAAGCCAGTTCAGTGGAACTGGACTGGAATGGAGCCAGTTCAGCGGTTTGGGATGAGGGGACCGCATGCACAGAGGCAGGAATGAGAATGCCAGGTGTGGTGAAAAAAGGACAGCGGCCCTGTGAGACTTGGCATCAGGCTGTGAGGAGGGGAGGGCATTGAGCTAGATGGCACAAACTGGCCACTCTTTTTCTGACGGTCAGTGGGTCAGGATCTCATTTTCCCTTCAAATGGGTTGAAAATGTGCTTTGCAGTCACCTTCCCTCCCTCCTTGCTCTTCTGTTCTAACTACTTCTGTACATCAGGGGGAAAATGCTATCTGGATGTAAGCTGAGGTGGACCCAGTAGTTTCCAGGAACAAGGCAGAGAGCCAAGCTTGTGAAATCAACAGCTGTGATGATGCTTGTCAGCGGGCTCTGTGACCAAGATGACAGGGCGGCTCCAGGGCCAACCTGCATGGTGACAGGCACGCGCTTTGTACCCACTCCTGGCACTGCTATGCATCGCCACTGGTGCACAGGGGTTTTTTTATTCATTCGTATTGATAAAGGCCTTGTGCAATGGGAAAAAAATTTTTTTAAGCACCTGAACAGTTATCAGTAGGAAAAGGGATGAAACTATTTAAATATCCGTCAATAGGAGAATGATTAAAAAGACAAACATAACACTGTGCCAGCAGTATAAAGGATGAGGCGGAGCTATACTATCCATCTATACCAGGGCCGCCCCTCACATCCAAGGGGCCTGAGTCAAGAAAACAAACGGGGCTCCAGCCCACAGCCCACCATCTTTTCTTCCCACCTCTAGTTCCCTCTTGGTGATCAAGGGGCCTCACACATGTGGACACCCCACCCTATATATCCAAGCTCTGTCCACACCCCCAGCAAGCAGCCGCTCCTTGGCTAGCCCCATCAGTGGTATGATTCACCATCAAAAAGACAGATCCAGGCGGGGCTTCCCTGGTGGTGCAGTGGTTGAGAGTCCGCCTGCCGATGCAGGGAACACGGGTTCGTGCCCCGGTCCAGGAAGATCCCACATGCCGCGGAGCAGCTGGGCCCGTGAGCCATGGCCGCTGAGCCTGCGCGTCCGGAGCCTGTGCTCTGCAACGGGAGAGGCCACAACTGTGAGAGGCCCACGTACTGCAAAAAAAAAAAAAAAAGATCCAGGGAAGAAGCCTGTCCTGAGCTGTTGGAGCAGGAGACTCTGGTATCCCAGTGACCCAGAGTGGGGGGATGTGGGCTCTAGGTGCCTTGACCCCTAGGACTCCTCACCCCATAGAAAGAGGAACAGCCAGAGAAGGGTCAGTGCAGGACCCAGGGCAGGGGCCCCAGTGGCCAGGTCTAAGTGTGGAATTGATATATACTGACATGGAAAGTATAAAATAATTAAGTGAAAAAAGCACACTGCAGAACCATGTGTGTAGAATGGATTCATTTTTTTTTAATTTCCTACATAAACGCTTAGAAGGTTTTCTGCATCCCTGCTGCTAATGGTAGGTGATCTATAGAGGGCTGGGTTAAGAAGGGAAGTGAAAAGCCTTGCACGTTATACTTTGCACAGTTCTGTGCTATGAACATTGTACAAGCATGTATTATTTTTATAATCTAAAAAAATTCTTAAAGAATACTTTTTAAATGTTACTACTTTTTTGTACCAGTTAAAGTATTTCTTATGTGTTTTCTTGTGACCAAAAGAAACAAAACAAAGTTTTTTGAAAATTCAATCCTGGATCATTCCTAGACAGTCAAGGAGGTTGCTGTGGTCATGACCCCCAGATGTAGTAAAAATTCCCCAGACACACACGTTTCTCCACATGTCCAAAGGGCGTCCTATCTGCTTCTTCAGCAGATCTTTCATACAAGGGCTCCCAATCCTGCCTGCACATCTGGGAGCTTCTACAAATAGATTCCCAGGTCCCATCCCCCAACTGGCTGAATTAGAATCTTCTGGAGGTTGTGCCCAGAAATCTGCATTTGTAATTCCCCAGGTGATTCTGATGACCCTCGAAACCCTGGGTGGCAAGTAGCCCAGGCAACGGTTCAGTCCCATTTGGTAGATGAGAACACTGAGGCCCAGGGCAGTTAACAGCCTTGTCTCAGGGCAGGATGGGCAGTCTGTTGGTTCTTCTGCTAGAGCTGGTTCTTCTTCTCTCCCAGCTGAGTTAACAGGTACTGGAAGACAAAAGGGGGCCTGTTGTCAGCCGTCCCAATTTGCAGGCTATCAGATTGCAGCAGTCTCACTACGCCAGGTGATTAGCTAATTTGTTCAACAGCTATATTTGGAGGACCTACTCTGTGCCAGGCACTGTTCTGGGTATTTAGAGCTGCAAACCTGACCAACAAGGTCCTAGCTCCCTTGCATATCAAATTCTGAGAGCTAAGGACGATTAAAAGTCATATGAGGGCTTCCCTAGTGGCGCAGTGGTTGAGAGTCCGCCTGCCGATGCAGGGGACACGGGTTCGTGCCCCAGTCTGGGAGGATCCCACGTGCCGCGGAGCGGCTGGGCTCGTGAGCCATGGCCGCTGAGCCTGCGCGTCCGGAGCCTGTGCTCCGCAACGGGAGAGGCCACAGCAGTGAGAGGCCCACGTACCGCCAAAAAAAAAAAAAAAAAGTCATATGAAAAAGGCAGCATCCGAGAATGCAAAGTGCTATGAGGAAGATAAGGAAGGGTGGGGAGGTGGGGAGTGACAGGTGGTCCGGAAAGGCCTCTTTGGGGAGGTGACATTGGAGCTGAGCCCTAAATGATGACCCGGCTGTGCCCAGCATTCATAGCAGCCTTGGTAAAAGTGGGGACAGACAGGTGAGCAGCAGTGAGATAATATAGAGCCTCAGAAGGCATGATGAAGGGGATGGATTATACTGGAATGGATTTGGGCCTTTGAGCCCAACGAGGGTTCTGGTCGCCATGCCTCTGCTTCCCCTACACGGTGCTTCTCAAACATGAGTGAGTATCTGCATCCCCTGGAAGGCTTGTTAACACGCAGATGCTGGGCTCCACCTCCAGTTTCTGATTCCCTTCCTTGTTGGTCTCAGGTAGGGCCGAAGACATTACATTTCTAATAAGCTCCCAGGGGAGGTGGACACTGCTGGGCTGGGAACCACTCTGAGAACCACTGCTGCATTGTAACGGCCTGTTGACCTGTCTGTCTCCTCTACTAGGCTGGAGGTCTCCTGAAGGCAGAGACCACATCATGGTCACCATTGTGCCCCCTGTGCTTGGTGCGTTCGTAGGAGCTCAGTAGATGCTTAAGATTCAGTGAATGAATGAGGGTGTGGGTCATCAGCAACATGAAATAATATCTGTAAATGCCTTAGAACATACAAGCACTATGTAACTGTGTTAGTCAGGGTTCCTCAGAGAAACAGAACTGATAGATGATAGATAGATAGATAGATAGATAGATAGATAGATAGATAATAGATAGAAAAAGAAAGAGAGAGATTATAAAGAGTTGGCTCATAGGATTATGGAGGCTGGCAAGTCCCCAAATCTGCAGTTTGAGTCAGCAAATTGAAGACCCAGGGGAGCTGATACTGTAGTTCCAGTCTGAAAGCAAACAGGCTAGAGACTTAGGAAGAGCCAACACTTCAGTTTGAGCCAAGGTAAGAAAAAGCCAATGCCTCAACTCAGAGGCAGTCAGTTAGAAAGGATTCTCTCTTATTCAGCGGAGGGTCAGGCTTTTTGTTCTATTCGGACCTTCAACTGATTGGACAAAGCTCACCCTCATTGGGGATGACAATCTACTTTACTCAGTCTACAGATTTAAATGGTAATCTCATCCAAAAGCACCCTCACAGACACACCTAGCATAGTATTTGACCAAATATCTGGGCACCCCTTGGCCCAGTCAGGTTGACACATGCAATGAACCATCACAGTACACATAGTTGTTTAAATACACCCAGTGGATTCTCATCTCTGGTGAGGGAGTTATGGAGGCAGGGAGAGTAAGGAATGTGCTGGCAAACAGAGGGGTTCTCATTTTCCTGGACTCCTCCTCCTCAGGAGTCCAGCCCTGCCAGGCATCTGAGCCACAGTGAACCACAAGCCCCTCCAATGAGCCCAGGGAGACCTGGAGGTGCCAACCCCCCTCGACAGGTCCCGGGTCAGGGGCTCTCCCTCCGCAGCCCACCCCCAGCCAGGACCAGGGTTTGCTGCACTCAGCACTTCTCCAGCCCCATCTTGAACACATTAGGCACCATACTCAGCTGGCTGAAAGGTTACATTTTCCATGGAGAGAGGAGAGAAACGGCCTCGCTAGAGGAATAGTCTCTCTTTGTTCCCTTGAGCTCTCTGCTCCTCAAGTGGGAGCCCCTCCCTGATGCCCCGATCTGATTTCAGGGAAGGAAATGAAGCCAGGAGAGAAATGGAACAAAGGGCCTGGAGTGGGTTTGAGTGGAGGAGGGGTGCAGTCCCAGCTCCGAAACTGACCAGTGTCTCCCCACAGGCTTGCTACATCCACCTTCTGAGCCTCAGATACAATCTGCCCTTCCAGCTCCAAAGCTGTCCTGGTGATCAAAATCAAATGCAGGTCAATCACATCCAAAGGGCTTCACTAAAATGAAAAGAATTGTTGGTAATAATTGGATTTCCTGGGATGCAAGGTCCAGGTCTTGAGGAGAGGAGCAAAGAGGCTGACCAGGGAGGGGATGCAACCCACATCTTGCCTTTCCTAGGCAGTCCATGCTGGTCCCTGGGCTCAGGACCTTCTCCAGGGGCAGGCCCATCAGTTGCAAATATCCTCTTTCCTTCCCCAACAGCTGATGGCCTTTTTGTTCCCGTGGCTTCTGCCGGCCCCATCTGCTGGGGAGCTAAACTGTTCACACCTGCCTTCCCAGACACAGCCAGTCAAAGGCGGAGCAGAGCCAGCCTCTGCCTCCCGGCTTTCCAGCCTCCACGGCTCGGGTGAGGGCGAGGGCACCACCCTGGGAGTCAGGACACCCTGCACCCGTCCTGCTCTGCCACCATCTCGTCTGAGCCCTCATGCACAATACTTCCTATGCCTCGTTGGTATGTGACAAGCCTAGGCAGAGGAGCCTCCACGTTTCCTCCCAGCTCTGATGGTCTGCAAGGCCAGTTACCAGGTAACTAGAAACATCTGGAGTGCAGGGCTCCCTGTCCAAGGGGCTGTTTTAAGTGAGCTGCACACAGAACAGAAGGATTTCTGTTCCCACAAGGCTGGACCAGGGGACAGTTTTATGCATTTAGTTAAACAACCAGAGAGAAATAATATACGTGGTGTCGGCAAGTCTGCCCACCACTCACACAATAAGTATATACCCCAGATGGGACGTGAGCAGGGGTTTATGGATCTGTTCCTCTCTCATTGGTCATGGATACTGTGTTCCTCGTTATAGCATGGTAATATATTGAATTTCTAGGGGTAATTTTAACTATGTGCTTCTTTTTTTTTTTTTTTTTTGCCTTGCTCATTCTAGTTAGGATGTTTTCAGTTATAAATACCTGAAAACTTAACTCAGACTTATACAGTAAAAAGTAGTTATTGCTTATATACCTGAAAAGTCCAGCAGCAGTCACACTTCAGGTATAGTTTGATCCAGGGGTTCACAGTATCCGTGGGACTTCAGCTTTCTCTCTTGATGCTTCTCTCAGTCCTCCTTCTCTCATACCCCTCATCATTACAAGGTGGCTGCTAGCAGTTCCACGCCCTACATCTGTACACTATGGCATCCAGAGAAAAGGGACCACTTTGGTCCCTAAAGCCCAAGAGGAGGTCCTGAGATTGGGGTGACTTACGTCATTGGCCTACTCAATCCCTTCAGTCCAAGGATAACACTGGCCTGGCCTACAGTATATGCTCAGTCCCTACAACTGGGAATGAAGCCAGATTTTCTAGATCCCCAAACAGAAATGAGGACTGTTGGGAAGAGGGAAATGGAAAATCAAGCAACAGTGACTTTAAACAGGAGCTGGGTCACTGCATTGAACCTCTGCGCACAGAAACTATTCAATTTCTCAGCAACCTTTTTTCCAGGCACTGAATCTGGAGGCTCCTCCTAGGCCTGAGGCAAAACTAAAAGCTCTGGAAGCTGCTGCTGCTGTAGACTGTCAGGCAGAAGGTCAGAACAGTCCCTGGGGACCTTTTACCCTGGGCTTCAAGACCATCCTACATTAGTGAGGCAGGGCAGATGAGGGCATCTTGGTCCTCAAGGAATTATGACACGAAAGCACTGGCCACAGCAGTCAGCAGGGATCACATACTGGTTTATGTGGGAAAGCCTGGGCTAATCAGTGAGGGTTTCCTGGAGTAGGTGGGACTTTGTGTGCTGGGTCTTAAAGGGTGGGATGTGCACACCACAGCGGATGCACAGGATGGTATACTGGAGCACAGAAATAAAACGACTCAAGTTCTATTTAGGTTTATCTTTTATCTGAAAAAAATAGGATTACTGATACTCAATACACAGATTGCCAGCTGTACACTGGTATAACTTATATACAAATTTACGTATATTGGGAGTACACATTACCTTTTTTCCTTATAGGAGTGTGCAGTTTAAAAAGGTTTGGAGATTAAATTGCCTTGAAGGATGGAACCAGGGCTAAGGTCCCCACTGGGCCTTGTTGGAGAAGGTGTGAGGTAGGGATGCAGGGGCCCCTTCTCTTACGCTATGTCATGCTGGGATCCCAGGAGCCCAGCATGCAGAGGGGCCACATCCTGCCATCCTCAGGTAGCCGTCCCCACAGTGAGCCTCCTCCCTTGGCAAGGCCCTGCTTAGAAAGCAACCACTAGAGAAGGGTCCTCCAGGGCTATGGCTGAAGCCTGCCACCAATTCTCCCATCCGCAGCAGCCCTGCTCCCCGCCTCTATAGGAGGAAGGCCAGGAGCCCGCAGCCAGTGAGTCACGGCACACAGCCCACGGAGAGGGCCCAATGCTCACCACGACCTTTGGGGTTTACCATCTGGTCCCCATGCCAGAGGGTATAGGGTGTCCAGCCCCCGAGAAGCACAGTGGGCCCTGAGGCTGCAGATGGCTATATAAGGCTGAGGCCGCGGGAGTGACAGGGGTGCCAGACCCCAGGAGCAATTTGGCTGGTCTCAGTGGTGACACAAACGTTTTCCCTGTGCTTCGCCATTATCCCCCAACAGCAAGACTGAATCATATCCTCGAAACCTCAAGCCCGACGGGCAGACGTAATGCCAAGAATCAAGAACAGCAAAGAGGGCTAACCCAGGCCCTCCCTTCATGGCAAAAAAATATTGGGGACAGCACAGAGAAAGCTGCCCCAGGAGAACTAGTGCCAGCTCTGCCGCAAACTGTGGGGCCTGGGTCAGCTCACCTCTCCAGGCCTCAGTTTCTGCATCTGTATGATGGGAACAGTAAGCCCTGCCCTGCTACCTCATGAAGTGCCAAGGACGCCCAGAGGAATCAGGTTTGGGAGAATGGGGACAGGACGTGGGGGGGGGGGCCTCGTTCTTTGAAAAGGACACAGCCTGGTCTTGAGGCAAATTTGGGGTCACAACGACTTGGTGTACTTACTGCCAGATTGTCACATGTTGGCCACTTCAAGGACAGATGACTTCTAGGAAGGCTCCAGTCTTTGTGGACTTTTTGTGGACTCTCCTATATCTAGGAGCTTACCTAGATACACCCCTTTCTGTTTGTCAGTGCCTTGTGGCATCTGTGGCTCCCCAGATGACCCTAGGTGACCTACCCTAGGTGACCCTAGGAGGTAGGCAATAGTGGAACTTTTAACCCTATTTCATGACCAAGAAAACCAAGGTCAATGAACTTCTCCAGGCCACACGGCAAGCTGGTGACAGAATCAGGGTGAAGAAACACCCAGCCCTGGAATCTCAGCCCAAAGATCTTGCCCTGTAATTGGAACTCCACCAAGTTGTCTGTGGGGCCTCAAGAGTTCCACTCTGTAAAATGGGGAGAGTTGTGAGGAGCCTGCCTTGTCAGGCAGCAGGAGTGTTTTCTAGAAGACGCACGAGGATCACTTTTCTAGAAGATGGCCAGGTTTTGTTTTTTCTAATCTAGAACTTGCTGTGCCTGATTGTCCCGGAGACACCCTGCGAGATGTTCCTCGAAGGCATGCTTTCCAGAAAGCACTCACCATCAGGCAGTGGTGTCCTAGAAGGAACATCGCTCTGGGACACTTGGTCACACACCAGGTTGACCTTGAAAATGGGAGCAGCCAGAAAAGCAAACATGCTTTCCAGAAAGCACTCACCATCAGGCAGTGGTGTCCTAGAAGGAACATCGCTCTGGGACACTTGGTCACACACCAGGTTGACCTTGAAAATGGGAGCAGCCAGAAAAGCAACCTTGGAGCCCAAACTTTCCTTACTGACCTCTCTCCCATCTCCTTCTCTCTCTCTCTTTTTTTTTTTTTTTGGCTGGAAAAAATGGAGCAGCCTTGACCACACAATCACTCGCAGAATTAAGTAGCCAAAAATCACATTGTCTAGACAAATAGATTTTATGAGTCCAGTTAATTCCTGCCAGTCAAAAATAGGCATGCTTAATAAGTGGATATATTTAGAATCTGTCATTATCTGGTCCCCAGGGGAGAAACCTCAGCTCTTATTACATAGACTCTAATTTCAAACAGAGCTCTACTAACTCCCACGCTGGACCTTAGTTCTTTCCTGATGGCACAGAGAGGTGGGTGGGAGCTGGGCCGGGAGATACTTGACCACAAGAAGCTACTTAAGTCCTGTGAACCTCCAGGTCTGTCCCTCTCAACCATCTTAAGCCAGAAAATGAGCAATTGCTTCTTCTTTGGGTCATGTTTCCAGTGGGTGGCAAGTTGTCGTGAGAGCAGGGCTATGGAAAGGTCTGCACGCTCCCAATGTGCCACATGTCCCTGTGCCCCTCGGGGTCTGGGAAACCTCCAGGGCTGTGTGAGCCGTGGCACCTCCTGCCATGACAGTGCAGCTGTGCCTGGGAGAGTGGTTCCTGACTTGCTGTTAGCACCAGGGCCTGAGCCAAGCAGGCGGATGGTGGCTGAGAGCAGAACTGACACCCAAAGCCTAGAGGGGTCCAGATGTGCCAGAGGTAGGTGACGCTGAAGGGACACAGTGCCCAATTTCAGGATTTTGCTTCACGTCAGCACTGGGATTCCAGCTGCCTGGCTGGGCCACTCTGGGTCACCTCCAATGGTGCTGCCCGCTGGTGGGCCAGAGATAAGACATAGAGGGGGCTTTGGGGCACTCTAAGGAGAGGGCCTGGGGGCTGTCCAGGTTGTGGTGGGATTCTCCCTGGCCCCGAGGGAGGTGGCACTGCCGGGGCTTCGCCAGGTCAGGAGGGAGTGGCCGCTCTTTCTCTAGAAATATGTGTGCATGTAAGCAACATGCGTTAATTTCCAGTGGGTGCATAACAAA
Organism: Mesoplodon densirostris; assembly: GCF_025265405.1. NCBI lineage: Eukaryota > Metazoa > Chordata > Mammalia > Artiodactyla > Ziphiidae > Mesoplodon > Mesoplodon densirostris. The sequence goes on from NC_082664.1 coordinate 125,422,254, forward strand.
TTAGCACAAAGTATTGATAGATGACTTCCCAAAACAGAAGTTTATTCTCTCACAGGTCTGGAGACCAGACCTCCAAAATCAGGTCGTCAGCAGGGCTGTGCTTCTTCTAAAGGATCTAGGAGAAATCTTCCTTGCTTCTTCCAGCTTCCAATGGTCCCAGGCATTCTTTGGCTTGCGGCAGCTTCACTCCTAGCTGTGCCTCCATCTTCACATGGCTTCCTCTTCTCTCTGGGTCTCTCCTTTGTGTGTCTCCTTAAGGACACATCATTGAATTTAGGGCCCACCTAGGTAATCCAGGATGACCTCATCTTGAGATCCTTAACTACAATTGCAAAAACCCTTTTTCCAAACAAGGTCACAAAGGCATATAGGCTCAAGGCAGAAGGCCCAGCTGGGTGTTTGCCCCTTGCCATTCTTTAGCCCAGCTGGCTGCCTTGCCCACCCTGAGCAAAGACTTAGTGCCTCAGGGGACAGCCATGAACACTGTGCAACATGCCCCAGCCCCCGGGTCACCAGCTGAAAGGCTCATGTAAGGTGAGGAATGAGGCCACCCACAGGTAGTGGCAGATGGCCAAGACTCCAAAATCATCCTTCCTCTGCCTGAATGACCCCTATTACCACAGTCCCACCATCTAGCAAACTCATATTCATCTGTTAAGACCCAAATCAAGAACACCTCCTCCATGATGTCTGCCCTGCCCTCTTCTCACAAGGATGGACTCCATCCCATTTGTTGCCAGACCCATGTGGTCTTCATCTCTGTGTCTCCAGATCCTGGCAAGAGCCTGGATAGGCCACAACATCCCTCTTTCAGGGAGATGAAGGTCTGAGTGTGAGGGTATGTGTGGGCTGCCCCGCCAGGATTCCCTCCTGCCCTCCCTACCCTACTCTCCCCTCAGCACTGCCCTGCAGGTTCCATCCTTTGCCAGGAAGGAGAACCTCCCCCAGCATCTTCACTTGTCTTCTTTTCCTTCCCAGGTTGGTCATCGGTGCTCCACTGGAAACCAACGGCCACCAGAAGACAGGAGACGTGTACAAGTGTCCAGTGACCCAAGGGAACTGCACCAAGCTCAACCTGGGTAACTTGGGCCACTGGTCTCTCCACAAGGAAGCCAACCATTGTCCAGGGTGGGGCAGGTGCTGAAACACGTCCCTGCCCACAGTCACACTGTGAGGTGACCTAGCTGGTGTTGCTGTCCCTATTTTGCAGATGAGGAAGCTGAGGCCAGAGAGAGGAAGTGACTTTCCCACAGTCACACAGCTTGTCAGGGGCTGGCCAGGATTCACACCCAGGTCTCCAGTGTCCCAGGCCATGGCTCTTTCTGCCTCATCCACGGCCCCTCAGCACAGGGGAGCCAGGAGCATTTCCTATCTCTTTTTTCTGACTTGGAAATAATAACAATAGCCAACATTCATATGTCTTATATACTGTTCACCACATGCCAGGTACTGGTTTAAGCACTTTTAGGTATTTTTGACTCATTTAATCCCCACAATAGCCGTATGAGATTTAATCATTAACGACAGCCTGTGGAGGTGAGGGGACCTGCCCAGGGTCACCCAGCTAATAAGCAGCAAGGCCAGGATTCCAACCCAGGCCATCTGCAGCCACCCTTTAACCACTGCGCAGCACTGCCTTTCTGAAATGATGACTGTGTTCCTCGCTGAAGCACTCTGGGGCACAGGGGAGACGCTGTGAGCAGCCTCAAGGCCTTCCAAGTCCTTGTAAATCTACGTGTACATGTGCGCGTGTGTGCGCACAGCCTGCGTCCACTAAAGCACACGTGCCACTCCTCTAAAGCACTTCTGCTTTGTTCTAAAGGTCAGACAGTGGCCAGGCTATCACTTTGCTTTCAAAAGGGAGCAAAAGTCCCATTTGGGCTGAGAAGCTGCGATTCCAGGACTGGCCTTCCCCAGGGCAGGACCCTCAGCCTCCCACTCTTCCAGGAGGGGAGCCTCCATCCTAGAGCAATGGAGTGGGGTCCCCTGGGGAGGCTGTGGGGAAGCAGGGCCTGGGGCGGTGGGGGGTTGGGGAGGAAGATGGCAGAGCTTTAAGAGATAAGCAGATGGATGAAAAGGCCACATCAAAGAGAAAACATGTGAAACCAGATCCCCAGGGCAGCCAGCTGTCCCAGCATATAGTGCTGGATGCTCCCTCTGGCCACATCTGTGTCAGGGCCATGGATGGGAAGTTCAAACCCCAGCACAGCCGGGGGCCCAGGCTTCAGTGAGGAAACGGTCCAGGGCAGGCTGGAGTCTGGCTGGCAGCTTATGGATCCCGGTCGTCACCACCCTGAGAGCACAGGCTCCCAAACAAGCCAAGCTGGATTCTCCTTCCAGCTGTACAGTTTCCTCACTGTGTGTCCAGGGGTAGCTCACATCCTCTCTCTGAGCCTCTGTTCACTTTTGTGTGACCCTAGGATCCATCCCAGGTCTAATATGCCCCCCAGCCTTTCATGAGCACCTAGTTTGTGCCAAGCACGATGCCAGTTACTGGGGATACAGCAGGGAACAAGGAGCCAAGGGCTCTGCTGGGAGGGCACAGTAAGCGAGGAGACAAACTACAGTAGAAAGCAGGATCATCTCAGGTGGGGAGAGATGCTGTGCGATAAACCAGGTGTTATGATAAGAGAGGCTGGGTGGGGAGGAGGTAGGGGGCGGGTACTATCTTAGCAAGGTGATCAGGGAAGGTTTCCCTGAGCAGGTAACTTTTGAGCAAAGGTCCGATGGTGAGATGGAATCAAGTGGGACCACAGCATTCCAGGTAGAGGAGAAGCAAGTGCAAAGGTCCTGAGGTAGGAATGAACTTGCTCTGTTGGAGGACGGAAAGAAGGCTGGGGCAAAGGGAGCAAGGGGGTGGTGGTAGACGTGCGCACTGAGCTTGGGGCCTGGGCCACTGAGAAAAGCCCCCGGTCCAGGTGGGGACCAAGACACATGAACCCATCATTTAGGTTCCTCTATTGCTCTGGTTTCCAATGTGGACCTAATTTCCCTCCGAAGGAGGAGGAGCCCCTGCTGACAATGGGAGACACGATGCCATCAGACTCTGAAATGGGGGCTTAAGCTGGGAGGCGGTGGGCAGCAAAGTGCATGGAGGCCGAGGAAGAGTACTGGTCAGGAAGCACCTCATTTGAGGAGTTTCTTTCCCTCCCGATGAGGAGGCAGGAAGACCATCTGTCAGTTTATCCCCACAGTGGAAAACGCAAGGCAGGGAAACCTGAGTCCTAGTTTTTCCTATGGCCTCTCCAGGCTCTGAGCCCCACTCAGCCAAGAATGTTCTTTCCTTTCTCTCCAGGGAAGTGGGTGTCAGTTATTCACACCTCAGTGTTGAAGGGTCTACCTACCTCTGGTGCTTTTTTTTCCCAACACCTGGATGAAGTCAGGGTTTTTGTTGAGCGGCAGGGGCTCAGGGGGAGGGGATGTGATTCTGGAAGGCAAGCCCTGTGTGAGGAGGGGCTTATGCCCCAGCCCTCACACAGACCCACTGAGAAAGGTTTAAGTCTCTCCTGGTCACAGAGGGGAGGTTAGTGACTGCTCCAAATCCACGAGCAGCAGAAGCTGGACTTGAACCTGAATCTTTCTTACTCCAATGCAAGGGTCTTCCCCACCATGCCGTCTGCTTCCTGGCCCACAGTTTCATTGAGGACCTCAGTCATTGAGACAAGGGAGGAAGAGAGGGGGCGGGGTGAGGTGGGGGACGTACCCTTTAAATAAATGGGGGGCAGAATTCTCCAAGCCGCTGAGGGGAGGAAGTTGCCCAGTTGGGGCTTGGAGCTTCCTCTCCAGACTTCTCACCACATCCCTCTGCAGCCACAGCCCTGCTGTCAGGTGGGGAAAGTCGGGATGTAATGTTGGCTCTGCTGGGTTCAAGTCCCCACGCTATCATTTATCAGTGATTGACCTTATAGAAGTCACTAACCCTCTGTGCGCCTTGACTTTCTCCTCTGTAAAATGAAAATGGTGACCCCTGGGCCTCCCAGGACCAAGAGGGGGTCCTGGCAGGGCAGGTGGGCGCAGCACTTTGTAAATGATTAAGGCACCGTAAAAGCACCAGGGTTGTTACTATTATTTTCTCTCCGGTTGCTTTGGACAGACAAACCAGAAAACAATCCCAGGCACCTGTAGAACAGCCAAGAGAGGCTGGATTTCAAAAGGAACCTTACTACAAACTGAAGGAAACCAAGGGGAAACAAACAACAAACACAGCCGCCCCACCCTAGCCCACAGTACAGTGGGGGGTCTGAAGTTCTGGCCTCTGCCCATGCCCAGCCCCAGGTCTTGCTGGCCTGGGCCGCAGAGGGTCGGCCAACTCTTCACACTTCCAATCGCCAACAAAGCTAAATGCTCCTGAGCCCTTAGAGATCACTCCCCTCTCCTGAAGCAGAGAACACATCTAGATCCTGCGCACAGCCGATGAGGACTTCTCGCTCCGGCTTAACAAAATACCCAACTCACTCCCCCCTGAACTCTCCCCGGCAAGTGTCTGCACATGTGTGCGCGCGCATACACCACACACACACACACACACTCTTCTGGGGACTTCAAGCTCACTTCTTTCCTTTCAGTGGCCTGACAGAATGATCTAGTAAAACCTTCCCCAATATAATCTGCTTAGTAAATTTAATCTCCACAACCCTCTCCCTCCACCCAGTTGGCTGATAATTCTGCCCCTGAATACTCCTCTGGGGACCCGCCACACAATGGCATTCTTGGGCAAGACCTTGTGCCTCTAGAAGGCTCTTGTTAAGTTGGCGATTTGCTCCCTGTGAGAAAGAATCAGCTATCGTGTGTCAGTTTATCAGCTGAGCGGAGAACCAGACCCTGAGAGAGTTGGGCAGGGGACTGCTACGTTTGATGGCAGGTTGTCTTAAAGAAAAACGTGGAGGAGGCACTGCATAGAGGAACCAGCCTCGGAGGGAGCCCTGGTTTGTGTGGGGTGGGGCACAAGGGGATGGCTGGGGGAGGGAAAGCTCTGGACGAGGAGATGGAAGGCTCTGCCATCTGCTTCCTGTGTGACTTTGGGCAGTTTGCATGACCTCTCTGAGACTCGTAGTCCTCATCTCACAGAGAGTCGAGAGGAGGTAATTAGACCATATCTGGGCAAGGCCTTAGTAAACTGTGAAAGGTTGCCCTGACCTGCAGGCGAGTGAGGCATCCAGAGGGGCAGGGAGAATGGGGGAGGACCCTGCCTGGTACCGACTCAACCTCTGGCCCCTCTGGTGGCCAGCGACAGCAGCAGAGTCCGGGCGGAGGACAGGCAGAAGGGGCTGCAGGCTGAGTTTCTCCCTCCCACCCCAGGAAGGGTCACCCTATCCAACGTGTCCGAGAGGAAAGACAACATGCGTCTCGGCCTGAGCCTGGCCACCAACCCCAAGGACAACAGCTTCCTGGTAAGAGCCACCCACCCACCCTCCCTCTGAGCCCTTCCTGCCCCACAGGCCCTCTGCTTGGGGCCGCGAGGGGCGTGTGGTGGCTGAGCATGCCCACCCACCGGGCTGCCTGTCCGCGTGCGCTCAGGGAGCAGCCCCTCCTCTGGCTTCCTGCCTGTGCCATTCTGCCTGCTGTGCCCTAAACTTCGGGGGGGTACAATTCAGGCAGGAAAAAGGATTGAGCCCTTTTGTGTACCTTCCCTTTGGGGCTGGGGGGAGTGCAAAGCAGATAGCCTGCAAAGGAATAAGAATAAATAAAGATATTCAACAGTCCAGTGGTAGGGGCATCTATCCTTTCCTTTGGGGAGCCCAATTTGCAAGGCAGAGGCTGAATCTCTGCTCCAGAATTGATGAAAGAAACAGGACACACCGCACACCCTGAGAAGACTTTGAGGGGAAGCCGTAAATGAGTGAACGCAGATTTACTACAACGGAGGGAAGGATACAGAGGGATGGGCCACCTGGACTGCATAGGATCAGATGGGAAAGCTTCCCAGAGGAGGTTTCTGTTTTGTTTTTAAAGAAGAGACTAGTCTTAGCAAGGAAGAAAGAGGAGGGGGTACTTGGGCTGAGGTGGTAGAGACATTCATTCATTTAAACTATTTTTTGAGCACTTACAATGAACGGAGCCTGATGCCAGGCACTGGGAATTCATCAGTCATCAGAGCTCTCGCCCTCCTGGAGCTTACTTTCTGGCTGGGGGAGAGACGATAAGCAAATGAGTAATGTGAACATGGTGTTGGGACAGAAAGGCAGCAGCGGGCTGTGCTGGGAGATCTCTGCACCCCGCCCAGGTGAGCATATGCAAGCTTTGCACACAGTAGGAGAGTACGGGTGGTGTGATGGATTGGCACTGCCTGCCCCTTGCCATCACGTTCGGGTGAACCACCACGAATGTGGGTGAGGCTGGGACTGATAGTTCCTAGAGTAGCTGCAAGAAGATTTCCGAGAAAAATTACCCCAGAAAGCCCAGTAAAATGCACCGCTCATTTTAAGATGGGAGGGCTTGTGTCACTCTCTGTTCTCACCCATCAGTTCATTTCTGTTGACACATGAGACATCTTGGGTGTGAAGCATCAGACATCAGGGCAGCAAGATGACTGGGATGTTCAGAGACTTGACAAGAGCATAGTGGCTCTGCCAGGGAAAGTCCTGAGGTGCCTCGATGTATGGTTGGCCCACAGCCCTCATCATCCCCAACTAAGGGCAACAGGACCCCTGGCCCTGTCCGTGCATACTTGTCAGGGGCTTTGGTCTGACCCTATTCTCCCTCTGAGACTCCTTGTCATATGCCTACTAACTTGATTTCACCTACTTCATAAGGTGGGATGAAGGTCCAAGAGGGATGGTGTGCTACAACCCCTGGGGCCTCTGTGGGTAGGTTAAGACCCTAGTTTATAAATAGCAACTTTTGTTAACTCATTCACTCATCCATTCATCCATTCACTCATCAGCCCATCCCCCAACCAAATGTCCTTCCCTCTATTCATCTATCCATCCATCCATTCATTCATCCACCCATCTGTCTACATGTCAGTCCACCCCCTCATCCTCCCATCTAATCATCCATCCTTGCATCCATCCCCTCCCACATCCATCCATCATCCATTCGTCTATCCATCATCCATCCATCCATCCATCCATCATCCTTCTAGCCCTCCAGCCATTATCCATTACCTACTCTCCCATTATTCATTCTCCCCCACTTCCAAAAATAATTTACCAGAGCTTCAACAAAGGACACAGATAATACAAAACCTTTAAAATCTGAGTTTAAAAAAAGAAAGCTAATTAAAGAAAGGGATTGGAAGTGGAATAATTATTCTTCCAAACCAAGGGAAATTAGAGCACAAATTGTAGTCCTGAGTTTTCCAGCAGCAGGACAAACATGAAGGCAGAAGCTGGACTTTCATTTTTAATGACCCTGACTCTGAGAGGGACTCATCACTCAGTCTGTAAATGAGGGGCTGACATCAATGTTTTTGGTAGCAAATTTCAGAGAAAGAGCAGAGACATTCTTTTTCCTTTCCTTAGTAAGAGCCATGGGCATGTTCTGGGGACCCTGTCCTGGAAGTCTGCCCAGAAATGACCTTCAGGCGACCTCTTCAGAAAGACCCTTTAAGGGTCCACTCCCATGGATGACAATGCTTTCCCGCATCCTGTGTGGTGGGCAGGGGGAAGGAGAGTCACAACCTGATGATGGGGTGGAGAATGGGACCCTTGAAAAGACAACAAAGGAGGACTCTAAGGTTAGTTTTTCTCCATTTCACCTGAAACCAAGGGAACTAGTACACGTTACAGCAAGAGAGATTTCAGTTAGACTCAAAGAAGACCCTCTAAATCCTAAGGACAACACTCAGACGGAGGATTCTGTCTTGGGTCTTGGAGGTCGGGACTGGGCCGAAGGCTATTGGGCCCGGACCCTCCCTGAGGTCCCCCGCTGATTAGGGGGTCCATGCTGTGCTTCACAGGCTTGCAGCCCCCTCTGGTCTCATGAGTGTGGGAGTTCCTACTACACCACAGGGATGTGTTCACGAGTCAACTCCAACTTCAGGTTCTCCAAGACCGTGGCCCCAGCTCTCCAAAGTAAGTGGCTTCAAATCTGCAGACTTGGGCTGAGCGAGCGACAGTCCATGGGAGGCTCCGAGCTCTGGTCACCACTATCCCATGGCTACAAAGCAGAACTTGGACTCTAGCCCCGCCCCACTCCAACTCTCTGGGTAGCCTGTGGGGTAATAATCTTGGCCCACCCTCCCGGGGCAAATGAGCTAAGGTTATGAAGACCATCCTGGCAGCCAGAGAGTTTCACTGCAAAACCACCCTGAGTGAGGAAGAGATTGCTGGCCCACCATGTACAGCAGGCAAGCTGCGTACTGCCGAAGTCTGGGGACATGGTTCACTTAGACTACAGCGTGCATGGCGCCCTCTGACGTTATGGGATGCAGCTGCCCTGTAGGTGAAGGGCCAAGGAGGACAGAACTACCCCTGGTGATAGTCCCATCTAATCAGTGGTCCTGGACATGAGGAAGCACTGCCCAGCTTTCCCAGAGCCTCATGGAACACAAAACCTCCCACTCTCTCCCCACCTGCCAGGAAAGTCTGGGGAAAGAACACTCAGACCTTGCTTCCTGCAAGCCCAGACTGCTTGGCTCCGAGCCTCACTATTTCCTGTAGGCTAACCACCAACACCCAAGCAGCTGCTGCCCGTTTTATTGAGGGTGAGGGGATTAGCACTTCTGGCTAGAGGCAGCCTCCCTCCAAGCACCAGGGCCCAGTCATAGATGGGAAGGTGGTGCTTGTGGGGAGGGAGGAGGAAGGTCAGTCCAGCAGGGGCTGGAAAATGATCCCCTTAGGGGCAATGAGGAAGAGTCGATTCTATTCTTACAGAACGTCAGTGGGAGGGGCAGAGGCAGTGCCGGGGCTGGGAGGAGGCTCACAGCCAGTCACGGGAGGTGTGCCACCCCCTAGAGAGGTTCTTTCCTCTGGGCCAAGGTGTGACCATCTCAGCCTCCCAGAATCTCCTGTGGCGGAGACCTCCTCACCCCGCTGACCAGCAGCGGTGCCCTGGGAGCTCAGCAGATCCAGATCGCAGGGCACCCCCCGCCACCCCTGCCAACACTACGAAGGATCTAATTCAGCAGGTCTAGGATCAGCCACAGGGCGTGTGTATGTGCGCACGTGCGTGTGTTTCAAAGGCGTGTTCTGCCATGTTTAGCAACCACAGAGGTTCTTCCCAATGTGTCTTAAAATGAAAAATTGGAAATCGTAAGAAAGAAATCAGTAATAATAAATGCGTTCTAATAAAATTGGCTTTAAAATAAAAGAAACCTGGCCCCTACCAGTAGATTAGAAACCTCTCCTAATCAAGGAGTTACTGTCTCGTGTCCTTGTGGTGCCAGCACCACACGGCGCTCCAGCACATGGCGGGTGCTCAGTCCACAGGTGTGGGGCAAAAGCACACTGGGGAAGGACAAAGCTATCAAGCACCGCTAGCCTGGAGGTGTAGGGCCATCACATGCTGTGTGCGGCATGTGCAGATGAGACCAGAGTGTACACACAGCTTCTCCTAAAGCGGAGGTGATTCTGAGCATCCAAACACTTCTAAAGTGCTCTCCCAAACACAGAACCTGTGCCAGGTGCCTAGGCTCATGCCACCACCTTCCCCTCCTGGGGAGCTCTGACATCAACATACTACACCTTCCCGATGCAGGAGTTACTGGAATGGTTAACTCACAAAGGCCCCTGCTATATTGCTGTAAAGTAGATTTGAAAACAGTGTGAAATTCTCCAGTAAAAATAAGCAGATGCCCAATATTTCAATGTGATACAGTATAGTGTATATCGTATCAGATTGTATCATCTCCTATTTCAAGGTAAGTCCTGCTGTTTCACAAACAGAAATAAATTACTTAGATGTAAAGAGAAGTTTTTTAATTTGTTAGGTTACCAATGTTTCATGTTTTCTTTGTTGCTTTCTATTATTCATTTTAATTTGGTATTAATATTACAAGAATATAGAGAAACCTTCAGGCTCAAAGCAACGAGAGCTTGACCTGATGATGTCATTGTTACATTAACCAAGTGGTTTGGTTAAAAAAAAATAAAAAGAAGATAAGCTAAGATTCTTGAGCATTTACTTGTGCTCAGCCCTAGAAGCATCACCTTGTTAATTCCTCGTGGCAATCCTCTACTATCATCATGCCTCTTTTACAGAAGAGAAAACCGATGCCAGGATGTTAAGTAACTTGCCCAGGGTCAAAGCCGGGGGTCAAACAGTCTGACGCCAGATTCCACATTCCTCGCTATTACACCATGCCTCCCTCCTAAGAAGTGAAACCCATTCATTTGGGCTGAAAGTGGTAATGCCCACCTACCCATTACAGTAAAATAAACAACAGTGAGGTACTGATTCGGGCACTGTTGGCTGCCTACCAAACATTGGCCAGCTAACGGCGGTCAGTCCCTGTTGAGGCGCAGAAGCAGTAGGGCTCCATTCATGCTTTGTTCAGGCAGCCAGTGCAGAACGGTGGGGCAGAGCCAGGAATGCCTGGGCTCCTCACTCACGTTGCCCAAATAAATGTTCAGCCTGAGGACAGCTCCCAGGCCAGGCTTCCCTGGACAGTCATCCAGGGAATCAGAGATTTGCAGACACTGGCTCCTTGGGTAGCTGTGACCATGTTCCCACTTCCCAGGGTGCCAGACCTACATGGACATCATCATTGTCCTGGATGGTTCAAACAGCATCTATCCCTGGGTGGAGGTTCAGCACTTCCTCATCAACATCCTGAAGAAGTTTTACATCGGCCCTGGGCAGATCCAGGTGAGTGTGGTTGGGACTCTTTCCTCCTCCAAATAAGGCCCCCCCAAAACCCATGGCAGATGCTGCCTTGGGGTGGGGGGGGAGCATCTGTACATGCGCTTGAAAGGTGTAGGTGAAAGGGCCAGCAGCAGGGCCCTGCAGCCCAGGACACGCATCTCTGCTGGGCGCATCATGGGACTGTGTAGGGGAGGCATCACTGAGTGGGTCAAACACTGTCCTCTGGGATAGACACCACCTATTAACAAAAACTTTGATCAGCCAGAGAGTGAGAAGACACTAGCTCCCTGCTGGGTGAGGCACAGGGAGAATTAGACACTTTGGTCTTGGAGAAGAGACGGGAAGAGGTCATAGCTGCCAGCACATATTTGAAATGCTGCCTGGCTAACTAGGGGGTAGATTTATTCCGTATTGTTTTGGCAGGCCAAAGGAGGACCAATGAATAGAACTGACAAGGTGGCAGATTTCAGGTCAATCTAAGAAATTATTTTGTAACAATTAGAGCCGTTAAAAGGGGCGTGGGCTTTCTCATGAAGTAATGAGTTCCCCACCACTGGGAGATCATCTTTTAGGGTACGGTGGATGAAAGTCCAGCGTTGGAAATGCACTTGTACCAAATAATCTCTGTGGGCCCATCCGACAGTGACATTTTTTCATTCTAGTCCTACTATAGGTAGGTTTTTGCTTATTCTTTAAGGTTTTTATTTCGAGACTATTAATATTTGAGTCTTATTAATATTTCAAACTTCTCTTCCAAATTTGAAAGAACCTTAGTTCCAGAGTTTGGTGAACAATGCCATGGCCCTCCACCCACACTGCTAAGATTTTAGACTTCAATTCTGTGCTCAACTTTTGTCTTTTTAAGTAAGAAACTCTATCTGCTGGGCCTTTCTTTAAATCACAGTCTCCTCTCTCAATATGCACCTCCCACCTGCCTCACCAAGCCAGCCATTCATTCCTGGAACTGTGCAGAACCTGCTTCCCTTCTGCTTAGTTCCTCTCCCTTGGGAAGGTCCCCAGCCCTCCTCACTCCTGAACCGTCCCAGAGAGATGACTCCAGGAAACCTCATCACCAAAGGGCCAGCCTTCAGGGGTCAAGATGTCCTGCTTCCCTCTCCTCTAACTTGCAGGTTGGAGTCGTTCAGTACGGAGAAGACGTGGTACATGAATTTCACCTCAATGACTACAGGTCTGTAAAAGATGTGGTGGAAGCTGCCAGTCACATTGAACAGAGAGGAGGAACAGAGACCCGGACGGCATTTGGCATTGAATTTGCTCGGTAAAAAAAAAAAAAAAAAAAAAATTATTTTCTAAATCTCAGATACTGTTACAGTTATCTTTTGCTACCCCACAAAATCTAGTATCTGGAGAGACAATAATTAATCCCTCAAAGTTCTGGGCATTGGCTGGGCTCAACTGATCAGTTCTCCCTTGGGTTCTCTCATGTGGTTGAAGGCTGGTGTCAGCTGGGGCTGTTGTCATCTGAAGTTTCGACTGGACTGGACATCCAGAATGGCACCCTCATGTGGCTGGCAGTAGATGTTGGCTGTTGGCTGGGAGCTCAGCTGAGGCTGGTGATGTGAGCACCCACACGTAGCCATGTGGCTTGGCTCTCTCACCGTATGGCAGCCAGGCTTTGAGAGGAAGCATCCCAAGAGTGAGTTTTCCAGGAGATCCACACAGGAACTCTAAGACTGCCTATGACCTAGCTGCAGAAGTCCCAGAATATAACTTCTGCTATAGTCTTTTGATTGAGCAAGTCACTGAAGCCAGCCCAGGTTCAAGGGGAAGAGAATTTAATTTCCCCTCTTGATGGAGGAATGGCAAGGTCATATTACAGAAGAGCATTTTGGGGCTGGGATTTCCAGTCAACTTCAGGACATATGTTCTGCCAAGAGACCCTATGAAAAGTGTGTGGGTTGTATGAAGGCAGAATCTTCTTGTGGGGTGTTCGTCATCAGTAGAATGTGAAGAACATAGTTAAATCTAACATCTGAGATTGTAGAGCAATGAGGCTGTTCCCTTAAACATCACACCAGAACTCACAATAATAATGAATGCAACTCTAGTCATCCAGACAGATAGCTACATGCTTATTCCAGTAACTCTGCCATGGCTCAGAACACTGTACTCACCCCACTGGAATCAATGAATGATTTTTTTTTTTTTTTTTTTTTTTTTTTGCTGTACGCGGGCCTCTCACTGTTGTGGCCTCTCCCGTTGCGGAGCACAGGCTCCGGACGCGCAGGCTCAGCGGCCACGGCTCACGGGCCCAGCTGCTCCGCGGCATGTGGGACCATTCCCAGACCGGGGCATGAACCCGTGTCCCCTGCATCGGCAGGCAGACTCTCAACCACTGCGCCACCAGGGAAGCCCCCAGTGAATGATTTTTAAAGTCAATTCCCCCAGATCTTTCCAGCTGTGGCCTAAACTCCTACGATAACTATGTCCAAGACATTTAGATTTTAAATGTATAAATTTTACACCTATGAATATGAGCTCTGCTATGTTCATTGAGACCACCGTCCCATTACCTTATAATCCCACCTCACATAGGGTTAGTCGACGTGTTTCGCAGAATGCTACAATGTGAAAGCTATTTAGTAGTAACATGATTTCACGTGGTCAAAAGATTAACTCTTTTTTTTTTTAGTATTTATTTATTTGGTTGCACCAGGTCTTAGTTGTGGCAAGCAGGCTCCTTAGTTGTGGCTCATGGGCTTCTTAGTTCTGGCATGAGAACTCTTAGTTGCAGCACGCATGTGGGATCTAGTTTCCTGACCAGGGATTGTACCCGGGCCCCCTGCATTGGGAGCGCAGAGCCTTAACCACTGCACTACCAGGGAAGTCACCCAACTTCACTACTCTTTATGATTAAGTTACTGCTCCACCAGTGTATTTCTGTTCACTGATAAAACCTGCTCAAGCTTTTTTCCTAAATGAGCATCCCTCTGTGTAAAGATGGCTCTTACTCACCCTCATGAGAAATGGGCCCTCATGGGGGTGAGTCCCTGAGACCCCAAGCAGGCTCTTGTGAAGTGGCCAGGGGAACGGAGGAAGCCCACACCCACTGAGCTATCAGTGAGAAGCTAACTGACTCCCACCGGGATGGAGCACGCTGCTTCCATCTCATTTCGCAGCCCATCTCCCCCAGGTCAAGTGTGTGTGACTCACCTAGTAGTTTGAACCATCATGACTCACGAGCACTGCTGGGGTGTGCGATCTACACCTCAAGTGAACTTTGAAATCTGATCTTCCCGGCCAAGTCTGGGTCCCAAATTACAGCTGGTGCCTTTTAAGGTAAAAGCCTTTCTCCCCTCACTCAGCTATTCATAATGCATTTTTTTTCTGTGTACCTACTAAAGTACAAACATCCAGGCCATGGACTTGAGGGGTTATAAAGAGGGTAACCCGTGACCCCTGGTTTAATAGGGGAGCTCTGGTAAGCATCACCCTAACTCAGTGAGGATGAGAGAGGAGGGCTCCAAGGGAGCGACCAGAGAGGACTGCCAAGATGGGGGATATCTGACAGACCCCAGGATTACAGCAGGGAGAGGTGGAGAGAAGACATTCTGCCCCAGTAAGGGCAGAGGACAGGGAAAGCTGAGGAATGTTTACATTCAGAGCCTTGCTCTGAGCATGGTTCCTGTTGGGGAGTAGTAAGCCCTGCAGCTGGGAAGATGGTTTGGAGTCAGATTGTGAGAGTTATAACATTGTAGCTAAAACAAGCGTGATTGGCCACTGAAGTTTCTTGAATGTCATCATCAAATGTGCACATGAAGGTGAGTCTGGCAGCCATGTGTGGCTTTGAGGGGAGGGGGCGGGACAGCGCTGCAATGCCACCTTCATTCACTGAACACTTTTATTGAGCATCTACTATGTGCCTCACACTGTTTTAGACATTTGGGATAGATCAGTGAACAAAGCAGATAAATATCCTGCCCTTGTGAAGCTGATATTCTAGAGGGTGAGGCAGACAATAAGCAAAAAAACAAATAACAAATAAATAGCTAGTATGCTAGAGGGAGATACAAGCTATGGGGGAAAAATAGAGTCTGGTAAAGGCAGGCAGGCAGGTTGGGGAGGGCAGGTATTTAATCAGCATTAACCAAGTAGTCAGGGAAGGCTTCACCAAGAGCTGACATTTGAGTGGAGACTTAAAGGAGGTGAGGAAGTTGGCCAAGCAGGTGCCTGGCAGGGGAGGTTCCAGAAAAGGGAGCAGCTCAGATAAAGGCCCTAAAACAGGAGCATGCCTGGTGGTTCCAGGATCAGTGAAGATTCCAGCAGGAGGAGGGGCTCAGAGGGATTACCAAGGGTTTCGCCAGACATTATCAGGACCTGGGAGAAATGGGAGCCAGGACAGGTTTTGAGCAGAAAGGAGACGTGATATGACCATTCTCCACAGGGTCACATTGGCTTCCAGGTTCATGGAAACTGTCGTGAGTATAAAGCTTTCACTGCACTCCAGGAAGTTATAGTCTGATTTACAAAGCAACAAATCCAAGTCTTTTACACAATACAAATTCACAATTTTAAATCTGATGATTCATGCCAATATTTATGCTATTACAGATTCTTACAGATATTCACACCATTCCACTCTATGGAAATATGATCCTGAAATTCCCTTGGTTCCATATGTAATAAAGCCTGTTTTTCCCGTGCCATATATTTTCTCCTGGAGTTTTGTTCCTGGACCTGGCCCTCCAATGAAGTCATGGAAGCATCTCGAGTCTCCTTTGAAGGACTAGCAGCGTTCTCCCTCCACTGAGTCAGGCTTAAGCCCAAAATATTCTCTGTATTTTGTCATGTCAAGTGTGCCTCTGCCCTGCTTCAGTCCACGCCTCATACTAAAATTAGAGGAGTTTTTAAAGCCAGCATATCCAGAATATCATAGAATTGCTAAGAGAATGACAGATGGTCTGTTTCTCTTAACTGGTAGCTTGAAGATGCTCTGAACTAATTTATTCCAAGTTTTGTGAATTCCTTAACATCTAAATCACGCACATCAGCTCATCAGCTTGCTGTGTAACAAAAGATACCCCTGGTAACCAAAGCCTTAGGGTGATGGGATTTAACCTGACATCATGGTGCTTGAACCTATGGGTCAGACCTTTGAGGACTCACTGCAGAGTCTAAGGGTAACATTTATTTTTAGGTCCTTATTGGAAAATTCACAACCTCATGGTCTGAAGGAGAGTTGGCCTCACACAGGCACCAAGAGCCAGTGATGGTTCAGGAGCCAGTTTTTCCTGCTTCGTAGATGGGTCACCAGCTCCAAGAGTCCATAGAGTGCCAGCCCCCTGGCTCCTGGTTGGACTGCCCAGCAGACAGGCCAAGCACCTGTTCCGGCCACTGAAAACAAAATAAAAAGCAAGAAAGAGAAATATTTGTCGTAGAATTTGATATTTAATAGTTCCCAAAATAGAATCAAAGTGGTTCTCCTGGGAAAAATCAGAACTTTGTCAGGCTTCATCACACATTTTATGGAACAGCATTGTTTGGCTGTTGAATTGCTCTGGCACGTCACCTTTTCAGAACTGAGGGAAGTGGTTCTCAACTCCGATGTTCATTAGAACTTTTGAAAAATGCTGGTGCCCAGGCCACACTCCAGAAGTTCTGATTTCATGAGTCCAGGTGGGACCTGGGCATCACTTTTTTTTTTTAACTCCCCAGATGATTCTAATGTGTGGCTGAGTTTTTGAACCGTGAAATTAGGGCCTCTAAAGGTCTCACCTGACCCTGAACTCCCCTCCCAGACCCACCCCGTCCCCCTGCTTCCCCCAAACAGCAAGATCATGACTTGAGAGGGGCTTTTTAAAGTCACTCTTTAAAGACAAGCAGATTTAAGACGCATCTGAGCAGCTGGCGAACGAGTAGTCTGGGCATCTCAATCCAGCCGCTTCTTTGGTTTGAGGTCCCAACACCCTGTAGGGTTGCCCGGGGGCTTAGCCCTGGCAGTAGGAGCTCCAGGGCTGCCCCATCCTCACCTTCCTCTGTGACCCTCCGCCTGTGCTTGGGTTCCAGCTCAGAGGCTTTCCAGAAGGGTGGAAGGAAAGGGGCCAAGAAGGTGATGATCGTCATCACGGATGGGGAGTCCCACGACAGCCCAGACCTGGAGAAGGTGATCCAGCAAAGCGAGAGGGACAACGTGACCAGATACGCTGTGGCCGTGAGTCCTGTCCTACCTGTCCTGCCCCTGCCCACCCTCTAGAGACTTCGCCATCAACCCCTTGGGGACTCTGGGGTGGGGGGCGGTTCTGGGCAGTGAACCAGCCATCCAGGCCCTCAAATGGGCCTCTCCTTGTTATATCTTCTAAAGAGCAGTTGAGAATTTCCTTTCCGTCCTACCCAGGTTTATCTGCAACAGCTGTGGGGGGTTTTTTCTCCATTGCCAAGGAGGTTCTGAAACCTCCGAAAACTAGAAAACACTCCCAAGCCCCAGAACCCTGTCTTAGAACAGAGTCCGAGTCTGGGGCCATGGGTGTGTGGGGAGGTCTGTGCCATGTCCCGGTTTGTCGCCCCTGCCCCTGTTCCCTGGCAGGTCCTGGGCTACTACAACCGCAGGGGGATCAATCCAGAAGCTTTTCTAAACGAAATCAAATACATCGCCAGTGACCCCGATGACAAGCACTTCTTCAACGTCACTGATGAGGCGGCCCTGAAGGACATTGTCGACGCCCTGGGGGACAGGATCTTCAGCTTGGAAGGTGAGCGCTGCTTCTTGAGAGGGGTCCACGCTCCTGGGCTCACAGCAGGTGAAGCCCACAGAGCGAAATCCAGCCCCCCGGGATGGGAGGGTTTAGCGGGAGTCCTCCCTTTGTGATGACCGCCAACACTGGAGCGCTCCTGTGCTGGACGTAAGGCTGTGCACTTTCCAGACAGCCCCGGAGGCTCGTTGGAAAAAGGATAATCCCCTCCTTTTACCATGGAGGAAACTGCAGCTCAAAGGGACCAAATGACTTGCCGGAGCTCCAACAGCTCAGGAAGGAATTGGGGTTTGAACGAGCATTGCCAGACTTAGCAAATATAAAATACAACATTTGTGGCCGACTTGTACTAAAAATCCACTAGTAGTTTGTCTGAAATTCGAATTGAACTGAGCGTCTCGTATTTTATCTGGCAACTCGAGTTGAGCCCAGCTGAGCCAGACTCCACCGCCTGAAATGCTCACCCCCCAAGTCCCACTGCTCCCGCTCCACCTTTTTGCAGGGTTTCCTCAGATTGTCTCTCTCCTTAATAATTCAAACTCCATTTTGATTTGCATGGGTCTCGTTTGCACCATATATTGCTGAGGGGCCCTTGCCATACTGGGCTCTACCATATGGGAGGATTGTCAAAAGAGATAGAGGGCAGCATCCCAGAGCCCAAGCAGTCTGCTCTGCACTGGAGATGGTGAGCCACAGACACAGGGAAAGAGAAGAAAAGCCATCATAACCCATGATAAAGGAATAGAAAGTATGAACCTGTTTGACCCTCACCTAAGAATTAAACATCCAAATCAGTGAGTTTGTTCTCGAAATGGTCGCCTTGCGTGACGAGAACGTTGGCTCCAATGACACGTCAGGAGGCCCTGTGCAGGGAGGAGCGTTCAGCACGCATGGGATTCCTGTGCAAATCTGTGGTGGTGACAGGTCTTCCTCCTAAGGGTCAATTTGATATTTGGGAACCATCCAGAAGCATCTGGAACCAAATCTGGTGAACAGTAGGAATGAACAAAGTGGGAAATTCCATTTCTTGCCAACAATGCAGATTATTTCTGTGCACTTTTCTGGATCTTTCCCCTACGTTGACATCCCTATAGTATGTGTGCCCTGTAATATAAGTCGTTTCAAGTCTTTTTCAGCAGGGAGTGAGCTGCTAATAATAAACCTACACGACCACCTGGAAGGTGCCTGCTGCTGGGGCAGATGAGCTGGTTCAGGACCGGGGCCCCCTCTCACCTCCCTGCAAGTGCTTCTGGGTCACAGGTGCTGGGGACTGAGCTGCAGGCATGTCTGGTGCTAAGAAATCAGGTGCGGAGCCAACATCTTTCTGTCCCTCTGTTTCAGGCACCAACAAGAATGAAACCTCCTTCGGGCTGGAGATGTCACAGACGGGCTTTTCCTCTCACGTAGTGGAGGTAAGGACGGGTTTCGAGCTGCCCTCCTGCCCTCTCACTCTTCTCAGCTCTCTGGGTCATCATCTCGCCATTCTTGGGCTGTCTCTCATCCCCCTTTCTCTCTTTCTTGGGGTCTCTCTGCCTCTCGTCTTCTGTGGGTGGAAGAGGGATGTCAAGGTCATCAACTTATAATAAGCTGTCTCAAGCTGCCCCGTGCATGGGGACGTGTCCCCCCAGGACCAAGGGTCCCGTTCAGTCCATAGAACTTCATGCAAAGACTAGTTCAACGTGGCAAAACCACTTGCCTGGGCTGTAATAGTGCCCTGCATGCCCCATGTGGCCTGTGTGTGCAGGGGCACGGCCCTGCATCGATGTTGGGAGGGTGTCCAGATGTGTCAGGTGTGCTCTGGAAGGCAGCCCACGTGGGCTTCTCTCTTTGTGGACTCGGCATCATGTTGCAGAGGTCCCAAGCAGACATATGGTGTACAAGCGTCATGTTCTGTCTGGGGCTTCACCTGGTTCATGTGCTTCACCTGGTTCTGATTCTCAAGATGAGGTTGAAACCTCATAGGATTGTCAGAGGGGCAGAGCGGTCCATAGCTGCATGCTTTACAAGCTGTTTGGGGTGGAGCCCCGCCTGGGAGTACCATGCAGGGAAAGCCTGTGTTGTCAGTATCAGCACATGCCCCCGTGGCATGCTTTGGACAGACAGGTGTCCTGGGTTTGCGTGCATATGCTCTGCCCTGGCTGGCCCCCATGGGAGTAGATTTGCACCTCCTAATTTGCCAGAAAAGGCCTATCAGTCCATCCCACTTATATATCACTTTCAGTAACCCACCGAATTCTCCCAACTCCTCTATGAGGTGGACAGGGCGGGATTCCTTGTTCCCAGTTTCCAGATAAAGAAGCCAAGTCCCAGGAAGGTTGAGTGACCTGCTGAAGTGACAGAAGTGAGAGAAATATTAGTCTCATGCTCTCTCCCCAGCAACGAGCAGCTGCTCCGTGAGAGCGTTTGGAATCTAAGGGGGCCTCAGTCAGAGATCCCACATCGGAGGGAGGGGGACAGATGCACAGCAGACAGCAGGCAGATGGATGGAAACGCAACTCACACTCAGCGTTTCCTGAGCTGCATCTGGACTGTCTCGTGCCTGCTTGAATACAGCAAAATATAAATATAACTGCCCTATATTGATAACAGTCATGGAATATGTGCCGAGCACTTTAATTTTTCCAGAAAATTTCTGTGCCTCATTCATGCTCAGAAACAGCCCTGCAAAGTAGGCAGATGGTAATAGTTGTCCCATTTTAGGTGGTTATATCAGCAAATCTTTTCAGTGCCTTTTCTGTGCTGGGCCCTGTGCTGGATGCCAGGAGGTTCAGAGGTGAGAGCCCTGCCCTCAAGGAGCTCCCAGTCTGAGGGTAAGGGGCCGAGTATCAGGAGGGACGAGGGCATCCATTCGTACAGGTCAGGCAGCAAGTCCTGTGCTCCAGCTGGACTAGCCCTGGTCTCCTGACTCTGGGGTCAGGGCTGATTGGAAAATGCAGCAAGGAAAATCAATTTCATTAAATCCAACAAGCATTTGTCACATGCAACTAAGGTATCAAAAGGAAGCGGAAATTATTCTTGCCAAACAGGAGTCAGTTTGCAAACAATGCAGAACAGCAGTCCTGAGCTTGGTGAGTAAGATAACAGAAACTACAGACTTCTCCTGGGTACAGGCGTTCAACTTCAGGAGCCCCCCCACCATCCATGGAGCCCCTGTGGAGACCCCCTGCTCAATGAGGAACCACCTGGACTCATCTAACACTAATTAAGGCAACATGTGATCAGGATCTTACAGAAGGAAAGGCCCAGGTTAGGGGAGAGGGGTGTCAGGGAAGGATCGGGAGAGGCTGGCACTTGGGCAGGCCCCTGAGGACAAGGATGTCAACAGCCACGGGTGGCAGCAAGCAGGAGAAGCGAGGAAGTGTGTGCACAGGCCTGGGGGAAGTCTGAGCACAGACGAGGTTGGGGAGTGGATCTAGGAGCAGCCCTGATGTTGGGGACAGCAAGAGAGAGTGAATGTCCCATGTCTCCATCTTCCATTTCGAGGTCATTTTTCGAGCATCTCCCCATGTGCCCAGCTCTGTGCGAAGCACTGGGGATGTATTGGGTTGGCCAAAAAGATCGTTCGGGTTTTTCCGTAACATCATAGGGAAAACCCGAACAAACTTTTTGGCCAACCCAATATATAGAGAGACGAAGGCAACATTTCAGCTGACAGCAGCTCACAATCTAGTTAGGGAGAAAGACTCTTAAATGGTAAGTTCAGTCTCCTGCTTCTAATTCTGTGATCTATGTGTGCCCAGGAATCAGGGAACCTAAAGAGAAGGGAGGTTAAGACAAGCTTCAGGGATTCGGGGGAGTTCAGCTGAACCCTGACAGTGGCCCAAGCAGCAGAGTGTGTCAACAAGTTGAGTCCTTGCAAAATCAATGAGCTCCCCGGCTGCAGGGGAGAGACCAGGAGCTCAGAGCCCCAGCTTGTTATTGAGGTCAAGGTCATGTGCTGCCCTGTGCAGCTTCTTCCACGTGCTCAACTCTTGTTCTCTTCTCCTAATCAAAGAAACCAGGGTGCCTCTCCTCACCCTGTAGATACAGACCCCAGTTCTTCTCTCACCCTGTGTCTTGTTTTCAAGTGACGGACATCTGGAAGTTTTTATCTGATAAGACTTTGAAAGAGATAGTGATTACATTTGAATCTGAGACTCTTTTATACTTTTTAAAAATTTTTTCTAAATAAATAAAATCCTTCCAAATCCAAAGGAATTGTGCAATGATGGTGGGCTGTCTGGCGCTGTGACTGACCATTGGGTTGCTATTTTAGAGCACAGAGGTTTTTCAGTTCCAGGCTGCTGATGCCATCATAATTGGCCACAGGGGCTTCCCTGGTGCTTCAGTGGTTAAGAATCCGCCTGCCAATGCAGGGCACATGGGTTCGAGCCCTGGTCCGGGAAGATCCCACATGCCGCGGAGCAACTAAGCCCGTGTGCCACAACTACTGAGCCTGTGCTCTAGAGCCCATGAGCCACAACTACTGAGCCCACCTGCCACAACTACTGAAGCCCGCACGCCTAGAGCCTGTGTTCTGCAACAAGAGAAGCCACCGCAATGAGAAGAAGCCCGTGCACCGCAACGAAAAGTAGCCCCCGCTAGCCTCAACTGGAGAAAGCCCGTGCACAGCAACAAAGACCCAATGCAGCCAAAAATAAATAAATAAATAAACTTATTTTAAAAATAAAATAATTGGCCACAGCTGTCCTGTCCCACGGAGTCCAACCCCGCAGCTCTCGGGGTCAGTCGGACCTCTCTGGGAACTGGAGGCAGGAAGGTCTGGCCTTTCAGCTTTGCCCGGAACTGGTCCTGAGCCCGAGTGAGTCCATCTCCTGTGTGGACCCCTGGGCTCCATCTCCACTGGAAATGCTCCACAGACAGCCTCAGGCAGCTGTTTCCTGCAAATGTGCTGAAAGGGTCTTCAGCTGCCCTGGGCCTGTTGAGCTCTGTCAGAAGGAAAGACCCCTAGTCCCAGGGGAAGGACCCAGTAGAATGTTCGCAAATGGCAGAGGAAAGGCCCAGGGTCTGATAACCTGGTCTGCTGCCATCTTACCTAGCAGTGAAATCAGCCTTCAAGTTAGGAAGGGTGAAAGCAACCAGAGGAAGGAAGGACCAGAGCCCAGGTTAGGAGAGGAGGCCCCAAGACATTCCCTGGCCTCCGGATGCACTAAAGCTCCAGGCCACAGGCATTACATTCCAGGCTAATGGCCAAAGTTCAGAGCTGCTGGGAAAACCCAGGGACCTGGAGCCCCAGGAAACTCTAGTCCTGATTAGCAAAAAGGGGAAAGAGAATATTCCAGAAATTACCATCAGGAAAATTAGCTATGGATCCCTGGTCACATTTCAGAATAGATTTGTAAGCCAATGGTTCCATTAGCGTTTGGAAATGAATGCAAAAGCCGCTAAGAGCTGGAGTGGCTTCTATTAGTGCTGGCTGCTTGCTAAGGTGATGAACTCCCTGTCAAGCTGGGTAACCAAGAAAAAGCTGCATGAATCTGCCAGAAAGCTTGCAGAAGGGATCCATACCTCTAAGTCTGTAATCCCCATGGGCCACAAGGTGTGAAGGAAGGAAGAGGACCATATATAATTGATGCCTGTGGTGATGGATGGAGCTGCAGGGGAGCCCCCTTCCGTGATGGACCCTCCTACACTGCACTCCATAAATCTCCCCAACACCAAAATTTTACAGAAGGAAGCAGTTTTATTAGGGTGGGTCTTGTCTACACAAAAGACTTGACCACTCACCCAAGATGGGAACAGTTGATTTTTCCTTTAAACTACACACTGATGGTCCGGCAGGCCCAGCCTCAGTTACATTTGAAACAAGCCAAGGGGACGGGTTGGGGGTGAGTCTTATTCCCAGACCAACAGCCCCAGCCACCCGCTGCCTCTTCAGCCTGTGCCCTTTTCAGCAGCCCTTCTGGGGCTATGGACGGGATAGCTAAGGTTATTGGCTATTATGTAAGGTTCTCAACTGTTGAAGCCTTACAGTTGTCATCTTTTTTTTTTTTTTTTTTTTTTTTTTTTTGCGGTACGCGGGCCTGTCACTGCTGTGGCCTCTCCCATTGCAGAGCACAGGCTCCGGACACGCAGGCTCAGCGGCCATGGCTCACGGGCCCAGCCGCTCCGCGGCATATGGGATCCTCCCAGCCTGGGCACGAACCTGCATCCTCTGGATCGGCAGGCGGACTCTCAACCACTGTGCCACCAGGGAAGCCCAAAGTTGTCATCTTTCCTAAGAGTTTTGCATTTGAATTCGCTTTGCATATCTGATTCAATCAAAAATAAAAGAAACTCATCCATAATGGTGAAATGAGGGGTTGACACCTAAAGGCTGTAAAGCCCTTCTGAGTCCTCTTAGCCCTAGATGGTGGACTCTTCCCCCTGCCAGCTCTGGGGCAGGCAGTCAGGGCTGCCCCCATATGAGGCCAGGATATGGTAGCCAAAGTCTGCCACCATGCTGTTCTGGATTGTTTACAAGTTGACTCCTGGTGGCAGGAATCATTTCTGGTTCATTGAGGTCCTCCAAAGCCCAGCCCCATGTCCTCAGGCTGTGCTCTGGTGCCCAGTGCCTCACTCCTGGGCCTTGTTCCAAGACCCCTTAGTAGAAATAACCCACCCTCTGATCTGGAATGAGCAGTCAAGTAACAGCGTGCCCTTTGCTCCCCACACCCGCTTCTCGACGCCCCCTCCTTGTGCCCTGACCACTGTCTTCCAGCACCACGAATGGTGTGGGACCCCTCTCCACAGAAATGTTACAGGCCTGTTTCTGAGTCTCTCCTGCCCAACCCCATCTAAAGCTCCAGGCACTCATCCCTTCCTCAGGCTCCACTTTAGGCTTGTTGAAAACATCTTCTACTGTGAGAATCTGAGCAGCTAGTTAAAGCATAACCCACCCTTTTAATGATGCATTTGCCTTAGAAGGGGCTCTTGGGAACAGAGTCCTGCCCGCCCCACGGCCACTCTGGTGATGGAAATGCAGGCGAGGGAGCCTGGGGGAGGAGGCCAGCCCTCGGTGCCCTCTAGGTGGTCTCCCTGTGAACAGAACCACCTCCACCTGCCTCCACAGTCCTGCCTCTCCAATGCCAAGAACTTCTAGCATCTGGTGTTCTCATTCCATTACTACCAGGCTGGAGGAAAGCGCTGCCTGGCCATGTGGCCTCAGACAAATCATTTAACCTCTGTGAACCTCAGTCTTTGAGCAGATGTCTGAAAAATATGTGTGGAATTGAATCTTGAGGCTTGGAATTGGAAGTGTGCCTTTCGAGACTTCCTAATAAGTAAGGTTTTCTTAAAATCCTTTCCTAACTCCACCATGCACCCACCCACCCCCTCGGCTGGTCACCCCCTCCAGTGGGTCCTCAAAATAAGTTGTCCTTGCCTCTATCAGATCATTCCTCACAGGCAGCTGTACTGACTCATAGGTAGGTCCAACTTGACTGTGAGATCTGATTCTTTGACTCCTGCCTCCCTGGAAGTGCTTTATGGGTGAATTAATGAATGAGAAGAAGTACCATGTACCCAGTCCTTATTGGCTGCCAGGTGCCCTGCCAAGGATTCAAAATGCTAGTTCTCACCACAAAACTATTTACAGCTGAGGACCCTTAGGCTAGGAGAGAGTGAGGAACTTTCCCAAGGTCACCCAGCTAGAAGTTTTGGAGCTAGAAGTGGAACTCAGGAATGTTTGACACCAGAGATCATGCTCTAACCCCCAGGCCAGGGATTCTCAACCTCTTGACCCCCTGGGCTGGTTACTTCTTTGCTGCGGGGCTGTCCTGTGTGTCGTAGGTGCTCAGCAGCATCCCTGGTCTCTACCCACCAGAGGCCATAGTAACCTCAACACCACCCCCAGCTGGGACAACCAGAGCTGTTTGCAGGCACCGCTAAATATTGCCTGGGGGAGCTAAACCACCCCCAGCTGGGAAGCACTGTTCTAGAATATGCTGCTTCCTGTGCTGGGGATGTGACCTGACCCTGGCTGGGGACAGGGACTAGCTGGAACATGGAGTTTGGGGAGATATGGCCACACACCAGGGAGCACTCAGCTCAGCTGGGAAGGTAATACTGCTGCAGGGCTGGTCAGAGGGCAGCTGAGAGCTGAGCTGGCAGGATCTGATGGTGAGTGCCAGGCTCAGGCAAGTACAGGTACAGGTCGTCCTCAGGGAGGGCACAGACTTGGCCTTAGACCTCCTGAGGGCCACGAAGCTTGTGTCCTCATTTCTTCACAGAGCACCAGGAAAGTCAGCTGGTGCCGAGAGTCCATCTGTGCAAGGCCACCCAGGTACACCCTGGTAATATCTGGTGGGGGCCCCAGAGGCCTTGTAGGAGAGGAGGCCGTAAGTCAGGGAGCCGGTGCCAGGCCGGGGGCATGGGACACGGCTCTTCCCCAGATGCCCTGCTGTTTGTTTTCCAGCTGGGCTCGCATGCCTGGCTTCTTCTGTCAAAGCTTTCGTCCTTTTCTCAGCTCCACCCTTCCAGATTTTTTCCCAACTCAAAATGTCTGGGCTCCCCCAACTGGGAGAAGATTGTGACAACCTGAGGTTTGCCTTGGTGGCCTTGGCTTGCCCTCTCAGCCCACCCACTCCTCAGTGCGCCCTCTCCACGCACAGCAGGGCCCCCAGGAGACCCTGCTCAGGAAATGGCCTCCCACTAGAGCGCAAGCCTAGAGCCACTGCTGGCTAGAATGGCACAAGGTGAGAGCCTGGGACCCTCACCCTTGCCCAGTGCTGCCAAATGCAGAAATCCCGATGGAATTCCCCAGCCCCACATGTGGTGAGTCAGCATGAGGTCTCCCCAGCTGAATCCCAGGCACCCAGGTTGAGCCAGCCCTTCTCAGTACATTGCAAAGGCTTCCAGTCATCTACAAAGCCAGACATTCATCTTCAAAGGCCTCCCCGTGAAGCAGAGACTGGTCTGCTGTTGCATCAGAAGCAGAATCTAGGGGCTTCTGGCGAAGCAGATAGTCATTTTCTCCTCTGACCAACCCCGTCCCAGCCCTGCTTCTGACTTGCTGTGTGACCTCGGGCAACTCCCTTTCCCTCTCTGAACCTCGGATGCTCATTAGTCTAGTGCAGATAATGAATATCTGTCCCACTTGTCTCTCACAAATGAGTGACTGGATGAGAAAGGGTCCCTCAAAGAATGGAGCACACCCCAAGTGCAAGGAATGTTGGCGCGAGTCCCTGAGGCCCTGGCCCGGATCCTGGACCCAGCAGATTGTCAGACTCTCCCAGGCTGAGGCACACAGAGTGGGAGGGAGAAAGCTAATGAGAAAGTGAGACTTTAAACACAACCCAGCACATTGGACTCACCCAAGAGCAGCTTATTTATAGCTGTAAAAACATCCTGTCTGAACAGTCAGTTCTACCTCTAGAATATTAGGACTTTTAAAAATCCTTATATATGATCAACTTTACTCTTTAAAGTGACACCTTGGAAATGAGAAAAGGAAGCTTAGCTTATTATGGTTCACAGTCTTGCCCTCTCCACTGCCAGTAATGAAATTAGTGCCTGGGGATTCCGCCTGTGTGTTTAGTTATGGCTCTGATTGTCCCAAGGCCAGAGTCACATTTTTCTATTGGCACCATTGCTTTGGGGGCAAGGAGAAATTGAGTGCCTCGGACCACAAGTGGTGGGGAAACCGCAAATCCCACTGACCAGCTGGGTTGAAGGAGGGCTCAGTGGGAGAGAGGTGACTTCACCAGCTTGTGCTTTAACAGCCCAAAGCTGAGAGGCAAAGCTGGATGCCCCTGGCACATGGTCACCAAGGTGACCCAGGAAGGCAGCCCCTCCCTGCTTCCACGCCCCCTCCTCAGCCCTTCATTGTCCCTAGTCACTTCTCTTCCTCTTCTGAGTGCTTGCTGTTTGTCTTCCTATACCCACTAGTTATGTGGATGGTTTGGGGGCGTGGGGATAGGGTGCAGGGGCAACCCAGGGAGTGAGTGGACCCAGTCCTCGGAAATGACCCTGGAGGCTTCCCCTCAAGGAGCCAGAGCTCTCCATCTTCCTGCCCAGGCATCGCAGCATCCACTTACCCTGCAACTAAAGACAAGCTCCTGTCCTTGGGGTGCTGGCTGTCACAAATGTGGACCTGGCTTATATGTCTAGCCTCATATTGAGCCACCTTGCCCTCTTCCTCAAGGCTCCAGCCCCATCAAACAGCTTTCAGTTCCCTAAGCCAAAGGCTCTGAACTCTCTCCAGCCTCAGGGCATCTGCACAATGCTGTAGGTTTGGTGGCCGGACCTCTGGAGCTTTTGCTGTCTGCCTAAACTTGTCCAAACACACAAATCACAGAATGAAGACTTAAGTCATAATAGTTTTCCATTTCCTTAGTTAAGATGAAGCAACCATTTCCGAGAAGGTAGAAGTATGTGACGTTTGTATTAAATTAAACTTAAATATCACCAAAAATTAAATAAATAAATCCCATCCCTCCGGGTGTCTGGGTAAGCATCACTTGCTCAAAGCGCTTTTCCTGAGCCCCCTCTCAATCTAAATTCAACCTCACCATGACATTTATCATATCCCTCATTGTGTGGCATTTACCACAGTTTGCAAGTATTATGTTTATTGGTATATTTATTTAGTATCTGTGAGCTCTGTGAGGGCAGGGACAGTATCCCCAGCACCAAGCGTCTGAAACAAGATAGACACACAGTGGCTTTTTACTGAAGAAATGAAGAAGTAGGATTTACACACTCAGGAAAGCAACTCAGACACTGCGAAGGAACGGGAAGGAGGAAAAGCATAGGGACACCACTTAAAGGAGTGTCAGAAGGAAGGGATGGCGACAAGAGATTTCCTAGAGGGGTTCTGAAGCCCAAAATGGAATGGAGGTTTGGTCCTGGATTTGGAGTTTGTTTCTAGAACATTCCTTCAAAGTTCCTAGCTGCCTTCAAAAGCCAAGAATCCTGGCTGGAAGTTGGGCTATTAAATAACAAACCCAGGAGAAGGTGCCAGAGGGGACAGGCAGATGGATGCTTCATGGTTGCGGACGTGGTGCAGCTTCCCGGCGAGGGGCACCTGGGGGACATGAGCTGATGTGCATCCCCTTCCCAATGTCAGGACGGGATTCTGTTGGGAGCCGTTGGTGCCTATGACTGGAATGGAGCTGTGCTAAAGGAAACCAGCGGCGGGAAGGTCATTCCTCTCCGAGAGTCCTACCTGAAGGAGTTCCCCGAGGAGCTCAAGAACCACGGCGCGTACCTGGGTAAGAGCCAGAGCTGAGGGGTGGCTGGCGGGCGGTGGGCGAGGAGGGGACCTGAGGGATCCAGAACCTGCCCACACCTGAGGCCAGGGGCCTGTCTGCGTATTCTGTGCTGATTCAGGCACAGTCAGGGGTCATTGCCTCTCCAGCCTGGCATCCACCACATCCAGCGCCATGCCTGGCACGTCACAAACTCTCGATAAGCAGGCAGAATAAATGACAAGCAATGCACCCCAACCTGAAACGTGTTTTGGTTGATGCTTCTAGACCCTGGGGCAGCTGTTGTTGTGTTTTCAGGTTTGAGTGCACGAAGCCTGGCTCCCCAAGGCACAATGCAAGTCGAGGATGTGTTAAGCTTTACAATCAAGGCAGAAGTCAGTTCCCATTAAGTACCTTAGAGTGGTTGTAAAAAGAAAAGCATGAATCGTTGACCTGATGGTGATAGGTCCCGGCTGTGAGACCTTTACCTGACAGATCCCAGTCGCCTCTAGCTCTGCAGGAGCAGGGCCTCCACCATCCATGCTGAGGCCCTTCTGCCATGTCCTTTCTGAAAGGGCTGAACAAGAACGAAGGGAGCAGGGGGCGAATGCCCAGGGCTCCCATTGTCTGTGAGTCCTTCTGAGTTTCTGAACGGAGTCCACCAGCTGTGAAGTTACTCATCACTAATGCAGCCTCGGACTCCACTTCTCCGTGAACTTGGGCCATCCAGAGTTGGCAGTGGATCTTTCTGCGGTGAGAAGGTCACTCATCCTCCCAGAAGATCCTGGGGGGTGCAGAGCCAGGATGAATGGCCTTCATGAGGCCAAACTGTCTCGCCTTAACTATAGTCACCACCTTGGGTGTGAGTCCTGAGGGAGTGCCTTTCTCTTCCTCCTCTTCCCTCTGGGGGTTCGTCCAGCGAGGGCAGTGTCTGGGGTCTCTGGAAGTTTCCTCCCGATGTGCCCCAGGAGAGAGGGGGAGTTCGGGGAAGGAGACAGGCCGGCCAGGCTCTCCGCCTCCACACTCGGGAAGCTTATGGACTTCTGGCCAGGGGTCCTCCTGTCAGGCCCTCAGGGAGGCTGCCCAGCTTTCGGGGGGGCCCCGCCTGCTGGTCAGGGAGCCACATGGGAACTGAAACCACTGCCAGCAGACGGCTGGGAAGCAGGAAGCTCTCTCTCAGCGCAGCTTGGAGCTTTGAGAGTCAGCCCACGCCTGCCCCCAGGACACTCAGCCCCCAAGACCTTCCCACCACCACTGTCCCTCCTTCTGAGGAAGCCCAAAGGCCCAGGGCCAAATGAGAACATTTTCAGTAGTGCCACTGAGCGCTCAACTCAGAAGAAACCTTTGCTCCGCACCACAAGCCTAACCCCGCCCTACCCTCAATACACGGTCACATTAGCCACCCGCCATGGGATATCTTGGTCTCACCTACCTTTCAAGCTCCACTTCCCAGAATACATTTCCAAGAGTCAAACACGGTGTGTCTGGAACCAGAGTAGCCCACCCTACTGCACCCACCTTCCCGGCCACTGCATCGGCCCCTCTGTGCATCCCACAGCCAGACTGGAAGCAACCGGTGACCCGAGAGACAGTTACCTACAAACGTACAGGCACACGCACGTGCATGGGCACAAGCTTGCGCACACACACACACACACGCAGGCATGCACACATGGCAGAAGGAGACATGCATTCCCCAGAAACCGCCCAGGAACTGCCAACAAGGCCTGACGCCCATCTAAAAACTGGGATCCATGATCCAGTTGCCTGGCAGAAAGTGGGACTCTCGGCTTTGCACACCTTCCGGGGCCCCACTTTCAGGAGAATTGCCTGAAGATGCTGCACAGTCACTCCCCAGAGCTGGACGCTCGACTGGAAAGTCACAGTGATCAAGCGCAGATCCTAAGAACACGGATTGGTGGCCTTTCCCAAAGAGCCTCTGGGTTTCCATCTCTTTCTTTTTTGAGTGCACTGAAAGAAGCCTAGTCACTCCCTCTTTTGAGTTTGCAAAGCTTTGGGGCTGCAGGAGTCCCTGAGACTCCACCTAAATGCCCCTAGCGGAGCAGTTCCTCGCCTCTGCACAGCCAACTCTTCAGTTTTTGGTGGACCACTTAGCAGGGGGTTCCGGTAATGAAGAGGACACTGGTTGATCCCCAGAGAGACTATTGGTGGGGGTCAAAAACAAAGCCTGCCCAATATAAAAGAAACGTGGCTAGGGTTTGCCTTTCTCTTTCCTCCCTGTTCCATCATGCACTCAACCTGTGAGGCAGGTGAAGCATGTGATGTGCATGTTCCAGGTCAGCAGTGCCTATTAGTGGCCCCACCTGGCTTCCTTGATGCCTTCAAGCAGGGGGTGGGCGCAGTGAGTTCTCCCCAACCTTCAACGGCCCTGCCTCTTCCAGGCCTCCTCAGCTGCGCCTGGGAACTACTGCCCTGTGGTATCACATCTGCTCGGCCTGGTCTGAATGCTCTCCGTTCAGCGACCAGTCCTGTGGCACAGCTGAGCCACACACAGGGCCCTGGTGAGGTCTGCCAGGCCACAGGGCCAGAGACCAGCCTGTTTTCTCCCGTGGCAGGGTACACAGTCACATCGGTCGTGTCCTCCAGGCAGGGGCGGGTGTATGTGGCTGGAGCCCCCCGGTTCAACCACACAGGCAAAGTCATCCTGTTCACTATGCACAACAACCGGAGTCTCACCATCCACCAGGCCCTGCAGGGCGAGCAGGTAATGCAGGGGAGGCTGGGGGCAGGGCAGACGGGTGGGACAGAGGGGAAGGTGGGGCTGGAGGGGACTGCAGCTCAGCTCTTCCCTCTCAGGACTGTCCCCAGACCCACAAACTTCCTTCCTGGTTGGGGGTATATGCCTCCTTCACACCCGCCTTAGAGCTGATGCTCCTTCCCCAGGAAGCCAGGCCTGGTCCCTGCCGCAGCAAGAGAACCCAGGAGAATTTGCTTGCCCGCCCTTCATGGAGCTCTTGTCTCTGGTGCCTTGGCCCAACCTCTGTCCCCAACTACCAGCCTCTTTCTGGTCGTGTCTAGAGTTCAGGGCCAGGGGCAGCATCCAGGCTATAGCCTCCCAGCTTGGGTTGCCAGGGCCTGTAGGCATCCTGAAGGGGCACTCGTGTTCCTCAAGCCACCTTGGTGCTACCAGAAGTGAGAGGAGTCATGCCTCCACCCATAGCACAGCCCCATGGGTTCACCAAGATGCCAACTTCTTTCCTTTTCCGGAATGGGCATAATGCAGAACTATACGGCTGCCAATGTCACCGCCCTGGATGTGGTGGGCAACCAGGCTGTGCTGCTACGAGTCTCGTGTTGGATGGTCATGAATGCAAGCTGGAAAGCTATGATAAGAGTCAATGATGGTGAAAAGATCAGAAAACAGGGTTCTGATCCAAGTCATTTCAACAGCCCAGGAAAACTGTGGTCCTGAGAAGCAATATAGCTTTTCCAAGGTTATAGGGTAGATTCACGGCTGGGTCAAGTTCAGAATCCAGGACTCTTGGTGGGGCTCTCTACATTATGCTACCTCCTGACCCCCAACAATCCCCAAACCAGGCCACGGCCCCTCCTGCCTGGCAGCATCCAGCATCCATAGTACCCTGGGCCTGAGCTGAGCCCTGTCCAGGCCCTTATTGTTATTCTTGGCTCACCCCCGGCCCTCCAGAGCCTGGGAACAGCCCTGTCTCCTGCGTTTTCTACTGCCCTTGGCCTGTCACCATGAGGACATGCTCTTCACCGGCTCAAACCTAAATCCCTGTAGCTACAGGGAGCCATCCTTCCACCACTCCTCTTCCCATCCCAGGGCACTGGCGGACCCGGGCACTGCTCTGGCCCCAGCTTCCACCCTGCCCGCCCACACTCTACCCAGGGCTGGCTCTGTCGGGAATCCTAGGCTAGACCTTGAGAGCTGAAGGGAATTCGCTGATGAATTTATGACATTTACACTGCCTGGTTCCACCTCCAACAGCCGAATGAGAAACCGCAGCGCTGAAGGCAGCTAAGTTAAGTGGATTCCAAATCACCATGACCCACATAGCTGAGGCCACATGTTTAGACAGGGTCTCCCTCCGCCTCCCTCTTTGCTCTCTGTCTGCCTCTTAATTACTTCACGTGGGCACATCTCTTCCCCCCCACCCCGTGTTTATGATTTCCTTTTTCCCTCTTCTGTATTTTTATCGTTCTCCTCGGTTAAAAGCTTTTAATGCTTGAGGATAAATTTCTTCTGAAAACACCCTAAGCCAGGGAGGGAGAATCATTGGCTTGAGTGTCAGATGGATCAGAGTTCCAACCCAGTTTGGCTGTGACCAGCCTTCTGACTTTGGGCAAGTGACTTGAACTCTCTGAGCTTCAGTTCCTTCCCTGTAAAATAAGGACGATAGTCTCTCGCAAGACAATGTGAGGCTCACACAAGCTCACCTGAGGCTGTAAAGCGTCTCACACAGGGCCTGTCCTTGGGAAGGGCTCCTCTTCTTTCCTGAGCGACCCCTTGCTCCTATAAACATTTACTGAGTACCTCCTGCGTGCCAGGCACAGCACCCACGCCTGGAGGGAACAGGACAGGCACAACTTGCACTGGGGGCAGGAGCACGGGGCTGGGGGAGCATGGAGGAGGGACCATTGCAGGGAGTGGAGTAGGGAAGGGCAGGGCTGCTTCTAACAGGCAGTGACCTGAAGGATGATAGACATTACTGGGAGAGAGGGGAGGGGAGAGGGTACAGGTCAGAGAAAAGTGTGTTCAGGGGGAAGCTGGGAACCAAGCTGGAGCCGGGGGGCCTTTCAGAGAAGAGAAATCACTTGGTATGTCGGGAGGGGATGTGGGAGCCAGAGGGTAGGGGACAGAGGCTGGTCTAGGAAGGTCACACTGAAGAGTTTGGACATTTTCCCCCAAAGCAAGGAAGCGGCATGGTCAGCTGCTGGAGGCCACTCTAGCTCCCCGCAGTGGTGGGCTGGAGGGACCATCCTGGAGGGGGTGGGGCTTTGGAAGGTGCCTCACATGGGGGAGAAGCATCGGAGGATGCGGGAAGTAGATGGATTCGGGACATGTTTGGCAAACACCAGGTGGACTTGCGGGGAGACTGCAGGTGGGAGAGGTGGAGGGTGGAGCCAGGGAGGACCCTTAGGTTTCTAACCGAGTGGTCAGATGGTGCCCTCACTGAAGGGGGGAACACGGCACCCATGGTGGGAGAGGAACACGGTAAGTGCTCAAATACTGAAAAGAAATCATAAGTCACCACCCAAGGTGCTAAGCCCAGAGTTATTTGGAATATAAAAAGTTGAAAATGAGCTAAATGTCCAGCAACAGAGGATTGATTAAACACATTTGGTGCACGTGTAATTTGGAATATTATAGAATCACCAGTGATCATGTTGTTGGAAAAAAAAACACGTCGGAGAAAATACTCATGATCCATTGTTTTATTTAAAAAATCAGAATGTATAAACTATACATTCCAGTCCGATCCCAGATTGTAAAAATAAAACCATACACACACACCCTAGAGAAAACAGTCCAGAGGAAAAATATACTGAAACATCCATGGTATAGTTGGTTGTTTGGACCGTGGGTGACTTTTATTTTCTTCTTCATATGTTGCTTTTTATTTTGCTCACTTTTTGCCATTATCATGTATCACTTGCAGAATAAATGGCGATCAATAAAATTAAATAATGGAAAGCCGAGTGGGGGCGGGATGGATAACAGAAGGAGAAAAGAGGGAGGGACGTTCTCATTTGTGCAGCAAAAATTCTGAATCAAAGGCTGTCCTCAGTTTCCATCCACTGGCGAGCAGAGGCTCTCAGTAGCCCAGCCCCACGCCCCTCTCCCCATCCCTGTGCCGCAGATAGGCTCTTACTACGGGAGTGAGATCACCTCAGTGGACGTCGATGGCGACGGTGTGACTGATGTCCTGCTGGTGGGCGCACCCATGTACTTCAGCGAGGGTGGAGAGCGGGGCAGGGTGTACATCTACAACCTGAGACAGGTACGGAACGTGGAGGCTGGCCAGCTTTCCAGGGGCACCTGATCCCTGCCTCGATCAGGTGTCCACACCTGTGGAGTGGGGGAGGATGGGAACCTCTTCTGTCATTGGGCTTATATAGCAGGAGAGAAATGAGGAAACGCAGAGGGGATGCTGCAGGCCAGAGCGGGTCACGACCCAGAGAGCCCTTGCCCAGTCCCCCTGAGCCTTTTCCTGCCACTGGTTTCGCAGAACCGGTTTGTTTACAATGGAACACTGAAGGATTCCCACAGTTACCAGAATGCCCGATTCGGCTCCTCCATCGCCTCGGTTCAGGACCTCAATCAAGATTCCTACAACGACGTGGTGGTGGGAGCCCCTCTGGAGGACAACCACAGAGGAGTCATCTATATCTTCCACGGCTTCCAGGGCAGCATCCTAAAGACACCGAAGCAGGTAACGCCCCCCTCCCCGGTAGATGGATGGAGCTAGAACTTGGAGTCCTGGTAGCTCACGTCCTGTCCTCACACAGGAAGAGAGAACTTGCCTCAAATCGAAATTTTGAAATGGGTGCATTTGTCTTCAAGCCCTTCCCATCACCCCTTTGGATACCCTCTCCCTACGTAACTTTATCTCCCCAGCAACAGCAACAAAATCCCAAGGACTCGAACCTCACTGGCCCTCATATGTATTCATGCAATTGACTACACGTGGAGAATGCCAGTTTGGGCTCCTCTTCTCTGGAAGTGCCTCAGGCTGGAAACAGTGCTCCTCCTAAAGTGACCCATCCCAAGTCCCCTCAGGTCATCACTTTTGCCTACCTATTTTATTAGTAAGATATACCACAGTTAGAGATAATGGTGGGTTACCTGCCAGGTAATGTGTATTTACACCCAGTGGGGAATTCTTTTTTTTTTTAATTGAAGTGTAGTTGATGTACAATATAAGTTACAACACAGTGGTTCACAATTTTTAAAGGTTATACCCCATGTATAGTTATTATAAAATATTGGCTACATTGCCTGTGTTGTACAATATATCCTCATAGCTTATTTATTGTATGCATAATAGTTTGTACCTCTTTATCCCCTACCCCTATCTTGCCCCTCCCCCTTCCCTCTTCAGTGGGGAACACTTTTATGACACACTATGTTAATCCAAAAGAATGACTTAACGGCAGGAATTTCAGGTGCCATAATGGACCAGGAGAGGAGGTAGCTTTGGGCAGGGGAAGCTTCCTGATGATTTCAAACAGGCTGTCTCCAGGGCTCCCAATTGTATCTACCCCTTAGGGTGCCCATGCCCAGCTCTTTCTTCCACTCCCTGCAGAGAATCGCTGCCTCAGAGCTGGCTCCAGGCCTCCAGTATTTTGGCTGCAGCATCCATGGGCAATTGGACCTCGACGAGGATGGGCTTGTGGACCTGGCTGTGGGCGCCCTTGGCAACGCTGTGATTTTGTGGTTGGTTCCCCATTTTTCTTGACTCTTGGGCTCTCCTGAGGGTCATGATGGATACAGGGTTTAAAAGATATGCTTTAGGATCTTTGTCTCTTGTCTTTAATCACTGTGAGTCAAATTCACCCTGTACTTATCCCATTGTGACTACAAATTTCCTTTTTATGGACTCACTGTAAGTTATTTTGAAGTCCAAATCCCTCTTCTCAGTGGACTGCTAAGATTTTAGAGCAATTTAGTGGCAAAAAGCCCCTCTTAGGATTTTTCCTAAAAGTTCTGGCTACTTGGTCATTTCTTCCACTTAGCTTCTAAAGCTACTTTAAAGGACAGACTGAGGATATTCTCATCAGCTGGGAGAATCTCCCTTCTACCCCAGTGTGAGAGAGGATTTCTTTCCTCCAAACCCCATCTGACCCCTGGTTTCCTTTTTCAAGGTCTCATTTCCGTACCATTCCATCAGATATTTGTCATACATTTGCACTTAGGGTCTCTACTTAGCAATGGTCTACAGCTTTAAAAAAGGGGGGGGCGGGGCACTTTCTAAAAGTCCATCTAAATATTTTACCATATGATGTGTCAGATACTTTTAGAACCAAAAAAAATTTTAATTTGAGCTAGTTTTTTATATGTTGATTCTTTTCATTATAAATACAATAACTTAAAGAAAATTTGTCAAATAAATCAGAGTTTCATCACCTTAACATTACCACTATTAACATTTTGGTATATTTCCCTACCAGCCTATTTCCACCTGCATATAATTTTATATAAACACAATCACATTTTTCATACAACTTAAGAAAGACATTAAACAGGTATCCTATGACTTCACAGGGAGAATCTTCATGTTCTTGTTCCTCAAGAATATTACGATCCAGTCGGGAAATGTCTTAGTCCAAGTTCCCAAGAAAACAGAGCTTGAGGTTAAAGCTTCTGCGCCTGCTCCCTGGAAGGGGCTTCAGCCCCAGGGACGGAAGTGAGGGTCAAGGGAAACTGAAGCAGGAAAGGAGGAGAGAGATACGAGGTAGTTAGTTACTGAACGAGCTGCAGCCTCACGCCTGGGGCAGTGCCCTGCTCCAGCATCTCCAGAGAGGAGGAAGGAATACAGCCTCTGCTTCCTGCAACAGTGCCTTAGGGGAGCAATGGGGAGCAGCGTATCTGCGGGCTCCTCATGTCCCCCTGTGCCATGGCCAAAGCATCAGCTGCCCCACGCCTCCAGGTGGTGTCCCCTGGCCCTCTAGGCAAGCAGGGTCTCTGCGGGTCCAGCACCGGCTCCACGGCCTCTCCTTGAAGGTCTGCTCTGCAGGTGGGGCTCTTAGGTCTTTGGTAGCAACAGCAGCTTGGGCTAAATGTATTCACTGCGTTGCAATTCAGGTGAACAAGACCCAGGGTAGGGGGTAGACATGGCCTCTGGGGTCTGTAGGGCGACACATAAACTAAGCCCTTTACAGGAAGCAAGGTGTATGCACACACACATCAAAAGAATCAGTCTCACAGAAAGGACTCCATCAAGCCCTAGCTTGTGAGGTCTAAACCTAAATGCTACCTGAGTAGTGCTGAAACTGTGGGCTGGAGCCCTCTGGGAAGACTTCATAGTCAAACTCCATGAATCTCAAACATGACTACCCTTAGGATCACCTGGGAGCTTTTAAAACTCTCATTGCCCAGGTTTTACCCGGACCACTGAAAGCAGAATTTCTAGGGCAGGGGCCCAGGCAGCAGTAATTTTTAAAGACTCTCAGATGTTTGTTTCCAAACAGAAGGCGTTCTCACTTACCTGCTTTGGTTCTCACAATTCCCCATCAGAGAGATCGTGGGACCTGCCCAGTGCAGCCAAGACTCAAACCCGTCCTTCTCACTCCACAGCACAGAGGAGGCGCCATCCCTCTTCCACTAAGAAGAGCAGAGTATTAGCACAGATAATCACGCTAAAAATCTGAAGCATCTAAAACACACTACACTTATTTCTTTTTACATAAATGCATAGTTTGGAGAGGCAATATTTCCCTTCCCTAACTCTGATTGACTTAGACAATAGAAGTGTAAATTTGCATTTCCTTGGCTGCCTGTATGGGGCAGTGTTGGGATGGATGGCTGGGGGCAGGTCTCTAGAACAATGAGTTATTCTCTACTTTGGCTGCACATTGGAATCACCTGGGGTGCTTTAACACCCATGCTCTCCAAAGTGTGGTCCAGAGACCAACAGCACCAGCATCACCTGAGAGCTTGCTAGAAATGTTGGATCTGCATTTTAACCAGAGCCCCAGGAAATGCGTAAATGTATTAAAATCTGAGAAGCACTGCTTTAAGACATGGTGATGCCTATTCTTGTTTGATCTGACCTGGAGAGCAACTTGGGCATCAGGATGTTTTTAATTTAATTTTTATTTTATATTGGAGTATAGTTGATTTACAATGTTGTACAGGTGTACAGCAAAGTGATTCCATTATATATATACATATATCTATTCTTTTTCAGATTCTCTTCCCATATAGGTTATTACAGAATATTGAGTAGAGTTCCCTGTGCTACACTGTAGGTCCTTGTTGATTATCTATTTTATATGTAGTAGTGTGTATATGTTAATCCCAAACCCCTCTAATTTATCCCTCCCCCCACCTTTCCCCTTTGGTAACCATAAATTTGTTTACAATGTCTGTGAGTCTGTTTCTGTTTTGTAAATAAATTCCTTTGTATCACTTTTTAAGATTCCACATATAAGTGATATCATATGATATTTGTCTTTCTCTGACTGACTTCACTTAGTATGATCATCTCCAGGTCCATCCATGTTGCTGCAAATGGCATTATTTCATTCTTTTTTATGGATGAGTAATATTCCATTG
Organism: Mesoplodon densirostris; assembly: GCF_025265405.1. NCBI lineage: Eukaryota > Metazoa > Chordata > Mammalia > Artiodactyla > Ziphiidae > Mesoplodon > Mesoplodon densirostris. The sequence goes on from NC_082664.1 coordinate 125,461,139, forward strand.
TATATATGTACCACATCTTCTTTATCCATTCATCAGTCAATGGACATTTAGGTTGCTTCCATAGCTTGGCTATTGTAAATAGTGCTGCAGTGAATATTGGGGTGCATGTATCTTTTCAAATCATTGTTTTCTCTGGATATATGCCCAGGAATGGGATTGCTGGATCATATGATAGTTCTATTTTTAGTTTTTTAAGGAACCTTCATACTGTTCTCCATAGCGACTGTACCAATTTACATTCCCACCAGTAGTGTAGGAGGGTTCCCTTTTCTCCATACCCTTTCCATCAGTTATTGTTTGCAGACTTTTTGATCATGGCCATTCTGACTGTTGTGAGGTGATACCTCATTGTAGTTTTGATTTGCATTTCTCTAATAATTAGCAATGTTGAACATCTTTTTGGCCATCCATATGTCTTCTTTGGAGAAATATCTGTTTAGGTCTTCTGCCCATTTTTTGATTGGGTTGTTTGTTTTTTTGATATTGAGCTACATGAGCTGTTTGTATATTTTGGAGATTAATCCCTTGTCGGTTGCTTCTTTTGCAAATATTTTCTCCCATTCTGTGGGTTGTCTTTTTGTTTTTGTTTTTTTTTTTTCTTTTTGCGGTATGTGGGCCTCTCACTGTTGTGGCCTCTCCCGTTGCGGAGCACAGGCTCCGGACGCGCAGGCCCAGCGGCCATGGCTCACGGGCCCAGCCGCTCCGCGGCATATGGGATCCTCCCAGACCGGGGCACGAACCCGTATCCCCTGCATCGGCAGGCGGACTCTTAACCACTTGCGCCACCAGGGAGGCCCCTGTCTTTTTGTTTTGTTTATGGTTTCCTTTGCTGTGCAAAAGCTTTTAAGTTTCATTAGGTCCCATTTGTTTATTTTTGTTTTTATTTTCATTACTTTAGGAGGTGGATCCAGAAAGATATTGCTGCAATTTATGTCAAAGAGTGTTCTGTCTATGTTTTCCTCTAAGAGTTTTATAGTGTCTGGTCTTACATTTAGGTCTTTAATCCATTTTGAATTTATTTTTGTGTATGGTGTTAGAGAATGTTCTGGTTTCATTCTTTTGCATGTACCTGTCCAGTTTTCCTAGCACCACTTATTGAAGAGACTGTCTTTTCTCCATTGTATATTCTTGCCTCCTTTGTCATAGATTAATTGACCATAGGTGTGTGAGCTTATTTCTGGGCTTTCTATCCTGTTCCACTGATCTATATTTCTGTTTTTGTGCCAGACCCATACTGTTTTGATTACTGTAGCTTTGTAGTATAATGTGACGTCAGGGAGCCTGATTCCTCCAGTTCTGTTTTTCTTTCTCAGGATTGCTTTGGCTTTTGGGGGTCTTTTGTTTTTCCATACAAATTTTAAAATGTTTTGTTCTAGTTCAGGCATCAGGATTTTTTAAAGCTCTCCAGATTACTCTGATGTACATGCAGGGTTGAAGTGATGAGAAGGCAAAAGGATGTCAGTATGGTCTGCAGCAAGCACAGCCCCTAGGAAAATGATGAAGGGCTGCCTCAAGGGGCTGTGAGGTTGCTTAGCCTGCCCTTCATCCACCTGTACACTTTTTTTGCCCAATCCTGTGACACCTGGACCCCCTCCCTGCATGCCCCACCACTGCCTCACTCCCAGTGGGGGTTTTACAGATCCCGTTCCATCTGGCTCTCCACCTTTCCCTGGGTCCCAGCAGAGCAGCCTTGTACCCCGCCCAACCCCTGCTTCTCTCCCTCCTCCTGCAGGTCCCGCCCTGTGGTTCAGATCAATGCCAGCCTCCACTTTGAGCCGTCCAAGATCAACATCTTTCACAGGGATTGCAAACGCAGTGGCAGAGAGGCCACCTGCCTGGCGGCCTTCCTCTGCTTCACAGCCGTCTTCCTGGCACCTCATTACCAAACTTCAACAGTCGGTAAATCAAGCCCCTCCCCACTTCCCCAGCTCCATTCTCTCCCCCATGGACTTTGCATTCGCTCTGTTTCTAAACCTGGGCTTTTGCTGAAATGGGTTTTAAGTGCCAGGTCACACCTAGAGCCACATTTGATGACTTCTAGATGCCCATTCAATGCTCTGATTCCAGGGGGCAGAGAGGCGATCTCATGCCGTGGTGAGGATGGCAGTGAGCAGTGGTGACCAACGTGGGAGTGGTTGGGGAAGAAGGAAATAGAGACAGTGTTTGGATCAGAACAGGGGACTGGAAGCAGTGGAACAGTCTGGGGTGTGGAAGCTGTGAAGTCAGATTCAGAGAAAGAGTCAGACGTGGGAGGGGGAGCTAGTAACCAGGGGGTCAGGCAGATGAAGACCCGAGTAGCAGTGGTCATTGCTCAGAGTAGGTGTGAGTCCACAGCAGGGCAGTTTCCTTCTGAGGGTCCATCACTCCCAGCCAAGGCTGGGATCAGACACCTGCTTATGACAGCCCTGGGCCCAGGCAGCCCCACCAAGTGGCAGCTACAGGTTCCAGCACCAGGTTAGACCTGTGCAGGAAATTGGGACCACAGAGAGCTTCTCAGCCAAGGAGCAGGACTGACCAGATGGTTAAAAAACGAGTGTCCCAGAAGGAAGATGAGAACAAAGGCAGGCCTGGGTGGTTGTGTTCTTCTTTCAACTTCTTTCTGTGATAGGAGAATGATGCCAAGAACCTGGTGCACCCAGAGTGCTGCTGGGGTACTGGAGAAGGGGCTGAGCCTTTCCAGCATTTAGCAAAAGATCAGCCTAGTTGAAGGGGAGGAGGCTCCAGGCCTTAAACCCCAGAACAGCCTTAGGTTTGAGGAGCTGGTGGGCAGGACCTGGCCAGCCCTCCCTAGTGTGATGGGAACTGCCACCTGCAGAGGCTCGGACCCAGACCTGACGGGATCCTAGAGCCGAGGGCGAGGCCCGGGAAGGTGATGGGAGAGGTGGAGAGGTGTGTTGACGCCAGGAGTGGCTCAAATAGAAGCATCACCCTGACCCCTCGTCCTGTCTCCCCTCCTCTTCCATTGCATTCACTCTCCCCTCCATCTCTTCCTCTTTCTTTATCCCTTACTGTCAACTCCATCTTCTTTTCTCCTCCTTCTGCCTCCCTCTTCTCTTTAGTTCCTTCCTTTATCCTTTCTCACTGTATCGCTCGCTCTCTGTGTGGGAGTTTCCTGCCTACACTGAGCCTTGCGAGGGGAGAGGAGCAGCACTTCCCCTGGCCAGCCTGGAGGGCTTCCTGGAGGAGGATGACTTTCCAAAGGCTATTTTTAAAGAAAGGCAAACAGTCTTCGATGGAAATGTGGCTCCACCTCCATGGCTTGCCCTCTCCTTCCTCTAGGCATCAGGTATAACGCCACCATGGATGAGAGGCGGTACACGCCGCGGGCCCACCTGGATGAGGGCGGGGACCGGTACACCAACAGAGCTGCCCTGCTCTCCTCCAGCCAGGAACACTGTGAGCGGATCAATTTCCATGTCCTGGTGAGCCAGATGCCCAGCAGCCCCACCCACAGAGCCCAAGCTTCTCCAGGAAGGGGACGGAGCTGGAGGAGGTGCTGCCGTGGGAGAGGCAGAGAGCTCAGCTGGTGCCAGGCTGCTTCTGAGCCCCCAGCAGACCTCAGGAGGCCAGGAAGGGGGCAGTGTCCTGGACCTTGGCCATCCCATACTCATGCCCCAGAGCAAAGGCCACTGGGACACACTACTTCCCACCTCACTTTACCCTCCTCTGAAATCTCTTCTTTGCCAGCTTTCAGATGCCCACCATTTCTTAAGCAGGGGGTGAAATTCAAGGAAGGAGGTGGGCTCAATGATGTCTAGCAGAGAGGACGGTGGTCAGCCAGCCAGGGCCATGGCTCAGAAGGAAGGGATAAGCAGGCATCAGCTAATAATGAAGACCAAGTAAGGGGGACCAGTGGCATGGACAGGCTTGGGGGGAGGAAGAGAGAGATGCCAGACTGGCAGAGGGGGAGAATCAGTGGGGGCCTGGTGCATCCACCCAGAAACTCCAGACACCCAGCCACAGCTCCAGCCTCGGAGACACAGGCAGGGGACACTCAGAGCCCGCCTGACCCCAATAGTCACTGGGCAAAGGTCAGAAAAACAAGAAGTCCTGGTGTCTGTTAATAGTGTTGCCCCTCTGATGTGTTTATGGGCTGGCTCTCAAAGTGTGGTCACCAGACCAGCAGCATCTTCATTACCCAGGAACTTTTTAGAATTGCACATTCTCAAGCTCCATTCCAGACCTAGTGAACCAGAAACTCTCGGGATGGGACTCAGTGTTTTAACCCCCGCCCCCTCCCAGGGTGGGATTCTGATGCAAGAAGTTTGAAAGTCATCGCCTTAACACAAGGAAGCCACTGGTGTCAAGATTTGCGTTCCATGGTGGGGGCGGGGAGGATTGGGAGATTTTTTAGGCAGCTCTAAGCATCCCCTGAATTGCCCCTATTTTGTTCAACTTTGTTCATTCATTGATTTATTGAGCCTTGTCACAGTGCTAGGACTGTGCTAAGAGGCTTTGGAGAGAGGAGGATTGACATACAATCAGATAGTTTGGATGCCATGTAAGTGTGTCAATAACAGGTCTGAACAGAGTGTGGGGATGAGGTGCTGCCTGGCTTCCTAGAAGCCAGGGTGTTGGGGACACAGGTTCCCAGCCTTGAAGGACAAGCAGGAGGTGGTGAAACATGCAGGCAGAGGGGTTGGCATATGCTGAGCCAAGGGCCCTTTCCAGGAGCAACACTCTCCTGCTACGGACCCATCTGGGAACCTCCGTGCACTCACGGATGCTAAAGCTCCATGGACTCATGCTCAGGGCTGATGAGGCAGCTACCCTCCCAGCTTCGGGAGGTGGAAGTTCTCTCAGTGGTCCTGGCCGTGACACGGATGTTCCCTCTGCCCTCGCCCCGTTCTCATCTCCCACACAGGACACCGCTGACTACGTGAAGCCAGTGACCTTCTCGGTCGAGTACTCCCTGGAGGACCCCGACTATGGCCCCATGCTGGATGACGGCTGGCCCACGACCCTCAGAGTCTCGGTACGTCCTGGCGTCCAGGGCAGCAGCTTTGGCACACACCCCACCCCCACCCCTCGCCTTCTCCCAGAAGCCCAGGCTTTGTGACAGGCGCAAAGGAGTTCTTCCCCTGCCTCGCCTTCCCACCTCCGGCCCTGCAAATTCCCAACAGGCTCCTCCCCTCCTTCCTCATGACTCGTGCTGAGCAATTTCTTGAAGGTAAGGACCCGGCCTTCTCCTGTGCAAGGCTCCCGTATCCCCAGCAGAGAGTGAGCCCGGAGTGGGTCCTGAGATTCACAGGACCCAAAGGGACCTTAGTTCTCAATCGCCCACTTCCCTCATTGACAGACGAGGACACTGGAGGCCAGAGAGAATGATTCAACCACTAGAGCCTAGTCTGCGCTGGTTGAATGATCGACTAGTTAACAAACAGTCCTCCTAGCCCGCTCCAAGTCTTCCAAAAATAAGTACTTTTAGCCTCATCATTGGCTTTGCACCCCCCAAACCCACCTTTTCTAATCCCTGGCTCCAAGGGCATCAGAATTTTCTGGTATCTAATATTCAGATGCTCCCTGTATCTGCAACTCCATATAAATCCCACACAAAGAAAACGTCAGACAGTTATCCATTCTGCCTGAGCTGTGCTAGGAGAGCAGGCAAAATAAACCCCAGGGATTTAGGAACAACTTTCAAATATACCACAATGCTCTTAAGACCGTGACCTACGAGGTCCAGCCTCTGAGCAAGTGTCTCTTGAGAATTATTGGGTTGGCCAAAAAGTTCATTCGGTTAATGAATACATTGTTCAATGAAGCTCTTCGTGAAAGTGAAAAATGCGTCTTTTATTTTTACTTAAAACCAAACAAACTGTTTGGCCAACCCAATATATAGAATCCAGCCAGCAAACAACAATTTCAGAATTACTCACATGCTTGCCTGTATTTCTCCTACACAAAAGAACTGTGTAGTCAACAGCAAGGCTTCTGAAAATCCCCTCTCTGCTCTCATTCTCCCCCATCAGCCCCCTCAGCTCCTCCCTCTTCCCAGAGCTCCCACATCCTACCACCCACCCCTCAACCTTCACACCTTCCCTCTTCTCCTGATTCTGCATCACAGATGTGTAAGAGAGGCTGTCTGAAAATGCAGTTCAGGAGACGGGGAGATACTGACCTGGCAAAGCTGGAATCCTCGTTAGTGAGCCAGGAGAGGGGGAAAGCTGGGTACCCTGAATCTTAATATTTTTCCCATCACAGTCATCACAAGGCCACTACAGCAAATGAATGAGTACATGTCACTCATTCTGTAAGCATGTTGAAGCCCATGATGCAGATGAATGTGCAGGGCACTCTCTGCTCTGATGCTGATAATACGGATGCAAGGTGGTGATAAGAGTCATAGGTCAAGTCACAGATGGGAGTAAGCTCAGAGGAAGTGTCATCAAGCAGTCAGATGATAGGTCAGGGGGGACTTTCTGGAGGAGGTAGCTTTCCCCTGGACCTTTAGAATAGACGTGAGATGGGGACGATGGGCTTATTCCAGGAAAGCTGACAGCATAGCCAAGGTGTGGATGTGGGAACAAGCAGGGTAAAGGGAAGTGTAAAGCAAAGATGAGAAATAGAGCTGAAAAAGTCAGTCTGGGCATATTACCAAGGGCTTTGGATAACAGCTAAATGTCTAAAAATCTTGTTAAAATGGATTTCTAGCCCCCAGCAAATTAGAAACATTCTTCCCATCTCTCTGCTACAAATTCTTATTTAGCTTCTCCTCAATGCCCAGCACTGTTCTGGTACCATAAAATCTTGCCTCTTGGGGGAATGAGCCATTCCATACAGTTGAGTGTAACAGTTGCTTATCATGTTAAATTATCCCTTTTAATCAAGTGGATAGAAATTTTTCTGAAGGTTATTATATAGTTTTCACACTTGAACAGTATGCTGGGCGGGCTGGGGCGTATTTCATTGGAGACTTGAAATCACCAAGATGAACACGGGTGCTAGAATACAGTGAAGCCCCCAAGGGCTTCCAAAGTGTCTAGAGCTATGTCCTGGCATTGAATGCCTCGCTTTGCCCTCCTTCATATGGCTCTGCTGTCTTCCTTGCTGGCTGCTTCGAGCTGCAAATCCACCACGTGATGGGGAAGCCAAGGGGCAGGCTTGATAGAAACGTGTCTGAAATAAGAGCACGTGGATCTGAGTGAGGGCCAGGGATCTCCCCTCTGAGAAGTTAGTGAATATAAGGTACGCCTGGCCTCTCCTGTTTCCCCTCCTCTGGTTCATGCTGTGCTCCTGGTGGGGACAGTTTCACTCCTCAGCTCCAGGCTTGAACACCCACCTACCTGCTGAGCCCTTCTCCCTGGATGGGCCACAGGCACTTCAAACTCAGTGTGCCCCAAACAGATCCCCTCCACTTAACCCCTCCATTTATAAGTGAATGGTGCAGCCACCCTTCCAGACACTCAAAAGGAAACTTGGCCAACATCCAGGACCCTTTTCTCCCTTTTAGTCCTGATGAACTCCAGGTCCTTCTGCTCTCACCTCTGGGGTTCCTACTCTGTTTCCCCCCACACACACACACCCACTACCACACCGACACTATCGTCATCTCTTGCATGAACATTGCAGCAGCCTCCTTAGCAGTCTCTCTGCCTCTACTCTTGACCCTTCCAGTCCATCCACCCACAGCAGCCAGAGGAAGCCTTCGATATGTGGGTCTGGGAGGACACAACCTCAAGACCCTGTTAAGACATGACCCCCCCCATCTCTGCATCTCCTGTACCCCTTACTACAGCAACACTAAATAGCCGTCATTCCCCAAGCTTACCATGCTGCTTCATGCCTCAGGCCCTTTGCACAGACTCGTCCTTCCTCCCAGACTTCCCTCTCCCTCTGGTCCATCCAGCTAACTCAGTCATCCTTTGGAACTCTGACCTACTGTCGTTTCTCTGAAGCCTTCTCATCTATGGGCCAAAGTAACTGTTTCCTCCCCTCTGCCTCTTCTATTCCTCATACAGATTTTTTTTTTGCACATTTCACACTATAATTATTTGTTCACTCACTCATCTTCCCCATGAGCTGAGAGCAGAAGCTGTGTCTTCCTCATCCTATATACCCAGTACCAGAGAGCTTGCTCCCCGCAGTAAATGATCAGTCAGTGTTGACTGACACTGGGTAAGTGGGTGTTCTGTTCTAGCAGCTCAGCTAGGAACTGAAAGGGACCTGAGAGGAGTTGAGTTTTGAGCCATGTTCTAAAGAAGGGACTGTCTATGCCAAAGCATGAGAAAAAGCAGCATGGTGCTGTGAAAAAGGCAGAAAAAACAAAGCCTGGGTCTATTGCCGCGGAAAGAGGAGCTGGTGTGCTGTGGAGATAAGGGATGGCCCACAGCAAAGATGGGGTCTGGAAGCTCTGGGTGCCCTATCCAGCCACCTATACCTGCCTCTCCCTGGCCCAGGTACCCTTCTGGAATGGCTGCAATGAGGATGAGCACTGTGTCCCTGACCTCCTGCTGGATGCCCGCAGTGACCTGCCCACAGCCATGTGAGTAGGCTCCTCCCCACCCCCACACTGACTCCTTTCCCTTCCCTGCTGCTGGATCTAGGCTCCCAGGGCCCTGGATGACAATCCTGCACATGCTTCTCCTAGGCAGCGAGGACCAAACACTGAACTTGGAGCATGGTTCTAGCTCAGGCTCTGCCTCTAACTCCTGTGTGACCTCAGGCAAATACCTTGCCCTCTCTGGGCCTCCATGACCTCCTCTGTGAAATGAATACTGTTAGTCTAATCCAACCTCCTCAAACTTTGTTTAGAAAAGGAATCCTTTCTTTGGAGCCTGCACTATAAAACAGATAAAAGGTGGAGACTAAGGACCTAGAGTTCTTGGTGTTCATTGTCTAACCCCCAGACTAGATGACTTCTAAGGTCCATGGACTGACCACTTGGGCTCAGTACTAAGGAGATTAGCAGAGGATGAGCAGGGTGCTCACAGTCCCCTGGAGGAAATAAACTGGCAGGGCTTCCCTGGTGGCTCAGTGGTTAAGAATCCGCCTGCCAATGCAGGGGACACGGGTCCGAGCCCTGGTCCAGGGAGGTCCCACATGCCACGAAGCAACTAAGCCCGTGCGCCACAACTACTGAGCCTGCGCTCTAGAGCCCACGTGCCACAACTACTGAAGCCCACGTGCCTAGGGCCCATGCTCCACAACAAGAGAAGCCACCGCAATGAGAAGCCCGCGCACTGCAACTAGAGAAAGCCCACGTGAAGCAACAAAGACCCAATGCGGCCAAAAAAAATTAAAATAAAATAAATTTTTTTTAAAAAAAGAAACTGGCAGACAAGGAAAAATACTGATCCTATTTCAAATTTATGTAATATGTTTTAAAATAATTTATGTTCAGCTTTTATTCAACTATGAAATGATTAGATAGAAGATACATATACAATAAATGGAAATAATACAACACTACTATATATAAAAATAGATAAAAAAACAAGGACCTACTGTACAGCACAGGAAACTATATTCAATATACTAACCTATAAGGGAAAAGAATCTGAGAGAATATGTGTGTGTGTGTGTGTGTGTGTGTATACATATATATATATATCTGAATCACTGCTGTACACCTGAAACTAACACAACATTGTAAATCAACTATACTTCAATAAAAATATAAGTAAATAAAAAATAGGGGCTTCCCTGGTGGCGCAGTGGTTGAAAGTCCGCCTGCCGATGCAGGGGACACAGGTTCGTGCCCCAGTCCGGGAGGATCCCACATGCCACGGAGCGGCTGGGCCCGTGAGCCATGGCCGCTCAGCCTGCATGTCCGGAGCCTGTGCTCTGCAATGGGAGAGGCCACAGCAGTGAGAGGCCTGCGTACATACATACATACATACATACATGAAATATAAATAGTACATCCAAACCTTGTAGAAGGATGAAGAAGCAAAGATTCTAACCATCTAGGCTAATAATCAGGCTTGTCTCCATATTGAGCTCTGAGCTTCCTGGCAGCCAAAGCCAAAAGGAGAACATGCTGATCGGAGAGGTGATACATGCACAGTGAGGTCTCCCCCTGCATTCCCCATTCCATGTGCCTGATTCCTGCTGGTCTCTTTCCCACAGGGAGTACTGCCAGAGGGTGCTGAGGAAGCCTGCCCAGGACTGCTCTGCATACACGCTGTCCTTTGACACCACGGTTTTCATCATAGAGAGCACACGACGGCGGGTGGCGGTGGAGGCCCTGCTGGAGAACAAGGGCGAGAACGCCTACAGCACAGTCCTAAATATTTCACAGTCAGCAAACCTGCAGTTTGCCAGCTTGATCCAGAAGGTAAGACCTTGGCAGCCTGCCTGGCCTGCCTGAGGGGAAGGGCTGAGGCAGGAAAGGAGGGGTCCAGGTAGGGGGCCCGGCTGCACGTTAGAATCACCTGGGAGCTTAAAGATACCTGTGTTCAGACTTCTCCAGGACTTTCTAATTGATGTGGTCTGGGTGGGGCCTGGGTCAGTCTGCTTCTAAAGCTGCCCAGGTGATGTCAGTGTGCAGCCTGGGCTGAGAAACATGGGGAGAGGGTGGTCTGACCCTTTCAGACCATGGAGAGGAATATCCTTCAGCCTGCGCCCTTGGCCCTTGTTAGGGGCACACACACACATACACATGCCCGCACGTGTGCACACTAGTGCGTACACACCCTCTGCCTACAGTTCATCCTCCAGGCTTTTCCACAACAGTCCTTCTAATAAGAAGGTTCTAATAATAAGAACCGATTTCTCCCCACTTTAAAACCTCCCATCATTCCCAGTTGCTTTCACAACGGATCCCGAACTCCCTGTGGTTGCACTCAAGGCCCTTTCTGCCTCCCCAGCCACACCTGCCACTTCTGCCCTCACCCCAACACTGGTAGTCCCACTGGCCCCCGCTGTTTCCCAGCGCACCTGCCCTTTCCGACCACAGACCTCTGCCTGAGACTCCCTCCCTCATTTCCTGAGAAGCTCCTGCTTCCTCGTGGTAACCCCTTACAACACCTGCTTACATTTCACCCTCACAACAACTCCAGGAGGTGGTGGCAGTCATCGTATCCCCCTTTACAGAGGAGGAAACTGAGGCACAGAGAGGGGTTAAGTGGCCTGAACAGGACCACACAGCCAGCAAGCGGCAGAGCGGGATTCCCACCCAGCAGCTGGCTCCTGAGCCCACGTTTCACGAGAAAGTATGGTCCCCACGCCACGCTCTCTGGGGTGGCTTCCTGAAGCCCCAAAAGGCCACACAGGGCCCCCCCGGCCCTCACAGCTCCCTGGCGCAGCCCTATGCGTGCTCTGTGGAAATCATCAGTGTCCGAGCGCTGCCCGTTATAACCCTGAACTCCCAGAGGGCGAGTGCCCTGTCTCAGCCACATCTGTCCCCAGGGCTGGGCCAGAGCTGGGCACAGAGAAGTCCCTCAAGACATGTCTGTTGAATAAACCTAGGACATCGTTGTCCTGTGTGTGTACTGGGGGGTCCCAGGTCCCCTCAAACACAGTCTCTGTCCTCACAGATCTCTGTGTCCACCTGGAGCCTGGGGTGCAGCACAGGAGAGCCAGCAGGGCCCTTCTGTCCTCACCTCCACCACCCCTTCCTCACTGGACTTGGGAGAGGCAGGACAGGCCCCTCCTCAGCCACACACAAACACACACACACACACACACACACACACACACACACACGAGGTGTTCCTATAGCCAGAAGGGGAAGCTGAGTGGAGTGAGGCCCCCGAGAAAAGAGGGGGGCTGCCTGCCGTGTCCTCCCTTTCCCCTCGGTGGGCCCCCAGTGTCCTCAGACAGACTTCAAGTTCAGTGCAAAGGACCTGAAGGAGGGGCTGTCAGTGCAAAGTCAGTCCCTCTGTCAGGCCCAGGTCCTGTTCCACGGCCCAGAGTGAAGACGACCAGCCCACCTGATGGTCTTTCAAAGGCCTCTCCTCCCAGAGGTTTTGTGTCTGTTTGGCTTTAGGGTATTTAGGGGAAACTGAGCCCCAAACCTGCATCCATCTCTTCCTGCTTCCCTGGCCCTGACTTTCCAAGACCAATCTCGTGCCTATTCATAACCCTAGGGGGAAGGAATCATGGGATTTTGTTTCTGTGACGCAGAAGGGCTTTGGAAACGTGTTCTGTGAAAGGCTGTGTCCGTACACACACAGGCGCGTGAGCACACACACGTGGCAGGTGGTGTGTGTAGGGCTAGCCTGCAGCCTGGCTCCTTCACCTCCCCGCTATCCATCCCCAGCCTGGGAGATGCTCACAGCTGGAGCTCAGCACACCCGCCTTCCTCTCCCCGACCCCAACCGTCCAACAAAGGGACCTCGAGCGGAGGAAGCCACTTGCTGGTGGTCTGCGCTAGTTACCTCCCGTCTCTGGGGCTCAGTGACCCCACCTGTAAACTGGATGATAAGTCCCACCTCTGGGCTTGATCCAGAGAGAATGACAAATCATATACGTGAGCGCCTGCCCACTCTCTCCACGACCCTGCACAGCTGAGCCTGTCCTCCGCCCCCGCACCGGGCTCCCACCATGCTTTGCACTTTCCGCACCCAGAGCCAAGCCGCACCCGAGCCTCCAGGGCCCCTGTGGTCCCAGGATCTGCGGCCTATGCTGCAGCTTCAGCCTGGGCAGTTGGGGGGCTGGGGGCAAGGGTGGCCCCCCTACCCGGGTCTCGGGCCCCACCTAACTGGTGCCCGTGATGCCCCCATCGCCCCAGGACGACTCAGACGGCAGCATCGAGTGTGTGAACGAGGAGAAGAGGCTCCACAAGAAAGTCTGCAACGTCAGCTACCCCTTCTTCCGGGCCAAGGCCAAGGTTGGGGCTGGGGTGGTGAGGGGAGGGAATGGGGCGGGGCGGGGAGGCACGGGGGAGGCAACAGAAGTGGAAGGGAACAGAGCGGAGGACTGGGGAGGGATGGAGAGGCCTGAGGGCGCCTTTTAAGTAGGTTGGTTTTTTCTCCCATGAAATGACCTTCAAGTGACCTAATTAGCCAGCCATCCCCAGGTCTGACAGGGCACCCCAGGAGAGCACCGGGACCCTCACCTCAGGGGGAATCTACCACTTCCACCCACCGCTCTCCCACCTCCTCTTGGCCATTTACCCCACTGTCCTGTATCCTAACCCGTTTTTTAAATGTCCAGCCTCTGTCATGGTGCTGTGCCTGGGGAGAGATGGGAAGAAAAATGAACGTTTCTTGAGCACCTACCATGTGCTTAAAAGTACATGTGAAAAGAGTGTAGGGATGGGAGAGGTAGACTCCAGACTGTGGGGACGTTTGCCCATCACCCCCGGGCAGTAGGCAGCCCCTGAAGGTTCTAGAGCAAGGGGAGACCTGACTGAGGCTGAGCTGCTTGTAGAGTGGGAACCAGACAGAGGGGAGCTTGAGGTAGGGGCCACCTAGAGAGCAGCAGTGTGTTCCCAGGAGCAAGGTCTGCAAGGCTGGGGGAAGGGGAGGAGAAGGGGGAGGGGGATTAGGGCTCCTGACAAAAGAACCTCCCCAGTGCGACAAAAGTCAGGATTGTGGTTTTTGAGGTGAGGCGCTGACGCACCCAGGAGCTCTTGGGTGAAGACCCAGGGGAAGCAGCACACAGCCCAAGCTTCCCCACCCGATCCTGCGGCCGCTCAGGGAGTAGCCATCCCCCACCCCGCACCCCACCCCTGCCACCAGGTCTCCTTGGCAAACCCTGTGAGGGTCAGACCTGGGAAGAGCACGAGAGGTCTGTGCAAAGCCCCAGTAGCACCACCAGGTGGGGCAGAAAGTAGCAAAGAGGGTCAGATGTCAAAGGGCACAGTCAGGGGACCCAGGCCCTACTCCTGGGTAAAGACCAAGGGAAACACCAGGACCTGGGCCGTCAGAGCGGTGGGAGGGCCGCTGGACAAGGAGACAGGTGTGTGACTAGCCTCTGGGTAGCCCGGGACAGCCTTCACCCTTCTCCAGGCCTCACACCTGTTCACATGCAAGAACAGGGGGTGCATGAGGGGGTCTTATCACTAGATTCTGGCCCCCACTTCCTGCGATGCATGTTGATGGCCATCTCCCCTTCAAGTGCCCCCCAGAAATTCCTGCAGAAAGAGTCTGAAGTTGGATTTGCTGCCTTCTGATTGCCTGTACTTAAAAAGGGAGGGGGCGGAGGTCTGGCCTCACAGCCAAGAAGCCCCAGCAGCGGAGCTGTTGACCTCGGCTGCTTCCCGGCCACGGCCCCTGAGCTCAGCTCACATTACTCCAGCACCTGGTCCTCCCTCCCCCAGCCCATTCCCTGCCAGCAGGGCCCACCAAAAGGTCAGGGGTTGGGAGGGGCGGGCCAGGGCTGGTGTGGGCAGTGCTCAGACAGGCAGTTCCCAGCCAGCCCGGCTCCAGCGACTTATTCCTTGTAGGTGGCTTTCCGTCTCGATTTCGAGTTCAGCAAATCCGTCTTCCTGCACCACATGGAGATCCAGCTCACAGCGGGCAGGTCAGGGCTTGCCCGCTCCTTCTCCCTCCCTGCTCGCTACTCCTGGGCCCTGTTCTGCTGCTGGGAACTGCCCCTGCCCACACCAAATCCCCCTCCAAGCCTTGTCCATCGCTGCCCTGCCTGGGAGGGGACTGACCCAGGGCCAACCTGCTGCCCACTGTGCTGCTGCCATTCTTCGTTCTTGGGCAGCTTGGATATAAATAATAATACCCTCAGCTTTCTACAGCATTTTATATAGCAATTATTTAAAAGCCCTACAGTTATAAAGTACTATGCACGTAATATCTCAGTCAGTCCTCACAGCAGCGCCTTAAGACAGGCAAAGCAGGGCTTATTCCCCACCCCACCCCACCCCACCAAGTTGCAGGTAAGAAAAGGAAAGCTCAGAGAGGTTGAGTGAATTTCCCAACAACACACAGCATGTAAATAGTACAGCTGGGAGCTAACTAGTTTTCCTACTCCTTATCCAGTGCTCTTTATGTCCTGGTCACTTCTCTCCCCCTTGGAAACTTCCAATTTTAAAAGACCTTTCCTTTGTGGGTCTGTCTGTCTCCCAGGCCTCCCAGAGGCAGCTTGCTGTAGGTTGACACCGTGAATCGCCCATGTCAGTAATAAACACACGGAGGTGAGGAGGAATTCTGGCTGCTCTGGAGCCTTATAAACCCTCCTGAGAACTTCTCCACACTGAGAAATAAACACTGCAGGCAAACCGAGCACCAACATTCCAACACACACACACATGCGCAAACCAGTCAGCAGTCACAGGAGTGCTGGGGATCAACACAGCGGCATGTGCCTGTATCCAGGTATAGTTAGCCAAACTGTGCACTCTGGTGGAATTCTCACTTGACATGAGGTGAAGTTTGTAAGATGTGTTGATATCTTAAGGCCTCCCTCTTAGAAAGCAGTCTGTTCTCACAGGGCAATGCACGCCCTTGCCTGCAGTGTCCTTAGCAGTGTGGGTGTTGGCGGGTGTTTGTGAGTTAGGCATATATAGGCAGGGGACACTGGGCATCTGGGTGTGTCAGGTCTCCCTTTTCTAACTAAGCACCTATCTGGGGTAAGTTTCCAAAGGAAATCAAACAGTGTATGTAATGAGCAGAAATCATACCTTTTTTATGTCTAAATGATCTGCTCTGGTAGTTCATGGTGCTCA
The DNA here is from genome assembly GCF_025265405.1 of Mesoplodon densirostris. Lineage (NCBI taxonomy): Eukaryota > Metazoa > Chordata > Mammalia > Artiodactyla > Ziphiidae > Mesoplodon > Mesoplodon densirostris. The sequence goes on from NC_082664.1 coordinate 125,476,707, forward strand.
GAAGTGAAGGGAAGCATATTCAACAAAACTTCCTCTAATGCCTCTGAATTTCACTCTCCGGCCTTTTCAAGGCAGCATAGCCCCCATGGGAGCTGGCGCACCCCTAGTCAGCTCAGGGGGGGTCGGCTCAAGGGTCAGTAAATGCTCTGCTGTGAATTCCTCATGCTCTTCCCCTCTCTTGGGCAGACCCTTGCCCTGGAGGCGTCACCTCCCGGGGCGGGGGCGGGGGGTAGGTAGCACAGGATTTGCCCGTCTGACAGATGAGGAGGGCAGACAGGCCGCTGTGACCAAGCTGGCGCCGTCCTCCCAGCCTCCAACCCAGATGTGCTGCACCCAGAAAGAGGGCAGGGAAAGCTGAGGTCTCCAGGTCCCCTGCCTCCCCGGCCCCTCCCCTCCCGGGAGACACCTCTGATGACCCCCCTGGCTGGCTGCACTGGTGCAGCAGACCTAGATGCACGGGGATGCTCCTTCTCAGCCTGACTTGTATCCCTCCTGCTGCCCTGAGCTGGGTGGAGGGAGGGCTGCCCCTTCCTGACCACAGGAACTGCCGGCTCTCCTTGCAGTGACAGTGACGAGGAAGAGAGCACCAAGGAAGACAACACGGCCCTCCTGCGCTTGCACCTCAAGTATGAGGCTGACGTGCTCTTCACCAGGTGGGCCGCGGCCCCAGGGCCCTCATGCTGAGGGACTATGGGAGGCAGCTGGGTATGCCCCTGAGAGTGCACCCCCCTGGTCCATGGAGAGGAGGTGGCGTCAACATGGGGGAGGAAGAGATACAGACCTGGTCCCCAGGGAGCTCCCCGCAGTGGGGGAGGGGGAGGGCTGGAGCAGCAGGCAGTATCCACCCCAGGTGCAGGCTATAAGCGGAGGAATGGTCTGCAGAGAATTTTAAAATAGTAAAACCTGCTAAAAAGTTCATCTGCATTTCATTACCACTTTGCACTAGCAATTCTAAATAGCATCAGTGAGAAAATGCTCCTCCCTGCAGGGCAGACTGCTCCCACCGCCCACCCACCTCAGTCTGCCAGTGGTCCCCAGTGTGCCCCCTGAGAGCTCCCAGGAGGGCGGAGAAGTCAGGAGGTAACCACAAACAGAAAGTTCGGGCCCTCCCTCAGCCACCACTGGAGGCTGGAACGGTGCACAGTGGGCAAGTTCATGATCAAAAGAGGCCATGCCCCTGGGCAGGAGGCAAGGGCAAGGGTGGCAAATAACTTGCTCTTCTGGTTCATGGCCATCCACACACTAGGCAGACATTGCTAATTGATCTCAGAGTTTATTCCTTTTGAGCCTCAGAATCCTTCCCAAGACAGCACTCCCAATGGACACAAGAGGAAACGTATTTGCTGTGGTCTAGGGGGAGGCAGGCGCGTGCCCACACCCTCCTTCGTTCGCTTATCCATCTAGCCTACACTGACTGAGCTCATGGCGGCCCTGTCCTCTGTCCCTGCAGGAGCAGCAGCCTGAGCCACTACGAGGTCAAGCCCAACAGCTCGCTAGAGAGATACCATGGCATTGGGCCTCCCTTCAACTGCGTTTTCAAGGTTAGTCTGGAAGGGAGTCAAGCAGACAGCGAAAGACAGGAGCTGAGGATCCCCCATCTCGGAGGGGAGGAATCTGGAATCATTGCTAGCGCCTGGGGTTCAGCCTCAACCCTGCCACCCATTCACTGTGTGACTTTAGGCAAGTCCCTTCCCCTCTCTGGGGCTCTCAGTCGTCATCTGGAAAATTATGGGGCTGAACTGGGAGGATGTGTCAGTGAAGATTAGGTGTAGCTGCTTATAATTTTTAAAGTATGAAAAAAAACAGTGATCTAAATGCCCTGGGGTTTATTCTCTCCCGTAAAAGAAGTCCAGAGCTGGCAGCTTTACAGAGTCATCCGGGATTGGGTCTCCTTGGGTCTGTTCCACCATCCTCAACATGCAATCATCAGCCTATCAAGTTCACCTCATAGTCCAAGGTGGCTGCAGCTCCAGCCATCACGTTATCATTCCAGGAAGAAGGAAGGGGAGAAGAGCAGACCACACCCCTGCCTACTAAGAAACCTTGGCAGTTCCTTGCACTTCCAGTTACTTCTCATTGTCCAAAACAGTGTGATTCAGCTGTACGGGAGGCTAGGAAATATGCCTTTTTGTCTTGCTTTCTGTCACTAAGGAAGGAGGGAGAATGAGGATTAGGAAGCAGTTTAGAGTCTCTGCCATGGTGTGCCCCAAGATCTCCCCAGCCCTGAACTGCTGAGTGAGAATTGGGAGCAGGTAGACAGCTGGAAACATGCAGATGCCTCAGTGGCTCATCCGAGAGAGATTTAGTAACCTGCCCAAGGCCACACAGCTCATCTGTGGCGGCAGCCCCAGGTTATGTGCTCAGCCTTTCTGATTCCAAAGCCCCATTTGTGATCACTGTGGCTCTGACACCAAATGTGTCACGGCTAGAATGTGAACCAACACACACTCACTATTTACATCCTGCATCAGTTACTGATTATTTCTCACAATAAAGGAATTGCTGTCACCATCTCCACCCCGACCTCTGTCCAGCACCACAGCCAAGAGAGGGTGAAAAGGGAAGTGACCCTTGCTGTCAGCCTCATGGCCCCCTAGTGACCCATCCTCAGCCTCCAAGAGCCCATCCCTTTCAGTTTTCATGCAGTTTCATCCTGTATCCCCCGGCCGAGATCTGGAAGAGCTTTGGAGCATCTACAGTGAAAAAGCCAGGGGGCTTGAAGGGGCCTGGCTGGGGGGATCGCCCCGTGAGCCTCCTCCTCCACCCCCCAACTGCTGCTGGGTGTACTGACACCTCCCCCACTCTGGCCACAGATCCAAAACTTGGGCTTGTTCCCCATCCACGGGGTGATGATGAAGTTCACCATTCCCATCGCAACCAGGGGCGGCAACCGGCTGCTGCTGCTGAAGGGCTTCCTCGCTGACCAGGTATCTGTGCCCTGGGGGGCCAGCACAGGGGAGGGGACAAACATATCCCTAGGTGTGCCCCCAAGTCCCCAGACCTCAGCTCCTTCTCCCAAGCCCAGGGCCAGCCGGGCCTTCTCTGGGCAGAGGAGGAGAGAGGACCATGTCTGGGACGCCGAGTCTGCCAGTGCTGGTGGTGAGGCTGGTTGCGTGTGTCCTCGTGCAGGCAAACACGTCCTGTAACATCTGGGGGAACAGCACTGAGTACCGGCACGCCCCGACGGAGGAGGACTTGAGTCGTGCCCCACAGCTGGTGAGTATCCCCTGCGCCAAGAGCCCTGGGGGATGAGGAGAGGGGGCTGCCTGAGCTCCTTGTCCAGTAGTTTGTCCAGAAGAGCTTGTTGAGCACCTCTATGTCCCAACCTCAAACCGAAAGGACACAGAATAAGGAAAAGATACTTTTGCCCTTAGTGAGCCTACCATCTCACAGGAGACATGGGATTGAGTGTAAAGAAGCCAGGTAGCGAGGCTGGGATACGTGTCAAGTGAGGGGCAGTGGAGCAGACAACCTCGAGTAGAGAAGCAGGGGTCGTGGACTTGCCTCTGTGCCTAAAAGGGCCGGTAGGATACGGACAAGCAGAGGGAGGAGGAAGGAGCAAGACCACACGGGGCTTGTATTGGAGACACTGACCACATCACCTGGGGCCTCCCTGCCCCCAGAGATGGAAGGCAGCCCAGCTCCCACTCCTGAGGCCCTCCCCAAGACATCTGCTAGTGTCCAGGTTTCTGTTCCCAGGGCTGCCTCTGTCCCCACATACCAATTTCTGAGTGTGCCTTCACTATTCCTTACCCAAATAAAAATCTTAGCTATTTTCATTTTGTTCATTTTCAAGTGCCTCACACAAAGCATCTTTGGAGTGTAGTGCACTTTACTGAAGACTTGAACTTGGGTGGGGTGAGGTGGCTGCGAGGGAGCAACACAAATAAGTTTAACCTAATAAATCCTAATTATTTGATGATTTGTTTGGGTTTTCTATTAGGACGGTATCATCTGCAAGTAATGATAGTTTTAGTTTTACCACTCAATCCTTTTAAATTGTTTTTCTTGTCTTATTGCTCTGGCTATAAGGGCAATGGTAAACAGAAACGATGACCATCTTGTCTTGATCCTGCTTTTAAAGGGATTATTTTTAATTTTTCATTATTAAATGTGATACTTGCCACAGGCTTTTTAAAATAAGCACCCTTATTCAGATTCAGGACGTTCCCTGGGAGTTTTTATCATAAACAGAAGTTGGATTTCATAAAAGGCTTTTTTCTGCATCTGTTGCAGTAATACTATCATTTTCCCTTTAATGCATTTGTATGGTGGTGACCTAACGTTGACCCAAAGTTCTGTTCCTGAAATACTCCCAGTTATGCACAACTTCAAGTGGAGCATCGGATATACCGTCCTTACCTTGTCCTCCACCCCCATCCCCTTCCTCTTCCTTGTCCTCTGCCCCTCCTACCTCAGGAACAAAGCTCCACTTGGTCAAGCTGGGCAGCTGAGCCATCTCTATGGTGGCCAAGCCCCTGCTCACCCTGAGACCCACCTTCTCTTTCAGAATCACAGCAACGCTGATGTCGTTTCCATCAACTGCAACGTGAAGCTGGCCCCCAACCAGGAAATCAGTTTCCATCTGGTGGGGAACCTGTGGTTGATGTCCCTAAAAGCAGTAAGTAGAGCCCCAGGGGCCAGGCTAGAGGAGGCAGGTGCTGGGGAGCCTCCCCCGGGGGAGGGGCCAGAACCTGACAAGGCCTCTGATTACACAGCTCAAGTACAAGTTGATGAGAATCACAGTCCATGCAGCCTTGCAGAGGCAGTTCCACAGCCCTTTCATCTTCCGCGAGGAGGATCCCAGCCGCCAGGTGAGTACTGGGAACCCTGCAGACCTGGGCCCGGGCCAGGCCAGCTTGGGGAAGGGTCGCCCCTTCCCTGAGAGTTTTCCTACTCCCCCTGTAGGAGAGAGATGGACAGGCCTGCCAGCAGTTAGTGCAGCATCAGAGGCGAGGGAAAACCGAGACAAACAGGCTGTTAGGGGCAAAAATGGGGAGAACAGGGCCAGAAATAGGCATTGGCGCTGTCCCTCGGAGGCACCAAGCGCTGCACCTCAACAGCCCCCGGAGGCGAGGAAGGAGGGACACCTGCGTATTTTACACTAGAGGAAGCGGAAGTGCAGCCCAGGCCTGCCTGCCTGCCCGCCTGCCCACCTGCCTCAGGGCGGCAAGGCTGGGTCTTGACAGGCTGGCAGCCTAAAACGGCCATCCAACCCTCCCCTCCACATCCATCCGCGCCTCAAATCTAATGAATGAAGTCTGCTGCAAACTAAAATTGTGAAGACCGAGGGATTCGAGCTGTCTCTGAATTGGAACTCCTTTTGAATTGAGTAAAACCAGACTGTCTCAGATCAAACTGGCTTGAATCAGGGTCCAGGAAAGGGGTGAGGCTCCATGTGGTGCTCTCTGGGAAAATGAGAAATTGGGTCTTGAAAAAAAGGCGGGTCCTCTGGAAGGAGCCGGGCGTCTCGGGCGTGGGACGCTGCTGCCCTCCACTGGCCACATCCCCAGCCCTGGCCTGGGCTCCGGCGAGCGTCCTGTACCAGATGCGCAGTCACCCACCAGCCCCACCCCAGGAGACACTGGAGAGCAAACTGGGCCTGGTCAGGAAGCCAAACCTCCATAAGACACAAACGTCGATCCCAAACAGCGTGTGGGTGTGCCAGGCAGAGGGGGAGCAGGCACAGAAGCCCGAAGCAGCATTCAGCAGATCCACCCCAGGAGCTGTTTTATTTGTTCATTCTTCAGCATTTGTCGGGTGTTCATCCTGTGACTCAGGCTCACCCCCCAGATGAATTAGGCAGACAAGGGGGCGAGGACAACGAAGTGTGGGTGCAGTCTGGGGGTGAGCACAGGTGCTGGCATGGGGGTTGGTCAGAGAAAGCCATGTCCAGGGAAGGCTTTCTGGAGGAGACGGTCCACTTGACCTGAATCTTGAGAGACATGTGGGAATTTTCCAGGCAATCAAGCGAGAAGAGGCATGGTACAGACACCCCACGCACATACAAACCACCCCTTTCTCCACACTAGTCCATCTGTCATTTACTAGTTTAAGTGATTTCTCCTTCCACTCCCGCTTCCCACCCCCCAAAACCCCTCTTATACTCTCTGGATGCCTCACTTCTCTTAGAAAGCCAGCAACCCCAAATTTGAGCCCCTGTTGCCTTGGCTCTGTGCGAGGTGCTGGTGTGGGAAGGCGGAGCCAGGTCCCAGGCTTCAGGGATGGAAAGAGCATAGAAGGGACCTGCTGTTGGTGGAGCCCTACCTATGTGCCAGGCGCCGTAACAGACACTTCCCATGTTACCCTGCTTACTCCTCACAGCACTGTGAGGGGCGTCCCCACGTCCATTTTTCAGATATGGAAACAGAGGCTGTGTGAGGTAAGGCGGAAGGGGAGCAAGCTTGCCTCAAGGTGAAAGCGAGTCACTGGCCAAGCCGGGCTCCGCCATGCTGTCATGGGTGCGTTCGTTCAGGCTTTCAGCGTGTTGACTGAGCTCCTGCTCTGTCCCAGGCACTGTTTCCAGCACTGAGGGTAGAGCAGTGAGCAAAACAGATAAAGCCCCTGCTCTCCCTGGAGCTGACACTCTAGACGGGGGTGGGGGGAAGAGTCAACGAACATAAATACATACAATGTCAGTGGTGAAAAGGTCTGCCCAGAAAAACGCAGGTGCATAAGGGTGGAGACGAGGGGTGCTATTTTATACAGGGAGACTGAGGAAAGTGTGTAAGGGGACAGCAGACAGAGACCAGAAGAAATACAGTGGTGTCATGCAGCGAAGGGGGTTGGGGGAGCCCCACCAGCAGAAGGGACAGCGATGCAAAGCCCCAGCAGCAGGCGTGTGCTGGGCGTGTTGGCAGCCGGGTGGCTGAGGGCTGGAGTAGAGAGAGCAAGGGGCAGAGCAGGAGATGAGGCCGGCGAGAGAAGCAGGGCCGGAGGGTGCAGGGCCTTGCAGGCCAGGACAAGGACTCTGTTTTCCACTCTGAGGAAGATGGGAAAACCTGGAGGACGGAGCAGAGAATAAATCCCCTGCCTCTGGCTACTCTTCCAAGAACAGACCGTAGGGGGCGAGACACAAGCACAAGGGGCAGCTAGGTGGCTGCTACGGTCTCCAGGTGGGAGATGAGGGTGCTCAGTCCAAAGAGGTAGCCTTGGTGGTGGCAGGAGTGGCCACATTCTGGGTGTTTCCAAGGTAGAGCAGGTAGACTTTGCTGGAGTCCACGTGGGTGTGAAAGTGAGAGTCAGTGACCCATACAAGAAGCAAGAGCAAGGAAGGACAAGGCTGCCATCTGCTTTGAGGGGAAAGATGTTGAAGGAACAGGTTTGAGGGTGAGGAGTGAGGTCAGGAGTTTATCTGGGGACCTGTTAAAGATGCCAGGCAGGCCGAGTAGACAGTTGGATATGAGTCTGGAATGCAGTGGAGAGTCCAGGTAGAAGGTAGCAATGTGAAAGCATCAGCAGGCAAAAAGGTGGTTACGGCCCTAGGACTGAGTGAGCTTCCCCGGGGCTGCGTTAGGGCTCTCATGGCCCTGGGCACTTCTGCTTTCAGGGCCTTACTCCATAAACAAGGTTTTTTTTTTTTTAAGTATTATTTTCTGACTTGGTCTGTATAAAGACAAATCCAGACAAGATTATATTTTTTGATTCTAACTTTAAAAGAGATTAGAACATTTCTGTGGGCCCCTAAAAGCACCATGGACCCTGGACGCCATGCCCACAGTGCCTAGTCCATAAGTCAGCCCCGAGCTCACCAGAGCCATGGGACACACCAACATTTAGGAAGCAGCAAAGAGAGCAAGAAAGAGTGGCCCATGTGGTAGAAGGAGGAAAGCAGGGAGAGTGGAGTGGCCCCCGGCCCAAGGCAGAAAGCGTCTCAAAGAGGAGGTGGGATCACTTGGTCACTTAAGTCAGGTGTCTGCTGCGCCAGGGCTGGGAGCTCTGAGGCCTCTCGGCAGGCTGGTGCCACCCGTCCCTTCAGCATCTCCCTGAGGAAGGGGATGCAGCTCTCCCACCAGGTGCCCGCTGTCTCCTACCCTCCTGCCCCTCCCCAGGCTGCCACCTGGGCCCCAGAACAGTAGCGCTGTTGACCTGGCCTCACCCCTCACCTTGCAGATCACATTTGAGATCTCCAAGCAAGAGGACTCACAGATCCCCATCTGGATCATCGTGGGCAGCTCCCTGGGGGGCCTTCTGCTGCTGGCCCTGCTGGTCCTGGCACTGTGGAAGGTGAGGGCCCCTGCAGGGTGCGGGTGGGGGGCAGCATCCTGGCTGTCCAGGCCTGGGGCCTCCGCCTCTGAGCTCTGTGGCCAGTCCCCATGTTCTCCTCCGCGTGGGAGCTGGGGCCCACCCAGCCTCCTCCCCAGAACTTGCCGACTCCTCACCACAGCAGGCAGATGGGCTAGGGCCACCAGAGGGTACTCAGCCTACGGCTCCAACCCTTTTGTGGGTCCCTCTGAGAACCTGATGAAAGCTAGGCTTCCTCTGATCAGAAAAAAAGCAAGCACACACAGCCACAAAATTTCTCCAACAATGTCAAGCTGTTAAGAAGTCCCCCAAAAGCCCTTCTCTGTCTCTGAGCCTCAGGCTAAGAACCCCTGATCTCAACGTCCTCCTGTTATAGATGAGGTGAAGGAGGCCCAGAGAGGTGTTGACTAGGGCAGCGTCAAACAGCATGACTGCTTGCCTCTTGACACAGGCTCCGTCCACTTGGTTCCAGCCTCCCTGTCACCAATTAAGTGGCCCGTTGTGCAGCCTGGCGGTGGTAGGGGAGATATGCAGCATGAGCTGGGGTGTTCAGGGAAGGCTTCTGAGGAAAGAAGCCTTAAGAGAGTGAGTGAAGGGAGAGCAGGAAGGGGAGACAGGCCTTGTCCGCCCTGCCCACCCCTGAGATTTCTCCCTTTGCCTTCCCACAGCTCGGCTTCTTTAAAAGTGCCAAGCGCAGGAGGGAGCCCGGCCTGGACCCCACCCCCAAAGTGCTGGAGTGAGGCTCCGGGGGAGGCTGTGAGTTGATGGGGGCCAGGACGCGGGCCCAGGCAGTGTGCAGGCCCATGGCCCACCGAGCTGGGGTGGAGAGGACACCGGCTTGCTTTGCACTTGACCTCATCTCCTGAGAGACCAAGTCTGCTCCCTCTGAAAGGAACTCAAGTCAGTTTTAAGAGGGACTGTCCTACTGGGAGCCATGGCTCCTCCAACACAGATCCCTAGGGATTTAAAGGGACCCCCCCCCCCAAGGTACACCCCAAAGCCGCCCCCAGGCTCTGTGGGGGCATTTGCTGCCCCCATCACTAAGGTGCTAGAAATTCATCATCACCCCATGCTCAGAAGAAACCCAGAGGGGAAGACTACAAATGCAAACCCACTCTGCCCTCTCCAGACCTCTAGTTCCAGTGGGACCTAAGGGGACAGCAGATCTGCACTCTGCGCTGTCCTCCCACCCCAACGCTGTCCATGGCTCCCGAGTCTCCTCACCCCTTCCCCAGGCCGAAGATAGGTCCCCGGAGAGCCCCCTGCCTGAGGGGCCCAGCGGTGACAGCTGTTGGCCTGGATGAAGACAGACTCTGGGACGCGGAAACTGTGATGGACGGGCAGCTGGGACCTAGGAGACTGGGCACCCACCAAGATGCGGAGGTGGGCGGGCTCTCCCGCATCCCCACCGTGCGTTCACACTGACCACCGCCCACATCCCCTCCCAACACGCTCTCGGCAGCTGCAGGCCTGCCGCTGCCACCCCTCCTGCTGCTTTTGTTCCTGGGAGCCTGGCGGAAGTGTGGATGACGCAGTCCCCAGGCTCCACGTTCCCACTTTGTCTTCCACCGCAGCCTGTCCCAATGCGATGGCAAGGCTGCAGGCCGTGGGCAGGGGTAGAGGTGGGGGGCATCCCCTCCCTGCATCACCCCCTCCACACACACACACACACACACACACACACACACACACACACACACACACACACACACACACACACACACACACACACACACACACACACACACACACACACACACACACACACACACACACACACACACACACACACACACACACACACACCCTCTCACGGCCTCCCATCCCTCCCTTCCGACCACCCATCACCCGTGGGGGAGAAGGGCTGGGATGCACTGGATAAAGCCGGTGCAGGAACCCCCGGAGGCTGTGCAACCTTGGTGGCAAATGTCTGATCTGCCAGCCCATGGGACAAGTGGTACTACCAATGACAGCGCCCCGAGGACAAGAGGCACGCCTGGTGCCCAGCCGAGTAATTTATGCCTTAACCTTGTTTTGAGGTAGGAATGAAGGGGGGATACATCAGAGGCGTCTGTCCCCTGTCACATAGTACGACCTTTACTGTCGTAAATATTTTAAAGAAATTTTTAAAAATACAGTGTTTAAAAACAACTAAGAGGCTGCCATCCGTTTTGTGGGCAGAGCATGTCCTAGTGAGCCACACTTTTTGAGGACAGGAGGTGGATGAGGGGCTCCCTGCTTCTTTCCCATTGTCTCTAGATGTTTGGAAGGGACTTGTCCACCCTTTGCTCCCCACAACATCCCCTCCCAGCGGCTGCCTGGTCTGGGATGGACATCTCCAGTGATGGAGCACTCCCTCCCTCTTTCCCTCCCTCCCAAGCCCACCTGTTCCATCTTTGGCCAGTTTAGATGGTTGAAACCCACATGTCACTGTAGCTTCTACCCCTTTGTTCCTGCTCTTCCCTCTCAGGCCTCCCAGATTTCTCTAGGCTGGCATCTCAGTGCTGACCTTCAGACCCTGACTTCTAGTTCCTTCACCTTTACCCACAGACTACTCTTAAAGTTAGTTGTCTCCATGCTATTCTCATGCCTTTGGAATCCCAAGAAGCCAGTAGAATCTTAGAAATTATTTGGTCCCGTTCCCCCATAGACGAGGACGCTCAGAACCAGAGAAGTTAAGGGCGAGCCCCAGGTTCCACAGCAAACTCCAGACTAATCCCAGGACTGCCGTCTCCCAAGCCAGACTGTCATTCTAGTCCAGCCTTAGAAGGGCTTCGTGAAGGATTAGAAGGAATTGATATGAAGTCACGCGTCACTCTTTATGGGAATATGTTTTCTCAAATGGTGAAACCAAAATCCGAAGGTAACATTTTAAAATCTTATTTCGTTTGCGTCATTACCCTCATGAATGGAGTAGTCTGGCTAAAGGAGAATCAATGACCCCGCACCCAAAAGTGCATTGTTTGATCTGGCACCAAGTCTTCTTTCTGTCAAACACCGTCAACTCTGAGAATGCTTTCATGTGAAACCAGACTTTCAGAGATTGGCGTTCACATTTTTAAAATCTGCCATGTGCAGCCACAATGCAGGCCAAACAAAATGCATCTGCAGGTCAGATGCAGCCCAGAGGTCACCGAATTGCAACCCCTGGACTCAGAGGCAGCCTTTATCCCCAGGATGTCATAGTCCCTCCATGTCCTCCCCTACCCTAGGCCAAGAACAACTAAATGGTCAAAAGGTGGAAAAAATGGGAGGCTTGTTTGTATCTTCAAGGCCTTCAGCCCTTGCACTGTGTCGCTCTCCTCTCTCTCTTATCAATTCTCCCTGTCTGAAATTATTTGCTCTGGGGTATAAATGTCCACGACTGGCCTTAAGTGTGCTGGTAGGGCAAGCAGAGAAGATACATTTTACATGGAGCAAAGGCTCATGCTAGAGCAGCGTTTCTCGGGCCTGGCTGCACATTAGAATCACCTGGAAGCTTTAAAAGCTACCTATACAAGGGCCCACCCCTGGGAGTCAGACTTAATTGGTTGGGAGAGGGGCCAGGGCATCATTTGTGTTTCAGAGTTCCCCTGGTGACTCCAGTGTGCTGAGCGTTGAGGTCAACAGGCAGGTGAATATGTAGGCTAGAAAGCTAACAACAAAAAAGGGGTTTACGTGCACAAGTGACCTTCTATGCTGAGTAATGGGAACTGTGTTGTCATTGTAATGCTGTTCAAGTTTACTTGGCTCCCGCCTGCAGTTTAGAAGACTTTCTCGTTGCAGCAAGTCTCCGGAGTGGAATTTGCTACAGGAGATCACCCAGTTCTTGAGTTGGGGGCACATTTGCTAATGTCCGGGGGTGGAGATGAACAGCAGCCTCTGAAGCATTTTTAGCATTTGGTGGCAAGCTGTCCAAAACGCAACCGCAAATCAACGTGAAAATTCATATTATGGTTCATAGATGGGAGTTCTTAGCAATGCTCTCTGTCTGGTAGTTAAGTGTAATTATTTATGATGGAGCTAAGCAGTGAACTCAAGAGTGTTAACATGAAGCATAACCAACTTAAAAACGGTTTAGTCTTTTAGAAGCCTTATCGGCCCATCCTAGACACTACTTCAAAACAGCTGCGCTGATTTCCGATGGCCTCCTGATACTAAAGCAATTCCACGGCAGGTGAGCACGCAGGAGGAAAACGTGCCTGGGGCGAGGCCTGACTCTGCAAACCAAACTACCAGCGGAAGGCGGTTTTAGAATCTGCTCCGTGGACTATCAGGATTTTTTAAATTCTAGGCTCACTGTCTAGTAGAGGGAAAGGACCTCCAACAAGGAGTTGTGAACTGAGATGTGCAAGATGTTCCGGGGGGTCTCGTGTTGATTCTGACATGGTGAGACCCCATGTGGGAGGGGCACCGGCCCTCAGAGAAGATACAGGAGCTGAGGGGCAGACCTTGGGTAGCTTTGAGAGAGGCCTCAGGCCCTTGTGCCATCATCCGGTGTTCTGCAGGGAAGTGGACATCAATTATGCTGTCCCTCAGTTCCGGCCAGCTAAGAGTTGAAAAGGAGAAATTCAGGTAAGAGTGCGGCTTCTTTCTGGTGTCAGATGGTGTGGGCATGTAAGCTCGGAGGGCAGGGTGTGCCTCTTAAAGCAGAGTATCTATCCAGAGCTGAGCTTCTCAAAGTGGGGTCCTGGGGCCACCTAAATCAGAACCACAGATGACGTTCTACCCCAGACCTCACAGATCCAGTTCCTGTGAGGTAATTTTAAGCACATTAAAATTATAGAACCAGAAATCTAGAGCCGTAAGATTTTGTTATTCTCTAGACTTCAACATCAGTTTCTTACAGCATGGCCTTTCTCAGCTGCCCTTTAGCCTGTTTTGGTGGCAGCAGTCATCGGTAAACCCCCCCCAAGGGGTGTCCTTCCAGTGCCAACAGTGGAGTTTCTGGGTCTTCGTTTTGTTAAGAAAGGTGGTGCTTCTTAACAAGATGGGTATCAGGTGAAGGGGGCTAATACAAACACAACAGAGAGAGGGAGGAGAATAATTCTTTACCAGGAAATGTGGGAGAGCTTCTCTGAGACCTTTCCTAGAGGTCTATAAAAGACAAGTTGTGGGCTTCCCTGGTGGCGCAGTGGTTGAGAGTCCGCCTGCAGATGCAGGGGACAAGGGTTCGAGCCCCGGTCCGGGGAGATCCCACATGCCGCGGAGCGGCTGGGCCCGCGGAGCGGCTGGGCCCGTGAGCCATGGCCGCTGAGCCTGCACATCCGGAGCCTGTGCTCCGCAACGGGAGAGGCCACAACAGTGAGAGGCCCGCATACGCAAAAAAAAAAAAAAAAAGACAAGTTGCTGTCTCCATCAGTATTCAAGAGCTTTTAGCATCCATACTCTCCCAAAATAAGACACTAGACTCTTGGCTTTAAGTCCCAAGATGCCAGGCAGCCTGTAATCGAAGCAGCTGGCTTAATCATGCTTCTTTTCTGGCATATGACTCACTGCAACCACACCTCACCCCAAACGTTAAGTGGCCAGGTTTCTCCACCAGATACGCCTTGGGTGATTGACTTAATACAGCCATTAGTAGTGAATGGTCCTGTCTTCACCACACTGGCCTTTGTTTTTACCTTTAGCTAATGTCACGTTGCCCTTTACTCTGCACTACTTCTTACCTTAAAAAAATCCCCCCAAATTATCCTTATGTTACTATTAATGTCAACTAGATCCCTATCAAAGGACAGTCAAGCTTAATCGACCACATTAAATCTGCAGAGTGCTTTTGTGTCACTGTCTATTCCATTAGCTTTGACATCACACTAAAGTAGGACAGCATGTTCCAAACAAAAACTGAAACCGGAACATAGGAGCTTTGCTGGTGTAGCTTGAAGGGAGGGTTACAAGCCTGGCACCTGGCCTCTGAAACTTTTCAATAAGATATAGGCTAAAATGTACCTAGCAAACTCACAAGGCTCAAAGTAGGGTATGAGCAGAAAAATATTTTTTTAAAGCAGATGGGGGCACCATTCCTTAAGGACTCATCCTTTCTAATCAGTTGTGCATGTTCTTTGTTCCTGTCTCCCTGGTACTGTATTTAAAATGATGATGGTAAAGTTTTCTGAAACGTTTTCAGAAGATGGCCCAAGCCAGAGTTCAAAAGTAACATCTTAAACTTTCAAAATTAAAATTTGAGGAAAAATAGAAAATCAGATTTCAAATAGAGACATCTAGCTGGACAACAAGCTTATCAAGGACAGGGACCATGACTCTTATTTTTTGTATTCACATCCTTGATATAGTGCCCGACACACAGTAGGTGCTCGATAAACAGGAATTTCCAACTGTTTCTTCCTACTGGTTGAGGCCAGAGCAAACCCCAGTTCTGTTCTCCGGATGAACTGAGCAAACCAAATTTACAAATCACAGGCAAATTAGAATATATAATTTTGTCTAAGCTTGCCAAAAAGCTAAGATTTTGTGAGCTACCTGAAATTTGCATCTCATACTGAAATTTTCTAGATCAGGTATCTGATGAAATATATTACTGCCAGCATTTTCTTTTGTCTGGACATCTGTTACTTTAATACAGCAGACATTACTTGAAATACAGAAGAAAAAAAAAAGATGATTTAGAATTTGGATGATTTCTGCAGTCCAGTCAGATATTTTTGCCAGGCACAGATATGGCAGAAATGCTAAGATGAGCTTCTCTGGTACTGGTGTGAGAGTCTTACAGTGAAAGAGCACTATTCAGCGGGTCAGTAAACTCGGAGCCTACCTCAGGCTCTGACTCTTGGTCCTTGTGCGACCTTGGATGGCCAAGTCACTTCTTTGTGAGCCTGTATCCTCAACTATGAAGTGACAGAGTTGCCCTAAATGATTTTTTCAGATCTCTACAAAGGGCCTCCCTAAATCTAAATTTGAATGCAAATGTGTGGAGGATGTGCTCCAGTACCACCCTTTAATACCCTTCTGGTAATCTTAACTATCGTAATTAGGTAAGAGAAAGAAATATGAGGTATGAATACTGGAAATGAGAAGGCAAAATCATCATTACCTGTAAATGATGATTAGTGTATCTGGGACATCCAAAATTTTTTTTAAAAAAGGGAAATCCATTAAAATGCCTATATCAAAACATTAACATTTAGAAGTATATACAGTGGAAGAAAGGCTTCTCTCTACAATATAAACAAACTAATGATAAAAAAAAAAAGGAAGATATTTGCAAGACCTTCATTAAAAATAAACTTTCTGGTTAGAGAAAAAAGACAAATGAAACATCAGCCCCACTTATATTAATACTTAACATTTAGCAGGCACTTCACTGTTTTAAGCACTACATTAAGCGTTTTAATTCTCTTACTTGCTCATCACAACTTAGATAATATTATTGTCCTGATGTACAGAAACTGAGACTTGGATCGAGGTCACAGAGCTAGTAAGTGATGGAAAGAACCCAGACTGTATTCCTCAGGGTTCCAGCACACTGCCAGGTCAAGAGAGTAGAAGAGAGAACCCAGAAACAGATCCAATTACTTTATGGGAATTTACTTTATGATTCATATCAGTGGAAAATAAGAGAGTTCTTGGCTGGCTGGATCCTTAACCAAAATAAATTCCAGGTAGATAAAAGGTTAAACCAAAGAAGACGAGAAGGAAAGGATGTGGAGGAGAAGGAAGAGGAAAAAAAGGTGGGGGGGGAGGAAGGGGAGAGAGAAGTGGGAGGGAAAAGCCATAAAAGCACTAGAAGAGAACATGGGTATAAAAGATATATGAACTTGGAATGGAGACAACGTGACAAGCAAGATACAAAATTCAGTAGATACAAAAACTACTAAAAGTCAAAAAACAAACTACAAACTGTGACACGTGACAGAAAATTTCCTTAAATTTGCAAGGAATTTCTAACACGTAGCAAGAAAAAGACCACAACCCAAAAGCAAACAAAAGAAATAAAAAAGGTCAGTAAATATATGTCAACCTCATTCATAATAAAGGAACACAAATCAGAACCATGAAATAATATTTTCCATTTCCATCATCTTGGCAAAAACTAAATGATTAGATAATATTTGATGTCAATAAGAACGTAGGGAGATGGAAGGCAACTGGATCACCTCTGTCAAGATTTTAAAAACTCAGTCACTAAATCAGAAGTTCCAGAGCTAGAAATGAATTTGTTCTCTGAATACAGTATATAAGGATGTTCACTGAAGCAGTATTTGGAATATCAATAAACTGAAAACCTAAAAATCCAACAGTAAGTCCTGGTTAAATAAATTTTAAGTCCATCCATAGAATTAAATGCTATAAAATTGTGGTTTTTTAAATCTATACATACCAAAATGAAAAAATGTCCAAGATATATTAAATGAAAACAAGATGCAGAATAGCACAGGAAAGTTAAAAGTCCATTTCCATTAAAGAAAAAAAAACAAAAAGGAGAAAATACACATATATACACATAAAATTCTGGGAAGCTACTCAAAAAACTAGTGATACCCTCTGAAGAGTCCAAATGGCAGGCAGAGAGAGATGAAAAAGTAACTTTTTTTTTTACTATTTGAATTTTTCTTAACTCTCTGAATTTTTTCCCCATGCACATGTATGTAACTTTCACAACTTTTTAAAAATGAATTCAACAAAAGATCATCTCAACACTGAACAATAAAGACACACACTTCAAGGCAGTTTTTTTTTTCAAACATTTACTGAACACAAACACCATTTTTTCCTATTACACAGCAATATTGTTAGTTTCAAATTAGCTGGGCTATTAGGACTGTCAGTTACCACGAAACTAAAAATGATTCTACATGTCAAACTCAAATAGAAAATGTCATGCAATATATAAATCACTAACAGGCCTCTGGTGCAGTCAGCAAGTTCACTATGTTTATTAAAGTCATGTAAATGGTTTGACAAAAGTGCACAATAGAATGACATCACTGGTTTGTTATAAATCACAGTGAATTACTAGAATACAACAATGTAATTCCTCTACGTGGAAGATTGCAGGATGGGGTGAATATTATAAAGGATAGGATCTTTCAACACGTTAAGCCAGTCAGAGTTTACTCCCCAGCTATATACTTGATTGGTTAGCAAAGCTGAGGTTATTTTCCCTCATCTTTTCTCCTCTACCAATTACTAAGCAACGACAACAAAAAAAGGCCATGCACAAATTTTACAACACCTGATTAAAAAAAGTTACAAAACCTTGTGCATTGCTTGGATGAAGCTTACATCCTTGCTCCTTCATTTTTCTGATTAGGCCACTCACCACATGACTCACCCCTAAATGAAAAGCTGTTAACAATTTAGCACTTCTCACCCCTGCACACACATCAAGATACACTCCCCATAACCATCAAGTCAGTGTCCCTTTCCTATATATTAACACAAATGAACACACCACAAACCTAGGACTAGAGACCACATTTACTTTACAGTTTTAAAAATTAATATATCACCACTATCCATGTAGTATTTATTTCAGATCCCATATTTGTAGAAGGTATTGTACAACCCAGCCCACCTGAAGATTTGGGCAAGTCTGCCAGGAATGTATGAGAAAGCTCGGCAATGTGCCATACACATTAGGAGCTCTCTACTTTCCAGAGAAGGTATCCAGAGCAGGGCTGTGCATCTGCAGAGTCGGAGTCAACAAACAGCTTAAAATCTTACGGACTAATAACTTTTCATAGAGCAAAAGGCAGAGGTTTGTTTTCTCTAACCCATTTTAATGTGATAGTATAGTCAGTGAGGGAAACGGAATAGTCATCTGTACACTGATATATCTGGCTAGCCTGAAAAGGAACATTTAAGGTTTTTACAGAAAACCTACCATAAAAGCAAGTCCTTTATACTTTTATCCATCTACTTTCTAGTTCCATCACTGGCTGCTTCTAAAACCAGCAAACTAATCCAAGGCCCAGCAACTCATTCCTCACCCTGCCCCTTCCCCCAGAAAGAAATGCTTCTGCTTGAATAACCTAAAGTGGCCTTATTCCTCAGCTGAGATGGAGACTAGTGACAGGGTACTGTTCCCCTGTGATTCTGATTTTCAAAACCACTTGCCAAATGCAGAGCTGACACTCACGGAGCTGCTGCCCCCACATCACACTTTACTTCAAACAGTGCTATCATTGCCTAAGCTTCTCATGATTACAGTTATTAATCAATGATCAGGGTAATGCAAGAAAACCCTTCCCAGAAACAAGCAAGACCAAAGTTTGCTTTTTGCTTTGTTTGTCTGAAGTGCCCACAGCAAAGAACCTTAAGGTAGCTGGACTGTGGCCTACTTGAGAGCAATCCAGGGTAGACTGAAAATAATGTTGTGTCCGAGTTCTTATGTCAAAATTTCCTTTCTGATCAGTTGAAGGATGGATTTGCTGCCCATTCCTTGACTTAAATAGTTACCTAAACTCAAGAGTTCAATTTTACCAACTCTTAAGTGCAAAACCCACCCAAGGTTTCACATGGTTTGCCCAGGCATTCATCCACCTGGGCCTCTAGTTAACTAAATTTATATGACAATTACTGAGCAAGACCAAGAAGTTTTGATTGAATTTGTAATGTTATCAAGGAAGACGTACAATCTAAAGCATAATTCTACCAACAATAAACACAAAATGACAAAAGTGGCTAAAAAATGGCAACAGCCCAGAGTTCTCAGCTGAGATACAGAACTATCACCTTTCTTATTTATTTTCTTAAAAAAACAAAACAAAACAAAACTTAAGTTTGGGAAGGGTTTGGCTAAACAGATTTTAAAATAATTCTACCAAAAAAAAAAAAAAGGCATGTAATCACTTGTTTCAAGAATGGTTTTATACAGGTGTTTCACAATACATATTTGGATTCGTTTTACAAGACAGAATTAGATCCTTAGCAATACAGTGCACAATGTACCGCTATACTATAGTTTAAAAAAAAAAAATCTCGGTTACCATTATCAAAGTTCATAGTCCATTCCGCTTGTCTTCAAATTCTTTCTCCAGCTTTGTCAGCATTTCAAGCAGCAATTTTACTCTCTCCAGCATTCAGTCCTCCCTTCTCAAAAACACTGAGTGTCATTAAATTTTGATGTCTGAATATGTACAGATAATCATTATCCTCGTTTTATAAGTAAGTAATATCTAAAATAGTTCTCGTCCTGGGTAGCCAAAGGGATGAAATGGTTTTTAAAACATGCAACATTATCTGATATTTTAAGTTTTGATGTTTAAAAATCATATGCATTAATAATGGAACCAAGTAAATACCAAGTATCATAGCTATTCCTCAGACTGTCAAATAAGCAGGCCTTGAAGTCTGAAAAATACAGGGTCTGATCTGAGCTGTGAAAAAGGCGTGATTCACTCACCTGGAGGATGAGCATTTTCTCTTTCATGAGAGTTGCCAAGAGCAAGGTATAGTAGTTCCCTGATTCACACCAGGAAGATCAAGGCCAGTAATTTTCAAATTAGGGCTCATTCAAATACCTCCCTTTAGACCATCCTAAAAAACCTTCCTTGTAAAAATCTCAGGTTAGGAAAACAGAAATATATTACTATGACAGAATTTACCATCAAAACATTCCTAACTGAAGCAAGAAGACATGTGAAGTATAACAGCACAGTAAAATTATCTTGCGTTCTTGGGGGAAGAAGTTTTTAAAGTACCCCCATCCATTCCCTCCTGTCCTTCAGAGTGTTTCATTTCATGGGGTACCTATTTTATTTAAGGCCCTAGGTGCTGATTTTGGCTTAGTCATTATGTTTTATACTGATCCGGCTGCAACCTTTTTCTTACACTTCACAAAGCAATATCCATACATAAAATGTTAACTGAAACCTTACCAGTGGTTTTTGTTGGGTTTTTTTTAGTTTATATCTGATGTTGCTGCATCATTATAATGCTTTTCATTAAAGAAAAAAAGCTGCAGGTCTTCACTTACAGTACCATGCACTATGAGTAGCTAAGGCATTCATTTGGCACTAGAGAGAAAAATACAGATATAGCTAATTTTATCATTTTTAACATTGAAAGAAATAGGTGTGTACCCTTTACTTGAATTTCTGTGATGCTTAAAAGATAATCACAGGGCTTCCCTGGTGGCGCAGTGGTTGAGAGTCCGCCTGCCGATGCAGGGGACACGGGTTCGTGCCCCGGTCCGGGAAGATCCCACATGCCGCGGAGCGGCTGGGCCCGTGAGCCATGGCCGCTGAGCCTGCGTGTCCGGAGCCTGTGCTCCACAACGGGAGAGGCCACAACAGTGAGAGGCCCGCGTACCGCAAAAAAAAAAAAAAGATAATCACAGAATATTCCTTTGACAGTTTACAATGTTGCCATTAAAACAAAACAAAACAAAAAAAACCCATAAAGACCTCTGTACAGCCTGTCGGAATAAGCGACATTTTGTGGTTCCAAAATTTGCTGCCCTCAGGCAGAAATAATCTTTCCACATGGCATTGAGAATTATTTTTATTATCAAAAACATTGAATTTCCTATACCACACTAGTGATTTTTCTACTTGTTACAGACTGAATAAAGTAAAAAAATTAAAAATATCCCAGTTCCTTTTCATCTGTCATTAAAAACCTTCTTAGGGAGGCACAAATAATGCCCTCTGGAAAAGTAGTTTCCAATTTTAAAAGATACCGCACAAGAGGAAAGGGAGAAGGGGACAAAAGAAGAACATATAACTATATTGTGACAATTTGTTTCCTAAGAGAGAACACAGCATTCATAATTTTTACATGTCTGTGAGCTGAGTCAAATGCAGACTGCTGCAATTTAGATTAATTACATTAAAACAGAGACTTCCACACATTTTAGAATCCAAGCTCAAAGGCAAATAGTTCATCAATATTCTCTGAAAAGTTGCTTTAAGATTACTGCTATGTATGTACCACCCAGCATAATTCAACAATTTCAATGGATTTAACTTTATAAATTTATAACTATTATTAAGTTAACACATTTTTCAGATTAATCTGCAGTTATATTTTTAAAAATCCTCCTGATGTTATAATGCATTGATCTCTTCACATAAATAATGGAAGAGTGAAAACTACCTATAGCAGTTTGGCATGTGCAGAACATCTAGATATTCCATTACTTTTAATGTTCCTTTTCGTTGTTTTTCTTCATGAAATCCTCAAAACTGCTGCAGAGAATAACATGCTGACACAGGCTTAACAGAAATACTTTTCTAGGCAGTTTTTTTTTTTAATTATCAACTTCAAATCATAAGGGCCCTTGTTACATAAACAAAATATTTTATATTCATTCCTTAAAAAAAAGAAAGTTAAGTGACCAATATCCAAACACCTTAGATTATAGTTACACCTAAACAATGTGGTTTTGTTTAAAGTGTATTTGAAATCAGTAATCATATGAGGCAAGAAGACCAAATACAAAACTAAGGAAGGAGGAGTAGGGAGGAAGGGTAGTGGAAAGAAAAGCAGATTTCATGAACACATAATTCTATTGTCTGTGATTAAAGTCCTTTACATTTTTAGCACCACATTAAATGATTTTACATATCCAGTCACTTAATGAAATCCAACAAACTCTTCAAGAGTTCTGGGGATCTGGTCTTGGTAGTTAATGTCATTAGCCCGAACTGCCCGGGCGGCCAGGCACTTGAGACTCATCTTCATTTGAGTTTTAAGTAGTATTTCTGATACCCCAGTTGTACTTTTGTCTAGCGGAGTCTTATTCTGTTTATTTGTCATGTCGGTGTGAGCGCCAGCTTCAACTAGGCTAATGATGATAGAGTGCAAGGTCAAAAAATCACTGATGGGCCTGTTGTACTGAACGATAATGTGAAGGGCACTGTTCCCTTCATTGTCCACAGCATTCACCTCAGCACCACAGTCCAGCAGGAGCTTTGTGACAAGCGCATTTGGAAAGCTGCAGACATCATTGGTGTGGAAATCATCAACTGGGGTATTCGAGTTGACAGCTAGATGCAGCAAGGTGAAACCTTCACGAGTTCTGGGATCAAGGTGAATCAGGTTGTAGATCTGCTTGTTAATTTTGCACTGATCTTCTTCACTGCACTGTGTTTTGGTGGAAATGCACACTAAATACAGAAAAGTATAGAGATTACATTCATAATTGTCCAGAGCACTGTGGACGTCAGCATCTGGAATATTTTTTACTCTGTTCATACTTTGTTCTATTTCCAAAACACTGCATCTCAAAACACATTCTATGTCTGGGGCCTTCACAGTTTCATTCAAATGTATCATCTGTGAAAAAACTTGGGCAAATCGAAGAAGATCCTTATGGGTATTCCTGTTACCTTTCTGTCTGAGGTGCAGGGCATGAAGCCACAATTTGATACACTGTTCGAATTCCATGTTATCTGCATAAACAGCTCCCCTGTAAATGATGGGATGCGAAACATCAATGTTGTCGGCACCTAAAATCCGTTCCCGAACTATAAGGCCTTCCATATGAAGAGCATCTCTGTCTTGCCGAATGGATTCCAGTTCCTGAGGATTTCTACATTCAGTTCTATTCCCATAGGCATGGATTGGTGGGAGAACCTCTTTCTCAAGAATGTTATCACCATCTTGAAACCTCTCCAACATAGCTAAATATAAATAGTGGTATGTCTTCATGATGTCATAGTTCTCACGGTCATTTGCAAAGGAGGCACCCAAGAGCTCCAAAGCTTCAATCCGACTTCTTCGGTCACAATCCGCATGAGAGAGCAACAGTTCGACAACATCAGCTTTACAGCTTTCAGCAGCTACTTTTAATGGCGTCATCCCATGGCCGTTCACTACTATAGCAGCACGCCATTTTATCAGCTCCTTCACAATATCTATGTGCCCAGCTTCAGCTGCAAAGTGCAATGCTGTGGCTCCACAATGTGCTTTAGCATTTGGATCAGCACGTTGTTCTAAAAGGTATCTGACCACATCAGTGTGTCCTTTATATGCTGCAATCATTAGGCAGGTGTTGTCATACTTGTTGGCAATGCTGATGTTGGCATTATTTTCAACCAAGTATTTCACAATGTCCAATCTGCCATCAAAGCATGCTGCCCGTAGGGGGGTTGAGTTAGTTACTGTGGTATGGTTCACGTTGGCTCCATGACTGACTAGAAGCTTAACAACTTCAAAATGTCCTGCCCCTGCTGCACACCAAAGAGCGGTGGCACCATCAATGACATACCTATTCATGAAAAGAACGAACAGTTAGAAAATGGAGGTTACCCGCCCTAACGTAAATTTAAAGGATGTATTCATTTACACTGACCCAAAACCTCAATCTACAGAGCGTTAGCAAAACATTAGTTTGGCTGAAAATAAAATCAGGTAATTTAAGTAAAGCACTTGGCATAGTACTTGTACCTAGTATGAGCTCAATAAATGTTAGCGACTGTTGTTATCACCAAAGTACAAAAAACTAAAAAAAGAAAAAAAAAAACGAATCACTGACTTGCTACTAGCAAAAGTAAATTTCAGAAAACAAAGAGGAAATGTATGGAGTTTTGTAACTTCTTGACCACCAAGCTGATTCACTGGCTCTTAGGAGCACAGCATGTTCCTCCCTCCCAGCACCCCCTAGGTACCACTGTTTCATTCAGTACATCAGTGAGAAAGCCACCCCAATCTCTGCATTAACATTGTGTTAGAAACTGCTTTAGGAAGAAAAGTATTTAAGCAGATAATTTTTCCCTAAGATTATCTAAGCTAATAAGTATTATACTCTACTACAGCAGTGAGAAAGAAACAGTTACTGCCCCAACATGAATGGTACAACCTTATAACACAGGTCAAATTCTATCTCCCTTGAAGTGAAAAAGAGTACAATCCGCCTGGTATAATATAAATATCATAGTTTAACCGCAATTATCAACACCATCTATCACTTCTGCTGAAAATAAAAGACGCACTTTATAAACATGCAAGCAATTACTTCTTCAATTTCAAATAATGATGCAAAATGTTTATAAGCAAAAGCATTCCCAGTAACAGTTACCTATGGGGTTACCTATGGGGTAGAGTGTAGGATTGACTCAGATGAGGCTTAAAGCTACTATAAATGTACTATATTTTGATCTGGGTAGTGGCTACATGGGTGGACATTTAGGGGAAAAAACTCATCAAACTGTACATGAAAGATTTGTACATTTTACTGTATGAAAGACATACCTCAAAATAAATTTGAAGACTTCTGAAGTTTCTTTTTAAAATTTCATTTTTTAATGTCATTTAATTGTTAATTGATTTTTTAAACTAAAGAATGAGTCACGAAAATAAGACATTACATCAGTTGAAATGTTTTAGTGGTTGCCGACTGTACCTTTTGCAAACAATTCAGTTTAATTAAAATTCACTTATTACATTTTTATTTTCATGATTATAAACAAAGTTCAAAAAAAGTTTTATTTCACTGTCAAAAATATACAATTTACAACAGCACCAGAAAATACCAATATCTGATAGTAAATCTAATGAAAAATGTACAAGACTTCTACATTGAAAATTACAAAACATTCCTGAGATAAAGACCCTAAGAAATGGAGAAATCTTCCATGTTTATTGTTTAGGAGATTCAATAATGTTAAGATGTCAATTCTCCCCCAAAATAATCTACAGATTCAATGCAATCCAAATCAAAATCCCAGCAGGGATGTGTGTGTGTGCACATGCACAAATGTGTGCATGCATCCACATATGTGTAGATATTGACAAGCCAATTCTAAAATGTATATAGAAATGCAAAGGGGGACTTTGCCGGTGGCGCAGTGGTTAAGAATCCGCCCACCAATGCAGGGGACACGGGTTCGAGCCCTGGTCCGGGAAGATCCCACATGCCGCGGAGCAACTAAGCCCATGCACCACAACTACTGAGCCTGCGCTCTAGAGCCTACAAGCCACAACTGCTGAGCCCACGCAGCACAACTACTGAAGCCTGTGCACCTAGAGCCTGTGCTCCGCAACAAGAGAAGCCACCGCAATAAGAAGCCCGCGTGCCGCAACCAAGAGTAGCCCCTGCTCACCGCAACTAGAGAAAGCCCACACGCAGCAACAAAGACCCAACACAGCCCAAAATAAATAAATTAAAAAAATGCAAAGGACCTAGAACAACCAAGATAACCTTGAAAGAAAAATAAAGTTGTGGGACAAAATATAGTAATTAAGATAGTGTGTCAGTGGCACAAGGAATATCGATAGAAAACAACAACCCAAAAAGAAAAAAAAAAAAACCCTCCAGAAATAGATTCACACATACAGGATCAGAGATTAATGACAAAAGCTCCAATGAAATTCAGGTAGAAAGTATGTTCTTTTTAATAGTGAAGAAGCAGGTACTAGATATCTGTTTGGAAAAAATTAACCTTGACTGTTTGCGCAAAAATTTGAGAAGTGGTGAAGACCTATAATATGCAAAGCAAAACAATAAATGCTTCTAAAAAAATAGACTACCTTCATGACCTTGGAGTTGATGATGATTTCTTAAACATAATTCAAAAAAAGCACTAACCATAAAAGAAAAAAATTGATTAGACTTCATTAAAATTAAAAACTTCTTTTCATCAACAGACACTGTGAAGAAAGTGAACAGGCAGTCCACTCACTGGCAGAAGACATTTGCAATCGATTTATCTGACAAATCACTAAAAAGGCAAGTCAATCTAAAAAATGGGTGAAAAGATTGAACAAGTATACTTCAAAAGTATATATTCAGATAACCAATAAACATATGAAAAGATGTTCAAGATAATTACTCTCACCAGGAAATGCAAATTAAAACCAGGAGTTACGAATACACACTCACCAAAATAGCTGAAATAAATAATACTGACATGACAATATTAAGTATCTGCCAGGATGTGAAACAACTCAAACTCTCTCATTGCTGATCAAAATTGCTAGTGGGAATGTACAATAATTTGGTTCAACCACTTTGGTGGTTGGCTGACAATAACTATTAAACATACACCAACCTACAACCCAGCAGTTCCACCCCTTGGTGTATACTGAAGAGAAATGAACGCAAATGTCCACCAGAAGACATACACAAAAATGTTCATAGTGGCTTTATTCATAGTAGTAGAACATTAGAAACAACCAAAATATCCATCAACAGAATAAACTGCCATATATTCATATAATGGAATACTACAAAGCATTTAAAAAATAAAAGAACTACTGACACATGCAACTCCATGGATGAATCTCACAGATATTGTGTTAAGCAAAAAGAAGCCAGAGAGAAAAGAGTACTCTGTATGATTCCATTTATAGGAAGTTCAAGTATAGACAGAACTAATCTATGGTGATAGAAGTCACAATAATCATAACTTCTGGGAGAGGAAAGGAGGGGAATTGACTGAGAAAGGGCACAAGGGAAACTTTTAGAGTGACATCAATGTTCTGCATATTGATCTAGAAGGTGATTACATGGATGTAAAAAAATTAAAATTTTATAACGTACGCTTAAGATTTATGCACCTTACTTGATGTTATATCTTAACTAAAAATAGATATAATTAAAAAACAAAAAAGAGGGGCTTCCCTGGTGGCGCAGTGGTTGAGAGTCCGCCTGCCGATGCAGGGGATGCGGGTTCGTGCCACGGTCCGGGAAGATGCCACATGCCGCGGAGCGGCTAGGCCCGTGAGCCATGGCCGCTGAGCCTGCGCGTCCGGAGCCTGTGCTCCTCAGCGGGAGAGGCCACAACAGTGAGAGGCCCGCGTACCGAAAAAAAAAAGAGGCACTACATTACTACTATAATTTAACTTCTAAATCAATTAAAAGAAAAAGTTTAAATAAACACAAATAGCTGATAAATAATTTCCATGTGCCAAGCACTGTATTAAGTGCTTAATATATAGTATATCTTATTTAATTTTCATAATAACCTTCTCCCAATAATCCTATAAGGTAGATACTATTATTACGCCCATTTTAAAGACATATAACTAGAAGGTTTACATGAGATTAAAAATACAAAAGTACTTTGGAAACTATATAATGCATCAAATGTAAGGAAACAATACATGTCATTGTTCAAACATGTTTCAATTTAAAAAGCTTTTTTAAAAAAACTTCTTAATATAATCTATCTAAAAAATCAATACATAGTTAACATATAGTTATATTTACATAGTTACAAAGTTTCCTTGCACGCCTTAAGAATATTAAATTGTTGGGCTTCCATGGTGGCGCAGTGGTTGAGAGTCCGCCTGCCGATGCAGGGGACACGGGTTCGTGCCCCGATCCCGGAAGATCCCACATGCCGCGGAGCGGCTGGGCCCGCGAGCCATGGCCGCGGAGCCTGTGTGTCCGGAGCCTGTGCTCCGCAACGGGAGAGGCCACAGCAGTGAGAGGCCCGCGTACAGCAAAAAAAAAAAAAAAAAAAAAAAAAAAAAGAATATTAAATTGTTATTTGCCGAGAACATGAACATAAACGAAGTAAAAACTCAAGAAATGTTACATTAAAATAGGCATTCACATACATTATCTTTAACTCTTGCAATAACCATACAAGATAAATAGGACCCCCATTTTAAAGATGGAAAAAAAAGAGACAAAAGTAATTAAAAATTTTTTCTGGCCTCAAGTTTCCCAGAAATAATGACATGAGTAAAAATTAAATTACAAGTATATACTTACTTGGTTTTTATAATCGTTTAATACTTTTCCTGGTGTAATCTAATAATTTCCATTTTCCCTATGGTCATGTGACTGGAGCCTAAAAAAAGTTTCAATTACCTATTTTTATTGAGACAATTAAAAATTTTTAAATAGTTTATGACAAAACATATTCACTGTAGAATGTGTTACAGAATGACTAATCCTTCAGAAACATTAGCTTTAGTGATTTTTAAATTTCTACATCTAAATAAAAACATTAAACAGATTAAAGGGAATTATAATTCTAACATCTATGACATTTTTGTCCATAAAATACAGCTAAAATTTAGCCATATATACTGCCTCAAAACAAAATGCCAAACACATTAATAACAAAATGAACAGAAAATAAATTAAAATATAATCAAATTAATGCAATATTAATGCCTATGGGAGAAGCACTATAAAACAATGATCTTTCTAGATTGAGTCTAAAATTGCAATGCAAACTAGCTATTATGTATTTCATCTTAAAAATCAAGAAACTTGGGACTTCCCTGGTGGCACAGTGGGTAAGAATCCGCCCGCCAACGCAGGGGGCACTGTTCGATCCCCGGTCCGGGGAAGATCCCACATGCTGCAGAGCAACTAAGCCCGTGCACCACAACTACTGAGCCTGCACTCTAGAGCCTGCAAGCCACAACTACGGAGCCCATGTACTGCAACTACTGAAGCCTGTGCACCTAGAGCCCACGCTCTGCAACAAGAAGCCACCGCAATGAGAAGCACACGCACCGCAACAAACGGTAGCCTGGGCTCACCGCAACTAGAGAAAGCCCATGCACAACAACAAAGACCCAACACAGCCAAAAAAAATCAAGGAACTTTAATCTGATATTCACCTTTTAAACAAAATGCATGCATCAGATGATGTAAACATTTCACAATAAAAGATAACATTTCTGATCACAAAACTAAACTCATGTATTTCCTGGTTCAATCTGAAATTAAAATGTCTGGTTCAAGCATTTGAAATAGAAATAAAAATTCATTAAATGTAAATGACAACACTTTATTTTAACCAAAGTCCTTAAAATCATGTACTAGATCATATGTAGTTCCTTGAAATATACACTGGAAATGACTTTTTGTGTGTGTGTGTGTGGTACGCGGGCCTCTCACTGTCGTGGCCTCTCCCGTTGCAGAGCACAGGCTCCGGACGCGCAGGCTCAGCGGCCATGGCTCACGGGCCCAGCTGCTCCGCGGCATGTGGGATCTTCCCGGACCGGGGCACGAACCCGTGTCCCCTGCATCGGCAGGCGGACTCTCAACCACTGCACCACCAGGGAAGCCCCTGGAAATGACTTTCTAAATGAAGCCAAACGACGCTGTGCCCCTTACGCCTTTCCTCTACCTGGACATTTATTAGAAGTATTAGTACTAGCAGTGACTTTAAAAGAGCACTCAACAAAAAGCTTCAGAATTCCCAGAGGTCCTGTTCTCCTTCCCATCCATGTCAGCAAACTTCTTCTAGGACAAGAGTTCCCCACAAACTCTGGCACACAGCAGTCAGGTCCTCAGAACTCAAACCAGCACAAAACTCCAAGGTCACATGACACCTCCCCTTTGTTATGTTCCATTTCTATAACATTCTTAACAGCTTCCCATACTCCAACTAAAGGTTCTTCTTTCATTCCCATTCATGTAATTTTTCTTTTTTTTTAAATTTATTTATTTATTGTTCTTTTTGGCTGCGTTGGGTCTTCGCTGCTGCACGCAGGCATTCTCTAGTTGTGGTGAGCAGGGGCTATTCTTGTTGCGGTGGGCTTCTCATTGCAGTGGCTTCTTTTGTTGCGGAGCATAGGCTCTAGGTGCGCAGGCTTCAGTAGTTGTGGCTCGAGGGCTCTAGAGCGCAGGCTCAGTAGCTGTGGCGCACCGTCTTAATTGCTGCACGGCATGTGGGATCTTCCCAGACCAGGGATCGAACCTGTGTCCCCCTGCATTGGCAGGCGGGTTCTTAAACACTGCGCCACCAGGGAAGTCCCAAATTTTCTTCTTATCCACTCATCTATGTCAATTTTGGTCGTTACACAGTAAGCCATAAATAAAATAATCTCAAATGTTACTCCTAAAAATATGTACAAGGACTCAAATATCAGCATCTAGGTGGGTGGCACCGTCCCCCTTTTGAGGCTCTATTATGAATCTACTTTAGTTTTCTAAGGTATTCTAGATGTTTTTAGGCTGAGTATAGGCTTTTTAAAATAAGTTATTTTAATGTCTATGTGTATGTGTCTCTCTATCCCTCTCTCTCTTTCTCTCTCTCTCTCTCTCTCTCTCTCTCTCTCTCACACACACACACACACACACACACACACACACGCAGAGTACCATATCAAACCCCATAATTACATAGATACTGTTGCTTAGGATGAAGCTAAGAAGTGAGACTTTTTTTTAATATTAGGCAAATAACAGGATAGGTGGTGAACGATTTGGCAAAAAATTGTGAAGATGGTACATAAATTACTGAAAATTAGGAAACACTAATCTACTTCAGCCCACAAAGAACCTGTTTGTCCCTATCGGGCCATGGGTCTCAAGTACCAGTGGAATCTAAAGAAGGGGGGTTGGCTAAGTACCTCTCAAAAGCCAGTCCCTGAGGGGTGAGTGAGCTTCATATTATTAACACCTCACTCAGACTAACATTTTCACACTGTCTGGAATGAATGTAAAGTGAAATCATGACATTTGCAAGTAACACTCTCTTCATCTATTTCTGAAATGCCTAAATGACTGGAACAAACTGCAAAATAATCTCACAGGGTGGTGTGAGTGGGCAGAAAGGTGGCCATGAATTTCAATTCTTCTCCTTTGTTAATCTGTAAGCTCCTCGAAAGTAGAAACTTTACATTTTCTTCTACATCTTCCACATTATCTGTGTGGCCCAGGGCTAGGCCCATCATAGGCATTTAATAAGTTAAAAAACAAAACAAAACAAAACTACTTTGACAGAGCAGCTAATAAATCCATAACTGTAATAATCCATAAACAAAAAAAAAGACAGATTGAAGAAGGCTCACACAAAATCTCAAATGATAGAAATCCTTGCAATTCCAGTCTCACCAGTCTGACTCTTGATATTTTACACAAGGATCATCAAAATCTGGCCTCCACCTCACTCTAGTCTCCCACAATCTCTTTCTTAACTTCCCAGGCTTGAACCCCTTCCTGAAACTGCACTGAAACATTTGTCATTGTAAGAGCACCATGCTGCCGTCCCTCTTCTTCACTTTCTACTAACCTTTAAGACTGAGCTCAAATATCACCTCGGCTGTGAAGTCTTCCCTGATTCTCCCAGGCAAAGCTAAGCACTTCCTCTCCCTGTGTTCCCTCAGTAGTCCAAAAGATTTCTATAACCCTAAATGGCATGGCATCTACACTTACTCATTTTCATCAATTTCTCACCTCTGCCATGCACCACGCCCCACCTTCAGCCCCCTCCCAGGGCACCAGACTGTCTTCCTCTGCAGTGGGAACAGTATGTCATTCATCTCTGCAAACCCAATCCCTACTACAGAGCCTGGCACACAGCAGGTGTTCAAAATATGTTTGCTTATTGAACCCTTTAATTTCACTGGCCAGTGCAAAATACTGGGCAAGGTAAGCCACTACACAGGCTCAATGCTACATTCCTAGCCATTTCAGTTTCTCTTAATTGCCACCTCAAAACACCTTTCTCAGGACTTCCCTGGTGGCGCAGTGGGTAAGACTCTGCGCTCCCAATGCAGGGGGCCTGGGTTCAATCCGTGGTCAGGGAACTAGATCCCACATGCATGCCGCAATTAAGACCCGGCACAACCAAATAAACAAATATTTTTTAAAAAACTTTCTCTTTGATGGTTAAGAAAGATAAGCAAAGCCTTTCCAAATGCTTTAGAAAACTATATTTTCTTGCCATTATTCTCTCCTAATCAAAACAGGCCTCAGCAAGCTCCTTAGCAGCAGTGTAACCAGTAGCTGTTACTGCAGAGATTCATATCTCAATGGATGCTTGTGCCTATACAACTGGAATGGTGCTGGAAGTTCAGGGGTCATCCTACTTCACTCCTCCTCTGCGTATAAGAAAGGCTGTGGGAATGCAGGGAGTTACAGAAAGGACATAGAAGCTAGTAAAAGAAAATGAACAAGAATCAGGTTGCCATCTTTGATTAATATGAAAAAGACCATCTCCTTAACGTCTCAAGAGGTGGTACCAGAGGTTAACCACCACCCGTGGGCTATCATTTCAGTAAAATGTAATACCCTGAAATATTTTCCTTTCATCTAAAACAGAAGAAAAAGCTCTTATTATTTCAACCTACAAAAAGAATCAACCAAAATTCAACAATGCCCTAGTCATCTTCAAGAGGAATTGTTTTTTCCATCAGGTTTTAACCAAGCAGTTTTCAATCACCGAAACTAAAGATACGTATACTTATGCTAGGACCACATCTATCTCAAAAGAAGAAAATGCTAGAATAGCTTATGTACTGGTGCAAGTCAACAAAAACAAAAACAATTAATGCATCTTTATGCAGTTGTAATCTGTAAAACAGGTTATAACCATCCAGCACAGAAAAGATAATGTCAAACCTGACAATTCTGCATTCAACTCTATCATACCCCAAAATATGTACAATTAAACCTAAAGGGCAAGTTTTAACTCTGACAATATGAATTTTTGAACTCCCCACCTGGAATAACAGTATATCATCAAGCTTCCCCACAACATCACAGAATAACATGTAATTTAACAATGGCATCACTTCGTCCTACACCAGGTCCAGTGCCATTTTCGCAGCCAACATATCTACCCCCAGCAATGTGTAAGAGTCGGAATCATGTCTTGGGAAGCCTGGCTGCGTGACAACCCCTCAAGAGGCTGCGACTGCTGCTGGTTCTAGGGGCTTATTTTGACATTAAGGTCCCACAACCCACTAAGGGGCTTTATCGGACACTCACGTGAAGGGGTAAAAA
This sequence comes from Mesoplodon densirostris, assembly GCF_025265405.1. Taxonomy (NCBI): domain Eukaryota; kingdom Metazoa; phylum Chordata; class Mammalia; order Artiodactyla; family Ziphiidae; genus Mesoplodon; species Mesoplodon densirostris. The sequence continues at coordinate 125,509,537 of NC_082664.1, forward strand.
CTGGGTGGCCAAATAACTCATCAAACAAAGGTCTTCAACGTTAATTGCTGACCTCGTTAATTTCTGATCTCGGTTACAACCCCAGTACTGATAAAGTAAAAACCTGAAAAGGCTGCTACCTCCTCCATACTGCTTCTTCACAAACTATCTAGTAAAGAATACAGAATACCTATTAGGTATCAAGACAGAGGGTGTGGCTATTTACCTATGGAGGGAATAAGGGGTAGGGGCCAATGAGGATGAGCATCAAAACATGGGATGGAGTATTCGCCCTAGAAGATGAAGTGGGCATTAATGAGGCAGGTCAGGAGGTACAAAATGGGAGAAGTGATACCTCCATGAAGCGAGAGAGAGGGAGGGGAAGAACCATAAAGTGGTGGGTGCGCGCGCGTTAGAGAGGAGGCTGGAGTTGGGATGTACCTACCCGTCGAAGCGGACAGTGCCAGTCTGCTGAGTCTGCACCCGGTAATGTTCTAACAGCAAGCGCACCACCTTGGCGTGCCCATTGCGGGCTGCGATGATGAGGGGCGTGGAGCGCTGCCCTCCCTGCTGGCTGACATAGCCAAGCAGATAGCGGATGTCGCTTTCAGACCGGTTGAGAAGCAAGGCGGCCAGAGTCAGCACCTTGCCCTCGCTGGCCGCCTTGTATACATAGCCAGCCAGGCCCTCCATGGCCGCTGCCAACTCCAACACCCGTTTGGTCGCCACCGCTGCTGCTGCCTTGCGCCCCTGGAGGCCGCGTTCGCCAGCGCTTCAAACCTGGGCCCTCACAGCCCATTCAACAGGGCGCCGCCGCCGCCGCCGCCGCGCCCAGGCAGCAGCGCGGCCAGGGGAGGGCGGAGACGCAGAGGTGGCCGAATGCCGCGTGGGGCAGGTCAGCGATCCAGGCCGGGCAGGGAGGAGGGCGGTCAGGGCCTCAGGGCCGCCCCCAAGGCCCCAGACGCCGGCCCTGGGCCGAGGGGATCTCCATGGTGGCCCGGCCTCAGGCTGGACCCCTCCTTCCTGCGGGCTGCGACAGGCGCGTGCCCGAGCTACGGGTCGCCGGCGAAGTCCCAGGAGGGCCGCGCGCGCCCTGGATGGCGAATGATGGCCGCGCTTCACCCGACCCAGCCCGCCGGGCCTAGGGCCTGAAACTGCTTCTGCCTCCGCCTCCGCTCTGCGTCCTCCCCAGCTGGAGGAAACCTGCAGGCCCTCGCCCACTGGAGCTCAGAAGAGCCAGACGCTGTCGATAGCTTCAGAGGTCCACGCCTGGGGAGGCCCCCAGAGAGAGGCGGGACGCTGCGGCCACAGCAACCCCTGGGCTCTGGACGGGGAGGAAGGCGGGCCTCTGCAGACAGGGCTGAGACGGGGAGGGTGCGAGCGGGGGACGGTCAAGTGGGGTGTCTCTTCCAAAGCAGACCGGCCGGCGAACGAGGCCCGATGAAGAAAGGTTCTGCTGCGCGAAGGTGGCCCATCCCCAATTCGGCCCGGGATGTCCTCATTGACCTTGATGCCTGGAGCTTCCAACTCGCCCCCACTAGGCCCTGGGGGTCCCTAGCCAGGGAGTGGGACAGAGTGAAGGCGCTGAACCGTTACTGCCGGTGGGTTTTGGGGCCCGCCCCGTTTTACCGTAGACATTGCGGGGCTCTTCTCAGCCCCTGTTTGGGGGCCCGGGGAGGGGAGTGCGCGGGGGCCGTTTTGAGAACAGGGCGGCGTCTCTGAGCCCCCGAAATGTGGGAGGACTTTGAGGGTCTGCACGAGGCTCTGAGAAGGAACTGGAAGTCCGACCTGCCCTCCCTGGAGAGGAGGATAAAGTGTGTGAGAAAGGTCGGGAGAGATGGGGCACTATGGAAAGGGGCGAGGTACCCTGGGAAGGAAGACGAAGTCTACGTTCGGACAGACCAGGACTCTAATCCTGAATCTGCCGGGACCTTCGGTTTTCTCACAGACCTCACCAGATTGTTAGGATTTGAAAAGATCATTCATCCAACGAATATTAGAGATCTACTATGTGCCAGGCTCTGCTTGGCCCTAGGGATTCAGTGATAGACCAGATAGACACAGTGCCACTTCAGGGACTGTGTTGTTGTGGGGAAAACAGACAATAAATAAGTAAACAAATAATAGACAAGACTGACTGAGTTAGTATCATTCCCATTTGCTACGAAGCAAATGAAATAGAGTGATGGGGGGTGGGAGGCGGAGCTAATTTAGTTTGGGCCATCAGACAAGACCTCCGTGACAGGTAAGGAGAACAGGTGGTATTCTAGGCAGAGGGAATAGCTAGTACAAAAGCCCTGAGGAGGGAACAGTCTTGGTGCGTTCAGAAACAAAGGTCAGGGTGGCTTCAGCAAAGTGGGCCATAGGAAGAGTGATAGGAGATGAAATCAGCAGGGTGCAGGTCATGTTAGGGCCCAGTTACCCATGGTAAAGTGTTTAAATTCTACTCAAGTGTAGTGGGGGCATTTGAAGAGTTTTAAACAGAAAAGTGACAAGATACAATTTATATTTTTTAAAAGATCACTCTTGCTACTATGTAAAGAATAAACTGTAGTAGGCAGGAGTCAAAGCAGGAAGGCCATTTAGGAGGAAAGGTTGGGACTAGGATGGTAGGAGTGGAGGTGATGAATCTCATGGGGCAGTCACAGAAAGTATAAGTTCAATATGGAGGTCACTCCCTCCATACACACACAAAGGACAATATCTACCATAGAGAAAGAACAAATACATTTATTTGGTCCCAAGGGACCAGGCTGGGCTCAATGAGTTCACATAAATTATTTCATTTGAACCCCACCATTCCAATCCTAGTTGGTGAAGGCCTCGTCTTAGTTGCAGAGCTATTGGTGAGGATTTGGGCCACTTCTCAGATTTTTCTCTTCCACTCTACAGTACAACTTTACCTATTTTCAGATCTCTATACTTTTTCACCCGTGTTAAACAAAAGCAACGTTGGCAATCAGAGCTGAAGGTGGGGTTCTACCAGTAGAGTCTCTGAAATAACTGGTGGAAAAGAAGGGTAAGCTGGTTGTTCTCATTCTGGGGCTTCAGGGTTGGAAAAATTTCCAGTTCTTTACAGACTGAGCCAGGCTTTTTGGCCTCTGGGCATTTGGTGGTGACACATTTGGATGTGGGACCTGGGGGCTCCCTTCCAACTGATTTCATTCCTAGGCTCTACAGAGCAACTAGGCTCCTCCTATTCTCTCCCCCTCTCTCCCTCTCCCTCCCTTCCTCCCTCTCCTTGCAGCCCTTTGCCCTGCATCATTCTTTTCACACCCAACTTTTCGAAGGTGATCCAGACACAGGCCCCTTTCACACCCAGCTTTTGAAGGTGATCCAGAGACAGGCCCCTTCTTCCCTTTGGTCTCATTTTCTGAAAGAGACCTGATTCATCCAGCTATTCATTGCTGAGTAAGAAACTTTCTTCTGGGACTTTCCTGGTGGTCCAGTGGTTAAGATTCACCTTCCAACGCAGAGGGTGCGGGTTTGATCCCTGGTAGGGGAGCTTAGATCCCACGTGCCTCTGGGCCAAAAAACCAAAACATAAAACAGAAGCAATATTATAACAAATTCAATAAAGACTTTAAAAACGGTCCACATCAAAAAAGAAAAAAAAGAAACTTTCTGCCTCCTCTTGCCCTTTTGAGATGAATTAGAGTTCATCCTGGTGCTGACAGCTCAATTTGGTTGTGTAACTGGATGAGTGCTAGAAAGGGTGACTAAACCAAGAGTCATGCCAGAGAGGGGCTCAGAACTTGCACTTCAGGGCCTCCTCCCCCAGATGGGAATATACTTATGCTCCAGCAGCCCAAGGTCAGGAACCTTCTTTATTTATCACAGTTGCCTAGTATAGGATTCTGGGCTCCTTGGGTTGCCCAATAGCCATTGACTGGAGAGTATTTGGTAGCCTATATTTACCTGGGCATGGAGGATGATGTTTCTGTGGTCAGGCTGGGCAAATTAAAGAGAGGATGTATAAACAGGACAAGGCTGCTTTCCCAAAGGCCAGAGCCCAGAAATAGCTCCTTGTGCTTCTGACCTATTCCCTTCCCCTTTGACAGAAAGCCACTGAGCAAATGATCAATAGTAAAATATAACTGAAAATAGTTGTATCCAGATGGAGATTGATTTGCTGATGACAGCAAACTGCAACCTTCTACCTGGACAAAAGACAGGACCAACATCCAGCACTTTGTTTTCTGGGGATTGGAGGTGACCTATGAGCAGAATTAGCTGTACCTTCCATAGAATATTCCTTTTTCCAAGCCAGGTCAGCCAAGCCTACAGCTCTGAATCAATGGAGTTTCTCAGATTTTGTATAAAATGTATTCAAAATGTCATTTTTCAAGCACCAGTAAAGATACTTGTTTTAGTCCTGTAAGTCTCCCACATACTCTGATGGAAGAGGATGACTTTTGGTGTTGAATAGATCTGGGTTGGACTCCCTTCTCTGTGGGTTAGCTGTGGCCTTGGGCAAGTTTCTTCATCTGTACAATGGGGGTAATAAATACTTTCCTTGCAGGGCTGGTGTCATGGTGACAGGCAAGCTCCTTCACCCAGCCTCGTCCTGTGAAGGATTGCCTGTCAGTACACATTAGTTTCCCTTCTTCCTAGCTCCCACCCCAGTCATACTTCTATTGTGCCATTAACCTGTTCAAGAAAGGACTTCCCACCCCATCTGCATTCTCCCTGCAGGATGTGTCTGCCTCTGGACACATATGGAAAGTAAATCCATAGTATGCAAGAGGCTGGGGAGGTTAATTGACAAGAGCTGGGAAATTCCAACAGAACCTCCGAAGGAAGATGTCAAAAATCAGACTGACAACCAGTCTCTATTAGCCCAGTTTCAGAGGACTGGCAGCCCACTAGCCTTTGTCTCCTCCTCCTCCCTCTCCTAGACTTCCCCTGAAAAGCAGATGTAATAATTGTCAAAGACAAAACCTAAGGTGGAGGAGAGGGGGCAGGTGGTCTGTGTTATGTCCCGAGCCAGTTCACCCCTGCCAGGTTTAGGTTTACCAGGAAAGTAGACTGAAGTCGACATGTGCCTTCTTTCTTCTGACCCCATTCCTCCCTGAATCATGGTACCAGTCAGGTACCCTGGGATTACAGTAACAGAAATAACAATAGCGAGCTCATATTGAGTGCTTACCGTGTGCCAGGCATTATAGTAAACACTGTATACAGATTAGCATGTTAAATTTGCACAAGTCTCTGAGGGACATGCCATTATTATCATTCCCATTCTTCAGATGAAGAAACTGAGATAGAAATGTTGTGTAACCAGATGTAGAGAACAAACGTATGAACACCAAGGGGGGAAAGCAGCGGCGGATGGGGGTGGTGGTGTGATAAATTGGGAGATTGGGATTGACATGTATTCACTGATGTGTATTAAACTGATGACTACTAAAAAAATTGCACAAAGAACATACAAAAAAAAAAGAAAATGCACTGGAGAGCAGGGAAAGATTTTTAAAAAAAGAAAAAGAAATGTGTAACTTCATCATGGCCTCATAACTAGAGTGTGCTAGAATGTCAGGATTTGGATGCTGGCTGTCTGACCCCCATGCCCTGACCCTGCTACCAGCTTTCTGTTCCCTCTTTATCCCCCTCTGAGTGGCCCCCACCCAGCCTGCTCTCTGCAGCTAGGATCTTGGCTGGAGGTTCCCAAGGCTTTCTATGGTCCTGATCACTTCTCCTGGGGTTAGGCGCTAGTTAGCTAATCTGATCATCCATCCTTTGTTAATGGGAGAGGGCTAGAGGAAACTCTTCCCCACCTGGCAATCCCACACACACCCTGGACATTCCTCATTCCTACCCAGGAACACAGGTCCCAATCCAAAGCTAATGCTATCTCATCCTAGAGATCTTCCTTATTTTGCCCTATGCTCTGTACCACTTTATACCTCTCTTGGAACCCTTACCTCTTTCTCTTTTTTTTTAATATTTGTTTATTTATTTGGCTGCACTGTGTCTTAGTTACAGCACACGGGATCTTTGTTGCCATATGCGGAATCTTCGTTGCAGCATGCTGGATCTTAGTTGCGGCATGCAAACCCTTAGTTGTAGCATGTGGGATCTAGTTCCCTGACCAGGGATCAAACCCGGGGCCCCTGCATTGGGAGCACAGAGGCTTAGCCATTGGACCACCAGGGGAGTCCCTTACCTCTTTCTAATAATAACTCATGTCTGTATAGCCCTTTATGGTCTACAACACTTTCCCATCCACCCAATTCAGCCCCCACCTCCTAGGCTTCTTAACCACCTTCTGTAACTGGGGTGACAGAGAGCATGGTGGTTCAGCACCCAAGGTCTGGAATCTACTCTGCCAGCATCCCAACTCCACCATTTGCTAACTGTGACACTGGACAAGTTGCTTATTTAGCTTCTTCACTCAGTTTTCTTATCTATGAAATGGGATAATAACAGTGCTTCTATCTGGTCATTGTGAGGGTTAAGTGAGATAAACACACACAGAGACACAGAAAAACACACACACAACAACACATGTACACACACAGCAAGCAACTCATTAAGTGTTGGCTATTGTTATCATTATATCATTGAATCCCCAAACCCTGTGGGAAAAACCAAAGCAAGTCAGTTCTTGTCATCAGTAAACACAAGTTTAAACCAGATAATCTCTAAGCTCTCTGCCAGCTCCATCAAGCTCTGATTCTACCATGAATCACGGTTATTTATGGACACATCTTAGTTCTTCTATGCTGTAGCAAGCCCTGAAGGCCCAGCCCTTAATAGAGGGCCTTGTATATAGCAGACTGTCCTGCCAGGTCAGGGTTAGCATGTAACAATAGTCCCTCCCTCATCCAGGCAGTGGGAGGAACTAAGGAGAAATTCCTATATAGCCTTTAGCACAGTGCCTGGTACTAAGTAAGCTCCTAATAAATCATAGTTACTATTGTTCCATCTTACAGTGAGCCTCCCAAACATGGTCCTTAAAAACATAGACTCTAGGGCTTCCCTGGTGGTGCAGTGGTTGAGAGTCCGCCTGCTGATGCAGGGGACACGGGTTCGTTTCCCGTTCCGGGAAGATCCCACATGCCACAGAGCATCTGGGCCTGTGAGCCATGGCCGCGGAGCCTGCGCGTCCGGAGCCTGTGCTCCGCAACGGGAGAGGCCACAACAGTGAGAGCCCCGCGTACCGCAAAAACAAAACAAACCAACAAAAAAAAACATAGACTCTAGAACCATACTGCCGGGGTTCATCTTAGTGCTGATCCTGTGAGACTCTGAGTAAGTTAATTAACCACCCTGGGCCTCAGTTTTCTCATCTGTAAGATGAACACGATGATAACAGCATGTGCCTAAATAAGGTTGTTGCATAGATCAGATGAGTTAATATAAGAAAGGCACATAGATTTGTGCTTGGCATATGCTTGGTGTATGTAAGTGCTTTTTGTCATCGTTTACAAATGAGGAGACCCAGGCTCAGAGACATCAAGTGACATCCCAAAGCAGTAGTGGAGCTGGGATCCAAATCTAACTGAGTCTGTCTGATTCCAGAGCCTCAGTCTTTTTTTTTTAATTAATTAGTTAATTAATTTAGTTTTGGCTGCGTTGGGTCTTTGTTGCTGCATGTGGGCTTTCTCTAGTTGTGGCAAGCAGGGGCTACTCTTCGTTGCGGTGCACAGGCTTCTCATTGTGGTGGCTTCTCTCGTTGCAGAGCACGGGCTCTAGGCGACCGGGCTCCAGTAGTTGTGGCACGCAGGCTCAGTAGTTGTGGCTCCGGGCTCTAGAGTGCAGGCTCAGTAGTTGTGGTGCATGGGCTTAGTTGCTCCACGGCATGTGGGATCTTCCCGGACGAGGGCTTGAACCTGTGTCCCCTGCATTGGCAGGCGGATTCATAACCACTTTGCCACCAGGGAAGCCCCAGCGCCTGTCTTAGTATTAGGATATTTTGCTGCCCCAGGCGATCCATGTATATTTTAACAGGAGTCTTCTCCTATGGTGGAGATCTCAAGAGTGGAGGAGAGTGAGTTGGCACCAGAGACCTCTGGGGTAAGGATGCCCTCAAATCATGCCACAGAAGTGGCTTTTTCCTCACCTTTGTCTGGCCATATGGTTTTAGCGTTCCATCAGGGCTCAGGCCCAGGAGCCCAGAAACATGGCACCACCCACACAGGCCTCTAACCTGGAATCTGCAGCAAAACTCTCATTATGCACATTGATGGCACACTCAGAGCTGGGCCCCAGCTGTTTAACACAGACAGGCCCTGGCCTTGAGGCTTTTTCCATTTCTGAGGCATGATTCAGCCCAGGAGACAAGACCAGACAGACTTGTACCGGAGGAAGGAGGGCTTGGTGGTGGATGGAGGGGGAGAAGAAAAACAAACAGAGGTTAGAGCAGGGGAGTCTCTCAGCTACTGGGCTGCAGGGGGAGGGGGCAGGAGCGAGCAGAGGGAGCCCGCCTGCTGGAGGAGCTGCACAAAACTGGGCCGCCCACTGACCAATGTATCTTCCTTGCAGTCAAATTTATTGATTTAAACATGAATCCAACCATGCTTCTGAAGCCCCAGAAAAACACTAATTAAACACTTCACAATCGTGTAGCACAGTATGATTTCCATAGCACTGCACATAAAGAAGCTCAATTTTGAGCTGTTTTGAAAATAATTGGCTTCTCTTATTACAAAGCACACATGCTTATTGAGGAATACTGGGAAATGTTTTTAAATATAAATTTTTAAATGTCAAATATGTATATATTATACCACTAGCAGTAACGTTTTCAGTAAATTTCTAACTAGGCTTTTTTTCTGAACCTATATACATATATAGGTCACTTAAACAAAATTGGAGGCATACTACATAAAGAGTTTTAGATTTTTTTCCCCACTTAACATAAAATCATAGGCATTTTCTAATGGTGCCAAACATTCAGCTATAAAAATCCATAATGACTGCATTTATCAGTAAAGAAGTGCCACATTTTCTGTAGCCATGCCCTAATTGTTGGACATTCCAGATATTTACAGAAGTGTAGTGTATACCTATAAATAATACTGCCATGAACATCTTTTTACTTACATTTCTGTCTATATATCTGATTATGTCCTAATAGTAAATTTCTAGTAATGGAACTACTAGCTCGAAGGATTTGAATATTTTTGAGTACATAAAGTCGAATTACTCTCCAGAAAAGGTATTCAATTTACACTCCCACCAGCAACGTGTGACAATGTACCTCTCTACGTTTTGAGCCAGTGAGTTAGGTAACAAGCATCTCATGTTACAGATAAGGAAAATTGGGGTTCATACAACTAAAAAGTCAAACTCTAGTGCCCTGGATTTGGTGCCAGGGCCCTTCCCACTCTGCCTTCTAGACAAGAAGAGCTCTGAAAAGGTTTTCCTGAGTAATGGAGTTATATAAAATTTTATTTTTATATCCACACTTATTGGTGAAAATATTTTTGAAAATCTTCAGTTTCTTGACCTTATTTGTGCCATGGGCTCCTTTGGCAGCCTGGTTAAGCCTACCAGCCCCATCTCAGAGTAATGTATTTGTATGCATACAATAAAATACATAGGATTATAAAGGAAATGAATTATATAAAAATATAAAAATAAAATGATGATAGAGTAATACATCTGCTCCTTTATAAATGCATTAATGACAAGATCTAGTACTACATGTAGGAGAGGCAGTCCACCAGGGGTCCTGGACATCCTTGCTGAGTTTACCCTTGTGATATTGAGCGGTTTCAGTAGGTAGTCACTTAGGCAACTGACTAGCTTATTTGCTGCTTACTCAAACAAGTGCTGGGCCCTCGGCTCTAAATTCTTCTTATGTAACATAATCTACTACATGTGCTTGAGTCACCTGGACGTCCACATTGCCCGCTGGGAATTAGAGCTCAGGGAAACAGCACAAATATGCTGACACTCTAGCTACCCCTTTTGCTGTGAGTAATAAAGTCTTACATTTGGGATCCAGGAGTTTTGTGTCTTCTGTCCTTATCCAGGAAACTGTGGCAAGCTGACTTGTTAGCTTGCAGGGAGGGTAAAATCTCAACGCCTTCACAATTCTGACCCTATCATTCATTTCAAAGTAGTGTTAAGCGTAAATGATATTTTGAGATGTATGCAACAGCTAAAATGCAGACTGAAAATACCTGTAATTTTTACTTGTGCAAAAATCACTGCAGTTTGTTGTGCACATTCATAGTTGAAGGAAATGCTCACTTTCAGGTAAAGTTTTCTGAAAATAAATGGCACTTTTTTTTCTCATTCAAGTTCACAGATTTTAGGAGAACTCTTGGCTACTGCCAACTCCTCAAAAGAAGACCAGAAAAACCTGTTGATCAAGCAAAGTAAGTCTAAGTTAATTCAGTATTTACTGCAGGAAGGGAGAATAACACCTTGAAAGAGACTTGGTGTAGTTTCTAAGAAGGAGGATTTCAAGAAAGGGTGTTTATACGGTTTGGAGGCCTGGGCTCTAGTGGTTTAAGGTGGTTTTTCAAAGCAAGAAATTGATGGGGAGTGGGCACAGTTTGTGACATTTAAGACAGTTTAAGATCCATAGACACAGAAAAGCAGGGGTCTTGAAGCAAGTCTCATTAAATAAACTTGGTCATATATGTGAGCTCTTTGTCTGTGTGAGCAGTCTGTGGTCCTGAGAGTCATCTGTCCTGTCCCAGATGAGCAAACTATTTGCCCAGATAAATTAATTTCTTGAAGCAAACAATTAACCTATTTATCCTCCTGGACTAGAATTTCCTAGAGCAGTTGTGTCATGTTGACATGGGCGGTCTCAGTTCTTATTTAACAAGACCAACTTCTTAGCTTGAAATCCCCTTTCTCACAAAAGTGGAAGCCTGCCTATTTTCGCCTGTTTTTGCTCTGTCCTTTCCATACTATGAGTTCACCGGTGTGTGGGGGCTAAATGTTATACTCCTAGATGTGGGGTTCATTTGTTTTCTATATATGTTTACCCAAAAGACCCAGTAAAATACCTTTTTTAATATATGGGGGTATTTATTTGGTGAGGATTCCTTGTGCAGTACACTTTTCCATACATATGTAATACTTGAATAATTAAGATGCGGTTTTTTTGTTTGTAATACCCTTCTGTTGACCCTGATAGCTGTTGCTTTTTTTTTCCTTTTTGCATCAAAATTCCAAAAAAGAGCCATCTGTACTCATTGTTTCTGATTACCCTTTCATTGTCTTTTTTTTTAAATGAACTTCTTTATTTGGAAAATTACAAACATAAACAAAAGTAGAGAGAATTGTAGAGTACGAATCACCTGGATTCAATAATCATAAGCTCATAGTCAGTCATGGTTCATCCATACCCCATCCCACACACATTCCCATTGTATTATTTCAAAGCAAATCTCAGACATTTTATCATTTCATCAATAATTATTTTAGTATATATCTTTAAAAGATAAGATTTTTTAACCTAACCATAATATCACAAATCTGAAAAATAGTACCATATTATCTAAAATATAATATTATAAAATAGCATAATACCATAATATCTTAAAATCAACAGTTAATTCCTTAATATCATTAAATATCCAATCAGGGTTCACATTCCTAAATGTCTCATAAATGATAGCACAGGTTTTTTCATTTGAATCAGGATCTAAATAAGACCCATATATTGCATTTGGATGCTATGTACCTTAAATTTAATTTAGAGATTCCCTATCCCTCCCCCCCTTTTTTTCCTTCTTCTTTTTAAATTTATTTATTGAAGAAACTAGGTCACTTGTCCTGTAGAGTTTCCTACAGTCTGAATTTTGCTGATTGCATCCCCTTGATTTGTTGTTTAACATGTTCTTCTCACCCCTATATTTTCTGTAACTTGTTGGCAGTTAGACCTGGTGACTCAGTCAGATTCAGGTTTGAATGTTTAGGCAAGAATAGTTGAGAGGTAGCACAGTGGTCTCCTATTACAAAGCATAGGATGGATGTCTACTCATCTCTTTCTCGCTTTATCTCGGTCTCTCTTTGCAACCATTGATGATCATTGCCTACATTCATCATTTCCTTAGTGGTTGCATTATTTCTTCTTTATTTAATAATGAGAATACTTTTATAAAGAGAAACTTCCTCTTGTTAACTATTTAGCTATCCTGACGTACAGTTTACATTGAAAAGGCAGGTCATACTTGATTCTTTCCTTTTGTTTTTGTTTGTTTGTTTCAAAATAATGAATTGTTTCCCTAGCATCCTCCAAAAATGAACATTACAGATTGCTGGGGAAGTTTACTGTATTACTACAAACTCATGGACTTAAACGTATTTCACATATTTCTGTTCATTCTTATTGACGGAAATACCATTTTTAATCTAGACAAAGATTAATCTTTGTCAAAGATCAAAAAGTTTGAAAACATACAGCGCTGGGGTGGCTGTGTAAAATGGTTCAACATCTATGGACAGCAATTTGGCAATATTTTACAAATTATAAAGTGCACCTTTCCTTTGACCCAACAATTTTAGGGATTTATCCTAGAAATGGACTTACAAGCACGCAAAGTGATGTATGTACAAAGGTATTAATTGCAGTCTTGTTTATTTTAGCAAAAAAAATGGAAAGAGATATTTATACACACACATTTATAGCAGCATTATGCACAATAGCCAAAAAGTGGAAGCAACCCAAATGCCCATGGCTGGATGAATGGATAAAATGTGGTATATACATACAATGGAATATTATTCAGTCTTAACAAGGAAAGAAATTCTGACATGTACTGCAACATGGAGGTGTTGGTTGCACAACAATGTAAATACTTGATGGTACTGAGCTGTACAATTAAAATGATTAATTAAGATGGTAAAGTTTATGTTGGGTATTTTGCCACAATTAATTTTTTAATTAAAATATATAAAGTAAATTAAAATTAAAACTGTAATTACTAACATGAATTTTACCATTCATCTTTCTATTGTGCAATGCCAATTTTAAATGCAACTATCATAGTATTTCACTCACACACGGAATCACACAATACAGAAATTACACAATTTGTGAGTTACGGTTTGTCCCAAGGGGTGCCTTGAGCTGTCCATAAGAGACAAACACAAGAAAGACGAAGGAAGGTCGTTAGGAGGAAAAGAGCCCTCCCAATCCTGCCCCAAGCTCGGAGCCAGAGTAGGGCGCGCTTCCGGAACACGCGGACACTCTCTAGCGAGAGCGGTCCCCCATGGTGCAACCCTCCTGCAGGGTTGCAGCGAGCGCAGGCCTGCGTGCTGCTGGGTCCGGCTCCTGCCAGCAGATGACCGCCCTAGCCTGGTGGAGTCTGGAGAGGTCAGGCCAGGTGTCTCTCCTGCCCCAGGGCCCCTTGCCCAAACCGGGGCAGACAGGCGACTCCCAACGGTACTGAGACCTCGGCGCCGGTGAAACTCTCGCCCCTGGATTGGGGTGGGCGAGAGACCCTGCGCAGCCAGCCCGGGGAAGGGATAGGCACCATCACACCCCTGACCCTTCCCATGGCCGCGCCCAGAACCCTGCCGGGGACGGCAGGGGGGCAGCAGTCGCCGGGCAGGGCCAGGGACACCGGGAGGCGGAGGGAGGCGGAGGGAGGCGGAGGGAGGCGGGATGGCGCATGAGCCAAGTCTTCCAGCCCCTGGCGCATGCTCCATTGTCCTAGGAGAGTTGCTTCTGAAACGCAAATTCGAAGATACAATTAAGGATTTCGAGGCAGTAACAGCACTCCAGAACATGGGACCCCCTGTACGACTGCACCGGCCACACACCATGCAGCCGGCCCTGGTAGGTAGGGATCGCAAGTCTTGGTGATAACATCTAGAGCTGTGCTGTCCAATAGAAATAAAATGTGAGCCCCACAGGCGAGCCACGTATGTAATTTTAAACGTTCTAGTGTCTAATTAAAAAGGTGAGATTAATTTTAATATATTTTATTTACCCTAACATATCCAAAAATATTATCTCAACATGTAATCAATATTAAAATTACTGAGACATTTTACTTTTTTTTTTTCATATTAGTCCTCAAAATCCAGTGTGTATTTTACACTTAGGTCACATCTCGTTCCAAGACCTCAATTGCCACATGGGGCTAGTGGCTGATCAAGTGGACAGGGCAGGTCTAGAGCATGAAAAAGGAAGCGGGTGGCTGGAGGACCGTTTGTGCTGTTGCCACTTGGTGGCATAACATTGGCTGCTAAAACAGAAATACCTACCAATGTTTGTCAGTCACTTCCTGTGACTGGTGCAATTTGGCACCAGAATTCCTGTGAGTAATTTTGATGACTATTGTGAATATTGTGCTGCTATTTTAACACTGTTACTGATTTTTAAATATTCGTGTATGTAACAGTGTCATCCAGACATTCATTAAAGCAGTGGTTCTAATGCTAATGCTACAAAACCGCCCCTAATCAGTAAACATTAGAAGGGGAAGTTAGATGTGTCAATTGCCAAGAGGGAAACCAAGTAACCAACGTTATGCTCCATGTTGTTAATTTAGAAATGAAACCTTGGGAAATACTGGAAAGTTCTGAAAAATAAAAATCAACATTTAAGCAGATACACTTTTTTTTTAAGTAGATACACTTTTAAGTTTTCAAAAATGGTTACATAAGGCAAAAAGAAAGGAAAAAACAAAACCTGACAACAGAGCTGCAAGATCCAGGTCAGAGTAATGTGCACCTGAGCTGCCCTGGTTGTGCATGTAAACACTCAGAACAAAAAGCCCTGTTTTACATTTTGCATGTGTTCCTACAGGGGAAATTGAGTGCTTACTACAACACTGTCATTAGGTACAGTTTAATTTTCACTAACCTTTCCCAGTCAGGAATCACTTTACTGGCGGACTAGCCTGCCATGTAGTGGTGAAAATGGGAAACTACAGGCCACTATTAAAACATTTTATGCATAGTATTTGAAACATCAAAATAATAAATGCAATATACAATAAACACCTGGAAGTGTACCATCCATCTTAAGAACTAGAACATTACCTATTAATGCATCCACCTGTACACCTTTTTCCTATTTTATCCTGCCTCCTCATTAGAGATAATACTGGCTTGAATTTTATGTTAACCATTTTCTTGATTTTTAAAAATAGGTTGTTTTATCATTTGTATATGCATCCCTAAATGAAATATTGTTTAATTTACTCATTTGAGCTTTAGAAAAGTGCTGTCATGATTTTATGCAGTTTTCTGCAACTTGCCTTTTTCATACATTATATTTGACCATGTTATGTGTGTAGCTGGAGTTGATTCCCTGTGGGAATAGATAGCTATTTATTTATCCATTCTCCTATCAATGGACATTTGGTAGCCTCCAATTTTTTGCCATTTTTAACAATGTGGCAATGAATATTCTTATGCATGTGCAAGAACTTCTTTATAACATATCTAGTTCAATTTTACAAAATACATATAGCCAAAGTGTTTTTCAAAGTTGTACCAATTTACGCTCCATTTGTGGTATATAAAAGGTCCCAGTGATCTTCATCTCCATCAGCACTTGGTGTTACTAAATATCTTAGTTGTTGCCAATGGAGTTGGAAAACTGGATCTTATTGTGGCATTGACTTGTATAATATTTCCTTGGCCATCAATGAGGTCGAGCGTATTTTAATTTTTATTGGAGATTTGTTTCCTTTTTTGTAAAGTGCCTATTCATGTCTTTTGCCCATTTTTAACTGGTTTATCTCTTTGTAATTTTAAGATTAAGATCTTAATCTAGGGAGATATATATCAGTTTCTGTATTTAGCAACCTTGGTGAATTGTTTTGTATTTAGCAACCTTGGTAAACTCTCTCATTAATTCTAATAATTTGTCTGTAGATTCTTTGGGGGTTTTCTACATAAACAATTATATTAGCTACAAATAATGACAGTATTGTTTCCTTCTCTCTCCTTATATCTGTCTTATCCTTGCCTTGTGGAGCAGAAGAGGTGATGGCAGACTCCTTTGCCTCGTTCTGCTCTTGCAGGAACAATGCTTTCAATGATTCATCATTAAGAATGATGACTACTGTAGGATTTTTTAAAAAGATTGCCTCTTAATGTTAGGATGGTTTTTTTTATTCCTGCTTTACTAAGAGTTTTTACCAAGAATGAATGTTGACTTTTACTGACTGCCTTTACTAGATCTATTTAGATAATCATACAACTTCTCCTTTAACCCGTTAATGTGATGAATTAAAGTCATAGGCTTTTATGTTAAATGATCCAAATATTTTAGGGATAAATCCAGCTTAGTCATGATGAATTGCCTTTAATATATGCTGTTGGATTTTATTTGCTAGTATTCTGTTTATAGTATTTCCATCTAATATGTTCATGAGGGATTCTGGTATGTTATTTTCTTTCTCATACTTTCTCATACTTGACTGATTTTATTTCAAGGTTATACAAGCCTCATATGAGTTGAGGAGCATTGCTTCTTTGGATAGTCTTTGTTTGTGTGAAATTAGAATCATTTGTTCCATGAAAATCTGCTAGGAATTGCCTGAAAACCAGCAAGGCTTGATTTTTTTAAAAGCCATTGATTCCTTTAATACTGTTGGGAACTCAAGCTTTCTTGTTACAGCTTCGATAAGTTATATGTTTCTAGAAATGTTTCCCTTTCTAGTAAGTTTTTTAATTCATTGATTAATTCATTAATTCATTTTTTATTCTTTATGGCATGCTCATCTTATCTTTTTAATCTCTTCTGTATTTTCAGCTTTCTTCTGTTCTCCATTCCTATTATTGCTTGTTTATGCATGCTACCTACTACCCTCTTATTTAATGAATCTTACCAAAAGTTTGTCTGTTTTATCTGACCTTGGCTTATTGATCATCTCTATTGTATATTCATTTCATTTCATTGATTTTTGCTCTTATCTTTTTTTTTTTTTTTTTTTTTTTTTTTTTGCGGTATGCGGGCCTCTCACTGTTGTGGCCTCCCCCGTTGCGGAGCACAGGCTCCGGACGCGCAGGCTCCGGACGCGCAGGCTCAGCGGCCATGGCTCACGGGCCCAGCCGCTCCGCAGCATATGGGATCCTCCCAGACCGGGGCACGAACCCGTATCCCCTGCATCGGCAGGCGGACTCTCAACCACTTGCGCCACCAGGGAGGCCCTTGCTCTTATCTTTATATCTTTTCTTGAACTTTCTTTGTGTTTATTCTACTGGGGTTATTTTTCCTCTTAGAGCGAAACTAGCTCATTAATTTTCAGCCTCTTTTCTTTTTTAATATAAGCATCTAAAGCTATACATTTCCCTGTAATTACCATTTTTGCTGCATCCACCAGTTTTGATATGTACAATTTTCATCACATATCATATAGTTGTTTCTATACAACTTTCCATTTCTATTATGATTTCTTACTTCTAAATTATATAGAAATATACTTTCTGGGACTTCTCTGGTGGCACAGTGGTTAAGAATCCGCCTGCCAACGCAGGGCACACGGGTTCGATCCCTGGTCCGGGAAGATCCCACATGCTGCGGAGCAACTAAGCCTGGGTGCCAGAACTCCTGAAGCCCGCGAGCTCTAGGGCCCACGTGCCACAACTACTGAAGCCCGCGCACCTAGAGCCCATGTTCCGCAACAAGAGAAGCCACTGCAATGAGAAGCCTGCACACCACAATGAAGAGTAGCCCCCGCTCGCCGCAACTAGAGAAAGCCCGCATGTAGCAACAAAGACCCAATGCAGCCAAAAATTAATTAATTAATTAATTTTTTAAAAAGAAATGTACTTTCTAATTTTCAGAGCTCAGGAGGGGGTGTCAGTTATCTTTCTGTTAAAGACTTAATTTAATTGCATAAGTTATAACTATGATCGTAGGTCATAAAATGTGATTTATGTGAATCAGATTCTTTGAAATTTGTTGAAACTGGCTATAAGGCCTTTTATATGGTCAATTTTTGGAAGTGTTCCATGTGCACTTGGAAAGAATGTCTATTCCTTGATTGTTGGATATAGAGTGACTTATAAATATCCACTAAATCAAGCTGGTTAATTGTGTTATTCAAATCTTTTTTGACCCATTAATAATTGAGATCATTGTATTGAATTCTCCCACTATGTTAGTGGGTTATCAATTTCTTTTTTTTAATATTTATTTATTTAGTTAGTTTTGGCTGTGTTGGGTCTTTTTTTTTTTTTTTTTTTTTTGGTTGCACCAGGTCTTAATTGTGGCCAGCGAGCTCCTTAGTTGTGGAAGGCAGGCTCCTTAGTTGCAGCACGTGGGCTCCTTAGTTGTGGCATGCAAACTCTTAGTTGCAGCATGCATGTGGGATCTAGTTCCCTGAGCAGGGATCAAACCCGGGCCCCCTGCATTGGGAGTGCGGACTCTTAACCACACTTAACCACTGCACCACCAGGGGAGTCCTTGCATTGGGTCTTAGTTGCAACACGCAGGATCTTTTCTTTTCATTGCAGCACGTGGGCTCTTCATTGCAGGCTTCTCTCTAGTTGTGGGCGTGGGCTCCAGGGTGTGTGGGCTCAGTAGTTGCAGTGCATGGGCTCTCTAGTTGTGATGCATGGGCTCAGTAGTTGCGGTGCGTGTGCTCCAGAACACGTGGGCTCTGTAGTTGTGACGCGCGGGCTCCAGAGTGTGTGGGCTCTGTAGTTGTGGCATGCAGGCTCTCTAGTTGTGGCACGTGGGGTCAGTAGTTGTGGTGCATAGGCTCCAGAGTGTGTGGTCTCAGTAGCTGCAGCATGCAGGCTTAGTTACCCCGTGGCATGTGGGATCTTAGTTCCCCAACCAGGGAACGAACCTGCATCCCATGCATTGGAAGGCGGATTCTTAACCACTGGACCACCAGGGAAGTCCCAGATTAGTCAATTTCTATCCATAGTTCTATACACTTCATTTTATGTATTTGGATACTATTTTAGTAGGTACCCACAACTTTTGGACTATTATATCTGGTGGATCAAACATTTTATCATGAAAATGATGAAAGGCCCTAATAATACATTTTGCCTTATAGTCTATTTTGTCTAATACCAATATATTGCACCAGCTTTCTTTTAATTAGCATTTTACTTTTGTTCATCATTTTACTTTCATCTTTTCTGTGTCCTTTTATTTTAGGTTGTCTAGTTTTTAGGGTTTTTTTTTAAATCTAGGTCTGAGAATCTGTCTTGTTTATCCCATTTATACTTATTGTGATTACTGATAATATTTCTACATCTTAATTTTTATTTTCTATGTATTCTCTTTTCTAAACTTCTTTCAACTTTTTTTTTTCTAAACTGACTTTTTGTTTTTGTTTTCTTACTCTATTTTCTGCTCTACTGGTGTGGAAGTTATACTTTCTGTGTTTTGAGTAATTACCCTTGAATTTTTATTTTTTTTATTTTTATTTATTATTATTTTTTTTTTTTGCTGTACGCGGGCCTCTCACTGCTGTGGCCTCTCCCGTTGCGGAGCACGGGCTCCGGACACACAGGCTCCGCGGCCATGGCTCGCGGGCCCAGCCGCTCCGCGGCATGTGGGATCTTCCGGGATCGGGGCACGAACCCGTGTCCCCTGCATCGGCAGGCGGACTCTCAACCACTGCGCCACCAGGGAAGCCCTACCCTTGAATTTTTACCAGGCATATTTAACAAAGTCTAAAGTCAACAGTACTTGAACCTTCTCAAGAAGAGCTCAGAACACTCTACCTCCTCTCACCAGCCTCACTCTCCTTCCCCCACCTATAAATTATTATTGTCCAGTATTTGTGTCTGTCGTTTCTCAACCCCACAAATTACATGCCATCACCATCTTTCATTAGCTGTTTTTTTGCAGACAGTGTGTTTGGAATTATCTACATATTTACTGATTTCTTTGCTCACCATTTCTTCTTGCATTCCAGACCTTCCTTCTGGGCTCATTTTCCTTCTTCCTGAAGTGCATCTTCTAGAAGTTGTTTTAGTGAAGGTCTGTTAGTGGTAAAATCTTTGTGTTTTTTTCTAAAAATGTCCCTATTTCACCTTCATGTTTCTATCTTACACTTATTCTTGAAAGATAGTTTTGCTGGGTACACAATTCTGGGTTAACAGTTATTTTCTCTCAGTACTTTGAAGATATTTTTCTATCTTTTAGATTCACTGTTGTGGGGACTATATTCATTATCCTGTGATAAACCATAATGGAAAAGAATATATAAAAAAAGAATGTATAGATTCACTGTTGCTGTCACTGTCCAATTGTTTCTCTGTAGACAATCTTTCTTTTCCTTCTAGCTGCTTTTAACATTTTTGCCCTTAGTGCTCTGTGGTTTCCCTAAAATATGTCCCAGTGTATGTCTTTTTTAACCTGCTTGATGCATGTTCTGTTTCTCCTATCCATGGGTTGGTGTCTTTTATCAGATCTGGAAATTTTTAGCTGTTAGCTTTTCAAATATTGCTTCTCCTTTATTCTCTCTATTCTCTGCTTCTGGGATTCTGACTGGATATTTTTTAGACCTCATTCCATCTTCCCTTCTCAGGAGAACTCTTCCCTTCCCCCCTCTCAGTCATATTTCTCATCTTCTTGACTCCCTGTGCCTCATTCTGGGTAGTTTTCTCATATCTATCTCCTGTTCACTAATTCCCTATCCAGCTGTGTTTAATCTGTTGTTTAGCCTGTCCACTGAGTTTTTTTTTTAAATAAATTTATTTATTTTATTTATTTATTTTTCTGTGTTGGGTCTTCATTGCTGCCCGCGGGCTTACTCTAGTTGAAGCAAGTGGGGGCTACTCTTTTTTTTTCTTTTTTGGCTGTGTTGAGTCTTCGTTGCTGTGTGCGGCCTTTCCCTAGTTGCGTCAAACCGAGGGTACTCTTTGTTGTGGTGCGCGGGCTTCTCATTGCAGAGGCTTCTCTTTGTTTCAGAGCACGGGCTCTAGGCGTGTGGGCTTCAGTAGTTGTGGCATGTGGGCTCAGTGGTTGTGGCACACGGGCTCTAGAGTGCAGGCTCAGTAGTTGTGGTGCACGGGCTTAGTTGCTCCGCAGCGTGTGGGATCTTCCCAGACCAGGGCTCAAACCCATGTCCCCTGAATTGGCAGGCGGATTCTTAACCACTGCACCACCAGGGAAGTCCCCATTGAGTTTTTAATCTCAAGAGTTAAATTGTTAAGTTCTATTTGCTTCCTTTTCAGATGTGTCTGGTCATTTGCAGTTGTCTCTTTGCCTTGCTTATTTTTTAAAAATAACAGCTCTATTGAGATATAATTTGCAAATAATAAGATTCACCCTTTGAAAGTGTACAATTCATTGGTTTTTAGTATATTCACAGAAGTTGTGAAACAATTATCATGAATTCTAGAACAATTCTGTCACCCTCAAAAGAAACTCTATACTCGTTAGCAGTTACTACAAATTCCCTTCTACCTCTGTCTCACAAAAACCACTCATCTATTTTCTGTCTCTATGGATTTGCCTATTCAGGACAATTCATATGAATGGAGTCATACAATATATGGCCTTCTGTAACTGGCTTCTTTCATCTAGCAAAATATTTCCAAGATTCATCCATATTGTAGGAAATATCAGTACTTTGTTCCTTCTTATGGCTGAATAAAATTCCATTGTATGGGTCTACCATATTTTATTTATTTACCAGTTGATGGACATTTGGGTTTTTCTTACTTTGGGGCTATTATGAATAATGCTGCCACGAACATTCATGTACTAGTTGTTTTTTTTTTAATTTAATTTAATTTATTTATTTTTTATACAGCAGGTTCTTATTGGTTATCTATTTTGTACATATTAGTGTATACATGTCAATCCCAATCACCCAGTTCATCCCACCACCACCCCACCCCGCCGCCACTTTCCCCCCTTGGTGTTCATATGTTTGTCCTCTACACCTGTGTCTCTATTTCTGCCTTGCAAACCGGTTCATCTGTACCATTTTTCTAGATTCCACATATATGCATTAATATACGATATTTGTTTTTCTCTTTCTGACTTACTTCACTCTGTATGACAGCCTCTAGGTCCATCCACGTCTCTACAAATGACCCAATTTCATTCCTTTGTATGGCTGAGTAATATTCCATTGTATATATGTGCCACATCTTCTTTATCCATTCATCTGTAGATGGACACTTTGTACTGTAGATGGACACCTGGCTACTGTAAATAGTCATGTACTTTTTTGTGTGTGGATATATATTTTCTTTTCTCTTGGTCATATACCTGTATATCTAGGTTATGTGATAACTCAGTATTTAACAGTTTGAGGAATTGCCAGAAGGTTTTCCAAAGGGGATGCACCATTTTACAATCCCACTGGCAATGTATAAGGGTTCCAATTTCTCCACATCTTCCCCAACACTTGTTATTGTTTGTCTTTTTGAACCCTTGCTTATTCCTGTGATCCCATCTTTTATTTCTTTAAACATTTTGTATCTAGTTATTTTACATCTTCTTCTATCGGATAATTGCAATAACTAAAAACCATAGGGATCTAAATGTGTTAACATTTTGTCTTCTCTTCATGGTAGCTCATTTCCTTCTGTATTTGATGATATATTTCTGTGAAAATATAAGGTAGGGTTTTTCTTGTGTTCATTGCTATATCCCCATCATCTAGAACAGTGACTGATATGTAACAGGTGCTCAACAAATTGTTGTTGAATGAACAAATGAGTCCTAAGGACCTAAGCAGGAAAGGAAACCCCAGAGAAGATGTGCATTTGCTTCTGCTTAGTGCCAAGATGCCTATAGACCTACGGCTATGTTAGCCTCTATCAGTCACAGTCTCCTTGGGGAAAACAGAAGCCATATACTCTGTGTATTCCAAGTGTATCCACCTGTGTCCAATCAGGAAACAAACCACACAGTGATTTAAACAGGGGATGGTTAATATAAACAATTATTAAGCTATAATAAAAGAATAACTATAAGATATAAAAAGAACTATAGTGCTGAGAGAAAGTACCCAAGGAAGGACAAACTTTGAAGGGGGGGTCTCCCTCCCCAAAGGTGGGGTTCACACCTCACTGGAGAAAATGTGGTTGCAGACCACTGTATGGCAGAGAAGTTCACAAGGTGGCCTGGGCCAGAGCCTGTCCTCAGTTTCTGGAAAGACAAGAAGCAACCCACTGGAGCACAGGTGAACTGTGCCCAGCGGGCAGGTGGTCAGGCGTGCAGGTGCACAGAGGGAATCTGGCACCACTGCAAGAGGGATGCCTGGAATCCACCGTCTGTGAGCTCCATGGGAGGTGATCACCAGGCCAAGCAGGAGCTGTGAGGTCACTGAGAGACTGTGTGGTCTGGGTGTGTGGCTGGGACAGAGCACCACCGGAATTGCTCCTGCCCGTACCACCCTCCAAAGGTACAGGACCAGCAGGAGAAACGCTTCCTCCCCCAGTGTCTTTCCGTCTACCGAAACAGCTTACCATCAGGCTCATAGTAAGAAGGTATGTTTAGGGCTTCCCTGGTGGCGCAGTGGTTGAGAGTCCGTCTGCCAATGCAGGGGACACGGGTTCGTGCCCCGGTCCAGGAAGATCCCACATGCCGCGGAGCGGCTGGGCCCGTGAGCCATGGCCGTGGAGCCTGCGTGTCCGGAGCCTGTGCTCCGCAACGGGAGAGGCCACAACAGTGAGAGGCCCACATACCGAAAAAAAAAAAAAAAGAAGGTATGTTTAAAGGAATTTTGCCCATAATCACAGAACAGGTATTGAAAAGGGAATTTGGAACAAGAGGCAATAAATTGATAGTTGGCATGCCAAGCATCTCAGTTTTGTCTCCAGGGAAATAGAGGTCTATACAACCTTTGGAAGTGTTGGGGGAGCAAAGGTAAGGGAACCTTCAACCGCAGTTTCAGTCTGTAGCACCCACGCGGGTGATTCTCAGGTTTGCCCCGAGGCCACTCTAATCTCAGGAGCCTCTGGGAAGCGCCCACCCACCCTCTCAGGCAGCAGCCCGTTGTAGGTGATCCTCAAGAAGCACATCCAGAAGCTACTGTGAACTCCTGTCTGCTTGTGAGTCTGCAACCCCTCTGGAGAACCGTGCCCTCTCCCTTTCACCCCTTTCACCCGCCTTCCGAATCTCTCCCAACAGCCTCTCGTTTGCAGCCTCTACTGGAACCCCACGGGGCAGAGGATTCTGGGAAATGTAGTTTCTGCTGCTCCTCAGCGACGCAGCGGAGGAGACCTCAGAAGGGGAGACAGTGACAATACACAATCCCTTAGAGACCTGAGCTAAGGTGGAGTCCTGAGGCAGATCCCCTACGTTGCCACTGGCCCAAGGGCAGGCTTCCCAGGAGTACCTAAAATAGGCATTTGCTCTCAGTGCCGCCCAACCTTTCCTTTGCTTTCCAGTCAGCGCTTCTTCATCCAGTCTCAGGTCCATGATTTTTGTTTGTTTGTTTAATTTTAGTGGTGAGGAACCTTGGTGATTTCCCCTACTATCTGCATACCCAGCAATGCATTAAAATTATTTTTTTCCGGGATCCAGTTGTTTTACAGGGGGGGAGCCCTTCTGGGAATCTAGTCCATCACACCACCAAGTGCAGAAGATCCAGGCTACTTTTTCAAAGAATGATTCCAACTCAGCAAGGCTCTAAAGTCACTGGAATAATTTTAATGCCACTGCTCACAACAGAAAAAAACGTAAGAAATAAGTGATTCAAATTTGTGGCTGTATCACAGAGGCCTGTGAGGATCTGATGAGAGCTAGAGGTTCCACAAAATATATATATCCTCAGAACATGTTGCATACAATTTCAGGTGGTCCAAAGTCCCCTGATGCCCATCTGTGGACCCTGCCCATGGAAAGTAAAAGCTTGACAAAAGAGAAATCAGGTCACGTACAAAATGTTAGTCCAGCTTTTATAAAGAGCCCAAAGCAGTTGGTATTTTTCTCACAATGCTTTTCTAAACATTAATAAGAGCATTTCTAATTAAATGTTCACTGTTTATTGTTTCTAGCATATTAGTTTTAAATCATATTAAAGACATAGTAAAGTTTTTCGTGTTTCATAAAAAAATTTGCAGTGGAAGAGGGCCCCTTGTGTAATTAATGTCTACAATGACTCCATGCCTGTTTCATAAGGACTGAGCATGGCTTTACTAACAAGTTATTATAAGGGTTTGTTTATAATAACTTTACTTGTAAGACATTTTCATCATCTAATTTATGTCAAATCAGGAACAAACTCCCAACTCAAACAATGTTCTTATGGGGAAGACAAAGTTTTATGCAATGGTCAATTCAAGAATGCCCTGGGGGGGGCTTCCCTGGTGGCGCAGTGGTTGAGAGTCCGCCTGCCGATGCAGGGGACACAGGTTTGTGCCCCGGTCTGGGAAGATCCCACATGCCGCGGAGCGGCTGGGCCCATGAGCCATGGCCGCTGAGCCTGCGCGTCTGGAGCCTGTGCTCCGCAACGGGAGAGGCCACAACAGTGAGAGGCCCGCGTACGGGGTGGGGGGAGGGGGGGGAATGCCCGAAAAAACTAGATTGTCTCGTTTCGGGTATTCTAGCCTTGTCCTCCACCCCACCCCAAACCCAGATACCTTACATGTTTCCCCAGGGAAGGGACTGCAGAGCAGGAAGACCTGGGAGTCCATCCTGACTTCTGCTGGGTAACCTTGGCCTCACATCTCCAAGTATCTGTTTAATCATCTGTCAAGGAGCAATGACAATACCACGGAGTGGGTGGGCAAGGACAGTAAGGTTACAAGAAATTTTGGTTCCATGTGTGCTGTCCTGGTGCAGCTCAACAAATGCTTATTGACTGACTAGATACCTGGGAACTGGCTCTGGCTTGTTGTCCAACTAGGAAAAGGGATCCCGCTTTGCCTGCTGGGTCTGTTCAGAGTTATGACTTGCCCATTGTTCAATGGGGGATCCTGTAGCCAAACAAATGAATAGTTAATTTAAAGTCAGGCAACGAGGGCTTTTGGCTTTGGGTGGAAACTTAATTCCCAGATAATACATACATTATGTATAGACTGCCAATACCTGCCTCTGCGCTTGGCACTCAGGCCAGAGCCCTGCACAGGAAGATCATGGAAAGGCAGGGGAGGATGAGACATAGGATGGTGGTGAATGACCCAGTTTAGAGCTCCCCTCTCACATCGCAGGGGTGAGGAATCTCCAGGCCATGGGAGTGAAGTGTACATTGATTTGTCATCAGGGTGATACTGCCATGGTTACCTCTGCTGTCATCCAGAAGGTAATCTTTTTTGCAAGGCAGAGCATCTGAAGTTTTTAAGATTAAAGATCACTTGAAATGGTATTGCTACTTTGGAAAACAGTTTGCAGTTTCTTATAAAGTTAAATGTATAGTTACCATAGAAGCCAACAGTCCCATTCCTAGGTGTTTACCTAAGAGAAATAAGACATCTGTCCACACAAAGACTTGTACATGAATGTTCCTAGCAACTTTATCAAACTGGAAACAACTCAGATATCCTTCAAAGGGATTAACAAACTGTGGTACATCCAGACGATAGAATTCTACTCGGTAATAAAAAGAACTGAACTCTTGAAATGTACAAAAATATGAATGAATCTCAAAAGCATCATACTAAGTGGAAAAATCCAGATGGAAAAAGCTAGATGATTCCATTTATATGAAATTTAAGAAAAGACAAACTATAATAACATAAAGAAAATCAGTGGTTGTCAAGGGTTGGCGATGGTAGAAGGGAGGGACTGAAAAGGGACATGAGGGAATTTTTGGAAGTGATGGAATTATTCTGTATCATGACTGTGGTGGTGGTTACATGAGAATATACATTTGTCAAAATTCATTGACTTATACTTAAAATTAAAGAATTTTATTGTGTGTAAGTTATACTGCAATATAGCTAATTTTTTAAAAACCGTGACTTAAAGCTATCATGTTTATCTCTCAATTAAACCTGAAACTAGCAAAGTTTACTTAAGTTTGATCTTAGACTCATTTTCCAGGCAGGTCAGTGGGCCTCAGAAAAATTCCTAAGGACTCACTTCTGAGCTGGTGGTGGGAAAGGCTGATACAGGCTTCTAAAGCCAGAAGTTATGTGATGTTTTCTGCTTTGGGAGCCCATGGGTTCAAAGCCCAGAAGGGAATTCAGGGGCACTCTTACAATGTGGAGCAGGATACAGACTACATGGTAGGATTTGAGGGGATCCAGAAAGTTCTCCTTCAGATGGCCCCCACGTTGGTGCAGAACTTCTGGCGCTTCCTCTGGATTGAGCATTGCCTTCCCTGAGCTTCCTACCCAGGAAAACACATTCTTGCCACCGGGACAATGACCATGAGTTTTCAGGCTTCTACCACCTTCTTAGAGCTTCCCAGTGACCTTGGAAGGGGGCTGTTATGATCATCCTGATCTTGGGTGGCTGTGTGGTGGCTGCAGTGTGTGGCAGCTTGAAGCGAGATCTCAATTCCCTGGCCAGGGATTGAACCCAGGCTGTAGCGGTGAAAGCACTGAATCCTAACCATTAGACCACCAGGGGTTAGTGGAGCAGGACCCTGGCTCTTGTCTGCTTTGAAGAAAGAATTCATCAAAGAGATGAAAAGTAGCGAGGCAAGTAAAGGGTTTATTAGGAGAGAAGATATGTTCAGAGAAAGCATGGGTAGGCTGAGATAGAGAGAGAGAACCACGCTTTTGGGGTGGTTTAAATCACTTATATGGGGGCAGTTCTTCCAGGTTTCCTCTGGCCAATCCTCTTGCTTCGTCTGTCTTTGAGTCCATGTTTGGTCTGGCTCAGGGCCCTCCCCTCTGTGCGAGCACATCTTTTACCCAAGACGGATTCCACCACAAGGGTCTCTAGGAGGCTAGCAGAACATATTATAGTCCAGTGACCCCTCCCCTGAGGATCTTTTCTGTCCATGTGTAGCTTGAGGGGGTCTCCTTGACCTCAAGAATGAGAAATATGTGACCTCCTTATCTTTTATCTAAGCAGGGCTTAGCCTCTATTTGTTTTTGTCATTCCCATGATCTTGAAGTGTCCACAGGAGACAAAGTCCAGCTGCTTATCATGTTCCTGTTATCATCTTTATTTTCAAAGTGTAAACAGGAGGCTAGTTGTAAATGTCTAACCTGGGGCCCATCTATCTCCTACCTCAATCCCATTTTACAGGTAAAGAAACCAAGAGCAGAGCTTGGGTGGCTTTTCCCAGAGCACACAGCCCTGAGTCAACCTCAGTGGGGCCAGATCCTATCTAAGGCTTATCTTTTCAAAGCCCTCTCTTTCTGAAACATGGCTGTCCACTCACATGAATGACTTTTCTACTTTTTAAAGATCAAGCCTATGAAGATGCCTCTGGGAAAAGCCTAGATTTTCTGACACTAACAGCTCTGGGTCTCTTGAATAGATGATTAATTTCAAAGTCCAGTCACACAGAGTTCAGGCTTAACAATTCTTAAATAGTTTTTAAAGGCAGATATTACTCCTTGCTCGCCATGGCCATGGAGAAACCTCTCTCAAGTCTGCATGGCCTGTCTGGTCAGGCAGCTTGTGTGGTGGTTTCTGAAGAGTACAGGCCCCAGAGGCAGGCTGCCCAGTTCATTGACGGCCACACCACTGACAGGAAAGGCTGTGGGATCTTGCACGGGTGACTCAGCCTCTCTATGCCTGAGTTTCCTCATCTGTAAGCAAGGCAAAATTTATTCCTACCCCTAAGGGCTATTGTGAGAATTAAATGAGGGCAGACACATAAAGCACTGAGACCAGGGCCTAGCACACAGCAATTGTACAATAAATGTTAGCTGTTAAGAGTGAAAGAAAAGGGGGCACTTCCCTGGTGGTCCAGTGGTTAAGAATCCACCTTCCAATGCAGGGGACGCAGGTTCAATCCCTGGTTGGGGAACTAAGATGCCACATGCCGTGGGGCAACTAAGCCCGTGAGCCACAACTACTGAGCCTGCGTGCTCTAGAGCCCACGCGCCACAGCTAAGAGCCCACATGCCGCAACTACTGAACCTACACACTCTGGAGCCCGCATGCCACAACTAGAGAGCCTGCATGCTGCAACTAAGACCCGATGCAGCCAAATAAATTAATTAATTTTTTAATAAAAGTGAAAGAAAAGGACGCTGAATTCTTTTCTGGGCTTTGAACCCATGGACTCCCAAAGCAGGGAACACCACGTAAGTTCTGGTTTTACAAGCTCACATCAGCCTTTTCCACCACAGGCTCAGGAGCAGGTACTTAGAAATTCATTTGAAGCAGTAATTTTGAGGCCCACTGACCTTTCTGAAAAAATGAGTCTAAGATTAAACTTAAGTAAACCTCACTAATGTTTACGTAAGAGCTAAGTATGTGGTATCAGGGCAGTGGCAGGCCCTGGGACCCTGTTAGCAGCAGCTGGGAAGGAGAGGGGGCTAGCTGAGAACAATTCAATGGGGGAGGCAGACTCCCAGACAAGGTTTATAACACATGTAGAAAAGAGTGATCTCTTCCATTAAGGCATGGGGAAAGAGCACAGAATCTCCTATCTTAGGGCTTTTGTTGAAGCCTAAGGTAGTGAACCGTCTCCTTCTTCCCTGGCCTATCTGGCCAGAGAGGGAGCATCTGTGACTGTGCAGCATATGGCCTCACTGACTGGCCCAGGGTGGGCACCTGCCTCAAGCTGAGCCAATTATAATCCCTCCACGAGAACTTAGAATTGGGCCCAGAAGAGTCCAGGCTCATTCTGCTTAACCCCTGGATGAAAGCGAGGTAAACTTGGAAGCTGCCAGCTGAGGCCATTTGCTGCCAATGCTCCCTAGGACACAGGGCAAGCCAGTTTCAGAGAGAGAGAAGGATGGAACAGAAGCAGAGTTGGAGGGAGGTGGCTTTCGGGTTTCTCTAAGTCCAGGCCCTGGTTCTCATCTGTTCCCCAAGGGCCAGCTGCATCCTCATACTTAGATTCCTTTAAAATGGCTTTTTGCCATTAACCTGGCCCCAGCTGTTTCTAGCAGTCACAACCACAAGACTCTTTTTTTTTAAAATAAATTTATTTATTTATTTTTGGCTGCATTGCGATTTCATTGCTGCACACGGGCTTTCTCTAGTGGCAGTGAGCGGGGGCTACTATTCGTTGCGGTGCACGGGCTTCTCATTGCAGTGGCTTCTCTTGTTGCAGAGCACGGGCTCTAGAGCACAGGCTCAGTAGTTGTGGCACGCAGGCTCAGAAGTTGTGGCGCATGGGCTTAGTTGCTCCGTAGCATGTGGGATCTTCCTGAACCAGGGCTCGAATCCATGTCCCCTGCATTGGCAGGCAGATTCTTAACCACTGCGCCACCAGGGGAGCCCCCACAAGACTCTTAATGAAAGCAATTTGAGGCAAACACCTCCTTCTGTTTCTTTCCCCCACAGTGTGGTCACCCTCCAAGCTTCCTTAGGGATGACCTCAGCCTGGAGGAGGGTGTCCTACAGGCAACACCAGCTGATAGGGGAAGCCATTCTCCATCTCCTTCTTTGGTCCCTCCCTCTTCCCCCAGGCCTATCCTCTCTTCCCTGAGGTCTGACCATGTGTAACTCCTGTTTCCCACAAGCAGAGGTCCCTAAATCAGGCCTTTCCTGACTGCCTTTCTCCCAGCATAACTGCCCCTTCCCTGTCCCATTTCTTCTTTGTCTGCCCTCCTTAGTCCCAGCTTCTGAGTTCAGAGGGCTGTGTGTCATGCCTCCCAGGTGGTGGCTACAGCCTAACAAGGGACTTCAAAGCCTTCCAGAGAGATGATGGATATTAGCTGAAACTATTGTAATCATTTCATAATATACATAAATCAAACCATGACGCTGTATGCCTTAAACTTGTGCAGTGATGTATGTCAGTTATTTCTCAACAAAACTGCAGGCAGGGGGAAAGCCTTCCTGGGGCAGACCAGCGTGAGAAGATGTTTTGGGAAAAGAAAACTTTTCAAAAGTTCTTATGTAAGCTTGATAGAAAGATGAGGATTCGTCTCACCAGATTAGGAGTGAGGAGATTGGAGTCTAGCCCTGGCTTTGCTACTAACTCACTGTGTGACTTCAGGCTTCAGTTTCCTCAGCAGCAGAATGGCAGAGTTGAATGAGATCAAAGGCTTTTGGGAGCCTGATAAGGAGGCTTTGGTCATCGCCTTGGAAACGGTAGGGGGGAAAGAGAGATGGTACCTCGGCCCCTGTTTCTCTTCACTCGGAGTAGCCCCACTTGTATCTGTTTTATACACTGAGCCTCCTTCTCAGATCTTACCTTATCCCAGGTTTCCGAAGAAGCAGATCTTGAGGCAGAAGTGTATGTGCTAACACTTTATGATGGAGTATGATGCTAGGGAAGCTGACGTGGGAAAAAACAGGGTGAGAGAGAGAAAAGGAGGGAGAGGGCACAGAGGACTTTGCTGAGCTGGCTGCTATACACCTCCCCTGATGCTAAATCTTGTGGGACCTTCTTTAATGAGGCTGTATGACAGTCCACCCAGAAAGAGGAAGAGAAAGGAATTTATCTGCCAATCCCTGTCTCTTACTGGTCAAAGGTTCACCCCATGGAGTGTCTGACACTCCTGCACTCTCAGGCCAGAAATTTGGGGGATCGGGGGATGCCATTGGCTTGTGCTGGTGAAACAAGTGGCAAGACCTGGAAGACAGGTGTAGCTGAGAGGATCTTAGGTGGGCATTAAAAAGGAGCTCATACAGCTCTAGTTGGAAAAGAGAACTTCTGCTAAAATAAAAGTTGAAACCACTGGTCTGTGTAATCCCAAAGGACCTTCCCAGCTGCAAAGTTCCTTGATGCTGTTCACTGAAATTGCAGCTGAGACCATTTGCCTTTCTGGTGGGCAGGAACCATGTCCCCAGAGAGTTGGAAGCAAGATTCCTGGAAATGTGTATCCCTCAGTGCCCAAGAGTTGGTGCCAACTTTGCTCTATCCCCCACCCCTGGCCCTGCTCCCCTCAATTTCCATGCAGTTTGAGAGCTAACACAGATCGTATTTTTAAAGAGTCCTGATGGGACAGGAAAGAGGTGGGGCTGATAATCCCACCAGGCTGGGGGAATTTTCATCTTGTTCATTCCGAAAGTCCCAGCCTCCCTGCCAGCCTGGACTCCCCTCCACTCAGGAGCAGCTGTCGGCTCCAGACAGGAGGCAGATTTGATGGTATTTAAGGGATTGGAGATTAAGTGAGCCAGAGAGGCCCCTACTGCACAGCCTCATCCTCTAATGGCTGGAAGCCCACTCCTGGGTATTATTAAATCGATGATTACGTCACAGGTACTGCATATCCCTACCTTTGGAGTCCAGCAGGCTTGCAAAGCCAGCAGAGAATGAGAGATTAGGGTCAGAGTGGGAAGCCTCAATCCTTCTTCTCTGGTGTATGCATAGATCAATCTGTAGATGGAAGATCAGACTCACCAAAATTAAATCTGGGATCCAGTCTGAGCATTGTCATTGGCTGACCTTGGGTACACTACTTCAGCTCAGGACATTGGCTTTCCCTGATGCAAAACAGGGACATCCCCTGCTTTCATTTGACATGGTGAGGAACAAATGAGAAAAAGCAAGCTATAAAGCAAACGTGCCCTTTAGTGGGGCTGGGGTGGGCATTGGGGGTGTGACCTGTGGGCTGCTGGAGCCCAGGATGGGACTGATGGAAAATGGTCCTGATGCAGGCACCAGCCACAGTCAAGATGGGACATACGGGCTCTGATCAAAAGGAGAAGGAATAAACCCAATAAAAGTCTCTCAAGAGAAAAGACAGGAAAGAAAATAGAATGGAAGTAGGCATAGCTCAAACCCCTCACATCATGGAGGGAAACCTCAGGTCCAAGGACAAACTGTTGTAAATAACAAACCCACCAGTGCCAGGTTCGGTGCTAAGCGCTTCACATGCATTATTTCACTGAATCATCACAACCCCAATGCAGTAGATGCAACAAGCTTCTCCCTGTTACAGATGAGTAAACTGAGGCTGAGAGGGGTTGAGTAATTTACCCAAGTGTCACAGCTAGTTAGCAACGGTATCAGGATTGAAATCCAGGCAGTGTGCCTTGCAGATTGTTCTCCAGCTTCTTTTTTTTTTTTTAATTGAAGTATAGATGATTTACAATGTTGTGTTAGTTTCTGGTGTACAGCAGAGTGATTCAGATATATATATATATATGTGTGTGTATATATACATATTCTTTTCCATTATGGTTTATTACAGGTTGCTTATTCTTTTATATTTAATATTCTTTTCCACTATGGTTAATATAGTTCCCTGTGCTATACGGTAGGACTGTGCTGTTTGTTCTCAGGCTTTGCCCATTGTTCTCTTTTCTCACAGGGAAGCTGTCTCCCCAGGTAGCCTCTAAGATTCTAATTGTCATCTATATTCCTGTGACTCACAAGTCTGTCTGCCCAACTCCCAAGTCTGGCCTAAGTTTCAGATCCATGGGTCCATCAGCCTTCCTGACCCACCTCAAGCTTAATGTGTCCAAGGATGAATTCTCATTTAGCTCCAACCCACTTCCCAAGGGGCACCTCCACCATCCACCCAGCTGCAGAAACTGGCCACTGCCTGAACTCTTCTCTCCTCACCCCTGACATCCAAGTCACAGCCTTGGTACCTCCCACACAAACTCTTGATGTCATCAATTCTCTCCTTTCCACTGTCACTGTAACCAGTCCAGGACCCTCACTAGAAGAACTGGGCCCCAGTCTCTAGTCCTGCCTCCTCTCAACCACCTCCCCGAACCCCCATGCTGTGAAGGGAAGGGTCTAAAATGCAAATATGTTGGTGCCACTCCCCTGCCCAACAGCCTTAAACTGCTTCCCATTGTTCTCTGGATAAAGGCTCTCCTCCTTTTTGCTGGTTCCTTCCCCAGGTCAACTCCTGTTGCTCTCCCTCCCTGCCCTCTGCTGCTCTCACTGAACTTCTTTCTGTTCCTCCAAACCTCAGGGTCTCTCTGGATGCCAAGCCCCCTGGCTGGCTGTCCCCTCTGACTGGAACACTCTTCCCCACTCCTCATGTGTTTGGTGGACTTCTGCTCAGACTTCACTGTCAGCTCAGAAGTCCAAACTCACAGCTAGTATGTCCATCTGAAGCCAAGTCCCCCTAAACTGAGTTCATGATTAATCTCTCCATCCAAAACTTTATTCCCTTTCTCGTCCCCTCTGACCTCAATCCTGTGCTAACTGAACACTAATCAGCCAGAGTCAGATGACTAAAACTGTTGTTGTTAACATCATTAATGTACTAAAATTGCTACTATAGATATCATCATTAACATACAAACCCAGGTTGTTTCTCCAGGGCAAGATGAGCTAACAGACCCCCCAGCCATGGACCATCTGGTTAGAGAATCATAATCAGAGATATCCGACTCCTGAAACAACAATTAACAAATGTCACAAGACGATGATTAATCCCAGCCTCTTTGTTCTTCCCCTTAAAAAAAAACCCTAACCCAAAGACTAAGTTGGCGTGGATCTGAGGCTGGTCTCCCACTCCCTTGCTTGGCACCTTGCAATAAACGTTGTACTTTCCTTCACCAAGTGGACCAAAAAAA
Organism: Mesoplodon densirostris; assembly: GCF_025265405.1. Taxonomy (NCBI): domain Eukaryota; kingdom Metazoa; phylum Chordata; class Mammalia; order Artiodactyla; family Ziphiidae; genus Mesoplodon; species Mesoplodon densirostris. The sequence continues at coordinate 125,543,891 of NC_082664.1, forward strand.
AAAGTTGTCCACTATCAAGCCATCAGCCACTGCAGCTGCCCCCCACGGCGCACCCTGAGGGGAATTCAGGATGGAGAAAAACAGGATTCTGGCCCTAGATAGTTAAGCTGCAGATCAAAGGTCAGTAAGCCCAGACTCTTGCATCTTCCCATACAGTAAAATCTTTAACTTGAGATGTCTGTTTTTTGTGATTAGCGGTAATCTTTTGATGTTCGACTACATTTTTTTTTTTTTTCTCAGCAAAAACTCCTGTGTATCCTGGCTCCTCCCTTACCTCTTTGGAACAGTTCCTCAGAGTTATCTGAGCTATCTGGCCTACAGTTCTCAGTATGACCCCGAATAAAACATAATTCTCAACTTTTAGGTTGTTTTCTGTCAGCCAACAACCACAACTCATTGTTAGTAAATTGGCTTTGCTCCACGTTTGCAAACGGAGTTCAGTTCCCTAAGGCCTCCTCCAGAAGCCTTGTCTGACCCCACCCCCTCCAAGTCTCCACCCTCACAATACTCAGTACCTTCCCCAGCACACCACTTACCAATCCGCACCCCGAACACCCCACGTAAGCCTACTAGGGTAGGGCTCATCCATTCTCGTATGGGATGGGGCGCTGCTCAGGAGTTAATACATGTTTGAATGGAAGAGAAGGGAAGTAACTTTTACAAAGCCACAGAGTCCAAGAAAGTGACAAAGCCGGAAATGGATTCTGCATCACCCTCCTCCCCAACCTGGAAAGAATTCGCTCTTCTTTGCGTCCTACCCTCCTATCCCACCGATTTTTGATTCCCAGCGTCAAAGGCCATAGAGTTGACATTTTAAGGAGTGCTATCTTCCATCTGAGGAAGGAAAGTGCATAACACAGTGGGGAAAGACATTGAACCCGTCCCTCCAAGCCTTCCCGTCCCCAAGGACAAGGGAAATCCAGTCTCGTCTCCTCCCCAAGGGAGCATTTGGGTCGAATTAGTCTTTCCCCACGTCCCTAGCCCACCCTAGACTAATATCTAATATGCGGGTCTCGGGCAGCCTAGGCAAAGCTTCCCGCCCCCGGCCACGCAGGGGACCCCAGCAGATCCCAGTCCCATTAGGCTACACTTTGTGCCCTCCTGCCTCGGTCCCCACCCACTGCCTGGGACGCCACAGTCATCGGGCCCCTCCTTCTCCGCGCGGAGCCGGCCCCGCCTCCCGCGCTCCCGCGGCGCGTCTCTTGTCCCGCCCCCCGCCGGCCCTTCCTCTGGCCCGCGCCTCCGGGGCCGAGCGCTCTCCCGCGGGTCCGCACCCGCGGTGGGTATTTGCTTTCGCGGCAGTCAGGCCAGCCGAGCCCGTCTCCAGCTCGGGGCAGCGGGGCGGAGGGCCCGGCCGGCGGGGCAGCCATGGAGGCGGCGGCGCGGAGGCGGCAGCACCCGGGAGCGGCGGGTGGCCCGGGCGCGCAGCCGGGAGCCTCCTTCCTGCAGGCCAGGTGGGCGCGCGCCGGCGGGCGGAGCTGAACCGCAGCCCCGCCACGTGACGGGGAGGGCGGGGGACCGGGGCCACAGAGCCCGGGTGGGTCGTCCACGCGCTATCCCTGCAGCTACTTCTCGCCTACTCGCCTGAGCCCCGCCTCCGCGCTCCTTTCTCTTCCTGGGGGAGCCCCGTGCCCAGGGAGGCTCAGCGGCGGGGTTCAACGGCCCAGCGGCCCGGCCGGCTCTAGGACAGTCGCTCAGCTGGGGTCCAGGAAACTAAGGGTGGGGACGGCGGCGGCGGGCCCAGAGGACATCTCTGCTCACTAGGGCCCCCAACGCGCCTGCAAGCCCCGGGCGCCAAGCCGAGGTCTCGGGGTGCCTCTGAACTTGACTTGGGTTCTGATGTTAACAGGAGGCTCACTTCTTGCCCCGAGGAACCAAAGAATGTGGGAATGTAAATGGAAGAGACAGCGAAATGTGGAAACTTCCCCCCAGAGAAAGAATTAAGAAGGGCTTTTCCCACACGGTTGCTGTTCCCTTCTCGCAGTAAGGGGAAGTTATCGGTTTATGTAGCTGAGACCCCGTGCTTGGGGCAGAGGAAAAGGTATAGAAGCCACCTTTTAATCTTTCCCTCCACTCTACTTTCATACCATTTTACAAATTATAGACATTCATTGCACAGAGTAGGCATTCATTAAGCATCTCTGTTGAGTCCAGCGCTGTGCCAGGCACTAAAGCGGTGGGTAAGGTGAAGCTGGGAGGGTCCCACAGTCCGGTAGGGCGGGCCTGGGAGGAACAGTCCAGGGACTGAGAGGTCATCTTGGAGGGCTGCCTGGAGGAAGTGGAGCTTGAGAGATCAGTAGGTGACAGGGGAAGAAAGGTTGTCCCAGCCATGGGAAAGCTTGGGAAAGGCAAGGAGTGCAGTGGTGCTGGAGCTTTCTTTGTGTACAGTGGCAGGAGGATGCAGACCGATTGTGAAGGGCCTTGAATGGCAGCAGAGCTGGGACCATAGTGAGAGCCTTGAGTGCAAAAATTAAGGAGACGCTCTCGGGGCACTAGTGTTCAAAAACCTTCCGTGGCTCCCCTATGCCTACTTAAATGTTGGGCCCTGTGTGCCTCACTTGCCTCACCCTAGTTCCTGCCCTAAATGTCAGGTTAAGGATGCAGCTTTTGTTCTGTAGGGCACGGGGGAGCCATGGAAGGTTTTTGAGCACTAGTGTGCTCAGTTTTAGGAAGCTTGTGGTATGATTTGGGATGAGGGAAGAAGTCTGAGAGACTTGGGTAAGACTAGCTCTTTTTCATGCTACTAAGGACATCTCTGTTCCGGATCACCTATAAGTTGGGAGTCTTTGACTGCCTTGAACTGTGGTAGTCCAATTAGAACAGCATGTGAGTAGCAGATATGGTCACCACTTTATCTCATATGCGGGGTTTCCACATGCAGCATCTTACTCGGTCTTTTTGTATTTTGTATATGTGGAAGCTGAGGTCTAAGGAGGTTTACATCATTTGCCGGCAAGAAGCAGGGCCTAAACCCGGGGCTTCTGATTTCTGTTTTCTGTTCTTACTACTCCACTCTGGCTATTCCTCTTTACTCCTACATGAGCTCCCCACCATCCAGGTTGCTCGTGGGGATGGCATGAGAGGCTGGCTCTCTTCCAGGGTGTCTCTGCCCCCCTCATTGGGTGCCTAGGCCGGTTCTCAATATCATTGCTGCACAAGACAGTAGGCAGAATCATCCTAACTCCTAGGATGCTTGGATTTCCTCTGCTACATTCATGCTTTGCTTACATACCTCTAATGACAAGGTGCTCGCTACCTTTCAAGGTACCCTATTCCAGCTTTCACCTGCTCTGTTGACAGTTTTTTGTATTGTAATCAAAGTAATACCTGCCCATGATTAAATACAATTGCACAGACAGGCTTAGAGTAAAAAGCAGTGGCCCTTTTTCCACCTCTCCCTAGTACCAGAGACAACCATGTTAGCTTCTTTTAACTGTTTCTACCAGAATTAAATTCATGTTTCTAAATAATAATAGCAAATACTACGTACATACCACTTTCTGTGGGCCAGGCCCTGCTCTTAAGTTTTTGCATTAAAAGAAAAAAAGTTTTTGCATAATTTAATTCAGCCACAACTCTTGACGTAAGATCTAGTATTATCCCCCATTTTACAGATGAGAACATTGAGGCCAGGAGGTAACTTGCTCAAGATTTGGCTAGTGGTAGAGCTGGGATATGAACCCAGGCAGTCTCCAAAGTCCACACTCAAAAGCTATGCTCAGGGCTTCCTTGGTGGCGCAGTGGTTAAGAATCCGCCTGCCAATGCAGGGGACACGGGTTCAACCCCTGGTCTAGGAAGATCCCACATGCCGCGGAGCAACTAAGCCCGTACGCCACAACTACTGAGCCTGCACTCAAGAGCTTGTGAGCCACAACTACTGAAGTCTGCATGCCTAGAGCTCGTGCTCTGCAACAAGAGAAGCCACTGCAATGAGAAGACTGCACACCACAATGAAGAGTAGCCCCCACTCACCCGGAAAGCCCACAAGCAGCAACAAAGACCCAACACAGCCAAAAATAAATTATAAAAAAAAAAAAAGCTATGCTCAACTGCTATTTCTTGGTTTATCAGTTGCTATTAGCCTCTAAGCTAATGTTTACCTACTAATTTCCTGTTATGATTTGGTTCACTTATGCCTCTCCTGTCTTCACAAGATGGTTTTGTATCACCATTTTTAGTTTTGCTCTTTGTTACCTTTGTAGCCTTAAGGGATACGTATATACCATTATTTCTTTTTCCATCAACTGTAAAGCAATATCTTTTTTTTCCAAAAGTTTACTTATTTATTTATTTATTGAAGTATAGTTGATTTACAATAAGGGCAGTATCTCTTGATTCCTTTTTAAAAGAATATTAGTCTCCTACCCTAATCTTTAGCATTCTTTACCCTCTCCCCAACTCCTGTCATCTATAGTTTTACTTTCAAGTTGTCAAGGTTAACAGTAGTATTTACTTGCTGTGTTTTAACCATAATTGCCTTCCATGTTTTGTCTGTGGATTGATTCTGAACTTTGAAAATCAGTATACAATGTTTTTTTTTTTTTTTTTTTTTGCTGTACGCGGGCCTCTCAGTATACAATGTTTTTATTAGTTAAGCCATGTAAATATTGTTCCCTACAGAGTCCAGTAAGTTTAACAGTTACATTTGCTTTCTTATATTGCTTTTGTTTTTACTGGAGTTTCTAATTGCCTTTCCTTTTTTTCCTCTTATTTTTTGCCTTCATTTTCTCATTTTTTGTTCAAACTTGTCATCATGTCATGTATTTCACCATTGTGTATATAAAACCAAAATCAGTCCCTCTATAGTCCCCATTCATAGGTCCCTGCTTGACTCCACCATGGCTGAGACTGCTGACCGCTTTGAGTATTTCATCTATATGTTATGTGCTTTATGGCAGGGGTCCCCAATACCCAGTACCAGTCCACAGCCTATTAGGAACCGGGCTGCACAGCAGGAGGTGAGCAAGTGAGCAAACCTTCATCTGCCACTCCCCATCACCACCTGAACCATCCCCCGCATTGCTCACATTACTGCCTGAACCATCCCCCCCTCCTCCTCCCCCCCACCGCCCCCGCCCCCTGTCCATGGAAAAATTGTCTTCCACAAAATTGGTCCCTGGTGCCAGAAAGGTTGGGGACCGCTGCTGTATGGTATGCGCTCCCCAACTGTCGTGATATCAGTTTTCCCAGATGGTAGACTTGTAAAGCCGTGGAGGAGATTAAAGGCCATCCTTGTCTTGGGTTACCTGCCATTGTGCTTTCACTGTTGTTCTCAGCAGGAGTTTCTGATGATTGAGGCCTAGAGCTGGCATGGCTGGAGGCTAGGTGTGTGAAGTCTGTGAAGTCAGAAAGTTGGGTTAGGTTTGAGGATGCTCATCCCCAGGAGAGGGGCTGGGGGAGAGGATGCCTTCACCCTTCATGATCTGCCTCCTGTGCTCAGAGTCCCAACAGGAGAACACCAGTCAGACGCTCACCAATCTTGATTCCCAAGTTAGGTGTCTGCCCTGCACCTGCCCTTTTTCTTCCTGCTCTGCTCAGCCAGGCTGGACTCAGGACAGGGATCCCCACTGACTGAGTGCCTCCTGAGGTGGAAGAGGAAATAGGCACTGAGCCCCTAGTGTGTGCTTTGTATCCACAGCTTCCAGAGACCGACACTTAAGTGCTTCCCAGGCTTTCAAAACGCCTTTATTTCCTGTACCAAACATCCTGCTCTTTGCCCAGTTGGAAGGTTTCCAGAATAAAACACTGAGGACTGTCATTCTCCTTCCCCATCAAAGTTCTTCAGGCCCAGAGGTTGCCACCATCTGCTTTTTGAGGCCTTGCCCTGATGGTCACAAAGGGGAAGGGGCATGGTGGGGCTTCTATACCAGTCACTTGTCTCAGACAGTGACTGAATGTCTGCCCCCGTCCGAAGGCCCAGCAGCCCCTCCTCTTCCTTCCACCGATAAGCCAGGCATCTGAGCTCCCTTTAGCCCCTTTCTCACTTCCACCTCCAGGCCTTTGATCCTGCTCTCCTGCTGCTTTTCTGCCTACTTGAATCCACCCATCCTACTTGAATCCACCCATCCATGCTTCCAGGCTCCCTTTCTTCCTGCAGGTTTTGCATACTGCTTCAGGCTACACCAATCCCTCTCTATCTTGATCTCCTGATATGCCACAAAGCTTATAATAATCAGCAACAAAATAGCAAGCTACTTAGAGCACAGGTCTTTAATCCTTATAGACCCAGGTTTGAATTCTCTGCCTTTCAGGACTCCTGGATTGCGAGTGACAGAAAGCCAGTGTGAACTACAGCACCCTTAGCAAAAGGGAATGTATTGGCTCTTGTGGCCAAACCATTGCCTTGGGGACGCCTGGAACTGGGAATGTGAACCCTCTCAGGCCTTCTTCTCCTATTTTTCCCTGCTCTTCTCTGCAGCGCTGCTTCATTCTCACCTGGCTGTCCCTTGAGGCTGGAACCTTGGCCACAGGCAGCCCCGAGCTCTCATCTTTAGCGTCCCAGCACCAGAAAGGAAGATGCTCTTTTCAACTCTAGTTAGAAAAGTCCCACTGCGCCGGCCTGGGTCACTGGCCCTCCCTGTGGCTCAGGATACATCATCTCTCACCAGAAGAAGGAGGGAGTAGGAAGGCTGACAAAAGGAATAGTTGATGCAGCTTCTTACTAGTGGGGGTAACCTTGGTTAAGTCTCAGTATCCTTATCTGTAAAATGGGAGGGTAACAGCCTCCCAGTATGGCTGTGGGGATTAGATGAGATGGTGCTAGTGAAGCTCCTAGCACAGCACACAGTCGACACTCAGTAAGTGGTGGGCACTGAGTAGAGGGGACAGGAAGACTTAGTTGACCTAGGAAAGGCCCACTCCACCTGCCTTGCCTGCCGCTAGAGGATGATGAGATCCTCCAAGAGCTTGCCTCTCTGTGTCTGGGTTGCTCTAGAAGCCCAGTGTGGACCATACTTGGAATTGGCTAAAAAGGATCCCAGAAAGTTATGGAAGCAATAGCAGTGTTGACAGAGGAAAATCTTCATGGTGCCTCTAAGCTGTTGTTTGCCACTAAAACGAATGAGTAACTGGTAACTGAGATTGTTTTATATCAGCCAGTAATCACTGAGCATAAATCAGGTACTGAGCTGAAAACTCTGGAGAATATGGACTCACACCACACAGCTCCTGGTCTTGGCACCAGTGGGACAGTACAACTTACACCTCAGTCGTCTTAGGAGGAGTGGGCTGCTTGTCACTGGAGGTATGCAAGTAGTGGCAGGGACACTGTAAAGAGGATTTGTACTCTGATGGGGAGGTTGGTGAGTTGAGAGAACCTTAAAATCACCCTTCTTCTTGAAGGCCTAGATACGAGCAAAACTCCAGCCCTGTGATGTCATGGCCTGAGTGGGAGTTAGGGATGATGCACTCCCTATAGTGGGCTTTGGGATAAGCTTCATCAGGGAAGGCTTCTTGGAGGAGGTGGCCCATGCACTGGCCCTTTAGCTTCAGCTCATTTGTGAAGAGCAGATGGCTGACTGCTTTGCAGGAGAGACAGGCATCCAAAGTTGCGTTGTCAGATGGTTCTCTTCTTGCCACGTCTCTCACATCACCTTGTCCCTGCTGCCTTCCTTCTTAGGTTTCACTGTGGATTGGTGAGAAGAAGGACACCTGCAGCCCTGTTCCTACCTCCTCATGGTTCAGAAACCAAGGGAAAGGGAGAGCCCCTGTTCATCCCAGTCTATAGTCTGTAAGGCACATCTCACCAGAGGGCTCTGATTGATCCAGCTCAGGTCACATGCCCATCCCGTGGACCAATCACTGTGGATACAATGATGGGTTAGAGGTTAAAAATATAAGCTCTGGAACCTAATCATTTAGGTTCAAATATTTAGCTATGTAACTTTGGGCAAGTTGCTTAACATCTTGGGCCTCAGTTTTTTCACTTGTGTAATGGGGGTAATAGTCTAACCTCAGATGGTTTCTGTGAGAATTAAGAGAGTTAAATGAGATGGTGCATGCAAACAGCTATAGTAGTGCCTGGAATATAGAAAGTGTTCAATGAAGATTAGCTATCATCATCCATCACCATGTTTCATGCTTTTCAGCCACATTCGCATCCTTTGCCCCATCTGATTTCCCCATCATTCTATAGGTAAGAAAACCCAACAGTTATTATACCCTTTGGGCATTTTCCTGCCTGAATCATAGAGAAGCAAAGGTCAGGGCAGATGGAGTCCACTCCCAGGATACCTTCCCATGGACCACAGTATTTCCAGCAAAACCTTTTCCTAGAACTTAATCATGTGTTTCCTCCTGCTCTCAAATCTCTGTGGCTCATCTTTGTGGGGAAGCTTCCCATGGGGGGAGAGAAGAGCTGACCCCTTTTGTCTGCCCCTTTCCCAGGCACAGCTCCGTCAAGGCTGATGAGGCTGCCAGCACGGCTCCCTTCCACCTTGATCTCTGGTTCTACTTCACCCTGCAGAACTGGGTTCTAGACTTTGGCCGCCCCATTGCCATGGTGAGTGTAAAGCTGTGGACAGAGCCCTGACCAGCAGTGAGGAGACAGGGTGACATGAATTGTCAGAGTGACCTCAGACAAGTCATTGCCTCTACCAGTACACTGTGAGAATAGGTCTGGATGCTTTCATGTCCTTTAGTTCTACGACTGTGACCAGTGCGGCAGCTGCCAGCGAGTGGGGGATCCGGGGGGGCCTGACTAGTCATACTGCATCCCCCCATATCTCACACCCAGGTTTAACCAAAGCACCAATTCAGACAGTGGGGTATGAGAAAGGATCCCACCTGCTTTCCCCACAGCCTTGGGATAGTATTGTTTTTCTGGAGGTGAAGAGTATAGGCTGAATTTGCCTATCATGTATGACTTGAGCCTTGGGTAATTTTTAGTGTCGTCTGGTGAAACTGTCCCCTTCCCTCCAAGGCTACTTCATGCATCAGTGTACAGTGGGAGCCTCTACGGAGATTAATACTGGAAGAGCACCAAATCCCCTCACTGGTCACGAATAAGATAGATAGATAGATAGATAGACAGGTAACAGAAGGTGAAAAAAATTGAGTGAGTTCCCACCAAGAACTAAGGTGTTGGGCTTCCCTGGTGGCACAGTGGTTGGGAGTCCGCCTGACGATGCAGGGGGTGCGGGTTCGTGCCCCGGTCCGGGAGGTTCCCACATGCCGCGGGGCGGCTGGGCCCATGAGCCATGGCCACTGAGCCTGCACGTCCAGAGCCTGTGCTCCGCAACGGGAGAGGCCACAGCAGTGAGAGGCCCACGCACCACTAAAAAACAAAAAACTAAGGTGTTAATTTTTGCATGTGGGTGGTAAAAATAACAATATCCAACACTGAAACTGACACCTCATACATGCTAATGCTAATGCAAATTAGCAAAGCCCTTTGGGAAAGCAGTTTGTCAAGGCGATAACTAGTACCTAGAATAGTGCCTAGCAAGATACGTGCTCAGTATACTTGTACTGAATGAATAATAACAGTAAGCTAGAAATAGCGGTTAACATACATTGAGCGCTTACTCTGTTCTAAGCTCTTTATGTGTTTAAACTTATTTAGTTCTCCCATCAATGCTATTATTAATCTCAATTTTATACATGAGAAGAGTCGAGGATAGAGAGGGTAAATAACTGGCTCAAGGTCACCCAGCCAGCAAGTGGAGGAGTCAGCACATGCCCCCAGGCACTCGCCCCAGAGCCCACCCCCTTCCATCATGATTTTATCCAGAACCCTAATATGTTCATCCCTCCTGACTCAGTACGACCCCTTCCAAAAAGGGGTCGTACTTTTGCCCTGAAGATGTAATCAGCAAGAAGACAGCCTCTGTACCAAAGGTGTTCATTGCAGTGTTGTTATAATAGCCAAAACTTGGAAGGGACTTGAGGGTCCAGCAGTAGGGACTGGGTAAATCAGCTTTGCTGTACGCAGTCTAGAGGATGCTACCTGGGCACTAAACAGGAATTATGAATACTCTAGAGCAACCTGGAATGTTTAAGGAGAAAAAAACATGCCTAAGTGTCATGCATATTGACTGCCTGCCAACTAGTAACGGCCCTAACAGTCTTGTATACATGGGATCAAAGACTTGAAGGGGATGAAGAGAAGCTTCCTGGCAATGGTGTCGGGGAGGAGGTGTGGTGGCTGCTGATTCTTCTTTCTGCAGGCTTGCCATAAGGTTTACATGTTTTTTAAATGTAGGTGAAAGTAAAGGGACTGAGCCAGGAGTCAGGGCACCCAGTCAGGTTCATAAGTGACTTTGGGCAAGTCAGTGTCATCTGGGCTTTGGTTCTCTCATCTGTAAGAGGACTGGCTTGGACTAGCTGCTCTGAGCCCCTGTGTAGCATGAAGGTTCCACATACTGGGGGACAAAGGAGCTGCCCATCAGACTGGTGTTACAGGGAGAGGGGAGATGAGGCCAGGGGCAGGCTCATGGCCCTTCTCATTCACTAGGACTCAGCCTCATCAGCTCTAATAGGGGTCTCCTGCAGGGCAAATCACTTCCCCCATCCTGCTCAGAGTTGCTGTGGCCACTATAACCCTAAGTGGGCTCATCAGGAATATACATTTGAAAAACTCTTGTATACACTGGAGCTTTTCAAATGTACCCATGATAGTCCCAAATTTGTAATAACTACAAAATAAAACTTTTTACAAGTTATAAAAGTAATATGTCATAGTTACAACAAGTCAGTTCATACCCAGGGGTATAAAGAAGTGTGAGACTCTCCCTTTCCAGTTCCACCCCTGACAGTTTGAGGCTCATCCTTCCACTCCTTTCTCTACTCATGCAAACATATGTATACATCCTTTTTTTTTCTTCTCTAACCAAAATGAGATTTTACTTTATACTTTATTTTACAACTTGCTTTGTTTTACTTTAGAATATATCATGGATATCTCTCCCTGTCAGTACATATGAGGTGTTATTTCTGTTAATGGCTACTTAACCTTCTATAGAAAAGATGTACTGTAGTGTATTCAAGTAGTCAGCCTATTTCTGGTATTTTGCTATCAAAGAGTGTTTCAGCCAACATACATATCTTGCTATAGATAAAGATACAGAGGTACATGCACACAGCAGGTAAGAAAGAGAAAGATTGAGATTCTTGTATCCTGAGAGTTTTATTTCTGCAGGATGAATTTTTGATAGAAATTTATGGTCATTACACGTGTTCTCAATCAACAGATAGTGGGTGTGGCAGGGCGGAGGTTGTGAAGTGTTTTGACCTCGAGTAGGAATTTTCCCACTGACACAGACAAGGCTGGGACTCACGGCGTAGAGCAGTAGGAGAAACAAGGGCATTCTAGACAGAGGAACAGCCCTGGCCTGCCTGCCTCTCTCAGGGAAGGTAGAAAAGGAAGAACTGAATCTTTGTAGAACTCACTTATTTTCTCCTTTGTTTCATAAGGTATAGTTTTGACCTGATTTGGAAGTGGTCCATCTGCTCAGTGGACAGAGTGTTTTTCCATAGCTGGGTGGCCAGGAGATCTTGTCATCATCCTAGGACCTGGAGTGCCAGATCCTTAAGGGTCCATGTAGATCACCTGGGCCACACTTCATGTTACAGATGGGGGAACTGAGGCCTGAAGAGGGGAAGAACTTGCCCAGGGTCACCCAGAACTTTGGTGCACAACTGAGTCCCAAAGGAGCCTCCAACTCTCAGGCCGGTACCCAGGGACCTTTATTTAGTACCCAGAGGGAGAGGGACACAGGGTCAGGCCCTGGATTTGTGTCTACTGTGTGCTTACCTTCTCTGGGACTCAGTTTGTCTGTCTGAAAACACCTTCACTTCAGTGCTGCTGAGAGGATCCCAAAAGATCACAGAAAGAATGAAGTGTGTGCAGAAGAGGTTCTGAGGGTCTCATGGGGCTGTGCCTAGTAAAAACCATTCCTCCCCTTGCTCCCCAGCTGGTGTTTCCTCTCGAGTGGTTTCCGCTTAACAAGCCCAGCGTGGGGGACTACTTCCACATGGCCTACAACATCATCACGCCCTTTCTCCTGCTCAAGGTACAGTCCAAGGCTCCCTGCCCTCCCTTCCCACCCTCATTTCTTCCTCCACCCGGCAGGGAGCTGGTGCCGAGCCCCGGAAGTGCCCTGAGAATCAGACTGTCCCCTGCCTGATTCTGTGGGAGGAAGGCTGTGATAGAGGGACATGTCAAGCCCCAGGAGAGGCGGGACTGCCTCTGGCCGGGAGGGATGGAGAAGGCCTCCCCAAGGAGGGGCGTTTGATTTGGGCCTCCGCCTGGTGTGCTTGGGGTTGAACTGGGAGAGACCTTCAGGCAGGAGCACCTGACGATAAGGCCGTGCTGGAGGAGCCATAATACATCTGGGGAGGCTGAGGTGGAAGGAGTGGCTGGATCGCCCAGGGTGAGGTCAGGGACCAGTTGGGAAAGCAGGTGAGGGCCAGATGGCAGGAAGGGCAGCAAAGGAGGGTGAACTCTCTCCTCTGGCCTGGAGATCCCTGACTTTGAGGTACCACTGGGAACACAGAGCTGTCTCCTAGATAGCTGCGGGAGATAGATATCTGGGCGATGGTAGCTCTCGGCAATGCTGGCTTTGCATTTTGCCACATAAGGGCTCTTAAAACTATCGCTGTTTATTGTCCCCATCATTTTGTTTTTAGAGAGACATTTCAGATCTCCAAAAAATAGGGAAGGTGTAATCTCAGAATTCAGAGGGTCTTTAGTAAAAGAATTTAGTTTCAGAAGCACCTGCCGCATCCCCGTCGTTTTCATTTTTGTTTGCTTGGATTGCTCAGTTGCTCAGAAATGGGAGGGTCTCCTCAACAGGCCAGCCCAGTGACCCAGGAGCAGAACTGGGGGTGGTGGGAGGGCAGGGCCTGGATGCCTGTGTCACCTCCAGCACAGCCCGTGGGTGTGTGTGATCTTGGGCAGAGCTGGCCCTGCTGAGTGTGTTTCCTCTCCAGCACAAGAGGGTGCAGATCCCTGGCCCCTGCTGGGTTCACAGGGACCTTGTGAGACTCTGGAGGCTGGACTGGCCCCACTAAAGGGACCCACCAATTTGAGAGTGACGTTCCAGCTGGTGGCATCCATCCCACTCTGGGTGTGAGGGAGGGAAGCAGAGGGCGTCTCCTATCATGGTGGAGGCGGGGGTCATGCTGTCGGGCCTCCCTCTGACCTCAGCTCATCGAACGGTCCCCACGCACCCTGCCGCGCTCCATGATCTACGTCAGCATCATCACCTTCATCATGGGCGCCAGCATCCACCTGGTGGGTGACTCTGTAAACCACCGCCTGATCTTCAGCGGCTACCAGAACCACCTGTCAGTCCGCGAGAACCCCATCATCAAGAATCTCAAGCCAGAAACGCTGGTGAGCCTCCACCCCGGCACTGCGGTCCGTCCTGGGGCCCAAAGAGGCTGCCCGACATATCACGTTGCCCTAGATGAGGGCAGGCCGCCCTGCCAAGCTAGGATGCTCCTGTGTTACTAGGTAGTGGCACGTAGGCGCCCACCAGGGCCCCCTCCTCCGGGTAGGGAGGGACTGGGGGCAGCTGGGGGAGGCCTGGGCATTGGGGGGAGCGGGGGCGCCGGGTTGCGTGGGTCCCGCACCCTCCCTGAAGCCCCTCCCCGAAGCCCCTCGCCCTCTGCCCCTGCCTCGCCTCTGCCGCCCCCAGATCGACTCCTTTGAGCTGCTCTACTACTACGACGAGTACCTGGGCCACTCCATGTGGTGAGTAATGGGGCCCGTGGCCCCAGCCAGCTCTGCCGCCGGCCTTGGTGACACTGAACAAGGGCCTGGGGTCTCCAGGTGTCGAGCGCAGCGGCTGGAATGGCGTGCTCTTCCCGGGCGGGAGCGCTGTCACTCAGCTCTGGCTCCTGCCGCGCCTCCTTCCGCTCCCGCCAGCCCGCGGTGCCCGCGGCGGCCACTAGAGGGCAGCGAGTGGCTGTCCTCCCTGGGCCGAGGCTGCAGCGCTGATAAACATCTCCCCCACCCTGGGGACGGGGATGGGGACCCCGCCGTGTCGGGCTGCGGTCTTGGGCATGGAGACGGGGAGGAAGATGAGCAGGTCCGGCTGGACTGGGTCGGGGGTGGGGCGGGGGCAGGGTGCTGTCTGTGCCCCCGCTCCTCCAAACTCCCAGGGGAGCGCCTCCCTCCCACCCCTTCACCCACAGTGGAGGAAACCTCACGAATGCGGGCTCAGCCACAGGAGATGCAGGGCCCAAGCTGGGGGCAGTCGTCTGTTCCAGGCCCACACCTTACACAGGATAAGCTGGGGCCGGTGGGAGGGGGTTTGGCCGTGGGTTGACAGCTAGTGACAGAGCCAGCCCTGGGCCTGGGTGGCTCCACTCCCGAGCGATGTGGGCTTACTCTTGTCGCACTTGCCCTACGCTGTGTTTCTAGGTTCTGTTTGGGGGCCTGGGAGGTCAGGGGCTTCCTGGACAGGCAGGCCTCTTGCCAGTTCTCCCTGACCTGTGCCAGAAGACCCTTCCCGTGGGAGGCTGGGGACGGGAGGAGGAGAGAGGAAGAGAGGCTGGAGAAACGAAGGAGCAGGAGAGGACTGGGAGGGCGCGGGGGCACATGAGGGGCAAGAGGGAAGGTGGGGAAGGAGACAAGGTGGTGCGTGGGAAGAGAAAGGGGGGGGTGTGATGGCACAGGTGCGTGGGGAGAGCAGCCTGTGTGTGGAGAGGAGAGAGGGCGGTACCTTTGGGGTGAGATGGTGTGTGTGTGGAAAGGGGGTGAGGCTGTGGGCTGAGTGTGGGTGAAAGGGCTTCACAGAGCTCCTTGGAGTCCTCTGGCAGGTGCTGTCCCCCCCACCCACCTTATTTTAAACTGGGACCTCGGGCCTCTCCCTCCTCGACCCTGCTGGGTACACCCCTTTCCAGGGCAGTGAGGGGCCGGGACTGCTGGTATTTGGGTGCGTACACGAGGCAGACACACACACACACACACACACACACACACACACACACACACACGGAGTGAGTGGGGTGGCCAGCGCCGTGTGGGAGGGAGCTGCCCCTCCCCGCACCCCCCAGCCTGCGGGGCTCTGACCGGCATGTGCTCAGGGAGCAGACCTCATCTTCCTGCTTCCCTCCTGGACCCCCTGCTCGGTAAAGGCTGCCAGGGAAGAGTGCCACCCGAACCAGGCATTTTTGTAAACCATGAAGTGAGACTGCATAGGATGGTGCTGGGAACCAGTACAAGGATGGGCGGGGAAGAGGCCCTGGGTGGGGGCAGCTGGGCGGCTCAGCACTGGCTTCCCTGCTGCAGGTACATCCCCTTCTTCCTCATCCTCTTCATGTACTTCAGCGGCTGCTTCACTCCCACCAAAGCTGAGAGCTCAATGCCAGGGCCAGCCCTGCCCCTGGTGGTGCCCAGCGGCCTGTACTACTGGTGAGTGGACGCTGGACCTGGGGTGCGGGTAGGCTGGGAGCCCTTAGTGAGCCAGGGAGTGAAAATGTGCTCTTGACCACAGGGCTGCTGTGTGACCCCAGATGAGACTCTCCCTGTTGAGGTCCCTGCTTCCTCCTCTTTCAGTGGGGACTGTGACTGCCTTATGGTGGCCGCTCTGTGACCAGGAAGCCAGGCCTGAGTGTGACCTCTTCACATTCAGAGTGCAACCTCGGGGCCAGTAGAATCCATCTCCAACACCAGGCCCTGTAAAGGCCTCGGGACCTCAATTTACTCCTCTGTGAAATGGGAATAATACCCACCTGTCTCCCTTTTAGGACATGGTGAGAATCCAGGGGGAGAGAAAGGGGCTTTGTAAACTATGGAGCATCATGGAGATGACAAGGACAGATATGTGGGGAATTCCATGGCCTCAGGGGCTACATGCCTGGTTTCCTTTTCCCTCCAGCTCTCTCTTCCCATTCCAGAGGATCCAGGCCTCAGCCAGCCTCCTACCCCTCCTCTGTCACTTCCGTTCTGGAGAAAGGCTCCCCTGGGGGTTGTGGGTGTCCTGGGAACAACTAGCCCTTCTCTGGTGGGAAGCCTCCAGCCAAATGAAAAGGGCCTCCTCTCCTGGGGCCAGCTCCGGCCCACCTCCAGGGGCTGCCCTTGGCCAGCAGTGGGGGTCCACCAGGGCAAATCCGCATGCCCGCTGAGGGCAGGATTAAGAGGAATGGGTGGCAACTACAGCTGGAGGGAAAGAGGTGAGACGTGGGAAGGAACTTCGGCCCGTTCTTACCCATAGCACTACCAGAGTGATAGCTACAGGAGGCCGTTTATTGGACAATATGCTTTTCCAAGTACGTAGTTCTTGAGAGATAGGGCCATTTATGCCCCTTTATGAGCAAGAAAACAGAGGCTCCAAGATGTCTTGTAAATTCCCCAAGGTGACACAGCCACTAAGTTGCAGAGCTATGTAGTTCCTTGAGTGGGATGGGTCAGCATTGCGGTTCTCTCTATAGGCAGGGGAGTGGACGAGATAACCTCTCAGAAGCCCTCTAGCCAGTGTTACTGAGTTCCTGGCCACATGCTAGGTACTGCCTTAAGAGCTGGAGAGAACCCTGGGAGATGAGACTGTCCCAGCCTTCAAGGAGACAGTAATGACAGCTCCCTTCAGCTGAAACTGCATCCGCCAACTCGGACGCCTTTAGGATCCAAGCTGGTAACAGACATGCAGGAAGCAGGCGTCGAGTGAGGCAGTAGGGAGTGGTGGGGCCTGGGGCACAAGCTGCAGAACAATGCGCTCTAAAGGCAGCAGCTGCTTTCTCCTCATCAGTTATTGTGATGTGGGAATACAGGCCTAACGTGAGCAGGGAAACCAGAACTCCACATTGGCAGGTAATCTGTTACTTACATACTGGCAACAAACTCAATGTTTTAACAAATAGTAACTCTACAAGCCAAATCAATACGCTGCGTATGGGCCATGGCTCAGAGTGACGTGGTTGCCTCAGCCCCTCCCTCGACGTGCTAACCTGACCGACTGGGTGGGCAGCCTGGTACTTGGGTAGAGGGAGGGATGCCGGGCAGGATGGGCTGTCACGGCACCCACCTCCGCTCACGCACGGGCCTCCTTAGGTACCTGGTCACCGAGGGCCAGATCTTCATCCTCTTCATCTTCACCTTCTTCGCCATGCTGGCCCTTGTCCTGCACCAGAAGCGCAAGCGCCTCTTCCTGGACAGCAACGGCCTCTTCCTCTTCTCCTCCTTTGCCCTCACCCTCCTGCTCGTGGCGCTCTGGGTCGCCTGGCTGTGGAATGACCCCGTGCTCAGGAAGAAGTACCCGGGCGTCATCTACGTCCCCGAGCCCTGGGCCTTCTACACCCTCCACGTCAGCAGCCGACACTGAGTCCGGAGGGGTATGTGCACCCCAGATCCTCACCCAACCTCAGGCTGCACGGGGTGTCAAGCCACCTGACTGTGGGCAGCCAGAGCCCAGCCCTCCCCGCCACCCACCGGCCTGATCTCAGGGTCTGGCAGTGGTCTCTGATCTCCCTCTGCCAGAAGCTCTCACTCCCTCCCCGCTCCAGGATCGTGGCACCCCTTCGTGTGAGGCTGATTTCAGGTTTCTGAGTGGCCGCCGAAGGCAGAGTTCTCACGCGCTTGCACTGTTCCCTGAGCCGCTCACTAGGGGTGGGGACGTCGTGAGGCTCTTCAGTCAGCTTTGTCTCAGCTTCAGTCTCTGCCTGCCACCAGCAGGCCTGCTCCCAGGAAAGGGGCCCTCGTTCCCCATGGGATGCCCCCCCCCCGCCTCCCCCGAGGCACTGGGGCCCGGTCTCCTCCCTTGGCTGCGGACCCTCGGCCTCATTTCCCAGCAGTGCTGGCCTGCGTGTGTGCAGGGGTCTCGGGGGCCTGCCCCGCCTCCTCTCCTGTGCTCTCAGGGAGCCCTGTGCCTCAGAGCCTCCTTTCACCCCGCATGCAGTGATCCCCCAGCCCCTGTCAGCCCCCGTCTGCTGGCAGCATCAGGGGTGAGAAGTGTGACTAAAGGCGGTGTGGAGCCCAGCCTGGCTGGCTGCTGCTGCTTCTTACTTTGGGAGTGAATTTGGGAGGCAGGAGGAGGGTGGTCCCTGGAGCAGGGGAGGGAGCGGCTGGTCTGGGGCCCAGGCAGGAGCCCTGGGCTGACCCCAAGGGCCCACTCGGCCCTGTGTGGCTGAGAGCAGGTGTTGCCACTGTCCGCTGGCCCTCCATGCCACTTGGTACGATCCTGCGGCTGGGGGTCACCTCAGGAGCAGGAAGGGCCTCCTCTAGGTCCCAGCTCTCTTCAGAGGAGTCTGGGGGAGGTCACAGGGGTGGGGACCAGCATAGGGCATCTCCAGACCTGCCCCTCAGAGATGTCCCACTGAGCCTCCCAGCTGTGCTGCCAGCCTGTCCCAGGGGCTGGAGCAGAGAGGGTGCCCTTTGGGGGAAGGTGGCGAGCCTGGTTTGTGGGAGGTTGGCACTTAGCCTTGGGCAAGTTGTTTAATCCCTTGGGGCCTCAGCTCTTGATCTTTGAGGGTCTCAGCCTCACCACACAGCCACCAGGGGCTTTGTGGGCTACCGTTACTAGAAAACACAGGGGAGGGCCACGCTGAACAGGAGACGCATCATCGTAGGCCATGTTGTGATGAGAGAAACACCTTTTGAGGAAAGCAGCTTTGTTTTTCAGGCTTGCTGCTGAGGCATGTTACAGCACGGTAACCCTCCTCACACCCAGAGTGTGGACATAAAGACTGTAGTTAAGGATTCCCACTTTGCTTTTCCCAGGCACCTTTTAAAATAACCACTCAGCATTTAAACCCATAAAAACCTGGTGACCTCCACCCCTACCGTTTTATGATAGGTGCTTGGTACCCTGCTCTCTTCTCCCTCAGGACCTGGGACGGAGGATGGTCCTTCGCCTGGCTCATTGCGCCCCCTGGCGTCTGGGATCTGGAATAATAAATCTTGTGGCTCTACTTACTTCGTGTGGTGGGTGTATTGAAACTGCCTTCAGTCAAAAGGACCCCATGGGTTTCATTTCCCGAGTGGGAGCTGGATGCCGAGGGAGCTGCCTGCCGCCCCCGCGTGGGTGGCTTGTGCCCCCTGACTCAGCAGGTCACGAGTCTGCACATTCTTAATTCATAAGCCAGCTGCGGCCTTTGAGCACATAAGGGCCCCCACCTGCCCAGCAACCTCGTTTGACTCCTTCCCTGCCTCAAGGCCACTGTTAACTCCAAAGCCTGCTCCAGGCCTGTTCTCCATAGAGAGATATTAATGGATATCGTCTGAGCAGGCATAGGCCTGGTTATGTGGGGTCTGAAGCTTATACAATTTGGGGGGTGCTTGATAAGAAAACAGTAAAAAAAAAAAAAAAGTGAATAAAAAATTAGGTATGAAAACGAGTGTTTAGAATGGTAAAGAAATCACAGCAAGTTATTGGAGCCTTGGAGAGTCATGCCCCTCTTGACCAAGATCTCTTTGGGCAGTTTACTGAAAATGTTGCCCTAGAAATACTTAATTGCAACCTGGCTTCCCTCCACCTAGAAAACTCTAGGCCAATGGTTTTCAAAGTATGGCCCTGACTGGCAGCATCTGGATGGCAGGAGAAAATGCAGATTCTTTTCCCCTTTCACCTGCTGAATCAGAAATTCTGGTGATGGGGCCCTTCAGGTGAACAAAATCTCAGCCCCCAAGTTGCATTGGAGGGGGTTTCTGTTTTGTGTTCTGAGTTGAAGTGTGGCCTACACACAACAAGGTAAAGCGTACACCTTGAGAATTTTTGTATAGTGAACCCTCAGGTAGCCACCACCCCGTGCAGGTGTTTTCAGTCATGAGAAACACCCCTTAGAAACACCTAGAAACACCTAAAAAAAAGGAGTTGGCCAGGGTGTCTCAGTTGGTGTGCCTTTGGGGACACAGCCCCAAACTCTAGCACACACTGACCTAAACTCAAGGAAATGTCACGTGTATGCTCAGGCCATTCAAGATGGCTATTCTCTTGCTCTGTACATCCCCAGCTCGACCAGGCCCTGCTTCACTCCCATGACTATCTAATCCTCTTAATTGTAGGGCTTAACTAGTCCCTGGTAACTGATGAGCCCACCTGAAGTCAATTCCCCTATAACTGGTAACCTCCTTCCCCCGCAGAGCAGCAAAGATGGCTGCCGAGTCCTGTCTGCCGCACGCAGCGCGGTGTTGCTCCAGGATGTTGCTTCAAACGTGTAAGATCCCCTATCCAACAAATCACTGATGTCTCTGTCACTGTCCCTGGGCTGTTCCTTTGGTCTCTAGGCTGGGCCACAACAAAGCTTGCAGGCCTGCGGGAGTGCAGCCCAACAATTGGCGAGCCAGCCGAGAAGCCAAGGAAACTCCCGGGCGCACCGAGATGTCAGGGAACAAGGACGGGGAATGGAAAGTTGTGAGGAATCCGGGGGTGGCCATCCACTCGTGTGCGGGGCCCTGTGGCGTCTGTCCTTGATGAATGAGGGCCGCCAAGAGACTGGCGAATCCACAGACCGCCCCGAGGGTGTTGCAGAGATGTCGCTGCTATTACTGTGGGGAAAAAAGCTAGATGGTGGAAGGGGTGGCTGTGGCTGTGGGCTGGCTGCTGCTTTGGAGGCTGAGAAAGGCCACAGACACTGAGCAAGTGCCCAAGGCTCAGCTTAGGGGCCTACAGGTAGGATGCCAGGCTGGCCCAAACCAAAACTGCCGGAACGTTAATGGCCAGATTGAGGGAACAAGATGGGAAACAGACATTTAGCTCGCCACGCTGCGTGGCTGAAGGGAAGGCAGCTTCCCCGACAGGGAGTCCAGATGGTTGGGGCCCGTCCAAATGGGAACCCCAAGGCGTGGGACCCTACAGAGAGCACTGATGAAGAGGAAGAAGATTGGGACGAGGTCATCGAGCTCCCTGTCCCCCAGGCACAGATGAAGCGCTCTTTTCTCCCCCAGAGTGGAGGCAGCTGACCATCAGGCCCTCCCCCATCATAATGATGATATTCTGTTAACCTCAGGGTCTGTTTCCCGTTTCAAAGTAGCAGCCCCCACGCTTGGAGCTCATTTGACAGCAGAGGGATGGCTGGGGAATGCAGACAGAAGGCAAACACCTGGATGACCTGTCAAATACTTGGGTGTTATCTGGTCAGGTAAGCCCAAAGTGGTACTCAGCAGTTACTGGCAAAATGCAAGCACACCTGTGACCCATCACCCCGAAACAATTACAGACCTGGCTAGGGCTGTTGGGCTATTGGAGGCCTTTCATCCCGCATCTGGCCCAAAATTTTGATCCTTATTCAAGCCTGTAAAGAGGGGAGCTCAGTGGGAGAGGACCCCGGGGGAGGAAGATGCCTTCACCCTAGCCAAGGTGGCTGTTAAACAGATCCAGGGCTTTAGGGATATGAACTCAGGGACAGGCTTGTGAGTTGGACATGGCGAGTTACCTGAGGTTTGGTTGGGGCCTGTGGTAACAGCGTAATCACAAGAGTGCCCTTGGGCTTCTGGTCCCACCCGTGGAAGGGGGCGGGATAACAATGCCGTGTGATGGAACAACAGCTCTGTGCAATCTACGATGCTTCACAACAGGTGAAAGACATCCCAGAAGGCACCCCAGTGACTGTATGTACTCAGGATCCCACAGCTGAGTGGCTAAAGGATACCTTCCAGAAACCCAAGTCCGGGCATGCACAAGTCCAAGCCATAACTAAGTGGCATGTCTGTTGAAGGCAACGTAGCCCTTGACCTACTGGCCCACTGAGTGCAGAGTTACAGGCTGAGGCCTGGTTACCTACACCATGGAGGACCCCACCGGCCTGACAGAGAGAGCTGATCCTCCTGAGATACCTCCTTTAGTGGAAGAAGGCACAGGCTCCATCCCTTGGGAGGTTTCGTACACTGATGGGTTGGCCTGGGGTGATCAGTGCAGGTGAGCAGCAGTGGCCAGCCGGCCTGCAACGGACAGCATCTGGATGGATACACTGGATAGCCCAGGAGTGGATGGTGGCGGGGCGACCCTATGGGGAAAGGGCCCTGATAGCGACCAAGGAACCCACTTTATGGGCCACGAAATTCAGGTATGGGCTGATGAAAATGACAGACACTGGCATTTCCCCCTGCGCTACAACGCCCCTGCTGCTGGGCTAAGCAGAGGGATGAATGGACCACTTAACCAGCTAGTGAGACTGGGAACCCGCTCTCTTGACATGTGGACCAGGATGCTAACTCAGCCCCTCCGAGCTATAACTGAACATACCAGGAGCAGTCAACCCAGTGCCTGCAGCACGTTAACCCAGAAGCAACTAGGCAACACCATCCAAGTTCAACTGTTGACCACCGAAGGACCAGTACTGATCAGGACAGTAACTTGTTTTCACCCTGGCCACCGGACCTATTCCTAGGGGAACCCAGTACAAAATGGCCTGGGGCTCGCAGGTAGGTCTCCGGCGGTTTGGGTTTGCCACTTCATGGGGAATAGGATTAGAAAGGGACTTACAGGCTTCACCTGTCCTCCACTTGGCCCTACCTAACACCACTAAGGTAATTAATCCAGGCCCCTATTGGAGCAAGCACCATTATATGAACCCTATGGTCTGTTATATGCCCTCTCTTGGCTGAGGGGACTGAGGGTGGACAGACGGTGTGGGACTGCAGGCTGGGATGCAGACCACAGGTAGGGATGGTGTGATCTCAGAATGCTGTTACTGCTTGTATTGGCTTCAGGGCCATGATATTCCCCCCATCTTGTGCCTGTAAAACATCTCTATATTTCGTCTCTAGCCTGAGCAGAGGGAATCTGTTTGGGAACTGGGCAGCAATGGTGGCCTCGCCATTGGTAAGTCTGACTGCTGGGTCTACAGCGAGATGCTATTGTCATCCTCCTCTGGACTTCCATGAAAAGTTGACCCAATAAGTGCCTGGCTCCAAAGTCTGCCTACCTCTTGGACTCTTGATACTCCTTAGCAGCTGTTGGCTCTGTTGCATTTGTGGTATTTGGTTGCAGTGCCCTCTGCATACCTGACCCCAGGGATATGGCGGAAGAGGGTCAGACCAAGATTGTAAGGGTCACATAGGGTGTGTAGGGGTGGAGTGTATGGTCAAGCCGTTCAAGATGGCTGTTCTCTTGCTCTCTGTACACCCCCAGCTCAACCAGGCCCTGCTTCACTCACATGACCATCCAATCCTCTTAATCATAGGCCTTAATCAGTAACTACTAACTACCTATGTGTTTTTGCCCCTGCCCCAGCTGCTGGTGCGCCTGGTAACTGAGGAGCCCACCTGAAGTCAATTCCCCCTGTAACTGGTAGCCTCCTTCTCCCCTGGAGTAGCGAAAACTGCCGTGTCCTGCCTGCCACCTTCCATCCACAGTGGGGAGTCGCTCCAGGATGTTGTTTTGGACATGTAGGATCCCCTATCCAACAAATTGTTGTTAATCTCTGTCGCTGCCTCTGGGCTTTTCGGTCTCGAGGCTGGGCTACTACAAGGCCCAACAGTCATGTCTCCTCCAAGAGACCCTTTCCAAACACAGGGTGATTCCGAGGAAGCACTTGGCCCGGCCCTGCCGGCCTTCCCCCCAGGCCTCTGCTCTGTGCTCCCCACCCTCCCAAGCCCCCACCTGACGTCCTGTCTCCTCTTCTTCCGTAAGGCTGTTAGTGAGAAGTTCCCCTCCTCTCCTGCCTCCCTCCGGTCTCTCCTCTACTCAGCCCAACCGGGAAGAGTGCGAATCCTCCAGCTGA
This sequence comes from Mesoplodon densirostris, assembly GCF_025265405.1. Lineage (NCBI taxonomy): Eukaryota > Metazoa > Chordata > Mammalia > Artiodactyla > Ziphiidae > Mesoplodon > Mesoplodon densirostris. Next base: position 125,567,496 of record NC_082664.1, read on the forward strand.
AATTCTCTGGGTCTAGAAACGGGTGTGAACAGGTGACTCAGGAGACACGAAGTGGAGGAAAAGAGAACCTTCCACATGGAGGTGGTCTAAGGGACAAAGGAGGGCCCCAGCTGTCCATGTGCCAATTACCGACGCATCCCTCTGCGCACGTGCAGCCCCTTTCTAGGACCCACTTGTCCCTGGTCCGGGAGCTCTGGTGCAGTGCACAACATGTGCAGCCGTACGTGTCGGTCCTGACAAAGTGGGTGGACCCTGGAGTTGGAGCCCACAGGCAGGACAGCCACGGACAAGGGATATAACAGGTGTCTGGGAGAAGAACGGGGAGAACCCAGCTGTGCCCAGCGCTGTAGCTCCAGGGAACTGCCCCCCTCACTTCCTCAGTGGGTGTGGGGAGGGGTAGGGGGCAGCACAAACCACTGAGAAATGGGGAGAGTCAGCAGCTTCTGCCGGAAGGGGTGGGGGCTGCGGTGGGGAGAGGAAGGAAAGGAAGAAAAAGGGGGAGACTTCCCGGCCGGGAAAGTCACTTAAGAGGCCTCCCTCTGAGCCCCCTGGGCAGCCTGTGGTGGGGCCAGAGACCGCAACGCAGGCATCTACTGCATCCCCACCCCAAACCGCCCCCCCCACCAGAAGGAGGGGAGAGAACTGACACATGCTGAGAACTGACAGTGCACCGGCCATTTGACCAAACAGCCCTGTGACGAGGCCCGTCCAGGACACTGAGGCACAGAGCAGTGAAGTGACATGCCAAAGTCACTCAGCAGAGGGGCCTTAGAGCAACAGTGGCTGTGTCCCTTCTGCATAAAGCATCCCAAGGCTCTGGCAGTGGAGGTGGCTGTGCCGTCACAGTGGGGTTTCCTCCCACCTACAAGGTGGTGTGTGATGAGCCTTAAGTAAGGCGGTGTGCAAAGTGCCCGACACCTAGGAGGAGCCTGTCAGCCCCCAGCTTAGTCCCCGGAGAGAGAGAGGAAAGACCCCCGGAGACAGGGCCAGGGACCCCCTTTCTGTGTGTCACTGACCCCTTCTTAGTGTCCACAGAGGGCTCCCAGGAAGGAACAGCAGTGTTTGTCCTCTGGCTACAGAGCATCAGCCTCCTGATGCAGGATCGAGTGCTGGGGAAGCCCTCGTGCAGCCCCGGTCTCTCAAAATCCAACTTGCCGCTAGCCCAGGCAGGCCGGGCATCAGCAGTGCACGGGAAGCTGGAATCTGACCCCTGGCGTTGGGCCTGGTCTCCATGGCAGCCGTGGATTTATAACCGGGGCCTCCACCCAGCTTGGCGGACTTTCGACTTGAAGCCGGGAGGAAGGGGAACAGGAAGGCCGTTCTGGGAGCAGCGAGCACACGGGTGGCAACCGGAGGCCCCGCAATGGTGAGTGAGGGTCTGTGTGGCCCTGTCGGGCTGTCCTGGGCTGGGGTGGCCCGGGGGGCTTTTGTGGAGTCCCTCCCTGACTGTTCTCTCTCTGCTGCAGGCCAAGTTTCTTTCCCAGGACCAAATTAATGGTAGGTTTGGTTTGTTCTTTCATTAGCAACTCACAGCAAAATATGGGTCTCGTTAGGCAATTTGCTCTGCTCATTTTTTGTTAGTGGGAGGGAAGGAGGTTGGTGGGAGAGCTGGGCCCACCCACAGGCGAGGGGCCGGCGGCTGCAGGGAAGGGCTGGGTTGGAGGTGCAGGTTGGGGGCAAAGCTCGGAGGTAAGAGATGTTGGTGCCGCACTTGTCGGTGTGATTTACAAGAGGGAGTGATAGGAGAAGGAGCTCACTGGGTTTTCCCTCAGAACTTGAGAGCTGGATTTGGGGAAGGAGAGGGAAAGGGGATGGACAGAGAGACACCGCTGTGGCTGAGGACCTAACCAAAGGAGGGGGCTTTGTAGCTGGCTGAGAAAGAGAAAAGAGCCCAGGTTTGCACTCTCAGGCAGGATGCTTCTACGCTCTGGGCCTCAGTCTCCCCATCTGTAAAGGGGGGAAGGTCGGCTTAGGTGGTCTCTGAGGTCCCTTCTGTCCTGACAGCAAGCCTAGTTTTGGTGTTTGGAGCACTTTGTTCCCGGAGTCCCATGACCTGCTGGTCCCCAAGCAGGCTTCAGTTTCCCGCAGTGCATGGTTCTGTTTCCACAAGGCCAAGCCAACAGAGTTGGGTTACACGGAACTCAGGGGCCCAGACCTGGCTGGGGAGGCCCATCTGAGCTCAAGTAGGGAGATGAACTGAGGGTTACCTAGGCAGGGATTCCAGAGTTCTGGGTACCAGGAGTTTGGTCTATAAGGGGGAGTAGGTGGGTGGGTTGTAGGCACCTCCCCACAGACCCCTTGATATCCTTACCCCACGAGGGAGAACAGAGCAGGGAGTCTTAAAACACAAGGCCCAGGGCAGGGGCCCCTCTTGCCCAGGTCTCGAGGCAAGACTTGAGGAGTCTCGGGGCTGGAGTCCAGCTGTCAGCCTCAGCCTTCCCCAACCAACACCTGGCTCTGAGGCTCACCTTCCCTCTGGGGCCTCTGAACCTCCCAGAAGGGAAGAAGGTAAGTTCCCCTTTGTATCTTAATGTCTGACACAAAGAAAGTGACCACAAATGTTAATGAATGAAAGACTGGAGTGGGAAGAGCAGGGACCTTGGAGGCAGTGGACCTGGGGTCCAGTCACCTGAGCCTCAGTTGTCTCATCTGTGAAGTGGGGCTAATGATACTGCCTCACCAGGCTGCTGTGAGAGACACAGCAGATGTCAGCCACGTGCCTGACGCTGGGCCTGTGTGTCACCCAGACATACACGGGGGCCAGCTTGCTCTTGCTAGCGTGAGCCAGACGGTACGGTTCTAAGAAATTTGTGAGCTGGTTGTTAAAATCAGCCATTATTAAATAATGGAAGATGAAAGAATGCTCCAATCCCTCCATCTGTATAAACTTTTTTTTTTTTTTTTTTTTTGCGGTACGTGGGCCTCTCACTGTTGTGGCCTCTCCCGTTGCGGAGCACAGGCTCCGGACGCGCAGGCTCAGCGGCCATGGCTCACGGGCCCAGCAGCTCTGCGGCATGTGGGATCCTCCCGGACCGGGGCATGAACCCGTGTCCCCTGCATCGGCAGGCAGACTGTCAACCACTGCGCCACCAGGGAAGCCCTGTATATAAACATTTTAAAAAGATATCTCATGGGGCTTCCCTGGTGGCACAGTGGTTAAGAATCTGCCTGCCATGCAGGGGACATGGGTTCGGACCCTGGTCCGGGCTGATCCCACATGCCGCGGAGCAACTAAGCCCATGCACCACAACTACTGAGCCTGTGCCCTAGAGCCTGTGAGCCACAACTACTGAAGCCCGCGTACCTAGAGTCCGTGCTCCACAACAAGAGAAGCCACCTTAATGAGAGGCCTGTGCACCACAACAAACAATAGCCCCCGCTTGCTGCAACTAGAGAAAGCCTGTGTGCAGCAACAAAGACCCAATGCAGCCTAATATAAATTTATATATATATTAAAAAATCTCTTGCAGTCAATAGTGCTGAAGATTTCAGTTTAATGAATATAATTTGCACAAAGGCCGAGAAGTAGTTTAATAGTAGATCACTTATCAGATGTAATGATAGTATAGTCATTGGGAAAAGAGTGGCATTCATTGGCATGCAGCCTACCTCACTTATGGTTAAATCAAAACTGTAGGTTGGCAATGGCTACAAGAGCTGTCAAAACTCACTGTGATAATCAATTGGCTAGATGGAATTTATAATCGAGTATATTTTATGATTTGTAAATTGTGTGCTGCACATCCTTAAGTCTATAAAACAAACTATGTACATATATCATCACAGCTGGTTGTTACATTCCGAGCATACAACTGGTGTTATCCTAGGCCCTGGGGAGGATTCTTTCTTGCCTTGGGATATTTGTATTTTCAAAGGGAAAACCTAAAGGGGATTTTTAATTCAATTTATTTAACCCAATTTGTTCTTTCATTCAACAGTTATGAGTCCTTTCTTTGTGCCGGCCCAGTTCTAGGCATTAAAAATATAGCAGTGCACATAATAGCCCCAAATTCCTGTGTTCACAGGGTTCACCTTGCAGGGATGGTGGTGGGGGGGGACAATAGGAAAGTAGTAAAATAAACAGGATGTTGGATGGCCGGATGGCCTATCAGAAGGAGAGCCAGGCAGGGAGAGGAAGGAGGTGTGGAGGTCTCAGGGGGCGGGGCAGCGGGTGGAAGGAAAAGAGCCCTGTTGTTCCAGCGCAGGACTCCAAGTTCAGAGCCAGACTCCCAGGTATCTAAAGGCAGGAAGACAGAACGCGTTTTATGTAACTGAGGGGGTGGGCCCCCATTTGACCCTAGCCCTGCTGATATCAGGGACCATGGGCCCCCGTGGTGCAGGGCACAGGGGCGGGGGGCAACGTGCCCCCCGGTAGAGCCTGGTGGATTCCAGGCCCCAAGAATGTGATGTCCCCACCTGGCCACTGTCGGAAGATGGTCAACTGTCATAGGATGAGGTCTCAGGAAGGCAGCGGGCCCACCCCTCGTGCAGAGGCAAACCAGACAGAAGACAAGGTGGGGTGGCCAAGAGCAGTCCCCAGGAGGGGGAAGGGGAGAGCTGAGTTTAAGCCCTGCACACATGGTGGCCCTCTCTCTCTGCCCCCATCCCCACTGGCACTAGGCCTTCTTGGAGGGAATTAGGTTTTGCAGGAACCAAAGGTGGGGTTAGGCCAGGCTCTGGCCCTGCTTCCCCTGGGCCACTCTAGCCCCTGCCACCAGGTCCTGTTGGTGGTCTGCCCCTCCGAAGCTCAGGCTCTGTAAAGTTCTGAAAGGGTGGAAGGTTCCCATTCAACCTCTCCACAGGCACAAAAGCAGCTAATTGTCTCTAAACCCCACTGCCTGCCCTGCCTTTGATTAGCAACCTCCCTGAAATCCTCCGCTGCCAGGAGAGGCCTTAAGGAGGGACCATGAAAGGGCCCTAGGCCTGGGCTTCCTTTTGCCGTCTCTCCCGCTCTGCTGCCCTCTGGTAGCTTCTGCCCAGGAGTGGAGATCCAGTGTGGCCGCCGGGGCAGAGCAGGCTGCCCACTGCGAGTCTTCTGCTGCTCCAGCCTTCCTTGCCCCATCTGCACCATGGGAACAACGAAGGTACCACCCCCACGGGGTCACAGTGAGGATTACACAAGGGCCTGGGGGGCAAGTGCTAGTAGCGGGAGCTGCGGTTGCTGGTTTTGTTACTATCAGCTCAGGAGCCGCTGGTCTAGCCCTCTGAGGAACCGGCTGGGTGTGGGAAGCGGGAGAGAGCAGGGTGCCGAGGCCAGCGCAGGGCCCTGCACGTTCCCAAGAGGAGCTCAAGCAGGAGCTCTACCCCGTGGGCCCCAGGGACAGGACGAGAGGGGAGTCTTGACCAATTCTGATGAGAGCCCTACCCACAGCCCGTGGTCAGAACCTCTGTGAGGGGCCCCTCATCTTCCCAAGCTCACGGCTGGCCTCACTGTGCCTCCAGGGCTGGGGCTCGGGGGAGATGCAGGTGGGGGTCGGTTCTGCTGGGCCTGGGGGGATCTGTGGATCTGGAGGCTACTCTGCCCCCAGCAGGGGAGAGAGGGTTTGGGAGCAGCAAGCAGGATCTCAGCAGAGCCTGGGACGACGTCCTGGCAGCGCCTCTTGAAGTCTTGAAGGGGGCCAGGGCCTGTGTCAGAGAGCGGCTTGAGAGTTCAGCAGCCTGGAGGCCAGCGGCTGGAGCAGTAGACTCAGAAGTGCCCACAGTTGTGATTATTGTCATCACGTATGAGAGCCTCTCTGCCAGGCCTGCCCAGAGGGGATTTCTGGTCCTTCCCAGAAAGGAGGACCAGTAGCCCTGAGGCATTACTGTCCCTGTTTCCCACATAAGCTGTCTTTGCCAAGGTCCCCTGGGAGTCTGGTGCCCTGCTGTGAGCTCCTGGTCTCCCTGGGCTGGCCCTGGAGGGTGAGAGAGAGCTTTCCTCTGGTTTTAGCCGACTGAGGAAGGGAGCAGGGAGGGCGAGAGGGAGGAGGCAGCAGGGAAGTCAGGAGAGGGAGGGCAGAGGGTTGGCAGATGAAGCAGGACACCTAGTTCAATGTAAATTTCAGATAAACAAATACCTTTATAGGTATATCCCATGCAAAACTTGGGATCGACTTAAACAATGAATACATTTTTTAGAATATCTGAAGTTCGGTTTACCCTGGCAGCCCTGGATTTCTCTTTGCTGTCTGGCCACTCTAGGAGGGGAAGAGGAGAGGGGAGCAGGCAAAAGGAAGGGGAGGGGCAGGAAGAGGGGGAGAGGACGGAGAAGCGGGGTGGAGGGTGAAAGAGGGCTCCTGATTCTCCCTTCTGGGCTTTGGCAGAGTACAAGGAATGCTTCTCCCTGTACGACAAGCAGCAGCGGGGGAAGGTGAAAGCCACTGATCTCCTGATGGTGATGAGGTGCTTGGGGGCCAGCCCGACGCCGGGGGAGGTGCAGCGGCACCTGCAGACTCATGGGATAGGTGAGTGGGCTGGGCCGGGTCAGTTGCCAGGGAAGGAGTCTGGGCTGAGGGTGGGCTCTGAGCCCCACAGCTGTGGTCCTGGGGAAGGCCCGGCAGGCAGGTGCAGATGATTGGGGTGTAAACAGCTCAGTTTGAGGGGTAGGTTGCAGCTGGAGCTCACCGGCTGGGTGCTGTGGAGGCACCTAGCCAGGTGTGCTGTGTATCACTCAGGCTTCCTTGAATCCTCACAGCAACTGGTGACACCCCCATCCCAGAGGACCAAGGGATCTAGGCATTCCAACAAGGTTATCACACACCTGCAGTCCAGACAGTGCTAAGTGATCCCAAAGTTGTTTTGATAGAACAATGTCCCTCTACTATTTGTCATGTGCTTAGCTCAACAACCCAATGAAGGAGGCACTATCCTAATCTGGGTTTTACAGACAAAGATCAAGATTCAGAGCCCATTAGGTAACTTCCCCAAGTGCTTACGCCAATGGTGGAATCAGGCTTGGAACCCAATTCTGATCTCCAAGTGGTTTTCTGGTGATGTGATTATGGGATTTTCATTCCCCTTGTTTCCTGTTTTTGACAATGGAAACATGGTACTTTTCATAACCAAAAACAAGTTTTTTTGTTGTTGCTGGTGGTAGGTTTTTATTTTTTAAAGAAAAAGAGGGAGGGATGTCAGAGGCCAGGATGGCTGTTTGCATTGGTGGCTGGACACTCAGGAAGGAAAGAGAAGGGTGGCCTGGAAAGAACACTTGATCAAGAGCCCATCTGGACCTCAGTTTCCTCATCTCTCAGATGGGCTCCCACCATCTGCTAGCGTTATCCTGAGGTCCCATCCGAGGGTGCCTGAAGTAGCACTGGGAGCCCGTCCTGAGGCCAGCCTGGGCCTGGGGGTGGGCCTCTGAAGGCTTCAAGCCTGGTGATGGGGCGCTTAGCAACTGCGATCCGCTGCTTCCATCTCCGAAGGGGTGGTGGTTTCCTCTGACTTCTGTCTCCTGCAAACAGGAAGCTGTGGTCAGGGGCAGTTCTGACTTCCTGCAGTTGTAGCCCAGCCAGGGCCTGGGCTGAGGTCCCCAGGCATGCCTGGAGGAGGGGTGTGGGCTGGGGGGACTGGGGTGGAGGCTGCAGTGAGGTGAACAGCCTGGGTGGGACAGAGGCTTGAGGCCCCAGGTGGGGGCCATCTGCCCATCTTTGTAGATGTGTTACAGTGGCTGCCAAAAGGGGGGCTAGACATGTTGGTGCACTTCCCTCCAGTTCAGGGCAGGAGAGAAGCATCCAGAAGGGGGTAGAGGAGGCAGTGCTTCATCCTAGTCCTGCCACTGCTCTGAGGTGACTCTACGCTCTGAGCTTCTGTCTCCTTAGTGGGCAAAATGTGATGATAACCAGTCACTAAGGGGTTGTTGGGAGGATTAAATGAGGCATATCCATGGTGGGAACTCAGCAGGACAGGCTGCATCCTCTTCCCCATGACCACTGCCTCCATGATGGTGCTTCCTGAGTTAGGTGGCCCTCGAGCTGGCCATGAAGGCCGGAACCCAGCTGCCTTCCTCAAGAGAAGCCTTTTCCTCCCTGCTCACTCTGCTGTGTTTGGGGGTTTCCTAGACAGAAATGGAGAGCTGGATTTCTCTACTTTCCTGACCATTATGCACATGCAAATAAAACAAGAGGACCCAGAGAAGGAAATTCTTTTGGCCATGTTGATGGCGGACAAGGAGAAGAAAGGCTACATCATGGCGTCTGAACTGCGGTCAAAACTCATGAAACTGGGAGAGAAGCTCACCCACAAAGAAGGTAATGGCCTGGGTCCCTCTTTTCCAACAGCAGGCGATTAAGGGGTTGGGGGAAGGACACCAAAGCCCAATCCATGCCACCCGGGTTATGTAGGCACTGCATTTGATGGATGCCCCAGAAGGTTGTGACTAGATGTTGAGCTTGGTGAACTCTGGATTGGATCCCAGAAAAGAACTAGGGACCCTGTGGGTGGCAGGAGAAATTAGCCAGGGTGAAGGGGCGGCTTGGGGAAACCCAGTTATGATCTACTTGGGCATCACACTGTGTTCTAAACTTTCACTGTGGGCCTTCATTTAGTGATTATGACATCTCTGGGAGCACTAGTGTCCCCCTCATACTGATTAAACAGGTGCAGTGAGTGGCTTGTAACAGAGCTAGGAGCTACATGCAGGTCTATTAGACACTTGGACCCCCGCCCCCCAGCCCCTCTCAGGCTCTTTCCTCTAACCACAGCTGTCTTCTGAAGCTGCTACTGCTGCCAAGTTTCTAAACTGAGAAACTTTGCTCCCTTTCCTCACGACTCAGCCAGCTCTAAGAGCTTTTCCAGAAGGGGCGTCCGTGGTGGTCTTTGACTCCTACCTTCCCTGCCTTCCTACCTCAGAGAGGATGAGAGTCTTGGGTCTTCTAGTTAAGCCCGATGTCCATGGTAAGGGCGACCCCAATGTTGGGCCCTTTGCAGGTGTTCTCCCAGCCTGCCTGGTGGGCCCCAGTCCAGCCACGGCAGCCATGCCAGGTTGCTGCTAGAGTCCACACCCACCAACCCCAGAGGCTGGGATTTCTAGTTAGGCCACTGGGCCACTGCCTATGATTGAGGCAGGAGGAAAAAGGCTTCAATAGTGATGGGCCTTTAGCCTTTGGTTAAATCACAACAAACAGACTTGAATCCTGGCTCCCCCTCATTCTGGGGGACCTCAGGTGAGTTTCTTAACCTCTCTCACCCTCCTCAGTTTCCTCGTTGGGAAATGAGGTTACAAGAGACAATCCCTCAGGTCCCTCCCAAAGCTAACATTCTATAAAGCAGTCTGCTGAGATTTTATCTGCAGTCACAAAGGCACAGTGCAAAGCATGTAAAAATAGCTCTACAGAAGGCAGATGGAGCTTCCCCCGCTTTTTCAGGCCGACAGCTATCACGATCTCATCTTTCATTGTGGCTGTTTTAATGTGAACAGGGAAACACGGGCTCTCCTTCCCTCCCCGGCTCTCAGGACACTGCTTGGGCTTTTATGTACCAAGTGGAGTGTTTGTTAGCAGAGGGCCAGCAGGGGCCTTAATTCTTACGGTTAATGATCTGTCTAAAGCAATACCACAGCCCCCAAACTCAAACATATCTCTCATTTGTTTAACCAGTAAAGAAACATTTCAAAGAAACTGACAATGTCTTCCAGACAGAGACCGATGTCCCTTCCTCTGGCTGTGGGAGAAGGAAAGATGATACTAGAAGTAAGACTCCTTTACGCTCAGTGATTGAAAGAAAAGCTTCAGTTTTACTACAGAAGCATCCTTGGAGCTGCTGAGATAGATAGCTGGGAGGGAGGCCTCCTTTGCGACCCGGTTCTTTGTGGGTTCACAGGGAACCGCCGTTCTACCCAGAAGGCATCACCAGACTCCAGCTGCCCCTCTTCTGGACAGTTGGAGGCTGCAGTGGTTGGTGTTAGACCTGTCCATTGGGATGGTTTTAACCAAGTGGTTGATGGGTAGAAGCATCTCTATGAAATAAGATAAATTACAGTCTCAACATTCTGAAAATACTCAGAAATACTATCAGCTTAAGCACAGAGCACAGTAATTACATTTTTGGAGAAGGATGGTTAAGCAGGAAGTCACAGGATATTTTCTAACAGCTACCCAGGATTATGTTGGGGACGCCTAGGGCCGGGGAAGTTAACACAGAGCAGTGAGATAGTTTTGTAAGAGGGTGAGGATGGTCCTGAGAAACCACCGTGGAAAAGTGTAACCTGAAATGGCTCTTCTTGTCAACTCCTGGGACAAGCTAGTATTTTGTCCCAGGGATCCAAAACCAGTAACTGTAGGGGTTTTGGTTTTTTCTTTTTTTGAGCAACATTAGAGAACAATGGCAGTTTTTTGTAGGCTTTGAGCTTAGACACAGTTGAATATATTTTCTCTTATACTACCCCACCCCCGAAACGCACTTTTTAAAAGAGGTGATGGTGGCAGGTACCACTTGTCACTGAGCCCCCTCGGGGTGGGGGGGTGTCAAGCTGGAAGGCAGACTGGCAGGTCAGGGGCAGGCCAAAGACTGGGCTGGGGGGCCCGGGATGGAGCTGCAGAGGGTCTATCTGTTCTGCAGGGGGCTGAGACAGTGGGCTGTAGAAGGTAAAATTCATGCCAAAGCTTTCTGGAAATACTGGCACAGGGGCCAGACGTTTTCTGAAGGGGAAAAAAAAAGCACAAGGTGGTTTCAGTGACTGAACCCTTACCAGTACACTCCTACCCTGGCCCCTGCAGAAAGCCTGATGAACTCAAAATTGGATACATGGTCTCCAAGGGGTAGGGGGTGGGTTGTCCTGTTCCCTCCACTGGTTTATTTCCTCATCTACGGGAACAGTCAATTAGACGCTCAGGGAAGACCTCCAGGGAGTCCCAACCCCCAGCTGGATGTCCTATAGCAACACTAAAGCCAAACTGAAAAATTAATGTGATTTATTGCAGTGGATGATCTTTTCAGGGAAGCAGATATTGAACCTAATGGCAAAGTGAAGTATGACGAATTTATCCACAAGATCACCATTCCTGTGCAGGACTACTGAATGAGGAGAAGGCAAGAGAGCCTCCCCTGGGCCGGAAAACTCAAGACTGATGAATCTTTAAAAAGAAAAGCGTTCCTTTCACTTGCGGGAGATGGCAAACACAGCAAGATGACATACCTGACCACAGGAGAGGGTAACTTAGCAAGGAAACGAAACGATTTCAGCTACAGTATTAGCATGTCTTTAATAAAAGACTGTCACTGATTTTAATAACTAACTACCATCAGTCTAGCCCTTTATATCATGGAAAGAGCCTATGGTTTAGAGTTGGGCCAGGGTTCCAGTCCTGACTCTGCCACTTCCAAGTCAGGTGATTTTGGGCAAATCATTTCACCCCTCAAAGGCTTAGGATCCTTCCTCACTGAGGTTGGATTCCTACTTCTTACCTCATGGAGCCTGTTGAGAATGGGCTTCAAAAGGTCTCTGCAAATTGTAGGGCACTGTGTAATCCTGGGTTGCCATGGCCGTGCTTCTCCGAAAAAGGGCAATTTACCGAAAGACTAATTTGGGTGCTAGAATCATCTTCCGCATTTCCAAGATAAAGCTAGCTGAGAAACAGCAACAAGCAGAGAGCTCAAACTATGGCAACAGTTCTTGCAGCACCACAGGGTCACATACAAATTCTCATTCCCAGTGCATACTAATGTAGTTCAGGATATTCATTCACAAACAGGATAAAAAATAGGTTTAAAACAAGGCAGCATCAGCTAAACCCTGGGAAGAGTGATCTGACTACACCCCAAACCAAAGGAAACCAGATGTGATGAGTTGCATTCACTGAGGCCTTGCAGAGCTTGAGACCTGTTATGATGCTTCGGTCAGAATTCTGAGCTCCTCCCTGACCCATGATCAGAGAGGTTCATGGGACTGGGATGGTCTGCTCAAGTGGGCCGAACTAATGATGGTTTCAAGCCATTTCCTCAGGACTAATGGAAAGTAATAAGGGGATGGAACAGGCCACAGCCATGACCCAGCGAGAGCCCTGGAAAACAATAGTAGGGGTACTGGTCCTGCCGGGAGCTTTTCCAGCACAAGTGGCTTTTTAAGTTAGTTATGTAGCCAGGAGGTGCCAGGCTGGTGCTGCCTGTGCACTCATCAAAGTTGTGGATCCATTGCTAGCGCCAGCACAGCCCTAAAACGGGCTGGCGTCACACACCAGCATGCTGAGCGGGGAGCAAGGCAGAACCCTTAACTCCAGAGATTTTCATCCTTATATGTATCAAAACTGGGATCTCTGGGCTGTGGCTTTTTCTAATTGTGCCTTAGTGGCTAAAGCAAAAGAAAACCAAATTAAGAGGGAGGTGCGTCTCTGGGGAGGTTTACACAGAACACAAATCTAAAGGGCCAGGAACAAGGGAAACTTCAGGGGACAAAACAGTCACAGCCTTAGTGCAGCTATCTCATGATGCTGCACGGCCTCAGACCAAATGGAGGTCCTGAGAAAGGAGAGCCGCTTTCATTTCCCCAACAGTGTAACTGCCAATGAAGTGAGTAGAAATTCCTAGGAGCTGTAGAGACGGCTTCTGTGGGGGCAGGCAATATATGGGCCCCAAAACACCAGCCTGTGATCGTCAACCTGGGGATCTTAGGCTCACACGGTACAGGGGCAGATCCAGGTTTTGTGAGGTCTGAGGGTTATACGATTCGGCAGCCTTCTTTAAGAATATTACAGTAGAAATACAGAATTACTAGGGCTGCTCCTGGGACCCTGGAAGAGACCAGAGCAAGTGAGGGGCCCTGGTGCTTAAACTTCATTACCTTCGTGGTAAATCCATCTGAGGGCTGGTTAGATGTTGGCACCCCATGTTGAACTGCTGTATTTCACTTTCAGGCAAGGCTCAAGGGTCCTAGTGCGCCACATTTCTTTTTAACTCATCGTGGACATGAGGAAGTTAGTCCTGCACAGCCACTCTGGAATACCAAGGATTAGACAGTAGATACCTGTGATTTAGATGGGACAGGAAAAGGAAGTTCTGGGCTATAACAATAAACGAGGGTACGTTCCCTCAAAGCTTTGTCTTCATATGCCACTGAATGGTACCCGTATGGTTTCAAAGCAAGTTTTATGAATCTCATTTGCCTAACAGGAATCTGAAGTAGACCTTGCCAAAAACACATAAGTGGTGTGTAATGGCTTTGAGAACCTGGGGCTCGTGTCCACTGACTCAGTGTTCCTCATTAAGGGTGTTCAGTGGGTAGGAGTCCAAGATCCTGGGATGTGCTCTGATTTAAACTTCTACCGCAGGAAAGGCTCTGACACTACCCCATGTCTGGGTTTCATGCTCATTCCTGAAATTCCTGTTGGTTTACCTAGCACCAAGTATTGTTTGCAAAAAAAGGCCACAGTGCTCTTAACAATCAAATTGCAGATTAAACAGATTTAAAACTAAACGGATGATGTGGTTCATTATAAAGCTAGCCATATTTCAGTAAGAAAGGGGAATGATAGCTGTATATTTGTTACTTACCTCAAAGCATGTTGCAAGAGAATGAGTTACTTGTCATGCTTTGAAATCTCTGGATCAAAGGGGCTCTGGAAGCACAAAGCATTGTCACTTTTTCTCATAGGGATTGTCCCCTTGTATACGCAGCAGTGTATTTTACAGAAGACAAATTAACTGAAGGCTTTTCTTTTATTACATCTAAAGAGCTCTACATAAACAGGTAACATTCAATAGGTAAACAATTTTTTTTCCAATGCATGTAATAAATATTTTCACTTGGTACTTTTATACAAACTGACATTGGTCTACTATACATTTTTAAAAGCCATTTTACTGGTTTGGCATGCGGTATGGAAATTCTAAGAGAGAAAGTTTTAAGGCAATGAATCACAGATTTAAGTTCATGGAATTTATGGTAACTTTTATATCTGTTTATATACATTTTTCCCCTTTGTTAATTAAACAATTAACAGCAGCACACTCTGGGACCACCAGCTATTCTCCCTCCCTCTTTCTGAAATCTAAGCTTTGTGTTTTCTTTTAATTAAAAAAACAGAATTCAACATGTATTGATAAAACAAAACTCTTACTAAAATAATTTCAAATGTGCTTTAAAGTCCTAAAGATCTTGAAGTGTTTTATGTGTTTAAAATTGCAGCTGTTTAAAAACAATATTCTTTCCACAATTAGTAATTTAAAATTGGGATGTATTTTCATTCAGTTTCAGACATTTGACTCAAAGGAAAATCTGCCAAGAAATCACATTTCTCAGAAGCTTAAGTGTATCTTTTCTAAGTCAGTAATAATAGAGAATTGTGATAATGTCTACATTAATAGAAGTAGAAAATTTTTAATGCTCAAAATAAATTAGTCAACCAAGCGTGGCATGGTTAAGGTCCAGATACTTTTAAAAACGTGTTCAATAATGCCCACAAAATAATTAAAAGCCACTTCAACCCTGCTAGTCAAACAGCTATTATACTAAAGATGTGTGTGTGTGCATATACACACACACCCCCACCCACAGTACTATACAGACATACAAACATATGCGCACCTATTATGAGTGACCAAGGCAAGGGGGTGGTGCTAACTTGACTAAAGATTCTGAGAGTCATTATTTGACCACAGCATGTCAATATTAGCATGGGTGGAGGAGTGACGGTGGGCTAGGGAAAAAAGAAATAACTGTGCTTTAAAAACAAACAAACAAAAACTTAGAAGATAAAGATGCAGTGCATGACTCCACTAATAATTACTATGGGTCATAAAAAGTCTGATTGACTAATAGCGGCCATGAGACCAACAGAGTAATAGCTACTACTACTGCAACATTTTAGGAAGTTAACAACTGAAGGGAACAAACTCCTTAAGAGTGGAATGAACTAAAATAAAAAGACAAACTGAATGGTTAGTTTCTCCCGTGGAGACACGACCAAAGCTACTAGACAGACATTTATTTCTCCCTGTTACCTGTTCTTCCCTTCGGTTGGTGTAACGCAGGACCCTGAGGGAAAATAACCCTCTCCAAAACTGGGCTGAAGAAAGTAGAGGGACGGTTTTTCAACTGGATCATTCAAAGAGTTTGTTATTCAGCATCATACACAAAGTTATTGATCAGAATTCTGAGACCACTAACAACAACAAATAAAGAAAAACAAAACTATTCATTTTATCTTAGGTAGCTGAATTAACAGAAACGTTTCCTATAACAATGTGAAATAAGAAGCAACTCCCTACAATTTAAGTAATTTCTATCCCAATCTGAATTTAGACACAAATTATAATACTATTAGATATTAGCCTAAGTTAACATGGCAATGAGAGTTCTAAAGTGTGTACTCACATAACACCAGATTCATTAAAAAACTTAACTATTTCCTGTTTTAACTGACAATGAATTTTTTTTATTGCAAATTGTTTAGTGACTATAACTCAGCCATGTATGTGTGGAATACACATGCGTAGGGAAGACTATATAACTCAGTTGTCACTCACACACACTTGTCTATAAATACATATATACACACACACATATACATATCAATACCAACTTGTTTTTCAAAATTCAAGTCAACAATTTGGTGGCAGAGAGATACTGTAAAAACAGGTATGTTTAGATGCCACACAGTCATGTGAACCATTAATTTCATCAGACAACAGAAGATACAGCCATCTTGAACTCTAACTGGATTAAAGTGGGTCAATTTGTCACCACTGCAAGGTTTAAAATGACAATTTTATACACAAAGGTGGTCCTTCATCAACTCTGAGAACATTAACAGTTGTGATATAAAAATCCAGTCTGGGGCTTCCCTGGTGGCGCAGTGGTTGAGAGTCCGCCTGCCGATGCAGGGGACATGGGTTCGTGCCCCGGTCCGGGAAGATCCCACATGCCGCGGAGCAGCTGGGCCCGTGAGCCATGGCCGCTGAGCCTGCGCGTCCGGAGCCTGTGCTCCGCAACGGGAGAGGCCACAACAGTGAGAGGCCCGCGTACCGCAAAAAAAAAAAAAAAAAAAAAAAAATACAGTCTGGAAAATTGGTAATCGTTATGCCCCTTCTTTATCTTTTCTGTTAAACCTGCTTAAACCTTTCAATCAGATAAACAACACCTTCAGATATCACCTGAAAAACGGACCTTCTCTGACGAGGATTTTGGAACACAAGTAGAACCACTTTTTCCTTCCCTCCAACCCTCACTCATTTCCTGAAAAACAGTTTTCAATATATTTACATTTCCATTATTAATAAGAGTAGATCAGACTGATCCATGAATTCTTAAAAAGATTTGGCTTTCCTATGTCATGCTTGTCTTTAAAAGGTGAAGAAAAATATAAAACAAACAACTAGGCTAAAAAAATAAGTACACTCAGAACCAGAGAGTGAAAATGACTAAGGATCAAGCCCATTTTGAATTTCAACTGTTTATCAGATGATAGATTTCTACAGACTGACATGTGTGGTGCATTGTATTTTCCGAAGAGAATTTACTTTTAAGGATAACTGACTGTCTTTCTTTTTTGAGGTGATGTAGCCTTACCTCTGTCAGCTGCACAAGACATCCAACAGGGCTTTCTAAGCTATTTTGACTTCCTACTTTGGTATGAAGATCTTACATGAAAACTTGTTACCCTGTGGCCAAAAAAGCAGGTGATCACAGACTTGGTTTAAATACATAATACTGGCAATCCAAATTTAAAATAAAGAACTAGACTAAAGTGTATTATTCACAGGTCGGCTAAGCCTACTCCTTACCCAGATAGCTCTACTCCAATCTCTGAAACATATGCTCAGGGGTATCTAGCAAATAAGAGACAATATGTGATGGAGAACATGCAATTGGGATAGTCGATAAAGATGCTCATATGAGAGTTCAAGACCTTCAAAGCACTCTGAAAGAAGCAGGCAACTGATTTATCAACTGAATGCAAACTCGGGAGAAGGAACAGTAACGACACAAAAATACACACAGACACACACACACCCACAAGCTATGTCCTGAAAATACATAGGGAATGCAGAGGAACAGATGAAATTTATAACTTAAGGCTGGATAAAATATGCACACACACAAACAGAATCCAAGTCTGTCATTTTTAGAAAATGGAAATTAAAACTATCCCCCCCAGCCCCTCCCCACAACAAAGAAAAGCCCACAATTTAAAACTTCATACATGCAATTCCTTTTCTGTTATTGCAAATAAAATAATGCCATTGAAGTAAAATAAAACCAAATAGGACAAATGATGAAAAAAAAAATCTTCAGAATCCAGAAAGAATGAACTGAAGGTGGTTTATGGGTACTTGTTTTTTTTCTTTTTTTTTTCTTTTCTTTCCTTTTTTTTGTTTTTTACAAGTGTTTTTTCAGACAGGCAGTCTTAGATTTATATACAAAAGTAAAACTGAAAATATAGTTTTGTTCTCTGTACATTTCTTTTAATTTTTTCCCTAAAAAAAAGGAAAAAAAACACGCTTGTGTACTTTTCTAAACAGAATAAGGTAAAACATAGCACAAAGTTCTCTTCTTTCTACCAAGTCCATTTAATCTGGGGTAGGGATGGAAGCAGCAGGGGCAAGGGAATCAGTCCAATGAGATAATGTCTGGTATGATGCCGAAGATGGATGCTGTGTCTGTGCTGCTCCTATTTGCGACGGTGTGGCTATGGCTCTCCCTTAGGCTGTTGGAGGATACGAGGCTGCTGTTACTGCCACTGCTGCTTCCATTGGTGGTTGGCAGAGAAGTACTGCCTCCTGCACTTAACTGATCAAGAAACATCTGTGAGGAGGTATATGGAAAAAACCGAGACGAGTGTAAGAGGTCTTGATCATCTGAAACCGCTGCTGCTGCAGCGGCAAGCAGGGAGGTGTTATAATGCTAGGGAGGGGAAACAAAACACAGGAAATAAAGTTAATTATACTTATAAATTAATAAACTTTCTTCTCAGCAGAACAAAGTCCTGAATTTAATATATTCTGAGTACCTGGTGTTTCTGAAATATTTAGTAAAACATTTTGCAAAATCAAATGGTCTTATGTAATGATCACATCATTGACCTTTTTTTTTTAATTTTAATTTTTATTGGCACATCACTGATCTTAAGAGACATTTTTGTAGCTAAAACTGGGGGGGGGGTTGTGGGAGGGAATAAAAATATTATTTTTTTGTTTTCATTTGTATTGCAAGCAATTTTCATAGTGCTATTTCCAAAGAGGCATATACTCAGAAGCAGCAGGAAACAGGAAAGTCCACTTTCTTTCTCTTCTGGAGATGTATGGCCAAGAAATTTATCAGTCAATATGACTCACTGCCCTGTTTTTTATAAAACAGTACTGGGAACCAACAAATAGACACTGTAGTTACTATATATTCAGGCACAGCTGAAACAAAGGGACTTTTATTTAAAATTTTAAAACCTTAACAATAATGGGTATAACTACTCTGAATTTCCTAAGGAAATTTATTTTCTTTCTCTTGGCTACATATTATACTTTTAAGTATTTTAACTTAGAATTAAAATAACAGTATTTTTTTCATATAACATACCTGATTGTCTCCTGATAAGAAAGGAAAGAAATCTAATCCTGTGGGAGAAAAAATTATTTTAGTTTAAAAAAAAGAAACAAAAGAAAGAAAGAAAAAGCCTTCCAAATGCCCCAATACTACAAAAACAAATATCTTAAAAAGCTAATTCTAAATTCATTTAGAATTTTATTTAAACATGAAGAGTTGAGCTGAATGTTTTACATCTCTCCCATCTCTAGATTACAAAGCCTGGAGTTCAACCTTTAGCAATGATTTGCACTCCAGTGACTCCATTTGTGGGACTTGGGCCACTGCTGCCCTGTTAAGTCCAACACTGATCCCTTAAATTGACAGAGCACTTTTCACTAGATGCTCTCATTGACTCCCCTAAAGTCAGCTTTCAATCTACTCGAATTTACTCCTCACAAGCACCTCATGAGGTATGTAATTTCTTTGGTCTCATTTTGTGGATAAGAATGTTTTTACATTAAGCAAGTTGTAAGACAGATTTTCTTTCTCAAATTCCTTCATTTCCCACTATCTGTTCCAGATTCTAACTCAGAGACTCCTGAGTGACATGAGAGGGGAAGAGATCTGAGGGGGTGTCTGACTGCTGGCGTGGAGGCTATTACAGAAGGACCAGCTCTCATCCCTGGCTGCCAGGAAGTCATTGTAAGCCGGCCCCTTCCAAGTCACATTCTTGTCCATATTGCCCAATGTGTAATGTGACGAAGAGCAAGTAAACCAACATGAATAAAATGCCTTATTATGATATCTAAACTTGGAGAAAAGTACAACAAGCAGGTATAGATAAAAATATGACAACAACAAAAACACTTTGGGGATCCATCCACTGTCTACACTAGAACAGATTATAACATAAGGATCCTGCAAAATGTATAGTGCTGTGTTTTTTGTTTGTTTGTTTTGGCCATGCCGCAAGGCATGTGGGATCTTAGGTCCCCAACTGGGGATCGAACCTGCATCCCCTGCACTGGAAGCATGGAGTCTTAACCACCAGACCGCCGGGGAAGTCCCAGTACTGCAGTTCTTGATAGTGAGCTTGGCAGTGGGCTAACAGGCAGTGAGAAATGGGGCTACACTGCCTAACAAGAGTAGCTGCTAACCACCTGATGTGGCTATTTCAATTTACTAAGATTAAATAAAATGAAAAATTCAGTTCTTTAGTCATACTAGCCACATTTTAAATGTCCCATAACCACATGTGGCTAGTGGCTACTGTACTGGTCAGATTACATTTCCCTAACTGCAGAAGGTTCTATTGGACAGAGCTGAAATAGGGTTTTCATAACAATCACTAAGAATCCACTCAACTGTCTCAGCTCCCAAGATCCTTGGCAGTGACCCTGAATTTTACTGTAGGAAATGGGTGGAGGGCACTTTGTGCTTCTGTATTATATTTTCTACAATGAGCAGATATGGCTTTTTGTAATTTAAAAAATGTTCTCAGATTATATGGCTAATGTACAAATTATTAAATTACAAAGATAATGAGAACTAGTAATTCTTTTTGATAATGTAAATGATTATTATGAACTCAAAATACATCGTAGAAATGAGTATACTGACATTTCAAATTACTTTCAAAAAGAAGAATCAGGTTCACCCGAATAAAAATTAAAGCTTTCCAATGTTTCAATTCTGCATTATCTAAAATACAATATGACATAGCTACCCACAATGCCTTCTGCATTATAACTGGATTCAGGGAACAAAAAATAATTGCCATAAATATCAAAATTTAAAGCAACATATTGGAAGTCATTAAAAAACAACCTGCAGACTACTTTGAAGCACACAAAACCTAAAGGTCATTGCACTGTTTTTACCACTGGTAGTAAAACACTGGCTACTGATGAAGGTACTAACAAGGAACTGAGTCTGTATTTATTTATGACCACTGTGTGTATTTCTCCCAGTTTCCTAGATCCAACCCCCTCTTTTCCTAATCTTTCGACCTTTCTTATACTTGCCCAGAAGAAGACTATATAGATCAAAGGCATTCACAATGCTATGTGACGACACAGAAGAACCGGTGACTCACCTTGCAAGTCATAAGGCATGGGTGTCATGTGGAAAGGATGTCTGTAGTCTTGGATGAGGGATGTGTTAATATAGCTTGTGTCTACAGCAGGGAGGCTTGGGGTGCGGGACACTGGAGATGCTTGATGTGGAAGACTTAATATGCTAGAAGAAGAAAAGGTATGCAAATTTTCATGAGTCAGTTGAACTTTTAAAAAGGGTTGCATCTCACAATGAGTCCTAGTTTTTGTGCTGAAAATAAAAACAAAAGACAAGTAAAGCAATAGATAATTTAGACTACCATAATTATTAGGAAATAATTTGTATACTTAATAGCATCTTTCAGAGGCTATAGGGAAAAAAAGATGGACGCAATGGTATCCAATCATAAATCACATGTTGTCTTTGGAACAATGTCATCTACACTTTCAGAATGCAGGGGGAAGGCATGGCTGAGCCACTTCAATGGAATGAGTGAAAAGTATCTACAGCAGACAAAATTCTGAAACCTTTAAAAAATAAGCACTAGAGTGCTGGCTAGTAAAAAGTTTAGGTAAATCCTTGCAAAGAAAACACATATTAACAAGACTAGGGGAATGCAGCAATATGAGCAGTGAGGAGTTAACAGTGGCCCTCAGACTTGTAAGATTTACGAGAATAAAAACTAGGTACTGTTTATCTCGGTATATTCAATGTCCGGCACAGTCATTATCACGCTATTTACATAAAAGGCCTGCTGAATGAACGAAGGCAGCAAGACAAGGAGTAAAGATGCTCCATAATGAACAGGTGGTACAGCGTTTTTAAAGGGAGAATAGTATAAATGGAAAAAGAAAAAAAGAACAAAGAGAGGGATTCTGGAAGAACAGAGTGAAATGTTTAAGTAGCTGAGTAGTTAAATCTTTTTTTCTTTACCAAAAATCAAGGAAAAGCAAAAAGGAGGGAGAAATAAAGGAAAAAGAAAAGGAAGAATTAAAATGATTTTGAAAAGAAAAAGAAAGAATTCTAATAGTCCTGAGTGAAAACATAAGGGCCATATGCTATCCCAACCATACAAGAGGCTAATAGACATGTAAGTTATAGAAAATAAAGAGAAAAGAAGGTAGAAACAGGCTGTCTTTTGCTTTTAAAACTTCACGTAAAGTCCTCAGGGTATAGAGATGCAATTTCAATGGTAAAGAATATTTCAAAAGATGCCAAGGTTGGATTTCCAGGAATAGAGTTCTAGTTATGACCTTCTACCATATTTTTATGAATGGGATATGAAGCATAAAATATACTCTCATCCACCTCATAAAAATGTTTTGTCTAATGGAAACTTAACTAAACCTCTTACATCTATAGAAAGTACCATTTTCCATTAGCTATCTCCTCTGACAATACCTAAGGGATTACAAGAGAGACAAAAGGAGTTGAAATGCTAGTCTCTGAAAACATCTTGGTATACCAAACAGCAAAGGTAATTTCTGGATGAACACTCAGCAGCTAAAGACAGCAAAATGTTTTACATTTACTAATCTTTGCCTCTTTATAATTCCTGGCTGGCTCCTTCTCTTTCAATTTTATGATAATATTCTAAAGTGCATTTCCACCTTCACACTGCACAATAACAAATACAATATGCTGGGTTTAGGTTTCTATTTATTGGCTAGTCATTACTGAAAAATGGTCACTGGTACTGAATATGGTGCTATTCTTCTAAAAATGTCATAAACTTTCAGGTTGCCTGTTTTTATCTGAAAATCAAGAGAGAAAGGTCTGGCGTTAGCAAATACTCTATCTGGGTTCAATTAGTCACTGGGAAGCTCAGGAAGTAGTTAATGCATCTAATGTAATTTCCCAAACATAATAAACAAACTATTTCTGGAGAAACAGCAAAGCAAATATTCAAAGAAGAAAAATTAGATTTCGAAACACTCAGAAAGTTTCCTTTAAGGAAAAGTGTTTACATATGTATGACTACTATCAATATACGAAAGAGCAGAACTAACGTATATATAATGATGCATTTAATCCATAAAGTATTTATATACCCAGATTTATGAAATATATTTTAAGGTGCTGTTTTAGGGCATTTAAAGTAATAAAATGATGATATGTTTTGGTCATGCTATGTTAAATCTACCATTTAAAAATATATATAAAACATAAAATATCTTAGGATCAAAATTCTACAGATATTTGCTCTAACTACACCAGCTTTTGCTAATTTGACTCTTCGTCCCTCCCCGCCCCCCACCCACAACTCAGATTTAAGAAAGAAGCTGGTATAGTAATACGGTCGGGCTTGTTGGATAACAGCCATCAACGCAGGCTTTCATCAGAGGTGAATGTTCATAAAGTAGGATGTAAGGCAGAATTAGTGTTTAAATATTCATTTTGTATAGAATTATGATACTGCTTTTAATGTCTTTTATTTCTGTCTCTATGATAAAATAAGCTACGCTAGAGTGAAAATATCAACCTGCGTCATATGTCTGGTTGTACTATAAAGATTCCTGAAATAGTCAAAGTCCTGTAATGAGAGAGGAGCCACATTTATCACAATTGTGCTCTTTTACTGTTGCAACTTCATCTTTCAAGTAACTACAAATATACTCAAATAGAAGATCTTTTTATCTCATCAAACAATATCAAGCTTGAAAATAATTTGACTCCAAGCACAGAAATGCCTGCTTTTGGTCTGGTGTTTACTTTTCCTCTTTAACCTTGAAATCTGTAACAATGCTTTCTGCAGACTTTCCCTTCCTCACTTACATTCTTCCTTCAGGCACTACAGTTTGCTGGAAGATTTTCTGAATAGCTCCTATTCAATTACATCAGGCCACATAACTCTCCTGATATATACCTAAAAGGGGTCACACGTGGATTTCTAGATTTACCTTTGGTGTGCTACAACTGTGCCTCAGCAAAACATGAAGTCTTTTGCTGAGAATCCCCGAAGTGTCTCTTAAGACTAACACTCTGTTTAAGAGTACAGCTAGAGTCAGCTACTTGTTTTACCATCCTCTACAAAATGTTAAACTCTTTAAGGTTGGGACTGTACTTACTTACTTTATTATCACCCATGTTTAGCACAGCGTGTTTTACATAAAGTAGGTAACAGTGTTTCATGAAGTGACGTGAAGCATAACCAAGGTACATTATTACCAATATGAGACTAATGGGAAGTATGGGAAATGAGCCTGCAAAACATAAAGCATTGTGTACTGCAACTTAAGTCCTGCATTTCTTTCATTGCCAGTCTTATACATTCTGAGGCAGGTTTAAAGCATTCATCTGGACTTCCTCTGCTTTCTGCTTGAAACACTCAACTGCGGGTTAATTTTACAGCACACATTTTCCAGTTTGAGTAAATATTTTAAATCCTACGACCAGCATTAGGATCACCTGGGAACTTATTAGAAATACACATTTTCTCAGTTCCTATTCCTGAATCAGACATGGGGTCTAGGGAAGCAATGTGTTTTAATAAGCCCTTCAGGTGATACTGATGTATACCCAAGTTTAAGAACCACTGTACTAGAATCATCTTTTGGTACAATGAAGACCATATCCAAGTGACCCCTTTAATGCATTATTCCAACCCCTTAAGAAACACATCTGAGAAAAATTCAACTTATTCTCTGATTACTAAGTTTTACAATCATTACTAAGTTAAGTTTTACAATCATTTTATTTAGCAGATCTTTTAACCCTATTTGCAAAATTAACTTTCACAATGAATTGTTCTTTTTTTTTTTTTTTTTTTTTTTTAAGATCTCACCACTTACCCTTTATTACTTAGTGGTGATGTGGGAGAGAGAGAAGGGCAGGTTCTCTTGGCAGATGGCTCTTCCTCCTCTTCATCAGATGAACTGTCTATGGTTAGGTCAATCACCTCTACTTTCTTACTTTTATTTGAGGACTGGTGATGAGAAGCCACTTGGTGCTCTAATGTGGAGCTCAAGCATCCTGTGTGGGAATGATTGAAACACAAGGCATAAAAGACCTGTAACATCTCTTTTTCTCAGCCTATGGATTCAATTATCAGTTGTAGTTTAGACTTTATCAGTTACAGTATATTGCTAGGGTCCAAGAATATAAAAGCAACAGTGGCTCTGTTCCCCTAAGCTTAAAACTATTATTTATTATCGGTTGTTAAAGGATTTTTTTGAAAAACAATTCTGAATTAGGGCAAACAATCAAAGTATATGTCCACCTCAGAATAAAAGTAGTCTGAGGGCAAACACTATATATTACACATGTTTACCTGTACAATACCTGATATACTGAGAGATGTTATAGTAACATTTTTAAAAAGTCATAGTTTCCTTCCAGCAAAAACATACTAAAAAAGCCAGGAAAAAAATGTAAGTGAAAAAAGAACATTCACTAACCTGTACCAAGTCTGTAAAAAATTTAAAAGGATACCATTTCAAAAGCATGACTTTAGAAATAACTTATTAGATTATGTTACTCTGAAATCTTATACCACAAAATTTTAAAAGCTGGCAGAAAGTGAATTTAGAGTTTCACTACTTCTGAACATTTAATCAATAATTTAATAAGAGTTACTGAGCTATCCATAAACTGCTGAGTATTCTTAAAATTTTTATGTGTTTTAATATTGAAAACCAAGCCTTTAAAACAACAGGGAGACTGCCCCACTCTTTTGGAAAACTAACACTCACCATCAACTCCATTGTAAGAGGCAGAAACTTCCTGTATTTCCTTTTTTGATCTCATAGGTGCCCAAGAGCCATCCTCCTTAAACTGTATTTCATCACAATCTGTACAGTACTTCAGGATTTCCATAAACAAGCTATAAAAAACATTTTGTCCTTTGAATATCACATTCTAAAGTAAGACCAATTAGAATTATTACTATTCAAAAAACATTCAGACCTTCTATGTTCTGTACAAGTATAAATGAGAAAGAAAGTGTAACAGACAAAGTATATCTGTTCTCAAAATCTAGGGCTAAATAGGAGAATAGTTACTTAAATTATGGTACCTGTATGCAAGAAAATATTATGTAACCATGAAACATGAGGTTTCCAAAGATTTTTTTTTAATAATATGGGGGGAAATATATGTTCACAGAAAGTGTGAAGAGGCCAAGAAAAGAAAACTCTATATTTTAAAAATAAAATTCTGTGTGTGAGTGGTATATAAATAGTGCTTATCTCTCAGTGGTGACATTGTGGATATTTATTCTTTTTCTTTATATTTTTCAACATAATCCAAATTGCCTACAATAAGCACATCTTATTTGATAACTCAAGAAATACATGCAAAAATATGTATTGAAAGTTAAAGCTCCTTGATAATTACCATGCAGATATTAAAAAATGAGATTTTCAAAAATGTGTAAAATTAATGTTCAAATTCTTAGGTTGTAATGTTAAATGAAACCAAAGGATAAAAAATACTAATACTGTATAATCACAAATATGGGGAAAAAAATCAGAAAATAACAGCTTTTTATTTTCGTATGTTTCCAATTTTTCTTTAGGAGTGTGTGTGTATGTGTGGCTTTTATAGTAAGAAAGAATAATCCCAATTGATGCAGGCATCTAGAGTTACATAATATACAGAGTTGGTAAAATATTATTCAATTCTGATTTATTAGTGATCACTGACATCTCTGAAAAATCAAACATAAAACATTTAAGTTACATGTTTACTTCTCCCCATATGTCTGGTCTGACATCTTTCAAGCTCTGGATTACACTTCTATCACTAAATGTATTCCATTCCTTAGGTTATACCTTCAGGCTTCTATGTTTTCTCAAATATTATAGGTAAGTTGTATTAAGCATTTTTCTAAAGAGTACAGGAAATCTCAAGAAGATCCTTCTTTTCACAATTTATCTTTGTTCAGTGGCAAAAAGGAAAAAAAGGAGGCTAGAGAATAGGAGAAAACTGAAAGGGATATTCGAAGATGTTTGGAAGGACAGATAAAATACCAGAGTGTTAAAAAAAATAATCAACTGTTGTGATGCTATAGGTGGAGAAGAAAGACAAAGACAAGTATTTTAGAGAAAACAGAAAAACAAAGAGAGCTGCTATTCAGTGTGTTGATCAGTTTTAGGAGTCCGTATGGTAGGGAGTAGGTATGCTGGCCCACAACTGAAGCACCAGGAAATCTCCAAAAACAGACCAATTTCTGGTCAGTTAGGTTAGCCAGAGTTTCACAGTTCTTTCATTCTCTCTCCAAAATGGTCTGCATGTCTAGGGATAGATGGATTCATGTTAGGAAAAGGTGTAAGTACATCCTACTTAGAACCACTGGTGCTTTAAAATGGTAAATGTCAGGAGGCACTAACAGTAAGGCACACATTTTCCAAACAAGGGCACAGAAAGTTAAAAAGGAAAAATGTTCACAATGTTAATTACTTAGAAAACTACTGACTTCTACAGTCATGAAAATCCTAAAAATACGTAACTCAGAGAACACTACCTATAGAATTTTAATCCCAAACGTGATGGATAACAAAACCAATAATAGATGGTTACTTTGAAGTACAAGGAAAAACTTTAAATTGACATACCCATCAATAATAAGGTGTTCATACGGAGCCTTCTTATCACAGACAGGACAAACCCAAGTTGGTTTTTTCTCATTCATCTGAATATAAAGAGTTGCATCAAAACACTGCAGATGAGAACACGTAAGGGCCCGACATGGAATTGTCAGCCGCATTTTACCAAGCTTTGAAAAAGGGAGACAAAAGTAAATATTAGACAACTGTTATACAAAATTTTTCCTGAAACACAAAGTGTATGTATTCCAATTTAAAGCGTATTCTGTTTACTTTTAACACATTTTCTGTGAAACATCTACCGGTTAAAAATTACAATATTTCTTTGGATGTTAAAATAGAGAGACTATGGAAAGTTACAGCAGAGGTTATTTACCCTCAATCCACAGCTTACAGATCTGCTTTTAGGGGGAAGAACTATGAACGCCTTGAAATTACATGCAAAATCTTGTAAGTGTGTGCATTTTTCCAGGGAAAGTGCTTTCACCAAATTCTTAGAGTAGTCCCTAATCCAAAAATGTTAAGAACCACTTTACTAGGTATTGGGAAAGGAAAAAGGAATGCCTTATTAAATGCTCAAGATACAGATACTCTCATTAAGATATCAGGTTGATTGTAATTCAGAGGTCAGAACAGAATAAGCATTCCCCACAATGCTCGGCATAATTGCCAAACAGCAGCTCTGAGAAGAAACCCAGGTGTGCGCACTCTCTTCCCTCACTGGGCACCATCACAGGCAATTCAGCAAACACCTCTGGACCTCTAGCATCTCTAGCATGTTATGAGACTTGCTCTTCTTGCCCTGCAAATAGTGCTTATGCTGACATAGGTTGAGTCTGCCCTACGAACAATGAAATCTGCTTCATCTGGTCCCTGAAATGCCAGCTTTGGACCAAAGCAGAAAAGCTGTCCAAAGATCTGCCCAGGGAGTTACCATATCATGACCTCCTTGCATGGAAGACACTTCGTACAGTACAGCTGGATAACCACTGTGGGGTCCCCGTAGGTCACAATGGCCATACAGTATAGAAGTCACCTACTTTCAGTAACCACATTTTTTGCAAAATATCAGGAAAAGATCTTCCACATGTTTGTGAGCTTGAAAAACATAAGGCCTTGGAAAGGATATGAGTTAAATGAGGAAAAAAGAGGAAAAGATTCTTGGCTTAGGAGAATTTCACGGAAATGTGCAATTTCCTAGTCTACCAAGGAAATTAACTGTCATTTGGGGCCCTAAATTATTGTTCTCACACCAGTGATTTACTGTGCCTCTAGGAAAGGCACTTAACCTTGCTGGGCCTCTTTTTCTATCTATGAAGTAACATGGTTTCCTCCTTACTTCAACAGGATGTAGTGATGAAGAATAAAAAAGGACCCAGAATGTGTCATCAACTTGAGGGAGTAATGCCAATTTACAGTATCAGAAGTATGGACAGGAGGACTCCCAAACTCATTCTATGAGGCCACCATCACCCTGATACCAAAACCAGACAAGGATGTCACAAAGAAAGAAAACTACAGGCCAATATCACTGATGAACATAGATGCAAAAATCCTCAACAAAATACTAGCAAACAGAATCCAACAGCACATTAAAAGGATCATACACCACGATCAAGTGGGGTTTATCCCAGGAATGCAAGGATTCTTCAATATACGCAAATCAATCAACATGACACAACATATTAACAAATTGAAGGAGAAAAACCATATGGTCATCTCAATAGATGCAGAGAAAGCTTTCGACAAAATTCAACACCCATTTATGATAAAAACACTCCAGAAAGAAGGCATAGAGGGAACTTTCCTCAACATAATAAAGGCCATATATGACAAACCCACAGCCAACATCATCCTCAATGGTGAAAAACTGAAAGCATTTCCACTAAGATCAGGAACAAGACAAGGTTGCCCACTTTCACCACTCTTATTCAACATACTTTGGGAAGTTTTAGCCACAGCAATCAGAGAAGAAAAGGAAATAAAAGGAATCCAAATCGGAAAAGAAGAAGTAAAGCTGTCACTGTTAGCAGATGACATGATACTATACATAGAGAATCCTAAAGATGCTACCAGAAAACTACTAGAGTTAATCAATGAATTTGGTAGAGTAGCAGGATACAAAATAAATGCACAGAAATCTCTGGCATTCCTATACACTAATGATGAAAAATCTGAAAGTGAAATCAAGAAAAAACTCCCATTTACCACTGCAACAAAAAGAATAAAATATCTAGGAATAAACCTACCTAAGGAGACAAAAGACCTCTATGCAGAAAATTACAAGACACTGATGAAAGAAATTAAAGATGATACAAATAGATGGAGAGATATACCATGTTCTTGGATTGGAAGAATCAACATTGTGAAAATGACTCTACTACCCAAAGCAATCTACAGATTCAATGCAATCCCTATCAAACTACCACTGGCATTTTTCACAGAACTAGAACAAAAAATTTCACAGTTTGTATGGAAACACAAAAGACCCCGAGTAGCCAAAGCAATCTTGAGAACTAAAAACGGAGCTGGAGGAATCAGGCTCCCTGACTTCAGACTATACTACAAAGCTACAGTTATCAAGACAGTATGGTACTGGCACAAAAACAGAAAGATAGATCAATGGAACAGGATAGAAAGCCCAGAGATAAACCCACGCACATATGGTCACCTTATCTTTGATAAAGGAGGCAGGAATGTACAGTGGAGAAAGGACAGCCTCTTCAATAGGTGGTGCTGGGAAAACTGGACAGGTACATGTAAAAGTATGAGATTAGATCACTCCCTAACAGCATGCACAAAAATAAGCTCAAAATGGATTAAAGACCTAAATGTAAGGCCAGACACTATCAAACTCTTAGAGGAAAACATAGGCAGAACATTCTATGACATAAATCACAGCAAGATACTTTTTGACCCACCTCCTCAAGAAATGGAAATAAAAACAAAAATAAACAAATGGGACCTAATGAAATTTCAAAGCTTTTGCACAGCAAAGGAAACCATAAACAAGACCAAAAGACAACCCTCAGAATGGGAGAAAATATTTGCAAATGAAGCAACTGACAAAGGATTAATCCCCAAAATTTACAAGCAGCTCATGCAGCTCAGTAACAAAAAAACAAACAACCCAATCCAAAAATGGGCAGAAGATCTAAAGAGACATTTCTCCAAAGAAGATATACAGACTGCCAACAAACACATGAAAGAATGCTCAACATCATTAATCATTAGAGAAATGCAAATCAAAACTACAATGAGATATCATGTCACACAGTCAGAATGGCCATCATCAAAAAATCTAGAAACAATATATGCCGGAGAGGGTGTGGAGAAAAGGGAGCACTCTTGCACTGCTGGTGGGAATGTGAATTGGTACAGCCACTATGGAGAACAGTATGGAGGTTCCTTAAAAAACTACAAATAGAACTACCATATGACCCAGCAATCCCAATACTGGGCATATACATAATTCAAAAAGTCTCATGTACCAAAATGTTCATTGCAGCTCTATTTACAATAGCCCAGAGATGGAAACAACCTAAGTGTCCATCATTGGATGAATGGATAAAGAAGATGTAGCACATATATACAATGGAATATTACTCAGCCATAAAAAGAAATAAAATTGAGCTATCTGTAATGAGGTGGATGGACCTAGAGTCTGTCATACAGAGTGAAGTAAGTCAGAAAGAGAAAGACAAATACCGTATGCTAACACATACATATGGAATTTAAGAAAAAAAGAATTTCATGAAGAACCTATGGGTAAGACAGGAATAAAGACACAGACCTAGTAGAGAATGGACTTGAGGATATGGGGAGGGGGAAGGGTAAGCTGTGACAAAGTGAGAGAGTGGCATGGACATATATACACTACCAAACGTAAAATAGATAGCTAGTGGGAAGCAGCTGCATAGCACAGGAAGATCAGCTCGGTGCTTTGTGACCACCTAGAGGGGTGGGATAGGGAGGGTGGGAGGGAGGGAGACACAAGAGGGAAGAGATATGGGAACATATGTATATTTTTAACTGATTCACTTTGTTATAAAGTAGAAACTAACACACCATTGTAAAGCAATTATACTCCAATAAAGATGTAAAAAAAAATAAGAAGTATGGACAGGAGGGATGCAGAGAAAACTGATAGCTTCCTTCTCTGTGCTCCCAACTCTATACTGCATATGATTACACTATTTATTTATGTGTTTCTCCTCCTACTAGAAACACACTGGGCTCATCTCCTTATCCCTGGCACTGGGAAAGGTACCTGCTATACATACAGCAAGAAGATGGTCCTGTGTACTGATCAGGCTTCAGCTATGCACGCTGGGTAGTTCTAGGAGGCACCATTCATTGAGGGTATGAATCCTGGAAGTTATTTAGCCTCTCTGAGCCTTAGTTTTAGAAAATGGGGATAAAAATAGCATCTATACCATATGACTGTGGGGTCTAAATTATATTTATTGCACAGGGCCTGACACAGAGCAAGTACTCAATATATGTCCCCCATTATTAATTAAAGTACAGAAACATATTTGCTTCAAATCACCCTGTAAGCTAGTAGGAGACCCACTCAAACCTCAGCCCAGTCAGTCTTCTCTGTTATGCTCACACAGTATTAAACAACTCCATTACTCCCTTTCTACACTTCTATTCAGGTTTTATGATTTGATTTACCTAAGTACCTGATGAAAAAGGCACATACACAAAAAGAACAAACTGGCTCTTATAACAGAAATATCATGTATTTGCCATTAGCCAAGACATGCTGCGTTAGTCTAGAAACATCTTCCAAATAACGATCTAGGTGGTGGTGCTAAATTACATTTTTATGTCTTAAGTCACACCTTAACTTATCTGTGAAGTGCAAATTCCTACTGAGTAGGTATATTTGCTACTGCCTTAATACTAAGTAGAGAAATCCTAGATAAATACAGTCATCGTAGACAAGGTTCATGTAACTGCAGAACTAGTAGGCTACTTCTGATAGTTTATGAAGACAATGGATAAGAAGATAAGAAACATTGTTTCAGAATCCAAGCCATAGGCTGTAGAACTTATACTATGAAAAGCAGTTATTCTCCAAAGACCGTCACCTCACATAACTTTAGCCCTATAATTCCCAGCTGTCAGTTCATCTTTTCATTGGGAGAGCAACTCTCAAGCCCTTATATGATCAGCCACACTGACAAGTTTACCTACAGAATTTTTAAGGAACACTGCTACATGAATGGCACAGGAAGGACGTTTACAAATAGGTATACGAAAGGATAAGTTCAACTTCAAATGCAGTTTATTAGCCATCACACAAACGTCTTGCTTCAAAGAATTACAAAGTAATTGTTATATGACCCTCATACTTCTGATTTTTAAAAACAATCACTAAATTCTAAATACTTATCTATGAATGGACACTGAATTCTCTAACTTCAGAAAAGAAGCTGAGCTTTGAACATCTTCATCCTGTAATTACAAATTCCCCTTTTCCCTTTATAGGATGGGGTGGATATTTGCATCATTTGCAAATAAACACTTTGAAAACAACTCCCAAATGCCTTTTCTAATGCCATTAACCTTATCAGTTACATAATAGTAACTGATGATACTTCAAGAGAAAATACCCTACTTAGATATAAGTTCAAACCAGCTTATACCAAAGGACCCTCAAAACATCAATAATATATGTACTTTTTCCTTATAAAAAGAAAGTAGTGTGATACTGAGAATTTTATAACTTTTTCATCATCATCATTATGATAAGTATTTCATGAATAAATTTCCAAGGAGTTTATTTTTTTTTCTTCTATCAACTCCAAGTGATTTGCATTCGAGTTTACAGGTCTAGGGAGTATCTCACAAAGCAGGTTCACAAACATTCTTCCAGCTCTATTTTTAATAAATTAGAACTGAAAAATTCCCAAAGAGCAAAAACATCTTTAATTATTTTCACTGCCTTTAGCTAAACAGCACACAAAAAACAGAAACTCATTTGTTTTGAGCTGTGTATATCACAAGGGTAATTCAAATGCACAGACATCATATTTATATATTTCAAAGGGAACAAATCTCTTTTATTATTCTATAAATTTGATATATAGATGAGTTGCCATTACAAAGTTTTACTTTTTAGAGTAAAAACGTACCTAAAATATATTGTC
This sequence comes from Mesoplodon densirostris, assembly GCF_025265405.1. NCBI lineage: Eukaryota > Metazoa > Chordata > Mammalia > Artiodactyla > Ziphiidae > Mesoplodon > Mesoplodon densirostris. The sequence goes on from NC_082664.1 coordinate 125,600,687, forward strand.
TTACTGTTCCAGAATAATTGTAAAGGGATTGTCCCTTTGGCCAAATAGAAATCCATAAAACTATTATAATTATGGGTTATATATATAGTTTTTTTTCCTATAATCTGAATTTTGAAAGCATAAGTCAATTTAAAATGAACTGCTGTAATGGCTGAAACTAAAAAGGGAGGAGCAGGGGGATACAGAAAGAAAATTTTAAAGCTCGCCGATTAAATTAAGAGGTGTAACAAGCAAAACATGATTAACATTTTCTAATAATATAAAGATCACCTGAACTATGAAATTCAAAACTAGTTATAAATAAGAACATCAAGATTTATATTGTAGTCCCTATTTATATGAATAAATGTTTCATATAAATGTTAAATAATATAAACATCATATATATTAGTACAACTGTGAACACTTTTAAAATGAGACTGCAGAAAAACAAGACCTTCCAGTGATTTGAATGGAAAATGAAGCTTATGCACGTTCCTAAATTTCTCATGTTCTTTGAACTGGTGTTTTATAATGGACTGGGGTGGCAAGGAATCATGTCAAGGGGGAGGGTGGATAAATAGGTGTTTGGAGGAAAGAGGGTATGATAGGTATATACCTTAAAAAAAAAACTTTGTCTTCTTCCCACCCTCTACTTAGCTGGTCTGTGAACCATTTTTCTAAATGTTAAAAAATACCACATTCCCTTACACCATAGTCTGTTATAACATCTGATTACTTAAGAATCCACCCCATGTCCCCCTGGCCAATATTTTTTATTGTGGTAAAAACATTTAAACATTAGCATTAAACCTACCACCTTAACCATCTTAAAGTGTACAATTCAGTAATGCTAAGTATATTCATACTGTTGTACAACAGACCTCTAGAACTTTTTCATCTAGCAACACTGAAACTCTACATCCACTAATTTGCCCTCCCCCAGCCCTTGGATCCATCTTTCTACTTTCTGCTTCCATGATTTTGACTATTTTATATACTTCATGAGTGGAATCATATGGTATTTATGCTTTTGTGACTGGCTTATTTTGCTTATTGTAATGTTCTCAAGGTTTATCCACATGGCATATGACAGGATTTCCTTTTTTCATGTTCCATACATTATATTCTATTGTATGTATATATACCATATTTGTTCATCTCTTGATGGACATTTGGGTTGCTTCCACCCTTTGGCTATTGTGAATAATGTGATGAACGTGGGTATGCAAATTATTTCTTCAAGATCTTGCTTTGAATTCTTTTAGATATATACCCAGAAGAATCAACAGATCATATGTTAATTCTATTTTTAACTTTTTGAGGAACCTTCATACTGTTTTTCCATAATGGCTGCAGCATTTTACATTCCCACCAACGTCCACAAGGGTTCCAGTGTCTGTGGCATCCTCACTGAAACTTGTCATCTTCTGATTTTTTTGATAGGTGCCATCCTGATGGGTGTGAAGTGATATCTCATGTGATTCTGATATGCGTTTCCTTAATGATTAGCAATGTTAATCTTTTCATGTGCTTGTCAGCCATCTGTATACCTTCTTTGGAGAAATGTCTATTCAAGTCCTTTGCCTATGTTTAATCAGGCTGTTTGTTTTGTTGCTGTTGTTGGGTTGTAGAAGTTCCTTATATATTCTGTATATTAACCCCTTATCAGGTATAAAATTCTCAATTATTTTCTCCCATTCCCTAGGTTGTCTTTTCACTCTGTTAACTGTTTCCTTTGGCAAGAAAAGGTTTTAAGTTTTTAAGTTTAAGTTTTTAAGACCAATGGGTGTATTCCCATTCCCATTGGTCTGTCTTTGCTTTTGTCGCCTCTGCTTTTGGTGTCATATCCAAGAAGTCACTGCCAGATTCAACTGAAGCCTTTCCCCCATGTTTCTTCTAAGAGCCTAACAGTTTAAGGTCTTACGGTTTTGATCTTTAATCCATATTGAGTTAATTTTTACATATGGTGTAAAGTAAGGGTCCAACTTCATTATTTTGCATGTGAATATTGTTTTCCCAATGCCATTTGTTTAAAGAGACCATCTTTTTCCCATTATGTAGTCTTGGCACTCCTGTAGAAAGGCATTTGACCATATTGTTTCTCTCTATTTTGTTCCATTGGTCTATATTATCTACCTCTCTGTCAGTACCACACCATCTTAATTACTACTGCTTTGTAGGATGCTTTGAAATCAGGGAGTGTGAGGGCTCTAACTTTGTTCTCATTAAGATTGTTTTGGCTACTCAAGAGTCCCTTGCGATTCCACAGAAATTTGATTTTTTTTTTTGTATTTCTGCAAAAAATGCTATTGGGATTTGATAGGAACACACTGAATCTGCAGATCACTTTGAGTAGTATGCACATTTTAACAATGTTAAGTCTTCCAATCCATAATTATGGGATATCTCTCCATTTATTTCTATCTTCTCTGAATTCTTTTTTGTTATGTTTTATAGTTTTCAATCTCCTTGGTTGAGCTTATCTCTAAATATTTTATCCTTTTTGATGCTATAGTAAATGGGACTGTTTTCATAGTTTCCTTTTCAGTTTGGTCACTGTTAGTGTATAGAAATGCAAATAATTTTTGACTGTTGATTTTGTATCCTGAAACTTTGTTGAATTCAGTTCAAACAGGTTTATTTGGGGTTTTTTTGTGGAATCTTTGGTGTTTTCTACATAAAAGATCATGTCATCTGCAAACAGAGATTATTTTACTTCTTCCTTTCCAATATTTTTTTTCCTCCTTGTCTAACTGCTCTGGCTAGAACTTCCAGTACTATGCTGAACAGCAGTGGTGACAGTGGGCATCCTTGCTTTGTTCTTGGCCTTAGAGGAAGAGCTTTCAAGTCTTTCCACATTGAGTATGATGTTCATTGTGGGCTTTTCATATATGGCTTTTATTGTGTTGAGGAAGCTTCCTTCTATTCCTAGTTTGCTGAGTGTTTTTATCATGAAATGGTGTTGAATTTTGTCAAATGTTTTTGTCAAGTTTTTTCTGCATTGATTGAGATGATTATGTGGTTTTTGTCCTTCACTTTGTTAATGTGGTATATTACAATGATTTATTTTTGTATGCTGAACCAGCCTTACATTCCAGCTATGAATCCCACTTGGTCTGGTGTATGATCATTCTAACGTACTGGTGAATTCAGTTTGCCAGTATTTTGTTTAGGGTTTTTGCATCAATATTCATCAGGAATACTGGTATGCAGTTTTCTGGGGGTGGGGGTTTGCTTCATTTTGTCTTGTCTTGTTGTGTCCTTGTGTAGTTTTCGGATCAGTAATGCTAGCCTTACAGAATGAGCTTAGGAGTATTCTTTCTTCAATTCTTTGTAAGAGTTTGAAAAGGATTGGTGTTAATTCTTCTTTAAATGTTTGGTAGGATTCTCCAATGAAGCCATAGGGTCCCAGGCTTTTCTTTGTTGGGACATTTTTTATTGCCGCTTCAATCTCCTCACTAGTTATAAGTCTGTTCAGATTTCTTATTTCTCCATGATTCAGTCTTGGTAGGTTATGTGTTTCTAAGAATTTATCCATTTCTACGTTATCCAATTTGTTGGCACAGTAGTGTCTTATAATCTTTTTAATTTCTGTGACATCAGTTATAATGTCTCCTATTTCATTTCTAATTTTAACTATTTGAGTCTTCCCTCTTTTTTTCTTAGTCTAGCTAAGGATTTGTCAATTTTGTTGATCTTTTCATAAAACCAACTCTTCGACTTGTGATTTTTTTGGACTGTTTTTCTATTCTCTATTTCATTTATCTCTGCTCTAATCTCTCTAATTTCCTTCCTTCTGCTGACTTTGGGTTTAGTTTGTTTTTCTTTTTTTTGGTTTCTTCAGGTATAAGATTAGGTTGTTGATCTGAGATCTTTCTTCTTTTTTAATGTAAGCAATTACTCCTATAAACTTCCTTCTTCTGCTGCATCCTGTAAGTTTTGGTATATTGTGTTTTTATTTTCACTTGTCTTCAGATATTTTCTAAATTCCTTTGTGATTTCTTCATTTACTCATTGGTTGTTTAAGAATGTATTGTTTAATTTCCACGTTTGTGGATTTTCCTGTTTTCCTCCTGTTACTGATTTCTAGTTTCATCACATTGTGATCAGAGAAGATACTTTATAATGATTTTAATCTTAAATTTATTAAGACTTGTTTTGTAGCCTAACATGTGCTCTGTCTTGGAGAATGTTCTGTGTGCTCTGAGAAGAATGTGTATTCTGCTTTGTTGGGTGCAGTATTCTGTATATATCTGTTAGGTCCAATTGGCATACAGTGTTGTTTAAGTCCTTTGTTTCCTTATTGACCATCTGTCTGGCTGTTCTATCCATAACCAAAAGTGGGGTATGGAAGTCTACTACTATTATTATGTTGCTGTCTATTTCTCCCTTAGTTCTGTCAATGACTGCATTATATATTTGGGAAAGAATTTAAAAATTTTAAGTAATAATATAAAAAGCCTGGAGTCAAAATACTTTCCCTATAAAAATGACTGGCTATAGTAAGGAATAAAAAGATAGAAGGATATATACAAAATTATACATTTGGTGGTTTTTATTAACTTCACTGTATTTTTTTCTGTACTTTATAGATGTTTAATAGTGAACAGGAGTTCTCTTAGCAATTATAAAACAAAAAAGTTTTTTTTAAAAAGAGCTATGCAAAGTACTCTATTATAAACTAATTCATGAGCTAATGACTTTTTCATATTGTTTGAGGTTTTATAAATTATAAAAGACTAAGATATAAGACAAATAACACTTAATTTTTGTTTAAATTTTTTGTTTAAGAATAAATAACTTCATATCAGATTAGCAGGATTTCAATATTAAAAGCTTTCAATATCAGGCTTGCCTGAACAATCCTGGCAAATCAGGAAAGAGCTGAGTCGCCTTATTTTCCATACTTTCTCCCCAAATTTAAATATGATTAATTTGATTAATTACAGAACAAAAGGCAATCAAAATATCAAAGTAATTTACTCTCAGTTTTTCACATATTTTTGTATGAAAGCATCACTCAACTACCATTCCTACTGTTGGTGGACCTGACATCAAACTAGTTAAGAAATAAACCTTAACACATTTTTGGAAACTTTTTCACTACCAGTTTAATCATTTGGTATGTCTTGAGCCTTATATTTATTTTGTAGAAATGACTGAAATTGTTCTCATTTTCTGGTTTAAAAATATTTCTAGTTGATTTTTATATGCATAACCAATTCAATTATTCAGGCTAAATAGAATAGTTTTTAATTGTTGTTACAGTCATTGTTGGCAAAATGGTTAAACTGAATGTGTGAATAATCATGGCCAGATTTTTATTCAGAAGTATACTATTTTAAAAAATGAAATTTTAATAAATATACTAAGATAATAAAATGCATTATGTGGAGATTTTACACTTAAGTCTGAGAGAAAGTCATTTAATAACCACAAGCAGTATTTAAATATAACTTACTAAGAGTAGAAAATTTTTATAGACATAAATTTGTTTAGATTTCAAATCCTAAGACTACATGATGTCTTTTACTTTTCATAAACTCTAACAAACAAGTGGGCATGTTTCAGTTTAACAGAACTTGTTAAATACTGGAAATACTTAATAACCAAAGAAAATGTATATTAAGCCTCCTGGAGAGCAAATATTAGTTAACACTTACTGGACATAGTAGAGAAACCCTCAGGCTGGTTGTAGCTATTTCACTGTCTGGATCCGCAGTCAATTTCTCTTTAACTGACATTCATCAAAGAGAAAACAAACAAACAGAATAAGTTTATTAAAGATACATCACTGATGCAACATAAGAAAAAGAATGAGGAACTTAAAAAAAAGAACTCAAAAATAATCTGCTCAATTATTTTCCAATCAATTGAATGAAAAGATAAAAACAATTATAAGGTTCATAATCTCTACAATAAGCAAAGGAAGGAAAACAACTGTTTATCTATAGACTGACTACATTTCCTGTAAGTCTCCTATTTCTCACCCACAAAACAAAAACTGCATTGCACTAACATAAAGGAAATTTATTTAGCAGGTTAATATATTCAGCTGATGGCAGACCATCTTCCTTTTATAACTCTAAGATACTGGATAAAGATTTTCTTTCTTTTAAACTATGACAATATTATTTGAAAAGAAACATAAAAAACAACTATAAAACTAACATGTATAAGTTTTTACAATGCTCACATAATATAAATATTTATTGTAAACACATTAATTCTAATTTCAAATTATAAAAAGAAAAAAGTTCAATTGATTTTTTTTTACCATATGATTATTTGAGTTTTATATTTATTTATCCATAGCCTAATTAATTATGCTACCTTGGGCAAGTCAGTCCTCCTCTCTGAGCTTAATTTTACTTCTTGGAAAATAACAGCTTACACTAGATAATCTCTACGTCTTCTCAGTTCAAATTTCCTTTGGTTCTTAAGAGAGGAGGCACTGGTAATTTTACTTTTTTTTTTTTTTTTTTTTTTTTGCGGTACATGGGCCTCTCACTGTTGTGGCCTCTCCCACTGCGGAGCACAGGCTCTGGACGCGCAGGCTCAGCGGCCATGGCTCACGGGCCCAGCCGCTCTGTGGCATGTGGGATCCTCCCAGACCGGGGCACAAACCCGTGTCCCCTGCATCGGCAGGCGGACTCCTAACCACTGTGCCACCAGGGAAGCCCGTAATTTTACTTTTAAAGCTGTTCTGTTACTCTCGGTCAGTCTAACATAACAAGGACCTTTTTTTAAAAAATTAATTAATTTATTTTTGGCTGTGTTGGGTCTTCGCTTCTGTGCGAGGGCTTTCTCTAGTTGTGGCGAGCGGGGCCACTCTTCATCGCGGTGCGCGGGCCTCTCACTGTCGCGGCCTCTCTTGTTGAGGAGCACAGGCTCCTAACGCACAGGCTCAGTAGTTGTGGCTCACGGGCCTAGTTGCTCTGTGGCATGTGGGATCTTCCCAGACCAGGGCTAAAACCCGTGTCCCCTGCATTGGCAGGCAGATTCTCAACTACTGCGCCACCAGGGAAGCCCAACAAGGGCCTTTACACTTCTCATCTGAAAACCTGAGACATGTTACTTCTGAAAACCTCAGAACTTTAATTAAACTTCAGCACAGAAGTGAGACTGGAAATACCTAAACGTAATATTTCAATAATTTTAGAAGCTGTTCCAGAATAACTTTAAAGTCTATATGTGTAAGGGGGCACAAGTGGAGTAGTTGTGGAGTCAATCATAGAATTTCACAGCTGAGGCACAACTGAATGTGACAGGAAGGAAGGGAAGGAGGGAGGGAGGGAGGGAGGAAGGAAAGAAAGATACAAGAAAATGGGAAGGGGAAAAGTACTTGGGTAAGGAAGAATAATTTCAGATGTCTGTTGAACTGGTAACTATTTATAAGAACTAAGAATTCTGGGCTTCCCTGGTGGTGCAGTGGTTAAGATTCTGCCTACCAATGCAGGGGACACGGGTTCAAGCCCTGGTCCAGGAAGATCCCACATGCCGCGGAGCAACTAAGCCCGTGCGCCACATCTACTGAGCCTGCACGCCACAACTACTGAGCCCATGTGCCACAACTACTGAAGCCCACGCGCCTAGAGCCCATGCTCCACAATAAGAGAAGCCACCACAATGAGAAGCCCGTGCATCACAACGAAGAGTAGCCCCCACATGCCACAAGTAGAGAAAGCCCGCGCACAGCAATGAAGACCCAACACAGCCAAAAATAAATAAAAGAACCAAAAAAAAAAATTGAAAAAAAAAAAGAATTAAGAATTCTGCCTTTATTAAACTTGATGATCACAGAGTCTGGATTGTTTTGAGATGGTCCAAGTCTTAGATATTCTATTCAACTGCCTCCATAAACTAGTGGATCTCAACTAAGATGCACATCAGAACTACCTATAGAGCTTTCTAAGTTATAACTGCCCACTGAACCAAAATGGGGAAAAGGGACACTAATAAGTAGTTTTTAAAAAGCTCCAGATGTGATTCTGATGACAGACTTTAAAAAGTCATTCTATGGCCTGGAAATTCAAAAATTTTACAGTCTATATAACTCATAGGCTGTCTATCACATCTAAAAAGGCACACAATCCGTGGGTTTTAGTTTGGAAAATATAGTTATCATATCACTTATGCTAATTAATATTATATGTAAATTATGAAAAGTATGCTTTTGCCATTATAGACCCAATCTTATTCCAACCTTTCTTATAAAGATACATTTAACAAACAGTATCTTTTTAAAGGTGACAAACAATTGCCATACGAAACAAACATGTAAATAGAATTCTAATATGATTCCTAACCATTCTGCATGTCTTCACCAACCACTCCTTAACACCCACCATGCACACAACAATGGGAACAGTAATTGACTTTACATTTTATCTATTTAAACTTCGAGTTAAATGAAGCAATATCATAGATCATAATATCGGCCTTACGCAAAACAAAGTTAATTGTTAGTACTTTGAAAAAAAAATGCAAAAGGAAAGGCAACCTGAGGTAGTGGTTCAGAGCACAGGATCTAGAGCCAGCCTAGGCTGTAATTCAGCCTTAGTCATTTAACTTTTCCGTGCCTCAGTTTCCTCATCTTGTAAATGGGAATAATAACAGTACCTCATAGCATTGTTGTAAGGATTAAATGAGTTAATACAAATAAAATACTTTAAAATAACCTAACATTATACTAAATAAATATTAGTTATCGCAACTTAAAATGTGACTTGTATGTTTATTTTCTCTCAGAGGTGAAAGAATTTTCTGAAATTATTTTAGAATTAGCTTATCAATTTCTATTAAAAAAAAAAACTTTGCTTTTCACCTTTGCCATTATAGACTCAATCAATTCTTTCCTGTAAAGATACTTTTTATTACTTTAGGATCTTGATTGGATTGAATTTAACCTACAGATCAACTTGGAGAGAACTGACATTTCTCCAATAACAATACTGAGTATTCTGATCCATTAACGTGATGTATCTCTTCATTATTCAGGTCTTATTTTAATTACCCTCACCAATGTTTTATAGTTTTCAGCATACAAATTGTGCATATATTTTGTGTAACATATTCCTAAGTATTTCATATTTTAAAAATTCTTATTATTTGAATTTCAATTTCCAGTTGTTTACAGCTAGTAGAAATCCAATTTTTATAAACTGACCATGTATTCTGAAACTGTGCTAAATTCACACATTGGCTTTAGTAGCTTTTTTGTAGATTTTTTGGGATGTTTTCTATACAATGAAGTCATCTTCAAATAAAGACAATAATTATTGTTCATTTCTAATCTGTATGCTTCTTTTTTCTTGCCTTATTGTGCTGACTAGGATCTTAAGGGCAATGCTGAATAGAGGCATTAAGAAAGATATTCTTGCCTTATTCTCAGTCTTAGGGGTGAAGTTTTTTACCATTAAATATGATGTTAGCTAAAGGCTTTTTGTAAATACCCTTTATTACATTGAAGCACCCCCCTTCTCTCTATTTTGCTGAGTTTTATCATGAATCGATATTGAATCTGACCAACTGCTTTTTCTGAATCTATGGAGATGATCACATGATTTTTTCTTTTTTAGTTTGCTGAGATGAGAAGGTGAATTATATTGATAGATTTTTGAATGTTGTATGAACCTAATATTCCTGGAACAAACTCTATTTGATCTCTATGTATTACCTTTTAATATACTGTATTTGTCAAAACAATTCTGAAAAAGAAAAATAAAGTTGGAGGACTACATGATTTCAAGAATTACTGTCGAGCTTTAGTAATGAAGACTGTGTTATTGGTATAAGGATAGATAAATAGGTCAATGGAAGATAATGGAGTCCAGAAATAAATCCATACATCTATGGTCAACTGGTTTTTGACAAAGGTGTCAAGGTAATTAAATGGAGAAAAAATTAGTATTTTCGAGAAATGTTATGGAACTGGGTATCTGTATGGGGAGAAAATGAACCTCTAAAGCTTACTTTGCATCATACACAAAAATTTATTTAAAATAAATTGTAGACCTAAATCGAAGAATAAAACAATAAAACTTCTAGAAGTAAAATGTTTGCGACCTTGGGTTGGACAAAGATTTCATAGTATGCAAAAAGCACAAACTATAAAAGAAATGGAGGGAAAAGTTGAATAGACATTTCATCAAAGAAGCTATAAGGATGGCAAATAAGCACATGAACAGATGCTTAATTAACATCGTTAGTCATTAGAAAAGTTCATATTAAAACCACAACGACATATCACCTACACAGTGACCAGAATAGCTAAAATCAAAGCAGCCTGACAATATCAACTGCTAGAGAGAATGGGGAGAAAACTCTAAATCTCAAATCTTGTGGGTAGGAATGCAAAAATGGAATATGCACTTTATAAGAAACTGCCAACCTCTTTTCTATACATTTATCATGTGACCCAGCAATCCTAGTCCTGAGTATTTACCCAAGAGAAATGAAAACGTATGTCCACAAAACTGATATTCATATGCAAACTGCAAATGTTTTAGCAGCTTTATTCATGGTAACGAAAAACTGGAAGCAATCTAAACGTCCATCAACTGATAAATGGATACCCAAATTACAGTACAGATAAATGGAACACTACTCAATAATAAAGAAGAGCAAACTACATGAATGAACCTAAAAGCATTATACTATGTGAAAGAAGCCAGAAACAAAAGGCTACACACTGTGGGATTTCAAGTTCTGGAAAAGAAAACATCACTGAGACAGAAATCACATCAATGGTTATAAGAACTGGGGGTAAGGAGATGAGACAGAATGCAAAGGGCCACAGGGTAACTTTCTGGGGTGAAGAATGTTACATATTTTGATTGTGGCATTTAGTTCATGATTGCATAAACCTGTCAAATTCATCAAACTGTACACTTAAACAGGTGAATTTTTACTGCTTGTAAACTATACTTGAATAAACACAACCAAATAAAAAAAAGAAGAAAGGTGTGTGTGTGTGGGGGGGAATCACTATGTTAAATTTCATAAGAATGTGAAAAATAAAAATAAGACATCAATATTCATCCTGCTGCATCAACCAACACCGGGTAAATCTTTCAGGAGTTCAGGTTTTCTTGTGTCACTGTGAGCTGCAGCCTTAACAGTATTTTACTATTTTACTATATGATGATTAATTTACTAAAATTAATCTTTGAAAATCCCTGTTGTCATGTGCTATGAGAGTTGGCCACTAGTCACATGTGGCTATATTTAAATTTAATTAAATTTAAAATTCGGTTCCTCAGTTGCACTACCACATTTCAAGTACTCAACAGACACACAGTACTAGTGGCTATCACACGGGACAGTGCAGATATAGAACATTTCCATCACCACAGAGTGTTCTATTAGTGCTGTTCTAGGTTTTCAAAAAAATTTCTATCCTTTTTAGAATTTTTTTTTTTTTTTTTTGCGGTACGCGGGCCTCTCACTGTTGTGGCCTCTCCCACTGCGGAGCACAGGTTCTGGATGCGCAGGCTCAGCGGCCATGGCTCACGGGCCCAGACGCTCCGCAGCATGTGGGATCTTCCCGGACTGGGGGACGAACCCGTGTCCCCTGCATCGGCAGGTGGACTCTCAACCACTGCACCACCAGGGAAGCCCTCCTTTTTAGAATTTTAAGGCTGGAAACAATTGAACATATTAAGTCCAATACTTCATTTTATAATCAAGAAAACAGACGCACAGAGATGTGATCTTTTACTCAAGATCTCTTTTCATCAGTTTACTTAACAAAAGTCTGAGGATCTACTATGTGCCAGGCCCTGAGCTAAGCACTAGGAATTCAAAGAAAGGTAAGATTAAGTTCCTGCCCAAAGGAACTCATAGTCTAGTAGAGAGCAAAGATACTTCTCTAATGTGCTGTAATGGAAACTAGCTGAAAGTCAATGCATCAACTCTGGGGGTTCTGAGATGCCTCCTGGAAAAAGTGAAACATGAAGGATAACTAGAATTTAGGCAAAGTAGGTAACAGGGAAGTTTGAGGCACAGAGAACAATACTGGCAAAGCACTGAAGAAAAGAAAAGAATTCATTATTTTTGGAGTAAAAAGAATGAGAAGAAGAATGAATACAGATGACACGGGAAAGTAATAAGCAGGTGCCACACGATGGAAAGCTGTATGTTTAAGTCATGCTAACAAGTTGGAGTTTTTATCCCACTGGTGTTAGGAAGCCATGGATTGCAAAGAAATGGTAAGATTAGATCTGTATTAATCACTTAGATTGCTACCAGAAGAGAGATATAAAAAGGGGGGCCAATGGGCTTCCCTGGTGGCGCAGTGGTTGAGTCCGCCTGCCGATGCAGGGGACACGGGTTCATGCCCCCCCCACACACAAAAAAACAAACAAACAAACAAAAAAAAACGGGGGGGTGCCAAGAAAGGAGAGGAATATATAATTCAAGAATAGGTTTTTAAAATAAAGGCGGGATATGAGAGCTTAAATGAGGTTAGTGATGGTAGGGAGAGAGAGAGCTCGACAGAGTTGAGAAATATTTAGGGTTTATGTCTGATAGAACTTGGTGAGTTCAGTTTTCACTACCTGAATCTGAGGAACCAGTGGTATATTTCGGTGAAGACAGTTAGCTATGTGTATCTACATTTGAAATTCAGGGGAAGGTCTGGAATGAAAATATGTATTTGGGAGTTGGTGCTAATTTAAACCACAAGAGTAAATGTGATTATGTCTAGGGAAAGTATGTATGTCCTTGTAGAGACCAAGGACAAAAACCCAGGGAAAACAAACATTTAGGATACTACCCTTAAGAGAATCCATTGAAGGCAAGTGATTGAGAAGAAATAGAGATGAGAATTTCAAGGAGAAAGTTGTTGGTATGAAATGCAGCAAAAATATCTAAGACATAAACTGAAAAGATAAACTTTAAATCTGGCAATCAGATTGTCACTTGTGACATCTGCAAGAGCAGTTTCAGTGGAATGATGGGAGTTAAAAGTTCACAATGGGTTACAGTGAGGAGGTAGAAAGGGAAGTGTAGATGACTCTTTGAAGAAACTAGGATGAGAACAGGAGGAACACAGATCTCTATCTAGACAGTAGCTTGCTTTTGTATTTTCTAAAGGATGAAAAAGACTCGACAGTGAAGGCTGACAGAAAGAGCCTATAGAGTGGAGGAAGGAACTGAAAATACAGGACAGAGAGCAGATAAGTGAGCAGAGAGGCCTCGTAATGCTGTTTCTGAGCATCTCCATCTGGATGCCTCATAGACATCTCAAATACCAAAAGTCCAAGAGTGCACTCTGATCTTGCGCCTGCAACTGGATCTTCTCAACACTGTTTTCCATTTCAGTAAACGGTACTACCATGTAAGCTGGTGCCTAGTAAGTAAGGAACCTAGAACTCCTCCTTCACTTCTTTTTCTCCACTCCCCACACGTAGTCACAACTTCTCCCCTTTAACACCTCTCAAACCATCAACTTCTATTTCCATCACCATTACTTCAGTTCAAGACATCATCAGCTCTTATCTGTACAACAGGTTCCTAACTGGCCTCACTACATCAGCCTAGCTCCCCTTCAATTCAGTCTTCTAAGTGAACTTTTTATTGCCCATATCTGATCATACCACTCTGCTTAAAAATCCTTTAAGGGTTTTTTTATCATCTGTCTTTATATCATCTATATGAACTCACCCCATGGTTATCTCTCTGGCCACTTTCCTCCTTTGTTCTCTCCACTCCAACTCTACTGGCCTTGTCTCTTGGCATATTCTCCTCCCATCTGGGGCTTACCTCCTCCTCATCCTTATAATCGTGTCTTAAATACCACAGCACCAGAGAAGACTATGTTCTCCTGCTGTTACCTCCAGAGTTCCCTGTCTTTCTTCTTTAAGACACATGTCACAACTGTAATTTCACTAATGACTTGTACAATCATTTAATCCTGTCTTTCCCACTGGACTGCAAACTTCTGACGAATGCAGAGACAGTATGTGTTTTGTTTAATGCTACAGTCTCCTGTGCCTGGAACACAGTAGACTCTTAATACAATTTCTTGAATGAGAAGAATAAATGAATAAAAAATTAACTTTGGGCAGGAAACTGGACATTTCCTCCTGAGATTGAAGAGAATAAATAAGGATGGGTACAAATGAAGATAAGTTGAAAAGTAGTTATATGACATTAAGGAAGAAATGGGCAATTTAGACAAGTCACATCTTATAGCACCAATTTTCTTGCGCTGACAGTGTTGAAAGAGGGGGAATATTGTTTAAGTATGGCCAAGGTTTAAAGTGATTGCTAAAGTGAAAAAGAAGAGGAGACAAGAACTTGACCAAGAATTAGTAAAGGACTGTTTTGTGATAGTGGTGAGGGGACAACTCTACACAAAGATGGAAACCACAATACAAAAATCTACTAAATCAAATGAATCAGCGTGGATTTCTCTGTGAAAAGTCTAAATACCATTGACTTTATTTCAAGAATAATGTCTGATTTGACTAATAAAATTTTGCCAGTAGAATTCATTGATAAGATTAAGAATGACTTACAATAAACATATTTGTGGGTAATTTGATTCCACAAAAATATCTGAGAAACCCACCAACATTTTCTTCTGTCAAGTTGTTTCACACAATCTTTTAATTACATAATTAATATGTTGGGTAACTTATTTCTTTAGAGATAGCATAAAGGCAAACAATCTGTTCTTTAGTCAATTATGACAAATGTTTTATTGGTAGGATCCAAATTAAAGTTTTGTTGGTTCCCCAAGCCAACAAGATAACATACAAAGTGCCACAAAAATCCAACCCAATCTGCAACTACTCTCCACCTCCAGGATGTATTAGAGATGAAATAAACAGCTTTTGAATTAAGTAGCTTTTGCTGCTTAACAGTGGCTAACAGTGGTTTGTTCTAGTAAATAAAATAACTCTAGGCTCACCTTCCCACTCTCCCTCCAGATGGTGCCACAGCTGCAAGCGGAGAAGAGTTTACAGCTTGAGCAAAGACAGCTTGCCTTATTTATTATTATGCAACATAACAGCTACATGAGCTTTCAGCTTTATTTCTTGGTATGACCTTTTCTACAAAGGCTCACACAATTCCATAATACTTTCTGACTAAATGGAATTCTAATGCTATGTGGCAAATACGAAGATTCTCAGGAGAATGACCAGGAATGGAGTGTGAAAAAAGAAAAATTCTTTTCTCGTGTGCTCCTTCAAAGCAGGTGTCTGTCCCTCCTCTTCTTTCAGGATCCCCCACTCATCTCCTTGTCCTTGCCAAAAGGTGCTTCCACTCCCCTAGACCTCAAACCAGATCTCTAGCTCTCCACTGTCTATCAAGGAATGCCTACAGAGGCATTAGCCACTAGTGTGCTCCTCCTTGACTCAGAATATTTTCAATTTTAAAAGGACCCTTTTAATACAGAAAAATCCTTCAATGAACTCTTGAGGGTATACTGATATTCAGAGGTAATGGGATCTTTTAATCCGGCATAGAAACAGGTTAGAAAAAGAGATAAAAGCTATGTCGCAAAGGGAAACAAGAGGAAAGGTGGTCTTACTACCTTAGTTTCTTCCTACCAGAATGTTCCTAACTACAAATCTGATAGTGGGCTTCATTAATCAACTCACATCAAGAATCCTTAAAGGGTAGGTATCGAACCCCCATCTGTAAAAGCTTTGTTCTCCAAGTGCCCATCCCCATCCCCCAATCCATCTATCTCTCACAAAGAAGAGAATAAAGGAAGAACTTAGTTCACCTCTTTGGAAAGGCCACCAACCTCTGGCCTTAACCCTCAAACACTGAGGCCAGAAGAGTCAATATGCCCCTTACTACCTCTCAAGTTCACCTGGACAAAAGGAACCATCTAGTTATTCCTACCTAAGAACCTAGATTTTGAAGGAGCTTTAGATATCATGTGGTATAAACTTCTTGTTACAGATGAAGAATAAGAGGTTCAGAGTACGAGTAGACTGACTTTCCAAGGCCACATAACTGGTTAAAAGCAGAACCTACTTCATTATTGTATCTACCACCCCACTGACTCTCTTTTTACTTTGTTAATGCAGGGATGTTGTCATCACATATCCTTGGACATTTTTCCTGGATAAACCTTAAATATAAAATAATTCTTGTAAAATATATGCCAAGATTTCCTTTCCATCTCCTAGAATTCCTGAACATTTATTTATTTTTATGAAGCTTTGGTAAAATATTCTTCTGTATTCATGTACTGACTTTACAAAGTTAATTTTAAGATCAGTAAAATATAAATTATAAAATATACGGGCTTCCCTGGTGGCGCAGCGGTTGAGAGTCCGCCTGCCGATGCAGGGGACACGGGTTCATGCCCCAGTCCGGGAAGATCCCACATGCCGCGGAGCAGCTAGCCCCGTGAGCCATGGCGGCTGAGCCTGCACGTTCGGAGCCTGTGCTCCACAAGGGGAGAGACCACAACAGTGAGAGGTCCGCGTACCGCAAAAAAAAAAAAAAAAAAAAAAAAAAAATATATATATATATATATATATACGTCATGACAAAGATATTAAAACTACTCTCTTTTTTTTTGGCCCCACCACACAATGTGTGGCATCTTAGTTCCCCGATGAGGGATCGAACCTGCGCAGTGGAAGCGCAGAGTCTTAACCGCTGGACTGCCAGGGAAGTCTCTAAAACTACTCTTAAGCCTTAAATTACTCTAGCTCACAAAACAAAGTTTTCAGTGTTTTAATCCACTGTGACAAGCTCTAGTAAAAAAAAATAAACCCTAAAATTTCTTGAGTTGAAAAAACACTATTCTAACCTTTACCAAAATAGTTCAGCTGCATAAATAAAATAAGGTTATCATACGTACTTAAAGCTCTAGAATGATCCGGATTCCTTATTCCCTTTGCTCGTAACCTCTGAAGAAGAACTGTTGAGGACAACTGTTTTACAAGATATACTGCCATGGAATAGTTCTGGAAAAAAAAAAAAAAAAGATGTAGAAAGCAAACAACATACGTAAGTAAATAGGTACATCTATTTTAATCCCACAATAATAGGGAAAGAAAATTAACACCTGTTTAAAACACCTACTGTGTGCCAAGCACTATCTTAGGTGTTTTCATGAATGGTAATTCATTTAATCTTAACCAAAAAGCTGCTGAAGTAATCCTATTTTTACGGATGAGGAAAGTGAAGTGTAGAAAAGTAAAAGAACTTGTTCTAATTTTGCAGCTTTCAAGAGATAATGCCAGGTCTGTCATGCTTCTGTATTACCTGACTACCTATGCTTGAAGTTAATCAATTTAGGCACTTATGTAAAGAACACTGTTAAAAATAAATATAACCAAGGCCAATAAGATGTCAAAGTCATCATAAAACATATTTAGCAGGTAACAGTAGCTATTTAAAAAATTAGACTGGCATCCTAATTTATACCATTTAATCTCTCTCTATGCCTTTAACTAGTTTTGAAAAGACCCTACTTGGGCTATTATCACAACAAGCAGAGGGAATATTAAATATTTTCAAAGAGAAGCTGATGGTTTGGCAAAAGAACAGATGAATATCCATTACCAGCAGAGGGACTACCCAGAGATGGTACTAGGAGAAGGGAGACAAAGAAAATAGTTTATCAACAAGCCAAGGCAAAGTAAAGGGTACATGACTGGATAAGAGGAAGAAAAGAGGGCTGAGGCTTATGAAGGGTAAGAGAGAGATCTAAATGAGAAGGCCCACTTTCCACTTGGTGTTGGAATCAAGAGGAAGATCAAGAGATTTGGAAAGAAGCAAAAGGAAAAATAATTATTGCCACCTTCTATTTATTAGCTACAAACAGTTTTACATGCACTCTTAATATATACTATCCACTTCATTTAAACCTCAAAGAAGGCCTGTAAGAGATAAGTAGGGCAAGTATCTTTCTAAGTAAAGGATTGAAAAATGGAGGCACACAAAAATGCTTTTAATTTTAAATTTTAAAAAATATATGTAATCTGCTCATGATCATGCACCTGCTTAGTGACAAAGGTGGCACTAGAAATCAAGAGGAAAGTGTAGGGATGTCAGGACAATGGACTAATGGCCAAGGCCAGTGTAGTTCTCTATAGTTCTTGATTTCACATACCATTTGCTTTGACCCTCCTAACCTAGTCCAATGTACATTCCAACTTTCAGTTACTTTCGCACTTTGGAAAATGCATCCCCCTCTTTTGGCAAGAAGAGAATATATTGTACAATACCCTCTGGAAGGTCAAATTTTCACTTACAGTTCAGAAACCTATCCATGTTCACATGCTACACATTTTTCAGGAAAAAAATGAAGTATCAAAAAAGCTAATTTGGGAGGGATAAATTAGGAGTCTGGGATTAACATACGCATACTACTATATATAAAATAGATAATCAACAAGGACATACTGTATAGCACAGGGAACTCTGCTCAATACTCTGTAATAACCTAAATGGGAAAAGAAGCTGAAAAAGAATGGATATATGTATAAGTATAACTTGAATCACTCTGCTGTACACCTGAAACTAACATTGTAAATCAACTATACTCCAATATAAAATAAAATTTTTCAAAAGCTAATTTACTTTCATTAATAAATCCCATAATTTATTAATGAGGAACAAATAACCTTAAAACTTACCAAAGTTATAGACATACAACATACTAATCTAATATAAAACTAAAAAGCTCCTTTTAGAAAAAAAATCCTTATTCACCTTTATTATTTGATTAATAGTTCAAGTGTGATAGAAACTGGAGAAATGCTAATTAACACTGTGAAATTATTATATATACTTACAGCCTGAATCTTCAGAACTAGTAATCACCCTAAGGCTTTATATAAATTTTTAAGGAGAGGTCAAGTAGAAACTACAAGTTCAGTGAAAAGGTATGTTCACTCTAGTTGAAACACGTAACCAGATCAGAAATTTTTAAAAAAGGAAGCAAAAAGAAGGTCAGGTATTAACAAACACCACTTGTACTGATAATATGGAATTAAATTTTATATCACATGAAAGAGATTCAGCAGCAACCCCCGCCAAAACTTCAGTGGTATAATATCTCTCCTAGGTAGATGATATATTGTTCCTGCTAACCCTTCAAAGCACTACTTAACTCCAACTACTGAAATATATTGCATTACACTGATGTTTTTGTCAAATGCTTTTTCAAAGTCTTCAAAATTGTCTATCAAGTTTATAGGACGTTTTCTTCATTATTAAGATATGATCTACTCATTAAGTGCCCTTTACACCAGTATCTAAATAAAACTTCTCTACAAACAATGACAGTTTAATAAATGCTAGATGCAGTGATTACTTTGAGGTAGGATAAGAAGTTACAACATAGTTCACTTATTTCCCTTCAAGCACTGTACTAGCTCTTCTTTTTCTCTTATATTACAATTTTTTTTAATTGAGCTATAATTGACATATAATATTGTGTAAGTTTAAGGTGTACATGTTGACTGCATAGAGTTATAATATATTGTAAGACGATTACCACCATAGCATTAGCTCTTCCATTTATTTCCTTTGAAGACATAATGCTAACATTTCTCAATGGCAACTAATAATACAGAAATTAATCCCCAAAACAGTAAGAGATCCTACGTGAACTATCCAGAGTATCTTCACAAGCTGAATAAAACTAGGATCAAAAACCAATCTAATAAGTTATCTTTTGGGCTTCAGAAAAGAATAATTTTCTTTCAATATTTTATTTCAAAAAGAAGGTCTCCAGGGCTTCCCTGGTGGCGCAGTGGTTGAGAGTCCGCCTGCCGATGCAGGGGACACGGGTTCGTGCCCCGGTCCGGGAAGATCCCACATGCCGCGGAGTGGCAGGGCCCGTGAGCCATGGCTGCTGAGCCTGCACGTCCGGAGCCTGTGCTCCACAACGGGAGAGGCCACAACAGTGAGAGGCCCACGTACCGCAAAAAAAAAAAAAAGGTCTCCAACTTGTAGATCATGGTCTACACAAATCTTACCTGGGAGACCTGCAAATCACTGAAGATTACTGTTTTCTTTCTGAGGTGTGGAAGGCTTCCCATGGAAGAATATTTCCCCATCTCCTCTAGTGCTTTATATCAGCAACCACATTTCCCTCCTCTCCCACAGTTTGACTCCTTTCATAGTTCACTGTAAACACCCTGGTGTTTATACACTTTTCACACACAGACAAAACCCAAAGCATCTGCAACACCCTCTTCAAAAAGGGGGACAAAAACAGGGAGCCCAAGGTACACTAGAAAAAAACATTTAAAAGGATTTTAAAAACCTAATAGTGACATACTGATTAGGTAAAGAAAAAATATATAACCTTGATAGATGCCAAAAAAGAATTTTGATAAAATTCAAAATCCATTTCTCTCAAAGATATACAGTAAAAAAGAGGACCATAGGATTATGTTATTGCTATAATTAAGTTCTACCAAAATTAACAGCCATTATAATACTTAATGTTGTGACACTAGTATTCTCATTAACATAAAGAACAAGCCAGGTATGTCCACTAGCACTCACATTACTTAACATTGTTCTGAAGGTTCTAGACAGCACAAGAGAACAAGAATAAGAAATTATGGCATAAGTATTAGGATTATCATTATTCATATAATGATACAACTCAGACTCAAAACTGCCTATTTGGAAATACCAAGAAACCTACTAAAAAGCTATCAGAACCAATATGTGAATTTATGTACTAAGTAAATATTCAACAATAACTAGCTTTTAAATAAATCAACAATAAATACATTTTTTAGAAAATATAACAGAAAAAATCTATTTACAATAGCAGTAATAATAATAAACAACACAAGAATCAATAAAAAATATGGAAAATTTGTAAGAAGAAACCTATTAAATTACTGAGGAACATGAAAGAGGATTTGAATAAATGGAGAAACATACAGTTCCTGAAATAAGGACATTAAATACTGTAAATAAGTTAATCCTCTCTAAGTTAATACACAAATTTTAAAGCAAGCTCATTTATTCCCAGAAAGATTTGGGGGAATAATGCAGCGGAATATGTTTTACTCCATTCAATTACTTTTTCAACATTTTCTCTCTCCTCAAGGCCCAGATTTCTTCTCTCACTCTCAGCAGACTTCTCTCACTTCCTATCTCATAGACTTAAGAGAATGCATCAGATCAGAACTTACCACCTCTCCAGTACCAATCATATACATGCATCCAATCCTTTTATTCCACTAAATAAAGAAGTTGTCCCTCCTAGCTACAATGAGTTACTTAATGAAATTCACTACTGATTATTTTTCTCATGTATATTTAATCTCTTCCTCCCAAGAAGATACCTGCCATCATCCTTTATACATGTTTAACACTCTCCCATTAAAGCAAACAAATAACTCTCATCTCAAATTTCCCTCCAGCTCAGCTGTACCTATTTCCAAAGCTACCTTTCTATAACTCACTATCTCCACTGCCTTACCTCTGCCTGGTCACAATCAGGCTTCTCCTCCCACCATCCACCAAAACAGCTCATGCTAAAGTCAACTTTATGTTTCTAATCCAAAAAGTATTTTTTAAGATTTCAACATACTTGACTTCTCAACATCTGTTCAGTACTGCTTACCACCTCCTTTTTTTAAAAATAAATTTTATTTTATTTTATTTACTTATTATTTTTGGCTGCATTGGGTCTTCGTTGCTGCGCGCAGGCTTTCTCTAGTTGAGTGGGGGCTACTCTTTGTTGCGGTGCGCGGGCTTCTCATTGCAGTGGCTTCTCTTGTTGCGGAGCACGGGCTCTAGGAACGCAGGCCTCAGCAGTTGTGGCTCGCAGGCTCTAGAGCACAGGCTCCGTAGTTGTGGTGCATAGGCCCAGCTGCCCCGCGGTATGTGGGATCTTCCCGGACCAGGACTCGAACCCGTGTTCCCTGCATTGGCAGGTAAATTCTTAACCACTGCGCCACCAGGGAAATCCCTGTCCTTCTTTTTTGAAACTCTTCCCTTGGCTTCTTATACCCACCCCCCGTTCTGCCCCACATCTCTGGTACTATTTCCCCATGTCCTCTGCAGGTTCATTCTCTTCTATCCAGTGTTAAAAGTTATAGTTCCTCACGAATGGTAAGTCTTCAATGCTCTCTTCTTTTTACTTGTTACATTTCCCCTTAACAATGTCAGCCTGCTTGTATGGCTCTAGTAACCACCAATATGCAGATGACTCATTTTCTTCTCTAGCCCAAACTTATCCTCTGAGCCTATATGCCCAACTGCCTCTTCAGAATGTCTCAAAGGCATCTCGAACTCAAAAGCTTCAAAACTGAACTCATGATCGTCTCCATGTAGTCCTCCAATACTCCTTCCTTCAAAGCAAAGCAAAGCAAAACAAAATGCACCTAAATTCAGTCCTTTTTCAGTGTTTCCTCTATCTCAGTAATATTATCATTTACTTTGTCACTCAAGCCAGAAACCAAGGAGTCATCCTTGACTTCTCCCTTTCTCTTAGCCCCTATTTCTAATCTATCACTTAGTCCTACAGATCCACCTATTTATCTCCATCCCTAGTGCCACCACTCTAGACTAATATACTATTTCTCTCATTAATGCTTCAGCAATAGTAAGAGGTAACCTCTATGCATGACTCTGGTCTCCATTCAAGCTGTTCACCACTCTGAAGAGTGGCCTTTTCTAAACAGAAATATGGCCCTGTAAACTTTCTGCTTAAAAAGAGAATATCCTTAACATTAACATTACCTCAAAGGTCCTACATGGTTTGGTCCTTTTTTACCTCTCTAGCTTCATCTTGTATCCTATTCTTCCATTCTATGTACACTAGCAATTCCTGCTCCCTTTCAGTTTCTTAAGAAAAACTAGGCTCACACCTGCCAGTGGACTATACTCTGAATGTTGTTTTCTCTGAAACTTTCACCTAACTGATTCCTTCTACCCTTCTCTCAGATCTTATCTCAGTTATTACTTCCTCAGGGAAGCCCTGCCTGACCTCTCTCTAGTGCAAAGTGGCCTTTAATATGCTCTAAAATCACCACACACCTCTTCTTTATATTACTTATAATACAGTTCACATTTTCATGTGTGACTACCTGTCCCCTAGATCCTAGGCTCCAAAAGAGTCAGGACTTTTTTTTCTCACTATGGTACTGCCAGTTTTCAGCAGAGTGCATGGAATATAGCACACATTCTATAAATTTCAAATGAATTAGTGAATTAACATGAGCTCATATCATAAAACTGTAATAATCAAAAATATTCTGGGGCTTCCCTGGTGGCACAGTGGTTGAGAGTCCGCCTGCTGATGCAGGGGACATGGGCTCGTGCCCCGGTCCGGGAAGATCCCACATGCCGTGGAGCGGCTGGGCCCGTGAGCCATGGCTGCTAAGCCTGTGCGTCCAGAGCCTGTGCTCCGCAACGGGAGAGGCCACAGCAGTGAGAGGCCCGTGTACCGCAAAAAAAAAAAAAAAAAATCTGAAATTGTGCCGGAAAAAGAATGCTAGGCTAAGAAACAATACAGAAAAGTTCAGAACACACACAGGATAAATCAAAGCAAATATATAATAATGGTGGCTTCAGAATTAGCATTTATTTAGTTAATGGTATTAGAACTGGCTATTTTAAAAATTAAATTTTTATTTCACACTACACATAAATTCACAATGTATTAAATATTTAAAGGTAAAACTAGAAACCTCAAAAGTCAAGAAAAAAATATAAACAAATATTTATGTAAGACTGGGAAGGGCAGACAGACTAAACTTGATAGAGGCTGACTGGAAAGACTACAAAGAAACAAAACTGTGCAACTAGAGATTATCATAGTAAGTGAAGTAAGTCAGAAAGAGAAAGACAAATGCCATATGACATCACTTATATGTAGAATCTAATATATGACACAAATGAACCCATCTATGAAACAGAAACAGAATCAGGTACGTAGAGAATAGACTGGTGGTTGCCAAGGGGGAGGGCAATGGAAGAGGGTAGGAGTGGGAGTTTGGAATTAGCATATGCAAACTGGTATATATAGGATAAATAAACAACAAGGTCCTACTGTATCGTACAGGGAACTATATTCAATATCCTTTGATAAACCATAATGGAAAAGAATATGAAAAAGAATGTATATATATGTGTATATATATATATATATATATATGTATAACTGAGTCACTTTGGTGCACTGCAGTAATTAACACAACACTGTAATTCAACTATACTCAATAAAAAATAAATAAAAAAAAGAAAAAAAGAAAAAACTGGTTAAGATTTGGCTCTGTAATAATTTAAATCTTCTACACATTAAATAAAGATAAAGGGCAATAAACTAGAAACAAACATTTGCCACATGTAAAAGAGGGTTAAATCAATATATGAAGAACTCATAAACAATAAAAACTGCAATACAGAAATAGATACTGATATGATTTTTAAAGGTGAATAATCACAAACATAAAATATGTCCAACCTCAATAATAATAAGAGGAGTACTAATTAAAACAATGTGGTACCACTATTTACCTATTAAAATTAGTAGAGATCCTAAAGAAAATAAAACTCAAAGTTATCCGTCAACGGGCACGTGAATAAACACAAAGTCAGAGAATAAATCTGTACAACATCTTTTGGTAAGGCAATCTGCCAATGTACACAAAATTTCTTTAAATTCTGATGCTCTTTGACTCAGCAATTCCACTCCTGGGAATTTACTCTAAGGAAATTACCATGTATGTATGCAGAGTTAGAGCTACTAGGATGGTTTTCAAAATGTTCTTTGAAATAGTAATCAATCAACCAAATAAATGTTCAACAACAGGGAATATCATATTGGAATATGATGTAGCCTTTTAAAATCATGCAGATGAACATGAAATGACATAGGAAGATGTTTATGAAAATTACTCAGTGAAAGTTATCAGGTTATAGAACACTGGGTACGGCAAGATCCCATTTTTTTAAATGGGAACATGTTGAAAATTCATTGTGAGACAAAAATAAATCCTTTTGCAACTCCTTTTATTTACATACAAGCTCAGGTAGCCATGGAGATTAACCATTCCTTATAATACAAAAATCTGGTAGAAACAAAAATTTACTTACTCTTCCAATTTCTGCAGTCCATGAAACAACAATGGTGTTTGGTACAGTTGTGGACAATCGGACAAGTGAGGTGATATTAATTGGTCGGCTGGGTCGCTTTGGTTCCACACCATTTTTAGTAGGTGGAAGATAACCCTAAGGATGAAATATAATTTATTTCTACTTATTATTTCCACAATTATTTCAACTTCCATTCCTTAAAAAAAAACCCTAAAAACTACATATGAGAAAATATGAGTATTTTCATTTAAAAGTAGAGAAGTAAACGTTTGTAAGAGTTTCCTGTATGTTTCTCTAAACAACCATACAGTCTCATAGTAAGCCTGAGAAAAATACTGGTGGCAGAACTTAAAAATCTCTAAAATTTAAGAATCAGGTTGAATTCATAAAGAGCTTGGATAAGTATATAAGGACTATTTTAAAGGTGAACAATAACAGCCCCCACTCCTGTTAAAGGCACAACATTCTTCAAATCTCTATTCAACCAAAGCTTCCAGACTCACACGAATACATCTGAGGTTTTGTTGAAACAATCTCGTCTTCCCAAAATTCAGTAAAACACTAAAGTTACCACACCCAACTCCTAGACTATGTCTCCATAGCTAATGTCACAGCTGTTAATTGTACATAGTTGGTACAAGTGTTTCATTCAGTCACATGAATATATATCCCAAATAAAGATGTTTTCTTAATGAAAAAGTATGATTAACAACAGCTGTGATGACTTATTTGCTAGCTATGTTGGCAATGCACTTTTTAAAAAATAGCTTTTGGGACTTACTGGAAGGCTGCAAGGTTTTGTATTCACTTTCACACAAAGATTGGGTGGGAAGTGATCTTCTTGTGGACAACTGGTTTCTGATAAACAAAACCTAAACAATAAAGGACAAGTTTAATTACCTTTATTAAAGGATGACACCACATTAATATTTTTGTTCCATAGCTAATCTAAAAGATGGTCAAACTTAATAACAACAGCAAAAAATTACTAAACCTGAATAAATACATGAAATAGGTTCAAAATAAATAATTCTGTCAATGTAGAGTTTCAGTGGTCACAACTACCAACCTATAGTTGTCTTCATAATATTTCCAGTCATTTGTTCAAGCATGTTTTTGGGGGGAGGAGGTGGGGAAGTGCTCTGTGGTTGAATAAATTTAAGAAATTTTGAATCAAAAAATTAAATTAAGTTTCCTCCATATAGAACTTCTCAGAGCTAGGCTAACAATAACTGTAACTTTTTAAGAGGGAAATATAAATATATAGTAGTTCTCAAATTTATTTGTCTGTGAAACATTTTTTTTGGTTCTCAGCAGACTATACTGAAAATGCTAGAAGTCCATCCCCAGGATCAAGTTCTGTCCACCAAGCCCAGGTACTCCATTATTCCCTGAAAACTGAAGATGCTGAATAATAACATTAATTGTATTATACCCACATATGTTTAGAATACTATTTTAGAAACTCATGAAAACATTTATTTCTAAATTAAATGCGTTATCTTTTGGGAAAACCAAGGACAACTACATAATTTGTACATTCTCACTCCATTCTTACATAGATCAAGAAATAAATTATTAATTTGCTATTTAAGACAACTATTCGTGATTATTATACTTCCTTATTCCCAATACAGAGCTGAGGCTCATTCCACTTTACAGAATGTTCACAGCACCTTTGAGTTACATGTTAAGAAGAATGCTATCTCTGAATTCTGTGAAATATTCATCATGCACAAACATCTTCTCTCAACATCTTGATCTGCCTGCCATGCAATCTGTGTGAGGGAGTGTCCACAAAATGGGACAATTTTCTATGTAAAATTTTATGGGTACATATAAATATATGGTCTTCTTTAAGCAGGGACAATCTATAGCTTCCATTAGATTCTCAAAGGGGTTAGAGATCCATATAAAGGTTGACAATTACTAATCTACAAAGATTTTCTCAAAATATACTTAGCAAACAGATGTCAAACCCCACAAGATTATCTCTAACCCCAGCAGAAGCTTCTATTACAGGCCAGTTCTTTACTTTGCAACAGTAAGAGGATGCCATAAAGTTTTAAATCAATTACTCTGATGCAGAGATAAATTAGAAACATGAACCTGGCTGCCTGAAGCTACAGAAAAGCAATATATGACAAGTTGACTCCTATTCAATTAAGTAAAAAGTGAAAATCTAAATCACCCTTACAAACCGAAGAGAAAAAAACGATTTTAAAAGTGGGGAACAAGAGCAGAAAGTTTCTATATAGGAGTTCATGGGGGTGGGGAGGGGAAACAGATAAATGAAAACAGATTAGGAATCTAATAGAGAAAATATTGATCCTAATTCTGACCAAATTGTTTTCATGTTTTCGATAAAGACTTATAATTAGGATAGTGGAAGGTATACACTCCCAACTTAATACACTAGGATTGCTGTAGGGGGTGAGGAGGGTGGGGATGAAAACAATTTCGTAAAATACAAAGAACCACCTAACAAAATGGTTCTTTTTTCATCAAATTCTGGAGATAAATTCGATGGCTAAGCCATTTTTAACCGTCAAGATCCCCTTAGAATCTCTGCATTGATCTTAGAAAGAAAACCTTCCTTTGGAATGTGAACCATACCTCTTTGCTGCTTTAAAGAATGCATGCGTACGTTAATACTAAGGATAGTAACTAGATCTTTTGTTTTAGAGCTACGGTTTTCAAACTTTATTTCAGTCTTGGGATACTCTCCTCAAATGAAAACTAACCCAGAAGTCAAACATGTAGAACAGATCAAAGCCACATTACTTTGGTTCAGAGTGTATGTATATGTGTGTGTCAGGTGGGGCAATTGGGGGGGTTGGGGGAGAGAAGGTGGAATGGTAGCCAGAGGGTAGCCCCCAAACAGTGGCTCTAAGCAACAGTCTGAAAACCACTGTTTTAAAGGACAAAGTCACATATCAGTATGAACAAAATGTAAACTACTGAGGCAGGGAAGTAAAAAATATTCCAGCAATATATAATTAATTACAAAGGCACCATATTTTAGTCCTTTAATTTATTCAGTCATTATCATAGTCTGCCCCTGACAGAGGAAAAAGTACCTTTTACACAGAAACACCTTTGTCAGTGCCTTCCAAAACCAAGACCTCAGCCTCTCCTCTGCTTTCTCAGTTTTCATCACACTATTTTTGAACCTAGATCAGAGTTTTTCACATTATTCCATGAAGCACTGAGCTGGTGCTTTCATCTCTTTTCTGATCTCCTAGTGTATTTATAATCTGTACATACAACTTAGTATCTGATTATTGACACTGGGCTATCTGCTTGACTTATCCTTCCCACTTTATAGGGAAAACAGCTTGTTGAGGAAAACAACTGTCTTGTATTTCCTCTTCTATCCCTATTGCAACAAGAACAATGTAGGACACTTAGGTTTACACAAGGATAGTCACTGAGTAAAAAGAACAGCATAAGATGGTTTATGTAAGCAACAAGAGAGAGACATATTAACATAAAAGATGTCTTAGATATTCTTAGAAGAAATGGGCTAAGAAAAGAAACTGAATATGGGCAGTAGCATGTTGGAAAATTTTCGTTTTCCAAATTGTAAAATTTCGTCTTTACAAATCTATCAAGAGATGTCTCACATGGAATCTAAATTAGAGAGTATTTAAATTAATGGTTTAAAAATACAGGACAAAACAAATTAGACTATTTTGGTTCTTGTTAGTCCATGAGACACTGTAGACTTAACCTAAGTATTAGTTCTTTCTCTACAGTAGTCTGCCACTCATGCAGATAAGGTCTTTGCTTTCATAAAGCTTGGTACTTCTAAAGAGCTGACCACCATATTTAAACATATCATTAGCTGGAGCTTCTCAACCAACCAAGGGCAACCAAAATAGAGAAATATGGTTAAATATATGGCACATGACTTGCTACATTAAAATCTAACTTTGATAGTAATTAGGATGTATCATAACAGGAAAAGGTTTTCCCTCACCCAAACATCTAAACCCAATACTTTCAATTTACTTACTGAAAATCAGGTAGATTTTTTAAATCTTGAAGGAATATTAACTTTTAAACTTTGGATATGTATTGTAGCAACACTGTACCTTAACTGGACCTGCACTGTGAAGTCACATTTGGTCCCAGAAATATCCCTAGAAAAGACAGAGTAAGAACTACAGTTATTTTAAAGATATACAGAGGAAAGCTGATTCAAAGACACTGTTACTCCAGAAAGTATTTCAAATTTATCAGAAATATTAACAGTTATTAGGGTTAACTAACACTATAATAGTATTTTCTTTCTTTTTTTTTTTTTTTTTTTTTTTTTGCGGTACGCGGGCCTCTCACCGTTGTGGCCTCTCCCATTGCAGAGCACAGGCTCCGGACGCGCAGGCTCAGCAGCCATGGCTCACAGGCCCAGCTGCTCTGCGGCACGTGGGATCTTCCCGGACTGGGGCATGAACCCGTGTCCCCTGCATCGGCAGGCGGACTCTCAACCACTGCGCCACCAGGGAAGCCCGATGTAATAGTATTTTCAATACTAATATTTGCACGACAATAATACTCATCCAATACACTGTTTTAAAAAGTCACTTATAGACAAAACTGGATTGAAAGGTCAAGCTGCAAGTTACACTCGAAGACAACTTACATGGAACTACTGATTTGCTGCACTTGTTGTGGTGTCAATGCAAATGCAAAACAGGTTTCTCGAAAGCGCTGACTGTTGTCTGATGCTAAAGAAGAAAAGAATTATATTTTTAATTACCTTCAAATTCATCAATATAGAACACAACAGCAAACACTACAAAAAAACCCAACCATTCACACACCTTTAAATTAAGTAGGATGGATTCTAGAGTTTAGATAACTCAGTTAAGACACTGAAAAATAAGATATGTGCCAAATATCTAATCATATATATGTCTGCATCTAAAAAGCATACTTGTATAAAAACATGCTGATATTAATTTTATTTAAAATAATATAAACCCATTTAAAGATACATGGCTTCTGAGCTAAGTAACAAACATATACATACACCTTGAGATCTGCACAGGTAAGATGACAGTTGGACTTGAAGGCAAATTAAGAATTTGATCATCTCCCATCTAACTATACCATGCCAAGTTTTATACAATAAATATCATATATAGTTTCTCCTACGCTTAGATGAATTGACATCAAAATGTGCCTGTGGTCACTATCTCAAAGGAGGAAAGGAGTTACAAGAAGGGAAGGAAGGGAATAGAGAGAAGGAAGGGAGGGAGGGAAGTGGAGGTGGGGAGAGAGAAAAGAGCAAGAGAACAGGCAGGGAAGCACAGGTCAGTGAAGACCAGGGATTCTTACAGGGCGCTGCCGTGAGCAACAATATTTCTATTGACTTTTAATACACGTTATGTCTATTTTTAAAATCAGTGGTCAATATCCCTCTTGTTCACTAATATTTCCTCAGTGCTTGGCACAAAGAAGCACTGAATGACTGTTTGTTGAATGAACAAAAGACTAAAAATTAAGAAATACCAAACTTAATTATTTAAACTGTCCTTTCCCAGGATAATTTTCTAGAACAAATGGATCACTGAAAGTTATTACCAAGGAACTCCTGGCCTGTGGGGCACTTAAACTGGTACAGAAAAAGGAGCTGAACCCATCTCTAAAAGGGTTCAAACAAAGTATAAATGGAAGAAGTGAAAGGAAGGTTGAACTCTATCTAGATCAATGGTCTGCAAGCTCATTTGATTATTTATACCTTTCAGCAAAATAATTTAGCATATACCATGTATATGTTATATATGTTAAACTATTATATTGATATTGTATATGCTATAAAACACACCAAAAATAGAAGTTAAAAAAGTTAAGATTTGACATGAAATTTTAGATATTTTTGTGAATTCGATTTTATGGAAAATCTCAACTTTAGAAACTTCTGTTTTACAGGTGGATATATTTTCCTTTATCCCTATGGATCGTCTTGTGTACCCACTGAGATGCATACCCCCAACATCCAGAGGTCATTGTTTCGGATGATTTGCCTGCAAGCAACACTTCCTCCAAAATTACCACCAAACACAAATGTCAAAAAGCTGTACAAATGTATCACTATGAGAAAGAAATGCAAAAGAACACTGTTGAACTACAATTTCATGTCAATATAGGAGTATCTTTTAAAGTCTACATTTGCTTTTCTGCTTTCTGTGATCTGGGAAGGTTTTTTCTTAAAAACTCTATCCCCAAGAAACAGTTAATAACCAGAAAGTTATCTTAATCATGAAATAACAACGTGGCAAAAGGCAGATAACCAAGGACCAGAATGTAGAAAGGCAAACAGTTTCCTCTGTCAGGCAATGAAAGTAACTTCTTTTGCTTCTTAGAGGATATGTTTCTATAAAGATTTTAGTCCAGTAGGCTTATCCTGATTTAGATTTCTGGCTCCATTCTAAAACAGTGCTATTGATAAAATAATTTCCCAAGTACCAAAATTAATATTATTCTCTGGGCAAAATTTCACATTCATTTTAAAATACATGAGTACAGAAAGTTTTGGACACACACACATGCAGATTTAGATAGAGAAGATACGACTAAAATAACAAGGCTGTTTCTTGAGCCAGACATAGAAATCAGGTTTATTACTTAATAGTAACCCCCTTTTACATCCTCTTATATATAAATGCTCATGGGGTTATTACTGTTTACCTGGAAAAGCATCTTTCATACTATTTGATTTTCAGGTTTAATTTTGCTATGAATGCCAGTGAATTTATAGTTTTGGTCTTAGATAAGACTATTTAAAAACTTTTCTAAAAGTTAATTAAGCTATCATCATCGCTTTCAGAAAAGTTCAGGCCAAACAGAATCATGGAATCTTCATACTGAAAAATGAGTCTTACAAATCATCCAAAACAATGACCTCCGATGTTGGGGGTATGCATCTCAGTGGGTACACAAGACAATCCATAGGGTTAAAGGAAAAAATATCCACCTGTAAAATAGAAGTTTCTAAAGTTGAGATTTTCCATAAAATCTAATTCACAAAAATATCTAAAATTTCATGTCAAATCTTAACTTTTTTAACTTCTATTTTTGGTGTGTTTTATAGCATATACAATATCAATATAATTGTTTAACATACGTAACATATACATGGTATATACTAAATTATTTTGTTGAAAGGTACAAATAATCAAATGAGTTTGCAGACCATTGATCTAGATAGAGTTCAACCTTCCTTTCAATTCTTCCATTTATACTTTGTTTGAACCCTTTTAGAGATGGGGGAAGAGAAGCCATCACCTTGTCAAGCAGATGACTGGTGATAAACAGTGTAATTGTAAGAAAGCTTGCAGCCCAACAGAGTAGCAAAGTTTAGTGGAAAGAGATGAGATCACATACACCTGGATTCCAAACTGGTTCTACCACTTATTTGCCATGTGACCTTAGGTACTTATCCACTCTGAATCTGTTTTCTTCAATATTTAAACATAAACATACACGAGCACAAAACCCCTCATAGGATTATTTTAAATTTAAATGAGGTAAGGTATTTAAAACAAGCACCAATTTCCTTTTCTGTCTCCCCTCCTCCTTATGCCCTTACACTGAATCAAAATATATAATGCTGTAACTCCCACCCACTGATGTCATATATCATATCCAGTCATAGCCATTCTTCAAATATTTTAGACAGCATTAATGTGCCCCCTCTCTCTCCATCGACTCTTGCCACTGTACGTCAGGCAAGACTTCAGAATTACTCACCATTCTAATCTTTCTCCTCTGGACATATCCCAGTCTATCACACTTTTAAAGTGACAGCCAGAATTGAACACACTCTGCCATAGCATACTATTTCTCCAAAATATTTGCTGCCCCTCTGTATTGGCCCATCCCCACAGGAGGAATATGACCCAGTGCCACCGATGCCTTGGCCAATGAAATATGAGTAGAAGGGTACCACTGTGGAGCAGACCTCTAAGAACTATCCTTGGGTTTCAACATCTTTTTCTTTCCAGTCTGCCTTGATTCTAGAGTGGAGAGAACAGAGCAGAGCCACAACCAATCCACAGCTAATAAGCAACGTAAGCGAAAAATTAATCTTAGTTGTTTGCCATTGAAATTTATGATTGCTTGTAAGCTGACTTATTATTCAGATGTGATATGACAAGAACAATATTTTTATCAACAACTATCATCTACTACTGTTAATCCATACAACAATCATAAAGAAATGTACTCTTTTTTCAGATTTAGAAATTGAGGTTCAAAGTAGTTATGCAACTGTCAAGGCCTCATACTAGGTAAGTAGAACGCGAACTCTAAGTCAGATCTACACATTTCCAAAGCCCATGCTCTTCTCAAAACATAGGTCTATTAATTAGCTACCCTGATCTAAGTGTGCTGTACTTCTATTAATGCAGCCTAGCATTATACTGAATCATAGAAAACAGGAAAAGAATTACCCACTATACCCTCATCATAACTGCTTGTCATTTTTACATATTTTTCAATCAAATTACACATAAATTTAAAAGCTTGCTTTAAAAAAATTATTCACCACATTTTCAATTACAATCTCTATTACCATATTTTAATTATTGCATTGCATACTATATGTGGGGTGTATGAAAATTTTAATTGCTCCCTTGATAAACCATTTAGGTTTTTCTAATTTTTCATTATTTGAAATGACTCTGTATACAGGGCTTATACGTTTGTTTTTTGGAACAGGGTGGGAGGGGGTAGCTATTATTTTCTTTGGATCAATTCCCAGATGTGGGTTTTCTGGGTCAAAAAGTATGGAGATTTTTTAAAATGAATCTTGACATATCACAAGAGTGGTTTGCAAATGCTTGTAACACTATAAGACCATTAGCAATTTGTGCATCTACTAAATGCATCCTAGTCTGGCCTGCACGGGAGTTGCTGCTAATTTAATGGGGGATCTGGGCAACTCCTTAGTGGTTTAGTTTGTATTAAGAACTTTTTTCTTGTTTTTAACTTCTTATTTAGTTAATTGTCTAATCTTGTCCTATGCCCATTTTTACATCTGCATAAGAGTTTCATATATAAACAATATTAACCTTTTGGAAATCTGCTGCAAATATTTCCCCCAGTCTGTTATGTTTTTTCATTTTGGCTACATTTTGGGATGATACAAAAGTTAAGTTTTATGTAGTCTAATCTGTCAACCACCTCCTTGTAAATTCGTGTTGTTCCCCCTCTTAGGTTCAATCAGTACACAATCAATTCTTTGGCTTCTTGTTTCTATGTAATTATCAATCCATCTGGAACTTATTTTAGTATGTGATATTTTTAAAAAATCTATATTTTTTGTTTCTCCAAATTGCTTAGTTATACTAACACCATTTGTTAAATAATCCTTCTTCCCTATGGATATGTGTGCTTCCTTTATCATATATTAAATCCTTATAACCAACATGTTCCATTCCCAGGCTATTTTCTCATTGGTCTTTTTTATCCTGGTGCTGGCACTCTGTTTTTTAATTGTTATAGTTTCACTATGTTTTAATATCTTCTATCAGGTTTCTCTCCATCCATTCTTCTTTTTTCAGAACTTTAACATCAACTCAAATGTTTTATCATCTAGATAAACTTCTGAATCCTTTTGCCATGATTCTCAAAGCTCAATGGTATTTTGAGTAGAATTACAATAAACCCATGAATTATTTTGAGGGCTGACATCTTTATATAACTTTACAGCTTTAATCTTCCCATCCTGGAGTACTGTATCTGTGTCTATTTATTCATATCCTTAAGGTTTTGTCATTTTCATCATATAAATTAGTCACACAGTTCCCATTAAGATTATTCTTATGCAAAATATCAACAATAGGAGAATGACTGACTAAACATTCACATAATGGAATACTCTGTAACCAAAAAAATTGAGAAAAATCAACAACACCAGAAGCTAGTTTCTTTTTGAAGATCAATAAAATTGGGAAACCTCTAGCAAGACTACTAAGGAAAAGAAGAAAAGAAAAATAAGAATAAGGAATAAGAGGTAACATCATTACAGATTCTATAAACAAGAAAAGTTTATAGGAGAATATCATGAACACCTTTCGGCCAAAAATTGACAACTTAGAAAAAACAAATTTCTTGAAAAACAAAAACTACCAAATAGATAACCTGAATAGCTCTATATCTAGTTTAAAGTTTGAATTTGTAGTTAAATATCTTTCCTGAAAGAAAAGTCTAGGCCCAGATGTTTTCTCTGTGGAATTCCACCAAATATTTAAGAAAGAAATAGTACCAATTCTACATAAACTGTTTAAAAAAACTGAAGAATTCTATCAAACATTTAAGCAAAGAGTAATACAAATTCTAAACAAACACTTGCCTCCAAATTAAAAAGAGAATATTTTGCAACTCACTTTATGACAGTATTACTCCAGTACCAAAACAAGACAAGGACATTAAAAGAAAATTACCAACTGTTACCTCTCATGAACATAAATACAAACATTCTTAACAGAACTTTCACAAATCAAATCCAACCATATAAAAAAAAAAGGATAATACATTATAACCAAGAGAGTTTTATCCCAAGAATGCAGGGTTGTTTCAACATTCAAGTCACTAGATTAACAAACTAAAAAAGAAACAATATGTTGTCATTTCAATAGATGCAGAAAAAGCATGTGACAAAAATTTAACATCCATTCCTGATTTTTAAAAAAACTCTCAGCAAACCAGGAATAGAAGTGAACTTCCTCAACCCAATAAAGGATTTCTATGAAAAATTTACAGTCAACATTACACTTAGGGACTTCCCTGGTGGTCCAGTGGTTAAGAATCTGCCTTCCAGTGCAGGAGACATGGGTTCAATCCCTGGTCAGAGAACTAGGATCCCACATGCTGCGGGGCAGCTAAGCCTGTGTTCTACAACCACTGAGCCTGCGTGCTCTGGAACCACAACTAGAGAAGCCTGCTTGCCGCAACGAAGGGTCCCGCATGCTGCAACGAAGATCCCACGTGCCGAAATAAATAAATTAATTAAAACAAAAAACAAACAAAAAAATTACAATTAAAGATGAGAGACTAAAGAATTAGAAACAAGACAGTGACATCTGCTCATCATTTCTATTCAGCAATGTACTGGACATTCTTGCCAGTGCAATAAGGCAAGAAAAAGAAAGAAAAAACATCAGGATTGAAAAATAACTAAAACCATCTATTCACAGACAACATGATGATCTATGTATAAAATCTGATAGAATCTACCAAAAGGTATTAGAATAAGTGAGTTTAATAAGGTAACAATCATATACAAAAATCTGTGCTATTTCTATAAATTAGCAGTAAACAATAAGAAATTGAAATTTTAAAAACACATTTATAGTAGCATCCCCTCAAAATGAAATACTCAGGCATAAAACTGACAGAAGAGGAGCTAGACCTGTGCATTGAAAAATGCCAAATATTGCTCAGAGAAATTAAGGACCCAAATAAATGAAGAGATAGACAGTGTTCATGGATCAGATGACTCAATGTGGTTAAGATATCAGTTGTTTCCAAACTGATCTACAGATTCAATGTAATCCAATAAAAATCCTAGCTAGTTTTTTTTTTAAGAAATTGATAAGGTGCTTCTAAACTTCATGTGGAAATGCAAAGGACCTAGAAGAGCTAAAACAACTTTGAAAAAGAAGAACAAAGCTAGAGGGTCAATACCACTTGATTTTGAAACTTATTATAAAGCTACAGTAATTAAGACAGTGTGATGTTGGTGTCTAGATTAAAAAAATAGATCTATGGGGCTTCCCTGGTGGCGCAGTGGTTGAGAGTCTGCCTGCTGATGCAGGGGACACGGGTTCGTGCCCCGGTCCGGGAAGATCCCACATGCCGCGGAGCGGCTAGGGCTGTGAGCCATGGACGCTGAGCCTGCGCGTCCAGAGCCTGTGCTCCGCAATGGGAGAGGCCACGACAGTGAGAGGCCCACGTACCGCAAAAAAAAAAAAAAAAAAAAAAAAAAAGAGGAAAAAAATAAATCTATGGAGCAGAATAGAGAACCTTGAAATATATCCACATATATATGAACGACTGATTTTTGACAAAGGTGCAAAGGCAATTTAGTTGAAAAAGAACAGTCTTTTCAATGAATGGTGCCAGAACAACTGGATACCCATATGCAGTGGGGGGAAAGTGCTTTGAGTTATATAGTACACCATATGCAAAAATTAACACAAAGTAGATCATAGGTGACATCAGAGAAAATGGTAGAATAGAAAGCTCCAGGAGTTAATTCCTCCTCCCAAACAACCATTAAGCTGGGGGAAAAAAAATCAGAATCAATGATTTCAGAACTCTGAACCTGATCAGACACATAGCAACCAGGGGAATGCTTGATGAAGAAAGAGACTGCTGAATCTGTTGAGAGAGCTGTGTGAGTGATCTAGCAATTATCCCCTATTCCTCAGCCCCACTGTAGCTGTAGGGACTGTAGCCTGTCATCTATCACAAGATTTAAAGAGATGTACACACTTTTGGGGGGGCAGGATGAGGGGTGATTGGATGTTTGGAGAAATCTCCATCAGATCACAGGCCGACTGAAGAGACAATGGAAGAGAAGCTTCACAGACCACACACAAGGAATACAGACTTTGCAAAAGTAGTAAAGGAAAGTCACTATAGTCCCCTTGCAGATCTAGCTCCAGCTTCTCACTGAGGGTCACACTAAGTTGCTGAAGACCTCTTTGGACTCCCCACGCACCTCAAATCCACAAAAATTGTGAACTGTGGGCAAAGCTTCTTCCAAACCCCATTCATGGTGATGGCTGTAACCTCATGGCAAGCAAAGTCAATGTTTTTTATGGCCTTGTAGATGTTACAGTCCCTCCAAAATTGTTGCAAGGTTGTTCCTGATTTGTCACTCACCTTTACTGCCTGACGAAAAGTGTGATGTAAATAATATTTCTTGAAAGTCGCTATAACTCCCTGGTCCATAGGTTGGACAAGCGACGTAGTATTCGGTGGCAGATGCACTACTCTGACGTTGGGATGAAAGTCATCTATGAATGGCGGGTGGCCCGGAGCACTGT
This sequence comes from Mesoplodon densirostris, assembly GCF_025265405.1. NCBI lineage: Eukaryota > Metazoa > Chordata > Mammalia > Artiodactyla > Ziphiidae > Mesoplodon > Mesoplodon densirostris. The sequence goes on from NC_082664.1 coordinate 125,638,792, forward strand.
CAAGCAGCAAAAGAATGTTGGAATGGGATGTCCTTCTCCAAGCAATATTTCTCTACCTCTGGGATAAAGTGGTAGAAAAACCAGTCCTGTAAAATGGCCTGTGTAACCCAGGCTTTGGGGTTACTCTTCCACACAACAGGAAGAGAGCCCTTGGCTATGTCTTTAAGGGCTCTTGCGTTCTCTCAATGATAAGCTAAGAGAGGCTTCAGCTTCATATCACTGGAAGCATTGCCACCAAACAACAGTTAGCTTATCCTTTGCTGCTTTATAGCCTGGCATCAACTTTTCCTCCTTACTGATGTAGCTTTGGTCTGGCAGCCTCTTCCAGGATAGTTCTGTCTCATTCACATTAAGAACCTGCTCAGGTAAATACTCGCCTTCATCAATAATTTCTCAAAGCGTTTCAGGAAATTCCCGGACAGCTACTGTATCTGCACTTGCTGCCTTGACACTTACTTTTACATCGTGAAGGTTGGCTCTAGCCTTGAACTGATGAAACCAGCCAAGGCTGGCATTAAAAGATGTGCAATCTGATTCTTCACTGTGTTTCTTCAAGTCCTCATAAAGGCTTTTAGCTTTCTCTTCAATCAGCATTAAACTGAGTGGGACTTGATGCTGATACTGCATCCATACACTGAGAAGTTTCCTCATCTCCTCTATCACTTTTCCATGTTTCTTTGATATTAATGATATTGTCCACTTCATCGGCACAGCAGACTTTACACGTTCCATGATCTTGTCCTTGTTCTTTAGAATCATGCCAATGGTTGAACGATTCATGTTATAAGAATGAGCGATATCTACCATCTTTTCGCCTTGCTCCACACTCTCAATTATTTTCACTTCTGTTTCCATTGTTATCACTTGGCACTTCTTAGCAGTACCAGCTACACCACCGCTACTTTTATGCTTGCTTCCAGACATCCTGGGCTGGAAGTAATGATACTGTACTACGGTACTCTATACAGTACTGTACAGCCGGGGTCCCCAACCCCCAGACCAGTACTAGTCTGTGGCTTGTTAGGAACTGGGCTGCACAGCAGGAAGTGAGCGGCAGGCGAGCGAGCAAAGCTTCATCTGTATTTACAGCCACATCCCATCACTCACATTACCGCCTGAGCTCTGCCTCCTATCAGCATTATGGTGAGTTGTACAATTATTTCATTGTATATTACAATGTAATAATAATAGAAATAAAGTGCACAACACTTGAATCATCCCGAAACCATCCCCCCCCAACCCTGGTCCATGGAAAAACTGTCCTCCACGAAATCAGTCCCTGGTGCCAAAAAAGTTGGGGACCACTGCTGTATAGTAAAGTACACAAAAGCCCAACCACTTGTAGAGAATGCACGCACATGACAATGTACACCAGACACGTGATCTTACATGACTGGACATGAAAATGAGCATTTGCATCTCTGAATTTTCGCAACTTGAAGGTTCGTATGTAGGGGAATTACTGTACACAAAACCAGAACCACTTCAAACTGATGAGGATGGTTACAATTAAAAACAAAACAAAACAAAATCACAAGAGTTGGTGAGGATACGGAGAAACTGGAACCCCTCATACACTGATGACAGGAATACTAAAATGGTACAGATGCTGTGGAAAACAACCTGGCAGTTCCCCCAAGAGTAAAACACAGAATTATCATTAAGACTCAGCAATTCCACTCCTAGGTATATACTAATGCAAAGAAATGAAAGCAGGGACTCAAACAGATACCTGAATGCCAATGACCATATCAGCTTTATTCACAATAGCCAAAAGGTAAAAGAAACTCAAGTGTCCATCAAGCAATGAATAGATAAACAAATATCTATTCCAGGGATGGATTGGGAGTAAAGATTTCTTTAGGTACAGTCCCAAAGCATGATCTTTTTTTCAAGTGATGAACTGGACTTCATCAAAATTAACAACTTATGCTCTTGGAAAGACACTGTAAAAAAAAAATGAAAAGAGAAGCCACAGACTGGGAGAAAATATTTACAACTCACATATCCATTAAAGGACTTGTAGCCAGAATCTATAAAGAACTCTTACAAGTCACTAACAAGAAAGCAAACAACATAACAAAATTTGAATGTGCAAAAGATCTGAACAGACACCTCACCAAAGAAGATAAATATATGGATGACAAAAAAGCACATTAAAAGATGTTCAACATCCTTAGTCTGTGGGAAATGCAAATTAAAACTACAGTGAGATACACACCTATTAGAATGTCTAAAATCCTTAAAATGACAACACCAAGTGTTGACAAGCATGGAGAGCAACTGCAAAGTTCATATGCTACAGAAGAGAATGTAAAATGGCCTAATGGTTTAAAAAACAGTTTGGCAGATGCTTACAAAGTTAAACCTGTATCTATCATCTAACCCATTTACTCCATTCCTAAGTAATTTACCCAAGAAAAATATAAGCATATAATTATACAAAGATTTGAGCCCAAATTTTCATAGCAGATTTGTTCTCAACAGCCAAAAACTGGAAACTCAAATGTCTATCAGTGGGTATTCGAATGAATAAATAGTGTTATATCCACATAATAAATACCACTCAGCAATAAAAAGCAACAAACTACTGATACAACAACATGGGTAAACCTTAGAATATAATCTTGAGTAAAAGAAGTCAGCCTCGCCCCCCCTACCCCACCCCCCCCAAAAAGATTATATATTCCATGATACCATTATATAAAATTTTAGAAAATGCAAACTGATCTATAGTGACAGAAAACATCATATCTAGGGGCTGGTTGGGAATAGAAGGGGCAGCTGGGAGGAATTACTAATGGGATGAGGAAACTTTGGGGAGTGATGGATATGTTCATTATTTTTATAATGATGGTGATTTCACATAGTCAAAATGTATTAAATTGTACATTTCAAGTATGTGAAGTTTATGGTATGTCAAGGATATTTTGATAAAGTTATTTTAAAAAGTAGTAACTAAAGCAAAATGGTGCACACACGCACCCACACAAAAAAAAACCGGCAGATGGTGAGGGGGACTGAACAACAGAACAGAACCCTTGTACCACATTTAAGGCTCAAGTCAAAGAAGAAACAGCCAGAAATTCAGAAAGAAAAACAAGAGGAAATGGCGACCTTGACATCAAGGGAAGAAAGAATTTCAAAGCGGCAGTGGTACACGCTCAGAAGTCAGGGTAAGAATTGAGAACTAGACTTAATAACTAGCAAGACACAGATGATTTTGGCTGGACCCGTTTCAGTGGAATGTGGAGCAAACGTCAGATTGCAACAGATTCAGGTATGAATGGTTATTGATTTTAATACTTAAATATGAGAATTTTGTTTTCATATCTGCAATAGGAAATTAATATCTCAGATTTGTGAATTAATTACTATTCTGTTTTGAATCACTACAGCCAATTCTGAAGGTCTCCAAAGTTCTATAATGTAATTTGAAATTTTGCTAAGATAGGACTTTGAATATTAGCTGTTTTGAGGATGTAGGATGAGTGTCCCAGGTAATAACTCAGCCTCTCATTGTGGCCTAAATTGTATACTTGTCAGTAGCTCTCATTGAGGGTAAAAACAGTCATTCAGATTTCCACCTTTTCCAAACTCCAGTTCAGAGAAAGGATGAAATGTTCTAGTGGAGTTCGTAATTAAGGATACCTATAAAGGTCGTGGAGGATATCTCTTGTGAATATTAAGGGCTCACTGTACTTATAGGAGAAGATTTTCAACAACCCACCCTCCCCCCATAAGTATTAATTACCAATATTTCATCTGTAAGAAAGAAAACCTTTGCCTATAATAACCAGAATATAATTATCATTCAAAACATAAAATGTACAGAGAAAAAGTTAAGGCTTTAGAAATTTCATTTTTTTTAAACATTGTTCCATAGAGAGATGAACTAGACTAAAAAGAGAAAGAGGAATCATGTTGCAATTTACATAAACTAAACATATTGGAAGGCAAAACCTAGATACATAACATAAACAAAGTTATTGAGATTCTGATGATAGAAACACTAAGCTAATCTAAGTGGTTGTACTTTCAACTGCTCTAAAAATATTTGTTATTCCACCTAACCAGCAGAAAGAAAAGCTAAAAATAGTCATCTTTCTGTTATAGAGTATTTCTTGCTGTCTTGGGGAAAGTGAAACTAAAGTACCTATCTACAAATGTCAGTCTTAAAATCTTTATTGAACATTTTGGTTTATTCAAAAAAAACAAAAAACAAAAACCTGGACAATAAGGTAATTTTAAAAAATATACCTGAAATTACATAATTTCATCATTAGGCTGCTCTACCATGGAAAAAGAGGTTGCAGAGAATTTGTTTCCCCCAATAAAAGGCATATACAGAATCATCAACGAACTTATACTGCTTTTGACTATCTATCTTTAATATGGGAAGTATTTTAAGCAAACAAAATATAATGACCTGAGAACACAGTCATAAAATATTAAGGTAAAAAAGGCAAGGTATAAACCTGAAATGTACAGCCTAAGTAAATTTATTTATATATGTGTATAGAGATGTATATAAGATCAAAAGAAGCAGAAAAAACCGGTTTCTTTGTAACTTAAAAGTTTTTTCACATTGAGTATGCATTGCTTTTATAATAATTTGTTTTACATATCTTATATAGAAACCAATGTAATATCACACATACACGTTAAACACACAGCTATGATGTTCTACTGCTAGATTTTAAGAATTCTCATGGTAGCAAATATTCCAAAATATTTGCCTGGCTAAAGGCAAAAGTTCTTTGGGGGTACAACAAAAGCCACACATGAATTTTTCCATGAAGCAGGAAAGAACACTGTAACATGCAATTCTGTTGGACTCTAGCTCTATAAAACCCTCTGATATCATTTTATCACACCCTAACTGTAGGTTCCTAATAAATTCATTTTCAGTAAGCTTACTATGCTTTTCATCATCTTTCTCCTCTGGAATTTAACTCTACCTGTCCTATTTATTTTGTCTTTATAAGTTCTCAGATAGTTTACTGAGTTAGTCATCTGGTCTCCTGAAGGACTTAAATTGTTATGAGCCTATACAGACTCCTGAGTAACTTTAGAGCAGCTAACAGTATGGTAAATATTATTATCTGGCCTATCTATTCTTTCACAGCTGGCAGGCTATAAGGCTATTTTAAGTCCAGTGGGGATAAGAAACAAGACTGGGTCAAACCAAGTCAGCCAGCTATGAACAAAGTCTGATGATCAATGTTTAAATGCAAAAACAGAAAAAGGAACAAGACTATAATTGGAAAGTTAGTTTTCTTTCTTTTGTAAAAAATTTTCATTTTCTTCTTTTTCTGATGTTGGCAATACAACCAATCCAAGTTAGAAAAACCCTAAAATTCTGCCACTTATAGCAGCTAAAAAACATTTTGGTATCCATTTTTCCAGGTATTTTCCCATATATACACACTGTGTATATGTTCATCCATGAGTGTAATATACACAATGTTTCCCACAAAAATTGTTCTGAATACTTTTCTCATTTCAAAATGTGCAGTAAAAATCTTTCCATGTCAATAACCTATCTCTGTCATCATTTTAAGTGGCTACATGGTATTGTATTATATAAATATGCCATAATTTAACTAATCACCTATTGTTGGATATTTAGGTTGTTTTCAATATTTTCCTTTTATAAACTATGCCTTGATGAATCCTTTCCTCTCCCCCTGGGGGTGTGTGTTTGTATTTGTGTGATCTTTATTTCCTTAGGACATACTCTTAGAAAAGGAATGCGTGGGTCAAAAGATATACACATTTTTAAAGCTTTTGTAGAAGTTGCCGAACTGCTTCCAGAAATGCTGTTCATTTGCATAAGTAAGTGGTATATGAGAGCTCCTTGCCAACACTGGGCACTAGATGAAAAACATCTTATTGTCTTAAATTTGCATTTCTTTGGCTACTCTATAAGTTAACTACTTTTCATACCCTTATTGGCTTTATGTTGTGAGCCACTCTAATCGTACCAGTCACATTTTAATTTTTTCTTTTGATGTTTCAAAACTGAACAATGGGGCTTCCCTGGTGGCACAGTGGTTGAGAATCCGCCTGCCGATGCAGGGGACACGGGTTCGTGCCCCGGTCCGGGAAGATCCCACATGCCGCGGAGTGGCTGGGCCCGTGAGCCATGGCCGCTGAGCCTGTGCGTCCGGAGCCTGTGCTCCGCGACGAGAGAGGCCACAACAGTGAGAGGCCCGCATACCGCAAAAAAAAACCAAAAAAAAAACTGAGCAATGACTTGCTTTTAGTGACATAATGGTCACTGATGACCTAGATTACAGAAGTTTCTTCGGCATGGGTTAAGTGAAAACCTACTTGGAAAGGATTCATGAGAGAAAAGGGAGGAAAGAAATCAGAGACAGTGAATCGAAACACTCCTGGCAAGGAATTTTGTGGTGAAGGAAAAGAAAACGGGGGTAGAGCTGGAGGGAAATTAGGAGAAAAGTAGTTTGTTTTTTAAGATGGGAAGTTAGCACAAAATTGTATATTAATGGAATGATCTAGTACACAGGCAAAAAACTGATGATGTACGAGAGAGAAGGAAGAATTAATAAGCAATGTCCTTGAATAAGCAAGTGAATGGGATCTAACACAAAAGTGTAAGGATTGGCCTTAGTCCAGAGACCAAAGAATTCATCCAGAGTCACGGAAAAAACATCTATAGCATATGGTCAGAGACGTAGGTAGGTGTGGCTAAAGTACTTATGGGGTGGGAACTTTTAGAAGTTAACTTTTGGGGACTTCACTGGTGGCACAGTGGTTAAGAATCCACCTGCCAATGCAGGGGACATGGGTTCGATCCCTGCTGTGGGAAGATCCTACATGCCGTGGAGAAACTAGGCCTGTGCGCCACAACTATCGAGCCTGCGCTTTAGAGCCCGAGAGCCACAACTACTGAGCCCGCGTGCTGCAACTACTGAAGCCCATGTGCCTAGGGCCCATGTTCCGCGACGAGAAGCCACCGTAGTGAGAAGCCTGCGCACAGCAACGAAGAGTAGCACCCGCTCACCACAACTAGAGAAAGCCCGCACACAGCAACGAAGACCCAACACAGCGAAAAATTAAATTAAATTTTAAAAAAAGAAGTTAACTTTTGACTGGTTCCATTTTCCTGGTGAAGAAGAAATAACAAGCACAGTCATAAACAAAGAGAGTGGAAAAATAGCTGTGTGAGAGAAAAAGTGTGTTGTGACAGAATAAGATGAAATAGTCATTCAATGAAGTGGAAAGAGTGTATGAACTAGGGTAACACTGTCTGATGGCTGGGTAAGATTAAGCACTCCTGTGCACACATCAATTATTCTAACAGCCTCTCATATATTAAAGATTTGTAATATGGTCATATATTGTAAATATTTTCCCTTGGTTTATTTATTTTGCCATATAATGTAATAAAAAATTTTTGAGTCCTCACAATTCATGTTTTTCCTGAAGAAAAATTCCTTCCTAACTCCAGTATTATTTAAATATTTTTATGCAGTGTAATACATTATTTATGCATCTATTTAAATGTAACCTATATTTCCCTCTGACATCACTATAGTTTCATTTTTAAGCATTTAAATCTTTAAGCCATATTTTGATATTATTCTGACAAGTTGCAAGGTAGGAATTTAACTTTTTAATGGTTAATTAGGTACTCCTGAACAATTTAATGTCTAATTCATGCCACTAATTAGAAATTTCACTTTTGTTATTTTAAAGTTATATTTCTACTTCATTAACTGCTTATTCAGGCATCAGTTCCACAGTTTCAATTATTATACCTTTGTCATACATACAGACAGTATATTTTACATGTGTTATGCCATACACCTATTTTTCAGAATTCCTCTATTCTTATTTTTTCTTCTAAATTATACTGGCTATTTTAGTCATGCTACCTACCACATCCAAATTTCCCTCCTAGTTGAACCTTCCCAGCCCACACCTTCTACCAGGAAAGCAGCTATAGGCTGTTTTCTGTACTGGACAGCCATTGATAGCAACAGGCAGCATAATTTTCCCAGGGGTGGCCTATCCACTGGGTAACCCATAAAATGACTATGCCTGAAGGTATCCATCCATTAGCAACATATTTACTAAAATCAATTCAAACTAGCTTCTTCCAGGATTTGGAGTATGGAACATAAAGGGTCTCCAAGAGCTCTCTGTAGTCAGAGGCAAACAAACTAAATGCCTAGAAAGATATAGAGGTGCCATAGAGGGAGAGAATATACATAACCAGACAGAGAAAGTACATAATCATAACTTTCTAGTTCTTAGACAACCTTAAAATAAACCTTTCTTAAGTGGCCTGAGGTATTACCCTTTCTTGCAATCAAAAAAACCTACAACACAAAGGAACTTTGGAAGTCATTTGATAAAGCTCTCTTTCTCTTCCCTTTACCTCCCTATTAAATTGGATTTCTAATTACAACTATGCTAAATTTATTGAGAACAGACATCTTTCAAAGGACTGTGTCTTTCTAAATATTCAAGTTTTTGTGGAATCAAACATTTTTTCTTCTAAAAAATCCTGTAAATGTGAAGAGTATTCCTTTGTATTTTTTCTTTTGTTGCTGTTGCATGAGATTTTTCTTCAATTTTCTAACTAGTTCTTAGCAAACGTAACAATATTTCTCATTATGTGGGCCATGAGAATATACCATGAGATGTTCTAAAGGGAAAAGGCTTCCATGTTCAAAGAATTTGGGGAAGTTGTTGCATAAAACATATCCCACTTAGAGATTCATAGAGTACATTATTATATTTAAAACCCTGAGAAATTCTGCAATAACAAAGCTTTTTTAAATTTAAGTTTCCAAAATTAATGGGACATGGTCAAAGCCTACTGACATCCCATGGAACCAGTATCCAAGGATCACATTTTGTAAAACAGTGGTATACAAGCTAGTAGACATGTCTTGTATTCAGCAGCTTCTATTCCCGCAACAGACATTTTTACTTGTGACTTTACTTCCAGTCTCAGAATGGAGCATATGACCAAAGTCTAGGCTGAAAAGGGCACCCCATTCCCCTGAAGGGTTGATTGGTCAAGGGCAGGACATGGCATTTAAAGTAGTTCAATCATAGTGAACCTCAGGATCTTTTCCTGGGGATACTGGGACAAAGACTTTTTCTCTTTTGGGCTAGATCTGAATCTGGAAGTATTCCAGGAACTGCTGGGAACTATATAATGACTAAAAAAAATAAGACCAACAGAAAGAAAGCAGAGTCACAAAATAACATGAAACAGATTTGTTACACAAACATTCATTCAACAAATATTTACTGAGCACCTAACATGTATAAGACATTATTCTAGGTGCTTGGGATAATCAATGAAGAAGAAACCAAAACCTCTGCCCTTATGGGACTTATATTCTCACAGGAAGAGAAAGATAATAAATGATATCATAATAAATAAAGTATGTTAGAAAGTGATAAACATTACAGAAAAAATAGCACAGGGTAATAGGGATTAGAAAGAATGAGGTGGAATTTTAAATAGGGTAGTCTGGGTAAGTCTTATTAAAAAAAATTAGTATTTTGGCTTGAAGGAGGTGAAGGAGATAGCCATGTCAATATACTGGGAAGAGCATCCCAGGTAAAGAAAACACCCATGCCAAGGCCCCAAGATAAGAGCATACAGTGTATCTGAGGAACAACAAGAAAGCCACTGTGGTTAGAGCCAAGTTAAAGAGAATACTAGTAAATAATAATACTGGACGGGTAATGAAGAGAGGGCTAGATCATAGGATTTTGGATTTTACTCTGAGTCACATGAGAAGCCAACAGAGAGTTTTAAACAAAGAAGTAACGTGATTAAAAGAGTCACTTAATGGAATCACTCTGGCTGCTAAACTGAAAATATTGTAAAGGAGGGAAATGTAGCAGCAGAAATCAATGTAATAATCCAGGTAAGAGATGATGGTGGCTCAGATCAGGGTAGTGGCAGTGCAGGTAATGAGAAGCGGTCAGATTCGGGATATATTTTAAAGATAAGAGTCAAAAGAATTTCTTAACTAATTGACTGGGGCATAATAAAAGAGCAGAATCCAGGGTGACTCTAAAGATTTTAGCCTGAGCAAGTAGGCAGATGGAAGATGCCCTTAACCAAGACGACGACTAGGGGTAGAATTTGTTTTAAAAGAAAGAACAAAAATTCTTTGCTGGACATATTAAGCTTGGAATAGACATGTGAATAGTGATTTTATATGGGCAGTTGGATGAGACTCTGGAACTCAGAGAGGACTTGGCTAAGATATAAATGCTATTTTGTCAAATAAATGTTATTTTGTCATATAAATGTTATAAATGTCATTAATATTTAGTTACTATTTAAAGCCTTGAGACTAGATAAAATCACCAAAGAAGTGAGGACAGCAAAGAGGTCTGGGAGAAAAAGAGAAACAAGAAAAGAAGTGTAGAAGACACACAGATGGCCAAGGGGCACAAGAAAAGATGTTCAAAATCACTAATTACTAGAGAAATGCAAATCAAAACTACAATGAGGTATCATCTCACACCGGTTAGCACAGCCAGCATCAAAACATCTACAAAGAATAAATGCTGGAGAGGATGTGGAGAAAAAGGAACCCTCCTACAGTGTTGGTGGGAATGTAAACTGGTACAGCCACTATGGAGAACAGCATGGAGGTTCCTTAAAAAACTAAAAATAGAGCTACCATATGATCCAGCAATCCCACTCCTGGGCATATATCTGGAGAAAACCATACTTTAAAAAGATACATGCACCCCAATGTTCACTGCAGCATTATTTACAGTAGCCAAGACATGGAAGCAACCTAAATGTCCACTGACAGATGAATGGATAAAGAAGATGTGGTACATATATACAGTGGAATATTACTAAGCCATAAAAAAGAATGAAATAATGCCATTTGCAACAACATGGTTGGACCTAGAGGTTATCATACTAAGTGAAGTAAGTCAGACAGAGAAAGACAAAATATGATATCGCTTATATGTGGAATCTAAAAAAAATGGTACAAATGAACCTATTTACAAAACAAACAGAGTCACAGATATAGAAAACAAACTAATGGTAATCAGGAGGAAAGGGGTGGGGGATAAACTGGGAGATTGAGACTGACATATACACACTACTATCTATAAAAGATAACTAATAAGAACCTACTGTACAGCACAGGGAACTCTATTCAGTGCTCTGTAATGACCTATATGGGAATGGAGTCTAAAAGAGACTGAATATATGTGTATGTACGGCTGATTCACTTTGCTGTACAGCAGAAACTAACACAACATTGTAAATCAACTATACTAAAATTTAAAAAATTATTTAGAAAAGAAGTGTAAGAAGAAATGACCAGCAAGATATAAGGAAAACCGGGCCTCCCCGGTGGCGCAAGTGGTTAAGAGTCCGCCTGCCGATGCAGGGGATACGGGTTCGTGCCCCGGTCTGGGAGGATCCCATATGCCGCGGAGCGGCTGGGCCCGTGAGCCATGGCCGCTGGGCCTGCGCATCCGGAGCCTGTGCTCCGCAACGGGAGAGGCCACAACAGTGAGAGGCCCACATACCGCAAAAAGAAAAAAAAAAAAAAAAAAAGATATAAGGAAAACCAAGAGAGAGAGAGTTGTGTCCTGGAATACTTTGTCCAGTGACAAAGTGCTGCAAGTAGGAGAACCTGATTAACTGTGTCAAATGTTGCTAACAGATCAAGTGAGCTGGGGACTGAGAAGGGACCATGGGCTTTGGCATCAAAGATCTTCCTGACAAAGGAAGTTTCAGTGAAGTGACTGGAACAAAAGCATGACTGGAGTGAACTTACAGGAGAATGCAAAGTGAGGAACTGGAGACAGAGACTACAGAAGACTTGTTCATGGAATTTTGCCACAATAAGGAGCAAAGCAATGGGGGTAGAGGTTCACAGGGTAAGAGTAGAGGGATAAAAAAAGGATCAAGTGATGTCATTGAGCTGAGCATCAAGCCTCTTATTCTTTGGTTATATAAACTAATGGATTAGTTTTTACATTTATGCCCAGTTTTAGGTGGATTTTTCTATCATTTGTAGTAAAAAGAATACTGATTTTTTCCCCCACAATAACCTTTAATTAGCTCTCACGCTGAACTCAATTAGTTCCAACATGTACAAATAGCTACTACTATCCTGGACTCCCATCCCTAAGCAGAGAACCTATAGGTTCAAAAGTAGAAATATCATGAGTATCAAGGTTAATTTAATGGAGTTGACCCAGAAGAATCCTCAAGCAAGATGTATGTACCTCTCCTAACAAGAGCACCTCACCATGCTCATTATGATTCTAGTTTTTTAAAGATCCATTAATAATTTTTCATACAACGACCCTAAAGATAAGCCAACTTCCTCTGTGTTCAACCAATGAAACAGCAATCTGACCCAATGCTGGAGAAAAGCTTACTGTGCTGTATATCTATTTAAATATGGTACACTATTATAACTGACAGACAATTTCAGGAATTCTCAGTAGTCAGGCTAATACACTGACTTTTAGAACCAACTCCCTTCACTCTACAGATCAGATTGTTTTCTTATTTCACAGACAACATTAGAAAGAAAATGGAGGGGTTTTGTGGAGGTTAAGAGGTACATCTGCAGGCCTGGAAAAAATGCCACAGTAAGGAGCTAAAGACACTAGACACCTAAGAAGAAGGCAGGAGGAGGTGGGAGAAGCATGAAGAAAGACAAATGGGAAGATGCCAAAGACAACTTTCCACTGAAATTTGGCCTGGGCCAGTTTTGCACACGAGTAAGAGAATAGTTTCTTCCTGCTCCTCAAGTTCACCTTCTTGTACCACAAAACCCTCCATTCAGAAAATCTAGAAGGCCTAGAAGCAAAGGTTATTTTCCTCATGCGCACAGAAACAGGTGTTTAACCATCATTTTTAGCCTTGATGGGGGGAAAGGGGGGTGCAAATACTTTAATATCTCTAATGTACACATTCTCATTTCTTTCTCCTATTCTTTTGAACTCCGGGTGCAAATGAATGCACTCTGTCTCTTACACACAGACATTCTTGTATGCAAATGTATTTAAAGTGTATTAAAAGTGTATTAAAAAAAATCGAACGGAAAAATAAGTATCACCTTTAATTGAATCAGTATCTAAACTGTAGCTTGCCATACAGCAGAAAAAGTATGCTTTGCAATGACCTTCAGTTGAAGAACTGAATTAGATTGATAATTATCATTTTTTTAAAGGGCAAAATGTTTAACTGTGTGAGGTGGTTTCTTAGGTATCAAAAAAAATTAAGTGTCTACCCTCTAATTTTATATATTAATAGAAAATCTAATATATGTAGGACAATAAGAGATATAACAAACTACTATCATTAAGAACTATAATTTCATTTTGTAAAAGTTAAAACACATTTCAGAAGTTACTTTAAAAGCATAATGGGGGTAAAAGTAGAGGTGAAATGCTAGATTGGGGAGCAAAGTAGTAAGCTGCAGACAGAAAGACTGATATAGATTACTCATTAGGTAGTAAAAGCTCCAGCCTTTTAATTCTAGTCACACTAAGTTAAATGTCATTCTCCAGCCTTCTGATTTAGCAAATCCAGATCTTACGGTGGGAAGGTGAGAATTAACATGAAAAAAATCATCACATATATGAATACAATTTTGGCTTTAAACTGACTCAAAAGCACACCAAAATCTACACAAGCATAAGAAAGTTATACACAAACACATAAACAATAAATACACACATATGACCTTATTTACTTTATCTAAAAGTAACCATGGGGGACTTCGCTTGTGGCACAGTGGTTAAGAATCCACTTGCCAATGCCGGGGACACGGGTTTGATCCCTGGTCCAGGAAGATCCCACGTGCTGTGGAGCAACTAAGTTCATGTGCCACAACTACTGAGCCTGTGCTCTAGAGCCCACGAGCCACAACTACTGAGCCCACATGCCACAACTACTGAAGCCCACATGCCTAGAGCCTGTGCTCCACAACAAGAGAAGCCACCACAACAAGAAGCCCGTGCACCGCAACAAAGAGTAGCCCCTGCTTGTCACAACTAGAGAAAGCCCACGCGCAGCAACAAAGACCCAATGCAGCCAAAAATAAAAATAATTTTTAAAAATTTTTAAAAATTAAAATAAAAAAATAAATAAAAGTAACCATGGGATGAATTCTAAAGAAATTTCAGCCTTAAGTAGAAATATAAGTTACAGCATCAAGGCTATCTGTTAAAGAATAATGTATTATTTCTATTAAAAAGGAAGTTAACAATTCACATCTTAGGTGAACTTGAAAATATGAATTACCTAATCTGCTTAATGGATAAAATTGCAATTTAACATGTTAAATATTGTTAGAACTCCACTCTTTTGGCTGAGTTTTAACTAAATTCACAATGTATTCATCAGATTTTCTAATCCCCACTCAACCTACTTTGATTTGAAAGACCGCTTGTTAGCTTTTGGATTCTATAGAGACCTCTCAAAATAATCTGAAATAAACCACTAAAGTGAATGTCTGTTTCTCCATTTGACAGAAATTCTTTCATAACCATAATTATTGAATCTATTAAGATTTCTACTCTTATCATGCAATGAGGGAAAATGCTTCTTCTGTCAATGACTCTCATGTAAGCTTTAATTGTTAATATAAACTTTGAGGAAATAGCCATCAACATATTTCTGATTAAATAAATCAATGAATAAATTAACGAGGGGGAAGGAGAGGCAAGACACATTGATTACACTGAAAAATTAACAATGTTGGTAAGAAAATTTAGGTTTAAATGTGCTTGGTAAACTTTAACTAGTAACTACTTAAGGAAACAAAGATGGCAGAACAAAGACCAAATATAACAGTGACAACATAAAAATGAGAATATGTTACATTTTTAGATTGAGTTTTTTTAAAAGCCAGCTAGATGCTTGCTATGTATAAGAGCAAAAACTGCCACAGTGAGATACCACTTCATACCCACTAGGTTCCCTATAATCAAAAAGAGAATAACAAGTGCTAGCAAGGATGTGGAGAAACAGGAACCCTCACGTATCACTGGTGAGAATGTAAAATGGTACAACTGCTTTGGAAAACACTCTGGCAGTTCTTCAAAGTTTAGACAGAGTCACCATAAGACCCAGCAATTCTGCTCCAAGATATATAACCAAGAGAACTGAAAATACATATCCATACAAAAACATGTATATGAATATTCATAAGCATTATTCATAATACCGAAAAAGTAGAAACCCAAATGTTCATCAACTGATGAATGGACTTTAAAAATGTGGTATACCCATACAATGGAGTATTATTTTGCCATAAAAAGGAATGAAGTACTGATACACGCTATAACATGAATAAACCTTGAAAACATTATCCAAAATAGGCAAATCCATAAAGACAGAAACTGCATTAGTAGTTCCAGGGGCTGGGGAGCTGGGACTGGAAAGCGACTGATAATGAGTACAGGGTCTCTTTTTGGGGTGATGAAAATGTTCTAACATTGACAGTGGTGATGGTTGCACGACTCTATGAATATACTGAAACCAATGAATTGTACACTTTAAAAGAGTAAATTTTATAGTATGTAAATTATACATCAATAAAGCTGTTATTTAAAACACAGAGAACATCCTAAAATAAAATGCCACAAGAGGTTGAAAAAAACAAAGAACACAGCTTTTATCAGGCAAATGATAACAATAAGGAAGCTTAAAAAAGAACAGTAACACAAAACAAGGTAACTTTATGAAGAAAAGTCTGAAAGCAGGTGGGAAAAAAAAGTTTTCTTGAGACTTTCACCCTAAAATTAAAAACAAAGGATGGTAATTCTCACCATCAGTATTCAACACTCTGTTGGAATCCCAACCAGTTAAAGATAAGATAATGGCATAGAAAATGGTAAAAGAAATAAAACTGTCCCTATTTCCAGATGACATTGTAATCCATGTAGAAAATTCCAAAAAACTTACAAAAGCCTTCCTAGAACTAAGAAATGAGTTCATCAAGGTCACAAGATACAAAATCAACAACAAAAAAAATCAACTGTACCTGTATATACTAACAACAAACACATGAAAATCAAAATTTAAAATACAATAACATCTGTAATCACTCAAGAGACTGAAATACTTACATATAGCTCTAATAAACATGTGCAAGTCTTGCATACTGAAAACTACAAAATGCTGATGAACAAAAGAAAAGAAAAAAATAAATGGAAAGACATACCATGTTCATATATTGGAAGACTCAACAGAAAAACTTTTTTTTTAAACATCTTTATTAGAGTACAATTGCTTTACAGTGGTGTGTTAGTTTCTGCTTTATAACAAAGTGAATCAGCTATACAAATACGTATATCCCCATATCTCTTTCCTCTTGTGTCTCCCTCCCACCCTCCCTATCCCACCCCTCTAGGTGGTCACAAAGCACCGAGCTAGAAAAACTATTAATTATCCCTAAATTAATTTGGAGGTTTAATTCAATTCCTATCAAAATCTCAGTAGGGGGCTTCCCTGGTGGCACAGTGGTTGAGAGTCCACCTGCCGATGCAGGGGACACGGGTTCGTGCCCCGGTCCGGGAAGATCCCACATGCCGCAGAGCGGCTGGGCCCATGAGCCATGGCCACTGAGCCTGCGCGTCTGGAGCCTGTGCTCCGCAACGGGAGAGGCTGCAACAGTGAGAGGTCCGCGTACCGCAAAAAAAAAAAAAAAAACTCAGTAGGTTTTTTTTGGTAGAGATAGACAAGATAATGTTAAAATTTGTATGGAAAGGCAAAGAAACTAGAATAGCTAAAATAATTTTTAAACAGAAGAATAAAGTTACAGAAATTACTCTATCCAATTTTATGACATTATATAGCTAGTAACCAAGATCTTGTGATATAAGTGGGAGACAGACTACAAATCAGTGGAACAGAACAAAGGACCCAGAAATAGACCCATACAAATAAGGACAACTAATTTTTGACAAAGGTGAAAAAGCAATTCAATGGAGGAAGGATAGCCTTTTTAAACAAATGGTACTGCAGTAGTCAGACACCTATAAATGAACCTGAACCTAAACCTCACCTTATATAAAAGGTAACAACAAATGGGTCATAGATTTAAATGTAAAACATAAAAATATAAACCTTTTAGAAAAAAACATAGGAGAAAATCTTTCAGATCTAGGGTTGGGCAAAGAGTTCTTAGACTTGACATCAAAAGCACAATCTATAAAAGAAAAAAATATTTAATTTTGCTTTGCAGAAGACCCCATTAAGAGAATTTTAAAAAAAAACTACAAAATTGGAGAAAATATTTGCAAACCACATACCCAACAAAGGACTAGTATCTAGCATATATAAAGAACTCTGAAAGCTCAATAGTAAAAAACAAAATAACAAAAACAAAAACCCAAATACTCCAATTAGAAAACGGACAAAAGTTATGAAGAGGAAATTCACCGAAGAAGATATTCAGATGCCAAATAAGCAAATAAAATGATGCTCAATATTATTAGCCATTAAGGCAATGCAAATTAAAACCACGAGATATCACTGCACATCTATCAGAATGGCTAAAATAAAAAATAATAATAATACCAAATGCTGGCAAGGATGCAGAGAAACTGCATCACTTATACATGGCCAGCAGAAATGCAAAATGGTATAGTTATTGTAGAAAATAATTTTGCAGTTCCTTTTAAAACTAAAAATGAACTTACCATATGGCTCAGCAATTGAACGCTTGGGCATTTATCTCAGAGAAAGGAAAACTTATTTCCACACAGAAACTTCTATATGAATGGTCATAGCAACTTTATGCATAACAGCCAAACACTGAAAACTATCTAAATGTCCTTCAGTGCATAAAATGGCTAATCAACAGTATATCATACAATGGAATACAACCCAGCAATAAAAAAGAACTACTGATAAACACAATAACTTGGATAAACCTAAAAGAAATTATGCTGAGTGAAAAAAGCCAATCTTCAGAGGATACAAGGCATGATTTTTTTTTAATATAACATAGCTGAAATAATTTAGAGATAGAAAACTGATTAGTGGTTGTCAGGGACTAGGAACAGGGCAGGAGGGTAAGTGAGGCTATGAAAGGGTAGCAAGATGTGGTCTTGTGGAGTTAGTAAATATCTTTATTGTGGTGTTGGTTACATGAAGCTACCATGTGATAAAATTGCAGAGAGGTATACACACACAAAGAGTGCGTAAGTAACTGATATAATTTGAATAAGCCCTGTGAATTGTACCAATGTTAATTTTCTGGTTATGATATTGCACTAAAGTTAGAAAAAATGCTAACATGGGGAGGCTGGGTGAAGGGTATATGGGATAATCCTTACTGAAGACTTCTTCGCAACTCCCTATGAATCTATAATTATTTCAAAAATCAGATGTTTTTTAAAAAAGAAACACAAGCTATACCCTGGAAGAAAATATTTCCAAATCATGTATCTAAGGACTAGTATCTAGAATATATATTGCAATGCTTAAAATTCAACACTATAAAAACAAACATTGCAATTTAAAAATGTGAAAGATATCCACAGATATTTCAGCAGGGAGGCTACAGAGACAGCAAAAACACACATGGAAAGATGTTCAACATCATTAGCCATTAGGGAAATGCAAACTAGAACACAAGGAGATATCACTACATACCTATTTAAACATCTAAAATAAAAAGCGACAATAACAAATATGCTTGCAAGGATGCAGAAAAACTGGGTCTCTCATACACTGCCAGTAGAAATGTAAAATGGCATAGACACTCCGGAAAACCGTTTGGTGTTTTCTCAAAAAACTGAACACACACTTACACTTATGACTCAGAAATCTCACTATTGGGCATGTATCCAGAAAAAAAGGAAACTTATGTCCATACAAAAACCTGTACAAGAAAAAAAGAAACAAAACCCCTGTACATGAATGCTTATAACAACATTATTTGTGATAAACAAAAACTGGAAAATACTAAAGCACCCTTCAACAGGTGAAAAGGCAGAGAAACCATGACACATGCATACTATGAAATACTACTTAGCAATAAAAAGGAATGGAATGCAAATTTCCAATACCAATCATAAATAAAGTCAAAAGATATCACACTAGAAAAAACAGCTGCAATTTATATCATGAAAGTGCTAAATTCCTTAATTCTACAAATCAGAGAAAAAAGTCCTATAAGCCAATTTTTAAATGGGCAAAGTTCACAAACAAAACAATTCAGAGAAAAAGAAATACAACCATCTCAAACAAACTTCACCATCACTCTTAAGAGAAATGCAAGTAGAAACTATAATGAGTTACAAATATTCACCTAATAATTTGAAATGATCAAAAAGTTTAATAACACAGCATTGCTGAGGCATAGGGAAAAAAACACTCTCAACATAGCCACTAGGATTATAAATTCACACAAACCTTCTCTGGAGGGAAATTTGGCAACATCTATCAAAATTTTAAACACACATTCTACTTCTAGGAATTTATCTTATAAAAACATTGGATATATTTAGACATGTGCATAGAGATATATATCACAGGACAATCTCTATAATGCAGTTTTTTTTGTTTTTTTTGTTTTTTTTTTCTTTTTGCGGTATGTGGGCCTCTCACTGTTGTGGCCTCTCCCGTTGCGGAGCACAGGCTCCGGATGCGCAGGCCCAGCGGCCATGGCTCACGGGCCCAGCCGCTCCGCGGCATATGGGATCCTCCCAGACCGGGGCACGAACCCGTATCCCCTGCATCGGCAGGCGGACTCTCAACCACTGCGCCACCAGGGAGGCCCTATAATGCAGTTTTAATAGCAGGAAACTATCTAAATATCAATCAACAGGAGAATATTTAATAAAGCACACTCCAATCAACTACATACTAAGTAGATGCTAAAAAAAATGAGGCAAATATGAGGATGAGAACTTTCTGGACTGACATAAAAGGAACTGTAAACAACACCTCTGGTTGAAATAAAAGTAGGAGAGGGACTTCCTTTTCACTATAAACTCTTGTAACTTTCGACTTTTGTATTAAGTAAAAATGTATTAAAATGCATTTTAATTACAATAAAAAATTAAATATAATAATCACGTTAGTGCAGAATATATAAACAGATCAGGAGAACAGAATAAGGTCTGGAAGAATATTCATTCAAAAAAAGTTTTGGGGCTTCCCTGGTGGTGCAGTGGTTGAGAGTCCGCCTGCCGATGCAGGGGACACGGGTTTGTGCCCCGGTCTGGGAGGATCCCGTATGCTGCGGAGAGGCTGGGCCCGTGAGCCATGGCCGCTGGGCCTGCGTGTCCGGAGCCTTTGCTCCACAACGGGAGAGGCCACAACAGTGAGAGGCCCGCGTACGGCAAAAAAAAAAAAAAAAAAAAGTTTTGGAGAAAATAAGAGCCTTACAATCATATAAATAAAAATAAAATCAAGAACTGATGCAAAACCCCCCACAAATGTCAAACAAATGTCAAATAGAAAATGTAGGCACTTGCAATTTACTCATCTAGACACAGGATAGGTCATCAAAAATCAGAAGACAAAATCCATAAGTCACACTGTTTAATATAGGAAAAGCAATCAATATAATAAAGAACAAAAACCACAGAGACATCTCAACGAGAAAAAACATTCAAACAAATTCCAACATACTTTCATGATTTTTAAAAATTCAACAAAAAGAATATCTATGAAAAAAATCCACAGTTAACATCACACTCAATGGTAAAAGACTAGATGCTTTCCCTCTAAAGAGCAAGATTAAGAATGTCCACTCTTCAAATTCAATAGCACATGAAAAGGATTATACACCATGACCTAGTGGGGTTTATCGTGAAATGCTAAGATTAAAATATGACAATCAAACAATGTAAAATACCACATTAAAAGAACGGAAAAAAACCAAAACATGTGACCATCTCATTTGATGCAGAAAATGCACCTGACAAAATTCAATACCCTTTCATGATAAAAATACTCAATAAACTAAAACTAGAAGGAAACTATCTCAACATAATTAAGACCATATACGAAAAACCCACAGCTAACATCATACTGAATGGTAAAAGACTGAAAGCTTTTCCTCTAGATCAGGAACAAAGTAACTTTCTATTCAACACATCATACTATAAGTACTAGCCAGAGCACTCAGGTAAGAAAAAGAAATAAAATGAGGTAAAATTATCTCTGTTCACAGACAACATGACATATATGTAGAAAACCTTAAAGATGCCACAAAAAACTAGTAAACAAATTCAGGAATGTTGCAGAACACAAAATTAACACTCAAAAATCAGTTGCATTTCTATACACTAACAATGACCAATCGGAAAAGGAAATTAAGAAAATAATCCAATTTTCTATTATAGCATCACAAAGGATGAAATACTTAGGAATAAACTTAACCAAGGAGGCAAAAGACTTAACATGCTGAAAATTACAAAGCATTGCTGAAAGAAACTAACACAAATAAATGGAAACACATCCAAGTGCTCAGGGATGGGAAAACCTAATATTGTTAAAAAATGTCCATATTACCCAAAGTGATTTGCAGATTCAATATAATCCATATCAAAATCCCAATAGCATTTTCTGCAGAAATCGAAAAAAAATCATCTTAAAATTCATCTGGGGGCTTCCCTGGTGGCGCAGTGGTTGAGAGTCTGCCTGCCGATGCAGGGGACACGGGTTCGTGCCCCGGTCCGGGAAGATCCCACATGCCGCAGAGTGGCTGGGCCCGTGAGCCATGGACGCTGAGCCTGTGCGTCCGGAGCCTTTGCTCCGCAACAGGAGAGGCCACAACAGTGAGAGGCCTGCATACTGCAAAACAAAAACAAAAACAAAAACAAAACAAAACAAAACCAAAATTCATCTGGAATTGAAAGGGACTCCGAGCAGCCAAACAATCTTGAAAGAAAAAAAAAAATCAGAGGTCTCATATTTCCTGATTATCAAAACACATAACAAAGCTATAATAATCAAAACAATATGTACAAAAACAAACAAGAAACAATGTGGTACTCACATAAAGATACATATAGATCAAGGAAACAGAAAAGAGCCCAGAAATAAACCCTTGCACATAGGGTCAAATGATCTTTGCAAGGGTGCTAAGACTACACAATGGGGAAAGAATAGTCTCTTCAACAAATTGTGTTAGAGAATCTGGATACCCACACACAAAATAACAACGTTGGACCACTCCTTTACAGCATACACAAAAATTAACTAAAAATGAAATAAAGACCTGGAACTATAAAACTTCTAGAAAAAAATATAGGGGAGACACTTCATGATACTGCATTTGGTAATGATTTCTTAGATATGACACCAAAAGCACAGGCAACAAAAGCAAAAACAGACATTTGAGGCTACATCAAACTTAAAAACGTATTCACATAAATGGAAACAACAGAGTGAAAAGGCAATCTATGGAATGGCAGAAAATATTTAGAAATCATATCTGATTGGTGTTTTTTTTGTTTCTTTGTTTGTTTTAATTTATTTTTGGCTGTGTTGGGTCTTCGTTCCTGCACGCAGGCTTTCTCTAGTTGCAGCGAGTGGGGGCTACTCTTTGTTGCAGTGTGCGGGCTTCTCATTGCAGTGGCTTCTCTTGTGGAGCACGGGCTCTACGCGTGGGGGCTTCAGTAGTTGTGATACACAGGCTCAGTAGTTGTGGCGCACGGGCTTAGTTGCTCCACAGCATGTGGAATCTTCCTGGACCAGGGCTCGAACCCGTGTCCCCTGCATTGGCAGGCGGATTCTTAACCACTGCGCAACCAGGGAAGTCCTGATCAGGGTTTAATATTCAGAATAAATTAAAAACACCTACAACTCAACAACAGAAAAACAAATAACCCAAATAAAAAAATGGGCAAAGGACCTGAATAGAGATTTCTCCAGAGATATACAAATGGCCAACAAATACATGAATAGATGCTCAACATCATGAATCATCAGAGAAATGCAAATCAAAAGCACAACAAGATATTACTTCATAACCATTAGGATACCCACCATTAAAAAAAAACAAAAACAGAAAATAAGTGTTGGAGAGAATGTGGAGAATCTGGAACCCCTGTACACTGTTAGTGGGAATGTTAAATGGCATAGCCATTATGGAAAACATGGCTATACCATGTATGATGGTTCCTCAAAAAATTAAAAATAGAACTACCATACGATCCAACACTCTCACTTTTGGACATAAATCCGAACGAACTGAAAACAGGATCTCAGCTATTTGCACAATAATGTTCATAGCAGCATTATTCACAACAATCAAGAGGTGGAAGCAACCTAAATGTCCATCCAGGTGAATGGTTAACCAAACGTGGTACATGCATACAACGGAATATTAATTAGCCTTAAAAAGGAAGGAAATTCTGTCACACACTACAATATAGATGAAACTTAAGGGCACTGTGTTAAAAGAAATAAGCCAGTCACAAAAAGATAAGTACTGTATAATTCCACTTATATGAAGTACTTAAGTAGTTAAATTCTTAGAAATGAAAGTGCAATGGTGGTCACCAGGGGCTGGGGGGAAGGAGAAATGGGGAGTTGTTTTTGGGGTATAGAGTTTCAGGTTTTTGTTTCTTTTAACATCTTTATTGGAGTATAATTGCTTTACAATGGTGCATTAGTTTCTGCTTTATAACAAAGTGAATCAGTTATACATATACATATATCCCCATATCTCTTCCCTCTTGCATCTCCCTCTCCCCCACCCTCCCTATCCCACCCCTCTAGGCGGTCACAAAGGACCGAGCTGATCTCCCTATGCTATGCGGCTGCTTCCCACTAGCTATCTATTTTACATTTGGTGGTGTATATATATATGTCCATGCCACTCTCTCACTTCGTCCCAGCTTACCCTTCCCCCTCCTTGTGTCCTCAAGCCCATTCTTTATGTCTGCGTCTTTAAGATAAAAAAGTTGTAGAGGTCTGTTGCACAATATGAATATACTTAACACTACTGAAATGTACATTTAAAAATGGTTAAAAGAGAAATATTTTTACCACAACTTAAAAAAACTTTTAAGGGAATCAGACATATACCACTAAAAATAATTATATATACCAACCTGCAAAAGAATGAAGTACGGATGCATGCTGTAACATGGGTGAACCTTAAAAACATTACGCAAGTGAAAGCCAGTCACAAAAAGGCCATATATTATATGATTCCATTAATATGAAATAGCCAGAATAGGCAAATCCATAGAGACAGAAAAACAATTAATAGTTTTCAGGGGCTGGGAGGAGGCGCAAATGGGAGTGACTGCTAATCAGTATGGTGTTTCTTTTGGGGGTGATGAAATTTTTTACATTAAATAGTAGTGATGGGTACACAACTCCATGAATATACTAAAAACCATTGAATTGTATGCTTTAACAGGGTGGAGCTGTTACTTGAAAAATCCGAACACCATAAAAGTAATAACAGAGTTGACAGCTTAACTTTTTTCAACTTCTGTATAATGAAAGATATTAGAAATTACATAATAAGATTTGTAACAGACCAAGATAAAATATTTACAACATATAATAGAGAGCTGGCTAGTATGCAATACATACAAAGTACAAACCAATAAAAAAAAGAAATATAGAGACTAGAAAAATGAGCAAAGAATATAAACAAGCAATTCATGGATGACAAATGGTTAATAATCATTAAAATGTTTGGCTTCAGCAGTAAGCAAAAATATATAAATTAAAACAAGATGGGGCTTCCCTGGTGGCGCCGTGGTTGAGAGTCCGCCTGCCGATGCAGGGGACACGGGTTCGTGCCCCAGTCCAGGAAGATCCCACATGCTGTGGAGCAGCTGGGCCCGTGAGCCATGGCCACTGAGCCTGCACGTCCGGAGCCTGTGCTCCACAACGGGAGAGGCCACAACAGTGAGAGGTCCACGTACCGCAAAAAAAAAAAAAACAAAAAACAAAAAAAACCAAGATGGTTTTCATCTTATCAGTTTATAAAAATTATTTAAAGTATTGATAAAACTGTGGATAATAGGCACTTTCATAACAATGTTGTTGGTCGGAGTGTAAAGTCTTTTGGGGGGCGGGGGATGAAATTTGATAGCAAATTAGAAGTATGCATATCCTTTGACCTAGCAAAATTATTTTAAATTAAAAAAAATACATAATTACAAAAATATATACTCATATATAAGGATGTTTGCTGGAAGAGGAGCAAAAAATAGAAACAACCCATATGTTCATGAAAAGGAGAAAACTTAAGTTTACGACTATACTATGATACATTCCGTAGGAGTTCAAAGAAATAACATGATCTACATGAGAAAGTTTTTATAATGTACTATGATGTTAAATACAATTCAGAAGATCTGGAGTGTGGAAAATCTCTATTTTTTATAAGCACCCTCAGTAATTCTGACTCAACTACTCCACAGGACAAAATGTTAAATTCATGCTCCCTGGTAAATATAATCTCTTTAATTTTTATCCTTAGGTTATGCCTTTTAGTTTACTTTCCCTTGTGTTTTCTAAGATGAACTATGTATGTTTGACTCCTCTACTAGATCATGAACTCCTTGAATAACCATGTCTTATTTTTTCTCAGAAACCAGAATGATGCTTGGCACAAAAAGGAACTTAATAAATATTAGTTAAATGAATAAATTTTTAAAAAATCAAAAATATTATATTTTTGTATCTATGTTGTCTAAAACATTGGGAGGAATGCATGGAGAAGACTATACTTTCATGACCATGGGTATTTACATAAAAAAGAAAACATGTTTTATTATGATCTTTGTTCTTTTGGAACATTTTACAGTGGCTTGATCCGTATGGAAAGGATAAAAATGAGCAAAAAAAAAAAAAGAACTGGGCTTCCCTGGTGGCGCAGTGGTTGAGAGTCCGCCTGCCGATGCAGGGGACACGGGTTCGTGCCCCGATCCCGGAAGATCCCACATGCCGCGGAGCGGCTGGGCCCGCGAGCCATGGCCGCTGAGCCTGCGCGTCCGGAGCCTGTGCTCCGCAACGGGAGAGGCCACAGCAGTAAGAGGCCCGCGTACAGCAAAAAAAAAAAAAAAAAAAAGAACTAAAGAAAAAATAACCAATAAAATAATCCTCTATAACTTCATTTTATATTTCTCTTTTATTTACGTAATTTTAGAAGAACTTTAAACTTTTTATTTATAATTTTTTCCCTATTGTTTTTGAGGAGTCTTAGAATCTTCATCTTATTTTTAAGGTCTCTTTATATGTTATAAAATACCATAAATTGGGCTTCCCTGGTGGCACAGTGGTTGAGAGTCCGCCTGCCAATGCAGGGGACACGGGTTCATGCCCCGGTCCAGGAGGATCCCACATGCCACGGAGTGGCTGGGCCCGTGAGCCATGGCCACTGAGCCTGCACGTCCGGAGCCTGTGCTCTGCAACGGGAGAGGCCACAGCAGTGAGAGGCCTGCATACCGCATAAAATAAAATTAAATTAAATTAAAATAAATAAATAAATAAATAAATAAATTTTTTTTCTTTCTTTAAGGCAAACAAGGTTTTGCTCCCCACAAATATCAGAAGATCAGGGAGATTGAGATTAGCTACACATACTTGTCATTTCAACAGAATGAATTTAGCAAACAACTGAAATCTACACTGGGTTGAAAAAAACTTAATTCCTCTTTAAGATACTGAGTTATGAAGGGTCTATAATTCTAACACCTTAAAAAAAAATTCTAGGACTTCACTGGTGGTGCAGTGGTGCCTGCCAATGCAGGGGACACGGGTTCAAGCCCTGGTCCGGGAAGATCCCACATGCTGCAGAGCAACTAAGCCCATGCACCACAACTACTGAGCCTGCACTCTAGAGCCCGCAAGCCACAACTACTGAAGCCCACGTGCCTAGAGCCATGCTCCGCAACAAGAGAAGTCGCCACAATGAGAAGCCGGCTCACCGCAACTAGAGAAAGCCCATGCACTGCAACAAAGACCCAATGCAGCCAAAAAAATAAATAAATTTTTTTTTAAAAAAAATTCTAGTGACCAAGATCTAGAGGTGCTAAATCAGAATTCTGCACATGTACTGTGAATTTCACACAGGTCCAAACTGATCTATTGAAATAAAACTCCATTTACAGTATGTACTGGTAAAAATTATCATGTAAAATTAAATTGTCAAACCCTCTTTCAATGTATGTATGAAGTACAAAAGACCTTCAGTAGTTCTCCATACAGTAAATTTCAACACAATGATCCCACCTGTAGATCCAATGAATTCTACTGGAAAAAAAAAAAAATCAAGAAGACTTCACTAAATAAAAATGAGAGCAAAAGATGTTATAAAATTGCAAAATTATTTTAAAGAAAAAATTTTTAAATACTTTCATTTATTTTTAATATATTATGTTATACAGGAGCATTGGCTTTGGAAGCAAACTTAACTTATTTTCAAATCCTGACACCTTCCCCTCATCTCTGTGAATTACCTTCTTCAGATCTCAGCTACTACCACTTTCATAAAATTTAGGCTATTGGTCTAACCGTCCAAAGCTGTTTGGAGGTTTAAGTGAGATAACAGAATAAAACTCCTAGTTTAATGCTTATCAGAGTAGATAATAATTTTTAGTTGTGTTATCTAATTTCTCTCCTCATGTATTAAAGACTTTATAATTTTAACTGATCCTTAAAATATTCTCTATAGTAAATATATCAGTTTAATTAAATGCTATTCTATAATTGGATATTTAAGTTATTTCTAATTTTTATACTGGAAATAATGTTGCAATGAATATTCTTAGGCTTTGAGTTCCCAAAGGTGGAACTAATAGATCAAAAAGTATTTTTAAGCTCTTCCTGCATATTGCCAAAATGTACTCTCAAAGAGCTGTATTATAGTCTATATTGCTACCAGCAATGAACCTAACATTTTAACACATCTCATGGATACTGTATAGAAATTCATATATATTTTAATGTAAGCTATAGACAAGATTTAAAACTTCATTATTGACTTATTTTGAATTTTGGTTAAGAACTAGTGAAATTCAGTGTCTTTTCATGTTTCCTAGCTGCACTTCCCCTTTAATAATTTACATTTTCATACACTGCCTAATAGAGTCTTAGTATCCTACCCCATATTGATTTGTGAGTTCTTTCCTTCAGTCTTACATTTGATTCAAATATTTTTATTCGGTATTTACTCTGACACTTGGGCTTTAAGAAAACAAAAAAACTGATGCATAGGGGTTTGACATTTTTATGTAATCAACTCCATCATTTCCTTTTGAGGTTTCTTAAATTGTATGTAAACATGAACTGCTAATTTTACATTTAAATTTTACATGGAGAGGTGGTGAAAAGAAACACAAAATGCCACGAGTACTTATAGATAAGTGATTTTCCCCTCTAATTCATATCTTATGTAATAAACTAATTTTAAAATTAATAAAATTTAAGAGCAGAAATAAAATATTCAAAACTACAGCACCAAAATAATGAAACAGAATTCTAAGAACTGCAGAGAACATGTAGAGGTGATAAATTGAATTTGTTAAAATAATTCAGCCTTTTTATTTTTACCTACCTTAAAGTGATTTAATTGTAATAATACATTCAACATCCAGCTTCTTTTAAACTGCAAAATCCCCATCTTTGGAATATCTAAGGCTTATTTACATTTTAGTGTTAATACGTTTAGCAAGAGTAGTGCCCAAAAACTAGAATGACTAATTGCCACTCAAAACCATTGGGGTCACCTGCAAGCACTATCAACACCGAAATAGTAAGGCTCAAGAAAGGGAATGGCGGTCCAGTGGGACTCTGCAATTCTACTGCAGGGGGCACGGGTTCGATCTCTGGTCAGGAAACTAAGATCCCATATGCCACAAGGCGGCCACAAAAAAAAAAAAAGAGAGAGAGAAAAAAGGGAATGGCTTAAAATTACCTTCCAATCACCCAGATATCTAACAACAAAACTTCTGTTTTAAAAAAAGCAAAGAAGGGGCTTCCCTGGTGGTGCAGTGGTTGAGAATCTGCCTGCCAGTGCAAGGGACATGGGTTCGAGCCCTGGTCTGGGAAGATCCCACATGTCGTGGAGCAACCGGGCCCGTGAGCCACAACTACTGAGCCTGCGCGTCTGGAGCCTGTGCTCCACAACAAGAGAGGCCCGTGCACCGCGATGAAGAGTGGCCCCCACTCACCGCAACTAGAGAAAGCCCTCGCACAGAAACGAAGACCCAAAACAGCCAAAAATAAATAAATATTTTATTTTATTTTATTTTATTTTTTTTTGCGGTACACGGGCCTCTCACTGTTGTGGCCTCTCCCGTTGAGGAGCACAGGCTCTGGACACGCAGGCTCAGCGGCCATGGCTCACGGGCCCAGCCACTCCGCGGCATGTGGGATCTTCCCAGACTGGGGCACGAACCCGTGTCCCCTGAATCGGCAGGTGGACTCTCAACCACTGCGCCACCAGGGAAGCCCTAATAAATTTATTAAAAAAAAAAAAAAAAAACAATGCCAAAAATGGGTTCTCCCTTTGCGGTACCATCCTACCTGTACCACCATTACCACAACCAAGTCCTCCAGCTGGCTGGTCTGCAGCTCGTATGGTAACTCAACTTGTGCTGGGAAGACTGGACCAAAGTGGTGTAGGATTCATTGGCAAATTCTGAAATGCTACATTTCAAGCACTATATATTCTACATGTTTGATCTTTAAATTTTATCCCAATAAAGTCTTATATGTTGGATTTCTCTGTAAAACTATACTTGCTTGCTTCTGAACCTAAATGGCTGGCTCATTAATCTCACAATTAAAAATTTTAATGTCATATTTACAATTATACACAAGGATTCTTTACTGATTCTGATCATCAAGATTCCTTCCCAACAACAACAAAGTCCATCATTCTAGTTCCCAAGATAACAATCAAGAACACAAAGATTCATTTATTAAAAACATAATAGATGGCTTCAGGCTTCTGGGTCACTTAAACAAACGATAATAAAAATATTAAATTAGGGCTTCCCTGGTGGCGCAGTGGTTGAGAGTCTGCCTGCCGATGCAGGGGACATGGGTTCATGCCCCAGTCCGGGAGGATCCCACATGCCGCGGAGCAGCTGGGCCCGTGAGCCATGGCCGCTGAGCCTGTGCGTCCGGAGCCTGTGCTCCGCAACAGGAGAGGCCACAACAGTGAGAGGCCCACATACCGCAAAAAAAAAAAATATTAAAGTAAACTCACCAGATAAAAAGACAGATTATCTACAACGGGATGTACATTGAGAAGTAAATTTTAGATTTTGTTTTGAAAGTTAGAAATCAGTGCTGCTCTCCAAAAAAAAATTGCAGAGGAAGGAGCACTTCCAAATTCATTCTATGAGGCCACCAACACCTTGATACCAAAATCAGACAAAGATACCACAAAAAAAGAAAATTACAGGCCAGTATCACTGATGGACACAGATGGAAAGGGCCTCAACAAAATACTAGCAAACCGAATCCAGCAATACATTAAAAGGATTATACACCATGATTAAGTGGGATTTATCCCAGGGATGCAAGGATTTTTCAATATCTGCAAATCAATCAGTGTGATACAACACATTAACAAAGTGAAGAATAAAAACCATATGATCATCTCAATAGATGCAGAAAAAGCTTTTGATAAAATTCAACATCCATTTATGATAAACACACTCCAGAAATTGGGCATAGAAGGAACACACCTCAACATACTAAAAGCCATATACGACAAACCCACAGCTAACATCATACTCAATGGGGAAAAGCTGAAAACATTTCCTCTAAGATCAGGAACAAGACAAGGATGTTCACTCTCACCACTTTTATTCAACATAATTTTGGAAGTCCTAGCCCAGCAATCAAAGAAAAAAAAGAAATAAAAAGAATCCAAAGTGGAAAAGAAGAAGTAAAACTGTCACTGTTTGCAGATGACATGATACTATACATAGAAAATCCTAAAGACATTACCAGAAAACTACTAGAGCTCATCAATGAATTTGGTGAAGCTGCAGGCTACAAAATCAATACACAGAAACCTGTTGCGTTTCTATACACTAACAACGAAAGGTCAGAAAGAGAAATTAAGGAAAGAATCCCATTTACCATTGCATCAAAAGAATAAAATACCTAGTAATAAACCTACCTATGGAGGCAAAAGACCTGTACTCGGAAAACTATAAGATGTTGATGAAAGACATCGAAAATGACACAAATGGAAAGATATACCATGTTCTTGGACTGGAAGAATTAATACTGTCAAAATGACTATTACTACCCAAGGTAATCTACAGATTCAATGCAATTCCTATCAAATTACCAATTGCATTTTTCACATAACTAGAACAAAAAATTTTATAATTTGTATGGAAACACAAAAGACCCCGAATAGCAAAAGCCATCCTGAGAAAGAAAAACGAAGCTGGAGAAATCAGGCTCCCTGACGTCACACTATACTACAAAGCTGCAGTAATCAAAACAGTATGGTACTGGCACAAAAACAGAAATACAGATCAATGAAACAGAACAGAAAGCCCAGAAATAAATCCACACACACAGTCAATTAATCTACAACAAAGGAGGCAAGAATATACAATGCAGAAAAGACAGTCTCTTCAATAAGTGGTACTGGAAACACTGGACAGCTACATGTAAAAGAATGAAATTACAACATTCTCTAACACCATACACAAAAATAAATTCAAAACGGATTAAAGACCTAAATGTAAGACCTGATACTATAAAACTCCTAGAGGAGAACATAGGCAGAACACTCTCTGACATAAATTACAACAATATCTTTTTGGATCCGTCTCCTAGAGTAATGGAAATAAAAACAAAAATAAACAAATGGGACCTAATCAAACTTAACCAGCTTTTGCACAGTAAAGGAAACCATAAACAAAACAAAAAGACAGGCTTCCCTGGTGGCGCAGTGGTTGAGAATCTGCCTGCCAATGCAGGGGACATGGGTTCAAGCCTTGGTCCGGGGGGATCCCACATGCCACGGAGCAACAAAGCCCATGCGCCACAACTACTGAGCCTACACTCTAGAACCCGTGAGCCATAACTACTGAAGCCTGTGCACCTGGAGCCTGTCCTCCGCAACAAGAGAAGCCAATCCCACTGAGAAGCCTGTGCACCGCAACAAAGAGTAGCCCCCGCTCAACACAACTAGAGAAACCCTGCATGCAGCAATGAAGACCCAACACAGCCAAAAATAAAATAAATGAATTTTTTTTAAAAAGGCAATCTACAGAATGGGAGAAAATATTTGCAAACGATGCGGCTGACAAGGGATTAATCTCCAAAATATACAAACAGCTCATACAGCTCAACAGCAAAAAAAAAAAAACCCAAACAACCCAATCAAAAAATGGGCAGAAGACCTAAAAAGACATTTCTCCAAAAAAGACAAACAGATGGCCAAGAGGCACACGAAAAGATGCTCAATATCGCTAATTATTAGAGAA
Source organism: Mesoplodon densirostris (assembly GCF_025265405.1). Classification (NCBI taxonomy): domain Eukaryota; kingdom Metazoa; phylum Chordata; class Mammalia; order Artiodactyla; family Ziphiidae; genus Mesoplodon; species Mesoplodon densirostris. The sequence goes on from NC_082664.1 coordinate 125,671,255, forward strand.
ATGCAAATCAAAACTACAATGAGGTATCACCTCACATTGGTCAGAATGGCCATCATCAAAAAATCTACAAATAATAAATGCTGGAGAGGGTGTGGAGAAAAAAGAACCTTCCTTCACTGTTGGTGGGAATGTAAATTGATATAGCCACTATGGAAAACAGCAAGGAGGTTCCTTAAAAAACTAATAATAGAGCTACCATATTATTCAGCAATCCCACTCCTGGGCATATATCTGGAGAAAACCATAATTCAAAAAGATAAATGCACCCCAATGTTCATTGCAGCACTGTTTACAATAGCCAAGAATGGCTAGCAACCTAACCATCAAGAGACGAATGGATAAAGAAGATGTGGTAAATATACACAATGGAATATTACTCAGCCATAAAAAAGAATGAAATAGTGCCATTTGCAACAACATGGATGGACCTAGAGATTACCATACTAAGTGAAGTAAGCCAGACAGAGGAAGACAAATATCATATGATATCACTTATATGAGGAATCTAAAAAAAAGGATACAAATGAACTTATCTACAAAACAGAAATGGACTCTCAAACATAGGAAACAAACTAATGATTGCCAAGGAGAGGAGGGGAGAGGGATAAATTAGGAGTCTGGGATTAAAATATACACATTATTATACATAAAATAGATAACTAACAAGGACGTACTGTATAGCGCAGGGAACTATACTCAGTATCTTGTAATAACATATAATTGAAGAAAATGTAAAAAAAGAATATATATATTTATATATATGTGTGTATAACTGAATCACTTTAGTATGTACCTGAAACTAACACAACATTGTAAATCAACTAATTTCAATAAAAATTTAAAAAATAAAGATAAATAAAATAGCAATTTATAATACTTAATGGACACTAGTTTATGGTGATACTGTTGTATACAACAACAAATGTAATTAAAATGCACAAGCAATAAATTAGTCAAATTAGCCAAAGTTTAAAATAAATAAATAAATTCTCTCTACATCTCTTAAAAAAGGAAAGAAAAGGAACCAGTGCTGCCAAATTAGGAAGAAAAGTTCCTAGGGAAGAAACCTGCCTACAGAAAAAAATAGTGCTTTTGATTTCCTAAAATTCAAGCACAGAAGAGCACAGCTTGTGTTGAATTGTTAGAAGGCAAATTTTCTAAAAGCAGAGTAGAGTAAATCACAAAACCTCTGAATGCCCTTCACAATACTTATCAGAGTCTGTGTCCTTGAATTTGCATCACCTGATCTTTAGGCACTGGCTATTAGGCATGTGGAGGAAGGCAAACTCAATTATAAAAAATGAGAAGAGAAGGAAACTGTGAAATCTAATCCAATGCCAGTCGAGCCCTTGGCAGAAAACACTGGTAACCAATGTTATTAAGATGTAGCAGAAACCTTACCCACACTGCACAAAACAAGATGGATCGTTTTAACTATTTAGGAGTGCTGAAGCATCTGCTGCCTTGTTTCCTAAGGCAAAAAACCAAGTGCATATATATAAAACATATACATATTAATTCAAATCTTTTCTATAAATTATTCATACATCTTCCCAAGCCTAAAATAATTATAATTTTCTATATACAAAAGTTCTACTTTAAAAAGGAAACAGACTGACCTAGCTTTCTAAAATACTGAAACTATAAACCCTATACACCTAGGATGTTGGACATCCCTAGGAAATACCAATACACCGTCCCACATCAGATTAAATTATAACTACTTGTAACAGAACTCAGGAAAATCAAATATGTAACTCAGAGAAGAGATATTTGTGGTGTTTAATGGAAAAGATTGTTTGACAAACATTAAAACTTAAATAGAAACCACCTTCCAAGACCTAAAAAAAGAGGGAGGGAGGGATAAATTGGGAGACTGGGATTGACATATATACATTACTATATATAAAATAGATAAGAACCTACTGTATAGCACAGGGAACTCTACTCAATACTCTGTAATGACCTATATGGGAAAAGGATCTAAAAAAGAGCAGATATATGTATAACTGATTCACTTTGCTGTACAGCAGAAACTAACACAACATTTTAAATCAACTATACTCCAATAAAAATTAATTTTTAAAAAGACTTAAAAAAAGAGAAAGAAAAAAAAATAAGTGACTTGTTTCATGACAAACTGAAGAATGACATCCATATCACCAATTAAAATGTCTCAGTGTTTCAGATTCTTCAGTATGTAGCATCCAAATACTTTGCAAAAAACATTAAAACAGACTTTATTGTATTTAAATAAATTGGAGAGCTAATAATTGTTTACTGTGGTTACCACATAAGAGGTTCATAGCTCTGTGTATTATGGGAATATACAGATGAACGCAGAAGAGCTGATTTTGAGGAACTAACAACAACAAAATGTTATTAAGAGCATGCAGGAAAGTGAAATTGATTTGGATGGGGGAAAGAACAGACAGATATAAGGGGGGAATCTTAGAAAGATTAATGGAAAAGGTTTTTAAAAGCATTTGAAACGGGATTTTAATACTGACAGACAAAAATACACAGTAAATCAAGCATTTTACTTTACAACCACCTTTACTTCATCTCCCAATTAATAAAAAGAATTCTCTTTAATATGTGTTCCAAAATGAATAAAGACCTTAAAATTACTTATTGTTAAAGAAATAACAAGATGATTATAAAAATGGATAAGAATTATCTAATAAAATGGGGGAATACCAAAATTATTGTTTTGATTTTAGTTAGAAACATGAAACACATACAAACATTCAGCTTTCACTAGAACACCTTAAACTCTGTTTAAATCTAGTGCTTACAGATAAAATGGAAGGGGAGAAAATGAAAAATTAAATTTAACCATCACATTCTGGACTCAAGTGATTAAGTGTGATGAACTAGCTAAGTACAGGTCAAAACTAAACTCTTAAGAGCTTGTAATGATTTAAAATGTATTCAATATGTATACTAAGAAAGAGAATGCTGAAAGCCATTTAATTTTTCAGAGAATATTGTTTTCCGAAACTACAAACAATCTACTGGCGAAAGTAATCCCTTAGAAAACTGAATTCCATGATGAAGTAGTCATTTCATTTAATGAAGTACAGAGATAGTCTTTTAACAATGTTAAAAATCTTATAGATTCCTTTTTTCTTTCTTTCTTTTTCTTTTTTTTTTTTTTTACTTAACAGGGCCTTAAAATATGTTCATCCTAAACTCTTGCAGATTACTCAGAATCTTTTTTCAAATTCTCTGAGTATTTCCATCCCCTGAATAGTTACTGAATCAATAAACTTCCACAAATTACTTTCTGGTGATCTTTTTATGCATAACCAAAATGTTTGCTTTTATTTTAGTTCTATGATAACAATGAGAAATTAGAAATCTACTTACATACCACCAAGCAATTCCATACCACCTATTCATTTTGTGTTTATATCACAAACAATGGATTTATTCATGAAAACTGGTGTTCTATAAAATTGCCACAAACAATGAGTTAGTGAATACTGAACCACTGCTCCTAGGAGAAATACAGGGTTAGGTTCCTGCAAGCCTCTGAGCACAACATTTTCATCAACTGATCAATACCTAACCTTGTTTTATGTGTGCTTCTCTTTAAAGACACCTTATTTGATATATATTGATGATTCATTCACACTAAGCTCATTGCCAACAGCACTGTAACTCAAGCCTGAAGCAAACTGATCTAATACATGTATTTTCTACATAATGCACATCATAGCCTTTGTGCATACAGGAACACTAGATAAAACTTCAGCACTATGCTTGGGGGCCATTTTAAACAATCCAATCACCAACAAAAAGCACAGAAATGCAAAAACTGTGGCATTAAGTAGAGTGCAAAGAGGACATTTGTTTACAATATGACAGCAGAAAACATGAAAGCAAGAACCACCTAGTTCAACCACAGGTGGGAAAGCACACATGAGCCAACTCAAATTCTTTGCAGCTCTGTGCATGTCTATAAATGGCTGTGAAACTGTTGTGAGTAGTGATTTTGGATTTACTGAGATAGCAGGCATTCATCCACTAGCATGTGCAAATAATGAGGCTTGACAATACAAAGAAAGACCAATTAAATAAATCTTATGGGAAATATTTTAGTACTTCAACCAGTCAATTTTGTAAATGCAAGGGTTTACTTAATGGTTATCAAGAATGGGCAAAACTTTATGACATTGTTCTTAAACTGCTACACAAAAATACCCCATTGAAGCATTCTATAAATTTTCAGATGAAGAGTAAAGACAGAAAAATTATTTAAAATTTATTGACTATTCTTTAAAAACAGTCATTAGGGAGAAAATAGTATAAAAAGAAAGCAAAATCTGCAGCTTTTTTTTTTTTTTTTTTTTTTTTTTTGCAGTATGCGGGCCTCTCACTGTTGTGGCCTCTCCCGTTGCGGAGCACAGGCTCCGGACGCACAGGCTCAGTGGCCATGGCTCACGGGCTTAGCTGCTCCGCGGCATGTGGGATCCTCCCAGACCGGGGCACGAACCCGCTTCCCCTGCATCGGCAGGTGGACTCTCAACCACTGCGCCACCTGGGAAGCCCTATCTGCAGCTTTAACAACACAATTTCTTATGAACTACCTGCCTCTCATACCTTTTTAGGGAAAAACCAGATGTTTGCCCACTATTATTACACACTAAAAAGTTCATAAGGATAAAGTACCCTGAAGTATTAAAACAATAAGACATAAATTATGATATATTAAGTTAAACTGCAAAGGCATAAAAAGACAGTGTAGACAATTAGAAATGAACACATAACATACATATTTAAGCAAAGTACCTCAGTAAAATAAATTTAAAATGCTCAATTTTTATTTATTAATATTTAAAATATTATCCAATATAATCAGAATGTATGTCCTGTTTGCATTTCTACTTTTCATAACAAAATTTAGATACGTATGTAAACATCACCTATTCACACTGGTACTTGAAATTTATATTAGTGAAACTGAAAACAAGAAGATATGTTAATTATTAAGACCCAAAGAAAATTTGAGAGCTGGGAATCAAATCAAATAAAAGCCACTAACATTCTTTTCCTTTCAAATTTCAGATGATGTTCACTATAGCATGTTTTTGGCAGCGAAAAACTAGAAAATACATCTTTTAATAGAGGACTTATTTAGAACATAAAATAATACACAGTCTTTAATAAGAAACGAGCTCATATATATATACACACACATGCTCACACATGTACACATAGACACTATATATACGTGTGTGTACATATAGCCTTCAATTAAAAATGGGGGCCTCCCTGGTGGCGCAGTGGTTGAGAGTCCGCCTGCCGATGCAGGGGATACGGGTTCGTGCCCCGGTCTGGGAGGATCCCATATGCCGCGGAGCGGCTGGGCCCGTGAGCCATGGCCGCTGAGCCTGCGCGTCCGGAGCCTGTGCTCCGCAACGGGAGAGGCCACAACAGTGAGAGGCCCGCATACCGCAAAAAAAAAAAAAAAAAAAAATGGGACAGACAGACAAGGAGAAATGTCTATAATATATTAGTAAGGCAAAAAAGGGGGTAGGGGCAAGTCACAGAACACTATGTATTGATACAATATGATTCCTTCTTAAAAAACAAGAAACATAACTTGCTTATATATATGCATATATACTGTACTAACAAGAAGGGACTTTGGCACTTTCATTTTTTATAATGAGCATGTATAAGTTTTAAAAGCTTAGTCGGTTCTCAGCAAGTGTTGTTTTCTTATTAATGGCTATTTAAAAAATAAAGTCATGTGAAAAAATTCATGTTGTTTGAAAATGACTCCTATAATCTTAATTTATTCAGTTATTCTGCTAAAAATAATTTAAAACAAACATTTCCCAGTTCAAAGAATTTCTGTAAATGTTCTCAAAATTCAACACTCACCAATCCCCCAAACTGAAATGTTTACTGATTTGTAACAGGGGTTGGCAAACTTTTTCTGTAAAAGCCAGACAGTAAATATTTTAGGTTTTGCAGACATACATGGTCTCTGTTGCATATTCTTCTCTGTTTTTGTTTTATTTTACAACTCTCTAGGAATATTAAAAAAAAATAATAAATCTTAGCTCAGATCCACCAAAACAGGCTGCAGGCTGATTTCCCTTGCCAGCGATAGTTTGCCAACCACTGATTTATAACAACAAACCAGCATCTGGAAGTCTGATATTTTAAATATATTACACCAAAGGTAGCAGAGATCCCAACAGGGTCAATTTTCTTCTACCTTAAATAAAGTAAGGTAGCATTATAGTAATTAAAATTTCAAGTTGATTAATACATCAAATTCTATTAATAGGCTAGGCACTTATCAAATGATGGGAAAACATAGTACATGAAATTTCAAGTGTTTATTACTATTATATAACCATAATCATGTGTGCACCTGCAAGGTACACATATCCACTTGAAAAAGTCAACTAAAATTAAAATACTACACATCAAAGCTCAACTCTCCTTTTATAAAAATTTAAACCATTTACTCATTTAAATAATCAGAAATAGTCATTTATTTTAGATGTCATCAACCCTTGAAAATTAAAAACTGAATTCAGAGACTGATAGTAATTACGGGGTTTTAATTTTGTAAGGATTATTATAAAATAGTAATCAACAACCTAAAATATTACACTTTAAAAACGTTTATATTCTTGGAAAGTTTTTAACATTTACTGTGTCAGCAACCATCATGGAAGACTTGAATATGCTTTTTTTCTGTCTAAAAGACAGCTTTTATATATTTGATTTTGTCTAAAATTGAAAGATCCTTTTTACCATCTGGGTCCTACCACCAAATATAAATTTTATTATGAATAATAATCTGGGTCAAATTCAAACTCAAAAATGAAAATGTATCCTCCAAAAGTAACCAAATAATCATTACAGAATAATCTTACCTAGACTGGTGGGTTTTATCAGTTCATCCAGTAAATCGTAAAATGGTAATTTTTGAAGTTTTATATCCGGATGGACTGGGTGAAGAGCTGATGTAAGATGTGGGAGTTCCAGTTCATGTTTAGGTCCCAGAAGAGAAACAGGGAGTAACGGTGATGATGCAGGGTGACCATCATAAGTGAGTTGTGGAATGGTAGATGGAGACAAAGTTGCTGGCATAGGACTTGAATGTACGTTGGGGATGGACAAGTCCGCAGGCGTCATGATTTTCTGGGGGAACCTCCGCCTATAGAGTTCTTTAATTTTCATTTGTACAGCAGGACTGCAGCCAGCCTTTAGCAAATGCAGGGCTTTTGTGAGAAGTTCGTGTTTGCGTCCGTGCTTGTTTCTCCCAGCGTAGCCCAACAGTACTTGGAGTTCAGAAACTCTAAGGCTCATAACCATTTGCTTAGAGACAAAACAAAATGTAAAACATTAGTATTCCAATGATATAATTTACAACATTAAATGATACTTTATTATAACACTTCATCCTTATGGTTTGTTTACAAAGGTCAGTTCATTTAGAGTCAATTCCAGTTATTTCAAACTTAAAATCTAATCATTTGATATAACCAAAGAAATTTAAAATTAATATTCATAAACTCACTAACTTCTACCTAGGGTTATGAAAGATGTAAAATAAGTATACACCAGGTAGAACCACATCTCACCTTATTCCATTGTTATAATGAAATTTTCAGGTATTTATCAAGCACTTACTAAGTCTCTAGGAGAGTACCGAGTGTTATGTGGACGGGAAAAGATAATGAGCCCTCAAGAACATTTGTTTTCTTAGGGGAAAATTATATAAGTACATGTGAAACATATAAACAGTCCACTTCAAGCACCAGATGTAGGCAGGATACAAATAACATCATATTACATCCTATACTGACTTTGGGATTTGGATTTATAGGGCTTAAACTATACCTTTTTTGACCTATTATATACCAGATACATTTGATATTTTCATATGGGTTGTCATTAAATCTTTACAACTCCACAAGGTGTTACCCTTCCTGCTTTACATGTGAAGAAACTAGTTAGGAAAGGTTAAACAACTTACCTAAGGCCACCACATAGCTACTAAGTATCAATGAGGATTCAAACCTAGTTATGTGTAATTCTAAAGCCCATGCATGATCTTTCCACTAAACCATTAGGAAAAGGATGACACTGGAAACATATTATTGACACTCTATTGGCAAAGCCAGGCTAAAAAGTCCAGGAATTGGGAATTTCCTGGCAGTCCAATGGTTCGGACTCTGGCTTTCACTGCCAAGGGCCTGGGCTCGATCCCTCATCAGGGAACTAAGATCCCACAAGCCACGCGGCAAAAAAGTCCAGGAATTCAATCCACATGCCATAATGCGTAAGGGTGAAGTAAAGAAATCTATTTAACTTTAACTGTGTTCCCAAACTTATTTCTCCTTTCTCCCCAACTACTAAGAGACTACCAACAGGAAATACCCACACCACTTCTCCCATTTTAAAGTTGAGGAAAATGAATTCCAAAGGGAAGACAAGATCATACAGCTATTAACAGAAGAATCCTGACTTTACCACCACTGACAGGGAGGTGTCAGGATGAAAGACACATGTAAGGATACCATTTACTCTCTATTTGCACAACTATTTTATCCCCTCACCTCATCCCAAATACCACAAAAGCTAAGCTGCCTTCCCTAATTTACCACCACTCCCTGGGATAACATCCATCTCAAGCCAATCATCTAGAAGTTATTTGCAGTTTACAAAACAATTAAGAAAAATAAAAATAGTGAGAAAAACAAGTGTATAAAGAGCTTTATATGCAATATAGCGGGTTAATCAAAGAAATATGAGCCCTTCCCCTACCTTCCCTGGCCTGGAGAATGCTTTGTTTCCTCAAAGCCCAGATTTTGTCAGCCTTGCCCTTTAGGCCTGGCAGAACTAAATGACTCTCTTTTCACTACTCTTACTGGCCATTTTTCATACTTTTATTTTAGCACTTATCTTGCTGTATTATAATTTTCTTTTTTTACAAATGATTCCATGACCCGACTGAGGTCCTCTATGGCAACAGTCCCCAACCTTTTTGACACCAGGGACTTGTTTCATGGAAGACAATTTTTCCATGGACCAGGGAGGGGGGGATGATGGTTTCTGGATGATTCAAGTGCACTGATTTATTATGGTCTCTGTGGAGTCAAACCTATCTGCTCATGATAATCTGTATCTGCAGCCGCTCCCCAGCACTAGCCTCGCCGCCTCAGCTCCACCTCAGATCATCGGGCATTAGCTTCTCATAAGGAGCACGTGACCTAGATCCCTCACATGCGCAGTTCACAGCAGGGTTCATGCTCCTATGAGAATCTAATGCCAGGATATCCATTTCTCCCTACTATCCAAACTGTCCTAAGAGTACAAAATAGTTTTAAAGATTTTTTTTTACTTATTTTAAAAGCAACAAAGATTTCAACAGAAAAGCACTGTATTAATGTAAGCTTCTGCTCTTAGAGAAATCACATGAATTATGCTTCAAAGATTATAGGTTAAAACTCAACTTAAGTTGGCATTGGTCAAATGTATTTTGTTTTACAGAGAAAACACAATAAATTTTTAGAAAGAGAAGAATGTCTTTCCATTTCAATTCAGTTCCATTCTCTTAAGTCAAACACAAAAACCGAAACTCAGCGGTTACCATAAACTTATGACAGCTTTTGTCCTAACTCTATGTGTATAAGGGTTTAAATGCAGCACAGATGTATTATTGTTCTATTTCTATGGAAGAATACATTGACAACTCGCATAAAATAAAATCGCTTGCTTGATGATCAAAAGAAAAAAGTTAATGACATAGGCATAATTTTTGTTGTCATTTTCACAGGATGCATAATTAATCATCACAATTATAAGGTAAGTATTGTCCTCAATTTACAGATGGGAAAACTGAGGCCTAGGAAGGTTAAGAAATTTGTTGAATGTTACAAAACTAGTTCTACTCCAAAGTACCTTTACACTGTTAGTGTCTTTTAGCGAAAACAAACCACATGCCTTTTAATTAGCAAAGAGAAAAACTTCTAAAAGATCAATTTATTTAATATTCAATCTCAACTTCAAGCTTCAACATTTTACCTTTTAAGAAAATTGGTGGTTAAGATAAAAGAAAACATCTGGATTCAAATTAACCATTGCACCTTGTAATCAGGTACAGTGAAAGATGAGGTGCTATCTATTGCTATTATTGGAGCAGCTGCTGCATAATCTTAAGGACTGTAATAAGCATGCACTATTTAAAAAACCAAATAAAAGAGAGCAGGAAATGCAACCATCTGAAGTATCTCTCAACCAAAAAGCTTCAAAGACGCATGGAGCAGTCAATTCACAATGTAAAGTGTTGACAGCATAGAGGAAAACTAAACACTTAAATGTGAAATGTTGAAATGCAATGTATCTTAATCTTTCATGTGTTTAAAATCTCCATTTGTTAGCACTACAACAAAATGAATATTTATAACTAAGGATAACATCAACCACTGCTATTACTAGAAATCATTGCCTCCTTGGATAGCATTCTGCTGACTCTACATCCCCAAATGATAGAATGCCTGAGAAATGTGTATATTCTGTACAGAAAGCATTCTGTGAGGGTCAACTTTTTTAAATGAATCTTTTTAATCAGAAAGACCTGCACACCGTTTTAAAAGTCAAACAGTTTTACAAGAAAAACAGATGTCACTTGCCCTGTCCCCATTTTTCACATCCCTAAGGCAACTACCTTCAAGTCTTTTTAGCTATTTCTTCAGGCGTTTTTTTCACTATTTCTACTATATAGTAGGTCTATTAGTTATTTAAAATATTTTCCCTTTAGGAAAAAAATTGACTTCCTATTAAAAGGTAATGATTTAGATCTGTTACAACTTCCCATCATCATTTTTGGTTGACTCAATTGTTAGTTTATAATATTACTATGGCTGTAAATAATATTCACAGACGAGCCAAAAGTACATCATGATTACTGTTTCTTTTTTTGTATGACCTTGTTTTCCTTCTAGTTAATAACTGCACCATTTTTGCATTTGCAAAATTTTCTGTGTAACTACGGTTAATTCATCTTTAAATTGCTAGTGTTAACTTTCCTCTCAACGTATTCAAATATATCAGGTAAATCTCTGTTTTAATTTCTTTTTTTTTTTAATTTTATTTTTGGCTGCGTTGGGTCTTCGTTGCTGCGCGTGGCCTTTCTCTGGTTGCGGCGAGCAGGGGCTACTCTTGGTTGTGGTGCGCGGACTTCTTATTGCAGTGGCTTTTCTTGCTGCAGAGCATGGGCTCTAGGCGCATGGGCTTCAGTAGTTGTGGCACACGGGCTCAGTAGTTGTGGCTCGCGGGCTCTAGAGCACAGGCTCAGTAGTTGTGGCACATGGGCTTAGTTGCTCCGCGGCATGTGAGATCTTCCCAGACCAGGGATCGAACCCATGTACCCTGCATTGTCCTAACCACTGCGCCACCAGGGAAGTCCTTTAATTTCTTTCTTAAAAATATACTTCATACAATCCTCCATCAAGTTCCAATTTAGACTGCTTGCTCTCTAGGCCTGGTACAAAACTATGGTCATGGAATTTCCCTTTAACTTATCCTGGGAATTCCCTTATCACTCTTCGTGTTGGACCCCCTGTTTCCTTGATCTCACTTCTTCCTATCTTGATTTTCTCTTTTTAGTGGGGTATTTCCTCCAGTAGCTTCCTGAGAAGGGGGCATGGGAAGTACACTTTTTAAAAAATCCCTTGCATTGTCTAAAAATATCTTCATTTACTCATACTTAGTAACTGAGTTTGGCTCAGTATAGAATTCCAGACAGGAAAGTATGTTCCATCAGAATTTTGAAGGCCTTTCCTCATCATCTTCTCTTAAGAAGCCTGGCACCATTCTGATCCGCAGTCTTTCACAGTCAACTATATATCCTCCTCAGGAAGCTTCCAGATGCTTCTCTTTATGTGTTCTGAAATTTTACAATATTGTATCTTGGAGTAGGTTTTTTTTTTTAATTGTATGAACTGATAATTGCTAAGTCTTTTACATTTATAGATGTATGTCCTTCAGTTCTGGGAAGTTTTCTTTTTAAAATAAATTTATTTTTGGCTGTGTTGGGTCTTCGTTGCTGCATGCGGGCTTTCTCTAGTTGCGGCAAGCAGGGGCTACTCTTCGTTGTGATGTGCGGGCTTCTCACTGCTGTGGCTTCTCTTGTTGTGGAGCACGGGCTCTAGGCGCGTGGGCTTCAGTAGTTGTGGCACACGGGCTCATAGTTGTGGATCGCGGGCTCTAGAACACAGGCTCAGTAGTGTGGCACATGGGCTTAGCTGCTCTGTGGCATGTGGGATCTTCCCGGATGAGGGATCGAACCCGTGTCCCCTGCATTGGCAGGTGGATTCTTAACCACTGTGCCACCAGGGAAGTCCCTGGGAAGTATTCTTGCAGTAGTATTCCTTTGACTTGTTTCTGTTCTCTTTCTTGTATGCCTATTATTTAGATACTGGCCTCAAGGCCAGTAAACTGTTTAATTCTTTTTTGCTCTGTTTTCTTTTTCCTCTTGCATTTACATCTCTTGTCTTTAGCTCTATTTTCTGGGAGATTTCCTCAACTTCATCTTCTAACTCTTCTATTAAAATTTCAATTCCCATGAGCCCTTTTCTGTTTGCTGCATTTTTCTTTCTCTTTTTTTCCCCTCTACATCTTGTTCTTATTTTACATGAATGTAGTATCTTCTCTCTTTTTTAAAAATTTTATTTTATTTTTTACTACAGCATCTTCTTTTCTCTTGAGAATATAAATAAATAGGGTGTTTGACGTCGTTGTTTTCTTCACCTGCCTGCACTGTCTCTGTAATCTGAGTTCTTTCTTGCTATTTCCTCTGGTCTCTGCCTTTCATGCTTGACATTTTCCTCAAGTAAGAGGGAACCTTTGGCTGTACATTTATATCTAAGAGTAAGACACGAAAAAGATGATCAGATGAACTGTGTGAGTGAGCAGACCGGAGTACTGCACTCTAGGATGATAAGGCAGGAACTTGGCTATCATGAGGATTCCATTTTTTCCTTTTATCTGATCACTTTTGACACAGAGGAATCCTCCAACCTCTTGCTTTGGCAGTATAAGGTTGGCTTCCAGTGTTCTCAGGGCAGAGTAGGGGAATGGGGAGGGAGGAGGGGAAGGTCCTCACCATTCTATCAGAACACATTTCAACTTAATCTCCTTCTCAGATATGTAACATTTTACACACACACACACACACACACGCACGCACAGTTATGTGTGTGTGCCTGTATAAGAACACCATTCCAACTACAGAGGCAGGGACCATATTCTGAGAAAAAGAAATACAATAGTCAAGCAATATCAACAAGTATTGTAGACAGAGAGCTTTTTGAGATTAAATAAAAAGTGCCAGGGCTTCCCTGGTGGCGCAGTGGTTGAGAGTCTGCCTGCCGATGCAGGGGACATGGGTTCGTGCCCCGGTCCGGGAAGATCCCACATGCCGTGGAGCAGCTGGGCCCGTAAGCCATGGCCGCTGAGCCTGCGTGTCCGGAGCCTGTGCTCCACAACGGGGGAGGCCACAGCGGTGAGAGGCCCGCGTACAGCAAAAAAAAAAAAAAAGTGCCAATGTTACTGTCTCATTAGCTATGACACTACGTTATTAAAGGTCATACCTAAATTGTGAATAAGAATTAGGTACTTCCTGTTGAACCACCTAATTACTCTCGTTCACACATCCCACTGCAGTATTTTAGAGGATGAATCATAAAGCAGACTCTATATTATGAATCTTTATCTGGTATCAATTTGTAAACAACTGTAAACCAAAATGAATTCTAAAGACAGTCAAAATAGGCATTTAACAGTGTCATAATATTTCATTTATACTTTTACTTTCTACCCACAAAAGCAATCATCAAAAATACTCTAACTGCATAAAGATTGTACAGTATTATAAAAATATTTTATTCATTATTTTCAAAGTCAGATTCTTCATTCAATGGAACTGACTTTAGGATCATTTCTAATCCTCTCCACTTGAAATAGTTAATAAACAGCTGTTAGATTAGCAATTTGTCAACAATGTCCAGTCCAACCAGAAAACCTAGTTAGACAGTTTCTACTAAAGCAGCAAGTCACACTGGTTACACACTTCTCCATAATCTTGTTCCACCTGATTTTTCATCTGTTATTTATTTCTCAATATAAGATGACTGAAAAATGACGTGTACTGCCTACTCCTCTAGCTGATTATCTTTCTCCCCTTCTGGTACCTTCCATCACATGGGATGCATTTAGCTCCCACATAATGACAAAACATGAAGATTCCATTCTCCTTCAAGCAAAGTATAAACCTAACACTCTGTTGAAATGGCATACCATGGCTTTGATTTTTGATAGATAGTTTAAATATTATCCCCATTTATGTACTACCACATTTCATGAAACCCATGGATATGTCCTTCAAAAGCTCCTTCTAGATGATAACTTGAATACTAAAAATAACAAACCCAAATCAAAACAGTTTAAAATTTAGATTAAATATTTTTTACAATAAAAAAAAATTTAGCTTAATTTAAAAAGAGTTTAAAAAGAGTTTAAAATTCTAACACGTTGCCAAACTCCTTATGCAGAGGTAGGACAAATATAACTTTAAGTAAAAAGCTGCTCTGCACACAGATGTTCAATAAATGCTTTTTGGATCCATGAATGAGCTGTAAATGAGTTGTAGAAAGGGAATATAGGAACAAACAATGAACACATAGAGATAAGCTATTCTTCAGAGACAGAGACTCATAATCATATTAATTCAATTCTCAAATGTGCTAGGTACAAATACAACATAATATAGTACTAGTATATATAGAATTTGGATTCTGATACTAACTCGGCCACTAATTTACTGAATCACAATCTTCCAGGGTCTATTTTCTCTCTTTAAAAAATGACAGATTGACTAGAGCTTCTCAAAGATTCCTCAATTTCAAAATTCTGTAATGCTGTAACTATTAAGTGAAATCTTTCTTTTCGTTCTACTCTTCCACAGGTTAAGGAAATACAAACAATCTGTATGGTCAGTGAAATCTCTCAATGAGCAATGTGCTCAATCAAAAATATAAGTGTCGGGGCCTCCCTGGTGGCGCAAGTGGTTGAGAGTCCGCCTGCCGATGCAGGGGATACGGGTTCGTGCCCCGGTCTGGGAGGATCCCATATACCGCGGAGCGGCTGGGCCCGTGAGCCATGGCCGCTGAGCCTGCGCGTCCGGAGCCTGTGCTCCGCAACGGGAGAGGCCACAACAGTGAGAGGCCCGCATACCGCAAAAAAAAAAAAAAAAGTGTCGGGCTTCCCTGGTGGGGCAGTGGTTGAGAATCTGCCTGCCAATGCAGGGGACACGGGTTCGAGCCCTGGTCTGAGAAGATCCCACATGCTGCGCAGCAACTGGGCCCGTGAGCCACAGCTACTGAGCCTGCGCTCTGCAACAAGAGAGGCTGCGACAGTGAGAGGCCCATGCACCGCAAGGAAGAGTGGCACCCGCTCACCGCAACTAGAGAAAGCCCTCTCATAGAAATGAAAACCCAACACAGCCAAAAAAATAAATTTATTTTAAAATATATATATATGTGTGTCATACATGAGTTGATACAGTAAAAATAATGATAAACCTAATACGTATTAAATGCTTATAATATGCCAATTACGTATTAATTATAGTAGCATGAGTATCTTACTTAACCCTCACATGGACCCAAGAGACAGACCAATATTATTCCCATCGTATGGATAAGAGAACTGATGCTAAACAGTAAATAAGTAAATAAGTGATGGAGACAGGGCTCAAACCTGACCTGACTCCAGAGCTCAAATTTATAACCACTAACCAATACAAGTGTCTTATCACAAATCTTAGCCAGGACAGAGTATGTGTTACACTGGGATGGGGGCACTAAATGACAGTGAGAGAAATTAGACTCTACAGAGTGAACAAGCAGCAGAATAAATGCTTATTTGGGGACAGTAAACGTTATAAAAATAGTTTAAGGTTATTCAAGTAGCCACCTATAGGATGGATGAAACAAGACTAAGAAATAAGACTTCTAGCTAAAAGAGATGGCAACAAGCAAGAATTATTTATCTACATGTAAGAAGAAACTGTGACAGTGGAAATAGAGGAGACAGGACCAAGAAATACTGCAAAGAAAATCTGCAAGAGGGCCTCCCTGGTGGCACAAGTGGTTGAGAGTCCGCCTGCCGATGCAGGGGATACGGGTTCGTGCCCCGGTCTGGGAGGATCCCATATGCCGCGGAGCGGCTGGGCCCGTGAGCCATGGCCGCTGAGCCTGCGCGTCCGGAGCCTGCGCGTCCGGAGCCTGCGCGTCTGGAGCCTGTGCTCCGCGACGGGGGAGGCCACAACAGTGAGAGGCCCGCGTACCGCAAAAAAAAAAAAAAAAAATCTGCAAGAACATTCAATAATCTAGATGAGGTGCCTTTTAAAAAGCAGTGCTATACATGATCATGAGAACAATCGTTCACTTTTCAAATAAAAATCTAAAATTTTAAAATAGTAAAGCTTTATGGACTTCCCTGCTGGCACAGCGGTTAAGAATCCGCCTGCCAGTGCAGGGCACATGGGTTCGAGCCCTGGTCCAGGAAGATCCCACATGCCGTGGAGCAACTAAGTCCGTGTACCACAACTACTGAGCCTGCGCTCTAGAGCCCACGAGCCACAACTACTGAAGCCCACGCACCTAGAGCCCGTGCTCCTCAACAAGAGAAGCCACCGCAATGAGAAGCCCACGCACAACGAAGTGTAGCCCCCACTCGCCGCAACTACAGAAAGCCTGCGCGCAGCAACGAAGACCCAACATAGCGAAAATTTTTTAAATATATAAATAAATTTATTAAAAAATAAAATAAAATAAATAAAGCTTTAAGAAATTTGAAGTCTATCAAATTATAAAAGAATGAATATTTTTTCACAAACTCCTCCAGCCAAAACCAAACAACATGTTGCATTTACAACAGGAGATATCATCTAATTTAAGTCTCAGACAAGATGCAATGAAAGATACATTATACTTTATCTGAGAGAAAGTTAAGAAGTGTAAAAGGAAGAATAGATAAATATTAACAGAACAAAAAGTGAGAAAAAATGCATTCTGTAACTCTACAAAATCTTTAAATCACAGCCTTCAATCTGGGTCCCAAGTAAAAACCTTAGAGGGAAAGTATCAAGAGAACTATTTCAGAGTAACAGGTGTAACCTATTCAATCAAAGTTAGAGCTAGTAAATAGCAGAGCTCAGACTCAAAAGTCAGATGCCAAAGTCCACACAATGCTGTCGAGTACTAACAATTACAGACATTATTAGGGAATTTGAAATGAGTTTTTTTTTTTTTTTTTTTTTTTGCTGCACCACGTGCCATACGGAACTCCCCTGACCAGGGATCGAACCCAGACCCTCTGCAGTGGAAGCACGGAGTCTTAACCACCGGACCACCAAAAAAGTCCATGAAATGATGTTTTTCTTTTTTTTAATTTTTGTTCTTTAAATTTTTATTTTTGGCTGCGTTGGGTCTTCATTGCTGCACACGGGGTTTTGTTTTTTTCTCTAGTTGCGGAGAGCGGGGGCTACTCTTCATTGCGGTGTGCGGGCCTCTCACCATGGCGGCCTCTCGTTGCGCAGCACGGACTCTAGGCGCACGGGCTCAGTAGTTGTGGCGCACGGGCTTAGTTGCTCCACGGCATGTGGGATCCTCCCAGACCAGGGATCGAACCCGTGTCCCCTGCACTGGCAGGGAGATTTCCAACCACTGCACCACCAGGGAAGCCCTGAAATGATGTTTTAAAAAATGGTAGAATCACAGGATCATAACATAAAATAGGACTTTATTTTTTTTATTTATTTTTCTTGAAGTATACTTGACTTACAATGTTGTCAGTTTAAAACAGAACTTTAGCAATCATCTTGTCCAACTCTCCATCTAATATACGAAGTTCTACTGTAACCTCCTTAATTGATGGCCTCCCAGCCTCTGCTGAAACACTTACATGAGTTCACAATCTAATCTTAAAACAGCCTACATTACTGAAAAGCTCTATGAATTTAAATTTTCCTTAAACTTCTACCCAATGGTTCTAAAATTTCATCCTTTTGGTATAGACCCCTTCCCACCCTGGCCATCGTACTCAGAGTGAATGAAATAATCCAGATAATAGTTTGACTACTCTTAGTACTATCTCTCTTATTATGAACAGAGCTATTTCTACCAGTGCAACCTAATAAGGCATTTTAGACGGGCCTGTTTTATTTAGGCAAGTGGAAGGACGTTGTACGTTATGTTTTTCTTTCAGCAGGGACAGGGAGTCACGTCCACATCATATTGTCGCTCACATTAAGCTTGAGGTTAACTAAAACCTTTATTCAATTGTTTTCACATGAAATGCTACTAGGTTAAACCTCCTCATCCTCTAATACAATTTTTAAAATTTAAAAATAGAACTTTATATACAGTGCTGTTAAACTTCTTTTCCAGGTTCATTAGTCCAACCTTTCAAAACCCTGAAGAACTGCACCCTGCACTCTCTACTGTAGCATTTATCACACAGTGTTGTAAACAGCTGATTTTCTAGTCTATGTCCTGCCCTAGACTTTGAGCCTTTCAAGGACACTTTTCTCCATATCACCTATGCTAAGTATGGTAGATGACATCTAGTAAGTGCACAGGAGATGATGATGATGATGAATTAATTCCTCTTGATTTTGTCATCTAACATTCTTCCCAGTTTTCTGACACCAAGAAAATCTGAGAGTTTTGCTTCTTAAATATTCATATAGGTCATCCTTAAAACTTGGGATATAACAGGGTCAAGACTATAGAGCCCAGTGGCACATGATAAGAAATTCCCCTCCATATAACAAAGTTTAAGGTTACAAATAAGATTGTTCAACTACTTAGAATTCAGATGATTATTATTCCTCAAGATTCTCCAATCTTAAGGTAATTATTCAATAAACACTATCCAGGGTGCACAAAAAAAACAAATAAGGTTATCATATGCTAGTCTTGATTTAGGGCTTTCAGAGAAAAATAAGCTTAGAAAAAGATATATACAATTTTTTTTTTTTTTTTTTTTTTTGCGGTACGTGGGCCTCTCACTGTTGTGGCCTCTCCCGTTGCGGAGCACAGGCTCCGGACATGCAGGCTCAGCGGCCATGGCTCACGGGCCCAGCCGCTCCGCGGCATGTGGGATCTTCCCAGACCGGGGCACGAACCCGTGTCCCCTGCATCGGCAGGTGGACTCTCAACCACTGCGCCACCAGGGAGGCCCTTTTTTTTTTGGCCACACTACAAGACTTGCAGGACCTTAGTTCCCCAACCAGGGACTGAACCCAGGCCCTTGCAGTGAAAGCGCTGAGTCCTAACCACTGGACCTCCAGGGAATTCCCACAAATGTTCTGTTTTTAATTTTATTTTATTTAAAAAAATTATTTTCCATTATGGTTTATTACAGGATATTGAATATAGTTCCCTGTGCTACACAGTAGGACCTTGTTGTCCATCCATTCTATATGTAATAGTTTGCATCTACCAACCCCAAACTCCCAGTCCATCCCTCTCCCACCTCTCCTTCCCCGTTGGCAACCACAAGTCTGTTCTCTATGTCTGTGAGTCTGCTTCTGCTTTGTAGATAGGTTCATTTCTGTCGCATTTTAGATTCCACATATAAGTGGAATATACATCATATAGTATGTCTTTCTCTTTCTGACTTACTTCACTTAGTATGATAATCTCTAGGTCCATCCATGTTGCTACAAATGGCATTATTTCATTTTTTATGGCTGAGTAATATTCCATTGTATGTATATACCACATCTTTATCCATTCATCTCTTTGTGGACATTTAGGTTGTTTCCATGTCTTGGCCATTATGAACATAGGGGTGCATGTATCTTTTTGAATTATAATTTTGTTCAGAAATACACCCAGGGGTGGGATTGCTGGATCATATGGCAAGTCTATTTTTAGTTTTTTGAGGACCTCCATACTGTTCTCCATAGTGGCTGCACCAACTTACATTACCCCCAACAGTGTAGGAGGGTTCCCTTTTCTCCACACCCTCTCCAGCATTTGTTATTTGCAGACTGTTTAATGATGGCCATTCTGACCAGTGTGAGGTGGTACCTCACTGTAGTTCTGACTTGCATTTCTCTAATAATTAGCAATGTTGAGCATCTTTTTCAGGTGCCTATTGACCATCTGTATGTCTTCTTTTGAGAAGTGTCTATTTAAGTCTTCTGCCCATTTTTTGATTGGGTTGTTGTTGTTGAGTTGTATGAGCTGTTTGTATATTTTGGAAATTAAACCCTGTTGGTCACATCATTTGCAAATATTTTCTCCCATTCCATAGGTTGTCTTTTCGTTTTGTTTATGGTTTCCTTTGCTGTGCAAAAGCTTTAAGTTTGATTAGGTCCCATTTGTTTATTTTTGTTTTTATTTCTATTGCCTTGGGAGACTGACCTAAGGAAACACTGGTACAATTTATGTCACAAATGTTTTGCCTCTGATCTCCTCTATGATCTCTTCTAGGAGTTGTATAGCGTTTTGTCTTTTTTTTTTTTTTTTTGAATTTTTGAATTCTACTTTATTTTTTATATAGCAGGTTCTTATTAGTTATCTATTTTATACATATTACACGACCACTACACCCCCCACCACTTTCCCCCCTTGGTGTCCATACGTTTGTTCTCTACATCTATGTCTCTATTTCTGCCCTGCAAACTAGTTCATCTGTACCATTTTTCTAGGTTCCACATATACGCATTAATATACAATATTTGTTTTTCTCTTTTTGACTTACTTCACTCCATATGACAGCCTCTAGATCCATCCACATCTCTACCAATGACCCAATTTCGTTCCTTTCATTCCTCTTTATGGCTGAGTAATATTCCATTGTATATATGTACCACATCTTCTTTATCCATTCCTCTGTCAATGGGCATTTAGGTTGCTTCCATGACCTAGCTATTGTAAATAGTGCTGCAATGAACATTGGGGTGCATGTGTCTTTTTGAATTATGGTTTTCTCTGGGTATATGCCCAGTAGTGGGATTGCTGGATCATATGGTAATTCTATTTTTAGTTTTTTAAGGAACCTCCACACTGTTCTCCATAGTGGCTGTATCAATTTATATTCCCACCAACAGTGCAAGAGGGTTACCTTTTCGCCACTCTCTCCAGCATTTGTTGTTTGTAGATTTTCTGACGATGCCCATTCTGACTGGTGTGAGGTGATACCTCATTGCAGTTTTGATTTTCATTTCTCTAATAATTAGTGATGTTGAGCAGCTTTTCATGTGTATAGCGTTTTGTCTTATATTCAAGTCTTTAAGCCACGTTATTTTTGTGCATGGTGTGAGGGTGTGTTCTAACTTCACTGATTTATATGCAGCTGCCCAACTTTCCCAGAATCACTTGTTGAAGAGACTGTCTTCTTCTCATTTTATACTTGTCTCCTTTGTTGAAGATTAATTGACTGTAAGTGTGTGGGTTTATTTCTGGGCTCTCTATTCTGTTCCATTGATCCATGTCTGTTTTTGTGCCAATACCACACTGTTTTGATTACTGTAGCTTTGTAGTATTGTCTGAAGTCTGGGATGATTATGCCTCCTGCTTTATTCTTTTTCCTCAGGATTGCTTTTGCAATTCTGGGTCTTTTATGGTTCCATACAAATTTTAGAATTATTTGTTCTACCTCTATGAAAAATACCATTGGTAATTTGATAGGGATCACATTCAACTGGTGTATTGCTTTGGGTAGTGTGGCCATTTTAACAATATTAATTCTTCCAGTCCAAGAGCATGGAATATCTTTCCATTTCTTTGACTCATCTTCAATTTCCTTTATTAATGTTCTATAGTTCTCATCATATAAGTCTTTCACCTCTTTGGTCAGGTATATTCCTAAGTTGTTTTTTTTTTTTGGTGTGATTTTAAAAGGTATTGTTTTTTTAAACAACCCATTCAAAAAATGGGCAGAAGGGCCTCCCTGGTGGCGCAAGTGGTTGAGAGTCCACCTGCCGATGCAGGGGATACGGGTTCGTGCCCCGGTCTGGGAGGATCCCATATGCCGCGGAGCGGCTGGGCCCGTGAGCCATGGCCGCTGAGCCTGCGCGTCCGGAGCCTGCGTGTCCGGAGCCTGTGCTCCGCGACGGGGGAGGCCACAACAGTGAGAGGCCCGCATACCGCAAAAAAAAAAAAAAAAAAAAAATGGGCAGAAAACTTATATAGACATTTCTCCAAAGAAGACATACAGATGACCAAGAGGCACGGGAAAAGATGCTCAATATAGCTTAGTATTAGAGATGCAAATCAAAACTACAATGAGATATCACCTCACACAAGTCAGAATGGCCATCATCAAAAAGTCTATAAACCACAAGTGCTGGCAAGAGTGTAGAGAAAAGGGAACCCTCCTACACTGTAGGTGGGAATGTAAATTGGTTCAGCCACTATGGAGAACAGCATGGAGGTTACATAGGAAACTAAAAATAGAGCTACCATATGATCCAGCAATCCCACTCCCTGGGCATATAGTCAGAGAAAAACGTGGTTCAAAAGGATACATGAACCCTAATGTTCATTGCAGCACTACTTACAATAGCCAAGATGTGGAAACAACCCAAATGTCCATTGACAAATGAATGGATAAAGAAGATGTGGTACATATATACAGTGGAATATTACTCAGCTATTAAAAAGGATGAAATAATGCCATCTGCAGCAACATGGATGGACCTGGAGATTATCATACTAAGTAAGTCAAACAGAGAAAGACATGTATGATATCACTTATATGGGGAATCTTAAAAAAAGATACAAATAAACGTATTTATAAAACAGAAACAGACTCATAGACTTAGAGAACAAACTTATGGTTAGCAGTGGGAGGGTTGGAGGGGGAGGGATAGACTGGTAGTTTGGGATTGACGTGTACACGCTGCTATATTTAAAATAGATAATGAACAAGGACCTACTGTATAGCACAGGGAACTCTGCTCAATATTCTGTAATAACCTAAATGGGAAAATAATTTGAAAAAGAACAGATTCATGTATATGTATATCTGAATCACTCTGCTGTACACCTGAAACACAAGGTTGTTAATCAACTATACTCCAATCAAATAAATATTTTTTTAAAAATACAATTTTTAAAAAGGTATTGTTTTTTTACATTCCTTTTCTGATATTTCATTGTTAAAGAAATGCAACTGATTTCTGTATGTTAATCTTATATCCTGCTACCTTGCTGAATTCATTTTTCAGTTCTAGTAGTTTTTGTGTGGAGTTTTCAGGGTTTTCTATATATAGTATGTCAGCGGAATATAATGACTATCTTATGAGGTTATTATTTTTTTTTTTTCTTTTTTTGCTGTATGCGGGCCTCTCACTGTTGTGGCCTCTCCCGTTGCGGAGCACAGGCTCCGGACGCGCAGGCCCAGCGGCCATGGCTCACGGGCCCAGCCGCTCCGCGGCATATGGGATCCTCCCAGACCGGGGCACGAACCCGTATCCCCTGCATCGGCAGGCGGACTCCCAACCACTGCGCCACCAGGGAGGCCCTGAGGTTATATTTTTTAAACTTCAAATTTTACTCATTGTAATAAAGTTAGCTGCCCAGATATGACAAAACAAAATCCCAAATAAAACTTAAAACTGAGAAGTAATCTGATTGAGCTTCACATTTAAAAGCTCCAATTTAAATGACAGGATACTCCAAGTCACCATTTTCCAAACTACATTCATACGGTTAATAGATATTCAGAGTAAATAGGGTGCTGGGGCAAAACCGGTCCAGGAGGGAGTTCCCTGGTGGTCCTGTGGTTAAGACTTTGCCTTCCAATGCACAGGGTGAGGGTTTGATTTCTGGTCAGGGAGCTAAGATCTCACATTCCTTGGGGACAAAAAACCAAAACAAACAACCAAAAGCAATATTGTAACAAATTCAAATAAGGACCCCCCCCCAAAAAAAAAAAAAAAAAAAACTGGTCCAGGAAATTCAAGCGTCTATAATTCCCCATCCTGCCCTCCCTTCTCAAATAACATTCACACTAAAGGTCCTAAGAAGTCCAGCAGAAGAAGTATGTTAACTTTGCATCCAACATTTTGCAAATTTACTTAGCCACAAAACTCTTCTTTATTATTATCATTTTTAAATCACTGTCATCTCATTTCTTAGCACTTCACAAAAAAAGTATTTTAGAAAAAATTACAAGATCTTCAAGTTTTCCATTTTACATCTGTTGTTCTAGCAACATTATTAAAAGCATCCCCTTCCACTCTTAAAAGTGTCCCACTTTGGTTGATAAATTATATATGATCACCCTAATACTCTAAAACTAAATACAGGGACTTCCCTGGTGGCACAGTGGTTAAGAATCTGTCTGTCAATGCAGGGGAAATGGGTTTGAGCCCTGGTCTGGGAAGATCCCACGTGCTGCAGAGCAACTAAGCCCGTGCACCACAACTACTGAGCCTGCACTCTAGAGACCGCGAGCCACAACTCCTGAGCCTGCGTGCCACAACTACTGAAGCCTGCACGCCTAGAGCCCATGCTCCGCAACAAGAGAAGCCACCGCAATGAGAAGCCTGCACACCACAACAAAGAGTAGCCCCTGCTCGCCGCAACCAGAGAAAGCCCGTGCAGCAACGAGGACCCAACACAGCCAAAAATAAA
Organism: Mesoplodon densirostris; assembly: GCF_025265405.1. Lineage (NCBI taxonomy): Eukaryota > Metazoa > Chordata > Mammalia > Artiodactyla > Ziphiidae > Mesoplodon > Mesoplodon densirostris. The sequence continues at coordinate 125,695,953 of NC_082664.1, forward strand.
TAAATTTTTAAAAATAAAATAAAAGTGGATAAGATGCTAAATTTTAAGTTTTGTATATATTACTATAATTAAAAACTTTTAAAGAAAAAAGAAAACAAAAATTTTAAAGATTTGTCATTTAAAAAATAATAAATTACTTAACATATATCAAAATATTAAATTAAAAAGACTATTCCAAGACAAAAAAAAATTGTAAAAATAGTCATTATTTTACATTTTTGCACATCTCTTTAATGTCTGGTTTAAAAAAGACAGCCTCATTTTCATATCCACTTTCACATTCAATCTGCATTAGGTTGTTTTGATTGAAGTACATGAAGAAAATTCAGCATCATGCAGATATGTAGTGGAAAAAGATGGCGTATTTCAATAGCTTTCTCAGATAACTGTGGATATTCTTTGGTCCTTTACCAAAACTCAACAAGTGGCAGTTTCTTAAAGGCTGTTCCAATATGGAATCTGAAACCACATCAATGAACATTTCCTACTCTGATATACTCAAGTCCGTTGGTTTGTCTTACATTTCCAATGGATCTTTTTACTACTTTGCAATACTATGCATTGATTATTTAGAAAGTATTGGTTCAGTGAGTTATGCAGTTCTTCCAAATGTTGACCCTTTCACTTTACAACTTCAATATACAACATTCATTAATACCACCCTGGAGACTTCCCTGGTGGCACAGTGGTTAGGAATCCGCCTCCCAGTGCAGGGGACACGGGTTTGATCCTTGGTCCAGGAAGATCCCACATGCCGCGGAGCAACTAAGCCCACGTGCCACAACTACTGAGCCTGCACTCTAGAGCCCGTGAGCCGCAACTACTGAAGCCCACACACATAGAGCCCATGCTCCACAACAAGAGAATCCACTGCAATGAGAAGCCTGCACACCGCAACGAAGAGTAGCCCCTGCTCACTGCAACTAGAGAAAGCCTGTGTGCAGCAACGAAGACTCAACACAGCCAAAAAATAAATAAAATTAAAAAAAAAAAAACACCACTGATCTTATCCAAAAAAAAAAAAGTCAAGTATTGGGAAACTGTCAAGCTCAAAGCGGCAAACACAAGTCTTCCAAAATTTTATTTCACTTGAAAGCTGAAATTTTATCATTAGCAACAAATATTGTCAGTTTGTCTTGCTGTGACAGGCTCACTTGGTTTAGTTTTGAGAAAATGTCTGCCGAATACCCAAGTCTTTATAACCATACTTTGTCAGCCATTCTTTCAAATAAAAATGGTATCCCATTAAAAAAGTAGCTAGTTCAGCATGCCAACTCAAACAACTGCACAAGTTCTTTTTCTTGAATTAACCATCATCAGCTTTGGTGTTCAGTAAAAGTGGTTTACAGGACTTTTCATCACACAAAATATATTTTAAAATGTATTCAAGAATTGAGACATAATGAAATTAATAAGTTTTATTGCTTCATCATCTTAATCCCAAGTGCATGATGCCGTAAACTAGTACAGTTTAGTGGTACTGCCTTAATTCATGTAATCTTACCCACCACTGATTTTGCAAATGTCAATATAGCAAATAATGTCTTATTTCTATTGAGAAAATAGTTTTGACCTACAGGATCCCCAGAAAGAGTCTGGAGAACTACCAGAGGTCTGGGAAACACACTTTGAGAACCACTGTAATAGGCAGTGCATTACTTGGATGATTAAGAAATGAATATTTTTAGTACATATCCCACTATAACAAGTGTTTAAATAAATACACACATTTATATGGTGATATGCTCAAACCAACTGATAATCTGGTATTTCACATACAGTCGGAACTCAAACATATAATGAACAACAGAATATGATACTTCCTGAATAAATAACAAATAATTACCAAATACCTACTATAAGCTAGACTCTGACCTAAGTGCCTCTACGTTCTCTTTCTTGGGTAACTCACAGAAGCCCATAGACCAAACTGATGATTTTAATACATGAGAAAAATATTTACCCTGAAATCTTTCAGATCTTAAGATTAGACCTACATGGCTACAAGAAAAAGTCTTAAAATTCACCATAATGCACAAGATAGCATGTTTAAATTCTATTTTAAGCACTATGCCATGAAGCTAAAAACAGGCTTGCTCACATTCAGAAACCCAAATACAAAATGAATTGCTTTGGCTGTGTACTGCCAGCACCCCATGAAGAGCCTACATTCATTTCTCCTCAAGCCAAACAACCCTTACCTGTTACAGTTTTCATTCCTATTTTTAAGTGAAACTCCAATATTAATATTATAGGAGTTACATTAAATGTGGCAACTATTTAAAATATACATATATAGTAAACCATCAAAACAAGTTAAGAACTTTTAGACATATACATTGATAAATTCAAGAGGTAAACCTCTACAAACATACATATGAAATATCTGCACTGTAAAAAAGAAAGAGACCATCTCATTTTGGGACATGTCATGGAAAGAGCTTCAATATAGTATACAGTTAAGTGAAAAAAGTCAAACGATACTGTATATAGTAAGATTATGTATAGTAATACATGTACATTCATTTAATAAATATTTACTTACTGGGTTCCATGTATGTCCCTAATTTGTTCTGAATCTAGACATACACACATACAATAAATTACAAATGTTATACAGACATACATAATTAAATGTCCAAAGAAAAATGAATAGGTCAGACACAAAAGACTACATATTATAGGATTCCATTTATACGAAATGTTCAATACAGGCAAATCTATAGGGACAAAAAGTAGATAGTGGTTGCCTGAGGGTGGAATGGGTTGTGGCAATGGGGTGATAGCTGAAGAGTGCAAGATTTCTTTGGCGTGCGGGGGGCGGGGGGGATGGGTAAGACAAATATTCTGAAACTGGTTGCGGTGATGGTTACACAACTTTGTGAGTATATTAAAATACCATTTAATTGTGCACTTAAATGGATGAAATGCATGGTATGCGAATTATACCTCAATAAAACTTATGCTCTCTCCTTCTCAAAAAATAGAATAGGTACCAAAGAGGTTGCAAGGGGTAAGGAGTGGGTGGGGTGAAGATGAAGGCCTTTAAAATTTTATTCTACTTACTGCTATAACATTACAATGAGAAATGTAAAAGGTAAACCTAAAACAGTCTTTCATAAATTACCTGGATTTAATGTTATTCAAGTTCATCTACGCAGCAGCCACGAAAAAAAGTATGAAGATATGACCCTATCGCCGAACATTCACAATTTAGACTTGTCATATAAACATGTGCATCTGCCCCCTCACTAACAGAAACAAATCTTGAATGTAATTCATTTCACGAATATATCTTAGGCACCTACTGCGTCCACAGGGTAGGGATGAGGGAAAATGGAGTGGTGTACAAAGCAGAACACTAGTCAACAACAGAAAAGCAAACTAACAGCTCTGGCTTTAAGTTAAAAACTTTTGCTATACAGTGGAGGAGACAAAACAGACACATGAAATGTACTGGAGTCAGACTATAGAAAATCTTGAATACCAAACTGAGAGCTAAGACTTTATCCTGTTTTCAATGGAAAGCCACTGGAGTGACAGGATGAAAGGAGTGTTTGGGGAAAACTGACCTGGCAACCAAAGGGGGGAAATTGAAAGCAGAGAAGAATAGCAGGAAAGGTAAGAAAGAGATGAAGCTTTTAAAAACGGGAACATATATTAACAGTCCTGTGAAAGTTATTGATATTTCAAAGTTACTAGTTAATGTTCAAAGGGTTTGTGTTTGTTTTGTTTGCTTGATCTAATGTGAAGTAGAAAAGGAAAAAAGGTGATTTCTTCATTTTGACGAATTTTAGAAGTTCATGGCTAAGAATGAAGGTTTACCAGAAAATTCTGAGGGGAGTAGGGGCTTAGGGAGTTTTTATTCACGTGCTACCACGAAACCAAGAGTAGAGGGAATCAAAAGCAATTGGGAGTTCCACAATTTTTAACATGGAAGAGGAAGTAGCACTCAAACATTTTGCAGTAAGAATAGCAAAAAAAAATGCATAACAATTAGTACTATTTCTGAAATTGATAGTAAAGGACAACTAAGTATTTTTAAATATCTCTATCACCTATTTCTGAAAAGTCCTAATGATACAATTTGTTATATAAATGCTAAAGATTTAGGTGAGGAACAAATTTAACATATCAAATTTAGAGTATGATCAATTTCATACCCTTAATTTCATCAGCTGTTCCTTCTACAGTGCAGTACTTTTTCAGATGTTGCACAAATAATATTAATTCAATTCACACATGCATTTATTAATTGATTTAACCCATAAAGGTTCTTAAGATAGAAAAATGTTTTCATTGCCTATGTAACCTCCTTTCTCTAACAGCCTCTCTGAAACAATGTCACCTACCAATCTTATACTATGGCAACACTTTGCTTTGAGATTAAAAATATGGGTAAAGCAAAAATTCTCATAATCTATTTCTATTTTTGTAATCTATTTCATACTTTATCAAATGTTCTGATTCAGAGCATTTATGTTTACTGACAGATTTACAGGAACAGAAATAATAAAGGTATAAACAACGAACAAATCAAAAATTACTTTTCACTCACAACACTTCATCTAATCAAAATCCTACCTGCACTGTTCCCTGAAGCACAAAAAAAAAAGGTCTGTAGAATAAATATATTTAGTTAGAATAAAACATTTTCAGGGGATTCCCTGGTGGCACAGTGGTTAAGAATCCGCCTGTCAATGCAGGGAACTCAGGTTCGAGCCCTGGTCTCGGAAGATCCCCCATGCCGCGGAGCAACTAAGCCCGTGCACCACAACTACTGAGCCTGCGCTATAGAGGCCGCGAGGCACAACTACTGAACCCCGTGAGCCCAGAGCCCGTGCTCTGCAACAAGAGAAGCCACCGCAATGAGAAGCCCGCACACCGCAACAAAGAGTAGCCCCTGCTCGCCGCAACTAGAGAAAGCCCACTTGCAGCAATGAAGACTCAATACAGCCATAAATAAATAAATAAATAAATAAATAAATAATTTTTTTTTAATTGCAAACTTTTCTATCAGGCTGTTTGTCAAGGCATTGTTTAAAATAGCAAAACAGAAAAAACAGTGGAAGTAATCTGATTGTCCAATGATAGGGGACTAGCTGAATAAAATACAATGTTACCTTTCAAATGATCATATAAAACCTGTATTTACTAACCTGGAAAGATAGCCATGAAAATAGCAGATTACAAATAAAGAGTAGTACAATTTCTCTTTTGTGATGTATATACATACACATTTACTCACAGAAAGTCTAAATGGATACCCAGATGTTAACCATGATATTTCTAAGTGCTGGGATTACAGGTGCTGTTTATTTTTGTGCTTACTTTTCAGTATTCGCTGAAACTTTCTCAAGTAAAATGATATTTGCAAGAATTAATGTCTATGATTCCAACTAACAAACTCAAAAATCTTCCTTGCAAAAAGCCCAAGGAATATCCAAAAATACCCCTGGCATAGAGCAAGAGGGAAAGTATTAGCAACAACATAACTAGAATTCTTTGTGAGCGAGGCACCCTAGAGGGCTCCAGGACTGACATGGCACCTTTAATGCAGCCTACAGTACAGGATTTTGAAATCACAAGACCTACGCTCAAGTCCCTGCCACTTTTATTTGTATGACCTTGGGCTAGTCACTTACCTTTTCTGGGCTTACTTTATTGGTAAAAGGGAGATATTACCTGTCTTTCCTACCTTAAAGAACTGATGGAAAAATCAAATGAGATAATGTGATACATTATGAACTGCAAAGTACCATATAAGACATTATTCAAACATAAAAAAAAAAAGGTCCTTAATGCCAGAGCAGAATACTTCAGAACACAGAATCAATTCTATTAAGTAATGAACCAGGGGTTTGTTTGTTTTTAAAGGCTATGTCTCATCATAAACACTGCAGTTTTCCAGAAACTTAGATAATTCTTCCCATCCCTACTACAACTCTAAGACATTTTCTTTTCTTATCCCTAGTTACAAGCAAGAAAGGGTGCAAATTACACTGAACTCAAAAGCCTCAGCAAGAACCCTGGAGCAGCATGTTGATGGAGTTCACCAGGAGAAACCCAAGGTTAATCAGCTATGGACTCACCCCTAAGCACTACTGCAATCAACAGGGATTACAAGAGACTCTTTGAAGAGAAAGACAATACAATCATCCAGGAGAAAACGGAGGAGGAAAAGGAGATATTTCAAAACAATTATATGAAATACTTAAATATTAAAGTGTTTTACAAATTTTTAAATATTGTTCATAAAAATGGTGACTTAAAACAAAAGCCATCTAAATGTGGCACTTGAGAAAAGCAAGTTATGGAGATTCAATTCAAATCCATGAATAAATTGTCAGATTTACTTGCTTCTATCTGAAATAAAAGCAGACAAATTACACCACAAAGATCAAAATTAAGTGGCTAGTTCTTGAAAACAGAGAGGCAGAATATGACAACAGAATTTACTGACACGCTTATACAGATACTACTTTTAAAGGTATGGTTTTTGAAGTATGATTTCTCTTCCCCTTGAATTCCATTATTTACTCCACTAAAATGATAATGAACTTCTTCCTTCCCACTGTTCCTCCGGTGAGTTAAAAACGGCAATATAACACAATTTGACTTTTAATGCAAAAAACATTTGTAATTTTTTTTAAAGTACTTTAAGAGGAGCTACATGAAGCTGTCAGATTAACTTCCAAAATCATCTGGCCATCACACCCTCCTGCTTTTGAGTTCCTAAAGACAATAAAATGCTCACTCTCTACATTCTTACAAATGTCATTTATGGGTATTCCCCTAATGAAAAATTAAACCTTTCATAAACAAATTAGTACAGAGAACTTTTTGATATGTATGACTCACAATCTAATTTTTATTGGCAATATCTTTAAGTGTTGCAGCTTGCACAATTCCTACAGGGGGTACAGATCTATCCATTTTTCCCATCTGATCTTGCAGACCTGTTATAGATTTAAAAGGACTCACTAAAATGGGTCATGAGGAAAGAAATTATGAATACAATCCACAGCAAAATGAAATGTGGGTTGTAAATTAAGATAACAAAATCACTATTTACTCAAAGCCTCATAGTTGGAAATCCATTGGAATACTTTTGTTTTCACCTAAAACTTTAAAAAATCTGAGTTTTTCTTAATTCTTACTCTGACCTTTCATTCCTTATTAGAAATAAGTGCTACTTACCTCCAAAAACCACAAAAAACAAACAAACAAAATACCACTCAGAAAGTATAATTTCAAAAGGAGTTATCTTCCAAAGCTTACTGCACAGAAAATTACATATACACATTCTTAAATAACTATGGTAGGCGTTCCTAAGATCATCTCCTCCCCTTCAAAAAAAAAAAAGAGCAAAAGTAACCACAATCAAATATACACATGTTTAACACAGCTATTACTAACTAAGCAATTTATCACAGCTCCTCAAAGTACTGGGCACACACAATGACAGATCAGTAATGTCAAGAGCAGTTATTATAATCTGGAGAAAAAAACTGTACAACAGAACATAATATTAGAAAAAAAACTCCTTTGGAAAAACTCAAGTAGCTTTTGGAGAGAGCAAAACAGGAGACCAATTTTAGAAAAATAATGTTTCCCCCCAAGTGTTTAGCGTTCATCTGATGCAGGCTCATTTTTGTGAAGAGAAACTTTACCTAACGAGACTCACACCAGGGATCTCATCTATCCCCAAAGGCACTTTCTTAAAATGAGAAAGAACAAAGGAGGAAATCTCCCAGCATGTGCTTTCCATACCAGTTTCTTTGGACAGCATCAAGAGTGACAACATAGCCAGCACAAGCTTTTCAGCTTTAGTCTGTAGTCCACATAAAACAGAACTGATTAGCTATCATTCAAAAGGATTCCTAGCAAAATAAATATTAGAAGGCAAAGATCACAGCAACATAGTGACTACATTTTAAAACTACAGAAAACATGTATCTTAAAGTTGCACACTTTTTTACTTCAAGAGTTAATTACCTCCAAATATTCAAATTCCTGGGGCTTTTTCATTTCAGTCAATAGTTTGCAACTGGGAAAAAACGAAACCATCCATTCTAAATCTGCTCTCCCTTAATTTGCAATTAGAAGTAAATTAAAAAAGAATGACACTCAAAGGCAGAGCCTAAATATACAAATTTTGGAATGTTAACATTGAAAAATTATTGGGAAAAACGATCTCTCAGCGAAGGTTTCCACTGAAAAACTCTCCAGAAGCCTGGCGTTTGCTTGTTCTAGGAGTTGTCGTTTCATTATAACCGAGATAATTCTTTAAATAATTTTCATTAATTATAAAAAGACGACTCTCCCCAAAGATTTACAACTATATCCCAATCTCCACTCTGACAGAGATGTCAGTTCTCTGGGTCAAGATTTAACCAACTACTCGGTTCACACACAGGAAGCCACAGAGAAGGGAATATCGCGTTCACAGCCTCGAAATAATACGCGTTAGTTAAAAACTGCTTGCTACTGAACCAAAATTATTCAAGCGGAGCCCCATTTGTCACAATCCAATCATAAGGGTTCCACCCCCCTCCCCCAACTGCTTGTGTAGTGGCATATCTGCTTCGGTAAAGAAGCCATCATCAGGTAAAGATTGGGGTGGGAGAAAAAGCGGGGAAAAGGGGGCACCCTTTCATCCAATTTCGCGAGGCGAGAGTAATTGGTACAGTTGAGAGGAAGGAAGGAACGTGCTATTTATTGGGGGTTGAAGTAGGATGAGGGGAGAATTTCGTTCAAATCAACATGGCCAGCAAGATGTCCCTACAAACAAAAGGCAACGGGGGGATATAAACACTAACCATTCACCTCCATCAGCTATAGCATCGCCATCATGGTGTGTGCCGAGACCCCCGAAGGCTCCTCTCACCCTCCACACCAGCCAAAAGGAAGAGACGAAAAAAAAGGGAGAGTAGATGCTTCCCACCACCTACCACTGCTTCCAAATACACACCCTTCGAAGGGGTTTCTCCCCCCGGTTGCCCGGAATCAGAGAGAAGGAGTACCGTCCCGCCCAGACAGACTCCCCCGTCACCCCTCAGTCGAACCCCAAAGCCAGCCCGGGGTTCGCTAAACTTTACTGGAGCTTCTCCCCCACATCCCCACCCCATCGCCCCAGGATCGCGCTGCCCACAAACGGGGCACCCTGGGCGCCTCCTGACAGGCGGGCAGCCGGGGAGAACCGAGTCCGGGGCGGGGGCGGCAGAGAGCCCCGGAGGGGCGGGGCGGCAGGAGCCAAGTTCCCGGGGGTCTGAGGAGAGCGCCTGACAGGAGTCCGGGACTGCAAAGGAGGAAGAGGAAGCGGCGGCGGGGAGCTTTCCCAATGCCCCCAACATGAACACCCTGCCCCTGCCCCCTCTCCCCACGGGGGGCGGGGAGGCTGCCTGGAAGGTGAGGAAGCCGAGCCCCAGGGACAGCCGCGGCCCCCACCTCCCGACTCCCGATCTCTTCCCCCGCCACCCCCGCCAGAGGCGCCCACAACAATAACACGCTGGGGACTACCCGTCAGCGCCCCCGAGGCACCCGGGGCCCGCGGCCCGCCGCTGCCGGGCCCCCTCGGCTGGGGCCCGGCGCGCCGCTCCTCTCTACAACTCCAGGCCCCGTTGGAGTCAGGCCCGAGCGGCCCCCCAGGGTCGGACGCATCCCCCCTGGCACCAGCGGCACAGTCTCCGTGGCCGAATATTAGAAGTGAATTCGAGCTGCGCTTTACCTTTAGTTCCGCACTGTCCGCCATCTTGCGTCTGTCAGCGCAAGCGCAGTGAACATCGCCGGGGACCGCCGTCAGACCCGCCCCTCTAGCCAGCCTGGCCCCGCCTCGGCCCATCCCCTCTCGCCCCTCCACCTCCCCGGCCCGCCCCCGGCTTCCGCCCCGCTCCGGGGGCTCGCAGCCCCGCCCCGGGCACGTACAGCTGCGAGATGGGCACGTACTATTTAAATAATGGCGCCAAGCGAGGAGGTTTGACAGTTACTCCCCCCCAGGCTCACCGCCCCTCCTCCTTGCCCGGCTGGCGCCTCCGGGGAAAGGCCGGAGCGGGAGGGCTTCTGGCCTGAGCCCCGCCCCTCCGCGGCCTGCGGAACCCTTCTGCAAAGCTTCGAGGTTTATTTGCTCAGATCCTCATTATGACGATGCGGTGAGGTAGGCAGGGAAGAGATTACAATTCCCGTGGTATATGTATGTATTCAGACATAAAAGCTCGGAGAGAAAAAGTGACTTGCCCAAGCTAGTACTTAAAAGAGGTTGCCTCTAAGACAAAATTCTGAAGACGTTTATTCATTAACTTATTTGTTTTAACAAATAATTATTTAGTGACTATGTACCGGCCCTGTTTCTAAGGGCTATATATACATTGGGAAATTAAGTACAACAAAGTTCCTGCCTCCCTGTAGTTCTCTAAAGTGGGAAACAGACAACTGAACCAAAAAAGATAGTTACAAATGGTGATGACTAACAAAAACGAGCAAACGGTCCAGTGAGAGAAAAGGGGGTTGGGAGGAGATGTACTTAATCCTGGAAGGGCTTGCTCCACGAAATTGACATTTAAGTATTCGTGATGAAAGAATTATTTCACACCCTCCCCTCTCTACTAAAAGCCTCCTCCCAAACCACTTTTTGCTGTTCAACTTTGTCTCACACCTGATGGAAAAGATATCAGATGCGAACTCCTTGTCTTCTCACCACCAAAACTACTCTTATAGGCATAGTAACATTAGGGTTACTATGAATGAAGTTTCCCTGTGCCTATGAAGGCCTGTCCCTCCACCAGGGACCTGTTTATTTTTCCCTCCCATGTTCCTAAGGATTTTACTCCTACAATTACCCCTCCCTCCAACATCATTACATTCTCTCCCCACCCCCATTAGATTATTTCTATCTGCATATAAACATACTGAAGTTCCTCCCATCTGAAACAAACCTTGACTCCAAATTCGCCTCCAGAACTGCCCGATTTCTCGACTCTCTTCACTGCATAAATTCTCGGAAAGGTTTTTCAAGAGCTCTCTACAGTGCGTGTTCCCACTTCCTCACTTCACATTCACTCCTCAGCCTACTGTGATCCAGCTTTGACTTCCCTCATCAAGATCACTTATCAAGATTACTAATGATCCCCAGGTTTCCAAAGCCAACTGCCAATTCTCTATTCTTATCTAAATTGACCTCTCAGCAGAATTGCAAACAGTTGACAGCTTCCTTTCTTTTGAAACACTTTTCCCCCTGAACTTCCCTCAATATCTTATTCTCCTGATTTTCTTGTTCCCTCACTGAGCCTCATTTTCAGAATCCTTTGCTAATTTTTGCTCTTTGGCTCAATCTTTAAATGTTGCAGTGTTCCAGGGCTCAGTCCTTATACTCTTCTCTACTTTACTCTCCCCGGGTGATCTCCTTGATGCTAAGTCTACAGACTGATGACTCTCAGATTTCTGTCCAGCCCAGACCCCTCCACCAATACCCAGATTCACAAATCCAACTGGCTACTTAATATCTCTACTTCATGTCTCATGGTCATCTCAGATCCATAGCAGAAGGCCTTGATTTTACCCCCAACCCTTCTTTCCCAGTATTCTCAGTGGATGGCACTATCATCCACCCAGTTGTTCAAGCCAAAAATGTAGAAATCATCCTTGTTTTCACTGTTTCATTAACCTCTCATATCCAATCCATCGGTCAATCCAGCTGACTCTACCTCAAAAACATATCCCAAGCCTGTCCATTTCACTGTGTTTCTACTACCATCACCGTACTCCAGGCTGCCATAATTTCACAAATGGACAGCTGGGAAGGCTACTCAACTGACAGGACCACATTGACTTTTGTGGCCCCAGGCACTTTTGCCTTCTAGGGACTGTGATATATAACAGATATTATTTGACCTTGTCCCTGGTTCCTAGCACAGAGTTCCTAAAACCGTTATCTCCTGAGTGATAGGATTGTCTTTTGTTAATCATAACAAGCCCCTTTCCACCACACCTGAATTTATGTTAATAAGGTGACTCAGGGTGGGGCTCTTGCGTAGTTTAAGGATGGGAGCTGGTCAATAGAAAACCAAATGTGATTAAAGAGAAGTCAGTGAATAAACGGAAGCAATGGGAGGCATATCGGGAGGCAAGGTGGGGTGCCTGAAGAGGGTGTGGAAGCTTTGCATCCCCTCCCCCCCTGCCCCCCTGTACCTTACCCTATGCATCTCTTCCATTTGGCTGTTTCTGAGTTGTTTTATTTATAATAAACTGGTAAATGTAAGTAAAGTGTTTTCCTGAGTTCTGTGAGTCATTTCAGTGAATTATCAAAACTGAAGAGGGGATTGCAGGAATCCTCAAATGTGGTCAGTCAGAAACCGATGGAACTGGTGACTGGTAGCTGAAGTAGGTGCAGTCTTGTGGGACTGAGCACTAAACCTGTGGGGTCTGATCTTACTTCTGGAGTTAGTGTCAAAATTAAATTGTCATATACCCAGTTGGTGCTGGAGAATTGATGTGGAAAGACTCCACATATTTGATGTCAGAAAGAACCTCAGAGGCTCTTTCTTCCATAAAAATTATATATATATATATATATATATTTTTTTTTTTTTTTTTTTTTTTTTTGCTGCACCACACGGGATCTTAGGATCTTAATTCCCTGACCAGGGATCAAACCTGTGCCCCCTGCAGTATAAGCATGTAGTCTTAACCACTGGCCCGCCAGGGAAGTCCTAAAAGTGTATTTTACATCTGCATCAGTATAAAGACTAATGTAATCCAAACAGAGTGTACTTACTTTTCCTTTTGATTTTAAAGATTTAGAATATTTTTGTGAGACCCTAAAACAATTGTGGGTCTCACTCAACACTTAAAAATTAACCCCAGGAACCCTCTTGCATCGTTGGTGGGAATGTAAATTGATACAGCCACTATGGAGAACAGTATGGAGGTCCCTTAATAAACTAAAAATAGAACTACCATATGACCCAGCAATCCCACCACTGGGCATATACCCTGAGAAACCATAATTCAAAAAGAGTCATGTAGCACAATGTTCATTGCAGCTCTATTTACAATAGTCAGGACATGGAAGCAACCTAAGTGTCCATCGACAGATGAATGGATAAAGAAGATGTGGCACATATATACAATGGAATATTACTCAGCCATAAAAAGAAACGAAATTGGGTTATTTGTGGTGAGGTGCATGGACCTAGAGACTGTAATACAGAGTGAAGCAAGTCAGAAAGAGAAAAACAAATACCGTATGCTAACACATATATATGGAATCTAAAAAAAAGAATGGTTCTGATGAACCTAGGGGCAGGACAGGAATAAAGACGCAGACTTAGAGAATGGACTTAAGGACACGGGGAGGAGGAAGGGTAAGCTGGGATGAAGTGAGAGAGTAGCATTGACATATATACACTACCAAATGTAAAATAGATAGCTAGTGGGAAGCAGCTGCATGGCACAGGGAGATCAGCTCGGTGCTTTGTGACCACTTAGAGGGGTGGGATAAGGAGGGTGGGAAGGAGATGCAAGAGGGAGGGGATATGGGGACATACGTATGCATATAGCTGATTCACTTTGTTATATAGCAGAAGCTAATATAATGCTGTAAAGCAATTATACTCCAATAAAGATGTTAAAAAAATTAACTCCAAATAAATCATAGACCTAAATATGAGTTAAAACTATAAAACTCTTAGATGAAAACTGTGGAGTAAATTTCAATGACCTTGGGTTAGGCATAGTTTCCTTAGATACGGATCACACATACATTGTTGATAGGAATAGTATAGCCACTTGGAATATAGTTTGGCAGTTCATTTGAAAACTAGAAATGTACTTACCATATAACTTAATTGTGTCCTTGGGCATTTTTCCCAGAGAAACGTGGGAAGTTGTACCAGAAGTTTCATAGCAGCTTTATAAGAGCCCCAAACTGGAAACTATCCAAATATCCTTTAGTGATTAAATGGCCAAATAAACTGATACATCCATACCATGGAATGCTGAAACTGCACACCTCAGGTGGGATTTGATCCCAGTCAAAACTCAGATTGGGTCTTGAACCCATGGGCTGGGACTCGAACCCACTGTCTTTTAATTAAAATCACTCACCTGGTGTCAGGACTTATGGAAGCTCAGGTTCTTCATGTCTCAGCACAGAAGGAATTCAGTGAGAGGCAAAGTGATAGGCAAGAAGTAGATTTATTATATAGAACACTTGTGAGGAATACAAGTGGGCAGGCAAGGAGGCTCTGCCCCAGGAACTAAGTGGGAAAGCAGGTTTATTTAGGGAGATACACATTCCATAGACAGACTGCAGTCAGTCTCAAAAGGCAAGAGCAGCCCCAAAGTATGGGGGGTGGTTAGTTTTTATGGGCTGGGTAATTTCATAGGCTAATGAATGAGAGGATTATTCTAACTATTTTGGAGAAGGGGTGGAGATTTCTAGGAATTGGGCCACCACCCACTTTTTGGTCTTTTATGGTTGGCCTCAGAACTGTCACGGCACTTGTGCATGTGCCATTTAGCATGCTAATGTATTACAATGAGCATATAATGAGGCTCAAGGGCTACTGGAAGTCGAATCTTCCACCATCTTGGGCCTAGTAGGTTCTAACAAGTTTTTGTCATATTCACAATGCCTATGTCATTCTTTTTTTTTTTTTTTTTTTTTTTGCGGTACGCAGGCCTCTCACTGTTGTGGCCTCTCCCATTGCGGAGCACAGGCTCCGGATGTGCAGGCTCAGCGGCCATGGCTCATGGGCCCAGCCGCTCCGTGGCATGTGGTATCTTCCCGGACCGGAACACGAACCCGCATCCCCTGCATTGGCAGGCAGACTCTCAACCAGGGAAGCCACCAGGGAAGCCCCTATGTCATTCTTTTAAAGGTTGTGCCCTTCCCCCTTCCTTCCTGTCTCAATACTACTCAGCAATTTAAAAAAAGATCAAACTATTGATACACACAGCAACTTGGATAAACTTCATGGAAATCATGTTGAGTGAGGAAAACAATCCCAAAAGAATTGCATGAATTATTGCATGATTCCATTTATGTAATATTAATGAAATAACATAATTACAGAGATGGAGAAGAGACTAGTGATTGCTAGGGATTAGGGATAGAGGGAGAAAATAGTTCTTACCTGTGTCAACTTCCTGGTTTTGATATTGTACTGTATTTCCATAAGACGTTAACTTTGGGAGAGAATGGGAAAAGGATGCATGTAAGTTTCCTGTACATTTTTTTTTGCAATCTCCTGTTAATCTACAATTGCTTGAAAATAAAAGTACATATATTTTTTCATATATGTTTGAAAAGTATATATATATAAATATATATATATATATATATATATATATATGTATTAATATATCAAAATTTGTGGAGAGAGGGACATCAACAAAATAGCAGAGTAAATAGCTCCAAATCCCATACCACAAAACACTGAAAAATTAGCCAGAAACTCTCAGACCAACTTTATCAGAACTCTGTCTGGAAAACAAAGGTTTACAGCAACCAAATGCTTAATTTAAAAAAAAAAAAAAAAAAAGGCAAGTTAAAAATGGTAAGAAAACTTTATGACATTTTTACTTACCACTGCCCTACTCCCTCCCTGACTCAGCAGCAGTCTTAAAGACAGAAGCCCACCTTCCCAGGATGGAACCCTGGTCCCTAGTAATCATTGTGTTTGTCTGTTCCAATCTGTCTGGGGGCTAGCTGAAGGACTAATACAAGGCTCTTGTCTTCATTTTGCCAACTCTGGAACCCATAACAGAAAAGCAGTGGTCATTGCTTGAAAACACTGTAAGGCGAACAAATAACCTGCAACTGCATGGAGCCAAAGATTACAGTTGGTACATACAACAGACCACCTAAAGCCTGGAAGTAAAAGCTGAGGAGATAAATTTGCTAGGAAATTACGGCATTCAGATTCAAAAGTGCTTGTGCACACAGGGCGTTTAGAAAGCTACTTACATGCCTGAGACAGGATGCATGCTCAGGAAAGACCTGAGAAGATCCTAAGATCTGAGAAGATCTTAAGATTCCACCACTGGCTGATTTATATGCTCAGTGCAACCAGGAAGTGAAGGCTGAGGAAGAATTTCAAACAGCCTGGCTAAGTGTTAAAGGAATACAATGCAAAGATTGGGAAAGGTGTTTGTTTGTTTTAAGTTCTCATTGTTCAAGAATATACTGGCTGAACACAAGCTGCGGCTTCAACAATCAAGAACAGCAAACCCTGGGCATCGGAGAGAGTTTGATTTCCAGAGATAACCCATTATAATATTCAAATGTCCAGTTTTCAATGACAACAACAACAACAACAAAAATCACACAATGTACAAAGAAACAGAAAAAAATGGCCCATTCACTGAAAAAATAAAAACTGACAAAAACTATCCCTGAGGAAGCTCAGACATTGAACTTATAATACAAAGACTTTAAAACCACTGTCCTAAATATTCCTCAAAAACTAAGGAAAACTGGACTTCCCTGGTGGCACAGTGGTTAAGAATCTGCCTGCCAATTCAGGGGACATGGGTTCGATCCCTGGTCCAGGAAGATCCCACATGGCACTGAGCAACTAAGCCCATGCGTCACAACAAATGAGTCTGCACTCTAGAGCCTGCAAGCCACAACTACTGAACCCACGCGCCACAAATACTGAAGCCCATGTGCCCTAGAGCCCATGAGATGCAACTACTGAGCCCATGTGCTGCAACTACTGAAGCCCGCACGCCAAGATCCCATGCTCTGCAACAAGAGAAGCCGCCTCAATGAGAAGCCTGTGCACCACAACGAAGATAGCTCCCACTCACCACAACTAGAGACAGCCTGCGCACAGCAACAAAGACCCAATGTAGCCAAAAAAAAAAAAAAAAACTACAGGAAACCAGGAAAATGATGTATGAACAAAATGAGAATATCAATAAAGAGAAGGAAAAATTTTAAAGAAACCAGGTAGAAATTTTGGAGCTGAAAAATTTGATATCTAAAATGAAAAATTCACTACAGGGGTTTAAGAGCAGATTTGAGCAGTCAGAAGAAAGAATCAATTAACTTGAAAATAAGACAATTGAAATTATCCAAACTGAGGAGCCAAAAGAAAAAAAAGTAATAAAGAAAAGTGAACAGATTCTAAGGGACCTGTGGGATACCATCAACTGGACCAACACATATGTTATGGGACTTCCAGAAGGAAAAGAGAAAGAGAATATCTGAATAAATTATGATCAGAAATTTTCCAAATTTGATGAAATATATAAATCTACATATCCAAGTATTTCAATAAACTCCAAGTAGGATAAACTCAAATAGATCCATGAGACATATTATAGTCAAATGGTCAAAAGTCAAAGACAAAGAGAGAATCTTGTAAGTAGTAAGAGAAAAACAATTTACCACATAACAATTATCCTCAATCAGATTAAAAGCTGATTTCTCATCAGAAACCATAGAACCTACAAAGCAATAGGATGGTGTATTTAAAGTGCTAAAAGAATAAAACTGCCAAATAAAAATTCTATATCCATCAAAACTATCCTACAAGAATGAAGAAGAGGACTTCCCTGGTGGTGCAGTGGTTGAGAGTCTGCCTGCCAATGCAGGGGACACAGGTTTGATCCCTGGTCTGGGAGGATCCCACATGCCACAGAGCAGCTGGGCCCGTGCACCATAACTACTGACCCTGCTCTCTAGAGCCCACGCACCACAACTACTGAGCCCATGCGCTGCAACTACTGAAATGCTCTCTAGGGCCCGCATGCCACAGCTACTGAAGCCCGCATGCCTAGAGCCCATGCTCCACAACAAGAGAAGCCACGACAATGAGAAGCCCGCACACTGCAACGAAGAGTAGCCCCGGCTCACTGCAACTAGAGAAAGCCTGTGCGTAGCAATGAAGAGCCAACGCAGCCAAAAGAAAAAATGAAGGTGAATATAAGACATTCCAAGATAAATAAAAGCTAAGAGAGTTCGTTACTAATAAACCTGCCCTAGAACAAATGCTAAAAGAAACCTTTTAGACTGAAATGAAAGGACTATAAACAATAACTGAAAGCCACATGAAGAAAAAAAGAACACTGGTGAAGGTAAACATAAAAGTCAGCATTATTGTAGTTTTGGTTTGTAACTCTTATTTTTTCCCTATATGATTTAAAAGACAAACACACAAAATAATAACTATAAATCTATGTTAATGGGCGCACAAAATATAAAGATACAATATATGACAGTAATGATATAAAAGAGGAGGGGCAGAGATTTATGAGAGCAGAGTGTTTGTATATTATTGAAATTTAGTTGGTACTATTCAGATCAGGATGAAAAATAACTAAAATATGTACAGAAAAAAGGAAAGAAGAAGGGACTCAAAACAGAGTACTACCTAAAAATCAACCCAAAAAAAATTTTTAAGGCAGTAATGGAGGAATTGAGAAATAAAAAGTATATAACCCATACAGAAGATAGTTAAATGACAGAAGAAAGACTTTTCTTAACAATGATTACTTTAAATGTAAATGGTTAATCTCTCCAATATGAATCGCTTGGTTAAACTTATTCCTAAGAATTTTATTCATTTTAGTATTATTATAAATGAAATAATTTTCTGAATTTCCTTTTAAAATTGTTCATTGCTAGTGTACAGAAATACAACTAATTTTTGTGTGTTAATTTTGTATTTCACACTGTTGCTGAATTTGTTTAACTCTTAAGTGGCAGTTTGTGTCATATAATTTACCACAATAAAAAATTTAAAAAACAAATAAACTTAGAGGGAAATTTATAACCATTTATGCCTATATTAGAAAATTTTAAGGTTGAAAATCAATTATATAAGTTTCCATCTCAGGCAGACATTAAGAGATGAGCAAATCAAACTCAAACTGGCAGTAAGCAAATAATAAAAATGAGAGCAGAGATAAAATTTAAAATAAATATAAAATAGAGAAGATCAGGCTTCCCTGGTGGTGCAGTGGTTGAGAGTCCGCCTGCCGATGCAGGGGACGTGGGTTCGTGCCCTGGTCCGGGAAGATCCCACATGCCACGGAGTGGCTGGGCCCGTGAGCCATGGCCGCTGAGCCTGTGCGGCTGGAGCCTGTGCTCCACAACAGGAGAGGCCACAACAGTGAGAGGCCTGCGTACTGCAAAAATAAATAAATAAAAAAATAAAAAAAATAGAGAAGATCAACAAAGCCATAAGTTGGCTATTTGAAAATTTTAATGAAATTGGTTACCCCTAATAAAACTGATCAAGAAGAAAAAAAGAAAGAAATTGTCATCTTCATGAATGAACAAAGGGTCACTACAGATCCTATAGACACTAGAAAAGATAATAAAAGAATACTATGAACAGCCTGATTCCAGTACAGCTGATGATTTAAATGAAATGAACAAATTCCATAAAACATACAACTTACCAAAACAGACTCATATCCAAGAACATGAGACCAGTCCTACATCTGTTTAAAAAGTTGAATCGATTATTTAAAACTTTGTTACAGAGAAAACTCCAGACACAGATGATTTCACCAGTGAATTTTCCAGACAGTTAAGAAAGAAATAATAACCAATCTTAAAGTCTTCTCAAGAATAGAAAAAAGAGGGCTTCCCTGGTGGCGCAGTGGTTACGAATCCACCTGCCAATGCAGGGGACATGGGTTCGAGCCCTGGTCCGGGAAGATCCCACATGCTACAGAGCAACTAAGCCCATGTGCCACAACTACTGAAGCCCACGTGCCTAGAGCCCATGCTCTGCAACAAGAGATGCCACCGCGATAAGAAGCCTGCCCACCCCAACGAAGAGTAGCCCCCGCTCGCCACAAATTCAGAAAGCCCACACACAGCAACAAAGACTCAATGCAGCCAAAAAAAAGAATAGAAAAAGATATAACATACTCAACTCTTTATGAGGCCAGGACTGTAAGACGAAAACCTGACAAGGATATTACAAGAAAGGAAAAGTATAGACCACTCTCTTTCATTCCCATAGAGTGAAACTCTTAAACAAAATATTAGCAAATTGAATCCAGCAATATATATATTATATATATATATCTCCATTATATATATATATATATATATATATATATATATATATATATATATATATATATATAATGGAATATAACCAAGAGGAACTTATTCTAGGAACACAAAAAATTGTTTAACATTTGAAAACCAACCATTTTAATTTACCACATTAACCGAACCAAAAATAGAAAAATGATATGATCACATTGATAGATGCAGAAAAATCATTTATATATATATATATATATTTTTTTTTTTTTTTTTTTTTTTGCGGTATGCGGGCCTCTCACTGTTGTGGCCTCCCCCGTTGCGGAGCGCAGGCTCCGGACGCGCAGGCTCAGCGGCCATGGCTCACGGGCCCAGCCGCTCCGCGGCATACGGGATCCTCCCAGACTGGGGCACGAACCCGTATCCCCTGCATCGGCAGGCGGACTCTCAACCACTTGCGCCACCAGGGAGGCCCAGAAAAATCATTTAATAAAATTTAACACCTATTCATGATACTACTTCAATAAACTAGTAATAGGAGGAAACTCCTTTATATGATTATAAGTATCTACAAAAACCCACAGAAAACATAGTTAATGGTAAAACATTGGAAGTATTTCTTTTGATAATGGGAATGAGACAAAGATGATAAGGTAAGTAGAAGAAAAAATCAGGATTAGAAAGGAAGTAATAAAACTGTCATTCACAGAGAACATGATGGTGCATGGAGAAAATCTCAAAGAATTCTCAGAAAAACTATTAGATATTACAATTCATTAATAAGTTAATTTCACTGGATACAACCTGAGCTAACAAAAATCAATTACGTTTCTATATATCAGCAACAAACAAATAGAAGATATAATTCAGAAAAAGATGACAATTACAGTTACAGTTTAAAAATAGCAAAAAATATATTGGAACACATTTACAAAAAAAGGCCTCTACATTGAAAGCTATTAAATTTTTGCTGAAATTAAAGACCTAAATAAAAAGAGGGATTATACTCTTCATAGATAGGAATACGCAATATTGTAAAGATGTCAGTTCTCCCCAAATTGATATATATTTTATTGGAATATATTCAATGTAATTGTAATCAAAATTCTAGTAGATTTGTTACAGATACTAGTAAACTGATTCTAATATTGATAGAAATGCAATGATTCAGAAATAGCAAATATAGTCTTTTTTTTTTTTTTGCGGTATGCAGGCCTCTCACTGTTGTGGCCTCTCCCGTCGCAGAGCATAGGCTCCAGCCGCACAGGCTCAGCGGCCATGGCTCACGGGCCCAGCCGCTCCACGGCATGTGGGATCCTCCCGGACCGGGGCACGAACCCGTGTCTCCTGCATCGGCAGGCGGACTCTCAACCACTGCGCCACCAGGGAAGCCCACAAATATAGTTTTGAAGGGAAGAACCTAAGTGGAGGCCTCACACTATCAGATATCAAGACATGTTATAAACCTAGAGTGATTAAATCATTATAATATTGGCACAAGGATAGACAGACCAAGGAACAGAAAAAAATAGTTCAGAGACAGTTGGAAAAGGCATGTTCAATAAAGATACAGGTCAATCACATATCATTTAGCAATAAATGATGCATGACCCCTACCTCAAATCATATATTGAAAGCAATTACAGACAAATTATAAATTTATATATGAAATGTAAAGTAAAAAAATTTTCCGTAAGTTAACATAGAAGAATATCTTTACGGCCTTAAGATAGGCAGAGATTTCTTAAATGAGATGCAAAAAGTGCCAACCACAAAGGAAAACAGTAATAAATTGGAGTATATAAAATTAAAACTTCTCTTCATCATGAGACACTATTAAGAGAGAGAAAAGGAGGACTTCCCTAGTGGTCCAGTGGTTAAGACTCTGCGCTTCCACTGCATGGGGCAGGGGTTTGACCCCTGGTTGGGGAAGTTCTGCATGCCGGTGGTGCGGCCGAAAAAGAGTGAGAAAAGCATGCCAATAGTGGGAGAACATACTTGAAATACATGTGTCCAACAAAAGAGATCACCTAGAATATTATACAACAAGTTTATAAAACTTATTCAAAGCAATTCAACAAAATAAAAAGCAGACAACCCAATAGAGCAAATAGACAAGAGGACTGAGTTGGCACTTCACTAAAGAGCATATTCCAAATGGCCAATAGATATATG
This sequence comes from Mesoplodon densirostris, assembly GCF_025265405.1. Classification (NCBI taxonomy): domain Eukaryota; kingdom Metazoa; phylum Chordata; class Mammalia; order Artiodactyla; family Ziphiidae; genus Mesoplodon; species Mesoplodon densirostris. The sequence goes on from NC_082664.1 coordinate 125,718,142, forward strand.
AAAAGATGCTCATCTTCATCAGTCATCAGGAAAATGCTCATTAAACCCACAGTGTGGCAAATTTTGGGAAGAGGAAGAAACAGGGTTGGTTTAGCTTAAATGTTACTCTTTCTGAGATGTCTTCTTATCTAAAGACAGTACTTGATAGCGTTTATTTCACCTCTAGTCAATTTTGCCCTATTTTTGGTGACCCACATCTAAGTCACCTCTATTGTAGTAGACTTCACAGAGGGAATTCCCTATGGTGGGGTGTTTTTGTAGGAAGCGCATGTCCAGAGCTAACCACCCAACATGGTGGCCAGAAGCTGAGAGAGAACAGCTTCATGGTTCAGGTAGGGGGACAGTTGTGTGAATCAAGCCCATTCAAGTAAAACCTTGTTGTTGGTTCCCTGGTTCTCTGCTGAGACACAGAGACACAAGGGCAGAGACCCAGTGAGCACAGTTTTCTGCAGCACCACCTTTTCAGTGGTTCCTGCTACCCAGTCTCTGGACCACTCAGGGTTCTAGTTCACTTTCCAAGTCCACTTGTCCAGACTCCCTTTGATCCTAAGAGTTCCCAATTACCTTCTTTTTTTTTTTTTTTTTTTTTTTTTTTGTGGTACGTGGGCCTCTCACTGTTGTGGCCTCTCCCGTTGCGGAGCACAGGCTCTGGACGCACAGGCTCAGCGGCCATGGCTCACGGGCCCAGCTGCTCCGCGGCATGTGGGATCTTCCCGGACCGGGGCACGAACCCGCGTTTTCTGCATCGGCAGGCGGACTCTCAACCACTGCGCCACCAGGGAAGCCCCCCCAATTACCTTCTAACCTAAGTGGATTTGCTTGCTTACAGTCAAGTATCCTGTCTGATGCATCTTTCTCTCATTCATTTTTTTTTCATTATAGTTATTACAGTGTACAATTACTCTATCTCTTTGTCTACTTGGTGCTGACCCTTACCTAAGAGTAAGCTCCAGGAAGTCAGTGTTCATATCTGTCTTGTTTTCCACTGTACCCCCTATACTTAGAACAGGACCCGACATATAACAGGAACTCAATGAATGCTAGCTGAATGAATGAATGAATGGATGGATGAATGCCTCCTTTGCTTACTTCCCTGCCGTCTTGTCTGTTTCTTCACAGACAAGGGGTTTTCAGCAGCCATCCCCTCTGTAATGTTTAACTCAACATATTTTCTATCAAGGCATTTTCATCCAATGATTAAGAAGCCTGCATTTAGGGAACCTAGCTTCAAGAGAGACCTAGGATTTAATTTCAGGATGAAAGATTAGAAAGCTGCCTCATGTTGCTACTTCTCCAATATGCCCAGATATTTATATTAACCTTTTAGTTGCTAAACAACAGTTCACTTTTCTCTCTCACTAACAGTCTTCCGTTCCACAAAGTAGATCATAACTTTATGAATATCCATCATCTTAGGGAAATAAACTAAGCCATTTTAAAATTTTGAACAGAAACAAAACAAGACTTTTGTTTTGAATAAAAACAAATTTTTAAATTTCTCTGAATTGACCCTCTTGCGAAACACAGTAATAACCAGGGTTTTCAGTCTTTAATAGAATTGCAGAATGAAGTATCAGGTAAGGAAGAAGGATAGAATAAGTAGATATCCTAATTATAACTTATTTTGAGTGAGTGTGGTTTAGTGGAAGGAAGTCAGTCTTAAGGATTCGGTATTTTTATTCAGCTTTAAAGCAAAATTAAATTTTTTTGAAGGTGGGCTCAGAACATGGTGGCCCATCCTCAGAACCGTAAAAATAGAGTAACAGAAGTCCTACTTGGAGTTAAAAAACTAGACCCAGTGATGTGGATAATGAGAGGTTGTTATTGTCACCTATAGCCTATTTCACTGCAATAAACCCACAAAACAAAAATACCTGTGAGAGCCGTTTGTGAGAGCCACAAATATCCAAGTGTTAGGAGAAGGAAGATGTGTCACTTCTAGGCAGAGTCATGGATCTGTGCCATATCCCCCCCCCTCCCTGCTGTGATGATTGTAGAAGCATATGCTGAAGTGGACCTTCCATCAGCTAAGGCTCCTGGGTGACTTCAATGAACAGATGGCCCTGCTGACCCACAATGGACATGTAGCATAGGCAAGAAATAAACTTCTATTGTTTTTAGTGATTGAGATTTGGGAGTTTGTTACTACAGCATAACCTACTTTATCTTGACCTGATCCCTAAATATGAGATGCTGCCAGAACAAAAACCTAAAATGTGTCATTGGCAGTGACATGAGTCACGTTACCCATTGGTGAAATATTTGGTAGAGCTGTTGCCTGAAGTTACTTGGAAGGTAGGTCATGTACCTAGCGAAGTTGTAGCTCTAGAAGAAGTAATTATAAAAACATAATGTTAACAGTATGATTTGGCTGTGTTTGACAAGTTATTACAGAGAGAGAGAGAGAGAGAGAGAGAGAGAGAGAGAGAGAGAGAGAGAGAGGTTGCGTGGTTTGCAAGCAGGAATGAAAGGCAAAAGAAAGAGTCCAGAAATTCAGAGATTTGTGGAGTTGGAAGACAGACTGCTTCTCATAACGAATAAAATAAGAGATCAAACAATGAAAACCCAGTCTTACAGCAAGAATCTAATCAAGGCTATTCCTTCATATCCACATTTAAAACCTCCGAATGGATTAATATGTGGGAATAAATGTCCAATCAGAATGGGACTTTAGGGTTAACTCCCTTCAAAAAGGGTGAGTGAGAATATTTGGATTGTGGGAAAGGCATTTGGTGGCTGAAATGTGGATTATAGTAGTCCTCATGGCTTTTCACAAACATTTTGGTTTCCTTCTCCTAAGCACATAGTAGGATTGTACTTCCCCTATCCATCTGAAATTAATCCTGACCATGCCACTGAATTTGGCCAATAAAATGTGAAAGGAAATCATGGATGTTGTTTTGGGGCAGAAGCTTTTTTTGTTTTCTGGGGGGTTTTTTTGGCCACACCGCGCAGCATACAGGATCTTAGTCCCCCAACCAGGGATGGAACCCGTGCCCCCTGCAGTGAAAGAACGGACTCCCAACAACTGGACCACCAGGGAATTCCCAGGGCAGAAGCTTTAAGAGCCAGTGCTGATTCATCATGTCCTCTTCCTCTTCTTCCCTCTGTGTTGGTGTCTGTAGAAGCACGTCTTGAGACACAACCTCCTTTAGCATGGGTTCCTGAGTGACTACAACTCATACAGCTTTCTGCCCACCCAACACGTAATGTAAGCAGAAATACTTTTACTGTTACTCCACTGAGATTTTAGAGGATTTTTTTGCTTCTTATCACAGCACCCCTAACCTATCCTGACCAATATAGTGACCAGCGTGTTTATCTCTGTAGGAGGAAAACATTAAGCAAAAAAGGAAATCAAAAAAAAAAAAAAATTAAGGGCTTCCCTGGTGGCGCAGTGGTTGAGAGTCCGCCTGCCGATGCAGGGGACACGGGTTCGTGCCCCAGTCCGGGAAGATCTCACGTGCCGCGGAGCGGCCAGGCCTGTGAGCCATGGCCGCTGAGCCTGCACGTCCAGAGCCTGTGCTCCACAACAGGAGAGGCCACAACAGTGAGAGGTCCGCGTACCACACACACAAAAAAGGAAATCCACAGCCATAAACTTAAAAAAAAAAAAAAAGCTACATTGGACTATATACTAAGTTTAACTTTTGTATGGTAAAAGACACTACAAAGAAATCATATGCTAGAAAAAACACTTGCAATACATATATAAAACTTTAAATTAGCTATCTTCAAAAACCAACAATCAATTGATAATAAAACCACCCAACAGAAACAACAGGCAAAGGATACAGGAAGTTGAGGTGGACATTTGTTGTTTCCTTCTCCAGCATTGTTTTTCCTTCTGCCAAAAGCACATAGATTTTCCTTTGGAGGAACTGCTCATCTTACATTCTGAGGCATGTGACTGGGTAGGTTTGACCACACCCTCAGCTCCAATGGGTCCCAGACTAGATTGAGTCACATGCCAAACTCTGAACCAATCATTGAGATTGGGAATGATTGGATAAATGTTGGCATTTCCATGAGATATTTCTGAACAGCTTTTTAAAAGTGAGATTGCTCTAGTACGCTTACGTGGAAACGTGTGCATAATATATAGTTTAATGAAACAAGCAAGTTTCCAAGTAATGTGTATACTCTGGCCACAATTTTTTCTAAATATAGAGGGGGGAAACCCTATAATACATGTGAATATATCTTTGTATGAGCACAGAGGAAAGCATGTAACATATAGACAATATCGTTAACACTGTGTGCTTGTTGTTAGACCATTGTTTCAGGTCCAGAAACCTTTCATTCTGCTTTGTGATGCTAGGGCTGAGACTCCACAAACAGCATTTCTGGTTTGCCAGCTGCTGTCTGTCACACTCTGTTAATACGGGGTGCCAGAGGGACTTCCTATTTGCCTCCTGAGGGCTTCCTGTTCCTGTCAGAGTAGCCCCAGTAATTTTTCACCCTGGCAGCAACAGGATTTTCCACATCCCCAGAGTGACCTTCTTGATGACCCTTTAGAGCACTGGCACTCCAGTGCCCGCTCTTCAGAGGTCTGGGTCCCATCTCCACAAGGCCCCTTCTCCAAGTTTCTGGGTTCAAACAACCTTGGCCAATTCCCTTTGTTCGCCAGCCCTAGGAGAGGGGAGCCACTTCCTGCGGCTTCTCTGTTATCTCAATGCCCCCTTTTGCCTCCTCAGTCCTCTAGCACCTGTTAAGTCAATTGTACTAGTTTGCTATTGCTGCTCTAATAGGTTATCACAAACCTAGTGACTTAAAACAACACACATGGTGGTGCAGTGGATAAGAATCCGTCTGCCAATGCAGGGGACACGGGTTTGAGCCCTGGTCCGGGAAGATCCCACATGCCGCAGAGCAACTAAGCCTGTGCGCCACAGCTGCTGAACCTGAGCTCTAGAGCCTGCGAGCCACAACTATTGAGCCCACATGCCACAACTGCTGAAGCCTGTGCGCCTAGAGCCCGTGCTCCGCAACAAGAGAAGCCACAACAATGAGAAGCCTGCGTACCACAACGAAGAGTAACCCTCACTCACCGCAACTAGAGAAAACCCATACACAGCAACGAAGACCCAATGCAGCCAAAAAATGAATAAATAAATTTATAAACAAACAAACAACACACATTTATTATCTTACAGTTCTGTAGATCAGAAGTCCAAAATGGGTTTCATTGGGCTAAAATCAAGGTGTTAGCAAGCCTTCATTCCTTCTGGAGGGGCTAGAAAAGAATCTCTATCCTTGCATTTTCCAGCTTCTAGAAGTTGCCCGCATTTTTTGGTTCATGGCCCCCCTCCTCCACCTTCAAAGACATCAGCACAGGACCTTCAAATCTCTCTCTGACTCTCCTGCTTCCCTCTATTCCTTTAAAGGACCCTTGTGATTACACTGGACCCACATTAATAATCCATGATAATGAAATTTCCACATTTAATCATGCAGGAAAATGTTAAAAATATATGAACATTTAATGGGACATTTACCATATAATGGGACTATCCCATTTTAAAACAATAGATACCCTACAATCCAATTTTCAAAAGGTGTATTTATACATGGAAAAACTATGGACAGGTATATTCTAACACATTAAACAGTGGTTATCTCAGAGTATGGGGTTTTGAGTTATTTTTATTTAAAATTTTTATTTCCTTGTATCTTTTAAGAGAAAAGTTAGATGTGTCATACACACACACATACACAGAGAGAGATTGATTTATATATATCTTTGAGATACAACTTAGGGACCCTACTGCTTTTTCACCTATAACTCTTTAGCTATAGAGTAATATTACAATTCCTAAGTTACTGCTTTCTGCCTCCCACACAACAAGGTAAAACAAAGTAGCTCTAAGAACCAACAAGCAGTCCTGATCCCAGCAAGAACTGCCTAAGAACTAGCCAGCTATTCTTCAAAGCCTATGGCAAACAGCAATCTTTCCATCCATCCCCTCCTCCTCCCACTCCAGGTGACTGTCACTGCACCTCCTCTGCATGCCCTAGGCACTTTAGTGGCACCTCAGAGGCATTCATATAAAGAATCCTCCCACCTAGAATAGAAGCACCTTGTGGGTAGGAATCCCATTTTAGTTTGAGAATTAGTCTCAGTTCGTAATATGAGTGATAGCTTTGGGGTCATTAAGCCCTACTTAATCTCCGGCAAGTGTCTTGAGTTCTTTGAGTCTCAGTGTTCTCATCTGCAATTTGGGATAATAAGGTCCACATGACATGACCATAGAGGTGTAACTGCTAAGAATCAGGGCTTTGGAGTTGAACTGGGCTTCTTATCCAAGCTCTACCACTTGTGTGCTTTGTATCCTTAGGCAAGTCACTCTACCTCTGAGCCTGAATCTCCTCCTCTACATATGAAGAATCATTGTAATACCTATTTCTGAGGTTTGGTGGAGGGTAAATGAGAATGTAATTGTGATGACCTCACTGGTCCAAGGATCAGCATCACCTTTCCCCCAGTTGACGGCATTGGCTTCCTCACGTCTCCATGCTTCTCCCTCCAGTCTCTGCTCAACACAACAGCCAGGGTGCTCCAGCTGAAGCTCCATTACATTCTGTCATTCCCTGCCAGTGGGCATCAGCAAACTATGACTTACAGGCCAAATACAGCCCATAAGCTCAAAATAGTTTTCACATTTTCAAATGGTTGGGGAAAAAAAATCAAAAGGGGAATAATATTTTGTGACACATGAAAATTATACAAAATTCCAACAATGTACATAAATCGAGTTTTCTTGGACCACAGCTACACTGGTTTGTTCGCACAGTGTACCTCCATGGTAGATGGCAACTTTTTGAGTAGTTGTGACAGAGACTATACCACCAGCAAAAGCTAAAATATTTACTATCGGGCCCTTTACGGAAAAAGTTACCAACCCCTGCTTTAAAACACAGATTAACAAAACAAAACAAACTAAAGCACCCTGAGGGCTTCCATCACACTCAAATGTCACTTTCCCAGAGAGACCACCTATTTAATATTCAATCCCCCTCTGTACCTACTAATGTAGGCACTCCTGATCCACCTAACTCAGCTCTGTTCTTTTCCACAGTAATCGTCATCTTCTAACACTCCACTTTATTTACTTATTTATTACCTCTGTGGGCCTGTCTCTCCCACCAGAATGAAATCTCTTCCAAGGCAAGGATTTTTGTCCACTGATGGTTCCCAGCACTTACACCTAAAACAAATGTGTTGAATAAATAAGTGAAGTAAAAGAAAACATAGAGCATTAAGCACTGTGCCTAGACCATAGCAAGTGCGTCAAAGCACTTACTGTTGTTTTTATTATTTTTGTTTGTTTGTTTGTTTTATTTTTAATTTTTTTTGCGGTACGCGGGCCTCTCACTGCTGTCGCCTCTCCCGTTGCGGAGCACAGGTTCCGGATGCGCAGGCTCAGTGGCCATGGCTCACGGGCCCAGCCGCTCCGCGGCATGTGGGATCTTCCCAGACCCGGGGCATGAACCCGTGTCCCCTGCATCGGCAGGCGGACTCTCAACCACTGCGCCACCAGGGAAGCCCGTTTTTATTATTTTTGATTGATTAGTAGTATGTATACAAGTGCCTAACATAAAACAAACTCGTAGATTTTAATTTCCTTCCCTTCCATTTATATCTTACGGCACTTGGAAAAGTATCTTATCCTTACTAAGCCCTCACTACTCTGATGACTTTTCACTCACCGCTGTGCCCATCCGTATCAAGCCAAATACTGGGCCTCTAATCCTTGTCCTGTCCAGCTCCCAACATTCAGCTCTGTGGCTCTGTCACCAGGGGGATAGTCTGCATGTGATTGAAGGGATACCAGTGGCCCCATCTTACCAGATCTGCCTGAACTACTGTGGGCGGTGCTGTAAAGAACTCTAGTTCTGATACCAACCTCAGAAAGACTATTCAAAGGCAAAACACTTAGGAGGTACGGATGCTTGTACCTAAGATAAAACTATTATAAAGTCTCCAGGGTTTGGAAAAAACCTGGCTGTGTAATCACCATGGCTTGGCTTTGTTTAAATAAGAGTGTTTGAGGAATGCGTTCAGGACTATTTAAACTCAGATTGTTTAAATTCTAAAGAATTCAAAAAATAAGGGTAAACACTTAAATGATTTTAAAGATAAGCAAGATAGGAGACTATATAACTTATAGAGCTTCCACCCTTCGTTCTGAGGATCAAGTCATTTTATGTGGAATGTCTGGGGGAAATAAAGGTACGGGGTGGGGGAGATGGAGTCCAGGTGTACAATGAAGTCATACACCTTGGATTTTCTGGGGGCACACTTAATATCAAATCTTGTGGCATTAGCAGACAGTGTATCTTGGATTTTTATTTCTGAGAATATGGCCATTTAAATCCATTTAGATCATCTATTCCAACACCCTTATTTTACGAAGAAGAACATGAGGCTCAGAGAGGGATTCACAAATGCTAGGCACAGTTCCTGGCACATAGGTGCTAACCAAATATTTGCCAACTAACTAAAATTGGACCAATGACTTGCTCAAAATTAGTAAGTTGAGGAGTTAGGACACTTCCTTAGGCCCTCTCAGCTAGAGACCATCAAGCCCGCCATGTGCAGCCTCAACTCCACACAGGTACCAGGCCAGTATTGACCACCATAGAGAGAGCATTAGCCAACAAAGGTCCTTCAGGCAGGTGAGTTTGGGATTAAGTGAGCTTCTGCACCCTTGTTGGGGCCTCTGGGCACCAGTTATATATTTCTCCAATGCTTATCTCACTGGTAGCACGTGATGCCATTTTAAAAAAATTAACAATGATTTCTTTTTAAATTTAATTAATTAATTAAAATTATTATTTTTATTTTTTGGCTGCATTGGGTCTTCGTTACTGCACGCAGACTTTCTCTAGTTGCGGTGAGCGGGAGCTACTCTGCATTGAGGTACACGGGCTTCTCAGTGCGGTGGCTTCTCTTGTTGCGGAGCACGGGCTCTAGGTGCACAGGCTTCAGTAGCTGTGGCCCGCAGGCTCTAGAGTGCAGGCTCAGTAGTTGCACATGGGCTTAGTCCCTCCATGGCATGTAGGATCTTCCTGGACCAGGGCTCAAACTCGTGTCCCCTGCATTGGCAGGAGGATTCTTAACCACTGTGCCACCAGGGAAGCCCCAGTGACACCATTCTTACAGACCCTTTTGAGAAAGCTGTCTTGCTCTGCGTCAGGTAGCTCTGCAACCTATGCCCCCATCTGATTAGATAGAGGATAAGGCCCAGGTCAATGGTGGCCATTTTTATAGACTGGAAATACGGGAAGTCTGGAGGGTGCCAGGCATGAGACTCTGAGAAACAGGCACCTTCTCCACAGCAGAGTGCCTGGTGGACCCACCAGAACTACTCTTTAGGGCACAAACAGAAGATGCTGTCATGTGCCACCACATCCCCCCTTCAGGATTGAGGCACTCATTTTTCCCCACTGCAGGCATTCTTGACTATTCACAACCCACCCTTCTCTTAGACTTGCCCTCGGCCAAATTATACCCCTTCCCCAGGAGCAGCCAGCATCTAATGCCTTGTGAGAGTACAAAGGCCTGACCCCATTGTCTCAACCTGAAGCACCTTTGAAAGGCCATTCCAGCTCCAGAATTCCCCATGGGGTTGGCTGAGGCCTTTGTATTAACTGCATCGAAGTCCAACTTCTCCCTTGTCTCTTACTCCTCATAGGTATTGATCTTGAGAGTTCTTTGCAATAAACTTCCTGCAGACAAATAGCCACCTCAGAGTCTTTTCCTAGGGAATTCTAAGACAGAAGGGGAAGCAGACAGTGGAACAGAAGCCTAGACACATTCAGAGAAGACACTGAGCAAAAGGCATAAGGTAGCAGACACCATGTCCTCGCAGAAACCATTCAGAAGTCAGGAGCTACAGTTAAAAGGAGAGAAGAAAAGTTGAGAAAGCTCAAATCACTTTCCCAATGCATTGTTAAAATCAGTTGAAGTAACCTGGGTTGTCTCCTTTCCTTCTAACCAGAAAGAGCCTTAGGACCACACTCAGCTGGGCATCTGCCTCCTGTCCTTATTGTTTTTCCACTTCCTGCCTTGACTCTGGGACCACGTGGCCAGGACACTCTGCCCACATTCGTCAGCCTCTCCCTTTGAGGAACTGGCCAGTATTCTCTAAACCCCCAACTTCTGGCTGCCGTCTTCTTCTGAATCAACTGATGACCCAGAACAAAAGTGCTTCCTCCTGTCTTATGAGTACTGCATGTCCCTTTGGACACTGTCTTGGATTGCTGCCCACCCTGGGGGCTAGTTTGATGGCAGGGTCATTTTCCCTAGCTCCATGCCCTCAGGCTCTGGCTCCCCTTCTCTCCCCATTATCCCATGATGTTGAGGGTACAGCCAAGTACACTCAGGTTCTATAATCTCCTTTTCCTTTTTGGCTTTAGTTTCACCTCTAAGAAAACACAGACATGGCTTCTTACAATTTTAGTTTTTTCCCCCTCATTTCTTGCTCTCCTTGTCTGCATGTCTCATCCTTTAGCAAGAAACCTTCTTAAGTTTTAAAACTTCATTAGGTCAGAACTAAGGGTTATGGAGAACATCTAACTAGTAGAATAAAGGGTTCACAGTGAGTCTGAAATACTAGTTCAACTATTTCTTGTCATAACATAAAAGATGATGGATCATAAAAAGTTGCTTTAAAATGGATTTATTTACTTATTTTTTTAAATGTTAGTATGCAAAAGTTTAAACATACACAAAAGAAATCATATAATACTTCATGTACCCATCATCCAGCCTAATTTATCTAAAATATACATATTTATTCTACTTTGTTCAGTTGAGTGAACACAGTCAATAGATGATGAATCAACTAATTTACTTGCAGGTAACTCAAGGTCAACCTAAAATGACAACTACTGATCACTTTGTCTGACTGACCTGCGCATTCCGTGACTCCCACATTGAATTGGTTGGCAAAAATGAATGATTCTTCTACACATCTCTTGACTTTATCCCCTTCTGTCTCCACCCTACTTCTATAGTTTAGGGACCTCAGTCGTCTCTTGACTGTATAACTAGATTTTATATCTTGAAATTTTAATATGTTGTCAGTTCCCACCCCCCCCATATTTGCTCCTCTCTATTCCTCCCATTCAAGCAGAGGGTCAGCTCTGAACTCTGAAATCTTGAGAAAGATCTGATGCAGAGCAGAAGGCAGAAGCAGGCAAAGCTTTCTCACTTTTGTTTTCCCAAAACCCAAGGAGCCTGAGGGAGAATTAGAGGGTTTGCAAAGGAAAGAAAGGAAGAACGATATTTGCAGGTATAGATAGCGTCTAGGGGCAAAACCAGAGTTCCTTGGTGGGGGAGGTCCCTGCTCCACAGGGAGCCTGGTTCTGATTCCTGGGAGGTAGCAAGTCCCCAGGGAGGAATGGCTACTGGCTGCATCTAGGCTGGGTGACTATAAGCAGACTCAATAGATGCCCAAATCCCCAGCGTGGCACAAAGATAACAGAGAATTGCTGGGCCTAAAGGGGCCATATGGGCAGGACTGATGGTTGTCTCAGTGGTACCACATGTCTGATGGGAGCACATTGCCACACACCCCCACCTCAGCACTGGGGGAGACTCGGGAGCTGTACAGCACCACCCCTGTCGGTGAAGCAGGGAAGAACTCAGTTCCAAGTCTCAGCGGGATGGCCAGTGAATCACTTAAGTAACTTGCCCACGCTTATACAACTGCTAACGCATGGCAGAGCTGGTATTTAAGGCCAGGTCTCTCGGCTTTACCCCCCCAATTACTCTATAGAACTGCACAAATTCAGTGCCTTAACACCTCCATCAGCTTCCTGATGCTGTCCCAGAGGCATGAAGGTGTATCAGACACAATTTCAGGTGACCCCTCTCCTGAGGCAGCTGTGGAAGGTGAAGGAGCTCAGGCTGGCATAGCCGCAGACTCTCTAAGACTCACTGAGCCATGTGACGGTGTCTGGCCTCAGGCTCCTCATCTGTGAAATGGAGCTACAACACCTACATCATAGGGTTCCTGGTGAGCATGAGATAAGATAATGGAGATGAAATGTACTATAACAAATGTCTGGGTTTAGGAAAAATATCAGGAAGAACAATAACAACTAGCACTTTCATAGTAATAGTGACGCCCTGAGGCCTGCTGGACCTTCTAGGACAGTTCAGTTCCTGGAGGCCGAGCTCTCTGGGATCTCAACCTCTGCAAAGCCTGCTCCCTTTTCCTGGAACATCTTGCCCTGCCCTGCCCTCCCCTCCCTTTGCAAACTCCTATTGATCTGGTCTCACTGTAAAATGTCATTGCTTCTGAAGGCCCTCCATGAACCATGTGTAACAAGTCCCTTCTGTGGGCAGCCCTACCTGCATGCATTGCCCCTTTAGCACTGAAATTCCCTCACTCACCAGCCCATCAGCACACTCCTCTTCCCCTCAGCCTCCCCTTTCCAACTAAACTAGCAAGCTCCTGGAGAGTGGGGGCTGTGTCTTGTTTATCGTTGTATTTCTAAGGTCTAGAAGAGGGCCTCACATATAATAGACACTCAGTATTTCAAAATCTGTTAAATGAAGGAAGGTACAAATATACCCTCTGAGTCATCAGACACAGATTCACTTATGGCCCCCAATAGTTTCAGTGCCAAGTATGTCTTACTATAATTGAATTTCCTAAAAATTGGTAATCCAAATACAGTTTAAATATAACATAGCTAGTCACCAACCACCCATAAGCAGAACATAAGTTGCTCCTTGAAGGGCCTGATAATTCTTTGGCTTACCTAAGAAAGTTCAAGAAACATTTGCTGAAAACATTCTCTGACATAAATCGTACCAATGTTTGTTAGGTCAGTCTCCCAAGGCAAGCTTACAAGCTTGCCTTGTGCACAGCAAAGGAAACCATAAACAAAATGAAAAGACAACCTAAGGAATGGGAGAAAATATCTGCAAACCATGTGACCAACAAGAGCTTAATTTCCAAAATATACAAATAGCTCATACAGCTAAACAACAAAAAAACCAAACGATCCAATTGAAAAATGGGCAGAAGACCTAAATACTGTAGACATTTCTCCAAAGAAGACATACAGATGGCCAATAGGTACATGAAAAGATGCTCAACATCACTAATAATTAGAGAAATGCAAATCAAAAGTACAATGAGGTACCACCTCACACTGGTCAGAATGGTCATCATTAAAAAGCCTAAAAAGAACAAATTCTGGAGAGGATGTGGAAAAAAGGGAACCCTCCTACACTGTTGGTAGGAATGTAAGTTGGTGCAGCTACTATGGAAAACAGTATGGAGGTTCTTCAAAAAACTGAAAATAGAATTACCATATGATCCAGCAGTCTCACTCCTGGGCATATGCTCAGACAAAACTATAATTCAAAAAGACTCATGCACCCCTATGTTCACAGCAACACTATTCACAATAGCCAAGACATGGAAACAACCTAAATGTCTATCAACAGATGAATGGATAAAGAAGATGTGGTACATATATACAATGGAATACTATTCAGCCATAAAAAAGACCAAAATAATGCCATTTGCAGCAACTGAATGGAACTAGAGATTATCATACTAAGTGAAGTAAGTCAGAAAGAGAAAGATAAATACCATATGATATCACTTATATGTGAAATTGTTGGGCTGCACCCCACAGGCCTACAAGGCCTGTGCTTGCCCAGCCTCAAGACTGAAGAAAGAGTCCAGAGTCAGCAACAGAGACATCAGTGGTTTAATGGATGGGGGAGCTGACACAGCTGAAGCAAGGTCCTGGAGTGACACCCCACCGTGTGCGGTGGACGGCGGGCAGGACATCATGGTGGTCTTTGCTCCTGAGCGGGAGGGGAGATTATCAGTTATAGGGGAATTGACTGTCAGGTGGGCTCATTAGTTACCAGGGAAACCAGTAGAGGAGCATGTCCCTCAGTGCCCCTTTGATAAGAACAATCACTAGCTGGGCCCTGGGGCAAGTATGTAGGAAGGTCAGTCATGTGTAAGACATAGGTGAAGCAGGCACTGGTCAGCCAGGGGATGTACAGAGAGCAAGAGAACAGCCATCTTGAGTGGCCTGACCATACAGGAATCTATAACATGACACAAATGAACCTATCTACAAAACAGAAACAGACTCGCAGACATAGAGAACAGACTCGTAATTGCCAAGGGCGGGCGGGATGGGGGTGGGGCAATGGACTGGGAGTTTGCGGTTAGCAGATGCAAACTATTATATATAGAATGGATAAACAGCAAGGTCCTACTGTATAACACAGGGAATTATATTCACTATCCTGAGATAAACTATAATAGAAAAGAATATTTTTAAAAATGTATGTATATGTATAACTGAATCACTTTGCTGTACAGCAGAAATTAACACAACATTGTAAATCAACAATTTTAAAAGTTCTTGAACCTAAGAAAAAAAAAGAAAGAAAAAAAAACATTTGCTGAGTAACTGTTCAACATAATATATGCTTCCTTGACCAGTGTGGGGACAAAATTCACTGCATAAATTCTTACTGCTCACCACAAGGTGAGGTGTGTTCTATGTTTCATAAATTATAGGAATTGGGAACAAGTCTTTTCCTTTTAAAAAAATATCAAAGTCTAGTATATTAAGGCCTGATGCCAGGAGCTATGAGATCGTTGGGGTAATCTAAAGTCCAGATTCTAGACAGTCCGGCCTTCAATATTTTACAGTCTAATACTGGAAGATAATAAAGAGTACACCATTCCCATCTTAACCTTGGCTTCTGCTCAAGTCCACAGACTTGTGCTCCTGTCTTCTGTACCTGAACTGGTCAATGAGAAGTTAATGAACTATGAAGTCAGCCAAGCCCTAAACCGACAACTGCCCTAAATATTGACTAGACTGATCAGCCACAGACATTTCACAATGAATGATGAGGGAAAATTCAGTCTTACCGCAAACAGAACCAGATTAAAATGTCTCCCATAACATCATGGCAAGCAGCTGGGCCATTAAAATCACGAATTGCCACTTAGTCTAACGTATTTTGTTTGCCTGATGCCCTCTGGAGCTGTTTATCTCTCTGCAGAGATGACACAGGTATGTGATATCCTGGTTTTATCTTAGGTTGGAGTGAGAACAATGAGGTCTTCTATAAAGTTTTCGATGGCTAGTCTCTGGAGAGCTGTCTTTTGCAACCCCCAGTGAACTCAGAGTACAAATGATACATTTACTCCTAAGGAAAAAAATGGACATAGAGTTACAGAGTTTTTTCCCTGTCCAGCTTCCATATCTCCCTCAGCTTTGTCTTATAGAAGAAGAAACTTTTATGGGTCCAGGGCTGGGTATCCGGAGCAAGCTGAGCCAAGAATCGTCTTCCCTGGGAATCTAGAACCAAGACAAAGAGATTCCATTTTCAGTGGGACTGGTTTATAGACAGGACTTAAAACTCAGGATCTGGGAGTGGCGACTTCTGCCACATGGCCTGTAGAACAAAGAAAGCCAAAATGCAGTCAGAAAAAAGGAAAGAAGGAGAGGATGAAAAATGAGAGAGAAACTTCTGACAACATTCCATGTTCTTTTCTGAAACTTGGCTACTTATTGGGATTCCGTGAGGCTCTTCTGTACCTCATAATAGATCCCTTTCTGCTTAAGTTGGCACAATTTGGTTTCTATTACCGATTTGTAATTACCAATTACATTTATTCTACTACCAATTCGGCTTAATCTATTGGTCCGAAGATTCAAAACTAATACACAGGCAATTTTGTGGTAAATATAAACTGCAATAGGAATTTGAGCACATACAATACAATGGTGCTCGTACACTGTCAAGAAATTCTTGTGGAATGAATTGAGATCAGTGATTTGCTGGTAAATGCTTAACAAAGGGCTTTGTTTGTGGGGAGATGGGAGGGGTAAGCCCTAATTTGTAGCATTTGCCAATTTCCAAGGTGTAAATGCTCCATTCATGGCCAGTTTCAAGCTATCTATGTGAAGTCAGCACACACAGAGTTAGAGCAGCATACTATTATATAGTATTTCTACAATACACATACAAAGGATGTAAATTACCTGAAGAGCATTGCTAATAGTAACATGTAGTAAAATAATTAGGAAGTGATGAGTATTGAATAAGTATTTATCACTTTTGTTTTAAACAGAATGTATTTAATATATTCCAGTTTATGCAATTTAATTTTTATAATGGTTGTTTAATAACTGAAATTCCTGTAAATTTGACCATCTGCTTTTGCAAACTTGTACAAGCTGACTCTAGCACACCACTGATTAAGATGAATGTTTGTTGGTCAAGTTCACATACAGGTTTAATACTGGGTTAATATAATAGCTATTACAGAGTAATCTCACCTAACTCTTCACTGCTAGTGCTTGACATGACACATACATTCTTTTGTTGTTGCTGTTCTTTCTAAGTCAGAACTTTCTCATTCCCTTTGGAAGCTTCTAAATTTTTACCCATCCTTCTTTCAAAAGAAGTGATGCCCCACCCTTTCCAAGCCCTCATCCCCCAACTCCAAGCTCAAGCTCCCAACCATCTCCTCTGGGACATCAGGTCATTAACTGCAGTTAGCACATCCCAAACCAAACTCATTATTTTCTGCCTGAACTTGCTCTTCCTCCCCCCTCTTTACCTATTTTACACCCTAACCACAAAGAACTATTTGTTTCCTATCTCATTTAATACCATCCCAATTCACTCTGTTTACCAAGGTGGAACTCTGAGTGCAGGGGCTCCCAGCCTTGGCTACATTCAAAAATACCAGCACCACGGGCTTCCCTGGTGGCGCAGTGGTTGAGAGTCCACCTCCCGATGCAGGGGACGCGGGTTCGTGTCCCGGTACGGGAAGATCCCACATGCCGCGGAGCGGCTGGGCCCGTGAGCCATGGCCGCTGAGCCTGCGCGTCCAGAGCCTGTGCTCCGCAACGGGAGAGGCCACAACAGTGAGAGGCCCGTGTACCGGAAAAAAACAAACAAACAAACAAAAACAAAAAACAAAAAAACCCAGCACCTGAGTCCCACAGGCAGCAATTCAGACTTAATTGGTCTGAGGTGTGGCTTGGGCATTGGGGGCGGGGAGGCTTAAAAGATTGCCAGGTGATTCTGATGTTCAGCCAAGTTGCAAACCACTGCTTTAGTGTCAACCTTACCGACTCCCTCTTAGCATTTATTATTTTAAATTGGCTGCCAAAGACCAATCAATTCTGCCTCCAAAATGTCTTTCAATTCCACTGCAAATCTCCATTCCTACTCTCCTTGCTCCATCACTCCCTCACCTGGACTACCATAACTGCTTCTTGACCCGTCCCCCACAGTCAATCCGTCCTCCTCTAGAACCTCCTCTTGCACTTACCAGAGTGATCTTTCCCAAACACAGGTCTGGTCGTGTCTTAACACGCACTGAAAAGCCATTATAGTGGCAAGCAGTTGCATCACAATATTTAGATGCAAGAAACATCGCATCTCATTATCTTTCTCAATCAAATTAAATTGACTTTGAGCATCCATTTTCCAGAAGAGTGGCTTATTATTGACTATCTTCTTTCCTAGAATTATACAAGAATCCCAGGAGGCCCCAACAAGACAGAAAGTGTGGCCCTTCTAGGTCCATCTTGGTCACTCACTGCTGACATGCTATTTACCCAACTTATGAGCCAATTCCACCCCCTTTGAGTCAAGCAGGTCACAAAGATCTTTCACCCAGACTTCCAGGCCCCAGTGTCTAGGGTCTGGCTTCCCTGGGCCACCCTCAATCTGGGGCACTGTGTGCCAGTGGTTGCTCAGGAGTTCACCACCCATGAACACCCTATTCCAGAACACTCTGTCCCTTGCCTGTCTTGGGGAAACTGATTGCCTCCTCAACCCCGGAAGACTTCCTTCTCCCAGAGAAACTAATTTCAGAGTTCAACACAAAGTCCTGTTTGCTGAAGGGTACCTGGCCTGGCAGGATGAAGCAATCCACTTGGCATAGAGGAGAATCCTGCCCCTGGCCTGGTCTGAGCAGGTCACATACCTGGGCCCAGAAAGAGTGTGGGGCTGGACTTTCCTGGTGACGCAGTGGTTAAGAATCTGCCTGCCAATGCAGGGGACACAGGTTTGAGCCCTGGTCCGGGAAGATCCCACATGCTACAGAGCAACTAAGCCTGTGTGCCACAACTACTGAGCCTGAGCTCTAGAGCCCGTGAACCACAACTACTGAGTCCATGCACCACAACTACTGAAGCCTGCGTGCCTAGAGCCCGTGCTTCCCAACAAGAGAAGCCACCGCAATGAGAAGCCTGCCCACCACAATGCAGAGTAGCCCCCCTCACTGCAACTAGAGAAAGCAATGAAGCAACGAAGCACACACAGCCAAAGCACACAGCAACAAAGACCCAACACAGCTAAAAATAAATAAATACGTAAATTTATTAAAGAAAAAAAAAAGAGTGTGGAACCAACACCACCAGTGCAGGTAGTTATGACTCTCCCTTTTCTAGGCTTTTGTTGTGGACTCACCCATTGTCTTATCAACACATATCTCTTTTACTTAACCCTGTGGAGTTGCAAAATAATAGAAGGAAGGAGTGGTTTGTCAATGATTAACCAACCTATTGTTGGTCACATTCTTGCAGAATCTAGCATCAGCCCAAAAAGAGCTGGGAGTTTGGGAGGAGTGCCTCTACTCTATTCAACTGGTCCCTCAGCACCTTCTTGGCCACTTCCAGCCACTCTCCCTGGGTACACAGGGAACGTCGTAATGAGTTACCTGTAGTTCGCCAACCATGCACCCTCTTGTGGCCTCCATAATTTTGCTTATGCTGGTCTCTGCCTCTAATACCTCCCCTCCCCCTTTCTATACCTGATGAGCTCCTATTCTTAAATTAACACTCACTTCTATGTCATCTTCTCTAAAAATCTTCCAAAAGCATCTCACAAACACTTGATACATACCTCCATCTTAGGCTCCATCACGTTACTATCACTAACACTACGCATGTTGCTTCACCTTCCAAGTACTCACAGGCAGGCCTTGTGCTAGTGAATATCTTATGGACAGGAATTGTGTTTTCCTTCAGCGCCTTTCACAAGTCAGGCATATGTTAGACGCATTCTAAATTCCAATCTTCTAGAATCATCACGGCCTCACAAGAAGAATCAATGGCCCATTTTTAAAGCCTTTGTGTGATAAACGATTTCCTTTGCCATGTATTATGCATCCTATTAACCAATGCTTCAAGGAAGGTGTTTATAGGCAAGTTATCACTGTGTCAGGATTGCAGAAACATGTACAGCAATTATCCGGGTTTTTTTTTATTGCTTTAAAAAAAAATTTCCCCTATAATATTGTGTGGGTGTTTGTAAAATTAACAGGCTTGAGTCTGTGCCACAGAGCTCTGCCAGTGTGCCTCAGTGAGCAGTTCCAACCTGCAAAAAACTCTTCCAGGCTGAAGATACTAAGGAAGTATCTTTAGTTTCTTTTGACAAGGTCTGGTTTGGTTTTTGTTGTTGTTGTTTAATTAATTAATTATATTTATTTTATTTATTTATTTTTGGCTGTGTTGGGTCTTCATTGCTGCGTGTGGGCTTTCTCTAGTTGTGGCGAGCAGGGGCTACTCTTCGTTGAGGTGCGCAGGCTTCTCATTGCGGTCGCTCCTCTTGTTGCAGAGCACGGGCTCTAGGCACATGGGTTTCAGTAGTTGTGGCACACAGGCTCTAGAGCGCAGGCTGAGTAGTTGTGGTGCACGGGCTTAGTTGCTCCTCGGCATGTGGGATCTTCCCGGACACAGGGCTCAAACCTGTGTCCCCTGCATTGGCAGAGGTATTCTTAACCACTGTGCCACCAGGGAAGCCCTTTGTTGTTGTTTTTAAATAATCCAGGAAGTGGACCAAAGCACTCCCTTCCTTTATAAGCCACAATGCATTGAGATGTAACTTCGAGGGTGGAGGCATTTGCTTATTCTTAAGCAGGTCCTGGGTAGTTTCAAATTATAAGGGAAGTAGTTGGAAATTCTTAGGGTCAGATCACAATTGCCTCAGGAGTAAATGCATATTGTGAATTCCTGCAGAGAGGATATTGTCAATTCCATTACAATCACAACTCTTTTTTTTTTTTTTTTTTTTTTCTTTTTCGGTAGGCAGGCCTCTCACTGCTGTGGCCTCTCCCATTGAGGAGCACAGGCTCCGGACGCGCAGGCTCAGCGGCCATGGCTCATGGGCCCAGCCGCTCCTCGGCATGTGGGATCTTCCTGGACTGGGGCACGAACCCGCGTCCCCTGCATCGGCAGGTGGACTCTCAACCACTGCACCACCAGGGAAGCCCAGTCACAACTCTTTAAATCGAACCTTTTCTCTCCTTTCTACCATCACCACCCTAAGTCAGGCCTCACCATCTCTTGTATGTACCATTGCTTTCGCCCTCTAACAAATTTCTCTGTCTTCAGTTTCAACCCCTCGGACCCAGTTTTTTGTTTTGTTTTGTTTTGTTGTTTTTTTGTTTCACATCTTTATTGGAGTATAATTGCCTTACAATGGTGCGTTAGTTTCTGCTTTATAACAAAGTGAATCAGCTATACATATACATATATCCCCATATCTCTTCCCTCTTGCATCTCCCTCCCTCCCACCCTCCCTATCCCACCGCTCTAGGTGGTCACAAAGCACCGAGCTGATCTCCCTGTGCTACGTGGCTGCTTCCCACTAGCTATCTATTTTATATTTGGTAGTGTATGTATGTTCATGCCACTCTCTCACTTTGTCCGAGTTTACCCTTCCCCCTCCCCTTATCCTCAAGTCCATTCTCTAGTAGTTCTGCGTCTTTATTCCTGTCTTGCCCCTAGGTTCTTCATGACCTTTTTTTTTTTTTTAGATTCCATATATATGTGTTAGCATACGGTATTTGTTTTTCTCTTTCTGACTTACTTCACTCTGTATGACAGACTCTAGGTCCAGCCACCTCACTACAAATAACTCAATGTCATTTCTTTTTATGGCTGAGTAATATTCCATTTTATATATGTGCCACATCTTCTTTATCCATTCATCTGTCGATGGACACTTAGGTTGCTTCCATGACGGACCCAGCTTTTGAGCTGCTGCTAGAGAGGACTTTTGCAAATGCACTTGAGTACTTGCAAAGTGATGGTAACCAAAAGGGCCTTCTGGGACGCTGATCTGGTTCTGTTTCTTGATTTGCGTTCTTGGTTACATGGATGTGTTCGCTCTGTGAAAAATTCATGAATCTGTACGTTAATGATTTGTATATGTTTCTGTCTTCGTGCATCACTCTACCGTGGCTGGTTTATTTGTCCTGTTAGACTGTGATCCAGGGATGCTTCTTTCATCATCTTTGTATCCAGTATCTAGCACACAGTGGTTATTCTACAAATTATTGTTGAATGTTATAGGCATAAATAACTAAATGAATAAATGGAGTTGAAGACTCAGGTGTCAAGGGCTATAGGATTTTATCTAGGGTGGGATGATTAGATATACAAGAATGGAATTATGAAAAGTGGGGGAGTGAGTAGAGTAGAGGGCCGGTAGGAAGGTTATTTAGAAGTGTTGTGTTCAGACAGGAGGAAGGCCGAGTGAAGTGAGGCACTCATAGAGCACCTGCCAGCACAAGCCACACTGGCATCCCCATACCCTGCCCCACTTTAGGCCAGCTCTCCTTCTTTTTTTTTTTTTTTTTTTTTTTTTCTTTTTGCGGTATGCGGGCCTCTCACTGTTGGGGCCTCTCCCGTTGCGGAGCACAGGCTCCGGATGCGCAGGCCCAGCGGCCGTGGCTCACGGGCCCAGCCGCTCCGCGGCATATGGGATCCTCCCAGACCGGGGCACGAACCCGTATCCCCTGCATCAGCAGGCGGACTCTTAACCACTGCGCCACCAGGGAGGCCCCAGCTCTCCTTCTTGACGTCCCTATTCTGGGACTGCAATCCTCCCAGTCACAAAGGCACCAAAACACCAAAACTCCTCCTCTTTTCTCTCTTTTTTGTCCCCCTCCACCTTCCATTTGCTGCCAAACTAAATGTTTCTTTAATCAATCCTCCTTCTATTCCCATCACTGGCCCCCTTGTTAAGATTCTCCTGGATTCTTAGTCTAATTGTTCCAATCTGGTCTCCCTGTTAGGACTTTATGTGACATAGAAATGGACTGATTTTTTTAGAAAAGAAAAGAAAAAAGACTGGAAGGGAAGATTCATTAAAAGATTACAGGGATGGGGCTTCCCTGGTGGCACAGTGGTTAAGAATCCACCTGCCAATGCAGGGGACATGGGTTTGAGCCACACCCTTGATCAATTCACTTCATTCATTTAACCTTTAGTTAAAATGGGAAATACCTGTAAAATACCTGCCTCACAAGGTTGTTAAGGGACTAAATGAGATAACTGTATGAAGTATAGTGTCTGGGTCAAGTAAGAGTTTGATAACAATTAGTTAATTTTGTTTATTATTAAAGGGTGTTCTATAATGTTTACTAAATGAATGAGTGAATACAAAGAAAGGAGGAGGAAGAAAATAACTTGGAGAAAATCTACGTAGACATTTGCTGAAAGCAGAGACCAGGAGTTATAGGATGAGATGCCAAGTCCTGTGAATTTCATAACTCTGTCATCCTTTTTATGAGTGTTTGCCCATAGTAGGCACTCAAAAAATGCAACTCTTCCAGAGACCAAAACGGGACAGGAGATAAAGGAAATAGATGTCTTAGACTAGGGCAACTGTTCTCAAATCATTTGGTCTTAGGATTGCTTTACCCTCTTAAAAATTATCAAGGATCCTAAGAACTTTTGTTTATGTGGGCTGTATCTGTCACTATCTACAGTATTAGAAATTAAAAATGAGGACATTTTAAAATATTGTTTTATTCTTTTGAAAATAACAATAACAAACTCGCATTACATGTTGACATAAATAACATCGTTTATGAAAAATAACTATATTTTCTACACAAAAAATGGTGAGAAGAGTGGCGTTGCAAATTCCTTTGATGTTTGGCTAACAGAAGACAGCTGGAGTCTCCTATCCGCTTTTGCATTCAATCTGTGATATGTTGTTTTGGTTGAAGGACATGTAGAAAACCTAGCTTCACACAGATATGTAGACAGAGAAGGGAAGAGTATTTTAAAAGCCTTTTCAGATAATTGTGAATATTCCTCTTTGTTACCACTCTAAAACTTATTAAGTTTAACTTTATTAAATCAAATAAGTTTCTTAAAGGTCAGTTTCAATGTGGATTATGAAACCACATCACGAACCTTTCCCACTCTGTTATATTAAAATCCATGTACTTTGAATGGATCATTTTACTCGTGTGTGATTTTGTAACATTATGTTTTGGTCATTTAGAAAGTATTGGGGGCCTCCCTGGTGGCGCAGTGGTTAAGAGTCCGCCTGCCGATGCAGGGGATATGGGTTCGTGCCCCGGTCTGGGAGGATCCCATATGCCGCGGAGCGGCTGGGCCCGTGAGCCATGGCCGCTGGGCCTGCGCATCCGGAGCCTGTGCTCCGCAACGGGAGAGGCCACAACAGTGAGAGGCCCGCATACCGCAAAAAGAAAAAAAAAAAAAAAAAGAAAGTATTGGCTCACTGAGTTATACAGAACTTCCAAATGTTGACATAGCTCATTGTATAATATCAAAAAAAAATCACGTTTGTTAATATCGCCACTAATCTCATCAGAAAAGCCTTTCAGTGTTGGTAAGCTGTCAAGTTCTCAATGGCAAATACAGGTTTTCCAAACTTCTAGTTTTTGGTTAAAAACCTGAATTTTATCATTGGCAACAAATGCTATCAGTTGCTTTCCTTAAGGTGACTGGCTTACTTTGTTTATATTTAAGAGAATGTCTACCAAATATTCAAGTTTCAATAACCACCCTTGTCAGTTTTTGTCAGTCTTCTTTCAAGTAAAAACAGTGTTTCAGGAAAAAAACAGGGAATTCAGTTTGCATCTCAGAACAATGGCACTTCTCCTTGAGACAACTATTGTTCTTCAGTAGTTAGTAGAAGTGCTTTACCTGTACTTTCCATTTCATCATACAGGATAGTATTAAAAAGACAGGTACTAAAGGGTCAAGATTTAATAAAAGTAATACTTTTACTGCTTCCTTAAGGACACTCTTAAGTGAATCCAGCTTTTCTTTTCAAACTGAGAGTGCAGAGTGGTGAAAAATGCAACATCTACCAGTACACTTTGCTGCCACTGCCTTACTTCATGCTAGGGTGCCAGCAATTGTGCCCATCACTGCTTTTGTACCATCACGTCATTGCTTTTGCACCATCAGTGCAAATGTTAACCTTGGGAAAAAAGCCAATTAACATCTTCGTATTATTATGAAAATAGTCTTGACAGACCCCCTGGAATGGTCTTGGGATCAACAAGGGTCCACGAACCACACTCTGTAACAGCTGGACTATAGAAAAGAAATTGAGAAAACAATAAGTCATAACTCAGGCTTCCCTGGTGGTGCAGCGGTTAAGAATCTGACTGCCAATGCAGGCAACACCGGTTCGAGCCCTGGTCTGGGAAGATCCCACATGCTGTGGAGCAACTAAGCCCATGTGCCACAACTACTGAGCCTGCGTGCCACAACTACTGAAGCCCACAGGCCTAGAACCTGTGCTCTGCAACAAGAGAAGCCACCGCAATGAGAAGCCCATGCACCGCAACAAAGAGTAGGCCCTGCTCACCATAACTAGAAGAAAGCCCACATGCAGCAATGAAGACCCAATGCAGCCAAAAAAAAAAAAAAAAAAAAAAGTCATAACTCAAAGGATTATGGCCTAGAGGAGGGATTTGGGGAACTACAGGGAAATTTGAAGACAGAGTCCCTGGAAGGGACCATAGAAGACCCCTAGGGTTGGCAGATTTCATAACTGAAGTTTTGGTTATCTTTGTTTTTAAGTCCTCTAGGGAGACCCCACCCCTTTATGGCCTGTACGTGGGGAGGACTGCTCCCAACACTAGTTCTTTTTTTAAAATTTAATTTAATTTATTTTTTATACAGCAGGTTCTTACTAGATATCTATTTTATACATATTATTGTATATATGTCAATCCCAATCTCCCAATTCATCACACACACACCCCTTTCCCCCCTCTAGTGTCCATACGTTTGTTCTCTGCATCTGTGTCTCTACTTCTGCCTTGCAAACCAGTTCATCTGTACCACTTTGCTAGATTCTACATACATGCGTTAATATACGATATTTCCAACACTAGTGCTTGTTACGCCCCTGTTTTTTGTTTTCTGGTCGCACAGGGAGATCTTAGTTCCCCGCCCCTGCAGTGCAAATGCTGAGTCTTCACCACTGGACCACTGGGGAAGTCCCTACACCCCTCTTTTTACGAGACCCTGAAGGCCTGTGACCTGTCTGCTGTTCTCTACCCTCTACCTCTTTTTTACTTTATTATTTTCTACTTTGGGGCACACATGCATTTGGGGGGAGGTGACATTTGTTCTGTAATTCATCAATTCTGATATGTACATCATTTTCACATTATAACATCCCTGAAATTGAGACATCTATAGCAATCAATGGCATCTTGTAATTGCTTTTGGCCAGTTAGGGGTCATGGCACAGTTGGCACCGCCCATGCATATGTGAACTTGGTTATTGTTTCCTGTGACCTGAGTAGACTGCCGCAAACTGCCAATGTCTCTGTCAACACACCATTTAGAAAACATTTCAGGAAGGACCATGAGTCCTGCTTGTTGTTTGAAAACCTCTGTTGACATCTTCTGGTAAGATCAACTAACAGAATGGAAGGCAGGGGTTTGTCAGAAACAATTACAGAGTACTCCTTGAGGATACATTGCATCACTAATGCTCCTGGTGGCAGAGAGGACAATATTGTGTGGAAAACAGACTTCGATTACTCTCAGCTGAAAAGTGACCTAGGAGAGTTGGCCTTGGAATGTGAAGATATTTCAGGAATACCTTAGCCAATTTATTTGTCTATATTTCCCTTTTTGTACATGAATGCTATGTAATAAAAGCAAATGTCTAAATGAGTCTGAGAGAGCTCTTTCAATAAGTATAAAATGAGAAGTCTAATACAGATGGCCAATAGGCACATGAAAAGATGCTCAGCATCGTTAATTAGAGGAAGGCAAATCAAAACTGCAGTGAGGTACCATCTCACACCAGTCAGAATGGCCGTCATCAAAAAGTCTACAAACAACAAATGCTGGAGAGGACGTGGAAAAGGGAACCCTCCTACACTGTTGGGGGTAATATAAGTTGGTGCAGCCACTATGGAGAACAGTATGGAGGTTCCTCAAAAAACTAAAAATAGAGTTGCCATATGATCCAGCAATCCCACCCCTGGGTGTATTTCTGGACAAAATTATAATTCAAAAAGATACACGCACCCCTATGTTCATAGCACACTATTCACAGTAGCCAAGACACGGAAACAACCTAAATGTCCATCAGCAGATGAATGGATAAAGAAGATGTGGTACATATATACAATGGACTATTACTCAGCCATAAAAAGAATGAAATTATGCCATTTGCAGCAACATGGATGGGCCTAAAGACTATCACACTAAGTGAAGTAAGTCAGACAGAGAAAGACAAATACCATATGATATCACTTATATGTGGAATCTAAAATATGACACATATGGAACCTCTCAGAACTCTGCTTTTTAAGGTAGGTCAGAGTTCTAAGGGTAAATTTCAACAGGCCAATTTATCATAATTTAAGTTACTGAGTTAGAAAAAACAAAGGTTTAGTTTCTAGGCTAAAATAAAGAATTTCTCATTTTAGGATATCTAATTGAAAGCCACTGATAGAATTTAGCTATCAGAAATGTTAAAAGACTGGTTTATAATAGTCTATTTCTGATACATGAATACTTACAATAACCATGTACAAATGGAAGTCAACAGTATACCATGCTTCTTAAATATTAGCAAACAGGGCCACGACTTGCAAATTTTAAAATGTGCAACTACTTTTAAACTACAAATATGTTCCCACCAAGTGCCGATAAATACTTTTATAGTACTTGTTAAAGAAATGTTTAAATATGTATTAAACAAGCAGCCCTAAAAATATGCAACTGTTCATACTTTATGGAAAAATTAAAGACAAACAACATATAAAATATGACACATATGAACTTATCTATGGAACGGAAACAGACTCACAGACAGAGAAAACAAATTTGTGGTTGCCAAGGGGCAGGGGGAGGGATGGATTGGGAGTTTGGGATTAGTAGATGCAAACTATTATATATAGAATGGATAAACAACAAGGTCCTGTTATATAGCACAGGGAACTATATTCAATATCTTGTGATAAACCCTAATGGAAAAGAATATGAAAAAGAATGTATATATGTATATAACTGAATCACCTTGCTGTACAGTAGAAATTAACATTGTAAATCAACTATACTTCAGTAAAATAAAATAAAATGAAAAGTCTAAGTGATAAGGAAGTATTGTGTCACAGTTTATTTGGCAGCATTTTTTTGTTCAGTCTTAGTGATACATAAAATGATGGGTGTATCTTATAACTGAGGTATTTTAGATTTGATGAATTATGGTGGTAATATTTGCATTTAGGTATATCTGAAGTTTTGAAACATGGCACTTGTGAGTGAAGAGACTCTAGTATAGTTGTTCCTTGTTTGTTTCCTTATTGTTTTCTTCCCAATACAAACATTTGCATATACATCATGAAAGATAAAACCAATTTAGAAATGAAAGAGAAAGTCCCCCATCAACTTGGTCCCCAGACATACCACTGTAAACAGAACAGTATATATTCTTTCAAAAAATAAACTAAAATAGGGGCCTCCCTGGTGGCACAAGTGGTTGAGAGTCCGCCTGCCGATGCAGGGGATACGGGTTCGTGCCCCGGTCTGGGAGGATCCCATATGCCGTGGAGCGGCTGGGCCCGTGAGCCATGGCCGCTGAGCCTGCGCGTCCGGAGCCTGCGCGTCCGGAGCCTGCGCGTCCGGAGCCTGTGCTCCGCAACGGGGGAGGCCACAACAGTGAGAGGTCCGCATACCGCAAAAAAATAAAAAATAAAAAATAAACTAAAATATACTTTTAAATATATTAATTTATTTTTAAGTATTTGATACTTATAAAAGAATATATGTAATGTATATGTTAAGTTACAAAGCATAAAGCTAATACCCATGAACCCATCTCCCACTTTAAGAATTATAAATCCCGATAGCACTGCATCTTTTTGTATATGCCTTCCCAAGCCCATACCCCAGTTTCCCCACCAGGGAAACTGATTTTGTTGTTGTTGTTATTTCTCTTGTTTTCAGTATAATTTTACTATATATGTGTGAATTCCTATACAATGTATTCTGTTTGTTTTCTTGCCTTTGAACTTTTAAAAAAATAGTATTATTCTGTATATATTCTTCTGCAACATGCTTTCTGCACTCAACATTGTATTTGTGAGATTCATCCATATTAATGCCTATAATTCAGGGTTTCTCAACCTTGACACTGTTGATATATTGGACTGGATAATTTTTTGTTGTGGGGGGCTGTCCAGTGCATGTTAGGGCCTGACACATAGTAGCTTCTCAATAAATGTTTTTTCTTTTGTAGCCAACTTGTACACCAAAGTGTTCAGTAATAATATTTGTTGAATGAATGAATGAGTGAGTGAATGAATGAATGAACTAAGCCTTTACTCTTCTGGGGTATCTTCTTAGGGCTTCGGCTGCCCTAGCTTATCACTCTTGGCTTGGTTCTTTCACTTAAGCTTTGAATTCTGACTGGATCTGAATTAAATGGTGGCCTTTCACCATAGCTCATCTCCCTGTGGGAAGCCAAAAGCAACCAGGAGAATACTTGACTTGTTCAAAGAAGGTGGCTTCTGGTCAGTTCCACCTCAGTGTCAAAGGCCAGAATCTTCTTATTTTCAAGAGAATCCCCAAATTCCGGATTTTATGGATATCTTCTGATATTTAAACATTTGCAAAGGATTCAATTTCTTTTTTTTTTTTTCACATCACATAGGACAAATTAGAAATGCCTAAGCTTGGCTTTGGCCCTCAGGAAGCCAGTTGACAACCTTTGCTTCAAGCTAGCCACCATGGTCCTGCTTTCATGTGACCACGGAGGTAATGGCTCTTGGCCTTGAGAATAGGACCTTCACATAGGGCCCTAGGACCCTTTCCACTGGAGCTTCTCCGGGCCAAAGACTAAGGGAAGGGGAAGAAAGCCACCATTTGTAGATGCACCCTGCACAAGATTCCCATTCTTTCCTTCAACTGCTGCAGCAACCCTGTGAGATAGGTGTTATCATTATCCCCATTTTGACAGAAACAAAAACTCAGAATTACAACATCACTTGCTAAAGTTCCACTTTGCTACTAAGTTACAGGCCTAGGATTTGAACCCAGGACTATCTGACTAGACTATAAACTCATTTAGAGAAGAGAGAAACAGTGCCCTATTCCTCTCTGTATTCTTCCAAACACAGGTCTGGGCACATAGTCAGTGCTCAGTAGGCATGGTTGATTGATGATCAATTGATTGTCTGGAGAAAGACATGCTTATGGCTACATCTTCTCAACACTTAAACAAGAATTTGAGATTCAGTTTGTCTAGGCCCGATAGTCAAACTCCCCTACCAAACAAGAAAAACAACACACATGTACAAATACATTGAATTATCTGAATTGAGTTCTTATCTGAATTGGCATCAAAGAGATACAGAAGAGATAGAAATATTTCAAAGAATAGAATTGTGATTACCTACCAGCTTTTCATAAGCTCTTTCCATTCTCCCTGCTTCTCAGCCCCCTCAAAAGAACATTTTTGTCATTAAAAAAAAAAGACTCCAATTATTCTTTCATGAGCATATCCTGAAAAGGATTCCATATACTGAATTAGTGTGAGTGGCTGGTGGTGATGACAATGACACCTCAACTCTGAGCAGTGATTAATATTTCTATGCCAGTATTTTACAATATGGAGCTCAAATTACAGACTTAATCCAATGAAAAAACATGAGAGGTATTTATAGTCAGAATACTTGTTGAAAGATTCCCCACCTATAGAAACATACAGGATAGCTCCAGGGAGTATATCATCATTTTCCTAAAGTTTTGGCAAGAAGCTGTTAGGAGTCCTGATATGGCTGGCAACATGGAAGAACATTTCCTCCTCTTGATGGCACCCAGCCAGCTTCTGACAGCCCTGTGCCAGCTTCCCAGAGCTACAAATGGCTTGGGGTGATTTTATCTTGACTTTATTATCCTAACTCACAACCTATAGAAGTAATAAAAGAGGAAACACAACGGATGAAATGTGAAGCAACAGCAATGAGCCATGACCAATTTAAGATGAAGTTCAAAATGCATAACCAAGCAACAGACTTAATCCAAATTCAAACAGTAGGTAGTAAGGTGGACAAGCCCCAAAGATAGTAATGGCATTAGAAAACTATAAGGAAAAGAACTAAAATATTCCTTTGACTCCAAGTGGGGCCAGAGAGGCAGAGATTCTTTTTCCTCCCTCTTAGGAGGCTTGAAATGGAAGTCAGGGATGAGAAAAAATTATTTCCTATGTAGTTCATTGTGCTCAGATATCATTTGTAGTATTATAAGAGACTGGCCATAATTTATTCATGTGTTCATTTTAAAGATATGTTTCAACAGATGCATGTACCCCAATGTTCAGAGCAGCATTGTTTACAATAGCTGACATATAGAAGCAACCTAAGTGCCCATGAACAGATGAATAGATAAAAAAGCTGTGGTGTATATATATATATATATATATATATATATATATATATAAAATAGAATACTACCCAGCCAGAAAAATGAGTGAAATTATGCCATATGGAACAATATGGATTAAGTTGGAGGGTATTTTGCTTAGTGAAATAAGTCAAAGAAAGACAAATACTGTATGATATCACTTACATGTGGAATCTAAAAAATAAGACAAAGTAGTGAATATAACAAAGAAGAAACAGACTCACAGATACAGAGAACAAACTAGTGGCTACCAGTAGGGAGAGAGAAGCGGGAGGGGCAAAAGAGGGGTAGGAGATTAAGAGGTACAAACTACTATGTATAAAATAAGTAAGCTACAAGGATATATTGTATAGCACAGGGAATATAGCCAATATTTTATAATCACTATAAATGGAGTATAACCTTTAAAATTTGTGAATCACTATGTTGTACACCTGAAACATATAATATTGTAAATCAACCATACCTCATTAAAAAAAAAAAAACTCCGAAGGAAAAAAAATATATGTTTTGACATCTGCCCTATCATATTTCTGCCTTCAAATCCCTCACAGTCCAGGGAGGGGCTCAGTCATGAACAAATAGCTACAAAATGAAATAAGTTACAGATCAAAAAAAGTGGGAAGCACAGAGGAAGGAGCAGCATGACTCCTCCCTTGAGGATGGAAACAGGGGTGAGGAACTGAGAATCTGGGGCTGGGGCAGGGAATTCCCCATCACAGATTGCTGAGCCACCAAAACCAGAAGGTTGACCCAAGTCCAGGGTCCATGCAGAAAGCCAAAGTCCCAAGTTGGAATGAAATACCTGGCATGGACAAGGCAAAGGGCTCAGAGACATCTCAGTGTTGGAGCGTAGAGCCCCAGATCTGGGAAAATAGGGGGGCCAGATTGACCACAATTGCCCGAGTACCCCCTGCTGCTCCTACATCCCTGTCCCTTCCCTGGGACCTCCCCATGATCCAGCAACCAATGGGTTCAGATGGCCCACCAGGGGCCCCCAGGACGGAGTTGTGTGATAGTAGGCCTGCTTCTGTTTTGATGGCTTTTACATGCTTGCCGCGGGCGGGGGTGTGATATGCAGGTGGATCAGCCAAGTTTGATGGTTTAGGATGCGATGAAGGGAGTATCTTGCCCTTTTGGGGGGGAAAAGGAGAAGTTTTCTCGGACACTTTGATAAAGAGGAAGGTATGGAGCTGGTGGAAATGGGGCATGAGGGAGTGTGTGCGTAAAGGCAGAAAGCATGTAAGGGGCTGGGCTCTGAGCCTGAGGGGCTGTGGGTACCAATGAGCCTGAGCCAGTGGGCTTGAGCCACGTTGGGGAGCCTCAGGTGAGGCTTCAGGGCTTAGACTTTATCCTCTAGCCAAAGAGGAAGACTTTCTTTCCAATTAAGAAGAGGTGGTTCTGAACCCAGGAGCTCTCATTGCCTTACTAGATGGGTCTGAATGCTGGTGATAGCCATGTTTTTTTCTGTGTCCCAGAGAACAAGCCACTAGGAAACAGACACAAGCTGTCTGCTGCTCTGTTACTGCCTATGTGCTGAGTAGGGCTGCAGATGTCCCAGTCACAGGAAAGCTTTGCTTGAGAGAATGCCCAGAGGTGTGCAGACATTAGCAGTACCCAGTGATCACGCCCGGGGGGCCTCAGGAGGGTAAGCAGTCCCACTGCCCCAAGTCCTGAGATGCAGCCATTTCCCTGGGCCTTGACCTTTGGTCTCTCAGGCTCCCAAGGGCTGCAGAGTCTGTTTTCACAGGCCCAAGAGGTAGTTTTCAGAGACCCCTTGTGGCAAATCATACATCTTCTATAATGAAAGAATGCTATCTTACTAGAGACACAGCTCATTTGTCCCTGGTCTGTTCCTTGGGGAACTTTCTGTACAGAAAGTATAAACGTCATCTGAGCATCCAACAGACTTTCTTTCCTTCCCATCTGTGTAAAAATTTACCCGTAACACCACTTTATGCTGCTCAAATTTTCAGGGACTTGGAGGGACCATTTCAACCAGCTTCGTGGCGGCTTGGTGAGGGAGGTGTCATCACCCCCTCCTATAGGGGAGAAAACTGAGGCTCAGAGAGGGTAAGTTCCACCGTTTGTGAAGTTGAGATTCAAACCCAGACTTGCCAGAAGCCCCAGTCCATGCTCTTCCCACTGGCCCACATTTTCTCTCCTCCCAGGGAAGAGATGCTGATGCAAGGGCTACTATTTCCAAGGGCCTGGAGTTCCTCTGAATGTTTGCTTATCAGTTTGGTTGAGTTTAATAAGACAAATCATTCTGACTGGGCCTTAAAGACAAACATCTCATGACAGTGAAAAGTGTGAGAAGGGAGGGTTCATCATAATATTTTGCATTTATAGGACTCTATTTTCCCAAGCATTTTACAGTTTCCACTGCACTGAGTCACCCAACCCTCCTGTGAAGGGGCTGGAGCATTTATTACACCGGCTCCTTCTGAGGGTTAGGTCAGGCAGGCTACTCCAAATTTCTGCGGCTTCCCCTTTTCGGGATTACAGTCCTCCATGGTGTATTAGAAAAGAGGGAATTTGAATAGCAGGGACCCTCTATCACCATGTACTCCTCTCTCCTCACTGGGGCCTCCTGGGACCTTTTCATGGTCCCCTTGAGAGCAAGCTGCTTGCTCCAAATGGGAGGGGCAGGCCACTCTCACT
Organism: Mesoplodon densirostris; assembly: GCF_025265405.1. NCBI lineage: Eukaryota > Metazoa > Chordata > Mammalia > Artiodactyla > Ziphiidae > Mesoplodon > Mesoplodon densirostris. The sequence continues at coordinate 125,751,547 of NC_082664.1, forward strand.
CTCCTGCCCTCTCCCTTTGTTCTTCACCAGCATCATCATATGAGGCTAAACTAGGAGGGTAGGGTAACTAGGGACAATCTCAATGTAGCAATGGAAAAAAATTTAAGCATGCATGCTAAATATGATTTCTTCCCCCATAGATTGAGAAAGAGTGCCAAGAAGTGAAACCAAGAAGTTTAGGACCAAGAAGTCATCCCAGGTATGTCTGTGGGTACCACAGGCCTCCAGGGCTGCCACACTGCACAGCTCAGCCCCACCTGGGGCCTTGCCAGTCCCTAACCCTGTGCCCTAGCCTCATATTTCTCTGAGAAAGCTTCTTCTTTTTTACTTCTGCCTTGCAGATCTGACTTGCAAATCTCTCCACTCTGCCTCAAAAATCTGCTCCCACTTTTTAGGAAACCCCACCTTTAAATCCCAGGACTTGATCTCACTTTACAGCATTCCCTACCCCAGCAGTACAGTTCCTTAGGTATGAGTTATTCAGTCTGGAATGATAGCCAGAGTGCGGGAGGACAGACCACACAGGGTAGTGGCACTCTCTTCCACAAGATAGTCAGAGGTTGGGGAGGGTCTCACCAGTTTCCTCTAGAATCCACCCCTCCCCACTCCCCACTACCACTACCCTGTGAGAATCAGGTAGGCTTCTTTATTTTTCTGATTAACCAGTTGGTAACTTTAGATCAGATATACACTCATCTCTAATGGACAGAGTTTTAGTCTAAAGCCGTAAAGCTAAATAAAGACTGCAAACATCTTCTATTTGGTGAGTGCTGTGTTTTCAAAAATGTTTGAGAATTTGAACTCCTTTAAGTAGGGCATGCCTTCTCAATTAGCCACAGTCCCCACTGTTCCCTAGTGTCCTACACCTAGGCTGATTCACTCATTTATATTTTCTGTGTTGTCCCTATAGGCATCTGTGTTTGCCACTACTCTTCCAAACTCACAAGGAAGAAGAGAAACATTTTCCTAATTGTACCCTAATTTGCAAACCTGCTTCTCTCTCAGTGGAGCTAGTACTGCACATTATTACTGCATCATGCTTGATTTTTTCCTTAAACCCCCTTCCTCCTTTCAAACAAGCTTCCTTGGCATTTTAAAATTTCATTACTGAATGGACAAAAAGCACACGAAAAGTGTGCAACATCACTAATTATTAGAGAAATGTAAATCAAAACTACAATGAGGTACCATCTCACACCAGTCAGAATGGCCATCATCAAAAAATCTACAAACAATAAACGCTGGAGAGGGTGTGAAGAAGAGAGAACCCTCTTGGACTGTTGGGGGAATGTAAATTGATACAGCCACTATGGAGAATAGTATGGAGGTTCCTTAAAAAACTAAAAATAGAGCTACCATATGATCCAGCAATCTCACTCCTGGGCATATATCTACAGAAAACCATAATTCGAAAATATATATGCACCCCAATGCTCATTGCAGCCCTGTTTACAATAGCCAGGACATGGAAGCAACCTAAGTGTCCATCAACAGAGGAATGGATAAAGAAGATGTGGTACATATATACAGTGGAATATTACTCAGCCATAAAAAGAGAATGAAATAATGCCATTTGCAGCAACATGGATGGACTTAGAGATTGTCATACTGAGTGAAGTAAGTCAGACAGAGAAAGACAAATGTCATATGATATCACTTATATGTGGAATCTTAAAAAAAAGGGTACAAATGAACTTATCTACAAAACACAAATAGAGTTAGAGATGTAGAAAACAACTTATGGTTACCAGTGGAGGGGAAGGGAGGGAGGGATAAACTGGGAGATTGAGATTGACATATACACACTACTATATATAAAATAGGTAACTAATAAGGACCTATTGTATAGCACAGGGAACTCTACTCAGTACTCTGTAATGGCCCGTATGGGAAAAGAACCTAAAAAAGAATGGATATATGTATATGTATGACTGATTCATTTTACTGTACACCTGAAACTAACACAACATTATAAATCAACTATACTCCAATAAAATTTTTTTTTAAAATTCCATTACTGAACTGCTTGTCCCTTAAAGGTTGCTCCTGTAATTATACAAACACATGGCCAAAGTTTTGAAATCATCTCTGGGTTTGGGGCAAGATGGTGGGGAAGAGTAGGCAACACCATATTCCTATCACAAACTGAGCAGGAGAGAGGTCCTGACCTGGCTCTGGGACTGCCCTGCAGACCGTGGTGTTCTTTTCAGTGTGAGCAAAAAGAGCTTAGTGAATCAATTCACTAAGACTTGGGAGAGCGAAGGGGCAGCCAAGAGCATCAATAGCAGTAGAAGATTCAGGTCAGGTTAACAGGAGGTCCCAAATGTTGCAATGTGAGCCACTCTCCATCCCACACACTCATTCCCACAGCCTGGCAGACGTGATTAAACAATCTCAGCACTCTTTCCCACCAAGTGGACTACTCCCTCACAAGCCTTCTCTGTCCCTCACTCCAGGCAGCCACCACAGCCTGAGCAAAGCTGAAAATTATGATGAAACCTATTTCCTATCCTTTAATTACACTGGATGGCTAATCTAAAGACCAGGACTCTGGTGTTAACCCTGCCATTGACTCACTGGGCTATCTGGGGCTTGGACAAGGCTGCTTACCTCTGCAGACCGGTTTCTTCATCTGTTAAACCAAGTGGTTGGGCAGTTGATTAATTGATTTCCAACCTGATGTCAAGGTTAAGTGAGTAGAATGATGATTTAGGTGAGGAGGGCTGGAAGAGTACAGAAAAGGAAGGGATCCCTGTGGGTCAGTTGTCCTGAGAGGGTCTCTGACTTAGTAGAATTTATAGTAGAATTTATGCAAAGCTGATGGCCACATTTAGAGAAACAGGAGGGGGCTCCAAGCAGGCATCATGAGCAAAGGCATGGAGGTGAGAATGTATTGAACAGGGAGAGGGCCTGTAAATTAACAATAGTCCCATAAATCCCTGTGTTAGATGCATGCAATCACTCACTCAGTAAACCTTTCCTCTGTCCTACCATGTGTTGGGCATTGTGTGAGGTGCTGAGGTCCTACTGTGGATAGAAGACACATACAGAGCGACTGTTGCTGTATGCTGGCTCCTTACCCACACTGCAGCGTCAATAGGACTGGATGCAGCTTGCCCTCTGGCCCTTCCAGACGGGCAAGGAGATACATTTTAATGGCTGAGTGAGTACAGCCAAGTCACCTAACTGCTCTCAGCACTTTTGCAGATAAGTGAGGCACTTCATGTAAAAGGCACTTTGTCAACTGTAAAATCCTCCACAGATGTTGTCTATAAATCTAAATTGTAATAATAACAACAATTGAATGAGATGCTGATGGTAGAATTTCAGGCAAGGGACCTTAAGTGGCAGAAAGCAGTCAAAGCCCCTGGAAACCAACTCATCAGAGAAAAGCTGACTTTGACCCTTGCTCCCTGACCGTCCCACCTTCAACGTTTTGACCCAGTTTAGGCTTCCTTTTAAAAGCTCATAGAAATATTTTCTCACTATAATTACAGGCAAGGCTCAGGATCTCTGTCGTAAGAAGAGCTGATAGAAAAGCGACAATTAATCAAGGCACATAACTGAAGGGTAGATAAATATATCCGGTGGCAGATGAGGCCCCTTCCTATTGGATACTTTTCCCAGTATCCAAGGGCAAAGATAGGAATGTGCTTCATTTAGACCAGAGGGTGCTGAGCACTTTATAATTAAAGGCTCCTGTCAAGAAGTGAGGTGCACGTGAATGTGGGTGATGGAGACTTCTGGGTGCCTCCTGCATGGACTGAGTCAACATGCTCCTTTTCCTACCCAGGAGGCTCTCCGTACGGCTGGCAGTGGCTCGATTTTAAAAAGTCGGCCAATCATGAGATCAGAGGGCATGTCTGGCGTAGAGACAGTGTGACTCCTGTCACCGAGCAGAACAATGAAAAGTTCAAAAATAGTAGTATCTGCTAGTGGAAAACCAATAAACATATAATTTCCAGGTAATTACTATCATATAATTAGCTCTCTGCTTTCATATGCCCCAGCAGAAATTGAGTTGGGGAGCAACTGTAACACAGCTTAATAATCATGGCACATTCCACAGCAAAATGAAGACTTTCTTTTCTCCCAACAAAAACTGAGGGTCAAAGAGCACCAAGACTGGCTGAGCCTGGGCCTAATTCACATGGACTGGTGAGCCGGGTTCTTGGGTGACATAAAATGGGCTCTGGAATCTGAAGAGCTGGTTTTCATTCCAGCTCTACCTGATCCCCTCTTGTGACCGTTCCTCCAGTTCTTGGTGTCCTTCTAATCAGTAAAATGATGGTGTTGGACTAACTCACACATTCTCATCACACTCAAGGGGGTGAACATTGGTTCTGGAGGCAAAACAGTCTTAGATATTACAATGGCTTGTGGCCCTCCAAAGCTCAACCCTATCTGGCAAAATCTTATTTTTTAGTGTTTAACTTATTTCTCTCATCAGGTTTTCTTTGTCATTATCATTAAGTCCGCAGAGGATACACAAAATGCATGCAAGATCAGTACTGCAAAACTACAGGGGATGGATTGGAGGACTTTCTTTTCATCCCTCACTCCATCACAAAGTCCTATCACAAGAGGTGGCTCGTGTGTCCTATTGGCTGCCATTCGCCGCCTCCTGGGTGGTGTTTATGTGTATTTCTCAGTGATTTTGTGTGTGACTTGGGCTTTGAGAATTAAATAAAAAGTTGTATTTTACTATTTCATTCTTTTAAGTTATTCAATCCATGAATAATTATGCCAAGTGCTGAAAAGAAAAAAATGTCAACAATATCTGAAAGAATATCTAGCCAAGTACACACACACACAGTGCATAAATGGATATACAATACATCTGTGATATTAAAATTTCATGGGAGCAGCGATTAGGATAAAAAAAAAGTCTAAAAACACCCTTGGTGAAGGTAATAATAGGTTGAGAATGCTGCACTAGATGATTCTAAGAGTCTTTCCAGCTATGAGATTCTGTAGGTCCATGATTAAGAAGTATCCTCTGAGTTGGTACCCACCCAGCACAGCAACGTCACTTACTGTCCTGTGAATTTGGGAAGGTTCCTTAACCCCTCTGAGCCTTGGATTTCTCACTGGGAAAGAGGACATGCGTACATGCCTCAATAGGTATCAGCATCTTTCTTCTAGGGGAAGAGGAATAGACCAGTTTGAGCAGGGTCTTCATTTGTGTTCTCCTAAAATCAGAGCCTGAGACAAGGACTTGAGCGCAGGTAGGTTTGGGGAGATGATCCCAGGAAGCAGGATTGAGTGAATGGGGGGAGTGAGACAGGAAAGGGTGAAAAGTCAGTAAAGGGTGTGAGTTGGTTACTGCCGTGGGCAGGTGGGCCTCAATCCTGCTGGCAAATCTCTGAAGAATTATCTAGAAAGCATCTTAGAATTGTTCCTTTGAAGGATGGGAGGCTGGGGCATTTGAGCACTGATTTTCATCCTCCATGGCAGAGGGTTACCCCTGGGGATGTTGACTCCTCTGCACTTTGAGGCTGCCCTGCACTTAGGCTGAGTGAGCTTCTGCAGCTTTGAGAAAAGATTTGAGGCAGAACATGAAAAGATGCTCATCATTGCTAATTATTAGAGAAATGCAAATCAAAACTACAATGAGGTACACCTCACACCAGTCAGAATGGCCATCATTAAAAAGTCTACAAATAGCAACTGCTGGAGGAGGTGTGGAGAAAAGGGAACCCTCCTACACTGTTGGGAGGAATGTAAATTGGTGCAGCCACTATGGGGAACAGTGTGGAGGCTCCTCAAAAAAACTAAAAACAGAGTTGCCATATGATCCAGCAATCCCACTCCTGGGTGTATATCCAGACAAAACTATAATTAAAAAAAATACATGCACCCCTATGTTCATAGCAGCAGTATTCACAATAGCCAGAACATGGAAACAAACTTAATGTACATTGATAAATGAATGGATAAAGAAGATGTGGTACATATATACAATGGAATACTACTCAACCATAAAAAAGAACGAAATACTGCCATCTGCAGCAACATGGATAGACCTAGAGATTATCACACTAAGTGAAATTAGTCAGAAAGAGAAAGAAAAATCCAATGATATCACTTATATGTGGAATCTAAAATATGACACAAATGAACTTCTCTACAAAACAGAAACAGACTCACAGACACAGAGAACAGACTTGTGGGGAGGAGGGGTGGCAGAGGGATGGAGTGGGAGTTTGGGGTTAGCAGATGCAAACTATTACATATAGAATGGTTAAATAACAAGGTACTACTGTATAGCACAGGGAACTATATTCAATATCCTGTGATAAACCATAATGGAAAAGAATATAAAAAAGAATGTATGTATATGTATAACTGAATCACTTTGCTGTACAGCAGTAATTAACACAACACTGTAAATCAACTATACTTCAATTTTAAAAAGATTTGAGGCAGAAAAAGAGATAAAATGCCTGAGGTGGGACATGGTCAGTATGCTTGGAAATATCCATCATGGCCTCAGTGGTGGCCCAGAGACTCTGCCCAACCACAAAATAGTGTGTGTTAAGGGGTACTCCTGGCCATAGCACCGTCCATCCATCCATGCATCCATCCATACGGGACCCATGCACCATCCATTCATTCAAGCATCCAGGCATCCAACCATGCATGCATCTATCCATTCATCATGCTCCTTCCTACTATGATAAAGAATTTGAAGTGAGACACAAATATGTGCTAATACCCTGGAAAAGTCATTCCCTCTTTTTGGGATTTCCTTCTTCTCTGAAAAAAAAAAAAAGGTGGGGAGGGATTAGGATGCTTGGTCTTACAGCCCCTGGCCAGCTTTGGGGTTTAAAGTGTAGTAAGAACAAGAATTGAAAAGGCAGCCCACCACAGCTGGAGAAATGAAGTACAGATGTGTTCTGGTGAGGCTGGCTGGTTGTCCAGAGAGGCAAAGCCCCGGTGCAGGCCCTCACTCCAGAATCTGGTCCTCTGCACCAGAGCTTTAGACACTTGGGTATAGAATCTGGATGTGACTGGCTTCTGGAAATGAAAGTAAAGGTGGTTGGGGAGCTATAAAGTGGGCCCTGATTCAGAATTCCCAAGTTCATCAGATACACCAGAGGCCAATTTATTAATTTATTAGCATGAGCTATAACTGCCAAGAGAATCAGAACCCTTTGTGGGCTGATCAGCACATACAGACGTCAAATGCCAAACACAGGCTGTTTGGGGAGCTTGATTCAGAACCTTTGGGAGGGAGCAGGTGATTTCACGGCAGGTGTCACTAGGCTATGACAGTCTGATGCACCCAACTCTCTCTGGAGGCAGGCTCACGGGGGCTGACAGTGAGCCCACCTTCTCCCCTGATAGTGTGGAGACACGTGGCCAAATTCTGTATTTTGAGTCCCCACCCAGCTGTCCATACTCCTATTGAGAGTTCTTACAACTCCCAGATTGGATACAATACAATTAATTTTGAATCAAGCGCTTTAACTGAAATCACATTCCAGGTCTGCTTCCCAGGAATGAGTCTTGGGTGCACTCACACTTTTCAGTCACCTACCGAGGGCTGCTTTAGAGTGGCTGATGGCATCCATGATGTGTAGGTTTTCCTAGTTTGGCTCTCAGAGTGTACTGGCTAGCCATCCCCTGCTCCCTGGCAACACACACACACCCTACCCAGAGCTATTCTCTGCTCTATTCCGTGCCCCAAAGTCTGCCTCTGTGGATGCACCCTTGGCCTCCTTTGCCAGTTCACTTGTGGTTGGCAGGAGATTGGGGACAGGAAGAGATATGGGTCAGATCTTTTTCTTTCCCTCTATCTCCCTGCTGTGATGGCCTGTTTTGGGCTGCCTCCCTCCAAGGCTATAGCTCCTGATGGGAAGTCCTTGATTTACTCTTCTTATCCCTTCAGACCTAAGGGTGGTAACAGCTTCCCTCCCTCTCTCAGATGCTGCTCTCTGAGTGCCCCAACATCCCTTGTTGGTTCCCTGAATTCTGCTCATATCGCTGTATCTCCCTCTATCAAGTATCTTTATTTGAACCACCTGGGGGGGGTGAATCCTACTTCTTAGTCTGACCCTGATCATTACAGAGGGTATCCTCATTCTCAAAGTCCTGGTAGGTTCCCATAATAGTTTCCCATATCATCACAAAAAGGGCTTTATGTTTTCATGTGACAACGTGTGTTAGTGTAAGAGCGAAAGCAATTGACATTGACAGGTTTAGAAACCCTGGACAAGAATAAAGTGTTTCAAGAAATGTCTCAGGGCTTCCCTGGTGGCGCAGTGGTTGAGAGTCCGCCTGCCGATGCAGGGGATACAGGTTCGTGCCCTGGTCAGGGAGGATCCCACATGCCGCGGAGCGGCTGGGCCCGTGAGCCATGGCCTCTGAGCCTGCGTGTCCGGAGCCTGTGCTCCGCAATGGGAGAGGCCACAACAGTGAGAGGCCCGCGTACCACAAAAAAAAAAAAAAAAAAAAGAAATGTCTCAGCTGGACAATGGCACATTAAGGTGGAGATAATTATGACCATCAGTGACCTTCTCAATGACACACCAAGGAGGGTGTGACTGTCCTGAAAGTAATCCCATCACATTTCACTTTATGAGAAAATAGAGGTATCAGATTTAGAAATTAAATAGCTTATCAAATTTTAACTCTCAATCATAAGATATTAAGGTTATTAATTATTAAAGTTCTAGTCATGCATTAAGATACTTTAAACATTTAAAAATACACTGAGCTTCTAACAAGTTAATTTTACAAAAAGAACATTGGTTGAAATGAACAGAAGTTAATTTCTCTGGGCCTCCCTTTCCTCTTTTGTTTGGCAGAACAATTTTTATTATCCTTCTTACTAGTTTAGGAACATCTAAGACTCCATGATCCGTGGAGATTCATTCTGCCCATCAATGTATTCATTCTACTCAGCCTTTCTTCAGCTTATTTGATCAACCTACACTGTTGCATAAAAAGTACTGTGGAGCCCACTAAGGGGAGGGCTTTAACCCACACCCACACCCTAAATCTTCCTCTGACAATCCTGGCCATAAAATCTCACCACCCTTTTCCACATCAACACTTGGAATTTGCAGAAGGGCAAGCAGTGGGATATTTGGGCACTCCTTGGAGGGGAGGGGACAACATGATGGTGGGAGATGAGGTGCTTCAGAGGCCCTTGGTGGCCTCCTGGAGCTGGAGTCCTAAGACATGGGTCTGAATTCTAGTTTTGCCTTTTCCTTCACATCAACCTTTGTGAGCCACCATTTCCTTATCTCTAAAACAGGAACAATAAGACCTATTTCTTACTGCCTTTGGAAGGATTAAACAAGGTAACGAATGGAAGAGCACCAGTTTAATGTCCTGCCATACCACTTACTGGTTATGGGATATTAGACAAGTTACTAAATCATTCTGAGCCTCAGTTTCCTCATGGGACAATAATAACGATACTTAGATTAACTTATGCTTAGAATTTCATAGCAAGTCTTCTTCCTCTGCCTAAATGATATGCATCCTTCTTTTGAATAATTATGGAAGGAATTGTATTTTCTTTTTTTCTCCCTGGCTGCCAGGAAGCTCAGAAGCAAGTCTGATACCCAATCCCAGAAAACATGGGACCCCTTTTGTGAATGTCTCTGCCATTTCCTCCTCCTGGACTGCATTCTCCATGATACTGCTCTTACTTTAAGTCTATCCTTTGTTGTAAAGCTTTGATTGTTGGTTCTTTTTTTTTTTTTTTTGCGGTACGCGGGCCTCTCACTGTTGTGGTCTCTCCCGTTGCGGAGCACAGGCTCCAGACATGCAGGCTCAGCGGCCATGGCTCACGGGCCCAGCCGCTCTGCGGCATGTGGGATCATCCTGGACCGGGGCACGAACCTATGTCCCCTGCATCGGCAGGCGGACTCTCAACCACTGTGCCACCAGGGAAGCCCCTGTTGGTTCTTTTTTTTTTCCCCACTCAGCCTGCTTCTTTTCCATGAAAGTATATACTCTTAGGAAACAGGAGTTTTAATGCTTGCAGAATATTCTTATAAATTGAAGCAACTTTAACCAGTCCCTTGTTGCTAGAAGTTTAATGATTTCCCTTCCTCATAGACAGAAGATGGATAGGTAGACAGACACACAGATGGGGAAATAAAAATAAAGAGATATATAGGTATCAATATCCAAATTTATGGCAGTGCAGCACTAAATACCACCTGAACATTTATTATTGATTGTTATTTAATTTTTAATTATGTAAATAATAAATGGATACATTCTCCTTGTAAAAAATTGAATACTTCTGATAAGGCTAAAGTCTTTTTGGAGCCCCTGACTCTGGTACCCTTCCTGCCTCCCCAGAGGAAACCATTATTATCAGTTTGGTGTGTAAACTTTGCAGCCCTTTTCTATGGGAATATATACATTTCCATAGAAAATGGACTCATCTTTGTATTTTGACAGCTAATCTTCTGGGCTGTGCCTAAGCTTGTCCTTCATATTCATGATTACTTTTTAAGACAGGCCACATGTATATAAGTGTATGTAAGTGAAATAATTTATGAAACCTAAGAGAGAAAAGGTATCACATGGAAAATATCTCTAGAAACTCCACAGCCTTTAAGAAAATAGAGAGTTCATATTCTCCCAATAGCTTCCAGGTACTTTCTCTTTTCTGGGTTAGTCTCTGAGTACTGAGGGCTTTCAGGAGCTGCCAGGGCAATGGACACACTTTGTGTCCAAAGGGTAAATGTGTAAGAAGGAAAGATTCTTGGAGATCACTCCCAGCTCCCATTCTACAGATGGGGATATCAAGACCAAGGAAGGAAGAAATGAACTTCCAAGGTCACACAATTGGGTAGCAGCAGGGCTGGGGTAGAAACCCAGGCTTCCCGATTCCCAGTCTAGTACCCTTTCCACACTCACATGCCCAGTTCCTGCTTTCCCTTTGGAAACTTGCCCACAGATGAACCTGTGTGCAGTCACTCAGAGGTGATAGCACTCAGTCGATTCTTGTACACACATTGTGCACATTTTAGATGATGTGGGAAAACTGTGATATTGAAGGATATTGTATGGATGTGCTCATTCATTCACTTATCCCGATGTTCACAGAGTGCCTTCTCTATGCCAGGACCTGTGATAGGTGACATAGGGATTCAGGGATGCATCAGACCAGGTCCTGCCCTTTAGGAGCCTACAGCCTAATTGAGATATATGACAAGTGCAGTAATAGCCGCAGCGCCAAGTCTAAAGTGCCGAGTGCTATGCAAGAGGTAGAGAGTGCAGAGAGAGCCCAGACACCATTGCATCTAAGAGTGGGAAGTCAGAGAAGGCTTTTTGGAAGAGGTGGCATCTGAGTGAGGCTTTGAAGGATGATTAGGTTAGTTGAGGGGCAGTAAGTCAAGGGGACTCCAGGCATAGCAAAGTGCCGAGAAAGAAAAGCAAGAGGGTTTTAGAGAAAGTGCAGAGCTCAGGTTGGTAGGCAATGAAGAGGCTTGTAAAGGATGTGGGGGCCAGGCTTAGCCCCCTTGACTTGGAATCTTGAGGCATGTATCTTGTTGCCTTCACTCGAGTGTATGCCCCCAGAGGAAAGACAGCTGGCCTCATCCCTCTGAATTCTGTTCATGCCTGGCAAAGTCACGCATACGTTACATTATCATGGATTATATTATATTAATAATGATAATATGTAACATTATATTATAATGCATACATTATATGTGTGTGTATCTATCTATCTATCTATATTATATATACACACTACAGATTATATATGTATACATATATTTAGTAGGGAGGAGCGGGGGAGATGTGAAGAGGGAAAGAGGGGAGTAAGTAAACAAACAGGCAAGGAGATTACTTCCTTCTGTCACCTATTCTTTACCCTTCCCTGGAGATATTGTGTTTCTTCATTCTAAATAAACTGTCAGTTCAATCTTGTGTGGTAATGTGTTTGTGTCACAAATGATTTGACTACATGCTCTAGTATGGTAATCACTATTTATTACTTCTTAGAAGTTATATGCGCTTTGCTATTCTCACCCCCAGGAAGAATGTATGACTGTCACAAATCCCCTCAGGAACAAACACAAAATCTATTCTTCTTAGGGAAAAAAGAAATCCTCTCCAGTGATTAAGGAAATGCCAAATTAAAACAATACAAAATATAATTCCCCTCTTTCCCCGCAAATTAGTAAAATTTTTAAATGAATGAGAACATGCATGAACATGAGTGGGTTATTCCTATTCATATGAATCAAGTATGTATTAAGAATCTTAAAATGTTCATAGTCCTGGACAGTAATGAACATTTCTATAGAGTTATCCTAAGGAAGGAATCTGAAATGTGGACAGAGTATTAAATATAACAGTGTTCATGTCAGTATTATTTATCATTGGGAAAAATGAGAAATAATAGGATGTCCAACATGAAGTTTACGATTAATAAATTACAGCATACCCAGCCAGTGGAATATTATGCAGGTCCTACAATGCATGTTTATGGAAGACTTTTTAATGGCATAAAAATATGTGCCTGTGTGTGTGCGCATGTGTGTGTGCGCATGTGTGTGTGTTGATTTGTTTATCAATAAATACTCAGTGTGTTTTTTCTAAAAATAAAGACTTTTTTACATAATGTGCGTGTGTGTGTGTGTGTGTTGGTTTGTTTATCAATAAATATTCAGTGTGTTTTTTCTAAAAATAAAGACTTTTTTACATAACAAGAAGCAAAGAAAGTCAGGAAATTAATAATGATACGATCCCATCACTTAATCCACAGACAAACATTTCACCAACATCCCAGCATGTTCTTTATAGCAAAAGTGGAAAAAAATGTTTCTTCTGGTTCAGGATACAAAATTGGGTCACACGTTGCATTTAGTTGTCTTTAGTCTCCTTTAATCTGGAACAATGTCTCACTCCTTTTTGTCTTTCATGATTTTGGTAACTTTGAATAGCACAGGTCAGTTATTTTGTAGAATGTCCCTCAGTTTGTGTTTATCTGATGTTTCCTCATGATTAGATTCTGGTTATGAATTTTTGTCAGAAACATGACAGAGGTGATGGTGTGTCCTTATCAAATCAAGAGGCATATGGTGTCATTTGGGAGATGGGGATTGACATATATACACTAATATGTATAAAACAGATAACTAATAAGAACCTGCTGTATAAAAAAATAAAATAAAATTCAAAAAGAAAAACGAATAAACTGGAAAAAAAATTATTTGGCCAAAGAACCAAGAAATGTCTTCCTCCCCTACAATTTCATTTTACAGTTTTTCCATATTGTTGTTCATTTAATTTTTTCTGAGTATGTGAAAATTAACATGGTTCAAGGCTTGTGGTTGCCAAAGGGGATGGGGGAGCGGTGGGAGAGGGAAGGATTGGGAGTTTGGGGTTAGCATATGCAAACTATTATATATAGGATGCATAAACAACAAGGTCCTACTGTGTAGCACAGGGAACTATATTCAATATCTTGTGATAAACCATAATGGAAAAGAATTTGAAAAAGAATGTACATAGATGTATAACGGAATCACTTTGCTGTACAGTAGAAATGAACACAATATTGTAAATCAACTATATTTCAATAAAACAAATTTTTAAAAAGAAAAAAAAAGCAAGAGGCATATGGTGTCTCCTTGTCACATAACTGGTGATGTAATCACTCAGTTAAGGTGGTGACTGTCAGGTTTCTCCACTGTAAATTTACTACTCTTCCCTTTATAATTAATAAGCATCTCATGGGGAGATACTCTGAGACTATATAAATATCCTGTTTCCTGATAAATTTTTACCCACTAGTTTTAGCATCTGTTGATGATACTTGTTTGAAACATTTCTTACTATGGTGGTTGCCAAAGAGCAATTTTCTGATTCCATCAGTCCTTTTTTACTAGTTGTAATTCTGCCTTAAGAAAGAACTTTCCCTCCTCCCCCATTTATATATTTATTCATTTTTTATCAGCATGGATTGTTATTTATTTTTATTTTATGGGTTATTATTTATTATATCATTATTTACTTTGATGCTCAAGTTGCCCCAGATTTGGCCAGTGGAAACCCCTTTGACTGACTCCTACATCCTTTTGATAGAACCCCATCATTTTTTCTGGCACTTCCATACTATCTGATGCAACTAGATAGTACTGGTAAGTTCCAGGCTTACCTTGTACTGTCCGGGCCTCAGTCCTAGAATCTGTCATTTCTCCAAAGAAGACTTGGTTACTTTTAGTGGATAATAGTATTCAGAAACCAAGATTTGGACAATAAGTGTACTCTCTACTACTAAAGTATCACTGCCTCTGGGCCCTGTCAGCAGACACAGCTAGGAAATACACACACACACACACACACATGCACACATTTATACTCACATATCTGAAAATATGTTTTTAACAGAATATTAAGTTGAAAAATACAGAATTACATATACATATATGGCAGACTGAGCCCACGCCCAGCCTTAGAAAAGATAGGGGGGACAAGATATAATTCAAAAACAAGTGCACGCTTTCTTTATGCTCCAACAGTGTGAAGGATCTCCATGAGACTGAAAGCGGGCAGGATTGGATTAAAGAGAAAATCAGCAGCAGCAATAGCTCGAGTGAGCCACCCCAAAGGAGGGAAGAACATCAAGGTGTTCCATGTCCAGAGGTGATGGGAGAAAAGTGAAAAAAAAAAAAAGTGCCTATGGGGAGACTGATGGGGGGATTTTGGAGACTTGTATTTCTCCACGTACCTTGGGTGTAAGAGCTCTGGGGGTAAGTACTTGGATTAATGAGAAAGGGCCACGTACTGAGTGGCTGTCAAAGTCTGGAAGGAATGAAAAACATCCAAGCCCAGAAGACCAGCTGCCGAGCTTCCACCCAGCAGCAGGTCCTGCCCATCAAAGTGTGGAGTACAAGTCCCAGCAGCTGTTTTGCCCTTCTCTATAAGCAAACTGCTCAACCAGAGACAGCTGTCAGCCTACCCAGACACTGCAACTGCAAAAATGCATGCACAGTCAAGAATCGCCAATTGCTTGAGATGTGCAATATTATAAAAAAGAGATCATAAATCTAACAGATAAATGCACATCTGAGAAAAGGGAGTTAATAGGGTAACCAGAACTCGACTTTAAAATAAATGTAATGATAAATCCTAAGAGAGATAAGGAAGAGTACTTCATTTAAGAAAAAGAAAGAACTGGTTGTAAAAAAGAAACAATTAGAGATTTTGTAATAAAAATATAATTATTGAAATTAAAAAATAGATGGGCTAATATCAGAATGAGCACATTTAAAGAGTGAACAGGGGAACTGGACGATGGGATCTAGGAATTTTTCTGGAATGCAGCACAAATAAAAGAGATGGGTGGTAAAAA
This sequence comes from Mesoplodon densirostris, assembly GCF_025265405.1. Classification (NCBI taxonomy): domain Eukaryota; kingdom Metazoa; phylum Chordata; class Mammalia; order Artiodactyla; family Ziphiidae; genus Mesoplodon; species Mesoplodon densirostris. The sequence continues at coordinate 125,766,887 of NC_082664.1, forward strand.
GAAAACTTAAGGATACAGGGGATAGATTCAGAAGTGTTAATATTTATCTAATAAGAGTTTCAGAGACATAGGGCAAAGACAATAGAAAGGACACACTATTTAAAGAAATAATAGCCAGAGATTACCAGAATTTTTTAAAAAGTAAGTCTTCAGATTGAAAGGGTCCACCATGTACCAATAAAAATTTTTAACCCACATTTGGATTCATCATAGTGAAATCTCAGAACATGAAGGCTAAAGTAGAAATTCTAAATTAAATGCTCATTTAAAAAATGAGATTTACCAACTGTAAAAGAATGAAGTCAGGTTTCTTTTTGGCAACATCAGTTCAATATCTTCAAAATGCTAACCGTAGAGACATTTGAATTTATTATTTAATAGCCAAATTACTATTTAAATGCGAGGATAAAAGAAAGACATTTTCAGGGGCTTCCCTGGTGGCGCAGTGGTTGAGAGTCCACCTGCTGATGCAGGGGACGCCGGTTCGTGCCCTGGTCCGGGAGGATCCCACATGTCACGGAGCAGCTGGGCCCGTGAGCCATGGCCGCTGAGCCTGCGCATCCAGAGCCTCTGCTCCGCAACAGGAGAGGCCGCAACAGTGAGAGGCCCGCATATCTCAAAAAAAAAAAAAAAAAAGAATCCGCCTTCCAAGGCAGGGACGTGGGTTCGATCCCTGGTTGGGGAACTAAGATCCCACGTGCTGCGGGGCAACGAAGCCTGAGTGCTGCAAACTACAGAGCCCACGCACTCTGGAGCCCGAGCACCACAACTAGAGAAAGAAAAACCCTCATGCCACACTAGAAAGAAGCCTGCGCACCCCAGGCTTGAAAGATCCTGCATGCCTCAACAAAGATCCCATGTGCTGCAATTAAGACCCAATGCAGGGCTTCCCTGGTGGCGCAATGGTTAAGAATCCACCTGCCAATGCAGAGGACACGAGTTCGAGCCCTGGTCCGGGAAGATCCCATATGCCGTGGAGAAATTAAGCTTGTGCGTCACTACTGAGCCTGTGCTCTACAACCCATGAGCCACAACTACCGAAGCCTGTACACTTAGAGCCTGCGCTCCACGACAAGACTAGCCACTGCAATGAGAAGCCCACACACCGCAAGGAAGAATAGCCCCTGCTCGCCACAGCGAAGACCAACGCAGCCAAAAATAAATAAGCTTATTAAAAAAGACCCAATGCAGCCAAAACAAAACCCAAAACAAACAAAAAGACCAATTAGATGCTGTGCTCCAGTTAAAGAAAAAAAAATCCAAGAGGAAACTGTCATGCAAAGACCAGAGGAAAACAAAGAGTTTAAGAAATCATAATAAGAACTTCCTGGAAAAGTTATAAAATAACCACCTGGAACTAAAATTTTAGGTATCATCAAAGTCAACATATATAGAAATATCACACAAAACGTGAAGGAAAACAAAAATTTTCTTAATAGAATTTTGGCCTTGTCTGGGTGAGGATGTAGATTCTAATGAATTCTTTAAAAAATATATTTGCATATGTGCGTTAAAAATGAATGTTAATACAGAAGTTGGTTGCATTTCTTTATACTAACAAAGAAATATCAGAAAGGGAATGTAAACAATCACTTTTAAAATCGCATCAAAAAATAAATTAAATACTTAGGAATAAACCTAACCAAGGGAGGTGGAGGAGTTACATGCTGAGAACTACAAAACATTAATAAAGGAAACTGAAGGTGATTCAAAGAAATGGAAAGATATCCCATGCTCTTGGATTGGAAGAATTAATATTGTTAAAATGGCCATACTACCCAAAGCAATCTACAGATTTTTAAAATAAATTTATTTTATTTATTTTACTTTTGGCTGTGTTGGGTCTTTGTTGCTGTGCTTGGGCTTTCTCTAGTTGCAGCGGATGGGGCCTACTCTTCCTTGCAGTGCATGGGCTCTAGGTACATGGGCTTCAGTAGTTGTGGCACACGGGCTCGGTAGTTGTGGTTTGCAGGCTCTAGAGCGCAGGCTCAGTAGTTGTGGTGCATGGAATTAGTTGTTCTGCGGCATGTGGGATTTTCCTGGACCAGGGCTCGAACCCGTGTCCCCTGCATTGGCAGGTGGATTCTTAACCACTGTACCACCAGGAAAGCCCCCAATCTACAGACTTAATGCAATCCCTATCAAATTACCAATGGTATTTTTCACAGAACTAAAACAAATAATCCTAAAATTTATATGGAACTATAAAAGACCCAGAATTGCCAAAGTAATCCTGAGAAAAAAGAACAAAGCAGGAGGCATAACCATCCCAGACTTCAGACAATACTACAAAGCTAAATCAAAACAGCATGGTATTGACACAAAAAGGCATATGGATCAATGCAACAGAATAGAGAGCCCAGAAATAAACCCATACACCTATGGACAATTAATCTTCAACAAAGGAGGCAAGAATATACAAGTGGTATATTCAGCAGGTGGTATTGGGAAAGTTGGATAGCTGCATGTAAATCAATGGAGTTAGAACACACCCTCACACCACACACAAAAATAAACTCAAAATGGCTTAAAGACTTAAGTATAAGACAAGACATGATAAGACTAGAAGAGAACATAGGCAAAACACTCTCTGACATAAATCATACAAATATTTTCTTAGGTCAGTCTCCCAAGGCACTAGAAATAAAAGCAAAAATAAACAAATGGGACCTAATCAAACTTATAAGCCATTGTGCAGCAAAGGAAGCCATAAACAAAACAAAAAGACAACCCACAGACTGGGAGAAAATATTTTCAGATGATGCAACCGACAAGGGTTTAATTTCCAAAATATACAAACAGCTCATACAACTCAATAACAAAGAAACGAGCAACCCAGTCAAAAAATGGGCAGAAGAACTAAACGGACACTTCTCCAAGGAAGACATACAGATGGCCAATAGGCACATGAAAAGATGCTCAGCATCGCTAATTATTAGAGAAATGCAAACCAAAACTACAATGAGGTACCACCTCATACTGGTCAGAAAGGCCATCAATAAAAAGTCTACAAATAACAAATGCTAGAGAGGGTGTGGAAAAAAGGGAACCCTCTTACACTGTTGGTGGAAACGTAAATTAATGCACCCACTGCGGAAAATAGTAAAAACATTCCTCAGAAAACTAAAAATAGAGTTGCCATATGATTCAGCAATCCCACTCCTGGGCATATATCCAGACAAAATTATAGTTCAGAAAGATACATGCACCCCTTCGTTCATAGCAGCACTATTCACAATAGCCAAGACATGGAAACAACCTAAATGTCCACACACAGATGAATGGATAAAGAAGATATGGTACATATATACAATGGAATACTACTCAGCCATAAAAAAGAACAAAATAATGCTATTTGCAGCAACATGGATGCAACTAGAGATTATCATACTAAGTGAAGTAAGTCAGAAAGAGAGAGACAAATACCATATGATATCACTTATAATGTGGAATCTAAAATATGATACAAATGAACCTATCTATGAAACAGAAACAGAATCATAGAGAATAAACGGGTAGTTGCCAACGGGGAGGGAGGTAGGAGAGGGATGGATTGGGAGTTTGGGATTAGCAGATGTAAACTGGCATATATAGAGTGGATAAGCAACAAGATCGTACTGTATAGCACAGTGAACTATATTCAATATCCTGTGATAAACCATAATGGAAAAGAATATGAAAAAGAATGTATATATAACTGAGTTGCTTTGCTGTACAGCAGTAATTAACACAACACTGTAAATCAACTATACTTCAATAAAAAAAAAGAATGAAATAATGCCACTTGCAGCAACATGGATGGACCTAAAGATTATCAAACTAAGCAAAGTAAGTCAGAAAGACAAACACCATGTGATATCACTTGTATGTGGAATCTAAAATACAACACAACTGAACATATCTATGAAACAGAAACAGACTCACAGACATGGAGAACAGATTTGTGGTTGCCAAGGGGGAGGGGGGAGGGGGGAGGGAAGGATTGGAAGTTTCGGATTAGCAGATGCAAACTGTTATATATAGGATGAACAAAAAACAAGGTACTACTGTACAGCACAGGGAACTGTGTTCATTATCCTGTGATAACCATAATGGAAAAGAATTTGAAAAATAATATACATATGTATAACTAAGTCAATTTACTGTACAGCAGAAATTAATACAACATTGTAAATCAAATATACTTCAATAAAAATTTTTTAAAATGAGTGTTAATAAGCATAGGAAAATGTACTCAGCATCATTAGTCATTAGGGAAATGCAAATCAAAATTATGAGATACCACTTCACACCCAGTAGGATAACTATAATAAAAAAGATAGATAATAGTAAGTATTGGTGAGGATGTGGAGAAATTGGAACCCTCATACATTGCTGGTGGGATTCTAAAATGGTACAGCCATTTTGGAAAACAGTTTGGCAGTTCCTCAAAATGTTAAATATAGACTTACTATATAATCCACCAATTCTTCTCCTGGTATATGCCCAAGAGAATTAAGAACATATGTCCACACAAAAACCTGTAAACAAATGCTCATAGAAGCATTATTCATAAGAGCAAAAGAGTGGAAACAACTCAAATATTCATCAATTGATGAATGGATAAACAAAATGTGGTATACTCACACAGTGGAATATCATGCAACCATAAAAAGAAATGAAATTCTAACACATGATACAACATGAATAAACCTTGAAAACATTATGGTGAGTGAAATAAATCACACACAAAAGGCCAAATATTGTATGATTCCATTTATATGAAATGTCCAGAAGAGGCAAAACCATAGAGAGAGAAAGCAGATTAATGGTTGCTAGGGGCTAATGGTAGGGGAGAATGGGGAGTGACGGCTAATGGTTTGGGGTGTTTTTTGGGGGATGATGGAAATGTTCTGAAATCAGACAGTGATGATGGTTGGACAACTCTATAACTATACCCAAAATACTCAATTGTACACTTGACAAGGGTAAATTTTATGGTACGTGAATTATATCTCAATAAAGCTGTTATTAAAAAATTAGTGTCAGAATGTAATATTACTCAGACTAAAAGTAGGAAGGACATTCTGAAAAATGTTACAACATGGATGAACTTTGAAGACATTATGCTAAGTGAAATCAACCAGCCACAAAAGGATAAATAGTATATGATTCCATTTGTATGTGATACCTAGAGTAGTCAAATTCATAGAGACAGAAAGGAGAATGGTGGGTAGCAGGGGTTGGGGGGGGGGGATGAATGGGGAGTTAGTGTCTAATGGGTACAGGGTTCCAGATGGGAAAGATGAAAAAGTTCTGGAGATGAATGATGGTGATGGTTGTACAACAATGTGAATGTACTTAATGTCTCAGAACTGTACTTTTTTTTTTTTTTTTTTTTTTACTAAAATGTGTAAGCAGCTTTCCCCACGGTGTTCAAAACCCTCTGCAAAGGGGACCCTCTGTGCCTGGGGACTGGCCTGGGTCTGAGCTGCCACTGCCCATTCAGCACAGAGATCACACTTGCCCATCAGGCGCCTCCTCGGTCTGCTTTTACTCTGTCATGTCTAGTCTGCACAGAGACCCAACATAATAGGTGGTATCATGCACAATTTGCAGATGAGCAAACTGAGGCTCAGACAGACTGCTTAAAATCCCAGAGTAAATAGTGGAGCCAGGATTCAAGGCTCCACTCGAATCTTGTGGAGGAAGGATTCAAATCCTTGAATCCCGAGCAAAATGGAGAACTGTACATTTAAAAATGGTTAAAATAGTAAACGTCATTTCAGGTACATTTTACCACAGTAAAAAAATGAATGTTAACCACTAGAAGTCTCAAATAGAATATGCAAGTTTCAAATCAGTAGATGAAAAAACTGAATTAATAAAATTTAATGATTCCAAAAAATCAAGGAGAGTGGGGGAGGGGGAGGAAGTTGGAGAAAGCATAGAAATGGTAATACAAATAAGATGGTCAAGAATAAGTGCAAGAAATGTGGTGTCCTGGATTCAGTCCTGGAACAGAAAATGGACATTGGTGGAAAAACTGGTGAAACTGAAAAAAGTCCGGGCTTTAGTTAACAGTAACCTACTAATATTGGGTTTTTTAGTTTTGACAAATGTACCACAATAATGTAAGAGGATAACATCACAGGAAATGAAACTGGGTGTGCAGTATTTAGAAATTTCTGTACTATTGCAACTTTTCTGTAAATATAAAAGTATTCCAAAATGTTTATTAAAAAAATAAGTGCAAGAATATCAATAATTATCAAAAATTGTGGTTAATTAAACTGACCCATTAAAAGATAGTGTTTTCATTTTGGGAAATTTTCAAGAATATTGTTATATATTGTTCAGATAGAAAATATACTTTTAAAAATTACAGAGGAAAGTTGAAAAAAAAACACCTGGAAAATAATTAGCAAAAATATTTTTCATAGTGACAAAAGGAATAATTTGCTAAGAAGTTATAACACTTATGAGATTGTGTATACCTAACAGCATACTATGAAATATACAGTAAGATTTTATAGAATTACTAAGAGAAATTTATAAATTGATATTTATATTGAGAGACTAACACACTTCCCTCAGATTTGACTACTATGTAAGACAAAAATTATAAAGGTATGTAGTATCTGAGAGCCAAAAATGTTTATCAGTTTAGGTCACATTAGCATCTATAACAACAACAACAACAATAAACCCTAAATATCAGGACCTTAAACCTTAAACAATAGAAGTTTATTTCTCTTTCATGTAAAATCCAATCTTAGTTCACGGGCTACTGAGGAAGGGTCTCTGCTCCAGAGTCAGTCAGGGATTCAAGCTGATAGATACTTTGCTAGCTTCAAAACATAACTTCCACGGTCACCTAAGTATTGTATCCTGGCAGACAGTCATGGTAAAAGAGAGAATGGAGACTCACATGTGAGCCAGTCCTGGAACTGACACATTATAAATTTTATTCATGTTCCATTGGCCAAAACTCAGTCATATGGCCACATCTAATTGCTAGAGAGACCATGAAATATAGCCTTGTTGTATGCCCAGGAAGAAGGTGGAAACAGGTTTGTTTGTCAGTTAGCCAGTCTTTAACACAGTAATTAACAACTTATGAGGGACTCCCCCAGCGGTCCAGTGGTTAAGAATCCATCTTACAATGCAGGCGACGCTGGTTCGATCCCTGGTTGGGGGACTAAGATCCCACATGCCTTGGGGCAACTAAGCTGGCGCACCACAACTACAGAGCCCATGCACTCTAGAACCCGGGTGCCACCACTAGAGAGAAGGCCGCACGCCGCAATGAAAGATCCCGAGTGCAGCAGCTAAGACCTGATGCAGCCAATAAATAAATAAATAAAACAAAAACTGATTTAACAAAAAACAAAAAAGCCTATGAACCTAATGGATACGTATAGAACTCTGAACCCAACAGAGAATATATGTACATTCTTTTCAAAGACAATGGAACATTTACAAAAATTGACTATTACACTGCACAGTAAGTCTCCAAAATTTTTTTAATTGATGTAATATAAAACATTTATTGCCAACACAGAAATAAAATTAGATGTCAACAACAGTATAAAGATAACTAGAGGGCTTCCCTGGTGGCACAGTGGTTGAGAGTCCGCCTGCCAATGCAGGGGACATGGGTTCGTGCCCCGGTCTGGGAAGATCCCACATGCCGCGGAGCGGCTAGGCCCGTGAGCCACGGCCGCTGAGCCTGCGCGTCCAGAGCCTGTGCTCTGCAACAGGAGAGGCCACAACAGTGAAAGGCCCACGTACCGCAAAAAAAAAAAAAAAAAAGACTAGAAACTTGTATACATCTGGAAACTTAAAAACACAGTTCTAAATAATTAATGGGATGAAGAAAAATCATAAGAGAATTAGAATTGAATGAAGTACTACTTTGGAATACAAAGTAGTTTTTAGGGAAATATATAGACTTACAGGCACTTATAAAACAAGAAAGATGAATGATGGATGAACTTAGCTTTCATATTAGAGATGCCATAGCAAATTATCACAAACTAAGTGGCTTAAAACAACAGTTTATTGTTTCATAGTTCTAGAAGCTACATGACTGAAATAAATGTATTGGCAGGGCTATGCTCCCTCTGAAGGCTCAAGGGGAAGATAATTCCTTGTTTCTTGCTACCTTTTTTTTTTTTTTTTTTTTTGCTGTACGCGGGCCTCTCACTGCTGTGGCCTCTCCCGTTGCGGAGCACAGGCTCCGGACACACAGGCTCCGCGGCCATGGCTCGCGGGCCCAGCCGCTCCGCGGCATGTGGGATCTTCCGGGATCGGGGCACGAACCCGTGTCCCCTGCATCGGCAGGCGAACTCTCAACCACTGCGCCACCAGGGAAGCCCTCTTGCTACCTTTTGTTGATTGCACGCAATCCTTGGCACTCTTTTGCTTTACACATCCCTCCACTCTCTCCCTCTGTCATCACCTGGTGTTCTCCCTGTGTGTCTGTCTTTGGTTCCAGAGAATGATTTCTCTTTTCTTACAGGGACACCAGTCATATTGGATTTAGGGCTCATCCTAACCCAGTAAGACCTCATCTTAACTTGGGTACATGTGCTAAGACCCTATTTCCAAACAAGGTCACATTTACAGGTTCTGGATGGACATCAATTTTGGGAGACACCATTCAACCCAGTAGAGCTTCAAATAAAAAAATAAATTGAAAAAAACCCCTATGAAACATAAAGAAAGTATTTAGAATAAATAAAAATAGCAAAGACTGCAGTAGAAAGCAATAAAATAGGGAAAAAAAGTTAATAAATAAATACTGATTCTTTGAAAAGTCTTAAAGAACTTGATCAATTGAAACAAAGGGAGGGCAAATTAACATATAGATTATATTTTATATTATATAGATTAACAAAATGGTCAAACTACCAACTACTGACTCAGAAGAGATTTTAAAGTTATAAAAGACTACTAAACAACATTATGGGGACTTCCCTGGTGGCTCACTGTTTAAGATTCTCCTTGCCAATGCAGGGGACACAGGTTCAAGCCCTGGTCCGGGAAGATCCCACATGCTGCGGAGCAACTAAACCTGTGAGCCACAACTACTGAGCCTGCGCTATAGAACCCTCAAGCCACAACTACTGAGCCCATGTGCCACAACTACTGAAGCCCGTGCACCTAGAGCCCATACGCCACAACAAGAGAAGCCACCACAATGAGAAGCCCATGCATCACAACGAAGAGTAGCCCCCACTTGCCACTACTAGAGTAAGCCTGCACTCAGCAACAAAGACCCAAAGCAGCCTAAATAAATAAATAAACCAATATTATGCAAAAAAATGAAACCCAGATGAAATGGAAACAGGAAAAATTAAATTATCAACCACAAAAGAAATTGAAATTATGGTCAAAGATCTATCCACTAAAAAGATACTGGTCCATGTAGTTCTATAGGAGAGTTTTACCAAACATTAAGGGGACCAATAATTCCTTTCTTATATTAACTCTTTCAGAGAAGAGAAAAAGAGGGAAAGCTACTCATCTTATTTTCTAGATGAATATTCCATGTGAGCCTGAGAAAAATGTTTATTCTGCTGTTGTTGGATGAAGTAGTCTATAGATGTCAATCATACCCAGTTGATTGATGGTGCTGCTGAGTTCAGCTATGTCCTCACTGATTTTCTGCCTGATGAATCCATTTCTGACAGAGCAGTGTTGAAATCTCTAACTATGATAGTGGATTTATCGATTTCTCCTTGCAGTTCTGCCAGTTTTTGCCTCACATAGTTTGACACTTTGTTGTTAGGCACATACATGTCAAGAATTGTTATGTCTTTGTAGAGAATTGACTCCTTTATTATTATGTATTGCCGTTCTTTATCTCTGATAATGCTCTTATTTTGAAGTTAGCTCTGTCTGAAATTAATATAGCTATTCCTGCTTTCTTTTGGTTAATGTCAGCGTAGTATATTTTTCTCCATTTACTTTTAATCGATATGTGTCCTTTATATTTAAAGTGGGTTTCTTGTAAACAACACATAGTTGAATCATATTTCTTCATCTACCTGGACAATATCTGTCTTTTAATTGGTGCATTTAGACCAATGACATTCAAAGTGATTGTTGAAATAGTTGGATTAATATCTACCATATTTGTTACTAGTTTTCTACTTGTTGCCTTTGTTCTTTGTCCATCTTTTTGTCTTCCACTCTTTCCTCCGGTTGTGGTTTTAATTAAGCATTTTATATGATTTCATTTTCTCTCCTTTCTTAACAAACCAGTTATACTTCTTTTAGTGGTTTCCCTAAAGTTGCAATATACATTTGCAACTAATCTAAATCCACTTTCAAATAATCCTATACCACTTCACAGGTAGTGTGAGTACCTTATAGTAACAAAACATCCTAATACCTTCATCCTGTCCCTTGTATCATTGCTGTTATCATTTCACTTATTATAAGCATATATATATATACACACACATAAGCAAAATAATTGAACACATTGTTGCTATTATTATTTTGAGCAAACTATTATCTATTAAGTCAATTAAGAATAAGAAAAATAAGTTTTATTTTACCTTCACTTATTCCTTCTTCAAAGCTCTTTTTTTTTTCTTAAACGTAGTTCTGAGTTTTTGACCTATAGTTGCCCCTCCATATCCGTGAGTTCCACATCCGTGGAGTCAATTAACCTTAGATTGAATTTATTTGGAAAAAATCCAGAAAGTTTCAAAAAGCAATACTTGAATTTGCCATACCCTGGTAACTGTTTACATAGCATTTACATTGTATTTACAACTATCTACATAGCATTTACACTGTATTAGGTATTATATGTAATCTAGAGATGATTTAAAGCAGTGGTCCCCAACCTTTTGGGCACCAGGGACCAGTTTCGTGGAAGACAATTTTTCCACGGAAGCGGGGAATGGTTCAGGCGGTAATGAGAGCGATGGGGAGCCACAGATGAAGCTTCACTCACTTGCCTGCTGCTCACCTCCTGCTGTGCAGCCCAGTTCCTAACAGGCTGCGGAGGGTTTGGAGACCCTTGATTTAAAGTATATGGAAGGATGTGCATAAGTTATATGCAAATACTGCTCCATTTTACATAAGGGACCTGAACGTCCATGGAGTTTGTTATCCGTGGGAGGTCCTGGAACCAGGCCATTTTACATAAGGGACCTGAACGTCCATGGAGTTTGGTATCCGTGGGAGGTCCTGGAACCAGGCCCCTGCAGATACCAAGGGACAACTGTATATTATTTTCCTTCTCTCTAAAGAACTTCTTTTAAAATTTCTTGCAAGGCAGGTCTACTGGCAACAAATTCCCTCAATTTTTGTTTATCTGAGAAAAATTTTTAGTTCTCCTTCACTTTTGAAGGATAATTTTGCAGTATACAGAATTCTACATGGCTGGATTTTTTCCTCTCAACACTTTAAATATTTTGCTTTACTCTCTTCTTTCTTGCTTGGTTTCTGAGGAGAAGTTGGATGTAATTCTTATCTTTTTTTTCCTCTATAGATAAGGTGTATTTTTCCTCTGGTTTCTTTCATTTTTTTCTTTATCTTTAATTTTCCGTAATTTAAAAATAATATGCTAAGACATTGTTTTTTAAATATTTATCTTGCTTGGTGTTCTCTGAGTTTCCTGAATCTGACATTAAATTGAGAAAATTCTGTCATTATTATTATAAATATTTCTTCTGCTCTTTCTCTCTTTCTTGAGGTATTCCCATTACACATATGTTATACCTTATGTAGTTGCCCCACAGACCTCAGATATTCTGTAAGTTTTTTCAACCTTTGTCCTCTTTGCTTTTAGCATTTTGAGGATTCTATTGAGACATCCTCAGGCTCAAAAATTCTTTCCTCAGCTGTGTCCACTCTACTAATGAACCCATCAAAGGCTTTCTTCCTTTCTGTTACAGTGTTTTTTTTAAAATCTCTTGCCTTTCTTTTTTGTTCTTTCTTAGGATTTCTATCTCTCTGCTTACATTGCCCATCTGTCCTTACATGCTGTCTACTTTTATCCATTAGAGCTCTTAGCATATTAATCAGACTTATTTTAAATTCCCAGTCTGATCATTCCAAAATCCCTGCCATGTCTGGTTCTGATGCTTGCTTTGTCTCTTCAATTTTTTTTTTGTTGTTGTTGTTTTCGTTTTTTGCCTTTTGGTATGACTTGTAATTTTTTCTTAATAGTCAGACATGATGTACCAGGTAAAAGGAATTGCTTTGTTAATCATTAGATAAAAGTTTTTAAATTACAATATAATATACTCTGTACCAGGAAAAAAGTATAGAAAAAAGACTGAAAGGAAATGTACAACAATGTTGAACAATGGCTGTACTGGGCAATGTGTTCATGGGTGATTTTGTTTTTTGCTTTTTTTTTTTCTTGTACATTACACATTTTCTGGAATACCATGTGTCACTTTATAATTAGCCATGAAAAATGTAAAATAAAAATAAAGAGCCTTTTAAAAACCCACTGTCAGATTCAATCTTTAAAGAGTAGTGTGTTTACTCCCCTTCCCCCTAAAGGAGGCCCTGACATTTAGAGACAATATAAAACACTCTGAAGCATCAGTTAATCCTATTACTCTTCTGGACCTCTTATAAACCAGGGGATGATCCTTTTGGCTCTTTAAAATAAATCTCCCAAGGTCACCGGGCTTGTCTGTAACAGAGGGGGTTGAAACTCCCAGGCCAGTGCTCCTCCCCCTGCACCATCTGGCACCGCGGAATTTCATCAAAGACTGCTTGAGCTAGCCAGAGAGCCAAATGTTCAATTTTTTCTTCTTTCTAAGGGAATATTACTCCCTCTTACGATCATTCCACTAACAAGCCATTGCCCCCTTACTGGGCCTCAGTTTCTTCCTCTGTAAAATGAGGGGCTTGTGTTGTCCTGTCTCCCTGTTACCTCAAGGGTTCTGTTTTTTTCTGCTGGCTCTGTCATGGTCCTGGGGAGGCCATCTCCCATCCTGGTTCTGCCACGAACTCATTTACTGGGTATCCTTGATCAAGTCAGTGACCATCTGGGGACCTCAGTTTTCCCATCTGTACTGTGAGGGTTTGGGCCCGGACCAGAGATTTTCACATTCTGGGTGTTGCAACTCTAGAGTCCTGGGGATGGTGGAAGGAGTGAGCAGCACCCTCTGTGTTTGGTTTGCACATTGCTGTTCTGGGTAAGATTTCCTTTGAAAAAAGGATCTGTTGCTACAAAACTGCTTGAAAACTATTGAGCCAGGAGACTCTGCAAATCTTTTTCCAGGGCTGACATTCTATTTCTCCACCAATTGCAGAACACTGGGTACCAGGGTGAAAGAACAGGGTAGACTCCGCTTCCTTGTAGGGGCTAAGCTATTGGGAGAAGAAGTGGAGATGGTTGCTACTAGGTGGTGCTAAGATCTGAGATGCTCAGATCAACTCAGCCCACTCAGCCACTTCTCCTTCATTCCCCTACCCTTCCCCGTCACCTAGGCAACCAGGCGGGACACTGGGCCTGCGGTCCCTCCTTCCCCCTCCCTCCCCACCCACTCAAACTCCAGGCCGCATTCCCACCCCTCTGTCTGTCCACAGCTTCTCTGCGTGGAGAGATGCAAATCCTACCTTTAGGGCTGTCTTTTTGTGAACATGAAACCCAGATTCCAAGTTGGGGGTCCCTAAGTCCTAAAATAATTTTGGCTTGCATGCGAATTTGCCTGTTTTCCTGGAAGGCGTGCTGCAAGCAAAGGGTCTGAACTTGCCACTGCAGTGAGTGCAGAGCTCTGGGAGGCCTAAGGCCAGGGATCTCTCATTGGAGACCAGGGTTGCCATCGGCTGGGGGTAGGGGGGTCTGGGGGGCAGAGAGGGGGTGGACAGAGGCGGTGGATGCCACCAGTGGTTCTCTGCTGCAGGTAGGAAGTTGGGGGTAAAGTGTCCTGGGGTTTCAGTTTTGAGAGTTATCTCTGCTACCAAGTGGCCAGAGCTGAGGGCCAGGGTCAGGGTGGGAATCCAGATAGGCTCGTGATAATAGTTAAATGGAGGCAAACAGGAGGCAGAGACTGGGAGGTTGGAAGGGATGGACAGGGGGCTTTGTAGAGGGAACTTGCTGGAATTTGTGTCTGCATGTTACACTGAAAAATTCCGGGTTCAATTCAGGGGGTGAGCTGGAGTGCTAAGCTGGGTGGTGGACGTCGGGCCATAAGAGTCAGTAGAACCGTGGGCGAGTCCCAGCTACTTGGTTTCTTCAACAATTAAATGGGGATGAAAGAAGGTGTGTGAACTAGAGCAAGGGTCACATATCAATAGCAACTAGAGCTAATAAACAAATTCAGCAAAGTTGCAGGGTACAAGACCAACATGGAAAAATCAGTTGTATTTCTATACACTAACAATTAACAACCAGAAAAGGAAATGAAGAAAGCAATTCCATTTATAATAGAATCAAAAAGAATAAAATATGAGGGTCTATCAGAACTCTCCTTACTTTCTGCTCATTTTTTCTATAAAACTAAATGTCCCCCCAAAGTCCATTAATTTTTCAAAAATAATAAAATACTTAGGAATAAATTTAACCAAGGAGATGCAAGACTTACATTGAAAATATTGCTGAAAGAAAATAAGGAAGATCTAAATAAATGGAAAAACATTCTGGGTTCATGGATTCAAAGACTTAATATTGTTAAAATGGTAATACTGTGCAAAGCGATCTACAGATTCAATGCCATCTCTGTCAAAATCTGAAAGGCCTTTTGCACAAATGACTTCAAATAGCCAAAACAATCTAGAAAAAGAATTAAGTTGGGGGACTCATTCTTCCTGATTTCAAAGTTCACTGTGAAGCTACACTAATCAAAACAGTGTGGAACTGGTGTAAGAATAGAAATACAGATCAATGGAATAGAATTGAGAGTCCAGGAATAAACCTGTACATCTATAGTCAATTGATTTTTGAAGGGTGTGATGACCATTCAATGGGGAAAGAGTCTCTTCAACAAATTTTGGTGGGGAAACTGAATACTTCCATGCAAAAAATGAAGTTTGAATCCTACCTCACCCCATATTTAAAAATTAACTCAAAATCAATCAAAGACTTAAATGTAAGATCTAAAACCATAAAACTCTTAGGAGAACACAGAGGGGGAAATCTCCATGACCTCAGATTTGGCAATTTTTGGCCCAAAACACAAGGAATAAAAGGAAAAAAATAGATGAATTGGACTTTATCAACACTGAAAACTACTGTGCATCAAAAGACACTATCAAGATAGTGCAATGACAACCCACAGAATGAGACAAAATATTTGCAAATCATATATCTGACAAGAGACTTATTCCCTTATCAGAATATATTAAAAACTCCTACAACTCATCAACAAAAGACAACTGGATTGCAAAATGGGCAAAGGGCTTGAATAGATATTTCTCCAAAGAAAATATTCAATGGCCAATAAGAATATGAAAAATGCTCAGTATCATTCGTCACTAGGCAAATGCAAATCAAAACCACAATAAGATACCATTTCACACCCACCAGAACAGCTATAACAAGTATTGGCAAGGATGTAAGAAAATCAGAACACTCACACATTGCTGGTACAAATGCAAAATGGTACAGGCACTATAGAAAACACTTTGGCAGTTCCTTAGTAACTTAAACATATGACCCAGATATTCCTTTCCTGGGTATATGCCCAAAAGAATTGAAAACAGGTGTTCAAACAAAAACTTGTACAAAACTGATCATAGCAGTATTATTCACAATAGACAAAATGTGAAAACAATTCAAATGTCCCTCAACTGATAAACGGATAAACAAAATGTGGTATATACATACAATGGCATATTATTCAGTCATACAAAGGAATGAAGAGCCTCCCTGCTGGCACAGTGGTTAAGAATCTGCCTGCCAATGCAGGGGACATGGGTTCGAGCTCTGGTCCGGGAAGATCCCACATGCCACAGAGCAACTAAGCCCGTGCGCCACAACTACTGAGCCTGCACTCTAGAGCCCGCGAGCCACAACTACTGAGCCCTCGTGCCACAACTACTGAAGCCCGCGCACCTAGAGCCCGTGCTCCACAACAAGAGAAGCCACCACAATGAGAAGCTCGTGCACCGCAACAAAGAGTAGCCCCAGCTCTCCGCACTTAGAGAATGCTCGCGCACAGCAACGAAGACCCAATGCAGCCATAAATTAAAAAAAAAAAAAAAAAAGGAATGAAGTACTGATACATGCTACATCAAGGATGAACCTTGAAAACATTGTGGTATGTGAAAGAAGCCAGGCACAAAAGCCTATGCATTGTATGATTTCATTTATATGAAATATCCTGAATAGGCAAATCTATAGATGCAGAAAGTAGATTAGTGGTTGCCATGGGCTAGGGAGAGAGGTTAATGGAGAGTGATTACTTCATAGGTATGAGGTCTCCGGTTGGGGTGATGAAAATGTCCTGGGACTAGGTAGTGGTGAACATTGTACAACATTGTGAAGGTTCTAACTGCTGCTAATGGTAAATTTTACATTATCTGTATTTTACCACAATAATAAAATGTTCAAAGAATTTTTTTCCAAAAGAAAGCGAACTCCCTAAAACTTTTGCTCACCTCTCCATAAACAAACAAACAAACTTGTTTTAACAGAAAAACTATTTTGTTTAAGTATGAGCTTATGCAGAAACTCCATATCTGAAACAGATTAAAGTGGAGGTCCTGGGACAGGGAGTGTCTATGACCATTTCACCTCATATGAAAAGCCCTGAGCAACTGAATAGATTGTGAGATGCCTTCTAGCCCTGATCTCCTGAGTTTGAGGTGCATAGTAGATCTGTGTTCAAGGATTGCTCGGCTGAGGCCACCAGAATTAAAGGGTCCTGGATTGGTGACCAGGCCAGAGCTCCAGCTCTAGTCCATGTCCACTGTGGAATTCCGGCCAGAGCCTGCTGAGCTCAGCGCTGGATGGCATTCTCTGAAAGATGACAAAATGAACTATAGCGAAGGGCCTGAGAATGTCTGGGGTAGGGAGGAGGTAGGTGCGGCACTTAGGAGTTGGGAGCTCTGGACCCAGTCTGCCTGGCTTTGATTCCCGCATCCATACTTACTAGCTATTTCCTGGAGTTAAGTTCTCAAACCGTCTGTTCACCAGGGGTTAATAATACTGTGTACGGCATGGTGGTGTCATGGGGGTTAAATGCCTTAATTGCAGTAAACACTTAGAACAATACCTGGCATATAGAAAGCCCTCAATAATTAATCTTATTTTTATTCTAGAATTACAGGGGTCCCTTTCATCATATGACTCAATACAGTCAATCCTATGGTGACTGAGAATCTCTCTCTGAGGAGGGTCCGAGAGATGACCTTGGGCCCCAACTTGCCCTTCATCCTTGTTTCTCCTGTAGTACACATGGCTGTGGCAAACTGAGGTTTCATCTCCAAACTGTCTGCATAATTTGGTTGTCTTGAGTGTATTTCAAACCGCTGGTCTTAACCCCTTGGTACTGAAATCAACTGAGTGGGTTGTGAGCAGTTACAAACACTTCAAAACATGGAAGAGAAAAGAATAGAATGGTAAACAGAGTGCAGCGTAGGTAATTAGGGTAAATATTCAGTATTGTTTGTTGAAGCTTCTGTTTCAGTTTGTGTGTGTGTGTGTGCCCACGCACACATGCTAGTGAGCACATGTGTAATGGGTTGTGATATAACGTGTATTTCTTGCTGAGGGTTGCAGTAAAAGAAGTTTGAAGACCATGATCTGGTAACAGCCAGGGGCTTCCCAAAGCTCCCTGAGCTGAGCAGAGGAGGGCTGTCTGCCCTAGGAAAGCAGATCTGATTTGGTGGGCAGGACTGACTGAATGAACTCAGGTAATTTGCCCATCCCCCAGCAAAGCTAGGACGGTGGCTTGCATTGGGGACTGGAGGCTGGGAGGAGGGAAGAATCTTCAGCTGGGAGGTGGGGAGATTCAAAGGGTGGGACAGGTGCCCTGATACTTGAATCAAGTCAATAGAACTTGGAAGACTCCCCCCCCCATACACATAAATACACACTAAGATCATTTAGGCAAAAACCAAGGGCCTGTCTCAGGTGTTTGGCTGTCTCTTTCATAGTATTTTGTATTTTCCAGGCTACCTTATTCCCCAGGTTTCTGTTGTGGTTCCAGAAGTCCCCACCTTCCCCTGCCTTTTAGATGACCCATGCAGACTCATTTCAAAACTACTAGCTTTCCTGCTCCCCTTAGCCCCTGCCTTCTCAGATGTCGCTGGCTTCCCTGGGTTCAATTTCTCCTGGTAGCTTTGGCCCAACACAGACACCTCCTCCCTCCACCCCAGCAAGGAAGACTAGCACCCCCTCCCCTATATACAAACTTAGACTCACTGCAGGTCTGGAGTCATTGCCAAGGCCTGGGCAAGGGCTGTCAGCTTTGTGGAAGGGGGCTTCTGGGGATTTCCCAGCTGGGGACTTATCCAGAAAAAGAAGAGGCAAGAGGCGGAAGTATTGTTGAAAATGTGGCCAGTGGACAAGCTGGACTACTGTTTGGTATTGCTTAATCCACAATCAAGTGGGTGGGAGGTAAAACTGCCTTCTAGTGTTTGGGACTTCAAACCCCTACCCTCACTCACTCTTAATGGGTCTCCTGGGAGTATGGCAATTTTCTGAAGCTGGGACATCAAAAGCCAAAAGGAGGGGGACTTAATCTCAGCTGGGGAAGTATACATTGAGACCCAGTTTTTAAGGACTATTCATGTCCTTTAAAGAGGGTTAATCACATTGAAGTCTTCAAATCTAGTCCTTATGACAACCTGGGTATCACGTATGTTGACCACACCTTTGCTTTGTAAGGATAAAAGAAACTAACATGTGAAAATATCCTAGTACAGTTCCTAAAGCAAGATAGATGCGTCACAGATCAATCAGTTATCACAAGCATCCTTGCAATATCACATTTTATCATTGATATCACATTTTATAATTGGTTGAAAATTAGTGAAAACACATAAAACAAAAACCACCCACAAGCCATCTTTTATGCTTAAAAAGAAAGAACTGTATAAAGACCTCACAAGACCCCACTTTCCACTTCCCAGATTAATAATTTGCTGTGTCTCTTTATTTTTTTCTTCAAGTTTAACTGGACCTACTTATTGGTCACTCCCTCTCTCTCCAGCCTTTTTAAAAAGATGGAAATTGAATCACACAGTCTATCTAACTAATGTTTTAACTTTCTTTTTTCACTTAATGTATCATGAACAATGTATGAGTGCAGCCATTCCTTACTGGGTATTATATGCCTTTTTAGTTTTTTTCCAATCTTATGGGCAAAAAATAGCGTCTCATTGTTTCAGCTTGCAATTCTCTGATCAAGCATCATTTTATGTCTTCTGGAGGTTTGCATTTTCTCCTCTATGAATTGCCAGTTCAAACCCTAACCCACTTTTCTATTGGGCCTTTTCTATTTTTCTTGTTAAACTGTACATCACTCTTTGTATAGGAAAGACATTTACCTTTTGTCTGTTACATGTGTTGCAAATATTTTTCTTCCATTCTGTCCTTTGCCTTCTGACTTCATTTTGGTATCTTTTGTTATTTAGAACTTTTAAGTATTTTATGTAGTCAAATGTGTTTATTTTTCCTTTATGGCATCTGGATTTCTTTTTGGGTTTTTTAGCAAGCCTTTCTTTTCTGGCTTTCCTGGACCCATTGTTATGTTCTCCATCCACTCCTGGGTGACAAGCTGGCAATGAATGTCCTCACTGACCCCTGCTCTGTCCCTCATGCCAGCACCTTGGGCTCCTTATCTATCAACACGGTGTAATCATTGTCTGGTGTTGGCAAGTATTACATTGTGTCAGAGAACACAGAGAGAGGCAAGGGTGAAGGAGCCAAGACAGTCAGAGAAGGCAGTGAAAGAAGTGGAGTGGCAGTTGCTATAGCTGAAAGGTTGAGAAAGCAGAGAGGAGGAGGGAGAAGAATTTCATGACCTTGAATGGAGCATCTAAAAGTCACACTAGCTGATACTCTGAGTAGGAATTTTAAAGCGAACGGCATCTTGGAAAGGAATTTCGTTTAACTTTTTTCCAACTCATTTCATTCTTTACAAGCACTACATAGTGGCTGGTCCCCACACCTGGGAGGTAATATAAAAACCTCCTGCCAGCCTCGAAGTGAAAGAAAAAGAAATTGGAAAATAGGACCTCAGCTCAAAAGTATGTCTCTCCTTGAATAAATTTTAATAGACATTCCAGGCTCCATAGATCAAATGCTTAAATTAAGAAAAAATAATCAAGAAAGTAATGGTACTTTGGTTAGAGTGAGTCTGAGTTCCTTACCTCTCCACAGTTCACCTTCCTAAATGAATAGACGAAAACAGGTCAGGTCACCACATACACGGGAGCACCTACCCCGCACCAACTACCTCTCATGAAAACAGCCCTGGAGGTAAACAGGACATGGTGTAGGGTCATCTGAGATCACTGCAGCACTGATGGCTGGAGCATTGTCTAATGGTCCCTGACGTCCATTGCCCCTGACTCTGGCTCCAGAATTAGGCAACACAGTTACTCTCTGCCTCTGCAGTTGTGGCCCCTACAGCCCTGGGGCTTCTGATCACTGCCTTCTCTCTGCACCACTGACTTCTGCCTCCTTCCAGGCCTCCTTCGCATGGGATGCCCTCTTGAGACTCATATTCAAACTCTCCAAAAGATAGGGTCCGACTGGTTCTAGTTACTAGTGTCCTTTGGGGTTTTTCTCATCGGCAGCTGGTCAATCTACGGCCAACTCTTCTTGGGTTTGTTGCCCACCCCTGCTCCATGGTGGCAGGGTCACATGGCCAGCTTTCCTCCAAAGGAGCTCCATATGGGCATTAAGGCCTCAAGAGTAAAATAAGCTGCTTTCCAATACTTACTCCTTCCAGCATCATGCCCACTGCAACAAGGTGTGACATCTGGCTACCCAGTTTATAGTAGACTAGAATGTTAAAGAGGGGAAATGGAAGATGAGAAAGCATTTACAATCATAGTCAAATATTATTCATTAACCACCATTTGTTAGCATTTCAACATTTATCATTTTCTAAGGAATAAGATACGGTTTCTTAAGGCCTACAGTGAGGAAATAGGCCATAAAGTACAATATAAAAAAGTATAATTGACACATACGAACTCAAGAAGCTACCAAATGGGTCCATGTAGTGTCGTGACAAGCTTTGCATCCTTCTGTGATGCCAGTCTACCCCTATTTTGCAGCACTGAATAATACTTGAGATGCAGAATAATACTTGAACCGTGGAATTGCTAAGCTGGGTTCTAAAGACTCTCTCTACTCAGTGGTTAAGAAAAACTTAAGTTTGTGATTATTAATGTGTCATCACCCCTTCATTCCACTGACAACAGTCATCTGTAGGGCACCTTGCAGAATCTTAGTGCAGACACCAGGCAGAATACACACATTTGCCAGAGCACTCAACTTGGGATATTCTGAACAACCATTTCTTGAGATAATTCTAAACTCCCTCTTATATCTATTTGGACTCATAGCAATCTTTCAGATTATACCATTTTTATAAAAAAAATACAGGATTATTATTAAAAACAGCCATAACTAACACTTCTACGTCATTTCTAAGCTATATGTGTCACTCAGGATCCCTGCAGGGGATCTGTGTGATTTGAGGAAAGTTTATAAAGGGATTATTTAAAAAAGTTTGAGGGCAGAGTTTAGGTAAACTACCACGGGACAGTGCAGCACCCTGGGGCTAGCACCCATGGGGAGCAGTTACCATCCCTAGGCTTAGAGGGGAGAGAGCATAGGAAGTGGTGACAAGAACCAGGACAGGGGATATGTATGGAGAGGGTCCGCTGACAGGAGCTGTAGCCCTAGCTAGAGGCACAAAGCCAAACCATGGTGACCTAGCAGAGAGGAAACCAAGGAAATATATCTCTCTCCTCACTTTCCTCTGGCCCTCCTATCTCCAGTATTTCCCATTTGCCAAACCCTACTGGAAGCCTGAGTGCAAGAGATAGAGTCCACGAAGGTCAGTCTCCTAGGGCACAGAATAGGGTGGAAAAAGATGAGGGGTGGATATAGAGGGGCAAATAGAAGATGTCCACTGCTTCTGCCATTAAGGACAACAATATTAATAACACCTTCCATATGAGCCCCTGCTTTATGCCCTTCATGCCAGTTTGCTTTTTACAGGTAAGGGAAGGATGGTTCACAGGCTACTGTGCTCTTCAGTGCCACTGGTAGGACACAGTTGAGATTACCTTCTGAGAAGGAAATTCATAAGAATTAAAACAAAAAGCGATGATCTCAATCATCTAGGGTATATTAGTTATCTGTCGCTGCTAACAAATTACCTCAAAACTTAGTAATAAAAAATAACAAACATTTATTATTTCACACAGTCTCTGTGGGTCAGGAGCAGCTTGGCTAGGTGGTTCTAGCTCAGGGTCTGTCATGAGGTTGTCAAGAGGTTGGCCAGGGCTGCAGTCCTCTGAAGGCTTGATTTGGGCTGAAGGATTCATTTCCTATGCAGCTCATTCACTGGCCTTGCAAGTGAGTGTTGGCTTTTGGCAGGCCTCAGTTCTTCACCACGTGGACCTCTCCACAGGACTGCTAGAGTGTCCCTGGGACATGGCAGTTGGCTTCTCCCAAAGTGAGTGATCCAAGAGAGCAAAGCAGGGAGGAACCACAGTGCCTTTTATGACCTAGTCTCACAAGATATACACTATCATCACTTCTGCCATATGCTACTCATTAGGAGCAAGTCACAAAGTCCAACCCACTCTTGTGGGGGGAGAGCAGGTACATGGCAGGGATTAAATGCCATCTTTTAATGAGATTAGGAAAGACTTTGTGAACATATTCTAAAACAACCACATATCACAATAACAATATCAAAGATAATGTGGTTATATGATTGAAGAACTTAGGGAAGACTTTAAACTACACTGAAACTTGACCATCACCAAGCATGGTGAAATCTCCCAAGCATACTGTGCTCTGTCTGAAGAAAGAGCAGGTTAACAGAAGAGGGCTAATTTCCAAGGCATCTATGAAAAGATGGCCCAGAGGGGTAATACTGTGCAGAGAATTGTGAGCCCAATGGACACAAGTTATCTGATAAAAGGAGAGGCATACTTGGTTTGGGGACAGGAATGGATCATGTCTGGATGAAATATCTGTCAGGATTATCCATTTGCCCTGGGTGGGAGATGCCTTCTGGCAAGGTAGTGTCCTAGGCAGTAGGTATGAGGATTTCAGTAAATCTAAAGAATCACCTCCACTTAATATCAATTAATTGCTAATGCTGGATGCTCAGCAGTGTCTTATGAGTGTTGCTAATGTGACTTGGGCCTGAGCATTTCCAGACCTGAAAAGCTAAGGACTAGATAGGCCCATGAATATAGATGTTCCACCCTGCAGAGAAATTACCGCCTTGAGTGATGTCCTTATCTTGCCATTCCTTTTGTTATTGCAGAGCCCCTTCTATAAAAATTCATGTGCCTTTTGCCTCCTTGCACCCCTGAAAGCAAGCTGGGTCACTAGCAGTGTTACTAGAGCCACCTGGGAAAATTCAGCCAGGGTTCTCACTCTTGCTGTGTCTGCTCAAAACAACACGGTCTGATCTGGAATTATGGCCTCAATATGGGCCACCAGTGTTTCTGTCAGTACACAGAGGATACAGTCTTCATCAAGTCAGGCTAAGTGATTTTCCTTGAATGGATCACCCAAGACACCTAACCAGTGAATAAACAACGCTAGCTCTTTGTACATAAAAATTTTTTTAAAACAACTTCAAAAACAAATTCATGTGATTTTATAACTAAATCACTTTGCTATACATCTGAAACTAACACAACATTGTAAATCAACTATAATATAAAATAAAAAATTTTTAAAAACTAAAAAATTCATGTGATAATAGGGCACTGTTTACAACACTAAAAATAGTGCAAAAAACCCAAATGTCCAGCAATATGGGACTGGTAGCTTTAACTATGTTACAACCACACAGTTGAATACCTTAGCTGTATTGATGAAAGTATTCTACCCTGCTATGATGAAAGTATTCTACTCTGTCCAATATGGTAGCCTCTAGCCACAGGTAGCTACTTAGCACTTGAAATGGGGCTAGTTCAGCCAAGGAATTAAAATTTAATTTTATTAATTTTATTTTAAATAACCATATGTGGCCAGTAGGCTATCTTAATGGACCCTGCTCCTCAATACATTGGTATCATATGATCTCCAAGATAGATTTTGAAGTGAAAAAGCAAGATGCAGGAACTGTAGACCAATGTACATAGGATATTACTTTTTGTGAATAAAAGGGAGAGAAGTAAAAAACATATTTGCATGAATTTGCACAAACCCAGTGAAAGGATAAATGAAAAAGGTTACCTCTTGGACAAGGGGAATAGGCTGGATGGGGACGGAATGAAAGACTGCTTAATGTGCATCTTTTTATATTAATTAGATTTTTTTTTACCATACAGATGTATTGTCTACTCAATAAAATAGAATAAACCAAAATAAAAATGTAAAGATAATAAAGAAAAATAATTAATGTGAGGATATACTCAGCATATGAATGTTAGGAATAGATCTTTCTCTCTTTGGGTTCTCATTGACTTCCTGCTATCAGATAAGGCAAGATATATAAATAACCATGTTTCTTTTTACCTTAGTTGCCTGGTAGGACAGAGCAAAATGTAATGCTTAGTTACAGTATCTTCCATTTATCTAGATCTCTAGCGTATCACCTCCCTACAGTCCTACCCCTTACCTGGCTTTTAAAAATTTATCCATCTTTTTTTATTTTTAAAGTTATTGTTTGTTTGTTTGTTTTGCTTTTTTAATTTATTTGGTTGCACCAGGTCTTAGTTGCGGCAGGCAGGCTCCTTAGTGGCAGCACATGGGCTCTTTACTTGCGGCTCCAGGGCTCCTTAGTTGCAGCTTGCCAGCTCCTTAGTTGCAGCATGCAGGCTCCTTAGTTATGGCATGCGAACTCCTAGTTGTCGCATGCATGTGGGATCTAGTTCCCTGACCAGGGGTCATACCTGGGCCCCCTGCATTGGGAGCACAGAGTCTTATCCACTGCTCCACCAGGGAAGTCCCTTATCCTTCTTTCTGACTTTCATTGTAAGTCCTCTCTAAACCTTTCTGAGGCAAAATGGTCAAACAAGAAGGGAAAGAATAAACATAAAATATGTGATTTAAGAACATAAGAAAGTGGGCGCTCTTGCACATTTTTGAAAGAAGTTTAAAATGATGCAATCTTTTAATAATGTAATTTAGAAGTGTCTATTAATTTCCTAAATGTACATGGTATTTGATTCAACAGTCCTTCTAGGAGTTTGTCTTACTAAAATACTTGCAAAAGTGCGTAAGATATAAGTATAAAGGACATTCACTGTTCATTGTAAATAATAATGAAAAATTATAACCAATCTAAATGTGCATCAATCGGGGAGTGGTTAACTAAGTTACAAGAAAACATGCAGTAGGACTTCCCTGGTGGTACAGTGGTTAAGAATCCACCTGTCAGCACAGGGGACACGTGTTCGAGCCCTGGTCCGGGAAGATCCCACATGCTGCGGAGCAGCTAAGCCCGTGTGCCACAACAACTGAGCCTGCGTGCCGCAACTACTGAAGCCGCATGCCTAGAGCCCGTGCTCTTCAACAAGAGAAGCCACCACAATGAAAAGCCCACCCACCGCAACGAAGGGTAGCCCCTGCTCGCTGCAACTAGAGAAAGCCCGCGAGCAGCAACGAAGACCTAACACAGCCATAAATAAATAAATAAATAAATTTATTGAAAAAAGAAAAGAAAAAAAAGAAAACATGCAATAGTGAAAAAGGGTGCGCTAGACCTATGTTTACTGACATGTGGTGATGATCAAGTATGAAACAATATATAGAGCAGAAGTTCTCCAATTTTTTGGTCTCAGGACTCCTTTGTACTCTTATTAATTAATTAGGATCCCAAAGAGCTTTTTTTTAATGTAGGTTATGTCTATTGGTATTTACCATATTAGAAATTTAAACTAAGACATTTAAAAAATGTACTTCTTAATTTATTTAAAGTAACAACAATAAACTCATTACAAGTTTATGTAAGTTACATCCTTATTATAAAAATGAACTATGTCAAAACAAAATTTAGTGAGAAGGCTGACATTGCCTCACATTTCTGCAAGTGTATTTAATCTCTGGCTTAATAGAAGACAGCTGGATTCTCATATCTGCTTCTGCATTCAATCTGTTGTGATATGGTGTTTTGGTTGAAGTACAGGAAGAAAATCCAGCCTCATACTCATATGTAGTCGGAAAAAGGAGGATAATTTAATAGCCTTTTCAGAGCATTTTGGGTATTCTTCTTGGAGAGTTTACCAAAATTCAACAAGTGGTGGTTACTCAAAGGTTAGTTGCAATGTGGATTCTGAAATCATATCAATGAACATTTCTTTTTTTCTTTTTTTTTTTTTTTTTTGCGGTACGCGGGCCTCTCACTGTTGTGGCCTCTCCCATTGCGGAGCACAGGCTCCGGACGCGCAGGCTCAGCGGCCATGGCTCACGGGCCCAGCCGCTCCGCGGCATGTGGGATCTTCCTGGACCAGGGCATGAACCCGCGTCCCCTGCATCGGCAGGCGGACTCTCAACCACTGCACCACCAGGGAAGCCCAATGAACATTTCTTACTCTGTTAGTTTAAAATCCACCAGTCTGGGACTTCCCTCTCGGTCCAGTCGTAAGACTTTGCCTTCCACTGCAGGGGGTGTGGGTTCCATCCCTGGTTGGGGAGCTAAGATTCCACATGCCTCGCGGCCAAAAAAAAACCCAAAACATAAAACAGAAGCAATATTGTAACAAATTCAATAAAGACTTTAAAAATGGTCCACATCAACAAAAACAAAAATCTTGGCGCTTCCCTGGTGGTGCAGTGGTTGAGAGTCCGCCTGCCGACGCAGGGGACACGGGTTCGTGCCCCGGTCCAGGAAGATCCCACATGCAGCGGAGCGGTTGGGCCTGTGAGCCATGACTGCTGAGCCTGCGTGTCCAGAGCCTGTGCTCTGCAACGGGAGAGGCCACAACAGTGAGAGGCCCGCGTACTGCAAAAAAAAAAAAAAAAAAAAAATCTTAAAAAAAAATAAAATCCATTGGTCTATCTTCCACTTTGAATTTGAATGATTCTTTTACCCATGTATGACTTTGTAACATCATAATTGGTCATTTAAAAAATATTGGTTCACTGAGTTATAGAGATGCTTTGTATATTGACACATTTTATGAATAATATAAAAAATCACATTTTTTAATATCACCACCAATCGCATCATTAAAGTTTTTAAGTGTTGGCAAGCTGTCAGCTCACAATGACAAATATAAGTCATAGAGCGCCCTTTGAGAACTGCTGTGTAGCTTATAATCTCTTTTCTGTTAAAAAAAAATCCTCATTTTTGCTTGAAAGTTTGAATTCCATCATTAGTAATAAACACTGTCAGTTTTCCTTGAAGTGACAGGCTTATTAATTTTTGAGAAAATGTCTGAAAAATGCCCAATTCTGACCCGCCATAGTTTGCCTGTCAGTCATTATTTCAAGTAAAAATATTTCTCCATGAAAAAAAAAAAAACAATAGAATTCAGTTTGCAAGTCAAACAATGGCACAAGTACTGCTCCTCCAGACCATCACTGTACCTTGGAATGCATCTGAAGTGTTTGATGTGTTCTTTTCATTTCATTATACAGAATCTTAAAAAGACAAGCACTCCAGGGTTGAAATTTAATAAAATAAATCAGCTTTACAGCTTCATCAAGGGCATTCTTAAGGAAACTGGCACTTCTGTTTTTCTGAGAGTGTGCTGGTGAAGGATACAATGACCACTAGGACAGTTTGGTGCCAACACCTTGATCCAAGGCACCAGCAGTTTTACCCACTTTCGCTTTTTGTAACATCAGTACAAATGTCAATACTGTGAAGAAAGCAAATAATGCCTCAGCATAATTATAAAAATAGCTTTGGCCTTGTGAACCCTCTGAAATGGTCTCAGGGACCTTCCGGAATTCATAAGACCACCCTTTAAGAACTGCTGATGTAGCCTATGATCCCTTTTTTGTTTAAAAAAAAAAGAGGCGAAAAACAAACAAACAAACCAAAATACATACCGAAGTGCTAACAGTGGCTATCTCTAGCAGTAGAAAGTGATAAAGTGATGTTTACTTGGTACTTCACATACTTTACTCTTTTTTACATCCTTTACAATGAGTATGTATTTCTTAAGTAATTAAAAACACTAAAGAAAGGAAAAGATTAAATTTAAATGATAAACACCAATTACAACACACTCAGAGAATGTAAAATGCCCCCTTGGACCTAACTTCATATTGAAAATATGAAGAGATTAGATACATAAAGCCGAGAGCTTAAATTATTAAAAAACAAAACAAGACACACCAAAAACCTCACCCTGAGAAATACCTCATTTCCCACAGGGCTGGAGGAAGGACGTGTCACGGTGCCTTACTGCTGAGGCATCCACCAGACCCAGGTAGCTTAAATGAATGACCCTGCTGATATCTTTACATGCAGTTTGAAAATAAATCTAAAACACATTCTCTCTAGAAGGCAACAGGATTAGACTTGAAGAGTGATTTGACACTTTAGAAACCTCCCAGCTTCCTTCCCAGAGGAAACAGAAAATCAGGCACAGGACCCATGGCTTACAAAGCAGGTATTAAGTTTCTCTTTGGTGCCTTAAGTCTCCTAGCTCTGTGCCTTCCTCCCTCTAGACTGAGCCTGTCACCTCTTGCCTTTGCAGGATCCGGTGCTCTTCTAAGCTTCTCTCCTCTGCCTCCCATCCCGCCCACCTAAACCTCTAGGTGTCAAAAACCATGATATCAGTCATCCATGCCTATCAGTCATCTACACCCTAGCATAAATGAGTTTCCATGACCACGCTCCCTCCCCCACTGCATTTGCCTGTTAGGCTGATCTCTGATGATGGACTAGAAGGCTGGGTGCTGAAAGAAGGCAGCTGAGGCATCAGCAGTAACTGCTGGGGAAGCCCCTGAAGTGGAAGTCTCTGAAATCATGGGGCTTCTGAAATCATGCTCTACGGGCAGCTACCTTCAGCAAAGCTTCTTTCTGCTGTGTGACATCAAATAAGTTTCTGACCCTTTCTGGGCTCTGTAAACCAAGTGGGTTGGACTAGTGACCTCCTAGGTGGCCCCTGCTCTGGGTTTCTGTGACCGAGCTCCATCAATGTAAGGTAGTGCGAGCTCAGTAGGCCTTGGGAAACGGCATCTTGTTTTCAGTTCCTGAATTAAAAGAAGATTTGGAGGAAGCTCCCCACATGCTCCCTGCAGTTTGCCCCCTTCCCCCTTCTCTTCCTCATGACCTGTGTCTCCAGGGGGAAGATCAAACAAAGAGGCTGCAGAGGGTGGTGGAATGCTGTGTTTGCTTAAGTCCCAGGCTGGATGTGATTACAAAGTTCCTGTGACTGGGGAGACGTGGTGGGGAATGCGGTGGGAGGGGTTCTGAGCTCCGAGATTGCGCTCAGCCACACCCCACACACACCCTGCACATGCATGCGCACAGGACTCACAACACAGTTGTGAGTTGCTGAAGTTTGTGCTCAAACCCCCAGCCCCATCCCATGTGTGCCCACCGCCTCCTTAAGAGGTCTTGTTCCGGGTATTTGTTTTCTTCCATAAGGGCGATCAGAAGACCGAACAACTCTCACAAATTAAAGCGACTTTTAAATAAATAAATAAGTGACTTTTCTAATATGGTTATGTCTCAATGTCTGTCTTCCTAAAAATGCGGTGAATTCTCAAGGGCAAGGGTCACGGTCGACCACTCTCTTTATCCCCCCCACCGCCACCCCTTTCATCATGCCTAGCACATGTTCGATGCCTCCCCCCGTTTTGTTCCATGTACAAAGGAATGAATGAATGGAGAAATGACTGTTTCCATTAAGGTTCAAAAAAGTCTGTTTAAAGGTAATGGGTTATTCCCGTCGAGTGTCACCATGTCACTCAACATGTCTTCTTGTCTTCATCTTCTTTACCATAATTCACAAAAGACTGGCCCTGGGAGAGAGTTCGTGGTAAATAAGGGAGAGCAAAATAAGGACCCTGTGCTGGCACTTCTAGCTTTGTGACCTTAAGAAAGTCACTCACCTTCTCTAGACCTCAGCTTCAACTCAAAAATAGGGTTGAAAATACCTGCCTCTAGCCTAGAGGGGCTATATAAGCCTATATGAGACTCCGGAACAAGGTTTGTCAGGGCCACCCAGCGAGTTAGGGACAGTGAGACCCAGGCTAGCTGACAGTACACCCCCAGACTGTGCTCCGCACTTGGTGCCTGGCTTCCTTACCCCCTTGAAGACTCACAGCAACCTAAGAGAAGGGAGTGCTTTATCTTCATCTCCCACCAGCCCCTCAGAGCAGCTGGGACCATCAACTCAACGGGGTATTCTGGAACTGTTTGTAGGGAGATGGTTGTCTGGCTGGGAGGAGGCCAGAGTCATAGACTCAGTCTGTGCCCAACAGATGGTTTTGCTGCCTTCTGAGCCTGCTGCACCTGCAGACAGCCTGGGCTGGCAGTGAGGGACTAGGGATGGCAGCGTAGATGTCCCTCCAGCAGATGCTGTCAGTGCCCCACCTGTATCCCCATGGCCCACGCTGGAGGTCACCTACAGATGTGGTGGACAGTCCCTGCATTCACAGGCTTTCCATGTCAAAGCCTGCTTCTCTCTGCCGAAGGGCTCTCTCTAGCAGCAGGAGCACAAGGAAGTCCAAAGGTGTAGAAAATCAGTGGCCCAAGATGTAAACCTCACCCAGTGAGGAACAGTTGTTGATGGATAACAGCTTCCTGGCCCCTTAGAGGACTGAGCCCCAGTTGTCCAGAGGAATAATCTGCTCATCAATACCTCTTAATAAAGCGGTGACTTTTCTACTTTCCCTGTCCCACGACCCCACTCCCTCACCTTGATTTCCTGGGATCATCTCCTAAATAAGTAATTGCCACCAAACTTGTCTCAGGGTCTGCTTTAGGGAGATCAACCTCCTCCAAGCTTTCCAACTAGCTGGGAGGGCAGAGCATCTTATTCACATACCCACCCGACAAATCCATTCACTGGGCAAACCTCCTTTGTGCAAGACCGCCTAACTGCAAAACAGGAGAACAACCTCCAGGTCCGCTTGATCTTTGGTCTGTTTGTTCCTTCCTTCATCATACATTTTTTGACAGCCAACTATGGGCAAGGCCTTGGGCTGGGGGCGCACATGCAGCGGTGAGAAACAGACACGTCTCCTCCCCCTGCGGGGCGTTTCATCAGCTCAGGCCTTTGAACAAGCTCTCTCTCCTTTCTGGGCTGAACTAGACCATCCCTAAGGCCTTTCCAGGCTAAACTAGACCATCCCTAAGGCCTTTCCAGGCTGAGCATCCGTGCCTCTAGGACAGGCCCCTGCCCTCCAGCAGCAGAAACTCTAGGTCCTCAAGGGCCTGAATTGTCCCTGTGGGACACTGGACAGCATAAAAGTGGTCAGTGTTACAATGCACAATGGAATTTCTTCCCTTAAAAGAAACATATAATGGAAAAGAAGTTTAAAAATTTTTTTAACTTGGCAATAAAGTAGCAGACTCTTGCTCTTCTGTGCAGAGGGTACCATGATCATGGATCCCCAGCTGCCAGAGTCCCATGCTCGGGTCAGAGAGTTCAAGGCCTGGCTACAAGTGACGTCTGCCTGAGGCCCTGCGCACAGTGTTATCAGCCCCTGTTGCACAGGACGGCCCGGGGAAGCTGGGGGCAGGAGACAACAATTTTGCCACCAAAGGGACCTCAGCAAGGAGCAGTCACCACCTCAGACTCCAGCCCAGGAGTCAAGGCAGGGTGTCCTGGGGTCCCACCCTGTGCCGGTCCTGGATCCCTGGCCAGTAGTGTCAGGGGAAAGGCAGGAGCGCCCACAGGGTGGACAGTTCGGGTTAGGATAAGGTCATGAGGACAGGTTTGGCCAGGGCCAGGCTGTGGCGCCCAGGCACAGCCACTGTGCCATCTGCTTCTCTGTAACTGGTAACATTCTGTAGTACCCTTGATCAGATGTCGTGGGAGATGTAGCAGCCGCTGTTCCTCTTTGTAAAGACACTAGCAACAGAGTTGGTTTTGAACCCAGCCGTGGCCTGTGGGGTACTGGTGGTGGTGGGTTTCTCTGCCCCCTGCCCCATCCCTCTTGTCTATATGATGAGTAGGAGAGTGGAGGCTCAGATCCAGCTCTGTTTGTTCTCAAAGCCCACAGTCTCTGCCTCTACAGTACAGGGTTATGGGGGCAAGTTGTCTTCAAGACCCCTCCTCCTCTCTGGGCCTCTTTCCAGCAGCCCCAGCCCCAGGTGGCCAGGGTCCTCTGGGGAAGGAGAGGCCCTCCCCCCTTAGGAGGAAGGCAGCAGACAATAAACTCATTTGGGCTGAAATTTTGTGGATTTAATGAATACAATTTCAAAAGGGGAGATGAACAAGAACGATATTTAAGAAAAATGGCCTAATTAGCTATGTGGCCTTGGGTTATTTACCCAACCTCACTGAGCCCCAGTATCTTCATCTATACCATGGGAATAACACTATTTTTGCCTTATGGATGTAATGATTAAATGTGGAAAATGCCCAGAACAGAATAGGAATCCATATATGTAGCATCTTAGACACAACAAGAGAGAGATTCGGGCCTTCTTTACTGATTTCCTTCTCCATCATAAGACCCACCACACTGACTTTAAGCTCTCTGCATTTACCCATGGAAGAAGGGGCTCTCTTTCCTCTGAATACTTTTTAACAAGTTTGCCCATTTTTAACAAGGTAGCAGTAATTAGGGCCTGGGAAAGATGTCAGGGACAGCAAGACTCTGCGAGGCTCCTACTTCTAGCTTAACCCAAAAAGGAATTTGAAGGTAGACGGAGGAGGGGACCTGGATTAGAACAGTCTGTGTAGTTTAATCAAAGCTCCCAACACCACTGGGCTGTGTTTCTCGAAATTTCCACCAAAGAACCATTTATAGCTGCAGAAAAGAATGTATACTGCCAAGAGGTTTAGATATGCATATGGAATTGGCTCTCTGCCCGTAGGAAATTTCTTAGAATACACTTGTGTTCGCATAAAAATTCCTGCAGATTCTTCTATTCTATGCCAAAATATATATGTACTTAATTTAAAAAAAAAAACAGAAAAACACCCAAACCAAAAAATGACAACCATGTCTCCCTACCCCCATAAAATCTTCAAACTGGCACTTCGAGGAGACACAGTGTGTTCAGCCTATGGATTCATGCTCTGCCTGTATCTGCCACAGGCCCCCTTCCATGGCTGTGCAATCCCAATTTGACAGTGTGGCTCAGGACCTAAGGTATGAATCCAGCTAACCCCACGATCTCCCTTAGCTCCTAATACTCGACCTGGCCTGCTCAACCCCTGCCCACACCCCATCCACAGCATAAATAAAACGCAGCAGGACCACACATATGCACACAAACTGAGAAGCCTGAACCATTGTCAGTGGAGGAAATGGGGCTTGAAAGACTTAGGTGGCATGGGTGCCGTATTACCTGGGGTCTTAGGTGGTAAGCAACAGAAATTGACTCTGGGTAACTTACCCAGAAAGAATTTTATTGGAAGATATGAGGCAACAGAGAACTCAAGGAAAAGCTGAAGCCAGGAGGATAGGCAGGAGGGCAGTTCCAGGAATCTGGGAAGCAGAAGCCAGTGGGTAGTCGCCAGAACTAGCATGAATTGGCCCCAAATAGTTTCTGTTTTTGTATCATCTGCTCTCTTTTCCTAGGAGAGAGTATCTGATTGGCCTAACTTGGGTGGCACGGCCCATCCCCTGGCCAGGGACGATGAGGTCCCTTGATGGCCAGTCCCACCAAAACTGTATCAAATGAAAGACAGGTCAGTTACTAAGGCAAAATTGTGGTGCTATCACCAGAAAGGTGGGCATTGAATGCTGGGCAGAAGCAGTTCACAGCTATCCACAACAATATTGTGCTTAGTGAAGTCAGACAGAGAAAGACAAATACTAAATGATATCACTCATACGTGCAATCTAAGAAAGAATACAAATGAATCTATATACAAAACAGAAACAGATTCACATAGAAAACAAACTTGTGCTTACCAACAGGGAGAGGGAAGGGGGAAGGGACAAATTAGGGGTATGGGATTAACAAACTACTATATATGAAATAGCTAAGCAAAAAGGATTTACTATATAGCACAGGGAATTATACCCATTCTCTTGTAATAACCTGTAATGGAATATAATCTGCAAAAATACTGAATCACTATGCTGTACACCTGAAACTAACACAATATTGTAAATCAACTACACTTCAAACAAACAAACAAACAAACCAATGAAAGTTATCCACAATGGATCCTACAACTTGTCTCCAAAGCCAGCCTGGCTCTCCCCAAGGGACTCACAGGTCCTCTCTAGGGAGAATCTGCCATCACCAGATTACCAGCTGCTGCTGAGTTTTCCTTTCTCAGGACACAGAGCCTTTCACCCCAAGCAAGAAGGTCCAGCATAAAGTATAAAGGCCCCAGGGGAGAGGAAGCCCATCTGGAGAGAACCTTGTCCTCAGGGAGATAATCCACAATCAGAATCATTCAAGGGAATGGGTTTCAGGGAGACAGGAAAGGGGACACGCCCACAAAGGGAGAACCCAGACAGAGAGGCCTGGGCTCCTGTAGGCAGCCCGACTACCTTCATAATTTGGCCAAAGATAGGTGCTAGTCTAGAGGTCTTCACTCTGAGAAGTCTGGAGCCAGGCCTGGTTTGTCAGCCACAGTCTTCTTCCTGCAATGCCCCAAAAAGAGATATAAGCAAGCAAAGAAACTCACAACAGCAACACTAGACATTGCAATACACACAGCATGCATTATAAAACATTCAAGCAGCGCAGAGCTATGTAGAGGAAAAAATTAAAGTCTGTAGAATGATTCTTTCATTCCCCCAAACTCCCCAAACATGAGCCCCATTTTAAGGAATCTCCAAGTACCTGCTTCTCCCTTCTCAGTGGACCCCAAGAGGAGTCCCTAGAGTGAAGGGACAGAGGGGACAGAGTAGGGGAACTCCAAGTGCTGTTCCAGCTGAAACAGAGCAGAGGGGAAGGCAGGGCTGCCTCAGACACATGCTGCACCCGGGCACCCGGGCAATAGGGAGGTGGTGAAAAGAAGGGAAGGCGGGGGTTGGGGGAGAGAGAGAGAAAATTAAAGTCCCCTGCACTCCCCCATTCCACCCGTCTTACTTCCTCCCAGAGGTAGCAACCGTTACCACCTTTCCTTACTCACTCAAAGTGGCAGATAATCAGATGAGAAATTGGACGATATTTTCCTGCAGGCATCTTATGAAAAGACAAGCTCCTCGTCCTCTCAAGTAGGCAAATCTGCTTGGAGCCCTGGAGGACCAGGGCTTACTTCCCCGTTGTCTTCCTCTGTAGAAAGGGCAGGACGCAATGCAGGACCCTGCTCTACGGGGCAGGAGCTCTGTTTCTTTCTTTTTAATAAGACATTTTTTTCCATGAGGAATTCTTTTTTTGTGTGTTTTTAATAAATTTATTTATTTAATTTATTTATTTTTGTCTGCGTTGGGTCTTCGTTGCTGCACGCAGGCTTTCTCTAGTTGCTTGGAGCGCGGGCTACTCTTTGTTGCGGTGCGTAGGCTTCTTTTTTTTTTTTTTTTTTTTTTTGCGGTACGAGGGCCTCTCACTGTTATGGCCTCTCCCGTTGCGGAGCACAGGCTCCGGACACGCAGGCTCAGCGGCCGTGGCTCACGGGCCCAGCCGCTCTGCGGCATGTGGGATCTTCCCGGACCGGGGCAGGAACCCGTGTTCCCTGCATCGGCAGGCGGACTCTCAACCACTGCGCCACCAGGGAAGCCCGGTGCGTGGGCTTCTTATTGCAGTGGCTTCTCTTGTTGCAGAGCACGGGCTCTAGGAGCGCCGGCTTCAGTAGTTGTAGCTCACGGCGCTCTAGAGCGCAGGCTCAGTAGGCGTGTAGTCGTGGCGCACGGGCTTAGTTGCTCCGCGGCATGTGGGATCTTCCCAGACCAGGGATCGAATCTGTGCCCTCTGCATTGGCAGGTGGATTCTTAACCATTGCGCCACCAGGGAAGCCTTTTGTTTACTTCCTTCTCATTTCTCCCACACTTAGAGCTTGGAATATAGTAAGCACTCAGTCAATATTTTTGAGTGAATGAAATTTCTTGTCTCTCCTCAGATGGAGATTCCTTTCTTGCCACTCAGTGATCCCCAGCTGGAGCCTATGGTCTTGCTCGTGCACTCTGAGATAGGGAGCACGTGATGGAGCTGGAAAAACAAGGCTAACCTCGTTAGGTTTGGAGACAGAGAACCTATGTGTAAGTTCCTGCTCAGCCACTAGCTGTGGGCTGGAGAGAAGTAGTGGATATTGTGGTGAATCACCCAGAGCTCCTCTGCGGGGCTCAAGCTGTGCTTCCCCCAGTAGCTGGTAGTGCTGAAAGTCAATGGCTCTCAGCTGAGTCCCGTGGGGGACTTGCCCTTGGCTGAAAAGGACCACCTGTCCTTTTAATTTCAAGCCCAAGGACTGCCTCCACACAGGAGTACAAAGGCTCAGCCCCCTCTTGGCAGCAGGGACAACCCAGAAGAGCCACCCCAGCTCCAGAGCAACGTGCGGGACTGTCCAAGGCCTACGTGATGCGTCACAGCCCAACCTCTCTCTCTGCCCAGTCCCACCTTCTTCACTCCCTGTGGGGTGCCAATCCTGAGAGCACTTCCCAATCAGCTCCCTGCACGTCACTCTGCCACAGAGCCTGCTTCCCAGGGAACCCAGAATGCAGCAAGAGGCCACTTAATTTCTCTGTTCCCAGGCTCCTTAGCTACGCAACACAGGTATTAGAGAAGACAGGCTTTGAAGTGAGACAGATGTAGATTTTAATCCAAACCCACCAACTGCCAGCTCTGTGTTAACGGTCAGCTTATTTAACCTTTCTGATACTTAGTTGCCTCGTCTGTAAAATGGGATAGAGCAGACACCTCTAGTGCCCTATGTCATATCCCCTCAACTTACCTGTGATACAGCTACATGGAAGCTGAGACTCACCTGTGCTGGCAGTGTTCCACCATTTGTTCTTTTTTTTTTAAATTTAATATTTATTTATTTAATTGATTTATTTTCCTTTTTTTTTTTTTTTTTTTGGCTGCGTCGGGCCTTAGTTGCGGCACACAGGACCTTTGTTGAGGCATGTGGGATCTTTTTGTTACGGTGCGCGGTCTCTTCGTTGCGGCGCTCGGGCTTCTCTCTAGTTGTGGTGTGCAGGTTTTCTCTCTCTACTTGTGGTGCTGAGGCTCCAGAGTGCAGGGGCTCTGTAGTTTGCAGCACACGGGCTCTCTAGTTGAGGCACGCAAGCTCAATAGTTGTGGTGTGCAGGCTTAGTTGCCCCACAGCATGTGGGATCTTAGTTCCCTGACCAGGGATTGAACCCGCATCCCCTGTACTGGAAGGCAGATTCTTTACCCCTGGACCACCAGGGAAATCCCCACCATTTGTTCTTTACATCCTCTACTTTGGAGGGGATGTCCCCAGGCCACTCGACCTCTATACACTTCACTGATATGTCAGACCCTAAATCTCGGTAGGATTTATATCCTCCTCTCTAGATTAAATGCATCATACTTGTCACTTCCTGCTTATCCGGTCTCATTAACATGAGGTCACTGATACGGTGCATTAATGTGCTGCTCTATGGAGTGTCCAGATGGTCCAGGTCCCTTCAGACTCCATTATGATAGAAGGTGGGGGAGTTAACATAGTCCTGATACAAGACACAAATGTATCCTGTCCTCTGCTCCACGTGTATTGCTTTGATTCTCCTTTCTGATAGGGATAGAAAAGAAAGCAAGAAACAGGTCGACGGGCATGCACCATGTATTGGAGGCTGTGTTGATCTGCTCCAGCAAAGATACCCTACCTGGCAAAACAGCAACAACTGGGGCTCCTGCTTGGTTAGGGTTGTGGTAGTTTACTCTCATCAGCCATTTTATCCAGTTTTTGTAGGGGCCTGACGGGTGAGTTAAATGGGAATATGACAGAGACCACCATCCCTACAGTCTTTCATCGTTGAGGGTGGCACTAATTCCTGCCATTCCCCCTGGGATACAGTCTTGTATTTGATTTACCATCTTGGCCAGGGAGAGGGAGCATTTTAGAGACTTCAATTGGCTTTCCTTACTGTACTAGCTCTTATTCCATAGGCCAAGGAACCAATGTTGGGGTTCTACCAAGTATATGTATTCCAATACATACCCAGGAACAGATATATAACCACAGTGGACCCATGAACTCAATGTGAGCTGGAGCAAGGCCAGGACTCCATTATTCCCTAGCCCCCTCACTCTAATGGGGGCATGACAGCACTTTGGGGTCATGAGATACCAATGCCAATTCAGACCCTGTGGTCAAAAATTCTTCCAAGTCTTTGCTATCCCTCCCTTCTCATGCTCAGTTACACAAGTAAATGGTCATGGATTCTTTTTGGAAAGGACTTGGGGGGAATACCACTGAATACACTTGCCATGATGTTGCATGTCCTATAGTCAAAGGCTCAGGTCCAGAAATGGGTTAAGGAATCATGACATTTTACTGGGGGTGGGTGCCTTCAGCCCTCTGATCATCCATCCTTGATCTCTTTTGATTGTCTAAATTAGCAATATACTGTTGGCCACCCATCTATCTTGCCTTTAGGAACACTGTGTTCTGCTAACCATCTCCATAGCCTTCTGTATGTCAGGCCCTCCTGACTGCTGTTCAGATTTTTTTTTTCTTTTTAACTTTAAAAAAAATATATTTTATTGGAGTATAATTGCTTTACACTGTTGTGTTAGTTTCTGCTGTATAACAAAGTGAATCAGCTATACGTATACATATATCCCCATATCCCCTCCCTCTTTTTTTTTTTTTTTTCTTTTTTTTTTTTTGCAGTACACGGGCCTCTCACTGTTGTGGCCTCTCCCGTTGCGCAGCACAGGCTCCGGACGCGCAGGCTCAGCGGCCATGGCTCACGGGCCCAGCCGCTCTGCGGCATGTGGGATCTTCCCGGACCAGGGCACGAACCCGTGTTCCCTGCATCGGCAGGCGGACTCCCAACCACTGAGCCACCAGGGAAGCCCTCCCCTCCCTCTTGCGTCTCCCTCCCACCCTCCCTATCCCACCCCTCTAGGTGGTCACAAAGCACCGAGCTGATCTCCCTGTGCTATGTGGCTGCTTCCCACTAGCTATCTATTTTACATTTGGTAGTGTATATATGTCCATACCATTCTCTCACTTAGTCCCATCTTACACTTCCCCCTCCCCGTGTCCTCAAGGACATTCTCTACATCTACGTCTTTTTTCCTGTCCTGCCCCTAAGTTCCTCAGAACCTTTTTTTTTTTTTGAGATTCTATATATATGTGTTACCATATGGTATTTGATTTTCTTTCTGACTCACTTCACTCTGTATGACAGACCCTAGGTCCATCCACCTCACTAAAAATAACTCAATTTCATTTCTTTTTATGGCTGAGTAATATTCCATTGTATATATGTGCCACATCTTCTTCATCCATTCATCTGTTGATGGACACTTAGGTTGCTTCCATGTCCTGGCTATTGTAAATAGTGCTGCAATGAACATTGTGCCACGTGACTTTTTTTAATTATGGTTTTCTCAGGGTATATGCTTAGTAGTGGGATTACTGGGTCATATGGTAGTTCTATTTCTAGTTTTCTAAGGAACCTCCATACTGTTCTCCATAGTGGCTGTCAATTTACATTCCCACCAACAGTGCAAGAGGGTTCCCTTTTCTCCACACCCTCTCCAGCATTTATTGTTTGTAGATTTTTTGATGATGGCCATTCTGACCGGTGTGAGGTGATACCTCATTGTAGTTTTGATTTGCATTTCTCTACTGATTAGTGATGTTGAGCATCCTTTCATGTGTTTGTTGGCAATCTGTATATCTTCTTTGGAGAAATGTCTATTTAGGTCTTCTGCACGTTCTTGGACTGGGTTTTTTGTTTTTTGATATTGAGCTGCTTGTATATTTTGGAGATTAGTCCTTTGTCAGTTGCTTCATTGGCAAATATTTTCTCCCATTCTGAGGGTTGTCTTTTTGTCTTGTTTATGGTTTCCTTTGCTATGCAAAACCCTTTAAGTTTCATTAGGTCCCATTTGTTTATTTTTGTTTTTATTTCCATTTCTCTAGGAGGTGGGTCAAAAAGGATCTTGTTGTGATTTATGTCATAGAGTGTTCTGCCTATGTTTTCCTCTAAGAGTTTTATAGTGTCTGGCCTTACATATAGGTCTTTAAGCCATTCTGAGTTTATTTTTGTGTATGGTGTTAGGGAGTGTTCTAATTTCAGTCTTTTTAAAAAAAATTAATTAATTGATTTATTTTTGGCTGTGTTGAGTCTTCGTTTCTGTGCGAGGGCTTTCTCTAGTTGAGGCAAGCGGAAGCCACTCTTCATCGCGGTGCGCGGGCCTCTCACCGTCACGGTCTCTCTTGTTGCAGAGCACAAGCTCCAGACACGCAGGCTCAGTAGTTCTGGTTCACGGGCCTAGTTGCTCCGCGGCATGTGGGATCTTCCCAGACCAGGGCTCAAACCCATGTCCCCTGCATTGGCAGGCAGATCCTCAACCACTGCACCACCAGGGAAGCCCTAATTTCAGTCTTTTACATGTAGCTGTCCAGTTTTCCCAGCACCACTTATTGAAGAGGCTGTCTTTTCTCCATTGTGTATTCTTGCCTCCTTTATGAAAGATAAAGTGACCATATGTGTGTGGGTTTATCTCTGGGCTTTCTATCCTGTTCCATTGATCTATAATTCTATTTTTGTGCCAGTACCAAACTGTCTTGATTACTGTAGCTTTGTAGTATAGTCTGAAGTCTGGGAGCCTGATTCCTCCAGCTCCGTTTTTCTTTTTCAAGATTGCTTTGGCTATTTGGGGTATTTTGTGTTTCTATACAAATTGTGAAATTTTTTGTTCTAGTTCTGTGAAAAATGTCATTAGTGGTTTGATAGGGATTGCACTGAATCCGTAGATTGCTTTGGGTAGTATAGTCATTTTCACAATGTTGATGCTTCCAATCCAAGAATGTGGTATATCTCTCCATCTGCTTGTATCATCTTTAATTTCCTTCATCAGTGTCTTATAGTTTTCTGCATACAGGTCTTTTGTCTCCTTAGGTAGGTTTATTCCTAGGTATTTTATTCTTTTTGTTGCAGTGGTAAATGGGAGTGTTTCCTTAATTTTTCTTTCAGATTTTTCATCATTAGTGTAAAGGAATGCAAGAGATTTCTATGCATTAATTTTGTATCCTGCTACTTTACCAAATTCATTGATTAGCCCTAGTAGTTTTCTGGTAGCATCTTTAGGATCCTCTGTGTATAGTATCATGTCATCTGCAAACAGTGACAGTTTTACTTCTTCTTTTCTGATTTAGATTCCTTTTATTTCTTTTTCATCTCTGATTGCTGTGGCTAAAACTTCCAAAACTATGTTGAGTAATAGTCGTGAGAGTGGGCAACTTTGTCTTGTTCTTGATCTTAGTGGAAATGATTTCAGTTTTTCACCATTGAGAATGATATTGGCTGTGGGTTTGTCATATATGGCCTTTATTATGTTGAGGTAAGTTCCCTGTATGCCTACCTTCTGGTGAGATTTTATCATAAATTGTTGTTGAATTTTGTCAAAAGCTTTTTCTGCATCTATTGAGATGATCATATGGTTTTTATCCTTCAGTTTGTTAATATGGTATATCACATTGATTGATTTGCATATATTGAAGAATCCTTGCATTCCTGGCATAAACCCTACTTGATCATGGTGTACGATCCTTTTAATGTGCTGCTGGATTCTGTTTGCTAGTATTTTGTTGAGGATTTTTGCATCTATGTTCATCAGTAATGTTTGCCTGTAGTTTTCTTTTTTTGGCACATCTTTGTCTGATTTTGGTATCAGGGTGATGGTGGCCTCGTAGAATGAGTTTGGGAGTGTTCCTCCCTCTGTTATATTTTGGAGGAGTTTGAGAAGGATGGGTGTTAACTCTTCTCTAAATGTTTGATGGAATTCGCCTGTGAAGCCATCCGGTCCTGGGCTTTTGTTTGTTGGAAGGTTTTTAATAACAGTTTCAATTTCAGGGCTTGTGCCACTCAGATTTTGCTGCTCACTACAACCATTGCACCCACCTGGGTTCTAAAGGCTAAGCACTGACACCTGACCTCTGTTATGTTGGCATCCTCTAATCCCCATGGGTATCAGCGAGCCCAGTTCTGTAATAGTGTCTCCTACTGTGCCCTCCCCCCCACCAGCTCCTTCCTTACTGCCTCCCACAGAACAGAGTTGGCTGGTGGGTTTTCTGGCCTCATGTACCACAAACACTCTGACATGCCCACTCCTCTGGGCCTTTTGTTCTGCTCCTCCACCATCTGCCACGGCAGCTCTGACATTTCTATTTCACTTGTGTGGACCATGGCTTTTCCTATGCTTCTAAAATCCATCTTTAAAGTGTATTAGCACAACCTCCTGGGTTCCCGGCCAGGTTGTTAAATCCTGTACCATGGTAAAGTACTTCCATATCAACATCTGCTCTTATCCAACTTCACCTTCCTCCCCTCTTGATCCGGCCCCCTCAGGATTCAGTTCTGTGCACACTTTCTGCCTGAGTGTGTGAGCCGGATTCAGCATATAATCACTCTCCCCCTAGCAGGCCCGGCCATAGCTGGGATCTGACTCTTTTTGTCCATCAGATACATAAAGAGGAGGAGGTAGGCTACGAGAAAGACAAGCTTTATCTTGTAGGGCACCTGCCCCATTTGAAATGGAGTGCAATCTTCCTAGAAG
The DNA here is from genome assembly GCF_025265405.1 of Mesoplodon densirostris. Classification (NCBI taxonomy): domain Eukaryota; kingdom Metazoa; phylum Chordata; class Mammalia; order Artiodactyla; family Ziphiidae; genus Mesoplodon; species Mesoplodon densirostris. The sequence goes on from NC_082664.1 coordinate 125,809,759, forward strand.
GGGGACTACTATTTGCCAAGAAGAAGTGGGTCACTGGGACTTCCCTGGTGGTCCAGTGGTTAAGACTTCGCCTTCCAAGGCAGGGGGTGTGGGTTCAGTCCCTGGTCGGGAAGCTAAGATCCCACATGCCTCGTGGTCAAAAAACCAAAACATCAAACATCAAACAAAACCCATAAAGTCTTTAGTGTAATAAATTCACTAAAGACTTTAAAAATGGTCCACATCGGGCTTTCCCTGGTGGCGCAGTGGTTGAGAGTCTGCCTGCCGATGCAGGGGACAAGGGTTCATGCCCCAGTCTGGGAAGATCCCACATGCCGCAGAGCGGCTAGACCTGTGAGCCATGGCCGCTGAGCCTGCGCGTCCGGAGCCTGTGCTCCGCAACGGGGGAGGCCACAGCGGTGAGAGGCCCGCGTATCGCAAAAAAAAAAAAAAAAAAAAAAAAAAAAAAAAAGAAGTGCGTTACTTCTCCAGGCCCAGTGGGTTCAGAAGAATCTGAGAGGTCAAGGTTCTCAACTGCATTTATTCATTTATGCCCAACCCTGGTCTCAGGTTCCCACCCCTTTCCTAACAGGGCTCTGACCTTGGCACACAAGGCCTGAGCACACAGGAAGATTCCATCTTCTCTGGAGCTCTGCTACTCTTCCCAGTAAGTCTTAAGCCTGGTCCTCCCTCTGCAGGCAGGATTTCCTCAAATGTTGCCCAGGAGGTCCTCTGGCTTTTGCCTTTTGCCTAGGTGACTTTTCACTGAGAGTGTCATTACCCCTTGTGAGCAAATCAATGGGCTCAGCAAAGGCATTCATTTCTATAGTCCTTACGCTCACTACTTCCCTCGATCACTAAAGACATTGCACCAGCCAGTGTGACCTCTTCCACCCATATCCCAGCCCAGTTCACAACAGTGAGTGAGTTTTAATAATCACGAGGTTACGGCATACCAGGGACTAACCTTACTTCTATACCAGTTATGGCGTCTTCACTGATACCTGGCTGGCAAATGGTCCCTCTCCAAATTCCCATTTCTGCTTCCCAGGACCACTTCTGGCCCAAACTATCTTGGTTTGGGTTCCCTGAAAGCAGACTCTGAGATGGAGAATTTTCTGCAGAAGGTTTATCAGACAGTGCTCTTGGGAGATACACCTGTAAGTGAGAGAACAGGATTGGAAAGAGGGAGAAGCTGATCCCAATGTGGTTGCAACCGGGGCCTCAGCTGATCCTACAGGGAGCTCTGAGCTGGGATGGCCCTTCAGAGGGTCCCGGAATGAGGCAAGGAGGCCGGGGCATGACATTCCCACATCAACCAGTTACTGGCTGCGGACTGCCCCATATGGGGACTGGGCCTCGCCTTTGTGGAGGCAAAAATTTGTAGCCAGGACAAGCCCCAGGGAGGGAAGGAGCAGTGAGACACCAGTAGCCAGTATTCCCAGCAGCTGGGAATGGGTTTGCGGGCCCTGAAGCGGGGCCCAGGAGGAACACTGCTACAACCTATTGTACCATCTCAGCAAGTTCTTGTGAGAACTGAATGAGAGAAAATGTGATAAGAGCTTAGTTTAGCAACATGCCAGGCACATAATTTTTTTAAAGGTACCTATCATTGTTTTTATGCATAATAATAATTATAGTTGTTTTTATGCATGATAATAATTATAGTTATAGTTTATACAATAATATTCAGTTGAACCATGTAAGTTGTCGACATTTAACCACATTTGATCTTTAAATATAGAGATTTCATATGGCTCATCCTGTTAATAAGAACAATTAATCTAATATCTGTCCTACCTATCTTATAGGATTATTTGAAGATCACCTAGAGATGGGCATATGTAAAAATGCTTTGTAAAGTGAAAAACCCTGGGAATTCCCTGGTGGTCCAGTGGTTAGGAGTCCACGCTTTCACTGCTGTGGGCCTGAGTTCAATCCCTGGGTTCCTCAGGGAACTAAGATCCCGCAAGCTGTGCATGTGGAAAAAAAAAAAGTTCTAATAAAATGTTGACACACTAGTTTATATTATCAACTTTTACTACTACGACATCTAAGAGAATGGCTCTGTTCAGGCATCCCCAGCCAATGATAATAAGCTGTCTTATCTCCTTTAAATACTCAAATTACAATTTACTTTGAACCCTACTGTCCCTCATGGGAACCCCGCCTCTGCCGAGTGTTCCAAGCTATCTTGGAGAGTCCCTCAGTGCTGGGTTACACCAGCCCCAGAGCTCGCCCTTTCTGTTCCTCCCCTCCAGCTTCCTCAGTGGGCCCCACACCCTCTGTGAGCTCCCACCCAGCTGGGCCTGGCTATCCTCTGTGGGTGGCTGCCACCACTGAGCCCGCCACTGGCCTCCTCGTAGCCACTCAGCCCCAAGCATGTCCGGGGCACTTTTCTCAATGCATCATACATAACAGAAACCAGGCACAGCTTCTAGAAGGAGCTGACAAAATTTAGGGGACCATGCAAGAAGAGTAAAACAAAGAGAAATACTCACAACCTTGATCGATATGGTTTTTCTCAGAGCCCACAGATCCCAGGCTGGTACCCAGATAATCTCACAGGGCCACCTACCTGGCCAGCCCTGGCTTGCTCCACATGGCAGGGCCCAGCCCAGCACCACCTCCAAGGTTTGCTTGGACCGTGTCTTCCATCAGAGGGCAGACACAACTTTCTTCAAACAGGGAGAGGAGGAGGAGGAGAGAGAGACAGAGAGAGAGAGAGAGAGAGAGAGAGAGAGAGAGAGAAACTTCCGCGTCATTCCCAGGGCCCTGTCTTGAGTCCTCAATTTCTGCCCCAGGACAGTCTTCCTCCCAGGATGACTAGCAGTGGGTATTTTCCTTTAATGGCATTTACACCCCTGCTAAGGCCGTGGCCTTGCTCTTTGCAAACAGCAGGATGATTACAGGAATACAGAAAGTCCAAGATCAGTACAGTTCAGGATACTGTGTATATATCATGGTTGTCCAGCCCAGCCTGGTCCAGGCCCTTTTCACAGTTTCTGTTCCAGGTGACAATCAGGTTCAAATGTGCTTTCTGCGGTCCTCTGGATTGGAGTTCCCCCAATCTTCCAAAACATCCATTCAAAGCACCCACAGTTCCATAAAGAACAAGCAACAGTTGATGGCCCAGTGCCCTCTTGATCAAGACAGAACCAAGAAACCTTTCTCTACCCTCCATGCGCCCCAAAGAGCACAGTAACAGCCGAGTGCCAGGTACATGCCCCCCGCACAAAAGACCCCTGCTTGCAGTAGCTTCCCCACCAGCAGAGGTAAAAGACATTAACTCGTCAGCCTATCCTCAGAGCCCCGGTTAAAGGGACAAGGGCCCATCCATATGATGGAAGGCTGGGCGGTACGCGGGCCTCTTACTGTTGTGGCCCCGTTGCGGAGCACAGGCTCCGGACGCGCAGGCTCAGCGGCCATGGCTCACGGGCCCAGCCGCTCCGCGGCATGTGGGATCTTCCCGGACCGGGGCACAAACCCACATCCCCTGCATCCGCAGGCGGACTCTCAACCACTGCGCCACCAGGGAAGCGCCCCCCACCCCCACCCCAGCATGCTTTTTGTTATGTGCTGCGAGAGAAACGTGGTTGGCAGCTTCTGAAATAGCTCCCAGTGATCCCAGCCTCCGGAGATCTACATTCTTGTGTGATCCCCTCCTTGCGTGTGCGGAGGGGTGTGGTGGTTGGAGGGCGGGTGGAGAACAGCCAGACCTAAAGCCTTCTTCCAACAACTAGAATACGACAAAGGCAAAGGAGGTCACTCGGAGATTGGGCTCTAAAAGCCTGGGGCCCCTAGCTTGCTCACTCGCTTCCTTCTCAGGGCACTCCCCTTGATGATGTAAGCTGCCGCGTCAGAGAGGCCATGTGGCCAGGGCCTGAGAGGGGCTAAGCCAAGGGTCCAGCAGCTCCCGAGGAACTGAATCCTACCAACAACCCCATAAGTGAACTGGGTGTCTGATTCCATTCGACACCTTGATGGCAGCCTGGGAGCGGCCTTGAGCGGAAGGCCCAAGTATGCAGTTGCGACCTACAGAAACTGAGATGTAAATGTTGTTGTCACAAGCCACTAAGTTTGGAAGTAGTTTGTTATGTAGGAAGATAATTAGGATGGGAATAATCTTCAAGGTGTGTTCTTAAGTAGAAAAATCAAGGTGCTGAAAAGGTGCATTACATGTTATTATTTGTATAAAAGGGAGAAATATTTCCATTATGTGTATGTGTGTGTGTGATCCATATATATGTATATCCATATATATATTTGCTTCTATATGCATAAAATATCCCTGGAATGATATACATTAAATTCAGAATTTGGGTTGCTTCCAGGGAGAAGACCTAATGTTTGGGGGAGGGAGAATTTTCACTGCATACTTTTAGATCTTGATTTTGTATCATGTGAAACTGTTGACTCTTCAAAAAGTAAGCACAATATTTTTTGAAAAGAATCAGTCAATAAACCACCCTGGAAAAACAAAATGAAGATAATGTTTTTAAAAAAGCAATTAATCGGGCCTCCCTGGTGGCGCAGTGGTTGAGAGTCCGCCTGCCGATGCAGGGGATACGGGTTCGTGCCCCGATCTGGGAGTATCCCATATGCCGCGGAGCGGCTGGGCCCGTGAGCCATGGCCGCTGGGCCTGCGCATCCGGAGCCTGTGCTCCGCAACGGGAGAGGCCACAACAGTGAGAGGCCCGCATACCGCAAAAAGAAAAAAAAAAAAAAAAAGCAATTAATCAAACTTCAAACTGAGGAGCTATTACCAATTTTGTATCTGCCTCTTATCCCCCATATCCAAGTGCTGTCAACTCTCCTTTCAGAATATCTCAAATCTGTCCCACTTCTTTTTTCTAACTTATTATTTTATTTTTAATACAATTTTTAAATGTCACACTCCATTTACAGTTATTACAAAATACTGGACATATTCCCCATGTTGTACAATACATCCTTGTAGCCTATCTTACACCCAATAGTTTGTACCTCTTAATCTCTCATCCCTATGTTGCCCCTCCCTCCCCTCTCCCCACTGGTAACCACTGGTTTGTTCTCTATATCTCTCAGTCTGTTTCTTTTTTCTTATATTCATTAGTTTGTTGTATTTTTTAGATTCCACATATAAATGATATCATACAGTATTTGTCTCTTTCTGTCTGACTTGTTTCACTTAGCATAATGCCCTCCAAGTCCATCCACGTTGCTGCAAATGGCAAAATTTCATTCTTTTTATGGCTGAGTAGTATTCCATTGTATACATGTGCCACATCTTTATCCATTCATCTGTTGATGGACACTTAGGTTGCTTCCATATCTTGCCTATTGTAAACAACGCTGCTGTGAACATTGGGGTGCATGTATCTTTTCAAATTAGTTTTTTTTTTTTTTTTTTTTTTTTTGCAGTATGCGGGCCTCTCACTGTTATGGTCTCTCCCGTTGCGGAGCACAGGCTGCGGACGCGCAGGCTCAGCGGCCATGGCTCACGGGCCCAGCCGCTCCGCGGCATGTGGGATCTTCCCAGACCAGGGCACGAACCCGTGTCCCCTGCATCGGCAGGCGGACTCTCAACCACTGCACCACCAGGGAAGCCCCTCAAATTAGTACTTTTTTTTCCAGACACATACACAGGCGTGGGATTGCTGGATCATATGGTAGTTCTATTTTTAGCTTTTTGAGAAACCTCCATACTGTTTTGCCACAGTGGCTGCACCAATTTACATTCCCACCAACAGTATATTAGAGTTCCCTTTTCTCCACATCCTCCCAACATTTGTTATTTGTGTTCTTTTTGATGAAAGCCATTCTGACAGGTGCACAGTGATATCTCATTGTGTTTTTAATCCTGTCCCACTTCTGTCTTTCCATCTTCACTCCAACTACCCTGGACCAAGCCACAAGCATCTGTTCCCTGGCCTATTGCAATAGCTTCCTAACCATTCTCCCTGCTTCCTTCCCCACCTCCTTTCTTGATCACATTGCTCCCATTCTTCATACTGGAGTTTTCAAGCCAAATTTTCACTTTCTCTTTTAAAGTGAATTTTGGTATAGGTGATAGTTACCAATTATAGAAATACTCCTGCAAAAACAAAGAGAGAAGGGAACTTATACGTACTAGGTGCTTATGTAAAGCAGACTTTACATATATTATGCTGTTTACTCTTCATAACAGCCCTATGGTGTGGGCATAATTACTGTCCCCATTTTACGGATGAAGAGAGTTGAGGTCAAGGAGGCTGCAGTATGTGTCCACGGGGATTGTCTGCTCAGCATCCCCTTCTCCTGGGAATGATCTTTTCTTATTGTAGGAGCTGCCATCATCTGCAATTATCCTGCCTCCAGGCCACAGCTGATTAGTTCAAGAGCAGGTATCTGACCCAGTCTTGGCAGCAGAGCACCCCCTGTCCTACAGGGATCCCTTCTCCAGCTGCTAACAGCTGCAGAAAGACCCAGTAATCCAGATCAGAGAGGAGCCTTTGATGCCCATCACCCTCAACTGAGAAGACGTTGAACTGTGGTGGTCAAAATTCCCTGGATTTGGACCAGGGAACCTGGCTACTTCTCCGCCTTCTGCCCTGAAGTCGAGGTTGTCACTTTCTCTGCACTTTGGTACCGTGTTTGTAAAGTAACAGGGTGAGGACCAGCAGAGTGGTTCAGATTGGAGGGGATGATCTCCAAGGACCCTAACTCTTCTGTGTGACCTTGGGAATGTGTTTCCCCACTCTGGGCCTCAGTTTCCTCAACTATAAAATGAGAGTTGGAGATGGCAGTGGGGGAGAAAGTGGGGAATGGATGAGACAATCTCTAGAAGGACTTTGCAGTTCAAAAAGTCACGGGGCCATCACATCAGAGGTAAGTGGCTGCCTTCCTTCTCAACAGGAGAGGCGTCTTTCCCCCTAACCTTTGGCTGAGCCCCTCTTTAACAAGAGGATGGTGGACCCTCTAATCTGGGACTTCTGACTCGGAAGGGGCCAATCTCACTCTGAACAAATGAACCACAGAGACAAAAACCATCTGTGGTGTGGTGGAGACCCTGCCAGAGGCCCCTTAGCAGCCTGCCTCTCACCAAGACTCCCAGCCCCAGCCCTCTTGGCAACCCCTGTTGCCCCCCCAGATTTGATTAAATTTTACAGTTCCCGTCATGCACTTGGGCCTTCTGCTGCGAGGTTACTAGCTGCTCTTAAGAGTTCTTTATACAACTCCACTTGGGCTGCCAGCCACCAAATTCTTCCTGCTCATGCATTACTTAGATTAGCTAAGGATGTTGGCATTTAGAGCCCAACGCCGACATTTATCTCGAAGGCGGCCTCATGACAGCCATGGCTGTCTTTCAGTACAGCACTCCTCTGCAGACTGTTCTTTGTAATGTAAGGTGTTACACAAGCTCTCACTGTATCTATAATTCTGCATATTTTTATGATTAGCTGACTAGGAGTACATACATTCCACCGTTGGCCTCTGGCATATGAATTGGTCCAGGAGACAAGGCATCAGATTCCAACTACTTTTGTTCCCCAGCTCCTTTTCAGATGACCCCACCTTGCCTCTCAGCTGAGACAGAGCAGGTCTAGTGCCCTCCACTGCCCAGGATGCTGAGAGGCCCTTACACTTGTATGACATTTGACAATGTATGAAACTTTCACTTATTCCTCATACTTCCGTGGTTGCTATTTTACAGATGAGGAGGCAAGGTCTTGCAAAGGAAATCTTTGTCAATTATAATGCAAAGCACAAAATGTTAATTATTTTCATTAAGCAAGCAAATTTCTTAACTCTGAGTCTAGGGCTCTTCCCACTATACCACAAATGTCTATTTTTTATTGAAAGGGAACCAACTTTGAGAAATGGATGCCCTACCCAAGATGGTCCATACCAGATGTTAGGGCAAGGCTCAGCTACTATCATAAAGAGATCTGATAAAACCACGGGTTAGGGGGTAAAAGAGTCTATTTTTCTCTCATGTAATAGTCCATGATGGCTGGCAGCTCAGCAGCACACAGTTTGTCAAGACCCAGCTTCCTTCCAAGTTCTTGCTCTGCCATCTCTGGAGCCCATTTATGAACTATTTGCCAGACTGAAGCTGGTTTTGCAGCCACATCTGGGTTGCAGCTGGTGGGAAGGGAAAAGAGGAGGAAACATGTCCATAATTTTAAGGCCTGAGCCCCCCAAAGCTACATATCATTACCACTCACATTCCAGTGGAGAGAATTTGGTCACATGGCTACCCTTAACTACAAGGGGGGAAGGAAAATATGATCTAGCTACGTGCCCAGGAAAGAAGGGAGATGGATTTGGCGGCGTGACTATAGCAGAATCTCCCACACAAAGCACTGAAAGTCTCCAACTATTCTTCATACTTTCCTTGACCTCCTCCCAAGAAAATAACTCTCTCACTCACCTCCTTGTATCTAACAACCAACCATTTAAGGGCCACCTTTGCATTTTGAAGGCCCTTTGGTCTTCTAGCAATCATTTTTTTCTTGGTGCCAATTTTAAATACAGTTTTATTTAAGACATTGCATTTTCCACTTACAATACAGTGCAATGTTATTGCACTTATAAAGTGCAATGTTATTTCCTTTCCCTGTGCACATATCCATATTCAAGTATCAAGAATGACCAGTCAGGGCTTCCCTGGTGGCGCAGTGGTTGAGAGTCTGCCTGCCGGTGCAGGGGACATAGGTTCAAGCCCTGGTCCTGGAAGATCCCACATGCCGCAGAGCAACTAAACCCGTGTGCCACAACTACTGAGCCTGCGCTCCAGAGCCTGCGAGCCACAACTACTGAGCCTGTGAGCCACAACTACTGAAGTCTGAGTGCCTAGAGCCCATGCTCCGCAACAAAAGAAGCCACTGCAGGGCCTCCCTGGTGGCGCAGTGGTTGAGAGTCCGCCTGCCGATGCAGGGGATACGGGTTCGTGCCCCGGTCTGGGAGGATCCCATATGCCGCGGAGCGGCTGGGCCCGTGAGCCATGGCCGCTGGGCCTGCGCATCCGGAGCCTGTGCTCCGCAACGGGAGAGGCCCACATACCGCAAAAAGAAAAAAAAAAAAAAAAAAAAAAGAAGCCACTGCAGTGAGAAGCCCATGCACCGCAACAAAGAGTAGCCACTGCTCGCTGCAACTAGAGAAAGCCCGCGCACAGCAAGGAGGACCAAACGCAGCCATAAATAAATAAATAAATAAATTTATGAAGGAAAAAAAAAAAAAGAATGACCAGTTATTTACCATAGCAGCTCAACTTTAAAAGTGCCATGGAATTTGGGGTCCTTCAATGTTTTGTGTGGAACAATGCTAAATCTGTATGCTAGGTTGGCTTAATCAACCTCTTCAGTGGCGGGCCCAGGAGAGGCACCACCAGATGGAGGCGCTCTGCCACCAGGGAAGCCCCCATGCATGCCTCCTGCACTCTGGTATAGCTTGGTAATGATGGGGTTGCAGACTTTTTCCGGCTTCTTCTACTGTTCAAATTCTTCCTTCTCTGCATTCTGGTTCTTATCAAGCCAGTGAATTATTTCATTACACTTATCAGAAATCTTCTGTTTGTCCTCATCATTGATCTTGCCTTGGAGTTTTTCATCTTCAACAGTAGCTTTCACGTTGAAAGCATAGGATTCAAGCAAATCCTTAGAAGACACCTTGTCCCGCTGAAGTTCATCTTCAGATTTGTACTTCTCTCCTTCCTGGACCAGTAGCAATGATTATTTAAATATTTTTTCATTCTTTCAATTACCATCCATCCTCTATAATGAGCACCTAATCGTATCATCTTTAATCCTCAAAATACCCCATTAAGAGAGTGTCACTGTCCTCCTTTTTATAAGTGAGGAAATTGAGACTCTGGAAAATTGAGTGGCTGATCCAAGGTAGAGTCAGAATTTGAACGCGGTTCTGTCTGACTCCAAAGCCCAAACCGTTTCTGCCACATCATAATGATCCCAGACTGATGTATTTTCTTCGTCACTATAGTTTTTCTTCTTATCCAGAAACACCTTCTGAAGACTGAGTACTGGTCCAAAAGCAAGGTCTGAGGGACCACAAGAGACAGGCTGATGAGGATTTGAGGCCTCTTTTTAGACCCCCTGCATTGCCATGGGAGCAGCGTGGGGCCCCAGGATAGTAGCATAATGGAGCATCTTTTTTTTCAGGCCTGTGCTGCAGTTGCCATCCAGAAACTCTCCAGGGCTGTGACCCAGACTCTTCACATTAAAAATAGTTCTTTTAAAAAAAAATTTATGTATTTGGCTGCACCGGGTCTTTGTTGCTGCACGTGGGATCTTCATTGCTGTGTCCACAGGATCTTCACTGTCACATGCAGGATCTTTTTTTTTTTTAGTGGCAGCATGCAGGATCTTTTAGTTCCTGGCATGAGAACTCTTGGTTGAGGCATGTGGGATCTAGTTCCCTGACCAGGGATCGAATCCGTGCCCCCTGCATTGGGAGCGTGGAGTCTTAGCCAATGGACCACCAAAACCAAAGCACGTGTTTTGGTTCCAGATATTGTTTTACAGAAAAGACTAATCGGATAAGAAAAACTTTCTTCAAAATCTTGGAAAAGCCCACTTCTCTTATAACCCATGGACCAACGTGACTTTCAGCCTATGTCCACTGTGGTTTTAGACAATCTTGTAATTAACTTCTAGGATGTTGATACTAGACCCAATGGCAAGGAGGAGGGACCGTGTGTTTAATGTCTTTGTGTGACAAACTTATTCTCTATCTGATCAGTCAGCATAGGCAGAGTCCCCAATTCCAAACTAGATGGAACTTAAGGGTTATCTAGAATGAGGTCCATACAGGGCTGCCCTTTTTTCTTACTGTATCCATCCCATCCTTGGACCCATTCACTCCCAAGTCACCACTGTACTTCCGGGCTGCTCCTGAAACCTCAACATTTTTCTTTCAACTCAACTGACATCTTTTTCTCGAAAACCTTCATCTGTTGGCCCTGGTGTTCCCTCTTGTATCATCAAAAGCAAATCTAATTCCCCTCCCATGTGACAACTCTTTACATATCTAAAGATATAGCCCTATCTCCCAGAAGTTTCTCTTCCTTGAGTGAACATCCCAGCTCCTTTAACTTTTTCCTGGATAACAGCTCTTAGTTTCCCAATCCCACAAGCAGCCTGGTCCTCCCTCTGCAGAAGGGATTTCCTTTTATGTTGCCTAGGAGGCAACCCATTTACCATTTTGTCCATCTCCCTTATATTGGTCAGGAATAGAAATCCAATTCAAATCAAAGTAAGACTAATAACAAATAAGGGAAAGGGGTTGAGAATTTATTGACACACAAAGCTGACAATTCCAGGAGCTAGATCTTTGCCTTCAGGCATGGATGGATCCAGGGAATCAATGTTATCAGGACTCAGTGTCATTTTGCTCATCTCTTAATTCTGTTTTCTTCTGTGTTGCCTTCATTCTCAAATATAAACTTTCAATGCAGTAGGTCATAATAACTCAAGGCTAACATTCTCCCAGTTCTACAGCCTCAGTGGCGTGGCTGCATTTCTCCCCATGATTGCAACAAAAGTCCCAGCCCTGGGTCTTATTGGCAGGCCTGGGTTGCTGTGTTTCCTAGAAGCCAGAGGATAAGATGGATCCCTCAGAACCACATAGACTGAGAGTGGGGAAGGGAGACTCCCCAAAGGAAAATCTCATTGCTATTATCAGAAAAAGCGGAATACAGAAGAGAGCATAGGCAAAACATTCTCTGACATAAATTGTACCAATGTTTTCTTAGGTCAGCCTCCCAAGGCAATAGAAATAAAAACAAAAATAAACAAATGGAACCTAATCAAACTTACAAGCTTTTGCACAGCAGAGGAAATCATTTTTTAAAAAATGAAAAGACAACTACAGACTGGGAGAAAATATCTGCAAATGATGCACCCGAAAAGAGCTTAATCTCCAAAACAGACAAACAGTTCATACAACTCAACAACAACAACAAAAACAACCCAATCAAAAAATGGGCAGAAGACCTTAATAGACATTTCTCCAAAGAAGACATACAGATGGCCAGTAGGCATATGAAAAGATGCTCAACATTGCTAATTGTTAGAGAAATGCAATCAAAACTACAATGAGGTACCACTTCACACCAGACAGAATGGCCATCATTAAAGAGTCTACAAAAGCGCCATGGCCACGCTTCTCCTCAGCACTTGTGAATCTTCTGTGTTTTTCAGAAGATTCACCTGCTGAGAAGTAAAGCCAGCTCAGGTTACCTAATTTTTGGAGGCAAAAAAAAAAAAGAGTCTACAAATAACAAATGCTAGAGAGGGTATAGAGAAAAGGGAACCCTCCTACCCAGTTGGTGGGAATGTAAGTTGGTGCAGCCACCATGGAAAACAGTATGGAAGTTCCTCAGAAAACTAAAAATAGAATTGCCATATGATCCAGCAATCCCACTCTGGGGCATATATCCAGACAAAACTATAATTCAAAAAGATACATGCACCCCTATGTTCATAGCAGCACTATTCGCAATAGCCAAGACATGGAAACACCTAAATGTCCATCAACAGAGGAATGGATAAAGAAGATGTGGTACATGTATACAATGCAATACTACTCAGCCATAAAAAAGAACTAAATAATGTCATTTGCAACAACATGGGTGGACCTAGAGATTATCATACTAAGTGAAGTAAGTCAGACAGAGAAAGACAAATACCATATGATATCACTTATATGTGGAATCTAAATTATGGGAAAATGAACCTATCTAGAAAACAGAAACAGACTCACAGACATATACAACAGACTTGTGGTTGCCAAGGGGTGAAGGGGAAGGGAGAGGGATGGACTGGGAGTTTGGGGTTAGTAGATGCAAACTATTACATTTAGAATGGATAAACAACAAGCTTCTACTGTATAGCACAGGGAACTATATCCAATTTCCTGGGATAAACCAAACCATAATGGAAAAGAATACAAAAACAATGTATATATGTGTATAACTGAGTCTTTGCTGTACAGCAGAAATTAGCACAACATTGTAAATCAACTATACTTCAAAAAATAAAAAAGGAAAGAAAAAGGGGAGTAAATGATGGGTACAAAAACACCAGTGAAAACAGATAACCACTCCATCACTTTTACCCTCTCAGCTACATGGATTTCACTATCTTATCTTTCCATCCTCCAGAGTGTTTAGCACAGTGGGAGCTAAAAATTGCTTGCTGAATGTACAAATCATGCTCAGAGAAGAAGGCCAGCTCTTTGCAAAAAAAGGAATTGCCCCAGCAGGAGGCAAGTTACTCAACAAATATTTATTGATACTTTGTGCCCAGGCACTGCTCTAGATGAACAAGCAAAACAGACAGAGCTCTTGCCCCCAAGGACCTTACCTTCCAGTGGGGGGTGGGATAGGAGACAATAATGATCATAAGCAAATGCACAAACAAATAGACAAAATGCAGGTGATATGAAATTCTGACACATGCTACAACATACATGAACCTTGAAGAAATTAGGCTAAGTGAAATAAGCCAGACACAAAAGAACAAACACTGTATGATTCTACTTATATGTGGTAACTAGAGCAGTCAAATTCATAGAAACAGAAAGGAGAATGGTGGGTAGCAGGGGTTGGGGGAGGGGTGAATGGGGAATTAGTGTCTAATGAGTACAGAGTTCCAGATGGGGAAGATGGAAAAGTTCTGGAGATGGACGGTGGTGATGGTTTGACAGCAAAGTGAATGTACTTATCGCCACCGAACTGTACACTTTAAAATTGTTAAAATGGTAAATTTCCCATTAGGTACATTTTACCACATGTTTTTTAAAAAGGCGGGTGATAATAAACAAAAGCAGGAAAAGGGAAATAGGAAATGCCCTGGAGAAGAAAATGTTATTTTAGATGAAGGGTCAGGAAAGCTCTTTCTGATGGGCTGCACATTGAAGTACAGTCCTGAATGAGGCAGGGGGTGGCCCACTGACTATGTGGGGTGGGGGGTCAGGGGAGAATGTGCCAGGCAGAGCAACAGTAAATGCAATGGCCCTGAGGCAGAAGTTATGGGCTTGGTAAGAACAGTGAGGAGGCAACTACAGCTGCGACCCTGAGAACAGGGAAGAATAGCCAGAGCTGAGACCCAGGGGTATCTGGGGCCAGATCTCACAGGGCCTTAACGGCCACAATAAGAGCTTTGGGTTTTACTTTAAGGAGCTAGGAAGCCATAGAAAGAATAGCATAATATTACTACCCTCTCCCCTTTTTAAAAAAGTTTCAAACATATGTAAAAGTAGGGAAAGTAGGATAATACATACTAGTGAAATCGAGCAGGACCCTGTGGGGCTCCTGGGCACGGAAACCTTTCTGTCCCGTTTCTTATTTTTTGGGAACAGATTCCAGACTCCATGACCTTCACTGAGTCCCAAAGGGCAGATTCAAACAGTTGCTAATCAGGGAAGGGAGGGGATGCAGAGACAAGGAAGGAGGAGCCAAGAAATAATAGTGTAGCCTTGGGACAGGGTCCTGATTCACTTCAAGGGATACATATAACAATATCTTTTGAGCTCTTTTTTTTTTTTTTTTTTTTTTTGCGGTACATGGGCCTCTCACTGTTGTGGCCTCTCCCTTTGAGGAGCACAGGCTCCGGACACGCAGGCCCAGCGGCCATGGCTCACAGGTCCAGCCGCTCTGAGGCATGTGGGATCTTCCCGGACCGGGGCACAAACCCGTGTGTCCTGCATCGGCAGGTGGACTCTCAATCACTGCACCACCAGGGAAGCCCTTGAGCTCTTTATAGAACTAAAACCCTCAACAAATGGAAGGTGTTAGCATTCTTCATTCCAGGGAAGACCACCTGAGTCCAGATTAAAGGAACCAGAGAAGCTCATTAGGAGGAGACCACCTGAGGCCACATTAAAGGAGTGCAGGCCCTGTACACACCCTAATCTTATCAGCAGCCCCGCCCTTGAACTAGAGCTATAAAACTCCTCACCAAAGCATCCTGGATTGGGACACACAGATTTTCCAGGGCATGAGCCTGCTGTGTCCCCTTTTGCCTGGCAAAGCAATAAAGCCATTCTTTTCTACTCCACCCAAAACTCTGTCTCCAAGATTTGATTCCGCACTGGTGAATCAAATCACGAAGGCAGAGTTTTTGGTATCACTACCACCTGGATTTAATAATTATTAAATTTTGCCATGTTTGCTTCATCCTTTTTTTTCTTTTGCTGAGTTTTTGGAAGCAAATTTTCAGACATTGTGACATTTCATCATAATTAAATATGCATCTCTAGAAAATGAAGACATTTCCTACATAACTGTAAGTCTGTTCCTAACAAAATTAATGATTCTTTCATATCTGTATTCAAATCTCACCAATTGTCCCCAAATTGGTTTAACTTGGGATCAGACATTGCGTTTGTTAGTGTGTTTCCGAAAATTTTAAAATCTAGGACAGTCTCTCACCCCATTCCCCTTTTTATCATGCTTTGACTATCAAGGAGGTTAGGGCAGTGCCTTATGGAATGTCCACATTCTGATACTGTGATTTACATGTTTAAAGGCCCCCTCTTGCTTCTGTGTCAATAACAGACTATAAAGGGACAAGGGTGGAAGCCAAGAGACCAGTTGGGGGACATCACTGCAGTAAGAACAAACTCTAGGCTCAGAAGGATAACAGTACAAGAATGGAATCAATTGGGGGAAAGAGTTGTCAATATGTTAGGAGGGTGAAAAGCTGATAGAGGGATCCAGTCTGTCTTATCAGGGTAGCAGAAGCCAACTCTTAAGAGATTGATGATACCATGAGAAGCAAGCCCATTCACCCTGTAGAAACCCAGAAAGGCTCAGTAACTGGGGGCACCAGGTAATGCAAAAGGCTAAAAGCAAGAGGCTCAGTGGATAATGACACTTAAGGGTTTCCTCCAAAAAATACTCTCCCTGCTCTATTCCCTTCAGTGTGGCCCACCAGTTGATAACCCTCTCTATGAATACAGAACTTCCGTAAAACTTTTCAGTGACTCACTCTTTAACAAAGATAGACAAAGATTTCCAGTAAGTTGAAGAAAGCCGCCAACATTAAAGACAGAATAAAACAAACAGAAAATAAGAACTTGGAGGAAACAAGGACAATGCAGAGAGCAGAATGAAACAAAAAGTCCCATCCATATTTAATATCTTCAGAAAAGTAAGAGAAGATCCTGTGAATGTATAAAAAGAACATGATGCTATAAAGACAACAAAGAACAAGACAGAGTATTGAGAAATCAAAAGTATGGTAGCTAGAATAAAAACAATTTAAATAGAAGGACTGGAAGTTATAGTCTAGGAAATTCCTCCAAAAGTAAATTAAAAAGAAAAAGGCAGAAAATAGAAAAAAATCCAATTAAGGGATCAGTCCAAGAGGTCTAAAAGCCAATGAACTGGAGCTTCAGAAAGAAAGAACAGAGAAAATGGAGAAAGGAAATTATGAAAGAAATATCACAGGGAAATTTCTCAGAACTAAAGGACATGAATGTTCAAATTGAAAGGGTCCACTGAGTGCCTGGCACAATGACTAGAAATTAGGCCTCACCAAGTTACCTCATATGGAAATTGCAGAACACTAGGAACAAAGAGAAGAACATAAATGCTTCTAGAGAAGAAAAAACAGACTGCATACAAAGAACTGAGTATCCAAAAGTTATCAGACTTCTAACAATCTGTATGCTTTAAAATACTGAGGAAAAAATGATTTCCAGTCTAGAATTCTACACCTTGCAAAACTATCATTCAAGAGTGGTGATAGATTAAGGACATTTTCAGATATACCAAATTTCAAAATTTTACCTCCCATGTACCCTTTCTCAGGAAGCTACTAGAGGATGTGCTCCAGCAAAATGAGGAAGTAAGTCAGAGAAGTAGACATGGGATCTTGGAAAAAGAGATCCAACACAGAAAAGAAGTTAAATGGATTTCTCCTTTTTCCTAGGAGAAAGGACATCCTAGGATAAGAGCTGAGCCCAAGCCCAGAGGGAGTACCCAGACCACATTGGAGCAGGAGGCTGAAGGGCTCTGGGAAGGGCTCCAGTAAAACAATGTCACGTGTGGGCAGGGGTGGCAGGGAGAAACACTGATACACTCTCTGTTTAACCATGTAGAAAATTATCTGAGAGAGGCTGTTGAAGGTCAAAGAAATTATGCAAATGAAAAAAAGAATGAAATAGTTATTAAGTCCAGGTAAAAACAAAAGCTGCCTGAGAAAGGAAATAGGAAATGTCACATAGCATACTACTTGACTCAGCAGAGAATAGTATTTACTCAGTCACAATAATGCAGACATTGAATAGTGATTTAACTGATAATTATGCTATAACTCTATTAGGATGACTTGGTGAGGATAAATAACTGCAGAGAGGGTAAATAAGAAAGGTACAGTCTTATCTGCTCTAACAGAAAATTAATAGGCAATGCCTAAAATTACAAATTAAGAAAATTAAGAAATAGAAGTTTAAGCAATTAGAACAAGCTACAGTGCACAGACCAAATCTGTTTTTGTAAATAAATCTGTTTCTGTAAATAAATCTGTTTTTGTAAATATAGTTGCATTGGGACATATCTCTACCCACTCATTTACCTATATTTCCTACGCTGCTTTCTAGCTACAAGGAGAGTGGAGTAGCTGCAACAAAGACTGTATGGTCCACAAAGGTGAAAACATTTACTACGTAGCCCTTTACAGAAAAAGTTTGCCCTTTTACAGAAAAGTAAACTGCTGATTTCGAATAATGGAGATAAATACATAAAGAAGTAGCCAAAGGGGTTAAGGGGTTGTCCTGGGATGCGGTCTTCTTGCGATGTCTCCAAATACTAGTTGACTTTTAAAATTATGTACATTACTGCTTTTTTTTTTTTTTTTTTTTTTTTTTTGCTGTACGCGGGCCTCTCACTGCTGTGGCCTCTCCCGTTGCGGAGCACAGGCTCCGGACACACAGGCTCCGCGGCCATGGCTCGCGGGCCCAGCCGCTCCGCGGCATGTGGGATCTTCCGGGATAGGGGCACGAACCCGTGTCCCCTGCATCGGCAGGCGGACTCTCAACCACTGCGCCACCAGGGAAGCCCTACATTACTGCTTTTGATAAAAATAAAAAATTGTTTTTAAAGAGTTGTCCTGATGCCCCTGGAGGGACAGAGAGGGAGACACTGGGCTGACATCAGGGTTCACGCCTGAGCCTTGCCCTGCTGTCTGCTGTTCTTTGCCCATTGTCCATCTAAATGGGGTTGAGTGAGTCAGAGCTGCCTGGCCAGAGTGTCACAGGAACTGGACACAGGACCATAGATATCAGACTTGGGAAGAACCACTTTGGGTCAGCCTCCTGCCTCAAGTCATTATGAGCATTGTCAATATACTCAGTGAGTGGCAGTGTAGCGGCACAGTGGTCTAAGCAGCTATGAGCTCTACTGTTAGACTGCCTCGCTTCATAAAACGCAGGCTCTCCTCTAATTAGCTATGACAGGGGTAAGTCATTTAATTTCTCTATGCCTCAGTTTTGTCACTGATTAATGGGGCTAATAATGCCCCATTATAGTGTTGTGGTGAACTTAATTCAACTAATAAATATTATGCCGAAAGCTCGGTGTCTCTACACTCGTGCCAAATCAAATCTCAGAGACAGACTTTTGGGTAAAGTAGAAAAGAATAGGGACTTCCCTGGTGGTCCAGTGGTTAAGACTCCACGTTCCCAATGCAGGGGGCCCAGGTTCAATCCCTCGTCAGGGAACTAGATCCCGCATGCCACAACTAAAAGATGCTGCATGCTGCAACTAATACCTGGTGTAGCCAAATAAATAAATAAATACTAAAAAAAAAAAAAAAAAGAATAGCTTTATTGCTTTGCCAGGCAAAGAGGGACACAGTTGGCTCGTGCCCCTTAAAAACTATGTGTTTAGGGGGCTTCCCTGGTGGCGCAGTGGTTGAGAGTCCGCCTGCCGATGCAGGGGACGTGGGTTCGTGCCCCGGTCCGGGAGGATCCCACATGCTGCGGAGCGGCTGGGCCTGTGAGCCATGGCCGCTGAGCCTGCGCTTCCGGAGCCTGCGCTTCCAGAGCCTGTGCTTCCGGAGCCTGTGCTCCGCAACGGGAGAGGCCACAACAGTGAAAGGCCCACGTACCGCAAAACAACAACAACAACAAAAAAAAAACTATGTGTTTCAACCCGTGGTGGGGGGATTTGATGAGGAGTTTTATAGCAAACATTCAAGGGTGGGGTTGCTGATAAGATTAGGGTGTGTGCAGGGCCTGCACTCCTTTAATCTGGTCTCAGGTAATCTGATGAGTTTCTGTGGTTCCTTTAACCTGGCCTCAGGTGGTCTTCCTGAAGAGCTTCTCTTGTTCCTTTAATCTTGAATGAAGAATGCTGACATCTTCCATTTGTTGGGGGTTTTAGTTCTATAAAGAGCTCAAAGGTATTGTTATGTGTATCCCTTGAGCCCTGTCCCAAGGCTGCACTATTGTTTCTTGGGTGCTCCTCCCTTGTCTCTGCATCCCCTCCCTTCCTGGATTAGCAACTGTTTGAATCTGCCCTTTGGAACTCAGGGAAGGTCATGGAGGTTGGAGGCTGTTCCCTACAAACAAGAAACGGGGGACATGGAAAGGCTTCCGTGCCCAAGAGCCCCACAGGGTCCTGCTCGGTTTCATGTGTAATACATATAAGCCTAATGAATACCGGCCATTAGTATTCCCATTTTCCCAAGTGACATAAGTGAAGTCCAGAGAGGGAGAGTGGCATGCACAACGTCACACAGCAGATCAGAGGCAGAGCTAAGACTAGTGCCTGGGACTCTTGTCTCAGTGTAACACTCTCTCCTTGTACCACTCCAAGTTGCTTTATAGACAGAAAGCATTTATGGAAAGATACACAAGAAATGAACAACCATGGTTATCCATGGGCAGGTGGAGACTGGGAGGATGGAGGACAGAGTGGAAGGGAGACTTTATTTTCACTTGAAAATTTTCAAACCATGTGACTGTATTATTAACACAAAACTAGGAAACACATAGATGGATTAATTAAATAAATGAGCTTAATAATACCTTTCTCATGGTGGAGATCAGATAAGATAACAGAAGCAGAAGTCTTTTCTACACGAAAATGAGAGCCAGATGTATAGGGCTCTTACTAGTAATCACAGCGCTTTTTAGTAAAGGCAAACCTTGCTGTGGATTTGTAGAATGAACTGTAGGAAAGGGCATACATTTCAGGATGTCCATTAGCCAGGGTCTCTTCTTTGGACAGAACAGGATTCCTTGGCCACAGGGGAAGCCATCTTGGAGTGCAATGGAAATTTCCACCTTGGCACCTTGCAAATGAAAGGCTTCTCCCCCGCCCCACTGGCTCTCTGACACCCAGCACTTAGCATCTAGGCTCCCAGTTGGACAACTCTTCCGGAAAACGTGATTAAGGCTGCAGAAACTGGGGGTTTTATTGCGGATGACAGTGAGGGCCACAGTTTGTTTTTCAAGGGAGGGAACCAAGTCCCAGAAATAGCTGAGCCCGAGCTGGCAGGCAGCTGGCAAAGAGTAGGAGGCTCCAGGGCAACGCTCCCAGGCCATGTTGACTTTGGACAGGCTGCCTGAGCATTGTAAACAAATGCAGAAATGATTTCCTACCCTGGCAAAAGTCTTGTTTGGACAAGGGGTCCTCCCCCTTCCTTCTTTAAAAGGCAGTTTTATCATTTGTTTGCAAAAATGCTCAATCCCCTCTTTCTTTTCTTGTTCCCTCTGTGGCTCTGGTCTCCCCCAGAGCCAGATGAAAAATCTTTGTGTTTCTTTAATGTTAACCAAACCTCCACTCCTTTTTTAAACTGTTCCAGGTCTGTTGGACAAATACTCCCCAACAACAGGACTCACAAGGGTCTGTTAAAGATTTTGTTAGGCTGGAGTCTTTAGCCAGAGTGACTTAAAAAAATTTTTTTTCTCCTTGTTTATTACATTTTAAACTCCTAGCACAATAAAATCTGAACACAAGGATTGGGAAAGCCATAAAAATGCAATTCATACTGTCTTGGCCTGAACAAGCAAATGCTCCATCTAGACACTGATGTAAGAGATTTGGTCTCACCCACCCTCCCGAGATGTCCGACTAGGAAATAAATGGGTTGCCTATAGGAAGAAAGCATAGGACAGAGTTGTGAACTCTGCTGGGTTGCTGAGAGGCTGGGCAATGGGCTGCACACTCTGAAAACCAGCCAGAATATGGAGCAGTGCAGAAAGGAATACTGTATTCTTGACCACCCAGGGACGAGGGCAACCACAGACCAGATGAGGAACCTGATATGCTAACCTACACACTCGCCTGTCACCCAGCTCCAAAAGGAGAAGAAGAAAGGAGGAAGAAACAGAAGAATGAGGGGCAGGAGTGAGGGATGGCAAAAGAGGAGAGAGAGAGAAAGGGGACAGGAGGCTGGGCACATGAAAGGAAGAGGGGGCACCGGCTCTCAGGAATGGTGGTAAAAGAGCCCTCAAGCTGGATGAGGAAGGAGAGTTTAATGAAGGAATGATGGACAAAGTGTAGGCAAGAGTTGAGGAAAACCAAAGGGGAACATGCTGCACCCCAGAGTCTGCAACAGCAGGGAAGCTGTTCCCAGGCCCCGGCTGGAAGGGTCTCCTCCAAAGAGATCACAGTACCGTTCTTATCATTCATTCTATCGTCAGGAAATCTCTCTCTCTCTATTTGAAGACATGATAAAAACAACCAAAAGATGAATTCAAATTAAGATCTTACAAACTGCATCACTTTGCTGTACATCTGAAACTAAAATAACATTGTAAATCAACTGTACTTCAATAAAAACGTTTTTTAAAATGCAAAAAAAAAAAAAGAACTTACATAGAAGGAAATGAGGTATAAAAAGACTGGTGGTGGCCATTAAGTCTATTTAAAGATATAAGTAAGCTTTTATAGCTGTAATGATTGTATTTACCAGGAAAATAATACTATGGGTATAGTTATTGTGAACAACAACAAAAAAAGGCCTACAAAATGTTGTTGTTGATGATAAGTTGTTGATGATAAGTTATGGGAGGAAAGTTGATGAAAGTTATTGGTGTTTGTTTGTATTTTGGTGAAATAGACATAAATAAAATTTACCATTTTAACCATTTTAAAATGTACCATTCTGGGGCATTAAGTACATTCACATTGTTGTGCAACCATCACCACCATCCATCTCCAGAATTTTTTCATCTTCCCAGATGTAACTTTGTACCGAATAAACACTAACTCCCCATCCCTCTTCCTCCAGCCCCTGGCAATCACCCACCTACTTTCTGTCTCTACGTACTTGACTGCTTTAGGAATCTTGTATAAGGGAAACATACAGTATTTGTCCTTTTGTGACTGGTTTCTTTCATTTAGCAAAATGTCTTCTAGGTCTGTCCATGTTGTATCATGTGTCAGAATCTCCTTCATTTTTAAGGCTGAATAATATTCGAATCCCACATTTTTATGTCCATTCACCTGTTGAGGGACTGCTTCCACTTTTTGGCTATCGTGAATAATGCTGCTATGAACATGGGTGTACAAATATATGTTAGAGTTTCTGCTTTCACTTCTATACTCAGAAGTGAGATTGCTGGGTCGTATGGTAATTCTTTGTTTAATTTTTTGAAGAACTGCCATACAGCTTTCCAAAGCAGCTGCAAGGAATATTGTTTAAATCACCAATGTTCTTATTTTTCTTAGGAGAGAATAAATGATATGGTTTCTTCTCTGAAGACAGTAAATTGAAAAATATTGGTTAAACATATTATTTAAAATTACAAAGGTAACCACCAGTAGAGCTAAAAACAGTCTGAATACCTTCCAAATTGCCAGAAAGCAACAAACAAAAAACAGACCACACAGAACCATAAAAGCAGAGAACACAAAATATGACAGAAGTAGACTAAACCGATCTGTTGCAGGGATGAATAAAACTAATATAAGCTCACTGTTTTAAAAAAAATGAAAGACAGTTGTATGTTATCAACAAGAGATATACCTAAAACAAAAAAACCCAGGAAGGTTGGTATTAATGGAGAAACAAACATATTGTATGTAAATACAAACAAAAAGTAGGCAAGAATTCTGTTAATAGTAACAGGCTGAATTCAAGCTAAGGAACGCTATAACAACAGCACTGAAAAAAGTAAAGTAAAAATATAACAATTATAAGGATTAATTTACAGAGTATAATACTGAAATAAGTACAGAAATAAAAGTGTAATAAGGTGCTTTAACTCACCTCTCTCAGATATTGACAAATCAGACAGACAAAAAATAAATTGTGATTCAGAGGTTTTGAATATTTTTAATAAGATTGATGAGAGATAGTTAACTAGCAGGTTAGACAGCTAAATATATATATGTATGTATATATCCCGAATATAGAGACCATATCTTATTTTCAAGCCCTCATGAGACTTTTATAAAATCTGATAAGTACAACAGGCCATAAAGAAAATGATTTACAAAAAAACAAAGAAAACAAATAGAATCAGTCATATTTTCTGACTATAGTGCGTCAAAACTGACCAATGAATAATAAAAATAGCATAAAAATTAGAAAACAGTCTTCTAAATGCCTTCTGAGTCAAAGAGGAAATCAAAAACAGTAACTGCAGAAAATTCTGAAAACAAAGAAAACACATGTAAAAAAATCCATGACCTTGAAAACATGCTAAGTGACAGAAGCCAGACACAAAAGGCCTCCATGTTGTATGATTCCATTTACATGAAGTGCCCAGAATAGAAATCCATAGAGATAGAAAGCAGATGAGTGGTTGCCATGTGCTGGGTGGAGAGGGGATGGTGAGTACCTGGTAAGAGATGTGGGGTTTCCTTCTGAGGTGATGAAAATGTTCTGGAACGAGGTAGTGGTGATGATTAAACAACACTGAAAGTGCACTAAATGCCACTGAATTATACACATTAAAAATGATTTAAATGATACATTTTAAGTTAATATGTATTTAATCACAATGAAAAAAATATCTATGAAAAGAGAGATTTATGTTTCCATTAATGAATAGACTGGATTCACAGCCCAAACTGAGGACAATCAGAAAATCTGGGCAGAATATGAAAAACATCTGATTGGAGGATTGAAGATCTAACAAGGTGATGAAAACTTAGAGGGTCAAAATCCAGAAAAAGAAAACCTAGAGAGGTAAGCTCAGGGTATAGTATTGCCTTTCCCCAGTGGGCATCAGATGAGTCCAGAAAAGGCATTTAAGAGGTTGAGAAGCTGAGCAGAGTATTTGTCAGCCTTTGGGGCAAGGGATAAAAATCAGAGTCTCTTCTGACACCAACTGGTGCCCCGACATGCAACTCTGACAATGACCACCTGGAGCTGGCAGCGAACTCTACAGGTGTAAGGGAACGGCCAGTTCCCACAAAGACTGTGACTCACTTCAGACACAAGCCACACCTGTTGTGGGGTTGTCCCCAAGCCACCTGCACTTCTGACCAACTGGCTACAAATTCGAGGGTTCCCATGATTCCCTCGGGTCCAATATTTCACTAGAATGACTCACAGAACTCAGGAAGGCACAATACTTATGACTGCAGTTTTATTATAAAGGAGCAGCCAAATGAAGAGAGAGACACAGGGTGAGGTTTGGGAAGTCCCCGAACATAATGCTCTATGCCCTCTGCCCCTGGAATCAGGGCATATCACTCTCTGGGTGCGCGGGTGTGCTCAACCAACGGGAAGCTCCATGGAGCTCAGTGTCTCAGTTTTTGCTGGGGTGTCATTACACAGGCAAGCTTGATTAAATCACTGGCCACATGACTGAACTCAATGTCCAGGCCCCATCCCCTCCCTGGAGGTTGAGAGGTCAGGCTAATATCACAGTCTCAACCAGTCCCTGACATGAGGCTATCTACAGGCTCACCCTGAGTCATCTCATTAGCATAAACTCAGATGTGATCCAACAGCTCATGAATTACAAAGACATTCTGATCTCTTGGGAAATTCCAAGGGTTTTAGAAGCTCTGTGCCAGGAATGCTGGACAAAGACCAGACAAATTCTTTCTTATAAACACAGGCCACCCCCCACCCCTTCACCCCACCCTGCCCCATCTTTGGTTATGGTTCCCATATAACAAAACATCAACCCTACCAAAGCATCTATATTTGGTGTAACATTTATACAACATATACAGCAACACTCCAACATGAATATGCCTAACATAAGGAAGAGCCAGTGCAGGATAGGGATAGGAGGCTTTTAACTAAATTTCCCAACACACTTGGCCATCAATATCATTATTATACTCTTACAAACAATACTGATGTTACATTATTATCACACTATAGTAGATGTAACCTGAAAAATAAGAGTAAAAAGATACTGGCACATTACTAGAGTCCCCTTCAGTTACTAATAATTAGTCTAGTTCATTATCATATCATATGACCAAAATGTGTCCCATGGCAAGGTAACTGGGGTTTGCAGGTTTCTGTATGATCATGTCAAAAGCAGGAGTGGCCCCAGAAATACATGGCGTCACACTTTCAGGTATCTTGTATAAGCTAAGAGACAATATCATTTCTTGTTATTGAAACCAAGCAGGACCCTGTGGGCCTCCCGGGTACAAATCCTTTCTGTGTCCCCCATTTCTTGTTTGTAGGAAATAGGCTTCATTCAGCCTCCATGACCTTCCTTGAGTTCCAAAGGGCAGGTTCAAACAGTTGCTCATCAGGAAGTGAGGGAATGCAGAAACAAGGGAGAAGCAGTCAAGAAATAATAGTGCAGCCTTGGGGCAGGGTCCTGGTTCCTCCTCAAGGGATATACATAAAAATATCTTTGAGTTCTTCTGCAGCAACTAAGGCCCCCACCCAGGTGGAGGGTAATAACTTCAGGCTGGGCACAAGATTCCCGGAACACCATCCTGTTACCTCACAACCAACCAATCAGAAGAAAGTCACACACCCTGCAGCCCTCATCCTAAATTTTGCTTATAAAACTTCTCCCCCAAAACCTTCAGGAATTTCGGGTTTTTTGAGCATAAGCCACCCATTGTCCTTGCTTGTCCCTGCAATAAACCTTTCTCTGCTCCAAACTCCAACATTTCAGTTCGTTTGGCCTCACTGTGCATCGGGCACATGAACTTGTGTTCAATAACATTGTCTTTGTTCCAGTTCTTTTACAGTACCCTGAACATCTGCATCTACAGCTGGGTATGCAAAGCCCAGACCAGAGTAGGTGTTTGTTCTTGTCAGGACCCGTTTGTAGACTCCCAGTGCTACCAGTATCAGTCCCATTTGCCTTCCCCCCAAGGAATCTTCCCCATGTGAAATCAAGAAGGACCCTGTGAGGCTCCTGGGCATGGAAGACTTTCTGTCCCCCATTTCTTGTTTGTAGGGAACAGACTCCAGACTCCATGATCTTCCTGGGTTCCAAAGGGCAGATTTGAACAGTTGCTAGTCGGGCCAGGGAGGGGACGCAGAGACAAGGGAGGAGCAGCCAAAAAACGACCTGAGTTAAGATTAAAGGAACCAGAGAAGCTCATCAAGATTAGGAGACCACCTGAGATGAGATTAAAGGAGTGCAGGCCCTGCACACACCCTAATCTTACCACAACCCCACCCTTGAACTATTGCTATAAAACTCCTCACCAAAACCTCCAGGGTTGGGACACACAGTTTTGAGAGGCAGGAGCTTGCTGTGGCCCCCTTTGCCCGGCAAAGCAATAAAGCTATCCTGTTCTACTTCACCTAAAACTCCGTCTCCAAGATTCAACTCGGCACCGGTGCACAGAGGCCAAGTTTTCTGCATCACATAGGTATCCGCAGTCTCTGCCTCTCTTTTTGGAAGATAGAACAGTTCTTACAGGCATTTCGTGCCTCAGAGGATGCAAGAGGAATATACCTAAATTCAGCCCATATCTGCATTTTTGCAGCTCCCATATCCATTTATTTCATGGACCTAGGTGGCCACCTCAAGTGAGCACACCAGGATATCTACGTGCTAGCTCCAATGACCTTCTGATCATGAAACTGTGTGTTCTTAGACTCTGTATTTGTCCGTTTGGCACCCATTAATCACAGGGCCAAACTAACAGCCAAAGTTGTCTAAATCTCCCCTGTGATCCAGAGTCCATATCCTGAATCACCTCTTTATCTCACTCTCACACACCAAACCAATATTTCCCCCGCCCTAAACCATCCCAGGGTCAGATAACAGACTACTAGAGACAGCCCCCATGCTCCAAAGCTTATTGGAACTTTTCAAACTAGCCAGTCCTAAGCTATTTGTGTTGGCCTGCCTTGCATTTCCCACAGAAACCCCAATAAAAGTTGTGACCTATGCCTTCCCTTTGCTCCTTTCTGTCTCCTGACCAACACTAGTGCTTCTCCTGCTGGCCCTGTATGGCATAACAAGCCCCCTCCTCTCAGGAAATGTAAGTGATAAAAATCTCTTTTCAATGGCATTGATCTCTAAGTGTCATCACTCAGTCACCTTTATAAATGACAACCCAGGCACAAATAAGATGGGCATCAGTATGTCCTATTTTAATGCAAACTCCAAAGATGACTTCCATAGAGCTGTGCCCCATATGGGTATATTTCACAGGCCTGTTTTCCTTTGTCCTTCTGCCTAACCATAAGCCTGGGCCATTGACCACTGCCCATAAGTCAGTAAAAGCCCAAACATGGAGGCAAACAACATGCAATTCAGACCACTGAGCCAATTTGTTTTTATCCCTTTCAATTAGAGTAGCAGGCTTCCAAACAAGATGCTGCCTACTCATCTTGAAACTTCCATTCATAAACCAAGAAGCTATTTTTTGGTCAATAGAGAGCTGTTCACAGGGCACTGTCCATGTTCCAACAGATCCTCAGATGATTCCAAAACCAGTCTTGGGGCAAGAGTCTACCTTCTTGAGAATGTACTAAGTAACTCTTTGTATCCCCTCAAGACTTCATCAAAGAACTAAACCATAAAAAAAGGACAAAATAAAAATTCTAGATATGAAAAATACCATAACTGGCAAATAAACACTTAATGTGTGGAATTAATGGCAGATTAGACAAACCTGAGGAGAGAATTAATGTACTTAAAAAATAGAACCGAAGAAATATCCAGATTGCATGAAGAGTCAAAAATAAATAAAATATAATGTGAAAGCAAGCAATACATTAAGAAGGCCTAACATATGTATAAGGGAGTCCCATATGTAAAAGAGAGAGAAATGATGCAGAAACAATACTGGAAGAGATAATGGCTGAGAATTTTCCAAAACTGATTAAAGATATCAAGTCACAGATGCAAGAATTACTACCAACTCCCAAAGAGGATTTAAAAAAGAAAACCACACCTAGAAAAATCATAAACTCAAGCACAAAGAAAATCTTAGAAGAGAGAACAGACAGCTTTCCTTCAAAGAAGGAAAAATTATGACATATAAGATCTTAACAAAACAATGAAGTCTAAAATACAATGTGATCAGAGTACTAAAATACCACACACAGCTGAAACACTCTTCAAGATTGAAGATAAAATAAAAACATTTTCAGATAAATAAAAATCAAGAGAATTCATCACAGATTTGATTCAAAGTAAACATTAAAGTGCTTTCATCAGGCAGACGGAAAAGGTATCAGATGGAAGTACAGAGATGCAGGAAGAAATGAAGAACAACAAAACAAACAGATATATAGAAAAATCTAATTGACTACCGATTGCCAAAAGCAATAATAATGTCTTGTAAGGTTTGAAATTCATATGGAACTAAAATGCATTTTTTAAAAATCACATATAAGTTGGGAAAGATGATAAATGGAGTTAAAGTGTTCTAAATTTCCTACATTATCTGGGAAGAAGGTAAAACTACCTAGTAATATTAGACTGATAAATCAGAGTTTTATTTATAATCATTGGGGTAACCACTAATAGAATAATTTAAAAATATATAATTTTCAAGTTAATAGAAGATGGAAAAAGAATGATAAAAATATATCAATCCTAACATAGACAAATAAACCAATAAACAGAATCCAATTCATACTTATTCACTCACATAATTTATAGAAAAAGTAACACTGCAGTACATTGGGGAAAGGAAACTATTTTAATATATGGTCTTGGGCTATTGGATGTCCATAGGGAAGAAAGAATTTTCGTCCCTATCTTACATTACACATGAAAAATAATTCCAACAGACTGCAGATCCAAATATGAACTTTTAAAAACAAAAGAGCTTTTAGAAGAAAACATAAGAGAACATCTTCACAACCTTGAGTATGCAAAGATTTGTTAAATAGGACCAAAATACTAGGCTAACTATATAAGGAAAATGATAAATTGGACTGTATTAAGAGTAAAAGTATTTGCTAGTTGAAAGAGAATAAAATGGCAAACTACAGTATGCAAGAAGATATTTTCAATAACAGAGGATGTATTCATATGGACAGAATATATTTAAAATCCCTACAAATCAATAAGAAAATGGCACTTCACAATAAATTACATTCCAACAGCCAGTAAACACAGAAAAGGTATTCAACTTCATTAGTCACGACAGGAATATAAATTAAAATCATCAGATATTCCACACTACCTCCAGAATTGACTAAAAAAAAAAAGGAAACAAATAAACCCAGGTAATATTAAGTCTTGACAAAGATGTAGAACAAACAGAACTCTCAGTAACCACTGGTAAGAATGTAAATTAATGTATGGGAAAAGTGTTTGGCAGTATCTAGTAAAGCTGAAAATAAGAATACTTAATGAACCCCGCAATTCTTAGGTGTATATCCAACAGAGATTTGAATGTTCATCCAAAAGACAGAATGTTCATAGAAACACTATTCATCATAACCTCAAATTAGAAACTAGCCAAAAGCCCATTAACAGTAGTATAGATAAATAAAACATAGTATATTTACACAAAGAATTTCTATACAGCAATAAAAATTAACAAACGTGTAATAATATTATTATGGACTAAATTGTGTTCCTCCCAAATTCATATTTTGAAACCCTAACCTTCAAAGTAACTTATCTGGACACATGGACTTTAAGGAGGTAATTAAGGTTAAATGAGGTCATAAAGGTAGGGCCCTAATCCAATAGGACTTGTGTCCTTATAAGAGAAAGAAACTCTAAGGATGCACATGAACTGAGAAAAGGCCCTGTGAGGAAACAGGGAGAAAGCATCCATCTACAAGACAAAGAGAGAGGCATCAGGAGAAATCAAAACTGCCAAACCTTGATCTTGGACTTCCAGCTTCCAGAACTGTGAGACAATAAATTTCTGTTGTTTAAGCCACCCAGTCTGGCAGCCCTAGCAGACTAATACAGTATGGATATACCACATTTTGTTTTGCCATTTATCAGTTGGTGGCATTTGGGTTATTTCCATTTGGGGGCAATTATGACTAATGCTGCTATGAACATTCGTGTACAAGTTTTTGTGTGAACATATGTTTCCATTTCTCTTGGGTACATTTAAAAGTGGAGTGCTGGGTCATATGGTAACCCTAAGTTTCAACGAATTATATTTTTTAAAGTATAAAGGAATCCATAAAGAGCAGAAATTAATGCAACAAAAAACAAACTTACAATAAAAGATTGATCAAAGTCAAAAGACCATTCTGTGAAAACATTAGTAAAATGTAAAAGCCGCTAGGAAAATTGATAAAGAAAAAAAAGAAGGCATGAATTACCAATATTAGTAATGAAAAAGGACATTGTTACAGATCCTAGAGACATTATAAAGTTACAACTTGATGTCTTCAAATAAATTAAAATTTTAAGGGAGTTGAGAAAGTTCTTAGAAAACTACAACTTACAAGAACCAACAAAAGAAGGAATAGAAAATCTGAATAATACTATATATATTAAAGAAATTTAATTTACAGTTTAAATCTTCCAACAAAGAAAACTCCAGTCCCAGATGGCTTCACTGGCAAATTCTAATAAATATTTAAGAAAGAAAAATACCACAATTACACATACATTTCTGAGAATAGAAAAGAGGAAACATACCCAAACTCAAATTCTGAGGCCAGCATAACCTTGTTACTAAAATCTAACAAGGATAATAAATGAAAGGAAAGGTATAAGTCAATCTCACTAATGAACACAGGTGCAAAAAAACCCTAAACAAAATAACAGCAAAATGAATTCAACAATATATACGAAAGATAATATATCCTGAAAGTTTGTGTTATTCCAAGAATGCAAGGTTGGTATAAATTTGAAAATTAATGATTAAAACTTACCATATGAACAGGATAAAGAAGAATCATATAACCATATGATAGATTTTCAATAGAAAAAACAATAAAATTCAAAATCTATGGATGGTCACCCATCACTGCTCAGACTCTGATGCACATCCCTTAATCTAATCCAATTTCCCACCCTTCCTACTTCCCCCATTCTTCCACTCTGACCCTGGAACTCATGGTTCACCCTTAGCAAAATGCCCTAAATACTGGACTTCTTCTCCAAACATTCATTTCCCCTTCCTGCTTGCGCTAAAATCTGGTTCTGCCTGGGGACATTGCTTTTCTTGCAACTCTCTCACGTAGCAGCTGATTTTTCCCCTACACAGGCCCAGAGGTAGGGTGGGGGTCTTCCCTGCTCTTCTTCACCTTTTCTAGACTAATTATCCTTCCTTTTTTCTACAAACGCCTTTTCCCTTGAAGTTTGTGTCCTTAGACTAAACCACCACTATTCCTATTGAAGTCTTCCCCAGCCTCCTGGTTACTCTGCCTCACTCCTTGAAGATTTAGGGCCTGGTTCTCAGCCTCTCTCTCCATCATTAAAACCTAACCATTCTTCGACCAACATCCATCAAAGACCCATACAACATCTTAGCTTTCCGGGTTCCACATTACTTATCTATTGTCGTGTAACAAAATTACCACAAACCTTCAAACAGTGAGCATTTATTATCTCAGACAGTTTCTCTGGGTCAAGAATTCAGAAGCACCTTAGACCAGTGATTCTGGCTCAGAGTGTCTGAGGATGTGCAGTCTGCCTGCTGGAGCTGCCAGTCATCAGAAGGCTTAACTGGGGCAGGAAACCTGGCTCCCAAGGTGGCTCACAAACGTGCCTGGCAAGTTAGCATTGGTTGGTCCACACCACCCATGGGTACCATGGGTGGCTGGCTTCTCCCAAGAGAGAGGGGAGCAGAAGCCACAAGTCTTTCACAACCTAACCTTGGAAGTCATACACAGTCATTAGTTATACAGGTCAGCTCTGTTGAATGTGAGAGGGACTACACAAGGGGTGTGAATACCACCAGGTGAGAATCCCTAGGGAGCAGGTGAGAGTCTGGTAAGCCAGCTTCCTGATTTCTTCACCTCCAACAATCTTGTCCTCCATGCAACCTCCTCCTCCCACTGCCATGGCCATTCCCTTGACTGTCATCAACAACACTTTCACTACATTTTAAATTAGTTTCCAGCATCCCACCCTTTGGCCATTCCTTCCAATCTTTCCAGCTTGCTTATTCTTGCATCCTGACTCAAATTCTTCAACCCCAGGGAGACTCCCCAACACTTTCACTGCCCATCACTTTGCTCATCTCATTTTCTTCATTATCCCTTTCGATTCCACAGTCCATCACTTTACTCTTTGCCCCTCTCTTCCTCATCTTATCGTCATGAAAAATGGTAAAAGCTAATTCCCTGCACCTCACACTCACGCCTGAGTACCCAGATGTGGCTGGAGGAAAACACAGTTGCACCCACTAATCTCTCTTTAAATTCAAGACCACAAACCTCAAGTGGGTCATCCGCACTAATCCTCATAAATTCACATCTCCGCTTTCAGAGATAGCTACTTCATTTCTTCTGACCTTTTAATAAACTTCCCATACCTGTCCCCACTCTACTCTCAGCTTCTCAGCTGACAACCTCACTCATTTCCTTGAGATAAAAGAAGCAACCTAGGGAAATATCTCATCTTCCTGCCACCAAACAGCCTACCTGCCTCTGTACTTATGTCCTCTCTCCATGTTATAAAGGATGGACCATTTCATCACTAGTGCACTGGATCCCATTCCCTCTTCCAGAAAATGGGATCTCTGGCAGAGTGATGTCAGCTCATCCTCATGAGGTACTTGACTTGGGGGCAGAGATACAAAGTCAGGGAAGGAACTTATGGCAGGTGTGTGCTTTTCAGTCAACCAAAACGCTGCGAAGACCAGAGCAGGCAGTCAGAGAGAAGCAGAGGAAAGAGAATAACCTGAGTTCCTGGCTTTCTGCACTCTTTCCAGGTCTCATGAAGCCTGACTGGCTGCAATTCGGGGAGATACCCCTGAGTCCTCACAGCAAAATACTTGTTACATAAGTTAGCTTGAGTGGGTCCTTGTTTTTACAACTAAAAGAGCCCATCTGGGCTTCCCTGGTGGCGCAGTGGTTGAGAGTCCACCTGCTGATGCAGGGGATACGGATTCGTGCCCCGGTTCAGGAAGATCCCATATGCTGCGGAGCGGCTGGGCCCGTGAGCCACGGCCACTGAGCCTGCGCGTCCGGAGCCTGTGCTCCACGATGGGAGAGGCCACAACAGTGAGAGGCCCGCGTACAGCAAAAAAAAAAAAAAAAAAGAGCCCATTTATTTATTCTATTTTGATATAGAAAAATGTCCAGAAGGGTGTTCCAATAAAAGTTAACAGTAGTTTTCTCTGGGAAGTTGGATTTCAGAGAATTTTTAATTGTTTCTTCTTTATACTTTCTTGAATTATTTGAATCATTTAAAATGAGCATAGGACTTCCCTGGTGGTGCAGTGGTTAAGAATCCGCCTGCCGATTCAGGGGACACGGGTTCGTGCCCTGGTCAGGGAAGATTCCACATGCCGCGGAGCGGCTGGGCCCGTGAGCCATGGCCCCTGGGCCTGCGCGTCCGGAGCCTGTGTTCTGCAATGGAAGAGGCCACAGCAGTGAGAGGCCCGTGTACCGCAAAAAAAAAAAAAAAAAAAAAAAAAAAATCCGCCTGCCAATGCAGGGGACACGGTTTCGAGCCCTGGTCCGGGAAGATCCCACATACCGCGAAGCAACTAAGCCCGTGCTCCACAACTGCTGAGCCCATGCTCTAGAGCCCGTGAGCCACAACTACTGAGCCCACGTGCCACAACTACTGAAGCCCACACGCCTAGAGCCCGTGCTCCACAACAAGAGAAGCCAACACAATGAGAAGCCGGCGCACTGCAACAAAGAGTAGCCCCAGTTCGCCACAACTAGAGAAAGCCCGTGCGCAGCAACGAAGACCCAACACAGCCATAAATAAATAAACAAATCTAAATAAATAAATTAAATAAGCACATACCAGCTTCCTTCCTCTCCTTACCAGTCCAATTCATCAACATTTCCTCTCAATCTCAAATGGCTCAAATTGATCCAGCTCGCTCTCCATCATCCACACTAGCCAAATCTCCATTCTCTCTCTCCCTCCCTCCCCCTCCCTCCCTCCCTCCTCCCCCCTCCCTCCCTCTCTCTCTCTCTCTCTCTCCCTCTCCCTCTCTCCCTCTCCCTCTCCCTCTCCCTCTCTCCCTCCCTCCCTCTCTCTCCCCCCCCACCTCACCTGGCTGACTGCAGAGTTCCTTCACTCGTCCCTCTGTTCATTGCAAACCTGCACGCCTCGTCCCACAGAGCAGCCAGCTGGATCTTGTTGCCATACCAACCCAGCCATGCTACTTCCTTGCTTAAAACCCTTCAATGGCTTCCCGTTGCACCTGGAATAAAACTCAAGCCTAAGTCTCCTCACCTGTAGAGTAAGTTGTTAGAAAGGTCGAACACAGTACTGCCTGAACAGCCCAGTATGGAGCCTGGTCCATAGAAGGTACACACAGAGTAGGTGCTCTTGTCCCAGGCTGCCCAGCCACTCTCAGGAATTCTTTTAAGTTGGAAAGTTCTTAGAAACAGGTCCATTTCTACTCTGCAACTTCATCTTTAGTCATTTCCCCTTGCTCCCTGAGCTCCTCCCACGCTGGCTTCTGACAGAATCAGACCACACCCAAAACCCCCTTCTACCTCCACACCTTTGCTCATTCTTGCTGCTGTAATATCCCACACAACTCCTCATGTGCTGGTTCCTCACCCCACAGTTTTCAGTGTTTCAAAGTCACCTCCTTCCAGGTGCCTTCCCCGACCACCCTAAGGCGTAGCCTCCACTACACCCTCCTGTATCCAACATGGCAGCCTGTATTTCCTTTGTGGCTTGTATCACAACCTGTCATTTGATCTCTCCCACCAGAACTCCCCACTGGTTTTATTTGCTTCTTTTTTATTTTTTATTTGGCAGTGCCAGGTCTTAGCTGCAGCATGAGGGATCTTTAGTTGCGGCATGCAGGATCTAGTTCCCTGACTAGGGATCAAACCCGGGCCCCCTGCACTGGGAGCATGGAGTCTTAACCGCTGGACCACCAGGGAAGTCCCTTATTTGTCTCTTTATTCATCCGGTGCTTGGGGCTGTGCCTGGTACAGATAAGCTCTTCTGGTGTTAAGGGAATCGATTTTAACATAAAGCCTTCCCTGGTATGCCCAGGTGGAAGCCATCACTGGGTCCCTTGAATTCTCACACTTCTTCATCTCCACTTTCTTAGGACACATCTTGCTTCGTATTTTGTATTGGAACTACATGTACAGAGGGGCAGAGTAGTGTGGTAGTTAGACTAGACCTCTGTTCAAATGCCAGCCCTGCTTTCTCCCAGCCCCAGAATAGTACCTGGCACAGAGAAAACAACATAGGGAATCAGTATTGCTCTGCTTTGCATTATCCCCCATCAGGAGCTGATTCAAAGTTCCTTGAAGGTAAGATCACACACATGATTTAGTCTTTGAAAATTTCCACAATGGCTAGCTCAGGACACATGGTAGGTGCGCAACAGATAATAAATTATAAGAGCTGAATTTTATTATGAATTTATATGTACCGGGTTCTAAACTATTCTAAATACTTTGCATGTATCAGCTCATTTAATCCTCACCATAAGTACAGCTACTATTTCCATTTCACAGATTTCACCAAGTCCTAGGGAATTAAAAACTTGGCCCAAGTTCACTCAGTAAGTGGGGTACCTCGGATTTGAACACAGGACTCAGTCAGCCAAGCCTTAACCAGAAGATATGGTGTAGAACAACTAGTTAGAACAGATTTATGAGACTAGAGACAACAATCTAGATGTTTAACAAAGGAGCTGGTTAAATAAACTGCGCTAGAATTGTATGTAGCCATTAAAATGATGACAGACATCTATATTTATAATACCCAAAGCCATTCATAACATAACTTAGAAAAGCAAGCTAGAAAACGGTACAATAAACCTGCACATGAATATTTACAGCAGCCTATTTATAACTGCCAAAAAACTGGAGGCAACCAAGATGTCCTTCCAGAGGTGAATGGATAAACAGTGGTACGTTCATACAATGGAGTATTATTCAGCGATAAAAAGAAATGAGCTATTAATCTACGAAAAGACATGGAGGAAGCTTAAAAGAATATTGTTGAGCAAAAGAAGCCAGCCTGGAAAGGCTACTTACTGTGTGACTCCAGCCATAAGGCGTTCTGGAAAATGCAAAACTAGAGAAACCGTAAAAAGATCAGTGGCCGCAAGGGGTCTCGGGGGAGGGATGAATTGGCAGAGCACAGGGGATTTTTAGGGTAGTAAAACTCTTCTGTATGCTACTGTAGTGGTGACACATGACGCGTTATGCATTTATCAAAACTTTGAACTTTACAGCACAAACAGTGAACCTTAATTAAGCTACGGACTTTAGTGAATAATAGTGTATCAGTGTTGGTCCATCAATTGTAACAAAAGTACCACCCCAACGCAAGACGTTACTAATAGTGGAAAACTGTGAGAGTGGGAACAAGGGGATAGAGGGACCCTGCACTCTGTCCTCAATTTGCTGTAAACCTAAAACTGCTCCCAAACCTAAAGTCTGTTACTTTAAAAACAAACTATAGCAGCACTATCCCTTTTATGTCAATATACAACCGTGTGCTTTTGTGCATAGAACTCTCTGCAAGGACATAACCAAAATTAATCGCAGTTGTCTCAGAGTGGTAGGATGAATGGAGAGCTTTCTCCTAGTTCTACTTGTCCTTTTTTTTTTTTTTAACAAAAGCATGCGTTAATTTCTTATAAAGAAGTAAAGTGAGGCAGGGGGGCCCAGTGCGCCCCGGAGCCAGCTCTGTCCAGCGCTGGCGCCGCCGAAAACTCAGCTCCCGCTCGGCGCCCGCGGAGACCAGCACCCTGCTCGACATCTGCTCCGCCCACCGCGTCCCATGCCTTTTCAGTTTTGTGTCCCGGCGATGAGGGAAGAGAAGGCAGAATTCCTCCGGTGCAATTGCGTCTGCACACTCGGCTGGCGCAGAAGCCGGGAGGGCGTCGGGCAGGGGCACCGCGGGGCTGGGCCGGGGCCGCAGACGCCCGGCGCAGCTCCGGGAGCCCGGCCGCCACCCCGCCTGGCCTTCTGGGGGCTGGAATGTTCCCGCGGCCGAGTGTATTTTGTTCTGGGGATGGGGGAGGGTGGAGCGGGGGCAGGACTCCAGGACTCCGGAGCTCCTGGGACTTGGAGGGCGGCCAGTTTTCCGTTCCCAGGGTGCCTTCGGGGTGGAGTGGGGAGGGCAGGGAGAAGAGTTGTCTAGTTCCCAGGCTGGGCAGCTGCGGGGCACCGGGCGGAACCCCTGGATTCCAGTGCCAGCCCTGCCACGACTACCTGCATGCTTCTGGCGTCCTGTCTCTTCACCTCTCTGGGCCTCAATTTTCTCATCTACAAAATGGGGATAAGAAAAATGATAATGGCACATAGTTATTGCCACTGTGGTAAAGCCCTATGCAAGCGCTTTTTCCTCATAATAACCCTTTGAGGTAGGTGCTGTTACCATAATAACGTAATTATCCTATTAGTATTCTAAAGTATCAGTATTCATAAGTATTCTATTAGTAGAAGAATATTCCCTCACTGCCAGGCCCTTTGGACAGCACAGATGCTCTGGCTGTAGAAAGCCTGGCCCAGCCTCCTTCCAGGTAGTGAAATGTGCACAATTATTATTTTCACTTGAAAGATGAGGAAAGAGAAGCTCAGGGAGGTTAAGTAACTTGGCCAAGGGCACACAGCGCCTAAGTGGCCATCCTGGATGCAAACTCAGGCATTCAGGCCGAGACCCTCCACTCTTAACCTCTACAGATACTGCAACCCTACTGCCAGTCTTCAGGGAGCCCTTAAAATCTGTTTATTTGGACATATTGCAATCCATGCAACAATTCTGAGGAAGTATTGCTACTAATAATAATTAACTCTAAGTAACGATAGCTATCACCAATTGAGGGCTGTGATTCTCAGAACACCCTATGAGGTAAGTACTACTATTATTATTCCCATTTTAGGCATGAAAGAATTGAAGCACCGGGAGGTCTCTCTGGTGCTAGGAGATGGAACTCTTTCATAGTGAAGCCAAGAGCCCAATAACCCCTTAGCTGTAGCCTCCTTTTGTAGTATTTTATAGGGAGGCAGACTCCTCCAGAGTCTGATTATAGAGGCTAGCCTGGAAGGACAGTCCTTCCTTCTCTAAACATTGCCAGAGGCAACTTTGCCTGGTAATCTAAGGCACTCTGGACAGTGTAATGAGTCTCAAGCGGTATCTAACACCTTCTGGGGAGCTGCTCCTGGGTATACCTTTCAGGAGCCCAGCTGCCCGTGGAAGCATCTCCACCCAGAATCTTTGCAGAGGGCAGGTCAGCTGCCCTAAGTTGTGAACGAAGGAGTGCTTGGTAGCAAAATCTCCCTGTCCCGTTTTCATTATGTTCCCTTCCCTCTACAACACCTCCATCACACTGACTGGAAAGTCATTACTAGGCTCCCATCTGCCCCATTTGGGTTAAGAGACTGCTTCTTTCAAAAATGCAAATATTGCTGTTGCTTCTATGCAGTCTTCCGCCATGTACCTTCAACCTACCATCTCCTGGGAAAGGAAGAAACACTCTCATTCTTTGTAGTAGGTGTTAAAGGTTTGTCGAAGATGGTTTTGCAAATAGCCACGTATTGCTATCTTGTCGTGTGGGGCACACAGTGGGCACTGAATAACTACTCCCTCAGCCTGGAAGGCTCTTCCTCCAGTTACCTGCATGGCTCCCTCCCTCACCTCCTTCCGTTTTTACTCAAGGCACCTTCCTTGTGGGGCCTTCCCTGACCACCAAATTTCAGTTACACCCTGACAACCGTCCTGATTCCTTTTCCCTGTTTTATTCTTTCCATAGCACTTGTCATTGTCCTATACACTCGATTATTTTTATTTATTTTGTTTATTGTCTGTCTTCCCCCACTAGAATGCAAGTTCCTCGAGGGTAGAGATCTCTCTCTGTTTTCTTCCTCCCTGTATCCCCCAGTGCCTGGAACTGGGAGGAAGGAAAGGAAGAGGAGGGAAAAGTAGCTTCCCTGACCCTTCCAACCCTTTGTGACTACCAGCCTTTGGAGGAACACACATTTCTTATTCCTGCTATTTACTTGACATTTGGCACATCATATCCCCTTGGTGACACTGCTTGTAGCATTGTCCCATTCTGCTATTTGACTTCACAGTCGTGTATCTCATGTACCTGAGCAGACAGTAAATTTCCTACTGAGGAACAGAGGAAAAAGGGATCTGAATCTTTGTATGCCCCCAATACCAAGAACAGGGTAGAATTTCTACAGGTTCCAGAGCTCTTTTGATTTCAGAAAGAAAAATGTCACCCCTCCCTCCCTTCCTTCCCCGACCTTGTTCTCCTCCCCACACCCCCAGTTCAGCTCCATTATTATCAGACTTAACTGCTGAAGTTTGATTTGTCTGAAGTTTGATATTTAATGTTTTTAACCAAATAAGTTTATAGCGTCTTTGACAAGTAACATTTAA
Source organism: Mesoplodon densirostris (assembly GCF_025265405.1). Lineage (NCBI taxonomy): Eukaryota > Metazoa > Chordata > Mammalia > Artiodactyla > Ziphiidae > Mesoplodon > Mesoplodon densirostris. The sequence continues at coordinate 125,849,569 of NC_082664.1, forward strand.
TATTTCTTAATAGGGGTCAATATGTGAACTATCTTATTTCTTAACAACAGCTCTGTTTTCTCAGACACTAAATGAAACAGAAAATTTCATACCTTGACTATGTTCTTGCCATAATCTGCATCCTTGGTTTCCTCTTTATTGTTAAAGGGAATTTTAAAAAATTTGTTTAAATGACCTAAGTGAGAAAGAGAGGGAGACAATGAGTTGCATTCCCCGGAGGTGAATGAAGCCTGTTGTCTCCCTTGGCAGTCAGCCACCTCACCCTAGACCTCAAAAATAGGGAATGCAGAGCTAGGGATAGGCTTTAGTTTTATAGCATCACAGATGATTACAGCAAACACCGAACTTGTCCTTCTTCTCTTCCTACATTGCCCCAGCCTTGGCTGTGATCTGAGGTGGTGTCACATCTAACTCAGGGGAAGTGAGAGGTCAGGGGAAGTGGGAGGGACTCCTTGAAAAAGACTAGTGAATATATAATTTTTATTATCTACAAAAATCTAAAAATGTGCCCAAATAAGCATTTATCATGTGATCTGAATATGAAGTTTCAGCATCCTATTGTAAGTGTATGATGATCTCCATACCTGGCATCTGTTAAAACTGTGGTAAAAGGTGCCATTCAGATTGACTTGAATCTGAGAAAAATACATCAGAATGGGTTCTGAATAACTCTCTACAAAGAATACCTGCAGGGTCCTCATGAGCTATGAGGAAGGAAGTGATGACTGAATGGAGGATGAACGGGTGGATGGTAAATGAATTGATCTATGGATAAGTAGGTAAATGAATAAATGGGTGAATGGCTAAGGGAGCTGCACAAATGGATAGATAGGGGAAGATACATAACTGGATTTGCTGGGCTCCAAAGTCCTTGACCTACTCCAGCACTGACCAATGCCTTCAAAGATACTGGTTTTTAAATATATATATATAATAAAATAAAATAATAAAAAAACCCCAAAGATACTGGTTTATCCATTGGTCTTCCCCCACAAAATTTTGAGGTCCTCAAAGCCATGAAGTTAATTTTATCATTTTTTGTATCGTGGGCCCCTAGCCTCGTTGGAGCCAATGTCTGCCTCGTTCACAGACATATTAGTTAGGATGTAAATCTGGCTGCTGTTACACACAGAATATCATCTGCATGATGGAACACCACAAAGGCCAAAATGTAGCCAGCAGGAAGGGAAACAGAGGAAGGGGTAGTCAAACGTGTCCTCTTCAAAGGCAGGACCTAGAAATTGGATGCATCATTTGGGCTCTCATCCCATAGGCCAGGACTTTGTCACATGGCCACACCTCACTACAAGGATGCTGGGCAGTCTCGTGTCCATCTAAAAATTAGTGGTTCTAAAAACAGCAGAAATGGCTATTGGAAGAAGTCTCTGCCACATAAGTGACCAACACACTCTCATTTGTTAAATGAATAACTAAATAAATGAATCTAACTGACATTGAACATCTGTATCCTGAAAAGGTAAAGCACATTGAATTACATAGTTAAGTGAAAAAAACAAAGTAGGATTCATGGACATAGGATGCAATTATTCCACTTCCCAGCCTCCCTCCAAGTGGCCATGTGACATCACTGTGGCCAATGGGATATAAATGGAAGGCAGCTGAAGACCTCTGAGAATGTTTCTGCTTTTAATACACTTTTCCTTCTTTCTTCCTACTTCTTGATTAGTGAAATCGAGATGTGAGAGTGAAAGTGGAACAATCAACTTGTTACCATGAGACAATGAACAAGAAAGGAAAAACCACACATTAAGGCTGACTGAGCGGAAAGATGGAAAATAGCAGGACATTGATGATATCATGAGGATGTTGCCCACCCTTAACTGCCTGCCTGCAGACTTCTCGTTAATGAGAAACAGAAGCTCCTCCTTGGTTAAGCTGGGATAGTGGCCTTTCTGTTTCATCCAGCCTAACCGATATATAGAGCTTGAAAATCCATTGAGTACATAGAATATTTCTGGAGTGATACACAAGAAACTATAGCCATAGCTACCGCTCCTGGGAGAAGTCATGAGTGATTGGAGGACAGGGATGGACGAGAGACTTACTTTTCATTTAGTCTTATATTTTTGAACATTGAATTGTTGGCATTTAGATATTCCACGAAGAAGTGTTGTAGTAACATCTGACGGTGAAGAAAGTCAAAAGAAACAGCTTCGTTCATGAACTTGATGGCTCAAGAAATTCAATGTCCAGCAGTTGTATTATTGTAACACCATGTTATGATATCATTAGAGGCAAAGTTGTCTCAAGAAACTAATCACAAGGGGTGGTTCAAGAACTGAATTTTGAAAAGTATTTATTCATAAAAATAAATTAGTAGATGGATGTGATACTTCATAAAAGTGGAGGGGTTTGGTTTGGGTTTTTGATTTGTTTTGTTTTGTTTTGTTTTAAATCAGAAGGAGCTCTCATTGTCTCTCTAATGTTTTATCTCTTAAGCTAGGTGGAGAGTATACTGTTCTGATTGCCTGGAATATTTCCTAATTTGAAACTAATTAATTAGTTAACTGAAAACTCAGAGTGCATTTAAGTGTAATGACGCACTCTGCTTCCCTTGAATTACGATGCACCTTCTCATGGCTGGTACAGTGAGCTCCCCAAATTTCACATGATCCACAACTTATGTCAGCCTCAGTTGGTGGCAGTTACCCCTGACAGTGACACCACAAATAGTTGTGGGGATTATGAACGATCCTGGTGCCTGTGAGTCATGATTCTTATACTTACTTTGATTTTCTTCTTAATTTTACCCATAGATAAATTCTTAATAGGGAAGGAGGCAGGGGAGATGAATCAAACACAAAGGCTACATCCACATCTAGAAGGCACAGGAGAGAGCCTGACAGGAGGATCATTTCTATTAGGAACCACATGGCAATGACCAAATCAAACACAAACTGATGGTGCAAGGGCAATTTGTCATAATCATAATCACATCGATATAGATTTGAATTCTATTATAATTTTAAATAGTAAAATAAGATGAGCTCACATTTATTCTGCAACAGCACATATTTGTTCCTTTCCTAATATTATCTATGGTGTGAAGATGTGGGGAAAATAAAATGTATTAAAAGGTACATTTTAATTTAAATAAAGCTGCATATTAAAAAAATTAAATTGGTTATATTTATGCACTTTTCCTTATAAAATGACAAAGTTTTAAGAAGTTCTTTAAAAGGCTGATTTTACTACTCATTTGTTTATAAAATGCTTTTATAAATAGCATGCCAAAAAAAAATTGAAGGGCTGTTTATTTTACTTGTCTATGAAATGTTTGATATTCCTCAAAAACAGGTTATGCTCATGAACATGCGCCTTGTATGTGAATTCATTATGTAGGCCATTGGGGGTAAAAATGGCTGAGAAACAAAAGAAAAATCACTACATTGTCAGTAGATTCTAATAAAACTAATAATAAGATCAGCTATGATTCAAAGGGGTCACTGAGGAAGATCAAAGCTGGACTTCTGAGTATCAGTGTGTGTGATAAATTACATAATTATTTTGTACCAAGTCCAAGACTCTTACCATGCTACCCACTAAACCAAAAAAGGAGGGGGGGGGTGTATGTGGAATCTGTAACATCTCATTTGGATGTGACATGCTAAGATACAAAGAAATATTTCTTAGAGGGACACAGATATTTTTGTTAGGTTATATATTGCTGAATAGGCTTGATAATAAAGATGTGTGGGTCTCTTTGAAATAAAAAGTAATACATTTTTGAAAACTTAAACCCTAGTGGAATTTAAAAATAGTATATCTATCTTCCAAATCACAGCAAGATAAAAGCAAACAAAACACAGTCCGCATAACAAACGACAGGAAAAAAAATAAATAGAATCATAAACAAGCATGAATCATAAGCAAGATTACCAAAAACAAAATACATAATCAAAACAATACATGTAAATGAGGTAAAGCCCCCTATTAGAAGACAAAGACACACAGTTTAGATGAAAAAGAAATCAATCATATGCCTCGTATAAGAGACACACTCAAGGGCCTCCTTGGTGGCGCAAGTGGTTGAGAGTCCGCCTGCCGATGCAGGGGATACGGGTTCGTGCCCCGGTCTGGGAGGATCCCATATGCCGCGGAGCGGCTGGGCCCGTGAGCCATGCCCGTGAGCCATGGCCGCTGAGCCTGCGCGTCCGGAGCCTGCGCGTCCGGAGCCTGTGCTCCGCAACGGGGGAGGCCACAACAGTGAGAGGCCCGCATACCGCAAAAAAAAAAAAAAAAAAAAAAGAGAGACACACTCAAAACAAAATTATGCAGAAAGGTTCAAAAGAACACAAAATGCAAAAATTTGACCTTAACTTCATGTGGGTTATAAACGTACTGTGGTACTTATTTTCAATTTTGTAGTGGCGGTGATAAATGACTTCTAGTAGAATGCTAGAATATAATGATTAGGTATGGACCCACCTGTATTAGCAAAACGTTCATGCTTATCTTATTCCTTCAAGACTTCCCTGCTCTCCTTTATATGCCCATGAATCCAGTGTGTGCTGTGTGTATATATGGTGGGGGAGGGAGGGAGTGGGAGAGTGCTGCTTGCTTCCGTCTTTTGCACCACAACCAAATAGAAGGTAGAGTACAGAGCAAATATCTTTAAGAATATGAAACTGGAAGTTGCACAACCACCTCTACTCACATCCCACTGGTGAAAGCTCATTCACATGGTCACACCAAGTAGCAAGGTGGGGCTGGGAAATGTAGTTTCTAGCTGGGTTGCCCAGTGCCCAGGAAGGAGAGAACCGTTTATGGCAATAATCAATCCACCAAAATGATTATCAATTATCTGTGCAAGACCCCTCACTTGTTCCATCCATTCATTCACTCACTTTTTTTTATAGCCATACCACACACCCTCCCATATACCTGGGCAATCAATCTATTGTGTTTAAAGTATATACTTCTGTTTATATTTTTGAAAAATATGTTATTTTGCTTTGTGTGCATGTAATTTTTCCCTTTTCTGAGTCAATTTTATTGAAGTATAATTTACATTCAATAGTAGTCAACAGATCTTTGACAAAGGAGCAAAGACAGTTCAGTGGAAAAAAGAATAGTCTTTTCAACAAATGGTGCTACAACACTGGATGTCCATAGGTAAAAAAAAGAAAAGTCTAGACACAGACTTTACACCTTTCACAAAAACTAACTCAAAATAGATCGTAGACTGAAATGTAAAATGCAAAACCGTAAAACGTCTAGAGGACAATGGGAGAAAATCTAGGTAACTTAGATTAGCAGTGAATTTTTAGATCTAACACCAAAAGCATGATTCATAAAAGAAAAAAATGGAAAAGTTAGACTTCATGAAAATGAAAACCTTCTGCTCTGTAAAAGATTCTGTTAAGAGAATGAAAAGGTCAGCCTGAGAGAAAATATTGACAAAACACATACCTGATAAAGGACTTGTATCCAAAATATAGAGAGAACTCTTAAAATTAAGCAGTAAAAAACCGAACAACCAACTTAAAAATAGGTAAAGATTCAAGGAGGGAAGTGGGGGTGGGACAAATTGAGAGACTGGGACTGACATATATATACTACTATGTATAAAATAGATAGCTAATGAGAACCTGCTGTATAGCACAGGTAACTCTACTCAGTGATCTGTGGTGACCTAAATGGGAAGGAAATCTAAAAAAGAGGGGATATATGTATACGTATAACCGATTCACTTTGCTGTACAGCAGAAACTAACACAACATCGTAAAGCAACTATACTCCAATTTAAAAAAAATAAAGAATGAAAAAAAAAGGTAAAACTTCTGAACAGATACCTCACCAAAGAAGATAAACAGATGGCAAATAAGCTTATAAAAGATCCTCAACATCGTTTTTCATTAAGGAATTGCAAATTGAATGAATGAGATATATACATGAGTGTATATTTAACCTTATACGAAATAGTATTCCAAAGTGAGGCACCATTCTGCATTCCACCAGCAATGTATAAGAGTTCCAGTTGTTCTGCATCCTCAACAGTAGCTGGTATTGTGAGATTTTTTTTTTTTTTTTTTTTTTTTTTGCAGTACGCGGGCCTCTCACAGTTGTGGCCTCTCCCATTGCGGAGCACAGGCTCCAGACGTGCAGGCTCAGTGGCCATGGCTCACGGGCCCAGCCGCTCCGCGGCATGTGGAATTTTCCCGGACCAGGGCACGAACCCGTGTCCCCTGCATCGGCAGGCAGACTCTCAACCACTGCACCACCAGGGAAGCCTGTGAGATTTTTTGATGTGAGCAATTTTGTGATTTAGTAGTATGTCATTGTGGTGTTAATTTGCAATTGCTTGATGACTAATTGTATTGAGGATCTTTTTATGTGCCTATATGCCATCCATACATCTTATTTGGTGAAGTGTCTGTTTAAATCTTTTCTTCATTTTTTAAAGGAAATTTATTTATTTATTCATAAAATTATTTATTTATTTGGCCGGGCCAGGTCTTCGTTGCGGCATGCAGGATCTTTAGTTGTGGCATGTGGGATCTTTTAGTTGCGGCATGCGGAATCTAGTTCCCTGACCAGGGATGGAACCCAGGCCTCCTGCATTGGGAGTGTGGAGTCTTAACTGCTGGACCACCAGGGAAGTCCCTTTTCTTCATTTTTAAAGCAGTTTGTGTGTTTTACTTGTTACAGTGTTTTGAGTTTTCTTTATATATTCTGGATATAAATCAGTATCCATCAGGGTTCATTCAGGAGAATTATTAACAGGAGGTTGGAGTAATGGAGAACTGACTGGTAAAAGTTAGAGAACTCTGGTGAATACAGGAATAGCAAATACAGGGACAGGAACTACTGGCAGGGCTTAGATGGAGTGTCCAAGGAGAAGCTCCAGACCTTGTTGGAAAGAGCACAGTGTGGTTCAGTGGATGGTGGGGATGACACCTAGATGGCTTACCGGAGGATACTAGAAAAGGGCCCTTTGGGAGAATGGGAGAAGTTGTCTACAGGGAGGTACCATACCTTAGAAGTTGCTGCGAAGTCAACTGAGGGATGCTCAAAGAAGCCGTTCACAGTCAGGTGCCTTGCCAGTGGCACATCACTTTGAGAAAGTTCTGAGGGAAGCTTCTAGCAGCTGGGCTCTGCTGGTTGCCCTGAGCTACCAGAACTGGGAGCTGGGGAAGCTGCTCTCTGCAGGAGCCAGGCAACGGAGAAAGCTGCACCTTGTAGGAGCCCAGTGCAAGAGACCCTGCACCCTGCAGGACTCGGGAAACAGGAAGAGGAAATTCCTTCCTTTTTCACTGTCCTTCCAGCCTCCTCTACTGGCATTACATCATACCAAATGTCGCAGGTGAAATATTTCCACAGCCCACTTCCATCATCACAGAGCAGGCAAAGAAGGATTTAGACCTGAGAAGAAGAAAAAAAAAATTGATGGCTGGCACAAAATTCTTTATCACACGTGTGTTTTGCAAACATTTCTCCCAGGCTGTGGCTTGCCTTCTTATTTTCTTAACAGTGTCTTTTGAAAAGCCGGTGTTTTCAATTTGGTCGTGTTCAATGTATCAATTTTTTCTTTTGCCATTCATGCAATTTTTTATTCTAAAAAAATGTCTGCCTAACCCAAAATCAAAGATTTTCTCATATGTGTTCTTCTAGAAGTTGTGTAGTTTTAGGTTGATGATCCATTTCAAGTTTTTTGTATATGCATTTTAAAATTTTGTATTTATTTTTTAAATACTTCATTTTTCTTGGAGCAGTTTTACGTTCACAGAAAAATTAAGAAGAAAGTGCAGAGATTTCCCATATACCCCCTGTTCCAACACATGCATAGCCTTCCCTATTTACAGCATCCCCACCAAAGGGTACACTTGTTACAACTGATGAATCAGCGCTCACACATAAGAATCACCTAAAGCGCAGAGTTTACATTACGGTTCACTCTTGGTGTTTACATTCTGTGGGTTTGGACAAATGTACAATGACATGTATCCATCATTATGGTATCATACAGAACATTTTCACTGTCCTAAAAATCCTCTGTGGTCCACCTACTCATCTCCACCCCACCCCTGGTATACATTTTTCAAATTGATAAATGACATATATACAGTAAATTACAAAAATATGTGCATGTACTTTAATTGATAGGAATAGTATTGAGTTGTTTATCTCATTCTGCTTCTTACTTTTGTCACTCAGCACTGTTTTTAAGGTCCATTCATGTTGCTATGTAAGCATTTACTCCCTTGCTTCTCTAACTGCTGCATAGTACTCTATCGTGTGCATCTTCCACATTTTACCCATCTCCTCCTCCGCAGATGGATGGACAACTGAATGTCTGTGATTGCCCACTATCAGAACTGACACAGCAGTAAACATTCTAATCCATATCCCCTAATGTACCTGTGTGATCTTTTGTCTGGTATATCACCCAGGAATGGATTTGCTGGGCCCTAGGCTATGCATATATCTGTCTATGTAGTGCCAGACTGCTCTCCAGAAAGGTTGACTGTTTTGCATCCCCACCAGCAGAACATAAAAGAGCCTACATCTGCTAACACTTGGCATTTCCCAGCTTTCCAATTTTTGCCAGTCTAATAAGTGGAAGGTGATATTTCATTGTTGTCTTAATTGCACTTCTCATTATTGATGTTTTTTTTTTTTTTTTGGCGTTACGCGGGCCTCTCACCGCTGCGGCCCCTCCCGCTGCGGAGCACAGGCTCCGGACGCGCAGGCCCAGCGGCCATGGCTCACGGGCCCAGCCGCTCCGCGGCATGTGGGATCCTCCCGGACCGGGGCACGAACCCGTGTTCCCTGCCTTGGCAGGCGGACTCTCAACCACTGCGCCACCAGGGAAGCCCTATTGATGGTTTTAATTCTTAATAATTATCTTCACATGCCTGTTTGGGTTACCACTTTTACAAATTGCCTGTTGATAAATTTTGCCCATTATTCTATAGGACCTGCTACCTTTCACTTACTTTGGATTTAATTTGGTCTTCTTTTTTAGTTTCCTGAGATGGAAGCTTAGATCATTGATTTTAGATCTTTCTTCTTTTCTAAGACATGCATCGATGCCATAAATCTCTCTCAGCACTGCTTTCACTGCATCACACAATTTTTGATTAATTGTATTTTCATTTTCATTTACTTCCAAATAGTTTAAAATTTCTCTTGAGACTTCTTCTTTGACCCATGTGTCATTTAGAAGTGTCTTGTTTAATATTCAAGTATCTCAGGATTTTCCAGCTATCTTTGTTATTGATTTCTACTTTAACTCCATTGTGGTCTGAGAGTTGACATTGTATGATCTCTGTTTCAAGTTTGTTAAGGTGTGTTTTGTGGCCCAGAATATGGTCAATGCAGGTGAATGTTCTATCTTGGTGAATGTTCCATATGAGCTTGAGAAGGATGTGTATTCTGAAGTTGTTGGATGGACATCAATTATATCCACTTGATTGATGATGTTTTGTGTTCATGTACGTCCTTACTGATTTTCTGCCTGGTCAGGCTGTCTATTTCTGATAGAGGTGTTGAAGTCTCCAACTATGATAGTGGATCCATCTATTTCTTCTTGCAGTTCTATCAGTTTTGACTCAGATATATTGACAATCTAATTGTTAGGTGCATACATGTTAAGGATTGTTGTGTCTTCTTGGAGAATTGATCCTCTTATTGTTATATAATGCCTCTCTTTATCCTTGATAACTTTCGTTGCTCTGTAGTCTTCTCTGTCCGAAATTAATAAAGCTTTCTCTTAATTGATGTTATCATGGTGTACCTTTCTCCATCCCTTTACTTTTAAACTATTTGTGTCTTTATATTTTTTTCCTTTTTTTTGGTCATGCTGTGTGGCTTGTGGGATCTTAGTTCCCTGACCAGGGATTGAATCCGTGTCCTCAGCAGTGAAAGTGCAGAATTCTAACCACTGTACCACCAGGGAATTCCCTATTTGTGTCTTTATGTTTAAAGTGTGTTTTTTTATAGACAACATAATTGGGTCATTTTTTTTAATCCACTCTGACACTCTTTGTCTTCTAGTTGGTATATTTAGACTGTTGACATTTAAAATGATCATTGAGGGACTTCCCTGGTGGCGCAGTGGTTAAGAATCCATCTGCTAATGCAGGGGACACAGGTTCGAGCCCTGGTCCCTGAAGATCCCACATGCCACAGAGCGACTAAGCCTGTGCGCCACAACTACTGAAGCTCACACTCCCTAGAGCCCATGTGCCACAACTATTGAGCCCACGTGCCACAACTACTGAAGCATGAGCACCCTAGGGCGCGCATGCCACACTACCGAGCCCACATGCTGCAACTACTGAAGCCCACGTGCCTAGAGCCCGTGCTCCACAACAAGAGAAGCCACTGCACTGAGAAACCTGTGCACCCCAACAAAGAGTAGCTCCCACTCGCCACAACTAGAGAAAGCCTGCACGCAGCAATGAAGACCCAACGCAGCCACAAAAAATAAATAAATAAATAAATAAAATGATCATTGACATAGTTGGATTAATATCTACTATATTTGTTACTGTTTTCTATACGTCACCCCAGTTTTCTGTTCCTATTTTTGTCCTCTAATATTTTTATTCCTTCTGTGGTTTTAATTGAGCATTTTACATGATTCCATTTTCTCTCTTTTCTTAGCATTATCTGTTATGCTTCTGATAACTTTTGATAAAAAAAACTTTTTCAGAGGTTTCCCTAGAGTTTGCAATATACATTTACAACTAATCAAAGTCCATTTTCAAATAACACTGTACCACTTCATGGGTACTGCAAGTACTTTACAATACGCAAATATTCCTAATTCCTTCTTCCCATGCCTTGGATAATTGCTATCATTAATTTCACTTATACATAAGCTATAATCATTGAATACATTGTTGCTGTTATTATTTTCTCTATTAAGAATAAGAATACTAGGGCCTCCCTGGTGGCGCAGTGGTTGAGAGTCCACCTGCCGATGCAGGGGATACGGGTTCGTGCCCCGGTCTGGGAGGATCCCATATGCCGCGGAGCGGCTGGGCCCGTGAGCCATGGCCGCTGAGCCTGCGCGTCCGGAGCCTGTGCTCCGCAACGGGAGAGGCCACAACAGTGAGAGGCCCGCGTACCGCAAAAAAAAAAAAAAAAAAGAATAAGAATACTAAAGGTTTTTAATTTTACCTTCACTTATTCCTTCTCTAATGCTCTTCCTTTCTTTATGTAAGTCCAGGTTTCTGACCTATATCATCTCCTTCTCTCTGAAGAACCTCTTTTAACATTTCTTGCAGGACAGGTTTACTGGCAACAAATTCCCTCAATTTTTGTTTGTCTGAGAAAGTCTTTATTTCTCCTTCACTTTGGAAGGATAATTTCTCAGGATACAGAATTCTAAGTTGATGAGGTTTTTTTTCTCTCAAGATGAAATCTTTCACTACACACCCTTCTTACTTGCATGGTTTCTGAGGAGCAGTCAGATGTAATTCTGATCTTTGTTCCTCTGTAGGTAAGGTGATTTTCCCCCCTGGCTTCTTTCCGTATTTTTTCTTTATCTTTGATTTTCTGCAATTTGAAGAAAATATGCTTAGGTATAGTAGGTTTGTTTTTGTTGTTGTTGTTGTTCTTGTTGTTTTTATCCTGCTTAGTGTTCTCTGAGCTTCCTGGATCTGTGTTTTGGTGTCTGATATTAATTTTGGGAAATTCTCAGTCATTATTGCTTCAAATATTTCTTCTGTTCCTTTCTCTCATTCTTTAGTACTCCTATTATGTGTATGTTACACCTTTTGTAGTTCTCCACAGTCCTTGGATATCCTGTTCCATTTTTCTTTTCAGTCATTTTTCTCTTTGCTTTTCAGTTTTGGAAGCATCTACAGACATATCCTCAAGCTCAGAGGTTCTTTCCTCAATCATGTCCAGTCTACTAATGAGTACATCAAAGGCCTTCTTCATTTTTGTTATAGTGTTTTTGATCTCTAGCATTTCTTTTGGAGTCTTTCTTAGAATTTCCATCTCTCAGCATATATTGCCCATCTGTTCTTGCATGTTGTTTACTTTACCCATCTAAGGGCCCTTAACATAACAATCATAGTCATTTTAAAACCTAATCTGATCATTCCAACAGCCCTGCCAGATCTGAGTCTTGTTCTGGTGCTTGCTTGGTCTCTTCAAACTGTGTTTTTTGCCTTTGAGTATGCATTGTAATTTTTTTGAAAGCCAGACATGATGTAAAGGAACCGCAGTAAATAGGCCTGTAGTCATGTGGTTGAGGGGGAAGTGAGGAGGGGAGTCCTATGATTAGGTCTCAGTCTTCTTCTTTTTTTTTTAATTAATTAATTAATTTTATTTATTTATTTTTGGCTGCATTGGGTCTTCCTTGCTGTGTGCGTGCTTTCTCTAGTTGTGGTGAGCGGGGGCTACTTTTTGTTGCGGTGCACAGGCTTCTCATTGCAGTGGCTTCTCTTGTTGTGGAGCACGGGCTCTAGGCACGCGGGCGTCCGTAGTTGTGACTCGTGGGCTCTAGAGCGCAGGCTCAGTAGCTGTGGTGCACAGGCTTTGTTGCTCCACGGCATGTGGGAACTTGCCGGACTAGGGCTTGTACCCTTGTGCCCTGCGTTGGCAGGCGGATTCTTAAACACTGCGTCACCAGGGAAGCCCAGGGCTCAGTCTTTTAGTGAGAATGTACCTCTGGATTGTGAACTTCACAAGTGCTTCTCAGTTTTTTTCAGCCCCTTAAGTGGAACAGGATGGCTAGAGCTGGCTGGAGTTGGGGATTTTCCCTCCTCCAGATTGTTTAGTCTCTGCTGAAATTCCAGCAGGTTAGGCTGAGGTAAAATAGTTTCTTCTGGGGGTGTTAAGAAGAATTGAACCCTCTGACATATTTCAAAATGGTTACTTTTTGTCTCCCCCTGCTGGAAGCATGACCCGATTTTTCTCTGACATTTGCTGTGAGACCCTGGTAGAGCTCCTAGAGGTAAAACTCACAAAATTTTGGGCGTCTCTATGAGACTGGGCCCCCCTGGAGTTTTTAAATCTCAAACTTGTCCACATGGAGCCTCCAGCAATTCACCAATCACAATTGAGGTTTGCCTACCCTACTGCTGGTTCCCAGGGAGGTTTCTGTCCATGGGTTTCTGCTCTGGTAGCTGTGAGTATCCACCTGTCTGTGTTTCCACCTTTTGGTGCAGTGGTTTGCCCTGTGTCCTCAATTCTCTGAGAGGTCTAAGAAGGGTTGTTTATTCTCGTTTTTTTTTCAGCTTTTCACCTGTTAGGACAGAGTACAGACTTCCAAGCTCCTTACATGCCCAACTGGAAACTGGAAGCCTCTCTGCTTTTTGGTTTGCATGAGTAACTTGTATATTCTATATAGTAATTCCTTATCATTTTTAGATTTACAAATATCTTCTCCCATTCTATCACCTATTGTCCATGGTATCCTCTTTTGAACAGATACCCTTAATTTTGACATTATCAAATTAATCCATTTTTTTCCTTCTGGTTTGTCCTTTTGAGGTTTTGTATAAGGAGTTCCGTTCTCAACCCAGGTCCCAAAGGTACCCTCTTATATTTTCTTCCATTAACTTTAGAGTTTTACTTTTCACATTGAGGTCTTTTGTCATTTAGAGTGTACATTTCTATTCGGTGTCAGGCAGGAATCCTACTTTGTCTTTCTCCATCTACTAAGCTGGTTTAATCGGCCCCTCTTCATTGATGTGCGGTGCCTAACAACCACATGCTCATGGTCTGACTTTGAGTTGTTTATTCTATTCCATGGTCTGTTGGTCTGTTTTTGTGCAAAACAATCTTCTTGTTTTGTTTTGTCTGGCTTTTTACATGGCTTTGTAGGGTGCTGCTCTTGACTCTTGTAAGGTTGACTTAATCCTGCTCATCCATATAAATTTTAGAATGAGTATATCAAGTTCCTGGAAAACATACCTGGAATCTTTACTGGGATTTCATTGCCTATATAAATTAATTCATAAAGAATTAACTCCTGTGTAATATTAAGTAATTCCATCCAAGAGCATAAAATTTCCCTCAATTTCTTCAGGTTAATTTCTACATCCGTTATTAGAGTTTTAAAGTTTTCTCCATAGGCTTCTTTTCTTTTCTTTCACAACTTTAAATCAGTTTATTGACACAGTAACACAACACATTTGCCTCCCTGACACCCCCACCCCCTCGCCCAGTCTAGACCTCTCCCCCTTCCTCCCCCCTTAGAACAAGCTGTTCAGTGAAAACAGAAAAGGGCAGAGGCCGCTTCTACACCCTTAGTGCCACTGCCAAGCCCTGGGGAGCAGGGTCTCAGGCACTGCTCAGAACCTGTCAAGAGAGGGGTGCAGTTAGCACTAGACTTAGCCAGGCAGAGGCCTCCAGTCCCTCGGAGCAGATTCTCCTACAGCCCCCAGGCCCTGAGCTGCTCTTCCTCTTCCCCTCTGCTGTCCCTTCCCCTAGGAAGGACATACCTTGGGCCTGTGGCCAAGAGCGAGAACTCCAAGCTGTAATCTGAGAATTGGAGTTTGGCTAGTGTTTTTTAAGGCCCAGGCACCCCCACAAAAGCCCTGGTGGTGGGAGTGAACTTCAATGTCCCTATTTTAAATGCACTGATAACATGAAACAGATTAAGCCAGCTTAACCAAATGCCAGAATAACACAAAGCTGTAAAGGAGGGGTCAGACCTGCTTTCTCCAGGCCAGACAAAAATGCACAGAGAGAAGCCCAGGTGGAGTGTCAAAAAACAACTGAAGGACACTGCCCAGGGGCTGAAAAGCCTATAATCCGGAGTCCCCAGGGTGACAGGAAGCAAGGAAAGAAAATATACAAGTCTTAAAAACCAAAAAGGAAAGCCCAACAGCAGGGGAACCTCAGCCTGACAGTGCTGTCCACCAGCTCTCCAGGCCTTGCCACTGGACCCAGACAGTCCCTTCCCCTCTAGGCAATGTCCTCCCCTAGGCTAGATAGAGCACATCACACAGCGCAGTTTAAAGAGCTTCTAATGCCAATTCATAAACATCTTCATTTACTATTGGTGATTACATGTGAATGATATGTTTATACCGTTCTTTATGGAAAACAATTTCAACGAGTCAACGCCGAGAGCACAATAGGCAGCCCTCACCCTGAGCCCCTCAGCGTCCTTCCCTAGACAGCAAGAAGCCCCCTCCTCTGTCCCAGGGCTGCCTAACTTCCCCTCTTCCCCCACTGTGGCTCTTGGGCAAAGCATCCTCTATGACCATTAGTCCTCATCGGACAAGTTCTGGTCCAGGGGGTAAACCATGAACATCACATCTGGTCGAGAGGGGACACAGGGATGGCCTGGACGCAGAATCTCAAAGCCCAAGAAGCTGAAGGTCTTCAGTAGTGGAGCTCTGTCTTCCCGGCCCTTCCTGAAGCAGATGAAGACGTAGTTCACTTCCATCTTCTCTTCAGCAAACTCTAGCAGTGCTAACAATCCTTTGCTCCCATCAGCTAATAATCTATCTGGGATTTCTACAAACAGGCTCTGGCTGGACAGGACTGCATCCCAGGAAGAGACCTTCACCTCGGTGACCTCATACTGGAAGTGGACGATGTGAGGTTTTCCATCGTTCACAGGGAGGTCCTGGGTTACAGTGAGCTTCTCGTCCTTATAAATTAGAGCTGAGAGAGAAGGATCCCTGTCGCCCCCTCGCCCACCGGAGATCTTCGACAGTGGGTGAGGGGCATCAGGAGCACCACAAAGGCCCCGGAACAATGTGCCTGCAGCACTGGAGCTGGCGACAGTTACTTAAAGGCAAAATACTACTGTCCTGGGTGTTTATCATCCTCGGCGGCTCTGCTCAAGGTGGGAAGAGGCGGCGCAGGGAGTGGGTAGGTGGATGAGTGGGCCGGTGTGGGGTTGTGCGCGCGCGCGCGGGGCCGAGCTCTGCGGGCTAAGTCCCTGTCGGGCAGCGGGCCCAGAGCCCTCCTCCTGCCTCAGCGAGCGCCTGCCCCCAACTCGTATATTCTTGGTTAAGTTCATTCCTAGGCATTGTACATGCTTTTTTGCTGCTATTGTAACTAGAAGTTGGTTCTGCTGGTGAAGAGAAATGTTACGGATTTATTTTTTTTTAGGTTAATATTGTATCTGGTGATTTTACTGAAGTCTCTTAATAGATTTAACAGTCTATCTGTTGTTTCTCTTTGTTTTTACAAGGCACATGAAAATATTATTTCTACATGATGATAGTTTTTTAATAGAAGTATAGTTGATTTACACTGTTGCGTTAGTTTCTGGTGTACAGCAAAGTGGTTCGGTTTATACATGTATATTTTTTTCATATTCTTTCCATTACGGTTTATTACAGGCTCTCGAATATAGTTCCCTGTGCTATACAGTAGGACCTCGTTATCTATTTTATATATAGTAGTTTGTATCTGCTAATCTCAAACTCCTAATTTATCCTTCCCCCACCTCCTTTCTCCTTTGGTAACCATAGTTTGTCTCCTACGTCTATGAGTCTGTTTCTGTTTTGTAAATAAGTTCATTTGTATAATATTTAAAATTCCACATATAAGTGATATATGGTATTTTTCTTTCTCTTTCTGACTTACTTCACTTAGCATGATAATCTCCAGGTCCATCCATGTTGCTGCAAATGGCATTATTTCATTCATTTTTATGGCTGAGTAATGTTCCATTAAAGAAGATTTTATATATACATATATATATATATATATATATGTATCTCCATTCTTCTTTATCCATTCAACATGATACTTTTATCTTTTCTCTTCTAATCTGTCTATCTCTTATTCTTTCTTCCTAATAGCTTTGTCTAGAACTTCCATTATTGTATGTTGAATGGTAGCAGTACAGTTGGATTCCTTATTTTTTTCCAGATTTTAAAAAGAATGCACTTAAAATCTCTTAAGTATGTTTGCTTTAAGTTTTTGATATATCGCCTTTACCAAGTTAAAAATGTCTTTCCTATATCCAGTTTACTGAGTTATTGAACCATAAATAGGTAATGAACTTTATCAAATGCTTTTTCTTCACCAATTGAGATACTTGTATGATTTTTATCCTTTATTAATGAGGTGATTTCTGATGTTGAGCCAACCTGAAATTCCTGGGATAAACCCTACTTGATCAAAATAAATTTTTTTAAAATATAAAACTAGGTTATATGACTGGGTTAGTTAGCTGATATTTTATTTAGGATTTTAATATCTACATTATATTTGAAACAAGCCTATTCTTTCATTTATTGCTTTGTCTTTACTGATTTTGGAACCAAGATTACACTGGTTTCATAAAATGATCTGGGCAGCTTTTGCTCTTTTCTAGTTTTTTGGAAAAACTTATAGAAGACAGGAATTAACAGTTCCTTGAAAGTTTGGAACAGCTCCAGAAGTTCATAAACTTTTTACTACCATGACTCCTCCAGCCTCATTGTTTTCTACTGTTTACCACACACTTTGAAAGATTTGGTTTAGATTAATAAGTGTACAAGTTTTTCTTTCCCTAGGTGGCTACATGCTGTAAAGTACACACAGCCCTTAAGAATGGTGCCACCACAAACTCAAGGTCATCCGCTTCAACTGGACTGTCAACACTTTTACTCCCTGGAAGTTAAAGGGTGGCATCCCTCAGCCCTGCCTCAAGTCTCCTCCTTAGCCCTCACCTTTTACCTTGGAATAGATGACTCAGTCTCCTACTTTATTGAGCAAGGGGGACCCCTAGAGACTAGCTCTCCTGAATCTCACCTACCTACGTACAGTGACTGTATATCCACACCCAATCACACCTCTTTCCACCCATCTCAGAAAACGAGGTGTCCCTTCTTAAATCCAAGACAATTCCTATAAGTGTGCTTCAAAACCCCATCCCTTTCTCCCAGGGACCTCACTCCTTTCGACATCCTCTCTCTCTCCTAAAATTTAAACCCTCCCTCCCTACAGGGCTCCTTCTCCTCAGACCAGCAACATAATCAAATCTCACCCATCGCCAAAAAATCCCTCCTTTGTGTGCTGTGGGACAGGCATTCTCACGCACGGCAGGTGGGAGTGTAAATTGGCAAGATCATTCTGGGAAGCAATTTGGTAACCTGAATCAAAAGCCTGAAAAATATTTGCACCCTTTGTCCCAGTAATCCTACCTCCAGAAATCCATCTAAGGAAGTAATCAGAAATGCTGACAAGGAGAGATGTTTAAAAATGTTAATCTCACTGTTATTTTAACAGCAAAAATTGGAAACAATCTAAAGGTTCAACGATCAGGGATCAGTTAAATAAACTGTACTTAAATATAATGAAATTTCGTGCAGTCACTAAAAATATCATTTTTAAAGAAGAGTTGACATGGGGAACTGTTCATGAAGCAATGTTGTAAGTGAAAACACCAGCATATAAAAAATATATACAGTGCGGTACTGATTTTGTTATATATAAAAATGGCTGACGCTTCTGGAATGTTAGCTATTATATACACCCTCTCCCTCAATCTTCACAACATTCCTCTACAGTTAATACTGTTATTCACGTTTTGTAGAGAAAGAAACCAACTAGAAAGAAAAATATCAATATCTATGGGGAGGAAGATGGGTTACTGATGAATTTCATTTTCTTCATACTCTTTTGCACTTTCTAACTCTTTAACAAGGAGGTATTACTTTTTGTCAAACAGAAATACGGAATCATTCTTCTCCTTTCTGGTTTATATATGTGAGTAATGAACAATTTGAACAATCCAGAGAAAATGAAAACCCTCCTCCCACTACTGCTATTCCAACCACCAGAGACAGCCCACTGTGTACAGTGTGGCTGCTTTATATTTGCTTTTTTTTTAATTAATTTTTTTTAATTTTTGGCTGTGTTGGGTATTTGTTCTTGCTCGTGGGCTTCCTCTAGTTGTGGCCAGCAGGGGCTACTCTTCCTTGCAGTGTGTGGGCTTCTCATTGCGGTGGCTTCTCTTGTTGTGGAGCACAGGCTCTAGGCATGGGGGCTTCAGTAGTTGCAGCACACAGGCTCACTAGTTGCGGCACATGGGCTCAGTAGTTGTGGTGCATGGGCTCTAGGGCACGCAAGCTTCAGTAGTTGTGGTGTGCGGGCTTAGTAGTTGTGGGCTCTAGATCCCAGGCTCAGTAGTTGTGGCACACGGGCTTAGTTACTTTGTAGCATGTGGGATCTTCCCGGACCAGGGCTCGAACCCGTGTTCCCTGCATTGGCAGGTGGATTCTTAAGCAGTGCTCCACCAGGGAAGTCCCTATATTTGCTTTTAATTTATATTTGGCTTTGGTATTTATATTTGCTTTTCAAATGTGTATGTAGACATATACACTTGAAAAAGCAAACGTGATCATCTTACCACATCAATACTTAAAACTTGACAATCTGAGTCCTTGCAATGGCTGCATTTTGGTTTCCACCCTGAAGGATATCCAGGGCCCCTTTCTGTTGGAGCGGCCCATGTTTAATTTTGCCAAGTGGTGAACCATCTCTGGCTGTGTGTGCCTGGCCACCCCAAGAGCTCCTGGTTTGGGGTCTGGATAACCGAGTTCTTGTCCTATTTCTGCCATTTACTAGCTGTGCTACCAGAGGCTAATCCCTTTTTCTCTCTGGGAGCCTGTTTCCCCATCCTTCAGGCTGGGTAACAGCTCTTGCCTTGCCCACTTTAAGGTGACATTGTGATGCTCCAACTGGCTGATGGCAGTGCCTGGTTAAGTGCTGCCCCCGAAGCAGTGCTCTTTGGACTCCTCCCTTCTGCCTCTCCTCCCCATTTGCCTGCAGCCTGAAGGATTCTTCAACTTGTCTTAAATAGAGAAGGGGGCCAGAGGGCCGCAAGAAGGGAAGGGACACGGTCCCCAGACAAGCGCTAGAGGCCCAGAGGCTCAAGGCTGGCTTTTGGGCCCTCTCCAGCTCACTCAATAGTCTTCTGACTGACATCGGCGGAGGAGGACTCTCCGGAGGTGGGAGCAAAAAAGAAATGCCTGTTGTGCAACGGCGTGTACCACGGAAAAGCACTCGAGGGCTGAAAACGCTGCCTGGCTTCCACTTCCAAAACGCATTTTAAAGGCTCTGCGGGAGCAAGCGGGTGCAGCGGCCAGGGCCTTCTTCCGCGGAGCCGCTGCCCTCTGGTGGTGGCATGCAAATATTACAGCTGCTGTATAGGCCCCGCCTCCCCGTGCAGAGGCTGAGTTGCCACTCACATCCGGAAAGTAAGGGGCCCTTAGGGAGCTCTCAACGAAGACTGAAACCTGGCAGAAAGGGAAGCCAGGCCTGGGTGAACCAGGACTGGAACCTGGGACTCCAGATGCCCCACCCAATAGATGCTTACAACAGCTTCTAGTAATCGTTAAAGCAAAAGGCACCAGACGATGACAGATTTTATGCAGGCTATTGCAGTAGAGAGAAGGTTCATTAATGAGAACCCTCTCAAAGAAAAGGAAGGGGCGTGAGGTTTTAGAGAGGCAGGTGAACTAGGGAGTCATCAACCAGTCTCGTGGGAATAGCAAGAAAGGATGTAGACGGGTTGCTTTCTTGGAATATACGAGAGCAAGGTGGTCCTGTTTCCCCAGAACATAAAGAGGTGGGGGAATTTTTTCGTTCATTCGTTCGCCTATTACAGGACCTTTTTATCATCTCAAGTATTTTTAAATTTATTTATTTTTGGCTGCGTTGGGTCTTCGTTAAGGTGCGTGGGCTTCTCATTGCAGTGGCTTCTCTTGTTACAGAGCACGGGCTCCA
Source organism: Mesoplodon densirostris (assembly GCF_025265405.1). Lineage (NCBI taxonomy): Eukaryota > Metazoa > Chordata > Mammalia > Artiodactyla > Ziphiidae > Mesoplodon > Mesoplodon densirostris. The sequence goes on from NC_082664.1 coordinate 125,870,239, forward strand.
GGCACGCGGGCTCAGTAGTTGTGGCTCGCGAAATCTAGAGCGCAGGCTTAGTAGTTGTGGCGCACGGGCTTAGTTGCTCTACGTCATGTGGGATCTTCCCGAACCAGGGTTCGAACCTGTGTCCGCTGCATTGGCAGGCGGATTCTTAACTGCTGCGCCACGAGGGAAGTCCTGGGAATTTCTTAATCATACCTGCCTTTTGGGAGCACAGGGTTCAGATAAAGTTCAATGCTGTCATAATGGAGCAGGCTGCAGGATGGCCACTTAAGAGGTGAGGATAGTGAAGCCCAGGTCACACATCTGTAGGTTTCAGTGGTTGAGACAAGATTCCAACCTACACATACGAAGACAGCAAGGAGACTCCAACCTGAAGTTGAAAGTTCCCTCTAAGAGTAAAGTCATAAGTCATTGTCCAAGGGAGCAGCCCAGCCAGCAGCAGAAATGGCCTGCTCAGTTGCGGCTTTCAGTTTGATGGAGCGTATCAGTGACGTGCTGGCATCACCCAGGAAAAGTGCTGGGATTTACCAACACTTTTGGTAAGGCAGGGTGGTGGCCCTGAAGATACTGTGAAGTCCCCTAGTCAAGTCTAGGGAAGGACCAGAAACAGGGCAGTTCTGGGATTCAGCTACCGTCTCTCTGTTAGCCAATCTGTCTGTCTGTCTGTCTCTCTCCATGGCCCCCACTCTGTTTCTCTTCCTACCCAGCCTTCTTTCTCACCCAAAATCTCTACTCCCCAGTAACTTCAACTGGCACCTGGCCACTTGCAGCCACCCCAGCCCCTGAGTCTACCCAACCTCCAGCTGTAGAGCCCACCACGAACTGCAGCTTCCTTTGGGTCTTTTAAGACCCCTCCCCAGAGCCAGCCTGTGTTTTCAAGCCAGGCCCCAAGTCACTGACTGCCCTGCCTGTGCCCTGCCAGGCCTCTGACAGGCAGTCCACCAGGGCACCTCTGTTGCTCAGGGTTGGGTGGATGGGGTTACATGATCTGCTTCTTGCAGGGGCTTGGACAGGACAGCTGCCCTCAGAGGCGTCAGGAGTAGCTGCGTCCAGGTGGCCTGAGGCTACAGTTTGGGAAGCCAGGATGGAAGTGTCATCATCTTCAGGCACTTGAGCCCACTCATGGTTCCTGAGCTTCGCCTGCAGAAAGGTGCTGACTGAAGAAGGTGGTCTGAATGACCAGAGATAAGAGGACTCCAGTGTGACAAGCCCAGGCTGTGGTCCCAGCAGTACCCCTGGCCAGCCTACCCAGTTGCCCAGCCTCTTTGACAACCTTCTTCCTTCTTGGCATGAGGATTGCCCTTCTTGGCTAGGATCGCCCTAGCCCGATGCCACTAGCCACAAAAATCACCGCTGGCACAGGGGCCTGCTCACCAAGAGGGTTCCAAGCGTCCATTTGTCAATCCACATGCTTTTTCTCCAGGAAAAGGAGACACCAGCAATAATGACTTGAAAGGATGATCCAATGAGCAGTTGAATTTCTCCTGGTAAATGAGTCAGTTGGCTTCCTGATCTACAAATCAGCCTCTCTGAGTCAGCTGAAATGACCCTCTACTCAGTCTGACCAACTCAGAGACTGTGTCAGGCAGGGATCTTTCATTACAGGTGACAGGAACCCAATGTGGACAATCTAAAGGAAATGACCTGGCATGTGGCATGGAACCCCATGCTGGGCGGACAGCTGGACTGCAGGGATGTGTAGGGCCACCGCTCAGACTTCGCACAGCCTCGCCCCACTCGCCTGACACACCCTCTGCCCATCCCTGCTTCCACCTGCCCCAGGCTGCTTCTTACACCATTAACCCTTGGGGAGGGGTGGTCTGACCCAAGTCCAAACATCCTGAAGAAAAATGGGCTCTGATTGGCATGTTCAGGTACCCACCCCCAACAATCAACTCCGCCCACTTCCCGCTGAACAAAATGGCTTTCTATAATTGGGGAAGGTGATGGGGGGGGCACTGGAGGTAGGGGACAGCAGTGCTAGAATGAGTGCTTCTCTGGTGTGTCTTTGTTACCCCTCTGCTCTGGCCTTTCTTCTGCCATGAATGCCCTTACCATTCCCTCAACCCCTTTACCAGGCTGGCTCTGGCCTCCTTTGAGACTCAAGTTGGCTGTCACCTCCTCCTGGAAGCGCCTACCCCTGTCCCATGGGTGCCCCTCATTTGTGCTCCCACAGCACCCTCCCTTCCTGCTTCCATTCCCGCCAGCTCATCCTAGCTCGTGAGTTACTTGAAGACTCGGCCATGTCTTATCCTCAGGGCCTGGGACACAGAGGAGGTTCAGGAAATGTTTCCTGAATAAACTGATTCTGAGGGTTTGGATTCAGGAATGGGGGTGATTTTTCAGAAAGGCATCCCAAGATTTCCTTTCCAATTGTTTCTCACGTGATACAGGGTATCACGTTCAATTCTTGAGTTTCAATTCCTGCTTCACCATATATTAGTTGGACAAGTTACCTAGCCTCCTAAGTTTCCTGACTCCCTCAGTTCCTCATCTGTAGAATGGGACCCAATAATACCTACTTCAAAGGACTGTTGTGAGGGTTAAATTAGATACTGCTTAGCACAATTCCTGGGACAATATACATACTCATTATTTTTTTTTTTTTTTTTTTTTTTTGCGGTATGCGGGCCTCTCACTGTTGTGGCCTCCCCCGTTGCGGAGCACAGGCTCCGGACGCGCAGGCTCCGGACGCGCAGGCTCAGCGGCCATGGCTCACGGGCCCAGCCGCTCCGCGGCATATGGGATCCTCCCAGACCGGGGCACGAACCCGTATCCCCTGCATCGGCAGGCGGACTCTCAACCACTTGCGCCACCAGGGAGGTCCCCATACTCATTATTTTATTATTGCTTTTACTATCATCATATGCCCCCCTCACTCTCCAGCAGCGCGGAACCCTGTAGCTGTGCAGGGAACAGGATGCCCCTCTCTCCAGCCCCTCACAATCCATAAACAATCACTACTCCATCAATAAAACAAAGGCTCAGACTGGAGCCTCACTGGACTTCTGTAACAAAGGTAGCATCATTCATATGTAAAATCTTTTGGAAAATATAGTAAAGAAAAATATCAAACAGTCTAATACATTATACTTTGGTATACCTTTTCCAGTCTATTTTCTTATGAATGTTAAATGCAGCTTTAATCATACTGCATATATATATATATATATATATATATATATATATATATATATATATTTGCTTTCTATTGTCCATAGTAGCATCATATCCAACAACAAGAAAACCAAACAACACAATCCAAAAGTGGGCAGAAGACCTAACTAGACATTTCTCCAAAGAAGACATACAGATGGCCAAGAGGCACATGAAAAGATGCTCAGCATTGCTAATTATTAGAGAAATGCAAATCAAAACTACAATGAGGTACCACCTAACACTGGTCAGAATGGCCAGCATTATAAGTCTACAAATAACAAATGCTGGAGAGGGTGTGGAGAAAGGGAACCCTCCTACACTGTTGGTGGGAATGAAAATTGGTGCAGCTGCTACGGAAAACAGTATGGAGGTTCCTCAAAAAACTAAAAATAGAGTTGCCATATGATCCAGCAATCCCATTCCTGGGCATATACCCAGACAAAATTATAATTAGAAAACATACATGCACCCTTATGTTCATAGCAGCACTAATTACAATAGCCAAGACATGGAAACAACCTAAATGTCCATCAACAGATGAATGGATAAAGAAGGTGTGGTATATATACACAATGGAATATTACTCAGCCATCAAAAAGAATGAAATAATGCCATTTGCAGCAACATGGATGGACCTAGAGATTATCAAACTAAGTGAAGTCAGAAAGAGAAAGACAGCATCATATCATGCCTGCTACGTTGTTATAGATAATGCTGAATACACCATTTCCCAACTTTTCAAGAAAGATAATTTTTTAAGTTACAATCATGACTCTTATACAGAAACAACCTGAACACATTTAAAGATATTCTTTAACTCATTATTAACCAGGGACCCAGGAAGATGCTATAACCAATTCAAAGGCAAAAATACAGAACAGGCACATTTATAGACACGTTTATAGGAATATTGAGATGAATGTGTAAATGGAGTCAACACTGGCTTCTTGCACAGTGGGGAAGGAAGTCAATTGAAGGCCCACTGGACTGAATTTTTGCAGGTCCCTAAACATGTCTGCTGCTGGCTGGACTCATTCATTGTACTGTGAAAGGTTGCGACCCAAGAAAATCCCACATAGTTGGATTGCTATTCAAGGATGAAGGCATCATACAATCTCAGATATGAATATACCAGATCTAGCTGGCCAGGCTGCTCATGACTGCCAGGAGGAGACACTCACAGATCACTTACAAAAGTGGGGTAGAAAGGGAATTCACGCCATCAAGCGAGTTAAAAAACAATATGGATGGTACAATCCCATTTTATAGTGATGCTAATATATGCTAAAATGTATATAGAAAAATCTACAGGAATATATGCCAAACTGTTAACAGTCTATCTCTAGAAGGTGGAGTGATGAAGGATTTTTCATTACCTATGGGTTTGGTTTTGGGGTTTTTTTTTTTTTGCAATACTTGAATTATTTACAATGGACCTGTATTACTTTTATAATTTTTAAAATAAGAAGGAAGATGGCAGTTTACATGCTACACATTAAGACTTTATGGATGCTTTCAGATACTCACTCACGCAATCTTCCTGAAAGAATTACTCAAATTACTTAAGTACATATAGACTCCAACCCACTGAAACATAAGTAAAAATCAAGAATTTAAGGAAATGCAGTGTGGCTGATTATATTTTTCAAGTTTGACCACACCAACATATGTATGTATGTAATGTGTATGTATATGTACATGTTCATGTACATGTATGTATATATGTGAGCATCCCACTTGTTCATCTTATGTAGTGATGTTGACATACTTCCATTCGATCTGGGTGGATCTTTTTTTTTTTTTTTTTCCCTGCGGTACACGGGCCTCTCACTGTTGTGGCCTCTCCCGTTGCGGAGCACAGGCTCAGCGGCCATGGCTCACGGGCCCAGCCGCTCCACAGCATGTGGGATCTTCCCAGACCGGGGCACGAACCTGTGTCCCCTGCATTGGCAGGCGGACTCTCAACTACTGCACCACCAGGGAAGCCTGGGTGGATCTTTATAACTGCCCCAACCAATAGGATGCAGCAGAAGTGACAATGAATCATTTCCGAGATTAGGTCATCAAAGTATCGATAGTACGGCTTCCACCTGGATCTCTCTCTTGGGGGATGCTTGCCCTTGGAACTCAGCCCTTGTATTTTGAAGAAGTATAGGCTACACAAGAGGCCATGTGTAGAGTTCTGGTTAATAGCCCCAGCCAGGCCCCCATCTGGGTGACAGCCAGCACCAACCATGGGTGGATGAATAAGCCTTCAGATGATTAAGGCCGAGCTAGACACTCAAGCTTTTGAGTCTTCCCGCTGAGGCCTCCAACATCATGGAGGAGAGACAGGCCATCCCTGCCATACCCTAAGTTCCTGATGCACAGAAACTGCAAGAGATAGTAAATGATTACTGTTTTAAGCCATTAAGGTTTTGGGGAGCAATACATGCAGCCACAGTGACTGGAACATGTAGTATAAGCATAGAGAATTCAATATAAATATCATAAACATGGTTAAAATTTGAACGATGAATTCCCATTTTTGAAAAAAGAAGACCTATATAGTTTTTAAAAAGAGAGATATGATAATTGAGCCTTTAATGGAGAGGCATGGAAGTAGGAAGCTGGGAAACTTCTCACCTTACTTTGTAAGGGAGGAAAAAAATTATAGATTTTTCTTGAATTTTGAGAGTTGGAGAACCATGGGTCCAAGAAAGTGTTTTATAATCTGGAAGGTGTTAGCAGAATTAAAACAATAAGCTGTACACTTTCCAAATCACAGAAGATAAAAAAAAAATCATACATATCATAGAAGACAAAAAACAAGAGAAGCACAAAAAAGAGAAAGCATAGACCAAAACATGAAAATAAAGCCCAAACATGAAAATAAGACCAAACATGCCAGAATAAATATAAATGCATTATGCTCCTCTACTAAAAGCCAAAGACCCTCCAACTGAGTTAATACAATTTCATGACTACAATGCATCCATATTACTGTATATAAGATATAGCTAAATATACACCCTTTCCATCAGTGGCATCTGCACATTAGGCAAACTCGCCTTCCGGACAGACCTCTTGCCAGTTCCACTCAGCTCCCTGCCTCTAAGTCTCCAGGTGGATATGGGCTAATGGTAGGGCCCAGGGCAGACAGAAGTGACCACCTCAGGAAGCCATACCTTCGTGATAGGAGGAGCTGCTCAGTTTTCTGGCTGGAACAACCCCGAACAGGGAGTGAGGCTCAAACATTCCCCCCACATGCTTCCTGTCTGAAGGTTCTAGGCCAGATTAGAGGGCAAAGCATGCTCAGGCCACCAACCATGCCATCTCGCCCAGCCCACTGGCACATCATTAAGGAAAATTCCTCCCGGACGCCTGCCAATCATGTGCCACTTTTTCTAAAAGGTTCTGAGTTTTTGTCTTCCCCTATGTCTTCATTAGCTCTCAAATTGGGAAGTTGGGAGATGGTCTATCTAGGAAGGTTGTTTAATGCCATCTTAAGTCTAACGTCTTATTATCTTAGAAGACGCTTTTTAAAAAACTGTCTATGGAACATCAGGTGCTGTGCCACGTGCTCAGAGCACAGTAATGAATAAAGCGTGGCCCTAGCCCTGGAGAGGCGCTCACGGCCCGGGGAGGGGGGCAGGGAGCAAGCAAGTACACAGCTAACGGAAGGCAGAAGGAAATAAGTGCTAAATATAGGTGCCGCGTGGCAGGGACAGGGAGGAAGGAGCACTTCACGCTGATGGAGGAATGGAGGAGGCTTTATGGCGAGTGTGCAGGGCCTCCCTCTGAGCCCACAACAGTAACTGTAAACGGAGGAAAGTACCCACACGCCCAAAGCACCGTCAGCATTCACCTGATCGTCCTGGGGCAGCTGAGCCACTTGGAGGGGAAGGCCCCCTCCCCTGGGGCAGGGAGGCTGTGACCCTCAGGAAGGGTGAGGGGAGGGGGCGGATGCTCTTTGTGAACAAATAAACAAATATTTGACATAACTTCAGTGATAAATACCTATCACCAGTATTAAGTATTATGAAGAAAAATAAAGGGGAAAAGAATAAAAGGAGGTGCCATTGTCAAGAAGTGGTCAGGGAGGCCTCCCGGAGAAGGGAACATCTGAGCAGCGACCCGACTTGGCAAGAGAAAGAGCCTTACAGCATTCAGGGAGGCTTCCCCAGTCTAGAGATGAAGAAACAAACCTCAGAGAAGTGCAGTGGCTTTCCCTAGCTTGCAAAGCTCCTAAGACTCCTCTAGGGGACAGTATGAGATTCTAGGCTTAGGTGGTGTACTGAGAGCCAGCACCTGACCCTCAGACCCTCCATTCACAGGCAGCTGTGGTTACAGACCCTTAGACCAACCCACTTGGTAAGAAGTCAGCCCATGGGTTCTTTCACTTTATTTCTCCCCCGCCTCCCTCCTCCACCTCCTTCTCCGTCTTGCTTTTACATTTCATTATAAATAAACAATGAGAAGTTTATTATAAACAAACACACAAAGGTTCAATTCAATGACTAATTATAGGAAGAACACCTGAGTAACCAGTGCCCAAGTGAATAAAATACTTAGCTGCCATCCCAGAAGCCTTCCTGTGTTCCTTTCCATTTTCTTGTCATTCATGGTAACCCCTTCCTTGCTTTCCTTATCATTTTTTACAATCTATTTTTCCGTCCCTAAACAATAGTTTAGTTTTGCCTAATTTTGAAATTTATAGAAACGGTAAATTTTGTATGTATTCTTTTTGTCTTCTTTCACTCAATATCATGTTTATAAGATTCATCCATGTGGCCGGGTATACCTGTTTGCTACAGCTGCCATACCAAAGAAACACAGACTGGCTGGCTTAAACAAAAGAAATTTATTTTCTCACAGTTCTAGAGGCTAGACGTCCAAGATCAAGGTGTCAGCAGGGTTGGTTCGTTCTGAGGGCTATGAAGTTCATTCTGAGCAGACCTGAGGGCTCTGCTTCAGGTCTCCTTGGCTTGTCCATAGATGGCTGTCTTCTCCCTGAGTCTTCATATTATCCTCCCTCTGTATGTGTCTGTGTCCAAATTTCCTCCTCCTATAAGGACATCAGCTATATTGGATGAGGGCCCACCCATATGACCTCATTTTAATTAATTACCTATGTAATTAAATATGGTCACACTCTGAAGTATAGGGGTGAGGGCTTCAACATTTGAATTTGGTAGGGTAGGGGAGCTACAGTTGAGCTTAACACTGGATGTAACTGTGGTTCCACTCATTTTCTTCACTGCCTGGTCATCTATGGCATGAACACACCGCAATGTATTTATCCATTCTGCTGTTGATGGGTACTTGAGTTGTTCCCAGTTTGGGGGCCATTACAAATAATGATGCTTTGAATATTCTTTTACCTGTAACTTGGTGCACGTGTGCATGAGTTTCTTTAGGGTTTACAACTAGAAATGGATCAACTGACGTATAGGGTAAGTTTATCTTCAATGTTAGAAGGTATGTGGACAATTTTCCGAAGTGGCTGCACCAATTTCTTCTCAGCCCAGCCATACAGCCTCGCACCTCATTGCTCGACTCCTCACCAGCACTTGGTATCATCAGACCTGCCAGGGTTAATTGTGGGGTAGTTTACTTTGCATTTCCCTGATGACTGATGTGGTTAAGTACATTTTCACACTGGTCATCTCTAGCTGCCATTCTGCGAAGTGCCTGTTCAAGTCTTTCGCCAGTTTTTCTATTATATTTTTAATTTTTGAATCTCTTCACTTTCTGCACTCATGGCAATTTTATTTTATTATCATTTATTTTAAGGGCATAGTATTAACTTTCCTGCCACTTGACCTTGGTCAGTACAATCTGATTCACCCTGAAATTTTTGGATAACTTTTATCTCAGAAAACAAGTGCTAGAGGTTTAATCTCTTTCTTCCCAGAAGCCCCTGGGCTTCCCAGGCAAACATTCCAACTCTCCCCCTTCAACTTTCTACCTCCAAATGTGGATAGAGTCTCACCCCAAGTCACAACGTCTCCTCCTGCCTGACCTGCTGCTATGCCACCCACACAGGATGTGATAATTGAAGGAGATCATGTGCAACGTCCAGCGTGATCCCTGGAACTCTGTATGCTGGTAGTGACTATTACTTTCCTTCCCCTTCTTGATGCTCTGCAGAAAGGAAAAGCACCAGCTAAGAGTAACAATTACTGCCTGCCACCTGATTGCCAGGTCGTTATGTCAAGGACTGCTATCTGCCCATTCATTGCCATTCTCTTCCTCTTTCTTATTTACAGATTTTATTCAGGGAAGTAACATGCACCCTTTGCCTTTGCTGCCTTCCTGACACCTGGAACTTGGAGCTCCTGCAGCCATCTTGGACCATGAGTTGTTGCCTTAAAGGATAGAAGATCTTGCCTGGCTCTGTGACAAAGTGGAGCCATCAGACCAGACTTTGAAAGACAATTTGTTTCATGTAAGAGAGAAATTAGCCTCTGTTATCTTAAAGTCACTGTTATTTGGTTTTCTATTATATGAGGCACAACCTAATCCTGATACTTAGGGAAAACACATGTATTCAGTTAATTATAAACATCTGTTTGCTGGAGCTAAGTTTTCCTGCTTCCATTAAAATCATTTTTCTGATCAGTAAATTCTAACATATTTAAATATCCACACTCAAATTTATATTTTTCAAATAGCCCATTGGATAAGTATTTCATACTGATATGAGTAACTGAGATAAGGTGTCTTAAATAGCTATAAAATTAGGTACTCCCTATGATAGGAAGTATTCCTTACTCCCTAAGAAGTTGTCTTGTTTATGACAGCTACATGTAGGTAAATGTCAGGATACTCAGGAGGCAATGAATTCATTCTTTCTGAATGGAATTAGCAGCTAGTATTCACAGAGAACTTCCTGTGCAAGTTAGCCAGGCTGCATCCTGTTCAAAGTGAGGCTCTCAAGCTTGCCTCCTACTGTCCGTGACTGGAACGTGACAAAGACATGGGTCACTGTCAGACAGCAGGTTAATGTATTTGGTCATGGAACCATTATTAAAATGGGGAGTGGTGTACACACACACACACACACACCCCTACACAATAAGGACGAGGCTGCGTGGGACGTCGGAGCAAACACTGCGGATTCCGACTGTAAGGCCTTATATGGTTCACTTTTTCTGAGCCTCAGTTCCCTCATCTGAAAACGGGGGCTTATCACATGGGTGTATTGTGAGGATTAAATGAGAAAACACAAATAAAATGCTGGCATAAAGGAAGCACTCAATAAATGTTAAATAAAGTGGGTTTGTTTTAATTTTGAATCTGTCAACCGGCTAAGTGGGGTCACAGACCAATCTGTCACTTCAGTAGAAGGCCTTACTCCCTACTCCAGCCATGCAAGTCACCCTCCACCCAGGCCCCAGGGCAAGAGACTGCTGATGCTGTAACCCTGACAGCCCCAGGGTGGGTTCCAGGGCCCCTCAGCTCCCAAAGGCAACAAGACTCCGCATCAGCAAATCCTAGAAGAGCTGGGTGTAAGTACAGATTAAGTTTCCATTTTTACTTAAAGATCCTAACTTCTGGATGTTTATTTTGGGGATGACAACGGTGGATTAAGCTACTTTAAGATGTTCTAAGTTGAAGTCTTTCCTTCCCTTGGCTGCTAAAGTTTAATTCAGTCTAATTATTTCATATGGCATCAACTATAATAGTTTCATAATTTCTAGTATATTAAGCACTTAATATGTTGTATCATTTGAAATCACATATTAAATTCAGCAAAGTACATTTTAATGAGAGTTAAGTGGTGTGAAAATATTAATACAATGTGATGGTTCATCTTGGTGCTCATATTTTGTAGGTCTGTTCCTGATGCACAAATGCCTTGCTCACCAGGTAAGAGAAGCACTTAATTGCCTGGGGCTCAGATGGTGTCTGACCAGACAATATTCCTACCTTTTGCTGTACAGCACTTTACAGTGGGATTTCTCATTGGGCCTCACGACCCTATAGAGCAAGCAGGGAAATCCTTACTTCCATTTTAGAGATGAGGAAACTGAGGCTCATTCCTGGGACATCACATGACTCTTCTTGGCTCCAAGCCATTGCAGTTTTTCCCCTGCTCCACAGCTGCTTTCAGAGTAACCTGGGGGGTGAGTAATGTCTGGACTCTGGCGCAGCGAGGATTTGGAAGGGGTATCACACTTCTCCAACCCTGTAACCCCACATAGAGAAACTGACAGAGCCACAGAGAAGCTGGTCAGCTCTGTATTTGGACTTGGCAATTCTTTTTGAACACTTTCAGAGTGTATGAAAATCACAGTGAAGCCTTAAGATAGCAACAACTCAAAATAATATGAATTTAAGGCAGCAAAGACAGAGATTTGAGAGAGAGCTTCCTAGAACCCTCCAAACTGTATTACCATATTACTTCTGGGTACAAAGTTAGCACTTGGAGTCAGAGAGATCCGAGAGCAAATTCCACTGTCACTGACTAGCTGCATCACTTTACCTCTCTAGCCTTAGGTTTTCCCCATCAACAAATCAGGAATAATAAACTCCCTTGTGGGCCTCCCTGGTGGCGCAGTGGTTGAGAGTCCGCCTGCCGATGCAGGGGATACGGGTTCGTGCCCCGATCTGGGAGGATCCCATATGCCGCGGAGCGGCTGGGCCCGTGAGCCATGGCCGCTGGGCCTGCGCATCCGGAGCCTGTGCTCCGCAACGGGAGAGGCCACAACAGTGAGAGGCCCGCATACCGCAAAAAGAAAAAATAAAAAAAATAAACTCCCTTGTGCTTATCTCTCAGAGACATTAAAATGAAACAGTACATCATAAGAACTTCTGGCAGGGCTTCCCTGGTGGCACAGTGGGTGAGAGTCTGCCTGCCGATGCAGGGAACACAGGTTCGTGCCCCGGTCCGGGAAGATCCCACATACTGCGGAGCGGCTGGGCCCGTGAGCCATGGCCGCTGAGCCTGCGCATCTGGAGTCTGTGCTTCGCAACGGGAGAGGCCACAATAGTGGGAGGCCTGCATACCACAAAAAACAAAAAAAAGGATCCTGTGTTGACCTTAAAGGGCAGGGACTCATACTAAGCTGAGTGAACAGGAGTTAGTTAGTCTATGTGGTGTCCCTTCCCAGCAAGGTAACTGCAATTTTTTTTTTTTTTACTTTATTTTTGGCTGCATTGGGTCTTTGTTGCTGCGCGCGGGCTTTCTCTAGTTACGGCAAGCGGGGGCTACTCTTCTCTGTGGTGCGCAGGCTTTTCATTGTGGTGGCTTCTCTTGCTGCGGAGCACAGGCTCTTGAGCGCAGGCTCAGTAGTCGTGGCTCACGGGCTCTAGAGCGCAGGCTCAGTAGTTGTGGCGCACGGGCTTATAGTTGCTCCGCGGCATGTGGGATCTTCCCGGACCAGGGCTCGAACCGTATCCCCTGCATTGGCAGGCAGATTCTTAACCACTACATTACCAGGGAAGTCTGTAACTGCAATTTTAACCAGGGCCTTTGGTAACTCAAACCCAAATGACTGAAAACAGTGCCCAAAGAAGCTCAGTAAAGGAGGAAAAAAAAAAAAAGACCTATGAAAAAAATTCCATTGTAGCTAAAACAGTCCCCGTAGTAGCTAAAAAAAAAAAGGAAACGGAGACGTCTCATGCCCCCCCCCCCACTCCTTGCTGGGCCTTCAGGGCTCGGGAGAAGGCAATGTATGGTTCAGCAGGTCCCAGACCCTAGGTCCACAACAGCCCCTGTGGACTGTTCCTGGGATCCTCTATGCCCCAAGGATGACCACCATGCTGTACTCTTCTAAAGCAGAAAACAAAACCAGTGTTGAATTTTAACATCTTGCTAATTATAGTCTTGAAAAAGTTCTTCATTTACCCAGTTACAAACATCACAGCCAGTCAAAGCTGACAGAAATGTTAAAGACCGTCAGTAGGACACTTTCCTCACTTGGCAGACGATAAAACAGGACCAGAGAGGTCCAGGGAGTTGGTCAAGGTCACAAAGACAGGTGCAGGGAGGAATGGGAACTAAAATTCAGATCTCTCACCTCTATACCACAACTGCTCAATAAGAAAAAACAAACAGAACAAAACCCCACCTGGCTCAAAATAACACAAGCTCAAGTAGCCAGAAACAGCAAACAACCTGGTCCATCTCCTGCTGGTTTCCACAGTAAGGCCGTTATGAACCCACAAGATGTACCTGTCACCATGACATGTGTGCACATCGACTGTGTCGAAAAGGCTCTCCTAAACAAATGAAGAAAAACGTGGATGCTAATTGAAGATTAGCATCATCTCCCATCAACACTAATACGCTTTTTGGTTATTTGCAATTCCTTTTTTTAAATCTGAGGGAAACATCATTGCCCAAATTAGCTCTTTTCACTCAATAAAGGCCATATTAGCATTCTGAGGTTTGTGTTTGCTTACCGCTTATTTAGAGAGAAGTCAGATGAGAAGTTGGGTTGCCTGCACCTGATTTCCATTTCACTGAAGACAGGTGAGGGAAGGAGCTCCAAAGTCCCCAAAGGCCAGGCCAGATGCTCCCTGGCTGGAGCTGAGATGGGTTCACAGTATGGAGCCAGACCTCAGCCTGGAGCACCAACTACCTCTACAGCGTCCCCTCCCCTGAAGGACTGGCCCAGATGGGTGAAACTGACTCAGGTGACTCCAAGGTCTTCCTCTGCCTGAAACTCTCTGTTCTGTCCTCTCAGGGCTGCATCCCTATCATCAAGTGACAACTCAACTGTCCCCTCCCTCCTGTCTACCCACTGAAGTGGGCTTCATTCCCCAGCCATGCTCTATACTGCATGTTCTTTCTAGTCTGTCTCAGCACTGAGAATGCTCTCCCCCCTTGCTGGAATGGAAGCTCCATGACCCCTGCTGCCCCAGCGCTCACGTCATAGGTGCTCTACAGTTGGTGAAGAAATGAAGGCAGGAATGAAAGTCTGAGCAGATAAGACCTTGGGAGTATTGCTTAAGAGGAAAAGGGCAGACTATGCTCCTGGTCCCAAATCTTTTCTCTTTCGAGTTCCACTGTGAAGAGGAAAAGATCAGTCTTTGAAAGCAGACTTGCATCCAAATCCCAACTTCTTTCACCACTGGCAGGATAATTTTGGCCTTGATAGATCCAACTAGAGGCTCAGTTTTCTAACATGCAAACTGGCGGGGGAGGGCACTGACCAGGTTAAGTGCCTGCCCCAGGACTGGATAAAAGGGTGGTGACCTTTCCCAGACCGCCACCACTCCCGAGTCACTCTATGCAAAGCCTGGGCCCTAAAGAGGACACCCTCCCTCTTCCCCTTGGCTTCAAGTGGCGATGGTCCTGAGAGTCCCGAGGGAAGCAGCGGCAAGTCACTGCCGCTCTGGAGCTAGCGCCCACGGCCGCCCCAGCCCAGCCCCTTCCGGTTCACGGTCGGCTGCTCCAGCCCTCGCGGGGGTCACGGATATCAGCCCGACTATCGGTTCGCAAGCGTTTCGGGGTACCGGACCGCACTCCTGTGGGGACCTCATTGGCACCACGGGCCCTCGTCCCAAAAAAGCATTCTCGCCCAGCACACGCTGTCACGCCTAGTTGGCGGCCCACAGCGCTGCCACATTCCCCTCCGCCGCGCTGAGAAGACCCCAGGTAGACCCTTGCGCGCTCAGCCCGGCCGGCGCGGAAGAGGCGCGCGAGCACCGCGCACCACGTGACCGAGCGTGTCTCCCGGCGCCGTCCGCTAGGCGCGCACAGGTCGGGCAGGCAGAGGGCCAATTTCCCATGGTCCCTTCATTTGCATATAGAATGTAAGAAGGTTATGGAGACTTAAATTTAACTTGGCCGTAATCACAAAGATATGAGAGTATGTGTGATACGAAAGGTCAAAACGTCTCGTATGCTGTGAAATTAAAAAAAAGGGGCCACAATGTAATCACCATAATCGTAAACGTTTTTATATGCTTAGCTTTATAAACGTCGCGAGAACACCTCGTTACCGTGCTCGCTTCGGCAGCACATATACTAAAATTGGAACGATACAGAGAAGATTAGCATGGCCCCTGCGCAAGGATGACACGCAAATTCGTGAAGCGTTCCATATTTTTGTTCCTGAGTTTACCAGGTGCTCAGTTTGCACGTCGATGCAAACACTTTTCACATACAGGTTCTACTTTTTGTTTGACACAAAGGAAACTGTAGTCCCTGGGGATGGAGTAAAAGTGTGGGCAGTCAGATTCATTGCTTTGCTGTGCTTTTCACATCTAGCTGTCAGGCCCCAGTCTTCAACCTTTCAAATCTTGCTTCTGCTTCCCTCTGCATTATCCTGAGTTCTACTGTACCTTACACTTAAGGAAATGGCCTTGCCAAAGTTGATCCGTTTCACATCCAAAACATAACAGGCAGGACCTTCATGCTACCATAAACATAAGTTGTACTACACCAGGAACTTGGAAAAAGACTGACCTCTCATGCTGTCTCTGAATCTTAAATAAATAAATAAATAAAGTAATAACGCACACTCTTTATTGAACATCTATGGGCCAGGGCCTTCACCGGTATCTCATTTTAATATTCCTGACAGCCCTGCCTTGTGGGTATTACTGCCACCATTTCACAGGAGACACTGAGAGGTAAAGCCACCTGGGCATGATCATGTAAGTGGCTGAAACAAGGCCTGATAAGACCTTTAGAGGCACAGACCCTGAAAAGACCCAGGTCCTGCCCCCAGGTAATTCAATTGCAAAAAGCAGTCTTAATGAGTAAGATGAGAAGGGAAAAAAGGCCAACAAAGTTCAGATTTCCTGTGATGTGTTTGTCAGCGTTTTTTGAGGTACCAATTTCTTTCCAGGAGAAAAATGTTGGTGCATATGCTTTGCTGGTGTCCGAGCACGCGCGTAGTCCGCCTGGCGGTCTCTGCAGCCGCTGCGAGCCGGGTTGGTCTGTCTCCAGCGGCCGCACTGCTCCCAGGCTCTGTGCTCTCCTCACTCAGGGCACACAGACAGTCTCGCAGCCCCAGGGCCGCCCCAGGGCAGCGGCGGGCCCTCTCCTGCCGGGTGCTTGGAGCTGCCGAGCAGCGTACCATCAAGGATCAATTTCTGTTCTCTTCAATGGAGGTGAAATGATCCTTTCCAGGTAACAGGCGAGAATAGGGATCCGTGGGGCCTCTCGTTGCGCCTCCTCGGCTCACGGCCTCTAGTTCATGGAGTTAGAGGACAATCTTTGGCTTTCTTTTCTCCCCCCAAAGATGCCTGGTTCCTTGGAGGCCACATGGGTAATTGGGTGAATAGTTTTAAAGGTCACTTTCTGGGATGTCCAACGAGCAAATGACCAGTGGTGGTTTGGCTCTCTCTCCTAAAGAAACTCGTCATCCTTCGTCCCTCTTCTTGGCATAACCCTGGTCTCAGAGCAAAAACTAGAAAAGACACAAGCAATTCCTAGTGCTATAAAAGCCAAAGACCTAGCTGACTTTCAGGGCTCTGCACAGTTCTATGAAGTAGGTATCCTTTTCCCCCTCATGTTATAGATGAGGAAGCTGAGGCACAGAGAGATTCAACAACTTGCCCAACCAATGTCACACAACTAGTCAGTGGCAGAGAAGGGATTGAGACACAGGAAATCTGGCTGTAGAGTCTGTGCTCTTAACCAAACACTATGCTCCCTGTGGGGGCGTAGAGTGGGACTTGAGGCTGTTTAGAATTAATGCAAAGAATATGCAGGTCCAGTTCTGCTTTTGTTGGTGGTCTAAATTCAAGGACAGGAGTCACATTTTTGTAAAGGATCAAGGCTAGACTTTAGATCAGGGTAGCTGGGAATGGGTGGAAAAGTGTGTGCCCAGTGACCTTGCAAAATTAGAGGAAGTGAAGGAGCACCCTCTTCGGGATGCAGTGGCAAGAGGAAGAAAGCTTTCCTGTTCTAGGTTGACAATCCCTCACCTGACACCTGCCCCCAAGACTAATCCTATTGATGAAGGATATTCTGAGCAGTAAGCCTGTGTTTAATTAACTATGCAAATGAGCTTAACTGCTTCCCGGTAGCTGTTGTCCAGAAGCACCTAGGGATTCCTTCCCTCAGAAATTTCCAGCACCCAGGTGAACAACAAAGTTGGAACCTATTCATCTAGACATCTGTTGAGTACCTGCGATGCATTGGGCCCTGTGTTGGAGGTTACAAGGAAGGGCAAGATGTGGCCCCGATTGCCAAGGCACTTACAGCCTATGAGAAACGGAAACACCAAGGATAACTCAGGGAGGTGAGCACCCTATTAGCTTCATTAACCAAGTGCCACAGGAACACAGAGGTTACTCCCAGGAATCCAGAGATCTTCCAGGTGTCTCTTGCCGACACATTACGCTGAACTGCAGAGGAAACAAAGGTGGGGATCGACCTACTGTTTTCTCCCAGGGGAGTGAAAAAGCAAGCAGCTTGGCGCTGTTTCCATCTGCTCCTCCAGCTTCACTCAGTTTATCACCCTGGATTTGCTGGGACAGGTGAAGATAGACATCACCTGCCCCAACGAGCCTCCCCAGAGCCTTCCTCTGTGAAAAAGGAGTGGGAGGTTGAAGAGGCATGTTTACCTCGTTCTTCACCCCCAGACCTCGGACTCCAGAGCCCAACCTCCTTGGGTACCACCGGGAGCCGAGGTGAGGAACAAACACCACGAAAGAACAGCCGGCTCCCCATTCCCCAAGCCCCACTTTTTCTCCCTAAGACAAGGCTCCCTAGTCTGGGGTCTTCGGACGCTGGCTGTAATGCCTAAAATGTGTCACAAGGTGGCAACGTTGTGGCGAGGAAAAGACTAAAAATCCTGGGTTTTTTTTCAAAGCATATTTTCCCTATTAATGTTTCATTTAACTTAATTAGAATCTGGTAAACTAATTAAAGTAGCTACGAGCCCCGCAATAAGCAATAATTCGTATAATTATTGATAATTACATCCATACCAATCGTTTGGTTATTAACAGTTGAGGGGAACAAACCACTTCTGAGAGGAATCGGAGCCCAGGAGGGTTTTTGCGACAGCTTTCTGGGTCGCATCCGCCTACACCTCCAATCCAAAGAGATTCCGGTCCAGGTGGGGCGCCCTTTCCGCCTGGCCCCAGCTGCCTACAGCTCTTTTCCCCACTTTGTGGAATTAGAAAAGGAAAGGTGAAAAGGAATGTTTGCCAGCTTCCTCTGTGTGGGCCGCAGCGACGCAGTAACTTCCAGCCTGGGTAGTATCTGTTGATCCCATTTTACAGAGAAAGTGCCAGTTCCTAAGAAGCGGTTCCGCCCAGGGGGGAAAGGCGCCTTACTCTCCCAACCCGCGCTCCCCGCCGGGTCCTAGCTCCGCTCGCCCCTGGCACTCTCTAGGGACGCATGTCTCTCTCTGGACCTCAGTTTCACCTTTGGTAAAGTGAAGGATTGATCTGGTTGGTTCCACCCATAGGAAAAGTTCCAGCTCCCTGGAGGGTCCCTGTCGGGAGATCGCGCGTCCGAGGCGAGTTCATCCGTCAGCGACACCTCACAGTTTACCCGGCCATTCTCTCAGTCCCCTCTGGGTCTAGCCCTCGGAATAACCTGGGACACGAGGACTCCGAGCCCCAGCGCAGGATGCTCGGGGGCCTAGCTTCCTGCCTCGATCGCACGGCGGGTCTCCACGCCTGTGCTCCTTCCCGGAGGCCCCGAGCGCGCCCCTGCTCGCCAGCTCCGCCCCGGGCCCTCTGGAAGACCCGCCACGAAACTTCCCCACCGGCGCAGCCGAGGGCTCCCGGGCCCCTGCTGCTCGCCCGGCGGCTGGGCACAGAACGCCCGCCTCCAGGGTCTCTGCCGGGCCGCCCAGGGACGCGCAGTGAGAGTCCTGGGGTGTCGGAGGGCAGGGTCGTCGGGGCGCGCGGGTCCAGGCTGCGGAGTGATGCCCTGCACTAGCTTCCTCCCAGAGCGCGTCCACGAGCCGCCGGGGACGGAGGCCTGATTATTATTTTAGAGGCCGAGAAGAGGCCTAGGAAGACTTAAGGGCAAGACACGGCACCTCTGCTAGTCAGGTAAGGAGGGGAAATTTGATACCAGGACCAAATGATTCCCGGGGCCGTGCGCTTTCCCACACTCTCCTCCCCCTCCAAAAAGCGCGTGCCGTTTCCATCATTTATCTGTAGCCCAAGAAGCGGGTGCCCTGTGGAAACTGAGGCCCAAGGGGGAGGCCCGTGGCGAGGTTAGGCCTCGGCAACCGCGGCCGTCTCCCCCGGATTCCAGCGGCCGGCGTATCTCACCTTCCTCCTTGGGCTCCTCGACGTCCGCAAACCCGCTGGGACTAAAATGGACGGAACGTCAAAACCCGCCAGGGCTCCCTCCGTTCAGCTAGCGGCGAGGCAGGCGGGAGCGCATCTGCGCACAAGCTGCGAGTCCCCCGCGTCTTTTCCAGGCCTGCCGGGCCCAGGCCCACCACTCTTACCTCGGCCCCGCCCCGCCCCAGAGTTCCAGGGCCTGGCGGACAGTACCCGCGCCTCCTGGCAGTTCTGGTTGAACCTGGGGTTCCCGGCAGGGCCCGATTCGGTCTCTGAGCGCCCCGGAGGTGGCTTCTCCGGTGGGGCACGCGTGAAAATGGGCACGAGTAAACTCTCGGCCCCTGCGAGCGCTGGAGGGAAGAGTCAGAGACCTTGCAGTAGTTCTCATTCCCTGCCGAGGCCCAAGGGAGGGTCCTAAACGTGGGGCGGGGGTGGCCTGTGGGGCAAGCTGGGGGTGCCTAAAGGACTGGTGGAGAGATCGGGATGCTCGCTGCTGCCCACCTGAGCAAATGTGGGTCTCAGCCCGGGCGCCCCAGAACCCGCGCTGTGGTCCCCACGCACCACCTGTTGCGCCCGTCTCCCTCGCCCCTCCCCCTGCCGCCCTCCCACCTCCACAGCCCCGGGAAGTAACAGATATATATTTTTTTTATTAAAAACAAAACAAAAGTCACGGATACAGCGTGGTCTCCCCAATCAGGCTCAAGGTGGTCTCCCTCTCGTCGTGAGTCAGTTGCAGTTGTCGCCCTTTTTAAAGTGCTGTTACATCAAGAGGTTACAACAAAAAAATAGACAAAGCAAAACCCAAGAGGGAATGCAAAACGGGACCGGAAGTAGGTCCAGGAGAAGGAAGCAAATAACTTACAGCATAAATAAGTTAAAGTGAACCCAATACTGAACCGAGAGACTCACAGTACATTTATATCCATTGCACATAGCCACTTTGTCATTAGGAACAAGACTTTCAGAAGTGGACGGGACGGGGAGCGCGGGGCCAGCGAAGTTCCTACATTGTATTCACAGTTGGGGTTCCGAGGCTGTACCGGGGGGAGAGGCCCCCTCCCCTTTCTTACCCCCTTCGGTCCAGTGAACCCCATGAGGTCCGATGCCCAGGAGTTCAACCGTGGGGCGAGGTGGTATTTACAGTTGGAAACGGAGACGGGGTCCTGGGCGGGGGCGCCCGGGAGGGGGCGGGCAAGGCCGAGGCGCCCGGGAGGAGAGCGGGCGGAAGGGAGGCTGTATTTACATCGGTCCAGTCCGAATGGCTTGTATCTCGCCTTAGGCCGCCGCGGCCGCGGGTATTTACAAGAAGAGAGCAGCATGGCTTGAGGGCGCGTGGGCGCGGCCGGGCCGGCCCTAGGGCAACAGCGGGGGCTTGAAGGAGCAGTTGCCAGTGCAGTGCCGGGGCGTCAGCATCTTGCAGGAGAAGTGGTGCAGGGCGTCGTGGGCTTCTGGAGAGACAGTCGATTGGGCCATGTTGGGCGCCTCGCCAGGCCTGCGCGGTCCACGGGCTCCCTCGCTCCCCTGTCCGCCTGGGTCTCACCCACCCCCTTCTGGCTCAGGGGTTCTCAAGCGAGAGCATCAGAAGGTGAGAGGGTAGTAGAGAGATCCTGGCTATCCAGAACCACTGCTCTAGTTCAATTGGCCCATTTTACAGAAGAGGAAACTGAGGCACAGTAAGGGAGGTCGATCGGCCCCAAACCAGATTTGGACCCGGTGGCAGATTTCCCAATGCTCAAGAGCTCAAGGGGCTCTTTCCCCCTATCCCACCGTTCTAGCATCATTTCTCCATTAAAATCAATTCCCAGATCCCTCTTCTCAGCTACTGATCTATGTAGACCTGGCCTTCCCCTCTCACTAGCACTGCCATTCATTCATTCATTCGTTCATTCATTCATTCACTCATTCGCCTGCACAGCCAGCGCCTGGCACCTCTCCTTCTTTCCCCGGCTCCCGCACCTTTTAATTTCTGCTGGATGGCATAGCGCGCCTTCCTCTCTTGGTCAAGTTCGTTACACAAAGTATCTGGAAGACATAGGAAGTAGCCAGTGAGGAAATGAGACCACCTTAGGGCTCGCTGGGGTCACGGCCCGGGCCTCACCCTCTTCTCAGCGCTCAGCCCCTGGTAGAAACAAGTCCCGGAGACTGAGGGAGGGGGCGTCAAAGCTCCAAACTGCAGCTTGGCAGAGGGAGGAAATGGCCTGGAATGGCGCTTAAAGGCAGACGGATCTAACCAAAATTAAAGCAAACTTAGGCATTACTTCCCAGGTAATTTTACGCCTCGATTTTTAATTTAGAAACCATGGAAATTGCCGCGATAAGAAGTTCAATCACTCCATGTAATGATGCCTGCAAGCCGTTTGCTGGGCTCGCTTGCCATTCTGAGGCTAATCAGAGTATACAAAGGATATTAAATAAAAAAATAATTGTTAAATTACCTTCAATTTAAATCCAAATGACTGAGCCAACATTGCGGCTCCTGCCAGACGAGAGGCAGTTACGGCCCGTGCACGCGCTCACCTGACTCCCGTCTTACCTCTGACAATTTGCAGCTGTTGCACCATTTCTTCTCGATAAGCCAATTCCCTCTTCATTTGATCCTGAAAATTATCTGTGCAAATTGATTAAGTGAGAGCTGTTACGCATAGCCCCCTCCCTCGGCCGCGTTTCTCCACTCCCCAGCCGCACCCCACCCCCTCCGTCTTTGGCCTAGTGGGAAACCCCGGAAAAGGAGGGTTCTGTGGCTCCGGCCTCGTGCGGAGCGGCAGCTGCTTGCACTGGGGTCCCGGGCTCAGCCCGGGGCTTGCGGGAGGAAGGCTCTGGTGATGAGGTGGGGCGGGTCTGGATGGGGTACCTTTGAGACTCTGAAATTCTCGCTCCAGCTTCTTGCGGAGCTCCATTTGCTCCAGGAGCAGTTTTTGCAATTCGTCTGTGAAGGGGCGAGAGTGGGAGGTAAAGGAAGAGGGTGGTGGGACTCAGGGGGCCCATAAGGTATCCAGGTCCTCCCCTGGCCGGTTCCCCTGAGATGAGAGTAGGGGAGGGTGGGACCGGATGGTAGAGGCCCTCAACACTCAGTTTTTCCATCTGCATCCAAAGGATTTGGGCAAGAAATTGGGGTTAGGGGATTAGGTTGCCCAGGAGAATCAAATTCAGGATAGTAGAATGCATGTTGGACTTCTAGGCCCTGGCCCCAGGCGCCAACCAGCATGGTTTCTGCTTTAAGTTGTCCCTAACTCCCTAAACTTAGAGGTTGGCCTAGGAAGACACGGTTTACCCCTTCAATTGACAGACTTAATCCCTCCCTTCAATGATACAGACCAGGGAGAATCTGGTCAAAGCCTTGGACCTCTGCCCTGGAAAAATACATATATTCACAACAGTTTGTTTACAATTTCAAGAGGTCCCAAGACCCCAAATTCATGCTAAGAACGCTCATTAAAAGCACCAAGGATTTTGAAGCCTGTAAAGTCTGTAACTAGGAAGAGTGGAAGACCCCCAGTGCTTCTCTCCCTCCCCACACCAATTTCCAAGCCCAACCCTGGGCTGGGTGGGGGCTGGGAGAGGCAATTGGGTGTGGAAAGCCCTGTTGGTGCCCTCAAAAGCAGCTCCAAAGGAGTGGCAGGGGGCTGCCCTGACCACGGAGCTATTGGTATCTGGCTCTCTGAGAAATCCTCCCTTAGCAGGTGCTCAGAAAACACAAAAACGGGAGACAGAGAAGCAAAATGGGTTAGAAGCTCCTTTCTCTGTGCCTCAAGTCACACTCTTCCTTTTGCAGTGGAGCAGCAACCCCAGGACCCCATTCCACAAACAAGGTCCATCCTCACCTTATTTAGGGTGGGGTGGAGTTGGTTATGCATTAACTCCAGGAAAAAAAAGAAACCAAAAAAACCCTCTGAGACATTCCTAAAGTAAATGTGTCCTCAAAATCTTGCTATTCAGATGAGGTTGAGAGACCCAGATTGCCCTGTCTGATTGTCCACATGCATCAAGTTCTGAGGATCATTACTCATTTTTCTTTCTCACTGGGCTATTCAGACAGGCCCAGCCTTGGGAACTCTGGGGTGGCTGGTTCCCTCCCCCTGCTCACTTCACCCTTCCACTTCCCGCCCCCCACCTCGACCTCTGTGCCAGGATAATGTGTCCAGGGAATTATCCCTTTGGCTCAATGAAGACTGATTCCCCAAGAGACTTTTCTTCTCACACTCACTCCTACATGAATAACACCCCTTTACAAGAAGGGCCCATCACCCCCAAGCACCCCCAAGCAAGTGTACCCCCATTTCACAGATTTAACCTCACCTCTGGCCAGGTTCTCGATATCTTTATCCACTAGCTGAGTTCCCGTGACATCTAGGGTGAGCCCATCTTCACCTGGGATACAAGGGCAAGTAAGAGGGGTTTTGTCCTGGGAGAGGCCTTGGGAGGGGAGGGGTGAGCTTCCTGGGAACTGTGCTAAGTTGGAAACCTATTTCAGACGCTCTGCCTTTAGAGGAGACAGTTACAGGCATCCAGTACTACCCACCTTTCAAGTCATTATTTTAGGGGTACAGCCTTTATTTTAGAGAGTCACCCGCTGGAAGAGAGTGGACCCAGGGAAAACAGGCCATCTTAGGGCAGGAAGTGCCCTTTGACCTGTTTTATGTGGGTGATGGTGTTCCTCATATCCTAGTAAGCCTCCTTCCCTCACGGAAGAGCCCCAAACCCAGCAAGGAGGTAAGCAACTCAGGAAACCTGGCCTGAACCTTGCCCACACTATTTAAATATTTATGTGCCAGCCGCGAGAGAGGACCGGCAGCCCCTTAGGCTTGCCGCTGGAGCAGGTGGAAACCTGGGCGACCTGGGGCCCAGCTCCCGGGTGGGGGTGGAGTGCGAAGGTCCTAGGGCTCACCTCTGTCTGTATTTGCGGGACTTGGCTGGGAGATACTCCTTTGGTCTGGATAGGATTTCCTTGTTTCCAAATCGTCTGCAGTCGAGTGATTGTCTTCCTTATCTGGCTCTTAAAGGCAATAAACCGAGTTTCAAGGAGAGGCAAAGAAACCGTGACCCCGATACGGCCAGAGCTGCCGCGGTCGGGGCGCCCGAGCCCTAATTAAAAGCGTCGTGGCCGCCGCTGGTTCCCGGCTGTGCGCCTGGGCTCGCACCCTCAGGCTTTGGGCCGGGCACCCCCTCCCCCGCGCGCGATCTGCTCATCTCCGGCTCCACGCCCCCTTCCCAGCCCCTTGGAAAAGAGCAAAACGAGCAGCCGAGCCCACCAGGGACAAGCGACCTACATCGCGTGCAGATACTGGGGCACCGCGAGCGCGCGTGGCCGCCGGGTCTACCTGCGCCGAGAACGCGGCCCAGGCGGCGAACCCCAGGGTGGCGGCTGCGGGGGAGACATCTTCCCCGGCCTGGCCTGCCCGGATTTCCGAGGCCCTCAGTCCATTCTCTGAGAGCCACTGGGTCCCGCGCGCACGTGCCCCCGCGTTGGGCTGCAGCTACCACGGCACTTCAGGGGTCCCCAAGGGGGTGGCCATGCGTCCCCACCCACTCCCGGATCCGTCCTGACCACAGGGGACCTCTCGGCCAAAACACTTGCTGAATAAATGAGAGGATCTGAAAAGGACGCCAGGCGTGGTTTGTAAAAGGTTTAACCCAGTGCCTGAGGTGCACGAGAGCGGTGTCTATGCGGTGGAGAGGGCGGATGTAAGTCGTTGGGAGTCCTCGCTTAGCTTCCTTTTTCTTTCACTGTTTTTCTTTCCCTCTCCCTCTTTCTCTCATTTTCTCTGCCTCTTTCCTCCTCTCGTCTTCCCTCGCAGGCCTCCTCTGGCCCCGGCCCTCTACGCGCGGTCCCCCCATCACACTGGCCAGGGACCTCGGCAGGGGGGCTGGGGGCGTTACCGTGGGCCTCGGGGGTGCAGAGGTAGGAGGCCGCGGGCCCCAGCGCCGCCGCCGCGCTCTTCACGTGCTCTTCCCGCTCGGGCGCGTACACCTGCGGCGGCCGAGAAATGACAGGCGGTTAGGGGGGTCTTTTGGCGGCGGCTCGCAGCAGCCCAGCCCTGCGCCGCGGCCAGGAGGGAACATGAGAGGGTGACGGAGGTGCGCTCGCCCGCTGGACCCGAGCGCCCCGGGCGGCCGTGACGCACGCGCCGCAGCCTTGCGCCCTCGGAGGCCGCATCACCGTTGTGGATTCCTGGTAATTATTAGCGCCCTCGAGAAAATTACCCGAAACACAAAGCGGCTCCCTAGCCAAGGGCAGCTGAAAGCCGCCCCCACCTTCTTCGCCCGTCTCAGCGTCTTCCCTCCCGCCCGCGCCCAGTCCCCGGTATAAACGACGCCTTTCGCATCCGGCTAATGATTCGTGTTTTAATGGACCGAATGGAAATGTACAGGTGTGCGCACCCACTTTCAAGTGCACACCCCCCACCCGAACCCGCGGCTCCGGCAGCCAGAGAGCCCCTCTCCCGCCCCGCACACCTTCTCGACGACAGCTTCCTGCCAACGAACCCTGCGGTTCCTAGGGCAGGAATTCGGAAAACTACGAGTTCGTGTGTTGGAAGATTCCGGGGACCCCGTACTGCGGCTTGGTGGAGAGGCATCCCTCTCCTCTGTTTACCGGCTCGTCTACCCCGGGGCTCACATCCCCATCCGGGAGGACGTGCTACCGGCCAGGCATCTTGAGCGCTTTTCTCTGCATTTTGGTCCGTTTCCTCCAGACCCATTTTATTTCTACCTTTCTGTCTCTGTGTGACATGCCAGTCTCTGCCTGTCTCCTCCCCACTCCCATCAACAAAAACACAGCACACGCATTTTTCAGGCCTACCCGCCACCCCCCCGATCTTCCGAAACCCTCAGTCGGGGGTCCCAGCGAGCCCAGCTCCACAGAGCTCCGGAAGTTGGGCCTATCCAGAGCAGCAGGGGCCTACTGCTGGAACGCCCGCTCAGAACAAAATTCCCGTCCCCCACCCGGCCAGGGCCTGCCCCACATCCCAGAGCTGCCGAGGGGTAAGCAAAGAGGCGCCCCCAGCGGGGCGGGCGCGGGGCTCACCTTGGCCGGCGCGGGCCCCCCGAGCGGTCCGCAAGACTCTCGCAGCTCATAGCCGCCGCTTGGCGGGCTCCTCTCCGGTCTCCGCACCATGTCGTCGGCCTCCAGGTCCCCAAATGCGGACCGACTGGCTGCGGGTAGACCCGGGGGGCGCCGGGGACGAGGGCTGCCGCCGTCGGGAGAGTCTGTGGGGCCATCGGCGCCCGATGAGGTGGTAGACAGGGGCCCTGCCTGCTGGTCGCCATCAGGGCCGTCTCCTGTGCTGGGCGCGCCGGGCGCGCCGGGCTCGGTCTCGTCCGGGGCTCCCTCGTCGTCGGGGAAGCGGTTGGACTCCACGTCCACCTCGGGCTCGTCCGCAGTGTCCACGTCGGGGGAGGCGGAGTGGTAGCTGGAGCTGCCCTCGCTCAGAAAGTCCGGGCTCACGTAGCCGCCGCCGGACCCTGCGCCTGGCCCGGGCCCACGGGCTGGCCCGCCGCCGTACACGTCGCGGGCGCTACCGTAGAGCTTGGCGATGCTCTCGGCGTCCTTGACCACAGGCCGGAAGGCCGACACGTAGGAGCCTTTGCGTGCGGGCGGCGGGGGCAGCGGGGCCAGCGGGGGCGGCAGCGCCTCGTCCGCGCCCTCCTCGTCCAGCGGCCCGCGGGACAGCGCGCTGGGGCAGCGCTCCTCTGCGACCAGGCCGCCCTCCTTGGTCGGCTCGGCACCGTCCAGGGGCTCGGGGCCGCCGCCACCGGCAGCAGCCGCAGCCGCAGCCGCTGCCGCCGCTACAGCCGCCGCCACGGCTTTGGCTTGGCTTTGCGCGGCTGGATAGGGCGGCACTGGGAGGCTGCCTGCCGCCGGCCAGAACATGGGAAACGTCGGGTACACAGTGGCTGCGGCAGCCGCCGCAGCCACGGCCGCTGCGTCCTTGGCTGCTCCGGGGGGCTGGTGACCCCAGAACATTGCGCCGCCGCCTGGGCCTGCCCCCGCCCCGGGGGGCAAGTGGCCGGTTCCTGGGCCGCCCGCGCCTGCGCCAGGGCCCGCGCCCCCGCCGCTCCCGGTGCCTGGGCCGCCCTTGGGTTCGCCCGCGCCTAGCACGGGGTCGTCCTTTTTGGGGCAGAGGCCGAAGGCCGTGGGGAAACCGTAGGGATGAGGGAAAAGCGGCGGGGGCAGCTTCTGCAAGAGGCCAAAGCCCTTGCTGGGCACTGGGATCACCGGGTAGCTGCGTACGCCAGCGCCGCCACCAGGCCCTCCAGGGCCCGCGGGGCCGCCAGCTCCCGCCGCCAGACCAAGTCCCCGCTGCGCGTGAGGAGGAGGCGGCCCGGGAGGCCCGGCGGCCTCTTCTTCGCCACAGCGCAGGCTTTTGTGACGCGGCGGGCCTGGGGCCATCTCCGCGCCGCACCCCGGGCCGCCCCCGCCGCCACCACCAGCACCACCCTTCCCCTGCCCACCCGACCCGCCATTAGCGCCGCCGCCTCCTTGCAGCGAAAAAGTCCGCTTGCGAGTGCCACCATTGAACATGGCCTTGACGTCCTCCCAAGCGTGGCTCAGTTCGTCTGTGGCCGACTTGTCACTGAGTTTGAGGTGTCGGCGCCACGAGTTAAAGTTGGCTGCGTCGGGCTGCGTGTACTTGGCGTCGGGTGTGCGGTGCGAGTGGAAGATGAACTTGTTAGGCGAGAAGTACATGCTGCAGTAACCGCACTTGATACACTTGGCACGCGAGCTGTTGTAACGCGCGGGGATGAAGCTGCCACGCGAGCCCCAGGCGCACTCGTGCACCACATCGAAGGCGAAGTTCTCGGGCAGCTTGGGTGGCTTGTGCTCGCCCAGGAACGACTTGCAAAGGCGTTCGGCCTCGCGCTTGGTGATCATGCCGCAGCGGCGCGACGAGATGGGCATGGCCCCGGCCCGACGCAGAATCTCCAGCTGCACCGGTGTGCACTGCACGCACGTGATGCCCAGGGCCACGCGGCGGTTGTGGATCTCATTGTAGCTGTAGTTCTTGAGGAGGGTGTTGGAGATCTGCGCCAGGCATAGGCGCTCCTGACCGTCGATGACCAGAGACACGATAGGCACCCCGTACAGCGACGTCTCGCCCACCTGGTTGGGTTTGAGTGCGCTGGAGCCCGAGTAGGGCTGCAGCTCCTGCTTGGAGTTGGGCGAGGAGTTGCCCTCGCGCCCCGGCCCCAGCTGAGTGGTGAGAGCCTCCATGCCGCCGCTCCTGCGAAACAGAGAAAGCAGAGAGCCGATGAGCCATTTTCAGCGCCAACGCCGCTTGGGCCCGCCCAGCAGGGCGCGCCGAGTCGGGCGCGCGGGGAAACTTGGCAATGGGGAGTCCAAGCTCATTCGCCCCCTGGACGGGCGCCTTTTGTTATTCAGACGCGTGCTGGCGCTGGAACAAAAGCCCCCGGGGTTTGGAGGAGGAGTATGGGTAATTGAGACCTCAGGAATGCCCCGGTAGCTAGGAACCTGATCCTCCTTTCGGACAGGGGAGGAAGTGGGGCCCAGAGACGGAGAGTGACTTGCCCAAGGCCACACAGCAAAGCCATTGCCGAACCCAGGCTTCCTGGCGCCCAGATCCGTGCGTCTTCGGCCACCCTCGCAGGCTGCCCTACCCGTCCGGGTCCTGAAGCCCTGACGTCGGGGACAGGCCGCCCCTCTGCTCAGTCGCGCATGCACGCGGGCGGGGGCAGCGCAGGGAGGAATAGGGAGGGGGGAGGGGCGGTCACTGCCCATTTCCAGACAGCAGGGGGCGGGGCGGGGCGGGGGGTGGGGAGGGAGGTGGCAAGGAGAAGGAGGAGGGCCTAGCGGCCGTGAGGGAGGCGGGGAGAGACAGGGGCGACCGCTGTTCGTGGTGCTGAACTCGACTCTTTCCAAAGCACGCCGTGAGTGCCCAGCCCCAGGGTTGCCCCCACTGCACCCAGCTCCGCGCCAAGCCGGCTCCCCGGGATAACAGCACTGCTTTCCACAAACACGAGCTTTTCCTCTCACGCCCGGAACCTCGCGTTCGTTGAGCAGAAAGATTCCGGCTGGAAATATAAACCGTTTTCTTTCCAACCATCGGTGGGATCAGGGTCAAGCAATTCCTAACCACATTTTCTGCATTTTTAGCTGCGTTCCAGACCAAAGCTGGTTTCCCTCCGGGTCAGCATGTGGGACGGAGAGATTCTCAAGGAAGTTCCTCAGAAGCCACTTCTCTTTTGCTTCTAGGCATCCACTCCCTAAGTCTTCCTCCTTCAGATATGCCTTTCCCACTCAGGCCAAATGCAGTCTCTCCAGGTTCTGAGCTTCCTCTTTTGGGGCGTCTTTTTTTTTTTTTCTTTTTTTCTTTTTTTGAGTATCCTTCATGCCGGGCTGTCCTGACTCATATGGGCTGAGAAGGATCCTGGCCAGTCTCTGAAGCCACCACAGGGCTCCAGGTCAAAAGTTACTGCTGGTCCCGAGCTTTGCTCTCTGGCCGAGGCAGGGAGGCAGCCGCGTCTGCGGACATCAGCAGCGGGAAGGACCCGGGGATTGATGCTTGGGGCCCCCTAGGTGGCTGAGCCCAGCCACGTGTCCTCAGACACCGAAGGCTCCCACCCGGCCCATGGCTGCAGGGGCTCCTGCGGCCCAGGCAGCCCAACCCCGAGGGCCCCTCCCCTAAACTCGGCAGAAAAGGCAAATCCATTTTCAAAGGGGGCAGCTCTAGCAGGACAGGGCATCCGAGCTCAAAAGCTTCATCAAGGAAACTGGGATCTTCTGTCGGTCTGTCTCCCTCCCTCCCTCTCTGTTTGTCTAGGTACCCCGCATCTGTCGGTCTTATCTGTTCCTGAGCTGTCTGTCTCTCCTCGCTAGCTCCTCTTTCTCCCATCTGTCTTCATACCTTCTTCAAGTATCAAGCTATTTATCTGTTATCTGTCTGTTTCATCTTTATCTCCGTGGATCGAATTGAAACTAGTAGACCCTCCTTTTGCGTTGAAGTCCCTTGCAACATTTTAGGAGGCAAAAGCACTGTCCTAACTCCTCGGCTGAGGGGTCAGCAAGAAAAGCCCCGCACCCCCCTTTTAAGGGTTCTCAGGCTAGGGAGGTGGCGAGGGCGCCACGGTTCTGGGAAATGATGATGTCTTCTCGGTTTCCCGAAATCGGCAAGTGTGCCTTGCCCGCATGCAGTGAAGGGAGCGCCCTGACCCGAGCGCGTCCTCCCCAGGCTGACAGTCTGGAGTCCCCCTGGGGTTTTCCCTAATGGGGGAGGGGGCTCCGGACCCCGGAGCCAGGAGAAGGGGGACCCTAGGAAAGGAACCGAATTTCGAAAGCCAGAGTGGAAAGCCCGGGCAAAGGGCTGTGCACAGCGACAAGGAGCAGCGGCCAGGGCGGCTCGGGGAGCCCCCTCGCCTGCTCATGGGGCTTGAGGGGTGAGCTTGGAGAGGGCGACGAGGCGGGA
This sequence comes from Mesoplodon densirostris, assembly GCF_025265405.1. NCBI lineage: Eukaryota > Metazoa > Chordata > Mammalia > Artiodactyla > Ziphiidae > Mesoplodon > Mesoplodon densirostris. Next base: position 125,901,015 of record NC_082664.1, read on the forward strand.
GGCAGGCAGCGCAGAGAGTGAGGCGATGGAGTCTTTAGGTATAATAATAAAAACAACCACCACAAGAGCCCAAATCGGAAGAACTAAACGAAAAAAGCTGTAGAGACAGGGCGCGGGTACTCACCGTGCGGCGGCGGCTGGAGCCGGGCGAGCGGTGAACGGAGGAGCGCGGCGGGCGGAGCGGCGGGCGGGAGTCCGGGATCCGCCGGGCTCTCCGGGTGACGGCGCGGCCCCTCCCCGCGCGCGCGCACAGCCGCGCTCCCGGGCTCCCCACGCTCACACTCGCGGTCCCGCTGGCCCCTCCCGCGCGGCGCCGTCTCTCAACATGCGCGGGGCTCCAGGGTCCCGGGCGGGGAGACTTGTGCCCTGTGCCTTTGCTCCTGATGCCCCGGACGAGCCCGGAGTGGAGGCCGAAGCCTGGAGCGCATGGCGCGGCGGCTGGCAAGGCGCGGTGACAGCCCGAGTGGCGAGGCCAGCGCGGGGCGGGCGCGCCTGACATCTGCGAGCCGGGGCGCCACACCCACCGCCCGCTCAGTCACTCGCGCCCTCCCGGGGTCCGCTAGTCCGCGGGCCACGCGCCGCGCCCTCCGCCTCCCCACAGCCCCCGGGCCTGGGCGCCCCAGGTAAGCGGCCACACACCTGCTCCCTGCGCCCGGCACCTGCGGCCCAAGCTCATTAAGGGGACCAGGAGGGAGGTAGGGCCCGGGGCCACGAAGTTTGCCCCCAAGAACAAAGTGAGAAGGCCTCAGCGCTCCCGGCTTAGGGGCCAGGACCGAGACCAAGGCCAGGTAATGGGGCTACGGAAGATTCAGAAGGAAAGGGAGAGGGGATGGGTACTACACTTTCGGGCCAAGGCAGTGGCCTTGGGAAGCCAGTAGTGTGGGGAGCCGGAGAAGAGATCAGGGTGTGGGGTACCAGGGGATGGCAGCTGGAAAGGGGCAGAACCAACTCCCCCACGGCTTCAGACTTGGATGCGAGGTGTCAGGACAGCTCCAGCCTGGGGAGGGGCGACCTCCTGCCTCCTTCACTGAGCTGTGGACTCGGGAACTGGGTTTGGAGGTCCTAGGCCTTGACTCTCCCCCCACCAACACCAACCATCCCAGGGCTGGAGCCAAGTCATCACTGAGAGATACCTGGGGTCAACTACTAGATGACCACTAGACTACTCCCTAGCTCTCCTGTGAAATCAGTTTCGCCGTGATGGGGTTCTAGCCCCTGGTGCTGCAGACGCTCCCTGGCATCTTCTCTCTTCCCAGAGCTCCATTTCTCTCCACCCCTCTCTTTTCTCTGTCGGCTTCTGTCTTCACCATCCTTTCCCCCACTATCCCAGTGGGTCTCATCTTCTCGCTCTCTCTCAATCTCCGTCTTTCCTTATTTGAGTTATCAGTCGCACTCCCTCCCTCTATGCCCGCACCCGTACGCCCCCTCGCCCCCCACCCCTCCGTGGCATTAAGTGTCCTTAATGGACACGTTAATTAAACTATAATTAATCATACTGTCCGGCCCAAGTTTGAACAATTACCCTAATCAAACAGAAGTTAATAATGGCAGGCATGGCCCGGGGCGCGGCGGGCCGCCAGGGCAGGGGGCGCACCGGCCGTGGCGGCTACCGACGCGGGCAGCAGCGACGAGAGCTGCCCGTCCTTGGAACCCGGGCGGCGCCATAAATCTTCCGCGGCCAGCGGCGCCGGGTCGCCCTCGCCCCCGCCCCCTCGTTTTCCCTCTCGCTCTGGGTTACAGGCCCTCTCCCCTCCAGCACTCCGGCTCCTCCAGGGTTCGTCTCGCCCTTCTCCTCCACTTCTCTGTTTCCCTCTTCTCTGCGGGGTCGCAGGGACCCTGAGACATGCCTCTGGGGGTGGGAGCGGATCGTCCAGGCCTACCCTCGGAGAGAGGGGGCGGCCAGGCCCTAGGACTCGTTTGCCACCCCCTTCTCCCCTTGGCTAACGCGTTTTCCGAGGCCACGAAACTACCCTCCCCCACAAGCTTGAGGGCTTAGTCTCTGCTGCCCGGTCTCTTCTAGAGGGGTTCTTGCTCTTTCACCTTCCAGAGTTCCCGTCTCTCTCTCTTGGATTTCCTTGTCTTTCTTTCTTTCCTCCCAGAGCCTGCTCAGCCCCTTTTCTCTCTCTGACTCTTGCCCCTCCACTGGCGCGTCTTTCCCAGGCTCTGCCTCTGTCCCGTTCTAACTCTGCCGATCTCTACCTCCCTCCCGCCCCACTTCCCTCCAAGGAAGACAGGAACCTATTTTCCGTCCCGGTCCGAGAGCCGCCCCCAGCCTACACCTGCTCATCCCCCCCTCCCTCGGCCGGCCTCCCCACCCCATAATTACAATCTCGTTCGGTAATTATTCTTAGCCTCCTAATGATTTTTTAAAAGGCATCTCAGAATTCGGCGTGGTGGTGACAACGGTCTCGGAGCCAGGACGCCCCCGGGGTGGTGGGGCTTGGGAGTGGGAAAAAGATGGCGAGGATTCCCCTGAGCAGGGCCTGCCTACCCTGCCTCTATTGTACTGCGAGGGCCAGCAACGCCTCTGGAGCCGGCCTCTTGAGAACTCCCGGCAGCCGGGCCGCGGGGCCCCGGGGACTTCTCAGACAAAAGTTCTCTTTGCGGGTTGCAGCGCCAGGGGGGTGCAGGTTCACCCCTGCGTCTCCGTTCAGAACCAAACTGCGGACAGCTCCCTGCACCCGGTCCGGCTTCGCAGACCCAGCCTGCTCTCTCACCCGGCTCTGCACTGGAGAAAGACTTAAAGGAGCTTGGAGAGAGGCTGAGGAGGCGGCACCGCTCACTTGAGGGGTAGTGATCTCCGGGGAGCGAGTCTTGGGGTCGGAGCTGGGCTCTGCTGTGGACCAGCGGCCAACTGGTTAGTATCACCACAAAGAGCATTTTACAGTTTGCAGAGAGCCCTTTCTCACAACAGCCCTGGAAATAGGTAGAGATCATTTATTCCCATTTTACAGGCAGGAAACCGAGGGTCAGGCAGTGGAAGCCAACTCACCCAGGTTCCTCGGTCAATAAGGGGTGCAGGCTGATCTACCAGACCCCAAATGTCGTGCGTTGCACGCTGCCTGGAGGGGCTCGTTTAGTGAAGGAAGACAAGCGCTGCACAGCTCACGAGGAGCTTTTAAGATCGCCCTCAGAACACTCCGTGAGGAGGAAACAGGCCTAGCAAAGCCAGGTCACTTGCTCAGATGCAGGCAGCCAATGCGGGGCAGCGCTGGACTTGAACTCAGGCTCAGACAGGGGAGGGTGGCACCCCTCTTGCTCAGACAGGGCTCTGAGTCGTGCGGCCCTGTCCAGAGCCTGGGGAACCCGCGGGAGTCGGTGCCCTTGGCCTTCCTGACCCCCATTGGCGCTGAATCTTTTATCCACTGCCGTGTGCACCAGGGTCGGAGGGCCAGACTGTGGATCAGGGACGCGCCTGGCGTGCAACCGACCAGCTCTGGGTCCGTGCTGCCTCTGAGCCCCCGGTGTCGCATGCACACAGCCGGGCGTCCCACACCCATTCCCGCTCCCCCTTGGGCTGGGGCTGGGCGGCCGCGCCTCCTCCTCAAGCACATATCTTTTACCAGTTGAATTAACGGCAGTTTTCGTCAGTTAATTAGGTTTAATTTACATAATTAGTACAGTATAAAGAGGATTGGGGATAATCATGGGGTACGTAGCGCTTACTGTGTAAACACGTATTCTGAATTAAAAATCAGATGTAATTAAGGCGCGCAGGCCCTGTTTAGGCAGGGTTTTAATTGTAATGAATTTCTAATTAACACTCAATGATTGCCAAATGCAAAGGGCTGTAAAATTTTCTTGTAGTTTTGCTAATTTATTGTTTACTTAATATCTGCATATTAATCCGACGACCAGATAGACCCTAGCCCCTCCCGGCGGCCCGGCCCGAGCAAATGAAGGAGGCTGGGCGGGGCCTGCTGGCCGCAGCTGAGGGCAGAGGTGAGGTCGCGGGGGAGGCGGGGGCCACAGAACCTGCACGAAGGTGCTCAGAAGTGCCCACCTCGCTCCGTGTGCAGACGGGAAGACTGAAGCTCCAGGGAGGGCCCAGGGCTTGCCGGAGGCCATACACTCTGGGTTCCTGCCTCCCAGACCCGGCTCTTGGGGATCAGAGGCCAGGCCAGCGCTCCTGCCGATGAAGGACTTCTCCCTGGGGACATCAAAAGGAGGGAGAAAAGTCTCAGCCTAGATCCAGTTCTACTGTCCGCTTGAGTAACCATGGACCTTGACTTAGCCTCAATATGTGCATCTGTAGGATGGGCACACTGGCAATTTGCAGGAGTGAAGGGTTGACTCAGAGGCCCAAGGGCACTGCAGATAAACATCTTTCTTCTGGAGCCCTGAGGGGATGGGGGGGTGGAGCTTGAGGGACACTGCTTAAGCTTAGAGGAGGGGCAGAGCCTGGAGGACTTGAGAATGGTTTGAAGGTTGCAGGGCCTGGCTCTGCCCAATCTGGGGCTCTCTCTGAACTTGGGGATGCAAGTTAGGCTGGGAGGGACTGAGGAGGGAGCCCAGGACAGACTTACTTGCCCCAACCAGACATAGATATCTCCAAGGCCTGAACAGAGGTATTTGTGAAAGAGGGTGGGTATCTCAGCTGGCTCCAGGACTCCTCCCCAACCCAAAATCTCTAGTTTGGGTCCCAGTTGCCTCCCCTCCCCCAAGGTTTCACCTGCTGTCAGTCCCAGCTTAGCCCTAAGTCTCTCTCTATCCAAGATCTTTAGCACAGGGGAGACTCTGTGGGCACTTAGAAATTTCCTACCAAGCCAAGGAACACACAGGAAGAAAATTCAATGGCCCTTAGAGGCTTCCGCCCCACAGAGCAGGCTACCTTCATTTCTCTCCTCAGTGCCTGCCTTTCAGAAGCCTCAGAGGACTCTCCTGGTCACTACACTGAGCCTCCTCTAAGCCTATCTGCTTGCCCGGACCCTTCACTCCTGTCTGTCTGATGCTATTTTATTTTCTTCATTGGATTGTTCACTGGTTAATATTTCCTGATTTGTTTGTGCGTGTTTTCTGTCTCTCCCACTGGAATGTTTTGTTTGCTGTTGTATTCCCAGGGCTTAGAACAAGGCCTAGCACACAGTTGGTGCTCAACATGTTAAATGAATGAGTGAACAACATTTGAATGGAAGGGCTATGACCAGACTTGCTGGCCATAGTGATTGAACGGTGCACTTGTTGTTTAGTGGCCAATCAGGTTCTTCAAGAGTTGTAGGTTCTATGCTTCCTGGTGATGTCTAGGAAGGTCTTGGGATTCTCAGCCTCCACACAGATTCAGGCAGGGCTACTCAGGCAGAGCCTCTGAAGGCTGAAGGCTGGTTCTCACAGGAGGCGGGGAATGGGCTCTGGCAGGCAGGTGGGGAGCAGCTGGCAGGCTTGCTGAGCGCTCCCTGGTAGCAAGGGCTTCCTTTCCAGGGCCTCCTCCACACAGCATGGTGGGCGGAGGGGCTGGAAAGAGAACAGACTCTGGACTCAGCAAGGCTTGGGTTCAAATCCCAGTTCTGCTCTGTTTGAGTCTCCAAACTTGCATCTGTAAAATATTTCCTGGCCTTACAGGGTCAGGGATATCCTGGGTCCCACAAGGATGTCATAAGGATTAAATAAGGTGCTGGGTGTATGGCACATAGCCAGGTCTGGGACTAGATTGAGTGCCTTGGGTGCACAATTTAAGCAGGGATTCACTCTCAGGCTCCTGAAAATTCTCCCCATAGTCCCAGCCTTGCACAAGCAGACGGCACAGAGTAGGTACTCAATATCTGTGAGTTCCCCTTCCCTGACAGCCTCAGATCAATTCTGGGCAGCTGCCTGAACATTGGTGGAGTTCAGTCTGCTTGCTGGGACAGGTTGAGCTTTATTGTGATGTAATTCACATATTTAAAGTGTACAATTCAATGGTTTTTCATGTATTCAAAGAATTGTACACCATCACCACTATCAATTTTAGAAGATTTTCATCACCCCAAAGAGAAACCCATACCTATTAGATATCACCCCATCTCCCCCCCTCCCCCAGACCCTGGCAACCATTAATCTACTTTCTCTTTGCCTATTCTGGACTTCTCATATAATTGGAAATGTACAATATGTGGTCTTTTGTGCCTGGCTTCTTTCACTGAGCATGTTTTTAAGGTTCATCTATGCAGTAGCATCTATCAGTACTTCATTCCTTTTTATTGACAAATAATATTCCATTGTATGGATATCCACATTTTGTTTTTTCATCCACTCATGAATATTTGGGTTGTGTCTACTTTTTGGCTATTTTGAATGAAGTTGCAATGAACATTAATGTACAAATTTTTGTGTGACTGTATGTTTTCATTTCTCTTGGGTACATACTAGGTGTAGAATTGTCAGGTCACATGGTAACTCTATGTTTATCTTTTTTTAAGGAATTGCCAGAACTGGTTTTCCAAAGCACTGGACCATTTTATATTCTCATCAGTAATGTACGAGGGCTCTGATTTCTCCACATCTTTGACAGCACTTTTTATTATTATTTTTTATTATACCATTCTAGTGGGTGTGAAATGGTATCTCACTGTGGTTTTGGCTTTTGCTGAGTAATGATTTTGAGCGTAATTTTGAGCATCTTTTTCATGTGCTTATTAGCCATTTTGTACATCTTTCAAGAAATGTTTATTCAGATCCTTTGCCCACTTTTTCAACTGGATTGTTGGTATTTTTATTATTAAATTGAAAGAGTTCTTTATATATTCTAGATACAAGTCCCTTATCAGATATGTAATTTGCAAATATCTTCTCCTGCCCTGTGAGTTGTCTTTTCACTTTCTAATGATGTCTTTTGTTTTTAATTTTGATGATGTCCAATTTATCTTTTATTTTTTTGCTGCTTGTGCTTTTGGTGTCAAAACTGAGAAGATTTTGCTGAACCTAAGGTCATAAGATTTACTCCTATGTTTTCTTCTAAGACCTTTATAGTTTTAACTCCTACATTTAGGTCTCTGTTCCATTTACAGTTAATTTTTTGTGTCTGATAGGAGGTAGGGATCCAAATTTATTCTTTTGCATACAGATATGCAGTTGCCAGAGCACCATTTGTTGAAAATATTATCTTCTCCCCATTAAATTGTCTTGGCACCCCACTGGCTTTTCTGGTCTGGAGAAATGACTATCTTCCTTTCTCCAGGAGAGATGGGGCCTCCCCAGAGAGGGGGGCCCAGCCAGCCTTCTCCCTCTGCAGATGTAAATGGAAGCTCACTGCTCAGGAATCAGGAACCAGTCATTCCTCTGCAAATATTGTTGAGGTGTTCCCTCTTTCCCCACTGATAATTCTCTTCTTCCTCTGCCTCCTGATGTATGTGGCATGTGCCTTTATTACGACACGGTCTGGGACGAAGTGACAGTGGAGTGTTCCATGTCTCTTAGTGGAGCGAGAGTTCTGAAAGAACATAGTCTGCATCTTACAGGGAGACAGCTGTTGCTGAGGAAACAGCCTTCACCCCAGACAGATCTGGGTTTAAATCTTATGGCTACTACTTCCTGGCTGTGTGGCTTTGGGTGAATTGCTTCACCTCTCTGAACCTCAGCTTCCTCAATCATGAAATGGGCATGCTGGCATCACAGGAATGTTGTCAGAACTAAATGAGATGAGGGGCCCCAGCCCAGAGCCTGGCACACAGTGGGAGCTCCAGTTTTCTTAGCTGGTATCAATGGAAATAGGAAAGTGACCCTCCTCCCAATACCACTGCTCCACCCCAGCCCTAATCCTGACCCTCTCTATCCCTTTACCCTGCTTTATTATTTTACTTTTATTTTTTTTAGTTGTACCTCCCCACACACCAGAGACTACAAGGAAATGAATGAATCACACCTAAAGACTAATACTTATAATAATAATAGCTATTACTTTTCTGTTATCTACTGTTAAGACGTTTGTCATAAATGCATTTCTAATCTTCACAATAACCCTGCAAAGTAGATATTATTATCCCCATTTTGCAGTTGAGGAAACTGAGGCTCCAGAGTGCAGGGACTAGTTTGCCTTGATCCCTACTGTGTCCCCAGCTCCTGGAACACAGGAGGTGCTGAGGAAGGATCTGATGAATAAACAGTGTGTTCAGAGTCTCCACTGGGCCCTGGGGGCAGTCCCTAGTCCTTGGTACTGGGATGACTGAGGCCCTGTAAGGGTCAGCCTCCAGGGCTCAAGGAGGCTGAGTTCTGAGCCCTGTTGGGGAGGGGAGTGGAACTGGAGGAGGGAAACTGACTCCTGGAGAATGGGAGTTGGTGGTGCTGGGTGCACGGTGCTGGGAGAGGTGGGGGGAGGGAGGGAGAGAGGAGAGCCGGCAAAGGCTGGTGAGTGGGGAGGGCAGCTGAGGGCGGGGGCCTGGAATATGGGCTGTGTAAACTGTAAAGGGCTGTATGCACGGAACAGTGTATTCCAAAGGCATTTGGGACAGCCTGGGCTGGAAAATGAAGAGGAGACATTTAGTTTCCTATTGCTGCCATAACTACCACAGTGTTTGTGTGTGTGTGTGTGTGGTACGCGGGCCTCTCGTTGTTGTGGCCTCTCCCGTTGCGGAGCACAGGCTCCGGACGCACAGGCTCAGCGGCCATGGCTCACGGGCCCAGCCGCTCCGCGGCACGTGGGATCCTCCCGGACCGGGGCACGAACCCATGTCCCCTGCATCAGCAGGCAGACTCTCAACCACTGCGCCACCAGGGAAGCCCACCACAGTGTTTTAAAACAACACAGTTGTATTGATATTATAATTCTGGAGGTCAGAAGTTAGAAATGGGTTTCACTGGGCTAAAATCAAGGCATTAGCGGGGCTGCATTCCTTCTGGAGGCTCTAGGGAGAATCCATTTCCTTACCTTTTCCAACTTCTAGAGGCCACCTGCATTCCTTGGCTCCTGGGTCCTTCTTCAAAGCCAGCAGTGTAGCAACTTCAAATCTCTCTGCCTGTGCTTCCCTCTTCATTTCTGCTGCACCTCACAGCAGGTAGAACTTCCCCCATCAGGGATCGATCGAACCCATGCCCCCTGCAGTGGAAGCGTGGAGTCTCAACTACTGGACCACCAGGGGAGCCCCATCCTTCTTCCACTTTAAAGGACCCTTATAGGGCTTCCCTGGTGGCACAGTGGTTGAGAGTCCGCCTGCTGATGCAGGGGACACAGGTTCGTGCCCTAGTCAGGGAAGATCCCACATGCCGCGGAGCGGCTGGGCCCGTGAGCCATGGCCGCTGAGCCTGCGCGTCCGGAGCCTGTGCTCTGCAACGGGAGAGGCCACAACAGTGAGAGGCCCGCGTACCGCAAAAATAAAATAAAATAAATAAAGGACCCTCATAATTACACTGGGCTGACCTGGATAATCCAGGAAAATCTTTTTTTTTAACTTAATTATTTTTGTTATTAATTAATTTTTGACTGTGTTCGGTCTCCGTTGCTGTGTGCAGGCTTTCTCTAGTTGCGGTGAGCGGGGGCTACTCTTCGTTGTGGTGCAAGGGCTTCTCATTGTTGTGGCTTCTCGTTGTGGAGCACAGGCTCTAGGCACGCGGGTTCAGTAGTTGTGGCATGTGGGCTCTAGAGCGCAGGCTCAGTAGTTGTGACACAAGGGCTAAGTTGCTCCGCGGCATGTGGGATCTTCCCGGACCAGGGCTCAGACCCATGTGCCCTGCATTGGCAGGCGGATCTTAACCACTGTACCACCAGGTAAGTCCCAGGATAATCTTTAAAGTCAGGTGAATAAGAATCTTAATTCCCCTTTGCCCTGTAATATATGTATATATTCATAGATTCTGGGTGTCAGGACGTGAACATCTTTGGGGAGCTGTCATATTCTGCCTACTACAGTTGTCTCTCAAAAAAGAGGCCCTGGGAAGCTGGAGTGTATGCAGGAACTTGATGACTACAGCATATGGATGAGAGCATGTGTGCATCCAGGTGGGGGCACTTCTGTCCACACCCTCAGCCTCCTGAGCTACTGCCTGGAATCCAGAGCTTTGCCCTGACTGGGTATGGCCAGGGCTGAGCCTGGAGGTATTGCCCTGAGCTGCACAAACCTCCTGGGGAAGCCAAGGCAGGCCTGGGTGTGGGCTGAGGAACACACTGGTGGGGAGCATTGTGGTCACCCACAGGCACTGCCATGAGAGGCCAGAATGCCCATGCCAGGCCCTCATGCCAGATGTGCAGTGGCCCTCACTGGCGGTGATGTGTCTTATTATCCTCATCATTTGTCCTTCTCCAGACCTGAAGGGCAGGGGGCAGATGAGAAAGTGGGGAGTCACAGGGATTGAGGAGTGGCTGTGTGGATCTGTGTATATGTGGGGCAGGGGTGCCTGCAGGATGGGGGAGGAAACCAGCCCTTTGGAAGTGTTTTGTGCATGTCATGGTCAGCATGGAGGATGATTCAATAATGACACCAACAACCCATTAGGTGGACACTCTTGTTACCCCATTTTACCAATAAGGAAACAGGCCTTTCCAGAGAGGTTAGGCATCCTGCCCAGGGTCACACAGCGAGTCAGTGGAGGAGCCAGGACTTGGGCCCAGGTCTGTGTGACTCCAAGCCCATGCCTTTCATCACTACATTCTGCTGCCTCCCACACAGGATTGTCAAAAAGGGGTCCAGGAGGCCGTGGAGGGCGGGGGGAGGAGGCGAAGGGTTCCACTTGGGTGTCAGAAGAACTCACATTGAATGCTGCCTCTCCTACTGCCTCGCTGACCAAGAGGTTTGAAATACCTTTAAAACAAATTATTTTTATTGGGCCTCCCTGGTGGCGCAAGTGGTTGAGAGTCCGCCTGCCGATGCAGGGGATACGGGTTCGTGCCCCGGTCTGCGAGGATCCCATATGCCGCGGAGCGGCTGGGCCCGTGAGCCATGGCCGCTGAGCCTGCGCGTCCGGAGCCTGCGCGTCCGGAGCCTGCACGTCCGGAGCCTGTGCTCCGCAACGGGGGAGGCCACAACAGTGAGAGGCCCGCATACCGCAAAAAAAAAAAAAAAAAAAAAAAAAAAAAATTATTTTTATTATAAAAATAATATGTTTGTTGCATTATATTAGGAAAATGCAGAACAAGAGAGAGGAGATTGAAGAGCACCCACACTCCACAGCTGTGCAGTGTTAACTAGGGTCTTGTTCCTAGATGGGGGGATGGTGGAGGCCAGGTCACTAAGTTCTCTGAAGCCCTACCAGCCCCCCCAGCCTCCCCTCCATTTATTTAATCACTATTTCTTAAGCATCTCCTGAATGCCAGGCAGTGCCCCGGCTCCTGCCTTCTTGGGGCTCTCACTGGAACAAGGCAGACAGACGGTGCAAGAAAAGCAATGAGGACAAGACAGTGAGGTCGCGCAGTGACTGGGATCCAGGGTGGGTGGGTGTCAGAAAAGGCCTTCCCAGAGCATTTCAGCTGAGCCTTGGAAGATGAGTAGGAGTTGGGCAGGAGAAAAACGGTGGCGGGGAAAGGTGTCCGGGGCTGAGGGAACAGCCTGTGCAATGGCTCACAGGCAGAAAGGGCTCAGCTCGTTCAAGGAGGAGAGCATCACCCCCTGGGATGGGAACATAGAGTGGGAGACAGGGGTGGGGCAACCATGCCCCTGCCTTTGCAGGGGTGCTGGGAGGAACAACAAAGGCAAGTGTGAAGGCAGTGTGCTGTGCCCAGCTGATACTGCAAGACAGCACTATTTCTCCTCTTTCTCAGAACTAAAGTGATCTGGACACTGGAACTCCGGGGACCCTCCATGCTCTTTTCTCATCCTGCCACCCTCACTGCTTTTCTCAGTGTGCACCCCATTGCTCTCCCTACTACCCACCTCCCCAAATGGGGGAGAGATAAAAGGCAAATTTGGGGAAGAACCAGCAACACAGCCTGACTGGATGCTTTTAACTAAGTCTGAGGGCAGGAGAGACTATTTATCCCTTGCAAGTTAATGCAAACTGTTAGGATGGACTGTTGGGCTCAAAGGAGGGAAATTTGTCTCACTTTAGAAGAAGGACCTGGAGGGCTCAGCCCCATCGACTTGTTCATTGTGTTGTTATCTGCCACAGAGGTGGTGACACCACAGCAATTAAGACAAAGTTTAGTCTATAAATGCGTCCCTGCAATCTCGTGGCTTCAAAACAAGACAAATGATACCGCCAAGGGAGGAAACAAAGTCTTTTTCAGACTCTGTCCAAAGTTACGGCGAATATTTGTAGTTGTTCAGCAGAAAATTTGTCATTACGAGGCCTGGGCTCTGCTGGCTCCCCCCGTCCCACTTGGATTATAAAGTGTGCCAGCCCAGGCTGCCTCTGGGACTCCACCTGGCTGCCTCCTGCAGGGTCCCACCCATTGCCAGCCGCACCCACCTGCCTGTCTCTCAGGTTACCGGCGTCTCAGGTGGATCAGGACACGGTTTCTGCCAACCGGAAAGGAGTCATGACAAAGCCAGGAAGTGCCATCAAAACCCAGCTCTGCCACCGAGGGCTGGTGACCTCCTCCCATCTCCCTTCTGCTCCCCCTCCCCTGCACTAGCAGCCAGCGCCCACAGGGACCAGGCTTGGGGGCTGTGTCCTGGGCCATTTCCTGCTTCCACCTGCCTAGGCTCCCCTCCCTTGATCCTGGCCTCAGCCTCCCACCTGTGGTTGGATTGAGCCATTTCTGGCTGCTTGAAGGGAAAGCACCCCAGCCCCTCAATGAGGGGTTGGGACTTGGACCCAGTACGGCCTTGGGAGCCCACCTGGCCTCAAGTGTGGAGTCAGGACCCCGCTGGCTGCCTGGGCTGCTGTGGGCTCTTGGCGCTGGCTCCCTTCTTGCCCTTCTGCTTCTGTTGTTTCATGCTCTTCTGCAGCCTTGCCTGGCACTGCCTCTCTCCCCACCCTCCCTGTACTCTGTGAACACAGGCTCCCATCCTAATAGGGCCCAGACTTAGCTACAGGACGAAGCTCCAGTGGGGAATTTGGGATGCAGTCAGCGGGGATGGAAGGCATCTTTGCGGCAGCAACATGACCCTCTCTGGGTTCCCCCAGCCCACATGGAGGCAGCTGTCCGTCCCCGTCTAACCAACCTGTGCGACAGAGGGGGTCTGCGGAGCTGCCTGCCTGCATGCCTGGCACCATCCCAGGGCCTCACTTTGAGGTTATATTCTGGCCTTCAGCACTGAGTGTGCAGAGATCTGGAAGCATATGCCTTCCCCCCAAAGATTCACGTCTGTTCAGCTCAAGTGCAAGGCCCCAGGTTCTTGGCCTGCAGGCAGGGCACCCATGGCTTCCTCAGCCGGGTTACGACACCCAGCCCATCTTACCTGACAATCCCCAAATGGGCTGGGCTCAGCTCTGGGTCACACTGCTTTGGGCCACAAGGCCTTTGTCTGACCACATGTGGGGAACAAGGGTCCCACCCTGTCTCCATTGCCTTCTTGGAGCATCTCCAAAGCCCTGGGGTCCTGTAAGCCATACTTCCCAGATGGGAAAACCAAGGGCAGGACAAGGAAGGTCCAGCGGGCTGAGTGCTGAGGGGACTCCTTGCCTCCAGGCTCAGGTGACACCCACCTCCCAGTGTGAACTGCGGGCTCCACGAGGACTGACCTGTCCCAGAAACACCCCCCTCCAGGCTTGAGGGTCTGAGGCCTGAGGCTGCATCCTGTGGGGGTCTGGTCTCCTGGATGTCCTGGTTAGAAGGCACATGGGTGTCTCTGAGGGTTGGAGTGAGAAACCAGAACAGGATAGTGACAAGCCCTGGGGAGGGGCCTGCGGGCCTGACCCTTCCAGTCCTCCAGCCCTCCCACACTCAGAGCACCTGCCATGTGCCGCCCTGGCCAGGTCCTGGGGTGATGAGTCAGACCCTCACGGGGCTCACATCTGTACCAGAGAAGCTTCGAAGAGGAGGTGCTGTTTGAGAGGGGCCTCAAGGGAAGAGTGGAGGTTGGCTGCACGGGCGGGGTGACGGTGGGTGAAGTGTCACTCTGGGCAGAGGGGAGAGCTCATTCCTGTCCCTCTGTGTTCCAGGTCTCAGTCCTCCATGACCCCTCAGGGCAAGGGCGGCTTGGCCTTGGGGCTGTCAAGGGTGACTGGGGGGATGACCGAGCCTAAATAGGCCAAAGAGGGCCCTGCCTGTTAGCCAGAGGGCTCTATGCAGGAGAAGCCCTCAGGGGTCACCCAGCTCCCCATCTTCCCAAGACTGAACCCAAGGGAAACTTAGACCTTGAGGGCCACCCCAAAGCTGGGGCTCCAGACGTGAAGTCCACGAGTGAGTGGGTTCCAGGGCTCCACGAACCCTAAGTTGTGGACAAAACTGTGTGTGCGAGCGTGTGGGTGCACGTTATTCTGGCGTGAGGGTCTGTCACTTCTGTGGGACACCTGTGGAGGTCCATGGCCCCAAAAGGTGAGAACCCCTGTTCTGGAACATCAGGGCTGGGAGGAACTCCAGAACTCAGTGGGATCAACTCCTGCATTTACCAAAGAGGAAACTGAGGCTCAGATGGAGACATGCTTTGTCCAAGGTCATCCTGGAAGCTGGTCTCCAGGTCCAGGGCCTTGATGAGCCCTCCAGAGCAGTGTTTCTCAGTGCCAGTGGAGGACGCTCTGCCTCTGTGTCCTGGGGGTGGCCACAGAGCAGACCCCTGGGCCCCACTCCGAAGGTACGGATATAGTATCTTTGCACACCAGAGTTCCTGAGGACAGGGTATGTGTGTGTGCGCTCATGTGTTACATATGTAGTGCTTGTGGAACTGACTTCTGGAGCCAGGGTTAAGAGAACGGCTCTGAGTTCCAAACGGTACTTTGCTACTTACTTGCTGGGTGTCCTTGGGCAAGTCTCTTAGCCTCTCTGTGCTCTGGTTTCTCCATCTGTAAAACGGGCAGATTAATAATACCTCCTACCTCAAGTGATTGCTGCAGAGATTAAACAGGTAGATAAAGTAAGCCCTCAGCACAGTGCTTGCATGGGATGCCTGATCATTTTCCCTCCCTCCCCTGGTTCGGGATTTGGGGATAGCAGGCTGGCTGGGTGAATCTTCTCAAATCAAGAATGAACTTCACGTCTGGGTGGTGGTTGGTTCATGTTCTGGGCTGGGGAAGCCCCTCTGGGGAGCGTCTCCTCCTCAAAAAGTCCACAACACATGCTCCGTGAAGCTCTCCCTGCCCTGAGCACTGACCTGGGGAGCAGCAGCCTCGCTGGCCCGGGCCTCATCTAATCCTGTGACCTCCCAGCCCCAGGGATGTGGCAGGTGCTCTGCCCAGGCCCAGGGGCAGCTGGAGGCCTGTACCACCTTGAAGAGTGTTACCAAGAACATGACAACTCCGCCCCAGGAAACAAAAGGATGCCTCACATAGGCTGAGCCCTTCATGGGCAAAGGGCTGAGCAGTGCTGGGAATCACAGTGCAGCCAGTTTCCACTCAGGCCACATTTACTGGGCACCTACGAGGCCAGGATCTGTTCTTGGCACTGGAGGGGTGGATGCCACATGAAGAAAACTGACCAGAATCTCTGCCCTTGTGCAGTGTACATTCTAATGGGGAGGAGGGGAAGGGAGGAGATGGAAGATAGAATAAATGAGTACAATTAGTGGTTTGTAACAAATGCAATGGAGGACAGTGGTGCAGGCAAGGGGAACACGAGTCCCAGGGGGCAGGTGTGGGTGGGTTGTGATTTTAAATAGAGCGGTCAGGTCAGGACTCACTGAGATGCCATATGAACGAAGTCCTGAATGGGGCAGAAGTGAGTCATGTGGATATTTGGAGAAAGAACGTCCTGCACCTGGTATGAAGGCCTATGTTAGATGGCATAACACTAGCTGCCAGTAACGTAAACGCAAAATAGTTGAGTTCAAGCTCATTTAACAGTCCAGTGCAGGGGTTCCTGGGGGCAGCATGTTCTTCCAACTGGTGATTCAAGGATTCAGGCTCCTTCCTTTCGGACTTCAGCCTCCCGCACCTCCCAATATAGTCATTTTTCCATTTAGCAGGAGGATGGAGAAACATGTAACACAGAAGGCACATCTGCATTTTAAGCTTCTTGGCCAGGAAGCAACCTACCATCTGCTTCAATTGATGAGAACCAGCCACAAGGCCCGTTAAATGCAAGGGGGATTGGGAGAGCTGGTCTGGGGCTGGGTAGCAGCTTTCCCACAGCCCTACACTATGGAGGGAGCATGAACCTTTGGGGGTCAGCTAGGTGTCTCTGCTGTGGCCCTGAGTGGGGGAGTGTCCCTGGATGTTCAAGGGTCAGTAAGGTGGTCAGGTGGCTGGAGTAGAGTGAGAGTTGGGGGTGATGGGAGTTGAGGTCAGAGATAATGGGGGCAGACTGTATAGGGTCACACAGGCCATTGCTGGGTCTTTGTCTTGTTTTCTGAGTGAGCTGGAGCCCCTGGAGGTTCCAAGCGGGGAGGGCCAGGATCTGCCTTGTTCTACCTGGCTCCCTCTAGTGGCTGTGTGGAGAATAGACTGCAGGGGCAGGTGCCTGGTAGGAGTCTGTTGCAGTGGTCCAGCGGTGGTGCCTTGGATGAGGATGGGAAGTGGTGGAATCAATGCAGTTTGAAGGCAAAGACAGCAGGACTTCCAGGTAGGCTATATGTGCGGTGTGAAAGAGAAAGAAAGGAGGCAAGGCCAAGTCCCAGTATGTTGGAGTGGGCACCAGGAGGATGGAGACGGGAAAGTGGTAGAGGAGGTTCTGGATGCGTGCGTGGTGTAGGAGTTTGCTTTTGGATGTGTCAGGATGCCACTTAGACCTCCAAGTGCAACCTGAGCCTCTCTGAGCCTCGGTTCCTCACCTGTAAAACGGGGGTAACACACTTACCTGGCGGTGATGGAGAGGATTACCTAACAGGATGGCTGTGAATGGCCCGAGGTGAGTGAGGTTCCCTGGGCGTGACGTCAAGGGCAGTGAGGGCCAGCTTGCTGTAGAGAGGAGCTGGTGGCGGGGTGTGGGGTGGGAGGGAAGGAGGGCCTCTCAGAACCACCCCAGGCTTCTTCCCAGCTCTTGGTCTCCTTCCTCACCCACGGCCCCAGATCAGATCACTGTGTTGGAGCTGGAGCTGCTGCTGAGACTGCCTGGCCCGTGAGCGTGGGGACAAATTCCAGCCCAGCAAGGGGCACATGACGTGGGTCCTGAGATCTTAGCTCTAGTGCTGGCTTGGCCACTCTTCGCTGTGGGACCTGGTTCAGGGACCTCCACGCCTCAGTTTTTCACCTGTCAAATGGGCCGGGCTGTGGGCCTTGTCACGGAACTGCAGGAAGCGCTCCTGGGGGGCTGGCACTGCCACACATATCCCTGTGCCGCTCCCAGCCCTGGGTGGGCAACAGACCCTCTGCACAGCACAACCCTCCTGGCGGTGGGCAGTCACAAAGCAGTAATATTTTTATTCCCATCAGCGATACTGACGGGGCCTGACCCTTTACAAAGGAGAATGTCAGGAAAAAGGAAGGGAAGCAAGGGCGTAGGGGCCTCTCTTCTCGATGCCCCATCCCCTCTACCCTCCCTGCCAGTCAGGTCTCCAGACCCGGGGGGGGGGTGTGGCGAGGGCTTGCCCTGCAGGGGTTGGCCACCCTGAGGGCTCCCTAGGCAAGGTCATCTGCCAGCAGAGTCGAAGGTGAGTCCAGCAAAGCTCTTCTGGTGCGGACAGCAAACGAAGGGCACAACAGGCACGTTTTCCCCTTGGTGACCAGTCCTGGGCTTTCAGCATCACACTGCAGCCTCAGGGGGGGCCCTGCTGGCTCCGCCTCTCCTCCAGTGCCCTGCACACCCACATGGACACCACGGTGGCATTTCCATCGTTGAACTGAACGATGAATGGGTGGCCCTGCGGGGAAGAGGAGGAAGCTGTGACAGGCATTCCCCAGACTCTGCACGTCATCACTTTCCAAGCCCTGTTCTCAGTCTTCCCCAACAGCCCTGTGAGGTGAGGGCAGCTTCAGCCCCATTTCACAGCCTAGATGACTGAGGCCCAAGGTGGAGCAATGACATGCCTGTCTAGAGCACTCGCTGCAAACCTCACATTCTGCCTGGTGTTTGGCTACCTTCTCCTGAAACTCCAACCAGCCTGAAAGATCCCCAAGGGTGTGAGCCTATCTGAACTCCACACTGCCTGGCCCTTCCTCAGCCCAGCATCACTCCAACAGCCGGCAGGCAAGGCCTGGCACCGCAGCTGCCAGCGTTCCTATCAAGTTGCTGCCCAGAGACCAGAGAGTCATCTCATCAGGGGCTACGTCAACCCCCGTGTTCTTCTTTGTCTCCAGTCCTCCTATGAACAACCTGCGAGTGAAGGGAAGGCAAACGTGTCAGGGGGAGGACGGATGTGCTGGTTCATGGTGAGAAGCTGGGGGCTGGGGACCAGACTCTGGAGGGGCACTACAGCCTCCATGTGGCCCCTCAGGCTCTAACCTACTTAGCCCACAGGCAGGCCAGGTTATATTTAGTCAGCCCCCTCCCCAGCTGTCCTGAAGAGACAAGATTCCTCCTCTCAATCTTAGGGCCTCCTTGGGAGTTCCCAGGAAAGGTCAGAAAAAACCAGGGGCAGCCATGGGATCACCCTGGCCACAGGTCAAAGGTGAAAGGAAAACTAGAAAGCATTCTCTTCCCTCCTCTTCTCCAAGTGCTTCTCTGCTAAGGGATGCTCACCTGGCAGCCTCCTCTCCTACCAAAGACTTTGTAGCCTGAGACTGAGGGAGCCACGCTGGGCGAGCAGAGCGCATGGGGGCCTCCCAGCTGCCTTCTCCCCCTCTCCCTACCGCTTCAGCCATCCAGCTCCGATTTCCCTGCTCCCTCCTGCTTTCTGAGCCCTTCTTGGGCCCCCTCTGCCTCCCCTCTGGCCAGGCGGGGCTTTCGAGGCAGCTTTCCTGATGAGCTCATCACAGAGCCAGGAGGGACGGGGCCAGGGCTCGGATGCCCAGACCCCACTGTGTGTGGGAGCAGTCAAGGACCAGGCTGGGGAGGGGGCGGGAGGTCAGGTCGGGCGGGTGTCCTGCAGGCAGCACAAGCCTGAGGGGGGGCTGAGGTGGGAGAGGCCCAAGAGGGACTCTGTCTTGGCTCTCATATGTCCCCCACCCCGACACATATCATCTCACCTCATGTGTGCCTGCCTAAATCAGTGCCTAGATGGAGGGGATTCTTCTTGAAGTCAGTGAGCACATTTCCTTTTCAGGAGGCTCAGAGGAGGTGACCTTGTGCCCTTCTGAAGAACAAAGGGAGAAGCTGTGCTCAGGAGCCGATGGGCCCCTCCCCTGAAGCCCGGGGTGGCACAGTGTCACTTTCCCAGAATGCCCGGTGACTTTGGGGGCCATATGCTCCATCTCTGTTATCATCTGTTCAGGAACAAGCAGAGCGGAACCGCAGGAGGGGAGAGTGCAGCGTTCCTCCAGTTACAGGAAGGCTGCTGGCTACACCACAGGAAGCATTTCGCCCAGGTGCACCGGGAGGCGGACGAGGAGAGGGGCAGCATCCACTGCTCTGGTGGCGACTCTGCCCCTTTCCTGTCCTCCCTGACTGGGAGGTGACCCCCATCTCTTGTGTACCCCTGATGCTTTATACCACCCTGCACGGGAGTGACCGAGACAAGTGGTTTTGTCCCCAGCCACCGTTGATGGGTTTGGGGGGAATGAGACGAGGAATCATAGAGGGAGAAAGAGAGGAGACAGAGACAGAGATGGAGGGGAGACCCCAGCCTCTCTAGGCATCCTGGGCTGTGACAGGAGAATGTGGGAGCTGTAGGCTGCCTGGTCCACCATCTGAATGGGCACGCAGAGAAAGCCAGTATGTGGGGAGTGAGAACATGGAGAGTTGTACAGAGGGAAACAGGAGCTGAGATGGCACTGGAGACCCTGGGGGCCATGAGAGCCTGGCAGCATCTCTGCCTACAGTGCCCATGCACACCTCACGGTCTGGGGTGGAGGCACTAAGTCACATAGGTGGGCACAATAATCTCCACTTTGCAGATGAGGAAACAGAGGTCACGGTTGACCTGCCCCATCTCCCAGAGCTGCGACTGGATCACAAGTCTCTATAACCCAAACCTACTGCCTGGGGCACTCCCTGGGCTGAGCTGGGGTAGGCAGAGCCAGATTGCAATTCCCCCTTGCCTTATTTCTGCCATGGGATTCAGGCCTGCCTGGCCAGAGGAGGACCGAGACGGCAGGTCCTGACCCCTGTGTCGCCCCTGGGACATCCTGGGAGAGTGGTGTCAGGGTGGCAGATCACTCTTACTTGACTGTGCCCCCTCCCATCAGCCCTGGGTGGGAAGCAGGGAAAGTACACCATCACCCCATTTTACAGAAAAGGAAACTGAGCACTGGGGAGGGGATGTGATTGGTTAAGTGCTGGAGCTTCTGGTTGCTACTCTGGTACGTTCTCAGGGCTTGACTGCATCCCCTGTGACCCTGACAGCGCACGTGCTCCCTTTCCTCCCTGGAGTACAGCGGACGCTCCTCCAGTCCTGTGATGCACACGATGCAGGTACTCCTCATGAGTTTAATGAGCAAACGAAATCTGATGGACAATTCTGGCAAAAGCATGAAGATCACTCAGCCACCCTATGGTGCCTGAATTCCTAGGTGGCTCCTGACAGGCCCAAGCAGATGCCTGCAACAGCCAGATGCCTGGAGACCGATGGAAACTGCACGCCGGATGATACCAAGTCCAGCACCATGGAGTGAGTGCTCTGGGCCAGACCCTTGCCAAGGGCTCTGTTCTCATTTTCCCACCGATCCCCATGCTCACTCTGGAGGCGCACACAGCCCCCCTGCAGATGAGGAAACAGACACTCAGGGACCTGTGTGAAGTCATGCAAGCGAGGGCTGAGCTGGAACCACAACGTGGGTCTCTTGACTCCAAATGCCATGCTCAGGACCACATGCTCTCCTGCACCTGCAACCGTAGAGCTGACCTCGCAGCCCTTCTGGGGGGGTCTCTGTGTGGTCCGGAGAGGGCTGCAGCCCCCTGCAGCCAGACCCTCCTCTGCATCTGGGTAAATGCACATCTCCCCCTAGGCAGAGAAATCCAGATGTGGACAAACTCGCAGCCCACTCAGGCTCCAGGGAGCGGCGGGAGCATGGCGTGGCCCATTCCCTCGGAGCCAGGACACCCACATGCTGCTTGTCAAGAGCATCCTCCACCCCAGGTGACGGCCCCAGACACCCAGGCCTCTGCCACCTACACGGAGAGTGTGTCAGCGGTCACTCCGCAGAGGCTGGCAGGGCGCGTGCAGGCTGGAGCTGCTGAATGATCTCACTGGCCTCATCACCAGGCAGTGGGAGCCACTTTCATTTCCCGAATTCTCTCAGGGCCAATTGCAACAATTAAACCGGCGAGGGTTGAAGTATAATGGCCCACAAACTTCGCCACAGAAGGTGGAGACATAATGAAGGGAAAAGGATGGCACTGGAAGACGTAGGATGGATCCAAAAGGCGGGCACAGGGGAGAGTGAGAGAGATGAGTCAACAACAACCAAAGCCAGCAGCATCACCGGGTGCAGACCTCCCACCACGGGGCCGAGGGGCAGATCATGCCCGCGCACTAACTCGTGAAGAGAAACTAGAGTGTTCAGTACACCCTCCTTCACTTGGGCACTAGCCTCCAGGACTTCGCTAGAGTTTGGCCCTCTCCTTCTGTAATAACGCCCCTAATTTTTGCCCACCCGTGTCATCGTGATGAGATGCCTTCCTGATGGCTGATGGCAGGGCCCTCCCCATGTGGACAGCGCTCCATGCTTCTGCCAAAGGGGGCAGGAAGAAGAGGGGTCCAGGGGTCCACCGTGTGGGCAGGAGGTGGACGCTCCGAGCTTGCTGCGGAGAAGTACCGCCTAAGGTTGAAGTGTCTGGACTCCCAGGCCAGTGCTCATTCACTGACACCTCACTCTCTGCCCTTAGTTGGGCTTCGAGTTTCTTCCCAAATAGGAAGTTACCTATTTGGGGTCTCTATAGTCTCTTCTCTTGTATAACCTCCTAAAGAACTTCCTGCATGTGAATCATTTAAGGACTTGCTGGTGTGGCTGCCCGCCCGGTGCAGCGCCTGGCAGGTCGCAGGCCCTCAGTTGGCCGTGGGCCTGAGGCAGGAAAAAGTGACCTGCCTGTCCTCTCTGTCTGCATCTATTCATCGAGCCCTTTTTGTGAGCCAGGCCCCGGCTGCCTTACATGGCCCAGAACCCACCCATCACCCCCTTTACACACAAAGGAGACTGAGACGTCAATAAATGTGACCTGGGGCAAGGTCACAGAGCTAGAAAGTGGCAGGGTTAAGGGCTGAACCCAGTGGAGGACAGCACACCACTCTGCTCACTGGGGGCGGGCACAGTGAGTTTTAAATTCCTACTTGTTACAAGAATATATGGTACATTATTTTTAACTAGTAATGTTTAACTGACAAACTGAAATGACAGTGGCCAAAAGGCAAACTGTGCCCTCCCCGCTCAAAGCTGTGTCAGGCACAATCAAGTAATTTATTTAATAATCAGCAAATCTATTAAGTATTATATTATGCCTGTTTTATAGGTGAGGAAGCTAAAGCACAGAAAGATGAAGGAATCCGTCCAAGACCACGACGCTTGAATGTGGTGTTATCTCCAGAGCCCGAGCCTCAGCCATTATGCTGTCCTTCCTTGGCAGTGCCAGGGCTGGGGGATGGCGACATCCACCCTGCAGGACAGCCTGCCCTCAGAGCAGGCGCCGGGTGGTCTCTGTTCCTTCTCTTTGGGTCTAGATTCTAGAGAAGCAGGAAAATGAAGACCCAGGGCCTGGAAGAAATTTTCCAGGGCTATGGAGACCACACCCTAGACAGAAGGGTGGAAATAATAAGTAGGATGCCTGGCAGCAGACTGCACCCCAAACCTAAGGTCTACTCTGTGGGGCCTTTCCTCATGTCTCCTCTCAAGAGGTGCCATCTCTCCCAGAACAAGAGCATACCCTTGTTCTACTGTGTATTATCGTCATTTGAGCCCACCTTATCCTAGCACAGACTGGAAGCCTCGAGGGCAGGGCAGTGCTAATCACATAGGAACTGCCAAGAAAAGTTAGCTGGATTGACAGGTAAGTTACACTGCTTCCCAGGAGCCTGAGGCTAGGCTGAGAAGGGCCCTAGGTTGGGTGGGCAGGCCTGGGGAGAAGGCTTTACAAGCTGAGGCTGCTCTAGACTCTCTGGACCACAGGATTCCTCTCTCTCAGGATGAGGACCAGGCCACCAGGCACCTCCTTTCCCTCCAAGGACGCCACACAGGACAGAATGCCAAGGACCCACGAGCTCATTCAAGTAAGCAAGCCCAGCCCAGTTACACTCCAGCTAAGTCCAAAACAAGAAGAGTCCAACAAACGCTCAGGCGAGCCGCAGGGCCAGTCCTGTCATGAGGCAGGTGCCTGTAAGAGGTGATCCGAGAGGCTGGAGGGGCCCCAAGGTCAACGTACTGCCCATCACTTCACCTTTCCGCACTGGGCCTGCCAGCCTTACTTGAAGGCTCTCTGCATGTCCCTTTAGGATCCAGCCCTCGTGGCAGGGATAAAACACTTCAGCCCTTCTCGGCAATATGGAGGTGCGGTAGGACAGGATGGGACCTCAGAGACCAGCAGGGCTGTAGAGTGCGAGGTGTGCTGGGGCTTCCACACGTTTGATTCAAATCGTTAAGATATTTTAAGCTGTATTTGTTTAAAAACTAATTAAAAAATAATATATACACTCAACTATGTTCAACTCTAAATGTTACCTTGAATATTGGCAATGTGTTACCCAGCACTGTGATGGTAACTGATTTTCTGCAGCTCTTAGGACAGGCAGTCTGCTTGTTAGATCTGTGCAAATTACCGACTGCTCATACATGGGCCAACACCTAGGAAGGTTGTGGTGGTGCACTGGGCATCTAAAAGAACTCAGGGCTGTGATGTACACTCACATTGTGTGTAGGTATAAAACTGTGTGAGCACCACACCACAGCCAGTGCACTGAGGCCACGAAGCACATATGCCCAGTGGCCCGGTGCACGATGCCCAGCCAGGGGTGTGGGTCAGGCCTGCTCTGAGTTTCCAGTGGCGTCAGCTCCTGCAAGCTTTGAGTCCCTCTTGTCTGACCTGTAGATTTACCGTAAGCAATTCATATGAACAGCTGCTAGCTACTGTCAGCAACTAAACTCTAAAATAAAACTTTTCTGCTATTCCTTTTTAAAGCTTCTATGTGGGCTTAAGAGATGCCTAAGCTGAGAGGGCAACTGGTGAGTCAGGATTTCCTTGATATGGGGCTCCTGAGGCAGTACCAGAGATAAGTGGGACACTGATGCAGATATTAGACTATAACCATCACCTATGACCCTGGCTCTCAGATTTTTGTGTCCTTCAAGAGAAGTCTCATGGACGCCTTTCTAAAGAAGTAAGTGTCTACAATGAATACTTACTTACACATTCATGCTAAAAAAAAACACTACTTTGTTTTCCTATATTAGTATTGAGATCCTGCATTAATTTTACATAATAAAAAGCATTCCACTGCTACAGATTCAAAACTAGCAATCTAACCTCTACTTACTCTGGAGATAACTTCAGATTAGAGAAGTTAAATAATTTTTGGAAAAATGCACATACGTCCAGTGTCTGCTAAATGGCTGACAAGTGCCAGGGCAGTGGGCAGCCTTTATAATATTAATTACATGAGATAATAACCCATGATCATCCCTGGGGTCAACGCTTCCTTCCAGGCTGGGTGTGCCCGAGCTAATCAACAGGGGGAGTCAGGGAAGGAGGTGGCTGGGATTGTGGCTGCAGGGGAGCCCCCAGGCACAACTCAGCAGGGAGAAGCTGAGGCACCTCCACAGCAATTCTTCCATCTGTCCCTGTGTGGGGTAAGGCAAGGAGCCCTGGACTGACAGTCAACAAGCCTTCTCTCACCAGCCCAGGAGTCGTGAGAGCTTGGAAACGGCCACAATGGCCTCACCTGTAAAAGAGAAACTATTCCAGGGGAACCTCCATTCCCCTGCCTTCATCCTTCCACACGAGGGACCTGTGTTGTTATCACACCCCTCAGCCGTGTCCCCAGGGGGAGGCGTGGCAATGTTGGGAGGAAGTACGGAGCAGGTCCGGCTCAGGGGTCTCCTGCCCACAGGGAGGCTGCATTCTGGCCTGCCCTCTCCTGGTAAGCTTCCAGGCAGGCTGTTCACCTCTGACTGGGCTCTGCAGTAAATTCTCAGGAGGGCCCCTCGGGCCACCCACGTAAGCACGCCCTTCAACTCAGATTTTACAGAAGTAGGGGTGATGCTTCCTTTCTGTCATTTCCTGAGTCTTATTTCTCAGCTGGTGTTGAACACAGGGAGGCTGCTGGCTGGCCTCATCACCCAACCAAATACCCCAGCTCTCTCTGCCTCTGGGGTCGGGTGGGAGATTGCTTGTCTGCAGACAGGGGTTCAGAGATAGACACTGGGCAGCGTGAGGGGAGGTTACTATCCCCCCAGGTAGAATGCATGTGGGGGAGCGGCAGTAAGATGAGGGTGTGAGCCTTGCCTATCAGCTAGTGTGGAATCTGCCTGTCTGCCCAGCCCAGCCTACCTGGACCAACGCCCCGGCTGCGGAACTTTCCGAGGTAAGGCGTTTGTTCTGAGACTGTGCTTTCTCAGCCTCTGATTCCTAAAGCTTTTCCACGGCTGGGGTCGGGGGTTCCCTTCTAGCACTTCATTTTCTTTTAAGACCTCAGAAATGATTTGCAGCTGTGACATGCCATTTCCATCAACCTTCCTGAGTTTATCTTCACAACTGCTACAGAAATAGATGTTTCTTCCCAAATATTCAATTAGCAGCAAATTGCTTACCTCCAGCCATCCTAGACTGTACACAGGCATCTGTGGGGGGGGGTCAAGGCGCTCTCCACCTTTCACCTGAGCAGATCTATGTGTTCCTACACAAAGTAATTTTTCAGAAAATGGCCAATCGAGAGAGCAAGATGTTTCCAGAGGTCTCCGCAAGTCATTCTAGGGCCTGTCCTTACAGGGCAGCCACAGGACTCGAGCAGTGTGGTATGGGAGGGAGCACAGGACGACTGCAGTGGGCCACCGTGAGGAGTAAACATGCAGATGCCAGCACTCATGAGTTTGTGTCGGAGGAAGCTGACCCATTTGGGTGGCAGAATGGTGCCACTGGCCCATTTAGGGGGGGGCTATGGTGGCTGCCCTGTAGGAAACTCAGACAGGACTCGGGGGAACAGCAGGGAGAGTGCTGGCTCCCCCTCGCAGTCTCGGTCTGAGCAGATACCTAGAGAAGTCAGGACCTGAGGGCGCCAGAGGGAGAGAGGGGGCCTCGCTCCAATAATGCTGAGGACTCTTGTCTGGGAGGCTGAGTCTGCAGGTCCAAGCAGTGAATATGGGGGCCACTTACAGGCATCTGGACGTTCAAGGTTCATCTTTTGGTGTGATGGCTGTGTGGTCGTGGGGATCTAAAGACACAATGCTCAGAAGGATGGATTCTTTCCAGCCCTCTTTCTTTTCTTACCTCTTGAGATTTGATGTTTGAACTCTGAGACCTTGGCTGTGTGTGTGTGTGTGTGTGTACACGCATATGTGGGCATGTGAGCGTGCAGAAGGGGAAGAAAGAATGAGACCCAGCACGATTTCTGGCACACAGCAGGCAGCTCAGTAAGCTTGTTGAACAAAACAGAACAAAGTGATTCGACAGTGAGTGAATGAAGAGATGGGGAGAGACTAAGCCTAAAAGCCCTCCCTCTACAAATTCCCAGCCATGCCAGATAAAATGGAACATTTTCCAAAAAGCATACTAGATGAACTTGTAAAAAAGAAGGAAATCTCAAGTGCCAAAAATGAAGAGGGAACTGAAAACCAGAATTATAAGTGTGTACATGGAGGTCTTGTAGCCCTAAGGGAGGCTATCAGTTCTAGGAATGTAGGACCTGGAAAGTGTGAAGAACTAAGTGGACACAGGAGACAAGGTCCACCTGGGGAGCTGGCCTGAGACCCTGAGCAAAACTGGGACTGCAGAAAGGGTGAGCCAGAAAAAGTCTGCCCATCAGCAAAGGGGATGCTGTGTGAGGTGGCTCTGAGCCTCGTGCACTTTGGGGTTCAATGTACCACTGCTGTGGTCTCAGAACACAAGGCTGCTCATAAACTAATGTAACATTGATATTGATCTAGCAATACTCTGGAGTATCTCTCAGGAGCATGAAAAAACATTCTGGGGATATACTTCTGGAATTCAGTAATTTCCACAGTAATAAGCCCCATTCAGTATGAGCTTACAATAAAACTTCTAAAACGTGTGAGGAAACAATTATCCATGGACAAGAGTCAGCGGACACAACACACAGGAAGATTAGAGCTCTCAGAACCAAGGTGACAGAAAAATAATTGGAAAGAAAATGTAAAATGATGTACAGTTGAAAAGACTGAAGGCATAAAAGAAGAAATTGAAACACTAAGAACAAGACATTATAAAAGAGAGAAGAGAGATTTGAAAAAGAATCAAATATAACTTACAGAAATAACACATATAGTGACTGGAAAAAACAAAAGAAATTCTCCATAGATGAGCCAGATAGCAAGCTAAATATAGCAAGGATAGATTTAGTAAGCTGGAAGAATGATATGAGAAAATTATCCAGAGCACTAGTCAGTAACGAGAGACAAACAAAAAATAATTTTTTTAAATGTGATGGAGAAAGACCCAGAGGAAAGAATGAGAAGAGACGAGACACTGTGGGGTAGGGTCAATATCCAAAGAGACAACAGCTGAAAATTTTGAGAACTGATGAAAGATATGAATTTCCAGATTCAAAAATCATAATGATCTCCAAGTAGAATAACTACAACAAAATCTATACCTAGACAAATTGTAGGGAAACTGAAGGATACCAGGAAAAGAGATGTTAAAAGCAACCAGAGAGACAGGCATATCTCTCACAAAGGGCAGCAGCTGAGCAGCTGGCAGATTCTCACCAGCAAGTGTAGAAACCAGAAGACAACACAGCATCTTCAACGCCCTGGGAAAAACTGTCAATCTAAACTTCTAAACCCAATTTAACTAACAACCAAGAGTTAGGGTGGGACTTCCCTGGCAGTCCAGTGGTTAGGACTCTGTGCTCTCACTGCCGAGGGTCTGGGTTCAATCCCTGGTTGGGGAACTAAGATCCCACAAGCCACGCAGCGCAGCCAAAAGAGAAAAGAGAGCAAAGTAAAGACAATCCTAGAACAAAAACTCAGACAGTTTTACCCTCACTGACAGAACTCCTAATATACTTCCAAAAGGAAAAGAAACCTCAGAAGGAGGAAGTAGGATGCAACAGGAATAAGGAACACATAACTGCTAAACACATGGATAAATCTCAACAAGTACTGATTATACAAAATGACAACAAGAGTAATGACTAATTGTGAGGATCTAAAAACAAAATGACAATGAAATTCTGGACGTGAAAGAAGGAACTGATCAGAAACTCTTAGGGTCCTTATGTCCGGGGGAGAGAGCCTGTGGCAGAGGCTGCTAGTTGCCTCTCAATAAACATTCCCCTTTCTTCCTTAGTGATACAAATCCTGATTTTAATAAGGAAAAGTGTCACCCAGCAAAGCAGCTGCATGCCCAGACTCACTTGCAGCTAGTTTTGGCCAATGCCATGTGAGCACATATGCTGTGTGCCAACCCCCAGAACTGCCCTTAAATGAAGGTGGTATTTCTACTGCCCTTCCTCATTCCTGTTGCCTGGAGCTCAAATGCCCCTTGACTGGAAAGATGGAAGGAACTGCCAGCTAGTCTGGGCACCCTACTTCCTGCTTTCCTTTATATGTATGGGGAATACCCTGCTGTCTTACTTAAGCTGCTGTTGTTTTAATCATGTGCAGCTAAAGCCAATTCTACCTAATATAAAGATGAGATTGAACCTAAGGCTGAGTATTGTTGGGAAGGGGGGTATATTTAGTGATTAACCTTAGGCTTTGCTAAATAAAGTTAGAAACTCAGGGATAATAAGAGGCTAGAAATAGAATATAATATCTAAACTACTGGAAAGAATAAAAAGGAAGAAAAAAATTAATAGAGTGAAGAAAGGAAAAAAAGTCAAAAAAGCATTGTAGAGAAGAAAGTACAAAACAGGATAGTAGAAAAAAAATTCAGGTGTATCAATATGCAATAAATATAAATGATTAAACTAATCAATTAAAAGAGAGTCTCAGATAAAATTAAAAACCTCAACAGCAAAATGCAGAGATTCACTTAAAACAAAAGAACACAGAAATGATGAAAACAAAGGGATAGGAAAACCTATAGCAGACAAATACTAACCAAAAGAAGACAGCATCGGTATGTTAATATCAGACAAAAATAAAATTTCAAGCAAAATATATTAGAGGTAATGAGAGTCACTACATAAAGATAAAAGAAACATTTTAAAATGAAGATATAGCATTTTGACATAGGCATCTAACAGAACCACCTTAAAGCAAATACTGACAAAAGTGCAAGGAGAAACAGATGAAGCCACACTAATAGTGAGAGATTTTAACACAGCTCTCTCAGTAATTGATAAATAAAGCAGGTAGAAAATCAGTAGGGCCTCAAAATATTTAAGTAATGCAATTAACAAAGTTGACCTAAAGGATGTAAATAGGACACCGCATTCAACAATTAGAGAATCACATGCCTTTCAAGCAAAGAGAGAACACTGGAAAAAAAAAAAAAACAGTGTAGTAAGGGCGTTTCAATAACAGATCTGATACTATACCAACCATGTTCTCTGACCACAGTGCATGAAAAGCAGACAACAATCACAAGATAACAAAACACCACTATTTGCAAACAAAAAATACTTCTAAATAATTCGTGGGTCAAAAAAGAAATCCTAATTGAAATTGGAAATTACTTAGAACTGAATGACAACAAGAACACTACGTATAAATATTTGTGGGATGCAGCTAAAGTAATACTTAAAAGGCAATTTATAGCTTTATATGGATATATTAAGGAAAATAAGATGGGAAATTGACAAGCTAAGTGTCCAATTCAATAAATTATACACAGAACAAAACGTAAACCAAAGGAAACATAAAACAGCAAATAATAAAGAACACAAAGGAATTAGATATCAAAGAGATGATCAAATCAATAAAATACTGGTTCTTTAAAAAGATTAATAAAGTAGACTAACCTCTGACAAAAATGGTAAAAAGAGGACACAAGGAAACATCATTAGGAATGAAAAAAGGGCACATAACCACAAATCTGGGAAAAATTTTAAAATAATAAGGGCATATCATATGACTGATATGAGGCCAACATAGCTGAAAATGCAGTGTGATGACTCATCAGGAGAGAGAGAGAGAGAGAGAGAGAGAGACAGAGACAGAGACAGAGAGAGAGAGAGAGAGAGAGAGAATGTGTGAGTCATGGTAGGGGCAGTGGGAAGGGTGATAATGGTGGCGACTGGGAGGTGCCAACGAGAAGTGACAAATAATCACCCTGGCAGGTGAGTCACAGGTTTCGAGCCCTGGCATCACACTTTTAACTTTTCAAAACACTTCATATCCATTGTCTCATCTTATTTCAAGAAGCATCCAACTAAGTAAAGGCTGCTACCTCTTAAAATTCATCTCAGTAACAGCTTTTCTAGTTTCTTAATAAGGAAAAACAACCATTCACACAAAGACTGAAGCTCAAGTGGAGATTTCTTGATGTTACCAAAGCAACAAAAAACAGAGAGGAAAAATTGCTAAAGATACCAGATGTCAAACTTTTGGGTAAATAACTTTAACTGGAGTGCCATCTTGTTTTTTTGTTTGTTTGTTTCTTTGTTTTTTACTGTTTCCAGCTATGATGCTCCCGTTTTCTGAGCCTCACTCTATTTAGTAGACAGGGTTACTTACTGGTGGGGTGAGTGTGAGGGAGCCAAGGGGGTGGGATCGGGCAGCCCTTTTGGAAAATTTGAAATAAAAGCATAACAAAGGTCAAAGCTACCAGGCCTAGTCTATAAAATACAGGATTGAAAATTACCAGTTACTCCAGAGTTTCTGCTCTCAGCAATCATTTTCCATTTGAACCTGTCCCCTCCTTTTTTTTTTCCCTATGGAAATCCACAAACAGGAAGCAAACCATTTGAAAATTCTGAGCAT
The DNA here is from genome assembly GCF_025265405.1 of Mesoplodon densirostris. Lineage (NCBI taxonomy): Eukaryota > Metazoa > Chordata > Mammalia > Artiodactyla > Ziphiidae > Mesoplodon > Mesoplodon densirostris. Next base: position 125,932,017 of record NC_082664.1, read on the forward strand.
TTTGTGTCCCAGCAGCAAATAAAAATCATCAATAGAATCCACTTTTAGCCTTGAGTAATATTTTCTAAAACAAAACACAAAGAACCTGTGGTACTTAACTATTCTGTTATTGATTTACTGTGGTTTGCAAGGTAATGTTGAAGAAAATTAAATGTACGGAAAGCTGAAATGCATTTTCTGTGGCAGCAAGCGGTGTGGCCTGTGTTTTCTGAGGTGGAGTCGCTGGCCGTGTGCAGAAGGAACAAGAAAGGGGGTGCGCTTCATCTGGCTACAGATAAGCTGGCGATGGCCTTCCCTGCAGAGCTGTATGAAACCAAGTCTGTTTTCACTGTTAAGAAGGACAAAGTTATTTAGGTGCAAACTTGCTTCTTCTGGTAGTTATGCTCCCGTTTACACAGAGACCTCAAGTCAATCAAATCCAGTATGGATGGATGGAGAGGCTTCTGTGTGTCTGGCTCTAAACCTGGCTTTTAGAGTCAAAAGACTCCCCCTGGCACATTCATGCCTTATTTGGTCCCCTCAGAAAAGTAAAAAAAACTTCAACAAATAATAATTCAAAATAATTTTATGCTAATTACTGATTCAAGAGCAAAGTGGTCATATTGTTTCAAACTTGGGCATCTGCATGCAACAGTATCAAGCAGTATATTTCCTATTTAGTGAAATGGTCTGTTTTCAAATCTAAAGGCACTTTACATACCTACAGGCCACTGTAAATTTGACTCCCTTACTTAAGACTAAGAATCTGAAAGTTACACTAAAACTCGAACAATTTACTTTTAGCTAGTCCCTCAAGCCTTTATTCAAGTCCACTTTTTTATAGTTTAGACTAGTGCTCACACACTTACTATCTGGTTTCCCAATCTAAAGCACAAAATAGAAGAGGAAAAGGGGAGGGCTGTTAGAAAGGGGAACAAGGGCAGGAGTACTAAGTGACATCTATTAGCAACACTGCACAACAAAAACAAAACCAAAGAACCAGCTTGGGGTCAACCAGTGCAGGGACAAATGGCCCTCCACGTGTTAACATCAGGAGACACTAGGACAGCAGAACACAGCAAACAGACTGTTCATGATGATGGTCTAAAGAACATTTTCTAAAAAGCCAGACCCTGATGCATGTAATCCGTTTAAAAGGATAGGGAAGTGTATAATACATTTAAAACCTCTTGCCTATAATCTTTTAAAAAAGTTTTGGTTTTATAAGGAAGAAGTCTCAGTTATCTGAATAATACCCTTCCTTGGAAGTAGCTCATTTACTGAAGGTGATGAATAGAAGACTTGCTGCTCTTTGAGTTTTGGAAGGTCAATATTAAACAGGGGAAAGCTCACACTCCGTCTGGCCGCCTTTCAGCAGCACCGTGCGGTCACCTGGCAGACAAGCCTTCAGAGCCTCTGAACTCTGTAAAGACATATGGGGCCACTTAGGGCCCAAGTTTATCTTGGCTTCCTTTGGAGAGAGTTTGATTACTTCTAAGATTTATGGTCAAAGCAGAAGGAGAAAAGAAATACCTCACAGAGCAGATTTATAACCTCATCTTGTTTTTATAATCACATTAGGGATGACATCCTATGACAGAATCTTGGAATGACTACAGGGCAACTTGGAAACTCGCTGGGAAGTTTTATATTTTGGGGTTTGGAGCATTTTGTACTTGCAAAGGTCAGGGAGGAAAGGACCAGGGAAATGAGCCAGGGGATGGTCAGAGAGTGAGTGTCAGCTGGTCTAATTTTCTGTGTCAACTCTGAAAATTAGATAAACAATGACAAACCAGGCTTTTAAAATGAACTTGTCACTTCTGGTTCTCTTGATACAAGGTAACATTTTTCAAGTCCTGGTAGCTCTAAAGACAGATTTAACCCCTGAGAGGTTTATGTAAGTGTTCTAAAGTCCCCACAACTAAACAAAAGGTTTAGTCTGACCCTATCACCCTTAAAAGAAAAACTAATCATCCTTGAAACTTAAATACGCTTCTCCTAACAATTAAGTGGACATTGCCTACAGCCAAAGGTCCAGTCTTCTGCAGGACAGTCTCAGCAACTTGATTTTTTCTTTCTGTCATCTCGTTGGCTCTCCAGACCAGCTCAACCCTTCAACATGGTCCCTTGATCTTTCAACCACTGTTCTCAGCAGGTACTGGTTCTCCTTGCACCAACTCAGGGGAGCACAGACTCTGTCCTGGGTCCACCCCGCTTCTCTGCTGTTATGAAGACATGGGGTAGAAGAACCGCTCTGGCCTACAATTTGGCTGCGACAAGCTCCCTGGTGGGGAGGGGGACAGATCAGTGAATCTTTCTAATAGCTGCCCTTAGTGGCTTTGCTCTAAGGATATTTATTCAGTTTGAATACGTTGATTTGGAGAGAAAAATACATATATGTATTTACCAGCAGCTGAGTAGAGCTTTTCATTCCACAAAGTGCTTTCAACCTCATCATCTAATTCAAGTGTCACAGTAATCCCACGAAGTAGCAGGATGGCATTACTGTCACTACCTATTTGTGGATTCGAAAACTAGGTTCAGAGAAGCGATTTGGCTAAGGTAGGGTTGGGGTCTGAACTGGACATCAGCTCTAAAGCCTGTGCCTTTTGTTACAATGTTTTTGTTTTGTTTGTTAATATGTTATGTTTTGTTATATTATTACATATAATACCAGCAATATAATAACCAACAGTTGTGAGCCCATAACCGTGCCAGATACTAATTAGGTGTTTTCATTTACAGCATTTCATATGATCCCCAGCCCTGTCAGGAGTAGATGTAAGCCTATTTTACAAGCAAAGATATTGATGCCCCCAGGTGCTAAGGACTGCGCTTCAGGCTGAAATCTCAACACTGGGCTTGAACCCGGGTTCTTGGACCTCGTGTGTCACTCTTTCCCCACACTCTACAACTGGCAGAAACAACCCCCCCCCCCCCAACAAAGCACAAATGCCATAGTCTGCCCTGGATCAAAGTATAAAATAGGTTTTTTAAGGTCCTGTGACCCCAGTCTTTGCCTCATCCCTAAATTCGAATGCCTTTTTCCTTTCTGATGTAGAAGAGTCTCCTTTTCCAAAGTGTTCCCAGCTTCAAAAGTACCTCTGCCGCCAGCTAACTGCTGAGAAGAAAACCATCTGATTAAATCAACTCACAGGATGGTATGAATAACCACAGGCAGGTAATTCACCTGTGGTTCCTAGGAGCCTGTGGATTTCATTCTCTACAGTGAAGCTCTTTCCCCCCTCACTCTGGGAACTCTGTGCTCTGTAAAACAAGGAGAATAGGACCAACTGCACAGGAAGCCTGTGTGTATGAAATTCCTAGCACATAGGCTATCCTGGAAATAGCTCTATAGTCATGACTATCAGTGGCTTAGACTTGGCAGTTCTTATCATACTTCTTTTCTAAGGAAATTTTTGTAATACCTAACATGTGTTCAGTGCTAAATCTGGAAGACACTAGACCAGCTCCCCTGATAGCTGCACACAGTATGGGTGGATGGACAGAGGAGAATGAGGGGTCTTGCTCTCCATGTATTAAAGACTCTCACCACTCACTGAGCGGCCCCTCCCCTGAGCCTCAGGCCTAAAGACCTAACTCACTCCTCCATTTAAAACAGGAATGAGCAGACTTCCCTGAGTTCAGAATTCCGTGTAACTAAAACACAAAATAGAAAAAACGAAACCCAACTGTTGCACTCGTGCACAGCCTATAGACAAGACAGCAGTGCCCTCAGACAGCATTTCAAATACAGTTTATTAGTGTGTGATATGAAAAGGGTGTTTTTATTGCATGATATAATGCAATGGGACCTTGGGCGCTCTGTGGAAAGACCTCACACTCAGAAGTGTAATGAACCCGTAGTTCCCAAAACATTATACTGTACATTAACCTATCATTAATGGCACATTAGGGCTAGGGGCATTGCACGCTTGCTGGTCAGGGCTCCATCAGGACAGTGTTGAGAAAACCACACAGTCTTCCCAGGCTTAAAACAAATAGAGAAAATAAATATTCCTGATGTCTACAGGCAGCTTTAATGGAAGTTCAATCCCAGCTCTGCCCTGTAATTTCCAAGCCTGCTTTTTTAAGAGAGGAAGACACACAACTGAACAAGAGAAGAAAACGGGCCGCTTGCAGTCCACCCGCAGCTACTGGCCCTGCAGCTCAACACTGGCTCAGCAAGGTCACGAGCAGACCGGCACCTCTGGTAGTAGCGTAAAAGCTGCCTGCAGGACATCCAGGCCTGGACTGTAGCCTATCGAGGTAAACGGGGTCTTGGAGATTGTGTGCCTACCTGCCTCACTCTCTAGGTGGGGAAATCAAGGTTCAAAAAGATGAAGGAAGAGACAACCTATCCAAAAGAAAAATGGGCAAAGTATGTGAAAAAAATACAAATGGCCAATAAACACACAGCAAAGATCTGGAAATGGCCAAAATGTTCTATGGCAGGGTCCTGGTTAAATAAATATGGACCAATCTATATAATGGAACACCATGCAGTATTAAAAAGAACAAGACAGACCTCATGTGATATGGAAAGATCTTAAAGAGAAAAAGTAAGGTACAGAACAATAAAATTAAAAATTCTAGAAGGACACAAGTTACTGTTAACAGTGCTTAACTATAGAGAGTGGGGCTGGGAGCTTATTGTATATCCTTCTGTACTATTTGAATTTGTGTGTGTGTGTGTGTGTGTGTGTGTGTGGTACACGGGCCTCTCACTGTTGGGGCCTCCCCCGTTGCGGAGCATAGGCTCCGGACGCGCATGCTCAGCGGCCATGGCTCACGGGCCCAGCCACTCCACGGCCTGTGGGATCTTCCCGGACCGGGGCACGAACCTGTGTCCCCTGCATTGGCAGGCAGACTCTCAACCACTGCGCCACCAGGGAAGCCCTATTTGAATTTTTAAACATAATTTTAACACTAGTTTTAGAAAGTCAATGATGAGAGCAGGAGCAAACGTTCTGGGGAACTTCATATTTCCTAACTTCTATGCTAAGTGCTTTGTGTGCTTTATCTTGTCTGGATTTTCACAAAAACAGAAACTGTAAGTTGGTCACTATTATCCCCTTTCCATGAAGTGGGAACTGAAGTTGCGAGGGGTGAAATAATTTATTCAAGGTGACCCTCTTACCCATTTACTTTCTATAAGGAAACAGAGTATTTGTAAAATAGAGAAAAATCTTTCCAGACTCTGACGCAGCCCAGGACCACCTTCCTGGAGACAGCTCGCCAACCCCAGCAGAGACCGAGGAGGTAGGCAAGACAAAAGGCCGCTGACTCTGACTGCAGTTGAATCAAATCTCTGGAAATATCTAGTCTCCACATCACAAAAGGGGATGGGGCTTAGGGACCCCAGGCTACATACACTGTTTAAGTAAACAATGCTTGGCAACCAGGGTTCAAACACATGAAGGGAAGTATTCCCCTAATTAAGCACAAATCAACTTCAAAGGAAACCCAGATGCTGCTCCATGAAGAGGCAGCTGTCTCAGACCAGCAGAATCACAAGGTGAGAGTGGGGGCCAGGAAGGATGGGGCAGCCGCACACCTTAGGACTACCTGTGCCAAGTTTCAACGTTGCTGCAGCAAGTTTGCTCTGTTTTCTCATTCCTCCATTCTTCCCAATAAAAGAGTCTTGTTATTTTTGGGTAACAGACTTTGCAGAAAAATGTTAAAATGCTAGATTTTATTTGTCCTAGGGTCTGCCAGCACATGCTGTAATTAAAATGTTGATTAGTAAACAGTTTAAATATATGACAGACAATGCAGTTAGGGCCTACAGTTAGGTCAATATGTGATTTAGATTTGCCATTTAAGAAATCTCATTTAAATTTTGCATACATTAATCACTACCATACTTCAAGGTTCTGATATCCACCTGACTACAATATTAAAATAAAACTTGCTGCCCCAGGGAAATCCTACTTATTCTTAATTGTTTCGAGGCTTTGATGGGCTTTTAATCTAAGATTAATTTATGCAATTTTAAATAACTCTTCTTATGATTAATAAGCTTGAAAATTAAAAGGAGTCTAAAGCAATTATAATGAGCATTTGGTCATAACCTCATTAGAAGAAGGAGTGAAGGATACAGCTCTGGAATTCTTACAAGACTACAATTTAAGGTTACTTTTAGAGAAGTCAAACGTAGTTCCTGAAATTGCAAAGGCAGGTTAGCAAAGGTCAGTGTTAAAATGACGGCTAGCTAGATTAGCATACTAATGATTTTCCCTGATAGCGACAGAAAGGACACTGAAAAGAAGATGCAGAGAGAGAGACAAATGACATGCTGCCAAGAAGCTACAGGCTCTGAACTTGGCTTCCTATTCCTTTGGCTGGAGACCTTCATGGAATTTCAGAAAGAGCCAGGGGGTTAGGACATCCCTATTTATAAATCAGTTCCAGACACAGATTCTGGTCCACGTGGAGCAAGCAGAGATCAGTCCTGTGTGGCCTGTTTGCCTGTTGTGGTTGGGCCACTGCCCTGCTTAAGAACAAATGGCAACTTCCTGCAGCCACACTCCTCACCGGTGTGCAAAGCCCTTCCAGAGCTGGCTCGCTGCTGAGCCACCGCTTTCTAATTTCCATATTCAGACAAATCCTTACAGCTCTGGCTGGAGCTGAGATGCCTCCTCTGACCACCCTCGGCCACCCTGTCCTGAGTCCTCACACCGTGCAAGTCAGCAGCACACAGCTCATCCTGCCTTCTCTAAATGTCTCCTATGGGTGTGCCCAGTCTGCTCCTTGAAGCTCTGGATGGTTCTTAAATTCCTTTTGAACCCATCACAGTACCTCAAAGATGCAGACAGCAAATTGTTATTAACTGACTGTTTCATAATAATTCCCTCCAACAAGATGTTCATAATACAGATACTAGAGGACTGACATGAAAAGTTAAGACTTCCTAATGCCTGGGGAAGAGTAACTCACAGAGGTCCGTCTATCCTTAAAAAATTACCAATTCATTAGACACTAGCTACAAACGCCCAACGTATGTATATTTGTTTTAAGTTGCATTAAGCTCCACTAAGCATATTTGTCTTTCAAGAAGCTACTGGTCAGACATGCCCAGGAACATTACATGAGACAAGTCATGACCCAAAGAGGCTGATTTAGTGCCCCCACATATGTTTAGCACTTTACAGTTTACAAACACTTTCACAAACTCTATTTTAATAGGAAAAAAACCCCACCCTTCAAGATTGGTATCCCTACCCCCATTTTATAGATGAAGAAGCTGAGGCTCAGATATGCTAAGTAACTGTTGATTGGAATTCCCTGGCGGTCCAGTGGATAGGACTCCGAGCTTCCACTGCAGGGGGCATGGGTTTGATCCCTGGTCAGGGAATTAAGATCCCGCAAGCCGCACGGCATGGCCAAAATAAATAAGTTTTTTTTTTTTTTTTTTTTTTTTGGTGTGTGTGTGTGTGGTACGCGGGCCTCTCACTGTTGTGGCCTCTCCTGTCGCGGAGCACAGGCTTCGGACACGCAGGCTCAGCGGCCATGGCTCACGGGCCCAGCCGCTCCGCGGCATGTGGGATCTTCCCGGACCGGGGCACGAACCCGTGTCCCCTACATCGGCAGGCGGACTCCCAACCACTGCGCCACCAGGGAAGCCCAATAAGTTTTTTTAAAAAAAATTTAAAGAGTAACTGTTGATTACCCAGAAGATGCAGAGGCTGTAGTTGAAAGTTTATCTTCTGATAAATCAGATCAATGTTCTTTCCAATTCACCATGTCGCTTCTTGTCTCTTGTTCACGACAGACTCACTTTCAAGATCTAGAGCCCATCTTCAGCCTCTCCAGACTTCAGAGGACAGAGTATGTCCTGACAGTTGTCAGCCACACACCTTTCCAGTCCTACGACCATGGTTACAGAAATGAGCGGGGTCATGACTCCACGCCTGTGCTTTCGCTCTTCTGATTCCTCTAATGCCTGTGCCGGCCTGGACACTTGCAGGCTGTCTTCCCGTCTGCCTTCCTGACGGACCCTGATCACTGTCTGGCTCCCTATTCTGTGTGACCTGGCTACTTTGTTCACATGTCTCTTAAGGCACTCATCAGTTTGGCATCTATATCACTTAGTTCTTTCTTCCCCTCTAGTCTTATTGAGATATAATTGACATACAGCACTGTGTAAGTTTTAGGTGTGCACCATGATTTGACTTTACATATATTGTGACATGATGACCACAATAAGTTTAGTTAACATCCATCATCTCACACACACACAAAAGAATGTTTTTTCTTCCTTGTGATGAGAACCCAGGATTTACTCTCAACTTTCAAATGTATCATATAGCAGTGTTAACTACAGTCATCATGTTGTGCATTACATCCTTAGTACTTATTTATCTTATAACTGGAAGTTTGTACCTTTTGACTACCTTTATCCAATTCCGCCTTCCCTACCTCTAGTAACCACAAATCTTTTTTCTATGAAATTTTTAAAAAGATTCCACATATAAGTGAGATAATACAGCATTTGTCTTTCTCTGACTTATTTCACTCACCATAATGCCCTAAAGGTTCATCCATGTTGTTGCTAATGGCAGAATTTCCTTTTTTATGGCTGGATAATATTCCATGTGCATTATCTATCGATCTCACAACTTCTTTATTTATTCATCTGTTGATGGATGCTTAGGTTGTTTCCATGTGTTGGCTACTGTAAGTAATGCTGCTATGAACATGGGGGTACAGATATCTCTTTGATATAGTGTTTTTGTTTCCTTCAGATATAGTCCCAGAAATGGAAATCCTGGATCATATGGTAGTCCTATTTTCAATTTTTTGAGGAACCTCCATATTGTTTTCCATAGTGGCCTTAGTAGTTCGCAATCCTACCAACAGTGCACAAGGGTTCCCTTTTCTCCACACCCTCACCAACACTTGTTATCTCTTGTCTTTTTGATGACAGCCATGTAACAGGCATATGGTGATATGTCATTGTGGTTTTGATTTACATTTCCCTTGTAATTAGTGATGTACCTGTTGGTCATTCGTATATCTTCTTTGGAAAAGCATCTATTCAGGTCCTTTACCCATTTTTAAATTGGTTTGTTTTTCTTGCTATTGAGTTTTATGAGTTCTTTGTATATTTTGGATATTAACCCCTTAACAGATATGGAGTTTATAATTTTTTTCCCATTCTGAAGATTGCCTTTTATTTAGTTCTTTTTGATCATCTATTCAACAGAGATCATTGAACAGCCACTTTGTGCCTTGTATCGTGCCAGCTGCAGAGGCTGCAATGGTTTCCTCACCACACCGTAAGCTCCTGGAGGGCAAGATTAGTGTTTCATCAGCCTCTGTATTCCTTACAGCTGTGCAACTCAAGTAATGGTCTGGGAGCCCTTTGTTACTAGTTTGCCAGAAGATAAGGAGCTATGCCACAAAGTAAATCAGCACACAGCTTCCTCACTGAGGTAGTTTTGCGACAAAAAAATGTCAGGTGAGTTAAACAGAAGACTTTGAGACACGCTTGATTTATATTCTGGTACAAACTCCTCATTGTGTGTTCAAGAAACAGTTCAGATACTACCACTAGCATACCGTCCATATATATATATATATATTTTTAAGTACAGTTACCTTTTTAAAAAAATTTTATTATTTATTTTTGGTCTTCGTTGCTGCGCGTGGGCTTTCTCTAGTTGTGGCAAGCGGGGGCTGCTCTTCCCTGCGGTGTGCAGGCTTCTCATTGCGGTGGCTTCTCTTGTGGAGCACGGGCTCTAGGTGCATGGGCTTCAGTAGTTGTGGCATGTGGGCTCAGTAGTTGTGGTGCATGGGCTTAGCTGCTCCGTGGCATGTGGGATCTTCCCGGACCAGGGCTCGAACCCGTGTCCCCTGCATTGGCAGGCGGATTCTTGACCACTGAGCCACCAGAGAAGCCCCCACTGTCCATATTTGAGTAGCACTGAACTATAGCACCTAGCAATATATTCTGCATATAGAATATGCTCAGTAAGGTTTGCTGAGTTAAGAAATTTCTCCCAGGGCTTCCCTGGTGGCACAGTGGTTGAGAATCTGCCTGCCAATGCAGGGGACACGGGTTCGAGCCCTGGTCTGGGAAGATCCCACACGCCGCGGAGCAACTGGGCCCGGGAGCCAAAACTACTGAGCCTGCGCATCTGGAGCCTGTGCTCTGCAACAAGAGAGGCCACGACAGCGAGAGGCCCGCACACTGCGATGAAGAGTGGCCCCTGCTTGCCGCAACGAGAGAAAGCCCTCACACAGAAACGAAGACCCAACACAGCCAAAAATAAATAAATAAATACATTTATTTAAAAAAAAAAAAAAGAAATTTCTCCCAAACTCAGAGAGTAATATCTCTTAGAAGCCACTCACTTCTATAATCGCGATGGTAGAACTAAAAATGAGAGAAGGTTTTGTGGCCAGATAAATTGCAGAACGTACTACACCTTCAGTTTTTGCTGCAGGTTGACAAAACCAAAAAGCAGTAATAGCTCACAAATTTTCACAGCTTCCCTTCAGATTACCAACTAACAGACAGGTGCAAACTGCTGGTGATTACTTTTTCTCTTACAATTTGGTTTGTTTGCACTGAGGTTCAGGCCTCAGTCAGGCCCCGGCCGCTGTGTCCAGATACAAGCTCTCTGATTCGGCCGCAGCCCTGCAGATTCCGGGCGAGGCCAAGGTGGAGGGGACTATAAGGACTGAGTTGAGTAAGCATTGTAGAAGGGCAGTTTTGGTCTCACAAGCACAAACTGCTGAAATTCTACACATTTCTTTGTGGGGCGTTTGTATTAGTTTTGTTTTGGATTTCTAGAAATGGCCTGACTTAGCTGAAATTCCCACAACCACAATAACAAGCCCCTGTCCACTATGCATCAATAGGTATTAGCTTTGATGTAGTACAGAACAGTCCTGCATTTTTCCTGGCTGTGTCACTCTAGGCAAGTGAATTAACCTCTCTGAGCCCCAGTTTAATGCATCAGTAAAATGGGAATAAGAATAATCTTTACAGTGTTTGTGTGAAGGTCAGATGAGATAGCATATATGAAAGAACTCTGGAAACGCATGTTTTTAAAAATGTTATCTGTTTAGCTTAATTTCTCTCTCTAAAATAAATCTTTTCTTTAAGGTTAAAAACTAGAAGCCTTTCTGAATTTATCTGCAGCCCCAAGTTGTATGCAATTGTTGCTCCAATTTCTTTCAAGTAATTTCAGAGGAAATAAGGTGTAGTACGGATTCTGACCAGTATGGATATTGGATCTAAGCTGTGTTTCACGTGTGTGCAGAAAGTAATACACTCACATAAATACCCCAATGTCTTGCAAGGTCTGGCTCATTTGTCACCCCATTCACAAAGCCTCCCCAGATACCCATGGCTGGAAGAAATCTTGCTTTCCCCAGAACTCATTGTACCTGTTAAATTCATATCATTTCAATTCATAACTATTTATTGAGCATTCAACTTGGGGCTAGGGATTGGGCTAGATCCTGAGGATACAAAATAAAGAAGACATGATCTCTTCCTCTTGTTTATGGGCTGTTAAGTTACCACCACAAAGTGTGAAAAGTGCACTGATACAGGTACTTGCCAGAAAGAAGGGTGACATACAACAGGAAGCCAGCAACCTTACTGAAGCAGGCCGGAGAAAGCTTCACAGAGGCTGTGCCAGTTGAGTCTTGGAGGCTGAGTAGGAGTTCACCACGTGGACATGAGGAAAGGGCATTCTTGCCGAAGAAACAGCACAAAGACATGACCATGTGAGGCTCACGCATTAGGGGACTGTTAGAGTTCAGGCTGCGTGTACAGGAGTGCCATGAGGTGGAGGGGCAGCTGAAGGCGGGCAGGAGCAGGTGGGGGAGGGCCTTTGGCGAGTCTAACAATCTATCCTGTGCTTGGCTGTTCATATCCTCATCTTTCTTGCTAGACTGTAAGCTGGTTGAGGGCAGGACTCAGGGCTGACTGCTTCCTCGGCATCGGGCTGGATGCTCTACCCAGAGCAGATACTCAGCAAAGAAAAACGGTGAGTGTGTACTGAGACGCACAGGTCTGACATTGTCTCCCTGTCGCACAAGGGCAGAAAAGGCTGCTGAAATACAAATCTGCACTAGACGTGCAATGGGTTACAACTCAGCCCGCCCCCGAAAAGCTAGCCTTACGCCTTCCTTTGGTACTTAACCCACTTTCCAGATGATGTGCACTGCTGCCTGCACAGGAGAGCTGGAAAGGGGGCCATTTCTGAAGGCAGGAAGCTGAGCTGCCCAGCCTAAGCTCTGCTGACCTCCCCGACAGGGGAAGGAAAAGCTCGTTTTGGAGAAAGAATTTTCCAGCCCTGGAGCTGGTGCCTCAGGCCCTGCAAAAGCCAGCTTTCCAGGGTTGCCGATTTGCCTTCCCCAGAGTTAGAGCGAGAGTATTGCAGAGGCAAGCCTGTGGCTTAAAAAAAAAAAAAAAAAAATCATGTTTAATTTAAAAATTAGAAACTGGAGCAGGCTGTGAGCACAGGGGTTGATTGAAACAAAATTTAAATTCCTGTCAAGCCCATTTAAACATGGGGGCCCTTCATAGACAATTAGCTGCTCCCTGTGAATGCTGAATAAACTCAGGCCTGGTCACTGTGAGAAGAGAGGCACCTACTGTGAGGCGCTGAAAAAAAAATTAACTAAAATCAGGCTGTATGAAATATTTAGCCTTCCAGTATATCACAGGGGTTTGAAAGTGTAAACAAGACAAAAATCGATTCCTTGGTGCCCTCAAATCAATCCCCTAAAATGGTTAGGGCATCTGTTTCTGCTAAATTTTGTTTACATCGGCAGATTTGCCTTAATTGCAGTTGTTTATCTCTCATTGTCCCTGGGGCCCTAATCTGCCGATTACTAATACTTAACACTCATTTCACATCTAAAGCTACTTCTAATCCTCAACAGGTTTGGGGGGCTCTTAAAATTATTGAAACCGCAGAGGCGGGAGACACAGCCTCTTTGTGAAAGGAACATTTTCTTATCTACTACCAGCTGGGCCCAATCATCACCAGGGATGGCTACAACAAAGGTGCTAAAAGGCTCTTCCACAATGACTGCTGCTCCACTGGGGATTCAGAGGATAAAAAAGAGCTTTGATGGAAAAATCTGAACAAGAGGCTAAAGCAGTCCAGCCAAATAAAGTTACTGTCATAATCAAATGCTGTCAATCACCATGAAAATCCAATTAAAAATGTCTCAGCACAGCCCTCTTAAGTGGAAAAATGTACCCTATTTATACAAATTTTTGTCAACTCCACAACAATCCTACAATTAGAAAGTCCTGCTATTAATTGAACCCCCCCCCCAAGTTTAAAAAGAGATGCAGGCCATTCAGAAGCCTTCTGAGGGAGCTGAGACACACACAGGCTATTGGTATACAATTAAGAGTTAATCGGGTTACATTTGAAAATTCCATTTTTATTTGTATCAAGGGAATCTTTGCACGAATAAATGAATGGTACCTATTCTCCTACTTCAGAATCAGTGACCGTTTATATTAAGAGAACAGAGAAATGGTAAACCAGGATACTGGGAAGAAACTAGTCCACACTCCGGCAAATGTCTCTCGGTAGACCACGGCCTAATGTTTAATTCTAATCTTGAAAATCGAATAGAGGACAGAAGGCCCAAATGTCTCCACTGCCTTTCTGCAGTCTCTAAACGGCCAAGTGAACCTCAAGTTATCTGCAGGCAGATTTGGCCCCCAAATAGCTGTGTATCTACAAAGGCCTCACTGAAACCACAAGGCTCGGGGTCCCCAAAGGTCTCTCTCAAAACTGCTACAAATTAAAAAGCAAACAACCCATTAAACAAATCCAGCTGGTTACAACGGTAAATAGGAGGCTTCTAATATTTTCCCAGCCCTTGAAATTCCTGGTTAGACTCATTAATTATTGATAAGAATTGCATCTATTTATTGGAGTGTACTCACAGGAAAACAAGTTGGCTGCTTTCAACGGCGATTCCCAAATCACAGAGACTGGGCTTCAAGATCCTTTTGTATTTCCCCCACAAGTGGCTGTCTCCAGATTTTTCAACCTAATCCATTATCCCCGAGAGCTGGGGGGCGCGGGGTGGCCCACATCTGATATGCTGATAAAGACCTTGGGGTCCCCTGCCATCAATCTAACCCGGCAAAGATGGTGCTGGCCAGGTGGTCTCCTCTAAGTCTTGACTCTCTAATGACCTCTTGATTTGGATTTAATTGTCAAAGGTGAATTCCCAAGAGGTCAGAACACACGCCAAAGATCACGGGTGCCACTGAGCAAGGCCTGCTTTACACTTTCTCGCTCTTCCCATACTTTCAGGGTGTACAGCCAAACCCTAGTGCCTGTTCTGATGGGTCTGGCTACACTGGTTGTTAAAAGCTTTGAATGTTATCCCTGCAAACACTGCAACATCCTAGACATTCCATTATTTTGGCGCCAAATGATTTTACCCACATGACCTCTCATAGCAGGAAGTCAAACAAAATCCTCTGATCAGACCATGTAGTTCTAATACGGCCATCCTAACTTACACTGAATATCACAGAGTCCAGGGATGGCTTGCTCTTGGGTGAGTTTCCTCAACTTTACTCTGAGTTCCTGGAGAACAAGGGACATGTCTTGTTTGTCTTTATGTCTAGTACAGTGTTTTTCTGAAATGGATTAGAACACAAATGGCACATGCAAAGAATACTAATCGATAGTGGTTTCTCTTCTTTTAATCAGAAGAGAGAACTCGCCTGAATGACAGCAACATAGGACCAAGCTAGGAACTGAATTAAAGATCATGCTTCTCCTTCAAGGCACTTACAATCTAGTTGGAGAAAAAAGGTATCAAACCAGTGAGTTTCACCTGGAGAGCTTTTAAAAACAACAAAAACCCCCAGTACCTGCTCCCTGGCCCAAATGTCAGAGATTCTTTGATCTGGGTTGAGATCCAGGCTTTTTTTTTTTTAAACCCACTCAGATGGTTCTGATGAGTTGCCCGAGTTAGGAATCACCATACTGTATGAACCAATCTGTGAATCTACCATGAATATATAATTTATGTAATTAATCGCTGTTTCAAGTTAGAGGCAATAAATGGTGGAGGGCTTCCGAGAAGGGAGCAAGCACTGTGAAGGGGAAGAGTAGGGAAAGCTGCAGGGAGGAGGATGGAGAAGTTCAAGGACAGCAGAGAGGAGAAAATCCTAGGCTGAGGCCATCACCCAAATAACAGAAACTCCCCGTGAGTTGAGTAGCGTCAAAGGAGGAAGGAATGTACAACATACTCTAAAGAGCCAGCTTAGCTGCTGTGAATGTGGCAGAACACTGAAAAGCGGCCCCACTGATCCACTTTACGGCAACCAAGGTAACCAAACTGTTCCTGTGGTCTATGCAGCATTATTGTGCCTTGAAATGTGATGCTGGGAAGATGACAGTCCAGTAAAGCAAGAAAGCCTTGCAGGCAGGAGTTCAAAAAACTGCAATCTTAAACAGGCAAATCAACACCGTATTAAGAGATCTGACTTGACTGATGGAGGAAAAAAGTTATCCTAAACTGGGAAATTAAAACTGTCAGGTCGCCATGATCAAGGAATGACAGATTTTATCTATCTGTATCTCTCTTGCTATGTGCATGTATATAAATACACACACACTTAACACACATGTATTTATCTGCTAAAGTCTCGTGAAGAGATTAAGCAGTCACGTCTATGGAAAAACAAAGCTTGTTTTCTGGGGTTATAATCTCTCTGTTCTTGCTGATGTGCTAACATGTCATCAAAAATTCAAATTAAAGCTGTCTGATTTAGTGTGATCTCAAGCATCCGGACGGTGATTCTGCCGTTGTAATTATGTGCAATTAAAAGCTAAAATCAACTTCTTACTAGTGGATTCCTATTTATAAGCAGACACAAACAGATGATTTTAATGGCCTTTAGAACTTGAAAAAAAAAAATCATTACATGGTTGTCAACTGGCCCCCAGGATTCTGTGATGCCTTTTGTGCTCGAAGAAAATATTTAGTTGAAGTTTCAATCCTATCCAGGGTTTCCCCCTGCAAATTTGGGGTGCCTTGGCCAATAAGCTGATGTGCACCTCCAAATGAATAACCAAAAGCAAAACTGATGTCTGCAAGAACTGGAAGCCAGACACACACGTAAGTCTGGCCCTAACGGTCTATTTTAAAACATGCTCCATATGAGGCAACAAACTAGCTAAAGGTACTAAACTACCACCAAGTTCAGAATTGCTTATTAAACCATCATTAGTATCTTTTTAAAAAATTTATCTTATATGATATTTATTTATTTTTAAAAACTTTTTATTGGAGTATAGTTGCTTTACAATATTGTGTTTCTACTGTACAGCAAAGTGAATAAGCTATACGTATACATATATCCCCTCTTTTTTTGGATTTCCTTCCCATTTAAAGCACCACAGAACATTGAGTAGAGTTCCCTGTGCCATACAGTTGGTTCTCATTAGTTATCTATTTTATACATAGTATTAATAGTGTATATATGTCCATCCCAATCTCCCAATTCATCCTACCCACCCCCCTCCCCCCTTGGTATAAACCATCATTAGTATCTTAAAAAGCTTAGATTGCAATCACATGGTCCGTGAGCACTATGCAAGGGGGCTGTGGAAATGTGCCTTTCCTCATATTTGTACTTAGGACACCTGTAAGCCCTGGATCAAAATAAACCGGAACTCATTTTTGATGCAGTTAGTAGAATGAGGTGATAATGCTGAACTTTATCTGAGCCCTGCACTCCCAGAAAGGAGTAACAGGTGAAGAATCTCCCTACTCTCTTGTTAGCTATGAAGGATCATCCTGCTCACACAGAGATAAGACCCCTTTCCATCCTTCCTCATGACTTCCGTAAGGCTGGCGGATGACTCCCTTGTTTACCTGCCTCCATAACCTTGGCCCCCTCCAGTTGCTTTGAGACGTTCCTCATTAATAAACATTATCCCTATTGCAAGTGCCTGGATAAAATCATCTCCTTAATCGTCCCATGCATTTTGTGGGTTTGGGTCCCACATGGTGAACAAAGCCACTTGGTCTAAACCCAGAAGTCACACCGGAATTTGAGTGCTGGAGAGAAAAATTCTAATGTGGTGGATTTTCCGATTTTTAAAAGGGACCATGCAGATGCCCAATTTATCACATACCTTGATTAACTTAGAGAACAACCCACCTATCTATCTGAAAATGTAATTACAATCAGGTTTGGACAAGCAGAAACGCTACCAGTGACAATTTAATTTAGAGGAATTAAACAAGTTAACATCTCTTTGCAAGTAATTAAATGTTTAAACAGATTTTTCTGGAGCAGTTTGGTGTTTATTAGCCCCCAAACAATACCACCTTCAATACACAAAGCCTTCTCTGAGAAATGAGATGCCTTCAAGTTTGCAGCTGCTGGGATTTAGACGAAGGAAAACAAAATCTAAAAGCAGTGTTTTGATTATAAGTGACACCCCTCCCTCAAGACCCACACCTGCTTCTCTCATATTTCCAGTCCCACTATTTACTTGCTTTCTAAGCAAAATGTCAAATTTCAATTGCAAACTGCACTCTGTGTTTCTTCTCAGGCTCCTGGATAGAAAACCAAAGCTGAGGAAATGCTAAACGAGGATGCCCTGCTCTGGAATGTACAAGGAAATGCACAAAATAACAGGCATTATTAGAACCTAAGGAGAAAAGCCATGTTTTTAAACAATTACTAAAGCAGTATAGTTATAGCATAAAGACAATTTCTGCACCAGCTTGTTTCTCTGAAATTCTCTCTGCCACTGAACAGCTAGAACAGATAATAACTATTAGTAAATCAAACTCCTCTGCAATATCCAGCTGTGCCTCATGCATTTACATACAGATAGAATGGGTATATGTTTTTAATATGTATGTGATACGTACTTTTACCACAGTCAAAGTGCATGGGACAAAGGAGGAGGAGAATGGCAATCGGATCAGCATGAGATAATAAAGTGGCCTAGCTAAAGTATTAGCCAGCGATTGATCTCAAACCGGGATGCTGCTTCTTCTGACCTGATTACTTACTATGCATAGATTCCATTAAATAGAGCTTAGACATGGAAAGCTTCTGGAAACACTCTAAATGCATAGAAGGATCTACAGCGCTCTGAATCCAAATTGTAACTGCATAGGAGCCCATGGCCCACACCCTCCCTGCTTGAATCAAGGCCCACATTCAGGATAGGCTGAGAGGTTAAAGGGCCGCCTGAGAGCTGGTGGGAAGCCCTGCCGAGTCCCACAGGGAGGGCCCTTCCCTTTCCTTCCCTTCCCCCAAGCAAGCGTTTCACCCTCCAAACGAATGCCTCCCTCCTGAGAGGCTTGTCCTGTCCTGGCTGCAGAGCTCTAACTATCAGAGTGGGAAGGTAGTGAGGGAGCTGAACAATCACTTAGGGTCACGGTCCCCTTTGAAAAACTGATGACAGCCATGAATTCTTCTTTTAAAAAATGCAAATCGCCACATGCATATACAATTTTGGATGTAATTTCAGGGGCTCTAACAGACTTCCTGAATGAAGTCACAGACCCTAGGTCAAGGATTACTGATCTGGTCCATCCCCTTCATCTTGCAGATGAAGACACAGAAGTGGAGAGGGATTGGAGAGCTGCTGACAAGGGAAAGGAAGCTTCCCTGCTAAATCCGCCCGACCTTCACTACAAAAGAACCCGAAAGGAAGATTAATTCGGCAGAAGGACTTCTCTGTGGTTTACACAAGCAGATGGTCTATACAGTAAGGCTGCTCACCTGTCCCTTTTACTTAAAAATATGTAAACATATAATTTGAATAGCCAAGCCAGCCACGCACCTCTCCATCTCTGTGCCTTCACCTCAGGTTGTCTCTGTCCCTGAGTGCAGAGGTATGATTCTTAATTTTTTGCTTCCCTCAATCTGATTATTGACATTTTGGGAAACTTTCCCTACTGCCTTCGCATCATCGTCCTCTCCCCTCTTTGCTGCAATCCCATCAATCCTTTCTGACTGGCAGAAGCTGCCCTTTTCCCACATAAGCTGTGACATGTTTGCTTGGTTGTCTGAAGCCTCTGAACACCGTCTGCCACCTCCTCAGAGTTTCTACGGCCTGGAAACTTTTTTCTAAGTTTGTTGGTCTTCAGTCACAGAGCTGGGGCAGCACTGATATAGGTCTTTCCTGTGCTTTACATCAGAGTGATTTAAAAGTGGGTTCTTTAATTACGGAATCATCGTCACAGGAACAGAAAGAGTGTGTGGGGTTCCTATCTGTCTGGCTGTGTCAGCATGCCAAATGCTCCTGGGCTGCCTGCATGGCTGGTTTTCCTTTGCTGGGTTTAAAGCTGACTCCTGATGCATGCAATAACTCTTAAAGAATTGAAGAAAGGTCAGATCTTCCCCAAGGGTGAAGGACTTCCCTTTAACTGAATAGAGTCCACTCAAAAGAATTAACTCAAGAAAAAACCACTTATGGGTGGGTGTGCTGCTTCTATGTCAAGTCAAAGTTTTCAGACCTGGGTACTAGGGTTCCTTCTATTAGAAGTGGAATTTCTTAACAGATTGCCCAGCTGGTGGTGAATATATTGCCTATTTGAGCTCTACCTTTGTGGGTTTGTGACTCCATGAGGCCAATGTCAATGGAATTTCTGTTCCAGCAAGCACTAGAGGTTTCACATGCTCTGAAAAGGTTTGGGGACTCGACACACTCATGCTTTACCCATCCTTTCCTCTGCCTGGAATGACCCCTTGCAAACTCTCTATTAAAATTCAATCTATCCTCCAAAGGCTGTTTTCAAATGCTACCTTCTCCATATAGCTTTTCCCCATTTCCCCATGTGGATCCCCATAGAACTCTGAAATTCTTTTATAGTACTTAGTTTATTCTAATTATTTGTATACTTGCCCTACCCCCTGCAACACTGTATGTGTGAAGCTTACCCTGCATCTTCTGCTGAGTCTAGCACAGGACTTTGCACATAATGGTCTATAAATATCTACTGAATCAGTTGTCTACCTGGTTCTGAGATCTCCCAAGATGGTGTGGATGCCGATGATGAGACTTCTGAGTTAATTCTTTATGTAGCTTAAGGGCTACATGCCAGAAAACGGTACCAGTTCATGTGGACCCTGGCCTACCCCAAATGTGAGCATTAAGGGAAGTTCTTGGTCCAATTTTAAAACATTTCCACTTAGAACAGAAAAACTGTAGCCATCTTAGGAACAACCACGCAGAGCAGAGAGAATTACAGCTAAACAACTAAGTGAGTTCTAACATTGGGATTTTAATAGCCTCTAGCGTCTAAACTTGAGTTTTACATGTCATCTTTAAGAATGATATGGTCAAAAATTGCAAAGATGATGATTTTTAAGACTTGGGTATTCTGGTATATAAGGTGACTCCACCAAATAAAACAACAAAAACCACTTGAGTGCCTGCTAAGTGCAAGGCCCAGGCCCAGAGGTGAGGGTGTTTGGGCATACCTCTCCCTGCATTCTGATTTACTTAGGCTGGGACTTGCTGTGTTCACTGGTGGTCAGGGTCACTCCCAAGTTCATGTAAGAGTTCCGTGATGGCAAATCTGTAACTTTCTATATTTCCACCCGACTTCACCTCTGATGCTCTCCCTTTGATTTGCAAAATGCAGGCCCATCGGAAAACCTCAACAATCCTGTAGGCCTCACAGCTGATGTGGCCCAAGCTATGCAGACCATGTTGGTACCCTGCTGGGTGGAGTCACCACGCTTGGGAGATACACTGCTCTTTTTGTGAAAGGCAGGCCCCCCCCGCACCCCCCCACAGTGACAAATGGGCTCTACAGTTCATGCATTCCAGAGGATGCGCTCAGCTTCCAGATGGGAGCACCACCAAACAGGTTGTAGATGGAGAGGGAAAAGGAAAAATTAAAGCTATTAATATGCTGGAAGGAATAAAGAGACTGGTTTCTTAAGGGGGTCCCTAGGATGTGACTCAGGTTCCTCAAGCCAGAGACAGCCCACTTTCTTTCCTATCCCCTTCTGGGCCCAATATTTTGGCCAAAGGAGGGCAGGGCTCAACCCCCTTGACCACAGGAGCCTTACACACATTCCTTTGTTTCCTGCCTCCTCACTGAGCCTGTACTAAGCCAGGGGGTGCCTCACTATAGCTATACCTAGGGGGATAAACTCATTTAAATCAAACTGTGAGCAGTACTAGAAATAATGTTAAATTAAGTATAGGATAGTGCTTCCTGTGACAATTTTTCATTGTATTTTATTGATTTATTGATATTTATTAATTAAAAATATGGGATGGCACACACCAGGGTGTATAGTTGTAAACAGATATATCGAAATACGTATTCCTCATCTCTCTCCACACACAGACAGCCACGTATTCTTGCTTTCAAGGCACTGAAAGGACTCACCCTTCAGCCTTATCTTTAACAACTTGCCACCCTGGAGTGGTGTTCCCTACCAACACATACATCCGGATGCATTTATGAGTGTATGTATGATCTGCAGATGTTTTATTTATAAGTGGCCAACACAGTGCAGCATTGAAACATGCATTTACAAATAGATATCTGTTTTATGAAACCCTATTCCTTTGTTTTAATAGCTGAGCTATCCAGCCATAGCATGATAATGTACAAGGTAAATGCGTCTCCACCTCTAGAACCTGTTCCAAGTTTCCTCAAATGTGACTAACTGCATGAATTTCCCAACCATCAGAGATCTGGCCCCGTCAAAAAAAAAAAAAAAAAGACCAGTTTATTCTAGACATGAAACCTGCACAGTTATAAATTGCAGGGGTTTTAGGGGTGAACTTTAACTTGAAACTACCCTGAAAACTGAGATTTTGCTCCAGGGGTAACATGAAGAAGAAAACTACCTTCCTGGAAAGCACTTATGATATAAAAGGGAAACATATGGCTATTTTATATTTGGGGATGAAATCTGTATTATACAGAAGTTTGGGTGCTTAGAGTATTTATAAGGATGAAATACAAAGGCTAAAAACCTTTGAACCGATGTCTTTAAAACGATTACTATTTAAAGTGATGAGAGAAAACTAGTCAGAATTTGTCCTGATTGCAATAATCTAAAGACAGGGAATGGTATGCAAAACATTAGAAAGAGTAGACTATAATTATTATTTATTAATGCTTGATGCTAACGTTATTCTAACAGCTTCTGCGTTGTCAAATCAACAATCTGCACTAAATAAATGACCATTTGGGAATTGTTAGGGAACGTCTCTGTTCCTCTCCCTGCTTGACTAAAAACTGTCATTTGCAATCAAAGAAAGCGGCCTTGGAGCTGAGAACACAGCACTTGCAGCCTTGTAGTTGTCTCTTTCTGAGGAAAGACCAAAGATTCACATTAACTTGATCTTTTGCAGCCAATCTAATTTCATTCTACACGAATCCAAGAGGACTTCACACCACATTCAGAATTTCCTGTAGGACTACACTAAAAACTTAATACGCTGACTATCTTCTCTGTTATCAATTCTCTGAATTCTGAGAGGCTGTAATAGCAAATGAGGACAAGGAGTAACCTAGATTAACTTGTGACCCTTGAGTGTGAGGCAAAGGAAAAGAATTCTGCATTAAGTTTCAAATTGGTGATGGGTTTTTAAGAAGTGAAAACTACTATCTGAGGATGTGAGCTTCAAAAGCACCCACTGAAATGAAGTAAATAATATTGGCTTTGCTGAGTCTGTGGATGCTTTAAATCCCATTCTGGTACTTTTAACAGAATGTTAAGCACAGATATGTAACTGGAGAATTCTAATGTAACTAAAAAAATTTACTTACCATCAATTCCTCAGGTGCTGGCCTTTCTTTTGGTTGTTTTCTCATGCTGTAAGAGAAAAACTCATATTATCTATATCACTTGTAAATTTGTGCTATAATTTCCACCATGGACTATTTCTCCTGGAATTTGAATGTTTTCAAAATTCATCATGTTCAATTCTTGGCCAAAGCATTAGCATGTATTCCCTCTCTTTTATTTTGGCCTTCAATTAATCAGATTTTGGGGAATCTCATGAATCAAAAACACAAAGATTTTTTGGGGGGAGTTACTCTTGCAATACAGATAAAGAATGAATTTAAATTTATCCTAATTCTACTTCTGAAACTAATGTGAAAAAAAAAAAAGCAGCAATGTTCGTTTCCTGACTCAGTTGTTAATTCATTTCAAACAAACTTAGGGAACAATATACTTCTTTTTTTTTTTTTTTTTTTTTTTTTTTGCGGTATGCGGGCCTCTCACTGTTGTGGCCTCCCCCGTTGCGGAGCACAGGCTCCGGACGCGCAGGCTCCGGACGCGCAGGCTCAGCGGCCATGGCTCACGGGCCCAGCCGCTCCGCGGCATATGGGATCCTCCCAGACCGGGGCACGAACCCGTATCCCCTGCATCGGCAGGCGGACTCTCAACCACTTGCGCCACCAGGGAGGCCCTATACTTCTTTTTTGGTAACTGAGATAAGACAATAAGAAAAGAAACATGAATATCAGGTCAAATGAGAAAACATCTCATTCCTTCATTATTACTCCAAATGACAAGTAATATATAAAAGAAGTCAGGTATCTAGATAATGCTACAAAACTACAAATGGGTTATTACATTATCTCAACTTTCATTTATTTTGGCTACCATGTAAGCTGATAATTCATTAAACAGCTGTGGGAAAGTTACGTTTGTTTAAGCTGCTTAAAGAATCACATTCCTCCTGCAAAATATTTCGTCTTATGTGCAATAGTCATAATTAGTAGCTATAGCAGGTACTTAGCTACGTGATGAAGCACCCAGTCATGGGACTGAGGTAACTGTGGGGTAAGCTGCCTACTTGATGGCCGATTTATACTAAACTCAGAGTATCTGTGGGATGAAGTCATGAAAAGAGATTGCTGCTTCTATTACTTGGAAAATCACACAGACACTTTTTCTTTATATAAGGCAACCTCAAACAAGCAAGAAAAAAAAAGCCCTTCATACAATCTCTGCATTTGCTGACAGTATTTTTTTTTTTTTAAGTACAGAGACCTAATGATCATTTGGTAAACAAGAACCGTAGTTATGAACCATTAATGACATCGAGGACATTTGCCTTCCCTATAAATAACCATATGCATCTCTCAAATGCTGCATCCATTAGCAAGTAATTCAAGCTGTCTCGCCAGTGGAGTTGGTAACAGTCTTAATCTGACATGCCAAAGTAGCTGTATCTCTTGGGAAAACAAGGCTATTACCCACTATCATTTCTGTTTTGGCTTGACATCTGTGGAAATTTCAACACAGGTTATCCCTCCCTCTGTCTCCATAAAACTTTTATATAACAGCTGATTAATTTTTTGGACAGAAGGCAGGCAAAGCCCTATCTGCTTTTCTCCCTCTCTGCTCAGAAAGGGCCCCACCCCCAGGTTGGTCTCAGACCACATAGTAGGATAAGCGCAGTAGTCACGGCACAAATCCAACATCTCGGAGCGGGTGATGCCAAAACCCGGCGCTCCAGGCAGCTTGGGAATCACATGGTTTGTTTTTCAATTTCTGCATTTCAAAAAGGGATATTCCCATCATGTGCTTCTGTTTCTAGGAATTTCATGTAAAGGAAATTAAGAGAGACTGATACATATTTCTAGATAATGGCTCTAATATTAATGAGCTTAGGATTCTAGTGTTAAACCAATACGTACCCTTTTTTCCAACATGGCATATTTTGGAAATAAAATGTTTGCAGAGTGAAAACAGTTTTTACAAGCTACGGAATATTATGTAAGTATTTTAAATAAACAGAAATGGTGTTAATAAAAATTTTAGAAGTTGGGAGTTAAAATTCTCTTCCCCACATATTCTCCTATGGAATATAAACTACACGAGACATTTTTATTAAGAGGTAACATATTACATTTAGTCAAAAAGGTGATAAAGCTCGACATTTATATTAAGGAATATTTCTTGGTTTCACTTTAGCGGCATCATCAGATGGATCATGGGGGGGAGGGGGAGGGGACAGTGTACAACCATTTCGGTTTAGCAAGGAATCCTGAATGCACCATTTTGTGGCACCACAGGAATGAAGGGCTCATTTTCCACTAGTGGATGCAACTCTGAAGGGGCGATGAAATAAGGGCTTTGATTAAAGGAGGGAAAGAGAAGTAAAGGTTCTTAGGAAGGAGTTCCAGAATGTCCAGAACAGCTGCTAGTTAGTCCTGTCTCCTGCTTTGGGGTGGTCAGCTCTCTGCTCCTAATTTCCTTCTCTCTCTCTCTCTCTCTCTCTCTCTCTCTCCATGCTGGGGTGAGGGAGAGGGCAGAAGGATGGCAGCGGAACAACTAGGCCTTCCAAGACCACATGGGTCCTTCTGAATAGGGGAGAGGTGGATAGTGTGAAAGGGATAATAAAGAAAAACATCATTCTATGGGGAGGAAAAAGGCAGAAGGCTGGAAAAGAACCCTTGGCAGAAAAATGCCTGTTTCCTCAGGTGTAAAATGACAAGGGGTTGCCTACAGACTCTAAGGGCCCCTTTGATCTAAATCCTGTGGCTCCTCTCTCAGTTCTTATAAAGGTTAAAGTGGGCCTAGTGGAACTGTGTCTTCATAGTCTCTCAAACATCAAAATTCAACGAAATGGGACACCACTATTGTGTCTAAAATATAACCAAAGGTAAAAGTTATTTACTGAAAATCCAATGAATTAATAAACTATGCTGCTTCCACTAAGTGACAGACACTTTTATGGGTAACTTGAGGTTACATTAATAAAAATAAGCTTCATATGTCTGTTCAATAGGGGCTATAAAATTGTGTATTTCTTAAAAAAAAATTGGATAGCAACAGTACCTGTGCTCAAAGGAGCCTGATTCTCAGCAGTTTATTAAAACAGGAAAAAGCCTCTAAAGTACGTTTATGACCCTTTGTGTAAATAACGTTTACATAATTTAAACAATTTCTTCATCTTTGCTGCCCCATCTGCCCAAGGCCCCGAAGTCCCTCCCGTCTCCAAAAGGAAGGAGGGAGAGCCATAAGGTCTCACGGAGCCGCAGAGTTAATGGCATGTATCATTTACATTGAGGGCATGGCATGTTTGCAAACGGGCTCACCACTGAGTGATGAAATGTACAAATGGCTCGGAGAACTCTCCAACCGGAAGGACGGGTGAATCCTGGGATGGAGGAAAAACAAGTCACCAAAAGTCACAACAATTCCTTTTCTTTCTTTATACCCTCCACCCCCAATCCCAAAGGAGCATACAAAGATGAATATATAACAAGGATTCACCACCATGTGGAAAGGAAAATAAGGCCTCATCCAATTAAAAAAACGGTCTACACTCTCTTCCACATGTTTATGTAAAAATGCCAAATTTAAAGCCACACACATTTTACCATGGTGAGAAACATGAGAGCAAAGAGGGAAGGGAGGTGAAAAAAGGACAATGATAGCCACAGGGTAGGAAAGAAGGTACGAAAGTGTAAATGAGAAATTAATGATTATTTAAGTAACACACAAATGGTCTTGTAATTAACAAAGAGCTGTGAAATTATTCTTGTGTTGACCTTTGTTTCTTTTATTGGGTTTGCTATTTATACTTCCCTTTTTATTTACATTTATTAGTATATACAGCTGCTCTTAACTGCTTGCCCCTAACTGAATCATGTGTGTCAGAGTTGGGTTTTTTTTTTTTTCACTTTAATATAAAAGCTTTTTAAAGGGGAAGCCGTTTCCTGAAAAGGAATTTCAGCCTATTTGCCAGTCTAGGCAAACTCATCATATGCGAAAGCCAGTGAATTAAGGACACAATGAAAAACGCCCACCTTGCCCACGAACAGAACTAGGGTGGAGGTGGCAGTCACTCAAGAGAGCAGAAAACTACACAGCAACAAACAACAACTACCATGTAACACAGGGAGCAAACCTCATTACCATTTGCAAAGGAAGGCTTTAAGAATTTAGGAGTTTTTTCAAGAATGACAGAGAGCGCCACTGTGTTTATAGTGTAACGGCTCAGAATGTAATGAAATTACACTGCAGAGTACTTCAACAGTCATCTCATTAGACCTACAGTTGGAACAAGAGAGCCACATAAAGTAGGCAGCTGCAAATGACTCCATTCTCATCTATTCTCATTTGCTATTAAAAATACCTTTCGGCGGCTTTTTTTCCTCCCTGACATCCCTACACAAAGTGCCCTGCAAAGTATGATACATGCACCTATTTAAATTAACAAAGGAATGACTTATTTTAATCTCACTGTGCTTTGGAGTGCTTTGGCCATTTGGATGAGCAATATATCATTACATACAACCTTCCAGCGCTGCAGGCAAGAAACTCAGAGCATGCAGCATTTGGTGGGAGCCAAACAATTTCTCTAGCACACAACTGTGTCAAATGCATGCATGTATTCATTATTGAGAACAAGAGGAAATAGCTTTGATGTAGTGGAAAAAAGAAGATGATAAAAGCACCTCTGCAGTATGCGTGTCATTATCAATGGTGGCAGATAGATACAACTGCACAGCCTCCTATGTGATTAGTAAATATACATATAATTGCTGTGGCCAATTATCAGAAAAATGAGATCGGTAATTACAAGACAGAAAATTAACTAGAACTCTTATTAAGGCTTTGTTTCCAAATCAAACAATTGGAAACTACCGGAAAATACAATTAAATCAAAGGGAACTGAGGGGGTCAAAGGAGCCACACACACACACACAAAAATCCCAAAGTTAAAAAAAAAAAGGAATGTGAACCAAATGTTTCTTAGTTTTTGCGTATCTGTCCTCTTTGAATTGACATTATTTGTCCAGAAGAGGGGAAGGTTAGTAATTGTAAACTTAAAATTCTCATCAATAGAGAAAGCCTTCCAAGAGGAAAGGAAAACAAAGGAAAATGGGAGTGAAATAAAATCTTGCCAAGTTCAAAGGATTACATGCAGGCATTACATAGAGAGGACGTGAAAGAGGGTGGGGGGCGATGAAATAGTCTGCTCAAAAGAAACAAGGCACGCAGTTAACATGACAAGTCCTCGATAAAGGTACTATAAAATGGTCACAGAAGTCCTATCAGTTTGAAGAGCAAAAATAAAACATGGTATCAATTTCAGCCCAGTCTGTTTTAGGAAAGCCATATATATCACCAAGCCTGCAAGATTCTACAAGGCCCAGTTCAAGAGATGACATTTTACTGTCTCAAACACTATTAGTAAAAAGACAGTTCAAAGTCTGAGGTACAAAAATTATGGACTCTGATCAGGTAGTTAGTTTTCTAAGTCATTCCTTTCTGAAATTTTTTTGGAGGCTGTAGTACTGGAAGTGTCTGAGTAGTAGCTGCTTTAAAATGAATGTTTAGGAAAATAAAAGCCTACTGTCTTAATGTGGCTGAGAATTTACCAAGATGGTTAAAATTCTAGACTGGTTTTATACAAAGATCCTGGTATAAAACGTGATGCTAATGTGGGCCTCATTTCAAAGTATGATACCAAGAGTAAATTAATGAATTATAGACTAGGCAACTTGATGAAGATGTCATTTTAACGTGGATGAGAAACAAAACGAGGAAACTGTGACATCTTTGCATGGGTAGTTAATTTTATTTAAGACCTGATATTGTAGCCTGTTAAGTTCCTCATAATATAAAACTAAGGAACCCTGGGTGGTACCCATGAATAATTTATTTCACTTGTGAAAATGCCAGCCCAAGTCAACTTTGCAGAACCACAGAGAGTGGATTCTCATCTCACTGGTGCCTGGAAAGAATCAGTCATGAAAGATGTGGGGGGAAATTCTAATCTCACAAGCATAATGCCAGATATTTCTTTTCATTAAAATCCACGTCTCCTGTGTATCTCAGAGGAGGATTTTCTGAGATACAGAAGACTGACTAGTGGGGGGCGGGTTCAGAATGCCACACGCAAACACGGGGTGGGGGAGTCCTCTGAGAGCCTCCAACTCCACAGAAGCACGCAGGCTGTCAATCCAAAGAAGGCAAACGAACAGACTTGACAGTATTCCCCATGCTGGAGGATTTTTAAGTATACTTTTCTCACTTTTAAGCAAGTAAAATTAGAAGTTAGTTTAAATCAGGATGTAAAAAATCTCCGAGAAACTGTCTATTTCATTATCTAATTCCAACCTGTGAGAAGGAGGGAAGGAGGCTCGCAGTAAAGCCACTTCAGCATCGCCGTGGCACCCAGGGAGGCAAAGTAGCCAGTCACTGTGGGGTTAGAGCGAGACAGAACCATGCCGAGGGGTTTGGAGGATCTCGTAAAGTCACTGCTGCTACTTATCAAAAATGTTCTCTGTGGAACACGGGTTCAGGCAAGATGAAGAAAAAATATATTTCAAAAATGTAAACACAAATTAGAGAAGCAGTGACACCAGCAACTCTCAGTATTGGCTGAAATGAACTCTAAATTGTTAATAAAAGTCACTCTCTTTAAGACCCTGGGTGCCATACTTCACCTTGAGGGCTTTTGGGGGGATACTCTTCTGTTGAACTTCTAAGCATGGAGGTATGGAACGAAACAGAGGACACAACCTTAACCAAAAGCCTTGACCTGAGATTCCGGTCCTGAATCAACTTTAGCGTCCTGCTAAGGGAAACAGGCCGAATCCTGTTATGGAGCAGGCAACCGTCATATAAAAACAGCTGCTGCAGCCATTTCAGTAAGCAATTCTGGTCATCATGGAGGACAGTCTCCAAGTCTCAGAGCTTTTGGGAACTACCTGGTCAGCCCCTCCTGCTAAACAACTGGAACACAAGCAGGCAGCACGCTAGAGAACAGCGAAGGACGAGAAGAAAGTTTGAGTGATGCCTTTGCCTTGTGAATAATGAACAGTTCAGGAAGGTCAACCCATTACAACAGAAACTGTTTAATTATTAATTATGTGCAATCTATGAGCAAAAGGACAAGTTCAGAATGTTTAATGTATGCTAACTTCAACTGGACTCTCTCTGGGTATTTTGTTATTAGCACTTGTCAGCAAGGTACTCAAGCATAAAAAAGGTAAGCAGCAGAAAATCCGAGAGTGTATGTGTGTGTGTGTGTGTGTGTGTGTGTGTACCTGCAACAAGGTGGGGGAGGGGAGGAGGTCCAACTCCAGCCACAACTGCTGCTGGTTCAGAGGCAGAGTAAGTGTGCCAAAAAGTACACTTTGTGATCTTGAGAGCAGGTAAGTAAGTTGGATAGTCCAAATAAAGAAAACATAAATGAGAAAAATGCTTTTGAAATGACTTACTTAAAAGGGAAATCATTATTTTAAAGGCATAGTTTTTTTTTTAAGCCATGTTGTTTCTTGGCTTTAAAGAATCCGTGTCATTAATGTTCAAGCACATGCTAGCATGCACACATGCACACACACACACACACAAGTGCATGTAAAACTGGTAGAATCTGAATAAATTCAGTGAATGGTATCACGTCAATTTCCTGGTTGTGATATTGTACTATACTTATAAACTGTTACCATTGGGGG
This sequence comes from Mesoplodon densirostris, assembly GCF_025265405.1. Taxonomy (NCBI): domain Eukaryota; kingdom Metazoa; phylum Chordata; class Mammalia; order Artiodactyla; family Ziphiidae; genus Mesoplodon; species Mesoplodon densirostris. Next base: position 125,962,449 of record NC_082664.1, read on the forward strand.
AAACTGGGTGAAGGGTACATAGGATCTTTCCATATTATTTCTCACAACTGCATGTGAATCTGAAATGATGTCAAGGGCTTCCCTGGTGGCACAGTGGTTAAGAATCTGCCTACCAATGCAGGGGACACAGGTTTGAGCCCTGGCCTGGGAAGATCCCACATGCTGCGGAGCAACTAAGCCCGTGTGCCACAACTACTGAGCCTGAGCTCTAGAGCCTGCGAGCCACAACTACTGAGCCCACGTGCCACAACTAGTGAAGCCTGCGTGCCTAGAGCCTGTGCTCCACAACAAGAGAAAGCCACGACAATGAGAAGCCCGTGTACCGCAACGAAGAGTAGCCCCTGCTCACCTCAACTAGAGAAAGCCCGCGCACAGCAACGAAGACCCAAAGCAGCCAAAATAAAATTAAATAAATAAATAAATAAATAAATAAATAAATAAATAAAATAAAATGATGTCAAAATAGGAAGTTTAAAAGTAAAAGGGTAAGGAGCTATTTTTGTTTAAACTCATGAGGTCCAGATTTTTAGCAGAGCTCTGCTTTGAATAATGGAGAAGCCTGGCATAACTATTTAACTGGAAAAAAGTTGAGGGGCCTTTGCTTTACAAATATACCTGAGGATCTAATTTTTGCCTTTAATTCATAATTAAAGATGACAATGGAACCTGACAATGATGTGGTGGTTAATTCAGACACTGATAGGGCACAGGCACAAAATGCTGTATAAAAATGATACAATCATTCATTACTTATTTATTGCTTCACTCATTCAACAATTTTCTTGACCATCTACCATGTCAAAGGCACTGGGCTGGCACTGTGGGATGACTGATACTTGATCCATAGCCTGGAAGAATTTGTGTGTTGTTCAGAGGTATAAGACGTGCACCCCTAAGAGTGACGGGGAAGAAACTTATTGTGAGAGTCTGGAGGGCTGTGAGATACCGTTTTTGCTCTCCCACTTTCTTCCTTCCTCACTTCCAGAGAGCACCTGGGGGTGAAGGGACCTTGAACATCTTAATCTGTGTTATGTTCCTTTCTCTTTGCAAAACAGACATTCCTTCAAACCAAGCTTTTATACGTATTGCCAGTAAAACGTAAAGAAGATAGAAGGACAACTTCTCAAAAATCTCAAGGTGTTGGCCACACTGGTGAATTCCGAGGTCAGTTGTGCTGTGGTTAGATTAAAGCAGGCAAATTAAATGTAACATGGCAATCCTTTTTAACAGTTTTTAACAGCCTATTTCTAGACTTCTTGGTGTCAAGCCATCAAGCCAACATGTTAATTAACATTAGAGAATCACCTGCAGTCTGACCAGTACTGAGAGTTATGCTCTAACATTTTAAAAATAAATCTTTTAATTCAAGTCTAATGTTCCTTTGGCCTGGCCCAACAATTTCTGGTCCTACACACTAGGGTTCATACTAACTGGCACAGCTCTCCTGGATCACTCCACATCTATCTGCAATGCTGGGACTGAAGGTTGTTTGTGATTCCAGTGGCTTCACATCAGGCAGGACAGCATTTTGCCTTACCAGATCCCAAATTGTTTTTTGATCCTTCACTGTTCACTGCCTTAAAATAGCATCTTTGTGAGACAACTGGCAGAATCCACAGGACAAATCTGCTCTTGACCGGGGAGGAAAACTCGTTTATTTGGGGAGGACACAAAAAACAAAAAAACTGGACTCTCGGGGCTTCCCTGGTGGTGCAGTGATTGAGAGTCCGTCTGCCGATGCAGGGGACACGGGTTCATGCCCCGGTCCAGGAGGATCCCACATGCCACGGAGCGGCTGGGCCCGTGAGCCATGGCCGCTGAGCCTGCACATCCAGAGCCTGTGCTCCGCAACGGGAGAGGCCACAACAGTGAGAGGTCCACGTACCGCAAAAAAACAAAGAAACAAAAAAACAAAAAACTGGACTCTCACCTTTAAAGATCTCCACAGAAGAAATCCCAAAAATCTACCTACCCAAAGTGTAATACAATGGTAGATTCTGGGAAATTAGCTCAGTTTTAATATTTTGAAGGTCCTCAATGTTCACATCTATAAGTTTTTGCTATAGTAGACTGTAGCCAGGGGAAAAAGGCAGTCACATCTCATCAGAGAGAGAAAGGTGGGAATGGATAGACAAATGCTCAGAGAATGACTCAGCCCAGTTAAGATATTAGTAAACCAGAATTCCACACCAGACTTGTACAAATTCAGTCAACGCCTGTTCAAAACACCTAGGTTACTTAAAAATATGGTCACTCCATCAGGAAACAATCAGTATTTTGACCCTAAGTGTATTTTTGATTTCACAGTGCAGATGGAACTGACCTAATCTGCAGGGTGCTATGAGGGACAGCGCTGGGGTGAGAAAGAGGCTTTGAGTTTAGGAAGGCTTGCAGATGGACATCATCAGAAAAGGAAGTCTCTGAACCTCTTCAGCTGGAGACCAGAGAGCCCTCATCTTCCTCATCCCACTCCACGTCAAGCCTTGAGCAGAGAAAGTGAAAAGTGATTCAATTTCCACACTGGGTCACCCCATGCTCTGGGTTGCCAGACGTGACAAATTACATGTGTGGGCATTCTGGTGTGAAGTTCTATCCACTGGGTCCCTGCTAACAGTAGCTGTTCATTTAACTTGTCTCAGATGGACCTGGAACCAGGGGCAAAAGGCCTGAATTTTCGCCAGTGAAACACCCACCTTACCCATAAACCTTTAAAACATGGGAGAGGGCTTCCCTGGTGGCGCAGTGGTTGAGAGTCCGCCTGCCAATGCAGAGGATACGGGTTCGTGCCCCGGTCCGGGAAGGTCCCATATTCTGCGGAGCAGCTAGGCCCATGAGCCACGGCCACTGAGCCTGCGCGTCCAGAGCCTGTGCTCCGCAATGGGACAGGCCACAACAGTGAGAGGCCCGCGTACCGCCAAAAAAAAAAAAAAAAAAAAAAAACCCAGTGGTAGAACCAGCTATTAGCCAAGTACAACCAGATGGCTTATAAAAAACACAAAATGTAAATTAACAGGTCTAAAGGAATCTCTGAAACTTGAGATTATACAGATTTTTTTTTCCTATTTTCTTTTTCTCCTAAATGTTTTGGCAGTTCTTCAGTATTGGGATAAAAGAGAAGAGAAACAAATTTTGTCATTTATGTCAAAACTAACCCTTCATTTTTTGTCATTTAAAAGACTTTCATTTACTCAGAGATTTTCTAAACATATGGCAAAGATCTTGGTGTTTCATAAAATTCCTTGAAAACAGGTAGGTGGAGAACTGGAAAATGAATTAACCTCTTAAACCATATTTGCAATTGCTTGCTTTCCAAAGCCAATGAACATCTTTTTTCTTTTTATTTTAGGTCTCTCGTTCGTCATAAGCTATAGTGTATAGTATTATTTAGAGGTGCCTAGCTGAATGGTACACACACACACCTGCACACTAACTCCCACATACATCTTCCTTTTCAATGGCTTAGGCAGAGCAGCAAAAAACATGCTTGTCATACCAAAGGGATTTCATTTACAAAAGTAAAACCCGTTATTGTCCCCTCTCTCTCTCTCTGTAGCCTCCCAAGGCATTTCTATTGCTTTTTCATAAAACACTACTGCAAATAATCAAGCATGACCACTGACATCCACGAGATTGAGTTTTAGGAACCATTAAATGAGCTCACCCTCATGGGAAGCCTCCTGCTCAGGCTAGTCTAAAGGTAATTATTCAGCAATGCCTACCTGTGGTTTTACCTTGTCCCTATATAGTGTTTGAATTTCATACACTGGTAAGGTCAGTTTTTTTTTCCTCAGGAAAAGTCCAGCTACACATGTTTGGATCCAGGACCTAAATTATAATGTTAATATACACACTGCCATTTCACCAGGTCCTATGTGTAGAAATGCTGATTAAAAGCAATCTTAAAGGTAGGTCAGGGCTTCCCTGGTGGCGCAGAGGTTGAGAATACGCCTGCCGATGCAGGGGACACGGGTTCGTGCCCCGGTCCGGGAAGATCCCACATGCCGCGGAGCGGCTGGGCCCATGAGCCATGGCCGCTGAGCCTGTGCGTCCGGAGCCTGTGCTCCGCAACGGGAGAGGCCACAACAGTGAGAGGCCCGCGTACCGCAAAAAAAAAAAAAAAAAAAAAAAAAAAGGTAGGTCAAAAACTATATTAAACGAAAATGAAAGAGGAAAATCCAGGAGTGAAAAAGAACCCTTAACAGGCTCCTAAATGAAAGGAATCATTCCTCTTTTCATAGGTGAAGGGTTAACATTGAAACAGCTGAACTACATCCACATACCATTCAAGGGCAAGAACCTGGCAGGTCCATGTCCTGAAAAATCAACAAGCCATAACACTATCCAGATAGACTCAGGGAACTTGCTGAAATCCAAAGTCCACATCGCCACACTGTGTGTCCTCCTGAATGTTCACTCGACTGTTAGTTAAAATAATTACTGCCATTTGCCACCTGCACTGCCAGTTATGGATACAGGGAAAACAGAACTTCCAGTGGCTGCATGGTGTAGGAGTGTCAGGGTTATTTGCTTACACGTTTTTATAAACAAATTCAAAGGCTATGTTGGCTGTGACTCGGAGGCTGAGAATTATACGTGAGATTGTGCCATACCTGGTTCCATAAAGTAAACAGAGAGAAGGGAATTTAAAGCTGGTTAAACTGATGAGATACCACATCAGTTTAAAATCAGTCAATAGGAGAGGAACAAAGAGAGGAACAGGGAGGGAGGAAGGGAGAGGAAGTGAAAAAAAAATAGAACCACATACTGTGAAATGAACAAGTTCAGTTAGAACGTTCATCAGGATTTGGAAAATCATAATGCCATCTGCTACTCTGGACCTCAGAACATCAGGGGTCTCGTGGGCCCAGACACTTTCATTTCCAGGAGGAAGGAAGGAACTTACACTCCCTGGAATGCTGCCTCCATCCTGGAATGAAGGCAACACTCCAGCCGACCAGTTTGGAATCTTTTTTGAGAACATTTGCACTGTTCACAGACGTGTTTTCCCTGGTTTAGGGAAAATTAACGGCAGGCAAAGTGATTACAGCAACTCGGCAGTGAGGCAGAGCAGTGCCCCAGCCCGAACTGCTGGGTAACTGACCCTGGCATCCAACTTGGGCTCAGGGTGTGTCGGTCCCATCACGGTGGATTAAACGAGCATTGTCCTACGGCTGGATGAGACTTCACAATAGAGCAACACATGTTAAATGACAGCAGCCAAAACTGGCCCCACCAGGCAACTGCCCATTCACAGAAAGCTATTCACAGGCCTTCACCACCAAGAAATTAATTCATTAATAATACATCACGCTTCGTGGACAATTCAAAGAAAACAACACAAAGCTACTTGTCCAATGACTGTCTAAAGATGCAGAATTTTCCCTGGTTTAAAAAAAACCTCCAAATCTAATTGACTTACTGAGATCAAAATCACAGGGATGTTTATGCTAATATTTTGATTAGTAAAAAAGAAGAAACAGAAAAAGTCTATCCACTGAATTCATTCAGTGACATTGGAAATAATAAAAATATAGATTTTTTCAGCAGTCACTAATAAAATCTGACTTTATGTTACTGTATTTATTATTTTTTTGTAACTGTATTTAAAAAATTATTTTTTTCCTACTTTAAGTGACTTTATACATTCTTCAGACTATCAGGAAAATTTCTGCTTTTAACTTGTTTCTTCTGTTACATTTTTAAAACTTCCCTCTTTCTTTCTCCTTCCTCCCAACAACTCATAAATATGAATTAAATATAATTATAAATGAACAGACATGAACTTTTGGATTACTGCTGTGTTTTGGTAGAATCTTAATGTCATTTCTAAAGAAACAGTTATTACCAATAGAACAAGTAATTACTAAAGGAATCATGGCCTTAATGCTAACCTATTTTCAATTTTCAAACCAGTCAAACTGCATTAATTTAAACATACTGGACTTTTCAAAGGAGGTATTAGATTTCTAAAGGTTGCCTTACATAAAAGGAGAATATCGGTTTTCAGGATCCCAATTATACATTCCTGACACTATGAGACAGAGGTCTAGTTAACCATATTGCTGGAGGACACGACTATTGTATATCTACTTGTATTAACTTACCAAGTTTCTAATGCCTCCCAGTCATTAACTCATACAAGTTACAAATAACATGAAATCCCACATCATCAATACCCATTTATGCAAGTGGTTAGAGTGTCAGTCACTGTGGTGGGAAGCTCTAGGCATGCACGGGTCACGTCGGGCAGCTCAGGCCATCGAGTCTTGTCTCACTTTAAACTACCTGCAGTTAAGTGTTGTGAAAGAAAGAGGCCATCCTAGGATGCTGGGAGCAGGAGGGATGGGGGATGTTCCTTTTATTTTTTTGCTAACTTCAGAAGCCAGAATTATGGCGAAGTCCCTCAGGCAAAAAAATGAATAGATATTATTCCCTTTGGATCTGGTTGATACCACATTTTGAATTCCAGGGGGGTATTATTAGATAGTCATTTTCCACACCCTCACTCCCCCACTCCCACCCCCAGAAAGCACCTGCTACGTTCACAGCCCAGCAGCTTCTCAGTGAACCAGCCCTCAGTTAACCTGTCCAAGAATGAGTGATTCTGCATGAATGAATTTTTAAAAGATAACAGTGGTTTAAGAGCCAAACCTTTTGTGTACATAAATCTTTCTAAAAGGAGTCAATCTCCTCTCTGCCAACATAAACAGAATATGCAGAAGAGAATTCAATTATTTCTTAAAGACACGGAGTCATTCTTATAGACAGCGAAACTGAACTGTGTTGCAATATACTTCTGCCTTTGGGGCATGTCTGCAATGCTTTCTAAGTTGTCTGCTTTTACAGTTTAAAAAAATAATCTCTTCCTTTGATGCCAAAAAGTTCAGCTGTCACTTTTTGCTTCCATCAAGGACAATTATAGTATAGTAAAAAGAGTCCCATCCTTTGTCCTTCAGTTTCCTCATCTGTAAAACAGAGTGCTGTGGGAAAGCAACATGACATTGGGGAACACTGGGGAAACATTTTATTAACCATAAGGGTTAAGGCTAGACTTCTGAATTTTGATAAAGGACTGTATTTATTAGCTAAATATCTCCTTGTCATATACTATTACTTTTTGGATTGTTTTCTCTGAGGTCTTAAAAAAAAGAAGTAGTAAGTTCTTATAATTATGTGTACATTTCATTCAACAAATATTTATAAGTGACTACTGTACATTAATTAGGTGCAGTACTAGGAAGATAGAAATAAAAAGCCTAGGAACTTAGAGTCTAGTTGATAAACTTCTTATAACTGGGTCTGAAACAGGAATTGATACAGTTCTGAATGAGGTGCTTGGTGTTGCCCTACGAACTGAATGCTAATTATCTTCTTCCCACCAAGTGTACGTGTGCCCCAGCTCAGTGACAGTTTGACTGACCAAGCCAAATGCTTCTTCTCTGACCCTACCTCCACCCTCTGCTACATCCAATTACTCACCAAATTCAGTTTATTCCATCTCCTGAATACTCTTCAAACATGCTAAGGCTGTCTTAATGCAAAGCCCACATAATTTCTGATCAGGACTATAAGCACAGTAAGTTCCTAACTGTCCTTCCCAATCCACTGTCCACAACCCCATCAGAGTGATTTTTCTGAAACACAAATCTGGTTCTGTTGATCCTCTGCTTAAAACTCTTTCACCTCCCTCCCCTCCATCCCTGCAAATGCCTTCAGGCACAATGTGTAAAGATCCTTCTAAATGTAGCCATTGCCTCATCTCTTTTAATACTTTGCCAAGCACTGCAGCCATACTGAACTCCACACGGGCCTCAAGTATCTCTGAGGCTAACTCCTACTGGCCCTTTGGGCTTCCCTTCTCTGTGGAGCTCTCTGCTATATTATCACCTCCTTCATTATCCTTCCTCTCTGTGTTTCCCCAGCACCTTGTCCACACTTATAGTATATGTAAAATTTATATGACTGCAAACATCATTAAATGCCTTGTCATAAATACCCTTTTATGTGAGGGGGTTAAAACGATAGTCACTGTGCTCCTCTGAGAGCTCATTAAGTCTCATGCCACGTATATTGCCTGCAGTTTAGTTTAATATTTATTTATTGTTTACTTATTTATTTATTTTGGCTGTGCCGGGTCTTAGATGCGATATGCGAACTCTCAGTTGCAGCATGTGAGATCTGTTCCCCCACCAGGGATTGAACCCAGGCGCCCTGCATTGGGAACTCGGAGTCTTACCCACTAGACCACCAGGGAGGTCCCTTCCTGCAGTTTAGTTTAAAGTTATCTACTCATATATGACTGTTTACTAGCCTGTCTCCTGACTAGAGTAGAAACTCTTTAATGGTGGCAACTGTATCTTACTCACTCCCTATTCCCAGTACCTAGCTTTGGGATTAATACAGGTTTACAGAATGATTGTTTGGGCTATAATCGGTGGTGTTCAAATTATAATCTGTGGAACTCTAAGGACTTTTATGTGGGTGCCATGAGTGGGATGGGGACAGGGTAGAGATCTAAGCTTCCTATCCTTTGATCAAACCAGAAAGGCCTCAAAGTCCAAAAAAAATTTTTTTAAACTTTTGTTTGTCAAAGGACACCATCAAGAAAGTTAAAGTCAATCCACAGAATGGGAGAAAAAATGTAGAGTCTAGTATCCAGAATACATAAAGAACTCTAGGCACTTCCCTGGCAGTCCAGTGCTTAAGAGTCCGCCTTCCAATGCAGGGGACATGGGTTCAATCCCTGGTCAGGGAACTAAGATCTCACATGCCGCGGGGCAACTAAGCCCGTGCTCTGGAGTCCTCGTGCCACAAGTAGAGAGAAGCCCTCGTGCCGCAATGAAAGATCCCACGTGCCGCAACGAAGACACGACGCAGACAAATAATAAATTAATTAATTAATAAAAAAAGAACTCTAACAACTCAAAACTAATAATTAAAAAGGAAAAACCAATTTAAAAATAGAAAATGCGTTTGAATAGAATTTAGAAGAAAATATTCAAATGACCAATAAACACATGAAAATATGCTCAACATCATTAATCATAAGGGAAATGCAAATCAAAACCACAATGAGAGACTACTTTACATCCATTAGGATGACTACAATTCAAAGGAAAAAAACCCCCAGAAAATAACAAGTGTTGGCAAGTATGTGGAGAAATCTGAAATCTCATAAATTAGTGATGGGAATGTAACATGGTGCAGTTGCTGTGAAATACAGTTTGAAAGTTCATCAAAAAGTTAAACACAGGGGCTTCCTTGGTGGCGCAGTGGTTAAGAATCCACCTGCCAGTGCAGGGGACACGGGTTCGATCCCTGGTCCGGGAAGATTCCACATGCCGCAATTAGGCCCGTGTGCCACAACTACTGAGCCTGTGCTCTAGAGCCCACGAGCCACAACTACTGAGCCCACGTGTCACAACTGCTGAAGCCTGCACGCCTAGAGCCCGTGCTCCACAACAAGAGAGGCCACTGCAATGAGAAGCCTGTGCACCACAACGAAGAGTAGCCCCTGCTTGCTGCAGCCAGAGAAAGCCCACGTGCAGCAACGAAGACCCAACGCAGCCAAAAATAAATAAATAAATTTACTAAAAAAAAAATTAAACACAGAATTTTCATATGACCCAGCAATTCCACTACTAGATATATATATCCAAGAGAATTGAAAACAAAACATACATTCACATAAAAACTAGTACACAAATGTTCACAGCAACATTTTTCATAATAGTCAAAAAGTCGGGGCTTCCCTGGTGGTGCAGTGGTTGAGAGTCCGCCTGCCGATGCAGGGGACGCGGGTTCGTGCCCCGGTCCGGGAAGATCCCACATGCTGTAGAGCGGCTAGGCCCGTGAGCCATGGCCGCTGAGCCTGCGTGTCCGGAGCCTGTGCTCCACAGCGGGAGAGGCCACAACAGTGAGAGGCCCGCGTACCACACACACACACACAAAAAAAGTGGAAACACCCCAAATGTTAATCAACTGATGAACAGATAAACAAAAATGTGGTATATCCATACAATGGAATATTATTTGACCATAAATATATATGAAGTACTGATAAATAGTACAACATGGATGTACCTTGGAAACATTATGCTAAATGAAAGAAACCAAACACAAAACACCAGATATTGCATGGTCCAATTTATATGAAATGTCCACAATAGGGAAATCCATAGAGACAGAAAGTAGATTAGCTAGTGGTTGCCAGGATTGGAGGGGAGAGAGGAACTAGGAGTTACTGTTAACAGGTACTGGGTTTCTTTATGAAGTGATGGAAATGTTCTGGAACTGAGCTGTATACTTTATATAAGAGTGAATTTTATGTTATGTAAATTATACTTAAATAAAAATGTCAAAGTAAAAAATAGAAAACAGAAATAAGTTTCTCTGTGATGATCTCTGAACTTAGCAGTCCTTTTCAGCTGGATAGAATGGGCCTCAGTAGAAGAAAAGACAAACTTAGACCACATGCTATTTTCTGTAGGACTAGCCCTGCTAGAAAAAAATTCCTATTTTTATTTACTTCAAGGAACGTCTGCTTGAGCCATGATCTCTACTAGGTGTGGGGATAAATCCCTGTGCTGGATGACTTCATGATACAGTGGGAGACAAACTCACAAACTAAATTTGATTCCATAGGATTAACAATAATAAAGCTTTGTAAACATGCTATGCTGAATTATGCCTAGCACTGGGTGAGCATGGGGCAGGATAGAAGAAATGGGAAGGTAACAGAGACAGCTTCAAAGAGGACATCACATTTGAGCTGAGCCTTGGAGAACACTTAGGCATTTACAAAGTAAAAAACGGGAGGCCGTTCCAAGCAGAGTGAAGAACACAACCTTAAGTATGAAAGTGTGGGGTAGTCATCAAGACTAATGATGGACCCAAAGTGAGGCTGAAAAAAACATGGGTGTGAATCTCAAATGCTGTGCTAGGAGGTTCAGACATTACCCTACAGGCAGGGTTTGGCAGGATGAGATCTGTATTTTTTAAAAGATAATCCTGTGGAGGTAGGGTGGTAGGAGAAACAAGGCAGAGAGAAAAGCTTAGAAGCTTGTTATGGTTATATGTGGTTATAAAGCAGACTCTTCTCTCCATTTTCTTCTCCCTTCCCAGTCTTCTCTTTTCTCACCCCTTTCTTCAGGTATCACCCTCTTCTAGAACAGAGATGTCAGCCGCCTCTCAGTTTGCCCAGCTCATGTGGAAGTGTCTAGCTGTGTGATTAACCTCCATCCTCTTCTTTACTAAGCTGCCAGGTGGGGGTTAGCATCAAACACTGCTTCCTTCCAGCACTGGACATGTTTGCTGGCATTGCTAGAAAACATTAGTGGAGCCAGGTCTAAGAGAAGAGTCCACATGAAGCCTCTTGTGAGTTCAGGAGTTTCGTGGCGTGGATGATTGTCCCCATTCGTGACTCTTTTTAGTACCACTGTAATGATGTGCACATCCCAGCCAGGCAGATAATAGTGGAGGTTCTCTTATGTCTCAATTAAATGTTATGATTAAATAGAGTCATAAAAACTCACAGAAAACAAAGCCTTTTTTTTTTTTTTTTTTTTTTTTGCGGTACGTGGGCTTCTCACCGTTGCGGCCTCTCCCGCTGCAGAGCACAGGCTCTGGACGCGCAGGCTCAGCGGCCATGGCTCACGGGCCTAGCTGCTCCGCAGCATGTGGGATCTTCCCGGACTGGGGCACGAACCCGTGTCCCCTGCATCGGCAGGCGGACTCTCAACCACTACGCCACCAGGGAAGCCCAAGACAAAGCCTTTTATAAACGGAATTTTGTAATGATGGGCTATTAAATATGTTTTGGACCAAGAGAGTCTGTTCCCATCTTAAGCAAGCCCACTTTACTCCTCCTCATCATTGAGGACCCAAGGCCAGGCCCCAGAACAACACCCCCCCAACCCCCTCGCCCCAACCTCTTCTTGTCCATCACTCAGCTGGCCACTTCCTTTCCATCGTCCTCTCCCCTATCCCCACTGTGGCCTTCCTATCAATCCTTTTCAAGCTACACACCTTACAGGGAAAGGCATCATCTCCCCTACCTTCCAGACTGGGGCACAAAGGTCCTCCTCTTAAAGCCGTGATTTGCCCTGGCTCTAGCTGTCTATTGGCCTGGAACCCTGGCATTGTTACAGTGATTCCATTATCCTGATGGTGTCATATCCAAGAAACTGTTACTAAATCTAAGGTCACAGATTTATACCGATATTTCCTTTTAAGAGTTTCAGTCTTAGCTGTGAAACACTTACATTTAGGTCTTTGATCCACTTTGAGTTAGTTTTTGTATATGATGTGAAAAAAATTCATTCTTCTGCATGTGGATCTCCAACTGTTCCAGCATCATTTGTTGAAAACATTATACTTTCACCATTAAAGGGTCTTGGCATCCTCATCAGAAAACAACTGACCATGGACATATGGGTTTATTTCTGGACTCTCAATTCCATTTCACATGTCTATCCTTATGCCAGAACCACACTATCTTGATTACTGTAACTTTGTAATACGTTCTGAAATCAGGAAACCTGAATCCTCTGTTCTTTTTTCCCCAAGATTGTTTTGGCTACTCTGACTCCTTTGCATTTCCATATGAATTTTGGGATCAACTCATCCATTTCTGCAAAAGAGCCCACTGGGGTTGTGACAGGGATTGCACTGAATCTGTAGACCAATTTGGGGAGCACTGCCATCTTAACAATATTAAGTCTTCCATTCCAGGAATGTGGGATGTCTTTCTGTTTATTTAAGTCTTTAATTTCTTTCAAAGATGTTTTATAATTTTCAGTGTATAAGTTTTCCACTTTGTTTGTTAGACTTATTCCTAAGTATTTTATTCTTTTTGATGCTAACCGTAACTTGAAGTGTTTACTTAATTTCATTTTTGAATTGTTCATTTTGGGTTACTAATATATAGAATTACAACTGATTTTGTGTTTTGAGTTTATATGCTATCATTTAGAAGATACTTCTGATCAGGTATAAAACATGACTTATAGGAGTTCACTTTTTACTGGTAAAAGGAATAAATAAACAGATGTATAAACCAGGGATTTGTTAATTGTCCTGCTGAGCACTTACAGATGTTAGATAGAAATTTATTTTTAGCTATAATATGCTTGAAATACACACACACACACACACACACACACACACACAAACTCAGAGTAATAATCCATTTTTCTGGCTGTCATATTTTAGATAACCTGAACATTCTGAAACACATCTGTGAACTCAAAAATGATCTGCAAGAAAGTTTCAAGCCTTTCTGTCTGACATTTATTTTTTTCCTCTTTTGACCTTGCAAACTTCTTCTCATCCTGTAAGACCTAGCTTAAATGTCACATCTCCTGATCCACCCCCAGAAAAACCCTCTTCTGGCAGAACAAACCCTCCTGTTTCTGGGTTGTACAGTATGCATCCTATAACGAAGCATAATTATTCATTTCCATACTCTTATCTTTTCCAAGTCTGTGGCCTTCTTGGGGGCAGGCTCAAGGGGGAAGTCCCCACTTCAGTCTTTACAATTCCCAGCACCTCAATCCACTGATGTCCTGGCTGGCTCCAGCCAGCCTGCGATTCGGTGACTCAGATACCACTGCTGTTCCCACCTGCCACATCACCAATGTGGCCAGCCCTTTGTTGCCAGCCAAACTGGGAGCCCAGGCACTGGGGAGAGCATTAGATGGCTACATAGCCTCCTGAGTCCCAGCACACTGTATTGGCCCAGGATTTGGGACTATGCCTCTGCCTTTCTACCCTGACTCACAAATCTAATCTGCAGTTGACCTGGGAGACTTGCCTGGAAGAACAGTCCTCTCTAGGCTTGGAGGCCGCCCTGAGCATGGCCTGGTCAACTTGGGCTGGCATACAGTGGGCACTTTTGAGGACAATCTGCTGAATGAATGAACACAAGCCCACTCATTTTACTTCATCAGCCTCAATCTCTCTTCTCAGAGGAGTGGTTTGATCTTACACATACCACTTGGGTATCTGATTTCATTTGATACCTTTAATTTTGCTAGGGTCACCATCAGGAGTGCAAAGACTGAGACAAGATGATCAGATAACTGGGGCAGCCAGTAGTCAATGACAAGAATGAGGAGTGACCATAGAAAACAGAGGTGATCACAGGAGAGAACACAAGAAAAGCACCAAGCAGAGCAGCACACCCATGTAGGGGTCATTTAGTTTGGGAGCAAATGGCTCTCTACACCTCAAAAAGCCCAAGCATATCACTGAGTGCCAAGGCCAAACACACAAGCAAAATGGCTGGTAAAATTCAATGAAAGAACAAGGCAAGATCCCCACAATTCTACAGCCCTAGAGGGCACCAATACATCAAAGTTTAATTCAGTACCATGTTCAAAACAGGAACCTGAGTCATCAAGAAAAGGTTATGATACCTTTTATAAAACCTTTATATCAACAAAATGATATTCACTATACTTTATCAACAGGCTGCCAAGAACAAATACATTTTAGAAACATTCTTTCTAAAAAACGCAAATTTTCTCACTGATGTCAGAGCTTAAAGTAGTATCAGTTAGCTAGACAGCAAGGGCCACCTCATTCCCCAACGATATCAGATGGCTAAGGCATCATGGCACGCATAGACACACATCACTTACAATGAACCAAAGTACTTTACAACTCAGGTATTCAGGGACTTGGAGAGGGCCTGAGTATGAGTTTTACAGTAAGAAGTTCTTTTGAGAGAAGCAACTTGGAGGCAAAGATGGTATCTCTAAGACAGCACTCACATCCTGAGTTAGCCAGGTCCAAACCAGACAAGCTCTACCCACTAAAATTAAACTAAATTTCCCAGATTTCTCTTTGGAGCCTGATTCTCTTGGTACCTTGGCTACTCATCCAGTTCCTGTTCTGTGGTTCAGATTTCATGTTCATGATTCTTACTACTCTGTTTAACTTTTGGTGTCTTTATTTGGATATGTGGTGGCTGACTCTGGCTTCATCCCACGATTCCACCTCCTGACTCTCAACTCCTGACATCCACCCCTGGCTACTCTAGCGCTGGCTCCTATCCACTTGATCTTGTTTTACTACCTCTTTGTTCTTTGCCAGGCCATGCTAGGAGGTCAAGGTACATCCACATAATAATAAATAAAGTACGTTACACTGGGCTTTGCCTAGCTATTTTGTACATGACTCCAAATATATCCATCTTGTTTGAATTAGATTCCCTTGGGGTGGTACTTTTTGATTTGACTTTTCCCGAAGAGAAACAGTATATACTGTCATTGGATAGCCATTTCATAATGAGGTATATCCCATGCCCAAAGAATAAGATGGTTCAAATCCTGGCTGGTTATATTCATTCAGAAATAGAAGCCCTAAATGTCAGATGTAAATGAAGATAGACAGTTAATTGTCCTCTGGGATCTAAAAGGGCAGACTTAGCCATGACGGAAGAGGTTCTCAAACTTTCATGTGCAAAGAGTTGGGAAGCTAGTAAAATGTAGATTCCTGGGCTCTACCCCTAGAAAGTCTAATTCAGAGATCTGGGTCCAAGAATCTGCATTTTAAACAAGAGTCTTAGGTAATCCTGATGTAGTTAGTCCTTGGACTACCCTTTGAGAAACACTATATCACAGCAATGAGAAATCTGACAAACATGGGGCAAGCACAGTAATTAAAAGATCCCACCAATCCTTCCTTTCTTAGAAGCTATGATGCACCTTGCCTAAGGCAGGTCACCTGGCCAACTCTTTCCTAATACTCTTATTCCCAATCAGCAGCTTGGTTCCAAGATCAACTTAATGTTTGTTTTAAAAATATATGTGAATTTCCCAAGTTTCCATAAAAAAGATATTTGAATGTTTTTCGAGTAAATGGGAGTAGATGTCCAAGTTATAGTTTTCTCTCAACTGAGGAAGAAGTGCTATAAAGAAAAATATACGATTTAAGCTATAAGCTATTGTCCTTCATCACACATACCTTCTCCTCTTAGAACATCTCCCTATGATGATTTCAAAAGTCTCACAATTTTACCCAAATCAAACAAAATATATTAAATTTAATAGCAATCACTGCTACTTTAAATAAGGAATGAAAACATCCATTTGATCCAGAAAACCTTCAAATGAGCTCTCCAGCAATACCTATATTACTGGTGAAGGTATCTGTACCTGAACATTCTGATGCCCAGGAGCCTGGCAGACCAAGAACAGCAGAGCCCAGGAAAGATGGCAGGCTGTGCACTTGACTGGGTAGGCCATTTCCCTGGGCACGTCCCTAAGCAAACCCGAACGGGGAGCTCAGGAAAATCAGTTTAATTGGGAGGATTCTGATGGCCATAGGATGCTTTTGGAATCTAAGATGACAGAAGATATTGATGCGCTATTAGATCCAGGAGGCCTGTCTGATATTTGAGATAATGGGGCCTCCATTTGTTTCAGGACGATGCCTTCATTTTTGCACTAACATGGTTTATGGCTTACAAGGGATATGTGGACTGACTGATGCAGACATTAAGGATGTTGGAGCTCCATTCTTACTATTATTGTGATATGTGTATGTGTTTGTTTTTTCTTCCTAGGAGGATCTTTATTTTTTCTCCCAAATCTCATAACTGGTTATACAGACATTTAATTGAGAGGAATAATTATGAATTACAATATTTTTTCTTTCAAACTTTCCTATCTGAATCATTTATTGCCGACATTACAAGCATTTTAAATACTATAAAATTAAAGTTTAAAAAATAAACATTGCTAGCAGGCAAGCTCAAGCCCAGAAAAACTCAGTTTTTAAAAGACATGAATGTTTCTTAATCGGAGTCTTGTATACTATAAGACTGCTAATTTACAGGAAAAAAAGGAATTTAAAGTCAGCAACAAAAGTAGTTGATTGAGAATGAAATTCAGGTAGCTTAACTCCATAAAGGCAAAGGGACAGTGAAACTCCATGGATAAGGACGATCAGAGGTAGGATGACTTAACATGTGAGAATACTAGTTAAAAGCACAAAAAGTTAGGAGTATGTTCTGGGGAAAATGCCTAATTAGGAAATTAAAGCTGAACTGTTGACCTAGAGCTTCTGAACATTTTTATCACTCTGTTATTCGGTAAATAAAGCAAGGAGGACAAATTTTATCCAGCTTATGCTTGCTATTCAACTCTGACCCTTGCCTACTGAATGACTTTAAATATGTGTTACGGAAAAAATGATACCACTTTAATTTCCAGCTCCATCCCCATCTGGCCAGAGAGAGGATAAATTAATATTATCGTGTTTTGTCTTTAGGGCTTCTGATGCCCCCAAGGATCAGCCTGTGGGACAGTCTGTTTTGGCAGAGAGTCTCGGCTGGAATCAGAAGAGCAGGATTCAGGACAAGGCCAGTTCACGTAACACAGCTCAGAGCCATACAACACAACTTGCTCCGAGGATGTTGGGCATTGTGCTTCATTAGGAAACAAAATATAAGCTTTCCACACCATTAGGAATGACTTTAGGAGTGAAAGCACATAAGACGATGCCTCACCTCATCAACAATGCACTGCAGAAGCTGGAGAGGCTGCAATGGGAAAGAAGAAAGGAAAAAGTATTAGCCTCTATGCAATATCTTTACAGTGGAGTGGAAAGAAAAAATCATTAATGCAATAAAATATAGCAAGATTAATCAACAACAGCAAACTCTTATAAAAACATTGATGCTCAGGATGTTCTATTATTTCTAATGGTACCTAATCTAATACAGGCAGTTAAAGGTTTGCATTTTCTTCAAAATGCAATTTGCTAACTTTAAAACAAGGCATTCAAGCATGCAAAGGAAGCAGCCATCAGGAAAAAGAAAAGTGAATTTTTTCTGAACTCATAAAGCTTACCATTAAAGATCCCTGGTTTTTCTGAATCTGAAAAAAGGCAATATGTAATTAGCATGTCATAATCAAAACGACTCACTTGGACACATTATGATCACTGAGAGAAAATTATTGCATTGCTGGTGGCAATTTGTGGGCATGTGTTAACACAATTTACATAATGAAAATACACAAATGTTAATAGCTCGCTTCTCATTTATAGGCGTAAGTCAGCAGAATGTTAATTTCACACAACACTTTTTAGTACCCTCCAGGTTGTATTAGAATAGGGAGAAAAACCATAATCCATTTCAAAAGGCTGTTTACGATTCAGATATAAATAATGTTTTATATTGCTAGATTGTGAACACTGGGCTTAATGTTGCAATCACTGCTAATGTTATGAAGCTCACTCTTTTTAAATTAAAAACCGATTTATTTAAAATTGAAATTAAATCATAGTCAGAAATTAGAATTTTGGATTCCTGCCAGTGTCTGCTCACAATCCCCTATTTTGTGAAGAAAACTTTAATTATGTGGTTGAAGTATTTGCCTCTGACTCAGGAGTGGGTAAAGACTCCACCTTTTCCAAAGTTCCTTCAGCAGGGCAGCAATGCTTTCTGGGAAAATCAAATTCATGCAAGTTTTAACACTGGTTTTCAGGGGATAAGAGTAGAGTCAAAGAAGATGCCTGTTCTGGAGGCAGCTGCTCACACAGCTGACACTGATAAACCACATCTCTTAGAAAGTTACTAAAATGTGACACCAAATTAATAAAACATCCACTTAGTAGTTAAAGTATTAAACACTTCAATGTGTGCCCCCCAACCAAAAAAAAAAAAATTGCCTGCCATTATTACAAACTCAATGAAAATGGAGTCCCAGGTACTAAATTTCCTAAGGAGGAAAATTTCAGGAACCAAATATAACTATTGAGGAGTCAGTTGTTTGCTGTGATAATTGTGCTTCAACCAGCTGGTAAAATAAAGGTAAACTAGTTAATAGTCCCTTATATGCTTTTAATGGTGCTTTTAAAAGTTCTTTCACATACACGTTCTCATTAGATCTCACAACCACGCTGAGCTTGGCAGAGATGGTCATCTCTAGTCTATGATGGGAAAAACCAGGCCTCCCAGAGGTGGGCAGGCCCAAGGCCACAGGAGCAGGCTGTGGTTGTGCTAGGGCCTCTCCCGTGCTCCTTTCTCTCCAGCATCATATCTGCCTACAATCACAGCATTCCTTAAAAACAACTGGATTTGCATGTGTTTATACTTGGCATGGTAAAGTTGATAAATGATCAGTTTTGGCACGTGGGTTCTTCTCAACTAGACTGTTGAGCTCCTCAAGGGCAGAAGCCAAGTTTTTGCATTTCTTTTGCATCCCTGTGGCTGATCAGCAGACCCTTCCACCAAGTGCTAGATGTTTTAAAAAGTGCTTTCCCATGTATTATCACAACTGAACATGGTACCCACTCCTTCCTGCTCTTGGCTCCTCATCATGCCCTCCCCAATCACCACTCCCTGAAACTTCCATCTCAGGTTGATTGGCTCTTAGTCTACTTTGATAGTTCCTACTGAATGCTGTCCTGATGCTTCTTCTTGTTCCTCTAGCTAATGAGTACTTCTGCATAAGGGTCTGCGGGGAAAGATTTACATTAAAAAGGAAGACAGAGCTGTTAACTACCACCTTGGAGTGGTTAGGGTTTTAGTAACAAGCCACAGCACCTTTAAAAAAATCATGAAAAAACCCAGGTAAATTCTCCTATGAGATATCTTCGGTGTTTGCTTTTACAGTTGGTCCTTGATCAACATGGGTTTGAACTGTGCAGGTCCACTTATATGTGGCTAGTTTTCATTAGTAAATACTACAGTACTAAGTGGTCCATGGTTGGCTGAATCCACGGATGCGAAGGAACCTCGGATACTTGGAAACTGGGGGCCGACTAAATTATATGCAGATTAACCCCCTCGTTGTTCAAGGGTCAACTGTATTTTTTTAAAGTACACACAGATAAGCACCGCCTCCCCCAAACATTCTCAGTAAGATATATCTGCTTCAACAGGAGAGTTACTTTTTCTAATGTACACAGAATTAGAAAGCTGTTTTTAACATCAAAGAGAATGTTTTTCATAAATTTCCAATAGTCAGGGGGATTACAAATTCTCTGAGGAAAACATGTAGCAAATATTTTAAGTGACATGTTTCAAAGTAAATTCAGGAATGGATTGTGAGACACTGTTCCCAGTAACATGAGTTGCGTGAACTAAATGAAAATTTCCTCATAAACCGAGACCTTAGAAAAAGTTTCCACCCTGCCCTAATCTGTGGGTTAAAAGCATGGTTTAAGGCAGCTTAAAATTGTACTATTTTAACACTTGCTCTTTACTACAAGAAAAGGAGAAACAGCAATATCAAAGTCTGTTTTATGATCTTATAACCATACTGTTATACTGTTTTGCCCAGGTTTTTAAAGGGAGACGCTGTTATCAGGTTTTATCACACAGTTTTGATAGCAACATACTACATGAAATCATCTTCATAAATTTTGTATTAAGGTAGCAGTGCCAGTACCTGAAATTGATTCAAAATTCTTAAGATACTCACTTACTTTTTAACAGTTACACAATGCAGTGACATATCTTCTATTTCCCAAGAATCTGATGATGCAACATCATTGTAATTGATTCATTTCTCAATTAAATAAAGCTACTGTGCTTTTCTTTATATGAATGCCACATAGACCATAGAGTTAGATGTATTATCTCCTTTCTCTGTCTCAGATATATGGCCTTAAGTGCTATATTCTGTTCCTCTGTTAGTTCCACCAGAAAATTTAATGTCACGGTCATATTTGTCAAATTCTGAACTGCCATAAACTCAACTGTATTTATATTAGGCATATTTTTCACTGCTAAACTCTTTGTTGTTTACCTTTTTCAAGATCACATTACTGTACAGGCGCAGCAATCATAAAACAGATCCAAACAAAGTCAGCCTCCAGTCGTGGCCTCTGCTTTTGCACACAGTTCATGAAAAAGTGAAGCCCCTAGTTTTAAAGCACATTAAAAGTGGTACTAAGGGTCCTCAATATAAAATGTTAGCTTCGTGAATGCCTCTCTTTATTCTGGGTCTGCCTTGCAAATGCTCAGCTGTGAGAGCAGAGTTCAGGGGGACACAATAACATTGTTAGGGCTCATGTACTGCATGCACCTCCCAACATATGAGATGCTGTTTATAACTAACTTGTCCAAGTCCACCTTCCTGCCTGTACATTTTGCTTGTGTTGAGTTTTCTATGTCTAACTGACACCTGGGGACAAAGAACAGAATGATAATTGCTCCAGTCATAGGCTTTGCTAATCAGTCTCTAGAACTAGTAGCATTTTGAAACACTATTTAGACAAATCTCTTCCCTCTTCTGGGCATAGCTTTTTTTTTTTTTTTCTTTCATCAGCCGTTAGGTTCAAGATGTTAAGCCACACTAACAGGGGATAGTTATGTCTCATTCTAATATAAGACAGACCCTTATGTGTTTAAATGGGGAAGAATGACTTCACAACAGGCAGGCCTAAAAATCAGTTAGGTCTGATATTTAGGGTATTACTGCAGTCATATTTACCTTGTATTTCCTTGCAAGGGCCATACAGTTGAGTTGGCAATTAAAAAGCTCCCATAATATGACTTGTGACTTTGGAAAATGAACATGGAAAGGAAACTGCCAATGCAAAAGTTTGCTCATGGGGCCTCAGCTATTTAATCAATGACTCTGGTGATAAAAATCAACTTTGGAAGGCTCACATTATGCTTCTATCTCTATAGAGGTACTTTTTACACACACAGTGGTAAAGCAGACCTTGCTACCAGCGCTTTTATATTATATTCAGAAGCACAATCAGAAAACTGAAATGAATCCACCTATGTAACTTAGAGAAGACACCAGCTATAGCTTTCATTTTCTCTTTTTCTCTCTGAAATTATGGCCTGCCCTGCAGCTCTTGTCTGAGAGATTTATGTGTGACCTGGGTCAGATCTTCCAATATCAGTTGACAAATTTTCTCTTTACATATTTACTGCTTTTCAAGCTTGTGTTATTTTTTCTTAAATAGAAAAAAGAAATATAAAATTAAATTATATGGTTGGGATTTAAAAAAAATATCATTTTTATTTGTTGTGCTCCTGGCATCACATTCTAGCTTTCAATGTTGAACTCTATTCTCTTTTTAAGCTTCAAATTTTAGAAACTGTAGTTATTTTGCAAGGACTCTTTTTTTTTTGGGGGGGGGGTAGGTCCTTTTTTGGCCGCGCCACGCGGCATGTGGGATCTTAGTTCCCCGACCAGGGATCAAACCCGTTCCCATTGCATTGGAAGTACGGAGTCTTAACCATTGGACCTCCAGGGAAGTCCCAAGGACTCTCTTTTCAAATCAGATTCATTAAGCTATAACTCTGGCTAAATATGAACAGGGATTATGGCAAACTGAGATTTTATATTCAAAATGAAGAATAATGACCAAATTTTTTTTTTTTTTTTTTCTTTTGGAGATGGAAGGGACCTCCAAGATCTACTCATTTTGCTGTTAGGGAAACTGATGCTCAGAGGGGAACAGTGCCCAAGGCCACAGATAGAACCTGGCTTAGAACTGACTGCTGACTCACAAGGCTCCCTAGTATGGGGACAAATGCATAAACTTTGGAGTCAGAAAGATCCCTGGAATTCCAGTCAGATCCCCATGGCTTCAGAAGCTCCCTCCCTTCACTAGGCTTAGGGCTCTTGTCTAGAAAGTAAAGGATGAGCTAGAGGGGCCCAAAGACCCCCCAACCCCCCAAGCTGCTCATTCAAGCACCATGATTCTTTTTCCTACCTGAAGGAGAACTGACACTGGCACTCAATCTGATTGTATCTGGCACTGTGCTGGGTGATAAGACTTAGGGTCACATCACCTCCAATCCATCATAACTTGCAAAAACAAAGTGCCCAAATCTCAAAAAGCCCTCAGTGAGAGAAAAAAATCACTTCCACATGACCACAAACTGAATACATACTGCTTACTAACACTAACTTAAAATAAGAGTACCCAAACAAAGGACTGTGTTTTTGAAAAGGAACAGAATGAAACTTACCCGGGTTAACTACAAATGGGAATTTTGGCAAACTGATATTTTTAGACACTGAATGTATTATGAGACAAAATAAATGAATAATATATATTATTTCTAATCATATAAATGAACAAAAACAATTCATTTGTGCTATCCTATCTCCCCTGTTCATCAGCCTCTGTCCTTGTTCAAGTTCTTATCATGCCTGTAAATCTATTAGCATAGCTTGTATAGGACAAAACAAAACAAACAAAAAGTAACTCATATCACTTATTTAAACACAAATCAATCACTTAAAAATAAGTGATAAGAGGATTTAGAAAGGGGCTACTCAATAAGGTGTAAGAAGGTCACTGTGATTCCCAAATTCTAAGATCCACTCACTAGCACCTTCTCCCTGCCCCACATCCCAAACTCCGGCCGGGGTGCTGCATTCAGGAGTGACCAGTTTTAAAAAGTTAAAAATAGATATCCCTGAATTTAACAAACAGCTGGGCGGGCTAGAAAGGCTCCAAGATGCCTAGAGGAGGGCACAGCTCAGATGGGACCAGGCAGAAAATCATCGCAGCCATAAATTAGGTCACTTGGCTGTTACTGCTTCCCGAGTATCAAGGACATTGTCACACAACACACAACAGCTGGAGCACCAAGGTACGGTGCAACATCATTCATGTGCTGGGTCTGCCAGTCAGTGAGCAGGAAAAAAAGGAACTGACTGCCAGTCTATACTCTTTTATCCCTTGTGTATGTAAAACTGACATAGCTCAGGTCCTCCCCAACACAGGTGTACAAGAGCCAGAGTAAATCATCTCCCGGGCAAGTAAATGAGAATTGTAATATTTAGACCTAAATTCTGTGAGAAAAGCAGGGGCTTAGGATCACAATTCAAAACAACCAATGTGAATTACAAAACTGACCTTTTCCCTAATGGTACAAGGTCTGGTCAAGGAGTCCATTAAGCACTAGCTTTTCAAAGATTTTAGACATCTGCTGTATCAAACTTTTCTCTTTTCTTTGTTCCAAAAAATGTGTGGTCTTATTTCAGAATCTAGGAAGAATATCTGTTCTTTGTGTATAGGAGAGGGGTGAGAGGGGGAGGTGTTGCTTTTTCTGAGAAAGGCCTGTTGATCATTCTACTCCTTATGGTCAAATAAATCTGCCACAGCAAAAGTTATTTTAGTGTGTCAAAATGTCTGAAAGGTTTTTTCTGGAGCTATCAGTTAGTTTGCATCTCTATTAGCTTAAATCCTCCACATGCCACAGAGTCCAGAATGATGTTTGAAGTCAAGTAGTCCGATTCCTTGTTCCATGTATAAATTCACTTTATAATATTCCTGACAGGGACTTCCCTGGTGGTCCAGTGGTAAAGAATCGCCTTCCAATGCAGGGGACGTGGGTTCGATCCCTGGTCAGGGAACTAAGTTCCCACATGCCGCAGGGCAACTAAGCCCACGTGCCTCAACTAGAGAGCCCACCTGTCGCAAACTAGAGAGCCCATGCACCCTGGAGTCCAGGCGCTTCAACTAAAGAGAGAAAACCTGCGTGCCACAACTAGAGAGAAGCCCGCACACCGCAACAAAGAGCCCGTGCGCCTCAACGAAAAATCCTGCGTGCCACAACTAAGACCCGATGCAGCCAAGAATAATTAAAAAAAAAAAAAGAGTGAGGGAACCAATGAAAAAAAATATTCCTGACAGACAGCTAGCCTGTCTTTGCTAGAAGACTTCCAGTGACGGGATTCCAGTGATTCTATCTTGGGTAGCTTGAATTGTTAGGAAGTTCATTCTTATTTTGAGTCCAAATGTGTCTTCCTATAAGATGTGCCCATGGTCTGGAGCTGTAGTGATTAAGTCTAATGACAGCTCTTCACATATCTGAAGATAGCTGTCATGCCTCCACAATGTTTTCTTTCCTGAACAAACATCCTATTGATATTTTCTTCCTAGGATCATTTGCTATGTTTGGTTGCCCTCTATCCTTCTCCCTTCCATTAGTAATGACACTCTAACAGCATTCCCCCACCCCTAAGCAGCCCACGTGCTTCGTGGGAAGAAGACTTCGCCCCCAGCTTTAGAGATGGGGCATGTGGTCCAGGCTTAAACTAGTTGGCATCACCTAAATGCCCTGGCTGCAGGGAGTTAAACTGGTCCAATCAAACTGAAGCCCATAGCCTCTGGTTGCTTGTGGGGGAAAAGAGACCTGCTCTTTCCTTCTAAACTGGGAAGCAGGTCACCCCAGGAACTCTACAGCCATTCTTGGTCTGTGAAGGGAGAAGCCTAATAAGAATAGAGCTCAAAGTGACTTACCAGATAAAGTTCTACCTAAAACCAGCGATACTTAGATTTTCGGTCACGTAATTCAATAAATTTCCCTTATGATTGAGGCAACTTTGAGTTGGGTTTTCTGTGAGCTGAACCAGAAAGCTGTCTAGAAGGACCAAGCATGAGTTCACATTCTCCTTTGAGGTTACTCTTCTCTGAGTGTGGTGCTGTATGTGCACGTTCCTCATAAAGTGTGATATCCACGCCTGAACACATACCTTGCACTGACTTAGATCACCTTGCTTTGGACACTATACACTATTTAGAAGACTGTCATAGAGGCTACAAGTGCATTCACATTTTTGATAGCCACGTCACATAATTGGTTCAGTGGAGAGAAACAGAAGTGTGTAAGTCTTGGGCTGAAAAAGAATTACTTCTTTCCTGTACTCTTCTATTTCTTATGTGTTTCACACTGACAGAGTATTTGTGAGTCAAAATGAGTGGATCATTAAACCAATTACAGAATCTAGACAAGTCTGATGAAGTTTCTACCTGTTGTCTTTCCCCTGTAACTGACAGAAAATGCATCAACCTTCTGTTTGTTTGGCTGAGGTGAGTCTTGCCCAACACTGAAGCAGACTCATAGACTTGGTGTCTGAAAGCACCTGAAAGGTTTTTTAATCTGACCTAGCTTCCGCCCCATCTGACCCTTGAATCCCTCCTTTACGCCCCTGCTGACCGGACTTCTGTCTGAATACATACAGTAATGCGGAGCTTACATTTTCTGACTGTCCATTCTACCTCCTGTTCCAGTTCTACCCTAACAGTACAAATCCACATCCTTTCTTACAGAGAATCCTCAAATATCTGAAGACAATTATCACATCTCCTTGGAAGGTTTTATTCTTCGGGTATTAATGCTGGCAGGGTAGAGTGGAAATACAGACATGGAAGAAAAGGGGATGAAATTATTAATTTAAAGCCTAAGGATGTGTATTGATTCTTAGTTCCTGCTGATTCTAAAACATGCTATTGCCAACATGTAAAAAAAGTAAAATTAAACTAAATTATCAATTCATCAATTCATATATGTTTATGAAGTACTTACTCTGTGCCAGCCACTGTACTAGACTCTAGGACTCGGATGATGGATAAGATATAATTGCTGGTCCACAAAAACAAAGTGACTTATTAAGTTCCCTGAAATTTAGTGCCAGAGCTGAGACTTAAGCACAGGGCTTGCACGCACCTCTAAATGTCACTGAATGTTTGTATAAAATATAGTTCGCTGAATTCCAGACGCTGTAAATTTCTAAGACAGCTTCCCCATGCCCCCCAAAACAAGTCATGTTTTTAGGCATTGCAAGGAAGGTTTTCTTTGTGAGCTAAGACTCCACATATCGCTCCTTTTTTTTTTTTTTTAACCGCGATATATCTCACAACATTTTTTGGCCTGCTGAGATTCTGAGATAAGCTGTAACTGCAGCCAATACATGGTTCATACAGGATTAGGAAAGAAAAAAAATCTTGAAATACAGTCACATATAACCATGTTAATTAACGTGTGTCTTACTGGCTTGACTGTAAATTCAAAACAGGTTTAAAGAGAAGTCATGGATCTAGAATGAACTGAAGAAAGTCTGACTTCTGTTTCAGAGTTTTGGTTCACATCTCTCATATTTTGATATAAGTAAAATAAGGTTTCAATAAACTCTAAGGGAGGACATGGGGAGATGGTGTTGAGTAAGGTGGCTGAAGGTGTAGAAAAGAGGAGGAAACTGTTCGTACAAGATGAAAGGAGACCACAGAAGTATCTAGTCCAGCATTTTTCAGTCTTGTTTACCAAATAACTCTTAGTTCATACAAGATATTACTTAGACACATTTTGAAAATTAACAGATAATGTGTTCGTGTGTGCATGCATGTGTGTATGTGTCAGAGAGTGGATGCCCACCTACTGTATTTGGCACGTGACTGACCTGGGCCACCTCCATCAGTTTCCAGATGAGAAAACTGAGGTCTGAAAAGAAATAAGGTCAAACAACTAATAGGAACAGCCAGGACCAGAACTCAGGTTAACTCTGTGTGTGTGGCTAGGCGGAAACCATATACTGATAATGATTCAATTTGTCACTTGTTGGGTGTGTCACCTGTTGTACCCCAGTTGCCTCTACCCTGAGTCACTGAGCATTTCCAGCTGCCTGGCTACCAAGGAGGCATAGGGCTGATCAGGGGCTGGAGGGAGGCCTTTAGCCGGAAACATTCTTTTGTTTACTGTATTTTACCAAACTAGAGCTAGGACTGGGGTCGAGGTCTCCTCATGCCCAGAATGGTGCTCTCTGAAACCTGTCTCTGAACACAAAACAAGACAAGCTCCATCACCCTCTTTGGTCTCTCTTTCCCCAGACTTCCTTACCTTCCCCCCATGGTGTCACCACCTATAGACCTTGACAGTGTACAGCACAACAGAGTCTACACTTGGTTCTAATTGCTTTCCTCAGTTTCCCACAATTCTTTGGGGACGACACCTTGGCTCTGAGCGTAAACAGACAACTGCCTCCTTTCTTAGCTCCTAGCAGTCCCTGGCACCCTCTTTCCACCTGGTGTGTCCTGGGCAATCTCCAGTCTTAAATCGAATCAGCTCTTTGCTCCTTTCAGGCAACTCACTGATTTTTCAATGAACTTAGCTTGTCTGTTTTATTGGCACTAAAGAAGGTTGGGTTCTTAGCATCATTAACATTTTAGTTGAGGAAGAATTCCCAAACTCCCCAGGCATTAATCCAGAACTGTAAATATCTAAAAAGTAACCTGTACTCAAACAAAGCTTGGCCAGGTCTGCCCCCTTTTTAACTTGGATGCCAATGAGCCCCTAGCCCCAAATCTACCCAAGTTTTCTATACTGAATGTTGATAAGTAAAACACTGGAGTACAATAAAGTTGATGTCTTTGTCTGTTGTTGCTGCTGCTACTACTGCTGTTGAAGACCACTTCCCCCTAGGGATCCATATCCGTCAGCAATTACCTGGCAGGCATGGAGCATCCTACAACAGTAATTTCCATCTCTGTAGACACACCACTTGGAGGCAGTACTTGAATGGATGGGTGTGTAAAATAAGGATAGCTATTTGGGCTCAAAGCCTCTGGGTCCCTTCTCTCACTTTCTCCCCCTGCCCCATCCCTCTAGAGTGGGAGACAGTCTGACCTTGTTGCCAAATATCTGGTAATCGTCAGTGAGTCATCTAATGGCTATGGACCCCCCTTTCCTCCTCTGTAAAATAAATGAGTTGAACTAGACCATTGTAAGATCTCCTCACATCCTGAAATTCTATGATTCCATGAGGTAGTACCAATGAAACCAAAGGGGGAAAAATGGAAGGCCTTCCAGACCACAAAGTCGAAGAGGAAAAGAAGATAGCGAAGTCACCCCTGAAAGCCAGACTGAGCACCAAGTTCATTACTTCAAACTTCAATTCTATTTCTGGGCTAAACTGATTATTTAAAAATTGTAAAAGTATCATGGTCCCCAGTTACTGAGTTAAAAATGACTAGATTCTGCATATAATTCTATATATTAATGATGGTGATTGTGAATGATAAATTATAACACAAAAAAGAAAGACTGTAAAGGAAGGCTCTTATGGGATCAGAAAAGTAATTCATTTTAGTCCTAACTGGAGTGAGACATGGTCATATATTTTCAGAGTTACATAGATAAATCCCTAAAGTACTTCCTGGAAATATAAATAATACTAATATTACCTTGCTCTTATTTACCACCTTATTTTTTTCAAAGTGGTCTCTTAGGTATTAGCTCATTTGATCATGACGACCAATCCTCCAGCAGTCTAGAAAATGTTCTACAATATGCCAAGTTAAATTCATAAAGGGTGGCAGGGAACCCCTCAGAGGCATGTGCCAACTGACCTTAGGGTAGAAATCTTAAAATGCAGTGATTTCCAACCTCAGACTGGCTCTCAGTCATCTCAAAGGGATTCATGAAATTCTCAAGCTCAATTTCATTATCTGGTCTCTGCTACATGTGCCATCTCCATCCTGACACAGCACTTCTCTCCTCTATCATTCTACCAACCTTTTCTTACTTCCCTCCCAGTGTTGCTTTAAAAGTCATCTAAGGACATTCCCAAACTATTAGGGAGATAAATGTCACAGTAGCAGTAGTAACCTATTGAGTTGAAGTACTGCAAGGACACCAAATACAACGTGCTGCTTTAGACCTTTATCTTTTACAAGATGACTCTCCTCTTGACTAGAATACCTGGAAAGTTCTTTTCCATCCTTCTAGCCTTAGAACCTCAGCTCAAGCATCATCTACCCTGTGAAACCATAATTTCCTAAAGTGAGCTGACCTCTTACTCTTGAGGCCAGAGCATAGTACCTCCTGTAGGGCTCCTTTTATATCAACTGTCATTTGTTTACATTTTTCTTCCCACTGCATTGGACTCTTTGACAGCAGGGACCACATCTGTTCCATTTCCATACTCCCAGTGCTTAGCCCAGTGCCAGGACAGAGTAGATGCTCAATGACAAATATATGTTCAATTAAACTGAGATGTATGTCATAAAATAGTTTAGAAGGTGCTATAAAACCAAACCAACATTGGGTTAGTGCTTTTTAAAAAAATAGAGACAATCACTAACCTAGCTGGCTAACTACATATACCTCAACTGAGGTGTTAACAAGTAATTTATCTTTAATGGAAAGTTTCACATTTCTAAGCTACCCACACTTGGGGGATGATTTCTCTTCCATTTCTGCTCCATTTTAAAGATACAGTGGGAACCCACCTCCTGTCTTCAGCATAGACTAAGCAAATAAAATTATGAGACCTCTTGATAAGTATGAAATAGACATTGGGAGAAAAATTTGACATGGGCAATTAAAAAATTCCTGGGAAGAAGCAAATGTTTATCAGGGAACATCTTCATATCACCTAAATTTCACCTCTGCATTTTATGGAACATAAAATCTGATTTTATGGCTTGAAATATCAGTATATTTTAACTGTCTATATCCTCAATAGTGAGGATGAAAATAAACAATGAATTAAAACATGTAGGCTAGAAATGTTTGGAAAAATAAAACTGCACACATATCACTCTTTTGGACTCTTGCCAATTAAAGGTTAGAACCTGAAGTTGGGGTAATAACCTACTGCTGTTTTTTTCTTTGACCAGAGATCTCACACAAAATCTGGATATTTACAGTTTACTAAAATCCTTGATGTTCAAATTTCAAAAAGTTCATGCAACAAAGGATAGATTCCAAACACCTCTTTTCAAAGAAGGCAAACTTTTTTAGGTTTAATTTTGCAATACTAGGTTGGTCTAGGCATAATTAGCACATTAATACGTAAATAAGACAGTGATATCTATAGTGTGAATTTAACACTGAATATAAAACCATATTAAATTGTCAAAATTAGGATTAATAACAATATACTCAAAGGATTTTAAAACATGAATAAAATTAGGTGTAAAAACTCTAGTATTTTGACATTAACTTTTGAAAAACGTTTAATATTTTAAAATAGTTTTAAGAACATACGCTTTCTACTTTATTACAAGACAAATACTCTTATCCAGAGCACAATTTATTACTACAAAATAAACGTATGTTTAAAAGACAGTCTGTCAATTGAAAAAAAAACCTCACACACATTAAAATAGCAGGTTTCCAGGCCAAGTTAAACAAAATATTTTCTACTTGACAAGCTGCTTACATTTAAATGAAAACAGGGCAATTGTGGTCAATAATATAGATTGCATATAATAAAAAGAACCTTAGATCATGTTAATACAAGGATCAGAAAGCAGTAACTTAAATTAAAACCACCCAATTATTTAGCAAACTTTCAGATACAGCAAATAAATTAATCTGTTTTAAATGAATGCTCAGATAAGTAGCTTTTTGACCTATGAGTAAGTCTCACTAGCAGCAATCACAGCAAAGCAAGGATCTGCTGAAGCAAGGCAAAGCACCCAAATCAAACAAATGGTATCAGTAATCAAAAAGCATTTGCAAAACATATTTCCTTGGTTAGTAGCAGGGGGTTCTGAGCAAATGCCGCCTACAGCTTCCTTCATACTTTGATATACAGTGTATGGGGGGGGTGAACACATGTTTCTCTTACCCATGAACAAGTGGGGTATTTTGCTTTTTAACAACAGGATATTTTCATTTCTGTACTGTCTTGTGAAAAAGGCCAGTTATTATACTATTAAGAATACATGTCTTTCACTTAAAATCCTCTATTATCCACTTATGTTTAACTTGTATTGGAATTTAAGAATGCATCTTTATTGAGACAAGTAATATGTCATCATTTTGTTCAGCTAACAGGCCTGACAGACCCTGTCTCCTTGAGTTAAGAACAGCAGATCTCTATTTCGTACATTGGTGGCAAAAGGTGGCAGAATAAATGAGAAATGCCAATTGGTAGTAAAGATTTTTAATCCCAAAGATGCAGACTTTCCTTTTGCCTTGGCCTTAATTATTCTATTTGGTCAGATGATGGCATATTTTTTCAATAAAAGTGATCTCTATATATTGCAATAATTTATTTGGATGCCATTGTTACATATTTTAACAAATAACATCATTATTCACTATATCTCATATTTTTGATCCTTTTTACTACTCATCACCTTCTTTATTTGAAACAGATTTTTAACAGATAATCTTGATCATTACAACAATATCCTGCTTGCATTTTATTCAAATAATTCTTAAAAACAGCTTAAAAAGCCGTTTGGAATAACATCAAGCTTGCCATCAATCAAACGAAAAAATTCCGCTGGCGGTTGTATAAACATCAGATCAAGTCTGATGTCTTCAAGGATTTCAGAGTGAACCATAAAAAACTCCATTAACTTCTGACAAAGAATGCAAATTAATCACAACATGGGGTGAAATGAAATTAAAGGCTCTTTTCTAATCAATGACAAGGCAGGATGAAATATTTGTTACTCTCTCTGCACTCAGACTGCCTAGGATGTTTGCACTTCCCTTGCAAAGCCCCAAATGTAAGGTGTGAGTACAGATTTACCCAGTTGCTGTTTAGCACCCCCCACCCCCGCACCCCAGAGCTATCTGCTTACAAGTCGTGGAGATTCACAAAACACACTAATCATCTGAATCTCAGGTGCATCCAATTTGTTATTCACACTCTCCCATGCCAGTGAAAAGCCTGGCGCAGACAGATGCACCAGGAACCCTAAATGACAGTTTTGGCCTCCGGAAGTACAATCACTACAGCAAAATCTAGTACAGCCTCCAGGTGAAATGTCTGGAGCTCCATATGGAGCAGGGAAAATTAACAACAAGATGAAAATCACTGCAGCAGCAGGGAGTCGGAATTTTTGAAAAAAAAATGAAATTTAAAGATGAAGAAAGAGAAGTAATAAATTAATGGGGTGTGAAAACATTCAAAGCTTTACAATACCAGGGGCACTATTTGCTCAGATTTTTTTCCTTTTTGTAACTTCAGGTCATTTTGATGTAACTTATTAACCAAGATCAGGAAACGTAGCCAAAAGGAGAAGAACATTTTTACACATGCAAAAGTACCTTAAATACATTTGTATCTATATTATCTTCACTTTCCTGTGGCATCTTGCTTACCAATTTCCAAATGCCAGAGCTGGCACATTCCCTGAGAAGTCTCCATAATGGATTTACTATCATCCTAATGCAGGGTACTGTTGTAAAGTCTGAATGAAGGATGACAGTTTTTAGCAGGCAATCTTTTTCATTTCTCCTAAATTATGGTATCATTAAACAAACCATTGCCCACCATCATGTTTTTTAAGTCAACTGGATTTGGATCTACATGATTAACTATATACACAGCTCTAGTCCTTGTCCGGACTTGCACATTTTTCCCGATGACTATTAAAGCTAAACTGTTCAAGAAATTGAGATACTATCTGTTTACCAGATGTTTAAAAACACAAGTTTTCATTATTCTATTGCGGAATATCCTTCACAGGCACCCAGAGTTTAATGGCACTGGGGTCAGTGAGAGCTCTGGGTCCCTCCAGATCCATCACTCTGCTAAACACATGGTAAGAAAAGCAAAAGGGCTCTAGGGAATGGTCTTGTCATCATCTTCCATGGCACAACCCTTCTCATCTACACAGGAGGCCTCCTGAGGGCAGAGAAGGAGAGCCAGGAGAAGGGCTTGGTGGGGCTGAGCGGGAAGGAGGGCAGTGGTTCGAACAGCAAACCAAAATCAGAGTTCACAGAGCCAGTCATCTGGTAGAGTCGCCTGCAAGTCCTAGATCTAACTGTACCCATTCATCCCCAAGGCAAGGCACTTCATCTCTCTGAGACTCAGTCTGCTCACCTGGAGGCTGGAAATAACAGTCCCGAGTCAGATAACAGCAAGTGCTTTGGAACTGGATGTCAGAAAGGTGCTAGGTGAATCTGACATCGTTGTTCCTCCTATTATAAGCTGTAGTAATAAGACCGTGTATTTATAATGGCTCCTAACCTTTCTTTCCATAGAGCCCTAAACTGCATGCCAGTGAGGCTACGCAACTTTAAGGCCTAAAGGAAACTAAAATAGACAGTGTTTTCAAATAACAGAAAAAAACCAACCCCCCAAACAATGAAATTCATGGAGAATGATTATCTCAACAAAAATCCAATCCTTTAACCTTTATGTTGGTCCTGGGCTACTAACTCTCCCTGCTATCTTCCCAACACTTCACCCTCATCTGTGTCCCTACCAGATACACACTGTGTCACCGGCAGTAAGAGACGCTGCTAACGACGCTGTCAGCAGCACTGACGCTGGGCTGGGGGAAGGACGAGTCTGGATGCTGGCCTTGCCTCCCCTCTTTCCCTTCTGCTCATTTTACACTCTGCTCCAGCTGCAGCTGGCAGGTTGCAAGCACATCCTCTTGCAACCTTTGGTTGAGGATTAGAAATTCATATCCATAATCTTATTTGATCTGCATACTTCTAATCAGATAGGAAAGGCAGGTATCAGGATGCTCATTTTAGAGATGAGGAAACAGGTCAAAGCAAGAATTAAGGCCTGCAGTGACCGGAGCTTGTTAGAGCTGGGTTCTAATCCTAATCTTCTGGCTCCTGGTCTAGAGTTCTTTCAAACAGGCCAGTCTCCTCAGCTTGCCACTAGTGAAGGCAGCTGAGATCTGGTTCCCTGATTTGACTTTGAGTACCCAGCCCTGGGTACAGAAGGGATGCAAAACTGTGAGATCTTAAGGATATATGAAAATCTTTCATGTGTTCAAGGGCCAGACCAGTGGGTAATAATTAAGATGAGGCAGTCCTCAGCCTGGTAAATAAAGCTTTGACTCTATGGCTGCTTTGTAAACTAGTGAGTTACCTATCACTGGAGGTGTTCAACTTTGCTTTTCAGAGATATTGTAGAGAGGTTTGATTCGATGTTGTCTGAGATCACTTTCTACTCCTGAGAGTGTGTGATTCACTCCTGCCTATTCCACTTGGGATTCAATGGCCCCAAACCACCTACAGTACAACAATGAGCAAATCAGCCATCCTGTTTGCCCAATTTATAAGGGGAGGCTATCACACAGAGTGGTTAGGGGTTCAAATGAAATAATATGGGCCAAAGAGAAGGTATTATTTCATAATCCAGTCCCTGCAATACTATCAAAATAAACATTTTTCTTCATGTGCTTTATTTGAAGGCAAAAGGGTAGAAAAGGAATCTATAAAGTAACCTTTCCCAATCTTCAGTCTATACAGTACAAAGCCTGTAAAATAAATGCCAACTCCATCAAAAGTTATTAATGATTCCAGCAATGAAGTGCACAAACTTCTGTTGAAAGACCTGGGAAATAGGCCTGATGGCATCAAAGCTGCTTCTATTATTTGAAATGAAAGTCCCAATTTGGTGACAATATTCTATCACAATTCAAGGAATACAGTTTTCCCCTCACTCTGGCATAACAGTGATTGCTACCTAGGGAGTTCAGCACATTAGAATTTTCCAACTTCCACTCGACTGATCAAGTAAACATATACTTAAACATTCCAGAAAACAATACTGCAAAGGTAGACAGCCTCTTTCTAAATTCGACCAGAGCCTTCAAAAGCTTCATTTGTCAAATGCAATCATTTCTTAGACTTATCACTTGTCAAATCTCACTGATTAAATACTCTAGGCATTAGGAATCTCAAGAATACAGCTACATTCCCAATCTTTGGTATTTTTTTTTTTCTTAGATGGCTTATAGAAGTTTTCTATTAAGACTTGTTTGAGAGAGAAGTTATATAGTGCCTCTTCTCTTCATTTACAAAATTTGAGGGGATTGCATACACTGGCCAAACAGTGAATTGTTTAAAAATTACTGACAGAATAAGAGGCTTACCAAGATAAATATTCTAATGAGCTATAAATCCTGAAAATGTGATTTTAATTTGATGGGCTACCTAGAGCTAAGCAGCAAGGCTGTACACAGTAAAATCTCACTAAATGCGAGCATGCATGCCAAGTGATTACACTTAGGATCTTCTCTTTAAGGAAAAGATTATGTTTAAACAAAGAATCCTACAAATTTGAGAAGTGAGACTGACACTCTTGAACCTAACAACTTGGATGATTTCTCCTCCACTTATCTGATGGCTTTAACTGTAAAAGAAAAAGGATACAAAAGAGACATTACAGCGTGTGAAGGGGCTTTAAATGTCCACATGGGTACCAGGACAATTTGCTTAAAACTGCTTATAAAGATGGTAGAGAATGAGTCCCATCCTATTATTCAATAACCATGTTTGTGATGCATCTGTATAATCTAACCATGCATAAATTAGTATGTGTAATACAACACTTATTTGCATAATAATAGCAAGTTAATAGATGCTTAAAGAGCAGAGACCAACACCACCTTTAAATCAGACATGCCTCCAGGCACTTTGGCCTGTACAGACCAAGATGCCAGAAAAACAGGGAGCATCAACCAACAGTCAAACCATTCATTTTTCATCCCTCTAGACATTTCACTTATTTCCCCCCACACACTGGGGAATCATTTTCAAACCACAAAATAGCTTTATATTTTAAGCGCTAGCACCTTTCTATAATAAAAATCTTAAAGAAATTACTATAGAGATTATTATCAGCAATGGTAACATAATGGACATTTTATTTTCCTAGAAATGTAAATAGGAAGGGCAAATTTTTTAAAAAGAAAATGTTCGAAATCACAGCCACATAAAATTGGGGGGCCCATCTATTTGCTTAGCAAAAATAATGACTTAGATTAGATATTTTCACCCTTCACCTCAATCCTTTAATTCAAATAACTAATTGAATCCAAAAACGCAAATAGTGTATCAAGAAAAGGTTGTGCCCCTCTTCCAACCTCAGTAAGAGCACATGGTACTGGGTTGGGATGAGGAAAAACATTACCAGTGTCACACAAAGGAAGAGCACAATGATGGCTTTCAACCTTTAACAAAGAAGAAAACAATCTGGAGTATAAAAAAATCAAAAATCAATACAGACTCCTAAATGACTCCTTTAAGATATCACTTTTCAATTTAACAGGACAGATTTATTTGTATGTGGCTCAAATGTTCACAATTGCTCCCTGTACTTCATACATAGGAATGAATGTCACAGTGGAAAACGGCAGTAATGAACAATCTTACCTGAGGATATGGAAACCTCCCAAGAGCAAGCTGAGAAAGGAAATAATATTTGTCTAGTTATAGATTTGCATGCAGGGCAGATCTTAAGACAGACAAGTACTAAATTTCAGAATTACATCCAGCAAATATAAAAAGCTCACAACCTTAAATGCACAAACTAAATTATTGCTGTAATTACATTGAAAGCTATATATAGAATGAACATTTGCATTGGACAATGTTGTATCCCTGATAAAATATTCTATTTTTAACAACTAAACACTACCCCTACGTAGTTTCTCTTAGGAATATTGTCAGCTGTACGGGCATTATTCACATTTACAAGTGTACGACAGTTTCTTCTAAACAGAGATGTAAAACCATAGGATACTGTCGGCTTTTCCTCTTGTAACAATGGAAACACTTAATTGCTCCTAGCCCACAGCTCTGTAGAATTTTCAGTTATAAGTATTACGGGAAGAGTTGTAGGAAATGGGGGGTGGGCCATGTGAAATAGAAAATTTTGCCATTATTTTCATTTATTTGTTAGTTTTTTTCATCCATTCATATTTAGAAGAAAAGAGCTACTACTAGTGGGAAAGTGGCAGTTCAAGACCGTGAAGTTGGAACTATAAGTCTGAAATTGGGTAAGTGAATCCTTACAGCTTCCAATTTTATTTATTTGTAAATGGCTATGTATTTCTAGGCCACTCACTTAATTTTGGTCTTTAAATTCTCACCTGTGAAAACAAAATGATTCAACCAGGAATAGGATTGATATGAAGTGATAAGATCAAATTTACCAAACGTACCATAATTTATTTAAAGAAAACTGTGGCTAAATTTTGCAACTTCATAATGTGGCCCATCGTCAGGTCTGAAATCCTTTATAGGTATTTGTAAATATTTTCAAAGTAGAATCACTACATCAGGAAACTTTGAAGCTAGAATGGATCCAAGGAAACATCAATCTATTTTACAGATTAGAACCCCAGAGTCCCATTGAAGATGTTTCCACACAGTTAATCAGTAGAAGCCTGGGGACTGACCCCAAGACTTGCAACTTAATCCAGGGTTCTTTCCAGCATATTACATTGCTTTTCTAGATCTTGAGAAGTTGTGCACTTATCTCAAAGACACTGACACTGCTCAAACATTTTTGAACTCCTCTTTTGGAACTGTGTTTAGAATCATTTCAAGTCACAGAAGAACAACTACTTCATTTTATTAGAACTGCATCTTATCTTGAGCTTAAAATTATACCCTTCTGCTTTTCGATCATGTAAATTATTTGTTGACTAAGGTCTGAATGGCCTATGGGTATTACCAAAACCCAAAGCCAACTTCAAAGAATAAATATTTTGTTCCTTAATAAGGATAGACATGAAGATGCTGAGGTTAATTTTTAAAGTTCTAAAACCAGTTTGAGCAACAGCAATGTAATAGGAATAAACCATATGACCATGTAAGGTGACTACTTGGAAAGGGCCAACACTCATTTGGATGTGTGTGTGTATATATGTGTGTGTACATATATATATATATATATATATATATATATATATATATATATATATATATATATATATATATATATATATACTTGGTAAGATTTGTTACCTTGTACTCATTTCTTGTATACTCAGAATTCTCAGATTTTCAAGACATAAAGTTATACTATCATTGTTTCATTTGGTGGATGTCATTAATCTGTTCAACTATAGAGTGAAGGAAAGAGAGTGTGGATGTTAATCAAACTCCCTTTCACAGTTTTGTGTGATTATGTCTGTTGTCTATATGCTGCTATTAATTAGGAAGGGGAGGGACTCAGCTCTCCACAGCCTCCACTCCACCTTCACCCAATACAGGCTATTGATTTGACTTACATTCTGTAAATACAGTGTGTTTCTGGCCAATGAGAATGTGCACATTGATTCAGAAGGAGCCACTATGGTCTTTTGTGGCAGTAATGGGTGGGCTAGGCATTTGCACCATTCTGTACTGAACTGACAGGCAGTGACAGCTCACCAAAAGCTGTCACCTATCATCACACCCATCTGCAGATTATGAGTTTTGCACATTCTTTCATTTGGAAAAAGTAGCAAGAGGAGGGTCTCTGGTCTGAAAAAGCTGACAGCTTAATAACTACTAGAAAATGTTTAGAACATCCTATCTGAAGTCCTTCTACAGGCGCTGCACCATTCACTCTGGTACATGTTGAACATGTCATTAGGGCCTATGGAAGAATTCTGTCCATGTAGCTTACCAGCAGAAGAAACTTTACCACCATATATACAGTTAAGGTCTAAACTAGCTGGCCAGTGCCAACACTGGCCATTGGTTCTTGTAGATTAAAGAACTAAGCAATGATAAAAGGAAGACTTTAAAAAAAAAAAAGAAGAGTGGGATGAGGTGAAAAATGCGAACTTTTTCCACTTCAACACAAAGCCTCAAATTCTCAAGTCATCATTGTTCTATGGAGAGGCAAGGCTACAGCAGACTTGGGAATGTGCACTCATCTACTTGGCCCCCTCTCACAACTGGTAAAAGGTAATTAGGCTGGCTGATGATATTCATTTACTCTGTAAGAGACCTCCATCAAGAGAACAGAGAGAAAATTCAGCAGGGAGCCTCTCTGTACCAGCCAGCTAGGGAACAGGTGGCAATGCTTGAACTAGTGACCTCAACATTCTTGGAACTGGCTTTACTTATGTGCACTTTCCTGATATCCTGTGGAAGCTCCGTCTTACTTGTCAACTACATTCCTGCGAGGACTGTTTCTAAGGCATCTTGCAGGTCTGACCTCTTTTCAATCTGAGGGCAGAGAATGGTCCCCTGTTCTTGACCAGAGACGCGCAACAATCATTTACTCTCCCACAGTGTCACCACTGGGCTGCTCCAGTGGCAAGCCAAGGATTCCAATTCTGCACTAGTGAAAACTGGCAGCGGTACTATAGGCTGGCACCACAAGCAGTCATTTTAAGGCCCTGGGAGAGGGAGCTGCCTTCCATGTATGTCTCTGCCCTTTCAGGTTTAATGCAGCTGCAATGTTTATGTTCTATACTATTTGTCTTGTGGCCAAATAGAAGGAAATATATAGCTAAGCCCTAGAACCTTTTTATCAAGTTCAATTAGGAGAAGGTAAAAAAGGAAAAGGGCTCTCAGCAGATATGGCTGAGGCTGTCAAAAGTCAAAATAAACACTGAACCCTTATGGGGAAGAGGGAGCACATATGCTATGAGTGAATATTTCAGAGACAGATGGACCTGGGGCCATTCTGTATCTTTTACCCTTACTGGTCTATTAATCTACTTGCATTTCCCCAGTTTTTATTGTCAAGGTATTATAAATTAGGAAACTTACAAAAGAGAGTATGTAATCTTCTCTGAAATGGCCTGCAGATATGTCACTGTACTAAATGTGTTTCAGATTTAATGAAGCTTTAATGTCCTTTTTAATTTTGCCTGTTTCTGTATCACCAGGGGTCGGGCAAGGCAATCAGCACTCAAGAGGGTGGTTTGGTTTAAAACTAGGAAAAAACTCATTTGCTTATGAGTTGCACTGTATTTTCTTAATTAAATTTACTGAGTAAAATGGTTTAAGTTCAGCCAACCAATGACCTTTGTATGTAGATGTAGATTTATAAATAGGTTAAAGAAGAAGAAAAAAAAAGAATCACAACAAAGCAAACAGATTAGGGCTTAGCCAATGGAAGTCTTTGCCCTCTTTATCATCTTTACAAAAGAAGCATTTAAATTGAGGCAGCTTAAGTCCAGTTAAAAAAAAGTATATTGAAAAATGTGGGCGCACAGAAGTGCCAGCAATTCATCAAATGACTCTTAACATCCTTTTCATTCCCAGCAGGGGAGCGGCTCACATTGTAAAAGATTTGGAGAAGCTTTATTTATTTTGGGGAAGTGGAGGTAGAGATGAGGGAGGGAGAGGATTCTATTTAATGTTAAATAAAAAAGTGCATTTTAATTCTAAATACATAAGATTCAGCAAAGTGTTAAATACTCTGTTCGTTGTGGGAGATTTACTATGCAAAAGGCAGAAAAAGAATGCTCTAAAAACATTTACCAGTTGGGAATACACTTAAATAACAGTAAACCACTAACCTTTCACTGTAAAACTAGGACTGCTCCTTAGTGTTATCTGATTGATCTTTGATTTGTCCAACCATAATCTATGAACTCCTCTTGAGTTAGCGGTATCTGAATATGCTGGACTTTATAATTTAAGTAACCAGTATATGTGTGAGTGTGATTAACAATTGCCAAATACATAAGAAATGTATGATAGAAACCTTTGTATTTTAACAAAAAGGGTAGAAGATATTTATTTACAAAGCAACAAAAATGGCTTCTGTTGATAATAAGAATAATTATTGTCATGAAGTCATAAATGATAAAGAGAAAACATACATTGTAACCAGAAAGCAAGTGCAGGACAAAAACTCAGGATATGTTTTTGGTGATCAACTGACCAACTGAGAATATCAACAATGTGGGAGTAGCTTTAAATTTACAATTATACTGAAGAGCACTGGATTTTATAAATTCTTAATTTAGACATATTCTATGTTTCTCAGCAAAACTGCAAATTGAAAATAATCATTTTCAATATAGCCAATGATCTAGTTGAAGGAGGACTTTATAGTCTGAAATGTTCTAAAATTTGTTCTTAATTACCCTTGTGCACATTTTACACAATTAAATTTCCATCGAAGGATTCTGCATTTAGATTGTGCACTGCAGTTAAACCTTTATTTTATAGAAATGCAGCAGCCACTTTGGGACATTCAGACACAGGGAAACTTTAAAAAATCAGACTTAACTACTGGATTACATAAAATTCCCTAGGTGAGATTTCATCCCAAGACCAATTTACACAGTCCTAGAGAGAGAGTTTAAATCATCTGAAACTATGCTAGCGAAGGACCATAATAAATACTAAATACCTCAAAATCTACCCTAAGATTTTTCTTTTCTTCCCGTGTATCAATTTCACTATCCTCTTACTATATGGTTTAAAAACAATCCAAAGGATATAACAGCAATTTACCAGTGTTAAAGTGCTTTGGAGGTTAAATTGACAACAAAGAACACAGAAACACAAAGCGTCTTGAAGTAGGGTTTCAATTAAATGTGGAGGATTTAGTAATGCAGTACCAAAAAAAGAGTTACAAATTAATTTAATCTTCTGCCTATAGTTTGCAGCTGCACTCCGAAGTGTCTTGGGCTTAAGAACAAAGCCTTGAAAGGCCTTGGAGTGAGGAAAGCTTCAATTTTTAATGTATAACGCCATTAGCTGATAACTTGTGGAATGTGCAACCCCTGCGGAGGGGCATAAGTGCGAGTAACAGAGACGGATGAAGTGACATATTTGTTCATGTCTAGAACTATGAGGAAGAGGGTTATTACTAACACCATCAGGCCCAACAGAAATATGCCCTAATAACCTTTGGGACCCTCCACATTATCAGTTTTCACTACATCAAATATATTAAAATCAAAACCTAATTCACTTTAATTAAAGACAATTAGTTTGTTTTACTATTATTGTTTTAACTTGTGTGACATTATAATACATTGCAAATTAAAGACGGAATATTAAATATAACAAAAGCATCAAACTGTGTACACCTTCCCACCCATGCTTGGTGAAATCAGCTTATCACCGGTGTCTATTTAAGGAAATTCAAGAACAACCATGATTAAAAGTAGTGTAGAAACATTTCACCCTAAAAAGAATTCAGTGGAACCATGCATATGTTTTCCCTATTCAATTTATACTTCTTTTCACATAATGCTTTCCTATAACTCCAAGGATTTCTTTAACACAAACAGAAATATGGCCCAATGGAGGCACAAGAAGCTTAATTAATTTGCCCAAGGTCATACTGTAGGTTGGTGGCAAAGCTTGTTAAATTACTGGTAACTCTGGGCTCTACAGATGTTTTGGCAATGGCAAAGGCCCCTGTCTGCAAAGGCCCCAGAGACTTCTAGTGCAGAGGGTGAATGAACCACGGCAAATAACTCACGACGCCTGTTCAAAAGGTGCCAAGTGCTCTGGAGAGCTCACAACATTTTCTTTGTGTAGAAAGAGCCTAAATGTGAGTTTGCCACCAGGAGTGCTTCTTAACAGGTCCCAATATTTTAAAAAGAACTATTCATCCTCACCAGAGTCCATTAATAAAAAGTAAATTTATTTTAACTTAAAGATCCCAAGCACAGTAGCACAAAGAAATAAATCAAACATTTATCCATCATTCAGAAGGCCCTGCATTCTATCCCACAGATCACTAATAATAATGGAGAAAAGACAGCATCACAAATAAATGTTTCTAATACAGTGGGTTTTTTTTTCTCTTTTTAAATTAGAAATGGGTTTATTACAGTGGACACTTAAATGGGGCCAGGGCAACAGTAATTCACAAGTACAATATCCTAATGCTGTTCCTTTAATTGCTTTATTTGTTTTACTGTTAAAAATGATTGCTTGCTGTCCTCTAACCATGCATGCTGAAAAGCATGATACATTGAGGTCTCAACCTGGGCAAACTGTACCTAAACTTACACTTTATTGCAGCTTAGTTCACAATCTTCACCTAATATAGGGTTATATCCCAGCGCAGCAGGAGGATAAATCATCCTGGAATATTACTCTGGTAAAGTTTAGCTGTGACTGGAGCATATGTGCTTTCGAGCCACTGAAGCAAAGGCCCATAAAATACACTAATTACTGGAAGTTATGGTCACTGAGTGATTGATAGCGCTCTGCAAGGCAACTTCCTCATTTTCAGCTCTTCTGACGGGGCTCATCCGCCACATAGCAATTATTAATTCATGACCCACCCCTCAGGCATTAGTACCTTTACTTCTAATTCTCCTGCTACCAAACTACTGCTACAGCTGGACACTGTCTTTCTTCATTCTGATGGCTGGGTAAGGATGATAAAAAGTAGATTTCACGCTAAATGCTATTGTTTTGAATCTTTAAATGTTGCTTGGTCTTTCTAACCCTGCTGTCCTAAAAAACATAATTCTCCTTCCTCTCCCATAATGCTATTTCACTTGCATCATTTTCTTTTTTCTCTTTAAAAAAGAATATGTGTGTGTTTATGCATATATATGTATATGTATGCATATGTGTGTATATATGTGTGTGCGTGTGTTTGTAAATGTGTGCGTGTATATATCAATCTGTCTATACTGTATTAGATCAAAAACTCTGAATAATTTTTTAGTGGAACACTGTGCTTTAAATGCAATATATAACTTCAACTAGGCCATAGTAAATATGAGGCAGTTAATTGATAAAAAAATAAATAAAAGGCACCCCCCTTAACCCTCCATTTAAATAGACCCACTTTTGTAGCTTTGAAGACATTCTAAGTGTTTCAAGTTGATTTCCATCAGTAGCTTCACTCAGAGCAATGCTAATTAAATAATATCTGGGTATATAACTGAATTTCTAAAAGTCACTTAGAAACAACTGCAAAGGTCTCTTTTGATGGTGTTCTGTGCCTTGAGAGGAAATTCAGTGAGAGACTCTGAATTAAAGAGAGATAAAGAGATTAAAGAGAGATAAAGTTCAGTCATGATGGATGAAAGCAGACTTTTTACTTTTCTAATAGAAAAATAAATGTTCTTCAAATTTTGAACAACTCAAAATGCAATACTAAGGGTGGTTTTCCTAGGTGGAATCTGAGACAGTGTAA
Organism: Mesoplodon densirostris; assembly: GCF_025265405.1. Lineage (NCBI taxonomy): Eukaryota > Metazoa > Chordata > Mammalia > Artiodactyla > Ziphiidae > Mesoplodon > Mesoplodon densirostris. Next base: position 126,007,013 of record NC_082664.1, read on the forward strand.
TGGATGAATAGATGACTCCAAGCTACCTATCCTTTCAGAGTTTGTTTCAAATTATTCCTCCTCTTCTGTTGGGAGTTAGTCCCAGAAAACAATTTTGAGGACAAATTCCATACCCTCCCTGTTCATACCATTCACTGGGCAGTGTATCACATCCCACCTGGTAACTATCTTCCTGTATCTCTAATGCCGGTAAATTTCACTTGTTTAAGGGCAAACTCTAAGTCATAAACTTAAACATAACATAAACATAAACATATGCTCTCCATGACACCAGAAATAGTATTTTGCAGTAGGCTGATGATGAGCATTTGTTGATTATGATATACATCCTGATGGTGATGTCTCCTAGAGCTTGGTCAACTTGGTGCTGCATGGCTTGGTTGCTTCTACTATTAAAGCTACAATACTTTAATAAACATAGTATACAAACTTTTCAGTATTAGGGGCTGTTTTAACTGGCAAGGCCCTCTTACCCATACTTCACTGCTTAGAATAATCACTTTCACATACTTCAGCATTATGATTAATTTAGATGGCTTATTTCTTGTTAAAGACTGAAGGGGTACAAGAAGGGAGAAGATTAGAGTTAACTGCCCCCAAATCCATCTCATGTGCTTAATTCAATAACCATTTTCATCTTTACAGTAAGAATTAAGAAATGACACTCTTTCAGTATGTTTGTATAACGCTGACCTGTGTGCTCTAACAGTGGGTGGCTTTAATCCTGATAACAGCCCCTACAGACCTAGCTTGGTGGGGTGTCCTCCATTTCTAAACTGCTCACTGGAGTCATGTAGCTACAGGTATCTGAGAAAACATCAGTGCTGGGGTATAGTCTATCGAGCACAGTCTAAGACACACTTGTATTTCCAGACATTTCAAACTCAAGAGAGTCATAATCAGGTAATATGCTCACACTTCTGGCCTCTCTGTGTGTTGCTGCTCCTGAGAGAGGGGGGGACGGAAGAAAGGAAGGGAGAGGTATGGAGTGGCCATCCCCACACCAAGACTCCATGCATGCAGGTGAAGTCATCTTGGATTTCCCTTCTTAACCACCATCTGACTACACCCTCACCACCCACAGAATCCTGAGAAAAAACTAAATGGTTATTTTAAGCTATTAATGTTGGATAATTTATTAAGAGTAATAGATAACTGAAATGCTATCCTTGACATTGATGTCAGCCCTCCCACTCATCTGCCCAGTCCTATGCACTTTTCCACTGCACTTTTACTTATCTTTCTCCCTTCTAGTCAAGGAGCTCCTGAGGGCAAAGTTTGTATCCCCACTGCCAACACAAGGCAGCACTACATAAATGTTTACTGATTAGATGGAACTCTCATCTACCTGCTTCCATATTATTATAGCAGACATACTGGAGATTAGGTTAATTTTTGTGTTTCTTAAAAAAAAATAAACTAGGTCTTAACTTCTGAAAAACAACAGCAATTGTACATTTCAAAATACAGTAAAGCTGGGCTTCCCTGGTGGCGCAGTGGTTGGGAATCCGCCTGCCAGTGCAGGGGACACAGGTTTGAGCCCTGGTCCAGGGAGATCCCACATGCCACGGAGCAACTAAGCCCGTGCACCACAACTGCTGAGCCTGTGCTCTAGAGCCCGTGAACCACAGCTGCTGAGGCCCGCACACCTAAAGCCCGTGCTCAGCAACAAAGAGAAGCCACCGCAATGAGAAGCCCGCACACTGCAACAAAGAGTGGCCCCCACTCACCGCAACTAGAGGAAGCCCACGCACAGCAACGAAGAGCCAACGCAGCCAAAAATAAATAAATAAATAAATAAATCTATTTAAAAAAATACAGTAAAGCTGAAGCAACTATAGGGAGAGTGTAGGTAGCAATCCTGTGAAAAGTAGTGTTGACTATGAGCAGAGTCACAATAAACCAGTCTTTCCCTTTATCTGATTTCCTGCTCATTTACAGTTACCATTTCTCCCTCCTTTTTTTCAAACTACTGCTCTACTTCTTTTCTACAGCATAGTAGAAGAAGCAGACTTTCATCCAGAGTCAGACATTTAACTGCAGCTCCCTGGTCTAGTCACCTAACCTTTCTGGAAAAGTCCTTTAATTTCTCTGGATCTCAGTTTCCTTATTTGCAAAATGGGAACTTTAATGCTTATAGATCAAAGTTGGTGGAATAATCTTGGGTACCTTAAATTACTGATTTTTTGGTCATTTCCATCACAGTGGGGAGAAGCTTAAATGAGATAATGAATATCAAATGGTTTTGTAAAGTGTTATGTACACATAAAGTGTTGTCACCCTTCTAGAATGACACTGAGCAAGAAGATGTCAACAGCAAGGAATAGAGGAAAGCACACTCCACTTCACATCAGAGGTCCCAGCTGCCAGTCCTCATCTGCACAGTCCAAGCTTATGCTGTACCTGTGGGCACAGTCCTTCCCTTCTCTGGACCCGAGCTTCCTCACTAGTAGGAGGAGGGATCTGATTTAACAAGTTCTAATGTCTCTCTTCTAGTTAAAAAAACACTCTAGTCTCTAAATACAAGATAAGGAGTGCAAAAGATTTTTCTAATTAAATGCTAAAAAAATGTTAAAGTTATTATTATTCAGTTCAGAACCAAAGTATGGAAAATAGTCTGTAGGATCTTTGAGAGGGTTTTTTTTTTTTTTTTTTTTTTTCGGTACGCGGGCCTCTCACTGTTGTGGCCTCTCCCGTTGCGGAGCACAGGCTCCGGGTGCACAGGCTCAGCGGCCATGGCTCACGGGCCCAGCTGCTCCACGGCATGTGGGATCTTCCCGGACCAGGGGACGAACCCGCGTCCCCTGCATCGGCAGGCGGACTCTCAACCACTGAGCCACCAGGGAAGCCCTGAGAGGATTTTTAAAGCTAATTTCAGGTCACTGGATTTGAGTATTGATAGATCTCTATGAGCAGTGGTTTTTATTGCTCAGTATCTCAAAGGTAGCAGCAGCGGTTCCTCAAATTATCACACTCAGAATGTTAGAGTTGACAGATGTCACTAGAACACTGGCCCCTTTTATCTTTTAGATCTCCACTCAAAAGTAACCCGACACCACTCAGTTACTCCTATCATATGGTGCTGTTTATTTCTGTCTAAAAAGTTATTATTGTCAAGCACCCTTCTTTATAATGTAGGCTCCATTAAAGCAGGGATTTTGTCACTTTCATTCCTAGCAATGTCCCCAGTGACTAGCACAGTGCCTGTCACATAATGGGCACTCAACAAAAATCTGCTAAGTGACTAAATGAATAAATGACTGCATCTTGTCTAACCTTATACCTGTCTCTTCTACAAAATATTTCTTAAAAAAAAAACAAACCTGAGACAAGTATTCAGTCACTACTTAAATGCCCCTAGGGATGTGGGCATCTTTTTACCTCTAAAAGGATGACTGCACTGTTGAGTAGGAAGGGTGCAGGGATCTATCCATTAAAAAACTCTTCTTTATACTGAATAGAAAACCATGGGCTTTTTGTTTTTTGTTTTTTCGTTAGCTTCAGAAAGTTCAGCCTGTCAGTCATAAAGTAGCAGCTTGCCTCTCCACTGACAATCCTTCAAACACTGGAATATGGGTTGTCAAATGCCTGCTTTGTCTTCTCTTTATTTCTTTATTCTTCATATGAAGACTTTGTTGATTTAATGTTTTTTTTCTTTTTTTTAAAGTCCAAATTTTGTGTGTTTGTGTGTATACACGATTTGGACATGTGCTCTTAGAAAAACTTTAAAATCAGTCTGAAATCCATCAAAATAATAAAATGCTTAGCTGGGACTGCTAGCACCTGTTCCATCTTGTTTTGTCAATCTCATGGTTGTTCACGATAGCTCTGAGCACAAAGCAAGCTCAACAATGCCTCATTCAGTGGGAAATACTTCACTTTGTCTGCCAGTTTCACATTCACTACAATCACTGACAACCTTGGAAAATGCACATTTAGGCATGGTAATCTGAGACAGCTGGATCCCTTCACAGACCTTGCAAAAGGCTGAACTAGTCGATCCATCATCTGCCAAAGGTCATTTAACAGCTCCTTTTTGTTTTTGTTTTTTTTTTTTTGCGGTACGCGGGCCTCTCACTGTTGTGGCCTCTCCCATTGCGGAGCACAAGCTCCGGACGCGCAGGCTCAGCGGCCATGGCTCACGGGCCTAGCCGCTCCGCGGCATGTGGGATCTTCCCGGACCGGGGCACGAACCCATGTCCCCTGCATCGGCAGGCGGACTCTCAACCACTGCGCCACCAGGGAAGCCCTAACAGCTCCCTTTTGCAATAAGTTATATAAAATTTTAGACAAAAAATGACAATAGAAAAAAAATCAAGTTAAGACAGAATTACAGAAAGGGGAGTGTGAGCAGAGGAATGAGTGACTGGAACTGTTACATGCTGTTTTCCTCAATATTCTTCAGTGGAAGGGAAGGAGGCCCATGACAAGGATTCCAGAATCACACTCCTACCCACTTTCCTATACAACCTTCCACTGAAATTTCCGTTGTCTTTGGACCCTTCAGCTTTAATTCTTCTGCCTTCTGATGGTTTTCAGCAGAAACTTCTGATCAACAGGTAAGATATTTCACTAGATGGAGCAGCAGATAACATATTATAATAAGATTCAATGTCCACTCATGTTCTTGACAATAATTATAAAAAGGAAGAAGAGAAAAAAAATCAATATTTGAGTGGTGCACACCAAATGCCAAGTTTTTATGCTCGAGAGAAGCTGACAGCAGCTGCTTAGAGGGCATCCAGAGCCATCCGTCACCCCTCAGACCAGGTTCATAATCACCAGGGGCTAGAAAGGCAAACAAAGCTGCAGCTGTAGATCCACTAGAGACAGTTGTGTCTTTGGAAACTTTTTTTTTTTGGTAGGGAGAGCGGGGAATAGGTTCTTCTGTATATTTAGAGGCAGGAACCAAGTCTAGGTAATGCTCCATAATTCTTTTCACCTGGTAAACATCCAATACCTAGATGTTATTTCAAAGAGAAGCTTACTTCTCAAAGTAATTTAATGGAGTTGTTACTGTTAGACGAAAGTATTTATTAAAAAGCCTAGAATACTGAAATTGCTTTCTCTCAAAAGCATAGGTGTTTACTATTATTGTTTATCTTCTGCCTCCTTCATTACATTGTAGGTTCAACAAGGAAAGGGAACATACCTATTTTATTTACCATGTGTCCCCAGCACCTAGTAAAGTATTTGGCACATAAAAAGTGTTCAATAAATATTTGAGGAATGCCTTCTAATGTTATCTTTGCTCCACAGATAAGAGGCTGACACTTAGAGTGGCAAAATGACTTGGCCAAGATAACACTGATTTTAAGTGGTGGCATCAACATTTCTGGTTAACGCAAAATGTGAACTCTTTAACAGTTCAAGGATTAGGATGATAGCCTTAATATCTGAAAATATATCACAGAAAGAAAATTACATACTCTTCACCACACTTCTCCAGAAACTTCTGTCAAAGGTACTGGGCTGGGTGATCCATGCCACTTTTTCAATACTTTTATTTTCATTTTACACAGCTCACTATACTTTATGTGTTTGCTTGTAAATGTAGAAAATCACACTGCATTTTCTTGATATCTAATGAGTCTTATCTAATATCCATTAAACAGTATGTATAAAGGTAAAATCAAAAAAATTAGATGTGTTAACAGCTTTTCACAGTTCCATAAGACAAGGTAGTTACACCCAACTATTTGTACATTTTACCCTAAATTTTCCTTGGGACAATTCTATTACAGATGTCTACAGAGAATTCAATAATTTTCTATTCTCCTACAAAAACTCACTTTCTCTGGGCAAAAGCACAGACATACGTCATTTAGAAAAGTTAGGTTTTTTTTTTTCTTCTGTAGAAATACTAAGAAGAAGGCCATCTGAAATGACATACAAATATTTCTCTCATGTTATAAAATTAAAATTGAAACATTTCTATTGATGATTTCCTCCCCTTTGTTTTCTCTGTTCTTTCTTCCTGAAACTTCTGTTTTTTACGTTAGACTTCCTAACCTGGTTCTCTAATTTTTTTTTTTTGGGGGGGGTCTTTGTTGCTGCACGCAGGCTTTCTCTGGTTGAGGTGAGCGGGGGCTACTCTTTGTTGCAGTACATGGGCTTCTCATTGTGGTGGCTGCTCTTCATGTTGTGGAGCACAGGCTCTAGGCGCATGGGCTTCAGTAGTTGTGGCTCGCGGGCTCTAGAGTGCAGGCTCAGTAGTTGTGGAGCATGGGCTTATTAGTTACTTGGTGGCATGTGGGATCTTCCTGGACCAGGGATCAAACCCGTGCCCCCTGCATTGGCAGGCAGATTCTTAACCACTGCGCCACCTGGGAAGTCCCTGGTTCTCTAATTTTTAATACTCTATTTGTTGTTGTCATCTGAAAGTTCCTTTGTTACAGCAGCTTGTTCTTGTTTCCTAGATGCAACATTTTCTCCTATCCCTCTGAGAATATTATAGTTCATATGAATTTTTCTCCCCTGCATAGTGTCCAAGCCCTCCAAATTGCTTTGTTTTTCAGTTATTTTAGGTCTCTGTTCTTACCTTAAAAGCCTTCCTCAAATGTTTTGCTAAGAGTAAGGCACTACAAATCTGACTAGTAACTCTGTGCTTGTGAGTGGAGCCTGTAGGCTGAGGTAACACGATCTAGCTGGACTGTTTCCCTGGAAAACTCCCAGTGCCTGGATCTTTAAGGCCTCTTGGTCACATTTCCCTAAAGAAAGTCTCCTCCAGTATCCTTCCTGAAAAGTAATCTTGGCTGCTAGTGTCCCAGGTACAGGGTGTGGTAAGATGGCTGGGAGTCTCCACATTTAGAATCTAAACTTTCACTTAATGCCTCTGCACTCAGTAATGGGACCCAGCCTTCTACACTGCCAGGTATCACTTATTTTATTCTCAGAGAAACTCCTCTACTCAGTCTTGTGTTAGGGCTGGGGAGGGGTGACTGTCTGCTCATGCTGAGTTAGGCAAAGAACCTGTGGGTGGAACAGCTTAACTGTTTCTCAGCCATCTTTTTTTTTTTTTTTTTGTACGCGGGCCTCTCACTGCTGCGGCCTCTCCCGCTGCAGAGCACAGGCTCCGGACGCGCAGGCTCAGCGGCCATGGCTCACGGGCCCAGCCGCTCCGTGGCATGTGGGATCTTCCCGGACCGGGGAACGAACCCGTGTCCCCTGCATTGGCAGGCGGACTCCCGACCACTGCGCCACCAGGGAAGTCCCTCAGACATCTTTAAGACAATTCTCTTCTCTGGCCCCACCTCTACTCCTAGTTCCAGATACCTGGGACCACAAATTCCTGAGCCTTCTGGGTAGTTTAAAGGAAATCAGGTGCTTCTTTCTTTCTCTACTGCTGGCTTAGGATTTCAGCACTCTCGGTTCTGCTAAGTTGTGTACTGTTGTCCATCTGTTTTCCCACATTCAAAATTTGGTTGCTGTTGTCTACTTTCCTTTTTTAATAAAATTAAAAAAAATTTTTGGCCACGCCATGAGGCATGTGGGATCCTAGCTTCCCGACCAGGGATCGAATCTGTGCCCCCTGCATTGGAAGCGCAGAGTCTTAACCACTGTACCGCCAGGGAAGTCCCTCTTTTCCCTTTCTTTATGGTAATAAGCCTTAAAAAAAAAAAAAATCCCTTCACGGTAATTTTTAGTGGAGTTTGAGGTGAGAGTGGAAGATAACGCATGCATTCCATGCTTTAACCAAATTAGTAGGCTTTTTGAACCATATGTAAGCATTTCAAAAAGTAATTCCTCTGAAAGAGAGGCGATAATGGCTTAATTTTCTCATTGTGCCCTTTCCAGAAGCTCTGAAACAGAGCTCCCATCTAAAGGCCCCTAGAGATTAAGTGATTTATCCAACGATCTATAGTGTATGCTGGCTGAAGTGGAATTTGAATCTAGGTCTGATACTCTGGCAAACAGAAAACTCTTCTTCACATGCAAAACATTTATGATCTATTCAGCAAATGTTTGTGAGCACTTATGGTAAAGGCTTCGTCAAACTTTAACTCTGATCTTTACTTTCAGAAACTGCTTTAAAACCATTACAGAAGTATGAAAAAACTGAGCCCCAAAGATTTCTTCAGTACTCACTAGGGCAGTGAAATTATGCCGGAGAGTGTAGGAGATTATGAGAGAATCAGATTTAAATCCTGTCATAAGGAACTATGACATAGCTATAAATTAATATAATACAAAGTGGAAAACGCACATGCCACAAGGAAGATGTAGATGAAGGTCAGAAGGAGAAGAAATTACTTCCAGCTGGAGAGATCAGAGTTGGTGTTATAAAGGATGTGTATTTAAATTGTATCTTGGGGAGAAGAAGAAAATGATATTCCATGTAGAGTGAATAGCATAGTATTCCTTGAATATTTTTAACTTGGTAAAGGTAATTTTGAAGCTCACAAGAATAACTCTGTCAAAACAACAGAACCCATCAAATCTTTAGAAGATGGTGCTACTTTGATGACAATGACCTTGTGTGACTCTCTGAACGTGTTCTTCACCTATCTAGACACATTTTTCTAAGCCATGGACCTTGCTTTCATCATTTAACACATCATTCAAACCACTTCAGTAAAACAGTGATCACGCTGAAGAGGGGTCTCAGAGGACTAGATGACACTCCAATTAACCAAGCGCATCGAGCCAGATTGTTCTACGCTTTGGACTCAAGAGACTGGTGAAGAGAGGAGGCAAACAAAGGCAGAAAGAGCGAGGACCCAAGTGAAAAGAGCAAAATGCATGCGCTAAAGACAGGGCTTTCAGTCTGACTCCTGTGGAAAAGCCTGTCAGATTATTCACCACCGACCTTAATAAGGCTTACAATAGCCCGCCAAAGAGAATCACAAACCAGAACATGTACTTGGAGAGCTCATACTCAGTGAGAACAAGAACACTGCAAGACTGACCTGGTGCTTTTTTAGATGTGTGTGTGTCTTCCTGAGTGCTGCAAACACAAGGTTAGAGGAGGGCGTGTGTTGACTTCCTTTTTTGACCCAATTAGGACCAACGTAAAAATCCAACTTTTCCAAATAATAGTGCTTACTTCTCTCCCACAGATTTGTGTTGTGACTTGAATGACACAAGAATATGAATGGATTAACTAATTAGTAAGAAGCAACAGTGGGACTTTCTCCTCAAGCCATTCATTCTATGGGAGAAGAGAGAAGCAATGCACAGCCTGTGAAATTAAGAAATTCTGCCCTAAAATGTTTTAGGTACTCCTTACCCCTAGAAATTAAAATCATCAAACTTGGTAAGACAAGCCCTTACTATGTACACACTCATTTTCATTTTAAAGTTTAGCCCTGAAGTCTTGAATAGCAGCAACCAGGGTGAATAGTCCTAAACATCACCCAGTCCACTGAATCAGTGCAAGCTTTCTACAAGAGTCAAACAAATATTCTGGGGCAGGATTAATCTTCCCAGTTTATCCTAGTTCGGAAATTTTGTACTCTTGTTGGTGATTCTTGCTTCTTTTTTCTTCTCTTCTTTTTTTGCATTTTCACACTGATTCTTGTTATGAAGGCTCAAGGAAGAAGTGCAATTAATTCCACGTGGGTTTTGACCTTTACTTCATTCTATAACTAATCCACATAAGGAGAACTACAACACATTTAAGGATCTAAAAACCATAAACAAAAAACATAGAAAGGAGCCAAAATCTTTACATCTAGTAAAACGGCTGTGCTCTAGTCAAGCTGAATAATCTCATTTTTTCCCTTCTTAAGGGTATTTCCATCTTTATGTTACTTCTGCCAACTCCAAATGCTATATACAGCTGACAAAATCCTGGAAAAGAAGCACTTCATGCAGAATTGAGAGGAGATGGGGGCAGTTCTGTCCCTGGATAAGGAGATAGTCTGATATTAAAGATTCTTTGCTTAAGGCACAAATGTACCTGTGACTTTTTTAATGGCACATTTTAGCTGCACGCAGCATCATCTTTTATGAAAGAGTGTGGCGAGAGGCCTTGTTATGAGTCCCCGTGGGGACTGTGACAGCACATTAACAAGGGAAGGGGCAGTATGAAGAAGGCAAACAAGGGTGAACCTTGTATTTTAGGAGTTTAAAGCAAGGAAGGCAGCCTTCTAACTCTTGCATCACCAAACCTCAGGGATTTTATGGAATTTATGGAATTTGGTGGGGGGAGTGCTAGGTAGAGGTAGAAGGGATAGAAAACTCTGGTTCCTATTTTGTCTCTATTTGATTCTTGTGTAATTTCAGGAAACTTCTTTTGCTCGGTTTCCTATATTTTTATCCCATTTGTTTTTTTACCACCCGGTACCCTAGGGGAATAAACTGATTGACTCAAAACACTTTGAGGAAGGTATCCGCACAAATAGGTAGACCTTGCATGCCTAGACATTTGCTCTCTGCTGAAGGGTTTACAAAGATCCACCTTAGAGTGGGCTGGGGGGTGGGAGGGGCTCCTCCATCTTTTCTTTCTTTCTCCCAGGGGCAACTCCCTTCAAGACAACCCAGCTCAACTGTCAACTCCTTTGAGAAACCTGCCACCCTCCCAACCTTTGTGGCTGAGAGTACTTCATAAACATCTTTACTAACAACGCTATCACACTGCTCTGGGCTTTAGGTGTCTGTCTTCTCTATCAGAAGCAGTCTTTTCTCAGCTTTGTGTGCTCCACTCTCCAAGGCTTAGCACGTGGTAAGTGCTTAAATAGTAATTACTGAATAAATGAAAGTTTCTACTCTTTGGAGTGTGTACCTAGAAAGGGAAACTTTCACTTTTAAAAGTGAGGATAAACAGAAGAGAAGCAATTCTTCTTTGAAGATGGTGACTATGTTTCAGAACACAATTTGTTACTCAGAATTTTAAAATGCTATTGAGATTCACACTTCTCTCAATCGCCAGTGATTTTAAACGGGATTTACCACATCTATTCCAAGAACACTGTGGTGAAAACAAAGAAGAAACTGGCTCTTCAGTGCTTTTTTGGACCAACTTCCCACTCTCTTCAGGTAATGTTCTCATCACATCTGCTCCTAAAAAAAAAAGAACCTTGGGGTTCTCTTCATTATTGAATCACACACAATTTCCTATCTATGGACTCAAAACCTCCGACTCCCATTCCCTATCACATATTTTTTGTTACCTTGTACCCCAAATGAATCTGGTATATAACACATTCCGGGGCCTTACTCTCCTCTCTAAAGACCTACTCCACCACCTGTGTTTGGTCATCTGTTCTCATTTGCCTGTCTGGTGGATCAGAAGCTCCCAGAATACAGAGACTACGATCACATAGTCCCTTTCAAAAGCATTTAGTTAAGCATCACACACAAAGAGGTGCTCAACAACCCTTTTTGATGATCATAATCAGACTGCACTTTACATCCTCTAAGGCTATCTCCTCCCCCTTCTGATCTAACACCTGGCTCCTCACCAACCATTTTAAAATGCAGTGAGCAGGGAAACACTTAACCCTTCTTGGCCCTCACTCCTGACCAGTGGTCCTTTTCTACCCTCCACTTTAGTACATGAGCCAACACGCTCCTTCTGGCATTCAGGTGTCTCACACTCAATGATGACACTTTTTCACACTGTTCCTTACACCTTAATCCTCCTCAATCTTACAGTGTCAATGAGTCTGTTTTCTCCAGTCTTCTGAAGACCGTTCAATAGTTTACCTCCAGGATAAATGAACATGATCAACAAAACCCAAATACATCAATGGCAATCTCGCTCCTTAAATGACAGTCTTTTTTTATTACTTTTGTATCCCTAGCACCCAGCAAAATACTGGCAGACATATATGTCAATATGCAATATAAGTATGTGCTATTTATTAAGCATCTATCTATCTATCCATCTACTCATATACTTACCTACCTACCTATCTTAACTGATCTCCCTGTTTCCATGATTGCCCCTCTATATTCTGTGCTCCACTGAGCACCCCATCATCCTCTGAAAATATAACTCATATCATTTACTCTCAGAGTAACATCTGAAGTCCTTACCATGGCCTACAAGGCTGCATATGATCTGGCCCCTGGCTGCCTCTCTGACTGTATTTTTTCCCATTTTTCCCTTTCTAACTCCACTCTAGTCACCTGGGGCTCTCTGCTTTCCTTAAACATGCCAAACACACTCCAGCTTAGCACCTTTGTATCTGCTGTTGCCTGATGGCCCCCTCACACCATTCCAGTCTCTGCTCAAAGGTTGTTTTATCAGAAAGGACTATTCCACTTCATTTTTTCCCTTAGGACTTACCACTGCCTGACAAATTATATATTTAGTTTTCCTTCTGTTTTTTGTACTTAATGCCCCACCCCTCACCAAATGCAAAACTCCATTAGAATCAAGAATGGAGTGTCCGTCATTACTATAACCCCACTGCCTATCTAGTAGATATAGCAGGAGCTCAATACCTGGATGAAGAAATGAATGTGGAAGGAAGGGAATGGTGAATATGCTCTAAATCTTAAATCTATTATTACACTGTCTGACAATATTGCTATGCCTCTGCATATTGTTAAGTCACACAATTCTAGAGTTGTTGCAGAAAGCTAAAGAAAGACAAGAACAGACTGCTTAGAGTCACAGAATGTTAGTCTGGAAAGGGGCTTAGAGATCATTATTTTAGAGATGAAGAAACTGAGACCCACTGTGAGGGACAGTGGTTTGCATAGGGCCACCTAGAAAAGCAGTAGCAAAGCTGGACCTGCAATCCAGGTCTTTCATTCCCAGCCTACGAGTCATATTTTTACACCATGTAACTTCTCAAATGTTCTACACTATATCTGGTCTTTTACCAAATACATTCAATGATGATGATTTAAAATATGCAAAGGGAAATTATATAATAGCAAGAGCTGAGCTCCACAGATCAAAAGTACTAGTTTTCCCTGAAACAGGCTAATTGGACAAGCCCTTCAGGATTCTGTTGGGAAACTTAGTTCTGAGCATCTGTCCACCAGTATTGCTAACCTGTCAGCTGATGCATACATATTGTATTTCCTCTTAGATTCTCTTTCATGAAGAAGCAGAAGAATATGGTTTAATAAACACTGAATACTTTATTTTTGCTTTCTTTCTGTAGTGCAAGTGAATTGAGTCTGAAGATATCTCCTTAGAAATTCAACTGCATTCATGCATTACAAAAATCACAGAAAAAAGAAAAAATCACAGAAACAGTACTTGACCAAAAGAAAACAAGTTGATGAAATTGTGAATGCAACTCATCCATGATCTTGTTTAAGGAGTTCTTTCTACTTTTTAAAGAGTCCTCCTTTATCTGAATCAATGTACATAAGATACAATTCTTGAAGCACTGGTGACTATCCAGACTTTATACTACTGTAATTCACCCTGAGCCAGATGTCCTTCTAATATAAATCCTATGCATTTCCTTATAGATCAAAGATCATTGTACAGAAATCTTAGCACAGACCTCTAGTGGAGCTACGTGTAGCACATCAAGATAAAGTCCACTCTAAACACAGCTATAAAGAGTAAAGACATTAAAATTGTGCTAAATGCATACACCTAACCTCCTCCAAATCATATCACACCCTGTCGCCCAACACATGATATGATCCTACTGGAACAAGGTGTTTTTTTTTTCTCTCTAAATAAACATATAGAAATTATACATCCAAATGAGTAGGGCTGTACTTGTTAATAAAGTAATCACCTCTGGAGGTTATATATGCATTCCAACAAGGCTACTATCACACATAATTTTTCTAGAATTTCTCTTTCAAAACACAGGTTCTCCACATTTAGTGTGCATAAGGATCACACTGGGAACATGTTAATCATGCTGATTCTTAGAAATGTGAATTTAATTGGTTTTAGATGGAGTCTAGGAACCTGTATTTTTAAGAAGCACTCCAGGTAAGTTTTACACAGGTGATCTGTGAGAAATAACACTTTAGAATAGTCAGCTCACAAGCCATGCAAGGGTATCAAAATAAGGACTAGTGAGTTAAACTCTGTTTACATACACACACAACACAGTGGAGGTTTCACTGTTTTTCAAAATCTTCATCCTTCCTGATAGAACATATTAGTACAGATATACACAGAAGCATCTATTTCCAAACAACATACCTCCATAAAAGAGATTCCTAAGCTCCAGACATCAGAATGGATTCCATATTGCTCCCCTGAAATTCTTTCAGGCTGTAAGAAAACAGAAGGGAGCTTGTGAGTTGATGTAAGCTACTCCAGGAAACACATATGCTAATGTGAGCTCAGTTAAGGCAGAGAGCCATCAATATCTGCGCAGCACATTATGAAAAGAAAAACAATTTTATATGTATGTGTTTTATATAGATAATACATAGAAACTGTATAGGTAATATAGGTATATTGGATATAATCTCATTGAATCCTCACAAAGATCCTATGAGGGAAACTTTGTTATAAAGAAAATGAAGGCTCATATTAGTGAAATAATTTAGGCAAGTCCTAAACTAGTAAATGAGCTGAGACTTCAACTCAGACCAAATCCAGTGAGTGGTCTTAGTTGTGGAGTGACAAATTACAGCACATTATATAATATTATCACTTATTTGCATTTTGAGAGATGGGTCTGAATCACTAGGAATTCTGTTATTTTAAATTTTTTATTTGGAAATAATATTAAACTTATAGGAAAGTTGAAAGATTAAGACTAGTACAAAGAACATCCATATTTCCTTTGCCCAGATTCACCTACTACTCAACATTTCATCCCAGTTGTCAGGGTTTCTTTTTGATATAAACCAAGGAACAGTTAAAATGGTCCATTTGGGACTCTTGGTCCTCCATTCAAGATATGTAGAAAATACTTGGTCTAACAATTACCTGCACACTCTCTACTTCAACAGGAATAATTGCATACTGAAGTGGGTGCTGCCTGGTCTCTCTATCCCCCCAGGATTTGGCATTCAGAAAGGTACTTCACAGAAGTCTTTTGAACGAACACAGGAACAAATGAACAAGAGAAACTGAGGTTTTGCTGAGATGGAATGGTTGCTCAAGGTTACACAGCTAGTCATGGCAGGGCTAGGATCATGACTCACACCCCTTGGCCCCCCGTGCAGTATTCTCTTCTTTGTACCATCCCTGGAGTTCTTGGAAGCCACCACAGCCATCATCCTTCAAAAGTTTCCATGAGAGCCCTTACGAGTAACTGGGGTCAGGGTCAGCCTGGTCCACTGCAGACAGAAGAAATGGACATCCACCACTCACCAGCAGGGGATATACCATGAGTGTAGAAGATGTGTGCCAGATACTCTCAGGTGAGTTGGCACAGTCCTACATCTTGGGGACTTGGCTTAGTTGGGACCTGGAACTTTGTAACCTACTTCCCACTCCCACCTATGAGGCTATCTCAATGTATTTAATGCCTTCTCCCCCACTTTTCATAAAATTACATAAAGCCCTACCCTGAGGTAGCAGATTGGATTGTCTTATTTCCCTTCCTTTATTTATTTCTTTAATTTATAAAACCCCTTTCCTACCAAGAATAATTCTTCCCAAGTGTCATGTGACCATTTCTCCCAGCTGCTAACAGATATGGTCATTCCAATCCCCTAATACTTTTTCTTTTATCTTCTAATCCCCCATACCACCACTTTTCAAGGTCCTTGCTCATACCTGAATGAACCCATTATCCATTTCTAGTTAGATCAATACATAATAGGATGCGTTCATATGCAACTGGCCAGCCAGTTACAGGAATAATGCCATCATCATAATATCAACAACGACTTCATCACTCTGTGCACTTATTGAAGAATTTCCATGTGCCAGGCACTGTTCTAAGTGCTTTTCATGCATATTTCACTTCAGACTCATAAACACCCATACTAGACTGGTACTATTATCATCCGCATTTAACAGATAAGGAATATGAGGCACAGAGAGATTTAATTTGTACCCCCTAGAAAAGGATAATAATAGCTATCATTTAATAATCACCTAGTTTGTCCCAGACACTAGGCTAGATACTTCGCATCCTCTACACTTCATAACAATCTTACAAATATTATTATTTTAAATTTATTTTATTTATGTATTTTTGGCTGTGTTGGGTCTTCGTTGCTGAGCGCAGGCTTTCTCTAGTTGTGGCGAGTGGGGACTGCTCTTTGTTGCGGTGCGTGGGCTTCTCATTGCGGTGGCTTCTCTTGTTGTGGAGCATGGGCTCTAGGCGTGTGGGCTTCAGTAGTTGTGGCTCACGGGCTCTAGAGCACAGGCTCAGTGGTTGTGGCACACGGGCTTAGTTGCTCCGCGGCATGTGGGATCTTCCCGGACCAGGGATTGAACCCGTGACCCTTGCAATGGCAGGCGGATTCTTAACCACTGCACTACCAGGGAAGTCCTCTTACAAATATTATTGCCCTAATTTTACAGATGTAAAAACGGAGGCTTAGTAAGATTAGATGACTTGCCAAAGTCTAGAGCTATGGATTAGCATTAAGCGTATTATTTAGGTACACAGCCAGGATTCAAATCCAGGTACGTCTAACTGCAAAATCAGGGTTCTTTCCTGTGTGTCAAACTGCCCCCAGAACTAGAAGTCAGAAGAGCCACACACTAGTCTCGATCTGTCAGTATTTCTCAAAATGCAGCCTTGGACTAGTCATTACAGAACTGTCTGAGGTGCTTATTGCAAATGAACTTCCAGTATCAGAATCTCTAGGGGTGGCTCTGGGGATCTTCATTTTATTTATTTATTTATTTGTTTGTTTGTTTCTGCTTTATAACAAAGTGAATCAGTCATACATATACATCTGTTCCCACATCCCTTCCCTCCTGTGCCTCTCTCCCTCCCATCCTCCCTATCCCACCCCTCCAGGCGGTCACAAAGCACCGAGCTGATCTCCCTGTGCTATGCGGCTGCTTCCCACTATCTACCTTACGTTTGGTACTGTATATATGTCCATGCCTCTCTTTCGCTTTGTCACAGCTTACCCTTCCCCCTCCCCATATCCTCAAGTCCATTCTCAAGTAGGTCTGTGTCTTTATTCCTGTTTTACCCCTAGGTTCTTCGTGACATTTTTTTTCTTAAATTCTATATATATGTGTTAGCATACGGTATTTGTCTTTCTCTTTCTGACTTACTTCACTCTGTATGACAGACTCTAGGTCTATCCACCTCATTACAAATAGCTCAGTTTCGTTTCTTTTTATGGCTGAGTAATATTCCATTGTATATATGTGCCACATCTTCTTTATCCATTCATCCAATGATGGACACTTAGGTTGTTTCCATCTCTGGGCTATTGTGAATAGAGCTGCAATGAACATTTTGGTACATGTCTCTTTTTGAATTATGGTTTTCTCAGGGTATACGCCTAGTAGTGGGATTGCTGGGTCATATGGTAGTTCTATTATTAGTTTTTTAAGGAACCTCCATACTGTTCTCCATAGTGGCTGTACCAATTCACATTCCCACCAGCAGTGCAAGAGTGTTCCCTTTTCTCCACACCCTCTCCAGCATTTATTGTTTCTAGATTTTTTGATGATGGCCATTCTGACTGGTGTGAGATGATATCTCATTGTAGTTTTGATTTGCATTTCTCTAATGATTAATGATGTTGAGCATTCTTTCATGTGTTTGTTGGCAGTCTGTATATCTTCTTTGGAGAAATGCCTATTTAAGTCTTCTGCCCATTTTTGGATTGGGTTGTTTGTTTTTTTGCTATTGAGCTGCATGAGCTGCTTATAAATTTTGGAGATTAATCCTTTGTCAGTTGCTTCATTTGCAAATATTTTCTCCCATTCTGAGGGTTGTCTTTTGGTCTTGTTTATGGTTTCCTTTGCTGTGCAAAAGCTTTGAAGTTTCATTAGGTCCCATTGGTTTATCTTTGTTTTTATTTCCATTTCTCTAGGAGGTGGGTCCAAAAGGATCTTGCTGTGATTTATGTCATAGAGTGTTCTGCCTATGTTTTCCTCTAAGAGTTTGATAGTGTCTGGCCTTACATTTAGGTCTTTAATCCATTTTGAGTTTATTTTTGTGTATGGTGTTAGGGAATGATCTAATCTCATACTTTTACATGTCCCTGTCCAGTTTTCCCAGCACCACTTATTGAAGAGGTTGTCCTTTCTCCACTGTACATTCCTGCCTCCTTTATCAAAGATAAGTTGACCATATGTGCATGGGTTTATCTCTGGGCTTTCTATCCTGTTCCATTGATCTATCTTTCTGTTTTTGTGCCAGTACCACACTGTCTTGATTACCGTAGCTTTGTAGTAGAGTCTGAAGTAAGGGAGCCTGATTCCTCCAGCTCCGTTTTTTGTTCTCAAGATTGCTTTGGCTATTCAGGGTCTTTTGTTTTTCCAAACAAATTTTGAAATTTTTTGTTCTAGTTCTGTGAAAAATGTCAGTGGTAGTTTGATAGGGATTGCATTGAATCTGTAGATTGCTTTGGGTAGTAGAGTCATTTTCACAATATTGATTCTTCCAATCCAAGAGCATGGTGTATCTCTCCATCTATTTGTATCATCTTTAATTTCTTTCATCAGTGTCTTATAATTTTCTGCATACAGGTCTTTTGTCTCCTTAGGTAGGTTTATTCCTAGATATTTTATTCTTTTTGTTGCAATGGTAAATGGGAGTGTTTTCTTGATTTCACTTTCAGATTTTTCATCATTAGTGTACAGGAATGCCAGAGATTTCTGTGCATTAATTTTGTATCCTGCTACTTTACCAAATTCATTGATTAGCTCTAGTAGTTTTCTGGTAGCATCTTTAGGATTCTCTATGTATAGTATCATGTCATTTGCAAACAGTGACAGCTTTACTTCTTCTTTTCTGATTTGGATTCCTTTTATTTCATTTTCTTCTCTGATTCCTGTGGCTAAAACTTCCAAAACTAAGTTGAATAAGAGTGGTGAGAGTGGGCAGCCTTGTCTTGTTCCTGATCTTAGTGGAAATGGTTTCAGTTTTTCACCGTTGAGGACGATGTTGGCTGTGGGTTTGTCATATATGGCCTTTATTATGTTGAGGAAAGTTCCCTCTATGCCTACTTTCTGCATGGTTTTTATCATAAATGGGTGTTGAATTTTGTCGAAAGCTTTCTCTGCATCTATTGAGATGATCATATGGTTTTTCTCCTTCAATTTGTTAATATGGTGTATCACATTGATTGATTTGCGCATATTGAAGAATCCTTGCATTCCTGGAATAAACCCCACTTCATCATGGTGTATGATCCTTTTAATGTGCTGTTGGATTCTGTTTGCTAGTAGTTTGTTGAGGATTTTTGCATCTATGTTCATCAGTGATATTGGCCTGTAGTTTTCTTTCTTTGTGACATCCTTGCCTGGTTTTGGTATCAAGGTGATGGTGGCCTCGTAGAATGAGTTTGGGAGTGTTCCTTCCTCTGAAATTTTTTGGAAGAGTTTGAGAAGGATAGGTGTTAGCTCTTCTCTAAATGTTTGATAGAATTCGCCTGTGAAACCATCTGGTCCTGGGCTTTTGTTTGTTGGGAGATTTTTAACCACAGTTTTGATTTCAGTGCTTGTGATTGGTCTATTCATATTTTCTATTTCTTCCTGATTCAGTCTTGGCAGGTTGTGCATTTCTAAGAATTTGTCCATTTCTTCCAGGTTGTCCATTTTATTGGCATGTAGTTGCTTGTAGTAATCTCTCATGATCCTTTGTTTTTCTGCAGTGTCAGTTGTTACTTCTCCTTTTTCATTTCTAATTCTATTGATTTGAGTCTTTTCCCTTTTTTTATTGATGAGTCTGGCTAATGGTTTGTCAATTTTGTTTATCTTCTCAAAGAACCAGCTTTTAGTTTTATTGATCTTTGCTATCGTTTCCTTCATTTCTTTTTCAGTTATTTCTGATCTGATCTTTATGATTTCTTTCCTTCTGCTAACTTTGGGGGTTTTTTGTTCTTCTTTCTCTAATTGCTTTAGGTGCAGGGTCAGGTTGTTTACTCGAGATGTTTCCTGTTTCTTAAGGTGGGATTGTATTGCTATAAACTTCCCCCTTAGAACTGCTTCTGCTGCGTCCCATAGGTTTTGGGTCATCGTGTCTCCATTGTCATTTGTTTCTAGGTATTTTTTGATTTCCTCTTTGATTTCTTCAGTGATCACTTTGTTATTGAGTACTGTATTGTTTAGCCTCCATGTGTTTGTATTTTTTACAGATCTTTTCCTGTAATTGATGTCTAGTCTCATAGCATTGTGGTCGGAAAAGATACTTGATACAATTTCAATTTTCTTAAATTTACCAAGGCTTGATTTGTGACCCAAGATATGGGGATCTTCATTTTAAAAAGTAATTTCTCTGGGTGAAACTTTGGTAAACTCAGCTCTAGTCACTTAACACATCAATGTTTCCTGCAGACACGACGATCTACCTTCCTCTTCTCTGCTTAGTGAATGTTTATCCTATGGGCCCTGTTCAACGGCCACCATTTTTGGTGAAAACTTCCTCCACTCCTCAGGCAGAATTATGAATTCCTGCCTCTGTACTTCTTTAAAATGTCATTCATATCTGTCATATTAATTTATTGCATTGTGTTGTAATCATCCATTTGCTAGTCTGTTTCTCCTAAGAGGCAAAGAGAGTATCTTACTCATCTTGTACCCAGTACCATGCCTGGCACATAGCTGGTGTGCCATCAATGCGTGCTGACTGAAGGGATGCAATACATATTTACTGCACATTTGGTTTTAAGCATGAACTAATCATTAAGTTCCCTGGAGTGTTCTATTAATGTAACTTCCCTGCATATTATTGTTATTCACGTCCATCAAGAACTTCTAGGGACTTCCTTGGTGGCTCAGTGGTTAAGAATCCACCTGTCAATGCAGGGGACACAGGTTCAATCCCTGGTCCGGGAAGATCCCACATGCCGCGGAGCAACTAAGCCCGTGCACCACAACTACTGAGCCTGCGCTCTAGAGCCCACAAGCCACAACTACTGAGCCCACAAGACTCATCTACTGAAGCCCATGTGCTCTAGAGCCTGTGTTCCGTGACAAGAGAAGCCACTGCAATGAGAAGCCTGTGCAATGCAATGAAGAGTAGCCCCGCTCTCTGCAACTAGAGAAAGCCAGCACGCAGCAATGAAGACCAATGCAGCCAAAAAATAAGAACTTAAAAAAATAGTTTAAAAACAATGTCTTTTAAAAAAAAGAACTTCTACCAAACATGAAAATCCTAAAATCCTCTAGAATTGTTAAAGAAATGACCAAATGTTGCCTTCCTCCTTCTGTCCTCTCTCCCTTTCTTCATCCACTAACTGACAGTTATCAATATACAGCACTTCATCTAGAAGTGCAAGACCAACAATAAGGTTAAATATAATCATCACATTTGCCCACTGAACTACTAAAACAAATGTAAACTTTAATGTGAAAATAAAGCACAGAAAAATTAAATTAAAAAGAAAAATTAGCAAAAATGATAAGGGTCACAGATATCAGAAGGCAAATAGGAGAACTCCTTAAGGACAAGAGTCTAACAACTTCTCATTAGAGAAATTATTCTTACAGTAAGCTAACAGAATGAGATTACTGTTGTGATGCAGCACTCAAGCACAAATGCTGAGTGAAAGGTGGGCAGCCAGCTCTACAGGTGTATCCTCAAGAATTCGTAGGGACTGGGAAACATGTCCAGGTTGCTAAAACTGACACAGGTACAAGATAAGTCCCAATACATTCTGAATGTATAGAGTCAGGACTTGTTGGCCTAAGGCTGCACAATTCAAATCTGTTCTCACACTTGAGGCCAAGGTGGCCTGCTCTGTCCTCTCCCCTCTAAAACCAAACCAAACTAAACCAAACCAAACCAAACCAATGGCCAGGTACGACACTACTGAGAGAAGATCTGTGATGAACATTTTTCTGTTAAAAAGCAAAAGCTGAGTTACTTTCTGACATGACATTTGTCACTAGTGTGGAAAGCTTGATAAACGGAAAACCATGACTCTTGTCTGAAGCACCTGTAGTGGAGTTAAAGTGTAGGGGAAAAACCCTGGTCTGTTCTTAATGAGAACAGTAAGGAGTGGTGATGATATGTAAGCAGAGGATTCTAAAAGGGCAGTGCCTCTAAGATGGCATGCACACTCCACCCCTCCACTTACCGCTGTGACTGGGCATTTACCCAGGGCCCATATTTAGTTAACTCATTCCAGAATTGTCTCTATTTATAACACAGTACCCTAGGGTTTACTTGTCAAAAGCAGGATGATACCAAGGTACATCCCTTACCTCTTCCCATAAAGGAACTTCTGCTCAGGCTACTCAGAAAATTAACAAAGTATGCACAAATACTTTAGGTTAGTATGTAATCAAAAAGTATGTATCATAAACAATGGGGATTTTTTTTTTTAAAAGCCGGCAAGATCACTGTGTGGGTAGTAGGGCATACTGGTTAAACAAGGATTCTGGAGTCACACTGCTCTAACTCAATCTACTTTCCAGTTCACTAAGTCTCTCTTCTGCTCCATTCAATATGCTACCAAATAGTGAGTTTTTCATTTTTATCTAGTAGTTTTGTTTGGGACTTTCTCGAATCAAGTATGTCACTTTAAAAATTTTTTTTTTTTTTTTTTTGCGGTACGCGGGCCTCTCACTGTTGCGGCCTCTCCCGTTGTGGAGCACAGGCTCCGGACGCACAGTCTCAGCGGCCATGGCTCACGGGCCCAGCCGCTCCGCGGCATGTGGGATCTTCCCAGACCGGGGCACGAACCCGTGTCCCCTGCATCGGGAGGCGGACTCTCAACCACCTCGCCACCAGGGAAGCCCTTAAAATTTTTTATCTAAAGTCTGCTTGCAACTGTTTTTCCTTCATGTTGCTCTGTTTCCTCGTGTGACTAGTTTTCTTTGGCTGCTTGTTAGTTTTTGTTCTTCAAAAAATTTTTTGGAAAGGTTCTCTGAGGCCTAAAGTGGATGTGCCCACCTCAAACAATATTCTCAGCATGAAGCTCCTTTTCTAACTCAGGTCACATATACAAACATCCAGGGTGCAAATCTGTGCCAGAGTTAAGTCTATGGCCACAACTTTCTCCCTTTTCCTTATTCTCCTGCTGCTCTGCTTGGCTCTGAGAAGCCTTCTCTTTTTTTTTTTTTTTTTTTGCGGTATGCGGGCCTCTCACTGCTGTGGCCTCCCCCGCTGCGGAGCACAGGCTCCAGACGCGCAGGCTCCGGACGCGCAGGCTCAGCGGCCATGGCTCACGGGCCCAGCCGCTCCGCGGCATATGGGATCCTCCCAGACCGGGGCACGAACCCGTATCCCCTGCACCGGCAGGCGGACTCTCAACCACTTGCGCCACCAGGGAGGCCCAAGCCTTCTCTTTTGTTCCCTGGGATCAGAGAGGAAGAGCAGCTTTAACTCTGGTTTGCTTTTATACTGGGGTGAGGGCCTCTTCAGGCTTCCAGCATAATATGGGGAAGATCTTCTCCAAGACCCTCTGTCTTAAGGGAGCCCCCATATCATTCACAGCTGTAGTAGTACAGGCAAATGTCCTCAGGAATAAGTAACTTTGGTGCTCTGACATTCTGCTTTCCCTTCTGTTTCAGGTTTCCATCTGAAAACCGTCCTGGGAGTTCCCTGTTGTCGTTTTAGCTCTTCAGTGCACTTGAGATGGTTTTTAAAGTATTTTAATTAGCATTTTTCAACAGAAGAGTTGGTCCAAATAACCTAATGTGCTACTACCAGAAACTAGAAGCTGGTGTCCTAATTAAATCTTGACTGTCACTACTTGCCAGCTCTGAGAATCTGGGCTAAAGTTACTTCACCTTTGGTTTCCTCATCTGTAAAATGAAGACAATAATAACAAGATGTATGCTTAATGGAGTTGTCTGAAGAGTAAATAAATCCATGTAATATGCTGAATTCAGTACATGCCACATGGGGATGCTCAGTAAATGTTGGCCTCCTTCCAATCAACACCACCGTGTACGATCACTGCATGAGCATGGCCAACTGAGTTGTATCACGTAATCTGTATAGGTTATAATCTGGGTAAAGGTAATTTCTAAGAACAGGAATAGTCCAGGTAGAAAAGAATGTTCAGGAGATAAGAATAGTTATTTAGATTGACTTTCTGATACCAAAGGACAAGTATCTGCATAAGATTTCTTAATTTCAAAACTTTAGGTATTCATAACAATAATGTCAAACTTTTATATCTGACTTTTAAAAATTGTAATAGGACTTCCCTGGCGGTCCAGTGGTTGGGACTCAGCACGCTGCAGGGGGCATGGGTTCAATCCCTGGCTGGGGAGCTAGGATCTCTCATGCTGCATGGTGCAGCCAAAAATATATATATATACATAATACATCATAATGACTGAATAGTGGGTTAAAGTTTCAGGGACTTCTATCTTTATTATTAATTTTTAATAGCTTCTTTTTTTATATAAATTTATTTATTTTATTTACTTATTTACTTTTGGCTGTGTTGGGTCTTTGTTGCTGCGCACGGCTTTCTCTAGTTGCGGCGAGCGGGGGCTACTCTTCATTGTGGTGTGCGGGCTTCTCATTGCAGTGGCTTCTCTTGTTTCGGAGCATGGGCTCTAGGCATGTGGGGTTCAGTAGTTGTGGCACTCGGGCTCAGTAATTGTGGCTCGTGGGCTCTAGAACGCAGGCTCAGTAGTTGTGGCACATGGGCTTAGTTGCTCTGTGGCATGTGGGATCTTCCCAGACCAGGACTCAAACCTGTGTCCCCTGAGTTGGCAGGCAGATTCTTAACTACTGCGCCACCAGGTAAGTCCCCTTCTATCTTTAAAATAGAGTAAAAGTTCTAGTAATCAGAATTTCCAAGAAATGATTTAATTTAATATAAGCCACCAAAGCCTTTGGACCCCTTTTGTAATCCTTCTGGATGAAATCCTTTTAAAATATAGTTGAAAATATTTCTTGCTTTGGATTAAAATGTCCATTAAACCTAATTACCTGCCCCTAAGATGTAATGTGTCCTTGAACACGCCACTTCAGTTTTTGGGTCTCAGTATCTTCATTGGTCAACAAGGAAGTGGGACCAGATGACTTTCCAAGTCTCCTACAAGACCCACTGTTTAACATGCCCCTAAATTGTTACTGTTTTTTTGTTTGTTTTCATGACCTAAGGATCTTAGAAAAGCCTCCCTATCTTTATCCTAATTACCATTTTCTTATACCTTACATTTCAGATTGTAGGAGAACTAAGACTGTTCACACATGCATGGCTATTTCTTTGATTTATTTTCTTTTCAATATCTGAGCAGTCTAGTTGGTTATATTTGAGTCATCTGGGGGTCTTCTATACTTTATCACGCAAGTAAGATACTTATTAATACAAAAAAGTTAAATGCTCTGCTTATAATTAGTGAACAAGTCATTTTTGGAATGCAACTTTCATGAACTGATTCATTCATTTAGCACCATGTGAAGGACTGGATATAGAGAATGAGTAGAATAAACCATGCCCTGTGAAAGTCCTAATCTAGATTTGGAGAGACACAAAAATAATTTGGATAGAGTGAGAGGCACAGCAGTTAAAAGTTCAGTCTCTGGAGTCTGATTATGTAGGTTTCACTCCTGACTCTGCCACTTATTAGCTGTATGAACCTGGGTAAGTCACTTAACTTCTCTATCCCTTGGTGCCTTCATCTATAAAAGGACAATAATATTACCTACCTCATAGGGTTGTTGTGAGGATTTAAAGAGATAATATATGTAAAGTTTTAAAAGAGTGACTGGCACACAGTTCTAATTAAGTGTTGGCTATTATTATCATTGTTATTATCACTGTACAGAAACAGGTATGA
The DNA here is from genome assembly GCF_025265405.1 of Mesoplodon densirostris. Lineage (NCBI taxonomy): Eukaryota > Metazoa > Chordata > Mammalia > Artiodactyla > Ziphiidae > Mesoplodon > Mesoplodon densirostris. The sequence goes on from NC_082664.1 coordinate 126,032,742, forward strand.
ATATAAAGTGAGAGAAATGGATATAAAATGAGGGCATTACATCAGATGACCTCAAATTGTATATTCTCACAATCTATTACTGTCCTCTACCCCAGCGGTCCCCAACCTTTTTGGCACCAGGGACCGGCTTCGTGGAAGACAATTTTTCCACGGACAGGGGTGGGATGGGATGGTTCAGGAGGTAACGTGAGCTGTGGGGAGCAATGGGGAGCGGCGGATGAAGCTTCACTCACTAGCCCACCACTCACCTCCTGACGTGTGGCCTGGTTCCTGGCAGGCCGTGGACCGGTACTGGTCTGCGGCCCGGGCGTTGGGGACCCCTGTTGTACCCTGTATGTCCTCGCCCCCACCCATGTCACACCACCCTCTATTTCTGAGTCTTTGCTCATCCTCCCACAGTGATCCCTCTCTTTTATAAGTGCCCTTTTCACATACTGTTTGAATCATCAAATTCATATATCATATGCCTTCTTATTCTCTAATGGTATGCTTGGTACAACTTATGTCACACATGACGTGGCCACATATAATGCCATGTTTCCTATTTTGCCTATGTTTTATGTGGATTACAGAGTGGCACCACTGTACCTGGCTAACTGCATGGAAGGCACTCAGTAAATACAGGTTGATTAACTGAAAGTACTCAGTTTCAGAAAGAGCCTTCACTGGCATAGACCAGAAGTTGGCAAACTTTTTCCATAAACGGCCAGATAGTAAATATTTTTCACTTTGTCGGCCATATGGTCTCTGGTACAACTGTCACAACTACTCCACTCTGCCACTGTAGCACTAAAGCAGTCATAGACGATATATAAATAAGTGGATATGGCCATGTTCCAACAAATCTTTCCTTTTTTTTAAATTTAATTTTTTACTTTGAAATACTTATTAATTAACAAGAAGTTGAAAAGCATATATACAGGGAGGTTCTATGCACCCTTCACCCAGTTCCCCCAGTGGTAATACTATAATACAATATCACGATACTTCAGGCAGGGATTAAAACCTATAACAGAATAATAAATGTAATTTCCACCTTCCCCAACTCCCAACCTCTGATCTCACACCAGTTAGGTAAGTCATGGCCAACGAGAGCCTGCTGAATTGAGCCAAGCTCACTATCAGGCTATCACGCTCTTTGTTTCCTAGGTATCTTATGCTTTTTACAGCTTGAACTATAAAGTTGATGACTAGAATATGCTCACCCAAGAAGCAAAGCAATTTTAGCTCTACCAATCTGAGCTAACGTTTCGTAATTTTAATCCCCATATTTTCAATTAAGAGATGGAAGCATCACATTCATCCATAAACAAAAAGGAAAAAAAGTAATTTCTTTAATGTACACCTGGGAAAGACAACTGTAATCTGTATTTGTAGATTCAAACATATTGCAATTTAATTATCAGAGCAATTTAGAGCTACTATGAACATGATGGGGAGTGGAAAAGTCGTTTCATTTTTTTGTTCGTTTTAAATCACAGTGTTCCATATTTTTTCAAAGACTGAAATCATGGCATTTGGCACAGTTTTGTTAATTACAAAGGTGGCTCACCAATCTCAGATAACCTAGTAGAGCCAAGAAGCCAAGAAGGTGATTAAGTTTTGTAAAAATAGGTATGATGACTTCAGAGATTAATTTTTTGTCACATTACCTAGAAAAAATGAGAAAGAATGAATTTTCTTTAAAAACAATGCAAAGCAAAAATTAATTGTTCTGGTATCTCAATTAAAAAATCCTCTGTAGTGTTCTGAGAATAAGATCCAGGGTTCCATCTATATTAACATTTTTTTACCAAGATAATATATGAACAAAGAATATTGAGAAAAAGATCCAGGGTTCTACCCATACTTCGTTTAATTCATATAAAGACTACTAGAAGTGAAATGGACTACCTGAATAAATCCAGAACCCTCAGCAAAAAACTAAACTTAAGATGTTAAAGTAAAACTTTGCTCCAAAAATACTAAATAAGTTTCCTGCTTGTCTCCTCCCAGCCCCCCACTCTTGAAGTGATTGTGGACGTCAATAAATAAAAGTAATTTTATGGGGACTTCCCTGGTGGTGCAGTGGTTAAGAATCCACCTGCCAATGCAGGGGACACGGGTTAAATCCCTGGTCTGGGAAGACTGCAAATGCTGCGGAGCAACTAAGTCCATGTGCCACAACTACTGAGCCTGAGCTCTAGAGCTCGCGTGCAGCAACTACTGAAGCCCGTGCGCCTAGAGCCTGTGCTCCACAACAAGAGAAGCCACTGCAGTGAGAAGCCCATGCACCCATATGGAATCTAAAAAAAAAAAAAAAAAAAAAATGGTTCTGAAGAACCTAGGGGCAGGACAGGAATAAAGACACAGACCTAGAGAATGGACTTGAGGACACGGGGAGGGGGAAGGGTAAGCTGGAACGAAGTGAGAGAGTGGCACTGACATATATACACTACCAAATGCAAATAGATAGCTAGTGGGAAGCAGCCGCATAGCACAGGGAGACCAGCTCAGTGCTTTGTGACCACCTAGAGGGGTGGGATAGGGAGGGTGGGAAGGAGATGCAAGAGGGAGGGGATATGGGGATATATGCATACGTATAGCTGATTCACTTTATTATACAGCAGGAACTAACACAACAATGTAAAGCAATAATACTCCAGTAAAGATGTTTAAAAAAAAAGGGGGTAGGGAGGACTGACTAAACTGAGATATTGAATAGCTATTGTAAAATATGTGTGCTATTTTCCTTGCAGTAAAAAAAAAAATAAATTTAATTTAATTTTAAAAATGTTAAAAAAAAAAAAGAAGCCCGCACACCGCAACGAAGAGTAGCCCCCACTTGCCGCAACTAGAGAAAGCCCGCGCGCAGCAATGAAGGCCCAACACAGCCAAAAAAAAAAAAAAAGCAATTTTACAGACACAAATAACTTCCCTTACTTAAAAGGAAGGAAAAAGAAACGGGTCAAAGCCAAGTCCGCACTGGTATTTGAAACAGTTCTATGCTTCTACTTTTTATTCCTGGTAAATTTATTTCAGAGGGACCAAGTAAGTTGTCTTATAATAGGTATGAACCCAAGTAAACAGAATATAGATATACAAGTTCGACAGAGAATTGTCTGCTAAATCTTTACATTCAGAGGATCAGATCATAAGTAATAATTTACAATCAGATCCATAAGTAATAATTTAATTTTTAATTAATAATTTAATTTTGAGCTGCTGTCAAAGCATGCTTATTCCTGGAAAAAACAGTTGATCTTATTGACTGACATTCTGGTATACTTTAGGGTTAATTAAATAAGCAATGAGGCAAAGTAGCCAATGTGCTGTAAGATACAATTTTTCTATAGGATTATACTTCAAAATGATTTTATACTCAAACCAACCAGTTAAGTGAATAAAGTCAGAGAAGTTGGTAGCTCCTGTATAAACCCTAACATCTTTTAGGAAGATTTAAAAATTCAATCATGACTGGATTGACTTTGTAATTTATGATCTGTTAGGCTAAAGCTGTGGAATTAACTCAAGAATTATACATTACCAAGTACATAAAGATGTTGATTTTAAATGTTATTTTTGCATAAGTTTACTTACCGCCATATAAGCATTTGTTCCAACATACGTCTTGGCTATGGAATTCACCAGCTATGAGACAAAACAGTCTGTCAGAACAATATAAAGATAATGTGGAAATAAAATGGGCAATTATTCCTCATTTAACTTACAATCATCATTTCTATAAATCAACTAAAAATTATATAAAAAGGAACAAATTTATCTACAAAGGCATCAAAAATGATTAAATCTCTTTTCTTTTGAATGTGATTTCCAACTTAAACAAGCATAGCATTACAGTTTATAGCAGATAACCTTAAACAATTCACTTAAGCAGGATGCTTATCGCTTTAGCACCCCAAACCCACCTGATATAAAAAGTCAATTTGAAGTAGAATTTGAACACACTCATTTTTTAGTCAGATGGTCAGGATGTGAATGAAGCCTCATGCATTACTAGAATGAAACGAACACTAAATACGCTGGAGGGATAACAGACTTTGACAACTCATAATACAATGATGACCTTCGCTTTGGTCTTCGTGTTTGGCTGGGAGTAAAGGTGGCTGCAATTCAAATCAACATCACAGCACGCTCATGGGTCACTATCACCAGGGTTCTCAGGGGAGGCCCAAAATGGAAATTAATTAAAATTTGTGCTGCACATTGTAATGGCCCTCCACCATTGTTGCTCCCAATATTAATTTTTATTGTGGGCCAGTTGGGCTCCCCAGGCACAGCTCCCACTCTGCCCTCCCTTTTGTCTGGCCAAAACGCTTTCATATCAAAGCTGCATATCAATGAAGTTTGCTATTCGTAAGTAGTAATTACAATATCAGCAGTTTTCACTGTCATTAAACAATGAACAATCATATTCTGATGAAGGAAACTCGCTCAGAGATTAAAAATGAATAACATAATCCCAGCCAACGAGAAGATGCAGAGTTCTGTTTGTCTGGCAGCTAGGTGATTTTTCAATCCAGAGAGTAGAATGAAAATAGAAAGTGGATGTTACAGAGGAGAAAGCAGATCGGCAGGAAAAAGAGACCTACCTGAGTGCTAACTCCAAAATCACACAGCTTGACTTGTCCTCTTGTGTTTACTAGCATATTAGAGGGCTTCACATCTAAAAAGGGACCAGAAAAATCCATGTCACTAATTCCATATCTACAGTGCTTGTCCTAAAAAAAGCACACATGCACACCACACCATATTGCAGAAGTGACATCATCTGTTCAACCTAGAATTCTAACCACAAATTTAATGCAAAGCATTTTACCTGGAGGCAAAATGTAAGGTCCTAACTCCCTCACTTCCAAACATTTCTGGTTTCTATAGAAGCAAGGGTTTATTTACTTCACGTGAAAGTCAAATAAAATCTTGGCTTCCAACAACAGTAAATACACCCAATATCCTACTCCAGCTTTCAGGAAAAGTAAATAAGAAAATGTAACCTTCCTGCAAAGAATTTGTACAGAAATGCTTAGTTCTGCTCTCAAAGTGAAACTGCTCCTCCCACCTAAGGAGCAGTAAGGCCAAAGGGAAGCCAGCAAGGAAAAAAATCATTCATATGTTTGCTGGTAACAGATGATATCTGGTTGAAACAACAAGAACATGAATGCAGTTCTGCTATTTCCTGGTTTTACGTGCTACTTCAGATAATCCTCAGAAATTGATCTAAAAGATGTGTAAATGTGTGTGCATGCGTGCACTTATCAGTCTTTGTTTCATTTATCCTTCTCTTCCCTTACATCATTTCGACTGTTGTTAGAGTTAACAAAAGAACTGGCACAGCTTTTGCCAAGGCAGTCCGCTAAATAATGACACAAAGCGTTTCTGTGAAGCATCGTCAGTGACAACAATGGGCCTTTTCAGGAATTCAAGGAGCCCACAAAAACCATCCAAGCAGGATAAGAGCACACCACTTTTGATGGTACAGAACAGCACCTGCTTCAATGCTTCATCTTCAGTGGCCAAAGTGGTCAAGAACAGACAACTTGTTATATTTAATACAGCATATAACCTTAATTACCCCAAAACTAAAGACTCATAATTTTTATGTAACATCTAAAAACAATCTGTGAGTTAATCTCACTCTGTCCCTCCACCCTGCAAAAAGTATCTTACCAAAAGTAGGTACTTAACTCAAACTTCAAGTTCAAACTCAGTAACCAACGATTATTGAACACTACCTACCATATGACAGGCATTTTCTCATACATGTGCTCATTTGGTGTTGCCTGACGGACACTAGAATGTAAACTCCACGAAGGCAAGGACTTTGTCTCTTTTACTGACTACTATATTCCAGTCCCTGAAGAGTGCCAGGCATACGGTATATGCTTAGTAAGTATTTGTTGAATAGATGAGATTAATGGAAACCATGAACACACAGTATTATTTTGTTAATGATACTGTTGTGATCAGGGGTTAGCTGTAGACCACATCTCTGTAGCATGCCCTTTCAGGTAAAACACACTGTATACTTCCTTTAGGGGGGCTTTCTCTTTGAATACAGGTCAGTATGCCCAGGCAGGTGTAAGCTTTTTCAACCAACTAGTCTCTCTGCCTCCAGTTTTCCCCAATTTCAATATAAACCTTATACCACCATCATATTAAATATACTTTCACTCTATCACTTCTCTCCTTGAGGAGGAAGTAAAATATTCCCTGACCTCCCCCGTCAACCCCAGTGTGAACTCCTTAAGAATAGGGTTGTGCTTTCAAATATGCCTCAATAGTTTGCACAAAAAATATACATCATAGACAGCCACAGTAGACACTCAATAAATGTGTGCTGAACTGACAGAAATGTTAGGCTCTACAAAGCTTGGTCTTATTTTCCAAACCTAATTCTCATTATAAGCCCTCAACTTTGAATATTTTTCTTTTGGACAATCTTCTCTTTTATATACTGATACCCTTAAACCATTCTTAAGCCATACATCAGATGGAGATAGATAAAGAACAAATAATCTGAGCTCCTGGAAGAAGGAGCTACATGGAAATCACAAGGTATGGTAAAATGAACAAATCCTTAGCTTTAATCAGACACACATTTGACTTAAGTGGATCAACAGAGAGAGAAAGAATAAAACAACAAAATTTCTAGATTATATTCTAAAAGGCAAGGTGTAAATAAGAACTTTATGGCATTTTCAGCTCTCCAACATCTTTTTTTACTTACATGTAATCCTACAGCATGACTTTGCACATTCACCTTTCAGCCTAGCTTTCAGGAATACTTCGTGTATGAAAAAGCAGTAGACATACAGCCATCCTCAAAACAACCTTTGTATTCCGACTAGACTGTTTTAGTCATTGTCTCAAAAGAAAGAAACAAATCCAAAACATGCCATTACTAAGCCTTTGTTCATGCTGTGTCCCTGACCCCAAACCACCTGGGTTTAGAAACCCTTCCTTGATATTTTTTGACTGAATCCTGCTCATCCTTCAACTCAAGTACCCCATCTCCCTGTTGCCGTACCTACTCAGGCCATCAAAATCGCTGCTCCCTTTGAACTGCTAAAGCATTTACTGTCTGTACCATTTGGAACTGAGCAAGTGACTTTTTTTTTACTAGTAATTACCACATTTACTGTTACAGGTATCACCAAGTAATAAGTTCACAGGGTAGGAATATGCCTTATACATTTTTGTATGTATCCTGTTGGAGCATATTATCTTGCTCACTAGTAGATGGCTTTCTAAACAATATACTAAATTTGCTAATATAAGTGTTCCAAACCCAGCAACATCATTTTAACATAAAAGACCCCTTTAAACAAAATCAATGGATTCAGGCTAGAAGACAGAAGACTTGGATTTTAGTCTTTTGGGCCCTGCCACAAATTTGGCATATGACTGTGGACTAGCCATGTGACATTTTAGTTTTCACCTCTGTAGGGAGATAATAAAAGTTACAGTATCAATCTTTAAAAATTGTGGGGATTAGATGAGATAATGAATGTAAAATAGCTTTTAAACTGTCAAACACTCTATAAATATAAGATATTATTATTATCCACTGGCAATCAACCAAGCAACGAAAAGTGTTATATTTTGTTATGTTCAGAAAACAATTTCTGTGCTACTGCAATAAATTTAGGCTGTATTTGGGTAAAATACTAGTTAAAAGAAAATAATTTCAAAAGTCCAGTAAGTAGAATGATAAAACCAATTCAATGCTTATGAGGGGGCATATTTGCCAGACTGTATGTACTCATTCACTGACAAGGCCACTGAACTGGTCTCCCTATTTTTACACTTGCTCTACTAGAGTCTGTCTTTTTTTTTTTTTTTTTTTTTTTTTGCGGTATGCGGGCCTCTCACTACCGTGGCCTCCCCCGCCGCGGAGCACAGGCTCCGGACGCGCAGGCCCCGGACGCGCAGGCCCAGCGGCCACGGCCCACGGGCCCAGCCGCTCCGCGGCACACGGGATCCTCCCAGACCGGGGCACGAACCCGCACCCCCTGCATCGGCAGGCGGACCCCCAACCACTTGCGCCACCAGGGAGGCCCCTAGAGTCTGTCTTGAACACAGCAGCTGAAGTGCCCCCTTTAAAACCTAAATCAAACCATGTCATTTCTCCGCCTAAAACCTCCAAGGGCCTCCCAACTCAAAGCAAAATGCAGCCCTCATGAAGGTTTCTAAGGCCTTCTCTGAACTGCCCCCCTACTACCTCTGTACTATCATCCTTCCTACTCCTTTCCCTGCCCACTCTGCATCTCACTGCCCTTTTGCCAGGCATGCTCCCTGCTTTGTGGCTCCATATAACTGGAATACTCTGCACCCATATATACATGTATGGCCTGCTCCTTTACTTGTTTTTAGGTTTCTGCTCAAATGTTACCCTTTTAAGAGAAGCCTTCCTCAACCACCCACTATGAACAGCAATATCTTCCCACCCCCGATATTCCCTTTCCCTCTTCCCTGTTTCAGTGCTCCTCATAACACCTAGCACCACTGACACCCTATATTTGTACATGTATACATGTCCCTCTCAGTCCTCCCATTTCGAAGGAAAGCTCCATGAATGCAGAGATGTGATCTGTTGTGTTCACTCCTATATCTATAATAGTGCCTGGTATGGACTAGAAATGATATCTGTTGAACAAATGTTGGTGAATGAGTATTTCCACTAAATAGATGGAAACATGTGCACCTGGAGATGCATGAATTTGGCCTGAGAAGGAGTTCCATCTTTTCCCACTCAATGGCATATACTTCAGAATAAATACATTTCACTATTAATGAATACATTTGTGAACGATATTTTTCATTCTGAGAGGATCTGTGGGCATTCAAAAATACTCACTCAACAAATATTCACTGACGCCTTAGCATGTGCCAGATATGACAGTAGGTGCTGTGGAGAGAAGCATGAGTAAGACCCACCTCTGCCCTTCAGGAGAGTGTAGACCAAGGAACTGCTGGTATATATTTTGACCAAAAATAGTGCACATGAGATTTCAGGACAATAACATTGCTTATGTACAATCTAAATGGGATTTGCTTCCTATAATAAAAACAATGAGAGTTATATAACTAAATAGCTCCCAAGCCTGGCTGTGCATTTAAAAACAAAAACAAAAACCTTGTTTGGTTTTACCTCAGATCTGCTGATTCAGAAACCAATCTAAAACAGTCAGGTCTTCAGGTCAGCACTTAGAAAAGACCAACATAATGGGCTGTATTTCCCTCTGATTAAACTGCTGGCAAGTTCAGAATATCTGAAGAGAAATTTCATCTATTGTTTAACTTTACTTTTTAAAATCAATTTTATTCATTTAAAAAATCAATTTTATTGCAGTCATTTTGAATATATAGTTTAGTGACTTTGACAAACATATACATCCATATACCCACACCACAATCAAGATATGAAACACTTATATCACCCCCAAAAGGTTCCCCGTGCCCCTTTACAGTCAACTCCACCCTGACCTCTGGCAACTACTGATTGGTTTGTTATTTTTAGATGATTTTTGCCTTTTCTACATACATCATAAACCCCATAATATGTTGTTATAATTTTTGCTTTAAAAAGTCTGATGATTAGTGTTTGGATGGTACCTCTCTCTCACTAATATTTAAAATGGATATTTTGCAGACAGTACACAGCTGGGTCTTACTTTTTCGACCAGTTTGACAATTCGTGCTCTTCACTGCCCTATTTAGACCATTCACATTTAACGTAACTAGTGATATGGCAGAGTTCAACTCTACCATCCTACTATTTGTCCCATCTCTTCTTAGTTCCTTTCTTCTTTCATTGCCTTCTTTTGGACTAGATGGGCTCTTTTTAGCGTTCCATTGATCTCTACTATTGACTTCTAAGCCAGAAGTTGGCAAACTTTTTCTGTAAAGGACCATATTTCAGGTGTTGAGAGTCACGTGGTTTTTGTTGTAACTACTCAATTTTGCCACTGTACTGGAGAAGCAATCACAGGCAATGTGGAAATAAATGGCATGGCTGTGTTGCAACAATCTTTACCAAAACAGGTGATGAGCCAAATTTGACCTGTGGGCTAAAATTTGCCAGCCCATTTGAAGGTTTTTTTTTTTTTTTTTTTTTAAGGCTGTTCTAGGATTTACAATATGTTTCTTTAATGTTTCACTGTCTACTTTCAAATAATATTAGGGTATTTAATTTATAATGTAAGAACCTCAGAACAGTATGCTTCCATTTTGTTCCCTCCCATCCTCTGTGCTACTGTTATACATCTTTCCTCTACATATGTTATAATTGCCACAATATGGTGTCCTTATTTTTGCTTTAAATAATCATTAAAAAATTTTTAAAAATATATTTTATTGAAGTATAGTTGATTTACACTGTTAATTTCTGCTGTATGGCAAAATGATTCAGTTATACATATATATATATATATATATATATATATATATATATATATATATACACACATTCTTTTTCATATTCTTTTCCATTATGGTTTATCACAGGATATTGAATATAGTTCCCTGTGCTACACAGTAGGACCTTGTTGTTTATCCATTCTATATATAATAGTTTACATCTGCTAATCCCAGCTCCCAATCCATCCCTCCCCCACCCCCCTCCCTCCTCCTTGGAAACCACAAGTCTGTTGGCGAGGCTCAATTCTTGATTTCCATACATTTCTGTCATTCCTGACTCCTGGACATATGCTGGCCTGAGAGCTACAGTGCTCAGAAGGGTATGTGACATCTTTGGGACCCCAAGACGCAATGAAGGACCCTGAGCCCCTTATGAGAGGTAGCATGGCAAGGCTGATGCCAGTGTCAGCACTATGTGCCCACAAACCTGTCAACTCCAGCACTTCCCAGGGGAACGTGGGGCTGGGAGCAATGGCTTTGGAGCTAGAGCAAGTGTGTCAGCTGTTGTAGTGAGTGAGTCAGTATATGAATGAGGTTTAGATCAGTGCTCAGTGAGTGAAAAAATTTAAAAAGGTCTTTTATATATCTACATGTATACACTATTCCTGATGCTAGTTATTCCTTTGTGTAGATCTAACAATCTATCTGGTATCATTTTCCTTCTGTCTAAACAACTTCCTTAACATTTTTTATAATGCTGGTCTATTGGCAATAAATTCTCTCTGCTTTGTTTGCCTTAAAAGGTCTTTATTTAGCCGTTATTTTGGAAAAATATACTTACTGGACCTAGAATTCTGGATTTAAAGGTTTTTTGTTTTTTTCAACATTTTAACAATGTCTTCCTGTTATCTTCTGGTTTGCATAGCTTCTGACAAGAAGTCTGCTGTCATTCTTATTTTTGTTCCTCTCTATTTAATGTATTATGTTTATTCTGAAAATTTTAAAGATTTAAAAAATCACTGGCTTTACATTTTTAATTTTGATGTACTTTGGTATGGTTTTGTGTACATGCTGGTTAGAGTTTGTTAGGCCTCCTAGATCTCTGGGTTTATGGGTTTCATCAAATTTGGAAAGTTTGGGAGCATTATTTCTTCAAATTATTTTTTGTTCCCTTTTCTTTCTCCTTTCCTTCTGAGACTCCAGTTACATATATATCCTAGACTTCTTGATACTGTTTCAAAGGTCACTGAGGCTGTGCTCATCTTTTTAGTCTTTTTTCTTTACAGTAATTTTAGATAATTTCTATATCTCTAACATCAAGATCACAAATCATTTCTTCTGTGGTGTCAAATCTACTGTTAATTCCATCAAGTGAAATTTTTACTTCAGATATTTTACTTTTCATATCTAGAAGTTCGACTTCATTCTTTTTTCTGTCTTCTATCTCTCTCCTCATAATGCTCATGTTTCCCATTAAATCCTTGAGTATATTTATCATAACTGTTCTAAAGTCCTTGTCTGCTAAAAGGAGAGTCCCATTTCTATTGACTGATTGTTCTCCTGCTTATGGTCTTTCATCCATTATCAGAAGAAAAAAAATTTTTTCACATACTGATTTTTATTTAGATGCCAGGTATTCTGAATCTTATGTTGCTGAGCGAATTTGTTGTAATCCTTTAAAGAGTGCTAAACTTGATACTGGCAGGTGGTTAACTTACTTGAAGATAGCCAGATCATTTTGAGGCTTATTTTGGAATTTTTATTTATGGAAAGCCAGAGCAATCCCTACTCTAGGGCTAGTTTAGCCCATCTATTAAAACATGACCCTTCTAAAGTCTCTCCTGAATGCTCCAATGTATCCAAAAAGGTCTCTCTCCTCTGGCTGGTTAGAATTTTTAAAATTCCCAACCTGGGTAAGCTTTGGGAATTGTTTAGCTTACAGACCCCCAGAAATTTTCATTCCCAGACTAACTTTGTAAGATATCACCCTACAAAAGCAGAGGTTGATATTCAGCCAAAAATTCAAGGAGAGTCCCACACAAGTTCTTGAGCTCTTTCTTTTTGCACAGTTCCTGCATCTCTAGGATCCTGCTCTGTAAATTTTAGCCCTTTTGGCCTTCTTGACAGCCAAACTCTGTCTCTTCAGCTCAGTAAGATCTTTGGGCTCTGACTGGTTCCCCTTCCTTATGCTGCAGTCTGGAAATTGTCTCCAGGCTTAAAACTTGGGTGATCATAGGGCTCCCCTCATCTGTTTCCCTTCTCTTCAGGATCACAGTCCTGCACTGCTTGTTATCTAATACCTGAAGACAGATGTTTCATAAATTTTGTCTAGCTTCCTAGTTCTTTTTGGTGGAGGTTCCACAGCAGCAATTCCTTCCTGGGTAGAAGTGGAACTATCCCTTTATTTTATTTATTTATTTATTTTATTTTTTTTTTGGCCGTACGTGGGCCTCTCACTGTTGTGGCCTCTCCCGTTGCGGAGCACAGGCTCCAGACGTGCAGGCTCAGTGGCCATGGCTCACGGGCCCAGCTGCTCCATGGCATGTGGGATCTTCCCGGACCGGGGCACGAACCCGTGTCCCCTGCATCGGCAGGCGGACTCTCAACCACTGCGCCACCAGGGAAGCCCTATCCCTTTATTTTAAAATTCTTGTTTTTTTGTCCTTTGTTCACTGTTTACACCTATATTGTAAGCTGCCTCAAATCCTTTTTTGAAATAAATAGAATATAATAATTAAGACTTTATTTAGTTAGACTAAATCTGAATTCATGTGACAGAATTTGAAGCAAATGGAATCCTTTTAAATGTTGGAATGAGGACAGTTCCTCTGATTTATGTTTCACTTTATCTGAATAAAATACTCCACCTTATACCTGAGTTATCAACTATCCTAGTATATAGCCACCGAACTTATCACTTCCATGTTTTCATTTAAAACATGGAAATTCTATAATTCTCAAGAAAAGCTCCAGGAATACTAAAATTATTATTATTATTTTTTTTTTGGTTTGTTTTCAACTTCATTCCAAGCCAGAAACAAGAGAACAGATTAGGCAAGAAAGATTACTTTTAAGGAGACTTATATCCATGCTTATTTTAATGCAATCTCAAGTTATGGAAAACAGACAGCAACTGAGAGCATACAGCTTTTCACTCAGCTCACTTAAAAACATCATAGCCATTCTTCTATAAGCAAAGCACAGAAAAGATGAGTCATTAAAGTGACTGATTATAAATGGCAATCATTAGGGCAGATGTAAGTCATTTTAGTTTAATAAGGCCATTAATTATTACGGTTTATCAATTAGTTTTATTGAAGGCAAGGGGGCTTACACGAATAGTAGGGCATTGATTTTAACTGAGACATTTTCTAAAAGAAAATACAAATGAGGTGTGTAGAATCTGAAATTACATACAGGTCCTCTTCATACCAGTAAAAAGAAATAAGCTTCCTCTAATGTAAACCATAAGCATTTAGTGAAAAACCAAATTAACTCTAATCCCTTTGCATTATACATAAAATAACATGCTTTATTGTTCCCTAATTTGAGGTTTGCTTTGTCCTGGCCAAGAGGTCAATATCATGTTGGAGAAAGTGAAATGAAGGTGCAATGTAAAGTGACCCATTTTTAATATTAGATATTTCCTATCCTCTTTCATTAAAAAAAATTTAGTCATTTTATACAGATAGGATTTTATAGGAGTCAGTATAGATTCCCGTTGGCCACATCCTCTCGGAAAAAGCAGAGGTGATATGGAAAGTGCGTGTGTATGCACACATGGGTGCATGTGTGTGAAAGAGAGTGTATGTGTGAGTGTATGATATATAAGATTAAGGGTGATGTGTGATCTTCCTACACTGACAAAAGTTGTCATGAAAATCAACTGAGATGGTGTGCTTAGCAGTGCCTGTCAAAGAGACAGTGCTCAATGAATTGTTGAATAAATAAAATAAATGGGAGAAACATTTCCTAAACTTGAATACACTATATATACTGGAAGCTGTGCTTTGTAGAATCAGTAATGACAATGACGCTTACCTTAGAAAGTCAGGATGTGAATCATCTAATATATTAGACCAGACCCAAATGTCATTATATGAGCTCTACCTGAAGGCACGCTTCTTCCAGGAAGGCAAGTGCTGTTCACAGAAGAGTTAACAATTATCCAGTCACATGTATCTCCTGTCACAATATCTTCCCACTCCTTCAGTGAAATTTCACAGAAAGGTGAGCTTTTTAATGATACGTAATGAATATTTGATTTGTAGCAGTGACAGCCCATGTAGATAATAGGTAGTTATGATGCAGTTCTGTTTAATAATTTGAAGTGCTTAGAATATTATTAGAAAAATATTAGGAAGTTGGAAAAAGGAAAGAACTTACAAGTGGGATATCAGTGTCATACAGAAGATAATGATAGGTGGTTTCTATAGGAGACTGTAACTAAATAAAAATCAACACCTAAGTGTCTTTAAAAATTAAACATAAACTTACCATACAATCCTTGTGGTCACTTTCCTATTTTAACTTTAATAAAGTATGAAATATCAGTTAATCACTGATACTAATCATATACAATGTATCAATGGTAAATGGCTATTTCTTCTCAAAACGGATGTGTACTACATGACTTGATTCACTGTGATTACAAATATCTAAAGAAAGATACATACCACACCGAGGTATCTACTCAAGAGAAATGAAAACACAGAACCAAATAAAGACTTGTGTATGAAAGTAGCATTCATCTTTTTTTTTAACATTTTATTGGAGTATAATTGCTTTACAATAGTGTGTTAGTCTCTGCTTTATAACAAAGTGAATCAGTTATACGTATACATATGTTCCCATACCTCTTCCCTCTTGCGTCTCCCTCCCTCCCACCCTCCCTATCCCACCCCTGTAAGTGGTCACAAACCACATAGCTGATCTCCCTGTGCTATGTGGCTGCTTCCCACTAGCTATCGATTTTACATTCGGTAGTGTATGTATGTCCATGTCACTCTCTCACTTTGTCACAGCTTACCCTTCCCCCTCCCCATAACCTCAAGTCCATGCTCTAGTAGGTCTGTGTCTTTATTTCCATCTTACCCCTAGGTTCTTCATGACCTTTTTTTTTTTTCTTAGATTCCATTAGCATACGGTATTTGTTTTTCCTTTCTGACTTACTTCACTCTGTATGACAGACTCTAGGTCCATCCACCTCAAAACAAATAACTCAATTTTGTTTTTTTGATGGCTGAGTAATATTCCATTGTATATACGTGCCACATCTTCTTTATCCATTCATCTGTTGATGGACACTTAGGTTACTTCCATGTGCTCGCTATTGTAAATAGAGCTGCAATGAACAATTTGGTACATGACACTTTTTGAATTATGGTTTTCTCAGGGTATATGCCCAGTAGTGGGATTGCTGGGTCGCATGGTAGTTCCATTTGTAGTTTTTAAAGGAATCTCCATACTGTTCTCCATAGTGGCTGTATCAATTCACATTCCCACCAGCAGTGCAGGAGTGTTCCCTTTTCTCCACACCCTCTCCAGCATTTATTGTTTCTAGATTTTTGGATGATGGCCATTCTGACTGGTGTGAGATGATATCTCATTGTAGTTTTGATTTGCATTTCTCTAATGATTAATAATGTTGAGCATTCTTTCATGTCTTTGTTGGCAATCTGTATATCTTCTTTGGAGAAATGTCTATTTCGGTCTTCTGCCCATTTTTGGATTGGGTTGTTTGTTTTTTTGTTATTGAGCTGCATGAGTTGCTTGTAAATTTTGGTGATTAATCCTTTGTCAGTTGCTTCATTTGCAAATATTTTCTCCCATTCTGAGGGTTGTCTTTTGGTCTTGTTTATGGTTTCCTTTGCTGTGCAAAAGCTTTTGAGTTTCATTACGTCCCATTTATTTTTGTTTCTATTTCCATTTCTTGAGGAGGTGGGTCAAAAAAGATCTTGCTGGGATTTATGTCATAGAGTGTACTGCCTATGTTTTCCTCTACGAGTTTGATAGTGTCTGGCCTTACATTTAGGTCTCTAATCCATATTGAGTTTATTTTTGTGTATGGTGTTAGGGAGTGTTCTAATTTCATACTTTTAAATGTACCTGTCCAGGTTTCCCAGCACCACTTATTGATGAGGCTGTCTTTTCTCCACTGTATGTTCTTGCCTCCTTTATCAAAGATTAGGTGACCATATGTGCGTGGGTTTATCTCTGGCCTTTCTATCCTGTTCCATTGATCTATATTTCTGTTTTTGTGCCAGTACCATACTGCCTTGATTACTGTAGCTTTGTAGTATAGTCTGAAGTCAGGGAGCCTGATTCCTCCAGGTCCGTTTTTCATTCTCAAGATTGCTTTGGCTATTCGGGGTCTTTTGCGTTTCCATACAAATTGTGAAATTTTTTGTTCTAGTTCTGTGAAAAATGTCAGTGGTAGTTTGATAGGGATTGCATTGAATCTGTAGATTGCTTTGGGTAGTAGAGTCATTTTCACAATGTTGATTCTTCCAGTCCAAGAACATGGTATATCTCTCCATGTGTTTGTATCATCTTTATTTTCTTTCATCAGTGTCTTATAATTTTCTGCATACAGGTCTTTTGTCTCCCTACGTAGGTTTATTCCTAGATATTTTATTCTTTTTGTTGCAATGGTAAATGGGAGTCTTTTCTTGATTTCACTTTCAGATTTTTCATCATTAGTATATAGGAATGAAAGAGATTTCTGTGCATTAATTTTGTATCCTGCAACTTTACCAAATTCATTGATTAGCTCTAGTAGTTTTCTGGTAGCATCTTTAGGATTCTCTATGTATAGTATCATGTCATCTGCAAAGAGTGACAGCTTTACTTCTTCTTTTCTGATTTGGATTCCTTTTATTTCTTTTTCTTCTCTGATTCCTGTGGCTAAAACCTCCAAAACTATGTTGAATAAGAGTGGTGAGAGTGGGCAACCTTGTCTTGTTCCTGATCTTAGTGGAAATGCTTTCAGTTTTTCACCATTGAGGACGATGTTGGCTGTGGGTTTGTCATATATGGCCCTTATTATGTTGAGGAAAGTTCCCTCTATGCCTACTTTCTGCATGGTTTTTATCATAAATGGGTGTTGAATTTTGTCGAAAGCTGTCTCTGCATCTATTGAGACGATCATATGGTTTTTCTCCTTCAATTTGTTAACATGGTGTATCACATTGATTGATTTGCGTATATTGAAGAATCCTTGCATTCCTGGAATAAACCCCACTTCATCATGGTGTATCATCCTTTTAATGTGCTGTTGGATTCTCTTTGCTAGTATTTTGTTGAGGATTTTTGCATCTGTGTTCATCAGTGATATTGGCCTGTAGTTTTCTTTGTTTGTGCCATCTTTGTCTGGTTTTGGTATCAGGGTGATGGTGGCCTCGTAGAATGAGTTTGGGAGTGTTTCTACCTCTGCTATATTTTGGAAGAGTTTGAGAAGCATAGATGTTAGCTCTTCTCTAAATGTTTGATAGAATTCGCCTGTGAAGCCATCTGGTCCTGGGCTTTTGTTTGTAGGAAGATTTTTAATCACAGTTTCAATTTCAGTGCTTGTGATTGCTCTGTTCATATTTTCTATTTCTTCCTGGTTCAGTCTCAGCAGGTTGTGCATTTCTAAGAATTTGTCCATTTCTTCCAGGTTGTCCATTTTATTGGGATAGAGTTGTTTGTAGTAATCTCTCATGATCCTTTGTATTTCTGCAGTGTCAGTTGTTACTTTTCTTTTTTCATTTCTAATTCTATTGATTGGAGTCTACTCCCTTCTTTTCTTGATGAGGCTGGCTAATGGTTTATCAATTTGTTTAACATCTAAAAGAACCAGATTTTAGTTTTATTGATCTTTGCTATTCTTTCCTTCATTTCTTTTTATTTCTCATCTGATCTTTTTTTTTTTTTTTTTTTTTTTTGCGGTACGCGGGCCTTTCACTGTTGTGGCCTCTCTTGTTGCGGAGCACAGGCTCCGAACGCGCAGGCTCAGCGGCCATGGCTCATGGGCCTAGCTGCCCCGCAGCATGTGGGATCTTCCCGGACTGGGGCACGAACCCACGTCCCCTGCATCGGCAGGAGGACTCTCAACCACTGTGCCACCAGGGAAGCCCCCTGATCTGCTATTTATGATTTCTTTCCTTCTGGTAACTTTGGGGGGTTTTTGTTCTTCTTTCTCTAATTGCTTTAGGTGTAAGGTTAGGTTGTTTATTTGAGATGTTTCCTATTTCTTAAGGTAGGATTGTATTGCTATACACTTCCCTCTTAGAACTGCTTTCACTGCATCCCATAAATTTTGGGTTGTCGTGTCTCCATTGTCATTTGTTTCTAGGTATTTTTTGATTTCCTCTTTGATTTTTTCAGTGATCACTTCGTTATTAAGTAGTGTACTGTTTAGCCTCCATGTGTTTGTATTTTTTACAGATCTTTTCCTGTAATTGATATCTAGTCTGATAGCGTTGTGAATCTATAAATTCAGAAAATAGATTAGTGGTTCGCAGAAGCTAGGGCTAGGAGCAGGAACTGATGGCAAGTGGGCATGTGGATTCTTTTTTGGGGTGATGGAAAATGTTCTCAGATGGATTATGGTTATGGTTACACAATTCTATAATTTATTAAAAATCCCTGAATTGCACACTTAAAACAGGTGAGCTTTATGATACATAAGTTATATAACAATAAAGTGGTTTTAAAATCAGCCCAAAACACAATTGTTTAACTTCTTTTTATTGATAACTTCTCTATAGTTTTTCAGGTCCTTTGTGATCTCTGGGGTCACCTTACACTATTTATAACAAAATATGAGACATCAGTTGTTTACACTCTGATCGTATACTACATATCAATGGTGAAATGGTTATTCCCTCTCAAAAATGATATGTTCTAGAAAGCCTGATTGTGATTATAGATATTTTTAAAAAGATACTAAATTTTAAATGTTACTTCTGTGTATTTAAGATTATTTCTCAAAATGACCAAGGCTATGTATACAAAATGTGAAAACAAATGGTTCAAACATGAAAATTTTGATCAACTAACCATAGTTGCCTCAATAACCTCTAGTAACTCCTTTGACTGATTTTCAGGCTGGACTGACTCTTTTTTTTTTTTTCCTTCACTGAATTGACCAAATTGACTGTGGAAATTGGTACCATGTTGAGACAAACCCATGTTGCCACTGATAACAGCCTCAAGCAGGAAACTGTATCTTTACACATGCTGTATCAATTAGCCATTAAACAACCCACATGAACAGCATCAAGCTGAAGCTTGCTAATAAAGGCCCACAGAGCATGGACTTTTTGCAGCTCTTCACAAAAGGCTCCTCCGCCCACTACCCAGCACCCACCCCCAACACAATCAGGGGTCAGAGTGGGAGGCATCCCTGGTCAGGAAATGGCTGGGGACCGAGGGGGCTGCTCAAAACACATAAATAAAACCTCTTTCACAGAACTACAGCTGGAGTTATCCAACGTGTTTTATACAGGGCTCTACACATCCATTTCCTTTAAGTTTCGTCACAAAGAAAATCATGACTTTCTACACACAATTCTATGCTTTCTCTTTTCAGAAAAGGAAATTCTTGCGAACTGAGAATTCCCTTTTTGCTGTGATCTATTCATATCAGGTGCTGGTGATATCTCCCACTTCTGCTCCCTTCTGGTCTCCATTTTGTCTTTTTTTTTTTTTTTTTTTTTAATTTTTACTGGAGTATAGTTGCTTTACAATGCTGTGTTAGCTCTACTGCACAGCAAAATGAATCAGTCATACATATACATATATCCCCTCCCTTTTGGATTTCCCTCGCATTTAAGTCACCACAGTGCATTAAGTAGAGCTCCCCGTGCTATACAGTATGCTCCCATCAGTTGTCTATTTTATACATAGTATCAGTAGTGTATATGTGTCAATCCCAAGTTCCTCCCACCCCACCCCCTTCCCCCTTGGTAGCATATTTAAAATATTTAATTTGCTCTGTGCTTTCATGTGTAAGCCTCACTGAATGCTTTTAGAAATAGGCACGGTGCAATCCTTAAGGAAAAACGAGTTCAGTTTTAAAATACGGTATGTGGCTCTCCTGTGGGATGATAATGGAAGCAGAAATAAACTTCTCTTCAACCTTTTCCCCTCTATAAAGCAATTACAGTATTTTGCTTGAATGCCAGGAAGCCAGTCTCAGTTTACCAGGAGCCAGAGACACATTAGCAGGTCTTCATGCCTAGTAAGCTCTTCTAGCACTATGCCAGGGTGCTGCAGCAATCTTTTTACATTATGTTTAATTGTCTTATGAAAAGACAACAACTAATATATTTATCTAGTTATTTCTTGGGGACTGCTTTCTACTGAATGAGAACAGCAGGTGCAATTAAACATAGACTATGCTGACATTTCTACACTACAAATTCATCTGTGCACAACAGGAACACACTTAAGGGAAAACCACAGTGCAATATAAAAGTTATTCTAATCATTCCATCACACAACAAAGGGTAGGTCATCCAAATATTCTTGCAAAAATCTTAAATAAAATTAAGCAGCATAATTAGCCATCCTAAATGGCCATTATTATCTAGAGTCTCATGATTCAGTTCTGAATGGAAGCAACAAACATGGTTTTCCCTCTTCATGTATGACAAATGCAGGAGACATGCAGCATTTACAAGGTTAATACCAGGAGCAAAAAAGGCCCAGGCTTCTCAATTCTGCCTTCCTTTTAGTAAGTAAAAGAGGTTTCCTTCTAATGTGGTGGCTTTTAGATTCCTACCCAGCAACATCCTCTGTTTGATGTATGGGAAACACCGGCTGTGGAGGAACAGGTTCCTGGGGGTCGGAAGGGACCTATACTCTGCCCCAGCTCTGAACAACTTAATTCCCACAATTCTAAGATACCACCAATTACAAGTTTTTCAGTGAAAAAGGAAAGAAAGCAATGGAATACAACACTGAACGTATAAATAAATTATAAGATACATTTTGATTGTAGAGTTGACTTGGAGTAGCATGTCCAGAAGACCAACTCTGGTAAATTGTTCTAAAGAAATAACAAAAATTAGAGATATCACTTCTTTGGCACTTGCTATATGCCAAACACTGGGCTAAATGCATTATCCTCATACATATTATATCTCATTTAATTCTCATCATAACCCTTGAGATAGGTACTATTATTAACCCCATTTTATAGATGAGTAAATTGAGGCTGAAGTTAATGAAATTACTTGCTCAAGGTCACACAACTATAGACTACAATCCTAACTCTTAAGCCTTAACAAACTGTATTATGTTTATGAGATAAATCTCATCTCAATTTATGGGCTCGATTACTATCCCAGTTTTGACCTTGAATAGCTGGGCTGATCTTCAGACATTTTATTTTAGACTTTTCCACTTCTCACATAAAGTAGATATAGGAGGGAAGTTTGGAGACGGTTCTAACTATTCTTTCACTTAACCTCTTGCTGCTTGTCTTGAGAAGCAGTTATTTGAACTATAACAATATCTATTATGTGCCAGACAAAGTGCTACAATCTCAAAGAGGTTAAGGAACTGATCCAATGTCACATAGCTGAGTTGTATTAAGAAGAAGCAGAAGCAGAACTTAAATCTGGATCTGACCCTAAATATAGATCTATTCCATTAGGCTACCCACCAGTTATCACCTTCCTTATGACTAAGTTATTTATCCTTTTTAAGCTTTAGTTTCCTCATCTGAAACACAGAAAGGCACTCAATGAATGATAATATTAATAACAATAATAATTGCACCCAATCCAGAAGGAACTTAATCCTCCAACAGCAAAAGAATGTATTTAATTTTCATGGTGCTGACCACCTTAAATCATGTCTTTGGAGAAAGGGACAGACATGGAGAGGTCTTCTAACTGCTAAACATTCTTGGCAGGATATTCTTTCTGAGAATAAATATCTTACTTTAATACTACAGAGGAACAAAGGTCATCCAATTAAGCCACACTACAAAAAATTCCAGGAGAAAAATATTATTCCCAGAAAACTGTGATTCAATTTATTCATCTAACAAATATGGACTGGCACACAGTGTCATAAATTAACTGTGGCCTCCAACCTCTACCAACAGAAATGACCCAGCATACAGCTCTTCTCCCTCTCCCTCTGATAAGATCCTAAAACTTCATAGTTTGCATAAGAGACAAAGCTGTGCTCAGGGCTTGGTGAATCAAACATTCATCAGACCACCGAGTGCATTGTGCTGGGTGGTTAGACAGGGGCTCATCATAAAGGTGAGGGGCATACTTTCGGGTGCCATAAAGAACTGTGAGTCAAACCCACAATGATCACATAATCTACTTTAAATCCCAATCCCCAGCAAGGCAGAAGGATCTTAGGGGAGGTTAACAGGAGGACTAAATACCCTCTCAGACTATTTGTATTCCTTCCCTCTATGGCACATGACTTCTTCTCTTCTCTTCCCTAAGGTTTCCACTGACCCTCATTTTTAGAAAGGGAGGGGGAGGTGACTTGCATGGTAATTCCCCTGGGTTCCTCAACCTTTTAGAGATGTCCTAAAAGGGATGACTCTTCCTATGATATATCCTACCACAGACACATGGATAAAAGAAAAACTAAGTCCAGGACAACCCTCTCTGATGAAGTAGATCACCCAAATGCAGACAATCATAGAACAATCACATATTCTTTATTATTAAGCTTTTTATTTTGAGATAATTGTAGACTCACATGCAGTTGTAAAAAATAACAGACATCCTGTATACCCTCTACCCATTTCCTCCCAACACTGACATTTTGAAAAATTGTTGTACAATATCACAAATAGGGCACTGACACTGATACAGTCAAGACAGAGAATGTGTCCATCACCACATCCTTTTATAGCCACACCACTTCCCTCCTACCCCTGCATCCTCTCATTAGCCTCTGGAAACCACTAATTTACTCTCCATTTCTGTAATTTTGTCATTTCAAGAATCTTATAAAAATGGAATCACACAGTATGTAACCTTTTGTGACTGGCTTTTTTTACTTGGCGTAATTCTCTGGAGATTCATCCAGGTTATATATATCAATAGTTCATTCCTTTTTATTGCTGAGTAGTAGTATATGGTATGAATGTAGCACAGCTTGTTTAACCATTCACTCATTAAAGGACGCTGGGGTTGTTTCCAGTTTTTGGCTATTATGAACAAAGCTACTATAAACATTTGTGTACTGCTTTCTGTGTAAACATAAGTCTTCACTTCTCTGGGATAAATGCCCAGGAGTGCAATTGCTGGGTCATATGGTAGTTGCATGTTTAGATTTTTAAGAAATATCAAATTGTTTTCTGGGGGGTCTGTATCATTTTACATTCCTATCAGCAATGTATTAGTGATCTAATTTCTCTGCATCCTTGCCGGCATTTGGTGTTATCACTATTTTAAAAATTTTAGCCATTCTGGTAGGTATGTAGTAATATCTCGCTGTGGTTTTAATTTGCATTGCCTTAACGGCTAATGATGCTGAAATCCTTTCCTGTGCTTAAATATTTGCCATTTGTATATCTTCTTCAGTGGAATGTCTCTTCATGTCTTTTGCTCATTTTTCACTGGGATTGTTTGGGTTTTTTTGCTGTTGAATTTGGATAGTTTTTCATATACTCTAGCCATGCATTCTTTAAAAGAACACTTTTAAGTAATGCTCTACGGGGTTTCTTGTCTTGAAAATCATTACCACAAATACAGAAATCCCTAGTGATTACCCGAGGGAAAGACAATGAATGACCAACGTGGGGAAGGAGACTTAATTTTTAGAGATGTTCATTTGTGTTGAGAGTCAGAGCTGCAGAAAAACCAACAACCCAGAGTCATTAAATTAGTTTGTTTACCTCAGTTAATGGGCTGTCTTTTTTTTCCTCCAAACACACAGTGTTCATAAGTTACGATCTACTACATCACTGGCATGTGATTAATATTTACATTTAAAGGACAATATTTAAACAATTTAAAAACAGGAGCCAAATGGACATATATACACTACCAAATATAAGTAGCTAGTGGGAAGCAGCCGCATAGCACAGGGAGATCAGCTTGGTGCTTTGTGACCACCTAGAGGGGTGGGAGGGAGGGAGACGCAAGAAGGAGGAGATATGGGGATGAATGTATATGTACAGCTGATTCACTTTGTTATACAGCAGAAACTAACACACCATTGTAAAGCAATTATACTCCAATAAAGATGTTAAAAAAAAAAAAAGGATGCCCTTGCAGGTGAACTTCCTGTACATTTTGGGGGCAACTTCCTGTGGATCTACAATCATTTCAAAATAAAAAGATTTTAAAAAAAGAATACCTTTGCTTTCCATCTAAGTTGTAACTCTGCATGTCCTCTTTTTTTTTTTTTTTGCGGTATGCGGGCCTCTCATTGCTGTGGCCTCTCCCGTTGCGGAGCACAGGCTCCGGACGCGCAGGCTCAGCAGCCATGGCTCACGGGCCCAGCCGCTCCGCGGCATGCGGGATCCTCCCGGACCGGGGCACGAACCCGTGTCCCCTGCATCGGCAGGCGGACTCTCAACCACTGTGCCACCAGGGAAGCCCCCTCTGCATATCCTTTTTATAACTCTTTGTTAATGATAATATTTTATTTTCAGTATACTTTATAGTTTAAAAACCCTTTCCCCTTAAAGATGTCTTTTGTATTGATTATATCAGTTTGGTTTAGAAAGCAACATTATTCTTAGCTAAGCCACATTGCTTTGATTCTCAATTATTAATATTTGCTTGCATTTTAGGCTCCTCTAAAATATTTCATATTTTCCAGAGTTGTCCATTTTGAAGGAACACAAAATAGTTTATACATGTTAAGCACTTAGAACAGGGTCTGGTACAGAGTAAGCGCCTAATAAATATTCATTATTATTACTATTACTACGATTTTCATAGCAAAATCTACTTGCAGGGATTCTCATTCGTTTTCTTTCTTCTCCGATATACCTGACTTACTTTAACCTTGGTAATATGTCATACTTCCTTCAGGCACGAATCAAAGAATCCAGAATCCTGGTGCTTGAAGGAACTTGAGTGATCATCTAGCTGTCCCTTCATTTTATATATGAGGAAAGTGAGGCCCGGAGAGCAAGAGTCACCTGCCTTCGCAGGGTCGCACAACGAGGCAGTCAGTCAGCGGGACTGGATTGGTAATTTAAATAAAACTTTATTCCTTCTTAGAAATTGAGCTTTTTAAAAATTGTCCAAGTTAGACCAAGTCAGTGCGGCACATCTACAGTTCTTAAATAATATCTGAGGAAAAACAGGTTAAGAAAAGAAAAATCTGTGCAATTTCCAGATGCTCCAAATTGCTGGCCAAGGATAACAGCAACTTTTAAGTTTCTCTCTTTCTCTCCCTTCCTCCTCCCATCCCTCCCTCTCTTTCTTTCTCCCTCTCTCTCTCTTTCTCTTTCTGACATTGCAAATATCCTTTAAATCATGAAGGATTCTTTTTTTTTTTTTTTTTTCAAGCTACTGAGTTGCTAGACCAAACCTAGGTAGGATTTTTCAGGAGCCACGAGATATGATGATAATGACAGAATCAACAAGACCCCTTGAAAGAATGGTCTGTCTGTTTGGGCAGGGGAAACGTCTTTCTAAAGTAGAGCTTCCATGGGACTTCCCTAGTGGTCCAGTGGTAAAGAATTCACCTTCCAATGGAGGGGACGTGGGTTCGATCCCTGGTTGGGGAACTAAGATCCCACATGCCGCAGGGCAACTAAGCCTGCATGCCACAATTACTGAGCCCGCGTGCCTCAACTAGAGAGCCCACATGCTGCAAACTACAGAGCCCACATGTTCTGGAGGCCGCATGCCACAACTAGAGAAAGAAAACCTGCATGCCACAACTAGAGAGAAGCCAGCGTGCTGCAACGAAGAGTCTGTGCACTGCAAAGATCCCTCATGTCACAATGAAGACCCAACGCAGCCAAAAAAAGAAAAATAAATTTAAAAAATAATAATAAAGTAGAGCTTCCACTGCACTGCTAAGAATTAAAAGAATGCCTTCTTTCTCTTCCTTCTTTTTTTTAAAAGTCTAATTTACTGAGGTATAATTTACAGTAAAATTCACCCTATCTAGGTGTATAAGTCTAAGTGTTCTAACAAGTGTGTACAGTCTGATAACCACCACCAAATTCAAGATATAGAATTTGCAACATCTCCCCAAATTCCCTCACAGCTTTATAGTCAACCCTTCCTCTACCCTTGGGCAACCACTGATGTATTTTCCATCCTTGTTGCTTTCCCTTTTCCAGAATGTCATATACGTGGAGTGACACAATAGGTAGCCCTTTGAGTCTGGCTTCTTTCACTTAGCATAAGGACCTTACGGTGCATCTATGTCACTGCATGAATCACTAGTTTGTTCCCTATTATTGCTGAGTAGTATTCTATGTTTGGATGTACCACAGTTTGTTTATTCATTCACCAGTTGAAAGACAATGGAGTTGTTTCCAGTTTGGGGCTATTATGAATAAAGCCACGTGGAGTGCGGTTGGCAAATCATTTTGTAGGACAGTACCAAACTGCTTTCCAAAGTGGCTGGACCATTTCATATTCCCACCAGCAATGTATGAGAGTTCAGTTGCTCTGTATTCTTTGTCAGCACTTGATATTATCAGTTTTTTCTTTAATTTTAGTGAAGGTCTACCTTTTAGCAGAAAAAAAAATGTAGCAGGAAACATTTTTTATCACACTGAACTGCTGCTGAAAGTTGAAGCAAACTTGACTCCTCTCTTCCTCTAAAAATCCACAAGCAATCCATCAGGAAATTCTAACTCTACGTTTAAAATACATTCAGAATCTGACCACTTCTCCCCATCTTCACGACTGTCTCCCTGACCTGAGCTTCTATAACTCACCTGGTTACTGTAACACTGCCTAACAGCTGATAATACCCTCACCCCTATCCTCAGCGTGACACGCTGGCCTCCCTGCTGTTCCATGAACACGCCACGCACATCCCACCAGCATCTTCTGCTCTGTTCCCCCACATACCTTCCTGTCTAGCAACTCTCTTCCTTCAAGCCTTTGCTTCAATCCCATCTTCTCTATGAGGCCTACCTGATGAACACTGCAACCTGCCCTTTGCCTCCCCTAAGCTTGATCTACTTTTTCTTTTCTCCCTATTAATAACTACCCTCTAACACACTCTGTATTTATTTTTTTATTATATTCATTACTTATGGACATTACTTTCCCAACCCTGCCCCACCCCAGCTAGAGTATAAGTTCCATGAGTGTCAAAATCTTTTGTTTTATACAAATCGATGTATTCCAACTACATAGACAACTGCCTGGAACACGGTAGGGATAAAAATAAATAGTTGCTCCATGAACAAATTAAAAACACTGGCTTTGGCACCAAATGGAAAATATGTATGAGGCCAGATTTATAAAAAGTAGAGCCAGGGGTAGAAAATGAAATTTCTAACATGCCTATTGAAACCACAAGACTTACTTTCTCCAATCACAAATCTATTTGGGCAGCATTTGCCTTCAGAATAATACAAAAAAAATTTTTAATACACATATATATAATATAAAATATAAAAAAGCTCTCCTGTTAGAGAAAATTGATGAAACCAACCAGGTTCATATATACAAAAATATCCTGGGACACCAACTATCTAGGTTTTTTTCTTTCTATAAACTTCTCCATCTGTGTAAAACTGCCCCAGCCTGACTGCCAATTTTATTTTCTTAATCTAAGTTCTATTCTCATTACCCTTCCATTTCTATTTATTATCCTCAGGGAAAGAGAGAGCAGTTAATGCCAGGGCATTCTCACATCTTCCAAAGAAATGGCATAGGTGTTAATCTTGTATTTATGTTTGATGTGGGTAATGATGGCTGTGACTGGAGCTGTAGGTTTATTAATATGCAGGGCTCTCACCTCATTAGTGGCGATGTATGTTTTGAAGTTAAGCTGCAATGTTTGCTGTAATGTCAGATCTGGCCTAACAGACTTTCTCACTGTTCATTTTCTTTGTTTTTACTCAGTCAGTACATGCTATGCTCACAGGGCTCACAAGAATGCTTTTTAATAAAAACAATTTTTCCACAGTAGTTAATCTTGGTGGAAGTTTCAAACAGTTTTAATAATTATTTCCTCATGTGATACCACATGTTTAGCCTGAAGAAAAGATTTTCATAATTTTTCACCTAGTAATACAAAATATAATAAACTCTCTCCCTGGCTTGATTTGGGAGTGAGGTATGCTTATTAACAGGATAAAGTGCTTAATTCTAATAATAGTTATTATATAATTAAAACATACCTGCATTACTAATATTTGAAAGTTTATAAAGCACTTTCACATATATCATCTCAACCAGATCTTAAAAAGAACAAAATAAACAAAAGTAAAACCTGGTTGAATATAACATTTGATGATCCATTATGAATGGCAACTGATACACTTCGATTCCTAAAAAAATTTACAGTTTACATAATACACAAATAAACTAACTTGTACCAGACTAACAAGCTTCATGGGATGGATGGGTGGTCTGTTGCTGCTTGTTGCTCAGACTTTACTCTGCTCTACAGTCCTCATGGGGTTTGTACTATAGGAAAGACTCAATTTTCAACAGCTTGTCTGGAAGTCATTAACTATATTTTATAAATTCCACTATATATGTATATATATATATATATACACACACACACACCCCTATATACACATATATATACATATATATAACTATATACACACACATATATGTACATATATATACACATACACACACACACACACACACACACACACACACACACACATATATATTTACAGCTACAAATCCAGGACCACTGTACTTCAAGGAAGCCATTTAAATGTGAGAAACAGTTTATCCTCTTTTCTCATTAGATAACTGAATATATATCCATTTCTTAATATTTTAAAATTCGTGTTCATAAGTACAAGACCCTGGTCTTTAGGGGCGGCATTTGGTAGTCAGAGGAGAACACAGGTACTTAGACCGAGACAAAGGAGAAGGAGGCTTAGATCACTCATTAGTGCTTCTCTTTCACCATCTTTTCACTCTGTCTTCTCACAGCGCTTGTACCGGGCTCCCCCTCCTGCAGAAGGACCACTATCTTTGATTTGACAACGTGACACATATTCAGCTAGAACTCCCATCATCATTCAAGAAAGCAAAAATGAGGATATGTACTTTTAAGAAGGTACAGCAATAAGCTTACATATCAAAAGTCTATAAACAAGTATATTACCTATTTAATTGCCTTAGCTGAACTTAAAAGCTCTGATCTTTAATTGAACTGATCTAAAAAGCTACAATTTTTTAATCAAGGACAAAATTAAATAGCTTTTTGGTAAATAAAAAGGCATCTTTAATCTTATTTTTATGAAATCCAAGTTATTAAATACAGACAAAACCTCTAAAATATTAAGTTAACTACTCAATCTAGAGTAAATTTCTCATGACAAAGCCTTACAAAATTCTTCAGGGACACCTGGCTTCTTCTACTCTTCAGTAAAAACACGTACTTTTAAATCTGGAAGGTAAAAGTTTCCACAAATAACAAGGAAACTCAAAAGCTAAACCTATATGTTTAATGAGGTATACTACCACAGCATACTATTTCTATAGCTGAGTACCCATAATTACTGGGGAATAACTGTTCATCTGCACTGTAATTCATTAGTCTTTCCATCTAGACAGATGCAGATGCACTTTCACTTACTGGTATTCATTTAAAACTGAACATATACACACTATTATATGCAAAATAAATAACCAACAAGGACCTACTGTATAGCATAGGGAACTATACTCAATATTTTGTAATAACCTATAAGGGAAAAGAATCTGTATATATGTATAAATGAATCACTTTGTTGTACCTAACACAACATTGTATACCTGAAACTAATACAACATTGTAAATCAATACTTTAATTAAATAAATAAATTTTAAAAACAGAAATCCCTTGAGAGGGTCAGCTGGCCCACTATCACTATCCCCACTCAGCCTCTCACAGATATCTTCATTCCATAACCAGTGGCATTTTATAGTGGTTACTCTCTGTGGGAACTGGACTGGCCAGCACAGACTAAAAAGAGAAGTACAGGCTTAGGATTCCTTTTTGAAACCTCTATGTCCAAAATCAGTCAAAACACTAAGGCCCTCATACGTCACTGATCAAAGAACCCTTCTTAGCCCAAACTGCAACCACAGCTGGGGAGAAGGACCTACCTACTTCTGAGAGGCTCTGGTCAACCACACTTGCCCACAGTGATTACAGGGTGGTTGTACAGGACTCTGATGAACACTTTAGACTTTATTTTTGATCCAGACATAAATCCATTTGAAACATGTCCATCAAGATGCCATTTTGAATGAAAAATTCAATTATTCCTCCAGATGAAGAGTAAAACTAAAACCAATGATTTTAAAGAAGAAAAACAAAGATGACTGCAGAATAACTGAATAGTATTTTCCTATCTACTATAGTTCTTAGTGCTACTAAGAGTCCTCACAGAAAGTTATTGCTAGTGAGAATTTCTTATAAACCAGAATTATGCTGTGTGCCCAGAGTACAGGATGAGCCTAAGGATCTCTTTAATAATAATATTTGCAGGACACTTCCCTGGTGGTCCAGTGGTTAAGAATCCGCCTGCCAATGCAGGGGACATTGGTTCGAGCCCTGGTCCAGGAAGATCCCACATGCTGTGGAGTAACTAAGCCCATGTGCCACAACTACTGAGCCTGCGCTCTAGAGCCCACGAGCCACAACTATTGAGCCCAGGTGCCACAACTACTGGAGCCCGTGCATGTAGAGCCCATACTCCGCAACAAGAGAAGCCACCACAGTGAGAAGCCCGTGCACCGCAACTAGAGAAAGCCCATACACAGCAATGAAGACCCAACGCAGCCAAAAATAAAAAATAAAAATAAATTAATTAAAAAAATAACATTTGCATTTCCATGGCAAGGTCCTTTTAATGAAGGCTTTGCTACGGAGCATTGATGACTTCCTTGAGTTCCTTTGTCAAATGGATAGCAGACGTCCATAAAAATCAATAAAATGACAAGAATTGACCACTGTGTTAATTCCTATTAAAATGGCTATAACCACTTTATGAGTTGGTGAGTGTGGGGAGGTGGGAGTACATTGAAGCAATATAAGTCATATTATGTTAACGACCATTCTCTCTTAATCTTGCAGGAGAAAATGCTCCATTTTTTCTCACCCACCAGGTGTATTCACATGCTTATTTATTCCCAGGAAGAATAATACACACTCAGCTCACTCTCCCTATATCTACATTGTGTACCAACTATATACTCTAGAAATAGAGTGGACTGGCTTTAAAGAAAAACTTGGTTTATGATTCCATTTAATCAGCATAAACACCTTCAAGAACTGAATTGAAAGTTTTGCTTGTCAAAATCTACATACCCTTTTCAAAAGAGGAAGGAAGATTTAAGCACAAATTTGGAATCACTAGGATATTAAAACCACCACCACAACAAAAAAAACCCTTAGTGACAGATGTGATACTACAATTGAAGACATCAGTTGTTTTCTCTCTCTCATACCTTATAGCTTAAAAAAAAAACCGACAAAACTTTCCTTTCATCACATCTAATGTGTATGTTGCTGCATTCTCCAAATGTGCATAAAGCTAGGCTGAGCAGAAGTGTAAAATTAAACAGTAGTTAGTAACATTAGGCCAACTTCCAAATGAATTCAGACATTTGGGGAATATTAAAAAATGCAAAGGGAGGTTCCTTTTGCAACATTCAACAGTTATCTGATTATTCTTCTCATGTGTTCTGTTAATAGACTAGGAGACTAATTGCTGATGCACTTACCAATCCCTTATTTAAAGTTTCACTTTCAAGGTATGTAAAGCAATCTCTTAAGCAACAATGCATGAGGATATTTGAAATGTTAATAAAAGGAAGGGATGCAATTGTATAGAAAGTGAAGGTTTTGCAATTAACTAGAGTTAAGAAAAATAAGATCCTGTCATTTCCAAATACTATGAAAAACACCGTTTTACATGTTTAGTAAACATTATTCACAAAAATACAATACCAAGTTTATAATCTAAATCAGAGTAGTTAAGGAAGAAAAAAAATTTTAAGTAACATTTATAAAGCAGCCATCTTACTGACTACCAAATATATCACCTGGCTTAAATATTAGATCATTTATTCACTTTAAAAATCAAGGTATAGGGAGAGCTCCCCACCCTACCCCAAATTAAGTCAGAGCTTGTAAGCCAGTACATACCTCTATGTAAAATCTTTAAACTCCACAAATAAGTAAGGCCTTTAACGACCTAAATTGAGAAAGAGAAAACAGGACAATGATGGTTTTTATAAGGAACTTTCCACATTTAAACACATAGTCATATCAGCCGTAATTTCTTCCTTCCAAAGTCTGTTAACCAACACGCATTTATTGAACACCTCCCATTTCTGTGTCAGGCGCTATGGGGACACCGAATGTATAAGCTACAGGTTCCTTCCTTTAATGAGCTCACAGTGTTCTGAAGATAAGGTACGATGAATGAAAGAAATGGATATGTGTTCACATAATATGACCTGGAAGTCCACTGACGAAGTTCTCAGTGGTGGTGTGGGCAGAAAGGAGAGGGACAGGAAAAAAGGACAAAGATTTTCACTTATTTTCTATACTTCTGTACATGAAAAGAAAATTTTTTTAAGTCATGACATTTATGACCAAGGAGAGACATTTTTTAAAAACTTAACTAATGAGGGCAATGGGTGGACTAAAGGCCGCTTCCCCTGACAGTAGTCAGGAAGGCTTTACCAAAGTGCCAGGCCCTGAGTGACAGATTCAATTGA
The DNA here is from genome assembly GCF_025265405.1 of Mesoplodon densirostris. Classification (NCBI taxonomy): domain Eukaryota; kingdom Metazoa; phylum Chordata; class Mammalia; order Artiodactyla; family Ziphiidae; genus Mesoplodon; species Mesoplodon densirostris. The sequence goes on from NC_082664.1 coordinate 126,065,973, forward strand.
TGTGAAGAAAAGTGAAAAAAGCATTCAAGCCAAGGTAAAAATATATGATCAGAATGTTGGGGCAGTGCATTCTTCAAAATCATCGAGGTCGTGGAAGACAAACACTGAGACACTGTTCTAGATTAACAGAGACTAAACAGACATGACAACTAAATGCAACGTATAATCCAAGACTGGATGCTGGACTGGAAAATTTTTTTTCTTTTGGTCTATAAAGGGTATTACTGGGCTTCCCTGGTGGTGCAGTGGTTGAGAGTCCGCCTGCCGATGCAGGGGACACGGGTTCGTGCCCCGGTCTGGGAGGATCCCACATGCCGCGGAGCGGCTGGGCCCGTGAGCCATGGCTGTTGAGCCTGCGCGTCCGGAGCCTGTGCTCCGCAACGGGAGAGGCCACAACAGTGAGAGGCCCGCATACCGCAAAAAAAAAAAACTAAAAAAAAAGGGTATTACTGAACAACTGGCAAAATCTGAATAAGGACTGTTGATTAGATAATAATGATGTATCAATGCTAATTTTCTAATTTTGATCCATATACAGTGATGATGTAAGAGAATGTCCTTGTTCTTAGGAAATACACACCTGGAATAATTAGGAGTAAAGGGTCATGATATTTGCAACTAATTCTCAAATGTTTCAGGAAAAAAATCTGTACATATATATTTAATCAAATGTGGTTAACTGTTAACAATTGGGAAATCTGGGTGAAGCATCTTTGGGAATTTTTAGTATTACTCTCACCAGTTTTCTGGAAGTTTAAAATAATTTCAAACTAAAAAGTCTCCCCCCAAATATTTTAAATGATATTAGGGTAGGAAACAACAAAGTATATCAAGATGATGATCCTCACAAGCCAGTCTGACTGATGCAAGTATGTGTGGAATCATGTAGACAATATTGAAAGGGCAAGTAAAAGAAATAAAATGAGAAAATACAAACATCTGAGTTAGATTTTAGAGTTTTTTAATTTAACAGACTGAGTTAAGAGTAATTAGTTGAATAAGGTACTGAAGAGAAGATGTTTCCAAGACCCTAAGTACATGGGTTATAAGTGCTACCTTCTGTGTGGGAAATTTAATCATTAAAAGCTTTAAAAATCTTTATATAGAAATAGCTGTAAAAGGAGATGCATATGTTTTTATTCATACCCACTGACCCTGTATGCACACGAGTGTGAACTTACCAATTTCAAGGTTGACTATTCATAATTAGGTATCAGATACAATGAACACACCATTATTAAAAACTTACTGTAAGAATTTTAAAGTACCCATCATTATAGAAATTTTTAGGTGAGTCAGGAATATAAGAAAAAGAAAAACTACCATTATGAGAAGTAACCGAGTAATTTACATACCTTGAGAATGATGAAAAGAGGGTTGGTGCTAAATATGCAAGGATTTTAGTTGATCAAAAAAGACCAAGGGCAATATTAAAAATAGAAATGCCAAGGGAAAAACCCGATTTCCAAATACTAAAGGTCTAGAAGAAGATAAAATCTATATCAACTAAGGCTGAGCAGAATTTAACATATTTTAATTGTTCTCACTGAGTGGAATGAACTCCTGAAAAATTTGCTAATGAATTATAATCAATTCTGTGATGTATTTTTCTATTTTAAGAGAACAGAATACATAACTATAGCAAATGATTTCTTCCAGGATTCAGAATAAGTGGCATTACAATAAAACACATGTACTCTGAACAGTAAGATAGTAAAAAAAGAAAATATGAAAATAGGAATAACTAACACAGAAGGAAGAAACAGGACAAAAATATTCCCTTAAATGCTTATAAAAATAACATCAATAATAAAAACAATTTTTCCTTTGAGTAGTAGGACAACGTCATCTTATTTAGCTGGAAGTAATCACCCTCTGAGCTCTGGAAATAGGGTTAAAGTTCTCAACTTATAGGCTTAGTTGCATATTTTAAAGCTCTCCCATTAAAGATAACTCACCACTGAAAATTTGTCCCACAGAAATTGAATAATCAGAAAACACACAGGGGAAGGCAATCCACCATATTCAGATTATCAGGCAGAGAAAAAGTAAAACAAATATTGATTTTATGACACTTGCTAAATTTATAAGTTTTGTTGGAGATTCAAAAAGAAAATATTATTCTTCCAACTTTATCAAAATAGACTACATTTTCCTTTAGAAGAAGAATAAATGCATGGGGAGCTAGAAATCTGTCCATTGAAAATCTAGGGGTATTATTGGTATTCAGTAAGCTAGGTTTCACAACGACTTGACAAAACCTTGACACTAAAAGTACTTATATCTGCTGTCAGTCACTCACTCCTTGACATGTCAAGTGCACAGCCTTTCAGGGACAACTTCAATCAACATTAGCACTCAAAATACAGTACACAGTGTCACTGCTTCAAAAATGAGAGGAAAAATAAAATGTGTTAGATGGCAGGGAAAGGGAGAAAGGCAGTCCTCTTTATAGGAGACCAGATTCCAGTGGAAAGTAATAAAAATCACTGAGCAAGCTGTAAGGCTGAAATCAACCAGTTTATATGGATTTCTTTTTCTGGGAAAATATTCTCTTGCCATACATGCATCAAGAGAAAATTTGAACAACATATCATAAAGGCTGACAGAGGTCTATCCTGTAATGAATGTTGGATCTGTGGACCTGTATAGCATGCCAGGCTATTAGAACCTGGAAAATAAAGTTACTCTGGGGAGGAAGAGATGCCTAGATATGGTTCTAAGACATGAAAAGAATCTGAAGCAATTGTATGTGTTACTCTAGTATTCTCTCATTCATACTTCTCTTTTTTACTTTTAAACCTCATTCTCCTGTTCATTTCTTCCTCTTCTTTTTTCTCATTTTCTTAGGAAACCAGATTGAAAGAGCATGGGGCCTGGAGTCAAACTGCCCTAGGTTCTAATTATTACTGATAGCTACATGATATCTCTAGGCAAGCTGTTTAACTTTTCTACACCTCATCTTGCACTTGTATAAAGTATGTACAATCATCTATAGAGTTACTGTGAAGGGTAAATGACATAATATTTGTACATAAAACATTTATCAATGATTTTCATAAAGAAGTACTCAATATACACCTATTTCCCTCCTCTCTCCTGATTCTGTTTCCTTCTGACTTGGCAAAAGAACCCATGTGCTTCCTTGGCCTCCCTGAGGGAACTCAAGGGAATGATGTTGATGCTGTCTTCAGAACACTAGAGGAGTGATGGTCAAAGGTACTGGGAACCCAATCAGGCTGTGAGAACATTTACTTTACAAATCGTGTCCTACAAACCATCAATCTGCTTATTTTGATTGGTAGAACCCTTCCACTGGTGTTTGTTAGCTGCAACAAAGGATTAACCAACTTTGTAGTCTACTAAAATTTCATTAAAAAAACACACTTTGGAAGTATTATTAGGCCCTGGCAGAGTTTATAAAAAGTGGCAGATGAAGAGTAAAGTTATCAAAAGCATTTTTTTTTTACTCTGGCCACAGGCAATTTTCATTACTATGACCTGATAAGCCATAAAAGCTGGTGAAATTGGACACATTTTAGAAAAAAAAAAAGCCTCATATTTTAAAATGTAAGGGTTAAATACAAATAATGCTTTGGCTAGCACTTATTTCAAATGCCTTTTGCTAAAATCACTGTCATATTTTCAATTAGGTAAGCCCTGCATTGAAGCTGGATTTTTTTTTTTTTTTTTTTTTTTTTTTTGCTGACTCCATTCACTTCACAGGCTTCCCACTCCAGTAGAATTGAAAACACCGATGGCCTTGTGTGGCTGCCCTACACAAGAGGGAGGCAAGATTTATGAAACCCAGGAAGAACAAGCTTCTCTACTGAAGAAGGCAGATTCCTATTTTAGCCAAGCTTGATAGATAACTGAGTATAGAACTCATATACTTTTTGCTTTTTCAATTGGTATCCCTCCTTTTTTTTTTTGCCCTTTAATATATATGTTTTTTTTTTTTTTTTTTTTTTTGCGGTATGCGGGCCTCTCACTGTTGTGGCCTCTCCTGTTGCGGAGCACAGGCTCCGGACGCACAGGCTTAGCGGCCATGGCTCACGGGCCTAGCCGCTCTGTGGCATGTGGGATCTTCCCGGACCGGGGCACGAACCTGTGTCCCCTGCATCGGCAGGCAGACTCTCAACCACTGCGCCACCAGGGAAGCCCCAATATATATGTTTTTAAACTTTAGAGCTAAGAACTGCCAAAAGCCACAAAGCATTCATTCCCCCCGAGATTAAAAGAGGAAATGAAACATATTTATTTTCATCTAAAATAGTGCTTTAGGTTGGCTCCGTGGCTTAGTTGGTGAAAGCGCCTATCTAGTAAAATAGTGCTTTAAGTAGTCAAATTTCATACTCATCTACCTAAACATGTAGATCAGAAGCTACTTAGCAGCAATAGCATCAGGAAGGAAAGTTCTCATCACCCTGGGCAGTTCTTACTAATAATTAGAAAGAAAAAAGGAAAGCTGTGAATTACAATGAACTAAGACTAAATAAGTGTCCATGTTGGATTAAAGGATCTGTGTTGTCAGTCTGATGTATAATGAATGTGAAAATCAGCCATTTAATTAAATGGTACATGGTATAATCACTTTGTTCTGCACTAAACGGCTTAAGTTATCAGAGCGCCTTTAGTTTAGCAACTGTTTACTATTACACCACCCACAACTTCTCTTAGACACTGTTTAGCCTATGTTATTCCAAATTTGAAATCTGGAGTTTATACAGTAATGTTAATTTAGTTGATACAGTTCATCAGTTTAAATTAGTGAATATAGAAAAGAGGAAATCACAAAGGTATAAATTCCAGATATACGTGGTGAAAAAATTAAAAACCAAGTACATAAAAAGTCTGCAAAAATCTTTAAGACTAAAGTACTATTTTGTTATAGATGGTTTTCTTTTAATAATTTAGGCTTTTAAAGTATTTTCTAATCATATGCCTATAACTACAAAATGTCCCTAAAACAGCTTTCTTTCCAAAGAACATGGAAATTTTACTGGTTAACAAGAGTAGTAAGGTCCCTGCAAATACATGAAACTAGAACTGGTAAGAATATGCAGGAAATTCCCTGGCAGTCCAGTGGTTAGGACCTGGCCTTTCACTGACAGGGCCCAGGTTCGATCCCTGGTCAGGGAACTAAGATCCTGCAAGCCACACAGCGTGGCCAAAAAAAAGAATATCCATAAGCCTGAAAACTGTCATGTGTCTATGTCATTATTGTAGGTTGGTCTATGAAAAGAAGAAAGGACAAAAATGATAAGAGAGTTAAGAAGGCCCTGGCAGTCAGCATAGATTGAAGAAAAAGAAAAAAAAATCCTGAGGATATAAGGAGAATAATGTTTGACTATAGAGAGTAAATCACCCAAATTTTATAGAGTTGAAGCCATATACTCACCGCCACTGCAATTCTTCCAAGGACATGCTCTGGAATTTTTCTATATACATCCAAAGATCCCCCTGTAGAAACAAACATGTTGTGTTACAACAAATGAAACTACTAGAAAAGTGCACTGGGCCCCTCCTCTGTGGATCCATTGTGAGACTTCTTTTTCTCTACTGACATCATGCACTGGATGTCTAGGGTAAAATTAGCTTTTTAGTCCAATTTTATCAATATTTATGACATAATCATACTTCCAGATGAAGCATAACTAGATACTTTCATTTTATTCTCAAGTGTATAACCATACACATGTAAAAACTGAAGGAAAGTAGTGAAGAACAGGCTAAGAATCTGTACTTTTGTAAACTTAAATACATACGCAAAACTAAAGGTCAATAGGACAATCATATCTAGGCATCTAGCTTGTGTTAACAGTTTTCTCAAAGGTAAACCAGGACCCTATCTTAGAATTTTCATATTAACCAAACAAAAGCTGGTACGTATAAAATTCAAAATACACATAAAAACTAATAAAGTAAAATAGTTATGTTAACATCTATCAAATGAATGTTACCCTTCAAATTAGGTACCATGACAAGCAATCAACATATTCCAAAGATACTATCTTAGAACAAAATGTTTTTTTCTTTTCTGGAAATTCTCTTTGATACAATTTTGAAAACCACTTTATGAGGTTAAAAAAAACTCCTTATGTCATAACATTTTTTCACTAAAATGGTATTCACTGACATCCTTCACCTTTACCAAATTCAGCTTTTGGTGGTTTCCAAAAAACAAAATCACTAGATTGTGAACATGATAAAGGCAGGGGTCATGTTGTTTGTTTTTAATTTTCATCAACCTAGAAATCAGCACAACTAACAGAGAGTACATATTCAATAAATATCTGTCAGATGAATAAATAAATAAATTTAAATCGCCATGAATTTTATCAGCTAAGTTAAGTTGCTCTGAAGACAGTTTCAAAAGAAGGGACTGCAAACCATTTGCAGCAACAATAACATCATTAAAATAACGGCATAACTTTCCCAGGAAACTATTTCAAAGGAACCAGTATTCATTTGGAAGTATAAATTTGAGTATGCTTGTTAAATTTTTAATCTTATACAAGTAGTATAAGAATTTCAGGAAGATATGTAAAGAACCACTACTTTACTCATATTAATGATATGATTATATGAGAACTATTTTAACCACATATAATAACCTTTCTTTGAGTCAAGGTGAGGTGTACAGTCTTTCAGTTCCATAAAGGAATTATCCAATATATTTGAGAAACAATTTTTGTTTCTATCAGAGGCTAAAAATTCATATTTAACAATTTTACCACTGGATGATTTATAAGTATGCCTCGTAAGATGTTAACATGGAGCATATTATCCTTTTCAAATGCAGTTAAGTCTATTTTGCAAATATAATTATTTTTATGTCAAGTTTTCCTAAAGCTGAACAGAGAAAAAAATATTTTTCCCTGTAAAAAATATTATATCAATATATATTCCATATATATAAAGATACTGGCTTTGTATTTATCTTGTTTAAAGCAGGAAAATGATCACTTCTTTCATTAACTTTGGCTTGTAGTTTCCAGATTCTGACAAGAAGCTGGAAAACCACAGTGTTAGTACACCTTACGCTTTGGTTCTGGGTGTTACTGGGAAGAGAATGAAAAAAAGACACTTCTGCAATGAGGTGAGCCATCTTTATTTACTAAAATGGCATTTTTATTATAGATGCAAGAAAAGTGAAAACACAGTAGAAAAAACATTTCATGTTCTCATCGATCTTTCAGATGAATTGGCAGTTGCAAGGAAGAACAATCTCAAGAAGATCATGCTTTATATGTTGGTATTTGGAATCCTCAGAAATGTAGTTTAGTGGGCCAATCCCTTATGAAGTGAACAGCTTGAGTGGCTCAAAACTAGGAGGTGCAAATCTATTCACATACACTACTAAGAAATGCTAAGAGAAGGTTTATTTTTACATAGGCTATAAATCAGGGCTTAATTAGCTAAATGGATAGTAGTCAACAAGCTAAATCAAAAAACCAAAGATTACATTACCACCATTATTAGTGGAACAAGCCAAAAAAGAATCCCATTTTGAGGTAATTCACTGATTTTTCTAAATATCTACTTAATCTCAGTTATATCCCACTCTCCTTAGCTATCCATATGGATAAATCTTTATATAGCTGGCTTTGTGTCATCACAGATTCATCTCGTCCTTGACATAATCATTAGAGAGAGATACTGTCAGAGGCAAAAAAAAATTGTGGCAGATCCACTTAGAATCAATAGTTCCTACTAAGCCGGATGAGTTCTCATGCAATTAAAATAACTCTTACCAGGCTAAAAATGGCAGAGGGTTTTCTGTTGAATTTTTACTGAGTTTTACTATCATTTCTATCCTATAGGCCTAGGCAATCTTTAGACTCATCAAATCAACAAACATTAGTGCTGGAGGGACCTTAAAGATCAGCCCAATGAGTTTATTTGACAGAGGAGAGAAACTGAGTCCAGAGAGGTGGGTGTTCTAGTCACAGCCATGAGTCAGTTGATGCCAGAACTCGGAAAAGATCTGAACCTTTGAACTGTAAAGATCTAAAAGGTTTCCCCATAACATCACATAGCTTGAGAATCACAGGTGAACTTTTTAGTCTCACTGCAATGTGATATTACTATATGACACATACTCAGAGAGATAGTTTTACGTTAGCTGAGGCATTGATATTCAAGGCATATAGATACTTGTTTATCTGTTGAATGGTTGCTTTGAACCTTCTCCTCATGATTCCAAGGTCACTGGTTTACTCTCTGTGACCTGTCACTTCCTCAGGTTCCCTGGCCTCAGATCATCCCTAGCCAGTCATTTCCTTGCATGCAACTATCCACCATGGGAACTGGGAGGAAGAGTGCTAACAGAATAGCAAAAACTCCATGTCAACTGCCAAACAACTACACATTTCTGTTGATGAACTGGGGCTATCATCTTCATGCAATTAAGCCAAAAGAACTCATGGGGTAAGGTCTGTGTTTATCCTAATACAGGGCTACAACATAAAGTAGTGTCTTGCATGTGGGATAAACAGATATGTAGTAAATGAACAAGCAACATTAGTTTCATATTCATCCCAACATTTTCCTTAAAATGATCATGATTATTATTAATACTAACAAAATTGAAATCTGGAGCCACAAGCAAAAATTTCAGAAACTCTCTTCGTCTCTTCCAGTTGAAAAAAATAAAGAGCCATTTCTTTCTTTGCAACATGGGTTTTGGGGGAAACAACTTATTCCCATGATGGTAATCCGAATACATGTACACAGATTCCGAGATGCTATATTTGGGTATTTCTGAGTGAATTTAATCTTTTTTTTTTTTTTTTTTTGCGGCACGCGGGCCTCTCACTGTTGTGGCCTCTCCCGTTGCAGAGCACAGGCTCCAGACGCGCAGGCTCAGCGGCCATGGCTCACGGGCCCAGCCGCTCCGCGGCATGTGGGATCCTCCCAGACCGGAGCACGAACCCGCGTCCCCTGCATTGGCAGGCGGACTCTCAACAACTGCGCCACCAGGGAAGCCCGTGAATTTAACTTTGACTTAATGAGAAGGCCTATCACATCACTCCCCTACTTGAAACCTTCCAATACAACCTAACAAATTCAGACTGAAACATAAATTCCTCACCATGACCTACAAGGCCTACACAATCTAGCTTCTCCCTATTTCTCTGGCCTCCTGTCTGGCCCCAGGTCCTCTCATCACTACTCTCAAGTCACCATGGCCTTCTTGTGGGGCCTGATTTCACCAAGCTTGCTTCCCACCTTAGAGCATTTATACTTGATCCTCTGCCTTGAAGATCTTCCCCATGACCTTCTCTGAGCTGGCTCACTGACATTAAAGTCTCTGCTAAAATGCTACTCCCATAAAGAAGCCATCCCTTGGACCTAGAGACTGTCATACAGAGTGAAGTAAGTCAGAAAGAGAAAAACAAATATCGTATATTAACACGCATATGTGGAATCTAGAAAAATGGTACAGATGAACCAGTCTGCAAGGCAGAAATAGAGACACAGATGAAGAGAACAAGGATATGGACACCAAGGGGGGAAAGTGGTGGTGGGGGGGGGGTGAGGGTGGCGGTGGTGGGATGAACTGGGAGATTGGGAATGACATATATACACTAATATGTATAAAATAGGTAACTAATAAGAACCTGCTGTATAAAAAATAAATAAATAAAATAAAAATTTTTTAGTTTTAAAAAAAAAGAAGAAGAAGCCATCCCTGACCGTCCTGTATAGCAGCAGTCCCCAAACTTTTTGGCACCAGGGACTGGTTTTGTGGATGACAATTTTTCCACGGACGGTGGGGTGTGGGGATGGTTCAGGCAGTAACGTGAGCAATGAGGAGCAGTGGGGAGCTGCAGATGAAGCTTTGCTTGCTCGCCTGCCGCTCACCTCCTGCTGTGAGGCCCGGTTCCTGACAGGCCGCAGACCAGCACTGGTCGATGGCCCGGAGGTTGGGGACCCCTGCAACATAGCACCTCCTCTCCTTAATAGTCATCATCTACCCTGCTTTAGCTTCTAACTAGACATATCCCTCTTTGAGAGTGTGCTGCATGTTTCTTGTCTCCCCTTCTAGAATTTAAGCCCCATGCCAACAGGGATTAAGTCTTGTTCACTGTTGTCCCCCAAGTTTAGAACACTGTCTGAAAGAAAGTGCTCAATTACTACTTGGAAATAAACAACTAATATAAGATTAAAATAAATAATGAGAATTTACACTAACAGAACAGAACTAGGGTTGAGACAATGTTCTCGAGAAGTTTAATTGAGATAGGAAGGGAAGAGAAGGAATGATAGAGGATGGCACATAGTTTTTGGTCCATGTATTTTTGAGGAATATTTTGTTTATTACAGAGAGAATGAAGGTCCAAAAGAGAGAGGTTGGTTAATGGAGAAACTCTACCAAGGGGATGCACATGTAAAGGGACTGACCTTAAACAGCTTTTCATGTGAGAGGTGGATCAGGTGTGTGCAGTTGTTGCTAAGCTATAGGTGGAAAAGCAAGGAATTATGAGAGCTCATACCTGATAGTCTATGTTGTCTCTAAATGAGAAAGAGGTAGGTAAAATCTGGGGGAGGGTAATAAAGTTTTACAGGAGCTGATATGGGAAATAGCAGAGAAGATGGGAATGGGAGAACAAAACTTAAGAAGTAGGAAATTTTTGTGTTCAGGGACCAGTTAGGGTGGAGTAAAGGGAAGCTGCCAACAGCAGTAGGAGAAGGGCTTCAGGCAGCTCAAGTCAAGAGAGTGAGAAGTCCCCCCAAAAAAGAGGTTAAATATAGGTTATAAGTGAATATTTTAAGATAAGGACTTAAAGTATTAAAATGTAACTAAAAGGTGACATCACTGAAAACAGCAGGGTAAGGTCCTCTGAAAATTCTCTTCTCCACAAAAGCAATGAAAAAACAGACAAAAATTGTCAGAATCAACTTGTTCAGAACTCTTGAAATTAGCCAAAGGATTGTAGAAACCCCAAAATTGTTTATTCAGGACAACGCTTGAATCTTGGTAAGAACAGCAAGCTTGTGGCATTTTAACTTGCCTTATTCCCACTGCCTGATCTCCAGCTTCAGTGCAGCCTTGAAAACCAGCAGCCTGCCATCACAGTAAACTCCAGCAGCCTGATAGCCACTGCACAGGCAGAACTGATTTGGTGCTCCTTCATATCCACATTCTCAAAAAAGTTTCACTTCTGACCTGTTTGGGGGTTCCCTGGAAGACCCCACTTGCAATGCTGTCTTTATTTACACCTTATACAAAAAACCTTTTCCTTAGGGGCATTTATTGAAAACAATTAGAAGCAATCAAGTAACTCTGTAACTTACTGAGGTGGCAGATAACAGTTTAGATAAACAATAGGCTAACCAAAAGTCTTAAAAGGAAAAGCTGGGGAATGAGCTGTCAATAGAGGCTTTGAGGGACTTCCCTGGTGGTGCAGTGGTTAAGAGTCTGCCTGCCGGGCTTCCCTTGTGGCGCAGTGGTTGAGAGTCTGCCTGCCGAGGCAGGGGACGCAGGTTTGTGCCCCGGTCCGGGAAGATCTCACATGCCGCAGAGCGGCTGGGCCTGTGAGCCATGGCCGCTGAGCCTGCGCGTCCGGAGCCTGTGCTCCGCAATGGGAGAGGCCACAACAGTGAGAGGCCCACGTACCGCAAACAAACAAACAACAACAAAAAAAGAGTCTGCCTGCCAATGCAGGGGACGCGGGTTCAAGCCCTGGTCTGGGAAGATCCCACATGCCGCGGAGCAACTAAGCCTATGTGCAACAGCTACTGAGCCTGCTCTCTAGAACCCACAAGCCACAACTACTGAGCCTGAGTGCCACAACTCCTGAAGCCCACAGGCCTAGAGCCTGTGCTTCAACAGAAGCCACCACAACAACAGAAGCTACTGCAAGGAGAAGCCTGTGCACTGCAACAAAGAGTAGCCCCCGCTCGCCACAACTAGAGAAAGCCTGTGCACAGTAATGAAGACCCAACACAGCTATAAATAAATAAATAAATAGATTTATTGGAAAAAGAAAAAATAGAGGCTTTGAAAAGCTGCAACATATTCTTGGGAATCTAGGATATATGCATGCACAAAGCCATGTGCATTCTCAGGAAGGCCTGGAGGAGGCTTTCAGCAGTCACCTTGGGCTGAACATGAGGCTCAGCACAAGCAGGAAGCAAAGACTAAGGCAGAGTTATCAACTGGTGGGAGAGTACCAGACTTATCCCTCTCTGAGAGTGGGAGAGTACTGAAGGTGTGCCCCAACACACTCAGAACCCTTCAGCAAAGACTGGGAGACTTATTAGCCCCAGGCATTTAAGGAAATCTCTGCCTAATCATTAGCTGACCAGTAAGCTAACTGAAAGAGTCTTCAGTGGCTATACACTGGAGACAGAAACACTACAGAATAGTTTAGAAAAGTCACTAAAGAAATATATCCAACAAAAACAAACCCTGGGGATGAGGGAGAATCTGATTTCTAGAGTTAACACATTATATAATTTAAAATGTCCAGTTTTCAACAATAAAAATGAGACATGTAAAGAAACAAAAAGGTATGACCCATACACAGGAACAAAAGCAATCAACAGAAACTGTCCCTAAAAAAGCTCAGATGTTGGACTTACTGGAAAAAAATCTTTAATCAGCTATGTTAATATACATCCATATAACTAAAGGAAACCGTCTGTAAGGAACTAAAGTATGAGGATGATGTCTTCCCAAATACAGGCTATCAATAAAGAGGCAAATTACACACCCTCCCAAACATACACATATACATACATATACATACACACATATATACAAATCACTCTCTCACTATCTCTCTCTCTGTCTCTCTCTCTCTCTCTGTGTGTATATATATATACACACACACACAGAGATATATAAAATAAAGTCTGGAGCAAAGCTTTTGTACGCTACTGAAAGGAAGTTGATATTAATCTGAAATAAGTTGTTGATATTAATCTGAATAAGTTAAGTTGATAACTGTAATCTCTAGGGAAACCAAACATACACCTTAAAAATACAGTAAAAGAAACCACAAGATAATTTAAACAATACATTAGAAAATATCTATTTAATATAAAAGAAAGCAGTAATGAAGGAACAGAAGAACATAAAAGAAGACTTAAAGAAAACAAATAGTAAAATGGCAGATATAAATTCTAGCTTGTCATTAATTACATTAAATGTAAATGAATTAAACACTCTAACTGAATGAGAGATTGCCAGAATGGATAAAAAAATTATCCAACTCTATGCTTCCCATAGGTGATGCACTTTAGATTCAAAGACCCAAATAGGTTGAAAATAAACAATGGAAAAAGACATAACAAGCAAAAAGTAATTGATAGGGAACCGGAATGACTATACTAAATTAGACAAAATAGACTCTTAGGCAAATGCTGTGACTAGAGACAAAGAAACACATTTTATAATGATAAAACAGTCAATTCATCAAGAAGATATAACAATGACAAACATACATGCACCTAACAACAGAATGCCAAAATATGTGATGCATAAACTGACAAAACTGAAGGGAGAAACAGACAATCAAAAAATACCCCATTTCAATACCCACTTTCAACAGTAGATAGAACAATTTGCACTAAAGATTAACAAGGAAATAAAATACTTAACACCATAAACCACCTACTCCTGACAGACATCTAAAGAACACTCCACCCAACAACAGCAGAATACATTTTTCTCAGGTGCACATGGAACATTCTCCAGGACAGACAATATTTTAGGGCATAAAACAAACCTCAATAAATTTAAAAGGACTGAAATCATACAAAGCATGTTCTCTGACCTCTAAGGAATATTAGAAATCAGCAACAGAAGGACAAATTCAATGTGGAAAATGACACACTCCTAAATAAAAATGGGTCATAAGAGAAATCAGAGGGATTATCTTTGTGGGGAATTAGAAAACACTTCGAGATAAATGAAAATGAAAAAAAACAACATATCAAAACTTCTAGAGTGCAGCTAAAGAGGTGCTTAGAGGGACATGTATAGCTGCAAACGCCTACACTAAATAAGAAAGATCTCAAATCAATATCCTAACTTCACAGCTTAAAAATACAGAAAAAGAGGAGCAAACTAAAAACAGAGCTAGTAGAAATTAATAAGTATTAGACCAGAGGTCTAACACAATAGAAAAACAACAGAGAAACATCAAAGAAATCAAGAGTTGGTTTTTGAAAAAGACAAAGAAACTGATCAACTTTTAGCTACCCTGACCAAGAGAAAAAGGGATAAGACTCAAATTAATAAAATCTGGAATGAAAGAGAGAACACTAACACTGACTTTACCAAAATAAAAATGATTACAAAGGAATACTAGGAATAATTGTTTACCAACAAATTAGATAATCTAGATGAAATGAACAAACTTCTAGAAAGCCACAAAGTACCAAAACTGACTCAAGAAGAGACAGAAATTCTGAATAAACCTGTAACTATAACTAATAAAGATACTGGTTGGTAATTTAAAAAACTACTCATAATATTATTCAGTCTTAAAAAGAAAGTAAATTCTGACATATGCTACAACATGGGTAAATCTTGAGGACATTATGAAAAGTGAAACAAGCCAGTCCCCAAAAGACAAATACTGTGCAAGTTCACTTAGCTGAGGTATCCAGAGTATCCCAACTCATACAGACAGAAAGTAGAATATTCGCTACCAGGGGCTGGGAGTAGGAGGCAAAGGAGAGTTATGCCTTAATGGGTATGGGGTTTCAGTTTTGCAAGATGAAAAGAGTTCTGGAGATGGACGGTGGTGGTTGCATGGTAATGTGAGTGCACTAATGCTGCTGAACTACACACTTAAAAATGGCTAATATGGTAAATTATATATGTATTATACCACAGTGTTTGAAAAACTTTTGGGAAAGACAGTCTTATGCACACAGTCTTGCTAATCCTACTTGGCCACATAAGAATGGGCCTTGGGGCTGGAATGCTTGCTTACGAAGAGATAAAGAGGCCACATAACCTGTGCTGGGTTTATCTCCTTGTTTTGGAATATCTTTCCCTGTTTTAGGCTCAGTGTGTACTCCTTTGTCCTGATTAAGCATGTGCATCAATGGACCTTAGGCATACCTCCAGCTTTCAGTATTTCTGACTCCAGGGGAGTAGGGCAGAGTCGGGGGTACTTTTGCTGCAACACAGATGGGTATGTGCAGGCCAACTGCCCTGCACAGACTGCCAGGAGGGACCTGCCGTTGGCCACTGGGAACTGACACCCACTACTAAAGCTGATCTTGCTCTCTTTTTTTTTTTTATGTGAGTAAAGCACTGTTCAATCCAGTGCTTGATTGTATTCTGTTTTTCTTGGCAACTCCAATACCAAGATGCAGTGGGCAGCAGTGCTTGGACTTCTCCTAATGAGAGACAACAAATGCCACCTGACCACAAAAACTACTCACAAAGAAAACCCCAGGACCAGATGGCTTCACCAGTGAATTATACCAAACGTTTTAAGAAGATTTAACATCAATCTTTCACAAACTCTTCCAAAAAGCAGAAGAGGAGGAAACACTGTCCAATTCATTCTTTAAGGACAGAATTATCCTGATATCAAACTCACACAATGACATTACAAGAAAAGAAAACTACAAACCAATATCACTTAAGAATATAGATGTAAAAATCCTCAACAAAATACTAACAAATTGAATCCAGCAACATATAAAAAGGATTATACAGGACTGATTCAATATGCAAAAATCTATTAATGTAATACACTGTAACTAGGGAATAAAGGACAAAAAAACACATGATCATTTTAATAGACAAAAAAAGCACTTGACAAAATCTAATGCCAATTTGTGATAAAAATACTCAGCAAACTTGATAAATGACGTCTACCAAAAACCCACAGCTAACATCATACTTAACGGTGAAAGACGGAAAGCTTCCCTTCTAAGGAGCAAAAGAAGGATGTCTGCTCTCACTGCTTCTATTCAACACTGTACTGAGGGACTTCCCTGGTGGTTCAGTGGTTAAGAATCCGTCTTGCAATGCAGGGGACACTGGTGCAATCCCTGGTCAGGGTACTAAGATCTCACATGCCGTGGGGCAATTAAGCCTGCATGCCATGACTAGAGAGCCCTTGCGCTGCAACTAATGACCCCACGTGCCACAACTAGAGAGAAGCCTGTGCACTGCAACAAAGAGCCCACGTGCCGTGACAAAGGATCCTGGGTGCTGCAACTAAGACTCAAAGCAGCCAATAAATAAATAAATAAATATTTTTTTAAAAAATTAAAAAAAAACAAAACAAAAAGCCACTGTCCTGAAAGTTTTTTTTTTTTTTTTTTTTTTTTGGCGGTATGTGGGCCCCTCACTGCTGCGGCCTCTCCCGTTGCGGAGCACAGGCTCCGGACGCGCAGGCCCAGCGGCCACGGATCACGGGCCCAGCCGCTCCGCGGCACATGGGATCCTCCCAGACCGGGGCACGAACCCGTATCCCCCGCACCGGCAGGCGGACTCTCAACCACTGCGCCACCAGGGAGGCCCTGTCCTGAAAGTTTTAGCCAGGGTAGTTAAGCAAGAAAAAGAAAAAAAAGACATCCAAAATGGAAAAGAAGATGTCACACTACCTCTATTTTCAAATGACCTGATCTTCTATATGGAAAAACCTAAGGAATCTATAAAAACCTATTAGAGTTTAAGGAACAAGTTGAGCAAACTGAATGCAAACTGGTGTAAAATGGAATGGAACAGTTTGGCAGTGTTAAACACAGAGCTACTATATGACCCAGCAATTCTACTCCTACCGACATACTCAAGAGAAGTGAAAACATATGTCCACAAAAAACTTGTACACAAAAGTACATAGCAGCATCATTCACAATAGCCAAAAAATGGAAACATCACAAACGCCCATCAGTGATAAATGAGTAAAGAAAATGTGGTGATCTATACGATGGACTATTATGCAGTCATAAAAAGTAATGAAGTACTGATAAATTTTACAACATGCGTGAACCTTGAGAACATTATGCTCAGTGAAAGAAGCCAGACACAAAGGCCACATACTGTATGATTCTACTTATCTGAAATGTCCAAAATAGGGAAATCCACAGAGACAGAAAGTAGATTAATGGTTGCCAGGGACTAGAGGGAAGAGGGTATAGGGAGTGACTACTCATGGGTAGGGAATTTGTTTCCAGGGTGATAAAAATGTTTTGGAATTAGTGGTGATGGTTACACAGCCTTGTGAATATACTAAAAACCACTGAACTGTACACATTAGAAGGATGAATTTTATGGTATTTGAACATACCATCTTAATAAATACATTTTTTAATGTAACAAAAATTGAGGATTCAAAAAAGGATGATGAAAAGTCATAAAGTAATGACATGTACTGGCTCTATGAACCCATTTTTTCTAGTCAGTCTCCTTGAATACTAATTGTCATACTTCCCATATGTTTGTAAGACTTTTAATTCTTGACACCTACTATAACTAATTTAGAACACATTATTATAGTAACAAGGTATCAATGATGGCTCATTAAAAAGTCTCATGGGGGGCTTCCCTGGTGGTGCAGTGGTTAAGAATCCGCCTGCCAATGCAGAGGACCCGGGTTCGAGCCCTGGTCCAGGAAGATCCCACATTCTGCGGAGCAACTAAGCCTGTGTGCCACAACTACGGAAGCCCACGAGCCTACAGCCCGTGCTCCGCAACAAGAGAAGCCACTGCAATGAGAAGACCATGCACTGCAACGAAGAGTAGCCCCTGCTCACCGCAACTAGAGACAGCCCACGCACAGCCAAAAAAAAACCGAGGTCTTGTGGGAAATGAACTAATTGTATTATTAATGTACTGAGAATCCCCCAAATGAACTAAGTATATTTTTTAAATGTTGAGGGTTTTTTTTTTGGCCGCACTGCTCGGCTTGCAGGATCTTAGTTCCCCAACCAGGGACTGAACCCGGGCCACGGCAATGAAAGCACTGAGTCCTAACCACTGATCCACCAGGGAACTCCCAAATGTTGAGTTTTAATGAGCTAGACATTAAAAAATTGAATATGTGAAATTTAAAGACTGCTTTGATTTCAAATAGGTAAATAATAACAATGATGACATCATTTTACTGATAGGGTACCAAGAAATTTGCATTTTGCCAAAATATCCACAACAAAAAAGATTTATCAAAATAGAAATGAATAAAAAATAAAGGAAGGAAGGAAAGGGCTAGAGTCCAAAGAAAACTAAACACATCTTGGCTAAACAGCTGTGTTGGAAAACAATTTCTTATCTTGCAATTAAGATCTGATTTCTTTCTAAAAGACACAGGACATTGCGTTAACAGATTTCTTTAAAAGAAAATCTGTTTTGGCTATTGAAACATTAAAAGAACAGAGCAACTGCTTTGCAAGTGAAGACAGATTGTATGGAAGAATCAAGTATCAAACCACCGATTACACTAGTATTTAATCTATTTAAATTTTCAATAAAAGTAAATGAAATTACATTCTTGAAATTATGGCTCGGCTATAAATATTTAACAACAGGAACCCTTAACACTAAGATGTTTTAGAGCATAAAGGAGGTAATTATTAGTATATTTTCATTATTTTTAATTCTACTTGATACCTACATCAAAACCAGGTTTTAAAGCACTCTACTCCCAAAATCACTTTTAAAGTATTATAAAAGGGAAGACTCACCATCCATGAATTCTGTACATATTGAAATTCTGTTTTCCACGAAAAATGCACCATAAAACCCTATGATATATGATGAATCACACTGTAACAAAAATAAGACAAAAGTAGTTAATAGCCTGCAAGCCAATACCACAGGCATACTTTATAAGGAAAAATGACCAAGAAAAAAATTACCTTATAAAGAATTTCCAATTCAGACATAATTTGCTTCTGAAGTTCCAGTGTAATATCTAGCAGTATGACCTAAATATATAAAGGAATCAACATTCACACATTTATTCACCTTTAAATTAAATATAGTCATATTCATTATGAAATATAAAAACTAAGAAATACGGTGTTTCCTCTATTCATTCCACCTCTCTCCTCCCCACCACAACCTCCAGTAATACAAACTGTCCACATCTGTCTAACACTTTGTACTGGGGGAGGTGGTATACAAGTGATTGATGGGATCAAAGAAAAAGCCAGGTCTCAAAGGTCAGTATTAACAGCTTTAAAAGTCAGTTAAGTTATAACACCCTTAATTTATACACCCTATTTTGGTCACATTGGTTATTTTGAGAGGAGGAAGATCGTAATGACCTTGAAACCATTAAAAAAATAATTGTCTTGTAATTCAGACACTGGGCAAAAGCAGAGAGAACAATGAGTAAAAATAACAATTAAAGTAGATTTTTAGTTATGAGAGAAATAAGGAGTTTTAAAAATACATCAGGTTTTTATATTCTTCCAGGTGGGTAATCTTTCTTTGCCGAAACTGTTATAAAATGTTGGAGCTTGAAGGAACCTCAGAAATGATTTCATCTAATTCCCTTCTTTTTTAAAATTTAATTAATTAATTAATTTTGGCTGCGTTGGGTCTTCGTTGCTGTGCACGGGCTCTCTCTAGTTGTGGTGAGCGGGGGCTACTCTTCATTGCAGTGCATGCGCTTCCCATTGCGGTGGTTTCTCTTGTTGCAGAGCAGGGGCTCTAGGCAAGCAGGCTTTAGCACTTGCAGCACGTGGGCTCAGTAGTTGTGGCACATGGGCTTAGCTGCTCTGCGGCATGTGGGATCTTCCTGGACCAGGGCTCGAAACCATGTCCCCTGCATTGGCAGGCGGATTCTTAACCACTGAGCCACCAGGGAAGTCCCTAATTCCTTTCTTTTAGAAGAAGAAACCAAGGTTCTGAGGAGTCATGAGGCCCAGCAATGTCAGGGACCCTCCCTGATTCCAAGGACCATGCACTTTCCAGTATGCCCTGAGGTTTTATGGTTTTCCTTAAAATATCAACCACTGAGTCAAATTCATAACACAGAAATGTACAATAGTATATTTATAAACTTACCTAGAACAAATTCTAGTCTATTTCAAACACTTATTTTTTTAAGAAAGAAGACCATCAACCATTCAAATTTTACTTATCATTTCCTGTGAAGCCAATTCAAGGGAAATTGTTTTTTACTTAAAATAGACAGTGATGATAATAAAATAACTGGAAGATAATTTCTAAGATTTGTGGCAGAGTTTCTGACTCTAGACATTTCTAGATAAAAACTTAACATTCAGGATTACCAATGATAGTCTAATTAAACACCATCCCACACTGAACCACATTTTGTATTACAGTGGCAGAATATGTGTGTGTGTGTGTGTGTGTGTGTGTGTATACACACACACACATATATATAATCAATACTGGAGGAAAAAACATAAATTTTGAATTGCAAACTGCTGATAGAGCAACGAAATAAATGGATAATCTCTAAAACACACATTTTATAGTCCTGACATCCATTGGGGGGAGGGTAAAATGAGTACAAAAAGGCATAGCAGTTTCTATCAAGAGTTTGCTTTAGGGTTATTTATAAAAGCTCTCACTAAAACTAGACTGTAAGTGTAATGCAAAACTGCCAAGAAGCATTTAAACATTTCTCCCAATCAATAGTTATTTGCCACAATATTCACTTACATTTTTGTTCCTGTATAAAATTTAGCAACAAAATTAATTCATCTAGTGTTGTTTTAATTCTATGCCATAAAATATTAGAGCTATTCATCCTACTATGTCAAGTACAGGGAATCTTTCAACCTGAAAAACTCTGCTAAAAGAAGTAAGGTATTATTTACCTTAAAGCAGTGGTTCTCAACCTTGGCCTCATGTTATAATTACCTTTATATCTAGGTGTTTATATAAGAACACTTCTAACAAATCCTGATGCACAGGGCTTACTCCAGAATAAGGGAATCAGAATCTCTAGGGTTGGGCCCACATCTCTGCATTAAAAAAAAAATTCCCAGATGATTTGTAACCCACAGTAAGGTTGAGAATCCCTTATTTAAGGTTTCAAAAATGCCATTTATTCAGTGTTTAGTATGACTACTAAGATATACTGCACCTCCAGGCCCCCAATCAAGAAACATGATTCCATAAGGCTAACCAAAACCTTGTTATTAACCCAAAACTACCAGCTATGAACATATTCTCTTCACAGAGAACCTTAACTAGGCTCCTATGGCCTCAAATAAAGTTAAAATTCTAGCATGACAGTCAAGGAATGCTTCCACAGTCTACCTCCAACTTGTTATTCTAGCTCCTTCTCCCACTACTCCTCACCACAAACCCAATCTACGTGTAAAACCAGATGATTCCTACCGGTCCACACACGTCCTGTGCTTTCCCCCACGCTGTTCCCTCCACTTGAGGTGTGCTTCCTTGCTCCACTCCATAGTCACTGGCCATAAAACCTTTCCTATCCTTTAGATACCGCCTGAATGCCACCACCACCTCCACAAAGCCAGCCCCAAAGCCCTCCATCAGATCCTTTATCTTTTTCCTTATCACAAGCTGCCTTTAGCATTAATGCCTCATCTCCTAAAAACAGAAGCCTAGAGAGTATAGAGTGGTTATAAGCCCCTGAACGGCAACGACTAAGTCTTGTGCGTTTTTCTCTGGTCCCCTCCCCCCATATCCAGCACCCAGCCCAGGGTCTTACTCAAGTGGTGCCCATTAAGTGATGTGGGACTTAATTAAAGTCCTCCTTACAAACATAATCCTACAAATAAGAAGCTATTTCTAGACAGGAAGGAAATGAATTGCCTGATTTCGATAACTGAATTTAAAACCAAAGACATAAACACCAAAATAAATAAAATTGCCACACT
Source organism: Mesoplodon densirostris (assembly GCF_025265405.1). NCBI lineage: Eukaryota > Metazoa > Chordata > Mammalia > Artiodactyla > Ziphiidae > Mesoplodon > Mesoplodon densirostris. Next base: position 126,087,789 of record NC_082664.1, read on the forward strand.
GGCCTAACATGTAGCAAAGTAACACCGTATTTGTGGGACCAATCCATTGCACTCTAATAGGTCTTGATCATTCTTGGAATTTGCTATAGTCTAGAATAGTGGAGATTCCATAATGGTAAAAAAAATGAAAATGTAATTTCTGGGAACTTGAGAGGGCAAGTAAAATCTACCTTAAAATGGAAAAATTGGGAAAAAAAGCATGGCGAATTCTAATTTTTTTTTCTGAAGAACAAGGAAAGCATGAACTCCTTAAGTCTTCATGATTATTTTTTTTTCTCCTTAGGAAGAGCTAAATTTTTCAAACTGGAAAGAATTTGAACATGAAGCATTTCCTGGAGAAAGGGTTAAGTGAGAAACTGAAATACCTGAGTGCATTTCCGCTGCTCTCCACTACACCTCCAGGACAAATAAGGATGAGTTGTCAAGTTAAATATAAGCAGTCAAGTGACTGAATTATAATTTACTCTGTGCTCAATTTAAATTAGTGTGAGGCTATTAAAATATACAGTATAAATACGGCAATTCATCACAAGCTGTCATGGATGACTTCATTTATTTGCTGGAGTGGCACACGCTCCACTAAAGGGAAGGAGAGCAAAATCACAGGTCAAATTAAGCCGCTATTCTGTTTTAATTCGCTTATTTAATCTGTGGCGACATAATTGTCTTTTACAGTATGTACAACTCAGAAAGGAAATTTGGGAGGATTACAGTCAGTATACAAATGATTAATCAAATGGTCCATTTAAATGCTAGTTTAAAAGCAGGAGAAACCCAAAGCAGTCAAAGAATGATAATCAGCACATGCTACATACAAGGCTAAATTTCCTGGAAGATGGATTTTTCCCAATTAGAAAATATACAATACTGGGGAATCTATTAAGCTCTACTCTTTCAAAGATTTTATAGACTACATTAAGGGTATAAAAAGGTTCTGTTTGCAAGATGGCTAACAGTATTTTTATTTGTTTTCTGCTCTACTTGTTTGCAATCGTCTTGCTTAACTACATTCCTCCCCCGCCGCCCACCAAAAGCTAGTTAGAAACACATATTCATATACAGTCATCGAATAGCTATCTTTGAAATAGCATTAGTATCATTTTCAAAGTACTCTCTTTGAGACAAATTTTCTTCTAAACTCAGTGATATAAAATAAAAATTCAAGATACTTCTGTTCTTCCCCAAACTCAACTTTCTTTTTATAATATCTGAAATGATATTTTCCCATCTTTGAAGTCAAAAGAGGTAAACACTAATACGCTTAGACATTGCAATATTCTTTAGACAAAAAAGTCTAGAAAATAAGAACATTTACAAGTACAAAAATTAGAAATATTTTGAGTAGGAAGAGAAAAGTAACAGATTTTCAAGGAGCCTCATCTAACTGCGCCCACAGACATTCAAACTATGGGTCCAAATGACCATTTGACTTAGAAAATTAAATTTCCCTCATCATTCTATGCAGGCATCAGAGCCCTGCAGGTGATTCTGTTTAGACACGGACTGTGATTTGCTGCTCTTCGCAATCCCTTTGTGACACCAGGCAACCCCGTTTCACAGCTGAGGTCACCGAGAGGTTCAAGTGACATGCTTGAAGTCACACAAAAGTCAGGAGAGGGTCAGGAAAGGACCAAATGCACTTCTAACTCTTAACCTTCCATTTCACCCTTTAATATAAAAAAAAAGCTAAGAAATACTCTGGGTGAGAGCAATGGTCCATACAAAGAACACTATGGGATATTTTGTATGTGAGCTGAACCTACTTTCAGGATGTTACTTCAAAAGATGAATGAATGAATTAAAGAACAAGTGACAGAATAAAATTTATTTATTCAGTTAATCATTCAACTAATTATGTGTTGAACATCTAATCATTACAAGATGTTCAGTGCTCTGTACTAGGCCCTGTAGGCAAGGTTCTACATGAATCAATGAGTAAGACAAGAAGCTAAATAATATCTGTTCCCCACTTACAAAGAGATTTCAGTGTAATAGGGGAAATGTACATGTATACTAATAGCAAAATACAAGGCACTATGTGATAACACCCGTAAGAGACATATGGAGAATTCTAGGGAGGTTCAAAGGAGAAGGTGAATGAGTGATAGATATACCAGATGTGACAGGATTTATTCAAGTAAGTTCAATGGAAGAGCAAGCTTTGGAGCTGACCCTTGAAGGGTGTTAAGTATTTTGATAAGTGGAGACATGGGTGAAGGCATTCTAATGAGAAAGAAATACATGAGTAAAAGTGTTGAAGTGAGAAACTACTTGGGTTCAGATAAGGCAATGAATTCAACTTAAAAGAAGCACAGGATTCAGACACATAAGATAATGCTTTAAAAGTAGGCTGATGACCTACTGTGGAAGATCTTGAGTTCCATTCCACAGAGCCTTTACTTGGGAAGTAATGTAAAGCCTTTGAAGACTTTTGAGAAGGGAAGAGGTGTGGCTAGAACTATGTTTTAAGAAGCCAAATCCAAGGGTAGTGAGCAGAAATATAGTGCAGAGCATGGACTTGAGGCAAGACTTCCCTGAGTTCAAAGCCTGGTTCCATTACATATTAGCTGTGGGACTAAGCTACTTAACTATTCTGTGCCTCAGCTTCTGCGTCTGTAAAATGAGGATCCATAATGGTAGTAACTGCAAAAGGTCACTGTGAGCATTAAATGAGGAAAACGTATGTAGAGTGCTTAGCACAGTACAAATGATCAATAAATGGGAGCTTGTTTTTTTTTTTTTTTTTTTTTTTTTTTGCGGTATGTGGGCCTCTCACTGTTGTGGCCTCTCCCGCTGCGGAGCACAGGCTCCGGACGCGCAGGCCCAGCGGCCACGGCTCACGGGCCCAGCCGCTCCGCGGCATATGGGATCCTCCCAGACCGGGGCACGAACCCGTATCCCCTGCATCGGCAGGCGGACTCTCAACCACTGCGCCACCAGGGAGGCCCAAGGGAGCTTGTATTTTTGAGAGAATAATTTAAAAGCTGGTCAACATGTCTGACAAGAGACAAAAACAAGCATCTGGATTTGCATGGTGACAAGAAAGGAAGAGATACTAAAAACTAAATAACAACAACAAAAAAAACCCCAGAAAAATCAACAGGCTTCTAGACATTAGATATCAGCTAAAATAGGACAGTGATCCCTCAGAGATGGAATAAGATGAGTCCTATGACTGTTCAGCTTACCAACTAGACAAGAGTTTCCAGGCCCCCACCCCCGACATGGGACCCCTGCATGGGACCCAGGGGGAGCTCAGCCACCTCCCTAAGCTGAGAGAACTGGGAGTCCAAGGAGGCCAAGGCAGCTAGAGTTCACTGGCAGAAGAGCAAAAGGAGACAGCTCCAGAGAGCTGCAGAGGGCCCCTGAAGTCTTCAGCTGAGTAACAACTAGCACGTGGATGTCAGGAAACTACCTGAGGCCAGGGAAAGAACCCCCAGAAAGAACCAGGAGAAACAATCTCCAAACCTCACACTAGGGAGAGTTTGTGTTCCCACCAGCCAGGATGGAAAACCTGTATTTGCCAAGGCATTGGGGTAAAGTATTCAGAAGATGACTGCTTCAGCTGACTGGGGAAAATTAGTTCTGGACTAACCACTGGGATGGTCCCATCTCATAAAGCTTAAAATCAAGTCTTGAAAGGATCACACTGTTTCAGATTCACTAAACAGCAACTCAGAATAAAGCTCAAGAATATTTACAGGAATGAGCCTATGCCATATGACTGGCATTCAGTAAAAAATTATAAGGTATTAAAAAATACAACCCCAAATGGGGAGAAAAAGCAATCAGACAAAACTGACCCCCAAATGACACTTATGATAGAATTAATAGGCAACACCATTAATTCAGTTATCATAACTATATTCCACATATGCAAGAAGGTAGAAGAAAGATGGAGCATGTTAAGTAGAGACATGGAAGATGTAAAAAAGACCCATGTAAACTTCCAGGGATAAAAAGTACAACATCTGAAATGAAAAATATACGGAACAAAATTAATAACAGATTAGACAATGCAGATGAAAGGACAAAAACCTGAACATTTGTCAACAGAAACTATTCAAAAATGAAACGTTAGAGAGAAAAAAAAGCCTAGAATAAACAAACAACAGAGTATCATTTTGCTGTGGGACAACTTCAAGTGACCTAATATAAATGCAATTTAAGTTCCCAAAGGTGGGGGGGTGGATACTTGAAGAAATAATGGCTAAAATTTCTCCAAATTTAATGAAAACTAAAAATCCACAAATTTCTATCTCAACAAATCCTAAGTACAGGAATCATGAGAATTACATAAAAGCTCACCATAATCAAATTGCATAAGACTAGTGATTAAAAAAAATCTTAAAAGCAGTCAGACATATATACACTAACAAATGTAAAATAGATAGCTAGTGGGAAGCAGCTGCAAAGCACAGGGAGATCAGCTTGGTGCTTTGTGACCGCCTAGAGGGGTGGGATGGGGGGGAGGCAGACGCAAGAGGGAGGAGATATGGGGATATATGTATATGTATAGCTGATTCACTTTGTTATAAAGCAGAAACTAACACACCATTGTAAAGCAATTATACTCCAATAAAGATGTTAAAAAAAAGAGAAAAGCAGTCAGAAAAGACGTCAGTTCTAATGTACAGAGGAATAAAGATTTTAAATGACAGTAAGAATGAATGCGAGCCAGAAAACAGTGAAACAAAATCTTTAAATTACTGAAAGAAAAGGACGATTAACCTAGAATTCTATATCTGGCAAAAATGTCTTCCAAAATTTAAAGTCAAATATACACTTTTCAAGACATGCTGAAAGTATTCATTGCCAGGATACTCATGCACTATAAGAAATGTAAAAGATGGGAGTCCTTTAGACAGAAGGAAAATGATACCAGACAGAAATCTGGATCGACACAAGAGAATAAAGAGCACTGAAAAAAATGTGAGTAAATATAAATATTTTCTTACATTTAAAATGCCTTTAAAAGACAACTGTCTAAAGTAAAAACAGTAACAATGTATTCTGGAGTTTACAACATGAGTAAGTAAAATGTATGATAACCAAGGTGAGGATAAGGGAAATGAAAGTACACCATTGTAAAGTTCTCACACTATAGGTAAAGTGGCACAATATTACTTGAAGGTAGGGCTTCTCTGGTGGCACAGTGGTTAAGAATCCCCCTGCCAATGCAGGGGACACGGGTTTGAGCCCTGGTCCGGGAAGATCCCACATGTTGCGGAGCTACTAAGCCTGTGCACCACAACTACTGAGCCCATGCGCCACAACTACTGAAGCCCATGTGCCTAGAGCCCGTGCTCCACAACAAGAGAAACCACCGTAATGAGAAGCCCGCGCATGGCAATGAAGAGAAGCCCTGCTCACCGCAACCAGAGAAAGCCCATGAGCAGCAACGAAGACCCAACACAGCCAAAAATATATACATAAAAAATAAATTAAAATTACTTGAAGGTAGACTATGATAAATTAAAGATGTATACTATAAACTCTAAAGCAGCTGCTTAAAAAAAGGACATACAGACAGAATAAATGGAAAACAAAGAGCAAACTGATACACTTAAATCCAATCATATCAATAATCACATGAGATGTAAATGATCCAAATATCTCAATTAAAAAACAGAGATTATCAGACTGGATTAAAATACAAGACCCAACTATATGCTGCCTACAACAAATCCATCCCAAATATAAAGATACAACAGGTTAGAAGTAAAAGGCTATATCATGCTAACACTAGTCAAAGTAAAGCTGGAGTAGCTATATTAATATCAGACAATGTTGATTTCAGAGCAAAGAATATTGCCATGGATAAAGAAGATCACTTCATAATGATAAAGGGGCCAATTTATCAAGAGGACATAACAATCCTAAATAACGTAACAGATCTTCAAAAAATATGAAGTAAAAAAATGATAGAACTTCAAGAAAAAATAGACAAATACACAATTGTTCCTGCAGATTTCAACACCCTTCTTTCTTGTTGATAGGACAAGTAGATAAAAAATCAGTAAAGATACAGAAATTTGGAACAACACTAACAGCCAACTTAATCCAACTGACATTTATCCTACATCCTATACAACAGACTACACATTCTTTTCATGTGCACAGAGAAGACTTACCAAGATAAGCCATATTCTGTGCCAAAAAATAAACACCAATCAACTTAAAATAATTCCAGTTATACAAAGTATGTTCCCTGACCACAATGGATTTAAATTAGAAATCAGTAACGGAAAGATATCTGGGAAAATCCCCAAATATTTGGAAACTAAATAACACTCCTAAGATTTAATTAAAAACTCTGCCTGTTTTAAAGAAATGATACATTTCTTTCTCTTAGAATATGACTATTATATAAGCAAAAATGGTTTTTGCCTTCACTGCCAAGCTCAGGGCTAAACAAAAAGTTTAAACACAATAATCATATCTACTCAAATCATTCATTCATTCAACTCAGTTTGAGAATCTAGTATGTGATTTTATAGAATCGAGGGATACAATACAATACAGTCCCTGCTCTGTAGCTCAGTTTTATGGTCAGGTCTAGTGAATAGTATATTTGTAAAGCCCTACTGTTTTCATTTATTGAAAGTCTCTACTTTAACAGCTCTTTTTTTAAAAATATGTCCTTTCTTTAAAATTGCGTTTAATCCTTTCCAGAAACAACTGTTAGCCACACCCAACTAAAGAATCATGCAGAAGAATTTTAATATCAGCCTAGGTTAAACATAATTCAAAATGTATGAAATTATGAAAAATTATAATGCACTTGCAAGGCCAAATTAAGTTTTTGGTGGTGATTTATAGCAGTGCTCCCCTCTCCTGGAATAAGTAAACTAAAGTTGACTGTCTTTAAATACACCACTGACAACAATCTAAAAGTTTTGACATCGGAGGAACAAACAGGTAACTAGATAAAAGGAAAATAGTGTTGGAGTTGGTGGAGGTGTCCTCTGAATGAAGAGGGAGCTCAGAAGGTACAGAAAGAACAACCCAATGACGAGCTGGTACCACAGAGCTGTACTCAGTGAACTCAGGGGAAGACTGAGGTGGAACCTGGCCTCTACAGTACCTACCCTGGAAACTGTCTGGACTCCAGGGTCCTCCTCTTTAAAATGTGGGCCATGACAGATGATCTCTAAGGTCTCTTTCAGTTCTACAATGCTGTGAACCTAGTTTGGCTGGAATATCAAAGAAAATATCCCAAGAAGGAGCTCTGTGGTAGTGCCTCACCAAAAGCTATTTGAGTTGTTAAAACTAGACTTCAAAATACATGTAACACATTCTAGGTGCTGTATTAAGTGTGGTATGGAAGACCTGAGTCTCAGTTTTGGTTTAACTTTACTAAAAGGTACAACCAGTTACAATTTAAGTGTTCTGATTCTTAGTTTCCTAGATAAGATAAAAAGATACAAAAATACATACTATGCAAGTATTGGGGAAAGAGACTGAATTCTCACTATGGTTAGCTAAGAAGGAATCTTGGAGGAGATGGACCTTGAAAGGATAGACGGAAATCAAAGGGATGGGCAATGGTAATAACTTATATAAAGGCTACAGGGTATAGCAGAAGACGTGTGCTTTGGAGGCAGATGGATTTTGTTTTAAATCTTGGCCTTGGCTCTTCCATCTGTGTGACCTTGAACAATTCAGTTTTCTGAGTCTCAGTGTGCTCAAATCTAAAATAACAGGCTTACTTTATAGTTTTAAGGATTAAAGATAATAGCAATATAGAGTCTAGCACAATATCTGGCATATAGTAGTCATTCAAAAAATAAAAGCTTTCCTTATTAAGGGCCCAGAGACAGAAGATAATGGGCAAAACAGAAAGCAACATGCAGGTAAAGCAGAGGATGTGGTTGTAAAGGTAGGCAGGGGCCTATCTGTAGAGCGCCTAACCAATTTGCGGGGGAGTAAGGAACAAAGCAGGCCTGACCAGTTTGTTAGCTAAGAGCCCAGTTTGGAAGTGGAGTTCTATGGAGTTAATTTGAGGCATTAAAGGTTTCAGTCAGAGGTGCAATTCAAGAGACTCCATTAGGGAAATCTGAGATAAAATGATGGGAAAATCAAGCACCAGCAGCCAATGCCAGAGATTAAATCCAAAGTAGCACGGGCAGGACTGGGATCTTGAAGTACGGCAGGGATGGGGTGTGACCATGAACACAACGGAAACAAGTAAGGAGCATCTAAGGTAGCTGCCTAGAAGATCCCTGAGTTACGTGCAGCTTCACTCTATTCGGGGTGTGGTGTTAGGGTATCTCAGGATGCCATAAAGATGTAAAGAAGCGAGGCAGACATCATAGGCTTTATGTTGTACACTATTGGGGCTGGGGGAAGAGGGGTGCTAAGAGGGGTGTCAGATCGGGGATTCAACTTCTCAACTCCAGTGGCAGAGTGAAAGGTACAGTGAGGAAATTATTATAAAAGTCCAGGTAGGAGGTATGTGGGCCTGATACAAGGCCAAAGCAATGAGAATAGAAGGAAAGTGACACATGGACCCATTTCAGGGGAAATTTCTGACAGGATGCGGTGACTTACAGGATGTGGTAGATGAAGGAAAGAAAGGAGTGAATAACTACTAAGTTTTTGAACTATAAGATGAGGAAGACAGTGATGTCACTGAGCTGGGAACACAGAAAGAAGTGTAGGTGACGATGATGAGAAGAATCAGAACTCGAGGAGCTTACAACTGAGCATTCGGAGGCACTTAAAAAGATGTGAATGTCACAACAGGGCCAGAGCTTCCATCACCCACCACTCACCACCCAAACCTTAAAGCACTTCATTTCTTCTTTGACAATACCTGTGACTCAAGCTAAGGGGGCTTGGGGGCGGGGAGAGCATCAAAAATTTCATGAAGTTCATAAAACTTATCCAGCACTTACCTTTACAGCTAATATTTTCCCACTTGGAACATGATATGCTCTACGGAAAGATAAAAAAATAATAAAATCACTTGGGATCAATAAACAACCTACCAAGTGGTTAAGGACATAATGTATATCTGAATACATCCTCAGCAAGGGGATATATGATACTTTCAAAGAACACTAATAACAGTAGTAATTTACATTTTCTATTGAGCTTAATGGTTTACACAGTGATTCACTATGTAGTACCTTAAAATAACCCTCTGAGGTAATGTTGGTATAATTATACACTTTTTAGAGCCCAGAACTCTGAAGCATAGAGAAGTTAAGCAGTTTACCCAATGGCACGAGTCAGTAAGAGGCAGAACTAGACATTAAACCCAAGTCTTCTGGCTCCAGATCCCTTACAACATACTGTCACTGTGTGTGTGTGTGTGTGTGTGTGTTTCTTCTACAGCTCTCTGCTAAGCATGGTACAGAGTCACATAAAATGGGAGGTTTCCCTTTTATCTCAGTTATATATACAGATAAACTACATCCCTACATTTCATCAAAATAATCTCAAAACACATGGCTTAAGATATAAATTCATGTACAAAGTCACAGAGTTACAAGGCTCAAGTATGAGGTTCATCTTTTCCTAAAGCTGGCATCTCTCAATATTTTTTTGAAAAGCTACAGAACAGAGGCAAGCTCAAATGATCAGATACAGTGAAATAATTACAATTTAAATAACACAATATGAATACATTCATTTATGAAAAAGAGTAAGAGAATGTTTGCAGAAATAAAATACCATTACATCTCATCAAGACCTTTTGTATTGAAATGAAATGTATATGCATGCACTGCAAGGAATGCACATTCTGACCAACTATCCAAAAACAATTTGCTTTATATAAAAATTTCAAAACAAACCAAATAACATAAACAAGCACTGTTATTACAAGTCCATATAGGTATAAAGAAACAAATTAGTTTGGAAGAACTAAAATCTTGCTCCAGGGAAGATTTTACGTATTAGCCAAGATCCAATTGATCTTCCCCTCACCCAGTTAGTGTTAAGATGTAAGTGGGGTAAGGAAGATGTGAGGGAATGGAATTTAGCTTCTCAGGAATTCCCCATCCTTACATGCCAAGTTGCTAAATAAATTTACCAGGCTCCCAATTTTTACTGGGTAATGACCTAGTAGTAAACCTTGTTCATTTCTTTTATTTTTTAATTGAGATATAATTGACATGTAATATTATATTAGTTTCAGGTGTACAACATAATGATTCAATATTTGAATATATTGTGAAATGATCACCACAGCAAGTCTAGTTAACACCCATCATCACACAGTTACAAAAATTGCTTATTTCATAAAACAAAAACAAAACATATATTTCACTATTATCAAAATGAAAACATCATTTTCTGTTGTTTTGGCATAAATATTCATGTGGTTGCTCTGAAAATTTTTAACACCTTTATTGAGGTATAATTATATATGGTAAAATTCACTTGTTTTAAGTGTACAATTCAAGATTTTTAGAAAATTTACAGAGTTGTGCAATCACTGACAAGTGTTTTTAAAGTGACTGACTTAAAGAAAACGTTCAGTTATTAGAAACCTACAAGTATTTGTAACTTTTCACATATAAAATGTTATAAAATCAGGCATGACTAAGAAAAAACAAATATATCAACATTAATGTATATATCCATACATAGGACTATTATAAAAAATTCATTCTGCTTCTCCTACTTGAGTGGACAAAGGTCAAGCCAATTATGGAAGGTAAACTTAGCCTTTATTTTATCAATTAATTGTAGAGAAATTCACTTATATCTCATTTAAAGGAAAGGCAAGCTTATAAAAATCGGCAATTGTTCACTTTACCAAAGAGTACTTTAATCTGTATAAGTGTCTAAAGACTTTCTCTAAACACCAACCTCCCTAGTATATATAAATACTATTAAATTATAAAACTTAAATTATTAAAAAATTTTTGTACTTTGTATAAAGTGATACACATTTTTAAAGTGGAACTCTTATATTATACTGGTTTTACAACAAATTACCAGTTACTTTACTACCTATGATAACATCAAACTTTTAAAATGTGAAACTACATGTCATGATTTGATTCATGATATATCTGAACTCATGTAATAAATTAATATATAAAAACTTACACTGTATTTTTTCTCAGTGCATGACAGAGAACTTTGTTGGACTAAGCCAATTTGAAGTATGACTTGAAGGAATTTAGTAACTTTATTCCAGGTAATATAATATGTAACATTTAATAATAACATATTATTTTTCCTCTTGAATTATCATGGTCTCTTCCAATTTCAACATTTTAAAATACTACATATTAGAATCACTAACTGAAGGCTGAAATGTAAAGATAAATAGTTGAATGCATACACAAGGATTCAAAAGTTGTAAAAAGAACAGTGATGTTACATTGGACAATGAGCAACACCTGGACGTTTTAGACCAACAGGAGCGATAGGGAAATGATTAGCAAATAATCTAGTACATATACTACACTGGACAGTTTGGCAACTTAATTAGCTTGTCAAGAAAGCCGATCTCTTTTCCAAAAGAAGGGTCTCCTATTTCCACGTGAATTAAAAGCGGAGGCTTGATGATTTAATTATGATGCATGCTAATTCATCCGTGGAAGTTTGGGTTCGATTTCGAGCAATAAAGATGCTGTGTGGCCTGGTTTACAGTGCAATGAGACTACCAATTTAACACTTAATCATCAATGAGAAGTGGATGACAAAGGCTGTGCCAGGTCTGAGTCCAGTGTGTCCCTTAACTTTGCAAATGGCATTCAACCCAGAGAAAAGGAATTTGTTTATTTTCAGTGGATACTGCATCTCAATTGCCTTGACCTCAATTGTCTTGATCTTTCTCAACACTGTAAAGTGATTAATGAAGTTTGAATGGAGGCTCTGGTTACACCAAAAGACAACTATACACCTCTGCATTGTTTTAATTAACCGCTAACACTTCAAATTAGTTTGTTGCCACAGTAATTACCTGTTCCAATGAGTGCATGGAGGGAGTATTTTTATAAGTTATTTTTAGTGCTGAGCCCTTGAGCGTTCCATTTTGTTTGTGACCAGTACAGAGCTTCTGGGAATAGTCCCAGCCCTTAAAATTGAGCACACGATATATATACACTTTAGGACTGTAAAAGCTAAGTAGCCTGGTATAAACTTTTTGAGTTTTTAAAATAACAAGGAGACCAGCAAAAGAGAACATCTATACTTTCGACACTTTCTTACTTTCTTTTTCTACTTGGAACCATAGGTTCTATGTGACTGGACAAAAAAGTTGGTACCAACCCTTAATTTTGGTAGAGTACAAATTCAGATAATATATTGAGCAAATAGGTAATATAAAGAACTGTCTTATCTAATCCCTTCCTTTTGCAGTAGAAACATCTAAAATCCAGGTGAAAAAACTTGTCCAAGCTTACACAGCTAGTCAATGGCAAAGACAAGACTGGAACTGAGGCAGAACATATATATTCTAGGACCTAAAAAAGTATGTGGTAACGTTTAAGTGTTCTTAACTGCATTCTAGAACAGAGGAACTCATAATTCAAAACTTACAAAGGTGCTGACCTATTTCAATCAGACTAAGACCATCACATTGAATCTTTCCAAGCAAGGAATCTTCTGCAAGCACTGCCCATCTACCAGGGGAGGCAGAAGAGTGAGGGCTGTAATCTCTAAGTCACTGCCTGGGTTCTGATGCTAGCTCTGACACTTCTTCATGTGAACCTGGCCTGTTATTAAACCTCACCTTGTCTCAAGTGCCTCAAGTCTGAAAAGGGGAAATCAGTCCCTACGTTATAAACGTGTGAGGTTCAGTGAGATAAGGAAAGCACGTAGGACAGGGCCTGGCACGTAGTAAGCGGGCATTACATATTAGCTAGAAACTTTTCAGGGTAGCTGGGTTTTTAAAAACCCACTAAAACAGGCTGAAAGGCAAGAGTTATCTCTGTGCTTTAAGACTCAGGCTATGTGCTCTACAAACGAAGGCTAATAAAGCTTTAACAATGAAGACTGGCAAAAAGCTGCAATATAGCACTTACTGTTAAGAAAAGCAAGTAGTGTTACATCATGGTGAACCAACTTTGAAAACAAAGAATTAGTCATCTGAAATGCTATGGCTATACCATAATTCAAATTCTAAAATTTCTTACCATGCTTATCTCTTGACCACTAGTAACTTAATTACACTCAGGTGTGATAAGTGCCACATTCCAGGTATTCATCTTAGCAGAAACAACATTGGACAGTACTGTTGCTAAATGAGAAGCCTAATTTTTTATTCTCCTTGGATTAATAGGAAAATATAAGCTACCTTAAAACATCCACACAACTTCCTTTAATATACACCCTCATAGACTATAACATTTTGAGGCCTCTCCTAGTCTTCAGACTTTAGTATCTCTGTTATAACCCCCAGCACACTGCAGAAAAATTGTTTCTATGTCTGTCTTCCATACTGGGCAGGGACACTACCATGTCTTAATCACCTGTGCATTCTTTATGCTTTGCACAAGTCCTGGCCCATGATATAGGTACTCCAAACTTAATAGATGTTTGACAAATGATTATTACTTCTGGATGAAACAAGTTTATGTAACTGTTGAATAAAGCAGAAATGTATTTAATTAATGCATTTAATTAATTAATTGAATGCATGTAGACATTCTACATGCATTTAATTGATTAATTCCATAATCTTATGAGTAGGAACAGGAGTTATTCTTCCCTAGCTTTACTGTGATATAATTGACATACAACATGAGTAGAAGTTATTATCATCCCCATTTTATGGGTAGATTTCTAAGCGCTGAATCAAAAGTCCTTACAAGGATTTCAGGATCTGGCCCTTGATTACCTCACTAATTTCTGCTTCTGCCAATCTCCCTTATCCACAGTACTCACTCTGCTCCACCAAACATCTTTCTGCCTCAGGCCCTTTGCACCTACACTCAGCCTGGACCACTCTTCCTCCAATATCCACTTGGCTTGCTCTATCACTTCCTTCAGGTTCAATGTTACTTCTTTGACTATCTTACATAAAACAGCCCATTTTCTCTTTCTTTATTTTTATAGAATTCATCAACACCCTACACAATTTATTTATTGTTTGTCTCATACCACCAGAAAGCAAGCACTGTGAAAACAGGGACATTTTTTGTTGTTCACTACTGTACCTCCAGTGCCTAACATTGTGCTGGGCACTTATAAATATTTGTTGAATGAATGAATGAATTTCCTGAACTGCTATAGGTCTTTTTATTTTTTTATGACAGTTTTGTTTTTCTACGAAATTGTCCATTTTCTGTTTTCAAATTTATTGTCATAAAGTTATTCATTATATCCTCTTATTTTTAAAGTCTCTGCCTAGAATTATGTCCCCTTTTTATTTTTATTTTTTACTTATTTATTTATTTTTTGTGGTACCTGGGCTTCTCACTGTTGTGGGCTCTCCCATTGCGGAGCACAGGCTCCGGACGCGCAGGCTCAGTGGCCATGGCTCACGGGACCAGCTGCTCCGCGGCATGTGGGATCCTCCCTGACCGGGGCATGAACCCATGTCCCCTGCATCGGCAGGCAGACTCTCAACCACTGTGCCACCAGGAAAGCCCATATGTCCCCTTTTTAAATTCTAATTTTATTATTTGTGTCTTCTCTCTGTTATACTTGAGCAATTTTTCCAAAAATCCCACTGTTGGTTTTCTTGAATTATTAATATTTCTTGAATTTTAATTTCATTAATTGTTTTCTTTAGTATTCCTTTTCTTCCACTTTCTTTGGGTTTAACCCCTTCCCTCTAAAAAAAATTATTGATTTAGATGTTAAACCTATTTATATCCAATTTTTTTCTGACATATATACAAAAAACTATCCTTTAAGTAAGACTTGGACTGCAGCTCATGAGTTTTCATATATGATATTTCTTTACTGTTCAGTTGTAAACATTTTTATCCCATTATGATGTGTTACATGACCAATAAATTATTCAGATGTGTGCATTTTAATTTCCAAATGAATGAGAGGGTTAACATTATTATTAATTTCTAAACTAATTGTATAGTCAGAAAAAGTGACCTGTAGGTTACAAATTTAATTGAGACTTGCTTTGTGCCCTAGTACATAATCAGTTCTTAAATAAGTTTTCTGTACCTGAAAATAATGCATATCCTCAACATGACTGATAAAGAGTGCTCTATGATCATGTGATCAATTTGTTCACTATGATGCTAAAATCTTCTATATCTTTAGTTAATTTTGGTCAGATTGATCTGTTGATTACTGAGACACATTCTACCACTATAACTGTGGATTTATCAAATTTTCTTTGTAATTCTGTCAAGTTTTTTGCTTTACATATTTTAAGGTTATATTATTAGTTATATACAAGCTTAGGACTATTATGTATTCACAGTCTTTTTCTTCTATCATCATATAGTAGTCCTTCCTATCTTTATCCCTAAAAAAGCCCCAGAAAACAAAAAAACACAAAACTTTCTGCCTTAAAGTCTGCTTTGTCTTATGTTAATATAACCACAATAGCTTTCTACTGATTAGTTTTTGCCCGGTATCTTTTCCCCAACTTTTCCTTTCAACCTTTCTCTGTCTTTACGTTTTAGGAATACATTCTAAAATAGTCAAAAATAGTAGATAGCTGTATTTTTTAAAGTTTCACTTGACCAATCTACTATCTGGCAATATCAGTTGACATATTTAATATAGTTATTATACAGATTTATTTCTACCACCTTATTCATTTATTTTATACCTCTCTCCCTCTACTATATTGGATTATCCCCCCTTTATTCCCTCTCTTTGTTTTGAAGTTATACATTCCATTCATTATCTTTCAGTTGTTACCCAAACGTTTTAAAATCATATCTGACTTAACAAAATATAAAGTTAATTGCTATCCCTATTCTTCTCTCAAACAATATAAAAATCTTAGAATGCTATAATTCCAATCAGCTCTTCTCATCTTGTATTATTTTGTCCAGTCTTTTTGTTTGACTTCATTTTGAAGTCCCTAATCACTACAACTGTTGTTTTGTAGTCACATTTATCTAAATAGTCACCATTCTTTCTTTCATTTTATTCCTTTCTGGATTCAATTGGATTCAGTTTCTTTCTACCTAAAGCATTTCCCTCAGTTATAAACTAACTCTCCCTCCTTCCCTATCAAACTATCTTTTTCTCACTCCCTCTGTCTACACATATAGACACACATATATATTCTTTCATATTAATTTCTGAAGATGTATTTATTTTGCCTTCACTCTTGAATGATAGTTTAACTGAGACAATCATTTCCTTTTCATTTTTTGAGGATACCATTGTCTTTCAGCTTTCATTACCATTGTTGTAAGTCTGCTGTCCTCAATTTGCTGGCCAATAAATGCCACTGAAGGTTCTTGGACAGAAAAGTGATATGATCAAAATCCTTATTCTGGCTGCATATTACCACAATACTACTAGAAATGAGGAGAAACCAGAGAGAGCAAGGGGCACTTAGAAAGCTGTTAGAGTAGTCTACATAAGAAGTGGTGATATGAACCTACCTAGTATTCACAGATATGGAAAAGGGGAAATAGATACAAAAGATTCTGGCCAGAGATAATTTAGGAAACATGGGGGTTAGGAAGCTGAATCTAAAATTTCAAGCTAAGATCATAGGAGAATTACAGTGTTTATTAACAGAAATAGAAGAATCTTACCTAGTTAGCCTTTGCCTACATAATCCTGCATTTTTAAGCTCCATGAGGGCAGAGATCACACCCACTTCATTCAACAATGTGTATAAAGCATCTAGAACAATACTTAGCACACAGTAGATACTCAAATATTTAGGAGTTAATAAATAAATGGGGCAGTCAGGAGAGAGGAGAAAGAAAAAAGGAAACAAGAGGAACTAACAATTCCTGAGAGTCCACAGAATTATTCTAATCTCTATGATGTATGTAACATAAGCCACATTTCACAGATAATAATAGAAACAGACTCAGGGATATTAAGGTAATAAGAATTCATGAATGGCAGATACAAGATTCAAATCTGGGTCTATTTCACTTCAACACTTGCGTTCTTTCCAGTACAGAGAGGGTATACACAAGGAAACGTTTGAAATAAGTTTACTTCAGAATATTGTGAATGTTGAAGGTGAAATTCAGAAAAAGAACGCATTAAAATTCCACCTACCATATTCCCTACCCTGTGGTTTATGTGGCTGAATTTATCCATTGGCATCAACTACTCTGATGCTTTATATGTCACATGTTGCTGTTATTATTATTTTTCTTTAAAACTGTTATGTAACGTCACTAGTGTGTGCTTTAACTAAACTGTAAACTCTAATTACCAAACTGTATTGCAAATTCTTAATATAGGGTCTGTGTCTTATCCTATTTTATAGTAAGTTTCAAGGTCAGAGTCAAGGTTCATTCTCTTCATTGCTGTGTCCCCAACTTCTACCATGGTATATGACATACTCTCCTCTTAGTTTATGTGTTTAATAAATAATGCATGTCTCCAACTGCCAAGCACTATGGGGGATATTGCAGCTGGAGTAGAGAACAAACCAGACAAGGTTCCTGCTTTCCTGAAGCTTACTTTCTGATGAGGGAAGAATGACAATAATCAAATAAATATAAAATGTCAGATAGTAGAAGTGCAACAAAAAAGACTAAAGGTAGGGATATAGAGTGATCAAGATTAGGGGCATTTTTTTTTAACACTATGAGTGGGAGGAGTTAGGGAATGCCCCTCTCATTAGGTTATATTTGAGCAGTAAAGGAGCATAACGTTTAGATAGCTGGAAAAAGAGGACTTCGGGCAGAGGAAATGTTAAATTCAAAGGCTCTAAGGTGCAAGTGTGTGTTTGACATGTGCGTGGAAGTGGAATAAGCAAGAGGGCTAGTTGTGGGAGACAAGGTCAGAAAGGTAATGGAAAGACAGACTGTGTAATACCATTTAGGCCACGGTGAGAACTCTGGCTATCATTCTGAATGATACAAAAAGCCATAGGGTCGGGGGAGAGCTTATATTTTAGAAAGATCATCTTGGCTATCGGGTGGAGAGAACTCCTTGTAGGAAAGCAAGGACAGAAACTAGGAGACTAGTTGGGAGGCTACTGCAAAAATCCTAGCAAGAGATAACAGAGGCTTAGAATATAGTTGTAAGTCAGAGGTGGCCAGCTTGTTGAAATAGTTTTGAGGAAAAGCCAACAAGGTTTGTGGGTCAATACGATGGATGGTCTGAGAGAAAAAGAAGGAAGAAGAATGACTGGAAAGTTTTTGTCATGAGCAACTTGTAGAACAGAGTTTCCATTTACAGATTAGAAAAACTGTAGAAGGAACAGGTTTCAGAGGAAACCAAGAGTTCAGGTTTGGGTAACTGTGAAATGCCTAAAAGACATTCAACTGGTAATCAGATATGAGTCGGAAGTTCAGGACAGAGGACAGGACTGGAGATATACATTTGGGCTTCATCAGCATATAGATGATATACAAAGCCATGGAACTACAAAATCTCACTTAGGAATTAAATTAAATAGAGAAGAGGTCTGAGGACTGAACCCGAACCACTCCAAATCCAGAAGTCAGGAAGATGAGAAGAAACGAGTAAAGGAGACGAGAAGGTACAGAAAGTAAGCCAGCAACAGAATCCAGAGAACAGTGCCCCTGAGGCCCTGAATGTTGGTGTTACATCTCTCATACTGCCAAGTGCAGTACCTTGCCCAAAAGAACATGTGACTGATTTCAAAAGCAATATCTGGGGACAAATGCAATTAATCTTATTATTTTCTATTTGAAATTTTAAAGATGGGTCTAGTACAATACACACAAGGCTAGAGGTGTCCCTACCTTCATCTAAACCCTAATGAGAAGTTATTAAAAGATACATCAGTCCAAAAAATAAACTGAATTCCTATAAGAATCTTTAAAAGTGTGTAAGGAAAAGAAAAATTTGAAAACAAAATGTTCAAAAGTCCTACATTCTCACACAGGACATAAGGGAGAAGCAACCTGTGTTCACATTCTAACATCTGGATCCCCACACAAATTTATGTCATGCATAAGATCAACTGCATCTGTATTTTACAATGTTTACTGAAATTATTTATGCTTAGAATCTCAAATTCTAGGAGAACCTAAAAAATATGAATCGGCCCAGCTGACTCCTGTTCACAAAATAAATAACCTAGAGCTGATCATATATTTTCTGATAAAGCTTGTACAATCTCACATAATTAAAGTAGGCATCTAATTTCTACCATGCTATTCTGCATATTAACTTCTGAATACATTCTAATCAAATTATTTTCAATTATGAGGAGAAAGAATTTATAATAGGGAATATCTGTGCTTCTCTAGTGATTGTGATAATTTAAGAACGGGGGAATGACCTATGACCCCACTGTAAATATTTCACACTTCAGTGTAACTGGTAATATGATATGCGATAAATGTCAATTTGTTAGTAAAATGGTCACCAAAATGAGAAGGGAAATACGACCCCCCACACACACTTTTTTGCCTCTTGGAGCAAGGATCTCTAGAGTAATTGTATGTATGATGACTTTTAATCATGATGGCAAAACAAGAACACTGAAATAACAGCATTGCCATTGCCCCGTGAAGGGGGCAGGGCAATTCTTTCATACACCATGTGGAATAAATGCCACTGACTTAAGTTCCACTTCTCACATAGCATACTTTATAAAAGGCTAGTGAAAAGAGGGACACAATTACTCTGTGAATTATTTATAGAGCACTATCAATTGTTGGAAATTCTCCAAATGGACAGGAAACCTAACAAAACAATCCAGTCACTAAAATGGAGAAAGCAATAGTTAAGATTTGGCTTAAGAAATATGTATATACACAAATAAAACAAAAATCTTTTGTTATTTTGTGAGATTTTTAAAAAACCCTGGATGTTGTCTTTTAATGCAATGACATGCTTTCAGTAACCAAATGTAAACTAGCTATGGTTTTGAAAATGAAAATTTTGTTTTATTGCTTGATCTTTTTAGAGATTTGTTCTCTTGGTAGGTTTCTCTGGGGGAGGATTTTACCAATATGTCACATACTAAAATAGCCATCCACAGAAAAAAATTCAAATAGTTTGAGGGAAATCAACACTGACAGTTGTTGCCTTCCATAATAGATAAACACATTAGCTGTTAAAATAGGAAATCCAAAGTAAACAGCAGTTATAAAAAGCTTTTATATAAACTGTACTAGTTCAAATAGCAGTCTATGCCAACCTTCCTTCTGTCTAAAAACCCATTACAGATGCTGACTACTGACTGTAAAATAATTGATGGTTAAGCAACAGGGCTCCCTAGACTGTTTAAGTATCAAATCAAACATGTCATTAGGTCACAGATATTAACAATTCTTTCAAGATGCTGATCATACACAGGGCTCACAAATCAACCTGATGTATAATATGGGGAACTTGGCAGGGTTAGAAAGAGTTTTCTAATCAGAGAAAAGCTACCATAACTCTACAGCTTATGATTTCTTCCTCTTTCTATTTACTCTGGTTATATGCTCCTTTTTACTCTCACACCTGCCTCAAAGTTAACATGGTCATCACTGCCTCCATTTTTTTTTTTTTTTTTTTTTGTGGTACGCGGGCCTCTCACTGCTGTGGCCTCTCCCGTTGCAGAGCACAGGCTCTGGACGCGCAGGCTCAGCGGCCATGGCTCACGGGCCCAGCCGCTCCGTGGCATGTGGGATCCTCCCAGACCGGGGCACGAATCTATGTCCCCTGCATCGGCAGGCGGACTCTCAACCACTGCGCCACCAGGGAAGCCCCACTGCCTCCGTATTTCTTCCATAAGTTGATACGGCCTGATTCAAGCCTTTAACATCAACTAGAGTAATGTCTTTTAATATATGGCCTAAGTATCTTTGAGATCAAGGAAGCTACAGTCATAGTGATCTCTTGATCAAAGCTTCTGAAAGAATGTAATGGGCAAAACAGAGAGGCAAGACAAAGCCTAACGAATAAAATGAAAAAAATGAGGCAATACATGTGGGGGAAAAACAGGAGTATCGTGAGGATCAACTAGCTAGGAAACTTCTCTCCTGAAATGGCTTGATTACAATATCATCTCTGCTCACAGTTTCTTGGTGGAAAGCTAACAATAAATCGCTTTCCAAAATCAGATACAAAAACGGCTATTTCAGAAAACCCCCTTCTACTAGTAATTAACATTTGATTATGCTTTGTGGTTTATAAAAAGTTTTTTATATAAGGAAGCTATTTAATTTGCACAAATATTTTTAAGGTAGATATTGTTATTATCCCCACTTTACAGATAAGGAAACCAAGGCTTGGTGAGGTTAACAACTGCTTCAAGATTCTTATCTCCTAAGCTCTGGAGTAGGATGTGGATTCAAGTCCTCTGAAGCCAAATCCAATGCATGTCCCAACAACCCTGTGTTATCATAAACTGATTGTTTCTAGATCCTCTAATTCCAGCTGTCTGCAAGGTGCTCTGGATATGGTCAGTGTTGGTTTTTAAAAAGCAACAGGGAAAATCGATTGAATGACTCACTTTTCAGAGTTGCATTAACTTTTTCAGGCCACTGGGGTACAATTTACTAAATTACCTCTCCTAGAACACTAAATAGTACCCTAGTGGGTCAAAGAGTAAATGCACCTCTGAAAAGTGAGCCATTTATCCCCTTCTTCCCTGTAGTACCAGATGTAATATGTCCCCTATGACAGAAATATTAACCCATTTCCATTAAAAACTCAAGAAATTGTCCCACACTAGAAAAAAATGAGTATGGGGAAGTGTCCCTGGGAGAGGAAAACAAAACAAACAAACAAAACTCTCTTCTATAATCCTGCCCACAGTACTGGTGAAAAGTCATCATGTACTTATATGAAAATATTGGGTTTTCATTCACTGGAAATTGATTTTAATCAAGACCTTAAAACAGGATCAAAAAATATAAATTCAAAAGCTGATGGTTTTCAGCAGGGAGATGCCCAGGACATCATGATGGCTATACTGCAGTATTTAAAAAATAAAGCTCAAGCATTCATCTTGCTTATGTAATAAGATATATATCACAAACAGCTGTTCTTTCACACATCTCACTATACTAGAGGTTATCCCTTTGATGGAAAAAAGTTCTCTTGGCTAGCAAGTAAGCACATTATTACTTTTAACCTCTATAAAGAGCAAAAGCCTCTGAATACATTTCTGAGTTGCCACAGGAATAGCTATTGAGTGATTTAACAGTTGCCAGATACCTTAATAAAGCCAAACTTTAAGTTTTCAGCACTGTTAGTCCCTTACTCTTCTGGAAGATGATTATGCAACGAAAATAAGACAACTTTAATTTAAGAATCATCCAGCTTCTAATTAAACTGCCATAGGCAGCTGGTTGGATAAGTTTTAATCAGTTTCAATCACCTATTGATTGGTATACTGAAGCCTAAAAAATTAAAAGTAAAAGATGATTGGGGAATTGTCCCATCTCTGAACAACAGTAGAGGCCTCTGTAAATAACTCCTCTTTTAACCATCAGCTAAATGAACACTTCAATACTGCAGTACAAAGTCTTCTGCAAAATTACTTTAACTAACAAGCAGAAATTTATCAGCTTCAGCCAAAATCAATGCTGAAATCAATTTGAACACTGGTTGTGTCTAAAGGGGCTCATTGGCAATTTAGGGAAATTACACCATGTAAATGCCTGTGCTTTAATTGAACAGTTTCATCAACTAGGCTGTGATTGCTGTCCATTCATTTATTTACTTTCACTGCAGATACCATTCTGCAAAGGAATGGCTTTTGTCAGGCTGGAGAGAGGCACTTTATCTTCATTTTGTGCACTTTTGTGCATAACAGACTTCATGAAACTGGCGTATCATGACTAGGGTCAAAACAAACCAGGAGGAACTTTTTCCTGTAACATAAAAACTGAACAACACTCAAACTACCATCATACCTTCCACCATCCAAGGACAGTCATCTTTAAACTCAGTAATAAGGAAAAATCTGTGCCTCTATGTTTTGGACAACAGAAGAAAGTATTTGGATTCTAAAATCAATTCCACCATGGTATTCTTTTTGAGATATCTGTAGTGACTTCCAAAAATATATAAACTGTATTAGAACATTCTCTCCAAAAATTAAGCAACATTTTGTTTTACAAAGTCCTTTGAGATTAGTCAAGAGGAGGTGCTATTCTCCAATCCATTCAGGAGAGTAAGGCTTAAAGATGTCATATATTTTCAAAGTAAGATTAATGGGAGGAGAAAGGGAGAGGGGTCTGTGTGGGAGGAAAAAAAACAGACTTGTTTACAAAGACCAGCAGCTGAAAATATCTACAAGATTCCAATGATGATTTAAATACACAGACAAAAGCACTCACAAAATCATGGGCAATGAAAAAACCCAAAGGTGTAATTTCTGGAGAATCATATGCTGAAGTGACTGAAGTCTGGAGATAGGCATTAATGTTTTTAACACTGAATTAATCAGTTAATTCAAAGATTACAAATTCCAGGGAAGGAGAGAAGAAAGACAGCTGTTTGTTCATACGGGTCATCTGTAAGATACATGTGCCTGATGCAAAAAGTAAAAATACAAAATGCAACTGTAGTATATTTGCTAGAAAATGCCATCAGAAATTCGTAGACTTGCACATAGTTTGCTTACCTTAGCTCCTCACAGAATCGAAATGTAATTATTTACTAGTAAGGGCACTGGGAAAGGACCAAGGAATACGAAAGCATGAGTATCAGTGGTGGTTCTATCCCTTGTCTTGTTTTGACTCCTCAGGGAAATCCCTTAATTTTGGTGTTTCAGCTTCATCATAGGTCAAATGAGGATGGTGATACCTACTCTACCCAGCTATATTCCAACACTGCTGGGGATAACCTCTGGCATGCTATGGTAGCCCAGGCTGGAAACACAAACACAGCCATATGATTCTGGGCAACCCTTGCATCTTGGGTGTATGAAGGAAGGGTCTTAAAACATTTTGCTAGGCTTCCAGGGAAGCAGGGAAACTTCTCATTTGCCTCTTCAGTCAGTTACCCCACTATACTCTGCAACACTCAATAAGAATTACCTTTAAAAAAAAGTTAAAAGGAAGAAGAAACAAATGGTGTCCAGAAACTTAACTGAGTACACGTGTGTGTGGTAAAAATTCACTCTGTAAGTTTATCCCATGTACCATTTTCTCTACCACTATAAAGTTTCATTGGCTATATTTTTTGCTGCTGAGACAATGTAAAAATATATTTTATTAATAGTTTTTAGATAACTTTTCAGAAAACTTAATTACGGTTTTATCAGAGCTTTATGTTTACTGACTAAGTATATTGTTACATTTTGCTATTATAGTTAGCAGTCATAACAGAATCAGTATGCTTGAGAACGTTACACAATACATATTTTCCAAATACACTAAGCTTGTTAAAATGCTATATTGATTGTGCCCTAAAGCAAGTTCTAATTTTGTCTGAACATTTTTCATTTCATTATTTGAATTCACAAAACAAAAACCATGAACTCCGCTTTGAGCAATAATACTGTACATTCCTTTTCTTTCTTTCTTTTATAATACTGACTAGGAAAAGTATGGAAATTTTAGGGTCAAGAGGATAACATAATACAAAGTCACACTTAAAAATCAAAGTAATGTTTAAAAAAACTAGATGCCTAATACCCACAGCCCAAGTCGCTATTGCTATTTCCCCCTCTAATTTAGTAACCTGCTCCTCCAATTCAGTTTTATTTCACAAATCAGAACCTAAACTTATTTCACTCCAGTAAGGCAGCAATTTAACAGGAACATGGTCTCTTATATCAAGGTAACCAACGACAGAGCAATGAAAAAAATTTGTGGCAGAATGTTATACACAGTAAATGCCTTTTGGACTTTCCAGTGAATTATTTTCCAAAAAAAGCAATTTAAGTAAATACCCTAGATGCTATGGTATACAAATATTTGCTTGTGTTATATGCCAACCAAGAGCCTATAATTTTCTAACACATCAGATACTGTAAAATAGCTAAAAAAAAATTAATGTGTCTTATAAATCAAGAAATGCACCACCTCCACTAGCACAACCATACAATTAATCTAGGGATTCAATTATTAAATTCAAAGCTTTTGATAAGTAAAGACCCAAAGGATAGACCAAATAACAAGTTATATTGCGATAATTCTGTCAGCCAAATAATGGTTGCTTTAACATCTACTAAAAAGCCTCTAAAATTAACAACTAGAGGTGGTGCATCACTGACTTTCAGGATTATATATTAATTTATATCTCACATCCAAAAATAATTTGGGTTAAAAATTAGGAAACTTAAGAGTGTGAATGGCAAACAGAAAACCCTGGCTTGAGAAGTAGGCCCAAGTACTGACCTAGGTGTCAGAACAAATTAAAGGTGTACAACTCAATGTTTTGATACTGAGTTCTAGTCTTTTTTTTTTTATTATTTTATTTTATTTTTATTTATTTATTTTTGGTTGCATTGGGTCTTTGTTGCTGTGTGCAGGCTTTCTCTAGTTATGGCGAGCGGGGGGCTACTCTTCACTGCGATGCACGGGCTTCTCACTGCAGTGGCCTCTCCCGTTGAGGAGCACGGGCTCTAGGTGAGTGGGCTTCAGTAGGTGTGGCACGCTGGCTTAGCTGCTCTGTGGTATGTGGGATCCTCCTGGACCAGGATCAAACCCATGTCGCCTGCACAGGCAGGCAGATTCTTTTTTTTTTTTTTTTTAACAAATTTATTTACTTACTTAATTTATTTTTGGCTGTGTTGGGTCTTCGTTGCCGCACACAGGCTTTCTGTAGTTGTGGCGAGCAGGGGCTACTCTTCGTTGCAGTGCACGGGCTTCTCATTGTGATGGCTTCTCTCGTTGTGAAGCATGGGCTCTAGGCGCACGGGCTTCAGTAGTTGCGGCATGCAAGCTCAGTAGTTGTGGCTCACGGGCTCTAGAGCACAGGCTCAGTAGTTGTGGAGCACGGGCTTAGTTGCTCTGCAGCATGTGGGATCTTCCCAGACCAGGGATTGAACCAGTGTCCCCTGCATCGGCAGGCAGATTCTTATCCACTGAGCCACCAGGAAAGCCCCCACAGGCAGATTCTTAACCATTGCACCACCAGGGAAGTCTCCTGAGTTCTAGTCTTGATTTGACCGTGGGCATGCCACTTAACCCTTCCAAGCTTTTTTTTTTTTTTTTTTTTTGGCCGTGCTGCACGTCTTGCAGGATCTTAGTTCCCTGTCCAGGGACTGAACCCAGGGCCCTGGGCAGTGAAAGCGTGGAGTCCTAACCATGGACCACCAGGGAATCCCCCAAGCTTTATTTTTCTCACTGGTAAAAAGAGGGTAAGCATACCGACCATGCCTTCTTGGCAGGAATTTAGCAAGGTCTCAAAAATCCCACATGATCAGGCCCCTGCCCATCTCTCCACCCTCCCCTGAGCTTGCTCCAACCACACTCCTAGACACAACACCTTCACACCCATCTCAGGGCATTTGCCAGAGCAGTTCCTTCTGCCTGGAAGGTTCTCCTCCCAGATTCTCCCATGACTGGCTCCTTCCTGTCCTTCAGGTCTCAGCTCAAATATCCCCTCCTCAGACAAGCCTTGCTGAACACCTATTTTAAATTCTACACAGCACTTGCAAGGTCTGTTATCATCTTACTTCAGTATTCATTTTCTCGATTACTGTCTGTCTGCCGTCCCAACATGAGCTCCAGGAGTACCGGGAACTTGTCGGTCTTGTTCACTACTGGATGGCCTTGGCACAGAGTGACTCTTGGTGAGTATCTGTTCAATGAATATACAATAAGACAAAATTTAAAAGAACAAAACCAAGTGATACCTGACATTAAGATTTTTATGGTAGCTGAACGCTGAATTTCATTCTGGAACTTTAGACTCGGGAGTAACCTTTGCACTTATTTCATGTCCAGTCTAAGTGGGAATTGTTTTCTCAGCGATTCTGAACACTAAGCCATATTGTTCTGCTTAAGGTAGAAGCCAGAGCCACCCAGCAATGCACAAGACTTTGTGTCCATCCTTAGGTTGTGAAGACTCTGCCTCTGCAGGTTAATTCCTAAAACACTAAGCACCTACAGTAGGTATGGGGCGGTGCTGGGCTCTGAGAGGATACCCACTCAGATGACCTCTAGGCAGGACAGTCCAGTGGGAAGAACAGCAGGAAGAGTACATGGTTCACTCTAACCAAAGGCAGACTGTCTCAGAGATATTCAAGACAAGCAGGGACTTCCCTGGTGGCGCGGTGGTTAAGAATCCGCCTGCCAATGCAGGGGACATGGGTTTGAGCCCTGGTCCGGGAAGATCCCACATGCCGCGGAGCAACTAAACCCGTGTGCCACAACTACTGAGCCAGTGCTCTAGAGCCCTTGAGCCACAACTACTGAAGCCCATGCGCCTAGATCCCGTGCTCGGCAACAAGAGAAGCCACTGCAGTGAGAAGCCTGCGCACCGCAATGAAGAGCAGCCCCCGTCCGCTGCAACTAGAGAAAGCCCGCGCACAGCAACGAAGACCCAATGCAGCCAAAAATAGATTTTAAAAAAAGACAAGCAATTTGAGGTGGGCCTTCAGAAGAACACAAAGCAAACCTGTTCCTCTGTCTACACAAATGCCCTTCAGACTTTTTTATGTTAACTGTCATGGGACCCCTTAATTTTCTCTTCTTCAGATAAAAGTCAGCCAATTCCTCTGACCACTTCTCAACTCAAATAACAGTTCCTCCATGAGGTCCTTCCTGTTATCTCCTGAGGAAGGAGCTAAAAGTCATCACTCCTCCCTTGGCCCCCCAGGGGCTGTGTGCCACACAGACAGACACACAGCCTAGACTGTGAGGCCCCGTACTTACCTGTGGACAGAGCTTCTCCCTCTACCTGGACACAGCTCCAGTGAGAGCCTGGCTGTCCCCAACAGCTGACACAGTGCCCTCCACACAGCTCATGCTCAGAACATGCCCCACTAATGAATGAAGGAGGATTAGACAGGCAAATTGCCCAGATCCCTTGTTATTCTCTCCATGCTCCTCTGAGTGGTCTCTGAACTGTCCACATCTCTCTGTAAACTCAGTACCCAGAACTAGAGACAAAAATCCAAAAGTGGCACCCTGCAAGATGAAGTCAAACCCAAATGACATACCCTCCTAATGCAGCCAAGAGAACAGATTTTAGTGGAAACTAGATCTCTTCCACCCTATAAAAATAGAAGTGTGCTAATGCTTATCTGTTCACAAAGACTTCTGCTGGGGACTTAAACTTCTTTATAAAGAAAGCACTTTTATTAAAATAAAATATTAGAAAGAAGTCTTGCTGCTTCAAAACTATTTTTCCCTGAAAGGAGAAAGGGTTGAAATACTTAGATTCAGCAAATTCTTACTTGAAATATTACCATAATGTATTGATTTTTACCAGGCTCAATTGACTGAAAAGTTGTTTGTGTAGCAATATTGGCCAAACCAATATACTAGAACAATTTTGTTACCCACAGTAATCAAGTGCGTTTCTGAAGTATAATTATACTGTCATAAAAATGAAGCCAAGATACCCTTTTCCAAGCAATAAAACAATAGGGGCTATAAAACAGGAAGAAGAAAAGGCTAAATAAATGAGATTTTTTTAAATGAAATTTAGTGTCTTTCAAAAACACCGCTGCCTCCTCTTCCTTCCCTTAAGCCAAGGTTAGCAGAAAATGATCAATACTTCAATCTCAATAAACTATTTCAATAATAGTTAATTCGGGTGGAAACAGAGTCTGAAAATCTCTGCTCAGCGACCTGTGACATCCTGTCATGTTGGCTGGATGCCAATAATCCATCATTGCCATAATGGATATGAGCATGTGTGAAGTTATGGGAACATGGAGATGGGGCAGCAAAGGTGGGAAAGGTGTAGAGAATCAGGAGCTCAGGTTCATTCTTCAGATTCTAATCAATACAATACACATTATTGTATGAAACAAACCTATAACGGTGAATGCTGAGAGAGGGAGAGAGAGAAGCATACATAATTAATTTTATTTGACAAATACTCATTGATTTTCTGAAAATATTAATATCTTTGCTTGTCACATGATACTATAATACAATCCAGCTATATACAAGTTATTTAATTTTACATTAAGATGATGTCTTGTTTGCTTGTTTAAAATATGATCTTAGCTGCAAGGAAAAGGCGCTTCATTTGATTGGAAATTTAAAGTTAAAATAAATCAAACAATCACCCTAGCTCTTGGGTCAATATCAAAACCATTTAAAAACTACTCTTAATTTACAAGATGCACTTCAGGGAAAAAACATAAAGGAGTGGGGTCACTGATACAGTTGTCAGAGAAGCTGGGGTTAGGCCTACGGCTGTTTTGGTTTGGCACCTTCAGGTTGTTTGGTGAAAAGGGACGTGAGAGTTTTTCTGGGTATTATGTGGTTCCCAATATTTTCATCAGGGAATCTCTTTGTTATGCTTTCCCCTCAGGGATCCTATGTTTTAAAATATTTTGTTTACTAAACAGCATTTAATTAGACAACAATTCATGTATTTTCTCATTTTCTAATTTTCATGAAATAAATCATGTTAAGTGTAATGAGCTGATATAATTCCAGCCCCGAAACAAAAATGTAATGTTTTAGTTGGCCTGTACAGCCATATCATGAGAGCAGAATACAATTTAATAGCTCCTGTGATCTCAATTACCATCTCCAAGGACCATCTTCACCCTGTCGCCCAACAAATATTTCATAAAATTGGTAAGACAACAGAAATGAAGAGACACCAACACCTTTGAGAATTATTATCCCCTCCCTCTTCTCTTGTCTCTAGATATGGTCGAATTAATTCTTAAATAATGGTATATATCCAATCTTCAAAATGCCATGTAGTCAGCATATATGCTGCTGATTAAACCACTGAGAAAATTCTACCACAAACCCAGGTTAGACCCTTAACTGTACTGTAGGAAGCAGCTGGATTTAGACAGTTCACTAGTGTTTTCCAACACCTAGAGATTAGAATACATGGCCAGAAAGCTGACAACTTGAGTCTTAGCCTGAATAATTTGCATTAAGGAAAAAGATAACATAACAGATGATCCTTAAGTGCTTCCTGGCTAACTGACTTAGCACGACCTAAATCCTAAGAGTTAGATACTACTTCATTTCTGGACCCATAGCTTATGTGACTCCATCAAACAATGCACTGAAGGAGCAAAGGACCTGAGTGACTGGCCTTCATTATCACAGGATGTTTCCAAAGTAACAGGGCCTATTAATTACTTTCATTTCCACGTGACATACTATCCAAAAAAAACGGACAGTAACTTACAATGTTGGGTTAATGGATACCAAATACTCAAAGTTTTAACATTTGAAAGAAAATTAATCATTCAAACATACGCCCTTAGTTTAGAAATCCCTACCCTTCTCGGTGAATGTTCTAAAACAAGTACACAGTCTCAAAATTATGCAGCCTCTAAAACTAGCTAGGTATGGGGAGGATCCAATTAAAGAGCTCTACTAAAACCTGTTTGGAAAAAACCTCCACTTGCCTCATTCTCATTCCAGCCAACACATATAAAGCATCTATTCTATCCTTAGGACAGTGCTGGGTATGCTAGAAAATACACGGAAACACAATGGACTCTGCTTGACCTTGAGAAACAACACTGCCTTGGGGATAAACAGAGTGAAAGGAAGAGATGCTGTGTAGAGTGCTGGCTTTGCCACTTGAATGTGAGCTCTAGCTTTTTCCAGTGGAAGAATGTGCTTACCATTATACCAGCTGTCCTATAGCAATTTGAAATTAACTATGATAAAAGAGAATATACCTTGAAACTCTGAAAAGAATCATTCTATTTAAGTTAGTATATAAGATATAATAATAAATCATATTCATGAGGCAACTAGAGAATAAAAGGAAACAAAGAAGTGTATGATGTATCATAACATAATGTAGAACTTCTCAAAGTTAATTCAACACAACTCTAATTCTGTGAGATATTTATAGATGCTCCTCAAAAAAAGAATCCCATGGCCAAGTAAGCCCAGGAAGCCCAGGGATTAACGATTTCTCTATCACTGGTACTATCACGAACAGTAGCTAACATTTAGTAAGTGTCAGTTACAGTGCTATGTCTTTTCTATGGAACATCTCATTTAACTTCACAGTAACTTTATAAGATAGGTATTATAGGTATTATTATCCCCATTTCACACATGGGGAAACTGACATAGAAGATGTTACGTAACTTTCCCAAGGTCACACAAGCTAGTTAGTGGCAGGTGCAGGATTCAAACTCAGAGCCTCCACATTTTTCTGTTTGTTTGTTTTTGGTTTGGTTTTGTGGTACGCGGGCCTCTCACTGTTGTGGCCTCTCCCGTTGAGGAGCACAGGCTCCGGACGCGCAGGCTCAGCGGCCATGGCTCACCGGCCCAGCCGCTCCGCAGCATGTGGGATCTTCCCAGACAGGGGCACGAACCCGTGTCCCCTGCATCGGCAGGCGGACTCTCAACCACTGCGCCACCAGGGGAGCCCCAGAGCCTCCACATTTAACCACAACACATACTGTTCTCTATTTCCCCGAAGTTTTAGAAATTTATTGTGAATCTACCAGAAGGGAATAGAACATGTGTGTTTCCTGATTTATTCTTGTGGAGCAACATGTAGTACTCTGGGAAATGGAGCAATAATTAAAGTGCGTTCATTTCCTTTTCTTAAATTATTCTTCTTCCTAGGCTTGGGCTATACTTTAGTCTAGGGTATTTCCTTTATGATCTATTTCATCCGAACTAGTAATCCAACAGATACCACAATTTAAAATTACCTGCCTAGATCAATATAATAGTAGAGCAGCAGGGGACTACACACAGAATCCACATTTGGTTTAAATATCTGGGCCCAGAAATTCATATTGTATAAATGAGGAGAACATCTAGACTTAAAGGATGAAAATGTGATGAACTATTAAATAATATATATTGCAGTTACACAATATCATATCCCTTGAAACTCACAACATCCCATCAAGTGGAACAAATAAGACTGAAATATTAAACTTTTGCTTTACATTTATTATTCTTTATAAGAAAAAAAATTAAATAGGCCCATTAGGCAGTTTTGCTACCAATGAGTGGATTTTCCAATATTTTCTTCATCTAGTTTATGTAGCATAAACTGTAATATAATCATTTTTGTTTGAAAAATCACAGTTTTTATAGTCAACACCATTAAGGTAAACTTAGTATAGGAGGAAGTCAATCATAACACACCAAACACTTAGTTTTATAGAGACTTCAGTAAAGTGGCTTTTCATTTCCTGATAATTATACAATTTCTTTGTGCTGAACTAAAAGCCAGGGATATAAGAACAACACAAATTGAAACCCAGACAGAAATGAAGACCAATGATCAATGATAAGTGGTTATTCAATTTGATATCTTCATGTCTCTCCCCTTAAGAATCACCTAGGCAATAAGTGAAATGTCTTCTTTTTTATAAGAAATCTATTACATAAAATAAAGTACTAAAATGATCATGATACTGCCACTCACCCTCCATAAACAACCACTGTCAAAAACATACTAAATCTTACAATACATCCTGAGCATCAGCATTGGTAGCTAACTAAATGAACCCAGGATAAGTCGCTAATGTCACTGCAGCATCCTAGCAAACTGAAGAACTCATGCTTAAGGACGTCCCCTTGGATACTGTGGCCCTTATAAAAAGAAAATGTCTAGCCATGCTTCTTAGCTAAAAACAACATAACCCAGGCGAATGGGGAGTTATTGTTGAATGGGTACAGGGTTTCAGATCTGCAAGCCAAAAAGAGTCCTGCAGATGCATGGTGGTGATGGTTACACAACAGTGTGAATGTACTTAATGCCACTGAACTGTAGACTTAAAAATGGTTGTGATTGTAATTTTTATGTTATGTGTTTCTACCACAATTAAGAATAATAGTTAAAGAAAAACAACACTAACATAATTTTATGTTGTAATTTTTCTTTGCTGGATGGGCATATTATTTCCACTTCCCTGTATCCCCTCTCCCCTTTTTTTATAAACCTGTTTTAAGATAAAAGGTTAAAATTTTAATATCTAGGATATTATTTCTAATAAAAACTATCTGCTGGGGTTTGGTGGTCTTATGCTTTCTCCCTTCTAGAATAAACCAGGACAGTAAATTCACAATAGGCCTTCAATTTAAAAATAAAAACATGATTGAGAATCAAACATTCGGTGAAACAACACAAATAAGTAGGTTAGGAGTCTAAAGAAATGTTTTTGGATTCTATTCAACCAATAAAAGGAGTCGAAAGAGTTGCTAGACATCTTTTCTGTTTTATTACACCTGAACACCAGCATAAAAGCATTAAGAAAAAGAAAGGTTGAGACTTTGAAAACCGTTCCCTCCAGGGAACTCAAGAGAAGCAAATTGGAGTGTACATGTTCCTTCTTATTTCTAAAGGTACCTGAACCCAAGAACCTTCAGGACAGGTAAAAAGTTAAGTCAGATAAGAGTGAGGAAGAGAAGACTAGGACGAAGAGATGCTATTTATGCAGTACTAGGGGACTGCATGGGAAGGAATGCTAGTATGATCCACGGAAGGACAACAAACTTTTTAGACACATGAGGCATCACACATTTTAAGGGCAAGACACAAGGATTGTGAAAGAAATGTGTTATTATTTAATTCTCTGAATTATCATAGTGGAAGCACTTAACTTTCAGACCAACTATTCACCATAGTCAGTTATCTATAGGAAAAAACAATCCAAATATGTAAGCATACGTTCTTAAAGGACTATGTTAAAGGACTTGAGGAGAAAGGACTCACATCCTGGCTCTATCTACAGAGAGGACTGAAGCCCTGGGTGGGGGACTGGATCAGATAACGCTGAAGGAGCTTCTAACCCTGAGAAATCTGATTCTATGCCAACGCTGCATCTGTGTGGAGGATGTTCTGGAATTTTAGGATGTGACCTTTCACATTCATGGGCAACAGGGCGATTTTGCAACAGGGCAATTTTTATCTGTATTCACGTCATTAGTAAGAACTTAAAATTCTAAGAAAATCAGTAACCAGTTAAACATAAATTAAATAATTTACAACTTTGAAAATATATATTAATATCAATAGTAAAACATCTAAGGTGAAAACACAATCATAATGTGATGCAGGGTTAGTGTATATATGGAAAACAGCTCTCTGGAGGAAAGCTTTATTACTCCCTCAGGGTTTTCTACAGAGCATGGATTTTTTAATTCCTAGTGGAATATTTTCCATACACCATTGCAGACTATTAAGTACCAGACATTACATTATGTAGTTTAAACTTTGCACTACTGCACGAGAAAGACTTCCCTGTTGAGAGAACTATTTTTTGCAGTTAGCATTTTTTAATATGAAAATGAACACTTCTTTAGGGTAAGATCACTGCAATTGGAATTTGGGAGAATTTTATAACTTAGCATATTCATCAATGTGTAGAAATTCTCTCAGAGAGTAGGGTGAGGAGAGAAGGAAGCACAACAGGAAGAAGTCTTTTTAATAACTGAGTGTTGACACAGGGCAAAGCAATGTTATTTATAAGGTTTGTCTTCCACTGGGCATAGCTGTACATACACAGGAAGGGGACTAGCATAGGGTTCTAGCAAGTTAAAAAAAATAAAAATAACGGTGTTAAAGAGTGAAGGAAAAAAATACATTAAACTTCAGGCCGGTTAAAGGTATACTTGCTAATGGTGGACTATTAAATGCTCACCCAGGAGAGATGCAGACTCAGAAATATTAAAAAGGCAATATAAATGCACTTTTCCAAGCAATTCCTGAGAAAATAGATTCCTTGCAGAATTTTGGAGTCAAATGTGGAAATAAAATCTAAGCACTGGTGGTCATTTAAAAATCTTTGCCATGGAGAACCTGGATACCCACATTTGGCAAAAGTGGATAGAAAGTTTAAACAAAATTGACTACTCACTTGTAGACTGTGCCTCCGTTGCCATGACCAAGAGTGTCTCGATACCGTATGTCTTGTTCATTCATCTCCACAAGAAAGAAAGAAAAACAAAAAGGGTGTCATGCTGTGGATGGAAATGTCAAGGAAAAGCAACTCTGGGCCATAAACAACAAGCAGTCTGGGTCATTTCAAGTTCAGCTGCAAGAACGAGAAGATCAATACAACATTTGCTGTCCAATTTATAAAAGACGATACCAAGGGACAAAGTGATGGAAAGTTTAATGACAATTTGTTTGCCTGGGTCATTTCATTAAAGTTTGATAAAAGGTGTCAAAATGGAATGATATAACATAGCTCAAAAGGGTCAGGTCAGAGATACTGATAAGAACACAGTCTCCAGCACTACATAACCACTGCCAAACAGCACTGCACATAACCAAAGTCAAACTTGGCAAGAAAACACACACACACACACACACACACACACACACACTTCTAGTAATCCAATGCACAATTTGTAAATAAATCAGCCCCTGAAAACTCCTCAAGTGACCCTCTAATTAACATTAAACAAACTAACTGAATAATGTTAACGATTTTCCTAGAGTAGATACAGCCTTTTTATACTTTTTTTTTTTTTTTTTTTTTTTGCGGTACGCGGGCCTCTCACCGCCGTGGCCTCTCCCGTTGCGGAGCACAGGCTCCAGACGCGCAGGCTCAGCGGCCATGGCTCATGGGTCCAGCCGCTCCGCGGCACGTGGGATCTTCCCGGACCGGGGCATGAACCCGTGTCCCCTGCATCGGCAGGCGGACTCTCAACCACTGCGCCACCAGGGAAGCCCGATATAGCCTTTTTTTGAAAGTGATAAATTAGTACACAGCAATAGCTGGGTAGAAATTTTATGCTCATGGGAAAGTGCTAAATCAATGCACTTTAAAATGCACATATAGTCAAATATTATAATGCATAAAAGGAAAACAGATAGGCATGTGATTCACATAAAGTCATTTTTGTAATTTATTATATAAAACAGTATGTGCGTTTTCCCAGGTTCTGTAAAACTATTATACCACAAATACTACTCTCACTTGAATCGTGAATAGAAGTGAACTATTTTAGTACCCAAAAAATAATGTTTTAGCGTTTGAAAGAACTCCCTAAATAATTATTTATCAAATGACTTTAAGACTAGTCAGATTCTATTTGAGGCATTCAGTAATTTTCTACACACTGGTCCAGTTGCTTAAAAATTATCTGCCAACTTTATTCACTAAGTGGATTCAATAAAGGTGTTACTTTCCATATAGCTAAAGCTTGGGAAAAGCCATAGTAAGCCCTGAAAAAAAAATCAATTTCCAGGGAATTGCATTGCCTTGCATGGGCAGGAAATGGATGGAGTTTTTAATTCAATATCACCTGGAAAAAAATAGTTTGCTTCAGACCATTATAGTAAAGCTTTAAATATTTTGCTCTACTCTGAACTTCCACCAATGGAATAAAACAAGGTTCCATTTATCAAGGGAAATATTTTTGTCTATACATTTCTGAGGTTGAAGCTTCAGAGAGCTGTGATAATTAGGAACATAGTGCAGGTAACAGAAACAGCTTCCTTTCCAAGCCATTCTGCCAAACCCTAAAAGAATATTGACAGATTAATGTATAAAGGCCAATTCAGCACCCCATTTAATTGTAGTAAAACCTGACTGACTTAATTTGCAATTAGCTAGTTACTATATTTAGGATCAGAGGCAAAAGGACAGACAAGTCAGAAAAATTGGCAACAATTTTCCTATTTGAGGGAAATTCTGTGGCATGAAGAAAGAAAAGAAAATCTCATTATTCTGGACCAAAAAACAAATTTTAAAACAGCATGAAGAAAAGTAGCACATCAAGTTGAGATATTAAATAAACTAGCAGAGTTGCTACTGGGTTTGATTTGATCAAAGGGTATAAGAGATACATATGTAAATAGCAGTATCTATTGGCAGGTACAAATAGGCTAATTCCTTGAAAACATTCCTCAAGGTAGTCCAAACATGACTCTAAGAACCTAATTTGTACTATTAACTTGCTTAACAAGCTGCACCCTCATCACAGCCTGAAGTAAATTTCTAGGAGAAATTTTACTCACTCAACGTCTACAAATTCTGAATTGGTGGCACTGAAATTTAAGGGTAAGCAGGATGTAGCTATAGAATCCAGGCTCTGGAGAGGTCACAACCTGTGATTACATTCCCTCCACCTCCACCACTCCAGGTAAAAGGACCAGTAGTTTCCTCTCAGAAAAATATAAACATAAGACTCATTGATATTATACATTCCAATGATATACTGTGAGAGACCTAGGACTTCGCAGGGGGCTTGATTTTGTGGTATTTTGTTGGAGGCAGTAAAGGAAAAGGAGCAGGTCTCTGACCAGCTTCAACCACTATAATCCCAACACCATAGTCTTTTTTAACTTTAATACTCAGTAGGTTGAAAAGAGAAGTGGAGCAGCCACCCACCCAGCACTCCAACCTAACCAGGACTGGTAGAGGTAAAAAAAAAAAAAAGAGGCAGGGGATAAGTTGAACGCTGGAGAGAGATGGGGGATGATGTTGTGGGCGCTGTATGGGGCATGGGGGTGTGTGTGTGTGTGCACGCACGTGCATGCGCACGCTAACACAATGTTTAGGCAAATTCAAGGGTGGAAATTTGGAATCCCTCAGATAATGAGAAAGATTTTAAGAGTCTCATAAAGATAAAAATGGTTTTAAAAAATAAGTTCTAGAACCACATCACTCAAAAGACAGTATCCATAAAAAATTGTTTCGACACTGTTTTAAAGTTTTACGTAGACATGTGCCTGGCCTATAAATTGATTGATAGATTTTTCTATTTAAAAATATCAGATCTTTTTTCTTTTTGCTTATCTGAATCTTCCAATTTTTATAGAGTATTCAAATATTATCCACATTAAAAAAATTTTTTAAAGGAAAACTATTACAGTCAAGCTTATAAACTGATCACAAACTAATTTTGAGAATTTTGTATATCTAATCAAAATGGATTACTTTGATTGATCTTAAATATAAAAAATCATTAAAGGGATCAACAAGTAGCTAATAACATTTCTGCCTTTTTAGTTTAAAAGAGCATATTAAGTCAACTTTTCAAAATGAAGCATAGGAACAGTACTCATTATGATACAAAAAGTGGGATTTATAAGCCTACAAAGTACAACATTTAAATATTACAGTTGGGATCAAGTATCATAAAAATCACACACTTTTACAACATTTTAAACATATAACCCAATTCGTCTGGGTCATATAACTAGTAAATAGCAACTAGCCAAGGTGAGAACTCAGTCTTTCAGGTTACTCTGCTCAGTGCTCTATCTCAGCAGTTGATCTCATGTGTAAGTACAGAGGGACATCCTCTCCATCAATGGTCCCTGGTCCATAGGAAGGAAAATAATCAAATGAAGGGCACTCAAAAGTTAAAAGCGATTTCATCAACTACGATATTTGTTTTTAAGAAGAGAAATCACATAGCCCTTTAGATAAAAAAGAGGTAAAAGAAAGTTTTTATTCAATAAAGATACCAAATAATTTTAAAATATAAATCAGTTTCCTTGTTTTGACTAAAAAAAAAAAAAAGCAAATGAAAGGCAGAATAATAGATGTGAGGGAGGAGGGAGAAAAAACCCTGAGAGTTACAACGACGTGTCAACTGCCGCAACGGCAAATGACCTGGGAGAGATGATTGGCACTGGGTTCTGCTGCTGCTGCTGAAAGAGAGGTGGGGGCTGTGAAGGAACGTGGACGTGACACCCCAGGGGGCGGAAAAGTTGTGTCTGTGCGGGGAGGGGAGGTGCCATGCAGTTTGGACTTATACAGTCTCATCTATGTTTAGGTCTTCGTATGGGATCTGAGACGAACCATAAGAATCTAAGAGTTTTATGTACTGGTAATAGGACACTCTTTAAAGCTAACTTTACAGTCGAATACTATTTTTCTTCCTCCTCCTTTTTTTTTTTTCTAAACACATAAAGTTTTTTAAAGGCATCTGAAGTTCTCAAAATAACAGCCAAACATGAAGCAGGATTAGAATTATTTCTAGTTTTATGACTTCACAGTACATTTATACTTGATTTACCAGAAATAGAAAAATACTGTCACCCTCTCCTACAAATTATAAAAAACAAACAGAGGAAAGACAACTTCAGAGATGCAAAGGTCAAAGTCATACATCCTTGGAGTGACTGCACTTTTTTAATCCTTTAAATTGACCCACTGGGCCATTTCTAATCAGTTTCATATCAAGGGCCAATGTTAAACAGATGATACTGCACTACAAGTGAAGTGGGAAAAACACACCCAGAAAACACATCAGTGGTGCTGATTTATAGCTCTCAGTACAACTTGCCAAAAATACCTTATGATTTGTTTTTTTTTTAAGCTGGAAAAAAGGAACCCTCCCTCACAAAGCGATTACAGAAGAACAATGTCTCCATTCCAAAGACTAAATGTTAAACTTTTTAAAGTGTTTAATATAATGTTAATGAAATTAATGGGGAAAATGAAATGGAATTCAATTATAGATCAGCAAAGAAAATATTCTTTGTTTATTGTCTGCCTGTGTTAAGAAGAATCAGTACCTATTGCTTATAAATCATTAAAATAAAAAAGCTCAATTAATCCTTATTTTATATGTAAAGGTCTGACAGAAACTAGTCCTATCACCAGACCTTTGCTTCACAAATCGAAGCAATAATAGTTTCAGAAAGCAGTCACACTCTATGAGCAGACAATTGGAGAGATTTAGTAAATCCCACTTTATAGAGCAGAGACTAATCGGAAAACACAAGCCAGTCAAATGTTTCTTATGAACTGTTGACACTATATCAATGCTGAATCAATTGGTGGCATTTACTCTGAGTGACAGAAAAGAAATAAATATTTATATCACATAACCTATATCAATGAACCCAGGCAGAAAGCTATTTCTAACCTGTCAATATTTGATTATCTTGAAGAATCATGTCCCTTTCTTTTAATGATTAATATGAATTCCTTATTAAATCTAAGTGGAGGCTAGTGGAAAGGCAAATCATTATTAATGCTTGAGAGCATAAACCACTAAAATAAAAAACTATGCTCAAGTGTTAAAGTATCGTTAAATGTGACTTACATC
The DNA here is from genome assembly GCF_025265405.1 of Mesoplodon densirostris. NCBI lineage: Eukaryota > Metazoa > Chordata > Mammalia > Artiodactyla > Ziphiidae > Mesoplodon > Mesoplodon densirostris. The sequence goes on from NC_082664.1 coordinate 126,127,907, forward strand.
TTCCATATCAAGTGGTGTCAGTGTTCAGCCCACAAATTTATTGGTGTCACACTGTGCACATTACCTCACTGCAATGCAATCTCACTCACTCTTTAGTTACCTGATAGCACCAAGGACTGAGGAATTAAGAGGAGGAGGTATTTTGAAGACTTCCAAAGGTGGGAGTTCTTTGTTTTGTACTGTTCGTTTTCGTGAATAAAAGTAAACATAACAATGGCTAGTCCTTAAAAGAAAGGAAATGCCATACTGTTTAATGTGGGAATTATCACATTCCCAAGGGAAAGCAATAAACAATCTTTAAGTGTCAAAAATCATTGCCATGACAATCTTCCACCAAAGAGAATCTCCTAACCAAGACCACTAAGATATTTATGGTACTAGGTTCAGAACACTAGGAATATTTCAGAATGTGTTTTTTTTTGCCCTGGAAGTAAACTGTTTTTCATTTTTGAAAGAGGAATCTATGACAGGTTATTTTCCATTGCCTGGGTTGAACAAATGTAGTTAAAGCTTCTTAATTTATGTCAATTTTGAAATATATTTTCCAGCTGAAGAACACTAGTAACTCACACATAAATTACAGTTAGTAACTAGGATGCAAACATGTTGGAGATACATAAATATCGTAGGCTCAATATTTCAGCTTTTAGTCACGTTAACGCCAAGTGCTGGAGACATGTAAGAAATACACCTGCACAACCATGTATGCTTCCCTCCGGTGGGGAGAAGAGGGAGAACAAGAGGACAATAATGGGCTTGGCAGTGACCAGAAGGAGAGAGAAGGGCAACCAGGTTTTGTTTCATGTTTCCGAAAACATGCAGGGCACTAGGGGAACATGTAGGTGGACCTCAATCTAAACAAAACTTTGGCTGCTTGAAGTTAAAAGTACTATTAGATAAATATGAAATATGGGGACCATTAAGATTATACATACAACATACATACATATGTTGCATATACATACAACACCAGATTCTCCTTAGCCGTATATTGAATAGTTAAGGACTAGAATTCACACATTCCAGATGATGATCAGATGTCGAAACCATATCAACTTACTTTTTCTAACTGTATTCAAGGGATTACGGGCTAAACAAGTAAGGCTTCCAGAAGTACCACCATACAGTCCTTGTTTTAAGGCATGTACATCTATTAGCACAAAGTTACAGGTGATATGAAAGGACAAGCATGAGGACCCAGCTTTGTCTTCTTGACATGCTCCACTACAAGTACTTGATTCATGAAATGCCAATGAGGATTGGAGAGGTCAGCATGTGAAGGCACTGAATAAGCATCTGAGATAATTAAGATTTCAGCCTTCGAAATATGGACGGGAAGTGAACAGCAGTTAAGAAAATCAATAAGAGTCTTTTATTTGCGGTGACACAGATGTCTCAGTCAATAGAGCCTAATAGGCAGGCTTGATCGCGATGGACAGGCGCCTGCCTCCAAGGCTATCAAAGGGCTTCCTCTATAACAAACATTAAAATGCATTTATGTTGCTATTGAAGAATCGAGGACCCTGTAGGTAGCTTAATTTACCAGTGTATGTTTAAAAGCACTATACTATTTGAGATGTGTCAATTTACTTGAATCAAAATTAGTGAGAAATAACTGGGCTGCAGGCCTGTTTATCCCTCACTGGCTGGAGTAGGTCATTCTGCTTTAGACGACCAGTCAACTAGGCAAACTGAGGGTTCCTGAAGCCCAGGAATTTTAAATGCCAAAGGTCTGCTGTGACTCTGTTCCCCTAAAAAGCCAGTGTTAGTTTCAGGACAAAAGAAGGAACTAAGGTGAGAAAGTAGCAGTTTCTCTTTTTCTCCCTAAAGATAAAGAAAGAAACAGTCACCTCAGGATGCAGGGCCATTTCAACAACCCATGGGTTGACACACTTGTTCAGAACTGATTAACTTTTTTTACACCAAGCTGGCAGCAGGGTGTGTGAATGGTACTTCAATCTGCTGGGAGTGAAACCCATTAGCACAGTTTGAAAAACGTGCTGCAAATTGTTCTGCCAATCAAATTAAGCCGTGTAATTCATTTATGACAAGAAGAAATTTATAGATCCTTTATCTGTTTATTAAGTTTATGGATACAAAAACTAGACAGCACTAAGTTATTACTATAGTCTTAATATGTAATGACACCTACCTGGCCATTGGCTAATATTTTTTTCAGTTCAGCAGAAGACTTCTTCAAGCTGAAAAGAAAAGACATAGTTTTTAATGGCAAGTTCATCAACACCTTTGAACACCATTGAAAATTCCAGACTAAAACTCACTTTTGTTTTAGATGTAGACATAGACTACACTACTCTTTACATCCTTCTCCGTACATAAAATATTTTCTAAAGTAACTGGCCAAAAGGCAAAGGCATCGATAAGGGACTGAAACCCCGTTAGTAATCTAAAGCAATAAAAAAGCCTACTGTCATGATGAAGCTAGGCTATTGTATGGACTATTTCAGAGACCTCTTTTTGCTATTAGTTCTGCTGCCTTTGAGTAGCCTTACAGTGGTTATTTTATGTGGACTCTGTCATCTGCTAAATATCAAGTCCTTAACAATGAACTCTTAGAATGTTCACAGCAAACAAAGATTACAGAACTTCAAAAGATAAAATAATTTAAGTCCTGATTTTTTTTTACTATAGTTAAGAGTTACAATTCAGCTTCCTGGGAAGTAAATGTGTAATAGAAATAAATCCTGGCACTCACTATCTGTGTGCTCTGGAACAAGATACTTACCCTCTCTGAACCTCAATTCCCCTTTCTATAAAATGGGGGAAATATCAACATTATAGTGTAACCAAGAAAATTAAATATTACAAAAAGCCCTAGCATCTGTTTCTTGCACATAGTAAGTATTAAATCAATTTTAGCTGCCTTCTCTTTCCTTTCCTTTCCTGTAGGTATGAAACCCAGCTTCCATAGGTATGTAAGAAATATGGAAATCTTCTTCTCTGGATATTTATGACTATGTAAACATTTATGTGGATGAGTTTAGGGAAAGTGGCCAAAGGATGCTGTGAAGTCCTTCTAGCTTTAAAATGAGTTATACCTGTACACATCCACCCAGTTAGCAGAGTGGTGCATAAAATAATACCTCCTCCCATCAATGTTCTAATTTGAAATTTAAAGCTTGTTAACTCGATCCTTAACCTATCTACTCTAACCCTCTACCCACCTGCCAAATTAACTCTCCTCCCTTTGGTAGTTATCTGTAGATACCTTTCTTCCCACCACACCCTGTCCCAAGACTGGAAGCTCCCTGAGAACAGATACCACATCTTACTCACCTCTCTATATATTCCATTTCCTTCCCACTCTTGAACCTAGCCCAATGACTTGGCACATACTAAGTGTCTGATAAATGATAGTCATTATTCTGGTTGTTATTTATGGTAGTAACACACACACACACACACACACACACACTCATTTGGCACCTTTAATAAGTTATATTTGAGAAAACCTCAGACTTCAAGTTTGACCACACTCACCATTTCCAAGTTATAATTATTTTTTCTTAATAAATACTTCTTAAACTTCCGCTACAGTCAAATGCAAATTATGGAGCCCTAGTCTCTAATTTCCCCAGATTTTATAAAACATGACTTCAGCCAATGATTCTAAATTTTAATAACATCCTCCCAAGTCTAAGAATTCATGCACTCAAGTGGCAATTAAGAATACTGCAGAATGGGACTAAAGCTGAAATACATCCCCCCCAAAATAAACAACTGCCTAAGATCAGTCCAGTTGAAAACAAACTATTAGCCTCTACCATTTCCTGAGTGATGACCATGTGCCACGCACTGTGCTAAATGCTATTACTTAGTATCCTGATCTAATCCTCACAGTAACTATCCCGCCGTGGGTATACCCTGTGGGGGAAAGTTATTCCTGATACATAAAGAAAACTAAGGTACGGACCTTGTTCAAAGTCTGTCTGTCTTACACACATACTTTTTTTTTCTGGAAAACATTTGGACCCTGATATTGCCATAAATGGTTCCAATTTAATATTTGCAATTATTATAAAAACAGAAATGACCAAACAATGCTCAGGCGATGTTTCTCCACAGATATTCCATTATGTCATGCAACTTGAAAGAATAACATTTTGATTCATTGCATTTACAAAACACCTTTCATCCAAGAAACAAAACATGATTCCTTAATACAACTTCATCAATCTTCTTAACACCAGAGGTAGATAGATGGAAAATTTAATCATCCTAATTTTATAGAAGGAGAAAGCCAGAATGTTTAGGAAAGGCCGTGCCTTGGCAGTGGGACATGAATTCAGTAATTATGGTTTAGGAACACCATGTGGATTAGTAAGCTCAGTTTAATAAACATATCCACCTAAGGCAAAGACCAATTCATGCTTTGAGAGTAACAGAGGAAAAAACTAATTTTATTCATTATGTCAATATCTGGCTATAAACTTTGGCAAAAAATTATATTTCTATATCCTGGCAATTTCTTTGTGCCCCAGTTTACTCAATGTTTTATTTTTATTTATTTATTTATTGGCTGCACTGGGTCTTAGTTGTTGCACACGGGCTCTCTCTAGTTGTGGCGAACAGGGGCTACTCTTCGTTGCGGTGCGTGGGCTTCTCATTGCAGTGGCTTCTGTTGTTGTGGACCACGGGCTCTATGCACGCAGGCTCAGTAGTTGTGGCTCATGGGCTCTAGAGCACAGGCTCAGTAGCTGTGGTGCACGGGCATAGTTGCTCCACGGCATGTGGGATCTTCCTGGACCAGGGTTCGAACCCGCATCCCCTGCATTGGCAGGCGGATCCTTTTTTTTTTTTTAAACATCTTTATTGGAGTATAATTGCTTTACAATGGTGTGTTAGTTTCTGCTTTATAACAAAGTGAATCAGCTATACATATACATATATCCCCATATCTCCTCCCTCTTGTGTCTCCCTCCCACCCTCCCTATCCCACACCTCTAGGTGGTCACAAAGCCCCAAGCTGACCTCCCTGTGCTATGCGGCTGCTTCCCACTAGCTACCTATTTTGCATTTGGTAGTGTATATATGTCCATGCCACTCTCTCACTTCGTCCCAGCTTACCCTTCCCCCTCCCCATGTCCTCAAGTCCATTCTCTATGTCTGCGTCTTTATCCTGTCCTACCCTTAGGTTTTTCAGAAAAAAAAAATTTTTTTTTTATTCCATATATATGTGTTAGCATACAATATTTGTTTTTCTCTTTCTGACTTACTTCTCTCTGTATGACAGACTAAAGGTCCATCCACCTCACTACAAATAACTCAATTTTGTTTCCTTTTATGGCTGAGTAATATTCCATTGTATATCTGTGCCACATCTTCTTTATCCATTCATCTATCAATGGACACTTAGGTTGCTTCCACGTCCTGGCTATTATAAATAGTGCTGCAATGAACACTGTGGTACATGATTCTTTTTGAATTATGGTTTTCTCAGGGTATAGGCCCAGTAGTGGGATTGCTGGGTCATATGGTAGTTCTATTTTTAGTTTTTTAAGGAAGCTCCATACTGTTCTCTAGTGGCTGTATCAATTTACATTCCCACCAACAGTACAAGAGGGTTCTCTTTTCTCCACACCTTTTCCAGAATTTATTGTTTGTAGATTTTTGGATGATGGCCATTCTGACTGGTGTGAGGTGATACCTCATTGTAGTTTTGATTTGCATTTCTCTAATGATTAATGATGTTGAGCATTCTTTCATGTGTTTGTTGGCAGTCTGTATATCTTCTTTGGAGAAATGTCTATTTAGGCCTTCTGCCCATTTTTGGATTGGGTTGTTTGATTTTTTGTTATTGAGCTGCATTAGCTGCTTGTAAATTTTGGAGATTCATCCTTTGTCAGTTGCTTCATTTGCAAATATTTTCTCCCATTCTAGGGTTGTCTTTTCGTCTTGTTTATGGTTTCCTTTCCTGTGCAAAGCTTTTAAGTTTCATTAGGTCCCATTTGTTTTTGTTTTTATTTCCATTTCTCTAGGAGGTGGGTCAGAAAGGATCTTGCTGTGATTTATGTCATAGAGGGTTCTGCCTATGTTTTCCTCTAAGAGTTTTATACTGTCTGGCTTTACATTTAGGTCTTTAATCCATTTTGAGCTTATTTTTGTGTATGGTGTTAGGGAGTGTTTTAATTTCATTCTTTTACATGTAGCTGCCCAGTTTTCCCAGCACCACTTATTGAAGAGGCTGTCTTTTCTCCATTGTATATTCTTGCCTCCTTTATCAAAAATAAGGTGACCATATGTGCGTGGGTTTATCTCTGGGCTTTCTATCCTGTTCCATTGATCTATCTTTCTCTTTTTGTGCCAGTACCATACAGTCTTGATTACTGTAGCTTTGTAGTATAGTCTGAAGTCTGGTAGCCTGATTCCTCTAGCTCCATTTTTCTTTCTCAAGATTGCTTTGGCTATTCGGGGTCTTTTATGTTTCCATATAAACTGTGAAATTTTTTGTTCTAGTTCTATGAAAAATGCCATTCGTAGTTTGATAGGGATTGCACTTAATCTGTAGATTCCTTTGGGTAGTAGAGTCATTTTCACAATGTTGATTCTTCCAATCCAAGAATGTGGTACATCTCTCCATCTGTTGTATCATCTTTAATTTCTTTCATCAGTGTCTTATAGTTTTCTGCATACAGGTCTTTTTTCTCCTTAGGTAGGTTTATTCCTAGGTATTTTATTCTTTTTGTTGCAATGGTAAATGGGAGTGTTTCCTTGATTTCTCTTTCAGATTTTTCATCACTAGTGTATAGGAATGCAAGAGATTTCTGTGCATTAATTTTGTATCCTGCCACTTTACCAAATTCATTGATTAGCTCTAGTAGTTTTCTGGTAGCATCTTTAGGATTTGGCAGGTGGATTCTTAACCACTGCGCCACCAGAAAAATCCCTCAATGTTTTATTTATCTGCATGGTCACAGTGACTTGAGCTATCCAAAAATCACTTTTAAAAACACTTTAAAATTTAAATGTGATACAACTGTAATCTGGGAATGACATTTTAAGGGGACACTGAGATACCCAAAGAAGAGTAAAAGGGTGAGGGGACAAGAAATAATGTTGTATCAGAAAAGTTGAATGAGTTGGGAGAATATAATTCAGAGACAAGATTTAAAGGGAATATAAATTCATTTGTCCACTCATTTATTCAAGCATTACTGACTATCACCTATGTGCCAAGCATCGTGCTGGGAACTGGGGATTCAACAATGAATACATCTGAGTAGTATCCCATTTATATATGTAACATACCTTCTTTATCCATTCAAAACCATAATGGAAAAAAATATGTAAAAGAATATATATATATGTATACATATATATATCTAACTGAATCACTTTGCTGTACAACAGAAATTAACCCATTGTAAACCAACTATACTTCAATAAAATAAAATAAAATAAAATAAACAATCAATATGCTACAGTCACTGCCCTCAAGGAGTACAGAATCCATTGGGGGACAGGGGTGATTATAATACAATGTGCTAACCACTACAGTAAAAGCAAGCACAGGGAGATATTGGGAATTCATAGAAGGAGTACCTGGCATAGACTGGGAGGTGGGCAATAATCAGGGACAGTTTTCAGAAGAAGATAACATCTTTGTTCATCAAAGATGACGAAGGTTAGCCAGAATGAAGGCGAAGAAGGGAACAGATTAAAAGAAGAAGGAAAGAAGCAGCAGTGGATGTGAAGGCCCAGTAGTGAGAGGAAATGTGATCCATTAAGGGGACCATGTATTCATCAGCAAAGCTGGACCATCAGTTGGAAGCGGGGAGTGCAGGCTAGGGGGCTAGAGTGAGCAGAGGACCCACAGGTGGCAGGCCATGGCTCACCTGCTGTAGAGGGTACAGTTTGTCCTGAAGGTTGTGAGGAGCAGTAAAGGGGGGAATGATGGGTTCAGAACATGCATCAGCAAGATCACTCTGGCTGCAGCGTGGAGGAGGGACTGCAATGGGGCAACACGGGAGGCTATAGCAGTAATCTAGGGAGCCTGATCTACCTTTGCAAAAACAGAGATGCTGGCAAGTAGACAGATTCCACAGTGATTCAGAAGGTAGAACCTATAAATGTAGGGACTGACTGGATGTGGGGCTGAGGGAGACCCAGGAAGCAGTGAATGATGCCTGGTGGGTCCCTTGGAGTTAGCAGCCGGGTGGACGTGGGAGAATTTACTGAGACAGGAAACCTAGGAGAAGAAGTATGTTTGGAGGGAAGATGACTAGTAGAGCTATCACCTAGAAGAGGGAACAGCCCTGTTCTGAGGGCTAAACTCAATCTTTACGAGTGGGTGCTAAAGGGACACAAATCTCAGGTCACGAAAAGAACGTTCTGAGACATAGCTACATGAACATGGAACGGGTGCCTCAGCCAATAAAGTGCATTCCTGCCACAGGGCTGTTCAGGAAGAGCCTGGATGACCATCTGGCAAGGAGTGGGGAGTCGGGCACCTAACGAGAGCAGGATTAGATGGGGGCCTCTCCTTCTCATGCTTCACACCACAGGCAAGAGTCTTCCATAAACACAGAGCTGGCCATGGCACTCTGCTGAAAGTCATCTAACAGCTTGCCAATACGCTGAGGGGAAAGCTCAAACACCAGGCCCCAGGAGCCAGCTCCTGTCACCTCCTTTTCTCCTATCACTCCTACTGTTCTCCCCGCCTTTCCATTCCCTCCCCCAGCCCAGCACCCCTCCCTGGGCTCCAGCCTAACTGGCCTCCTTCTGAATACATGGAGCTCCTTTTCCACCCAAGGGCCTTCACTTACACTCTCCCCACACTCTGAAATGCCCTTCTCTGGCTCTTGATGTGGCTAGGTATTTCTCATCCTTCAGGCCGAAGTGAAATGCCACTCCCCTGGGCACCCCGTCCAAATCTAAACACAATCCTGCCCAGTATTCTCTCACTTCAAAATCTGCTTGTTTCCTTCATAACACTAATTATAAAGTACAATTATTTGTATACTGGGGGTCTGTATGCCTATGAGACAGCAAGCTCCAGAGGATAAGGACCACATTGTATTCCTAGTGGGTAGGACAGGACTGAATAAATAAGAGGCACTCAATAAATACTTTTGATTAGTTATCAGTATGGGGCACAGGACATGGCCAACCTAGGGTGGCATATTAAAATCACCTGTAGGACTTTTTCAAACTGCATTCCTCCCATAACAAAAATCACTTCTGGAGCAAACTACCATTACTATTTGGGAGGCTGTCATATCCCTAAAGGAAGATACTGCAACAAAGGGCTGAGAACCACTAGATCAGATAGCCTCTTTCCAGCCCAAAGATGTTATAATACTCTGTGAATATAAATGATAGTTTTTAAAAAGCCAAGCTAATTCACTTTGGTTTTGGTTAAAACCAAATCTGAGAGAGCTGAAAAGTTATCCTGTGCTTCTCTGCCTTACTGTCTTTTTCAGCTCCACCCTGCTTTTTATACCATGATGAACTTTGACCTAAAACACCAGGAAAAGTTCTTGTTTTCACTCAAGGCTAATAGTCAGTCTGTCTGAATAACATTTTTTCTAGAAGTAGTGGTAATAATTAAAGGCCCTGCCCTCTTCGAGCTGAATGTAACAAGTGACCCTCAGTCCCCATGCCTCTACTCGGTGGACATGACTCTCATGCCCAACAAGCATGAAAAGAGAGGCCTCAGAGCATCGCCTGGCAGGGCCAAGCACTTGGATGAGGACTAAAAGACCTACCCCTCAGGACCACAAGACAGATGATTCACTGGTGAATAACCAGTGGATGTATTTTAACACAGAATAAATTGTTTAAGAAGGAAACGCACTCTAAGAGTAGTGTGTTCATAGCAGGAAAGCTGTGGGTAAGATATACTGACACTATAATAAAGCAATCAAGGAAGTGACTTTTGGGGAGGGGACAGGAAAGTAGAGAGAGAATCAGAAGGAGAGACTTTAAATTACCTGCAGTAAAGCCCAGTGGCAAAAGAACCAAGACACTGGGTGGAGGGGGTAAGGAGGGGCATGGAAGGGAAAGTAGAAGCCTAAACTACATCTCAGCAGATAAGGGCTGTGCAAACACTGACTACTGCCCTAAACCCAGCAAGACCTGGGCACACAATGGAAGGGTGATCCAGCTCAATGATGGCTTTTCAGTCACGAGTGTGAATACATACACACAGAGCGATCACCTTCAAGTGTCATCTTCAAGTACAGTAATAAGATGTTAATCAGCTGAATAACTGAATATGTAACAAATATGATCTAGAATTCTTTCAGCTTAAGCAGGTCCTTCTACTTGAGAACCTTAATCTTCTAGAAGTAAGTTCTCAGACCTGTCAGAAGAACACTGTGAAGAGGCTCAAGTCTTTAGTATCCATCCCAGTATGGGACAATGTTAGCATGAATTAATGAAAATTATCTTCCTTCTGTAATAGCTCAATCTCTTGTGCACCAAAGATACATAAATGGACAACTTGGCTGGTCAATTTAAATTTCACCACATTACTCTTTCCTTGCCTCCTTCTGGGAAAGATGTCAGTGAAGCATGACACTGCCAAAAGATGGACAAGCAAGACAAAAATAATAAGCATTATACAAACCAGATCATCAAAGCATGAAAACAGTCAAAGGCACTGAATCTTCTGTTTCTGCATAATCTGGAGACTGAAGGAAAACCATTCCACAGACCAAAATAAATAGTTCAACATGTCTAATTTTATCTTTCTCTATGAGGTCCTTTCTTTTCAGTCAATACATAGCTAGGGTTACTTAACTGGTCAGATTTCTTCTTAGCCACATACACACTTTTGAGGTCTTATAAAAAAAAGAGGTGTCATCCCACAAGCCTCTTCTTCACTCCCAACTATGTATATATTCATGCTCAGAGGCACATGTCACTCGCTCGCTCTCACCTATTGCTTGGAAGTGAATCTGAGACTGCTGGGCTGCTGTGTTGAGAGGATCCAGCCCGGGTATTCACCTACAAGTAAAGAAAGGATCTTGATCAGTCTGTGTTCTGAGGACACAGTTCTAATTAACCTGTAATTTGCCACAAATTTCTCATTTCACTATGAAGGTTAATTAGCTTTTTACTAGACAGACCCATGGTTGGAGTCTATTCAGTATATAGGTTATAAAAACTGTACAACCTGTATATTACATAATACTTTGTTCCTGTCATTATTCAAATACTTAAATAGTGCTGAAAAAGGGAGAGATAAACTGGGGACATTTTCAATTCACTGTCTAGAATTGAATTCAGCTCTAGTGAAAAAATTCAGTTCACTGTTTCTTTTTGTTTTATATAAAAAACAGTATGTTCAAAAAAGTATATTAAGAAAACATCCAAGGGTTAGTAGTGAACCTCACAATATCATACCCCTTCAGCTTTAAAACCAGGCAGAACATTGCAGAATGTTTCCTATTCACTGAAAAATGAGGTCCAAGTAATTAATTATAAAACGCTTGAGTCTAATACAATAGCCAGTTTTTCTTTTAAATGTAAAGCCTTAAGCAGAAATCCAGAATTCAAAATATGCAGAACAATGAAAGGACATTAAATAGATATATGTTTCTAGCATAAACATGTCAAAAGAAGAGGGGGGTATTCTGTGTGCAATATGCTTATGTGCTTAATTAATCACTGAAATGAAGTCTATATTTTTACTCAAGTAAATCTTTGTGGAGACCAGTACCCAGGATCATCCTGAAGAAACAGACCAACAAAAGAATTCCAAATAATAATAATTTTTTAAATACGGCATCAAAACCCCAATATGTACACATATTGAACAAATACTAATGAATCCCCCTCCACATCCCATTTAAAAAAAAAAAGGAACGCTTGTCAGAGCTTGAGAAAGTACAGTTTTATTTGACATTTCAATAAGTGGAACACAGCATTACAAATCCATCTAACTTTACTGAAACAATTATTGAAATTCGTACCTTCAGGCCATGTATGTTCCGTTCCCCAGGAGGCTTGCAGGCTGAAACAGTAATTGACTAAATTGTAGAACACATCAGGGCCATTTACAAATTTGCTCAAAATGAATCGTTTAAAAAGAAATGAGGGTGACACCAAAATTAGCAGAGAGAAATGATTGAAAAGTGGCTCCCAAGACCCAAAGTGGGAATTATGAACCAGGGTTTTTAACTTGCAGGAGTGAGCATTTATAAATGCAAAGAGCTTTCTGACACCACCTCATATAAATTCCAATTTCTGCTTAAAACATATAAAAATCAAGTTAACTGAGCTAAAATGATTAGATTCCTTTCATAATTCAAATTTCTGCCATCATCTTTCCTCACTCTATTACATTGTATATCTGTTATCACTTAAGACTACAATGAAAATAGCTGCGGTTTTTGGAGGGGAGTGGGAGGAGGATCTTTTAATGCCAAAACAATTGCTAGAGATTCTAAGATGAAATATTTAAGTTTGAACGTCAGTTTGCAAAGCAGTAAGCAGTCAAATTTGTTAGAATACAGATATACCATTAATTTCATGACATTTCTTGCAAATCTTGACATTTGCTAATATTTAAGTCTAAGCATAAAGCAGTACCAGGGAAAATAATATTAATTTCCTGACCATCTTGAGTTACAGGTTAGTACTTTTCCAATTCAGCAAATGCTTCTTCATCAAATGTTAAAAAAAAAATAAAGTGCTTCCTGCCCATGTTATAGGCTGCTTCCATCTGAAAACTACAGTGTCCTACATATTATATGTTAAGGGGCCGTCAATTTTGATTGATTGTTCGGGAAAGGATGAATTTGATTTTTTTTTTTTTTTGCTCCTTTCTCAGATGTACATATATTTTCCTCTGTTTCTGACAAGAAATAGAGCTGTTTAATAAGAAGATGTGGCTAATAATTACAAAGCACATCAGTTGCTTTAGTTTTGTGTATTTCAAATATATTCAAAGTTATTATGTTATTTTCCTTAAAAAAGATCTAAACCTCAATAAAGGATTTTTGTTTTTCTAAAATACGTTAAAATTAAGACTCCAAATCCTCTTTCCTAAAGATGGAAATTAACTTTTTGAACAAAACAACAGTCACATACATCTGATGCTTGGTCCTTTAGGGACCATTAATACTTCCTAAGACACCACTTCAGAGCATTTCCTCTGAAGTAGCCAGTGCATTATAAACTTCATTTAGTAAGAAAGTGGCTAACTAAGAAATTAGAGACAGGCATCAACTCTTATCTCCTACCTTAACATCTGCCTCGTTCCTCAATTGGCTTCTTAAATCTTTATGACTGGAAATCTAAACAGTACTCAAGGGACTTCCCTGGTGGCGCAGTGGTTAAGAATCAACCTGCCAATGCAGGAGACACGGGTTCGAGCCCTAATCCTGGAAGATCCCAGATACCGCGGAGCAGCTGAGCCCTGGTGCCACAACTACTGAGCCTGCGCTCTAGAGCCCGCGTGCCACAACTACTGAAGCCCACGTGCCTAGAGCCTGTGCTCTGCAACAAGAGAAGCCACCGCAATGAGAAGCCTGCGCACTGCAACGAAGAGTAGCCCCCACTCACCGCAAGAGGAAGCCCGCGCACAGCAACGAAGACCCAATGCAGCCAAAAATTAATTAATTAATTAAAAAATATTAAGTAAACAGTATTCAAAAAAACCCAGTAGCCTCATATTTCCTAAAGTTGTGGAGTCAGAAGTTACTGTAAAGCTAGTGAATTCTCATACTTATTAATAGTTAACATATCTTTTAACTACAAAGAGAATTAGCCCTGAGCTGGGAGCTACTATCCAATGCGATTGTGCCACCTGGAATGAGAAGACCTGATGTTAGAAGAGAATTGTTTTCTCCCGTCCTCTGATTTGCTCAGTCTAGAGATTCTTTTTCACATGGGGCCTGACCACAGAATCTAAGAATCTAAGGTCTGAGAGCCTCTAACCAACTCAGTAGACCCAGGCAATATACCCAATGTCTATACTCTAACTGTAAAAATCTGTATAACCTCTAAATTTATATAAATCTTGCATGAAATTTTATATATATTTAGAGATTTATGTAAAATTATATGAAAAATAAAATTTCATAAAATCTATACTTTGTGTAGATAAATAAGCAAAAAGCAAAAACCTGCAGAAAACTAAAGACATGTAACAGTATGCACAAAACCACACAGATAGGGAGACTGAGTCTCATATTTTAAAAAGTTTAAATTTGGCGTGGAACAACTGTATTTAATAATTTATTGGAGACTAATAGGTTCTGTCCTAGGACTTCATGTGACCCTCAAATGTCACATATTTTCTTTTAAGAATCTCCTCCTTACAATATACTCTTCTCCACACTCCTACCAAGCCCTCCAAACTACCCCCATGCACACTCTACTAACATTTTAACCTACATAAGAGCATATAGCCCTTCAACTCTAAGCAAATTACAACTTAAACAAAATTCTTATTCAAAGGGTATATTAACCACTTAAAAATTGTGACTGAAGTTACTTAACGTCTCTGAACCTTAATATTCTCAAGTATAAAATGGAAGCAATAATAATAGGCATGACTGTTGGGAGAACTAGAAATGGTGACACACAAAGCAATATTAGTGTCTGAACAGAAAAGATGGCTAAAAATGGCTGTTATTATCATGGGAGGGGCACAATGATATAGACAGGGACACTGACAGGGGCTGTTCACAAGATAAAAGAAAACAAACAGAACTTAGAAAGATTCTGGATGAAGAGAAGTAAATACTTTTTGGAAAAAAAGAAAAAAGGAAGGCCCTCAGCATTAGAATTATAATTCTCCAGGATACTTTCTGGGGTTTGCTACAAAAGAGCTATAAAGTCATCCAGTAGGAAAGCAATGAATGGAAATTTTCAGCTGGTAAAAAAAATACTCCTTGTGGAGAAACAATTTTGAAACTTGCCCAAATTCTCTGGTTATTGGAAATATTAAGAAATAATCTGCACCCTGTTCTTGGCTTAATACACAGAAATGGCAACATTTTCTTTCTTTTCTTTCTTTTTTTTTTTAGTTTTTAGTCTTCGGGTGCAACAGAACTGATATAATCATAATCTTGTTTCAGACACGCTATCAACGGCCCAATTTTACTTACTTACTTAGGTCTTTAATAAGTTATTATTAATAATGTACTAAATACTCCTAATCCCGCTGCCCATGTTAATGCTAGAAGAATAGCATTACTCTTGAACCCAGATCTTCTCATGGGCTGGAGACTATCAGTGCAAATAGGAGTCTACTGGTTAACTGAGCTATTCAAACTTCAGAGAGTTACAGGTAATGAAAGTCTAGAATGCTTAATTGGAAAACCCATACCATGATTATTTGTACAGTATCAGTTAACGAAGGTAAGTTTAACTTTTAATTATTTCAATTCAGTTATTTCTAGAAGACTTACTTAGAGAATTTTCTTATCTGTTCCATCAGTCAGAAAACATAGATTTCCAAGTGGGGCAATGTATAATGGGTGAAAGACTTAATGGTTTATATAATTAAACTGTTCTTTTTCACCATTATTCAAATTTTGAGGGAATATTTATATACAGCTGAGCAATCATATCTGACACAAGCCTAGTACTATCAAACCTAAAGGGAAAAACAAATGATTTGACCAGGTGATTCACCAAGGGTCACTCTCATTAGCTCATATTTTTGGAAACTTAACAATCAAATTCCTATTTATGAGGATTTTCAATTATTTAGAAAATGTCTCCCCCCAAAATCAAGCACCAAACATTCCACAAAAATATCGCTCCTAAACACCCGCCCCCAGGAAATCTTGGTTTCTGCACTAGCTGAAAGGTTTCTACTCAATAGCAGCTCTGACTACCATCATGAGCCACAATTTATAAATATCCAAAATTAAAGTCATTCATTTGCCTTGGTTTAGAAACCATGTGAACCCCCAAAGAGTTCTTTAAGCGAATGTAAGTATGTACTTCAAAAACGAAAACCAATCTAGTTAGTTTAATTTACTCTAGTAAATTAGATATTCTATCTGCCATAACTATAATACAGCCTGCAATCCCCACGATAATGAATACCTCTTTTCTTTTTTCAAATTAAGAGCTAAACATCATGTTATGTACATTTAAACCTTTGGAAAACATAACTGTTGATGAAACAGTTTACTGAAATAATCATCGTTGATTAGAATTTGTTCAACATTACCTCTTGGAAATATCTGCAGAGGCTCTATTAACTGTCCATTTACTTGCTGTTCCATTACTGTGGAATAATACTGCAAAGAGATTATAGAAAGAGATTACTCAGTAATGTATGAATATTGGAACAGACACTTATGGGTTGTTTAATTCATAGTACTTTTGTAAATTACTGGTATATACATATCAGCCTCGAGAATTCTTTTTCCCTATTTGCACATCAAAATGACTATAGTGAATACTCAGGACTAAAAGTCCAGTATAGTGTTATCCTCCATATTGTCATTTATCTTTAAGAGTAAAAAATGTTGATTAAGATTTTACGTTAGTATCTGATCTCTAGAGATGTTCTGAAAATGACATATATTAAAAATGACACAAGAACTTCACTGGCGGTCCAATGGTTAAGACTTCGCCTTCCAATGAAGGGGGTACAGGTTCGATCCCTGGTTGGGGAGCTAAGATCCCATGTGCCTCATGGCCAAAAAACCAAAACATAAAACAAAAATGGTCCACATTAAAAAAAAAAAAAAGAATCTTATAAAAAAATTTTAAAATAAATTAAAATGACACAAAAAGTATTTTAGTAGAAATTTCTCAAATTGCCTTTTGTTCTTTTTCCCTAGATTTTACAAAGCAAAATGGAGACGCCTCACATTTAGCTTGGACCTATATGCCAGTCAGTTAATCAAACATTATTCATATTTGTGTATAAAATGTACAGATAATGGAAATCAAAATCACAGAGACCGTGGAACAAGGAAACAAGATATGATCCATCCAAAGATGACAGGATTAATATGATAAAAAGGTAGCACAGTTTCAAGCAAACATACCTTTCACGTTTTAGTCTTCTAAATACTTTAGTATAGATCAAATTTCACTTTAAAAATCTGGGCATGAAAAATTAAGTTCCAAGTTCAAAAAGCTTTCATACTCCATCATAAACAAGGTCATTCAGTAGGCTGTATTACGGTCTAACCCCATTTTCTTTAATATGCTAATTGGTGAGCATATGTCCACCTAACTTGCATGTGGCTTCTGTGCCCTAACTTTTTTTTTTTTTTGGCTGCACCACGTGGCACGTGGGATCTTAGTTCCCTGACCAGGGATTGAACCCGCACCCCTGGCATTGGAAGCACGGAGTCTTAACCACTGGACCGCCAGGGAAGTCCTTGCCCTAACTTTTTTTTAACACTTGACAAACAACAGTGATGCTCTTGGTGGAAAATATCAACAATGAAAACCACTGATTTTGTGTTGTGAGGGGCTGTCACAGAGCAGAATTCCCCTTTAATACTTGTTGTTTCTGTATTAAAAACCATAAGCACATTTTCTATTTAACTATCATATTTTCAGAAAATTCCTCCTTGATAATCATTATTTGCTGATATTCTTTAAAAGTTTCTTTCTAAAAAATATGTACATATATCTTTCTATTGCTTTTATGTAATAATTAAAATTATTACAAGATCAAGTTTATTTTTCCCTTATAAATAAAGGGGAGTTATAAAATTCTACATCATCTTTAGAATCACAAGTTAACAAGTCTAAGGCTCTTCGCCCTAAAAACGAAGTGAAAATGTATTTTTTTTTTAATTTTTTTTTTTTTTTTAATTTTGCGGTACATGGGCCTCTCACTGCCATGGCCTCTCCCATTGCAGAGCACAGGCTCCGGACGCGCAGACTCAGCGGCCACGGCTCACGGGCCCAGCCGCCCCGCGGCATGTGGGATCCTCCTGGACCAGGGCACGAACCCGTGTCCCCTGCATTGGCAGGTGGACTCCCAACCACTGTGCCACAAGGGAAGCCCCGAAAGTGTATTTTTGATGGCTATGGACTGATATAAGTATACCCTGCCTTCTGAGGACATTCAAACTGTATAGGAAACTGATCCTCTCCTTCTATAGATGCAAAAACTTATATACATAAAGCATAAACATGTGTGATACGCTCTCTGGAATACATACTAAGGGAAATGTCTTTCAGGAAACTATATTCCTTAAAATCACAGAAATATAGTGCTCGCCATTACTCAAGCAGTGATGACAAGCAAATGAAATATCAATCATGTAGGCTGTCAACCTTTTGGGACAGCAATAACTGTTAACAAGTAGTCTGGAAAAATTGTCCGAAAATGACTTGTCCTCAGCACACAAGTATTTGAGGTTTCATGGAAAATTAAGATGCCAGTGGCTATTTGGAACATTGCTCAGGTATTCTTTTTAATGGGAAATTTGCCGGTTATTGATCCACAGCATGTACCCTCTTGCTTCTGGAAGGCTGCAAGCAACTTTCCAATCAGTGGCTGTCAAAAAAATTACTGCCTTTTTATACTGATACAAGACAACAGCAGTGGTGGTGTTCTCCTATAGTTAATGCTTTTCTTTAATTAACTGCTATGTACAACAGGCTAGTAATTTCAGTTACTACATTACCGCAATCCTAGAAATCAAAACAAATAAAATATCCTTATGTTTTATCTAAAAAATTATTTACAGAGTTGTGTGAAACTGGTGCTTGGGGTCAAGTTTGAAAACAAATAACCTCAAATGTAAAGGGTCAGAACAGGTGCAAGGCATTTTTTTCCTACTATAAAACCTTGCATGCATGAAATTGACCTGTTTTCCAACTTTATTTATTTACCTCACAAAATATATAAATAAAAATGGTTTCCCTTTCATTTCAAATCAACTGGAAAACTATATATACTTTTAAAATCATTGCAGGAACTTTTTAGCAATCTAAAAACATCTCTTTGTACAGTGATTAACACAGCCACGGTAATGATATTAAGTATGCCACCTGACAGTTTCTCCAAAGCAGGTAATTAGGATTTGGTTTTTGTTTTGTACAATTCTTCCAAATCCTAGGAACATTTTCTCCTGCTAAAATACTGGGTTTGATCTGTGTTTGTATTAACAGAGAATTTTGTGTTTCACACACCAAAGTAATTCACCATCAAGGACAAACTATAAAGGGTGGTAATTAAACCGATGGCATGGGCCCACTCTAGGCAACCGACCTCTCAGGAGCCAGCCTGGTGAGGTTCGGGGGGCCATCAAGGAGGCACTAGGCCTAGGAGCTCAGGGCACTGCTCACAAGGCATTCCCTAAGGAACAAGAATAAAATGTGGGGGACTTCCCTGGTGGCGCAGTGGTTGAGAGTCCGCCTGCCGATGCAGGGGACACGGGTTCATGCCCCGGTCCGGGAAGATCCCACATGCCGCGGAGCGGCTAGGCCCGTGAGCCATGGCCGCTGAGCTTGCACGTCTGGAGCCTGTGCTCCGCGACGGGAGAGGCCTCTCAACAGTGAGAGGCCCACGTACCGCAAAAAAAAAAAAAAAAAAAAAGAATAAAACGTGGGCCATGTGCAGTACCTCCTGGCACAGAGCAGTCCTGATGAGCCACAAGGCCTGTGCTGCCCAGTGAGTTGAGCAAGGCACTTAGAGGATTTACAGGCTCAAACCCTGGGGTCTCAGTACTGGTCACTTCTAGCTGATGATCTCAGTGAAGAAATGCTCACCTCACCTCAGTTTACTCAGTTGTAAAATGAAGGTGGTATGTACCCATAGGATCATTGTGAAACTCACATGAGAAAATATGAGAACACTTAATAAGCTGCAAAGCAAGTTCTTTTTAGATCTTCATTCTCTCTCAGGGTTTTATATATTCTCCCTTTAAGGAGATCTTTGCAATTTTGCTCTAAATAGTGATAAAATAAGCAATAATGACAAAGAGAAGACTTCCACTAGATAAAAACAAAATGAAAAGACAACCAGGGCTTCCCTGGTGGCGCAGTGGTTGAGAGTCCGCCTGCCGATGCAGGGGACACGGGTTCGTGCCCCGGTCCAGGAGGATCCCACATGCTACGGAGCGGCTGGGCCCATGAACCATGGCCGCTGAGCCTGCGCGTCCGGAGCCTGTGCTCCACAATGGGAGAGGCCACAACAGTGAGAGGCCCATATACTTAATATGGCTTGGACAGAAAAGTAACAAAGTGACCATGACAAGATTAATGGAGCCATAATTTGACATTATCCAAAAAGCTTCTTAGTTTAATCTCTATAATCCTATCCTGGATTTCATTACCCCTAACACAAAGTCCTGCACATAGTAGGTGTTTGACAAATATTTACCGATTGAAATGGAGTCCAATCCCGATTCTGCCACTTATTAACCTGTATAGTCCTCAGGAAGTCATTTAACCTCACTGAACCTTAGTTTCCTCTGAATGAGAGTAAAGATACCAACTCAATTACATAGGGTTACTGTGAAGCTCAAAATTAAACTGCAGCAATAGAATTAGTGAAGGCATTTGTAAACTGTAATGATTAGTAGTTGAGGAATTTAAAAGTGAACCTCCTAGTAGTGAAACAATATTAAGCACAGCACTTTCTGAGTAGAAGTGTTATGGAATTTAAAAACACAAAAATGGTTATGTATAAAAAGTACAAACTGGGCCTCCCTGGTGGCGCAAGTGGTTGAGAGTCTGCCTGCCGATGCAGGGGATACGGGTTCGTGCCCCGGTCTGGGAGGATCCCATATGCCGCGGAGCGGCTGGGCCCGTGAGCCATGGCCGCTGGGCCTGCGCGTCCGGAGCCTGCGCGTCCGGAGCCTGTGCTCCGCAACGGGGGAGGCCACAGCAGTGAGAGGCCCGCATACTGCAAAAAAAAAAAAAAAGTACAAACTGAACACATTTGCACTCAAACTGAACACGTCAGCAGCAGTTATAAAACATGTTTTCTCTGGTATCCCTTGTAGAATCCATTATATGCAGTAATTGCAGCAATAATCAATAAGCTAACTGAGTAAAAGATTAATCAGTTTTGTGATTGCTAGTGGAATCTCCAGTACCAGACTCAGATTAGTTTCAGAGTCCCTCTGAGATGTTCTTCAAAATCCTTAAACAATTTTAATAAGGATGTGACAAAGTTTAGCATAGTTATCAAAATATCTAATTAATTTGAAACAGAGGGCCAGATTGAACAAGGGGATAGCAAGTACAATTTTTGGCTTTGTTCTGTTTGCAAGTTTACCATACAGTGTTCCTATTTGTTATGAACCTAATTCTAATTCTACCAGCACAACTCAATCAATAATTACATTTTTTTTCTTCATGGAAATCTGCCATATAAAAACTTGCATTCTAAAACAGCACAGTTAAACTTTACAAGGCACAAGTTCTCTACTGAAAGGAGAGAAAACAGTGAGAGAGAGATACACAGAAACAACTATCACTTATTGAATACCTACTGTGTGTTAGGCTCAACACTGAAACCGAGCCCCCCTAAACCCCCTGCCAAGTTTATGATTAACGTCTCCATCCAAAATTTTATTCCCTTTCTTGTCCCGCCCCCATTCCCCTCAGGATTGAGGAGTATCAAAGAAAAGGGGGGATTGAGACCAAGCAGGACCCTTCGGGGCCCTCCTAGGTACAAAAGCCCCTCCACATCCCCCGTTTCTTGTTTGTAGAAAAAGGCTTTAGTCTCCTAGGCTTCCCTGAGTTCCAAAGAGCAGACTCAAGCAGTTAACTATTAGGACTACAGAGTCACAGGCTTCCTAGTGCCTCCTCAGGGGATATAGGTAACAATCTGATGCATATCTTTGAGTTGTTCTATAGAAACTAAGACTCCCACCCAGGTGGAGGGAGGATGGTGACTACATGCTGACCACAAGCACTAGACCCCAGACTGGTTGGAACCAGAAGGTTGTGATTCCTTAAACGTCACCCTGTTACTTCACCACCAGCTTCCTATGACCCTTTCCCCTCACACTGTCTTTAAAAACCTTTGCCTGAAAGCTATGGAGGAGTTCGGGTCTTTGGAGCATGAGCTGCCCATTCTCCTGGCTTGGCTCCCTGCAAATAAACCCTCACTTTGCTGCAAACCCCGCTGTCAGAGTTTGGCTTTCTGCACCTCAGGCACAAGAGCCCTTGCTCAGTATCAATACTAGATATTTACATTTATTCATCTAGTTTCTCACAACCCTATCCTATTCTGGGAGTACCATCACCCCTGTTTCACAGATGTAGCAAACGGTTTATCAGTCAACCAAGAAAAATACTTCTTTCATTCTAGTCCATGCACTCAGAACATAAAATGTATGTTTGCTATTTGAGAGTCAAAAGGTAAGTTATCTCCTGTTTCTCATACCTCAAAACCTTTAACTACAGGCTACTGGGTGGACTGCTGAGCTGGTGGAAAGCTTCTTCATTCATATCCTGTGTGGGTTAGGCCATGTCACCTGATCTTTCAGAGACTGGGGAAGGCAGCATGGTGTGATGCAGATACCTGTGCTGGCCGGTGACTTCGCCCTCTTTCTTCAGCAACTCCCCCCGCCTGTCCACATTTTCCTCCTACCTCTCTTACCACTCTACTCAGCTTCCTGTAAGTTGTTCTCTCCCCATCCCTTCTTTAAATGCTCACGTTCCCCATGGTTTCTCATCAACTTTCTCTTTTTGTTTTGTACTCTCCTTGAGTTAACTTCAGCCACTTCAAAGGTTTCAATTACCAGAGGAGTCACTGAGACTAATTAGGAGCTGATGAATCACAAACCTTTATTTCCAGCCCAGATTTCTCTCCTAAGATTCGGAACATACCCAGCTGGTTGTCCAGAGGCCCCTCAAATTCAGCAGGTCCCTACCTCTCCCACCCCTCCCTCCTGCCCTAGGCCTGTCTTCCATCACATGGGTTCACTGTCCGGATGAATGAGATCACCATGACCTAGCTTCCCAAACCAGTTATCTGGGAGTCGTCCAGACCATCTCTCTTTCCTTCTTCCCCATATCTCATCAATCACCAGTCTTATTAACTCTACATTTTCCCCACTTCTCAAATCCTCAAGCTAGGGCCCTCCATGATCTAGCCCACCTGCCTTCCCAACCTCATCTCATACCCTCCCCCCACTGTCCACGCCACACTAATCATGGGTAGTTCCTCCTGAATGCACCAGGCATCCTTTCACCTGGGCCTTTAAACACTGTTTTCTCTGCTCAAACACCCTTCCCAGTCCCCTTGTCCTCACCTACTCCACCTAGACACCACTCTCTCCAGGAAGCCTTCTCTGTCCCCAAAGCTAGATCAGGTGCTCCTTTATTGTGCTCACACAACACTTAATGCTTAGGCATATGACAGCATTTATCACTATGCCTGGTAACTCTGAGTCTTTCTCGTCCTCCCACACCAAACACTGTTTCCTTTTTTGTTAACTTCCCTGACTGGAGCATGAGCTCCTTGAAAAAGTGAACTATCTGTTCACTGCACCTCCACCAACTAGCACAGGGCTTGGCCAGAGAGTTGCCATTCCATAAATATTTAATGTATGAAAAACTGGCTGTATGAATAAGCGAGCAAATCAGTGAGTGATCTCAGGTCCCAGCTCTACATAGCTGTATGACCTTGAGAAAGGAATACAATTGGTTTGTGCCTCAATATTCTCAGCTGTAAAATGAGAAAAATAGCTGCCTTGCTCACTTCATAAAGGTGTTAGGAAGATCAAAATCACAGAAGCTGGTATATGGAAACTTTTTTATAAAGTACTTGAAAAACATCTTAAAATAGGGCACAGGGCTACGAATCTCCCACTTCCAAGCAATAGTACATAGAAGAAAAATGGCCATAACGATAGGGTGACACAGAAACCACTAAACAAGAACACTGAAATGTTTAGACCAAGTACAGAGGGAGAATTTAACTAATTGTTTATCAAGGGTGAGTCAGTACCTCCTGCCCTTCCCTCAATTACTACAGTACTATAAATAATAAAATAAGTAAAAGGGTACTATAAGGAACATTGTCTGTTTCTCTTTCTGGAAGTTCATCAAGGGCATGGACCAGGTCTTGTGCATTTTATTATCTCTTATGGCAGAGGTATTAACCTGGGGTCTATATGGGTCTGGGAGATCCTTGAAATTCCTGAATTTCTAGGTGAAATGTTGCACTGTGTGAATTTTCTGGGAAAAGAATAAACAACTTTCCTCACATTTTCAAAAAGCCCTGTGTCCTCCAAAATCTAAGAAACTACTGCCGTAGAATGCCTAGCACCATGCCTTACACATAATGGCTGCTCCACAATGTTTAAGGGAAGGAGGCAAATAGGAATTAATACAGACGTGGTGACTACGTACTCTCATTGGTTATAACTTACTCAGTGGCAAGTCTTACATATCAACTCACATCAAATCAGGCTTATTTATTATTCTTCTATACATTTATAACAGAAAGGTTTCTTAAATCTCTCCTTAGCATGCTTTCTAACACACAACATAAACAGTACAGTAGGAGGAATATACTTATAAAGAATAAGCATGCTGGCTTTTCCCTACTAATGATAAAATTTTCAAATTCTTGTTTTGTCAATATTACAAGCATACCCTGTTATATGTAGCTCAGTCAGTAATTACAGCAATAATCAATAAACTAACCAACTATTTGCAGTCCATAGTTAACTTATTAGTTTTCCTAGTGAAGAACCCAACAATCTTAACTCTGTCAAATGGCTACAAATTCAATTACAACACTACTCAGATGTGCCATCAGTTATACCTCCTTTCAACTACTTCTCATACTTTACATTAAGAGGCATCCCCTCTGTGATGCTGGCCTCTTAAGAAGCACACAACTGCTCCAACAGTCGAAAATAACATATGAACCTCATCTATTTTGAATACCAAATTAATAACTATATTTACTTACCTGGCTTCAGGTCCTCCCACTCCTTGATAACTCACTGCCCCTGCCTTGAGGTGACTACAGTGTGCACATGCTCTTCCTAAATGACTCTAGACCAAGGGTCCACATATGGTCATGGATTGATTCGATGATGAGAAAGAAAATCACAATGAAAAGTCTTCCAGTGAAAAGGTCAGCACCTCTGAGGCCTCTTTTATAGGTTAACGTTACTGTATGTATTTACTAGTGATTTGAAAATGAAACAGACAGTAAGTTGGCCCAGTTTGATGATAACACTATTTGTTTTGGACGGTAAAACTGTAAAGGATGTTAGAGAGCTCCAGATGGTCTTAAAAGAATGGAGGTTGGAGAGCCAACAGCAGATGAAATTCAACTTGGCTAAGTTTAAGGTGACGTGCACTGGCAGAACGAGTTTACATTTGTATTCGGCGATGGGTCCAAAACTTGTAGGTTCCTCTCAGCTGAGGCTTTCACAGTCATCACCATCACCATGGTTAGCTTGAGGCATTGTCTACACTGACCTTTCACCTGATTTCTAAGTTGTAGCAATTCTGCCATACTTCCAAAGTAGGAGCAGTTTAAATAGCTTCAGGGAACCTACAACTTAAATAAAACAGGACCATCAGTTCATGCGGCCAGCAGGCCAAACAGAACATTCCCTTACAAATAAACTACTTTATTTAGCCAGTTCCAATAGTGTTCAATAAAGATTCAGCCTACTGCTCAAATGCTGTTAAAAAATAATTGAATGAGTAAAGCACATATATGTAACAGAGAAACATATATTAAGAGAGAAACAACTTGTTTTGAAATTTCCAATTACCTCAATGTACACCTTTTTGGGCATATTATATTCCTAGGTTGATAATTTACTGAATTCCTCTAACTTTACTGTATTATAGCAAATTTATATTCATCTTTCAGATATACGTAGAAAATACCCCTCCTGTTTCCAGTAAAACTGGCCCTAAGAGAACAGGTTCATTCGGAGCTGCCAACAAGAGCCGATCCCCTTGGTTATGCCCCACGGCGATCCTACTGCTAGAGGTCCATCATTCCCTCGCAGCCCATCTCTCTCCGGAAGAGAAGCCCCTACCATAGCCACCAAGGGGCTAATTGATGTCTTACATTTTCCTGCCCCCTCATGCCAGTTGCCTCAACATAGGACCCCAGAGGAATCAACCTGTAGTCCACACTGAGCACTCCACAGAGACGGAGCTGAACTGGGAGCACAGCCATGTTAATGACAAAATACTGGTGGTTCAAAGCACCCAGAATGCCCTGATGCCACCTGGCTGAGGTCTGCTTGTGCTCTCTTCGTTTGCTTCCATGAGCTGCATAATAAACTGACGCAAATTTCAGTCTGCTTCTGCTTCTTGCTAGCAAAGATGTCCCAAGATATTTCACAAGAGGGGCTAAATAAGGGGCTACTACATTCTTATCACTATTTCAAGGGCATCCATATGACCCAGACAACACAGAGAAGAGAGTTAAAATAATCTGCCTCTGAAAAAAAATTTCACTTTTGACTAGGATGAGAAAACAGAACAAAAACTTTACTTACAGCTTAGAGCACGTCTCTATTTGAGTTAAAAAAAAAAAACTGAATAATTTCCACAACTATTTATTTATTTCATTCAGTTTTCCTGTCTCACTCTTGTCACTGTTTCTCCACCCTGCCAGGAGAGTATCGAGTATTATCACTTGTTTAGATGGATCGCGTTGAATTAGGGGACTAACCACTCACTGAAGACCAAGATGACTATGCCACATCCAAAGTTCAAAGTAGGACCTACTTAATGTGGAGCATGTTTAAAAGCACCATGTGGGGCTTCCCTGGTGGCGCAGTGGTTGAGAGTCCGCCTGCCGGTGCAGGGGATACGGGTTCGTGCCCCGGTCTGGGAGGATCCCACATGCCGCGGAGCGGCTGGGCCCGTGAGCTATGGCCGCTGAGCCTGCGTGTCCGGAGCCTGTGCCCTGCAGCGGGAGAGGCCACAACAGTGAGAGGCCCGCATACCGCAAAAAAAAAAAAAAAAAAAAAAGCACCATGTGGAAAATGAGCTTCCAATCTCTGCTCTTTAAAGAAAACTTCCTAATAGTAAAGGCCCTGAGGCTCTTAAATGTTCAACAACTAAGTGGGCAACAAATTCTGTGGTAAAATTCAGCCTTGTAGGAAGGACAAAATCTTGAAAACTTCAAAAGCCCACGAAGTATTTGTTTGTATTCCTTTTCAAACTCAGGTACACTAACATTCTAGTAAATAGCATTATTTTTTGCTACCAGGAAAACAGTAGTATTTGCAAAGCTTCTTCGGCAGGATCTCAATAAATGCCAAAACAAAAACATCACTTAAAACCACCAGGAGGGAAGACTGGACGTCCAAGACCTAGGTCTGTGTCCAGGCCTTCCCATTCATTAGCAATGTGACCTCAAACTGAATGTGAGCTCGTTGGGCCTCAGATTCCTTATCTGTAAAATGAGACAGTTGGGCCAGATCTCTAATGTTCCCGTCCAACTCTCCTTGAGCAACTATGATTTTTGAGACAGTCTCCAAGTTATGCATGCTAGGATAAAGCCAATCATATCCCAATTTACAAGGTGCTACAGAGGTCAAAATGTATTTTCCCTCATGGTAGCCAACATCTAACAAGGTACACTACCGTCAAGTATACCAAAGGGAATACTTACACTCCAATAAAACACAAGGTTCCTGCCATAATGGGAGGCATTACAGTTAAACTCATCCCATAGTCTTCTGGCAATGTGGAGAAACGGTATAAAGAGAGAGAACCAGCAAAATGAAGAAACGTATTAATACTGTGCTCTACTCATATAAGCCTCTCAGTATTGAGAGAACTAGGTGTAATAAATCCTTTACTAGCCACAGGATTTAGCAAAAACAAATAGGAGTCCATTTACAAAAGCAAGATGTAGTGCTGAGTTTCTTGATGAAAGGTCACCTAAAAGCAGAGGTTAACATAAAAATAACCTCCTCCCATAACTGAGTCTCAGTGATAAATAAAGCTTATGATGAATCAATAAATAAGGCCCAGCACTGTTGTGCTTGATGCTATAAGGAAATGAGGCCAGCACTACCAGACAACAATTACAAAAAGATGGAAGGAGAAAGCAGTATACTATTTAGTCTTTCTGGAAAATGAGAGGAGAAGACAAGAACAACAAAAAAATTTAAACTACTTTAAGGGAATATTTAACAGAATCCTTTAAATAATTAGCAATGATCAGGTATTTAGTTTTCAGAATATGTAGCTTGGCTGTATTTTTTTCCTAGTAAAGCATTTCAAATTCTAATTAAAAAAATACTTTATGGAGAAATTAAAAAGATACAGTAGCATCAGAGGACAAGCCATGATCCCAGAAGTAGAATATTCTAACAACATAACTTACAAGAAACTACGCTATAAAAACAGATTGTTGATTAACACAAACTCATAACAAAACGCAGAGAGCGATCACAATGGTGCTGTAATAACACTTGGCTGCTGAATTCTCTCAATACATTAAATATCTACTTGAAGACCAAATTACATTTTCTTAAAAGACAATTTATTATAGCTTTGTTTTCTTCTCATTATCTCTTAAAAATATACCTAATGAAGAAAAGAAGACAACTTCTAAATAACTTACATAAAATGGTACTAATGTGTGACAACAGACTTTGGTTTACTATGTTGGTTATTATTTAACAGCACACAACAACCTATTGTCATGACAAATCCTTACCACAATGAGACATTCCATGTGTCACATGTATCAAAATCCACTGTATGCCATTATTATGGCACACATAAAATTAACAGCCTAAGGCTGCTAGCAATTTAAATAATTGATAAGGTTTCAATTAAAAAGACAACATTTTCAGGTCTAATACAAAAATCTATTTAAATTACTGATAAAAACTTAGGCTTATGTTGGCCCAAAGCCAGAAAATGCTTACATCCAAGGGGGGGAAAAAAAGTAATTCTGCAAGTGTCAACTCAGACACTGTAGTTTTTTTTTAAAAGAATGTTTAAAGGATTTATGGTAAAAGTATGCCTAGTTTTGGGCTTCCCTGGTGGCGCAGTGGTTGGGAGTCCGCCTGCCGATGCAGGGCACACGGGTTCGTGCCCCGGACCGGGAAGATCCCACATGCCGCGGAGCAGCTAGGCCCGTGAGCCATGGCCGCTGAGCCTGCGCGTCCGGAGCCTGTGCTCTGCAATGGGAGAGGCCACAACAGTGAGAAGCCCACGTACCGCAAAAAAAAAAGTATGCCTAGTTTTGCTTTCCCCATATGGTTTTTAAAGAAATACTAAGGTGACTACAAATTTATTGAATTCCACATGAAAAACATAGCTTTTTTTTTTTTAACAGTAAATACGTGGTCATCTGTCAGTATCTTCTCTATCCCACCACCCAAATCCTGGAATCAAAAATTTTCAGAGCCAAACTGAACCTAAAAAATAAAGGCCAATGCAGGTTTTTAATAATAGGTTGGCAACTGAGGACTAATAACCAAAATCTATTGTGAGGTTAAGTCCAAATTGTTCTCTTTATGGCAAAACTGTAACCCAAAGGAATTTCAACCAGAAGAACCAAGACAGATCAAAATGACAGCCAACCAATCTTGTTTGTGCTTTCTGAGACGGAGATTCCCCTACTCTTTACTTTTTAACTGTTTATTCAGAGCCTGACTCTACATAAACAAAGAGTATGTGATGGTAGGGGCTGCCTCAAGAGATAAGAGGACAAGGAAATCTGTTTAGGTTTTAAATAACTTAAAACTTATTATCTCTCTCAGGGATATTTTCATTTTCACTTTAAAATAATTTGATCCAACATTCACAATTAGGAGAGTGGAGCTCTACCTTGGGGCCTCAGGTTCTCATCTATAAATATTAAGTGAATTCATGAGAAAACTCAGACCTGACCATCTAGACCCCATTCTATGGACCACTGCCAATGCACAGAAAAAAGTTTTCACCAGACATAGCAAATTAACAAAAATAAGAAAAATGTAGTGAGTTTTACATAAAACTAAATTTATTCACTTTAATGATCATCTTTACTTTTGAGATTAGGTACTGCCCACTGTTTTAATCTTTAAATGACTACCACTATTTTTCCTTAATAAAATAATGGTTAACGGTAGATAATTTTTATTAGTTTATTTTATTAATGTTTTTATTTGGCAAAATTAAAGTTACCACGCCTACATCTGTCCCTCAATCTAAAAGTGAAAAATTGATTATTTCATGAAATCCAAATACTTGGGGATCAATAAGCTAGATGAGCTCCCTTCAAACCAAAAGTCGCTCAAGAAATCTCAGGGACTTTTAAGTTTAAGGACAATTACAGAACTTTTACTACAACATAAAAATAAACACTGCATTTGAGAAAATAAGTACAAGTCATAAGGAATATTTGGTACAGATATCTCAACTAAGGTATTATATAAACAAAAATCATTCAGAATGTTATCATGGTGATGACATATGTTAAAAAAGAGACAACCGGCCCAAAACGGAGTCACCTGTTCTAAGCCCAAGTCACCAAACTAAGACTTAAAGTACCTAACCTAATTACAGTTTCAGCCTCTCCCAGGAATATAATCTTAACCACTCAGTCTGGGATTTCCTGGTCAGCATTAGTCATGTAATCCACCTGATAGACCCTGCTGTCCCCCAGAGGAAGGTGACCTTGCCTGAAACAATCAGCTCTTAGATAAAATAACTTCCTTGTTCTGCTTCCTGCCTATAGAAGTCTTTAGAGTGTCTTTGTGTCTGCTGGATGGGACAGGCCAATCAGATCTTTAAACTTTACTCAGATGAATTTAGTTTTTTACCACACAAAAAGATCCCAGTACAAATGTGCAGGAAGGTGGATGGGAGAGAAACAGTATAAAACAGTGAAGGAGCATGGGCCTTGCAACAAGGAGAAGCTGAACTTATATTCCATATTCACATTCATACTAGCTATAAGACCTTTAGCATGTCTCTTCACCACAGCTTCCTCATCTGAAAGATAGGGATGATAATATCTACTTTACAGAGTGATTATTAAAACCAAAGAAAATTAAACACCTTAAGCATCTAGCGTATAGTGGCCACTTCGAAATGGAAATGATTATTACTATCACTGTGATCACATGCAGTAACATTTCTTAAAGAGCACCGTTTGTTAGATCTTCCCAAAAGTACATTTTTGAAAACACACCTTTGTGTGTGGTTATGTCAGAGAAATAATGAAAGTACACTGATGTCACTAATGTACTCTCTGCAGTGGATGTATGTGTAAAAACTAGAACCCATGTGTGTGTATGTGTGTTTTCTAAAACAAAAGCATGCCACATTCTCAGGAGAGTTAGCCAATCTATTATTACTAGTGCTAGACCTTTCAGTAGTGCTAGACCTTTTAGCAGACAATCCTACTCTGCCTTTCAAGGTACTGATGAGCCCTGCTCCAAATTCTCAGGGCACAAAGACTCTCAAATAAGTTAATGAGAAGTAAATGGGAAATTGACTTTTCCTACTCTGTGCTCGTCTGAATGCAACGCTCTGTTAATCATGCCATCCTTCTTGTTCTCTTTCCTCCTACCCTAAATTAAAACTATTGGCGGAAACCCATACAGATATTTCACAGTTTTCATTACGACGAAAAAATATCCTGGTTAAAGTTGAGGTCTATCAAAAACCTACAACCTAACTGCTGGCTGAGGTTAGAGTCTCACTGAAAAGCAAGGGCCCTGATTCCATCATTTCCACCATAATACCACTTTGCATTTGTATAGAACTTTTAACTTTTCAAAGGGCTTTCACATCTATTATCCCATTTGGTCATTACAATGACCCTGTGCAGTAGAAAGGACAAGTATTATTATCCACAAGTGACAGATGAGGCAACTACAGCACAGAAAGGTTAAGTGTTTTGCCTGAAGCCAGGAAGCCAGGGGAGAGCAGCCGTCTCCTTACTTCCAGTCCAATGCTCTTTACACCAGACCACTAGAGAAGGCTTCGTACACAGACTGCAAACTCAGAAAAAATAAAGTGAATAAGAGAAAATAAAATAAAAGTAAGAGAAAAAAACAAATCAGGGCTCAGGGAAGCTATGTCTCTTCATTGTCACTGAATTATTCAAGCTTAGTATTAAAGTTTTAGAAATGTATCCTTTTTTCCTGTTTATCTACTTCAATCCTGAGACAAATGTTAATGCAAATTTTCACTGAAATTTGAAACACAAAAGAAAAGTCATTTCAGGATATATTCAAATCACTTCGATTCAGTAAGTAACCCTGTAGTTCATTTTGGGGTGGGGTGGTTAGTGCATAAAATAACTGAGCGTACATCTTAAATCATGTATCCATATTAAGCCTGCAGCTACATTATAACTATAGTCTGTTTGTAAGGGTGAAAGAGATCTCCAGTTGAAAGTAGATTTTGAAAAATATTTTAGAGCCCAGGGGTTCATTTTTAATGAGCCGTTACTTTAAGTACTGCATAAAAAATACAGGAAATTGATAGTTCATTTAGTCTGCACCATACCTAATGCAAAAGGCATTAAGATGCATTATTCTTAATGTTCATGATATGATCAGTAAGTGTCTTTTGAAAAGAATGCCCTTAACTTTCACGTAAGGAAATCTTTTAAAATCTTATATATTATATAGAAAAATGTTATAGCAACTGTGATTTACCTTTATATCTT
Source organism: Mesoplodon densirostris (assembly GCF_025265405.1). Lineage (NCBI taxonomy): Eukaryota > Metazoa > Chordata > Mammalia > Artiodactyla > Ziphiidae > Mesoplodon > Mesoplodon densirostris. The sequence continues at coordinate 126,160,452 of NC_082664.1, forward strand.
CACTATGCCAAGAAACAGCATCCTCAATTACATTATCATTTTAAAAATAGTCCTCATTTGTAATATACTTACATATGACAGCATTGCCTTCATTTCTTCATCACTTCTCACTGTAATTCGATCACCATCTTCATCTTCATCTGTTTAAAAAGCAATATAATACAAGTGATAAGATTTGCATTTTTTAATGTACAGAAACTATGTTATCTGGGAACATAATACAACTGGTTTGTACACTTGATATCTAAATCCTCAACACCGTACTCTGTGGATGTTAAGGTTACTGGTTCGTGGGTTTGTTTTTTAGTTTAGAATACAACCAGAATCTCAATAAAGAACTAAAAATTTTAGGAACAGTTGAAAATTACAATATTGCTCATGTCATTCAAGACATGTATCTAAGTTAAAGTAAATACAGGGACTTCCCTGGCGGTCCAGTGGTTAAGACTCCATGCTTCCACTGCAGGGGGCACAGGTTCAATCCCTGGTAGGGAAAGTAAAATCCCCCATGCTGCACGTGTGGCCAAATAAATAAATAAATAGAAATTTTAAAAATAAAGTCAATATAACTGGAGTATGACTGAACAGGTTTGGTTTGGAGAACTTTAAAATCCGAAGAAAGGCCAGTTTTATTTAACTATTAGTACTTTTTCCTTTCCCACATGGCATCCCATCCCTCTATTTCTCCATTCTTCCTCTCTCCCAGGCAACCTGTCATGTCATAATAGTATAATAAAAATGGCTAACGTTTACTGAACACTACTGTACACAAGGCACTGTGATTTATGCTCCATAACCCCTTAAAAGCCTCACAATGATTCTATGATGTGGACAACATGACTTGATTACTATCATTCCCTTTTTACAGAACAGAGAGTCTAGTATAAGGTTAACTTGCAAAGCAACTCTAATACAGCTCTCCTTATAACCCACTTGATCTTGTATCTCTCTTTCTATTTCTGAACTGTTTCAATTGTACTGGATACTCTCTGACCACAGTAAGCTTCAAATGGTGATTCGTGCTATTGTTGAATAATTTAATGGTCTTAAAACTAGAGGATACAGACTTCCCTCGTGGCGCAGTGGTTAAGAATCCGCCTGCCAATGCAGGGGTCACGGGGTCAATCCCTGGTCCAGGAAGATCCCACATGACGCAAAGCAACTAAGCCCGTGCGCCACAACTACTGAGCCTGCGCTCTAGAGTCCATGAGCCACAACTATTGAGCTTGCGCTGTAGAGCCTGTGAGCCACAACTACTGAAGCCCACAAGCCTAGAGCCCGTGCTCCGCAACAAGAGAAGCCACCGCAAGGAGAAGCCCACGCACCGCAACGAAGAGTAGCCCCCGCTCACTGCAGCTAGAGAAAGCCCATGGGCAGCAACGAGGACCCAACGCAACCAAAAATAAATAAATAAATTAATTAATTAAATTTCTTTAAAAAAAAACAAAACAAAACTAGAGGATAATGAGACTTCACAAAACACTTAACCAGAATGGATACATTTCAGTAAATGGATCACCGAAGCAGCCACATCTAGAAACAATGTACTTACTTCATTGATCCTTCTCTTATTTAAAATAGTTTTGAAATATGTCTTCAAAACTGTTTTAATAGGGGCTTCCCTGGTGGCGCAGTGGTTGAGAGTCCATCTGCCGATGCAGGGGACAGGGGTTCGTGCCCCGGGCTGGGAAGATCCCACATGCCGCAGAGCGGCTAGGTCCGTAAGCCATGGCCGCTGAGCCTGCGCGTCCGGAGCCTGTGCTCCGCAACGGGAGAGGCCACAACAGTGAGAGGCCCGCGTACCACAAAAAAACAAAACAAAACAAAACTGTTTTAATAACCTGAAGATAAACCAAGTGAAAATAACAGATCTCATTTTTAGCCCAAAATGGAACTGGCCATCTGATTACTCGCTCATCTATACTATCTGCCAGGCAGGACCCTGAATGACTTTTGGCTATTTCTAAATATTTACTTAGCTACTTCATCCTTCTAAAGATTAAGATCTGTCAACAGGGTAACAGCATATGTGGTAGACTTTAAATGTACAGTTGAAAGAAAAATGCTAAGAACCTTTTGAGCAATGGCAGCATTGCTGGAAGACGTACACAGCCTCCCAGGGGGACAACTTGGAAGGGGCGGGCTCTCTCTCATTTGGATGCCTCAGCTCTGGTGCACTTGTTAAACTGAGTTATTATTTTTTTGGTCACTCTTGGGCATCTAATTGCTGATTTGGCCAGATGCAGAGAACCTGATCCCAGGCCTGGGGAATAAGACAAATCTCTCACCATAAAGAGAATAAGCTAGCATGACACGCTCTGGGGACTCTTACTGAGAATACTGGGGGAGTTCAGTTCGGCACCTGGATCTTAGCCCACCACACCTCAGCTGGCCTGCCCTCCTGTCCAGCCACAGTTCTTAAGATATCCCCGTTTGGTGACCACACCATGGGAACCCTAGAAGGGAGCTTGTATTCTCCCTAATTAGCCAATTTCAGAGCAAAATGCTACCTTCTTTTTCTCTCCCACAGCCAATAGCAATCTGACATCATGAGGGAAAGCAGCACTTGAGCCTGTCCTGCTCAGTGACCAAGCCAACAGCTCTCACTGGGGTTTTCTCTCCAAAGTAATTGTTCCTGGATCCTAGATACAGGTTCACTCCTGCAGAGTTTCCCAACTGGATGTAAATCAGTATCATCAAGTCACACTGTCTGAATATCTACATAGCTAGGAGCTGCCATAGTCACCACTGGTATTATCTACCAAGAGCTGCCTATTTTAGTATAAAAGGCACACAATGGTCACTATCAGTAACAAAGAAGGCACATTCCTGGGGAGGTTACATATATAAAGGACTACAGAGAAATCTAGCATTTTCCTTCCCTCTTTTTTTTTTTTTAAAGCTACAGACTCTATAGAGCCAAATTGGGAGAGAAATGCCATTCTAATTTTGGAAACAGAGGGAGTTTCTATAGAGGTTCCAGAAACTAGTATTTTCAAGGTTAAGTCAAAAAGCTGTCATACAAATGCAGGAAACAAAGGGGAAAAAACAGACATTGTATAAAGGAATATAATGTTACATATTACCACACATGAAAGCACTTTACATTTTTTGTTTTAAAACCAAGTCAAATTCTCAACTTGGATGTTACTAAAATGATTTGTTCTATGAAGTCCTGAACTTGATAAAATTTCCAGTCTGAACAAAGTAGCTTTTTGTAAATCTCATTTCTACACTAGAGCTAGCTAGCTACAGAGATGGTGGCTACAAAGGGACAGATTATATTCGAATTTCAACATACACAAGATCTCAATAAGGTATTGTTCACACGGAATGAGGAAGTGCTTGGAGTTCAATAAAACAGGTGAAAAACCTTTTTATAATTTGTAAAGAGAAGGCACAGATTCCAGAAAAAATCATTTAAATCACATCTCTCTAAATCAGTAACAAGAACTACAACAATAAAAAGAATTCTCTAAGCTCTCCAAGTCAGGGCTTGAACCTTTAAGGCTACTTAAAACTAAAGATTCTCAAATTCTAAAATTCTATGAAATCTCTGAGGGATTATTTCAGTTACCGGAAATAATCTGGTAACTGTGAGGGAAGTCAGCAGACTAATCTCTTACGTAGCAGTTCCATAGAAAGAAGCTATGAAACACTAAAGGGCACTTTGCTTTAAGTGGACAGAAAACTGAGGACAAAAGGCCAGAATAGCTTTTGATGCAAACCTAAAGTGCTGGAGCTGTCCCATAAGGAGACAAGGTAAGTTGAAAGAGGCATTCTAATAAAGCCTGAGGATAAAATCAGGTTTATATGACACAGTGATTAATAGTTTTATGGATTAATAAGAGCCTCCATTTTATGTAGGTACTGCTCTCATTTACAGATTGCTCTTTGGAGGACTGCCTGCTTCATTCTTTAATATCTGTAATTAGTAGTTTTAATGAAGACTCCTCATTCTTGTCAGAAAGGAGACTGAGTTGGAAAAGTAATTACACATAAGAGAAGACTAATGATTCTGGCCCAGAGGCAAAATCCAAGCTATCAGATGCCCTCATGGCAACCAAAGAGCAAACCATTGGCCTTGACATTTAAAATGAGAATACACTTCTCTCTAAATACAGGGAATTCCAAGGCAGACATACAAATGGCCAACAGGTACAAAAAAAGGTGCTCCACATCTCTAATCATCAGGAAAATGCAAATGAAAACCACAATGAGGTATCACCTCACACCTCTTACATAGCTATCATCAAGAAGACAAGAGAGAACAAGTGTTGGTGAGGATGTGGAGAAATGAAAACCCTTGTGTGCAGTAGGTGGGAATGTAAATTGATACAACCACCATGGAAAACAGTAGGTGATTCCTCAAAAAATTAAAACTACAACTACCATATGATCCAGCAATCGTACTTCTAAGTCTACATCCAAAGGAATTGAAATCAGAATCTCACAGAGATATCTACACTCCAATATTCATCGCATCATTATTCACAATAGCCAAGATATGTAAACAACTCAAGTGTCCATCAATGATGAATGGATAAAGAAGATGTGTACACACACACACCCAGGCACAGACACACACACACACACACACACACACACACACACACACACACACACACCAAGGAATATTATTCAGCCATGAAAAAGATGGAATCCTTCCATTTGTGACAACATGGATGAACCTTGAGGGCATTATGCTAAGTGAAAAAAAGTTAGAGAAAGACAAATACTGTATGATAGCACTTACATGTGGAACCTAAAAAACCCAAACTCAGGGTTACCAGGGGCTGGAGGGTGGGGAAATGGGGAGATATTTGTCAAAGGGTATAAACTTCCAGTTACAAGATTAACAAAGTCTGGGGATCTAATGTACAGCATGGTGATTATAGCTAAATCATACTGTATTACATACTTGAACGTTGCTAATAGATCCTGAATGTTCTCACCACAAAAAAGAAATGGTAATTATGCATCAGGATGGATATGTTAGCTAACACTATGGTGGTAATTATTTTGCAATATGTAATGATCAAATCAATGCGCTATACACCCTAAACTTATACAATATTATGTGTCAATTATATCTCAGTAAAGCTGGAAAAAAAATTAATAGACAATGAATTGAGAGGAATGAGAAGTTAGTGAACAGTAAGAAAGTAGAAATACATACCAAGCAATTTAGTATGACAATAACTTAAAATACTTTTCTGAATAAAAAGTTGGATATACACAGCCAGCCCATCTAGCAAAGACTCTGGCTGGGCCTATCAAACCGGATTAGCTATAAAAAGTACACTAACTGGAAACATAAATCGTAAAAAACTTACTAAAATGGCACAAAGAGTTTCAAAGGTATAAATATGTTGAAGAACACTAGAAAGCCATGGCACGAAGTAGAGAGAAGCAGAAAAAAATAATTTGAACTCTTTTTGTCTTACACATGGAGGTTCTTTGCCCTCTGACCAAAAAAGCATTACTAGATACGACCAAGAAGGCAGAGGAGGGGGAGCACTCTGATACACTGGTTCACAATGAGAATTCCAGTCTTCTCCAGTTGCCTGGAGCATAGTAATATGATTTTCCAGCACATTAGGGAAGCAAAACTAGAACCAGAAAGTCTATGTACGGGCTGGATTTTGTTAATGTCACTTAAAATGGAGGCAAAAATCCTAGCAAGATACCAAATAGAGTGCAGCAGATGGCAAACAAATATTACGAAGCAATCTTCACAAAATCTGCAGTGTATCACAAACATACAAAATGGCAGAGTTTGGGAAAAGACAATCATAACAGGCCATGTGTTGTTAGCGATTTTATTTCAAGCAACGTGCAATCCAGAAGAGAAACCAAGAGGAGGAACATAAAGGTCCAAGAGCGGAGACACAGCCTCAGGTAAGGGGTGGTCAGAATGGCAAGCAGAGTGCCTACTGAGTAAACAGCACAAAAACATCAGACTCTGGGGAGCGTGCAGCCAAACGGCACCCAGTGCAGCGGCAGGGCTCAAGCGGGCTTTCGAGAAAAACAATTTAGCTTCTACCAAGGGCAACAGAAAGTTAAGGCAATACTGTAGTTTATATGTCATTTGTCATATTACTTCAGTGCCAGGTAAGAAGAGTCAATTAGAACTACAGCAAAGGCATTTTTCTAAGGCAAGAGGAAAGAAATGAAAACACAATGGTAGAGGTTAAAAAGGCATCAATAGGAAATTACCAGAAAAGCTGCCAAGTTTAGAACCCTTCTCAGGTGTGGAATCTAAGATCCGGTCAGGACCAGAGGCCATAGTTTCTAAGGCTAAATCTTCATGTCCATGAATTTTAATTTAGCTCCACGCCTCCCACCTCCTGATTCCTTCTTTACTTCTTTGCTTCCTTTTTCTTTCCAAAAAATATTCAAGTGCCCACTATGTAGCAGGCAATGTTCTGGACACTGGGGTAATAACAGTGGAAAAAGGAAAACCCCTGCCCTCAAGGAGTTTACACTCTACTTGAGAGAGACTGAAGGGTATGAGGGAGTGAATCATACAGATATCTGGGGAAAGAATGTTCCAGGCAGAGGGAACAGCTCATGCTAAGGCCCTGTGGCAGAAGAATACCTGGCATGCTTGAGAGACTGAAAGAAAGCCAGAGTAGCTGCAACAGATTGAGAATAAGATGGGGGAGAGAGACGAGTTCAGAGAAGTAATGGTGGGGCAGAGTTGGGGGAAGATGCAGGAAGGGCAGGGCCTTGTAGGGCATGTTAAGGACTTGGCTATCACTCCTGAGTGAGAAGGAAACCACTGGAGGGTCTTGACTGTAGTGATCTCACTTAACTTCTAAAAGGATCTCTTTGGCTGCTGTGTGGAGAAGAGGCTATATGGAGGCAAAGCAGAAACAAGGAGACGAGTTAGAGGACCACTGTCCTAGTCTAGGTAAGAGATGATGGTGACCTAAACCAAATTGAGGTTTTCAGCAGTCATCACATGCTGGATATATTTGCTTGTCCTTATTACTTCATTCCTTCAACCATCCATGCATTCCAGAAACACAAATTGAGAGTCTACTATGTGCCAGGTACTATGCTGGGTTTCTAGCAATTCAAAAATGAGCAGCATTATCTACTGCCCTCAAGGAACTAGCCTGGTGCTTGGGTAAAGGACTTAAACTTCTTAATTCTCATGTAAAACAGCCAGACTACTAACACCTACTACTAATAATAATAACTAATAAGACTACAAATACCTACTACTACTAATAATAACTACTCTCATAAGACTAAAAAAGATTAGGACTTTTTGCATCGATGATATTTCAAAACCAAATTTCAATAAATTAAAGCTCTCTTCAAACCGTCTCAAATTCTAAGGATACACAATTAACTCTTACATGTTAATTTTTCGACTCAGTGTACATCTATTGCAAATTACAATTTTTCATTAACCTACCCAGTTTTTCTTATAAGCAACCAGTTATCTTTTACATATGCTATACTGTAAGAAAATAAAACTTCATTTTTCCCAGAATTTTTCCAGAAATTCATAAAACAACTGAAAAGGAATCTATTCAATGAAAAGTGAGTATAAAATGGTCACGGTTAAAGAAAAACAAATAAAATAAAGATTTATCCTATAGTCGCATTTTCTGAACCAAAACTCAGACACATGGTTTGATCAGTGTGAAGATACTTACGAGGGCTACAGATCAGAATATGTGATGTCAGAGTATCATGGAAAAGTAGGGCCATATGGTATTTATAGGTATAAGTCAGTGTTTGTCTACATAGACTTAAAACATATCTTTCACGTCAACAGTAAGATTTTACTGACCAGCAACACCAGCCCAACAGTAATTTTATAGCAGTAACTTGTCTAGAGAAAATCCAGGGAGAGGAACACATGTAACAGATATGCACAGGAAACTCATTAGTGGGCACAGTTGATTTCCATCACCTCACGTGTTGGTGTACTCATTAATCTGTTAATGAAATTGTGAAAATCAGCAGGGATCTTTGGGCCTATATGAATGTCAAGCTCCTACAGCATACGTAGGGCCCACACATGCAAACATTCAAGATTTTTCATGGTTATGGAATTTAGCTTCATCTCAGAAGTGTTCTCACATCTGGGAAAAGACAAATTACTCAATAACCAGTATGGAATCAACTGTCTATCTGCTTGAAAAATAAAGCTGGATCACCACTTGACTCCTCCTTTCACCAAAATAAACTGAAAGATGGTACCCTCCCCCCAAAAAAAAAACTTCTGCCTTTGCAATAAAAACACATGCTGTTTTATATTTTAAAAAATCCACACAAAAACACATACAAGCGTACATATTTATAAATGTGTGTGTGTATTTAACCCCATTAAAGTAGGAAGAAAAAAGAATTTGAATTAATGTTTTTTCAACATCCTGGAATGTGGACCTTTCTAAGCATGGCATAAATCCAGAAGTCACAAAATATGACAAATCGGTTCTTGTAAAAACTTTAAACTTCTCCATGGAAAAAAAGAGAAAAAACAACCAAAACAAGCTTAAAGGAAAGCAATAAACTAAACAAAAATATTTATAACATCTAAGACAAAGGAGAATTTTCTTAATATTGGAAAGCTCTCAAATCAATCAGAAAAAGACAAATAACCTAATAGAAAAATGGGCAAAGGTGATAAATAGTTCACAGAAATTAAATACAAATGACCAAAATATATATGAAAAGATGCTCAAGCTCATTTATAATTGGAGAAATACAAAATAAAAATAAAACAATAATACAATAATCTTTTTCACATATCAAATTGACATCAACCGAAAAGTTTATTGGACTCAAGAGTTGGTGAGGGTAGAGAGAAATGGGCATTCTCAAAAATTGCTGGCGGGAGTGCAAATTGGCTCTACCTTCTAAAGAACAACATGGAAATACCTATCAAAACGTAAAATATGGGTACTCTTTGTTTCAGTAGTTCCAAATCCTAGGAATTTATCCTACAAATACATTTCTACAATGTGGAAAGCCATAAGAGACGATGCTGTTGACTGCAGCATTTTTTCTAATACTACTAAAAAACTGGTAACATCTTAAATTTAAAACTGGTCCATCAACAGGTTAAATTAAGTCATACCCATAAAATTAAGTATAATGTAATTATCTAAAAGAATGAAGTTGACTTGTACACACTGATGTTAGAAAGAGGCCCAACACATACTACTAAGTGGGGACAGGGGAAACTAGTTGCAATCCAGTATATATTATGTATGAGAAAATTTCTGGAAGGGTATAGAAGAAACTGTTAACTAGGGAATTGGGGAGATGGGGACTTTTACTTGTTGCTTTATTTCGATACTGCTTGCATTTTGTTTGTTTGTTTGTTTGTTTTTTGGGTGGTTTTTTTTTTTTGTCTTTTTGTTTTTGCAGTATGCGGGCCTCTCACTGTTGTGGCCTCTCCCGTTGCGGAGCACAAGCTCTGGACGCGCAGGCTCAGTGGCCATGGCTCACGGGCCCAGCCGCTCTGCGGCATGTGGGATCTTCCCGGACCGGGGCACGAACCTGTGTCCCCTGCATCGGCAGGCAGACTCCCAACCACTGCACCACCAGGGAAGCCCACTGCTTGCATTTTTTTTTAAAGATCATCTATACGTTCTTAACTAAAGAAAAAAACCTCAGACACTATTTATTGAAAGGTAGTACTTCCATTTGTGCTCTTACTGTAAGGGAGAAAGGACCTAAAAGTGGTAAAAAAGAAAAAAAGAAAAGAAAAAAAAAACGAGGTTTAGGGCCATTAGCCCAAGAGGTAAGTTTGGCACAAATGGGACTCCCTCCCCTCATTCACTCCTAAATCCCCTTGGAAACACCATCCCCTGGGATAGAAATCAGAAAGAATATAACCACTATAGACCCTCTGCCCCCTTGGGACGTAGGGCCCAGTCAAATGTGGGAATTTGAATTTGGAGCCTGAATTGTCCACCACCAACCAATTACATCCCACACCTGTGCAACTGCAAAAATAATCCAAAAAAAGCAAATTACTTACTAAGCTTTAGGTTACATGCATTTTACAATTCTCTTTTGAATACAGACATATATAACATACCATCTTATTCAACAAGTGTATTCCTACAAGGCACAAAGTACACTCGTCCCTCAGTATCCACAGGGTATTGGTTCCAGGACCACTCCCCCCAACCCATAGGATACCAAAATCTGTGGATGATCCAGTCCCTTATATAAAATGGCATTGTACAGCTTGCCCTTTGTATCCACAGGTTCCGCATCCACTAATCGGGCAGGTGTGGAATCCAAGGATACAAAGGGCCAACTGTACTAAGAAGAAAGCAAGAGTGAAATAAAACATGGTTTCTATCACCAAGTCATTCAAAATCTGGCACACAACCAACTGGAAGGGAGGCCCAATAGGTTATGTGCTCTAGTAAAGTGCCCAGAGAGATTAACCACACCTGCGGGGATCAGAGACTTCACCAAAGAGACGGCATTTCTTAGAACTGAATTATCAGTAAGAGTACCTAACCTTTCCCCTCTTTTCCACTTACTCAACTCTTTTTCTCTAGGTAAAACAAGTAAACTTGACACTGTCGTTTCTCTCGTTGCTTAATTCATATCACTAAATATAACACCTCTTTTGTATAAGTTAGTGTTGGGTATACTTTGCAGTATTAAATATATTACTATAAATATCTTAAAGTTTTCTTTATTCAGGAGTTGTTCCATCATACCATAAACAACTGAAAGAGCTCAAAAATTTCAACAAATTAGCTTATAAACTACATCTTTCCAACTCTTTCTTATACATAGATTTCATTTATTAGTGAAGATCCTTGGTACAGAAAATAAGGTTGCCCTAGAACAATCACGAAAAAAGCCAGCCTAGGATTTTAAGTCTATAATGGAAAGTACACAATAATCTAAGCACAAAAAAACAAAGAACTATCATTATTTTGTCTCTGTGTATTTTTGTTCTTATTCTTTTCACCTAAAACTGATCCAGATGCAGATGGGTATAGAGCTTCTGCCCTTGTTGGGGGAAAAGAAGGAAAGTGATCTCTAAGAAGTTAAACCTAGAAATTTAAACATTTTTTCTGTTAGTGTTAAGTGTACTTTTCGTGTTAAGTATATTACTGTAAGCATTTCTTTGATCAAAGTTTTATTTATTCAAGAGTTGTTCCATCACACCCATAAACCATACTTAACACCCTTCACAGGCTTTCAACACACTTGGTTATAAAGAGTGCAAGTTTTATAGTCAAACAGAACTGCATTTGAATATGGGTTCCACCACTTCCTAGCTGATCACTTTCAACAATCTCTTCATGTCTCTGAGTTTCAATTTCCTCACAAATATAATCTTCCTACCTCACAGAGTTGTTGCAAAGATTAGCAACAATCCAGGTAAATCATCTAGTACACTGCCTAGCACAGAGCAGGCCATCAATAAGTGATAGCTAAAATAATCAGCATTACCACTATGAACCCTAACTCTGAAAGCCAGTAAGGCACAGGTACATCGAGCCACTTGGAGGGACCCAGAAAGCAAGAAGTAGAAAGAACAAGGTAAGTTTCTTTTTTGCCACATCTAAAAACAATCAGAACATACAATATCAAGAATTATGACAACTCTCAGAACAAGTCTCAACAGTGCTTGAGAATATACACATGAGAAATTCCACTTCACCACTTACTAGCTGTGAGACTTGAACAAGTTGCTTACAGGAGATGTCCTTTCCTCAACTAGAACAGAGCTAATAACAGTCCTTCAAAGTACTTCATGGGGATCTTGTCAAGGTTAAATTAAATGATATAACCCACAGAATGCTCTTAACAAGCATCTGGCAACAGTAAGTACTCCAAATGTTAACTACCAGACTGTCCATGAAATCCCTGGCACCCCCAAGGAGTTACCGCAAGGGGTCTGAAGAGCTTGCAACACTAATATGTATTTCAGATATACATACTATTTTTCAGTAGTATATGGAGTCCAATGTGGTTAATACAATACGAATTATTTTAAGAGTTCTCAAGTAGCTTTTAAAACCATGAAATGGTTGTTGAAAAACATTCAATAAAGATATAAAGTAAAAAAGTGTGCTCATTCGGCCAACTCTTCCCCCACTCCAGCCCCAAGTCTATTTTCCAGGGGAAACCACTGGAAAGCACTGCAGTGGGCACCTCTTCAGATCTTCATCTCTCAATATATACATGAAGTTGGGAGGAGGAGGAGGGATTAAATATTTTACAAAATGAGATCATACCATACACATTTTGTTTATTCAACAGTATATAATGAATATACTTCTATGTCAATGCTTAAAATTCTCATTCTTTTTAGCCACTGCTTAATGCTTCAGACTATGGATAAATAATTTATTAATCCATTATTCTAGGCATTTAGCTTACCTCTAAATTTTTTGCTATTAAAAATAATTCCATGTCGGGCTTCCCTGGTGGCGCAGTGGTTTAGAGTCCACCTGCCGATGCAGGGGACACGGGTTCGTGCCCCGGTCCGGGAAGATCCCACATGCCACGGAGCGGCTAGGCCCATGAGCCATGGCCACTGAGCCTGCATGTCCGGAGCCTGTGCTCCGCAACGGGAGAGGCCACAACAATGAGAGGCCCACGTACCGCAAAAAATAAAAATAAAAAAAAAATAATTCCAGGGACTTCCCTAGTGGTCCAGTGGTAAAGAATCCACCTTCCAATGCAGGGGACACGGGTTCGATCCCTGTTCGGTGAACTAAGATCCCACGTGCCATAGGGCAACTAAGCCACAACCACTGAGCCCACCCTCCTCAACTAAAGAGCCTGCGTGCCGCAAACTACAGAACCCACGTGCTCTGAAGCCCAGGCACCACAACTAGAGAAAACCCGCATGCCACAATGAAGAGCCCACACGCTGCAACAAAAGATCCCGCATGCCACAGTGAAGATCCTGCGTGCCTCAACTAAGACTCCACGCAGTCAAAAATAAATTAATTAATTAAAAATAATAATAAAATAATAACTCCAGGGGGTTCCCTGGTTGCCTAGTGGTTAGGATTCGGCGCTTTCACGGCTGTGGCCCAGGTTCAATCCCTGGTTGGGGAACTGCGATCCTGCAAGCTGTGTGGCGCAGCCAAAATTTAAAAAAAAAAAAAAAATTCCACAAGGAACACTTTGTTTGAAGGGTATTCAACACATGTGTAGGTATTTCTGTTGGACAGCTTCCTAAAACTGGATCTGCTGAGTCAAAGGTTTTGAACATTTTATATTTTGGTAAGTATTGCCAAATTGTCCCCCAAGAGAACATAAATAAAAGAGAGGACAATTGTACTCTCTGTAGTTAACCATCTGCTTAAAAAACAAGAACAAAAAGGAAAAAATCATGTGGAGAAACTACATTTTTCTATGTGCAAAAGCAGACCACATCTTCGAGAAAAGATGGGACCACAGTTACAGATCCTTACTTTATCCTTCTTAACACCAGAGCCCCTGTGCTGACTAAACTCTCATCTTAACATTACTCAGCCTGTGACCTCCCTCTGGCTTTTGTCAAAACCACTTTTCTAGTATACCCTGCCCCCACCCCAGTCCCCAAGCCAATTGTTTTGGGGGGGTGGGAAGGACTCAAGACCTGAAGTGTTGCTGCCATCATCTAACAGCCATGCCAAGCCCCAATAAAACAGAATTACTCCATGCAACGTTCACTTAAATGTTCTACTCTGTTGCTGTTTTAAAGCAACAAAGGATTAAAATCTTTTAATCAATAATCACTGGCCTACAGGTAGTTTACACGTTTCATTTTGTCCCACAATATTATTACAGTGAGGAGCAAGAGCAGATAAAGGTCATGGTGGTAATTAAAGCTATATTACAGAAATATGCACACCCAAGATATGATTAAATAAGAAAATATTACTCGGTTCAGTATCATCATTAAACTTGCATTAATTTATAAATATTTAAATGTACCATATGATGATCATAAATAATCTGTTTTTGTCAGTTTCTAAAGTAATGCAACCCATAAACCCTCTGAAAAATTACTGCAGAAAGAAACAGTCAAGAAAGTATACAAGCCAGACTTACATTCAAATGCTGTGGTTGTTGCTTCAGGCAGAACCTGGCCTATCACATCCTAAACAAAGAAAGAATAAAGGAACACAATTAGCCATCTTCTTTATTGCTAACATGTGGCAAATCCTAGAGGAAACAGGAGAACCTGGAAAAGATTTTTAAAATGTTGGCATAAACTATAAAAACATTAGCTCATAATCACACTTAGCCCAGCAATCTAAGTCCAGAGTTTAAATCTCTATTCTGGAGCTTAAATCTCTATACTGGGGGTGGGGACCATTTAAAAAATCCTTTCCACTCTGTACTAATAACATAATTTTTTACTCTCGATTCAATAGCATAGACAATTACACTGTTGTGCACTTATTTAAAAAAATAGGTTTCTTCTATGGGAGGCTATAGAAGGAATGTACTGTTAGTAGAAAAAGAGGTTTGGGGAGTCAAGACTGGCCTGGGTTTGAATCTCAGCTCTGCACTAAACAAGCTGTGTGACTAGCAACAAATTACTCAACCTCTCTGAGCCTCAATTTGATTATCCTCCAATATGGGTCTAGTAATGCTTACAGAGGTAACGTAAAAAGTATTAAATAATGTAATAAACATGAACATGAACTAGCCTAACACACTGTAGACCTTCAACAAATGTAGCTCTGGATATGTGACTACCAACACTTTTCCTTGCACTCATACTGGGAAGAGTTCAAAAAACAAGTTTCCATGATGATGATGTAAATCTACACTACTACAATACATTTAACACAAACAACTCTTATAAACCTTTACTCATGAACAACTAAAAAACATATTTAATGACACCGAAATAGTTAATCTAGCCTACAAAAGAAAAAGTGTATATAACCTGATATCAATGTTTAAATGAATCTATAAAGTCGAAAACACTTAAAAAATAGTCTACACAGACAGCTTATTTCAAGAGGTACAGAACACCTTCAAGAAATAGTTAGTTCTGGGAAAAGTTACCCTCCATTATGTCCAGTCCAACCCAAATGGTCTGCAAACCTCATTGTTCTCAGGGAGCTCTGCCACAACATCTCTCCTGGGCCGTGCCACAAATGGCACCAGGCAGCCAGCTGACAAAGCCACTTGCAGTGTTTCTCAGCAGGGAGCCCACAGCCCTTCCAAGCAGGGCACTTAGCAGGGTGGCGGCTGCAACTTCCTTCTAAAGGTAGTGCTTTAGAAGCTTTTGCTGCAGTGGCGATTTGCATAATAGCCTTGTCTCTACTGTGTGTATATGTGTGTGTGTGTGTGTGTGTGTGTGTGTGTTTTAAATAAATCTGTGCATATAAAATTGATCAAAGGGAACTATCTTAGGCAGCCCTCACTCATTAGAGCCAAAAGAGATTATTTTTTTCTTCTTACTCTAGTCTTAGCAAATGAAACAACTTTCTGTGGAAGTATTTGTAAAAGATTTTAGTGTTGAAAAAAATTCTTTCTACATACTTGTAGGCAGAGAGTATTTATTGACAGCTAAATGAAAACTGTTGAGTGAGTATAGAATACACAAGCAGCCAGTGTAACGCCTGAGAGTGTGGACGGGAGCCAAACTGCTAGGGTTGGACTTCGGCTCTGCCATTCAGTCACTGAGTGACTGAATTTCTCCGTGCCTCTGTTTCCTTCTGTGTAAAAATGAGATCATAACTGTACCTACCTTGTAGGACTAATGAGTTAATATTTATAAAGTGCTTACAAGAGTGTCTAGCACATGGTAAGTGCAAGTATTAGTGTCTGTTAAATAAATAAAACAAGTCACTGATGACTGGAACATTACAAATCTTACCTCATAACGAAATCCTAAATTTCAGCACCTGACAATCAGTGGAGGATGGTCTTTGGTTCACTTACTTCATCCTTCCACAGCATTTAATGAGAACTAGCCAGTATTGGTTTAAAAGTGGGGGGGACCCTCCACTGCCCCAATCCTCCTAGTCTAGGTTATCACTGCTTACTTCCAGACAACCAATCTTGAGATGTGAACCCTACAGTATTAGCAAACTAATTTAGGATCCTTCCTACTTATGAAGAGCAGAACCTGTCAAACAGCAAACTTCTAACAACCATCTGAAAACCCTGCTGAGCAGCAATGGCCTCCTTTGCCCATCAACATAAACAAGGAGCCACACAAACTTTACAACTAATGCGGGGGGGGGGGGAAGAGAAAGAAAAAGCAAACCTGCTTGAGAGAATCATGAGAATCACGTGAACACAACTGACCATCTTGTTCTGTTAAAGCAAATAAAGTGGGGCTATAATAATGACAAAGAGGTAAAAATCAATCACTATCTCCTGGTCTTTTCTAAGCAGGCACATTTAATTTTATGTGTATTTTCCAGTTGTATTTTAAGTGACTTATTTCAAAATGACCCTGTCTTATTCTCAACATTTTACTCAACCTAAAGAAAGTTTCAAAAGAGCACATAAGTTCACATATCTTGTTGGTGATCATTTCTTGATCCTTTTCTTCTCCTTCCTTTCAATAAATCAGTCAAACAAACAGCAAACCAAAAATATAAATGAGCATCTATAACGTGCCAGGAGGATAAAGATTACAAAACTGTAGGCTACAGAAGAATAAGACTTGCTCCTTGACTTTAGGAAGATTACAATCTGTCACAAAGATAGAGACAAACCTAAAAGACTAACAAATCAGAGCACTTATAGTATGATAAAAGAGCCAAACAAAAGACATAAATTAGCAAAGGGTAGGTGCTAACTCAGAAGGCAGGAAAAATCACGGTCTCTGTTAAGATAGAAGAAACTTCACAGATTGAGGGGAAATCTGGGCTGGAACTTGGGAGAGAGGATTCAAACAGCAAGAGGAAAGGGGGAACATTCAGATCTCCTGCAGAATTTTCCCCAAACTGGGGACTGGATTGCCAAGGAAGAGGAGAAACACAGAAAGCTGAAAAACAGATAACCCAAATGCCTCTGCCTATGAGGACCAGCTGGGCCTACTTCACAATGCACCAGTCCCTAACTATTCAGACGAAGGACAAAGGCCCCAGAGAGACCCAGTGACTTGCCCACAGAGTCCCAGCCATTTGATGGAGCTGTGAATGGAGCCCTCAACTACTGACTCTGAGTCCAAAACACCCTCAGCTCCAGCTGACTCAGTGACTACAAATTGCTTCTGGCTTCCGTGTCTGGTTCTGCCACAAACCAGCTGTGTGGCTTTAGCATTTTCCCCATCAGGGGTTCATGTTTCCTCATTTGAAAACTGAAGTGAGGAGGGATATCAGATGAAGGGGAACATTCCAGGTTTCATTTGGCTTTAAATTTTAAGGTTCCAGCCAAAGATGCTGATGTGACTGTTGGTTTTTTGCCTATTTCTCAATGAAGAGATAAGGTAAACCTGGAAAAGAGATCTAAGGAGTCTTCCAGGATTTGAGCTTGCAGTTCCAAGAGCTTGATATACAGCACCCATTGTCACGAGCCCTTCATGAGGCCTTCCCAACATAACACACTCCACCTGGGCGTACCTGAGCAAGCACGTGGCACACGGCACTCTGAGCTCTAGATGGTGGGACTGTTTGTGCAAAGTTTATTTTTAGGTCAGTCATCCTTGAGCCAATGTACAATTGAGAGATGCCCAGGCCCTATCCCCTCTGCTGCAATAACAACACTTACACAGCACTTACTATGCTCCAGATTGCTGTAAGTACTTTACACATACCAACTCCACTAGTCGTCAGAACTCTGTGAGGTAGGCACTACTTTTATCCCCCCAACCCTATTTTTGTCTTTTTACAGATGAAGAAACTGAGATACAGAAGACACTTGCCCAAGTGAGTCTGGTAAGGCTTACAATGTAAACGCAGTCAGCCTGGCTCCAGTTTGTGTTTTTAACACTGTACCATTCTACTTAAAATAATGCCTTCTGTTGTCTTAAATGAGTAAAGTGAAAGAAAGCTCTTGTCTTTCTCATCAGAGACACAATTTCACTTAATCTTTACAAGTCTTTGAGGCAGGTATCATTATCCCTAATTTACAAATAAAGAAACTGAGGCTCAGAGAGGCAGAGTGACATGCCTAGCTAGTGCGATGGTTTACAATTAAACACAAATTTCTTGATTCAAAACCTAGTGTGCTGTCCACAAAACCATAATGGTGTGCATCCTCTTTGAAGCTCCCTCATTAAACAAATATTTTAGGGTCCTATGAAGCATCAGAAACAGAGAGGAAACAGGTGTCCGTCTCCTCCAGAAGTATACCATCTCATGGAGGAGACAGACAAAACTAGCACAAAACCCATATACTTTGCCAAAACAAAGTCGTGGAAACACAGAGGAGGGGCATGGGACCAAGACCAACGCAGAGGAAAAGCCAAGCTGGGCTTTGAAGGACAGGTGGGAGTTGGTGAGCTGAAGAGGCCCAGTAAAGAAGGCCTGGGCCCCTGGGAGAACTCACGGTTAATTCTATATATCTGGAAGACAGGATGCTCATGGGGGTATAGTGAGAGATGAAGCTGGTGCCAGGCAGGTATGGGCCAACCAAGATGGGCCCAGTGGGGCTTCCCTGGTGGCGCAGTGGTTAAGAATCTGTCTGCCAGTGCAGGGGACACGGGTTCGAGCCCTGGTCCAGGAAGATCCCACATGCTGCGGAGCAACTAAGGCCGCAAGTCACAACTACTGAAGCCTGCACGCCTAGACCCCATGCTCCGCAACAAGAGAAGCCACCACAATGAGAAGCCCGCACATCGCAACGAAGTGTAGCCCCCGCTCATAGCAACTAGAGAAAGCCCACGCGCAGCAACAAAGATCCAACTCAGCCAAAAATAAATAAATTTATTTAAAATATATATATATATATATATATATATATATATATGGGCCCAGAGGACCACGCCAAGGAGTTTGGACCTTACCACGAAGGGAGGTCCATGTGCATGTGAGCGTGTGGAGAACTCTGGATGCAAAGAGAAGGATGGCATATGTGTACAAGATTGGAGGCTGCCGGTTTACTCCAGCCTCTGCACTCCTTGCGCAGACACCTGAAGATCTGTATGCTCTAGGTGGTCAGTAACATCCAGAACTCAAAATGACAGTACACAGATCAAATTTTGATTGAGTAACCTATGACAAGCAAAAACCACATCCCAGATCTTCCTCTTCCCCCAAACCTCCACCCAGCCCCATCTTATCCTGCAGGTATGTTCCACTATAGATCTGGTACTTGCAACATGCTCCTCGGCATGTCAGCTCTGCCTTTGATAGCGCAGTTATTCAAAATATAAAATGGGCATGATGTACTCTATCTCACATGAATATTAAAAGCTGAGAAGTAGTACTACAGCATGTGGAAATAAATACCAAGTAAAGTAAGGAAATCTGAGTTCTGGCACTGACTCTCCCACTCACAAGCAACATGGCTTTGGAAAAGCCATTTCACCTCACTGCTCCTCGGTAACTATCTGCAAAAAAGATCAGAGGGCTCAAAAGGCCACCTCCAAGGTTATCCTCTGCTCTAACATTCCATGATTTTATTTGAAATATATTTTGAATATTTATTATGAAAGTAAGACTGCATCATTGACTCTAAGATGCACATTTTCCCCTCTATTTTAACATCTCTGAAATTGGGTTTGGGACAACGTGTGGCATGTCACAGTTTAACAGGTCGCATTTTTTTTCTTTCTTAGCGGTACATAAAATAATATCTTAAAACTTATGATGTCTTAGGCTTGCTGAAACATGATTGGTTAGAGTTGCCTTGTTTCCCTTTCCCACTAGCTACCAAGTTTAGAGAACTCAGTAGAAAGACAGGCTGGAATTTGGCCAGGGACATTCCAAAAAATCCTTGAGAAAAACTCTTCTAGATTCAGCTTTTTGTATCCCAGTTGGTTGCTTCTGTGTGTTATGTCCCAGTCCAGGCTGTGAGTTCCTTGAGGGCAGGGGCTCAATCTGATTCATCTCTATTTCCCCAGGGACTTGCACACTTGTCAGATTTCAGTCTATACAATTAATCAATGCTTGTGGTGGAAGAAATAAAACTGCCCCCATACGAGGCCAGCAATGGCCACTAGCTCAGGCCACCAGGGTAAGATTTGGTGATCAAGGTGCTGACTGCCCTACAAATCCCTGCGCCCCCCCTCGCTAGGGACACTGAGATTAGCACTCACCAGCACATCCCTGAAGAGTAGCTGCGGCCCAGAGTGCACTGTCCAGTCCACGGCTCCACTATTTGGAATCTTGATGCGAATCACCAGCACCTGGTTCTCCATGGCATGGAAGGGGCCAAGGGCCAGCCACAGCATTACAGGTTAAAGGGGCTCACATCCTGGTAGGGGGGAACCCCCTGGCTCCTGGTTAGGCGGGGGCTCGAAGAGGTGACAAGGGGACTGAGGGTCAGAGGACAGAGTGGGGGGGAGTGAAGAGAGGAGGTGATCCGGAAGCAGCCCGCAGGCTCGGAGCCAGGCCCAGGCTGTATGGGGTTGAGGGATGTCTCCCTGTGAGCGTGGACGCGGCAAGGGGCAGGAGCCAGTAGGAACTAGCGGAGATCAGAAGGTTCTGGAGTTGGAAAAGAGAACAAACGGCATCTTGCAGCTCTCTGCCGTCTGTGTGGGTGTGAGGGGAGAGCACAGAGAAGACGCCGTTTTAGAGAGATACGGCGGCAGGTGTCCACTCCTCCTTAAAGGAGCGGGGAGGGTCCCCGACTTGAGGGGACTCAGTCCGGGGCTGTTAGGAAGGAGCCCCAGGGCCGCCGGACCACAAGAAAGCTGAGGGGGCCCTCCGCGGGAGGGTCGGGGGCAAGTCCTCTGCCTCACCCCGAGCCAGAGTGCACGGCGCGCGCGACTCAGAACCTGCAACCCGAGGCCGCGCGTCCCGGCGGCGGCGGCGGCGGCAGGAGGGGGAAGGCGGCGGTAGGAGGGGGAAGGCGGCGGCGAGGGCACTGTTACTCCGGAACCAAAACGCGCGGCGCCGGAACCCCGGGAGCCGGCGAGGGCACCCACCTCCCGCGGCGCCATGTTGGAAGAGGGCAGCTCCTGGCCGGCCCCGCCCCCGCTCGCCGGCGGGCGGGACCAGAGGAGCAAGGGCTTGGCGCCGGGGCTGGAGTGAGGGGACAGACTGGACTATTCAGTCGTGAGACCCCACCGCCCCTGTCGCGAAGTGACCACCCATGGCGACCGGGTGACAGCCCTTTCTTTTCCCGGCCCTCAAAGTCAGCGAGGTGAAAACATTTAACAAAAGAAGGAGGGAACTGAACTAGAGCAGGGGTCCGCCAAAAGCCGATTGATGGCTTAAGATGCGTACTGTTTCCCTGTTCAGAAGACTAGAAAAATAGAACTGCCCCTCTCGTTTATTCCTATCAGGCCCTGTACCTAAATATTCGTGGAGGTTTGTGCATCAAATGATCAAGAGCAAGGTTGTCTTTTTTTCCTTCTTCCAAGTCACAGATCCGGAGGATCATCTTTCTCCCAAGTGAGCAAAGCGAGTGTGGATTTTTCAGTGAGGTCCTTTACCCCCATGGTTACCCTAAAATAGCAAACAGCGCACTATGCAAAAGCAACAGTAAAGAAATTCAGTGAAGAGTTTAACTGCCTGGGTACAGTTGCAGTAGTGGCATCATCTTTTCTTATTAAACCTTTGAAAAAAAAATCCTAGACAGTCCATAAATTTTCAACTAGATAGCAATGTTTACTCAGTGATATCACAGGCAGTAGCAATAACCCTTGGTTATTTTTGAATGCCTTGTTAACCTCAGATTTTTAAATGCATAATTTTGTTCATCTATGATGCCTATACAGAAGTTTGTTTACAAATTGCAACGCATAGTTTCGTCCTTTACCTCTAAGAAAAGTCCACATATCGCTTTACTTTGAGGGGCTGAATTTTGTATAAATTCGGTGGGAGAGAAGTGTCATTCCCCTCTCTAACAGTCAAGTAGTTGATGAATGCGAGAGAAAACATAATTTAAATACTGGTAAGTTTTGTTATAATATCAATTTTTTACTGCATATTTTCTCTACCTGCATTCCTTTTTTTTTTTTTTTTTTTGGTAGTATTTGTTTTAGTTAGTTATTTATTATTTATTTATTTATGGCTGCGTGGGTCTTCGTTGCTGCGCTCGGGCTTTCTCTAGTGCCGCTCGTTGTGGTGTTCGGGCTTCTGCTCCGCGGCAGGTAGGATCTTTCCCGACCAGGGCTCAAACTTGTGTCCCCTGCATTGGCAGGTGGATTCTTAACCACTGCACCACCAGGGAAGTCCCTACATTCCTTTTATATTTAATTTGAAAGTCCATTGTAGAAGATAAATTATCTCTTTTCAGTTATTGTAAATGAATAGCTTAGGTAGAAATTCATTTAGTCAGATCCTCCAGGTAGTCAAAGAATTGCCCTTTTCCACCTGCACTTCAGTCTTGTGAAAAACAAACCATTTGTTCAAGGTCCCCATGTACTTTTTATTCAAAGTTCATTTCCTATTATTTGAGAAAATAGACCACAAAGCCAGAGATTTTCTATGAACTCATGATTTGTTAAAATGGTTTTTATTGATAGTACCATGGGCAAAACCAACTCAATTTGTACTTTCCATTCTTTTGGATATATACCCACAAGTAGAATTGCTGGATCATATGATAATTCTATTTTTAGTTTTTTGAGGAGCTGCCATGTTCCACAATGGCTGCAACATTTTACATTCCCACCAGTAGCCCAAGAGTTCCAGTTTCCCTACATCTTCACCAACAATTGTTATTTCCTATATTTTTGTTAGAAGCCATATTCTCATGGATATGAGGTGATATCTCAAAGTGGTTGAGATTTGCATTTCCCTAGTGATTAGTGATGTTCATCTTTTCATATACTTGTTGGCCATTTGTATATCTTCTTTGGAGAATTGTCTATTCAAGTCCTTTGCCCGTTTTTAAATTGGCTTATTTATCTTTTTTGTTATAAAGTAATTTTTTAAATGAGGAAAATTAACATTTTACTACTATAAGTTCAGAGATGTTTTCTTTCAAATCTTTTTACATTGCTCCCAAACTCCAATCCTTAACCCAGAATCTGATCCCTTCCCACATACTATCCCAGTCCAAACTACCATTATATTTATATTATATTTCTCTCTTAAAGTTCTGTTTCCATTCTTGCCACTGCTACCAACGGTCTATGTTCAACCCAATTACCAGGGTTAGAATACCAAGTCACCCCTTTGGTTAAAACTATTCTGATGGGGCTTCCCTGGTGGTGCAGTGGTTAAGAATCTGCCTGCCAATGCAGGGGACACGGGTTCGAGCCCTGGTCTGGGAGGATCCCACGTGCAGCAGAGCAACTAGGCCCGTGAGTCACAAGTACTGAGCCTGCACGTCTGGAGCCTGTGCTCTGCAACAAGAGAGGCCGTGATAATGAGAGGCCCGCGCACTGCGATGAAGAGTGGCCCCCACTCGCCGCAACTAGAGAAAGCCCTCACACAGAAACGAAGACCCAACACACCCAGAAATAAATTAATTAATTAATTAATTTTAAAAAAACAAAACAAAAAAAACTATTCTGATGGCCTCCTAACTTGTACAGAATAAAAACTAAAGTCCTTTCCTTGACCTGCAAAACTCCACACTGTCTGCCCTCCACACCTTCTGGCCTTACGAGCTCTCAAACGTCATTCACACCAGCTTCCTTCTTACTTTTACTTGAACATATCAGGCATCCCACCTCAGGGTCTTGCATTTGCCCTTTCCTCTCCCTGGATTGCTCTTATCCCAATATTCACATGGCTGACTTCCTCCTGCAGATTTTGACTTAAAAACCACCTTGTGTTGAGGCCTTCCCTTAGCACAGTCTTGAAAACCAGCCCCAAACCCACCCCACCCACAGATGCAAGCGCGCAGGTGTGCACAATTTCTGGTCCCCTTCCCTGGTTTACTTTTCTCCTGGCCCTCATCACTATCTACCATGCCACATGTCTCAATGCTGTGTTTGTCTCCCCACTAAACTGTAACTTGGCGAGGGAGGGACCAGTATGTGTTTTATTCACTGCCATGTCCCTAGTACCTAAAATAGTACCAGACACACAGTGGGCACTTTAATAATATTTGTTAAATGAATTACTGGATTTTGAAGGCAAAGTGGGTTGAGTAATAGGAATGCAACTACCATGTGCATCTCCTGCCTGTCTTGAGCCGCACTTGCTCCTTGGCCTTCCCACAGCCACTGCCATCGTGGAGACTGAGACAACAACAATTATAGACTCCTACTGAACCACAAACTTTACAACAAATGTTGGCTGCCTCCTGTGTTCAAAAATTCCACTTGTCGGGCTTCCCTGGTGGCGCAGTGGTCGGGAGTCCGCCTGCCGATGCAGGGGACACGGGTTCGTGCCCCGGTCCGGGAGGATCCCACATGCCACGGAGCGGCTGGGCCCGTGAGCCATGGCCGTTGAGCCTGCGCATCCGGAGCCTGTGCTCCGCAACAGGAGAGGCCACAACAGTGAGAGGCCCGCGTACCACAAAAAAAAAAAAAAAAAAATGCCAAGGTCATAAAAAACAAAAAGCAAAGAAACTATCACAGACCCGAGGAGACTAAGGAGACATGATGATTAAATGTATTGTGGGATCCTCAGTGGAATCCTGGAACAGAAAAAGGACAGTAATGAAAAACTGGTGAAATCTGAATAAAGTCTGGAGTTTAGTTAGTAATAATGTACCAATGCTGACTTTTTAGTTTTGACATATGTGCAATGATTATGTAAAATGCTAACATTAGGGGAATCTGGGTGAGAGTGTATGGGAACTCTCTGTACTATATTTGCAACTTTTCTGTAAATCTAAAGTTATTCCAAAATAAAAAGTTTTTTTTTAAAAAATAAGTTGCGGGCTTCCCTGGTGGTGCAGTGGTTGAGAGTCCACCTGCCGATGCAGGGGACACGGGTTCGTGCCCCGGTCCGGGAAGATCCCACATGCGCGGAGCAGCTAGGCCCGTGAGCCATGACCGCTGAGCCTGCGTGTCCGGAGCCTGTGCTCTGCAACGGGAGAGGCCACAACAGTGAGAGGCCCACGTAACGCAAAAAAAAAAAAAAAGAAAAAAGAAAGTTGCATTTCTACACACTTGTAATAATGTCTTAGAAATTTTAATTTTAAAAAGATATAATTTATTGTTATTACAATAACAACTGAAAAATAAACATAAGCATTTTCTTCATAGTGCTTAATATCCATTAGTTTAAAAAAAGAATATGAAGAAGCATGGACAAAAGTGATGGGACTTACCTGGTGGCGCCGTGGTTAAGATCGGCCTGCCAATGCAGGGGACAGGGGTTTGAGCCCTGGCCCAGGAAAATCCCACATGCAGCGGAGCAAGTAAGGCCGTGTGCCACAACTACTGAGCCTGCACTCTAGAGCCCACGAGCCACAACTACTGAGCCCAAGTGCTGCAACTACTGAAGCCCGCCCGCCTAGAGCCCATGCTCTTCAACAAGAGAAGCCACCGCAATGAGAAGCCCACACACCGCAATGATGAGTAGCCCCCGCTCACAGCAACTAGAGAAAGCCCGCGCGCAGCAACGAAGACCCAACGCAGCCAAAAATAAATAAATAAAATAAATACAAAATTTTTTTTAAAGTGGTAAGAGACAAACCCTTGAAAGTGTGATGGGAAAGCCTGCTCTTTTGTGTTGTGGCAGGAATGGAAAAGAAAAGTGGGAGCAATTCCAGCACTCATGCAGAAGCAGAAACAACAGTTCAACAGATATTCAGAGCGCCAAGTATGTACTATGGATTTTAGATGCTGTAACATGAATTAATTTATTAATTTATGATGTCATTGGATTTATTTCTACGTAATACATTTTCCCTCAGGTAGAGTAGGCTGGTGTTCCTACAAATCACTTAAGCTTTATTTCCCTTTTTTGATGGTTTAAACATATCTATATTCTTTTCTTTATATTAACCAACAAACTATATCTCACATTTTTGTGGGGCCTTAGAGCTTGCAAAGCACGTCTCCCTTTGTTATCCTGTGCATCGTAGGGAAGTATAGAGTAATGGTTAAGAACTTGGACTCTGTAGACAGGTTACAGGGACTGGAATAACCAGTGTCACCATGTGTGACATTGAGCAAGACTTCTTGGTTTCCACAGCTTAAAAAATGGGAATAAAAATAGGATTAAGGGAGCTAATATGTGTAAAGTGCTTAGTCTAGGACCTGGCACAAAGAAACAATATGTAAGTGTTAGATAAATTCCTTATTGTATATATGGAGACACTAAGAAGGCTCTAATTTTTCTCAATTATATTCAACCAGTAATGGTATAGCAAGACAAACCATATTTTTCATCTCCAAAACAAGGTTCTTTGTATTACACACATAGTGGAACAGCAATAAACATCAAGCTAAATCAGACACGGGCATGAAAGAATGATAATAAAATTTCAGAGTTAAACTTACAAAATCACCAATCTAATCTTCTGCCCAATTCAAGAATTCTCTCCACATTTACCTAAGGAATTGTCATACAGCCTCTCTGAACATCTCCAATAACGGCACTCACTTCCTCAAGAGCCACCCCATTCCATTTTTTGCCAAATCAATTAAAATATTCTTCTTGTCTCCTTGTTACCAACACACTATTTCTAGCTCTGTTTAAAAAGAGTAAATCTAACTCATCCTAGTAGTTTCTGATTAATGTTTCATTTCACATACTTCTACACATCATTCTGTTTGACTTTAAAATAGTAAAATTCCTGTATGAGAAAATAGCTGGCACCTTTTGAGATGCCTCAAAAAGATAATGCAACAAGATTCCAATCTTTTATTTTTCAGAAGGCATGGAACAGTGTAAGTTTGTTCATTACACCTGAGATAATATTTCAAAATTTGTTGCTGTTCTTGTAAAGAATCCATATGATTTCCAATTAAAGTATCCTTTTCTTAAAGCTCTTAAAAGTGAAGGCAAGTTTTCTTTTTAATTTTGAATCATCACATGTTCCTTTGACATAGAGCCTTCATTATATGACAAATACTGAAAACACAAAAATTAGTAACACATTGTTCTCTTCCAGCTGTGTACAGAAGTAGTCTTTTTCAGTATGGCTTGAATGGACCTTGTATATAGATGCAGACCTAATAGATTTTGTTGACAGGTAAAATTAGTATTGAATACAATTTGCCTTCAACATGGTCAATGCAAAAGATTTGTAGGATGAATGAATGACTGTTGATTTTTAATGTAATCTAAAAATAAGTGACACTATTTAGATTTTTTTTTTTTTTTTTTGCGGTACGCGGGCCTCTCACTATTGTGGCCTCTTCCGCTGCGGAGCACAGGCTCCGGACGCGCAGGCTCAGCAGCCATGGCTTACGGGCCTAGCCGCTCCGTGGCATGTGGGATCTTCCCAGACCGGGGCACGAACCCACGTCCCCTGCATCGGCAGGCGGACTCTCAACCACTGCGCCACCAGGGAGGCCCTAGATTTTAATTCAAACTTTGAAATTCTTGGTCCCTTCATTTTATAAAATTTGGATATTTGAAAGCATAAGAAACTAAAATTTTGACTTTATCTCACAGTCAGAGCCTTAATACTATGTGTAAAGAAAGGTTGCAAGATAATCTACTTTTTTTTTTTGTTTTAATTTTGGCTGTGTTGGGTCTTCCTTGCTGCACATGGGCTTTCCCTAGATGAGGCAAGCGGGGGCTACTCTTCCTTGTGGCGCGTGGGCCTCTCATTGTCGTGGCTTCTCTTGTTGCAGAGCACAGGCTCTAGAGCGCAGGCTCAGTAGTTGTGGCGCACGGGCTTAGTTGCTCCGTGGCATGTGGGATCTTCCCGGGCCAGGGATCAAACCCATGTCCCCTGCATTGGCAGGCGGATTCTTAACCACTGTGCCACCAGGGAAGCCCAAATCTTCAACTTTTATGAATTATTTTAATCCAATTCATAAACATATACATTTTTTGAAATAAAAATATCCATTTTCCTTAAATGGAGTTTTAAATTCACATCTATTTATTAGAGTACAGATTTTTATTTTGTATATTTTTATTTTTCCTTTAGGGTTAGGGTAGACAACTTTCTAGATCTGATTTTAAGTTATGCACTTATATGAAAATAGAGTAAAATGAATCACTTTGTGGTTAATAAATTCAATATTCTGCTTACAGACAGCTTGTTATAAAGTTACTGATATATTCTAGCAAAAGCAGTAAAGGTTATGTCAAATAACTACTAAAAAAATCATACTATGTAGCATTAACGATGTTACCTTAACATACCAGCTTCAGGGGCTGCATAATTGTTTCTGCCAACCCATAAATTTTTGAGTAACAACAAAATTATTGTGATTTTTCCTACTAAATAATTCATACATTACAAAGTATGTAGGTAACAAGGTCCATGAATCACTAAAGCATATAATGATCATATATCTAATGACATATCTCTTTTCATAACATGAATTCGAATAGATTTATGTATTTAGGTTAACTAAAAAATACCGAGTCCATAAGGTTCATAATTCTATCAACAACAACAAAAAACTTCAAATCTTCCTTAAGAAGTACATGATTTGATTTTAAAAACTGAAAGCTTTTATCAAAATCCTTGTTTAAGCTACTTTTCATGAAGTTTTACAGCATTTAAATTGATACTATAAATATTACTGAAGATAAATTAATAATATAATGGAGTAGTACAATGTTCATAAACTGTATTTAAAATGATATAAGTGCAACTAAAATAGCTATAAGCAATACTATATAAAACCTCATTCTAGTAGTAGCTGATATTCTTTATCTAGCAACTAGGATCTAAAAGAGGATATTTTCATTTACTAACATTTTACATACTTTTCTTTGGTCTTATCTTTTTTTTAATTTTTAAAATTAAAAAAAATTTTTGGCCATGCCTCGCGGCATGCAGGATCTTGGTTCCCCGACCAGGGATGAACCCATGCCCCCTGCAGGGGAAGCACGGAATCTTAACCACTGGACTGCCAGGGCAGTCCCTGGTCTTAAAGTATCTCAAACCAAGTATACCCTTTTCTTAATGCTACTAAAAATGATCCCAAATGAGATTCCATCTATTTAATTCAAACTAGGTTTCACGAAATTGAGTTAATAGTAGTGAGGAGGATGGACCTAGAGACTGTCATACAGAGCGAAGTAAGTCAGAAAGAGAAAACAAATACCATATGCTAACATATATATATGGAATCGAAAAAAAAGAAAAAGAAAAAAGGTTCTGAAGAACCTAGGGGCAGGACAGGAATAAAGACACAGATGTAGAGAATGGACATGAGGACATGGGGAGTGGGAAGTGTAAGCTGGGACAAAGTGAGAGAGTGGCATGGACATATATACACTACCAAATGTAAAATAGATGGCTAGTGGGAAGCAGCCGCATAGCACAGGGAGATCAGCTCCGTGCTTTGTGTCCACCTAGAGGGGTGGGATAGGGAGGTTGGGAGGGAGACACAAGAGGGAGGGTATATGGGGATATATGTATATGTATAGCTGATTCACTTTGTTACAAAGCAGAAACTAACACACCATTGTAAAGCAATTATACTCCAATAAAGATGTTAAAAAAATAAAAACTAGGTTTCATACCAAAATTTTTAAAATTCCAAGAATACAATATATAAAATGTTAGTTTCACCTCTTTTAATTTCTAACATTTTTCTAAACAGTTATTTTCTATAGAAATTATGCAGTCAGTTATATTTTATCATAGTAATAATGAATCCTTTACTAATTTTTAAAATTTATTTTTATTTATGGTGAAATACACATCACACAGAAATTATGTTAACCATTTTTAAGTGTACAGTTCAGTGTTATTAAGTACATTCACATTACTGTGTCACCATCAATACCATCTATCTCCAGAACTCTTTTTATCTTACACAATTGAAACTCTATACCTATTAAACACTAACTGCCCATTTCCCCTCCCCCCTTTACTAGTTTTTTAACAGCTTTATTGAAAGATAATTCACATGCCATACAGTTCTTCCATTTAAAGTGTACAATTCAATGTTTTGAGTATAGTCACAGAATTGTGCAACCATCACCACAATCAATTTGGGAACAGTTTCATCACCCCAAAAATAATCCCCATGCCCATTAACAGTCACTCTCCATTTCCTACCAACCTCCCCAGTCCTAGGCAATCACTAATCCACTTTCTGTCTCTATAGATTTGCCTATTCTGGACATTTCATATAAGTGGAATCACACAATGTATGGGCTTTTATGATGGGCTTTTTTCACTTAGTGTAATGTTTTCAAGAAAGCTTTGTCAATGCTGTAGCATGGATCAGTACTTCTTTCCTTTTTTTGGTTGAATAATATTCTGTTGTGTGAATATGCCAAATTTTATTTTTATCCATTCGTCAGTTGATATTTGAGTTTTTTCCACTTCTTTGCTAGAATGAATAATGCTATGCACACTTGTGTACAAGTTTTTGTGTGAACACATTTTCAATTCTCTAGGGTATGTATCCTAGGAACAGAATTGCTGGGTAATATGGTAACTCCATGTTTGATATTTTGTGGAACGGCCAAACTTTTCCGAAGTGGCTGCACTATTTTACATTCCCACTAGCAATGTATGAGGGTTCCAACTTCTCCACATTTCATGCGAACACTTGTTATTATGTCTTTTTGATTATAGCCATCCTAGTGGGTATGAAGTGGTATCTCGTTGTGGTTTTGATTTGCATTTCCCTAATAGTTAATGTTAAACGCCTTTCATGTGTTTAGTAGCTATTTGTATAATTTCTTTGGAGAAATGTCTGTCCAAATCTATTTTTCAATTGGGTTGAGTTAGAAGAGTTCTTTATATATTCTGGCTATAAGTCCCTTTATCATATATATGATTTGCAAATATTTTCTCCCATTCTATCAGTTGTCTTTTATTTTCTTGATAGTGTCCTTTAAAACACAAAAGTTTTTAATTTTGATGATGTCCAACTTAACTATTTTTTTGTGTGTGTCATTTGCCTTTTCTAACATTTATCCTTTCCCCAAATAGGAGATTTTTACAATCGGCAGTATATGAAATCAGTTTCTTTACTAGAAAGTTAACTGAACTTAGAAATACACTTACTAGGGGCTTCCCTGGTGGCACAGTGGTTAAGAATCCGCCTGCCAATGCAGGGGACACAGGTGTGATCCCTGGTCCGGGAAGATCCCACATGCTGCGGAGCAACTAAGCCTGTGCACCACAACTACTGAGCCTGCACTCTAGAGCCGGCACGCCACACCTACTGAAGCCCTCGCGCCTAGAGTTGTAATAAATGTACTCTCAATTAGCAAAACAGGTCTGAGAAGTTGCTGGATGGCCAAGCTTGTGTCATTGGAAACTATTTTATCCACATCTTCATTTGAAGAATTTTTTTTCTCAACATCTGATCTCCAATTTATATTAGAAAAATACTCTGTGGACTGTGGTCATTGCTAATAACACTTCTTATTGTTGGGAAAGCTCTTGTGAAACATTTGTCAAGCACATAAAATAGTATAAAAGTGAAATATAGTAATTAAGGTGTGTGTTCTATCAATTGTGTAAGCTAAAGTAATTTTTCATTACTAACGTAAGATTTAAAAAGTATAAGTAGTTAAAGATTCTGACTTGGCACTAGTCATTAGCATGTAATTGAACTAGTAAAAAAGATCAGTTAAAGCTGTGTTGATTACCACCTTATCTTTGAAAGGCAATTAAAGACCTCAATCATTGCAACAAGATTTGATTGTGCAGCCTTTATTGGACATTGATCTTTCAGCAAAGTGCAGTTACATTTTCCATTAATTTACAGTAACACAGTTTAACTCTGATACCCTAGACTGTTGACCCAGGTGAGATGTAATGCTAAGTACTTGTTTAGGTTAAGATGCCCCCAAACGTCATTATTGTCTGAATGGTAAGTGCTGAAAAAAAGTAGATACCCGATCCACTAGCTTTAGGATAAGGTTTCTGTTATCTGCATTAGCTTTTAAATGAAATGCAACCCAGACCCTTGTCTTTAGATTACTCCACTCACTCAAACAACATTCATTCTTTAATAGAATTAAGAGATATTTTGTGAAGAATTATAGATGATCTGTGATTATAATTTTGAGTGAATATAAATATAAATGACAAAATAAAATATACATTTTAAAAGAAATACACGGCTTTTAATAATTAAAAGTGTTTCCATTTTTACCGGTCAACAATAAGCAAAATATTAGTGGCCAAATATGTATGATGAACGAACTTATGACTATTTGTACAATTTGGTATGTTAAGACATTAGCACTGAGAAACTAGGGATTTTTTTTTTTTAATTAGCAACCTCTTTCTTGCTCCCAACTCTGTTACTGCATTTTTATGGTGGTTCACAACTTATACAGGAACTATGAATTTTGACTAGAAACTTCTTCCAACACTTGATAATTGATTTGTATAGAAATAACAATAGAAGAGATGCAAGATTTTAAACTAAAATAAAACTTCCATCTTCATTCAAAAAAGTTTTGCCTGGATTATTTTAAAGACTAAAAATCCCATTAAAGAAGTATAGGCAGAAAAGCTGTTTCATCAACTAAGAAAACTCCTGCTATCCAGAAGGGCAGGGTCCACTTGGAGCCCTGCTTGCCATCTCAGGCATAACCAGCATGCGCACAGACACACTCGCACAAACTGCCTTCAATGTGTCTCCTCCTCCCTTCCTCTCACTTATTTAAAAAATCTTTTTATTGATGAAGTCTTTTAAACTTAAATATATATGGGACACAAGAATGAGGATTACAAAACCAGCTTTTCTGAAATTAAGGTAAAACTGACATTTGCTTACAGGCACATTCATGATACATTTTAAGGCAGAAAGGTTTCTTGTTTTGTCCTTCTTAGATTACAGGTGGAAAAAACTAAGATACAAAGGAGTAGTTATTAGCCTGAGGTCAAAAAGTAAGATAGCACTGTTGCTAAAAATAGAATCAATCTCCTGCCTCCAGCATTTATATTTTATCCTTTTTAGGCCACAATACTTTGATGTAATATCCAACTTTAAAGAAAAAACTTAAACCATTCCTGTTCAATGAGACGAATTTTTTCAGACTAAACAGTTCACTACAAGACTTCATAAATACAAGGACTGATATTCCGCCCCCCCCCCCCCCGTACGCGGGCCTCTCACTGTTGTGGCCTCTCCCGTTGCGGAGCACAGGCTCCGGACGCGCAGGCTCAGCGGCCATGGCTCACGGGCCCAGCCGCTCCGCGGCATGTGGGATCTTCCCGAACCGGGGCACGAACCCATGTCCCCTGCATCGGCAGACGGAATCTCAACCACTGCGCCACCAGGGAAGCCCCAAGGAATGATATTTTAAATATTTGAACCATGCCCTTAGCCACTGTTGAGTTCATCCTTTACCATGATCAACTTCATGAGAGCAAGAGGTCTATTGATTTTCATGTAATACAAGAAAATATTACATTTGCTTAATTGTTACACAGTGAGCACATCAGACAAGAAATCAAGGCTCTATTTAATGCTGCAAGCAGCAGAGAATTAGAGAGATCAATAGGGTAGTTTGTCAAAGATGTTCTCCAAGGAGACTTACCTATCACCATATGGACAAGAAGTCATTCCGATTGTAGCTATTGAAAAACAGGTAAGCACAGTCAGCAGTACAAATTATCAGAAATCAAACAGGCTAGTGTGAAAAGAAGTGCAACTCTACTGAAAAGCTGTATTTATGGTCTGATAAAAACCATTTTATCAGCCTTGTGTTGGGAGCAAACCTTTACAGCAAGTATTGACAAGATCAGGAGCAATGAATGAGCAGTATTTGACTTAAAACTTATGAGCTATAGTTATTTAACTTTGCCCATTACAGAGGAAATCAGTTCTAGCCTTTCTTGCAAAATGCTAATAGTCAGTTTTATTATTAATGAAGCTTAATGTAACACTATCTCCTTTGTGTAAGCCATTCACTTAACTAGTGTCAAGTATATTTCTTCTGGACTAAATATATTGGCATAAGTACTTCTTTGATTAAAAGGTTATTTAGAATTGCTGTTAGACAAGTGAACACTACATATATTTGAAGAACAGTTCACTCTGTAGCTCACTTAAAATGACTACCTTTAACGAAGCCAGTTTGTGTCACTTCATTATTCCAGTGCTTTCACCTCTATCACTTCCACTCACTTTCCCTACTGATTTGCCAGAAGTAGGCACCCAAACGTTGGTTAGATTGAATTCTATAAAATATTTTGCTACAAAACTGTGTAAACATTGCAGAGCATCAGCAACACATTAACATAAAATGATATATAATGCATGTTTGTAATTATGGGAGAGATCATAAATCTTAAACACCCATTGGTTTAGAAATTAAATAGTTCTACTTAGTTCTCCCTAAATTACTCCAAATTTCTGAAATTTACCATTTGTCTGGGTTTTCTGTAACTACCCCCAAGGATAAATTTTTTTAATGACTTTGCTTTCAAAAATGCAATTAACTTAATAAAATTCTAATGCAAAACCGCCATCGGGTCTTTAAAATTTCAGCCCACTTTCCATCGCCAATAAGTCTATGGATGGATACGTACCATTTCAGCTAGTTGCTTTTTTAAACAGTTACCAAATTTATTCTTTCTGGGTCTTTCTAGATTTTAATTGTTCTTACAGCTTTATTGGCATGCTATTTTAACTTTTAATAAGTCTTAATTTCATTCTTCTTGCTGCATTTACATTACCTAGAGTTGTTATTACATTTTTTTAAAAAGTAGTATGGTATTGGGATTCTTTAGGTAATAAGAAGTTTCAACATTACACCCACACCTCTCATACAGGTAAATGGCACAAGGGCTGTAATACACTTCCATTTAAAATCCTGACAGTTGAATGGTTTAAATTTCAGATTGCAGTTAGAATTCTCATCAACTTTGGATTTGCCAATGATATTATATTATCTCTATCATATATCCTAAAATTCTCTACTTCTTTTCCCAATGTTAAAGATTTTTTCCCCTTCCTTCTTTGTGGGGTATCTATATTTTCAAAGAGTTGATTTAAATTGTTAATACGTAACTATAGAATCTATAAGTTACAATCATTTTTTAATCTCTAGTTTAACCTAGTTATAGGAAAAAATTCATACAAGCATTATGCGTTTGTAGTTCCCATTGGCTAAACAGAGTATGCAACATATAACAATGTATTAATATGAAAAGCTTTGCCTCTTGAGGGCAATGATTCATCTTAAAGAACCAGACACTGTAGAAAGAAAAGGTGTTTGCAAAGTTTTATTTTAAAGGATCAAAAATAAATATTGCACATACACATGAGAAAATCTACTGATATTTTCGTCCTCCAATGCACACTTTCAGTACATGGCACCTTCATCTTCTTTATTTAGAAAATAAACTGTTATTGGTCCATAACTGGTGTGCACAGTCTCTGTGACTCTAGCAAATAACCAGGAGCCAAGTCCATATAATAAAGTTGGAATACCTAGAAAACAAATGAGTATGTTACTTGTGAAATCAATACCTATTAATCATGTACTCATGTATTTGTCATGGTTTAAATCACATAGCACTCTTCAGCAACATCAAATTATAAAGTTACAAAAATATGAGTAAACACTGACTCAACCTAAGAGGTCAATTTCATCCATGTTTGTGGAACATAGTAACAATTGTGTAAGCCTAGAGATTTTAAAAACTATAGATAAGGCTGATGTAAACTGTAATTCAAAGTACTTTACAAACATTAATTCATTACCTCCAAATAATTATGAAGTAATTCTATCTTCTTTTCACAAATAAGCAAACAGAGAAGTGTCATTAATTTAGTTGTAGATGCTCCTCATTATTGGCCTTGAGCTTAAATTACTAGGTCATCTTTATTGTGCTTTAAGTCGGACAGTAATACCGATGGCTAAAATAATTTCTTGTACAACTTGAAAGAAACTGGGTCAAAAAGCTGTCTTCAAAATCTAAGGCAAAACCTAATTCTAAGGAAGATTTTAGTATAATAACAAACATGAGAAAGAAACAATCTCATTAATATTTTTACAACTGATTTGAAAATCTTGCTTCAACTTATTTGAAATAGGTATATAGTAGACTGCAATAACATATTTTTTTCTTCTTTGGAATATTTCCATTTGCAATTAGTTGCCATTTGTGATACATGAAACTAAATATATACTAGCCAGAGATATGGGTTAAGCACTCATGTGCACATGAAACTAAGCTGGACACAAAGCAAACTTTCACAATTCCTATTTTTTGTAAGACACTTATTTAAAATCCATGACTATTATTAACATATTAAAAAACATATGTATAGGGCCTCCCTGGTGGCGCAAGTGGTTGAGAGTCCGCCTGCCGATGCAGGGGATACGGGTTCGTGCCCCGGTCTGGGAGGATCCCATATGCCGCGGAGCGGCTGGGCCCGTGAGCCATGGCCGCTGAGCCTGCGCGTCCGGAGCCTGTGCTCCGCAACGGGGGAGGCCACAACAGTGAAGAGGCCCGCATACCGAAAAAAAAAAAAAAACAAAAAAAAAACATATGTATAAAACCACAGGCACATGAATCAATAACAAATATTGTATAGTCTGCACAAATATTAATTTTATTGTTCCTGGGTATGAGTTGGACAGAAGATAACAATTTAAAAGAAGAGCTGTGGGCCTCCCTGGTGGCGCAGTGGTTGAGAGTCCGCCTGCCGATGCAGGGGATACGGGTTCGTGCCCCGGTCTGGGAGGATCCCATATGCCGCGGAGCGGCTGGGCCCGTGAGCCATGGCCGCTGGGCCTGCGCATCCGGAGCCTGTGCTCCGCAACGGGAGAGGCCACAACAGTGAGAGGCCCGCATACCGCAAAAAGAAAAAAGAAAAAAGAAAATAAAAGAAGAGCTGTACATCTGGAAAATCACTTTCTTTCTAGATAAGAGGGAAATCAACACATGCTCAGGACTAATCATATTGTTAAATTTTTTTCTTATTTTTCTGCAAGAGTATATTTGCTGTGTTATGTTCTTTTTGAGTGTGTAAGTTCATTGGACTACTTTGTGCTTATTCCCTGAAGCTGCATTCCAGCCACTGTGATGCCAGAGATTAATCAGGAGAAGCATCACTAGTTGGCAATGAGAGAGGCAAAAATGCCCATTCAGACTGGCGCCTCTCTATTTTTAGGAACATACTGGGTCACAGCTTGTTACTATCACAGGGTTCCCTGGAATTCCTATGAAACTTTTCACAGTATATTGCCTTCTTTGCCTTGGTAATACCTCCCCCAAAATCTCTAAATGCCTCAAGGGAACGTCACAAAAAATTCACAAAAACTAGCATCATAAAGCTATTTATAAATCATTCAACCAAAAGGGAAAAAAAAGGCAAGTAGTGGTGTGGAGTGGGGGAGTGGACAAGAGAACAAGAACAGGGCAGGCAGAAGAGAGTGAAGAGTAGAGGGAGCAGCTGAAATAAAAAATAAATTTAAAATATGTATCACAACTTCAAAAGGTGAAAACGGAGTGAGAAAGAAAAACAGGCTCTAGAAATAATTATTAATTTTCCAAATATACTAATAGTAAAATACATAAAATATGACTTTTAAACCAATGCTAAGGACTTACAGTTAAGAAATGGCTGGTGACACTGAAAGTTTTGTTATACAGTATTTATCAGAGTTTTCAGTTAAAATACTGATACTTTAAAAAAAAATCACACAAATGGTCAATAGTTTTTCGGCTAAAATGGAGGACCGATCAAGGATTACTAACTTAATAACTACATTATCTCTTATTAAGAAACAACAAGGAACCATTATCATTCATGCTTTTTGATAGGGGGTGGAGATGTAATGTACAAGTCAGAAATTCTCTAATTTTTTTTTTTATCCTGCAGTCTACTTATTTAATGCAGTCAGGCTAATACACTAAATGGGAAGATTAGCCACATATATGATTTACACACTAAAAAACCCCATAATTTTCTTTACAGCACAAATGCTGTAAAGACTATAAGGTTTGATGAAAAATTAAATTTTTTCCAGACTGTCTGAAACATATCATAACATCAAAATGAATGTGAAAGTCAGTTCTTTGCACAATAATTCATTTTGAGTCAGCTGAACAGTAGGTAAACCACTGTCAAATTAAGCACTTTAAAAAAATTAGAACTTTGTAGCAAGTCTCCAATTACCCATTCATTCCAATGGTAAACTGCTTTTCTTAAATCTCAATCTATTTCCCAGCAGGACACCCAGACTGGTAAACCATCAGTAAAATGTCAGCTTCCATTGAAAGGAAGGCAGAAGAGAAAGAGAACAAATGGGTAAAAGAGAAAGGGAACAAATGGGTAAAAGAGAAATCTTTATTATTTAAAAAATGGAAAAATGAACTACTTTGATAATTACTAATTTGACAGGGAAGAAGAGGAATAAAATTCTAAGTATTTTTAAATAGAATATGTACTTGATGATCCAGAGGGGCAACTGCACAACCCAGAACAGGAAAAAAATCCTATTATCTAATTCCCTACCCTAAGACAAAAATACAATATTAACATTATCAAATTGGTGAATACTCTTAAAATAAAAAGTCCAGAAAAAAAATTCCCTTTATTAGTATACGCTAATTTGTATTCAAGCATGCTTGAGCAGAAAGTTTTCCATTTTGTTTAACTTAAAACTCTTATTCTCTTTTAAACAGAATTTTTAGAATTTTCAAAAGACCATAAAGACCATTAAATCACTATTCAGCTTTCTCTTTCACATTAAAAAAAAAACTACAGCTGCTGTTTCTTTCTTCAAAAGGTTTTACTACTTTTCTTTGTGAGAATGTTCTGGGCATCCTATTTTTCTTTGGATTTCTTTCTACCTAAAAAGAGAAGCCCCTAATCATTAAGCTGTTCTTAAAGTGTTAGGTTTGAAATGGTGAAAACTTTTTTTAAAAAGGCATTGGGCTCATGGTTTACCTATAACCCTCCAGTTATGCTTTTCCTAACCTATTACTCTACATTTGGGAGGAATGATTTTTTTTTATTCTGAAAATGCTAAAATAAACATATTCTTCTTGAATCCAGTCATCACTCCAGTCTCTCCAAATAACTTTGAATTGAATTTTCTGAGTCACTACACTCCTCAACTTCTTTGCATCAACCTCAAAATTGGTAGGCATGCTCTATATGGTTCATCAGCCAAATAATAAGACATATTTTTTAAAGGATTACACATTGCTGAATAATCTCCTTAATGGACTGAACCCAAGACAGTCCCAGTGGAGCAATGGCTCCAACATCCCATGACTGCCATATGGGAGTTATTATAAGCAAAAATACACCTACCATATTTAAATTTAAGAAACTATCAGACTATATAGTAACAGTGCAGCTGCATAGGCATTTAGCTTTAATTCTGGTTCAAAAAACTGGTTGGGTAACGTGGGTCAGCTTGCACGTCTAGATTCTGAATTACTGACACATGGATTAATTTGATATCAGCTATATTAATAGGTTCCAAACATCCTGAGGCCTATTTTTCACTGACCTAGAAAATATAAAAGATGCACTCATGTCAACGTTCACGCCTCTTCCGTCATTAACCAAAAGATAATAAACATCCAGCAAGAGTTAACACTCTCAGAGTTAGAATATGCCATGAAAACATACCAATATTAAAGAGGTAGTCTTTTAAATATCTTTTAGGCCTAGCATCTGAAGAAGCTAACATCACTGGTGAAAACCTTTAGTGCTTTTAGTAAAACAAACTTGCTGGGGTTTCATATAAAGAGAACAAAGAAACTTCAAAAAAGTATTTCCAGTTTTTATAATATGAACGCACCCACAAAGTGGTGTTCATGGGAACGAATCCTGCCATGCACTTAGGCATTTTTAAAAAACTTAAGAGCCACTTTCCAGGGGCCTACACCCTCCTTCTCACTGCCCAATGTAGGGGTCCTTCTAGTTAAGAGCTGCAGGGTAGTGAGGATGGAATGCTCTCTCCCCGGCGTGATGCGGGGTGATGCAGGGTGGTCCCTAAGTACAGGCCTGTCGATAAGCCCCACTTTCCGGGGGACAATTCAGGAGCAACAACTTAGCCCTGACAAGCATCTGCCGGGCGGGGTAATACAGAAGCCCAGGGCTAGGGCCGGGGCTGGAAGGCTGCAGAGTGGGAAGGACGCACAGGCAGCGTCTGGGTAACGCCCCAGCACTGGGCGAAGCGTGGCGAGCGCGTGCGCCCGGGCGAGCCTGCGCGGGGCCGGGCTCCCGGGGCCGGGCTCCCGGGGCCGGGCCGGGGCGGTCTGACCTAGGGCCGGGGGCTCGGCCTCGGAGCCAGAGCGTTTGTCAGCGTGCTTTGCAAACAGTGGGGCCATCGTCGGCGCGACGTGCTTCACCGGCCCGGGCCACTCACCGAGGTTGATAACCTTGAGCGCCGTGAAGAACCGGTCCTGCCGGGCCAGGTCGTGCCAGGGGGCCTTGGAGCAGTGGTACTTGATGAAGGGGAAGCAGCCGGTGCGCAGGACGTGGTAGTTGGCGCCCTGCACGGGCCAGTTAAAGTGCGAGAGGCCGAACTGGTCGTTGCGGACGGCGCTGTAGGGCACGCAGAAGGAGGTCCAGTACGGCAGGCGCCGCTGCACCAGGTGGCGCGTCAGCACCTCCGAGGCGCGGGGCTTCGGGCGGGCGGCGGCGCCCGAGGCCCAGGGCCGGCACAGCAGCAGCCAGAGCACGGCCTCATGGGCCCTCCGCAGGGCCTCCATGACCGGCTTTACCCGCGTCCCCTTCCCGCTGGCCGCCGTAGGGGCGCGCGCCGCTGGGGGCGGGGCCGAAGGAGCGCGCGCGCTCGCTCGCTCCCCGGGCGTGCGGCGGGGACGCCCAATGGGCGCCGCGCGGGTGTGCGAGACCCCCACTGGGCGCGGCGGCGCGTGCGCACAAAGGTCCCGCGGCTTTCTGGGGAGAGTGGAGCGGGGCGCGGCGGTCGGTCAGGATCGCTGTCGCTGAGGAGGTAGTGAAAACGTGACCGAGGACCTCGTGTACTCATTAATAACCCTGAGGAGGGTTGAGGGCGGGCTTCGCGAGTATTATCAGTTTAGGTATGAGGAAAATTAAGCTTTAAAACAATTAAATAACTTAACCACCCTGAGTGGCAAAACTCACACCCGTATCTCTCTTCCAAGCCCCAGGCTCAAGTGCAATCCTTGGTTGGTGGTGTTGAGGAAACCCTTGAGAAGGTGTCCTCAGGGAAGCGAGTTAAAAGTCAAGTCCCCAGATTTGCAGTGGCTGGTAAAGTCGGGGAGCACTTTTGTATTCAGATCCCCGCTGTCGTGTTGTTTAAAATAAGTCCCAGATATTTCAACAGAAAAAGTTTATTTCTTAGAAAGTCCCACGTCTCTCCGTGCAGTGTGCACCACCACCTCCCTCCTAAGAGCCTGGTGAACGCCAGAACATGAGTCTTTTAGTTTTAAACCTTAGTAATCCTGTCACTCATGATCAAATCTCGTACTTAAGGAAAACCTTTTCTCAAATTTTGCAGCCTCTTGAGGTAATAACTTACATACATCTGCTTTCTAAAGAAGCATTTTCTCTTACATGTCCTAAATTCGTGTTTGGAGAAGCGATACATAAATAAGATGTGTTTGGAAAGTACTGTATGTAAATGAGATACGTGTAAACACCATATAACAGCTGCTATTATTGTTGTTGAAGACTCATGTAGGATATGAGTAGGATAGTGTAGGAGAATG
Source organism: Mesoplodon densirostris (assembly GCF_025265405.1). Lineage (NCBI taxonomy): Eukaryota > Metazoa > Chordata > Mammalia > Artiodactyla > Ziphiidae > Mesoplodon > Mesoplodon densirostris. The sequence continues at coordinate 126,202,182 of NC_082664.1, forward strand.
TAGGATAGTGTAGCTAGCTCTTGCATTCTCCAGTTTTTATTGATCCCTACAACAAGCAATGATTGAGCACCCATAACCATGTGCCAAATCTTGTAGGGTTAAGTCATTTCAGGGGCCTTGTAGTCATGCAAGGATTCCCTATTAAATTTTGAAAGATTTTAGGGGGAAGCACGATGTAGTTAGATTTGCACAGAAATGGCTGAAGGGAGGCTAAGACAAGAGTCAGGGAGGTGATTCAATACTGTGATTTCAAATTAAATTTTAAAAAGCCCTGGAGTCCTTTTTCAAACAAAATGTGTCATAGAACCCCAACCTATGAAAACTTGTGTTTTATTACTAAACATTTATAAGTGCAAAATTTTAACATTAAAGTTTTTTAAATGAGGCTAGTTTGTTGTTGTCTTGGGTTTTTATTTTGCTTGTTTTGTTTTTAGCAGAAAAGGAATTTATTGGAAGGAAATTGGATAGCTAAAATAATAAATAGGACGTCTGCGGAACCAAGCTTAGAAATGGGAAGGAATCAAGAGAGACTGGCCGGCAAAGACATAGGTAAGACCAACAGGAATTAGTATGGTTGGGATGCCGTGGCTGGCCCCATGCCACTGGACTCTTGACCCTGCTGGCTTTTTTTGTTTGCTTGGTTTGGTTTTTCTTTAATCTTTTTTTTTTTAAGTTGATTTTTTTTCCTTAATTTTTTGGCTGCGTCAGGTCTTAGTTGCGGCACGTGGGATCTTTTTGTTGCGGCACGTGGGCTTCTCTCTAGTTATGGCCGTGTGGATTTTCTCTTTCTAGTTGAGGCACGTGGGCTCCAGAGCGCATGGGCTCTGTAGTTTGCGGCCCGCGGGCTCTCTCATTGAGGCATGCAAGCACAGTAGTTGTGGCGTGTGGTATTAGTTACCCCTGCGGCATGTGGGATCTTAATTCCCGGACCAGGGATCAAACCCGTGTCCCCTGCGTTGGAAGACGGATTCTTTACCACTGGACCACAAGGGAAGTCCCGATTCTGCTGTTTCACACTCAAAAATGTTTGAAGTTGGGGGCTATTGACAACAGTTGCTGCTATAGCAGCCTCAGGACAGTTTATTTCTTATTCCTTTGTTTTGGTTGCATACTATCAAGAAAATCCTGATCCCTTGGGAGAAGTAGATGCAGATAAGAGTGGTTTTAAATGATTCATCTTGAAATCTTGGGCATGTGCTTCAGTTAGAGATGGCAGGAGGAGATTAATTCTGAGATCTACACTGAAATGACTTAACCTCAAATTAATGCATGGGCAGTTTGCGATATGTTAAAAAAAAATTGACATTATCTCTCTTTTGGCAATATAAACTATTTTTTAAAAAATGAAATTTGAATCAAACATGTGGGGAACCTCTGAATTCTGTCTGAGAAGCCCTAGGTTCTGTAGCATATAATGTAAAACTACTGATAAAGAGAGCCAGATATTTACATTAGGTTTCACTGCGTTGTCTCATGAAGGCTTGGGAAAAGGCTGAAGGATTTCTGTTGGAAGACCCTGTCTTGGAAAAACCTCAGCAGTGATGAGGGTTTCTCTAATCCAAGGGTCTTTGATTATCTCTCTTTTCTATTCTAAGGTAGGAAGTTCTTTCAAAGATTTCTGATAGGTGTTGAACCACACCCAGGTTTTCAAGAGTGTTTGAATGAAATATTACCCTAACCTAAAGATACAGAGCTGGAGAACATGTCATCTAGATATCTCTTCTAACTTGAAGATTATATGGTACTCCTTCTATAGTTGAAATAAAATAATTTCTCAAAAAACCTACAACTCAAATCAGATGCTTGATTTTCTTTTCAGTTCTAATTCTTCATGGTCATGAAACAAAAGGGGCTTAGAAGTTGGCATTCAAAAGCCTGAGTCAATGTTCAAAAATATTGTGTCCAGGGGCCTCCCTGGTGGCGCAGTGGTTGAGAGTCCGCCTGCCGATGCAGGGGATACGGGTTCGTGCCCCGATCTGGGAGGATCCCATATGCCGCGGAGCGGCTGGGCCCGTGAGCCATGGCCGCTGGGCCTGCGCGTCCGGAGCCTGTGCTCCGCAGCGGGGGAGGCCACGACAGTGAGAGGCCCGCATACCGCAAAAAGAAAAAAAAAAAAAATATTGTGTCCAGTAATTAAGAATTAAATGCATTAAATACACAAATACTTAGTTTTCCACAAAGCATGGAGAAATGGCATATCCCTTAGAAGGAATCCCTTAAAAATAGCTATCAATAGTGATACGTGTACAGCTTTTAACATGTGCATGGGTGTATCATGCTGCTCCTAGAAAGAAGGGAATTTGTTTTGGTTTTGTTTAAAGGCACCTAGGACCTTGTAGATGTTCAGAACATGTTAAAAATGAGTTCTACAAAGTTGATAGTTTGGGATATATTAAAATTAAAAATTTCTGTTCATTAAAAGGCACTATTAAGAGAGTGAAAATGTAATCTAAAGAGTGGGAGAAGTATCTAATACATATATCTGACAAAGCATTTGATATCTAGAACAAATCATTAAAAAAAGACAATCCAATAGAAAGGTGGACAAAATATTTGAATGGACTCTTCACAAAGGAGAACATCCAGATGTTTAATAATGTGAAAAAGTGCTTTGTTTCACTAATCATATGAGAAATAGGAATTAAAATATATGTTACCTTATATATTACACACCCACTAGAGTGGCTAAAGTAGAAAAGATAGAAAGTACTAAACGTTGGTGAGGATATGCAGCAATTAGAACTTTTATGCATGGCTGGCAACCACTTTGGAAAATTTTTTGGCAGTTTAAATTAAAGCTGAATACATGCATACCTTATGACCCAGCTATACCACTCTTAGGTATATATTTATATTAATGTGCTCAGGCTGCCATAACAAAACACCACAGACTGGGTTTAGCCAACCACAGAAATGTCTTACAGTTCTGGGGACTAGGGTGTCCAAGATCAGGTGCCAGCCAGTTGGGTTCCTGGAGAGAGTTCTCTTCTTGGCTTGTATTTTCTTCTTGCTGTATCCTCCCATGGTAGACAGAGCTAGCTCTATGGCTGACTCTTTGTTTTCTAATGAGGGCACTAGCCCTATTATGAGTCCCACCTTTAGGACTTCATTTAACCCCTATCACCTCCTCCTGCATGAGGCCCTATCACCAAATACAGTCACTTTGGGTATTAGGGCTTCAGCATATTCAGCATATTTTGAGGGGGCACAAACGTTCAGTCCTTAGGAATTCCCAACAGAAATTGTGTGCATATGTTTTTCAAAGGATACGTACTACAATATTCATAGCAGCACTACTCATATTTGTAATACTTAACCAGGAAATTACTCAAATGCCTAGCAGTAGTAGAGCAGATACACAAATTGTGGCATATTCACACAATGGAATACTACACAGCAACAAGAAAGAATGCTCTACAGTCACACACAACATGCATGGATCTCACAGACATGAGGAAGAGTGGAAGAATGAAGACACTAAAGAACTTACTGTACGATTTCATTTACATAAAGTATAGAAACTGGCCTAAACTCATCTGCTGTTAGAAGGGGGATAGCGATCACTCTTGGAGCGGAGACGCAGTTACTAGGAGGAGTATGAGGTGACTTCTGGGGGACTGGGATTATTCTCTCTTTTTAAAAACATTCTTTTATGTCTATAGTTCTTTTTTTTAAAGCAATTTTTTTTTTTTTGCAGTACGCGGGCCTCTCCCGTTGCGGAGCACAGGCTCTGGACGCGCAGGCTCAGTGGCCATGGCTCACGGGCCCAGCCGCTCCGCAGCATGTGGGATCCTCCCTGACCGGGGCACGAACCCGTGTCCCCTGCATCGGCAGGCGGACTCTCAACCACTGCGCCACCAGGGAAGCCCAAAGCAATTTTTTAAGAGTGGTTTTAGATTCACAGCAAAATTAAGAGGAAGCTACAGATATTTCTCATAAATCCCCTGCCCCACACATGCATAGCCTCCCCCATTATCAGCATCCCCCACCAGAGTGGTACATTTGTTACAATTGATGAACCTATGGATTATTCTCTTTCTTGATCTAGATTCTAGTTAAATGGGTGTATTCAGTTTGTAAAGTAATGAATACATATGTGCCCTTTTCTGCATGTATATTATACTTCAATAGAAAGTTTGAAAAAACAATGAGTTCTGCAGGTAGTACTACATAATAACATATCCTATTATTCATGTTTATGAAGAAATATGTATAGAGAACATATATAGTGAATATGACCGAAACATGACCTTGTACATATATAGCATCTTTTTTCTCGTGTTGTTTTTACAACCTTACTGTGAGATCCTGATTTGCTCACATATTTCTAATAGTGTGATTTAAAAGAAAATAGGGTAGGTATGTATGTAGATTTTAATTCACTGCTATTCTCAGAAGGAGAAGTAAGGGCAAGATACTAGGTGCATATGTCAGCATGTTGGTAAAAGATAAAGGAATTATTTAAAAGGGATAGAAATATTTACAATTAGGATTTCATTTACAATTTCCAGTTTGAAGCTTTAGGATTTTTGGTTCAAGAAAAGGAGGACCATGGAGTTGCTGCTGCCCCAATTCATATTCTAGCATGTTTTAGAACTTAAAAACAGATACTTCAAAGAACCACCATCCTGCGTCTCCTAGGAACCCAAATCTGCTTAATGGCTCAGTGCCCTCTAAGCCCAGCTCAGCACCAGAGGAAGTGGCATGAGTTCCCCCTATAGCTGGAAGAATGCTCCTTCGTTCTCCCTATTGCCATCAGTGGCAAACAGTGCTTGCTGCTCCATTCCTGTATCCTTGTGTGTGCCCTGGCAAGGACAATATACATTGGCCTTATGCAAAATTATCCTCATAGAAGTACTGGGTTATGGCAGGAGTCATTAGGAAGGGAAGGAACTGCTGTACTCTTACCTAGATCTTTTTGAGTCCTTCTGTGGAACTGATTGATGTTCTGAAAGCCCCCAAGCAGTCGGCTGGCAGCTGGGGCTGCTGTTACAAAGAGTGGCAAGAAAAATTACTCTGGTAAAACATTTTATTGTGAACAAAGTGGGTACAGAAATCTCATCCAAAAGCATCTTGTGTCTAAACTACTCTCAAGTTCTCCCCTCCACTGGAATGTAAACTTTCTAAGGCCAGAGGTTTATGTCTGTTTTATTAACCTTTGTGATCCCAGCACCTAGTAACTTGGCATATGGTAGGTACTCTATTTGTTGAATAAGTGGGAAAAAAAGTGTGTAAAGTGAGTACAATTAGTGTGTTTGAGGGATGTTGGAGAAAGGAAATCATAATATTCAGGGTCAGTGGTTTTAATTTTAATTCTGATAGTTGGAGAAATTAAACTACAGAATAGGAAAGAAACTTATCCAAGATCATATACCAGAAACAAGAATCAAAATTCTGGCCTCCCAGCTTTCAGTGAGCTTTTCATTAGGAAACATTTCTATGCTATTCTGACATGGATGCTAGAATCCAGTAGCAAGGAGACATATTTGTGACTTTTTGAAACTAGCTAATGATTTATGCTGGTAGGTAACACAATCCATTTCCTGGGCATGTTTTCAATGTTACAATCTTAATAATATGTAGTCAGTGTTTGGGGAAAGCATTTGAAAACATGGCCAAGTAAATTCACCTTGTCATATGGGTCATAATTATGGTCTCAGCTTCATAAAGTGAGCCTTGTTTTACTAACAGATTCATTCATGAATAGCATACAACATTTTTGTAGCAGAAATCATATTTTCATATCAAACTCCTACGATATTTTGGCTTTGCTGCTGATCTTCAACCGACAGTGACTCTTAGCACTTTAGCTGTGAGTCTTTATGCCCCCTCCCCTGTCTCACTGTCAAGTAGTTAATGATCTATAAACAAATACTGAGATGCCCTAAGGGGGCTCTCCATTTAAAGGGGCCTTGAATCATTTTATAATAGAAATACAGTAGTCCACCCACTGATTTATGATTTGTCAGTTTAGGTTTTTGAAGTGGCATTCCACTGGTATTTTCAGATGGGACAGTTTTTTAATTTACTGTACAAAAGCATTAAATTTTATCCAGTTTTTCCCTTCAGGAGAAAACTTCAAAAGTGTGAATCTACATTTGCAGTTTCCATTGTATGAAATACCTTTTTATTTGTGTATGCATACTTGTGCACATTTCAGTTTCTTAAGCTAAAAGTGGCCACAGAGGGCAATAATGTCAATGTAATAGTACTTAACAGTTACTGAGTATTAATTTCATGCTAGGTAGTTTCCACCTATTGTTTCATTGAAACAACACTCCAGAGCAGGGTTTCATTCTCCTCATCTTCAGGCTGAGGAAACTGAGTGTCAGAAGTCAGAGGTTAAAATAAGCTGCCCCTGGGCCTCCCTGGTGGCGCAGTGGTTGAGAGTCCGCCTGCCGATGCAGGGGACACGGGTTCGTGCCCCGGTCAGGGAGGATCCCATATGCCGCGGAGCGGCTGGGCCCGTGAGCCATGGCCGCTGGGCCTGCGCGTCCGGAGCCTGTGCTCCGCAACGGGAGAGGCCACGACAGTGAGAGGCCCGCATACCGCAAAAAGAAAAAAAAAAAAAAATAAGCTGCCCCTAGTTGCAGGGCAGGCAGGTGGTAGAGCTGGCATTCAAACCTATTGGGTTGACCAAAAAGTGCCTTCGGTTTTTAAGTAAAAATAGACACATTTTTCGTTTTCACCAAGAACTTTATTGAACAACATAATCAACCTTTTGTTCCACTACCTTCTGCATTTTTCAGGCAACTTCATAATTCCATCTTCCCCCAAATTTTTATCTTTTTGAGCAAAGAACTGTTTCCAGGTACCTTTTACAGTCTTCCAGGGAATTGAAAATTTTTCCATTAAGAGAATTTTGTAAAGACTGAAATAAATGGAAATCCGAAGGTGTAATATCTGGTGAATATGGCAGATGAATCAGAACTTCCCAGCCAAGCTGTAACAGTTTTTGTCTGGTCATCAAAGAAACATGCGGTCCTGCATTATCCTGATGGCAGATTATGCATTTTCTGTTGACTATTCTGGATGCTTTCCATTGAGTGCTGCTTTCATTTGGTCTAATTGGGAGCAGTACTTGTTGGAATGAATGGTTTGGTTTTCCGGAAGGAGCTCATAATAGAGGACTCCCTTCCAATCCCACCATACATAAATATAACATCACCTTCCTTGGATGAAGACCCGCCTTTGGTGTGGTTGGTGGTGGTTCATCTCACTTGCCCCACAATCTCTTCCATTCCACATTATTGTACAGTATCCACTTTTCATCACCCATCACAATTTGTTTTAAAAATGGAACGTTTGGGCCTCCCTGGTGGCGCAGTGGTTAAGAGTCCGCCTGCCGATGCAGGGGATACGGGTTCGTGCCCCGGTCTGGGAGGATCCCACATGCCGCGGAGCGGCTGGGCCCGTGAGCCATGGCCGCTGGGCCTGCGCATCCGGAGCCTGTGCTCCGCAACGGGGGAGGCCACAACAGTGAGAGGCCCACATACCGCAAAAAGAAAAAAAAATAAAAATGGAACGTTTTCATTACGTTTAAGTAGATAATCACATGTGGAAATATGGTCAAGAAGGTTTTTTTTTTTTTTTTTGCTTAACTTATATGGAACCCAAACATCAAAGCGATGAACACAACCAAGCTGGTGCAAATGATTTTTAGTGCTTGATTTGGATATTTTGAGTATGTCCGCTATCTCCTGCATGGTATAACGTTGATTGTTCTCAATTAATGTCTCAATTTGATCGCTATCAACTTCAACTGGTCTACCACCCGACCGTGGAGCATTGTCCAGTGAGAAATCTCCAGCACAAAACTTGGCAAAGTACTTTTGACATGTTCGATCAGTCACAGCACCTTCTCCTTCTCCATACACTGCACAAATCTTTTTTTGCGTTTCAGTTGCAATTTTACCTTTCTTGAAATAGTAAAGCATAATATGTTGAAAATGTTGCTTTCTTTCTTCCATCTTCAATACTAAAATGGCTACACAAAAATTCATGAATTTAAAAAAAACTATTTGGTTGCACCAGGCGGGCTCCTTAGTTGTGGCTCACAGGCTCCTTAGTTGCAGCAAGCGGGCTCCTTAGTTGTGGCATGCATGTGGGATCTAGTTCCCGACCAGGGATCAAACCCGGGCCCCTTGCATTGGGAGCACGGAGTCTTTTTTTTTTTTTTTTTTTTTGCGGTATGCAGGCCTCTCACTGTTGTGGCCTCCCCCGTTGCGGAGCACAGGCTCCAGACGCGCAGGCTCCGGACGCGCAGGCTCAGCGGCCATGGCTCACGGGCCCAGCCGCTCCGCGGCATATGGGATCCTCCCAGACCGGGGCACGAACCCGTATCCCCTGCATCGGCAGGCGGACTCTCAACCACTTGCGCCACCAGGGAGGCCCGGGAGCACGGAGTCTTAACCACTGTGCCACCAGGGAAGTCTCCCATATTCACCAATTTTGATAAGTTGTTTTTAAATGCATGCTGATATGACAGCTGTCACAATACAGTCTAACAAAATGGTTTCAAATGAAGTTAAAGACAACAAGGCGCTACTAGAGCCATCTTATGAAAAAAACCCAAACGAACATGTTGGCCAACCCAGTGCATTGATAGGACTCAAAACCCCATGTTTGACCATAGTTTAAAAGAGCCATCTGATGCTAGACTCAAATGTAAAAGTTGCTGACACAATTTAACATCCTTTAGGTGTTACACAATTAGTAAGGAAACAGGAAATACCATTCTAGATCCAAACTGTGGCCCATTTAGCCCAGGAGTCTGTCTGGCTCCAGGGAAATTTGGGGGCATACATGATGACTCTCAAAAAAAAAAAAAAGATTTTTCACAACGGAATCACTTGCAAAATTTGTTGTAAAACAACTATTTCTGTGCATATTGAAAGTCCTTTTATCTTTAAAACTGAAAGGCATGCAATAAGGAGTAATAAGGAGTTTGGGTACTACCGACAAAGATCCCAACTCTAAGCAAGTTATCAAGCTCTAAAACTTGGATTTTATTCGGGGAACCTGAATGAAGAGTATGTAGGAATTCTCTGGACTGCTTTTACAGGTCTAAAATTTTATTCACATTAAAAAGTTTAGTTTTGAAAACTCGGTTTTTAATGGAGAGTGAATCTGGCCATAGTTTGGACAGGTATGAGAAATGCTGCTGCTGTGGGTAATAGGCACATTTAGTCCAAGCCAGCACTTCAGTGAACCACATCTGTGGTTCAGCTCTTTCTTTTTATTCCTTCTTGCTATTTCGAATAAAGTAAGATGTTAAAGCTAACTACATGCTCTATTAATTATATGAAGGTGAACTTGAGTCATATTTGTTACTGAAGATGATTAATAATTACCAGTTCTGCACATGTTTCTAGTGCATTTCAGTAAATAAACAGGGTACATTGTTGGGTAGTAATTGATTAATTAGCACATTCATCCTACACAGCTCGATGGTCTAAGGATGCTGAGTTTGAGATATTGCTCATAATTATTGCAAGAAACAAATCTGTTCCATTTCTCAGTTTATTCTTCTGTATGCTGAGATTTTTTTTTCTAAATCGAATGTTTAATGGTTCAAAACCTTATAGGTTTTATTCAGATAAATCAACTCATGAAAAATTGCTAGTCATAATCTCAGAATCTTTTTTTGTGTGTGAACTAGGGTAAAAACTTTTACAAGGCTAATTTTAACATTAGATCTTGCTGTTAAACTGGATCAAATACTGTAAATATAGGGCACTTTCCCACCATGCAGGAAATGCTCATTGAGCACCTATGCGCAACAGGGGCACTGGAATCTCATTTGCTTCCCAACCACATCAAATAAGCTCAGGATTGCAAGTGTCATCGGGTTGGCACTTCGCAGCACCAAGCAAATATACTGTGTAATCTTCAGAGAAGTGCAACAGCATGTATTGGTCACCATTTTAACTATGCAGCAATTCAGGATTTTTTTTTTCTAATTTATTGACCCAGCATGTGGTTGAGAGAGAGTGTAGTTGAGAGAGCTTTGGACAGGGAGTCAGGAGTCCTGGGTTCTACTACTCTATCTGTATTTTTTCTTGAAGAAGCTTTGTGACTCTGGGCATATCATTACTCCCTTCTCTAAGCATGGATCACTCATCTGTAAAATGAAGGCTTCAACCAGGGATGATGAGGTACAGTGAGGAGCCCAGACTGCAGCCATAGATAGACCTACGTTTGAATCTGGACTCCCTATTACTGTTTTTTACAATTTTAGGGAAATTATGTAGCCTCTCTGAGTTTCTGCTCTGTTTGCTTGAGTTTATTGTAAGGATGATATATGAAAATAGTTTGTGAACTATAAATTACCATGTGAATATAAGGCATTGTTAATATTATTAACTATCTTAACTGGTTGTCATTAACATGATATGTGGAAGGATGCATCAAAATGCCCATGTGCTGGTCTAACAATAGAGGATCAGTGACATCCTTACGCCATTATTAAAATGGCATTGGGGAAGAATTTCTGATGTGTCTTCATAATTTATTGCTAAGTGAAAAACACAGTCTGTACAACAGTATGTTTGATATAATCCTATTTAAAAAATTATGTACACAAAGATATAATAGGAACTCAATATATATGTGATAAAATAACAAATTATATATATATATATATATATTAATCGAGTGACTCTACTGATAGGTACTGTTCTAGGAGCTGGGCTATATCTTTATACTTACAGTCCTTTGGGTGAGACAGATAATTAAAAAATAGGCAAATCTACTACGTAATACCACATATTGTTAAGTGCTTTGGAGAAAAATAAAGGAGGGGAAGGTGTTAGAGAATAAGGGAGTGCTAATTAGGAAGGGTGGTCAGAAAGGGCCCCTCTGGTCTACTGACAGTTGAGCAGAGACTGAATGCAGTGAGTGAGCCCCAGAAATTTCTGGGAGAAGAGTGTGCCAGGCAGAAGTTAGAAATGTAGAGGCCCTAGGCAGGAGTAATAGCAGATACAACCGAAATCCTTAACAGTAGTTAATCTCCAGGTGGTGAAATAATTTTTGATTTTTTAGTTTATTCCCTGTGCTTTTCTGTTTTTCAAAAGGTTTTTGTTTTGTTTTACTTATTCGTTTTTTTGAAGAAGCTATGTGATCCTATTTGGTTTTTTTTTTTTATCATGAGTATGTATTTTTGTAATTAGAAAAATTAAAATCCAGATATACTGAAAGACAAAGCCATCTTAAGAAAAATGCTCATAAGTACTTGTAAAAGCTTACATCATCTATAATTTTCTGTTTTCATGGTTTTAGTGCCAAGAATCTATGAGTTGGTAGTGAGAATGAAGGAAGCAAAGGGATTTCTGCCCTGGCAATGAAATTTAAAGAAGTGTTTTAGCTATAACAATTAGTGTGGGCTTTATGGAGGGATTTAGAATCATCCTACTTTCAGCTCCCTGTTCAGGCCTTGCTGCAGGGTTGTCAGAATACTTCAGAGAAAGGCAGTGCCTGCCCACTTTTAGATGTGGCCCAGGAAACAGCGCATTTTGGGAGGTGTTTAAAAATATAGGATTAAAGCTGCCCATTTATGCAGCCTGAGGGAGGACATCTGCTACATAGCAAACTGGAATGTTACAAAATGCATCTTCCATCTCTTTTTAAGTCCAGGTACAAATTAAAGTTCAGAGATAGAACTCGAGCTATTCATCCTGCACAGCAAAGCAGATATGAAAAGAAGACATGCTCTGGTTTATACAGGGACATTTAAAGCTTTTATTCACATTTCAATCCCATCTATTTGCACCACGATCTTCTAGTACAGGAGGTACTCATTATATCAGTTTAGATAAAAATGTTTTCAAAATAAAATGTTTCCATTACTTTAGGTGATTTGCAATACCTAAGAGTTCAGTGCAAGAAAGTGAAAACCCCCCAAAATGAAAGACATGATTCTAGTCTAAAGAGCATGTTTGGCGTGCTACTATTTTGTCAAAAAAATTTCCTCCAAGAGAAAGCCATTGGCATTGCAAAGAACTATTTTAAATTATAAAATACTTTGTAATCATTTAAAATCACATCCCTTTTTTAAACTTCTTTTTAAAAATTTATTATTTATTTTCTTTTATTATTTTTTGGGCTGCATCTGGTCTTAGTTGCAGCATGCGGAATCTTCATTGCGGCATGAGGAATCTTTGTTGCAGCATGTGGAATCTTCATTGAGGCATGCGGGATCTTTCCTTGCGGCCCATAGTCTCTTTGTTGCGGTGCTTGGGCTTCTCTCTAGTTGTGGCGCGCAGGCTTCAGAGTGCATGGGCTCTGTAGTTTGTGGCACGTGGCCTTTCTCATTGAGGTGTGAGAGCTCAGTAGTTGTGGCTTGCAGGCTTAGTTGCCCCGAGGCATGTGGGATCTTAGTTCCCAGACCAGGGATCAAACCCACGTCCCCTGCATTGGAAAGCAGATTCTTTACCACTGGACCATCAGGGAAGTCCCAGAATCACATCCCTTTTCGATGGTAGATGGGGAAACTTAAGAGGCTGAACTAAGTTGCAAAATATTTTCATCCATTATTTCCAGTAGATGGAAGAGAAAGCTAGAAGAAAAAATCACCTTCTTGTGTGATACATCAAATGTTGCCCTTTTAATACTTTGATGATGGTGGCATAGAATCATAGAACATTAGAGCTAGGATTAAGCTTAAATATCAGTTCCACTTTCTTATTTTACATGCCAGAAAACCGAGAACTAGAGAGGAGAAATTATTGTCCACTAAGGAAAGAACTGGAACTGAAACTCATTAAGACATTTAAATCTAAAGCAGATGTTATATTTATATTCCATATGCATTTAGAATAACTACAAATTCCACCTAATCACTATCTGTCCCTCCATTTAGAATAACTACAAATGCCACTTAATCACTATCTGTCCCTCCAAACCTTTGCAGATGGCAGAGCATTCACCCTTTTATGCATCTCTGTTTACATGAGTGGGTATCACACTAAAGTCATTGTCTGAATTCTAGAATACTAAGGGTATTAAGCTTAGAATACCCTACCATGGTGCTAGGGAACAGGCCATTACTGTCTGGTGACAGCTTTGGGAACTTGGAGCAGGGAGGTGGTTATGATATTCCCAGGCCATGTCCCTAAGTTCATTATCACTTTGGATAGCAGAACTTACAATGAAGAAATTCATATTTTGCTTTCCCAACCTCCCCCAAATTAGGTTTTTGTTTCACTTGCTCCAGTAATATTAAAAACAGATGCATTACAAGACAGAAAATACAGAAAGAAAAAATCCCATTAAGGGATTTAATGGGATTTTTTAATCCCATTTAAAAAATTACCATTAAGAAGTAAGCACTGTTAACATTTGGGGGATTATCCTTACAGTCTTGTGTGTGTGTGTGTACATATATGTACACATTTTTATAAAGTCATAATTTGGAGTCATAGTTTTCATGCTGTTTTAAAATATGCTTCTTTAATTCACAATAATTAAATATCATTTCATAATAATGTAACATATTCTCCTAACACATGATTTTTTTTTTTTTTCTTTTTGCGGTATGCGGGCCTCTCACTGTTGTGGCCTCTCCCATTGCGGAGCACAGGCTCCTGATGCGCAGGCCCAGCGGCCATGGCTCACGGGCCCAGCCGCTCCGCGGCATGTGGGATCCTCCCAGACCGGGGCACGAACCCGTATCCCCTGCATCGGCAGGCGGACTCTCAACCACTGCGCCACCAGGGAGGCCCCATGATTTTTTAAAAATAGTTTTTTGAGGTATAATTGACATTCAAACACTGTCCTTACTTAAGGTGTACAACTTGATAAGTTTTTTTTTTTTTGCGGTACGCGGGCCTCTCACTGTTGTGGTCTCTCCCGTTGCGGAGCACAGGCTCCGGACGCGCAGCCTCAGCGACCGTGGCTCACGGGCCCAGCCGCTCCGCGGCATGTGGGATCTTCCCGGACCAGGGCACGAACCCACGTCCCCTGCATCGGCAGGCGGACTTTCAACCACTGCGCCACCAGGGAAGGCGCAACTTGATAAGTTTTGACATCCAAGAGAACATTTTCACAATCAATATAGTGAAGCCCCAGAATTTCCTTCTGCCCCTTTGTAATCCTCCTGCTCCTCCCCTTCCCTACTCTACCACTTCCCACCCCTAAGCACTGTTGATCTGCTTTTTGTCACTGTAGTTTGTATTTTCTAGAATGCTATGTAAATGGATATGTACTTTTTTTTTTTTTTTTTTTTTTTTTTTTTTTTTTTTTTTTTTCCTTTTTTTTGCGGTATGTGGGCCTCTCACTGTTGTGGCCTCTCCCGTTGCGGAGCACAGGCTCCGGACGCGCAGGCCCAGCGGCCATGGCTCACGGGCCCAGCCGCTCCGCGGCATATGGGATCCTCCCAGACCGGGGCACGAACCCGCATCCCCTGCATCGGCAGGCGGACTCTCAACCACTGCGCCACCAGGGAGGCCCGGATATGTACTTTTTTAATCTAAATATTTTCATTCAGCATAATTATATTGATTCATCCATGTCTTTGAGTTTATTAACAGTTCACTCCTTCTCATCGCTAAGTAGTATTCCATTGTAGGATATCCCACAATTTGTTTATGCATCCACCTGTTGATGGATGTTTGGATTTTTTCCAGTTTTGGGCTGTTACAAATAAAGCTGCTGTGAACATTCATGTACAAGTCTGTATATGCTTTCTTTTCTTTTTTTTTTTTTTTTTTTTTTTTTTTGCTGTACGCGGGCCTCTCACTGCTGTGGCCTCTCCCGTTGCGGAGCACAGGCTCCGGACACACAGGCTCCGCGGCCATGGCTCGCGGGCCCAGCCGCTCCGCGGCATGTGGGATCTTCCGGGATCGGGGCACGAACCCGTTTCCCCGGCATCGGCAGGCGGACTCTCAACCACTGCGCCACCAGGGAAGCCCTGCTTTCTTTTCTTTTGGGTAAATAAGTAGGAGTGGAATGGCTGGATCATATATTAAGTGTAGGAATGATTTTTTTAATGGCTGTACAGAGGTCCTTTATATAGCTATTCATAATTTTTAAGCAATACTCTATTGTTGAACATTTAGACCTTTCTGATTTTTCACTATTGTTGCAAATGATATATAATTTTTTGCTTAGGAAGGTGGCTACAGATATTCAACTTGAGAAAAAAAAAACCAAAAACACCCAAGATAATGAGTAGAAAGGCATTGTGAAGGAAACCTAGATAAAGAGAATGTTGTTAGATAATTTTGAGTTTTTCAGTGATTGCAAAGTATTTTGTCTCCT
Source organism: Mesoplodon densirostris (assembly GCF_025265405.1). Taxonomy (NCBI): domain Eukaryota; kingdom Metazoa; phylum Chordata; class Mammalia; order Artiodactyla; family Ziphiidae; genus Mesoplodon; species Mesoplodon densirostris. The sequence continues at coordinate 126,217,440 of NC_082664.1, forward strand.
TTTCTGGGAAGCAAAGTGGCATGAGTCTGTAAATGAACCAAAATTTGAATTTAAATTTGAAGTTTATTTTGCTGTTTTCTTGTCAAGTTTATGGAACCATGATTTCATCATAACATTCCTTATGAGGCAACTGCAATAAACTTAGGTGTGGCCTTTTGTTTCTGGGAGCTATAATTAGCCATCTGGTATACTTTTTAACATTTTGTTAAATAAAAAAATCTTAAAATGTTGCATTTTACTCACTTCTCTTTCTCTCCATACATACATACACTCACACATATATATAATATATATGGTGACAAATGTGGAAGTGAACCAAAATGTTTACAGAATGGAAAAGAAAACCACCATCATACTACCCCCCCAAACCAAAAAACACTTACACATAGATGCCAAAGCTATATTTTTCTGTGCTACATTTAGGGTCTTCTTATAACAAAACAAAAGTTGTTTTTACCAACAGATTTTCAAACAGCAGGGACATGCTTATTATTTACTGTTTTGGTATCTTTCCCTCACTTACATAAATACCCCAGAAACCAGCAGTTTAAAACTAATAAAGCCAGGCCCCTACATCAAGTGCAATAAAGTTTCACAACCATGAGTTAGACTGTTTGTTAGAGTGAAAAATAAACCTATATATGTGGTTATGAAAGGGCTTTCTTAGAAAGTGTATAATCACATTTCAAAGTTAGAACTTCCATTTGAAGTTGCAATGAAATAATACTACTTAAACATTTATGCAGAGTGCTTCATCTTTGAAAGACTTTCCCAACATTGGCCAATTAATCTCTACTGCTTCCCTAAGGAGCAGGTATTAACTATCTGCCATTTTTCTAGTTAGAAAATTGAGGAAGGTATGGCCATCTCAGAGAGAGGGAGGGCTGGGGAGACAAGTTTCTAGCCCTTACTATTCTGTGACTCTTTGGAATGTAACTCCTAATAGAATGCATCAGTTTTCTGTTCCACATTGATGAAATCATTAATAAAACAAAGATGGAAATAGCAGCTCAGTCTGCCTCAGGCTTTTAGATACAGTCCTTACCCTCCTGAGGCACACCTTTTGGAAAGAATGGAATACAGAAAAGATACAGAAGAGCCACAGCACATTCATTACATCCGCACTTGCAATGGATTAGACCAAACTTCTTCCAAGGAGAAAGGCAAAGTCAGATGCTTCCTCCCTCCCTGCAACCTCTACCCTCACATTATCCTGGCAACATAATTTCTAGTTTTCCAAATAAGATTTACTGTGATTAGCACATTTAAAGAGTTGAACAAATTTGCTATGCACATTAAAGCCAGAGGAACAGTAAAATAAAACTAATGAACATTTATACTTTTGGAAATATAATTAATGTATGCTTGAGAAATTCTGAAAGATAAACATTTAAATGTTAAAATACTTATCACCTTCCCCACAGGGACAGTGTTGGGAATTAATGAGATAAATGTAAAGTGCTTTGAGCTCTTTAGAAGAAAGGTGCCAGGTGCATACAAATGATTAATTGTTAAAGCTATCAGATGATTACTAATATATTACTTAGGATAAGATACCTATTTTTATACTTGAAAAATAGGATGCTTGCAATTCTTAGGATGATATAGCTGAAGTAATGCTCCCCAAACTCCTCCCAGGTTACTCTACATCCTGTTGGAAGTCCTTTCTTAATCTTACCCAGTTTCTTGACCTAATACCCATCTTTCGAGTGAAACTATGGGGCATCATTTCCTAGCTTTCAAACTCTTCTGCACGTCCCCATCATCAGTCCTCCGCCAAAGTCTTAAACAGATCCATCACCACAGGAGAATTCCACCGATGCCGCTTTCTCTTCTGATTTCTTTGATCATGCAGTTGTGATGCCTCACAATGCAGTCAGCTGCACAAGTTTATGTTATTAGCAGGAAGCATGTGTAAGTTAAACCGTCCTTCTGTACTTTAAGCAACACACTAGAATTTGTTATAAAAGAGTAAGTCCCTTGCCTGATCTGGGACAAGTGACACTGAACTGTCTACTTTATACAATATGCTAGAATTTGTGTTAAATTAGTTTAAATCCCAAGTAGACACTGAACTGCCTACTTTATACAATATGCTAGAATTTGTGTTAAACTAGTTTAAATCCCAAATTTCATTTAGCTTGAGACATGGGGTGAGATACCCTCACTAAATCTCAGTTTTCTCATATGTAAAGTGAGGACAGTAGTAGTATTTTCCCACATGGTTTTGTTGGAAAGATGCAATTAAAAAAATGTATATAAAGCTTCTAGTACAGTACACACCCAGCCAGTAATAAGTGTTCAATAAAAGGTAAATAGTGGAAGGTAAGTAGATAGTGGAAGGTAGTTAAGTAGAAAGCACAATTTGCCACTGAATATCATTTATTTGCTTTCTTTAAAATCAATATAAAATAGGTAATATGTAAAGGAAGATAATTATCATCATCCAATAATGTGCTCCTAAATGGTTAGTAGAGTTTGTTTCTCAAACCATCACAAACATTCAATATTAAAGAATGGGTCATTTCTCATACAAAGATAGCTCTACTGTTAAACGTATGCTTCTCCCCAAAACTTCCCGAAAAATGGCACATCATTTTAAAAAATCCTCTTATCAACAAAGATTTCAGTTTCCCATTTAGAAACTGAAAATTTTAAAGCTCAGTAATTTATATTAATTAATTTATGTTTAGGATGCATTGTACACATATACATGATTTGTTTTTCAAACTTACCTTAGTTTACCAATAGCACAGTATCTTTGCTATTCATATGTGCTAAAAGATAATGGACTATGCTTCTTTTCAAATGTTCTGTAATTAAAACATTTCACTAATTTAATCTGGTCCTCTGGCTTCTTTCACTTAATTACTTGAAGTGATTGTTTTATTATACCAATTTTTCTCCTTTGATTTTGAAGCCGTAGGTTTTTAGGTAGAGAACCTGACTCCCAATCACTTTCCATTGAGACCTGAATCTGAATATAAGGCCTGAATTTGGAAACAGGCACTCTGTGGTGTATATTAATGATAGAGGCAAAGAAGGAAAGTGCATTGTTTGAGAAAGCAATCACGTGGGTTAAAAAAAAAAAAGTACCTGAGAGTGAACTCATTTTACTATTGCCAGCAGCTCGGGGCTCAAGAGTGCTAATCAAAATTCACATATAAAAACTTCCTTGATAGATTTAACAATTTTGTACTATTAAGACGGGGATCTAACCATGTGAAAGATCCACTGCTGTGCTGAACAAAACAGAGACAGTTTTCTTTTAAAGTCCAGAGCAGATGAGAGCCATAAGGAGACAGAGGGTTTCATTTACTCTCAGGACACCATTGTGCCAGTGAACTAATGAGTCTCTTGGACCTTATGTTGCTCTGGCTTCAATTGAGGCGAGACTCTAATGGGCATGTAGTACTTCCTATCCGTCAAGTGTCTGGACACTGGGCCCCTCATATGGATTAGAGTGATCTGGCAAGAAAAAGAGGTCATCGTTTTACCTAGCACGGGCAGGAAACCTGGCTAATTAATGTATTTCCAACTATAGCAAAACAAAAGCTGACACATACACACACTAATGTTAATTTTATTGCAGAAACTCAGCCTATGGCCGAGGCATAGTTAACACATTATTGGAATTCCATAGGTTATAAATACCCCTCTTTTCCCCAACACACTCAAATATTTTTAAAGATATAAAGGTCATTCTTTAAAACATCTCTGTGATTTTGGTGTTGTGACTTGCATATTTCCCCCTTCAGTAAAGCTGGATGATGTAGAAATACTTTGAACAATTACAAATGCTGAGAGTTAGTGTCAACAGTGCATAATTTTAACAATTTGCCCTTTAAAAGGTACTGTTGAATTATGCTTGTAAAAATCCTACTGCTGTATTAAATGGAGAGCTAGAGAATGTTTATTCAAGCTAGAGGGCTGAGTTTATTCAAGCTAAAGGGCTGAGTTACACTGTATCTTAAACTGAGAGCAGATACTGCCACCTAGATACATTCTGTTGCTTTATTTAACTAGATGTTGGCTTACCTTACCTTTTGAAAAACGGCAACAACAGACAATAGTGGCTTGATACAATAAAAATACAATGAATGATAAAGGGTCACTTTAAAAATCCGTATAAATCCGTAATTTTCTTGGGAAAAAAAGACATTTGCATTTTGCCAAATAGTGATGATTAAACCTTTATTCAATTTTTTAAATGCCGAAGACAAATTACTATCAGAAACAGGAGGAGAAAACTTTATAAAATGTTTATAATCCTGAAGTTTATAAAGAGGTAGATGCAGAAGTGATGTTAGTAAGACTTGTAACTTTCCTGATAGATTATTTCTTCCTGAGTTTGGGAAGAGGAAGAGATTGTTTAATGCTCTGAACTGATAACACAAACAGGTTTTGGTTTAATAAGTAAAATAAGATCCCTTAATAAACAATTTTTTTAAAAGAGCATTACATTACAATCTGTTCTGATACACCTCCTAGCAAACAAAGCAAAGTAACTTTCCCTTCCTTTTATTCCTAATAGCAAAATGAACGTTGCCCCTTTTTTGGCTCTAGATTGGAATCCAAAATCAGTAATGTATTCCAGGACCATTCATTTATCAGGTTCAGAGAGGTTTTTTATCATCTTTGGACTCTAGGTTTTCTTCAAATCTCAATTTGTTTTCCTCTGTTACTCCTAGAATGGCTTCAATGTCATCAATGGCGGTCTGTAGAACAGTAAAAATAATACTTGTTACTTAAAGACCTCTTTCAAGTCTTCCACCCAGCCCCTCAAACATTAGCTCCTTTTTGGAGTTCAGTGTGGTTTAGACCAGTTCTGCTTAAAGTGTGTTCCACTAACCAACACCCATCTACAGATTGTTGATTATCAGTCTTAATGAAAGGGTAAAAAAAATTGAGGGTAAGAACTTGGAAACCTTTATAGAAATTTTTAGGTCTATTAAATCTAATAATGAAAAAATGGGCTTCTATTTTATGTCTTCAATTTTTTCATTTCATTTTTCTAGTAATTCATTTTTTGTTGTATTTTACAAAAGTATTGATGCATGATAAGTCAGAAAAAAACAAAACAAACAGGTCCTTCACTGCAGATAATTTGAGATGCACTGGTCTAGTCACTCTAGAATGAGGGCTAGTTGGCTGATGGGAGCATTTATTTCCATTGGTTTTTGGGAGAAAAATTGGCACCTTTCCATTTTATTCTAGTTAGTTATTTTTTATTGAGGTAGAATTCACATACCATAAAAGTTACCCTTTTAAACTATATAATTCAGCGGTTTTTAGTATATTCATAAGCAGCCATCACTACTATGTTGATCCAGAACATTTTCATCACCCCAAGTAGAAACTCTATACCCATTAGCTGCCACTCTCCATTTTCCACCTCTCCTAGCTCCCGGCAACCTCTAATCTATTTTCTGTCTCTAAGGATTTGCCTACTCTGGACATTTCACGTAAATGGAATCATACAATCTGTGGCCTTTGTGTTTTAGCATAATGTTTTCAAGGTTCATCCATGTTGTAGCATGGATCAGAACTTAATTTCCTTTTTATGGCTGAATAATATTTCATTGTATCTATTATCTATTTTTACTTTGGTTGCTTGCACTTTAGGTATTATATCTAAGAAACCATTGCTAACCACAAGGTCATGAAGATTTACACCTATGTATTCCAATGTATGAAATATTATTCATTTAATATAATGGAATTCACCCATTTATTAGTTGATGGGAATTTGGGTTGTTTCTACTTTTTGGCTATTATGAGTAATGCTTCTATGAACATTAATATACAAGTTTTTATATGAACATATATTTTCAGTACTCTTGGGTATATAACTAGGTGTGGAATTGCTGAGTCTTTTTTTTTTTTTTTTTTTGGTGGCACTGCATGGTGGCTTGTGGGATCTTAGTTCCCCAACCAGGGATTGAACCAGGACCCTCGGCAGTGAAAGCATGGAGTCCTAACCACTGGACCACCAGGGAATTCCCTATGTGGCAATTTTATGTTTAACTTAAAATTTTTTTATTTTATTTTATTTATTTATTTTCCTTATTTTTTTTTGGCTACATCGGGTCTTAGTTGTGGCACACAGGATCTTTGTTGAGGCATGCAGGATCTTTTCGTTGAGGCGCGTGGTCTGCTCGGGTTTCTCTCTAGTTGTGGTGTGCGGGCTTCTTTCTAGTTGTGGTGTGCAGGTTTTCTCTCTCTAGTTGTGGCATGTGGGTTCTGTAGTTTGCGGCACATGGCCTCTCTCATTGAGGCACGAGAGCTCGATAGTTGTGGCACGTGGGCTTAGTTGCCCCACGGGCATGTGGGATCTTAGTTCCCTGACCAGGGATCGAACCCACGTACCCTGTATTGGAAGATGGATTCTTTACCATTGGACCACCAGGGAAATCCCTATTGTTTAACTTTTTGAGGAAATATGAAATTATACATGACCGTGACACCATTTTACATTCCTGTCAGCAATATGTGAGGGTTCCAGTTTCACCATATCCTTGTCAAGCTTGTTATTGTCCATCTTTTTGATTCTAGCCATCTTAAGTGTGAAATAGTATCTTGCTGTTTTGATTTGCATTTCCCTAATAACTAATGATGTTGAGCATTTCTTCATGTGATTATTGTGTATTTACATATCTTCTTTGAAAACTGTCTGTTCAAGTCCTTTGTTCACTTTTTAATTGGGTTATTTGTCTTTCTATTGTTGAATTGTAAGTGTACTTTATATACCGTGGACACTAGAGACTTATCAGATTTATGATTTGCAAATGTTTCCTCCCATTCTGTAAGTTGTCTTTTCACTTTCTTGAGTGTCCTTTGGTTCACACAGAAGTATTCAATTTTGATGGAATCCAACTTACTATTTTTACATTGGTTGATTGCACTTAACGTATCATATCTAAGAAACCATTGCTAACCACAAGGTTATGAAGATTTATGCCTGTTTTCTTCTAAGAGTTTAATAGTTTTAGCTCTTACATTTAAGTCTTTGATCCAGTTTTCCTTAATTTTTGTATATGCTGTGGAGTAGAGAGGTACAGCTCCATTCATTTGTATGTCGATATCCATTTGTCCCAGCACCATTTGTCAAAAAGTCTTTTCTCATTGAATGGGCTTGGCACTTGTTGAAAATCAGTTGACTGTAAAAGTGAAGTTTTGTTTCTGGACTCTCAATTCTATTCCATTGATCTATATAGTCTATATATCTATTCTTATGACAGTACCACACAGTCTTTTTTTAAAAATAATTTTAATTTTTTTGGCTGCGTTGGGTCTTCGTTGCTGCGCACTGGCTTTTCTGTAGTTGCAGTGAGTAGGGGCTTCTCTTGTTGCGGAGCACAGGCTCCAGGCACGTGGGCTTCAGCAGTTGTAGCACACGGGCTCAATAGTTGTGGCTCGCAGGCTCTAGAGCACAGGCTCAGTAGTTGTGGCACATGGGCTTAGTTGCTCTGCAGCATGTGGGATCTTCCTGGACCGGGATTGGACCCGTGTCCCCTGCATTGGCAGGCGGATTCTTAACCACTGCACCACCAGGGGAGTCCCCATACAGTCTTGATTACTGTAGCTTTGTAGTAAGTTTTTTAAATTGAGAGGCCCTCTAACTTTGTTCTTCTTTTTCAAAATTATTTTGACTATTCTGAATCTCTCGCATTTCCACATGAATTCTAGGATTATCTTGTCAATTTCTGCAATAAATCCAGCTGGGATTTTGATAGGAATTGCAATGAATCTGTGGATCAATTTGGAGAGAACTATCATTTTAGCAATGCTAAGTCTTCTATTCCATAAACCATGGAATGTCTTTCCACTTATTTAGGTCTCCTTTTTTTATGCTGTTTTGTAGTTTTCAGTGGACAGGTCTTGTACTCTTCTGCTAAACTTATTTCTAAGTATTTTATTTTTTTGATTTTTAAAAAAATTGATTTAAAATTATCTTTGGATTGTTCATTGCTAATGTATAGAGATACAATTGAGTTCTGTATATTGATGTTGGTTCTTACAACCTTGCTGAATTTGTTTATTAGCTCTAATAGATTGTTTCGGGGTTCTTTAGGATTTCTATATATAAGATCATGTCATCTGTGAATAGAGATAATTTTATTTCTTTCCAGTCTGGGCGCCTTTTATTTCTTTTTCTTGCCTAACTGCCCTAGCTAGAACCTCCAGTACAATGATGAATAGAAGTGGTGAGAGCTAACATCCTTGTCTTGCTCCTGATCTTAGGGGAGAAGTTTTCAGTCTTGCACCATTAACTTATGATGTTAGCTGTGGGTTTTTCCTAGATGCCCTTATCAGGTTGAGGAAGTTGCCTTTATTCCTAGTTTGTTTGAGTGTTTTTATCAAGAAAGGGTGTTAGATTTTGTTAAATGCTTTTTCTGCATCACCTTCCATTTTTATTTGACTTTACTTTGCTGGTAAATCCTTGTTTACAAACTGAAAATTCTTATTCGACTGTTGTTAGGAGAGTAGACAGAAAATACTACCCAAAATGAATCTAGTCCACTTTTCACGTTTTTAAAAAAATTATTCCTATTTTGTTGAGATTTAAAGTTTTTACATTTAGACCTTCTAACAAGAGTAAAAAATGTCAAGATAGCAATTTTATTTATATGACATGAGAAGGCTAGAAACCATGAGATATTTAAAAGCTACTTAAGAACATCTGACTTTTGATGATTTTTAAAGTCAGACAAAGGGCAGAGAAATAGCCTTTATTTTGTCAACAGTAGTTGGCTCTGCCAACCTTAAGTCCAAGCTCAGAGTCTACTAAGTATGCATGATTTGGGGGATAAACCATCTGCTTTAGTCTGCCCAGGCTGCTATAACAAAATATCATAGACAGAGTGGCTTAAACAACAAAAAATTATATCTCACATTTCTGGAGGCTTGGAAGTTCGAGGTTAAGGCTAGCTGATTCAGTTCCTGGTGAGAGCTGTCTTCTCAGCTTGTGGACAGCCATCTTTTTGCTGTATCCTCATATGGTCGGGAGAGAGAGACAGAGAGAGGGGGACACAGAGAGAGAGAAACAGAGAGAGAGAGAGAGAGACAGAGACAGAACGAGCACAAGCTCTCTGGTCTCCTTTGAGGGCATTAATCCCATCATGAGGATTCCACCATTATGACCTCATTTAGACATTATAACTTCCCAGTGTCCCCATCTTCATATATCATCACATTGGGGATGAAGAGTTCAACATGTGAACTTTTGGGAGGACACAATTCAGTCCGCAGCACCATCTGATTCTGACTATTAGCTGTATTTGGACAGATAACTGATCACATGCATATAGGCTCAGAATTTTGCACATCACAGTAACAGATTAAATGATGCTAGCTGGCAGGAACTTAGAATATAAATGATGAGCATAGATCCTTTAGGACCAGTGAAAGTTGATGCAACACATAAAATCACATTGAAGAGCAAAGCATTATTATCATTATTACTGTTACTAGAGGGACCAGGCCCTAGCTCAAGGAAAAAGAGTATTCAAAATTTTTATTTTTATCAAGCTTTTGTTGGGCTTTCCATTTAAGAGAAAAATCACATATGGTTTTCTTTCTTTCTTTCGTTCTTTCTTCCTTCCTTCCTTTCTTCCCTGCTTCTTTCCTTCTTTTTTTTTATTTTGGACACTCGGGATAGATCCCCAACCAGGGATCAAACCCCGATCAGGGATCAAACCCTCGCCGCCTGCAGTGGAAGCGCGGGGTCATAACCACTGGAGCACCAGGGAAGCCCCCGCATGTGGTTTCTGATGAGTCCCTTGACTTACTTGATCCATTCAGACACGATGAAGGCTCACACTGGGAACCAGATGCAGACTCTGGTGAACAATACCAAGTGTTCATCTCTGTTCAGCTGGTATTTTTAAAACTTTTGGTGTAGATCTTGCTCCTGTTTTCTAGAGTTTGGAGACTTCTGGTCAATTACACATGACTGGATTTCCAGAACCAACATCTTTAAGGGACGTTTGGAAGCTTCAAAAGGTTAGCGATGAAAAACACCTGTCCCACTTTGGCGAAATGGGGTGGAGCAGATGGCTTACGTATATGGTGAGGTTTTCCTCTTCTCTCTACACACATTGTCCTTCCTGGCGTCTCAAAACTTCTCTGGCTCTAGAAATTTGGGCTTCCCAGGAATCCTTAGCCAGACATTGTATTATTTGAAATATAGGTAGATTATATTCAGGATTTTTGGTTGTGACAGTCTCTGTTTCGGCTCCATTGTGACACTTCACCTTCAACATCAGAAAGCCTTGTTGTAAGCTTACATTTGGAAATTGCAGTAAGTTAAAACAAGTCTACTATATTTCAAAGAAAAAGTTTCAAACTATTAAATTTAACTAATGGGTTCAGTGGGAACCTTACAATATTGACCCTGTACATTGTAAAATATGTTCTGCTTACAATGAAAAAAAATGGTTTAGCACTTGTTTACAATGCAGCATGAGGTATTTTCAGCCCTTGTATAGAAATTAACCAGGATCGTTAGTTAATTAACACCTCACCTTAAAATTGGTCTCGCCTTGCATATTAGGTGCTGATATTTCTTGATGGATGATGAAGAGATTGCGAGCAAAGGTCATGAGGACCCCCTGGAGATCCTCACCGATTGTTCTGTTAATGATATCCAAACAAATGAGTTTACCAACGATTCCCCTCACATGCTTAAAAACAATCACCCTCTCATTTGTGCCTGTCTGGTGATGGAATTTAATGAGTATTTTCAATCTCACAAGGTGGGAATCTTCAGGGAGATATGAAAGATGAGGCTCCATTTTAACTTGTCAACAAAAAGGATTTGTGTAATAAATATTTTTTATTAATCAACTTAGCAGAATGTAGGAATAGGTTCAGTCATTCCTAGCAAAAGGCTACCACTGAGCTAGGACACTAGTATTAGCTCATTTTAAAAACTGTTAGTTTAAGAGAATTGTTGCTGAGTAAAATTCATGCCTAACAATTTACTTGCCTACAGAGACATTTGCACCTCAGTATTCTGGAGACTTTCATCTAGAGTTTGTTTTCTATTTCATGTATACAAGTGATTCCTGCTACTTATGAATGCACCCCATTTATGTGCAGAGGAGAATATGCCCCATTCATGAACAGCTGTCTTTATAAGCTGAACATACATTTAAAGAAGGTTTCAGAGACAACTTGCAAACCACCCTGTAGAACTAAACTATGGTCAGTGAACATTCCCAAACAACTAGATCATTGTTAAGTTTTAACTTGGAAACAAAACTCCAGGGTATTTTTCTAGCTATTTTTCAAACTTTTTAAAAAATTGAAGTTAAAAACAGATTAAATGAATGGATTACTTTTTTAAATCGTTCTATCCTGAGGGGGTGAACCTAAAGAACAAGCTGCCTCTTAAGGCAGCTGCAAAGAACTTTGGGATTACTTCTTTTCCCAATTGTTAACTGTAAAATAAGTCACCTTAGAGTCTAAGGCTTAGACACTTGTGGAATGGCTTCCTTCCAGCCTGATTGGGCTTTCCCTTGGGTCAGGGTGGGAGTAGATAGCTTCCCAGGCTCCAAGACAGAAGACCAGAACTCTATGTCCTGCCACTGACTATGTGACTTTGGGGAAGTTACTTAAGTTATTTAAGCTCTCTGGGTCTTCATTCCTTTTTCTCTGAAATGAAGGAATTGGACTAGATAAGTACTTCCCAACTTTTTGAGTTAGATTCCCAAAATCCAAGGACCACCTACCCCTACCCCCTATAGCTACTGAACATTAGTATCTCTTCTTTTAATAGAAAAAACAATAGCCAAAGGCAACTTCAGAGTCATTAATTTGTAACAGTGATTTGTATTTTATTGCCACAGGGTCAGTATGTATTAGACCCTGGGTGATTCTCCAAACAAATTCCTGGGACCCATCCAGATCAACAAAATCAGAATCTTTGATTGTGCAGTTTCACCAAGTATAGTTTCACCAAGTCCCCCAAGGTGATTCTTACATATACTAAAGATTGAGACCCATACTTTAAAAAAATTGTGTGTGTGTGTGTATGTGTGTGTGTGTGTGATGCTGGGTCCACACATGGATTCAAGCCCCTCGCGCCACCCCTCCTCAGCCTCCTCAGGTCCATGGTTCCCAGGCTGGGAATCAAGAAACTAGATGGACTCTAAGTCCCGTTCCCGATTAATAATTCATTTCTAGAATTTCCTTCATTTTTCCCTTGAAATTTCTACTCAAATGCCACTATTTCCAGAAATATGCCAGTACAAATGGAGTCAGTATGAAGTTATCCCAGTAAAGCCAAACCACAAAATTCTGGTCTGTAGGGTCATCCCCTCTTGGAGCCCTCACCTGATGTGACCTGACTGCAATAAAACCAAACAAAGCCCAGCCAACTCATGAAAAGCCTCTCCTTGATAACTCCAGAGAAAATCAAGCAACACAAAGAAAAGTTTATAGTTGCCCATCTTTTCTTCTTCAATATTCTGTAGATATTAAAAGAAGAATATAAGATAGAAACAGTTTCCCAATAAGTCAGGGTGACTTAAAGGTACCAAATAACCATATTCCAAGATATGAATAAGACACAATTCAAGGTTGTGGCTCTAAAGTTCTGAGCCCTAGATGAGGAGACAACTTTGCTTGCTCTCCAGAATAACCTGTAGAGAGATCTTCAGGAAACAGGGAAGCATAGAGAAGCCTCCTGAGTGGTGCAGTAGGACTCTTCTCAGCATAAATGTATCTTGAGGAGACTGCATCAGGGCCGGAACTGGATCTGAAGAGGGACGACAGACCCTGCCTTTTGGGGGAGCATCTTGCCAAGTCACCAGAGCATTTTTCTAAGCATGCCAGAATGAAAACTGCCCTTCTGCAATCAGGACATCTGAGCTGGTTCCTCATCAGTCAGATTTGCTGTGCTTGTAGGTGTATGTGTTTGAGTGTAATATGTTGTTAAAACTAGCCCCTTACCCATCAATTTTAGATAATTAATCAATTATACTTATGAACTCCTGCTGACACATCTAAAGTCAATTTATGAAATACTTAAAGATCTAAATAAAACAAGATAGACTACCAATAAATCAACATGCTGATTAAAATGCATGAGAAGCATCATTCTTGTTGGTTGTTATAGTCTATTTTCTTAGCTTATTACATCTCATAGACACACTTCATACTCACAACATTCCCAACTTGTCTCTCTTCAGGTGTTCATATAATATAAAGATAGTTCCTTGTCTGTCCTATAAAATTTGAATGGGAAGAAAAGAAATAGCATATTATGTTGGAAACAAAGTAAAGAAAACATACTACACTAAGACCACCAATAAGGCTGATTTGAACTGAAATCTAGAGGTAATTGCAAATACTGTGAGAAGCACATTTGGAAAAGATGTCTCCAGAATATGGAATAGATATGTTCTAGGACAGTGTTTTTTGTAAAATTGAGATTATAATTTATTTATAACATTGTATAAGTTTAAGGTATACATGTTATTTTATATATTTATTTATTGCAATATGATTACCACTGTAGCTTACCTAAGACCTCTATCTCATCACATACTTATCATTTTATTTTTGTGGTGAGAACATTTAAGATCTAGTCTCATATTAATTTTGAAGTATATAATGTAATATTGTTGACTATAGTCATTATGCTGTTCATTAGATCCCCAGAAACTATTCATCTTCTAACTGCAAGTTTGTACCCTTTGACCAACATCTTCCCAATCCCCCACCCACCCCGGGCCCTGGTAACCACCATTCTACTCTCTGTTTCTATGAGTTTGACTTTTTTAGATTCCACATATAAGTGATATTATACAATTTTTGTCTTGTCTGACTTATCTCACTTAGCACAATGCAGTCAAGTTCCATCTATGTTGTCACAAATGGCAGGATTTCCTTCTTTCTCATGGCTGAGTAATATTCCATTCTACATATATACACTGCATCTTTTTTTTTTTTTTTTTTTTTCGCCGTACGCAGGCCTCTCACTGTTGTGGCCTCTCCCGTTGTGGAGCACAGGCTCCGGACGCTCAGGCTCAGTGGCCATGGCTCACGGGCCTAGCCGCTTCACGGCATGTGGGATCTTCCTGGACTGGGGCACGAACCCATGTCCCCTGCATCGGCAGGTGGACTGTCAACCACTGCGCCACCAGGGAAGCCCCATCTTTTTTATTGATGTATAGTTGATGTACAATATTATATGTTTCAGGTGTACAACATAGTGGTTCACAATTTTTAAAGGTTATACTCCATTTATAGTTATTATAAAATATTGGCTATATTCCCTATACTGTACAATACCTGCTTGTAGCTTATTTATTTTATATATAGTAGTTTGTACTTCTTAATCCCCTACTCCTGTCTTGTCCCTCCTGCCTTCCCTCTTCCCACTGGTAACCACTAGTTTGTTCTCTGTATCTGTGAGTCTGTTTCTTTCTTCTTGTATTAGCTAGTTTGTTATATTTTTTAGATTCCACATATAAGTAATAACAAACAGTATTTGTCTTTCTCTGTCTGACTTATTTCACTAAGCATAATACCTCTACGGGCATCCATGTTGTTGCAAATGGCAAAATTTCATTCTTTTTTATGGCCGAGTTATATTCCATTATACATACATACCGCATCTTCTTTATCCATTCACCTGTTGATGAGCACTTAGGTTGCTTCCATATCTTGGCAATTATAAATAATGCTGCTATGAACATTGGGGTGCATGTATCTTTTTGAATTAGTGTTTTTGTTTTCTTTGGATATATACCCAGGAGTGGGATTGCTGGATCATATGGTAGTTCTATTTTTAGTTTTTTGAGAAACCTCCATACTATTTTCCACAGTGGCTGCACCAATTTATATTCCTACCAACAGTGTACGAGGGTTCTCTTTTCTCCACATCCTCACCAACATTTGTTATTTGTGCTCTTTTTGATGATAGCCATTCTGATAGATGTGAGGTAATATCTCGTTGTTTTGATTTGCATTTCTCTGATGACTAATGATGTTGAAAATCTTGTCATGAGCTTGTTGGCCATCTATATGTCTTCTTTGGAAAAATGTCTGTTCGGGTCTTCTGCCCAATTTTTAATCAGGTTTCTTTTTTTTAATGATGAATTGTATGAGCTGTTTATATATTTTGGATATTAACCCATTATTGGTCATGTCACTTGCAAATATTTTCTCCCACTCAGTAGGTGGTCTTTTTGTTTTGTCAATGGTTTCCTTTGCTGTGTAAAAGCTTTTAAGTTTAATTAAGTCCCATTCATTTGTTTTTGCTTTTGTTTTCTTTGGAAATCTGCCTTTTAGCTCACTTCCTGGGTGATTGTCACACACATCAAAATTTGAAAACCACTGTTCTAAGAGCAATGGGTAAAAAAATATAGGGAAGCAGTTTGTTGTGTGGAAAATAATTTGTACTTCAAAGGAAAACTTCGCACTGTCTATATCACACCTTGATTCTATGGGAGATATTTTACAACTCTGTAAGTTGTAGGTGACTGAGAGACAAGCAAATTCTGTCCAGTCTGGTAGAGGTTCAACTGATTTTCCTCTCCTGCTCTCCTTGTGGAAAAACCAGTTTTGCCTCCATCTGCATATTCATTTCAGTAGTGATGACCTATAAAGTTGTCTGGTTTTTTGGATTCTTTTTTATCCTGGTTATAACATCTGCTTAATTCTTCTCTCTTAAATAAATCTTTATCATGTGTTTAGTTTTATATCTGTACGAGAGGCATGATTTTATCCTTTTTTGAAAACTATCTTTTAACAGTTCTTCTCCAAATAAATAAAAGTTAACACTGGAGTTGTCCAATAGTGGAAATGGTGAAGCTGTGAACTCCTCATCACTAGAAGTACAGGAAAGAAAACTACATTTTGGGGATTTGGTAAAAGATACCACATGCCAGAATTACAACTGCCCATTGACTCCCCATTTTATCAGGAAATCTGGGCATTAAGACAGACATTGGACTAGAACTGTGGTCAATGCTGGCTGCACATTAGAATCATCTGAGTGCTTTAAAAATTTAATGCCTCGGCCCTACCTCCAGAAATACTGATTTAATTGGTCTGGAGTGGGTCCTGGGTACGGTGCCAGGCTAAGCCATATTGGAGCCTAAGGCAAAGGAAAAACATCAGTATATGTTTATTTAAAATATTGATATTTTGTTCATCATGGATTTCTTGCATTAATTTTGATTTTTAACATTGAATAACAATATTATTTATCTTTATTACTGAGGTGCTTTGGGTAACTGCCTCACTTGCCTCACACTAATCCCGGCCCTGCCTGAACATCTATACTTTTAAAATCTCCTCACTCATGCCATTCTAATGGGCCACCAGGGCTGAGAGCTATTGACTAGTTGATCTTGTCTTGCATCCTTTACTGAGCTGTCCAATGTCGTAGGCACTAGCTACATGGGGCTACTGAGAACTTGAAACGTTAGTAATCGAAATTGAGTTGTGCTGTAGCTTTTAAAGACTTAGTACATAAATGTAAAGTATCTTATTAATTTTTATACTGATTACATGTTGAAGTGATAATATTTGTTTTCTTTTTGGGGAGCATTCTTTTCTTGACACTAATTTCTGAATCAATCAGGTTATGCTGCAGTCATTAAAAAAACAAACAATTCTTAGTTTGTGTAGCAAAAAAGTTGGCTCTTGCTCATACTCCATTTCTCACATGGGTCGGCATGGATCTCTGGTCCCTGTAGGTACACTCAGGGCTGAAGGAGGCTCCATCTCAGTGTTCTTCCAGGATTTCCAAGGCAGGAAAAAGGCTATGGAGACTCATAGAGTGGCTCTTAAAGGCATAAAAAGGGCATATATCACTTCTGTTCATATTTCACTGGCCAAAACAAGTTAAATGGCCACGCCTGACTTCAGGGAGAGGGTGGAGGAAGTACAATTCTGTTTTGTGCCTGGAAGGAGGAGAATCAGAACATTTTGAACAGCCTTAATGATTGCCACCACGGTGATCCCTTGGCCCGAGGAAGTGATTGCTGGTGGTTGTGGAGCTATTTAGGATCATGGCACACTGCCTATGTATGTGCGAGACCAGCCCTGCCACACTGTCGCAGGCAGTAAACATGACACTTTTCTCCATATGGCTTTCATTACAAGTTCATCTCATTAGGAGATCAGTGGGGGTATTTTGTAGCATTACAGAAATACCCAGAATGAGACCCACCAAGTTGGTTACAAACTCAGCAATGTGTCCTTCCAATATTCAGCAAGGAAAAATAAACTCAAAGGGTGATCTCATTTCTCTCTTTTACCCCTAAGATTTTGGACAAGAAACGTCATGTGAAATTCTATGATGATAATGGGAAGAAAAACATAATGTTGAGAATAAGGACTTTGAGGATTCTTCTTTTGGTAGCAATGACACTGATGTATTGTTAACGTTGCTTCTTTATCTGCAAAGAGCCACCCACATTAAATTTGACCAAGAGTGGAAGCAGGTGGCATAGGTAACACTGGAATTAGGGTAAGTGATCTTCTTTTTAGACTCAGAATAACCCAAAGAGGCAATAAAATTTCAGGGAACTTAATTGTTAGACATAACTTTTTTTTCTTTTGTAAGGTGGAGATAGTCATGGGGGTTATGGAGAAGTTTGTGCTTCTTCAGCTGAAGAATACACAAGAATTACCTAGGTGGAATATTTTATTTGAAATGGATCCCAGAATTCTTGGACTGGATTGGTAATAATATTTTAGAAACATACATTGTGAGTGGGAAACAGTCCTTAGGGGGAAAAAGGTGCATAGGGAATACCCTGGTGTAAGAAAAAGAATCATATTTGACTTTACAGACAATTATGGATTAAGGCATTTCATAAAATGCCTGGCTGTGTGACCTGGGGAAAGTGCTTAAACTCTTTAAACATAAATTCCTCACTGTGATATGGTAGAAATAACAACTTCTTACAGGAGAGGTATGAAGATGAAAGAGATAATAAAGTAATAGTGCTTAGCTCAGTGCCAGCGTATAGTAGGTGCTTGGTAAATGCCTCTCCAAGAAAAGGCAATGGAGAGAACAAGTGGAGAGTTCTGACAAGGGAGGGACCCCAGTGTCTGAAAAGATGAGAATCCATCTTAGGAAAAATAGAGCAAGGACGTTGTTAGAGAATTTCCAAATTTTCCAAGTAGTCACATGTTTCCTTCTTCTTACCTCAGATTTTTATGATTCCATTTCTCCTCTCTTCTTGTACTTTGGTTTATTATTTGATCTTTTTCTTTCTGTTTATCCCCTCCTACCTTATTTTTATAGATTGTTCCAGTCTCTGGACTTTTTTTTTTTTTGCGAGCCTCTCACTGTTGCGGTCTCTCCCGTTGCGGAGCACAGGCTCCGGACGCGCAGGCTCAGCGGCCATGGCTCACGGGCCCAGCCGCTCCGTGGCATGTGGGATCTTCCCGGACCAGGGCACGAACCTGTGTCCCCTGCATCGGCAGGCAGACTCTCAACCACTGCGCCACCAGGGAAGCACCCTAGTCTCTGGATTTTATCCTCTCTATTTTCTTCTGTTATCTTTTTCTTCTTCATATTGTTCCATCACTCTGTCACCCCCAATCTATATTTCTCTTTCTCTTCCAGTTCATCTTTCATCCTTTATACGTTGTTTAGCACGGTTGACCTGGAGGCAGAGTCTACGAAATATGCCTGTCAGTTCTTCTGTGCCCCTCTGCCCTTTCTTCATTCTTCTCACCCTCAGTGGAACCCCTTCCTCTGCACCATCCGCTGTTTCCCCTGGGCCTTAGTAGCCTGTTTCCTGTACTAAAATTTGTTCTTAGAAATGAATCTGATCAACTCAGAGCCACAAAGGTGTAAATAACTTGTAAAGTTTGGTGCTTTACTTTTCCCAGGAGTACTAGAACTTCAATCAAGTACAAAGCCTTCAGCCAAAGAAATATATCTCTAATAATAATCTGGGGCAATAGAAAGTTATAGAGCCCATTTTCTTTTCAGCAGCCATTTTCCCTGCCAAATGTGCCCACTCACAGAGCTTGTTCTGCTTTTATATTTTAGAAGAAAATAAAATAAGTTGATTCAGATAAAGCTAGAGTTAGATTTAGCCACCTTCTGGCACATGTAAGTCTAATTAATTTAGGGCTAAAAACTACAGTTGACCCTTGAACAACATGGGTTTGAATTGCATGGGTCTACTTATTTGCAAATTTTTTTCAACAGTAAATACTACACTACTACACATCTGTTGTTAGTTGAATCCTTGGATGCCGAACTGTGGATACAGAGGGCCAACTATAGCGTTACACTTGAATTTTCGATTATGTGGAGGGTCAGTGCCCCTAACTCTGGCATTGTTCAAGGATCAACTGTATTTAATTCCAAAGAGATTATGTTGAGCAGATGTAATAATTACTTTCAGATAACTCAGTTCAATCTGTCCTTTTCATTCTTTCTATATTTTATCAATTTTAATGTAATTTGCAAGGGAATATGAGCTTCATTTTATGTGTTTGCAGTCAGCATGAATCAGTCTAATCAAAAGGTGTTATGCACCCTGACAGTACCCTATAGTGTGGTGGGGATTGCCAAGTGTCAGCCAGGTCATCCTATTCACTGTTGGCCCTGTGCCTAAGGTCCATGTGCTTTTCAAGGGCCTATAACAATATTTGAACCCTGAAAAATTCTATTTGTTTTCAAGTATGAAAAACAAAAATTAATAAATATGGAACAGAGTATCTACAAATCAAAACATTTGATCAATTGGTTATTGCTCAGTTCTTTGTCATTATCTATAAATTATATTTAATGTGAGAGGTGAATATATTTTAATATGTTTGATGTGATGGGAAGGGTGTTTCACAAGAGCACATAGGGTCACTCAGGTCTTAGAATAGCCCTCTAAGAATTTCAGATTTGAAGATCTGAATCAAAGTGCAAAATCATGAAACTATTTCTCAGAGTAGTATGAATCTCTAGGCACAAAATGGAGGTTCTAGTTTAAGTAGGAGATATTACATCCCACTTTGCCCCCATCCAGCTACACTAAGGATGAAGAAGCTGGGTAGGGGCCATCAATGTCACTGGAAATAGACCAAAAATGGGGGAAACTGTTTTTGTTTTTTTAAAAATCAGAACTCCTAGAAAGAAACTATGATATGTAGGTAGAAGGATGCTATGGATTGAATTGTGTATCACCCGCACACACACACCCCCCCCCCACCAATTCATATGTTTAAGCCCTAATCCCCCATGTGAATGTATTGGAAACAGGGACTTTAAGGGAATGGTTATGGTTAATGAGGTCATAAGGGTGGAGCCCTGTTCAGTTAGAACTTGTGTCCTTCTAGAAGAGGTTACAGAGACATCAGAGATTGCTCTTTTCCCACCGTGTTAGGACACAGCAAAAAGGCAGTTATTGTGCAAGTCAGGAACAGTCCTCACTGGGAACTGAATTGATGGGCAACTTCACCTTGGATTACCCAGCCCCCAGAACTGTGAGAAATACATTTCTGTTGTTTAAGCCATCTTGTATATGGTGCTTTGTTACGGCAGCCCAAACAGACTAAGAGGATATTTATTAGTAAGCAGCTTTGGGTGGGGTCAGAAAGCTCAGGACGTGCTTCAAGATGAAGAGATGGTCCCCCAAATTACTCCTAAGTCTGGTGAGCTACAGGGTTTTTGCTTTACTAAGTTGGGTGTACAAGTTTGGGGTCAGAGATCAACTTCCCAGGACCAAGTGCCACCCCCTGCCCTTCCCCAAGCAGCACTCAACCTTCCTCTAAATACATGTCAATCCAATGTTTAAAGAATATCTGTTTGAAGGTGCATCAAATTATTAGCTGCCTAGATCACCCACAGGCCTGTATTTGGTCCAGCCTTGGCCAACTCTCACCCTTCATACCTCAATATCATAGCCGATGCCATGGGCCTTACACATCTGGAGAAAAACGTAGTGGAAAATCAGAGAGAGATTGTCGTGCCTCAGCTGGGTGCTCATCACCGCATAGCGACTGGTTGCCCGTGACTGGAAAAAAATCACAACTGAATGTCAGACTCTTTACTAAATATTTAAATAAACTTTTAATTTTAGAATACTTGTGGATTAAGAGAAAGGTTGCAAAGGTAATACAGAGAGTTCCTGTATAGCCCACACCCAGTTCCCCTACTGTTAACATCGTACATTGATGTGGTACCTTTGTCACAACTGAGGAACCAAATTGCCACATTACTGTTAAGTCCATACTTTATTTGGATTTCATTAGTTTTTCCCTAATTTCCATTTTCTGTTCCAGGATCCCGTCCAGGACAGCACATTATATTTTGTTGTCATGTCTCCTTAGGTTCTTCTGGGCTGTGACAATTTCTCAGTCTCACCTGACAGTTTTGAGGAGTACTGATCAAGTATTTTGTAGAATGTCCCTCAATTTGGGTTTGTCCGATGTTTTTCTCATGATTAGATGGGGGTTGTTGGTTTTGGAGAGAAGGACTACATAGGTAAACTGCCACTTTCATCACCTCATATCAAGGATACATATATCAACATGATTTATCACTGTTGATGCCGACCTTGGTCACCTGGCTAAGGTAGTTTTCATAAGGTTTCTTGCTGTAAAGGTACCCTCCCCCTTTTCACTCTTTGGCAGCAAATCACTAAGTGCACTGCACCTCCTTGAAGGGACCAGTGTTAGAATTTTAATTCCAACTGCTTTCTTTGTTTGGGAAATTGCTATTCTATATCTTGCTTGCCTATCAATGTAACCTATCCCAAAGAGACTGGTTACAGTAGGTCCAAAGTATTTCAACTATAGTATCTCCTAAAATATTGAAAATTTAATATGTGCAAAAGAAAGTATTGAATCCCGATAGTTTTGTAGCATGTCCTTTGTGAAATATGATATTTGCCTTTGACAATTATCTGTTTGTCCTTGGGTAAATGGAAATTTGGAGAACTGCACATAGAGCCATGGCCAACCTTAGGGCATAGAAAATGGCGATGCCTGGGCCAGATTTTGAACTTCGGAGACCCTCAGGTGCTGGGCAACCAGGTGCCTGATCGCATGCAGTGACTTGAAATAGGAGAAGGAAAAGGAGTTGCTGCTGGTTCACAGCTGGCTGCAAGGATCCTAATGACCTGACACACTGTCTTTTGTGAAACCCCAGGCTCTCTCTTTGTCTCTGAGCTAATGCAAGGAAACTGGGGCCAACTGAGTGAGTGCCCAGCGGACAATGAACATCATTTCCCCACCTGCATCTCACTCACACACACACACACACACACACACACACACACACACACACACATGCACACTCAGATTTCATGTTCACCTTTTGTGACATATGTCCCCCACATATTGTGTCTTTTCCTTCCACATTTACTTAAAGTAGTGTATCTGATGGTTGCGTTATCAATAGTAGTAATTAAGCCCATTCTTCCCACACATAAGCAGGATCCACATCTACAAAAATGTTAGGCTCCCCCAGGCTAATGCATCGAGTTGTGCATCTCCATTGGTATTGTCCCACTTGGAGCCATTGAGAATTCTATTTTTACAAAAGAAAATCTATTTGACCCTCTATGCCTCACAACTGTACTTTGTTATCACCCTGACCTATCATGAGTTGTTCCCCTGTCTGGCTGTCTTACACAACTGGGAGTTTTCTGGGGGCAGGCACTGTTTGGTTTCTGAATTCCCAGGCTGGACATGATGCTAGCATTCAGTGTTTCTTGAATGAAAGAAAGAATGGATACATGAAATAGGGTAAGTGGATTGCACTTCTCTCTGACTTAAGAGACACTTCAAAGGATGTAATTCAGGGGACTTGCAGTCACTGAGCACTTTGGGGCAGAAGAAGAGATTGATTCACAAAACAGGACAGTCACACCATCCCTAGAGAATGACAGCTCAGGACAGTCATCCCAGGTCTTGCCCCTAGAGGACATCTTTTGGAGGACAATGTAGCTCTGGTGGACCTGACAGGGATTATTGGTGGGGTAACAAGAACTGGTTAAGTGAAATTCTGGCTCAGCTATGTAGTCAGTCTGGAGGAACGTGACTACCAGGCCTGCTTGCCCTGCCATGTCAGGCTGTGCCATGCTCCTGCCTTCACAACGGAGGCCCAGAAGCCTGAGCTTTTGTGTATAGAAGTGAACTGTAAATACTCTGGAATTCCATTGTAGTTACTGAGCATGTAATTGCGTGGTAATTACCATGAATTCACAAGATAATTCCAAGGTTATTTTTGTCTTCTAAACTTGTCTTATGCTGCTATAGTATATAAACTAGCAAACCCAAGATCAGGACCCAGTCAGCGAGGGAGAGAGGTAGGCAGGCTTCAGGTAGCCGGATCCAGCTCAGTGTTGTGTATCTTGGCTCCAAAGCAAGGCAGAAGAGCTCACTGTCCAGTATTACTGGACAGCAAGTAAGGACAGGCTATCCTGAGGTTTCTTTTGCTCTACGGAGACAGACTACAATTCCCCCTCCTTCCAGTCCTGGGCTTGTGATTCATAAGGAATCAGAAAGAAAAGCCAGGATATTTGGTGTATGTCTCCAAGCGACATCATCTTTTCCATGACCATCACCGTCCTAGTCCAGACCATTATGGCCTGGAAGGCAGCTTCTTCTTTCTACTAGGGAGGTGGGGATGCAAGCAGAATTCTATAGTGGAAAGGTTATACAGAGTCAGAATCACTGAAGTTCAAAACCTGACTAGGCCACTTACTATATGTGTGATCTTGAATATGTCATTTAACTTCCCTGACTTTTGATGATTCAGTAAGCACCTATCTGATACACAGTAGCTACTATTGTTGTTGCTGTTTCTTTGAAAACATCACAGGGCCTGGAGCATTGTAGACCTAAACCAAATGTAATTTTCCAGGCTACTCCTGCCCCCATTGGTACCTGGGATTCTGAGCATTAGTACCACATTGAGCATTTCCCAAACTCAGGTTGGTCAATGCTCAGAAATCTTCAGTGTCTCCTCTTTGCCTTCAAAATGAAATCCAGACACCTGGCTTGGCTGGAAGACTCTCCCAAACTTTCTCAGTGGACTGCTCCAACCACTTCTCCCACTTCCCTCTTCCCAGATTCTCTGCCCCAGCCCAACTGGTTCATAACAGACCACAGGCTCTCTTCAGCTGCTGTTCTTTCTGCTGGGGGAGGTCTCCCTCTCCTTGCCATGGTGAGTGCCTTAGTCTTTAAGGCCAGACCAAGTTCTACGTTCTTAGTAAAGCATCCTCTGTCCCCACCTGTCCACAGTTGTTTCTCCTAAGAACTCCAGCAGCAGGTTAAGGGACTGTCACCTAAATGGCACTTAAAAGAGAGCTTGTGGTTTTTCCTTGTGTATGTGCTATCTATTTTATATTTCTTTTCAACTCCTCGAGGACAGGGACTTTGTCAAATGTCTCTGTACCCTGGATGCTTGGTGAAATTACTGGCTTATCTTAATAAATGTGTTATAATAATGCAAATAAAGATGAACATATACAATACACCTACTTTTTTTTTTTTTAAGACTTAACCAACTATGCAGTTCCTACAGGAAAAAACTGTCAGTGATCTAGTGTTGTCTTTTTTTTTTTTTTTTGCGGTATGCGGGCCTCTCACTGTTGTGGCCTCCCCCGTCGCGGAGCACAGGCTCCGGACGCGCAGGCTCCGGACGCGCAGGCTCAGCGGCCATGGCTCACGGGCCCAGCCGCTCCGCGGCATGTGGGATCCTCCCAGACCCGGGGCACGAACCCGTATCCCCTGCATCGGCAGGCGGACTCTCAACCACTTGCGCCACCAGGGAGGCCCTAGTGTTGTCTTTTATCCAGCCTGATAGCACAGGTGACAGTATTGTCTCGAGGATTAGATGAGTTTGTAAAGACCTTGGAACAGTGTCTGGCACAGAATAAGTGCTCAAAAACAAGTTAGCTCTTATTAGCATTTGTTAAACTAAATAGTTTCACAAATAAGATAAATTATTTGAAAAACAAAACAACACAACAACCAACCAGTAAATCTTTTCATCAGAAAGGGACTTGAATCAGAAAACCTGGACTTTGGTACTTACTTAACTTTATGACCTTGGGCAGTTCACTTACCTTTGAATAGCCTTACTTTCCTAATCTGTAAAATGGGTATGATAATCCATGTCTTATCTACTTCTTGGGGCTATCTTGGGGATCAAATAAGCTCATGTCTATTTAAAGTATAAAGCATTATACAAATGGAAAACATCATTTTTAAAAGGCTGACTTATGTAATTGACTCTCTTCTGATGCTGTAAAATCCATTTAGGTTTACCAAGGAAGTCATAACCTAAAGAATTTTATAGCATTGGAAGACTCCTCCACAACCATCTGGCCCATTCAGTGCTCACTGAGTCCTAGCCTAGCTCAGAGCAGATTAGGAGCCAGTGGATAATAGTAATATGCCTGCAAATAACCTCATCCCACAGGGAGCTGAAGCCCCCTTTGGAAGAAGGGCTTTTTCCATGGCCTCAACCAGAGACTTCTTCAGGGATGAGCTGAAGCTGTACTCTGGGGTTGGATCATTGACTCTTAGCCAACACAAGGCAGGTTGGGTAGCACAATGCTCAGACACAAGCTTTAAAGTCCGACAGGCCTGGGCTTAATTCTGGCTTCCATACTTGCTTGTTGAGTGACCTTCCACAAGTTGCTTAACATTTCTTAACCTCAGTCTTCTTATCTAAAAATGAGCATAATAACAGCACCTGCCCCATATATTAGGTTGTATAAAGATTCATGTAAAGCACTTAGTTAAAGTACCTGGTGAGGAGTAAAGGCTCAGTACATTTTGGATGTTATTATCATGTTATTATATGCATTATAGCTATATGCTGGCCTATCTGGGTCCTTTGAAAAACTTGGAGCTCTTTGCTACTTATCCTTATATCCCCTGCGCTTAGTAGAATGCCTGGCACAAAGAGGTGAACTTACTTCTAGTTGATTCTGGCTGAAAGTATTAACTGATAACTAAGGTGATGGCTGACGAGGACTTAGCATGTGACCTGTCACAACAATATTACTCCTTTCTAAAAGATTCTGCAAGAAAAAGACCATTCAATGGAAGGCTGTGGAACAGAGGGATGAGCCCTTCCTATGTCCCCTTACAGGAAAAATTCCCCATCCCCAGTACCCCACTGTACATGACACTGCCTGGGCCAAGCTTGATACAGAGCCCTACTCTGCAAGCCCCATAAAATCAAATGCCTTAGGAGACCCCGTGGGTCATATAGGTCTCCCTTATTTTATAAACAAGGAAACTGAGGCCAGAGAGAGGATCAGAATTCATGACCCCTGACTTAGAACAGTGTTGTCCTCTCCAAATTCCCACTGGCCACATTTGGAATGTGTGGGAATTTCAGAGGTTAGCCTTTTCTAGTAAAACAAGGGGGAAGAAATAGAAGGCAAAATATTATTGGTAGAAGTCTAGGTCTATTAAACTACCTTTCTAAATCACAATCTAACAAGAATGCTTCAAGCCAAATAAAGAAAGCTCGAAATACTCCTTTTCACTGGAGAATATAATTTTGCTTCAGCCACAATTTAAATTGATTTAGTTCTGAGCACCAGCACTTGAAGTGTGGAGCATATTCTATTTTCGCCATGATACTTGTTTTGACAGTGATGCATTTCAGTTGACATAGTTGAAATCCTTATGTAATAAATCTCTGCCTGAAAATTAATCATGTTTATAATATTCTGAGAATTAATAACACCCATTGCTCAAATCATTAACTTAAAAAAGGAGCTTCCAAAATCTGTTCTCAGCAGTAAGGGACCACAAATAAATGAATGTTTGATAAAATAATCCAAGTAGCAGTTTAACAAGCGTAAACTTGAATGTGGTTGCAATAACATAGAACTATTGTTTAAGGGTTGGCAGAAGCTGATGAGGTTCTTATTTCAGTTACAAAGCAGGCATCCACATGCATAATGAACTGCTCTCTGAATTATTAATGTGTTGCTTATTTAGCCTCATCTGTCTAGAAGATAACGTATCCTAACTCTAATGAGTGATTGGTTTTGTACATAATTACAGTAGCAGCAGTAGTGGGGAAATGCGTGCCTTCAAAGAAGGGGTTCTAAAAATAAAGTCATCACATAAACTCTGTTGTTGCATTCTATCAAAATCAAACCCGAAGCATTTGAGAATTCATAATAAATTACAGGAGACAGAATCATTATTAACATCATAATTTAACACAAAAGGTTTTACTTAATCATTCATTACAGATCATGTGCTGTTAAAATGCTTATAAATGACTGGGGTTGTTTTAAGATGTTTGCAGAGATGGTCCCTTTTGGCCACTCACCAACTGTGGTATGGAGGGTCCACCAAGAGAGAGGAAGAGTAAAAAAGGGACAGAAAAGGGTAGCAATTTACGTCCAGTCTGACAGAACGTTAGTTAAAAGTTAAAAAGCTGTTAGGTGACTCCTTTTCATTTTCAAAACATGTACATCTGGGACTCATCCAATCTCGTTTCCACCTTCAAGGGGTTATTTGTGGAGGACACTGGATCAGAAGCCCACACACCTGGTATAACTGGGTCTAAATGAGAGTGGTTTGCCACCTGTTTCTAATAAGGGGACAATGGCTCTTCTTAGAGTTCAGAAAAGTTTTTGCTTTTCCCCTGCACAGCGTATTATCTAAAGGAATAGGCCCAAACTGGAAACCTTTTATAGGCATTTGTTCGAATGTGCCCTCATTATAACTGTAGTCGTATCTGTGTATTTCATTTTTCTTGTCTTCAAAGGGGGCTGTCAACTGACTGTAAACCTGATGGCATCACAGTCTGTTCACACTTGTTCAGGAGCTTCAGTTTGGTTGTAAATTGTACTGTGTGTGCATGCATGATTCTTTTAAAACTTACCTGTCACACGTGCACATATGCATAGGAGCATGTGTGTGCACACACATGCACAGTGGCAGCAGGGTTAGAACCTCCATGTATCTTTCTAAAACCAAAAGCACTTTCAATTTATCCCTACATCAGAAAACCTGAATAGCTCTTCTTCAGTGATTGTAGAGACATTTGAATTGTTGAAGATCATAATGTGTCCCTCTCGTGTGTGGGCAATTCCTAAAAGTGTTTAAGACTCTTGATCACAGGAGAATTCCTGTATGTCACCTGTAGCTAGGATTGAAATCTATAGGCAAGATGGGGAAGATGGGAGAGTGCTTCTAATTCCAAGTACAACTTCTGCTTACAGCCTGCTGAAGCAACATACTTAAACGCAGCAAATTATCTTTGGAAGTCTTGCGTTGAATATTAACTCAGCTTCCAGCTTCCTTTTGGAAATGGCATGGAGATAGGTTCACTAAGCCAGAAGGTGTCAAGTTCTACTGCTGTCCCTCCCTCTGGCACTGAACTTAGGGTCTTGTAGGTCCCTGTGGTGAGGACAGAGGCCACAGGTGGGACCGAACCTGGGAAATTCCTAGCAAGGTCCTGGGACCTAAT
Source organism: Mesoplodon densirostris (assembly GCF_025265405.1). Classification (NCBI taxonomy): domain Eukaryota; kingdom Metazoa; phylum Chordata; class Mammalia; order Artiodactyla; family Ziphiidae; genus Mesoplodon; species Mesoplodon densirostris. The sequence goes on from NC_082664.1 coordinate 126,245,881, forward strand.
TAAAAGAGGCCTGTTTCTCATTCCTAGTCCAACTCTTGCTTCTCTTCTTAATAAGCAAAGAGATCTAAGGTATTCCCATGAGCAATGGTATGGTACCTCATAGGACAAGTGGATTGAGCAGGAGAAGGAGGCTGTCGCCTGAGCCCCCCAAGAAATCTGGCACCCTCTCCAGGCTACCCTTCCAAGTGTACACTGAGTTCCTGCCAAGGAAGGTGATGTGGGGATCCTGGGCAGAATCAAACAAGTGTTCTTTAAATCCAGAGGTGTCTCTTGGACCCAAAGAGACTCAACAGAGAGGCAGGAGATACTGCTCTGAAAAGATATCTCTAGGGCACTGGAGTGGGGGTCCTATTAACCACTGGCATTCCTCTTTTATCTGCTTGACATATCTGGACCTCAAGTAGAGCTTCATCTGCAAAAAGGGCACAAAGCCCACTATTGTAAGAGAAGGTGGAAGAAAGCCTCTGACATTGTCAGAGCAGCTGTGGCTTGAGCCCCAATCTGCTCTCATATCCCACCTACAGGAAGGGCCATCTGGTCCTCTTGAACTTTGCTCTCCTTCCCCAGGACCAACCTAGCCCACTGTCCCCATGGAGGTTTGCCCTTTGTTATGCAGGGTCCTGAGGTTGTTAAACCTGAACCAGTCCCAGGACTACTGCCTCCAGCCCCCTAGAGATGGCCTAGTGATGAGAGTGGGGGATTGGGCCACAGATCACAAGGGGCCTCATTAACCAAGCTGAGAAGTGGGGATTTTCCTGAAGATGACAGGAGTCATTTCAAAATCATAAGTAGGGGAGCAGCATGCTCAGATTCACTTTTCACTTTAACCACCCTGACAGGAGGCAGGGAGTCTTAATGAGAAGCTATTGTAACACTAGTGTGAGACCATGAAAGCTGAAAGGAAGGCACTATCTTTGACAGGGAAGGAGGGGTCAGAGTCCAGGCATTTTAGCAGCTAGCATCAACATGAGCTGGTTGCTGACTGGATGTGGTGATATAGGGGGAGCGATCAGCTTCTGGCCTGACCCGCCAAGAGGAAGTATAGGGGAGGAGAGACGGCGAGTGCAGTTTTGGGTAGTTTGACCCTTGAGGACTCTTGAGACATTCTGTTGAATATTGAATCTAGGAGTCTGAGGCTCAAAAATGAGACTGGAGCTAGAAAAATATGGGTTTTGTTGGAAGCTTCTGGTAATTGAAGCAGTGGGTATAGATGTACTTGCCCCGGGAAGCGAGCTGAGAAGAGAATGAAGGGGAACACACAAACATCCAGCCCTGGAAAGCCCCATGTACTTTCATCCTTCTACGTAGTGCTTGCCCTTTCTGGACGCCGCCTCCCCTTTCCTACATTCATGTACCAGAAGCCCATTTTGATAGGTTCAAAGACTTGCCTGAGATTCTTTCTTCTCTCTGGACCCATAGAGCCTGGCACGCAACCAGAGCTCGGTAAATGGCGGGTGAGTACTGCTGACACTGAGGAGAATCAGGAAGCATTGGTCGCTTACCGGCATTGCCGCATGGCTCATTTTCTTGTCTTTCTTGGGAACAAAGCGGGGCACTTCAAGGGTGCTCAAACTGCAATCCAGGTGGCCGTTGGTCAAGTATAAGGTGAGCTGAGTCAGGGCCAGCTGGTCACTGTATGAGAGGTTGAGGCCTGTTGCCCACACCTGAGTAGAACAGGAGCCGAAGAAGTGAGGGTGTGATCAGCCAACAGGAGAGAAGGCCCCCACCACCTCTGACCACCCCAAACCACACCAGACCCAACTACAGCAGTGAACCTGTGACTTAACGGAGTAGATGTTTTTGCTTCTGTTTCTCCTTTGTTCAACTGAGGGATAGAGTCTCCAGTCTGATTCTCGTCAGAAGATTTAAGGTTCTTGTGGGAGGTTACACAATTGGAAATACCTGTCCAAGATAATCTGATGGAGAGGCCTGGTTCCGAAAGGCTCATGTGCACTTTGATTTTTCTGCCTGTGGTTTGTCACTTCTAAAGTAGCCAGTGCAATGCTTGCTACTGAGAAATGAAGCTGGGTGGGAACTCCAGAGGATGGGGAATTCAAGCAGAGCAGACAGAGGGGGAAAGAGTGTGTAAGTATTAGAAAAGGGCAGTTTGCCCTGGCTTCAGAAAAAGCAGTGCTGGCTTCTCTGGGAATCTCAACACGATTCTTAAGGGGAACTTAGGGTTGGCCTACAGGCCTTAGCTCTACAACTATTTTTACCTTAAGGGTGCAGGAAAGTCACTTCACCCACCCTACAATGTCACAGTATCCTCAACAGGGTAACAAAGATAGCATCCACCCTAGCTGAATCCTAGGGTCATTAAAAGGATACTATGATGTAACAGAAATTAAAATGCTTTGATAAACAGATATATATAAGCAATAAGTTACTCTAAGCTACTAGATAATTGAGTAATGTCCATAACACCTTTGACAGATACTTAACTGAGCATCCACTATGTGCTAAAGTGCTGATGGCAAAGTGGGTCATATGGTACCCTCTCTCCTCTCCTGTGGCAGACCGTCCTTAATTTCTCTTGTCACCCCTCACCCCTACACTGAATCCAGAAGCACCCCCAGAATCCTCCTGAGTTCAATGCTCAAGGCATATTATTGTGCTAGTTATCCAAGTGTAAAAGGTAAAGAGACACATCAAGAATGGGAAGACAGATAGAATCATACTCAGTTGATTACAACACAGTGAATACTTGATATGATAAAGGGTTGGAACAAAGTAGTACCAAAGCAGAAAGAACAGACAGGCTGAGTTTGTCTAGTTTGAACTCAGGGCTGCATCATGGAGAAGGTAACATCTGAGCTTTGACAAGCAACACAAACGTGACCAATTCCCATGTATCAAGTACCTACAGTGTGCCAGGTACTTCACAAATATCTCAGATCTTTATAATAACCTTAAAAATAACAGCTCCATGTCATTGATAAAGAAACAGAGGTTCAGAGAGGTACCCATGTCCACACAGCTAGGAAGTGGTGGTGCTGGGATCTGAATCCAGTTCTGCCTGGCTCCAAGTCCACCCTCTGCCCTTTCCCTGCTGGTGGAGATGGCTTTAATCTTGGCCCAGCCAATCCTTACCCAGGACTAGTTTCCCACTCACACTAAAAGCTAAAGCTGCAGAGGATCAAAACGTGTTCTTGTTTAATATATCCATGCCATGGAAATGTCTTGTGGAGGAAACATGAAGTATTGTGTTTCTGGAGTATGCTGTAATTAGCAGTAATGCATTTTCACTGTAGGAAGTTGGAAACGAACACATTTTCATGAAGACTTGATTAAACAGTTTTTCCCCTTAGAAGGCCTACATGTGCCCCTCCACACCAACTCGGTGTGTTAAAATACAGAATACATCTGCCCTAGAGTGGACTCCTCTCAAACAAATCTAGCAGTGAGTGACTTGAGTAAGCATGGAATGTAAATGGCATCATTATAAGGATATTAAGAGGTCAGGCTGTCAAGGCCCCTTGCTAAACTGATGCTAATTTCAGGAGTCATATTCTCACAGTAATGCCCTGTTATAATAGCAAATAAATCACATTTGCAACAATTGTTAAAAACTAACTGCCAAGGATCTGTTGCAGTTGTAAATATCCTATTTGTCAACTTAAATATTTCCTGCTGTATTGCATAAAATGCAACTCAGATGGGGACAGCTACTTTTCCTTAATACAAGAAAGTGAACTTGCTGTTCTTACATGTCTGGCATTTTTTTCCAGAGCCTCTGTTTTGATGTTTCAGTGTCCTTGATCAAAGAAAAATGCATATAACAAACATTATTAATATTATGTTAATAATATTAATGTTTTGGTGATGAGGATTTCAGTGGGAAGGCAACCAAAGAGTCAGAGAGCCTGAATCTGGCCCTCGCAAAGAGTGGAAACTTTTAACGGTTATTTAAGCTCTCTCAATCTCAGTATCCTTAAGTGTAAAAGGCACAAATGATAATACTACCACAATGGGTTTTGAAAACAAAATAGAATAAATGTGCATAAAATTCCCTTGCATATTATAAAGTTCAATACAGATGTTATTGATGATTACTAAACATTTCCTTTAAGAGGAGTAGAATCTTAGGAGACTCATTTTCAGTTGCCTATGTAGTTATTAGATTGCTTCATTTAATAGCTGTTTTCCTCATTCATAATCATTGTGTTCAACCTCACAATAATCCAGTAGGTGGTTAGGTTTGAACAAAGTTGGTATTACTGTATCTCAGTTTGATCGATGAGGATACTGAGATCAAAAAGTGGTTTCGTGGTTTGCCTAAAATCATAGAGTGTAGGCCAAAACTCTGGTCTTTCTGTAGACCCAAAGTGTTTTTGCTACCCCAGGCTTCCCTAACTCCTTGTCACAAAGGAAATAGAACAAATTTCTTCACGCCTTTTCCTCAACAGCAGGCTTGCCTGAATTGCTCAGATAATTGTTCTGTTCTCCATCTGGTTTTTCCATTGAAGACACCGCCTGAGGCATCTTTGTTTTGCGGACAGGGGTTCCCATTTCCCCCTCTAGACTGTCAGCCCTTTAGGGGAAGCTGCTGAGTCTTTGTCTTCTGACAGCTCTCAGTGTCTGGGGCAGGCTGGCTCCCAGCAGGGCACAGCAGCACCTCTTGATGTTTCACTGTGAACTCCTTCACAACCTTTCAGGGACAGGGTTTCTTGAAGCTGGTTTCAGATTCAAATGCAGCAAATATTCATTGAACATCTCCTCTGTGCCATCCCCAGGCTTTCACACATATCTCATTTAATCCTATTCTTGATTTTGGATTTCGCTGTTAATGTTTAGAACCTAATTTCACTCTGCATCACAATTTAGATGAGCGATGATGTACATAGAAAGGCACTACGACTGGGGATGGAGAGAAGTGGATATATTTTTTAATGTTTAGGAGGTGGCTTTGACATGACTTGTAGGACTTGAAATGACTAGTTTGACAGATTAATTGGTTAGATGTGAGGTTGAGGGAAAAACATCACTGAAGGTTAGCGCTGGAAAGACCCTTAAAAATCATCAAATACAGTTTGTTTATTTTATAAATGGAGCAACTCTAGTGTGAGAAGCAAAGTGGTTTGCCCTGGGCTTCAGAGCCACATATCAAAGGTATGGGACAAGAAACCAAGGTGTCTCAGCTCCCAGTCATAAAACCCTTGTTGATAGTTGTTTGACTGATATTCAAAATCCATTTTTTAAAAAATGGCTAGAACACTAGAGAGATTTACATCAAGGCCTTAAGAAGCATGAGCAACATAAAAACCTTCCTCTCAGCACTATTTGTAAAACTGAAAAATTGCAGCTGTCTAACATTTGGGCATTGGATAAGGAGATTACGACACACTCAAGTGATGGGATAGTCTATAATATTATCATTAAAGACAATGATTGTGACTCACTTTGGATGATGTAGTCATCATACACAAAACAGCAAGAGAAGGATATAGTCATATGGGCAATATGACTTCAACTTTGTAAAAATAATACTATATCTAGAAAAGACTAGATGGGAATATAACAAAATGTTAACATTAGCAGATTTATGGTAAGTAAAATTATATATAGACTCTCATGTATATTCTAGATTTGCACTATCTAATATGGCAGCCAGTGGCCATGTGTACCTATTGAGCACTTGGAATGAGGTTGGTTCAAATTGAGATGTGCTATAACTGTAAAATACACACCAGATTTTGAAGAATGTGAAATATGTCACTAATAATATTTTATACAGATTACATGTCGAAATGATACTATTCTTGGTTATGTTGGGTTAAATAAAACACATTATGTATTAAAATTATTTTCGTCTTTTTTTGATTACATTTAAAAATGAGGCTACTGGAAAATTAAAAATTACACATGTGGCTCACATTCTATTTCTAATTTGATTGGTTGCAAAAAAAGTCCATTGCAACTTCAGCCAGGGGCAGGGCCAGCAGGGGTGGGATGGGGTGGGGAGAGGTGCTGCAGAGGCCCAGCTCTCTACTCCCTGACCTGCCCTGGGCTGGATGCAGTCCTCACTGCTGCTGTGTTGGGAGACCTGAGGTGGGGTGGGCGGAGCACAGGGCAGAAGGCAAACCAAGAAACTGCAGCAACCTCATTGCCTTTAAACAAGCATGTGAGAACTGAAGACAGGGTCAGGCAGAGGCGAGCTTGCCCAGAATTGTTCGTTCCAAGGTTCTGGGTCCTTCTTGGGCTTCAAGCTTTGGGATGAAATGGTAATAACACACTCCTGTGTGGGGAGGTGAGGGAGAGAGGGTCCCGGTATTGAGCTCTTTTTGCCTTAGGTACTCCAGGCAGATGGAGGCCGCCTGATCACCCCTGCTGCTTTTGCCTCTTTCCTGTGACAGGCAGGATGGATGGGTGGCAGAGGATATAGATGTGGGCAGATGTGCTAAGGCCCTACATTCTGTAAGTATCTCCAAGGGCAAACGAAGTAGCAAAGAGTTTGGTCTTGCCAACCTTCTCTTATGGGCATTGGGGTAGGTATGGGACCGAGAGACTAACTTATCGATTAAATAACATTTGTTGAAGAATCATAGAATTTCAGAGCTGTCAGAGTCCATGGATGTTTTGCAGACCCATCTCTAGGTTTTCTCTCCTTTTTCATCTTTATTTGTAAGAAGAATCTGACGCTCTAGACAGGGTAAGTGACTTGCTAAAGGCCCTACTCTTGGTATCAGGGTCTAAGACAAATATTCCTGACTCTCAGCAAAGTCACCTCTCTGGGCCACTTTCCTCAACTAATCACTGGGGATAATAGTCCTGGTGGACCCTCCCTCAGTTGCCTCTAGATGCAGCTATGAGGCTAACTGGGAAGATTCCTAAGCATGTGTAGAATTTTTTTTGATTTGAAAATTTTATTTAGAACCTTTCATTCTGATAATAAATTTAGAAAAATAATCAGTAGGTTGTTCAGGATATTCATAGTGTTTTTTTTCATTCAAATTTTTAAATTGAAGTATAATTGATTTACAATATGTTAGTTTAAGGTGTATAACATAGTGATTCAGTATTTTTACAGATTATACTCCATTTAAAGTTCTTATAAAATATTGGCTATATTCCCTGTGCTGTACAATATATCCTTGTAGCTTATTTATTTTATACATCATAGTTTGTACCTCTTAATCCTTTACCCCTATCTTGCTCCTCTCCCTGTCCCTTTCCCCACTGGTAACCACTAGTTTGTTCTCTATATCTATGAGTCTGTTTCCTTTTTGTTATATTCACTAGTTTGTTTTATTTTTTTACACTCTACATATAAGTGATAACAAACAGTATTTGTCTTCTCTGACTTATTTCACTAAGCATAATAACCCCCAGGTTCATCCATGTTGTTGCTCGTGTGGAATTTTTTTAAAAGGTAGACCTCCAACTAAGGCTACTGAGAGATGCAGCACTGAGAATTCACCCACCATAGAGATGGCATCAGGCCTTTAGAACAGAGTGCAATACACAGCCCACCCTCCTCAGCAGCCTGCCGTGGCTGAGGGATGTGTGTACCACCTCCCTGCCCATGTTCATGTCTTCATTCACAGTCCCAACGTTATAGGAAACCCACCATTTAATCACTTGATTCTTTCTAGAGCAAGACCAAACCCTCAGCCAGACCCACAGCTATGCCTAAGCTATGGAGACCAGGCCACCTGCCCAGCTCTCTGCTGGCTGGGTGATACAGCCATGGGTAGCCAAGGTTCCCTCTGTCCTTACGGGTTTGGCTAGATACAGAGCTGGGGGCTTATTTCCTACTTATTAACTGTGGAGGCTGGGAATCCATTGGAGGGTGCTGAGCAGAGGAGTGACATGATATCTCATATTTTTAAAGGGTTACCCTGGTTGCGGTGGGGAGAAGAGACCATAAGGGGACAAGGATGGAAACAGGGAGGTCAGCAAGGAGGCTGTTTGCAGTAATCTGGGTGAGAGGTGATGGTGGGTGGTCCAGCACAGTAATAGTAGAGGGTGGGAGAAGCGGTCATATTATAGATACATTTCAAAACTAGAACCTAAAGGACTTATTGATGGGTTGGATGCAGGTGTGAGAGAAAGAAAGGAGCCAAGGATGTCTCCAAGACTTTTGCCCTGAAAAAATGGAAGGGTGGAATTACCGTGTACTGAGTGGGGAAGATTGCTAGAGGAATAGTTTAAAGGGTAAAATTAAGATTTCAGGTTTTGGTGTGTTAAGCGTGAGATGCCTTTGTTGAATGGTGTTCTAGAGGATGGGATGGGATCTCAGGCACCTTTTCTCCTTTCTGAGCTGTAAAATCAGGAGGATGTGCTTGGCTGGGTTGGGAGGGATAAAGCAGAATCAGTCCCTGTAGGGAGGCATCTTTTTCTCTGCTGTTACTTTTGGGCCTCGGGCTCAAGGGTCTCCTTGGTTGGGGAGAGGCAAGGTCTGTAGGACATGGGGCCTTCCCTAGGGGACATGCTTCTCAACAGGTTTAGGTCGAGATGAAATAAGGCTGAGAAGGGTAGGGATAGCTTGGTAGGGAAAAGAAGTGATGGCAGCTTGAGGGCGATAGGGACTAGAGAGGCCAGTGCCTGGAGGGAGGTAGATGTCTTCACTGGGTGGAAAGAGCACTGGACCAGAGTTACAGGACCTCACTGGAAGGGAGTGTTGGCCTCGCCACTTACTGTCTGTGTGATCTTAACTTCCTTCCCCTCTCTGGGCCTCAGTTTCCTTGTCTGTTAACACAGACCAGTGGTCGCTATCTCTGAGGGTTGTTGAGAAGATCTGGTGACTACATGAGATATTGCATGAGACTATTATTGGGGGTCTGGCAGAAACAAATCTGTTTGGATTTGTTCCCTGTGTGACTGCCAGAAGCAGAGTCTGGGGCAGGAGTAAGAACTCACTTGCTTGGCTCTTGACTTCAGTATTCTTGCCTGATTCTCAGAGGTAGTGTACACACTTAACTCTTCTCAAATGCTGTTTAAAAACAGGCTCTAGAATCCCGGCTATCATACAGAGAGCATACTTTCTTAAGCAGCAACTAAATGAGATCTCTTCCCATCACTAAATCACCAAACAGCATCAAACTCTCCGTTGTGGTAAACAACACACCTGATACTTAATTTTAAGGCAGGTGGTACACTGCCCTGTAAGAATTTTTACGTAGAACAATATTAATGTGATTATAATATTTGGTAAGAATTGTTTGTATTACATAAAAATATCTATAGATAGGCAGAGGGGACTGCAGCCTCTTGGCATGTTGCCACCTAGTGGTGGCTTCTGGGATGGCCCAGTCTCTCAGAGAGGTGAAGAACTGCAGTTACTGCTGGATGGGGCAGTCACCCAGGGCCCCAGTCAACAGTTGACACTCCTAGTATTCATCTTGGAGGCCTTCCCCTCTGTCTCTATTAATCCTATGTATCCTTTTGGGCACGATTTAAATCACAGCTCCATAAAGCTGTCTCTGAGCAGCTAGAGTATCCATTCTCTCTCCCACCCACCCTGGATACTACCTTATATTGGGCCTTTGGAGTTCATGGGGCCAAAGGCAGCAAAAAATCTGGGCCCTGCCACTTAGCACTCAGGGCCCAGTAGTCCATCATGCCTAGGGCCTCCGTGATTTTCAAAGGCCTTAAAAATATTTGGATTCTGAAAAAAAAGTTACTGGCCCCCAAATATGAAAAGAAAACTATCAAATAACAAAAATATCAACAAAATTGACATCTCAGTTAAACACAACACAACTCTTTTACACAGTTAGGTCTACGTCACATTCCATGAGAGTGCATTTGTACATTTGATGTGATGTAGGATAATGGAATCTCTAAAACTGAAAATATTCAGGGCCCAAAGAGGTCTATTTAAACAGCTCTGTCCTGGCAGACCTAAAATGACATTCGTCATTCCCACCTCCTCATTTTATGGCCGAGGACTCTGAGAGGTGAACTGACTCACTCAGGTCCCACAATTAGGGGAAGAGCTGGAATCAAGTTTCCTGATTCCTGCTCCAGCTCTTTCCATGACACCTAATTACCAGCATTCATAGTCCAATTTCTGTATAGTGCCAGAAGCTTCTCTGTGACCTTGGAAATTCTTTCAGGATGTGTAGGAACTATATTCAAAATTAATTTTGGGATCCAAAATGGAAAATATTGAAATGTAAACCTGCACCATCAGCAGTTGCACTTATGTTTTCCACTTTTGTAAAAAAAAAAAAAGTCACAAAAATTTTAACATACTCTTGCCTTCTCTGCTTCCTTTTTCCAAGCTTCTTCCACTACCTCTATAAATTTATGATTTTCTATTACTTTTGAGATTGATGGCCTAACATATTATTTGTATTCTTAAGGTGCAGAATTACATACGCATTTCTTTTTTCCTTTTAAGTATTTCCTCACTTTTTTTATTATGAATTTTTGGAAGGCCATTTTCTTATTTTGACATTAAGCAGTAAGCTATAATAAACATGAAAACCCAATTTTTATAACCTGTTATAGGTTTCTGGGACTAGTAAATTATATATGCTTCTTCCATGCCAATTCAATATAATAATCCCATGCTGTATATAGTTATTCTTCTTCAATATTCACACTATAAATGTCAGGACTTGTGAATGATTTGCTTAGTTGAGAAGTGCTCTTTTAAAGTTACTGCAAATGATCTCTAAAAGGCTTTTGTGTGGATTTTCAAGGCAGAAGGCTCTTGTTCTGGAGCTCCCATGGGGGAGGATTCCTGTGCCCAGTCCTTGTGGACATGGAAGGCTGTCTTGCAAAGTGAGGTGGGGATGTGCATGAAGCAATGGCCCCATCAGTTCAATGAGTTGTCAGCAAAGTTCGGCATTCCCTCCCAGTTTCCTTGACAGCTCCAGTAAACCAGAACGTTTTATAAAGAACAACCTTGGTTGCAGACTATGTGGGCAAGAAACACAGGCTGTGGCCTTGGAGGTGATCTTGCCCAGCCTCCTCAAACCCCAGGCACAAGACTCCAAGAGGGGTAGAGACAAGAGCTCAGAGCTCTTGATTTCAAGTCCAAGGCAAGTTTGTTTACATTTGGGAGATTCCTAGAGAGGAGAATCAGACCTACAGCAGGGTCCTCTGATTCATATCTGAATCCTGCATAAAACCTAGCACAGCACTCCTGATATATATGTGCAATAAATCTTTGTTGGATGATTCCATTAAATAACACAAGGAAATAAATCTTCCCTTTAAAACACAGACAGGAGAGATACCACTTCAAACCTACACAGGTGGCTGAAATAAAAAAGACAATAACAAGTGTGGGCAAAGATATGAAGAAAGAGGAACCTTCATGCATTGCTAGTAAGATTGTAAAATGGTGCAGCCACTTTGAAAAACAGTTTGGCAGTTCCTCAAAGAGTTGATGTAGAGTTACTGTATGACCCATCAATTCTACTCCTAGGTATACAACCAAGAGAAATGAAAACATGTTTACACAAAAACTTGTGCATGAATGTTCATAGTAACATGATCCATAACCATCAAAGAGGAGAAGCAACCACCCAAATGTCCATCAACTGATGAATGGATAAACAAAATGTGATACATCCATACAATGGAATATTATTCAGCCATTAAAAGGAATGAAGCACTGATAAATGCTTAAACATGGATGAACCTTGAAAATATTCTGTTAAGTGAAAGAAGCCAGTCACAAAAGACTACCTAGTATATGATCCCATTTATATGAAATGTCAAGGATAGGGAAATCCATAGAGGCAGAAAGTGGTTTTCAGTGGCTGGAAGGAAGAGGGTATGGGAAGTGATTTCTAATGGTACAGTTTCTTTTTAGAGTAAAGGAAATGGTCTAAAATTAGATAATTATGATGGCTGTATAGCTCAGTGAATATACTAAAAGCCACTGAACTGTACACTTTAAAATAGTAAGTTTTATGTATATGATATCTCAATAAAGCTGCTACACACACACACACACACACACACACACACACACATTCCAGTCTCCAGGAAACCCATTCTAGGGCGGACACCTCCACAATTTGTATGGCCACTTGTTTGAATCTAGTTGCATGTGGAAATCATGACTGAATGAGGGAGACTGTGAGAAACCACCTCCCAGACTGCCCTCTGAATTTATTCTAGGTATTCTTCAAGTCTACACTTTAAAAAGCTTTTCCACATGTGGGTAAAAAATACCTGCCTTATACACTAAAGCAAACTAGCACTCAGCAAGGGTTAGTACCTGGATCTCAATAAGCAGTCATGGGGCGGAAGGGATAATATATTAGCATCTGTCAAAAAGACTCAATTAGGTCTGGGGATGCAGTGTCACTTTTCTGTGACAGGCAGAATATTTCCTCTGACTGCCCACTGCAGGCTTTCACTTTGTATCAGCTCCTGTACTGAGTGGGGCTGAGTGTGGTCAAATCCAGAAGAGAGGCAGGGCTGGTCAGGCAAGTGGACACAAAGGAAGCTTTGTCTTAAACACATCTGCTTCCCTTCTTCCATCCTGTTGCTCATTCGAGGGCCCCCCAACGCCTCAGCCTGCCTTCTGTGGTTTCGGGTGCCCCCCAAGCCCTATGCCCTTCATAGTGACATCGAGTTAATCCAAGAATACAATGAGTCATGGCTAATTTGGTGATGGTAGAGGGCTGTTTACCATAATGGAACCTTTTGGATCTGGTTATCTGAGAGATGAATCTGGATTCCACGACTTTGCCTTTGTTGTCTACAGACTCTGGTGTTTGAAAGATTTGGCATCCTATCAAGCTAATATGCTGTCTTTGTTGATGGCAGCAATATTTAGAAAGCTGCCTACTTGACCACATGGAGGACAGACTCTAGGAGGGAGACTTGGGGAAGGAAAGAGGAAGGGGAATTAATGTATATTAAGGGTCTATTATGTACAAGGCACTCTGGTATTTTCTCATGTCGTCCTCACAACAACCTTGTGAAGTAGATATTAACACCCCCATTTTATAGAAGTGGAAGTGGAGGCTCAAGGAACCTAGAAACCTGCCCAAGTTCCACAGCTAAGTGGCAGGGCTAGGATTAAGGTCCAAGTTTGCCTGGCTCTGAAGTCCAGGTTTTCTTCCCATGCTTGATCTTGGAGTTTACTCTCCACCTGGCAGGGAAACAAATGCTTGGTAGAAGTGAGAGAGCACCGTGCTGCTGGCAGTCACATCCAGAATCTCCACCAATTACTCAGTGGTTCTGGAGCCAGAGAAAGGCCTGTGATTTACCGTGGAACTTTGGGCAAGCCACTTAACACCTTTCTGCCTCACCTTCCCCGTTATTTGTCTGTAAAGCACTTTGAGAGCCTATAATGAAAGAACTTTATAAAGACAAAGAAATAGGGGGCCTTCCCTGGTGGCACAGTGGTTAATAATCTGCCTGCCAATGTAGGGGACAAGGGTTCAATCCCTGGTCTGGGAGCTAGACATGCCCCCGTGCGCCACAACTACTGAAGCCTGTGTGCCTAGAGGCCGTGCTCTGCAATAAGAGAAGCCACCGCAGTGAGAAGTCTGTGCACTGCAACGAAGAGTTGCCCCCACTTGCTGCAACTAGAGAAAGCCCGCACGCAGCAACAAAGACCCAACACAGCCAAAAATAAATAAATAAATAAATAAATTTATATTAAAAAAAAAAGACAAAGTAATATTGTCCTTCAGTGTAAGCAAAAAGCCGAGGTTCCTACCTGTGATCAAAAGAAGTCCTGTGGCACTTTCCAGAAACATATGGGTAGAGCTTTAGGGCTCCACAATCAAAAGTGATTGTGAAATCACTTTCTTCATATTTCCTTCATCAACAAGTGAATAAAAATACAAAATATATATATTGATATTTTCGCCCCAAATCTGGGCCAGCATATTCTTTGGTATACCGTAAGTCTTTAATATGAGTAGAGAAGTCTTACAGTTATTTCTTTGAAAAGTGTCTTTTTTATATTGAGCCTCATTAGAGCTGTCCTCTTATACACACTTCTACTTATGGAGGGTAGGACTCTGAGTAGCTGACACAAGGGGTTCAAAACCTGCTCCTTTCAGTTCAGGGAAGACCTGCAGAAAAACCCAGTTGTCCTCCTTGGTGGTAACTGCCAATTCCATGCTCTTCTTGGAGCCACATGTGACTTTTCTCTATAATCCCTTTGTATTTCCTGACAATGTACTCCTCATGGGAGGGGAATTCTGTTATTTTATTTGGACTTTTATTTTGTATTGGTTCCTGACTTATCCTGTTCAAGTTTCAATGGGTTGGTTTGATATTATTTACATATTAAGACTTTTGTGAAGAAATTGCATAAGGTTTAAAAAACAGACATAAATAAGTAGTACTCTAGAGTGGGCTAGGAATGTGGCATGATAGGGGAAGACTGACTCCCTCAAAAAGTGAAGCCTTTATTTATTTATAAGGATTTGGAATGCTAGGCAACACAATGAATCTTATGTTTAAGAAAGCAAAATATATGTTTAAAGGAATATACATATTGTTAAAACAGTTCTATTTATGCAAAAGATTCATGTAACTTTATAAAGGTTTTCAGGGATTTTAAAGGATTTTAAGTGCTGCGTTAGACTGTACTAGTAACAGATGTTCAACAGCATGTTTAAGTTTTTGTTTTACTGAAAAAGCAACGGATTACTTGATATTTTCTTTTAAAAAAATCATACCAAAGCCACCACATTTTAAGTATAGCTCAAATTCATTATTTCTAAAAAGCATAAATGACTTAAAATAACATAAGGGCTCCTAAAAATAAATATTACTGTAGCGGAGCTAGAAGAATTTGTTTGCTAAAGATTCCCTTCAGAGTCCCAGTCTTTTGTGTCACTTCTTGTTCTTTTTCTATGAAGACAGATGGTGTCAGTAATTGCCTATATATTTAATTAAGTTAAAAAGCTATAAAGTAAGGTTTTGGCAAAAAGTAGGATTTTGTGCTATGAGCAAAGGAAGCAGAAATTGATAACATAAGAAACTATTCCTCACCAAATACACATTTTGATATCCATATGTGTTGGAATGTGAGATTGGATTTCATAAATCTAATGATTTAAAAAAAGGGCATTTATTCTGAAAGATAAAGCCCATAATAGAAAGCTAGATGGCAGTTCTCTTACATTTCTGACCAGCTAGATGGGAATGAGTCTACCTCTGTCCACATCACCTCCAACCTTAGCCTGATACTCAGTGGTTATTCTAAACTCCTCTGACACTCAGGTTTTTGCCTGGGATTTTTCACCTAGCAGGTTAATCATTGTGAAATTATTATGGAGGGAAAAGCAGTAGCTACTTGTAGAAAGTGGTTTGGAGAGCCGACTTAACCATTCTTGTGGTGTCTGTTTTCAATGTTCCCATCCCGTGAATCCACCTTCTGGCTTAATGGCAATATGGTGCTCCCAGCTGTGGTGCTATGTACGGGCTTGCTCATTTAAACTCTTAAAGCTTAAAAATGGCTACCACAACACTGATTTTATTCCATTTCGCTTAGTCATTAACATTTAATGATTACCTTATGCGCTGAGCACAAGGATGGAATATATTTTAAAAAATAGGAGATGTGTTTTCTGGCTTTAAGCTGTTCGACTCAATTCAACAAGCATATTGAGGATATACAAGAGGAACATACATTTTCTTTGGTGATGGTGGTTGAGGAGGGGGGAGAGACTTCCATAGAAAGTCACCATCAATTCAGTGCAGTACCGTGGGGAATATCTGCTGTGAGAGAAGGAGCATGGGCTCAGCAGGCAGCTAAATCATGGTTTGAACCCTGGATTTGCCACTTAGTTGCCCTGTGACCTTGAACATGTCACTCTAGCCCCAGTTTCCTCATTTGTAAATTAGAGATAATAGTACTCACTTTTCAGGCGTGAGGATTAGGGACACTACATGTAAAATACATAACAATGTCTGGCACGTGACAAAACTTCAATAAATAGTTGATATTATCATTAATAATTACTCTGGCTGTCAATACTCTACCTCAGCTCTGAGAAGCTAGAGAATGAAGTGGCACTGATGGGGGATTAATTAAGGGGGGTTTCCATGAGGAGTTGGATTTTGAGACATGTTTCGAAAGAAGGGAAGTTGTATATTGATAGAAAAGAAAGGAAAGGCCAGTTGTAGGAATGAAGGTGGCACGTGGCAGGCAGGATGAGAATGCCTTTATTGAATATGGGAGTCACTAAGCAGGTCAGTTTGCTTGTTCTAGAGAGTACTTTGGACATGATCAGTGAGAAAAGCAATTAGTGCCACATGGTGGGAGAGGGATGGTTCAGGGTTGTTTTAAGAAATAGGTGAGGCCTAGAGCAAATTACCCTGTACTTTGTCACCTCAACCATATGGTTCAGATAAAATTAAATTAAAATGAATGCTAAGGACAGTTTCGAAATGGAAAATTTATCACACAAAAAGTCTTGACCGCAGGTGACAGCTGGAAGGAGGAAAGGGCCACTCAGCTTTGTTTTTGTGATGCTGGTGGACAAGTTGTAACCACATGTATGTGGAGAATGTTTTGGTCTGTCTTAGCACCAGCAGGGAGACTTTTCCTTTCTCCCTACCTGTGGACCTCCTGAGTCCTACAGAACCGTGGCACCTCCTGAAAAGTTCAGGATGCAGTGTGAATGTGCACATTTGCCCTTCCTTGGCAATGTTTCTGGTGATTAAATTTAGTTAAAGACTTCCAAGTCCAGAGAGAAGTGCCTGGGTTTCATTCAAAAGGAAGCAAGGATCTCCACGGTGAGAGCAGTCATCTAAAGAAGTCCTGGGTGGGGCAACTAGACATAAACAGAGGAACTGGGTCTATTCTTTGTAGACCAACCAAAGTCCTACCCAAGAACTGATGTTTAGGCTTGGGTTCAATCTTTCTGAGGGTTAAGGTTTACAATGTAAGGGGGTTAACCCAACATTTAAGGACAGTCACATACGGTAAGATTGTATATAGCAAAGCTGGCCACTAGTTTACCTGCGCCATTAGTGTTAAGAAACAGAATTGTAATTATCACTATAAAAATTATTGTCATCATTGCCTTTGTGCTCATTGCAGAAGTCATCATCCTCACCATCAACATTATTATTACTTGTATATTACAGGTCTCTTTCACTGACACAAGGATGCAGACCTTTTAAAGGGACAGGTCTTTTACTTTAACACTTCAAAACCCTTGGGATCTATTTTCCCTTCACTAGGCATTAACTTGTGATTTACAATGTGTCTATTATGGCATTAAAAAACACTGAATAACAGGCATTTCTGTTTATACTAAAGGCCTATAAATTTTAATTTAGATATACCCTGTTAACCTTCTTACATATAAATAAAATACCTTCCCTAAAGAGAAAAACTAAATCTCATTGAGGTCCCTTGGTGAATACCTTGTATATCTTGAAGACAGAGATAGGGAGATTTTGCAAATGAGAGTACTAGGGGGAAGCTTGGAGAGAAGTATTCATTCATTCATTTAATAAATATTTATTGTGGATCTACTATATGCTAGACATAGTGCTAGGTGCTGGGTATATAGCAATGAATAGGAAGGAATTACGATATTCTGTAGACCTTGGTTTTTCTACTCTCTGAAATAAATATATTCACTTTTGATGCTTATATATCACTTTGAGATGATAATGTTCATTGATTTTTAAAAACAATGCTAATTCAATTCAGATTCCACTCACAGTTTGAGAACCTGCTGAGGCCTCAGGTGACAGTTTTACATGTGATTATGCTGTTTGATTTAATAAGAACAGCACCTTATATCTGCTCAGCCTCTCAGAACACCCTGTGGTAAGGAGGGGAGGGATTCACCTTTTGTGAATGAAAAAGATGTCCAGTGAGTTGCCTAAAGTATCACAACTGCTAAGTGTAAAGACTGGGGCCAGAACCCCCTATCCATCATAATGAAAATATTTTCAGCTATCTCTTTTTTTTTTCTATTCTAGGCCGATACATTTGTATTTAGAAACTCTTAGAAACAGTTTTCAGAATGTATGAGACATTCTCTTATATACATCAGGGCTTTCCATTTTTGTCTTTCTTCATAGTTTGTGCTTTGTAACAAGTCTCATTTCCTTCTGTAGCTACATTATGTATCCAGGAAGGGCCATTGCTAGGAGCCTGCAGCTGTTTTTCATCTAAACTCTTTTTTCAAAATTGGATTTCCTTTCCTTTAAAAAGTTAATAACTATCAATGCTCCTAACAGAGATAGCTATTTCAAAAGTTTACAATTATCTAACAACAAAGGAGTTTTTAACGTGGGGATTTCAACAGAAAGCACCTTTGCCCATCTATTTGTTTAGTGACTTTACATAAAAGGAACTGGAGAGTGATATATAGGGGAGCTCCTTGGTGGTCCACGGACAGTGATACATAAATGCATATTTACATGAGGCAAGTCAGTCATGATGTTTGTAAGACTTAGATCATCATTTTTTTCCCATGTGTGTTTTGTGCATTTCTACCACCACCCTTCAGAGCATCTTTCCCACTTGGAATACACTCTTTTTTACCCTCTTTCAAATCCTAATTATCTTTCAGCTCAAATCCCACCTACTCTGTAAAACTTTTCTTGATTGCTCCAAACAGAAGGCAGTTAAACTGGCATTGCCTTTTTGATGTCTCTTTCATTGTTCTATGTAGTTGTCACCTAAGCTTTTCCTTGTAATTCATTTTTCAAGTGTTTCTCCCCAGCTAGATTTTGAACTCCCTAAGGGCAGGCACTTCCACTTCTTTTGCATCTTTGCAGCCTCTCTTGTAACTACCATAATGTCTTATACATACTAGATGCTCAATAAACACTTGTTCTTTCCTTTAGAATTTCCCAAAAGTGAATATAAATAAGCTCAACAGATCTGGATGTTCTAGAAGTTCCCAAAGTCCATTCATCAATTGGCTATCATGTAACTATCATTGTGTTAGACATTATGACGAGGTAAAAAATGCAAGGACCAGTGCATTTTCTAGAGGCTTTACAAATCTCATGGAGGCAATGTTTATGCCTAAGTAAGAGTACAAAACAATTGTGTGCTTGTGTATCAAATGGAATTGGGTGATGGATATGAAATGAGCTTCCTTGTGAAAGGGAACATGTCTTGTTCCCTTAGCATGCAGCATAGGGACTGAGTAGAGCCTGGGGAGGTATTTGTTCAATGAACATGTCAGTGTCTTTTCAATCTGAAGGCTTTGGCAGGTGCTTCACATCCCTCGTGGAACTGAGTAGATTTTGCCCATCAAGGGCTCTTGCTCCAGGACCCACTGGGGTATGGAAATAGCTTTAGCTGCTCTTTGGGTAAGGGTTGGATCCCTCCCCTCATCCTCATGTGGGAAGGCCAGATATCCAAAATGACTACCTTATAGCTCCATGTATTCTGCACAGTCTCTGAAAGCTTGGCGTTTCCCCATTCCTAGGGTACTGGAATCTTGGACATAAGTCCACTATCGGGAGTGGTTTTGTACTATGCTCTTACCAGCTCCATTTCCCAGGGACTGGCTCTTTTCCTTTTATTCCCTGACTCTGACGTTTATTCAGTGACCCTGACGTTCCCAATATTTAAACCATACATTTCCAAATCTCTTCCTCCATTCTGCTACCCTAGAACCTCACTCTCATCTCAAGTCTGAACAAGATTTTCCATATTCTTATCTGGACTGATTCACAATAGTGGGCCTGTCCTTGGTGCACCACTGTCATTTTATCCATCTTTCTTTGTCTCCCAGTCCCCTCTGCTCTTATTATGACAGCATGGTAAGTTATAGGGGCCCAGTTGGGGCCAGACAGCAAGATTTTGAGATAGACTCAGTCAAGTCAGCTTTCTGCCTCCCACCTCTGTTGCAAGACACATGTGGATGTAAGTAAGGTCATGTATGTGAAAGTGCTTTATAATGATCATTATTTGTGATTATCATTATATATATATATATTTTATATTATTTATATATATATTTTTCTGACTACAGATACATGCTTACTTTTGAGAATGCAAATGGAGAAAGCATAAACAACAAAACAGAAATAACTCTCTATACTAGTTTCCTATTGCTGCTGTAACAAACTGCTGTACATTTAGTAGCTTAAAGGGTCAAAGATGAGAAGTCTCACTGGGCTAAAGTCATGGTGTCAGGGGGCTTCATTCCCCCTGGAGGCTCTAGAGGAGAATTTGTTTCCTTGCCCCTTTCAGCTTCTAGAGGTCACCTGCATTCCTTGGCTCATGGTCACTTCCTCCGTTTTCAAAGCCAGCAGAACCCTTGTGATTACATTGTCCACCTGCATAATCCAAGAATATCTTCCCACCTCAAGATTACTAGGTTAACTACATACACATGTTACCATGTGTGGTAACCTTCACCAGCTTCAGAAATTAGGACATGAACATCTTTTCAGGGCCATTACTCTGCTTATCATACCCTTAATCCTCTAACCCAGAAATAATGACTTGTAACATCTTCGTGTGTTTCTTTAGGTTCTTTTTGCTCTGCATATATGTTTTTTCTTTTTATAAAATTGTTATCGTATTCCATATATTGTTTTAGAATCTGTATTTTGCCATTCCACTGTTCTATGTAGAGTTTCTTGTTAAATATTATTCAAAACTTTAGTTTTACTGTTTTCATAGCACTTGATTCTATTCATCTATCATAATTTGCTTAACAAATTCTCTATTAGACTTTAGTCTATTTTAAGTTTTTTACTTCCCTTAATAATGTGATTAATATATGTGTACATAAATATTTATGAGTATTTCCTTGTGATATTTCTAAAAAGTGGATTCTTACTATTATTATTCAATTTTTAATACAAAAATACTATGCAAATATTACTGAAATAAATAATTTTTGAACTCAGAAGTCAAATAAGCTAACTGACTCATTTTATAGCTGATAAAACTGAAGATGATAGAAAGAAAGTGAAAAGCTCAAGGTAACATAGTAATTTAGAAAAGGGGCTTGATTTGACTATTTGAAACTTTAGTCTGATGAAGAGCATTACAAATAAACTTAAAACACAAATGACAGAGTTCAGTACCAACTGCAGCTGTGGTGAGTGAAGAAGACAGCAGGACTGGTTGGGAGATTGGTTACATTGAAGAAATAAATAAACTGATTGAGTAAATAAGTAAATATATTGAAGATAAAGAGACTCAGGTTTCTCACTGTTGGAGAAAGTATTTATTTGTAAGTGTGGAAAAAGGGAAGTCTAGAAAGAATCTTGAAGTGTTAAATTAGAATTAGAGATATTGGCAGGAATGCATGGTTTTAAAATATATACACTTATAGATATAGAAATGGTTATAGGTGCATGCATGTATGTATATATGTATGTATATGCTTGTGTGTATGTGTATCATACATACATAAAACATATATTTTCTAGCTCTGTTCACTGAGAGAGGTCAGAGCAATGACACTCCAGTAGCAATGATAGCTCTAACAGCCCAGACCTTAATACTATCCTCCACTAAAAGGACCCAAAGCTCTTGGGCTGATCCTAGGTCTGTCAGAGAAAATGCAAAATGAACCTGGAACATCTCATTGTGCTGGGAAGTAAGACAATGCTCAAAAAATGATGGGGACACAACAAAAGGACACAAGAACCACACTGAAGGGTCTCCCACTAGCCAAATCTGGGACAACTTGAGCATCAAAATGATGAAAGTGTCAAAATACAACTGACTTAAGAGACTAGAACCTCACAGGTTTAAACTGGTATAAATACATACGTGCCTACATACATAAACGAAAGATGGAGAAGGAAAAACTCTTCCTTGCAGTAGATTTCCAACTAATCTATGTAGAAAGAATGATGGAAATGGAGAATTACCACTGTCATCATGGTGTCTGACTCAGGAGAAAGTTGGCAATGGAAACTAAGTTTTGTGTGGAAATTTGATGAGGAATAAGACATTATTCCTTGGAACACCTTTCCATAAAATATTACTAATCAATTACAAAGGAAAGAACAGTGATTTTATGGTGGAGAAACATGGCTGGAAAAAAGAAAGAAAAGCCACAAGTGACAATCTGGAGAAGATGTTTGTAACATGTATAACAGTTAAAGGATAAGAGTTTCTTGTATACAAAGAACTACAAATCAGCATTTGTATTATAGTCCAATTTAAAAGGGGCAAAAGATACGATAGGGCAATTAAATCAAGATATATAAATGGCCAACAGATATAGTACAGATGTTCATCCTCACTAATAATCAAAGAAATACTGAGGAAAACAAGATGCCATTTTTTCCCCCTGTTAGATTGGCAAAAATGACAGGTTGATAATATGACAATCTCTTCATTGGCACCATAATGCATGTCAGTGAGAAGAGAAAATACAGTGTTTTCTGAAGTGATGTCATTTGCAAAATGGCAAGAATATATACCAGTGATTTGGCAAATAATCTATTACATACAGAGAGTTAATGTACTTCCCTTGCCAATGTAGAAACTCCTTTTGGTGTGCTCACTGAGAACTTCTTCCAACGTTCTACTGAAAATTGTAACACGAATGGCCATACACTCAAATATTAACAGGAAGAGACAAGGTGAAGTATTAGTATGATAAAATCAGAGAACCTTGGGTTAATATTCATTTATCCCACCCATCAACTAATCTCTGATCTCTTCTCTAAAAGCCTTAACACCACCATCCAACATCTGCTAGAATACCTCTATTGTTCATTCATTCATTCTTTCAACAAATAATTTACTGAACACCTACTCTGCTGGGGCAGAGATAGTGCTGAGAATTGAATGGGGAGCAAAAAGAGACATAATATATCTCCGCAGGGCTTCCCTGGTGGTGCAGTGGTTGAGAGTCCGCCTGCCGATGCAAGGGACACGGGTTCGTGCCCCAGTCTGGGAAGATCCCACATGCCGCGGAGCGGCTGGGCCCGTGGGCCATGGCCGCTGGGCCCGTGCGTCTGGAGTCTGTGCTCCGCAACGGGAGAGACCACGACAGTGAGAGGCCTGAGTACCGAAAGAAGAAAAACAAAACAAAACAAAATATATATATATGTATGTGTATATATATATATATATATATATATATATATATATATATATATATGCAGGGAGCTTATACTGTACAGGGGGAGACAGCTTTAATCAGGTAATCATGTAAATAAGTCTTAAATTGTAACAAAAGCAAGTGGTATAAAGGAGAGGTACATGATGATAGGAGAACCTAAAACGGGAATTTGACTTTGTCAGGAAGTTCGGGGGAGGCTCCCCTAAGAAAGTGTGGCTGGAGCTGAAATATGATGGATGTGAAGGGGATTAACTAGGTAAAAGAGAAGAGGCAAGAGCATTTTAGGCAGAGGGGCAGCATGTGTAAAAGCCCTGTGGCAGGAGGTAATATGATGAGTACGGGGTTGGAAAAGAGAGAAAAAGAGGGGGAGTTAGGGTGAGCAAAGCCTGTCAAGGCACATGGGACAAGCCAAGTGAAATATGGGACCTTTGTCCCAGAAGCTGGGAACAGTAGTAAGCTCTGGGACAGGACCAGCTCTGTGTCTGGAGAAGATACCTCTCACTGCCTCGTGCAATTCTCCCTATACCAAACTTGAATAAATAAAAACCATAAGTCAGCTGTTCCCATAGTTCCATCCTCCCTACTGCCCCAGGGATCACATATTTAATCCTTGTTTCTCATGACAAGCATTTGGAGAGGGCAGCCTCTCCTGCATCTCCTCCCCTTGCTTCCTTGCCACCCAGCCCTTTTGCCAGAGGGCATTGTTCCTTTCCTCCCTCCACCCCAGGTTGATTCCTGAATGCCCTTCAGTTTGTCCTTTTCTCTTTCCATGTGTGGGCCTGAGAAAGGAATGTAAAACCAATGGAGGGTTCAGGAATGCAAATGGAAAATGATTATTGAACAAGCTGAAAACTGCTCAAAACATATAAACTCTCACTTTGAAACTATCATCTGACTGAAATGGAGAATTGCAAAACTGAGAATAAGGAATACAAAACAACTAAAGTCCATTTACAATGTTGGATGGCCAGAGGGTATCAGGAGAGGGCAGGCAGGAGGTTATTCCATCCTTTAGACAGAGTTGTGGTCACCCAACACTAATACAGGAGGAACTGAACATTTTGAAAAATAAGTCTCATGAAGTAGTAGTGAATTTAAACATTGTAATTTCTGGGGCAAAAGAGGTTAAAAATTATTTATCTATAATTATTATACATCAGAGGCACACATGTACACATGAAGAATCTCATGGATGAAATATTGAATAAGTAAAAGCATGTTGTAGAATAATAATACATAGGACGTTACGATCTATAAAAAGTTTTAAAAGACACAAAATTAAACCACATATTAAATATATAAATCCATTACACCTGTAATCTGCCTTCACTGATCAAAGTCATTTTAACTGTTGCTATAAAAAAGTGCATGTCCTCCAAGCTGCACTTAGCCTAAACGATAAGATGTTTGCCTGAGATGTTTCCCAGAAACTTGGAGTCAGCTGTGTCTAGTTCAAGCTGAGCTGGTTAAGACTGGATAGGACCACTGACCCTCCAATTGGGCATGTGGGAGTGTCAGCTCAGTGACATTTTGACATCAGAAGGCCGAAAACTCCACCCTCAGATCATGCCAAGTGCCTCAAGTTTTTAACACGCCTCCCATGAAGCAGCCCGTAGCTCAGTAGTAACTCCTGTGCAGAATGACAATTCCCTCACCTTTTTCTTATTTCCAATCACCTGTCCCATCTCTCCCCAAGCCTAAGACCACCATGCTCCTTTATCCCATAAATCTCTCATGCCCCTTGAGGCAGATTTGAGACTTGTTCTCCTTCCTCCTTGCTTCGCTGCCTTGTGAATAAACCCTTTCTTTGCTGCAAACATCAGCATTTCAGTGTTTTGGCTTGCTGCAATGCATGTCAGGCAAATGAACATGGTTGAGTAACACATTCACATGCAGTAAAAGCATAAAGATATGAAAAGGAATAAAAGTCCTAATTGCAAGATGGTAGATACCTCTGGGAGGAGAAAGGGCCATGCAAGGGGGATTGGGAAGGAGTACACAAGACTGCAGGTGGTCTTGGTTCATTACATTAGTATTTAGACCTTTTTATATTTATGAAATATTTCCCAATACACTTTTTTTAAGAAGAAAAAATTGACCACCTAAGTTGCTGGTGAACTACTGATAAGAAAAGGAACAGAAACAAGAACTCTTACCTCCTTTTTAATGATTAACTTTCTATTTAAGAACAGATTCTAGAAAGGTTTACTCCCTGGATGGCATAAAGCAGTCTCACAATAAGATACAGGCAGAGCATTAATGGGCAAACTGAGGCCCCATTGGAATGAGTTGCAGTCATTTAAACTCCAACTGTACCGAATGAGAAGACCCTGGTGTATCAGCAGAACCAGCCTGAAACTAGCCCTATACTGTTTCTAACAAGAAACTGAGTTTTTCACAGACAACAGAACAAAACCACAAGTCATACAGCCAAAGTATGCACCGAGGAGAAAATTTTGACCTCAGACAACACTCAAAAGCAAAGTCTCTCTTCCCATGAAACCAAAGGACCTGGACATGACCGAAACCTGAATGCCAGAGCCCTTTCAGAAGCAAAGGGTCTGCTGTCCCTGAAGAGCCGGTGCTAAAGCCCCCTTTATCACACCTCACCATAAATGGCCAAATTCCATCGCCCTTCAGTGAAAACCTGCCCTGCATACCAACCCTCTTCCCCTAACTCGTAAAAGCTTGACCAAACCCCAGATCAGGGAGCCACAGCTTTGAGCCTTGCCTCCTGTCTCCTTGCCAGCTGACCTCGCAATAAAGCCTTTTCTTTTCTCAAAAGCTGGTGCCATAGTACTGTATTGGGTACTGCACCCATCGGGCAGCAAGCCCTTTGCTTGGTAACACTGGTCCTGTATTTACAGACATAAAGCATTGTCTCACCCAAATTGGCATGGACCATATAAATGCTGAATTTACAGTCAGCGCATCAGAAGAGCAGTGAATCTTAGAAGCTTCCTCACAGTCCCTGTTGCATAGGCATGGACGGTGTGGAGTCTTTACATATTTCAGTATTTCATATGACATCGAGTCGACTTACCTGCTGCTCCATGGTCCTTGGATCAATAAAAGTCACCAGGTTGGTAGAAAAGTAACCAATCACATTTTTCATTTTACAAGCATTTCCAATTTGAAGGCACAAAGAACTGAGAACTTGGGGATCCAATGAGGTCTGAGGCATGGTGGTCCCAGAGGAGATGAAGGGGCCTTCAGCATGAAACTGGTCCCCTGTTGACAGTATCCTGATTTCTCCACTGGGTTCTATCAGCATGTCCACTGTCAGGTTGGTGACGCTCTCTGAAGGGGGGTATGCTTCGATCACGCCTCCTGGGGGGAAAAGCATGGGTGAAAAGTGAAAGGATGAGCTCACATGGACAATGCCCATTAGAGCAAGAGGAAAGAGCCCAGGCTTTGGCAGAGGGACTCAGGCTCAGAGCCTGCATCTGCCATGTCTTGTGAGACTTTGGGCAAGTAGTTTCAATTCTCTGAACTTCCTTTCCCTCATTTTTAAAATGGGCATAATAAGACCTACCTCACCAAACTGTTGTGAATCTTCGTGATACTGTGTCTATAGTATTTAGCCCAATGCTTGGTGTATAGTAGGACTCAATGAATGGTAGTTTTTTGTTTTTTTTTTGCTGTACGCGGGCCTCTCACTGTTGTGGCCTCTCCTGTTGCGGAGCACAGGCTCTGGACGCGCAGGCTCACGGGCCCAGCCGCTCCATGGCATGTGGGATCTTCCCGGACTGGGGCACGAACCCGTGTCCCCTGCATTAGCAGGCAGACTCTCAACCACTGCGCCACCAGGGAAGCCCTGAATGGTAGTTTTGATCGTAACTAGGAAGACACTGTAAAGATCATCAAGCCTATGCCCATTCAGTACATAAACAGAACCTGAGGACTATAGCAAATTCTTCAGGGGGAATTAACTGCCCACAGTCCACAGTTTGTACCTTGATGACCACTGCGCTTTCTGTTCAACTTCATTGCTTTTTGAAATTTTGACAGGTTAGGGCTTTTACCAGGCATAAGAGAACACTGGCCATTATGTCAGCCAAAGGACTTCTACATATAGCTGGTTGTTTTAAAATATAAAGCCAGGAGATGCTGCCATTCTTGAAGAACAGGTAAGCTTGCTCTGTGCTGATAATGGGAGCTTCATAATTTATCTTATTTTACCTTTTGCTCCAAATAACAAAAATCATAGAGGCAAATTTGATGTTCATAGCAACAAATTAGCCCTGGATAAATTTGTGGCCCAGCTCATTGGTGTCCACAAAATTCACATAGCCCTATTTTCTATTTCTATTTTCTAGGCCTAACTTGTAAATCTTACTGTATATATCCCTTTTATAGAAAAAAATTTAAATATTATTTGTGAAGAATTAGATAACATAATTTAAAAGTAAATACAATTAAGTGTTCCTAGACAAGGCAGCCTCTGAAGCCTGACAGTATTAAGATAAACCTGGCCTGTATTTCAAGAATTTGCTGGGAGGTGACCTCTGCCCACAGGCTTTGAACAGCGTATATGGTTAAATCCTGAAATTTTAACAATTCTCAAATGCAGCCATCTGTTACCTTATACAAAAGGCACTTTCTTTAAATGTCTATAAATGTGGTTGGAGCTGGTCCTAAAGAAAACTGAGTTTCAGAAGGAAAACTGATTTATCTTTTCTGTTGGTTTGAGATGTGCTTTTCTTTAAATGAGGTTCCTATTGTGTGCTGTACCCAAATACCGGTTGCCGGGGATTTAGCAAAGAAAAGGTAATAAAACAGCAATGACACAATGCACAAGAAAAAGCAAAAAGACCTATTGAGTCTCTCTGATTCAGAAAACTTTGTGGCTTTAGCTATCACCTACATTTTGAAAGATGGTGCTTCAGTGAAAACACATTGTCCTTTATAGTTACAAGATTATTTTACTTCAAAGTAGCTTATTTGTATTGTCTTCTCAGCAATAGAACCATGGTTTTTTCACTGTTAATTTTTTTCCTTTTGAAGCAATTAATTCCTCTTTTAAAAATGTATTGCCTTTGATATAATCCTATGACAATGTAGAAATCAAATCTATAGCACACTTTGTGACCATAAGCACACTTCAGAGAGTAGAAATGAAATGAAACAGGCAATAGGGGAAGATGGCAGGAGATGGTGGCCTAAGCGTCAGGAAACCTGGAGGAAGGCCTCTCTCAGCCAGTGAGCATTTTATGCAGGGCCTGCTGTATGCACTGGGCTCAGAGCCCGGCAGAGGTTTGAAAACACATGACTTACGAGAACTGGATTTTTGAGACATGTAGTTGTAGGATCTAACTGTGTTCCCATTCACCACAAATTTGTTGTGTGATTTTGCCCTAGTCACTTCCTAGCTTTAAGACTCTTTCTTTGTCTATAAAATTGGCTCAATAAAGCTTGTTCTGCCTCCCATAAATAAGCACTGTGATTACAACACAGCTGGGAGAGAGGAAGAAAGGATAGAGATGAAGGAGGTTGAGGCAAAGCCTAAGCTTGTGGTTATACAGCTCAGGTGAGACAGTGGCTAGGAATACCCTTTCTAATCTACAAAGCTCCCATGAAAATAATAGATTAGAGGAAGGTTTGCAGACTGACCTTATAAGATCTGGAAACTTCCTAACATCCTGTCCTGTATGGACCTGAGATCTTCATGGTCTTACCCTCCTAACTTAAAAAAATCCTTTATTCTTAACCATTTTTTATTACATGTACCTTATTTTCTTCCATTTATGTATGGGGTTGACTCTTTTAGCTTTACTTTTCTGGCAGTGGGTGCATGTGGAAATTTGTAGAATCACAGAAATTTAGATTTGAGAGGACATCAGAGATTGTGCATTAAAACTGACGCCCCCCGCTTCTCCCTGCACCAGTGAAGAATCCTTTTTCAGCATTCTTGTTAGATGGTGGGCCGTCCAACGCCTTGCTTAAATAATTCATTAACAGAGTGTTTACTATGCCCTTCCACCCCACTCTGCCTTGCAGTATATTCCAATGCCCAACAGATCTGTCCTTTCCCATGCGATCTCATACCCTGAGCTAGGAGGTATTCCTTGGTAAATATACCCATTGGCTTTGGCCAAGACTCCTGGAGCAGCACAGGGGTAGCCTTTTATTGGCTCTGCTATGTAATTGCAGAGTGATTCAGGGTGAGTTACTTAATCTTTTGTACCTCAGTTTCCTCCTCTATAAAGCAAGGGTGATAATGGTACCCACCTCATAGGCCTGTTGGGAGCATCAAATAAATTAATATACGTGTACTTAGAATAGAGTCTAGCACATAGTAAGCACAGACTGTGCTTGTTATGTTATCTTCACTGTGCTATTCTCAGTACTGGGTTGTTGCTGCTGCTGTTGTTAGCATCTGATATAATATTATTATAACACTATTATATATATATATATATATATATATATATATATTTTTTTTTTTTTTTTTTTTTTTTTTTTTTCGGTACATCGGCCTCTCAATGTTGGGGCCTCTCCCGTTGCGGAGCACAGGCTCCGGACGCACAGGCTCAGCGGCCATGGCTCACGGGCCCAGCTGCTCCGCGGCATTTGGGATCTTCCTGGACCGGGGCACGAACCCGTGTCCCCTGCATCGGCAGGCGGACTCTCAACCACTGCACCACCAGGGAAGCCCAACACTATTATATATTCATGTTAATATATTATCATCGTTTGACAGTGGTAAAGAGTGGAAAGATATCTTCTGTGGTCTTTATTCTAGCCTTCTCTGATAATTCATGTGGGTAAGCATATAGGAATATCTGCCTTACACTGTAACCTTCTGGAGAGTGAGGGGCAATGTGTGGCCGTGCCTCGGTGTAGCACTCCCACAGGACCTCTCCAACTGGGGATAAGCAGCATTTGCTCCATTCATTCCCTCATCCACTGACCTCCTAATGTCATTGGAAAATTGAGGAGAAGTCAAGAGGAGGAGGATGAAAGAAACAGAGACTGACTTTGCTCCAGGACTGTAGAGGATCTTATTTACAAAGTCTACCTTCAGAACTGGAAGTGAGACCATTTCTGCTCTCCTAGAAAATGGAAGGAGAAACTAACATTTCTTAAAAGACTTATTTTGAGTCAGCCTCCATGGTAGGAACTTTCATATCTGTATTTCATTGAATCCTCCCAACAACCCTGTGAAGTAGGTGAGGAAACTGGGCCTCTTAGGGTTTAAGAACCTACCTCAAGGTCAAGGATGAGATCTAAGCCCAGGTCATCTGATTCCAAAGCCTACTTCTCAGGAGAAGTCTGTGGTGCAAAAATATGGTCAGAATCTTGAGCTATGCATGGCATGCTTGGTATGCTCAGTTCCTGCTTACTTAAGGGCTGAGTGCAAGATAAATATTTAGGCAAAGTTTAAAAGAGAAAGAAAGTCTGCTTGTAGGAGCACTTTTCTAAACCAACACAAGAGTTGCAAGGTATTCAAATTGGCCCCAGCTTGACCCAAAACTAGAATTCAAGGTTGTGCAGACTAATCCTCAATAGAAGCTTTACAGTCTTATTTACCTTGACTGAGAAATGTTTGGAGGAATTTCCTCCATGTCGGGAACCGTTTCTCATTGACTGGCTGTGCGTGCTGTGCTAAAATGCCCGCCAGCTCCTCGGAGATCTTCACCAAAGCTGGCTCCTGCAGAAACAAATTAAATAGAACCACAAGCAATTTTACTACAGAAATGAAAACTGCTTGTGGAGTGATTAAAAACCAGGCCTCCAACAGGCAAAAAAAATGTGGTTACTGTTTACCCAGAGTCAGAAAGCCATTTTGAAAATATTCTCTATTTTTCCAGCCATTTCAATTTTCATATTTCAAAGTGACTTGGCCCCTAAATATTGCTGCTAATCGTGCCTGTTGTCTCCAAAAGGCAGCCTTCTGTCTGGGCATCAGGCAACCCCAGTTTCAGACCCACAGCAGCCTGACCAATGGCATGTCCTCGAGCACTGTGCCTCCCTACTCTGGGCCTCAGTTTCCCATTGTGTAAAAGGTGGGGTTCGGGCTTCCCTGGTGGCACAGTGGTTGAGAGTCTGCCTGCCGATGCAGGGGACACGCTCTCGTGCCCTGTCTAGGAAGATCCCACATGCCGCGGAGCGGCTGGGCCTGTGAGCCATGGCCTCTGAGCCTGCGCGTCCGGAGCCTGTGCTCCGCAACGGGAGAGGCCACAATAGTGAGAGGCCCGCGTACCGCAAAAAAAAAAAAAAAAAAAAAAAGGTGGGGTTCACTACCTTCTCCCTAAGGTCCTTCAGACTGGAATTTTTTTTTTCATTAAGAAAGATTTTATTGATGTATAGTTGATTTACAATGTGTTAATTTCTTCTGTAGAGCAAAGTGACTCAGTTATACATGTATTTATATTCTTTTCCATTATGGTTTGTCACAGGATATTGAATATAGTTCCCCGTGCTCTACAGTAGGACCTTGTTGTTTATTCATTCTATATATAATAGTTTGCCTCTGCTCCTCCTAAATTCCCATTCCTTCCCTTCCCTGCCCACCCTCCCCCTTGGCAACCCAGATGGGAATGTTTTTTATACTATGACCCTAACAGAGCTGATCTTGGGAGAGATCATGGACTTGGCAGGGTCTTTCTTGGGCACCTTCATCTCTTTAAGCCGTGCCCATTCCCCCTGGTTGGAGGGCCTCCATGTAACTCTGGTATCAAAGCCTTAAACCATGGCTGACCCTGTAGAGGTGGGATTTTAGGAGGGGGCAGGTTGGAAGAGTGAGGTGGGGAGGGGGGCTGGCCTCAGTCACCTGATTTGCCCCACTAGGTCATAGCCTCATCTGCCAAGATGTGAGGCTGGCCCCACTTCATTGTACAACAACCCCAAACTACAGAGCATCCTGTCAAAATGAAAACAGTAGGAAACCCTCTGATGAATAAGAAACATGGCTTTTTGACATGAAAAGACTCAGTTTGTCGGAACATTTGGTTTTTGTTTTTTTGGGGAAAGGCTTAGACTATCTAAAATTTTTTAGATAGAAGCCACCTCTTCAGATATTTTTTCTCTCAGAAGAAGAGCAGGGCACTAGACACAAAACATTTGATGGGCAGGATTCATATTCAAAATATGGGACATTGACAAGAAAAACTCAGGCTTGCTTTGGGTTGCTGGGGAACTTTCTAATCTGTGAGTGAACATCAGTATTTGGAAGAATCAGAAAAGAATCAGCTTTGGTGAGTGGGGCAGGAAGGAATCTTAGAAATCATCTGTACAGCCATTTATTTTCAATTTCCCTGCCTTTCAAAAGTGATTGTCCTCCCCCCTCCCCCAGCTCCTTGGAACATCTGATTCATTCTGGGTCCCGTGCCCTCTGAAAATCTACAATAGAAGACAAATAAATATCTGAGAGTACACTCTAGGCAGGTCCCAGTAACCTGAATAATTTCTGAAATATCCAGAAAATCCTGGTGGTAGAGTCTCATTAGTTAGCTTAGTAAGTGCTTGATGTACAAAATAAGAATGTCATGAGGAAGGGAGAGTGCCACCGCCCACCCTTGTTCAGGGTGGCTCTCTGCACAGTTGGGGGTCGTGAAGAAGGGCTGGGGAAGCCAGCTTACACAAGGAGCCTCTACCTTGGGAGTTAATAGGCAGGGAAGTTGCTGTCAAAGCCCGAGCATTTCATATCCTGCACAGTTTAGCACAGTTTACACCTCCTCTGCTCTTTACTGTACGTTACCTCATCTCCCCAAGGCCCTGCATCTAAACCATAAACAAGCACACAAAACACGCAGTTCCAACAACCTGGACCCCGCTTCTTGGTTCCTTCTTTGAGCACTGTCCTCCACACCCATCTTTCTTTTTGTTTTACACTTGTTTCAGTTAAAACCATCCTACTCTATCGAAAAAGACCAACTGTCTCTGCTTCATGCAGTTCCCCAAAGCTGGGACAATGAAGCACGTCTGTAGGTTCCCACCCTGCTTGGGAAACTAAATGTCAGGGAAGGAACCCATGCAGGGCAGGCCCTCTACCAGGACAGTGGAGACTTCCTTTTTGTTCTGCCCTGATTAAAGGGCCCTTTCTGCCCTGTTTCTGAAAGGTGTTGAACCATCTGTCCAGTGATCTGCTATCTGCTATCACATCAAGTCAGTTCAAGAGAACTAATTCATTTATTCATTCATTCATGCAGAAAATGACAGGTACTTAGACTAGTCAGAATCACTGAGACAGACAGTGGAATGATAGTTGTCAGGGGGAGGGAAAATGGGGAGTTAGTGTTTAATGGGTACAGGGTTTTAGTTTTATAAGATGAAAAGAGTTATGGAGATGGACGGTGGTGATGGTTGCACAACATTATGAATGTATTTAATACCTTTGAACTGTAGACTTAAAAATGGTTAAGGTGGTAAATTTTATGTTATGGGTATTTTACCACAATAAAAAAAATTGAGGAAAAAAATTACAGAATGTCAGGCCTAACTGAACTAAGGAAAAAGAGTGTTTATGTGTTGGGGTGCGGAGGTGAGATAATGAGGGAGTATGCGAAAGCTTTGCCACCTAAGTCTTGAAACTAGATCTCTATCTGTTTAAGGATTAAGTCAAAACTCAGTACGACACACAAAGGCCCTCTGTGACCTGGCCTCTGATTCCTAATGTAGCCTCACTTCTCTCCTTTCTGGCTTTCAGTCTCACCCCAAACTGCCCTGGCTCAGTGTCTTTCCTCCGCCTTCCTTCCTCCCCTGCCTCACCTAGCTGACTGCTCCTCACTCCCTCTGAGTGAGTTCCAGTCATCCCTCCCCCAGGAAGCCTTCTCTGCCATCCCTGTGGGGTATCCTTTCCCCATGCTCTCCAGCTCCCCGGGGGCTCCTTAATGGCGTGGTCAGTGGCTTTGAGGTCAGGCTCCCCAGCGCTCGGCACAGGGAACACTCAATATTTGTGGACTGAGTCGTGGCGGTGATAAACACAGGGACCCAGCCCCGAAGAGCTGAAGTTACAGAATAAGGGAAAATGTGAAACCTCGCAACAGGCTCCCTCCTTGCGGCTCAGGGACCACCTGGGGGGATGACTATTTAAGAAGCACCAATTCTTCCTGGGTGGATTTTATGAGATTCCCGGCCTCTGAGGGGCACTGGAAAGATAAATGAGGTGATATTTATGAAGTGTCACCTCTGATGCAACATGCTATGTGAGGGCCAATAATTAACTTGTGAGGCTGTAGCTTGCAAGAGGCATCTGGACACTGTCAGGCTGCCCTCACTGCCTCTGCTTACAAAGCCAGCCATTCTGCCTTGATCTACAGCGTTTGCGCTGCATACAAAGCCATAGCAAGGGGGTATATTTCCTAGAGGAAAGTCTGCTGTGGAAATTGTGTCCCATCATGAGAAGTACAGGGGTGAAGGCACTTGCAGGGTGACACTCGATAGGGGATGCTGAGGCACACAGATGCAGCTTGGGGCCATGAGGAACTCTCTAAGAAAAAGATACGCAGAGGAATAATGGGGTGGGAGGTATTAACTGTTCAATTTATTTCTTTATTTTGAAAGCATCTGATAGGAAATAGAAGGATTATACTAAGAATGGCCTTAGTTCCAATGAAGAGACATCAGATGCAAGTTCTCAGCTTGGGGGGAGTTTCTGTTCTCTAGTGTTTATCATTTTGCATAGTTCGAACACAATTACCACAACTTTAAGGGCAGACGCTGATAACGGAAGATCTGTAGCTATTTGGGCTTATTCTGTTCAGAGTAAGCTTAAGTACACACTGATGCACACAGACGCAGATGTACAAAACCGTGCCACACAAACCCCCAAATTCATGTGAATCATCAGAACAGTATTCATAAAATACTTTCTCTTGTCACAGCAGGCTCACATTCATTATCTCCTTTGGTCCTGACACCAACACTCTGAGGTGGGCCAGCACAGGATTATTTCCCCTGCTCTACAAGTGAAGTAGAGGCCCCTGGAGTGAGGAGGCTTGTGTAAGATCACTGGCTGAGTTGTCAGATTCTGTTATTGGGTGATTTTCAACATGTGATTGAAGACAGTAAACAATGGAGTTGGGGGAACCATTGCTAGTTTGCCTTCTTCCCCACTGCTCTTCACCCTTGCAAAGTGTGTGTGTGTGTGTGTGTGTGTGTGTGTGTATAGAATATCTGTTACAAGCCAGCAACCGGGGCACAGATTCTCTATCTTACATACTTATGAAATGAGTAGTTCAATGAGGCACATCAAGGTGATAGACTACTGGTTAGTGTTTCAGAGAGTTTATCACCCATATGGAGCAGACCGTTTAGAGCTAACAACTCTGGAGGTGTGGAAAGGAAAGCTTAGACCTCATGGGTGATAAACAAATGTTAGAAAAATACCCTACACTTCTTGAAAAAAATCAATTCCAGATCTTCATTCCATTATGATGGCACTGGCTCTGGCAATGCACATTAGCTGCTGGCCTTCGTGGAGCTAACAGCTCTAGAGCAATTCCCATCCAGGAGGAACCTGAGCCGCATCTGTGCCACTGCATAGCCTTGTCACCCAGTATCCATATTTACCCCTCAGAGTGCATCAGTGATAGTCATGACCTTGGAGTGTTCCAGGATAACTGCAGGGCCTCCATCAGCCTGACCAATGCATCCTAGAGATTCTTGTCTATCAAGCATGGACCTTGCCTCTCAGCTCTCTCTCTTTTTTCTATCAGGAAAGTATAAATTTGAAGGAAGAGATATTTGACTGAAAGAAATTCAGGATATCTCAGGGGAAGCTGCTAGCATATCCAATTTAATATTGCCCTCAATGACTAAAGCTACTTCAAGCTCCAGAGAGTTAACTTTCCCAAGTAAATTCTAAGTGTGTGTGTGTGTGTGTGTGTGAGTATGAGTGTGTGTGTGTGTGCGTGTGTGTGTGTTGGGGAGGATGAGCAAGGAGGAAGAAAGAATACAAATTAGAATGCTCTATATATCAATCTCACCAATACTCCTTTTATTTCAGAAGCTTCTTTGCTGGATCGGCAGTGGTGAATTAAGTAAAATAACTTCTCGGCTAATCACCTCCAATCTCTCACATCAGACACTGGTGGTGTTCAAAAGAGAAACCAAGGGACCTACCTAGATGATTCTGCTTTATAGAGCCTTCTGATATCCCTAAATGGAGGAATAGGGCCAAAAGTGCAAGACAATCACTTGAAAAACTAAGCAAGAATGTCAATGTTGAAAGAGGCCATCTGGAACATCTAAGACAAATGCCTCATGTAACAGAAGAGGGGATAGTGCTTCTACACTCATACAGTGAGAAGACAGGAGCTCTCTGGCTGCCTGTGGCTCTGGGGTGAGTGGTTTCCACCACCCCTGCTGCCTCTTTCAAAGGGAAGTGTGGGTTCCATGAAAGGTGCTCAGGATTTGAAAGGCTAGCAGCACAGAGATGGAGAGAAGGGAGGGATTCCTAGCTTGAGGGTGAATTTAGGAAGGTTACTTTGCTTGCACAGGACACTTTTTACCACTATGGTTATTTTTAAGGTAAAACAATAGCTCTCTCTTACTGAAAGCTTACCATGTGGTAGGTCTGTGCCAGGGATTTTATATTTATTATCTCAAAGCCAGTCTCTGAAGTAGTAATTATCATCTCCATTTCATGTCAGACACCCATGAAGTAGCAAACTGGGATTCAAATCTAGCTGCTACCAGTATGCCATAGTGCGATGAGATCTGGGTCTGTAACTGCCATCAGTGGGCATTGATGGTCCATCTGGGTCAGATTTAGATCATCCACATGTGATGCTAAGTCTGTGCTGTCAAATTTATGACAAATGGTAGAATGGACATCTGTTGTTGGCTGCTTAGTATCTTTGTCCCCTCGTTCCAGGTAATGATATCCCCAACTTCCTTTCAGGAACTGTCCCTACCCCATTCTTAGCTATGCAAGAATTTAGAGTGACTCCACGCTTAGCTCCAGGGATGGGCCCCTGGTTAGCAAAGCCATACCCTGGCCACAGTGATTGGTTCAGGAGGGGCACATGACCCAATTAGGCCAATCAAGTGTTCGGAAACACTTGCTGGGGCCTTCTGAGAAAGAAGCTTTTATGCTGTTCTGAGAATGCTGCCTAGTGAGATGTTCTCTCTTCCTATTACCTTGACCGGGGACAAGCTCTAGGAGCTACTTGACTAAGGACAAGCTCCAGGAGCCACTGGCAGCCATCTAGCGACCCTGGGGACAGCCAGCCTTAGGATGGAGCAGACATTATGCACAGTACGGAGGAGTGATGGAAAGTAACTGGGTCCTTAGTGATACTGAGCCACTGGATTAAGCCTTGTCTGATGCCAGAGCCAATCTCTGGATTTTCAGTTAGCTGAGATAATAAATTCTCTTTATTTTTTATTTTTATTTTTAAAAATTAGCTTTATTTTTAAAGTCATTTTGAGTTGGATTTTCTGTTATTGAATATTAAACATTTTAAACTGATACAAAGGGGTGGGCCAAACCATGTATCCACAATCCATGCTGGATGCTTAAGCCAGCAAATACTCTGATCACTCTGTGCATTGGTTACTCTCATTCTGCAGTCAGTAGTGAGGTTTGCACTCATTCCTTTCCATTAAAATCATTAGCAATCGTCCCTCTTTAGAGTGCAAAAATAGGCTGAGAGGATGAAGAAAAAATGAAAATGTCTTCAGCAAGTCATAAACTACTTCCCTCACCTACTTAAAGTTTAAGGACTACCTTAATAGTCCATGTTTAATTGTTAATTGAGAGGTTAAAAATCAAAAATGCCAATTTTGCCTTCGATGAGATGGAAAATTATGCTGCTGTAGAAGGTAACATAATGTAAAACAGCCAACATTACCAAGGCACACAAATGCTTTTGGTATGTAAAATTGCTTTGTAAAATATTTGCTCCATCTGCTGAAAGCGGCAAAGACAATTTTCCCTTGATAGCTAATGGCCCATCTTGGCTGTGTGGCAAGTGATTCGCTGCGGTGGCGGCTCTCATTAAACAGAATGGTGAAAATGTGGTATATAATTCCATACTTATGTAGCATTATCCACTCGCTGCTTCTCGAGAAGTCTGTCCCTCATTAACCAGGCCTCCACCTTGCACCAACATGCAGGCCTAGCAGTTGATTTGACTCGAGAAGTGTTTTGTCCAACTGAGGCACATATGTTGTGCCTCCATTCCAAAGCTCAGCACAACTGCTTCGCCCCGACCAGGAACGCTAGAGAGGTTCATTCCCTTTCAGCTTTCCGGCTCTTCAACTGCTGTTTCTTTTTTCCCCTCTCCACAGGGGGCCATGATTTTCTTTTTAGGCTCACCCTGTTGCGCTGCATGCTGGGGGTTTCAATAGATAAAGATTAAGCATTTCTTGAAATTCTTACTTGAACTTTGCACATACACAAAAGCAGGAAAAATTTTTCCCGTGGGCCAAAGCGGCCACCATAAAAGCCCGACAGGCACTGCCCTTGGTTCATGGTGTATGTGGTCATCTGTGATCACGCTCTTTAAAGGAGTTGTTTACACTATACTCTGAATTACTTCAACATCTGCTAAAAGAACAATTAAAAATAAATAATCCAGGGTGGTTTAAAAAAAGAAGAATATGTTCATGTTTTGGGAATGATATTAAAAAGTAGTTACAGGGCTTCCCTGGTGGCGCAGTGGTTGAGAGTCCGCCTGCCGATGCAGGGGACGTGCGTTCGTGCCCTGGTCTGGGAGGATCCCACATGCCGCGGAGCGGCTGGGCCCGTAAGCCATGGCTGCTGAGCCTGCGCGTCCGGAGCCTGTGCTCCGCAACAGGAGACGCCACAACAGTGAGAGGCCCACGTACAGAAAAAAAAAAAAAAAAAAAAAAAAAAAAGTAGTTACAGCAGCAAGTGGTAGATTTTTTTAAAGATATTTTAAATGTTGGACAATGGGTTTAAAGGCAATTATATTAAATATGAGTGACATCAAGTAAAAACATATGACTGTTTTAAAGATTACACAATATTTTAAAGCAGAAACCACGCAGTTTAAAAATCAACCGTAAATGGTAGTGGCCATAATTATTATTATTGACAATAGGTTTCTTTCTTTCCAGTTAGAGAAATATCGCTGGTTGCGAAAACTGCATATGCTGAAAAAGCTCTTTAGTTGAAAATTAAAAACAAAAGAAAACACATGTGCCCTTTGGACTTGATTTTTCATTCAAGTAGTGGGGAGTGGGGTAAATTTGTCGACCGAAATGGGAGACTATCAGGAGGACTTATATTTTAATTTTATACAAAATAAATGGGCAAGCATCTGCCTTTCTTAATCGGATTCTGTACCTTCTTTGATATTTCCACGTGTACATAAGTATATACTTGAGGCGGATGTGATAGCATTATATATTTAGTATTGTTGTTTTTTCTACAGACCTGCTTATTAAAATACCAGGGTAGTAAATCAGTGAATTCCAAACGTGAGGATTTTTTGTTTGCTCTGGCACAATTACACGAAAGTCTGGGTCTTCTCAAGGGCATCCCTCTCTCACCAAGGGGCATGGAGGACAGACGACCAGAAGCAAATGGCGCAGTGGCCGGCAGAGGAGAGTAAAACCCACTCTGAATCTGTTCCAAATATCTGTGCCTGCTCTGTGGCTTCAAGCAGATATTTCCAAAAGAACTCCAATAGGGACTTCTGTATGTGAAAACATAACCAATTCTTGTTCCTCTCATCTTTTGCTTTATTCCGTCCTTCCACGCTGTTATTGAGAAAACTGGTAGTTAAATTCAATTGATTCAAAATATTCCGGATCCATATGGCCGCCAACCCTGGAGCTGAGGCGATAGCGCCTCACTGCTGTTCTCAAGCATTTGCCTCTCCCCTAGTCCCCAGATGGTGGGAGTAACATTTAAACCTCCTTTTCTCTGCCTTGTACAATAGACCTTGGCACCATTTCAACTGTTTACTCCGGTAATTAACAGCTCTGATACCACAACAATTACAACTCCTATACTCTCACCACAATAATGCTATGAATTAGTGAGAGCTAATGGCTGGAAGGTAGAGGGTTTCCAGACTGTGAGATCTGTGTATTTTTAGAATAAAATAAAAGGTACAAACAGCATGCTTGCAGTAGACAATGATTACCTAGTAATTAGTTTACACAAAGCTTCCTATTTAATGGCAAAACGCTGTAATTAACGTGTGACAGAAAATCAAAGGGTACTTTGTAAGCATATGAAAAATTAACACTGCAGGCCCATAGCTTTATGTACTGATTAGAAGCATATTAAATCAATAGGACACACAAACCAACAGCTTGTATAGCTGATTATTATAGGTCCTCAGAAGGGGGACCCAGCTTTCATTTAACTTGGGGAGGCAATTTTCCTTCTCCTGTCATCTTCCTCAGGCACAGAGAAGCACCTCACACCCAACCCTGGCAGCTTCATGAAAATAGCCATTGAACTGGAAGAAAACATTCTAAGTCATTTTCACAGATAAGGAAAAATATGTAAATGACTAAGACTTTCCAATGATTGCGGTGACGTGCTGCTACACTAATTAGAAAAGACACCAACTGGAACCAGAAAATGAAACAACCGGGTCTCAATCTTGTGGTCAGAAAAGTCTCTACTTTATCAGGTCAATGCCTCTTTATACAACATGTAGGAAGTTTAAATAACTGGAATTATTTTCTGTTTTCAAATTATAAGAAACCAGGCTGCTGTCAAGGTTTATTCTTTTAAAGGCATTATCTGGGTAAATCATTGGGTAGGCACAACTTGGTCAACATTCTGTATCTGCAACAGCCACAATCCTACGTAATGATAATTGATGCATAGAACAATGTTCTGGAAGCCTACAAGATGCTACAGGACCTTCTGAATCACCATAAAAAGATTAAATTGTATGTGCTTGTTCAATATTACCTACAATTTAATTGTAATGCAATTTTATGGTAATATTAATAACAAGTAGCATTTCTTGAAGTCTTATGTGCTAAGTACATTGGTAGCCAATCCACAAAGGTTATCTCATTTAATTCTCACTACCTCCCCAGGAGACAGGTACTAATATTACTTCTCTTTACAGTTGAAGCTATAGAGACCTGGAGAGCTGAAGTGATTTGCCCATGGTTCCCCCTGAGTATCCTCCGTGTGCCTAGGCTATGGAACCCACGAAGCCAGGCCACCTCCTACTTATCCTGAATGTTCAATTATTCATACTAGCCTATTCCAAACCTCATTTTGCTTCAAAGGAAGTTTACATGTCAATCTGGAACAGGAGACTAAAAACAAACAAAATATGTGGTTGCTTATCCAAAAAACAGGGTTTTAAAAACTCACTATATTTTTAATGCTATGTCTGATTGTGAAGATAGGCTACTTACTCTAAGCTCTGTGAGAATTTACAGGTTCACTAAAATGATCTTGCTAGTGTACTAAGTTGAGAAAGGCATTGAAAATTTGTCACCCCCATGAACGATCAAAGGGTGATATCTAAAACTCACTCTCCTCACCCATGCACATAAGTAGGTATGTGAGGCAGTTAGGTTGCAAAGCCAAATCCTACAGGCCCCCCAACAGGGCCTCTTCTCTGAAACTATGAGGTGTGTGTACCAATGGCCCTCTTACATCTCAGCCTGCTGGCAACAGGACAGTAGCTCTCCTTTCAGATGGGAAAGTGAAGAAATTTGAGAGCAATAGCTGTGGGATGTTTGTGTTTCCCACAAGTCTCTGTAGAAAGCAGACAATCTGCCACAAGGGCAGCAGGCCACAACGGCAGGGACCTGAGGGAGAACACTACTCTAAGGCTTTCAAACAACGGGTCTTTCCTAAATGGATTCAGCTCAGTGTGGCAAGGGCAGGGGGCCAGGAGGAGTGGATGTGTGTTCCAAACTAGGTGTGGATCATTTACTAGCTATGTGAACTT
This sequence comes from Mesoplodon densirostris, assembly GCF_025265405.1. Lineage (NCBI taxonomy): Eukaryota > Metazoa > Chordata > Mammalia > Artiodactyla > Ziphiidae > Mesoplodon > Mesoplodon densirostris. Next base: position 126,287,693 of record NC_082664.1, read on the forward strand.
GGGCAAGTCACTGCACTTCCCAAGCATCAATTTCTCCATCTGTAAACAGAGTGACAGTACCTTCCGTATCAAAGTGGTGTGGAAGTAAATGAGTAAAAACTTCCGTTTTTTTCTGAGATTGAATGAGTCAATTCACATAAAGTACTGAAATGCCAGGACTCCCATGGATACCAAAATCCAAGATTCCTCAAGTCCCATGTATAAAATGGCATTGCACAGTTGCCCTCCGTATCTGCAGGTTCCACATCAACCAACCGTGGCTCAAATAGGCAATGTTACAATTCTATTATTATTATTGTTAAGAAATATGGGGAAATGTCAAGACTTTATAGTGTATTCATGGGTCTACAATATGCTAAGTCTCACTTGTAGGCCAGTATTCTGGCAACTACTCTTCTAAAGCAGTGTCACCAGGCCTCACTACCACCAAGCCAATCTTCTAGGAGCAAGGGAGGGAAATTTTACCCTTTAAAAAAAGAAAGAAAGAAAAAGGCATGAGAAGGACTAGTACCACAACAAATGTCTACCTGGGTCTCCCTACACTGTCTTATGTGAGAGTATCCAGGAAGGTTTTTCCCCTACAGGTGTCTTTGCTTAAGCCTTTACTCCTACTAAATGAAATCCCCCCGACTGGGGAGTGGGGACTTTGGAGCATGCACACATGTGTAGATTCATTGAACCTTAACAAGCATTGAGTACTTAAGTGAGTGAGTTTACTGGAACCTGTTGGCGGAAGTAGGTTTTGTTAGCTGGTAGGATGAAGAGAGTAAGGTTGGTACCAAGCCACCATGAAAAAAATGAGAGTTGTGCTGTTTTCGTTGTGGCCATCATATAACATTCTGCTTTTCCTTAAATCACCTACATGTCAACACTGATTTTTTAAATGTGACTTCAATGTTTTAGCATTTGTTGATTCCATGACTTTGTTTCAAGTCTCAACTGCAACCAAATAACTCACATTCTCAATTAGATAGGTAGAAAAAAAGATGATCTTTATATTAGATCCTTGAGTCTACACTGAATCATGCCTACGTCTAAAACCAATATTTACATAAGATGCAAGGGCCTCTCAAAACAGTTCAAACTCCCATAAACAGCACTGTTTTTCATCTGTTGCCTACAACATACCAATGAGAACAATCATGGTATCATGTCATAAACTGCTATGCAAATGATGCTATTTGTAAGTATTAACTTAGTTTAGTGCTTACAGTCATATTCTCATTTCTAATAATTCTCCCAGAATGGAATCTTTCTCTGGACTCTTAGCCTGCAGGATAGTCTTTCATCAAGAAGCTGAAATTTTTAATAACCTGCCAGCGTATGTTTTGTATGTGCCAGGCTAGGCTTGATGACACAACATCTTCATTATCAAAAGAAACAGGTCGGGCCTCCCTGGTGGCGCAGTGGTTGAGAGTCCGCCTGCCGATGCAGGGGATACGGGTTCGTGCCCCGGTCTGGGAGGATCCCATATGCCGCGGAGCGGCTGGGCCCGTGAGCCATGGCCGCTGGGCCTGCGCATCCGGAGCCTGTGCTCCGCAACGGGAGAGGCCACAACAGTGAGAGGCCCACATAACGCAAAAAGGAAAAAAAAAAAAGAAAAGAAACAGGTCTACAAACTGTAATAGGACATTAAAACATGCCTGTGCTCATAAAGTAATGTTTTGATGTCTAAATGAGCACCATTATGATGGTCTTCTGGAACAAAAGATAATTCTAATCCTAAATTTTCAATAGCTACACTCAGTGGAGATTGTGGTTCACTTCCACTCTGAATGCGATTTCACTTTGAAGGCAAAAGGATATCAAAGGTCTCCTACAAAAAAAAAAAAAGCTCTTCAGACCTACTTTATTTTTTATTTTTATTTTTGGCTTCTAACCACACCCTGGCCAAGCACAGGTCTCAGAGTGTAAAAAGATTTCATAATAATGATTTTTCCCTTGTTAAGTTAAAAAAAAAGATTTAAACAGATTATTAATTATTCAAAAGTGTCACATTTGACAACATTAACAATAATGCCAAATGTATTTGGTGACAATTTAAAACGGTATTGTTTAAAATAATTGAAATTAAATAATATATATTCAGGTTTCTAAATGCAATTCAGCCAAATGCTAATATTTTAAATATTTTTAAAACTTAAAGTCAAACATTTCAAATTTATCATAGTCTAGTGTCAGGAGAATTTTATGAAAATTGGTTTGAAATATTGAGACCAGCAAATACTTTGTACACTAACATTTCAGTCTTTTAGATTAAAGAAGTCATACTTTTCATGGTTTAATCTCAACAGTTTTGCTTAAAATTTTTTTTTATATAAGATGAAACAAAATCTAGTCCAAGGAGAACACAAGAGAAACCTCTATGGGACTCAAAATTAAATACATTTTCCCTGTTTTATTTTTTCTAGAAGAGTAATTCATTTTGGTATCCTTTAAATAATACGTAAAAAGCTGGCCATGACAAGTACTGCATTTAGTCCATTCACTGATGGAGGGGGAAGAAAAGCCCAGAATAGATCATGAGAACAGTAACATTTATCAAAGGGAACTCTCTCTTCTGACTATTCTCTAGATTTATTCGTCATTTCACTTTCACAAGAATAATGGGGTTCTCTCTTGTGTGCCCCTCCCTTTCTATCACTTGTGTCTTGATTCATATACTCATATAGTGGGATGCTCAAAGCAGATGCAAATGACTGCAGAGCCCACTACTACAGACATCGGTGGGGAATGAATCAGTTAAGGGAATTTGCGTCTGAATTTTCCCCATTAGTTATGCTTTCACCAGTAGCTCAGCCAAAACAGAGACTGGGATTAAAAGAAGCCAGGCAAGTCAAGGTCTCTGGATGCAAAATGACGCAACTTTTAGAATGGTGGGGATAATTCATATATGAGGCCATGTAAAACTAATTATTAAGCAAGTTTGAAACAGACTAAGAAGTTGTACAATTCATCCTTCCACCAGTATGTGTGGAAAAATCTGTACACGTCACTCATATGCTAAGAGTTTTTACCTATTCTGTTCTTGCCGGGAGATTTTCTTGCTGGAATGTGTTATTTTCTCAACATCTCACAGGCACCAGCAGTTACATAAATTTCCTTGAATTGTCTTCAAAAACATATGACTGCTGACAGAATGCTATTATACATTAGCTTCCAGGTGACAAGCATTCACTAATAGAATTTCTCTCTCATAATAAAATACAACTAGCTTAATAACAACACTTGTTAGAAGCATATGATCAAGACCCACTTATAGCAAATGATTAGATTTGTAATGTTATTTGAATATGGTAAAAAGATTACTTCCTAATTATCATAATCAATTTGAGGACTTTTAGGGCTCCAAGAAGGAACATTTAAAATAACCTAATAACCTCATTCACTTTGTATATAAGAACTAAGGCCAAAGAAAGTAAAAAACTTGCCTAAGGTTTCACTGCTGGTAGGTAACGCAGCTGAGTCTAGAAGGTGCCTTATCTTCTAGCTGAGCCTTTTGCTTTATCTCCTATCTGTTCACAGACACTTCGGGTTTAAGTCACCATCAAACACTCACTTGTGCCCATTTCTTGCTCCAGTCTTCACGGCTGTACCTCTGACTCTCCTTTAGGACCCACTTGTAGCACTTTAGGTGGGAAGGAAAGTCACAAAATGCAGTCCCATTTCCTCCAAACTCATCGTTCATTTTAAAGAGCCAACGTTGGATTTCCAGGTGATCAATGACCAGCTGACTCACCTGTTCTATTATCTGTGGGGCCAAAGACACAGCAACATTTAGTTTCCTGGATTCCTTCTTATTGTGTTAACTTAGTTGTGGTACTTCTCATGTGTCTTTATTTCAAACAGTCTGTTCATTCGGTTTTCTTCTAGTTATTAAGACAGATTAGAAGAAGTTTTATGTGATACATGTATGTGTGTATATATATATATATGTATGTGGTGTGAAGAAACCACTCACCAGTGGGACTAAAGACATATTTAAAAGTATAATCTTATTTATGAGAAATTATGAAATTATCATTTGCTGGCTTTTAAAGGCAAAAGGAAAAAACCTGTGAATATCTGTAATTGAATCTTGATACTGTTTTCTTCCTTTTTCAGAGAATTATGTGTTTACTTATTCTTCAATTTTTTTTTTTATAGTTTCAAGATTGTAAAAAGTTATAGTCTTGAAAACTTTAACTGTTTGGAGCTTTGCTGAGCTTTTAAATGTTCTAGTCTATAAAGCATTTAATTTTTTCCTCGTTAGTGTACGTGAAATACATTCATTCGGCCGGTCAGTTGACAAAGTGTATTATGTGTATTGTAGGTACAAGACAGATAAAGGAGATAAAACACTCATGAAAGCAACTTTCTTGGAATACACAGCTATCCTACATCTTATTTGAAACTATTCCCTCAAGAACCAGGCTCAGTCACATGAATGTTTCAGGGATAGAAGTTCAAGCTCTAATATCACAGTAATAATAATGATGATAATATCTAACATCATTGAACTCTCAGTAGGATCTAGGCCTTTGGCTAAGCTCTTTTTTTTTTTTTTTTTTTTTTTTTGCGGTATGCGGGCCTCTCACTGTTGTGGCCTCCCCCGTTGCGGAGCACAGGCTCCGGACGCGCAGGCTCAGCGGCCACGGCTCACGGGCCCAGCCGCCGCGGCATATGGGATCCTCCCAGACCGGGGCACGAACCCGTATCCCCTGCATCGGCAGGCGGACTCTCAACCACTTGCGCCACCAGGGAGGCCCTGGCTAAGCTCTTTATACGAGTTTTCTTTTCTTTCTCTCTCTCTCTCTCTTTTTTTTTTTTTTGGCCACACCACGTGTCTTGTAGGATGTGGGATCTTAGTTCCCTGCAGGGATTGAACCCGGACTCTTGGCAGTGAGAGCATGGAGTCCTAACCAGTGGACCACCAGGGAATTCCCGAGTTTTTTCACATAACACTCATAAAAACCTATGAGGTAGACATCATTATTAATTCCGCTTTATGTATAAATAACTGAGACTCAGCTAATTTAAATAACTTGCCCATGGTCACACAGCATTGAGTGGCAGAGCAGAGACTCCACCCAGGCTGCTCTGAGTCCAATACCTAAGCCCATTTCTTCTCCACTGTGCTGCCCATCTCAACCTGCAGAGAGGTGGAGGACAAGGGTGAGGTGGAGAAGGAAGTGAGGAGCAAGAGAAGCAACTTTCCAAACAGTCAACAAGCCACTGGGGATAAGTTTGAATCAGACAAAAGTCTATAGCAAGATTACTTAATTATAAGTAATACTGTTCTAGTACAGCCTTGGTGAAAAATAACTCATTAGATCACAAAATGATTTTTTTGTTTGGTCTTCTCATCCGACTTTCCAGTCTATACTTCACAGAAAAAACAATACTAAGCGTTCTCTCTCCTGAGCCTACCCCATGTTGTTCTTGGCCATGGTCTGTGCTTAAGGAGGCCTCTGCAGCACTATTCTCTTCACCTTTGATAAGTTTTTGCTCACCAAATGGATTTTTTAAAGCTAAAGAGTGTGAAAGAACTCGAGATTATAGTTCTGTTGAAATCTGGAGCTGGAAGATTAAAATTATTTTGATTAAAGGCACAATCTGTTCTCTTGAGTTGTGTCTTTCCAGCAAATCTTCCTGGGGGTGTTACACTATGCAGCAGTGTAGAAGTGATACCAAAACAGGCATACTTGGGATCCCTGGAAGCCCCATGCAACCATGGGGTATTTAATTAGGGTGAAAATGAAATTGTCTTAGCTCCCTAATTATCAAGTAGTGTCTGTGGATAATTTGGGTGTTTAAATGACAAGTACTCTGGTCTACACACCATATGGCTATGAGCATAGCCTAGGAAGGTTTTTTAAATGTGACTTCCAAGTTTACATCCCTTCTTTTCTACTGTTGTGTTGAGAAGATAGATTCTATTTGTTGTATTATGGTCATACATTGCAGAAGTAGAAATGGTCTTTGGACTGTTAATATCCAATAAAATTCTTTTGCCAGTGTAAGGAAAGTTGTTCTGGCACAGCCTTTTTCATTGTATGTTTGGATGTATTGTATATTTGGAAGTTTCAACTACTAACAGAATTATTATCTGTTTCTTCTAAATCCTATTATTTGTTGCTTCTGAGAATCCTATAAATGGGTGCCTGTTGATGAATCCCATACAGTAATGAAAAGGATCAATAGTATTGTAAAGACTGCACCACTGGAAAGAATTATGTGCTATCTTTAAGTGAAAATTGAACAGTGCTTTAAAATAGCATCATCATTTTTGATTATTTAACCAAAGCTATCAATATTTCATATGGAACACATGCCAGAAAGAGAACTTGCATGGTTACTTTATGGAACAAAACAGGGAATGCTCACTGTGCTCAAGTTGGATTTTTTAAATAAATAAATAACTTAATCATAAACCAATGACTTTATGCTATTGCCAAACATTTATCATTTTCTATTTGAATCTCTCTGTTCAAAAGATGTAATATGGGGCTTCCCTGGTGGCACAGTGGTTGAGAGTCCACCTGCCGATGCAGGGGACACAGGTTCGTGCCCCGGTCCGGGAAGATACCACATGCCGTGGAGCGGCTGGGCCCATGAGCCATGGCCGCTGAGCCTGCACGTCTGGAGCCTGTGCTCCGCAACGGGAGAGGCCACAGCACTGAGAGGCCCGCGTACCGCAAAAAAAAAAAAAAAAAAAAAGTAATATATTTTTTAATTGCCATACATTTTATACTGGTGTAGGGCAGAAGTAGAAAAATGTCTACTGCTAAAATCCAACTGATAGCCAGGAATATTTATTAACCTAAATTAAGATAATCACAGCTTTCTTTCCCCAGCTTTAAGTTTATGATGCATATCGGTAAAAAGTCAGTGGTATTGATTCATTACCATCTGCAAATTCAAAACGCTGACATATTCAGATAGGCACTATGTGGAAAAATCTCAGTGGAGTACTTCAGTTCTTGTTGACCTTAGACATACATTTTCCAAACAGATAGCATGGACCTCAGTTATAACTTAGTTTATTGTGATACAATTTGCACATGCCATAGGTGAAATGACACCCTTCAAATCCAATTTGTCTATGAGGAGAGGTTTTTATCCTACTTCTGAATATCAGTATTAGGGGGAGGCTTTACTGCATTAAATGTTCCTGCATCTTTAACCACAGTTTACATATAAAGTTCTAAAATATTTCATAGCAAAGACAGCCTGAGTTCTCACCAATGGGGACAAAAACAAGACTCACTCAGTGTAAATATTGCACATATTTTAAGTTTAAGGCTTTGAAGATTGTTTAATATACATGTATGAAATTGTATCATTTAAAAATGCATCTCACTTGTATTAAGTCTATCAGCCTAGTATTCTACAGGGAAGCAGAGTTAAGCAATCCACTCTGTTACCTTAAAATTCCAGTGGAGGTTAATGACAATGGAAGGGACATGCCAGGTTAGGAGGAGCCCCTCTCTTTAAATCCTATTAAGATTGCCAGTGACTTTTCTAGACGCTGCCATCTTTAAGAGGAACTTCCTTCATTAGCCCATGTATTGCTCAAGAACACTCTATCTAGCAAGACTAAAACAATTTTGGGGCAATTTAATAAGCTAAATTTTCAAATTAGTCTCTGAAAAGTATGATTTGTTGAAAAGCTTGGTTTTGGGGCTCAGCAGCTATGAGGTGCAGAGCATCAGGATCAGGCAACTGAGAGAAGAAGCGTGATCCCTAAATATTGTCCCTTACAAACATCCTCATTGTGTACAGTTCTTTAGTTTCCCTAGAAGTGGGTGCCCAGAATCACTTGTGATTGGCTCAGAGTAATGGTTAATAGATGTATTGAAACAGAGGTTAGGAAATGTTAACAGCCCTTTGTCTTTTATTTTCTGTATTGTGAAAAAAAATAGCAGTTAAATGGGAGAACACCTGCCAGAGCTAACTCAAAGTGGCTAATTTCTAGTTCTCTAGTGGCTACTTTTTTAGTGACTAATATTATATAATAGTTCTCCAAATAGTTAGGGCCCCAACTGTCTGCTGGAAGAATGCATAGCCATAGACTCGGACCAAGGCAAAACCCAGAAGCAGATAGTTTTCCTCCTAGAGCCATTTTACTTCCCCTTTCTGGGATTTTCCCCCCTCCTTCCTATGTGGCTACTTCCTGAGGAGCTAGGATTTTTTTTTTTTTTTACAGAGCCACAGATATCTGCAGCCCTCTGCCACATGCCCTTTGCAACATGACTCGGCAGAAAGGGCTCACTCCCTGGTGCTTTCCAAACCTGCTCCTTTTAGCCAAAATTGACTCTCACATTTCTTAGGGTCCTGCTAACTAATATATTGATGAACTAATCCATGTTAAGGCAATAAATATTGATAGCAGATTAATATATGAATAGGGCCTTCAGTTCCTTAATCCAAATGAATAAATACTTTGGGAATTACAACAATTTCTATAAGGCCCCTAGGAAGACACTTTGAAACATGAAGGCCTAAAGTAGATCCCATCAACTCAACTCAAGTATTCCACAATATTCTTCATTGGGTAGGGCTGACACCAGAAGACCTAAAGTTCCCATAAGGTCAAGAGAATATGAAATATTTAAACAGAGCCTCGCCTGTCCACCATGCATACCTGCTGGTGACTATAGACGTCATATATTCCAGGAGGGACTGGCACATTGGCGCTTTCAAAGACCCGTTTACTTCCGGACTTGGTACTATAGAAGTGAGCTAGTTCAGGCTCTGGGCCCAGGATGGGTATGTCTAACATATCCGACACAGCTAAATCATCTCTGTGGAGGAGGCCGCTGACAATGTAGGCTTCTTTTCCTTGGATGAGATTTCTTATTCTTTTGATTGCCTTGGGACTGTACATCAGGTGAGTGGCCAGGCACATATGCTGCTTCTGGGGGGAGATCATATTATTCTTGTTAAAAGGTGTTCTTTTTCTGGTCCACACACCTAATTTATAATGTTACACACAATAAATGCATTATTAATAACAGGCTGGGTTATGAACTATCCCGTTGTTTAGCAGTTTAAATTGATAAAAGCTGTTGGGGTGAGGTTCCATAATCGCTCACATCTTTAGTGTGTTGGAAATAGGCTCACTGGGAATAGAACTAATTACTACGCATCTGTATTTATTTGATCCACGTGGAATTATCCTTCTGTCAGAAGGAAAAGAGGCTGTTGGCCTTTGGATAATAGTGATTCATCTCTGCAACACTTCTGGCAAGGTTTAACACTAAAGCGTCTGGAAAATCAATACAAAAAAATGAAGAAAAAACCCCACAGTATTCTTCACTGTTCAGGACTCCTATTCTGGCAACCCTTTAAATGATTCAGTAGGAAAAAGGCACTTGACTTGATACTCTCTTCCCAAAGTTCTACCAAAAATTTCATTTCAGAGACTACATATTGTTATGATGGTTATCATGGCTCTTAGCCAACACTCCAGAAAGGATTCACGAATGGAAAATATTTGAGAATTTCAGCAAGACTCAAATTTCTTTTCCAATGGAAAACTCTTTTTATTTTTGACTACTTAGACCCAGCTCAGCAATACATGTGACTGTCTCATTCAATTAAATAAATAATTCCAGCATGTCTAATAAGGGGCAGAGGATGGAGCCAGATGGTCAACACACACCAAAACTAATACAAGCATATCTCTGCACTCAAGGAGTGGGGACACAGATGAGTACCATTAATGCATAACTAATACAAGGCAGAGAAGGGCCATAAAGAGCTACAGAGGGCCTTGGAGACAGGGAGGAGGGAGGCAGAGGCCACATGCTAGTGGGGAAAGCTGAAAAGGCAAATTACTCCTTCTTCTTCACTCAGTTTCCTCATCTGTAAAATGCGTATAATAGTAGTAACCATCTCATAAGGATGCTATGAGTATTAAATGAGATAATGCATGTAAAACACTTATAATAGCGCCTTGGATATAAGCACTTAATGAATGTGAGCTTGGATTATTGTTATGAAAGAGGTCGGGGTTGAGGTAAGTTTTGAAGGATGGGTAGGATTTTAGCAGGTGAGGATGGCCATAGCCTAGGCTGGAATATGGGAACCCAAGATTGTGCTCACTTCCTCTAGAGAAGAGGGCATCATGGCACATGAGAAAGTGCTGGGGCTTAGGAGTCAAATGGTTCTGTCTTTGAATCCAGCTCTATCCATTATAAACAACCTGAACTTGGGCAAATGACTTGGACTCCTTGAGACTAAGTTCCTCCATCTTCTGAAAGGGAATAAAAATACCCATTTGATGGGTTCCTCTAAGGATAAAATAAGATCATAAATGTTTAACATCTATTATAATGCATGGCATTGAGTTGATATTCGATCAATGGTAGTAATTATCAATGTTATTATGGAGAAAACTTAAAAAAAATAAAGTCATTAAAATGTCATGCAAATAATATAATGCAAGACGTGAGAGTCTTAATGGAGTTCAAGGGATTTTGTAGACTAGCACCTTCTCTCCTGGTTTTAGTGAAAATCATCTACTCAACATGGCATTGAAGTGTGGAGAAATTCCGAGCCACTATTTGGGGGAGTATCTGCTGCACCAGTTTGCAAACTGTTGGAGGGTATGACTGCTGAGTATAAGAGAAAGCAACTGAGGAGAACCCCTGGATTTTAGTCCTGTCTGAATTTGTAACTTGCAAGTTGATTTAGAAAACTCTATCTTTCTGAGCCTTGGTTCCCCACATTCAAATGAGGGGTTGAATTAGAAATCTCTAGGGTCCTTCCAGCTGTGATACAACGTTCCCTTTAAAACCAAAGCTCTCTGGACATACTGTTTAATGAGTACAGAGTTACTGCTTGGGATGTTGAAAAAGTTTTGAAAATGGATGATATGATGATTGCACAACAATGTGAATGTACTTAATTTCATTGAACTGTACACTTAAAATGATTTAAATGGTAAATTTTATGTTATGTATATTCCGCCTCCCCCACCAAAAGACAAAATAAAAATCTCCTCTGAGAAGAGGATTTTATGATTTACCCTGTTGAACTCTTACTTCAGAGGAAGTGTTATATTCTAAGCTCTTTAGATCTATGCAGTATGCCTTTTCTTAATTTAAATCCATTTTCAAAAACCTGCTTCTGAGAATGCAGCTCTAGGAAATCTGGTGTTCCATTAGACAATGGCTGGTGACAGCAACTCGTGGGTTTGTGTTTCCCATATAATTGATCACTGTTTATCCCCCTTGTTTATTTCACTCCTTTCCTTTCCCTACAAATTATTCCAATGAGGAAATGTGAAAAAATAATGAGTCTTGTAGAACTGGTGACTTGAGTCACAAAGTATGTGGTAGGCTTTTCAGGGTACCTAGAAGAATGTTTCAAAGGGGGCAATCCTCTCATGTTAAGTACTCTTTCATTTGATCCATACAACACTGTACCAATTAACAGTCCCTGTTTTGGAGATGAGGAAACTGAGGCTCAGGTGATTTGCCCATAGTCACACAGCTGGTAGATAGCAGAGGCAGGATTCAAATTCAGTATTAGTACAGTTCTCATGCCATAGCTGCCATGATTTCTCCCATTGTACAGATTGAGTAGTGAGGTCTGGTAGTTTTATGAAGTGTGATGAGGGGCTGGTAGATGCAGCAATAGAACCTACCATTAAAGTTGCACATTTCCGGCCAGAATGGATTTCTGTCTGCTCTAGGGTTGTTTATCTCTCTTGGCAAGTATTCTACCCAACTCTATTATGTCATCTCTGGGCATGCCTTATTCTTCAGGCAAGATGGTACCACAGTATTGTGTTCAACGTGTGTTTAATAAAGATTTGAATTAAGTGATGGCAGAGGACACATTACTGACCACAGGTCTTGTGTGACCATTTAGAGAAAATCAGTATCATCAGATCCAGGCTGTGGATTAACACAGATGACAAAAATCTAAAATGTTTCTGGGCTTCCCTGGTGGCGCAGTTGTTGAGAACTGCCTGCCAATGCAGGGGACACGGGTTCGAGCCCTGGTCTGGGAGGATCCCACATGCCGCGGAGCAAGTGGGTCCGTGAGCCACAACTACTCAGCCTGCGCATCTGGAGCCTGTGCTCCGCAACAAGAGAGGCCGTGACAGTGAGAGGCCCATGCACCGCGATGAAGAGTGGCCCCTGCTTGCCACAACTAGAGAAAGCCCTTGCACAGAAACAAAGACCCAGCACAGCCAAAAACAAATAAATAAATAAATAAAATTTAAAAATAAATAAATAAAATAAAATGTTCCTAATTCCATAACATTATAGCTACATTTAATTTATCACCACTAATTTTTTTTTCACCTGAGACAAAAGGTAGTTGCTTAGGATGTCTTCATAAACATTAAAATGTCCAAAAATAGACATGATGACTTTATAACAGCATTTTCACCATTACAAATTCAAACATTGTAGAGTAACTTGGAGAGATGTACAAACAGATTTTTGGCACACTTTTAAAAAATCTCCTCAAAGCCATGCATTTGAAAGAAAGTCAGCACTGATGCAATCTCTCAAATCCATAACTAAACACAAGCAGGAAATTATTTGAAAGTAAGAGTTTAATTTTTGTGTTTTAGAGAGGTGATTGCCTATGAGTGATTAATTACTCAAATAATTTAAACTTAAACTATAAGAAGTATTAAGTACTTAAAAATATTTCCTAATTGTTTCTATTCACAGAGATGCAAACCTACACTATGAATGTAACCCCGTGCATCTGTTAGTACCAACTGCCTATCTCCTCTTAGAAGGTGAAGAGTGGACAGTGAGGATTCACTTCTCAGGTAATAGGACTGCAGAGCTGGAAAGGACTTTGAAATTATCTAATCCATCACCTCATTTTACAGATGAATAACAGAGGACCAGAGAGGTAAAGAGGCTTGCCCAAGGCCACAAGGTCATCCAGGAACAAGGCTGTCATTCCAAATCAGGATAGGGTTCTGGGGTCAGACAGATTTGGGTTCATACTCTGGCCCCACTAGTAACTTGGGATTAGAAGATGAGTGTTGGTTTCCTTAGCCAAAGAAGGAAATTGATAATTTCTGTCTTGCTGCTGTGTTCTAAGTATCAAATGAGAAAATGTATGCTAAGCATTTGATAAATGTTAGCTGTTTACTCACTTTCCTTTTCCCAAATCTAGTGCCCCTTCCCCATTCCATGCCTCTTCAATGTATATGGGCATTTCAGATATGCAGAAACTGTTTATTAGCAGCTACCAGGCATTAGCTCCAGTTTCTGGCTGGAGAAAATCAGGAAATTAACCACACGCTAATGATAGTTCCTTGCTTCCCAATATCCACAGTAGCTCTGACATTGAGGCCAGGGAATAGCTAGGAAGCACCAAAGCAATGCTTGCATTGGTGGAGGATATTGGGGAGTTTCTAAGATTATAAGTAAGTGGTGATGATTTGTCTGCTTTTTTTTTTAAGATTTAATTAATTAATTAATTAATTTATGGCTGCATTGGGTCTTCGTTGCTGCACGCGGTCTTTCTCTAGTTGCGTCTAGTGGGGGCTACTCTTCGTTGTGGTGCGCGAGCTTCTCACTGCGATGGCTTCTCCTGTTGTGGAGCATGAGCTCTAGGTGCGCGGGCTTCAGTAGTAGTGGCACGTGGGCTTCAGTAGTTGTGGCTCTCAGGCTCTAGAGTGCAGGCTCAGTAGTTGTGGCGCATGGGCTTAGTTGTTCCACAGCATGTGGATCTTCCTGGACCAGGGCTCGAACCCATGTCCCCTGCATTGGCAGGTGGATTCTTAACCACTGTGACACTAGGGAAGCCCTGTCTCCTGTCTTTTCTCTTGCTTGTCCTGATCCTGCACTTGTTTCCTCTTCCATAGCCAAATAGTGCCAATGAAACAGAACTAGGCAGAGAGCTTTTATGGGAATATTGAGGTATCTAGTTATGAAAAAATAAAATCTTCATTTTGGTAAGAGAGAGTAAAATTCACTGAGTATACCAGCAAAGTAGAAATGGTGTAGCATCCCTCCCCAGCCCTGGCAGGATTTTTTTTTCCTTTGGTCAAATCATGGTGCATCTGAAGTGTTAATGGGTAGTAACTCAACACATAGATACTTCCTACATGAACCATGCAATCAGTTTCTTTGACAATAGATAGAGAGTTGACTTTGGTGCATCCCACTTATGAATGAAGAGAGCTATCTTCACCAGCAAATTCAGACCTTTAGATTATATTAAACAGTCTCCTCAAAAGTGCATAGTCAATTAGGTTATTTGTTTGTTTGTTTGTTTATCTATCTATTTATTTATTTATTTATGGCTGCGTTGGTTCTTCATTGTTGCATGCAGGCTTTCTCTAGCTGCGTCAAGCAGGGGCTGCTCTTTGTTGCAGTGCGTGGGCTTCTCATTGTGGTGGCTTCTCTTGTTGTGGAGCACGGGCTCTAGGCACATGGGCTTCAGTAGTTGTGGCACACGGGCTCAGTAGTTGTGGCTTGTGGGCTCTAGAGTGCAGGCTCAGTAGTTGTGGTGCACAGGCTTACTTGCTCTGAGGCATGTGGGATCTTCCTAGACCAGGGATTGAACCCGTGCCCTCTGCATTGGCAGGTGGATTCTTAACCACTGTGCAACCAGGGAAGTCCTCCATTAGGTATTAAAATGTTGATTGTTTACCATGGAAAGCTTAAATTCTTGTTAAAATATAGAGAAATTCATTTCAAGCCATCTCTTGCACTACCTTATTCTAGAATGTGCCCCATGGTTCTATGAATTTCCCAGAAGTTCTTCTCTAGGGATGAGATTCAACTCAGAATTCATTCCATTCATTAAAAATCAGTTCTAAGAAAGTTAAAAAAAAAATCTGAACCTTGTTCATTATGAACCATGTGATACGGTAAATAAGACCAAATTCCCCTGAGGGACAAAAACCCCATGGAATAACAAGGAATACCAGTGTGGAAATCAGAAAGCAGGGGCCCTGGTCTAGATTCTGTCCCTAACTAGCTTTGTGACCACAGGCAGGCCCAGCCTTTCTCTGCCTCGGTGTTCTCCACACAAAATTAAGAAAAAGCAACCGTAGATGTTATAATTTCACCTAGTTGATGGTACAACCCAATAACTACAATTAGGCTTCAGCTACAGAGAAACCGGGCAGCAGTAGCTCAGCTAAGTCTGCAAGTTAAACTGGGATATTTATTTCCTATCGTCCGACCTGTAGTCTAATCAGTAAAGCTGTTAAACTTGCAATAATATTTCACTGATGTGTACCAGAACGTTGCAAGTTATAAAATTTCCAATTTAATTTTACTGCATCCCTGAAGCTGTAGTAATTAGAAGACAAACTCACAGTGAAGATGTTTATAGCTTCAGGGGTGATAATTTTGAACCTGTCCTGCAGGTCACTTCTGTCCTCAAGTTTCCCTGATTTGACAGCTGCCTGTAGACTCAGGATTTTATTGTAATACAGCAGCAACTCGTCATTCATTCTATGGGAGCAGATGTAGATGACGCTTACATTGGCATCTAAAAATCACAGGCACAATGTTAATTACTGGTATAAAGGTAAAAGACATTACGAACTCTGGCATCAGATTGATGTTGCACAGTTTAAAATAAAAAGCATATCCAAAAGCCACATTCAAGTTAATTTAGATTGGTTTTGTACAGATCTTAGCAATTTAAGTGGCTTTTTGTACTTTAGCATTTCTCTAAAGAAAAGATAAATAACACCACCACCAAAAAAACAGACACAATAATTCCTTCAGAAGGAGGGCTGTGAGGTACCATGGAAGTGTACTTTCAAATAATACGTAGGGATTTAGCCCCAGAACTCCTATTAATATCAGTGGGATTTGCATACTGATTTAAAAATTTATCCCATTAACTTTAGAAAATTATAAAACAGAACTGTTAACTTTCGAAAGCTGATGAAATTGCAATTTCTTATGCTGCCTGGACTTGGCAAGGCCAATTTAGGGAACGTTCTGTCCAAATAAATGGTCTGATTATGACCATAGCAATGATTATTTCAGGAAAGCAACCTTTTCCTTTCTCCATTCCCAAAGAGGAGTATATTACTTAAATAGGACATCTAGTGATTCTTGGTTTAAAGGAAACACTATCTTAATTTAACTGTTCTCCTTCTCAAGATGTGCTTCTTATTATATGCATAGAAAGAAATCCTAATTAAATATCCCATCCGAATGGAATAGTGAGAAGAGATTACCCCCACTCCAGGCTGCAGAATATTTTAGGGAGTATGTACAGGAAATCAGCAGCCAGTGGAGTCACCCATTCATTTGTAAAATAACTGACTGATCAGTAGGGGCAAAGCACTTGGCTGGACATGGAAGGAGATAACAGAATCAAAGCAACTGAGATGCTGCCTGTGAGGAGCAACCATTTCACATGTATAAACAGCTGTAAAACATGGTGGAGGGTGGTGGACACAAGACACATGCAGACCAGGTGCCCAGGGAAGGTTGGAGGAGGGAGCACTGTAAAATGTTTCCTTGGTCAGGTAGGGCTGAGAAGAGATTTTAAGACTCCTCTGTTCAGTTTAGCAGAGTATCCAGAGCATAGACTGATTAAATGCTTGCTCAGCTTTCTAGGAGTCTGGGCATATTATTTAACCTTTCTAAGCATTGCTTTCTTCATCTGTAAAATGGGGAATAAAGTCACCTGGGGCACAGAGTTTTGGAGAGTATGAAATGAAAGAATATATATAAAGCACCTGGTGCAGTATCTGGCACATAATAGGTGCTCAGCAGACAGTACAGATACACCAATCTGCTCCACAGCCCACCCTGACTAGGCCAGCTAACAGTGGTTCCACACCCCACCTTCCACACTTGTGCTCCTTTTAACTAGTGCCTCAAGACTTAACACGATGGAGTAGTGTCCCCTCCTGTTCCATCCTGTTGTTCCAAATCTTTCAATCTTGTCCGTCCAAACTCTTTAAAGGCAAGGTGTATACTTTTCATATAATCCCCCATGCCCTGGTACAATGTCAAGTATGCAGGAGCCACTCAATAAATACTTGTGAGCTGACCAAAAGGATCTGGGAGAATGGAGAGATTCGGGAACTGGAAAGTCTTACACAATTAGTGAGATCCATGGCATGCAGGAGAAATCTGTTCTGGAGAAGAGCATCTTGTGGCTAGAAGCATTGTCTTCTGAACTGGCCCAGAGCTGGGCCCAGAGTAGGTGCTCCATAAATGTAAATATTTAAGTGGCTCCTATTTAATGTTGAAACCACATTGTCACATGAACCTCAAAATAAATTAACTGAGGAGACAGTAGTTAAATAACTTGTATCCAACTGCTGAATGATCAAATTCGTTATCCGAAATCTTGTGTTTTCAAGAAGAGACTAGTGTCTTACTAAACTAGTGGTCTTTAAAACCAAATTAGTATTTTTTTAAGTATTAAAAAAAGGACACAAAAAGTAAACAACAAGAATAACTTAATAAAATCTACATAGCAGAAGAAAACTAAATTTTTCTTGGGAAGAAATTTCTGGGTTATAAATGATAACAAATCATGTTGCTAATTTTACCTTTCCTGTTCATTTCTGGTAAAGGAATACTATAATCACTAACAGGAATATCCAGTATTAGGCTGGTTTGATTGTGAATCAACAAATGTTCAAAATTAATTGACAGGTGATTTTGGAAAGGAATTAAGAAGAAGATGAAGATTGTTTTGACTGTTAGTCAGTAGTCAATATCAGTCACCCTCTTGCTTAATTCATCTAGGAATTGAAGATACAAGCTGTTGAAGTCTCTCTACCTGATACCCTGACTTCACAGCCAGTATCCAAACAAGTCTTAATGTGATCAGATTACCTTTGTTTCCCCTGAATAAGAAGAAAAATCAACACCCTTTACTAGCAATTAATGGAATTTAAAGAAAGATAATAATTTATTCTTCCATAAAATTATCACTAATTTTCTTAGTTTCTTCATATTTTTATTTCACAAGCAAGTACTTTTTCTATTTTCTCACTTACTTCTACACTTTTATTACTTCTCTTGAAGAGGTTTTAGGATTGCATTGTTATCAAGAAGATAGTGTACCAAGAAAAGGCATTTGGTTCATAATCTCTCAGAAATGTTCATCTTAGCAAAATTTTCCATTGCAGATAGACATAGACTGAATTATTGAATTATTTAAAATAGAAGCCTAATACTCTTAAGTCTTCTCATTATTAATAAGAATCCTTTGTAAGGAAATTCTTTGGTGATGGTTTGGACTATATATAGAAAGGTATATAAAAAGCTAAAGAAAAAAATTAATCAAATAAATTAGAGCAAAGTCTGCCCTCTGCTGCACTTCATTGGTTTCCACCCAGTCAGGTTTTTAGTTGAAATAGCTCAACACTAACAAATCAATCTTAAGTCATTAAATTTTTTTTTTGGTAAGGTTGAAAAACAACATTGGTGCCTAGATAATAGATTAAAGCAATTACCCTATTATTATTTTAGGACACTGTAAATTTCTAGTACTGATGTATTTTTGTTACCAAATGGCATTTATAAAATAATAATGATGCTGAAATATATATGAATCAGGTAAAGTATGTCATTCTAGGGAGCCAGCTAAATTGGTCATTGATAATTTAAAATTCTTCCTTGTTTTGCTTAAATAAGGGCCAAAGCAATTATATTTTAACAAAACAAAGAAGTTCTTATTTGGTAACTAAAAGATTCTAGTTTTCGTTTAACCCTGAATTTCTGGCCAGGACTTCCCACACTGATTCAATATTATTACTTAGGCTTTGAAACATTTATTCTTTAAACCGTGTCAAACCAAAGCCTAGAGTTCTTATATCCTTCCTTCCTGGCCCCTGGTTGGTGTCTGATTTAGAACTGACCAAACCAGTATCAGAACTTGACTTTTACAAAGATGTGTCTATCACTCAAGGTCTGTATTTCTAATAATTCCTTCCACTAGTCACTTCCTATTTTCTCATAACTAGATTATATATATTTAAATAAAACCTTCTTTTAAAAATCTATCTTCATTTCCCTCTTATTCTTATAATGAAAACAAAATGCTTTTCATTTCTGTTACCTTCCACTCATTCCTCAGATAATATAATAGACAATATTGACACAAATATATAATGTTGACTTCATTCACTGCCAGATTCAGTAAATGAAGAAGAGTTGGGGCTATAGGAGATAAATCCTTATTCAAACCTGCAGCAAAGAGAATTAGAAAACTACCCAAGTAAATTGGTTAAAATGTCATTTGTTTATTCAACTGACTTCACTATAAATCTGTTCTTTGAAACAAAACATTCAATTGCCCTGCAAGAAGATTAGAAGTCCAAGCCTTTTCCTTGTACAGAAAAAAAAGCAAAAAATGAACATTTAATCAACATCCACTGATAAACATTCCAAAGAGCCATTTGTGTAAAAGTATTTACTGTACCTAAGATGTCACACAGCCTCCCCAGCTGCATGTTCTGCTGCGTGTTGAAGTCGTCAATATTTTGTCGCACAGGCTGGGAATATCCTAAAAGGCAAACCAGATGTCAAAACCCAGAAAGAACAAGTCAACATGGCAAAAGGGCACACTAGGATTTCACAGTGTCATGGTCCACATTTCCAGGAAAGAATTGTCTCTGAAGCATCTCGCAGAAACAATCCAACTCCTAAGAATGAGGTCCTTGCTTCTCAGGGGATTAAGCATTAATTCTGGAAGATGTGCTGAGCAGCATATTCTACAACAGAGAGGTTCATATTTTTCAATATCAGCAAAGCTTCTGGGAATCAGGATTATAGAAACACGGGAAAAGTTTCGGAAATTTTAACATGAATGTTCAAAAGAGCACGTAAGAAAGTTATGCTCAGGTTTAAAAACTATATTGGCTTTTTGGTTTTTTGCCTTTTATTTTTATTTTTTTAACATCTTTATTGGAGTATAATTGCTTTACATTGTGGTGTTAGCTGCTGCTGTATAACAAAGTGAATTAGCTATACGTATACATATATCCCCATATCCCCTCCCTCTTGCGTCTCCCTCCCACCCTCCCTCTCCCACCCCTCTAGGTGGTCACAAAGCAGAGCTGGTCTCCCTGTGCTATGCAGCTGCTTCCCACTAGCTATCTATTTTGCACTTGGTAGTGTATATATGTCCATGCCACTCTCTCACTTTGTCCCAGCTTACCCTTCCCCCTCCCTGTGTCCTCAAGTCCATTCTCCACGTCTGTCTTTATTCCTGTCCTGCCCCTATGTTCTTCAGAACCTTTTTTTTTTTTTAGATTCCATATATATGTGTTAGCATACAGTATTTGCTTTTCTCTTTCTGACTTACTTCACTCTGTATGACAGACTCTAGGTTCATCCACCTAACTACAAATAACTTAATTTTGTTTTTTTTATGGCTGAGTAATATTCCATTGTATATATGTGCCACATCTTCTTTATCTATTCATCTGTCGATGGACACTTAGGTTGCTTCCAATGTCCTGGATATTGTAAATAGTGCTGCAATGAACACTGTGGTACATGACTCCTTTTGAATTATGGTTTTCTCAGGGTATATGCCCCGTGGTGGGATTTCTGGGTCGTATGGGAGTTCTAATTTTAGTTTTTTAAGGAACCTCCATACTGTTCTCCATAGTGGCTGTATCAATTTACATTCCCACCAAGAATGTGTAGGAGGGTTCCCTTTTCTCCACACCCTCTCCAGCATTTATTGTTTGTAGATTTTTTATTTTTTATTTTTTGGCTGCGTTGGCTCTTCATTGCTGCACGCGGGCTTTCTCTAGTTGCAGTGAGCAGGGGCTGCTCTTTGTTGTAGTGCGTGGGCTTCTCATTGCAGTGGCTTCTCTTGTTGTGGAGCATGGGCTCTAGGCACATGGGCTTCAGTAGTTGTGGCGCTCGGGCTCAGTAGTTGTGGTGCACGGGCTTAGTTTCTCCATGGCATGTGGGATCTTCCTGGACCAGGGCTCAAACCCATGTCCCCTGCATTGGCAGGCGGATTCTTAACCACTGTGCCACCAGGGAAGTCCTGTAGATTTTTTGATGATGGCCATTCTGACGGTGTGAGGTGATACCTCATTGTAGCTTTGATTTGCATTTCTCTAATGATTAGTGATGTTGCGTATCCTTTCATGTGTTTGCTGGCAATCTGTATATCTTCTTTGGAGAAATGTCTATTTAGGTCTTCTGCCCATTTTTGGATTGGGTTGTTTGTTTTTTTGATATTGAGCTACATGAGCTGCTTGTATATTTTGGAGATTAATCCTTTGTCAGTTGCTTCGTTTGCGAATATTTTCTCCCATTCTGAGGGTTGTCCTCTGCTTCTTATGCGGCATTTTGAAGATGTGTCCTGGAATCACTCTCAACTGACACACAGATTTCAGATAAAACTCTTGCTGTTGCGAATATGTATTTAAGTAATTCTAAATACTAAAGAAATATGCTTCTGTTCACACAGTCAAAAGATCTTTTAATGTTAAAGGACAATAAAGGTTAGTGCAGTTACTTTGTCAGTACTAATGAAAGCCCCACCATTTTCCTTCATGTCCATTGGAACAGCAGAAGGAAAACACACATGGATTTACTACTGTCCCTAAATCAACAGCAGCGGCAACACTTTCTGCTATTGCAGGGGTTAAAATAAAAAATGAACGTGGACCAAAACATGAACTTAAAAGGCATGCATACTCACAAGCAGTATAATTGCTTATATGAAATTCAGCAACTGTAGGTGTAACTTTAAAAAAAATAAAATTGCTTTTCACATTTTGAATAGATGCTTCAATGCCTCCTTGTGGTTAGTGAGCCCAAACACATGTTTCAAGTTAAACTGCTATAGATAAAGTGATTTTAAATACTACATCTTTGAGGTGTGACACAGATTTCCTTTTCAGAATAAGGAAAACTATAGCAATTCAGGCAACAGGGCTTCAGATCAATGAACTCTGATAATTGGCTCTTTGCTTTGATGTTAGTGTTTAAACACTAGACAATGTCTGGAAATTAAATGAGTTTACAATCCATCTAAAAGTCTCCCTCTTGCTTTATGCAGATGAACTTAAGAACTAAAAAGGCAGAAGGATACGTAGGCTGTTTGAATTATTTTTGAAAAATTATTAATTTCTAAAATAATTTTGGGAACTCATCCACATATGAAAGTTAATATAGATAGCTACAAACAATGCCATCTTGATGTGTGGTTGCAATATTGTAACTCTTGGGATTTTGCCTATGTATAATTCTGTCTATACTCAGATAAGTGTTTAGGAAGATGTATTGTGAATAACATATATCAAGACTATAAGAAGGCAGGAAAATGCCTAGAGAATAAAGTATGATTAAGAAAAGTA
Organism: Mesoplodon densirostris; assembly: GCF_025265405.1. Taxonomy (NCBI): domain Eukaryota; kingdom Metazoa; phylum Chordata; class Mammalia; order Artiodactyla; family Ziphiidae; genus Mesoplodon; species Mesoplodon densirostris. The sequence continues at coordinate 126,309,987 of NC_082664.1, forward strand.
CATTAATCATTCTATGAACGTATTCTATGAACGCATTTCATTTCAGAAGTAAAGATAAAAGGCAGTGTGAGATGGCTCATTAAAATGATGTCCAATTTAAAATATAAAGGATGTCTGATCACTTTGTTGCCACATATGCAGCATGTGAGTAAGTCCGTGTTTCAATCAATTACTCGAGGTCAGTTTTCCAACAAATTACTTAGTACCTCTATTACCCTGATCAAGGATGCATATAAATCCACCTGCCAATGCTGGGGACACGGGTTTGAGTCATGGTCTGGGAAGATCCCACATGTCGTGGAGCAACTAAGCCCGTGCACCACAACTACTGAGCCTGCACTCTAGAGCCCATGAGCCACAACTACTGCACCCGTGTGCCACAGCTACTGAAGCCTGCGAGCCTAGAGCGCGTGCTCCGCAACAAGAGAAGCCACCGCAACGAGAAGCCCGTGCACCGCAATGAAGAGGAGCCCCCACTCACTGCAACTGGAGAAAGCCTGCACGCAGCAACGAAGACCCAATTATGATTATGCAGGATTATGATAAAACTGGTTACTCAGTTAACCCTACAAGTAGACGCATTTTAAAGAACTGTATGTTAATCTCAGAACATTATTATAGAGGATCATATGAAGCAAAAAATAGAAAAACATTTTGTAAACCGTAAAGTGCTGTGTAAACAGAAGATATTTTAATGTCACAAGCTATGTGCACTTCCAAAGCTTGTAACAGCAACAGCAAATTCTGTCACAAGCAACAGATCATTCCACATGAGCAAGATACAATGCAAGGCACATTGCTATCAGCAGAGCAGAAGTTAGGAGTCAATTTTTTTTAAAGTCAGATTTATTCTTATGTTTTGTACATCCACAAAATACAAGTGTTGATTCCTGGGTGGAAGACCTCATCGATGCTGGCAGCATATATTAAATACAACAGTGACTTAACCAGGAAACTGTCAAGAAGGATGTTGTGGCCTTGGGGAGTTCAGCAGACATGCCCAGTGGAATATAATACACTTTGGAATATAATTTCGAATATAATCTACAAAGACATGGATATATCAAAGGTGAGACTATAACACCAGAGGAGTTTTGAGAAACCATCTACTTCAACCTTGTCCCGTTATAGATAAGGAAATTCAGAACAAGTGCCTTGTTTCTTGTCCAAGATAATGTAAACCTACAAATTATTATGTAGTTCAACTACTACATCTTTAGCTCTTGTGACAAATATGGTTATGTCAAGCAAGAGAGAAGACGACTCTCCAAGAGTGAGCAGAGAACTCCAGAAGGGACAGAGGGCCTTTGCCTCTTTTCCCACTTTTATTGTTTTAAATTAATTTTTATTTATTTTATTTTATTTTTTTTGCGGTACGCGGGCCTCTCATTGCTGCGGCCTCTCCCGCCACGGAGCACAGGCTCCGGACGCACAGGCTCAGCGGCCATGGCTCACGGGCCCAGCCACTCCGCGGCATGTGGGATCCTCCCAGACCGGAGCACGAACCCATGTCCCCCGCATTGGCAGGCGGACTTCCAACCACTGCGCCACCAGGGAAGCCCCTAAATTAATTTTTATGGGAGTATAGTTGATTTCTTTTCCCACTTTCATTTCCATTTGTTGTGTCAGACAGAATAGTGGCCATCCAAAGATGTCCACGTTCTAATCCCCAGAAACTGTGAATATGCTAAGTTACATGGCAAAGGGGAAATAAAGTTGCAGATGGAATTAAGGTTGCTAATCAGCTGACCTTAAAATAAGGAGGTGCTCATGGATTATTGGGCTGGACCCAGTGTCATCATAAAAGTCCTTATAAGTGGTGGAGGGAGGCAGACTACAGAAGGGACTACAGAAGACAGGCACAGAGATGCCATGTTGCTGCCTTTAAAGATGGAGGAAGGGGGCCCCAGGCTTTCCCTGTTCATTCCTTTGTGGGTGGCTTCTAGAAGCTGGAAAGAGTGAGAAAACAGGTTCTCCCCTAGAGCCTCCAGGAAGGAATGCAGCCCTGCCCACACCTTGATTTTAGCCCCTTTCATACTTCTGAACTACAAAATTATTGCTGTAAGGTAACAAATGTATATTGTTTTAAGCCGCTAAGCTTGTGGTATCTGGTCAGAGGGCATTAGAAAACTATTATGACTGTCTACCTTCCCTTACTCCCAATAAGTACCACCACCCAGACATTCTACTCCTCTTTCACCCGTAATTGAAAGATGGGGGATGGGGGACTGAGGCCCATAATCAGAGTTCAGAATAAGCACTCAATAAATATTGTTGTTTTACTATTTCTTTCCTAACCTCAGCTGAGCGTGACTTAAATTCTAAAAGGAACCTCACTGAAATGTAGAGAAATTATTATTATTACGTGCGCAAATTATTTGAGCTATCAAAGTACTGTTCTTCTAGCTTATGGAGCTGATTGGCTCTAATCACCATCAGGTGTGCCTGACCACCCTTTACTAAGAAGGTTCTCAGTCTCCCCTCACTGTCATTCTCTGGCACCCTCTCTTCACCACACTTTTCTCATTTTGTCATTACAGGTTTCTTTGCTGGCTTGTTTACTTGTTTGTTGTACATTTCTCCTCCCCATTGCATCACTCTGGCTCCTGTAGCCAGACTGTAAGCTCCACTGGAGCAGGAACGCTGTGATATCGCCAGTCAAATGAGTCAATGAAATGTGCCTGAAGAGCGTACTCAAAGAATCTGTCTTTTAAATTCTTAGCCCTTTCTCTCTTGTGTTTTCATCGTTCCCTCCTCTCCTCTCAACACTCATGAAATTGGGTTCTCTGATCTGGAGAACTTCTGGGGAATTCAAAGAGTGGTAAGTGGGATTTGTAGCTTTTTATAGGTCCTCATCAGCATAGAATAAAACAGCACTGGCATAAAGGGGCACTTTCTCTTATCACTATAGAGAGGGATGCAGCTTCTTTCCTTATGCCACCTTCATCACCTGCAAAATATTCATAGTTTGATAGAATGTTCCATCTTTCCTCAAAATATTATTGCCTGGGACTTCCATGGTGGCACAGTGGTTAAGAATCTGCCTGCCAATACAGGGGACATGGGTTCCAGCCCTGGTCAGGGAAGATCCCACATGCCACAGAGCAACTGAGCCTGTGCACCACAGCTACTGAGCCTGCGCTCTAGAGCCTGCAAGCCGCAACTACTGAGCCCACGTGCCACAACTACTGAAGCCTGTGCGCCTAGAGCCCGTGTTCCGCAACAAGAGAAGCCACCACAATGAGAAGCCTGTGCACCGCAACAAAGAGTAGCCCCCGCTCGCCGCAACTAGAGAAAGCCTGTGCGCAGCAATGGAGACCCAACGCAGCCAAAAATAAATAAATAAATTTAAAAAATATTATTGCCTCTGCTTCACACTGAAGAAGGGTACCTGGGTGCTGTCTCTCTGAAGTTATCCAACTACCATACTTTTGGTCTTCTGTTGAACCAAGGATGCTCATTAATGGTTACTGGCTACCGTTTCTCCATCCTCATTTCTGCCTTCATCTCCTTTCCCATCCCTATCCCCACTCCCACACAAACTCTTATCAGATGATGCTAATTGCCTCTTTGCAACCCAGTAAACAAGTCCTGCTAGGATTGGCTTTTCTTTCACAGCAACTGCAGAAACCTAAGAACATGAGCAAGGCCATGCTCAGTGACCATGCCTCCTTGGGATTGTGGGTGCTTCTGTGACATGCCCCTGCCGTTGCAGTAAAATCAAGTGCTCTTGAACCCTGCTTGTTACTCTGTGGTTGACTCCTAGTTTATTTTGTCTCCAAGTCCTATTCCTTACAATGGTACCTAAGGCAGAGAAGGGGTTAATAACAGATTTCCAGTTACCACATAGTTGTCATTCATCCGATCACCCTGGCCTGAGATGGTAGTCATCCATGCCTCAGTCTGATGGACTGGAGCAGTGGTTCTTAACCTTTTCCCCATTTGGATACATGTGATGGGTAACGTTCAAATGCATCACACACTCCTAGGGGCATACGCAGGGTTACAATAGCAGTAGCTGTAACTCCATCCCTCTCTCTTCCACTCAAGAAAGCATACTGGATGCAAGCTGAGCAAGAGTGACATTATTTTAGAAATAATCTTGAATTGCTCCAATTCATAAAAAGTTAACCATTAGCTAACCTTTGGACTCTAATAGTAAAAATTTAGGGAACATGTGAACATACTTCACAAACGATTGCACATCAGCATACTGCAGTCATCTAGAGAAATGTGATCTAGGCATTATGGTTTTAATTACTTGTGCAAGTGTGAAAGCACAAGATACTGAGATAGGAAATAAGATACAGCAAGAGAGAGGCCTATCTGGGTTATTTATATAGTCCATCCAGTGCCAATTTGATGAAAATAAAACTGAGAGTTGTTTTTTGGGGGCTTCTGAGAAAAATTAGAGAAATTTGTGATGAGGACATAGAAAACACAGGACTTAACTCAAACCTTTGTTGAGTTTTGAAAACATTCTCAAACCAAACTGTCCAAATGGATTCTGTGTCGTTCTGAAAGCCTTTCCTTCAGAAGAGTGAAGACTTTCTCTTGTTCAAACTTTTTGTCTGCGACTGGCACAGCATTGCATGCAACTAAAGCCAGTGATTCTCAAAGAGTGGCTGGGGGACCCTCCAGAGGACTGGGGGCATGGAAGGTCAAAACTCTTTTCAGAATAATACTAAGATGACATTTCCCCTTTTCAGTGTTATCTTCCCACAAAATACAAAACGTTTATTGATTTCAGATTCCATATTGCAACTAACTCCTAAAAATTATCCTTGTTGAGTTTTGGTATAAAGTCAAAGAAGAATATACACAGTTATCTGAAAAGGCTGTAAAATATATAAAGTATATCTCCCTTTTCCAAATAGTTATCTGTGTGAGGCCAGGTTTTCTTCATATGCTTCAACCAAAACAACATATTGCAACAGATTGGATGCAGAAATAGATAGGAGGATCCAACTAACTTCTATTAAGAGATTTGCAAACTTGTCAACCAGTGCCGATCTTCTCACCAATTTTTTTTGTTTTGGAAAAGAAACGGTTTTTAAAAAATAAAAATGTTTTTTAGATGAACATTGGTAATGTGCTTACTATTGTTATTTTAAAATAAATTCAATATTTTTAAAGTTTCTCAGTTTTAGTTTCTAATGTGGTAAATATAGACAGATACAACCCTTGTAAACCAATGCTCTTTAGGGTCTTCAATTGTTGTTACAAGTGTAAATTTGAGGACCACTGAACACAAATTTTAATATTTTTTTATGAGAATGAAGGAGATGAAAATACTTATCTTAGTATAAGCAATACTTTTTTTAGATCATATCCTAATATTAATCATTTCATCAAAAGCCCAGGAGCTGGTGTCATTTGACACCCAGTTCAGTGCTGTTTCCGTATTTCATGGTACAACATCGATAGCTCAAGCTCAACTGGGTAATTTAATATTATAGGATCTTGGGGCCAACCGTGATCTAACCAGTGAATGAGTGTTGATTTGGATTACTTGGATGAATGCAACATGGATGAATAGAAATATGTTTTCATTTTAATTTGGGCTATAAAGAAATTTGGAAGTTTTAAATGTACTTTGTTCCTGATCCCCAAAGACCTGGATTTTCTGGAACTGCTGTCTGGGAGATCTTGGCAATATATCTGTTTCAAAGATCTAATGTGGCAATATCATAACTAAACTGAGGATTTCATCCTACTTGCCAAAATACATGTTGAAGACTGCAAAGATTTGACTGAAAGTCCTGATTTCCCAGCCCTGAGGTGGAAGCAACAGAATCTATCGCGTCTTTGAGTTGTCAACTCAAAATGGGAAAGTAGAAAGGGGTCAATGTGCTTGGAGGCACAGTAAAAATGTGATTCCAGATATAACCCTCTGGGCTCTGGTCCTCCACCCTGCCCCTGTTCACAAATGGAGGCGAGCACAGTTCTTACCCTCTGGTGAAAGGGAGTGGGGTTACGAAGGAATTGTCTCATGAGCATTTGGGGTATGGCAGTTGTGCATAAAAGTTAGTTTTTCTTTCTTTTAGGCTTTTGTGACAATACAGAGCAACAGAAAAACATTTTCATGAACCTTCTAATAACAGGATCCACAATTATGGAATGGAGTATCTTGGAGACCACGAACTGTGTTAACCCCAAGGATAATTTGCTGAAATAATGCTCAGTTGGAAAAAAAAAAAAAGAGGCTGAACTATATACATTCCTTTTTGCTATTAAATCAATTGGCAATGAAATAAAAGATCACATAGAGAAAAGAGGAAATCCCACCTCAATACATTCTCTATTTGTATTTTAAAGGAGGAAGAGAAGTGAGAGAGGAAAGTCATCACTGGGAGTTTAATTGGCTGGCAGCTGCCCCATATACCTGCTCACGGCACCAGAGCCCCATACTCGGCACATCTCATTTAATGTCAATATATTTTAAAATGCCACTGAGTTTAAGTGTAGTAACAAATGATGCATTGTAATAGAGAAGCACAGGGGTTAAATTAAAAGTGGAGGGGGCTTCCCTGGTGGCGCAGTGGTTGAGAGTCCGCCTGCCGAAGCAGGGGACATGGGTTCGTGCCCCGGTTCGGGAAGATCCCACATGCCGCGGAGTGGCTAGGCCCGTGAGCCATGGCCGCTGAGCCTGCGCATCCGGAGCCTGTGCTCCGCAACGGGAGAGGCCACAACAGTGAGAGGACCGCGTACCGCAAAAAAAAAAAAAAAAGTGGAGGAAGTAACTTGGGCA